>NW_023425401.1:14023212-18823212 GCF_014108415.1 Molossus molossus
CACAGAACAGCCCACCATTGTATAAGTACGTCATCTACACAGAGACAATGGAAATCAATAGCCTCAAGAGCACAGATAATAATAAAATATAGTAAAAGAACTAGGAATTGGTGAGTTTCAGTATTTATCTTTGTTTCTAATAAAACTTATTTAATTGCAGTTGTTCCATGAGTTTTACTCTCAAATCCCAGTGGGTTCTCACAGTTCTACCCCATCCTTTTCAGGGGCCAACTTTTAGCAGGTGTTACCTGGAGCAAAAATAGATTTTGCATGCTGCACGCCCAGAGAAAGCTCCCTCCCACGCCAGCATCTTCTCTTATCTGACCTTCCCTGGACACCTCAAGGATTTCTGTCAGTGACCCAACCTCAAGGAAGTGGGTCTATTAATTCCTTGAAGGTAGCGTTCTCCTTGGGCCTCTGGAGGGCTTTGGGACGGACTAGTAGTTTGCATGTATTTTATTCTAGAATGTTTTCCTTCTTTCTCTCCCCTCCTTCCTGTCTCTTCACCTCGCAATTCTATTATGTGCCTAATTCTTTTGTAAAGGAGAGAGCAGCATCAATACTGTTTCTGATTTGGGCCCTTCTCCCCAGGGTTCCGTTCTTCTCTGAAACACTGCAGAGCAGAGCTGGGAGATGGAGAACCTGGAGGAAGCCTGGAGGGAGGAGGCAGAGCCTGGGTCAGCGGGCTCACCAGCAGATGCCCGGGGCTGATTACCCCTACCTGACCCCACCCCACCCCACGCTGGATGGCTAGTTAAAATGCAGATTCCTGGGCCCCACACTGTTTCTGGGGTTGGAGCCCAGGAGTTTGCTTTTCAACCAACTCTCCCACTAATCCCCACTCGTGCTCAAGATGGAACCACTGACTTAGACCTCTGCATGGAGACCACCTGACTCCTGGTTACTTGGAATGTGGGAGTTTTCACACAGCTGGTGAAGATGGCTTCGGTTCTCAAAGAATCGAGCACCTTCAAGAGCAGCGAGAAAGGAACAGTGTGGAATGATGGAGCAATTCTATTGTTGGCCACAATAGCAGAGAAAGGGAAGGGAAGCTGGCTGCAGTAACAGGAGAAGGCAATAATCAATACCCTAACATAAAACAATAATGCGGCTGCACAATAACGCAATCCCACCGGGAAAGATAGATTGCGTCCTTAACGCACTGGCCAGGGCAAAGCCCCTTCGACGCTGCTTATTCCGCCGTGGAGCAGGCGCATTCATTTTATTTGAAAGAAGAATGGTCCTGAAGCCAAGCCATCCGATGGTAAAAAGAGATATATTTGATGGATAATAAAAAAGGGTCTGCCACAGCCTTTTTATAACACGTTTCTAATGTGAATGCATCTGGTACGTGGAGTCCGTACCTCCGATGAGTAGATACCTGCAGAGAAAAGCAAGTAGGGACTAGAAGAACCATGTGGGGTGGGTCAGGAGTATGGCCAGAGAGAGGGGGAGACCATTCTTTTTAAATAACAAACAACAACAACAAACCCACTTGGCAAACATCACTCACTTTTCCCCAACCTGTTCCTGTGATACAGATTGACAGCCCTTTTAATATGAAATAAATCAGGCAGGAGAAGGAGTGTCTGGAAGAACATACAGATTGAGGGCTGAGTGACGGCCGCGTCCCGAACGCGCTCTGTTTGCATTTGCCTCGCAGCAGCTCACTTGAAAGGGTGTCAGGCGCTTTGAAAGGCTGCGCGGATGTGTTCTGAACCCGGAGGGCGGGCGTGCGCCGTGCGTGCTCCAGCTCCTCGTGCCAGGGGAGCCCTGCTGTTGGCACGAATGCAGAGCGTGCAGATGCTGCAGATACAAGTGGCCTTTTCCATCTCCCTCCCCCCGCCCTTAGGGGAAAAAGGCATGTTGTCTGATATCTGGTCTCACACTTAGTTAGGCTCAAGCCAGTGTGCTCACCCTGGTGCATTAGGGTCTAGTCACTTCTCCCCAGGAACACTGGCTGGTAATGAGCCATGTCACCTTTGAAGGGGTGCAGCCAGTGAACTTCCCTGTCAAGTGCACCCCTGCCTTGGTCCAGCCTTCAAGGTGCTGAAGTTCCGTTAGTTAGCTGTCTCCTTGGATTTCCCGGACTGCCCAGTGTTCCTGGTTATCCTGCAAAGCAAATAGCAGTACCCATCCGTCATGAGACAACCAAAGTCGGCTTCAGCATCTCCCACAGCTCCGGGGGAGTATTTCTGCTCTAAGGCAAGAAAATGCTTGGCGGTATGGGGTGAGTCAGGAGTACGCCGGAGGGGAAATAAGAGAACAAGGCAGGCAAGCGCGGAAGTGCGTCTTCATTCCCAAGCCCCACCTGCCATCTTTCACACCTTCGCTCGCTTCTGCCAGGAGACCCCGCCCAGCCTGCACACCTACCGGGCACAGGGACGTCATCCGAAGATTCGAAGTCTGGCTCCTGCTCACATGGCTCTTTGATCATCCCATGAATACTGGCTGAGGATCCGCGAAGTGGCAGTCCCCTCGGTGCAAGAAGCAGAGTGATGAATGGTTCAGAAAAGCTGCTCTCCTTGTGGAATTTGCGTTGCAGTGGGAGACAATAAAGAAACAAAATGCTGTCCCAACAAGGTGAGTATGGATTGTGACCAATGCGGGAAGGAAAGAGTTGAGATAGTGACTGAGGCTTACCCGGTTAGACAAGAGGACTACTCTACATGGAGTGCTGAGGGATGGCTACCCAAGGAGGTGACATGTGAGCTGACACCCAAAACGTGAAAAGAACCCAGCCCCATCACAAGCAGGAGGAGCAGGCCAGGTAGAGGGAACAAGATGTGCAAAGGCACTGAGCCAGGAATGGTCTCATTGCAACAGTCTCCAAATGGGATGTAACGCCTCCTTCCAGCACCTACCTCATGGGCTGTCGTGTAGATTACAGCAGATGAGGCAATGCCTGCAGAATGTCTTACACTGTGCCTGGCATCGAGTCAGCCCTCAGGAAATGCGAACTGCTACTACGATTTTCAGAGACTCGGGTTCATTTTGGGGTGGGATGGGAGTATTAAGTCACCTTCTTGGAGCTATTCTGGGCCAGTGTGCCTGAGTCCCTGTGATGTCAGGCCACGGAAAGCATTCGAGTGCAATTATAAAGAAATTACTTTCCCAGCAATTAATCATCAGTATAAGACTGCCAATACATATCATTGCCGCATTATGACACATTGCTTCACACGATGAGAATGTAGAGTAGAAAGGGGGCCATTGGAGCTGACCTTATTTAAGTCAAATCAATTGAAAGTCAGTGGGAGTTTTGCCTGAATAAGGGTCAAGACCAATTATTGAAAGGCATAATAGAACAAGGGGGTGCTTTTGAAGGTATTAGATCTACTAGTAATTGTTCACATTTAAGGGATATGTTGAGGCAGCACCTCTATAATACAGGAAATACATTGTTCATAAAGGTTTTCTGTCTAGTCCCTTATTTCAAGAGTCTACCTGCATCTTTTTAAATTTATTTTGGACGGATGCAAGAATATGGTAAAAGGTACAAAATGGCTAAGATATGTATCTATCCCTGGCCAGGTGGCTCAGTTAATTGGAGCATCACCCCATACACCAAAGGGTTGTGGGTTCAATTCCAAGTCAGGGCACATACCTAGGTTGTGTGTTTGATCCCTGGTCAGGGCACATGTGGGAGGCAACCGATCAATGTTTCTCTCTCACATCAATATTTCTCTTCCTCTCTCCCTCTCTAAAAGTCAATAAGATCATATCCTTAGGTGAGGATTTTAAAAATATATGTAACTAAAATTGAAGCAGGATAGCAGGAAGACAAAGACTTCTCACCAACTATCAGTTATGCTATTGTCTGTTCCTCTGTAGTAGCCAGGTAGCAGGTGGATATCAGAGCAGTCCACAGCCTAGTTTTAGCCGTCAGACTCCTCCCTTGCAAGTCTACCTGCACTTCAGAGAATCAATTGAATCATAACATTGGCTTCGATTTTAATTCAGATTTTAAACCTACCAGTAAAAAGACAGTCATTTGGTATTTTATTTCAGAGCCAGCATTGGCTATGGGTTACCTGCGGTGTTTGTTTTGTCTGTGGGTCTGCTCCCTTCAAGTCCTCTCAAAACATCAGTAAGCTACAGAGCAAACGGCACTAAAGCAGTGACCTTCCACTGGCACCAGCTACTGGATCTCTTTCTCACCAGCCCCCAAGCCTGCTTTGCACCTGCTGGCTCATTGCCACTGAGATTCTCAATGGCTCCAATGGGAGCATGTGAAGCATCTTGGTCAAGACTTTTATATAAATATTTCACATGTCTAATTTTTGGTAAGTATTTTTCCAATCTGATGAGAGGACCAAAAGCCAACATTTCTTGGTTGACAGTAAATAATTTTGGAGCAGAAATCATATATTTTATTCTTCATACCCTTTATCATAACCTGCCCTTCTGAAGTCTCCAATAAGTAAGTGCTCTGAAATTGGTAAATTACCAAGAAGTTAAATTGCTTTGTCTAGGGGGTGGACAGGAGTGATTTGGGCTATAAGTTGACAAAGTTGCAGTTCAGATTCCATGCACAAGTGGTAACAATATTCCCTGACACTGAAGCCCCATACATAATCTACCACAGGTCTTTAGCTGGTCAGAGGGAATTCACTGAAACTTTGCAGTAGGAGATTCTTGAAATTTACACAAGATACCAAGTTGGGGGGAGTGCATGGTTTACACAATGGGTTTCTGGCTTTAATCAGATTTGAGAAGGAGTTTGCTCGATGATAAAAAGGCATAGTAGTCTAGGTTCCTGAGCTGAGACTTTTGCAGGTGGGAGGAGGGGTGCAGTTCCAGGGAAGCAAAAGTGACGGAAAGGGAAGTTAGGGAATGAGGGAAAGCAAGAAGGTGACATGTCGAGCAGGCTTCACTGATGGCTCAGGGGTGCAGATGGTCTTCAGGGAGGCCGTATGAAATACTGTCTCCCAAGCAATGTGCTGGGGGAGGGAGGGATGGGGCAGGGAAGGGCGGGAAGAATAATTCATCTACTGACTCCCTGTATCTCAATGGCCAAAGTTTTGTTTCACAAGGTATTAATTTTATGGGTCCACTTGGAGGACATCTTTGGATGACATTAACATTTAAATCAATGACAGCCTGCTGGCCTTCACACTAGAACTCTTCCATCAGCTTTCCTGGATCTTGAGCCTATCTAGGGTTGGCCCACACTGCAGATTTTGGACTCACCAGCCTCCATAATCAGGTGAGTCAATTCATTACACACACACACACACACACACACACACACACACACCATTGGCTGTTTCTCTGGAAAGCCCTAACTAATAAATCCCTGTATTGCCAAGCTGCCTGTGCAGAGGTGCAGATTAGGGTTCCGAGTAGTCTCATGCATCAGTGCCCAAGGGTGGCTCATGAATAGGCATGAGTTATGTTGGGTTATGCCCATAAAAGACAGTCACCATGGCGACCTGAGACAAATCAAGTGGCCAAGGGCCTGGAGGTAGTTCAGGTCAGAGGATGATGCCTAAGAAGTGAATGGATGTGTGGAGAGAAATGCCAAGAGAAGGTTCTGATTCTATAAAGGTTTCTTCACAAAGCCTCCTGCAGTAGTAGCCTATGGATAAAGTGAAGGAATGTGTCTTACATGATAGTGGGGTAAATTTTCAAATAACAAAACAATGTATACTCAAGGAGTATCAACGGTTTAATGTCTATCTAGATGCATGACTTTGGGGTAATTATTTAGCTTCTCAATTCTTGGTTCACTGATTTTTAAAATGAGAGCATTGGATTGATGATATCTAAGCTTTCACTCAGGTCTAAAGTTCTGATATTTTCTATAATTTGGACAAAGATATAGAAATTTAAAGATTATGCACCTCTCTTATATGAAATGTCAGAATCAGAATTTTTAAATATTTCATTAATCGAAATAAACTCAGTATGGTGAAATTGAGCATAACTAAATGTCACATCTGAGATTTTGGTCCCAACAGTCAATTCCACAGGTACAGATTAGGGGAGATTTGACTGGAGGGTCCTGCGTATGAAACAACAGCAGCAGTGTGAGTGTTGTGAGGGGAGGGTGTGGGGGGGGGGGTGTAGAGGGGATAAATAGTGATGAAAACATAAAATTTAAAAAAATAACAAAACAATAGCAGTCAAGCCTGGGAATTCCATTGACCCCAAAGTCTAATGAATCAACTGCTGAATAAGCATATTCTTACTGGAGTTTCTTCACTGGGAGAGAGGTTGAATAAAATGGGCCAGATGGCCGCTGATGGTCCACCTGAAGGCTCCACACTTCATTCATACTCATCTCTTTCCTTTACCCTTTGCCTCGGTACAATTAGATGGTGGCACAGGGCACAATCCCCTCAAGGTCAAGTGCTCCCGTAGGATTTCAGCGGGATTGCTAACCGGCTCAAGGTCACTCAGAGAGCCTCTTAGCTTTTCCTTCTCCTCGCCCTCCCGGGGCAGTTGTTCTGGGTTGTGGCTCCCCTGCCTGGCATATAAAGTCACCTAACACAAAGCTCATGGCCACACGGCAGCTTTGGGAATCCCCCCTCCGCAATTTAAGAGTTAGAGGCATTAAAGGTGGTCCCCTGGAGAGCTCCGCCACTCTGCTGACTGGAACCAAATCTATCTGAGAGTTGGAAATATGATCCAGGTGGGGACGGACTGTGATTTAATGTCATCCAAGTACAACAGGCCGCACTTCTTAAAGAAACCGCTGTAAATTATTTGTGCCTAACTCTGCTGGTGGATGGGGGGCCTGGTATATTCTCAAGTACAAGGGCCCGGCTTGTAGCTAATAATTGTTATATCTTCTCTGAAATTTACTGCCGATGTCTCAATTTTAACAATTTAAATAACAAGCTTAACCAAGTGGAACAAGGCTCGGGCAGGCTGGCACTCTTGATGAAAGCGGGACAACTCTGGTGTCTGAGCGCATTTTCACTCTGACATGAGCTGTGACGCGCAGAGATGAAATCTGGTTAAAGCGGCAGCCTTCTCCGCCCCATGACAGCTGCCTCGGCTAAGCAAGACGATTTCCAGCAAGTGCACACACATACCTGTTAACTTTACTCCAGAAGACTGATCAGGGACAATGCTTATGAATATGATAATAAGAGGTGAGAACTGGAAAGGTGGGCCAAAGGAGCTGGGTAATTGGCATGCTGTTTTCTTCACTTTTTAAAAAAATATATGTTTTTATTGATTTTTTTTTAGAGAGAGAGAGAGAGAAACATCAATTGGCTGCCTCCTGCACACCCCCTACTGGGGATCGAGCCTGAATCCCGGGCATGTGCCCTGACCGGGAATCAAGCTGGGACCTCTCAGTCCATGGGACGACGCTCAACCCACTGAGCCATACCAGCCGGGCTGTTTTCTTCATTTTTAATGGACCGCTCTCTAGTCTTAATCTTTGGGTGCATCAGTTTGTTTAGAAAGTAGATGGAGCTCTTCCGTGCCTCGAGTATTAATGATGACAGCACGTTTTGATTTTACCTGCTGTTGAATTGCTGTTGATACTGTGAGTGATCAGATATGATTTTCTATAGATTAGTCTCATTACCCTTTTGATGCTCTTTACTCCACATCCTAAAAAAAGTCCCTCAATTTCAAAAGATGTTTCGTGTCCAGTTATGTCACAACACATGCAAAGCAAGGCTGATTTTGAAAGATGTCTGTGTCCTTGGTGGCCATAACACAAGGTCATGCTGGGAAGTCACAGCATAACTGTAGAATTCCTCCCAAATGGCAAGGACTTGTAGAAGAAGAGTGAAGAGACTAGCCTGGGAGATCAAAGATTTTGGAGCCCGACCAGTGTGGTTCACTGGTTGAGCATCAACCCATGCACCAAGAGGTCACCCGTTGGTTTGATTTCCAGTCAGGGCACATGCCCAGGTTGTGGGCCCAATCCCCAGTGCGGGGCATGCAGGAGGCGGTCAATCAATGTTCTCTCTCATCCATGTTTCTATCTCTCGCTCCCTCCCCCTTCCTCTCTCTTTAAAATCAATAAAGAAAAAAATATTTTTTTAAAAAAGAAAACATATTTTGGAAAAGTCAGTTAACCTTTCTGGACCCCTGTTTCTTCTTTAGTAAAGCAAAGAACTAGATTATGATATTAAGTTCCTTCTAGTTCCCATGTCCTATGAGCTTATGCTTCTAATCTAAGGGCAATTAAAACAAACTCAAATTCACTTGCATTATCTTAAACTAAATATTGAAAGTCTTAATAGCCACTTTATCAAACAGTTTGGCAGTCTCTTAGAAAGTTAAACATACACTTACCTTATGACCCAGCCAATGCACTTCTTGGCATTTGCCCAAGATAAATGAAACTTGAAGTCTACATAAAATCTTGGATACAAATGTTCATACATCTTTATTAGTAATAGCCCAAAACTAAAACAGCCCAAATATTCATCATCAGGTGAATGGATAAATTATACTCTACTCACATGATAGAATATTACTCAGCAATAAAAAGGAATGAATTGTTGTTAAATTCAACAACATAGATGAATCTCAAAAAAATTGTGCTGAACAAAAGAAGCCAGACAAAAAGAGTATATTCAGTGTAATTTCATTTATATGAAACTTGAGAAAATCCAAATTAATGTAATGTGATAGAAAGCAGATCAGTGGTTGCTCGGGGACCAGGAGGTCAGGAGGGAGGGATCACCAAGAGTCACAAGGAAACTTTGGCGCCGAAGGTTCTACAGGTGCATACATATGTCAAAACTTGTCGATGTGTACACTTTAAGTAAGTGCAGTTTATTATATGCTGATTACATCTCAATAAAGCAGGTTTTTTTAAAAACAGAAGTCTAAATATTATGCATATACCTTAATCCCAATTCTAAGAATTTATCACAAAGAATCAGAAATGTGTGTTAAGACACAGAGTATAAGGGCATTCATTGCAGCACTATTTACATATACAATAAAACTTAAAATAGCCTAAATGTCTAAAAGAAGAGAATTGATCAGGGAAAGTAAAGTACCCCTATGTGTTGGAATATAAAACAGCCATTAAAAGTCATGGTGTAGCCCTGGCCAGGTTGGCTTGGCAGTTGGAGTGTCGGCCCACTGACCAGAGAGTCTCGGGTTCAATTGCAGTCAAGAGCACATGCCTTGGTGGCCGTTTGGTCCCTGGCCCTGGTGGGGTCATTCGGGAAGCAGCCAATCGATGTCTCTCTCTCTCTCTCCCTCTCCCCCCCCTCCCTCCTCTACCTGAAGATAAATGGAAAAATATCCTCAGGTGAGGATTTTTTTAAAAAGCAGTGGTGCAGACAAAATATTTATTGTCATGAAAAAATGTTTGTGATCTCTTTCTATGTGATAAAAGGCAAGGTACAAATCAACATGCAGAGTATAAACGGTGCCATATATTTTTAAAGCCTATGTTGGAGGTTGATAATTAATCACACATCTCTCTTCCTCTCAGAGTTAGAAACCAACTGAGAAGTGGACTAAAGAGTTGGGCAGATGGAGAGCCAAATACCAGCTTTGTGAGTAAAGTTCTGATTGGAAAAATGTAGCTTGAAACTAAGGCAAAGTGAGCTTCCTCCTCTTTTTCTTTTTCTTTTTTTTCTTTTATTACCCTGACCTGCTCAGAACTGCAAGGGGAGGGCCAGCCCTGGGCAGCCTATAGCGCTTCTTAGCCCCAGGTTGCTGGCATGTTGGACAGGACTGGGCGACACATTGCAGGGTGGTTTGCATTCTTGGCCCCACCCATGAGATGCCACAATGCCCCCCGAGCTCTGTAACAACAAAGAAACCCCACCACACATTTCCAACCAAGAGTGGTGGTGCTGTCCGTGGCTGACAACCGACAGGTGTTGAGGATGAGTCAAGATAAAATCCACACATCGACGGTGGAAGAAACATGATGAAATCATTTTCCTCATCTCTGCCCCCTCCCCTCGATGTAGGGGAGAAAGCGAGGCACCCGAGGGAAAGGATGGGAGAAACACGGGGAGGAAAAAGGGATGGTTCCCCCTTGAAATGTATTTGTCTCTATAAAGGCAAAAAAAAAACTCTGGAAGGACACGTGCCATACTGCCTTAGTGGCCACCTTGCCACCTGGGTAGTGGGACTGAGAGAGATAGGATGATTTTTTTCTTTTACCCCCCCCCCCAAATTTTCTGAATATATGACTTTTGTTATTGGGAGGAAGCCCCTTTTTTAAATAAGAAAAGAAGTCAACTAAAACAAAGAAGAATTCCTGAGCTTTCCAGAGCCGCAGTGCTAACCGCCATTCGGCCCAAGACTTCCCCTCCCTGCTTCATTATTTCTGGGTCATTGTCATATATTTTGTGAAGATGCCATTTGGGGACATGTCGCCTATCATCTATAACAGTCAGTGTGGCCCTAAGTGTCCAAAGTGCTCTGTAAATAGGAATGGATTCTGTTTACCTTTCCTTAGCCGAGGAAGAGAGGCACGCAATGATTTTTCTAGAACAGCATCCACTTAGTGTCCTCATGGGACTGACATTCAGGCAAGTCCTGATCAATCTCAAACTGACCAAACCAAAGTCGCGTAGTGCTCACTCTATTACAAAGCTACAGTTAGAAAGACTTGTAGACATTTGACCATCTAAAGCTTTCAACACCAGAAAATACAGTGCAATATAATAGTGCTACTCATAATATAATGACATGATTTGTTTTAAGATATTAATTTTTGAGGCTCTACCAGTAGCTTTTGTTCTACATAGGAAATGGTTGTGTGAAAACCATTTTTCCTCTGTGGTTAGGTAGACTCACTGGAAGAGAACGTCAGAAGTCTAGGGTGAGGCCCCCCTTGACTGTGAGACTGGCTCCCCATTTCTTCACACCCGCCTCACCCCAGCATCACGGCAGATGCAAGTTCCAGTTATCACAGACTCAGCCCCTACGGTGAGCCCAGCAGCCAAGCAGCATGGAGGAGCTCTCCTGCAAAGTTCCACATGCACACACACGCACACACACGCATACACACATGCATGCACACGCACACATGCATGCACACGCACACATGCATGCACCCACGCGCAATCATTCACCAAGTCAGAATTTTTGCAATCATAAAAATAGAAGTTTCTTTAAATTAATAGTTTGTCCATTTGTGGTTGTAGCAAATGCCACAGACGCCATCGAAAGCTATCCAAGAACTAAGAATAGTCTTCGTAAGAGTTGCTTTTAAGATTCTGGTCAGCTCACCCCACCAGGGACCTCAGTGACCCTAGGCACTGTGTGCCTTCTGTGACAATGTCTCACCTGAACAGAGACTCTTCTGAGTGAAGTGTTTTAAGCCCAGCATCATTTGGCTGATGTGTTACCTGGGTCTCGGCCACCTGGGTCACTGACCACCTTCTCTCTGAGCCATGTGCTTCCAAATGCCTGGCTCCTGCCCCTCCCTCCAGGAAGCAGGCCAGAAAAATAGTTTAAAACACACACCGAATCCTGTTGGGCAAGCACTGCATTCAGAAACTGAGGCTCAGGGTGGCCAGTGAGAATCTTAGAGCCAGAAGTAGTTTGGGGGTGCTCCGATCCTGGGGCATGCTGGGAACTATGTCAGGGATTCTCCGTTTTTTATACCAATCCATGGTGAGAGATGTAGTTTATACTGTGATCCAGTTCAGAGGTACCTACAACCAGACACATATAACCATTTAACTAAAACCAGCTCCCAGAACACTGCCCACTACAGAATAGCTCTTCAAAAACTATCTTTTAATGAAGCTTTAATGAAATAATACTATTGCCAGGCGCAATGCACTTCGATATCTTCTATTCTATTCTGTCTGCTCTTTCTGTTCTATTCTGCTCTGCTCTATCCCATTCTACTTTTTTCACGTCTTTAAAAAGGTAACAAGTTACAAACCCACTAATGTGATGTCAGCAGCACTAAAAGGGCCCTGACATGAAAGGAGTTTAGGTGCTGCCTGTCCCCCACTGAAGATGACTGAAGCTTGTCTCGGAAGCAGGGGCTTGGGGACACTGAGGCAAGCAGGCTGGCACCGGGCGGTAGCGGGGTCGGGCATCACCTACCGCAGGAGAGCTGCATTCTTGCCAAGGGCGGGGACACCGCTCTCTGGGTGCAGACCTATGTCCCGTCTCTGTGTTCCAGTCCACACTCTGTCCCACTGTCCCCTCATTTGAAACCACTCTTCAAAGCCAGGAAGATTTTGCAAATGGAATCAGAAGTCAGACTAGCAATCGCTTTGCTTGGGTATCATTTAAAGGATCGAAAAGGGGGAGAAGGAGAGTTGTTTAAGCTGCTGTGAAAATCATGAAGTAACTTGGCAATTGAGAAAGCCACTCAGACCCACAAGGAGCACAAAAGTGAGGAATTAAACAACTTTGTAAATAAAGGGATCATTACTCTCGATGCATTAATACGCACTTAAGACCTATTGAAGACTTCCCACTTCAAGATAAATGAAGACCATGAGATGCTCGGTTCCCGAGCTGGATGGGCTGGGGGCCTGAGGCCTGGTCGTCACGCTGCCGCAGGTGGCAGCCAGTGCGTCCACGGAGGCCCCTTGCACTCCCGCGCTCACGAAGGCTGCAGCCACAGCCCTGTTTGCACTGAGGGCTGAGCTCCGTGCACACCTGATGAAGTCAGGAGGAAAGTTCTATGCCAGTGCATTTGCCTCCTCCAAGTTTCATCATCATTCACCAAATAAGCATAATTGCTGCGTGTTTAAGAGGAGCTGGGAACAGAGGCGCTGCTGGTAATTGCCTAATGGGCAGGCGAAATGAGGTGTGAGGCACATCGGTGTGAAGAAAGCCATAGCCACAAGTTTATTAACATTGAAAATTAAAATAAGCTCAGCCCCAGTCAGGCAGTCCTTGCCGAAATGAATCCCATTATCCCTCTAATAACTGCATGGGGCTCAATTGGATGCTACCCAGGGGGTAGAGAGGCCTTAATACAGGTCACCTCTCTGCTGGCTTCAAGGAGCTGAAGACTCTCTGGTTCACTGATGATGATCACAGAGGAAACACAACCCCCCCTTCCCGCCTCCCCTGCAGCTCCTCCAACTCCGCTTAAATCCATGAGCACTTGAGAAGCTGCAGAAGGGGGCGGCCCGAGAGGATATTCCTTCCGACCTGGGTGCCGTTTCTTATCACTGCTGGATGGAATTTGCAAAGGCGTGCCGTAGGGTTCCGGAACTGAGCGCTGCTGGTCCCTCGGAAGGAAGTCTGGGGTCCTACCTGGGCCTCAGCAACCAACCTTGCCTTCTCTTTTGCACCTTGATCATATGTTAAATATTTCTAGTTGCCGAGAGCTGGAAGGAGAGTTGCCCTTAACCTCAAGCACATCCAAGCTCTGTAGAAAACAAGGCTGTCCAGGGTTGAATAATCCGAAAACAGCCAGTACATGCCACAGCCCACAGCCTGATGAAAATGCAGAGAAAGGGGAGCCGGGGCAGCCAGACAACTCCAGGAGGACACGCTGCTTAGGAGGAGAGGAACTGCGTGAACAAAAGCCGACCCACACGGGGCACTTGGAGGGACAGGGAGGGGACCCACTGGGCAGATGGCAGGCTTTGGAGACGGAACTAGTAGACAGCAAGCTTGGGCACATAGAGAGTGGCAGAGGGTGGAGTTTGGATTTAATACTGGATTGAAAGAAATCCTTGTAGGTTTCAGGAAAAAAATGGGAATCATAGGATTAAAGAATTTCAATCATTTTACACGGTATTTGCTTCACATTTAAGAAATGTGGATTTTAATTTTTCTTTCACTTTAAATTTCATTTATTTCATTCTCTTTATGATCATAACCACTTACTTCAAATGGCCTTTGGAGTTTCCCAGAAATCTGACCCTACTCCCCTCCCCCTCCACTGGCATGCCCTTTTCTCTCCTCTCAAACTTCCAGCATCTCTGCTGTGTCTTCCCCTCAGATGCCCACCTCGCCTCCTACCCTTACTCCTCTGCCTACTTCACCCACTGCCTGCTGTGCTGCCCTGCCCCTCCCGTTTCTCCCTCCCTGCCCCTGGAAGCCACCCCTCCACCTGGACCAGGTCCCCTCTCTCCCCTACTCAAGGACATTCCTCCACTTCTTCCCTCCTGCTCCCAATGGCACACACACCTGCAGCATTTCCTTCAAGGAAAGGAGGGAGGGAGGGAGGGAGGGAGGGAGGGAGGGAGGGAGGGAGGGAGGGAGGGAGGAAAAGAAATTCTTTCTTGACCTCACATTTCAGTGTCTGTCTCGTTGCTCTGCTCTGCTCAGCAGGACAGTTCCTCCGAAGAGCTGTCTACTCAGGTACATTGCACACCTCCCCTCCGTTCTCTCTTGAACCCGCTCCAGTCAGGCTTGAGCCACCTCTTGTGGGGGTCGCTGTTGACCTCTGTGTTGCTAAATGCGATGGGTAGGTCTCCATTCTCATCTTATTTGAACTCTGGACAACTTTCTTCACTTGGCTCCCAGATCACTGCTCCTTCTCAATCTCCAGCTGGTTTCTTCCTTTTTTTTATCCAACCTCTAAAAATTATAGTGCCCCAGGGCTCAGTCCTTGGCCCCCTTCTTTCTCTAAATAACCCTGAGTTGATCTCATCTAGTTTCTTGGCTGTAAACACATCTACGTGCTAAAAAGTCCCAAATTTATATCTCCAGTCTGGACCACAGACTCCAGAGAGATTTCTACTTGGATGTCCAACAGCCATCTCGAATGAAATAGTTCCAAAAATGAACTCCTGGTTCCTGTCCCAGGTCCCACGCCCACATGACACACACACGCATGACAACCTCTTCCTCCAGCAGCCTCTCAATTAAGGTCAACTCTCTCCTATCCTTTGCTTCGAACCAAAACCTTAGTCATCCTTGACTCCATTTGCACCCCATATTCCAATCCATCAGCAAATCCAATTGACTCTGTTTTCAAACTACATCCAGACTGACCATTTCTCTCCACCTTTACTGCCATCTTCCTGCTCCGGACCACCTCCCCTCGCCAGGATGCCTGCACAGCCTCCCAAGGCTCTCCCTGCCTCCACCCTTGCCCTGGACAGCCCACGCTCCCTCCACACAGCAGCCAGAGTCACCCTTTGAAAGTAAAAGTCGAATCATGTCACTGCTCTGCTAAAACCTTCTGATGACTTCCCACGTCACTCAGAATAAAATCCAACTTTCTTACAGTGGTCTAAAAACCCTACACTCTCTGGTCCCAGCTACTTCTCTACCTATCCTCTCCCTCTCCCTCTCCCTCTGCTCAGCCACACTGACCCCTTGCTATCTCTCAAACATACCACACACACTCCTGCCTCAGGACCTTTGCATCACTGCTCCTCTGGGTGAAATGGCATTCTCCCAGATAGCCACACGGCTCCCTCCTCCAGTTCCTGCCATGCCACCTTATCAGTGAGGCCTTCCGACCACCCTACATAAAGCACACGTGCATTGGTCCTCCAGTTTTCTGCTTCTGCTTGACTTTTCTCCATTCGGCTTATCACCATCTGTCAAACCACGTTTTACTTCTTCCGTATTCATTGTGCCTCCATTAGAATATAAGCTCGCTTGGGGCAAGGACTATGTTGTGTTCACTCCTGTGTCAGCACCTATGGTGTCATAGGAGCTCAAAAATACTTGCGGGAACAAGATTTATTTGAACCCATCTTTCAAGCGCCTGCCTTTTTACAAGAAAAACACGAAAACTATCTCTGCTTCCGCCAGCCATTCCTTGCCAGGTGGCTCAATATCCAGGGCCTTGATAACTCCCATGGACGCTACAAAAAAACATGGAGCACATGGTGTTGCTGGCAACCCCTTTCCTCCAGCCTCATACCCTGCAGGAAACCCAAGATAAGCTTGTTTCTTGCCCCCTGTTCCCTTGCCTAGGAAATGCGTTTTCTGATGCTAGCTGCTGCCTGCTGGCTTCCCACGCAAACAGAAGATTGACTGTAGCCCACAGTTTCCTTCCATTAAGCTAAGGGAGCAGTGGCCAGGATGTCAAGTCTCAGCTCTTTCATTTACTTACTATGTTATTTTGGCCAGCTGGCCAAATATATATATACTGTATGTGTGTGTGTGTGTGTGTATATATATATATATATATATATATATATATATATATTTTCATTATTGATTTCAGAGAGAGAGGTCAAGGGAGAAGGAGAGAGAGATAGAACCATCGATGAAAGAGAACATCGATTGGCCTCCTCCTGCATGTCCCCCACTGGGGATCGAGCCCACAACCTGGGCATGTGCCCTGACTGGGAATCAAACCAGTGACCTCCTGGTGCATGGGTTGACGTTCAACCACTGAGCCACACCAGCCAGGCTTGGCCAACTTTTTAAATCTCCCGAATCTCAGTTGTCTTAAAAATAGAATGGGAGAAGTAAAACTAACTTCTGGTTATCGTGGGATCCGATGAAATGAAGAATGGATAATGATTGGCATATAGTACTTTTCTCACTAAACATTGGTTTTCTTTCTCTTTCCACTAGAAGGTGAATTTAGAAATCACCATTTCTAACCCAGTACTTGACCATGGCCCTCCAGAAATGCCTGACCAGGGCTCAGCGGTGAAGGAGACCAGCCTGGGCTGTCTAACCCTATCTAGGCTATTCTCTCCCTTCTCCTCCTCCTCGCCCCTTCCTCTTTCACACAGCCCACGGGGGCACAGGCTGCCCGAGGCACCCCTCTTGCATGTATGGCCGTCCTTCTCTGTCCTGCAAGGTAGTGAACTGAATTCTGAAAAAAAGACAGGTCATTACAAATATATTGCCTGTTGTAAATGGAAGAATGGCCTTGTTGGAGAGCCAAATGACTTACTTTGGGAGTAACTGTAAATGTTAGGCATGGGATATTGCAAATGCAAAATGCACATGTTACACTTTGGTATAATGCTTTAAATATACATGTGGCGCTCCAATATCGACACACGTGGACATTGGCACTAATTCTTTAACTGGAATGCTCTCTGACATTAACTCTCCATTACTCAGCTCTCTATTGATTTGGGTTCATCTCTAAAAGTTCAGACTTGGAGAATACTCAGGTCAGGTCTTCTCTGAAAAGAACGGCATGGGGAGTTGGTAATTATCCAAGGAATTCCAGTAATTACGCAATGAATTACAACTTGTCTATGCCAGTGCTTCCTGCAATGTTAAATTCAGCACCAGTGAACTCTCCAGGACACCTTTGTGGGCATGGGTTGGGGAGGAGGGTGTCCAGTTACCACTGCCCTTGTACTTGTTCATCTACATCTCCTCACCCCAACACATTCTTATAAACACACGTCAATTCCATGATGTTGGCTTCAGTATGCCACCATCTCCTTCTGCCTCTAAAGTAAAAACAAAAAACTAAGGAAACCCTAACTGTCTGTATGTGTTACTTGGGTAAGTCACTATCTACACTAGATAGCTTAACTAAAGTTCTGTGATTCCTCCTGGCCAGTTTGGCTCAGCAGTAGATTGTTGGCCCAAGAATGAATGAGTCTCAGGTTTGATTCCAGCCAAGGGCACGCACCTCAGCTGCAGTTTGTCCCCAGCCTTGGTCGGGGTCGTGGTCATGCAGGAGGCAACCAGTTAATGTGTCTCTCTCACGTCAATGTTTTTCTCTCTCTCCCTTACTCTCTCTCTCTCTCTCCCTCCTACTCTGTCTGAAGATAAATTTTAAAAAATAACCTCTCCTGAGGATTTAAAAAAAAAAGTTCTGTGATTCCTGCTCTGCATCCAGGACTTTGACGCACAGGTCATGGACATCCTCAGAAGTCAAAGAAATAATAAGCTCTCCCCTCAAAGCTCAACATAGCTAATAGATACAATTCTCCCAAAGATATATTTGATTGTGGTTATTCCCACATTCCTGCAAATCTCCTATTTATGAGCCCATAATTTGGCAGAGTTGAGTCCAGCATGAGTTAAGTGCCTTTCGTCGGACAGATAGTTTTCCTGATGCTCATTGTCAACAACAGACTTCTCAAAGCAAGTGAGTGGCAGAAGCTGTGTAGGTTTGATGATGAATGAGTCTAGGAATGGAGGAGAAACCTCTAGGTACTTCTGAAGACATAGCGTCTCTCCCACTTTCAATGGTCCTCTCCTTTGAACACTCCCATAACAAATATTCATTGTAATTTCTTCCCAATCAGATGATGACAATACTATTTAAACACCTGAGCTTTCCTTTTCCCTTCTGGGCTATGACTCATGTCTAGCCAGATGAGTACAGTGGGATGAACCTGTGGTTGTCTTCAGGGTAACTACGGGGCAAGAGAAAGCTCGTTGGAGCTCCCATTCCTCCATGACTTCAGGATTTCTTCCGGTGCGGATTGGCATGTCCAGGGGCATTTCTCTCCTCAACATAGTCTCACACACACTCAACAGAGAAATGAGAGGTGTGAAGCCCATTGGGGTAGAAGTAGTGGGTGTAGTCATCACCTCTACTCCAAAGGGTCTCCATCAGTCATCCAAGAAACTGGCTGGTGTCCCTCCAAAATTTTGTAGTTGTCTTCAAGATCACCTCAGATCCTCAACCATGGACCATTAAGTATCCATGCAGCACCCATGCTGTTGGCTAGTGGGGCATCTTGGGGGTGGGGGCAGTATTTATTCAAGAAATGTTCATTGAACATCTGCTATGACCAGCCCTGTGCTAGAATCTGGAATACAAATGTTAATAAGGTAGGCATTGCTATGGTCCTCACAGCTATTGCTCTATGATTTAAAAAAAAAAAAAAAAATCCATAGGCTTGTAGTTAGAAAGTCAGCATTTGACACCAAGATCCTCCGCTTTACCTTTTTGAACCTCCATTTACCCTAAGCAGAATGAAGACGCCTACCTATCTACTCATAGAATCAGCTAAATATGTTGGCATGCTCTGTAGACTGTAGAGCCATGTGGGAAGGTCAGGCAGGACTACTGTAGAAATGTACAATGATTTCTCTCATATTCAAATGAATTAAAAATGGACTTGAACAGATATTTGTACATCCGTATTTATAGCAGCATTATTCACAAGAGTCAAAAGGTAGAAACAACCTAAATGGCCATCAGTAGATGAATGGTTTAACAAAATTTGGTATCTACATGAAATACTAGTCAGCCTTAAAAAGGAAGGAAATTCTGATACAAGCTATATGGGTGAAACATGAAGACATGCTACATGAAACGCATCAGACACAAAAGGACAAAATACTGTGAGTCCACTTACAGTGGTACCTAGAGCAGTCATCTTCAGAGACAGAAAGTAGAACCGTGGTTACCAGAAGCCATAGGGAAGGGAAACGGGGTGTATTGTTTAATGGGTACCAAGTTTTAGTCTGGGATGATGAAAAGTTCAGGAGGTGGATGCTGGTGATGGTTGCACAACAATGTGAATGTATTTAATGCCACTGAACTGTGCACTTGAAAATAGTTCACATGGTTTTGTAGAAAATATTTCCAGGAATGCAGCTGTGTCCAGGTAAGTGTGGAATGCAAGCACCTTTTCCTGGAGGAGGCTTCTTAGCATGGCATCAGATTAACGAATCCCCACTGCCCGGGGTCTGGTCTTCAGCCTGAAGGCTCACGACCCTGCCTTTGTCAGCTCTAATGGACACACATCAGGAGCACAGCATCCATGCTTAAGAGCGAAACACTTGGCTGAGATTTCAGTGAGAAATCACTGTCGGGGATATTGTAAGTCAGTGTCCACGCCTGCTTTCCATGGGCAAATGTCCGCGGGAAGCAGCAGTCCGAAGGCGATGTGGTGAACACTGAATCAGGACAGAGAAAACTCAGTGTGTAAGTGGCAACATGATAGGCTATAATGTTCTTACCAAAGGGACCGTCCACCTCCTGAATCCTTGAAGTCTGTCGGGCACACACACGCCTCAAGGCTATGGCTTCCATCTCCACATTAGAAACCCCTTCCAAACGGTGCCTGCGAATGACTTCTGCTCTCTCGCTCTCTTTCTCTCTCTCTCTCTCTTTCTCTCTCGCTCTCTCTCTCTCGCTCGCTCTCTCTCTCTCTCTCTCTCTCGCTCTCTCTCTCTCGCTCTCTCTCTCTCCTACTTCCGTGGCTGAGCAATCTTCCCCTTTTCTGATCAAACCATTCTTTGTTTAGATTTTCTAATAAAATGTTCAAACAGGTTGTATCGGAGTTGTGTGTGCTTGGGGACTATTTCAACTCCTTCAGACGACTTCTAGTACCTCCACTCTGATGTAGTTTGTGTTGAAGGTTTAAATCTCCCAATAGACTTCTTAGGAACACCTCCTGGAGCCCCCAAGTACTTACGACAACTACTATTACCCATCTATTCCAGTTATGTCAGCATATGGCTGACTAGGGAGAAGCTAAAAGATCTCTTTTCTGTACATTTGAGCTGGGAACGCAAACCAGAGATGTCTCTAACGGTGACCGATGCAAAGATGATGCTCCTGCTGGAGAGGCAGAGCCTTCCCTCTCTCGGCCCTCCTTCAGCTTCGTGTGCCAGTAATTGCCCAACGTCCGTGACAAATCGCGGGGAAGTCCCGGACTGAGCTCAAAATGGACTTTAACTCTTTCCCTTCCTGGCAGGCTCTGTGGGAGGAGGCAGAGGCTTGCTGGCAGTGAGGCTGTCTCCACTCAGACCCCCTGGTGGAGGTCAGGGCCGAGGACCCAGCGTGACTCTGACCTTAAACAGACCAGATCTGCAGGTAAACGAAAGGAACCGTGGTTCTGAGCCTGGTCAGTTTCTTAATCCTCTATAAGCACACACATTAATCACTGCGAATCCTTATCCCAAAGTGGAATTCTCCGGAAGAAATCAATTTATGGAGGCAGATGCTTCTTCTCTTGCATGTATTCGGTTAAGCAAAATAAACTGCACAACTAGCAAGACTGATAGTAATATTAAGTTCATGATAACCTAAATCGATTCTAAGTGTGAGGCCCGGAACGGTCAGTTGGGGAGAATTTTATGGCACAGGCATGGTTCTTGGGAAATGTAATACTATTATGCTATGTGCTGCCTTTAACCTACAGAACATGGACTTGGGAGTCAGACCAACCTGTGGTCAAATCCCAACCTTTCTATCATGTCATTCTGGGTCACGGTTGGGCCATTTTCTAAGTCACAACCGGAATAATGAGATTTGATGGGTCATTTTGGGGATGCCCCAGCCCCCTTCGGCCATCCGAGAGTGAGGTCTATGGAGCTATGGGAGGTGCTCCAGCAAGGCCGGCTGCCCGGGCACTGACCAAAAGGAGGTGAGTGGAGAGATCAGGGGTCTACTTGCTCCTTTGTCTTTCCTTGACATCCTCTGTAAGATGATAGATCCCCCAAGATCAAACCACTTCCTTTCGAAGCCGCCCTCACATTTGGAACTCCCACAAAGGCAGCAATCAGTGAGCGGGACCCCCAGATCTCCACTGCGGGTGTTCCGCCAGGCAGCGAGTCGTGGGAATCTCCCCTGCGCGCAGTGGGTTCTCTCCATCTGTGTTCACCGTTCAGTCGAGACTGGTATTTTCTTTTTTTTTTTTATCCTCACCCGAGGACATTTTTTCATTTTTTGTTCAGATAGAGCGGAAGGAGAGAGAGAGAGAAACATCGACGTGAAAGGGACACATCGAGTGACTGCCACCCGCACGACCCAACCAGAGCCAGGGACAAACTGCAACCGAGGTACACGCCCTTAGCGGGAACCGAACCCAGGTCTCTCTGGACCGCAGGCCGACCCGACGCTCCAACCGCTGAGCCAAACCGGCCAGGGCGAGACTGGTATTTTCTGATGTGCCGCTTTCCTGAAGAAAAATCAGTGTTTCCATCTACAGTGTTAGAACCAAAAACAGCCTTTTTTCACCCGAACCCACATCACATGCATTCGGTGCATCAACCTTCAAGGCTGTTGTGCTTCCTGCGTCCTGCTCTCCCCTTTCAGTACCCAGGATTTTCAGTCAGTCCCTACTTTGTTCTCATTAGAACACTGCTTGTCACCCGTTTTCACCAGAGACATTTATCACCAAGGTCAAAGGGTGAATATTGTGATCTATTCCGCTTAGAGGAATCTAATGAAAAGCCACGTAATTATCCACTTTAAAGAGAAGCATGTAAAAAGGGGAGGGGGGCACTTGCTATAATTTAAATTGTTTTGTTTCCCTAAAGCAAAATTCAGCACCTGATTGACGGGACCTAATGATAATTCTTATTGATATGGTGATGTTAATTGTGGAGAGATATTTAATAAGTCCCGTATTCCAGAGGTAAATTCGTGCTCTTAACCTGCACCTGAACCTGATTTTTGATGCAGCGTGGGGATGAGGTACAGATACAGATAAGTGAGCACAAGTGGATTTTCAGTCTTGTGTGGCAGAATGGAAATTGGAATCTTCAGAATCTATTAGGAGAACAATTCCACAGTTGCTCACACTTTTATAAATTATACTGTATATTATAGAAAGACAAAGTCAGGGGAGGATCAAAAGAGGATATCGTCATGACTTTGCCGAGGAGTTTTTGGGGTGGTACGTGGCGGTGGCGGTGTTACTGTTTTTAACCAAATGATCTGTAGTCATGTTCAAACAAATGGACTAATGAAATCTGTTTCCAGTATCACCTCTCTCCCACCGCAGGTCGGGCTGACCTTCCAGAAAATGAGGCCAACTTTGAAACCTAGGTAGATTCTTGGAAGAAAATGTATTCTTACACCCTGAACAAAATCTTCTGTGAGGTTCATGGGCATAAATTCCAAAAGGAAGTAACCCTTGGCAGCTGAAACGCAATGTAATCTGTGGCCACCCTGAGATCCCCAGGCTTCCAGAAACAGCTGCTGGGGTCTCGGACAGAGCTGGGGTCAGCAATGACTTTCTTTTTTTGTTTTGAATTTATTGGGGTGACATTGGTTAATAACAGTATACAGATTTCAGGGATTCAATTCTATAATACATCATCTGTACATTGTATTGTGTGTTCACCATGCAAAATCAAGTCTCCTAGCACCATTTATCCCCCCTTTATCCTCTTCCACCTCCTGCCCCACTCCCCTTTCTTCTGGTGATCACCATACTGCTGTCTGTGTCTATGAGCTGACCCCCCTCCCCTCTGACAGCCCCACAACCCCCCGCCCCTCTGACAGCTGTCAGTCTATTCTCTATCTATAAGTCTGTTTCTATTTTGTTGAGAGATTGTCTCAAAATTCTTACCCGGATAAGAAATGATGAGTCACCAGATCAGGTTATGTGTGATTTAACTGTAAGCTACAGCCTACCCTCACTCAGAAGCTGTGGGTTTCTTGAGTTTTATTATGTCCTAAGAGTATTTTCAATATTGGAACATTAAAACTGCACCTGCGATCGTAAGACAAGTCCATCATTTGGGAACTAATACTCGTGTAGACATCTTTGGCCAAATAATAAAAAGTAAAAATAAAAAACAAAGTTACTCTAACAACACACTTCATAAAATAATCAAAGTGGTTTAAATCAGAGGGGAGGCATGTTGTGGACTTGAGTTCAAATTATTTTTCTAAAACTCCAACTTCATTTAGTCTTCTATTTTTAATCAGGAAAAAAAGGGTATTACATGGTTAGCATTTTCATGTGATATCTTGTATAATTATTTATGCCGAACTATGTTTCACATCAAAATAACTAAGCCAAAGATTGTTACCTATAACCTAACCCACAAATGGGTCACTGTCACCAGAAACTAAGAGCTATCAATCTACAAACAGGAACAGGAGAGCTAAAATGTAATGATTAAAAGGGTGTCCCAGAAAACAAGTCATTTTTAATGAACAACATCTTTAACATGTTCAAAGCATTCCAAGATAAGGTTCTTCTGAACACGGCATCTGGGCTCTGGCACACAGTGGATGATCAATATATAAGCAACGACCAAGACATTCTTTTTGCTTCCTGAATTTGCTTCATGTTTTTGCTTTTCATGCACCCACCTTGGAATATTCCAGATTGAAGTTATATTGACATTGAGCCATATACCTTAACTGAAAAAAAGCCGTTAATTAGAGACAACGAAACGGATCGCAGTTATGATAGTAATGACAGTTCAAACTACTGCTAAGATTTTCAACTTCTTAGGCTGCAGCATGACATCATGCACAGGAGATTATAATTTCCCTGCACATTTCTGGTATCTCACTACCCGAAAGGCAATCTGCCCGCAAATTGAAGAGTTCAGAGAAAAGCAATAAAGATAATTAAGGAGGCCCTCAGATTGACTGATGGAAGGAGCTGAAAAAAAGTAAATGTGGGCTGTGTGGCCCTATGATGACCTGGTGGTTCTAGGAATGATATGCAGATATCTGCAGGGACAAGATTCCCGTCTGCAGTGGGCATTAGTCCACACAGACTCACAGTAAAATAATAAACACAAAGAGCCTGGCGCTGGTCCAGGTCAAAAGCCTGGGCTCTGCCTGCGTTTCTGTGCCTCTCGTGTGGGATCAGGGTAGGCCGGACTCACGAGGGGCTGGGGTATCGCCACGGTCCCCATTTCACTCTGGTGCTGATCTAACCATACACTCATCCTATGCCAGACACATGGGTCCTTGAAATGGCCTGTACCTCCAAAGGGAAAAAGCCAGGTCTGGTTAACATCATGCTTAGGAGTCTGGCTTCAAATCTCAGCTCCAACACCTTCCAGTTACTCGACCTCTCTGAGTGGCTTTTTCCTCACTTGTGAAATGGAGATAACAGTGCCCTTCTCCTAGGGCTGTTGAGTGAAACTGATCACATAAAGCACTTCGCCCGGTGCCTAAAGCACTTCGCCCGGTGCCTCGCCCATAGTTAGCGCTGAATACACAGTAGCTATTTTTCTTGTTTATTATATTGAGCAGCAAGAGCAGGGAAAACCCTAAGGGCCAACAAAGATCTGACCCTCTTAAAAGGGGTCCTGGGCCCGAAAACATTCACCTGTGTTTACCTGGCCTGAGGGACTAAGCCAGAGTCTGAGCAGATTTCACAAAACTTCTATTATTTCTGTCCTCTCCCCAACAAGCCAGTTTCCTTTATACCTATTATAGGTTTGGGGACTAAATGTCCCAGCTTGCCCAGGACAGTCCTGGTTTATGCCTGTTGACTAGAGTCGTTATTAATATCACCTCCTTTTGCTCATAAGAGTCACTGTTATGATGATGAATGGTATGCTCACCCTAGTTAGAGGTCCCTTGACGTCTTTCTCTCCAAACCTGTTCCATCCTGTACCACCTCTTCATAATGAGTTTCATAAGTTTATTGAAGTTACTATGAAAAAGCATTTTTCATCAGTTCGTACCTTACATGGGCCGATGTTCAGGGTTTCCCTCAGTTTATTTCAGGATCTGGTTAATAAATCCATGTCCACCCTAGTCACATATTATACACATTTTTTTAATCCTCACCCAAGGTTATGTTTTTATTGATTTGACAGAGAGAGAGAGAGGCATCAGTGGGAGAGAGAAACATCAATCGGTTGCCTCCCGCACGCACCTGGAACCAGGGATTGGACCCACAACCTTGGTATCTGCCCTGACCGGGAATCAAACCCACAACCTTTTGGTATATGGAATGATGCTCCAACCAACTGAGCAACCTGGCCAGGGCTATTGTCCACATTTTTTTTATATTGATTTTAGAGAGGGAAGAAGGGCGAAGGAGAGAGAGAGAAACATCGATGGGAGAGAATATCCACTGGCCACCTCCTGCATGCTCCCCCACCAGGAATTTGGTCCACAACCTGGTCATGTGCGAATTGAACCAGCGACCTCTCGGTGCATGGGTTGACACTCAACCACTGACCCACACCGGCCGGGCCTCTGGTCCACATTTTAATAGGCTCAGGCCAAAGGGTCTAGCCAGTTAGCCTGTCCTTTACCAATAAGCTTATCTATTTCCATTTTCCTTTTAATTTATTTTCTCTGAAAAATAGCCAATGCTACCGAATCTTTTATAAAACTTTATTTTGGATATTTTTTAGGACAGTGACATATTCCCTCTTCTTATTCTGATGTTTAGAGTCAGAAGATCTAGGTTTCTGCCAGCGCCATCTCTATGACCTGCAAGAACTCACAGAGGTTACTTAATCTCCCTGCTCCTTAGTTTCCTCGTTTCTACAATGGCAATAATATGCAGATAGTCACGTCATCTCAAATAGATAGCTTTACTTCTTTTCCCATCTGTATGTCTTCTTTTTCTTGCCTTAGTACACTGGCTAAGACATCTAATATAATGTTGAATTGAAGTGATAAGAGTGGACATCTTTGCCTTACTCCCATTCTTATGGGAAACAGGCTTAGTGTTTCACCACTAAATATGCTGTTACTTGTAGGTGTTTCTTCAATGTCCTCTATCAGGCTGAAGAGTTCCCCTTCTAGTTCTATTTACTGAGAGTGTCGAATTTTGTCAAATGTGTTTTCTCTATTTATTGACATGATCACATAATTTCCTCCCTTATTCTGTAATTTATCAAATTATATTGATTAATTTTTAAATGTTTAAAGAATCTTACATTCTTAGAATAAATCCCACTTATGGCTGCCCTCAATTTGCTAATATTTTGTTAATTCAGTGTCTATGTTATGAGCATAATGCTATAAGAAAAGTATTTTTACTTCCTTCCTATACTTGAGAATCAAATGAGATTGCTCATTGTAATTTGTTTTACAGACTATAAAGTGCTGTCCACATATAGGCTCTAAAGCTACTATACCTGCTAATGATGATGCCAACACATGGCACAAAGGTGGCCCTTGCCACGGCCCGCAGGCTGGTCAGAAACCAGCCTCAGTGACTCGTTCCCACTGTCTCACAAATTCAGGCATAACCAATAACTCAACCCTCAGCCTATGAGTCTGGCAAAGATGCCTCCTGGGTTTTCCAGGGAAGACCCAACTTTAAATATCCTCTCTTATTATCAAACCTCATCACACCATATGTCCTGATTTTGAGTTTATAAGAATAGTTTTCCCTGAATGCACTGACTTATTCTTGCCTAGAAAGAAACTCATCTGTCACTTTCCTGACTACTCAAGTAGATTCGAAACATCTCCCTATGATGTCCTAACTCAAGAAGTGGCAGGGCTTATGATATGCACAAAGTTTCAATATATCTATAAAGATTTCAACCTCTTCTTTGAAAACTTAAAGTAAGTTTCTTCAATTTTGACAAAGAGTATTAGAAGTGGCCTGAGTTGTCCTGGCATTGTCCTGCATGTTCTTTCACTCAGTCATTTCTTTGGCAAGTATCTACTAGGCATCTACTATGTGCTAGGGGAACAAGGTGGGCAAGACAGTGCTGGCATGAGGCTGGTGTTGTTCAGGTGCTAATCTGAGGTTGAGCCCTGCAGTGGGGGCCGGGCAGTGCTGCCCAGACCTCCCTCAAGTCCACAAGACTCACTCTCCTGGCAGCCAGGAGCTACTGATCACGCACATGTGAGACCCTCCCCAGGCCTTGCCCCTGGCCAGCACCAGAGACTGCATTCCCTTCCAGCCACATCTCAAACTGACGGGTGGGGTCTGGGGGGTTCAAAGGCCCACTCCCTTGCTTCAGCATGGGACCAATGTGAGGGGCCATCGTAGCCCTGGATCCTAGCTTCATTGCAACTCAGCTCCTCCTTCTCCCCCATTCTCCTCCCCACACCCTTCCCAGGTGTGTTTTCCAGACTATTCTCTAATCAACTTTCTACACCCAAATCCCCAGGCTCTGGAGCAATGAGCTTAAAACAAGCCTAAATTCTGATAGCGTCTTAAATACTACCTCAGGGAAGAGTAAGAGATTAACTGAATGACTATTAAATGCCTTTCTTTAAAAATACGAGCGTTTAAAAATATACGAGGACCTAAGTAGAAAAGTTCAGTGAAAAGGGGAAATCATTTTTTTCCCCCAAAATTAAAGCTATAATTGACAATTCCTTAGGGAAATCATAACTCCCAACTAATATACTTCCTAAAAGTTTAACAACAAACAAAACCACCGACCATCATGGAGCAAGAGTTCAGGAAAAATCGTCCAGCTTTAAAAGTTCAGGTGTGAAATGCCACGGAAATTAACGGGAAGTTAGTATAGCGCTAGTAAATGGGTGGCGCCCTCAGCCATGATGGGGGTCACAGGCTGCCACAAGCTGTGAGGTGGCATTTCTGTCTCACACAAGATCTTTTATAACAGAGCAACCTAGAACCTTCACGTGAAGATCATTACTTACATGCTGCATGGTTCATGACATTCTTTCCAAAAGTTTGGTTTCTCTTGGATGGCAGAGCAAAATCTGTCAATGATGCAGGGAGACATTGCAAGCCACAAGGGAGCTATCAGATGGGGAAAGAGTTGGATACCCGACCAGCATAGGGCAGTTCATGGTGCATGTTTTTCCAGAACCTGGCAGGTGCTTAGTGAGTGATTCCTACTGATGACTGCTCCGTCTTGCCCCTGTGGTATGACGGCAGAGGGTCAAATGGTGAGCCCCTGATGACTCACTCATTCAACTATTTATTCAACAGTGTATTGGTCAGGTTGCAAGCTGAGCCACGTCATGAAGAGCCCACCAAATAGAGTAGCTTAAAGAAGCACAAGTTTGCACTGGCCAGTTTGGCTCAGCGGTTGGAGCATCGGCCTGCGATCCAGAGAGACCCAGGTTCAGTTCCTGCTAAGGGCATGTACCTCGGTTGCAATTTGTCCCCAGCCCTGGTAGGGTCGTACAGGAGGCAGCCACTCGATGTGTCCCTTTTGCATCGATGTTTCTTTCTCTCTCTTTTCCCCTCTCTCCTTCCTACCCTATCTGAACAAAAAATAAAAAAATGTCCTCGGGTGAGGATTAAAAAAAGAAAAAGAAGCACAAGTTTATTCCACACTCATGTAACATTACGAGGTCAACGGTTCAGGTTAGGGGAAACTCTGCCATATGTGGTCATTCAGGCCCAAGTCTTTGCATCCAATTGCTGTGCCACCCTCCAAGGTATTGCTCTTATACACACAGTCAGGCTGATCGTGGGCACCCGCACACTCCTGGAGAGTGAGGATCAGTCCAGGGCTAGGGCTCTGCTTCTGAGCAGATGAGGCAGAAGTCACACACATCACTTTCTCTCTCATTCCACAGATAATGACTTGGGCACCTAGCCACCCAGTCACAAGGGGAGCTGGTAATGGGGTTTACCTGGTCCCCTGGCAATGTGCAGCTTAAATCCTATCAGTATGGTAGACAACTGGCAGTCTCTTCCAACAATACCAACTTTGAGCCTGGCATCCTGCCAGGCTTGGATTGACGGCCATGCAACCTGTAGTGTCTGCTCCCATAGAGTTTACAGTCAGGTGGGGAAGAAAATAAATAAAGAAGTAATTACCAAGCAAAGGCCCAGGAAGGGATGGAAGACAATGCCATGATAAAGAAAAGAGTACACTCAATAGAGGAACCTAATGCACAAGTCCCTGAGGGACAAAGGGCTGGGTGTGCCTGGGGCCAGTCCAGAGAGGTTGGAGCACAGTGGGTGAGGAAGAGAGGCTGAGCTAGGGATGCAGAGGGAGCAGGGCAGACCCCCGGGCCCCTGCAGGGTATGATGAGGCATTACAACGTGAAGTGCATTGAGAAGGTGGGTTACCTAATATGATTTGCTTACATTTTTAAAGATCCCCGTGATTGCTGTGGGAAAACATAGCCATCCGTGTAAACACCCGTTACGCTGAAGAGGGAAGTGTAAGGCCGAGAGAATGAGTGTTTAAATTTTGTCTCTAAAGAATACTTTTTAAATGATCAATGAACCTCCTGTTGCTGAAGCTTCTTTGGGTTTTCAAAGGGCCTGAGACCAGCCACCAGGACAGCAGCCTGAAGCCACAATCAAAACTCCAGAGCCTTCAAACCGGCGACACTGGACAGAAGATGGTCAGGGAGAGCATGGGGGGGACAGTGATGGCTTTTAGTCTAAGTCCCTTACCTCCAGCGAAGGGCTCCTCGTGCTGTGACTGCCAGGTTGTTACCTGACTTGAAAGTGCAGGTAGCTGGAGAGCAAGAGTTGGTTTCTCTTGACGATACAGAAGGATATAAAAAGTAGAACTACCTTCTCTGGTTTTTCTCATCTTAATATAAAAAATAGTAAGGATTTATTTGTAACAGAAATGATAAGCAAATATAGGCCGCTGTTTGTCTACACCTTTTTAAAAATGCAGTCTTGTGTTTGCAACTACCTGCAGACGTTAACAATACCTAAAAGTTGCATAATTTTCACTCATTTACAAAGCCTTGTCCTCATTACCTTTTGCAATACTTAGTTGAATTGATTTTTCTATAAATGACTCTTAATAAGTAAATGAAATCAATTGACTAAAAATTGGATTGTGTAATGGGCCCGCGTTACCTTTTCATGCATCATAAGCATTAAAGTCTTTAAAAATAGTTCGTCGGTCCTGATGATTCAAGAAGCCTTGATATCTCGAGCCCTTTGTTTATAAACTAGTGACAACCTTAGATGAAATTCTGCACATTTGTAAGTAAAATTCTGAAACTTTGGAGAGAATGGGTTATTTCAAATCTTCCTTGTGAGAATATACATGCAAACTGTGTCTCTGTTAACTCAAATTCTAAATTAGTTGCACTATGAACTAATCACTTCAAGCACTAAAGCTTGGCCTTGGGATGAAATTAAAGAAGAAACATTTAGGTGGAATCATTGGAGAATTACCCCAAAGTAAGATCATTAAATCCATAAATATTTTCCTAAGGGAAAAAGTGAAAGTATCATCAGTTTCTAATTTTAAACAGAAAAAAACAAAGTTAGACTGTGGACCATAGACAACCACCTTGTGTCAGTCACAAAATTATGTTTTTTCCTACCTCTCATTTTCATTGTAATTATTTTCTAATATATTCAACAACAAAAAAATATATAAAATAGAAATCTGTTGGAAGGCTCTGATTTTTTGACCAAAAGAGCTTAAGTGACTGTTCTGATCTGGGTGTGTTATCTGGGTATCCAGGTCGCAAATACACGAGCCCAGCATGCGGGCAATTCTAGGGAATCAAGGATGCCCCAGAATGATGAGGGAGAGGAGCAATGCAAGAGAGAGAATGAAAGAAAAACAGGAGACAGGACAGAGAAGGCACCACTTACCATTCCTAATTTACCACTCTTTTCAGAAAACACTTGCCCACGTCTACCCTCTCAAGCACGCCTTCCTCCCTCTCAAGCATCCATTCACTGCCCAAGAAGCATTTACTGAGCATCTGCCATGAGCCCGACGTTGCGCCGGACCCTGAGACTCCACTGAATCACACATGGCCCCTATCCTCAAAGAACCATGGACTTGCTAAGAAATTGGCACAGAAAGGAACAATCTAGAGAGAGGAAACTGCCAGGTGCTAAGAACCTAGATTCACTCGGCCTCTGATCCTGGGCTGACTTACAGAGTGAGTTTAGCCAGCCCCCGAGCATCAGAGGCGGGAGTGTGGCGCTGCGCACGAGTGGCAGGAAGCACGGCTACAGGGGAGGCAAGAAGCCCGTGGTGAAGACATGGGCACCAGACTGAGACATTTAGGCTGCATTCTGCAGAGAGGACCCACGGCAGCTTTTAGGCCCAGGGAGGGACGTGTTCGAGTCTGGGTTTAGGAAAGGCCAGCGGCACAACATGAAGCATGTTGTCTCACATTCGACCTTGAGACATGCCCTATGCAGAAGACTCCCCGGGGCAGCGCTCATCAATGTCAGAGCCCTCCTGTGTGCTGGATCCGTGACTTCATCCTGGGATACAACAGATGCTACGGGGCAGGGACGGCACAGTGAGGACAGCTTGTCTCTGAATCTCCATGAGGTCTAGGATCTCAGCCAGGAAGATGCGAAGCCAGGCTGACTTCACAACTGGAAGCTGGACCCATCTGTTAACAGCCTGCAGTGAAAAAAATGGGTTGCTCAGTGTCTTCTGTATCTCACAGCTTGGTGAGGGGATCTACACAACGATTCCTTGCTGTTGACCCACCATAAAAAAGACCTCCAAGATATGTCCCTTTTCAGGCTCTGCTCCCCGCCTCAAAAAAAAAAAAAAAAATGCAGCAGACGGTTGCTTGAAGTTGCCTAGAGACACTCTTTCTTACTGACTCTTGCCTTTTCACAGACTGTTTCCTCCACCTGGAATGTTCCCTGTGTACCTGGTTACCTCTTACTTCCCTTTCCAGATTCAACCCTAGCAAAGCCTGATCTCTAAAACCATCAGTGAGGTCTCCAGTTCGAGCTAATGCCCCCCGTCCCCCTGCCCCTACACCGTGTATGCGAGTCCGCCTACACTGAGCACATTGCTGCATTCTCTCTCACTTGCTGATAAGCCCTCAAAACCCTTGAAGGGTGGAGAACATATTACTTTTATTGGTTGTCTCCCCCGCTCTCAAACATCTTGACACACAGGAGATGCTGAGCCAATGTGGACTTTTCATAGTGACTTTCATGATAATCCTTCATGTTCTTACAACATCTTATAGAGCTTACACTAGAAAAGCTCTCTTAGCAGTTTTCCTCTTCTACACACAACAATCTCACATTTATTAGCCCCACTTAGAGATGAGAAAATAGAGGTTCAGAGACCTGACTATTTAGAGCTCTCTGGGTCATACATAACACTAAGCTCCAAGTCTCAGGTTCAGAGATTTAGTTTAGACACAGTCTCCATCCAATGGCCAAGGCCTCATCTGCTGCTCCTTCACCCAGTGCCATCAGCAGTCTGAGCCCGTTTGGGGGCTACCGTTGGTAGGACTCCTAGGAGCCAGACAGAGGGGTTCTGTGAGAGGTTACTTGAGATGGCCTCTGGCAGGCAGACTCCAGTTCAAATGATGGTCAAGTCAGCAGGCTGGGACCGCAACCAGGACTGCAGTCGCAGGAGGGAGAATGAGAGCTTAAATTATTCCTGTTACAGCCCCATCCCTCACATTGATTTGCATAGAAAAATCTTACATTACAGCCCATGTCCTATCAAAATGACCATAAAACCAAAAATATCAGAGCTCATGTAGTGAGATCTTTAGGTGCTTATGAATTGTCTTAATTTTAATTTGATTGGTTGATTTCTTTGAACGGGAAATATATTTACAGGGTTTGAAATTCCAAAGGCACAAAAAGGGAGATAGTAAATATTGCCCTTCCAACCCCTGTTCCCCCTTCACCAACTTCCCCTCTCCAGAAGCATTTCATGAATATGCAAGGGAAAAATATATACATATATCCATGCACATTCTCTTCTCCCACTTCTATATGATGGCAGCCTATCTATATACTGTTCTACATCTTGATGTGTTTCACACTTGACAATGTGTCTTGGAATTTCTTCTACCTCAGCACACAAAGGGGTGCCCCCCCTTTTTACAGCTGTACAGTATCCCATTGTATGGCTATGCCAAAATGTGTTTAACCAACCAGTCCCCTAGTGAGGGGCATTTAGTTTGTTTCCCATCTGTTGCTATTATAAATAACGTTGCAATGAATAACCTTGTATACACACCATGTTGTTCACATGGGAGCATACTCATAAGACAGATTCCCAGGCTTGGAATTGCTGGGTCCAAGGGTGCATGCATTTGTAATTTCAGTGAGGACTGTTGTCAAGGGGTCTTCCGCAGAGTCTGCACTAATTTAAAAGCTAACTAGAAATACATGCGTGGACCTCTTTCCCCATAGGAGCCTCTTTAACGTATTAGCCATCAGGGATAGTCTGAGGAGTCAAAGAAACCAGGAAGACCAAACAACTCCTCCGCATTCAGAAAACAAAGATAGAGGAAATGCACATCAAAACCACAGGGAGATACTACTTCATGCCCACTAGGATGACTAGAATTAAAAAAAAAAAAAAAAAACACCAGAAAATAAGTTTTGGCAAGGCTCTGGAGAAATTGGAACTCTTGTGCATTGCCGGTGGGAAGGTAAAATTGTGCAGCCACTTTGGAAAACATTTGGTGGTTTCTCAAAAAGTTAAACATAAAATTACCCAAAAGAATTCAGGTACTCGAACAAAAACTCACTCATGAATGTTCATATCAGCATTATTCACAATAGCTAAGAGGTGGAAACAACCCAAATACCCATCCATGGGTGAATGAATAAACAAAAGGTGATACTCCCACACAGGGGAGTATTACTCAGCCATAAAAAAGAAGAACATTCTGAAGCACGCTACAACACAAATCAACCCAGAAACATTGTGCTGAGTGAAAGGAGCCAGACACAAAAGGTCACATATTGTATGATTACATTTATATGAAATACCCAGAACAGGTTAATCCATACAGACAGAATGCAAACTGATGGTTGCCAGGGGAGAGACAGGGATTCCCTGACCCGCACCTGGCTCCGGCCCCAGGTGAGAAGCTCTGCCTCATTCTGGCCAAGTTGTCACCCCAGATGAATCATCTTTGCTTGAACTAGCCTGAGGGGCCACTGCTCCTTGCTTGCATCCACAGGATCCAAGCAATTACTCAACAGCTCGCAACTTCTTGCTCTGTGGCCTCCCCCTCGGTACCCAGGGTTTAGCGCGCTCACTATGAACCTGTTGGGGAAAACAATGAGTGAATAAAATTTACATCCAAAACAATGCTGAGGAGCTTGTTGTTCTCAGTCATATCAGTTTTAATTGGCACACGCTACACCCTGGATAAAAAGGGCGTTTTCAAAATGTAGCCTCTGTAGTGAACCTAGAAAAAGACATGGGGGAAGCGGGTGGGAGGGAGGCAGAACAGGGCAGGTAGGGAGATCTGTCCCACCTGTTCACTTCGACACTGACCCATGAGCAAATACCCGTAGGGACCTCCTCAATCACTAAACTCAAGTGAGGACAGTAGCATAGCACCTACAAAGGAATGGGAAGAGTCTACACTTTCTCTGTCTAGTTTGTGGTGTCCTTTCCTTAGATAAAGCATTTTAAACCTGGCGTGAGGCAGAAACTTCCCACTCTAATGCAGACTTGGGTCCCTCTTTTCTTGCAGTGACCTGGTGTGCAGCATTATCTTTCGTTTTTACTGTTAACGGTGCGGCCCCGATCAGAGTCACACTGTCCTGTGTGCTCCCCAGCTTACAGCACCAGAGCGAGTCCCTGGACGGGGCAGAGCTATCACACCTGCAGACAGACAGGAGATCGTTTTCTGTGCCTTTGATTCCAACTGCCTTTGCCACAGAGCCAAACTCCGCCAACAGTGGTGGGTCAGCCCAGTGGGGTCTTGCCATTAACGGGAGAGGGTTCCAGGTATGTAAGAAATAATTCAGTGGCAACGAAAAAAAAAAAAACAGCAAGGAAATAGTCTGAGCGTCATTTTCTTATTCTATACAAATAACAAAAGCCATCCTTCCCTGGGTCTTCTGTCTTCTTGAAATTTATGAGGAAATGTGCTTATGGGGTTGGAATCGGCTTCAACGAGCATCATTCAGCACCTTGCAACACAGACAGTTCACGCTCACCCAACATGAGGTCTCTTCTATTTCCCAGCCTTGGGAAGCCATACGACTAGTTCGAGCCTATAGACTCTGGGGAAGTCCTGTGGGTCATGTCGAGGCTGAGGCAGACCACAGCCAGCCAGCTGCCTCCACTTCCTTCCCCTACAGAGTCTCACTGAAGGTCACCTGCTCCTGAGGGCACAGCGGTGAGATGGAAAAGGACGCCCAACACGCATCTGACGTTACGTGAACAAGAAATGAACCATTATTGCATCAAGTCTCCGAGATTTGGGGGTTGGTGTGTTGCCACAACACAGTCCAGCCCACCCTGGGCCTCACCCTGCGAGATGCTAGGGAGGAAATACCGAAGGTAAGAACAGTCTGATCTCAAGGAGCTTACAGGCCAGCAGGCAAATGTTCCCACATCAGATGCTGACATTCAGACCACAAAGTTGGCAAATGGATACAGATATTATTCAAGCAGCTCCATAATAGAAAGGTGAGCTTTACATACAAGGTGAAAAGATAGGCTGATAGGCTAACAGTTAAGGGCCCTAAGAGAGAAAATTTCACTGACTGGGAGGTGTAAATATGGTGATCCATGCAAATATGTAAATATGCAACCCTGAGGCGGCAGACTAACCTCTAACTCTGTAACACAGAATATTTTAAACATACAGGAAAATAGTGAGCATAGTGTAATGAACCCTTATTCTACTCATCACCTGGCTTGAACAATTATCATCACTTTCCAGTGTGGTTTTAGCTACCCCATATGTTTCTTTCCCTGTACTATTTTTTAAATGATCTAATAACCAGTCCATGGTCAAATGTTTTGGATTATCTTCTGTTTTTATTTCTTTTTTCTTTTGTCTCCAATTATCTATTAAAAAATATATTTTTACAGTTAGTTTGTTCAAATCAAGACCCAAACAAGTTTTAAACACTGAACCTCGCTGGTATGTCTTTAAAATCTGAGTTCAGTTCTGGGTTTATCCTCACATCCTTTGTTCAATGCCATGTATACACATCAACTTCGCAAACCTCAATAATGCACTGGAAAGGCCCTGCCGTCCCCGCTCTCACCTAAGGACAGAGACTTCCTAAGCATCCCCTGAAATACCGACAGCCACCTAATCACACTGGCTTTGCAGAGGCCGGACAGCAAAATGTGTGTCCAGACTGCGTGTGCCAAACACACGTGACATGGGGCACACGAGGAAAGCTGGATCTGAGACCCAGTCAGGACTTCGGAAAGTGGCTGCAGGAAAAAGGGAGGCCACACAGGGTGTGCCCATCTCCCAACCACCGGGATACACGTGGTTCCGTCCCAGAACTCCGGGAACTGCGAGGAAGGTTGTATTCTATCAGATAACGTGGAAAGTGGCCCATGACTCTGATCCCCATCTTTGGCTTCTCACCAAAAATAAATAAGTGGGTTCTGGGAGGCAGCATCCCAGAAGGGTATTCAGTCAGAGTTCTGGGAGGGAAGGACTGATGCCCGGTCGGTGGGGTGGGGGGTGAGCCTTGCCTTTGGCCCAATCGCCAACCAGATGAGCAAGTAAGACCCAAAGGTCTCGTTGCCAAATTCCAAACTCAGATATTACCATTTACTGATATTGTGGAGTCAGAGAGGATTTTAGAATCTGATAGAGAGAGGAACAAACAGAGACAGAGGACAAGAACGAGGAAACATGGACCACCCATCCCTCCCTCCACAGCCACACAAAGGAGCCAGGAAAGGCGATCAGCCAAGAGCAGGTGTGAGGCAGAGAGAACAGAGTGGGAGAGAGTGCCGTCTCCTGGAGCTGACACTTTCCTGAAGAACTGCACTCCCAAACTAGCCCCTCCAAAAGCAAGAGCAGGTCAGCTTTCGGTGCCCCACAGAGGACGCTCCCAGCCGGCTTGGTGGAGTAAGCGCCCGCCCTGCGCTCGCGGAAGGGTGCGAACAGCTAGCCTTTGTTCGGTTTTCCCAGCTATGGTGCAGAGAAAATCAAAGCAATCAACACACAGCACATCTGATGTGGATTACTGGTGTCGAAGAGGACCCAGATCACAGAAACCCGCCAATGAGATCATGAAAAGGTCTGACGAGAAAGCAGAAGGCTGCGGGCTGGGGTGATGTGCCAATTAAGAGGGCTCGTTTGGACCGACTTCGCGTGGCCATGCGAACAGTGCGTGTAAATGATCAAAAGCAGTGGGGACCCTCTCCCATCAGTCACAAAAGATGCTTAAGGCCGGTGCCTTTGAATGCTGTTTTAGTTGTGGTCTCATACAATACATCTTAAGGAACATTTATACTGTGTTCACTGTGCATTCAACTGTGGCCACTTCAAAGGTTTAGCCAAGTATTTTATGGCCATGGTAAAGGGTTCTTATTGATTTAAATTACAAGCTTGGCTCCCGTCAGCTCCACTTGAGGGCAAAAATGCAATAAAATATCCCACAGCACAAGAGACAGACATATCGCATTGAAAATTTTAGGAGATCCTTTTCACTATAATCACTCTCAATGATATTTATTTATACGGGCAAGGTTATCAGAGAGATTTGTCTACAATCTTTAGGCTTTGGGAGTTTATCTTGGTTTGGGTGTTTGCTTGTTTAAGGATCCAGTTCTGACCTGGGCCAGAGAAAGGTCATAAGTGCATCCTGTGTCCCCTGGCTCGGTCTCTCCCTGGCTCCTGACAGACCGGCTGGTTCCAAGTCAGTGACGTTGACATACTGGCCATCACAGCTGAGGGATTATGGTTTTCAGTCCTCCGATCATTTGCATATCCAGCAGGCCAAACTCAGATGAATGAGACGTGTCAAGGCATGAATGACAAGCCCATCAAGGCGATGGAAGGCTGTCCCCAGATTAACTGTCAGGGAGACAAACACCACTCCGGAGGCAGAAGCATGAACGCACTATTGGAAGACTCCGTGAAACTGAGAGGGGTTCGAAGCTGTCAATATGAAATGCTGTTTATGCTGCTCACTAAACCCTGTGAAAAGCAGCACAAAGGAAGCCTGCCTATGTAAAGAAAAAAGGAGAAAGCCAAAGCAGCATGCTCTGGTCAGCTTCATTCCTGGTTCCTTTATAATAATTTGCCTGAAACATACCCAAGACGGAGCTAACCCCCGGACATACACAGAAAATAGCAAATGACTATTATGTGTCTGACATTTGAAATAACATGTTTCTGGAGGGTTGGCATTACAAGAGTCATTTCACTTCAAAATGTTATTCCTAATGTAATTTTTTAAAATTCATAAGAGGCACTTGCTAGAATTCATTGTAGCACTAAAGTCACTCAAAAGACAGAGGTCAAATTCATTTCATTTCTTTTATGTTTTCTTCTCTCTGCTAGATGAAATAAATGATTAAGCCTAGAACACTTGGCAGTTCAGCGAATGTGCTCCGTGGCACCATTACAAGATCGATTTTCTCAATACAGGAGTCTTTCTAGGGTGCACATTGCTTAGCTGACATCTGTCGCCGTTGTCATGGCAGCGCTCTCTCCAGCATAGTGAGAGGTCAGGCCTGACAGGGAAGGCCTCGCCAGCTCTACCCCAGTCACTTCAAGGTTAACAGCCAATGGACCAAAGAAATAGGCAATTATAGTACAGTCAATTCCGGTTAAGGAAATATCTGAGAAGTAAATATGTCTGATAAGTGAATGGAAATGAAACAGCCAATGCTATTGATGCGATCCTATAATATCAATATCATTTTGTGGTGCCGTGTGGTTGTTCCCTGTGAAATTTCCATGCTCAAAGAAATCTAGCAAGGGGGAGAGAGTAAGCCAAACTTCATTGTGCTGCCATTAGCCTCTGTAGTTGAAGAATAGAATTCCCACAAGTGGAGAGATGAATAGCAGCAGAGGAGCAAAGCATCCTCAAGGAAAACATGCAAAGAAGACTCCCTGGGCGTCCATCCCCTGCTGGCTTAGTTCCCCGATATTTCCATGTATGCCGAAAAAAGATTCTCAGCATCTTAAAGAAAATTGATTAAAATAACATTTATCATTGCTACTTCTTACTTACTAAATTTATTACTTATCAGGATGAAAGTTCTTTCTATCATTTCAACAACCCTGAAAAATATTGAGCTTTCCGAATTAGCAACATGTTGGAATTAATAATTTCCAATGACACACATTTCTGCTAAAGCATAACTTTTGATAGACAGAGAAAAGGGATTATTGCAATAGACATTCTTTGAATCGAATTCAAAAAATGACAGGTAGAACTAAAATCTAAAGATTTTCAATTACAAGTTGCATAGCCCAGGAATTCAGTTACTGACAGCCTCTGCAGATTCATTAAAGTACACACATTCATATTACCCACTCCTGATTAAATCTTGCATTTAGTATAAAGAGATCTTTAGATTTCATCCGACACTTGAACAAATGGCAATGATTGTTCTTTAGCTGTGAGATTTTGGTACTCACAAAGAATGGAAAATTACAAGTGAAAAAAATCAAATGTTGTCCCAGATTTTTGTCAGAATGTTCTCGGCTATGGTCAGCGTAGACCATGGTGACTACTGAGGTCTTTGGTCCATCCTTGGCCGCATCAAAAGGAGGAATCTCTTCAAGCAGTGCTGAGTGTCACTTGCCAACTTGGCTCCCAGAGTCCTCACTGCCAGACTGAAGCCATTGTCCTCCTCTTGCTCCGGGGGTGGAAGCTGGTTCAGCACCTAAACTGGTGAGCCGACATTACTCGCTTCAGCCTGATGGTCTCTTGAGAACCAATGGCTTCATTTAAAGATTCAGCTATATTTTATTTTATTTTTAAATCCTCACCCGAGAATATTTTTCCATTTATCTTCAGATAGAGTGGGAGGGAGTTAGAGAGAAACAACGATGTGAAAGACACATCAACTGGTTGCCTCCCAAACAACCCTGACCAGGGCCAGGGGTGAATCACAACCTAGTTTCGTACCCTTGACTGGAATCAAACCCAAGACTCTTTGGTCTGTGGGTTGACACTTTAACCGCTGAGCCAAACTGGCCAGGGCTCAGCATTATTTTTAGGAGGGTTATGTGCAGTTGCAAGAAAGAGAAACCCACTCAAATTAGCTTAAGTGTAGAGAATTCTAGTAAAGATACAACAGGCAATCCAGAAAAGGTTGAAAACATAGGAAACAAATTACATGTAAGCCAGACAGAAACGAGAAATGGAATTGGAAAACGGAAACCTGGGTTATTCTCTCCACGTGTATTTCATCCCTGCCACGCTTTCTCTCTCTCTCTCTCTCTCTCTCTCTCTCTCTCTCTCTCTCTCTCACTCTCCCCCCACCCCAAGCTTCCTCTGCTTTCAACATGCTGAACTTGACATAGCTTTTCAGTTCTAGCATCATTCTCATTGCATTAACTCAGTTTCTCAATGTCCACATTTCAAATCCCCATGACAGTCTGGTTAGCTCAACCCAGGCAAAAAAAATTGCTTCTCCCACACTCAGGTGCCCCATTGAATCTAATCAGCGGGCGTGGAGGTAAGAGTGGGTATGGTTATGCAATTTAAACATGACTGCCCCTTGAGGGGAACACTTTGTAAAGTATATGATTGTCTAACCTCTATGCTGTATACCTGAAACCAATACAAATAATACTGAAAGTAAAATGTAATTTAAGAACTAAAAATAAACATGACTGCCCAGGGCCACCCCTTAAGCAAGTACATACTCAAAACATATCCTCCATGTCTTCTACAAGGATCAAAGACGACACATACATTGAAAACCCTTCACATGCCCAGAAGAATTCTAACAGTGATGCTGAGATGGCTATTCAACAACAACGTAACTGGGAGTCCGTGTTAGCTGCAGTATTATCAGTCATCGCTATTGGTATAAAGTGACCATTTCTGCAAAAATACTGCACAAACTCCTCCTTCCTTGCCTCATTACAGGAAAAAATACACACTTTTAAGCCTTGGTCTTCACAACAGGCTTTTGCCAGCCTCGCACCCGATGTCCCTCTGCAGCCTGCATTTGTCCTGCACATCAACTAACCTGAACTGTGTCCTGTTTCCTGTTCAAGCCCCTCTTCCCTCTCTGCTGCCCTCCACAGTGTTTCCAGTCCATCTTCTCTTTGGGCCACACAATCGTCACATATAACGAGGGGCTATCCAAGAATAACCAGGAAGTAATGGATGGCCCCTGGGAGTGGGCTCTTTTCTCAAGCAGCTAGTTTAAGTGGACACTTAATGTCATTTGTTAAGAGAAAGCATACAGCACCTGTCCTTGAGGGCCAGCTCAGATGCCAGCTCCCTCATGAAATCTTCCCTTGACTATCCAGATGAAAAATCAATAATCTCTCCTGAGAGGAAGCATTTATTGTCTCTATCACTGTTTTCCGAGTGTAAGAACTGGTGGGTCCTTGAATTAAAAGCCCACAGACAGCTGAGAAAGTGCACTGGAAGTTACACCGGTCACTCGAGGAGCTATTTGAGCCGTGTTCAGTCAGAAACTTGGGACTTGAAACTACATGGCAGTCCTAAGTTATTAGCTTGACCTCCAGATGATCTAGAATACTCTTCTACAAATATATGGACGATCATTAAAACAAAAACGTAAATTATCATTATTACTAAATCTCAGTATTTGAAACTGTTCAGGGCCTGCATACCTAGAAGATTTTGATTTCAAGTCACTTGGGCTCACATGCAATTAACCAGAAACCACCTTAACCATTTTGATTTGACTACATAGCTTTGGCTTCTAAATAAAAAATAAAAATAAAAATAAACACCTCTGTAGCTAGGTAAATGAAGTATCTCCTATTTAGTCTTGGTCAAAGCCATAATTCCAGGGCTTGTTTTGGACGGAGATAGATTTCCAACCCGTTTACATATAAACCTACTCGAAACGCTGATCCTGGCCTTTCACAGACCCTGTGATTCTAGACACATCATCTCAGCAGGAACGTCTATCATTTGCTAAAACAAGAGCACAGAAAACTGCTTTATATGCTCAGACATTGTGAAAAATACAGTATTGACTCCACTTGAGGATTTTCTGTTTATTTATCATCTCTAGTCAAATCTGAGAATTGCTGTGGGAAAGACAGAGAGGACTTTTTTTCTCCTTTGTCTTATTCTCTGGTTGATTTTCTCGGATTGGGGGTGTGGCTATTTTTTTAATCCCTTATCCAGTATATAAGATGCCAGGAACTATGCCAAGCATCTAAGAATACAAATACCTAATACAGAAGACAGATATAAAAATAAATAATGTGACGGAATAAATTTTGCAAATGAGGTATATTCTAAAGGCTAAGAGAAAGAAGAAAATTGCTAACACTTACTCAGACATTTCAGGAGAGTGTCATAGGAAAGAATCTTTTGGGTGGGGTATTGTATTAGTTATCGATTGCTGAATAACAAATTACCCCAAAACATAGCTGCTTAAAATAAACAATTTATTTCCTCTGCATTTCTGTGAAGTTTGTCATGAGTTTGCAATCAAGTTTACACACATGGCTTATTGGAAGGAGGTCTCCCTCAGTTCACCTCAGTGGGTTTCCCCATGGAGTTGCTGAGTGTCCTCATGAAATGTCAGCTGTCTTTCCCAAGAATGAGTAAACTGAAGGGGGGGGGGGGTGTCCTAGCTTAGACATCACACACCACCACTTTCTGCATATTCTATTCATTAAAAGTTGCTAGATATAGCTCATTTTAAGGGGATGGCAACTGGGCCCCATCTTTTATTTATTTATTTATTTATTTTTGTTACAGATGTTTCTCCTTTCCCCCCCAATGATACCCCCCTACTTCTCCCTCCTTGCCCTGTCCCCAGCTTTGTTGTCCATGTCCATTGCTCATGCATAAATGCATATAAGTTCTGTGATTTATCTCCCCCCCCCACCCGCTCTTCTGGGGATTGTCAGTTTGTACCCCACTTCCACGTTTCTGGGACTACCCTGTTCTTTAGACTATTATGTTCATTATATTCCACAAATAAGTGAGATCATGTGATATTTGTCTTTCTCTGCTTGGCTTGTTTCGCTTAGGATAATACTCTCCAGGTCCCTCTCCAGGTTGTTTCAAAGGATGAGGTCTTTCTTTCTTACAGCTGCATAGTACTCCATTGTGTATATGTACCAAAGCTTTTTTATCCATTTGTCTACTGATGGACATTTGGGCTGCTTATAGATCTTAGTTATTGTAAATAGTGCTGCTATGAACATGGGGGTACATATATTTTTTCTGATTGGTGTTTCAGGCTTCTTAGGGTATATTCTTAAAAGTGGGATCACTGGGTCAAATGGCAATTCAATTTTCAATTTTTTGAGGTAACACCATATTGTTTTCCATAGTGGCTGCACCAGTCTGCCTTCCCACCAGCAGTGTACTAGAGTCCCCTTTTCTCCACACCCTCGCCAACACTTGCTGTTTGATGATTTGTTGATGGCGGCCATTCTGACAGGTGTGAGGTGATACCTCATTGTTTTAATTTGCATCTCTCTGATGATTAGGAAAGTCTTAGCCACAGCAATCAGAAAAGAAGAAAAAATAAAAGGGATACAAATTGGAAAGGAGGAAGTGAAACTGTCATTATTCGCAGATGACATGATACTATAGGTAGAAAACCCCAAAGACTCCATCAAAAATTTACTAGACTTAATAAATAAATTTGGCAAAGCAGCATGATACAAAATTAACGTCAAGAAATCAACGGCGACTTCCGGTCAAGATGGCGGGTAGGTAAACGTGGTATCGCGTCCTCCCACAACCACATCAAAGTTACAACTAAACTACGAAACAACCATCATTCAAACCATGGAAATCAAGCTGATGGAAGTCCTACAACTATGATCAAAGCAGCAGCCAACATGCCAGACTGTAGGAGCCGGGCGGAGGCGCGCGGGGCAGGGGCGCGCGGGGGAGGAGGCGCGCGGGGGCGGAGGGAGCCGGGGGCGGAGGCGCGCAGGGGGCGACGCGCGCGGGGCAGGAAGCGCGTGCGAGGCGCGCGGGGGCGAGCGCGGCAGACTGGCTGGTCCCACACCCACGTGTGGCGGATAAAAATCAGGAGGATACCTCGGCTGGCTGGGAAGTTCCTTCCTGAGGACTGAGGGGTCCCTGTCCCACACCAGGTGCCTCGCTCAGGGTTCCAGTGCCAGGAAGAGAATCCCCATCACTTCTGGCTGGAAACACCAGCAGGAACTGAGGCTCAGGGAAGCTGACGCGGCTGGAGCCCCAGGCAGCTCCTTAAAGGGCCCACGCACGGACTTATCGGACTCTCTCCCTCTAAGCTTGGAGGGAAGGCAGCTCGAGGGGCGCCAGAGACATACAAGGAAGAACTGAGCTGTTTGGCACTGGAGCGAGGGCTGGAGAGGGAACTTTCTCCGGGACAAACGTGCTGTCAGAGGCCTTTGTTCCTTTGGTGAGCCCTTCCCTGGGGCGGCAGACAGCCGCCATATCTGGGACTCCAGCAACCTGGTTCACACTGGTAGCCCCGCCCTGGTGACTCCCTGAGGCCCCGCCCCACCCAACTTTCAGGCCCACCCAAGCTGTTGCCACTTGCTTAACCATAGGATTGGCCTGTCTTGGATCCTGCTTCAGGTTTTTCCTAAATTCTTTCAAACGAGCAGCATCTGGTCTCAGCGAGCCCCATACCTCTCATTAAGTAATACACAGAAACAAACACAGGGAGGCAGTCAAAATGAGGATACAAAGAAACAGGTCCCAAATGAAAGAACAGAACAAAACCCCAAGAAAAGAACTAAGCAAAATGGAGATAAGCAACCTAACAGATGCTGAGTTCAAAATACTGCTTATAAGGATGCTCAATGAACTTAGTGAGAACTTCAGTGAACTTAGGGAGGGCCTCAAGAGCATAAAAAAGGGCCAGTTAGAAATCATGGATACACAGTTAGAATTGAAGGAGGCATTAACTGAAATAAAGAATAATTTACATAGCTTCAATAATAGAGTACGTAAATCCAAGGAGCAAACCATTTATTTGGAATATAAGGAAGCAAAAAATGCCCAATCAGAACAGCAAAAAGAAAAAAGAATCCAAAAAAATGAGGATAGTGTAAGGAGCCTCTGGGACAACTTCAAGCGTGCCAACATTCATATCTTGGGGGTGCCAGAAGGAGAAGAGCGAGAACCTGTTTGAAACAATAATGGCAGAAAACTTTCCTAACTTGGTGAAGGAAACAGACATACAAGTCCAGGAAGCACAGAGAGTCCCAAACAAGATGAACCCCAAGAGGCACACACCAAGACACATCATCATCAAAATGCAAAAGGTTCAAGACAAAGAAAGAATCTTAAAAGTAGCAAGAGAAAGGCAGCTAGTTACCTACAAGGGAGTTCCCATTAGGCTGTCAGCTGATTTCTCAAAAGAAACTTTGCAGGCCAGAAGGGAGTGGCAAGAAATATTCAGAGTGATGAAAAGCAAGAACCTACAACCAAAATTACTCTATCCTACAAAGCTGTCATTTAGAATTGGTGGCCATATAAAGAGTTTCCCAGACAAGAAAAAGTTAAAGGAGTTCATCACCACCAAACCGTTATTATATGAAATGATGAAGGGTCTTTTTGAAGAAAAAGATAAAATATATGAACAAACAAAATGGCAATGAATACATATCTATCAACAATGGAATCTACAAACAAAATGAACAGGTAGAACAGAAACATTCTCATAGATACAGGGAACATTTTGTTGGTTGCCAGATGGGAGGGGGGTTGAGGGAATGGGTGAAAAGGTGAAGAGATTAAGAAGTACAAATTCATTGCTAGACTGACAAACCTCAAAGGGAAAGGGGTTGGGGGGTGGGAAGAAATAAACCAAAGAACTTATATGCATAACCAATGGACACAGACAATAGTGTGGGAAAAGGCGGGAGCGGGGCAGGAGTGGGGAGGAGGGGGTCAATGGGGGTAAAATGTGGAATATCTGTAATACATTTTACATCCAACAATAAATATTTAAAAATAAAATAAAGACACACACACAAAGAAAACAACGGCATTCTTATACACCAATGATGAACTCACACCAAGAAAAACTAAAAAAAAAATCCCATGGGCCCCATCTTTTAAAGAAAGAAGCACCAGAGAACTCATGGACATATTTTTAAATCACCATAAGTACTGAGGAATGAATAGAAGCTTTGCACAGAGAAATAGAGAGGGAGCTGACTGCCCAAAGCAGTCTGGACAGAAGGAACAGCATGTACAGGTGTGAAAAAACATGAGGTTCAAGAAAAGTAAGGAATTCACTGGAGGTGTTCAAACTTATTTTAGCCTTTTAATTAGATATAATCTTACAAAGAAGTCCAGTATGCAAAACAAATAAAGTTTGTTCTACTACAGTTGAAACTAGGTAAAGGAGGGAGAGATGGAACTCCCACTCCAAGGCAGCCTTTAGGAGAACTCCCTGGAGCCTCTAGAACTTCACCAGTTGTCTGAAAACCACTGCTATACCCAACAGTTATTAGGGCTCATTGATAGGTACAAGACATGCTCTGTTAATCTTTGTCTTATCAGGTAAGAAAATGTGTTCTTCTATCACTGGGCTGTAACTAAATAAGAATTAAACAAAATTCTCATTAAAAAGAGAATAATAATCTTGTTGCAATATGGGAAAATCCCAATTTATTATTGGGATTATATTCTAAGAGTTCACTTGTAAGAGGGCTCTTTGGAACTCTGTGTATCAGTTAGCTATGCCTCAAAGAAGCTGTGTAAGAAACCATCCCAAAATTCAGTGACTTAAAACAACTTTCATTTATTCTCATAGCTGCAGGTCAGCTGAAGATTAGCTCATTTAAGTTGCTGCTCAGTTCCATGACTCTGCTTCAAGTTGCAGGTCAGCTAAAGGGGTAGCAGCTACCCATGGAAAGCTCATGTCATAGAGAGAGGAGAAGCACTAAAAGATATAAGAAGACAAGCAGAAAAAGACAAAGCCTCTTAAGGCCTAGGGTCAGAACTGGTACACTTTTGCTCATACAGTTGGCCAAAACAAGTTTCATGGACCAGCTCAAAATCAAAGGGAAGGAAAATACATTCCATCCACATGAGGCTACAGTAGGAGGGTGAAGAATTGGAGCCAGTCATTCAATCTACTACATTCTCAATGCATTTTTTATAAAAACAACATTTAAATTGTAGTTTATCATATTAGCTCACCAAAACTGATTTAATGCTAAGAAGAGTAACACGAGGGGCCTAGCTTCAAGGAGTCATGTGACGCAGGCACATTTTGAAGTAACCCAAGTTTTTCTTCCCAGCTTGCTTTCTTCACCCCTTCTCAACAGGGTTCACATCTCTCCCCACGTGTGCTGCATCTTCGTGACCGACCCCTAAACTCCTCACCTCTGTGCCTCACTCATCCCTCAACACTTCCCTCTCCCCAATTATTTCAGCCTCCAGATTCAGAACTCTAAACCCCTCCATATAGACCCTCCCAGATGGTTGCCAAAAGGAAACCCATCTGATTCATCCAACTCATGCTCACATATGAATGGCCCATTGCTTCTTAACACTCCCCAAGATATTTGCCTTTTGTTGTTGTTATTAATCCTCACCCAAGGATCTATTTTCAATGATTTTTTTAGAGGGAGAGTGGAAGGGAGAGAAAGAGAAGGAAACATCAATGTGAGAGAGAGACATAGACTGGTTGCCTTCCACACAACCTCGACTGGGGCCAGGGATCAAACCTGCAACCCAGGTACATGCCCTTGACCAGAATCGAACCCAAGACCCTTCGATTCACAGGCCAGTGCTCGAACCGCTAAGCCAAACCAGCCAGGGCGATATTTGCCTTTTGAAAGGGGCCTGTCCCATAGCCCAATGACCTCCCCCCACACTGGTGAGATTCAAGACAGTAAACACATTGTTAAAAGTCAAAAAGTCTGAGTTATTTTCCAAAAAGGGGACCATGTCTTACAGAGGCCTCCAGTTACTCTCATTTTGGGAAGGAATTGCCATTTATACATGTGGATCCTGCTACATGCACTTGATTACTCTCAAGTCTAAATATAGTCCAACATTTTCTTTTCCACTCTATGCTGCCACAGGGTTGAACTCACTGAGAGAAGAGGATGTCATTGGTGTGATTTACATCTCAGTAAGGACCAGTGTTCTTTCCCATTTTGAAATTTACTCTATAGACCAAATCTTTAAAGACTTTCTTTTTTATTTTTCGACATTAAAATATTTCAACATGACCTGCGCCCATTTTGACTTAGGATGAGCTTAACGATTTGGCCCTTGCATTGTGTTTCTATAGGAACATCTCTATTTTGAACAACCAAACCAACAAAGAAATTATTATCTTGAGAACAACACTATTAATCATCTTTGAAAAAGTGTTTACTTTTAAAGACCGATCATAAAGAAAGATTTCAAGTATTAAGTTTCAGCGACACCACTTTTCTACCCTGTCACATGTCTGTGTACAGACAAAGGAAAATGGTAAGTTGAGAACGAAGGATACCACGTAAAAGACTAATCTGAATAATTTGGACCAAAAGATATGGCTTTATTGATCCTGGGGTATGAATTTATGTATGGTTCATCATTTCTGCTGATGTTTTCATAACAAAAAATAGCAATGCCTATATGCCTTATGACAGTATTATTATGTCATATTTTAGCCGTTTTGAGCCACCTTTAAAATAGTCAATATCCTCCCCCATCACTTTCCCACACACACTACGGTACCTATTATCAAGCTACCTGAGGATGGGCCAGCAGGAACAATTACTTCTCTTTTTGTTTAGTCAAGTGCCAATAGCCATAGCACTGACTTCATTAGGTTAGCATTTGAGGTGTGTTCATTAAAGAGCTCCCTCTCACATTTTTTCTTACATTAGCCAAAGAGGTCATACAAATTTCATATTACCTAAGAAAGAATGCTTTTCTCTTACTTCTTAACAATGAAACTCTGATGAAGTCTAAATACAGTCAAAACTCTCAGTGATAAAAAGTGAGAAAAGAGGTGTATAATAAGGACTATATGTTGGAAATGTTACATCTCCCTCCCCTCACATGGCAGGGTAGTCAATCATTCATCAATCACTCATCAGTCATGAAGCTGTCCTTATCACTGACTCATTAAGAGCGAATTCAGCTGGGCCAGTGTGGCTCAGTGGATTGAGTGACTTCCCATGGACTGAGAGCTCCCAGTTTGATTCCCAGTCAGGGCACATGCCTGGGTTTCGGGCTCAATCCCCAGTAGGGGGCGTGCAGGAGTCAGCCAATTGATGTTTCTCACAGTGATGTTTCTCTCTCTCTCTCTCTCCCTTCCTCTTGCTCTAAAAAATCAATAAAATAAAAAAAGAGAGACAATTCATAGGTCAATGACTAAAAAGAGCATGGGGTTCAGAACAACGGTTCAAATTCTAGATCCTACATTTACCATCCACAAATTGGACAAGTTATTTAACCTCTCTCAGCCTCAGTTTCTTTACCTATCAGTGAAGATAATAGTACATACTTCTTAACTATAAAGATGGAATGAATCCATACATTTGATGTGTTCAGAACAGTGCCTGGCACCTAGTAAGCACTCTACCAGGGTTTAGTGTCCTTGTCATACTATCATCACCATCATCATCATCATCATCTGGGATTCCTCCTAACCATGCAGTCTCTCTCCTCTTACCTTAGATATTTGAGAGCATGTGAGTCGGCTTACAGTAGATTTGAATTCTTAAGTTCTTTCTTAAACATCGCTGTTGGCAGTGTAGTTTGGACAACCACTAAGAACTTGGCAAGATCTAATAAAATAGAATTGCTGGTTCCCTATAAGCTAACAATGCCACTCTCAGGCATATGCAGTAAAGAAAATTTTAGACCTGTGCACAAAAAGACTAAATTGGACTGGAATTCATGGCAATGTGGTCTGTCATAGCAACAACAATAACAAGAAATGGAGACATCCATATGGGCATCAACAAGAGAATGAGTACATAAGTCTCAGAGTATTCATACAACAGAATAACAGTAGCGAATATGAATAAACATGTATCAACTTGGACAAATCTCACAAACATAATATTGAGTAAGAAAAGCAATTCATGGAAGACTATATCAGTGTGATTCCCTTTACCTATGGCTCAAACCCATGGGAAACTTGTTTTTATTTTTAAATTCTCACCTGAGGATACTTTTTCCATTTATCTTCAGATAGAGTGGGAGAGAGGGAGGAGGAGAAAGAGAGAGAGAGAGAAACATCGATGTGAGAGAGACACATCGACTGGTTGCCTCCCGCACCACCACAACCGAGGTACATGCCCTTGACTAGAATCGAACCTGCAACTCTTTGGTCCATGGGCCAACATTCCAACCACTGAGCCAAACCGGCCAGGGCAGCAAAGTTGTTTTTAAAAAGCAGGAGAATAAGCACAGAATCATGATTGTGGTTACCCCCAAAAGTAAAAGGGGCATTATTGGAGTCTCTGTGGTAATAATAATGCATTTCTTCATTTGAGTAGATAGATATGTAGATGTTCATTTTATTGCAAGGTTTTGTAACTCATATATGTTATGAATTTGTAAGCACTTTAACGTTTTATTTACAAGTTCTTTAATGAAGTAAATATAAGACCACCACCTTGCTTGGCCAGGCCATTTCTCTCAGGTGGCACCCCACACACACGATTGTGACAGCACAAATTTAAACCGGTCCCAGTGTCTCCCCCTTGGTGTTCCAGGCCCTCTTCTGCAGGTGTTTCTCTCTAGGGACATGCAGTAGGTCCATCAGGAGGGCCTCTGCCACCATTGCATTTGTGTTTGTCTCTTAATAGAAGAATGTGATGGCAAAGTGACCTGGCCGCCTCTTCTCACAAACGTCACCTATCACCTCGCAGGGCAGGAGGTGGGTTTCTTTTCCTACGCTGCAAAGAAGAAATAGAAGCACGAATCAACCGCAATCTTCCCGCCCACCTTGACAGCCGCTCAGCTTCCTTCAGGCGACTTCTCTTCCGGTTTACCCCCAAGGTGCCCTCAGGCCTTACTTGGCCTTGGCACACCGTCTGCACGGCCTTCTGGAAGTCAGAGATCTATGCATCTTAAATTTTATTTATTTATTTTTTTTATCCTCACCCGAGGACATTTTTCCTTTTTTTTTTTTTTTTTGTTCAGGTAGAGTGGGAGGGAGAGAGAGGAACAGAGAGAGAGAGAGAAACATCGACGTGAAAGGGACACATCGAGTGGCTGCCACCCGCACAACCGACCAGGGCCGAGGACAAACTGCAACCGAGGTACGTGCCCTTAGCGGGAACCGAACCCGGGTCTCTCTGGACCGCAGGCCGACGCTCTAACCGCTGAGCCAAACCGGCCAGGGCTGCATCTTAAATTTTAAAAAGCGATCAGGGAATGGCACCTCCGGGACTGAACTCCAACTCTCCTGATTACAGGTTCCGTAACTGAACTTCCTCCAGATGGGATTCAAATCCATACGTGCTGTTCAGCACGCAGCAAGGCGCGGCTGGGAGGGGGGAGGGGACGGACTGCTGACAGCCCAGCGCTCACCTGCGATGATGGGGACCCCCCCCCCTTCCGCAGCGCCCAGCCTCTTTGCATTATTTATTTATTTCTAAGACTTGGGGGTGGGAGAGGAAAGAGAGGAAGAAAAGGAAGTGATTTTTCTTAATAGGTTTGCTCTCCTGCTTTGGGTAGAATCAATGCGAGTGGGTTCAAGCATACTTCCGAACGTCCCCTCCCCTCCAAACCGCTTCCTTCCATTGTAAATAATTCAGACAAAATAAAACGGTCATGTGCTGGAAATTACCACCGCCCCTCCCCGCAGCTGCCCTCCTGGAGGTTGCGGTGGGGGGCCGGTAATGGGCCCGTGCGCAGGTTGAGGCTGGGTGTGTGGGGCGTCGCAGCCGAGGGGGGGCCCAGCGTGATTCCTGAGCCAAGGGCCGCGGGGGGCGCTGTGCTTCCGTGGAAGCGGCTGGCGTGCTGCTGTGGGGCCTGGAAGCGGCACCGATTTTAAAAGGCTGCTCTAAACGAAATTCTCCTTATTTTTTTATTCTAATTTCCATCTTTGCTCATAAGAATAAAGTGTTTATTCTCTAAGGCATCTAAGGCACCTCCCACTCCCCCTCAGAAAATAGTATGCCCTTTCTCCCAGCCTGGCCTCGTAGAATTCTTAGGTAGCAGGTTTATTTCTTTTCTTTTTTTTACCTTTATTGATTTTAGAGAGAGAGGAAGGAAGAGGGAGAGAGAGATAGGAACATCCATGAGAGAGAGCATCGACTGGCCACCTCCTGCGTGCCCCCCATGGGGAATTGGGCCCACAACCTGGGCATGTGTCCTGTCCAGGAATTGAACCATTGACCTCTTGGTGCATGGGTCCATGCTCAACCACTGCGCCACACCAGCCAGACTAGCAGGTTTAGTTCTTCATGTAAACCCCTAGCTTACCTGTGTGGGCCTTATTAACAAAAACCTTTAGGAGTGGGGTCGTTCTACTTTGGAACATCAATAAAGTTCAGGCAGAGATGGCACAAGTTACAATATGAGAGTGATCACTCCCGACCCTGTAGGACAAAGCAGTGGCAACTCACATGCACACAAAAGGCTCTCCCAACAGAACCTAGCAGTACAAGATAAGGGGTGTACAGTGGGAGGCATCGCATCTCATTTGACTACCAGTAATTTACAAAGAAATCTTTGCTTAATAATAGTTCTTGCAAAAAAAAAAAATTCTGAACAGACTCATCATCTTCACAGAGAATTTAAGAAGCTGTAAACAGTAATAATAGAGCGTTTTGATACCAGCTAGCTGTTGGTATTGGGCACGTGGCCTTTCAAAAAAAAATCTGGACAGCAGCTCCTATTCACCGTCTGAGCTGATGGGAGAAGCCTGGAGGAGTGGAGGGGAGCGGCCTCACAGCCCAAGGGTGCTCCAGGCTGCCCCAACACAACAGGAGTAGAGGCGGACCCCTTTCCTCTGCTGCCTTTCTCAGGGTCAAGAGACAGTGGAGCAAGGCTCTGCATCTGCCTGCCCAGTACGCCAGGCACCCTGCTCCTTGGTCACACAGACACACTTCAAGTGCTCGGTGGCCACACACAGCTAGTGGCTGCCTCGCTGGACAGCGCAGACGTAGAACATTTCCATCACCTGGAAACTTCTATTGGACAAGGTTGCTTTAATGTCAACACACTGTAGTAGATAGGTAGGCGTGCTCACCACCTGGGGAAGGCTAACTGAGATAAGCCAATCAGAGAAAGGCAAATATCGCATGATCTCACTTACTAGTGGACTCTAATGAACAAAATGAATTGACCAACAAAATAGGACCTGAGGCATGGAGACATGGAACAGACTGACATATCTTGCGGTGGGGAAACGAGAATAGATAAACCAAAGAACATATATACTTATATGCAGAGCCCATGGACACATACAATAGTGTGGTGAAGGCCGGGGGTGGGGGGCCTGAAGGCTGGACCGAGGGGAGTAACAGGGGAGAAAATGGGGGATGTCTGTAATACTGTCAACAATAAATAAATACATACACATATAAAATAAATGTAAGTAAAAAAGGGGAGGGAAGGATCTTCAACCCTTGGTCACTTGCACATTTGATGCAACTGTTCAAATAAGTAAATATCCTTGGGAAACAAGCACAATATCCAGTGTTTCCAAAATCCCGTTCCTCCCCTGGGGCGCCTTGAGCAGCAGCACAGCGCTCCTGCCGTGCAGCGCGCCTCAGTTCGGCCAATTTCCCTCTTCCGTCGGGGTTCTTCGTTGCCAACATGGGGACGCTTTTGGAGAGGGGAAAGAACATATTCTGGGTAAAATGGATTTTTTTCATACTCTAAAAAGTGATTGCAATAATAATAGCAAATTTTTGCATTAAAATATTGCAAAATAGTCCTGCTGGTGTGGCTCAGGGGTTGAGCATCGACCCATGCACTAAGAGGTCGCCGGTTCGATTCCTGGTCAGGACACGTGCCCAGGTTGTGGGCCTGATCCCCAGTGGGGGGCATGCAGGAGGCGGCCAGTCAATGTTCTCTTTCATCGATGTTTCTCTCTCTCTCTCCCTCTTATTTCCTCTCTCTCTAAAATCAATAAAGGAAAAAAATATTTAAAATACATATATATATTGCAAAATACATTATGTGGAATAAATTCCAAGATACCAGCATTTTATGAAAAGGTGAGATATGGTTATCATCCCATCTGTTGCACCTGAGAAAAAACCAGGTTGAGCCCTTGGGTGTTCTGTCCCCAACTTCCATCAGGAGCCAGGCACCGTAGCTGGCTTTGGGGGTTTAAATGACCCAGACAGAAGATGCCAACCTCACTATCAACCAGAAAGTGGGAAGTAAAACAACAGGATGCCCTAGAAGAGCTTTCAGCAGGGGAGAGGTGAGAGCCTGGACTGAAATCTGAATGCTGTGGGAGAACTCACTGGACGTACTTCAAGGTATGTATGATTCCGCCCGCTGGTGTGGCTCAGAGGTTGAGCATCAACCCACACACCAAGAGGTCGCCTGTTCGATTCCCACTCAGGGCACATGCCCAGTTTGTGGGCCAAATCCCCAGTCAGGGGTATGCAGGAGGCATCTCATGGATGTTTCTCTCTCTCCCTCTCCCTCTAGAATCAATAAAGAAGAAAAAAAGTTATAAAAAAAAGATATACATGATTCCAACTTCATCATTTTTAAATGCTATCGTTAAATAGTACAAATATTAGGAAACTGAAAAATACGGGTATGTTTTACTTTTTTTAACAAAATCGCACCAAGCCCTGGCCGGTTTGACTCAGCGGTTAGAGTGTTGGCCTGCGGTCCAGAGAGTCCCAGGTTTGGTTCCTGCTAAGGGCATGTACCTCAGTTGTAGTTTGTCTGCGGCCTTGGTTGGGGTCGCGTGGGTAACAGCCACTAGATGTGTCTCACATCGATGTTTCTCTCTCTCTCTCTTCCTCCCTCTCTCCTTCCTGCTTTGTCTGAAGATAAATGCAAAAAAAGGTGTCCTCGGTTGAGGATAAAAAAATAATAATAATAATAAAGAATTTTTTAAAAATATCACCAAATATGGAATATTGGTTTGCTGAACTTAGTATTACCATCATCAAGGGGAAAACATGCATTCGCAGTTCTTATACTTTGAGCAGAATTTCAAAAGATTTCTTCTGACATCTAGAATGTTACACATTTGTTTCAAGTGTTATTAATCCTTTTTCAGAAACTCTGAAGTCTGGCATGACTTGTGTTCACCTCGATTTTCCCCTCCATATTCCAGAGAGTTATTCAGTCATTTGTTTATTCATCCATTCTCTATGCCTTTGTTCACCCACACACATTTGTTTCCTTTCGACAGAACCACACCGGGCATCTGCCATGTGGACGGTCCAAGGTGGACAGCTCCCCAGCTAGCAGTCATCCGTTCCTCACTTTCCCAACCAGTGTTTACACTGAGCACTGCCACGCCCAGGCATTATGCTAGGGTCTGGTGAACCTTCCTCTAAGGTCGTACAGTCACAAAGGAGAGAGACACAAGCACGGTCGCTGTAATAAAGGCAGTGACAATCTGTAAGGGAAGTGCAGGGAAAGACCATAATTAGAGGTTTGGAAGCAGGGAAGCCACTTCCTGCTGGGAGAGCAGGGTGTCTTCTTGGAAGAGGTGGCATTTGAGCTGGATCTAGAGTGGAAAGTCCCAGGAGGTGTGCAAACTCAGACAGACAGAGAAAGGGGGCAGACAGGGTATTCCAATTTAGCTGAACGGTCCACTGAGTAAAGGGAAGTGGGGGGAGAAAGGGCCAGATGGGCAGGTCACAGGGGTGACGGAAGACCTGAATGTCAACTGGGCCCGAAACTTACCACCCTAAGACCATCCCAGCTAACAGAGGAATGCAGACTCCAGCACCTGCCCTTATTCATGAAGGGCAGCCAGTTTATTCACACTTGTAAATACTTAAGAGCCTCTGTCCATGACCCCCACTCCGTGACTGGTGCTCCGTGTTAGGGGAAGTACTTATGTCATCAGTTATAACACCAGGTGCCAACGACACCAGAATCACATTCCAACTTTGCTCCTCTCCTTTTAAATGTTTACCTTAGAGTTCAATTCATCTTCAGAGTGATAGATCTTTTACAAAAGCCACACAACTACCCCAGTAAAGTGAAGAAAAGGAAGGATTCATCCTTAAAGAGCAGAGTTTTGTAGCATGTGTGGTGGGAAGAGCCCTGGACTTGAAGCCAGAAGACAACTCCAGCCCGGCTCTGCCATTCAGCAGGGGGGATGCTGGGCAGAGCAAACTCGTGCTCCGGCCCTCGGCCTCTTGTCTTCCCCTGGAAAGGAAGAAGATCAACGATGTCTCCCCACTCAGCTCTGAAATACGGGGCACACAGAAGCTATTATTACACTTAGATAAGAGTTTGGAATAGTTAGTACTGACTCATCATACGACAAAAATAAATCCAGAATAACTTTTTCCTTGTGAATAATGTCCTCTTCCTCTTCAAAGCACCAATCTTCTTTCTAATTTCAAGCTACCATTTCATTAAAAATATTTTACTTTTGCCCTGGCTGGTTTGGCTCAGCAGTTACAGCATCGGCCTGTGGTCAGAGAGACCCGGATTCGGTTCCCGCTAAGGGCATGTACCTCGGTTGCAGTTTGTCCCCGGCCATGGTTGGTTGTGCGGGTGGCAGCCACTCGATGTGTCCCCTTCACGTCGATGTTTCTCTCTCTCTCTCTCTTCCCCTCTCTCCCTCCCACTCTGTCTGAACAGAAAATGGAAAAATATCCAGGGTGAGGATAAAAATATATATATATATATATATATATATATATATATATTTGACTTTGACCATGGCCAAGTGAATTGCTTTGACCAACAGGATGTTAGATAGGACACAGGCTGAAGCTTAAAATGTGCCTGTGTGGTAGGGCTGGCCCTCCTGTGCTTCAACCATCACCTTGAGATTAGCCTCATGGTCCCAGGAGGAGCGGGCGCGGACCTGCAGGATGCAGCAGAGTCAACCCCAGCGAGCCTGCACCTCTGCGAGAATTAGGCTGATAATAGAACCCACACACCCTGGAAATCCAAGTCGCGCACACTGCAGAACCAACACTCCACACACTGGGGCTGTCCTTAGTGAATGCACCCGTCAGTGTTATCACAAAAAGGAACCGTGGAGGGGGCCCCGCTCAAAGAACACTGTTTGGGGTGAAAGCAATGGTTACTCCGGCTTTGACCAAAATAAAAGCACAACTGTGAACAAAAGCTAAAACTAGCCCAGACTAAAAGCTGGGTTCTGCAGCAGAAGCTTCTGGAGCTCACTCTTTTGTTTTTCCTTTCAGTGCTTCATTCCTTAAAACAAAACAAGAAAATTTGAAAAAAAACACTGCTTATTTTGAAGTAAGTTTAGACTTACAGAAAAGTTGCAAAAATAGTATAAACAGTCCCGATAGTCCCTTCCCCTAATGCCAACATTTATTTGGATTTCACCAGTTTTTTGTTTTTGTTTTTTTGGTTTTTTTACTAATGTCCTTTTCTGTTCTGGTATCCAATCCAGAATCCCACAATGTGTTATCTCCTTAGCGTCTTCAAATCCATGACAATTCCTTGGTCTTCCTTGACATTCCTATCCTGGGCACTTCTGAAGATTACAGGTCAGTAATTTTCCAGAATGGGTTTGTCTGATTTTTTTTATGATTATAGTGAGGGCATGCATCTTTATTAAGAATACCACAAAAATAATGTGTCCTCGGTCCATCATAGGGGAGTGGGAGGGATTGTCTTCTTACGGGTGATGTTAGCCTTGATCACTTGGTTAAGGGGGTAGCAGCCAGGTTTCACCACCGTAGAGTTACTATTTTTCCTTTGTGATTAATAAGTATCTTGAAAAAGATACTTTGAGACCATACAAATGTCCTGTTTCTCCTCAAAGCTTCACCTGCTGATTTTATTTATTTATTTATTCATTCATTCATTCATTCATTCATTCATTCATTTATTCACTTATTTATTTTTATCCTCACCTGAGGACATTTTTCCATTTTTTTGTTCAGATAGAGTAGGAGGGAGAGAGCAGGAAAGAGAGAAACATCAACGTGAAAGGGACACATCGAGTGGCTGCCTCCCATACAACCCCAATCAGGGCTAGGTACGAATCACAACAGAAATATGTGCCCTTGACCAGAATCGAACCCGCGACTCCTTGGTCCGTGGGTCTGTGCTCTAACCACTGAGCAAACTGGCCAGGGCTCACCTGCTGGTTTTAGTGGATCGTGCTTGCAACAATGATGACTGGTATTTGCGGGATGGTAGCTCACACACCTGAAACTAGAGGGAAGCAGCTAATGAACCATCCTCCTCACTTCCCAATCTCTACCTAACCAATAACGAGATCTGAACCAAGTGTGCAAAGGGGTAAGAAAGGCCCAGTTCCTGAAAGGAAGGCATCTCAGCCACAATTTCTAGGCTGCTTTGCAGAGTCGACTGAACAGCAGTTGATGGATCTTGCTTAGAAGGCAAAGAGGAGAACAACCAGAGAGCACAACCAACTTCCATGCTAATCAGGGTGAATAAAGCCGTGACACAGAACAGAAAACCACAGGACTCTGCTTAACATGACCAGGGAACTCAACTGACTCAGCCAGCTACCTTGTTTTCCATTTGTAATTAAAGTCACAAAGAAACAGCCTCCTCCTGCCCTACCCCGCAAGCAGAGCCCCAGACAACATCCTCATTTTCAATAAGTCTTCCCCTTTATCTCTCTCTGCCTGATGCCTAATAAGCTGATTGCTATTTACTTTGGACCAACAGCTAATCTGTTAATGATTGATTTTAAATTTTTACAGTCATTTGTCTCTAGCAGGACCTGAGACTGCAAAAGGCAGTCCTTTCCTACATGATGAATTGGCTTTTTCTTTAAAAAAAAAGAAAAAGAAAAAGAAAGAAAGAGAAAAAGAAAAAGATTGAAGTCAAAAGTCCTTATGGTTGCATTCTCTGACAAATAGTTGACATTCAACGAGAAATTTCAGTGCAATGAAAGAAATGGCAACGCTTCCTCTAAGACTCATCTGCCTTTGAAATTGTCAGCAAACAATACAAGTGGACATTTTGCTAATGGTGACATGGGGTGAAGACCCTCTTTCTTCTATATGAAGGAAACTGTGATTACACTATGAATTTACAGACCCTAAAATTTTTTATTAATAAAGTCGATGCTCATGGGCCAACTGGAATGGGCTATCTAAAGAAATGCCGTCACTGTCCTTTAAAACAATCTAAATTGCACACCATGTGATAGATGTTTTTTTGTAGAGTATACGCAGAAAAGTGAATTTTGCCTTCCATTTAAAAAAAAAAAAAAAAAAAGGACTCTTGAATAGACAATGGTTATTTTAATTGGCATCACACAGCAGTGCTCTGCAATGTAATCACCACTTCTAAAAACGGAGCCGTGGATAACTACTGTGTTCTGAAAAGTAGATGAACACCGTGCATGAGCGCTGTGCACATTTATAAACACTGCTTCCTCCACAGAGTTAAGCTTGCCTCAGAGACACCATCTCTAATTTTGTAAATAAGAATGACTCCCACGGCTAGCGTTCCCATCAAATATTTATTAAAATGCACCCCAAGACCTCCGGTCTCAAAATGGAACTAAACTCATCCAAATGTCTCTGAAAGGTGAGAGTGATTTAAAATGCGAACTATGCCCTGCCGGTGTGGCTCAGTGGATTGAGCGTCGTCCCATGGACTGAGAGGTCCTGGTTTGATTCCTGGTCAGGGCACATGCCTAGGTGGTGGGCTGGATCCCCAGTAGGGGGCGTGCAGGAGGCAGCTGATGGATGTATCTTTCTCACATGGATGTTTCTATCTTTCTCCCTTCCTCTGATTCTTAAAAAGTTTTTTCTAATTTAAATAAATAAAATAAAATGTGAACTACTAGACTTACTGGGGGGTGGGGGTCACTTTATAAGAGATATATATATATATATAAAACCACTATACTGTGCACCTAAAACATGATATCGACTGTCAACTGTAATTGAAAACATTTACATTTAAATTTAAAAGCAAAACAAAGCAAACAAACAAAAGCATGACCCAGCACTTGCACAACGTGAAAAGGAAGCACGCAGTTCCGAAGGGCCATCGGTGTCTGTCCGCGGTGGCAGGTCTTCCTGGGGAGCCAGGAGTATAAATTCACAGATCCGACGTTTTGCAGAGCGTCTAAAAGGAAAGGCTAAACTGCTTGAAGGCTAAAAGCCCTAATCTCATTAATATTTTAGATCCTGCAAGACACGGAGGCTCCATCTGCCGTCAGCAATGCCTGAGGAAGCATCGCGGCGGCGGGGACAGAAACCACGGCCTCGCAAATGGTCTGCCGACCTTCCTGAGAGGCAGATATCATGTGACAGGGATTGCCTATCTCAGCAGACATGCTGGAAACAGGAGAAAGTGTTAAGTGTAACCAGGTAGACAGTGATGAATTGACATACTGAACAATCGAACGCTTCAGTAATCAGCCTAAGGATCTGATATCAACAACATTTTTCAGTTTTGTCCAAATTCATTGAAAGGTGTACTTTAGCAAGTTCACTTCTCATTGGCAAGACCTTTCATCTTTATGCTGCTCTTCTGATTGGATTCGGTGTCACGGCGGGTTTGGGTGCCTCCTGCACAGGAAGCGGCCAGACTGCGCACTTGTGAGAGAGGAGGGACTGGGATGAGCACAGATATAAATGGGTTTTACTCCCACATTAATTTAAAAACTATTAAATATCTATCAAAATGGTTATTTAGAAAGAATTATTAAAGCTGTGGTATATGAAAATGCATCAGGTACTGTGTTGCAGCAGCACAGTAAACCTGAAATATTGAAATATTGCCCTCTATTTTGCAGTAGGAAGCTTCTATAACTATAATTCTAATTATAGAACTCTAATTAATGTCTGCATGGCTTCAGATTACTTCATTAAATCTTTGGAATACTTACATTATCCAAAGACAATCTCTATCCATTAGAATAAAGAAAACCTTTAAAATAACTTTTAAAAATGCTACTGATATGCTTTTCTTTTTATGAGACATATAAGTCATACAATTCACTTGAAGCTTTCATTCATCTTCATAGAAGTATTCCAAAAATTCTTTAATTCCAAAACACTGTTTGTCCCTGTACAGCAATAACAAGGCTGTCAGCTGAAGTCACTCCCTCCTTTGAGACTGAAATAAAAACGGACTCAAACACCTAGCCCCCATCCTGTGGAACCCCGGTGTTCTCCCCTAGATTTCCGAGAATTCCTGAGAGCAAATATTTTCATAGTCACTCCTCTCTCTCCAGTGACTTCTTTGGGCTACATCTTGATCTCACTGTCCCTCATCTCTGATAGCTGCCCCGTGCCAGACTACACTTTGAAGCTAAGCACTTTTCCTTGATTTCCGCCAAAACACCACTCAAAAAAAGTATTTGTGCTGAGCAGACTATTTCCTTAAGAGTTTCTCATCAAGTGCATCAAACCACTGTCTTGCTTTCTCCCCTCTTCTCTCTTCTCTGCTCTCCGCATTCCCAACTTCCTGTAAACGTCGTCCACAGAGCAATTTTCTGCCCAGCTTCAGACATCCAGGCTATCTCCAAAGGACCTTATCTTCACAGCCAAATGCTTCCATCGGGTGGGAGACAGTCTCCTCCCTGAAAGGAATTCCTGGCTAGCTCTTAAAACAACAGAACTTTCCTCTGGGCTGCTCATATATTACAAGAAAGGTCTGATTGATTCCTGCAAACATTCAGGAAAAGAAACACAAAGGACAACTCAGTCTGTGATAAGCACCCTGCGAAAACATGGAAGGTCTACAACAGGAATATAGAATCAGAATTGGGGGGCACTATGCTTGAGGCAGGGCTTGAGGGGACTCCGCTTTCGAATTCACCCTAAAAATTGTCCCTTTAAGGACTGAGTCATAGATAGCCAGAGAGCCTTGTTGAGCCGGAAATAAGCCTTCATTCCAATATTTTCCTAAGACCCTAAGCTCCTGGCTTTTCCCAGAAAGTTCAGTGTGGGACCATAAGTGGTGCTGTGTGTGTGACTGATTTCCTCTTGCAGACTAAGCTAGAATCTAAAACGAGACAATGCTCTGCTGTTTGGATGGGTAGAAAGAATTCTAGGAACTGACAAGAAGTCAATTGCTTTCCCTTCACACCCAGCTTGAATATAGGAGATAAAGCATCGCTCCAATACCCATAAGCTTCAGGCCACTCCGAACTATATAGATAATAACTTAGTGTCTAACTCGCATTAGCTAGTGCCTACGTTAGATCAACAACCTTAGCAGAGTGTTCAAGTCCTAGATCCATGAATACAAAGAGAGGATGACGCGATCCATTGGCGAATTCAGGCACATCCTACCTCTATTGGGATAATTCATGCAGAAGAATTTTACTTTAAAAATGCTTAAATAGGTTGCTATTCAATGAATTTTTTTCTCGCTCTCATAAAAAAGTAATGATGATTTCTAAACAGATAACAAAAGTAAGTCAACTAGGTTCCAGCCTAAACAAGAACTTTTATCTCAACTCAATGCTGGAAGTGTACGCCATGGCTACTATGTTGACGCAGTGGGAGGTTAAGTGAGAATATCCATCAATATACAATGGAATCAAATCATTTCAAACTGCTTGAGAGGGAATCAAGTAGTTAACTTTATTAAAATCAGCTGTGCCCTGGCCAGTGGCTCAATTGGCTGGTGTGTTGTCCTGTACACCAAAAAGTTACAGGTTTGATTCCCAGGCAAGGGCAAGGCTAAGTGCCCGGGTTGCAGATTCAATCCCCAGCCCTGGTCAGGGTTGTACAGGAGGCAACCAATTAATGTGTCTCTCTCACATCGATGTTTTTCTTTCACTCCTCCTCTCTCTCCCTTCTACTCTATCTAAAAATAATAATAATAATTAATGGAAAAATATTCTCAGGTGAGGATTAACCAAAAAAATAAATAAATAAATTGGTCACAACACATAGAAACATTATCCAGCTATGATAAGGCTGCTCTGTCGCAGACAAGCTGGACAAAATTTGCCTGTGCACTGAGGAAAATGTCATATTTCAAGGGACCTGGAAAGAAACTGACTTGTAATTAGTTAAACATTGGCCTTTAAATCACAATATATATGATTTGATGCATTAATTTTGGGTTAATATATTCAACCTATGATGATAAATAGCAAACATTTTTATAATGCTAACTATAAGCCAGGCACTATTATAAGAACCTTATATATACAAACTCATGTACTCATCACACTAGAAGGTAGGTACTAGTATTCCCATTTCACATCTGGGCAAACTGAGACACACTGAGATAGCATAACTCACCTGAGGTCACACAGACAACATACAGCCAAACTGGGATTTGAACGCAGGAATTCTTGACACTTGGCCTCTGTGCCCTGTAGGACTTCACTAAATGTCCTCCCGCAGGTGACCCTCAGCAACTTCACAGTAGGAGCACCAAAAACAAGAGCTGGCTTCCTGTGGTCTGATTACCACTAAGTACTTGAGGTTTGAGGACAAAACACCCCACAAATCCAACCTAACTGCAGGGAGGGCAATGGCTAAATTAAGGAAATTTGCATTACAAAGTATTTTAGAAAGTACTGGTTTGGTTCATTCCAAATGCATATAGTAGCTTCAACCACAAGCTATTAAGTGTGTCAAGTATAGGTTCCAGGGGGCTGCTTGAATAAACTATTACTATTTAATATGGCAGAATATTAAAAAAATAATTTTTTAACACATTTCTTGTGCTCTGGACCATTCATTCCTCTGCAAATCACTTCTCCCTCAGAAACACAAGGGGAAATTCTAGCCTGGCCAAGTGAACCGGTGCACGCTTTGTATAAACGGACAATGCATTGAGATCATACTGCACAATGGTGGGTCTTGAATCTCTAACCTAATCCCTCAGACACTGCAACACTGCAAAATACATCTCATTCTGTTTCACCTTGCATTTAAGCATCCCCTTTGACATAGCCAGTTGGCAGTCCTAACCGTATTTGTACTTGAATACTTGAATAGGTGGGTGGGTGGGATACATTCCTCCAACTCTCAAAATGCAATGCTCTCTTCACTTATTATCCCCAGCCCTTAATTCACATGTGACATAAACACTTACTTGTTCATGCAGTTGTTTAATTAACTTTTGCTTAATCATTCTTTTTTTCTGAGACTCCAAAGAGTAAGTATATCCAACATAGTTGACTGCCCTCCTGTTCCTCCTTTTTGGCAAAGGCCAGAATCTGTTCCGATACTACCCTCCCACACATAACTCGGGATTAATCCTGAGCCAAGCCAGTCATTGGTTTGGGTGTGTGCAAGTGAGCAAATGTGAGCTGAAGGGTTTCCAGAAAAGTCAGCTGGAGGGTTTCTGGGTTTCCGTACAAGAAGATATACACGGTGCCCTGGCCAGTTTGGCTCAGCGGTTAGAGCGTCAGCCTGCGGTCCGGAGAGACCCGGGTTCGGTTCCCGCTAAGGGCATGTACCTCGGTTGCAGTTTGTCCCCGGCCCTGGTTGGTCGGGCGGGTGGCAGCCACTCGATGTGTCCCTTTCACATCGATGTTTCTCTCTCTCTCTCTCTTCTTCTCTATCTGTACAAAAAATGGAAAAATATCCTCGGGTGAGGATAAAAAAAAAGAAGATATACACGGAAGAGAGAAGCTCTCTCCATTTCGGTTGGATGTTACTATGTCGAGATGTGATGTCTGGAACAGCAGCAGCCATTTAGGACCATGAGATCAGCTAGACTGAAAATGACAGAGCAGAAAGATGAGAAGACCTGGGCCAGGCTTGATGTCACTGAGCCATCAAATCAAACACAGAAACTCTTTACTTCCAAACTTCTAGCAGTGTGAAAGAATAGAGATCCTCAGTGGCTTAGCAAGTTGAGTCAGGGTTTTCCGTTTCTCAGAGCTGAAACATGACTGTATAATTCACTTTAATTAATTTGTTCAACACGTTTTAACTGAGCATCCACTATTCCCAGGCATTGTCCTAGATTTTCGGGGTAAGAACAATAAATAACACAGACAAATCCCTGCCTTTATGGATATATGTTGCAGTAAGGGATTCACTTTGTGCGGTGCCTTATACACTCAGCACAGAACAGGGAGGGAGAAGGCATCCAGTGCTGGGAGGATAAGAGAAAAGCCTTTTCCAAGCCTGTTTCATTCAATCTTCACATCTGCTTGGTGATGCTGGTATTATAGCCCCATTTTACAGATGAGGACACAGGAGCTCAGAGATCATAAACGGCAGAGCCAGGATAAGAATCCAGATCTTCAACACCAACTCTGCCACTCTTTCAGCTCTCCTGACACATTCAGTCTGCAGGGCAGTGAGGGGGTCAACTGCAGTGGCAGAGCACGACCCACCAGATCCTGGCGCGCCAGCGTGTGGGCAAGCCACGGGTACACGTGCCCTACCTGGTCCCAGCTCAACCAAGGGCCTCTGTGGGCCCTGTGGTGACTGTAAACAGGACAAGGCAGTAAAATTCAGGACAATTCCAATCTGGCAACTGAGAGATAAACTCAGCGCTTTCGATGAGTCGGTGACAGTGCAGGAAGGAGAGGAGATGAGCTCTCCAAAGGGTCTGTGATTTCCTGGCCTGGCAGCTCCGATCCAGGTGGCCTGGCAGCTCCGACCCAGCGGCCGGCAAGGGACGTGGCCTCACCCTCTGTAGAAAGTAAACAAAAATAGTTCCTGGGTCACAGATACGTTGACAAAATGGGGGTTGGAAGGGAAGGGAGGAAAGCTGTGTGTTTTGCAATAATAATGAATAAAGGAATCCTTCCAGAAACTTCTTCTTGGGAGCCACGTAGGGACATAACAAAGGTGGTCCCATTTATTGAGCATTTGGTACATGCCAGACAGTGTTGTGAGTCTTTTATTTGTAGGCTCATATAATGAAGTGAACTGTATTGTTATTCTCGTTTTTACAGATGGGGAAACCGAGGCACAAAGTGTTTTTGTAATTTGTCAAAGGCCTCAGGACAAATAAGGGGCAGAACTGGGATCCGAGCTCAATCTGTCTTTTAATTATGGTTCGATGCTCCCCTTTCTGAGGGTTTATGGAGCTTGAAGTCCCTGGGCCTCTGTTTCCTCCACTTTGATGTAGGACAGTGCTTTTCAGCAGATCCAAAGTGAAGGGCTGGTTTGTTTGCTTGTTTGTGTGTTTTGTCCAATCTGCCATGAATTGATGCAAAGTGCTAATATTCCTGTGGAGCCCATCACACTGACTCATACCCCAACCCACTCAGTATCCTCTGAGACCATCCTCTGACTACCTCTGAGGTGGTGCAGCAATGTCAAATCACTGTGAAGGCTTTAGTTCCAGAGACTTCCTCTCAGTGTCTGCATGTGTCTCACTGCAGACCAGCAGCAAACAGTTCAGACAGGCACCAGTCCACAGAACACACTTGGCCCAACACGGATCCAGGACACTCAGCCTGCAGCCCCTGGTCCTGAAAACGCAAGAGGACCATTTAACAATGGTGAGTATTTGTACGCACGGGTATATCTCAGGGAGGGAAAGCCCAACATTTAAAAATCCAACTGAAAAAGAATTAAAATGAAAACAAAGGCCTAAAAGTATCTTTCATATTATAAACTGCCAAGATACAATTACCTAACAGTAGAAGAACAGAAAAATAGTTCTAGTAAAGCCAGTCACTGGAATAGTACACAACCACTGAAGGGACACAGTGTTAAATAGCAAAGAAGATTGACATATAAAATTACACAAATAGTATGATCCCATCTCCAACACATCAAAATCTGCTATCAAGAAAGGACTTTATGCCCTGGCCGGTTTGGCTCAGCGGTTGGAGCGTCGGCCTGCGGTCCAGAGAGACCCGGGTTCGGTTCCCGCTAAGGGCACGTACCTCGGTTGCAGTTTGTCCCCGGCCCTGGTTGGTTGTGTGGGTGGCAGCCACTCGATGTGTCCCCTTCACATCGATGTTTCTCTCTCTCTCTCTCTCCCCCTCCCACTCTATCTGAACAAAAAAAAAAAGAGAGAGAAAAAAAAAAAAAAAGAAAGGACTTTATAAACTATCTTGTCTTTAATTGTAATTTGATAGATTATTTTAGTTAGTGGCTAGCATCGATTTTTTTCTTAACATCTTCTTAACTTATAGTAAGAAAGCTGTTATAAATTCATTCTCACTAAGGTGTAAATGACTGATAATGCCTGATATTTCCCAAGGAGCATTTGCCCTTTAATGGGAGAGATCAGGGAACAGGTTAAGCTGACTGGAATTCCTGATATTATCTGCCGTGTGCTCACAAGCTTGATCCAAGCCCTTCCCCTTCCAAACGAAAAACCCCTTCCTTCCCTCCCCCAGCAACCATGAGACCAAAAATATAGATGGCTGCCTTGTCCCCTCCTGAGAAGGAATATATGTCAAGGCTTTTGAATTATTTAGGATTTAAAACTTACCTACTTCTCAAAAGAATTTAAAAACACCAATGAAAATGTAAACAATCTAATTTTTAAAAAACAGGATAAAGTAGTTTACAGTATCCAAGTAATAGTTAAAAAGATACTACTACAGTGGAGCAACGAATTTAATTTATATTTTCCTCCCAGGACACAGCATTATTTTTTACTCAACAAAATGTTCTGAGGCAATGCCCTTGGCGGTCCCGAGATCTGTCTCTTGCTTCAACAGTATTTGGATGGAACCGACCCAGGGACACTCCTTCCAGCCTCCGACCCTCCAACCTACTTCCAGTCACCACCTTCGGAACCCCTCCGCCATCCTCAGCCTCCCAGACCAGCCAACACCGTCTTCTGACCTTAACTCCTTGTTGCCGAACATCCATGAGCTCCCAATTGCTCAGAATTACTCCCCCGAGGTGGAGGCTGCCGTCAGCCGCCTGGCCAACACGCAGCTGCGGGCCTGCTGACCTGCCCCTCTCGGGGCTCCTGCTGGGACCCCGACCACGTGGCTCTGGAGGGCCGGGACCTCTTCTTCCTCCTCAAGTTGGCAGAGAAGAAGGGCAATGTGCGTCTCTTTAACATGCAAAACCAGCTCGGTGTCCACCATCCCGAGAGGAGTGGGGCGACACTCAGGTGCCATGGAAGCCACCATGACCTTGGAGAGGAACCTGAACCAGGCCCTGATGGATCTGCAGGCCCAGGTTCTAATGCACAGACCCTCAGCTGTGACTTCCTGGGGAACCACTTCCTGGGTGAGGAGGTGAAACTCATCAAGAAGATGGGTGACACCTGACTCACCTCTGCTGGTTGGCCAGCCCCCAGGTGGGCTGGGCAAGTGTCTCTTTGGATCCCAAAGGCCTTCGCGGGCCCCTCTGCATCGCCCTGGTGTCTGGCTTTTGCCTGAGCCTCTCCCTGAAACCACTAGGCATCCTTTTAACCACCCTGGAGCGCTCTCCCGAGCCTTAGATCAAACTGAAACAATAAAGCTTTGTGCAGCCCAAAAAAATGCTGATGGACTGTATCTCCCAATAGCACTCTTCACATTAGATGTTCAAAATGAAAAAATTTAATGAGAGTGCATCAACTTCAAGGTTTAATTATTTCTTCCTAAGGAAACATGTAGAAATCAATACGTAAGTTATGAAGTATTGGGGAAATTCCAAAGCAAATGCATGTTCCAATAATCATTTGGTTTTCCACTAAGCCATGTGGAGTATCTCAGGCCTGAAGTGCATTCTGTGTGATTGCTTTATAATGCAGTTAGGACTCAACAGACCCCTTCCCCTCACCTCCCCATCAGATGACCCACATAGGTCGAATTTGGCATCAAGCAAATTAAAAGTGTTATTTTATTATCCAAAGTAATTGTTTCAGTATTAAAAGACTATTATGCTGAATGGGTTATGTTGGTGATTATGCCATTAATTATGTGGGGCTAACTGTTGGCTTAGCTGAACGCCCGTGCTTGTGAAACCCTTCTTTGAGCTCCCCTGTATGTGGCAAATCATTCTTAACTCGTTACTCCAAATGGCCTGTGTACCTCAGATACATTTTTCTAAGCCATAAACACATGGAAGCCCCTCCCCCAATTCTCCAAGCGACCATTAATTAACAGCGTAAGAAGGAAAACACAGACCTCCCACTGTGGTATGGCTAGCCCTAACCCTTTCAGCAATGATGATGCTCAGAACCAGACACTCATTGGATGAGCTCTCTATTCACATCAAATACACTGCGATGGGAAGGGGGATCAGAGAGAGAAGGCTATTAGAAGAGTGCTTTTATTGGAGCATTTTTTAAAACTCTGAGTACAAATAGATTTTTGGAAGCCTCAAGGAATCTCAACTTTGGAAAGAATTTTGAAATGAACTCCTTAGCCTGACTCTCAAAGCTCCCACATCCGAAGACTCACTAATTACGAACCCCCACATTAAGGGATTCGAGTATCATCGCTGATGCTTGGGAAGTCCTGCCAGGTTTCCTGTTTTGCAGATGGGAAAAGAAGCTCAGAGTGGAGGATCTGCCGAGAGCTTCATGGGAACCTGGAAGTGCAGCAAAGATCCACTTGGGTTCGTCTCCAAACCCAGGCTTCTACTGCATACTGACTCCCGGAAACACAGCAATCCAGCTCCAACCTCGCATTCTCTGCCAGAGGTCAGCTTGTTTAAACCCATAACTAAGAACCATATGGTTAATCATAAAACCATCAAAATGCCATAGAATACCCAGAACCAAACTTCATAAGAAATGGGCAAAATCTATTTGTGAGACACACAGGCCGAGAGACATTCAAACAAAGGCTGGAACAATTAGAAAATTGTGTTTTGCAGCAAAAGATACAATCATCAAAACGGAAAGGCAACCCACTGTATGGGAGAGCATAATTGTCAATGATATATCAGATAAGGGGTTAATTTCCAATACATATAGAGTGCTCATACAACTCAACAAAAGGAACACAAAGAACCCAATTAAAAAATGGGCAGAGGAACTAAATAGACACATCTCCAAACAGGACATACAGATGGCTAAGAAACATATGAAGAAATGTTCATCATCACTAATCATCAGAGAGATGCAAATTAAAACAACAATGAGGTATCACCTCACACCTGTCAGAATGGCCACCATCAACAAATCATCAAACAACAAGTGTTGGTGAGAGTGTGGAGAAAAGGGGACTCTAGTGCACTGCTGGTGGGAATACAGACTGGTACAGCCACTATGGAAAACAATATGGTGTTTCCTCAAAAAATTAAAAATTGAACTTCCATTCAACCCAGTGATCCCACTTCTAGGAATATACCCTAAGAAGCCTAAAACACCAATCAGAAAGAATATACGTACCCCCATGTTTATAGCAGCACTATTCACAATAGCTAAAATCTGGAAATAGCCCAAGTGTCCATCAGTAGACAAATGGATAAAAAAGCAGTGGTACATATACACAATGGAATACTACGCAGCTGTAAGAAAGAAAGATCTCTTATCCTTTGAGAGTACATGGAGGGACCTGGAAAGTATCATTCTAAGTGAAACAAGCCAAACAGAGAAAGACAAGTTTCATATGATCTCACTTATTTGTGGAATATAATGAACATAACAGTCTGAGGAATGGGGTAGTTCCAGAGATGTGGAAGTAGAGTACAGACTGACAATCCCCACAAGAGGGGGTGGTGGGGAAGAGATAAACCACAGAACTTATATGCATGTATGCATGAACAGTGGACATGGTCAACAAACTGGGGAAAGGGCAGGGAGGGAATCAGTGGGGGGAAAAGGAGAAACATCTGTAAAAAAAATTAATAAAAATCTGAAATAAATAAATAAATAAACAGTAGAACTACTATTATTAAAAAAGTGACAGATAAAAAAAAAAAAAAGAAAATTGTGTTTTGCCCTGGCTGGTTTGGCTCAGCGGTTAGAGTGCTGGCCTGAGGACCAGGGAGTCCCGGGTTCGATTCCGGCCAAGGGCACGTACCTCGGTTTTGGTTCATCCCCAGCCCCGGTTGGGGTCATGCAGGTGGCAACCAGTCAATATGTCTCTCTCGCATTGATGTTTCTCTCTCTCTCCTTCCCACTCTCTCTAAAGATACTGTAAAAATATCCTCGGGTGAGGATTAAAAAAAAATGATGTTATAAAAAAAGAAAATTGTGTCTCATTCTCACACAAGACTCAGAATTGTAAAGAAGCCAGTCCTCCATCCCAAACTAATCTATAAATAAAACACAATTCTAATGAAAATCCCAACAAGATCTTTGAAACTTTGAAAAATGATTCTAAAGTTCATCTGGAAGAATAAACATTCAAGAATAGCCAGGAAATTTCTAAAAAAATGAACAGTAATGAGAGATTAAAATGTGTGGTACTGGCACAGAAATGCAGAGTGATCAAATGACCACGGTAGAGAGTATATGTGGACATTTAGTATATAATAGAAGTAGCATTTTACATCAGTGGGAGTAAGATAAATTATTAAAGAAATTATCTTGAAAAAACTAGCTAGCCATTTGGAAAGAATAAAAAGAGCTGGATCCCAGCCTCATTCTTTATACTGAGTTAAATTCCAAAGGGATCAACTATTTAAATGTAAAAATTGGAACTATAAAAGTAACAGTGCGAAAGAAGATAAAGATTTTTATTATCAAGGAAAAATGGCAGTCTTTCTTATCATGAGTCAAAAGCCATAAATATAAAAGAGAAAACCTAATCAATTTTATTTTTTAAAAATCTAAAACCCCTGTAATTTTTTAAAAAGCAAATGACAAATAGAAAAATATTTGCAACAAATAGGATTCTTAAAGTTAACACTACTAATCTAAACAGAGTATATAAAATACTTTCTTCTTTATGTTCTCTAACATCGTTTGATTTTTTTTTTTTTTACAATGAGCAAATACCTTTCTTTTCTGAGAAAAATAATAAAGTTGTTTTTATTTTTAAAAACAAGTATTTGTTTAACCAGGTCTATGTTTCCAGTATATAACTTCCAATATTTAAAGGCACCCACCAATCACTGTAGACCACAATTATTGCAACCCTAATTATAGGGGTTCTCAGAATTGGATGCACTTAAGAATCACCAGGGGAGTTTTTATTGCTGATTTCAGGGATAAAGAAATTTGCCTTTAAAATTTAACAAGCATCTAGATGTGTTTCCCTTGCTAACCTCACCTTGAAAACTACTGTAGTAGCACATCCAATCTTTAACCTGCAAAAAAGTACACTGGGAGACTATCTCTGAGATGTAGAAATATCCAGTGCTTCTTAAAGTAGCCATGTTAACCACTGAAGAATTGCTTTCTGTCTCATAGCTTTGGTGGCCCCTTAAGATCTAATGTTAAAATGCTGGTACCAAATGAAACTTATTATCTAGGTTTTATCCTCAAGCCCTCTTATGCTTTATGCCAGGAAAACAATTCTGGGTATGACATTGAATTCTGTGCAGACCCTTGATGTGAAGTATGGGGGCTCTGTCTTCTGCAGTTAAATGACTCTTACAGGAATTCAATCTATGTGCAGTCTGAATTTCATTTACTGAAGATGCCACATATGTTTTCTAAGGTGAAAAAAATTCTGATTCCTTATTGGAGTTTTTCTGTTTCATCTTGACAGTCTGATTTTCTCATCAACTTGGAATGACCTTTGCAAGTTTCAGTGGGCTCTTCATTCCCTCAGTCTTCACTTCAGCATTAGGAGCCTTATAGGCTTTAAGTATTGAGACACTAGTACAGTTCACTAGGTATGTGTGCCATTCAAAGCCATCTTGTTGGATTAAAAACTTAAGATTTCAAGTCTCTAGATGATATGTCTGTATTTAAATGTAGTCTACTTTGAGAGGGCTTCCTATAATTGGGTTTTTCAAAAGCTGTAAAGACCTTAGAAATTGACCCATTTTTCTAATTGCTTTTTTTTTTTTAACTTTTAGTAACAAGTACTTAGGCTTGTTTAGGCTTTCAGTCATTTCTCTCTTCATACCTAGGTATTCTATGCTAGATTTTTTAAAAATAATAATTCTGTTACTGTTTTTACTGTTTATCTAACAATCCTTCCTTTCTTCTTCACTCATTATTTGATCAATACTTATTGAGCACCTAGATATATGGTCTAGTTACTGTGCTAGATCATAAGAACATAAGAATTTTTGGACACTGATTCTAAATGATATGATTTTGTTCTTTCCTGTGCTTCCCCAAGAAGGAGCCAAACTTCACAGTCACAATATGGCTCCCACCATATCAACTACACAACTACTGTGAAGTTAGTCTCAATAATCTTGGTAACTGGCCATGAGAAAATTTTAAGGTGATTTCTTACCAGTTAGGGACTAACAACTGACATTACTTTCATCTGTTGCTCATGGTCCCCAGAGGGATACTTTTGGACCTCCCAGTCTTCACTGGTGTAAAAAGACCTGTTTCCTGACACCCGATGATTCATGGCATGCTCTGACAGTGGCTCTACCTCAGACCAGTTAAGGGACATACTCTTTCACAATGACCATTCTTCCCCCCAAATCTTGACTCTCCTCCTTGAATCTGGGAATAGATCATTGCTGACAGATTCTGCTGTCTGAACAAGGACTGTATGTCCTCCAAATCCTGACAATGATTTTGGACTGCCACCTACCCACCCAAGTAGTAAGAATTCCCACTCTTCATATTCTCAACAACCTTGTGTTGCTGTTTGATTTCTGAGAAAATAAGACATTTATTCCCAGTGCCCAGGCCTTGCTCCATGCCAATGAAAATACCAAACTTGGTCCCATCAGGAGCTCCTCTTGGAGGTTGTTTCCGAGGAGTCCACATGTGAGATCATCTCGTAGGAAGCTATTTTGGAAATCCCCCTTACGGGCATGCGAGGCAGATGGCTCGACGCCGTGAGGTTCCAGCAGAGCTTCTCAGACCTCTTGCTTTCACTTGTACAATTCAAGGCTCTGGACAGTGACCAACAGGGTTGGCAGGACATCCTTCTTTAATAACTCAGTAATTTCACCAAACTCCTTAATCTTAGGCAAGTCACTGTCATAAAATATGTTATTGTGACATGAGTTCGGTTCTGTGAGAAGGATGCTTGTGTTTATTTTGTTTGCTTCCAGATAGCCTCAAATACAATTTGAAGAACCCTGAGCCTAAAAACTGGGGGAATTACGTGAAGTTCATAGCAAAGTCAGCACAGACTTAATCCGAGTTCCTCATTCTTTTGGGCCAGATGGGCTGGGTAATAATTCTCAAAGAGTATTGGTGTCAGCTTGAAGGGAGGTCTCTAATCAATAGGCCACAGGGTTCTTTTAGACATTGCCTCAGTGAAAACGTTTCCCTCAGCCACAGATGAGGACATGGATGGCATGCTTATCAAATCCAGTGAAATTCACTCATCCCCAAAAACACGACACTTGACATCCAACTCTGCAACATGCTTCAGTGAAACCATTTAGCAGCGCCTGCAATTTTTAGTGAAGACAGGATTTAGTTGCATATGAAGAGTAATTATCAAAAGATTTATACTGTCTGCTGTTGTGTTTTCTTCTTCATTCTCATTAGTCAGTCTCCTCTCTCTCTCTCTCTCTCTCTCTCTCTCTCTCTCTCTCTCTCTCTCTCTCTCCAAAAAGCATATGCAGTCTTTAAAATCACAGTAAGTGGCCAGGGGAGTTAAATCCAGCACATTTTAACCTCCATTTATTACTATCTTAAAGGAACATTCCAAGCTACCACACAGTGCTTGTTGGCACACAGAACAGAAGATGAAGTTTTTACAGGCAAGTTCAAGTCCTGCAGCTCAAGGCCATAGAATTTTAGAGCTTACAAAAAATATTAGAAATGATCTAGCCTAAATAAACATCCCATTTTACAATGAGGCACTTTAAAGCTATAGGATTCCCATGGCGTCCGAACGCCCCACTACAATTCAGATGTAGAGCCTGAATGAGAACCCAACTCATTCCTTACACTTCACTTCCTTTATGCTCGGGATACTGGACTCAAGGCTTCCTCGTACGTACGTAGGTGGTGCTCTCCTCTGCACACACCCCTGGGAGCCATTCACACCAGCATTTCCACAAAGCTCCACCCCTTCCATCATGGTTTCCTCTGTCTAGCAGTCCTTCCTTTCCGGTCTGGAAAACATTCCCTAATCATCTTCCAAGACCTAGCTCAAATATCAAACATTGGGGAAACTATTACATCATCACAGTTAGTTGTTCATTGTTCACTGTGCTGTATGTACTATGGGAATTTTCAAACTGGTCTATTGCGCTCTGTCTCTCCCACTTGGAGCTGCTGGGAGCAAGGTTAAATGTCAGAATCCCCTGCGTCAGGCACAGCCGGGGATATGGACAACAAATGGTCAAATTTTAAAAAGCAAATAAACAACAGTAGAAAGGAAGAAAGGAAGAAAGGAAGAAAGGAAGAAAGGAAGAAAGGAAGAAAGGAAGAAAGGAAGAAAGGAAGAAAGGAAGAAAGGAAGAAAGAAAGAAAGGAAGAAAGAAAGAAAGAAAGAAAGAAAGAAAGAAAGAAAGAAAACTACAACATTAGGCCAGACTCCATTCCAAAATTCTGTGAAAGTCACAATGATTAAAAAAACAAAGCTTTTGCTGTCAAGGAGTTAATAATCCAGTGAAGAAGTTGTTTCTAACTTCCCAACAAATATTTGTTGAATGATGAATTAACATGATCTAATTCTAGCTCTACCACATTGATAGGCTATTACCAAAATTCAGCTGGTTTCAATGCGCGCTGTGAAGCAATCATTTCTTATCATGACTAACAGGACTTCCTACTCTGTCGTCTGACTTCCACACATCACTGTATTTATCACAGTCCCCCGTGCTGGGTTCTCACCATAAAGCTGAGCAGACAACCTGGTGGGAAATTTATTCACACACATTACAAGTGTCCTCCGTGCTAGACTACTGTGCTGGCGAGAGTGGGAAAATAATTTAGTTAGTTGGAGTGTTAGTTGGAGTGTAAGGTTGTACAATCATTCTGGTTATCAACTTGGCAATATGTATCACCATTTTAAATGTGCATTCCTGCCTGGTGAGTGTGGCTCAGTGGATTGAGCGATGTCCCAAGGACTGAGAGGTCCCAGTTCTATTCCTGGTCAGGGCACATGCCTGGGTGTGGGCTTGATCCCCAGTAGGGGGCATGCAGGAGGCAGCCCATTGATGTTTCTATCTCTCTCTCCCTTCCTATTTCTCTAAAAAGTCAATAAAAACATATTTTAAAAAAATAAAACAAATGTGCATTCCCTTGGTCCAGCATTCCCACTGCTAAAAATTTTTCTTATAAACAGATGGACACAAACTTGCACATCTAATAAGGATATTCATTTCAGTGATGGTTGAAACGGCATAAATTTTAAAAAATTGTTGCAGCCATACCTTGCAATTCCATGCAATTGTTACAAAGGATGCAACAGAATCTAAATGCTCTGAAGAGGAAAGATGTTCGGTCTACCACTAACTCAAAACCCAAGGCAGTAAAGAGTGATACTTGGTATTAACCCATTTGTGTGAACAAAGAAGAGATACATATATTTTATATGCATAAAAATTACTGAAAGAATATACAAAAAGATTAATAGAGATTATAACAGTGGATGGCATAGAAGAAGAGATGGGAGAATTTTATTTTTATTTCATACACTTCTGAATTATTTTGCCATTGAATATATTGCTTTTATGATTTCTAAAAGTGTCGTCCATCTTCTTACCACCTTCTTGTCATTTCTATTTCAGTTTATTCAACTGGATTTTCTCAGCAATGAGGTTATTATTCCATATTAACTCTCTCTCAAACTTACACACATCTCCCAAAATTATTCTGTCCAAACGACTTTTGACTTTATTTATTTATTTTTTTAATCCTCACCCAAGGACATTTTTCCATATTTTGTTCAGATAGAGTGGGAGGGGGGGAGAGAGAGAGAGAGAGAGAGAGAGAGAGAGACAGCAACGTGAAAGGGACACATTGAGTGGCTGCCACCCGCAGGACCCAACCAGGGCCGGGGACAAACTGCAACTGAGGTACGTGCCCTTAGTGGAAACCGAACCCGAGTCTCTCTGGACTGCAGGCCGACGCTCTAACCGCTGAGCCAAACCGGCCAGGGAGATTTTTTACTTTAAATATGACCTTTTCAAGATCTTGAGCTTATTATTAACTCATGAAATCATCAGTACATGGAACACCTCCCCCACCAATCCAGGTATTGGATTACAAAAAGCACAGTGGGGGGGTGGGGCTAACTCCATTGCATCAACAAACATTAGCAATGCTACATTGTCATGACGCAGGTCAAAGACCCGTGCACTCTGCACCAGGAGTCACAATGGGACCTAACTGGGGCAGTTCTGGTTCTGCCATTAGGACCATGAGCACTCCAATCTCAATGAAAGTGCATAAGACACCGCCATTATCTCCGGATCATTGCCACGATAGACCCAAACAACTCCAGTCTATCGTGTCAATGTGTATTTAGGGAGTCTTTAATGCACGGATCATTGGCGAGCTTCGCCATAAAAGCCCTGCAGGAGCGGTGGCCGTGTGTGGAGTCAATGCACACCCGGGGACTCGCCCATTCCCGGATCATTTGCAGTGCATCGTGTCAATGCACACTCCGGGAGCCCTTACTCCGCAGCCTGTGCATGCTAAGGAACTATGTACACCAAAAATACTTATGAGATAGTTGTTACAGTGCATACACAGTATTCACTCTTCTAAATAGCATGTCAGCAAGTTTAGTGTGCTACAAATAACTCCTAAAAGGCACAAAACACTCCTAGAGGCCCAACTTCACACATGGACCGGTGGTCCATAGAATTGTGGCACGACTGTGGTGGGAGTGTGGGTCCTTCCTTACAGGGAACAAAGGGGAAGGAACAGCCAGTACGTGCAATCTAAGCCGCTTCCACTCAGTGTTGTTAAGGTTTCAATATAATCCCAAGTATTTCCTAATTATTTTCTGGGGCATTTTATGCTTAACATCCAAGAACCTTCCCTCTCTCCCGGCCCTGTTCCAGAGCACGTGCAGAGTAACGTCAGAGGGTTAGAGAAAAGCCCCTTGCACCTTAGGCCTCTAGACCGGCACCATCCAACAGAAATACCATGTGAGCGACACGTCATTTTAAATGTTCTTTGTAGCCACATTTTTTTAAGGGTAAAAAGAATCGTATTTAATAGATTTTAATAATATATTTTATTTCCCCCAATATACCCAAAATATTATCACTTCAATAGCCAATCAACATCTTAAAATAATTAATGAGACAGCTTTCACCCTTTCTTTCCCACGGAGTCTTCACAATCCAGTCTGTACTTGACACACGGTCCATCTCAGTAAGGGTTTTAGGCACATTTCAGGTGCTCAACAGCCAGAGCAGCCAGCGGCTGCCCAGGGGACAGCACAGCTGGGAGAATGAGTCCCCCCCAGCCAGTGCTGTCCTCTGTCACCTACCTAGTCACCTACCTATCTCAGCGCGGGCATGTGGAGCTTGCCACCTCATCTCCTCACTAGTGCTGTCCTCTGTCACCTACCTAGTCACCTACCTATCTCAGCGCGGGCGTGTGGAGCTTGCCACCTCATCTCCTCACTAGTGCTGTCCTCTGTCACCTACCTAGTCACCTACCTATCTCAGCGCGGGCGTGTGGAGCTTGCCACCTCATCTCCTCACTAGTGCTGTCCTCTGTCACCTACCTATCTCAGCGCGGGCGTGTGGAGCTTGCCACCTCATCTCCTTACCAGTGCTGAACCTGCCCAGCAGCCTCTTCTTAGCCCCTGAGTGAGTCGGTGTGTTTTGGGTTTTGTCATCATAAAAATGACCACAAATGGGCATTCAGAAAGAGGAGAAAACCCACTTTAGGCCAAAGTGATAAGGTCAGTCTTAGGTCCCATCTCTGGGAGGGGAGCCAGAGAACTGGGGGAATGAAGAGCTGAATGGGGAGTGCGAGCGGGCGGTCTCGCTGCCACCAACTCTCCCTCAAATGTGCTGTGCGGAAGGCGGCCAGGTCCGGGGGGCGCGGTCGCAGGCAGTCAGCCCCGGAGGGTCCTGGTGTCGGGGCTGAGTTTTTCCCAGCGACACAAAGCAGGAGGACATGCGAGGAGAGGGAGACAAAGACGCAGGGGAAGAAAGGGACGAGAGCGACGGCGACAGGCGGAGAGAGGAGCGGGGTGCGCGGGGGGGCGGGGCTCCCGGGCAGACAAAGCGCCCTTGGCCGCCAGGAGGAAACGGGGCGCCGCGCGCTCTTCTGGGGACTCGCGGGCGCGCGAGGGGCAGGCGAGCCGGCGACTCTGTGGGAATATCAGGCTCTGCCACACTCGGGGCGCCGCTGACAACTTCATTACCTCCGCGTATAAAAATGACTGCCCGCGAATGCAAATGGTTGTGGTCTCAGCTGCCTGCCTCCGCTCCGCCACCGCCACCGCCACGACGCGCGGCCCCTCCTCCGGCGCCCCGGGCGCGGACCCTGCCCCCGACCCTCCCCCACCCGGGACGCGGACCCTCCCCCGCCCCCGGCTCCGAGCCCCGGGACGCGGACCCTGCCCCCGACCCTCCCCCACCCAGGACGCGGACCCTGCCCCGACCCTCCCCCACCCGGGACGCGGACCCTGCCCCGACCCTCCCCCACCCGGGACGCGGACCCTGCCCCCGACCCTCCCCCACCCGGGACGCGGACCCTCCCCCGCCCCCGGCTCCGAGCCCCTGGACGCGGACCCTCCCTCCATCCTCCCCCACCCGGGACGCGGACCCTGCCCCCGACCCTCCCCCACCCGGGACGCGGATCCTCCCCCGCCCCCGGCTCCGAGCCCCGGGACGCGGAGCCTTCCCCTCCCTTCCGGCTCTGAAGGCCCCAGTGGACCTCGGTTTAGAGAAAGAAATGCGGGGCGTGGGGCTGAGAACTGGGGATCTACTAAGATTTGCTCGTGAATTTTAAGCAAACGTCCAGCCTCTTAACTGTCGTGTGTGGAAATGCCAGGAAAACTGAGTACACCGTGAGCAGGATTCATAACCTTGAACCCTGATGGAAGATGTTGGACCCCAGGGGTCCATGACCACCACGGACATGGTGATCAATTTGGGTGAAAGCGCCCCTAGCACCCCAATTGCCTACTGAGCAGAGGTGAGAGAGTGGGCTGCGCCCTGCTCCGCAGGCCTCCGGGCCCAGCTGCCACCGGGAAGATGCTGCGGATGCCCCCTTCTAGGTCCCTGCCCCGCTGAGCGGTCCGTATGGGAATAGAGGCGAGTCCTTTGCAGAAGGAAAAGCGGTCCTTCCCGCGCCGCTCTCCTTCCTTTGGCATGACGAGGAGAAGACGAGCTCCCTGACAAGAAGTCCCTCCTGCCTTGTGACAGCTCCGGTTATTACATGTGGACTCATGAAATCCTCGAGGACAGGAGCTAGGTCACTTTTATTAATAACAACAGGAGCAGCGGCAACAATAATAGTAAACACCTACCGAGGGCTTATCGTGCACAGAGCATTATGCCAACTGCTTTACCTAGATTGTCTTTGCCTGGACAGCCCTGCTGCTTTCCTGGAAACCGAGGCTTAGGAAGGAAGCCTTGCAAGGGGCTCAGGGGGGCCCAGCGAGGAGGGGGTGGGGCGCAGATGAGAGAGCGGGCCTGCCTCCCCAGGGCCTGTGCTCTCAGCCACTCCGCTGTCTTTCCTTTCTGGGTCTCACTTCCAAAAACACTGCTGTCCCACACCCGCTTCCTTCTCCCTCCCACCCCACCTCCAAGCCAGTCCTTCCTCTCTCCCTTATGGCCCAAGGGTGAATCCCCAATGGTCTAAATCTGGATGATCAACCCGTTCTTTTGTCCAGGGCATGGTTCAGAAAGAGCATGTGACCAGTGCTGGCCAGCACCAGGAAGGGGACATCTGCTGGGGGCTCTGGGAAGTGCTTCCTTGCTCTAAAAACAGACAAGAGATTTGCTTTTCTTTTGCTGGATGCTATCTTGGCGCTGTGTGGTTTGATAGTGTTCACCACCTGCTAACCACGGAGGAGCCAGCCAGCGGAGCTATTCTCTGAGTAGCTAGAGTTGCAGGAGTTAGTTCTCCTAATGAGGTCGAAGTTTAGGCAAGTCTCCTGCTGGCCCACCTCTAGAGCAGGAAAGCCATGCCTCATGTTTATTCAGGGTTATATTTAAGGTTAATTCCTTTTTGATATGAGAGAAAACATAAAGCAGTAAGCAAATGAAAAACTCCAGAAATGTGGTCATATCTCTTCCCTTCTCTTTTCTCTTTTTTCAGCAGGACAATCACTGAAGAGTGATTAAAATGAAAACACACTTCCAGCTTCTCTTTCTGGACACTCACCTCCAACCTCATTCAGTCTCAAGGCTCCAAGCAGCTTTTCCCAAACTCCCTTTTCCATTGAGACACCCTTTTGCCGACACAGTAAGGCACCTCTCCCCTACCGGAGCATCAGACCCTCCTCCTAACTGCGTGCCTGCCAATGCCCAGGTGTCTGGGCTTGACTGTTGTTTTCTAGCCTCCAAAGTCTCTATAAAGAACTTTTATCTGGTTTTGAATGTTTTGGAAAACAATGTTACTTTACCAGTCACTTTAAAACATAAAATCCAAATTAGAATGGAAATTGGATTTTTATTGTGTCATTAAAATCATGCACATTTTTCATTAAAATATGCAAAAAATGTCTGTAAAATACATACTATATGCTTTAACAGTTCATCCAGAATCAGTAAGTGGTAACCTGCTCAAATGTCTCTCCTGTTTCTCACTGCTCAGGAAAGGAAGCTCAAACTGCTCGGCAAGACATTCAGGACACTGCACAGCCTGTGCCTAACTAGCTCCAGCCTATGTCTACCACTATGTATCCCCAAAACACACGGGTACCCTCCAAACTCTCTACAGCGGTTCTCAACCTGTGGATCGCAACCCCTTTGGGAGTCCAACGACCCTTTCACAGGGATCACCTAAGACATAACAGTAGCAAAATTACAGTTATGAAGTAGCAACAAAAATAATTTTATGGTTGGGGGTCACCACAACATGAGGAACTATATTAAAGGGTCGTGGCATTAGGAAGGTTGAGAACCACTGCTCTAGAATGTCCTTGAACCCTGTTTCCAACTGATCCTCCAGGTCCAGATTAAATACTATCTCTTTCAAGAAGCCTTTCCCATTTCTCACCTTTAGTGACACAAAAATGTTGGTTTACCTAGTATTTGTTCTCAGTGATATTGAGTAATATTACACCCCATATTCTTAAAGTAGTGCACATGTCCAAATAGCAGAGGACCTAAATATTCTCTTGCAAACAAGTAAAATGAGTGATATATATTATCAGCAGAATGCACACACCTTCCTCCAATTTAAGGATGAGCTGTTCCCTTAGATGTGATAAAATAAAGCTTCTTAAACCTCTTGTTTTTGTTAAGATAACTTCGATGTAACTAATAGAAAACTTGCTTACACAACAAGGAAAATGTAGTATCTCATGAAGAAGTCTCAAGGGAGCAGGTGCTGAGATTAATTCAATGGCTCAATGTGTAATGTTGTCAAGGACCCAGGTTCTTCTCATCTTTCCATCCTCAGGTTGTCCACCTTGTCCTTAGTTAGTTCTCCTCAAAGTCTGAAATTGACTGCCATTGTTACTGGCATTACTTGGAGACACGGAAAGTTGAGCCAAAAAAGTGGGACTGTTCTTACCTTAAATTTCTTCTGAAGAGTGGGGAAATTATACCAGAAGTCCCAGCCAAATATCTTTTCTCATATTTCATTGGCCAGAACAGGGTCACGTGCCTATCTCTAAATGTTTTACTGGCAAAGGAGATGAGGTGATGACATCATCAAGTCAGAATTTACCCTTGAGTTATCCTGTGGAGTGGGAGAGAAGGCAGAGGATACGACAGGCAATACCAAAACAAAAGCTGAATTTTAGCCAGGTCATTGGTTTCTACATACAAAACATCCCAAAATTAACTGGCTTGAAAATATAATTTATTTTTCGCAAGAATATGAACTTCAAAAGGAAAGAGAGTGACTCACATGAAAGAAGGGAATTTAAAGTATCTCTCTGCAATTTATGATGGTTTATCATTTGGAAGTCAAAAATAGTCACAGTTAGCCCAAGCCAGTTTGGCTCAGAGGTTAGAACATCCACCTGAGGACCAAACGGTCTGAGGTACGATTCCCAGTCAAGAGCACATACCTAGGTTGCAGGTATGATCCCTGAACCTGGTCGGGGTCGCGCGGAAGGCAACCAATATAGGTGTCTCTCTCACATTGATCTTTCTCTCTTTCTCTCTCTCTCTTTCTCTCTCTCCTTCCTCCTATTCAGGTAAGGATTTTTTTTAAAGTCACATTTAGATTATTCTTATATTGGTTCTTTCTACAAAATACATGTTCCAAAAAAATGGTATATGTGGCTTTAGTCAACAGCAAATTGATTGACTGAATTCAAGTGGTAAATTTCTTACTTGGTCATAAAATCACGTTTGTTTCTTTTCCTAAATAACTAGTCATAGAGTGGATTCCACCCAAGGGTTTCCTTTAACAATATTAATGTTTGACTGAATTAAGTATTTAGCCACTTTTGTCCTATATTCTTTAGTTTGTAGACATCTGAGAATTGAGGTCAGGAGAAAAGCAAATAATTCCCTTGGTTTAACAAAAAATTTGATAACTGGATTATTCGCCATCAGAATGTTACCCTTTGAAAACCTGTAAATCTCAGAAGGTTTTGAGGGTAAAATTATTAGATAACCATTCCCCTCTTTTAATCAAGGCAGGTGGGAAAATTGCAACATACTCTCTGTGTTTTGTAATGTCACTTCCTGATCCTAAATAGGACTTCTAGTTCTCTTTCAACTTTTATATATGCGAGGCGGAAAGTTCTTAAGTGGTGGCTATAGTTAGATTCATATCACTTACTAACATAATACATAGACTTCCTTTTGTGATTATATCTTCCATCTTCTAATAAATGTATAACTGCCTTCAATACCGGTCAGGTGATGAATGTTCATATAATAATGCCACCTCTCTCTCCTCCCTTTTTATAAGAAGCTCATGGACTCGCTTGCACAAAATCTGATGTATTTCAACATTACCTCTGTGAATCGTAGACCATTAAAGCCAGAATTACAGCCCTCTAATTTGATAAGCAAAGAAAGTGAAGCCCTAGAATTTAGAGAACTTTCTGGAAGTTTCCAGGCTAGTAAGTGGTAGTGTGGGATCTCATTTTCTTGTTTTCTGCTTGATAGCGCTTTATGCCACACAATGCCATTAATGATTGACATTAAGGACAAAATTAAATCTAACAGGTTATCAGTCAAATTCCTTGATAGGGAGTTGGTGGTACCCACTCAGCCAGGTCTCTGCAGGGGCAGGTTTCATTCTATAGCCTCGGGGGCAGAGAGCGTGTCTTCTACCTACAGTCATCCCATCCAGAGATGCCAGCTGGTGTGGACCACCAAGCCCTACTCCCAGGTATGTTGTCCTCGAATCCATTCCATTCCCTTTCCCAGCAGCCAGGCCAATCCAGAGTGCAGAAATGTGCTTGACAAGGACTTTCTCTCCCCCACTCCCACCAGCCAGCGGACAAAGGGGACCGTGGAAGACCCACAGATAACGCACTCCATGCCATCTTCTCTCCAGTGGCAAACTTAAAGCCAAATTTAAGATTAGAATCTGACAGTCCAATCATAAAAGCAGGTTTTTCCTTCCCAAACAGCAGTTGAGTTTTCCCCGTTAAATAATGGTTTAGGGTTAGAAACCCTGGGGCCTTTTTTCCACATGGAATTACTCCATTTGCAGCATCACTCAAACCCTCAGCTCATTGTTCAAAGCATACATTTCTGTAGAGGAGAAAGGACAGTGTGCTCCAATTCACCGATATTTTTAAACAATTGAAGTACAACGAAGAAAATGAAGCCTAATGTCCCCTCTTCACCCCCTCTTCCTCCTCCTCCTCTTCCTCTTCTTCTCTGACCAACATTTGCTATAATCCACGCTAATGAGGTAGACTGCGTTAAGAATTTTCTTCACTTGCCATTTCTCATTATTAATAAATTTTACACTGACAACTATAAAGTGAACATTTTGGATTTATGCACCTAACCTAATTACATATGCTGCGTGTACGCATTTCATTATTTACTTGACAGATTCATTCCTTGATATCATAAATAATTAAACAAGAATCAAATATTAACAATCAGATACATGTTAATTCTCCTCAAATCTGTAGAAACAAACTATATTTTTATCTTCAGTTCAACAAGCACTGATTAGAATTTCTTCATTAGGCAAATTTCCTAAGCAAAGTTCTCGATCCACTCTTCTTACTTTCACTGAAAATTAAAACCTGGAACAAATTATTCCAGGATTAATTCATGGGGAAAAAATTAATATAACAGTCTTTCTAACAAGCCATTGGCTTAGTAATCTCTTTGAGCACTGCTGTATCTTATATATGAAACATTAATCTGTGTGTTTGTTAGGAATTTTCCAATTTGGTTTTTAGTGGAAGCTAGGAGCCAGCACCATGTTGGTTGCTAATTACTAGAGCTTTTTGTCTAGGGGGTTTCAACCAATCATTTTATAATTTAAAGAGTAATTTCGAGGCATTATGGATCATGTTAGAATTAAATTTACTGGTCCTGAAAATGTACCCTGAGGTCAAAGTGTAGCTGTTCCTTTTTCTGCTTTAATGAGCTAGGTTTTAAATTTTTTTATTCATGTATATCAACATCTTCATTGATCAAACTATTCTCACATTTGATCAAATTTGCTTTGGTAGAGCATACCATACAATTTCATCATTTAAAAAATATTAAAGATTCATAGATAGCCACATTATTCATAATGCAAGATTAATGCCAGGCTGACAGGTTTTTGTAAAGATCTGACTCTTTTTTTGTAAGTGCATATACCATATCTGTGTGAAATGTACCTCTGATGTTGCATATTGATTACTCCCTTCTCTTCTCTTCTAATGCTAAAGAGAGAATATTATGGAATGATTGTCAGGGTTAGTGTGTCTCTGACCTACACATGTACTATTAATAATTTATGAGTTGACTTGAAATACAGCACCAAGAAACCAACTGAGGACCTCTGCCGCTGCCTGGAATGACATATACTCGGGGCTGACAGCAGGTGCACCCAGACTGCGAGGTTCTGTTGTTAAAATACATAGAGAGACACACGCTCCAAGTGTCAGAGCTGACTGAATGGAAGGAGGCCTGGCTTCTTTGTTAGCAATTTTAAGTGGCTACATTTACCTCTTTTTATCCTAAATGTTTCATGGCATGAGATTTCCCTTTTAAATTATTTAATTATATTGTCACATGAATTCATGTTGTCTATAAACATCAGAGAATCTAAATTCAAATAATAAGGAGTAAACAATCAGGTCTTTCTTCTTATTGCCCCCATTCCTTCATACCCAGAGGTTGTCTGGTGTGTATCTTTCCAGACTGTTCTATGCTTATACAAACATAGAGGAGGTCGGGAGAGAGTTCCCGCTACCCTCAAAAACAGCATAGCACTCTATGTACTGTGCTACAATTTGCTTTTTTTTTTTTTTTTAACTTTTTTTCTTTATTGGTTTTAGAGAAAGAGGAAGGAGAGGGAGAGAGAGATAGAAACATCGATGAGAGAGAACATTGATCGGCTGCCTCCTGCACTCCCCCCTCGGGGGATCTGGCTTACAACCTGGGCATGTGCCCTTACTGGGAATTGAACCCATGACTTCTTGGTGCTCAACCAATGAGCAACACCAGCTGGGCTGCAATTTGCTTTTTGCAGTAACGATATGTCAAAGACGTTCCCCATATCATCATATACATTTATAGCTCATCTTTTAAACAACAGTATAGTCTTCCATTTTATAGAGAGATATCATGGCTATTTATCCAGTCCATTATTAATAGACTGTTAAACTATCTCAGATTTTTCACAATTAAAAACTGAGGCCACCTATACTGGACGTATGTGCTGTGCACCTGCTCAACTATTTCCCTAAGATAGATTTCACCAACATAGTGCTACAGGTAGAATTGCTAGGTCAGTAACTGATTTTTTTAAAACTCCTTAATCCATCAATTAGGCAAGAATCTATAAATATTCCTATTAGGGATTTATAATATTTCATTAATAGATTTGCTCATAACATGTAAGTGCATTTTTAAAGTATATTTTTAAAACTTTAATACTATAATCTAGGAAAAGATTATCTAAGTTTTAGTTGCATTCATTTCATGTGTGAGCAGCTTTATGCAAAAGCAAACTCAAATCTAATGGATTAGCAATATGTCATCAAGCCACACATCTTAATATGTTGTTTTGTTTTGTTTTGTTTTTTTGGTACGTGCCCCTAGTGGGAACTGAACCCAGGACTCTCTGGTCTGCAGGCCGACGCTCCAACCGCTGAGCCAAACCAGCCAGGGCATTAATATGTTATTTTTAACATCACTGTCCAAAGCAGCCAGTCTTCCTTGCAACAACACTACAAAGAACTGCCCTTTAGAAGTGTGCATATAGAAATTGACAACCGCTAAACCGCTGAATGCTTTTCAAAATATATTCTAAAAATGTGTATGTTTGAAAACATCTCATCCAGGAAATCCCAAACAGTGCATGTTTGTTTGAAACCATCGCAATCCGTGTCTCTGTACAACGCTCCGCTTTGCAGCTCAGTGATGTGAAGCCTTGAAGCCAATGGCTACCCAGCTGCCTGTCGTGTTCTATTACACGAACTGGAACATGCGTGCAGGAAACAGGCCTGCCCGCACCCACGACCGACCCCTTCTATCCGCTAGGAGTCATAAGAATAGGAAGATGGGTCATTTCGTGGGGAGGGTTCTTCAGCAAGAAGATGAAGGGAAACCTTGTTATGCCAGATGACTTACTAGTCGAAAGTAGCCAGGACTTTGGGAACTGGAAACTAGTTAATGGTTTGTACCAAGTCAGAAATAAAGACGTTCAACCGAGAAAATGACATTAAGCAGCACTGGCTACCAGAGAAGAGAGCAGCCTGTCAGAACCAGCGAGGGCTGTGGTGACAGGGAGACAATGAAATGGGGTGACACCGGTTCCTCTCACGGGGGTTTTCGCAGCTTTCCCCTGGGAGTTCCCACGCTCTTGCGTGGTAGAAAACTTCCCTCTAAAGGTGGCAGCAGACCCCGCGGAGGCCTCACTAGAATTCCCCTTGAGTCGTGGAGTGCGTTGTAGAAGGACCGTAGTACCTGAACAGTGAACTCTTCGTGTGTAAAGGAAAGGGACAACAGTCAGGCAGGCCGGGGCTGACATACCCCAGGACCGTCGCAAAGTCCCCGCCCTGAGAGAGGAAGGGAGGCAGAGCAGAAATCCGCAGCAGTGCCACCAAGAAGGGCAGACAGCGTGAGTCCAAACAGCAACGTGGAACGTCGTGAATAGTGCACACTCGGCTTGGTATCTGTGTCATCTGCAAGTGAGCTTCACACACTAGCGTAAACGTAGTGTACAGTCCGGCAGCACCGCGGGGATGACACCGTTTGCATTTTTTTTTTTTTTTTTTTTTTTTTTTATCCTCACCCGAGGATATTTTTCCATTTTTTGTACAGATAGAGTGGGAGGGAGAGAGAGGAAGGGAGAGAGAGTGAGAAACATCGACGTGAAGGGACACATCGAGTGGCTGCCACCCGCACAACCAACCAGGGCCGGGGACAAACTGCAACCAAAGTACGTGCCCTTAGCGGGAACCGAACCCGGGTCTCTCAGGACCGCAGGCCGACGCTCTAACCGCTGAGCCAAACTGGCCAGGGCCCGTTTGCATTTTTGTTCAGATAAAGTGGGAGGGAGAGAAACATCGACGTGAAAGGGAGGGACACATCGAGTGGTCGCCACCCACACCACCAACCAGGGCTGGGGACAAACTGCAGCCGAGGTACGAGCCCTTAGTGGGAACTGAACCCAGGTCTCTCCCAGACCGCAGGCCGACGCTCTAACAGCTGAGCCAAACAGGTCAGGGCCCGTTTGCATTTTTAAGAGCAATGTTCTTTCACTCACTCTCCGCCATAAAACTGCAGCTACAACAGTATGCCTCTACCTACCTCATTATGGGCTCCAAAGGCTACACCACGCACAAAAGAACTGTAAAAAAGCAGAGAACCCACCTATTGCCCAATGAGGTCCTGAATGCCAGTAGTTTCAAAAAAAAAAAAAAAATTGGATCGACTTTATCTAACATAATGTTATCAGCCTGGCCGGTGTGGCTCAGTGGATTGACTGAGAGATTCCAATTCGAATCCTGGTCAGGGCACATGCCCAGGTTGAGGGCTTGATCCCCAGTAGGGGGCATGCTGGAGGCAGCCTATCTTAGTTTCTCTCTCACACTGATGTTTCTCTCTCCCCCTTCCTCTCTCTCTAAAAACAATAAAACAAAATTATGCTATCACTGTTTTTTACTTAATGCTGTTCTAATGTAAAATTATATCATTTCATATCTGTCTGTTTAAAGTATTAGAATACCACTAAACTAATTTCCAATAGAGTAATAGTTGTTAGAACAGTCTTCTAAACCATTTCTCTTTCTTATTCTATTCTCAACGTATTTTAGGCTGTGTGACAAAATAAACATGTCATACCTTTTTCAGCTCATGTTTTTCCGGCTGATGTCATTGCAACCAGTGGGAGGTCTGTCTTTTTCACAGTGCAGCTCCACCTCTAAAATTATTTCTGATATAGATTAGCTGTCCCTTAGTGGGCGATGAGAGACCAATTCTTAGCCTCTTTAAGCCAGTTCCCTTTGACAGCATGCACATATTTACATGAAATAAAAAGCAAATATTTGTTCTTTACATACAAGCTGTCAATGCAAACTCGGGTTGTTTAGAGACCTGTTCAGACGAACAGAATTGCCATTGACTACGTGATATATGATAAAAGATCGACGATAGGTAAAAATTAAAGATTCTTTAAAAGGAAGTAAAGAGTAGACGTGCATTTTTGGAACCCAAGATGATCATGTTATCCATGAATTACATAGCACATTGACAATGAAGACTTCATTGTTTATTCATTTGTTTGTTTGATTAAGAAACCATGGGCTTAATTTCAGTTGCCTGCTTACCAGAATGTTCACTTTTGATCCACGGCGGGGATAGGTAGAAGAAAATGTTATTTGCTACCCTAAAAAGTTTCCAGTTAAAGTTGATTTTCAGCTCTTTCCTCCAGGAAGCTTTCTGATAGCTGGAGTCAGGTAAGCTGAGCATTGCTGATGTCACCGTCACCTAATCAGGGCCACTGAGCCACCACCTCCCGTTGCCCCACAAAATGACACTTCTGCTTTAAGAAGCTGGTGGTTCTGAGTCCACAGGAGCAGTAATGCTTTCAGGGGCTAATTGACTTTCCTCCTGCCTCTCGGATTTGCTCTATCATGGCTTCCCTGGGGAATGCCTCCGACCTCGGGGCAAATTTCACCTGCCCTACACCCACTCTGTTCTGAGGCACAAGGACTGAACTGGTCCTGTCTCCTGTGGACAGTGCCCCATCTGCTGAACACACATTTTAATAAGTAAATTCTATTTCCAGGCAAAAACCTATTGGTATTAACAAGAAAATAGCATCTCGACAAGATTCTCTGAAAAGAAATCCTGTCAGTGCCACTCATTCTACCCTCAAAGACAAGTCCCTGCAATTACTTTCTCCTCTTCATTTCCTCGTCCGGATAAAGCAACAAGATCAAGAGAACCTATCCGTTTTCCCCAGATACTTTCCAAAATGTGCGTCGGCATTTCAGGCTGGGATCAGAAATTTCATTATCTGTGTTTGTATTAGTAATTCACTGCACAGGGAGAACAGGGGGCCGGGGAGGAGAGCAAGCATGGACGCAAACATCACACAGACAATTGTATATATGCAAATGCTTGCAAATTTCTGCCCGCACCTCCCTATCTACAACCCAGCAACATGGAAGCCTATTCATCCCTCAGCTTCTTTGCTGCCAAAGATGGTTGTGGTTTTGAAGGAAAATATTCAGAAAACGTTGAACTTTCAGCCACCGAAACTAAATCTAACTCAAAACCTACCACATAAAAAGGTGAATGCGTAAATATAATCAGTGATTTTTCTAGGAAGACATGAGATACGCAACCTACTGGCTACAGAGGGTGAAAAACAAGATGCTCTGGGAAGAGAGGGGGGAGGGTAAGGGGATGGTTGCAAGCAGCTCCCCAGCCCAATTGTCAGAGGACCGAAATGTCACCTCTTGGCTTCAGGGTCGTGTGTCCGCATAAATAGCCTGGGCAGGAAGAGGCATGGAAAACCGGAAACAGGCATGATCAAGAAAATGCCCCAAATTCAAATTCATAAATACAAAGTGCTCACTTTCAAGTGAATATGCACAGTTTGAAAACAGCAGCAAGAATCATCATGCATTTTGTTTCATCTTAAAATCCATTTTTCCCAAATAATAATGCTTATGGAAATTGTCATGACTTTCTTTATTCAGATATATTTACTCTCTATATTTATTCTACTCCCTGAAAATCAGTAATAATTCACCGATATATATGCCTTTCTCATACAGTAATTCAGTTTATCCTCAAAAATATACTTTGAGGTAGAGTCAGTGTTATACCCATTTTACAGGTAAAGAAACCAAGGCTCAGATGTTCAGAGAGTTTCCCAAATCTACATCATTAATAAATGGCAGGACTGAAACTCAAACTCTCATAATCGGCTGAGTCCCAGGCGCTACTACATCTTGCTGCTGAATTGACAGTACCAAAGGGAACTTCTCCCCACGTAATGGTCTTGACCATTTTTTACCTCTCAGCAGCATCTGACCCTGCTGCCCACCGCTGCTTTCTCAATACCTTCTGCTTTCTGTATTCTTGGGCATCGATCTTTATTGCCTTCTGTTTCTTAGACATTCTCAGTTTCCTACAGAATCTCCTCTTCTTTGGCCTTCTGTCCACCCTACTCTATCATTTATCACCCACTTCTCATCCTTCATTTATCCATTCAACAGATATCTTTCAAACACCTTCTATGTACCAGCCAGTAGACCAGGCACATTGTATTCCACATGAAAAACAATGATCTCCCTGCACGAATGGAATTTATATGGTCACGGGGGTGCAGAAGAGACCAATAGACAAGTAAAATAAATATAGGTCTTAAGTGCCGTGGAGAATATACAGCAGGAAAGGAAGGTATGGGAGTTAAAAGGTGATTACAATTTTGAATCAAGAAAGGCCTCACTGACATGACATTTGTGCACAGATGACCGTTGTCGATTTTCCTCTCAGAGGATTTCCAAACTCATGTCCCTGGCCTCACTCCTGGTTCCAACCCCACACTGGCAGCTCTAAGCTACCATCTCTTCCTGTATCCACACCCCGAGGTCATCCCTGCCGCACTGAGCTCCTCCTCTCCTCCACTTCCTCCTGCGCCTCTCCAAGGGCCCACTCCGGTCACAGCACTGCCACCCTCGACATCACAGACGCGCACTCCGCCAGCGAACACGGAGGAGCCCCTTCTACCAAGTGCACGGTTCCAGGAACTAAGAGAAGACAGTAGTCTAAGCCACTTTCCCCTTGAAAGCTGTGTCTAGGGAAATTATTAAGGGCTTAGAAACAAACCCGTGTTCAATTCCAACTCTTCTGTTAATTAACAGTAGGTTCACCTACAAGATGGGGGAGAATGTTACCTGCCTCACGGTAATGTCATAGGGATTTAACGCACAGCACCAGGAAGGCGAGCCAGTGAGGCAGTGAAGGAATAAATCAGTGAAGGACGTGGTAACTGCAGTGCTTGACATGGGAGGTTCTAGCAGAGTTAAAGGATGTCACCAGGGCCCACTCTCTTATCTCCCGGTCTCAGCCACACACTCCCCTGCCTTGCATTCTGTCCCAGCCACCCCACAGATAAAGTTTCCTTTCTCAACAGCTGCACAAAAGTCACGGGTTCTGATCAGGTCGTGTGCTCACTCCTGAACCAATCACTTGGGCCAGGAAAATACCATTTCTCTGATTGGCTAGGTTTGGGTGTAGCCCTCTCTGGGCATGAAGATGGAACCCGCTCCACTGAGAACTGAGGATGAAGAGGGCTGGCCCCTGAGGACAGTCAAGAGAGTTGCAGGAAGAGAATGGACAGCAGGCAGGTAAAACAATGGATGTCCACGACCCTCAACTATGGCACCTAATTCATTGTCTTGTTTACTGTGAGCTGTTTTCGTGTGTACCTGCCTCAGCTTGAGAACGCTGAAGAAAGGACTGCATGCTTGTTATCACTGTTTCCCCTGGAGAACCCAGGACACGCTCTGCACACAGGACATGCTCAGTAAATGCTTCTTCACATTAACTGATTCACTAAACTAGTTTAAATTAGTTCTTCTTTTGCTCATTTTAAGTTCTGTGGTGTCTTGTCCTCTTTTTGATACGTGAAAAAACACAAAGTTTCAAACACACACCTTTTTTTTTTCTTTTTAATCCTCACCTGAGGATATTTTTCTATTTATCTTCAGATAGAGTGGGAGGGAGAAAGAGGGAGAAAAGGGGAGAGAGAGAGAAACATTGATGTGAGAGGGACACAACAACTGGTTGCCTCCCACATACGTGCCCTTGACCGGAATTGAACCCACAACTCATTGTTCCACGGGCCGATGCTCTAACCGCTGAGCTAAACCATCCAGGGCTTAACCACACACTTTTTAATGCCTTAAAAGACAGGATTCCAACAGCAGAAGCGACAAACTATCTTCATAAGTATACATGTATTGACTTTCCTCCAAAATCATACTCTCAGCTAATTTTACACAGGTGAGAAAAAGCACAATTCTATGTTGGCCTTCTAAGCACTTGATTTTGCGGTTCTGTTTTTGTTCAGCAAATGATGCATTTGTTGAAAATTCAAGTGCACAAGACTCACTGTAACTTTCACACGGTATCATTCTGCGGCCATCACTGGATGGCACCGCAGGGGAGAAATGTCTTTAGTCTTTCCCTGACTGGTTTAATTGCAGTCTCTATGGCCTTTCTCAAGGACCCCCTAAAGTCCTATCCCCTCAAATGTGGCATTCTCTCCTCCCTCCTGGACACAGCTGTCCAGCTAGAGATGTTGCCCGGCCTTGCTTGCAGCTAGATGTGGCCATGTGACAAAGTTCCGACCAAGTGCTGAAGCAACGTGTGCAACCTCCAGATCATCTTCATAAAGGGGTCTGAAATTTTGACTTAAAATAAGGAGCCTTGGACAGCTTAGCTGAGTGGTTACAGCACTGCAAGTTCAATTCCGGTCAAGGGCACATACTCGGTTGCGGTTCAGTCCCTGACCCTGGCCGGGGTTGTGCGGGAGGCAACCAATCGATGTGTCCCTCTCACACTGATGTTTCTCTCTCTCTCTTCCTCTCCCTCCCTCCCACTCTATCTGAAGACAATTGGAAAAAATATCCTCGAGTGAGGATTTAAAAAAAATTTTTTTTAAATAAAAAATAAGTTTGGCTTAGTGGTTGGGGCATCAGTCTACAGTCTGAAGGGTCACAGGTTCAATTCCCAGTCAAGGGAGTATACTTGGGTCACAGGTTCAATCCCTGGCCTCAGTCAGTGGTCATGTGGGAAGCAACCAATCTGTGTGTCTCTCTCACATCGATATTTTTCTCTCTCTCCCTCCGTTCCTTCCATTCTATCTGGAAATCAATGGAAAAGTATACTCAGGTGAGGATTAACAACAAAAATAATAAAGAGGGCCAAAATGGGGGATATAAATGATATATGTTTGACTAGATGAAAATAACTTTAAGTGACAGGCACATGGGGGTGTATTATACTACATTATCCCTACATCTGTGTATATTTGAGGTTTTCTATTGAAAACTAAATTAAATGGTGCTCACTCCAGTTGTGTTCCCTCCTTGCTTCTTACAGGCTGGAATAGGAATGACTGCAGCCATCTGGAAGGGACTGTTGAAGATGGCCGAGCCGCTCCACCGGCCTGAGTCCCCGAGTGACTTCCCGGAGCAGGGCTTGTCCACCGGCCTCCCAAGTCCCTAAGAGAGAAGGTGATCGCCCACTCACCTGAGCCATTGCTTTGGGTCCTCTTGGTTATAGTTAGTGTTCTCCTCATCACTCGGGCTCCTTGTTTACCTCCATTCTACTACAGACTGTCTCCTTTACTCTAAAAGATGGTAACATCTCACCTGCCTTTGCCATTCCTTTATTCTTCTCTGTGCTGGTGCTAGAACGCAACAAACATTTATTATGGTTACATTTTTTGTTCCTCTAGAGAGGTCAGGCTGAACCACAGGCTACACAAAGAACTATACTGCACCAAGACAACTTAAATGAAATTGCTCACAGTACAACTCCCTGTCAAAATCCTTACAAAAATGTCACTTTTGAGTTTGGAGGTCTACTATTTAATATAGTAATGGAAAAACTTGACTCAGAAAAGAACCATAAGAAAGCTTGGGGGGTTAAAATTAGATTATTTGGGTGGTTTTAGAAGACTTTAGTAAAGCTTTAAATTACTCTTTAATTACTTTTTTAAAGTCAGACTGGGCTTCAGCTTTGTATGGGGTTCTAGGTCATAGCAGCGTACATGTGGCAAAAATGTTAACCTGTCCACATAGTCAAATATTTCAATTGAATCATCCACCATTTACTGAATGTCACTGTACGATTTACACACTGTGCTGGGCACAGTGTCTTATCAGAAACAAGTTAACCAAAAGAAATATCGCAGCAAAATATTTCAATGAAGGGTCTCTTTGCTCACTAGAATGTGTAATCTCGAGCTAAGAGTTCTGACTGCCATGTAGACCTCTTGAGTGGACAATGACATTACCTTTTCAAGGTCACAGCCACAGAGACGTGGACACGTGGCGCTGAAAGAGCGCTCTTGTCCATCCTCAGGACAACCGAAGCTCCCAAGTTCAGGGAGACGAACATCTCTGAATGACCTGCTACCATGCTCCAAGCTCTTCTTTCACTGGTTGTGCCACAGGAAAGGAACTTTAAGAAGGGTCTGCAGCCCCGGCCAGTTTGGCTCAGCGGTTGGAGCATCGGCCTGCGGACCAGAGAGTCTCAAGTTCAGTTCCCGCTAAGGGCACGTACCCCTCCCCCCCCCCAAAAAAGGGTCTGCAGGCCTTCTGTCTACCTTATGACAGTCATTGACCATTGACTATCAAATGTGCTCTGTATTAAACTGGGGGCTGGAGCTGGGTTAGGGAAGTCAGAGATGAAACACAGTCCTTACCCTCCATGGGCAACTGACTGATGAGAGGGACAGACACACGGATGGCCACCCATGCGGGGAGGAGTGCTACCAGAAGGCACAGGGGCATGAAACACCATGAAACACTATGAAAGGGCACCTGACTGGTGGTGGGTGTGGTCAGAGTGGCATCAGCTCAGAGGAGAGGTGTCATCAGTCCTGACTAACGAATTAGTCAGCCAGAAGGCATTGGGAGGGGAAAGGAAAAGACCCTCCAAGCAGAGGGAACCGCAGTGATTTCATTAGCCCCTCAAACCTGCCCTCAGGGTGTCGATGAAGAAACAAACTCCACCAGGGGAGTGGCACCGTCCAGGCCACTCATCTTGCAAGCAGGGAACCAGGTTTAAACTCAGCACCACCTCCTGCCTCTACAGAACCTGGTCTCTGAAGGGGAGTCCTCCCCTCTTAGTGATGTCCACACTGTCCTTGAACCCTGGGCTCAAGAACATGAAGTGAATGCAAGTGTCCTTTAATCATTCTGGAAGGAATCCGAAGTATTATAGATTCAAAAGATCACAGAATTTTAGATTCTCTTCTTCGAATCAGTTTTTAAAAACTGCAAACAGGCCCTGGCCGGTTTGGCTCAGCGGTTAGAGCGTCGGCCTGCGGTCCGGAGAGACCCGGGTTCAGTTCCCGCTAAGGGCATGTACCTCGGTTGCAGTTTGTCCCCGGCCCTGGTCAGTCGTGCGGGTGGCAGCCACTCGATGTGTCCCTTCACGTCGATGTTTCTCTCTCTCTCTGTTCCTCTCTCCCCCTCCTACTCTACTTGAACAAAAAAATGGAAAAATGTCCTCGGGTGAGGATAAAAAAAAAAACAAAAAACTGCAAACAGTACCCCTGACCCCCAATACAACACACTTACGGATTCGGTCTATATTAACACATGAAAGGCATTGAGAAGTCCTACAGAAAAGTAATGTTAAACTTCTCTTAACCTGATGTGTCTGAAATGTTACTGACCATAGAAGCCTCTACCTGACCTCCTCCTTTTTTAGTAACACTTATTAACACCTTTAGAGACATTCTGAATTAAAGCTTCTTACTGTACCGATGAGGAAACTGCAGTGGCGGGGGGGTGGGGGGGGTGCTAGCCACAGAGCCAGGACCAGGCTCCAGACTTCCTTCCGGGCAACACTCTCTCCCGGAAATCACACTTCAATGTGTCCATTCCATAACTCTGATATGTAAACAGTACATACAGCACATGAGTTGATAACCTTGTAATTGTCAACTTAAACATTACCCTTTAAAAAAATACAAAGAAATTCCTAGGTGAGAGCTGAGATCGTATATACAAATTTGAAGTGTGTTTATATACACTATTAATCGCCCTTGTCATGGTTTATACTAGTTATCCAAGTCTTGCTGATATCAATTGTTTATCTTCACAGCCTTCCCACTAAAATAATAATACCAATAGCAACTACTAGCATTCATTTTGCTCTCAATGTGAAGGATAACATTAATATATCGATGCAAATTTCCAGTGTGTATCTTCATGCATTCATACTAATGGAACCAAAGCTGAAGAAATCACTTGTTAACAAGATAATCACAAAACAAATCTTTGTACCAAGTCCTTCATTGCTAGATCAAATCCCATTGTCACTAACTTAAAAAAAATCTTTACTTTGGAATTTGGTTGGAACCAAGACAACAACAAAAAAGGCATATGAATAGTTCCAATCCTCCCCACTGAGAGTTGGAAATCCTTTTTGTTTTTGCAAAGATTTATATTGTAACAATATTTGTTACATTAAAATTTAAATTATGCTTGATCGGAAAGTTTTTAAATGTAACATACAAAGTAAAAACATATTTCAAGAGCAGTTAGTCCCCAACTTTGAAGAGTTCTTACAAGTAATAACATATAAGGAGAGGTCAGTTGAGCTTTCTGTCTGAAAAGTTCAGTGTCCGGTGCCTGTGTTCCGCATTTATTACCAAGGCCTCCTTTATCAGCAGGAGGAGGCGAATGATACCCTGAAAGTGTTTTAAACGTGCAACTTTGCTTATCTGCCTGTATTAATGATCCCTATGGCAGTTGTTATATTAACCTTATCACATGGCACAGCAATAGGGAGAACCCATTGTGAAAGGAAGAAGAAGAAAAAGCATTTAGGTTCATCTTGGGACCTTTTTTTTTCAACCTAGCCATTTTCTGATTGTCAAGTGGTAGAGAGTGAAAGTTAGATTTGACTAGGTTTTCTTAAAATCTCAAAGAAGAAACTAGGCATTTCCCAGTGGGTGATTCATTGAACCTCAAATACTGCAAAAAGGACACCGATTATTAGATTACTGATGAAATGCTCATTAGGTGACTTCTGGAATTTGTGGGGTCCACAGAGGAGCTCTGACCAGGAGACACAGTATGTGCTCCTGAGAAAGCCAGTCTTTCCTTCAAGACTCCGAACTGCCCACTTGTAGCTATGACATTACAAAAGAAATGCCATTTGCCCCTCATAAGACTTCTATTTCCTTCTTCATACAACCTTTGTGTTCACAAAGAGGAAATTCAGAGTATCCGTCTTTTAATCCCTTTTAACTTTGCCGACAATACCAAACCTAACCCTGAGACCCTTACCTTCTCATTCTCTCAATTTGAGAAACCACCTCACTTTATGACTGAAATTAACGTTTTCATTCAACTGCAAATGCTTGAGCTCAATACACACATAGCAGAATGAAGCCCCTTCCGCTCCTTCATCCAGGTAATATGCTTTTTTCTTTTTTTTTTTTCCCCCTTTTCTTTTTTTCATTATGCCTTTAATGCAGAGCAGGGCTACTGATTACAAAGAGGCAGTTTGACTCCAGCAATAGGTCTTCTTCACTAATCCTCACTGTCATGGAAATTCCAGCTGCGACAAGAATAAGAGGCTCAATCCATATTTGCCAGCTCTAATATGAAATCTGTCAGAGCCCAAATTAATGAGTTCCAAATTCCTTACATCACGATAACAGGTTAAGACTGGTCAATTAATTACATAAATCCTTCCCGATTCATTGTGCGTTTGCAGCCCAGATTGTGTCTTACATTACTCCACGACACAAGGCCTTTTGGCTCCTGTTGTTCTGCAGAAAGGCCCCATTTAAGTGGAGGCTGACTGCCACGGCAAAATGTTAAATGTCACACGTTAAATTTGCACTTTTCTGTAATTGCTTTTGTTAAAAAAAAAAAAAATTAAATTACAGCACAGGGCTCCCAGTACACCACTATACAAAGGGTTGGAATTGAACTAAATGGATCCCAGCACTGGAGTCCTATCTCTTACCTCTAACAGTTTGCACCCTCCCCTCTGTCCCTGGCGCCCGGGAAGCAGCAGAGCCCAGAATGTGCATGTTTGTGAAAATTAGCCAAGTTTCCCTTAGCAGCAAAAATATATATATTCAGAAGATTATTTTCATTATGAAGATTAAAATGGGATTCTTTCCATAGCTAGCTTCCCTTTTGTTTACCAGCAAAGGCGTTAGATATATAAGACACTGTTGTTCTAATCACGTTTTTCAGGAACATATATTATGTGTGTGTGTTACACTTGTGTAGGCCTTTGCCTTCAAAAAGGATGTTGCTGATGGTTTTGCTATCTGGATTTGTAACTGGTACCCACCTACAGAGGGAGAATACTAGAGGATTAAGATCTCAGAGGATTTCAAAAATCACCCAGGCCAAACATTTTCCTTTTTAAAACATCACAATGCGCTTGGAATCACAGCTAGTGAAAGCTACTCTGGACCTATAGGTGTAGACTCCCGGATTCTAGCACAGTCTCGCCTCCCCTCGATACATTTCCTCGTGGAGGGGCCTTTTTGCGTACTTAGGTGCTCTGCATGGAATGGAACCAGTTCCGGTGTGTTTCCTTCATCCTCTCATTGCCGGCTGGGGCTTCCGCGAATACACGAGCTAGCAGGTGATGCTTCGAAGCACAGACTGAAATCTAAGGGGCATAGGTCCTTTCTGCTTGGGAGCCTACACACTGCACCACAGACACGAGCCAGACCCCAGGCGGCTCATTCTCCGCCGCGCCGGCCCGGCAGCGCCCTCCTCTGTCCTTCGGCTGCCTTGCACCCTCTGCCACCGGCCTCGCGCTACTGCTTTCCAGACCAAAGAAAGCTCCTCTGCGCCGCCGCCGGCTAATGGGGTGGGAGGCTGGTCACTCCCCGCAAGACCCCACGCTGCACACACACACCCCTGACCCTGCCACGCTACACACACACACACACACACACACACACACACACACACACACACACACACACACACACACACACACCCTGACCCTGACCAGGGCGTTTCTATTTTCCAGGGCAAAAAAAGCTCCTCTCTGGGCCCCTGGCTTAATGGGGTGGGGGACTGGTCTCTCCCCGCATGCCCCCCATGCCCCCACCCTACACACACACACACACACACACACACACACACACACACCCCTGACCCTGCCCCAGGGCTGGTTCTAGACCGGGAGGCACGCGCTTCTTCCCTCCAGGATGACGGTGCCACCGCTCTCCGGGAGGGAGGGAGCGGGTTAAAGCAACGGCAGGTCAGCCCTGCAGGTTTTAGGGTCCTGGGAGGGGAATGGGGTTAACGAGCGTGTGCGGTACGTGCGCATATAAAACATGTGGGACGCGTGAGATTCGCCCAGCCCTCCGCGACCCCGGGCACTCGCGGGGACCCTGCAGCCTTCACCAGACCCAGGCCCGGGGCGGCTCGTCGCCCCCCCTCGGGTGGGACAGCGGGCCGAGGGCCGCAGCCGGCATCTTCAGAACAAAGACTCGGGTCCAGCCCCAGAGGGAAAAGGCCACCGCCGCCGGGTCTCCTGCGGCCCACCCTGACCGCGTGTCCGGGAAACCCACCCGGCGGCGGGGTCCGGTGTCGCGGCTCCGGGCGAGACAAACCAGCCAGGGCCCTGGAAACGACGCTCCGGCATCCCGGAGGGTCGTCGGTGTACAAACTCCCTCCCACACCAACTCGCCACCCTAGATCCTCTGTATTATTTTTGTTATGACTGTTCAAGCAGCCAGAATTGTCAGCTTATCGCTGGGAAGGGGACCTCGCGGGCGCACGTTCGAAGCAGGTGGGGCAGGCGGGAGGGCGCTGCAGGCTGTGCTGTAAATCGCTGCCTTTTTGCGGTTGTTGTTCCCACTCACCACCCGCCTTCCCCCTCCACCCGGGTTTTTTTTTTGTTTTGTTTTTTTCCTTCCTTTCTTTCTGCGGCGCTGTTGCTATGGGTTACCAGGGCGGTTGCCATGGGTTACCGGACTGAGGCCGACTGGCTTGCTACCTGCCACCCAGTCGCTGCCTCCACACCGCCCGCAGCCGGAGCGGCCCGGGTGGGAGGAGGCGGGAGCGCGCGCGTGTGCGGGACACGACTTGGGGAGTGTGCACGAGCGGCGGAGGCCGCAGCCAACAGGCGGCGGAGGGGGCAGCCCCAGGAGCGCCGCCGCCAGTGGGGTGGGGGGCAAAGCTATAAAGAAGGCCCAGAGGTAAGAAACTAGCAAAAACACAACCACAAGTTATGCCCGTGCTGTGCCTGTAGCAGCAAAGACAAGCGGTGTGGGGTTTTGGATGAATCTACACTTCTCGTCGGGGGAGAAAGGGTATTTTCCTCTTTAGCATAAGTCATTTGCATAGTATCTTTAGACCAGAATTTAAATTCTGCAGAAAATTGTAGTTTAATTTTTTTCTCTTTTCCTCTGTATCTTTTGAAAAGAAGTCTTTGGAATTTGGGAGAAAAGGAAAAGGGTCATTAACTACCAGAGTTTTCGAAGCTAAAATAAATGTGTCCAATGCACTGTTCATAACAAGGATCTAGAAAAGTTTCCAGCAAGAGCGAAGAGCAATTGTGTCTGACTTAAAGGGACAATGGTGACTCGTTTTGTGAGATGCATATGGCAAAGAATAGAGCCAAAATCCTTTGTAAATATTTCAAACTGTAAAGAAATTGTTGCTTATTTACATCCTTCTAAAATTTTGGACTCCACTCTATTAAAATGTATTAATTTCTTATGACCTTTATTTGTAAAGAAAATTGTGTCTATGCTTGAATGTCAAATTGCAGTAACTAATTTCAGAAAGCATTTTGTCTGTGAAAATGTGTTTATATATAATAAAGTAACAAAAGGTCTGCATTCCAAACAAAAGCAGAAAATTGTATTGAAATTGTTTCCTCCATTAAAAAAGATGCTGCATTTTATTTATAGGATACCAAATAATTTAAATATTGAGAGGAAAACTATTTAGAAACAGAACAAGCTATTGTTCGGCTATTTTTGTCTTAAGATTTTAGAGGCCTTTTATGAAAGCGGTTGTTCCTTTATAGCTGAAATACTGAAAACCTTACTTGTACCGCAGTAGCTCAATAATGATTAATCCTTAAGGCACCAAAAATAAAACATAAATTGAGTTCAAAACAACATTCAATTTACTGTTGGATATAACGGTAATTGTGGCTAGGCTAAATGAATTTGTTTAAATTCTTAATGGCCATAAAAGAGATTTTAAGGTTATTGCATATCACTTGTTTGTATTTAATTATTCAATAAAATGTGAACTAGGCTTGAAAAGCTCCTACATGATATTTAATATCTTAAGGGATGTAACTACTTAAAAATAAACATTTCTGTTTTTCCTCAGTAATTTTTAAAACTTGAAATTTGAACTAGAATTTAAATCACTTTCTTCCAAGTGAGACTTTAAAAGGAGCCCTAAGTAACAGGTTGTTGACTTCCATTGCTGACCTCTTTGGGTTATATATAAAACCAGTTCTCAAACAAAACACATAAATCAGCTTTATAGGTGAACAGTTTACACTTTCAGAATTAGCCAGGGAAATACAGTTTTGGTGTACATAAATCATAAAGCATCCAGGATTAGAATTCTTTAAATTTAAGTTACATTAAAAATAGTTTTAAATAAACATCTATTCTATTTAGTTACTTAAGTAATATTTTCCTAAAGAAAGCTTTATAAAAAATATGCCAGAGAAAAGTAAAAGACTTGAACAAAGCCAGAAAGCCACTGGGGGCTGAAGTTCATCTAAATATCTCCGCTGCTGAGTATCAGCTTTAACAGTGCTTACATATCAAACCAACCAAACCAAAGCTCAAACGTGTACAACCAGAGTGAATATTCAAGCAAATTTACCCAACTTATTCATTAAAAGTTACCAATCATTCAAAAACACACTGAATTTAGGTCTAAGTCAGAAGAAATGCATTCTTATATAAAATAAGTGATCCAACAAACTGAAGTTGATTTTTTTTCATGTTTAATGTGAAAATGGTGATCTCATGAAGTTTACATACCACAGTATTAGGCATTACTTAATATCCATTTTAAGTTGATGGCTGTTTACATCATCTAAAAATAATATGACACTTGGTGGCATATATTACATGCTTTTCCAAACTGCTGAAAAACAGAAATAATGTGAATTCAAATACATATCACCAAGGAGCTGGGGATCGCTCTTAAATGACAGGATGGTAAACATTACTTGTAGGCAGGATAAAAAGAAACTACTAAACCTCATTTTTCTGTATTAAAATAATGAGTCTTAAATTATAAAGTAACAAGATTCAGTACATTAAATCAGAATTATTTACATAAGTTCAATAATGTTTTAGACCAAACAAAAAAATAGAAAGGAGAAATTATGGAAATCATTCTTATTTTAAATTTAATTATTTTCTATTGCTTCTTAGTTACAAGCATTTCAAAGACTTTTTAATAATACAGTAACTTTTAAACTCCTAGTTAAAATGAGGTGAGGTAACATTTAATTAAAGCAACAAGTTATCCCAGTTATGTAAAAGTATGTTCCTGTTAGTTTCAGAGATATTTTGCACCATTCAACAGGGAAGTAACTTGGATAATTAGCTCAAGAAAATGCTGCCATATCTGAAATTTGAAGTTCAATGTAGTTTAAGACATTTTCTCTTTGGACCATGAAAAAAAAAAGATTTTGTTAAATTATATTAAATCATACCAATTCTCTGGTAGATACCTAAAAATAAAGGGCTTTTTAGAAATGAATAATTAAGTCTGAAATTAACAAGTTAATATCCTTTTCTAATCATGGGGCTACTTATTGGTAAAATCAAGTTTATTAATTTTTATAAGATCCTACTTCTAACTTAAAGATAAGTAACAAGTAAACACCACTGACAAATTTATCTAGTGGTAAGAAATTGCACATTTAGTCAGGAAATAAATCATTAACCTGTAATTCTAATTACACAAATTATCTGTTTCTAGAAACCGTGTGTTAAAGCTGATTTTGGACAATGAAACTGTATTTCTGAATCTATATATTACAAATATAAGCGAAGTTACTAGCATTATTTCTGTTTTGTCTAAGATGTAAACATTATTTTAACATGTCTGTATTCATAAGATACCTTTCCCATTTAAGTGTGAAACAGAACACTGGAAAGGTTAAACACCCTTAAACTATTTCAATCAAACACCCAAAAGCTAAGTGTTTTCCCAGTGCAGGGGAGGTACCCACAAAATATCAGCCACATGTCTGAACGAGGCCGTCTGGTCGAAGCTGTCAGTCTTCACAGTGGTTAAGCTCACGCATGCTGTGTGTACGATAACACTGCCCCATTGATACAAGAAGGAATCCTCTCTCTGGATTTTAAATGCTACCCATTTACCTATCTTTTCAAATTCAATAAAACCAACTAGGTTTTTTAAAACACATAAACCAATTCATTTGAGGGCACGATCCTGTTTTACCAGTGATGTTTGCCTATAAAGGAGAGTTGCAATCACAGGCTTTTAGCTTTTGACGGAAGCTTAGCCAAAATAAGACAACATAAAAACAGCACTTAGAAACAACCCAACGTCTTGAAGAATTTAAATACCTAATAGCATGACAGTGAGCTTTAGGTAAGAATATATCATTAGTGAGCTTTCTTCTCTATGACTGGACAGAATTTGCTGTTCCTAAGATGGTCACATTAGAATTCTTTTTCAGGATTCCTGTGGAGCTGTGCTCATTTTACACCCATGTGAACTGCTGTCATCACTACTGTGTCCAAACCCGGAGGATGAACTGGAAAAGAAGAGAGGGGGAAAATAATAAAAAGAGGAAATTGGTTTTCACAACACACTCAAAGCCTGAGTAACAGAGGAGAACTTTAATTATCTCCAGTCACAAAGAAAGACAGGAAATTTGGACTTTTAATTAGCCATTTGGAGTGCAGTTGGATATTTTTTTAGCTAGATAATTTAAACGCGAATAATTCAAGTCTGACTAAATGAAAGTCACATAATCAGAATGCAGATAATTGAATTTCTACTGCATTCATTAATTCGGTGTGGAGGTGTGTGTGAAGACTACTATGATGAGCTGTCACAACTCAATAAAATCTCAGTCAATTAATTTTTTCATTATCTTAGGATTGCATCAACAAAAAAGTGAAGTGTGTGTAGATAGCCGTACACATGCATATATGTGCTGTGTGTTATATAAATACTTATATATTACATGGAATGCAAGGAAATACCTTTCTGAACCATAATCTATATTGTTTTCTTTTTCTCCTTCTTCATCTTCTTCAGGGAAGCGCCTGTTCATCAAGGCAAACTTGTGAATTGCTTCCTCTACAGAGTACTTAGTCTGTCCAGAAACGCACGCCTCGATGTCTTCCGAGTTCAGATGGCTTTGCAGGAAGAGGTGCAGGCTGCTGTCTGAGAGCAGAAGCGCGTTGTGGAGGACCCTATATGAGAGCACACAGGAGAAGTAGCCGGTGAACGGGGATGCACAGCTACAGGGCAGGAGAGAGAAGCATTAAAACGTGCCACCGAAATCATTCTCCACTATGGCAAACTTTGCATCCATTACGGACTCTGCCTATTAAAGGGATGAAAGCATATGTTAACTTTTATTCAATTATTTGGGAATTTAGGTGAGTAAAAACATGAAGCTAATAGTCAAGAACATCTGTTAAAAGAATAACTTCAAGGACATTTCTTCAATTTAACCATCTGTTATGGCCATGTGGATTAATTATGGGAATATTTTGCTTATGTAGTCATAGAAATGTATTCTACTTTAAAAAAAAAAAAAAATTTACTGCTGACCAGCATGTCAGTTCTGTGATCTTTATGGGCTAGGCTGTGAAGAAACATCAAAACTTTCAACTACTATTAAAAGTTCTATTAAAAAGTCATCTCTTTATTGGGAAAAAAAACTTTATAGCTGTGCTTCTGTACAAGTTTACAAGGGCTTGGCTGAGAGGTGGCTTTTTTTGAATACCTAAGATTGACTAGAAACTTCTCCAAAATCTTCAGTGGCACAAAGAGAGTACAGATTTCAACTAGTGCTTCAGAACTACAGAGAGGAGTAAAAACCACCCTGTCACAAAATCTACTACACATGCTCAAATTTTTTTATAGTGAATGTGTTTTCTTCTGACAAAATACACCCTTATATTTAAATAAAAATTGTTTTTAATCTTTTTAGCAAAGATTTTTATGTGTAATCATTTTGTCTCTATGAACAGTTCAATAATGATATGATGATGTCACACTAAGATCAGCTGTAGGAAATAAAACTAAAATACTAAAACCCAAGTATAATTTTGCCCAACATGGGATTTTTCAGACAGAGAACTATGAAAAAATTATGTATTTAAAACTGAATGAACTTTACCTTATACTCTGCATTTTTAAATAACTAACTGGAAAAGTACAATCTCTTTTGGTTATTCATATTTAATTTACTTAAAATCCAAGGTTATTAGACTATTTTCTTCAAAATGAAACAATTATTTTTGCAACAAAGCAAACGTCCAGAAAAGCACAGCATCCACACCAAAGTCTAGCTGTCCCCTTGGCTGCAATAGGCTTACAAATGTAGTTTAAGAAAATATTCTTTGCTGGCCCGCAGAAAGAAAAAGTAAAATCGGTGCACCTTTCAAAAGGCAAAATCTCGAGCAAAGCAGCTAAATATTTCCTCTCCCTCCCTGGCGTCTGCCCTGGATTCTCCCAGAACATGACCCTATTCCATGATAAAGATGAATTGACCAAATGCAAGTAGTAAAGTGGCAAATTCCTCTTACTACTCTTCAAGATATTCTACGTTTACAGATGTTTACCACTCTTGTTTTAAATACTTCACATCCAGAGGAGATTTATAGGGCAGTGACCCATTAATATTAACTTGCATTCACTGTGAAGTTTGAACAGAGTGTTTCCTGCCAGCCAAGGTACAAGTAACTGTTCATAGGATTATACTTACTGCTTTGTTTCTGGTGGAAATGTGTTTTATTTTCTTTATAAAATAATGGGTAATCTTTAAAATTGATTTTAGATGGTTCAAGGCATTACACCACAAAAGTAATGAGCACTAATGCCAATGATATCGGACACAAATTCATTTTAGCTTTATTTCACGTCTAAAGCAATTCTACTGAGCCTTGAACTGCTCACGTGCTGTTATTAACTTGCTAGTAACCTAACACATGGGTACAGCAAACAAAAGTGATCAGAGCCCAGGTTGATCGGGACCTCAAGGCTACTGTCTTTTTTCTTGAGCTATAATTCAATTTCCAATTTTACTGTACATTAGACTCATTATTTCCCAGTGTTTTCTTTTCTGCTTACTACTGCCATCTGGAGGACACACGGGGGAAAAGCGAGAGGGAGCCGGGCACACTGAACTCCCAGGCCCGGCTCCCAGGTCTGAAGTGGGAGAAACCTTGGCTGGGAGGGAACCTCTGACCACTCACACCAGCAGGGAGTCCAAAAACTGCGTCTGCTATGCACAGTTCTGGGTTTTAATTCCCTCGGCCCAGCTGGCTAGGTGTATGCCTCTGTGTGCCACAAGTTTTAAACAAGCAAAAATAATTTCTAATGTATTTATGACTTTTATTTTTAGTCAGGTATTTCATTCCAAAATTAAAAATACAACAATTTGAGAGTGTTTTCCCACCTGGTTCAGTGAGCATACCTAGTTCATTTAATATCATATCTGGTTTAATATATATCAGCGAGTATTGTGACTGCCATCCCCATAATATTAAATCTTATTTTCACCTTAGTCATATTTGTGCCGCATTTTCCACAAACAAATCTAATAGCAGTAAATCAACTTCAAATTTAATATAAAGAGTACTTTGTAAAACAGTCAATAAAATGTCATCGTTATAAGCCTCCATAAAAATAAATGTATACAATTTTCAAGCCTTTATAAAAGGAAAAAATAGCCTCTAGAATTTTAAAGGAATTTGTGAAAAGCTATTTACATGAGTCAAAAGTTATTCCTTTCCCCATAACAACTTTAAACTAAACAAAGCAAAACCTGTTTTTCCCTTGAATTGGATACAGTCGAAAATCTGGTTTTCCTCAACATGATTTTATTAGGTGTATTATATAGTGGTTCAGTTGAGAACAATGTATAGCTATGCAAAAACATTTCATCCTACCTCAGGACACCCTGGGTCTACTGTACCCGATAAAATGACATACATACACATTTGCATCGCATGTGGAAGGTTAGCAGTTTGATGTAGAAAAAACTAATTCAGCCTGTTTACCTCTTATTATGAGAAAAAATAAAACCTACAAATCTTCATTGAAGGCATTCATGAACTGTGCTGTGGTGCCCTCTATTGTACACACGGACATAAAAACTCTGTGTGTGTGTGTGTGTGTGTGTGTGTGTACAACTAACTAGTGTTTCCATGATATCCTTTTGTAATAAAACTATGCTATTTCTTAAATTTTAAGGAAATACAAAACCGACCCTGGCCAGTTTGGCTCAGTGGTTAGAGCGTCGGCCTGCAGTCTGGAGAGACCTGGGTTCGGTTCCCGCTAAGGGCACATACCTCGGTTGCAGTTTGTCCCCGGCCCTGGTTGGGTCGTGTGGGTGGCAACCACTCGATGTGTCCCTTTCACGTTGATGTTTCTCTCTCACTCTCTACCCCTCCCACTCTATCTGAACAAAAAATATCGAAAAATGTCCTCCACTAAGGAAAAAAAAAAGAAAGAAATACAAAACCGTAATACAAAAGCCTACATTGTAAGATACGTGTAGTTATGTTACCGGGATGAATTCAGCAGAACTGCTCCCTCCCATTCATGATACTCATCAAACATAAAAAATTAGTAGACAGGCCATTCTCACAGTTGGATCTTCTTACCAACAGAGTTTACAATTTTAGTCTATAACTAAAATTGCTACTAGCAGAAGTGACTTACAATTTCTAATTATTCAGGAGAGAAAAACTCCAAAAGGGAAGTTATAGCCAAGACTGAGGAAAAATGAACATATTTGAAAAATGTCACAATCACACTGCCCGAATTTAACTAGCATTCAAGAGTTCTGCTAACTGTAAGCTCACCAGTTCCTGGGACTAAAACAGTGCCTCCACCTTTTCCTGTAATTTCCTTGTCTATAAAATTGAGATGATATCCAATTCCTAATATTATTGTAGGTATTGAGATAAAACGTGTAGAAAGCTTTATATATAGCAAGTGTTCAATAAGTGGCATAAATTATTTTTTTGGCACCTAGTGAAAGAAACAACTTTCTAATTCCCATGAACTCTGGCCTGGGTATGTACTTTGCTATTAAATATATATTATTTCACAAATGACCTTAAAATGAAAAAAAGAAAAGAAAAAAAATCTTGTTATATTATTATATACACACGCACATATGCCCAGAGACAGCAGCATTTTGGTTTCAGAAGGTTTGTTAAGTGCCCTTGGTTCATAACTTCAAAACTTACCTGAAAACCAGATTTGTTAAACACCTGCTAAAAATCCAGCACACAAGCATATTTCATATTTAATTCTGTGGCCTGTCCTCTAGAGTTCCTAAAGAGCTCTACACAAACAAGGTGCAGGCTACTGAGGGTGGCCGTACTTAATGGGTCTCAAGCTGGGGACAAGGCACAGTGCCAAGATGGCCAAGCTGCATGTGGCATCCAGTTTCCCAAAGCAGGCTTGAGCTGGGGGACCCCAGGAAGGGTTGTCACTTCTCCACAACCCAGACAAAGAACAGGGGAGCCATGCCTCAGAATCTGAGGAACACAGACGGTCAGGAGCAGCCACAGTGTTTGAGGGCCTGTAGGTCCGGCCTGAATCCTCCATGTGGGACTACACTCCTCGCTTCCCCTCAGGTCCAAACCCCACGGAAGCACCATCAGCTCGGAGACCGCTGTCCACACAGCTTGGTGGAACAAATAACATCACCAGAGACTGTTCTATGATTCGACTTCTGGTTGATAATCCAGATCCAATTTTCATGAATCTGGCCATCCCCTGATACACACAGAGTGCTTCCCCACTGGACTGGAAGCTTCAAAAGGACCAGAACTTGTATCCATTTTGTGGGGTCTAGTATCCCCAGTACCCACTATGGCCCAATGTAGTCACTTAATAAACAGTTTTTCCTCCAATGCATCATTTGAACGACATACCCAGCCAGTGAGGTCGACAATGCCCAGGTAACATTGTGGCGCCTTTATAGCAAACCAAGGCTCAGAGGAATGAAGTGACTTTTCCATGGCCATGCAGCCAGAAAACAATTAGGAGCAAGCCCTGGCCAGTGTGGTTCAGTGGTTAAGCATCCTCCCACGCACCAAAGGGTGGCCAGTTCAATTCCCAGTCAGGGCACATGCCCTGGTTTCGGGTTCAATCCTCAGTTGGGGTGCATATGAAAGGCAATTCTCTCTCACATTGGTGTTTCTCTCTCTCCTTCTCCCTTCCTCCCTCTCTAAAAATCACTAAAAACCTTGAGCCCAGCTCACTGAGCTCCTGATCCAAGACACTTTTCACTATGACATCTGCGTCAAATTCAGTCAGCAAGCCAATGGACACAGTATGAAAAAAATAACCAAGTGTAAGCCTATGTCCACTGCAGCCGAAGGACACTCAGCATTAACTTGGTAGAATCAACTGTGAAAGGAAAGGTCATATTCAAAACAATGAAGTAAGCCCTGGCTGGTTTGGCTCAGCGGTTAGAGCATCGGCCCACGGTCCAGAGAGACCTGGGTTCGGTTCCCGCTAAGGGCACGTACCTCAGTTGCAGTTTGTCCCCGCCCCCAGTTGGGTCGTGTGGGTGGCAGCCACTCGATATGTCCCTTTCCTCGATGTTTCTCCGTCTCTCTCTCTTCCTCTCTTCCCCTCCCACTCTATCTGAACAAAAATGGAAAAATGCCCTCGGGTGAGGATTAAAAAAAAAAAAAATGAAGTGATTCCTGGTCAAAAACACATGCCCTGTGATCAACCAGCAATATAAATGCAGAGACACATGTTGTCCTTTGACCTCAGATAAGGAGACCCCTCTACAGAAGACAGGCAGCTCCCAGTGCTGACGGGCGCTGCAGGACCTGGCTGTCCCTGCCTAGGCTGCACAGGCGGTGGCCAGTCTGCGGCTTCCCTAAGCAGCCTCTGGACCTACAGGCCACTCTGCAAACCTGGACTGCAGGGACCACGTCTTAAGGGAGAGGCCATCAGCCACCTGGGTCTCAGATAGACAATAATTAACATCAGAGCTGTCCCCAAAGGGAAAAGGCAGAACTAAATTGACCAGGTCTTTGTTCTGTCAAGCCTGTGATACCCAAAAGAATCCCACTGTAGTGTTTTCCCAGGACTTGGCTTAGTCACTCAGTCTTCCGGTCTCGTGTCATTTTTATTCCTCTGGCTTTTCTTTTCCAGCCCTCCCTCAGTTTATAATCTTGGATGTTTCTGTATGTCTCCATGACCCCTTCAAAGGAAAGGCACTCTATCAACTTAATAGAAATAAATATTAATATTCATGTGCATACTTAATGCCCAAACCTGTTATGAATGAGCTACATGGAGAGAAGGCAGTATATAGTATTGCAGGCTAGCTCTGAGGTATCATGTCGTGAATTCAAATGGTGATTCCTTCAGATCCTGAAGCTAGTAGGAAAAGAGTCCAAGAGACTGGGCTCTGCCCCTTAATCAGTAGTCATGCCTCAGCCTATTTTCTTATCTATGATAGGAAGTTAGAAAAATTAGCTCAAAACCATTTCTAAAGGCATTAAACAAATAATGGCCAATACTTAGATACCATACATTATATGCCAGACTGTTGCAAGTACCTTACATTTGTTAACTCATTTAATCCTCTCAACAAGCTTATAAAGTAAGTACTATTACTAACTCCATTTGACAGATGCAAAAACACAGGCACAGAGGATGTAAAAGACTTGCCAAAGCTCCCAGCTAATAAGCAGCAGAGCCAGGATTTGAACCTGGGCAGTCTGGCCTCAGAGTCTGTGTGCAAACCAATGTGCTATCTCATGGGATGGGAATTCCAGCATTCCAGAGTGGATAAAAAGAGAAATTATAGTAGTGTGAACTGAAGTCGCCTTAACTACAGTACCTCCCATCACCAAGTAATCCAGATTTAATAGCCCACTGAGACTATCAAACACCAATAAATACTCCCTTATAAATATTCCCTCCAAAGAGTAGAGTTAAACTACTCATTTAGAGGAGCCCAGAAGGGTATTAGCAGCCCATTGAAAGCTGACTTTCGTCCATCAATCCTAACTGTTGTAAATAAAGACAGTTTTTAAGAAGTGCCTTTTTAATAAGGCACATCTGTTTCCTGGCAAATTTTACTTTTGTCAGCTAAACTCCCAAGTAATTTGGCTCTGCTTTACAGCTTAGGGGACCGCGTATTTATTATCTGACTCAATTAGTTCATTGTTTTCTTTCTAAAAGATCTGGTCTCGAATATGCACCATCAATGTGAGCCACAAGATGGCGCTGTAATACAGGAAATGAACGACTGAGATGGGCTCTAGAGCAGATCATTAAGGTTTCAGAAACAGTACTGTTCTCCCTCCCTGATCACAGGACACTCAGCTCTTGCAAAAGCACTTTTCTCGTGTCTCCTTTATGGCTGCACGAGTTTCTGCACACTTACTTTTTTAGGAAATCTTCCAAACCCTGACGACGTTGATCCACATGCTGGCGATTGTTCATGTTGAAAAAGAGGTTTTTAGAGGGAAGTTCTGGCAGTTGTCTTATGAGAAAGAAAGAAAGAAAGAAATTTATCATCATCAAGTCAAGAAATCCCTCAAAGTGAAATCAAATTATGCATACTAATTATCGCACGGTGACTGTATATTACCATATATAGTTATATAATGAAAATAAAGAAAACCCCATTTTTAAACATTTTTGAGGACTTTCATTGTCAATACCCATAAATGTCAGTGGAATTCAAATGATAAATTTTGAATTCAGATGTCATAGCCACAAAACTAACTAAAGCTATAATTACAATCAAGAAGCATGCCTATAAAATGCCTCATAAGGTATGTACCTGTAAATCTTATACATATCAAAGTTCTAAATGTTGAATATGATAATCAAGGCTCCTAGATATACCCTTTAAGTCACTTACACCAGCAATGCATTACTTTGGAGTCTCTGCCTCAGCCACACAAATTCTCTGTATCTTCTTCGTACACAGGATGTTTTCATTGTAAAACACATGCTATTGGTCTGTTCAGAGAAAAGAAAAATATAAGCCTCACCTGAGGAAAAAATGCTTTTCTTATATCTATAACTCACTCTATGCCCCCCAAATTTGTTTAAATGAGATTTTTAGAACCAAAAATGCATTTGCATTTAAACCAGACTCAAATCTTGCACACAGCCCACCAAAACGACAGCTCTAAAGACAGCTGGGATGACGTAAGTGAGCAGTGTTGTCTGGGACAAGTCATTCACTCCCTGAGCCTCCTGCTCACCTATCAGCACTGTTTTCAAAAAGAATCATAAACATTGAATCGTGAAGCATAAATGACCAATAAGAGCCAGGGTCATCTGCTGCATTTTAACACCTTCCATCTGTCCAAGTAGCTGAAGAAGTCTTTGGGGACTAAAGACACTCTCCGGTCTTAGACATGACATCACAGAAGCCATCAGGACCTTGATAAAGTCATCACTACAAATTGCACATATCACCAGGAATCCTGAAATCACCTTTCAACAAGAGAACAGCATTTCCCTTTTCCTTTTTTTTTTTTTTTTGGTACGTGCCCCTAGCAGGAACCGAACCCAGGACTCTCTGGTCCTCAGGCCGACACTCCAACCGCTGAGCCAAACCAGGCAGGGCGCATTTCCCTTTTCTACTAGATGCACGAGGGAACGTGATCTGAGTTGGAAAGGGGTTGATGCACAGGGACAAACATCCTCGTGGGGGACCCAAATTCCAGCCCTGGCTCTGCTACAGGGCAAATCACTTCAACTCGGTTCCTAAGTGATAAAACAGCGGTGAAATAGTACATACCTATTTCACACAGAGGCTGTGAGGACTGACAACAAGCACTTGGAAAATGTTAGCTATTAACATTATTATTAGTTACTAGATGTTGGTTTCCTTCCAGCTGCCCTGAGGCAGAGACAGTAAAAGCTACCTACAGAGTCTCCATCCTCAGCAAAATGACAAAACTTCTCCTTTGGGTAACACAAGAGACTGGCAAATATCTGTCTATTGATTTTGTAAAGATGATCACTATTCTCTACATTTATTTCAAATTTCTATTTCATAATCTTTACATTACTAAATGAGAATTTTTTCGCCCTCAAGATTTATATTATTTTAAAAATTATTATTCTATCATTTAATAAGCACCCAGTAGTTGTTTTCCTTGGGAAAGGTAATTATGTGCATTCGTTTTTACTCTGTCCTCAGGACATGTATGGCAGCGTTGCTGGCATCCCTCAGAAAACCGCCGCTGCAGAGAGGTTAAATTAAGAGACCTGCCCCCAACGTAGTGATGGGTCTAAATCCCATCATCTTTGACAACAGGGCAGCCAGACTGCTGGATAGTTTGTGGCACAATAACATTGTGTGTGTGGATTTCACAGCACACCAGGGCCTCTCTCTAAGGTGATCCTTGGGGAGTAGGAAAGCAGGCCGTTTGCACCAGAGTCGGTGCCCTACGGAGGCCTGGGCAGTTCCCTCTGCACGCCCTCCCCAGAGAGCACCAGGTCACTGTGGGGCCTCCCACACCTCAGGAACACTGGGCCAATTTCAACTCCCTTTCCTTTCTCTGTCCACATTCACTGTGGATGCCAGTAACTGGGGATCGGCTGGCACCTACACCAGACAAAGATCTATCTACCTCTAAGTCCTTCATTTGCAGAACAAGTTATGATAGACTACCCACCTCTCTAGTCCACTTGTTTAAAATTCCAAGTAAATGCTAAGATTTCAGAGTCGCCTAGTATCATTTCCCTTGAGATTAATTTACATGGGTTAGATAGCTTCTCTACCTGCAAGTCTCTGTGGGTACAGCATCTAAGGGGCTCTCCAATCCTCCCACTGATTAATTGCACAACAGGATCAGACTACACTGAGATCACTAGTTTATTAAGTTCCTCTAAATCTATTTGCTTGTGTATGGTATCTGCCAAGCCAAGATTTATTCATCATCAATCTATTAGCATTTCAGAGAAACACCAGGACACCACCGAATAATATTGTGGAACCCATCATTTCTGGCTCGAGGTGGACATTTCTGAATTCATACCATGCTACTATGCAGCAGAGAAAAATCTATGCTATCATTAACTCCTTGAGGACAGTCAAATTTCACACCAACCATAAAGTATGTGATAAGGACCCACAAATCTTTTGAGGAAGTTAAAAGGCAACTAAAGAATTATTTCATTTTCAAAGGCTTAATCTTATAGACTTGTGTTGTACTTTCCCACACAGAATTTATATCTAGTGTAACTTTATGAGCAAAACCAAAACAAAATCAAAATACAAAGTATAGCCCTAGCCTGTGTGGTTCAGTGGTTGGAGAGTTGGCCTGAACACTGAAGGGTCGTGGGTTGGACTCCTGGTCAAGGGCATGTACCTGGGTTGCAGGTTCGATCCCCAGCCCTGGTCAGGGCACATGTGGAAGGCAATCAATTGATGTGTCTCTTTCACATCGATGTTAATCTCTTTCTCTCTCTCTATCTCCCCTCCCTCCCTCTCTTCTACTCTCTAAAAATCAATGGAAAAATATCCTCAGATGAAGATTAACAAAACAAAAAGAGAGAGAGAGATTATGACAGAACATTATTTCCAAATAAAGAACATAATTTCCAGTTAAGTAAATGTGTTGATTATTCAGACCCTAGACTAAGGCAAAATAATTGCGTATATTCAGTACCTACTTTCTTACTCTCCATATCTACACTCTACACATCTCTTCTCCAGAGAACTCTACGTCCTCTCAAAACCAAAGATTTATTAAGCATTATATTTATTACCCAGAAATATGCTATAGCAGATCATAAATACCATTAATGAGGTATAAATATTCTCTAACTGTGGATTGTAGATGTATTCACATCTGCATGAAGGCAATAAACATTAAAATATTCATATTAACAAAGGTACAAATAGAAATTCAAATAAGAAATTTTTCAACTTTAGGACCATCTTATTACTTCCTGTAAGATACAAGCATTGAGCCCTGGCTGGTTTGGCTCAGTGGGTAGAGCATCGACCCACGGACCAGGGAGTCCTGGGTTCGGTTCCTGGTAAGGGACTGCGGTTTGTCCCCGGCCCCAGTTGGGGTCGTGTGGGTGGCAACCACTCGATGTGAATCTCTCACATCAATGAAGAAAGAAAAAAAGAGCCCTGGCTGGTTTGGCTCAGCGGTTAGAGCATCGGCCTGCGGTACACAGAGACCGGGGTTCGGTTCCCGCTAAGGGCATGTGCCTTGGCTGCAGTTTGTCCCAGGACCTGGTTGGGTCGTGCGGGTGGCAGCCGCTGGATGTGTCCCTTTCACAGCGATGCTTCTCTCTCTTCCTCTCTCTCCCTCCCACTCTATTTGAACAAAAAAAAAAAAAAAAAAGATACAAGCATTGTAAGATACAAGCATTAGTTATAATCATTAAAATTTAGTTCTTTGAATTAGAAAAACTTTACAAATTTCCATTGTAAGTATCTCATAGTGTCCCATAAAAACATATGCTACCAAAAATTACTATTGAATGCATACTTACATGAATACATATCTCATAGTCGATATAAGAATGCCAGAAGTCCTCCTTCTGAATCCTAGGATCTCGAACCCAGACACTTACGAATTCCTGTAAGGGCATCATAAACAGAGAATGTGTTTCAGGACGGCAAGTAGGGCTGGAAAGAGATGCGAGAAATGACTGTGCTAGAACAAGGCGGAAATGAGCGTTAACCAATGTGGTTACGATCCTTTAAAAAATGAGAAGTTAAGGAATCAGGCACCATAGAAAGTCCAAAAAAAAGAACACTTTTGCCACAAAACGGAATTTTGTTTTTTTTAGTACGTGCCCCTTGCTGCTAGGACCCAGTGGGAACCAAACCCGGGACACTCTGGTCTGCAGACCGAGGCTCCAACCGCTGAGCCAAACCGGCCAGGGCGCACAACGGAATTTTTAAAAAACACACAACCAAGCTGGTTGCCATTCTGGAGTGTTTCACAGGTTATTGTGAAGACAGTAAGAACAGAGACTTTAAAACAGATTTTTAATTTTTAATCATGAAAAATAGGTGCCCATTTTTCTCAAGTTTTTAAAGTGGCCATTTCTTGCTTTCTTCATCTCTCTAAACTAAAACTATAGGCCCTGCCTGATACATCACTTCCTAGAACACAAAGAGAGTAGCAAAGGTCACGTGAAAAGCAAGCAATGAGTTGAACATCACTTTGTGTACGCACCCCAAATTCAAGAGGATAAGCTTAGTTTAAAAATATGATAACAGCCCAGCTGTGTGGCTCAGTGGCTGAGCATCAACCTATGTACCAAGAGGTCGCTGGTTTAATTCCAGGTCAGGGCACAGGCCCAGGCTGTGGGCCCATCCCCAGTGGGGGGCATGCAGGAGGCAGCTAATCAATGTTCTCTCGCATCGATGTTCTCTGTCACCGATGTTTCCATTTCTCCCTCTCTCCCTTCCTCTCTTTCTAAAATCAATGAAGAAAAAAAATTTTTTTTAAAAAGCAGGACTTCAAGGCTGAAATTTTAGCCACGTCTTACTGCCCTGCTTGGCAATCTGAGAGGCCGGCTGCAAACATGCTGGAACAGAAGCGGAGGGACGACTTAGGTTTTCTGGACGGAGCACCTCCATTCTATTATGCAGATACTCAAATGAGAATTTTCAGAACAGAGGATTTTAAAAAGGAGGAAAATACTCCATACTCCCTGAAAATAACCTCTGCCACCGGTCACGTTTCCCTAGAACACGCACTCTGTTCTCGCTTTAGAGCCCTCTGCCCGCCGCTGGCCCTCGGTAGGTAGAGATTATGAGTTAATGTTCCAAAAAGTCTTACTTAAAAATCTTTTCATTATAGACTTTAATGTCATTTGGGAGACAGAGAGGCAATAAAAACAAGGTAACAATAGAGTCATGCTCTAAATGTTTTGGCTATTGTTTCTCAAAAGCACATTCTAAATAGAGGCTATGAACATGGGGGTACATATATTCTTTCTGATTGGTATTTCAGGCTTCTTAGGGTATATTCGTAGAAGTGGGTTCACTGGGTCAAATGGCAATTTAATTGTTAATTTTTTGAGGTAACACCATAGTACTACGCAGCTGTAAGAAAGAAAGATCTCTTATCCTTTGAGACGACATGGAGGGACCTGGAAAGCGAAACAAGCCAAGCAGAGAAAGACAAGTATCATATGATCTCACTTATTTGTGGAGTATAATGAACATAACAGTCTGAAGAACAGGGCAGTCCCAGAGACGTGGAAGTGGGGTACAGACTGACAATCCCCAGAAGAGGGTGGGGGATAAACCACAGAACTTATATGCATGTACGCATAACCAATGGACACGGACAACAAAGCTGGGGACAGGGCAGGGAGGGAGGGGGAGAAAGGTGTCAATGGGGGAAAAAGGAGAAACATCTGTAACAGAAAGAGAGGTGGGGGAGGAAGGAAGGAAGGGAGGAAGGGAGGAAGGGAGGAAGGAAGGAAGGAAGGAAGGAAGGAAGGAAGGAAGGAAGGAAGGAAGGAGGAAGGAAGGAAGGAAGGAGGAAGGAGGAGGGAGGGAGGGGAGGGGAGGGGAGGGAGGGAGGGAGGGAGGGAGGGAGGGAGGGAGGGAGGGAGGGTCAGAGGCACTACAAAAACAATTGTTAAAACAAAGTATTTATAATAGCCCCTCATTCCATATAGTGTGATCGGGTCAGGGACAAAGAACATCCTGCCCAGAGATGGAAACTGAAATGAAACCCAGGCAGCCGGCTGTCGGTCTGTCCACATTTCACCTCGTCTCCTGTCTGTGTGTGTATGTAGAATTGTTTCCTGGAGTACTTTTCACACATCCACAGTCTTAGAAGGAATGAATCAATCATCAGTAAATCAATGAACAGGAGGACAAATAGGTTAGGAATAGGAGAGAAGACAAGAGTCCAGAATGGACCTCATTCATCCCTCCACATACCCACACACTCAGGACTGCATTCTGACTTCCTAGGGCTCTGGCTACTTCTGCCTTCATGGGCCCTTCTCAAAAAAATTCAAAATCATATTTTATGACTTCATTGGCACAAAGATGAATATTTTAGTGTAATACATTAAAACCTTTTCTTTGACCTAAAAGTTCATTTTATTTTTCTGATTTAAAAAAATGAAAACATTTTCATGGGCCCCCAAAACCACTGTGGGCCCCGAGCACTATGTCTAATGCAGAGGTGGGCAGAGCCTGTGCTCCAAGCAAGGCAGAATGCCGCCAATGGCTGGCAAGGTCTCCCGCCCACTGGGCCAGAAGGCGCCTAGTCATCAAGGCACATGTGAGCCACACTCCTCACAGGGTATGGACAGCTCTGTTTTTCCACTGGAGAGGCAGAAGTCCTTAAATATACCAGAAGGGAAATGAAATATTTCCAACAGCTCAGTGTTCCATACTAACAGAAGACAGGCACCTGTGACTGAAACAGTGGCCCTTTATACAGATTAAACAACAGCAAAAGATAAGAAAAGACATTTGTCAATTTGCTACAAACCTGTGATTTTAAAAAAAAATGTTTCTGAACATAAGCTATAAAATCTACAGCGTCATATACCTCCAAGCACTCAAAATATTATTAATCAATGATGAATGATGACAAATCATTCTGGAAAAAAAACTGGGGCTTATTTTCCCTATGTGTTTGCTGTTGTCTGACTGTTAACATATAAGCTTTGAGCAATGTGTCCCTTTTCCTGTAAAGGGCACTGAAATTATGGTCACAAGACTAGGGGAAAATTCTGCCACCCACTTCCGAAATTATGAACTTATTCACTGAGCTAAAAAATTGGAATAATGCCTGTGTAACCTATCTCAGCTATTTATTAGGAGAATCTAATTATATTTTTTAAATATGTTTTCATTGATTTTTTTTTTTTTAGAGAGAGCAGAAGGGAGAGAGATAGAAACATCGATGTGAGAGAGAAACATCAACCGGCTACCTCCTGCACGCCCCCTACTGGGGATTGAGCCCACAACCCGGGCATGTGCCCTGGCCAGGAATCAAACCAAGACCTCTCAGTCCATGGGAGGACACTCAATCCACTGAGCCACACCAGCCGGGCTAGGAGAATCAAATTATAAAATACTGGTGAAAACACTGGGAAATTTTTCGGTGGGTGCTACATGAATATAAAGTATTATTATACTTTTCTACATGAAGTATTATTACATAGAAAGAGAAACACTTACACCCTGGCCAGTGTGGCTCTGTTGGTTGAGCATCATCCCCTGCACCAAAAGGTGGCTGGTTCAATTCCTGGTCAGGGCACTGCCCAGGTTGTGGGTTCAGTCCCCCATTGGGGTATGTACGGGAGGAAACTTATCAATGTTTCTTTCACATCGATGTCTCTCTCTCTCCCCCTCTCCTTTCCTCTCTCTAAAATCAATAAAAACATTTTTTTAAATTTTTAAAAAAATTTTTAAGAGAGGGAAAAGCAGGGAGGAGGGTGCCCCGGGCAGGGGGCGGGGGGGGGGGGGCATCTGTAACCAAAATAAATTAATAAAAACATTTTTTAAAAAGAAAGGGAAAAGCTTATAAACCCAAGCATTGAGGTCTTCATACAAACATTGACAATAAAAAAAAGCTTAACCAACTGTATATATTTTTTAAATAAAAATTATTAAGAACCCAATAGCAAACACTCTAACACTGTAATTTTTCAGCGAAAGGCGGAGTGACCTGAAGATTTCATGGTGCTCACAGCAAACCCTTCAGAATATTAGTGAAAGGAATGGACAGCAGAGTGACAAAGTTGTAAAGAATCTCTTTTCTGCCCTGGCCGGTTTGGCTCAGTGGTTGGAGCGTCGGCCTGCGGTCCCGAGAGACCCGGGTTCGGTTCCCACTAAGGGCACGTACCTTGGATGCAGTTTGTCCCCAGCCCTGGTTGGGCGTGTGGGTGGCAGCCACTCGATGTGTCCCTTTCACATCGATGTTTCTCTCTCTCTTCCTCTCTCCCCCTCCCACTCTACCTGAATGAAAAATAGAAAAATGTCCTCAGGTGAAAAAAGAATCTCTTTTCTTCATCTCAAAGGTGGATGGAAATCTCAGATTCCACCATTATTACTACTCATTCAGTCTAATCTTTAATCTTCTTGGAGACGGGTAGGTTGAATACATATTCTAAAACCATGCTGGGGGGAAAATGACTTCTAAGAACACAGCGATGCATTTTTTTTCCCTCACCCGAGGACATTTTTCCATTTTTGTTCAGATAGAGTGGGAAAGAGGGAGACAGAGAGAGAAACATCAACGTGAAAGGGACACATCGAGTGGCAATCTCCTGCACAACCCCAACCAGGGCCGGGGACAAACCGCAACCAAGGTACGTGCCCTTAGCGGGAACCGAACCCGGGTCTCTCTGGACTGCCGGCCGACGCTCTAACCACTGAGCCAAACCGGCCAGGGCACAGTGATGCATTTTATTTATTTATTTATTTTTTTATTGATTAATTTTTGTTACAGATGATTCTCCTTTTTTCCCCCACTGATTCCCCCTCCCCCTTCCCTCCCTGCCCCTTCCCCAGATTGTTGTCCATGTCCACTGTTCATGCATACATGCGTATAAGTTCTGTGGTTCATCCCTCTCCCACCTCCCCACTCCTTAGGGGATTGTCAGTCTGTACCCCGCTTCCGCGTCTCTGGGACTACCCCATTCCTCAGACTGTTATGTTCATTATATTCCACAAATCAGTGAGATCATATGAAATTTGTCTTTGTCTGTTTGGCTTGTTTCACTTAGGATGATACTTTCCAGGTCCCTCCATGTAGTCTCAAAGGATAAGAGATCTTTCTTTCTTACCGCTGCATAATACAGTGATGCATTTTAAATGCACACTCCAAATTAACTATGGTGCTAAGACTCCAAACATTTTTCAATCCTGAAAATCTTTAACTTGGTCAGAATGCTAAATATCACTCTTCTTTTGTGGATGGCGAACTGTCTTCCTCCTTGTTCTCTTAAATGTTGCTGTGGCCCCGAGAGCCATCTCAGGCTGCTGCTCTCGCACCCTGTTGCAATTCCAGGGCGACCTTCTCCAAACATGGTTTTGAGCACCCAGCATGAGCTGATAACTCCGCCTCCGTCCCGATCCAGGCCTCTCTCTCCAAGTGTCCAGCCTCTTGTCTAGATGGCTCCACTTGGAAGTCCCGCCCTTCCCACATTACCCTGTTCTCCATCTCATCCTCAGCACCTCCAGCCACAAACCAAGTTACCCCAGACTTCTCGCTTTAAATCACCTCCTCAGTCCACACTGAGCAAGTCCTCCAGAGACACCCTCCTTTGAACCCACACCCTAGTCCCTTGCCCAACATTACTGCAAGGGCTGCTAACTGATCTCCGGGCCTGTATCCAATTCATCCCCCATACTAAGGCAAGAGTTGCTCCAAAGCACACATCTGATCGTTTTCCTGCTGAAAATCCTCCAAAGCCTGCCCAATAACCTTCAAGATCAAGTTCAAACTTCTTATCTAGCACAATAGAGCCTTTCACGGTTTTCACTCCGCTTATCTCTGAAGGCTAAGCTTAGGTCCCCATACACAACATGTCGTTTCACACCTGCATGCCTATGAACAAGCTGTTATCTCCGCCGGGACAACTGTCCCCACTCCACTTTCTGCTCTTTTTCTTCTTTGTTGTCTTCTTTCTTTTCTTTTCTTTTCTGCTAACAACTCCAATTCATTTTTCAAAATGCAACTCAGTCTCTAGAAATCCTCCATCCACTCTGATTTACAGACTTGACCCTCCTGTGAGCCCCCAAAGCCTCTGGGAAGACCTCAGGCACCGTCCCTACTCACCACACCTTACTGTATGGCAATTACCCATCACTCTCCTCTACCAGATGCTAAGCTCCTTTAGGGTGCCTTAGGCTGTCTTGTACACTTGAATGTCTGACACATCCACTGCAGTCTATTAATGTCACTTAATAAATAAACGCCTGCAGGAATGAAGGAACTGCCTGCAGGAAACAAACAAAAAGACGAGATCAAACTTCAGTTGAAATAAAAACCTCATCCACTTGCGTTCCTGAACTTCATGAATAGTAATAAGTTATTTAGCAGCTGGTCTGAAGTTTATCTTGATTTAACAAACCCCTTCCCTCTAAGGGTGTGCCAATTAACAGCACACGGCACAGGAGCAGTGTTTAAGATCTATGAGAACTAACTCGTTCTGAGCACCCTAAAGAACTCCAAAAGCACCTATTTACATAGAAATAATTGAAAATCATTCTGATAGCTTCAATAACTCGGGTCCCTGAAGACCTGTACCAGACTACAATTTGTTTGCCTCATTGGAGTTAAAATATGTACTTGGAAGTAATAAAAGTACACTTATTTTAAAATATTCTATAGTTCAGATGAACCTCCCCTCCCCTCCCCAGCAATTAGTAGGAATTAGTGAAGTTACACCATGCTTCCAGCTATGAATAGTACACCCAGGAAGCCAGGGTTCACCTATAATCTCTTAATTAGACACATCCCACCCGAGGCTGCCCACCATCCTTCAGAAGAATGTTGACAGGCTGTCAGCCAGAGAGGACAGCTCCGAGTTCCATACCTAGAATCGTATGGATTTCCTATGAAAATTGCTTCAGCAGCAGCAGTTACTCAATTTAATAACCTTATTAAACACTTTAATGACTTCTTGGGCCTAATGACGATATCTAGTATGAAGAAAGGAAGCCAGGCAGAGAATTAAAAATTTAAACCAACTGATCCCTACTGCTCTCCACATGAAACAGGCCTCTGAAGAGACACCACCAGACTCTTGGAAAATCTAATCCCTGTGTTCTCTTATAATAACCACTCTTTGATTCTCATCCACTATCTCTCCCCACCCCCACCCCAGTTCCACCTTTGTCCATTCACCCACCTACCTTGTCTTTCCTTCCTTAGTCCTGATAGAGGATGAAATGAACAACAAAAATTGCTGTACTGTACAGAGCACTGACACGTGCCAGGCGCCATGGTGTTTTACACGTGTTTTGCTTTCATCTTTACAGAAATCCTAAGAGGTCAGGAATATTCACATCCCATTTTACAGATAAGAACATTAAGGCTTCTAGAGCTTAAGCAACTGTCCCAAAGTCAAATGGCCGGGTTAGGTTTCAAATTCAGGTCCACCTTGCTCCAAAGCCTGGGCTCTCAAACATGTTCTATCCAGTGGTTCTTTTAGCAATAATAAAGCTCAATCATTTAAAATTCACGCCCTGGCCAGTTTGGCTCAGCGGTTAGAGCGTCAGCCTGCGGTCCGGAGAGACCCGGGTTCGGTTCCCGCTAAGGGCACGTACTTCGGTTGCAGTTTGTCCCCGGCCCTGGTTGGTCGCGCGGGTGGCAGCCACTCGATGTGTCCCTTCACGTCGATGTTTCTCTCTCTCTCTCCCTTCCTCTCTCTCCCTCCCACTCTATCTGTACAAAAAAATGGAAAAATATCCTCGGGTGAGGATTAAAATTCACTGTAATTGCATATTTCGGAGAGGAAAACATTATTTTCTTTGCTACTAGCTAAAACATCAGTTGAAACGACATGTTCTTCTGAAACTGTACTGCAAGGCTTCGTATTTTATATATCATACACACACACATACATAGATATATATATGTATACACAAACACTCTCACATATTTTTTTCAATCCTCACCCGAGGATATTTTTCCATTTATCTTCAGACAGAGTGGGAGGAAGGAAAAGAGAGAGAGAGAGAGAGAGACATCAATGTGAGAAAGACACAGCGACTGGTTGCCTCCCGCATGACCCCAACCAGGGCTAAGGATGAACCACAACCCAGATACATGCCCTTGGGCGGAATCAAACCTACGACTCTTTGGTCTGAGGGCTGACACACTAAACCCTGAGCCAAGCCAGCCAGGGCATGTGTTTGACATTTCTAGCACCAAACACAGTATTAGCACCTAGTTAGTGCTCATAAGATTACAAAGAAGATTCAAAGACAAAGGATGAACAAGTTCTGCATGCTGAAAATTATAAGATGCTGTTGAAAGAAATCAAAGAAGCATATACTTCTTTGTATACATCTATATAAGTTATCATGTCTACACTGTGTTCATGTATTAAAAGACTCAACATAGTAGACAAATTCTCCCTAAACTGATTTATAGGTTTAATGCAAGTTCTGTAAAAATCTCGGTAAGATTTTAAGACATAGATAAGCTTATTATAAAATTTACATGGAAAGGGAAAGACTAGAATAGTCAAGACAATTTTGAAAAAGAATAAAGTGGGGAGAATCCCTGTTACTGAGAGCTACACAAATATGCCCAACTGACAAAGGTGCAAAAAGAATTCAGTGATGGAGGGATGGTCTTTGCAACAAGCAGTTCTAGAACAGCTGGACATCCACAGGCCAAGAGGGGAACCTCAGCCTACACCTTGCACCTTACACAGAGATGAATGCAAAATGGGTCACAGAGTTAAATGGAAAAAAATCATAAAAACTTTTAGAAAAAAATATAGAAGAAAAACCTTTGGGACCCAGGACTGGACGAAGAGGTCTTAGACTTGATACCACAAAGGCAATCCATGTAAGAAAAAAGTGATAAATTGGACCTCACCAAAACTAAAATCCTTTGCTCTGCAAAAGACACCGTGAAAAAGTTGAAAAGAAAAATTACAAACTGGAGGAACTTATTTGCAAATCACAAATCCCTCAAAGGACTTATATCTAGAATATATAAAGAATGTGCAAAATTCAACACTTAAAAAAGCAAAGAATCCAATTAGAAGATAAGCAAAATACATAAAAATACATTTCACCAAGGAGGACAGATAGATGGCAACAAACACATGGAAAGATGGTCAACATCATTAGCCATTAGGGAAATGCAAACCAACACCACAACAGTCTATCACTACACATCTGTCACAGTTTTTATTTGTTTTGTTGTTGTTTTTATTTTTTATTGATTGATTGATTTGATTTGAGAGAGAGAGAGAGGAAAAGAGAGAAGGTCAGAGAGAAAGAAGCATTGATTTGTTGTTCCACTTATTTTTGCATTCATTGTTTACTTCTTGTATGTGCTCTGACTGGAGATTGAAACTGCAACCTTGGCATATTAAGACAACACTCTAATCAACTGAGCTACCTGGTCAGGGTCCTATGATAGATTTTAGTGGTACTATTACTGTTTTTTATTTTAGTCGTTTTGATAGTTGCATCATTTAAAAGTTCCAATGTAGCCCAGCCAGTGTGGCTCACTGGATTGAGCGTCGTCCCATGGACTGAGAGGTCTTGGTTTGATTCCCAGTCAGGGCACATGCCCGGGTTGCAGGCTCAATCTGCAGTGAGGGGTGTACAGGAGGCAACCAATCAATGTTTCTCTCTGATATCGATGTTTCTCTCTCTCCCTTCCTCTCTCTCTAAAAAATCAATTAAAAAATATATTTTAAAAAATAAAAATAAAATTCCCACTGTAGTCTATCTAGCTTTAATCTTTATTGTACAGTAAACATAATTGTAATAATTTTAAAAATATTTACTCAGATTATAAAAAAATTAGTAGACAAAAGCTAAAAAAACAAAATCTCCAGGTGTTAATTTTTCATAGCCTTGATCAGAATTTTCTATCACAAAAATAAAAACTTGTTTCATTTTGTGCTCACTTTCTCAGGACTTTTTTTTCCCTATTCCAAAGTAGTATTTTACATATTTATGTATTTAAACTGGAGATTCATTCATTCATTCATTCATTCATACAGTTAAAATGTATTGAATACAACTCTGCTAATGCTTACAGAATGTAATCAATGTCTTGTTCACCAGAATTCTATTCAGAAATTCCACACAACAATCTCAAAACTTTATAATTTAGCTCCCTGGCCGGTGTAGCTAGTTGGGTGGGCATCGTTCCATGCACCTAAAGGTCGCCGGTTTGATTCCCGGTCAGGGCACATGCCCTGGTTGCAGGCTCAATCCATGGTGAAGGGCATGCTGGAGGCAGCCAATTGATATTTTGCTCTCACATCAATGTTTCTCTCTCTCTCTAAAAAAAATCAATAAAAAAATAAATTAAAAATAATAATTTTTTTAAAAAACTAAAATTTAGCCATTTTACACACTATATTCTTTATAAATAGCAAGCTTGAAAGGCAGAAAGACTGTATCTAGTAACCTTCCTTTATTTCCTAATAATACTTACAACAAATAACCTAAAAGACAAACTACAAGGGATGTTACTTGCCTCTTTATTGCTTGGAGTGTGTTTAATGCCATGCCCTTGCAGGTTTGAATGATGATTTTTAAGAAAGCTTTTACTACTTCAAAATAAACAACTGTAGATGAGGTTTAGCTAGACCTGTCTTTTATAGAACTTATAATAAATAGTTCATGATGTTGCAAGTTTCTTTACATAAGTCGTGTCCAAAATTAAGAAGTTACCTTTCTGTATCACATAATACACTAGGAAAAGTGCAATGGAAAAATTCATCTTTTGCAACAAGAAATAAGTGCCAACCTGTGTCAAACTGCACCACAAGGACCCAGTCAGCAAAATCCTGAATATGAAAAACTCTACAGGACAAAAGATGCAGTTTCTTTAACAAATAAATTATAAAGGGGGAAAAAGGCAGAATGATGGACTTTAAGCAATATATTAACCAGATGTGATGAGTGGTCCTAATTTGAATCATGGTTAGAACAAGCAAATACATAAATTTTTTCAACTAATCAGGGAAACTTGAACACTGACAATATTTGATGGTATGAAGGAACTAATGTTAATTATTTAAGGTATGATAATGTGGTTTGTTTGTAAGAAGGGTCAATTGTTAAATATATTCAAAATAATTCACTGTGTGGTGGCAGGAAGACATGGGTGGTGGGGAGAGATAGCTTGGTCATGAATTAATAATGTGTTAATTATTGAAATCTTAGCTCCATAAGGTTTCATTATGTTATTCTTTCTACTTGGCATATGCTTCAAGTTTCATAACGAGCCCTGGCCGGTTTGGCTCAGCGGTTAGAGCGTCGGCCTGAGGTCCAGAGAGACCCGGGTTCCGTTCCCACTAAGGGCACGTATCTCAGTTGCAGTTTGTCCCCAGCCCTGGTTGGGTCGTGCGGGTGGCAGCCACTTGATGTGTCCCTTTCACATCAGTGTTTCTTTCTCTCTCTTCCTCTCCCTACCACTCTAACTGAACAAAAAATGAAAAAATGTCCTCGGGTGAGGATCAAAAAAAAGTTTCATAGTGAAAAGTTAAAACCAACCAAAGGAGAAGGGAGGGAGAAAGGGAGGGCGGGAAGGGATCCCCAACAGACTGCTTTAGAAAAAGGAACAAAAGTAGCACCTGAAAGTGAAAGTAAGTCAGAAACAAGGATCTGAAAGTGTTAACCGTTTGTTTAACAGGGCTCGATACCAGTCACAGAATGATACCCTAACACTTGTCTACCTTTAGAAATAAGATCTTTTTCATTGTTATAAATACAAAACAATGTGGTTCAAGATATATTTATATTCATACATAAAATTGCAAATACAGATGAGTTTACCATGAAAATGAAGTCCTCCTCCTCCTAGAACCCCAGTTTCTTATCCACCTAGTCGGGACTTTTATATATATTTTATATTATTATATTATACTATATTATATTATATATATATATATTTCCTTGGCATATATATATTTTTTATACAAATGGAATATGCTATAAATACAGTTTTGTACCTTGCTTTATTCACTGCACAATCTTTTAGAAATCTTTATATTTGAGCATATATAATTCAATGTTAGTTGTTTTAAAACGGTTTACTTTAGAACTGTTTTAGATACACAGAAAAACTGTGAAGACAGTAGAGAATTCCTGTATACCCTACACCCAGTCTCCCGTTATTATATCACATCCGATGGGCAGGGAGCGGAGGAGGAAGGAAGAACAACAATTTAGTTTCGGGGATGGGAGGGTGCTTGGCCTCGTCTTGTCACTTCCCTTCAAAGCCCTCAGCCTCGCAGGACACCAGGTGGAAGCCCTGCTTGTGGGACATTCTTTAATGATAGTCATTGGGTGCAGCCCAGTCAGTTTCTAGTCAGTTTCCCAGTATCGAAACCACCTTTCCTGGAGCAAGCCTCAAACGTGACCATCAGTCAGCATCACATACCTTGACTGTTATGTCAAGCTTAGAGTTAACACATCCCAAACAGAAGCGCCTCCCTCCCATCTGTCCCTGTGGGGCCCTGCCGCCTCCCCTGTGGCAAGGCCTCCTGCTGCCTGGAGCTCTCCACTCACTGGGTCTGCTCCCCTCGGGGTGTCCACTGCCCCAGAGGTGATGGATTTATTGCCACTAAGGTGTCAATAACCAGTAGTTGCCATTGCATTCACTATGAAGTACGTACATTTTGAAGGAGAAAAAAAAACAAACCCTTAGCCTAAAGATATGGGTCTCTAACGGTAGAATTCAGTCATCATGTTCCAGGAGAGCAGAGGAGATACACACACCCTTCCAGTCACATCACATAGGGAGAACTGTCCCATTTTTTTAAGTAGTTCTATTGATTGGTAGAGAAAAAGGAGGGAGAGAGAAAGAGAAACATCGATGTGATAGAGAAACATTGATCAGCTGCCTCCTGCACACCCATGCCCCGCCCCCCCGCCCTGCCCCCTGGCGATCCAGCCTGCAACTTGGACATGTGCCCTGACTGGGAATCCAGCCTGCAACTTCTTGGTGCACAGGTACGCCCAACCTACTGAGCCACACTGGGCAGAGCAGAACCATCCCATTTACACTAAGTGAGCCCTGGGCAGAGGAATGAACCCCCTGCCTTGGAGGGGCCGGAATGTCAGACTCCATGAAACAGTGCAGCAGGGGGAAGCTGCGTATTCACACACATTGCAGAGGATGAGCTCAACATGGCTGAAGCGAGGGTCTTTCCTAATCGGAAAAATCAAACTGCTTGTTCTGGACATTAGAATATACAAAGAACAGAAATGCCTGACTCCACAAAAGACTCTCTCTGAGACGTGTTCCCTGCCACAGCCACCTTCCCTTTCATTAGGATTCTGGGTTCTGTCTCATTAAACAGAAGGGTTGATTCAGTTGGGTCCATCTAATTATTCTTATTAAAATATGTAACCATAATATTTTAATTGTAAATTAAAGCTGCATGCATGAATGAATCTGAATTCATTTTAATTTTACAATGGCCCAAAGCCAAGGCCATTTTTATGGGGATGATCCATCAGCCCAGATACGGCCCTCCTGGGAATTCAAACCCATGTGCAAATGGAACATGTTTAACTAACAAGGGAGACCGGTACTCCCTGTTCTCCTCTCTCTAGATTTATTACAGTAATAAAGCTATTTTAACAAGAGAGACTACATTTGGGTCTCCCCCCCAAATCTTTAAAAGATAAAAAACTGCCAAACTTCTAGGCTGGCACTACCAGTTAGGTAGAACAGAGATGTCACTCCCGGGCTGTTGAATCTTGAACAAGGATGGTAAATACCTCTCCATTCACGTGCCAGCCTCATGATGAATTAGTACTGTCTGCCGTGGGCGCCGTGAGCTTACACACTCTGGCCCCTTGGTCCAGATTCCAGAGCAATCACTGATGTTGCATCCAGGCCTTCCACATGCAATTAGGTGGGACCTGAATTACATCCAACTGAACCACCACCAGCCACTGGGGTATTTAAAGGCTCAGCCAAAACCTCCACTTCTAACTGGCAAGAAGGACAGGGAGGTGTTTGGGTAGGCGGTAAGATAAAAATGCCTTTTATAATTGCGGCTTTAGAAACGCCTCTTCTTGATTGCTAAGCTTAGTCAGACAACCTGGTGTGAAGTCTGGGGGAAGGGAGACTGTTCCCGGCAGTGGGAAAACATCTGCGAAAGCCCAGGGCCCAGAGTGCAGAGCGAAAGCTTCAAAATGAGGAGTGAGCCGAGCACTGGGGTGGGGGAGGGGCAGGTGAGCCTGGAGAAGGAAGAAGGGTCATATCATAAGAGGCCTTAGAAACCTCATGTAGCAGTTTTAACTTCGTTCTAAGAGCAACACATCAGCAGCCAGACCATTCTGGCCAAATGTAGAAAACGGACTGACATGATGAACAGGATATTCTCTGTATCTAGGATCTAGCCTTGTGGGGTATTTCTTGCTGAGGGGCTAAAGCAAACTTCTGAGTATTATACCTTTCTCCCTACAGTATTTTTTCCTTTTCAGCTGAAGGACTCTCCAGTTTAAAATTCCTTAATGTTTTAACATTATTACATAATTATTGCCCTGGCCGGTTTGGCTCAGCGGTTAGAGCGTCGGCCTGCGGTCCTGAGAGACCCGGGTTCGGTTCCCGCTAAGGGCACGTACCTTGGTTGCAGTTTGTCCCCGGCCCTGGTCGGTCGTGCGGGTGGCAGCCACTCGATGTGTTCCTTTCACATCGATGTTTCTCTCTCTCTCTCTCTGGTCCTCTCCCTCCCACTCTACCTGAACAAAAAATGAAAAAATGTCCTCGGGTGAGGATAAAAAAAAAAAAAAAAAAAACAACATTATTACATAATTATTTATAATAAAGGACTTTAGCAAGGTCAATAAAATGCTTTCTTTATGTAATTGGTTAAAATTTGTGTCTCATTTCTTCTAGTCACTGAAATGAGTTCATAATAAAAATCAAGTGATTAAACCAACCCAGCAAAAAGAAAAAAAAGAAGCTTCTTCTAATTGGAAAAAAGTCTTTGTGGCTTTCATTGGTAGTTTCCCCTCCAGAGAACGTTTACAATGTGCCTTTGGAACAGCACTGGCGATGGGCACAGCCCGCCCCGGGATCAGGCCATGCAGGTGGGTATTGGAGAATTCACCTCACCCAGAGGGAGGGCTGGCCTCCGCCCTCAGCTCCTGGGAGGTGCCCTCCGGGCCCTGCAATGTCCTGCCTGAAAGGACCATCTTTGTACGGGCTTTGGCCACTGACCGGTATGACAACATGAATACGATGGGGGCTCAGGGTCACGCCGTATCAGCTGTGACCTCTAACGGAACTGGAGACTAAAGGTATGAACTCGACCCCAGGAGGAGTGGAGACTACAGGTCAACCACACAGTAAACACTGAGCCCCAATGAAAACTCTGGACACCGAGGCTTGGTGAGCTCCTTGTGCACATTGTCACACACGGACACCAGGAAGGGGACTCCATGAGGAGAGGACAGGCAGAAGCTCTGCGTGGGGCCCCCACCCCAGCTTTGCCCTGTGTGTCTCTTCCGTTGGTTCTAACTGGTACCCTTCCCTGTGAAAACACAACCGAAACTGGGAGTCTAGTCTCTCAGCAAGTTTGTGAGTTTTTCTTGTGAATCATCAAAACTGAGGGTGTTTGGGGAACCCTGGAACTTATCATTGGTGTCAGAAGTGAGGACAGTCATGTGGGGACTTGCAGTTTGGCCACCTTTAGAGGAAGGTATTTCCCGAAGCCAGCGGCTTGGTCCCAGTATTGTTGCAGAGGGACAGGGGGAACACGTACCTGCTCTTGGTACTGTATGGGGTTACTTCTAGGGGGTGGGATACGACAGGGGAACTGACAAGAAAGGGACACAAGGTATCTTCTGGGGTGCTAAAAACATCTACACCTTGATCCAGGTGGTGGTCACACAGGTGTAAACGTAAGAAAAAACCCACTTAGCTGTACCCATAGGATCAGGGCACTTTCTGCATTTTATTGCACACATGCTGTACCCAATTCTAAAAAGTTAAAACCAAAACACTGCCTTTGAAGATGGGGAAACCCATCCTGGAGTTAAAGGGTGAAGTGGGCCGGACTACTGAGGAGAACCTCAATCCAAAGGCAGGGCTGATGTGAGATCCAGCAAAGAAGTTTGTGGAAGGAGTCCCTGAAATGGATTGTTTAGTGTTTTCAATTTTAACAAGGTGCACTAAGGACCATGTGGTTGTGTGACTGTGTGTGTGTGTCTGTGTGTGTGTGTGCATGTATGTCTACAAACATGTATCTCTGCATGTGTGTGCATGTGACTGTCTCTGTGTATATATGTGTCTGTGTTTGTGCCTGTGTGTGCATGTGTATGTCTGCATGCGTCTGTCTGTGTGTGTCTGTGTGTGTGTGCATGTATGTCTACGTACATGTATGTCTTCATCTGTGTGCATGTGACTGTCTCTGTGTGTCTGTGTGTGTATATGTGTCTGTGTGTGTGCCTATGTGTGCATGTGTATGTCTGCGTGCATCTGTGTGTGTGCTGTGTCTGTGTGTGTCTGTGTATGCATGTGTGTGTCTGTGTGTGCACACTCCTAAAAGGCTGGCGTGGGGCTGTTCAGCTTTATGAGGCTGACCTAGTGACAATGTGTGTGGCACAATAGGAGGCAGGCAGGCCGAAGGGTACTTCTGAGGGTCGGCACTCAGCGAAGGGGTGTGGCAGTGGTCCTGCCCTCCTCCCAGTCAGATGAAGCTCAGGAAGCTGGGATTGGAGGCCTGAGAGGTCAGGCTGCGTTTGGGAAGGGACAGTCTCCCCTGCTTAAGTGACAAGAGATCCAAGAGGCAGCAAGCAGGACAACACTGGCAGTGACGGCAGGCAGTTGCCCTGGGTTGTTACCAGAGGTCGGGGAAGTCAGGGATGAGGCCACAGAGGAGGAAACCAAGAAAGCAGGCTGTGGGGAAACTGTTCCACAGCAAGGTGGGAGGCAGATCTGGGAGAGTTCTGAGTCATGGAAAAAGATGCTTTTATACCCGGTGGGGCGGGGGGTGAGCTGAGAAACCGCTCAGCCACTGGAACTGAGAATGAGGGCCGAGGTGGCAGCAGTGCTGGGGACAGGCAGGCGCTCTGCCTGCTCACACGCCCTCCTCTAGGAAGCCCTGCCGCAGCGTGCTCTCCACCACACGCACGGGCAGTGCGTGCAGAACTAAGCTGCAGGGAGCCGGACGCACGGACTACTGACTGTGGGGGTGGGGATGACATACCTCTTTCTGTTGTTCTGGCAGCATCTTCGGCACAGGACACGATCAATCTGAAAAACAAGACACCAGCACTCAGTGACTCAGAACTGGAGCAGGTCAGCTTCTCCTGGCTGCCCAGCCGCAGGCTCAGGAAGGGGAACCTCTGCTCCCCCCGAACCACTGCTGACCACATCGGTCCACACTGGTGCTGGGGAGCTTGGGACCACGGCCAGTCCAAGGCAGCTGGGTGATGACGCCCTCAGACTGGAAGGCCGGAAAGAGTCGGGCTACAGTGGCAGCCTTGGGACTCAGAGGAGGCTGGAGATGTGGGGGAACAGAGGGGCCCTGAGGGGTGGCGGGGATGCTAGTCATCAGCGAGATGGAGAGAAGGGAAAGATGTCCAGAGAGATCCACCTCTGAGAACAGCCCTGACGGTTTAGCCAGTGACCCAACCTTTCAAGGACAGGTCATTCCTGTGCCATTTAAACTACCCCAGTGTTCAGATAACAGACGGTGTGGCCCCAAGAGGGACGAAGGTCAGGACCTTGAATCTGACCTTCCAGTCAGTGAGTCAGCCTATCAAGTCCTACTCCAGGCTCTGCATGTCCTGGATGTGTCTGTTGTTCTTTAAACCCCCATTTATTACAAAAGGTCATTGGAATTAACATCTGCTTCCTGCCTCACCTCCAAAAAATATTAAATCCCGACTATATGCACGATATATATTCTTACAACCAAAAGGTGGCCATGGCTACCTGGTCACTATTTGCCTTTATTTTGATCATACTACGTCAGACCCCATTTTCCAGATAATTATCATCATCCACAAACATTTCCTGAGTCTCTACTAATGCCCTTGGCACTATGAGGAATATGAGAACACCAGCTCGGGCCTCAGCCCCACATGCTCTCAGGGAGGGACAGCCCACGGCAGAGAGGAGAGCAGCTCCCTCAGGAGGCAAGCGCGGCACACCGTGAGCAGCGGGTGGACTCCCGGGGAAGGAAGCTCCATTCAGCTGCAGTGGGCAGGAGGCCCCGTGGAGAAGGGAGAACAGGGCAATGTCAATGTTTAGGAAAAGAAGAGGGACAGGCGATGGCATGCACAGAGGATGGAGCGGGGAGCTGCTCAGGAGTTGAGGTCATTGAAAGGATTCCTGTATCAGGTGAAAGTTGCATCCATCTCAGGATCTGGCTGTGGTCCCTACACACACCACGCTGCCCTACGCAGCTACACCTCTGCCCAGGTGGGTCTTCTAATGCCTTCACTCCTTCCGGATCCCCTGCAAACTCCCACTCCTCTCCCGTGATTCTGCTCAGAAATCACTTCCCCTCTCCTGCCTGGCTCTTTGCCCTCATCACACGGCGTGCTGTGCAGTCCTGTTGACATAAACCTCGCTTGCATCATAACATTTGTATATTCTGTCTCTCCAACTGATTGAATTTCTCCAGCAGAGCCTATCTGTGTTTCCTTGTGTAACTAAACTTCACAACAATCCTATGAGGGAGACATGAGTGTCCTCACTTTCCACGCTTAAGAAAACAGAAGCAGAGGGATTAAGTTGCCCGAGGCCACACGCACACAAGAGAACTCAAGTCCAGTTTCAACAAAAGCCGGTCTGCTTTCCAACCCTGTTCTTTCCATTGTCCACAGCTGCCTGCATGACTGTGTGAAGTGAACCAATAGTTCAGAGCCTGGGTCTTAATTCTCTCCAAAGGGCTTGGGCAACTACTGATGGGGAGAGGGAGTTAAATGATAAACATGGTTATGGATTCAGATGAAAGGTCAATTGTTTGTAATTTAGCAAACCAAACTGCTAGACAGAAATCGCTCTCTGACAAAACTATGCCCTACTGGTGGGTTGTAAAATTTTAGGTTTGTTTTAATTTCCAATTTTTCCAGCCCAGCCCATACGTCTGGGAAAATTCTTGCCTCACTGAAGACTTTGAGACCAATAAGAATGGAAATCTGCCTCCAGGTGACCACCAAAAGGCTGTCCCTAGAGCATTTTATTTCCCACCACCACTGGGGAACCATGCACACCTGGATGGTCACCCACTGCAGTCCATTCTCCTTCCCACTTACCTTCCTCCAAGAATTATCAGATCTCACACTATTCCAAACAACAGGGAGTATTTCTCAAACCTGTTGTTCAGGTTGGAGTTGGGTCACCACAGAAGACAGGTATGAGAGCTGCCCCCGCACCAGGACACAGGGCAGCTACAGAAACTCATCTGAGAAACTCAGTGTATGTCTTCACAACCCTGTCACCTTCTTGAGAGAGTGCGCTTTGCCCAAACCAGAAACTTCAGGGAAAACTGCCTCTATCTCTACCTTGGAATATTTCTTCTACAAATTATAAAATGCTGAGAAACAAAGTTAAAATTCTGTAGAGCAGGGGTCTGCAATGTTTTTCCATAAGGGGCCAGGTGGCAAATATTTGAGGCTTGGCAGGTCACACCGTCTCTGTTGAAACTACTCAAGTCTGCAGTTTTTAGTGAGAAAACACCCACAGACGAGAAGCAACCAAATGAACACGCTGTGTTCCAGCAAAATTGTATCTACAAAAACAGGAGGCAGTAATTTGCAGACCCTACCTATGGAGCAACGAATATTGTGCCTTCGGTTCCACACCATATCGAAGCCCTTTCTCGGATCAATAGGAAACACCCTGGTAATGCTACACTTGAGCTGTATACCACAGGCAGTCTCTTCTCTGAGAAGCAACCTACCGACCGAGAGTTAGCAGACTCTGTGTGGGTGAGTGAGAAAGGATTACATATTTTTCCAGTGGTGAAATAAGGAATAACAAGTATGGTTTATATCATTCTTTAAAATGAAAATAACAGAGGGATGTTAAGTAGGATAGTTTTGGGTTTTCCTACCACACCATTTCAAAGGCTGATTAACCCAACAAACCCGCTAATCGTGAAATGAGATTTAAGTAGCCACAAGGACATCCTAAACAGAATGAAACTGGTTTGATTAAAAATCCATAGTTACCCCCGTCCAGTGTGGCTCAATGATTAGCGTTGACCCATGCACCAAGAGGTCACCAGTTCGATTCCCGGTCAGGGCACATGCCCAGATTGGGCCCAATCCCCAGTGGGGGACATGCAGGAGGTGGCTGATCAATATTCTCTCTCATTGATGTTTCTATCTCTCTCTCCCTCTCCCATCCTCTCTCTCTAAAATCAATAAAGGAAAATATATATATATAAATAATAATAAATAAAGAGGATAAGTAGTGTAAAAAAATACTAGTTCATAGCACATAAAACAATAAAATTTGCTAATCTCTACAACATTATCTCTACAATGTAATCTCCACAACATAATCTCGACAATGAGTTTGATTTATGGTCATAAATATGATTGCTAGACCAAATTTAGGGTTTAAAATCCAGGAACAAAAAGTATATATGCTATAGAATTTCAACCTCACAACTATTTTGGTGGCATTTAGAAAAAGTGCTACCTTAGACTTATAGACATTCTAGATACACAGGCATGTGTGTGTTGAACCTGACCACCACCTCCATTCATACACACACTAAGGAGAGCTAGGGGGGTCTTACGGGGGAGGTAACATAACAGAATTGAAGGAAATGAGCCATAAAAAGCAGATATAGTAGAGAGGAGCTAGCCACTAGAGCAGCCAGGACTTCCTAATTTGTGTTGTGACACTCTCTCTCCTCAAAACAACCCTAACCTCCTAGATCAAATCTAAAAATATTTCCTACTCTTCCCAAATGGTCTACTTCCTTTTTTATGCTACCAAGGTTCTCCCAATTAGTGCTTCATCTGGGCTATTCATATTCCTCTTTTATCTCAGAAGTTAGGAGAGGGGTATTACTAACTTAAATATTAATGTGAATTACTCCAATCAAATTGTATTCTTATTAACATAGAGCTATCTATCTTTAAGTACTTACTTCCCTCCCCCAAGCCCACCACCACTCGGAGTTTTTATTATAATGGGAAAGAGGGGAAAACATTGATAACTTGGGTGTATGGAGTTCTTGGCAGGCTGATGCATCTCTCAGTGCCCTGTCACAGGATCATGAGAGACCTGAGAACACAACCTCCTAAGGATGGTAGACAGTACCCTGCTCTTCTTTCTCTTCTGCCAACACTTGGAGATGTTTTTCCAACTCTCTGTTCACTCTACCCCTTCATCTGGTAAGAGGACTTTGCAGAAGCACTGCCATGACTCCCCATCAAAATACTACCTGAAGGATGGCAAGAAAAGAGTAAAATATCTAGAATTAAATTTAACAAAAGAAGTGCAAAACATATCCTCTGAAAACTACAAAACATTGTTGAAAGACATTAAAGATCTAAACAAGTGGAAAACCATTCCATATTCATGTGTCAGAAGACTTAAGTATCGAGATGCCAATTCTCCCCCAACTGATCTACAGGCTCAATGCAATCTTTAACAGAATCCCAGGTGACGTCTTTGTACAAATTGACAAGCTGATTCTAAAAGTCCTATCTACCTGCCAACAACCCAGAATAGCCAAAACAATCCTGAAAAAGAAGAACAAAGTAGGAGGACTCCCACTTCCTGATTACAAAACTTACTACAAAGCAACAGTACTCAAGACAATGTGCAACTGGCAGGAGGATAAACAAATTGATCAACAGAATAGAACTGAGGGTCCAGAAATAAACCCATACCTCTACAGTCAACTCATTTTCAACAAGGGTTCCAAAACTATTCAATGGAAAAAGAATAGTCTTTTCAATAAATGGTACTGAGACAAGTGAATGGTCACATGCAAAAGAATGAAGTTGGACCCCTACTTTATACCATATATAAAAATTAACATCTAAACATAAAAACAAAAACTATGAAACTCTTCAAAGATAACAGGAGTAAATCTTCACGGCCTTGTATTTAACAAACAATTCTCAGATATAACACCAAAACCCTGAGCAACAAAAGAAAAGAATAGATAAATCAGACTTCATGAAAATTAAAAACTTTTGTGTTTCAAAGGGTACTATCAAGGATGTGAAAAGAGATCTTGAAAAAATGGCACCACACTGAATAGAAGCTACACAGACCATCTCCCAGGACCAAACTGGAATTACAACTAAAATAAAGACAAATCGTCAAGAAAAAAACACTGAAAAGCAACTGGAGCAGTGGTTCTTAACCTGTGGGTCGCGACCCCTCTGGGGGTTGAATGACCCTTCCACAAGGGTCACCTAAGACCATCGGAAAACACATATTTTCGATGGCAATTCATAACAGTAGCAAAATTACAGTTATGAAGTAGCAATGAAAATAATTTTATGGCCCTGGCCAGTTTGGCTCAGCGGTTAGAGCATCATCCTGCAGTCCAGAGAGACCCGGGTTCGGTTCCCACTAAAGGCACACACCTCGGTTGCAGTTTGTCCCCGGCCCTGGTTGGGTCGTGCGGGTGGCAACCACTCGATGTGTCCCTCTCATGTCAATGTTTCTCTCTCTCTCTCTCTCCCTCCCTCCCACTCTATCTGAACAAAATATGGAAAAATGTCCTTAGGTGAGGATAAAAAATAAAAAAAAGAAAAGAATTTTATGGTTGGGGTCACCACAACATGAGGAACTGTATTAAAGGGTTGCAGCATTAGGAATGTTGAGAATCACTGAGCTGCAGAGAACCCATATAACCAGGGACAGAAAGAGGACACCAAATCGAGCCTGGTAGGAACAGCAGAGGCATGAGAGGGCAGGCTGGGAGCCCACAGACGGCAGCTGAGGGCTATTTTAGCTGTGAGCGATTCCTGCTGAGAAAGTGGGGATTGTAAAAAGCACCAAATCAACTACAGCAACTCACTTTGGACTCCGGCGGACTGCACTGAAACTGTGTGGAGAGAGTTGGGGCTCCTGGCTCAGGAGAGAGCTGGAGGGGAAGACACCAGAAGTTTTGTTTTGAATCATTCCCTCATAGGACAGTAGGCATGTAACTCAAAGAGCCCCTTCCCAGAGCCCCGGGGAGAGGCAATGGTCCCTCCCTCGGGAATTTAACACCACCATGCCAAGCCAGAGAAATGCAAATTGAGGCTCATTAACATCTAGAGTCTGACAACAAGCAAGTACCCCACCTGCTGAAAATCCTTTTACATCTAAGGGATTTTTCATTCAGCTGAGGGCTACAAATCGAAGCTCATTAATATAACTGAGACTAATAGCCTCCAAGCAAAAGCTAGAGGATAACTGAATCTTTCCTTGGCCTGCAAATCTACCCAGGAAAGTAAGACTTGACAGTGGTATTTAATGTGGGTCCTCCCACACTCATCCAAACCCAGTAGAGGGAGCCACAACCAGTGGAACACCAACACCCACAGGGAAAATTTGGCAGGCTCCAAAACCCACTGATACAGTCAAAATGGTGAAACAAAGAAATAAATCCCAAATGAAAGAACAAGAGAATTCTACAGGAGAAGAGATAACTGAAATTGATTTAAGCAAGATATCAGAGGTAGAGTTCAGAGCAATAATTATGAGGAAGCTCAACAGCATGAGTAAAGATATAGAAACATTGAAAATCAACCAATTGGAAATGAAGAATAACATGGCAGAAATAAAGACACATTGGAAGGAATAACCAGCAGAGGAAGCCGAGGATCAGATCAGTGAATTAGATGACAGGGTAGAAAAAAATCACCATGTTTCTATCTCTCTCTCTCCCTCTCCCTTCCTCTCTCTCTAAAATCAATAAAGAAAAAAAATTTTTTTAATGTTCAACATCATTAGTCACCAGGGAAAGTGAGTCAAAAACATCATGAGATACCATCTCACACCCACTAGGCTGGCTAGAATAAAAAAGTCAGATAATAACAAATGTTGACAAGAATGTAGAGAAACTGGAACCCACATATAACGCAGGTGAGACTATAAAATGGTGCAGCCACTGGAAAACACAGTCTGGCACTTTCTCAAGCAATTAAGCACAGACTTAGGAGTGGAAGGAAGGCACCCAAAAGAAATGAAAACAAGTGTCCACACAGAAACTAGTATATAAATATCAGCATTCCATAATAGCCAAAAGGTGGAAATCACCCAAATGTCCATCAAGGAACGAATAAACAAAATGAGGTATAGCCACACAGTGGAATATTATTTGATGATAAAAAGAAAGGAAGTACTGATACATGCTACCACTTAGTCCATATATTATAAAACTCCATTCACATGAAAGTCCAGAATAGGGAACCCTATAAACAGATAATAGATTGTCTGGGGCTTGGGTGAGATGGGTGGAGAGGCAGAGGGTAGGGGTATAACAGCAGAGTGATAGCTAAAGGTCAATAAAATGAAGTAATGAAAACATTGTAAAATTGCCTGCGGTGGCCCAGCCAGTGTGACTCAGTGGTTGAGCATTGACCCATGCACCAAGAAGTCGCTGGTTTGATTCCCAGTCAGGGCATATGCCCAGGTTTTGGGCCCGATCCCCAGTGGGGCGCATGCAGGAGGCGGCCAATCGATGCTCTCTCTCATTGATGTTTCTCTCTCTCCCTTTGTCTCTCTCTAAAATCAATAAAGAAAAAAAAATGTTTTCAATAAAATATAAAAATAAATAAAATAAAATATATTGCCTATGGTGATGGTTGCACATATCTGTGAACAAACTAAACACTTCAACTGGGTAAATTATACAGTATGTGGATATCTCAATAAAGTGTCAATGTAAGAAACGTTCAAACTTGTAGAGAATTTATATGAGTTTATTTGAGCCAAAATGACAATTGCCGGGAAGCGGAACCTCAACAGATTGAGAAAACAGCTCTGGAAAATGGCAGTTTTGCACCTTATTTTATAACATTACGAACAAAAGAGGAGGCATAAATGGGTTACAAGAAATCCACTGATTACAGATTAGAGAGGTGGGAGAAAGCAGGGAGCCTCTGAGATTGGATAAAAGTAAAATGATAGACACATACTTCTTTTACATAGGCGGGTACAGTTAACAGTCAACAATTTACATGATAATAATAACAATGAGGGGATTTGTGGTCTCTGCCCTGGTGCAGGTGGTGGTTGTGCCCCTGGGTCTGAAAGAAGGGATGTTACCTTGACATTCCAAAGGTATGTTATCACAGATGCAAAAAGACAACACACAAGTTCAGTTAAGGTAAAGATTGACTTTTGTCAGGGAAGAGTCTAGCCTAGGGTTACAGTTAGACAGTTTTCATTTCAGACCATCCTATGTGGTTACTTCAGGTCTCTGAGTTTGTAAGGCGCCATGCAGGCCTCCCCTGAGCCTGTCAGGTTTAGTATGTGGCCCCCTTTTCGTCCACAAAAGGTGTTTTAAAAAAGAAAGTACTACCTGAAAGCTGAACCTGACCTGTTTCATTCATGGCCATAGTGCCCCTCATCCTGCAAATCACAACGTCTGCCAAGCTGAAGGCCCTCCAGGCATCGTCCATCCCCTGGGGTTCTCTCATCCCTGCCTGGCTCGGACCCAGCCTTCCTCCGACATCTCTTTTTCTAACCCTTCCTTCTACGGGGCCTCGGGAATGCTCAGCCTGGAGCCAGCAAATGTCCACATTCGAACCCGAACCCGTCTCAGCAGCATTATCTTCTCTACCCTCCCCTTCCCTTAACCTTCCCAGGTCAAAGCTGCTGTTTCATCAGCACTCCCATTTCTCAGGACCAGGAGAAAACCAAATTTCCCTGGTCAGTGGTCACTGTTATCTCCAGACAATAACCTACCAAGAAGTCCCTAGAATCCAGGAATGTGGCCAACGTCCTCCTCCTCTCCAGGTTCTGCTCCTCAGTCTTACATTTTCAGGGACAAGAGAGACAGAGTTCTCCAATTTCTCCCTGGTCTTGCCTTGGCCTGTGTCCTTCACTCCTGTGACCTAACCCTATGTTTATAGGCAAGGTATTTACCACAATCCCAACCAGAAACTTAAATGAGCTCAAAGTGCCCTCTAAAAGCCCACCCTTCCTTATTTCACTCCCTCATTCTCAAACCGTTCTTCCATCTGAATGAAAAGCCACGGAACCGTGATCCTGCCCTCTCTGTTCTCCCTCTGGACTGCCCTGCCTCACTCTTTCAGACACTCTCCCTCCGGCATCCTTAGTTTCTGCTTCCCCTGAGACACCAACTGCTTCCATGTGTCAGTCCCCAGAGAAGGCTCAGCATAACCCGTCTCTTCCATTTTCTCTCTTGTCCTGTCCAGCACTAAAGAAAAACAGGTCATTTCCGGGACAGGCTCCATCCCCAGGTTGTCATGAGTTCTGGCTTCAGTGGGCCTCTCCAGGGTGCAGGAGTCTTTCCACTCATCCAGGCAGCTTCAACCTTTACCTCCGGCCTCCTACCTCCTCCCAGGTCTGCCCCCCCTCCGCCATCTGTAAACTGTATCTCCCACTTCATCGAGACAGTAAGACCAGTATCAACCCACGGACAGAAGGGTTGAAGGTTCGATTCCCGGTCGAGGGAACGTACCTGGGTTGCAGGGTCGATCCCTGGCCCTAGTTGGGGTTGTGCAGGAGGCAACCAATCCATATGTCTCTCTCATGTTGATGTTTCTCTCCCTCTCTCTCTCTCCTTCCCTTCCTCCCTCTCGCAAAATAAATGGAAAAATATCAGGATGAGGATTAACAAAACAAAACAAAAACAAAGAGGCAGTAAGACCAGGTTTATACTCTTCATCTTGGTTCTCTGCTCCCTTGAAATCTACCCAAAGATGACCTGGCCGGTTTGGCTCAGCGGTTAACGTCGGCCTGCGGTCCCAAGAGACCAGAGTTCGGTTCCCGCTAAGGGCATGTACCTCGATTGCGGTTTGTCCCCAGCCCTGGTTGGGTCGTGCCGGTGGCAGCCGCTCGACCTGTCCCTTTCTTTTTTATTTTATTATTTTTTTTATCCTCACCCGAGGACATTTTTCCATTTTTTGTACAGATAGAGTGGGAGGGAGAGAGAGGAAGAGAGAGAGAGTGAGAGAAACATCGACGTGAAGGGACACATCGAGTGGCTGCCACCCGCACGACCAACCAGGGCCGGGGACAAACTGCAACCGAAGTACATGCCCTTAGCAGGAACTGAACCCGGGTCTCTCCGGACCTCAGGCCGTCGACCTGTCCCTTTCATGTCAATGTTTCTCTCTCTCTCTCTCTCTCCCTCCCACTCTATCTGAACAAGAAAAATGGAAAATTGTCCTCAGGTGAGGATAAAAAAAAAAAAAAAATTTTAAAAGAAATCTACCCAAAGCTTCACCCATTTCCATCAAAGAAAAGCATCGAACTCCTCCCTGTCTTCAGGGTCTCCCCTACCTCCTCCAAGACACTGGTGCATCAATCTTCCCACCCCCTTAATAACTCCAACTTCTTCCTTTTCACTAGGCCCTTCCTCCTTCCTCAACAAGCAAGCTGGGGTTCTCACCCCAGTGCAGATAAGCAACCCTGGCGAATTCTTTCAACCTGTTACAGACCAGGCACTGCTGCCAGGATCAGAGACAGGGTGACGAGCAGGACGGCCAGGTCCCCAAACGTCAGTACGGGGAGAATGCGAGTAAAATGTAAATAAATAAATGGACAAGAACAAGCTTAATGAAGAAAACAAAACAGGATGATGTGATCAAGAGTGACTATGGGGATTCTAAGGGGACTGCTTCACATTCGGGTCATTAGAGAAGGCCTCTTTGAGGAGGTGACATTTGAGCCCAAACCTGAAAGGCAAAGGAAGCCAGTGAGAAGACAGTCTGGGGAAGGAGCACGCCAGGAAGCCAGTGGCCAGTGACAAAGCCGCAAAGTAGAACAAGCGTGGACTAGGCGGGAACCGACAGAAACCACTGTGGCTGGCGTGGTGGGGGAGGGAGGCAAGCTCAGGGAGCAAGGGGGTCTGGGCCCACGGGCCCTGTGGACCACAGTGGAGAATATGGCAGCCATTGAACCATCTGAGGTAAGTGACATAATCTGACTTATGTTTTAACAGGATCCCTCTGACGTCTGGGTGGGGAAGAGACCAGAAGGAGGGGCCGAGCCAAGGCTGGGAGATCTGTTGGGAGGCAGCTGCTGTCATACAAGCCAGAGGTGAGGGAGGCTCCGACACTACAGTGGCTGTTGGCCTATCTCCTCGTTTGTGCTTATCCAATTGAAGACACAGCAGAAGAGATTTTACACTGTTGCTAGGAGAGAGGGATATTCTGGTAACACTTTCAACAATAAAGATATTTTTTTTAAAGAATGATTCTGTGAGACACGTTGCAGGGAAGGAGGCAGACCCCCGGTGCAGCTCAGGGCCTGCAGGTGACATGCTGAGGCCCACAGTGGAGAAGAGGACGTATTTTCCTCCACCTATGTGCTGACACCCTGAGCTGGTCTTGAACTGCACCGACAGTGAGTGGCGTGTTCCTGGTGGGGAAATGGGTGGTTTCAGTGGTGATGAACCACACTGCTCCCCAGCAGAAGTTACAGACTCACTGTGTCCTTCCGCTTTAATAAGGGCAGTTCCCCAAAGGGCTACCGGCAGCCTCTTCTCTTCAGCTCGACACTCATCCTCTGAATCGGCCACCAGTCCCATGTCACTCGCAAAGGGGTGTGGAATCAAAACAGCCTTTGAGGCCAGCCTGGCCACCTCTTGTGAACATCTCCATCTAGACATCCTGCAGGCATTTCGCACTTACTGTGTCCAGTCCAGGCTGGCTGTCACACACCCCCTTTCCACAGCTTGTCCAATTCTACCACCTCCTGTGTTATCCACTTTAATGAATGGTGTCAACATCTACACAGTGACTGAAGTGGGAATAACAGAAGCTGCCTCTGATTTGTTCCTTTCCCTTAGTTTCCAAGTCCGATTGGTCAGCAAGCCCTGCCAATCCTCTCTCTAAATGCCCCTGAGGTCCATTCCCTTCTCCCAGCATCCAATATCAATGGACGAGTTCAAGGCCTTGTCATTTCTCTCCTGGATTCTAGCTGGAATAAGGGTAGATTCCCAGCACCCCACACTTAGCAGGTGCTCGGTAAATGATTTTTGAATGAGTGAGAGAGAGAAAGTGCATGAACAAACAGAATGATTACATGAACTAATGAGTAAGGAAATCAATGAATAAATAAATAATAGAATAAATGCATGCTGTGTAGAAACAAAGAAAACTAAGGGACATACAGCCTAGTGGAAGAAATGCAAACAAGCCGGTAAAGGCACCAGGTGATAAACAGTGCTACGTGGGGGAGGAGGATGGAAACTAACATGCTTCGTGTCCTCCAGTTGTCAAGTAGTAAACCAGGCACTGCACACACAGTTCACACATGCCTCGCCCAGCCACCATATGATATACTGCACCCCAGATAGGAAACTGACAAGCAACGAAGTTAAGTAACCATCCAAGGTCATCCAACTCATAAATGGCAGGGTTCAGAGTCTGCAGAGGCCCCAAATCCCATATTGGTTGTGGACACAGGCTTAGAGGGCAGGCCAGATAGCAAACGATAATAATAACCAACAGAGAGAGGGCTTCTGACGAACTGTCACTAAGAACTTTACATATATCCTCGTAGAAATCCTACATGGTAGGTGTGAATTTTATCCCCATTTTACTCTTAAGGAAACAGAGGCACCACGAAGTTAAGTAATTCATCAAAGGTCTGATGGCTACTAAGAGACAGAATTGGGATTTGAACCCAGGCAGTCTTGCTCCAGGGTGCATGCTAGCCATCCCTTTAATCTTATGCTGTACTGACTTAATGATGGAGGTCCGCTGGCACCAGTGGGTTCCAGATGGAGGGAACAGCATGAGCACATGCAGGGAGGCAAGAGGTGCAAGTCATGTTTGGGAACAAAGAGGATCGTTGTGGCTGGAACTGAGGGGCTTGGTGGAAAGTGAGATTCCAGAGAATAGATGGGATCAGACATATAGCTTCCTTTATCTGGTCCAGGGCCAGAGACCTGCCTTGTCTGACATTTAAAGTGCCTCCATCTTTCACCAGGTAGGGAATGGTTGGAGAAACAAGTCTGTTTTCTTAACCTAGATATTTCGTTCTCTTGTTTTTGTTTGTTTTTAATTTTTTTTTCCTTTAGTTATTTTGAGGAGAGAGGAAGGGAGAAGGAGAGAGAGATAGAAACATCGATGAGAGAGAACATCGACTGGCTACCTCCTGCATGCCCCCCACTAGGGATCAGGCCCACAACCTGGGCATGTGCCCTGACCGGGAATCAAACCGGCGACCTCTTGGTGCATGGGTCGACGCTCAACCATTGAGCCACACTGGCTAAGGCAGTTCTCTTGCATTTGAAGGTGGAAAAGCTAAAAATCAAAGGAATAACTGATTTCTTCAAGGTCTTACTATTAACTAAACAGTACAACCTCTCCCACAGTCCATAGAAATAAATATCAGCACCCTAACCTCTTGGCATTTATTTTTTTATATATAGTTTTAGTTTGAGGAGATTACATGTAATACATTTTTTTAATCTCTAATTTTGTTTCATAGTACTTCAAACGTGAGCCAATAAATTGCCATATTTATGGCTCACTACTGTGAGGTTATATATAAGTCAGTCAAACACAAATCTGTATTAGGAAAACTTCAGCAGAAAAAAAATTAAAAGGCAGGTCCTGAAAACTAACCTTTAACTCTAATACTGCCTTGGAAAACATATGAACCAACAAGAATCTTAATCTCACCAGTCACAGGAAAGGTCACCTTGGAATCTGTAAGTGCTATTCTAGTTCCTTCCTTCCTGAGGAGCAAGGGGTTACAAAAAACTGACCACAGCTTGCAGGACTCCATCCAGCTTGAAGTAGACCAACTTCATTCCCATGGTCAGGGGAGAGACCTAAGCAGGACAGACCTAAGTACTACACTGAGTGAAAGAGCACAGAGAAATGTTCTCTGACCTCTGAAAGTAAATATTCTAAAGCAAAACAATTCTTACCCTGGCCTGTGTGTCTCAGTTGGTTGAGTGTTGTCCAGTGCACCAAAAGGTCACTGGTTCAATTCCTAGTCAGGGCACATGCCTGGGTTTGGGGTTTGATTCCCAGTAGGGGGCGTGCAGGAGGCAGCCAATGGATGTTTCACTCTCACATTGATGATTCTCTCTCTTTCCCTTTCTCTCTCCCTAAAAATCAATACAAAATATTCACAAAACTCATAGACACAGACAATACGATGATTAACATAGGGAAAGAGGGTGGGGGAGGTAGAAGAGGGTAAAGGCGGTATAAATGGGGGGAAGGAAACTTGACTTTGGGTGGGGAACACACAATACAATACACAGATGATGCATTGTAGAATTGTTTACCTGAAACCTATATAAGTTTATTAACTAATGTAATCCCAAAATATTTAATAAAAATATTTTTTCCTCCATCGATTCAAGAGAGGAAAGGAGGGAGAGAGAGAAACATGGATGTGAGAGAAAAACCAATAGGTTGCCTCTAGCACGTGCCACGACAGGGGATCCAACCTGCCACCCCCTCGGTGTCGGGGTCAACACTCCAGCCAAATGAGCCACACTGTCCAGGGCTAAAAATAAAATAAAAAATAAGAAGCATTTGAGATCTTGCTTCCCAGCATGTGTTGCCAGTTTGGCTCAAATAAACTCATAAAAGCTCTCAAAAAATAATAATTAAATTAAATTAAAAATTAAAAAACTGACCAAACTAAACAAAGCCAGTGCAAGTCTCTTAAAGAAAGCTAATCTTGTGACGTTGTCAGCGATTTAAAGTTCAAAGATTAACAAAAGACCAAGAAGGAAAACAAATGCAGGGGGCTGGGGAATAGGGAAGAAAACCAAGACTTCATGGCTGTACACTAGGAGCAGACTGGACCTGTTCGAGCTCTGTGAATACATTTGGATGGAAACAAAAGACAACATTTACCACCTGTTACCTGCATGAATTTGAAGGGGGAGAGAGAGCTGGGAGAATCATCACGCGCAGTAACCAGCTCTACCCAGGCACGTGGCTCTGGGTTGCATGCTACTCTGCCCACCCCATGGAAACAGAAAACAGCACATGAGCCGTAATTCCATCTGAATCAAGCCAGTGCTCACACTTTGACCCTGACCAGATACAGGGTGACTGACTCCAAAGTCAAGAGCTCGCATACCCTTCCACCCGGTGTCCCTACTTCTAGGAAGGGATCATTGACAAAGACTAACAGCCAGGGGCAAAGCCAGTGTGAGGCTGCTCACTGTGGCATTCACTCGGGGACTACCTCGCAGTTGTTCAAAAACAAAAAGAGGAAAACCTGTAAGTGCTAAAATGGGGGGTTGTTCACGATGCACAAAGTGGAAACAAGAAACTGCAGAACAATACGTTGTATGAATCCATTGTTTAAGTTCATAATATATATATACACACACATATATATATACACACACACACATACACACACACACACATGCATACATACACACACACACACTTACATGCTTGGAGACACATAGTAAAAGATTCCAGGATGATATTGCCAAAGTGAAAGCAATTGGGGCAGGGCAAGGGGAGCTAGGTTTTTTTTTTTTCCACTTTATATATTCCTGGGTTATAAACAGCTTTCATTTCTTAAAAATATATTACTTTATGATATGAAAACATGGGTAAAGCACGTAAATACATACAACATACCTAAATATATGACATAAACAAGATCCCCATGGTCATCTGTATTTCTCTTTTGCTGAATCAAGAAAAACTGATTACTAGGGAAGGAAACGGCCTGGTGATGTGAACTCTCAGGCTTCCTCTCTCAGGCTGTGTTTTTATTTAGTTCCAATCAGTCAAAAAACAACACAAGTTTTGCCCTGGTGGAATAGCTCAGTTGGTTAGCGCATCATCCCAATACACCAAGGTTGCAGGTTCAATCTCCAGTCAGGATAACCAATGAATGCATCAATAAGTGGAACAACAAATCAATGTCTCTCTCTCTCTCACAAATAAATAAATACAAATTAAAAATAAAAGCAACACAAGTTTTGAGGCAGGATCTGCATTTGCAGAAAAACAAAGCAAGAACTGCAGAGCAAATCCAGATGGCTCAGAAGGAGCTCCGCCCAGCCCAAACAGGCTCCATGTAAGTCTATAGCGATATCAGGACTGACAGCCAACAGCCCTGTTGGCCAAAGGTCTCCCTGATATGTCTTTCCAACTCCACCCACACTGTCTACACCCATCTCAAAATATAACATTTATTTATAATTCATCCCCCCCTTGCTTCCAAATCGATTTGAAGCTGTTCCCAAATAGATTTAAGGCAGCACACAACAGTTGACCCGAAGACGGCAAAGCTATGAACATAGAAACTGAGGTACAGAAATGGTTAAGAAAGAGGAAGAAGCAAAAATGTTCTTTTAAGTATGAACTTGTAGCCCTGGCCAGTTTGGCTCAGCAGTTAGAGCGTCGGTCTGTGGACCAGGGAGTCCCGAGTTTGGTTCCCGCTAAGGGCACGTACCTCGGTTGTAGTTTGTCCCCGGCCCCGGCTGGGGTTGTGTGAGTGGCGACCAGTTGATGTGTCTCTCTCACGTTGATGTTTCTCTCTCTCTCTTCCCCTCTCTCTCCCTCCCGCTCTATCTGAAAATAAAAGAAAAAAAAAATGTCCTCGGGTGAGGATTAAAAAAAAAAGTATGAACTTGTAACACTCATAAGCATATTTAATTTTTGGTTGATATACATGGTTAAATAAAAACCTTTGAGATCAAATGTTGTCAGAGGAGAAAGGGGGGGTTTTGAGCGTATATGCTAGCCAAAAAAAGAACCAGGTCCTGGGACATGCAGTCTAAACCACCAGCAGCGGGGCTGGCTGGAGAAGACAACCATGTTCACTGTTCTGGAGCTGGGTTTGGGGAAGAAAGACGTAAGTTGTTTCGAAAGGACTTACCCCGGCTCTAGATAAGGGGGCCAGAAAAAGGTGAAGACGCAGAAACAGTTCTGGGGTAGGTTAACAGCAAGGAAGACGTGTTTGCTGCTTTTGGAGAAAGTTCACGGTGAGCAGGACGCTGTGGCACCTGCTGGTCAGCTCTCCCTTTTCAGATAAGAGCTGAACTAGCTGCCTAGAAGGTGATTCAGTTTCAACATACATTCAGGACTGCGAGCAGTCTTTTGTTGGCTTTTGCCCACAGCTCTGTTAACTGATTAACCTCCCTTGTTTCGTCCTCCTATCCTTCAGCCTGCGGTAATTTTTCTCTTGTGAAGACTAGTGTTTCTTTTTTTTTTTTTAAGACTTTTTTTAAAAAATATTTTTTCTTTATTGATTTTAGAGAGAGTGGAAGGGAGAGGGAGAGAGAGAAAAATCGACATGAGAACAAAACATCAATCAGGCTGCCTCCTGCCTGCCCCCAACCAGGGATACAGCCAGAAACCCGGGCATGTGCCCAGACCGGGAATCGAACCGGCAACCTTTTGGTGCACAGGATGACATCCAAGTGAGCCACACCAGCCAGGGCAACACTAGCATTTCTTTAGGTCTGTACTGTAAAACCGCAGTTTATAACAACCAGGAAAATAATCCAGAAAGACCCTGCTACACTACTACTAATTCAGTAAATAAATTGAAATTCAACAAGCTTCCCCGTTCTACAGAGGCCACTGACGTTTCTCATAAGTGTTCCTCGTGACCACACAAGTATAATAAGTCTTCTGACACATACCTACCCTCCTGACACAGGGAGTTTGAGTGAAATCTTTATTAACTATCTTGAAAGGCAGCCTCAAAGTGTTTAGAGCTCAGATTTGGAGTCACTCACATCTGGATTTAAATCCCAACTACAGTCGTTCCTCGCCACTTAAACCACGATAGAGTGAAGCCATGAAAGTCGAAGAGCGAAGTGGCGAGGGACAACTGTATATAAATAAAGAATCCCACTTCATGGAAATTCATTTATCGCGGTAGAGTCTGGTACTGATGAGGGCCAACTGTACACCACTCGTGGCTGTGTGACTTTAGACAAGTTACTTAACCTCTCTGAGTTTCTGTTTTCTTGTAAGGGGGAAGCATTGTTAATAGTGCCTATTTCATAGTTACTGTAAGGATTAAATCAGATCATGTACTTAAAGCACTTAGCAAGTGTGCAATAAAATTTAAGTATGGCCCTGACCAGTCTGGCTCAGTGGTTGGAGCGTTGGCCCATGCACCAGAGAGTCCCGGGTTCGGTTCCTGCTAAGGGCACGTATCTCGGTTGCAGTTTGTCCCCAGCCCCCGTTGGGGTTGTGTGGGTGGCAGCCAGTCCATGTGTCTCTCTCACATCGATGTTTCTCTCTCTCTCTTCCTCCCTCTATCCCTCCTGCTCTATCTGAAAATAAATGCAAAAATGTCCTCGGGTGAGAATAAAAATATAAAATTTAAGTATGACCACTGGCAGAATTCTTGTTATTTTTTTTCTTCAAAATACAAGAACAATGAAGGTATAAAAAATTGTATTACGCCAATAAAAAGTTGGATTGGATATTTGCATACACATGTATAGCTAGCTGTACAGATCAGAGAGAGAAAAGCAAGGCTTGCCTTTCTCAAAAGATGCACACTTAGCTATAAGAAATATCCATACATAACTACGAACACTGTAGCAAAACTCACTGGGCACACAGAACATGGTATGGGTACAGAAAATAGGCATTAGCCTACCTCTTCGGGATTGACCACAGTGAGAGGTGTAGGAGATGTGAATTAATAATCCTCGTGTCTCAAAATCCTAGTATATTACAACTGCTTCCAAGGAGGCCCCACTCTGAATGTGACTTCACACCAACGACTGTCAGAACCTTGCCCACACCTTAGATGCTGAAGACCATCATAACATCTCCTTCAGGCTTCCCTTTTCCAAGTTAACTGTTAGGTAATCTGGCAGCTCTTGCTAACCGGAATAAGGAAATAGTTAAATAAGTGCCTTTCAAAGTTTCCAGGAAAGTGAAAATACCAAAAGTAATAAAAACAGCTACCGTTTACAAGTGACAACGGTGTGCTGGCCCTGTGCTGAGTACACTATGTGCACTCCTCACTTAATTCTCCTCACAGATGCAGAATGGCTTACAGGGGTGAAGTAACTTACTCAAGGTCACCAACTTGCCCAAGGCCAATGCTGGGATTCAAACCCATCTGTCAACCAGTGACTCACTTTTCAGATCTCAGTTCCAGCCTTACTAACCCAGAGAACTTGCCCTTCCTCCCTCCAACGAAGCCAATGCCCCTAGTGACTACAGTCCCCTTGCACCATCGTCTTCCTCCGTAGTTCTGCTCACAGTGATATTTTTACCCTTATCGTGTAAATATTGAGGTAACGTGTGTCTCCAGCACACTGTAGGCTGAGGGATGGCACGGCTCCTCCCTCTTCTTGTTTATGTAGGATCTCTGCTTCTAGCGTAGTACCAGGCACATCACGGGTTCTCCACCCCATTTACACTGAGTGAATAACTGGGGGGAAATAGTGCTCGAAAATCACCTAGTTGCTTGGGCATTGCACTAACGAAGCTCACAGGCAGCCCCGTGTTCATCCACATGTGGGCATCACACTGCCAGCTGCCCAGTCTGAGGGGCAAGAAAACGCTGAGGCCAAGGTCTTTCAGACCTGGAAGCAGATCCCAGGTACAAAACCTCACAGTGGTGAGATGGCAGCATCTTCCCATTTGAGGGAGCGCAGTACAAGGTAGGGACCCTTCATCAACCCGATCAACACATTTATAATAATAAACCTCTTTTCTGATTCATTTTGGTTGACTCTCCACTATGAATGGCTTATTTCTGTTTTGATTATTTTTCCTGCTATTTCAATCTGCTTTCTAGTCCCTTCCTCAGATATGTTTTTTCTTAAAACACTTTAAGCAGAATCACAGGCCATTCACTTAATACCCAACTATGAAACTGAAAGCAACTGGAAATAAAGAAAACTATATGCACAACAAAAAATAGTTATTAAATCTCAGCACAAGTCATTGTCACAAGGAAAAGCCCAAGGTTTTACAGAAATATATTTTAAGCAAACCATATAGCACCCATCCCATATTATATGCATTCATAATATAAAAATATTAATCTAGCAGGAGCATTAGCTCCTTCAAAAGAGTGGGCTATACTTTCAGAATACATCCATAGAAAGCTATTCTAGTCTAACAAGCAAAAAAAAAAAAAGGAGTTTTTTTTGTTTTGGTTTGGTTTTAGGTTTTTCTTTTAATCCTCACCCGAGGACATTTTTCCATATTTTATTCAGATAGAGTAGGAGGGAGGGAGGGAGGGAGAGAGAGAGAGAGAGAGAGAGAGAGAGAGAGAGAAACGTGAAAGGGACACATCGAGTGGCTGCCACCCACACGACCCAACCAGGGCCGGGGACAAACTGCAACCGAGGTGCGTGCTCTTAGCAAGAACCGAACCCGGGTCTCTCTGGACTGCAGGCCGACGCTCTAACCGCTGAGCCAAACTGGCCAGGGCGGGGAATTATTTTTTTATTTTATTTTATTTTTTTTTTTTTTATCCTCACCCGAGAACATTTTTTGATATTTTGTTCAGATAGAGTGGGAGGGAGAGAGAGAGAGAGAGAGAAACATCGACGTGAAAGGGACACATCGAGTAGCTGCCACCCGCACAACCCAACCAGGGCCGGGGACAAACTGCAACTGCGGTACATGCCCTTAGGGGGAACCGAACCAGGGTCTCTGGGGACCGCAGGCCGACGCTCCTATCAAAAATCCAGGTTCTCAAGGGCTCAGCTTTTGACTATCAGTCTGATAACAGGTTTGATTTCATAACACTTTTTTTTTTTTTTTTTTTTGTGGTACGTGCCCCTAGCGGGAACCGAACCTGGGACTTTCTGGTCCACAGGCCTATGCTCAACCGCTGAGCCAAACTGGCCAGGGCTGATTTCATAATACTCTTTATTTTTGTAACATAAGTGAACTATGAGCTTTAGAAGGAGCGAGAAGGTAGAGAAAACCAAGAGGTGGGGTTTTATTTATTTTTATTTATTTATTTTTGTTACAGACGTTTCTCCTTTTTCCCCATTTACACCCTCCTCCCTGTACCCATTCCCCACCCCCTTCACAGTATTGTCTGTGTCCATTGATTATGCATATATGTATATAAGTTCTTTGGCTTATCTCTTCCTGTCCCATTCCCCTTCCTCTGAGGTTTGTCAATATGATCCCTACTTCTATGTCTCTGGGTCTATTTTGCTCATCAGCTTATTTTGTTCATTATATTCCACAAATAAGTGATATCGTGTGATATTTGCCTTTCTCTGATTGGTTTATTTCGCTTAGCATAATACTCTCCAGGTACCTCCATGTCAACTCAAAGGATAAGAGATCTTTCTTCTTTTTTTTTAATCTTCACCTGAGGACATTTTTCCATTTTTTGTTCAGATAGAGTGGGAGGGAGGGAGAGAGAGAAACATCGACGTAAAAGGGACACATTGAGTGGCTGCCACCTGCATGGCCCAACCAGGGCCGGGGACACACTGCAACCAATGCACATGTCCTTAGCGGGAACCAAACCCAGGTCTCTCCGGACCGCAGGCCAACGCTCTAACCACTGATCAAACTGGCCAGGGCAAGATCTTTCTTCTTTACAGCTGTATAATATTCCATTATATATATGTACCACTGCTTTTTTTATCCATGCATCTATTGACAGATACTTGGGCTGTTTCCAGATCTCAGTAATTTTAAATAGTGCTGCTATGAACATGGGGTGCATATATTATTTCTGATTGGTGTTTCAGGCTTCTTAGGATATATTCTTAGAAGTTGGGGTCACTGGGTCAAATGGCAGTTCAATTTTTAATTTTTTGAGGAAGCACTATATTGTTTTCTTAGTGGCTGCAACAGTCTGCATTCCCACCAGCAGTGTGCTAGAGTCCCCTTTTCCAGGAGGAGGGCTTCTGTTACATCAATATTCAGGAAAAAAACAAACTTAGGCATATTACTTTGGCTGAACCCCAAATTATGTAAGGCCTAAACTATTCAACCCTTTTTGACATGCAGTCTTTACAGGCATATAATTCCTGACTATTCTTTTCAGAGAGTATGAACATGGCAGGCCCTCCCAGGCTGGCAAGACAACGGTGAAGCACCTCTTAACCGAGACGCGCCTCGGGGGAGTGAAACAATAGCCTTGGGGAGGCGAGAATTCAGCTCACAGGTTCTACCAAGATCAAGTTATCTACTCGGTGAGCAAATCTTAGTCCGCCGCACAACACTGGGCCTGCGGCTAACAGTACTGTACCGTACACTTCAGCAGTTAAGAGGATAGATCTCCTGGTGAGTATTGTTACTACAATCAAATAAAAAATGTGTTTAAATGGTCAGGCATCTGCTAAGTGGTTTTCGAGTTAGCTGGTGTATGACGAAGGGACTGAGAGAAACTAGGATCCCTAAAATGCTGCACACAGATCCCCCGCATGCCTCTTCTATGTACACACCCACAGCCCAGCCCCTTCCTCCTCTGACACTGAACTTCTACATCCTAATTCCTATGTGTGCTTCATGTATCTTTTTTTAATTAGATGTACTGGGGTGACATTGGTTAATAAGGTATATAAGTTTCAAGTGTACAGTTCTATGATTCATCATCTGTATATTGCATTGTATATGCATCACCCCAAGTCTAGTCTCCCTCCATCACCATACAGTTCCCCCCCTTTACCCTCTCCGTCCTGCCCCCACGTGTATCTTCTCCATGTAAATGCTCGGTCCTTTCCTGAGAGGTGCAGCATGGTGTATACAAGAAGAAATGAAGGTCTGTTCCAATGCAGCTACCACCTGAGGGTGGAGCTTCGTCAAGTGTCTGTTTCCTCAGCGAACAGCAAAGGGAGAGGAGGGGACAATAAGCTCCCATAATGATCTCAAGGGCCCTGCATGAGTCTCATGTGAAAACGTTAAGAATTATGTGTGGCCAACACTTCGTTTTGTTTTGTTTTTCTTTATTGATTTTAGAGAGAGGAAGTGAGAAGGAGAGAGGGATAAAAACATCGATGAGAGAGAACATCGATGAAACTGTCTGCCTCCTGCATGCCCCCACTGGGGATCAGGGCCACAACCTGGGCATGTGTCCTGACTGATAATCAAACAAGCAACCTCTTGGTGCATGGGTCGACGCTCAACCACTGAGCCACACCAGCCGGACAGTGGCCAACACTTTGAATGAAGTAAATCCATAGCCAGATCCACACGAGACCACTGCATCTTGAGTTTCCTCAGATGCCGGATTCAGCGACTCAAACCGCTTCATCACAGTGCTCCTACATCTCCAGTCCTCCTCCTGGCAACGATAACCAAGTCCACAGACCAAAGCTCTGTCATTGCTGCATAGCTGAGTTCCCCTCCCCATTCCTGTGCACAGGCCTGGCAAGCAGCCCCATGTCCAGGGAGCACGTCTGGGCACCCTTTGGGAGGGTGACTTCCCTGGTCGCATTCTGAGAAGGCACTGACATGAAAAACCAGGCACAAGTACAAGCACCACCCAGATGCCAGTTCTGAGCCCTGGAGGAGGAAAGAGGAATTCCCCCATGAGAGGAAGGGAAAGGAAAAGAAAAAACAAAGCAATTTCAGATGTTTCCCCACCCACCGCCCAGAACCAAGGGGACTGCGAGCCCAGGCCACTTGTCACCGGGAGGCCTCTGTCTTGGTAATCCAAAGGCCACCACTTAAAATCACAACTTGGCCCTGTCGCAGACATGACCATGTGCCCATAAGCTGTTATCACATATGCTTTTGTTTCTTGTCTGTTATCTGTCTCCACAAGAACAAGGCTGGCATGATGTGTTTTATCACTAATTTTAACAGGCTGCTGGACACACTACCTGCCACTATGTAGATACTCAAAGAGCCAGGAGCACTGAGCTCTTAAAGGGGGAAGAAATAAATCCTGACTGAGGGTCCCCAATTTCAGGGACAGATCCCTGAGAGGCCCAGGGCATCCCCGACTCAGCAAGAGAAATCTGAGCCACTGTGAGGGAAGAGGGATTTCCAAAAGGCAGAGGAAAACACACAGGGGAGAGGCAGTTGATTGGAAAATCCAGATTTCCATTCCTACTTAAAGTGCCCCTACCTCAGGATGGTTCTCTCCGAGAACTTTGAAGATTCTGGTAGCTCATTTACTCAGGAGCCAGCTCTCTACATGCTGAAATGCTACAAATCACAAATGGCCAGGGCTTGGAGGGAGCTGGTTTCCAACAGACAATACACACAGGTCCAAGCTCACCCCTGGGCCCAGCCATCAGTCAGTGGGGACTTGCTAGGTCACACAGTTAAGGTTTCTGTTCCTCACTCTATGGGGATACAGAAGAGGCAGAAAACCGGCTTTGAAGAAGCAGATAACTATGAGTGTCCACACAAGAGAGGCAGCGATAGATAGCAGAGTTCCCTCTCCAGGGACAACAGAGCCCTGGTGACCTAGTACTGCTAAAGTTCTAGGTGGTGGCCCCCTGAATCCACCTGCAGGGTGGCACAGGAGCACAGAGGGGGGATGGGGAGTGATCACCTTGGTTAGAGGTGAGGTGGTTCAGGGTGAAGAGATAGAGAAAACAAGCAAGTGGGAAGAAGATTCTGCAGTCAGGCTCAGAAACAGAACCTGCCTCCCCACTCAAAGAACCTGACCAGCGCCCTTACTCTACTCACTGCCATCCTACCTGCCGAATCCTCGAGGGCACTAAGTGGATATGCTTCAGTCCAGCTTCCAAGGCCACATCATGTCTCCAAGCTCCTAAACAGCTTTATTTTCTGCTCCCTCCCCTCCGGTGTTCCCCACACCTCAAGTGAGAGCCCTCCTCTTCCTGTCCCTGGCAGTGGCCCTGCAGACCCCGGATGCTCCACTTCTGACTACCACTTCCTTACCCAAAATATCAATAGCGAACACCTCTACAGTCCTTAGCAGTCAGCACGAGGGTCCTTCTCACAGCACCACTCAAACTGCCACCTCCTCCCCAAGCCTTCCCTGACCCCCTCGTGGACAGCTCCTTGCAAATCTCCATGCCACATCTCACTTATGAGTGGTATGATGACTAGCTAGATTCTTGAGGTCTCTCCCCTCCTAGATTAAAAAGCCCATGAGAACAAGGCTTTGGGGTTATCTCTGCATCATCTTTGTATTTGTTTCCTATGGCCACTGTAACAAATTGCCATCAACTTAGTGGCTTGAAACAACACAAATGAAATGAAGGAGGCACCACACCAACTGAAATAAAGAATAATGTACAGGAAATCAATAGTAAAGTAGGTAAAGCCAAGAAGCAAACCATCAATTTGGAATATAAGGAGGCAAAAAACAACCAATCAGAACAGGAAAAAAAAAAAAAAAATCCAAAAAAATGAGGATAGTATAAGGAGCCTCTGGGACAACTTCAAGCATGCCAAAATTCACATCATAGGAGTGTCAGAAGAAGAGAGAGGGCAAGAAATTGAAAACATAATGACAGAAAACTTCCTTAACTTGGTGAAGGAAACAGACATACAAGTCCAGAAAGCACAGAGAATCCCAAACAAGATGAACCCAAAGAGGACCACACCAAGACACATCATCATCAAAATGCCAAAGGTTAAATACAAAGAGAGAATCTTAAAAGCAGCAAGAGAAAAGCAGTTTGTTGCCTACAAAGGAGCTCCCATAAGATTGTCAGCTAATTTCTCAAAAGAAACTTTGCAGGCTAGAAAGGAGTGGCAAGAGATATTCAAAGTGATGAAAACAACAACCTACAACCAAGACTACTCTATCCTGCAAAGCTATCATTTAGAATCGATGGACAGATCAAGAGTTTCCCAGACAAGAAAAAGCTAAAGGAGTTCATCACCACCAAACCAGTATTATATGAAATGTTGAAGGGTCTTCTTGAAGAAAAAAAAAAAAGATTAAAAAATTTGAACAATAAAATGGCAATAAATACATATCTATCAACAATTGAATCTACAAAAAAAATGAACAAGCAGAACAGAAACAGACTCATAGATACAGAGAATTTTTTGTTGGTTGCCAGAGGGGAGGATTATTGAGGGAATAGGTGAAAAAGGTGAAGGGATTAAGAAGTACAAATTAGCCCTGGCCAGTTTGGTTCAGTGGTTAGAGCGTCAGCCTGCGGTCCAGAGAGACCCGGGTTCGGTTCCCGCTAAGGGTACGTACCTCAGTTGCAGTTTGTCCCTGGCCCTGGTTGGCCGTGCAGGTGGCAGCCATTCAATGTGCCCCTTTCACATCGATGTCTCTCTCTCTCTCTCTCTCTTCCTCTCTCTCCCTCCCACTCTGTCTGAACAAAAAATGGAAGAATGTCCTCGGGTGAGGATTAAAAAAAAGTACAAATTGGTTGTTAGACTGACAAACCTCAAAGAGAAAGGAGGAGGGGGACGGGAAGAGATAAACCAAAGAACTTATATGCATATATGTAGTACAACCCATGGACACAGACAATAGTGTGAGGAAGGCAGGAGGGGGTCAACAGGGGGGAAAGGAGGGACATGTGTAATACATTCAACAATAAAGATGTTTAAAAAAAAATTCAAACAGCCAAAAAAAACCACAAATGTATTATCTTACAGTCTTGTAGGTCAGAAAGCCAACACAGATGTCTCTAGGCTAAAACCAAGGCCTCGGAGGGCTGTGTTCCTTCCGCCGGCTCGAGGGGAGATACGTTTCCTTGCCTTTTCCAGCTCCCAGAAGCTGCCTGCTTTCCTTGGCTCACAGAAAGTGCCAATCTCTTTCTCCATCTTCAAAACCAGCAACATACCATCTCTTCATCTCTCTGACCCTTCTTCTGAGGTCACATCTCCCTCTGACCACAGCCAGAAAAGGTTATCTGCTTTTAAGGACCCATGTGATTAGATTGGGCCCAGCTGGGCAACCCAGGATAATCTCCCCATCTCAAGGCCCTTAACTTAACACATCTGCCAAGTCCCTTGCGCCATTACGAAAACATATCTACCGGTTCTGGGATTAGATTGCAGACACCTTTGGGGACATTATTCTACCTACCACAATCTCTGTACATAAACCTCGAACACAGTGGTCCCCTGACAAGTATGGCACTGAATTGCCATCACAGTTCAGCTGCACCAGCCCCTGAATGCTTGATTATGTGGTCCTTCCACTGGCCTCGGATCATCATGTACATTAGTCTTGTGTCCCCAAGTTGACCAAGAGCTCTTGGAAGGAAACTGTCTCACCTTTTAATAGCCCCGAATTGTGACAGCGATAGTGTACGGTGAACACATAACGATGTCTAATAATATGGGGATCAAACAAAATTTGTATTTTATTTTCATTAATTTTTAAAATGTAACACCTATTTCAAAATAAAATAATACAAAAGGGTATAACATTAAAAATGCCACCCTGGCTGGTTTGGCTCAGCGGTTAGAGCGTTGGCCTGCGGTCCAGAGAGACCCAGGTTCGGTTCCCACTCAGGGCACGTACCTCGGTTGCAGTTTGTCCCCGACCCTGGTTGGGTCGTGCGGGTGGCAACCACTCGATGTGTCCCTTTCACGTCAATGTTTCTCTCTCTCTCCCTCCCTCCTACTCTATCTGAACAAAATATCAAAAAATGTCCTCGGGTGAGGATAAAAAAGTTTTTTCAATAAAAACCCCTTTCTTAAAAAAATAAAAATAAAAAATGCCTCTTTCCCCTACCTCCTAGTCATTTGGATCCTTCCAGAGATATTCTACGCATACGCAAGTATATACACATTAATTACTTGCCCCCCTCCTTTTCTGTAAACAGCAGCATCACATACAGTCCTTCCAATGCCTCACTCTTAGCAACGGAGACTGCTCCACAGCTATCCACAGTGCTCTCGTTCTCTTTTTATGGCTACATACTATTCCACTGTGCAGACACAGTATAATTCCTTCCTCCAGCCCCCACTGATAGACACTCTTTCGCTATCATGAACAGTTCTAAGTGGATACCTGTGAATTCATCTGAAGGATAAACTTCTGTAAGTGGTATTTCTGAGTCACACGAGACCGTGAGATTGACTAACTCTGGCTGGCAAGGTGCCCTCGGCAGGGAACTACACACTCACCAAGCTAGTCTGTGTGAGTTCTGTTTGCCCACATCTGAACAAACATGCATGGTTTTCAAACTGTTTATCTTCACCAATCCCAGACAGGTGAAATGTGGTATATTTCAGTGTAATTTCATTGATATGTTTTAAATGTGTGAGGTCAACCATTTTTTGTGTTTCATGAATTTATTTTATATGAGTTGTTTGTTCATATCCTTGGACCATTTTCCTATAAAGCTCTGTTCTTTTCTTTACTGACATGTAGTTCTTTATGCGTTAGGAAAATTAACCCTTAATACCTAACTTGAAGTGCAAATATATTTTTCCAGTTTGTAATCTGTCTTTCGTTTTGCTTTCAGGGCTTTTGCTACGCTGTTTTCAGGTAATGAATTTGATCGATCTTTCCTTATGGCTTCTAAGTTTTGCACCATCCTCAGAGCACCCCTTCCTACTGCTAAGTTATAAAACTGTTCTCCCTTGGACTATTCTAGAGATCTGTCATCTATGCGCAGTGAAAAGTTCTCTTCTGTGGTCATGAATTACATCCTGGCCATAATATGCATAATGGCCATAATGTATACACACCCCACAAAATTAACTTTTTGTTTTATCTTTATTGACTTTTTTTTTTTTTTAGAGAGAGAAGAAGGGAGAAGGAGAGAGATAGAAACATCCATGAGAGAGAACATCGACTGACCACCTCCTGCATGCCCCCTACTGGGGATCGGGCCCACAACCTGGGCATGTGCCCTGACCGGGAATTGAACCGGCGACCTCTTGATGCATGGATCAACGCTCAACCACTGAGCCACACAGGCCGGGCAAAAACAAAATTTAACTTTTTAAGTAACTTTTATCTTCTGATATTCAGCAGTTTATAAAGTACTGTCTTGTGACGGTCAGTGAGGCAGGCAGTGCAGGACTTCTTTGCCTTATGTTACAGAACAGGACACCAGTACCCGGAGAGGCTGAATGGCCATCGAAAGCCACGCAGTGTGGTCCACACTCTAACTGGGGACTCCCGACTGCCAGAAGTTGTTCTCGCCTCTCCCCACACTGCCTCTCTTAACAAAAAGATGACATCCACATGCACAAAAATCTTAAAAGACATCTCCAAAGTCATTTCTAAATAACTTCAAAAGAACGTCAATAACTTTTCTATTAAAAAAACAGTATTTACTTAAGTGGGTCACACAGTGGTCCAATTAAATGGTGACTCATCCTCAATGCCATACCAATGTTCTCACCACTTGACAGAAGTCCATGTTCCTACGGTGTGCCTATATTACCCTGCAAAATGTAACTGAAAAGAGATGGATAAAGTACAGCACTGGGAATACAATCAATTAATATTGCAATAACTGTGTACGGTGCCAGGTGGGTACTTGAGATAGTGGAAGAACCACTTTGTAAAGTACATGACTGTCTAACCACTATGCTGTACACCTGAAACTAATACAAAGTAATATTGAATGTCAACTATAATTGAAAAATAAAATAAAATAAAGAGAGGTAATATTCCCAGATCTCAAAGCTTCTGAGTGGATGGATCATGAAGAGCAGTGCTTCTCAATGTGGAGAGGGGAATGGAGGTGAGGTATATCCAAATCAGGTGGGATTTTTTTTTTCTTTCTTTATTGAATTTTAGAGAGAAACATCGATGAGAGAGAACATCAACTGGCCGCCTCCTGCATGCCCCCCACTGGGGACTGGGCCCACAGCCTGGACATGTGCCCTGACTGGGAATCGAACCGGCGACCTCTTGGTGCATGGGTCAACGCTCAACCACTGAGCCACACCAGCTAGGCAGCTCTTTTCAAACTATCACACACACCCCAGCCTTTGCCACCCTTCGCCCCCCAACAGTCCCACTCCAGGAATGCATCACATGCCCCCTCAAGTGTACTGATGATAGAAAATCTTTTGAAAGCCATTATTCCCAGGTCTGTATTTGCACAACCTCTATAATTCACACTCCTCTTTTCTCCAACCAACCCTGTGTCTCAATGCTTCTGCACACTCAGTGTCCAGTCGCCCTAACCAGGTTAGTGTTGAAACTCCCACCGCAGCTCTTTTGTGCCTCTTGTTCCCTATGATGTCCCTTCCACCTCCCCCACCCAACCCACCATGGTGGCTCCTTCCCATCCTGCAGGTCTTGGCTTAAATGCCACCTCCTCAGAGGGGCCTTCCCTGACCACCCACTAAAGCAAACTCCCCCAGTAAGACTCTATCTATCCTTTTATTTTTCTCCTTAGAATTGATCACAGGTTTTATTTTATCTGTTAATCTATTCTCTTGTTTCTTCTCAAAAGTCCCATGAGGGCAGGGACCTTGTCCAAATCATTCATATTTTATAACCCTAGCACTTAGCAGAGTGCCTGGCAGACAGCAGGTGCTACATAAATACTGGGTCCATTAAATTTGATTGAATTAGTCCCAGCTAATTTTCTCCATTTCTGCCTCACCACCAAGTTTCTAAGCAGCCAAACCACGTGGGCTGAGAGGATGGGCACAGGACCAACACCCGCTTCCCTGCCAGCCCGCCTCCTCCCACTCATGGATAACCACCCCTGTGAAAGAAACGACAGCTTTTAGCCAGTAAGAACCCAGAATGGAATGTCTTGAAGGCCACGTCTTCCTCTACTGTCTTCTATCTTTCCTCCTGACTAACTCCACTGCATCCTGGAGGATGAGACTGGGGCATAGTGTTCAAGTTACACCACTGATAGTCAACAGGAGCAATCAAACTAAAAATAGCTGATTATTAACTATGTGCCAGACACTGTGCGAAGCTTGTAATATGAATTATCTCATCTAATCCTCAAAGAAAACCCCACAAGCCAAGTCTTATTACCCCAATTTTACAAATACGGACAGAGTGCCCAAGGTCATACAGGAGCCAGGGTCCGAACCCAGGTAGCTGAACTCAGGAAAGCCCTCACTTAATAATCATATAGTAAAAAAAAAAAAAGCAAGCCCTGGCCAGTTTGGCTCAGCGGTTAGAGCGTCGGCCTGCGGTCCAGAGAGACCCGGGTTCGGTTCCCGCTAAGGGCACATACTTCGGTCGCAGTTTGTCCCCGGCCCTGGTTGGTCGTGAGGGTGGCAGCCACTCGATGTGTCCCTTCACGTCGATGTTTCTCTCTCTCTCTCCCTTCCTCTCTCTCCCTCCCACTCTATCTGTACAAAAAATGGAAAAATATCCTCGGGTGAGGATAAAAAAAAAAAAAAAAAAATCATATAGTAAAGCTAACATGGCATCCATGCCCTGGCTGGTTTGGCTCAGCGGTGATAGCATCGGCCTGCGGTCCAGAGACCCAGGTTCGGTTCCCGCTAAGGGCACGTACCTCGGTTGCAGTTTGTCCCCAGCCCTGGTTGGGTCGTGCGGGTGGCAGCCACTCAATGTGTCCCTTTCACGTCGATGTTTCTCTCTCTCTCTCTCTTCTTCTCTCTCTCCCGCTCTATCTGAACAAAAAATTAAAAAATGTCGAGTGAGGATAAAAAAAAATAGATGCTTATGATAGCAACTAGTGGAGAATGCCAACCCATGAACTGAGTTATTAATGTCTTGAATGTCTTAGGGATGTGAGGTGGAAGCAGAGTTCTGCCTGTATATGAACTTGAGAACCATATATAGCCAAGGATCTGGAAATGACTTTCTCATCCCCGGAAAGGAGGTAATGCTGGGAAAAGTGTAATAAAAACCTCTTTAGGGTCTTTAGCTATAAAGGGTAACTAATGAAAAACTAGACAATAATGACATGTCAATTCAGTAATCACTGAGAGTCTAGTGTATGATCACCATTCTAGGTTTGGTCCTGGGAGGGGAATTGTTTTAATGTAACACTCTCTGAGTTCTGAGACCTAAAGATGTCCAGAGGCAGATATGAAACATTCGTTCAACTGTAATGCAAAGCTCACTGTATGTTTCAAAGGAAACAACACAGATCACAGGGCTACAGGGAGGAGGAGAACAGAGAGGGAGGGGCTTCATGGAAGAGGCAGAGTTTGATGAGTCGTCGGTGCTTATGTTAGGACACACCTGGGTGATCAAGAAGCAACACTACTTTCAGGAGATCGGGGGGTCCAAGCCTCCAGGAGTAGAGGGCCTGTGTTGGCAGAATATTCCAAGGAGGTATACTGCAAGAAGGTAATTTGGGAACAGTGAAACTATTCTGTATGATACTATAACATTGGACACATGTCATACATTTGTCAAAACCCATAGGGTGTATGAACCAATGAGTGAACCGTGATGTAAAAAGTGTGGACTTTGGGTGATGATGACGTGTCAGCGTAGGGTCAATTATTGTAATAACATATGTACCCTGATGCTGAGTTGATAATGGGGGAGGGGAGTCAGGTAGTATCTAAGAACTCCCCTCCTTGTTTTTTACCTCAGTTTTGCTGTGAACCTAAAACTACTCTAAAAGCTCAAGTCTATCCCAGCAGTTAGAGCATCAGCCCGCAGACCAGAGAGGCCCAGGTTCGGTCCCTGCTAAGGACACATACCTCAGATGCAGTTTGTCCCCGGCCCCAGTTGGGGTCGTGTGGGTGGTGACCAGACGATGTGTCTCTCTTACATCGATGTGTCTCTCTCTCTTTTCCTCCCTCTCTCCCTCCAGCTCTATCTGAAGATAAATGCAAAAATGTCCTTAGGTGAGGATAAAAAAACAAAATAAAATAAAATCTCAGTCTGTGTGTGTGTGTGTGTGTGTGTGTGTGTGTAAAGAAAAACTTCGACACAGAGCACAAGGGTAAAAGGCAGTCAAGGATGACTCACCAATGGGTGACTGGAAGAAGACTGGTGTCCCTGGCAGAGGGAGGAAGTTGAAAAGGGGGCCTATTTTTAGAGATAAGAGGGAAAGAAGATGAGTTCAGTTGGGAAAAAGCCGGGATGGCGTCGGACATCCACATGGAACAGTCTTCAGACATTTGGGGGTGAGGCTGAGATGAGGAAGGGGGCAGGGGCTAGGCTGGAGTGGCCCATGGGCAGAGTGTCGCCCTGCGCACCAAAAGGCTGCTGGTCCGATTCCCAGTCAGGGCATATACCTGGCTGCGGGTTTGATTCCAGGCTAGGGCCCCTCCAGAGGGCAGCCGATGTCTCTCTCTCCCTCTCTCCCTCTCCTCCCTCTCTCCCTCTCCCCCCACCCCCAGCACGTCCTCAAGTGAGGATTCAAAAACAGAAAAGGGTTCAGGTATGCAAATTAGAGACTACAGTCAGCATCCAGTGTTCCTCTTTCAAGCTGAGTGATGAATTCTCTTCCGAAAGGAAGAGCGTTGTGACACTCTGGAAATGACAACCTTCCACAAAGACGCAGCCTCTGTCGCAACGAGCTGCCGCTGGGGAGGCAATTTCGGTCACCTGAGAGAACAGCAACCCAGGAATCACGACACGTTGATCAAGTTCAAACCTGCCCCAAGTGACATCAGTCCAGAGACGCGAGCTGGCTAGTCATCTGAGGAGCAAGCAAGAGGAGAGGCTGCGGTTTTGCGCAAGGTTTCCCGCTTTCATTTGTCGGGGGGACTCGGTGAATGGGAAAGGCAGTGAAGCTGTTCCACCCCAACAGCCTAACTCCGCATTCTTCGTCTGCTCTTCGCCAAGGGAAGTCATGTAACTGCTCTGGGCCTCAGTTTCCCCATCAGTAACAAGGGGATAACTGCCGACTTCATGGATCTGCTGTAAAGATTAGATGAGCAAGCCCTGGCTGGTTTGGCTCAGCGGTTAGAGCATCAGCCTGCGTCCAGAGAGACCTGGGTTCGGTTCCTGCTGAGGGCATGTACCTCAGTTGCAGTTTGTCCCGGCCCTGGTTGGTTGTGCGGGTGGCAGCCACTCAATGTGTCCCTTTCATGTCGATGTTTCTCTCTCTCTCTTCCTCTCCCTCCCTCCCACTCTATCTGTACAAAAAATGGAAAAGTGTCCTCGGGTGAGGATTAAAAAAAAAAAAGATTAGATGAGCAAATACAGAGGTGTGTGCTCGGACCTCACTGTCCGCTACTGTCAGTACCCAGAACCCAGTCTAGACTTTTCCAAGATCCCTGAGGGGAAAACTGCTGAGGTCTCTTCCTCAAGATCACAGAGCACTTAATCCTTTAAACAAATTATCTTCAAGTACAGTCCTCCCTCGTTTATTGCGGTTAATCCGTTCCAACTCTAGCGGTTGCACCTGGCGTTGAAGGATTCCTGGGGTGTGGATACATAGGCCTACAGTCCATACATACAGTAATTTATTTTTAATTGTAATACAGGAGTATATAATTGACTCAGACAACTGAGCGTGCTGTATCATTTTCAGTGTCTCGATCAACTTTTTAATGAATATATTTGAAAAAACTGTGATAGAGTAAAGCCATGAAAGTCGAAGCGCGAAGTGGCAAGGGACGACTGTATCTGTTTTGTCAATGGAACTGTAATATTTACAGGAGCAGAATATTTTAGATCTTGACGCTCTGAAACTCAGCCCAAACATGAAACACACACCTCGGCCTTTCCCTTGCAGCAGATCATTTACCCATGATGTCCACTGCCTGGCCTTGACCCATGAAAGCTAAGACAAGACATTAAGAAAGTCCTTTTAGCCCTGGCCAGTTTGGCTCTGCGGTTAGAGCATCGATCCATGGACCAGAGAGACCCAGGTTCAGTTCCCGCTAAGAGCACGTACCTCGGCCTGGTTGGAGTTGTGTGGGTGGCGACCATGTGTCTCTCTCACATCGATGTTTCTCTCTCTCCTCCTCCTCCTCTCTCTCTCCCTCCCACTCTATCTTAAGATGGATGCAAAAATGTACTTGGGTGAGGATAAAAAACAAAAAAGGAAGACAGCTTAAGAGAACTGTGGGACGACTGGAAACATAATAATATTTGCATCATAGGAGTCCCCAAAGAAGAAGAAAATGAGCAAGGATTAGAGAATATATTTGAAGAAATAGTGATAGGAAACTTCCGTAATTTGGTGAAGGAAGAAGGCATTCAAGTTCAAGAAGCACAGAGAGCCCCAAGTAAGAAGAACCCAAACAAGCCCACACCAAGACACATAGTAATTAAAATGCCAAAAATTAAAGACAAAGAGAGAATCCAAAAAGCAGCAAGAGATAAGCAACAGGTTACCTACAAAGGAACCCCCATTAGGCTATCAGTTGACTTCTCAAAAGAAACATTCCATTCCAGAATGGATTGGCATGAAGTAATCAAAGTCATGAAAAACAAGGATCTGAATCCAATACTACTCTATACAGCAAGGCTATCATTCAAAATAGGTCAAATAAAGAGCTTCCCAGACAAAAAGGGCTAAGGAAATATATTACCACCAAACCAGCACTGCAAGAAATGTTAAAAGTACTGCTGTAATTAGTAGGAGAAATAGAAAGAAAAATATAACCACAATAAACAAAAATGGCAATAAATAAGTACATATCAATAATCACCTTAAATGTAAATGGTTTGAATGCTCCAACAAAAAGTAGCTGACTGGATAAGAAAGCATAACTCACATATATGTTGTTTACAAGAGACCCAGCTCACAACAAAAGACTCACATAGGTTAAAAGTGAAGGGGTGGGAAACAATCTTCCAAGCAAACGGAAAGGAAGAAAAAAGCTGGGGTGCAATACTCATATCTGATAAAAGAGATTTCAAAATGAAGGCCATAACTAGAGACAAAGAAGGCCACTACATAATATTGAAAGAATCTATCCAGTAGGAAGATATAACCTTGGTAAACATATATGCACCCAATATAGGAGCACCAAAATATATTAAAAATCTTCCGGAGGACTTCAAAGGAGAAATTAAGAGCAATACAATCATAGCAGGGGACTTCAACACCCTGCTCACATCACTGGATAGATCCTCTAGACAAAAAAATGAACAAGGAAACAGAGACTCTAAATGAAGCACTAGATCAAATGGATTTAATGGATATCTACAGAGAATTACACCCTAAAACGTCAGAATTCACATTCTTCCCAAGTACACATGGAATATTCTCAAAGATAGACCACATGTTAGGACACTAAGTCTCTACAAGTTTAAGAAGATTGAAATCATATCAAGCATCTTCTCAGATCACAACATGAAACTAGAAATCAATTGCAACAAGAATTTGCAAAGACATTTGAACGCATGGAGGCTAAATAGCATTGTTATTAAACAATGAATGGGTTACCGAGGAGATCAAGGAAGAAATTAAAAACTTCCTGGAAACCAATGAAAATGAACACACAACAACACAAAATCTATGGTATGCAATGAAAGCAGTTCTGAGAGGGAAGTTCATAGCACTACAGGCCTACCTCAAGAAACAAGAAAAATCTCTATTAGACTATCTAAACTCACAACTTAAAGAACTAGAAAGCAAACAAAAATAAAACCCCAGGCCAAGTATAAGGAAGGAAATAGTAAAGATCAGAACAAAAATAAATGACATAAAGACCAAAAAAACATTTCAAAGGATCAGTGGAACAAAGAGGTGGTTTTTCGAAAAGATAAACAGGATTGATGGACCCTTAGCTAGACTCACCAAGAAACAAATAGAGAGAACCCAAATACACAAAATCAGAAATGAAGGAGGAGAAGTAACAACTGACACCATCGAAATACAAAGGATCGTTAACAAATATTATGAACAATTATACGGCAACAAATTTGACAATCTAAACAAAATGGACAAATTTCTAGAAACACACAGCCTCCCAAAACTGAACCAGGAAGAGATAGAAAACTTGAATAGACCAAAAACAACTAAGGAAATTGAAGATGTAATCAAGACTCTTCTAGCAAACAAAAGCCCAGGCCCGGACGGCTTCACGAGGGAGTTTTACCTAACATTCAAAGAATAACTAACACCCATTCTCCTCAAACTATTCCAAAAAATTCAAGAAGGAAGATTCCCAAACTCATTTTATGAGGCCAGCATAATTCTAATTCCAAAATCAGAAAAAGACACTACAAAGAAAAAAAACTATAGGCCAAAAGCCCTGATGAACATAGATGCCAAAATCCTTAACAAAATACTAGCAAATCGGATCCAGCAATACATCAAAAAAATTATTCACCATGACCATGTGGGATTCATCCCAGGGATGCAAGGCTGGTACAATATTCACAAATCAATAAATGTGATACAGCACATAAACAAAATGAAAGATAAAAACCACATGATCATATCAATAGATGCTGAAAAAGCATTCAACAAAATCCAGCACCCATTTCTGGTAAAAATGCTCAGCAATGTGGGAATAGAAGGATCATATCTCGACATAATAAAGGCCATATATGAAAGACCTACAGCTAACATCATACTCAATGGGCAAAAACTAAAAGCATTTTCCTTAAGAACAGGAACAAGACAGGGATGCCCACTTTCACCACTCTTATTTAACATAGTCTTAGCCACAGCAATTAGACATGAAGGAAAAATAAAAGGGATCCAAATTGGAAAGGAGGAAGTGAAACTGTCATTATTTGCAGATGCCATGATATTATACATAGAAAACTCTAAAGATTCCATCAAAAATCTACTAGACTTAATAAATGAATTTGGCAGAGTAGCGGGATACAAAATTAACAGCAGATACAGAAATCGACGGCATTCTTATACACCAATGTTGAATTAACAGAAAGAGAAACTAAAAAGACAATCCCATTTACCATCGTGGCAAAAAAATTAAGATACCTAGGAATAAAATTAACCAAAGAAGTAAAGGATCTATTTGCAGAAAACTACAGGACATTGAAAAAAGAAATAGAAGAAGATCTAAAAAGTGGAAGCATATACCTTGTTCATGGATTGGAAGAATTAACATCGTTAAAATGTCCATACTACCCAAGGAAATCTATAGATTCAATGCATTCCCCATCAAAATACCAATGACATATTTCACAGAACTAGAACAAATACTTCAAAAGTTCATATGGAACCAAAAAAGACCCCAAATAGCCACAGCAATCTTGACAAAGAAGAACAAAGTAGGTGGGATCACAATACTGGATATCAGGTTATACTACAAAGCCACTGTAATCAAAACAACCTGCTACTGGCACAAGAACAAGCATATAGATCAATGGAGCAGAGAACCTGGAAGTTGACCAAAGACATTATGCTCAATTAATATTTGACAAAGGTGGCAAGAGTATACAATGGAGTAAAGACAGCTTCTTTAATAAATGGTACATACAAAAAAAAATGAAACTAGACCATCAACTTACACAATACACAAGAATAAACCCAAAATGCATAAAAGACTTAAATGTGACTCATGAATCCGTAAAAATCCTAGAAGAAAATGTAGGCAACAAAATTTCAGACATCATATGCAGCAGAATTTTCACTGATACATCCCCTAAGGCAACAGAAACAAAGGAGAAAATTAACACATGGGCCTACATCAAACTAAAAACCTTCTGCACAGCAAAAGAAACAATCATCAAAATGGAAAGGCAACCCACTGTATGGGAGAGCATAACTGACAATGATACATCAGATAAGGGATTAATTTCCAAAATATATAGAGTGCTCATACAATTCAACAAAAGGAAGACAAAAATCCAATTAAAATATGGGCAGAGGACCTAAAGAGACACCTCTCCAAACAAGACATACAAATGGCCAAGAGACATGTGAAGAAATGTTCAACATCACTAATCATCAGAGAGATGCAAATTAAAACAACAATGAGGTATCACCTCACACCTTTCAGAATGGCTGCCATCAACAAATCATCAAACAACAAGTGTTGGGGAGGGTGTGGAGAAAAGGGAACTTTAGCACACTGCTGGTGGGAATGCAGAATGGTGCAGCCACTATGGAAAACACTATGGTGTTACCTTAAAAACTTAAAAATTGAACTGCCATTTGACCCAGTGATCCCACTTCTAGGAATATACCCTAAGAAGCCTGAAACACCAATCAGAAAGAATATATGTACCACCATGTTCATAGCAGCACTATTTACAATAGCTAAGATCTGGAAACAGCCCAAGTGTCCATCAGTAGACGAATGGATAAAAAAGCTGTGGTACATATACACAATGGAGTACTATGCAGCTGTAAGAAAGAAAGATCGCTTATCCTTTGAGACAACATAGAGGGAGCTGGAAAGTATTATCCTAAGCAAAACAAGCCAAGCAGAGAACGACAAATATCACGTGATCTCACTTATTTGCAGAATATAATGAACATAACAGTCTGAGGAACAGGGTAGACCCAGAGACGTGTAAGTAGGGTACAGAAGAGGGAGTGGGTAGGGGAGGAAGAGATAAACCACAGAACTTATATGCATGTACACATAACCAATGGACATGGACAACAAAGCTGTGGACTTGGGGGGGGCAGGGGAAGAGGGTGTCAATGGGGTAAAAAGGAGAAACAGCTGTAACAAAAATAAATTAATTAAAAAAAAAAAAAAGTAGGTAAAACGCCAAAGTTATGATTTCTTAGCCATTTGCCTGAAGTACCGCCTGTAACTCAAGGGCATTTGACACATGTTATCTGCAGGCTTAGTTTGGCAAAGTTCTCAAAACAGAGGTCATCATTTTTCAATGCTTCCCAACCACCAGGAAAATGAGCTAGCTAAAAAAAGCCAGCATCTAGTCTGCACCTCCTTATAAATCATTACATTGATTTCCTGAATTATCACGTGCGTTCGGGCAGGAGTCCAGATCTCAGGGTCTGAGCATCCATAGATAGCTGATCAAAGGGCTCCGGTCTCCTGCTCTGAGACACCAGAACCCAGAGCTATGGTGACACTGCTCCCCAACCCAGGAAGTGACCCGGGGTGCTGCGGGAAGAGCTGCCTTCTCCCAACCCTTCCAAAAACCACTCTATGATGAGAAGAGCTGCTGTCAGTAAGAAAGGGGAAGGTAATCATGTAACAGCAAACCCTTTTTTGTGTGCTTGCCTTTATCATTTCTAAGGAGCATAAGTTCCCTTCATACAAAGCCCCATGTTCTGCTCTGCACTTTGAACCCTTTGGGTTTGTAAGTTTGAGAGAGGAAGTGGAAATATCCAGAGCCATGGAGGGAAAAGACTCTGGTGCTCAAGGGAAAGCAAGGAGAGGGAGGGGCAGGGCTGAGAGGCAGAGAGCGGGACCCAGAAGACCCATGAGACTGTAGAAGGTGAAGAGCCCCCATAAGATGACATCTCCACCAACCTAGGGAAGTTCACTGAACCAGCAGAGCGTGTGGTGGGGTGAATTTCTCCACCACTATGTCAGAGCTGACACCAGGGTGAAACAGAAACAGCACATGAGCCTTAAAAGAGTGCTCTGGCCCTGGCCGGTTTGGCTCAGTGGTTAGAGTGTCGGCCCACAGACCAACGAGTCTCGGGTTCGACTCTGGTCAAGGGCACGTACTTAGTTGCGGTTCATCCCCAGCTCTGGTCAGGGTCATGCGGGAGGCAACCAGTCCATGTGTCCCTCTCATGATGATATTTCTCTCTCTCCCCCACCCCCTCCTTCCCACTCTGTCTGAAGAGTAAAAAAAAAAAAGAGTACTCCGGCTGCCTTTGGGAAACTGGACCAGAGGGGAGGAAATGGAATGAGAGAGGATGGACCAGAAGCTAATGTCAAAGTGCATGACAGAAGCTTGAGCTACGGGGGCGAGGAGGTGGGTAGACAGAGTGGGACAGTCAACCAAGACCTTGAGACAGCTCAGATGTGGGGTGAAGATGAGAAATGGCCCTGTGTGTCTGGCCTGGACAAATGAGTGGATGGCCGTAAGAATTTATTCTGATGGGGAAGGCTGGAGTAGAATGTATTGGGAGTGGGGAGTGGAGGAAGAATGACCAAGAAGCTACAGAAGTTCAAGTTCTGAGCACCTCCATGGTCTTGTACCTCATTCTGCATTCACAATGCTGAGTTCTTTTTCTCCAAGGGGACTCCAAACTGCCTAAGTGTTAGGCCCCACAAAACCAAGCAGGAGATGATAAAAAGAGTTGGACCCATAAATTTAAGATGTTGTGACATACTCAAGGGGCCATGGTCAAATCCAATGCTAAATGTATAAACCTGGGCTCATGAGAGAGCTGGACATCTGCATCAAGAAATTAGTGGTTTAAAGTCACAGAAATGAATAAAACCAGCATATCCAGTGTCTGTCACTGCACCTGGATCACCTGGGAATTAAGATACAAATTCCCAGGTCTATCCTAGACCTAATAAATTAGAGTATCTAGAAAGTGAGGTCCAGAAATCTGCATTAACAAGGTTCCCAGAGAATTTTTATGCATAAAAATGTATGAAAACCACAGATCTAGTTAGAAAGTGGACAAAAAAGGAAGAGGACCCCGGACCAGCTCTGAAGAGCTGCCAACTGGGACGGTCAGGAGGAAGTGGAGACACAGGCAAGGAAGGGACAGCACAAGTGGCCAGAGAAGCAGAGGAAAGCTGTGGAGTCGAGTGTTGGAGAGGAGGGGTGCTGGGAGGTTGGATCAGAGCACGGGATGGAACCAGAGCCAGGCCAGCCGCTGAGCAAAGTGCACCGGCAGAAATCCTGGCCAGGCGGCGGGTCCAAGACGGCAGCACAGAAGACCCTGAACTCCCTCCCTCTCACGAACACACCAAATATACACCTACATACAGAGCAAGTCCTTCTGGAAAAAAAACACACAGAAATCCCAGCCAGAGGCACAGAGGAGGGGCTGGAGATCCTGCAGCCCCTGGGAGGTGAGGGAAGGGCCAGTGGCTCTGAGATTCCAAGCTGTTGCCTCCGAGTTGGCTGTGCTGTCCTTACAATGAGCCCCCACTGCCAAGGCTAACTGCAGAGGGGTGGCCCTTCCTTATAACCAGCAGTAGCTAAAGCACAAAGGCACGAATTAGAAAATACTATAAATCTTGGGGGGGAGGAGGAGGAAGCCTTTCAAAGTCCTTAGGAATCTGCCACCAACAATGCATTGGGACTCCCAGTAGCTGATTTTAACTGAGCAAAATCCAAATCGACATATTACTTCTGATCCCCCTTCCTTAAGGGTTTTATCTCTCTCTCTCTCTCTCTCTGTCTATCTCTCTTATTTCTGAAGCCATCAGAAATAGATTCTGCCCTGAGATGGCAAAACTGGGCTCGATGGGGTCAGGGCTCCAAGCCCAGCCCTTGTGGCTGTGTAGCAAAAAGTGGTCACAGAACCGGAGTGCAGGGAGTTCAGGAAACCCAGGTGTCCTCTGTGGACAGGAGACGTGCTGGTGAAAACGAGGATAAGAGCATACAACATACAAGATGAGTAGACAGTCCCACGAGGTTCCCACGGCACTTAGTGGACAGACAACTGGAGTTGTGCTGTGCTTAAGAGATAAGCTGGGCAGCCCTGGCCAGTTTTTCTCAGTGGTTAGAGCAACAGCCCAAGGACTAGAGGGTCTTGGGTTCGATACCTGGCCCTGATCGGGGTAATGTGGAAGGCAACCAATCAATGTGTCTGTCTCACATCAGTGTTTTTCTCTCTCTCTTCCACTCTATCTAAAAATCATTGGAAAAAACATCCTCAGGTGAAGATTAACAACAACAAACAAACAAAAGACAAAGAGAAATTTCTCTGGGTGGTGGGCACACAGTGCAATATACAGATTTTGTATCATGGAAATGTACACTTGAAACCCATATAATCCTATTAACCAATGTCACCCTGATAAATTTATTTATTTATTTATTTTTATCCTCACCCGAGGACATTTTTTCATTTTTTGTTCACATAGAGTGGGAGGGAAAGAGAGAGAAACATCAACGTGAAAGGTACACATCGAGTGGCTGCCACCCACAGGACCCAACCAGGGCCGGGGACAAACTGCAACCGAGACACGTGCCCTTAGCGGGAACCGAACCCGGGTCTCTCTGGACCGCAGGCCGACACTCTAAACGCTGAACCAAACCGGCCAGGGCACCCTGATAAATTTAATAATAAATAGATAAATAAAAGAAGAGAAACAAAAATAGAGATTATTAGAATAGAATAGTCATAACTAACCTTTCTTCCCACCACGGGTGACCCTTTAAGAGTCTAAAGTAGCCCTGGCCGGTTTGGCTCAGCGGTTAGAGCGTTGGTCTGCGGTCCGGAGAGACCCAGGTTCGGTTCCCACTAAGGGCACACACCTCGGTTACAATTTGTCCCCGGCCCTGGTTGGGTTGTGCGGGTGGCAGCCACTCAATGTGTCCCTTTCGTGTCAGTGTTTCTCTCTCTCTCTCTCCTTCTCTCTCCCTCCCACTCTATCTGAACAAAAAAAAAAAAGGAAAAATGTCCTCGGGTGAGGATAAAAAAAAAGAGAGAGTCTAAAGTAAGCTGTGGCTTCTCTCTGCCACAACAGCGCGCTTTTGCACATGGGTATAAAATCATACATTTTCAGGAGGTTCAGACTCCCTAAAGCCTATGTCTGTGTTTCCAGGGTCAAAATCTCTGAGCCCTACCACAAGCTTTATATTCATTTATTTTGTTTTGAGAGTACATTTATTAAAGCTGGGGACAGTGAAACGAAGAAAGGGCATTAGGGTAAAGAAGCAACAGGAGACAGCCTAGGTGGTGCCCTGCTTCGGCGCTCTAGAAGTGTTACAGGAAAGGGGTGAGCCAAGGAGGGGTTGCGTTTAGCTCACTGAAAAGTCAGAAAGGGGGCCTTGGAGACAGGTTCAGGAGGTAAGCCCAGGACAAGCTGCCGCTGCCCTCACAAGTCTTGTGAGGATCCTTAGAATTTAGGGAGAGAAGGTAAAGATACACACCTGGGTAAGAAAGGCACAGGCGTGCTTCAGAGAGAGCCAACCCTACCATATCATTTAAAAATTAACAGAGAATGCAGCAGATATGTCCACAGAATCACAAAACCTTAAGCAAAGTTGAATCATTTACAGAATTAAAAGCATCTCCTCTGCAGAGACTGGGAGAAGCGACAGGTTACTAGGAGAAAATAAATGAAAATGCCAATTAAGAGTTGCCCTTGCCTGAGGCCTGGCTGAGCCCCTTACCTACATTCACAGGGGAATAGTTGAGAGTACCACTCCAGAGCAAGGCTGCCTAGTTCAGATCTTGGCTCCATCATTTCCTATTTGTCTGACTTGGGCTCTGTGCCTCAGTTTCTTTATCTGTAAAATAAAGGCAAGAAGGCTAAAAATGGTACTTATCTCAAGGATCGTTACTATGCATAGCGGTTGAAACAGGGTCTGGCTATTATGGAAATTTGTGACCAATTTGCTGGGTGGTTAAAATTGTGAGCTGAAGAGTTTAGGAAAATCATAAATATCATGATGCCTTAGTTTCCCCAGTTTAAATAGAATCTGCTTCATAAATTGGTTGTGAGGATTAATGAGACTGTCACATAAAAACTCTTCTCACAATGCCTAGCATATCACAAGTGCTCAGTAAATTTCAGCTATTGTCAATAATTCTGGGGGATAAGAACTGTAATTACCTTAATTTATTTCTGAATAAAAGATAAATAAGATCGTCCTGGCTGGTTAGAGCATCGGCCTGCGGTCCAGAGAGACCCGGGTTCGGTTCCCGCTAAGGGTACGTACCTCGGTTGCAGTTTGCCCCCACAAACTGGTTGGGTCGTGTGGGTGGCAACCACCCGATGTGTCCCTTTCACGTTGATGTTTCTCTCTCTCTCTCTCCCTCCCACTCTATCTGAACAAAAAATGGAAAAAAGGTCCTCGGGTAAGGATAAAAACAAAAAAAAAGGATAAATATAAGACTTAGATTAAGTGCCCTGTTGATAGCACCTCAGCTAGCAAATGATTGTGGCAAGATTTCATCTCTGATGAGTCTGAAACCACTTGTAACCATTATCACATACAACTTCTTATTTGAACATGGGTTTGAGAACAAAAAAGGTGATTACTGCCTACTGGATTACTAAGAGAAAGAAAGAGGTTAGTCCAAACTTTGGGGTATTCTCCATGGAGGCCAATCATGACTTTGGCCCAAAGCCCTTCTTTGCCACACTTAAAAATGAAAGACTGTTGCCCTGGCTGAGTAGCTCCATTGGTTACAGCATTGTGCCCATACCCCAAGGTTTCGGGTTCGATCTCCAGTCAGGGCACATAAAAGCAGCAACCAATGAATGCATAAATAAGTGGAACAACAAACTGATGTGCTCCCCCCTTTTCTCTCTTCCTCTTTCTCTCTAAAAAATTACTAAATTTTTTAAAAATTGCCCAACCTGTGTGGCTCAGTAGTTGAGCATCAACCCATGCACCAAGAGGTCACTGGTTCAATTCCCAGTCAGGGCACATGCCCCGGTTGTGGGCCAAATCCCCAGTGGGGGGCATGCAGGAGGCAGCAGATAGATGTTCTCTCTCATTGATGTTTCCATCTCTCTCCCTCTCCCTTCCTCTCTCTCTAAAATCAATAAAGAAAAAAAGAAAAGAAATTACCTCTACAAAAAAGAAATGGAAGACAGCATAGGCTGAACCTTGCTCTCAACCAGTTTTAAGCCCTTCACAAGTGGTTGTTAAACCACAGCCCAAACTCAAAAAACAAGCCATTTCCCCAAATAGCTTACCTAACAAAGTGAACCCTTCAAAATGAAAGTAGAAATCTTAAGACTAAAAAAGATATCAAGGGTGCTCCAAAGTCACGTCCAACTGCTGCTACAGAACACCAACATTAGTCTTTAATTCACGCACTTTTATTTGGAAAAGAATGAAGGGGTTTATTCCTATTTTCTAGATATGAAGCTCCAGGAGGCCTCCCCATAAGTAAAACTCAAGAGGAAGTTCACACTACAGCCTAGCGTAGTGGGGAGAGAAGCAGTGAGTGCCAGTCAAGGGAGCCCTGGTTGTCACCCCACCAAATTAAAAGAGCGGGAGCCCTGGTGAGAAGCAGTGTCATTTGAACAGGTCTCCACTCTCGCAACACCAATTTCCTCACCTTCGTGAAACAGTAACCTCAAAAATGAGAATGAAACAGATGGGCAGAAGAAACAACATGATCCAATAAAATACAGTGCTAATCACGTTACTTCACATCTTCATATATTTACTTCCGGGTGTATTTTATTTCTGTATCTTTATTCATAACAGCCCCATACCTTTAAAAAAAAAAAAAAGCCTTTGGAACAGGCATGATTGGAAGTAATGGCAGAAGTAGCAGGAGCACCTCACCTCACCTCTGTTCTGGGACTGAGGAGTTCCAGCTAAACTTGGTCAAATGAAGAAGTCACTGGTGGCATCCACATCACCCGCTCTGACCCAGGGAAATGAGGGAGTTTATACATCCCAAGCCTATACCCATCCTACAGCCCCAAAGGTGGGGAGAACCCTACAGCAGGAGTCAGCAGCCCACAGGAATCTAGGCCTGTTTCTACACCCATCTGGCTGAATGACTCCCCTCCCATGGCCTTAATTACCCCCTCCCTAAAACGAAAGGTTCGCATAAGATCACATGAAAGCCTCCTGCCTGCTCTAAATGTCTAACTCCTTTCTTCTTACATGTAAACATGTCTTGCCCAAATAAAAACCCTTCGTTTTGTTAAAAAAGAAAAAACAGGCCCAAAATGGAGTCACTTATGCTAAGCCCACATCACCAAACCAAGACAATACTTAATTATAGTTTCAGCCTCTGCCAGGAGTGGAATCTTAGATCCGTCAATCCGGAATTACCTGGCCAGTACTAGTGAGATAAACTGCTTGACAGACCCCGCCTCCCCCTAAGGAAGGTGACCTTCCCACCAGCAAACCAATTTTTGCTGGCATACTTTCCGCATCCGTTCCCTTCTGCCTATAAAAGTCTTCCATTTTGTACAGCTCCTGGGGGCTCCTTTCCATCTGCCAGAAGGGATACCGCCCGATGCACGAATCATTGAATCAGGTCAATAATATCTTTAACATGTATGGAGTTGGCCCTGCCGGTGTTGAGCGTCGACCTCTGCACGGAGAGGTCACAGGCTGGATTTCTGCCAGGGCACATGCCTGGGTATCCGGCTCCATCCCCAGTGCGGGGCGTGCAGGAGGCAGCCAACGATGTTTCTCCCTCATTGATGTTTCTATCTTTCCCTCTCCCTTCCTCGCTCTCTAAAAATAAAAATTTTAAAAATATATTCAGTTGCATTTTTTTTTAACATTTCCAAGCAGGGCATGTTGCTCTAACTGCCATGAGCATTCCGCTCAATAATCCCTGTTCAGTCTTAAGCGCGATGCGTGGGAACTGGAAAACGGGCTGTTGCTTTCCGGCGGCACCACACCTGGCTCGGTCACCGTGGATTTTCTCGCAATCCCACAAGCCCACGAAAATCAAAACACAAACAAAAAAACAAACACCCTGCTACTCCTCCCAATTTCTAAAGCCAGAGCTACCCTTTCATGAATCAAAATAATACCCACCCAATCCCGGCCTGGTGTAAGGTGCCTCGGCACTTTTCCTGCCCTCCAGGACCCCGCCTCGCCCCACCCTCTCCTCCTTCCAGCCTGCAGCCTGGAGCGGCGTCCGCGCCCTCCTCCAGCCACCGACCGGGTCTTCCTCCCCGCACCCGCCCCCGGGGACCTGGGCGCACCGGGAAGGGCCCCGCGCCTCTGGAAAGGCGAGGGCGGACGACTCGTCCCCGGCTGTGGTCCCCACCCAGGCAGGTCTCCTGTCACTTACGCGCGGCAGCTCCAGCAGTCGGGCAGGGCAGCCCCGGCGCAGCGGAGTTTGCTGACTCAAAGGCCGGCGGCGGCGGCGAGCGCCCAGGAGCGCACCCGAGCGCAGCCCCGCGCTCCCCGCGCACGTCGCGGCCCTGCGCCCGCGCCCGCGCCCCGGGCCCGCCGCCGGACAACTGGCTTCCGCTGCGCCGGCCGCGGCCACTGCGCTGCCCAGGCCAGGTGCTGCTCGACGTCGCCCGCTGCGCCCCGCCCTCCGGCCCGCCCTCTGGAGATGGGCGGCCCCGCGCGACCCCTGGGCCGCAGAGAGCGGTGCAGCCGCGGGGGGGCGCCGGCGTTCCGGAGCCCGGGTCCCACCTCCGGGTCCCTGAAATCAGGCTAGGGAGAAAATACCCCAGCTCGCCGGGGTGCCGAAGGTGTACAGTGGCGCCCTTTGGAATCACCACTGGACAGCTACCTTGAGCTTGCTGACCCTGGCCCCTTACTTCTGGGGAGGATTGATGAACGGGGAGAGGGAGGGATAGATTATGTGATAAACAAGAATGATAGAATGTAACGGGTGGAATGTAGGTGGAGGGCATATGGGTATGTACTATAATAGTCTTTCAACATTTCTGTACGTTTAAAATATTGCACAATAAAACTTTGGGGGAAAAGAAATAAAATCTGTCAAGGGGTCTGAACCAGTAAATCATTTCCCAAACGGCACCTTGGGCTGTGTCTGACCCACCTATTTGCATGAAAAATAAATGACTGTTACTGGTTTATGTATTTACTATATATTCTCTTCTATTTTTTTTTTATCCTCACCCGAGGACACTTTTCCATATTTTGTTCAGATAGAGTGGGAGGGAGGGAGAGGGGGAGAGAGAGAGAGAGAGAGAGAGAGAGAGAGAGAGAGAGAGAGAGAGACATTGATGTGAAAGGGACACATCGAGTGGCTGCCACCTGCACGACCCAACCAGGGCCGGGACAGACTACAACCGAGGTACGCGCCCTTAGCGGGAACCAAACATGGGTCTCTCTGGACCGCAGGCCGACGCTCTAACCGCTGAGCCAAACCGGCTAGGACTCTTCTACTTTTTTTTTTATGTTTGCTGTAAAACTATGCCATGTTGCCTGCAGCAGCCTCATACATCTGATTGCATCGTTTTATCTTGTATTTGATTTAATCTCCTGTTGTTTTGTACAGTAACATGTAATACAGGCTTGTAGCCTTGGAGCAATAGGATATAGTATATAGCGTAGGTTATACCATCTAGGTTTGTGTAAATACACTATGACATTTGCACAAGGACGAAATCGCCTACCAACACGTTTATCAGAATGCATTCTGGTCATTAAGGGACTTATGACTGTAATCACTGAATTTGCTAGTTGGTGACTACATGGCAGAATAATAAACATAGACTAATATTTCAGTTTTTGACACAAATTTTCTCCTTAAATCTGGCTGCCAATTATCATTCAGGGCCATTCCAGGCCTAACTGAAAATGTACATGGCTGTCCTCCACATCTAAATCAATTTTGCATAACAAAACTCCAAAATCTGCAATATTATATCTTAAGTTCTTGAATCCTGAATTTACATCACTGAAACTGGAATCGGGTATTTAATTTCCTAAAATTGCACTCACGTCATAACACACAAGTGAATGTAAACATGATCACTTTTGAAAATCAAAGTGTATCTTTCAAATTCTTGTCTCTGTGCTCCACAAAGAAAAGTATTTTGACTGGAAAACAAAATGCAGCATGTGTCTAACTACGGTCCTTAGAGATTTTGCAAATTATAAATCTTTCTGAATTTATTATGGCGGAGAACACCATCTTACAACGGTGAGCAGAGCAACAAAAACCTTTGACAAGTCTATTGGAGGTCATTTAAATGTTAGAATTATGACCCTAACAGAAAGGAAGAATATGAAAAGAATTCAAAATAGAATGAAACAATAATGGATTATTTTAACCCATTCCATCAGTGTAGCAGCTGGGTGGCGTTTCTGGCTAAAGAATTGTAATGTGGCCCTGGCCGGCTTTGCTCAGTGGTTAGAGCGTTGGCCGGCGATCCAGAGAGACCCAGGTTCGGTTCCCACTAAGGGCATGTACCTTGGTTGCAGTTTGTCCCCGGCCCTGGTTGGGTTGTGCGGGTGGCAGCCACTCGACCTGTCCCTTTCATGTCGATGTTTCTCTCTCTCTCTCTCTCTCTCTCTCTCTCCCACTCTATCTGAACATAAAATGGAAAAATGTCCTCGGGTAAGGATTAAAAAAAAAAAAGAATTGTAATGTGCAACCTGAATCTAGGACACTGAGCTAGGTGACTGCTACCTTTTTTAGCTTATGATTTCTTGTTATACCATCAATGGGCAAGTAAACTGGGACTTTCTGGTGCTTAAGAAATCCTAGCCTGCTAACAAAATCACCATAAAATTGCTCTTAAGAAGAAATTCTTTTACCTGCCCAAATCCCACCTCAACAGTGACTTCTACATTTACTGGTTTTAAACCAAGCTTCACCATCTCTCACTCTGTGATCCTGGGAAAATAACAAACTTTCTGGGTCTCATTTTCCGGCCTGAAAAATGGGGACAATGATAATAGCACCAGCCTCATAGGGTTATTGTGGGGGTTAAGTGAAATAACTCAGGTAAAGCTCTTGGAACTGTATTAGGTACATAGTAAGTACTCAATCAATTTAATTTATTATTCTAACTTTCTGATTGTAACTGCTATTATAACTTGATCCTCTTCTCTAATCTTCCATCTCCAAGCTAAGTGCACTTAGATATATTAAAGAAACTACCTCCAGCTCTTCTAACTCAGTCATTAAGAAGACACTGAGTCCTTCATCTCCTGGGGAAGTTGCAAAATCCCCAGACAGTAAAAATGAAAGTCACCTGGACTCAGTGTTCAAAAATTATAATTAACTGATACATTACATTCAAAACTCTCTAGCCCAGCTGGTATGGCTCAGTGGTTGAGCATCGACCCATGCACCAAGAGGTCGCTGGTTTGATTCCCAGTCAGGACACATGCCCAGGTTGTGGGCCCAATCCCTAGTGGGGGGCCTGCAGGAGGTGGTCAATTGATGTTCTCTCTAATTGATACTTCTATCTCTCCCTCTCCCTTCCTCTCTCTAAAATCAATAAAGAAAAATTATTAATAAATAAATAAATAAAAACTCTCTAGCCCAGGATGGTGTGGCTCAATAGTTAGAGGGTCAGCCCATGCACCAAAGGGTCTCAGATTTGATTCCCACTTAAGGGCTTATACCTGGGTTGCAGCTTCAATCCTGGCCTGGTCAGGGCACATGAGGGAGGCAACCAATAGATATGTCTCTCTCACATCGATGTTTCTTTCTATCTCTCTTTCTCCTCCTCCTTTTCTCCCTCCACTCTCTCTTAAAAAAAATCAATAGAAAAAATATCCTTTGGTGAGGATTACAACAACAACAACAACAAGAAAATGCTCTAAATGTACGTGAATGGTCCCACCTTCTTGAGAAATACTGTCAAGATGGATATTCATCATGTACAGAAGATGGTTTTTATTATTTATTAATACAATAATGGGAAGGGAGCAAAAAATTTAAACAAATGACAAATTGAATTTTGATTTCTGATCTTTACAAGTATAATCTATTTTCAATAGTATGAAGACATACAGATTAATGTGAATAAAAACAACTATTCTAGATTATCAATCCAATGTCTTTTTTCAAAATACCTCTCTTTTGCACCCCTCCCCAAAAAAGACTAGAAAAGAGTCTGGAACCTGATTACTTATTTGTAAGATAAAGGGGTGTAGACTTCTCATCTGTCTTCCCACCCCTCCATCTTCCTTACTTTGGTTAGTTGACTACTGTTCTCTCAGTTAACACTCCAAACCTACTAGCTTTGGCACTTCCTTTGACCTCTCCCTTCCCCGACCCACTCAGGTGCAGGTCCCATACATTTCATTGGTCAGATCCTAGTGTTACTCACCCTGTACTTTCCATCCTCCTGTGTAAACTCTGACTCTCTGAATCCTGCAATCGCCTCTTCACAGTGGTTTGATTTAGTGGTTTTCAAACATTTTTAGCAATAAGATCCTTTCTTTAAATAAACCCCATTTATAAAATAGGGAGAAACAGTACTTTGTTACTATAGATTTATTTGAAGAATTTGCTTTTGTTCCTCATAAAGAAATCTATGATCACCAGAAGCTGCTTTCTTGAGCACCGACATTTGAAATCAGGTGTTTGTTAATGATTTTTGGAATGGCCTATCAGTGTCCATATCCAATTTATTTCTCTATTTGATTGCTCAGTATTAAGAAAATTCTCATACAAGTCTTTATAACATTTGTAAATAATTTAAGATTGTCTTCAGTCTAAGCTGTTCAGAAGTTTGAAAGAGAGGAGTCGAAATTTTCGTTTCAAAGATGAGGCACTGGAGGCTTTGGGTGGTGAGCACACCACGAGTATACGGATGTCGTATTGTAAAGTTGTACACCTGAAATTTATGTGATGTTATTAACCAATGTTGCCCTAATACATTTAATAAAAATAAATAAATAGGGGAAAAGATGAAGCACTGTGAATATTTAACACATTCTCGTGCTTTATCAAAACCAGAAAGAAAACGATAAGAAGACCAATATTTACAATAAGTGCTAACATGCCTATAATGGGAGTTATTGCCACACAGCATACTGTATGTTCAGCTGTCTTTGCACAACTATATAAGAAAATGCTCCTGTCTTTCTCCTTTACTCTCACACTACCACCACACTCGCAACACTTCTGACACCAGATGTGTGGGTTTTCTACATGTCAAGCAATTCTGTGACACCAGCTGAGTGTCCTACAATTCAATTAAGTTCTGACACTGTCTACCTGGAGTTAGTCTTAGACACCAGAGGTTGTGTTCAGTCTCACAAGTCTGCCCACACTTCAGATACCAATTGAAAATTCCAGGTCATTTGCTACGGTTGGAGTTACCATGACCTCCTTCTTGGGTTTAATAATTGCTAGGATGGCTCACAGAACTCAAGAAAACATGTTTACTGGCTTATTTTGAAATAAAGAATATGATAAAGGATACAGATGAGGAGGTAAATAGGGTGAAGTTTGGAAGAGTCTCCATGGAGTTAGGATATGCACCCTCCCACATGTAGATGTGTTCACCAACTCAGAATTTTATCAACCAATGTAGCCCCGATTAACTCAATAAAAATAATTTTTTTAAGTTCATATTGCCTTAGAATTCCCTAAATCTATTGACATGCAGTTACGGAGCTGAGTTATATTGTGACGGGCAGCTACCTGGCCGGGCAGTATCACGAGAGGCAGCCGCTATGGAAAGACGCTGCTACCCATCAGGAACTACTGCAAGAGGTGAATACCAGGCAAACTATGTGGCTTTAGTCATCTACGTGGCCATTTCTGTGATAGGTAAATATTAAGGGGGGGGGGGAGAAAATAATCCACGTATACAAAGATGGTTGTACAAGAACTAGATGTAGCTTTAAAGGATAATAATAAAGGATTGGTATATTATGTAATGGAATACTATACACCCATTAGAATGATTATATGGATAGATATTTATTGACATGAAATAACAGAGTATACAGATGTCATATCTAGTATATAAGACTGTCAAAGTGAGAAACATTCGCCCTGGCTGGTTTGGCTCAGCGGTTAGAGCGTCAGCCTGAGGACCAGAGAGTCCCGGGTTTGGTTCCCGCTAAGGGCATGTACCTTGGTTGCGGTTTGTCCCTGGCCCTGGTTGGGGTCGTGTGGGTGGCAACCACTCGGTGTGTCTCTCTCACATCAATGTTTCTCTCTCTCTCTCTTCCTCCTCTCTCCCTCCCTCTCTGTCTGAAGATAAATGCAAAAAATGTCCTCAGGTGAGGATAAAAAAGAAAAAGTAAGAAACCTTTAAACCTCTAGAGAATTTTTGTGAGTTTATCTGATCCAAACTGTTGACAATTGCCGAGAAGCAAAATCTCAACACATTGAGATAATGCTCCAGAGAATGGCAGTTTTGCACCTTATTTTATACATTACAATCAAAAGAGGACATAAGCTCTGAACAGTTTGACTCAGAGGTTTTAGAGCATTGGCCCGTGGACCAAAGGGTCACAGCTTCAATTCCCAGTCAAGGGCATGTACCTGGGTTGAGGTTTGATCCCCAGCAGGAGACAACCAATCCGTGTGTCTCTCTCACATTGATGTTTCTCTCTCTCCCTTCCTCCATTCCACTCTATCTAAAAATCAATGAAAAATATCCTTGGCTGATGATTAACGAAGGAGGAGGAGGAGGAGGAGGAGGAGGAGGAGGAGGAGGAGGAGGAGGAGGAGGAGGAAGTGGGCTACATGAAATCCATTAGTGATTGACTAGGGAGGTGGGAGAGAGCAAAGTGGGGAAACCTCTGGGATTGGATAAAAAGTAAAATGTAGGGATTATGGTCTCTGCTCTGGCAGGGTTGTGTGGGAAAAGGGAGGTCAGCTTGACATTCCAAAAGTATGTTATCATAGATGCAAGAGATAATAAAGAGGCTCAGTTAAAGTAAAGATTGACTGTCATCACAGAAAATTCTAGCCTAGGACATGACTACCCACCGTGACCTGCTTTTAGTTAGGATATTATTGTTGTTTTTTAAATAGTTCTGTTGTTGTTAATCCACATCTGAGGATATTTTTCCATTGGTTTTTAGAGAGAGTGGAAGGGAGGGAGAAAGAAAGAGAGAGAAACATCAATGTGAGAGAGACACATGGATTAGTTGCCTCCCACACGACCTTGACCAGGACTGGGGATGGAGCCTGCAACCCAGGTACATGCCCTTGACCAGAAATCTAACTCAAGACCCTTAAAAATGTGCATACCACATGATGCAGTGATCTCACTTGAAGGAATTTGTACTAAGGAAGCAAACAAAAAATTCCCATTACAATGCCTAATAATAGCCCTAGCCAGTTTGGCTCAGCAGTTAGAGCGTCGGCTCGCGGACCAGAGAGTCCCGGGTTCGGTTCCAGCTAAGGGCACGTAACTTGGTTGTAGTTTGTCCCTAGCCCCATTGGGGTCGTGTGGGTGGCAACCAGTCGATGTGTCTCTCTCACATTGATGTTTCTCTCTCTCTTCCTTCCTCTCTCCCTCCCACTCTATCTGAAGATAAATGCAAAAAATGTCCTCAGGTGAGGAAAAAAAAAATTATTTGGCTTGGTAAGTTAAGGATCTTTGTTTGCAAACACACACACACACACACACACACACAATGCCTAATAATAGAAGGTAGTTAAATAAGTTGTAATATCCATATGATGAAATAATATATAACCTGGAAAAATATGATTATATTTTTGAGTATTAAGAAAAGGTCCCCATTTTTCCTAGAGCCATTTGCTCTTTCCTATTCAGTATGTGCTAATCATTATCTCAGTGGAAGGGAATAATATTTTTAAGACTCAAAGATGAAGAAGGTAGGGTGAAGAGATGAAAATGAGCTCAGACCAGACACTAGCTTTCACTTCTCTCTCCCTGATCCCCACCCCATCACAACCCTGGGCATTTATATTGAGGGAGAGGGGAGGGAGGAAGAGAGAGACACATCAAGTGGTTGCCACCCACACAATCCCAACCAGGGCCAGGGACAAACTGCAACTGAGGCACGTGCCTAAGTGGGAACTGAACCCCGGCCTCTCTGGTCCATGGGTCGATGCTCTAACCGCTGAGCCAAACTGGCCAGGGCAGGTTAGTGACATTTAATTGACTAAAATTCATTTCTACTAGATGGAAGGAGGCTTGAAAAACATTATCTTCAATTATATAAAAGAATTTTAAAAGTTATGGTTCTTGGGGGGGAGGGGAGAAACATCTGTAACAAAATAAATTAATTGATAAAAAATAAAGTGGGAAAGCCCTGGCCGGTTTGGCTCAGCCGTTAGAGCGTTGGCCTCTGGTCCAGAGAGACCTGGGTTCGGTTCCCACTAAGGGCGCGTACCTCGGTTGCAGTTTGTCCCGGGCCCTGGTTGGGTCATGCGGGTGGCAGCCACTCGATGTGTCTCTTTCGTGTCGATGTTTCTCTCTCTCTCTCTCTCTCTCTCTCTCTCTCTCTCTCTCTCTTCCTCTCCCTCCCTCCCACTCTATCTGCACAAAAAATGGAAAAAATGTCCTCAGGTGAGGATAAAAAAATTAAAATAAATAAAATAAAGTGGGAAAAATAAATAAATAAAAGGTTATGGTTCTTGCACAGCTGATTTTGCATCTAATGTGATTGATTCTAAGATTTTAAAACATGCATGAAAACGATTACAAGTATATATCAAAATATTCTCATAGTGAATTAAAAACATCTTTTGTATTTATTTTTGTTTATTTTTTAGAATGAATAAGAATTATCTCTGGAATTAAAATAAATAGTTATGTTACAAATGCTTCTGAGCACGACTTTTCCTGCTTTGCTTTTTTTTTTTTTTTATTGATTTTTTTTTTTTTTCCAGCAAGAAAGAGGAAGGAAAAGAGAGATAGACACATCCATGTGCTGCCTCCTGCACTCCCCCTACTGGGGATCGAGCCTGCAACCCAGGCATGTGCCCTAACTGGAATTGGCCAGGCTGCTTTTTTTTTGTAATCTTCACCCAAGGGTATTTTTTTCCATTGATTTTCTGAGAGAGTGGAAGGGATGGGGGAAGGGAAAGAGAGAGAAAACAAAGATGTGACAGAGACACATGGATTGGTTGCCACCCATATGCACCCCGACTGGGGCTTAGGATCGAACCTGCAACCCAGGTATGTGCCCTAGACCAGGAATGGAAACTGAAAGCCCTTCAGTGCGCGGCCGATGCTCTAACTGCTGAGTGCACCGGCCAGGGCCCTGCTTTGCTTTTAATAACACACTGTAAATGCTAAATTCCCACTTTGCTCTCACTATGAAGGTGTTCATACTAATAGCTATTGACTTTGTCAAGCTTATCTTTTTTACTTTGTATTAAATCCAGCTTTCTGGGGAATTTCCTCTCAAGTATGCTTGTATATTTCTGTGTTCCCATGGTGAAGCCAGAAGTAGACTTGGGAACCTGTTGTCATGGACACAGATGACACAAATTTGGCTTAAAAGTGTGTGATGACAAGATAATATAATTATGTAGTCTCTGTGACAAAGTAGTCCTTTAAAAAAAAAGGTCAGTGAAAGAAAATTTGACAATGGTTTCCAGAGAGTGTTTTAAATTATATGGATATGAGGGGGGGGTGTCTGGTGGTGTAAAGGTCAAACCTGGAGGTGACACCAAGCCCTAGCTTAAATTCTCATCTTAGTTCTGTCACTAATTCACTGTCTGAGGTCCTCTGAGCCCATTTCCAAAGGATTTAAACCAGTGACCTGGTATGATCTCCCAGTGTTCAGCGGAGTGCCTAGATCCAGGTAATGCTATTTAACAGCTTTCAAAATCTTTCTGCATGCAGGCTCTTGTGTCCTTCTCAGAGTATTACATATTCTGAAAACAACAAAGTCTTTACAGGTGATTAAATTGAAGAGACAGACTCAAGTTGACAAAATCTCTCAGCTGGGTTGTGGGACAACAGAGACCCTGACCACTACAGGAAAAGACACAAGTAACAAATGTTTGTGAAGTGCCTCCCAGGAGCAGGCACCAGGACTGGGGCTGCGGTCACCTCCAGGCTCACCTGTGGCCAGATAACCCACCTCCACGCTCACTCACTAGGTTGTCAGCAGCCCTCGGTTCCTCACTGGCTGTGGCAGGCCTCTCCACCGGACTGCTGGCCGCATGGCCGCGTGCTACCCCAGAGCGCGCAATCTGAGGTTGGCGTTGGGGGTGGAGAGCACCCAGACAGACTGCAATCTTTTATAACCTGTCTTGGAAGTGACATACCACCTTTTCTGCTGTATGCTTTTGGACACACAGACCAAGGCTGACACAGTGTGGGAGAGAACGACCTAAGCTTAGGCTCGAGAGCCAGGAGGCAGTTTTGGGGGGACCTCTTGGAGGTTGGCTACCATAGCATCTAACCCATGTTCCCTGCTCTACAACCTGCTTGCCTCCTGAAGATCAGCAGAGACACAGTTTCATTTTTATTTATTCCTTTGTTTTATATATTTTATTGATTTTTTTAGAGAGAGAGGAAGGTAGAGATTGAAACATTGAGCAGCTGCCTCCTGTACGCCCCTGACTGGGGATCGAGCCTGCAACCCTGGGCATGTGCTCTGACAGGAATCGAACTGGGACCTCTCAGTCCATGGGGTGACACCCAGCCCACTGAGCCACACTAGCCGGGTCACAATTTTATTTTTATTTTTTATTTATTTTATTTATTTATTTATTTATTTATTTTTGTTACAGATGTTTCTGCTTTTTCTCCCATTGACACCTTCCTGCCCATTTCCCCCACCCCCACCCGCCCTGTCCCCAGCATTGTTGTCTATGTCCATGGTTACGCACACATACATATAAGTTTCTTGGTTTCTCTCTTCCCTCTCCCCTACCCTCTCTTCTGAGGTTTGTCAGTCTGTACTCTACTTCTATGTCTCTGGGTCTATTTTGTTCATCAATTTGTTTCATTCACTATACTCCACAAATAAGTGAGATCATGTGATATTTGTCTTTCTCTGATTGGCTTGTTTCGATTAGGATAATACTCTCCAGGTCCCTCCATGTCATCTCAAAGGATAAGAGATCTTTCTTTCTTACAGCTGCATAGTATTCCATTGTGTATATGTACCACAGCTTTTTTATCCATTCATCTATTGGGCTGTTTCCAGATCTTAGCTATTGTAAATAGTGCTGGTATGATCATGGGGGTACATATATTCTTTCTGATTGGTGTTTTAGGCTTCTTAGGGTATATGTATAGAAGTGGGATAATTGGGTCAAATGGCAGTTCAATTTCTAAGTTTTTGAGGTAACACCATATTGTTTTCCATAGTGGCTGCACCAGTCTGCATTTCCATCATCAGTGTACTAGAGTCCCCTTTTCTCCATACCCTCACCAGCACTTGTTGTTTGATGATTTGTTGATGGCAACCATTCTGACAGATGTGAAGTGATACCTCATTGTTGTTTTAATTCGCATCTCTCTGATGATTAGTGACATTGAGCATTTCTTTACATGTCTCTTGGCCAATTGTATGTCCTGTTTGGAGAGCTGTCTCTTTAGGTCCTCTGCCCATTTTTTAATTGGGCTTTTTGTCTTCCTTTTGTTGAGTTGTATGAGTACTCCATATATTTTGGAAATTAATTCCTTATCTGATGTATTGTTGGCAGTTACACTCTCCCATATGGTTGCTCTTTTTGCTGTGCAGAAGCTTTTTAGTTTGATGTAGTCCCACGTGTTCAATTTTTTCCTTTGTTTCTGTTGCCTTAGGCATTGTGTCAGTGAAAATTCTGCTACATGTGATATCTGAAATCTTGTTGCCTATATTTTCTTCTAGGATTTTTATGGATTCACAAGTTACACTTAAGTCTTTTAACCATTTTGAGTTTATTCTTGTGTATGGTGTAAGTTGGTGGTCTAGCTTCATTTTTTTGCATGTAGCTGTCCAATTTTCTCAACATCATTTATTGAAGAGGCTATCTTAACTCCACTGTATGTTCTTGCCACCTTTGTTAAATATTAATTGAGCATATTGTCTTGGGTCAATTTCTAGGTTCTCTGTTCTGTTCCATTGATCTATATGCCTGTTCTTGTGCCAGTACCAGGCTGTTTTGATTACAGTGGCTTTGTAGTATAACCTGATATCTGGTATTGTGATTCCTCCTACTTCATTCTTTTTTTTTCAATATTGCTGTGGCTATACAGGGTCTTTTTTGTTCCATATAAACTTGTGGAGTATTTGTTCTAGTTCTGTGAAATATGTCATTGGTATTTTTTTTTTTTTAAATCCTCATCCGAGGACTTTCTTGCATTCATTTTTTAGATAGAGTGGGAGGGAGAGAGAGAAACTTTGATGTGAGAGAGACATACCAACCGGTTGCCACCCACATGACCCCAAACAGGGCTGAGGACAAACTGCAACTGAGGCACGTGCCCCCAGCAGGAACCGAACCTGGGACTCTTTGGTCTGTGGGCTGATGCTCCAACTGCTGAGCCAAACTGACCAGGGCTGTCATTGGTATTTTGATGGGAACTGCATTGAATCTATAGATTGCTTTGGGTAGTATGGACATTTTAATGATGTTAATTCTTCCAATCCATGAACAAGTTTTATGCTTCTTCTATTTTATGTCTTCCTTTTTTTTTTTTTTTTTCCAATGACCTGTAGTTTTCTGTGAAGAGGACTTTTACTTCTTTGGTTAAGTTTATTCCTAGGTATCTTAAATTTTTTTTGCCGCAGTGGTAAATGGGATTGCTTTTTTAGTTTTTCTTTCTGTGAGTTCATTGTTGGTGTATAAGAATGCTATCAATTTCTTGACATTAATTTTGTATCCTACTACTTTGCCAAATTCATTTACTAAATCTAGTAGATTTTTCATGGAGTCTTTAGGGTTTTCTATGTACAATATCATATCATTTACAAATAATGACAAATAATAACTTCCTCCTTTCCAATTTGAATCTCTCTTATTTTTTCTTCATGTCTAATTGCTGTGGCTAAGACTTCCAGTACTGTGTTAAATAAGAGTGGTGAAAGTGGGCATCCCTGTCTTTTTCCTGTTCTTAAGGGAAATGCTTTTAGTTTTTGCCCATTGAGTATGATGTCGGCTATACGTCTTTCATAGGTGGCCTTTATTATGTCAAGATATGATCCTTGTATTCCCATGTTGTTGAGTGTTTTTATGAGAAATAGGTGCTGGGTTTTGTTGAATGCTTTTTTAGCATCTATTGATAAGATCATATGGTTTTTATCTTTCTTTTTGTATGTGGTGTATCACATTTATTGATTTGCTAATATTGTACCATCCTTGCATCCCTGGGATGAATCCCACTTGGTCATGATGAATGATTTTTTTGATGTATTACTGGACCCAATTTGCTAATATTTTGTTAAGGATTTTGACATCTATGTTCATCAGGGCTATTGGCCTGTAGTTTTCTTTCTTTGTAGTGTCTTCATATGGCTTTGGAATTAGGATTATGCTGGCCTCAAAAATTGAGTTTGAAAGTCTTCCATCTTCTTGGATTTTTTGGAATAGTTTGAGGAGAATGGGTGTTAGATCTTCTTTGAATGTTCAGTAAAGCTCCCCTGTGAAGCCATCTGGGCCTGGGCTTTTGTTTGCTGGGAGTTTGTTGATTACATCTTCGATTTCTTAGTTGTTATTGGTTTGTTTAAGTTTTCTATCTCTTTCTGGTTCAGTTTTGGGAGACTGTGTATTTCTAGAAATTCGTCCATTTTGCCGAGATTGTGCAATTTGTTGGCATATAATTGCTCATAGCATGTTTTGATGATCCTTTGTATTTCTGTGGTGTCAGTTATTACTTCTCCTCTTTCATTTTTTATTTTGTTTATTTGGGTCCTCTCTTTTTGTTTCTTGGTGAGTCTGGCTAAAGGTCCATCAATTTTTTTTTTTTATCATCCTCACCCGAGGACATTTTTCCATTCTTTGTTCAGGTAGAGTGGGAGGGAGAGAGAGGAACAGAGAGAGAGAGAAACATCGACGTGAAAGGGACACATAGAGTGGCTGCCACCCACACAACCCAACCAGGGTCGGGGACAAACTGCAACCGAGGTATGTGCCCTTAGCGGGAACCGAACCCGGGTCTCTCCGGACCGCAGGCCGATGCTCTAACCGCTGAGCCAAACTGGCCAGGGTGAAAGGTCCATCAATTTTGTTTATCTTTTCAAAGAACCAGCTCTTTGTTTCATTGATCCTTTGAATTGTGTTTTTGGTTTCTATGTTTATTTCTGCTCTGACTTTTACTATTTTTTCCTTCTACCTGCTCTGGGTTTTTGTTTTTGTTTATTTTCTAATTCTTTAAGTAGTGAGGTTAGAAAGTTAATTAGGGATTTTTCTTGTTCCTTGAGGTAGGCCTGTAGTGCTATGAACTTCCCTCTCAGGACTGCTTATGCTGCATCCCATAGATTTTTTTTTAATTTTTTATCCTCACCCGAGGACATTTTTGCATTTATTTTCAGATAGCGTGGGAGGGAGAGAGGGAGGAAAAGAGAGAGAGAAACATCGATGAGAGAGAGAGAAACATCATTGTGAGAGACACATCGACTGGTTGCCACCCACACGACCTCAACTGGGGCTGGGGCTGCAACCTAGGTACGTGCCCTTAGCAGGAACCCAATCTGGGCCTCTCTGGTCCACGGGCCAACACTAACCGCTGAGCCAAATTGGCCAGGGCTGCATCTCATAGATTTTGTGTTGTGTTCATTTTCATTGGTTTCCAGGAAGTTTTTAATTTTTTCCTTGATCTCCTTGGTAACCCATTCATTGTTTAATAACATGCTATTTAGACTCCAAGGGTTTGAATGTTTTTGTTGTAATTGAGTTCTAGTTTCATGCCATTGTGATCTGAGAAGATGTTTGATGTGATTTCAATCTTCTAGAATTTGTAGAGACTTACTTTGTGTCCTAACATGTGGTCTATCTTTGAGAATGCCCCATGTGCACTTGAGAAGAATGTATATTCTGCAGCTTTGGGGTAAAAAGTTTTGTAAATATCAATTAAGTCCAACTGATTTAGTTTGTCATTTAAGAACTCTGTGTCCTTGTTAATTTTTTGTCTAGAATATCTATCCAATGATGTCAGTGGGTTGTTAAAGTCACCCACTATGATTGTATTGCTATTTATCTCTCCCTTGACATCCTCCAGAAGTTCTTTAATATATTTTGGTGCTCCCGTATTTGGTGCATATATGTTTACCAGAGTTATATCCTCTTATTGGATTGATCCTTTTAATATTATGTAGTGACCTTCTTTGTTTCTTACTATGGCCCTTGATTTGAAGTCTATCTTATCCGATGAGTATTGCTACACAAGCTTTTTTTTATTTTCATTTGCTTGGAAAATTTTTTGCCATCCCTTCACTTTCATCCTGTGTGAGTCTTTTGTTGTGCGGTGGGTCTCTTGTAGACAGCATATATATGGGTGATGTTTTCGTATCCAATCAGCTACCCTATGTCTTTTGATTGGAGCATTTAAGCCATTTGCATTTAAGGTTATTATTAATAGATACTTATTAGTTGCCATTCTTATTTTATGCCTGTGTTTCTTCCTCTCTCTCTGTTTTTTCTTCTTCTTACAACAGTCCCTTCGACATTTCTTGCAGTGATAGTAAATTGGTGGTGGTAAATTCCTTTAGCTTTTTTTTTTTTTTTTTTTTGTCTGTGAAGCTCTTTATTTCTCCATCAATTTTGAATGATAGCCTTGCTGGATATATAGTCTTGGATTCAGACCCTTGCCTTTCATTACTTTGTATACTTCATGCCATTCCCTTCGGGCCTGCAGTGTTTCTATTGAGAAATCAGCTGACAGTCTAATGGGAGCTTCCTTGTAGGTAAATTTCTGTCTCTCTCTTGCTTCCTTTAAGATTCTTTCTTTGTCTTGCCTTGGTCAGTTTGGCTCAGCAGTTGGAGCGTCGGCCTGTGGACCAGAGAGTCCCGGGTTTGGTTCCCGCTAGGGGCATGTACCAAAAAAAGAGATTCTTTCTTTGTCTCTAATGTTTGCCTTTTTTTTTTTTATCCTCACCCGAGGACATTTTTCCATTTTTTGTTCAGATAGAGCAGGAGGGAGAGAGAGGAAGAGAGAGAGAGAGAGAAACATCGATGTGAAAGGGACACATCGAGTGGCTGCCACCCGCACGACCAACCAGGGCCAGGGACAAACTGCAACCGAGGTACATGCCCTTAGAGGGAACCGAACCCGGGTCTCTCTGTACCGCAGGCCGACGCTCTAACCGCTGAGCCAAACTGGCCAGGGCCATTTTTATTATGATGTGTCAGCTGTGTGTCTTTTGGGGTTAATCTTGCTTGGGACTCTGTTTTCTGGACTTGTGTGACTTTTTCCTTCACCAGTTTAGGGAAGTTCTCTGTCATTGTTTCTTCAAACAAGTTCTCTATTCCTTTCTCTGATCCTTCTCCTTCTGGTATTCCTATCATGCTAATGTTGTTATGCTTTGTATTGTCCCAAAGCTCTCTTAAACTCTCCTGCTTTTTAATTTTTTCCCATTTGCTGCTCCATTGGGGTGTTTTTTTCTATCTTGTCTTCTAAGTCACTGATTCAGTGTTCAGCTTCTTCTAATCTACTATTGAATCCTTCTAAGACATTTTTCATAACAGCTATGTCACCCTTTATTTCCTCTTGATTTTTATGCATAGTTTCTACCTCTTTTTTTAAGCTGATATAGTTCCCACGGAGTTCTTCATAATTCTTACTAAGTTGCTTGTAGTTCTCACTAAATTGTTTGAGCACCCTTAAAATCATTGCTTAAAATGAAAGCAATTATCTGACAAATTGCTTTCTACTATTTCCTGTAGTTCTTTTTCTGGTGATTCCTCCTTTTCTTTCATTTGGGTGTTTCTTTTGTCTCACCATTTAGGCAATCTGGTAGTTCTAGGCTCGCTGAAGGATGTTGGAACGTGTAGGCAAGTGGGTGCATATCAAATAAGACTGCTGTGCCTTCCAGACTGTTTTGGTATATGGTACCTCTTGTCTGCTGTGGGTCTTGGAGGATTGACAACTGGCGGCTGGTATTGGTCTGTCATGAAGGTCTCAGCTCCCCAAGTCTTGCTTGGGCTGGGGCACCACTCCTGATCAGTATTTGCTGATGCCGCTGGGGATGGGTCCTAGGTGCCGATCTGTGCTGCTGCTGCCTGGGATTGGATGTCCACTCCGGCACCTCAGCTGCTATTGGGGGTGGAGCTCCATTCCTGCCCAGTCACTGCTGCTGTGGGGGAAGGTGCTGGGCTCAGATCCAGCTGCTGCTGTGGGGGATGGTGGTCCGCTCTGGCCAGTTGTGGCTACTGCAGCAGGCACCTCCATAGCACTGCTACTGTGCACTGGTCTGCGTTGACACAGTGGGGTCCACTGGACCGGTGGTGTAAGGCACGCTGGTGGACTCAGGTCTCTCGGCCATAGCTGCTCCCTGCTTCCTCCTCCCAGAGAAGACCAGGGATCTTCCAAAATGGTGGGGCCTCCTGCCCTTGCAGGGAGAAGCTCGCTGACGCCGCTTACCCTGTGGCCGGCTGCTCCCATCCACAGCACAGGAACCTTCTGCCTCGCGTTTCTGCACTGCTCAAGGTAGGTTGTCCACACTCACGTTCACTCACACTCTCTCACGCTCACCCTCGCTCGGCCGCCCGCCGCCATCTTTTCTCCCCCATTTCATTTTCAAATGCTGAGTGTCTGCGCAGTCTCTGGGCGCCGTAGACTCAGCCGCGCTTTGCCAAGCTGTACGGGTTTGTAGAGGCATGTGTAGCTGGGGGTGTGCACTTTCTTGCTCTCTTGGTGTTTTTTTTTTTGTTTTTTTTGTTTTTTTATCCTCACCCGAGGACATTTTTCTATTTATCAGATAGAGCAGGAGGGAGAGAGAGAGAGAGAGAAACATCGACGTGAAAGGGACACATCGAGTGGCTGCCACCCGCACGACCGACCAGGGCCGGGGACAAACTGCAACCGAGGTACATGCCCTTAGCGGGAACCGAACCCGGGTCTCTCTGTACCGCAGGCCGACGCTCCAACCGCTGAGCCAAACCGGCCAGGGCTCTTGGTGGTTTTTAATCAGCATTTGCCACATTTTCTGTCATACTTATCTGACATCTAGACATTGTGTACAAGGCACTGCTGGTATGAATTACTTCATTGTAGGTCTCTATTTTCCCTTTGAAGTAACTCACTTTATATAAAATTTCACCAGTTCGCCCTGGCCGGTTTGGCTCAGCGGTTGGAGCGTTGGCGTGCGGACCAGAGAGTCCCGGGTTCAGTTCCTGCTAGGGGCACGTACCAAAAGAAAACAAAACAAACAAAAAAATCCCACCTGTTCTCTATTTGTAAGATTACTGGTGTGTGTGTGTGTGTGTGTGTTTTACATTAAATGTTTTTTACCTCCCTGAAGGTTTCCAACTTTATTTTGATAATTATGACATCTTTCCTTAGAGTCTTTGTTTCACTGTAGGTACACATTTATATACTCCAGTGTGTATTAGAGAAGAAACACACGTGCTATTGTAGGCATTTGAATGCATATAAGAATGTAGTTATACAACTTACTCTTAAGTTTGCCTATGCCTAAAGCTTCTATTAGTTAACCTACAATTTAAAAATATTATAAATTCAATAATTGTTCTTCCTCCCAATCTGATTTTTGAAGAGTGGATTGCTTTATATATCTTTGAGCATCCATCCCATGTGTATAGATGATGATTCTTCCTGAACAATGGGATTTTGTATGTAGGAACAAATTGGCTATATGAATTATTGATATGGAGTCAAGAAATAATCAGACTAGTGTTTCCTTTGTTGCTATGATACAGTAATGAGACAGGCTAGTAAGTCAGGACAAGAGGAGTAGGGAAACTGAGACAGAGAGCTAAACAAGCAGTTTCAGCCATCTAGTAAACCCTGTTTTTTCTAAACCAAGGACACTTAAGAATAAATGGTTCAGCCCAGCCAGTGTGGCTCAGTGGTTGAGCATCGACCCATGCACCAAGAGGTCTCCCAGGTTGTGGGCCAAATCCCCAGTTGGGGGCAAGCAGGAGATGGCCAATTGATGTTCTCTCTCATCAATATTTTTATTTGATTTTAATTTTTTAATTTAATTTTAGAGAGAGGAAGTGAGAGGGAGAGATAGAAACATCGATGAGAGAGAACATCGATTGGCTGCCTCCTGCATGCCCCCCACTGGGGATCAGGTCCACAACCTGTGCATGTGTCCTGATCAGGAATCAAACTGGCAACCTCCTGGTGCATGGGTTGATGCTCAACCACTGAGCCACACTGGCCGGACTCTCATCAATGTTTCTATCTCTTCCTCTCCCTTCCTCTGTCTCTCAAATCAATAAGGAAAAATAATAATAATAATAAAAAAGAACGAATGGTTTGCACTCTCCTCCCTAACCAGAGGGTAAATAGTTTATTTTGTTTTTGTTTTGTTTTTATCCTCACCCGAGGATATTTTTCCATTTTTTGTACAGATAGAGTGGGAGGGAGAGAGAGAGGAAGGGAGAGAGAGAGAGAAACATCGACGTGAAGGGACACATCGAGTGGCTGCCACCCGCACGACCAACCAGGGCCGGGGACAAACTGCAACCGAAGTATATGCCCTTAGTGGGAACCGAACCTGGGTCTCTCTGGACCGCAGGCCGACGCTCTAACCGCTGAGCCAAACTGGCCAGGGCAGAGGGTAAATAGTTTAAATCACCCTACTCAGGGAGATAGATAACAGAAATCCAATTAGTGCCATTTGCCAACTATACCCAAGGACAGATGAAGTTAAGGGAATAATTTTCATTTTGTCACAACAGCATAAAACTGATGAATATTCTATTGAGATCCTTCCCTAAGACCTCCCCTAAACTCGCAGGCTTCAAAACTTCTCAAAACGAAGGTTCCAGCGCATATTCTCCCTCCCAGGAGCAGCCTTACACCTTTCCCTTCCCCCTCTTCTTCCCATACAGGCATGCATCTCCTAAACTCAAAGAGACCCCATGATACTTGCAACCAGGGAGCAATGAGCAGCTGCAGCTCATGCTGGGCTAACCCCTGAACCTGTCCCAAGGCCCCTTTTCTCTAACATCTTAGTGAGCCAAAGCAGCCCTGCCTAGGCTCATTTCCCCACTTAGTCCCTCTCCTGTTATCCTAGGCCCTTCCTTGTTTCACTGTCCCCAGCTTTAATAAACATCCTTTAAAATTCACCTGGACTAGAATTGTGAAATCTTCTCTGCATGAAGTCAAGCACTCACGCTCCACTGGCCCTAGGCATCTGCTAAGAGCAGGTCCTCTTTCCGGTAACAGTAACACTGTGTGACCTAGATGTACTGTTATATTAGAGATATTATTTGGAATAATATCCATATCTGAACTGCATCTGTCTAGGGCTGGAAGTGTCTGGTTTGGGAAGTGAGTTGAATTTTTGGCCAATGGCAGGTAAGGACATTGCAAAGAATGAGCCTATATAAACTTAGGTGGAAATGGTCTTTAGGCTCTGGGAGCACATAGATGTGTGTGGCACGTGAACAGGTGACTGGTTGAAAATTTATTCATATCTTTTTGCACACAGTTCCAGTCCCCTAGGAACTTGTCAGAGGAAGACAGGCAAATGAAGTAGCAATTATGATACTGTGAGAAGTATGATGGGGTAGAGGCAGGAAACTCATGGCAGGAAGTCTAACTCATAATTTATTTTTAGGGGAAAATGTAAAATAGTAAGTAGAGGGTAATTGAAGGCAGAAAGAAGTAGATAATGTGGACGAAATGTAGGTTTCTACTGAAAGAATTTCACAGGGTGATCTGATCATAAATTCCTAACAGGGCAGGATATGGTGGGTAGTGATGACCCAGGCATATAACATTTTAGTGAAAGGTTTATTTTTGCCTGAAGCAAACTCTGGCCGTTGTTTCTGTGCATCTAGGTTAACACACCTTTTAAATAAGCCACAACCACCCTCAAGTGAGCACATAATCTTGTTAACAATCTTGTAATCCAATCCCTGCCTTGCTTTCTCCCATCTCCATGTCATCTTCCTCACTTTCCCTACTTAATTTTAAATGCACGAAGAAGCTGCAAAACTGTTTTCTTGGGAGCATTTGAGATCTTGCTCTTTGTCATATGTCCTCAATTTGGCTTAAATAAACTCATAAAATCTCTCTACAGGTTTGGACGTTTCTTACGTTGACAGTAAGAAATGAAGCAGTAAGTAAAAGAAGGGGGCGGTCACAGGGCGGCAGGGCATGTCTAAGACTGTACGGTGACACTGTGTTTTAGTGTCGATTATAGGACACTGTTCAAGTGCGTATATATTAAAAGGATGGAAAAGGAGGGCCAAACATTTCTCAGTTTACCTATTTTACCTTGGAAGAGTAGTATTTTGAGTTGGGCTGGGGAACATATAACTTTAGTTTTAACATAGTAATTAAACTCCACAGAATAAGAACATGGAGTTCTGTCCTTTTCTTCCACTTAATAAATACGAATGAATAACAATACCTTCTTTTGCAAGGAGACTTAATTTCTTCCATCTACAATTTAATGGGAGCCCCTGTGGTCACTTGTTGACGTAGTTACAATGGCCATGCTCCAGCTCCGGCCATGTCCACATCCACCCACACAACCCTTTTCCCCACTCAAGGGGAGGGCTACATCTCCTTTAGTATGCCTGCGAATCCTGAGAAATGTCTCTGACAGGTAGGAATAGGACATGTGGGTTTGAAGAATGCTACAGAAAATAATTAAAACAATAGTTTTATTTTGTATTTATTTTAATGAAAATTTGTTTTACCTTTATTGTTGAAAGTACTACAGATGTCCCCCATTTTCCCCCACTGATCCCCTTAAACAGAATTTTTAAACCAACTTTTTGGTCATGAAGTTATTTGAGAACAGGTTGCAATTATAGACCATTTCCCCAGAAACATAGCCACATACTCCCCCCCACCCCCCCCACTCCTACCACAGAATTTTGCATTAAATTCATGGGGCCTCTGGCATCAGGTTAAGAACTCCTAGTTAAAAGCATAGGTGTGGGTAGTCAGCAGTGGGGTGCCATGGTGGGGACCCAGGAACCAGCAAAGGGGAAAGAAAACCTCTGGAGGGAGGAGGTGCTCAGATAGAAATCTCTAGCCCTGGCCTGGTAGCTCTGTTGGTTAGAGTGTCCCAATACACCAAGAATCAACTAATAAATGCATAAATAAGTGGAGCCGCAAATTAATGTTTCTCTCTCTCCCTGCCTTTGTTTAAAATCAATAAATAAAATTTTTTAAAATATCCATATTTTTCAAACATTGTACCTGGAAGGCAGTGGTGTACATGAAAAGATGCTCTTCCATGCTGCTAATGTAAGGCAAAGATTCTTAACCATTCTTTTGGAGAAGGTTTTTCTACATCACTTAATCCCGTAGACCAGGGATCGGCAAACTACAGCCTTTTTGGGCCAGATCTGCCTGTTTTTCTGTGACCCAAAAATAAAGAATGGTTTTACATTTTTAAATGGTTGAAAAAGCCAGGAAGAAAAATGTCTGAAATAGACCTGGATCCAACACCTAGGACAGTACCAAGCAAAAACAGAGCAAATGGGCAATACTTATTTCATAATAATTGTACCATTTTTAATTTGAGCCTGTTTGTTGGAAGGAATGATAGCAATTCCACCATGGATTTAACTCATCCCTGAAAATGAACATGTACTCATGTTCCTCTCACTTCTTTCAGGTTAAAATAGCAAAATAGGACTAATCCAGACCACTCTCCTTGGAATATATACACTAAATGAGGAATGCATATTTGCCACTGAAGACAATACTTATGTTTTTAAGTTAGACAAATGAGAATAGGAGAAATCATCAATAGTTTAGAAAACAGTGAGAAGCACAGGGAGACTATTTCAAATTGTGCAGAGTAAATTTAAAATAGACTTCAGGATTTGGGGGGAACAAGAGTGTATAGCCCTGGCTGGTCTGGAGTGTGTCTCAGTTGGTTAGGCGTTGTCCCATGCACCGGAAGGTTGTTGGCTTGATTCCCAGTCAGCGCACATGCACGCCCAGGTTGCAGGCTTGACTCCCAGTGCGGGGTGTACAGAAGGCAGCTGATGGATGTTCTGTTCTCACATCGATGTTTCTTCTCTCTCTCCTTCTCCCTTCCTCTCTCTAAAAATCAATTAAAAACATTAAAAAAAAAAGAGAGAGTGTACATTCCCAGATCTATTTGATTAATTTAGGCATTTGACTCACCCAAAACACAGCACTTGAAATTTAAAAATATATAAATTTGCCATTTCCAGCCTTTATATGATCTATATACTAAACTTACTTTATTTTAGGGGTTTACTCTTCTTTTGGCAGATCTTTTCGAGTTTTTTTGAATGGTAGCAATACTGTATTTCAAGCCCAAATTTAAATCCAGAGCCTTCCCTCCCTTCCTCAAATCGATACCAGGTCCTCTTCTCCGTGCTAGGGATCTAGCAGTGAGAAAGTCCAATACTGGCTCCCATGTGCTTACATTTTAGAAGGGGAAGAAAGCAAAAGCTTGAGTCCTCTTCTGCCCTCATTTGCATAACCACCACCTGTAGAGAGATAAGTATCCTATTTATTTATGATAATGCAAGAGAGAAGTGTAATTTAAGAATCCCCTTCTACTAGACATAATGATCTGGTGCTGGAAAGGTGCTGAGCTCGGCTTTCTGTGAGCTGGATGACAAACTGCAAGAAAAGCAACAGCATCCCCTCTGCAAAATGTTCGAACTTTTATCCTTTTCAGCACATCACAGATAAGTTTCCATTACTCAGAAAGTTTTCCTGGTGCAGAGGAATCAGATATCCACGAAAGCTAAACAAAGAGACTTGAGGAGTGAGAAGGTACAACAGGAACCTCACTTGCTAGAAAGATGAATTAACTTTAAAGCAAGTCCATCTTGGGATCTAGCTAAAGGTATTCAATTTCTGAAATACCAAAAAGGCCCTGTGAAGGGGTGGCATGGATCCTGAATGTAAGATATATCTTCTCGAATTTCCCAATGCCCATTCTCATCTAGACTTTTCCCTGGATATCTGCCCCTCATTTCTCTTCCCACTTGACTCTCTCCAGCTGCTCATCAAAGTGGCTTAGAGATTTGAGAAACCGAAAGTGGCTTTGGAGCTCTAAAATTATCAGCTTAATAGTTAATAGGACTGCACTGTACACTTACAATTTTGTTAAGAACGACATCTTGTATTATACCTCTTTTTTTTACCATAGTAAAAATCATACTCATAAATAAATAAAAAGATTAGCTTAATATACTGGAATAATCAATTCAGAATGTTAAATTAGGGTGTTGTCAATATCCAATAAATGCACCAGAAGAATACGTAAAAGTTAATGGATACCACTGAGCTTGATCCTTATAGTAGACACTGAAATATGATTTTTAAAAAAAGATTGCTATGTAAGATCACTTAATATTAGCTTCTGCGTCACTTTTTTTCTTTAAGAAACTAAAATGCAGAACTTTTTTTTTTCTCCTCACTCGAGGACATTTTTCTTTTTCCTTTTTTGTTGGTTTTTTGTTGTTGTTGTTGTTCAGATAGAGTGGGAGGGAGAGAGAGAGAAACATCGACGTGAAGGGACATACCGAGTGGCTGCCACTCGCACAACCCAACCAGGGCCGGGGACAAACTGCAACCGAGGTACATGGCCTTAGCAGGAACCAGGAATTGAACCAGGGTCTCGTGGGACCCCAGGATGACGCTTAACCGCTGAGCCAAACTGGCCCAGGGCTAAAATGAAGAACTTCTGAGTAAGGATAAAAGGTTGAGTTTATGGTTTTACTTTTTAAAAAATGAAAATTATGCATTCGTGGAACTACAAGAGTAGCTTGAAATATCAGTATTCTTGTAATGCTCTCCCAAGTTGTTTCCCCCCAATACTTAAATTTAAGGAAAAGGGCAGATTTGAATCTTCACTGGAAGAGTGGAGTTGGTAGGAAGTTCTAGGATGTTCCGACACTGAATAGTCATATTAGTTTTCTAAAAAGCAAAGACAAAGGTTATTTTAAGAAAGTGTTTTCAAACTGGCTGAAATTCTTTGCATTAGTTATATATTTTGTTTATATAAAACACCTACCTTTCTTCTGGAAAGCACTCTTCCTGTGATTGATCCAATTATATTTTCCCACACATCTGTTTACAGTTGACAATTCAAGGAAGGACATCTGACTCAAGCCAGGATAATCAGATCCCTTAAAGGATTTTTTGAATTAGACAGCAAAGAAAAAAAAATCAATATCTCTTTAGAGGAAGATTTGGGGATTTGGGACCTGCCCAGCTTTTTTTTTTAATTGTTGAAAGTATTACAGATGTCCCCCTTTTTTCCCCATTGACTCCCTCCTTCCTGCTCCCAGCCCCCTCCTACCTTCCCCAGACTAGTGTCCATGTCACTTGGTTGTGAATATATAAATATAAGTTCTTTGGTTTATCTCTTCCCTCCCCTCCCACCCTTCATCCCTCTGAGGTTTGTCAGTCTGTTCCCTACTTCCATGGTTCTGGATCTCTTTTGGTTGACAGCTTATTTTGTTCATTATGTTCCACAAATAAGTGAGATCATGTGGTACTTGTCTTCCTCTGACTGGCTCATTTCACTTAGCATAATACCCTCCAGGTTCCTCCGGGTCATCTGAAAAGGTAAGAGATCTCTCTTTTTTACAGCTGCATAGTATTCCACTGTGTAAATGTACCACAGCTTTTTTATCCATTCATCTACTGATGGGCATTTGAGCTGTTTCCAGATCTTAGCTATTGTAAATAGTGCTGCAATGAACATGGGGGTGCATATATTCTTCCTGATTGGTGTTTCAGGTTTCTTAGGATATATTCCAAGAAGTGGGATCACTGGGTCAAATGGCAGTTCCATTTTTAATTTTTTGAGGAAGCACCATATTGTTTTCCATAGTGGCTGCACTGGTCTGCATTCCCACCAGCAGTGTGCTAGGGTACCCTTTTCTCCACTTCCTCCCCAGCATTTGTTGTTTGAGGATTTGTTGATGGCCTTCATTCTGGCAGGTGTGAGGTGACACCTCCTAGTTGTTTTAATTTGCATCTCTCTGATGATTAGAGATGATGAGCATTTTTTCATGTCTCCTGGCCTTTTGTATGTCCTGTTTGCAGAATTGTCTATTCAGGTCCTCTGTCCATTTTTTAATTGGATTGTTTGTCTTCTTTCCTTGAGTTGTATGAGTACTCTGTATATTTTGGATATTAAGTCTTTATCTGATGTATGGTTGGCAAAAATGTTCTCCCAGAGAGTGTTCCCTTTTCATGTTGATGCTGGTTTCTTTTGCTGTGCAGAAGCTTTTAAGTTTGATGTAGTTTCATTTATTAATTTTTTCCTTTGTTTCTTTTGCCCTAAGTAATGTATTTGTGAAAATTTCATGACATATGATATCTGAAATTTTGTTGCCTACATTTTCTTCTAGGACTTTTATGGTTTCACATGTTACATATAAGTCTCTTATCCATTTTGAGTTTATTCTTGTGTATGGTGTAAGTTGGTGGTCTAGTTTCACTTTTTCACATACAGCTGTCCAATTTCCCCAGCACCATTTATTAAGAAACTGTCTTTTCTCCATTGTATGCTCTTGCCTCCTTTGTTGAATATTAGTTGTGCATACTGTCCTAGGTTGATACCCGGGTTCTCTGTTCTGGGTCAATACCTGGGTTCTCTGTTCTGTTCCATTGATCTGTATGTCTGTTCTTGTGCCAGTACCAGGCTGTTTTGATTACAATGGTTTTGTAGTATAACTTGATATCTGGTATTGTGATCCCTCTCACTTTGTTCATCTTTTTCAAAATTGCTGTGGCTATTCCGGGTCTTTTATGGTTCCATATAAACTTTTGGAGTATTTGTTCTAGATCTGTGAAGTATGCCATTGGAACTTTAATACAAATTGCATTGAATCAGTAGATTGCTTTTGGTAGTATGGACATTTTAATGATGTTGATTCTTCCAATCCATGAACATGGTATATGTTTCCACTTTTTAATATTTTTTTCTATTTCTTTTTTCAATGTCCTGTTGTTTTCTGAGAACAGTCTTTTTACCTCCTTGGTTAAGTTCATTCCTAGGTATTTTATTTTATTTTTTGTTGCAATGGTAAATGGGATTTTTTGCTTATTTGTTTCCCTTTCTGAGTATTTATTATTGGTGTATAAGAATGCCATTTAGCCCTGGCCGGTTTGGCTCAGTGGTTAGAGTGTCGGCCTGCAGACCAGAGAGGCTCAGGTTCGGTTCCCGCTAAGGGCACGTACGTCGGTTGGTTTGTCCCTGGCCCTGGTTAGGGTCGTGTGGGTGGCAGCCACTTGATGTCTCTCTCTTCCTCTCTCCCTCTCGCTGTATCTGGAGATAAATGCAAAAATGTCCTCAGGTGAGGATTAAAAAAAAAAAATGCCATTTATTTTATTTCTGGATGTTAATTTTGTATCCTGCTACTTTGCCAAATTCATTTATTAAATCTAGTAAATTTTTGATGGAGTCTTTAGGATTTTCTATGTACAATATCATGTCATCAGTGAATAGTGACAGTTCCACTTTCTTCTTTCTGATTTGGATCCCTTTTTTCTTCTTGTCTAATTGTTGTGGCTAAGACTTCCAGTACTATGTTAAATAAGAGTGGCAAATGTGGGCATCCCTGTCTTGTTCTTGTTCTTAAAGAAAATGCTTTTAGTTTTTGGCCATTGAGTATGTTGTTGACTGTAGGTTTCTCATATATGGCCTTTATCATGTTGGAACATGGTCCCTCTATTCTCACATTACTGAGTGTTTTTATCAGAAATGGGTGCTGAATTTTGTCAATTGCTTTTTAATCATCTATTGATATGATTATATGGTTTTTATCTTTCATTTTGTTTATGTGGTGTATCACATTTATTGATTTGTGAATATTGTACTAGCCTTGCATCCCTGGGATGAACCCCACTTGGTCATGGTGAATTTCTTTAATGTATTGCTGGATCCGATTTGCTAATATTTTGTTAAGGATTTTGGCATCTGTGCTCATCAGGGATAATGGCCTGTAGTTTTCTTTCTTTGTAGTCTTTATATGGTTTTGGAATTAGAATTATGCTTGCCTCATAAAAAGTTTGGAAGTCGTCTTCTTGAATTTTTTGGAATAGTTTGAGAATGGGTGTTAGTTCTTCTGTGAATATTCAGTAAAATTCCCATGTGAAGCCCGGGCTTTTGTTTGCCGACAGTTTACTGATTACATCTTCAATTTCCTTAGCTGTTATTTTGTTTTAATTTTAGAGAGGGGGAGAAAGACACATCAATTTGTTCTACTTATTTATGCATACATTGGTTGCTTCTTGTATGTGCCCTGACCAGATATCAAGACTGCAACTTTGGCATATTGGGAGGATGCTCTAACCAACTGAGCTACCCAGCCAGGGCTCCACAGCACTTCTTATGGGATAGGTTCCAGAGGAAAGAGCCACCAACCAGGGATGGCAAGTGTTGGGTTTGTCTCAATCCACGGTTCCTGTTATCCTGAGGCTTACAGTGGAGATTGGGTCTAGTATTTGCCTGGTCCTTATTAAGTACCAGACATTCACCTCTAGGTGTTTTTCATGTTTCTCATTTAACCCCCAAAATCCCTGAGATAAAACCACTGTCATTCTCCCAGTTTTATAGATGAGAACATTGAGGCATAGGGAGATTAAGTAACTACAATAATTAGCCCAGCCGGTGTGGCTCAGTGGTTGAGTGTCAACCCCATGTACCAAGAGGCTGCTGGTTCAATTTCTGGTTAGGGCACATGCCCAGGTTGTGGGCCAAATCCCCAGTGGGGGGCATGCAGGAGGTGGCCAATAGATGTTCTCTCTCATCGATGTTCCTTTCCCTCTCTCCATCTCCAATCAATAAAGAAAACAAACAAAAACCAAAAACAGTAACTACAACAATTAGCTGAACTGGAAAAAAGAGAGGGTGGAAAAATTGTTGAGCTTGGATTCAAACCCATGGGGTCAAACTTCAGAGCCAGTGCCCTGAACCACTGTTTTGTCTCTTGGCCAGTAATTTCCCTTAGCAAAGCAAGTTTGAGCTGTCCATCTCCTACTTTCAGCCAGATTATGTAATATGTATTGTAGAAATATCAAGTACAGTTGACCCTTGAACAAAGGAGGGGTGGGGCGCTGACACCCTCTCCCCACCATGCAGTCAAAAACCCACATATAACTTTTGATTCCCACAAAACTTGTTTCTTGGTATTCACAGGGAGTTTATTCAAGCACACCAAAATCTGCAGATGTTCAATTCCCCTATATAAAATAGTGTAGATCAATGCATACAATTGGACTTCAGCATTTGCGGGATCTAGCCAGCAACCTGGGTATGTGCCCCGACTGGGAATCAAACTGGTGACCTCCTGGTGCATGGGACAATGCTCAACCAACTGAACCACATTGGCTGGGCTATAACATGTATATTTTAATAAGACACAAAACCTAGAAGACAAAGAATAATGAGTTGACCACATAAAAATTTTAAATTGTTTTTTAAATCCTCACCCCAGGATGTTTTTGATTTTTAGAGAAACATCAGCTGGTTCCCTTCTGTATGTGCCCTGAACCAGGGCCCCTTCCCAAGTTCTATCCCCCCTCTCCCACCATGGGAATATACCAAAGGCCATCTGTAATTGGACTGTTAAGACCTTGGGAGCCTGGTCAGCCCATTGGTCAGGGAAAAACTAAGTCTGAATGTGAAACAGTGTTTTGACTTCAACACAGACACCCTGCATGCTGTTTGCTTTGATTTTTGTAACCTATGTTAACTGTATCCCTGGTACTGCAAAAGTTTGGGTTGTGTTAAAACTACACCTGCCGGCCACCCCCAGCACACACCTAAGCTAATAAAAATGTCTCTCACAGTCAGTTTCCTGGGTTATTTCTTTGGAATCCACAAACAAGACACTAAGGATTCCTTTGCATAACACCCCTATATTAAATATTTTGGGCGGCTCTCTCTCTGGAGCACACTTGCCTTTCCCCTTCACCATCCCCCAGGCCTGTCTCTCTGCCTCCTCCCAAACTTCAAGGGCCTTTTATGTCCCTTTAACTTGTTTTCTGAGCTCACACAGCCCAGCTGGCTCATTTTTTCTACATCAGTGACTTTTTAAATAAACGTTTGCTTATAAAAAATAAAATCTTGCCCAGCCAGTGTTGCTCAGTGGTTAAGCACGGACCCATGCACCAGGTCACTGGTTCAATTCCTGGTCAGGGCACATGCCCAGGTTGTGGGTCCAATCCCCAGTGGGGGACATGCAGGAGGTGGCCAATCGATGTTCTCTCTCATAGATGTTTCTTTTTTTTCTTATCCTCACCCAAGGACATTTTTCCATTTTTTATTCAGATAAGAGTGGGAGGGGGAGAGAGAAACATCTATGTGAAAGGGACACATCGAGTGGCTTCCTCCCGCACGACCCAACCAGGGCTGGGGACAAACTGCAAACAAGGTACGTGCCCTTAGCGGGAACAGAACCCGGGTCTCTCTGGACCGCAGGTTGATGCTCTAAACACGGAGCCAAACCGGCCAGGGCTTTTACCGATGTTTCAATCTCTCTCTTCTTCTCCTTTCCTCTCCAAAAAAAAAAAAAAATTATTCAATAAAGAAAAAAGAAATTTAAATAAAATGTTGATCACTAAATACAAGGCATTGCTCTAAATGCCTCACATGTACACATTTCACCTTTTTCAAAATCCACAACTTATCTATATAACTGAGGCATACCGAGGCAAGGTTAACTCGTTGAGAGACTATGCCACATTGATGGTTTGAAGATGGAAAGGGACAGAAACCAGGGAATGCAAATGGCCTCTATAAAAACAAGGAAAATAGACTTTGCCATTTGAACCTCCTTGGAAGAAACCAGCCGTTACCTTGACTTTAGTCCAGTGAGACTGATTTTGGACGTCTGACCTCTAGAACTGTTTAGATCACACAGCAATTAAGTTTGTGGTGATTTTTTTACAGCACCAATAAGAAACTAATACAATGTAAAGAGGGATTTTTTTCCCCTTTTTAAAAATTGAGGTATAATCAACATAAACATTGTTAGTTTCAGGTCTACAAAATAGAAATTCAGCCCAGCCGGTGTGGTTCAGTGGTTGAGTGTTGTCGACCCATGCACCCAGAGGGCGCCGGTTCAATTCCTGTTCAGAGCACATGCCCATGTTATGGGCCCGATCCCCAGTGGTGGGCATGCAGGAGGAGGCCAGTAGATGTTCTCTCTCATCTCCGTTTCTATTTCTCTCTCTTCCTAAGATCAATAAAATAGATCTAGCACAACTGGATCAGTCCTATCAGACCTGTTTCTCCTCAGATGGTAGTTTCAACAAACTATTCAAAGCATTAAAATTTCTAATTTTGAAACTAATTTTTATCTCCCCACAAAAACAACCATTCTTGTGGAAACACATGTCTCTGGGCATTTCTACTCTCACTACAAAGGCAATCAGATAAAGAAAAAATCTAATCACATAAAGGAATATAAAACTATTTTATTGACCACTGTTCACCAGTATTTACAATAAAGTAAACAATATACAGTTGGGTAACATATCCTGTTTACTACAAAGCTATTTTTTTCCTGGCTTCTGCTGAACCAGTAACCCAGACACTCAGACTGAACCTACATGTAAGGAATGAGTTGGAGTAAAGAGAAAACATGCAGGTCGAGTTCAGATTACAAAAATTTCTTCACCCATTTATCCCAGCAGGTCCTAAATTGCCAAGGTCTCTAACAATCTGATTAGGTTTCCACGAATTAAGTCTTACACATTCCATGATCATAACTTTTCAGTCAATATAGCACAGGGATTTCAACTTCTTGTGAAGGAATAGTTTACTAGGTGAAACCTTTAAACAAATGTTGCTTGCCTAATTAAAACACGAGTTTGCCTAGTTTTCTCATTCAAGTGGGAAGGCTGGTAGTGATAAAATGTTCCTTTCAGGGGTTTTGCAAATAAACTTGCATTTATGATTGTAGATATGGATACTGATATAGCTACTTTGAAATAGTCCAATTTAAAATGCTTATGTTATATTTAAATTGCCGAACTAATAAATTATCTAATTTCAAAGGTTAAAGCTTCAGGAAAAATTTCAATCTAACTTCAAGTGATTTATTTCTTAGGTTGCTGAAAATGATGGCAGCCCAGAAACAGGAACTTATCTATGGTTGTGAAAAGCTGTTTTGTTTTGGTTAAAAAAAAAAAAAAAGGGAAACCATTTACATATGTATACACACCAACACCCCCGACCCCTCACCCCCCATAAACAAAAAACCCACAATGATCCTTAGGTATATATGAGTTAAACACAAATTCTGACTGAGTAATGACTATGGAGATTTCCCCCAACATTCAGAAAAGCTTTTCTCTAATGCGGAGGATAAAATACACCATGGTATCAAATGTTCTTTTCCGATAAAGGAAGCAACTACAGAAAGCTTTTGTTCAAAGTAACCAGTGCTATAGATGCAACCCCCCCCCAACAACTCCCCCAGTACTACTTCAAAACAAACATATCAAACTTGATTTTCATTAGAATGTAGTTCTTTCTTCACACTAATAAATCGGAAAAAAAAACAAACAAGATCCAGATTTTATATATATATATAAATATATATAAAAAGCAATGCAAATAATTATTGGGCTTCATCTTCTGGACAAGAATGCCAAGTTAGTCTCTCTTCATAAAAAGCAATTACAATTTGAGGACACTTCATATTTGCCTCTTTTGCCAGCACCAAATCCGCCTCATCTGAATCTTTCCTGTTGTGGGAGAAAAAAATTCAGTTAAAAGTCTAAAACCCTTTTTGTCAAATGTGAATTGTCCAAAAAAATCATAATTTAATCAAAGGTTATTTAATGCTTCAGGAGGGTTGTGGTATTTCTGCCAGGGTTCCAATACAATTTCATTTTACAAAACAGGCCAGTTTGCCCAGCCTGTGTGGCTCAGTGGGTTGAGAGTTATGCCATGGACTGAGAGGTCCTGGTTCCATTCCAGGTCAGGGCACAGGCCCAGGTTGCAGGCTAGATCCCCAGTAGGGGTGTGCAGGAGGCAGCCAATCGGTTCTCTTTTACACCAAAATTTTTATTTTATTATTATTTTTATTTAATCCTCACCCGAGGACATTTTTCCATTTTTTGTTCAGATAGAGTGGGAGGGAGAGAGAGGAAGAGAGAGAGAGAGAGAGAAACATCGACGTGAAAGGGACACATCGAGTGGCTGCCACCCACACGACCAACCAGGGCTGGGGACAAACTGCAACCAAGGTATGTGCCCTTAGCAGGAACCGAACCCGGGTCTCTCGGGACCGCAGGCCAATGCTCTAACCGCTGAGCCAAACCTGCCAGGGCTACACCAATATTTCTATCTCTCCCTTCCTCTCAGTCTAAAAACCCAATAAAAACATTAAAAGGCCTATTTGCCAATCTTTGCTTTGAAATATCATTAGCAAAAGTAACTAGAATCATCCTTTCAGCAGATAATTGTTCTCTATCTAATGATGGAAATTATTTATAAAACCTTTCTTAGAGAAAGCCTCACAAAAAAAAAAAAAAAAAAAAAAAAAAAAAGCCCATTGCCCTGGCCAGTTATCTCAGTTGGTTAGAGCATCGTCCCATTATGGCAAGGTTGCAGGTTCCATCCCTGGTCAAGGCACATATAAGAATCAACCAGTAAAGAATGCATAAATAAATGGAAAAACAAATGGTCTCTCTCCCTTCTTCTCGTTCTCTCTCTCTTAAAAAAAAAGAAAAGAAAAGAAAGCCCATCTATTTGTACTTTATAACAGCAATCACCTACATACTTACCATTTCATGAGAAACATTAACTCTCCACTGCTGTCTGTGGCACCAATTATTCGTTCAGGATCAAGACCTCTGGCAAAGCCTCTTGGTTTATCAGCCTGTCATAGTGAGGTTAAATGATTATCTACATAAATGTTTCCATGCATTTTTCCATACAGCAAATTAATAATAACTTCCAATTTGTCTTCATGATATATACCTTTTAAATAAAAACCTTCCAACAGTGAAACAGAAATGACTAGAACACAGTCCATATTTAAGTTTTAAAACACATCATAATTTCTATTAACCTTACAAGCAGGAAAACAATCTAGATGTCTAAAAGCATTCTGAATCATAAGGTAAGAAAACAGACAAGAGAATCCCTTTATTTCTGATAACTTTAAATCAATTATTATAAATCCTTCAAGTTAACATTTCAAACCATTCCCAGGAATTAGTCTAAATTACCCGTATTTATAAAGCAGCAAAAATACAAACAGCAAAATGGTAAAAACTATAAAACCCAAGACTAATCAGTATTATAATCAATCTGAATCATAAGAAACCTTATAAAATACTTCATATAAACCAATTATTCTCAAAATGTGGTCTGAGGATTCCTGGGAATACAAGACCTTTTGGGGGTGTCTGTTTATCCCTAAGGACCCCTCCCCTTTCATGTATTTTTGACTTGAGATTGTGTTCACATACCTCCACCAAACATAACACAGTAAGTCAAATATAGATCTATGCACTATTAAGCCCAGATACTGAAAAGATTTGCAAAACTGTAAAATGACAATGTTCACTTTTAAAGTTATTTTTCATAGTTATGAACATGCAATAGCTGCTGTCATTCTTAAATGAACACACAAATATTTTATAAATTTCTACTACAGTTATTTATAGGTATAACCCATGTAAACAAAAGTTCTTTGGGATCCTCAATTTTCTGGAGACCAGAAAAAGTGTAAGAGCTGCTCAGATCAATAAATCCTTTCACGCTATCCAGACTTTCACATTAATATCCCAGACTCTGGAGTCAGATGCTTAGGTTATTTAGAATAATGGCTCTAACTTCTACTAGTGGTGTGGCTCTGGGCAAGTTAATCTCTTTGTGGTTTAGACTATCCAAAAAATAGGAATAATTATACCATCTGTCTCAGGTTTTTCATGTATATGAAATGAGAATTAAATTATTATTTAGAAGACTGGCTGGTACAATGTAAGGGATCAATGCATAACAACTACTGTTTAATTAAACAGTGCTTCTATTGTCTTTTAAGTTACGCACAGCATTCCCCCTTTATCTACTCAAGAAAACACGTTCAAGACCCAATGGATACTTGCAACTGTGGAGAACTGCACCCTACACAGTTTTCCCCTATATATACATACCTGTAATAAAATTTAACTTATAAATTAGGCACAGTAAGATTAACAACTAGTAATAAAATAGAACAATTATAACAATATTGTAAGGAAAGTTACATGAATGTGGTCTCTCATAATATCTAATTGTGCTGTACTCACCCTTCTAGTGATGATGTGAGATGGTTAAATGCCTACATGATGAGATGAATGACGTAGGCATTGTGATGTAGCATTAAGCTACTAGTGACCTTCTGATGATACGTCAGAAGGAGGATCATCTGCTCCGGGTGATCCTGGATCATTGAGCCATGACGATGTCGATGGTTAGATGTCAGGAGGAGAAAATGTAGTTGGCTGGGGAAATTTACTATTTTTGGAACTCAGTTGACCATGGGTAACTGAAACCATCGATATGAGGGGACTAGTGTATACTGATTCTTAACATTGTTACTTTTTTGCTTTGGTTGGCTGCTAAAGTATCCAGACCCAAATCTATAGCCAACCTCTGCTTTTCATCTGTAAAATGGGGATAAAACCTATAATCTTAATAGAGATGTCATGAACATTTAATGGAATATCTGCAAAGTATATTGCATCTAGTTCAAATGACCAAATTTTAAATCCAAAGGTCTCATCAAGAAAACAGTATTGTGTTTAGTCCCCAAGTCTAAATACTAATTTAGAACCAAGACCCTTTTCCAAATTACCATGCCCAGTACACAGCGCAAGTATAATTTGTTTTGAAGTTGAAGGTAGAAGCAAAGAGTTATGTGATTTGCCCAAAGCCACAGAGACACCAGTGAAGCAAAGATTGGAGCAAAACACACATGTAGTGAATAAACCAACTGTCTCAATTCATGCCAATAAAACAAACAAAAAATGTTATTATCAAAGATTACTTCAGAATCAAAATACTGTTCAGCAATACTTCAATAATACAAAGATCACACGCCAAAGGTATTTTCTTGTGGTCAAGGCCACCCACAGTCACAATCAGGATGTGCTATGTAGCGTGTTTCCACCATACTATAAGATATTTCAATAACCTAATGTTAGTGTTCTTTGTATTTAGGACTGCTGGTCTTGGATCATAGGAAATTGTGTGATCAGATACCATACCCACAAATCTGCACAAAATAACACTAGCACAATAATTTAAATGGTATAAGCACTTAACTGTATTTATAAATGTAGGCTAAACCACACCTATCCTTTTTACCCTAAATATTTAAGCATTTTAACAATATCTTAAAAATATTAAAGTCTTAAAAAGTACCCTAAAAGTATTTTAAAAATCAACCCAGCAACCTTTTACAAAAAGCCAGCTTGGTGGGCAATATTTTATACTTACAGCATCTCTTTTCTTCTTTGATTTGCTATCATCAGATTCACTGTCAGATAAAGACTTTCTTTTTGTACCATCTTTTTCTTTACCAGCTTTTTGAGAATTAAGAAATGCTTCAATTAACTCTGGACAATCTAAATTCTCTTCAGGTTCCCAAGTATTGTCAGCACTGCATTCAGTTAAAAAAAAGTTAATTCAATTAAACTTGGTTTATCACCATCATCCAGATTCATTCACTTACTATATACCTGGAAAAGCCCTCTATGCTAACCATTTATTCCCCATCCCTTATATTCTTTTGACACAATCTAATCATACTTCCCTTTATGTCTTCCTTCGCAGTCCCTACTCAAGGGGTTAATCTACTATATTACCCCCAGGTTAACAAAACCTGATTCTAGCAGAATAGCTGAAGTTAGTATTTTTCCAAATAAAAAAAAATAACCCATTTTAGAATTTCTCTGGAATGGCTTTTAAAAAATGTGGATTCCTAATTCCCACCATAAATTACTTTAATGGATTAATCAGAATATACCTAGGGTTAGCACCTTCCACTGTGTTTTAAAATAATTTTGACCCGATTTGGCTTAGCAGATAGAGCATGTCAGCCCAAGGACCAAAGAGTCCCGGGTTTGATTCCGGTCACGGGCTCATACCTTGGTTGCAGCTCGGCCCCCTGCCCTAGTCAGGGTCATGTGGGATGCCAACCAATCAATGTGTCTCTCTCACATCAGTCCCCCCCCACACACACACACTCTAAAAATAAATAGAAAAATACCCTCAGGTGAGGATTTAAATAATAAAAAAATAACTTTGAGACATTCTCTAACATGAGACAGTACCTTCAATTTCTGCTGAGTGCTCAAATTGAGAAATAATGTAAAAAATAAGTCAAATCCAGCCTTCTGTATAGCTCACAAACTAAGAATGTTTTACACATTTTTACTTGGTTGGAAAAAAAATTTCAAAATGGAAATGATAAAACTTGAATTTCAGGGCCCATAAACAAAAACTGGAAAGAAAACAAGTATCAGTTACCAAATGTGAAAGTAAGATCTTCCTTCGCTAGCTAGTGATAGACTTGTAAATTTTGTGTGCTCTGATCTAAAAAGCCTTTACACAACAAGATAGAATGAAAAAAATCATTTTAGAGATGCCGGAAAAGGTGCTATTAACCTCTGGTTACAATTTGGTCTGATGATGTTCTGAAACTCCAAACTTGGCAAACCTAAATTAGAGGGTAAAGGAGGACAAAAGAGCTGCAGTGGAGCCTCCAATTCAGTAGTGTTCTTTAAAAAAAAAAAAAAAATTCTTTCTTTATTGATTTTAGAGAGAGGAAGGGAGCGGGAGAGAGAGAGAGAGAAACATGGATGAGAGAGGACATCGACTCTCTGCCTCCTGCATGCCCCTCAATGGGGATCAGGCCCACAACCTGGGCATGTGCCCTGACGGGGAATCAAACTGGTGACCTCTTGGTGCACGGGTCAATGCTCAACCACTGAGCCACATTGGCTGGGCTGTAGTGTTCTTTTCATTACAGCCTTCTATGTTACCTAATACATAGTATCACACACAGTAGGTTCTCAATCATACTAGTGGCCTTAAGTTTGGGGAGAAAGGGTAATGAGGAGTTAGTTTCCTAACATATAATGGGTAAGACAAAGAGACAAATAGTTTTTAATGTCCCATGGACAAAGAGACAAATAGTTTTTAATGTCCCATGGAGTTAAAAAACCAACCAACCAACCAACCAATAACAAAAACCAATTGTCTACCATATGAAGATTATCAATTCTTTGGCAAACTGGTTAAATTTAATTTAAAGAACAATTCAAATTCACTTGTTTGGTTCAACTATCTGTAGGAGATTTTCCACGGGCAAATTATGAACTTAAGTTCAACTAAACGTATTGTAAAGATTAAACAGGAAAACCTAAACCTTCCATTCAACTCACATTTCCCAACCTGCTAAGGAGGTTGCTTTAAAATGTGAATGGTGGAGCCCTGACTAATACGGTTCAGGGATTAGAGCTTCGGCCTGTGCACAGGAGGGTCAAGGGTTCAATTCCAGGTCCAGGGCATGTACCTGGGGTTGCAGGTTCAATCCCAGACCCAGGATGGGGTGTGTGCGGAGGCAACCAACTGATGTTTCTCTCTCTCCCCCCTTCTCCCTTCCCTTCCACTTTCTCTAAAAAAAAACCAAAACAAACAACAACAACAAAAAACAAAAAACCACAATGAAAACAGTATCTTCCAGTGTAGATTAAAAAAAAAAAATTTAAGTGAATGGTGGGGGTAGTAGATTACAGATAACTGAAGCCTAATAATTTGACTATCATACGCATCTCCAACATGCTCAGAAAATTTCTGTAGATCTCTATCTATCCGTTACTAATAGTCACTGCCATGGAGCCTCACTGTTTTTGTGGTAAGACAGAAGAACACAAGCAGATTGGCATATGATAAACATTAAGAGTATAATTTCTGCATGCAAGTTATTCACGAGACAGCTAATATTATAGAGCAGTTATGAGAGCAACTAGTAACAAGAGACATGAGGAACCAGGGAGTTTAAAAAATGCCCAGACTCTACTTAGAGATTAGGATACGGTAAACCTAGTATAAGAACTGGTTCATAATAAGCACTTCTATTTAAGATCCACTGGTCTACATTACAGAGCGTGCATGTTTTTTGTGCCCTCCTGATATAGGGAAGCAATGTACATTAGGTATTCTAGTTAGTGCAATATCTAGCTGTATTACGATGCATTACAACCCTGGCCAGTTTGGCTTAGTGGTTAGTGTGTCAGCCTGTGGACCAGAGTCCTGGGTTTGGTTCCCGCTAAGGGCATGTACCTTGGTTGCAGTTTGTCCCCAGCCCCGGTTGGAGTTGTGTGGGTGGCGACCACTCAATGTGTCCTCTCACATCGATGTTCCTCTCTCTCTCTCCCACCCACTCTATATGAAGATAAATCAAAAAATGTCCTCGGGTGAGGATTAAAAAAAAAAAGCATTAAATAGCCCTGGCTGCCCATTCGATTCCCAGTCAGGGCAAATGCCCAGGTTACAGGCTCAATTTCAGCTGGGGCCGGCCATGAAGGAGGCACCTGACTGATCTGCTCTCACACTGAGATTTTTTTCTCTCTCTCCCTCTAAAAATAAGTAAAAAAATCTTTAAAAAACCATTCACTGCATAGTAAACTACAATACAACAATTCTATAAATTTGACTGTCCAAGGCTATCAACTAGTCTCAAATTTGCTTGGCTAAACTGTAGGCTTAAAAGTTGGTTTTTTTTTAATCCTCACCCGAGGACACTTTTTCATTCTTTGTTCAGATAGAGCAGGAGGGAGAGAGAGAGAGAGAGAAACATCGATGTGAAAGGGACACATCGAGTGGCTGCCACCCGCACGACCAACCAGGGCCGGGGACAAACTGCAACCGAGGTACATGCCCTTAGCGGGAACCGAACCCGGGTCTCTCCGGACCGCAGGCCGACGCTCTAACCGCTGAGCCAAACCGGTCAGGGCAAAAGTTGTTTTTTTTTTTTTTTTAAAATAGATCTCAAACAAGCTACCCTGGATTAAGGAATTCTCCAAATTTAAAGAAACATGTGGGAAAACTGATAAAAGATCTCAGGTTAAAAACAAGTTTTAAACACCTCTTAAGCGCAGTTAACATATAATAAAAGGGATTCCCTTACTCTGTGAATCCCTTCCACTTCAGGAAATACTCCACCTTCCCATTCACTACACGTCGGTCCAATACTTTTTCCACTACAAATTCTTCAGGTTCTGCCTCTTCAACTTTTTTACTCTTTCCATTCTGTTTCTTTCCCATTTTTTGCTAAAACAAAACAAAATAAAAAATTACAAAGTACTTTTTTTTATTTTGGGGTACATTTTAAAGGCTAAAATTTCTTATATCATTGAATTTGACACCCAACTTTGTACTGCTATATCCCAGAGTAGACACCTAATGAAAAGTCAACAGATAAGCAATAAAATAAAGGAATACTTAATTCTCTTAGTTTAGTGTAAATCTACCACCACCCTTCAATGAAATAACAATAAAAAACACTATGTGGAAAATACTATTATCTTTTCCTGGTCTTATTTCTATGTAGTCTACAAGATCATGTTTATTATAGTTTTCACTCATTTTAACTACAACACAGCCCCACAAACAGCTAGGAAGCATTAGATTAGACAGAGCAGTGACAGGTCTTATTAAGTGAACTGTAGACCAGCTGAAATCATAGCTCCCAAACTCTAAGACCCCCCACCTTTGCCAATTTAAACGCCAATGTTAAAAGCCTCAGCAATATAAAAAAGGTTAACAGCAAGAATGAAAACATGGTTCAGAACACTGGTATCAACTGCAGGATCAACCAAGGAGATGATGAATAGATTAAAGGACAAGATTATTTTCCCACAATCTCTGTTGATAATATATATTACTGAACAACTGGAACAAAGCTATAATGCTGTCATTCCAAGAGGTCAAAATGCTGGATCAGTTTATTTGTGGAAAAAAATCCTTCCTTCTTGGTGTCTCAAAAGTCAAAATTGGGCCCTGGTCACACAGTTCAGTTGGTTGGAGCATTCATTGTTCCATACCCCAAAAGGTTTTGGGTTCTATTCCCGATCGGGGCATGTATAGGAGGCAATCAATCAATGTTTTTCTCTCCCCCTTCCTCTCGCTCTAAAATCAATAAAAACATATCCCTGGGTGAGGATTAAAAAAAGTCTAGCCCTGCTGTGGTCAGTATGGCTCCGGGGTTAGAGTGTCGGTCCGAGGACCAAAGAGTTGTGGGTTCAATTCCGGTCAAGGGCACATACCTTGGTTGTGGTTTGGTCCCCTCCCCTGGTCAGAGTCCTGGAGAGAGGCAACCAGTTGATGTTTGTTTGTTTCTCTCTCTCCCTTCCTCCCACTCTACCTGAAGATAAAAGGGGGTAGGGGGAGTCTAAACTGGTAGCCAAGAAAATTCACTTTTAGCTTGTTTTTTTCTTTCTTTTTTTAAGTATAACACTATAAGCAGGAGACCAAGCTCAACCCACTGTTTTCTTTTTACTTCTTTTTTTTTATCCTCACCTGAGGACATTTTTGCATTTATCTTCAGGTAGAGCAGGAGGGAGAGAGAAGGGGAAGAGAAGGGGAAGAGAGAGGAAAACATCGATGTGAGAGAGACACATCAACTGGCTGCTACCCACACAACTCCAACCAGGGCAGGGACGAACTACAACTGAGGTACATGCCCTAAGTGGGAACCGAACCTGGAACTCTCTGGTCTGCAGGCCGACGCTCTAATCACTGAGCAAAACCAGCCAGGGCCCGACCCACTGTGTTCTAATAACACAAAAAGATCTGTTGCCAGAGGAATGAAAACGAATAAATGTTTTAAACCACACAAAACTAAATGATTAGGAGAGATTCAAGGAAAAAAATCCCAAATGTTAGACTCATTTGATAACCTTTTCATCTTAAAACAGGTGCTATTAAAGCAGAAAAAGGTAAAACCAATGCCAAAAGACTACAAAAGGACATTAAAACTATGTAGTCACTTAGAGTTATACACATACACTACTTGGGCACTGCACCCATGCAGGTAATTTTCTGCTTCTGTGTAGCACAAGGAAGGTAAGTACGGCAGTGGGAAAAGTAAAGAAAAATTGCTGTGGACAAAAGCTTATTAGACACTAATCCTAAACGACAAACAAAATAGCTAGGTTTATGAAAGCAAGAGATTAACAGAATAAAGATGACAAAAATAAACAAAATGAAAAGAATAAACCCCAAGACTAAAATAAATTGGCATAAAAAATGAACTATTACAATAGCAATCATAAGCTAGTTTGAAGTGCTCATCCTTTGCATTTTAAAAGAAAATCCACACACTTTCTCAATTTAAGTTATAGCACTGTTATATTACAACACAAGTGAAGTCATTTTAAAATGCAGATTAAAAAACTTCTGTGCAAAATCAATTTAATTTTAATAGAAGCATCTATTTGCTTTCTGTATCTATATTCACCCTCAAAGCATCAGGCACTGCTAGTTCCTTTCCCATCCAATACTCAGACATAGGTGACTACAAAGCCAATTCAATTACATACACATTGTTTTACTGATAATGGATTTTGAAGGACAGTTCAATCCTAAAGGTCCAGAGAAGATGCTTTGTGCTTTTTCCACTGATGGCGTTGTTGAGAATCATTTGTATCAGAGACTCACCAGACAAGCTTTATATTTCATATTTCCCAGGATATGTCATTTAAATGTGCAATCTAATGATGACACAAATGACAAATTACCAACTTGCCCTTTTTCACGTGAATCCAAGGGGAGAATATACAAACCAAATATTTTGCTTTACTTAGATGTTAACACTCACCTTTATATGCTTAAGATTACTATTAATGCAATGTGTTAGAATTAAATACTGTGAGACACCATAACTTTGAATTTCACTATTCTCATGTGAATATCCCAGTTTGTTTTTTAACTTATAACTTGACCAAATATATGTATGCCTTTACACATTTGTTGAACTTTTAATGAAGCCTAAGAACATAAACTTTGGGTTTAAGAAACTGCCAGAGAGAAAACAGTTAACTTCAGAAGTTCCAGAAAGTCTATTCTTCTCTCCTTCCTGCCCATATGTGCAACTGGGTTTATTTTAGATACTTAAAAAAAAAAATTGCAATGATTCAAATTGTAGAATAAGTTTTAAATATGACAAAGTACCCTAAGTATTTAAAAGATTTAATGAGTTTTGTCCTAGTCTAAGTGTACTACTGTACAAGATACCTGTTCTTGAAACTGGGCAATACTGCAAATACTTGATTTCTGTAGAATTCAGTGCACAGTGTGTTAGATAATATGCCAATCAACAAGGGTTTTATTGCTTTGTCCGCCCATTGGCTTACAACATATTCCTTCGTGTTACATAAATTTTTGCACTTTTATTTCAAGATAAATATACTTGTTAAATTCATACTGTGTTAGTCTTTCGAGATTAGGTTCCTTTAACGTAATCAAGACAGTATTAAACCAAGTCAACAAGTATCTCAATGCAATGATTTTGTTGCTGCAAATTCTTCCCATAACATATGGGGGGGGGAGGCGGCACTGGGGAATATAAATGGATGTATATTTCTCAACCACTGAAATGCAAAGTTATGATTTTCAGGGAAAAAAATTTGAGTTAGATCCTTACATATTTCAGTTTTTTAATCAACTTACCAATGTAGTTTTATTGGAGGCCATTTTTTATTGCAGACTTGAAGAGCTATTACTAGAAAAATACATGACAGTTAAAAAGTTTTATGAATGACACACAAAAAAGGTAAACATAAGTTTTGTTTGGATTCCAAGCCCCACCTATATAGTACATATTACCAAACATGTATACAAATCCAGAGCAGCAGACTGAAATTACTGCGTAAGTTAGTAATACATGCCTGAGAATATCAGTCTTCTAACCAAGTGGGTCTAGAAACATTACTGGGGAAGACTTCTACAAACACAGCTTTACAGGGCAAAAAGACACTTTTTCCCCAATCCAAATCTCATTTATATCATATTCAGAATTTACTTAAAACTAACCAAATATTTTGGTTCAAAATCAGACGCAATTACCCAATCAAAATGGTAAACTACTATGAATTTTTCTTCTAGGCCTCCAAATAGAGTCGCCTAGGTAATCCCAACTTGGTTTCTTCTTGGAAACCCTCCCCTCTCTCCAGTCACTCGTTAAAAAAACTAAAGGAAAAACACACCGAGATGCTTCAGCCCCATTTGGGGCCACTTAAAAGCAAATAACCTTCTAGACACGTCCATCCGCTCCCCAGAAGACCCAAGTCCCACCCGCTTAACGAAGCTTAAGTGCTGGGCCCCGCCCCCACCCACCCACCCACCCACCCGGGAGCTCAGGCCTCGTGGTCAGCGCATCCGCGGGGAGAAACAAAGGCCGCGGCGCGGGGGTTCAAGGGCACTGCGCCACGGGGCCCGCGCCTCCCCCGCCCGGCGGCGGCCACGTAACGGAGCGCTCGCCGCAGTCTCCGGCCAGCGGGCCGCGCAGAAGCCGGAGAACGCACCGCCCTCCCCGAAGAGGCCCGGGTCGCCGACCAAGCCCCGGAGGGGGAGGCAGGCCTCTCATTTTGATCGGGGGTGGGGGAGGGGAGAAGTAAACGCGCTTTGTCTAAAAATAAGGCGGCTGTGGCCACAGCTCTCTACCCTCTCGGAGTCTCATCCCAACAAACTACAGGCGCCGGCCCCGCGCCAGGCCCGCGGCGGGGTCTCCCATCGCCTCCGCTCAATATCCGCCTCGGGGGTCGGGTGGGGATGGGTGGGAACCGGGAACTGGGGTGGGGGAGTCCCCGAGGCGCATCTCAAACACCACCTCCGAGTGATCGCTGGAGAGAAGGAAAGACACCGACTCCACCGCCTCCGTGCAGCTCCGGGTCCCGCGTCTACAGCGTCTCAGGCCCTGCGCGCCTTCAGCTCGAGCCACATCCGAGGGGGAGGGGGCCGGGGAAACGCGCGCGGGGTTGCGGCCGCGAGAGGGGGGATTGGCACCGCCCACGACAGGCGTCTATGAGGGGCGGGGCGGGCGGGCGCGCGCCCGGCGAGGGGGAGGGGCCGCGCTGTGCCCGCCGGGAGTCCAGGCCCAGACCCAGGGGGAGGGCGGTGGCAACAGCGGCACTTACCGTTCGCGGGGTGGCGCCAGGTGGTCCCGGGAGGGGAGGGAGAGGGAAGGAGGGGCGAGGACGTCGACCAAGGTCTTCTCGGCGGAGGCGTTTCTGCTTCGCAGCAGCAGCGCTGGCGCCAAAACTGGACTCCGCCCACTTCCTCGCTCGGGGGGTGGGTACCTCGCTCGGGGAGGTGGGGAGGTGAAGAAAAAGCTGGGGCAAAATTGGAACTAAGAAGGGTGCCTCTTTCGGCTCCCGAGGACTGAACCCCAAAGATACTGGCCAGGGTTAGGTTGGTGGCGCATGAAGTTTAATTTCTTGACTAGAAGTCGTTTCGGGTGTTCCCGGAAGGGGCCGAGTCAGTCCTGTGCTCTGGGGAAAAGGGTGGGGGAAGAAGGAAAAGAGCAGTGGGGAGGCCACAGAAATTTTTACGGCGGGAGAATGCGAGATGGGAGGATTATCAACTGCATTGCTTAGGGGGCTGGACCTCCGGGCTGTGGATTAAGCTCTACCCGACAGCTTTGATTTCAAATTACGCGACCGTTTCTCACTTGCCCTGCGCTAAAGCGGAGGCTGGACCCAAGTCCCAGACCGGGAAATACGCTGACTCGAGCCTTCCGCAATTCACTGGTCCGATTTACGCAAGTGACGTCAAGCCTTCCGCAGGCCGTAAAGGAGGGAGGAGTACGTACTTGGCGTAAGGAGGGCGTAGCGGGTTCCCGCCATTGGCGGCAGTTAGGACGTTTACGCAACGGCCTGACGTAAAGACGCGTTGGTGGGGGGGGGAAGGTTCTAGAAAAGCGGCGGCAGTGGCTCTAGCGGCAGTAGCAGCAGCGCCGGCTTGCCGTGCGGAGGTTCCTCTAGCGTTGTTGTTTCTCCAGCGGCGGCAGTTCTCACTACAGCGCCAGGACGAGTCCGGTTCGCGTTCGACCGCGGAGATCTCTCTCATCTCGCTCGGCTGCGGGAAATCGGGCTGAAGCGACTGAGTCCGCGATGGAGGTAACGGGTTTGAAATCAATGAGTTGTTGGAAAGGGCATGGCGAGGCCGTTGGCGCCTCTGTGGCAGTCGGCCCCCCGTCTCGTGGGAGAGCGGCAGTGAAATCCGGCCGTCTCAGAAGCGGTTGGGCCGGGGATGTTTTTGACGAGTTGGTTGCGGAGGCCTGTTTATACAGCACTTTCCCCACCCTTCAGCCTGCCGGCGCCATTTCCCTTTGCTGGGGGTGGGGGATGGGGACTTTCCACATGGCGGACGCAGCCCAAGTTTAGTGAAAGCAGGGCGCAGGGGCGGGAATTCTCAGTGGGTTTTTAAAGCAGGCCGGTTTGGGGGCCCAGCCTCCCTGCGTGGGGGCGTTTGGCGGGCTCCGGGTCCTCCGGAGCGAGGCTGCGGCGCTTCCCCTCCCCCTCTCCCGGGAACCGGATTTGGCGGCCGCCATTTTCATTCCTCTCCTCCTTCGCCGCGTTTTTCTTTTAACTGTCCGAATCCTACGCCATTGGTTCCATTCTCAAAGAATAGAAGCGGTTAACTATTTTTCTTTCTTCTCGGGCCGATTTCATGGTGTTTCGGGGCGGACTCCGAGTGTTTGTGAGGTTGGATCTTTTAAAGTCCTGCGCACCTCACTGGAGGCTCTGCCTTCCCCTCGATGAAATGGCGCCATTGCGTTCAGGAGCCGCGGGGGGGGTCGGGCTGGTTCGCACCGCTCGGGAGCCTCGAGGGAAAGCCGCCTCCACGGGCCGGGCCCGTTTTAAGGCCTCCCAAAGTACAAAGAAAACGCTTTGTTTTACAGCCCTTATTTCTTTGACTAACGGTTTTTTGGGGTCTGCGGTGACTTATTAAAAAAAAGGTAGTTGTTTTGAAACTAACTTTAGAAATAAATCAAACTAGTGCCGATTATGGGTGGCAGTGGGGAAGGAGGTTGTGGTTGGGGGGTATTTATTTCAGAAAAGTGTATTTTTCTTGAAGTATTCTCTTCGAATTGTAGCAGTTTTCGTATTCTAAAAAAATAAGTTTATCTGTAAACTTACTATGGACTGCTTAAGACCATGGATCATTGTAAATATAAAGAAGGGAAATAAAAATAAGTCGATCCTTAGACTTTGCTTAAAACACGTTTCAGCTCTGCAACGCGTGTATTGCTGCATACAAGTTTTGGCCTGGGCCGCTATGTGTTTGAACTTTGTCACTTGCTTTTCTCATTTATGTTTGCAATCATGGTTGATCATTACATTGATAAGCATAAGGTCTCAAGCGAAGGGGGGTCTTCCTGGGTATTTTCTTTGACCCTAAGCACGCTTGTAAAATAAATTTGTAATCGATAGTGGACATTGGGTAAGTTTGGAAAAACTGAGGTAAGTAATGAGCTTTTGTATTTGTTAGTGACTTGTAAAAATTGTTGTAGATGTACTATTTTAATCTTTCAATTTACTTTTGTTTTAAAAGACCTGTCTTCCTGACTATACAGTATCTAGAATAAGCAAAGTCAGTTTAATCCAAATACCAATATGCCAAGATAATCACTTTAATATATTGATATTTCAGTGTATCAAGAGCTAGTTTGATAATATGTTAATCTTTAGATTTTTTTCCAGATTCCTGAAAGCAGCTAACCGCAAGGGGGAAAAATCTGAATTGCTTTTCTCACTGTATTTTTTGTTAATGAGAGGAATAGCATACATGGAGGGAGAAACCTCCATAGAACTGGGTTGAGAGCTGTCAGAGGTATTTTCTGGGAATAAAATTTCCTGTTGTATGGAAAGTCACATTTGATCTTCAGTTTGTATTACACATTCATAGCAGTTGGTCCTGGACAATACATCTGTTCTTGTTTCTGAATATTTTTTTGTGTTTTTTATTTTAATCTACTTTCCTGAATACCAAATGGCACCCCCAACTTCAGGACAATTAACAAAGCATATTTGCTTGCTGGTTTATGGGGATTAAAAGATATCAGCCCAGGCCTTTTCCCTTTTTGCTTGTAAAATTAGAAACATGTGAGGTAGCCAATAAGTTCAATACACTGGAGCTTGCTGTTTTGTTTTGTGGTTTTGTTTTTTTTTTAATCAAGTGTAAATGGCGAGTCTCAGTGGTCATTTAAACATGTTATGATAAATGTTTAAGTTTTGAGAAATGAAAATTATTACATTGAGTGCATTTTACTGATTTCATGGTTAACTCTATACTGTTCAGATTGTTTCTGATTTGGCAACCTAAGCACCAGAAAATCATGATGTTAATTAAGCTTTAGATGGTCATAAAAATCCGTCGCCATTGGTCAGAGAGGTGAATTTTAAGGATATTTGCTACCTATATTGAACGTTTAAATTTGTACCCCCAAAAAGAAAGTAGTTGGTAAATGGGGAAAGGATTTTTCATTGCGATACATTATAATCTCCACCAGAGGGAGCAATGAAGGAAACAGACAGACTAAATCCTGAAATGGTAAACTGTGTTGTAGAGAACCGACTATTTTTACACTAAAACTATTTAAACTGAATATTTATAGTATTAAATTCTATTCTAGGATATAGAGTTGAATGCAAATTATGATAAGAATCCTTTAACCCTTAAATGACCAGAGAATAGATCTTTCTTTTCAGAAAGTTTTTTTTTTTTAACAGAGACTTGAATTTACATGAAGTAATGTCAAAGTAAATTTAAATCAAGCATATGACTTTGAAACATAGTTCAGCTGACGCAAGTTTTGGTGTAACACAACTAATATACAGTTTAACATATGGTTTAAATTTGATGTAAGTTTTTTTTTTCCCTCCAGAAAACTTTAGAAACTGTTCCTTTGGAGAGGAAAAAGGTACTCTGCCAGCAGGTCACCTTATATTTAAGAATTTAATTTCCTGCATACAAATAGAAAATGTAAATAAAAATTGAAATGGTGTTTTCCTTTGCAGAGAGAAAAGGAACAGTTCCGTAAACTCTTTATTGGTGGCTTGAGCTTTGAAACAACAGAAGAAAGTTTGAGGAACTACTACGAACAATGGGGGAAACTTACAGACTGTGTGGTATGTTAAATATGTAAAATTGCATTTAGATGCTAGTTCAACTATTGGGATTCTGTGTTTAAAATGCTGAGTGAATCCTGGAGAAAGTAATTTTAAAATCTAGTTCTTTATTAAAAAATGCTTTGAACTAATAACTAGATCAAATTCCAGTTTCCCCTTTGACTTTAAAGGTAATGAGAGATCCTGCAAGCAAAAGATCAAGAGGATTTGGTTTTGTAACTTTTTCATCCATGGCTGAGGTTGATGCCGCCATGGCTGCAAGACCTCATTCAATTGATGGGAGAGTGGTCGAGCCAAAACGTGCTGTTGCAAGAGAGGTGAGCATAGCATAACTTGGTGCAGTTGATGTGAAGAAAATTTTGTCCAAATGAAGATAGAATTTAATTTTTGAAAGACCTTGGTTCATTGTATCTAGCTCAATGTTTTATTCTTTTCTTTTTAAGCTATTATGGTGTTCCTAGAGTATCTTATTTTTCAAAAGACTAGTTTCTCATGGTGTTTTATCATAGGATAGAAGCCATTTATGTAACCTCTACGTGCTTTCAATGATGTTTGGTTTCTTCTGTCACAGTGAATTTTTTCCCCTCCTATTCCTACAGGAATCTGGAAAGCCAGGCGCTCATGTAACTGTGAAGAAGCTGTTTGTTGGTGGAATTAAAGAAGATACTGAGGAACATCATCTTAGAGATTACTTTGAGGAATATGGAAAAATTGATACCATTGAGATAATTACCGATAGGCAGTCTGGAAAGAAAAGAGGCTTTGGATTTGTTACTTTTGATGACCATGATCCTGTGGATAAGATTGTGTGTAAGTGTATAAGCTCCAGATGTGTGCTTTTTCATAGATTAAAATTTGTACATGTTAATGCCTATGACTATTAAAAAGTAATCTTTTATAGAGCAATTTATAAGTCAATTCATAGAATGCTAATTTATTGGAATCTAAACATTTCCTTCTAGTGCAGAAATACCATACCATCAATGGTCATAATGCAGAAGTAAGAAAGGCTTTGTCTAGACAAGAAATGCAGGAAGTTCAAAGTTCTAGAAGTGGAAGAGGAGGTAACTTGAACCCCCCGCCCCCCCTTTTTTAAAAAAATTTATTTGTGTAAGTGCTAGTTACTGACTTGGGCATTTATTGTAGGAAACTTTGGTTTTGGAGATTCTCGAGGTGGCGGTGGAAATTTTGGACCGGGACCTGGAAGTAACTTTAGAGGAGGGTCTGGTAAGATAAAATTCTAAATGTTTATAAGGGTGACTGTCCTTGATTAAAAAACTATGACTCACATTTGAGTAGAGTCAGGAAATCTGACCTAATTTAAAGAGGTTATTCTTAAGTTTTTAAGTAGGTGAGATATGCTGATTTGGTCAGGCACAGGGTTAGGACATAATACTAAAGTAATAAAAGACAATCAATTGCAGGGCTCCTTTTGTGGTCCTCAAAAATATTTTTTAAATGACATTGCAGCCATCTTAAAAACAACCAAGTACACCTGTGTAGTAACTGAAAAAACCATGGAAGCTTTGCCTCTGGTCTTTAAAAAGTTTATGTTTTTGTTAATTTTGTTTTAGACTTAAAATATTTGTCTGAAGTAATAAGGTGGGAGGTGAAAGACTTGAGTGTCTCCACATAATGTCATTCCAATGTGTAAATAAATGGGATGTCTTATTAAATACAGGCTTACCAAGTCCAAGCCCCCAAATTTGGCAGTTACCCTGATAGTGAGATTTTAATTGCACATTGGTGTGTTTATTTTTAAGTATAAAATACCAATACTAGTGTTCAGCATAAAGGGAGATGGTTTCTAATAATCCATAAGTACTAATAGAGAATATGGAACAAAAGAAAAGAAACTCAATAGGGTATATTAATCATATTCTTTTTTTTCTGCCGCTAACAGATGGCTATGGAAGTGGTCGTGGCTTTGGGGATGGCTATAATGGGTATGGAGGAGGACCTGGAGGTCAGTTTCTTAACATATTTTGATTTATGTGACTTAATAGATTTAATCACACTGGATATATTTGTTCATTTTAATGTTTTCATTAGATTTTTCTTAGTGTTTTACCTTTTATAAAGAGCTTAGGTGATAGTGGTTTAGTCATTTGGTTTTTCCTTTATAATTCACATCTTAGCATTAGATATTTTGTTGGAATATAGAAGTTGATACCTGCTGGCAGTTGTCCTAAAGACATTTAAAACTGAGGTAGTAAAAGACCTGATTTTGTTAGAGATATACATAACTTGTTACACCTACACAATATTTCCAACTTTGCTTTTGAAACCCAAACCTTAATTGGTTTTATGAGAAAGATGAGTTCTTATGTTACAAATAATGTGAGATTACCAATTTAAGTTTTTGAATTGCCCATAAGTTTGCTAATTTCTGGTGGTTGAATCCCCCCCCCCCCCTCGGGCCATTTCTATTCAGTTGGATTGTAGTAAGCATATTTTAGGAAATAAACCTGAGTTGGGAACTTGAATATTTTGGACCAAGCAATGGTGCTGAGGGGATTGGGTTGGGTTGGCTCTTGTTTAATTAGCCTATACCTTATCTGTTTTCACAAACTGTAACATTAAATACAAATAGTATTTCAAGGCATCTTAAGGAGAACTCTTAATATCCTTAGTTTTTAGGGAAGGAGCAATGACATAAATTGGTAGTTGTTTCTCAAGGTTTTTATCTAGTTGGTTGTGGTACGTACTCTTCACCCCTAAGTAGTTAACTAAGGATATTCTGCCCTTGAGGCTATTTTAGAAGAGATTTCATAGAAATATTTTACTCGTAAGCATGTTTTAGAAAGCTGCAAATGAGTGTGATAAGACAGTTCAAATGGCATTGAAAATATTAAGTAATTACTTAAAGGCTTATTTTATAATAGGTGGCAATTTTGGAGGTAGCCCTGGTTATGGAGGAGGAAGAGGAGGATATGGTGGTGGAGGACCTGGATATGGCAACCAGGGTGGGGGCTACGGAGGTGGTTATGACAACTATGGAGGAGGTAATAAATTCACCTGCAAACTTTATGTGGGAATTTGGAGTGGAATTAATGACTTTCAATGACATTTCTTTTAATGTTGTCAGTAGTTGCCTTAAATGTAGAATTGTAGATAGGTGATTTGCATTTATTCTGGTTCCATTTTTGGGAGATTTGTCTTAAATACCACATATCACTGGTTTAATGTTTGGTTGTATTAATTCTGAGGTTCATTATGCAAAACTTGTATTTCAACTTTCTTACAGGAAATTACGGAAGTGGAAATTACAATGATTTTGGAAATTATAACCAGCAACCTTCTAACTATGGTCCAATGAAGAGTGGAAATTTTGGTGGTAGCAGGAACATGGGGGGACCATATGGTGGAGGTAATTTATTACATTCCTTAAATTACTTTGAGTAAATGAAAGGGTTTGAAATGGGAAGGTAATATGTTCATGCTTTATAGGTTTACTAAAATTTGTGGAAATAATTGTAAGTTCAGCTTGGGATGTTAAGTGGGGTAAAATACAGGGTAGGGCAAGAGTAGGGTTACAGTTCATAGGGAAATAGTGCAAAAACACGAACACAAGAACTGATAGTGTTTTTTGTGTGCTCAAAACTATAAACTTTCTTTTGCTCCACCCTGTATTTTTACAAGTTGGGAAGATTTTGAGCCAAATAAAATGACCAAGCACACTGAAAAGTGGTATAAATTTTTATGAATTGTCTCTTTAAAAGTTAACTTAGTAATCACAAATCTTCATTTAAGTAATTTATTCAAGTTATTCTTGAGATTTTTTTAGTAGAACCAAACATTTCTTGTGCCTCAGTATATTTTCTAAAAATCCCTTACTGTCTCAAAATGACAATCCTCTAAAAAGAGTAGGATCAGTATTTTCCAAAATTAAAGGAAAAAATTGATACCTATGAATCTGGATAATACATCTCTCAAGTAATAAAATTAGAAACAATGGGTTATGATCTGATTGTTTTAAAGTCTAGGTAGGTAGGTATAAGATAGGATTAATTTATGCCAATCATGGGAAATCTAGTAAGTTTGCTTTGTCCTATTCTAGGAAACTATGGTCCTGGAGGAAGTGGAGGAAGTGGGGGCTATGGAGGGAGAAGCCGATATTGAGCTTCTTCCTATTTGCCATGGGTAAGTAGCTTTTGAGTTTTACATTATTATTGTCTTGGGGAGACATAGCTGTCAGGAGTAAAAGCTTTTTAGGATCATGTTATCTTTCCTTAAAATCTGGTTAGATGAATAATTTCATAACCTATTTTTTTTTTACTCTTTACTTCTGTTGAAACAGGCTTCACTGTATAAATAGGAGAGGATGAGAGCCCAGAGGTAACAGAACAGCTTCAGGTTATCGAAATAACAATGTTAAGGAAACTCTTATCTCAGTCATGCATAAGTATGCAGTGATATGGCAGAAGACACCAGAGCAGATGCAGAGAGCCATTTTGTGAATGGATTGGATTATTTAATAACATTACCTTACTGTGGAGGAAGGATTGTAAAAAAATGCCTTTGAGACAGTTTCTTAGCTTTTTAATTGTTGTTTATTTCTAGTGGTCTTTGTAAGAGTGTAGAAGCATTCCTTCTTTGATAATGTTAAATTTGTAAGTTTCAGGTGACATGTGAAACCTTTTTTAAGATTTTTCTCAAAGTTTTGAAAAGCTATTAGCCAGGATCATGGTGTAATAAGACATAACGTTTTTCCTTTAAAAAAATTTAAGTGCGTGTGTAGAGTTAAGAAGCTGTTGTACATTTATGATTTAATAAAATAATTCTAAAGGAAATTGTGTAATTATAGACTTTTTATTTTAAATAAGTTAAGGAGTGGGTAGTATAATTAAGGTCCATTGCAAAGCTGTTGTTATATTTGTGTAAGATAAATGCTGGTCAGATATAAGTGTGTTGTCTGCAATTCATCAGGATTAAATTACCTAGATAACTTAAGGGATATCTCTGCAAGGAGAAACACCTTTTTAGATCTTTTAGATGCTGCTTCTTCAATGCAAGGAAAGGAAAATAACCCCAGCGAGGTACTCTACAGGGATACAGGTCTAGTACAAGAAAACTCTTGGCGGATACTAAGTTCAGCCAGTCTTAAAAAACTGTGCTGTTTCTACAAAGCTTTAACTACAGTAGTTTATAAGGATGCCAACGAAAGCTGAGGGTGTAGAGCAAATAGTTCTAAGCTTCAGTTAAACTTCTTTAGGTAAGATCTTATTTACTTCTCCTTTCTTAATTTTCCTCCCCAAAAGATAAACTAATACTCTTCAATGGTCTTTCAGTATAGTGGTTCTTATGTAGTTTAACATAGCTATAAATTGAGTTTAACAATTTATAAACTCAAGAGAATAATTACATAAACCCTGTTTTCCAGTCTGTCATTTACTTAAATTATTTTGGTTGTCCCCCCCCCTTCCCTTTTCCTACTTTCCCATTCCCCTCCCCCCTCTATGAAGATTCAGGTGCTTAACATATCATTTTTTTCCCTGCTGGAATTTTAGCATTGATATGAACCATGGACAAGTATATTCCGCTGCCACAAAGACTGTAAAGTGCTTCATTTCAACAGCTGAGGCAAGCCAAGTGATTAATAAAGCTTTTCTTGGTTCCTTCAGTGGTGTTGGTAGTAAAATGGTAGGTAAAAGTTAGGCTGCGAGTTCGATAAATCATGCAATTTCCTTTTCTTGGTTCCTTCAGTGGTGTTGGTAGAAAAATGGTAGGTAAAGTTAGGCTGCACGTTCAATAAATCTTGAATTTTCCCATCGTTACACCCTTGTGTATTCACATTTCTTGGATCAAGCATTTTGAGTGAAAAGGGGCTTGTATTAAAAATAAAGATTTTGTTTTATTTGATACGGTTATAGCTTTACATGTTTATCAGAACCAGGCTTAAGGAGAGAGGAGGGAAAAATGGTTGAAGTGGATTTCAGAAAATAGTTGTCTCCATTATAAATTATGTATCTAGTACTAAATTCTGGGGTATGGATGTGGTGACTCTTTACCAATTCACTACCTTATAGGACAGACTTAGGTTGGCTGCTGAAATTCATTTCTTAAAATGTCATCAGAATTTGATTGCCTGGCTTTATTGCCTTTTCAGGAATGTGATAATCAGGGCATATTCTACTGTATGCACCAGTGAGTCTTCTTTGATCCTAAGACCACCACTGAAGTTATTTAGGTTTTTTGGACAAACATGATAAACTTCTTCAGATACTTTTTTTTTCCTTTGGCAGGAAGGTGTCTTGCTGCAGGTAACTAATGAAGAAGTGGTCAACCACAGAGTCTTCAAGAAATAAGAAATTCTGTACCATCTGAAAGTAGTTCTTGTTGGTGCCTTCATTTTAAAAAGCACTCTTTAAGATTAAAGGGGAATGTTCTCTGATAAAATACAAACTTTTTTAGTATAGGTTCTAAATATAGAACAATTACAAGTTGAGTATTGTTTGTAAAAGTAACATCAAATCAGCCAGAGAGATAAATGTATCATGTTTTAAATTAGGTTTTGTGAGTAGACAGATTAAAGTTCTATTTTAAATATAAAGTTTATAAAATAAATACTTTTGTATCCAAATACTTGGTGTAATGTTTACACATAGAATGTGTGAATCTTGTTCTATGAGCTTTTCAGTTGTCTAAAGAATTGCCATCCCCTAGATTTTTAAAGCAGTTTCACAAAACTCTGCGTATCGCCATTTTTCTATCAATATTAACAGACATGAGAAAAGCATGTGGACATTATTGCCTGTCCCTAATAAAAATGCCATTCTTTATACACTATATTTAGCGTTGGAATGCTGCTCTAGTTTTCTGGCTTTACCTTGTGTGTTCAACATTGCTGGTGGTGTTATAAAATACATTGTTTTTAAGCAGCTAGAGTGATTCAGATTAAGTCATGCAAAGCACCAAGACAACCTGTCATTCTAGTTTCTCAAATGTTGCATTTTACACTTAGTATCAGGGATATAGAGGATAATAAAAATTTAGTAGCCATGGCTTAGACATTTACATGGAATAACAAAGATAAAAACATAGTAAGGTTGACTTATTTTGGTTATAAGTATCAGGTAAGTCAAACGGTGGCTAATAGACGTTTAAAATAGCTGTATTTATTAATCTCGGGATAAAGTGGCTTTTAAAAGTAATTTTCCTTTAGAACGTGAATTATAAAGTAGTTCTGTGTAACCCAATATTTCTAAAAGAAAGTAATAACTTTAGGGCAGCTATTTCCAACCTTTTTCATCTCATGGTAAACAGTAAAATTTCTTCACAACAAATATTTTTTGCTGGTCTGTCAAAGAGGTATAAAAAACAAGAGTGTCTCAGCTCAAGGGGGGGGGGGGGGGGGGGCGGGAGGCACAATGTACCTTCCCAGAAAACACTGATGAGGAACAATCTAAACGAGAGGTTCATGTTGAGCGCACATTTTTCTATACACACAACCAAGAATCCCATTTCACCTATGAGGCTGTTCAGGGTTTTCTCTTGGCTACAGGAAGAAAATAAAGATTCTGAATATGGGGTAGTCTGCCAGATTTCACTTTTAAAGGGTAATTTCAGGAATAATACAAAGGCGAGAGTAGCTTTACATCTGAATCAATTTTATATGGAATTTAGGCCCTGGCCAGTTTGCTCAGCGGTTAGAGCGTCGGCCTGTGGTCCAGAGACCCGGGTTTGGTTCCCACTAAGGGCATGTACCTTGGTTGCGGTTTGTCTCCAGCCCTGGTTGGTTGTGCGGGTGGCAGCCAATCAATGTGTCCCTTTCACATCGAATGTTCCCACCCCTCCCTCCCAGTCTATCTGAACAAAAAATGGAAAGAAATGTCCTCGGGTCAGGATAAAATAAATGGAATTTAGGCTTGGGTTAGTCTATTAAACAGAAAAGATGCCTACCAGAAAATGAGCTTAAAGGAGGCCAAGGGCTTAAGGGTCTAGATCTCATGATTTCCTTGAGGGTGTAAGGCCTCATACCAAATAACAGGACACATTTTGTGCAGACTTTGATGGAGTGGTTGGTTCGACTAAGTCCTAACGGCCTGTGTTAAGATTCACTGGTGAGAATGAGTCAACAGTTTCAGTAAAAATGGATACTTAGAAGGTGGCCTTTTGAAAATGATCAGTTCTTAGTCAAGCTGAAGAAACAATCATAACACTACCCTGGATTCCAAAATAACCCTGCTCAACTAGTAAAACAAATCAACCTTTTGTGTATCATGTTCCTTAATCGACGTGAGTTCAGGCTAAAATTTTTGACATTTCCACTGCTAAAACTTGAGTAAGGAGCTTCAATTTACCCACCCTGAAACTTTTATTGTGTGGGGTGTCAGGAAATTCAAGACTTGACTCATTGGCCTTGGTTACTGTTTATATTGTCTTCAGTACCAGTTCTCTACTGCATGCCTTCTTCCTTGCCAATTTGATGATGCCTGCCTATGTTTCATTGATTTGGGATTTGAAACCTACACATTTAATGTGCTAATTGTATAAAGAAACTGATCAGTAAAGTGATGTTTATATCTGGAAGCATTGTGGCAAAACCCAGGGCTTGAAAGAAATGCCTAGACCCAATTTAAAATGGAGAAAAAGTTTATTATAAAAATCCACTCTTACAAAACACTGCATTTTTGCAACCCAAGATAATACTTTGACTTGTGATTTCTGCAACTAGGCAAATTATTATGGTAGAAATATCTGAAAACCATTTTGAAATTCAACAGGCTTACAGTGTTCATGTTAATTCATTTGCCCTTCAATTCCATTATTTCTAGGATGAATGACTTGAGTTTCTTATTGTCCTATTTCAAAAGGTTTCAATATTTCCATTTCTTTGGTTATATTATAGTCAGTGCTCATCTATTGACTCTTTCTTTGCTATTGGTGTTTGTACATATGTGGCTTTTAGTATTTCCATAATGAAGCTACTTAAGTTTTTTTTGGGAGACATCCATGTTACGAATGCAAGGCCATCCCCACAGGCTGCCTTACTTGCCTGGGAGTTCTTTTCCCCTTACACAGGTAACACTGTTCTCTCAAACTTGACCTTAGAAGTCTTTCTTCTTAGCCATTAAAGCCTAATAATGCACTATTTTTTAAAGCTTCCATTTTTTGTTTTTGACACCATGGTTTAGACCTTGGCCATTCATAGTTTTATATTTCACATAGTATTCTATTATATCCAGGTGGGGATTTTCCCTTATCTGTTTAACAGACTACATTGGGTTCAATTTGGATCAGGTCGAACATGCTGCCCTATTATTTATATTCCTGAATGTGAGTATTTTGAATGAAAGATAGTCAACATAGATTTACTTAAACTTTAAATAAATTCAAGTATAAAAATTATTTCCAAAGTTATAATTTAAGTATAAGAATTAAAACAGCTTTTGAAAAGTGCACTATACTTCAGTGCTAACAAACTGAATTGAGAATGTTAAGGCTACTTTGCATTTCAAGTCAAAAACTAAACTACATTTAAAAATAATTACATCCATTATTTGCTATGTTTGAAGTGGTCATCTTACTAAAAGGACTATCAAAGTAACTAGTCATATCAAGTTTTCATGTCACCCTACTCATTGTACATACTTATGAATTGTGCATATAATACAGGAGGACTTAGTGGAAAGTTGTGGCTTTCCCCAGATTTCCCACAAGGCTGATCCTGAAGTCTGAAACTTGTCCATATAAGCTTCAAAATGCAGCCTTAATTGAGTGATTCAAGTAGCAGTACTTCAAGACACTTTACATAACACTTGAGCTAAACCTCGAAGCAGTTTTCAATGGTTTGTGATCCATATATTATCTGACCATTATTTTATACATATTAATGGCATTGATGCATTTTCAGTTTCTTCTCTCACCTTTTCTCTTTCCCTTTTGAGTTTCCTTTTTGTGGCCCGAGGTCACCAGTTCCTTGGGTACAATCAAAACACTTCCATCATGGCTGCATTGAAGAGCATATTGGTTTGGATTGACTGGTCTACCTTCATCATCTCTTAATCTACTAAAGATATCGTGATAAAGGTCATGCAGTTTTTGTTTCATTATGTTGATAGCTTTGTTACACTGGGCTCGCTCACTCTTGAGGGTTTCCTTCTTTGCTTGCAAGTTACATACATCATCTTCTAGATTCACAATTATGTCCAGTTTGCGCTTACGACAGTTCTGAGCGGCAACTTTATTTTTCCCTCTTCGCCTAATATCACGGATGAGTGACACTTGTAAATCTGTCAGGTAGTACTCGCTTAGCATGCTGTTGAAAGAATCGACAGGCATGTGGACAATTTCATCTACAGAAAATGGGATATGCAGAGCTTTAGCACGGCGTTCATCACGGCTTAAGTTTCTGTCTGTGTCATTCAGGTACCTACTTTTTATTTTCTGTGACTTCCCAGGCCGAGAAAAAGATTCTGAAGTGGATTCTGGTACACTTGGCTGTAAGTGGTAAGTGTGGTTATGGAATATGTGTTGAAATGCAAGATCCCCGTGAAAACCAGAATCGCCCCTAAGATCCATGTGACAAATCTTACCGGGCTCTGGGTAGTAGCCTCCTACAGCACCTTCTAAAGCATGGTGGGAAAGACATTCAAGGTCACTGCTAGAACCTATAGCACCTTCACACACGGAGGAATTAGACTTGGTGACAGAGGGGCTACTGTGGCTTGAATTTAAGGAAAGCCCAGAATCGGAATCTGGTTCTTCAAAAAGGTGAGAAACTTCCATTGGATCAAAACCTTCTATGGTCAAAGACAATGAATTTATCTCATCAAATATGTTTATGTCAAGGTCATATAGGTCTTGGCTTGTTGGATTCCTTATTTGATGGTCAACAGGTGGAAGAAATCCTGTCAAATTAGTTCCAGGAAAGATCTGTTCGGGATTGGTGGTGTGAGAATTTAACTGCAGAAATTGTTCTTGTGGCTGTGAAGTCCTTTCTGCTGAATCTCTTCTAAATGTATTGTCAGGACGTAGCAACATGGCCTCGTGGAGGTTTACATCATGACTTAAAGCCTGGCTAAAATTCACATAATATGCTGAAGAATTCATGCCATCATTGATACTTGGTGGAAGAGGAGGAATATCTCCCAGTGAGATGCCCTGCAAAAGATTGAAGAGCACTTTAATTTCAATAGCAGTTCTAGTACCTCTAATACACCATTTTCTTTCCTCACTTTCATCAGTTCCTCCATACAAATAGGGATATGCTGTTGGCTATGAATAGCTTTCCCCAATTAAATAATACAGGCAATTCATGGTGTGGCCCAAATCAGAATGTGCTATATTTGGGGAAAGTTTCATTCTTTCAATATGACAATTTAGAAAAATTGGGTTAGCCAAAGTTGAGTCTGTTATTAGATCATTATAATGTTATAACCTTTATAAGATGCAACTCTCATCCTAGCTGTTGGCAATCTAAGTCCACATTGGAGGATCATGGGCAAGAACAGCAACAGCGAAGTAGTGTTGGTTGGTATTTGTGCATCTTTTTAAAAGTCAGACCAGTGAAGTATAAAAAAGATACAGATGCTAACAGAAAAATAAAGCCATGCCTTAGTTTGTCAATTTACTGCCATTTTGTTTAAATATGAATTATACAAATTTGATTAGACCTTTGTGATTACTTGGAAGAATAGTATCCATATTTGGCTGATTCTCCAAAGTTGAAGTGTTCCTATAAGTAATCCTAAGCCTGTGTGCTTAACTAATGTTAGTTTCCCAGGTAGAAAGGTTATATTTATTCACAGAGAGGTCAGTGCAGATATTTTCCTGTAAGGATACAAGCCAAGGTCCCCATTACCTCCAATACATTTTCAGGCTGTGATGAAAGCAACTGAAGTAATTCTTCCAGAGAGAAAGATGTATCAGACCCATTTAAATGTCTCTGTAGTAAAACAAATTGTGTGTCATTCATTAAAAGACTATTGTATAAGTACCGAGGGATAACTGATTGTGCTGCTGGAATTCCATGTTATTAGGTCATTCTAATGTTATACTCTTACTGTATTTACCACTTTATAAGATGCAATTCTGGCCCCAGCCGGTCTGGCTCAGTGGTTAGATCGTTGGCCTGTGGACCAGAATCTCGGGTTTGATTCCTGCCAAGAGCAAGCACCTTGGTTGTGGTTTGATTCCCCGCCCTGGTTGGGGTTGTGAGGAAGCAACTAATCAATGTGTGTCTCTCACATCAATGTTTCTCTCCCCTCCCTCCCTCCCTCCCTCCCTCCCTCCCTCCCAGTCTATCTGAAAATCAATGGAAAAATAGCCTCAGGTGAGGATTTAAAAAAAAAGAAAAAATGCAACTCTCATCCTAGCTGTTGGCAATCTAAATCCACACTGTGGAGGGTTATGGACAATAACAGTAACAGTATTATAGTATTGGTTGGGGGTGGGGGGGAGTGCTTTTAATGAAACAATATTAGACCAATAAAGTATAATGAAGACAAATGGTACCAGAAAAATAAAGCTATGCTTATAGTTTGTCAATGTTTACTGTCATTTAGATTCAACATGAATTATACAAATTTGATTAGACCTTTGTGATTATTACTTGGAGGACTAATATATACATATTTGACTAATTCTCCAACGTTGAAGTGTTTCTATAAAAAGTAACCCTAAGTCTGTGTGCTTAAATAATGCATTAGGTTATATTTTTTAAAATATGCCATCCAGGGAGAGAGCGAGAGAAACATCGACAAGAAAGAACATCGATTAGCGGCCTCCTGCATGTCCCCCACTGGGGATCAGGCCCACAACCTGGGCATGTGCCCTGACTGGGAACTGAACCTGCGACCTCTTGGTGCATGGGTCAATGCTGAACCACTGAGCCACACTGGCCGGGCTAAAGGTTATATTTATTCATGAAGAGGTCAGTGCAGATATTTTCCTGCAATAAAAGCCAAGGTTTACTTTACCTGCAGTGAATTTTCAGGCTGTGACGAAAGCAACTGAAGTAATTCTTCCAGAGAGAAAGATGTGTCAGTCCCATTTAGATGTCTCTGTTGAGAAACACAAAAGGTGCATCCTTTCTTAAATAAGAACCTTCAACTCCAAACTCCTCCCCTATTCCTGTCGTAACCATCTTCATATGATTTTTGGCTAGAATTCTTAGTTACACCTTATTTTGCCCCTTCAAATTTGCTACAAAATTATTAAACTTGACAGTCAAATACATATTTAGATGCACCAAAGCGTTTTACCAACTTGACTCACCCTTGGGTCATCTCCTACCTTCAAGGTTTAGTTTCTTTCTTGCTGAAATAACTCCTTGGATAACTTGTTTTAGAGGCTCCTCAAGTAGTAAAATGTTAGTATTTATAACCTGGACTTATTTGGCCTTCATGTTTAAATGATAACTTAATGGTACAATGATCAGGTTTAAGGTTTTCCCTCAGTATTTTGAACTATGGCATTTATTACTATTGATTTGTTTGCAACCTGTCATTTTATAACCAATCTTTTTTTCCTTAGATAATTTTAAAGATTCTGTTTTCTTATTCTTGGTTGTCCTGCCATTTCACTTTGATATGTTTGGGACTTTGTATTTAGTCTGCTTGAAACTCGATTCCTTGAATCTGAGTCAAAAGATCATTTTAATTTTGGAAATATTTTGCCATAAATTTCTAACCTACTTCTCCTTCATGCTTTCTAATCTCTCCAGGGACTATCAGAGAGCTCATCTTTGTGGAGAGCTATTTCTGGAGGGATCCCACATATCAAGGGCTGCCGACTAACTAAAAGGCAGTTTTGTGTTTTTCTCTGTAAGGACCAGTTTTTATATCATTTGCTCAGCTTTGCTTCCTTGGCTCAGGATTCCTGATGCTGATGGTGTGAATCAGACTGTATAGCTGGCTTTGGGGGGCCCATCTGGGGTTCTGTTTTCTGAAGGGTAGGCAGACAGCTTCCTTGCTGTCCCCTATTTGGTGGCTAGAATTAATCCTAGTCCCTATTTCCCCAACCAAAGAGCCTTTAAGCAGGGAACTCGGGTGCCCCAGAAATGGGCTCAACATCTCATTTCCCCTCCATTTAACCCCAGTCTGTCATGACATTGGGATCCAATTCCTCCTTGAGTTTCCTCAGTTTGGCACCTGATTATTTTAAATGGTGGGCTGAGTTCCTTCTCTGTTTCTTTTTTCTGTAGACTCCTTGCTTTTGAGTTCCACTATGCACTAAAAATATTGCCCATTATGTTTTTCCCAGGATTACTGCTTTTGGTGTCATGGGGACTCATTACAGGTTCATAAGCTCACATTCCTGACTTGTGCTGTGTGCATCGTTCTCACCCCTAGCTCTTTAGGGTTTTTCCTGTTCTGAAGATTTAGACCAGCTGGACTGTGTGGTGTGTGTGTACAAATACCCACTTTCCTTTTCCACCAACATCCTGGTTCTATGTAGTCAGGTTTTCAAGCGATTTCATTGTAATGCAAGGAATATACGGCTTTCGGTGTCTCTTTATATGGGTGCTAAATTGGTGGAAAAGATTTCTTGCTCTTTTTGAACTGGCAAATTATGCATTCTTAGTGTATGGTGGACTTCTTTGCCAATTGAATTATTTGAGATGATACCTAATTTCTGAAGAAATTTCATAAGTGTTCTTTTACTCCTGTTAATAACCCCAAACTTGCTTAGTCCTGGCCAACCATTTACCAAAATTTGCTGGCGGTCACAAGTGTGTGAGAATGAATAACATCAGCACAAATCTGGACTCCTGCAAAAACAATCCTTAATGGTGGGCAAGTAACATTATTTGCAGAAAAGAAAGCCTCGATATTTAGAGTGCAGAAATAGGGCATGGAGGATCATTCTGCTTAAGATGAATTACGGACTGACTGATTCCTCCAGGCTAGATAGAACAAAATGTGTTTCATTGAATCTTTGCCTGTTCCCTCTTCTTCAATGCCCCTGAAGGTGGGGAGCTGAGGGGTTAAACCCTACTGATCCAGCCCCTCTGGAATTATACAAGCCCTGGCCGGTTTGGCTCAGCGGTTAGAGCGTTGGCCTGCGGGCCGGAGAGACCCGGGTTCGGTTCCCGCTAAGGGCATGTACTTCGGTTGCAGTTTGTCCCTGGCCCTAGTTGGGTCGTGCGGGTGGCAGCCACTGGATGTGTCCCTTTCACGTCGATATTTCTCTCTCTCTCTTCCTCTCTCTCCCTCCCACTCTATCTGAACAAAGAGCGAAAAAATGTACTCAGGTGAGGATTTAAAAAAAAAAATTATACTAGAAAATTTTTGAAATTTATTATCATGGAAATTGGTTAATCCATTTCTAAATCTAATTGCTTAATTTTTTCTGTTCAAGTGAGTACAGATCTCGCACAAGAATGGACACCTCAGCTAATCCAAAAGACGTAGTCCACATTTAAGAGTTTGATTTGGATCGCCAGGACGTGGTCAGTCTTCTTTTTTCTTAAGTCAGACTCGTTGAAATCTTAACATGAAATACAAACAGTTCTCTTTTGGGTCAAGATTTCATTGCATTTTGAACAGAAATCACTAGGACTATTCAAAGAATATAGTGGGGACACATTTAACTAAGACTTAAATCTCTTCAGATCGGCTGACCTATATACAGTGTCCTGTATTTATCCTTCATTAATAGCCAGCAGTCTAAGTCTGGGCTTGCAATGGGGCTAGAAAGAAGTCACTATTAAGCAGCAAATCATGTCATTTGTCCTAGTTATCACCCAGAACTGTCACCTGTAAAATGGAAAAACCCTACTTCAACAAACTGTACGACACCTACTAAGTAACATCTCAGTAAAAGAGTAAACTGATGCTAACTAAACAAGATGTAAGACCAGGCACAGGGAGGTGCAAATGCCTTGCTTTGAGTGACTGATGTATTTCTGGAAAGTTCTGTCCAAACTGATATTTGCCCTAATTTAACTTGTACTTTAAATCTCTAAGGCAGCTCCCCACTTTGCCAATCCATTAGCATGTAATGAGTATGTATCTAACAGTTACTTCAGGTAATTCAAAGTAGAAAACACAGTTCCCGCTCTTCTTGGAAGCTCAGTGAGGGAATAAGGGCAAAGGCAAACCCAGGAGAAAGATGAAGAAACAGCATATATCTATAGAACAATTAAGTGATACTGATAAAAACATCTCCCTCAAACAAGACAGCTGTGACGCACTCGGAAAAGCCTGAAATGTCTCCTTCCAAATAAATGTTTTTCAGTATTTTGTAACATAAAAGTTCGTTGGCATTGATGTGACAACACTGGGGCGTGTGTGTGTGGTGCAGGGTAAAGCCATACCAAGGGTACATAAATGATCAGAAAAGACAGGCCTGGGGAGAAGGCCAGTAGGTAAACGCACAGGCAGGAGGAAACCTCTCTGCACCTCAAAGTGACTGCAAGCCTGCAATGGGGCCCTCACTCAAATGAAGGTTACAAAAGGGCCTGGGGTTAGCGAGTGACAATGGGAGGGTTCCTTGGGGTGAGTTCCCCACCCCTCGTCCCTTGAGAGGGGCAAAAGGGGGCTCTGAGAGACCACAGAGAAACGTGTGCGTGTTCCCTGCAGTTTGGGAAACACAGCAGACAGTGTCCAGAGCCTGCCTGAGAAACGTGACGGGCAAGAGGCTGAGCAAGGGCTGCTGTTAGGGAAGGGATGGGACGACAGAGGGCATGAAGGGATGTTTCAGGACCAGCTGCTGGAGAGGTAAGGTGTGTGCCACCGAAAATTCACAAAGGGCTCCTCACGGCCACCTGGAGGTGGGAGATGCATTCGTGCCTGTACAGAGAAGGGCAGGAGGAGGACTCCCAGTGTGGGAGTAGGGTCTCCAAAGAGCCTCGGGAGTGAAAGTGCCCACCCAACAAACAGTTTCAAATATACCCTATGGTCGCCCAGCTGGCGTGGCTCGGTGGCTGAGTGTCCACCCATGCACCAAGAGGTCACTGGTTGGATTCCCAGTCAGGCCACAGGCCCAGGTTGTGGGCCAAATCCCCAGTGAGGGGCGTGCAGGAGGAGGCCGGTCGATGTTCTCTCTCATCGATGTTTCTCTCTCTTTCCATTCCTCTCTCTCTAAATTCAACAAAGAAAAATTTTTTTATATATATCCTACGATCAAGAGAAACCAGTGTCAGATGGCACCAGTCAAACAGCACCTCTCCTGAGCCGTTACCCCACCACACTGCAGAAGGCAGCTTGGTGAGCAGGGGAGGAGGAACTGGGGAAAGGGACACACACTTCCCTCCTTGGCCAGGCTTTGAGGCTGTAGTAGATGAGTCCAGAGGGGAGAAACTGAGTTTCCATTCATTCAGAGTTGTTGAAAAGTACATCAGATTGTATTATTGACGAACTGCTGCAGTGCGGTGACCAGAGATTTTTATTATCTAGAAGTCATGGGGCCTGCCCCGGATTTCACTTCCGGTGGAGGAAAGAACCTGCTCTTCTAGAACAGCACAGAACAGGCGAGAGGGGTGGGAATGGTGGGTGGGCAAAGCTATTTCTGATTTCACTACACAAGCATGTAATGTTTGATGTAATGTCACATGGTCAAGGAGACAGTGATGGACTGTCTGACAAAGGCCAAGGCATGGTACCCTCCATCTTCCAGAGGTGTTGAAGGCCCAGCCCCAAACTCCACCTGGGGCAGTTATGGCTGAAAAAACCATTAAGACAAGGCCCTCAAGGTCGCACCTTTCAGGTGTAGTGAGTAGTTTGAAGTCTGGCCTCTCCATGCCCTTTGGGGCGTTTGCTTGCCGGGCTGAGTAAAAACCAGAGTGCGGCCCAAGTGAACGCAGCGGGAAGCGCAGGCCGCAGGCAGGACCCGCCCTGTCCGCCTGGCTCCTGCGTTCACCCTCCCCTTTCCACTGCCCACGAGCTCTGGAGAGCGTGGTGAGACAAGGCGTCAAGCAGGCTGCCCCACCGGGTCTGGCTTTAGTCTTGGTCAGAGGTACAAAACCAGCTCCTGGCTGCCCAGGGAGCACGGCCCAGCAGGACAGAGTGCGGATCAGAGCCCAGGCCCCAGCGGGAATTGAGTGGGTTTGCCTGCAGGTGGCTGCTGAGGCTTCCTGGATGCAGGAGGCAGCCATCTCTGTCCCTGGCCGTGGCAAACACAGCAAAACCTGCCAGCAAGTTCCTGCAGGGGTATGCGTGTACTCACACACACGACCTTGAGTCTAATCAGGGATAACTAAGTCTATGGGCTGATTCCTCTGTAAATCAAATAACCACTCCCACAATTTAAAAAAATGTATTTTTCATATATCAGATTTGTTTCCAGTTTTGTATTTAACATACAAAATTCATTCTCAGTACAAACTGACAATGCCTTACAAAACCTACTTCGAAGCCAAAGTGGTAAGGCTGGGATATTCTGACATGCTTACCTCATTTCTAGAGTCAGTGGTCTTTTCTGCCTCCCACTCAGGTTTATCTGCTAATTTATTTTCTTCTTCATTCTTCTGCTGTAGTGATTTGTCCTTCTGGGCTGACACTCTCTGGTCATTTCCCTCCTGCTGGGAATTGTGACCTGTAGCTCTTAATACCTCATTCTCCTACAAAAGTACCCAAAAGATGTGCTAAGTAGAAATCCATATTTCATCAAATAAGTCAAACAATCTTTTTTTTTTACATTTTAATCTATAAAACATTTATTTTTTGTTAATTCTCACACCTGAGGATCTTCTTCCATTGACTGATTTTTAGAGAGTGGAAGGGAGAGAGAAATGTTGATGTGAGGGAGCCACATCAACTGGTTGCCTCCTGCATGACCCCTGACTGGGGCCGGGGATCGGACCTGCAACCCAGGTACGTGCCTTTGACTGGAAATGAACCCATGAACCAAACCAGCCAGAGCAAGTCAAACAATCTTTAAAACTGCATTGTACTTCCTGCTCGGTGGTCATGAAAACACAAGTCCACAGCTGAGACTGACATTTCATTATCAAAGAAATGCTTAACTCTGAAACGAAGCTCAGTTTCGAGTCTTGCCCTTCATAAGAACTCAGTGTGAGACAGACTGTTCTAATCCGTACGATTTAAATTTCATGTAATTATAAAGCCCTTGAACTTGTATATTTGATTAGATTTGGAAAGCAATGTTGCCTGCAGTTTTTATTTAGTTTTCTGTTGAAAATAGATCAAACAGCTAATTTAGAAGCAAACACGGATCAAATACACACAGAAAAATCTGGAAAGTATCACAAAGTATTAACTGTGGTTCTGTCTGAAAGGTGGGATCAGCTGGCACACAGTGCTTAAAAAGAGGACTTCACTTTATACATTTCTGTACTGTTTGAATATTTCGCAACAAAGATGAATTTCTTTTATACATAGGAAAAAAACGTAAATATGTTTTCTATTCCAAGGAAATAAAGTTTAAACTAACATCCCCACCTTTATTTTCAACTACACTTATTTACTCAGATGAGTCCTTCCACCTTTTAATTTACTTTGAGACTTAAATAATTAAAAGGCTAGAGAATCTGTGTATCTAAACATCCAAATAGTTACCATTTAGCATATACTGTATATACTGATATTAAAATCTCTCTGTATAATTTCTTTTCCTCTAACTTAACCAAGCCTTCTCAAAATCTTTTTTTCCTAAATCCTCACCTGAGAACATTTTTGCATTTGTCTTCAGATAGAGCAGGAGGGAGAGAGGGAGTAAGAGAGACAGAGAAACATCGATGTGAGAGGGACACATGGAGTGGTTGCCACCCACACGGCCATTTGGGGTGGGGCACAAACTACAACCAAGGTACGTGCCCTTAGTGGGAACCAAACCCAGGACTCTGGTCTGCAGGCCAGCGCTCTAACCACTGAGCCAAACTGGCCAGGGCTCAAAATCTTTCAAAGGATCTATTTTTAATTTCTCTCTCCCAACAATATAATACTGGACTGACTCAAAGGACAGCATCATCACCACCCCCTCTAAAGCATAGAAATGTTAATCTTACAAACAAACAGGAAGGTCAAAGAAATGAAAATCCACAGAAGCTAGAAGCAAAGAGAAAAGGCAGTTAAAGAAAAGCAGAAAAAGAAAGCTGATGTGCTGGTGGCCCCCTTGCTTTTTACTTGCTTCTCTGTTTACTGTACCTAACTCAATGACATTTCCTCAACCCCCTGGACACAGGGGGTGTCGGTCTCAGTCCCACCTCAGTCAGTCTGTCCCTGTGTGCACCTGATGACGAGGCGCTCACGCGCTCAAGAACAGTGCTCCGGCTCCTTCACCCTCCTTTCTGCACCAACAACGGTTCCCCATGTCATCAGCCTATGAACACACCATAACACCACCCATGAGAGTTTGGTAACAAAAAGTACATAAGATGGCTTAACTAAAGATTTGGGAAGAAAAGAACTGAAGGTAGAGGAATTCCGTAGGATCACACTCACAATGCCAGATTCAATGAGGTTAGCTCTGGCTGGTTTGGCTCAGCGGTTGAGCATCGGCCTGCAGACCAATGAGTCACGGGTTCGATTCCAGTCAAGGGCATGTACCTCGGTTGTGGTTCATCGCCAACCCTGGTAGGGTTGTGCAGGAGGCAACCAGTCAATATGGCTCTATCACATCGATGTTTCTCTCTGTCTCTCCCTCCCTCCCTCCCACTCTATCTAATGATAAACAGAAAAATATCCTCGAGTGAGGAATGAAAAAAAAAAGAATCAATTAGGTTACAAAGTCTTTCATATAATAATGTGTCATAACTCACTAGATGTGTTAAAAGAATCAATGACTCAAATATAAACAAGCAAATGAAAAAAGAAATCTCTTCTTATAGTAGGATGCAACTTACAGAAGAATAATGGTGGAGTTAGAAAATCATCAATGGAAGCTAAAACTAGGGAGTAAAAATTTGATAAGAAACAAGATATTTAGTTTCAAAGCATCATTCCACAGATTACTTTTTAATTACAAGGAGAAAAATAATAACACTACATGAGAAACCTGACAAACACCATCTAAACCAAGTGGTCAAATCTATCGCCACAATATGGAGATAAACCAAATTCATATACCTCCTGCTATGATATGGAGAACACATTACTGCTTCTATAGGATTCCTGCCCAAAATTTATAATAATGTAATCATGAGGAAACATCAGACAAATACAATTGGGTCCATTTTACGAAGGAACAAATTGATACTCTTTCAAAATCTAAAGGTCAAGAAATCCCAAGACTGAGGAAATTTTTTTCTAGATTAAAGGTGATTAAGAGACTTGACAACTGCCCTGGTCTGTTTGGCTCAGCAGTTAGAGTCGGCCTGCAGACAGGAGAGACCTGGGTTCGGTGTCTGCTTAGGGCATGTACCTTGGTTGCAGTTTGTCCCCGGCCCCAGTTGGGGTCGTGTGGGTGGCAACCAGTTGATGTGTCTCTGTCGCATCGATGTTTCTCTCTCTTTCCCCCTCTCTCCCTCCCGCTCTATCTGAAGATAAATGCAAAAAATGTCCTCGGGTGAGAATTTAAAAAAAAAAGCAGACTTGACAACTAACTTCTGAAGGTGGGCCTCAGTTTGATGCTGACCTGGGAGAAAAAGGTGTTATATAGGACATGGCTGGGGCAATAGATACAATCTGAATATGGACAGATTATAGTCTTAGACTCCTGGTAAGTTTCCTGACTTTGATAATTGGCTATATAGCAAATAGTTGTTTTTAGGAAATATACACTGAAGCTCTGGCCATTTTGGCTCAGCGGTTAGAGCGTCAGCCCGCGGACCAATGAGTCGCAGGTTCGATTCCGGTCAAGAGTACGTACCTCAGTTGTGGTTCGTCCCCAGCCCTGGTTGATCATGTGGGAGGCAACTACTCAATGTGACTCTATTACATTGATGTTTCTTTCTGTCTCTCTCTCCCCCTCCCTCCCACTCTATCTGATAAGTAGTAGAAAAATTTCCTTGGGTGAGGAAAAAGAAAAAGAAAATATACACTGAAGTATTTGGGTATCAAGGGACGCAATGGCTTCAATTCACTCTTAAATGTTTCAGAACAAAAAGGATTATACACAGAGATAAATATAATTAGAAAAACAGGTAAGTCAAATACAGCAAAATGTTAAAAAGAGGTAAATTTGAATAAAGGACATATACTATTCTTGCAAATTTTTTAAAATTAAAAAGTTATCCTAGCCTGGCTGGAGTGGCTCAGTTGGTTGAGTATCATCCCGAGAGAGAGAAGAGAGAGGGGAAAGAGAGACAGAGAAAGAGAGAGATTAGACATTTATGTAATTTATGGAAGTGATCAACTTGATATGTCTAGTACCCATCTGACACCATGCATAGTTAATTACAATATGATTAATTATGTTCTCTATTTTGTACTTTATATCCTTTAATGAGATGTTTTTAATGTTTTACCAGTAAGAATATGTAAACTTTTATTTGAGAGTCAACAGGCAATCATTTTTTTAGACATTCGTTCAATCAATACAAGTGCCAAAAGCCACACTCAGTGCTGGGATAAGACAGTGAGAAAACACAGGCAGACTGCCCTTGCAGAGCTTCCACTCTGAAGGGAGAGGGAGCCCTGGCCTGTGTGGCTCAGGTGCCTGGGCGCTGTCCAGTCCTGGTTAGGGCACATGCCCAGGTTTCAGGCTCAATCCCCAGTAGGGGGCGTGCAAGAGGCAGCTGATGGATATTTTGCTCTCACATTGATGATTCTCTCTCCCCCACTCTCCTTTCTGCTCTCTAAAAATCTATTTAAAATCTTTAAAAAATAATAAAGAAGAGGGAGCCAAAAATACAAGTTAACTAACAAAACAACTGCAAGTTTTTTATGGCAAGTGAAAGAAGAAAGAGGGGACCTACTTTAGAGAGAATGGTCATTCAGAGAAGGCCTCTCGCTTAGGCAAGGTGGTGTTTTAGCTGAGATCTAAGGAAACAAAAAGCTGTGTGAAAAGAGGAACGCATGCAGGCCCAGACACCAGCCACACTGTCCTCATCTGCCTGTTACCGTAACATATTAATTAGCTTCTTAATGATGGATATTTAGTTGTTTCTACTCTTTTCTTATAACAAACAACAGTAAAATGTGCTCCTACTTCTTTGCACGCATGGGGCCAACAGATACGCACATTTTTATTTGATGGATTCTACCCGATGGCCCTTGAAAGATATTTGTGGTGATTTAAAATCCTAACAACAATGGATACAAGTGTCAATTTGTAGATGAAAACTGGCATTTCATTGTCATTTAACTGTGTATTGCTCTTATGAGGAGGCTGAACTTCTTTTTCAAGTTTCAAAGCATTTGTATTTCTTTTTCTGTGAACTGTCTGCAGCCTTAGCCCGTTGCTCTGTTGGGTGTTAGTCCTGTTCTTACTGATCAGTAGAGCATCAGACCATTTTCATTCCCCCCTCCCAGTGGAGAGACCAGGAGACTATCGCAACCATTGAAGTGGAGTTGATGACAGTCTGGAAAAAGTGGTAACTGAGAGAGAAGTTGGAAAATCCATGATATATTGTGAAGAAAGAATAACTAGGGATTGTTGACGAACTGGAAATGGGAGATAAAGGAAAGGGAAGAATCAAGAACGACTCCCAAATTTTTGGCTTAAATAACTGGTGGATACTTATGAAGAGAACAGTTTTAAGGGAAACAGAGAGGGTTCTTCCATTTGGATATGTTAAATTTGAGATGTGAAAAGTCAAGTAGAAATATCCCTTACAACAAAAAAAAAGAAATATCCCTTACATTGATGAAATGAGAATATGGAATTAAGAGCAAGCGTTTGAACTGGAGGTATAAATGGGGAATACATCAATGTACACACACGTACACACACACACAGAGGAACTAATGAGAGTCCAGCAAGAGACTACAAAGCAAAAAGGGCTGAACACCAGCCCTACAACATTCATTCTGAGAAGCCAGCAAAGAGACTAAGGAGGACAGGCAGTGGGGGGCCGGGGGACAGGAAGTGAGGGGGTAGGGGGGCAGGGGACAACCATGTCTAGGAATCCAAGTGCTTCCAGAAGAATGGAGTAGTCAATTGTGTTGAATGCTGCTTGGAGATTGCACAAGTACGGACAGAAAAGTGTCCATCGGAGCCGGCAATAGGAGAGCTGTTGGTGGCCTTCGAAAAGTCAGTTTAGGGTGGAAGCCAAATGCTACTGTGTGGAGGAGTAAACGGGAGGTGACAAATTGGGAACAGTGTACAATCAATTCTTTCAAGAATTTTGGCTAGGAAGTGGACAGACGGGTCAGAGTAAGAAGTTTTGAAGAGGAGACACACTGGAGTACGTCGTACGGGAATGCTTTAGGAGCACAGGTAGCTGCAGAGCAAGGCCCGCGACAAAACAGGCGACGAACTCCAAAGCACCGGTGGCAGCGCCGATTTTGAAAAAAATAAATAGAGCCTTTAGTTCAAGTGGATGCAAGATATTTGAGGATTTGGGTAGTAGATCTAAGTTTTGAACGGTGTTTTAAAAAAAGAAGAAATGGATATTGAACATTTAAAAATATGTCCACAACACTCTTTTCTTCAAGAGGTAAAGCGTGGCCCCCTCCTGCTGAGTGGGGCTGGACTCGGCGAGTTGCCTCCGACAGAGTAAGGCCGAAGCGACAGAGGAAGGCCCACGCGGCTGCTAGCGCAGGATTTCCAGCCCGGACATTACAACACGCCCTACCTGACTGTTCAGTCAGGGGCACTGACCTCTTTTCCCTTAGACTGTCAAATAAAAAAATGATAACAGCCATCACAATAGCTGGTGTGAATGAATCAAAATTATGTATATTTTTTGTCAGACCAGCTAACATTTATTTTGGGGTTCCGCAGAACTGCAGAAATTCGTGCGCGCCAGGAGGTGCAAAGGCCCTTGCTGCTGCTCAGCGCCCCTCCTCGCTGCCCTGCTGGCCCCTTGTGCTGCGGAGGGCCAGTGCTCGTGCGTAAGGGCAACATCCAAGCTCTCTACAGAGTCTACTTGGCAAAGAACTGAGGCCTCCAGCCAACAGCCATGTGAGTGATCCATTTTGGAAGCGGATCCTACAGCTCGTCAAGCCTTCAGATACATGTAACCCAACCGACGTCTTGATTAGAACCTCATGAGACCCTGAGTGAGGACCACTTAGTCATTCAACTACCATTCACTGCAAGCCTGTCACAAAGCTAACAGAAGCCTGCGCTACAAGTGAAGAAAGAGCGGAATTTCCCCCAGGTGAGTGTGATGCACCGGGAGCCGTGCAACCTGGATCACCTCAAGGAAGGACCTGTGGCAGCTGCTGGAGACCTGTGGGCAGACCACCTCCAGCTGTGCCCTTAGAGAAAGCCTCAGCTGCTTTCCTGAAGGTCCCGCTTCCCAGGGCAGGGAGGGTACAGAGGCCTGGCCATCTGGGCTCCGTGTGGGACAGTCGTGCTGTGCACCACCTTAGCCCTAAAGCTCCTGGTCTCATTAGCCTGCATCACAGCTTGACTCCTGCGTCTGGTCCACCTCCCCCCTCCACAGCCGTAGCTGCCAACGGTACTTCGCCCTTATAAACACTGTGCACTCAACTCGGTCTCAGCGTCCCCCTTCCAGAGAACACACTTTGTGACAAGTGGGAGAGAGGAGAGACCAGAATCTCCAGGCAAGAGGGGTAGAGGATTCAATATTATAATATTTCCATTTAGAAAGCGAAAAAGGCCTCTCATGCCTGTAATATAATTTGCAGAGTCCTCAAAGTCACACAAAAGCTTGTGGCTGGGAGGGCTAAGGTCCAAAACCTGCCCAGTAAAAGGGCCCATCCTACTCCTACCAGCTGTGTGACCATGGGCCACTTTGACCCTCGGTTTCCTCATCTGTGAAAAGACATTTTCTAATTCACATTTTAAATTAGTTGAGAAGACACTTTATACATCTTAAGATGTTATACAGACATTAATTACTACTCCTTTTTACTGTATTTTTGATCCCAAAGAGTTGCCTTTAATGCCTAACAGCTGGCAACTCAATCAGAGCGTCAAGAGAAAGCCAGCCCCAGGTAGCCAGTAATTCCTGTTTGCGCTGTTTCTCTTTTTCTCAGCGCAGTGACACGGAGCTGATACACAGTGTGTGTGTTTTACAACTACAGTGGAGATTTATGGTCCATGCTCTTAATCTAAAGACTGAGTAAATTCAACCCATCATTAAGTTACTTTTTATTTGTGTGTAGGTGATATTTACTCGTGTGGCTGGGACTCAAAAAAAAAACCCAGAAAGTTTCCATGCTTGTCCTAGGAAGATCGTAACCCTGTGAGCCGGGGTGTCTGGTCACAACCCGAAATCCAGTGACTTGCTCTGAACCAGCCCCTGCTAGAAGGGCCCTCCCCACCCTCCACCTGGATCCACAACCTTCTCAGTGTGGGCCCCGCAGCTAAAACTGGGTTCTCCTGTCTCTAAACTCCCGTGGCCCCTCGTTTTTTTCTCATGACACTTGTCCGGTTGTATCTAAAATTACAACTATTATTTGGATCTTGTCTTTCCTACTGGGCTGTAAATGTGTGACACCTGTGGTCCAGCTGCCACTTTACCTTGGCCACCAGTGCGAGTCTCGGGCCAGCGTCCTGAGTCGACCAGGGCAGTGGGGAGGCGAAGAAAGGAGCCAAGCTTTGCTCTTCTTGCTACATCACAGAAGTTCTGCTAACTGGCAACATGGTTTCTGAGTCTGTACTTATCTGACTGTATTGGGCCCCGAATAGTGTGACGGCGGGTTTGACGCTGAAAAAAACTCTTTGTGAACAATCCCGGCAGGCTGCGCTGGGCCTTTCATCTATTCATCTGGGGGAGGAAGCACTGAGGCCTGCTTTGACCTTTAGGGTTGGATGAACCTTCAAAGACAAAGAGCAGTGTGGTGCCTCCGAGAAGGATGACATCAGAGGGACAGGGGTGAAGGCCAAAGAATTCTGGGGCCCATCTCTAGGCTGGAGGCAAGCTGGAGTCATCAGGTCGAGAGACACGAGGAGCCAGATAAAGAGAGACTGTGTCCTGTTTGGCCTGGGTGGTTTTTAACAGCAGTTTATAATAATTATAACTCGCATTTATTGAGCACTCGTGGGCCCACATACATAATCTCATTTAAGCTGCTCGGCATTCCTCTTACAAGAGGAAACTGAGGCACAGCGAGGCTGAGCCGCTTGCCTTGAAGTCACGTAGCTAGTAAGCGGCAGAACCAGGGTTTGGTTGCAGGCGTTTTTACTTCAGAGCCAGATCCTACGCACTGTCCTGCTACTTGTTTGCCCTCTGGAACCATGTGTCCCCCAGAAGCTGTCCCTTGCAAACCTGGGCTCCTGTGCTGGCTGGCTTCGGGCTGGGTTCGCCAGTGGGAGGGGGGAGCAGGAGATAGGGGGGTGAGCAAAGGAGAGGCCGAGGCATTTCTTATGTTCTCTGTGGCAACAGCCCCTCACCACTTCTTTCGGCTCTGGCAACACTATTTCCACTCCTGCCCGCTGGTAGTCTCTGGGTACCCCATCCCTGTCTGCTCCTGCAAGAAGCCATTCATTAAGTCCCTCAGGGAGCCATCCAGGGTGAATGCTGCTTCCTGCCGGAACCCCGACTGCACCCCCACTACCTGCACTGGCTCCCACTTGCTTCACACAGAGAACAGCAGCCGTGAGAAGAGCCGAGCACCTGAAGCTCCTTTCTGAGGGTCACGTCATCATGCAGAACAGCTGGCCACACGCAAGGCAGGACTTGTTTGGATCGTGAGTCCAACAAACCATCTCTGGAAAACTGCTCGAGATAACTGGGGAATCTGAACACTGATGAGATATTTGCTAATATCAAAGAATTACTGATTTTTCTGTGTGCTAATTGCACGGTGGTTATATTTAAAAGAGTCCTCATATTTCAGGAATGTATACTGAAATCTTTATAGAAGGGTTCTGCCTCCTCCAAAGTCCAAGGCCTTCTTCCCATCACAGCTTTTCAAATATTTGAGCTGGTAATCTTGTTCCCTCTTCAGTCTGATCACCTCATCTTGGAACATCCCCATTCCAGCCAACCATTTCCTGAATGATCCCTTCCCCCTTGGGGACAGAAGGGTCCCTCCTGTCATGCCAAAGCCAGTCCCAGCATGACCTAGCAGGGCAGGAGTTTCCTAGAGATTTGACCCCCCCGCTCTGGGGCAATAAGAGCAAATCGTCTATTGAACATCTATAATATGCTAGGAACTGTACCAGCCCTTTAGAGCACAGGGCCATCGCCCAGCCAGTGTGGCTCAGTGGCTGAGCGTCGACCCATGCATCAAGAAGTCGCTGGTTCGATTCCCAGTCAGGACACATGCAGGAGGCACCCAATCGATGCACTCTCTCATCGATGTTTCTCTCTCTCTCCCTCCAAAATCAAGAAAGAAAAAATAAAATAAAATAAAGCACAATTCCATTAAATTCTCATCAGAACTCTTCCAGAAAGAGGTTAACATTCTCTTCTCAAAAAGGTTGCCCAGGTAGAAATGGAACTTTCCAGAAAGAGGTTAACATTCTCCTCTCACAAAGGTTGCCCAGGTAGAAATGGAACTGGGATGGTGTGGTGATCAGTCGTTTGTGTTAATGTGGCATGTGACTAGGCTGTAGTACAGTTGCTCAATTAAACACTAACCTAGGTGTTGCTGTGAAGGTATTTTGTAGATGTGGTTGAGAGCTACAATCAACCAGGTGACTTTATTTATTTATTTTTTTAAATGTTTTGATTGATTCTTTAGAGAGAGGAAGGGAGAGATAGAAACATCGATGTGAGAAACAACCAGTCAGCTGCCTCCTGCACGCCCCCTCCTGGGGATCGGGCCAGAAACCCGGGTCTGTGCCCTGATTGGGAATAGAATCAGAACCTCTCAGTCCATGGGACGATGCTCAATCCGCTGAGCCACACTGGCCAGGCATGACCAGGTGACTAAAGAAATCATCTTTGATAATCTGAGTGAGCCTCATCCAATCAGTTGAAAGGTCTTATAAGCAAACCTGAGGGAGGTTTCCCTGAGGAAGAAATTCTGCCTCAAGACTGCTGAGTTTCCAACTAGGCTAGTGTTTGGACTTGCCAGCCTTCACAACTGCACAGCCAATGCCTTGAAATCGCGTGTGTGTGTGTTCCTATTATACTGGTTCTGTTCTCTGGAGAGCCCTGACTGATACTGAGTCATACTCAATCTCAAAAGTTGGCACCACTGTGACCATAGATCAGGCCTCTATGCTACTATTTAGACTCTGTCCACCACCACCTGCAACTTAACCCAAAGCAATCCCAGTGTGTCCCTTAGCCCCACCAGCTCCAGCTCCCCACGAGTGTGTCTGAACAGTAACACGGACCCTTAAGTGTTCATTTCGAAAGGCTGCCATGAATGGGAGAAGCCTGTTTTTACTACGCGTCGTTTCGTAGTGGGTGGGAGGTGTGGTTTACTCAGTGCTTAAAGAACACTGACCTGTTCTATTCTGGGCAAGGTCACTAACTTGCTGTGTAACTTTGGGCAATCCTGTTTCACCACTTGATTAATTATAATGCCAACCTGAAAGTCTGCTGCCCCCGTCCACTCAAATTGGCATTAAATGGTCAGATAGCCCATCAGGATTTGGATCTGACCTACTTTCTAGTTGGACTCTGGCCATGAAGGTCCCACGACACATTCAAGTTCATGGTACCGAGCCAACGTGGAGGGATGGACAAGGAGCGCTCAACAAACACTGGCTGAACCACCTGCACTCCTCACTCCGTCCTGGGTACCACCTGCGGGTTAAAGTGAAGACCCAGTTTCCACACTCAAGGCACTGAGGTTCAAAGCAGAGAGTGCCACTTGTCCTGGTCCGTGCTCAGTTCCAACAGGGAGGCTGGCGGGGCACACAGCAATCGGACTCTCAGGTTAGGAGGGCTGTCCCAAGTGTTGGGCTGGCTCTTAAAGCATGATAGGACAATTTAAGATGAATGCCGAGTGCCACAGACGACATTACAGAGTGCCACAGAGCTTGAAGGGAAGAACAGGAAATGCTTGTAGATGAGGTGATAGTTGAGATGAGTCTGAGAATTTAACAGTGAAAGACTTGGGAGGAACGAAAGAGGCATTCTGGGCAAAAGGAACAGAGTAAGAGACAGGAAAGCAGGGGGTTGTCCGGGGAAAAGGGAGAAAGTCTTAGCTGGAAAGGAGGCTACAGGTAGAGGATCATGGGAGATGAGCTCAGCTAGGGCAGTTAAGGAGCTGGGTCACACTGGCCACAGCAGGAGCTTTGAATGACAGAATATCAAACTGGTAGCGAATGAGGAACTGGTGGAGGCTCTCCAAATGGAAGTGGAGAGAACCAAGCCATGCTTTGGAACCCTGCACCCGGCAACAAAAAGGACAGAAATAAGTGGGGGTAGTGGCATTACAGAGCTCAGGGACCTGAACCGACAGCAGTAGCTAACATCTTGGAGGGCATACCATGCACCAACCTTGCTGAACTTGCATGATCTTCTTTAACCCTCACAACAACTCCCTGACATACACTCCCATCCCATTTTACAAATAAGGGAATCCAGGCAAAGAGAGGTTAAGTGTGCCCCAGCCCCGGCCGGGTGGTTCAGTTAGTTGGAACAGCATCTCGTAAACCAAAAAGGTTGTGGGTACAATTCCTGGTCAGGGCACATACCTAGATTAGATCAGGTTAGATCCCCAGTTGGGGCATATATGAGACAACCGATTGATATCAATGTCTGTCTTCTCTCTCAAATCAATAAACATATCTGTGGGTGAGGATTAAAAAGGGGGGAGGCCCAGATCTTACAACCAGTCAGGGGTGGAGCCGAAATGTACCACAGCTGATCTGATTCCAGTCCAGGGCACTGGGCCACTAGGCCAGCCTGCCTCTGAGTCAGGGCCCGGGCCCTGCACTCTAATGTCTCAGTTGAGCTGAGAAATAGGGGGATGGAGAGGAAGAGACTGAATGGTACAAGGACACTGCAGAGACAGTACGCCTGCGACCTACCAATTGAGATGACGGGCTGACTGGAGAAAGTTTGAAATAAGGTTCCTCAGGGTTGTTGCACATCAAGGCAGCAAAAAGAAGCCAGATTTGCTCACGAGCATATAGCATATCCTGCTGCAAACCATCCCCCACAGAGACCGGCTCCTTCCAGAAACAGCTTAGTTTTCCGTAGTTGGAGCCCACTTTGCTACACAAGCTGATCACCCAAAAGTTGTCAGGAAAAGGGGTATGGTGACTATGTTTAATACACTGACCTGTAACCCTCAAAATCCATGTGCTGAAGTTAGAACCCTCAGAAGCTCAGAATGTGACAGTGTTTGGAAATGGGAGCCTTGTAGAGGCAATTAGTTCAGAGGAATAGAGTGGCCCCTGATCCCACAGGACACTGGTGTCCTTATAACAAAGGAAATGTGGGCACTGACACGCACACAAGGAGAATGGCACATGAAGATGAAGGCCGAGATTGAGGTGAGGGTTGCCAAAGACTGCCAGCAAAGTGCCACAAGCCAGGGCCCAGAACAGCTTCTCCCCCAGAGCCCGCAGAAGGAGCCAACCCTGCCAACACCTGTCTCCAAAACTGCAAGACAGTACATCTCTATTGTTTAAGCCACCCAGTTTGTAGTACTTGGTTACAGTAGCCCTAGGACACTAATACCGTGACCTATGTCATCCTTTCCCAGCTGAGACCACTGTGTCCTTCAATAAACAAACGAAGAGCCTGCGTGAAGCTGCAGTACCGCAATGTATGTAATGACTGGACTATTTCTGTATCCTATTGTGAGTTAAAAACAGGCAAGTGTTTGAAATTCCATCTATCTGCAACTGCCTAGGCATCAGGGACTATCTTTGATTTTGAAAGGAAAAACAGTCTTTACGTTAACAATCAAGGACCTTTCTTTCCTCTTTCCTCTTAGAGGCAAGTATTGACTGTATCAGATTCTTCCTGTGACCTGAAGAAACACAGTCCAATGCCCTCACCCAGCAGAGGGTGCCCATCCCAGGGCAGGAAACCACATCAAGATGACAAGCCCTCTCAATTTCAAAGGGGCAACAGCTCCCTGAGACACTGAAGCTGGTAAGCAGTCATCCATCTTCAAATAAGCTCACATACTCAATTATGCAAAAACTGTACATTTCTTTGCATCACCCACGCATTACTTTTAGAGCGCGTGCTTCACGGGTTGAGTGAATGGCTGTGGTCACGAAGGGAAGCGTGTCTGCCTTGGGGAATTCCGGATTCTGTTTTCTAATAGTGATGGGCTCCACTAAGAAGTGAAACCAAAGTAGTACTTCTTTTGATACTTGGAAAATCCCCTACTCCAGAATATTTTTGTACATGTACAAAAATTATAAAAAATTGTACTATAAAACCAGAGTTCCCTGCAACTCAAATGTAAGCCACCAGGACGATCTATTTAAAAACATAACAACAAACCTATAATGGTCTATGGGGCAAAGCACTCCCTCTTTGAAGTTAACGTAACTTAAGTAACAGCACTTGAGATGTGACCGGCATAGTTCTAAGCCTGTTGTGCAGAATGAATTGTCTCTCATAACAACCCTATGTGGTAGGCACCTTTATTATTCCCAACGTGCAGGTGAGGAGAATGCAGCCCAGATGGGTTGAGAAACTGGCCAAGGTCACAGAGCTGTAAGTGGTAGAGCTGGGATTCAAAACCAGGAAGTCTGGCTCCAACACACTCCATCCACCCCCTCGACAAACAAACAACCAAGCCAGACACATAGACAAATAAAAGGTAATAAAGTGAGTGGGGACAGGATAAGGAAGATGGGTTGAGGATGGAGGGGAAATAAGAGAACACCAATTACAAGCCAGGCAATGGGCTGGCACTTCACACATGCTTTCCCCATTTAATTGGCACATCGCCCCGAGGTAAGCATTACTCCTCCACTGATGAAACTCTCAGGCTTGGAGTGACCTGTATGAGGGTATGTTAGCAAGCGATGCTCCTAAATCCAGGTTTGAGGGCTGCAAAAACCGGTGTCGCATTCCCAGCCCATTTTCTCCCAGTCATGGCTCCAAACTGTAACCTCGGCAGCAATGAAGAGTCAGTAGTGAGGGGCGTCACTCATTCCAGCTGCACGCTTGTCCGGAGAACCTGAGTCTAGTGCAGGTGCCTAATTACTGTGCTAGTTTGGCAGTCAGGAAGCTCAGATTCTAGTCCCACTTCTGGGACTACAACTGTGTGGCTTTAGCCAAGTCCCCTAACCTCGCTGGGTCTCTATTTGCTTTAAGTACAAATTGGATATAAGGCTGCCAGGCCTGTGTACCTCATAAAGTTGATGTAAAAAATGCATTACCTCCTGGTGGATATGGCTCAGTGGCTAGAGCACTGGGCTGTACCTGGGTTGCGGGTTTGATCCCCAGCCCCAGTTGAGGCACTTGTGGGAGGCAACCAATCAGTGTCTCTCAAAAGGAGTTGTCGGTTCCTTTTCACTCTCAAAAAAAGAAAAAAAAAAGAAAAATATCTTCAGGTGAGAATTAATCAATCAATAAAATTTTTTAAAAGGCAATACCAATAAAGGTGAATTAGCTGTGAAAACTGTAAGGTGCTTCACAGCTGATCAACACTGAAATTAATATAACCAGGTCATCCCTACAGCTACCAAGGTTCAGCAGGGCCACACCTGCCAGGCGGGGAGACACCACCAGAACGGCCTTGTGTGAACTTCACCTCTGCCCTAGGAAAACTAGGCTCAAGGACTCCAAGGTCTGGCTGGGCTGGGCCGGGCCAGGGGAGCTTCTTCCAGGGCAGGCTTGCTTGTCTCAACAGCTTTAACTAGGTGATGCTGGGGAGAGGGAAGTCCTTGCAGAGTGAATTGTCTCACCTCTCTCCAGGTCCCTGTATACTTTGCCAGTGAGTTGGCATTCAGCTGTGAGGGGGCAGGATGCCATCTGGTACAGCATCCAGCATTGGGTTTCACCCTGTATGTTACAGAATCAGGGAAGGTAGCCATGCAGCATGAACTTCAGGTGGGAGACAGAGAACTGAGGTGAGGGTCCAGATCAGATGAGTGGGTGGGAACAACCTTCCACTGTTCCCAACAGACAGGAGCCCACCAAGACTCCCACCAACCCCCACCCCATTAGTTCCGGTCCCAGGAAAAGGAAGGAATCAGATCTGCATAACATTGAATCACCCAGCACTTGGGCACAATGACCCCTCCAGGAGAGGGTGGAGAAGCTCGTCTAACAACTGCCTACATAAACGGCAATTCTGAAGAGCAGCAAACAAACCTGTCTAGCCCCAATTCCCATTTTGCATAAGACTGCACTCCACAAAAACAACGTCCAAGGAACAAACACTTGTTGATCGATACCAATTGTTATCGCTAAGGGTCGGGCCAAGAAAGAAGGAACTTTGGATAAGGTGGTTTTGTGGAAGGGGCAGTTGGGAGCCACACAGATACTTAAATCAACAGATCTTGGTGAACTTTGTTCAAAAGAAAGTTAAGCCAAAGGGTTTGAACCTATAAACCAACGATAATTTGTTAGTCACAGGTGACTGCAGGGTTCCTGTTTTTTGCTAATAATTGATTATACATGTTCCAGGAGGGATGAGCATTGTTAGCGCTGGGGAGGGTGGCCACGAGGGGACGGTAGGCCTGCTGGCCTCAGCCTGGACACTGTCCACCGCTCCTCATCCAGAGAAGCAGCAAAAACGAACTGCAACTGGAGTTAAAAATCCGGGCGGGGTTAGGCTGGGAGCGTGGTTCTTGAGGAAAACGTGCGACCTCCCGGAGGCCACGGCCTCCTTCTCGATCCTGCGAGTCGGGCACGGGTTCCAGAAAAGGAAAAACAACAACAACAAAACATCTCAGTGCACACGAAGTACTGAAAGAGGATAGCGGGCAAGAACATTACCAGCATCCCTTCTCCCGTCCCCAGCCCCCAATACCTTTGAGAGCCATCAAACACAAAAAAGGTGTCCCCTACAACGATTTCACCTGCTTCTTTCTCAAAAACCTAAAAGTCACAGCGACAGCACTTACAGCCTCATTCAGGTTTCACAAAAAGGAGGGGCGCACAGTCGCCCGCGAACCTACAATCACCTAGGGGCTGAGGGTGAAAGTCAGCGGTGTGTCCCCTCCAGCCCCCAGGTTCCTCGCACCCTCTAGGACTCCGGGCCAGCTCACCCCGCACCGCGCTCGCGTCCTCGCTCTCCTGTTACCTCGCTCGCGCGTCCGCAGGCGTCCGGCACTTGAGCTGTCGGTTCCGCCGGTTCCGCTGACGCCTTCTCCTCCTCCCCAGCCGCCAAGGGGCTACTTGGAGCCACTTGGGGGTCCCCGCCACCCCCCAGCGAAGTCTGGCTGCCGCCGTCCCCGCTGGCGCCGACTCCTCCCGCCGACGAGGCGGCGGCGGCGCCGAGCAGCCCGTGGGCCCCGTCGGCGTCCCCAGCCACCACACTGTGCACAAGCCACGCATCCACGCGGGTGCGGGGAATGAAAGGGACTCCTAGCGTGCGCACTTCCCGGAGCAGCTGGCCCTCCGGCTCCGCCGCGAGGTCTGGCTCACGTCCTTTGGGGTGCAGGTGGTCCGCGCGCCCCCTCCCTCCCGAGGTCTGGAAGGGGCTGGGCGCGTAGGCGGGACTCGTCTGGGCGCCCCAGAGCAGCAGATCATCCCGCAGCAGGGTGGGCGGAAGCAGCAGGTAGAGATCCACGTCCAGGTCCAGGTGGAGCCCCGCCAAGCTCAGCAGGATGGTGAGGTGCAGGAGGCCGCCGCCGTCGGACCACCACGGCTTCAGGTGCTTCATTTCCCGGAGCACGCCCGGGACGCCCCTGCCGGCGCCCGTGGGTCCCAGCGCTCCAGCCTCCGCGCTGACACGTGCGGGCCCCGCGCACCGCCAACACTTGCCCAGCAGAGGCGGAGAAGTGAAACAATGGACCCGGATGCGCAGCGGCCGTCGCGGGTTCCCGGAGCCCGGCACAAAGGCGATTCCTCGCCGGTTCACAAGGTGCCTGGGGCTCAGGAGAGACGGAGGAGGAGCCACCTGCGCGCGTACCCCTACCGCCTGGCCGCCCGGTAGCAGGGCGCCGCGGCAAGGCCCCGCCTCCGGCCTGGGGCGCAGCCGCCGGAGACACGCCCACGGCCTCCCGGGGCCCGCGCCTGTGGGCGGGGCCTGCGCAGGGCGGGGAGGGGCTCCCCAGCTCAAAGGCTCCTTATTGCCAGGGGAACGCAAAGCTTTCTGGGAGCAGGAATTGTGGGCGCTAAGTAGCTCCTAACCTTGTGCTACTAGGCCGGGCGGTCGAAGCTGAATGCCCGCGTGGGAGTACAGGGTCAGCAGGAAGTATGGGTGGGAAGGGACAGGATGTAGAGGCTGGGAAAAAGTCTAGGCACAGGCAGCATGCAGAGGGCTTCCACCCACGTGAGAACACTGGGCCCCCTTAGAGGGTTCAGGAGTCTGCTCCCTGGATTCGGATGTCTGCCAGTCGTGTGGCTTTCAGTAAGTTGTTTAACTTCCCTGTGCCTCAGTTTTCTTATCTGTAAAATGGGGAGAATAGCACCTGTCAAATGGGGATGTGGTGAGGTCAGATGACATATTATATTTAAAGCCCAGAGCTTGACATAGATTCCGCAGCTGCCATTGGGATCAGAGAGCACTCCGTCCTCCCCAGGCCTTGGGCTCCAGCCTCACAGACTCCTCACTGTAACCTGGGTGTGCCCTACACGATGCTAGGCCTTCCCTCATGGTCTTCTTTACTTCTTGAGGATTAAGAGCACCAGCTTTAGAATTCACGTACCCTCTCCACCACTTACCAGTCCCGACCTTGGACAAATTGCTCACTCTCTGTGTTCCTCAGTTTCCTCACTGTAAAATAGGACTAATAATAGCACCTTCCCAGCAGACCTTTTGTGAGCCCCAAATGAAATGCATGTCAACCACCAACCATAGGAATTTCTCTCCGAATGTTACCCATTATTTGTGTTACCATCCTCCAAGGTTTAACCCAAAGATACATCCTCTGAGTTTTCACCATTTGAAATTAATCACTACCCCCATCTGTTCTTCCACAGTGTTTTCTCCATGTGCCAATAATGCAACACTAGGTACCTTCCACTTTGTATTCTAGTTGAGGATTGGTGTGATTTGCCGGCTGCAGATTCTTGAGGGCAAGAAAACCTGTTTGACCCACCTTTGTGCCCACACAGTTGTCTGGCACTGGGATTGCAAATGTTGGTTTTATTCACCCTCACTCCCTTCCTTAGTGAGGAAGGAAAGGATGCTCAAATCAAGGTGGCAGTTGTGTAGGAAGTTGAGCAAGACTTGTTTTTAAAGGCCCCTTCTTCCACCTGGGTTTCTCCTCTCTCTTGGGGGATAGTGATAACTTCACACGAGATTTCAGTTTGCCCTGTGAGGGCCAGGGGAGCACAGTTCGCTTCTGCTTTAAGCCTTGGTGGATGAGTTCGGGGTGGTGAAGAGGCTGGAAGAGGGATGAAGAGAGATGCTGGCCAGATTACCGAGATTTGGGACAGAAGACCTCTTCACACCACTTAGACCCTGGACAGAAGATTCGGGTTGTGGGTTTGGTAAATGTCAGCTGATTTAATGTGTCTACTGCCTGCTGCTGTGTTGGAAGCTGTGAGGATATGAAATGGGTACTTTTGTTCAGTAAATTTATGGTTTCATTAAGATTAGATTTTGAAACAAGGGAAAGAATGCTCTCTCTCAAAAGCCAAAATATTGAGGAAATGTAAATGACTATAAAAGAAGTGCTGTAAAGCCAGGGAGAAGAGCAATGTGCCTTCTAGAAAATAGTATCTTCCAGAATCTTGCACAGAGTTGGTGCTCAAGAAATATATATTTTCTTCAGCTGAAATGAGGAATTTACAGGTGAAATATGTGTTGTTGTTTTCAAATTATAGGAGAAAGATTATTTAGTAAGTTACAGAGGTAGTAGAAGTGAACCAGCAGGGCTGTGTAGGCTCAGGAAAGAAGTTACTGAAGCAAAAGAAGAGCCCTTGGCGCTTAGGAGAGAGGAAGGCAAAGGTAACCTGGCTTGGGGGTAGACAGTGGGGGTGGGAAAGGTGTGGGCAGGCTTCAGAGAGGGAGAGCGTTTGAGATAGCTTTTGAGGGATCCGAATAGACTAGGAAGGGCATTCAAACTTCTAACATTAGTTGGGGAGGGAGCTGACCTTTTAAATGTGAATTGATAATCCTAGTGTCTGTCTGACTGCTCAGTTAAGTGTGGCTTAATTCTAGTTTACAGGTGGAGAAAAGGAAAATGAGGGACATAAAGGACTTTGGGGTAAAATACTAAATAGGAGACTCATAATTCCACACTCCCTTGACCTTAACTGTAACAAAAGGTCCCGTTTTTAGGACTACAGAGAGTGGAGTGAGGTTAGTTTTTTGTTTTTGTTTTTCCTCCTAGAATCCTTCCATCCAGGAATAGCCAAGTGAATAGTGCAAATCAAGTAAAAGCCTTGAAAAGTCATCTGTGTTTATTAAAATCCTTAAGTCAGCGCTGATCAAAAGACAGTTCAAAACGAATGGCAATCCACAAACCATCTGTATCTGGTTCAGACGAGGAAGTAACAGAATGGAGACTGTTTAGAAAATTTTGTAGCAATTTGACATTGTTGCGACATCCAACATGTGATTGATGGTTGTTTTTGTTTTTTTTAATCCTAACCTGAAGACATTCTTGCATTTATCTTCTGATAGAGCGGGAGGGAGAGACGGGAAAAGAGAAAGAGAAACACCTACATGAGAGAGACACATCGAGTGGTTGCTTACCCACACGATCCCAACCGGGATTGGAGACAAACTACAACCGAGGTATGTATGTGCCCTTAGCAGGAACCAAACCCAGGACTCTCTGGTCCATGGGCCGACACTCTAACCACTGAGCCAAACTGGCCAGGACTCAATGGGTTTGTTTTTTTTATGTCTTTGTTATTTTATTTTTTTAGAAATTAATTTGTATTTATTTTACAAAAATGATGACCCACAACAGATTGGAAATGAGAACAAAACCAACAAATAAACAAAAAGCTGGTTCTTCACCAGGATTAGCTTGAGAAACACTGCGTTAAATGGAGTTTCTGTGAGGTAGGCAGTGACCACCAGTGCCTCCTTTTCTAAAGTGTGTGCGGAACCTCGTGACTTGCTACTAACAAACAGAATACTGCAAAAGTCCGGGAATGTCATTTCAGAGATTAGGTTATGAAAAGACTCAGTGGCTTCTGTTATGCTTACTGTCGTAGTCTGTTTGGGCTGCTACAACAAGCATACCATTGAACCAGGTGCTTATAAACAACAGAAATTTATCACTCACAGTTCTGGAAGCTGGAGGTCCAAGGTCAGGGTGCTAGCATGGTTGGGTGCTAGTGAGGCCTTTTTCTGGGCTGCAGACTGCTGACTTCTGGTTGTGTTCTCACATGGCAGAAGGGGCTTGGGAGCTTTTTCAGTGGCTTTCATGAGGGCCCCAATCCCATTCTTTTTGTTTTTTTAATCCTCACCAGAGGATACTCTTCCATTTATTTTCAATTAAAGTAGGAGGGAGGGAGGGAGGGAGAGACAGAGACAGAGACAGAGACAGAGACATTGATGTGAGAGAGACATATTGACTGGTTGCCTCCTGTACTACCCAGACCAGGGATGGGGACTGAACCACAACCGAGGTACATGCCCTTGACCAGAATCGAACTCGAGACTGTGGTCCACAGGCTGACACTTTAACCACTGAGCCAAACCAGCCAGAGCCCAGTCCCGTTCTTTTTTTTTTTTTCGTTATTGATTTTAGAAAGAGAGGAAGGGAGAGAGAGATAGAAACATCGATGAGAGAGAACATCAATTGGCTGCCTCCTGCATGTCCCCCACTGGGGACTTGGCCTACAACCTGGGCATGTGCCCTGACCAGGAATGGAACCAGTGACCTCTTGGTGCATGGGTCGACGCTCAACCACTGAGCCACACCATCCGGGCCCAATCCCCTTCTTGATGGCTCCATCCTCATGACCTAATCACTTTCCAAAGGCCCCACGTCCTGATACCATCATCTTGGGTGTTAGGTTTCAACACATCACTTACCTTTTTCCTCTCCATCTCTGGCTCTCCTTCTTGGAGAGGATGTGAGCAACCCTAAATAACAAGGCACTGGTGTCTCTAGCCAATAGCCAGTGAGAACCTGGGGCCTGCCAACAGCCATCTGAGGGAGCATAGAGGCAGATCCTTCCCTGGTTGAGGTTTGAAATGACTATGGCCCTAGCCAACTCCCTGATCAAACCAAAAGATGTAGCTAAGTCTCACATGGATTCCTGACCCAGAAATGACTTCAAGATAATAAATATTGTTTCAAACCACTAAATTTTGGGTAACTTGTTATACAGCCTAGATAACTAAATAATACACTCTGTGAGAAGTGGACATCAGACAAGTGGAGGTAAACACTAAAAATGCAGCTGCAGGTATATTCAATGAGTAATTTGTAACTGCAAACTACCATTACCGTAGTGCATTTTGGTACCCAGATGCAATAATTGATTTACGCCTTTAAATGTAAGATTGTAACTTGGCATGAAACATAATTACTATTAAAACAGCCACCAGTCGGCTGTGAGGTGAGCAAAAGGGCTTTCTGCCATGGCAGTTTCTTATGAATATCTATCCAAACTCAGCAAGAAAGAAAACAAATCCAAATCTTGGCATCCTTCTTTGAGAGTTTCAGCTAAGATTAGTCACAGGAAATTTAAATTTGTGGTGGAAATTCCAGGATTAAGCAGAATAGCCTGTTAAAAATTCAAGACATAAATGAAGATAAAAGTCGTATTATCTAGGAGGAAGATAGTGTTAAAATAAAATTATTCATGGCTAGTTTCAAAACAGGCACCTTCACTAGGATTTAAATGATTGCAATTGTTGAGACATTTTGCCAAAGGCTTCTGCAAAGTAGATTTATGAATGGCCTAATTTGCTATCTCACCAGTCTGATGAATTAACTGATACTTAATAAAGAGGAAGAGTTTATCCTTTTTCTCTTGTTAGTCTGTAATCTTATGAAAATTTGAATATGAAGTTGTTTTGGGCTGTATAATGATGCTTTGTACCATCTATCTGTTCACACAATAGAAACTCGAACCTTGCTCTGTGCTAGGCCCTTTTATTTTATTTTATTATTGTTGAGCTGACTTGGTGTTCCACTTATGCATTCATTGGTTGAAAATTTTTGTTGTTAATTCTCACCTGAGGATATTCTTTCCATTGATTTTTAGAGAGTAGAAGGGAAGGAGGGGGAGAGAGAGAAATATCGATGTAAGAGAGTCACATCGATTGGTTGCCTCCTGCATACACCCTGAGTAGGCCTGGGATTGAATCTGCAACCCAGGTATGTGCCCTTGACCAGGAATCAAACCTGAGACCGTTTGGTACATAGGCCAATGCTCTAACCCCTGAGCCAAATCAGCTAGGGCTGTGCTGGGCCCTTTTCATGCATAATCTCATTTACTCCTTGAATCAGCTCTCTGAAGTAGGTATTACCACTGTTTTATATTGTCTAGATGAGGACACTGAGGCTCATGGACAGGACACCTTGTGCCCAAGTTCATGCCCTTGACAAATGGCAGAGTCAGACTACAAACCCACAGTTTCTCTACTTTCCACTGCAGTTCTCCCTCCTCTGCACTGTTTGGCTTGTTGATTCATTACTCATTCATCCTCCTCCTGCAGGAGGAAAATGCCCTTTTCAATCAATGAATTCTTTCCATGGCTTTTGAAAGTATAAAATATGCTAAAACCGTATCTTCTGTGCAGAGTTTCAGGGGAAATGGAGTATTGGTTTTGTCCCTCCATGTGATGCTCCCTCTTCTTGATCTGTTACACAAAAATAACCAACTGTGTATTTAGGGCACCTCTCATGATGGGCCCTTTGGTGATTCCTGCACAGTTTTGATTCCTAATGATCTGTGCCAGTCTCATTTCCATCAATGACACATATTAAGCACCTGGTTGGTGGCAGTCATTAGGATAGAAAGACTTTCAAGACAAGATTTGGAGTCTTAGTAGGGAAGCAGGATGTGCGCAGGGTGAAGTGCACACCACTGATTTGGAGCCTAAGACTCCTCATGCAAGAAATAGGTTTGTTTAGGGCCAGGCCTATGCCGAGGAACTCACAGTGAAGTCGCTTTGCTGCCTCCCATCTGATCTCTGCAGTGTGAACTGAACATTCAGGTTACGGTTCCAGAGCTTGCAGTTGCTGTGTGTGTGTGTGTGTGTGTGTGTGTGTGTGTGTGTAGGGAATTAGAAAGTGAGGTAGAGAGATCTAGGGGACAGTGGAGTGAGGCTGATCAGCAGGGAAGGAGAAGTCTAAGTTTGCAGTGTGTACACATTTTGGAAACAAAGGGGAACTACCACTGTCAACCTTTGTCCTATCACATCCAAAGTACTGGTCCCCTAAACTAACCTCCCCCACAAACCTAGTCAGGGTAGCTAATTACTATGATAACCCCCAAGCTTCAGTGGCTTAACCCAAATAAAGTTTACTTTTTTTTTTTCATTTCACAGTTCAAAAAGGGTTTGGGATCAGGAAAGTCTGCTCTTTAGGGTCATTTGAGGACACAGACTCTTTCCTTAAAGGGCCTCTTCTAGGTCCTCAGTGTCTTGTCCAGTCAGCTGGTGATGGAGAAAGAGAGTGAAGAAGCCTGGGAGGGTGTGGGCTGCACCTGGAAGTGGGCCCCATGACTTCCATTCTCATTCCATTGGGCAGAACTCTGCCCTGTGGCCACACTTCACTGCAGGGGCAGTGGGACCCAGCCACACTCCCAAGACCGGGATGGTCTCTGACGCAGCTGATGAACTACTTCTCTTGGTCTTATTCTGCAGTCCATTCATTCAGAACCACTTATTCGGTACCTCCTGGGTATCTAGTTCCTTTGACTAAACATATTATTTCTTGGCCACTCATAGTGAATTAATACACTAATGCAAACCTAGAGCGGCTTGTTCAAGCTTGACAAGTGTAGGTGTTTAAGATGTCAGCTGGTGAGCCTGGTCAGAGCACGTGATGCAGATCAAGGAAAGAATCTGAGATTCCTGGGTGTAATCCTTGCTTGGCCCAAGCAAGTCATTTGGAAGGGACACCTATGTCTCTGAACCTTGGGCTTCTCACCTGCACAGTGAGGACTTGGACCGTACAGGTTTCTAAGTTCTCTTCTTGCTTTGAGTGTCTCTGAAAGTCTTGGCAAGGAATGAGGATTATGTTAGATTACCACCAAACTCCAGTCTTCTCACTTGACAGGCTTTCAGTCCTCTTTCTATTTATTAAATTTTTTTTTATTTTAATCCTCACCCGAGGACATTTTTCCATTTTTTGTTCAGCTAGAGCGGGAGGGAGAGAGAGGTAGAGAGAGAGAGAAACATCGATGTGAAGGGACACATCGAGTGGCTGCCACCCGCATGACCAACCAGGGCCGGGGACAAACTGCATCCAAGGTACGTGCCCTTAGTGGGAACCGAACCCAGGTCTCTCCGGACCGCAGGCCGACGCTCCAACCGCTGAGCCAAACCGGCCAGGGCAACAGGCTTTCAGTCCTAAAAGCACCACCGCAGAGCTTTGGAAATGAAAGCAAAAGATAATACTTTCTATCTTGATTAAATCTCCAACTGGAGGGAGAATCTAAAAGATATCTCTCCCTGACTTGTGATGCATCATCATTTTTTTGTCAGTACATGTGCCTGCTTGATGACATTTTGAAAGTCTAACACACTGATTTTCACTCTTCAACTTCACTCTATTTGACGGTGGGGAAGCAGCACATAAGTCGGGTTGTGGAGAAAGTCACAGGCCATCCACAAAGTACAAGACCTGAAACCCATATTTGGGAATGAATACAGCTTGCAGAGGCCCAATATATTGCTCCTTTGCTTATAAGAAACTCATTTGGAGGCCAGCAACCCTGATCATTATTTAATGAATTTGATGTGTTTTTTTTTATTATTATCTTAACTGATGATTAGTTTAACACCCGAATTCTCTCATTTGCTTAATCATCTCCCTCAAGCATATTTGTATTTTTGATAACAGCTCTAGTGTTCTCAACATCACATCATTAACCAGTTCCTGCTTAACTGCTTCTCTGTCCTTGCTGTTTTTCTCTGACTCCCGTCTTTTCTTTCTGCACTCCAGAATCTCTGACCTGAACTCAGTGGCAGCTGTCTGATTGCCAGGCTACGAGACTGAAGGCAGGGTGTCCTGGTTCGGCTGCTGACCCCCCTGCCAGCCTTCTGCCTGCCTCTCAGAAGGTAAATGCTAGTCAGAGGTTTTGCCTGCTGAACAAATGTTGTCTATATATCACAGTGGGACAAATCGTGTTCCTCCCCAAATCTGCATCCACTCCAAAAGAATGTGACCTTCATTGGAAATAGGGTCTTTGCAGATGCACCTGAGGTGTGGATTGAGATCAGCTCGTGCTGCATTAGGTGGGCCCTAAATCCAACAAGAGCGGCCTTAGAAGAGTCAGGACAGGACACACAGACAAGTAGAGAAGGAGGTGATATGAAGAGATTGTAGTGATGCTGCCACAAGCCAGGGAATGCCAGGAGCTCCAGAAGCTGGGAGAAGCAGATTCGGATCATCCCCCAGAGACTCCAGGGGAGCAAGGCCTGCCGGCACCTTGATTTCAGATGTCAGGCCTCCGGAACCACAGCTGAGAGATACAGTTCTGTTGTTTAAGCCAAGTTTTGGCTGCGGTATTTTTTTTCCGACATTTCTAGGAAACTATTCAGATTTTTCCTTCCATTTTTGTTTTGTTCTTGTTCTTACATAAGAACTATTCCTAAACACTGAGTACCTGGATGCTGCTGAGTTTGTGGCAACCTCAGAGCCAGGACATAAGAGAGAGTGTTGCTGAAACAGGGAGTTAGGATGTTGGCTCTCAGGAAGCCTGTTCAGGTAGGGGCAGCAGATGGGCAAGTAGCTTTTCTTAGGGCCACCTGAGCCCTTACCTTGTCCCTGTGTCTTACCTTCAGGGCTCCACCTGCACTGACCCTTATTTTATGCCTCCCCTCTTCCCAGCAAAACACTGCCTCCGGCTTTTGTAAGAGAAGTTCATTAAAAGTTAGTGTGGCCCTGGCCGGTTTGGCTCAGCGATTAGAGTGTCGTCGCCTGCGGACCAGAGAGTCCCGGGTTCAGTTCCCACTAAGGGCACATACCTCGGTTGCATTTTGTCCCCGACCCAGTTGGGGTTGTGTGGGTGGCAGCCAGTTGATGTGTCTCTCTCACATCAATGTTTCTCTCTCTCTTCCTCCTTCTCTCTCTCCCACTCTATCTGAAGATAAATGCAAAAATGTCCTCGGGTGAGGATAAAAAAAAAAAAAGATTTTACAAGTTAGTGTGAATTCCTTTTTACAAACTGGAAATAACTGTCAGTTTTCCTCCTGGTGAAGCCATACGCATTTATTGTAAAACAACACCAATAGGTAATACAGAAAGGAAATGAGAACTTACAGTCACCTGGAATGCCATCACCCAAAGATAGCTGCTTTAGAAAACATAATATAAACATATATTATTTTTATAAAAACAATTCTCCAGTAATTTATATAATATCACAAATTATATAATAATTTTCACAAAAATAATTTGGTTATGTAACAAGTTTTTTGTAGCTGCTTTTAAAAAACCACTTATACTGGCCCTGGCTGGTCTAGCTCAGTGGTTAGAGTGTCTGCCTTAGCACCAAAGGATCACAGGTTCAATTCTCAGTCAAGGGCATGAAACTGGGCTGCAGGTTCTATCCCCAGCCGCTATCAGGGGTCATGCGGGAGGCAACCAATTGATGTGTCTCTCTCACATCGATGTTTCTCTCTTTTTGTCTCTCCCCTACCCCACTCTGTCTGAAGACAAATGGGAAAAAATATCCTCATGTGAGGATTAAAAAAAAAAAAAAATCCAATGGAAAAATATTCTTGGGTGAGGATTAACAAAAAAATAAATATAAACCGCTTATACTGATGACATCTTCCATATAAACAAATATAGCTCTGTAACATCATCATTATAGACTGCAAAATACTCTATTATATGAATGTACTCCCCTTGATTTCTTTCTTTTTTTAAAATGTTTTTGTTGATTTTTTTAAAGAGATGAAAGAAGAGAGAGAGAAACATCGATATGAGAGAGAAACACCAGTGAGCTGCCTCCTACATGCCCCCTACTGGGGATCGAGCCCACAGCCTGGGCATGTGCCCTGACCAGAAACCAAACCAGGACTTCTCAGCCCCTGGGACAACGCTCAATCCACTGAGCCACACTGGCCAGGCTTGATTTCATTAATTAGTTTGCTACTGATAAATGTTTAGGTTATTGTCAAATATTCACTATTATAAATACTATGATAAAATCTTATACACATTTTTGGGCATATTCCTGATTATTTGCATAGTATAAATTCCCCAAAATTTCTGAGTCAAAGAATATAAACTTTTGGGAAGGGTAAGATATATTCTGCCAATTGATCTTTCAGAAAGGACTGTATAGTGACTTGAAGTGTTTTTTAACAGTATATCCTAACTTTGAATTTCAATAAAAAGTCCTTGATTTTCTGAGTAAAACTAATATAACCTTAACACTTAGATTAGAAAGGATCTTTTAAAAAATTTCATACAGTACTTTAGATTTTTTTGGAGAGCCTTTTCCTTTAGTTTTTTTTTCTCTCCTTTTCTCTCCTGGCTCATTTCTGCTTGAAAGTGCTTTGTGATCGATCACAGTGTGTTATTTACTACGTTGTGACTTTTATAAGCATCAATTAAATATGAACATTACTCTCCTTGACATATATCTTTTTAAATTCAATGCCAAGTGCATTTTCCCAATTGTATGAAACTATATCCCTCCAAACCTTCAGGATCGCCAAGATGAGTTAGGAAGAAACAGAACCTGGACCTGTTTCCTGCGAAAATGTCAATATTTGCTACAACAAAGAGGTGGGAGTACCCCCACTGATGCCATCTGTCCTCGTCTTTGAAAGGCGGCCGGAAAATCTTTCCACAGCCCAGAGATGATTATTTGGCATAACTGACACTGAGATTCAGCAGGGTGGCTTCCAGATCAGAAACAGGCTGATGTAAAGAGATACTTTGCAGTGTGAAAACCGGAAGTACAGAACTGTGTTTTGCTTTTGAAATTGTTAGACTAGGGATTGTTTACTTATCCAAAATGTTCCCCATAGGAATCTTTTAATCAGCAGAATCACTCAGATAATTAACAAGTTATTTTGTTGTTCAGCCTTTTAGGAAGTGAGCAGCTGATAAAATGAGATACAGTTCCCCTTGTATAGTTTCATTATTTCAGTTACATTATAATATACTGTTTCTTAAGCAAATAAGCATACTTCTTTCTTTTGTGACATATGGAAACTCAGTTCTATTGCAGTTGGAGGTTGAACACAAAGCCCAGTTTCTAACATATGGTCAGTTGTCTAAACTGAGTTCCAAAGGAGGGTCTTTGCTACCTGTTTCCTGTGGAGAAAACCCAGATTGCTTTGAACAGCAACTTGAAGAGTAATTCAAGAGGTTATTTTGGATACGAGTGAAATTCTTTAAAATACGTGTGGCAGCTTTCAGGGCCCAGTTCCCCTCCCGAGAGTCTTGCTCAGTGGGATGCTTGCCACTCAGTTTCTAATCCATCTGCATACAGTCCAGCTCTACCCTGAAGACACATTCATTTGGAAACCTCAAACCATCTGTGTATCTGACGCCACATCGTTCTTGCGATCCCAGAACACTCCATCCACCTATGTTACTTCTTTCAAGTTTATGTCCAGTGGCTGCCACCACCCCTCAGTTGGACCTTCATATGATCTCACTCTTCTCAGGAAAAGAACACTTATCTCAGCCTCAGCAGGGCTCCAGGCCATCTCCGCCCGCAGGTTGGAATGGTTAGGGCTGCACATGTGTCATTGAAGACGTTTGGCGGCTCTGCAGACACCTGAGCCTAGTTTCACTAGATCCAGCTAATACAGGAGCACATTGACCACTATGGAAACACATATCTCAGCCCCCAAAGATACATGGGGACGTTTACCTAAAAGGTTTCTGGTATGGACTACAGTCATTCACTCATTTAATAAGTATTTAATGAGCACCTATTATGTGTCAGACATTGTTCTGAGAACACTTGTCTGTGAATAAAGCCCCAGGTCTAAAGGAGTTTGCAATCCACTTAGGGGAGACAGACGGCAAACATAATTTGTCGGGGGGGTGGGGGTGGGTGATAAATGCCAAGAAAGAAGAGAAAGAAAAGGAGAGAGGGAGGGAGAGAGAAGGGGCAGAAGAGATGAAGGGGAGGAGAGGGATGGTGTGTGGGTGCACAGCATACACCATTTCCCTGCTCAGTCTCAAGGTGGTGGGCGCTGCTCCTCTGTGCTCCACACTCTGGCAAAGAGAAGGTGGTGACATGCTCCTACCACCAAACACATGACCGCCTCCCTTTGATGCCAGTCTCCAGAGGGGTCCGGGAGGAGGCTAGGTAGTGCCCCAAACCACGTCTTCTGAGGGGACAAGTGATTCCACAAGAGAAAGAAGTTGCCTCGTGACAATGAAAGGAAACTTCAAACACACTGTGTAATTCATCACACGACAGGGCTGAAGCAACCCATTCGGGTCAGGCCAGGCAGCCAGCCAGTCCTGGGCTGGAAAGCCAATGTCTTACGAAAGGAGGAAGCACACCTGAGCCAACCTGCTCAGGAGCTGCAATATTCAAATGTGGGTACAAAGTGGTTTCCTAACCCCTGCACCTGTTCTGACTCAGCACACACCGAAGTGTCGAACCAAGATTTGACATGACGCCAGGGCCAACAACAGAAGCAGGAAATCTCGCAGGGACACCACCCCCGTGGTGGCAGGGATGGACAGAGAGCCCACTGGGCTGTGCTGGCAGCTAGGGAGGCCTTCCGAAGGCGCCTCCTCCCACCTGGCAGGACTGTGCCGATGTCTAGCTTCCCTGGTGTAGCTTGCAAAATGTATTAGCGTGGACTCGATATTTAGAAAATGGCAGTTGTGAACCGAACACAGGGCTGTTTCCTTTCCATATCTTAAAGCATATCTTTTTTCTTTCCATCAAAACTGAAATCTTCAACTGTAGTTGACAACACTTTAGCTTTTCCCTAAATCCATGATTTATTATATTTGTGTAACACACGTTGCTCTGGAAACTGCTAACATCTGAATAAACTGACTGAATTTATTGGGTGTTAGACTCTAGGAAATCATCTTCATAAACTCTTTGGTTCTGAATGTCATCTGCTTCCAACTGAGAAGCCCTGGAAATGTAAGGCCTAGATACGACAGAACCAAAATTCAAACCAACAATAAGTAAACTACAACTAGGATTTCCATCTGAAGAAAGGCCAATTGACCCGATTGGTGTGGCTCATGGATTGAGCGTCATCCCATGGACTGAGAGGTCCCAGTTCGATTCCCGGTCAGGGCATGTGCGGGTTTCAGGCTCGATCCCCAGTAGGGGGTGTGCAGGAGACGGCCATTCAGTGTTTCTCCCTGACATCAATGTTTCTCTCTCTTCCTTCCTCTTTCTCTAAAAAATCAATAAAAACATATTTAAAAATATAAATAAAAAATGGCCAGTTGTATCCCTGACCAGTTTTTCTCAGTGGTTAGAGCGTTGGCCCTCAGACCAAAGGGTCTCGGGTTCAATTCCCAGTCAAGGGCACGTGCCTGGGTTGCAGGTTTGATCCCCGACCCCAGTAGGGGTCGTGTGGGAGGCAACTAATCAATGTATTTCTCACAATGATGTTTTTCTCTTTCTTCCTCCCTCCCTTCCCCTCCCTCCCTCCCTTCCACTCTATCTAAAAATCAATGGAAAAATATCCTCGGGTGAGGATGAACAACAACAGCAAAAAAGCCAGTGGGTAGATTTTTAAAATATTAATGGGGTTTGGGTTTCACTACTCAGTATTGATTGGAACGTTCAGCGGCCTCTAGTCTACATCCAGTGGTTTTACAGTGATGCAATTAGCTGGCTTATTCGTAGTCCCTTCTTCATGACTGGGTTGCATAGTATCAAAAGAGATCTGCCTTTGGCTGTTTACAGAAATCTCTGAGTCCAGTACCTTGTGGGCTTTCATAATGAAAGAGGATAGGGGGGTATAAATGGTGACGGAAGGAGACTTGACTTGGGGTGGTGAACACACAATACAATATACAGATGATGTATTCTAGAACTGTACACCTGAAACCTATATAGTTCTATTAACCAATGTCACCCCAATAAATTCAATAAAAAAGTATAAAAAACGTAATTGAAGAATTTTTGTGGAATATGGAAGTGCTTTAAAGTGCTTGTGGGAGGAAATCTTGAAAAGATGGTAGACCTGTTTAACGGAGAGACAGCCAAGTGTGACCTGTCCAGAATATAGGGAGGGAAATATAGGCATCTGCTTAAAGTAGCTTTTTAAAAATAATAATAATAATAATAATAATAATAATTTTATTGATTTTTTAGAGAGGAAGGGAGAGAGAGAGAGAGACATTGATAGGCTGCCTACTGCACGCCCTCCACTGGGGATCGAGCCCACAACCCGGGCATGTGGCCTGACCCGGAATTGAACCAGGACCTCTCAGTCCATGGATCAATGCCCAATCCACTGAGCCACACCAGCTGGGCTAAAGTAGCTTTTTATTAGTGGAACGCATGGCTTACTTTATGAATAGTAAAGCCTAAGCCATGTAGCAGTTTTAATTCTCCAGGGACTACATCTTTTGTTAAAAGGGCTAAATGGGTCATGTAAGATCAGAATGGGTTAGACTGAAAACCCATCTCAAATATTGACTGAGCATGTGACTGGCGGGTGGGGTGTCTACCTCTTGGATGCATTTGAATCATCCTCACAGACTGGGAGAGGACCTTAGGTGTCACTTTCTCTAGCTTCCCAGCTTCCATCCTGGAATCTTTTGACAATCTAGATGGTCAGATACGCCCAGGACCTCCCAGGCAGCCTGTCTTGTGGGTGGTTGGCCAGACCTAAGTTCATAAAGATCCCCTTGGCCTCTAACTCTTTATCTTGCTCCCTGGAACTTCCCAGCATGAATTCACTTCTATAAGACAAGTTTTCTAATAGTTGAAGTTAGGTCACTTGTGTCCCCGAACTTGCCCTTTTCTTCTTCCAGGCTGATTCTGTGAATCTGGAGTCTTCTGAGGTTCTCGCTTAATCAAAGGCAGTGAACTTCCCAGAGAGACGAGAACAGTCCGTTAGCCCAGCAAAGAGCAGCAGCTGCGCGTCTGAAGTAGACTCTCCAAGAAGCCCAGGAGCTTATTTCCAGACCAGTACGCCATCTCATTCAGCCTCCCTCCCCTTCAGAGTCCCCAGACCTTCCACCCTCCTGGAGGGCTGCCACGTGCCGGCATCGATTGGCCAGTGTTCTTCCAAGGAATGCCCAGCAAAGGAGTGAAATGTGGCACCTGTTGTCTGGATGGAGCCCCCTTTTCTGGGAAGTATACTTCTAGATGGTTGGGTAAGTTGAGAAATTCATCTGCCTCCTTTTGGGTATAATTTAACAACTCCTGAACATCTTTTATAAATTATCATTTATGATATAACATATTAAATAGTACAACCATTTTATTTTTATTTTTTTCCACTTTTTATTACTTTATTTTTGTTACAGGTGTTTCTCCTTTTTCCTCCCGAGATACCCTCCTCCCCATCCTGCCCCACCCCCCACCCCCTAGCATTGCTGTCTATGTCCACCAGTTATGCATACATGCATATAAGTTCTTTGGTTCATCTCATCCATCCCCCCGCCCTCCTACTCTGAGGTTTGTCAGTCTGAACCATACTCCTTTCTATGTCTCTGGGTCTATTTTGTTCATCAGCCCACCTTGTTCACAAACAAGTGAGATCATACTGTATTTGTCTTTCTCTGATTGGCTCATAATACTCTTGAGGTTCCTCCATGTTGTCTCAAAGGATAAGAGATCTTTCTTTCTTACAGCTGCATAGTACTCCATTGTATATATGTACCACAGCTTTTTTATTCACTCATCTGTTGATGGACACTTGGGTGGTTTCCAGATTTTAGCAACTGTAAATAGTGCTGCTATGAACATAGGGGTACATATATTTTTTCTAATTGGTGTTTTGGGCTTCTTAGGATATATTTCTAGAAGTGGGATCACTGGGTCAAATGGCAATTCAATTTTTAATTTTTGAGGTAACACCATAGTGTTTTCCACAGTGGCTGCACCAGTCTGTATTCCCACCAGCAGTGTACTAGAGTCCCCTTTTCTCCACATCCTCGCCAACACTTGTTGTTTGATGATTTGTTGATGGCAGCCATTCTGGCAGGTGTGAGGTGATACCTCATTGTTGTTTTAATTTGCATCTCTCTGATGATTAGTGATGTTGAACACTTCTTCATATGTCTCTTGGCCATTTGTATGTCCTTTTTGGAGAGGTGTCTGTTTAGGTCCTCTGCCCATTTTTTTTTTTTTTTATCCTCACCCGAGGACATTTTTCCACTTTTTGTACAAATAGAGCGGGAGGGAGAGAGAGGAAGAGAGAGAGAGGGAAACATCGATGCGAAAGGGACACATCGAGTGGCTGCCACCCGCACGACCAACCAGGGCCGGGGACAAACTGCAACCGAGGTACATGTCCTTAGCGGGAACTGAACCCCGGTCTCTCCGGACCGCAGGTGGACGCTCTAACCGCTGAGCCAAACCAGCCAGGGCCTCTGCCCATTTTTTAATTGGGTTCTTTGTCTTCCTTTTGTTGAGTTGTATGAGTACTCTATATATTTGGGAAATTAACCCCTTATCTGATGTATCATTGGCCATTATGCTCTCCCATACAGAGGGTTCCCTTTCCATTTTGATGGTTGTTTCTTTTGCTGTGCAGAAGCTTTTTAGTTTGATGTAGTCCCATGTGTTCTAGTACAACCATTTTAGAAGACAATGTGTCATAGTAAAGTTGGCCCAGCAATTCCATTTGTAGGTATATACTCTACAGAATCTCTTGCATATACAGCATGCACCAGGAGACATGTAAAAGAATGCAGCAGCGTGGTCTTGCAATAGTGACAAAAACAAACCAATGAACAAACAAAACAGGAAATACATTGCTCATTTATTTTTAAAAATTGTGGTAAAATATACATAACATAAAAATTTACCATTTTTCCCAGCTGGTGTGGCTCAGTGGTTGAGTATCGACCCATGCACCAGGAGGTCACTGGTTTGATTCCTGGTCAGGGCACATGCCCAGGTTGTGGGCCCAATTCCCAGTGGGGTGGGGGGGCAATCGATGTTCTTTCTCATTGATGTTTCTATCTCTCTCCCTCTTCCTTCCTCTCTCTCTAAAATCAATAAGGAAAGAAAATTTTTTTTAAATTGACCATTTTAACCATTCAATGGTACAGTTTTTTGGCATTAAGTGCATTCACATTGTTGTGCAACCGTCACCACCATCCAACTTCCTAACTTTTTCATTTTCCCCAACTAAAACTCTGTACCCATTAAACACTAATGCCTCAGCTCCTTTCCCCTGGGCCCTTGGCCACCTCTGTTCTACTTTCTGTCTCCGTGAATTTGACTGTTCTAGGTACCTCATATAAGTGGAATCATACAATATTTGTCCTTTTGTGACTGGCTTATTGTACTTAGCTCAATGTTTTCAAGCTGCATCCATGTTGTAGCATGTAAAATTTTCTTCCCTTTTATTATGTGTGTGTGTATGTATGTATGTATTTATGTATGTATGTATGTATGTTAATCCTCATCTGAGGATATTTTTCCATTGATATTTTAGTGGAAGGGAGAAGGAGTGAGAGAGAGAAAGAGAAACATTAATGTGACAGAGACGCATTGATTGGTTGCCTCCCTCATGAGCCCAACTGGGGCCGGGGATCAAACCTCTAGTCCAAACGCTCTAACCGCTGAGCCAAACCAGCTAGGCGAATTTCTTCTTTTATAAAGCTGAATGATAATTAGTATACCATATATAAAGTACACACACACACACACACACACACACACACTCTGACTGGTTGCCACCTGCACGACCCCAACCAGGGCCTGGGACAAACCGCAACCGAGGTAAATGCCCTTGGCTGGAATAGAACCCGGGTCTCTCTGGACCGCAGGCCGACACTCTAACTGCTGAGCCAAACGGGCCAGGGCTGGCAGTTACATGTTTCGAGGAACTGTACTGTTTCCACAGCATCCGCCCCTCTTCATTTATTTTCCAATTTTCATATGATATTCTGTAGTACAACTGCAACATAATTTATTAGATATTGCAAACTTTTCTGTAAAATGGTTTGCTAATATATATACCTACCAGAGTTCCTAGCAATTCACATTTTTGCCAACACTGAGTATAATCGGATTTCTTAATTGTTTCCAATTTAGTGGTTTTAAAATGATTATCTTATCACAGTCTTAATTTTCATTTCCCTGATTAGCATGGCAATTACTCATCATTTTAGATGTTTGAAAGTTTTGTTTTTCACATGGAAATCTTTAATCTATTAAGAATGAGTTCTTGTGTGTGGTGGATGATATGGGTCTAATTTCCTTCCTTTTTACATGAATAACCGTGTGTGTTGGCTCCATCCTTTCCCATTGCCTCTGTGTCATATGTCTATTTGTTCATTTGGTTAATTAGTCCACCTACATTAATGACATCTGTTTTCTTTACCATGAGGTGACAATGATGTATTGAGGGAGACTGATGTGGGGGTCAATTGGGCACTTATTGTCCAGTATTGTAATTGCACCTGGGTATGGATGAGGTGGTTAGACCTGCCCCGCTGGTTAAGGATGATCCATGCACTCATGATGCTCATAGACACATTTAAATCCTGATGATGCAACATGATGTGTGGTAATAGAGGAATAGCCGAGGTGCTATGAGAAGAAACGATGAAGGAAACAGCTGATTCTAGTACGAGGGTGTCCAGGAAGGTCACAGTCAGGGAGGTTGACTATTTCAGTAGGAAGAGTGTGGTATTGCTCTTGAGTGCTGAGTTCTACAGGTTGACACACTCATATTTGAACCCACTTTTAGCTGTATGACCTTGACACATTCTTGAAACCTCATTAAGCCTCAACTTTCTTATCTGTTCAATAGAGGTAATTATAATACTACCGCAGGAAGTTGTTGGGAAGATTAACATCAGCTATGTATCAGGAGCACTTATACCAGTACCTAACACAATGCTTGTACTCAGTAAATGTGAACCTATTCATTCATTCACTTCATAATATTAACTGAGTACTTACTATGTGCCAGACATGGCAATAGACTATAAATATAAGTGTGATCATTGCAGATGATCTCTACCCTCATGTAGCTTTCAGTCTAGTGACATATATAGATGCTCATAAAATAATCACATAAATCTATCATTACAGACTTTGATTAGCACTATAAAGGGAAAGTACAGCAAGCTAAGACAGAATAGAAGAGGGAAACCTGCTTTATGATTATTATTATTATTATTGCTACTTCTGAGCTGGGACTTGAAGGACAAATAGGAGTTTATGGGTGTGGCAGGCAAGGAAGGTCATTCCAGACATACTGAATTTGAAAGGAAAAGGCATGAAGATGTGAGTTTTTCCCAAGGTCAGGGGCAAGAGCCTGGGTACCCCTCCCTATTCAGAGGCTTTGGAAGGATTTCTCCTGCCCACCTTTCCCAGAGGACAGGCAGGACGAGGCCTGTGGCCTCCAAACATGTCCTGTGGCTCAATGATCCTTGATCTTTGGTCAGTGTGAAACATTATTCTCAATGCCACTGATCAGTTTCTCGGTAATAACAGACTGATAATGAATGGCGACAATGGCTCAGAAGCTGGATTGCAATGGAGTCCTTGTGCTTAGTGCTGGTCAGGAAGTGTTTAGGACTGACTTCAGTTTGGCGATCCAAAGCTCAAAAGTAAAAAGTGCTCAGAGAAAAGAAAGTTCAGTAATTAAATGCTTTTCTAAGGCATAAGTGAAGTATTTTTACAAGATAATGGTACTATTTTTTATTTAGAGTAATTGTGGTATTATATTTGCAAGAAGGGAAAATAGATGATTGTTTGGGGGTTTCTGGAAGAAGTACCATTCAATAGTTTTCAAATTTTAGTGTATATCAGAATCCCCCTGGCAGCCTATTGAAAATTTACTCTCTCCCTGGCTCTCCCCGAGGCTCATAGTTCCCCTGCCCCTACCACTCCAGGGCCCTAATTTTAACAAGCTCCTGAGAGGGTTCTGATGCTGGCGGACACCCTTTACAAAACCTTGAACACTTAGCGTCTTGAACTCTTTTTTTTTTTTATCCTCACCCGAGGACATTTTTCTATTTTTTGTTCAGATGGAATGGGAGAGAGACAGAAAGAGAAAGAGAGAGAGAAACATTGACATGAAAGGGACACATCAAGTGGCTGCCTCCCGCACGACCCTACTAGGGCCGGGGACAAACCGTAACTGAGGCACGTGCCCCGAGCAGGAACTGAACCCGGGTCTCCCTGGACCGCAGGCCGACGCTCTAACCGCTGAGCAGAACCGGCCAGGGCCTTGAACTCTTTCTTTTGCCTTTGTTTGCAAAATCTTCTTTTAGAAGAGTCTCAAAAAGGGCTGCCTCTTTTCCATTCCCTTTACCCTGCCTCAGTGGCAGCGAGGGGTCCCAGCCCCCCTGGCTGGGCAGGTCCATGACTTGAATCAGGGAGAGTGGGAGGATAGGAAGTAAGCTGGTCGGGCGGCTGCCTGTCTGCTAGTCACTCTGCTTTTCTAAACATCGTGCAGGCCAGGAACATGCCTGAGAGTTTTACACAGCTCAATGCTGCCTGTTGGCCACCGACCACTGACTCCTACAGCTGTGTAGAAGTCAACAGTACAGGCGTGGACGCCTCTACCTTCTGGCGGAGTCCAGCTTGCCACTTACTAACATGTAACCTCCAACAAGTTACTGACCCCCTGCAAGCCCTTCTCTTCTTGTCTGTAGAACTGGACCTGGCCAGTGGGGCTTTGGGGAGGGTGTAACAGGGCTGTGTGAGAATGAGTTGAATACAGGGCCTGGCGATTTGAGGGATCAGGATTTAGTGAGTGAGATTAAGTTAAATGATGACGTTGAGTGGACGGGCCGTGTGGGGGGCATTCCTATGCACGGTCATGGACAGTGGAGAGCGACAGGCAGACACCTGTCTTGTCCTGTATCCAGCCCTCTCTTTCTGCTCACTGTCCTTCTGCAGTTACCTCTCTGGTAAACCTCCAGTTTCTCTACCCCCGTATATAGTTAACCAAATTGTTTTCAGAGCTCAGCTAAAGTCCCACTCCTATGAAACCTCTCACTGTAGTAGTAACTTCAGGCCCTACTGGTGTTCTTTGTCTAGATACTGTCGTGATTTTCCTCCACGTCTGTGCCATTTGGGTTCCGATTACATCCTGCCTCATATGGAGCTTTCATTCGTACATGGGTGTGTCTTGTCATCTCATCTAAAAGAAAACTTTTGGCTGGTGGGAATGCAGACTGGTGAAGCCACTATGGAAAACAATATGTTGTTACCTCAAAAAATTAAAAATTGAATTTCCATTTGACCCGGTGATCCCACTTCTAGGAATATACCCTAAGAAGCCTGAAACACCAATCAGAAAGAATATATGTACCCCCAGGTTCATAGCAGCACTATTTACAATAGCTAAGATCTGGAAACAGCCCAAGTGTCCATCAGTAGACGAATGGATAAAAAATCTGTCGTACATATACACAATGGAGTACTATGCAGCTGTAAGAAAGAAAGACCTCTTATCCTTTGAGACAACATGGAGGGACCTGGAGAGTATCATCCTAAGTGAAACAAGCCAAACAGAGAAAGACAAGTATCATATGATGTCACTTATTTGTGGAATATAATGAACAAAACAGTATGAGGAATGGGGTAGTCCCAGAGACGTGGAAGTGGGGTACAGACTGACAATCCCCATAAGAGAGGGTGGTGGGGGAGAGATAAACCACAAAACTTATATGTATGTGTGCATAAACAATGGACATGGACAACAAAGCTGGGGACAGGGTGGGGAGGCTGGGGACGGGGGATTAGTGGGGGGGAAAGGAGAAACATCTTTAACAAAAATAAATTAATTTAAAAAAATAAAAAAAATAAAAGAAAACTTTTGGAGGTCAGGGTAAATATTTTGATTCCAGTAACTGCAGGAAAAACCTGTATGTGGGAAAGGGAGATATCAATTTGCATTGACCAACATGAAGTCATATGTCTTGCTTAGTAAAGAGTCAAGCCTCTGACTTTTTATATATTTTTTTATATAATTCTCACATATGAATTCTCATGTAATTCTCAAAGAATCATGCATTCTTTGTATCCAATCTATTCATCTATTCCTGTGTATTTTTAGTATAGAAATATGAGAACTTCAACCTGTATCTACCCCTTTCGCCTCAAAACGCACCACACACACACACACACACACACACACACACACACACAGGAGGGACACTGAGGGCCAAGATTATAATAGAGGTGTTGGTACTGGGATACTAACCTTAGCACTTTCCCCTGGTGGCTGGCTTCCTCTCTCCTCCTTTGTGCCAACGTGCTGATCACAGGGTAGTGAGCCTCAGGCCCACCCCTTGCTGCTTGATGGATGGGAGGCTGCTCCTGGCTGTCACGGCCCCCCACCGTGGCTCCACCCCCAACAGGGGCTCCTCGCTCTCTTCTTTAAACATTTTGCCTAGAGACCTTTCTTTTCCCATCCCCCAAACGAAAAGACACTTCAAGCGACAGTGCTTTCAGCCAGCACTGGACAGTCTGCTGAGTGTGAGCAGAGCTCCCCAGGGGCCCCTGAAATAAAGCACACAGCTTTCACATTTCCCATAACTCCGTTTTCTCTCTCCTGGGACACTGTCTCCACAAGAGTGGCTTTCAGGGAGTAACCCTGGGGTCTGGAGGCTTGATCTTTGATTCCCAGCCCTTCCCTTTTCCTCCCAGGGCAGCCCAAGGTCTTCTTGCAGTGCGACCTCTAGAGGCTGGTTGTGGCATCTCAGTTAAATCCTGTGGAGGGTCTCACTACCTCTTAACACCAATTAGGACTCACTGTAAGCAGTGAAATGGGTCAGAGAAATGGGTGAGTGAAACGTGCTTTCAAAGTTACTGTTTCTTTCAGAAAAAAAGACTCGGCTTTACCTCTGACAACCATTTTTTTCTGGGTACCTTTAGTTTCTTTAGTACATTTTCACATGAAATTAAAGGTCTGCCCTGCAACTTTCTGAGAGCCAGGAACACCTATCATTCAGTCTAGATACCTTGTTTGTACTGAGGTAGGCTCTCCCTAAGTCGGTCAAACCCTGAAGACTTTCTAGGCTGGCTTTATTTCATCCTTTACAACACATCTTACAGAGTTTGGGATGGGAGAAGAAACCCGTGAGAACGCTCACCCTCTGAGCATGTGTACTCTCAACTCACCTGCTGTGGGCAGGGTTTTTGTTGTGGTCCTGTACACTGATGAATGAAAAGAACCTGCAGTTCTGCAAGGTTCTCCGCAGGGGGAGGTCAAAGGGGACCAGGACTGGGTCCTTCCAGCACCAGACATCCACAGACTTGGCCTTTTCTGGAGAACAGGGATGATTCACAGGACCATTTCTCTGCACAAGCGGGCTCACAAAACTGTAACTCAGAGCCAGAGCCGAAGAGCACGTGATGTGGCCTACCTTGAGGAGAGAACAATGACCTGGCGTTTCTTAGTTATGAGGTCGATAATACTTACCTTGAAAGAGAAATTCACATGGTAACTAGCCTTGAATCCTTGTAATTCAATTCAAAACCTTGATGTTGCTAAATAAGAATGTAGGCCCTTACTCATTTCTCAAGTAGAATGAAATAAAATTGATTGTCTATAAAATATTTATCAGCCCTGGCTGGTTTGGCTTAGCAGTTAGAATGTCAGCCCTTGGACTGAAGGGTCCCAGGTTCGATTCCTGGTACCTGGGTTGCAGGTTCGATCCCTAGCCCCGGTTGGGGTCGTGTGGGAGGAACCAAATTGATGTGTCTCTCCCACATCAATGATGCTGTCTCCCCCTCACTGCCTTCCACTATCTAAAAAAAAAAAAAAAATCAATAGAAAAATATTCTTGAGTGAGGATTAATAACAACAAAAAAACGTTTATCAGACCTAGGCTAGTGTTTGAATTATATCTCCTGTAGGCTTTGAAATGTTCTATCTCTGCTTATTTCTTTATTGATTAGACAGACAACTTGACTTAATGCAGTGACTATAATGTATTTACTGGGGTTATTTTGAGGATTAATTTAATTCTTTTGTGATAGCAATTTTTCCTGGGACTTTTTTTTTTACCCTCAAAGGGTCACACCCAAATTTATAAGACTGTTATATGGTTCACAATAATTTGGGTGCAACTGAATAATTTATACCTGTGTTTGCCAAGCCTCGCGGCCCATCAGAATTACCTGGGGAGTGTCTTAAAAATATAAATTCCGCCCTGGCCAGTTTTGCTCAGTGGTTAGAGCATTGGCCTGCAGTCCAGAGAGACCCGGGTTTGGTTCCTGCTAAGGGCACGAACCTTGGTTGCAGTTTGTCCCCGGCCCTGGTTGGTTGTGTGGGTGGCAGCCACTTGACGTGTCCCTTTCACGTTGATGTTTCTCTCTCTTTTCCTCTCTCTCCCTCCCACTCTATCTGAACAAAAAATGGAAAAATGTCCTCGGGTGAGGATAAAATATATATATTCCTAGGTTCCACACCAGACCCCAGTGCAGCAGAACCCTGGCCCCTCTTGGACTAGGGTTTGGGAGTTGATCAATATAGTTTGATCTTGGGTAATTTTAAGGCAAACTATTGTTGCTATTAAACATAGAATTTTTGTTTACACCACCTGTCCTTATATCTTTTTGTTGTTGTTGTTAATCCTCACCTGAGGATATTTTTCCATTGATTTTTTTTTTTTATAGAGTGGAAGGGAGGGAGGGAGAGAGAAACATCGATGTGAGACACATCAATCGGTTGTCTCCCACATGACCCAGACCAGGACTGAGGACTGAACCTGCAACACAGGTACATGCCCTTGACTGGAATCAAACCCGCAACTTTTTCGGTCCTCAGGCTGATGCTTTAATCACTGAGCCAAGTTGGCCAGGGCTGTCCTTATTTCTTTGCATTCCCCCACCCACTAGAATTACCCAAGCATTCCTCCATGTACTAGAAGTGAGCTTCAGACAAGGACACCTGCGGTGAAGGAGGTAGGGAGTAAACTCTATTGTCACTGACACGGTCACTGTGGAGGGAGGAGCCAGCTAAAGCAAACAGAACAGCCACCTGGTGAGGTTCTGCCTCTCCCTCCTGCTGGCCTGGTCTGAATCAAGCTCTTTGGTTCCGTGTCACTCCATTTGGCTGGGTCCCTCAGGAAAACTAGGTCATTCTGGGTTACGTGCCAGCAGGATTCACTGTGGTCAATGATATGAATTGGTACCTGGCCACAAGACTTGAAGAGTATGGACCTGTAAAGTCACTTGATGGGTAGAGACAAAGTCATAACATTTCAGAGCTCTCAAGATAGAAACGCGACAAGTGTAACCACATGACAACCAAAACACTAAGGTGTTTCCCTCCTTTCAGGTCAACGAACAGGCTTTTGTTTACTGAACAAAGGTCATCCATCTATTTGAACTAAATATCAATCTCCCGGTTTGAGCAAAGATTTCATGAAAATAAATTGATCTATTAGAAAAGCTTTGCATGTGGTACAAAAAGTAAATCACATTTGAAGGCATGCATTTTGGGGCAAATGGAAAAAATTGTTAAAAATCTTTATTGTTGAAAGTATTACAGATGTCCCTTTTTTTTCCCCCATTGACGTCTTCCTCCCCACTCCCACCCCCCTCCTGCTTTCCCCACACTATTGTCTGTGTCCATTGGTTATGCATATATGCACATAAGCTCTTTGGTTTATCACTTTCCACCCACCTTCCCCCTGAGGTTTGTCAGTCTGTTCCCTACTTCCATGTCTCTGGATCTATTTTGATCGACAGCTTATTTTGTTCATGTTATTCCATAAATAAGTGAGATCATGTGGTACTTGTCTTTCTCTAACTGGCTTATTTTGCTCAGCATAATACTCTCTAGGTCCCTCCATGGTGTCTCAAAGGGTAGGAGATCTTTCTTACAGCTGCATAGTACTCCATTGCATATATGTACCACAGCTTTTTTTATCCATTTGTCTACTGATGGACATTTGGGCTGTTTCCAGATCTTAGCTATTGTAAATAGTGCTGCTATGAACATGGAGGTACATATATTCTTTCTGATTGGTGTTTCAGGCTTCTTAGGATATAATTCTAGAAGTGGAATTACTAGGTCAAATGGCAATTCCATATATATATATATATATATATATATATATATATATATAATTTTTTTTTGAAATGACAGCTGATACTTTCTAAAGACAGGAGGTCCTAAAGTTTAGTCATTCTCCTTCAGTCAGATGATATTCCACTTTATACTTTTAATTAATTATTATTTTTTTAATCCTCACCCAAGGACATTTTTGCATTTATCTTCAGATAGAGCAGGAGGGAGAGAGGGAGGAAGAGAGAGAGAGGGAAACATTGATGTGAGAGAGACACATCCAGTGGTTGCCACCCACACGACCCCAATCGGGGCCAGGGATAAACTGCAACCGAGGTACGTGCCCTTAGTGGAACCGAACCCGGGATTCTACAGTCTGTGGGCCAATGCTCTAACCACTTAGCCAAACCAGCCAGGGCAGCAGTTCCATTTTTAATGTTTTAAGGAAATACCATATTGTTTTCCACAGTGGCTGCACCAGTCTATTCCCACCAGCAGTGTGCTAGAGTCCCCTTTTCTCTACATCCTCTGTAGCATTTATTGTTTGATGATTTGTTGATGGTGGCCATTCTGGCAGGTGTGAGGTGATACCTCATTGTTGTTTCAATTTGCATCTCTCTGATGATTAATGACGTTCAGTGTTTTTTCATATGTCTCTTGGCCGTTTGTATGTCCTGTTTGGAGAAGTGTCTATTCAGGTGCTCTGCCCATTTAATAGGATTATTTGTCTTCCTTTTGTTGAGTTGTATGAGTACTCTATCTGTTTTGGATATTAACCCTTATCTGATGTATCATTGGCAAATATGTTCTCCCAGAGAGTGGGTTCCCTCTTCATTTTGATGCTGGTTTCTTTCACATGGCTAATTTTAAGTATACAAAAGGCATATGATGGGTAGGTAAATGCAGTATTGCATCCTCCCACAACCACATCAAAGTTACAGCTAAATTACAGAACAACCATTATTCAAAACCACCTGAAATCAAGCTGAATGGAAGTCCTACAACTACGGAATTAAAGAAGCAGCCACATCGAGACTGGTAGGAGGGGTGGAGGCTCGATGGGCTGGTCCCACACCTGTGGTGGAAAAACTTAGAAGGATACCTCTGCTGGGAAGGTCCTCCCTGAGGACTGAGAGGTCTCTATCCCACACCAAGCTGAGGGTCCCAGTGCCAGGAAGAGAAATCCCCATAATTTCTGGCTGGAAAAACCAGCGGGAACTGAGGCTCCGGGAGGCTGGGGCGGCTGGAACCCCAGGCAGCTCCTCTTAAAAGGCCCGTGCGTGGACTTACTCGGACTCACACCCTCCAGGCTCCAGAGTTGGGGAGGCAGCTTGAAAGGCACCAGAGACAAATGGGGAAGAACTGAGTTGTTTGGTATTGGAGCGAGGGCTGGAGAGGGGGCTTTCTCCTGTACAGACCTTCTGTCAGAGGCCTTTGTTCCCTTGGTGAGCCCTTCCCTGGGGCGGCAGACAGTTGCCATACTGGGACTCCAGCAACCTGACTCACACTGGTAGCCCCGCCCTGGTGATTTCCTGAGGCCCCGCCCCATCCAACTTTCAGGCCCACCCAAGCTGTTGCCAATTGCTTTACCATAGGACTGGCCTGTCTTGGATCCTGCTTCAGGTTTTCTTAAATTCTTTCAAAAAAGTAGCATCTGGTCCCAGCGAGCTTTATACCTGTTGTTAAGTAATACACAGAAACAAACACAGGAGGCAGCCAAAATGAGGAGACAAAAAAACAGGTTCCTAATGAAAGAACAGAACAAAACTGCAGGAAAAGAACTAAACGAAATGGAGATAAGCAACCTAACAGATGCTGAGTTCAAAACACTGCTTATAAGGATGCTCAATGAACTTAGTGAGAACCTCAGTGAACTTAGTGAGGGCCTCAAGAGCATAAAAAAGGAGCAGTCAGGCCCTGGCCAGTTTGGCTCAGTGGTTGGAGTATCGGCCTGTGGACCAGAGAGTCCTGGGTTCGGTTCCCGCTAAGGACACGTACTAAAAAAAAAAAAAGGAGCAGTCAGAAATGAAGGCCGCACAGTCAGAAATGAAGGAGGCACTAACTGAAATAAAGAATAATTTACACAGGTTCAATGGTAGAGCAGGTAAAGCCAAGAAGCAAACCATCGATTTGGAATATAAGGAAGCAAAAAACACCCAATCAGAACAGCAAAAAGAAAAAAGAATCCAAACAAATGAGGATAGTGTAAGGAGTCTCTGGGACAACTTCAAGTGTACCAACATTTGCATCTTGGGGTTGCCAGAAGGAGAAGAGAGAGAACAAGAAATTGAAAACCTGTTTGAAATAATTATGGCAGAAAACTTTCCTAACTTGGTGAAGGAAACAGACATACAAGTCCAGGAAGCACAGAGAGTCCCAAACAAGATGAATCCTAGAAGCCCACACCAAGACACATCATCATCAAAATGCAGAAGGTTCAAGACAAAGAGAAAATCCTAAAAGCAGCAAGAGAAAAGCAGTTACCTACAAGGGAGCCCCCATAAGACTGTCAGCTGATTTCTCAAAAGAAACTTTGCAGGCCAGAAGGGAGTGGCAAGAAATATTCAGAGTGATGAAAAGCAAGAACCTACAACCAAGATTACTCTCTCCTGCAAAGCTGTCATTTAGAATCGATGGCCATATAAAGAGTTTCCCAGACAAGAAAAAGCTAAAGGAGTTCATCACCACCAAACCGTTATTATATGAAATGTTGAAGGGTCTTCTTGAAAAAAAGATAAAAAATATGAACAATAAAATGGCAATGAATACATACCTATTGACAATTGAATCTACAAATAAAATGAACAGGCAGAATAGAAGCATACTCATAGATACAGAGAATGTTTTGTTGGTTGCCAGATGGGAGGGGGGCTGGGGAAATGGGTGAAGGGATTAAGAAGTACAAACTGGTTGTTAGACTGACAAACCTCAGAGGGAAGGGGGGGTGGGGGTGGGAAGAGATAAACCAAAGAACTTATATGTATATATGCATAACCAGTGGACACAGACAACAGTGTGGGGAAAGGCAGGAGGGGGCGGGAGTGGGGAGGAGGGAGTTAATAGAGGAAAAATGAGGAACATCTCTAATATATTCAACAATAAAGATAAATTAAAAAAACAAACAAACAAAAAAAGGCATATGATGAAAAACAAGCTCCTTCCCATCCTTCCCAGATTTTGTTTCTCAGAGACATACACTAAGACCAATTTCTTGACTATTCTTTGAAAAATAGTTTATGCTAATATTGTGTAATACTACCTCATACATATATAGGCAGCCTTTTAAAAAGCACATTGTTCTATTGATGTGTCGCTCTCACATTGACATTTCTCTCTGTTTGTCTCTCACCCTCCCTCCCTCCCTTCCACTGTCTCTAAAAATCAATGGAAAAAATATCCTTGGTTGAAGATTAACCAAAAAAGAAAGTTGTTTCCAGCCTTTTTGCTATTATAGAACATGCTTTAATGGACATATTTATATCTATACACACACATAGGGTGGAGCAAAAGTAGGTTTACAGTTGTGAGTATGTGAAACAATTTATTCTTGTATTATTATTTATTAATTATTATATTATTTTCCATATGAACAACTGTAAACCTACTTTGCCCTACCCTGTATACATACCTGGGCCACGAGTCTCTGAGCCTATGGTTAGTATATTTGAAGGATCCCTTTCTGGAAGGAGAATTTACATTCTTAGTTTTGACAGATGGTCCAAATTACACTTCATATCCCCAAGGGGGTGCGCCAGTTTACAGTCACCAAGAATAGGAGACTCCTCTTACTGAATGCTCTTCTGACAGCTCTTTGCTGATTTTCTGTTTGTGTGTTTTCTGGTTACATAATACACCATTGCAGATACGAGGGCATTGGCCTTCTTTTTTCTAATTTTAATAGCTTGTTTATTTCTCTTGTATGTAATTCTAGAGCAGGGCTAAACAACAGCAGGGAGAGTGGGCGTCTTTGTCTTTTTCCTGACTAATGGGAAAGCGTCTATTATTTCCTAATTAAGGGTGAAAATTTAAAAAAACTTTTCTTTCTCTGCTGAGAGTTAAAAAATCAGAAATGAAATGTTAAGTTTTATAAAATGCATGTCTGGAATCTATACAAATTATTTTATTAAAAATAATTACATTGAATTAAGATTGCTTAGAAAATCTAAAACTTCTGGTTGCCCTGAATCTGTCAGAAAGGGTTATGGTTACAACATTATTTGTAGTTTAAAACCAAAATCAAAACCTAGAAACCATGACAAAGTCCCTCAATAGGAAAATGGTTCAATAGGTTTCATATAGCACTTTCATATAGTGGGGAACTAGTCAACTCTAAAAAGTAATGAAGTAGAGTATATACGCCAAGATGGATCAACCTGAGATCTGAGGTCAAGTAAAAATAGCAAGTGCAATGCAATATATGTCCTCATTTATGCAGACAGTAAAAAGGGGCATGCACATATGAACATGTGTGTTTATGCAAAGAAAAACTCTGGAAGGACACAGAAAAAATAATTAGCAACATTTGCTTCTCAGTGAAGGAAAGAGGTCTGGGAACTGAGATAATCTACTCAGTTTTTAAAAACCACATGCAGCCCTGGCCGGTTTGGCTCAGCGGTTAGAGCGTCGGCCTGCGGTCCTGAGAGACCCGGGTTCGGTTCCCGCTAAGGGCGCGTACCTCGGTTGCAGTTTGTCCCCGGCCCTGGTCGGTTGTGCGGGTGGCAGCCACTCGATGTGTCCCTTTCACATCGATGTTCCTCTCTCTCCCTCCCACTCTACCTGAGCAAAAAATGGAAAAAATGTCCTCGGGTGAGGATAAAAAAAAAAATTTAAAAACCACATGCATTTATTCCTTTTTCAATGAAAAGAGAATGACACAAAAAATATATTATTTTAAAAGAAAAAAAGTTTGCCCAGCCGGTGTGGCTCAGTGGACTGAGAGTTGGCCCATGGACTGAGAGGTCCCAGTTTGATTCCCGGCATTGATCCCTAGTAGGGGACGTGCAAGAGGCAGCCAATCGATGTTTCTCTCTCACATCAATGTTTCTATCTCTCCCTTCCTCTCCCTCTAAAAAATCAATTAAAAAAAATGTTAAAATAATAAATAAATAAAATAAATAAATTTTGTCCATGTTAAAGCTTTAAATGCTAGTAACCAAAGGGTGTAAGACAAGCAATATTAAACATAACTAATTATGGGTCAAGTAGAGGTTTTTGTTTGTTTATTTGTTTTTGCACCTAAAGCAAGTACCTCACTGCTCTCGCTCTAGTCTCAGTTCTATGATGGAGTCCCAGCCTCTGGAATTTTCCACAAGCCCCTACACCCTCTGCAGTGGGAGCTTATTCCACCTGAGTTGGTCTCATGCTTGCCTCTGGGTGAGTCATGTAGATCTTTTATAGCAAATGCTCTCCAGTAGAGTTCCCAGCCCCAATCTTCACAGCAAAATTAAAAAAAATAAAAAAGCCTCTGTGGCCTTGTGCTGACGGGGACTCCTCCAACCGGATGAACAGCAGGAAAATGATTTACTAAATTAGGGCCAACAATATGATGAGGTACGCTTTTGTTAAAAATTATGATTATGAAACTTGAAATGAGGAAATGCCTGCTGTAATGATAACTGAGAAGAGCAGATGAAGGGATCACGTAGACACTATGACTTTAACTTTGTAAAAATAAAAGGAGGGGGTAAGCTGATGAGGTGGCTTTGGTAGCACAGTTTGGTAGCGTGATGGGTTTTCCCCAAGTATCTTCTTAATTTTTGCATTACATCAGTATATTTTATTAAAAAAATAAAAAAAAATTGTTTTTGAGCTCTTGATATGAAAAGAGGACATTTATTTTCTTGTTTCCTTTTCATATCCAGCATGGGGAAGGGAAATGCCCAGCCTCAAGGTCATACAGCTAAGAAATTCAGCACCACCCTTAAGGGAAGATTTCTTATTGTCGTCTCTAAGCAAGTGAATTGAGCGTCTGCCATGGCAAGGCCGGGCCCAACTCCGAGTGTAAAATCCCATTAAGGAGGGATTCCGCTTTGGAGTTTCCTAATGAATGGCCACTACTATGGTTATAGTTTATATCAGCATGACTAGTCCTGATGCTCATTTATCATTTCACGTCTTGGTGCAAGGCCCTACTGTTCTCTTGGTTGATGAAAATTATTTGTTGCAGGGAGGTGATTGTTTAGAAACTTAGGGGAAGCTTTAGAAATTCTCCCTGATGTCCAGAGAGCTTTGACTCTCATAAATCTGATTGGCCACCATTGTCAGGAACAATATTTGCCTCCTTTTATTCCCCTTGCACATTTTCTCTCTCAGCTAACGTGGTAAACAGCCCTGATCTCCCTCATTAATTACCAGGCATATCAGGCAAGACCCAACCGTCCTGAACTTCTTTCTTCCTATTCTAAAAGAAGAAAGAATGACCAGGGGTTCATATATTTCTGCCTCCTTCCTGAAGACGACTGTATCTACACAGGCAGATAGAGCATCAGCGTCCTTTGGTTAGTGACGTGCTCTGCGGCTTTGCTGACTGCTGCGGGCCGCTGGCCCTCCTAGGATAAATCCCCTCCCCTTCTGACACTGGGGCCTTTGGTCTGATCGCTGGGAAAGGGGGTCTTCATAGAATGACACGAGATCTTCCTACTTTGGTCGGTTCAGGGAATAACCAGATGGCAAGCCAAGTGTCCACCACTGAGTTTTTGTGAATTTACTGCTGGGAGATTAGTTGTCGTGTAGGGAAAAGAAAAAAAAAAACATGAAGTTTGAATTGGGAAAAGGGCAGAGTTTGGGGGAAATATGATATTCAGAGACATGTTTTTGCACCCAACTGTTGTAACCCAGGAGAATCAACCTCACTCGGACACAAAGTAATTTTGAATATTAGGAGCTTTATTACCTGCGCAGGGACTACAGCCAACCTACACCGAGGAGAACTGCAGCCCCGAGCTCAGGGGGAGGGTTGCTTATATAGGACAGGGGTTACTCAAGAGTTTAGCAGAGCAAGCAAGCTGTGTGTACAGAAGCAGATATCAGCAGTTAGTAGCTGCACAAGTTGTTTATTTTATATTTCTTAACATTTACTAGACCCTAGCCTTGAATTGTCCTGTCTGGCATCTCCTGATTAGTTAAGCTCATGGTCAATACCCTTGTGGTCATGGCTGATGCATACCTTCCTCTTCAAGAATTTTTGCAAAAACAACTTGGGTTCAAGGAACCCAGGAGAGGTTCCTTCTTCTAGCAGATGGAGAATTACTGGGTTATAACACCAACTCTTAGTTATACCATCCACCTTCCACAGAAAGCAGAGGACAGCAATGGAAAGCAATTGATGGAGAAATCTCAGGGAATGATGGGAAAATCTTAGTAAAAGCAGCAAAGAGTGCCTGTTTGGGGTTTTAAAAATCTGAATTTTCCTTTTTCTCTTGGGAACAAAGGATTATAAAATAAACCAGTTAGGGATTTACCTGAGATAATAATATACGAGAGAGAAAGAGAGAGGCTTTTAATTTTTCAGTCTGGAAAAGAATCTTTAAACAAACTTTAAAATATTAAATGAGAAGTGTTGGAACAAGTGCACCATAAAACATATTCCTGAAATCAAATGACTAATCTCCGGGAATGGAAGAGTTCAAGTGCCCGGAGATACATGCTGATTTGGGAATTCCGGGAGCAAACAGGCCGCTTCAGGGCACTCTGAGCCTTTTCAGTTCTAGCACAGGGACATTCTCTAGCTAGTTGTCATGGCAGTGACGTGCCACCACCAAGCTCTGCAGGGGCTGCAACCCAGGCCTCCTAGAAATCCTCCCCGCACGGGTGGTGGTGTGGAGTGGTGACCTCTGCACCCAGTCACCACACTCCCGTGTCATTTCTCGCCCATCTGCCTTCCAGATGTCTGGCGTCCTTCCATGGCACCTGTGAGGCAATGCTGTGACGCTTTACAACAGGCTTCACATTTCTTGAGTGGTCCTCAAGGTCCATAGGGGACTTTTTTTTTTTTGGTTGTCATATGATATTTTTTTAAAAACCTTATGTAATTCTACATCTATTTATTATTTATTTAGACAGAGAGAGAGACATCAATTTGTTGTTCCACTTATTTATGCCTATATTGATTAATTCTTTCTCAGTTGGTTGATTCTTATATGAATGATCCCACAACCTTGGCATATTAGGACTACGCTCTAACCAACTAAACTACTTGGCCAGGGTTGCTTGTATGATCTTTTTTATATCCTCACCGGAGGATACTTTCCCATTTTTTATTCAGACAGAGTGGGAGGGAGAGAGAGGAAAAGAGAGAGAGAGAAAGAAACATCGACATGAAAGGGACACATCCAGTGGCTGCCTCCTGCATGACCCAACCAGGACCAGCGACAAACCGCAACCGAGGTACATGCCCTTAGCGGGAACCAAACCCCGGTCTCTCTGGACTGCAGGCTGACGCTCTAACTGCTAAGCCAAACCGGCCAGGCGGTTATCAGGATCTTTAACTGAAAGATTTTCCTTTGTAGTTTTTAACCAGCCGGGCATTCACGGTACAGTTGATACCATGTACGTTGTCACAGGGTGGCAGCCTGCAGACTGGGCAGTGCCCAGGACCTCTTTAATAGTTCCAGAGAGTCCCCAGCTAAAGATCAGTGCCGCATCTGTTGTGCAGTGCTGTCAGTCTCGTCAAAAGTGATATTTCCCCTGTGCTTAATTTTCTTTTTTTGCCTCTTTCTGTCTCCTGCTGTTCTTTGAGGGCTTTGGTAAGCAGGCAGAGGCAGAAGGCACTCCCTCAGTCGGGCCAGTCTTGTGAATGGTCAGTTTCACTGTAATCCTCAAACCCTTCCAATCACTGGTTGTTTGGGCGTTGTCCTCACCAATCGTTTTTGGAGACAGACCCAGGGGGCCCATCTTGGGGACCAGGGCAAACGTGGCAGGACTTGCCCACGCCTGCGCTTCAGGTATAAGACTTTAATCTTGTTGGGTTCGAACTTCAGCGGCATGGTGGAGGCGGCTGGTGTCAGAAGAACCTGGGTTCTGGAGGGCCCAATAAGATGCACCTAGGCCTCCTCCGAGCTAAAAATGGGAAGCCATGTGGGACTATTTAATGACAGAGTAAAGGCAAATTTCTGTGTACCTCCGGACACTTTTCATTTGTCTTTTTTCCAAGATATTTTTGAACAATGATCAGATTTGAATTAGTTTTGGCCCTTGCAGTGGATATCTGTTGATTTGGTCTGACCAGCATCCGGGCCACTGCCCTTGGGAAACAGCAGCCAGACACACCTTTGAGAGAAGTACCTATTCCAGGGCAGTCTTGATGAAGCTGTCAATCAAGGGGGAGGGCGGGATCTGACACCTAAGCAGGGCCAATCAGACTCTTCTGGGAATTTTAGTCACAAGTGGAATACATCAGGTCAGAAAAATAATTCAAGTCCAGGGAGGCACCATTAATTCCTACTCCTTAGAACAGCATACTGAGGAGAAAGTGTAGCCTTGAGAGGATGAGTTGTAGAGATAGATTGTTTGTGTTAGAAACCCAGCTCTGCCACTTTCTCAGTAGGACCTTGGGCAAGCTAATGAACCTCCCTATGCCCCAGTGTCCTCTCTGATTGTAAATAAGAGATAATGTACCTCTTCCTAGGATTGTTAGCATCACACAAGTCAGGAAGAGCTAACCATTGTGAGTATTTGAAGCAGAAGAGGAATTTGATGCATGGAATTAGGAATATAAAAATCAATGAAAGGCTGGAGAAGCAGGCCCCAGGCTGCGGTTCTGGAACACACTTCCAAACTGGCCTGTCGGGGAAGCTGCTGCTGCTGCCGCCACGGTCCGAAGGTGGACCATCGGTGGCTCATCATAGGGACAGCTGACTCAAGAACACAACACCACAGCTCTGACCCGGGAACAAGAGAAGCACTTAACTCCTACTGTGAACACCTTTCACCACTCAAGAAGTTGGGGACTGGATAGAGGACAGGACTTTATCCAAGAGCATCAAGCTCACTGAGGGTTAGTTTTTAAGGTCGAAATGATGGCTGCTAGTAAAAGTGTTTGCGTTTGTAAACAGGTGATGCAACTCCTAACTGAATGATCTGAGGACCCTTTCAGCTCTGTGATTTCATAATTCCCAAGTCACATGCAAAATTCGATTTCATTAATTTGTAATTATGCTTCATTTCTATGATTGCAAAGAGGGAAGATGGTATTCATGGGCCCCACAGCAAAACAGCATTTATTGCTTTCAACTCCCTAACTCCCTTGAAATGGAGTTTTAGTAGCATAATTCACCTTTGTAATACTGGCCTGGGGAACTGGGGACTTCGGCAGCAGTGACATATGCTGTCTTCCACTGAACGAAAGGAGACAAGTTCAGAGGTCTCTCCACAGCAGGACCTCCCTAGTCAGGAGGGGTGCTGGAGTGCGAGGAGGGGGACATGTGAGGAACAGGAGGGCTTGCAGAGCCAAGCGGAGTGTCAGAGCCCCTTCCTCTTGCAAGCTGCCCCGGGACTTAGGCTGTGTGCGTTACCTGGAGCAGACACTGCTACCCCAGCATTTTCCACTTGGGTAGACTACAGACCTTTTTGTTTGTTTGTTTAATCAGGAAAGAAATTCTGTGTTAACGAGACTTGTTGTGGTGATCATTTTGCAATATATACAACTATCAAATCATTATGTTGCATACCTGAAACCAATATGATATTTCAATTAAACCTCAATTTTAAAAAAAAGAAAAGAAATTCTCATGAACTGAATATTGGATTAAATGGTTTTTACTGTAACTACTTAAGTATGTAAAAATACTAAGTTATGTAAAATTTTGCACATAGTATTTACATAATTCCATATTTCCATTTATATATGGAATATATATTCTAAGCCATGCAAGCTCCATTTTATATATGTATATGTATATATATGCATATATATAATGTATATATAAAAAGATATAAACGGTACAGCGTTATGGTTAAGAACACAGGTTCTGGAGCAAGACCTGTTTGGGCTCAAATCCCGGAGCCACCACTTGTATATATCCTTAGGCAAGTTAATCTCTCTGTGCCTCGGTTTACTTACTGGTAAGTGCAGGTAACAGTACCTACCTCACAAAGTTGTACAGATTAAATGAACTAATCCATGTAAAGTGCTTAGCATGCCTGCCCAGCATGTAGTAAGCTTTCAGTAAGTACAAGCTATTATATTATCATAAAAACAAAGCCAATGTATGATGAAGCACAAATACATCTGCAAAACCAAATCATTCAGGTAAGCTGCATTAATGTAATATGATAGATAACATTGTTGTTCTGAAGCTAATTGATCATGTTGTATTGGGTCCACTTCTGATTTGCTTTGGATGTCAAGTTCAGTGCTAATGAAGAGAAGGCCTGTTAGCCTGGCCTTATTTGCTAGTTCAGAATAACCAGACGTCATAGTTAATTACAACTCTGCCCTTGAGCATTCCTGAAATGCCGATTTTAATGAAATGCCACTTGATAACTCTTTGGAACTGTCTTGTTCATTCAAAAGTAAAGTTAGCATCACCACATCCTGGAAATCTGCATTAAGTGAGTGCCTGATTGCATTATCGCTACAACAAGAAACAGAAAAGTTCTTTCTTGTTCATTTACTGCTACATTCACAATATAGCACTTTTACCAGCTGGTACGTACAAAATAGGGCCTATGAACAGAATGAGAATGTGGTTCTGATTACTACAAGGTTCCTTTGAGTTTGGATCCCAAAACACTTGGCATCCTAACTACTTAATTATTCAACTTATTTTGGATCCTTCATTGTTCATTATAACATGATATCATTTGACCTTTACTTGGTAAGAATGTATTTACAAATATAAATATAAACTCTGAGTTATCTGGCAGAATATCCATTAAAAAATAGATTATCATCACTGAATGTGGCCTTTTCACGTCGATGTTTCTCTCTCTTTCTCTCCCCACTCTATCTGAACAAAAAATGGAAAAATGTCCTCGGGTGAGGATAAAAAAAAAGATTATCATCAAAATGGAAACAGAAAATTAAAACAATAACAGCAACCAATAAATACTCTTGGAGAACTGAAAACCCTTGGGAAACTAACGACTCTCTTGCTTTGGTTGCTCAGTGCTTGGTATACAATGGGTACTCAATAAATGTGTCTGAATGAAGAAAAACCAGTGAGGGATATGAAGGCAACAGCCCTTCCTGTGGCCTGGGGCAGTATGGCCACGGCAGGTGAGATGCTGGGACTTAGAGATTTGTGGACCCACTGGGCTTCCCTCTGGCACTCGCTCCGGGCAGCTTCAGGGAACAGTGAGGAGCAGGGTTGCGGTCTGGAGAGGATGACCTAATTATCAGCACAGGGTGCTGAATAGGGCGGGGCTGAGATCCTGCCATTGGCATTGCAGCAGAAACTGGGACTGCCTGGCCCTGCAGCTGGGGCCTGGGAGTACAACAGAGTCTGGGAAAACCGGTCAAGTGTGCAGGCAGGGAGCGAGACAACCTCCGCCCATGGACCACATCCCACTGAACAGGGGGACAAATTGCACCTGTCAGCCTCCAAAGTAAAAGAGCAGGGAAAAGAAACTCATCGCCCAGCAAAATGAGCTTATTGGGGAATAGCAGAGAATAGCGATTTGGGACAAGCAAGCTACGGCAAACCACGGGCAAGTCGGAAGAGACAAAGGGAAGGTCAGCTTTGATTTGGTTTTAGGAGGAAGCTGGGGAGTGGGTTTTGAACAAGAGTTAATTGGAGGAGAGCAAGAGTTCGAGGTGGTGGTGGTTTCTCAGCGGCTGCAAGCTGTGGTTAGTGCGTTGTTGCTGGGCAGGAGGGGAACTTCCTTTTCTTAAAAGCAGGAGATGAAATTCTTATGGGAAAAATGTCCTCCCTTGTTCAAAATACTTCTTATCTTCTTGTTGCTTATGTAGACTGTGCCCGAGAGCTCCCCCTTCAGGGCTTCCAACTCCATTTTCAGTGTGCTTGCCTTTATTTTCACACACCTGATATGTTTATACAGATACTGTCAGCGCCTCCATTTTGTTCAACTGGAGAAAAAGTCACTTTTACCTGAAGTTCAGGGCAAATAGAATCCAATATGCACCCGTTTCCCAGCTGAGCAGGATGGTCCCCACCCACAGTGTGCAGCACGTGGTGTGATACAGCTTCCCAGGCTCAACTCCTAGAGCTCAGGATTCCTCCGCGCTTCTGGAGCCTGGTGTCTGCATCTTAAACAAGCTCCCGCACGTGACTGTGATGCCGGAGGGCTGCATCTCTCAGGACACACAGCCACGTTTCCCTGGGAGGTGCAGCAGGCCTGGTTTAGCTAAATAAGCTGAGCTAATTAATTAAACAGCCAGCCGATCTTGATTGATTTCCTACCACGTGCAGGGCCCTGTGGCTGCATCTCTGCAAGAGAGGCAATTGTTCACCGGTGTCTCCAGCCCTCCCCTCACTGTGCGCCCCACATTCAGTGACTGCTATCTTTTTCCTGTAATGAAGCCTCCCTCTTGTGCCCCAGTTTTTCTCACTGGGTACCTGCATTGTTTCCCTGTGCCGGAATCTGTGCTGGTATTTGTCTCTTTGTTCCTCCTGGACTTCCTGAAGCTGCAGGGGTCACTTGAGTTTGGGGAACTTGCCTGCTCTAGCCCTGCTGTCCAAGAAGCCAAGCTGGGGCCATGGGGCTCTGTTCCCCTCCCAGCCACAGCTAACTCCATAAGTGACCCAAAGACTATCATCCTGGTTGGGCTGGAGGCAACTGTTGGGAGATATGAGCTGGTTCCTTTCTTGGGAATTTGGAGTCTAGTGATGAGTGCGGAAATGCCACAAAGAACTTTGGTGCTAGTGTGGTAGATTTAGATTAATTTTGAAGTTGTTTAATTTATAGCGTGTTTTAAGGAACATAGAAAGTACAGAAACAGAAAAGAGAGTAGCCAGTTCTCAGCTTCTGCTGGTCCACCTTTCCTGAGATCTGACTGCCCAGCTCATCCTGGTGTTCTGAGCATCTGTGTCCTTCCCATAAAGCTTCTTTTGCCCAGGCAAGGAGGCCCGTGTGCCTGCCTCTCTGAAGCTGTGCATCTCAACTTCGTCTGCACTCCCTGTCCCTCCCCACCAGCCTGGACACCCCTAACCCCTGTCATTACACTGTATCGGATTCTTTTTTTTTTTTTTAATCTGCATCCGAAGACATTTTGCATTTATCTTCAGATAGAGCAGGAGGGAGAGAGGGAGGAAGAGAGAGAGAGAAACATCAATGTGAGAGATACATTGAGTGGCTGCTACCCACACAACCCCAACTGGGGCTGGGGACAAACTGCAACCGAGGTACGTACCCTTAGCAGAAACCGAGCCCAGGTCTCTCTGGTCCGCAGGCTGATGCTCTAACCGCTGAGCCAAACCGGCCAGGGCTGTATCAGATTCTTTCTCTTACTTGGATAGATTTCCCTTGTCTGTGTGGGATGTGGCCCCAGGCTCTCACATACCCTCATTTCAGGGATGAGCCTGTCCCATGACTGGCCGCCATGCTCCTGATGTAGCCTAATGTTTAGGCTTCAGCATAAAATGTTAGATTTTTATTTCTGATTTGTTTTTATATTTTGGAAAAGAAATATCACTTCCTAATTTTCTAAAGACTGGGCTTTCTCTAAATCCATCTTTTAAAACTAACATCAAAATTACCTGAGCAGCCCTGGCCGGTTTGGCTCAGCGGTTAGAGCGTCCACCTGCGGTCCTGAGAGACCCGGGTTCGGTTCCCGCTAAGGGCATGTACCTCGGTTGCAGTTTGTCCCCGGCCCTGGTTGGTTGTGCGGGTGGCAGCCACTCGATGTGTCCCTTTCACATCGATGTTTCCCCCCCCCCCCCTCTCTTCCTCTCTCTCCCTCCCACTCTATCTGTACAAAAAATGGAAAAATGTCCTCAGGTGAGGATTAAAAAAAAAAGTTTAATAAAAAATTACCTGAGCAAAGAAATGCGATTTAAAAGGAAACCACATTTTTCTTTCAGGATGCTGATGTTTTTACTTGAAGACCTGATTATATGAAAATTCCTACATAACTATTTTGGGGGCGGGGTTAAAAAACAAAAAGATTCCCTAATTGTGATTCCTGATGTAAAACTTGCTAACCTTTCTATATCCTGTTATTATAAAGTGACAGTCTATAAAATTATTATTCTTGTTCTTTTCCTTAGCAATTTCCAGGCTGTATTTGCCATGTTTCATGCTCCTAGAAGTCATTGCTGATGTGTAGTTACTGTGTACCTGTTTTTATTTTGTATTTTTTAATCTTTTTATTGAACTTATTGGGGTGATGTTGGTTAATACAATTATATAGGTTTCAGGTGTACAATAATACACCATCTGTATATTGTGGGTGTACTGGTTTCTATTTTTTTATTTTTTCCAATTTTTATTAATTTATTTTTGTTACAGATGTTTCTCCTTTTTCCCTCCTAGACCTCCTCCTCCCCACCCCACCCCCATGCCCCTGTGTACCGGCTTTTAATTCTAGGACATATCTGTTTCCTTTTCTCTCTCCTCTGCTTTTCCCTTGCCACAGTGCTCATCTATCCAGCAATTGAACCAGATTGTCCCTGAAGCTAGCATCGCACCTCAGTATCAAATTTGGTGTCTGTAGAGGCTGCCACCACCACGGTTGTGGCATCTACTGGGCTCTCTGAGTTTTCTCACGCTGAAAGGTAATGATATTCAAGAATTAATTTTTCCACTGGCTGGGACAACCACCCACAATGGAATTTGTTTATCTAGACATATCTAAACATAGAAAAAGTACAGTAAAAATACGGTATAAAAATTTCAAATGCCACACCGGTATAGGGAGCGCATCACACGTGGAGGCGCACCCCGGCAGCTGCTCTGGGCGAGTCAGGGAGCGAGGGCGTGCGAGGGCCCAGGGCGTGCGTCACCGTGCGGCACGCAGGCTACACTAAGCTTATAAAACAGCGTAAGTCAAGCGCAAGAAAAAGTGATGCAATTCAGAGGCCCTCCAAATATGAAGGTTTGCCGCTGAAACAGATATTAGAAAGAATAGGCCTCAGGCTCTGCATACAGTTTCTAAAGAGGAATTTTAAAATGCTTTGAGGAATGGTATCATTGTTGGAATATGAGGGTAACCTCAGGTTTGCACTCACGAACAGGTGTAAATTCTGATACAATTGTTTCAAATTCTGTCAGATTACTTTAGCGTCTCTAGCTGTCTATCTCTCAACTCAAATAATACAAATGGTTTGAACCATGTATCGTTTTGCCGTTGCTTGCACCCAGAGCCTTCAGCCGGAGGGAATACATGTGTGGCTGTCTAAATTGTTCTTAATGGAACATGAACATTCTCTATGACTCAAAATGGTCACGTCAGGTAATGTCATGGGATTTTTCATCTTTTTGTGATTTGAAATTGCTGTGCCGACCTAGTTCTGGGGACCTGTTTCATGGACCTTAGGACAGATTTGAGCAAATAAAGTAATTTCTTGGGCCATGTAGTAAACACTTATGCAGAACTTATACTCTGTGCGTGGCCTTATGGTCCTAATGAGCTGGATTTCCCTTTGTGTTTGAGAACTTCCTCTAACCTCAGACCTGAAGTGAAATTCAAGGACCGTGAGAACAAAGAAATCCCCACAAGTCCCCTGTAAAGTGAAACCTCGCTTCTCCCGGCGAGTAGGACTGTTCTCAGATGACGCGGGTTATATTTTCCCTCGTCGGGCTCCGCTCATCAAAGCGTTAACTCGTCTTGGAAGAGCTTTACCCAGCTGTGCCACCTTTCATCTAAGATGCTGAGGCCCTATAAACACCAATTATGTCTCGCAACACCCTTGTTCGCCCCATTTGATGGAGGAGAAAAGTGAGGCAGGGCAAGATTTCATTGCTTACCGAGGAGACGGGCGGGGGTGGGGGGGTCCTTGCCTGCTGAGTCTAGCCCTGCCAGGGTGCCAGGGCAGCTGGGGAAGCAAGTGTCAGGCTAACAGAGCTGTACCATAAGTTTATTTTGATGTGACTGAAAAGCGCCAAGGAGCTCATTCTATCCAGGGTCACAGCTCAGTAAATTACGTACTCTGGTTTCTTGGTTTGATTTTCTGACCAGCTGCATTCAGAAGTGGGCTTTTAAACACCCCCCCCCCCCCTAGGGAATTGGAGGGGACTGGGATGAGGTTCTGGAACTTTATCCCTAAACATCCCCCTTCTCTTCGTATGTGTGATGTGGGCAGACTTCTCTGGCTCTCCGGGAATGAGAATAGAAAGAAATACAGGCCACATATTCAGAACTACAAGTTGGGGTCCAATTGTATGAAACGAGAAGACAGGAGATATGAGAACCGAAGGGAAAGAGACCCAGCACTGGAAAATGCTGAGCGCGGCAATCCTGGACCAGGAGGCTGTACCTTTAAGAGCATGCCCAAATAGATAAGATTCTGGGTCTGCCCAGGCGAACAATATTGTATCTCAGCCAAAGTTGGGGGTGAGGGGGGGTGGGGAATAAAAGTTTGGTGACCTTCAAAGTTCCAGCAAAAGAGAAGGAGTTTGATTACAAATTCATGATGCTCATTGACAGATGTGGGAAGGAAGTTCTGAGAATCCAGATTATGCAATGATTTGCTTAAGCAAACATATGCATTAAGCTCAATTTAACTGCCAGTGATTAAAGATTTTCTGGGTTTCTGCTGTAAGTAACCCAGAAATCAATGCTCATTAGTAACCATCAGTTTGTCATTACCTGCTAATATTTGGGAAGCCTTGGTGATCACACACACACACACACACACACACACACACACACACCCATACCCATCTGGCTCCTCTGTCTTCGAGGCCCTTTCGTTTCTTTCTTTAACTGAGTGAAGACTCAGTTAACGAGACTACCACGTTCCCCAGAAGAAAGTAGCACAGCTGCTTTGGGCTGCGGAGTGAGACGAAGGGGTGGAAGAAGGCAGAGCAGAGGGTCATGGGTGAAGGTGGGACCCAGGGGAGATTGTACCACCAGCACCGCTGTCACGAACTGTTACTCGGAAGGGAACAAACATAGATCTCAGAAAATGTGTTGGGAGATACTTTTCTAATATACCCAAGAGAACAGAATTGCTTTGGCTGGTGAAATAATACTAGTAGTCATGTCTACTTTTTATTGAGTACCTGTGTGACAGGCATTTCAACACTCTAATTCCTAAAACATCTTTTATATCAGGATTGCAAATCCACTCACATCAACACACTCCTATATGCAAGGAAATGTAGTATCTTTACTTTAAAGAAATGTTTTTATTAATTTTTTAGAGAGAGAGGAAGGGAGAGAGAGATAGAAACATTGATGTGAGAGAGATACATTGGTTGGCTGCCTCCTGCACTCCCCTGCTGGGGATCGAGCCCGCGGCCCAGGTAGGTGCCCTGACCGGGAATCAAACCAGGATCTCTGCTCAATCTACTGAGCCACACTGGCTGCGCAGTATCTTTACTTCTTTATAACTGATCTGGTCTTTATCCACATTTCAGCAAGTATACAGAAACTTCTGTATTTAAGCCCAAACTTAGTCCGATTCAACAAATGAAACCATCTTTTTTTCGGATAAATCTCATATCTGTTGAGTAAAATGTTGAGATTTGGATAAATCTCATATCTGTTACTTACAGCAGGCTTTGACCCCAGGACATCTCCAAAAGGCTGTCTCTCTGGGGGATACATGGCTCATGAAACCTCATGGCCCTGGCCTGGTGTTGACCCTTGGATGTGTGCTGGTTGCTGTCCAGTGAGTGGCGGTTGGTCCAGTTCCTTTCTCCACTCTGCTAGTCCCCACTGCTTCGGTCTCCCCTCCTTCAGGGCAGGGTGCTCTCTCTGCTGAGCAAACCTTGCCTCTTTTTGGCATCATTGTGGATGGTCCTGAAATTTTGGCTGTGCCTCCCATTTGGGACAGCTCTAGAGTCTGCTCACTGACCCATAGCTACAGAGTCTCCTTATCCTACCGTGGTGACACACATGGCAAGCTCCTTAGCCAGACCCTTAGCTCCCTTCTACATCACCCCCTTGGGGACATCTGAGAACTTCTGGGTACTGTGTAAGCTACAGGGTAATAGGCCAGCTGGGGAAGCAAGTGTCGGGCTAACATGCTGTACTGTAAGTTTACTTAAGAGCATGCTCAAATAGATAAGATTCTGGGTCTGCCCGGTGAACAATATTGTATCTCAGCCAAAGTTGGGGACTAGGGGGAGGGTGGAGAATAAAAGTTTGGTGACTTTCAAAGTTCCAGCAAAAGAGAAGAAGTTGGGGAGGTGGCCTGAGGAGACAGGGGGATGCCATACCACCCTCACCTCCACTTCAAAGCCCCTTTCACAATGACCTTCTCCCCTTTGGAACCTGAGTCCAGAGAAGGAGAACTGATTGCTTGTCTTTCCTTCTCTCTCACTCCTCTTTCCCCTTTAATCTTTCTTGATATATGAAGTGGAAGCTAAAGGAGTTTAGAAATTTTCATCTCTTAACCGTATCTGACTTTTATAAACATTGTCTTATTTCATGAACATAAAAATAAGACAAATTTTAAATTCAAAGTTGCTCACTGGCTATGTGTTCTAGGCAGTTCCTGCCATGTTTTCCTCAGAGTAGATCAATGGCGAAGTGTCCAGAAAAGGCAAATCTATAGGCAGGAGGTAGACTGGTGGCTACGGAAGGCTGGCGGTGGGTGGCCAGGCGATGGGCAGTGACTGCTGCAGGGTCTGTGTTCCTTTTTGGGGTGTTGAAAAGTTCTAAAATAGTGGTAATTGTAAAACCCTATGAATATATTCAAAGCCATTGAATTTTACACATTCAATGGATAAATTGTATGGTATGTGAATTATATCTTCATAAATCTATTTTTTTTTGTTTTGTTTGTTTTTAAAGCTACTTGGCTTGGTCTTGGAGGAAGCAGATTTCAAGGGACTATGATTTAAATAGATTTAAAAAGCTGTGGTCTGTTCACACAGTGGAATATTATACAACAGTGAAGAGGAACAATCTACTGCTTGTCACAACATGAATGTTTCTCAGAGAAATACCACACTGAGTAGAAAGTAATACGAGCTGTATGGTTCCTTGGAAAGGAGTGAGGTGCTGGTTGTGTTGTTTTTGGACCTGGATGTGTTTGCTTTATGAAAACTCACTGCGTTGATAATTTGTATGACTTTTCTAGCACTATGTTATACTTCATTTAAACATTTACTAAATAAGTATCCATATACTTTTTGCAGAAAAGTATCTCTGTTATACCTGCAAGGTGGCTTTTGTTATTCCCATTTTTAAACCAAGAAACAAAGTCTGAAGTTTGTGATGACGTGTTGGAGGGCACACAGCTGTAGGGCCATCTCTAAGAGGGCCTGCATGGCTGCAGGGACTGTGACCTCTCAGCCTTCCCCTGGGCTCTGCAACCCGTTTCCCTTTGGCTACAAGTAGAGTTTTCTATGAAGAAACATGTTTCTTTTATACAACAGCTACAGAGCTCTAAGCTCCCCTCTCCCCCCACCGAGTGTAGAGGAGGAGGGTCTGCAATGCCAACTCTTTGCAGGCCTGTCCTAACACTGTGACCGGCTCTCCCGTGTGAGCTGTGGGTCTCTCAATGGCTAAAACTTTTTTTTTACTATTTCTATCTAAATTCCCCTAAAAACTTCAAGAAGGGACCAGCATTCAAAATAGATGGATTGTATTCACCTGTCATATTACAGCTAAAAATAAAAAAGGGGAGGTGATAGTAAGATGCCATTGGTGGCATAATACCAGCTGATTGACACATTCCCATTGTTATTTCCAGTGAAAGGTATCTGACACACAGCTGGCCCTGTCATCCAACACGGGGTATATTCTGGTCATTCATTAGTACCATTCGCACTAGAATGGGGATGCAGCTCAACCTTAAATACAAAGGAAAATGATACATAGTGACAAAGGGAAAGCCAGACATGCTTAGCGTAGGATAACTGGATCAATGCTGCGGGCAGAGTGACTCTTCCACACACAGGTGAGTCATGGGAGGCTCAGGCCAAGATTCTGCAGGAAAAAGATCAAAGCTATGTTTGGGTTGAGACTCCTGATTTGCCGTTCACTTTAAAATACGTTTTCCAATTTAAGTTGACTCGTTGGACTGTTATCAGAATTTTAAATGGAATTTGAGATCTGAATAATTATTGGCAGTTCTTGAGGCTTTATTTTCATCAGGGTCAATCTGTTCCCACTGTGCACCTTTTGATCATGTGTTTTTCAATGATGCAAGAAGAATCAGATAATTTGGCTTGGTGGTCAGGATGTAAAATGGTGTCACCATAGAAACCTGAATCTTGATGTGAAGTTTGCCTGGGGTAGGTTTTGAGTTTTGGGCACTTGACCTTCCGAGGTCCTGGATGAGAGGGGTTTCTCTGTCTCATGAGGGTCATGCTTATTGGAAAGAGCTGCAGCAGGACCGAATTGCTTTGTCACGGGGAAGCCATTTCTCAAGCAAGGCCCATGTGGATTTATTGAAGGTGGGACCCCAATTTTTGTTGTTAATCCTCACCAGAGGATATTTTTCCATTGACTATTTTTTTTTTTAGATGGAGTGGAAGGGAGGGAGGGAGAAAGAGAGAGAGAGAAACATCAATATGAATGAGACACATCGATTGATTGCCTCCCACATGACCCGGACCAGGGCCAGGGATTGAACCTGCAACCCAGGTAGCTTCCCTTGACTGGGAATCAAACCCACGACCCCTCAGTCTGAGAGCCAACACTCTAACTGCTGAGCCAAACTGGCCAGCGTGGGATCCCGATTTATATTGGGACAAAAAAAAAAAAAAAAAAAAAATCAGTAAATATTTATTATTATTATTATTATTTTATTTTATTTTAAAATTCCAATTCCTTCAGGGGAAAAGGCATAGCAGGAAGAAAGTAATAGAACCTCTGGAATGTATCTTGGGATTATTTTAAATGAAAAATGACTTCCATCATAACATTAAACTCTTTAAAAAATATTTTTAGCTAATCTAATTTTAAAAATTAAGTTTGTTGGGATGACATTGGTTAATAATATATGTTTCAGGTGTGCAGCTCTATAATACATCATCTGTACAGTGCATTGCGTGCACCCAAAGTCTAGTCTCCCCCCTCACCATAAACTTGACACCTTTTATTCTCCTCCTCCTCCTCCATCCCCCTTCCCTCCTGGGAACCACCCTTCTGTTTTCTGTGTGTTTGGGTTAAATTCCTTTTCAGCATGTCTCCTATAATAGGGACTTCAAAAGAGGGTGTTCTGTCTCTACTCAAGATGGGCTTATTTAGTTATGAACAAAAGGTAGCCCATTTGGAAGCTTTAACTTTGAGTGCCCAGAATTTAAATTTTTATCTTTGGGCTAATTTTGCCAATTGAAGCAAAATCTGCCAACTAGTAGCATTTCCAGTAAAGTTGAGGGTAGTATATTTAGTAGAAGCTTGGTTTTATAAGATTTACTAGAAATAGGTATATTAGACTTGAATGCTGTTTTTTTTTTTTTTTTTTTTTTTTTTAAGTAGATATAGAAACTATCGCATTATATTTTTCCACTTAAAGGTTAAGAAGGAAGGAAATTCCTTGCTTTTAGACACAAGCGTTTTGGGATCTCTGGGGACACACTAAAAAAGGGCTTTCTTTAATTGGATCTGAAATGTAGTGGCTGAGAACGGAGGGCGCACAATTCATTTAGGAAAAACAGAGACATCTGCTGGTCAGCTGGCAGATTTCCTTTCCCAGACGCCTCAAAGGCCCCTGAAGGGGTAATATTTGCAAGACCAGGACAAACCTGTCACGGTTTATGAAGTCTCCTTTAAAAAAGAGTAGTTGTGTAATCATGGGATAAAAACCTCAGTAAAAGGGAAGAAAACTTATACATCGCGTTTACTGAGCTATGATGCTTTGGTAAGACTTCCTCTTGACAACACCTGGATCAGAAAGCCAGAATTCTTTCACAAACAACATGGTGTCCACTGTTTTCTGAGGACTCTGAGTCTGCAGCCTGCAGTGAGAGGCCCCGAAGGGGGCAGTGCTGGGAGAGAGGTCCCTCGTTCCTAGTCTCCCCAGCAGATGTGTGAGCTTGTGAGTAGGAAGGGTTTGGGATCTAACCCAGCTTCTCTAACCCGAGCTTCTTAACGCTCAGTGTGTTACCATGCAAAGGATCTAAGCAGTGTCAACGTCTAGGACAGTTATGTGGGTTAAATAAGACTTTCGGATGCGAAGATCAAACATGGGTAAGAAAGGCTCCCAGGACCCTCCTAGCCAGGCTCCATCTTCCCGCGGGAGCTTAGACATGAGCTCCGTTCTTTCATCTGGTATTCTCAACACGCTGCACAAACACATTGTTAGGTCAGCCTCAACTCACCCCAAACAGAATTCATCAACTCCAGCTGCCTCCCTGCCCTCATTGGCTTTGAATCCGTCAAAGGAGCCATTCCTGATAAGACATTGAGGCCAGAGCCTGTACATGTCACCATGGGCCCAGGCTCTAGAGGCAGGTCCTCAGTTTTCTCTTCTTTAGAATGGGGACAATAACATTCCCTCCCAGAGCTGCCGTGACCGTGCAATAGGATGAGCTCACAGGCTCTTAGCACAGGGCCTGGCTGCAGGACTCAGCGGGGTGCGTAATGCGGTCTCACAGATGTGTCTTCTTTTCTCCTTTCTGCTGCCTCCAGGCCTGGATTAATGCAGGTCCCTGGGCCTTCAAACTGCTGCTCTCTCCCTTTTTTCTTATGGGCTGTTGCTACACTAATGTCCTTTACGCTTCGTTCCTGTTGGACTATTTCCTAGTCAAGAAACTAGACAGGCTTCTCAAATAATCAGCCAAACTCCCTCACCTGGGTCTAAGTCCTAAATAGCCTGTGTCCACCTCATGTTATTCACATCTACTTCCCACTCATCCTGGGTGCACGGTCTGCATTCCGGCAGGAGGCCGCCTGAGCATGTCCTCTCTGCTCTGGCCCCTGCCTTTGTTTCTGCTGTTTTCCTGACCCTCAGGCCTCACGCCGCCCTCTCCCGTCTCTCGGTCTTGCCTGTATTTTAAGACGCAGCTCAAATCCCACCTCCAGTTCCACAGTCTAGAATGACCTTCCTGTGGGGAAGGCCTGTTGCCCTGACAATCCTGAATTCCTGTTGCACGAAGAAACCCCATCCAACAGCCGATGGTTAGAATTTACTTGGATTTTTCTATTAAAAATATTATTTCTGTGAAGTGAGGGCCAGTGTTGATCCCCCTTTTTGTGCCTCAGTTTCCTCCTTTGCAAAATGGTGGTAATGATAGCCCCTGTTTCATAGGATTCTTGTAAAAGATTAAGCTAATGTATGTAAAGCAAGTGCCCAGCACCTAGAAAGTGTTCAGTAAGTGTTAGCTATTCTTATAAGGGAGCAATACACATCGTTTGTCAGCCATGTTTCATAGAGAAGCCGTCAAGCTCTGGACTTGGGCCTTCACAGTCATCTGACCCAACATCATGTGTCTTTTAAACGAGATGTTAATTCACTTGACAAATATTTATTGAGTGCCTACCACATGCCAGGTACAAACCGTGCTGTAGATGCTGGTCTTAGCTTTGTTTATTTTCACATATGTGACAAATTATTCATTCACATCCAGAATAAACAGTATGGGTCAAATATATTCATCAGAGAGGCTATGAATTCAAGTCTTGGCTTCATCCATATGACCCTGAGCAAATAATTTACCATATGTGACCTTTAGTTCCTCTGCTGTCACATGAGGCCTGGATATGTGATCTCCTTGTCCTCCAGGAGCTTGTTCTGACTGTCAGTCATTTTACTTGCGACTGTTTAAGAAAGGGCCCCTGAGGAAGCCTCTGACCTCATTAATATCACTACCCTTTTAAAATTTAAGGTGAGCAGAGGAAATTTGATCTTGCTCCCCAAATCTTATTAGTGAGGAAGGGACACATATACTTTTATCTATTTGTCATCTCCCTCTTCCTATCCCCCTGTTTTCCGCCCTTCCTTAATTTAATTACACACATGCATGTACACACAGCTCATCTATGTGCTCCTTAACACAAGGCCCTAAAATATATATTTTAAACACTGTCAGTGCCCAGCACCCTCCTAGTCCTGTCCATGTACCTGATAGCTGTTGGCCGCCGGCTGGAAATTCCCTAACTGCATCACGGAAAAGGCATGCATTGCGTTTCCAGTGGTTTCCGAGTGTGCGTGGGCTGTGCATTCCCCCGTCTCCCTCCTGCTCTTCCCTGTCTGAGTCAGAATTTCGGGTCATTCTTCTGCACACTCAAGTTGGAGGCCCATAGAGGCCGACCCACCCGTGTCAAATTCAAAACCATAACTGCACGTGGGCTAGTCGAGGCCCCATTCACTGTTGCTTCAGAACCACAGCTTCGCTGAAAGGGCAGCAGCAGCCGTTCGGTTCTGGTTGGATGCCCTGAATTCACAGTGCAGACTTGTTGGATGCCAGCTCCCTGCCACTCCGTCCTGACGCACGGTGTTCCCACGCACACCCTCAGGTTGTCTCCATCACCAGTGGTGTCTTTCCCTCTGCCTTGACCTTCATAATGTGTGGCTTCCCTAATGAGCTTGCACTTCCTTTGGAGATGAGATCTGCACAGTGAGTTGGCCCAGTTGCTTGGATTTTTCTGGACTAGGTTGGTATATTCTGGGAAGTAGCATATTCTTGAGCAGATTCTAGATTTCAAACTTTTTGATCATAACTCGGTATAAGAAATCCATTTTATGCTGAGACTCAGGGTTCATACAAACACACACACACACACACACACACACACACACACACACACATATATTTACCCAGTGAACAAATATATCTATATCTTTGCCCTTTGATATTTGCTGTTCTCTTTCATAAAAAAGATGGTTTTTAGGTGCAGAATCCAGGTCTAGAGTCTCAGTCAAGAATCTGATGGAAGCTGCCCTTCTACCCATCATCATTTTCAAATGATGTCAGAGTCCACAATCTCCCTAAACCATCTACAGAGCCCAGAGGATGGAGTTTCTTACTTGCACTCAAGGAAGCTCACCACTCTGCTAGTGAAACAGGGTGACGTTAGGCTGGGCTTCTTGGAGTAAGATGTGGAATTATTTTTAAAGTATGCTACCCCTCCCCCAAGCACCGTCAGAATATCTGGGGCAAGGTCGGGGTTCTCAGCCTTGAAAAAAGTTGAAAAGCTTCTCAAAAGATTTCTACCCTCTGCACCTGTCCTGGGTGCGGGGCAGGGCACCTTTTCGAAGCGGAGGAAAAGCTGAACTCCTTCCACTATTACTAGCAAAGTACTTGCAGCACATCCCGCAGCCGACAGGACATGGTCACACCACGGCGCCCAAGCGGCTTCCACTTGACCTGGCTGCACTTTCCCTGGGGGGGGGGGGCTCCCCGACTGCCTCCCGCCACTGGCCTCCCTGTCCCTCGGCTCATCCCCTTTCAAGGTGCTTAGACAAGGCACTGGGAATGATGTCCGCTGCTCTCGTGCTTTACCCACAGTCGAGAGGCATGGAAGTGACAGCCGTCAGCTTCCTTTCCCATCCGGTGGCAGCGTGACTGCTAGGCCGTCAGCTAGGTCAGCTTGCGGGCAGTGAACCCAGCCACCCACATTAGGGGCTGACCCTCTCTTCATTTCAAGCTCACCTTGGCTTCCTCCCTTTCTTTCTGAATGGTGGCCGCCTTCCAAGATCTCTCCCTCTGCGCCCCGCTGACACTCTCTCTCTGTGCTGGGTAGTAGCGCTGGCACGATTGAAGGCAGGTAGATGCATCTTAACTCCAAATGAATGGAGAGGAGGACTAGGCCTGGCCCTCTTTGGATTCTGCACCATGCCCCAGAAACGGCAGGTGCTCAAAGAGATTGTCCCCTACAAGCCCAGACTTAGGTTGGCACCGGGCCTTCTACTTTCCTCCTCACTGGTGCCGGGTGGCGGTGTGCAACATGGTCATTAGCGCAGATTGGGTGCTGGGTAGTTTAGTTCAAGTCTCTGCTTTACTTTGCATCGACTGACACAGAAAGTTCTCTAAAAGATAGTAGTAAGGCCCTGGCCGGTTTGGCTCAGCGGTTGGAGCGTCGGCCTGCGGTCCGGAGAGACCCGGGTTCGGTTCCCGCTAAGGGCATATACCTCGATTGCAGTTTGTCCCTGGCCCTGGTTGGTCGTGTGGGTGGCAGCCACTCGATGTGTCCCTTCACATCGATGTTTCTCTCTCTCTCTCTTCCTCTCTCTCCCTCCTGCTCTACTGAACAAAAAATGAAAAAATGTCCTCGGGTGAGGATAAAAATAAAAAAAAAGATAGTATTAAGGGTTGCAGGGGAAACAAGCTATCGGGCTGTGTGTTTCCTTGGCCACCACCCATGAGTGACAGAGCAGGTGCACACACGTTTGTAACGCATGGAATTTCTTTGGATGGATCCCAAAGAAACTAGCGGCAGCAACTCCCCCCTGGAGGGATAGAAGAAAGGAGACTCACTTATTTTTCACGATGCACTTTTTGAATTTTAGTGACATGCACATATATTGCTGAGTCAAAAAGTTCAAATAAAAATTTCCAGTTCTGCTGCTTATTAGCGGTGTGATTTTTAGAAAGTTGTTTGATTTCCCCAATCTTTAGTTTTCTCTTCTGTAAAATGGAGCCAAATCCTGACTGGATTGGGCGGGCTAAATATGATAAGGCATACACGACACTCAGCAGACGGCTGGGCACATTTATTGGCCACGATCCTGAAGCGGCAGCTGTTACTATTTGGTTACCTGACCCAGGCAGGCGATTAGAATGCTGTCCTTGCTCTCTTGTTCTAACCCCAGGCTAGAAGCATGGGAAGGAATGACCCCCAGCCTGCATTTCCCACCTGTCTCTCCTTTGGTGGCTCCTGGAGGGTCAGGTTGAGGGCAGTGTAACCAGCCGTCTGTATTGGGGGCTGACCCTCTTTTCCTTTCACTGCTGAATAAATCTTCCTTTTCTTTTTTACCCTCGAGGTACTCTGAGCTCTGTTCCTTCTGATGTTTATTCTCTAACTTAATCCTGCATATACACCTCAAATGACACTAACCAAGCATCTGAAGAAACTGGAAATTCTTGAAGTGAAGCACAGGAGCTCCTACCCCAGGTGCCGGCTTCCAGCTGGTTGCTTTGGCCCGGGAGAGCTCTTTAAGCAGTGATTCATTTGAGCTCATGTTGCCTGAGTCGGTGTAACGTTGTCAGAGTTACTTATGAGTCACATCACTTCTCTGCCTTGATTAACTTTTTCTGCTAAAGTGGTTATAGATGATGTATTTGCTTTTACTTTGGTCATGGGAAGTAAACTGAAGGCTGAATTTCAAGTGGCTGGAGGTTGGTGCAAAATGATCATTGGTTCCTGCTGGGCCGTTGTTTCCCTGACACCTGCAGGTGGTGGCGGCCACTCCGAGCGGATTACTCTCCAGTCTGTTCAAGTACAAGATGTATCCGTCTCGGAGTGGAGGGCAGGTAGGCGTGGAAGAGTAATGCTATGTGCCCGTGTCTAATCACATTAACACTTAATAATAGCTAACATTTATTGAATGTTTACTGTGACCAGACCCTGGGCCAGGCCCTCAGTGTAGTTCCTACCCTCACTCTACAGACTCTGTCCTGAGAAGTTAGTAAGTGCCACCCAGATCCCTGGCCACAGAGCATATGCTTTTTTTTAAAGAATAGTTTATTGATGTTTAAAGAGAAAGAATTGTTGATATGAGAACATAACATTGACCCACTGCCTCCCACAGGCCCCAGTCAGGAATTGAACTGGCAACCTTCGGTGCACAGGATGTCGCCCAACCAACTGAGCCACATTGGCCAGGGCAGAGCACATGCTTTTTTTAAACTTTAAAAACATGTTTTTTATTGATTGCTTTAGAGAGAAAGGAAGGGAGAGAGAGAGGGAAATATCAATATGCGAGAGATATATCAATCAGCTGTCTCCTGCACACCCCCCACTGAAGATCCAGCCCCAAACCTGGGCATGTACCCCAATCAGGAATCGAAATGGGACCTCTCAGTCCATGGCACGATGCTCAATCCACTGAACCACACTCTACATCAGGGATCTGACAGCTTTTTCTGTAAAGGGCTAGATAGTAAGTATTCTAAATTTTGAGAGCAGAAAGCATCCATAGACAATATGTAAACAAACGACTGTTCCAATAAAACTTTATTTTTAAGTAGTGTAACTTGAATTTCATATAATCCTTATATGCTGTGAAGTATTGTTCCTCTTTTGATTTTATCCCACCATTAAAAAATATAAAAACAATTCTCAGCTCATTGGCACAAAATAGGTGGTGGATGAGATCAGGGCCCTGGGCTGTTGAAAATCGGACCACCTGTGGGAAAAGGGAAAATCTCTAGAAGAGGCTGGGCCGACGTGTTCTAGATCTTTCTGGACTTTAGTCAGGTCCTAAAATGAAGAGATGGGAGAAACAGGGTTTTCCCTGTCTGCCCTGGTTCTCGTGCTGGGTTCCTTTTCTCGCTTTTCACCGCATCCTCCCTGCTCTCCTGGTGGCTCAGAGCCTCTCCTGGGTTCCCCACTTACATGGCCTCTGCCTAGGCAGTTTTCCTGCTTCCCTGTCCCTCGTTTTCTCAGGGAACTGGCATAAGCTAGAGTATGTATTTAAAATCTGCCATAATGTATTTGCATTCTAGAGGAAGCTTCTGGACAGGGCAATTCAAAGATAGGGCTCTTTGAAGCCTTTAGCCTGGGAAGATGGGTGGGCTGCATTGGGGGAGGGGAAGAGGGGAGGGGAGGAAACTTCTCAAGAGGCAGATTCTCATTTTTCTTAAAAATCGCACCTGGGCAGAGTCTTAGGTGAGGTGGGTCCTAACCAGAAAACCTAGGGTTTCCCAAGGCTCCTGGACTGAGTTTGGATATGAGTAAGTGATGGGCTGTTGGGGACATGCTGTGAGGACGCTTAGGGGCTCTTTATCAGACAGGCTGAAGTGGCTGAGTTGGTTTAGAACAAACACTTAGTGATTGATGAGCTGAGGACTGGATGCTAGAGGCAGTGGCTTACTTTCTTGGTCCAGTTGGTCAGATTCCCCCAGGTAACAACAGCCCTGGGCACTCATTTCAGTGACCAAACAGCCCATAGGAAGATGTATCAGCTCCTCAACTTTGATTTGCTTCTGGTGGTGGAGGCTGTCTGAACCCCTGGACACAGCAGAGAAGCAGACTACCAGTCTTTTTTTTTATCCTCACCTGAGGACATTTTTCAATATTTTGTTCAGATAGAGTGGGAGGGGGAGATAGAGAGAGAGAGAAACATCGACGTGAAAGGGACACATTGAGTGGTTGCCATCCACACGACCCAGCCAGGGCCGGGGACAAACTGCAACTGAGGTATGTGTCCTTAGCGGGAACTGAACCTGGGTCTCTCTGGACCGCAGGCTGACGCTCTAACAGCTGAGCAAAACCGGCCAGGGCCAGAATGCCAGTCTTAAAGGGAAGTATGCTCTCGATCTGTTTTGTGTATTCTGTCTTGTGATTGTCCTTTCTCCCCATTCTACTCTCCTCTCCAAATACGATTGACTGACACTCTTATGTTGATTACAAATATGTTTCTGAGCCTAGCAGATTCATCTGCTTATAAATGTTTTCTCTTTTAGCCGTATCAACCTCAGAAGAATACCTATAGGTCCTTGTCATTGCCTTCCTGGGAGGGCGGGAGGATACCTGACTCCTTTTATTATGGATCCAGCTAAGATTCTGTGGCTCTCCAGAGCTTTTTCTGTGCTAGTCCTCTGGTAACTGCAATTGGAGAAGGGAAATATTTGGCAGGCCATGTCTAAAGAATAGCAAGAGAAAAGAAATGCCTAGAGAAATATATATATTAAATTGGCTAATTTTTTGCCAGCTAGTGTGTATGTGTGGCATGTGTGTGTTATTTTTTTGGACCTGGAGAAATGATGGAGTGCACTGTTATATTTTTATTTTATTTTTTTCACTGTCCTCAGATTAGGTCAGTTTGCAGATAGATTTATAATCTCAGAAATTCCCTTTCATGGGGAGTAGAAAGTAAAATGAATAGTTAATCTGTGAAATTATTTGATATTCCCATATAGCTTCAGAAAGGAAATGTGAATAGTGAACATTTGTCTTTGACCCTTTTAGCCCTCCAGGGAAACATCTGTCAAGTTTGGCTTTCAGAGGTGGCCTGCCATATCTTTATATGGACACACTGCCTTTGAAGATCATCAATATTTGAAGAGTATTCCAAACTGGTGTGAGAAGCATTATATTGGCTTCTTTGTCTGCCTCAGAGGTGTAGAGTTAGGATGAATTGATTCATTCAGAAGGTTAAGGTTCATCATGAAAGTTTGGGTGGTTCTGAGTTCGGAGCTCTATCTAGACTTTTTGCTGCTGAACTGTTTGGTGGCTTCATTCACTTTGTGGTGGTTTTTAAGGACCTGCTCTCCTTTACAGATTCTAACTTCTGTTCTTGTCTAAACAGAGGAAGGGAGCAGTGAATACACAGGCAAGGAAAAGCACACTATTGCACTTTAAGAGCCCAAATTCTAAAAGAATATCTAAAAGAGGGATGAGTATTATCTAAATTTGTGTTTCAATTTAGTTTTCTATATAATCAATCAGTCTGAAGACAGTGCTGTTGCTATGGTGATGTCCCTTACATGTTTGGGACGATGATCTGAGCTTTGATAGAGTATGATAATGAATACCTTTTTTTTTTTGAGATTCTACCATATATGTGATATCTCTTTAGTCCTTGCAATAACTCTACAAGGTGGTATTATCTTCATTTTGCAGACGGGGAAACTGAAGCTAAGAGAGATTATGCCGCTTGTCCCAAACCACACAGCTAGTGAGTAGCAGAGCAGCATTTCACCCAGGACTCCTTAGTCCTGCCCTTTCAAATCCATTACTCTGCGCCACCTGATCCTGCCGATGAGGCGCATGCGCGGGGCTCGCAGGACCGTGGGGGCGGGGCACGGAGTGCAGGGGCGGCTGGGGAGCCAGGGTTCTCCATTGTCTGCAGCGGGTGGTCTGCGCGGCCTGGGCCGAACCAGCTCGGCTTTGTTTTCTTGCCTGTCGTATTGGTTTCGAGATTTTGACTCTGTGAATGGTTTCTTTAGCACACAGTGAAGAAATATTTAGTGTGTTGGAAATTTATGTTCATGATCTTGTGACATGAAATGGTTCTTGGGGCCAAGACAAAAAAAGCTGGACTGTTAGCAAGAAGCAACATTTAAGAAATTGTTATAGAAACATCCCGTAACATGATGAGTTATGTGAGGTGAAAGAACCCAATACGTGGATCTGGGCAGTGTAAAGAGTTCTGGGCTGTGGTCGGAACAGTAAAATGTTGCAAGCACAAGACCCTCACTCTGCCTCCTGCCTCTGATTTAAAAAATATATATATTTTACAATGCATTCTTTGAGATCCCGTTTCTATTCTTAATAATGCTTTACTCTATTAAAAACGATGCTATTTTTATCAAACATTATTGATTTTAAATTGCTTTAAAAGTAATTAGGAAGGAATACTATGTCAGAGGCTAGTTTACAGAAATCTCTACCATGACACAGTTTCTTGCTAATAAATGCTGTTGGGGAAGTTGGCGGTACTCCATTGGAGCTTATAAGTTTGAATTCGAATCCTGAACAAAGGCACAGTGATTTAAAGTGAGCTATGAGATGAAGATATAGGAAGAAGAGGAATTTTGAATTTGCTTGGTCATTTTATTTAAAAAACAACAACATTTAAATGATAAAGCATCACTTTCTATCTGCTTACCTAGTATTGTCTTTGACACATTTAAATTTCCTAAATACTGTAATAAAAGCTATCATCCTAAATATGGTAAGTTTAAGTCTTCCCTTCCTCCCTTCCTTCCCTCCCTCCCTCCCTCCCTCCCTCCCTCCTTCCCTTCCCTTCTCCTTCCTTCCTTCCTTCCTTCCTTCCTTCCTTCCTTCCTTCCTTCCTTCCTTCCTTCCTTCCTTCCTTCCTTCCTTCCTTCCTTCCTTCCCTTCTTTCTTCTCCTAATCACAATGCACCATTCCCCAGTGGGAATGAGACAAACATTTAAAAAATACTAATTTTTTTATTTGTTTAGAAATATCATTTGATGTGAAGCTTCCATACTTTTCTTCCTTTATACTAAAAAACAGGAAGTTTATCTTGAAGCAAGTCTTGTTGAAGTCTAAAAGATAGGAACATATTTTAGTTATAAGACATTTTTATAAAGACTCTGATAGCAAATGAATTGAGAGATATGCTATTTGATGCACCGTGGAAATGTAATGTTATTGTGTTGCTGTCAGGGTAACTTGGAATGATATATAGCCACCTCTCCCTGGCATGGGAGATTAATGAAATGACTCTAATTTTGGCAACTCTTGCACACTGAGAGTGAATAACATAACTCTAAGTCGATTTGTGCAAAGGTTGGAGCTGACTTTAAACAGTGCATCATAGCTTCTAGTCACTTTGGTGACATTTGTAGTGCCATTTCAGTCCTGTTCAATACAGGCTGTCCTGAACATGTCCCACCTCCTTCTGTGCCTGTAACCAAAATGACACAGCGACTAGAGTGGACTCACATTCGTTATCAGATGATATGCCCCTTCAATGATTGTTTGCCACTTTATAAACAGTTACTTGGTGCTTTGATCTATCTTTAGAAGGATAAGTGTATACTGTGTGTGTGTGTTGTTTTTTTTTTAAGATTGAACCATTTTTGGGATATGGTTTCACCTCTATCTCTTTTAATTGTTACTGCTACCTAAGTTGCAAAGGTTTCTCCTTTTGTAGCCCAAGGGACACTCAAGGTGATTTGTTTCCGAGGTAGCTAAAAGGAGGGGCTTTGGAAAAGGCGGATTGGGCTCAAATCCTCCCCAGCACCACTTCGTAAGGGTGGTACGATGGTTAAATGAGGCACTTGTGCTGGGAAACACACTGCCTGGCACAGAGAGGAGTTATTTTCAGTATATATATATATATATATATATATATATATACACACACAAAACCTTCTGAATGTTTTGGTTCAATGCTTTTCTCTAAACAGACTATATTAACAGAGACCATCGATCACCAGTGGCCACTAACATCACAGAAAGAGACAACCAGGCACCATGACGCTTTTGATGGAAGTACATGACACCTCTAATAAAGTGGTTTTGTCAAAAATCAAACCCGAATCTAATCAGGCCTCTGTCTAACCGCCACTTCTCAGAAAATAATAGGGCACAGAGGGCAAAACCCACAATGTGGGAAGCTCTAGGACAAATGACTCTATATCTTCAATAAGTGAACAGCCAGGAGAATTAAAGTGGGGGAGGGGGCCCTCTAGACCTCATTTGGACAGTTGGAACCAACTGTAAAAAGCATTTAGGCCCTGGCCGGTTTGGCTCAGCGGATAGAGCATCGGCCTGCGGTCCCGAGAGACCCGGGTTCGGTTCCCGCTAAGGGCACGTATCTCGGTTGCAGTTTGTCCCCGGCCCTGGTTGGTCGTGCGGGTGGCAGCCACTCGATGTGTCCCTTTCACATCGATGTTTCTCTCTCTCTTCCTCTCTCCCCCTCCCACTCTACCTGAACAAAAAATAGAAAAATGTCCTCAGGTGAGGATAAAAAAAAAAAAAAAGCATTTAGGAGACAATTGGGAAAAGTGAACACTGTACATTTGATGAAATTAAGGAATTATTGTTTTAGTGGTGATAATATTTTTAGATTTTTTTAAGTTTATTTTTAGAAATGTGTAGTTAAATATTTTTAAAATATGCACTTAAATATTTATTTAAAATTTATGGATGAAATGCTATGATGTCCATATATACATGAAACAAGAGTAGCCTGAGTCAGTAATTATTGTAGCTCCCTGATGGGTAGATGGGGATATATCATAGTGTTGTCTCTACTTTTATGTATGTTGAAACTTTCCTTAAGAGTAACTAAAAATGAATCAAAGGAAGGTAAAACCACCACCACCAACCAAAACCAGAACCTGCCAAAATCTAGTGCGCACTAAATCTAAAACAGTGCATCCTAGAATCCCTTAGCACCTGGTATCTTCCACCCAGATCGTGGGGTCATTGATTACAAGAGGCTTTCTCACTTAGGTGGGTGGTTATACCCAGCATGGTTTATTATCCTTAATAGAATTTGAGAAAATGGCTGTTTCAGGTTGGTTTCTGTCACCTGCCTCCGAGGTCAAATACTGCTATCAGGAGTTGACAGTTACTATTTGGCTCAAACTACTCAAGGTCATGGTCCTCCCATTATCTTTCTAAGACTGCAATTTTTGAACCTGCCTTTACTGGATATCAGGTGCTCGGTTGGCTGTCTTTTTATAGATGACATCAATATCAAGTGGCATATAAAAGCTTTCCCAAACCATGATTGCCTTATTAATCAATTTATAAAACTGATCAGGAAAATGTTAGGGGATTTGTTAATGTAGTAATTAGGAAATAAATCGAAAGCCTACCTTGGCTGGATAAGTAGGCTTTTAAAAAGGGTAATAAAGTTCCAACAAACAAATGCATCTTATTATTTAATTTGCTCTTCTCTCCCTTGACCTGTATTTTGTTGCTCCATGGTGATGTCTCTAGTTAGCAACTAAAAATATTTCTCTTTTCTGAGTGAGGAGGGTCATATTTGACAGCCTGGGTTCTTTTTATTGTTATTTTCTTCTTGGGGACTCAGGGCATAAGAGTTCAAGGTTATTAAAAGAAATTTAGAGCTAAAAGATCAGATTTATTTAAAAAAATTATTTTAAGTCAATTCATTTGGCATAATTAAGGTTCTGTCTTTCATTATGACATCACATTTAATAAAAATGGGCAACAGGAGTCTTTCAGAAATAAGAATTAATTTATCAGTACTCTGGACCAAAACATTTACTGTTTAAATGAAAACACACACACACACACACACACACACACACATACTTATTAAAACCACTGTCTTGGGGAATTCTGATTAGTCATTAAAAATCCATGGCCATATTAAAAATTGAAAATAATTATATTTGATCAGTGAATGATACAAACATATCAGAGAAAGAATGGTGTGTGTATACTTGCTATAATTCATTAAAAATTCCACCTATTTTATGAAGGATATTGAATTTCAATATGAGCTTTAAGTAAGAATTTCTGATCCCTGCTAGCTTTGGAAGTTTCTAGATCTGCAGGACATTAAGTCACTGTCCTCCACAAAGTTTGACCATATGTGTGTTTGTGGTTCCTGATATGAAACCAAACGCATGTTGGTAATTTCCTTCACATCCTCACAGTGGCCTCAGCACCAGCTTGGCCAGGCATCTGGATGGACCAGGAGGCTCCTTTCTCTGTTTGCCTCACTCCTCTACATTGTACAAGAGCCAGTTTATTTATTTATTTATTTTTTTATCCTCACCTGAGGACATTCTTTCTTTTTTTATTCAGATAGAGTGGGAGGAAGAGAGGAAGAGAGAGAGAGAGAAACATCGACGTGAAAGGGACACACCGAGTGGTCGCCACCCACACGACCCAACCAGGGCTGGGGACAAATTGCATCCGAGGTACACGCCCTTAGCAGGAAGGAACCTGGGTCTCTCTGGACTATAGGCCAGCGCTCTAACCGCTGAGCCAAACCGGCCAGGGAGAGCCAGTTTAAATGTTGTTTCTTCTGTGAAGTTTTCTACTTTGCTGCCACCTCCCACCACCTTCCCTCTGACCCCCAGTGGATTATGCTCATCTCCAGCACTTAATCTGTTGTATAAACACCATAGAGTTTAGATAATCCCCAAACTCAGCCCTAAGCTCCCCAAGTTCTCATGGGTTGCTCCTCCTGGTTAGCTTAAGGGCCTTTAGGGATGTTTATCGGATGAAGTTTCCTGTTTCTGCTGTCCTTTCATTTCGTCTTCTGAGCCTTTCTCTGTCTGCATTTGCGGGTCGCCCGTTGCTATATATAGAGCTTTCCTTTCCATGTTCCCGTAGATCCGAGGCCAGCGCTGAGGTGGATCGAGAAGCTCGCGGCCTGAGTTTACAGAGGTGGACAGTTTAACCAGGGTCCTACACTAAGTTTGCGGATGAAAAATAACTCTTACTCAGGTCTCTCTGTTCTCCTAGGATGGGTGTTTTGTTTTTGTACCAAGCAGCTGTCGAAGTAATTTCAATATTAATAATATTTCTTACGTATTCCCCACGCCTGAGAGAGAAGAATCGAACCGTCGCTCATCCCTCCACAGCAATCCTCTGGCTGACTCTGGAGCCAGGTACAAACCTCGGGAAGCACGGGCCTCTGCTCTCTCCGGCGTCCTGAGGCTCCGGGAAGGAGGGGCAACCTGAGACCGGGCGAATCGCCTCTGCGCCCTCCCTGTGCTCCGGCTCTGGGTGCCACCTTGATAAGAGTTGGATTCATAACAGGGAAGGGAAACTGCATCACGGTGTCTTGTATTTCTCCTTCTGATTGCGGTCATGAGTATTTCCTCCATATGTGTCATAAAATACGACAAATGGATAAGTCCGGGTACTATTTCATAAGTCCGGGTACCATGACCTGATCAGAGTGGCCAAGTCTTTTACAAAAGAGAGAATTGCTCGGGCCTGCAGCCCCTGAGTCAGGTCTGAGATCGCCAGTCTGTCTGCCTCGGAGGGTACCAACGCGACTGCTGTTTCAAGGCTGAAGTTAGATGCTTTTCCTAGGACCGCACGCCCACCCAGCTATAAAGAACTAGAGCAAGGACTCCGTGTGTAATTTGCACACGACTTCACATACCAGTTTACAATGATCGTAGAATAAAAATTGCTTCGCCAGGAGTTGCTATGCAGCACTGTAGCAGGTTGCTTCCAATATTGCATTTACAAAAATTACATATTTCATATAATCAGGCCTGTCTCTTACTTAATCATCCCACACATCATATAAATCTTTAAAGTGGACAGGTCTATAAATCACTAGCATTTTTCATTTACCACTTATTCTAGGCCAGGCAGTTTCTTATTTAAATTGCCATACGAATAAATCTAATAATCCTTATTCACTTACATCATCTCAAACTTTAAATCTTATTCCGGCTGAGGTCATAAGTGAAATCAGAATTGAGGGCAAAACTAGCAGCTGTAACAACTATAATAGCTTGCCAAATTATATTAAAGGGCCCAAATAACATTAAAAAGATGAGGAAGAATTGAATTACATTATTAAAGTGTGATCTGCTGAATCAGGCAAATGTGGCTTAAACAGAGCTCCTGCAGGGGTGCAGCTTCCGTGCGGGGTTTCTGCCAATTGGAAGAGAGAAACACTTGCCTGGAGTGTCTTATTTGCACACCTTGATTAAAATCTAGATCAGCGTTTTCCAGCCTCGGCACTACTGGCACTTTAGGCTGAACAGCTCTTTGTCGCGGGAGCCTGTTCTGGGCAGAGTGGCAGGTTTAGCAGCTTCCCTGGTCTCCATACACTTGATGCCAGTACCACTCTCTACCCCCAGCAGTGACAACCAAAAAGGCCTCCAGATTTTGCCAAGTGTCCCCTTGGGGAAGAATCCCCCCTGTTGAGAACGACTGGTCTAGATGATCAGGCAGGATTGAATTGGGGCCTCTCCCAGGGAGGACTCAGGGGTATTCCGATGGCTTTGTTCTCACAGAGAGACATGCTCCGTACGGTGGCCCTTTCCTTAACGTCAGTGCAGCCAACTTTAGTGGATGAACATTGAGTCCAGTGTGGTTCTCAGACTAAAGGGGAGAAGGAACCACAACGAGGGCAGTAGGGAGAACATTCAGTAAACAGGACAACTCTCGGAACCCAGGCAAAACGTCTCCCACGTGCAGGACAGACCCTTTTCTCACCTTTCCCCTTCGAAGGAGCAACCTGCACTTGCACTCTTTATAAGCACACAATAACACCACTGACCTGACGTTCACAGCGCTTATATTAGCATGGCTATGGGGGGGGGGAGTCATTTTTGCATGCGTCTTAAATGGTTCAGAAAGGTGGTGTGATTTTGTAGCGATCAAAGGCAAATGGTGAATGTTTATAAAAAGGATGTTCACATCTCAACAACTGGCTTGCAAGGAACTTAGCATTATCAGGCATGCGTACATGTTGAGGATGGGGAATCTGGTTTCTTCTTTTCTTATGGTTGGCAGATTGTGCCTTATGATAGTTGGCAGAGATGCCGACAGTTCATCTCCGAGCAGTGGAAGGAACTGGCTGCAATTAGTTTTCCCAGAGAGAGTCTGCCAGGTCTTTGACAGACTAAGGAGTTATTCCCCATATAAATCATTCTTGCTCTGCCATCTTAAATGCACATGCTTTTCTCGAAGGGCATCCGTCCTGTATCACCCAAGCCTAAATAAAGCAAATAGTGCCATTACAATTTGGAGATGAAACTCACTGACAGCTCCGTGTAACAGAAAGCCCGGGGTGGGTGGTGGGGAGGCATTTTTAATTATGGGTTGGCCATACCTCAAGCCCAGCTAATGGGAATGGTGATATAATTTATACTGGGGACCAAAAAGACAGAACCAGGAAACAACATCAGAATAAAATGTGTTGTGTCCAAGGACAGTTCTTTTTGAAAGGTTTTTGATCAGCATTGTCTTAAACTGATGGTGACTTCTGAGTCATTGAGTTGTCAAGCTGATTCACTTTGTATAGGGAAGAGGTTATTAATCCAGTTCAATTTCACCTGTCATTTTGGACCCTCATCCCATCTTTCCCCTTTATGTCTCTGTATAAAATATTATTTTCCTTCATGTTCTCTGAAGACGAGTTTAAAGCTCTCAGCTATTTCATTTAGTCATCCTATGGAAGATCCAGATTATACCTTCTGGTGCCTTCCCACTTAATTAAAATGCTCCAGGATGCCTGATATTTAAGATGGCATTATTACTTCAAAAGTGAAGAGTATAAATCTTGCCCACAGGCAATTTTCTCCACGTCCCCGAGCAGATGGAGGCAGGACGGGAAGGCGGGGAGTAACTGGTGTAGTTGGGCTTCCCTGCCATGGTCAAGTCACTGTCTCGGTCTACCTGCTCTTTCCGCTAACGATGAATATCAGCAGTGTCTGTCATTGGTGTTTTCGGGGCAGTTTCTACATCTTAGTGAAACACGCTCATGTGTTTTCTGAGTTCCAGCACTAATATTGTGACTCTAAGGCCTGGGATAAAGAAGAGACGGAGAGACAAACGTTCTTGGCCTCTAATTAGCAGCCTCCATGGGCTGTTCTCATTACCAGGGTCATGACCCCTGTCAGCAGCATATTTGAGCAAACCCTTTCTTGACACGCGCTTCCAATGGTAAAAGCTGTTGCCTTCTTAGGAGAGTCAGACATGCAGTCAGCGGTGTAAATGAAACTTGCTGAGTCACGCCCCTCTCAGGGCAGGTGCATGAGCTGATACTTATTTTAGTGAGAGATCATTCTGTGTCTCACATAAAAAAAATTCTGCATTGTAATACTCCCTTTTATCCTAGGAGAGTAAACATTTATAGGCCAATATTGGCCTGTTTTTCTCTGTAATCATGGTGTGCCCCTGATGGGATGATTTACATGCTCAGAAGTTGGTCACCTGAATCAGTATGGTGGTAAAACGCGGCTAGAAGGTTTCACTCCAAAGGCCCACAGAGTGCATCACAGCTAAAAAGTGGGCGGCAATCACCGGAATGCTTGTTTGTGGTGGCGGAGTCTATGTCTTTTCTATTACCCACGTCTAACCTAGGGCCTGCTATATATAAGGCAATGATACATTTTCTTAAGCACTATTACATGCCAGGCACAGTACTAAGAACTATACATATATCTCATTTAAATCTCACAGCCCTGGCCAGTGTGGCTCAGTTGGTTGGGCATCGTCTCGTGCACCAAGAGGTTGCTGGTTCAATTCCCCGTCAGGGCACATGCCTCGGTTTTGGGCTTAATCCCCGGTAGGGGCTTGCGGGAGGCAGCCGATTGATGTGCTCTCACATAGATGTTTCTTCTCCTTTCCTCTCTCTAAAAAAATTAATAAACTATTCCTTAAAAAAAAATCTCACAGCAACTCCTTGAGGTCCTGAGCTGGTTGCTGGCCTGTCTGTTTCTGGATCTATTCTTTGCCCTTTCTACTCTGTTCTATCATCTTCCCCAGGCTCCTAGGTAGGTTCAACCAGTAAGAGGCGATGGTAAAGGCTGGTGGGCAGGAAGCGGGAAGAAATGAGGGTGTGTCTCCTTTCTCGGTCTGATGCAGGTGATGACTGCAGGAGCAGCTGGGTCTCCTGCATGGATCCAGCTGTACTAGCCCTGGCTTCTGGGCTGACACCAGAGACAGGGGTAATGGCATCTTGACACAGCTAACCCCTGGTGGCCTCACTCTCCTATTTGGCTTTTTAACCCTTCTGTCACCCAAACTATTCTCCATATTAAGTGCCCCCTCTTTGAAATGTCTGGAGTGGTTCTTCTCTCTGGACTGCAACCTGACTGACAGAGGTAAGTGCTGTGGTACCCGCATTCTCCAGATGAGGAAACTAAGGCTCAGAGGTGTTAAGAAATATACCAGAGTCTGGTCATTCACCCCATGCCTCTTAACCATGAGATAATGCTTCTTCAATATATAAATGAAAAGTCATCAAGCGACTAACAAAGCAACCCTTGGGCTTGTGCTCATGGGGCTAAGAAAACACCCGCACCGTTGCTGGGCCAACTGAGAAGACCTCTGTTTTAGTCCTTATTGTTTCCCCTAGCAAGTTGTGCAACTTCAGAGACATGCCTTAACTATCATAAAACTGCCTTAAGCATCTCACAGAATGATTCTAATGTAAACTACAAGGCAAATAGGAAGTGAGACTTAGAAATGTAGGTTCTTCCAAGAAGCCACAGGCTGGATCTTAATTGTGCCATAAAGTTTATGTGGCACCTGTGTAGGGGATGCTGTACATCTCATTTTGGTTTAACCACAAGTTCAGCAAATGGTTTTGAATGCTCGCCATGTGCCAGGCACTATTCTAGGCTCTTGGGGTTTAGCTGTAAACAAAACAGACAAAAACCACTGCCCACAAATACAGTCTATTTTCTGTTTCGTTTTGTTTTAGACACCCACAATGTTAAAAAAAAATAATACTGTTCCTGCCCTGGCTGGTTTGGCTCAGCGGTTGGAGCATCAGCCTGCGGACCAGAGAGTCCTGGGTTCGGTTCCCGCTAGGGGCACGTACCAAAAAAAAAAAAAAAAATACTGTTCCTTAGAACCCCATTGCTGACATACAGTCTTAGATATCAATTGGACTTAAAAATGAGTTGTGTGGTTGTTGTCCAAGAGCATTTTTTTCTTTAAATTCTCACCCAAGGATACTTTTCCATTTGTCATCAGATAGTGTGGGAGGGGGAGAGAGAGAAACATTGATGTGAGAGAGGCACATTGACTGGTTGCCTTCTGCATGACCCCGACCAGGGCCAGGACTGAACCACAACCGAGGTACGTGCTCTTGACTGGAATCGAACCTGAGACTCTTTGGTCTGCAGGCCGATGCTCTAACCGTTGAGCCAAACCGGCCAGGGCCATTTCTTTTCTAAAGAGTGTAAAAGCCAGATTATACGTGGATGTACTTGTAGGTTAAAAGGGAGCAGAAGGTATAACATTTGTCCTTCTAGGAGGCAGTATAGTGTGGAGGTTAAGAGCATTGCCCTGGCCAGTTTGGCTCAGCGGTTAAGTGTCGACCTGCGGACCAGGGAGTCCTGGATTCGGTTCCCGCTAGGGGCACGTACCACAAAAAAAAAAAAAAAAAAAAAAGAGCATGGACTTCGCCCTGGCCGGTTTGGCTCAGCGGTTAGAGCGTCAGCCCTTGGACTGCAGGGTCTCAGGTTCGATTCCTGTTTACCAGCATCGATTCCTGTTTACCGGCATGTACCTTGCTGCAGGCTTGATCCCTGGCCCCAACTGAGGTCATGGAGAAGGCAACCAATTGATGTATCTCTCTCACATAGATGTTTCTCTCTCTTTCTCCCTCCCTCTCTATCTAAAAATCAATGGAAAAATATCCTTGGGTGAGGATTAACAAAAATCGGGGCCCAACTGTGTAGGTTCAAGTATCTGTGGCACTACTTACCAGCTCTTTCACCTTGGGCACATTGCTTAACTTTGCTAGACCTCGGTTTCTTCATCTGGAAAATGGGAATGGCAATACCAATAAACCTAATGCATGGGGTTATCGAGAAAATGAATTGCGAATACATAGAAAGTGCTCAGAATGTGAGAACCATTAACATGTATTCTCTTCACTTCATGACGATTACTTGTGAGCAAATTTCATAAAGGTCCCTTAGGCCAAACGCTTGTTGCTTTAAACAGCCTAGTTCCGTTCATGTGGAACACTGATGATTTCTCTTAGACTCTCACCCTCTGGATTTCTCTCTTCTCGTTATTAGAAACTGTTTCTGCCTCCCGTTCCTGTAACTCCCATATCCTCTGTGCTGAATGGTACCCATTCTTCTGAGGCATTGGTGCCAACAAATACGTCTTTTTATAAGAGCCTAGGCATTTGGGACCCCACTGATTTAGCTCAGTCCAAAGGGTTTTTGTTGTGTGTCTACCATGGCAGCTGGATCGCTGAGGGTGCCACAGGCCGGACATGCACTGAGGCTGTGATGGGAAAGGGGTCCAGTTTCGTCAGTAGTTACGTGGAGTCCAACTGTCTGTAGCCATCTTTATAATCTGTATTTACTGTTTATTTAGTTTACTTAATCCACCTTGTACCATTTTCTTAGCCATCCATTCAACAGTCAGCACGTACATGTATTTAGGCATTGCACAGGGTTCTTGGGGTACAGTGGTGAGCAAACAGGCATAGTTCCTGCTTTTCCCAGCATCTGAGAGGTTGGGTAGTACAACTGATCGTGTGAAAGAACGTTCTCTTACATAAGAGGACAAATTCTCTGCCCCCCGCCCCCTTATTCGCTCATGGGATGACCTACTGGGCTTATGGAGAGATCTCTCAGCTCTAGGGAGCCTCATGAGACAGCCCAGTATGAAAGGGAACTTTGCAGCTCTCATGATCCTCAGAGGTTCTCCTTTCTTGGGAGCAGGTGGAGGGAATTGTACACCCCACCCATGTCCCCCAGCTGTGAGGAAAATGCTGGTGACTTTTGGAGACCACTGCATTCCTGATGGTGGGGGAAGGACACGAAAACCTTGAAGCAGCTGCTGAGGCCAGATTAGTGCCGATGGGTTAGAGGTGGTGTCCCTCTGTGTGCCGGAATCCAGGAGGATACATTAATCTCCTCGGGGGACAAATGAAATTAATCCTCTCTCCAGATGGCAGCAAAGTGACAAGATGCGGAGATTAAAAGAGATTGTGAGGTTGTACGGGTGACAGCACCATCAATCGGGTTACGAAACCCAGCACTCGATTCTCACCAAAGGCAAATGGCATCATCTCGTTTCTGCAAGTCTGATGAGTTTGGGGTTCTGGAGAAAAGTCCATTCTTACTTACTTTCCTCAGACTTAACTCCTTTACATTTCAGAATTTCTGTTGATAAGAAACTATTCTCACAGATCTGATAGATGCTATTAATATATTGATCTCCGGTGTCAGACTCTTCCCTGATGTTATCATTGTGATTTTATCGACTTTCATACTACAGCGTGCTGCGGGGTTCCTGGGCGGGCAGACTGACGCGGAGCTTGGCACGTGGAGAGTTTGCTGGGAGCGCTGGGCATCGACGCCTGTGCAGGGAGGGAAGGGAGCAGGACCGGGGGAGGACAGGTTGGGCTCGCTGATTACAGGGCCAGCTCTGAAGCTGTGCTGACCCCTCTGAGTTGTCCCTATTTGTGTGAAAGGACTGTGTCTTTATCCTCCCAGGTCAACCAGTCACTGATGCAAGCTGCCCCCAGAAGGGCATGACCTTGGACAAGGTGGCTCAGCCGAGGCAACAGGGAACTGTCACCCTACTGCTTTTCCTGGGGAATGACACTGGGTCCCGAAGGGGAAATGTGCCACCTTGCCCCATTTCCCCAGCCATCCGTGCAGCAGCGAATGGGCACAGCACTCATGACCCACACTTAGCAGAGGCCTGGAGGCCAACCTGCGCTTTTGAAACTCCCACAGCCCCATCCGTGACCTCATTATGACTTCAGCCAATGGCCGCCTTAGTCCTCCCGTATCCCTTCGCAGCATCGAACAGTAGCGTCTCCGTCTTTCTCAATGCTTTGTTCCTGTTCCTGACCTTCTGCTCCCCTCTCTTTCATTGCTCGTTCCTAAGCCACACCTGTGCTCCGTCTCCTGCGCTTCGTTCCTGGAGCACTTCTCTCAGCCACTTCCTTGGTTGTCTCCGTCATTTCCATGGCTCAGGGACCGTCCGCACAGGAAGGGATCCAAGTCCCGATGGGTGCCCTTACCTTCCTTCTGAGCGCCAGTCCGGCGTCCCTAATTGCCTGTCACTTTGAACTCAGCATGCCTCAAATCAGACTTGCCTTGCCTGTCAAACCAATTCCCCTTCCTGACTCCTGGCCTCTCTCTTCTCTTCCCCATGGGACTATTTTCCTAATTGTGATGCTTGGGATTCACATTCATTTGGAGCCTCTTCATGTATCTACCTCATTTACCATCTTACTATCACAAAACCTTGTAAGTCCTTGGTTAGAAATACCTGCCCTTTTTATTCCATTTCTACAAATGATATTAGTTCAAGTCATTCTCATATCACATCTGGACTACAGCAGCAATAAAGACAATAGCAGTGTGACTTTGGAGACAGTCCTTCATTTATGTGGCATTTATAAGCACCTGGCACTGATCTAAGACTTTATGTATGACATTGACATGTTCCTCATCTTTGTGAGGTAGGTACTACTATTAGACTCATTCTACAGATGAGAAAACCGAGGAACAGAGAAGTTAATCACATACCTGAGGTCACACAGCTAGTAAGTGGCGACACCAGAATTATGAACCCCAGCAACTTGGTTCTAGAGCTTGTGTTCTTAACCATGAAGCTGAACTGCCTCAAGCTGCTGCCTGCCTGCTGGGGACATCTGCATCTTCATCATCATCACCATCTTGTCTACACGGCGGCAGTGACTCCCGCCTCCTAGCTCTTGTAAGTTTGATTTGAGGTATAGCTCTCCTACTCCCCTAGGTTCACTGAAAGCTCTCTGAGGGCAGAGATCATATTTTATTCTTTGAACTTCATTGTAAATAGCAGGAATTTGGTAAAATTCATTAAAATCTTTGAGACACTGTGTCCGTAGCCCCCTGATGGGCCTCTCAGGTTTCACACTTGCCGCAGTCCAGCTGCAGCAGGATTCAGGGGGCCCGCAGGTGTGAGGCGTCGGCACTGGGAGACAGATGGCTACACGACTCAGAGGCAGTGTGATACTGGTCCGATTTATTGCAAATTTCTATGTGCTTATATATATTCTTTTTTGGCATAAATTTAACATTTGAGGTTAAAGAAGCAGGGAGTTACATTCCATAGTACCAGGATATTAGTTTCATGTTTATCAGAATTAATTTATAACTTTTTGTATTTATAGATACAAAGAAGGGAGTAGAGTAACCTGTAAGGTGAGACAGTTTTCTATAGGCCCTTTGTCTGAGATTAATAGTTGACCTTTATTTAAAATCTAGTTCTGGGTTTTTAGATCAGCTAGTTTTTGATTTACCTCCCTAAACTAACTCAGGACAACATTTCCTATAAAACCTATTCAATTGCAATGATTGAGATTTCTTTTGTTCCTATGTGCGTAAACACCAAGGGGACCTTGGGGTGCCAAACGTTCCATGAAGGCAAGCTTGCATAAGGAACATGGAGTCTGTCTTTGTTAACTATTCTTTTTTTTTTATCCTCACCTGAGGACATTTTTCCATTTTCTGTACAGATAGAGTGGGAGGGAGAGAGAGGAAGAGAGAGAGAGAGAGAAACATCGACGTGAAAGGGACACATCGAGTGGCTGCCACCCGCACGACCAACCAGGGCTGGGACAAACTGCAACCGAAGTACGTGCCCTTAGCGGGAACCAAACCCGGGTCTCTCTGGACCGCAGGCCGACGCTCTAACCGCTGAGCCAAACCGGCCAGGGCTGTTAACTATTCTTATTCCATCTTCAGCATATGCTCCTGTAAGGGCAAGGGAGGGTCAGGAATCCTCTGCATACTTCTAGCCCCTCTAGGTGGGTACCATAGTTTTCCTTTTATCCAATAAGCTGTATAAGGAAACCCTTGAGCAGTGGGTAGGGGGTTGATACAATTTTCTTTTATTCTCTTGAAATACTCTTTCTATCTGGGGAGGAGGCACAGGAGTATAAGGTGCCTCCATTAGTTCTACCTGTCCTAATACATCCATGAATTGTTTATTAGGGACTTTGGGGGAAAATTTTTCACCTAATTGGATTAGTGAATTATTAAGACAGTCTGGACATGGAGTGGTGACTGTTTCAGGGGAAGCTGGAGTTTCTTCAGAATTTAATTGAAGAGGCATGATTTCAGATACCTTGTTTGTTACTCCCAGGTTAGTCATATAGTAGAATAATAATTATTATAATTCCCATAATACCGATTAATCCCACCCCCATGCTACGTCCTCTCCCTAGAAGATGCACTCCTTGAAGCTTTCTGTCCATATCCGGACTTTGTCAGACAAGATGCTTGGAAGAGGACGCGGCATACACATGCAGTGACTTCTTCCTGTTGCACACAGAGTGACCCATTTAAAATGGAAATGGGATTTACTTAATTCTCTGTTCGTACTCTCCAGTGGGTTTCTGTAAAGTCCAAAATTCCTACCATGCAAGAGTGCAGCTTTGGGCTCCTTTCAGCCTTATCTTCTGCTTCTTCTTTTTTTTTATCCTCAACTAAGGACATTTTTGCATTTATCTTCAGTTAGAGCAGGAGGGAGAGAGGGAGGAAGAGAGAGAGAGAAACATTGATGTGAGAGAGACATATCGACTGGTTGCCACCCACACGACCCAACCAGGGCTGGGAACAAACTGCAATTGAGGTACGTGCCCTTAGCAGGAACCAAACCCGGGTCTCTCTGGACCGCGGGCTGATGCTCTAACCGCTGAGCCAAACCTGCCAGGGCCAGCCTCATCTTCTCACCCTCTCTGTCCCCCTTACTCTAGGCACCTGGTGTTCTGGCCGTCGGCCCACATGCTCAGTGCAGCCCACCTCTGAGTCCTCACACTTGCTCTGCCCGCTGCCCGGAATGCTCCTCCGGACCCCCCTCCCCCACACTGCCCTCACTTCGGTCAGCTCAACGCTCAGTCCTCTGTGGAACATAGCATCCTCCTTCCATCACTCTCTACTTCCCCTCCCTGCCCTGCTGCACTGATCCCTGCTTGACATTATGTTTCGTGTTTATTTCTTTTGTCTCCCCTTTTACAATGTAAGGTTCCAGGAAGGCAAAGACCTTGTTTGTCTTGTTTAACACGTTATCTCCAGAGCCTAGAACAGTGCCTGGCACGTAGCAAGCCTCAACAAATATTTGTTGTCTGAAGAAAGACTAGGGGAAAATGGGGAGTCTCAAAATGACTGCCTGGGCCCATTCAGGGCTCTTCCTCCTGCAGCCAGCAGGGGGCTCTTCAACTCTCTCTAGAATTCAGGATAGTGTACAAGTACTACCTTCTGAGCAGTTTACCTGGAATTCTACTGTCTCGTGAAACCAGAAATACCCACCTCCGCCTTTTCCCCCTCCAAGTAGGTTTTTGCCAACCCAGGCAAATATTGAACTTTATGTTAGCAAACAGGTTTTGCTTTTTATAGGTGGTTTCTCAAGGATTTTTTGGTTTTGGTTTTTGAAGGGTGTAAGTTTTGCTGTTAGAAATTCCTCTTTTTTATTCACTTGCAAAGATAGTTGTCATAAACAAAATGTATAGAACCAGTGGGATGATAGCACAGCAGTAATGCGAGTGTATGTAGGTGCTGAAGCCCCACAAATTAAACAGCTAACTGAATGAAACCAATCCATTATCATTTGTGTTCATAGCCTTCTGAGAGGGAGATGCCTGTCTCTTTTCTGACCATCTTCTCGCCAGTAGCCTGGCAATATAATGTATCATATTGGGAACAGATGTCAGAACTCTTTTGGTAAATATAATGTCCTCTTTTGGAAAATAAAGCTTCCCGCTATTTAAAATAGGGTGGTTTTAAAACTTGTATCAATTTAAAAATTGAAAAATCCCCACTGGGCGACATTGCTAATGCGCTTCAATGGGCTCATTGTCTCTTGCCCATTTCCTTTAGATGCTGGCAGAAGCATCAGCCTAGCTGCCAAGACAACAAGAACTATATATGATGGTGGATTCTCTGCCAACACACAGTACAGCTAGTTTGGCAACACTTCACCGTTGTCGTGAAGGCCCAGGTATTGTAAGGGTATTCATATGGCTAGTATTTTGTGACTCATGTCTGTTTCTGTACAAATGATCCTAAATTTTGTACATAAGAAAATTTGCCTCCCTCTTCAGGCAGCAGTTTCCTGGAAAAACCACAGTAACCTTCTGTAAGTGAACCAGAGTAAATGGATTCTTGTAAAGGAAGGAGCAAAGCAGAACTCATGGGAATGCACTGCTCACCTCGACGGCGGAGGCTGCCTGTCAGGGTATTTTTAACAAACAGAATCCCTCATGGAAACCTTCAGTTTCCAAACTGTACACCAAATTCAGTATATATGTGTGTACACACACACACACACACACACACTTTTAGTTTTGGGAAAACATGATTGAAACGGCTGACTCTAGGCAGGTAGAAATGAATCCTATGAACTCAAGAAACTGGTAAAGTTTGAGTCTGATGACCTAACTCGGCAGGTATTGTTTAAAGGAATTTTTTGGAATGGAGTGCTTCTTATCTGTGTCAAAATAAAATAATATGTTTTGACAATTGATAATGTTTGCCCAGGGTGGGTGGAGATCCAGTGTGTGGGCAACAATTACATCAGTGAAGGAGACACAGCTCCTTCCGTAGGAAAGCTTGTTTAAACTGTGCGTGTGGAAGAGGCTCACCTTCATTACCAAGCATGACACTCCTGACCGTGACCCAGATTCATCTATTTCCAGAAAGTGTGGTCTTGGTCTCGCAGTTTCTTTTTCTTTTTTTGTTAATCCTCACCTGAGGATATTTTTCCATTGATTTTTAAAAAATAATAATGTTTTTATTGATTCTTTAGAGAGAGAGGGAAAGGGAGAGAGAGATAGAAACATCCGTGTGAGAGATACATCAAGTGGCTGTCTCCTGCACGCCCCCTACTGGGGATTGAGCCCACAACCTGGGCATGTGCTCTGACCGGGAATAGAACTGGGACCTCTCAGTCCTTGGGATGATGCTCAATCCACTGAGCCACTGGTTGGGCTGACTTTTTTTTTTTTAGAGAATGGAAGGGAAGGAGGGAAGAAGAAGAAGAAGAAGAAGAAGAAGAAGAAGAAGAAGAAGAAGAAGAAGAAGAAGAAGAAGAAGAAAGAGAGAGAGAGAGAGAGAGAGAGAGAGAGAGAGAGAGAGAGAGAGAAGAGACACATTGATTGGTTGCTTCCCAAATGACCATGACTGGGGCCTGGGATCGAACTGCTACCCAGGTTCATGCCCTTGACCAGCATCGAATCTGAGATCCCTCAGTCCACAGGCTGATGCTCTAATCACTGTGCCAAACTGATGAGGGCTTGATCTCAGAGTTTAAAACAAACGAGGCTGAAGTTTGGGTGTATCTCCAAGAAAGAACACTACAGTATATCCCAAAGTATTTAGCAATGTGGCAGCTTTCCTGAGGGCAAAGGCATCGTCACACAAGTTAGATCTGGAGGTGGTTGGAATGGGAGGTCAGTGTATTTTAATAAGTACTAAATGGCAGTTCACCCTTTCCAAGGCATTTACTGAGCACCCACTATATATTAGGCACAGGGCTAGGGGCCTCGAGGTACTTAGGATCGAAAAGGGGCTATGACGTGTATATAAATTGCTGAAATAGCATGGACACAGAGATGAGCGAGCGCCTTGTGGGAAGTACATAGGAAATGCTGAGGGAGTCCAGGGGAGGTGGACCACTCCTAGGTGAGGAGCCGATGAAGGTACCAGTGGCAGGTGGATGTTGCAGAACAAATAGGACCTGGACACTTTGTAGACAGGCATGGCCCTAGGGCTGAGTCCAGAGCAGTACTAGGTTCTAGAGCTTTTGTTCCTTGTCTTTGTGTGTTAGATCCCCAGCCAGAGCTCCATATTGATAACTCAAACGCAGGACTTGGTTGAAGCTTCACTCGGTATCTTCCCCCATTCACAATTCTCTCCCTGTCGAACCTTCAGTAAGTAGCATTTCCTCAGATTATTTCAGTTCACTCACTCAAAAATGATTTCTTCTCGTAGGAATGCAAGAATAAACAGTGTGTATTTCCCCAGTTCTTTTGTGTCCTCCTTATATACAAGGACAGCTGTTGCTCAAGTTTACAAGATTATGGGCTTCTTCACAGATGAGGCATAGCTCTGTTCTGGACAGACTGGTGGTCACGGTGTTTTGCACTTTTGTATCACTTGTTCACACGATGGCCCCGGGTCGTTGTCTAGAAAACGGGACTGAAAGCTGTCTCCAAGTCCTGCTGATGGACACGTCTTGAGAGAGAAGTAGAAAATGGAAGGGAGCAAATAAGACTTGGATTCGGGTGATGAAACTTCCTGTTTGGATGACTAAACCTCCCAAAAGTGGGGTTAGCTTCCCTGGGAATCTTGGGTTTCCCACAGACAGTCCAGGTTTTGAGTGGATTCAACACTGCCCCCAAGGAACCTCATTTTATATCAAATTGTAAGATGGCCAGAGCTTGAAGTGTACTGAGACCACCCACCAGGAGTAGATGGCTTGCTCCAACACGACCACCAGTGAACTTACATGACTTGGACATGGAAATGGCATGATAAGCACAGAGCTTTTAAGATGCAGAAGCGCTCCAGTAATACTTCAGAACCAGAAGGGGGTTTGACTGGATGCTTTAAGAGTGTCGTTCCATCATCTTCAGATGTAAAGGGTGACTTGCTGCTGCTGTCCACTTCCTGACGGATGCCCTTCGATGACTGGTATTTTCAAATAAATCAGGCTGTTACATTTCAACAGAATGCTAACTCAGCTGTTCTTAAAACCATATGGTTTCGTACCTGTTTCATGTATTTGGAAACCCTGCAGAAACCTCCTCAACTACTTGTTGGAAAACAAAAATAATCACCTTTGCTGATTGCCAGTAGCCTTTAGACATCACTGAACAACCTGACCCCTGCACCTTTTCATTAGCATCTCTGCATCTGAGAATTCTCACTGTGTCCACTGTCCATAGTCATGTTGCCTAAGTCATCGTTACACCTGAATTCTTCCGAAATCTGTTCCCTAGATGTGGAGTCGCAGACCGACTTGGGTTTGCCCCTTGGTTAACCGGTAACTACGATTTCTCCACACCGTTGCTGAAGTCCCTTCTCTGCCTCCATCTGTTCTCGGACCGGCAGGTTGCTTCCTGTCACCCATGGCAGTTTTCCATCCAATTGTTTCTAACCATCAGTCCCTCCACCAGCCACCTGGGGCTGAAACTGCTGCCTGCCCTTCCTTAGACTCAACCAATGGTGCTTTAGAACCTTGGAAACAATTATACAACCTTCTTTAAAGAAACCATTCATGTTGCACTTTGCTATCAGTGAGAGCATTAAAGGGCATAAAATCCATAGGTTTTTTTTTGTTTTGTTTTGTTTTTTTAAAGGATCTACTTTTATGCAGCATCCAAATTTAATCGCTCCTAAAGCTTGTTAGGATCCCAGACGAAAGATGCCACTGCAGTGTAAAGTTCTAATATTATTTATTTCCCTAGTCATCAACATTAGTTGGTTTCTCCTCTCTTGAAATCTATTTATCATTTGTATAAATATAGAATTTGGGGAGCTTCCTGCATTAGGTCATCTCCCGTCCTTTTAGTGCCCTTGGCGTTCATTGCACTTTCCTGGTGAGTCTTGCTGAGACATTAATGCAGTGGCCTCTCCTGTTTTAAGACCGCTGGAAGGTCTTTGATGTTACTTATTACTGTTGAGATGAGAGCTGACGGCTATTTTTCTTGTTTTCGTCCTGTGCAGAACAACATCTTCTTTTGCAGATTTTCTCCTGATGTCAGTATCCATTTGCACACATTTATTGTTGCCTCCTGTGGTACTAGACGTGGTGCTAGGTTCTAGAAAGGCCAGCCAACTTCTGGGGCCTTAACTTTCTATGAGAGCCCGCTCAGACTGTCTCCTCGGAGGAGCGCCCCTAGCATGCTTTCTCCTGCCCGCCTGCCTCGTGTAGTTGGCGGACTGATGCTGCGGTAGCACCCATGAGCCTGTCTCCTGGTATTCATGTCCTCTGTAATTCCTTCCCCTGGAGTGGGAAGAGTCTGTGAGTAGCTTAACCAGGAAAATACGACAAAGGTGATGGGATGTCACTCCCGTGATCACATCATGGAAGACTGCGATGTTTGTCTTGTCTCCCTAGTCGGCTTCGGGGAAGTAAGCAGCCACAGTGGGAGGTGCATGTGGCCAGGAAGTGTGGATGGCCCCTGGCTGGCAGCCAGCAAGAAATTGAGGCCCTCAGTCCGAAACCCAACAAGGAACTGTATGCTGCCAACAGCCACGTGAGCTGAGACAAGGATCCTTCCCCAGCTGAACCTTTGGATGAGGGCCCCCCCCGGTCAGTACCAGACTGAAGCCTTGCACAAGGCCCAACTAAGCCTTGACTCCTGACCTACAGAAGCTGTGAGATCCTAAATGTGTATTGTTTTAAGCTGCTAGGTTTGTGGTAATACTGTTGCACAACAATGGAAAACTAATATATGCAGCTAATTTCCCCCTTTGCTCTGGACTCTCTGTGTTCAGATGGCACTGCAGTCTATTTCTGCATGCCTGGCTTCCCCATATGTAATAAGGACCGTGGTAATAATAACCCCTAAAGCAGAGTAGAATTGAACATTGTATCTCTCAAATGTGCAGAAAGAAAAAAGTAGCTTTCTGTTATTTTCTCTGAGCGCCCTCATCTCGGTATGCAGGCCCCGCCCTGCTGATGGCTGTGTGCACGGGGAGGAGGAGCTGCTTAAGCTGGCAGTGAAGCATAGCTCCTCACATCGTGTCCACTTGGCTTGGTCTTCAGTCAGTTCAGTTCAAGAATCCGTTCCCTATCAGAGTGGTTTCTCTCCTTTCGAAGCTTCTCCCTCTCTCCTTTCCAAAGTGATGTCAGGCGCACGGGAGGCTTACATGTCTTCATGGCAATGAGGGAGGATGACTGGGTCACAGGATGGGCCTGTGCTGTCATCTGCACCGGCGCTGGCCTCCTCGGCTTTGCACATTATTCCACCTTGTCACCAGGATCCTGCTGGCATCTGCAGCTGACGTAACTCATGGCCTGTCTCAGCCTGATCAGGAGCGGGTAGACTGCACTTGGCTGACTGAGCTCCACATTGGCCCTGCTGGTTCTTGTAGATACTCTGGTTCTCTTCTACGTTCTCCATCAGCACGGGCCTGGCGTGTCTATTCTGTGTTCTCTGCTATGGGTCACTATGACACCAGCCATGCCAGCACTATGGCAGTCCTGCTGGCCCTCAGTGGTCAGTTAGCTTCTGTCACCCGCTGGAGAGCACCCTGGACCACGTGGATTTGTTTGGTGCCACAAGGGAGCAAGGAGAGGCGCAGGACTCTTTCTGCCCAGTCTTGGCGAGGGGATACCTGTGAAAGGACTTTCTCCCCCAGCCCCGCAGAAGTGGCACAAGCCCCATCTGTTTCCAGCTTCGCTCTTACTCTGTATTATAATCTTATGGTTTGTGTAAGGTCCAGGGGGAGGCAGTGCTGAGTCACTGGAAGATTCAGGGGTAGTCTGTTTTTTATCCCCTTCTCTCCAAATCTCTGCATTACCACCACCTCCCCTGGAAGGGCTTCTCATTTCTCATTCTGTCTGGTGGACACTCTATGTCATTTCTTTCTGCCTCCCTTCCCCACCCTATGTGGGACTTGCCCTTCTCTACCCTGGGACACTAAGCCTCATGGCTTAGCCTCGGTGGTGTGTAGACTGCAGGGAAGGAAATGGCTTACCAGTTAAGAGAAATGTATCACACATTAAAAAAAATCACAATGGAAAAGATGAATATATTTTACTCCACTGAAATTAAGAATTTATTTTCATCAAAAGATTCCATAAAGAGGTTGAAAAGGCAGGTTGCAAATTGGGAAAAGATATTTGCGCACACATAACTGACCAAGGCCAGCCTCCAGAATATATGGAGTGTGCCTAAGGAGAGAGCAGAAAAAGAGAAATTGTCCAATAGAAAACAGGTTCAGGACACAAGCAGGAATTCTACAGAAGAAGCATGAAAGGCTTGTAGACATACAGGCAGATGTTTAACCTTCTTAGTAATCAGTGAGCTGGAAATTGAAACCACAATGAGATATTATTTAGATTCACCAAATTAGCAAAAACTTTAAAGTCTGACCATGGTTAGTGTGGGGCACAGTGGGGGCTCTTATATATGGGATAGGAGTATAGACTGGTACAACCACTTCAGAAAACAAGTTGTATTACCCAAGTTAAGCTGAATACGTGCACACCCAGTAATTCCACTCCTAGGTAGATCCTGAGAAACCTACACCTGTACACCAGACGCCATGCAGAAGCATGTTCACAGCAAAGATCGGGAAACAATTCAAATGACATCAACCTGAGCGGATAAATAAATAATTGTGGTATGCCCATACAATAGAATACCACGCAGCAGGGAGGTGAAATGAATGAAATACAGCTACACAGGTCAGTGTAGATGAATCTCAAAAACACATTAGTGGGTACAAATAGGAAAGTCACAGGATGAGAGAAAAAGCAAGCATGATTCTTTTACCAGAAGGTCCCAAACAGGCAAAACCAAGAGACAGTTTGTTTAGAATAGACATTAAAGCTGAAAAGGAAAACAGGCAATAAAACAAATTCCAGATAAAGATGACCTCTCGTGGAGAAGGAGGAGGCAGGGAGAGGCCAGCAGAGATGAGCGCATTCATCCCTGCAGAGGAAGGGCCCAGAGCACCGGCGGCAGGTTAGCAGTGGCAGCCAGGATACTTTAAAAATAACATATATATTTTATTAATAGACTTTAGTTTTTAGAACAGTTTTAGATTTTAAACAATTGAGCAGATAGTACAGAGAGATCCCATGTAGCCACCCCCCCCTCCCAGTTTCCCCATGATTAACCTCTTGTAATAGGGTGGTACATGTGTTACAATTAATGAACAGAATTGCTACATTATTAATAAGTAAAGTCCATCGTTTACATAAAGAAGAGGGCACAGAGTTCCCCCATGCATCCCCTGCCCTCACGTGCACGCCCCTCCTGACTGGACGTCGGAGTGACCAGCAGCGGCACATCATCAACCAGGGCCCATAGTTGACGCGAGGGTTCACTCTTGCGCATTCTGTGGGTTTGGACAAATGTGCAATGACATGTACCCTCACTTTAGTGTCAGACAGAGTAGTTTCACTGCCCTAAAACCCCTCTGTGCTCACCAATCCGTTCTTCCCTCTTCCCAATCCCTGGCAACTGCTGATCTTTTTACTGTTTTCATAGAATTGCCTTTTTCAAAATGTCATACGGTTGGAATCACACAGGATATGGCGTTTTCAGATTGGCTTTTTTCACTTAGTAATGTGCATGTAAGTTTCCTCCATGTCTTTTTCGGCTGTGAGAGCTCATTTCTTTGTAGCGCTAAGCAATACCCCATTGCCTGGAGGGACCGCAGTTTCTCCATCACGCACTGAAGAACATCTTAGTTGCTTCCATGTATTCACGCAGCTTCTCTTCCGTAAGTGCTCGGGGCCCAGCCCTTCCCTGCCCAGCACCAGGCAGAAGGGAGCTGGAGCGTGGTTACTAGAGTCTTCTTTGGACTAGTGGCCTTTGTCCTTCGCCATGGTGGTCGTGGTTAAAGCTGTGTGCTTCCACCAGCCGGTCCCACTTTCCTCCGCAAACCGAAGCAGGAGATTCTGGGCCTCTCTGCTTCCCTTGATGTCACCCTGAGCAACTTCTTACACCGTGACAATCAAATGGCCTTCGCCTCCAGTGTAAATGATCCGGCGCCTTGGAAGCATTAAAAGGAGCATTCTGTATCACCTTCTTCATTCTTGATTACTTGTGAGGGGGACCCTTTCCCTTGCTTCCTCTGGACAACTTCCAGTGTTTACACTGCCCCCCACCCCCCGCAGCAGCCCAGTGCAACTCTAGTCAAGTGAATTGTGACTGGTCTTTACACTGGGGGTCCGGGCTTATTGTCACCACTCTCTTTTCTAGGCTTTTCCACAACGAATGTCAAAACAACTCCAAACTTCCTGAGGATTATTTTTCCCAACTCTTCCTTTCGGAGTATCCGAAGAAATATCTGGAAGTTCCTGATGTTTCTCTTAAATAGAGCGAGGTCTTCGTGAGCTTTTTCCTTCCTTCTCTAACCAGAAAGGAGATTCTGATCATCCTTTCACGCCATTCTCCCTGCGCACCTTCCTGTTTATTACCTGGAACTGTGTCCAGGGTATTTTCTTTTCTTGTAGTTTCAAAAATTACCTGTACTTGGAAGCTCTCATTTAACCCTCTCTTCCACGGAGGACTGGCTGAGTCGCCCACTGGGAGAACTGACTGCAGTGATAGTAATTTAACAGGTGTGAGGAAGATCAGGCCGGTGGGGCTCAGTGCACTGAACGTCCCGTGGCCTGAGAGGTCCCCGTTGGATTCCCGGTCAGGGCACATGCCCAGGTTGTGGGCTCGATCCCCAGTAGGGGGTGTGCAGGAGGCAGCCGATCCATGTTTCTCTCTTACATGGATGTTTCTCTCTCTCTCTAAAAAAGAAAATTAATAAAAACATATTTTAAAAGGTGCTAGAAAGAATTTCACCCCAAACCTTCTATCTTACATCTTTGGTTAGTCAATAAATACTTATTAAGCATGTTCTAAGAATTTCACCCCCAAACTTTCTATCTTGCGTCTTACATCTTTGGTTAGTCAATAAATACTTATTAAGCACGTTCTGTGTGCTTACTATAAACTAAATGACGTACTGAACAAGATGGACAAGATGCTTGCATGGAGCTTGCATTTTCTGGGTGTCCACTGGGGAGTGGGGCATGTGGGGAGATGGAGAAGCAAGCAATGGGGTCCAGGTGGTGCCAAGCACAATGAAGGCGTTAAAGTAGGTGCTGTGCACAGCATGATTGGGAGGGGTACTTTACATTAAGAGAGACCTCTCTGAAGAGGTGACATTTGGGCTGACACTTAAATGACACAAAGAAACCAGCCACATGGCAAGCCCAGGCAAGGTCTTTCCAGCCAAAGGGAACAACAAGTCCAAAGGCCCTGAGGCAGGACAAGTTTGGTCTCTTCTGAGAAACGAAAGAAAACCATGTGGCTGGAACAAGTTAGAAAGGGCAAGAAAGGAGGTGAGGTGGGGGAGGTGGTGGGGCCAGACCTTAAGCGGCCAAAAGGTCAAGGTGAGAAGTCCAGATTTTACGTCCAGTGCAATGGGAAGTCACTGGAGGAGAGAGCGTGATCTAATTTATATTTTTAAGAGGCCGCTCTTGCTGCATGTAGAGGACAGATTGTCAAGGGGAAAGCAGGGAATCAAGGACCCGTGGAGAGGACATTTCCAGTCCAGATGTAAGATGATGGCGGCTTAGACAAGGACATGGAGAGAAGAGTATGGGCCTGGGGCATATTTTGGGGGCAGAGTAGACAGGCTTACTGATGGGTTAGATGTAGATGGTGAGTCAAGAGGAGAATCATGAACACCACCTAGGTTTTTGGTTTGAGTGCCTGAATTAAAGCTCGATGTTATTTACCAAGGTGGGAGAGGAGGAAATGGTTGTGGGAAAAGAAAAGAAAAGAATTTTGTTCAGGTTAGCAGGATCAAGCAAGCTCTGAGTCTGGAGCTTAGACTAACTTTATGTCACACGTTTTGGGAACAGGGCTCTATCATATAGAGCTCAGCAGTAAGATAATGCTTGGGCATAGGAGACACTTCCCAAGTGTTTAATGAATTGAACTGTCCTCATTGAAATGTAAATATGTCCAAAAGTAATAGCTTATTGTGTGTTGTTAGTCATTCTCACTTTAGTATGAATTCATGTGTAATTTTATAACACCTATTTGAAAGCTGCTGTTTAAAAAGGGATAATACAATGACTTTAGGAGCACTGAACTCCTTTGAGAGTACAGGCTATTTTCTGGGTATACTCAGGACAGAGAGGAAGAAGGGTGCTAAAGAAAAGGCAAGAAAAAACAAATTACAGAAATGTCATTTTGCTATGGCTGCTCTAATTTTTTTTTTAATCCTCACTTGAGGACATTTTTTTGTTCAGATAGAGTGGGAGGGAGAGAGAAAGAGAGAGAGAGAGAGAAACATCGATATGAAAGGGACACATCGAGTGGCTGCCTCCTGCACAACCCAACCAGGGCCGGGGACAAACTGCAACTCAGGTACATGCCCTTAGCGGGAGCCGAACCCGAATCTCTCTAGAACCGTTTGGCTCTAACTGCTGAGCCAAACAGGCCAGGGCTGCTCTAATTTTTTAATTTGTAGTTAAGGTAAGTCTCTTTCAAATAGATAATTGCTGTTTTCCTTGTTTAAAAAAGTCTACTAATTTTATAACACATCTAGTTTAGTCTCTTTAGTCTTGCAAGGTGTTCCATTACATAATTGTATTATGATTTTAAAAATAATGTATGGAATTTCTACCTACAGAGATTCATAAAACACTTAGCTTGCTTGGGAGCATTGCTGTATAGTAATACAGTCGAAACCTGGCTAACCAGTCCTCCATGGGCCAGCAGTGTATGCCTCCCACCCGCATTTTGAGGAAATAATCTTCGATAAGCACTAAATACTCACTCAGTGACAGGTGGTGTGTTAGCACTCAGCTCTGAGTCCCTGGAGGATGGCAACTGGGATGTATCTCAAAGACTCTCAGGGGCTGGCCCAGTGGAGACGTAACAAGCCTTGGATGGAAAAGGCAGATTTAAAATAAGGCCAGTAATGCTCTGGCCAGTTTGGCTCAGTGGTTAGAGCGTCGGCCTGCGGTCCAGAGAGACCCGGGTTCGGTTCCCGCTAAGGGCATGTACCTCGGTTGCAGTTTGTCCCCGGCCCTGGTTGGGTTGTGCAGGAGGCAGCCACTCGATGTGTCCCTTTCACATCGATGTTTCTCTCTCTCTCTCTCTCTCTTCCTCCCACTCTATCTGAACAAAAAATAGAAAAATGTCCTTGGGTGAGGATTAAAAAAATAAAATAAGGCCAGTAACTAATGAAGCTGTTCTTTAGGACTCAAAACTAAATCAAACAAACCAAAGTCTCCGAGCCTAGACTTTTGGGTATTTGACCTCTGGAGCCAACCTCTCTGTATGGCTGTGAGTCTGCTCCTCTACTGGGTCCAATCACTGCTACTTTGCTTGATTTTCTTAAACAAAATTTTTTTTCTTTATTGATATTAGAGAGAGAGGAATGGAGAGGAAGAGAGTGATAGAAACATCAATGAGAGAGAACATTGATCAGCCACCTCCTATATGACTCCCACTGGGGATCGGGCCCACAACCTGGGCATGTGCCCTGACCGGGAACCGAACCAGTGAGCTCTTGGTGCATGGGTCGACGCTCAACCACTGAGCCACACCAGCCAGGCTGCTTCCATTTTCTAACTGACATGAAATCTGATTCCTGTGGCTGTGACCATGGTAAGGAGGAGTTTAATCTTGGGTATGTTTTGAGGAGCCTTGCTTTTTAGTAAAAGACAGGTTATTTTATTAATTTTTTTATTAATCCTTACCTGAGGATATTTTTCCATTGATTTTTTTTAGATAGAGTGGGGGGGGGGGAGGATATCAATGTGAGAGAGACCCATTGATTGATTGCCTCCTGCATGACCCCGACTGGAGCCAGGGATCAAACCTGGAGCCCAGGTACGTGCCCTTGACCAGAACTGAACCCGAGACCCTCCTGTCTATGGGCTGATGCTCCAACTGCTGAGCCAAACCGGCCAGGGCAAGACAGATTATTTTATTTTTTTATTTTTATTTTTTGTGGTATGTGCCCCTAGCGGGAACCAAACCTGGGACTCTCTGGTCTGCAGGCGGACACTCAACCGCTGAGCCAAACTGGCCAGGGCAAGACAGATTATTTTAAATAGAGGTGAAATCATGGGCCTGAGATAAATGTAAAGTGGACCGTGAAAGATTTATTTAACTCATTTAATAACCCAAGCAAACACGTGAGACGTTACTACAGCTTGAAAGGAGAATTCAGAAATCACACACATACACGGGCCATCAGCAATGCTGAAATGAATTTACAAGTAGATACAAAAGCGGTGAGTAGTCCATGGGGCAGTAATCAATTTGCATTTCAATGGACACGACTGATCTGCTTTACTCCCTGTATCAGTGTCCCAGGGCCGCTGCAAGAAAGGACCACAGACCAGAAGGTTTAAGACAATAAACACTATTGTCTCTCAGTTCTGGGGGCTAGAAGCCCCAAATCAAGGTGTTGGCAGGACCGAGGTCCCGCTGATACCTGTAGGGGAGGATCCTTCCTTATCTCTCCCCAGCTTCTGGTGGCTGGCTGGCAACCCTTGGCATTCCTGTATCGCAGATACAGCATTTCAGTGTCTGCCCACCGTCACACACTGTTCTTCTTGGCATCTCTGTGTCTTTTCTTATAAGGACACCAGTGGTATTGGGTTAAGGGCCTACTGTACTCCAGTATGACTTCATCTGAACTAATTTTATCCACAGTGACCCTATTTCCAAGTCAGGTCACGTTCTGAGGTACTAGGGGTTAGGACTTCAGCATGTCTTTTGAGCAGACACAATTCAACCCATCACATCACTCATTTTCTACAAAATAGCTCAAAGGCAACGAGAGACAGCACACCTGGTAGCCAGATTTTGCCCATTTCAGTCTCTCACAATTTCTCTAATACCCTTCTGGTTGCCCCAGACTTGGGGATCTTTGGTCCATGCTGGTCAGCGCTGCTATGCTTGCTTGAGTCAAGAAGCGTTACTGTGGGGCACAGAGGCCCTTGCCGAGTCCCTGCACTTACGTTTGCAGGTAACCAGGTGCACGTTTCTGAGGTGGTGCCCCAGTCAGGGGTGCTGCAAGGGTAAGGTCTGCCCTTCCTAAAATTCTACCCCCTTCTCCGCCTCGGAGGCACCCACTACCCTCTCTGCCCACGTGCCTAGCATGGTTTACCGTTGCTCACCCGGCAGGTATCCCCCGGTGCCTGCCGGAGTCCGCGTCTCCTCCCTGCTTGTGTATTCCTGGTCCCTGTGCACTGGAGATCGTGACGGGCTTTGCCATCAGGGGGTTCTGAGCCCACAGCTGTGCTGCCTCTGGAGGCTGGAGAACAGCCTGATGAGTTTGCAGAAGGCTGATGCTGACATGTGAAGAGGTCTCCAGTTCACCCTGGGCTGGGAGCTGGGCACGGTACACCCGAGGGTCTGATCAGAGCAGGTCCATGACGTTGCTGCTTAAACGCTCCTGTCATAGACAACCGCCTGCTCGCTCCCCTGCTTGTCCCTCCCTGGGAAGCAGCGGCAGCCAGTTGGTGAACACAGGAGTCCAGTTCCACCACTTCTCATTTTTTTCACCTTCCGAGCCTGGCTGTGCCTCTCAGCCTGTTCTGTGTTGTCCCCGGTGGGCCATCCCATGAAGTCCTGACCATCCCCCTGGGCTTAGAGCAACCTGAGTGTGTGTAGCTGGACAGTCGTGTAGAAACACCTTGTCTTCTTTAGCATCCTTAATCTTAGTCGCTTGATGACATTTTTTTCTAGCTAATATAGTACTTGTTCATCGAAATAGCTTCCAAAACCCCTCCAAGGTTCCTAATCTTTATAGTTTAAAACAGTGGATTTTAAATAAATGATTTTGCCTCCTTCCCCCACAAGGGGCATTTGACAATGTCTGGAGACATTTTTTTATTGTCATAACTGTGTGGCTGCTACTGGCATCTAGTGGGTAGAGGCCAGGATGCTGCTAACACCCTGCAATGCACCAGACACGTCTCCCACTCCCGCCTCCAACAAAGAATCAGGTCCAAAACGTCAGCAGTGCAAAGGCGGAGAAATCTTGGTTTAAAAGAAAGTGAGGGTGCAACAGAGTATAGATATTGAATTATAATGGCGTGCACCTGAAGTTTAGATAACGTTATCAACCAATGTTAACTCAGTAAATAAAAAAAATAAGTGGACTTTTAAAAAAAGAAAGAAAAGAGGCAACTAGGTTTAAAAAATTACAAAATAATGCATGATCTTTATGGAAGAAATGGAAAATACAGACAAGCTAAAAAGAAAAATGTAAGCCTCTTGAAATCTCATAAAAGTACATTTTTAACAAAGGTTAAATTATTTTAAGAATAATTTGAATCCTTTCTTATCCCCAGTAAAACTTAGAAGCAAAAATTCCTGTCCATCTGAAAAAGCCAGTGGATTGAATCAAGTTGGCCCAAATTTTTATGGGCCAGTAGGAGGGGAAAGCAAAGTTACAAATAAGGACCAAAGCGCCTCCTGTGCGGCACGGGACTGACCCCAGGTGTATTCCCAGATGAAATGCCCGGCAAAGGCAGAGCAGAGAATCCTGTCCCAGGTGTGGGAACGTCTCAGCCTCCTTCCTTCCCAGGGCGTCCCTGGAGGGTGAACCGCCAGCAGTGCATGATGGGGTTCCTTAGGAACAGGAGGCTGGCTAGTGGCTATTTTTAAAACGGAAGGCTTCTAAAATAGTCAGATGTTAAAATAATGACCTGTGAAAGAAGAGTAGTGCTTTTGTGGAGTAAAAAGCCAGAGATAACGTGGCACCAACTGGGGAGGGCCTCTGAGTGACATTTCGGCCACATGGGGCTCCAGGAAAGTGGGCAGCTGAGCGTACCTGGGGGCTCCGTCTGGCAGCTGCCGAAAAGTCTAGATGCGTCTGAACAACGAGTGTGGTTACAGCGAGAAGCAAGCCCCCTCGGGGCTCCCTCCTGCCCCGGAGTGTCTTGGAGAAAGCGGAGTATTGAGGGACCAGGCACACCCCTCCACAGGGACGTCCTGTGCTCCCCGATGACGGTGGCAGGCTTTGTGCAGGGCTGGGCGTCAGGGACACAACTACGAACCAGGCGCTTGTCCGCGTGGAAGAAGACCTAGGGTTCTGGGTCTGGGACCCCCTTAACTTTCCGAAACAGGAAGTTGCCGGCTCTTGAAATTTAGGGCTGGTACAGGCATTTTAGAGCTGCTTGCGTTGGAGTAGCTTGTATCAACACGGATAGCAGAGCATGTAGGCAGACGCTGTCAGGAGTGAATCCGAGGCTTCCTGCTTGGGAAGGAAGGGAGGGAGGGTCGCTGTGGGAGTGGAGAGCAGGTGGACTGGGTGCGAGCAGTCAGCACAGACGGGCTGAGGGCTGAGGGCTGAGATCAAGGGTGGGAAGTGAAACCAGAGTAGTAAGTAGTTGCTTCAGTGCAGACTTTAGGTGCCATCCGTGTGGTTTGGAACAAGACACTCTCTACTTGTAATCTAACCGATGGCTATGTAATTAAACAAATTATTACGGAAAATGTGAAACATGAATAAGAGTAGAAAGACTAGAAGAGAGAACCTGATGTACTCATCTCCCAGTTTCGCCAATTTAAAAAAGTAAACCGCCTGTTTTGTTTCAGCATTTACCCACCTACTCAACCCCCCAGTCATTTTGAAACAAATTCCAGACATCGTATCACTTCACTTGTAAATATTTCAATATGTACCTCTACAAAGCAATAGTACAGATTTTGAATTTCACACAGCTGTGGTCTAAATGACTGACCCTGTTGATCTGAAAGCACACCGAAGGGAAGGAGAAGTATCACCCCCAGAAGCCTTCCCCACGCCTTCCGATTTTGGGGTGCGGGCCCTTGGGGCTTCCTTAGTGCCCTGTGCATACCGTGGTCACTGCTTTCTGTACATCGTGTAGAAATTGTGTGTTTTTAAATTTTATGTATTTACTTATTGTTAAAGGGATGTTTAAATTACAGTTGACATTCAACATTATTTTGCATTAGTTTCAGGTGTACAGCATTGTGATTGGACAGTCATACACTTTACAACATGTCCCCCCGATGTTTCCAGTGCCTGCCTGGACCACACACAGCTGTTACAGTATTATGGACTGTGTTCCCTCTGCTGCCCTTTACATCCCGTGACTGTTCTGTAACTACAGTCTGTACTTCCTAATCCCCTCCCCTTCACCCAGCCCCGACCCGGCTCCCCTCTGGCAACCATCGGTCTAGTCTGCTCTCTGCATCTGTGAATCTGTTTTGTGTTTTCATTTTGTTTGTTTGTTTCTATTGTTCTTTAGATTCCACATATGAGAGAAATCATGTGGTACCTCCCGACTTTCTCTGACTGACTTATTTCACTTAGCATAATACCCTCTAGGTCCATCCAAGTTGTCGCACATGGTAAGATTTTGTTTCTTTTTATGGCCATGAAAAAGAATGATTGTTTTCTTGTTTGTGGCTTCACTAGTGTGACATGGACTGTTAATGCTCAGTGATAACCGTGTGCTCCCCACATTTCCCAGCCTCCCTTGCAGTGAGGTTGGGGCCACTGACCTGTGAGTGGGACCAGTACATCACTCTGGGCCCGAGACTTGAGATGCCAGTGTGCCCCCTCCATGCTTCTTCCTTCCCGAGGCCGAGATGCTGGTGTTCCCACGGGGGCGGAGCCTGAATCTCTGCATCACTGGATGGACGGGAGCCTTACTGGCCTTCACAGGGTTTCGTAGGGGTGAGACACAAAGTTCTGTTGTTCTAAGTTACTGAGATTTCAGGGTGTGTGTGTTGCTTTGGCCTAAGATAGTCTATCCTCACTAGTAAAATCTGGACTGCAACTTATTCTAGGTCAGGGGCTATATTCTCCATCACCATAGCCTTGATACTTCTTGTGCTCGGCACATAGTAGGTTCTCAAGAAAAGTTTGGAAGGAAGGAAGAAAACAAAAGGAAGGAGGGGAAAGGAAGGAAAGAAGAAAGATTGGAAACAAAGAAGGAAAACAAGCAAGCAAACTTGCTCTGAGACCCCAAGAGTCAACATTTCTGACCCTTTGGGGATGACAGTAGTAAAAACAAGCAGACGCACCAACCCAGAGAGCTCTCTTTCAGAAGTTTCCTGAAACCCTGTCCTAAGAGGTATGTCTTACATGATTGCTTTGCTTGGCTTACCGATAACACGCAAACCACGATTTACAAGTAAGCATCCCATCAGCGGTCCATTCCTAGATTCAGGAACTTTGCTCTTCTTCTTCTATTCCTCCTTCACTTGCCTCTTCGGTACCCTGCTCCCTGCCTACCTCCCCTAGGCCAGGCTCTGTTTCCCGGTGCTGGGACACAGGAGTGAGCAAGAAAGGGCACAAGTCTTGTCCCTGGGTGAGGAGTGTGGCAAGTGCGGTGGGTGCAGTGAGGCCCCGTCTCCTCTGGGAACGAGAGTGAGCTCTTTCCAGGGGAAGCATCTTCGGCAGGCCCTGGGGAGTGAGTCAGGGGAAGGTTGTATCTTCAGTACCTTCTGGATCGTGTCTTCAGTATCATGTCATCTCATCTCTTCTTTCCAGCCTTGCTCACCTCTCTAAGTAGGTTCTTCTCCACGGCGCGTTGCGTCCTTCCTCCTGCACTTGTAGGGGAACAGATGTTTATTTGGTGACAAAGCTCGCAATCCAGTTCCCAGCCACAGACCTCTGGGAGGCGCACCTGCAGGGCTGGTCTGTGCCTGTGCAGTGTCAACAGCCATCGGTATGTGCTGAGGGCAACTGCTCTTTGGAGCAGAGTCAGGGGACCAAACATAAGAAATGTCCCTGTGCTTGAAAAGGGAATCGGGACATGGGAAGGAAGGAACTTTTCATCTTATCCACGTTGTCATCTTCATTTCTCATCATCTTTATACATATTCACCAAAAACTTTGCAAGGATAGAGTATCCTAATTTTCCTTTTGGTCCATCTGGAAGAGATGACCACAGAGCTCCAGAGGGTATATCTGTGTCATGGAGCTTTGCAGGTAACGGGTTTGATTCCTGGTCAAGAACATGTACCTGGGTTGCAGGTTCATCTGGGGCGCCAGTTGGGGCACATGCAGGAAGCAACCAATCTATGTGTCTCTCTTATATCAATGTCTCTCTCTCTCTCTCTCTCTCTCTCTCTCTCTCTCTCCACCCTCCCTCCCTTCCTTTCTTCCATTTTCTCCAAAAAACAATAGAAAAAATATCTTTGGGTGAGGATTAAAAAGAAAAAAGAAAAAAAAAAGTATATTACTATGAATCTATTCTACAGAAATGAAATGTCCCAATGAACAAGGATAGATATGTGAAAAATAGCAAAAACATGAAAACAACATATTAGTGTTTATTGGTAGAGAACAGTTGAATAAATTACAATCCACCCATGCAATGGAATGTTATGCACTAGTAAGGAATTGAATTTGATCTGTATATATTGCCTGGGAAGATGTTCATGATGTTGCTACAAGAAAAAAAAGTCGTCAGAGTACTTTGTATGGTATGAGCCTCTCATTTTAAAAGGGGCAAGTCCCACATATGTGAATATATGTTTGTGTGACCTAGTAAATGGACTGAAGGGTACATACTAGGCTTAACTCTGGTTTTCTCTTGTGGTTGTGGTGGGAGCAGAGCTGGAAAGAAATCTATTTTTGTGTTGGTTGATTGATTGTTTTCAATGAGCATGTTATAGGACAAATTCATCCTGGAAAAGCTTAACTTAAAAATAGAATATAGCCATGAATATATAGATAGAGATAAAAATGCAACATGAATCTTTGCATTGTTTGTAAGTTTTTGCTTACAAATGATTTTTATTCTAGTAGCTGGTGGATGTCAGGCCCACAAGTATGAATCTAAAGTGGGTGCTTTGGATAACAGGATAAACTCTACAAAGGTAGAAGGCTTTGATAAAGAGAGGGAGAAACTGGGCAGGGGTGTGATCTGGGCACTGAAGGTGAGGGCATATATACTATTAAAAAGGTGAAATGGCCCTGGCCGGTTTTGCTTAGTGGCTAGAGCATCAGTCTCAGGACCAAAGAGTCCTGGGTGCGATTCTGGCCAAGGGCACGTATCTCGGTTGTGTTTTGTCCCTGACCCCAGTTGGGGTCGTGCGGGAGGCAACCAGTCGATATGTCTCTCTTGCATCGATGTTTCTCTCTCTCTCTCTCCCCCTCCCATTCTGTCTGAAGATAAATGTAAAAATATCCTCGGGTGAGGATTAAAAAATAAAGATGAAGTGATGCAGTAGGATTGTGGCCAATATGGAAACATGTGAGCTGTTAGTGCCCATATGGGCCAACCATGCTCAGCTCATGTTGGGAGAAAATGGATTGGTTCCAAGGCCCAACAGATGAGTTGCTCAGCTTACAGACACAGTTTCTCGAACTATAGCACTTACCATGAGAGACAGGGCAAGGAACAGACACGGAGAGGACTTGGGGAAAAGGATGGTTGGGAGGCGGCACCCTGACTTCTACTGTGAAGAGATATGGAGAGGATTTTGCAGAAACAAAATCTTGACTCTGAAGCACATGGTCGATGCCTCTCTTCTGATCCCTCTGCCCTTAAGATTCCTGTCTTAAGGATTATTTGGTGGCAAGAAGCTGAAGCCTATTCAAATGATTTCAGGTGAAAGAGAGTTTATTATAAAAACATAGGACAATCTCATCAAACCTAGTTGCAGGCAGAACACCTGGGCCTCCCAGACATTAACGTTCTCAGACACCTGCTCTTTGCCATGTCTTCACGTGGCTCACCCTGGCATCTTTCATATCCTTCTCCATTTTCCTTTCTTTCATTATCTTTCTCCCTACCCACCCTTGGCTTGTCATGGCTGACTCCACATTACACTTCAATTCAGGGGTCACCGGATGCATCTGTAAGCTGTGACCTCTGTGTCTCTTAATTTAAGACTATGAGACAAGACACCTGATTGGTTGCTGGTCAGCCCACAAACGAGCCGAGAAGGGCCTCACGCAGGCAGACAATTGTCCGTGTGTCTGGTCCTTCTCATGCCTCTTGCCCAACTACATCCTTTCACTTATTTTCTGTTCAGACCTCTGATCGTCCTTAAACAATTTATTCTCCAGCTTTTTTGCCTTTACACAAGATGTCCTCACAGCCTGGCATTGCTTCTCCCATTCTTTGCCTCTTGAGGCTGCTTATACTTTCAGACTTAGTTTAAATACCATCTCCAATATGTAACATACCAGGATATCTCAATTAAAAATGAATTATTTCTCGTATTTACACTTTATACACCCTGGTTGTGTGTGTCTGTGAGCATTTACTTCTCTGCTCTTTCTCCCCGGAAAAGGGGCAGGTCCTGTTTACCTCTGTGTCCTCCAAACCTTTCCCGGCCCTGGCAGAGGGGCTATAGACGTTCCCTGAATTCAGGCGCCCTAGAACTCACTGAGTCATGAATATCTGAGTTTACTTCCTCATTAGCATCATCATAAAATCACAGGGACGATTTTGCCATTCTCTGTTAAATTCAGAGAAGTCACCTTGTATATTAGAAATTATTATTTTTTTCATTAAGGCATGAAAGATATAAGGACAACCATGTATTTGCACTTTTATTGCCAGAGAAAACGAGAACTACCAAAACAGGTAGTTTGTCATGATTTCTCAATAAGTCAGAGTTATTTTAAAACAGAGCCCCCGATGCCTAATCAGAGACCTAGGGTCAGGTCTCAGTTGCTCAAGGCTTCACTTGGGCAGTATAAACAATGCTTCTTCAGTGTCCGTAGTCTGCTTTCTGTTTGTTTGGTTTGGTTTTACTGTGCTTCTTGAGTGATAAAAATGTGAAGAGGGATAGGATGAGCTACTCTTCTTTTTAGGTCACCCTAGGCCTTCTTCTTCTCTTACACCCCATATTAAACGCATCTGGGAACCCGGCCATTCCTTGCCCCGCAGATTCTCGTACCGGGATTACTGCAAACCCCTTCTAACTGGTCTCTCTCTGTGACACCACAGCCTCTTCTCAGCCCACAGCTTTATCGAGAGACTCCGATCTTGCCACAGTTCCATTCACTAGAATGAATCCCAAGTCCTGCCCTTGAGTGGCTAGGCCCTGAATGATCCTCCGCTTGTCTCCCTGACTCCACCTCCCGGGCCCTTGGCCTCACTGACTCCTTCTGTGCCCTGAACACTGGATTCCTTTCCTGTGGCTGCCGTATCCCAAATTGGATGGCTTAGAACAACAGAAATGTTGGGAGTATCCTTCCTGTCTCTTCAGCTTCTGGTGGCCTAGGTGTCCCTGAGCTGTGGTGGCAGCATCGTTCCAGTCTCTGCCTCCATCTTCACGTGGCCGTCTTCCCTCTGTGTCTGCGTGTCTGTGTGTCTCCGCATGGTCTTCTCCCTCTGTGTCTGGGTCCCAAATTCCCTCTCTTCTTCTTTTTTAAGAGATCTCATTCTCATTATTAAAAAAAAAAAAAGATTTTTTTTTCTTTATTGATTTGAGAGAGAGAGAGGAAGGGGGGGGTGAGAGAGAGAAACATCAATGAGAGAGAACATTGATTGGCCGCCTCCTGCACACCCCTCACTGGGGATCGGGCCCACAGCCTGGGCATGCGCCCTGACCAGGAATCAAACCAGCCACCTCTTGGTGCATGGGTCAATGCCCAACCACTGAGCACACTGGCTGGGCCCAACTTCCCTCTTCTTATGAAGACTGCAGTCACTGGTTTAGAGCCCATCCTAATGACCTCATCTTAAACTGATTATATCAGCAAAGATATCATCAAAGACCTGTTTCCAAATAGGTCACATTCACAGGCACTAGGGGTTAGGAACTCAACATCTCTTTTTTTGGAGGCAGAGGGAAGGACGTAAAAAGTACCCAAGCAACTTTCTCACCCCTGGGCGTGCTTGACCTACTCCCTCACCTTGCTCAGGGCTGTGCTTAAATGTTCTCTTCTCATGGAGCACCAACTTCCAATACCTGGTAGGCCGCTCTCCCTCCCCCGTAGCACAAATTAGCTTTTAATGTATTAGATAACTTACCTATTGATTATGCCTATAGCCAACTGTCTGTCTCAACCCTCCTGCTCACCCCTGACTTTGAGGGCTGCAGGGAGTCGACCTTGACTGCTATTTGCTGATACAGACCATCTTCTGTCACAGTGCCTGGCACATGGACACTCGATATCTGTAGAACTAATTATTGCTTTGGTATCTCTTTAAACGAGAAGGTACATCTAACAGTGTGGTCTATTAAACAAAAAAGAAACTAAAATTTCAGGCTGATGCCATATTGAAGCATGGTTTGTAATTCAGACTTATGTAAACCTTTCCTTACGTTTATTATTTGTTCTGGGTGCTTTAAGAAATGGCAGCCCATGTAGTTCCATTTCTCAATCCTATACTTAGGACAAAGTATATAATAGTCTTGGGTTGTGGTTTCAATTAGCATAGCGAACCCAGTACATACTTTCTTCCTGGCATCCAGATGAAAGAAGTTGCTCTCCCTTTCTGGCCCAGTTTCTATTTCTGCTTTCTCTTTTTCTCACCGAAAACATCTATGGTATCCACCATATATTGGTAGGTTAACAAAACAAGTCAGAATCCACGTTCTGATTCCATTTTTGTAGACAAACAGCCGTGTAGGTGCGGGTCATATATGTTTTCGTGCGAGAAGAAAAGAGTCTGGAACTGCACCATCAAACACGGAATGCGGAGAGACTTGATACATTTCATACTGTGGGATTTTATAAACTGAATCGGTCTGACTTTGGTCATAAAAAAGAGTAAGAGGCAAATAAAAACGAAAAGAGCTGTTCTTGAGCGAGGGAGCTTTCCTGATGGGGGGAGAAGCTGCTGGCCACAGACACAGCGCGTCCCTGTGCGAGGAAACCCGAGGGGAAACGGGGTGCTCTCCTGGTCACTGTCCGGAGACCACTCGCGGACCCGGGCGGATCTGGGCCACGTCTTCACAGCGTGTGCAGGAAGACTGGAAAGGAAACATCAACCCAGGACACATGGTCGTCCTCCTGTGGTGGGATTGCGGGGGTTTTTGTTGTGTATTTTGCCTTGATGTTGTGCAGTGTTAAGAACACGCATCCAGGTAGATGATGTTGACGGAGAACAGGAATCTCTGCGTCCCTGCTCTCGGGGCGCACAAGAGGCTCTGGGGCCTGAGGACACCCTCTCCTGCCCTCTGGGGGTCTGTGTCCATGGGCTCCCACAGAGTGGATTCAGTCCAGGGAGGGCAGCCATTCTAAGGCTCCAGACACAACCCCCCACTTTAAAGATATGGAGGTTCCGCAGTCCCAGAGCTGGGGAGGGTCTTCCTAACACAGAGAGGATTTGGGAAGGGGGCTCCACTCCTCTCCCAGTTGGCTTCACAGAATCCCCCCGAAGAGTGATGGAGAAGGGTCCTGGAGCTGGACTGCCCAAGTTGTGTCCTGCAATGGCAGGGCTCACACGCCATTAGTCTGCTGCTGGCCTCTCTAACTGGGTGGGCAGGACGGCTGGCAGGCTGGTTGGTGGCCAGAGGCCGGGCCTAGTGCCTTTGGCAGGGTGAGCTCTGGGTTTGGTATGGAGGTTGCCAAAGCAATGGCTGTGATAGTGGTTCTCAAAAGCGGGGTACCACAGTCAGCTGGGGCGCTCCCCTAGCCCCACGCCCAGTCTGATTCAGCAGTTCACATACGGGCCTAGGAATCTGGATTTCTATAAATACCCCTGTGCTGTTTCTCAACACCAGCTCTCGGACACTGCTCCTCCCATTCTGTGCTGACGACCTGGGGCCAGGGTCAGGCTCCACAGGTGTCGGGGCTGAGTCCCATGAGACCGCCCGCATTTCAGATGCCAGTCGCAAGTCCAGGGTCCCCAGGCTACCCACAGTTCTGTTCCACCTGGCTGCACATTCAGTGGTTCCACCCCCTCCTCCCCAACTCCCACCCTAGTTTTAATAATTCACTGAAATGATTCACAGAACTCAGGAAGGCCCTGGAGTTATCATTACTACTTTATCATAAAGGACATAACTCAGGAACAGCACACAGAAGAGCTCTATGGGGTAAGGCAAAGGGTGGGGGCACAGAGCTTCCATGCCCGCCCTGAGCGCACCACCCTCCCAGCAAACCCAGAAGCCCCCCAAACCTTATCATTCAGGAGTTTTACCCAGGTTGGGTCAGTAGGCACAACGGATGAGATCACTGGCCATTTGTGACTGAACTCAATCCTTCCCCCTTTCCTCCTCCCGGGGGTCCGGGGGTGGGACTGCAAGTTCCAATCCTCCAATCACATGCTTGGCCTTTCTTGGTGGCCAGCCCTTCCTTTGACATTTAGGGCCCACCAGGAGTTGCCTTGCTAGCATAAACTCAGTCATGGTCCAAAAGGGGTTTTTTATTTTGTTATGAATAAGGACGATGCTCCTGTTACTCAGGACCTGGCAAGAGTTTTAGAGGAGATCAGTTCCAGGAATCAGGGACAGAGACCAAACATATTTTTGATTGATTGTATCACCCCCCAACCAGGTGTTCTGACGCAGGTGGCCTTACATGGACAGCCACTGTGTGAGAAGATACTGATAATGCTTGAAAACTCCAAGTATCAGCACCAGTTTGGTGCGCAGAGAATTCTTTTTTTTTTTTAAATCCTCACCTGAGGATATTTTTCCATTGATTTTTCAGATAGAGCAGAAGGGAGGGAAGGACAGGAGAGGAGAGGTCAGGACAGGACAGGACAGGACAGGAGAGGACAGGAGAGGTCAGGGGAGAAGAGAGAGGAGAGAGACACACTGCTTGATTGCTTCCCACACAACCCTGACCAGGGCCTGGGATGAACCTGCAACCCAGGTACATGCTCTTGACCGCGAATTGATCCTGCAACCCTTCGGTCCACAGGCTGACGCTCTAACCGCTGAGCCAAACTGGCAGGATGAGAATTCTATTTTTGAAGTGGGTTTCTCCCTGTCTCACAATGTCCTTCTCTCCTCCGGCAAAGTCCTTCAAGACGCAGGTGTAGCCCATCTCTTAGTCCAATGGGCTCCCTCTTCTTGATGTGCCGTACTGTGGCACTGATTTGTAGAATTCTCTTTGGCCCTACACGTAATGTTTGCAATGATGCTTAACTAAGTTTGTGTGTGCCTGTCTCATCTCCCTAGGTGCCTATAGACTCCACCTTACATTTCTTTAATGAGCCCCACTGTGAAATGTAATATCCTTAAGCAACCCACTTTGGGGACATGTCAGTAGGTGTGACATTCGGTGGAATGATCACTAGACTTGAAATCAGAACATGTAGGTGCACAGCCTGGCTCTGCCCCTTGCTAACTGAGAGGCCCTGGGGTGAGTTGCTTCCTTGCGAGTTTCATTCACTTATTATTTCATCCATCTATCATTGAAAACCTATTTATGCTGGGTGCTACACGATATGCACTTTATGTGTTATCTCACTTAATGAACACAGCACCTCTCTAGATAGCATTTTTCCAAATTACAATTTCATGCTGAGGAATAGTCACATTTCTGTGTCCTCCTTGGCCAATGCACCCTTCAGCCTCCAGACCTCCTTCCCAGGGTTCCTGACCTCTGAACCATGGGGCATAGTTATTGTTTATCCTGATGGCCTCAGAGACCTATGAGTCTATAAAAGGGAATCAAGCTTAATTGAAATTTTAGAGTTGGAACATGAGAAATGGTCTCATTCACCTGAGTCTGCATTCAAATGAGGACTCGGAGCCAACGTGTCAAATCAGGGAATAGGAGATGGAGCCAGAAAACCTCCTTCCAGTGCCCTGGGTCTCTCTCTCTTTGGCTTGTCCTTGCGGCCTTTGAGTCGAAGTTGTGGGCAGAGGGTGGCGTTCACAAGGTGTGCTGTCAGATCCAGGTTGTCTGCAGAGGCAGACAGCTCTAAAATTTGCATCCAGACACTGAGGTCTAAGGTGGCGTCAAACATGGTCCCCTCCTGGAGTCTTGATCCGAACCTGACACTTTATGTTGCTTCCTAACTGATTTCTCCACGTCTCTATCAGGCTAACCACTGTAAACCAGCAGACCTGTGTGTCCTAGGGGGCAGGGAGGGGATGGAAAGCTGATGCATTTGTCAGAAAAACCCCTGAATGTTCCTGAACTGGATGTGGGTTATGAAGGTTCTCGGCAAAAACGAAGGGTTTCTCTCCAGCTCACCACTGGTAAGGTTAGAAGACCAGAGCTGAAAAAAGGCGGCGTCAGACTGCTGCCCGGCTAACCAGAATAAAGACTCAGTGTTTAACTCTCGCTGCTAACTGTATGAGCGTTTGTTGTTATGTTAAAAAAGCAAACCCTGTGGGAAGTGTAGTTACAGGGGCTAGTTTGGACAGACTGCTTGCCTTCCCCCACCCCCAGAACAAAACCAGCCAATGACAACAAGAATCCAACAGCTGGAATGCTTTCTGGATTTCTAATCGGAATGTTCACCCGCGATTGTACGGTTTTTTTTCCCCCACAGCATTCCCATACTCATAAGCATGCATTTAAAATCAAGACCCCAGATTCCTTAAATAAAACCTATTTCATGAGTCACACGCTATCCAATTCGAGCTTAGTGGCTCGAAGGAAAAACAGTCACTAACTGCAATCTGAAGGCACAGACGAAGCCCTCAGCTCTGGTGTGCTCACCAGAGTCTGATTTGAGGTACACGAAGACACGTGCTTTTGTGTGTGGGCTCACACTGGAGAGACCCTCGATAATGCAGATGCTCTTGCTGTTGGACTTTGGAAGTAATCCAGAGACGTTTCTGTTGTGTTGCTGGTAGCAGATTTGGCCTCGAGATTAGGTTTGCCCTCGAGATAGCTGACGTTAAAAACCATTTTGCTTTCGCAGGGTCACAAGCAGTAGAGGGGACGCATGGGACAACCCAAGGACACGCTGCTACCCTGAGGACTGATGACGTTATTTGCGGAATTAGCCTGATGCATAGAACTCTATGGATATTGAAGCAGGTTCTTGTGCTGAATTGAATTTTGCCTCGGGCTTGTCCTGTTGCTAAGAAATCAGAGGCTCTCTATCTCCGACAGGCGCTTGAGAGATAGAAACTGCACATTTGCTTCCGGGCTTTTCCTCAACTCTCTGTGCCTGGACAAACACAAGCCTGCATTTCTTGGCTCCCTGCCCACCCGGAGTGGGGGAGCATCCTGCTACACTGGCAGGCATCAACCGGAGCCTAAGGAGAATGAGGGAAAAGAACGGCCCCTTATCCACGTCTGGAGGAAAATCACTCACAGAATTTGAGGTCCGCCGCGAACCACAGAAAAGACACCTTCTCGGTAGGTAAGAGAGCCTCCCCTGCCCTTCTGCTAACGTTACTTCCACAGTCCAAATGTCACCCACACTTTATCCTCACCCGAGGACATTTTTTCATTTTTTGTTCAGATAGAGTGGGAGGGAGAGAGAGGAAGAGAGAGAGAGAAACATTTATGTGAAAGGGACACATCGAGTGGTCACCACCTACATGACCCAACCAGGGCTGGGGACAAACTGCCACCGAGGTACATGCCCTTAGCGGAACTGAACCCAGGTCTCTCTGGACCACAGGCCAACACTATAACCACTGAGCCAAACTGACCAGGGCCAAATGTCACCCACACTTTAGAACCAAACCAAAGCCTTCGCCATGAGCCGGGAAGAAGGTGGGCTGTGCGTCCTCCTTTGCAGCCTGGGTGGTGGGACTTTTGAAGAATCCTGATTGTGTCACAGTCTGACCTTAGAAGTTCCCCACTAGGAAAGTGGCACATCTGGATGTTCAGTGACGTGAGGAGCCTTCAGAGCCAGGCAGGAAAGGTGATGTGGAAGCTGCTGAGGTGTGGGGTTTGGAGAACACAGGTGGTCCTGCCTTACAACACAAGATCAATTCAAAACAACAGTATTAGCAACGACAACATTCTAACTGTTCTGTGTGTGGTACCTGCTCTCTGTCCAGACATCTGTGCCTCTCCTGCCACTGAGTCTGGTGCTGTTGGGGGAGGGGTGCAGATCTGGCCACTAGAGGATCATGCATGTTTCATGTCTTAAAACAATTGGCCTCATATTCTGCCCACACCAACCATCAAGCAGCCACAGGTACTGCTCACGAGTTATGTGGCCGTTGGGTTGGGCGACGCTGTGAATGAGGGAAGTCCACCATGTCCTGCCCTCAACCACCCTGCTCAGCTCTTGCAGACTCCTGCCTATGGTTTTTTTTTTTCATGGAGTCAATCCATCTCATATTTGGTCTTCCTCTTTTCCTGCTGCCTTCTATTTCTCCCAGCATCGCTGTCTTTTCCAAAGAACCCTTCCTTCTCATGATGTGCCCAAAGGCAGGGCAGCTTCAGCTTCGTCGTTTCTGTCTCCAGCAATGCTTTAGGCTTCATTTGCTCTCAAACCCACTTGTTTTTCTTTCCGGCGGTCCAGGGTATCTGCAGAACTCTCCTCCAACACCACATTTTAAATGAATTGATGTCTTTTTCTTATCAGATTTTTCACTGTTCAACTTTTGCATCCATACCTAGTAATTGGTAATATAAGGGTGTGGATGATCTTAGCTTTGGTCTCAAATGACACATCTTTGCTCTTAATGACCTTCCCTCATCCCTCCATTGCTGCCCTGCTGGGTCTCAGCCTTCTCTTGATTTCCTGCCTAGTCACTACCATGTGGTAAAATAGAATTCATAACCTATAGAACAACGAATGTTACCTGAGCAACTATTACGGGCCAGGCCCTGAACCAAGTGTGAGGATTCACTGAATCTTTCCAACAAGCTTGTGAAGTCAGCGTTTTTACTAACCCAACCTTATAGATTAGGAGAACAGGCTCAGGAGTTAAGGGGACTTCTCCAAGGTCACACAGCCAGTACATGGCCAGGCTGAGACCCGAACCCAGCCCGGCTGACTCCAGACCTTAAATGCTGAACCATGGCTGTGAAAACGAGTTTCCTACTCATTGCACCATTCGCAGGACGTAGAGTGATGTTCTCAGTGCATCGTGCTGGGCATTTCTGGTACGTGGGCAGCACTGCTGGGATGGATCCACATCATCCGAAGTGGCTCCTTAGCTGCATCTGCAGAGAGAGCCTTTCTGTGTTCTGTGCAGAGAGAAAGGTGGATCTGCTGCGGCATTTCCGAGCTGCTGGATGATGGAGCCTTGGAAGCAGGGTCCAGTCACGTAGTAGATGCTTAATAAGTATTGGTCAAATGACAGAATTGCTTTTCTGTCACATGAGACCTCCCCCAGATCCCCCAAACCCCATCTCTGGAAAAGGGGGCTATTTGCTGGCTCTCAGGGGAGTCACAGGAAGCTCTCTGGAGTCTTCGCTTGGGGACGGCGGTGCAGAGCCCGGTTGACTTGGGAGGATGAGTTCCACACGAGCAAAGCCCCACTCCCACCCAGCAGCAGCTTCACCTGAGCGGGAAGCGGTGACGAGCCAGAGCAGAGACAAGAACAACCCTAAAAAGCCAGGGTTTTCTCTCCTTCTCCTGTGAGGCCAAGAGGACGAGGACTAGAGACACTTCAACCCAAGAGGAGTGGCCAAATCAAATAAACTCTGGATACTCTAAGAACGAGGACTCACTGAGGACAAGACCAGGTGAGAAATTAGTGTGCTTTCATTGCATCCTACAGTCTCAGCTGTGTCATGGTAGGTGCTCTGTGCAAGCGAGAACCAGGTGGGCCTTTCAGAACTCGGAAGTGTGCGGCCACTGAGGAGCGCTCGTCGCCAGCCAGTGTTTAACACACAGGCACCCCAGTCTTACCAAAGAATATAATTTTAAAATGAATAAAACATTTCTTAACTATAACCCTAGCAGAGGACACTGCTTCGGAAAACAAGAAAATGCAAAGAAGCATTTGCTGTGACTTACGGCAAAAAAACAATATGAATGCAAAATACTTCCCGTGTGGCTTGGTGAAACGATACCTTAGATATTTAGTTAAAGCAACCAGTTAGCACAAAGTGCATTTCCCCAGATTAAGACACTTCACCGAGAACCAAGACATTTCCCAGGAGGGTAAGACTCATCTGGAGAGGGATTGGACCCAACCCCAGCCCCTGTGGAAAGATTCCAGGACAGTGAAAAGTGGCATCTGGCTTCAGCAGGTGATGGGATGGAGTTTTAGGTAATGCAGGTGTGAGTACTTTGGTTGCCCGCAGTGTGGTCTGGGTGGTGGGCACTCTTTATAACCGGGTGGCTCTGAGTGTCTGGTTCCTGGTTCTGTGGCTGTTTGCACAGGGCATGACAGTATGTCACGTCTTCCCCACATTGGTTTCCCCATGCTGACCCATCATGAAGATGTTGGTTTGGTTGACTCTGGCCCCATCAATTATTTTTGGAATGATATAGGGCAGCTCTACCCTGGGGAAGAAATGACTACTCTGGCTTTTGCCATAGGGCAGGCTGTACCCCGGGGAAGAAATGACTACTCTGGCTTTTGCTATCACCACCGCTCTCCTGGATTATTGCAATAGCGTCCCCTTGCCTGCTGTGGGCTGTTCTTATGTCTAAAAATGGTCATATCCCTTCTATGCTTTTGACCTGGAGGGGCTGCCCATTACACTTAAAGGCTGCAAAGCTCCTTACTGAAAAGCCTCCTCCACCCTTCCATGCTCTGGCCTGTTCCCAATACGCCAGGGGCTCCCAGCTTCCTCTGCTCCAGCCACACTGGCCTCCTTGCCAGGCTTTGAGCACACCAGGCTCGCTCCTTCTCCCCCATATCCAGCTGGCTCTCTCTCTCCCATTCTTATGTCTTCACCCAAATGTTCTCTCTGATGATTCTCTTTAATACTACAAATGACTCCACTCCTCCCCTGCTCCCTTCCTGATCTCTGTTACCTTCCTCCCCCCCAGATACTCATTACCCTCTAACACACTACATAATTTAGTTATGTATTATGGTTATTGTCTGTCTTTCCCCTGGTGATGCCACCTCTATGAGGGCAGGGATATTTGTTTTACTCACAAAGTGTCCCAATGCTCTAGAACAATGCCTTGCAAATAGTAAGTGCTCAGTGAATTTTTGTTAAATGAAGATTGATTAAATGAATGCATGAAACAAACACTCAGATAAATCGCCTCCCACCACACACACACACACACACACACACACACACACACACACACACAGCTTGTTCTCATCAGCCACAAGGCTGATTGCATTTCTAAGAACCAGATTCACTGCTGGCTCCACATTTTACAATCAGTGATGGCACAATTCTGTCATCAAGATGCTCACTGAGGGTGGTGCTGAGCTGAGGTTATAGTAAGGGAGGAAATAATACAAACATGCTCCTTCTTAGTGGTATTCAGTCTAAGATGAACATGCAAAAGAGATGGACATAACCAAGGAACAAAGAGGCTTAATAAATAATTGCATCTTATATACACCAGAGGTAGTCATATAGCAAACAGCTTTTCTCCTTTCTTTTTTGATTTTAGAGAGAGAGGAAAGGAGAGGGAGAGAAAGATAGAAACATTGATGAGAGAGAACATCGATTGGCCGCCTCCTGCACGCCCCCCAACTGGGGATCAACCCCACAACCTGGGCATGTGCCCGGACCGGGAATCGAACCCGTGACCTCTTGGTGTATGAGTCGATAGCAAACAGCTTTTAAGCCCTAGTTTCAGCCACAATATATCATGAATCTTTCTTCCCACTGCTGCCTAAACCCCACCCCAACTGAATGAATGACTATTGCCCAGATTCAGTGCATGAGGGAGGGACCCTGATGCTTCTGTCTCCGCTTCAGTGGTGTGCTAGTCATGCCTTCTTCACATCACGTACCAGGAAGTGGTGTCAAGTGGTAGCTAAGAGGGTGCGCAAGGGTCTTGGGGCATGCAGCCTGGATTCGCATCTTGCCTCTCTCACGTGTAAACTATGTGCCCTGAGCACCTTACTTAAAAGTCACAGGGCCTACTGAGCTCCTCCAGGTGTCCTCAGCTGGGAAATCAGTCTTCCTTGAATAAGGTAATCACCACGGAGTTCCCCGAGCAGTGCCTACCTATGGTAACCCCCAATCAGTGTTAGTGGTCATTGCTTTGTTAGTCAGGAATCTGCTACATGATCTTGAACATCTTTGCCTGACCTTCAAGTTCCCCTCAGTTTGTCTTCCCTCCCAACCTTCTTTCTCCATATCAGCTCTTCATTGTGCCAGACACATCTCTTCCCTTGGCCTGGACTCTCCTTGGTTTACTCTTCACCCTTTCCTCTTCGTTCTTACTTCTCGTACCAACTCAGCCCTAGAGTTTTCTTCTGCATTTATTCTGTCAGTCCTTCCACACTGAACCCAAATCCGTGCTAGGCTCCCTTGCCCCCTGCCTGGCTCCTCCCACTCCCTCCCTCCCTCCCCGCCGTCCCTGGAGCTCGTGGAGCGTGGGTGCTGTGGACTGGAAGCCTGCCGTGCATTTTCTTGTCTCTTTCAAGGACCTTTTGAGAAAGAACATTGGTCCTGTAATTGTCAACTTTTGCTGAGCCTTTATCTTCATTTTTGTTTTCCCAGGTGCAGCTTGGCCTTGGAAAATAGCCCAACTTAGCCCCAAGGTGGAGGAGAGACTTTAATGCATTCATCTATTCATTAATTCATTTATTCCACAAATATTTATGGAGAGCAAACTAAATGCTGGATGTGAAACCAGGCCTATGTCATTTCTCCCCCACAGGAGCTCACGTCTGCTGGAGATGATGCTGGAATGTAGACTGGGCTGCAATGGGGCACTGTGTGCAAAAGGCAGTGGTAACCTGGCTTATCAGGGTGAACATGGCTTGGAGCCAGCCTCACTGGAATTTCTTATGAGCTTTGCCAGTAACTGGGTGTGTGACCTTGGGCAGGTTGCTTAACCTCCTAGAGACTCAGTTTCCTCATCTATAAAATGGAGTGATAACCTGCACTTCCCAGAGTTAATATTTTCTATATCTTTTATTGCTCTCGGGCTTCCACTCTGCTGGGTAGTCCCGGGATGGGTGAGTTGGGTGGAGGGACTGAGTCCTTAAACTTGTCAGTGATGGTATCTTAGTTGCTTTGGGTTTGCCTCAAATTAGCTGTCTCTGAGTTAGATGCTCAGTTTGCCAGGTCTCATCCCTCCACTGGAAGACAGTGTCTAGGTCTAGGGAAGTGGTTCTTCATCTGCAGTGACTTTGCTCCTCAGGGGACATTCGGCAACGTTGGCAGACGTTTTTGATGATCACAGTGGAGTAGGGGAGTTACTAGCATCTAATGGGTAGAGGCCAGGATCGCTGCTAACTAGCTCACAATGCACAGCACGGCCTTGTGGTTACCTGGCCCAGGGCTCAGTAGTGGGAGGTTGAGGAACCACGGTCCAGTGCAAACTGGATGAGCTCGCATGGCGTGGGGGTAGGGCTGGAGCTGCGTCTCAGGCCATTTGGTCTGGCCTCTGCTTTCCCAGCGTCTCCACCTTGGCTCTCACTGGCTCAGCAGGTCTCTCTGGATTTCAGTTTTGACCTTTAATCGACCTTTCTGGTGGGGTTGCCTCACCTCTTAGCACCTGAGCTTGCTAAAAGGCCAGGGAGGTGCAGGGACACTGACTTGGGACCCTTCTCTGCCTGGCTTTCCTGGGCTGACATTGTCACTGCAGTCCTAGCTTAGGGACACCCAGAAATGGGAGTTCCTTCCTGAAGTGCCATGAAGAACGAGGTACAAAGCCACCGAGCTTACCCCAAATCTCTCCAAAGCTTGGCTCCACCCTGTGCCAGGATTTCTGTCCACAGTTGGGGGTGGGAGCAGGACTCATGGGTCTGATGGTTTGCTCCCCCAGCTTCTGCCCCGTCAACTTGCTTTCAGAACTGGAAGCCTTCCTTGACCTCCCGTCCTGTCTGGCATGCCCACCCCTGGGTGGCATTTCTGTCCTTCCCGGAGCGCATTTTCTCGCCTTCTTCCCTGGAGCTACATACAGAATATCTGCAGGGAATGTGACTGTGGGAGTGGAATAAAAAACACACCTTTAATATTTTCAAAGTATTATTCTTGTTACATAGTGTACGTGGCATATATTCTTCTAAACCTCGCAGCACAGGCCTAGGCCATCACGCGCCCTCGCTGTGGGAACGGGGCAAAGGAAGTGACGGGAAGGAAGCTTCTTGGCACAGGCCAGGGAACGAATTCTTGCTGGATTTCTCCTGGAGTTCGGAAGGCTGCCCTCTGATGAGGTCACCTGGCTCGTTCCTAGACTGAGCGGCCAGAGGCAGGCCGCCACCTGCACCCTGTTTGCCTGCTTTATCTGGGTTTCTGTGGGAGAAGCTGCAGCTTTTCACTCTTAAAAGAGTTTTACCAGCAGTCACCTTATGACAAGGGTTGAGACTTTGGCCATATGTTTTACTGAACAACCGTGTTCTACTTTGCCTAAGCCAGTTTTGGGACTTGTGCCCCGAGAAATCAATCTTACTGTGGGCTCTGAAATTGTAAATATAAGAAAACACACACACACACACACATCTTAAGAACACACTCTTTCATGAAGTACATTATGATTTCTTATTTCAGTAATTATGATTTGGCAAATTTAGTTTTCAGCATAAAATGGCCAAATGCGATGAAATGGTATCAAGGGTAAAAGAAAAAGAATGTTTTTCTTCCATAAATCATTTAAAATCAACTTCAGGATTATACATTTTTTTAATGGTTTTTGTAATTAAAGCTTCTGCTTATATCACTTTATCTTTGTGAAGGTGATAAAGAAGCATAACAGTGTTCATTTTATTATAAAGTATGATTTTATGACTATCAGAAATGCAAACTTGCAAACTTGTGTTCATGTTTCTATATCAACACGCTTTAAGTGCCAGCCGATGTTCTGTGATCAATAAGGCATAATTTATATACATTATCGTGAAGTGTCCTTGGCTGGAAATGTTTGTTGGCAATATCCAAATTATGGCTGAATATGAATGATGATAATCAACAAGAAGAGTGCTCTCAATATGACTATTGTGGCAAGTTTTATTTCATCAGGGGAAGTAAAATAGCTATTGATTTGAATTAAGTCAGTAAGTTCCAGCCATGATTTTAAATAGACTGGTGGGTCTAATTGAGAGTTTAATGGTGCTAAAATTAACTTTTGTGTTTCTAGGGACATACAATCTTGCATTATTTTGCATAAAGTTTGCTACTGAAGTAAATTTAGACCCAGTAAAGTGTCTGAAATATCTCATTTACATTTGCAGTTAGCAAATAAAGTATACCAGATTTTTCTTCTGATGTCTGGTAATCTCAACCAAGAATGGAGACTAATGCAGTTTATTAAATATCTTAAATTTTGAGTTGCTGCCTGGCCAGTGTGGCTCAATGGATTGAGCATTGTCCCATGGACTGAGGGGTCCCGGACTGATTCCCCATTAGGGCACATGCCTAGGTTTTGGGCTTGATCCCCAATAGGGGGCATGCAGAAGGCAGACTATCGATGTTTCTATCTATCTCTCTCTAAAAAAAGAAATCAATGAAAAAAACATATAAATATATATATTTTTTGAGTTGCTATTTTATCTTAGGTCAATTGTTCTCAGCCCTGACAGGTATTAGAATCATCTGGAGAACTTAAAAAAAATAAAATAAAATAGAACAGCAACAACAAAAATGCACCAGACCAATTGAATCCATCTCCCGGGGGGTGGGCCCCAGGAATCAGTACTTTAAAGCGTATACTAGATATTTTTCATGTGCATCTGGGGATTAGAACTTCTGCCGTAGGGGAAATATACCTGACAAATACTCTTATTAAGGAAAGCTTTATATAGTTCAACTATTTTATAATAAAATTAAATTCTATTATAGTTTTATTTTCACTGACATACAACCAGTGTTTAAGAAAATGCGCATAAGAGCAAAGGAGAGTGTAACTTAGGTTTTCCCTGTGCGTCCAGAGCATTCACAAAAGCAGGGGAGTCTGGTTATGGTCACCTGGAAAAACCTGAGTTAGTCAATCCATTGAGATGCCGAGGACCTGCCATCTCAATAGGCCTTTTCTTCTTTTGCTTCTTGTGAGAGTGGAGTGATTTCTGAGGGGCTCCCAGAAAGAGGTAAGAATCCTGGATCATGAGTCTAAAGAATCAGGTTTTGAGTCTCAGTCCTGTTACTTGCTGCTCCTTACTCAGGGCTGAGGTCTGTAGACCCCTAGCTTTGCCTGGAAAACAGGTGGAAATGCAGAGTCTCAGGCTCCATCCAGACCCACTTCTGCATTCTGGCAAGATCCCCAGGGGATTTGGGGCACATCTAGAGCAAGTCAATGGACCCTCTGAGCCTTGCTTTTTGTATCTTAGCTAAAGGGGGGCAGGTTCTTAATATCTCCTCTGCTTCCCTACAGAATATGTGAGAACCAAATGCATGATATGAAAGCATTTTCAAAAAGTATTTTTATTGTGGCAAAATATACATAACATAAAATGTATCCTTTTAACCATTTCTAAGTATACATACAATTTCCTGGCATCGAGTATATTCACATTGTTATGCAACCATCACTACTGTCCATGTCAAGAACTTTCCATGATCCCAAACTGAAACTCTCAGCCCATTAGACAGTAATGTTCCCACTTGCTCTTCCGCCAGACCCTGGCGACCACCATTCTGCTTTCTGTGACTATGAATCTGACTGTGCTAGGTCCTTCATAGAAGTCGAACCATACAATATTCATTCTTTTGTGGCTGGTTTATTGCCTTAGTACGATGCCCTCAACTTCATCCATATTATAGCATGTATAAGAATTTTATTCCTTTTGCCCTGGCCGGTTTGGTTCAGCGGTTAGAGCGTCGGCCTGCGGTCCAGAGAGACCCGGGTTCGGTTCCCGCTAAGGGCATGTACCTCGGTTGCAGTTTGTCCCCAGCCCTGGTCGGTTGTGCGGGTGGCAGCCACTCGATGTGTTCCTTTCACATCGATGTTTCTCTCTCTCTCTCTATTCCTCTCTCTCCCTCCTACTCTACCTGAACAAAAAATGGAAAAATGTCCTCAGGTGAGGATAAAAAAAAAAAAAAGAATTTTGTTCCTTTTAAAGGCTGAAAAATATTCCATTGTATGTACAGACCACATTTTGTTTATCCATTTATCTGTTGATGGACATTTGGGTTGTTTCTACCTTCTGGTGCTTGTGAATAGTGCTGCTATGAACATGGGTGTACAAATGCTGTTTGAATCTTTCCTCTCATTTTTTGGGGGGTGTATAACTAGAAGTGGAATTGCTGGATCCTAAGGTAATTCTCTGTTTATTTGGGGGGGAATGGATGCACCATTTCACATTCCCATAAGCAATGCAGAAGGATTTAAATGTCTTCATTCTCATCAACTCTTGTTATTTTCTGTGTGTACATGTGTTAATATAATAGCCATTTTAATGAGTCTGAGGTGTTTTATTTGCATTTCCCCAATGATTAGTGAGGTTGAGTATCTTTTCATGTGCTTATTAGCTGTAAAATATTTTATATCATATATACTGTTGCAATTTTGAGATTATTATATTGAATTATGAAAGTACTGACTACTTTGTTCAAGAAATCTTACAGATTTCCTTCAGCTGTTCTATGAAAAATTTAGCCAGATTTTCTTCTGGAGCATAAGTGAGTATGAATGTCATCTGGGACTCCAATCATGCAGTCTGGAAATACTCTAATGTTTGCCTCGGTTTCCTCATCCATAAAATGGAGGAAATAATCCCACCTCTAGACTAGTTTCGAGAATTCAGTGAGATAATACATATGAAATGCTTAGTGAGTATACAAGGAGTGTCCTCTGGCCCTGCTGATGCGGCTTACTGGTTGAGCATCGACCCATGCACCGAGGTCATCGGTTCGATTCCCAGTCAGGGCACATGCCAAGGTTGTGAGCCCGATCCCCAGTGGGAGGCATGCAGGAGGCAGCCAGTCGATGTTCTCTCTCATCCATGTTTCTATCTCTCTCTCTCCCTCTCCCTTTCTCTCTCTCTAAAATCAATAAAGAAAAAATATTTGTAAAAAAGTGTCACCCTGGCTGGTTTGGCTCAGTGGTTAGAGTGTTGGCCCACGGACAGAGAGTCCCAGGCCCGGTTCCCGCTAAGGGCACTTACCTCAGTTGCAGTTATTCTCCGGCCCCAGTTGGGGTCGTGTGGGTGGCAACCAATCAACGTGTCTCTCACATCGATATTTCTCTCTCTCTCTTCCCCCCTTTCTCCCTCCTGCTCTATCTGGAGATAAATGCAAAAGTGCCCTCGGGTGAGGATAAAAAAAAAGTGTCCTCTGCTATTTGCTCTCACTGCAGAGTGGGGGTGTCATTCCACCTTGGTTCCCCAAGCTGGCGATGCAGAGTGGACAGGAGGATGTGAGGCAGAGGACGGAGAGGAGAGTATTTGGGGCCACGCGGACAGTGATGAGCTGGGCGCAGTACACTGCAGACTGTTCAGAGGAGCAGAGGGCAGTGCGAAGTGAGGCTGGGAAGGTGAGTTGGGACCAGGTGGCAGGGGTGTAGGACGGGAGTCCACCAAGAAGTGTGGGCTTTTGAAGGCAGTGGGGAACCACCAGAGGTTCTGTGTTGGGAGGGACACGATCAAAGCCGGCCTGTGTTTGTTGTTCTTCCCACGCAGGCATGACCCTCAAACCATAATAGCAGCACCCACACCTGAGGCTTTGATCCTGACCATCGCCGCTGTTTACCTTCTGGGGAGTACCTTGGATATTTACAAAGTGCCGTGTAATCAGTTTCATTAGTTAACAGATAAGATTAATTAGATTTTTGAGGCAAGTGAGGACTGGACTTGGCTTGGAAAAGCGAGGTGCTAAAGGAAGCAGCCGGAGCCTCCGCTGGGGGGGTCTCTCTGCAAGTCTGGGGGTGTGACCTCCTCAGCAATATTTTTAGGGTGCAGAAAACCATACCAAGAGTTTCCCAGAAGGGAAACCCACCTTCGAGAAGATTTAGTCTTACCTAGGATGGGTAGGAGTGCTGCATTCATGTAGTTTGGGATATTTTCAAATATACACTAAATAGTACTTATGCAAAGTGCTGAGATTGGGAAGGAGGGATGTGGTATAAGTGACACATCTTCCATTCACTACATTTTAGCAAAACTGGCAAAGAATGGCTGTGTTTATAACGCATTGTCAGGCTTTCTTTTGTCTTTAATGAAAACAATATAAAAATTGTACATGGCAAACTAGATAGGGGAACAACCAGCAAACATGTAAAGCACCTACATTTCCATTGAGCAGATAATCATTGACAGTGAGAGGGCTGTCTTCAGGAATGGCCACCGGTGGCTCTTGCTAAATGAACATTTCACTTGGTTTTTAAATACATGTTTGAATTTTATAAGTTGTACTTTTCTTAGCAAGAAACCTAGTTTAGCCTATATTTTATGATATTCTATAGTTAAGGTGTTAGAAACGGTCATATTAACCAAACAAATGATTTTCGTTAAAGTGGCAGCAGGATAATGAACAAACTAGTTAACGTTTCATTGTGGTGAGCTCCGAAGTCTTCCATTCCATGGGACATCCTGCACTTACATGTGCCGAAGGATGAATTCGAAGATCTTTTCGGCAAAAGACACTCTTTGGGCACAAAACTTAACACTTGGATAGAGGTCACTGAGGGTTCCATTAGAAAAGCAAAAACCACGTTGGTCATGGATTCGACAGAAGGAATTAGATGCTTATTTTAAAAAGTTGAAAAGGCTGATGTTGAAAGAAGTTGCTAACGACCCAGATCGGGACCCTGCTGCCCATGGCGACAGCTGGTCATAGCTGTCCTGCAGCACCCCGGCTGATCACCAGAAAGAGAAAACAAAGCAGTTGCTGCAAAACCTCACATCTGCTAAAGCCTGAACTTCCAAATCCTGCGCAGGGCCATGCATATCATTTGCCAGAATGTACTTCTTATCAAGAACCACAAAAGAAATGGAGTCTGAGACATCTAGGTCCCTGGCTCCCAGTCCTGGGATGTAGGGAAGAGGATTGAAAGGGGTGAGGATGAATGCTGATTGTCAAAAGAAGTATGGAGTGTTATTCCCATTATACAGATGAGGAACCTGAGGCATGGGAGTCAGTGACTTGTTAAAAGTCACATAGTATGGGATTCAAAACCAGGTCTATCTGATTTCAGAACTAAGAGATTTTTAGCAATTATAATGGGAAGTATCTTTCATGTATTATGTGTCCAAAGCTTAATTTGCTTCCTTGGCTTTAATCCTCATCAGATCACATTCTTTTAGGCTATATAATTTGAAACAGACTGTTACAAAAAGATTATTTTGGCAACTTACTTGGTGGTTTTCCCAAATTTGCTAACCTTTTCAACGCCTTCCAAAAAATGTGATCTGGGTAACTTTTGCAATTATGGTAAGCTCCTTGGATACAAAGTCACTGGTGACATTTTAGGGAATGGGATGAAGAATTATTTATGCCATAAACTCCTAAATCCAGGCTTAAAGCCAAGTTATGCCACAGACAATATCTATGAAATCCCTAAAACATGCCCAGTTTTTTTTATTCTTGAGTTCCTTATCGATCTTGGTTTTAGATTTAATTACAAAGAAAGAAACAAAACTGACGTTTACTGATTATAACCCCCAAACCCAAAAGATTAGGAAAGAATTTATAGTCAGTATAACTCATTTACTCATTTATCAACAAACATTAATTACTTACCATGAGCCTTGCTGGAAGCTAGTGGGTATTCATTTACTAATTCAACAAATATTTGTTGTGCTGTGTCCTGGCTATTCCGTTGGTTCTCCCACTTCCTCAGCCCCACATCCACACAGATCCATTCTCCTCCCTCTCTGCCCTACTCTGTCCCAGTGAAGGTGCACTTCTGCATTACCTGGGCCTTTTGCTTTGACGCCTCCATTGGTTTGGTCAATAGGAGGAGCCAGCAGGCATCTTAAGGGCAAGAGAAGCTGCTCCCCTCCTGCGTCCTCTCTTTTGACCTAATGTGTGCCTCCATGACTATAGCTTTTGCTGGGTGGCCCAATATTATACATTTCCCAGTCTCACTGGCTTCCAGTGACACCGTTTCTCCCTTTGTTCCTTCTGCCGTAGGGGTGATCATGGATTTCCATTTTTGCCGGCTCCTGGGTGCCTCACCCTCCCTGCGTGTTCCCATAATCCTGTGCTCACTTCTGTAAGACGTTTCTTCACTGAATTCTCTTCATTTACACCCTCTATGGCATTAAGCACTGACTCTCCTCAAAGACCACTAGGATTACCTATTGATTAAACAAGGCTGAGTGTATTATCTACTACAATAAAGGAAAGCATCCCTTTGGTAAGGTCTAACTAGTGTCTTACAGAAGAAGACTCATAGAATTTTGTGGTTTGACTTCAAGTAGTTTAAGGTAGGTCTTTAAATTCAGCTATTGGATTAGAATTGGGCAAAGTTAATGATGAAACTTTTTAGGGCTGGTGGACACAACAAGAGGAGAGAGTTTTGAAATGAGATGTGACAAATAGTCATTTGATAGGCAAGTGGATTTGCCCAGTTGAGAGACCCAAAGCCTGAGAAGTGAGCCATTTGCCCAGATGAACAGCCTATTGTCCTGAGAAGATGGCTAGTTGACCAGTCTATTGTTCAGATAAAGGAGTATTGGAGGGTCTAACCCTCCAGTCCAGAATTTCCCCAAACAAACAGTAATGTTGATACAGAGGCCATAGTGTTAGTCCTAATAATTAAACCATAGGCTTGCTTTGGGCATCTCACAGGTGATATAGTGCCCACTGTGGTCGTTCTTCGGCTTAAGCGGGGTGACAGACCATTACCTTCTGGGGGCACCGTCACCCAGATCTCCACTGCTGTCTGAGTCCTGATTGTGCATCAGACTACTGGGGGGGTCCTTTTGATCTCTTCAGGTGCCAGGTTTGCTCGTTCTTATTGCTGGGTGATCCTCTGCTAGTTCATTTGATGAGAGGTCAGCTGCACAGTAGCAGTAAAGATGCTGATCACACATGAAAACATTGCAGCGCAGAGAAGGATTATGGTCGGAGTTTGTGCCAGGAGCTGAGCACCCAGATTAAACTAAGACAACAACTTGTCCCAGATATGGGGGTATTAGCCAGATCACTGAATTTTATGTTTTTTTTGTTTGTTTGTTTTTTGGTTTGCTTTTTGGATCTCTTAGTAACAGCAAAGATCCCAGAAAGTTCTGTGGGGATGTAAGGGCAACATTCTTTCATTAATATAACCTTATTCCCCTGGAGAGGCCAGTACGATATTGAAAGTGGCTCTACTTGCCAGGTGGTGGGAGACAACCGGGTGGGAATGAACATAACTGGCGAAAGTGGGAAACAGAAGGGGCTACGTTCAGCCTGGAAGTAAAAGCTGGATTTGATTAAGAAGCTGTTTTCATTATGGGTGCTTCAGAGACTCCTGATTCGCTGGAAAATGTTCTTTCTTTTTAAATTCTAGTATTTGTGCCTTTAGTCCTAACACTTTCAATCTCCTTCATGGCTATATTTTTTCTTTATCTACATTTTTGAGGCATTTTATACCCAACTCTAATATGTCCCTGATAATAGTAACGTGACAGCATTTTATTGTAATTATTTGTTCACTGGTATGTCCTCTGGCTGGACTGTGGGGTCCTCAAGGGCAAAAGTGTGTCTCAGCCAACAGATGTCGCGGCTCTTAGCGCAATGTCTGATGTGCACGAAGTCTCAGTAAGGCCATCGTTGCCATCACTTTGTCTTCCTCTTTTCCTGTAACCCAGGCGGTCCCTGGGCCTCAATGGCAGGCTGAGTGCTTGGCCTGTGCCCACCATGGAGAAGAAATTTGGCATTTTTTTTGAGTCCCCAAATACAACCATAAGGCATCAGGCAGAAATGAATGTTTTTTTGAAGATGATTGCTTTTGTTGGTGGTGAGGGTTTGTTGTACAGCGCTCTGACGGTCAGCTCATTAGACCGGACATCTCTGCCCAGCTGTCCCCCCTCTTCCAGCCAGTCCCACACCCACGATCCGGCCCATCAGCTGGCTGCAGAAGCCACCCCAGCACTGCCCCTCGCTCACTTCTCCTCCCCTGCTCAGCAGCATCACCTCCTCATGCCTTCAGCAAACAAGTAACTTTAATGATCAGGACCTGCCCTCCTGACACTGAGGCTGAGGACTGCAAATAACTAATGAATTTGTCCCGGTCTCTTTTAGACTTTCCTCTGCTTAAATAATCCTCCTCTTTCTACTCTTGTCAAATTGCTGCTTACCTGTGGAGACAGACACAGGTTACCACACCTCCCCACGGAGACTGTCCCAGTTAGGACAGCCGACATTCATGTCCTGCCTACCAAGTACTTGAGATGTAATCACTCTCATTTAAATCCTCAGAGTGACCCTAAAAAGCTGGTAATATTTTACAGATGAGGGAACTGGGGACAGAGGGGCTGAGCAATGATCCCCAAGCTGCCTAGCTAATATGTGGTCAGTCTCCGGCTAGTCTGGTATGTTGCTCATTGAAGATCAGTGCTGAGCACAATATACAGATCAATAAGATGCTTGCTAGGTCTGTGGCTTAATGTTTGCTCTCGGCAGGGATCTTACCCTTGTACTGGCTGGTTTCATAGAAAGCGCTCATGGATGTTTGTTAGGTTGGGAAGCAGGGCAGTGAAGGCCTAAGACCGGGACCTTCAGAGGCAAACAGAACTGGTTGATAGCAGCTCCGCCATGAGCTGGTTAGTTGTGTGCATGAGGTACCCGGGCTGCTGTAACCAATTCCCACAAACTGGGTACCCTAAAAAAGACCAGGAATTTATTCCCTCGCGATTCTGGAGGCCAGAGTCCAAAGTGAAGGTGTTGGCAAGTTGGTTTCTTCTAGCGGCTCCAAGTGAAATCTATTCCATGCCTCTCTTCTAGCTTCGGGGGGTCACTCGCAGTCCTTGGCTTTCCTTGTCCTTAAGCTAGTTGGGTCACTCCAGTCATTGCCTCCTCATCACATGGCCTTCTTCCCATGTGTCTGTGCCAGTCGTTGGATTTAGGGCCACCTGACTCCAGGATGAACTCAATCTAATTACATCTGTATATATATGTATGTATTTGGTCAATAATCTGGAAATAGTCTCTCTTATATATATATATTTATAGACCTAAGAGGGGAAAATATACTATATTTTGGTGGGGACCAAGTTTCTTCTGTCATTTGGAGTTACCAGGTAAAATACAGGATACCCCATTTAATTTTAATTTTAGGTAATCCCTGAATAATTTTCAGTGTGTCCCATGCAATATTATAATAAAATATGTTATATTCATATAATCTAGTAAAACAACAAAACATGATTTGCGGTTTTTCTGAAATTCAAATTTAACTGGGCATCTTGTGTTTTTATTTCCCAAGTCTTACAGCTCTACTCTCGCAGCCGGAGTAGCAGACATACGGTCGTTCTCTGGGATGATACAGGTTCCAGATCAGGCTGGGCCCACGCCGCTCTCTCAATACCCTGACATCCTACATACTTGCACGCAGCAAATACACAAACCATCGCTGAGTTTCATCTTCCCCGCTGAATAAACAGCTTGTCGTTTTATGAAGGGCTCCGCTACTAATGTGGTCTTGAGGCCGAATGTTGAGACTTTGATACATCTCTGTGAAGTTTCCAGAAGAGTGAAAGTTCACAAACCGGTTACAGAGCCTGCAGATGGCCCAAACTGTTCCCAGTGTGGAAAGGCCATGGGGTGATCAAAGCTTTGCAGGACACGCACTTCCTGCCTCCAGCCAGGAGCAGCTGCTGCACCAGCCCGAGACAAAGCTGGCTTGCAGTTCGCCGGCGCTCAACTTGAGTGCTGTAAAAACATGCGTTTAAAAAAGGGGGAGAGATGGGAGTTTGTCCAAGACACTTCTATGCTCTATTAAGTTAGTTCTAATTATTTTAAGGAAAACAGGAATGCAAAAGTCTCAGCCTGGAAGGTCAGCGCAGGAGTGGCGGGTCCTACCGGACAGGCTGTACCAGAATGCTCCTGGCAGCGTTGTGTGGCAGTAAAAAGAAAAGACAAGGGAAACAGGACTGTGCATCTAGGGCATGCCGAGTGGACCATTATATGTTTACATTGGAATATTTGGTAACTGTGGCTGTTATCAAACCTAGCGAGACAGAACCATACGTTCTGAACTGGAGGGATTACTCTGTTGTGGAGCTAAATGAAAGGAAAAAAGAAAGGAAAAAAAGAAAGGATAATGTGTATAATAGAACTTGTTTCAAAAAAGGGAATGAAAACAAGAAATGAAATTCCACCAAACAGTAAGTATATGTGTGCATTTGCATCTATTTTTATGAGAAAAGCATAGAAGGATCCATATCAAAATCTCAATATTAATCACCTGGGCCCTGGCCAGTGTGGCTCAGTCATTAAAACATCAGCCCATGTACCGAAGGGTCATGGGTTTGAATCCTAGTCATGGGCATGTACTTGGGTTGCAGGTTTGTCCCCGGCCTCAGTCAGGGAGCATGAGGGAGGCAACTAATCGATGTGTGTCTCTCACATCGATGTTTCCCTCTCTCTCTTTCTCTCCCCCTCTCTCCTTTCCGCTCTCTCTAAAACTCAATGGAAAAAATATCCTCAGGTGAGAATGAACAACAACAACAACAACAAACAAACAAACAAAAAATACAACAACAACAACAAGCATTAGTCACCCGGGGTGAAATGGGACTTGAGGGTAAGATTATCAGCTTTTTGTTTGTACCTCGCTGTATTCTTTGGTTTAGTACAACAACTGTGTATTATAAAATTAAGAAAATTGAATACCAAATAAAATATAAAGTATATGACTTCACTGAAGGGCTTCTTTACACAGTAGGCTTCCTACCAAACTCCTTCCTCATTTCACTGGATACATTTAAAATATGGTTCAATTCACAAAACTTGAGTTGATAAATAACTTTCCTAGGAATGTATTTTAGCACTGTGGTATACTTACACCTTTTATCCCGGGAGCTAGCCAGAAGTAGGATTTTGGCTTACTGGGGAAAACGCTGGATATTATGAGAAACCTGAGATGAGCTGATGGTAACAGACTGAGTGTTACCAGGAATTCCAATGCAAAAGCTCCAGCTCGATTCTCTGTGAGGCTGCCAACCAGATGCTCTGTCTTCCTTGCAATGAAGAAATAGTACATGTTTGCATATATTTGTAAAGCCTTATTTTTAGGGATACGTTCATTCTCTGCTTGTATTAGTCTTTCCTTCAGCCAGCATCTGCAGGCCTGATTTTTGAGGTCCTTACTCTCAATACTGAGCAGTGTACTCATTGGTATTTTATAGGTTGACCCACCACTACGTCGCTGCTCTAGAAAGTTCTGTGTACTTAGATGCAAGAGTAAAAAAGTATTAGGTGCCTTTTAATATATTATATATTTACATTAAAATTATGTATATATTTCTTCTTTGTGTGTTCTATAAGCACCACAGATTCTTTTTGGAATGAGTTACATAAGTACAAATAAATATCAAGTGCATAATGCCGCTGTGATGGGGAGAGGGCAGATGTTGGATATGCTGATAGGTAAACAGGACTAGCGTTGCGACCTTTGTATCTTCCTCAGTTCCCAGTTGAACTGAAGTTTTGAATTAGTTTCCATCTGACAGGTGACTCTGGGGAACATGAGGCTCTTTGCTTCTAACTTACTGTAGATCACTCCGTTTTTCAGCCCTTGGCTCCATTCAAGGAGGGAATGTCAATCCCCACACCCAAAGTTATTGTGAAGAAAGTGAGATAAAATGTATGAATTTTCCAAGGTCCTCGGAAATGGCTGGATCAGTCCAAGGAACAATCACTGTTGTTAATAAGCAGCTCTATTGGCCTCAGACACAAATCGGAACAAAACACTCACAGGTATCTATTCGGCAGTATTCTATTTAGTACTAGTGAAAGGTATATTTCAATTAGTGAGACTTGTTAGGACACATGGAGAGTCGGGGTTTCTGCAGGATCAAGTGCATACAGCTCCAGGGGTGAACTCGTTGCACCACAGCCTGTGAATCAGTGCCAAATGGAGCACCTCCTGCTTTGCTTTCCTCCACCAAGTGGAAGGCTTGACCCAGACTATTCTGCATGCAAAAATGTCTCCTGTCCCGAGGGGCCCCTTTCATCTGAGGCCCTTTCCATAGCCTCCTGGAGGCCAAGCTACTGGTCTACTTCTCACAGGTTCATATATGATTTCTAGACATTTGAAGCCACAGGGGGAAAATTATTCTTTGGACCGGACCTTTTGGAGAAGATTGAAATATATGCTATTTTCTAAATGCACTTTACACATCTGAAACCATTTTATGGATATAATACTGGAATGTGCATAATTTGATTTCCTCATAAAGTTTGGTATTTTTTGAGACTGAAAGAACTGAATATGTTTTTCTGAGAAATGTGAGCTTTTCTTTTATTCACAAAGTCCAAGAAAAAGTTTAATTTACTTAATTATTCCATGTTTGCAAAAAAAAAAAAAAAATGACCTTCAGGACTCCTTTTCTTTGTGGGAAGAGAGAGAACAGCCCTCCTTTGGCAGAAGGTCTGCTGGGGCTGGTGTGTTGCTTTGAAACAAGCCCACCTTCCTGCAGCTGGATCTGCTCCTCACCCTATAGCTCACTGTCCTGTATTCTCTCCTGTATCTTTTAGGGTGCAAGGGGTGGGTGGTAAATCCATTACCAAAACCACCTTACCATTCATTAAATAGTACACACACACACACACACACACACACAGGATCGCGCTGTCCAGAAGAAAGAACAAAACAAGTCTGTGAATTGTTCGTGTCTATTCTAATCCATAGGGGTCTACACAGCATAGATTTGAGAGGGTCTCCTTTGCTGTGTTCAGTTCACACAAGCTCCTCAGTGGGTCTGGGGTAGGGCTGCCAGATGTAATACAGGACACCCAGTTACATTTGAATTTCAGATAAACAATGAATGCGTGCAATAGTTGGGACATCTGCTAATTTAGTATTGCCGGCGTTCGACGTTTATCTGAAATTCAAGTGTAACTGAGTGCTGTGCATTTGGATTTGAAAACCCTGGTGACTCTAGTCTCCTGGACTCCTGAGGGCACTCCACATTTCTTCATTCACTCAACCCAAACTGATGGCGTGTTACTCTGTGCCAGGCTTTGTTCTAGGCTCCATGGAGATAGCCCCAAACAAGATGGGCGTGGTCCCCACACTGTCCTAGAACAATGGTTTTGTTGGGAAAACAGACCAATAAATAGGTGTAAGAAGGAAGGAAGGAATGGAAAGGATGGGAAGGGAAGAAAGAAAGAATAAAATCAGCAAGATAACTTTAAATGGTGATGAGTGGTATAAAGATAACAAAAAGAGCAAGGCTGGCCAGGTGGTCAGAGAAGGCCACCCGGGGGCATCTATACTGAGCTGAGGCTTGAAGGATGAAGAAGAGACAGCCATGGTAAGTGCCTAAGGGAGAGCAATCCAGGCAGAGAGAGGGAACAGCAAGTGAAAGGCTTTGAGGTGAGAATGTGATTGTATGTGCAAAGAACAGAAAAGCCAGTATTGGATGAAGGGTCTGTAGGTGCCACTCAATCCTTGAGTCCTCAGCTTGTGGTCATTCTGTTTGGATCATGGTTCCTACCAAGAAATTTCTTTGTCATTTGCAAGGTCAGAAAGGGTGGTAAATATGATCAAAATGGTAAATAAATCGGCTTAGGGAAATAACACGTGTTGGCAGGAAGGAAGGAGAGATGGAAGGAAGGAGGCAGGGAGGTGGAGGAGAGGGAGCTAGAGGTGTAGATGGATAAACAGACAGACAGAGCAAGCATTCCCAGAATTATATCTGAACAAAAATTTACAGCTTTGTTTTCTTAGTCTTATGATAGCCAAACCCCACCAGCACAGACATAAAACAACTAGTCTGAGAACCAGTACTGATTCATATCTGGGATAGAGGGAGCCGGGGGAGGCAATGACTTAGCAGGAAAAAAACAAAACAAATAAAAATAAGAACAAAAACAAAATAACCCTAACGTAGGGTTGTTCTTGACTTCAGCAGCTGGTATTGAGAGCCCCAGGAAGGTATGGCTCCTGTGTCCCCCACGCTCCCAGCCCTGTTGTGGGTAGGCGGCCCCGGCCAGCATTCAGCTGGTGAAGGAGGAAGGAGGGAAGGAGCCAGGAGCACCTCTCTGGGCCCCATGACCTCATGTTGAAGGGAAGAGGCTGGACTGAATGAGCTCAAAGGTCCCTTTCAGCTTGAGCACTACATTCCACACCTTTTCTATTTTCTCTCTTCTGCTTCAAGCTCACAAATTTCTCTGCAGCCAACACTGTTGTAAAACCTCCCTTTTCCTCGCCTCTTACGTGCTCAGGCATTGACCAGAGTTCTCAGCAGTTGCTCACTTCTGACGTTGGCTGTTTATTATATTTAGACCTTGGGGAGGACACATAAATAAAGCAGCTGATGGGTGGGTCAGTGTCATGTACACTAAAATCTTCATATTAGTATATAATCAAGTACCAGAGAAAAGAGTTTCAGATTTTTTTCTTCTGGTTCCCCAAATGCAGCAGACTGTGATTATCACATCAAGCCTCCTTCGTGAAGCCACATAGGGCTGCTTTCAAGGACAATGACTACCATGTTCTACGTGGCCTGGAGACTGGCGACTGGCCAGAGAAATGACTCCCTCCCCACCCCTTACAGAACTCGTTTTTTCTGCATATGTGTTACTGCAGAAATGAATCAATCCTCTATTGCCTGACCCACGCCTACTCCTTATTTAAATATTGGAAAGAAGAGGAAAAGAGGAGTATTAGTCAGGAAAAGTGTTATTCTTCCAGGCCCATTTCAGCTGCTGAGGATTTTTGTTTCCACAGACACAAAAGATGATGGCGTTTTGGAATGGATCACAGAAGAATTATCCAACTATTTCTACAATTTTCTTCTTGTTTTTCGGAGGAAAACTTGAATATAAATGATGCAGGGGGACAACACACGCAGAGATAACAGCCTTCTGACATTGGTGCCATGAGCCGGACCAGTTGGAATGCTTGTGTCTGCAAATAACAGGAAACCCACTGAAATTAGGCTTTGGCAATATATTTATTTATTAACATAAAAAACTTAATTTTAACATAAAAATTCCATGGATTCAGAAAGTCAGTTGTTTCATTAACCACACAGTTTTTCTCAGTCTCTCCACCCTAGTTTATTTCCTTAAGGCAGCTGTCCTCTTGGTCCCCAAATGGCTGCCATTGTTCCAGGCAACACACTGTGATGACAATATCCACGGCAGAAAAAATAAAAAAGGTCTCTCTTTGTCTTATGTTCCATCTTAACAGAGAGGAACACAAGCCTCCCAGAAGCCTTACCCTTGACATTTTCATTGATCAGAATGGCATCACGTGCACATGCCTCCCTACATCCTTCACGTGGTCTTGGAACAAGACACCATAATGGGCTTAGACCTGCACCGGCTAGTAAAATATAACGTGGGCCACACAGATCATTTAAAATGTTCTATCCATCACCTTCAAAAAAGAAAGAGGTGATATTTGTTCTAATAATATATTTTATTGACCCAATGTATCCAAAATATTATTATTTCAACATATAATCAAGATGATAAATTATTAATGTGACATGATACTTCCTCTTTTATACTGAATCTTTGAAATCTGGTACATATTTTACATCCTCAGCACATCTCGATTTGGGTTAGCTACGCTTAGAGTAAGCAGTAGCTATGAGAGCCAGTGGCTACTGTATGGATGGTACAGGTCTAGCTCTAACAGCAGCCATTGTTTGGGTGCTCAGAAAGGCTCCAACTCCCCTGAACCATGGCCCCTTTGGGATTCTCAGTCAAAGAAGAAGAGGAGACATGGCCACCAGGGTAGCAACTAACCTCATCTTCTCTCCAACCCGCACCTCTTCTCATATTCCCTTCTTTGGAAAAAGGTACCACCACCTACTTAGTCACCAACAGAGATATGGACTCATTCTGAATTCCTCTTTTCTCCTTATTCCTCCAACACAACAACTCACCAAGTTCTGTCAGTTCTGCCTCCTAAATCTCTTGAACATGGCTTCTCTCCGTTCCCTCTGCCGTGACTATGGCTCAGGATCCTCTGTCACAATCCCACCTGATCGGATCATGTCAACGGACTTCTGTAAGGTTCCTCAGTGTCTCTCAAGCTTTGAGGACACAGTTCAGACCCTTCAGCTCAGCACATATCAGCACACTTGGCCTCATTCCCACAAGTACTCCATTCCGGCCAAGGGGAGCTTCTGGGACTTCTTGGGATGTCTTTGCTCTGTTATGCCTTCATCCTTTTTTACATGAGTCCCTATATTTAGACCACTCTCCTCCTCCTCCTCCTCCACTTCCTGCTCCTCCTTCCTTCCCCTCTATTGTGTTCCTCTTCTTGGAACCTTCCTTCTCCTTCTCCTCCCAGGTGGGATCAAGCACCATAAAGCCATGTGCATTCTGCTCCAGCACACAGCAGACTGAATTGTGCTGCTGTGCCCTCTCTGCATTAGATGGTGAGCTCCTGGAGGGCAGGGGCTATGCTTTGATCTCTATAACCCACTGCATGGTACATAATGTCCACCTGGAACATAGGGAATGCCGAGCATGCCATCTGGCATAGCAAAGGCTCCTTGTCTGTTGAATGAAAGAATGGATGGATGGGTGACTTCTATTCTCCTTTGCAATCTTTTCACATCCATGATTGGAAAGCAACCCTTTCCAGCTTCCTGCTTTTGGGGACTAGATTAGTTTCCTAGAGCCACCATAACAAAGGACCACAAACTGAGTGGCTTAAAATATTTTTGTCTTACAGTTGTGCAGGCTAGAAGTCCTAAATCAAGTTCTGAGGGCTATGAGGGTCAATCTCTTCCACACTTCTTTCCTAACTTCTGGTAGTCTCAGGCATTCCTTGGCTTGTCCATGCCTTCTTCTTCCTGTGCCTTGACACTGTTTTCCCTCCATAGATGTCTGTCCATGTGTCCAAACTTCCCTTTCTTACTGTTGTTGTTGTTGTTTTAATCCTACTCGAGGACATTTTTGCAAGTATCTTCAGATAGAGCGGGAGGGAGAGAGTGGGGAAGAGAGAGAGAGAAAAATCGATGTGAGAGAGACACATCGAGTGGTTGCCACCCACACGACCCCAACTAGGGCCGGGGACAAACTGCAACCGAGGTACGTGCTCTTAGCGGGAACCGAACCCGGGTCTCTCTGGTCCGCAGGCCGATGCTCTAACCGCTGAGGCAAACTGGCCAGGGCCAAACTTCCCTTTCTTGTAAGGACACTATTCAGATTGGATGAGGGCCCACCCTAACAACCTTGTCTTAACTTGATCATCTGCAAAGACCCTACTTCCAAATAAGGTCACATTCACAGGTACTGGAGATCAGAACTTCAACATCTTTTGGGGGACACGATTTAAGACCCACATTTTAAGGCAGGTTATTTATTTTCTATTGCTGTGTAACAATTATCACAAATTTAGCAACTGTAAGCAATACACACCATTATCTCACTGTTTAGGTCAGGAGTCCAGGCACAGCCTCGCTGGGTTCCCTGCTCGTTCTCACGAGGCTCTCATCGAGGAGTTGGCAGGAACGCGTTCTCACTCGGCGGCTCCGGGCAAGAATCTGTTTCAAGCTCACGCAGGTTGTTGGCACAATTCACTTCCTGGTGGCTGCAGGTGTGGGGCCCCGGCTTTCTCTGGGCTGTCAGCTGGAGGCTGCTGCAGTGCTCAGTTCTCCGCCAGGTGGTCCTCGCCGTAGGCGGTCACGATGTGGAAGTTTGCTTCTTCAAGGCTCACTCGCAGGCCAGAGTCTCCCTCTGTGGCCCTCTCTGCAGTTCTCACTGCCCCCTGCTCTGTTCGCACTCTCCTCCCTCACTCACGGGAGAGGCATAGTCGTTTGGTCATAAGCAAGTCATAGGTTTCTCCCACCCTCAAGAGCAGAGGGTTATACAGGGAGGTGACTCACTGGGGTCACCTTAGGGTATGTCTGCTACAGTAGGTGTGTTTCTTCTTGCTGTCCTCAACTTGCCCATAGCAGCTTTGCTCTATTTCAGTCTCTCAGATTTTACAAAATCAACGAAGAAATGGGGAAAGGGGTCACGTTCAAGAGATTACCGTGGCCCCCAAGGAAAGTACAATTTTAAAAATTCGGACTTCCGGTCACGATGGCAGGTAGGGAAACGTGGTATCGTCCTCCCACAACCACATCCAAGTTACAACTAAACTACAGAACAACCATCATTCAAAACCGCATGAAATCGAGCTGAATGGAAGTCCTACAACTATGGAATCAAAGCAGCAGCCATATCGAGACTGGTAGGAGGGGCGGAGGGGACGGGCTGGCCCCACACCCACGTGTGGGGATAAAAATCAGGAGGACACCTCGGCTGGGAAGGTCCTTCCTGAGGACTGAGGGGTCCCCGTCCCACACCAGGTGCCCCGCTCAGGGTCCCAGTGCCAGGAAGAGAATCCCCATCACTTCTGGCTGGAAAAACCAGCGGGAACTGAGGCTCAGGGAGGCTGAGGCGGCTGGAGCCCCAGGCAGCTCCTTAAAGGGCCCGCGCACGGACTTATCGGACTCTCTCCCTCTAAGCTCGGAGGGGAGGCAGCTCGAGGGGCGCCAGAGACATAGAGGGAAGAACTGAACTGTTTGGCACTGGAGCGAGGGCTGGAGAGGGGGCTTTCTACGGGACAAACGTGCTGTCAGAGGCCTTTGCTCCTTTGGTGAGCCCTTCCCTGGGGCGGCAGACAGCCGCCATATCTGGGACTCCAGCAACCTGGCTCACACTGGTAGCCCCGCCCTGCTGACTCCCTGAGGCCCCGCCCCACCCAACTTTCAGGCCCACCCAAGCTGTTGCCACTTGCTTAACCATAGGATTGGCCAGTCTTGGATCCTGCTTCAGGTTTTTCCTAAATTTTTTCAAAAAAGCAGCATCTGGTCTCAGCTAGCCCCATACCACTCGTTAAGTAATACACAGAAACAAACACAGGGAGGCAGCCAAAATGAGGAGACAAAGAAACAGGTCCCAAATGAAAGAACAGAACAAAACTGCAGGAAAAGAAATAAGCGAAATGGAGATAAGCAACCTAACAGATGCTGAGTTCAAAATACTGCTTGTAAGGATGCTCAATGAACTTAGTGAGAACCTCAGTGAACTTAGGGAGGGCCTCAAGAGCATAAAAAAGGACCAGTTAGAAATCATGGATGTACAGTTAGAATTGAAGGAGGCATTAACTGAAATAAAGAATAATTTACACAGCTTCAATAATAGAGTACGTAAATCCAAGGAGCAAACCATTGATTTGGAATCTAAGGAAGCAAAAAATGCCCAATCAGAACAGCAAAAAGAAAAAAGAATAAAAAAAAATGAGGATAGTGTAAGGAGCCTCTGGGACAACTTCAAGCGTGCCAACATTCGCATCTTGGGGGTGCCAGAAGGAGAAGAGCGAGAACAAGAAATCGAAACCTGTTTGAAACAATAATGGCAGAAAACTTCCCTAACTTGGTGAAGGAAAGAGACATACAAGTCCAGGAAGCACAGAGAGTTCCAAACAAGATGAACCCCAAGAGGCCCACACCAAGACACATCATCATCAAAATGCAAAAGGTTCAAGACAAAGAGAGAATCTTAAAAGCAGCAAGAGAAAGGCTGCTAGTTACCTACAAGGGAGTTCCCATGAGGCTGTCAGCTGATTTCTCAAAAGAAACTTTGCAGGCCAGAAGGGAGTGGCAAGAAATATTCAGAGTGATGAAAAGCAAGAACCTACAACCAAGATGACTATCCTGTAAAGCTGTCATTTAGAATTGATGGCCATATAAAGAGTTTCCCAGACAAGAAAAAGTTAAAGGAGTTCATCACCACCAAACCGTTATTATATGAAATGATGAAGGGTCTTTTTGAAGAAAAAGATAAAATATATGAACAAACAAAATGGCAATGAATACATATCTATCAACAATGGAATCTACAAACAAAATGAACAGGTAGATTAGAAACATTCTCATAGATACAGAGAACATTTTGTTGGTTGCCAGATGGGAGGGGGTTGGGGGAAAGGGTGAAAAAAGTGAAGGGATTAAGAAGTACAAATTCATTGCTAGACTGACAAACCTCAAAGGGAAAGGGGTTGGGAGGGTGGGAAGAAATAAACCAAAGAACTTATATACATAACCAATGGACACAGACAATAGTGTGGGAAAAGGGGGGAGGGGGAGGGGGCGGGAGTGGAGAGGAGGAGGGGGTCAATGGGGGAAAAAACGTGGAACATCTGTAATACAGTCTACATTCAACAATAAAGATTTAAATAAAAAAATTAAAATTCAACTTTAATTACATTGATTTTAATTTAATATTAAATTGTCTAAGGTATTTAAACATACCGTTTAAATTGCATTTATTAGACAGCAATATTTGATATTGAAATAACTATACAGACATAACAATAACAGCTGGTACTGAGGGCTGACCACGTGTCAAGCACCATTCTAACACAACTTAGCGTATGGTGTCCCATTCCATCCCCACCACTCAGCTATGAGATGGGAGCTATGATTAGTCCCCACAAGACAAGTGACATGATGAGCAGCCAGGAGCACCTCTGTGCTGGTCCACTTCTCCTAGCCCTGTGGGTCTCACCTGGACATCTGTGCTTTCACTCACATCTTGGTTCTTAGAGTGAAAACTTACAACAGAAGGAATCAGCCATGAAGATTCCTTGTGAAGTTCTACTCTTTTAAAATCACTCACATACAAACTGCTGAACAAAATTAACCCAGAGACAGAGGTGGGGTACAAACTGACAAGCCTCAGGCGGGGGGGGGTGGGTTTGGGGGGGGGAACGAGATTAAACCACAGAACTTACATGCATATATACATGACCAGTGAACATGGACAACAAAGCTGGGGATGGGGCGGGAGGAAAGGGGAGGAGGGTGTCAATGAGGGAAAAATGAGAAACATCTGTAACAAAAACAAATTAATAAATAAAAAGTTAAAATAAAATAAAATCACTCACATACCATTTCTCTGAATGACAGTGTCTGACTGATAAATTTGAGTAATGGGTTTGTTAACTTCTTGCATATTGTGGTTACAATGATATAATCCAGGATCTACTTAAGGATGTGAAACTTTTTTGTTGTTGTTGTTGTTTTATGATCTTTTTTAATCAATTTATTTTTGTTATAGATGTTTCTTCTTTTGTTCCCCATTGACACCCTCCTCCCCATCGCCCCCATCCTGTGCCCAGCTTTGTTGTCCATGTCCATTAGTTATGCGTACATGCATATAAGTTCTGTGGTTTATCTTTTCCCTCCCCCTCACCCCCTCTTCTGAGGGTTGTCATCTGTATCATACTTCCACGTCTCTGGGTCTACCCTGTTCCTCAGACTGTTATGTTCATTATATTCCACAAATAAATGAGATCATGTGATATTTATCTTTCTCTGATTGGCTTGTTTCACTTAGGATAATACTCTCCAGGTCCCTCCATGTTCTCTCAAAGGATAGGAGATCTTTCTTTGTTACAGCTGCATAGTACTCCATTGTGTATATGTACCACTGCTTTTTTATCCATTCATCTACTGATGGACTCCTTGGGCTGTTTCCAGATCTTAACTATTATAAATAGTGCTGCTATGAACATGGGGGTACATATATTCTTTCTGATTAGTGTTTCAGGCTTCTTAGGGTATATTCCTAGAAGTGGGATCACTGGGTCAAATGGAAGTTCAATTTTTAATTTTTTGAGGTAACACCATATTGTTTTCCATAGTGGTTGTACCAGTGTGTATTCCCACCAGCAGAGTACTAGAGTCCCCTTTTCTCCACACCCTCGCCAACACTTGTTGTTTGATGATGGCGGCCATTCTGACAGGTGTGAGGTGATACCTCATTGTTGTTTTAATTTGCAACTCTCTGATGATTAGTGATGTTGAGCATTTCTTCATATGTCTCTTAGCCATTTGTATGTCCTGTTTGGAGAGGTGTCTATTTAGTTCCTCTGCCCATTTTTTAATTGGGTTCTTTGTGTTCCTTTTGTTGAGTTGTATGAGCACTCTCTATATATTGGAAATTAACCCCTTATCTGATATATCATTGGCAATTATACTCTCCCATACAGTGGGTTGCCTTTCCATTTGATGGTTGTTTCTTTTGCTGTGCAGAAGCTTTTTAGTTCAATGTGGTCCCATGTGTTCATTTTTCCCTTTGTTTCTGTTACCTTAGGTGATGTATCAGTGAAAATTCTGCGGCATATGATGTCTAAAATTTTGTTGCCTACACTTTCTTCTAGGATTTTTAAGGATTCACAGGTCACATTTAAGTTTTTTATCCATTTTGAGTTTATTCTTGTGTATGGTGTAAGTTGATGGTCTAGTTTCATTTTTTTGCATGTAGCCGTCCAATTTTCCCAGCACCATTTATTAAAGACGCTGTCTTTACCCCATTGTATTCTCTTGCCACCTTTGTCAAATATTAATTGAGCATAAGGTCTTGGGTCCATTTCTGGTTTCTCTGGTCTGTTCCACTGGTCTATGTGCCTGTTCTTGTGCTAGTACCAGGCTGTTTTGATTACAGTAGCTTTGTAGTATAACCTAATATCTGGTATTGTAATCCCACCTACTTTGTCATTCTTTTTCAAGATTGGTGTGGCTATTCAGGTTTTTTTTTTTTTTTTGGTCCCATATAAACTTTTGAAGTATTTGTTCTAGTTCTGTGAAATATGTCATTGGTATTTTGATGGGGATTGCATTTAATTAATAGATTGCTTTGGACAATATGGACATTTTATTGATGTTAATATTTCCAATATATGAACAAGGTATGTACTTCCACTCTTTTACTTTTATATCTTCCTCTATTTCTTTTTTCAATGTCCTGTAGTTTTCTGCAAATAGGTCCTTTACTTCTTTGGTTAAGTTTATTCCTAGGTATCTTAATTTTTTTTGCCACAACAGTAACTGGCGTTTTTCTAGTTTCTCTTTCTGTTAGTTCATCATTGGTGTAGAAGAATGCCGTCGATTTCTGTATCTGTTGTTAATTTTGTATCCTGCTACTTTGCCAAATTCATTTATTAAGTCTAGTAGATTTTTGATGGAGTCTTTAGGGTTTTCTATGTATAATATCATGTTATCTGCAAATAATGACAGTTTCACTTCCTCCTTTCCAATTTGGATCCTTTTTACTTTTCCTTCATGTCTGATTGCTGTGGCTAAGACTTCCAGTACTATGTTAAATAAGAGTGGTGAAAGTGGGCATCTCTGTCTTTTTCCTGGTCTTAAGGAAAATGCTTTTAGTTTTTGCCCATTGAGTATGATGTTGGCTGTAGGTCTTTCATATATGGCCTTTATTATGTCGAGATATGATCTCTCTATTACCATGTTGCTGAGTATTTTTTATCAGAAATAGGTGCTGGATTTTGTCGAATTCTTTTTCAGAATCTATTGATCATGTGATTTTATTCTTCATTTTGTTTATGTGGTGTATCACATTTATTGATTTGTGAATATTGTACCAGCCTTGCATCCCTGGGATGAATCCCACTTGGTAATGGTGAATAATGTATTCACCATTTTTTTGATGTATTGCTGGGTCTGATTTGCTAGAATTTTGTTCAGGATTTTGGCATCTATGTTCATCAGGGATATTGGCCTGTAGTTTTCTTTCTTTGTAGTGTCTTTTTCTGATTTTGGAATTGGAACTAGAGTTACGCTGGCCTCATCAAACATTTGGAAGTCTTCCTTATTTTTGAATTTTTTGAAATAGTTTGAAGAGAAGGGGTGTTAGTTCTTTTTTAATCCTCACCCGAGGACATTTTTTTCAATTTTTTTGTTCAGATAGAGTGGGAGGGAGAGAGAGAGAGAGAAACATCAACGTGAAAGGGGCACATTGAGTGGCTGCCTCCCGCACGACCCAACCAGGGCCGGGGACAAACTGCAACCAAGGTATGTGCCCTCAGCGGGAACTGAACTCGGGTCTCTCTGGACTGCAGGCCGATGCTCTAACCACTGAGCCAAATCGGCCAGGGTGGGTGTTAGTTCTTTGAATGTTCGGTAAAACTCCCCCATGAAGCCATCCAGGCCTGGGCTTTTGTTTGCTGGGAGAGTCTTGATTACTTCTTCAATTTCCTTAGTTGTTATTGGTCTGTTCAAGTTTTCTATCTCTTCCTGGTCCAGTTTTGGGAGACTATGTGTTTCTAGAAATTTGACTATTTTGCTTAGATTGTCAAATTTGTTGCCATATAATTGTTCATAGTATTTGTTAAGGATTCTTTGTATTTCTGTGGTGTCAGTTATTATTTCTCCTCTTTCATTTCTGATTTTGTGTATTTGGGTTCTCTTTGTTTCTTGGTGAGTCTAGCTAAGGGCCCATCAATCTTGTTTATGTTTTCAAACATCCAGCTCTTTGTTGCCTTGATCCTTTGAATTGTTTTTGTTTGTCTCTATGTCATTTATTTCTGCTCTGATCTTTACTACTTCCTTCCTTCTACTTGCTCTGGGGTTTTCTTTTTGTTTGCTTTCTAGTTCTTTAAGTAGTGAGGTTAGATAGTCTATTAGAAATGTTTCTTGTTTCTTGAGGTAGGCCTGTAGTTCTATGAATTTCCCTCTCAGAACTGCTTTTGCTGCATCCCATAGATTTTGTGTTGTTGTGTGTTCATTTTCATTGGTTTCCAGGAAGTTTTAATTTTTTCCTTGATCTCCTCGGTAACCCATTCATTGTTTAATAACAATGCTATTTAGCCTCCATGTGTTCAAATGTCTTTGCAAGTTCTTGTTGCAATTAATTTCTAGTTTCATGCCATTGTGATCTTAGAAGATGCTTGATATGATTTCAATCTTCTTGAACTTGTAGAGACTTAGTTTGTGTCCTAACATGTGGTCTATATTTGAGAATGTCCCATGTGCACTTGAGAAGAATGTGAATTCTGCAGTTTTGGGGTGTAATTCTTTGTAGATATCTATTAAATCCATTTTGTCTGGTGCTTCATTAGAGTCATTAGAGTCTCTGTTTCCAGTCAGCAGGGTGTTGAAGTCCCCTGCTATGATTGTATTGCTGTTGATTTCTCCTTTGAAGTCTTCAGAAGATTTTTAATATATATTTTGGTGCTCCTATATTGGGTGCATATATGTTTACCAAGATTATATCTTCGTGTTGGATAGATCCTTTCAATATTATGTAGTGGCCTTCTTTGTCTCTAGTTATGGCCTTCATTTTGAAATCTATTTTATCAGATATGAATATTGCTACCCCAGCATTTTTTTCCTTTCCATTTACTTGGAAGATTTTTTTCCATCCCTTACTTGCAACCTATGTGAGTCTTTTGTTGTGAGGTGGGTCTCTTGTAAACAACTATATATGAGTCATATTTTCTTATCCAATCAGCTACTCTGTGTCTTTTTATCGGAGCATTCAATCCACTTACATTTAAGGTGATTATTGATATGTACTTATTTATTGCCATTTTTGTTTAATGTGGTTATATTTTTCTCCCTATTTCTTCTACTAATTACAGCAGTCCTTTTAACTGCTGGTTTGGTGCTAATGTATTCCCTTAGCCTTTTTTTTTTTTTGGTCTGGAAAAATCTTTATTTGACCTTCTATTTTGAATGCTGGGTAGAGTAGTCTTGGATTCAGATCCTTATTTTTCATGACCTTGATTACTTCATGCCATTCCCTTCTGGCCTGTAGTGTTTCTGTTGAGAAGTCAGCTGACACCCTTATGGGGGTTCCTTTGTAGGTAACCTGTTGCTTATCTCTTGCTGCCTTTAGGATTGTCTCTTTGTCTTTAATTTTTGGCATTTTAATTACTATGTGTCTTGGTGTGGGCCTGCTTGGGTTCTTCTTACTTGGGGCTCTCTGTGCTTCTTGAACTTGAATGCTTTCTTCTTTCACCAAATTAGTAAAGTTTTCCATCACTATTTCTTCAAATATATTCTCTAATCCTTGCTCATTTCCTTCTTCTTTGTGGACTCCTATGATGCAAACATTATTATGTTTCCAGTTGTCTTAAACTGATTTCCTGTTTTGTAATTGTTTTTTCCTTTTGGTTTTTTGATTGGTTGATTTTTTTCTACCTTGTCTTCTAATTTACTGATCCGGTCCTCAGCTTCCTCTAGTCTGCTGTGTAGTCCTTCCAATGTGTTCTTAATTTCTGCTATGTCATTCTTCATTTCTTCTTGGTGGTTTTTCATTTCCAATTGGTTGATTTTCAATGTTTCTTTGTCTTTAATCATGGTGTTGATGTTTTTACTCATGCTGTTGAGCTTCCTCAAGATCATGGCTCTGAATTCTAGCTCTGTTAACTAGCTTAACTGCATTTCATTTATCTCATCTTCGGTAGAGGTCTCTTGTTCTTTCATTTGGGATCTGTTTCTTTGTTTTACCACTTTGGCTATCTCAGTAGGTTTTGGAGCCTGCCTAATTTTTCCTGTGGGTATTGGTGTTCTGCTGTTTGTGGTTTCCTCTGCTGGGTTTGGATGAGCACGTTAAACACCATTGTCAAGTCTTACTTTCCTGGATAGATTTGCAAGCCCAGGGATGGTTCAGTTATCCTCTAGCTTTTTGCCTGGAGGCTATTAGTCCCAATTAGTTGAAGAGCCTTGGGTTTCAGTTGAATGAAAAACTCCCTCTGGTGCTTAGCATAAGGGGATTTCCTGAGGGTGGGGCAGATGCTTGTTGTTAATGAGCCTCAATTTGCATTTCAATGGCCCACCTGGTTGGGGTTGAATCTCTGAGGGAGGGGCCAACGTCTCTCCTCAGAGCCCTGGGAAGGTGTAAGATGGCCACTGTCCTGCGTGGTTGCAACTCAGCAAAAGCTCTGAGTGCCCTCCAAATCCTGAGTATTCCCACACAGTTCCAGTCCAGTCCGCCCTCCCTGTGCCAGAGCCCAAGGTGAGTGGCTGTGGCTATTTTAGCACTCTGTCCCGGCTCTCTGCCCTGCGGAGTGGGCTTGGGTGCTGCTCACAGCTAAGACTGCTGCTGTCTGTGGGCTCCCAGCCTCCCTCTTGTGCCCTCGCAATCCTACCAGGATTAATTCAGTGTTCCTGGTTATATGGTCCTTGCAAGCTGCTTTTCTGTTGCTTTTTCCTGACAATTTGTCTTTATTCTAATTGTAATTCCAGTTTGGTCCTGGGAGATGGTCTGTGTAGCTTCCATTCACTCTGCCACCATTTTTTCAAGCTCCAGGATGTGAAACTTTTACAAGAGAAAAACAAAAAATGTTTTTCTCTAAATGGTCACTTGGAACTTTCTATTTTCAATCTAATGAGGTGTCACTTCAGGTCCTACAAGCTTTACATCGTCGCCCTGCTAGTGTGGCTCAGTGGATTAAGAGTCCCCCATGGCGTGAGAGGTCCCAGTTCGATTCCCGGTCAGGGCACATGACTGGGTTGTGGGCTCGATCTTCAGTAGGGAGCGTGCAAGAGGCAGCTGATCAATATTTCTCACATGATGCCTGAAAATTAATATAATTGCTACCTTCATCTCCCAGTCAAAGAAATTGTAAGAACGAGGCGGTGCTGAGTAACCAGAAGAGTGCAGGTTTTTTGAGGGAAAGACCTGCCGGGCTACCTCTAAGGAGAAAATAGCAACTGGCTTGTGCAGACTAAGGATTTTAAACTTAGGGATGGGGGGTGGTCGTTCAGCCGAGGAGACATGGTCATCTTTGATTGGTTGGGCCTGGGGTCTACCAAGTTCTTGATTGGTCGGCGGCTGGGGTCTCCTGAAACTTGTTTGCAGTTTTGGGTGGGTTAGGGTGGTTCCATCATTCTGTTCCTCCTAACTGGAGTGATGGGTTTTTGTTTCTTGGAATGAGAGGCTTAGGGCAAGGTTAAACGATAAGAGTGATGAGTTTTTGTTTCTTGGAATGAGAGGCTTAGGGCAAGGTTAAATGATAAGAGCAATGGGTTTTTGTTTCTTGGAATGAGAGGCTTAGGGCAAGGTTAAACAATAAGAATGATTGGTTTTTGTTTCTTGGAATGAGAGGCTTAGGGCAAGGTTATAGGATAAGAGCGATGGGTTTTTGTTTCTTGGAATGAGAGGCTTAGGGCAAGGTTAAACAATAAGAGTGATGGGTTTTTGTTTCTTGGAATGAGAGGCTTAGGACAGTAATATGGAAGTTAAGAGCTAACAATAATGTCACCATCCTTTCTCCTATTCTGCCCACTCATCATTTAGAAAAGAAAGGAAGTAGTTTCCAGTTTCAGCCGCCATTTTCTTTAATAGTCCAAGTTTGTGTGATCCTGAGCTTGCCCACCTGAGACCTGTCTCTCTCTTCCCCCACTTCCATTCCATATTCTTTTTCCCGTTTTGTACCTAAAAATGTTTACCATAGCCCTGACTAATGTGGCTCAGTTGTTGGGCATTGCCCCATGCACCAAAAGGTCTTGGGTTTGACCTGGTCAGACACATGCCTACATTGTGGGCTCAATCCCCAGTGTGGGGCTTGCAAGAGGCAGCTGATCGATGTTTCTCTCTCTCTCCTTCCTTCTCCCTTCCTCCTTCTCTAAAATCAATGAAAAAATATTTTTAAAAAGTTTACCATAAACCTAATTGAGTCTTTGTAAATTTGGGAGATGAGACACAAGAAAAATGTAAGAAATTAACCAAAATATAAGGTTGATCTTTTTTTTTTCTTTTTTTGAATGTCAGCTTTGAAAAAACTCTTACTGCTAAAGGCCAGAATAAATGTTAATGATTCAAAAGAGGGAAGAAACAGTGGACATGCTAATTAATTAGGTTGAAAGGGTAGCTGTACCATGAAAAACACTTGTGAGCTTGAGTGATATCCTTGACTTGTTTCAATTTTTTCTCTCAAAATGCAAATATCTTTTCTTTATCGTTTTGCTGACTTTTAAAAGTGATATAGTGCACTCTTTCTCAATCTTACTGAATTTCAGAATCACCTTGAGATGTAGTAAACCTAATAGTAGATTACTAGTCCCAGAGTTTCTGGATTCAGTAGGTCTGTTGTAGGACCCGAGGTTCTGGACTTATGATAATACAGAATGATAGAACCCTAAACAATACAGAAGATGATAAGGGAGAAGGTTATGGACCTCTTAGAGGACTGTCCCTAGAGGCACACCCTGTTAACTGGTGTACATTCCTTTAGTCTTTGATACACTCAAGGGGCAGACACTGCCAGGTACTTGGTCTATTCTACCCTTGATTGCATCCAGGGCAGCAACAGTGCCCAACTGAGAAACCAGATTGCCCAGGCTCCCTTGCAGCTAGCCATGTCACAGCAGTCATATGACATAATTTTGGCCAATGAAATATAAGCAAAAGTGTACATGGGGAGGGCATTCTGGAAATACTGAATTTTTTGGTTGAAATAAAATAGATTCAGTTGGCCTGTGCCTTTTATGCTTTGCCTTTCCCTCTTCATATCTGCCTGGAGCTTAGAAATGAATCCTAGAAGACAGCGGTCATCTTGTGAGCATACATGGAGGATGGTGGTCTGGAAGACAGAAGGGGTTAGTTCTTTAGCAGCTGCACCAGCTCTGCACTGCCTAACCTTTTCATGGGAGAAGAATACTTTCCATGTCAATTCATGTATACCTTCTATGTTTATTTTTATGTCCACATAGTATTCCATTGTTTGGATATACTATAATTGAACTTTTAAAACTAATTCTTCATGGATAGACATTCAAGTTCTAATTTTTCCTTCTACATCTGGAAAATAACACAATTCCTGAGGTCTGTTCTGGGAAGGGGAAGACTTGATCATCTTCTACCCCTTCTGCTCACAAAGACTGTGTGAGGTGTGCTCCCTTCCTGTCCCAGGATGATCAACTATAGAAAAAGGGAAATACGCACTTGTGGTATATTGTCTGGCTTTTCTGGCTTGAATGTGGAAATCCAAATAGTTGATTATATAGTTCCCCAAATCAGGGTCATTTTAAGATACATTGTGTTCAGTCCAGACAAGTTTAGTTCCTTTTCACAGTATGGCATAAAGAGAAGTTCAAAAGGATAGGCCTCCTGGCCAAGTCCAGTCTTATCTCTCATAGGAACAAATATTTGCACAAAAAGATACACATCTACCCCAAAAACTAACTTTCAGAGATGGTTTAGCCTAAACCCATGTAGAAAGAAATTAAAATGTAAATCTCTGCAATGACATATTACATAAAATGAACCCAATTTTCCTTACTAATCACATAGCTTAACTTAATTGCATTCAAAGTTAAGGGCAACCTCATATGATGTTCTAAAATAATGGGTGGGTATTGCTTTACATTTGTATAAATAAAGGGATCATTTTGGTAATTCTCCTCTCCCCTCAAAAAGGAAGCTGCTACAAAAGCAAGTTGATGTCTTTGTTAGAAAAAAAAGTTTGCCAGCACTTAAAAATGAAATAAAACTTTTTCTGTTTCAAAATATTTTAAGCTCCACTAGGCATCCCAATAAACTTATAACCAGTTTTCCTTTGTTGCTTTGGCTTCTAGGAGCTCAAACCAAACATGCATCCCGCTATTGAATAATCATATGGGAACTTATGACACAAGAGTGCATAGACTAATTAGCCCTTAGCTTCATGTAGAAAGAAATTGAGCCTGTCACATGTGTAAAATGATGGCTGCAGGTCCTTTCAAAGGAACACTGAAGTCTCTGGGATGGCCTGATCCCAGAGGAGTGTGCACTCCTGTTGGTTTTTGACTGGTCTTATTTATAACTCCTTAAAGAACTTTGGAAAAGGATAGCAATGCACATAATTCTTTTCATAAAAATACAAATAGTATGTCTTCGGAATGTAATTGATCATTGTTCTATGAACAGTCCATTTTTGCAAATTCATTTCAACATTTACTGCATTTATAGTTTGTAGTTCTTTGACTTCTTCTTGGAATCAGTTGTAATATCTTATTGGTTCCCGTTTTTAAAATTTTTTATTTTTTTATTGAATTTATTGGGGGGTGACATTGGTTAATACAATTACATAGGTTTCTAGTCCTGGCCGGTTTGGCTCAGCGGTTAGAGCGTCGGCCTGTGGTCCAGAGAGTCCTGGGTTTGGTTCCCGCTAAGGGCGTGTACCTCAGCTGCAGTTTGTCCCTGGGCCTGGTTGGGGTCATGTGGCTGGCAACCTTCTCAATATGTCTCTCTTACGTTGATGTTTCTCTCTCTTTTCCTCCCTCTCTCCCTCCTGCTCTATCTAAAGATGAAAATGCAAAAATGTCCTCGGGTGAGGATAAAAAAAATTAATAAATAAAAAAGATACATTTCTAGTTCCCACTTTTAATTAATCTTTGCCATGTGTTGTTCATTTTATATTTTTATGAGAGTCATGGTTTTACCTTTATTTGAAAATCATTTTTAACCTATATCAAAATATACAAACTTTCTTTTCTCTTCATTTTTATTTCATTTCAAAAATAAGTATTACTTTTTAAATTAAAAAGATAATACAAGTTATTTATAGAAAAATTAGATAATATAGAAAAGAATGAAATTAGAATCACCTGTAATCATATTATCCACATATAATCACTGCTATTTTAAATTATTTCTCTCTAGTCTTTCTTTAAGTTAAAGTTAATTTTTTATCAAAGTAACAGATATATATGGTGGAAAAAGTCAAGTAGTCCTAAAAAGCTTATAACGAAAAACCAGAAGCCTCCTTCCCCTTCCTACCTCAACCTGCCAGAGGAACTCACCTTCATCTCTGCAGCCCCAGGTGTTTAGGTCCATGTGTAGAAATAACATGTTCATCTTGCTAGCTCTTTAATTTTCAGTTTTAGATATGAACTAGTGACTTGAACCTCGGTACATGAGGACTGAGCTCTCTCCACTGTATTCTCAGAGTTCCCCCTTCTCCCCACCTCCCAACTCAGTTATGTCACAATTTTTAGTTAAGTCAGAAAAATCAATAGTTAGCATTTGCTTCGTTGTGCTTATACAAATATCATTTGCTTTTGAGCAAACAATGACTACAGCTACATCCCCTTTCTTGTACACCCTCTGTTTTTCCTGGAATTAAAGCTGCCTATTTTAAAAATCTGCCTGATTTTCTGTCGTTACTTCTCTCCACCTCACAGTGCTCTATGTATGTACTGCATGCTTATCAATATTTTTTATACACATACTCAATTATATCAGTTCCATCTTCCCCCTTGGGGTCTGTCTCCAAGAACCCCCTTCCCTCCTCCATCTCTAGGACTGAATTCCTGAAGCACAGTTGCATGCTGGGACTTCCTTTTACTATCATCTAGAGAATTCCTTTCTCATTTTGTGTTGAATCTTCTGTTATATGTATTCTATATCTTCAACTTTCCTGGTTTTGTTTAAGAAAACAATCTCTTCCTGAGAAGGGATGTAAGGGAAATAAAATTCTGGATACGTGGTATGTCTGAATGTCCTCACATTTGATGTGTAGTTAATTGGTAGAGAATTCTAGATTTGAAAAAATTTCCTCTAAAACTTAGAAGATATCACTCCATGGTTTTCTAGCTTCCAATGTTGCTGTTGAGAAGTCTGGAGAAAGAAAGAAATGAGCACTTACGTAACATTTTTAATGAGTCAAGCTCCATTTTAAGTGTTTTATGTCTATTGTCTCACATATAAAGGAAGGATGCTTGTTATCTCTACTTTAGAGATGGAGAAGTGAGGTGAGAGAGCTCAAGTAACTTCCCAGAGTCACACAGTTAGTAAGTTGGGTTACCAGCCCAGGAAGTTGGCTCCAGAGTCCATGCTCTGAACTGCTCCACTCTTACCAGCAATGCCGCTTTGTTTCCCAGCACGTTTAGTGTGATCTGTATTGTCTTTCTGGGAGCAGTTAGGCCTGTTTTTTTAAAGTCCTGGTGTTCTTAAATTTTACAATGATGAAACTTGATTGTGAGTATTCTTTTATTCATCATGCTAGGTTCTCAGTGGACCATTACCATCTGAAGACACATTTCCTTCAGTTCCAGAAATTTTGCTTTTATCATTATTATTACTGTTATTATTTGATAATTTTCTTCCCTCCATTTCTCTTATTTCTATTTGCCAACTACTGTTATTTAAATATTGAACTTCTCAAACTGATCTTTTCTTATCTCCTTATTTTCTCCTTATTTTCTTATCTCCTCTTTTCCATTTTCTACCTCTTGGACATTTTGTTCTACTTTCTGAAAGATTTTCTTGTCCTTATCTTTTAATGTTCTGAATGTTTTTTTGATTTGTTATCATATTTTTAATTGCCAAGAGGCCTTTCATGTTCTCTAATTGTTCTCTCCCCACCCCCACCCCGATATTCTGTTCTTCCTTACCTCTCTGAGGATATTAATCACTGATTTTTAAAAAATGTTCTTGGATTTCTTTGATTTTTTTTCTGCTTCCTCCTGGTGCCTTTGTTTGTTATACCGTGTCCAGCTTCCATAGGCTTTCTTCTGGTGTCTGGTTGTCCTTCTGTGTTTACGGGAGAGACCTGAAAAGCTCACTTGAAATTCTACAAAAGTGGGCACGAACTGTCGATTGGTAGGAATCACTATAGGACAACCAGGTGGGGAGCCAGCCTTTTGTCGGGGAACCTGATGAATAATGAAATAGCATTATGACCAGACATTCCCCTGGGGTTGTCTGTGTCTCCAGTGTAGAATCTTCCATCCTCTTGTCTTTGTCTTCGCTTTTCCAGGTGCAGATGGTCTAAGGTCTGTGTGGGAGACGGGAGAGTTCCATAGGTTATGTGGGCTTCCACTTACCATCCCAGGCTTTAGTGCCACGCTTCCCCCTACTCCAGCCCTCGAACAAGCCCGGTGTCCTCTAGGTTGGGCCTTTCCACTCAGTCTCTCCAAAAAGAATTCTTCCAGTTCTTTTGGGAAGCTGCTTGGGAAACACAGTGATCTGAATAAGTGGGGTGGGGAAGAGGCCCAGGGTCTCTGAATCCAGACTCTTAAACCAATGTGAGTGTCCAGCTTCTTGTCCGACCCCTGCCTCTCCTGGCATCTGGCGTCTCCCCGTCCCTGGAGTTCTGTGGATGATAAAAGGCCTCGCAGGTTATTGGCCTGGGGTTGTGGCTTCATTGTTTTCTGCCAGGTCAGTTACCTCTCCTCTCTCTGCCATCCATCCCGTCTCCTGTCTCCTGTTGTCTTCCCTGGAGCCTCTTTCTGTGTGTGGATTAAGAACTGTCATTATTACTTTATTAATTTAGTGAGTGTTTAGGAAGGTGAACAGACAAAAGTGTGCATTCTGTCTGCTGGGACTGCCCCAGTGCTTGCTTTATTCTCAGTTATTATGGGTTGAAGTGCATCCCCTCAAAATTCCTATGTTGAAGTCCTAACCCCCAGCACCTCAGACTGTGGACTTATCTGTTACAAGCATTATTGTACATGTGAGTTAAAATGAGGTCATGCTGCAGTAGGGTGGGCCCCTAACCCAATGTGTCCTTATAAAAAGGGGAAATTTGGACACAGACGTGCAAGGGGGATGCCACGTGAAGACAGGAGTTACACTGTCAGCAACCCAGGGGCGAGCAGAAACAAGGAGAGAGGCCTGGGACAGACCCTCCCTCGCTCCTGCAGAAGGAACTAACCCAGCCCAAACCTGATGAGCTCCGGTCCTCCAGGACTGGGAGACAATACATTTCTACTGTTCAAGCCACCAGCTTGTGCAACTTCGTTGTGGCAACCCCGGAAAACTAGCACACTCTCTAAGTCTTGTTTTGATGTGTGTCTTCTTGTCAGTCACCTCCAGTCTTTTATGGAGGAAGGTGGAGAATAAATAAGTAAGAATAAAACTGAGGCTGTGGTTGCACTCAGCGCAGCTTTCTAGGTGTGGACTGTGACCTGTCAGAGGAGCAGGCCCTGCGGCACCTGTGTCATAACTTAGCACATTTCCTGGGCCTTAATTGGCCTTCGATACATTTTAATTGTTGGTGGTGGTGGCAATATTGTTATTATAACTAAATGTATTTGGTAGCTTTCAATTTCTCACAAAATTTAACTTAGAAATTTTCAGGATTACTTCATTCAATAAACATTTCAGTCTCCAAGTCTGGCAGGCACTGGGCGAAATTGTCGCCTGTGGGAAAGGGAACTTGAGACAAATAAGAATAGGGTGTGAGTCTTTCTCTCAAAATGCCAATAAGCAGCACCGCCTTCACCTGGGTTTTGTTAAAGGCCTCATCCTCATCCTCATCCTGGCCCCAGTGTTAGGTTTTAAGGGGGCCGTGAAAATCAGAAAACGATCGTATATTGCTGTTTTATCTATTAAAGCCCCCCCCGAAAGGAGAAGGTCTGGTACACTTCGAGATAGGGGGCACACTAAAAAGTCTTCCATTAAAGACGGTGTAGGTACCTAACACCTTGACACAGTGGTCACTTCTCAGTGTCCTTTAGAAACCAGCTCAGTGGCCGGGACACTTTCACAGGCAGGTAATATTGGAAGCACAGGCTCTTCAGGGCAAAACCCTTCCGAGCAGCCTTACAAAGCCTGAACGCAGTGGTGATCATCTTGTTCCCACCCAGTGGGTCCCCACTCTGAGTGGCAGCCCCTGCCCACTGTGAGCAGAGGGACAGCTGGGAAGAATTTGGTGGGCAGGAATGTGTTGACTGTGCAGCTGTGGCCATTTGCATAGGCCTGTGCTATTTATGACTCCGCGTCTTTGCTCAAAAAGAACCATCTCATTTTCTGACTGCAGCTGCCCACACAGGTCTGGCTGCCCCTGGGGTTTTCCAGCAGGCCACCGCGCTGCCACATCACGTCAGAGCATCTGTCGTGCGTTCTACATGGTGCTTCTTTTCACCCGATTTAATGTGGTTTCACCCCAGCCCATTCATTCATTCAGCAACTATGCACCTACTAAGTGGCAGAGGCTGTTCAAGGCCCTGGGAATTCTAAGCCGAAGGAGGTGCAAACCTCCCTGAGAAGCTGGCAGGGGGTTTATCTTGCAGGGGGTTGGCCATTGATGTTTGTTTCTTTTTAAAAAATAATTTAAAAATTGTTTTCATTGTGATAAAATACACATAACAAAATTTAACATCTTAACCGTGTCTCTGAGCTCACAGTTCAGTGGTATCAGGAACATTCGCGTTGCTGTGCAACCATCACCACGCTGTTAGTTGCTACTATCTCTTTCCTCTTTTCAAACCAGATCCTTTGCAGGCACCTGCCACCCTGCAGGCTCCTTTCTGTCTTTCCACTCACTGGCGAAGTCTACTGTGTGACCGCAGCTACCCGGCCATTAAATGCCCTGCAGTGTGCCTTCTAGCCTATTAGGGCCAGCCGTGGTAAGTTCATGGGTCACTTGACTGCTCCCGACCAAGGAGTCCAGTGCCTTCTCTCAGGTTTCATTCATCTTTTGACTGTGAGTAAAACACCTGTTTGTCTCCATCGATGGTGCCTGCTCTGCCCCGGAAGCCTTGATTTCACCCTGGCCTTCCTTCTGTCTAGAGCCCAGTCGATCCCAGGCCCACGTGATCTCTCCCCATTTCATGATAATTCATTTGTCAACTGTTACAATTTATCTTATAGTATCTTGCATGTTGATGTCTGGTAGGTGTTTCATAATTTGACTTTTCATGTGGATCGTGCATGGTCCTTGATCTCAGAGCTAATAAGCACGCTTTCCTGTAGAATTTACTAGGACTAAGATTAGATCGCCCCCCATCTTCCCTTCTTTTTGTTAGTTGGCTAGTGGGCCAGACCTGGCCTGTGAGTCCTCAGACCAATTCCTTGCCCTTCCCTGCTTTACTCTGTGTTGCAGGAGGCTGGGCCCTGCAGGCTGAGTTTCCGAGGATCCCGTGTGAGCTGGTTTCTGGCTGGGTTAGGTCCATGGAAGGCATCAACGGCAACTGGACGGTGGGAGGAAGAGAGAAGCCATGGTATTTCTCCTCATCCTTCCCTGAATCCATAGCTTCTTCCCAGACGGCCTCCACGGCTCCAGCCCTTCCTGGACAGGCCCTGTGCTCCCAGCTCCCACAGGGCAATCTGGTTCCAGATTCTATTGACACTTCCTCCTTTGGACCCTCCACTCCAGGGTGGCAGTGACTTTCTGCTGCTGTTACTGCCTCACCAATCCCTGGTAGCTACTCAGCTCTGTCTGTTTCCTGGTTGGACCATGGCTGATAGGATTCTCCCCCCTCCCTTCCTTGCTTCCTGGAAGTGGTAGAAATCATAAGGATATTGTTTTTGGATCTTGTGCCACAGCTTGTCTTCCCAAGGCAGACTACTGCTCTTTAAGTCCTGCATACTTCTTTGTCTCTCTCAACACTGTAAGCAAATTATGAAGGAATAGATGTCTATGGACTGGTCTGGGAACGTATCCGGTTTATATTGCATATATGGGCACCTATACTTGAAACTCTATATTCCAAATGTACCAGTGAAATTTTGGACACAGTCCATTTGTAAATGGCCAACTTGCTGGAATAACAACAATCACAAGTCTGTTTTTTTGGAGAACTGCTAACTATTAAAATCAGAGAGATTGTTGTACTCTTCTTGGCTGGTTTCATTTGACCTGGGACTGATATTAAAGGAAGTGGATTGTTCACATTACGGATACAGGTTCTTTACTGTACCTTGTGTTGGGGATGAACTGGACCATGAAAGTCAAACAAAAGGCAATATTATTTCTTCAAAGGTACTTATCCCTTTTGGAAATGGTACTAGTTTTTTTTAATGTCACTGAATTGCTAGTGTCATCAGTAGCAAATCCAGCTTATGGCACCCTTTCCCTGCCATGCTAGTAGCCATTCCTGTGAAATGCCACCTGCTTGGCAAAATTGAGTTTGTTGTGTTGCATTGCATCACCCAAAGACGAGGTGAGAAATGAGATGTTATACATACCGCCTTCTACTCAGCTATGAGAGCTGCTGCTTCATTTTCTTCGGAGTGATTATTCTCCATCCCATGGCAATTTCTATGTCAGTTCTGAAAAGAAGTAAAGTGCTATCATGATAACTTGCAATTGTTGACCTCTTCATAGATAGTGGGATTGATTACACTCTGACATAGTTGCCATAAATATGGATTTGGAAGCCTGCCCGTTGCCAGAGCCATCCGTGTGTCTGCCAAAATGGAGTTAGGCACTATTTAAGATGTCTGCCTTGAAAAAGCACAGAAATATACCAATTTTTAAAAATCGATTTTTAAAGGTTATCATCAAACCTCCTGATTTATTCTTCCTATCCCCGCAAAAGGAATCACTTCTTACAAAGTCACCTTGGCAGTTAGTGCTCGGAAGAGACAACACAGTGACTGTGCTCGGTTGAGGTGATGCAGACCGAGGGGAGGGCATAAGGCTGCCAAGGGATTTTACGAAAGGAATTGCATAGCTTGGAAAGTGAGCCAGAAACCCACACCGCAAGGTAATTTCATAATGATCACAGCAGGAATTTGTGCGGTACTCTCGCGTATGTAACGTTCATACCGAGTTCTCGGTGCTTCTGTGCATGTGGGCCATGTGTTTACCCCAAAGCACTTTTGCCTCCCGCTGGAACATGCTCAGAAATGAGCGGTGACATTTTCACATTCACAAACCAAGAGGATCTCTCTCTCTTGCTCGGTGTCTCCACAAATGTCCATTTACTTCTGTGTCATTTTCTGTCTATGGCCATTTCACAGGAATAGGTTGAAAGTTGCCCTTAGTGTGATCTTCAGGGCTCCCGGTCAAGTGCAGAAAGCCAATGTCAAGACAGAGGCCAATTGTTGGAAAAGGTCATCGCGGCTTTCATTAGCTGACATGTGAACCCGTGAACAGGTACCGTATCAGTGAAGGAAAGAAAGCCACGGGCAAAATCAGCCGCATCCTCAGTTCCGTATCCTGGGCAGGTTAGGGATCAGCCCTGCTGCTGGTAAGAAAAAGTATTTGCTTTGGCTGTAGCAGACTTTTTTTTTTTTTTTTTTTTAGTAGGATGAAGTAGGTGGAAGAGGAAGGCGTGCATGCCTTTATTGAAAGGAAGTACGCTGGTTGCTGAAATTTGGGGCTTTGTTTTGAGACTCATTTATCTTAATGGAAATACTACTCTTGGGTGGGGGGTTAATGAGGTCAGAGTCAATAGCAGTGCGGTGTGGGCAGCGCTTGAGGGTGAACCTTCCCAGAATGATGGGCTGTGGGATTGTGGAGCTTTGCTGGGACTGTTCTAGACTCTCACTGTGGCTGCCTGGCTCTTTCCCTCAGGTGCACCCCACGCCCTTATTCATACCTCGGCAGTGTCCCCTAGTGTAGCTGAGAGGCCTGCTTTGATCACAGAGATGCCCACCAGCCCTTCTTTGACCAAGCAGTCTTAACTAAAGATCTTTGGGAGGACTGGTTTCCCAGGTTTTTCTTTTCTTTTTTTTTTTTTTGTTGTTGCATTATAGATGTCAGTGAAAGGAAGTTTACATGAGCCAGAAAATGGGAGCCAAGTTCCAGATGTAATTTAAAACGTTAGTAAAACAAACAAAAAACATATATATAGTTATATAAACAATATATATAAACACTTAGCTCTCTCTGTACACTGGAGTTTGCAACTGAAAATGATACGTGTATGAGAATTTGGGGGATGACATTTCACGTCGTTCTTTTTAGAGTGATTTTAATTTTCTATCGTTAAAAAAAAAATCTACGTTTTGGGAATAGCATGCACCCTTCACAGTACTAGCACAGCATTAGCTCATTGTTTTGCAAGAAGAGTTATTATTATGATGATTATGAATTAGCTGAGTGAGATGATTTTGCTCCCTGGGTTTCAGTCCTGTTTCTGCACCAGGCAGTGGCTGTGTAACCTTGTCACTTAACCTCTCCTGACTTCAGTTTCCTGCTTTATAACATGCATGGATTAAAATAGATTAGTGATTCTCTAACTGTAGGCCCTGGCCTATTAATGAATCATGAAATCAACTTAGTGAGTTGTGATCAGCATTAAGAAGAAGAATAGAAAATATTAGAGTTCATTACATGTTATCTGACTCAATCTTGTTTCCCAAAACTTTTGTTTCAGTTAAGTCTATGTGTATGTAGTTATGTGGGTACAGGGTTGCCATGTGAAATTTTTTCTTACTATGAGGTGAAGCCAGAGAAGTTGGAAAACACTGAAATAGATCGTCTCCAGGGTTAAAACCCAAGACTGCCTGAAGCAGGCACTCCTAGTCATCCAGCGCGAACGCCGGCTTCTATCACCAGTGTTCAGAGCGTGCTTGAGAAATGGGAGTGGAAAAGCATGCAGCTCCCCATCAGGCAAAGCCTTCAGCCTCCAGGGAAGGGGACTCTTCAGAGAGAGTACACACTCCACCGCCGTTGCTGGCCGAGCCCAGGGAGAAAGGCCTCCAGTGCTCCAGTTCATCCAGACGGTGTTTGCCAGGATATTGTCGAGATTTCAGTAGCAGCTGCCTCTCGCCCCTTCTCACACCTCGTCCCTTCCTCTCCCCTCTGCCGTGCTTCCCCAAAGAGCATGCAGGAGGGAGGAGGACCAGGTTATTTTTTGAGTAGTCTTAGGCACGGCTACTGCATTTTCCTTCTTGCTCTCATCAAAAACCCAGAATACAAGACCATCTCTGAAGAAGCAAGAGGTCACTGAGTGGCTGACGACCTGCAAGGCGGGCACTTCAGAATCAAGGGCCTTGTCTCTGAACGAGTCTTTCTCACACACATGTTGACCTGGTTCCGTTTATTCTGGAAGACATTTGGTCTTCCCAGGAAAACTCACTATTGTTAGCAAGCTATATCTTGCACTTGAACTAAAATAGCAAAAAAAGTTGATTGTTGACAAATCCCTCTCCTGTTTCAGGGTGAAGGTGTGGGCTGAGAAGGAGGGACCATGAGTTTCCTCCGCTGCCCTAACTTTCTCCCTAAGCTTTATGGAAATGCATAGTATTATCCCATCTCTCTAGGACTCTCCTAAAGAAAGGGGTGCCATGTGGGCTAGCGGTGGTCCTGAGTGTGCATTATTTATCGAAAAACTCTGTGATAGGTGGTATCGTGAGATTTGTTACCAAAGCATAAAGGAGAAAGCAACTGAGTGGTGCCTGTGGAGCCAAAAGAAAGTTGGGATTCCAGGTGGGAGGAGCAGAACACTGGACTGTCTGGTGTTCAGCATCATGCGAAAAGCTTTCCTCCCCTGGTCCAAGGGCTGGTGTCTTGACTCTTGTGATCAAGATCCCACCGGTGAGTAGAAATAAGCTTGAGCATCGGCACCAACTCTGATAGTGCGCTCAATAAGCAAGACTGAATCCAGAGCAGAGCTACCCCTGCTGCATAGGTTGGTAAATCAGACCCTTTCCCGGGACACGGACAATATATGGAGAAATAAAATTTAAAAACGTGAACCATTCTGGAAGATTAAGTGAGGTGACGACACACACTCCTCCCTTTCCCTCTTCTTTCATTTTTCAGAAGACACAACTTTCTGAGTCATTTTAGAAAGTACCATGTGATTCTGTAGTCAGCATTGTAAAGGATATTACGTAAGGCATATGTACTAGTCATAAGATCTTTGGTGGAGGCAACTATTCTCCCAAAACAATCAAATTCTTTAAGTGGTTTATCAGGTTGTTGGTGGTTAAAGCATATGAAGAAAAAATTCATTGAGTTTGATGCTACGACTCCATATTTTATACTCTTTAAATAAAAAGATTTCACATATATATTTTTTTCCTCACCCGAGGACATTTTTTTTGCATTTATCTTCAGATAGAGTGGGAGAGGAGAGGGGGGAGAGAGAGAGAGAAACATCAGTGTGAGAGAGATACATCGACTGGTTGCCACCCACACAACCCCAACCGGGACCGGGAACAAACTGCAACCCAGATACGTGCCCTTAGTGGGAACCTAACCTGGGACTCTCCGTCCCGCTGGCCGACACTCTAACCGCTAAGCCAAACCAGCTAGGACAGGTTTCACATATTTATCTAACAGATTGTTTCTTTAAAAAATAAAATTCAGAAAGAATGTCAGGCTACAGTATGTCCGAAAGCAAAAGTCTTTTTTTCCTACCACGTTGAGCTCAGAAAGTCCCCGGCAGTTTTGACACCGTTGAGTAATTGTATAACCCTTTACCAAATTTTTAAAAGTATTAGAAAAGTTGTTTTATGCAAGTTTGTGCTTCATTGTCCTTGTTTATATCATCCAAATCTAGGTACATTTTTTCATTCCTTCATAGCATGCCTGCAATGAGTACGTGCTGGCCTCTGGGACACAGTGACAACAGAGTCCCTGCCTCAGGGAGCTTACAGCTTTGGGGGCGGGGAGTGTGGAGAAAAACATTTGAGTAAACATACACCATGTTAGATGGTTAGAAGGAGGGTGTGAAACCGGGGAGCTCTGAGTGTGAGGCTTAGTGTTATTTCATATAATTCTGGAGGGTGACTATATCATTATTTTATCACCTATAAAGAAGAGAAAGTTCTTTGGATTAGAGAGAAACAAGCAGGGAGAAAGCTTATAAAGGTTAAGGAATAGGCACTTATCCAAAACTCTTAGCCCCAGTGGAAATCTGAACAGGAAATGAGGCCCCAGGTAGACTGAAAATCAGGAGGGGTTCTAGAGCTCTCTATGGCCTTCCTACTCCTTGGGGTTTCTGATGTCTTCAGGCCAGAGAAGCTTCTGGAAAAACAGGGTCTTCCTCCTGTTATTTTTTTTTTTTTTTTTATCCTCACCGAGGACATTTTTCCATTTTTTTTTGTTCAGGTAGAGTGGGAGGGAGAGAGAGGAAGAGAGAGAGAGAGAGAGAGAAACATCGATGTGAAAGGAACACATCGAGTGGCTGCCACCCGCACAACCGACCAGGGCCGGGGACAAACTGCAACCGAGGTACGCGCCCTTATCTCCTGTTAGAGCAGGAGGAACAGAGGGAAGGAGGGAACAAAACAAAAGCAAGCAACTGGGAATCTGTGCAGGGCCACTGTGCTTTGTAGGATTGCAAAGAGAAGTCCCTGCGAGACATCCAGCTTGGACCACTGATCCCTGAAATCCCTCCTCCCTCTTAACGGTGACTCCTGAGAACCTGGCATAAAAGAAGAACAGTTCTCTTAAGAATGGACTGTTATTTCCGCAGGACGCAAAATTGAGAGATTTAAAGAGAGTGATAAAATTTCCCAGCAGTTTGTAAATGTAAGATATAGCTGATCCCCTTTGAGAAATACTTTTTTTTTTTTAAGTTAGGGGCATCATTTTGCACTTCAATTTGGCCTTACCTTCTTTAGACCTGGTGAGCGAGCACCCTTCATGTGCAAATAGAAAGTTACATGCTTTATTATTATTTTTTTTATTTTATTTATTTATTTTTTGGTATGTGCCCCTAGCGGGAACCGAACCCGGGGCTCTCTGGTCTGCAGGCTGATGCTCCAACCACTGAGCCAAACAGGCCAGGGAGAAAGTTACATGCTTTACATAGCTAGTCCAGCTTCTCTACTTCCTCTAGCTTAGAAGCAATGATCTCTCTTGGATATTTAGTTTAGAGCACTTTATTTTGAAAAGAATCTTTAGGAAGAAACTTTCCTATTAGTAGGTCTACTTGAGGAGGGTCAGCAAGCAACAAGCAGGTCTGAGTTCCTTTAGGAATGAGTCATTTTTTACAATCTCCTGTTCAGTCAAACTAAACAAACACACTCAATATAGACAGACTTGCTGGGCAGAATTTTGAGGTGGGTTTCAATCTACTCTAAATTCCTCCTCTTGAGTTGTGATTCTTGTCTACATGTTAACTCCTTGCTGGAAGTTTGGGGGTAGCTGCAAAGTCTGGGCTGCACACTGCATGGTTTACTTACACTGTCTGGGTCATCAGATGGCTTTCGTTGGTTCAGCTGCACAGGTGATGGCCACCCTGGGGGTTCAGCTTTGATGCTTGACCCTCAGTGAAACCAGACATTAGCTCAGCAAGGCATTCATGGATGGGCAGGTCTCTTTTGCCTTATGAGACACACACATCAGCTGGTCTTCTTCCTTTGATTGATGGCATCATCTCCAATGTGACACCTAACTTTTAAGATTTCCTTACTCTTTGGTCGAAGGCAGCTAAAAATGATCTCTTCATATCCACTGAGAAAGAATCCTCTATGAAAGACTATATCTAGTGTCAACTATTGAATGAAGTTCATCTAATCTTCATGTCCCCCTTCAGTTTTCATCTACTGTACTGAGCATGGATTCAAGTTTATAAATCTAATTTGAATGGAATTTGGGCTTCTGATTTGACATCAGGATCAGACTGCATGGATAACAGTCCTTGTAGAATTAACCTACAGATAGGACTTTATGCCCCCCACCCCCAAATACACTCACACACACTCACACACACACACACACACATTCTACAGCCTATATTAGATATACACATATGCACAATATATGTTCATATGTGTATGTATACTACATAGTAGTTTAAACTCTGTACATTAAGTTTCTAATCAAATAGTAGTTTTATATAAAGTTTCTAATGACTACTTTAATGCTTTTAATAGTAATGCACCTGAATTTTAACATTATTCTCTTTCTGAGCATAATGTAGTACAGTGTCTTTGTAGGCTGAAACCATAACAAATTACTATTTTTATTTGTCAAAAGTGTCAAATATTGGCAACTGATATGGTACAACTGAGTACCATATCCAATCATTCCGTGAGTGCTCCTGTGCCTACTGTTGCTGTGCAAGATTAAAAAATCAGAATGACAGTTCCTCCTTGGAGCCTCTAGTTTGTGCACCAGGCCTTGCGCACCAGGAGGAAAGCGACCCATCCTTTAGGAGTGGAACAGCAGTGCCCTGATTGGGGGAGGGAGCCATGCTTTCGCGGTCATTTCGTGTATTGCTGCAGTGCTGGGAGTCCACAGAATCCCACACAAATCTCCGTCTCCAAGAACCTTTGGTTCCCAGTGCCTCCTGAGCCCAGTGTGGAGTCCTCAGCCTCCATTCAAAGTACTGATCAAACGTTATTCCTTCTCCCTTATGTTTATGCCTCTGCTTTCCCTCCTCCTGGGATGCTCTTTCCTCTCACTTGAAAGTCAGTTGAGTGTAATGATTAAAGGTGTGGGCACTAGTCATAGTGTCTAGATTCAAATCCCCGTTCTCCACTCATTAGGTGTACAAGTCCTGCATGCTGTTTGAGCTCTGTGTGCTCTCCTGTATAAAGGGACAGTGTTAGTGCCACCTCACCGGACTGTGTATGTTAAATGAACTGTTATATGTAAAGCACTGGAGCCGAGCCTGCTGCAGATCATGCAATACATGTTGTTTATTGCATCATCTGCATGTCCAAATCTCACTCATCTCTCAAGGCTCCATGCAGGGGCCACCTTCCACCCAACACCTCCTCCAGTGTCCCCAGTTGCAAGTTCTCCTTCCTGTCTCTTGTTTCCCACAGCACATCTGTGACTGTCGCGTGACACTTTTAATTTTCTTTAGCATCTGTGTTTGATACTATGTCAATGTAAAAACATCCAAACCTGTAGAGAATTATTATAAAAACGTATTTGAGCCAAACAGAAGATACACCTGGAAGCAAGGTCTCACAGACTGAGATAAATGCTTCTGAGAATAACAGTTTGCAGTTTCTTTTACGCATTTGAGATTAAGGAGGGAAGTCAGGAAGATTACATGAAGGTGGGAGAGAGCAAGACAAAGATCAGATTATCGCTTGCATCCTTTAGAAGGAGGGAATCAATCCCCCCCCCCCCCCCATTTCAAAGGTGTGTTAACCTAGATGCACAAACAATGGACAGGGTTCACTTAAGGCAAAGATAAGCCTTTACTAAAGAAGTTGTATGTCTGGCAGTTAGGAGTTTGTGATTAGATCACCCTGCCAGGTTCCTTTCCACAGACTCCCTGTCCTTTCCCTGATCCACAACTGCAATGCAGAGCTACTGCAGATTCCACAGGTGAAGGACACAGTCCTCATAGAACTGACCTCACTCCAGGCTCAGACAGCTGCACTGCAGGAGGTTCCCAGGCCTCCTGCACTTCTGACCAGCTAGCTACAAACTCAGGGTTTCCTGTCACCTCCTCGGGTTTGATCATTTGCTAGAAGGACTCACAGAATTTGGGAAAGCATTATGGTTGTGATTAGTTTTATTATAAAGGATATAAATGAGGACCAGCTAAGTGAAGAGACACCAAGGGCAGGGGCCTCAAACGCAGAGCTTCAGTGTCCTGTGTGTGGACTCAGGACGCATCACCCTCTAGACACATTGCTGTGTTCACCACCAGGAAGCTTACCCAGCTTTGGGTGTCCAGTCTGGAAGTTTTACTGGAGTTTCATTATGTAGGCATGATTGAATAAATAATCAATTGATTAAATAATCAATCATGTGGTTGTACTCAATCTGCTGCCCCTTTTCCTTCCCTGGAGGTCAGGTTAATATCACCTGGATTAAAGCCCCATCCTCTAATCATGGTCAGCCTTTCCATCACCAGTCATCTCGTTATCACAAACTCAGATGTGGTCCAGGGGCCCACCATGTATAGCAAAGGCATTCCTATCACTTGGATTTAGAAACCCCCTTCCAGGCGCCCAGAATGAAGACCAGACAGATTATCACAGAGCAGCAGCCCTATCTGATTCATCTTTGAATCCCCTGTGGTGTCTAGTATTATGCTTTGCACATAATAGACTCTCACATTTATAAAGAAATGGGCAAGTGTGGGCTTTAGGAAGTTAATTTTGTGTAGGATGGATTATAGAGACCAGGTAAGACTATTGTAATAGACTTGATGTTATTTTATTGACTCTTTTGATATTCAATTGATGTCAAGACTGAAGAAATATAAATCTTAAAAAGGTTAAATCTGCCCTGGCCAGTTTGGCTCAGCAGTTAGTGTTGGCCCGCAGACCAGAGAGTACCGGGTTCGGTTCCCGCTAAGGGCATGTACCTCGGTTGCTGTTTGTCCCTGGCCCCGGTTGGGGTTGTGTGGGTGGTGACCTGTAGATGTGTCTCTCATAGATGTTTCTCTCTCTCTCTTCCTCCCTCTCTCCCTCCAGCTCTAATCTGAAGACAAATGCAAAAATGTCCTTGGGTGAGGATTAAAAAAAAAAAAGGTTAAATCCTTCTATTGCTCCCCCCAACTATGAAGTCCTGCAATAATTTTCCATACATTGAATTTATCCAAGAAAGCCCTCCACTGGGAAGTTAAAGATAGCCTTAAGTGTGAAGAACTTTGGCCTCTTGTTTATTTTACTGATTAAAATAAATAGCTTGTAATAATGTTGCAAAGAGGGATTGTACTCAATATTGCCATTAATAATACTCTCAGGATCTTAGAGATTGCTTATCATGATGATCTGTTCACAGTATCTACACCCCATGATGTTGGAGGTTTGCTTCAAAATAATCCTGGAGGGAATGATGAGGGTACAGATGAAATAAGACAGTTCGTGAGTTAAGATCCACCTGGACTGGGCTGGATAGTTATGAACCGTGTATCTCAGCTTCTACTGATGAAAGTGCCAAAAAAACAGCTGGTCCAGGGACACAGAGGACAGCTGCAAGAGACTTTTGGAGGTACTGCTTCTGCCCCTAGGGGTGTGGCTGTCAGGGAATATGAGGGTCATTTGGAGCATAAACTGAAAACAACTGCTGCGTAAGCCCAGATGTAGGTGGCTGTTATGAAGGCTAATGAGCAGAATTGCAAATAGGCAATAAAGAATTCCCTCTTATGAGTTGGACAGGAATCTAAGCGATTAGCGTAAACCCCAGGAGGTAAAACATCCTGGATCATAATACAGAAGCCCCTAACCAGTATTCTTTTAAAAAAATATATATTGTAATGTTTGTATATACATAAAATATATATCTCACGTGGATGCAAGTTACGAAACAATAAAATGAACACGTTTGAGCCTACTGTCCAGTTTAAGAACTAGAACATTACCAGTTCCATCCTCCCTCATTCTTTCCTTCCACACACGCCAGTGACCACTAGCCTGAATTTTCTGTTTACTGTTTCCTTGCTTTTTATCAGTTATTATGAATCCTTAAGCTAGTGTTTTGATGTGTAAAAATGTCATCATGATATCTGTACTCGGTTGGAACTTGCTTTTTTTAAACTTAACATTATGTGTTTAAGCTTCATTTATAACCATGTGAAGAGCTAGAGTTCATTCCTTTTCACGGCTGTATAATAATCCATTGTATGAAAAAACCACAATTTATCCATTCTGCAGTGGGCTATTTTCATGTTTCAATGTCATTACCACTCTTATACATGCCTCCTGGTATACATGTGAAAGAGTTTCTCTGGGTGGAAACACTGGGCACTGGGTATGTGAATGTTCAACTTTACACGACAAACAATCCAAGGTAATGTCAAATTGTTTCCCAAAGTAGTTGCTCCAGTTTGTACTCCCAGCAGCACTGGGTAAGCATCCCATGCATTTACATCATCTCCAACTGTTTATGTTGTCAGATTTCTGAATTTTTGCCAACCTAGTGGTTATAAAATGATATCTCACTGAAGTCTTAAATTGCATTTCCTGGTTACTAAAGAGGCTTAACTTCTGTACTATGCTTATTTGCCATTTGTTTTTCTGCTTCTGTGAAATGCCTGCTCATGTCTTTTACCCATTTTTTCCCTTACAGAGCTGTCTTTTTCCTAATTGATTCTGTAGGTGTTCTTTATATACCAAGGAATATTCTTTGCTATTTATCAATTTGTTGATCTTTACAATTTTAGATGTATGGCATTTAGAACTGGAAGGACCTTGCATAATGTATAGTTTGTCCCTCTAGTATCACAGATGAGAAAAATTGAAATGCAGAGGGGTAAAGAACCTGCCCAACACCACAATTTGTGTTAGCATTGCTGAGATGAGCACCTGAACTTTTTAACCCCAAATTAAATTATTTTTCCATTATACTATGATAACCTCCTTTATTGTTTTGTCACGTTTTTATTTAAAACAATTTTTTAATATATTTTTTTCTGTATTGATTTTAGAGATAAAAGAAGGGAGAGGGGGAGAGAGATAGAAACATCGATGAGAGAGAACATCAGCTGGCTGCCTCCTGCATGCCCCTCACTGGGGATTTGGTCCACAACCTGGGCATGTGCCCTGACTGGGAATTGAATCGGTGACCTCTTGGTGTATAGGTCAATGCTCAACCACTGAGCCACACTGGCTGGGCTATATAAAAAAATTTTAAGTGCCCAACTAATACATGGTCATGGTAGAAAAAGAAAAAACAAATGAGCAAAATGAAGAGAGTGAAAATCAGCTTTACTCTCATCTTCCAAACGCAACGATTGTTTATAGTCTGCATTTTATTTCCAGATAGTAACTATAATAGATAATTATTATGGAATGCTTATTGTGAGTTAATTAGTATGGAGTGCTTACTATGTGCCAGGCACCGTTCTAAACACTTTATCTGTACTTATTTGTTTTCCCTTCTCCACAACCTTATGAGGCAGGTTATCACCATTATTACCGGTTTGGCAGGCAGAATAATGGCCTCTCAAAGATATCCCCGTCCAATCCCAGGAACCTGTGAATATGTTACCTGACAAAGGAGAATTAAAGGACCCGATGGAATTAAGGTTGCAAATAAGCTGACCTTAAAATAGGAAAATGATCCAGGTGAGCACAATATAATCACAAGTGTTCTCAAATGTGGAAGAAAGAGAGAAGAGTCCTGTGGAAGTGACAGAATCTGAGAAAGATTGCATCAACCACTGCTGGCTTGGAAGGTGAAGGAAAGAACCAGGAGCCAAGGAGTACACGTAGCCTCTGGAAGCTGGAAAAGGCAAGAAGACGAATTCTCCCCTAGAGTCAGTTACTAAGGACAGTAACTCTGATTTTAGCCCAATGTGAGATAGAATAATGGCCAAAAAGACGTTCATGTTCTAATCTCAGGGACCTATGAATATGTTAGGAACTTTACAGATGTCATTAAGAATCTTGAGATGCTGCCCAGCTGGTGTGGCTCAGTGGTTGAGTGTCCACCCATGCACCAAGAGGTTGCCAGTTCAACTCCCAGTCAGGAGACATGACCAGGTTGTGGGCCCGATCCCCAGTGGGGGGCATACAGGAGGTGGCCAATAAGTGTTCTCTCTCACTGATGTTCCTATTTCTCTCTCCCTTTCCCTTCCTCTCTCTCTCTAAAAATCAATAAAGAGAAAAAAAAAATGTATCTAGAGATGCTGAGATTATTCTGGACTCTCTAGGTGGGCCCAATGTAATAACACGGATCCTTTTACTTTTTATTTTTTTATACTCATTGAGGATATTTTTCTATTTATCTTCAGAGAGAGTGGGAGGGAGAGAAAGAGATTGGGAGAGAGTGAAACATTGACGTGAGAGAGACACATTGACTGGTTGCCTCCTGCATGACCCCGACCAGGGCCTGGGACAAACCGCAACTGAGGTACATGCCCTTGACTGGAACCGAACCTGTACCTTTTGATCTATGGGCCGACACTCTAACTGCTGAGCCAAACTAGCCAGGGCAACACGAATTCTTTTAAAAAGCAGGCGGGAGGGGGAACATCAGAGAGATGTGATAGCAAAAGCAGAGGTTGGAATTCTGTGTTGAAGTTGGAGGAAGGGACCACAAGCCAAGAAATGCAGGCAGCCCCTAGACAAGGTAAGCAAACAAATTCTTCCCTGCAACCTCTGTAGGGAACATGACCTGTCCACACCTTTATTTTGGCACAGTAAAACCCATTTTGGGATTCTGACCACCAGAACTCTAAGATAATAAATTTGTCTTCTTTTAAACCTTCGTTTATGGTAATTTGTTACAGCAGAAATGAGAAACTAATACACCTTGTTTAAAGCTGACCAAAGCCACATAGCTAGTGGTAGAGAGTGATCTGAACTCAAGCCCCCTAATTCCAGAACCCATATCCTTTACCTCCATGAGATATAGATAGGTAGATGAAAGTAGTACGTTTCAATAGATACAAATCTTCCACATTATTTTAATACCCACTCAGCACCACCATATTAAATAGTTGTGTTCCACCGACTAAATATACCATTATCATATTTTAATTAATAAATTCCCTATTATTGAGTACTTAGGATGTTTCTAATGTTTCAGTATTCAAACTGGCAGTGATAAACACCTGTCTAGTGATAGTAATAATTTCTTTAGGAAAAACTCTTAGAAATGTAGGTCAAAAGAAGCGCATCTTTAAAAAAAAAAAAAAAGGCCAAATTATCCACCATAAGATTGCACTGGAATATAATTTAAAACACACACACACACACACACACACACAACTATGGCAGGTAGTAACATCTACCTTCTGTTACTGCAACATTTCTGGCATTAATCTATTTTTTAAAATATATCATATACTCGACTTAATTTTTTTGTTTTTGAAGGTTTTAACTGTGATATTATCCCTTCTGTAGACTCACAGATGTTAGATTAGATAGTATTTAGAGGTCAGTCTAACCCTTCGGCTTAAAGGTAAAGCCCCTTTGGCCCAGAGAAGTCTAGTGGGGCGTGTCTGCTCAGAACCCACTGGCATGACTCCAAGTCCAGCGTTCTTCCACATCTGCTGCAAATGTCATGAGGATAGTCCCCAAGTTGGTACCATTATTGATTGTATTTTCTTCAAATCATGCCAGAAATCTCATTAATCAGAAACATATTTTAGGGGCTGCAAATGAATGGCGATCCATATGTTCAGTATTAATAGATAGACTCTGGCCCTTTCCTAGAGTGAGCCTGTTTTAATTTTCTCAGCGTGAATGAAGTTGGGTAGAATTGATGGAAGACAATAATGCCCCCTGCCAATGTTTTATGTCGGAGTTCTTAGAGCGGGTAATTGGAGGTTTTTCATCATCACCTTTTTTTGCCTATATAATTTTCTAACGGTTTGCGTGTTACCCAACAGCACTAAAGCTACTTTGTCCTGGAATTCGATGTACACAACGGTATGCAAACTCCTTCCCTCTCTCAGAAGCAAACAATGAAATAGGAAAACACACTGCCATTTTCTGACTGACCTCAATTGCTGAGGGTGGACCCCGCACGTTACATCAGCAGGCCAGCTCCATTACACTGCCCTGCGCTGTGCTCGAGCTACTGAAATATTGATTTTTACAGAGCCGGCGCACACACACTGAAAAATCAATATTCCAGTGCACACAACAGAGCAGGCGGCGGAGCTGGGACCCACTCAGAGGCCCAGCAAGCACTGCCGGAAAGCCTCGGCCAGGAGGGGGTGGGGGGCTGGAGAGACAATGCCCGGGGAGAGGCCCCTGCAAACCTGGGAAGGGTCAGATAAACAACCGAGTGTGGAGAGGGAAGAGAAAGGAGAGTGGAGAGAAAGATCCTTGAGGATAAAACAGTTGGAAGGAGCAAAGATTTATCTTTCTATAGGGGGGAATGGGGGAGAAGGAGAGAGTAAATTAAGAAGAGAGGATGGGAAGAATTTTGCAGGTAAGACTCTTCCCATGAAAATTTCTTTTGCTTTTCTGTATCATTCGGTCAGATTTATGGTGGGGAAATTGTAAAGATGATACAGATATTTTATTACACAAAGGAAAAAAATTAGGCCAATTCTGAAAAATATTTATATTTTTAAAAATGCAATGCATCCCTTTTCCTTTTTCTTGGTGACTAGAAGCTGGCAGATCTTACAATGATCATCAAAGAGTCAGCATTTGTCATCTGGGCTCTACCTTTGCAATGCTGTTACTTCCCTTTCCTTGGGGAGGGGGAAGGAAGGTCATGTGGCCATTCATCCATTCTGTCTTTCTACTTTGATGTGCTTGGGGAACCACGTTAAGAATTGATTTCTTTTACGTGCCCAGTGAGTTCTCAGGGAATTCTGAGCTCCCTTGAGTCACACCTCTATCCAGATGTGGGCAGGAGAACGTGTCCGGGCTCCACTCTCCGGTGCCCAGTAGTCAGCAGAGGTCAGATGGAGACGGACCAGCTTTTTGGTTAGTCCTTCCAAAAGTATAAAAAAATAAAAAAATAAAAAATCAGAACTGGCTCCTTTAGTTAGCATTCTGGCCTCATTTTATTTGGGGGAGCCAAAGGGTAGGCACTTAATTAAAAGGGAATACTTTTTAACCCCGATGAATTCTTGATTTTTGCTTTGTCCTAGAATTCTCTTACCGGGAATCTCGCTATTAGTTCTCTCAACTCCCTGCCACAGGAGGAAACTGCCTTCCCCAAGGTTTCCATTTCGTTCCCTGCCCTGCAGGCAGCGTCACCGCTTCCTCTTCCCCAGCCCGGGAGAGACCTGGGCCCAACCAGGGCTCCTGTGGGGTCTCGTGGAAAGGACTCCGGTGGAAGTGGGCATTAAGAGGCACCGCTTCCTTTCCCCTAGCCCAGGAGAGACCTGGGCCCAACCAGGGCTCCTGTGGGGTCTGGTGGAAAGGACTCCGGTGGAAGTGGGCATTAAGGGGCACCTGGCAAAACGCGGGTTCCTTAGGCCCCGCGGGGCTTCCCGGGGACAAGGTCCAGCAGACTGTTGCTGGAGGCAGAAGGGGCAGGGTGGCAGAGGGGGTGGACAGGAGGGCGGGGCAGGACCCCAAGCCAGGTGGCCACCTGGAGCGCCCCGCCCCTCCCAGCCCCTCCCAGCTCCTCTCAGCCTCTCTCAGCCCCTCCCCCGGTCCAGCCGAGAGCCGCGCCCCCCGCCCCCTCACGCCCACTCTCCCGCCCCCTCCCAGCGCAGCGGTCTCTTTGCATAAGGAGGCGGCCCCAGGGCCCGCCCGGGGTGCACGTGACCCCAGGGGAGGCGGAGGGAACCTGCTGACTTGACACGAGCCGCTGTGCGGCTCCCCTTGGCGCGGAATAGCGAGAGCAGCCGTGACCTCCGACCCCGCCCGCCGGCAGCCAATAAGAGCGCAGGTCGTCTCCAAACCCAAAATTTCCACGTCGGCAAAAGTCAAGATGGAAGGGAGCAGAGCGGAGCGCGAGGGGGGGAGCCCGCCGGGGAATGCCTGGCAGCCGGCGCTGGAGGGGCCGGCAGGGGAGCCTGCGGCGGGCGTAGAAGGGGCCACACGGGGCGTCCCAGCCGAGGGAGGCCGGAGTGCGACCACCCGCCCCCAGCCCCGGGCGCCTCTGAGCGCCCTACACTTCGCCTGCCGCCCGTGCACCCTGGCCCGGGGGACGCTGCCCACTGCACCTCCTGCTCTGGCTCTGGGGGGTCGTAGGGGAGGGAATGGTGGCGGTAGGTGGAGGGGCGGGGAGGTGGGGAAGACACTTTCCAGACCTGTTGCACGGGTGCAACAGCTGTTCGGTGCGGTATGTAGGGGGAGGGGGCTGTCGGGGTTGGGAGGAGGGTGGTCGTGTGTACTGCAGGGGCAGGGGTGCAGGGCGGGGACTAAAAGCAGAGGGGCGGTGTTGGGGGCAAGGGGGAAGGTTGTGTGCAGACGGGGTCCACGGGAAGCTCTCTGCCGAACGGGGCAGGGAGAATCCCACCGAGTGGGTGGGTGGAGCGGAGGCGAGAGGACTGCATAGATCGGAGTTCTGGGCCGGGCGCGGACTGCGGGAAGACAGGGAATAAAGTGGTGGGAATGGCTGGGGGAAGGGGAGACGCTTGGAGGCCCGCAAAGCCTTGCTTTCCTGGGCCATCCCAACTGCGGGACATTTCCCCCGAGCCTGTTTTCGCCCCCTCTTTAACTCTTCCAGCTCCGAGAATTCGGCCTCGCGCGGCCCCCTCCCCCACCAACTTTCCAGACAGGAAGGTAAAAAGTTGCCACAAGTTAGAGTGAGTTATCAGCTTGCCAAAGTTTAAATAGCAGGATCGTGGAGGCGGTGGGGTGCGACCTCGGACGGGTTCTGCTCAGGGATGGGTGCGGAGGAGGGGGCGGGTGTGATTCCTGCAGCCCGTTTGCTGTGACACTGCGACCAGAATCTGTCGAACCGGGCTGTTAAAACACCGTTTCTGTTGGGCATTTGCTCCTGCTGACTGCGGCAGTAACTTTCCATAATTAATGACCCGTTCCATTATCGGTCGCATCCTGAGCTAAATTGCTTTTAAAGAGTTATTCTTCTTTGTCTTAGCTGGGGGTGGGGGGAGCACACCTGCAGGAAGAAGCTTCTGGAGGAAGACGCTCTGTTTGGTCTTTTGAGGCAAAGTTCTGAGACACTCCGACTCTGAATATGATAGAAGTCAGTGCACTACAGAACTTTGTTTCTATAGACTGTGTTCGCCGCCGCTGCCATGGGCTCGAGGGCATCGGGTGCCTTCAGACACCAGACAACTGGATAACCCTGGTGGCCACGTCAATGCGCCTTTCCCGTGGGGGAGGGGGGAGGCCAGAGGGGGTCCAAGTGTTGCTCCAGGAACTTGGCCAACTCGTCCGAAACCCTTGGGTTATGGGAGCGAAGTCGTCCCAGATCCCCCTTACTTCATTTTACCTTGGTGGGCTCCTGACTGCAGAGAAAAGAAAGCTTTGGGCTTTTCAAGGTTATTTAAAAGGTACTCCAAAGAGCAAGGAGAACTACTTGTTTATTAATGGATATGTGGGTGTGTAGTGCCTTACAGGAGTTTAAACTCTACCTTAGAAGGCAATGTATGTACAAAGCCATGTGGTCCTTTTACTCAAGTAAAAGGTAAATTAAGTCCTGTGAGGAGGATTGAGTTTGGCCATCTCTTCTCAATTCTGTTTCTGGTTTAGGTCCAATTCATTTTTATTCTTTAAAATAGGTTTTATTAAATGGCCATGGGGGGTGGGGTTATGTTTACACCTTGGGGCTGTAGGGATACTTTACTTGGAGACTCTGCCCTTCTCTCTACTGGAATGTGGTTTTGGTGGGGAGTTCCTGTCAATAGACTGCTGTGTGCAATGGGCCAGTGACTGACCCTGAATTGTAGTCCTGTCCCATTGATATTGACCTATTTTGCTTTTATGAGCTTTTGACTGGAGAGCTGATTGATCCAAGGAATTACAAAAACTCCTTATTAACAAAGGCATTTATCCAGCATATATGTATGGAGTGCCTGCTGGGTGCCAGGCGCTGGGCACAGGGTGGTGACCAATAAGGAAATGGTTCCTGTGCCATGTTTCTAACAAGTGTAGGAGGGACTCACTTTTGACATAATTTGTGGGATGCTTTGAAGCTCTGGGGTTGCCTGTTTGTGTCTCTTAGAGATTCTTGATTTTTAAAAAATCACCATCTTTCTACTTGGTTATATTCCAGTTGGCTTATTGGGAGAGGAATGATAACCCGGAAAGGATCAACTGGGGGAGGGGGGAGCGGGTAATGAGTTGCTGGATGTTAGAGCTTAGCAGTTGCTGTTCACAGGAATGAGGTGTCCTGATCCTAAGTCAGCCTGTGTTCTCTTTTATACGGCTATTAACTGTTTCCCCATATCTCTATCAGTGACGGTTTGCTTCATTTTCTCAGTCCTTTATCCACAAGGTGGCTCAATTATGTTTGTGCAGTAAAATAAAGTGACTCAAACTCATATCCTTGTATTCACTTGAGATATAAGATGTGCTTACTTGTAAAAAGGATTCTTCCCCTTGATTTTTGTGTTTGAATGTGTCCACGAGATACTATGAAAATACTGACGTCCAACAAAACTTAAACCAACTTTGTGAGCGAATGCACGTGGCGCTTTGAGGGTGTGGTGGGTGGAGTGGATGACTGGGAGCGCGGTCGTCCAAGCAAGAGATGAGCCTTAGAGTCTCCAAAGAAGGGTAAGGTCTGGAGTCCCTGCCATGATTATATCTGGTTTGACTTTATGCTTAAATGATTTGCTTGGCAATCCTTTGCTTTGTCTCCTGCTTGTGACCACTGGTGAATAAAAGGACTAGCCAGACAGGAGGGCTGTGGTTTGCTCTGGTGCAGAGATGAGGGAGTAGAAACTAGGAAGGCTGACAGTCTGGGGGTGCCTACTGTAAACTGTGCATTGTCGCAGGCCTCAGTCATTCAGCAACCTGTGTATTGTCATCTGAGTACCAGGTGTTACTGTAGTCTAGATGCTAAGGATGCAGCAGTGAGTAAAAGAAGCCAAAATCACAGTCTGCTTGGTCATTCTGCCAGAGTATGACAATAAAAATATGAACTAGAAGGATGAAAAGCTTGCCAGGAAAGGGACAGCAGGGACACCGGGGAGGCAGGGTGCTATAGGAACGGGTCTCCTGGCCAAAGGACACCACCAGCAGCCTACTATGCGTGGCCCAGGTCCTTTTGTCTTTATTTTTAATGTTTCAAGTGAATAACCCAAATAATAGGTGCAGCGGACACTATCACAAAGCATTGGTAGACTTTATTTTTTAAAAGAGCATTTTTATTTTCAATGGCAAAGGTTGGGGTATGGGTGGGTGCTAGAAAATCTTCCATGAGGGGCTAGGGAACCACATTGGTGGCTCCTCACCTGCATGTCATGTCTAATTCCATCTTCCAGCAGCAAAATTCTAGGATTGTAGGTAACCTTGCTTCCTAAGAGTGTTTATTCCAAAGAACTCCCAAGTGCTCTCAAATGTTCTTCAGAAAGTAGGGATGTGTGGACACATGTTTCTTGGGGTCCCCAAGAGACAGAGGAATCCACCGTTTAGCTTACATTTAATTTCAATCATTACTTTTTTTGCTAAACTTCTCATTATTTAACTTAAAATTTCCTTAAACACGTGGGCTGTCTGTGCAGGGAGAGTTCTTGGGTAATCACTCCAGACAGAATTCTTACAAACGACAAAGCTTCAGGCAGGGAAAGAAAAGGCCGAACTTATATTCACACAGCTCTGTGACCTGTAAGGAATAAAAATGTGTGTCACTTCAGTAGCCTTAGAAGAACCAGGTGGAAGGAAGATATCTCCTCAGCAGACCCCTGCAATACTGTACCCGGGGCTCGTGATGCTGATCTGAATTCGTTACATGGGCATTGGGAGAACCAGCAGAAACCTCACCGCAAGGACAAGCCACTCCAGACATGATTTCTCTGCTTTGTGCCTCAGACATGCCTCTCTTTTTTCCATTTAATAGGAAAAATAAAAAAACAACAGCTAGTAGTTAAAACAGTACTCAATTTGTGTTGGCGCTGTTGTAAGCCTTCACATATGTTAAATCATTTACCCTGCGGTGAGTACAGCTAATATCATTCCCGCCTTATAGCTAAGGAAACTGAGGCATAATAACTTGCCTCAGTGACAGGAGTCAGTCAGTGGCAGGAGCAAGGTACGGACCCAGGCAGTTTGGATCAGTCCATGGTCTCAGCTGCGAGGCTACACTGGGTATTGCTCAGCTCTCTGATTCCAGTGTAGGGCAAAGCCTGGGAGTCCGGGCTCAAAGTTAAAGGCACTGAACATAATTAGGGTTTAGCTCAGTGCAAGCCTTCGTCTGTCCTTAGCATGTGAGGTTTGTTTCCAGGGTCCTGTGGTAGCATGGCTTTGGGGATTATTTTGCTATTTTGAGTCTACTGGCCACTTTTGGCACAGGGCAGATTTGAAGACAGAAAAAGAAGAGTTTCTTCAAAAAGTGTCCTGGTTGATACCAGAAAGCAATCGAAGCAGGAAACGACTGAATCTGTGCATTCAGTCAACAACCTTTGAGTTCCCGGCATGTGAAAGCCCATGGACATAGGCAGTCAGGTAGTGGAAATGCGCAGGGCACTGGGGCCTACCAGTAACAACCTGGAGCATCCAGAAGGCGTCCCAGAGGGGGCACTAACTAAGCCGAAGACTGACGGCTGTGTAGGAGGTGAAGGAAGGGTGGGAAAAGCATTCTAGTACAAAGGAACAGCAAGTACAGACTCGGAAACGTGCAGCAGTACGGTGTGTTTAGGAGTCAGCAAGTCCTGGGTGGCAGGCGTAACGTCATGTGTAAGTGAGCGACAGGAAATGAGGCCATGGAGATTGGCAGGGGTAGACCCTGAAAGGCCTTGTGTGCTGTGTTAAAAATCTGAACTGCATCCTGAAAGCCATGGGAAGCAGCTAAAGGATCTGAAGCAGGGAAATGGCCTGATCGACTGCTTTCCTAGCAAATATATTCTGGCAGCAAAGGGGAGGGTGAACCGCTTGGACTGGGTGGGCTAGCCACTTAGAAAGCGTAGAGCAACGCACACAGAGCCAGTGGGATGTCCACGAGGGGTGCGCAGGGGCCTGGGCAGCACGTAAGAACTTCCCGGAGAGCCTGCTCCTGAGGCCCTCACATACATTGCGCTGCTGGTATTCACCCTGGGAATGAAATTGGCACTAAACTGCATTGTGTATGATATTTCGAAATACTAAGCTTGCTTGGCTATAATCCCAGGTTAATGCTGGAAGTGTAATATTGGAAACATCTCTTTAACCCTTTAAGGCATATTGGAGAATTTACCCTCGTTCATCAGATCGGAGAAGTCAATGATCGTAAAATGCACTATTATTTATGTACCACTAAGAAAGAAAAAGTACTGTTAATTAAACTATGACACGATGCTTATGTGTTACTTAGATGTTTAATTTTTAAAAAGATCTCTTTTAGATTTATTTAGATACAGATTTTTAAAAAATCAATCAGAACCCCAGCAAGAAACAGAGCACCCTCCCGAGGTGGGGAACTGAAGAGGGTTTGAGACAAGGAATATTTACAAAGGGTGTGGGTGGGATTGAGGGAAACCAGCCAGGAAGAGTGAGGTGCCTGGGACTGGCAGCTGTGGGAAGCAGGTACCACCCCAGGCCACCAAGGGTGAGAACAGATCCTGGAGGAGCCCAGGCTGGAGAATAGAGCTGCCCGACAGGAGCTGTGGTCCTGGGTGGAGGAAGGCAGCCATTGCCAGCCACAGCCTTGACCTCTCCTCACACTCTCCAAGCTCCTGCCATTGCTTCCCATTGGCTGAACCCAACTGGAAGCCAGAGCAAGGAGCCAGGCCAATACAGTTTGCAGAGGTCAGCCTCCAGGGGGTAGGGAAGGGTGGAAAGTGCATCTGGAGGGTCAAATACTGTCAAAAATCACCAGAACAGAGTTGTTTGGATTTTTTTTTTTTGTCTTGCGCCCTTCCTGTGTGTATATAACAAGGAAAACTATCAGAGAAATCAAGGGCTTGAAGGAGTCTTAGGACTTCTTCATATGCACAGTCCTCAAAGGTCTAATTCAGAGCGCAAGTTAAGAAGCAGAGTTCCTGAGAAGGGTGTCCCACTATTGTTTGCATCTAAGCCACTGACCCTCTTTCTGCAAGGTCAATGCTGAGCCTTAAAAAAAAAAAAATGATTTGTAACATAATATATATAACATGATATTTAGCATTTTAACTGTTTTCAAGTGTACACTTCAGTGGCATTAAATACATTCCCCCTGTTGTACAGCATGACCACCCCTATCTTCCTGAATGTTTTCACCATCCCAAAACAAAACTCTGGACCCACAAACAATCACTCCACCTGATGCTGGGACTTTCTGGACCTTACCAGAAGGGATCAACTGAAGATTTTCAGATAGCATTGGTGCAAAGGTAGAAAATGTCAATGATGGGATGGCTGCTGCCTGCTGACAGCACTAGAAGGTGATAATCAGTGGTAAGCCGCATCCTAATTTCAGAGGTATTAAATGTGAAACAATACGTTTCTTAGAACAAATAAAAAATGAAGAATCTCTCAGGAGCAGCAATCACAACCAGGTACCATGAATGGGTTTCTGACAGGCCAAAATATTGTTCTCCTCTGACCCCAGCAAGGCCAGGAAAGACCCAGGGCAGCGGGAACCCTTACGTTGAAAACAGTCATCTTTGGATAGTATTATCCATTTATCACATGTCCCCTAAAATATTATCATTTACTGTCTTTCATGTGATATAAAAAAGGCTGGGAAGCAGAGCTTTGGAAGATTCTCATGTTTAGTCGGGACAGATTTCTTCTTTTATGTTCAATACAGTAGCATCTGTGTGCATCAGACAGCAGGGGTTACTGATGGACACCTGTTCCAATACGCTTGGACTCATGTAACAGCAAAGCTTCCGATCCACAGGATGGAAGCTGCATCCAACCCACTGAGATCTTTTTGCGGTCATGGTATGAAAAGGTTAAACAGAAAAGACTTTAGAATACTTATCAAAATAAAACTCATGCACACCCTTCCAACCAGCAATTCCATTTGCACTGGTTAGAATAACTTTGATTCTAGGTAATGTAAACCCAAACTCAACTGGCTGAAAGGAAAAATAACTTATTTGACTTTACAAGAAGCCCAGAGGGAGGGAGGGAGGCTTCAGGGCTGGTTAATTCAGCAGCTCACAAGGTTGTTAAGGATCGGGGTGGTTTCCATCGTTCCTCTCTGCCATCCTCAGCTTCTTTGTCTCATTCTCGGACTAAGTCCCCTGATGGCTGTGTGAAGCCTGCACTACTCCGGATTCGACAGAAGAATGTCCCTGAATCCCCTTGTTTTCTCAAAGTCCCATCCACTTTCTGCTAGTTACCATTGCGCTGTATCGAGTTGAATGCCCAGCCATTAACCAATGACGACCAATGGGAATGGGACCACGTGACTAGCCTAGCTCAATCAGGACTTCACTCTGACTCATGAGCCGCGGAGGCGGAGCCTGAATCAAACCAATCCTGTTAGCAGAGAAGACATGGGAAGGGGGTGTCTTTGGAGCAAAGGAAAATGTCTGCTGAACCACATTAAGGAGCAGTCTTACAAAGCTGCAACTCCACCGTGATTGTACACTCATCACAGTATTATTTTTAAAGGCAAAAATTTAGAATTAACCAAAAAGTTTACTAATAGAGGACCTAATGAATAAATTATGCTGCAGCCATACAGCAAAATAGTTATTAAGAAAGAGTGAGGCCCTGGCCGGTTTGGCTCAGTGGTTAGAGCGCTGGCCTGCGGTCCAGAGAGACCTGGGTTCGGTTCCCGTTAAGGGCATGTACCCCTGTTGCAGTTTGTCCCCGGCCCTGGTTGGTCGTGCGGGTGGCAGTCACTCCATGTGTCCCTTTCACATTGATGTTTCTCTCTCTCTCTCTCTCTCTCTCTCTCTCTCTCTCTTTCTCTCTCTCTCTCTTCTTCCCTCCCTCCCTCCCTCCCTCCCACTCTATCTGAAAAAAAAAAAAGGAAAAAAAATGTCCTCGGGTAAGGATTAAAAAAAAAAAAAGTGAGCTAGATATGTATGTAATCAACATGGATGAATGAAATGTAGTTTCAATAAAGAAAATGTTGTAGAACAATAAAGGGGTATTGATCCTATTTTGATCCTTCTATGTGTGCTCGGGTACATATATAATTAAAATAGACACCGAGTTTGTGTTCTGGTCCAAAGTGTTCAGGATGGAAGAGGGTGGTGGAAAGAGGAATAGGTTATACACTTTTGATTGTTTGACTTTTTTTTTTTTCCAGACAGTGGGAGGGAGAGAGAGGAAGAGAGAGAGAGAAACATCCATGTGAAAGGGACACATCGAGTGGTTGTCACCTGCACGACCCAACCAGGGCCGGTAACAAACTGCAACCGAGGTACGTGCCCTTAGCAGGAACCAAACCCGGGTCTCTCTGGACCGCAGGCCGCCGCTCTAACCGCTGAGCCAAACCGGCCAGGGCTGTTTGACTTTTTAAGCCAATATAATACATTTGAAATTTTTAAAAAATTAAGTTTGTGCAATGGGAAGGAGGAAATAGAATATGACTATGGCAATAGTATATTGCTAGTAGTGAGATAATATCCCCCTCCTGGTTTATAGCCACATGTATAAGTAAATTACTGTTTTATTACTATCTTTTTTTGAGGTCTCATGTCTACACATGGATGCACCTACTCTTAGGAGTTTACAGTGTATCCTCTTGAGCTGGGCTGTCCAATATGGTAGCAAGTAACCACATGTGCCTATTTAAATTTAGATGAATTAAAATGAAATAAAATGAGAAGTTCAACTTCTCAGTCATACTAGCAGCATTTCAAGTGCTTGGCAGCCACACGTGGCCAGGGGCTGCTGTGTTGGGCAGCTTACATCATAGAACATCTCAATGATTGCGGGAAAGTCCATCAGACTGTACCACTCTCAGCCTGTGTTAAGTTCAAGTGTATGTACAGTCTCTTAGTAGTTATGTGACTTTGGGCAAGTTACTTAATCTTTGTTCCTTCACTGTCTAGTCATGGAAACTGTGATAATGATAGTATTTACCTCACAGAACTATTGAACAGATTGAAATTCTTAGTGCCTGGTACATGGTAAATCACCAATCAAGTTACCCATTATTATAATAGTTATTAAAAGCATTTCTACCAACATTGACCAAGCACTTGTGAAGTTCTGGGCATTGTCCTCTCACCATTTTATAGATGAAACTTGGTCTGACAAATGACGTAGAGCTTCTGTCTCAATAGAAGAGGCAGGGCGGTGAGTCCGAGCCAGGTCCCATGCCAAGGGTTGTGTTTCTTGATGTTCAAAATGTAAATGACCTTTTTTTTTTTCAGGGCTGGGGAGGACTGAATTGTTAACCCTCCCTCTGGTGTCCTTGCCCCTCCTGCCCTTCTCCTCCCTTTCTGTACAAGAGCTGACCAGTTCCAAATCCAGTAAGAGTTTAGATTGCACGTGAACTTGATTTGATTGGTATGGAAAGGTTGGAGATGGAAGAACAATGACATCTATTAGCAGTTGAGTACCCATTTTCTGTGTGGTGTGAATATTCTTCACTTCTTGTGCGTTTTCCAAAAGTCAAATAGTCCTTTTCAAAGGAAACAACTTTGTGACCATACCAAAGAAGGGGAAATCTTGCTAGAGGACAAAACAGGAAGAGACAATTATCTTCACGAGCTCCTAATCAGCGCTAGAATCATCATATGCCTCTGCCGCTGAAAGGTTCAGTTACACGGCCCCCTGCCTGGGGCCAGGACGTCTATAGGAAAGGGTGTGACCTTTACTAGGGGGCTCATGAGAAGGGGCTGGAGGTGCAGTTCTCACGCATTTGGGAGGGGACCTGTGTCTGTCAGCACTCTTCGGGCTGGACCTGGGTTGGTCTCCGTCGGTGGAAACGGCCCGTTCTGGAGAGCCATTAGCATCATTTTCTGATTGTGCTGCATGCTGGCCGGAGGGTGTGCTCCACCTCGGTGCCAGGCCAGACCCTGCCAGGCGGGAGAAGCACTGGTGTCTGCACATAGGCCCTTGCTTTGTATTTCACTTCTTATGCTACAATTCCAGTTGGCTACTCTTTCCCTGTGAGTCAACATTTATAGTGAAGTTATTACCACGACCTCAAGCGCTATGGAAAATACGCCTTCGGGGTTTTCAGTCTTCCTGAGCCGAGACCCGGAGCACTGGGCCGAGGAGACAACCGACCAGCTTCTGAAAGGCCGTTGAGAGCTGGGTTGTTAGGGTGTCAGGACACTGTCTGGGGATTAGAGAAAAGGAAGAGGGTGGTTAAGTAAGACATCTCGGGCTGTTAAACCATCTGATGTTAACAGTTGATCAGGATTTATCTGTACCCCATGAAAACTGAAAATTGAATTCAGTTCATCTTTCTAGCTTTGAAATAGCGAGTTTAAAATTATTTTAGGCACTTCGCCGCATAATACATTTTGGATAATTTATCTTGAAAAACCTGAATTTGAATAGAAAAACGGGAAACTTTTACTCTCTTGTATTATTTCTCCCTCCCCAGTGCCAATTATGAGGGTTTTATTTTGTCTCTGGAATATAGCTTATTGAAAATAAACTGTAGCACAATACCTAGAATACTTGCCACGTGGGCTTCAGTTTTAAGCTCCGTGAGGGTGGGGACCGTTTGTGCCTGATTTTCTGCTGTCTGCCATCACCTCTCACTCTCCTGGCACATCGTGGCCATTCCGTAAGTATCTCAACGTGTGAATGCGTTTGGGGGCCCTGACATTTATGTGTTTGTCTTTAAGTATCTTTACTCTGAGAGTTAACATAATTTCAATTTGGCTGAAATTTCACTGTTGGCTCCTGAGATGTTTGATGTGATAATAGGTGAGATTAACCACATCCTTACATACATCTGTTTCTCAAGTTTTTCTTCGGTGGAATTAGTTAAAGCAGACGTTTCTCTTCCAACACTTCTCTTTAGGTTGATCCTGGATTGGGAAGTTTCCAGCCTGGAATGATTAGAATCAAAAGAAGTTTTTCTGTTTATTCTTCGTGATGCTGACGCACCCAGTTCTCTCTTTTAAAACAATCGCATTACATCTTGGATCAATGTTATAAAGCCCAGAGATCTTCAGACTGGGGCCTGCACATCCCAGGAGGTGTATGAAGAACTTACGGGGTCTTGAGCACTGAAGTCAAGAGCACTGATTCTGTGTTCCCGCTTCCCTAGCCATGGTTTTCTAACACGGACGGACCTGCATCAGGATCCTCTGGGCCCGAGGTTGTTCATCCTCTCCTCCCTCTCCTTCCCCCAGCACCCTTCGCCCACTCTCCACTTTCTTTCCTTTGCCCTCACCCATCCCAAATCTTACCAAAGAGCATTGCCAGGGGTATGAGAATCTCTGAGGTAGTGAACAAAGGGACACTTTTATTTGACAACATATATTTCTTTTTTTTTTTTTTATCCTCACCAGAGGATATCTTCAGATAGAGCAGGAGGGAGACAGGGAGGAAGAGAGAGAGACACATTGAGCGGCTGCCACCCACATGACCCCAACTGGGGCCGGGGACAAACTGTAACCAAGGTACGTGCCCTTAGCGGGAACCGAACCCGGGACTCTCTGGTCTGTGGGCCGATGCTCTAACCGCTGAGCCAAACCAGCCAGGGCAACATATACTCCTTGAATAACTACTGTGTGCCAGGAATGGTTCTAGACGATGAGCCATTCTGTCTAGACGTTAACTGTCTAGACGTTAACAAAGACAGTGAAGAATCTCTCCTCACGGGGCTTCCATGCCAGCAGGAAGAGATGGCCAAGAAGCAAAAGTGTGTGATCTGGGCTGTTTCCTTTAACCAAGGCCCTATAACTTTCTCAATAACCTCATGGAGAAATGGTTTCCAGAAGTGTTCCTTCTTATGTTTCATAATTATTAATCAAAATGTATACTACATTAACACGATTTTGCTCAGTTGTCATAAAGACTCAATCTAGAAAAATTATTTAACACTGGCATGTCATGGTCTTGGGAAATTAGAAAAAATTTAAATCATAATTTATATATGTACTTGGACTATTAAGAAGTATAATAGAGTAATCAATAAAAATGAAACAAATTACATCATAAAAAATTCTCTGGGGAGCCTGCCTGGGGTGGCTCAGTGGTTGACCGTGGACCCATGCACCAAGTGGTCACCAGTTCGATCCCCGGTCAGGACACATGCCCAGGTTGTGGGCCCGATCCTCAGGGTGGGGCATGCAGGAGGCGGCCAACCCATGTTCTCTCTCATCGATGTTTCTCTCTTTCTCTCCCTCTCCTTTCCTTTCTCTCTAAAAAAAAAAAAAAAAAATTCTGTGAGGAAGGTGAAAGGTATCTCGCGGAGGAAGAGAGAGAAGTGGAGACGCAAAGGCGGGCAAAAGTTTTATTGAAGCCTCCGGGCAGGTTCACTGGTCCACGTGGCAGGGGCCAGGGAAGTCGCGCTGCCACTTTCCCCGGGAAGATTTATAGGGACGTTAGGGACCTGGGTGGGGTGATTAGGTGTGGTGTCAAGTGACTGGCTAGCTGCTGGGGAGATTGGAACGTGGCGCATGTTGATTGGCTGGGAAGGGTGGTGGGACGTGACCAGGAGTGTTGCCTCAGCCACATCCGGGTAAGGCGGAGCCTCCGGAGTGAGGTTTTGATTTCTCTTCTGGCCATCCATTTCCGGGTCATGTGACTTCCCGGTCATGTGACCCCTCAGAGTTCACCAGCCTTACAGAAGGTAGAATGAATTCTAGTTTCACAAAAGAGAATACTAGATTCAGATTATTAACTAAGAGTTTATGTATTTTGAAAATTAATAGTTTTTGGTATCAAATTGCTATGACATTTAAGTTTCATTGGATACATATAGAAGAATGTCACAATTTTATTTAAAAATTTTAATATTTACAGTGACCAGAAATTACATTCTTTGGAACGATTTAAACTTATTAAAAATGTTAAATATCTACTTAAATTTGTGCTGGGGACACATACTTTTTCAGAGTTCCTGAGGCAAAGAGGGCTGGGGACTATGTAAATAAACTTGTAAACACCACCTACAGGCTGTTTCCTGGAAGGACAGCTGGCGGGTGGAGTGGCAAAACAATTATGTGACAATGGTGCCTGGTTGTGATTGATCTTGGCAGAATCATACTAAAGCTTTATCTGGAGGGCTAGAAGAAAGTGTGCAGATCACTTATTAAATAGTGACTTAATAATTACTGGTTTTAAGGAACCAATATATAAATATGAATAATTAAATTTTGCAATCATTTTGGATTGTCAACTCTAGAGGCCAGAAAGCTGGGATAACAAAATTAAGACACTGTTTTAGGTTGATGAATCACTCTGCAGCTATAATCTTGGAACAATCCAGACTCAGGCACAAGCATTGGTGGCTGCAGGGTCCCCTTCACAGGGAATTTGCCTGAGCAAAATTAAGTGTGACAGAACCTTGCATGAGAATCAGCATGCACATTAGGTACAGTCCCCTATGCTGTGCAACACGGCGGCTCTGTCGTACTTCATGCCTGCCACAAATATTTACTGAGCACCTACTATGTGCTAAGCACTGTGCTAAGGGATGGTTATATACTGATCAGCAAGAGGATATGACCTGTCCTTGGCTGGGCTCAGGGTCAACCTCTCGGGGAGGATCAGGTGAGCTTTGCTGGGGGAAGATAAGTAAGGAGGGGCTTCCAGACCAGCATGGGTGCCGGCACGGCGCTAGTCTGCAGTAAATGGACGCCATTATTACCTAATGACAAGTGACGCTGCTGCCACTGCTTACTAGTACTGCGAGTATTAACTCTAACTCTAGTTACTGCCACCAATATTACTACCCAGGTCCTGGCTATTTTATATCCAAAGCCACCACTGGAAAGAGCACCAACCTGGAAGCTGTCTTCTTAAATGTGCCAGTTGCTTTTTAAAATACTTTACTGACCTTACCTCATTTATTTCTCACAACAAGCTACTATTATGTCCCTTATACTGATGAGGCAACTGAGGCCCAGGGAAGTGAAATAACTTGCTCAAAGGCACAGAGCTATAGGAAGGTAGAGCCGGGGGTTCAGTCCCAGACTGTCTGGCTCCGCAGCACTGTCTTCTCTCTTCATCATAACAGAATTAAGAGTTCACATATATGGGGCACTCAGTTGGATCAGGCCTGGTGCTAGTTCCTTTACATAAATTACCCAATTTAATTTTCACAACAAAGGAACTCTGGTGTATTATATGCAATTTATACGAAAACGAAGTCATGAAGCAGTTAAGTGACTTGCCCAACTTTGCAAAGTTGGCAAATGGCAAAGTCAGGACCTGGAGCCAGGATTCCATCCAGCTCCCTGAGGACCCTTTTGTAGAGTTCAGGGGCAGCCATTCTTGTGGGTTCTCTCATACCTGATGCCTTACTTCAGGCTTTGTCCTTGGGGCCTCACTGGGTACTGTTAACTCACCACTCACCCACCATCAGAAACTGCCTCGGCATCTTAACACCACGTAAGTAAGTTCAAATGGACTCACCCTAACATTCTTTAGTGTCACCATTAGCGAACAGATAGAAAGGGCGAAGGTGCAGAATTCAGGGGGAATTCAAATTGTAATAGCTGATATCACAAACCTCAGCAGGTTGATATTTTCACAATGGTACATTTTAGGGTGGGGTCACCATTAAACTGCATGATAAAACCTGAAGTCAGTTCTTTCATCTACAAGGGTCATAACATGACTGAAACATTGGTACGAAATCATCGCTTTTGGCTGTTTTATAAAAGAGCACTCACAAGTAAAGGATTTGCCCTGAACAGCTGTCTCGGGGGTCAGCCACTGTCCAAGTAGCGCATGGCACTGTTCACAGCTGAGGTTCTGGCCAGAGAACCAGCCAACTGCCCCTGAACAGCGAAGAGACCCGCAAGTACAGGCACGCGGGTGGGCTGCAGGGGGCCCAGGCTCAGAGAGCATCGCCCCCTCAGCAAAGGATTTGTTTATTTAATAAACGTTTGTCGAGGACCTACTCCCCAGATACTGTCAAGTACTGGTTCTACAAAGATAAGTAAGATGCTCTTGTCCTACAGAATCTCAGAACCTGATATGATAATTAAAAAAAAGAAAAGTGTAAACAAACCCCAGTACCGCACTGTGGCAGGTAGATATTTACAGGGTTGGGGTGGCACCAAGGAGGACTGTCAATCTAATTCTGGGAATGAGGGTCCAGGAATAGAAAGATATGAGAGAGAGAGGGGACCCAAATAAATGATGTCCGTTTATTCACATTTATTTGCTTTACCAAAGGGATGACTCGGTACTGCTGGGCATTTGTGTTGTAGATTTGATGCATAATTAGTTATTAATAAGGGCATGTTCTTTAATCCTTAGCACAAGTACATAATCCTCTAGGTGCTTACTGTTTCATTTCTCTGAGTATCTGTTCTATTAATTCATGTTTATGTGGCACTGAACTACACGTGGTACTTTTACACAGGTAAATTATAGGCTTAATAAGAAATAAAATATGTGTTGTTGGGAGCTTGTAGTTCAGACAACTGTGTTATTTATAGTTCATATAACATACCTGGGTGGGTATGACTAAGATTGCCTTCACGTGGAAGGGGAGAAGCCCTCTTCCTGAGAGCAAGGGCGGGCTAGAGCCCCGAGCGAGTCACTGCCACATGAGGCTGAGACCCGACCCGCCGCCTTCATTCGTGTTCCCCGTGGCTGCTGCCGAAGCGACCATGTATCTAGAAGAGCAATTTGTTGGCTGAAGTTGAAGAATAAATTACTCCTGGGCCCATTCAGTTCAAGTGTGTGTGTGTGTGTGTGTGTGTGTGTGTGTGTGTGTGTGTATATATATATATATATATATATATATATAGTTCAAGCAAACCCAGGATGCAGAAGTCTGTATTTATACAACAGATAAAATAAGGAAAATTTCACGTGCCAAAGGATTTACCACCGCATGCCTTTTAAAAATAACTAGTCCTATGTATTTAAAATGTGATTTAATTTTTAAGACATTCATTCTATAGGCAGTTTTGAGGGGGTGGGGCAATCTGTCATGTCAATGAAGGTAGCCAGGGGAGATGGGACTTACTGACGTGGAATGTGGCAGTTAGTTTTTTAGTTCCTTTGTGACTCTCTCTGTGTTCTGCCAAATTCTGGGTTGAGACATTCTTTAGAATGTGCTGCAGTGTACAGAGATTGAGGCTTGGTTGCAAACTGTTAAAAGAATAATTGAATATATAAAGTTCTATGCAATGTGAATGCTAACAGTCTTTGCAAGAGTCTAAAAAACTCTGCCTTCAATAGACAGGTTTATAGCTTTCTGAGCACGTCACACGCATTGTCGAATTTGCTCTTCGTAATGGTCCCAAGAGGTAGAAGGCCAGGTGATATTTTCATCTTCACTTCACTGATTGGGGTCTAAAATCACATGGGTCAGAAGAAGTGGAGCTGGGACTAGAACAGAGGTGTTCTTCTCCTAGTCCATGGCATGTCCCACCACCTCAGGACACCCATTCGACCTGCAGTTGGTTTGAGACTGTGCCAGTGATCCCTGACTTATCATTTAAATTTCCCAAATTTCCTGTAATTTTAATCATCCGCAAGAAAACCAGTCTTCCTTACTACTTCATGGGTGCCTCTTAATCAGCTCTAGATGCAGATTTAGTGATTCCTAGATTTCATCTGTGACAGCAGATATCAATAGTGGAAAAGTTTTCCTCCTGAAGCCCTAAGGAAAAGTAGTATCAGTTCTGGGCTTTCCTGCCAAGTGGACATTGGCTGCTTCCTAGTAAGGAGCAATGTTGAGAGATGCATTTATTTACTTGTGGTGGTAAATGTTTACATAAAAATGGGAACTTGAAAACTACATGGATAATAATCCAAAAAAATTTTTTGCATTTATCTTCAGATACAGTGGGAAGGAGAGAAGGAGGAAGAGAGAGAGACATCGATGTGAGAGAGACACATCAACTGGTTACCACCCACACAACCCCATCCGGGGCTGGGTACAAACTGCAACCAAGATACGTGCCCTTAGGGGGAACCAAACTGGGGTCTCTCTGGTCCGCGGGCCGAAGCTCTAACCGCCGAGACAAACTGGCCAGGGCAATAATCCAATTTTTTCCTTTTTTGTTTTTTGATCCTTACCCGAGGACAATTTTTCATTTTTTGTTCAGATAGAGTGGGAGGGAGAGAGAGAGAGAGAAATATCAACATGAAAGGGATACATTGAGTGGTTGCCACCTGCACGACCCAACCAGGGCCAGGGACAAACTGCAACCGAGGTACATGCCCTTAGCGGGAACCGAACCTGGGTCTCTCTGGACCACAGGCCAATGCTCTAACCACTGAGCCAAACCGGCCAGGGCAATAATCCAAATTTTTAGAGAAATTATATGAATAGTGTTCTCTTTAGTAGTACATGGCAGATACTGTCTTAGGAATGGAAAATTCAGTACGAGCATGATAAAATAATTCTGCTGTAATAAAATGTACCTTCAAAAGAAAGACTTTCCAAAAGTCAGCTATTGGACAGCTTTTGTCCAATAAATGCACAAGTTAGGACAGGCACTTTGGGAAGGTCAATTTTGCCTAGAGTGAGACCTCAGAGAAAAACCACCCTCACCGTCCTGGCCTGTTTGGCTCAGCGGTTAGAGTGTTGGCTTGTGGTCCAGAGAGACCTGGGTTCGGTTCCCGCTAAGGGTATGTACCTTGGTTGCAGTTTGTCCCCAGCCCCGGTTGGGTTGTGCGGTTGGCAACCACTCGATGTGTCCCTTTCACATCGATGTTTCTCTCTCTCTCTCCCCCCCCCTCCCTCCTACTCTATCTGAACAAAAAAATGGAAAAATGTCCTCGGGTGAGAATTAAAAAAAAAACCAAAAAAAAAAACCACCTTCACGTCCTCCAACCAGAGGGGAATTCTCTCTGGAGTAATAGACAAGTACTGAATTCAAATCAATTTGACTCAAGTATTGGTAGCAAGAACCTTTTGTGGTTTCCTTTCTCAAACAAGAAAGGTTCCCCTGGGATGAGCTGAACTGCCATCAAATGACTGACACTAGAAAGAGAATCATGTCCTACTTGACTCAGTGCAGAGGGAAAAGGATATTGATTTCGTGGTGAACACCTGATTCTCAGAACAAGGTGGAATCCCATAATCTTTCTAACCCCATCAGAATTTTTCAAGATCAAAAATTACATGTCATGGAACCAAAAAAGACCTCGAATAGCCACAGCAATCTTGAAAAAGAACAAAGTTGGAGGGATCACATTACCAGATTTCAGGTTATACTACAAAGCCACTGTAATCAAAACAGCCTGGTACTGGCACAAGGACAGGCATATAGACCAGTGGAACAGAACAGAAAACCCAGAAATGGACCCAAGACAATATGCTCAATTAATATTCGACAAAGGTGGCAAGAGCATACAGTGCAGTAAAGACAGCCTCTTTAAAATTGGGTGAGAATTAAAATAAATAAATAAATAAATAAATAAATAGTGTTGGGAAAATTGAATAGCTACATGCAAAAAAGTGTAACTAGACTATCAACTTATACCATACACAAGAATAAACTCAAAATGGATAAAAACTTAAAGTGACCTGTGAATCCTTAAAAATCCTAGAAGAAAATGTAGGCAACAAAATTTCAGACATCATATGCAGCAGAATTTTCACTGATACATCACCTAAGGCAACAGAAACAAAGGGAAAAATGAACACATGGGACCACATCGAACTAAAAAGCTTCTGCACAGCAAAAGAAACAACCATCAAAATGGAAAGGCAACCCACTGTATGGGAGAGCATAATTGCCAATGATATATCAGATAAGGGGTTAATTTTCAATATATATAGAGTGCTCATACAACTCAACAAAAGGAACACAAAGAACCCAATTAAAAAATGGGCAGAGGAGCTAAATAGACACTTCTCCAAACAGGACATACAAATGGCTAAGAGACATATGAAGAAATGCTCAACATCACTAATCATCAGAAAGATGCAAATTAAAACAACAATGAAGTGTCACCTCACACCTGTCAGAATGGCTGCCATCAACAAATCATCAAAAAACAAGTGTTGGCAAGGGTGTGGAGAAAAGGGGACTCTGGTACACTGCTGGTGGGAATGCAGACTGGTGCAGCCACTATGGAAAACAATATGGCATTACCTCAAAAAATTAAAAATTGAACTTCCATTTGACCCAGTGATCCCACTTCTAGGAATATACCCTAAGAAGCCTGAAACACCAATCAGAAAGAATATATGTACCCCCATGTTTGTAGCAGCACTATTTACAATAGCTAAGATCTGGAAACAGCCCAAGTGTCCATCAGTAGATGAATGGATAAAAAAGCAATGGTACATACACACAATGGAGTACTATGCAGCTATAAGAAAGAGAGATCTTTTATCCTTTGAGATGACATGGAGGGACCTGGGAAGTATTATCCTAAGTGAAAAAAACCAAACAGAGAAAGACAAGTATCATATGATCTCTTATTTGTGGAATATAATGAACATAACAGTCTGAGAAATGGGGTAGTCCCAGAGATGTGGGGTACAGACTGACAATCTTCAGAAGAGGGGGTGGTGGGGGAGAGATAAACCACAGAACTTATATGCATGTATGCATGAACAATGAACATGGACAACAAAGCTGGGGACAGGGTGGGGAGGGAGAGGGAGGGGGAAATCAGTGGGGGGAAAAGGAGAAACATCTGTAACAAAATAAATAAATAAATAAATAATAATAATAATAATTTAAAAACCCAGTCATTAAAAAAAAAAAACGTGTCATGTGTGACCTTCATATCGACTGAACTTGGTTGAGGTTTATGCATAAAATATCTTTAGAATTTGTGACCAATATCATTTGAACTCTATTTTGTTTTGTTTTTACTTTGTAAATATTCCTGATTTTTAAAAACAATTTCTTGAGTTTTTGACCAAATTCATTCTAAATGCAAAATGAGCCAATAAAATTAATACCTACTCTGTAATTAATTAGCATAATGTGGTGGCAATATGTGGTAGAAAGGTCACGGGTATTCAGACCATCACTTTGCTTCTTTCTAATCTTGTGATCTTTTTTTCAACTTATTTTTATTGTTGAATGTAGTACAGATGTCCCCCCTTTTTTCCCCACTGACCCCCCTCCTCCCCAATCCCGCCCCACTCCTGCCTTCCCCACTCTATTGTTTGTGTCCACTGGTTATGCATATATGCATAGAAGTTTTTTGGTTTTCTCTTCCCACCCTTCCTCCCCACTTCCCTTTGAGATTCATCAGTCTAACAACCAATTTTGTACTTCTTAATTCTTTCATCTTCTTCACCCATCCCTTCAGCCCCCTCCCATTTGGCAAGTGACAAAAAATTCTCTATATCTATGAGTCTGTTTCTGTTCTGCTTGCTCATTTTGTTTGTAGATTCAATTGTTGATAGATATGTATTAATTGCCATTTTATTCATATTTTTGTTCTTCTCTTTCAAGAAGACCCATCAACATTTCATATAATACTGGTTTGGTGGTAATGAACTCCTTTAGCTTTATATGTCCATCGATTCTAAATGATAGCTTTGCAGGATAGAGTAATCTTGGTTGTAGGTTGTTGCTTTTCATCACTTTGAATATCTCTTGACACTCCTTTCTGCCTGCAAAGTTTCTTTTGAGAAATCAGCTGACAGTCTTATGGGAGCTCCTTTGTAGGTAACTAACTGCTTTTTTCTTGCTGCTTTTAAGATTCTCTCTTTGTCTTTAATCTTTGGTATTTTGATAATGATATGTCATGGTGTGGACCTCTTCTGATTCATCTTGTTTTGGACTCTGTGTGCTTCCTGGACTTGTCTGTCTGTTTCTTTCACCAAGTTAGGGAAGTTTCATTATTGTTTCAAATAGGTTTTCAATTTCTTCCTCTCTCTCTCTTCTCCTTCTGGCACTCCCATGATGTGAATGTTGGTATGCTTGAAGTTGTCCCAGAGGTTCCTTACACTGTCCTCATTTTTTTTTTTTTGTATTCTTTTTTCTTTTTGCTGCTTTGATTGGGTATTTTTTGCTTCCTTATATTCCAATTTGATGGTTTGCTTCTTGGCTTCACCTACTCTACTATTGAATCCCTGTAAATTATTTTTTTATTTCAGTTAGTGCCTCCTTCATTTCTGACTGGTCCTTTTTTATGTTGTTTATGTTCTCACTAAGTTCCTTGGAGTTCTCCTTAAGTTCTTTGAAGGTCTCACTAAGTTCCTTTAGCATCCTTATAACCAGTGTTTTGAACTCTGCATCTGATTGCTTATCTCAATTTTGTTTAGTTCTTTTTATGGAATTTTGTTCTATTCTTTCACTTGGGACATGTTTCTTTGTCTCCTCATTTTGGCTGCTTCCCTGTGTTTGTTTCTATGTATTAGGTAGAGTTGCTATGTCTCCTAGGCTTTGTAGGGTAACCTAATGTTGTAGGTGTCCCGTATGATCCAGTGGCACAGCCTTCCTGATCACCTCAGCTGGGCCCTTGAGGTTCACCCCTAGTGTGGACTGTACATCCTTCTGTTGTAATTGAGTCTTGATTGCTGTTGGCATGTCAATGGGAGAGATTTACTCAGGCTGATAAGCTGCAAGGACTGGCTGTTCCCACTGACCACTGACCTCTGACTCCCTTGGAGGATCAGTGGTGTAGGGACCCAACACACAGAGAAAGACTTACTTCAGTAGGGCTCTGGTACTCACTGTGCCTACTCATTGAGTGTGTCGCTTGTGGAGGTGGTTGAGTGGTGGTGCTTCGATATGGTCTGAAGTTGTCCAGTGGGTGTACTGACTCTGGGGCAAGGTCAGCCTCTGCCTGTGTTCTACCTGGGGCCACATGGCATAAGCTACAAAGTGATCTGCAGATGGCTGCTTGTGCTGGGCTTGGAGGTCCCCAGGCAAGGCCAAACTGTGAACCAAGGCTGGCTGCCTCTAGTGCCAGGCCTGGGCCACTTAAAGAGATGTATGGGGCTTGTTGAGACCAGATGCTGCTTGTTTGAGAGATTTTAGGAAACTCTGAAGCAGGATCCAAGACAGGCCAATCCTATGATAAAGCCACTGGAAACCGCTTGGGTGAGCCTCAGGGAATCACCAGGGCGGGGCAAACAGTGTAAGCCAGGTTGCTGGAGTCACAGATATGGCTGCCTCTGCTCCCCCAGGGAAGGGCTCACTGAAGGAACAATGGCCTCCCACAATAAGTCTGTCCAGGAGAAAGCTACCCCTCCAGATCTCACCCCAATGCCGAACAACTCAGTTCTGTGTATGTCTCTGGTGCCTGTCAAGCTGCCTCCCCAATGCTGGAGCCCAGAAGGAGTGAGTCCAAGTAAGTCCATACACGGGCCCCTTAAGAGGAACTGCCTGGGGCTCCCACAGCCTCAGCCTCCATCAGCCTCAGTTCTCGTTGGTTTTACAGCCAGAAGTGATGGGGATTCTCTTTCTGGCACTGGGACCCTGAGCTGGGTGCCTGGTGTGGGATGGGGACCCCTCACTCCTCAGGGAGGACCTTCTCAGCCAAGGTGTCCTCCTGATTTTTATCCACCACACATGTGTGTGGGACCAGCTCGTCTGCCTCTGCCCATCCTACTAGTCTCAGGTGTGGCTGCTTTAATTCCGTAGTTGTAGGACTTCCATTCAGCTCGATGTTAGGGTTCTGAATGATGGTTGTTCTGTAGTTTAGTTGTAATTTTGATGTGGTTGTGGGTGGAGGTTTACCTACACTGCCACCTTGACTGTGAGTCCTCTAATCTTGTGATCTTTGATAGATTACTTAAATATTTGTCTCACGTTTTCCTCATTTTAAACAGGGATAAAATGTCTGACTTGAAAGGGTGTTGTGAATAGTACATTTGGAAAATATGTATGGTCTTAGTGTATACTTGGCACATAAAAATTACTCAAAAATGTAAGTGCAGCTCTGGCCGGTTTGGCTCAGGGGTTAGAGCATTGGCCTGCAGACCAGAGAGTCCTGGGTTCGGTTTCTGCTAAGGGCACGTACCTCGGTTGTGGTTTGTCCCCGGCCCTGGTTGGGGTCGTGTGGGTGGCAGCCAATTGATGTGTCTCTCTCACGTAGATGTTTCTCTCTCTCTCTTCCTTCCTCTCTCCCTCCTGCTCTATCTGAAGATAAATGCAAAAATGTCCTCGGGTGAGGATTAAAAAAAAAAAAATGTAAGTGCTAAAGCTGAAAGTAAGCTTCAGCATGAAGAAATTCAGCCTTGATCTATCCATATATTCTGGCTTTCAACTGTAAATTTCTGAGAGCTCACAAGTGGGAAAGCTTTTATTTGCCGTGTAACCCACATGGTTCAGTTAAACCAGGCAAAACACTATTTCCTAAGTTAGGAATGTCAAACAGGTTTCATCTAATGTGCCATCCTGATCCATTGGTTGTGCCTGTCTGAGAGCTGTGTCAAGGATTCTGTAACTGTGTGCAACCATTGATTATTTCTGCCTGCTGTGGAGCTGGGAGTAGCACCTGGTGGTGTGTGTGCAGGCATTTTCCTTGGCTGGCCTAAGATGCTTTTCTTCATGTCTTTCGCCAACACCAGACAGAGGGATAGCTAGTATTACTACTGCTGAGCTGCATGCAAGGTGCCCAGAGGTGACTCTCCATTATTGGAAAGGCAGCTTGTTTAAGTGGGAATACTGAAAGGCAGAGAGCAGATCTATTCTCCCTGGCTTCACGCCTCTACACTCACGCCAGGCACCTCGTGCTTCAGCCATATCGAAATGTCTCCCGTTTCCCAGGATGGGCTCTGCCCTTTCAACAACTATGTTGGCAAATTCTACTGACCCTTCAGGAGCTAGCTCAAGTGTACATTCTTATTGTAAGGAGGCCTGATAGATTCAACCCCTGATTTTTCTTGTATCCTTGATGTCCAGCTCATAATAGGTCCTCAATACATGTTGATTGAATAAGGTACATAGATATAAAGAGAGGGATATTGATGAGTTGGAGGTCAGGAATTTTCCTGAGAAAATAATCTGGGTGTGGGTACTACATTGCTTCTCTCCACAGTTTGTAGAAGCATCTTGTTTTGTCCCTTTCATGCTTTAAAAATGTGCTAGTTCTGATTAAGAGATAAGATGAAAAGCAAGGTTAATGTTTGAAATAGACTTAGTGAATTATAATGATTTAGTCTTATAGTAACTAAGACTGGCAAGATTTGTACCTTTATTTTTATGTTTCTTTTATTGATTTTTTTTTTTTTAGAGAGAGAGGAAGGGAAAGAGACAGAAACATCAATGTGAGTAAGAAACATCGATCGAGTGCCTCCTGTACACCCCGCATTGGGGATCAAGCTCAAAACCCGGGCATGTGCCCTGACCGAGAATCGAACTGGGACCTCTCAGTCCATGGGACGACGCTCAATCCACTGAGCCACACCAGCGGGGCTGATTTGTACCTTTTCTAAAAATTGTGCTAAAATACACCTAACATAAAATTTACCACGTTAGCTATTTTTAAGTATACAGTTCACATTAAGTAAATTTTCATTGTTGTATAACCATCACCACCATCTATCTCCAGAAATATTTTCATCTTGGAAAACTGAAACTCTGTACCCATTAAACAACAACTCCCCATTCCCACCTCTCCCAAGCCCCTGGCAACCATCATTCTACTTTCTGTCTCTATGAATTTGATTACTCTACCTAACTCAGATAAGTGAAATCATACAGTGTTAATTTTTGTGATTGGCTTACTTCACTTAACCGTGTTTTCAAAGATCATGCATATAGCATGCATCAGAATTTCCTTCCCTTTTAAAGCTGAATAATATTCTATTATATATGTAGTTTACATTTTACTCGTCCATTCATCAGTCTGTGGACACTAGGGTTGCTTTCACCCCTTGGCTATTGTGAATAATGCTGCTATGAACATGGGTGTATAAATATCTCTTTGAGTCCCTGCTTTCAACTCTTTTAAGTATATACCCAGAAGTGGAATTGCTGAAACATACGGTAATTTTATTTTTTATTTTTTTGAGGAACTGCCACACTGTTTCCATAGTATCTGCATCATCTTACATTCCTACTAACAGTGCACAAGGGTTCCAATTTCTCCACGTTATTGTCAACACTTGTTATTTTCTGATTTTTAATAAAATAATCTGAGTATAAATGTGAGGGTTTATTTCTGGGCTCTCTATTTTATTTTGTTGATCCATATGTCTATCTTTATGTACCACACTGTTGATATTACTGTGGCTTTGTACTAAGTTTTGAAATCAAGAAGTCTTTTTCAAGATTGTTTTGGCTCTTCAGGGTGCCTTGAGATTCCACATGAATTTAAGATGGATTTTTCTTTTTCTACCAGAATTTTGATAGGGATTTCATTGACTCTGTAGATTTGGATGGTATTGACACTTTAACAATATTAATTGTTCTAACCCATGAATATGGGATATGTTTTCATTTAATGATATCTTCTCTAATTTCTTTCAGTAATTTTGTGTAGTTGTCAGTGTACAAGTCTTTCACCTACATGTCTGAGTTTGTTGCTAAGTATTTTTTTTTTTATCCTCACCCGAGGACATTTTTCCACTTTTTTTGTTCAGGTAGAGTGGGAGGGAGAGAGAGGAACAGAGAGAGAGAGAGAAACATCGATGTGAAAGGGACACATCGAGTGGTTGCCACCCGCACAACCGACCAGGGCCGGGGACAAACTGCAACCGAGGTACATGCCCTTAGTGGGAACCGAACCCAGGTCTCTCGGGACCGCAGGCCGACGCTCTAACCGCTGAGCCAAACCGGCCAGGGCTGTTGCTAAGTATTTTTGATACTATTGTACATGGAATTGTTTTCTTAATTTCTTTTCTAATTGCTCATTGTTAGTGTTTAGTAACAACTGATTTTTTCTTTTTAAATTAAATTTATTGGGATAACATCAGTTAATAGCATTATATAAATTTCAGGTATACAATTTTATAATACAATATTTGTATACTCCATTGTGTGCTCACCACCCAAAGTCTAGTCTCCTTCCATTACCATATGGTTGACCCTCTTTACCCTCTTTGTCTATTAAGCGCTTGAAATATAGCTATTCCAGCCCAGCTGGTGTGGCTCAGTGGTTGAGCATCAACCCATGCAACAAGAGGTTGTTGGTTCGATTCCTGGTCAGAGTATATTCCCAGGTTGTGGGCTCGATCCCCAGTAGGAAGTGTGCAGGAGGCAGCTGATCAGTGTATCTCTTTTATTGATGTTTCTATCTCTCTCTCTAAAAAAAAAAGTCAATAAAAACAAACACATAAAATGATATATAGCTATTCCAAATTGACATATACTGTAAGTATGAAAAATACACCAAGTATGAAGACTTAGTATGAAATAGAGGAATGTAAAATATCTCATTAATAATTTTATGCCGATTATATGTTTAAATGATACTATTTTGGATATACAGTATTGAGTTACAGAATTATATTTTTTTAAATCAATTTTACCTGTTTCTTTTTCCTTTTTAAAATGTGGCTTCTAGAAAATTTTAAATTACACATGTGGCTTGCATTATATTTCTATTGGATACCACTGCTCTAGTCTGATGGTACCAACTTTGGACACAATTTGAACAGCCACTAGACAGAGTGACATGTGCTGAGTGGCTAAGATAATCATCTGGGGGTGAGTGGCTGTTGGGGGGGGGGTTACGTCCTAAGGAGGAGAAAAGGGCATCTCTCGATCTCTGCGAGGAAAGCAGGGCTTGTGTCTGGTGGACTGAGGAGCAATGGGGTGCCCCACAGGGTGGAGAGAAAGTGTTCTCTCTTGGGGGCAGAGCAGCTGAGACTCCTTTCTCCTTTAGTTGGGCAAGTGAGTCCTAATTGGGTTACTGGGTTTGGTATAAATGTTAAAACACAGTTAAACTGGTAAGGCTTGAGGATGATTAAATCACCATCACAAAAATTTTGCAAAATAGCAGGAAAGCATCGCCCAGAATGTGTCTCCCCCTGCCCCTCTGTGGCTTCAATCTATGCATTTGGAGCCCCTTCTGTCTAGCAGATTTGGGCAGAAACATTCCTGCTTGTTTTCCTAGCTCTGTCCAGATCTGTGAGTCTCTCTCTCCACCGGACATCCAGGGAGTCATCCTTTCCCCTTGAAGGAAGGGCCGAGCTCTGAAGCGGCCGAGCCGCTGGAGTTGCCCCAGGCGGGAGTGTCTTGTTCTCTGCAGCACAGCAGAAGCGCAGCGGGCTGTGAGTCGGCTCCCTGTCCCGGCGCCAGCGTAGGTACAACTCTGCTTCTGCGGCTTTGGAGAGTACAGGGTGCGGGTGAGTTTTGGAGGAGACCCAGAAGGACTGGGAGCTGTAGGCCACACTGTGAAACTTCCACCGTTCCCAGGGAGCCCAGGCTGAGTCTGTTCCTTGGGGTGGACAAAAACACAGAAAGCACCAGACTGGTGACTTTCTTCTCGTGCGTGCAGAGTTCCCTCCACATCAGCAGGATTCAGCCTCTAATTCTCAGACTTCTTCCCTGAAATTGGCCCACCGACGAAGCCTTTGCAATTGCCACAGATGCCATGGTGAACTGGAGCGTCAGAGCTCCGACAGGTCGGGGCTCAGCAAACCAAGCCCACCAATCAGACAGCGTGTAGGTGTGTGAGGGAGGTGGTTGTGGGGCGGGGGGCACCAGGAGATCTGGAACTCGGGGTGGCCCAGAACAGGGCGTTCCCCATTGAAGACACATTTCTCTCTAATCTAGACGGTCACGTCTCTGGATACACCCATTTTGTCCTTCGACAGCATAAATTCTTAGTGATGTTCCTGCCTATCCTCTATGGATACTGTCTGTGCATGACACTTTTTATTATAGCAAACTTCAGTTGCCAGGGAACACCTTGTTATCTTCTGGATATAAAATGCAGGAACGGCTTCAGTTGGGGCGTTTAAGGGAGTTTGGGATCACCATGCTCTGTAGTCTGTGCGTGATGGAAAGTACGGGATTTATTCTGCAACTAGAAAGCCTAAGAGTTCTTTTTCCCACAGAGCGTATTTATTTCTCTGACAGAATTTGAGGTTATGGACTCTATTTCTATCAGAAGAAAGAAAACAGGACATAATACAATCTTGTGACTTACTCTTGGTAAACACCCATGCACTGACTTTCTGTCAGATGAGGACATTCATTCCAACAACTAAAGGGACTGAGAATGTTTAACTTTCTGAGAACATGCTAAGCTGAAGTTAAGTGAAAGGTGATCCTTTCATTCTTGCTTTAAAAATAAACTATATAATTAAATGGCTATAGATACTTCTTCTGTGGAAGGAAAACAGCAGTCAGATTCTTTGCCATTATGCCAACTGGGCAGTAGGCTCCTGACCCTTTGGTAAAATAGAGAATAATATCAATCAGAAAAAAAAAAATGCTAACAAAAGGGAGAGTCTCACAGGAGCCACAGGCGATAAAAGATTCAAAATGTGAATAAAACATCACAGGTCAGCATTAAAATAGACAATACATTTCTCTGCCAAGGCAAAGCATCCAGCTGCTAACCAGAGGCACGAAACAGACCGAACCACACCAGCAGGGGTGGGTGGCAGGGAGGGGGCAGAGAGCCAACCACTGTACTTTCCCTCCACTTCTCTGGGCAGAAAGCAGTCTCCGTTCATGGGGACAGTCACTCCATATGCAGCAGGTTTTTTGAAGTTAAAAACCTCTGGAAATACAAGTCTTGCTCATGCATAATTCCTAGGATTATTATATTTGGAGTCTGAGAACTAAGAGACCAAACTTGCTTTCAGAGAGGGAAAGACAATTCCCTGTTGGTTAATTGTGTAAACGAGTAAGATGCTTTAAAATACAATCTTGGGAAATAACGAAGTAAAAAAAGACCCATTATAGACAGACTGAATTCTGATGGAAGGAAACAGAAGCCATTTCCAACTGGAAAGGTGCTGAAGGCTTGGAGGAGAGGAGTCTCAGGAGGTGATAACGCTTCAGACCAGTTCTTACTGAGCGGCCTCTCATCATGGGAATTTCCATATTTCAAAGCCAAACCCTTAAAACAAAACCAAAAACCCCAGAAAACAATGTTTTGGCATCCAGCCATCAATCAGGGAATGCATTTAGCAAATATAAATCAATTTTATTATTTTTTGCCAAATCATGGACAGTGGGTCTGTATTCTCACCACCTGAAAGAATGCAATCTACCTCCATTCCAGGTGGCACAGGTGACCTGATCTCAGTCCCTTCGAGTCCCTGGTCCACCTGCACCCGTGCCTTATGGTCTCAGTCCCACAACTCGTCTTGCCATGATACGTTAAATATCTGTTTAAATGACTAGACTCTATACCGGGAACCTGCACACTGATTTCACAGTTAGATTTAGAATGTTTTAAGAGTGGTTGTAGAACCAAATTTATGTCCTTGTGTTAAAGCGAACGACAGACTTTATGACAATGGCAGAGTAACAACATCTAGTGCCTGTTTTTGTTTTCCAACTGGCCACCTGGCTTTTCTTAATCTTCTGAAGTTCAAGTAATAATGGCTAGTACTTACTGAGCACATGCAAATGTTCTAGGCACTATGCTCAACCCTTCCTTTATATGGGTTTTTGCGTCTTATTCTCATAGCAACCCTGTGAGGTAGGTGATGTTATTATAACCCCTTTTAGAGATATAGACACTGAGGCTTAGTGAACTTGGCCAAGGCCACCCAACTCTACTGCCAAGACTGAGCCAAGGAGGTTTGCTGCATGCTACTTGCTTCAGAGGTAGGCAGTGTGGACTGTGTCACCACTCACAGGCATCTCACCTGATCACCCAGCCAACGCCCTGCCCTGAACCTGCGATATATCCAGTCCTGATGAATTTCATCCAATTTCTTCCTTAGTTTTGCCTTTCCCATTTATTTCCCGTTTCAGAGTTGTTGGTCTTACGTGATATGTAGTTATCTAGGAATGCTTGTTTTCTCAGTGTTAAATGGAACTCCTATCATTGTTTGATTGATCATCCTTGCTGTTCTAGCTGGCCTAGCTTCGGTAATGTAGTTTTTACTTCAATTTACAGGCAGCCTGTGGAGGAAATAAGTCAGCATCTGTTATTTACATATTGATGTGTGAGGCCTATAAATTATAATGGTGACATCTGACAAGGCAGTGTCTGTACTGCCCCTTTCCTTAGTCTTTCTGAAATAGTGACACAAACTATTATCACCTGGCTTGATATTTTGCTGAGCAATGTGATATTTTTAGACAGATCTAAAATACAGGAGTCTTTTATTATTTGTTTTTATGATTGTTCTTTCTTCAGATGAAGTTGTGATACAACTGGTTTCCAACTGGAAACATGTGGGGAGGAGGAGGTCATGGAGACGAAAAGAGGGACATCTGTAATACTTTCAGCAATAAAGATACACTAAAAAAGAAAAAAGAAACATAAGAAAGGCCCTTGTCAGTGTTGCTCAGTGGTTAGAGCATTCGCTCACCCATTGAAGGGTCGCAGGCTTGATTTCCAGTCAAAGGCACGTACCTGGGTTACAGGTTCAATCCCTAGCCCAGTCTGGGGCACATGCAGGAGGCAATCAATCGACATGTCTCTCTAACATCAGTGTTTCTTTCTCCGTCCCTCTCCCTCTCTTTCTTCTACTCTCTCTCTAAAAAAAAAAAAAAAAAAATCAATGGAAACTATATCCTTAGGTGAGGATTAACAACAGCAACAAAAAGGAACATGAGAAGAACTCAATGGTACAAAATATATTTGTGAACAATGAAGTAAAAATATTAATGTTTTATGTTCATTATAGCATTTATAATAGCTGAAGATTGAGAATACTGTAAATGAGCCTAAATAAGAGATTGGTTAAACGAACCAGATGCCATACATGTGTTGGAATATCATACTGCCCTGAAAAATCATATTTTAGAACAGATTTTAAAGGTATGAGAGAAATATTTATGACAAAATATTAAGTGGCACAAGCAAAGAATAAAGTGGTATGAGTTATTCCTTAATATCAGACTTAGTATTTAAATGTGTATTTTTTCTTTTCAAAAAATACAGTCTATAAAATTTTAGCTCTAGTGTTTACTACGGATTTGCGATTTTTATATTATTGTGGACCAACCACATGGTCTCTATGATATTGGTTCTTTGGGATTTATTAAAATTTTCTTCTGATTTGTACAGGCTTTAGGGGCAGCCAGGTTTGTTGTTGTTGTTAATCCTCACCCGGGAATATTTTTCCATTGATTTTTAGATAGAGTTGAAGGGAGGGAGAGAGAGAGAAACATCAACGTGAGAGACACATAGATCAGTTGCCTTCCTCATGACCCTGACCGGGACCAGGGATCAAGCCTACAACCCAGCTACGTGCCTTTGACTGGGAATTTAACCTACGACCCTTCAGTCCGCCGGCTGACACTCTAACTGCTGAGCCAAACCGGCCAAGGACAGGCAGCCTGTTTTTATACTGGTAAATTAGCTGGATTTTTGTTCCATGTGATAGCTCAAAATTAACTCTCACACCCGTGATTGGGCTTGGCATCCCAACCTTTCTCAGACATCTCTCAAACCAAGGTGCATGGTATTAATATTGGTGCTAGTAGACTGAGCGTCATCCCATGGACTAAGAGGTGCTGGTCCGATTCCCAGGCAGGGCACATGCCCGGATTGCAGGCTCGATCCCCAGTGGGGTCGTGCAGGAGGCAGTCTCTCTCTGACATTGATGTTTCTGATCTCTCTCTCCTTTCCTCTCTCTCAAAAATAAAGAAATCAATAAAAACATATTTAAAAAAATTTTTCTCTAGCCCTGGTCGGTGTGGCTCAGTTGGTTGGAGTGTCATCCTGTGCACCGAAAGGCCCAGGTTGCAGGTTCCATTCCCAGTGTGAGTGCATATGGTAAGCAGCCGGTCCATGTTTCTCTCTCACATCTATGTTTCTCTCTCTCTCTTTCCCTCTTCCTTCCTCTCCTTCTAAAATAAATAAACAAACAAATAAATAAATAAATAAATATCTCCAGACCTGGCCAGGTGTCCCCTAGGATGCAAAATCACCCCCAGTGGAGAAGCCGTACTACAGAAAAGTGGCAAGTTCCCTTCTGAAACTAGTGACTAAGTGTGAGTTTCACTGAGTCAATAAGCACGTGCGTGGAGTCTTGAACGTGTACGAGGCACTGTGCTTTTACAGAGCGGTCTCTTCACGCGCAGGAAAGAAAGCCACACTCTGCCTCATTCTCATGAAGCCAGCTGTGGTGCAGGACGACATTGTGACACCAGGCTCAGTCTGTACGATGGAGGCAATCACTAGTACTCTTAGGAGACTATGTGCACAGGAGTCAAAGACTGCTGGGACACAGCTGTCACTCAATAAATTGTAGCTTTTACTGTTATTATCCAAACCAAGCTCGTGTATGTAGAGCAGGGCCCATCAAGCAGCTTGACTAGTCTTCAGCTCACGATGCACGCCATGCCCACACATCTTTCCGAAATGTTTTTATCAAACAAGCTCAGTTGTGTCCATGGACAAACAAACAAGCAAACAAACAAATGAGTTAAAGAAAAGAATGTGAATCAAACAAGTGTCTGGTCAATAGTGAGAACTCATGCTCCAAAGCCTCTGCGTGGAAAGGAAGAACAGTGGTCACGCCTCGGCGTGTGGCCCGGGCACACTGTGTCTTGGACGGCACCTAGATTCTACTGCTGGAGGAATGAATGGTTGTTAGGAGATTTCTTCAGCCTGGTTCATTATCTGTTTTAAACTCTCAGGGCTCCATCTGGGCCAACGGGAAGCCTGCTTTTGATCGAACCATGATCTGAACAAGCTCCTTCTATGGCTTTCCAAGAATTAATTCCAGAGCTTAGTAAAGGCACCTGCTGCAAGGTTCCAAGGATGGCTTTCTGAGCAATCACAGCAGCCTCGCTGATGCCAGCTGAATAAGAATTTCCTTGGAGAACCGCTTGGAAGGAGAGGACTGGCTTGTGGAAACCCCACATCTCTAGCTTACAGGGGACGTAGAGCCACAAAGCAAGATTTTGGTTTATTGACACAACATCTGGGTGACCAGGCAGTAGTAGGCCCTGGCTGGTGTAATCTGACCAAAAGAGAGAGAGAAAAAAAAGAGAGGGAAAGATTTTGATATGTAGTGATTGGAACCCTGTAGAGGGAAGGAAACACCCAAATGCTCACTGGGAGGGCTCAGAGCTGAAGAATGCTGGGGTCCAGTTGCATGGCTGTGTGGCTGCGTGGCTGCGTGGCCACGTGGTGCAGAATCCTGCAGACCGCGCTGCTTGCAACTCTGGGGATAAAGCAAATCTATCCAGGGGATCGAGTTTCCCAGCACATGTTTATTTTAGGAGGGCACATCAAATAAGATTAGGTTTCTTGCTAAAAAGTTTCAGTTGGGCCCAACCAATGTGGCTCAGCGGTTGAGCGTCAACCCATGCACCAAGAGGTCCCCGGTTTGAGTCCCAGTCAGGCACATACCCAGGTTGAGGGCCCGATCCCCTGGTAGGGCGGGGGGAGCATGCAGGAGGAGGCCGATCAATGTTCCCTCTCATTGATGTTTCTATCTCTTTCTCCCTCTCCCTTCCTTTCTCTCTAAAATCAATAAAGGAAAGAAATTTTTTTTTTAAAGTTTCAGTTGGTTGTGTCTGCAGCATGAGAGGGCAGGATGCAGAGGTGAGGTCCACGGGAAAGTGTCTGAGAGAAGGTGGTTCTTTGTCTGAGCGGCCTGCAGGATCCTTCCTGGGATGGTACTGGCTGCCTCCTGCAAAGCAGGCTCACCTCTCCCTTATGGGGATGAGCTGAAACGGTCTCCATGGCTGCTTAGTGAACAAATGAGGTAATGAATGATCGGCGCTGGTAACTTCACAATCCTACCATTTTGAGGGGATTCTAGTGTAGTGGGAGGACCTCAGCCTCCCATTCATGATGGTAATGATGCTAGGTTCCAAAAGGACAAACACTTCAAATAAACATCTGCCAGTATAATAAAGGTTTCATAGGACTTAATTAAGGGCCCCTCACCGAGGATCTGTGTGTCCCCTCTCTCCTGTGTCCAGGGCTGTCAGCTGTTAGGCCAGCTCTCCAAACATGAACCTTGGTCTCCCAGTGACACTAATTAAAGAGTATGGCCTCTGGGACCTTGCCGTACTTTCTGGGTTTGTCAGTGCCAACATTTTCACGCACACAAGAAATTCCAGGCTTGCTCCTTGCCTGAACATCTATGAGTTTTCTTTTTTTTTGGTACATGTCCCCAGCAGGAACTGAACCCGGGACTCTCTGGTCCGCAGGCCAACGCTCCAACCACTGAGCCAAACCGGCCAGGGCATCTGTGAGTTTTCTTTTTTTTTTATCCTCACCCGAGGATATTTTTCCATTTTTTGTACAGATAGAGTGGGAGGGAGAGAGAGGAAGAGAGAGAGAGAGAAACATCGACGTGAAGGGACACATCGAGTGGCTGCCACCTGCACGACCAACCAGGGCTGGGGACAAACTGCAACCGAAGTACGTGCCCTTAGCAGGAACCGGACCCAGGTCTCTCCGGACCGCAAGCCGATGCTCTAACTGCTGAGCCAAACTGGCCAGGGCATCTGTGAGTTTTCTGTACAAAGGCCTCGGGCCTCTCCTCAAAAGCTGTTATTATAATTGAGAAAAAAAATTAATGTAAAAATTAAATTTGCTTCCCTAATTTTAAAGCAATTCTTGTGCTCTGAATTGTTTTTAACAATTTAGGGAAATGAAATTCTCCATTTGAAGGAGCGGGTCGTTCTCAGCAGCCTTTACCAGACACCTAGCCCAAGCCCCTTAGTGGTCGCAGAGTCCAGCGTCATGGCTTTCATGGAGCTAACCCCACATTCACATCTCTAGCCAGACCTTCCTCCCGAGACAGGCTCCCATCTCTAACATGACCACGCCGGACTCCTGAATTTACTACTGCAGATCGGCGCCACCCCCAGCTCCCCCAGCTCAGGAAATGGCCACCCCAGCCTTCTAGCTGCTCAGGCTAAACACTTTGTCCTCACTCTGGACTCTCCTTTGCTCTTCATCCCCTCCCCTCACCACCCAGGCTGCCAGACAATCTGCGGCTCTTTCTTCAAAATAACCACCAACATCCGCCCACTTCTCTGCTACCACCTTTTCCTGTGGTCTGCATCCCCTTTACCTGTCACCTGGATTACTTCCGTGAATGAAGATGCTGGACCCAGTTCCAATGTGTGTGCGGGAGGGGGAGGCGGGAGCTTCCCCACACATCCCACGAGCAACTCTTCCACACCAGCTGGGCATTTTACACTTGCCGACAAATGTGCAGCCTGAGAAAAGTCTTATAGGAGTTTATTTGAGCCAAACTGACGACAATTTAGGGAAGCAAAATCTCAACAGATTGAGAAAATGGTCCAGGAAATGGCAGTTTTGCAGTTTATTTTATACATTAGATTCAAAGGAGGCGTAAGGACAGTTCCATGAAATCCACTGGTGGTAGATTAAGGGGACAGGAGAAAGCAAAGCGAGGGAATCTCTGAGACTGGATAAAAAGCAAAACGGAGAGACACACACTTCTCTGACGTTGGTGGGTACAGGGTATTGATACCAGACATTTACAGCACATAGACACGGTATGTTGGGAATAGGACAACTCTGGTCTCTGCTCCGGTGCCTGTGGTGGTGCCTTGAGGGGTCTGGAAAGAAGACGACTCTGACATTTCAAAGGTATGTCATCTTAAATGCACAAAGACAATAGACAATGAAGCAACAGGCCTAGGACGAACTAGCCACCATGACCCACTTCTAGTTAGGAATGCTTACCTCCGGACCACCCTGTAACTCTGGTCTCTGGATTTATAAGGCCCGCTATGTGAGCCTTCCCTGACCGTGTCAGGGTTAGCACGTGGAGCCTTTCCCGTCCACACAATTCAGCTCAGTTCTGACACAATCTACCCAGAGATAACATCAGATTCCACAGGTGAAGGGCTCAGCCCTGCAAGTCTGCCCGATCCCCAAGTTCAGAGGCCGGCTGCAAGTCCAGGCTGTCAGCTGTGCCCCCACCGACCTACAGCCCTGAAGTTCCGGGACCCCTCGCTGGGTGAGGATAACATGCTAGAGCACTCACAGAACTTAGGGAAGCATTTTACTTACTAGATCACTGGTTTATCATAGAAGTATATAACTCGGGAGTAGCCAGATGGGAGATGCACAGGGTAAGGTATGGGGGAAGGGCGCACGGCGTCCATGCTCCCTCTGGGTGCGCCACTCCCCAGGAATCTGCACGTGTGCACCAATCCAGAAGCTCTCCAAACCCATCCTTTGGGGTTTTACGGAGGCTTCACTGCATAGGCATTACTCATTAAATATTGGCTATTGGTGATACCACTCTCTCCTCTCCCCCTCTCCCCCTCCCACAGGTGGGGTGGAAGGGGGGTCAGACTGGAAGTTCCAACCCTTTAACCACCGGTTTGCCCCTCTGGAGTCCTACCTGGTGATCTAGGAGCATTCCAAAAGTTGCCTCATTAACATAACAAAAGACACCTCTAGCCCTCTCATTACTTAGGAAATTCTAGAGGTTTTAGGAACTCTGCCAGGAAGGGGTTGAAGACCAAACATATTTCTTATTATATATCACAGTATCACTATTAGATACTTTAGCATCTCCTAGTGGGTCTTCGTCTGTTCTCAACACGGCAACCAGTGATCCTTTTAAAGCCCGTCTCATCATCTCACTACTCTGCCTACAACCCCCGGAGACTCCCCATTTCACTTAGAGCAAAGCCAGGTTCTTAGAGTGGACTGCACCATCCAGGGCCTCCACCCTGTAGCTCACTGACCTCTTTCCTTCCCCTCTCGCTCACTCTGCTTTGTAACACAGGCCAGCTTACTGCTCCTACCTCGTGGCCTGGTATGACTGTTCCCTCGGTGGGAATGTTCTCCCAGCCGTCCACAAACCTAACTGCCTCACTCTCAAGTAAGCTCAGATAGTCTCTCTGAGGCCTGCTCTGGCCATCCTATTTAGAATTGCAATCTGCCCCCGCTTTCTGTGCAAATTCCAAATCCCCCCTGTGGGAGCTGCTAGACCAGGTTTAAACCCAGGATCTGCTCCTTACCAGCTGTATGATTTGGGGTCAATTATTTAACTCTGCTGAATATCATTTCCTCTTCTGTAAAATGGGATAAATATTCCTGCCTACAGGACTACTGAATGGATTCTATGAGATCACGTTTATTGCACGGGGCAAAATCTGGCACAAAGTAAGCATTCAGCACCTGGCAGCTGCTGGGAGAGGCTACGTGGGAAGAGGCAGGCTCATCTGGCATTTGGGATTTAGAATAACTCAGAGGTGGGAGCATCTATGTGAACACAGTTTTAGACTTTTGTAAATAGACCTTTAGGGTAGGTTTCCTCAAAATCATTTATTTTATGACATATATAACTATATTTTTATAAAAAACAATTGTCCCTGCCTTTCCCCTTCTTACTCTTTACCCATAATAGTCGCAGACAAGAATATGGCTTCTCCATCACGGGTGAGATATTTGACCCAATGCTCTCTTTCCCGCTCTGTGTTAGAAAGTAAATGACTCCCCTTGAGACTGGCCTGGCCTCAGGATAATATAAGGCTATGATTTTCTAAATCCAAGTAAGTTGTTATAAAAAAAATAAAAATAAAAATAAATAAAAAGGAAGGAAGAAGGGGAAAAAAGCTCAAATTTTATTTTACTTTTCCTGAGTGCTTTTTGTCCAAAGCAGAATTCATGAATAAAACTGATGGCCTCAAGACTGTATCATTCATGGCATTTCTTTCTATAGACCACCATTAGCCTCCTCTGTGAGATTAGAGTCCTGCATGTGTTTAATTAGATGTAATTTTTGGAGGTGAAGGATAAATGATTAAATTATCCAGACTCCAGAAAAACAAAAGATCCTTATTCCAGCCATCCATCAGGCCTTGACATCTAGAGTATTATATGCTATAACTCAAATGAAAATATTTCACCTAAAAGTACAGTGCCCCTCCCTCCATGATATCATTAAAGGAAATCATTAAGCATTTATGCAGCACTTTGTGCCGGAAAAGTGCTTTACAGTTATTTTTATTGCTCACCAAAACCCTCTGAGGCAGGTCCTTCTCTACATCTTAAAACAAATGCAGAGAGAAGAGATTAAATTACTTAGGGTCTTAGAGAGAATAAACGATTGGATCAGAATGAGACCTTTGAGCTCCACAGTCAGCTGTTTTATTGAATCCACAGAACCACTGAACTATTAGGTTTGAAGTTTATTTACTGTATAAGGCATTAGCTGACTTGGGATTGATTCTTCTTACTTTAATATCTAGATCGTTGTAAACCTAGTCCAAGAACTACACCTTTTACAATCACTTCCTTTTAGTGTGTCTCTGAAGAGCCCTAACACCAAGTTCCTGATAAAATTTAAAATGTCAAATTTAAAAAGTCAATGTATTTTCAAAGATAGTCTTTGGTATGCTAAGATATTAAATAAACACTAGAATCTCTATGACTCATCTCTCATACTAAGTTTTGCATTTCAGATCGGAAGGCATTCCTCCATGCAGTGACTCAGGGATCCAGGTTCCCTCCATCTCAACAAGTGGTTACCAAGGTCACTGAAGAAGGAGGTAGGCAAGTGTGGGGAATGCATTTCTATTGCTAAGTACTCTGAACCAAAGTGATGCACAGTCCATCAGCCCTCCTGCTCGTAGCCTTTTGGCCCTGGATTAACTGCAGTGGAGGCTGGGAATGTCGGCGAGTATGCAGGCCATTTGGAGAGCACTGTTGTCTCTTCCATAGAATGATTTTGGTTTGATTTTAATTGTCTCTTTTAAACTTCGAATTCAGAAAGTTAGTGATAACATTTATTCAACTCTTACTTGAAATAGGTGACATGATACCCCTTGTAATACCTTTTTTATGGGCTTTCTTACACTTTATTCATTTCAAAGCCCTTTCACATGTTTCATCTCATTTGATTGCAGCAGGAAGAGGATTTCTGATAGACAAGGGGGCTGCTGGACTTCCTTTTCATTTTCTCAGGTTCAACAGCTATGGTGCCTGGGAAGCAAGGTCTGCAGCTTAAGGAGGGTATATCCTGTTAACTCCTGGTCTATCACACAGGGTCACAGTCAGAAGCAGTATTTATTTCATGACTGGAACTAAATCTTGGTAGACTTCTATCTCATCTTTTGTTCAGTATCAGCGATGTCAGCAATAGGCTTGGCTTCCTCTTGCTTGTGTGTGCGGAACCTGAGAAGATTGGAGGACAGATCTGAAGGATGCGGGTGGAATGGGAGTGGGGACTGAGTCTGGGAGCCAAGGTAAAGCTATACCGTTCCCCAAACGGTGGAAAGCCTGGTGCTGGGGGCTGTTCATAGCCTTATCTAGTATCTTTGTTTCAGTAGTTATGGAAAAAAAAGTTGAGATGACTCTAAAATTAAAATGGCACCAAAACATATAAGAAATGTGAAATTGGATGGAAAGACATGAGTAGCTGAGCGTTCTGGATGATGAAATGATTTGCTTTGGTGGTGGTAAGAGAAACTCAGATTTCGGCTTTTTTCTCCTAATGGATTGTCTTAAACATGATGGCAGTAGAGCAGACCGATCCCACGGACTGATCTCTCAAGAAGGCCAATGATGAATTTGTTTACAGATTGATTGCCCAGCGCTCTGACTTTAGCCTCTGGGTCCTCAACTAATGCAGACAACTTTGACCTAATTTTGGGAGGCAATCCTATTTGGCCGGGTTGCTGAGCTCTTTCTCAGAATTTCTTCTCAGGAGAGCTGCCAAATGCTCTTTTTGTAATTGTGTTGTAAAGTCTGAGGAAAGTTGTCTTGGGTCAGTGCCCAGGACCTAATGCCCCAATTGTAGACATATGTGGCTGCAATGTGTATACTCCATTAGAGCTGAAACCAGGCATGAGGAACCTTCCCCACTACCAAGTGGGGGCCCTTCATAACCAGAACGGTCCTCCAAACCCTACCGGTTGCCTGATAAGAAGCGAAGAATTTTACTTGTCTGTTATTGTAGCAATTTGTCCAGCATAAGAAGCCCTTCTCTTTCATCGAAAGTCCTGCTTTTAAAACCACTGTTCCCTTTATAAATCAGCAGTCTCCAGCTCCATGTGTTGGAACAGCTCGTGTAGCTCCCTTAACCTCCATTCTGTCCTTTGACATGAATAATTCGAGGAGCTTTGTGTTTGCTGCAGTCGCACACGCCCTACCTAACCCTCTGGAAATTGGACCGAATCTAGAATTGACACTAAGGTGTAGTCAAGTTTCACGTCTCCTGAATGTGAGTCTGACATCAATCCCCTCAGAACACTAGCATTTCTTTAGGAATCATAATGATTCTACCAAAACACAGCCTGTTCTTGGGTTTTGTTTTTTTTAAAAATAGTGACATTTAATCAGAAAGGAGATGTATATTTAGCAAGGAGGGTGGAGGGTGAGGGGAAAAAATGAGGAAAGAACAGAACAGCTCGCATTGGCCTTTGCCGCTGGGTTGCGAGCTATTCTTGTCCCCCGAGCACAATTAATGAGGGAAAATGGTCCCCGGAAGAAATGTGGCTGGAGGCACCGGTCTGCTCCATCTCTCTCACACAAGAGGGGCAGGGGCTAGAGAAAGCTTCCCCAGTGGGAGTTACTGGGAAAGTGACTCCTTGGCCCCGGGTAAAACTTTCTTTGTCAATCTCAGGGGCAAGTTAATTTAGGGCCAAGAGTGTGCACAGAGCTGCAGATGCGAAGGGAGGACGTCTCTCCTTGTCCACAGTGGGGGTGTGTTTGTGTGTGTGTGTTGGGGGGGGGGGTACTGAGGCCTCGGAAACCCCGCAAGGACCTTACAGACCAAGGGGCGATCCAGAGCCGGCCTGTGGGCGCAGGTGAGAATCCTGGGAAGGAGGATTCTCTGCTCTCTGTGCTCTGGGAGGCTGGGGACGAGTTCGGAGAAAGCAGTCCGGGTGGACCTTGAAGGAGACGCAGCTACAGACCGAGGAGAAGAGGAAGCGCGGGGCGGGGGGTCGCGGCTGGAACGGCTGGAACTGAGCAGCCCGGCTGGGGGGAAAGCTTGTGCCGGGCTGCGGCAGTGAAAGGGAAAGATTTTATGTGCTCATGCCACCTCCGTCTAAAATCTCAACTACTCTGGAATCCACCTCCCGTGGACGTATTAACTGCTGGTTTAGTTGGCATGAGCCAAGGCAATGTCCAACTTTATTTCATACATTATAGCTAGACTCAGCTGGGATTTCAAGCACTAGGGTGTGTGTGTGTGTGTGTGTGTGTGTGTGTGTGTGTAAAGAGATGTGAGAAAATATGCTAATAAGAAAGTCACTTTCTCTTATTTTTAAAAGAAAACCTTAAACCAATACTTCCATAACATTTCATTTGTTTTCAATAATTTGTGTACTCGATCTCTATTTTTTCTTAGGTGCTAGTAGCAGTGGGTAGGCACCATGCAGTAATAAGAGCACCTTGCATTTTACACGTACGGAGCATTTTCACGATCTTATTTTGCAATCAATACTGTTCCAAATTCTCATCTTTTTTGCTAAGGGTTTTCTACGAAGTCACAGAGCTGAGCAATGGCAGTCCAAATTCAAGCCCAGGTCCCCTGACTCCCAGGCTTCAGCCCTCCCCACTGGTGGCTCACACCACTTACTCCAGCAGTGCAAGTACCTGCTCTATCGGCCAAGACGGAAAAGCAATGCTTGATGTGGGTGACATGCATCTTAGTCACTGCTGGCGGGATCATAAATTGACGAGCATCCTTTAGAAAAAGCAGTTTGGGAAAATGCATTAAGAATCTTAATACTGCCCTGGCTGGTTTGGCCCAGGGGTTTGAGAGTCGGCCTGCGGTCCAGAGAGACCCAGGTTGGGTTCCTGCTAAGGGCTCGTACCTCGGTTGCAGTTTGTCCCCAGCCCTGGTTGGTCGTGTGGGTGGTAGCTACTCAATGTGTCCCTTTCATGTCGATGTTTTTCCCTCTCTCTCTCCCTCCCACTCTATCTGAACAAAAAATGGGAAAATGTCCTCAAGTGAAGATAAAAAAAAAGAATCTTAATACTGTTCTTACACTTTGACCCAGTAATTCAACTTCTAGGAGTCTACCCTTAGTAATTAATGAGGTGTGGTCAAAGGTATACATAGCAATATGTTTACTGATACTTTTACTATCCAACAATAGGAGATTAGTTAAGAACATATGGAACAGTCCAATAATGGGATATATTGGTCATTAAAATCTCATTTTTGAAGACTATTAATAATAGATAAACATTGAGAAGATATTTATAAGATCAAATGAAAAAAGTTAGCATCTTTAGTATAGCTAGCAGAGAAAAAAATGAAATATACTAAAACGTTAACAATGCTTAACTGTGGGTGATGAGATTACAAATAGTATTTTTAAAATGTTATACTCATTTCCCATGTTTCCGATAAAGAGAATGTAGTGACTTTATCATTAGAAAAAGATTATATTTTAAATTCTAAAAATGCTAAAAACAGTTGGTTAGAGTAAACGCTAAAAATAAAGAGTGATTAAGGGATTTCAAATCATTTTACCTTGTTTATAAACCGTATGTCTCATGTTCAGAAAAAACAAGTAAATGTAATGCTAATTTGTTATGTTTCCAAGGAGATAATGAAGGATTTATGATATGAGAGAAAAACCACAATTGCAATAGAAGGTGTGGCAAATATTTAGAGCGGGGAAAGTCTGGTCCCAGACAGGCGACTCACTTCCATGGTGGAAGCAGGTGGTACTAACCTCGCAGAGCCGGGCTCTGGGAAGCCTCGCTCGTCCTTACCAGCCCCTCCACCAGGTAGTCTTTGGCTTCTTCCTTCACTGCCTTTGGCCCTGGTTTGCTCTGCAGCTTAAAGAGGAACAAGCTCATTAGAGGGCAACAGGCACAGCAGGCAAAAGCCCAGAGGGTTTGGGACTTTCTAGCTGGGAGAGAGGGAGGCACAGACCGGGACAGCCGCTGAAGGCCTCAGGGTTAACATGTTGCTTTTCGAGGCGACTTTAGTCCTTGGAGGGCTTCCAGTCCAAACTTGGAGAATTCATCAACAGGAAAACAAGTAGCTGGCGTGCTCTCTATTTACTTTGCCTTTCTCAAGGTTGCAACATGAATTTCCCAACTTCCAACGCTCTTTAGGCCGGGGAGACATTTTATGAGTTCAGGGCCTTTCCGCCACGCTGTGTGACCCCCATGCAGCCCCATTTGGGGAAAACAGGCACCACCCCTTGGGGTGCTGAGGAAGACAGCGCCTTTGGACTCCCCCAGGGTAGACGGTGGTCTTTGGGGGGAGGGAAGACAGGGCCAGAGAACCTGAATTCTCCAAATGAGAGCTGCTGGGCTGCTTTGGCAAAAATCCACTTAGTGCCACTGGAGCAAAAGCCCTGAGACCTCTCTCCGGAGGAGCTGCAGCAGGCCCGCCAAGCAAAATACCCAGAGCCGTTTCCGTGAAGTGGTGTCCGAACCGTCACGTAGCCGGACCGATGCTGGAGGCAGCCTCCCTAGCAGCACTGGGACGCTGCGTCCTTCCTCCCGACGTTCCACCGGCAGGGACGCGGATGACATTCCACCGGCAGGGACGCGGATGACATTCCACCGGCAGGGACGCGGTGCCGGGCAGCGCCCCATGTAGCCCAGGAAACAGTCAGTGCAACATTGTGAAAACTGAGTTTGTGTCCGAACTGGATTTCGCTTCTATAGGTTAATATTATTTTTGCTATTAGGTAATGAACTGAAATTCATTTCCTTGTGTTGTGTGATTACTTTCATTGACTCCAGCATAATCTTGCATTTTAAAAATTAAAAAAGGGCCCTGGCCAGTTTGGCTCAGCGGTTGAGCATCGGCCTGCGGACCAGAGTCCCGTTCGGTTCCCGCTAGGGGGACGTACCACAAAAAAAATGAAAAAGAAAAAAGGTAGTGGTATCTTCTCCTTATCCATCAGCGGAGCTTTCCTGGGTGAGCACCAGGGTGACAGATCAGCAGGCTCCGTAGATCCTCCCGTTGCAGAACCCACAGATAACTGTCCCTTTGTGAATGGTTAAAGGGAACCAATCATTTTTATCTATAAACAAAATAACCTCTTTCATAAATAGAAATCTACAAATAACATCGCAGCCATTTAAATCTTATATATAATAATGCTGTCCTATGTAAAAACAAAATAAGCTCATATACACAGAGGACTACTTTATTCTTTTCCTCACCTTCATAAATATAAGTGCCTTATCCATGGTGCTATAAATTGTTAAAATCCTGTAATGATTCAAATGTGCTGATAATGCTCCTGCACTCGCTGGAACTATGGTTCTGTTAATATTTTGATAATTACTTTAATTAACCTTATTTCATCTTGTATAGTTAAAGAACACGTTTATATATTTTAAGTATGCATTAATTTGTTTCATCATTAACCTTGGGTTTTACCCCTGGTAATTATGGTCATTTATAATTTGGGTTGAGTCAGGTGCTAATGCTTTAGAACAATACTTAGCGCGGGTCCTGATTTCATTGGGCCAGTGATTGTGAGGGATGGCCAAGCCTGGGTCGGGCATCCACCCCACCACCCCAGTTCCTCCTCCTGAGGTCAGACAGGGAGTAATCTGTACAGACAAGAGGGGAAGGAGAATATCAGTGGGCAGTCCCCAACCACTGCCCACAACAAACTTATTTTAATATTTAATATTAAAAGCATGTATTATGTCCTTACTCTGCCCTGTCTTTTCAAACACATCCAGACAGCCACATACTGCCATCTGCTCCAACTCAGCCCTGGATTTCTACCCTCAATTTGTCACAACTCTCAAAAACCCAGCTCTCAACCCTCACTAGCTTTTCTAGAGACCCCAATAGTATCCACACAACAGATCCCTGCCAACGACACTGAAGCCCTGGGGACCAGACGCCAAGCTCCCAGCCCTGGGAGTTCATGAAGGGGCGGTGCTCAGAAGCAGAACTGCTAACAAGGTGGGCAGAGACAGGGTGATTGGTGCGTTCACATCTTCCTCGGTGCCATGGAGACCAGAAGAGGGCGAGATCGATGTCAGCACAGGGGACCCGGCTGGAATCCCCAATGCTGCAAAGGACATACTTCCTTCCTGGTGTGGCCAGGGTCTGGGCTGTAGAAATCCCCAGTCCCGCCTTTCTCGATATCGACATTTTCTTTTTGGGCATATTCACTGATACTCTTCAGTGACAGAAAATGACACCCTGAACCACTCAAGATATTCTAAATATCTTAAGTATAATGTTCTATAGGTGTCAAGGGGACATCATTGGAAGAATTAGTGCTCTCAAAGAGGGGAATTCCTCCTGTTAATTCTTCTGATCCCTGACAGTTTTAAGGCCTTGGTCTACAGTCAGCCCTGCTCCTGGTGGAAGATGCTTATATTCCCACATAGCCCGTGGAGGAGGCAGGAATGGACAGGGGAGGTTATGATGTGCCAGGGCAGAGCCATTCCAAGACACCTGTCCTCCTGATGGTGCATCTTACACCTCATGCTGCTGCCGCGGTTGAGAGGGGTGTATCTACCTGTAGCTGCCGAGCAGAGTGGAGGAAAGGCGTCACATGAATAGAAAAGCTGAGTGGGTGAGATTTGGGCCAAATCCTTCCTGGTCCAGGCAACTTTACTCCTACCTGTAGCGATGAGTAGGGGGGAGGGGCTACAGCAGCTGAGGGAGGGACGCCACGGAATTATAGGACTTTTTCAGATCAGGGAAGGGCCATCAAGGTCACCTGGTTCAATCCTCTTGTTTAGCCTGGAAGATTGTGGCAAGTTCACTATCACAGAATTAGAGCAAATCCCCAGGGCCCCTGGGTGGGTAAACAGAAGCCTTCATGGATGTTATAATCTTTCCTTGTGTATTTTTTATTGGAGGCTAACTGTTTACTATAAACAAGCCCAGGTCACAGTGGCTTAACACAATAGACGTTACCTCTTGCTTCTGGAAGCTTCCACGCAGTGCTTCAGGGACACAAGCATCTTTTGTTCTGTGGCTCCTTCATCCCCCAAGGCCTTGAAGTTAGTTGTTGGACTGAGACAGGCAGAGGGAGGAAGTGAACTGGTGTAGCTCACTTCTCTTCACATCCCACAAGCAGGAAGCTACTCAAAAGGCCATGCCTTACTGCAAGGAAGGCTGGGAAATGTAGTCCAGCCCTGTGCCCCGGAGAAGATGCACAGGTTTGGGAAAGCACACAGCAGAGTCATTTTCAGTCTCTGGGAGGTTTATACAGCGGTGGGCTAAAGTAGGTTTACCGTTGTGAGTATGTGACAGTTTATTCTTGTATTATTATTTATTAACGCTTGTATTATGTATTATTATTGTTAATCTACTTTTGTCCACCCCTGTATTCAGTAGCAGAGGGCACGTGGTATTTGCAGGTGGATGGACTTGGGTTTGGATAATGGTCGTATGACCTTGGGTGAAATATAAACCTCTTCTCGTCTCAGTTTACTTGGCCGGGAAATGGGAATGGTTTGGGGGGGGGGGGTCACTGTGAGTGTTAAATGAGATAATGGATGTCAAATGTCTGTGTCACAGCAGTCTCCCCGCGTCATTACAAACCCCTGGGACTGGATGGCGGGGTGAGGAGGCGGCGGAAACAGGCTGACTTTCTGTGTCCCGGTCTGACCACCCCAGGTGCCAGGGCTGCCAAGCAGGGCCCAGCGGAGCCCAGAAAACACCTTCGTTAGATGCCACGTGTGGCTGTGTGTCCCTCCGTCTCCTGCTAATCAGCCTCGGACTTTGAAAGGGAAAAAACAACAAACCAACCCGAACCCTACAAGCATCCGTTTTATTTGATTAATAAAAATTCAGTCACTCAGCATACAGTTCCAGCAAGAGACTTTCGAGCCTTTGTGCTCAGCCTGACCGTTACCTCTGGAAAGCAGTGAGTTTTCACTACTTTCTGTGGGAAAAGGTGTATTTCTGGAGAGCAGGGGGCAGAGAGCGAATCGAAACAGAAATGTCACCTTCACGTGTGGATTTTGATGCTTTAAGACTAAGTCTGGCTTGTGCAGCGGCTGTGGCTCAGCGGCTGGGCGTTGACCCGGCTGGATTCCCGGTCAGGACGCAGGCCCGGCTGGGGGGCGAGCAGGAGGAGGCCCTCGAGGTTCTCTCTCGCCCCTGTTTCCATCTCTCTCTCCCCCTCCCGTCCTTTCTCTAACACCAGTCAAGAAAATAAGTCAACAGATACAAGTGCAAGGGCCGGATCGGGCTCGCAGGGGTGGGAGGGCCTCCCTCAGGACCACCCGGTCTCGCGCGGTCCCCAGGCCTGGCGCATCCAGGGCTCCCGTAAATATTCGCTGATACTGGATTAGTCAGTGAACGAAGGTGGGTACAGAGATAATAACGATGAAGAATTCTCTTGCCTGAGACATCAAGATTTTTTTGTCTGTTTGTTTCTGAGGGGGAACCCCTGCATTTTCGTGTGGATCTCCTGCCGTCTGCGGCTGAGCTCACGGTGCACACACCCCGCGACATCGCTGCTGGGCGGTGGCAGGAAGAGGCAGCCTGGTGGTGTCTCCCTTCTAGGTCATTGTCCTTTGAAATAACCTTCCACGCCTGGCTGGTTCAGATGAGTGGTAATAGCAGTGGAAGGCAATAAATAAAACCACGTCCGGGGCTCAGAAGGTTAACGGTTTTTTCAAGAAATGATTTTCCAAAATCCAAGGGTAAAATGGCGCCTGACAGCACAAACGTGGTCCTGCAGTGCCCCCTGGTGCCTGCTCCGTGGAATGGCCGGAGCTCGAACCGGCCCCGGTCTGGCGTCAGCATGGTCTGACTTATTTATGAGTCTGGGACTTTGGGGGCAGGCTATCTTGGAGAGGGAGTAGGAGATTGAAAATCTTTTCTTTCAGACCCTTTTCAGATAGGTTTCCACCGCAATGTTAAAATAATTAGTACATTAACCCTAGTCTAAGATTTAAAAACTGAAGACAAGTGTTATCTTGAAAAAAAGCTCTTTCGTCTCCAAAAAGTATTGGCTCTTTTCCCCCAGAAGGCAGATTATTAAGCAGTTTCTTTTCCTCATTAAGAGGTTCTTTGTAAATCAGTTGGACAGAGGACAGTTTTTAATTTCAGAGATTAATTATCACATGTAATAATTGAGTCATTTTTTTTTTTTTTCCTTTTGAAATCCATTAATTTAAATAAAAAACACACAGAGCTACAAAATTGAGAACGAAGACTGTGGACAAAATTAAAATACTGTATAAGATAGTATTTTGTTATTTAAAAAGAGTTGTTGCAATTTATTCTAACAAGGATATTTACATTTTTAGAAATGGGAAGCTAGTTAAATTACACTTATTTAGCCAATGAAAATGATGAAAGGTAATTGTCAAGAGTCTGAGGTTGTTGCTTATTTACTGGTGAATCTAGCTTATCTTTAAATGCTGCAGCCAAAATTGTGTAATGTGATTTTAAAAAGGAGGGGAAAGTATCTTCTTCTGCACCTTTCTGTGATGATGAAAGTCAGTTTAGTCAGTTTGCAGACATTTCTTGTGTGGCTCATGAGCCAGGGACTGTGCTTGGCTGTGGTGTAGTGGGGTCTCTGACCTTCAGGAGCCCCAGGCCCAGGAGGGAGACTCGCTGGCAACACCAGCTGTTCCCAGTCTGTGTGGGGTGGATGCTGGGCTAGGGAGGGAGCGTGCAGGACAAGCCTCTGAGGACAGGGCTGTGGAAGACAGAAATTAGACAGGTGGGAAAGAGGGTCAAGGGCATTATAGAAAAAGGCACCAGCACAGACAAAGAAACCAGCTTTCTAGCAAGGGTGTGCGTTGGGAAGGAGGGATACACCTGGAGAAGGTCCCCAGCAGCTGTACTAAGCCAAGGAGTTTTATACCAAGAAAATGTCAATGGACAGAGGCGTTGCTACTGGAGGGCTCATGTGCCTAAGACACAGGGCAAAGGGCTCCCCTACCTTCTGCACACTGTCAAATGTCCCATCAGACAGCCATGCATAGGTGAAAATCCTGTTTATAATGGTCTGAGCCTATTTTATATTTAAACCGAAAGGTTTAAATGAGAGAATTTTTATTTTTGACACTGAATTTACCGCCATGGAAATGAAGAGAAGATGGTCCCTGGCTGTGTTCAGAGCCTTACTGTGGGTTTCTCTGGGGCAGGGACAGGTGCTGACCATGGCATTTGAGTCCCCTGCGTAGCATGTCTCTGTGGGTCCACACTTCTGGCTGCAGCATCGTGGGGATTCCATGCAGAGGAGCAAGTCCTGGAGGTGGCATCATGTCCCCCTGGACTCATACTGGAGCATTTACTTGTTGACTATTATATTTTATTACAAATTACTGTTAGGGCATTACATTGATTTGTTGTTGGTGATGTTTTAAGTGGGTTAAGCATGAATTCCATTTCCAGAGAGAAAAGGAAGGTGTTATGGAAGATTTGTTATAAAAAGGGGCTGTAAGGCCCTGGCCAGTTTGCTCAGTGGTTAGAGCATCGGCCCACGGACCAGAAAGTCTTGGGTTTGGTTCCCGCTAAGGGCATGTACCTCGGTTGCAGTTTTTCCCTGGCCCCAGTTGGGGTCCTGTGGGTGGTGACCAAGTTGATGTCTCTCTCACATGATGTTTCTCTCGGTTCCTCCCTCTCTCCCTCCTACCCTATCTGAAGATAAATGCAAAAGGAATGTCCTCAGGTGAGGATTAAAATAAGGGGGGGCTGTAGGGTAAGGGCCACTGATGGGGGAGGGGTGATGGACTGGGAGTGAAGACCCCGAATGAAAATAGACATTCAATTTAAAATGCTGCTAGAACTGACATGCACATTGGCCAGAAAGAAACATTTATAAACAATCAAGCCAAAATATCTTTGAACTAACATCAGAGTGTTAAGAGTGCTGTGCTCTGAACTTGCTATTTTAACTTCTCTCATGACCTTGAACCTCAGTTTTCACACCTGTGAAATAACAGGGCTGGGCTCAGGTACCTGTCGGTGACTTTCTTTGCTAGAATTTTATGCGTCATTGACAGCAGCTGTCCTTCATTTTTCTTAGATCCTGATAATGAGCTTCCTAAAGAGGCCTGGATTTCTTTTTTCATATTGTTTCCCAGTAAAGGATTTCTTTTTTCATTTTGTTTCCCAGTAAAAATTTTAAGACTACTTTTAAAAGATAAAGATCTGGCAGAAGGTGAAACAAAACCATGCAATTTCTATAAATCTGTAATTTTATGGACTTTTCACTTAACATAAGCCTGCTAGGCAGAGTTTAATGAAAGTGTATGAGTTTCAAGGTTAAGCTGGTTGCTTAACTTCTCTTCTCAAAATGGGATTAGTAATAACCCCTAGGACCTCTGGTTCTGTGAGATTTCAGTGAGATGACTCTTATACACACGTAAATATCCCCTGCTTTATAAGAGTTTTGCAAGATGAAAAGTTCTAGAGATCAGTTTGCAGAGCAATGTGAATACACTTACACTGAGCTATCTACTTACAATGGTTAAAATGGTAAATCATGTTACATGGTTGTTTTATAAGCCACAATTTATATATATGGAGAGAGGGGGTACTAAGTGCTTAATAAATATATTGTACCTATTAGTAGTCTATTTATTTTCATTTTTGGGTGGGTCTCAGCCTGCCCACACATCCATTCTACAGACAAGGACCAAATGCCCATGTGCAGGCCCCAGGCTGAGTTCAGAGAAGAACACTGTCAGCCACCTGGAGAGCTGAAGGCTCCGCAAGGGGAGACAGGGGAACAGTCACCACTGAGGGCTCGGGGTGCCGCGGCAGGAAGGGGACCAGCAGGGTATGGAAACCCTGAGGAACAGCTTCGCACTTTCTGGGTGCTTATTGTGAAGAGACCCTGGGGTCCGGGTGCAAACAAAGGAGGGGGAAATAGTCAGAAAAGACTTTCTGGAATGTTCAGGGCCTCTGTCTTGGAGGACAGGCTGAGATGGTGCGTGTGGACCCCCTGCCCTGTGACTGGGGATGCTGGTTCCGCCTTTGGCACCGGGGCAGGGACCGGGGGTCAGATAAAGTCCACGCTGAAACAGGGCAGCGGATGCCCGCAGGAGTACAAAGGCACAGCCTTGTTTTCCTCAAGGGAGACCAAAGTCCCATAATTGAACAGCGCCACCATGCTTTCCACTGAACCGCAGTTGATCCATCGCTAGGGACACATGGGTCATGCACCCCCGTGTTGCCACCTGCGGCCCAGTGGGGAGGCGTGCTGTGAACACTGCTGGCTGATCCCTCGAGCCCGGCTTTCACACTGTCCAGAACCCAGTTAGGGTGGCATTTCCATCTGCTTGCAATTCCCGAACCCGCCTCGCCGCCGCTCCCTCCCACCTGCCCCCACACCGGTGACATGCGCTGAAGTGACGAAGTGACGCGCCTCCTCTGGCCGCCCAGGCAGCGCTCGGCTTCATCCACATCTGGGCCTCGTGACAGCAAACTGTTCTGTGCCTGCGCGTTACTGCAGACCAGTGCTTATAATAAAATGAGTTCTATTCCACATTATTGGTTCATAATTAGATACGGTCTGTGCAAGTGTCCCGTGGCCGGAGCGCGGAACCGACGGCTCGAATTCCTTTGTTTGCGGTTCACTCCTCCAGTTTCATTTTCAGGTTGTTTTCAACACCCGTAAAAAATATGACCTATTTCAACTGGACTTTCCTACAGCTCTTAAGTAGGGTGACTATAATTTAGCATCCAAATGAGGACATTTGTGAAAGTGGAAGAGAAGCTATTAATAATTTAGCATTCAGCCAGGGCAAAGGACACAAGCCAGAACTGCTCCAGGCGAGCTACCATGGGGGGCTACCCCACTTCTAGGGTCAGGCCCCCCCTCTCCAACAGCCATGAATTAGTCTTGCTAGGCACTGCTGCTTGTCCTAATTGCCTTTAGAATAAAGTTAATTTGGGGTAATCATCTCTATAAATTAAACATTTCCCTTTGCTCTATGGATGGCTACGGTGCAACTTCAGAACAACTCTGAGAAAGTAAAATGACAAGAAGCAAAGAGTATATTTCCGTCCAGTCACAGGCGATTGCTTGGGACTTTCTTTGACACGAGTCTGCAAAGGGACAAGGGACAACTGGGCTGGCATTTCTTTACTCCAAACTTGTGACCTGGACCAAAATATGAAAACGTACTAATCTTCACCTTAGGCACTAGAAACTTTGCACAAAGTAATACTTTAGTTTCTCTCCATTCCACAAAAGTCAGCTTTGAGCAAATGAAAAGCTCACCCTTTGGCTTGGAAATGGAATACACATCAGTAAGCACGAGAATGTGTTTTTCTGGGAAATAACCCTCATTTAGAAATATCCAGGCAGCATCTAGGGATCCTGACCTCGACTCCGGGTTGACTCAAGTGGAACTGGCTGTTTAGTATCCATGCCTTCAAGGATGCCACCAGCCATCCATTATCCACTCTTGGCTAGTCAAGGAATGGATTTCTGCATTAAAGTATGAGACTTTGTGCTTTTGGTTTCTCTAGTGATCCTGAAACACATGAACCTCGGGGGGAAAAATAAAGTACCTCTGGGTCCTTGAAGCAACAGTGATTTCTCCAAGCACAAGGATACAGCTAAGAATATGCCCTGCCTACTGCCCTACCTGTCACACACGTTCGCATGAAGATCAACGGATAATAATACATAATATATGGACATATTTTGCTAACTGTAAAGCACCATAACAGCACAAGCTATTGTTCATAATTCAGTGATTCAGTGTTTTCTGGACGGAGTTGAACATTTTGGCAGTTGTAGAAAACACTGTGGCGTATCCAAACCTGTGCACAATAAATCGCATCTTCACATGTGGTTATGCTCCACTGAGATGCAGTTGACATATTTCTCTGACTGCCAGAAGCAACTTAGCAAGGGCGGTAGTTACCTCGAGTTAAGACATATATGGATCCTGGCGAGCTCTAGAGAATAAATGGCCGCCAAGGAAAGGAAGGAAGGAAGGAAGGAAGGAAGGGAGGGAGGGAGGGAGGGAGGAAGGAAGGAAGGAAGGAAGGAAGGAAGGAAGGAAGGAAGGAAGGAAGGAAAGAAGGAAGGAAGGAGGGAAGGAAGGAAGGAGGGAAGGAGGGAAACAATAGGTAAAAACTCATGATGGTTTCTGCAGAGAACAATTTGCAATTCATCCTCAGGGACCAGGGGCAGTCACCCATGTGATCATCCAAAGAAAAATCTTGTTAGACTGAGGAATACACATGCATGTGTGTGTGTGCGTGTGCACGTGTGTGTGCCGTGTGGAGCCTGGCATGTTAGACTTATTTCCCCTCAAAACAAGAAGATAGAACATGGCAAGGGTCTGGACTTGTACCCCACTTGGCAGTGTGTGGAGGAGTTTGATTTCCCTCCACGCGTGCTGGGTTCAGGCACCCGCACTGGCTTTGGCGGGGCATCACTGCAGAGGACAGCTGAAGCCCACCCCCTAGACGCCTCCTGCAAGGAACCCTTGATAACACAAATATTCATCAATGGACAAATGATTATCTGTTACCAAGATTGTTCTCTCTCATGATAAACCTGTTTGTGTGTACACACGCACGTCTGTGTGTAGCAGTGAGTGTGTGGTGTTGAGTGAGTGCATGTGTGTGCGTGTGTGTTTGCTGTCTCATCTGGTGTGATTAGAGGAGAGAACAGGGTGCCAGTTCTTTGTTTATTTTGCAGATAAATCTCATCTCTAATCCAATGCAAAGTAGTGTCTTGTGCAAAGGAAAGGAAACCCCCTACACCACCCGATGACATCCATATAAATCACAAGTTTTATTCCTCTGCTGTGAGGGACATTACAGATCTGAGCAACGTTGCCGACTCTCATTGGGTGATGCTTCATTACTTGGAGAAAAATCCCCAGGGTCAAAGCGTTATTTAAATGTGCTATGAAAATAAATGTGATTTATATGTGCGTCGTCTACTGAGACGCTCTTCCCCGTGGCTGTGGGTGCTGTTGTGCATCGGGATTAGCACCTCGATTTCTCTCCGGTTCAGGCTGCACATGTGCTCCATGACAGGATGCTGTCTACCTCCGAAAGTTCCAGAAAGGAGACAGTGTTTGCTGAGTGGTAGGTTTTAGACATTCAGTGGCATGGTTGACTTTTATGGGCTGAGAATACACATGCGTGTGTGTGTGTGCGTGTGCACGTGTGTGTGCAGTGTGGAGCCTGGCACGTTAAGGGGTGTAGGGAACAGACACTTCGGACTCACAGGCTTCAGTCTCCGGTGGCAGTGGTGTTTCTGGTGGAAAGGAGAAAGAAGAAAGCACAATCTTCATCTCAGTCCAGGGCTGGGACCCACATGTTTAGCTCAAAGTGAGTGGAAATCTTTGAAAAGCAGGTTTGGGCTGATAAATGTCAGCAGGCCTTCAGCCTAAATGAGATTTCATTAGAGCAGGAAGCAGTGTGGTTGGGATGTTTCCATTACCCAAGAAAGATACAGGGAAAGGCTTGTCTTCGGGGGGTAAGCCAAGTCCCCCAGGCGCCTAAGCTGAGCCTTGGTGATCACTGCTTTTCCCGGTGAGCTTTCACTGACACTCAGAAAATGGGGGTCGGCTGCGACCCTTAGCACATGGCCCGGGTGTCATCCCATTGCTCCAGATGGGGAGACTCCAGGTTGGGAGGCGTAGTAGGGCCGAGACTAGACACCACAAGACAAAACAGCCTCCATCGATCCTCACCACAGTCCTGCCTCTGTGCCCATTTTAAAGATGAGGAAACCGATGGCCACGGAGGTAACTGTCCCATCGTTCAGAGCTCGATAACCTAGAGAACTCAGGCTCTCTGCTTCCAGAATGCCTCTTCTCTTAGACATCTGCTTACTGTAGCAGCCAGTATTTTGCCAGTCTTGTCTCCAGCTCCCCTAACCTCTGTTTTTCTTCAAGATGAAGGGTTCTAAAAGGTGAAGGGATTAACAAGTACACATTGGTAGTTACAAAATGATCCCAGGGATCTAAAACACAGCATAGGGGACGTAGTCAATAATGTTGTAATAACTAAGTGTGGTGCCAGGTGGGTACTGGAAATACCCACCTGGGTACTGGGAGGGACCACTGTGTAAAGTATGTGATTTTCTAGCCACTGTGTTGCACACCTGAAACTAACACAAAATAATACTGAGAGTAAACTGCAATTGAAAAATTTTTTTAAAGGTTAAGGTTTCTAAATGATATCCAAATGGTAAGAACTGACATCAAATCCTTTTTTAGGTTGGTAAGGGGAAGCAAACAGAGGACTCACAAATATACTCTATTCGGTTTCTATTTTAAATAAGGGACTGTGTGTGGGGGTTGGGGGGTGAAATGGATGAAGGGGTTAGAGGTACAAACTTCCAGTTGTAAAATAAAGAAGTCATGGGCATAAATGTATAGCTTGGTGACTCTAGTAAATAATACTGTATTGCATATTTGAAAGTTGCTAAAAGTAGATCTTAGAAGTTCTCATCACAAGAAAAAAAATTTTTTGTAACTATATATGGTGGTGGATGTTAACTAGACTGATTGTGGTCTAGACTGATTTTACAATATATAAAAATACTGAATTATTATGTTGTATGCCTGAAACTAACATAATGTTATATGTCTTTTATACCTCAATTAAAAAACAAATAAAAATTTAAAAAGAAAAAAATCTATCTCTGGGGGCCTAAATAGAAATATTTTTTTTAAATTTTTAAATAATTTTAGGTTCGTATTAAAGTGGCAAAAATAGTAGCAAGAATTCCTGTAGACTGTTCATTCAGATTCTTCAAAGGTTAATATTTTACCATGTTGACTTTCTCATTTTGTGTGTGTGTGTGTGTGATTGTGTATGTGAACATTTTTCTTTTTTTTTCTTTCCTCACCTGAGGACATTTTTCCATTTTTTGTTCAGGTAGAGTGGGAGGGAGAGAGAGGAACAGAGAGAGAGAAACATTGACGTGAAAGGGACACATCGAGTGGCTGCCACCTGCATGACCAACCAGGGCTGGGGACAAACTGCAACCGAGGTACATGCCCTTAGCGGGAACCGAACCTGGGTCTCTCTGGACCGCAGGCCAGTGCTCTAACCGCTGAGCCAAACCGGCCAGGGCTCTAAACACTTTTCTAAATGGTTTGGGAGTGAGTTGTATTCGTGCTGCCCCTTGATTCCTGAGAATCTCAGCATGCATTTCCTCAATGCGTGTACATAACCACAGTGCGGTTATTAAATCCAGGAAGTCAATTGCTACAGTAGTATCATCTAACTTTATAAACCCTATTCAAATTTTGGTAATTGTTCTTCTAATTTATTTTTTAAGGAAATCTTTGTTTACCTACCTTGGGTTTGTGTGAAACCTGTGTCTCCCTTGTGGGGACTTATGCTTTTGCTAAAGTGTTAGGCTATTAAGCTAAAAAAAACTAAATAAAAAACACATATAATCTCTTCCTATGGTTGTAATTAAATGTTCATAACCGACAAAGTGAAAATCTTTATACCCTTGAACCAAAAGGTAGAAGCAGATGGGTTCCGCCTGCGGCTCCAGCCGGGGCTGTCTCTGCGCATCCGGTTGGCGCCCCTCGGGACCCGCACCCTTGCCTGCTTAGAGGCTCCCGAAAGTCTCAGCGATGATCTGCTCTGAACTCGGAGTGGGTGGAACACAGGTCCGAAGGGTTTGGGGGGAAAGTGTTATGGGAAAGGGTAATTTGGTCTGTAAACCGTTTCTGTGAAACTTGGTCCCAATGAAGAGGTGATGCTGGGGATGTCACTCAGAGCTGCTAAGAGCAGGTCAGCTCCTGTAATAAAATTGTGTGTCCTAAGACCCAGAGATAGGCTAGAGACAGAAAGAAAAGACACCATTGCCCAAGGATTTAGTGCTGTCCACCGAGGAGGATTAGTGAAACACCTTTATAATGCTGGTGTTGACAGACAGGACTAGCATCTGTTTTATAGGCTATCAGCTGAGTTATATCGGCTTCTCCTGGGGGTAGCGGTTCTGTTTCAGCTGACGTGACTTGACCTGTGGTTTATCCAAATCGGTGTATTAATAAGCTAGGTTATAAGGGTGTTTACTTTTCCATATATGCTCACATATAGTAAACCTGTTATAAAACCAAGCAAATAAGGGCTTCTGTTTCTCCCGCTGCTATCCAGTGGTGGGGAGGGGGTGGCAATCATCTTGTTCCCTGCAGGACATATCCACCTAGAAAGTTTGTAAAAGCTCTTTCTTCCTCGTAGGGAAATGATTTTAGTCTTAGGAAGGAAACACATGGCTTTCTTCTTACAGCTTCAAACTCCATCTTGCCAGCTGCATCTATTTCCCTGGCCTGGCACCTAATGAAAGGAGAATTTGATGAGCTGTGTAAGTGGTCACTCGACAGCCCAGGATGCAGAAAGACTCGGCTTTTTGCAAGGTGCTCATTTGAGAGTATTTCTGCCTTATCTCTAACACACATCCCAGGGAGACACCACCGGCTGTGGATGAAAAGGCCAATTTGCTGATTTACCTGCCAGCATGGCTTTCTATGGGGGCAGTCCTCAGAGAAGGGATATCGGAAGGCAAACCGGCTTCCCACCTTCAGACGGCTTGTGTCTCTCCCAGTCCCTCCTGGGCCTGGTGCGCTTTAAAGCAAATTCCTGCCTTTTTGTTTAAATGGGGTTTTTTTTGTTGTTTTTTTTTAAAGGTGTTAGCAATCTGTCTTACGTTCTCCCACCCCTGCTGGGATTTACGATCCAGTTCGTATTTTACTACATGATCTTGGCAGGCTCCCCTCGTTGAAATTCAAGCCGAAGCAACTTGATGGGGGAACAGACATAAAAATATTAATTTGGTGGATATTAAAAAAAATCACACTGGTTATAAATCAGGGGCTGTCCACTGGTTCCTTTCATCATCTAAATGGTCCTTCTAACCAGACCACAAATCTTACTGTGGAGGGGGGGGCGTAGAAGGTGGGGGTTCTCTTCCTGAGGTTTTGGAGACAGCTTACATCCAACACTTCCTCAAACCTGGCTTTGTTTTCTAAGGTAATAAAAGTGAGCACCTCGGGTACAGGCAGGCTAATTAGCTGGCCTCACGGAACAGACTGGGCTTAAAAGAAAGTTGGCTTGGTCTAAAAGAAATCAGGTTGTGGAAATGTCTAAATTTGATTAAAAATAGGGGTCGGGAGACTCAGGATGAATGTTCTGTTTCTCTAAGGCTGCGGAGCCCTTTTTGTTAGGTTGGGGGTGGATGAGGGACGGATGAAGCAGGGTTGGGGTGACGGGCAAGGATGGGGAGCAGCAGACCACAGCATGCGTGTACCCGTGACCAAGGCCAAGGAAGCGGACTATGTGCCCACGTCTCCACTGACACCTCCCACACCAGCCCTTGGACTTAATAGGGGGTCATACAGACATAGCCAGGGGAGGGAGGGCAGCCACATTCCTGTGGGGTAGAATTAAGAAAAGTGGCAGAGAATTTCTCTTCCTATAATGAGATTTTAATGGACTCTTCCATTTCCATCTTAAGGCTGATCTTTACAGTTAAAAGACTCCTGATAGGTACTTTAAAATTTCATGAAAACTCCAGGAATTGGTTTTTTAAAACTGGTTGGAAGGCTAAATACTCCTATAAGAAGGTGCTAATAAAAATGGAGAGCTGTCCCTATTACAGACCCACATATGCAAATGGATGTATAGCTATGATGGAAAACACATTAGCGTCCTGAAAGTCCAAGGTTTTATTTAACGGCACAAAGTCTAATAAAGCAAACAAATCAGAAATTCAACCCAGCCAGGCCCACGGTTTAAGTGTGTGCTATACGTAATGAAACTCCGAACCCATCTGATCTTGAGATTAGAAAGAAAAATTCAGTAGCTGGAAAGGGGCAACCAGTTTTCTATAAAAATCAAAGCAAGTTCTTGATTCAAAAGACTACCCTGACAGAGGAAAGAAAAACGACTGTAAACCAATTTGTTTTTAAGGGAAAACATTTCTAACCCACAATTGGTTCGTATTACTTCTCTGCCATTTTTATAGGCGGCATTAAAGAAGGGACCTCGTTTCTGCCTAAAGAGTATAATGATGAGAATTATTTAATCTTAAACAGAGATTTTTCTACTTGGTTACCATGCAATCTAATACCGACAGTGCCTTGGACTTGAAAAATGATATTCTCATCTCTAAGAAATGGAAGGCGGAGAAGGCGCAGTCATTCTGAGCCTCACTCTGAAGCAATTATGAGCTCTTCACAACTCTCAGACAAGAATTGATTTTCATTTTTAGATTATTAAGCTGTGGGTGTAAGGAAGTCCGGATATGTGACCTAGTTTTGACCTTGTAGATTGAATTCTTCTCGAATTGATTCAATATTGAAAAGGAAAACTTTTAAAAAGGCATTTCTGCCTCATAATCTCCCCCAAAATTACTTTGCTTCTTTCCCATCTTCCCCCAAGTCTTCATGGTCCTAAAGATAGATGAGTAAACAGAATAGTATGTGCCGGGTATTGGAATAGAACAGAAACATATCAGAATTGATTGCAACGTGCTAGAGGAACCTAGAAGTTAGGAAAGGCTCCGGAAGGTGACGTTGAGATAGCTGCCATCCTCAGTACGCTTCCTCTCCTGCACCCGGAATGCTAAGGTGTTCAGCTTTGATAGTCACACTGTGGGCACTCGCTTTCCTAATTGTCTTGAGGAATAGTGGTGTTTACACACATATTTAGGTGCTGAATTTCATTGCCCCAATGTGTCTAGAAAGGACTCTGGTTAGATCAAGGGCCCTGTCTAAAGGCAGAAGGACCTGTGTGACGGTATGTTTCTGTGGGTCACTGTGTTTCCTTCTCTGACCCTTTTGAACCACTCAGACATGTGCTCGGATTGGGCCAACTTCCAGTTATAAATAGTCTGGAGTGTGGACTATGGAGCCCACTAGCTTGCTTCCACCTCAACCTGGGTCTTCGAGCCGGTCAACACCCTCACTATCCTTGAGATCATGTTCTGTATGTTCTGTTCATTCCTCACTCAGATTTTTAAAATTTTTATTGATATTGGGGGGGGGGGATAGAGACATCGATGAGAGAGAACATCCATTGGCTACCTCCTGCATACCCCTCACTGGGGATTGGGCCCACAACCTGGGCATGTGCCCTGACTGGGAATTGAACCAATGACTTCTTGGTGCATGGGTCAATGCTCAACCACTGAGCCACACTGGCCAGATTCTTTCATGGAATGTTCTTGCCTACCCTTACAGATGTCCAGCTCTTAGCGAAGTCTCCCATGTGCCCTGCTGACCACCTACTTCAGCTTTCACTCACCTTTCTTTTTTTTTGGTACGTGCCCCTAGCGGTGACCGAACCTAGGACTCCCTGTTCCACAGGCCGACGCTCCAACGCTGAGCCAAACAGGCCAGGGCTCCGCTCACCTTTCTTTCTTCCCAGGCGCGGTGGCACTTCTGGCGGGGATGGACTGGCGTGGCACTTAATTGTGGTAAGTTCTCTTCGCTTGCGTTGCTGCTTCCGTAGAGATAACGTAATTGCTTTGAGTCTGGATTGTGCAGAGGAAACAAGACAGAGTACAGGCCTGACTCCTAATGTGTGCTTAGTAAACATTGGTGGCCCTCCCCTCTTCCTAAGGACCACACCACCTTCCTGGCCTCTCTTCCTCTACACCTCACAGTGTAAAACAGAGTGTTTTTGTGTGTTGTTGTTGCTGAAACGTTGAGCACAAATCCAGCCACGATGCTGTACCCTACTTTATCATAGGCAGATTATACTTTTCCTTGCTTTTGTGGTAATGGAATTGTCAAATGCTTGGATTGGGATGGCCCAGTGTGAAGCAGGTTGACCTAGAATAGAAATAAAGCGATAGAAAGCAAGCTGCTGGCCCTGGCCGGTTTTGCTCAGCGGTTAGAGCGTCGGCCTGCGGTCCTGAGAGACCTGGGTTCGGTTCCCGCTAAGGGCACGTACTTCGGTTGCAGTTTGTCCCCGGCCCTGGTTGGTCGTGCGGGTGGCAGCCACTCGATGTGTTCCTTTCACATCGATGTTTCTCTCTCTCTCTCCGTTCCTCTCTCTCTATCTGAACAAAAAATGGAAAAATGTCCTCCGGTGAGGATAAAAAAAAAAAAAGAAGAAAGCAAGCTGCTGATGTCAAAACGTTGCACAATGCTCAATCCCAGGGTTCGGGGACTTTGGAGATGAGCCCATGCCAACCTCTCACATTCCTGAGGACTCCAGTCTCTAGGATGCATTGTGACAGGTTCAGCCCCAGTAATTAGACCAAAACAATCACAAATACAGTAATTCCTATTTCTAGAAATGAGATTAGGACACAGAAGGGGTCCTGGGGAGATGTTGACACCTACTTCTGACAAAAATAGAAGAAACCTGGAGCAGTTTGAGTTTCTGTAAAGAGCCATGACATTTCCATGCAGACTCCTGAACTGATATTGACCCCAGAATAGGAGCAGCTGTCTGCTTCCTGTGCGACACTGGTCCTGAGGGATGTCCCAGGAACACAGAGATTCAGAAGGCCAAAGCCCCCCAACCAAAGAAGTGGGCATAGCTCCCCTGTGACTCTGCACATTAGAATCATCTCAACGTACGCAGGCCTCTTGCCCAAAGCAGAGACCAGAGACGTTAATGTACATTTCACGTTTGTTGGGTTTGGCTTAGTCTGCAAAAACGGACTAACGTGCAGTGCGTGTGCACACATAAATGCTATAAAATCGGTGCAGACAGCTGGCAAATCATTAATTAACGGCAGTGATGGTCTTCAATAGCACTCTGGGGATGCCACAGAGAGCGAGGGCCCCAAACCTGGTTTCAGTTTTGCCCATGATCTGAATTCATCCTCATACAAAAAGAAGGGAGGTAGAACAGGGCAGGGAGAAACAGCCACATAGTAGCCACTATAATCCCTCTACCACCCCCCCTTCCTCACCAGCCCCAAAGAGAACAAATAGCAAATGAGCCACATCACCTCTCTGTCTGCAGGGCACTCCCCAAACCAGACAGACGCCAAATGAGCAGCGGGTACATGAGACTGTGCCCAGCACAAGATAATTGTGCCATAAATATAATTAAAGTCAGCAGGAAGACCATTATGGAGAAAACCAAACTTAGAAAAAAATTAGTACCAGTGAAGAAAATATCATACATTCTTTTTATTTCAGCCTAATTTTGTTTACATGATTCATACAGTTTCCAAGAGGATCCCTGGAGAACATTAGGCCAGTACCACATGCATAAACATTCATACACAACATGTAAATTAGAAACAATCTCAGGATTTATATAGAAATTACAGCCACTTCTAGCAAATTAATTCAATGACAGAAAAAGGGTTACTGTCTCTCTTCAAATCAAGAGGGGGAAATATTGGGCAAAGCAGATTTATTTATTCAAGAGCCTTTTTCCAGGCCAGGAGCTGATGTCCCCTTGGCCCGGAGATTTCCATTTTTGTATCGAATATGTAATGGTGATTGAATTTGCTTTGAATACGGGAGCAGTCAATGAGGACCATAATGGGCGGTTTTAAGTTCTCGCATTGCTAATACAGTCATAAAGTCGATTAGGCCAGAAGAGTTTGCTGGAGGGAATGATGGAAGAAGGCAAGCCGCTTGAGTTAAAATATTCAAGAATATAAAATCTTAGAGCTGCAAGGCCCCGGGAGTGCAGATTTACCATTTTATAGATAAAGAAACTGAGCCCCAGAGAAGAAGTGGTCGATCTAAGAAAACAAAGGGAATGAATTGCCGGGGCAGACTGGAACCCGGGCCTCCTCCCCTGCAGGTGCACGACCGAAACACCTCATCAAGCCACCCTCGTCCGTGTTTGAGTTGAATGGGCAAGTGAGGGTTGAGCACATTTTCTTGTCAGGTTTTAAGCCGACATCTTTTGGTGGTGATTTTGCCATTGGGGACTGTGGTAGATTGATTGTCAAAATGGCCCGAATTTGTCACTTTCCCTGTACTCCTGTTTTCCTCGATGTGACTTTACAGACCTTGGAGCTGGGCTGGGTGTGTCCCTTTGGCCACGTGCCAGTTCTGAGTCCAGGCTCCAGGGAGCGGCACACGCTTCTGCTGCTGTCACTCTGGTTGGTCGCCATGGGAACAGGCCAGCCTCTCCTGCCAGACGGGCAGGTTGCCAGAGCAAATATTTGGGATTAATTAGAAAAAGTATTATATATTTTATATGTTATGCACATATTTTAAATCATATATAAAATTGTTATATGTAAATTATATAAGATATTTATATATATTTTGGTACTAATACTAAATGGATATTTTTTGCTTATCTGAAATTCTAATTGAACTTGATGTCCTGAATTTTATCTGTCAACTCATCTGAGGAGATCCCTCCCAGATGATTCTATCTGCATTAGTCAGCAACCCCTGAACAGACATGAGAGCCCGGCCACCATCACAGATCTGTCTGCCCCACCCACGGCTGGCCACAGGTGCTAGTGTGGGCCCAACCAAGGTCGGCAGAACTGCTCTTGGACGCGTGTGCAAAAATAAATATTCACTGGTGTGTGACGCTGAGCTTTGGTGGTGGTTTGTAATGCAATATATTATGACAGAAATAATATGGGACTATGGTACCAAAAAAAAAACTTCTAGAGAAAGCAACTCGAGTTGGGCTTCAGACAAGGACAATCCATTGCAGTGGCGTCCTGTGTGCAAGCAGAAATAGCGAGAAAAAAATATCTTGACACACATTCCAAGGCCAGAGACTCCGTACATAAATACACGGTAATAGAACACGTATCTTGTGCATATTTCTGTCTTGCTGGGATCTTGCCATTGTTCTGGTGTTTTGTTTTAAATGACCCACTTTGCAGTTATGTCTTTGTTACAGAAGAACGTGCCAGCATGAGACAGGGTAGCTTTTTTGACTCCCCGAGACCTTTGTTATCTCTTTCTGGACCAGTGCTTGTTTGTGCAATTCCTTTCGTCTTCGTGTGTCTCCTTTCTCGTCCTTCAGGGAGTCAGGCGATTTAAGTGAGGGTTCATCTCAGGGCCTGGCAACTGTGCTTGATCTTCACTTCCGGTCACATTTTACAAAGTCAGCTTCACCTATCAGAGGCCCTGCCCTCTGTATCTGTCCTTGTGTAATGTTTTGTAGTTTTCAAAGCCCTTTCACAGTCATTACAATCTCCCTGTGAGAGCAGTTGGGGCAGGCATTGGAAACTCTTTTGCAGATGAGGAAAACCGAGGCTCAGAGACTTCAAGTGACTTTCCCAAGGTGACACAGCCTCGTTAATAGCAAAATTAAAACTAGAACCTGGATTCTTGTCTCCTAACCCTGGACTCTTTCTGATGTGCTCTGCTGTTTTCCTCACGCCGGGGCTTTGGAAAATTAATGCCATAGCTAGGTGTTCAAAGGGCACCTGAATAATGCTTCTGTCTAGGACTGACTCAAGTGGAAACAGGACATTCTTAAAGAGGCCATTAGAAATCCCCAGATCTCCACTAAAGCGGGGTTTGCTGCAGATGACTGTCGACTGTATAAATGCTTTCACCTTGTAACAGCCGGCCTCAGCCCCCAGAACAGAGTTCTACATTGTGGATTAATCACTCCCTATCTCTGTTTTAAAATCATGTTATGGTGTTTTAAACGTATGTTTGGGGATGTACTGTTCTGCAAGGAGGCATGGTCCATTTAAAAGCAGGGCTGCCTGCGGGTTGCTGGTGGAGAAGAACAATTGAATGCAGATGAAGGGAAAAATACCAGGATATTACCCAGGAAACTCGCCAAATGTGTAAAACAAAGGCATGAGCCACTCACACAAGTGTAGTACCTGCCTTGGTTCCCGGCTTCATCTGGATTCTGAAAGATTGGTGATGTTGTTATCAGTCTGAGGGTGAACAAGTATCCTGATCTGCCCCGAGCTGAGGGATGTGGGACATTCAACACTAACGCTGGGTCAGCCAACGGGGATGCTGGGTCATCCTATCTGCTCCTCTGTACAGCGCTTGAGATGAGCTGATGCAACCTCCTCCTCCTCCTTCAGCACCACGAGGCACCAGCTCCCAGCTCCCACCCGTTCGTCCTGCACACAAGTCCCGGCGCAGAGGAAACCCGCACGTGACTATGCTGAAGCATGAAAGGAAGAATGACTTGCCCTGGCCTCTCAGGACTGGTCTGCACCTCCCCGGGGAAGAGGACTGGCTTGGGAATTAGGAGACCGACTCAGCTGCTAACTGATTGTGTTCATTTTTGCCAAGTCATTAATTCACTGCTCCTCACTTTTCTCATTCTTAAAGAGGGGCAGGGACTAGGGGTTTCCAATGTCTCTTCTCTGTTATGTGCTCTTGGGTTTTATTGTAGGGGGTCCAATGAGATCATTCCACCCTTTCCCCATCTTTTTTCAACTGGTGCCCCAGGAATCCTGCGCCAAGCCTTCCTGGAGGCCTCTCTTTCAGCTCGGCCCAAAAGATGAAGCCTGGCTCTGGGTCCGACAGGGGCCAGAGTCTCAAGGCTCTTGCTCAGGGGTAAATCCTTTAGCTGTATGTTGTTTCATAAAGCATTCTGTGATGGACATGCTCTGTGTCTACACGGTCCGATGCGGTAGCTCCTAGCCACACGTGACTGTGCATTTTCATTTAATTAAATAAAATGAAATTTAAATGTTAGTTCCCAGCTCCCAATGACCACATTTCAAATGCTGAACGGACACACATGGCTCCCATGTCGGACTGCGCATCTGGAACGTTTCCATCAGAGCGAAATGCTCTACTGGCCGGCAGAGCTTAAGGGGCCCAGCTTGAGCCTTTCTTAGTAGCCTGGGAGGTAGCCAGGGAGGGAAAAGGAGGAGGAGGGAAGGAAATGAAAGGTACAGTCACTGCCATCACCAGTCACCTTTATCTGTTGGGGTGGAATTGTGGGAATGATGTAACTAACCTACTGGAGATGGACCATTTTAAGGATTATCTTAGGCAATGATCTTTAAAAAAAATTTTTTTTTTATAGAGAGAGAGGAAGGGAGAGAGAGATAGGAACATCAATGTGAGAATGAAACTTTAATTGGCTGCCTCCTGCACGCTCCCCACTAGGGATCGAGCCTGCAACCCGGGCATGTGCCCTGACGGGGGAATCAAACTGGCACCTCTCAGTCCATGGGACGACGCTCAATCCACTGAGCCACACTGGCTGGGTAGCAATGATCTTTTAGAAGTTAATAAAAGAATTAATAAAAAGAACATGAAAATATGTCCTTCACAGACACCAAAACAAAGGTCATGGTAACTTTCTTTTCACCACTACCCCCATCTGGGCTAACTCTTTGGTCAACTATAGAAAGCACCAGGAAATAAATAGTGAAATGTAAAAAGTTGGGGATAATTCTTTCTTTTTGTAAGGATCATGATTGAAGTTTTTTCCAAGCATCTTTTAGGATGAAAAAAAAAAAAAACATGGAGACTATTTTGTTTATCATTGAGATTAGGTAAAAATAAAAATGCATGGTTAAGTGTTTGGTTCTTCAAAGTAGAATTCCTGTTCTTATTTAGGAAGTAAATAAAGAATGCTTAGTGGAATTGGAACCCTAATGATGATGTAGGTGATGAAGAATTGGAATTCCAGGAGAAAATTCTTAGTTCCAACAATACCACTGGAGGCTGTGTGACCTTCAGCAAATGATTTACCCTCTCTGGGCTTCTTTCATTGGAGAAAGATGGTGTTGGACTGGGTCTCTGGCATCTTTAACATTTTCAGATTACTTTCGTGACCATGTTTCTGACTTCTGCTACAGCCTCTAGAGCTTACATCTTTTATCATAGCCATCAACATTATTTGTTCTAACACTCATAGATGATCCGTGTTGTCAGTTGCCCCCACTTAAGGTTCCCATAATCAAACCTCCAAATATTGGAAGCCTGGCAAACATCCAGGTTTTCCAGAACCCACACACACGAGGATATTCAGCATGTCGCTACTCTCAGAACCTGGAACAAACACCTCTCATGGAAGAAGAGGACTCAGAAATTCCATATGTACATAGGTGACAACAGAGACTTCGCCTCTTATAAGCACAGCAGTGGTGTCATGCAAACAAGGATGACAGGGAGCTGGTTCCGGCTCGGCCACTCATGAGCGGTATGCCCCGGGACAAGTCTTCCATGTCTCTGTACTTCATTTTCCCAATCTGCAAAGCAAGGATAATAACATGGCTGTGGGCAAGGCTGCTTTACCGGGCAGCCAATGAAGCTCAGACTCTGGGGCTACTTGTCTGGTTGTAGTAATTAAAATGAGATGGCCCGTGGGTAGACTGTTCTTCAAAAAAGAGATTGCCCATCAACAAGGCCCGGGCTCCAGCTGAGATGCCATCCTCTCTCAGCCCCAGCACACCTGTGGGCTGTGCTGGCTTGTACCTCTGGACGCCACAGAAAAGGTGGCACCGATCATGGGAGGCTCTGCATCGCCACAGACTTGTTCTTCGAGGCCATATAATTATGGAATCCGAGAGCCAAAACAGAGTGTTCAGGGTCCCTTTAAACACTGCCCTTCCCCAGAAATGTTCCTTCCTCTCCTTTCTTCAAGTTCTCCCCACACCGAGATTCCACAGTCTCCCCAAACCTGGCCTGGGATGACGCATCGCCGACTTCTTAGGAAGCTTTTCCTGAGGGCTAACCTAGTAGTCCTGGCTTCTCTCCTAATTCTGATATGACAATGCCTTCAACTTTCTCGTTTGTTCTGTTTTATGCGGGTTACAGAGCACTTTCATAGACATACTCATTTGCTCTTCGGAGCCTCTGCGTTAGCACCTCTTTTTAGAAAGGAGTAACTGAGCTTCAGGTGGTAGAGACTCACCCAGCACAGTAGATGGCGGGGTTAGGACCCTGGGAAGAAAGTTATCCCCTCTGTCGGCAGAGGACGCACAAAGCCCCGCAGACATTCCACCAGCTATGACAGAGCCGAATTTGGGAAGAGTTTGCTTGACTCCCAGGGTTTCCCATTGCAGGACAGCTGTCTCTGCTTCTGTCAGCTGCCACCGGCTCTGTTGTTAGAACACTTTTCCTTGGTCACCAGACTCAGGATTCTGTTTTTGTCCTTGGTGATGATCTCAACTTCTGGTAGGTGTGCAGGAAGGTACTTATGCCTCAGGTCTTCATATACACTCCCCACCCCCAGCCCTCCACTATTAAGAAATGATGTCATAGTCCATGCTTCATTTATTCATTCCAAAATTTTTTATTGGGACTTGTTATGGACTTGGCACTAATTCTATACCCAAGAAAGAAAAGAAAGAAAGAAAGAAAGAAAGAAAGAAAGAAAGAAAGAAAGAAAGAAAGAAGAAAGGAAGGAAGGGAGGAAGGAAGAAAGGAAGAAAGAAAGAAGAAAGGAAGGAAGGGAGGAAGGGAGGAAGGGAGGAGGAAGGAAGAAAGAAAGAAAGGAAGAAAGGAAGAAAGGAAGAAAGGAAGAAAGGAAGAAAGGAAGGAAGAAAGAAAGAAAGAAAGAAAGAAAGAAAGAAAGAAAGAAAGAAAGAAAGAAAGAAAGAAATCAAAGAGACCATGTGTGGAATAGGAAGCCCCAGGACCTCATTCTCCCACAGGGACACCAACCTAACAACACTATATGGACCAAATTGCCTTTTTGAGAATTCCTAAGAGGCCTAAGTATCCCATTTTCTAGGCAAAGGGATCTTCTAGTTATTTCATTTAAAAAAATCTTTTGATTGCGTGCTGTGCCAGGTACTAAGAGGTTTATGAATATTAATGGAATTTTCACCCCAATCCCATGAGGCTGTGGATACTGTAATTATTCCCACTGCACCCCTGAGGAAAATACAGACATAGAAAGGTTGCAAAGCTGGCTCAGGGTCACACAGGTGGCCAGTGGCCGAACCAACAAATCAGGCAGCCTGGCTCCAGGGTCTACACTCCACATTGTGCTTGAAATTGGAAGTTGGCACAATCTGGGCATGTTTCTGGGCTGTTCAGATGAACAGATGCTTGAGTTATGCTGCTTTGAGGGATCTGCCTTTCAAAACAAAGATGTGGTCTTCAAAGGAGTAATTGAATTCACCCGGTCTTAACTCTTGATTTAATAAACAGAAGATGAAGGAAAGGAGCTGGTTTAGTTTTGGGTCTCCATCTTTGATCCTAACTCTTGATGGATTTTACCAAAGAGAGAGAGAGGGAGATTGAACAGAATGACCAATTAAAGAGGGCAGCAGACAAGGATTGGGTGAGATCTTTAAGAATAAATATTTGTTATAAATGCAATCTACCAGGTCTAGAATTTTATCATATTGGCACATGGAAGTAGGGATGACGGACCCACCCCAAGCACTCCCGTATTAACAATCCATGCACTCTGACACACTTATAAATATTTAAACAGCTAGACATAGGTGGAGATTCAGTTATAGCTTCTACAGCTCAAACAGAAGCAGAGGTTTGAAAAATAGTTAATACATAAAATTGAAAAAAAGAAAAGAAAAATCCAGGTGGTTTTGTTTAGGAGGAGAGATTCCTCTGATTAGGACACTATTGTTCATATTAATCAATAAGATAATCTCTCCCTTCTGTGCCATGGAGGTAGAACCTCAAGAAGAAGGCATGTGCAAAGATTTTGTTTGCTTGTAGACAATATGGCATCAACCCTGATGACAGAACCTAGAAGTTCTATGGGATTTTTTCAAAAGACTTGATGCCTTTGCAGAGAGACTGCATAAAGAAGAACCAGACGTTTTTTGAAAGATCAAATGTTTTTCAGCACCTCTAATGGAGTAATAATAATTAATTTCCCCGTGCAATAAAACTGTATAATTAGAATGGGTTGGGTGTTTTCAAAATTTTCAAACATGGGATGAGCAAATGGAAAAGCTTTCTTTCTTTCTTTCTTTTTTTTTTCCAGACTCTTCCTCTATTTTTTGGAGTTTGTGTGAAATGCTGAGAGGAAGTGAACCATCTGTTTCTGATCCTTGCAGGCTTGACGTAGCAGAATGTTTTGGAGCACTTTTTGATGTCTAGTATGCCTCTAAAGTATTTTCCATAAGCGAAGCCTGTGCCTCTACTGACAGGAAGTTTGTTTTCATGGCGTTTTAGCATCAGTTTGACACTCAGATATGAGAACGGAGTGATTGGTCAATTTCCAAGTTCCACTGTGTTTAAGTCAGTCCACTTGTATTCCTTTATACGCTGGGAGAAAATTCGAGGCGAAACAAGAGTAAATGGAGCTACAGATCACTCTTATCTACATTGCTTCCCACCTGCCCCTCTTCTCAGTTCTCCATTGCCCTTCCCTTGCCCCCACCACACCCCCCTTAATATTAGGAAAGAGTGACCCCACTGGGGAGACAGATAACGGGGTCCCACAATAGAAGGAAGGAAGTTGAGGCTCATCCTTGTGGAAGAGAGAGGAGGAAAGAGGATGAGGGACCACGACGACACAGCTGCATCCTCTGCTGTCCTCAGGACACGTCTGCCTCCACTGGCCGCGTCCGGAGTCGGGGGAGGGAGCCCGGGGAAGGCAGCGCTCAGCGGTCGTGTCACCTGCCAGAAGCACTCCCGTCCTCCCAGAGCCCTTCAACTGCCGGGCATCTGCTTCTCTGCCGAGGGACCAACCACCGCTCCATCCCGCTGGAGCCCCAGCTCGGGTCTCCCGCCCCGCCCCGCCCCACATCCCTGAGCGAGAAGTAGGAATCCAGCCCCCCATCCTCGTCTCCAGCTTAGCTACCGACGGAGGAATTCTGTTCTACTTAATTAAAACTGCTCATTAAAACATAAAAAGTCAACGTTTGATGTTCATTTTCTAGGAAGCTCTGGGACCTTCCCTAAGGTAATTTTTGAAGGTGCTAACCAGTGTGCGCGACTGCGCAGGACTCCTGGGGCTGGTTCTGGAAGAGGAAGGACTGCGTGCGGCCCACGGGCCTCATCGCCTCCCAGGCTGGAGTAACTGACTTCGCCCTCTGTAAAAACAACAAACAAACAAACAAACAAACAAACAAACAAAAACCCGAGGCAGCAGGCTGGAGTTGTGGAGGAAACACGAAGCCGTGACCATGTTGAGCTTAGGGTGTATCTTCATTTTACCTGATTATTGTCTTCACTTTCCCTTCTCTCTCCTACCCTCCCTCCTTTCTCTGTGTTCTCTTAAGTGAAGTATGATCATCACTGAGAATGGAGACATTTGAATGATTATAACAGTATTTAAGACTATGCAGCGGTATAATTTGTACATGTAGTATATGTACATATATATTATATAAATGTATAAAGAGAGGATTAAAAAACTACACACCAAACTCAGGAGGAGAAAGCTGGTCTATGGGAACTTGATCCTTTTCAATTTTTTTAAGGTCCTGATTTTTAAAAGCAAGAAGAGAATACATATGAGTCACTTTTTTGATTGAAAAATAAGCAATTTTTCTGAAAACAAAAAACAAAACAACAAACATACACATCCAAAAAGGGGAAGAAAAGGTAAAAATAAAGAAAGAAAAGACAAAATGTGAAAGAAATTAAAAGCAATGCCTCTCACAGGAATTTGCCCTACAAAGCTAGTCACAGCTGCTGACAACAACGTAATGTCGTTTGTACCGAAGCACAATTTATGCCAGAAAATTTGACACAACCTAAATGGCTCATGACATGGAATGTGTTGGGTAAATCCAGCGTGATCATGGAAAGTAGACCCGTCAGTCAATTCCAATAATGTAGAAGAATCCAGGACCAAAGGAAGATTTCCATTATCTTATCGATTAAGTGTAATAAAAACTCAGCAGTTTACAAAACAGCATGTGCCATGTTTAATTTTGTGAAATGCAAATGTATACACAAAACAAGATTTCAAGGATATATATGCAAACTAAAGAGTGGTTTTCTATGGTTGGGTGTGAGTTTTGCTTCCCTCTTTGTGCTTTTAATTATTCTGTAATGCACATATGTTATTTTGGTTGAATAACATAATATATGTAATTTTGAAAACTCATTATTATCTCATACATGGTAATTTTCAATGATCGATGACTCTTTAAAATTGGGACAAGCTGATCCCAGATGTATTAAGTTTCTGCCAACTTCACACTTTAATTTGGTCCTCAAGCTACCATTATTCATTTGCCTCGAGTATCCCTTCAAATAGTCTTACAAATAATACTGACATTTTGCACATGTTGCAGAGGATAAACTAAAAAAAGAATAAAAGACTATAGTGATGAAATACATTTACTGTTCCAGGAGTGTTTTCCCCCCTCAAAATTATGTATCATTATCACCTCCAGAAGTTTAAGAAGAAATGGAATTTTGCCTGGTATGTTGTTCACCATCACCAGAATGCGCAAATAGCATTGTAACTGAGAAGTTGATCCACCAGGGACTCCAGTTTTTGTTCTATACAAAACTGATCTTACAATCAAGTTTAAAGAAATAAGGTTGCTTAGTTTGGGGAGCTGACTATTACTTTAAAACCTCACTTGAACTCCTGTATCTAGGACGTAAAGCAAGAAAAATCAAGGCAATTTTCAACACAATCCAAGCTTAAAGGAAGAAAAAAGTTGTTAATTTTACATTCTGGAGGTAGACAGTATGTTTCTCCCTTCAGATACATTTTATCTTTGCATGGAAAGCTACTATTCTGGCACTATTGTGTTTTTATTCTCTATATGGCATTTTTATAGCAAATGAAAGTTAAAGTATTTCAATACTGCTTCACCACCTTGTAGAAACAGCCATTGAGTACAGGATCCTTCAATACGATAACTATTAGTAAAGCCACTCATTTTTTTCAAGAGTCTGTTTTCATGACTCAATTATGGCACTCTGGTCACAAAACACTTCTTGTTTCCATGAAAAAAAAAATCATATATATACATACATAAATTTTGGAGATATATATCTATCTCCATTTTCAATGGTAAATTTATGCTGTTAAAAACTTTTTTTTTTTTTTTTTTTTATCCTCACCCGAGGATATTTTTCCATTTTTTGTACAGATAGAATGGGAGGGAAAGAGAGGAAGAGAGAGAGAGAAACATCGACGTGAAGGGACACATCGAGTGGCTGCCACCCGCACGACCAACCAGGGCCGGGGACAAACTGCAACCGAAGTACGTGCCCTTAGCGGGAACCGAACCCGGGTCTCTCCAGACCGCAGGCCAACGCTCCAACCGCTGAGCCAAACTGGCCAGGGCTGCTGTTAAAAACTTTTAAGAAACACTCGTGATGAAAGAAACCTGAAGCAAAACACTCCCTACCACATTCTTAATTTCCTTTCTTGTGGATGGTGTTTACCCACAAAGACAAATGCAGTCTTTTAACATGTACATAGAACAAGCACCTTCCAGCTGTGAGTATGTAATTGGTCAATCAGTTCTTATTCAGGGAGATCTTAAAGTGCCACTGTATATTTTTATGGAAATCTTACATCCATAAAAAGAGTGGCCTAAATTGTTGCTCTTCTATGGAGCATATCGATTTCCATGTCTTTTTCTTATAAAACCACCCTGGGAAAGTGGATGAAATTATCCATTTCACATAATCCATACATTTAAATTACATAAAATAGCAGAAAACACAGATTTAGACTTTCTCACGCTTAGCAATTTACTTTATATATTTGGAATAAGGTTCATTTAGATCATTTGAACCCTCCTTTGAATATATTAGAGTTGGATATTACCGTAAGCTAAAGGGAACCAACATGTAAAAACAGATTTCTTTCCACAACCATCTGCCACCACAATGAAACAATTTGGCTTTGAAATTTACAGGATATGTGATATATTATAAAGACTGTATTGCTATGAGTTTATGATTTAATGATTAACAGGGCTATTTTCTTTGTTACTGGAACCACAATGTCAACATGGGGAAGAAGTTAGTAAAATGAAATGGTGAGATATGTACTTTTGCTTAATTTTTAGAAGCCACAAACATAGCCAATCATACATTTGGTTAAGTACTTGCTTGATAATATTCTTAATTACATGTCCTTTGTGGCTTGCTGGTATTTTCAGGTGCTATTAATAAAAATCAGTATTCCTAAAAGTACAAATAGATTGGAAGCAGATGCTGTTAGTAAAACATAATTGGGCTAAAGAAAAAAATTTGCAATTTGAAAACAGACCAATGTCTTTAATGTGTTGGTTTTCTGTGATTATGCCTTCTTGCAAGATTTGAAACAGGAATAATCAATAAACGCATCTTAAGAGGAAGAGTAAATATAGAAAAAAAGGATTTTTTTAAAACTCAGAAAACAATGTTTGCATGAATACTGGAATTGTTGACATGTGTTGCAGAAGATAACTCTCAAACCAGCCTTTGCTATATTAGAATATAAAAATATAACTTTTTACAAATTATTTTTTAAATATGCAAAGAGGTAAATTATTCAGATATGTATTGTTTTATTTTTAAGCCAAAGGTCCCATTACCTATGTTTTAAAATGATAATACTGTGTTTTTTAATAAAAACAAAAACAAGTGACAGTGGAAATTATGTATGAACAGGTCATTATATTTTATTTGTAGATGTTGGTAGTTTCAAATGATTATTTTATGAACATCTATTTCTTTATAATAAAATAAAGTTTAAAAATATAAATATAAAACTATGAATTTTTACAAAGTTAAGTTATAGTTCAAGCAGAAATTAAGAACAATATAAGTCTAAACTTTGAACAGTGAGTTCTTAAGATAAAGCCCAATCTGAATTTTGTAACAAAACAAAAGAATAATTTCAGTAGAAAAAGGTGGGAAGGAAATGAAGGGAAATGTTAGATTTAATTTTTGATTGTGAGACTATGTATACATCTTGCCCTCCCTTAAGCCTTTAAGTATTTCTCAGTGATTTTTTTCAAGAATGTATATGTCTTCAGAACTAGAAAAAGTCTTATTTATTAAAAACAACAACGACAACAAAATGATAGTTTGGATTAAATAAATTTTCACTTAGGTTTTTTAAATCAGCATTTTATTCACCATCCCAGAACTTATTAAAACAGAATTAATGAGTCATATATAGCTAACTCCTAAAGCTGATTAACCTGAACATAAAATTTTTTGCCATTGGGTTGTAAAATTAACCACTTATAATTTCTAAGGAGTGCATACAATTTTGAACGTTTTATTAATCTATTTTACCTACAGTTCTATTTTAAATATCAATTATGTCCTAATGTTTCTTGGCTTAAAGATGGATTTGCATATTTTAATTGCTTGGAATATCATAGGCATTAATATGTATTTTTAACATTAAATTGCCTGTTAGCAATAGAATAATATTTCTGAACGTAATTTCATGGAGAAGGCATGAAATAATGTTTGAAACCATTTACTTTTATGACTACAAAATTAAATATGAATTAAATGTAATCAACACACCTATTAAGCACATTTATCTACCTTTATCACACGTCAGAAAGTGTTTCAGAGAAAAATGTTAGGCCACATTAACCTATCAAAAAATATTTTCCTTTCCCCTTGATCTTAACTTTCCTGGAACCATTATTCTCCGTTGAGAGAACGCTCGTGTTTTTACTAATATAAATGTTATTTGGAAACCTCTTTATTTATTCGTTGGGAGGGTTAGGAACTAGAAAATCAGAAAGGTGTCATTTGTCTTCCAGGAGGGAAATAAGAGAATTTCGGGGGGGGGGGGGGTGCTGATCTGTGTACATTCGTGTTTGCTATAAATTTTTCTGTTCTGTTTAAATAAAGTCCCGCAAGCCTTCCAAAAGAAACCAGCGCTTTCTCCCATCTTTGTTTCATCAAAGGGCTTTGTTGACTATTCAGATTTTAAAGAGTAATCTAAATAAAAACCCAGCCGCTCCCAAATTTTAGTTTGGAGCAAACAAGCTACCATTTTTACTTTTCTGGAAGCTATAGAAATGCTATCCAATATCAAAGCACTGATGATATTGTAAAACTCAAGTTTCTGGAATCCGTGTTCGTCTTTTCATTTTTCCAGTTATTTGCCACCTGACATCTTTGACAAGTCCCGAAAATGTAAGTCTGTATCCAGTTGGACATAAAACAGAAGAAAATTTTTGTAAGGAAAATAAAAACACAAATAAATCACAAGAATAATTCTCTTACTTAAAAAATGTCAACCGAGTATCCCTGGGGCATATTACTGTTAGAAACAATTTTAACACTTGCATCATTCACAAGCAATTCACAATCGCTTAGCTCGCAAGAATTTTCCACCCTTTCTCGGCTTTTTAAACACTTCAACTTGGCTTTCTTTAGCTCTGCTAGTAGAAAACTAGGGAGACAGGGATTCATAGTAAAGACAAAAATGAATTCTAGTGAGAGTACTTTATTACAAATAATAATAATACTCCCCCCCCCCCCCCCCCCCCCCCGTCACAGAAGGCCAGCGGGTTTTATTCAGATCGAAAGGAAATTAATTTTCTTTTTGGATGTAGTAGTAATTTCTACTTATTTCATGCTACAACCTGAATGGCTTGTAAGAATTAACGAAAAGATATACTTAGAAATATGTAATTCCCTTTAAAGGGTGAATTAAAACGAATCTTTTCAGAAAACCGTTTTCCTTTAAGTCTTTAGCGAAAGCTGGGCGAGGAGGGCGAGGCTGGCGGGGACACACCCCCGACACGCCCGTACACACCCGGAGGAGGGGCGGGACGCAGGTTCTCGAGTTACAAAGCGAACTCTGGGTGCCCGCCCCCTATTATGCAAAATAAAAGTCCGCCCCTGCCCTTATTAATTCAGCCAATGACCAAATGGCATCTCACACGTCGGGGGGGCGGAGTCAGGGGGAAGAAGCGGGGAGATAAACCCAGTCCCACGTGTTACAACTCTCTCCGCCTCTTTCTCGTCTCCTCCCTTGACCAGACCTGCAATCGGTCCCTCCCACCCAGTTTGGTTCTCCACGCCCCGGGAAGAGGTGGGGAAATAGGCGGAGCGAGGAACGCTCTTGTTTTGTTATTAGCATGCAGCCATTTTATTGGCTAAGGCTGGCCACCAGCAAAGAAATAAGGGGCGGGGAAACTTGTCAAAGTGAGCTTCACGGATTGGCTTAGCTGTACGGTGACGTGAGAGAAGGCGGTCTAAGCAAATAAAGGCGCAAACGCATCCCCTCCTACCTCGGTGTGAGCAACCCAATGAAAGTCCAGTCTGTGCCGCACATTTTCTAGAATATTTAAATAAAAAATTTAACTGTTTAAATATTCATGAAGAGGCGGGTAGGTGTAGGATGACTCCCGAAAACGCTTCTGATTGGCTGGTTTTCTCAAGCAAGTGTTATATTTTGGAAACCTGTGAGCAACGATCAATTAAATGATTGTTTCCTGCATAATTTTCTTTCTCAAAAGCGCCACACCATATACACCTATTTTTTTCCCTCGGTAATTGGTTTCATGTGTGGTCCCACCGGCTCAGCTTTGTCACTCTTTCGCTCTCAATATATTTTCTCTTTTGTAACTCAAGCCTCATTTTCATCAGTTTTTAAAATGCAAAGATCTGGGACAGATGGAAACAATTAGAACCTCCGCTCTGCTGATGTGTATAATCTTATTAGTTTAATGGGTCACAGGGCGCAGGACCTATTTCCTATGGATCAAAGTAAAAACAAACACGGTTAATATCCCATTTTGTTTTAGAACCACATCGGATCGGGTTCCCTCTGTCGGCCGTGGTAATGACAATATTAGGAGATCTTGGGTTGCCTTGAAGTTTAGAGGGAAAATGGAGTCATAGAAATAATCTGGCTTAAAAACTCATTAATATTAACACCAGGTAGCCGGTTGCCAGTTCCCTAAGCTCTCTTGAATTTATCACAATGGCATGGTTATTAAAGGATTTCAGTATTGCTTGTTTTGATCTATTACCTTAAAGCAAGCGAAAAATCATGCCTAGTTCGCTGCTAATTATACTGACTTCTCAGATTTCGTCTATTCAATCCCAATGCAAAGCTTTCGAGCACTGGGTGTAAATTTCAACTTAAGGTTTCTCGATTTCTTTATCTGTGGGTGGTGGTCACAAACTTTTAAAATAATTTGATTTAAAAAATACTAGCCCCCTGCAACAGCCACCCAAACTTTAGCTTACTATTTCAGGGAGTTGTAAGGCCAGTTCGCAGACCCTTAAAAGCTTCCGTGCACCCTAGTTAATAATCCACGCCCTAAGGAAATGTTTTTCATATTTTGGGTTGTGTTTGAATGTGTTCTTTCCGAGACAAAAATATAATCTAAGCACTTACGAGGTTGGGCCTTGGCCTCTCTACGTGGCAACCCCCTCCCCCCCTTTGGAAACCTCCCGCAGTAACTTCTCACTCCAATAAATAAAATGCAGCCACAGTGTGGTCTATTACCCGGGAGTGTGAGGTGACGGCGCCTGTCAAAGGTGGCCGGCTGAATACAGACCCTTAAATATTCCTACAGATAATAAATATCTGTGCAAGGAACGGATGTCAATAATAGGTTCCTATTCGTTTAGAAAGCTCCGGACTACAGCAATGAATAAATGCATTGCAGACTTGATGAATGCCCTCAAGTGCTTCACAAATGTGGGGGGCAGGTCTTGAAAATATTTTGCCCTGAGCCCGGAGGCCGGGTGCAAGGCTCTAGGCGCTGAGGGTTACCAGTGCCTCTGCGTGTTCCTCACCCCAGCCTCTAGGAATGTAAACACGAGGAGTTTAGGCAGCCTGGGGCCCCGGAAAGGGCGAGCAGTGGTTATTAGCAAATCATTTTAATTCCGAAGCTGTCGAGAGTATTTGCTTTCACTTGGCCATGCGGTGCTGGAATTGCTGAGAGAAAACCCTGTTTTTGTCATCCTCTCCTTGTGTTTGGGAAACAAGGTAGAGTCCTGAGTTCGTCTTTCTGTAGCATCTGGACAGAGTTCACGGCGCACCCAGAGGCGAAGACCTACCTCCTTGCATCTTGGAGCTGCAGGCACTCCCTCCCCGCACTCGTTGGCTGTGTTCAGAAATCAAAGTTGAAACACGTGAAGCAAATCGCAGGGAAGTCTGACATCTGGTACAGATGCGGCTACTCCACCTATGGCAGCGACGGTCCCTCAGATAAACCCTCATTGACTTCCTTTATTTTGCTTTGATTTTCATTACTTTGCCGCATGATCTTCCACTATGCCTCAGTGCACTACATAATCTTCCTTTTTTCTAGTGTATTTATCTCTTGAGGTCCTTTATGCCCTCTATTTTTACCAATCGAATAACTTTATTTTGGGAGATTATCTCCCCCACCCCCATGGGGGAAAATGTCCAATTCTTTATTTCCAGGAACTTAAAAATATATCCATCACTGATTAATTTTAGAGTTATTTTATGTTTTCTTTTTAATTATATAATTTTGGTGTGTGAGTGTGTGATAGAAAAATGTTCATTGCCCTTTTATGGATAAAGAACATTTACATGAATGAATCTAAGTAATTACTCATCTAGGGAAACGAATTCTATCAGATTTGATTTTTCATTTTCGGATATACTTCTTTGTATCTAATATGCAGAACGATAACAACATTAAAACGAATCATTGCAGTGTAGTGGAGAGATTTGACTGACGTCCAAGAACAGATGCCCTTTCTTCTTTTCTTATCTTTTTTTTTTTTGGTCAACAGTGTCCTTTATTTATTTATTTATTTATTTATTTATTTATTTATTTATCTATTTCCTTTTTTTTGGTCAACAGTGTCCTTTAGTTATTTATTTTAGCCGGGTGAGCCCAAACTGTAAACTTTCCGTAAACCAGATCAGTGTGATGGGTGTTCTAGGACAGTCGCGTCCTGCGCAGCCTAACGCGCAGCTCTGGGGCATGCGGAGGAACAAGCTGTCATTTTAGACTTGAGAAGAAAGAAATCCCTGGTCTATGTCCGACTGGGAACAATCCGGAAAAGCCCGGAATTCCTACAAGCTGCAGCCCCCTAAGCGTGCTGGATTGCGAGGATCACTGTCTCTTAAATTTTTGACAAAATGGTGCTTGGCTTTATTTAAAAATTTTGTTTAGTTCTTGTTGCTGCTGGAACGTGGGCCCTTATCATGAAGATCTGCCTGGACTCCGTGGGCAGCACCGCTACCTAGGCTCCCCGCGATGGGTTTCACTTAGGGAGGGCAAGCGTCTGGATTCAGGTGACATTTACCCCAATCTCACTGTCAACTGCAAAGCGCTTGGTCCACGCCTGGGGCTTTCCGCGCGGAAAAGCCGGTGGGAAAGCCTCGTCTTGACTTTTACCCTTACCCCTAAACAGCCCCCTCCGGACTGGAGGCGGACCCTGCAATGATCCCCCGGTGCGACTGGCCCAGAGGTGCCACTAGCGAGCTGTCCAACGCGGAGTTACAGGCCCTGACCTGGCCAAGATCAGAGGTTGCAGGGCTCGTCCGGGTTTGAGGGGGCTCTGCTACCGGAAGTCATTTGACAAATCTCAGGCAGGCCTTTCTAATTTTTAGTGCTCGGCAGAGCTTTGCAAATCTCTAAACACGCTGTAACCTTCTTCAAACACTGTTCCAGACCCACTTCAGGGTTGGGTTTTATGTTAGGGCCCATGGAATTAAAGCTGCATCTGCAAGACCTCTCCACGGTCGAGCCCGCCCCCCTTCCAGCGCCTTCTGGAGACCCTCACCTCCTCCAGTAAGCCGATTCCCGCGCATCCATGCGTCCGCCCAGCCCCTGGGGCCCTGTAGCCCCAGGAGGCCGCAGACGACCTCGTGTTGGAGAGTCACCCCATGCCCCCGAGGCGGACGGCGGTGAGAGAACCTTTTTGGGATCCGGCAGGACCGGCGAGGTGGGACTGGTGATTTATGACCCTGATCAACTTTTTAGGAAGCAGAAATTAACCTGAGGGGGATCAGGCTGGAGCTTTGAAGTTCACGGTTTTGTTTTCCTTCAACTCAATCCTATCAAACATTTCTTGGTTCTTTCTATCAGTCTCCTCCTCCTCCTCCCCCTTGGGTCTCTCTTCACCTCGTTTCCATCCCCCAGCAGCCCTTCCTGTATGGATTTTCATAATTTAAAATGATATCGCCCGACTAGCAACTGAAGTTCTCCACTGTGACCTAGAGAACAGAGGCAACATACTTTCCACATGCCTGACTTCTTGGAATCTTTGTTTTACATTTGAAATTGTTATTTATATTTGGAGGTCGGGAGTAGCAAATTTATATGTTCTTTTCTTTGGCTCTTTCCCATTTATTCTGCTTTGGGGATTAGTCTTCCCTCGCAGAGCAGAAGCTCAGCCAGGGTTAGGGTGGGCAGCAGTTCTGTGGGTGACCACTAACTTCTCAGAGTCCTTCAGGTACTGAGGGGTTGTGGATTTTTCCCCTAGTAGGCCAGAAAATTCAAACCCAAACACGAAGATATCCTTCGCTGCCCTGCACTCTTACCTTGGCTCCCTTTATTTCCATCCCCCCAGACCCCCTTTCCCTCACCCCTAAACTTTAGGTCTCCAAGGGAAATCGGTCTCTTGAGGTTCTTTCCCCGAAGGCGCCTGCTGAAAAGGCAATTTCCTTGGGGGTGTGGTTGGGGCGAGAGAAAAACAGAAACCAGGATTGTTTGGGGCCTGAAACCATCCAAGTTTTATTGCATCCGCTACAAAGTCAACTAACTCTTAATGAGCATCCAAGCGGAAAAAGGCTGAGGTTTACTCTGTGTTGGGGGGCAAGGGGGAGTTTGCTTATTTCTTTCTCTTGCGACCAAAGGTTGTAACACCTTCCCGAGAGACTCTTCCCAACGCCAAGAGTACAGACAAGAAAGTCAGAAGGCATCAGGTTTCAGCTCCCTGAGTGATCGAAGATCATTCGGCCACGAAGACCTTCGAAGCTGGCCCTGTCTACAGCTTGTAATGAAAAGGATAATCTGTCTTGTAATAAAAAACAGGACCCACACAAACCCAGCATCCGACCGCTTTCCACTGTGCCTCCCTCTTCCCTAATAAGGGCCACTGACAAATATTGCCATCTAGTTCCACCCAAAAAAAGAGGAAGCAGTAGATCTTCCTTTTAATAACTTCCCAAAGTGTTACAAATAATAAAAGGGACGCATAAATCATCGCGGGGGCGGCTGAACGTGGACCACGGAAGGATTTACTCCTCTCAAGCCTTGGCTTCCAAACGCGCTCTCATAGGCTGCTTCCTTGTAGCCCGGCCCCCAAATCCGCCCTCTTATTGGTTCGTTGGACGGGGTGACGTAGAAAGGGCGTGGGGTTGGTTTGGACTGGAGTTCATCAGTGCGCATGCGCCCTATCGCGTGAGTGTGTGATTGACAGCAAGGGGAGGGGTGTGCGCGCGCGCGCGTGCGTGTGTGTGTGTGTGTGTGTGTGGGGGGGGGGTTATGGTAGTGATAGTGGTGGCGATGAGTGCTCGATTGAAGCTGCTTCTGCCCGCTCGGTGACTGTAGTCCTCTTTGCGGGCATTTTCCGCTGAGTCAGAAGGGGTGATAGTCACCGACTCCCACTCACCGGCTGGGAGACCGTCTGGAAGAGGTTTTGTAGAGGGTCTCCAGCAGCAGGCTAATTGTGGAGAAGTGAAGAAGTAGAAAGCATGCTTTCCTGTGTCTGAAGAAGATACTTAAAAACCATAAGGACGAGATTTAATTTTACCGCCGTGTCGATTTGTGCATTTATTGTAAAGCGCACACTAAATCGCGCTTAGTATCACAGCCCAGCCTTCATATGCGCCACACACCTCTCCCCCCACCTCCCCTCAGCACCCTGTTTAGCCCCGTTTGGTTTCGTTTCTCCGCAGTCACAGGTACGCACGTATCTTAGCCTCTGTAGTCCTGCAAACCAGGGCGAACTGTTGTAGGCACCCGGAACACTGTTATCATCCTTAACTGGTAGAAAGGGAAAAAAGTTTTAAAAATAGAGAAAAGAGTAAAGAAAGGAAGGAGAAAAGAAAGAAATTAAAAAAAAGAAAACTAGAAATATGTAGCAACCAGTAAAACAATAGTGGCAAAGATAAATAAAATAGCGAAGGAAAAACTCACTGGCAATAAAATGTAAAGTTTGAAGTTAATTTACTAATCCGGTGAATGCTGTAGAAGCAATTCCAATTTATAGAAATGCTGGTTGTTAACGCCTAGTACAAAATTCTTCAGAGACGAGGGCTGGCTGAGTGGAGAAGCATTGCTCGGTTGCCCTGTTGCATCCAAATTCTCGCGTCGGACAAGTTTCTTTCAGAGTCTGAACCCGGCAGAGAAAGGCCGAGAGCGTCTCTATATTATAAGGCGTTAGGTGGTTGGTTCGTATTTGCACATATTTTAGGGAGATAATAAACGTCTTATAGCTCTGAACATATTTTAAAGTACAGTAACCCTAGCAGAGTTTTGTAGCTGGCAAATCAAAGCTTCAGTTTTACGAATTCTGAAATTTAAAACTGGCAATTACCTCTTCGCAGGCCCTGAGATTTTTTCTTTTGCTTTTATTTTGGGGTGTGGGGAAGAAATGTACAAATAAAAGTATTGCAGATGCTCTATTCAATACTATCCTGTCCGTGAGTGCACAGTAAATTGAAACAAAACAAAACAGCATAATGATGGAATTACGTGACTGTTAAAAGCAAAATAATGTTCTTTTAAATTCCACCCCCCATGGTGCATTTTTTTTTCTTTTGAAGCACAGAACTTTCAGCCTATGTACTGAAAGCAGTGTTTTTACTTTATCACTAATTTTATTTTGAAGCCTCACGTTCATCTTTAATTTTCAAATTATCATTTACGCTAAATTATTAGCACTCATATATGCGCTTTATTATGCCTTTGACTACTTATTAATATTTTAAAGCAGCAAATATTAAATAAAATTAGTAAACATAGCTTTGATAATTGCTTATTTTTGTTTAATAGAATGTCTTTATTTTGTTAGGTGAATATATACCTAAATTTATTTTAAAATAACGAAAAAAATACTTTTATTTTGCTTTGCTAGAACAAAGTGATTTTTCATTCTTCTCCGTCCGATTCTTTCCCTACCAGCTGCCACAACCTACTGACAAGCTCCTAGCCACCACAGACTAGTATGCAAATTTTAGATGATTGACATCGACAGTAGAAACCAATCACGCTGGAGTAGGTTGCTGATTGGTTGACAATGATTTGACGTAAAATTGACGTTTTAAAAGCCTAACATCCAATCAAGGCAATTCATGCAAATAAAGGAAGGAGTCATATTACCAGGGACCCGAGAGACTAGAGCACGCCCTCACGTGTTCAGTAGAGAATATTGCACAGACGCCTGCACGGTCCTCTAAATGCAGCAAAAATGTTCAACTATACAATTTGCCCTGGCCTTTCCCAAACTTTGATGTCACTGAAATACAAATGATAAATATATATTTTATAGAAAACAAGAGTTATGTTGTACACATATATGATGGTTTAGTCCAGAAACCTAGGTAATGTAACTGTGGGCTTCCAACACACAGAATTTCCCTCTCCATTCCCACCATCTCAGCGAACCTGTCTTTAAATTATTCCTTGGTGAAGGAGGCTGTTCTCTCACCCCCTTGATTTCGAAAGGACGAGATTTACAAAGTCTTTCCCTGGAGAAACCCGTTCTAGGCACAGATGGTCAGTAAATTTGGCTTCTTCAGTGAAATTCCGCAAAGCACCGCCAGATGGCACAAGGATCGCCTTCCACTCTCCACAGCTCCTGTACCCCGTAGTAACTTAGAAAAATGGAAAACCACTTTTATATTTTATAGCTAAATGAAGTGAGAACATACTCGCACTGTTAAGGAGCTACATATTACGAAAATAAGCTTTGTTGATTGTTGCTTTATATGGAACTTCCTCTTGAGATATTGCCCAAGAAAGTATGCTAGTAAAATACACAGCGACAGTGTTTGCAAAAACATTTCCTTAAAGCAAAGTATGCATCATAAGCACCAGTGCTAAGAGTTTAAAAGGTAAGAAAGGGTAAGAAGCGGCTCCGTTTCTGAGAGTGTCGTTTGCAGGGCTTCTTAGGCATTAAAATGACATCGAGGGTGAAGCTAAACTTCCCAGCAGTCTTCCCGGGAGTGGAGTTTGGCGGGACCACTGAGGCCCAGGTTGGATGGCCGCTTTTGGATAGAACTGCTGTTAGAGCAGCATGACTTTTTTAGGGGTTCATTTGTGGATCTCTATTACAGATAGGGAAAATTTCTATTCACAAGTCATTATGGTCAGAAGCAGCAGCACCTTTGTTTTGGGGTGGGGAACATGGAAAGTGTCGACCTCCACTTCTCATCTGTTGTCCTCTTTATGAATATATCAGTTTTTCTGTTTGGATTTATCAGGAAGAGAGGGTTTTGTGGTGCCTCTACTTCAAGGCCAGACTCAGAGCTAATGGTATTTGCGGAGAGAGGGGGAGGAAAGAAGAAAATAACCCAAGTAAAGTAACAAGTCCACTTTCAGGTACAAGCAGAATAATTGTACATTCACTTTCGATCACTCTACCCTATAATTATGCATTTTAAAATTGCAGTCAGCAATTAAAAACAGATCTTAAGTGGACATATTTATCATTTAAAAATGTTTCTGAAAATAGCTATTAAGCCTTCTTTTTTAAAAAAGGGGGAATTCATTGCATTTGCCGCTTGTGCTTTGTTGACTTTAGTGTAGCTAGAAAATAATGGTTAGGGTGCCACGTAAACTCCTGTCTCCCCGTGACATCCCAACTGTGGGTATTTGAATAACCTTATTACCTCTCTTGTCTGCCGAGCGGGAATCTGCACATTTTCACCAACCCTTGTTTCTAGTGATCAACTTCACAAACTGTCGGTAAGAAAACACCTCACACAGTCACATGTAGGTACAAAAATGAAATAAAATTATTATTTTTTACTTTAGACCTACCATCTTGGATTTGTTAGTTCAAGGTGAACCATACGTTTCTTATTTTATTTCATTATCTTCACTGTTTGTCTTCCCCCGAAGCAAAATATGATCGGAGAGCACCCTACAGAGGCTAAAGGTAAGGTAGAAAATTTTAGGGAGTGCTTCTTTCTCTTCGGGAGTAAGGGGAGTGGTGAGGCCAGGCAGGGAACTAACTCAGCAACGTCAACTCTCAGGCCATGTACAAGAGAACCCACAGCTTCTGAGCCCAGTCTCGCTGGTCTTAATGTTTGTTTTCTAGGCTGCGAAAAAGAGGGAGCAAAGTGTGTTTAAACAGTCAGGGTGGGCCTAGGGGCTCCCCGGGAGTCGCCGGGGCCCTCTCTAACCTCGGCGTCTAAGTTTCTTTTGCCCCCCGCCCCCCAAGGGCTCAAGGGTGCAGACTGGCGCCCCCCGCGCGGTGGGACGCTGCGTTCGGGAGCCGGGTCGGATGGGACGGAAAAGGCCTGCGGAGTGAGCGGAGGGCGCACCGGGCAGCGGCCCGGGGGCCGAGGGACGTTGCGGTCCCCAGCTCTCCCGTGGGCTCAAGTCCCCTCGAAAATGTAGGCAGAGGCGCACGCCGTGGCCGCCTCTCCCCGGAGCGCAGCAGCCGCGGGAGGTTGAGGCTGGCGGCCCTGCGCCCCTCGCCCCTCGCCCCTCGCCCCTCGCCCCCACCCCTCTCCCCTTTCAGGGCCTCTTCCTGGCTGGGACTGGGAGTCGGTTTCCCCGGTTGAAGTGATCTCGCTCGAGTCCGGCCGGCGCGGCTGTAAATCACCCCGCCCCCTGCCCCCGGGCGCCCTCCCGAGCTGGGGCGGGGGCGCGGGACGCAGGGGGCGCGGGTCGAGCCCGCGGCCACCCGAGGCCCGCGGCCGCAGCTGGATCGGCCGCCTCTGGCGAGGCCGCGGGGGTTAAACGCCGAGAATCAATCAATCAAGCCCACGCCGCCCTCCCCGAAGCCCGGAGCGCCGCCCGCGGGGCCTGCTTTGTGTCTCGCCCGGCCGCCCGCCCCGGGCCTGGGAAGCCGGGCCAGGCCGCTCCGGGGCCTGGGGGAGCGCGGCGCCTTCCCACGAGGGCCGAGGTGGCCCGAAAGCCGCCCCACCCCGTCCCACCCTGTAAAGGGGATAATTGAGGCCTACAACTCGCCGGCCGCTCGCCCTCTCATTGACTCCTTTGCGTCTTCCAACAGAGTAAGGCAAACTCAGTGTTTCCCGGAGGCGGGGACCCTAAACCCTGTCGTTCAAAAGGAGCAGCGTGACCCGGGGTGGGGGTGGGGGTTAGTCATTAGCAGCTAGGGACCCCGAGCAGATCACATCGTCTCTCTGGACCTCAGTTGCTCCAAGGTAAAAGTGAAGGAGCTGTTTTAGGATCTCTGCATTTTTTGTCCACCTCTAATGTTCTTTTGTTTGGGGGAAAGAAGCCTGAAAACTTTTCTGCCATGTGGGTTTCCGGAAGTTCTCTTTCCCTCCACGTTTACTGCTCCTCCATCCCCCCTCTCCCCACACCTCAGCTAGCACCAGGGTGCCCCAGAAAGCCCCTCCAGCCCCCAAAGGCAGGACCCTTGAAATTTGGAAGAGCTGAGCCCTGGCCAAGTTTGTTTCGGAGACACCACCAGGGGGCGATAGAACCCAAGGAGAGAGCAGCAGGGCTCCACAAAATCTTTCCAAAAGTTTGTCAAACTCAGCGTTGATTCCTTTTTGTATTTCCCTGACTTGTATATGGAGCACGCAGAGTTATTCTTTTAAGATGCCAGCTAGTCATCAGCGCCGAGGTAGATGGATACAGCCTGAGTGAGGCTCATGGGGAATGAAGCACTAATGAAGAAAAGGCTAGCACACTCCCCCAAGACCCCGTGGCTGAGCAAAATGGAGCAAACATACAAAATGCTAACTTAAAATGCAGAACTTTGGTTCTGAGACCAGGCACTCTTATGGGCTGGGCAGGCTGGGAGAAAGCAGTGGAGACAAGGGCCAAAAAACATTGAAACAGTGAGGACGCACACTGGTGTATTTTTCCTAATATATTGCAAATATTGGGTTCATTTTGGGATCATAAATCAAGGGGAACTTGATGGGATGGGAGAACGCAGAAGAAAGCAGCCGGAGAGGGACATTCTCGGGGGAGGAGGTGGGGATGGTTTAGGTTAGAGAACCCCAGTGCAGGGAGACCTTCGTAAATTCTAGAAAGTTTCTGTCTGCGTCTACAAGAGAAGAGCCACATCCCTGCCTGTCTCCCAGGGCAGTGTCGGATTCTTTTTATTTGTTTCCTGCGAATGTTTTACAATACGGATTAGCGGGGCCCGGGAGGAAACTGGAGCTTGTTCACTGCAAACAGCTCAAGGATCTTCACGAGAAAACGTGTTAGGCTGAAATATCATCTTTCCCCACATGTGCACGCCTCTTGGATTGTGTTTGCTTTCAAAGTCCATAAACGTTTTTATTAAACTATATTTTTCTGGTGGCCCCTGCGCAGACGAAGAGCGCGCAGCGTTTGTAAACGCTTCCATTCTGGTCCCCCTTTAGGAAAACTTTGTATCTCTGCAGTAAATATTTGCTCTAGGGTGAACCTTGGCAGGCAAGAGCTCAAGTCGAAAATCTGGTTTCACTGTGCGTGTTTGTGTGCGCACATGTGTGTTTTAACAGTACAGATATATATTGGAAAATTTGCAGGAGAGCTGGGTATTTTCACGTCTTTGCTGCATGTGGGGAGGCATAATGACTGTAATTACTTGGATGACATTTTAAAATTAACAAATTCTCTTTCAAATTCGATTCTTTCTCATGTGCTGCCTCCCATCATGTCAATGAAATGTTCTTATGGTGTCACCCTTTGTGACACTCCTTAATGTAGAGATTTTGGAGGTATACTTTGAAGTAATTAAGTGTAGTTTTTGCTCCCTAAATTCTGTCTCAATAGGAAGAATGTAAAAATTAAACAAATCCTGGTCTTTATTGTTCTTTCGAGGTTTATAGTTTCATTTCCTTTTCCTTTAACATTGAAATTTGTAAGCCAGGCCAAAAAATTTCAGAGAGAAAAATGAAGACAGCCCCGCAGTATGGCGTGCACAGAGTTAGGATTCTGGATTCTCGTTTCTGAGGGAAAATTTGAATTGAAGCTGCTCTTCCGTAATGAAAGGGACTTTGGTTTTATGACGACATTGGATCTGCTGAAGTTGATTAAAGAGAACCCTATGAAAATTATTTTAAAATATGTCCTAGGCTAGGACTGTGTGTTAGTCATATTTGAAGGAATAATTGGGAATTATTAACTCAGCTCAGCCACATGAGCCTTGACAGAGTAGCTGCCATCTGTGGTTTCCTGGGTCCCCTGCTGCCTGGGCCGGGTGGCTACTGAGGCAGCTACAGCAGTGGCTGGGCTCCGTCCCCACTCCAGACACATTCTCTCACTGCTTTTCCCCCTTTCTTTTAAGCAAGAATAAAAACTAAAGGGAGAAAGCTATCATAAGTGGAAAATTTAGAGTTAAATTCTTTCCTTCTTCTGTCCTAGAGGAGAATGAGATCACAGATTTACCTTTTCAGAGAGAACCCCTAATGGGAGAATATACCTCATTGCCCCCTTTCCTTCCTTCCCCTTCCCTTCCCTTCCCACCATCCCCTTGCCCCCTGCATTGCAAAGCCAGTACGTCTTCTGCTCATGTTGCTTATCAGAGTTTTATTTGTTGTGATTGCTGCAGAGAGAGAATGCAGCTCTGAGCAGGGAGAAAAAGGACCCTAGGTACACGCTTACTGTGGGGTGGGCTGGCTGTAGAAGTCGGAGTAACCTCTGGCCGTATAGTCCATGCACACCCCCTCCCACGAAAACACCGTCCTGGAAAACATCATGTGGATCTGAGTCACTCTGCAGGCCCTGCTTCTCGGAGTTTGGTTTGGCAGTTCGGGCAGATATAATCCTTCCTTTCATATTTTCCCTGCCCTTTGGAAGAGCTGTCATTCTCTGCCTCCTCGTACCAGGGGCACTTGGAGAGACGGCCCGAGCTACAGAGTAGCTTGACATGGCCTTTTGGGACCTGCCGGAACTGCACCCTTTGAATGCAGTGTTACACAGATGTGTGAGCAAGTCATGGGAGCAGAGGTGTTCATTGCAGACGTTGGCAGTTAGAGAGTTCTGGGTGGGACGAGTCAGTCTGGAGAAAGGCAGGTGACCTGGAGGTGCAGCGGGTAAGTGCTGTCGCCCTCGAATCGGCCTCAGTTCATACAGGATCAGAAATAACTGAAGTTATCTGACCACTGAAAATTTAATGCAACTTAGAACAGGCAAGAGAACACTTTTTTTTTTTTTATCCTCACCCGAGGACATTTTTCGACATTTTGTTCAGATAGAGTGGGAGGGAGAGAGAGAAACATCTACGTGAAAGGGACACATTGAGTGGCTGCCACCCGCACGACCCAACCAGGGCCGGGGACAAACTGCAACCGAGATATGTGCCCTTAGCGGGAACCGAACCCGGGTCTCTCCAGACCGCAGGCCGACGCTCTAACCGCTGAGCCAAACCGGCCAGGGCAAGAGAACACATTTTTATGGGGGCAAACAGTCTGCGATGATTTGGATCCTGTATTTGATTCAATCACACTTCTGAGGCATTTTTTTTTTTTTCTAGATCATTTCAGTCCAATAGAAATATAATGTGAGCTAGGGACGTCTACCTTTTTCTGGATGCCAAATTTAAAGTGGGTAAAAGAAACAGATGAAACTATTTTGATATTTTTTATTTAACCAGATATCTCTAAAATATCCTTTCAATATATAATCTATATAAAGCTATTAATGAGATATTTTACATTTTCTCTCTCCCCTCATGTCATCGATACCTGGTGGGTACTTTACACTCACGCACATCTCCGGTCACATTTCGAGGGCCCAGGGGCCCTGGGACCAGTGTCTACTGTATTGGACAACACAGTTCTAGAGGATTCCAGCTCCAGGTAACCTGGATACATGTACAAAATAAACCGAGATTTCCTCTCACATTTCTGTCAAGGTCAATAGGACTTTTAAGCATCAGACAAAATACTGAGGAAATATATTTTTAACAATGTCATTTTAGTTTTGAAAAGGAGGGTCCCAGGGCCCCAAGCCAGGAGTTCAGACAACTCTGAATTCATGTTTGAAACAAGTAGGTGATGCCTTTTAGGGATTTTATTCTATTTTTAACCATTTATTTTTAATTATAACATGAAGCCCTACTTGTTATGGACACCCAGATAATAGAAAGTATAGAAAATAAGAAAAAGAATCTGTGTTGATCTCACCACCTGTACATAACCACCATTCAACGTTTGGGGGTACTACTGTCCTTATACGCGGACTGTTTCTATAGTTGTAATTATACTGCAGATGTGTTTGTCTGTCTTGCTTTTATTCGTTGAATGTTATATCAGACATATCCCTATATGTTGTTAAAAGCTCTTCATAAGGATGGTGTCAGGATGGTATTCCATCATATGGATGGGCCATAGTTTACTCAAGTTGATGACTTTTGTAGGATAAAGGTTTCACAATAAAACCTGGTATTAAATAGTGACTGGGACAAAAAGACTACTTTATGGGAAAGTTGCCCAACAGTGTGGCCGCCCTCATCCCTCAGGGGTGGGGGCTGGTGTACCTTCCATGACCATAGTCACCCGGGGCAACGAGAACCTCTTCCACACCGATGCTGATTTTCCAGAGAACAGAGGTCAATATGTTAGAAATGAACTGCCCTCCCAGTGCCCACCGTCCACCTGATCAATCCGGATGTTTGGTTACTACTTCGATACGTGTGGATTATGACTTGAGGGTAAAAAGTAAATTTTTCCAAACAGATTTTGAATGGAAAACAAGAATGCTATAAAGATACTCATATAGCGTTTTCTTTTCCTCTTGTTGAACCAGTGCCCCCTAAGATATCACAGGACCCCCTACCGGGCCACCTTTTGTTAAATCATGGTTGGATTTATTTTTGCTTCCCCTTTTTGGCCCTCTTTCCCACCATTTGTCATTTTCGCAGGCTTTCATGACATAAATCTTGTGGAATGTTGGCTATGCTCATAGCATGAAGGATGCAGACTCTCCCATTTCAGGCGGGTTGGCCAACGTAAGCAACGGAGGGTGGCGGAGATTGGGGACAGACACCACAGGAAGACGCAGGGGTAGGGGAACTCTGGAAAGAACACATAATGTGTGAAAATGACAGTATTGAGGTGGTCGTACTTTGGAAGTTTAGCCAAGGGTGACTGCGATGGAGTAATAATCACAGGTCCATTGGAAGCTGCACAATTATGAACTGTCATCATCATTGTTTTCTATCTGTCCGCAAAGGCCTGTGGGCTGTCTCCCACCACTGCTGGCTTCTCTAGACACAATCCTGATTCAGTGTGGCATCTGGCTGTTGTAGATGCCTCAACCCAGAAATCAGAGACCTGCCTTGAGGGAAAAGCCCAGGACAGAGAGTGTCTGTGGCAAAGCTGTTCTCCTACCAAGCTTGTCTCCTCAAACACAGATGGCCCGGAGGGGGTGGCAGCTTTGTGACAACCTTCTCTTTGGCCTCATACCTTGTCCCAAAAGAGCATTTCCCCCGACTTGGAGAATTTGAAGGCACACAGTGCTGGGGGCGTTTATTAAGCGGGCAAATACCAGTCTGAGTTGACTTAACATCGGTGGCTTTGCTCGCTCTCGACCCAGCAGGGTCTACACTTACTTCCCCTCCGCGGCTCTCTGGCGAAGTCACTCAGGGCAGGGAGTTTGAAGGGTATTTTGTTTCTAAAGTGGGCAGTCTGTAAAATAGTGGACCTTTTAACATGGTCCTGACAGACACTTTCAGGGCTAATATAATTGATGTATTCATAGCAGCTTAGGCAAGAGAGCTTTCCAAAAGGGAGAAAACTTGTATTTTCACCTCCGCGCTGACCGATTTGTGGTTTGGATGCTTGCACGAGATATTAAACAGACTCGGTGGAAAAGGCTCGTTCGCCTCGAGTTTGACTTTCCCTCGTCTTGTAAGTTTTGGCCTCGTGTCAAGTTTTTGTCCGTTCCCCGCACGCCTTGGGTGGAGGCCAGCGCCACGGGCTCGCTCTCTCCATGGTGTTGACAGAGTGTTTTTCAGCTGCACCAAAGGCCACGGATTTTATGTCAGACTTCAAGATGCACAGCTTGATAAACATGTCTGCCTCTGGCGATTGGCAGCATTCTTTCTGGAAAAGAAAACACAAATCGTTTTACATCAATAAGGAGAGGGGTATGACTAGCGAAGAATAACACGGCTCGGAGGGTGTGCGCCGGCCGGCCCTGCGGCTGCGGGTCTGACCGGCAGGCGGATGTGCTTTGGGATCCTCTCCTGCCCGCCGCTGCCCCTGGCTGTCAGGGGCCTGGTGTGTCGGGGTCTGTAACGGATAAATGGATCGGCGACTGATTTGTTTGGGAAGTTGGAGAGGGTTAGTCACTTTGGGGTGGATGTTTTAGTTCCCATGCTGATGCAGTGGCTGACACCCACACACCTTGCAGTCACTGTCATCGAAGGGACTCCGTGCTGTCACATCTCTCTGATATTTTCGAATCAAACTTTCCTGCCATTCGCGTTTTCCCCCTGGCTGGGTGTCGGGCTGTGACATTTGGGGAGGACATCAGCACACTTGTATGGCACAGAACTCAGGTCTGCGTGAGCTGGAAAGCTCATCTTTGTAGGGCTGTAGCTGGCCCGAGGCTGGCTCTGAAATTGAAGGGCTGGATAACTTCCGACAGCCTCTGATAACCGGAAGGGTTCTTCGCTTGCCTCCTGGGCTTCGAGGTCTCCTGAGGGGAAGGGAGAGGGAAATACACACCCTGATAGTCGGTGCCCTCTTTCTAAAGCTGCTTTGCTGTTGGGCAGGTGCTCTGGGACGCGGACTTCAGGTTGCACCTCCCTTTGGAGGACTGGTGAGCTGCCCAGGGTGCCTCAGTGGCACTTGAATGAGCCACCCCTCCCCCAGAACCTGCTGGAAAGCCCAGTGCCAGACCTCTGATGTCACTGTAGGCCTGGGATTAAACACCAGCTTGGAGAGCAGCTGGTGACAGGGAGGGTCAGCAGTAATGGGTCTGAGAGGGATTGCAAGGCCCAGGGTAATATTTTATTCATTATCAATGTCGACTGAGGAACTGTGAATCTGTGCTGGGTGGTAGCGCTTTACCTGACCCCTCCCCAGGCTCACTGCAGAAGCTCACGGCTGCTGGGACGCTGTTTCTATTTGGTGGGTGTGTGTGGGGTGGAAACACCTGATACTGTCTCTTATCAGGTAACAGAGCCGGATAGAGATGAAACAGTTCATCTGTCTTAATCAGCTTGAGAGCTGCATCCAAAATAAAAATGGTTGATTCCTAGACATGGTAATTCACACATGCCTCCATAGAGATACATATATACATACATGCACATTTGTGTTGTTTTCTTTTAATCCTCAGCCGAGGATATGTTTTTTATTGATTTTTTTTTTTGTGGTATGTGCTCCTAGTGGGAACTGAACTCAGGACTCTCTGGTCCGCAGGGCCAAACTGGCCAGGGCTATTGATTTTTTTTTAGAGAGAGAGAGAACACGAGGGAGCAAAACATCAATTTGAGAGAGAAACATTGATTGGCTACCTCTCATGTGCCCAGACCAGGGATTAAACCCACAATCTAGGTATGTGCTCTGACCGTGAATCGAACCCAAGACCCTTCAGTGTACGGGATGATGCTCCAACCAACTGAGCCACCCGACCAGGGCTGTGTTGTGTTTTTTTGATGTTTTAGAATGAGCTCTGAATTTAGGACATCCTCTATGATACCTGTTTGAAGGCCTGTTTGAACCTGTTCTGTTTGTGGGGGGCAGGTTCCTAAGCTGTTTGCATGCTCAGTGGTCCCTGGGTGGGTCTCAGCAAGGTCTGGGAAGCCCTACAATCATATGCACGTTTTTACACGGGGGCTGAGCCACCCCACCTCTCCCAGCTGGTTTAGTCATCTGCGAGATGGGGCACAGTGCCTGCCCAGTGGGTTAGTGTGAGGGTGAAATGAGCAAATGCACGTCAAGCACTTGAACACAATACCTGGCCCCAGAGTGTTCTCTAAGCGCTTGATGCTGTCGTTATAATTATTGTTGTTATGATGTGCTTATGTGAACTTCAAATGCATATAAGAACCACAGGTTTTTACCATATTTTCAGAGGGGCTTTGGACCAAACGGGGAGAACCCCAGAGCATAAGCTTTTACTGAGTCAAACTCACTTTGTCAGAAATGGAAGATGAAGACACGTGATTTGTGAGGTCGACCAATCTGGGAAACAATTCCTATGGTCCCCGGGAAGCAGGACGACCTGGCCAAGGTTTTATGTCACTGCTGTTCTTCTACTTCTATTAGTTAAAAAAATTTTCCCCCTTGCTCTCTCCATTTTATTTTTTTCTGAGTAAAGTCCACGTGGTCTAGTTCTCTCTTTTGTACATAAACAAATCCTGTTTCCCCACATCTTTCTTTCAGTGTCTTGCTGTAATAACAATAACAACAACAACAACAATAATAATGATAATAATAATACTACATTTTTATCATTTAGTTTCATTTCATAATGATTAAAATAAAAATTGTGACTGTAAACTGTCGCTATTTCCACACACAGGTTTGCACGCTGAGCCAGAGCAGGGCCCATTTTTCACATATACACCAAGTCAGAAGTAGTTACTTCCAGTTCAGTGATGCCAGACCCAGGTGCCAAGTAAAACAGCACAAAGGGGACTTCCTACAGTCCAGTGGCCCCAGGACTCTATTCACCACAGACTCTGCTGGGGAGAAGGTGTCTCCCTCCGTCATAAATCCGCAGACCCCATAGATACAGCGCAACGGTTGAGACCCCAGGACTGGAAATCTCCATGACTTTTCACATAGACGTGAGGACCAATAGCTGTGAAAGTTACAGGATACCCAATTACACGCAGTAAAAATGGACAGTCAAGCCCTTCATCTAAAAATTAACTTAACTGCTTGAGGAAAGATACAGTTATAAAGTTAAATGGCGTAATTTCGTGTATGGAAATGGCTGTCCTTTCTTATATTTAAAATTTACCTTAGGACATAATTACCTCTCCACAAAGCCAATTTCCAAATGAGAAACATTCCTCTGGCTGGCTGTTCTTCCCATCTATCGGGGCCTCTGTGGACTCGCTCTCCTCAGTGATCCAGGGAGGAAGTGTCAGAACTCGGAAGCAAGCGTCCTCAATGAGGGCCTCGCTGGAAACTGGCCTCATTCATTCATCACTATCTGTTCTCATCTCCAGGCCGCGGGCCAGCTTTCCGTCCTATGGAATTTGGCGAGAATTCTCCTCCGAGAAGAATGTTCTAGGGGGTGAGAAACTGACCCAGTGTGCAGAGGGGCCTCTGTTGGAGCTGCCAAAAGGGAGACCAGAGAGTCCCCTGTAGAGACAACTTACTTTGGCTTCCCCGTGTCTTCCAGAGACTTTGGAGCCCAGCGTTGTTCTGAATGCAGGGCCCTACTGTGTGCAAGCAATGTGCTAGTTCAGGATCATTTTGCAGATGGCATTCTGTTTTCCTATTTACAACCACACTGTTTCTCTCTGAAATTCAGTTCTTCAAGCCCTCCTTATTTCTGCAGCTCTTCATTAGCCCCATAGAAAAGCCTGAAGTTCATGGTTGTCTGAAATTTTTTTTATTCTTACCCGAGGATATGTTTATTGATTTTAGAGAGAGGAAGGGAGAGAGAGAGAAACATCGATGTGAGAGACAAACATCAATGAATGGTTGCCTCTCATATGTGCCCTGAACAGCGGATTGAACCTGCAACCTAGGTATGTGCCCTGACCAGAAATCGAATCCACAACCTTTTGGTGTATGGGACAATGCTCCAAGTAACTGAGCCACCCGGCCAGGGCTGAATTTTTCTTATTATCAAGGAAGCGAAGGTCTTCTGTGTTCTTCTAATCTTAATTGGAGGTGGAGTCCCTTGCGATCACATCATGATTTCTAGTGCCAAATAAGTGTGCTCATTTCTGTCTCCTGAGTCCCAGAGACAAGCAGGAGCTGCTTTGCTCAACCCTGATGCAGTTTTCCAGCCCCTACTTGATGTGAGATGCTGTTCTGGGCTCTGTGGAGACTAAGATGGATGGGACCTGGGTCCTGCTCTCAAGATGTAGACGAGGTGGGAGGATGAGGCATGTGTGTATCAAAACAGATGGCAAGCCCAGCCAATGTGACTCAGTGGTTAAGTGTCAACCCATGCACCAAGAGGTCGCCGGTTCAATTTCTGGTCAGGGCACATGCTCAGGTTGTGGGCCAAATCCCCAGTAGGGGGACATGCAGGAGGCGGCTAATTGATGTTCTCTCTCATTGATGTTTCTCTCTCTCTCTCGCTCTCTAAAAAAAAAATCAATAAAACAAAGCAGAAGGCAAGCCTGAACATGGTGTATTGAGAGATGTAGAGGAATTCCTGTGGAAGACCAGAGTCAAGAGAGACTGTGTCTAACCTTTAGACAGAGCAAAGCTTCTTGGAGGAGGCAATAGTTGAACTAGGTGAATATTGTGGGCAGATCCAGAAAAAATGATATAAAGTGGGGATGGATTTTGACTTTATGTTCCTTGAAATAACAATTCTAGGTACTTTTATTCTTTATGGAAATTAGGGTTGGCTGATGATCGGAATGGACCTTTCTTTCAACTTCTAACCTTAGATTCTTTTATACAAATAGTGTGTTTTTAAAGCGAGAAAGTGCAAAAAGCAAAAATGCAAGGAAAAAGAGCAAGTCAACATGGGTGTTACGGATCGCAAAGGGCGTCTCTTCCACACTGGAATAATTTGGCAGGTCATTGTGCCAGATAAATGTACTATGTGGAGTTGAAAAACATGACCCAGGTTTCAGAGTCCTCCATTTCCAAGAGGCTGTCGTGTGGCCTTTGCCTGTTTCCAGAAGGAATCACAGTGGAATAAGGCAATCACTTTCCTGGAAAGCAAGAAGGATGCATTTCCTGGAGCTGTAAATAGAAACTCTGCAAGTCTGGCCACCCCCTCTTCTCGGTAGACTGCAGATGGTGGACGGTTAACAACTCTGTGTTTTGGGGCAGGAATAATTAATGGAGTAAGTGTAGGTTTGTGGCTTGTGAGCAGCCAGGGTGAAACTGCTTGTCCATTTCAGCTTTAGCTTAAACCACTGGGACACTGACTTCCTGAGTCATTGGTGATCCTGCAATGCTAACAAAAGACCCCCATTGATCACTGCCTTCTGGTAATTACTGTCAGTGTGAGGTTGTCCCTCACAGCTTGTTGACGTCTTTTGACAATTTAAATATGACCCATGCTAAAGGCCTGAAGCCATCATAAGACAGGGTGAGGAATGAAAAGGCAAATATGAACTTTTCCAGCAAACTCAAGCTCAGGGTGCAGAACTGCATCTCCAGGGCTGGCGTCCGAATTGTGCATTAGAACGTTTTTCAGTGGAGCCCCCAGGCTCTGCTCGAGCCAAGAGGACGCCAGTCAGCTGACTCTCAGTGTCCCAAAACATTTCATAAACGAGAAATCAGGAGGCAGCGATGTGTCCAATAGCACATGACCATCCCCTTGAATATTCAAACAAAGGTGTATTAGGAGCCACCAGATGGAAAGGTCTCATACTAGGGGTGGGGATGGAAGCTGGAGGCCTGTTTTGCAATTCATCCGGAATCCACTCTCAGCTGATTGTGGCCTTGGGCCAAATCCAGCCCCCAGCCCTCTGCAAATCAGGTTACTGGAACCCAGCCACGCCCACTTGTTTACTTATTGTTCATGGCTGCTTTTGCTCTGCAAGAGCAGAGTTGAGTGGTTGTGATAGAGACTGTATGACCTGCAAAGCGGACTCCATCTCCTCTCCAGCCCTTTACAGAGAGCATGCCCCCTCCTGCTTGAACCTATGAGGCCTGATGACAGTTTCACACGGGGTCACAGAGCTGAGCTGCCAGGAGGGACTCTTAGAGAAGGTGGTACATTTAAGGTGGGCTTCGCGGCCTAGAGAGCTGGGCCTGAGAGAAATGTGGCCACCGGCTAGCCTTATTAAAAGAACATTAAAACTCATTTGCATATTCTCATTCTATTTCCCAAGGATCCTAGTGCTTGTAGCTAATAGGTCCAGCCTCCTGTGACTTCAAGGAACATGGGACAAGTGGTGGAATCTTATGTCCCTTGGAACCCCATGGCCTACACGGCTCATTTCTTACGCGGCGGTGTAGAAGTTCAACACAAGCTTTTGACTGGCGTTTGCTTCAGATGATTATAAAGATTTCCAGTGCTACAGGTAGATTTAGTAAAAGTTAGGTATGCGTGTTCTGGCATTCCAGATGCAAACTTCCTGGGCTGCTTAGAGAAAGAATTCTTTATAGCTGGGAAGGAATGAATTTTTAAAGTGCCAGATTGCGATAATTATTAAAATTTTAGTAGTTTTTTGGGTTGAAAGCTCTCTAAAATTTAGTATACTCTAGTGTGTGTGTGTGTGTGTGTGCGTGTGTGTTTACTCTGCTCTTCGTATAAAGCCCCTGGGTTAGGTCTGTCGCCAACGTGAGCACTGAAGTAAGACCAGCACTAGGAGCTGCCCTTCCTGTTTTCTTCCTCTTTCTGCCCGAGCCTCAGACAACGCTGGCACAGAGAAGGCGGCTTTGGTTTGGATGAAAAGCCCGTGGGTGGTTGTGTTGAGGAAGAGTCTGAGGCTGCATCCAGCGCAGCAGGACAGAGCACCGTGATCGGTGACTGAGGTCTGTGACCACCCAAGAGGGGGAGTGGTATAGCTCATGCGACCGAGTTCTTATTCTTGCCAAATGATTCTTACTCTTGCTCTGTGGCTTCAAGGACTTCGAATTACAGAGCAGTTGTTTCTTTGTTATCAGCTCTCTTCTCTGTTGTCAGCCGGTCTGAGACTCAATGTTTCTGTCACTGGGACTTATTAGCACCTCATATTCTATTACTCTGGTTACTTCACCCCCCCCCCCACTTTCTATATTTATTTATTTTTGGTTCTTCTGATTTTAATGACTTCTCTCGAGAAGTCTGTCTTTTAGACACTTCTGGTGGGTAAGGGTGCTGCTTTCTGCTCCCCAGGGTCACTGCATGTAGGTGTGTGGATTGTGACCTGGGCAAGGTCGCCCGGACAAAGGGTATGCGTGGAGGCTTACATCCGGAGCACACCCTGCCTCCTTGCACATTTAGTAGCCTGCATTCTACTTTAAGGAAGGGCCTTCATTGATTTCTATTCTGTTAAAAGGATTATAATTCATTTGTGTTTTCCCCCTCCTTTTTAATTGAATTTATTGTGGTGACATTGGTTAATAAAATGATGTAGGCTTCAGGTGTACAATTCTATAATCCATCATCTGTGTGTTGTATAGTATGTTCACCACCCCAAGTCCATCACTTTTTACCCCCCCCCCCACATCCCCATGATGCTCAGATTACCCCAGATCGGGCCAGTGGGAACCCTTTCAAGCTGGCGCCTGTATTCTTCTGACATAGCTCTATTATTTTTGTGAGTACTCCCTTCCTTTCTGGCACAATAAAATATTTCAACTTTATCTTTACTTCCCCTGTCCCAGCCCTGGAGTCAGCCATTTCTCCAAGGAACCCTGGTTCCTTTTAGTTGGGGATGACATTTAGGAAACCAAACTTGGGTGCCAGTGTGCTCACAGCTAACAGGAGTTAATTCCTTTTGGAACTCAAAAAACCTTTGCAAACTACCAGTGATATCATGAATTGATATCGACACTTCTAATTCCAATCCAGCCCCATAAATTCTTCCTGGCTTTCCCCATTCCGTTTTGTTTTTCCTCTATAGTTAATACCCTAACTCCCAACAATACCAACCCATTTACTCATTTAATCAGTTCTATAATGCATTTAATTTCTATTTGAATCTATTCTCCCTTGGGCATTTTGTAGTTTCTGTGATGGTTTTGTCTTTTTATTTCTGTCCTTAGTAAAATAAATTCTTATTGCACTTCTTGTTTCTTGTCCATTTTTATGCATAGTTTTTGACTATATGTACGTTCATTTGAAAATACTTGGTTCAGCCCTTTTCGGTTTGGCTCAGCGGTTAGAGCGTTGGCCTGCGGTCCAGAGAGACCCGGGTTCGGTTCCCGCTAAGGGCACGTACCTCGGTTCAGTTTGTCCCTGGCCCTGGATGGGTCGTGCGGGTGGTGACCACTCAATGTGTCCCTTTCACATGGATGTTTCTCTCTCTCTCTCCCCCCCCCCCCATCTGAACAAAACATGGAAAAAAATGTCTTCGGGTGAGGATGTAAAAAAAAAAAGAAAAAGAAAATACTTGGTTCAATTTGTAGAATTATGTTATATAGGTATCTTCAGGTATCTTCTGCTTCCCAGTTGGATTTTTGGGGAGAGTTTTTATTTACTGAAATATCTTGTACATTTTTTTTTTCTTCTTACAGTAGTATTATATGCAGTTGGTTGGACTTTTCTATTTCCAGGCATTTAATAGACAAGTTTTCTGTGTCTGTTACTATAATACAGGTCAGTATTTTTAATGGCTAATAATGGTGATGGTGATGAGGCGGACTGGGAGTGGCTGATATGTCTTTCTTCTTGTTTCTGCAGGCTTCTTATTATCACTCTCTTACTTCTTTCTTGTCCCTCATTGCTACATCGCCAAGGGACATTTCTCCTTATATTTTTCTTTTTACTATATACAGTGATTCTTCAAGGCTGACATGTCTGTGCTGATCATTCCAAGTCCCTTCCCCATAGCAGGTTCCCCAAACTACCAAGCCCCTGACCGCTATTTATAACATTTTGGCAGATATTGTTAGACTTACTCTTTCTGGAACTTTTTCTTTAGTTTTCAATTCTGAAATCTTCTCCTAACTGTACTTCTCGCTTCCAGATCTGTAGGTCAGCTCTGGCTTGACCGGGCTCCGATTTCTTTTCATTGTAGAGCTAGGTTGGAGGAAAGTCCCTATTTGAGACACACCCTTCTCATGGCAGAGGGTAGGAACAAAGAGGTTGCCCCAAATTATTCAAGCCCATTTAAAGCTTCTACTTAGATATAGCGTACATGATATTTGCTCATATTCTATTAACAAAGGCAAGTCACATGGTCACACCTCCCAGTGGGGCCAGGAAGTCTATTCCTCTTATACGTGAGCATAGCAAAGTGAAGAGTAGATTATACACTTACAGCGACAGGAGATGTTAAAATGCTCCAGTGTTGCCCTGACCAGTTTGACTCAATGGTTAGAGCATCAGCTGTGGAGCAAAGAGTCGTGGGTTCGATTCCAGTCAAGGGCACGTACCTAGGTTGTGGTTTGGTCCCTGGCCCTGGTCAGGGTCATGTAGGAGGCAACCAGTCGATGTGTCTCTCTCACATCGATGTTTCTCTCTCTCTCTCTCTCTCTCTCTGGAAGAATATCCTCTGGTGAGGATTAAAAAAAAAAATAATAAAAATGCTCCAGTGCTTAGTAAGTCTTCAAGTGGGGGGTTTTTCTTTTTTTTTATCCTCACCCGAGGACATTTTTTCATTATTTTTTCAGATAGAGTGGGTGGGAGAGAGAGGAAGAGAGAGAGAGAGAAACATCGATGTGAAAGGGACACATCGAGTGGTTGCCACCCGCACAACCCAACCAGGGCCCGGGACAAACTACAACCGAGGTACGTGCCCTTAGTGGGAACCGAACCTGGGTCTCTCTGGACAACAGGCTGATGCTCTAACCGCTGAGTCAAGCTGGCCAGGGCCAAGTGGGGGGTTTTTATTTAGCAGTATTTCTCAAATTAATTGACCACAGAACCCTTTTCCTGAGGCACGTCTTAAATTTCCCAGAGAATACTTTGGGAGGTGCTGCTCTGCTCCTTGGCGTGTGAGATAGAACTAACCCTAGAAAAGACATTTCCTTTGAAAATCTGATAAATGGAATATATAGAATTCTGAAACTCATATGTCAATGAGTGAGAACCAGACGTCAAAACCTTCCTGTTAGCAAGTCCAATGCCCCTTTATTAACTAACATATCAGCAGCCCTAAAGAGCTGTAAAAAAAAATAGGTTTAGAAAATAATTCTTAAGTCCTCATGCTTTCTGATCCTTATAGATAATCGGTAATCTTATTAGGAACCCTCTTACCACCACCACCATCTTTTTTCTCAAATAATATGTTGCTAAGAAATGATCATTTGTATGTCTTTAAATAATAAAATCAAAAGTCTCCATCGGGTTGTTTTATGTCTCTTTTCTGTATCAGTATTGTCTTTCCCAGATTCCAACATCAGTCAAAACTGGATTGTTTAACCCACTAACTATAATACCTAGCTTGGTATCAGATATGTGACTAATAAATTGCCTTCTTTTAAATGAAAAAAAAATTTTTTAATCCTCAGCTGAAGATATTTTTCTATTTATCTTCAGATAGAGTGGGGGGGGGGCGGTGAGGGAGGGAGAGAGGGAGAGAGAGAGGGAGAGAAAGGGAGAGAGAGAGAAACATCAATGTGAAAGGGCTACATCGACTGGTTGCCTCCTGCATGACCCCGACCAGGGCCAGGGATGAACCGCAACCGAGGTACATGCCCTTGACTGGAATCGAACCCGTGACTCATTGATCCACGGGCCGATGCTCTCTCTACCACTGAGCCAAACTGGTGAGGGCTAATAAATTGCTTTTAATGATGAAAATTGCAAACTAAGCATATGATGTGTACAGGGCAGGGTATTTTCGTTCTGTGGGCTTTGACTATATGGAAAACAGAGAAATAAAACTTAAATTTGGACCACATATATTGTATAGCATAAGGTAAGTGTCTTATAACCTTGAAGTTATGAGACAGGTCATTGGGCTAAAAGACAGGATGGAAACAGGGTGTCCTCATTCCAGTGTCCAGATTGGGGGTTAATTTCAGGGAATTATTACTCTTTAGTCTTCTCATCTGCAAAATAAGAGATACTATCTGAAGTCTCGAAGAAATCCTGCTAGTGAAGACTGAAAAGATGAGAAATGTTGCAGAAAGATAGAAATGTGCTACACAGTGTTAAGTTGCATTCACTTTTTTTTAATTCCCGATAGGTGATCTTTCAAGCCCTTTTTCTAATGTTTTCATAATGATCAACTATGTACAACATAAAATTTATCATTTTAATGTTTAATTTTTAAGTGTAAAATTCAGTGGCATTGAGTACATTTCTATCGTTATGTAACCATCACCAGTATCTGCTTCCAGAACATTTGCATCATCCCAAACAGAACTCTACCCACTAACCAAACAAAAACTCCCCATTGTCCCTTACCTTCAGCCTCTGGTGACCTTTATTCTACCTTCTGTCTCTATGACTTTGCCTATTCTAGGTACCTTGTGTAAGTGGAATCAGATATTTCTCCTATTGTGTCTGCTTATTTCTCTTAGCATAATGTTTTCATTGTTTATCTATGTTGTCACATATATCAGAATTTCACTAATTTTTATGGCTGAATAACATTCCATTATATGTATATACCACAGTTTGTTTATCTAGCCATCTGTTGATGGACACTTGGGTTGTTTCCATGGTGGTTGGGAACAATGCTGCTATGAACATTGGTGTGCAAACTAACCCTTTCCTGGAAGGTTCCAGTCTAGCTCTGTAGTCTTAAAGTCCAGACACTTAGCTGGGTGGAGTGACAGTGTCTGGCAAATAGGAAAGAACAACTGGCAGCAAGCAAATGGTTAAAATTTTGGCTTGAAATTTTATAAGCTTAGTTTCCCTCCCTTTCTTTTCTCAGGACAGACCTTTTCTTGGAATCAAGTTCAGCTCTTAGAACCACCCCATGGATGGCTGATGGACAAAGCAATAAAGCTGACCCAATCATGCTCCTTTCCATATTAATGGGGCCATTTGCTGTTATGGGATTGAAAGTCTTACAACTGAGTGACAGTTGTTCAATATTCTAATTACATAAACTTTCTGTGTTATGGTTTTGCCATTTGACATATTGGATTTCATAATATGATTGAATTTGTATGTTGGAAACATGTTTAATAATGGAGACTGACATGGTTCTAGTAAGAATTTATGTTAAGCTGACTGAGTTTTGTGGGAAATCCACGTTGATAGTTTGGGGGAGGCTGGAGTACAAACTGACCAGAGTCTTTTCTGTTTAAATTTTACAAGAACATTTCTTGGAGATGAAATCCATGTTTTTACTCATTTGGACACGTTGTGCAATGATTGGATGTGAGATGAGGGAAGGCTGGCTCAAAGTAGGAACTTGCTGAGGCCAAAAGTCAATGGAATTACTCTGTAAAGAGATTGTCCAAGGGTGGGGGGCACAGAAAAGCACTTAAATCGTCTGATTTTATTATCTTTTTCTTTCACAATGCTTTCCTGGCTGTGGGTATACATATACTAGTTAGCAGAAGATTCAGGCTTATATTTTCTCTGGAAAATAACTAAGGTCTACTCATTCTGATCCAAATAATTGGGTCTGGAGCCATTTTCCAGGGCAGCTCTGGACTAAAAAGGTGGCAACATTATTTTTGCCTCTACTCAGCTTCGCTCTGAATCAAACTGGGCCTCGGCCAGGAGGTTTCAATAATTTATAGGTGAGGTTAGGCTTGCCCTGTCCCAAAAGGTGGTTTAAATTGGGTTTAAACAGATTTTTGAAAAACTTTAGAGTAATTATTAGTAACATCTAAATAAATCAGAAAACAATAGTTATTTTCATCTTCTGGGATATTATGGTTTTAAACTGGCAGAGAGCATATGTATGCTAGCAAGTAAAGCAAACAAAGGGGTTAATTTAAATAAATAATTATGTATTTTTAAAATTACAAAAGTAATAGAATTATTATCTTATAGAAAATATAGAAAAGAAAAAACTTTAACTCATAATCCAACACCCTAAATCAGCTAGTAATGTGTTTTGGTACAATTTTTATGGTCTTTTCCCTCAGCATTAACTATTTATTTTTCTTTTACATATTTGTCATCATAATGCAAGGACACATTTGTTATCTTTTCATTTAACACTGCATTAAACATTTTCCATGTTTCTGTATTGTCTTCATAGTCATAATTTTAAGTGGCTTAATTGAGGGAAAGCATGTCATATAGGGCATTCAGTGCACTTCCAATTTTAGAGTAAACTAGACCATGGACATTTGCAAACTCATCATTCACTATTTCAGCTGTTCCCAAGCAATTCCAAAGGCCCAGAGCATGTGATAGTTAGTAATTGTATTGAAGTATTGAAAGAATTTGAATCATAAAATTGGAGTCCAAGAGCTTGCCAACCAGTCCATAAACTGATTGCCCAATATAGGGATATTAGCTTAGTTTGTCTATTCTCTATTAGTCCCATATGCATTTCTTGGGGGAAATAATTACATTACTTTTTGCTGCATAACAAACTACCAAAAATATAGAGGCTTTAAACAACAAACACTTATTATTTAGCTCATGATTCTATGGTTGGCTGAGATGGTTGGGAGAATTCTGTCTTGTGATGACTGGGCTGGAGCTGGATGGTTCAGGATGGATTCAATCACATACCAGGGGTTGGCAGGCTGTGGGCCAGAGTGTCTTGGTTTTTTAACACACAATCTCTCTAGCACACTAGATTGAGTTCAGGGTGGGGTCTCATGGTTTCAAGTCCAGAAAGAGAAAGCAAAACCCATGTGCAAGCATTTCTCAATCATTTTTCAATAAGCTTATATCATATTTGCTCATGTTCCATAGGCCAGCCATATGACCAATTCCAGACCAAATGATGGATAAATAAATATTACCTCTTGATGGGTGGAGAAGCAATATCACATTGCAAAGGGGTATGCATATTAGAGTGTGAAATATTACTGTTTGCAAATAAACTAACATAATTTCATATAAAGATAGATGGTTCCATTTGGGAATCTGTACATGTCTTTGATAGATTCTCCCAGAAATCCAAGGGCTACACATTTGTGACTCATGGGAATGGGGAGCTTCTAGTTATGGGCGGGAATTGTAAATAATACTTTAATGAGTTTCTTTGTGTATAGTTTAAAAATATTTTGAGTTATTTGGTTGTGATAGATTCCCATAAGAGGAATTGACTTGGGCAATGAGAATGAGCATTTTTGTGAATTATGTGCTGTCAGCAGTACTGATTACGTATGTGTCTACCTGTGTTACTGCACTTCACTTGGTACTGAATGCTATCATGAACGGTTTGCTAGTAAAAGCTAAAAAATGGTTCCTAATTTCTAGGGAGTGTTTGTTAGTCTTCTTGGCCTACCATTCCAGAATACCTTAGAGTGGGTGGCTCAGACAACAGCAATTTATTTTCTTACCGTCCTAGTAGCTAGGAGTTCAAGATCCAATTGTCGGCAGGTTCCTGAGACCTCTTGTCTGGACTTGCAGATGGCCGTCTCCTGCTTGTGTCCTTGTATGGCCTTTCCTCTGTGTGTGTGCATCCCTGGTGTCTTTCTCTTCTTCTAAGGACCCTGGTCATGATGGTTTTGGGACCAGCTTTAGGACCTCATTTAATCTTAATGACTTCTTTAAAGTCCCTGTTTCCAAATACAGTCACATGGCGGGTGAGGGCTTCAACACATGAATCTTGTGGGAATAAAATTCAGTTCGTGAAAGATCTATGTCTAGTGGGGCCTGGAAGTTATATAATTTTGGGGTCCTCTTTAAAAAGAATATAAAATCACAAATATAAATGGCTACGTCCTCTCCCTGGGTCTTGGAATGGTCTGTGCAGTAAAGGGCCTGAGGCTTCCTGAATGCACAATTAGCCTGCCTCTGCTTATTGTTTTTTTTTTTTTTTCCCTCTAATTAATAGGGAGCAGACATGCTACTCATTTGTACTTGCATGGTGTTTGCTAAGGATACTGGGTTTGAGCAAAGAGTAGCAATAGAAGAGTGTTCTCATCTGGCGCAAAGGCTCTCAGCTGTAATGCTTTGGGGTGAAGCTGATATGTAAGGTTCAGGGAGCAGCAAACTACTTTTTTGGTGTGTTTTGGTTACAGGGAATGCGTCTTATTGCCTAAAGGATGACCTCTGCCATCTGAGCACCGATGGCTGAGTCATGAATAACAGGGGACAGATCTTCATTCTTCAGTTAGGCACGGGACTAGAATCTAAGGTTCCCTGGGGGACGGAACACACCAACTTAAGCTTACATGAAGGTATAAAGTCCCAATTGGTAAACAGCATGAAAATTCAAAAAATTAAAAATGGAAATGCCTTATGTCCCAGTGATTCCACTTCTGGGTTATAGCCAAAGCAACCCTAATTTGAAAGAGTATATGTGCTCCTTTGTTCGTTGCCGTGTTGTTTACAATAGCCAAGATTTGGAAGCAGCCCAAGTGCCCAACAGTAGATAAGTGGATAAAAAAGTCATACACTTACAAAATGGAATCCTATTCAGCTGTAAAAAAGAATGAAATTTGACCATTTGAGGTAGCATGGATGAACCTAGAGGGTATTATGTTCAGTAAAATAAGCCAGCCAAAGAAAGACAGATACCATACGAGTTCACATATATATGGAATCTAAAGAACAAAATAAAGGAACAAACAAAACTGAAATAGACTCACAGATACAGAAAACAGACTGATGGTTGCCTGAGGGAAAGGGGTTAGGGGTGCTGGGCAAAAATGGTGACGGGATTAAGAAATACAAATTGGCAGCTACAAAATAGTCATGGGGATGTAAAGTACAGTGTAGTGATGTAGTCAATAATATTGTAATGCCTAGGTATGGTGCCAGGTGGGTACTAGAAATATCAGTGGGGCAGGGTGGAGGGGACTTTTAAAAATATATGATTGTCTAACCACTGTGCTGTACACCTGCAACTAATACAAAATAATACTGAATACAGTTAAAAAATAAAATAAAATGAATAATAAAAAATATAAATCCCCAGCCCTGGCCTATTTGGCTCAGCGGTTGGAGCGTCCGCCTGCGATCCTGAGAGACCCGGGTTTGGTTCCCGCTAAGGGCGCGTACCTCAGTTGCAGTTTGTCCCCGGCCCTGGTCGGTTGTGCGGGTGGCAGCCACTCGATGTGTTCCTTTCACGTAGATGTTTCTCTCTCTCTCTCTGTACCTCTCTCTCCCTCCCACTCTACCTGAACAAAAAAAAAAGGAAAAGTGTCCTCGGGTGAGGATAAAAAATATATATATATATATATACATATATATACATATATATATATATATGTATATATATATATATAAATAAATCCCCAATGCTAGATTCTCTAAATGTAGTTTTTCATAGAGGGAACCAAGATCGCATTGGGCACCTTTTCAGTGTGCTTGAAGAGGAGGCACTGAAAAATGGAGTTTGGGGTCCTAATGACAAACTTCACTCTTAAAAATTTTGGACGGGTCAAGGCTGGCTACGGGGACCACGGTGGTTTGTCTCAGTAGAGAGTGTGCGTGCATGGAACATGTGTTGTTTTAGAAACGTGTTTCTGCTGCTATTCCCGATTCTGTCTTATTTGGATCCAGGGTCCTGAACATAACTTGGGACTCGTGGGAAGGCGAGGGGCTATGCGTGACAACTGTGACCTTAGAGACGGACGGACCAGGCAGAGATCGTTAGGGCTGATGACGAATGAAACATGGGTCTTTAAGCAGAGGCTGAGGGGAGTTTGGAGAGTTGGTTTGGCAGTGGGCTGGGTGAAGGTCCATGAGAACATGGGTGTGGAGGTAAAGGAGAGAAATTAAGAAGAAAAACCCCCGTGAAAGGACGCATTAAAAAATACATGGATTACAGCTAGAAAAGGTAAATCTAACTTTCTTTTCCTCTTGCTAAATACTACAGATAACTCACAAAGCTAAGGAGATCATTATTCAAAATTACCATGAACCTTCTGGCTCCTGGAAGTCAGCCAATGAGATTCCCAGAGCTTAAAGGGGGCCTGTCTGAACCACCACCCTGAGTTACCACTGACACCGATACAAAACATGTAGAAAAATATTAGCATTTCCTATTCAAACAAATAGGATATAGTCTGGGGACACAGGGTTATCTAATTTTCCTTGAAAAAGATAACACTTAAGAAAGCACAGAGTTTAAACAGGAAAATCCCTTTGCACAATGTGCCCGCTGATCCGAATGGGGGTGGTTCCCGCCGCTCGCCAGGAACAAGCGGAGCATTGTCTCCGCGCTGAAAAGAAAAACAGCGTCTGATTTCCCAAGTTTGTCCTGAACCGAATTCTCGGTTAGAATCTCAAGATGTATTTTCTTTGTCCTCCTCTTGCCTCCCTTCTTAATTTTTTTAACCCCCGATTTTTAATGGGGCTATCTAAGTGGATGTTGAAACAGTCTGAATGTTCAGAAAGAGTACATTTCCTACGTAAACAAACACAACCCAGCTTAGGGGGAAAGGAAAGCAGTCTTGTCAGCCCGAAAGGACCCAGCACATGGTAATTTTTGTAATTGAAGTATTCCAGGGATTCCAGCGCACAGGAACAATCCATAAAACGGGAACTGGACCACACAAACACACACCCTGGCTCCAGCCGGGCATGTTTGAAAATAAGCAGACCGCTAGGACTAGGAAGCAGGGGGCTTGCATCAAATGATCTTTGTAAATGCCCCTCTGAATTCCAAATGCCTCCTAAGCTTCTTCCAGGTACAGACGTTGTCTGAGGGGCTGGAGGCGGTGGAACCCAAGTGCCGCGGAGAGGAAGACAAATAGACTGCCGAGGTTAGGGCCAGAGTGACGTGACCTGGGACTTTTTGCTTTCTTTCTCAAGGTCTCTGCCGTGCCTCATTAGATTAAGGTCTCCAGTCTGGGATTCCAACGAAACTCACAGCCATTGAGAATTTACTGTGCTCTAGGCACAGAACTAGATGCTTTCATTTTATACACATTCTCTTACTGGGATTCTTCAAAGACAACATCTAATTATCCCCGGAGAAGCTGTGGCTGAACAGACAGGATGGTGAGAGTTCCTACATCGATTTCAGACATGGTTTTCTTTGGAAGTGCTTTGCTGCAAAGGTGCTTTCTTGCCCACCTGTGGGTAAAATCCTTGATTGTTTGAGTCACTAAATAACTGTCATTGGATCAATCACATACTCTTTTTAAAACAGCAGGAGAGATGTTAGTGTTTGGAAACACAGTTTACCTGTGATTCCTGTGGCTTCTTCCATTCTAATTGCAGATGAAGCGCCACGGGTCCCGGGGTCCGGGCGAGGATTTTGGCACCACCCATGTAGGCAGAACATAGGAAAAGAGAGACCCTGTTATCTTTCCACAGAGGGGGCCGTTTAACCTCTCAGGGTTAGAAGTCGAGATTTCCTTTGGTAGAAGTGGTAGCTTCTGACTGGCTGCAAGAGAGCCCGAGTTTGTTTAATTTGGAGTAAAGTTTTACGAGTTAATCTCTAGTGAGGCAAAGCAGCAGTAAACACAGAACATACTGGTCATTATTCTAAGTATTTCTACATTCTTTCTCATGCATGAAAGGAGAAAAAAATTTCCAAGAGAAAACGGGGAAGCATGGTGCTCAAACGTGTGTGGATGTGTGTGATTTTGTTTGGACCAAACCATCTGGGCTACAACATATCCCAGGAGTGTGAAGACAAACATTTACCAGGAGATTCACATGGTTTCTGCTATGTATAAACATATTTGTAGAAGACTCTTATGTTTCTAGAAAGTGGAGATAAACATAGATCTCTTTATGCATATATTAACACAGGCCAATCCTTTGCAGACCAAGCTGTTATTTATTTTAGTGGGCCTTGTAAACTCAGGTGGGTTCAGATGCCAGAGAGACACACACAGTCTGGAAATGATCAGTGTCGTGTCTGAGGGAAACTACCTTTCTCCTCAATTTTAATAATATGAGTGAGCAATTCAGGGATATTGTGATACGATTGTGTGCTGAAAAGTGGATTAAATCTTTATTAAGTCACAACATAAATAAAACCTTAACAAAGAATCTTAGAAGTGAACTTGAAATGGTCCTAAAAACAAAGGAGGTAATTTACCTGATTTATTAGGGGAGAGAAAAAGTAGCGTGGTGTGTGTTCTGTGGATTTCGTGTTTAATGGGACAGACTTTCAGGGAAACGGCTGGGAATTGGAGAAGCTAAATCAAGAGCTCCTAGCATACCGGCTGCAATTTTAAGAGGACAGAAGGAGGGAAAAATCACCCATTCATCTTTTCAATCAAGCAAACAACCAACCCACCGAACAAACAAACATGCTGAGTGCCCGAGCCCTGGAACACGGCTGTCGTTCACCAAGGGGATCTCGGCCGTCAGAGGCCTTTTCTCAGGGAGCACGTAAACTTCAAAAAGGAAAAAGGAGATTCATTAGGAGGCACACATGGGGCTCCAGGGGAATGTTCCTGGTGGCTGGGCCCCTGCCGCTTGCCTCCCCAGGCCTTGGTATGGTGAAAAGTCCTTCGGTGTGACCCAAATCTGACTCTGGTTCTTTTCACATTAGCTGCTGCTTGGGCATCTCACGCAACCATCTCTGAAAAGTTCAGGTTGGAGGGTGCCTCTTTGAAGGTCTCTCAATTCTTCGTAAAGAGTAGACCACAGTCAGCCTTTTATGGGGTGGTGATAGGGTCACTGGAAGGTGTGCTTCTGGCTGGTCATGTGTCAGTGGTCAAAAGAGGTCACCTCTGGGGCCCCATTTCCTCATCAGTAAAACTGGGGACTGTTCTGTAAGAGCCTTTCAGTTCTAAAATCCTAAAATTCTCAGTGGACCAGAAAACCCAGCTTCTGAGCAAACAAACTTCAGTGTGGTGGAGTGGAATAGTTTGCCAAAGGTCATGCAGCAACTGATCATCACTTCTAGAAAGTACTCGAGACGGTCTCTCTGTGACCACTGGACTCCGACATCGGATCATGCTGTGGGCACTGAGGGGGCAACGTCGTGCCTGTCTTCCTCACTATTATATGTCCAGTGCGCCAGGCACATAGCAGGCAGTTTATTGAGCTGAAAGATGTTTATTGAATCAATGCATGAAAGGATGGCTAGAAGCAAGGGACTTCCTAGGGGCAGCGTGGTTTGGGAGTAGGGCTTGCTCAGTTCCACGGTGTGGAACCCTGCACAGTCAGCAAGCATGCATTTCGTGCGGGGGTGGGAAGATGCCCCAGCATGCTAGAGGAGGGGCTGGCAGAATGATTGTTTGGGAGAATAGGACATTTCTATCTGTCATTCATACTGATGGCAAAATCGGGATTGACATTTTACAGACCCCACACGTCACGTGTGATATTTCGGGAGGCGGTACAAGAATGGGATGATAGTGTTGACTCGAGACATTGATGAGCAAAGTGGCAAACCTGACACTGTCCAAAGCTGTGCGACAGGCACCTGGACTGCTCAGACCCAAGAAGAGAGTGGATTACTTGCGATCTCTTCACAAAACACAGTCATAAGTCTTTGAATTAGCACATCATGACTCAGGGCACAAACACCAGGAGAAAATTCAAGCTTTACAAGGTGATAATGTTATATTCCACTTTGTTTTAATTTTATTATTTACAAATGCTCAATACAATGTACTAAGTTGATTTTGTGACAAAATCACAATGCACAATCTGAAAATGATACTCCAGGATGTGTTTTAAGGTGACGTGTATGGATTAGGCATTTCATCTTTCTAGTTCAGTGCAAATAACAGCTTTATTGAAATATGGTTTGTATACCATACAATTAACATCCATTTCAAATGTATAATTCAATAGTTTTTAGCATATTCACAGGCATGTGCAATTGTCCCAAGTCAATTTTAGAACGTTTTCATCACCTCAAGAAGAAGCCCCTTACCCTTTAGTCTATCCCTTCGCTCTTCTGGCTCCCAGCCTCAGGCAACCACTAATCTGCTTTCTGTCCCTACAGATTTGCCTATCTGGACATTTCAGGTGAGTGGAATCATGAAATATGTGGCCTTTTGTGACTGGCTTCTTTCACTTAGCGTAATGTTTTTAAGGTTCATTCTTCCTGTAGCAGGTCTCAGAACTTCATTCCTTTTTATGAGTGAATAATATTCTATTATTTGGGGAATGCTACATTTTGTATATCCATTTATGTAGGCATTTCATTTTTATTTACAACATAGGCTGTTGATTGTTGCTGATCAAGTCTTTCTAAACTCACCGATTTTTAGCATGCAAGATGGCATGGTTGGTGGAAGAGACCTGTGGAGCTGAGACTGTTTTCTGGTCCCATCAGTAAACTCACGGTTCGTGATGAAGGGTCTTCCTGTTTCCTTCTGTGTTCTCACCGTTCTAGGACAATATTGTGAATAATCCCTTCACTCCTCGGCTCCTTCATCTTTTCTGACAATGCAAGAGAAAGTTCTTCAGAGAATAAAGGAGATATGAGTGTAAGCAGGGTATAAAGTGCCCAGGAACGTAGCTGGAAGGCAGTGAGAATGTTAGCCTGCACTCAGATAAGCAGTTATGATGTATAAACTCATTTATTTCATCCAAGGTCCCGAATCACCTGAATTACATGGAATACCAACATGATCTGCAGAATCTATGCAGAATTCTGCCAGCTTCCAAAGAAACAACAGTTGGGTCAATGGTCTCCAAACCGGTATTGGGAGGGAGGGTAATGCCAAAAATCCAAAAATAGTAAAAATTAAAACCACACCCATAAAATAGTATCTAGTAAGAGTTTATTTTGCACCAAAGAATAGTTCGTGATTTGGGAATCTGTAAACCTGAAATTGATGTGAAGCTCAGAGGCACAGCATTATGGGATGGCTCATAAAGTCCAAATCAGAAAAGGTTGTTTAACTTCCACAGTGATTGGTTACTCTAATGGAAGTTTTCAGTCGGAGGGGGATTGGTGAAAAGTAATATCTTATACCGTTTTAGGAAGATGACTTAAGTTTATTTTATGATTATCAGAGGCATTTATAAGAAATAACCTAAGTTAAGTTTGTCTTATGTTCATGAAATAAGCTAGATTTAGTTTTGGCTTCATGGTTGTCTGTTGGGGGGATTTTCAAGCCTGGTCTCCATTTTACTTTAATAGTAGGGATCCCTGGAAGTGTGAAAGATAGCTCATTGTGTGTGTGTGTGTGTGTGTGTGTGTGTGTGTGTGTGTGTGTGTTGGTTTGGATGGGGGAGAGGTTGAAGAAGAAGGTATGAAAATTCTAATTTTGTTTTTAAAGATCTCATCCTTTGGTGGTACCCCCACCCCACCCCACCTCCTGAGTTGTGTCAGGTACTAACTTACTAGTTAAGAGATAGACTTTGGAACTAAATGGCCAGGGTTTGGCTTCTGGCTCTGTCACTTCCTAACAGTTTTCCATTGTGTAACTTCCTCACTCTCCCTGTGCCTAGTTTCCTCACTGGCAAAATGGAAAAGTCTTACCCCTGGTAGGGGTGTTGTGAAGATGGAAAGCATTAGATGGGAGCATGGCGCACGGTTGTATACCTGCTTGTCACTATTTTCCACTTATTGCAAGAGAGTAATACTTTCTAAATAAATAAATATGAAAATTTCACTGATGGGGTGGATGAATAAAAAAATCTGGAGATCATTCCTTGAGGTAATGAGAATTCTTTTTCATCTAACAACGATGACGTTAACCTTTGCATGGACACAGTTTGCTGACAGCTATAATTTTATATGACTGGAGCAGGTCTTTGTGTCAGCACTGGAGAAGAAACAACCAAGATATAAAGGAACGAAGCCTCGGAAGGGCACCCCGTTGCTTTTCGATCGTAGACGTGTTTTCTGAGGCCGTGCTACAGAGAGCTGAGCTGCAGTGAGAACGGGGATGTTCTTGTTTTAAGGGCCCTGAAAAGCAGATTATTCTGGAATAATTGTACTTTCCAGATTCTAGTAACAGATCTAGAGAGAGATTAATTTTGGAAATCAAGAAGACCTTGGAGACCCTTCAACTAAAGACACTTTTTTTTTTTGCAGTGCTGGGGGAAGAGGAAAAAAAGCAGATTTATTTTAATTCAAGATGTATTTACCAGATACTTTCATTTTTCTTCAATCTTCAATTCTCAGTCTCCCAGGTTAAAACAGCCTTAGTTAACTTTCCACTTTTGAGCTGAGAAGGAATTCTCCTGGGAGCTGGGCATCCTGGCGACTTCCCCTCCCTCCCTCCCTCTTCTCCCCTTCTGTCCATGGACTGGAACATTCTCTCCTCCCCCCCAGTTCTTCCCCTGTGAGTGCTCACTTGCAGGCAGAGGCTGGAGGAGCTGAGGGCTCTCCCCTGCAGCCTTCTCTGGGCAATGGATGGAGCTGTGCCTCAGCGGGAACCCCACAGCGTGGGTTTATAGGACTTAGCATTGGCTCTGGCCCCTGGATTGGTAGCAGCATCTGTTCATGATAAAATGAAGTGTCTGTGCCCCGACTTGCTGCAAAGGGCCACCCTGCTACGCTGTCCAGAGCTCCGTGTAAATTCTCCGAAACCGTACCAGACCCCAACAAGACCCCAACTGTAATGTACTTCCTAATAACAATATTTAAATACCCTTTATTATGGGAAAATTTAAACATATACCAATGTAGAGTGAAAAGGATAATAAACCCCCTTTGTACTCATCACGCAGGTTCAAAAATTACCAACTCACGGCCGATCTTGTTTCATGTGAGCTCTCTAATTTTCCCCATTCCCTGGAATATTTGGAGGCAAATCTCAGACATCATATAATTTCATTCATAGATACTTTAAAGGGCCATTTAGAATATCGGACCACATGGCGAAGAGTAAGAGAGAGAGGAAACCAAACCAAAGCCGAGGAAAAGCATCCAGTGTGCCTGTGAACTTATGAGAGGCCTCAAGAAACCAAACTGGGTGACGAAATGTCCACGTTGCACTCACTCACCGACTGTGAGGCCGCTGCTCGGAGGGGTGTCCCTGGTCCCGAGTCTTCAACACTGAAATATCAGTCAGTGAAAAAGTAAACTTTCTGTTTCTAGGGTTGCACTTCGGTGAAATGACAGCTGTGATGCAGAACGTAGTGATGGAGAACCAAGTTGCAGTCTGGGATCCTGGCTGTAGTCTGAGAGGGGATTCTGATGTTCCTATCGCTTGGACAGTGAGCCCTTGGCTCTTGGAATGGTCAACTCAGTTATTCAGCTATACCCGCCAGGCACTGTTACATTTCTGGGGGAAAATGATGAGATTGATATAGAAGAAAATACTAATGCCCAATTTGCCACCCAATAAGGACCTGGAGAAGTTTTCAGGGGCCTAGAAGTTGCCTTCAGTTGTCATCCTACATAAGGTGTCCCTTCCCTTCTCTCCCTAAGCATGAGAGGCGCCAGGGACAGGCCACCTAAATCAGTTTTGAAAGGGTGCCAACTCCTGGTAGAGGTTCAGTCTAAATAAAGAATGCTCAGTGGATCGCTTTTTGTGTTTTTGTGTTTGTGAGGAACTTGAAATCCCCGAATGTTCTATGCTGCATTTCTACACATTGGTTTTCTTCTTGGAGATCCTAGGTGATTTCTTCATTTTATACATTTTGCTCAAACAATTCGAATGTCCTCTATCGCACTATCCTAATACGTCAGGTTCAACTACTTTTGCTTCTTTTTTTGGTTTTGTTTTGTTCTGATAATTCCCATTAGTCATCAGTGCTACAGGAAAAGAACGCTGGAAAATGCTTTAACGTTAAAGCATTTTTTTTCCCCTTCCATCTAAGTAAGCCATTAAAGACAATGAAAAAAAGAGAAAAAAAGTGCTTTTCCAGAGTCATTTTTTCTCTCTCTACTGTATCAGCTCATTGCAGATGGCACATGTACAATTCAGTTTGGACAGAATCATAGTAAACATGAGACAATATGGTATTAACCACCTTTTATAATGCAATGCTCACCAATAAATTCCACTTATAGTCTTAAATCAAATTGGTGCAGATGCGAAAATGATGTAAAACTGGTGGTAGCTGCTCCTGACCTCCCAGCCTGGAGTCGGTGAGCGTTTTCTTCCCTAGTGACCTGGCAGCTACTCCTATCGGGACAATACTGGGGTGCTGGGAAGTGGGGAGACGAAGCAGCAGTGATTCAGAGACCACTAGGGCCCTTAAGAAGATTAATTTGTATGAGGTCCTTGAAAAGTTGGAACAATCTCAATGCATTCTGAATGCACATATTCATTTAGAGCTGATTTCTGTTCCTCTGGTGCCCTGTAAAATTTCAAGGAATGTAGTTGAGGTCTGGAGATTTCCAAAGAGAGATTAAGAGAGGCTATAAACCGAAGAAATAGTGGTTTTGCATAACTGTTGGGCATGAAATATTTTCAGTACCAAGATGTCCTGATTTTCAGGATAGGAACTAAGTAAACACCTTATAAACATTCAGGGGACATTTCTATGAATGCCCTAGTATTAAGAGCATTCACAGAAATGTTATCTTTACATCTGTTATCTTTACTTGGGATAACGTCTGAGTCGATTTTTATATTTGCTTTACAAACTAGTCAGTGAAGCGGCTAAATTTTCTGTAACATCTAGGTCTGCTGTTGTATTTTGTTTAGGACCAACCCTATTTGGCTCCTCGATAAACACTATTTTTTTTAAATCCTCACCTGAGGATATTTTTCTATTTATCTTCAGATACAGTGAGAAGGAGGAGGGGAGGGAGAGAAACATCAATGTGAGAGGGATACATCAACTGGTTGCCTCCCACACAGCCCTGACCAAGGCCGGGGGTGAACTACAACCGAGGTATGTGCCCTTGACCAGAATCGAACCGCAGACTCATTGGTCCATGGACCGATGTTCTACCGCTGAGCCAAACCAGTCAGGGCCTCAATAAACACTTTTATTTATACTCACTGGATTTCATGATACTAACCAAATACTGATTGTCTTGAGTTTGAAAAGACATTGCATCCTCTTAGCTCATATGTAGTCCTGAAATGTCAGTCAGCCAACTTGATAGTGGGGCCAGAAAGACTAGGTCCTGGCTCATGCTTGTAATCCGGATGCTGGGCTGAGTCTGTTACACTTGGAGGGAGGTGGAGGAGCTGACTGGTCTCTTTTGGAGTGGTAGGGTAGGGATTTCATGGGGTCTCACACAAAATTTTGGGTATTTCTCGCTCAGAGAGGCCCCAGGGAGAAAGAGAGCAGGACATTATGGGGGCAGGTGGAGTCGGTAGGCCTGAGGTACAGCCTCACATAAGCTCCTTAAGTTTTGTGGACTTAGGCAAGTGATTTACCCTCCTTGAGCCTCTGTTCTCCCTTGTAAATTAGAGATACTACTATTTACCTCCAGGGTGATGTTAAGATCAAATGAAAGACTTTTTGCAAAGTGGCATGTAAAATATAAACTGTAATTTTATTATCGTCATCTAGTTTTAGTGGCCCACCATCCCTGAGGGACAGATCTGAGGAGCACAACTTTGAATGACAAGGAATTTGATGGTTTCAGCACATTTTGGCTCTCCCATTCCCACCACAGGGCATTCCTAATTCCAAATATAGTACATAAATGCTATCTACCTGCTTAAGGAGTAGTTTTATAATTTAAACAATGGTATTTAATCTATTGTAAACTATGTTGCTAATAATGGTTAAAGATATCTTAGTTGTGGAAATTTTTAACAGCATTGTTAAAGTTTAATTGATACAATAGACTGCACATATTATCTCTCAATAGACATGCGCTTCTTCACTCAGCTTCTTTTGGGACATGTCTACAGCTTTGGCTAATGAGACATGGAAGATGTCTATGGGGACAGATTTACTTCTCAGATTAACAGATGGAAAGTGCATAGGAGAAACCCTCTGACCATCCCTTTCTTTGCTAACTGCAACAGTTATGTGAGGGCATGATGCTAGAGCACTAGCAGCCTTCTTGCAACCATGAGGCAATTAGCAAGAGGATGAAAAGACAAGATGTTGAGGATGGTTGAGCTGAAAGAGGGGAAAAGCATGAATTTTCAATAATAAAACTGAGCTGCTGAAACAGTGTTGAATTCACCCCCTTCCAGACTTCATATTTATTTTTGACAGGTTTTTGGTTATCTGTGCATGAACCCACTGGCTGCTATATATCATATCCAAAGTGGGGTGTGGGAAGTGTGGTGTGGGGAGAACAGGGAAAACCTCTGCAGAGTTAGGAAGGGTGAATGGCAATTCAACAGACAAGGAAGAAAGGTCAGATGGACATTTCAGTTACGAGGAACAGGATGTTTGGCAGTCAGGGGTACAGCACTGTGTGGAGCGTTTTAGAGGCTGTGAGTAGTCTAGCTGAGGTACATGCAGCAGCTCTCAGTAGGACTAACTCTCACGGAGAACGTGGAAATGTCACAGGGGTGATTCTAGTGATCAGTGGGATGGTGCACATGAGCAGTCCTGCAGTGTGAGTTGTGAAGCTAATACAAGTATCAAGCAGGACATCCACTTGGAAGCAAGATCTGGGCTGTCTTCCTTGTTGACATGTTATCTCCTTGGGGGAAAGAGGGCTTCCTTTGTTCAACTACTGAGGAAGAGAAGGCTGATTCCATTTCTTGGGGGGAGAGATAGTAACCATGCTTGAAGAGTGACTGGGGGCCTCTGACGGCCACTCTTTTGAATATCATTGGAGGTGTCTTCTTACACACCTATTTCTCATTCAGAATTTGTCATTCTTGTCATTAAAAGAAACCAAACTAAGAACACAGAATAAACTATCCACATAAATGGAAGATTGTTTTTATGCTTACAGACGATCTGACTCTTTAAAAAAAAATTTTTTTTTTTATTGATTTTAGAGAGAGAGAGGAAGAGAGAGGGAGAGACAGATAGAAACATTGATGAGAGAGAACATCGACTGGCCACCTCCTGCACGCCCCCAACTGGGGATCGGGCCCACAACCTGGACATGTGCTCTGACCAGGAATCGAACCGGCAACCTCTTGGTGCATGGGTCGATGCTCAACCACTGAGCCACACTGGCTGGGCAAGATCTGACTCTTTATGTAACCGACTACTTCCAACAGAAAACCCCAGACAAACCCTGCGCCAGCACAGCTCATTCCTTTGGACGTTTAAGGACTAAAACGTGGGCATATTTACAAAGGTCAAACAGGCTGAAAATCTTTATTTTTCTGGTTACAAAATAATATGTGCACATGGTAAAACCATGCAATCTATAAGGTGAAAGTTTCCTACAATTCCTTCCACTATTGATAGGTTGATGGAGTAAAGTATGTTTCTATTGATAAAGCAACACATTTACTTCCATTCCTGATAAGCAATATGTTTACTCCCACCCAAGAATGGATAAGACCTGTTTTTTCATTTTGGGGTAATGCACTATGTACAGAAGCCATCTCTTACATGCACATTGGAGACTTTTCCAGGAGACCAAGAGGAAGACTTTTGCTTCTTTCATTTCTTCCAGCTGACCTGCTGCTGCTGTGCCAGTTTGAAGGCATCTGATCAGATTTGGTGAGAATCCGTTCTGATAGGTTGGTGCCTGTGCCAGTAGTTAAGTATTTTGAATATGATTCCTCCTGTATGGACTGAATTGTGTCCCTCCTCCCCATTCATGTGCTGAAGTCCTGACCCTCATGTGGCTGTATTTAGAGATAGGGTCTTTACAGAATTAATTCAGGTCAAATAAGGTCACAAAGGTGGGGTCCTGATGTGGTAGGATTCGTGTCCTTGGGGGAAGAGACATCAAAGATTTTCTTTTCTCTCGCCTCATTATATGAGGACACAGCAAGGAAGCAGCTGGCGGAAGTCCAAGGAAAGAGCTCTCCTCAGATACTAACCCTGCAGACACCTTGACTTTGTACTCACAGCCTCCAGAACTATGAGAAATACATTTCTGTTATTTAAGCCCAACCTGTGGCATTTTGTCTGCTTGGGTTGCCGTAACAATTCTCCCTGAAAATGTTATTAGTTCATTTAGTTTAGTAGTGTGAAAATATTTTTGGCGGCCATTTGCAGTTTATCTGTTCATATGCAATTACATAAAAGCAGATTCCAAGTTCAAATTTCAAGAGCATTAACCTTCCAGGTTCAGTGTATCCAGGGTACCACCTCCGCCTCCTCTGAGCACCGTCTGGAAGCATAATGCTCATCCAGGGAGAACTCAAGCCACAGTCCACAGACATCTTTCCTTTCCCTCCATGTTCAAAACCCTAAAGCTTGGGTAAGAAACAAAGAAAATCTTCCCCATGGAAATATCGTTCCTCACACTCCCTCTCATCCAGATATAAGCCAACAATTATTTGGGACAAGGGTATTCTGGATTGGGCTGTGGGAAGAGAAGGAAAAAGACAGAAAAAATAATGATTCAAGTCATAGTTGTTGTATGGGGTTTCTATTTGTCCTTAATATTCTATTAAAAATATTTGGTTCTGGTTGTCCCTGAAGGAAACTTTTCTTCTGTATGTTTAGAAACAGGTGGATGTGATGGAACAGGGCACATAAGATCGGTGGTGTTGGAGCTTCTGGTTTGTTTTGTTTTCAGTCTGAATTTATTTGAAAACTGGAGGCTTGACACAAATATCCTCAGAAAGAAATTGCTTAACTTTCTTGGGAAAAGTTGGCCTTGTCATGTTTACTGAAGATGACTTTACGACCTATTCTAGTTCTTTCTTGATAGGGTTCTTCAATATTTCTTATAAAAAGTTTATTAGTTCCCCCTGGCCGGTTTGGCTCAGAGGTTAGAGCGTTGGCCTGCAGTCTGGAGAGACCCAAGTTTCATTCCCACTAAGGGCATGTACCTCGGTTGCAGTTTGTCCCCGGCCCTGGTTGGGTCGTGTGGGTGGCAACCACTCGATGTGTCCCTTTCACATCGATGTTTCTCTCTCTGTCTCTTTCTCTCTCTCCCTTCCACTCTATCTGAACAAAACATGAAAAAATGTCCTCAGGTGAGGATAAAAAAAAAAGTTTATTAGTTCTTTTATTTACTTAATTTTGAATTGCCTTGGAGAGATTCCTTGTGTTGATATGAGATCTCATTGATTAAATTAAAATTATTTTAGTACATGATATAAAGCTATGTTTTACTTGTTATTGGGAAAATTGAAAGAATAGTTTACTACAGCACTGGCCGGTATGGCCCAGTGGTTGGAGCATTGGCCTGTGCATGGAAGGAAGGTCGCAGGTTCGGTTCCCCGTCAAGGGCATGTACCTGGGTTGCAGGTTTGATCCCCGGCCCCAGAGAGCATGTGGGAGGCAACTGATCTATGTGTCTCTCATATCAATGTTTTTTTTTCTCTCTCTCTCTCTCTCCCTCCCTTGCTTCCACTCTCTCTAAAAGTCAATGGAAAAAAGACCCTTGGGTGAGGATTAACAACAACAACAACAAGAATAGCTTACTACATTGACATCCCCTGAAAGGCGGGACAGACCCAAGTCTTCCTCAGTTGTCTAATAGAAATTTCGAATTTTCTCCTTGCCAGTGTTCATACCCATCAGGGTTTGTCGACCGTGCCCTTAAGATGCCGTGCACCTTGTCCCCAAAGGACCACACCACATCTAGGACAAAGGGAACGTTTCTTTGCCACGCATGGCAATCACTGTTAGAATTTGCTAGTGTGAGGAGGATGGAGAAACCAGGTTGAGCCATGGGGCAAACGAGATGTAGAAGTTGAATTATATTTCATAGTCTTGGTGGCTTCACTGTGATAATCAGCAGTCCATGTCTCTCTTCATGCAGCACAAAGCCGGGAAGCTCACAGTGGGAAGAACCCCTAGTCCCTGTTATCAAGTGGCATACTGCTCGCCTGTCCCATTCCAGGCCAAATATATTTCCTATGTTCTCTTTTCAAATACAAAAAATCTTGGTTGAACACGCGCTTTATTTACAGGCTGTTTAGGCTCTCGAAGAAACAAAGCCTCAGAATGTCAACGTTGGGAGCCACGTGGCCTCAGACCGTGGTGGGGTTTTGGGCAAGTGCCAGGAAGGTTGTTTCTGGAGGAGAAACATCAGCATTTTTCTTGCGGAACTTTAATTGGAAATAGAATTGTGGTTCAGCCTAGACAAGAGATCAAAATGAAATGAGCTAGTGTTTTCATGCTTGTCCCTTAATGGACCATAATTCTGGTCATAAAAACCCACCACTTAAACTTTGGCAGTTCTGCTTTCCCAGGAAGCTTTATTACTAAGTATTAGCTTGACTCAAGACATAGCTTCTCCAAGCCAGGTTTGAGCCAAGGCCACGCTGCAGAGAATGTGTTTGTGGGCAAGTCAGGGCTCCCCTACGGTCTTGCAATAAGCTATGCAGTGGTCTTCTGAGGCCTCAGGATATTTTTCTGGGTGGAGAAAATATGCTTTAGCCCATACAAACCATACCTCTGGCCAGGACACAAAGGGAGGTGGAGAGAATTCCGAGCCCCAGGATTTTCCGAGAGTGGCAAGCCAATACATAACCATAAACCACTTCAGGAACTTTTCCCCCTTCAAGTGAATCCAGCATACTCTGGATAAACTCATGCAAAAGGGTCAGGACCTGCGGGCCGACTGGGAATGACGTTCCTAACCAGGAGGTGCTCACTTATGCCTTATGCTCTGTCTATTTATCTTTGTGCCAATCTGTCAACTTCGGGTGCCCTTGACCTTGGCGCTTGGCCCTGGATGTTTTATGGTCAAACTGATGTGTTCCATCCATCCTGCCAATCAAGTCTTCTCCTAGGTAGGCAGTTACATGCTGAGTAAGCATCCGAGGTTCTTGCTATACCCCTCGGCTTCCCCTCATAGTGTGACAATTGGGATCTACACCAGCAAAACCCATCCGTGACTGCTTTATGTAGCTTTGGCGTCAAAAGTGAACCCAGCTCAGGGGCTGAGCCATATCTCTGTGATTATAATAAAAGATAATTCATGTCCAAGTTAAAACATTTAGGTACAATAAACTTCTAATCACTCTTACAGCTTAAAAACTGGGAGATTAAATGTTTTCTTAAGATGACCAAATCTTATTTTCCCAAATATACTATTAAAACACTTAGATTTAGGCCGCCCAACCCCCTGGCTCCAGAGCACTTTGCAGATTCCCCAGAGAAATACCCCGCGTCCATGCAACAGCGCTCGGGTGAAAAGCCAGCACCGCCCTGCCTGGATGGCTTTCAGAGGATGAAGTAAAAATCATTTCTGTGTCTGAAATGAGAGGGGGGATATTGTGTAGGAGGCAATTATCCAGGCTGGACTTGGGCCAGGCCAGTAGGGTTCAGTTGCTCCTCTTGCAAAAATTACCATCTGGTCTTTAATGACCCAGAGTGGTCAGGCTGGCATTAATTTACACCTCATCCCAGGAAGGCACCTCTGAGAACGAGAATGCCTGGTAATGCAATACTGTTCCTTGGCTCCGAGGGAAGGGGCTGGGGCTAAGTGGAGATGGGAACTGTTTGCTTACAAGAGAGCATATTCCAGAATGAGGACAGGAGTTCACAAAGAGGCCATCCTTTGAAACAGAAGCCAGGAAGAGCCAACACAAGGGATGAGCCCAGACACTAGTCATTTGACCCATCCTAAGTGGTGCTAGGTCTATTTGCATCATTTACCTGTTCATTAGGCAAAGGCTTCTGGGAAACTCACCCAGCTCCAAGCACCAAGCATCGAGCTAGCCTCTGCTCACAGTCTGGTGGGGATGTATGTGGATATAAACATATGCCTCCACAGGCCTGTCCAAGGGGCTATCACAGTGCAGAAGAGGCAAGAAAGAGCATTTCCTAGGGTGGCGGTTTAGAGTGAATTACAGTAAGGCTTTTTCAACATCCATTAAAGGTGACCCAAGTGTTGAAAGACATGCTTTCGTATAGTATTTTTAAAAAGCTATAATAATAGTTTACATTCATTTGAGCCTTACCAATTGCCATTCTAAGCACTTTACATATAGTAATAAAGTAGATTAATCCTCCCAACAGCTTCATGAAGTAGAGGCTATTATTATTCCCATCTTCCAGCTGAGGGGACTAAAGCACAGAGAGATGAAGCAACCTGTCCAGGGAGCCAGACACTGAGTGCAGAGTCATGACTTCAACTCGGAACAAGACAGATAATTATGTAAAATGATACGAGAAAGAAACCAGTATAAACCAAAAAATTACTTGTAAAACAATGAAATTTTAGTTATTACCAAGAAATATACTTTCTTAATATTAAATACATACATAAGAAAACCAAACTACCTTGTCATTCTTTCCTCTTGACCAATGGAATATTCCTTAATGCTTTTATGAAAATGAAACAGAATCAACTATAACTTTGAAGAAATCTTATTTCAGTAGCTGTAAAAAACCTTTCTCCCCAACATAAATTTTTGTAAACTCTACAAATCGTTGAAAGAAACTAGTTTATAATAAGTCAGTAAATTCAGAAAACACAGTGATTACGCATCTAGATAAGTGAATTATTTGGGAGTTGATTTCCAGGAAATTGGTTTTCAATGAACTGATTTTCTGTGACGGACTTACTGGCATTTGACAGACCTTACGATAAGGCCCAGCGAATGCTCCTTCTTGTACCTGTAGTCTGCGGGGTACAAGAGCAATGCATTTCCGAGCCCCGTGATACTTTAAGTGGCACCCAAAGAGACCTTCCAATGTGACGGGATGAAGAAGAAACGAGGTGGTCTGGGGAGAGGAATTTAGTGGTTGCAACTCTGTATGACTTAGGCAGATTCAGAATCTAAACTTCTTCTAACTGCCAATTTCATGTCTTTTTGACGATGCGCCGTTGTCTCACAAGAACATCATCAAATGCACGTCAAGATCCCAGTAAGTATTTTCAAACGAAGCTATGAAGTCTCACTGGGTCTCCTTCCTGGGATAGCTTTAGGAGCGATATGGATGGTGCTTCGTCTCTTACAAATTTCAAGCAAGAAGGCCAAAAGCAAATGTGAAGGAGATAAAAACATAAAACAAAGCAACTAACCTACCCACAGTCCCACAGTGAGTAATAGGTGAAGTTAAAAAAATGGTACCAACCCTTTTGACATCCTGCTCAAGGAAGCATGAGATGGGCTGGGGGACCTCCTTCAGTGCCTCTCAGATGGGTGAGTCTGACAGCTGCTGCATTTTGTTTGATGCTCATTGTTTGTTGGACCAGTGACTTGGCCATATTGTCTGTAAACGCTGCCAGGGGTATGGTCTTCCGGACATGTTTCCATAAGATCTTTCCATGCGAACATTTCCATAGCCTCCTCTGTGGAGCTTCCTAAAGAAATTCTTTGGAATATGTTCTTTCAGTTTTCCAACACATCATTCCAATGTGCCCTAGCTGTGCCTGGTATTGCACACATCAAGTAGATGTTGATGCCATCTTGGCACAAGGTAGCTGTCCTCTGCACAGACCGCACATGCTTGGTTTGTAGACATAACAGTGTGTGAGCTTTCATTAGGGTGTAAGGCAAGTCCCAGCACTTACTCTCCTGCCAGAGGGCATGATGGTAATAACACCGAGGCACTGACGTCATCCTGGGTAGCATCTCTAGCTGACAAGCTTCCTTCCAAGAACATTGTGATGTGTGGGTCTTTCTCTTGGGTCTTTCTGCATTTCCTATCTATTATGTGTGTCCTGTTGTGAATCACTTCTTTTATTCCCCCATAAAACGTTGAATAAAGGATGACGTTATTCAACAAACGTTGAATTATTCTTAAAACAAAGGGTATTTTCTCCAAAATCTTCTTTGGTGGCCATCTAATAATTGTCTTAAAGCCTAAAAGTAGGCTGTTAATATTGGACACATTTTTTAAACAGGGCTACCACTCCCCAGGGCCCTGGAGAGTTTGCATTTCGAATGGCAGGACTGTAGGAGAGGAAGTTTCTGTGGCTGTCAGAACTATTCTGCTCTATAGTTGTAAAAATTGGTTTTTGCAGCAGGTTTTATGGATAATAATACCTCGTTGGCCTGGCGACCAGGACCTTGGTGAAATTTCGCTCACTCCCCTTCTCTCAATATCACCTTCATCATGGGTCACTGTAGCTCCAGGGGTCCCCATTTCCACTGATGTGGCAAAGTCTGATACAAACTAAACTGCCCTGGTAGTATACAGGGAATTGCCAACTTTTTTATTTTGGGTGTTTTTAGCTTCACAGGGGGCAGAATTGGCCCTCACCAAGTATACTTTATTTATGTCTTATACATACATGGACAAGAATCATTAAGCAGAACTAAGCCTTAGAGCATTTGTCCACCACAGATGCTGCAGTATACACCATGATGGTAGCCTATAGGTCAGTTTTGCTTTGTAAGCCATCTTAATGGACAAAGTTAGACTTTAAGCTAACAACTTTGTTTTCATTTGTCAATGCAATTTGGGCCTTGTAATAATACTTGTAATAAAATTGAAGTGTCTTTTATAGTGCTGAATCATCAAGAAAAAAATTGCAACTATCACAAATCACCTTGGGCCTTCAGTCCCAAGATAGTAATTAATTAATGTTACCAACTTGGTTTTTTGTTACAGAAATATTTGGTTTGGTTGTTAAGCCATACAATGATTATTCGAAAATAGACGTGGTTTGTGTATGGGGTATAGTATCTTTTGGAAAGAGACCTTCTTATGAGTGATTTGGAAAATGATGGGTTGGTTTGCATTACAAATGAATAAGTGAATAGATAAAATTAAAAAAAAAAAAAGTTTAATGTGTCTTTGAGGGAATGACTGAACTTGAGGGTGTGGGAGGATAAGGAGGTGAGTAGAAGATCTCTTTCAAAACAAGGGACCTCTCTCAGGCAAATGGCTGGAAATGGTTTGATCTCAGGGTTTCATACAATGATAGACACAGAACTGAGGATGGTAGTGTGAATAGGCATTAAAGGAAATAACCTGGATGTTGATAAATGTTTTTAAAGCCATCGTTGGACTATCAATACACCAAGAATACTAAGTGCTGTTGTGTGAAGTATGGGTGTGTGCGAAAGTCAGCTGTATACAAGCCACAGCCTTCCCGAAAACTTTGTTCCAGAAGAGCAAGAGCAGGACTTCCTGCTACTTATTACCGAGGAGGGATGTTAGAGAGAAGGGCATAGTGTTTGTGACATGCTTTGAGCACCCAGTGCTACGGCCCAGCTGAAGTTGGAGAGAGGCTCTGGGGACATCATTTCCAGAGATTCATTGCCTATGTTTAGTAACATCTCTAACCATGGGGACACATCCCTACACTTTAAAATATTCTTGAAAAGATGTGCATCTTGCCCTGGCCGGTTTGGCTCAGCGGTTAGAGCGTCGGCCTGCGGTCCAGAGAGACCCGGGTTCGGTTCCCGCTAAGGGCATGTACCTTGGCTGCAGTTTGTCCCCGGCCCTGGTTGGTTCGTGTGGGTGGCGGCCACTCGATGTGTCCCTTTCACGTCGATGTTTCTCTCTCTTCCTCTCTCTCCTTCCCGCTCTATCTGAGTAAAAAATGGAAAAATGTCCTCGGGTGAGGATAAAAAAAAAAAAAAAAAAAAAAAAGATGTTCATCTTCACATTTTTTGCTGAATTTAAACATAGGTTTTATGAATGAATGAGCCTCCATTCTGCATTTCCTTACTAATCTGGATATGTTCTTCACACAGCACACTCCCATTTAAGTTAGAAGATGGGTATTGGACTGTAAAAAAAATCTTTATTGTTGAGAGCATTACAGATGTCCCTCTTTTTCCCTGCATTGCCCTCCTCCTCCCAGCTCCTGTCCAGCCCCAGGCCTTCACCACCCTGTTGTCGGTGTCCATGGGTAATGCATATATGCATGTAAGTTCTCTGGTTGATCTCTTCCTGCTCCCCTGCCCCATTCCCTCTGAAGTTTGTCAGTCTGTTCCATGTTTCCATGCTCCTGTTTCTATTCTATTCATCTGTTTCTTAAGTTCATTAGGTTCCATATATAAGTGAGATCATGTAATACTTGTCTTTCTCTGACTGGCTTATTTTGCTTAGCATACTACTCTCCAGGTCCTTCCATGTCGTCTCAAAAGGTAATAGATCCTTCTTTTTTATAGCTGCATAGTATTCCATTGGTGTATGTACCACAACTTTTTTATCCACTCATCTACTGATGGACACTTGAGCTGTTTCCAGATCTTAACTATTGTAAATAGCACTGCCATGAACATAGGGGTACATATATTCTTTCTGATTGGTGGGTATTGAACTATTTTTTAAAAAAAGAGGAAATTGGAGCTTTTAGTTTTCTGGTGGCAATCTTTTAAAACATTATTATGTAAAAATTTAAACCAAAAACAAAAGGAGTGAACAGACCATACTAAACCCTTGGGTATCCTCTATCCAGCTTTAACTAATGTCGTGCCAATCTTGTGCTAAGTCTTTATAAAGTACCAGTGTCAGGTGACATGTTTTGCAATTAGATGTGTTCCTGTAAGGGGGCGCGGGGGGCTACTGTAAAGTTATTGGGGAATCTTGCTCTTAAATCATCTTAAGGGAAACTCATTTGTTAAAGTGAATAATCATCTCTTTCCTTTCTATTTTGTAAATAGAGTAAATATCTTCTGTATTCCTTCCATCTTTCCCTTTTTGATTCATTAGGGAGTACTTTTTGCAATATGTTGAACTATGAAATTGTCTCTTTCCACAGGGACTATGCAACCTGATAATTTCAATGAGAAAGTGGTGAATAGTATTTAACTTTTAAACCACTATGTGTTTGGTTCCTGTTTTATGGTCAATGTTGTAGGAGAAAATCCTGAAGCTCCTCTCTTCCAGAATGAGTGGCGATCACATCTTGATCCCATAATTGCCCACTTTGCATAAGACAGGGTAGTTAACTCTGGATTTCACCACCTAGAAGTTCAGGTCAAAATGGTCCCTCTTGGGGAGCGAATGCTTCTAGTACTTACTGGAGTCTTGGAGAAGACATCCTGTTCACTGAAGTCTAGGTATGGCCCTCTCTGAGTAGAGATACATGGCTAAGAATGCACCGTGGTGGCCTCTGCTAGAAATCTTCCCATGTTAACCGGTCATGTGCTGGCTAATGAGGGGGACCGTTCTGAGAAATGTGTGGTCAGGCAGCTTCGCTGTGTGGGGACATCACAGAGGGCACACACACAAGACTCGATGGTACCGCCTACCACCGTCATGGCAGGTGCCATACTTTTATACGATGGCAGTACCGTAGTTTTTACACCGAAAGGACATTATGACATTACCACGTTACAATGGCTACCACCTCACTAGGCCATGGGAATTTTTCAGCTCTGTTATAACCTTATAGGCCAGTTGGATATGTGGTTTGTTGTTGACCAAAATGTCATTATGCAGCACACGACTACATCCGTTCTCCCTTCTGCCCTACTGAGACACTTCTGATCCTGTTGGAGGTGGCAGTGTACCCAGCCACTGTGAGTCCCCATCTCCCCAGGGAGACATTAGTAGGATGTCTACTAATGTTTGGGGGAAAGATTTTGCTTTCCTGGTGTAGGCTGGTGTCCCTTTTCTTTCTGTCTGGATGGGGGACTGGCTGTGGGCTGCCACCTTGTGACCACGAGGTAAGAAGCAGAAGATGAGCCCAGCCAGGCTGGGACTTGCCTGGGGCTGGGGGTTGCTGGGCTTGCCCCTAGCTGCCCCAGGACTTCCTGTTATGCTCGAGAAATGAAGCCCTTTCGATTAAGTTGCTAGAGTCAGGTTTCTGCCGTATGCACAGAAATGCAACTTCAAATGAACGCATGCACAATACAGAGAAACTTTTGCTATTTCGTCTCACAATCTCGGGTAGCAGCTCTTGAATTATGGAGACCTTTTCAGAGACTTGAGACCAGGGCTCACCCCCAACCCCCAGTAGTGAATATTCTTTTTGAAAATGGCCCATATTATCTTCTCAGGGTGCTCTGAAACTATTCTTTAAAAAAAGGGAGGATGGTGGTGGTGGTGGGGAGGGGGTGTTCTCATTCCCAGTCTACGCTCACAAAGTGAAGCAAACGGAGAGAGTCACTCAGAAAGCCCGGCTTCCTGAACCCTCAGGCACCTCTTCACATCATGAGTCACAGATGACTCTTAGCCCCGTTATGGGATCATTTTCCTTTGCTGGTGTAGATCTGCTTTCTATGTTTACACGCTTTGCACAAATAGTCTAAGAAATGTAGATTTGTGTGGCTCTCCGTTTAAAAATGCTATGTTGTCTGCCTGAGAAGGTGCCAGATTCGCAGGTAAACACGCCAGGCATGGATGGTGTCACCCATGCCTTCCAACGCTCAGAGAGCAGAGTGTGCAGGAAGGACATGAAAGACTGGTCTTTGCTAGAGGTGACAGATTACCTAACACAATAATCCATGCTATCAGACAAATTGGTTTGAAAAGGAAGACAGCTGGCTCTGTTCCAACACCAATACCATTAATAGCAGTGGCAGAAAGAGGCCCGGAGGGCGGGGCTGTCCCGCATGGCAGCCGGGGGATCTGCTCAAAGAACTTTTTGTCTTGTTTCTCTGTTTATATTCTGGCATCCGGCAGCCGCAAAGGGCTGTTAATGTTGGATGTTGTATAAGTCTCCGCAGGTAAAGAACAGCACCAATGTTTAAGATAGAGAACTTTCCAGCAATTCATCTTGAACACAGGACTCCAGCATGCCTCATCTCCTGTTCCCCCAGATAATTTATGACTCCCAGGTCTTGGCATTTCGTTAAAACTCCTGAGCATTTGACAAACTATATTTTTTAAAAGTTTTCCATTAGTTGGCCTTCCAGCAGGAGGAATTTATGATAAGTTGACTTGATCCTTGCTTTTCAGAGATGTCTGAAATAAGTTCCTTCTGTAAACAATGGAATTGCACGGAGGGGATCGGAGACCCAGCAGAGGGTCCGATGTCGGGGTTGCCCGGTGAGAGACATCTCTCCGATGACTTCTCGGAGGCCCCTGCGCGGTCCCGCGGTCGTGTCTGACCTCCGGGCTGGCGGGCCTCCAGCGTTACCTGGACCAGTCCGCTCGGGGCCCAGGTTGCCTGTGAATTCACTTACTACCACCGACCGCTGTGGAATCATTCACAGACCTGGGAAATCACATATGGAAGGTGATTTATTTATGTATTTTGACTAATAATCTTAACTTGTCATTTCGTTTTTAAAATTTGAGAAACGGACTGAAAATTTGAAGAGGGAGCTGTTTGTGTTGAATTTACAACCCAGCTTCCTTGCATTTTGGGATTGGTTATTGCTTTTGGATTCCTTTTTCCGACAGAGGTAGGGGTGTGTGTGTGTGTGTGTGTGTGTGTGTGTGTTCGGGGTCATCTGCTCACTCCCGTCTGCTGTTCCCCCGTATGTCAGCATGATGTTACACAGACACATTTCCAGCGGTATCGGTTTCATAGGATGCATGGCATTTTCCAAATGTTGTGCCTTACCAAGAAGAAAACTGGAAAATATGTTTTATTAGTGCAACCTTTGCCTTCTAGTGCTGTACTACCCAGTATAAAACCAAACGGCATTTCAGCCACCACTCGGTTATTTGACAGGCTAAATGGGAAGCTCAGAGCCCCAGACAGGCTCCCTCGTCTGCTCCAGCAGCTTCGCCATCTACCTGGGACCCGGCGAGGTTCACAGCTTCATTTCACTTTGACTTCAGGAGACATCGAACCTTCTTAAAGCGTTCCTGTGTAATTCCGTGACCAGGGAGCAGTGAATGGAGAGATATGAGAGAAGTGTTTGGATATTTCATGTTAAGGTTGCAGTTGCTGAAGGGAAAATATGAGTAATGCATTTGGCTACTTATTTTGACTGAGTGCCACTGACTGATAGGTTTCCTGCTAGTCTGTGCCTGTGCAGACGTAGGTCCATGTGGCTTGGGTCAACAGCAAGAGTACTGGCAAAGAAAAATTAGAGATGTAGCAATTATCTGAATAATTCAGATCTAAAATTATTCACTTGAAAGTATTTCAAAGGAAGAATTTTTCTGTGGGGGCTTATTTAGATCAGGGTCTGGCAACCTTTCTGTAAAGGGCCAGTTAGTAAATATTTTTGGTTTTGCCGAAGATACAAACTCTGCTGCAACCACTCAACCCTGCTTTGTAGCAGGGAGGCAGATATAGAAAACACTTGAAAGGCTAGACATGGCTGTCTTCCAATAAAACTTTATTTATAAACACAGGCAGTGGTCTGGATTTGTTCCGTGGGCCACAGTTTGCTGACCTCTGCTCTGGTCCCACGTCCTTATTTTACTGATGGGCAAATGGACCCAGTGCAATGAAGCCAGTCACTCAAAACCATTCAGCCGGTTAGGTGAGGCTGGACTCCTTCACCCCTGGCTCCCCGGTGCCAAGGTTCCTCACCCAGACAGCTTCCCCTGGCTGCTCCCCGGGGATCTTTGTTCTTGAAACTGTGTAAACCTAGACAGCGGGCGATTGTTCTGCCTGGTGAAAGTGTCAAATACACGAAGCGTAAGTACGTATGCTAGAGATCAATGTTATTTATGGATGTTAAAGTGAATCAAAATATAAGAAATCTGAAGTGTCTGCAAGCTGCTCGTTTTCCAAATTAAAAGTGTTTCACATGGTCTTTTCTCCTGTCAATCTTCTCAGTTCTTCCAAGACTTCCTGTGCTGGGAGAGCCCAGGGCCCAGGACTGGCCGAGAGTGTTGACAGACTGTGGGAAAGGCCTGAGAGGCAGAGAATGAAAAATGGAAAACTGACACCTTATAGAAATCGAACAGGATGACATGATCATGTCTGGAGAGTGAATAAATGGGGTGTTAAAGCTGCAGGAGACAGCGAAAGCTTCTGTGGTTCGGACTCATCTGCTGCAGACAGTTACGGCTTTGTCTGCCCCGTGCCTACTCCAAGAGCCATGTGACCGGGGCAGGACGGCGACAGCACCGGCCAGGGGACTCAGAGGACTTCCCTGGAGTGTTAGAAGGTGGTTCGGATGGTGAGGGTGTCTTTACTGCCAGGTCTAAACAAGAAAGACGCAGCCAGAGCTGTCTGTGACCACGCTCCAGTAGCACCGAAGGCCCCTTGGCAATAGAGAGAATGTCACCAACAGATACAGACACGGAGTTGAGATGAACAGAAAGAACCCTGGTGTCCCTCTTCCCTTTGGGATGCCTGACTTTTTTTTTTTTTTTTTTTTTTTTTACCATCTCATTGGTAAAAGTGTCTGTCCCCAAGTGTCAAGTTGTATATAAAATCCATATTTTCATTGGAAATCTGTTTCTTTTTAGGAAAACCGATGCCTCTGTATTGTTCTTACACTCATTATGGTCCCCAAGAGAAACAAAAGGTACCTTTCAATGTCTTTTTAGGAAGAAATGTATAATTATAGCCAGAACCTTACGAATTTATGTACACACACTCGCAGGACACATACACAATCACACCTACCCCCCTCTCAGTCTGCGGGAAAGGTTGTTATTTTGAGACAGAGCTACCTTTCACAGAAAGAACTAATAATAAAAAGAACAAATAATAAAGCTTCCACAGAGCTTTAAGGCACTATAGAAGAATCCAGCAGTTTTTTTAAGTGTTTTCATTGCTTCAGGGAATTCCTCGAACTTCGGATTCGTGCACCATGTGGCTGATGTCATCTGAGAAAGTGAAACAGAAGTGTCAAAACAGTAAGTCAAGTGGAGAACTGGAAATGAACATAATCAGGGTTCGCAAACCAGTACATTTCAAGGAAAATGCTTTTATTTGATCTGTTAATTATAAGAGACCGTCCACAACAATCTTGACAAACAGCATATTTTAAAGCATCCAGTTGACTCTGTGCAACCAACTCATAACAGACAAATTCGCGAAGGAAAAGTTCAATTGCTTTGATAGTCAATCACCATGATATTCTTTTGACTCTGAGAACTGACATACTGTGAAGTTCACAAATCTTAAGTGTATTGCTCAATCACCACCCAAATAAAGATTTACAATATTTCTAACACTCCAGAAAGTTCCCGCATGCTCGTTCTAAATGAATACCCCCCAAGATAATTACTATTCTGAACTTTTTGCCATAAATTAGTTTGCTTAGTGTTAAACTTTATATAAATGAAATGATATACTGTGTACTCTTTCACATTTGGCTCTTGTCACTCGAATATATATATATATATATATATATATATATATACACATAATTTGTAGTTAATCCTCACCTGAGGGTATTTTTCCATTGATTTTTAGATAGTGAAAGGGAGGGGGAAGAGAGAGAGAGAGAGAGAGAGAGAGAGAGAAACATTGATGTGAGAGAGAACACATTAATTGGTTGCCTCCCTCACAACCCCAAGCAGGGCTTGGGATCAAACCTGCAACCAAGGTACATGCCTTTGACCAGGAGTCAAACTTGAGACCCTTCAGTCCTTGGGCTGATGCTCTAACTGCTGAACCAAACCCGCCAGGGTGAACTCAACGATATTTTTGTGTGATCTATCCACGTTGTTGAGTGTAACAATAGGCTATTTTTTTTTTTTTTTTCTGATGAAAATTGGGTTGTTTTTAGTTTGGGGCTATTACACATTAAGGTCCTATGAATATTTTTGTATCTATTTTTAAGTGAACATATGCATCCTTTTATTCTGTTAAAATACCCAGTTCTTTATAATATCCTATTTTTTAAAATATCTGTAGGATTTGTAGTAATGGCCTCTTTTTAATCCCTGGAATGAGTTACTTGAGTCTTCTCTCTTTTTATTTTAGTTTTGCTGCAGAAAGCTTATTGTTTCCATTTGCTCCAAGGCATGGGAGAGGGCTCCAGGGTGGTTAAAAGGATGGGTAGTGGTTTCAGAGAGAGGTCCAGGCAGAAGCCAGACCCCAGGGGGATGCAGAGGGGCCCTCGAAGGCCTCCGGGCTCCCAGGGCACCTAGCTGTGCTTGAGGGTGAGCCTGTCAAAGAGACACTCGCCCAGCCCACCTAGGGGCTGTGGAGGTGAGTCAGGTGTCGCCCATCTTCTTGATGGGTTTCTCCTCCTCCCCCAGGAACTGGTTCCCCAGGAAGTCACAGAGCCGAGGGTCTGTGCAGCAGAACCCGGGCCTGCAGATCCATCAGGGCCTGTTTCAGGTTCCTCTCCAAGGCCATGGCAGCTTCCATGACACCCGAGTGTCACCCCCTTCATCTTGGGACGGCCTCAGCACGTCCTGGAGGAGAACATGGCCACTGCGCTGGTTTTGCATCTTTAAGGAATGCTGGGCGCCCTTGCGCTTCTCTCCCACCAGCTCTGGAGGAAGGGGTCCAGGCCCTCCAGAGCCACGTGGTCGGGGTCCCAGCAGGAGCCCCGAGAGGGGCAGGTCAGCAGGCCCGCAGCTGCGGGTTGGCCAGGCGGCTGGCGGCAGCCTCCACCTCGGTGGAGTAATTCTGAGCAATTAGGAGCTCACGGATGTTCGGCAACAAGGAGTTAAGGTCCGAAAACGGTGTTGGCTGGTCTGGGAGGCTGAGGATGGCGGAGGGGTTCCGAGGTGGTGACTGGAAGGAGGTTGGAGGGTCGGAGGCTGGGAGAAGGGGCGTCCCTGAGTCTGTTCTATCCAAACACTGTTGAAGTAAGAGACAGATCTGGGGACCGCCAAGCGCTTTGCTGTGTTTTCTCTTTTTAAAAATCAGTCTTGTTAGGTGTTTATGAATTTTATCAGTCTTTTCAAACTACCAACTTTTGGGTTTGTTGATCTTTCTTCATTGTAAGTTTATTTTATATGTCATCGATTTCTGCACTTATCATTGCATTCCTTCTATTGTTCTTGGTTTTAATTTGTTGCTTTCCCTGCCAAGCTTCTTGGAATGAAAACTTATTTTCAACCTTAAAATATATGCAAAGATTGCTGCAGCCACTATGGAGCACAATATGGTGTTTCCTCAAAAAATTAAAAATTAAACTGCCATTTGACTCAGTGATCCCACTCTTAGGAATATATCCTAAGAAGCCTGAAACACCAATCAGAAAGAAAATATGCACCCCTATGTTAATAGCAGCACTACTTACATTAGCTAAGATCTGGAAACAGCCCAAGTGCCCATTGATAGAGTGGATAAGTGGATAAAAAAGCTGTGGTACATTCACACCAAGGATTTTTTACCCTTTGAGATGATATGGAAGGACCTGGAGAGTATTATGCTAAGCAAAATAAACCAGCCAGAGAAAGACAAGTATTACATGATCTCACTTATTTGTGGAATATAATGAACAAAACAAGCTGACAAACAAAATAGATCCAGAGACATGGAAGTTGGGAACAGACTGACAGACCTCAGAGGGAAGGGGGTGGGGGTGGGAATAACTTATATGCATATGTGCATCACCAATGGGAGAAGACCAGTGTGGTGACAGCATTGGGGGACAGGAGCAGGGAGGAGGGTGTCGGTGGGGGAATAAAGGAGGACATCTGTAATATTTTCAACAATAAAGATAAATTTAAAAAATATACATGCAATTATTTCTTATATTTATTTATATTTTTAATATATGCATCTTGTTCTATGAATATCCCGTTAGGCACTGCCTTAGTTGCAGTTGTGATATGTTATATTTTCACTTGGTTCAACATACTTTTTAGTTTCCATTTTAATTTCCTCAGACCTATAGGTTATTTAAATATATGTTGCTTAATCATTTGTTGATTTACTATTTATCTTTCTGTTACTGATTTCTCATTCAGTGCTACAATGAGCAAATAAAATATTCTGATTTTAATCTTTCTAAAACTGTTAAGACTTATTTCATGGTCCAATTTGTGGTTTATTTTGGTAAATGTTTTATAAGCACTTAGAAAGAAACAAACTCATAGACACAGAGAACATTTTGATGGTTGCCAGATGGGAGGGAGTTGGGGAGATGGGTGGAAAAGGGGAACAGGTTAAGAAGTACAAGTTGCCAGTTATAAAAACAGCCACAGGGATGTGAAGTACAGTACAGGGAACAGAGTTAATAATATTGTAATAACAATGTATGTTGTCAGATGGGTAGTAGACTTATCAAGGGGATCACTTTGTAAGTTATATAAATGTCTAATCATTATCCTGTATACCCGAAACGAATATAATATTGTATGTCAACTGTCCCAGAAAAACTAAAGAAATAAAAATAAAAGGAAGAGTTCAACCCTATTTATGGGTTTAGTGTTAGAGACTGAGTTCTGGAGCTAGCTGAGGGCCCAGCACTGGGGTGAGGCTGGGCATAGGGAGGGTCGGGGAGGGTCGGGGTCCACAGGGACAGGGCCTACAGAACAACAACAACATTTTCTCACAAAATGAATGGACACTGGTTCATTAGACCCTGCCTGTTAGCCTCAGTTTTCACTGGTGAACTTCTCCATCCCAGGAGAACTGGTAGCCTGCTAGGAAAGCCATGACCGGCACTTCAGTTTCTGTCTAAACGCAGACAAGCCCCTCACACATCCGAAGTCGACCCAAATATAACTCTAACGTTTTCCTTCTGCACAGGACTGGGATCTGTTAGCACTCATCGCTTTCGGAGCTTTGCAGTAGAGCACTTCGTAGGGAAATGTTATTGCCAGCGACTGGGGCAGGCTGGCAGTTTGGGCTCAGCAGGGACTCCAAGAAAAATGGAAGCCTTGGCTCTGGCCGTGGAGGGCAAGTCCGGAGTGCTGACCTCACTCCGAGGGCCGGTGTGGGGAGTTCTGGGAGGTCTAACGACTTGGTAGGGGACCCAGGTGGACCGGAAGTAATACAGGACAAGAATTCTGGGCAGCGAGGAGCCTGTCTAAACCATGAGAATACGGCACAGGTCTTGGCCCAGGGTGAACTGTCTCTGGCAGGCTGCAGTGAGGACTCCGGACTCCTCTCCTGCATCAGTGGAATCAGACCAAGGCTGATCAGTGACATCTGCCATGAAGCTAGAAGGGGTTGGGTGACCCCCTAGGCTCTTTCTTTTCTGATTTCTTTTAAAAGTTGATTTGAAGTTTTTTCAAAAGAATATATTTACATAATGGGCAAAGCAAAGACAACACAGGACTTTAATGAATAAAGCAGTCCCTGACCTTACCCTCCCATGCCTGAGTCCTGCCCTCCACCCCCTGGCCCCCTCCCAGAGGAGAACTTGCCATTTGTAAACTAGGTTCTTATGTCCTTCTTTCTGTTCTGTTTTATTAAGGAACATTTTAAATAGGTGCAAACTCTGAGAGACTAGTATGAGAAACCCCATATTCTATCACTGTTGCTACATGGCCAGTCTCGTTTCATTTCTCTCTATCCCCTTCCAGATTATTAAAAAAAAATCCAAGTCACTAAATTATTTTATTTCTAAATAATTTACTATGACTCCATAAATAAGGAGCCTTGTTTTCAACACAACACATACCATTATCTCCTCAGGGCCACCAAATGTCCAGTGTTCAATTTACTCGATGACCTTATTATTTAAAAATATTTCACCTCACCTACTTCTAAATAATACGCTTATATTTGAATCATTTAGTTTCAAATCCAATAGCACGGTTGCTTCCTTTCAGGGATCCCCGCCCATATTACAGCAAGTCTACAAATCACTGAGGGGCAGAAATGTCCCTGTGGGCGAGAGCCCAGCCGGGGTCCCCGCCCCTGGGGCTGCCCCTGCAGACACTGGCATTCTACCAGCTGCACCTGTCATCAGCTCACCTGGGGCTTTGTGTTTGCACTTTGTGACCTTGAGGGTAATGTTGGAGACACGGGTACAGGGAGTGTCGGTAATGGCACCCTAATTCATTCTTGACAGTGACAATGGCAGCTGTCTCTGAGGTAGCCAATGTGATGTAACGGAAGGACATCACATTTTTTGGAACTAGAGAGCTTGAGTTTCAATCCAGGCTTTGTCACCTAGTAGCTATGTGACCCTGGGCAAATTGCATAACCTTTTTGTGTTTGTTTTCATACATGTGAGGCGGGATAACAGGTTACCTCCAAGGGAAGTTGTTATAAGGACTCAATGAAATAATACGCATAACACACTGAAATAGTACCTGGAACATAGTAGGGACTCAGTAAACTCATGAGCTCTCTCTCAGTATATACATATATAGACTGCATATACATATATTGCTCAAATATAATATTTCACTTTTTTTTTTATCCTCACCCAAGGACATTTTTGCATTTGTCTTCAGATAGAGCGGGAGAGAAGGGTGAAGAGAGAGAGAGAAACATCAATGCGAGAGAGACACATCGAGTGGCTGCCACTCACATGACCCCAACCAGGGCTGGGGACAAACTGCAACCGAGGTACGTGCCCTTCCAGGAACCGAACCCGGGACTCTCTGGTCCACAGGCTGATGCTCTAACCGCTGAGCCAAACCGGCCAGGGCAATACTTTACTTTTTATAAATAAATGGACAACAAATCTAACTCACTTTTATTTTGCATATTTACTATTGTATTTAAGAAATTATCTAGCCTTTCTACTTAAATCTCTACTATGACTATCTAAAATAAAGATATAGTACACAATAAAACAATTCCTTTTAGTAAAACTTCCTTACTTCCAATTAAGAATCCAAATTATAGAACTTTAAAAAAAATAAAATAACTTTTATTAGTTTCCTGTAATACTAACTATTTGAAAGTAAACTTTTCTCTCCTGGTTGGACCTGATTTAACAGACACGTGACTCGGACAGCTACACGTGTTTCAGTCAGGTTTCCTCTGGTTACAAGTGACAGAAAGCACAGAATGATAATGGTTGGCTCATTTGGTCATGTGCTCATACCTATGGGGGGAGCAGAGCACACGCATGGCTGGTGGCTAAGACAGGCTGTCTCACCAGAACCATGTGGAGGAAAAGGGGTGATTTTCCACAGGAAAGGCAGAGAGTTGATATCATATAAAAATACTGTTTAGGCAAAAGCAGTTGTATCATTTACCTAACTGAATTGGCAGTTGTTTATTGGTCATGCTAGCACAATCGAGATGTTATACTTTTTATCAGACACTTTTTTAAATTAATTTATTTTTTATTAATTAATTTTTGTTACAGATGCTTCTCCTTTTTCTCTCACTGATTCCCCCCTCCCTCTCCCTCCCTGCCCTGTCCCAGCTTTGTTGTCCATGTCCACTGTTCATGCACATGCATATAAGTTCTGTGGTTTATCTCTCCCCCACCACCCTCTCTTCTGGGGATTGTCAGTCTGTACCCCACTTCCATGTCTCTGGAACTACCCCATTCCTCAGACTGTTATGTTCATTATATTCCACAAATAAGTGAGATCATATGATACTTGTCTTTCTCTGTTTGGTTTGTTTCACTTAGGATGATACTTTCCAGGTCCCTCCATGTAGTCTCAAAGGATAAGAGATCTTTCTTTCTTACAGCTGCGTAGTACTCCATTGTGTATATGTACCACTGCTTTTTTATCCATTCGTCTACTGATGAACACTTGGGCTGTTTCCAGATCTTAGCTATTGTAAATAGTGCTGCTACAAACTTGGGGGTACATTATATTCTTTCTGATTGGTGTTTCAGGCTTCTTAGGGTATATTCCTAGAAGTGGGATCACTGGGTCAAATGGAAGTTCAATTTTTAATTTTTTGAGGTAACACCATATTGTTTTCCACAGTGGCTACACCAGTCTGCATTTCCACCAGCAGTGTACTAGAGTCCCCTTTTCTCCACACCCTCGCCAACACTTGTTGTTTGATGATTTGTTGATGGCGACCATTCTGATGGTATGAGGTGATACCTCATTGTTGTTTTAATTTGCATCTCTCAGATGATTAGTGATAATGAGCATTTCTTCATATGTCTCTTAGCCATTTGTATGTCCTGTTTGGAGAGGTGTCTATTTAGTTCCTCTGCCCATTTTTAAATTGGGTTCTTTGTCTTCCTTTTGTGAAGTTATATGAGCACTCTATATGTATTGGAAATTAACCCCTTATCTGATATATCATTGGCAATTATGCTCTCCCATACAGTGGGTAGCCTTTCCATTTTGATGATTGTATCTTTCGCTGTGCAGAAGCTTTTGAGTTTGATGTAGTCCCATGTGTTCATTTTCTCCTTTGTTTCTATTGCGTTAGGTGATGTATGAGTGAAAATTCTGCTGCGTATGATGTCTGAAATTTTGTTGCCTATAGTTTCTTCTAGGATTTTTATGGATTCATGAGTCAGATTGAAGTCTTTTATTCATTTTGAGTTTATTCTTGTGTAGGGTGTAAGTTGATGGTCTAGTTTTATTTTTTTTTTGCATGTAGCTGTCCAATTTTCCCAGCACCATTTATTAAAGACGCTGTCCTTACTTCACTGTATGCTCTTGCCACCTTTGTCAAATATTAATTGAGCATATTGCCTTGGGTCCATTTCTGGGTTCTCTGTTCTGTTACACTGGTCTATATGCCTGTTCTTGTGCCAGTACCAGGCTGTTTTGATTACGGTGGCTTTGTAGTATAACCTGAAATCTGGTAATGTGATCCCTCCAACTTTGTTCTTCTTTTTCAAGATTGCTGTGGCTATTCGAGGTCCTTTTTGGTTCCATATGAACTTTTGAAGTACTTGTTCTAATTGTGTGAAGTATACCGTTGGTATTTTGATGGGGATTGCATTGAATCTATAGATTGCTTTGGGTAATATGGACATTTTAATGATGTTAATTATTCCAATCCATGAACAGGATATGTGTTCCACTTTTTTATATCTTCCTCTATTTCTTTTTTTAATGACCTGTAGTTTTCTGCGAATAGGTCCTTTACTTCTTTGGTTAAGTTTATTCCTAGGTATTATTTTTTTGCCACAATGATAAATGGGATTATTTTCTTAGTTTCTCTTTCTGTGAGTTCATCATTGGTGTATAAGAATGCCATCGATTTCTTGATGTTAATTTTGTATCCTGCTACTTTGCCAAATTCATTTATTTAGTCTAGTAAATTTTTGATGGAGTCTTTGGGGTTTTCTACGTATAGTATCATGTCATCTGCAAATAATGACAGTTTCACTTCCTCCTTTCCAATTTGGATCCCTTTTATTTTTTCTTCCTGTCTGATTGCTGTGGCTAAGACTTCCAGTACTATGTTAAATAAGAGTGATGAAAGTGGGCATCCTTGCCTTGTTCCTGTTCTTAAGAAAAATGCTTTTAGTTTTTGCCCATTGAGTATGATGTTGGCTGTAGGTCTTTCATATATGGCCTTTATTATGTCGAGATATGATCCCTCTATTCCCACATTGCTGAGCGTTTTTATCAGAAATGGATTGTGGATTTTGTCAAAGGCTTTTTCGGCATCTATTGATATGATCATGTGGTTTTTATTCTTCATTTTATTTATGTGGTGTATCATGTTTATTGATTTGAGAATGTCGTACCAGCCTTGCATCCCTGGGATGAATCCCACTTGGTCATGATGGATAATTTTTTTGGTGTATTGCTGGATCTGATTTGCTAGTATTTTGTTCAGGATTTTGGCATCTATGTTCATCAGGGATATTGGCCTGTAGTTTTCTTTCTTTGTAGTGTCTTTTTCTGGTTTTGGAATTAGAATTATGCTGGCTTCATAAAACGAGTTTGGAAGTCTTCTTCTTCTTGAATTTTTTGAAATAGTTTGAGAAGAATGGGTATTAGTTCTTCTTTGAATGTTCAGTAAAACTCCCCCGTGAAGCCATCCAGGCCTGGGCTTTTGTTTGCTGGGAGAGTCTTGATTACATCTTCAATTTCTTCTGTTGTTATTGGTCTGTTCAAGTTTTCTATCTCTTCCTGGTCCAGTTTTGGGAGACTATATGTTTCTAGAAATTTGTCCATTTCGCTTAGATTGTCAAATTTGTTGCCATATAATTGTTCATAGTAGTTGTTAACGCTCTTTTATATTTCTGTGGTGTCAGTTGTTACTTCTCCTCTTTCATTTCTGTTTTTGTGTATTTGGGTTCTCTCTCTTTGTTTCTTGGTGAGTCTAGCTAAGGGTCCATCAATCTTGTTTATCTTTTTGAAAAACCAGCTCTTTGTTTCATTGATCCTTTGAGTTGCTGGTTTTTTTTTTGTTTGTTTGTTTTGTTTTTGGTCTCTATGTCATTTATTTCTGCTCTGATCTTTACGATTTCCTTCCTTCTACTTGCTCTGGGGTTTTCTTTTTGTTTGCTCTCTAGTTCTTTAAGTTGTGAGGTTAGATAGTCTATTAGAGATTTTTCTTGTTTTTTTGAGGTAGGCCTGTAGTGCTATGAACTTCCCTCTCAGAACTGCTTTTGCTGCATCCCATAGATTTTGTGTTGTTGTGTGTTCATTTTCATTGGTTTCCAGGAAGTTTTTGATTTCTTCCTTGATCTCCTCGGTGACCCATTCATTGTTTAATAACATGCTATTTAGCCTCCATGTGTTCAAATGTCTTTGTTTGTTCTTCTTGCAATTGATTTCTAGTTTCATGCCATTGTGATCTGAGAAGATGCTTGATATGATTTCAATCTTCTTGAACTTGTGGAGACTTATTTTGTGCCCTAACATGTGGTCTATCTTTGAGAATGTCCCATGTACACTTGAGAAGAATGTGAATTCTGTCATTTTGGGGTATAATTCTCTGTAGATATCTATTAAGTCCATTTGGTCTAGTGCTTCATTTAGAGTCTCTATTTCCTTGCTAATTTTTTGTCTAGAGGATCTATCCAATGATGTCAGCGGGGCATTGAATCCCCTGCTATGATTGTATTGCTATCGATTTCTCCTTTGAAGTCCTCCAGAAGATTATATATATATATATATATATATATATATATATATATATATGTGTGTGTGTGTGTGTGTGTGTGTATATATATATACATCCTCACCTGAGGACATTTTTCCATTTTTTGTTCAGATAGAGTGGGAGGGAGAGAGAGGAAGAGAGAGAGAGACAGAAACATCGACGTGAAAGGGACACATCAAGTGGCTGCCACCCGCACGACCAACCAGGGCCGGGGATAAACTGCAACCGAGGTACATGCCCTTAGCGGGAACCAAACCTGGGTCTCTCTGTATCACAGGCTGACGCTCCAACCTCTGAGCCAAACCGGCCAGTGTGAAAAGTTAACTTTTTTTTTTTTTTATCCTCACTGGAGGACATTTTTTCCATTTTTTGTTCAAATAGAGGGGGAGGGAGAGAGAGAAACATCGACGTGAAAGGGACACGTCGAGTGGTTGCCACCCACACGACCCAACCAGAGCCAGGGACAAACTGCAGCCGAGGTACATGCCCTTAGCGGGAACCGAACCCGGGTCTCTCAGGATCGCAGGCCAACGCTGTAACCGCTGAGCCAAACCGGCCAGGGCTTTTGGTGCTTCAATATTGGGTGCATATATGTTTATCGAGGTTATATCTTCCTGTTGGATAGATCCTTTCAATATTATGTAGTGGCCTTCTTTGTCTCTTGTTATGGCCTTCATTTTGAAATCTATTTTATCAGATATGAGTATTGATACCCTAGCTTTTTTTCCTTTCCGTTTGCTTGGAAGATTTTTTTCCACCCCTTCACTTTCAATCTATGTGAGTCTTTTGTTGTGAGGTGGGTCTCTTGTAAACAACATATAGTTGAGTCATGCTTTCTTGAGAACTTGTTTGGAGGTTCTAGCAGGGGAGCGCAGCTACTTGTATACCCTTGACCGAAGACCAGTCCTCTCCTCTGGGGGAAAGGTGGTCCTCTTCGACCGAGCGCGCAGCTTCGGGAGGGACAAACATGGATCGGTTGAGGGAGGAGGGGGACACCCACCTAGCCAGCCAGATCAGCCGAATCAACCCTGGCGATCAATGGGGTGACAGATGTCGCAGCCAGATCGCCCTCACATCCGAGTCATGCTTTCTTATCCAATCAGCTACTCTGTGTCTTTTTATGGGAGCATTCAATCCATTTACATTTAAGGTGATTAATGACATGTACTTATTTATTGTCATTTTTGTTTAGTGTGGTTCTATTTTTCTTCCCATTTCTCCTGCTAATTACAGCAGTCCCTTTAACATTTCTAGCAGTGCTGGTTTGGTGCTAATGTATTCCCTTAGCCTTTTTTTGTCTGGGAAGCTCTTTATTTGACCTTCTATTTTGAATGATAGCCTTGCTGGGTAGAGTAGTCTTGGGTTCAGATCCTTGTTTTTCATGACCTTGATTACTTCATGCCATTCCCTTCTGGCATGTAGTGTTTCTTGTAAGAAGTCAGGTGAGAGCCTTATGGGGTTCCCTTTGTAGGTAACCTGCTGCTTCTCTCTTGCTGCTTTTAGGATTCTCTCTTTGTCTTGAATTTTTGGCAGTTTGATTACTATATGTCTTGGTGTGGGCCTCTTTAAGTTCTTCTTACTTGGGGCTCTCTGTGCTTCTTGAACTTGAATGCCTTCTTCATTCACCAAATTAGGAAAGTTTTCTGTCACTATTTCTTTGAATATATTCTCTAACCCTTGCTCATTTTCTTCTTCTTTATGGGACTCCTATGATGCAAATATTATCACATTTCCAGTTGTCCCACAGTTCTCTTAAGCTGTCTTCCTGTTTTGTTTTGTTTTTTTTATCCTCACCCGAGGACATTTTTCCACTTTTTGTACAGACAGAGTGGGAGGGAGAGAGAGGAAGAGAGAGAGAGAGAAACATCGATGCGAAAGGACACATCGAGTGGCTGCCACCCACACGACCAACCAGGACTGCAACCGAGGTACATGCCCTTAGCGGGAACCGAACCCGGGTCTCTCCTGACCGCAGGTGGCCGCTCTAACCGCTGAGCCAAACTGGCCAGGGCTGTCTTCCTGTTTTTTAATCATTTTTTCCTTTTGGTTTTCTGATTGGTTGATTTTTTCTACCCTGTCTTCTAATTCACTGATCCAGTCCTCAGCTTCCTCTACTCTGCTTTTTAGATCTTCCAATGAGTTTTTAATTTTTGATATGTCATTTTTTTTTTTTTTTTTAATCCTCACCCGAGGACATTTTTGCATTTTTTGTTCAGACAGAGCGGGAGGGAGAGAGAAGAAGAGAGAGAGAGAGAAACATCGATGTGAAGGGACACATCGAGTGGTTGCCACCCGCACGACCAACCAGGGCTGGGGACAAACTGCAACCGAGGTACGTGCCCTTAGCGGGAACCGAACCCGGGTCTCTCTGTACCGCAGGCCGACGCTCTAACCGCTGAGCCAAACCAGCCAAGGCGATATGTCATTTTTTATCTCTTCTTGGTGGTTTTAATTTCCAATTGGCTTATTTCCAGCATCTCTATGTCCTTACACATGCTATTGAGCTTCCTCAAGATCATGGTTCTGAATTCTAGTTCTGTTAACTTGCTTAACTTTACCTCATTTATCTCATCTTCGGTAGAGGTCTCTTGTTCTTTCATTTGGCTTTTGTTTCTGTTTTTCACATTTTGGCTATCACAGTGGGCTTTGGAGTCTGCCAGATTTTCCCTGTGGGTGTTGGTGTTCTGCTGTTTGTGGCTCCCTCTCCAGGGTTTGGATGAGGCAGGGAGGACCCACTTTAAACACCACTGTTAAGTCTTAACTTTCCTGGTTAGAGTTGCTAGCCCAGGGAATGGTAGTTATCCTCTAGCTTTTTTGCCTGGAGGCTATTAGTAGCGGTCACCTGAAGAACCTTGGTTTCTGAGTTGCCTGAAAAACTCCCTCAGGTGCTCAGTGTAAGAGGATTTCCTGAGGGTGGGGCAGATGCTGGTTGTTAATGGGCCTCAATTAGCATTTCAATGGCCACCAGGTGGGGTTGAATCTCCGAGGGAGGGGCCGCCGCCTCTCCCCAGGGCCCTGGGAAGGAGTAAGATGACCACAGTCCTGCGTGGCTGCACTCAGCAAAAGCTCTGAGCACCCTCCAAATCCCGAGTGTCCCCACACAGTTCCAGTCCACTCTGCCTTCCCTCTGCCAGAGCCCAAGGTGAGTGGCTACTGCCAATTTAGCCTCTGTCCAGGCTCTGTGCTGTGGAGCCGCCTGGGACTTTTAACCCGAGGGCGCTGCTCCCAGCCAAGGGCGGCCGAGGCTGTGGCACCAGCCGAGGGTGTAGCACCCAGGCGAGGCCACAGGACCCAGCCGAGGTCACCGGACGCAGCCGAGGCGGCAGCAGCTTCCAGCTGAGGCAGCTGGACCCAGCCGAGGGCTATCAGACACTTTTTAATTACAGTTAAAGTGAACATTCTTCTCTTCAAATGTGTTCATCCTATTAATTTGATACTAAATAATTTATTTAAAGACACTAAATAATTTATTTAAAGACAATAAATGACAACGTCCTTAAGTATGTATCATATGTCAAGCATGATTCTAAGCATATAACGTGCCTTAACCCACGTAATCATCACCAAGCCTCATGAGATAAGTACTGCTGAGTGCTTATTAATGACAACAGATGTAACGTTGGCAGCCTGACATAGCTTACTTTACTCATATCAAAACGTCTTTTTTAAAACTCTTTTTTAAAATTAATTTTTTAATATTTTATTTTTATTATTATATTTTAAAATATGTTTTTATTGATTTTTTTAGATAGAGAGGAAGGGAGAGAGAGAAACATCGATGTGAGGGAGAAACATTGATCAGCTGCCTCCTGCACGCCCCCTACTGGGGATTAAGCCCACAACCTGGGCATGTGCCCTGACTGGGAATCGAACCGGGACCTCTCAGTCCATGGGATGATGCTCAATCCACTGAGCCACACTGGCCAGTCTAAATTTTATTTTTCAATTACAGTTGACATTCAATATTAATTTATATTAGTTGAAGGTATACAGCATAGTGGTTAGATAATTATATCATTTACAAAGTGATCACTCCGATACTTCCAGTGCCCACCTAGCACCATACATCGTTATTACAATGTTGTTCACTATATTCCCTATGCTGCACTTTACATCCCTGTGACTATTTTGTAACTACCAATTTGTACTTTTTAATCCATTCATCTTTTTCATCTAGCCCCCCTCCTCTCTGGCAACCATCAGAAAACAGTTTTACTCTTAAAAAAAAACAAAAAACCCACAACTTTATTTTTGTTATAAAAAAATAGATTTGAAATGATAGTGAACCAATGCACAGCGCCTGGCGTTGCCAGCCATGAGCAGCTCGGTAAGCATGACACCAGGAAATGCCCAGGCTCCAGCCACATCGTGGCAGTAATTTCCTGAGGCCATACATTACCAAGACTTTGCTAAGAAAGGGAGGGCTGGACTATAAAGTACCAGTCTAACCTTCAACCAGTGAAACAGCAAGGCAAAATTATTCACAGTTTGCTCACATCAGCATGATCTGAGTGAACTATCCCCAAGGACACACTGAAATGAGCAGGAAAGGCGTGTGGATGAAATATAATCGTCAGAAGCAGAGGAAAAGACATGACAAAGCCAACTGATTGACATTTTATGACCAACTTTCCGTCATCCTTTCGGCTACAGTGTCCACAGGCACACCCCAAGTCGCTAAGTCCTTGAAGCTGACAAGGAAGAAATAGGATGTGTGTGTGTGTCAGTGTGTATTTGTGTGCATGCATGAGTGTGTGTATGTTTAAATTCATGGCCAGCAATGCTGTTATATGTGCTAAATGGCTGAAAAATTAAGAGAGTGCTGGGCTCTGCTTTAATTGGATTTTCTAAAGCATAGACAAAAGGTAGGGAAGGGGCATGCATTCTTTGATCGATGTCTTTCTTCAGAACATGCACAGCTGGCCCAGAGTCTGTCTCTTGCCTAATTAAGGAGCCTTATTCTGCTCACGCTTGGAGCTGCTGCCTGTGTGCTAGTCTAGAAGCTGACATCAAACTCATGTGGCCAGAAATGCCTTCTCAGGTAAAGCAGGCACAGAAGACTGAACCCCCAAGTGTTATGGAATCTATACGGGAACAAACGTTGACAATGGACAGCACAGAAACATGATGCAAAAGCTCTGGTCTGGAGAAGTGGCCCCCAGAAAAATGCCTTCAACCAAAACTTAGACATACAGCCAAGGGGCTAATGAAATGAACACCCACTGGCTTTCAAAGATCAGCTTTTGTCATGGTGGGAGGTGGGGTAACGTGGGTTCGCTCAGGCTGGGAGAAGAGAGAAGCTGTTTTATAGTCTGGCTGTATGTTGTCCCTTTTCCTCACCAGGACCAGGACTATGGAGAGGAAATCTAGGCACTTAGGATGCAAAATTTAAGCAGATAATTCACTCTTTGGTACCTGCAGTGCTACAGCCAGAAGAATCTTCCAAGCATGCAAATATGAGGGCCCCAAAAATGGAGTGCAAAGGCCTTAACCAGGCTTAAAATAATGGTGCTCTGATTTAATGTGCCTATAGCCCGCTGGGGAGCTCTTGAAGGTAAAATGCAGATTCTAGGTTAGTAGGTCATGGGTGGATCCTGAGATTCTACATTTTGAACAGATTCCCAGGTGATGCCGAGGCTACTGGTCTGGGGATCACATTTAGAACAGAAGAGTTCAGGTGCTAGCAAAGCAAGGCCATGAGCTGTATCTGGCCTGCCCCTGTTCTGGTAAATAAAATATTATTAGAATGCTTTCATTAAACATTGCCTATGGATGTTTTCTCTATAGAGTGGCAGAGTCAAATAGTTTCGTCAAAGACTATATGGACCAAAAAACCTAAAGTATTTAGTATCTGCCCTTCACAGAAAAGTTTGCTGATCCCTGGTTCATTGAATCTGTTTTAGTTTCTCTCTCATCACTCACATTTCAGCCAAATGCCCCATATTTAAATTTCTAGGGCTTTGCAAATGAGGTTATCTTTCCCTTGATGTTCAATTCCTTCTCTTTGTTACTTCTTACCTTATTGTTCTGATCTCATCTTATTTCTTCCATGGCCCCTTCCTTGACCTCCCAAATCTGAGCTAGGTGAGTCTCACATATGTTTTTGGAGAGTCTTGAACTTCCCATCAGGACACTAATTGCCCTGAACTATAATGGCCTGTTTCATCAACTGGATCTCCCATTGGGCCATAGACTTCTTAAGGGCAGGGGCTATATCTGTTAATTATTAAACTCTAAGCATGGGGCACATAGTACTCAGTTTTAAGTTTGATAACTTTATGATACCTTAGGCATCTTATTTTTAAGCACCTTGAATAGAGAGATCTTGACATTCCAGAGAAATTTAGCCCAATCTGTTTCTACTGGTCTCCTTGAAGAGGACAAAGTCCTCAGGAGTGGTCCACCCTGCTGAGGACAATGCCACCACACATACGCACAGTCCTCAGCTCTGACTCCGGGGTTGGGCAGGGAGCTTACATACCCTTTGAGATGAAAATATCTGAGGATTTAATAATTGATCTAATTTTTCCTGGACTCTTCCGCACTGGATTACTTAAGAGCTGAGATAAAAGTTTTAGCGGGGGGTTGGGGGGGGAGGATAAAACTCTTGCTTATAGTGATTCTTAGATTGTGTTTATCCCCATCCCCCTTTAACGAGGAGAATGAGAATCCAGTTCAATGGGCCATTTCAAGCAAGTAATCAGCCATTAGGTCAATTGCCTCTTTCAAGAGGCCAAGAAGTGGTTTTCAAAGCTCATTTCCACTCAGCACACCCAGTGGAATCTTGGGTGAAGAGCCAGAGCCTGTGCGGTGAGTCCTGTGGGCCAGCCGGGTCTGGCTGCTGCAGACTGGCCCCTGCAGTTCCCTGAGATTCTTCCTTGCGCAGCTCAGTGTGCGCTCCCAAGGTGGCCCTTCTGCGGCAGGAAGGAGGCAGGCGGTGGCAAGGCCTAAAGCCTTTAAGCCAGCCATTGACTGAAGGTTGGTAAGATTATCTGGCTGAGATACTCTGATCTCACCAGATGCACCTCAACCGCTGGTTCTTTAATTCTTCCCGGAGACGTTTAAATCATCACCGCAATGTTTGCACATCACAAGGCATTTACCTCTTTTCCTCACATTCTTTATTTCTGCTCATTTATGGTCAGTCCCCCCAGGCCCTGTTCCCGCAAGTTCCTAGTGAGTGGTCAGAACCTATGTACGTCCAGTGCCATTGCTTTTTTTGTTATCACAGATGAGTACTTATGACTTTTTAATATCATAGGCATTTCCTCTGCAATCTCTCTCACTTTCTTTTTGAAGCGAGAAAAAATCTCCTTAGGAGAAATTATGTAACTCTAGAAACAACAGCCAGCATTGGACACATCCTGTGACAGTGAAAAGTCAAATTCCAGATGTTGGGTTTAGATTCTCCAAAGCAAAGAGCGCAAGGAAGGGAGGGATTGGAGTCGGATCAGGAACTCATTAGAGCTTTGCTGATTTCCCTCCCTGCACAGTTAAGAGTTCAAGGCAGGCAGCTGAGAAAGGCTTTGGGGGCAGGTCCAGGCAGGCAGCGCCTCAGCCCCATCTGCCGAGTGAGGGACAGTCCTCTAACTTTCAGATGTTTGGTCTATTTCCCCTCCTGATGCTCTCAATAAATGTTTACCGATGACCATCTGACTAGGACAAACAGGATGGGTCCTGGGAGAGATAGTTTATTTATTTTCAGTCAGAATACTGTGTTGATGAGTAATTTCTGGATTTTTTGAAGGTTGACCTATTTTACTGCCCCCTCCCCCACGACGTGAAATAGCTGCTCATTTCTCTGTTTTGGTTTTGTCATAGTTAGAATTTTTCAGGCCACACACAGACATACTTTTTAGTTTTGGCAAGGGGTAAACAACCAAGGCTCATAAATTACATTCATAAATATTTAGTGTACTTCGATGTGTTGAGGGGTTTTAAAGGAAAAGAAAGAAACCCAAGACTGGGTAAAAGCAAGCTTTACCCAGAGGAGAATGAAATCCTTTATTTTATTGTTCGAAGACTTGAAAGCAGTCACCAAGAAACAAACACAAAAGTTAACTATTGAAGTTTTCAGTGGAATCAGATTCTGTTCCGAACGTAAGGGCAAGGAAAATCTCTCTTGATTTCAATACAATTTAGGATTAAGTGTCCCACAGTGACAGGGTGAAGAGACAGTTGCATTTAAGAGTCGATGAATCATGGAGAAACAGAAACTGTGGCCCCGAAACCAATCAGTGACCTAACACGGAGTTCCCCGGGGTCAGACCGTGGGCAGGAGTCAGGGTTTCTGGCTTCCTCCATTCCTGGGGGGAAGCCCGCACTTCCTCCCTGCATCTGGAAGGGAAGATCAGGTGTACCCACGTTAGGAGACCCGAACACAGCTATTTGCATTCAGTAGAGTTGATGCTGGGTAGGGATGGTGTTTGCGTTGAGAAAGTTCTTCACTCTGAGTATGCACCCCTGCATTGATCTAGTAGGGCTCCCGGACATTAAAAATAGGGTTTAATTTCTAAAACGTTGATTGCCAAAAAGCTTTTTAGGAATCTCTCTGTTGCACACAGCGAGGTGGCCCTGGGCTGGCTAACTCCCTGTCGGCTGATGAGGGGATCAGCACCAGGAGCGTTTGTCGCTTCTCTGCTCAGAAACCCCCATCCAGCGTCTCTCCCTTGTCTACTGCACCTTTCTCAACCTTGGCATTCTTGATATTGGCGCTGGATAACTCTTGTGCGGAGCTATACTGGGCATCGTAGAATATTTAACTGCACTCTTGGCTGTGACAGTAAAAAATGTCTCCAGACATTGGCAAATGCTGTTCCCTGGGCGGTAAAATTGCTCCTGGCTGAGAACCGCTAGTCCGTCAAATAAAGGATGTCTTTCCTTCTCCACTGCTGGAGCCTAGTCCCCACCTCCCTCACGCTGTCCTCCAGGCACCGCTGTCTCCCGCCCCCGTGCTGTAGACTTTGCTCATTATTGCGCTTTGCTCATGTGCCTTCCCCCTTGAAATGCCCTTTTTTGGGGAGGGGCTTGTTTTAATCTAATTCTTTGCCCACTTCAGCTGTCTCCAGTCCCCCCACCCCCAGAGTTCCCTGCCCACCCTGCTTTCCTCTTCCTGCTTATTGTCCCCCTTGCTCTTTTTGGGACAACAGAAACTCCAGATGTGACCGGGGTGATCAGAGAGCAGGGGGGTCTTGCTCCTGGGCAGAGTCCCGGAGAAGGATCAGGAGCCCGGAGTAGAAATGACTGTCTGGGACAGTCCCAAGAGTTTCTGTTACTCAGAGGGGACCAGATGTCACTGAGAGACCCAATTAGGCCTTGCAGTAGGTTTGGGGTGATGCCCGGCGGTCACCTGAGCAGATTGACACCAGAAGTCCGGAGGGGAACAAGGAACATGGCTGTTAGAGATGGGTGGCAGCGTTGAGGACTAGCTTTATTGCATGCCAACACCTTGGCACTGCAGAAGCTACTCCAGGTACTCACTGGGAACACCAGGGATGGTGGCTTTACCCCACAATCCCACAGATTCCTTTCTAGCCATTTTGTATAATAATTATTATTCTTTTTCTTAGTGTGACCAATGGACTTAATTGGCCTGGGATGGGTTGAGGGGGGACCCTGGGACCTGGGACTTCCACTTTTAATGCTGAGAGGGTCCCAGGCATACAGGGTTGAGTTAGTCACCTGCAACACTATTATATATTACACTTATCACCACTAGCATTAATGTAGTTTCTAATGTTCTCTATTATACACAGTTTAAGTCTTCTCAATTTTATGCAAAGGCAGTTGAAAGCTACTTTAGAAAAAAAATTGATTTGTAACAAAATTCAAGGAAAAAAGTGCATCTACCACACAAACACCTTTCAGCGAAGGTCATCTCTAATGAGGCTTCTTCTGCACAGAACTCTGCAGTTGCCACCACCGACAGAGCCCTCGGCATGCTGCCGGGCTCTCCCTGGCACGGGCCCTGCCGGAACTCACAGCACTGTGCCCAGGAGGTTCTACAGAACGAGGAATATCCGAACATGTGAACGATTCTTTTCTTTTTTATTTCTGCGGCTCAGGCTTCCTTCCTGGTTAAGTCAACTGGGTGATCCGACCTATTCTAGTCTGCTGTTCCCTTTGGAAAACACCTGAGGTCCAGATAATTGAGTTGGTTAATCAGGATACTTGAACAAAACAATACGAGCCACCAAGATTGATTTAATTGTGTTTATCTGAGCAGATTTGGCCACAAAAATACTTGTCCTGAATCCTAGTCTTATATACGTTTGACAGGCCATCTAACTGCATAGCTCGGCTAGTGCTCCCCAACCGCTAGCTTTCTCCTCTGTAGAGTGGAGATAATGGTGCTCAGTCTGTGTCAAATGAGGGCATTCTGAGAAGTGTAAAATGTTATGCAAATTGAAGTCTTTGTACGGAAAGTGCTTTCTTTCCCAGACTTAAAGCAAAGAATATTATGTTAACCTTACCTTGGATTTGGGTTCAAAATCTTATGATGCATTAGCACTTAATTTCACATGTGTGGTACAGTTGTTATTTTTAGCTAATATCATCTAAGTCACCGCAGTCCTGCAGTATGGACCCCGAGGCAGCACGTGTGGATGGAGACAATGGGATTTTATCCTTGAGCTCCATTAAATGCCATGGAGTTCGCACAGTGGCCCCTTGATGGTAACAGAGCCTTCGCACCCTGAGGAATAAACTTCTACAAAGTATTTAAAAGCCTTGCTTCAGACAGGCAGAGGTGATGTCACCTAAACCCAACCTCAAAATTCAAGCTCAAAAGAAAACCATCAAACTCTACAATTCCTATGTGATGTTTCAAGCTAGGTGTCACCTGGGAGGTAGGGTAGGGCCTACTTTTCTTTAATTCAAAGGCATTTATGGTGTTGAGAACATTATGGAGGTCATTTCTCTCTCTCTCTCTCTCTCTCTCTCTCTCTCTCTCTGTCTCTCTCTCTGTGTGTGTGTGTGTATAGGGCAGAGGGAGAAGTACAACAATTTTGAGTTAGACTAACCTGGGTTTAAAGAGTTTTGCTCTTTATCTGTGACTCCAAATGCGTGAATATTGAATTAATAATAATGATAGTAATAATCTATCTTATTATTCTGGCTGAGTTGAGATGAGAATACTGTCTTTACATCAAGGATGCCTACCCGGGTGGCTCACGAGGAAACAGCCCAGAAGGATGCTTACAGGGGGATGATTCAGGACAGGAAGAATTAGCTTTGGCCGCAGCCTATCAGCTTGGCCCTCCTGTAGGAGAAGAATCAACTGGGAGGTCGTGGTGTGGAAGGCTGGTTCCCAGTAAAGTCTATTGATAGGAGGAAGAGAAACAGGAGAAAATTGTCACATAACATTCAGGCAAAGGTGAGAATCCCACAAAATGTGTGGCTGGGGACAGTGTCTTCAGGAGCCAATTGCAGCCCGGCCCAAACTCGGCCCGCGGAAGGGTGGGAAGGTGGACTGCAAGCCAGTGCTTCTCCTCAGGAGGCCTGCCTTCGGCAGCTCCAGGCTGCTCAAGGGGGTCCAGATAAACCATATTCTAGGCTGTGGGTGGTGCCTGTCTTCCGGCCACCTGGTGCTCTCTCCAGGCCCCGCCCATGTCATAGTCGCTCCTACCTATTGGAATCCAGCCCCTCCTTTCAGACCCCTCTCAGATGAACTCCTTCTCGGTGGAATGACCCAGCTGGAGGGCTCTGTTTCCTAAGGATGGTGCCTAGCTACTGAAGTGAAATCAATCAGTCAATCAATCAAACAAATTAAAAAAACAAAAACAGGAGCAACTTGGGGATTTGGAAAGGATAGATTTTGGATTGGTAACTATTATTTTACTAAGTAAGGATTTTGAAAAAAGCACAAACAACTATTTAATTTTTATCAACGTTATTACGTTAATTTCAAAGGTAGGAAGGGCATGTTTTTAGACTAAACAATGGTTTTTGAAATCGAAGAAATTTAACCTTACAAATAAACCTGGTATATTTTTCTTTCTTTCTTTCTTTTTGCCTCATTTCAGCTTAGACGTCTGAAAAATTCACTATGGGCTTAGACCCTTTTACAGGTCCCTATTATGCTGGCATTTTTTTTGGTTCATGCCTATTGTATCCTAAACTCCCTTAGCATAGGACCCAATTCTATCTTGTTTCTGTGTCCTCTGAAGCTCTTAGCCTTGAGTCAGTCCCCAGAAAAGTTTGAGAATATAGATGGATATGCTGTGATTGAACAAGGAGACTTCTGGGTAGACCAGAACAAAGGACGGGCTATCCCAGGTGTCCTTTGCTGCCCCAGTTTCTGAGAGTTCCAAACTGGAGCCAGAGCTATGGTAGATTGGCTGCATTAGATGCCCTTGTCCTGCGGTCTTATCGTGCCCTGCAAGGGGCCCAGTCACATGACTTACTTGGGATAATTGGATGGTAGCAGATATGAGACAAACGGGCTTGAGAAGGTACTTGTGTATTCCCTCTTGTATCCTTGCACTCTGCTCTTGCCTTGACAAGAACGTGTCTGAGTGGCCTGCTGGGAAATGAGATAAGTGACGAGAGCCAAGTTATCCCAGTCAAGGCCAAGCTAGATTACCCAACAGATAGCCACATGAGGAAGAAAACCATTATTATTGGCAGAGGCAACTGGTCAACCAACAGCTAACAGTAGCCTCTTGAGAGAGTCCAACCAAGATCAGCTTTGATGAAAACTGAAGTAAGCAAAAAGAAGACGGAACCAGGAAGAGAAGGAAATCTGCAGGGAGGTGAGAGGCCAAAGATAACCTCTGCCCACTCAGCAGTTATCCCTGACCCTAGACTTAGTGACAGCACTTGTATTCCTGGGGGCCAGCTGGCAGGAGTGTGGCGTTTGGAATGCAGGCTTAGGTTCCCAGGAGGCATTCTTCTCCTTCCCAGTGGTCTTAGTCCTGTAGCGCATCCTTCAGCAAGTGATTTTGCCGGTCTGAACCACACAGGTAAGCCCTCAGCTATTTGTGTTAATTAAACACATGTAAAATGCATCTAAAATTTTTCAAAACAACACACCACAAAAAATACCGAAGTTTTGATACGTAAAGCTAAATCAAACAAGTCAGGCATACTGCCTCTTGATGTCTCAGCTGTATAATGTTTTGTCTTTTCAAACTTTCTCAGCCAACAAGCAGAGGGGAAGGTCTTCTAAATTTTGCAAATGTATTAGCAGCTTTTCTGAAATCACTGATACAGAAAATGCTTTGCCCAGATCTGGCTACAAATTTTCCTGCCATCTTGATGAGATTTATTGGCTCTCAGCACAAGCCTCCAGTATTGCCATAGGTCAGGTGCAAATGAACCATTTTGTTCTGCCTTTGCCCAAGTTTTAAAAATTAAACCTTCCCTCTAAGATAGGGAATTCTGCTTCAAGAGGGCCTGGGAAGAGAGTGAGTAGAATAAACACCGGCCATTCACCAGAAACAATTTGGAGCCTGCAGCCAAAATGTGATTGCTCTACCTGCTTTCTAGAAAACCTGTGAGTGGACCTCCAGCTACACCAGCACCTGTACCTACAGGAGCTGCTCTGCTACTTTCCCTGAAAGGAGTGGTACCTGGTTTAGACAAGCACCTCATCTGTGCCTGTCTTGGCAATTTGTTAATGGCTTGGCAGTTTTGAGGTTTGAAGAGGTCATAGGCAGTAATTAGTATGTGGAAGGGCATATTAGGGTCCTTCACCCTGGCTGCACGGTAGAGACACCTGTGGGGCTTAAAAATGACCTGTGGTGGTTAATTTTATGTGTCAGCATGGCTGGGCTACAGTGCCCAGATATTTGGTCAAAATTATTCTGGATGTTTCTGTGAGAGTGTTTCTGGATGAGTTTGACATTTAAATTGCTAAAGCAGATTGCCCTCCATAATGTGGGTGGGCCTCACCAAGTCAGTTGAAGGCCTGAATAGCACAAAAGATCGACCTTCCCTGAGGAAGAGGGAATTCAGTCAACATGTCATCTTTGAACTTCAATTGCAACACTGGCTCTTCCTGGGTCTCTGGTCTGGTGCCCCACCTGCAGATATTGGTCTTGCCAGCTTCATAATCATGTGAACCAGGTCGTTAAAATCTATCTATCTATCTATCTATCTATCTATCTATCTATCTATCTATCTTATTGGTTTGGTTTCTCTGGAGAAGTCTGAGTAATATAATGACCTTAGCTGAGCCCTGTTTTCCTATCATTCTGAAGCAGTTGTCCTGGGGTAGCCCAAGGGAGTGTCATTTTTAAAAGATCTCTGGGTGGTTCTCATGTGCCCAGTGCTGAGGCCTACTGCCAGGGCCACTCTGTTCCCCTCGGATGACACAGGCCCTGGTTCTATCACATCACTGTCATTAGAGTCCTGATTTTGCCATTAATTGGCTGAATAACCTTAGACACATAACTTACACTTCCTAAGGCTAAGTGCTTTTCTCTACAACGTAGAGATAATAACACCAGGGCCATCAGATTGTGGTGGAGGTGATGAGACGCCAAAGGATATGAGGTATGGAAGGCACAATAGTTTTTTCTTTATTAAGTGGGAATGATTATGTGTTGTATGCCTGTTACTTTTGTAATCACCATGTTGAACAAAACACAGGGCACTGTAAGTGGGATGGGGCTTTTTTTTTTTTCATTCTTAGGTGCTAACCTTTGGTCTCTCCTCCCTGACCAGCAGCTCAGTCTCTGCAGTATACCCCATGTGGCAAAAAAAAAACCCTGAATCTGATTTGATTTCAACACAGCAGCGGCCAAGTCAGGATGGGTGGGACCCTGGATAGTCAAGATTCAGCAGCCACAGTTGCCTTGGGGTCTCTGATTGCAGACTCTGCACAGGTGGACTAGTTGGGACTTTGGATGAAGTCATAGGTCACTTTGCAAATGTTGGTGAAACAAATTGAAATATTGTGGTCAAATTGAGCAGTGCGAGAGACCAGGAGACACATGTAAGCAATTTTCATGGTGAGCTGAGATGCACACCGTCACCTGGGGTGAGAGGCTTCAGCTCATGCCTGGGTGAAAATGATCCCCGGGTCTGGGCAGCTCGCGGGTGCTGGCGTCGCCGTCAGGTGGCCATGCCCCCGCTCAGGTGTGGGAAGCACGCTCCTCGCAGCGATTTCATACCCGGACATTTGAGAGGGCTATGGGAAGCCACGTCTCCCTCACTCTGTCATCCCGAGTGAAATGGAGTCAGGACACGTAAAGAGCGTGTCCTGTAATTTATGGCAGCAGAAACAAACCCGAGCAGCCCGGGCTGAAACTACAAAGGTGAGGGCGATGGGAGAGAAGCTGGGCGTGGATAATGAGGTTAGCATCCTTTCGCCTCGTGTCTCAGGAGTCGGGGCGGGATGGCCTCGGCACTGGGGCCGTTAGCAACATGCTCGCTCACATTGAAATTGTGAAAATAGTTGGATTTGTTTACATCCTGCATTGTAAGAGGCCATTTGCAATGGCTTCAGGAAAGCACTTCATTGGACAGTCTTAAAGAACAGGGAACAGGCTTAGATTCAGAAAAGCTTACGCTGGGCGTGTACATTTTTGCTTCACCAGGAAAAGAACCTATTCCATGGCCGCCAGTGGAACCTCCTGCAAGATCACGAAACTCTTGATAGTTTCAGGTGCAATCACGTGTGTACTCACAGGCGGCCTCTGGCTTGGGCTCTATGCTGAAGTCTGAACACATAAGATGTGTTCATCTAATGCCAACCCCACAGGGACTTCTATGAAAATGCTGTATGGGGCAGTGACGAACAAGGTACACAAAGTTCTGTGCTTTACTAGCAGTGTAGGTATATGCAAATTACTTTAAGACTCAGTTTTCTCATCTGTAAAATGGGTTTGATAATGGTAGTAATTATATTATGGTGATGACCATCGAGTATTGGGCACCTACCATGTGCTGAGCTCACGATGTGCTCAGTTGTAAGAGCTTTTCATGTATTCTCTGTTCAGTCCTAACATTAATCTGATAAGGTAGGTTACTATTATCTCCATTTTTACTCCTTCAAAGGGTAAATAAAGTGAGCATTAAATGAGTTAGTGTGTATAAAGCACTTAGCACAATGCTTTGGAGACCTCAGTAAGTGTTAGCAGTAATAATAATAATGAATATTACATTTTCATTATTTCAATTGTCCCTCAAATAACTGCAATAGTTGCTCTAACAGATACAATGCTGGCATTGCCTTTGCTGCAGGGACCAGCTTGGCTAAATCTGGCCCCTTTGAGTTTTCAAGGCTGATCTAATCTTCATTCTTTTTTTTCTGTTAATCCTCACGCAAGGATATTTTTTCATTAATCTTTAGATAGAGTGGAAGAGAGGAAAGGGGGGAGAGAGAGAGAGAGAGAGAGAGAGAAACATCAGTGTGAGAGAGACACATCAAATGGTTGCTTCCCACATGAGCCTGACCTGGGCCGGGGATCAACCTGTAACCCAGGTCCACACCCTTGAACCTGAGACGTTTTGGTCTGAGGGTCGATGTCCTAACCACGGAACCAAACTGGCCAGGGCCTAATCTTCATTCTTAAGGCCAAACTCAAATCCACTTTGAGTTCGAGACAGGTAAACAAAATGCTGTGAGGGCTCAGGATGGGGAGAAAGTACATCCAGGAGGGTAAAGTCTTCTCGGCGAGGTGGTCTTGGAGATGGATTCTCCAGAATGGATGGGATCACAACCACCAGTGTGACTGCAAAGGCCTACAGCAGAGACATCAGCATGGACATGACCCAGACAGTGACCAGGAAGCAGGACAGTGCAGAGCATGTGTGAGGCAACTGTGACTAGGCCAGCTGGCCAAGGGCAGAGGAAACATGTTCAGACTGAAAGGGTAAGGTGTTTTGTGGAACAACTCGAATGCATTCCAAGAGTTCTGGTGGGCAAGGAACCACTGCAGGATTATAAGTGGTGAATGCCACGGTCAAAGCTGTCTGCTTCTTGAACACAGTGGCAGTCCCAGAGTTACCCAGGGAACGCATACAATTCTGGGATTTAAAATGAACTCAGAGCCAGGCCCCAGTCCAAAGTGGATTTGAGTTTGGCTTTAAGAATGATGATTAGATCAGCCTTGAAAACTCAAAGTGGCCAGATTTAGCCAGTCTGGTCCCTTCAGTGTTTTATCTGAGTTTAAAGTGACCCAACCCATCTTCGGTTTGCCTTTTTGCCTGCCTCACAGGAACTGACAAGGAACAGCAAAGAGCACCAGCCGATAACCTGAGACAGAGCCGTGTTGGGTAAAATTTGTATAAAACTTGCCACTAAATATTTTAGCATTTCCTCCCCCTTCCCTGGGACAAAGGGATTCAGGACAATCAGTCCCTCGTGTGTTTCTTTTGTGCAGTCAGTGTGCAAGGCACGGAGCTGGAATGCTACGTCACACGGTCCCTGTCCGCTCAGAGCTTCGAGTGGAGTGCAGAACCTGAGACATGAGCATCAATAACTGTAAGAGAAAGTGGAAAAGAGAGCGTGTAGACAGTGTGCTTGGGTCAGGGAGGGGTGCAGGGACAATTACGACTTTTCTTTGGAGAAAGACAACCTATCTCAACCCCCTTTGTTTTGTCCTTTATAATAATTTAGTGTACTGTCTACTGTGGGCTATTTGGTATAGTGTCTTGAAGTTCAAAGAGACGTTGGTTTGAATCTTGGCTCCACAGTTTACTAGATAGGACTCCTCTAGTAATTTTCCCAAGCTTCATTTTCTACAAAATAGTGATATTAGTTACTTCATGGAATTGGTATTGGGGTGCAACAAGAAACATATTAGTTAAGATATACAGATACTTTTGTCTGCAAGTAGCAGAAATCCCAATCCAAACTGTCCAAAACAGGGGATTCACTAGCTTTGGAGTGGAGCAGACTCAAGGTTGAACCATCTCATCAGAGAGTAGGCTGCTCAGCCTCTGTTCTACCATTGACAGGGGCAGCTTTCCCCAGACCCACTCCACTCATGTTTACAGCAAAGCACAGTGTCCACGGGTCCTCATTCATTTTCACTGTCACTGGGCTAACCGAGGCCAGTGCCTGGTCTGAACCAGGAACAGTCATTAGAAGTTTCTGTGTAAATTGCTGGGAAGTTGTGTGTGGCCTTAGGTAAGTTAGTTAACCTGTTTCCTTATCCGTCACTTGGACTTGATGATAGTACCTACCTCTTAGGAGTGATGTTAGATTTTGGTGAATGATAGTCACTTTAGATCAGTGCTTTTCTTTCAAACTAGCAATAGCAACCTATTGGTAAGTGGTAAAATAAATTTAGTGGATTGTGGCTATCTTGAAAACCACAAAATAGAATGGTAGTGAATCAAGAATCCTAGAGCATTTTGCATGTGCTTAAGGTAAATAATGTTTCGTGGAACTTTCGTTTAAGTTTTATATGTATTTGGTTGTGATAGAAAACCTCTTTGATGAACTTAGTTCATGAAAAATAAAACCTTGAGGAACATTAGCTTGGGCTAATCAGGGTGATTGCCTGAGGCTGGGCATTCCTTTAACCAGGGCATTGGGAGAGAGAATTAGATGTTGGGAAAAAATACAAACCACAGACAACTCTGTAAAGTTTACCAAGTGCCATTACTGATTTAAGAACGTCACATATATTAGCACATGCAACTTTCACAGCAACTGTATGTTAGGCACCTTTAATAAACCCATTTTCCAGGTGAGAAGACTGTGATAGAGAAGTTAAATAACTTAGACAACATCACACAGTAAGTGGTGGTGGAGTTGGCTCACACCCACACAGTCTGGCTCCGGAGTCCATGTGTTTACTGCATGACCCTGAGAGACAGCACTCAGTGTTCCCTCCCTGGATGGGCCGCGCTCAGCCCACAGCCAGGCATGCAGAGTAACACTCCATAAACAGTAGCTATCACTAGGAATATTATTTTGAAAGACCGATTTGCAACCATGACATGTCCCTCCTTGTTGTTCTGCCCAGCCTGAAGACACGTAGACAAGTCCATGGGTGGAAGAAAACCTTGACTTTCTATTCTGAGTTGCATGTTTGATAAAGGGGATCTCATGTTGTCCTCAAAAGACAGCCACGTTTTTCAAAGGCTATGTGTATGGATGGAGTGGCACTGGTCAGGGACGAAAGGCAATTTTCTTTAAAACAGGACACCTGTCACCCTGAGATGTGTTAGATGATGGTCTCAGTGACACATCCAGAAATACATGGTCCTAGCCACTGAGAGCACGTGGTGGATGAAGGGTCAGTTTGATTCTGGTGTTTAATATCTTCCTGGGGTGTTAGGGAAGGAGACTGGAAGACTGAACACAACGACCTTCATGTGCCCTAGTGTAGGGAGCAGCAATGAAGAGCGAGCCCGAGCGAGCCTGACCTTATTTTGTACAGGGCATCTCGGTGGGCTAATCTAATACAGCAAAGGAAGAATTTTTAAAAAGAGTCCCAAGAGGACTAATACAATGACTTTGAATTTCATTACATTTGGGAGGGAGGCACTAATTCAATTAACCACAAAATGAGAATTTTCCTGCCCCTTCTGTTTGCGGCAGTTCTGAAGACAGATGCGCCCAGGAAATGCCCATGCTGCCTTTGAATATAGTCTTCCTTCTGAAGAAAAACAGTGCTGCCAAATTTCAGGCCAGCTTCCCAACCCTTCCTTTTTGTTTTTTGTAAAATCATTGGGAGGGCGAGTAGCATAGTGAATAAGAGCATGGACCTTGGACTGTGCTCTCCTGCGTTTAAATCTCAGCTCTGCCATTTATAGGTGTGTACCCTGGAGCAAGTTACTTAACCCTTTTGAGCCTCAGTTTCCTCACCTGTGAAGTGAGGATAATGAAAAGTAGCTATCACAGTCATAGGACTCATGAGTATTAACTTAGGTCATATATGTTAAAGCATTTAGAGAGGTGCCTGGGATACTCTATTTAAATGCTTGTTATTATTACTCAGTCTGCTATGTATGAGCACCATACAGAGAGCTGGAGATAGAGAAATAATTAGGGCAACATTTCTGCTCCTCAAGTCTCAGAGTCTGTAGACATGCAGACAGAAAGAATGCTCACACAGGGCTCGGTGCTCCAACATGGCCAAGGTCCTGGGACAGAAGCTGTTGTCTCTGACAGATGTGTGGAAGGCTTCATAGAGGAGGTGAACTTGGACCTCGAAAGATAACTAGGAGGCTGTGTGGGCAGCGGGGAGGGAGGGGGCATGCCAGGACTCAGGAATAGCTCGTCCCCAAACAGGTCTTACAAGGCTATGTGTGTCAGGGACTATTGGGCATTTACCAGCAGGTGACCAAGGATTTATGGGGTAGACTGGTGAGGGATGAATCTGCAAGGTCACTGGAGGCAGACAGTGAACAAGACTATTCATTCTGGGGAGACAAGATGGTTCCATTAAGTTTGGCCTTCGATGAGCTTTACAAAATTCAATAATTCTTGTTCAGGTTTTCTTTGGACAGAGGACTTCAAGTACTTTTGGAAAGAGCTCATTCCGTAACTAAACATTCATGTCCCAGGTTGGATGTCAGTGGGGGCTGCTCTGGTGACCCCTCATCCCCTGAAATGGGGAATTTGCTCATCTGGTTAACAAGACTTTGTATGAGGATCAGAAAGAAAATATCCGCAGTTTGTTATTCCCAAACCTGCTAAATTGCTTAAATCACTGTTCCAATTTGGTATGTCTGTGAAGTTTGTGGTTTTTGACTTTGGCAGGCTGTGCCATTTTGGTATTGCAATTATTCTCTTAGTTTTTTTTTTTTTAATCAGCTTCAGAATCCTATTTGCTGCACAACTGTGACTTGTAAATGGGTCATGTTCTAAAAGTTCATTTTTAAGTCAGTTGTTTGAACCACAGATGGCATAGTTCCACAGAAATAACAATGTAATTAGTAAGTCCTCCAAGAGTAGTTAACCCCAAGTGTAGCTGAATAGTAGCTAATATTTATTTACCAAACAATACAATTCCAATACTAATAGTTTTTGTTTTGTTTTTTTAAAAAAAGGGAGACAGTAACACTGAATAGCAAGTTTAAACTTCTTTTCTATCTAAGACATGTATCAGCCTTGCCGGATTGCTAGTCTATCATGTCCTTGACCATTTACCATGTACCTTTGGGTACATTTTCTAATTGGAGCCTCAAAGCCATTTATTGAGGTCAGTGCAGGTGAAGAAATTACAATTTGGAGAGTCCAAATCTGGCTTGTTCAAGAACACGCAACTCTTGTCAAAACTCTCTCTCTTTTTAAATTAGTATAATGTAAATGAATAATGAAGTAGAGTTACCTTTATGATGTCAATTGTATAGAACTCTTGCCACTTTTTCATTAGAGTTTTTGGAAGGGAAGTGGGTTATGAGATGACAAGATCTTACAACTTCTTGTCTAAACTAATAAGCATTTATTGAACTCCTACTATTCATCCTGGTTTGGGGGTGGGCAGAGAATCATAGATATTTAAGGTGTGGTTTCTGGTCTTTACTAATGAATGTAGTGGTAGAAATTGCAGAGTAGGAGATCCCTAATCCAATGCAGTTGGGGCTGGGAGTCTGTTGGTTAATCCAAAATCATGGTTTAAGGTAATAAAAACCATAACCAAAACATACACATCTTAAATATCAAATATCACAATGTATTTCTAAGTAAACCAATTTAGCCAAAATAAGTCAATACCTTTGAAAGAGCCAGTAAAAAAAAAAAAAAAACAAGTTGTTTTATAGTAGAATAAATATATCTTGCCATTTCCAGAAGGCACAGAAAAAAAAAGAGAGAGAGAGAAAAAGCTAGATCGAAGCAATATGACAAGACAGTCATCTGCTAATATTAAGCACCTCCCTCAGACTGTGATAGCAAATTATGTAGGATTTATTATCCTGTAATTTTTAATTTGCAGAAATAGTCCTTAAAACCAGGAACCCTACTTTATTATTATTATTTTATTTCATGGTCACTAATCCTGCACTGAGTACATAGTGCTGGATAAATGTTTGATGAATGAATGAAGGGATAATTTCACACAATATTAATTATGTGAGTAAAATAACATCTTAAATCTGAGGCCCAATGAGTCAACTCTCCTTTCTACATGCTTAACTGTCTCCTAGAGAAAGCCCTTGGCCTTGGGAGATGAGAGAATCTGCTTCGGCCGAATTTCCAAATGACCAGGTCAGCTTTCATAAAACAGTATTGCTAGTCCATTCCATTATGCGCTTTGCTATGGTCCGTGGCTGTCTTCCCAGCCCTTCTGACAAACCCTCAGGGAGCAAGTCCCTTCTGCAGAGGGACCTGTGCCAGGAGGAAGACAGGCAGAATCCACTTCTACCTTTTGTTTTTATTTTTAAAGGATTTTTGAGGATTCTAAAGGGAATGTAGACCTCTTTAATTCTTCTCCAGGTTTTTCCTGGAGTTTATTTATTTTTATTCTGTGGTGCATTTAAACTCTATGGACCCCAGTGTATTTATTTGTAAGATGGATTTAATTCTGTTCTTGTAAAGCCTTTAGGAAGGTCTGTCAGGGGCGCACAGTGCTTAAGAAAGATGTTAAAGTTTTAAGAGAGATTTATTTGACCCTGAGGCCAAATGGCACAGCCTGCAAATGTGATAAATCTAGCCAATAAATAAACAAATAAATAAATAAACATAAATGCCTTCGAGGAGGCCACCGGCCAATAGGCAGCTCGGCAGTTGGCATTTACTTTTACAAGCGCTCTTGTGAATTCCACATGCTCTGGACAGTTATAAAGGTTTCATTTCCTCCCCAGACCTTTGTTCCCCTCTGTGTGTGGAGTGGAACACTTGATTTGAGACTGGAGTCGTGAATGTACTCCCTACAAGGCGATGACTTCATGTATATTGATATTGCCAGTAGGGGTTTATTTTCTTTCTTGCGAGGCTGTGATCCTTTGAAGTCAGGAACCACGACTTACACAGCTCTTTGCACAGAGCTTTATCCATAGAGTGTGTTCAACAAGCATTTGTTGAATGAATGGATGAAGAATGTCCCAGTCACTGCTGTTTCTCCGGCACCAAGCATCGTGTTAGCACATGAGAAACACTCAATAAATGTTTGTCAAATGAATGAATGAATGGATTGTGCACATCACAGTTTCAGCAGGTATTTCTAGCTGTAATATTCTCACATATCACAAGCAAGGCAATATTGACGTCTTTTCAGTTGCCAGAATGGTGCATTGTCATGATTTAAAAAACTCAGTGTCAGAATTTATCTCAGTGAGGTAAAGTGCTACATTGTAGAAGAGAGCGGAGAGAGGGGGACAGAGAGAATTAGAGGCACAAATGCCAGACATATGTATCTGTCTGTCTATTTGTCCGTCCATCCATCCATCCATCCATCCATCCATATCTGTCTATCTATCTATCTATCTATCTATCTATCTATCTATCTATCCATCCATCCATGCCTGTCTATCTATCTATCTATCTATCTATCTGTCTGTCTATCTATCTATCTATCTATCTATCTATCTATCTATCTATCTATCTATGTGTCCACCCACCTACCTATCAATCATCCACAATACATAAAACTAGTTGAAATTTATTAATCAATATGGAAAATGTTGTCTACTTCTACTTATTTATATATTTATATAGTTTGCATTTTTTCTCCTGAGTACAAAACCCACAGTTGAAGTGCTGTTGAGCATTCTACTTGTGTGCCCACTGACCGCCTAAATGCTGTCACCTGTCCTTGAGTGCTGAGCAGTTGCCTGCCGGCATCTCTGGGTCCACCTCAGCTAAGGTCTCCTTTGTCTCAATGATCCTCTCCCATTGTCTCTGGGAAATTCTCTGTGGGGTTCCTCCCTGACCTGCTGCAGGTACTCTATCTAAATCCTGCTCTTACCACCAGTTCTCCTGCTCAAAAGCTTTCAGTGGGTCCTTGATATCTGTAGGGTAACATTCAAATGCCTTAATCTCGTTTTCAAGAAACTTGACAACCAGCCCTTGCAACTCTCTCTTACTACACTATTGATAAGCCCCCTGTTCAGCCAGGCTCGTACTGACTTACTACAGAGAAACGGCTATCACTTTTGTTTCCTCTCCGCGACCCTGCTAGGTCTAAGATTTCACTGGTTTCTTCACCTGTTTACTGGACACAGGACTCACCTCGCCCCCTCCCAACTGAGCTAAATCTTAGTCATCCTTGAAGGCCCCTCTCGCATCTTTCTTCCTCCAAGTAGCCTGCTTGGACAATCCTGGTCCATATTTCTTTTTCTCCTGTTTGGGCTGATCACTTACTATTTTGTGCTGATATTTTTAATATCTGTCTGTCACCCTGATTGCATTATAATTGCATTGCCTGCCCCCATGAGGGAGAATTCTTCCCCTGTCTTTGTGTGTGTGTGTGTGTGTGTGTGTGGTTGTGTGTCAGTTGCTTGCTGAAGGAATTTGTGTAACTACTTTCAAAATCTTGAACAATTTATTATTTTCTCAATTTTTAGCAATTACTCTAGCAATCAGGAAGACATGTCTCTGAGGTACAAAACAATCATACTAAAATTTAAATGATCAATGTTAATGTAGACATCGTTTAAACATGGTGATTTAAAATATGCATTTGTCGCCCTGGCCAGTTTGGCTCAGCGGTTAGAGCGTCGGCCTGCGGTCTGGAGAGACCCGGGTTCGGTTTCCACTAAGGGCACGTACTTCGGTTGCAGTTTGTCCCCGGCCCTGGCTGGTCGTGCGGGTGGCAGCCACTCGATGTGTCCCTTCACATCGATGTTTCTCTCTCTCCCTCCCTCCCACTCTATCTGTACAAAAAATGGAAAAATATCCTCGGGTGAGGATTAAAAAAATAAAAAAATAAAATACGCATTTGTCTTTCTTTCTTCATTAACTTTTTTTTCGGGAATGCTGGTAAAAAGTAGATTTATCATGATCTTATTCTAATTTTTGAGCTTGAAAGGATCAAAGAAAGGTCTTCCTCAGGCTAACCCTTTCCCTTATGGCAAAATAGACATGTCATAAGGAGAGATCATATGTCTCAGGTATCTCTTTGCCACCGTGGGTAAGGCACCCATCTGCTTGGGTGTCCTCACCTGCTGGGCCTGAGATCATGTAATGCTCAGGAAAATGTTCTGAAAACTGTCAAGTTCTACCTAAATGTTAGGTCATATTGTTGTCACCATCATATCCATCATTTGGCCGTCTTTGCCACCATCTGCCTGCAACTCAGGCATCAAGGTAAGAAACACCCTTTGGAGCTGGTGACTTCTTATAGGAGGCAGATACTGCCATTTTCCAAACATGAATGGCGTATAGGTCAGACCTTTGCATGCTGCAACTTTGGAGGAAACTGAGTGGGGCAGACCATTCATCTCTCTCGCTGTGTCGGGATCTCTTCTGGATTGTGTGACTCCTGCTCCCACTGTTGACGTGGGCCTCTTGGATTGTAAATGCTCTCTTGGGAATGGGCAGGGAGTTTTAGTTTAACGTGGTGCACAGGTGTCCTATACGATGTTTTTGAAACTGAAACACCATCAATTGTAAAACATACCATGATTTAAAAAATTACCAAGAAAGGAAAAAATGCCACCAATATTAAAGTATGACTCGCCCTGGTTGGTTTGGCTCAGCAGTTAGAGCGTTGGCCTGTGGTCTGGAGAGACCCAGGTTCGGTTCCCATTAAGGGCATGTACCTCGGTTGCAGTTTGTCCCTGGTCCTGATTGGGTCGTGTGGGTGGCGACCACTCGATGTGTTTCTTTCATGTTGATGTTTCTCTCTCTCTCTCTCCCTCCCACTCTATCTGAACAAAATATCAAAAAATGTCCCCGGGTGAGGATAAAAATATATATATATATATGACTCATCATTGATTGCAAGGTGCATCCCTATTTCAGATCTGTTAAATGTGAAAAATGAGCATCTGAGAGTTAGTCAAGTACAGAGGGGCCATTGAAGTAGGAGGCTTCTGGTGTTCCGAGCTGCAGCCATGGTAAGTCCTGTGTCTCCCTGTCCCCTCCTCCTGCCCCAGCCTCCTTTGCAGACATATGCTGCTAAGCACCCTATGCTGGGTTTCAACCAGCTCCCTCCTGCTTCTCCCCAGGCTTTTTGTCCTGCGAGGGCAGCAGGAGGAAGAGCTGGCAGAGGCGAAGTAGAGGTGAGCACAGAGCGCAAAGGCCAGGAGCCTGGGAGGCTTTTTTTTTTTAAATTAATTTTTGTTACAGATGTTTCTCCTTTTCCTCCCACTGATTCCCCCCTCCCTCTCCCTCCCTGCCCTGTCCCCAGCTTTGTTGTCCATGTTCATTGTTCATGCACACATGCATATAAGTTCTGTGGTTTATCTCTCCCCCACCACCCCCTCTTCTGGGGATTGTCAGTCTGTACCCCACTTCCACGTCTCTGGGACTACCCCATTCCTCAGACTGTTATGTTCATTATATTCCACAAATAAGTGAAATCATATGATACTTGTCTTTCCCTGTTTGGCTTGTTTCACTTGGGATGATACTTTCCAGGTCCCTCCATGTAGTCTCAAAGGATAAGAGATCTTTCTTTCTTACAGCTGCGTAGTACTCCATTATGTATATGTACCACTGCTTTTTTATCCATTCGTCTACTGATGAACACTTGGGCTGTTTCCAGATCTTAGCTATTGTAAATAGTGCTGCTACAAACATGGGGGTACATATATTCTTTCTGATTGGTGTTTCAGGCTTCTTAGGGTATATTCCTAGAAGTGGGATCACTGGGTCAAATGGAAGTTCAATTTTTAATTTTTTGAGGTAACACCATATTGTTTTCCATAGTGGCTGCACCAGTCTGCATTCCCACCAGCAGTGTACTAGAGTCCCCTTTTCTCCACACCCTCGCCAACACTTGTTTGATGATTTGTTGATGGCGGCCATTCTGACAGGTGTGAGGTGATACCTCATTGTTGTTTTAATTTGCATGTGTCTGATGATTAGTGATGTTGAGCATTTCTTCATATGTCTCTTAGCCATTTGTATGTCCTGTTTGGAGAGGTGTCTGTTTAGTTCCTCTGCCCATTTTTTAATTGGGTTCTTTGTCTTCCTTTTGTGGAGCTGTATGAGCACTCTATATGTATTGGAAATTAACCCCTTATCTGATGTATCATTGGCAATTATGCTCTCCCATACAGTGGGTAGCCTTTCCGTTTTGATGATTGTATCTTTCGCTGTGCAGAAGCTTTTGAGTTTGATGTAGTCCCATGTGTTCATTTTCTCCTTTGTTTCTATTGCCTTAGGTGATGTATGAGTGAAAATTCTGCTGCGTATGAGGTCTGAAATTTTGTTGCCTCCATTTTCTTCTAGGATTTTTATGGATTCATGAGTCACATTTAAGTCTTTTATCCATTTTGACTTAACAGAGCAACGGGGGGCACTCAGGATTTGAAGGCTTTTTGTTTTGATTTGGCAACGTCACCCCTTCAGTCCCCTGTTGCTCTGTTAAGTCAGCACAGTAAGAAGTTGTCCCAAAGGCAGACCCTCTCAGGCCAGAGGACACACATGACTGGGCTCACATGTTCTCTTACCCAGAGGCCCTGGAAAATCAGGTGCCCACTTGACGGTTCCCCTGCCCCGAGCAGCAATTATTTATTTGCGAAGGCTTCGTCTTGTGATGGGGCCCTGCCAACATGACAGGTAGCCTGATGCCCTAGGCCTGGGCCTGAGCTCAGTGGCTTTTTTCTTTCTCCAAGACAGAAGTGAGGGCTGGAGGCGAGCAAAAGGTTCAAAGCTATTGGCAGCAACAAGCATGATCTCTGCCTGTACGCAGGGCGGGTGGCCACTGTGCCCGTAGGGTTTACTGCCAACTGCAGCTATTTCAGCGCCTCCTTCCTTTCAGACGCCTTGGGTTTCAGACCGGGAGGTAACCAGATGCTTCTCATTTGCTACCGTAATGCTCTTTCAGTCCCTGTTCCTTGACCTTACAAGTCACTTGTTCCTCTTGAGATATTGTCATCCTGTGGGGTGAGACTTCTACTGTCCAGATTTTACTGAGTGATATTGGGACGCTCACTCATGTCATCATTCGGTGTGGGTCTTGAGGCAGCAGAATATGTTATTTTACCATAGCTAGAGTGCTGGTTTAACTTCTTTCATTCAGAGTGAATTAGAAGGTTCTGTAGATTATTGGCCCAGACCCCCGAAAGGTTATTTAATCTCTCTATGGTATTTCTGTCTGTGGTATAAGTCTCTGTTCTCTGAGCATTTAAGATCAGAGGTATTTTAGAGGCTTCCCAGTCTTACATCAATAAGTCCAAACTCCTTAGCCTGACACTCATAGCTGTACTAGTCAGGACTCAGCTCAAAGTAGCTCAAGCAAAAACAGCTGATAATGACTCATGTAACTGAGAAGTCGGGGGATAGACCCAGAGCTTCAGACATAGTGGGTCCAAGGGCTCAGTCAGTGCCTTCTGGGCTTTGTCTCTCTCGTCATGTCCTGGCTCCAGGTCCCTCATTATCATTGTTTCATTCCACAGACATGCTCTTTCCAGAGAATGGGGAAAAGACTGTCTATATCCAAAATCTACACCGTTCCAACCTCAGAGTAGACAGGCATTTCTTTCTTCTGATACTGTTACAGGGAATGAATGTATCAATGACTCCAAGGAAGTGCTGGTGGGCCCTGCTTGGATCCTGAGTCCAGCCCTGGGCCAGTCATTAATGATGGCTCTGATTAGCTCCTCCTGAGCCAGGTGTGCCCGAGACCCCTGCCTGGATGGTTGGACACAGTGACGGCAGCCCACAGGCCCATGAACAGTGGAGGAGGAGCAGTTGTCTAAAGAAAGTATGGGTAGTGGACAGACCAAAACACCAGATATCCTCTGGCAAAGTCTTCTATGGTTTGGTTCTTTTGATCTGTCCAGCTCCTCTTAAGATTTCTCTATAGCTTCTTACCTGCCAATCACATTAGATGATTTCCTTTGATAAACACCTGCCTTCACCTTAACACCTAGTGTTACCCAGAATTTTTCTCTTCCCCCTCTACACTTGCCAAAATTCTTTTCAGTCTTCAAGCTTAATTAAAATGTTACTTTTTTCAAAAACTTTCCTATACTTTCTTTTCTTCCACAGTGCAGGCAAAGGAGTTAGCTAGCAGCACTATTAGAGAATTTGCTTTGTCTTGCCTCTCTTTGGAGTTACTTGCTTATGTGTCTGCCCCAGAAATGCAAAGATTAACCTAACTATTTAGTATTCCTCCAGTGTTACATAAGAAACATGCAATAAACATTGGTTAGGTGGATAGATGTTCTCCTAAGGTCATTTTTTTGGAGAGGATTCTATGTATTGGTTCTACCCAAATATACACACTCGTATACTCTCAGAGCTTGAGTGCATGTTTGTAATGTCTGCTATTGCTGTACACAAAGGACTTTAGTATATTTCCAGCAGTACTCTGCGAATAACACTGTCAGCTTAGTTACAAGCACGTTATCTTATCCGATGACTTTCCTATTTCTGGGTTAGGAAGGGATTATGGAAGAAAATCCATCAAGTAAAAACCCTGGGGTGGGGGTTGATGTAGCAGTGAATTGCATTATCTCTGGAAAAAGAGCCAAAGCTAAGGGAGGTAGTGGAGCATAACGGGTAAGAATGCAATCTCTAGGTCTGAAGTCAGGCCCCACTGCTTGTTGCTGTGTGATCTTGGGCAAGTTAACTAAGGTCTCCGAGCCTCAGGTGCTTTGGCAAATAGCAATAATAGTTTTCGTGTGGAGGATGATTGTGAAAACAGAACAAGATCATGCACATAGGGCTCCCAACATAGTACCTGGCTTCTAATAGGTGCTGCCCCCCACCCCCAACACACAAATACAAGCTGTGGAGCAAGGAAGTGTGTGATATTTCTGCAGGAGAGCCAGCCACACTGGGTGGGTCAATATTGGCAAGGCATCAAAGATGCATTGCATTCTCTCAGTTCTGATTGTAGTTATCTGGCTAATGTTGTGACTGTCTACTGACCACATGGTGGATTCACTGCAAGGATGGAATACTGGAAGGGCAGAAGCCAGCATCTCTGTTGAGGTGGCCGCAGCTTCAGCAAAGGATGACGTGTTTCTGTTGTCACTGCATCTGAAATGTGCAGTTAGCCTGAGAGAGAGGGGAAGCAGGAGCCCCCGTTGTCTAGATGACACTAATGTGTGGAAGTTCCCCGTCTCTGGCTGAAGGATCTGCATGGTGAGGGAAGGAGACAAAGCCATTTTCTGCATTCATTCTGTGCCTATTTATAAGAACCCAATCGTACGCATTATAGGAAAAGAACCCCAGAATGTAGTCCACTGCGAGAATGATGACAACTCCTGGGGTATTCTCTGACTCCTATCCCCTGGTCTATGATACCCATCACCCATGTAACCCAGTGCTTTTCTGACTCACGTAGAACAGCCATGGTGCTTCACCCAGACCACTGCAGATCGCATCGTGGAGAAAAAGGCACATATGTGATTCATTTTCTGAAGCCTGAAGTCTGAGGATTTACCTAAGGACCCAGGAATGTCATGAGGTAAGTTTTGGAAGTGTCTCAGGTAGTGTGGTGATTATCAGTTGGCAGGCTCACCTCCTTTTCCATTAATTGGCTATGGGTTTGCATTTCCAAACTCTGACCCTCCATGTTAATCATCTGACGGAATCTACAAGGAGGCTGAGGGAAGCACACCCTTCGCTGGAAAATGATGGCCGTGAGCACGCCTGTGCCTTTGTAGCTGTCCTGGACACCGGCAACGAGGCCCACGAGAGCCGACATGTCCCTGAACCACAGCGGGTCAGGGCGGTCCGGGTGGGGACTTCCAAGGTTATCCATGCAGACCCAGTCGAGAGATCCGAAGAAGCAATATTTTGCTTCTTCCCAAGCATTTCATTTTTCTCTTCCCTTGAGGGTTTGTCACATTGCACTGTGATCACTTACATATCTATCTGTCTTTCCATATCAGTTCAGCCTCTTTCAGTGGCAAGTAACAGAAAACTCACCTCAGATTACTTTAAGCAAAAAAAGACGTTATTGGCTCAGTAACTGAAGAGGTCAGCTCCAGAGGCTCCAACAGCGCCCTTGGGGCCCGGTCTCTCTCCAGTTCTCCATCCTGCCATCCCCCGTGCTGGCTCCAACACTCATGCCTTGCTTGGTGAGGACACACGGCTGCCTGCAGTCCTACAAGTAGACTGCCATGGCTCCAGATCCAAAGGGACAATGACGACCCTTGTCTCTGTGATATTGTCTCGAGTCGGCTCTGAATACTTCTGAACAAACCACGTGGCTCTGGCTGGCTGGGCCTGGGGCACGTGCCCCTGGAGTTGGGTGTGGGGACAGTCACACCTGAAATGCAGGGACTGAGACGAAGGAGAAGGTTGGTGCTTCACCAGGATGTGGGCACCATTATTAGAAAGAAGAAGAATGGAAACTGGGCAAGCAAAAAAAATTACCACTGCACACCTTGGCTGGACCTTGAGCTCTTCCATGGAAGAACGATGCCCATTCATTTTGCTTCTGCCCTGCTTCCCAGGGCCATGACTGGCACAGTAGTGGCATACACATGCTGATGGGATTGATTTGCTGGTCACCGGAAGACCAAGACCTAATTCCTAGTGCAGCACTCCCATTCCCATCAGTGACAGGATGGCTTCTGGAAAGGTGTAAAGTCTTTCATGGTTTTTCTTTTTTTTTGGAGAGGAAATGAGAGGGAGAGAAAAACATTGATGAGAGAGAATATCGATTGGCTGCCTCCTGCATGCCCCCCACTGGGGATTAGGCCCCACAACCTGGGCCTGTGCCCTGACTGGGAATCGAACCGGTGACCTCTTGGAGCATGGGTCAATGCTCAACCACTGAGCCATACCGGCCAGGCAAAGTTTTTCATGCTTGGAGCACGTATTCAAACTTTGCTGTTAAAAGTAAAAAATGTTGCCCTGGCCAGTTTGGCTCAGTGGTTAGAGCGTCGGCCTGCGGTCCGGAGAGACCCGGGTTCGGTTCCCGCTAAGGGCACGTACTTCGGTTGCAGTTTGTCCCCGGCCCTGGTTGGTCGTGCGGGTGGCAGCCACTCGATGTGTCCCTTCACATCAATGTTTCTCTCTCTCTCCCTTCCTCTCTCTCCCTCCCACTCTATCTGTACAAAAAATGGAAAAATATTCTCAGGTGAGGATAAAAAAAAAAAAAAAAAAAGTAAAAAATGTCAGTAGTCTTAATTTCGGCCCATGTACTTTGGCAGACTGAAGGCCCTTTGGTATCTTGGTAACCTATTGATGTACCGGATCTGCAGTGGTAGTCGGGCCCCACGCTGGTTAAAAGCATTTGTGTTGGACACATCTCGTGAGCTTCCTCAGTGTCTCTCAGCTTTGTGTCTATTCAGTCCCTGCTGTGGCTTTCACTCTCTGAGGGACACCAGTCCACAACCCGACGCCACCCAGTCACACTCCCACATCTCTGGGTTCTCCCACCATGTCCCAACTCTGTAGAATGCCACCCCGCAGGGCACGAGCTGTGTCATAGGGGCCAGATGGTGCACCCTGGAAGTGTGGGGTGACCAGTGGCAAACAGGAGATAGGTAGGAAAGGCGTGGGCACGTTTCCTCTCCCTGCTCCTTCTGTGGACTCTGAGGCCCACCACGAAGCAATGGCCAGCGTGGTGATGCATCACTTCGCATTGTGGTTACCCTCCCCTGCCTCCTTCTCTTTCCTGTCATCGCCTGGGCCTGCATCTCCCAGAGAAGGCACCTGGACTCACCTCCTGCTGCAGGCTGTTTCTAGGAAACCTGGTCTAACATGTTATTTTGTCTTTAGGTGACATTTTCTTCTAAAGTTGCTGAAAAGGTTTTTAAGTTCAATAATTGCGATTGGCTCTAATACGATGAGGATTCTATTGTTCCCCCTAGTTGTGAGATGGATAAACTGAGACACACAGTGGATGCAACTTGTTCAACATTATAGGCTTAATCACCGACCTGCGTAAACACAGTATCTGGGTTTCCTGTCTTCCCACTGGCTGCTCTGTACCCGATCACAACTTAAGTCTGGATCTGCACAAACAAGTTCAGAGAAGAATTGGGAAATTATCCCAATCATTCAAGCCAGGCAACCACACCTAAAATAGCCGCATAATTGAGCTCAGTGTCTTCACTTCATATGGGGCCTCTGCAAACAGCCAAAGACATGGTACCCGAATTTTGTCATTACGTCATTATAAGTGCTACTGGTGGTGGTTGGTATATATTTTTAAGCAGTTGATTTCATTTCTTGAAACATTTTGCATTATGAGCCAAATTCCTTTGCTTTTTAACTAATGGAGATGAAAACAAAGTTTCAGTAAAGATAATAGACTTCTGACAGGAGGGGAAATGTCATAATTATAAACAAAACATTTCAGATTTGTCCAGAGGCATACTATAAATCTGAAGGTAAGGTTAATTAGTAAGTGGATATTTTCTGCTCCGGTTTCATATTGATTCCAAAATAACCCCTTGTCATTGTTTTATGTTTGTTTAAAATGAGGTGTTTTTTTTTGTGTGTTTTTTTTTTTTAATTTAAGGAATTGAAATTATATGCAAATACTTATCAAAAACCAGTAGTAAAGAGGACTATTACAGAGAAAATTCTGGTGATGGGATAAGTTCCAATTTAAACCTTTAAGGAAAATGTTATAACTTCTGGCCTTTTACCTGTATGGTGGCTGATATTGGGGGGGAGAGGTGGGGACTTGAATTACACTGTTTTATATAAAAATTTGTAAAACCAACACTTGTGTTATATTGGGGATCCCACTGTCTTTTAGGTGCTTTTGAAGCACCATTGATAAGCGGATGCTCCAAATGCAATGGCTTCTTCCCGTCACTGTTGTCAGGGGCCACCGTGCACGGTCATCCCGAAAAGGCGACGCATCGATCTAGCAGGGAGGCCTGTTCGCCCATCAGCAGCTCGGACTGTACAATGTCAAGCCCGTATCGAGAGCACCAGAGTTTTCTGACACCTATTTAAAAGTACAGGAGTGGTGACTGCTTTAGAAAAACAGCCAATTACATAAACATTTCAAGTATTTAAAGTAGAAAAGACTTTTAATGAAACATATCTAAAAGAACCGAAGACACGTTGCATTTCGCTTGGTGTTTATAAAAGCAACAGATAGAGAAGCTGGTTTTGGGTGGGGTCCAGTTTGGACTTTGATTTTCCCTGTGGCTCGGGTCACAGAAGACATGGGGAGAAAAATCTAAGCTTCATGAAAGAGCTTTACCAGGGACTCAAAGGAGGGCCACTGCATATTCTATCATGGCAAGATTGGTATGAAATAGCACCCATGTTATGCAGTTAGGAATTAGACAGGGACGGTGGCTTAGCCATGGTGACCTTGGTGTGAGAGACTGTTAGGAAGAATAGGAGTGACATATTTTGGCATTATGAGTTTGCTTATGGCTTAGACCATTCTCACTTGTCACCCTTTGGTTAAGTTCCACATTTATATATTCACCTGTGACATGACCAGGAACTAAGTCAGGTGTTGATCGACTCTTAGGGAAAATTGGACATTTAAAATATTCTGGTCAAGTATATGGAACAAATCAAAAACAAGATGAGCCAGATTCTTCACTTTTGATTCTTTCATCTCTGGAGTCTTAGAAGAAACTTAGAGATTTCAAAAAGCTCCCGTTGCCAGGAAAGATAAGGAGGCTGCAGAAAGGAATAAGAATTGGCCATTTAGCACTGTGAACCTGTCAGCACCACAGATAGAGAAACAAATGGTGAAGGTTAAGAAAACTGAGCTTTAGACCTTGGAACAATATTTTAAAACAAAGATCTTTTGCCAACAATTCTTTAATTTCCACTCATTTTAAAATTATAATAAAAATACCATGAAATTCAATGAAATGCATTAATTTTTCAACATGTAAACCATGCTAGGCTTTTGGTTCCAATTAAAGGCATGTGTTCCGAGGGCAGCAGAAGACATTGGGCTTTGTGAAATGTACTTTTTTACAAAAGGTGAAACAGCATTTTCATACAAGCCGCTTCAGTTTCTAAATGCATACATGACCATAGAGGTTAAAAGTTAGGGAGAAAAAAAAAAAGATCATGGAACAGAAGTGTTTGATAATTAGTTCCTTCAGGCAATGGAGCGCCATGATACCCAACTTCATTTTGGAACAAGATCAAACTTTTCCTCATTGCTTAGTTTAAGCATGAATCAAATGTCACCATACTGAGAAAATTTATCTGTGGCTGGCTTGTTTTTGCTGCTTTGATTCATCTTTGGGGCTTCATGGCTTTCTTGATTTAGCGGATGAATGGGCATTTCAGGTGAATCATTATTAACCTTAGTAGCAAGCTTAGCCATTTTTCTGTCTCACCTCTTTCTTTGTTCTCATCATTATTTCCTTGTGTTTTCTCTCCTTCTATATTTAAGAACAAGTATTTTACAATTAAAGGGCATAATATATATATATATTTTAAAAACTGGTCAGTTGTATAAAATAAATAAGATAAATCCAAAATGCCCACTGTTATTACAAGGGCATTCAATGCTCAGTAGTCCGTACTCTCAACCAGGGTTAATTTTATCTCGGATTGACTTTTCTTAGCTAAGTTCCTTTTTTAAAAGCCAGCCTTCTCCCATGTAATGATTATTCTAGTAAAGTCCTGATATTATAACCCATGGGGTCCAGGAAAGTAAAGCAGAGATTACTGTGCCGTATCTTTAATGTCTCGTCTAAGACTATTGCCGAGGATCAAGGTGTCACGTGGAAAAATGTAGCCTCATTACTGGTTTGGGATCTGACAGCTGTCTCCGTACTTTTAATAGATCGGTTCCATTCATTTTTTCACATAAGCTTTTCCAAAATGCTTCCGTGAAGTGCCAGAAATATACCTCTCATATGTAATGTTATTATTTAAGGCGGACGAATTGTGTTTTACCCCCCAGTCAATTATTTTTAGTTCTTCTGACACTTTCCATATCCCAATCCCTTCAAATTTATTTCTGTTTTATCAGGAGAGCAGCATGTGTGGTTACGAAATAGTGGATGATTGTAATAACAATAAAGGTTCACATACCTTTGAATATGGGTATATGTGATATTTTAGAATTTTATACTATTTCAAGCAACATGCTGGAGCCATTCTCCCAGGGTTTGTCTCAGGGGGGGTTATAGATGGTCACTCAAGTCCCTATTTCCTGTCCCACTCTGGAGAGGGACTAAAAGATGTGCCTATCACGCTCTGGCTGGTTTGGCTCAGCGGTTGGAGCGTCGGCCTGCGGACCAGAGAGTCCTGAGTTCGGTTCCCTCCAGGGGCACATACTAAAAAAAAAATAAGATGTGTCTCTCAGCACATGGCACATGCTCTGCACCACTGCCCTGGCTCAGGATTTTCCTGAGTTAGGAGGTGTGGAAGACGTTACGTGTTTTCTGTCAAGTGCCCCTTACAGAGCTTCATGGTTTGCATGGGAGTGAAAATGAAAGATGAAAAAGTGGTGTTTATGATGACTTTTATTGCTCTTTTTAGTCTATAAAAGGAGTAGGCTAATTCACAGTGGGGGAATCCTCTCACGTAAGCAAGAGTGAATTGTCTAAACGTGTATATGATGACTTAATAGTGGCCACGATTTATTCCACAGAAATGAAACCGTACCTGGTTTGGGTTTAAGGTTACCACAACCAGGCGTGAAGAAATACTATGAGAACAAACAGCTGAAAGAAGATACTACAGGATATGGGATGGTGACGTGGAATCCCGGGATGGCAACCATGCCAGCATTCGGCATCCAGGAGCTCCAAGCATCTGCTCATTTGGGGCTACTCCAAGTGGCATTTTCAAGGTAATCCATTCTGAGCGAAATGCTCCCAGTGACTTTTGATCCCGTAACTGAAGTCCCTTTGGGTGGTGCTTCTGGGATGTCAGAGCTCTTTGTGAATGTATTCCTGCCTGCCCGCCCAGTCCCTTAGGCTGGTTTTCTGTGTGCGTAATCACAACCAAGGACCTGCAAAGCAATTTGAAAATGTTCCTTCTTTCGTGAACATTAGTGCCTCAGATGACTGCTGCAGTTTCGAATGGTGCAGATGGCCAAGGCTGGCTCCTGAACATGTCTTCCTGAGGCTGCAGAGCAGGACGATGACAATCCAGTCAACCTCTCTCTAATTATCCTGTCCATTTGCTCCTCTGCATATACCCCCAGTGCCAAAAGTCTGGTTAATTCCACATTTCGGCAGGCATCATCTTCACGTAGGTGGTACATGTGCTAGACCCCGCACCGGGTGCCCGGGACCAGTGGGGTGCTGTGTGGCAGATCTCAGCCACCCCAGATGGAGTTTATGCTCAGGCGGTGGAGGACCCTGGCAGAGCCTGCAGAATGAAGGAAGAAAGAAGTGATAGGAAAGAGACAGGCAGCACGGCCCTGGATGCACGCAGACAGCTTTATGTGCATATTCTTGCAGGGTTTGGCTAAATATTTTGTACGGTTCCTGTGGAACGTGTGAAGCTTTGCAATCATCTCCCTGAAGTGAAGTATTGCAACATGATGGCCCGCCGTGGGGCTTGGCAGCGGCGCTCTCCAGCGCTCGGTTTGGTACAAAGTGCTATCATTACCGTTTGGAAGGAGCTCCCTGCAATGTGCGAAGACTACCAGGGAGACGCCAGCAATCACAACAGCCGTCACAGAGCTCGGAAAGACGGTCGTGGACCTTAGCCGTTGCCACCTGGGCTCTGCATTACCTCCCGCATCTCAGGCAGAATCCGGAGCGGAGAGGGTAGGACGGTGCAGTGGAACTTCTCCCCGCAAGCCTGGGGTCTCCACTGTGGTCAGCTGAGGCCAAGGAGTCTTCGGGGCAAACCCAGCTGAGCTTGTGTGAGCCTGGCTGTGGGGAAGGCCGGGAGCCCGGCAGCAAACCGAGAAGTGGGAAGCGGTTGCTTGGTGCTGAGTTTGGCTTAGAGTCTGGAGCTCCATTCGAGCCTTCAGGCTCCAAGCAAAACTCAGGGGGGAATGAAACCCACAGGAACCCAAACACGGGCAGGCTTGGCAGGAAGCCGTCTGCGGGGCCACGCGGCGGTGCACACAGCCCTGCCTATGCCGTCCAGCCGCCTCTCACCACAACTCGCGTTTCCTTGGACTTGTGTGAACCAGAGGCATTGAATGTACTCAGTCAGGGCTTCAGTTTTCCCAGAAACAGAGCCCCCTCCTAACACCCAAGCCGGTGTCCTTGGCTGGCCAGTCACTATTTACCCCGTAGCCCAGCCAGTCAAGGAAATCTGGGGTTGTTTTTGCGAAGAAACCCACACAGGGACTGCGAAGATGGGAGGGCTGTAAAAGGAAAATATGAACAGATTTGGAGCCGAGACTCTTAGACTGTGTTGGGTGAGCCCCCACCCCCCCGCGTGCCTCTTTCTCCATAATAGTCCTGGAAAAACAGCGGTGATGTCGTCATAGCAGCTGCTGATGGCCTGACAGACAGTTTCCGCAGCGCTACATGAGGCCCTTTGGTGTCCCTGTCAGGAGATTGGCAGCTGAATGACACCAATGAGGCCAGGCCTGTATTCCCTCTGGGAATGCCGCCCTAATTGATAGACAGAAGGCAAAGAGAAGGATTGTTTTTGAACCTGAAAAGAATCCCCTTTTTTCTCCCTAAAGCTCATGCCCCCACTCTCCACCGCTCTATTTTCCCCTCCCCCCCACACTTTTTTTTAAAGGTGTTTTGTTCCAGAGCAGTTACAGAGCTTAATGGAACTGAATGACTTTTACCCTTCACAATCTGTCCGTCAAAAGCCCGACTCCTGGGCTGTTAAATAAAGTCCTTTCAGGAGCAGACAGGAGAGGAATGTGTCAGTCAGGCAACAGACCCTGTTGTGTTTTAATCTGTCAGAGGGGTGATGGGGAGCGTGGGCCCCAGGCAGGGCACATTCCCAGCAGCCGTTAAGAGGCCTTGACAAATCCAGGTGTGGAGCCAAAATGTCACCCAATCACCAACATTCTTGAGGTGTGGGCTCAGAGCCCCCAGGCACTCGGGTTTGCAATCAACTATGAGATGTTTGGGCAAACTTTCAGCACAGGTTTAATGCTAAGCATTTTGAACATAAAACCAACCACTAAGTGCTGGGTATCGGGACAAGGCATGGCTTTCAAATTAGTCCGCCGCTCAGCTTCAAGCGCTGCAGACAGTAATCCTCGGCTGAAGGGCCTTCAGGTAGACTGATTCCAAAACAGCCGTGTGGAGCCGCTCTGTTTTCTCCTAATACTTTCCCTTCACGTTATATGACAATCCATTAATCTTGCCCATTAACTTCAAATTGCTGGGCAATTTTTTTTTTTTTTTTTGAGGGTTCTGAACAGTTGCTTTTGTTCGCTACGGATTTGGAGCTTTACATAAAAAAAGTCCACCGTTAGACATACGCACGATCTATTCCTTATGTTTTGGTGACAATTCCTTTAGGGGCTTTCAGACACGGAAAAAAGAGGGGGATGAGGGCAGAACGGAAATGGGATAGAGGGAGAGGACACATTGATGTTTAAACAAACAGAGCTTGTTCTTGTCAGAGTGCTGCAAATGACCAAATCCGACATCTCTGACCCAGGGCCCTGGGTGCTCAGGTAGGAAAGCTAGCGCTGATCAGGACGGAGGAAGGGCTTGCTCATGGCCGCGGGGCTGGCCCGGAAGGACAGGGCTGTGTCTCCACTCTGAGGGTCGTTTTGGCTCAGAGTAAATCAGGCGTGTTGTTTATTGCTTGCTTGCTTCATTCTCTTTGGGAGATTTTTGCATAAAAGGAAATAAATTTCTCTCCTACTCCAGTTTCTTTCCTTTGACATTTTGACATTCACCTCCCAACAGCCAGTTCCCAAGACAGGCAGATTTATTTTATTTTTTGTTTTATTTATTTTTTTGTATGTGCCCCTAGTGGGAACCGAACCTGGGACTCTCTGGTCCGCAGGCCGATGCTCCAACCGCTGAGCCAAACTGGCCAGGGCAAGACAGGCAGATTTAGCAAACATTCTGTCTCCCTATTTTTCCTTTTTACCCATTCCCAATCTAAGTATTAGGTGTCTATCTCCTGGCCCTTCCTGGGACCATCCGTGATACTTAGTGTTACGCACAGTGATTGGTCCACCGGGCGATGCAGAGTTCCCCTTTCTCTCCTTCCATCCCTTCCCCCCGAACGTAGACACCGTGTTTTCTTCTCTCCATGTGTCCGGGCCTCTGAGGATCAGCCAGTTTAGAAAGACTGAACTGAAATGTGAAAGGCTGCTGGCATGGGCTGATAAACTCTGTCAAGCCGACGTAGTTGTAAACATGGTTAAAGAAAATCCGGCCCACGCCACGTTACCCGAGCTAAGCATGTTCCAAAAAAATGGATTTTCAGCATTTTGCCACCATGTACGAGATTAGAACTGCTTAACAACGGCAAAGCAGAGCAGTTTAGTGCTCCACCGTGGGGGGGAACTCCACTCCCCCGCCGCTGATAAGGTCTGTGAGCAATCTTACGCCCCCCGCCCCCCAGTGGTTTCCACGGGACTCTGGGTTACATTGCAGGCCCATAGGAAACTTCATGGGAACGCTATTCCTCTGGAATATTAATGAAGTCTTCAACTTCGCTCTCAGAAATATGTGCTCCGAGGCTTCCTGAGTCCATCCTTCACTGATTATTAATGATCTGCCACACTTGGAGAAAAAGCCATTCCTCCGCTCGCTCTCTGCCCGCCTTCCCTTCCCTCGCCTAAAACAAACACGGCATCTGGGGCACCGCTGGGAGCGCAGGGGCCTTCTGGACGAGGGAAATGGGTTTTCCTCTGCGAACGCCGTGGCCTCTGTTTTTCACATTAATGGCCACACAAAAACGTGCAAGCGGAGGCTGGCTTGCAGCTGACAGAAATGCCTCCTGGAAATGCCTCTTAAAACGGCGACGTCCACTCTAGTGGGGAAGTACATCTTTACTTAAAGAACCGCATTCCCCCCAGTTCTCCGTCGGTGGCACTCAGCAAGTTGCTCTGGTTTAAAAGCAAATAAATACACAAACTGCAAAACACAAATAAACCCCGGTCCTGCTTGGTGCTCCGGCAGTGCCCAAACGCGCCAGTTCAAGCACAACCAGGAACGAACCGTTCTTCGTGTTTCCTGCGCGCTTCCTTGGGGGATGCGGACAGTGCCCGCCGATGGGTCCCGCGGGCAGTGCTGTCTCAGGCGCGGTGCTTGTGCCCACGTGTGTCCAGCCCCTCCTGTCCACTCAGCTCCGCGTAGTCAGTCCTGTGGTCGGATGGTGGTGGACGTGACATTCACATGATGGCCATGGCACATTTAAACAACTGAAAGCCACATTGGAGAGCCTGGGTGAAAATGCTAAATTCGCTCCATTTTAGGGGTACTGATTTGGTTCAAAATTTCTTTTTTTAATTTTCTTTTTTTTAATCTTCACCCAAGGACATTTTCCCATTTTTTGTTCAGATAGAGTGGGAAGGAGAGAGAAGGGTAGAGAGAGAGAGTGAGAGAGAGAGGGGGGGGGAGAGAGAGAGAGAGAGAGAGAGAGAGAGAGAGAAACATCGACGTGAAATGGACACATTGAGTGGCTGCCACCTGCACAACCCATCCAGGGCCGGGAACAAACTGGAACCAAGGTACGTGCCCTTAGCGGGAACTGAACCCCGGTCTCTCCGGACTGCAGGCCAACACTCTAACCGCTGAGCCAAACCGGCCAGGGCATAATTCAAAATTTCTTTGAAAAAGTTTTACTGTTTAAATATACGCCAGCTTTGGTGCCAATTCTGCAATAATGCACTCTTGGAGTTTCATCTGAAGATCTCAAAACCAGATGAGCACAAAGCCAGGCGTCTGGGGGAACTAGGTGCAAGTTAGTAAATCAGTGACTTGGGGTAGGGAACAGGCTCAGAATCTTCACCCGCTGGTCCAGTTCCTTTGTTGGTAGTTCTTTTGTGATTTTAGTCAAATCAGATCATCTTTACCATTGATTAGTTAAATTTATAATCCTAGAAATCATAATTATTAATTATAAGGCAATATATTGATTAGGCATTAAGTTATTAGTATAATAATAATGATATGTGCCAAGTGCATTCCATGCACATTCTGTATACACAGTCTTATTTAAAAGACAAGACCCTTGTTTGGGGAAGTGTCTATGGTAGCTAAGAGTTTGGCCTTTCGTGATGGACTGCTTGCTTTCAAATGCTGATAGTGCCACTTGCCATGTGTGATCATCATCCATAACATACACTGGATGATTGTAATTAAATGAGTTCACAGGTGGAAAACCCTTAGAACTGAGCCTGGTACATTGTGAATGCTACCTAAGTAGTATTATGATTTTGTTCCACTGTGTGTGACCTACTTAATAATTCAAGGGGCGATTTCAACCAATTAGGAATGGCATTCTGTATCGAGAACAATAAGCACCCCGCCTTGCCTTTCCCCCACCCCCACATTTGTCCTCCAATCATTGTTCTGTTGGCGTATCACATGGCCCAGGCAGGCGGCAGTGAATTTCTGGGGAGGGAGTGGTTTTCACTCCTTGTGAGCTAACCCCTCAGGAAAGGTTTTTTTCCCTAGGGCAACGCTGAATTCATCCCTGTGTAGTTCAGACTTCTCAGAGGTGGCCGCATGTCTGCGGAGCCACAGGGTGGCACCTTATTCTCTGGATTGCTGGGCATTCTCGCTGTGGGGTCTCTGAAGAGCTGGGCCTGGCTCTGGAGGGCCGCCTTCTTTCAAGATGTCTGACCCTTGTCTCATTAAGCCTGTCTTGGTTCCCCCTGAGGCTGCTCTTGATCTACACTGTGAAGTACCACGGCGGGACATTACAGTGGCACCTTCACTAAGAAAATGGTCTGGAAACTAGAGAAGGCCTCTGAGCAGGGCACACAGCTGAGCATGCTTGCTTAGAGAGGGTATTCTCGAAAACCAAGACCCCTCCCTCGGCCCATCCTGGGGTGGTGTCAGGCCATCTCATACAGTGGATGTAGTCACACCCTTTGGGCTTCAACCACAGCTGACTTCTGCCAGGGCGCTGTGCCCACCGCCTCCAGAATGGCCGTTTAGCCCACCAGTCATGACATGCTTGCCTTTCTAGGTCAGACAACCCTTAATTTAATCCAGTTTCAGTCAATAAATATTCATCAAATACATATATACCTTTAATTATATATTTTATTTCACAAATAAACCTCTGGGTACACATTATCATGAAACAAGAAAATATTTTAACTTCATTTTCTGATCTTCTTGGCCCTCCCCAAATCAATTCTGAAATTAACTATGATTTTTGGTCTCATTCTAGAAATCAACTCTCCCCACTGGCAGGTTTGCTTATATATGGCGGGTTTGCACTGATGCGCTCCCCACTCCCCACACCTTTGTTTGGTTCTTGGTGAAGTAAGGGGCGCCTGACTTTGAACTTTGACAAGGTCTAACCTGGCCACGGTGTAGTCTAAGGTGTGATACAGATCACAACTAACTGGCTCACAGGAAGACCAAATCCATTTGGCACAGCAAAGGTGTACTAACTCCTGTCAGTCCTTGCCCCTAACAGGAAACAAGCTATGGGGACTTCCTGTTGTTAGGGATGGGAAGGATGGGATTGTCCAAGTTAGAGCAAGTGTCACCATGAATTCCAATTGTGTAAAGAGGACATAGTCTATAAATCAGCAATGTAGTGCTTGGGGGTTCCCAGGCAGGATGGCGGGGACATGGGGATGGATTGACAAGGCAATCTTGGACATCTGCAGATTTATCTGCCCCCTTCTTTTTCCATCAGGAAATTGTTTCTTCTCTGTCCCAGATGGTCCTGATGGATGGTTAATAACAGAGCCTCATGCCCTGGCTGTCTTAGTCTGTTGTACAATGAAGTACAACAGACTGGATAGCTTTTAAAATTTGTTTCTCTGAGTTCTGGAGGCCGAAAGTCCAAGATCGGGGTGCGATCTGGTGAGGGTCCTCTTCCGGGTTGCAGACTTCTCTTCATATTCTCATCTGGCGGAGAACAGAGAATGGAAGCAAATTCTCTTATGACTCTTATCAGGGCACTAATCCCTTTGGTGAGGGCTCCACCCTCATGACCTTATCTAATCCTATTTACCTTCCAACGGCCCTACCTGCTAATACTGTCATGTTAGGGGTGGGGGGGAGAGGTTTCAACATATGAATTTTGGGGGAACACAAATATTCAGTCTGTAATACTGGTCCTTGAGAGGGTGCAGGCCTATGACCTAGGCCTGGCCAGATCAGTCTTCCTCTCCACAGGGGATGGGCCAAGGCTTGGGCATGTGATGTAAGTAATGTCAATTAAATCCTTCCATGAGAACCTATAAATGGGCACTGGGACAGATTTAGGGGTTCTTGCTCTTATATATGGGGAAAGCCTATGATGAGAGAGTATGAGGCCAACATACAATAGAAGAGAGACAAGAAGAACAAGGAGATGGGGGAGGGAGAGAGGGGGGATGGGAGGAAAATACTGCTACTACTTACATTCCTGTCCCCGAAAAAATCTGCCCTTCAACTTTCCAGTTTATGAGCCACTGAATCCACTTTTCCATTTATGGTGATGACAATGGAAAGATGTCCAACTAACATACAAGATGTAGGGATGAATACACAGGATTTAGCTACTCTTCAGCTAACTTCCTGGCAATCTCTTAACTATTTTACATGTCTCTTTTCTCACTTGTAAGTGGAGTAAAGTCTAGCTACAGTCGTGGGCACACAATAACTCTTAAGAAGTGTCTGTGGAATAAAGAAAGTAGCGGATAGTATACGGGTCGTTAGTAAACACTGGGTTTAACAATATGAAATTGCCATTATTTGGCCCTTTCAGACCTGCAAAGGAAGCAGTTTCATGGGGTTAAGCTAATAGCATTTTTAGCTCCTGAGAAAGTAGAGCCGCATTGTCAAGACTTTATTGAGAACCTACTATGCACAGACCTCCTGTCGAATGCTGTGAGGGAACCAAGGATGGAGAATACAAAGTCCCTCTTCTTGGGGAGACCACAGCCCGGTGAGGGACTTACACCTTATTAAGAGTCTATTACTATCATGTGGCCTCACTCCATACGCTAATGAAAAGACTAGTTTTTTTTTTAAGATGTCATCTTTATCAGTGAAATGTGACTTGTGCAATCTAAGAAGGATCTAGGTAGTGTCAAATTCAGAGGAGGGTTCTGTCACTACACTTCTTAGAGCCCTCCTTTTTACAGCCTTTCTCTTTGAACCCTTTTGGAACTCTCACACCGAACCCCAAAGAGCCAAGGACCGAGGAAAATGTTGGACACAGTGTGCTTTTTCAATCACCCCTGTGCCGATCGCCCTGTCCGCACGAGAATGTTTGCTTTCGTCCCTTTTGTCTGGGAACAGAGCAACTTGAAATCTTATCTGTGCTGCCTCAGCCCCCAACCCACAGCCAGCAGAGGCTGAAGAAGAAGAACGGGACACAGTCTTCAACCTACAAACAAACTGGGTTCTCCCACTAATTGACATCTGAACTTTTATGCTTCTTCTGTCCCTATTTTTTAATTTTGACTTTTCAATGTGATGCAGCCCTCTGCTGTGATGATTGATTCTAAAGATCTCAATTGCAAGGTGTTTGCTCACCAAGTGTTCCACACATACGGGCACTAAAGAACCCAGCCAGAGCCTTGCAATTTGCCTCAATCAGGCTGGCCACTGATCTCATGTGTGGAACCTCGGGAACGCCTTTGTGACCTAAAGAATAAGTGCTCTAATGTATGTATGATGCACTTAAAGAGCCAACATGCTTGCGTCCAAGGCCAGGCTCACCAGCTGGCAAGCCTGATTTACTTTCCGCAAACAGGAGAGATGTTTTGCTCCCAGGTGCACGTAGCAGATGCAGCAGTTCAGTGTGACCCACACCGTGGCATGTGGCTGCAGACCTCGCTGGTGTCGCCAATCCTCATGCTTGTCTGCACACAGTTTGCGAGGGGGCATTGCCGTTGCTAAAGGAACTCAAGTCACTTTTTTCCTGAATGTCCTGTGATTGGCAGGAATGCTGCCTGCCGTATCATATTGTTCCGTGGTGGGGAATATTTTTTATTGCTCTTTCAATAGCTTTTCACAGTTATTAAACCAGAGGCATTGTCCCTGGAGGCTCCCAAAGGCTCAGAAACGTTGGGGCATGGGGGGCAGGGGGAAATACACATCCAAAAAAACTGTCAGTTATCCCTATTGTTCCAATGTGACTGTCACATTCTGACTATGGCTTTTTAGGTGTTTGGGAGGAAATGCTGAGAAAGTAGTTTTCAAGGGTATCATTTATAGCCAATCCTTTTTTTTTTTTTTTTTTTTCATAAATAGAAGAGTATGAGACCAAATTCAATCACAAAAATTATTTTGAAATAATTTAAAAATGAAAACATTGAAGAAAAGGCATACCTATATTATTACAACTGCTCATGAACGAACATGGAGTTTTTTGTCTTTTTTAATGTTTGCAGATAGGCCAAATATTCAATAAACCCCAAGAAAGATGGGGAAAACATTGCTATGCCCACATGAAATGCTTCAAGGAGATGGATGTGTTCGGAGAGGGAACATATATATTCCTTGGTGAGTAAGAGCGCCCCCAGATTACTTAGCAGATAATGAAAATATCCCGAGTGAGCTGGGTGGATGACCTTGTGCAACGGACTGGTGTTCATGAAAATTGAGGGCTCACCAGGAGAAAAGGGCACCCCTCTGACAAGCCAACATTGCCTTATGCGGAGAGCACAGGACCTTGGGCTGTTTCTGCAGGACTGATGTGTCCCGGCCAGAGCCTGTTGCCGCATGTGGGTCACCGCAAGTAGGAAACACTTACGGTCTTTCGCAAGCACCTTTCTGGGAATTTGACTGTTGCGTTGCTTCTGCCGACAGCACTGAGCCAGGTCCGCAGAATTTGCCCTCCTCGGCTCTTCGGGCATTGTTGGACTGCTGTCTTTTCCTACTTCGGAGCAGATTTTGTGGGGCCCCGAGGACCGCACCGACCCACAAGTCAGCTGATGAACAGTTAATCTTCTGCCGAGAGAAAAATGTATTCATGTTTCTCTTCAAGTATCTCTGACAACACTGGGCTGGGCAGGATCCTGTGTTTATCTAAACAAAAGTGGAAGATGTATGGTCTCTCAGCCTTCTGGCCAACTCCTTTCTGATGATGCCATTCAAAGGCTGGTTTCTGAGAATCTCCTGTGTTTCTAGAACTAATTGCAATTTGAGAGAAATACACCCTGTGGCTGAGCGTGTGGTCAAGGAGTTTCTGGTGGTTGTGTTGATTTTGTTTGGACATGGCTTTCTTCTCTTTGTGGAAAGATCTCCCTGTTCCTGGAAAGTGCCTCTAGTTTTTCTAGTTCCCTTCTCCCTGCCTGCCCCCCCATGTCTGCCACTCTTTATTTCTCCCCAAGGGAAGGTAGGGCTCCCTTTGCTGGAGGTTTGGATGACATACTCCTCCCCGTCATAATGTCGAGGGACCATTTCTCCTGACCAAATCTTTCCATCCATCCGTCATTTACACTTTTTGTAGGTAATCTATATGTCGCTAGTCCACATCTTATATTTTGCTTCCAAACATTCCCACATCACTCAAAACGAGTTTGCCAAGCTCTGACCTCTGTTTTAACATTTAAAAGAGAGAAAGTTTTAAGGTTAATTCTAGACTAAATCAATGAAATGACTTTTTAAGAAATAAACTTATTGGCGAATTTGTTCTCATTGGCAAAACAACTTCAATTCATCATCGTCCAATCCCTCCTCCCTGTGAGCAAGCGCTTAGAATTTGTGTGCGAGAATTTGAATATAATGGGTCATTATCTGACCTTAAAACAGTAACATCTCATAGAAAAAAACCTGAAAGGGTATATACCCAAATGGTATATGTACCCAAATGGTAGCATGGTTATCTTAGGGGAGGGTCAGGTCTTTTTTTCTACCTTTCTATATAGTATGAATTTGTATTTATACTAAAAGAAAAAAAAAAGGTATTTTACTAACAACCATCTCCATAAGCTATTCAGCCTGGTGTTGATTTCGTCAGGGGTCATTTGTGAGGCGGTCGTTTGCTGCCTGCATTACTGTCACTTTGAGCGGATCCGGGTTTCGACTCGTGTGTGACATGAGGACAGGAATCCCCACTTGCAGGAGGTAAGGCAAGAGTCTAGTGAAATATTGTGTGGGGAAAACGTCGATCCGTGCCACGCGCTGTCCATACGGGAGAAATGACAGTAGCAGTCGTTTGTTCAGGAGGAACTGAGGAGAAAAATGTGGACCGGGTCATCTGAAACCAGGGGCGAGCACACTGGGGCCCGGAAACACACAGTCCTTGGACTTCCGTTAGCGTGAACGGCGTGACCCTTCCACAGCCTCGCGCTGTGCGAGCAGTTTCATATTCTTAGTGGCAGCGTCCGGCTTGTTTTGTGAAGGGAAAGCGTGGAGTGTGTGTGTGTGTGTGTGTGTGTGTGTGTGTGTGTGTTGGTAACCAAAGTGCCCAGATGGAATGTGCAGCAACATCAAACTGCAAGGAAGGCCATCATCATAGCAGCCATGTCCCCTGCCACCTGACGGAGTCAAGGGTTTTTAAAAGACTGGCTTATGTGGTGCCAGGTATTTGGTAAACTGTCACAGAAAGGGATAAAAAAAAAACCCAAAAAACCGAAACCAAACAGAAACAACCACAGTCTGTCACAGTCTGAACACCCCACTAACCCACTAAAAAAAACAGCTATCTGGATGACAGAATGCAGTGGCGTTTTCCTGCCTCCCCGAGGAAGAAGTGGATGACACCGGTGACAGGTGACCTCCTGGAGGCAGAGACAGGTAGAAAAGAGCGGGGCGCGGGGACACCTTGACCGTCCCTGGAAGCCCTGGGCGCCCCGGGTCCTGGGGAAGATGTCCCGTCTGGCAGCACAGAGGCACCATGGGTACAGCTCCTGTGTCAGGAGGGGCCGCTCGTCCCGCAGGTCTGGGCTGTCCAGCATCGAAGGGGTTACGTGTAAGGGTGATCAAAGATTTAAACTGTCATGTCGACAGTAAGCCGGGGAACAGGCTGTGCAGAGGCCTTAATAAATCTGCCCTTGACTTATGGCCAAACCTCATTCAGCAGAAAATTATTTCTGCAGAATATTGAGTGCTGTGCTCTGATGGAGACAGAAATAAAAGAAAGGTGGAAATGGGGAGAGGAGCTAGAAATTCAATCCACATGCGGTGGGGAGGACTCTTCAGTAAATTCTTTCTCAGATGAAATAAGAAACAGAATGTGTAAGACTCTCAGAATATGGTGCATTCCTTTGATTACTAAAATGTCTTAGAGGAAGAAATCGGGCCAGGAGTGATTCTCAGGAAAGATGGATATGGTGGAGGTGGGGGGGTGGGGGGTGGGGAGATCTTAGTGATTTAGACACGAGCGTCCATTCATTTGTTCATTGATTCCACCAGGCTTTGGATGCTTACTCTGAGCGAAACACTGTGGGTGTCGAGGTGAGATTGACATCTTGAGGAGTTCACAGCTCACGAGTGATGTCCACACATTCACTGTGCACCTAAAATTTGTCCAGCACCATGGGGATGCCCTGTGGTCCCGAGGAGCAAAGTCTGGGGGGAAAGTGCTCTGAATAAATTGTGAGAGTGTGGTCACATCTCAGGTCTCAGAGAAGGGTTGGCACCTTCCTCCCAATGCATTTCCCCACTTCAACGTAAGGGATAGAGTTTTTATTAATTGGAGAGGCCAATAAAAAAACACACACTAAAAACCTGTTTCAGATGACGTCGTTTAAATCTCCTTATTGCTTTTTCTGATGACATTTTAAAATTTTTGTCTCTTTCTTCTAGCTTTATTATCCTTATTTTTTTAAAAATTTATCTTTATTGTTGAAAGTATTACAGATGTCCCTCCTTCCTCCCGCCCCCATTGACACCCTCCCCCCATCCCCCCTCACCTTGCATTTGAGAAAGAGAAAAAGAGTTAAAGATTGGAGGAGTCCGTAGTTTTCAGTTTCATTCAGAAAGGCAGGAAGAATTCTTTCAATCCCAGACCAGAGATAATTTGAAATCAAGGGATAATTTAGGAGACAGGACTTCTCTTTCCAGGGCTTTTGAAACTATTGGGAAAAGCTCAAGAACAATACAAGGAAACAACGAAAGCATTTCCTCCTTTAAATAATTTATTCATGGGTTGTTTTCTTTCCCCTTCTGCGTTCATTCGCAGAGTTGTAATGAGTTTCAGGAACATAAGGTGTCAGATATTGGCTTTTTGTTGATGTTGTTTTTGTTGAGGTCTCTAAATTCATGACCCCTCTGGGCATTCTAGACACGGATAATATATAATTTACAGAGATCTGCAGCTTTCATCTCCTCTTCTCTCTAAGTTTTGAAGCTTTTTGTTCAAAGGAGTGATTTGTTTTGCTGTAGTGGAACCAGCTGTGTCTCCAGGAGTTTTGCAGAGGACCTGATGCTCGGCGGGACCCCAGGCTTTGGCAGAGTCTCCCTGGTTGGGCTCCATGCTCTGTGAGCGGGGAATGTGGGATCTTCCTGTCCGGGGGGGAGAGGGACCGAGGCAGAACCAGCTGGCTGTCCTAAGGCAGAGGGTTTGCGGTGAGAGCTCAGACCATGTGGGAAAATAAAGATTCTGATCTGCTAGTGAGTGTGGAGGCTGGATACCCGGGGGTAAGGATGTGGTAGGCTGAAAGGGAGGAACTGTGCTTAGGTTAATCTCTCAGTGTTTCAGACAACCAAGATACAGTTAGTCCAGGGGTTGTTTCATGGAGGACTGGATCGCCAGTTAACAAAGCTGGGCGAACCATCCAACGTGTAATACCTCAGTGCAGTTTGTCCCCAGGAAAGTGTGTGTCCAGGAGAATGTAGGTCCCCAAAGGGAGAATCAATTTGAAGCATCTTTTGTGGTCTCTCTCTCTCAAAGAATTGAACTCTGAGTGCACTGAAGTGAATTGGGTCAGTGGTTAGCTCTCCAGGTAAACCTGCAGAGGCTGATGAAACCAACTATTGCCAAGAAGATTGGCTGCTATTGATCAGCCGTTCTCAGTGTGTTAAATATTAAAGATGCATTTTGTTATTTGAAGGATGCTATTTATAAGCTCAATTTAATATCTTTTTATGCACACGTTTTTAAAAATAAGACTACCTATTTAACTGCACAAATAAATGTCATTCTCCCAAGGCATCTTGGTATATAATATATTATTTTATTTACCGTGTGATTGCTTTGCCACCCTGGGTGAATTATGTCATCACTTTGTTCCTGGTTTCCCCACTTGCACAAGAGAAGAATACACCTCTTACTCATGGTGTGCAGAGACTACGGTGCTCCGCCTCCTCACTGCATCCCCATCGAGACTAGGAGTTCTGTGGGGACCCTCTACGGAAGTAAAAACAATGATGCCCTTTTATTTTGATCTTGTAATGTGCTTACCTCAATTTAGAACCAGAAGCAAAGTTGTAGACACTTGATGGTCTCATGAATAGTGTACGTTAAAGGGTCTACTTTAATTCACACAGATGAATAAGTTCATGCTGTCTCTCTAGGAGGTCATCTATCTCTTTTTGCCCAAATCTTGCCATATATACCAGAAAGTTCCTGGAGAACTTTTCCCTCTGCTTCAGAGATAAGGGAGAGGGAGCTTCTAGCCCAGTGCCGGGAACAGCTGGGTCCCTTCTGCCCCTTCCACTCTCCAGTCGCCCCTTTTCTTACTTAAACCAAATTCCTTTTCTTTACACTTGAATTCAGAGAGTTCACGCTGGACAAAGGGGTTGGAGAACTCAGAGGAAACTTTTGACAGATGTCTTGGCTTGAGGGAGTGGGAATGAGGTGGGAGAAGATGAAGGGGAAAGGGTTGGGCTGAGAATGAAGAGGAGGAGGTACCAGTGATCATGGAGGAGGGTTTGGTCACCAGTTCCCCTTCAGCTTTCTGCTTTGGCCTGAAACAAAGGAGACGTGAAGCATTGAAAAGAAAGGCAAACCATGGGCCACAAACAAAGCTGGTAAATTCCCAAAGTGTCATAGGCGTGCCCACGGGGCGCTCAGGATATTCCGTCCTCCGTCCTCCGAGGGGACGTGGAGATCCAGAGACCGATGTGATGCAATGAAAACGAAAGGCAAGAGATGAGCCTGCCCATTTTTCAAAAATGCGAGCTTGTTTTTCAGTTTGGTGTATCTACGATGGACAGTTAGCCAAATAATTGCTGGGAAGATATTTGGTGAGGTTTCAAAAGACTGACTAGTTAGTTGTAAAACAGAATATTTGGAATGACTGGGAAAGCTAAATGTAAAAAACGTAAAAACGGGAAAGGTGAGCTCAGTCGACCTAAGGGAACAGAGAGGCCCGGAGGGGGGCGGGGCGTTTTGTGTTTGTCAGGATGAGAGGGAAGGTGTCCGGGCCACAGTTAATGTGCCAAGTTTTGGGTTGTGAATGTTTTTTTTCTGATGTGGTTTCCAGGAAGGATTCTGACTTTCATCTTTCATACAAAGTGGTATCTTATTATAGAACAAAAAGCCATAGCCTCTAGTTACTGTACCTGAAACCCTGAATTCTGCTTCGGGCAACCATCTCAGATCTAGTTAACTGTAGAAATAAAATTGGAGGGAATTTGGCCTTCAGGTTATAGGGCTGGAAAATGCTTCTGAGAGGCCTTCTGGTTGGATTACTTCTAAACCCTCTCTGACAGATGAAAATTTATCTTATTTTTAAATGTTCCCCAGAGGAAGAGTGTCCACAGACTCCCTTAGTAACTCATTTCAGTTTTTAACGACCTCCACATTCAGGAAATTCCTTCTTCTGTCTTACCTAAACCCACTCGGTTACAGCTTAAGTCCATTTTCTCTTGACCTGCCCCAGAAGAGATGGAAAAAGAGGTCACCCTCTTGCATAAACATCCTTTCACATAATTAATGATTATTTTGAAAAAATCCACAGAGTTCTCTGTCTCCTTCTCTTATCTCATGGTATCTCCCCACTTGCTTTAGTTTCCCCTCAGGGTTCCATCTCCCAGCCTCTTATCCACTTTTTCTGTGGCCCCCAAACTTCCTCTGGTGTCTGCAGTCTAGCTGTGGGCTGGAGGAGAGGGGAAGGTGGTCATTCCTGTCCATCCCTTTCTCCTCGGGCCGGCCAGGCTGAGCTTAAGGAAGCAGGCCAAATGGTACTGATCATGCTTTCAAATTCTAACACTCTTCTTGCCCACATTATGTTTGTTTTCAGCCGGAGTTTGTTTAGACAATAGGTCTGTGGACATTTATAGCAGTATATATCTTTAGGTTTTAGAGGTGCAAAAAGAAGTTTGGCAGTATGCAAACATATTACGCTAAGAATCACTTGGTATGATACAAGGAAGTTCGGTGGTGGCTACTAGATATGCAAACATCTCTTTCTGCTCCTGGGGCCTCTCACTAGGTACGGGGGTTTCAGAAAATAGCCTTTCAGCTCTGCTCAGTTGTTGCTTGAAACTTTCCGTGAGTCAGTTTCTGGTCTCTGGGTCGAACCACTGATCCTGCCTTAATTCCTAACTAGTACCACGTTGGTCAGCACTTGACGCAGATACGTTTAGGGCAGGGCAAAGTCTGGGCTTGTTTTTCTTGGGCATCAAAGATGTTGGCTAGAGTAATTTATCTTTGCATCGGTTTCTTATTCATTTGTGTGAAGTTTCCCACATATTTAGATATCTGGGAATCTGAATCACAGAGATGGCTTTCTTAGAACTTGCATTTTTTTTTTCCTGATTTCAGAAGAACTCTAATAAATAATTTGAAACATTCTCAGATTGCCCTGTAGGTTTTAAAACATGCATGTGAGGGTGTTAAATGGAAAACAGGTGCTTTAAAAACCCTGTTGCTATTTTTATAAATCGTGTATTTACTCTTACTTGTATCTTAGCAACGGATCACAGAAGAAAGCAAAGCACAGAGAGAGTGAGTGACTTGTCAATCATCATGAGGAATGAGCTCATAGCAAACCAGGCCAGTGCTGGTCAGGCAAGGGAGTCTCCGAGGCATCCCGGGCTCCACATACTCACCTGTTCTTATTCTTACTGATTAAAGAGCCCCTGTCATGGGCCAGACACTAGTCTAGGTACCAAGGCTTCTGCGGTAATGAAGAGACCAAAACCACTGCCTTTTAGAGAACCTTGATTTAGTTTTGGTTTTATGCATTTATCTCTCACAGCACCTAATAGGGTTGGAAATTATACCTTTAAAAAGGTATACCTTATCTTGCAGCCATAAAAAAAAAAAAAAAAGACTATTTATGAGAAGTCTATAATAATGTGAAAAATGTTACCTAGATTACGTTAAATGAAAAAAACAAAAACAAAGTGTACATGCATTCTAAGTCAAAACTAAAAACTATAATGTAATGAATCATCCCTTTTAAACACACACACACACACACAGGTCTTAATAAATAGGCATACAGAAAAGACTAAAGAAAATATAACACAATATTAATGGTTCACAAACTGGCCCCCTTGTATGTGGGCAAGGAGAGACAGAAGAAAGAGGCCGTGGCCTCTGGCTTGGTAGGTGGTGGTTTAGCAAACGAGGGAACTTACGAGGCCTTTCCTGGGCAACTGCAAGACAGGTGGTTCTCGGCGCCTACCTGGCAGACTGTTAGATGTTCGTACAGAGGCCTTCACTGAGTTTAGTCACATGTATCGTCCAGATGGTCTCAACAACACCTCGTTCTCTCTAGGCTTTGTCCTGGAACACCTCCACCGCAGGGATGGTGGGCAGAACTGTACACTCCAAGGACAGGGATGGGGGTGAGCAGCCTCCAATTGCCCATGTCTAGCTCAAGGGTCAGCGGGCGGTCATGTCGTCTGGATTCCATCCTCCAACATGGTGCTTGTCTTTGGGTCCCAGGACAATGGGTCATTCTTCTGCTATGGACTTTAATGCATTTTTTTCATTTTTTGTAGTAATCAGATATTACTTTTAAAATAGAATGACACATGCTCACCAGAAGAAAATTATTCCCTTCAATCTTGAAAGGCTTTAAGATTTTGCAGAGTCTCTCATTAAAATGTACCTGGGATGAGTTAGTCCCCAAGCCCTTGTCAATGAAGACGTAAAGACAGCACCTGTGGGAGAGAGACGGCGCCAGGAGGGAGGAGACCTGGAGGGAAACAATCAAAATCCAGGTACATCACACTTTCCCCTCTAGACAGTTACTCTCCGGGTAATCTCGTGGTTTGGGGGGCACAGGTGTTCTTTCAGCTGGGGGTAGAGTGAAAATTTAATAAGTACATTAAACTGTACTTTGCATTCCTTCTCACAGGTGAGGAAATTGACCCTGGAGGCATTATGGATTTGCTTACAGAAAGTAAGAGGCAAAGGCAGGACTTAAACCCAGGTCTGCCTGGCTGGAGAGAAAGGATCTGCTTCCTCTGAGCTTCTGGAAATGCCCCTCAGACTTTCTGGGCAGTTTCCTGATGTTCCAGTTTGGTAACTATGTGTCCGGAGTGATCAGGGTAGTCCTGATTTAAAAGAAATTTTGTTATTTTCAAGAAAGGTCATTTGTTAAGTACGCAACTAAATGTGACTATAATTGGCAGCTTTGCCAGAATATTCCCCATCAATTCATGCATAAATCAGAAAACTTCTCTCCCAGGCCACATGCCTAGTTTTGATTAAGAAAAGAGGGACCCCCTAACTGGTTTGGCTCAGCGGTTAGAGCATCGGCTTGCGGTCCTGAGAGACCCGGGTTCGGTTCCTGCTAAGGGCACATACTTCGGTTGCAGTTTGTCCCCGGCCCTGGTTGGTCGTGTGGTGGCAGCCACTCGATGTGTCCCTTCACGTCGATGTTTCTCTCTCTCTGTCTCTTACTCTCTCTCCCTCCCACTCTATCTGTACAAAAAATGGAAAAATGTCCTTGGGTGAGGATAAAAAAAAAAGAAAAGAAAAGAAAAGAGGGACACTGGTTGTAAAGGCAAAGCAGAGAGTGAATTGGGGGTCCAAGGCATTTGCTCAAGGGAGGCATATTTACAAGAACTATTTCGAATATATATATATATATATATATATATATATATATATATATATTCAAATATATATATTTCAATTTGAGTTCCAGATTTCTGCGGAAGTCTCTTAGTTCTTGCAATCTTAATATAGTCACAGAATCTCTAGGATTTGCTGGGTTGTGAATTTAATTAGAATTCTAGTAAACTCACGAGGGCATTTGTCTAAGGTTTGTCTTCTAAGAGCCCGGTTGTAGAATGAGCCAGCTAGCATCTTGATCACTATTTTCCTTCTCAACCTAGCGGCCTTAGCGGTGACTGATCACTGCTTTGGAGACTTTCTGATTTACCCCTTCATAGGAGGTGGAGTCAAGGATGGTCAAGTCAATTGGTTCTATGTTTGAACATCCAGAGGTTACACAGCATTGGGTTGTTGGTAAACTAATGCACTTTCTATTTTGGGGACTCAAATAAAATAACTTTTTAGCACACTTAACACGGGTCAGTCTGGAAGCTAGGGTTCCAGAAATCCTTTCAAATCATGTTGTTGGAACATCTGAAACCACCATAGCACCAGCACTTGGATAATAAAAGTTAAGGAGGAAGTAAACGCTGTGTGGGTAAATTTTTCTTCTTCTTTTTTAATAAGAAAGAAGCGCAATCAAACTTTTGCATAAAAATATTATAACGTTCTGTTGCTTAGCTTTTAATGATAGCATGGAATTCTAAGTAAGCATGGATGAAATACAACTTGTCAGCACAAAAATACCGCCTGTCATAGTCATTTGTGTATAAAATATGACCTGCAGGTTTGAACCATATGGTTACATGAGTTCTAATTTACGTGGCATCTTCTTAAGTCAGCAGGATGCGTCCTGGCCTGCCGGTGGGAGGTGGAGTCAGCACCTCACCCAGTGAAGTGCACAGGGCTCCCTGGGGCGCAGCCAGTTGGGCTGCTGCGGTGGAGGTGGGAGCTTTGCAAGGCCAGTGGCACCGCCCGAGGACAATGGGAGCCCTTTCACACGCTGGCACGGCCGGCCAGTCTGGCCCTGTAATCAGCTTGCAAAGGTGGACATGCGAAATTGAAAAATATTAAACATCACAGCTTGTGACTCAGGCCTTCCGTCTGTTCCCACCGGGGGGAACAGGAACACGATCCCCCGTAGACACGGTGGGGAGAGCGGACATTTGGATGCCATTGCACAGCAGTGTTTAATGAAGTGAGAAAGTGCGTCCGCGGCGCTGTTCGCGGCGCCCACGCGGGCCCAGAACTGCACAATGGACACATTCTGTGATTTAGACGTGAACTGGGAGAGCCAAGGAACTGCCATCAAAATAAAAATCAGACTCAAAAGCCTAAGCGGAGCCAGAAACAGATGTACTTTTTGCTACTTAAAAAAGAAATTCTGGCCTCTCCTCTTTACCCCTCTCAAGCTGTGCCCTGTCACTATCTTAAGATGACCTTTCCACCGGGTCTCTCTGAGATGCTTTCAGTCAACTGTTGGAGCAAGTGACTCTTGACCTTTCTGCAAATTCTCGGGGAGCCCCAGGGTTCTTTGGCTGCCCTCTGGGTGGTCCCCGAAGACCTTGCCGCAGATGTCTGTTCCCGATAAGTCCCGAGACCAGGGGTGGGAAGGGACCCGTCCCAGGCTCTGCTGGAGGGTGCGGGGCCAGAACAGCTGCTCCTGCTGGGAGACTGAGGACTACAGCCCGGCCTCTTTGTTTTCAGCAGGTGTGGGGGAGGTGACTCTTGCTTTCTGAGGATCCCCTTTTCACGGCCACTGTCAGCTGACAATGAAATCTTTCTAGTGTTGCATTCTGCTAAAGGATACTGTCAACATGAAGACCCAAAATAAGGCTCAAATATTCCTTCTAAGTCAGTCTCAAAATGGAGATTGCTTTGGAAGAATAAACAGAGCAACCTTCCTAAGAAGGAATGTATGTTTGGCAGGTATAAAAGGGGAATGACCGATTAAGTACAAGTGTGACAGAGAAAATAAATCTAGATAAATCTTCATCACTACAGAGAGACGCCATCTAACATTCATTGAGTATCTACTAAGTACCGGGTACTGACCTCGGCACTTTCTGGGACGTGTAGCCTCATCTAGTCTTCTAGTATCATGCTCCTGTTTTAGAGAAAGAACGGAAGTTCACAGAGATTCAGATTCAGATGCATGCACATGGGCACAAAGCTACTGTGGAGCCAAATGACTCCGATCTGTCTGATTCTGAGTCCCATGCTCTTTCTCCTATCCGGTCATATTTGCACCTGGTCCAAGCTGATTGGAGGGTTTTCCGGACAAAGTTCATCCCCTGCTGGTCCCTTTAAACGGATGCTGCTTGCCTGTGTATAACCATGCTCACCCAGGTATGTGGATTCAGTCTTCAGAATCCATCTAGCTCCCATTTAGACTGTCTGTTCTGCTCTTAGATTTTTTGGTTCTCCAAGTTCTCCTTCTGGTTGTTTGAATTCTGTGTCTTAACTACTATTCTCTCTGTACCCTGGTCCCAACAAACTGATGACTTCCTCTCTCGTGCTGACACAGTTCGTGGTGTCTGCTCCCATGGCTACGATGGGCAGGTGGTCCTGGGGACAGCTGCCTGGCCTCCCTCTTAGTGGGGAGCACGGGGTCGCCCTTTATCTGGCCATACCTTTGGTGCAATAATTTCTAAGTAGAAATATCCTGACAGTACAGTACATGGTTCTGCTTTCTCAAGTAATGACACTAAAAACATTATTGTAATACGGTGAAGCTGTCAGGCCACCGAGAAGGTCAAGACCAAAAGTCTCTTGACAGTTCTGCTATTTTGTTTGTTTACCTCTGTTTCTGGCCTTTCCAGTCAATGCTGGTGTTGTTGTTTTCTATCAGTGTAGCCTTTTTAAGCACAATTGTGTTGGTTAAACCGGAAGGTACGAAGAGCACGGGCTTTGGAGAAGTCTTTGTTTTGTAAGGAGCTCTCCTCTGCTTACTTGACTCTGTTCTCTGTCTGCATGATTAGCCGATTAACAGTACCTGAAGGGGGTAGGATGTTGCCAATTAAAAGCCCTACCTTGAGAACTAGATCAGTGGTTTGCCACCCAAAAGCACTTTATTATTTTCTTTTCTCATAGATGCAGTATTTTGAAAGATTTGATTTGCAAAATACATTTATTTTTCCCATTATTCTGTCAATTTCCCAGAGACACACAGTTACTAAGAGGCAGAGTGAGAGTTGAACTCCAGACTGGCAGCTCAAACCTAAACTCTTGGCCCTAATGTTCCAGGTCAATTTGAGATAAGCATTAGGTCAAAACTTATGCAATTTCCAGTGTTTATTTATTTATTTTATATTTTATTTATTTATTTTTAAATATGTCTTTATTGATTTTTTAGAGAGAGGAAGGGAGACAGAGATAGAAACATCGATGTGAGATAGAAACATCCATTGGCTGCCTCTTGCACGCCCCACACTGGGGACTGAGCCTGCAACCTGGGCATGTGCCCTGACTGGGAATTGAACTGGGACCTCTTGGTGCATGGGACAACACTCAATCCACTGAGCCACACTGGCTGGGTCTACTGATTATTGCATACACCAAACAACATTATTAGACTTCATGAATACGATTTCAGACAGGACCAATGCTTTCTATGTTAGTTGGCCTAGGTACTGAAACATACAACTTCTGGAGAGACTTGTAATAGTGGCAATAACTCTAATATTGCACTCTCTGCCGCATGACTCCTCACCCCACCTGCCCTGCTCTGCCCAGCTCTTAGATTTCTGCAGGCTCCTGGGGATTGCGAAACACTTAATTGGGTATAAAACATGAATTCTGTCTGATGTGATTAAAAAAAAAGTAGTCATGTACAATTAGTGTTCAAATAGAACTGGGATTGTGCGCATTCTGAGTGAAGACTGAGATGTTTTATCATTTCTAACTATCCCAAATCTTCCTATATAGAGACTATTCACCATCACTGTCATCATCATCCTCATTATCACCATCATCATCATCATCATCATCAAAGTAGCTAGTATTTATTTGTTTTGTAGCTTACAAAGACCCCTTAAATACATTGGGTTCTCCTAACATTCCTGGGAGACAGATATTATTTTGCAGAAAAGGAAACTGAATGAAGCTGAAGTTCTTGGGAGAGGGGTCTTTGACCCCAAGGCGGAGCTGTTCAGCAGGCTGGTCTGCTGGGATGGAAGTGTTCTGTGCCTGTGCTGGTCAGTGTGGTAGCCACCGCCGCGTGTGGCTGCTGAGCACGTGAAATGTGGTGACTATAACCGGATTTTAGGTTAACACGTGGTTAGGGTCTGCCGGATCCACAGCGCGGCTCTAAAATCTGTATTCTTTCCTTTGCCACCTTTTCTCAGATTCCGAAAACTGGGAAGGGCAAGAACACAACATTTTGACGGATACAGAATTTTTCCAGCACTGAAAGGAATTGCAAGAAGTTTCACGTAAAGTTTGCACAGTTTCTTTGTGTAAAGGCTGCTGGACTGTGTGCTACTCTGATTTATCTGGGATTCGTAACTATATTGTACCCCCAAACCTCCAGCACAGGCTAAAACAAACTCTCCCAGTTTCTTCCTAGCCATATGGTCTTATGACAAACATGTCTAATTCCTGCTCCGTTTGGTCTGAATCTTGTTAATCTGCCAACTGCTTAGTACCCATTATGAAGCAGCTTTTATTTGGAGATTCTCATTAGCATGTGAAATTAGTCTAAGCCTAAACTACATTATGCCAACCCCCACCCCCCCACTCTGCTCTTGGAGTAAAGTCTGCTCACAATAGAGGTTTTGTTTCCTGAGTGACATGCTATGAGGTCAGATAATTCGCTTAAAATTTTTTTTTTTATTATTAGATATTTATCATTATTTGCTGCAGCCTAAACTAAACTTTGGTAGAATAGTGTGTGTGTGTGTGTGTGTGTATATATATATATATATATATATATATATTTTTTTTTTTTAAAGTTTCCCTTCTGCAATAGACAAAAACATCTTTTGTTGTCCAACAAACAAATGATTTCTTATGGCTTCATAAAAAAACAATTTGAAAATATTTTGTTGAATTTCACTTTGCCCACAGATGCATCTAATTATTCCCTTGTCACTAAAATCCCTCAACATTGCCAAGAAAACTTGCTTTTCTACACTCTTTCTTTAGTGATGGTAAGTAAAAACAGAATTAGAAATTTTTAAAAAAATGAGAAAAACTTAAACATAGACTTACAATAAGGAGGATATGTATGTGTATGTGGTTCTCTAAAAATTCCTGTACTCCTTTCAAAAAAACTTTTTATTAGGCTTTAATTCACACTAATCAGAAAAATCAGAAATAGTTATCTTGACTTTCTTGAATACATAAAATTAAAAACAATCTTTTTTGAAAAACTGACATGAGATGAGCAACTCTTTATTTGATAAAATAAAGAAATTTAAAAGGAGAGAAAGAAAACAGACATTTTCTATCATCACTTCTTAGAAGAAAGGATATTATAATATTAAAAAAATAAGGAAATAATCTCAAATAAAGAATAGCCATTTAAAGTGAATAAACTGAGCCATGTAATAATCAATACAATGTCTTCTTTTTCTTGTTTTGACCCAGGCCTGGGAATATGTCATGTTGGAAGGCATTTGTAGACCATAAGTAGGGAGAAGAAAATAGAAGTCCCTTTGAATCCAACCTGCATGCTTTTCAATTATTTCATGACACTTTATTGGAATAGTTATGACTATGTCTTTGAAAGATGAGACCTGCATTTTCATTGGTATTTCCTGCCACTCCCTGCCTTGTCTGTCTACCTATCTGTAGTGTTTGCAAAGCCAGCCCAAAGGCAAAGCAAGAGACATTCTATCAGCACAATCTTTAGTCCAACCCAAACAAGATGGAAGATAATGAATAGAAAATGTGTGTCACTCAGAGCTGGCCACGAATAGTTACTAAATAGTTAAGAGCTGGTGCTTTGGAACCTTCTGCTCTGGGCACATCCATTCCCTAGCTTGGTAAGGTTCTGAGTATCAATGTTCCCATCTGTAAAATGGGGATACCTGTATCTTCCCACCTACTAAAGTTGTTGTGAAGATCCAGTGTCTTTTGGATAGCACAGGATCTGCTCCATGGTAAGGGCCCAGTGAACGGCAGCCATTATTTTTATCTGCAGGACACTGGGTATGGGGTGGAAGGTAAGGGAGCTTTTGTGTTTCTCATTGTTTGGGGTGCATTGTCACTGCTCACTAACTCTCAATACGAATCATTAGAGAAAGTGGGTGGATGCTCTTTAGAAAGGGCATGAAGGGTCTGTGCAGGGCAAATGTCAGACTCTTTGATGTGCTACTGGGTCATAGTTGGCTTCTTAGAAACCCTGATGGACTCGGATTTGCCGCCTGTTGAATGTCGATCTCTGAGGCGCGGGATCCAGGAGGGAGAAGTGGAGAGAAAGCTCAAGTGTGGGTGGGACTCCCTGCAGAAAAAGCTGCCAAGGAATGCAGGGGGCTGGGACCCGAATCATCAATTGCCTTTTGTGAAGGGGTCCAAGATCTTAGATGCTCCCTGGGAGGGCTTAACTTTCCGAGAAGACAAACTCTAGAAAAAGTTTGATTGTTGCTTGAGGAAAAGTAAAGATATTTTTATTTTTTAATTTTTATTTTGACTTTGTTTCTGTCAAGGGACAGGCATGGGGTTAGGGGGTGTGGAGATGGAGCAGGTCATCTACAGCTCATCTAAATCTCCTGGGCTAAAGGTGGCCTGTCTCATGTCTAAACATATATTATTATTATTATTATTATTATTATTATTTTGTCCATCAAAACCGGCTTGGTTTTTCTTAGAGAGTTTTGGCTTATGGGAGAAGGTGATTTTTACTGCAGGTGACATCCCTTCGCCTTTCTCGGCCGCTCCCATCACTAGGCAAGGACTCTCGGCAGCCTGCAGGCTCCAGACGGTGTTAGACTGGAGAAGCATAGAATGGCTAAAATATTGGGGCTAAACTCTGGCGAATTATTTAACGTCCCTAAGCTTCATTTCCCCTATCATTAAAACGGGGATAATAGCCCTGGCCGATTTGGCTCAGTGGTTAGAGCATCGGCCTGCGGTCCAGAGAGACCTGGGGTTCGGTTCCCGCTAAGGGCATGTACCGCGGTTGCAGTTTGTCCCCGGCCCTGGTTGGGCCGTGCGGGTGGCAACCACTCGATGTGTCCCTTTCACATGGATGTTTCTCTCTCTTGTTCCCTCCCACTCTATCTGAACCAAAAGTGGAAAAATGTCCTAGGGTGAGGATAAAAAAAGGGGGGGATAATATTAATACCTAGCTTAGGAGGCATTTGCAAAGAGCAAATGTGCTGGGCTTGCCGAAAGTTGAGCAGAGGCAGCCTGCGCCCCGTGGATGGGGCTGCTGTGGGGTAGCCACGCGGGCGAGGCGGCTCACAGTCCACGCCGCTGGTTTCTGAGCTTTAGGTGCCACCAGCCCCGCCCCCTTCCCCTGAGATGTGCTTCCTTTAGGGAGGAGCGGGCGCCTGTGCCCTCGGCCCTTGGCCCTCCACCCAATCAGAAGCAAAACAAGGGGTGGAGGTAAAAGGAACGACTCTTCCCCTAAGCACAATCTTCAAAAGGGGTGCCTTTTCAACACATTTTACGATATGATGTTGACTTGAGATACGTTATATTTATGATGAAAAGATCCAAGGGAAAGCCATGAGGAACGTGTCATTGGAACACAATCAAGGTAGTCAAGGGTGGAGGCTTTCCTGTGTGTTCAGTCCCCAGGTACCCAAGGTGCAGGGCCTTGCTCTCTGGACCCCCGCCCCCACTCCCACTGTTCTTCGAACTTTCGCCCTGTGCCTTGCGGCCTCAGTCTCCCCCTTTCTCCCAGCTCTTCCTAGGACCCAGTCATGCGTTATTTGGAACCCAAGGCCGGGGAAGCCCCGTCTTTCACAGTCGTAAGAACTGAAGGTGAAATGAGGCAAGGGTGCCCAGCGGTAGTACTAAAATTCAAGAAAACCAAGCGTGTCGACAAGTGCGGTCGTGTTGGAATTTTCTGAGCTCGGGGTTGTGTTGCCCACATTTGCGTCTTTGTGATCAGCAGTCCTTAGCGGGTGGTTAGGCCCGGCCTGCGCTCTGTGGCTATGCGTCGGAGTTAGTGCGAGGCGTTATCTTCCGTTTCCCTGTGCAAAGCGGATCATTACACGCTCAGGAGGCCGTGCACGCCTTCCAATCCCGCCAGTATTCTGTTTTCCAAGTGCCTCCCAAGCGGGCTGTGTATCAGAAAAAAGTTAGGGCCATGGCTGTCAACCAATTCTGGACCTTGACCTTGAGGATGATCTGGTGGATGTGGGCTGGGGCCTGTAAGACCTATTTTTATCATCTGTCCTGGGGGATTTGAATGAAGCCAGTTCATAGAGCGGCATTTAGGAATTGGTCTTTCAGTGGAAACCACACACACACACACACACACACACACACACACACACACTGCTGCTCTCCAGCAGGTAATAAATCCCTCCATGGGATCAGAAGCTCAGGGCCTCCCTTTTCCATAGGAGACAGCCCTCCAGAAGATTTTGAATGATAGGAAGATTTCGAATGATAAGAAGCCAAGCCTGGTCAAATTCCCAGGAATGGAATTTTACAGTGACTGATTACTCATCATCTGCTATTTGAGTGTCATAATAAAGACAAATGGGAACTTGGGAAAGGGTCTCTCTATAACTCACCTATAGCAGTCAGTGTACTGTAGACCACAGGGTAGGCTGCTGGGCCCCGAGAAGGGCAGTTACTAGTTAATAGGTACGCACTGAGCTTATAAAATGTTTTATTAAATGACAAAATCCTAAACATTATACAGGGTCCTATTTTGTGGTCCGTTTGCTGACTAAATTCCCAGATGACTTTAATGAGCAAATGGCAGCCCATTAAAATTACAGTAGTTTTGCAAAGAAAATAGCTCCCCAGAAGAGGAGAAGAAAACCACCAAGCTGCTACTGTGTTGATGGTTGTCCCAGGAGCTCCCCTCTCTTGCCCACGGCTCGCTGGTGGAAGAAATTCTGCTGCTCTGAAAAATCTTCGCTCTCGTCTGTCCTGGCCTGTATCCGAGGGACACGGCGTGGGGTTGCTAATCAGTTCCCAGCTTTGCTGACCTTGAAGCAACAGAGAAAACAACGCTTTTGTGTGTATTTTGCTTACTAAATAGAACACTTATTGCTAACCATGGGGAAAGAACAAATTTGTTTTTCCAGTTTGGTACAGTGGTCCCCCTTATCCACGATTTCACTTTCTCTGGTTTCAGTTACTAGTGGTCAACTGTGGTATGAAAATATTAAATGGAAAATTCCAGAAATAAACTGTAAGTTTAAACTGCACATCATTCTGAGTAGCATGATGTAATCTTACACTGTCCTGTTCCATCCCACCCTGGACATGAATCATTTCCTCGTCCAGTGTGTCCACACTGCACATGCTACGTGTGCACTAGTTGCCTAGTAGCCATCTGGATTATCAGAAAGAGAGAGCCCACATTCACATATTTTGTGTTACAGTAGATTGTTACAATTCTATTTTATTATGATTCTTGTTCATCTCTTACAGTGCCTAATTTATAAATTAAAGTTTATCATAGGTATATATGTATAGGAAAAAACATACTGTATGTAGGGTTTAGTATTATCTGAGGTTTCAGGCATCCACTGGGGTTGGGGGCTTGGAATGTGTCTCCTGCAGATAAGGGGGTGCTGCTCTATAGAGATCCCAGCTTTCTTTTCAAGAGACGATACTGTAAAGCAGTGACCACTTAGTTCTACTAAGGTATCAAACTGTAGCCTCTTCTTTAAGTCAGAGGTCACTGGTCTTCTTGCTTTGTTTTGCCCTCAGAAAAAGCACTGTTTCATGCAGACCAGAGGGGCAGTTTCTGATCTCTCTTTTTCCTCTGTATGTTTCTGAGCGCTCATACAATGAATGCCCAGACATGCTCCTGACATAGTTCTTGCTGTCTTAGAGTTTGCTTTTTGGAGATGGCATCTTGAATATTTCTTTTCTATGCACATCACCGTGCAAAAGTCCTTCATACCGAGATGTGAAAAGAGTTTTAATAACTCCCTGTTTTGTTCCTGTTCTTTAAGGGAAATGCTTTAGTTTTTGCCCATTGAGTATGATATTAGCTGTAGGTTTTTCATGTATGGCTTATATTATATTGAGATATGATCCCTCTATTCCCACTTTGCTGAGCATTTTTATCAGAAATGGGTGCTGGATTTTGTCAAATGCTTTTTCAGCATCTATTGATATGATCATATGGTTTTTATCTTTCATTTGTTATGTGGTGTATCACATTTATTGATTTGCAAATATTGTACCAGCCTTGCATCCCTGGGATGAATCCCACTTGTCATGCTGAATAATTTTTTTAATGTATTGCTGGATCTGATTTGCTAGTATTTTGTTAAGGATTTTGGCATCTATGTTCATCAGGGGTATGTGCCTGTAGTTTTCTTTCTTTGTAGTGTCTTTATCAGGTTTCGGAATTAGGATTATGCTGGCTTCATAAAACGAGTTTGGAAGTCTTCTTTCTTCTTGAATTTTTTGGAGTAGTTTGAGAAGAATGGGTGTTAGTTTTTCTTTGAATGTTCAATAAAACTCCCCTGTGAAGCTGTCTGGGATTGGGCTTTAGTTTGCTGGGAGTTTATTGATTATTGCTTCAATTTCCATAGTTGTTATTGGGGTCTGTTCAGGTTTTCTGACTCTTCCCTGTTCAGTTTTGGAAGACTCAGTGATTCTAGAAATTTGTCCATTTTGCCTAGGTTGTCCAATTTGTTGGCATATAATTGTTCATTGTATTCTTTAACAGTCCTTTGATTTTCTGTGGTATCAGTTGTTACTTTTTCTCTTTTGTTTCTGATTTTGTTTATTTGGGTCCTCTGTCTTTGTTTCTTGCTGAGTCTGACTAAAGGTTCATCAATCTATCTTCTCAAAGAACCAGCTCTTTGTTTCATTAATATTTTTAACTGTTTTTTTTTTTTTTTAGTCTCTATGTTGTTTATTTCTGCTTTGACCTTTACTATTTCTTTCCTGCTACTTGCTCTGGGTTTTTATTTTTGTTTACTTTCTAGTTCTTTAAATTGTAGGGTTAGATAGTCTATTAGAAATTTTTCTTGTTTTTTGAGGTAGGCCTGTAGTGCTATGAACTTCCCTCTCAGGACTGCTTTTGCTACGTCACATAGATTTTGTTTTGTTATGGTTCTTTTTCATTGATATCTAGGAATTTTTAAATTTCTTTCTTGATCTCGTTGGTAACCCATTCATTGTTTAATAACATGCTATTTAGCTTCCATGTGCTTGAATGTTTTTGAGTGATTTTATTTCTAGTTTCTAGTTTCATGCTATTGTGATCTGAGAGTATGCTTGACACGATTTCAATCTTCTTGAACCTGTAGAGACTTAGTTTGTGTCCTAACATATGGTCTATCTTTGAGAATGTCCCATGTGCACTTGAGAAGAACATGAATTCTGCAGTTTTGGGGTGTAATTCTCTGTAGATATCTATTAAATCTATTTAGAGTCTCTGTTTCTTTGTTAATATTTTGCCTAGAGGATCTATCCAGTAATGTCAGTGGGGTGTTGAAGTCCCCTGCTATGATTGTATTGCTGTCGGTTTCTCTTTTGAAGTCCTCCAGAAGTTTTTAATATATTTTGGTGCTCCTATATTGGGTGCATATATAATTACCAAGGATATATACTCCTCTTGGATAGATCCTTTCGATATTATGTAGTGGCCTTCTTTGTCTCTTATTGTGGCCATAACTCCTGGCATGATAAGGCTTCTGTTTCAGTTCATGTATTTATTTGTGCTAAATACAGCATTCTAGAACCCTTGCCATTACTGGGCTCTAAGTCAACTTTTAGTTGACAAATTCTGAGAGGCAGCAGATCAAAACAGTATTCATTATATTAAGTGATATTATATATATCAGCACAATCTACTCTGTGATGATGGGAATGTTTTATCTATCTGTTCTGTTTGCTGGTAGCTGCATATGGTTACTGAGCACTTGAAATGTGGCTGTTGTGACTGAGGAACTGAATTTTTACAGATATTTTTATATACCTGACTCATGGATAACCTCTTCCATTATCAACAGACCCCACCAGAGTGGAACATTTGTTACAATTGATGAGCCTGCACTGAAACATCATTATTACCCAAAGCCCATAGTTTACGTTAGAGTTTATTCTTGGTGTTGTACATTCTCTGGGTTTGGAAAAATGTGTAATGACACATATCCATCATTATAGTATCATCTTGAGTAGTTTCACTGCCTTAAAAGTCCTCTGTGCTCTGCCTACTCATCTCCTCCCCACCCCAATTTCTGGCAGCCACTGATCCCTTTACTGTCTCCATAGTCTTGCATTTTCTAGAATGTCAGTTTAAACCATACAGTATGTAGTCTTTTCAGAATGTCTTCTTTCACTTAGTGCTATGCATTTAAGTTTCCTGTAGGAAGAATAATTCCATGCAAAGTAGAGAAATATCCAATTATGTGACAACCCTGTATAATAAAAACTTGTTGAAAATAAAATAAAAAGAAGATCTCTGAGAGGCAGCCATGTCTTTTCATGCCTAGGTAGCTCACTTTTTAAAATGCTAAATAATATTCCTTTGTCTGGATGTACCACAGTTTATTCATCCATTTGATTATCAAAGGGCATCTTGCCCTGGCCGGTTTGGTTCAGCGGTTGGAGCGTCGGCCTGAGGTACAGAGAGACCTGGGTTCGGTTCCCGCTAAGGGCACGTACCTCGGTTGCTGTTTGTCCCCGGCCCTGGTTAGTCGTGCGGGTGGCAGCCACTCGATGTATCCCTTCACATCGATGTTTCTCTCTCTCTCTCTCTTCCTCTCTCTCCCTCCCACTCTATATGAACAAAAAATGGAAAAATGTCCTCGGGTGGGATAAAAAAAAAAAGGGCATCTTGATTGCTTCCAAGATTTCACAATGACAAATAAAGGTGCTATAAGTATCCATGTGTAGGTTTTGGTGTGGACATAAGTCTTCAACTTCTTTGGGTAAATATTAAGGAGTGTGATTGCTGGATCACATTGCAATTTAATTTAATTTTAATTAATTAAAATTTTAATTGAAAGAGCCAGATGAGGCTAATGGCTACTGTATCAGGTAGCACATTATACATATTAAAGCCTTTTTCAGAAACAATCTGAAGCAAACTGGAACAAAATAGTGTAATATTAAAAGAGGGATGAAAAGGAGAAAGAAAAGCAAGGATGAGGTAATGCCGAGCCAAGAATAAGGCTCAAAATATATACCAGAGGAATCTATGTCAGCTCTGACTGGCCCCAACTGGGACTCTATGTTTCCTAACAGAGACATATATGAAAAAGAACCTTATCAATTACCCAAATGAGGATGCCCAAGAGCCCAAAACCAACCGTTTAGGAAAATTACAATGTAGTTCTAAGATTAAACAGGTATTCTTCCCAAGCATTTTTTTTTTTTTTTTTTTTTTTTTAATCCTCACCCGAGGATATTTTTTCCATTTTTTATACAGATAGAGTGGGAGGGAGAGAGAGGAAGGGAGAGAGAGAGTGAGAAACATCGACGTGAAGGGACACATCGAGTGGCTGCCACCCGCACGACCAACCAGGGCCGGGGACAAACTGCAACCGAAGTATGTGCCCTTAGCGGGAACCGAACCCGGGTCTCTCTGGACCGCAGGCTGACGCTCTAACCGCTGAGCCAAACTGGCCAGGGCATTCCCAAGCATTTTTATTTCATCTGGGTTGTTTTTCTGCTTAGACCCCTCCAGTGGCTTCCTACTGTCCTTGGAATAAAACCCAAAGTTCTTACTAATTAGAGTTCTTGGTTGTGAATACTGGGTGATTTAAGCAGCAAAGAAAGCCATCGACATAATGTTGTAATAACTATGTATGGTGCCAAGTGGTTCCTAGAATTATTGGGTGGATCACTTTGTAAGTTATATAAATGTGTAACCACTGTGTTGTACACCTGAAACCAATATAAAATAATGTTGACTATCAACCTGTAATTGAAAAAAACCCACCTTTGCTGCATTAATTAAAGAAAAAGTCATTGAAGGGTATGGGAGTGGGAAGCATAGAAACCCCAGGGAGGCTGCAGGAGCTGCTCAGAAAGTAGTTAGGAGTGAGGAGGGATGGGTAGAGGCAGGACCACAGTTGATGCCGCACCACCAGCCATTCAGTGAGATCACTGCTCCAGCCATGCTAGAACATTCCAGGCCACTGTGTGTTGACCATTCTCCCTTCCATGAGATGCTGGCTCGTACTCTGAAACCATGGCTTTTATTGTCCTCTGGAAACCACAGCATTTGACATATGGCCATGTGAACACTTTATAAGCCACAAATGAAAACTGGTCCTGTTATATGTAGTCATACCTGACCAAGGACACAGTGATTATTTCCTTTATGTCCTGCAGATGGTGATGGTGACTTAAAGGGAACTCTTGTACGTGGAGGGATAAACTTTCAATCAGAAGAGGGCTGGGCAAGGATGAGGACACCGGGCCTTCCTTGACCCTTGCCATCCTGGTTCTCTTTTGGTCCATGTGTAACGCTACTTCTATCTGAAGAGCACCTTTATGCTCTTGATACCAATGTGCTCTTTGTTCCGAAGACCATCACCTCCACCCACCATCAGTTTGGGCAGCTAGATCGTGAGACAGATTTTGGAGAGTGACACCAGAACTGAAAATCTTATTTTATGAGTGAAATCCACATTCTAAAGAATAAGTAGAGGAAAGGATTTTTTCGTCTGAGGAACCTTCATACAAAATGAAGGTGGAGTGGGTGAGCCCGTAAATTCAGTTCCTAGTTGTTTGTAAGCAGTTCTGATGTTCTGGTCACAGTAATGTGCGGGGGATACAGGATGAATAAGGTGGACAAGCCAGGAGCTCCTTGACAAGTAAGTAATTATACATAATTAAACTAAAGTTCCGCATAAAGTTCTTTTATAATTCAGAGGAAGAGTACCCGACTTAACCCGGGAAGTGTGAGTGAGTGAACCTGAGGGCTGATGTCAGGCACAGGGAGGAGGGACAACAGGCCCAAGTCTTTCAAAAGAATTAAAAGTAAGACACAGGCAGAGCAAGAGGGATTCCAAACAGAGTGAATAGCAACTCAAATGAGTGAGTTCAGAGCAGTTCCAAGGGATTGGTCCAGAAACTGCAAAGTTGGAGAGGATGGAGAGGAAGTGATGTCGTCAGAACCGCCAAGCTTTCTGAAGAAACAAACATGGCAGGGACGTGTGAGGTCTCAGTCTGGTTGGAGACCTGTAAAACGATTATGCTGACAATAAGCTCACTCATAAGGGTCGAAAACAAGATGCTTGTCACATACATCAAGCTCATTCAGACATGCGTTAGGGGAACCGAGAGACTTAAGTCCAAGCAATATTGTCGATACTCTCCATCAAATGTTGGACCAAGGCCAGAGAGAGTGTTCTGTAATAAATTTTTTTCCCCTTGGATTTTATCCTGTGTGATATATAAAGCTTAAGGCTGTCTGTTGAGAAGCACTCTTTAAACCAGAAGCAACTGACATTTTGGTCTTGTAGAAGCTGAGTATGTATGGCTCCAATCAGAGAGGAATGGAAATTACTTTTATTCAACAGAGTTCCTTTGTTGGAGAGATTACAAAGCACACTACAAACATAAAGTCATTGAACCTTGCTCTTTGCATGGAAAAATGTACTCAATCGGCCCATGTATAAATCAATTTTCTTGCTTGAAATGGCAAAGAAGAGGTGATAAAGAAATTGAGCTTAAAGGGTTTGGAGATACCTACCAGTCACAACCAAGCACTTTTCTAAAGACTGGCCTACCAAGTACTGTCCTCTTGAATAATCAGGGGTTATGGGCCTGCAGTGGTCATTCAGAAATTCAGGAAGTATTTAGGGAGTGCCTTGGTGTGCCAGGCTTAGCCCCAGACTGTTGGTCACAGTGGGCCACTGTTCTGGTTGTGAGACTTGACAGTAATAAAATTATAAGCAGGAGAATGTTAGGTGGTGATTCATGCTGTGAAGGCACTCTATCGGGATCATGGAACAGAGAATAATCAGCGAGGAATGGTCAGGGAAGTCACCTCTGAGGAAGTGATGCTGGTCAGAGACTTGAATGATAAGGAGGCAGCCATGGAAAGATCCAGGAGAGGGAAGAGCAATGGCCTTGGACGAAATGGGATTGGCAACTTGACCAGGTCTGCGCGGTGATTCAGGCTGAGAGTTCTGAGATCAGTCTGTCCTGGTTTGACCCCAGCTCTGCCCCGTGCAAACTATGATTGGGGCATGTTACTTAACCCCTCAAAACTTCACCTTTTTTTCTCTGTAAATTAGAAAATATTATAGTATCTGCCATGGACGCTTTTATGAGATAAAGCAAGTAGAATGCTTGACAAAGAGTGGCTTTAGTAAATGTAGCTCTCCTTCTTCTTCAGTAATGAGTTCAACAACTTTTCATTGAGATCTACTACGTTCCAGGCATTATGCTGCAAACCTGTTGCTGGGGTGTCTTCTGCTGCTGTCATTTAGTCCATCTAGTCTGGGGAAAGATTCCCCTTTTTAGACTATGACCTTAGGGGAGAAGCTATTTCTTTCAATATCCCAGAGGTTACTTGTGAGCAAAATGCGGGGTTATTGTACCTCAAAATACTTATTTCCCCAATAAATACTGATTGTGTGCTTACTCCCCATTGTAAGCAATGTTTTAGGTACTGGAGACAAACAGTGAATAAGATTAAGTCTTTGTGCTCATGGAATTTTATAGCTGAAAACTCTTGGAAAAGACTTTTCAATGTCTAATTTGATTATAGAGTTGTCAACAAGTAATCCTGAAAAGGCATGAGATGCTTCTATTGTAACTATTCTCTGGGTACAAGTAAAATCAAGTGTTTGGAAGAAGGATTCTATTTGGCCACCAAAGCTCTCATTGCTCTAAACTGGAACTAAATTTTCAGTGTTCAGGAGGTGAAAACATAGGAGATTTGAGTAGCCGTCTAAGGCACTGGCTCCTTTTCTCAGTCAAGAAGAAATCTAGAGGAAGCATGTTGTACATATTGAAGGAGCTTGTGTGTTAGAGTCAGGCAGACCTGGGCTTGAAGTCTGCTTCTGCCTCTTAAGCCTTAAACCTCAGTCTCGTCCTCTGTAAAGTGAGACAATTATCTACTTGAATTTTTGTGCAAATTAAACAGCATAAAGTTTCCAGTAAAGTAACTGAATTAACATTGACATGCAATGAGTGTCACCCCCCCAAACACACACTCATTCAAAACAGTTTTCTTCACCACCAGGAAAATTGCATTTATATTTTGGCTCATGGTTGATCTCGATGATAAAAACTTTGTTGAGGCTGGAGATTTGAGGTGTCATTTTGGGAATTGTTATCTCAGGTGCCCACCATCTGCTCACCTGAGATGCATGTTTCTCATTAAAAAAAGAGAGAGTGATGGCTATTGACAGCAGTCACATAGGATGGTGTGAGGGTTGAGCTAATATATACAGAGAGGGCATAGCACAGTGCCTAGCATGAGGGAAACAAAAATCGTAGCTGTTATTCATATGATATTTTAGGTTCCCAGAACAAATTGTCATTGCTGGGTGGTCTTGGGAAAAAGCCACACTATTGGACCAAGAACCTTGCTCTAAATTTGAAGCTGAGAGCAGGCAGTGCAGGCTGTAACCTCATATGCTCTTGGACAATGGCAGTGCAGTATCTCACAATAAATGTGCATGGAGTACCACTTGGGACATTGGACAAACATGTTGGATAAGTATGATGAACCAGAAACTCATGGAGTGAGTTTTCCACTAAGACACGGATGGGTAGACAGTCAAAGAGAGTTAGACTATTTAAGAAAATTCACATTTTGTTTTTCTAAACAGTGAATATTGACAATTTGAGTAGTATGAGGCTTTAAAAACTATTCCAAGAGTATAACATGCCTTGTATAATATAAATATTTATCCAACAAGTATTTATTAACACCCATTATATTTAGGCCAATATTTTCTGATATTCTATTCTAGGATCCTACACCTCAGTTCCATTATCTTGTGTGCTCATCTCTAGCTTTTTCTGAAGTGTAGCTAAAAATTCACCCAACTTCCAAACAAGTTAGCATATTAATAGGGAATGGGTGCATTTTCTTTCAATTAAACTTTGAAATTTAATTAGTACATCTCAGTAGAGTGCAGTTTATGAACCAATTGTGAATAGATGTATTTCAGTTTTTATTTATTTATTTATTTATTTTTTATCCTCACCCAAGGACATTTTTCCATTTTTTGTTCAGACAGAGTGGGAGGGAGAGAGAGAAAGAGAGAGAGACAAACATCGACATGAAAGGGACACATCGAGTGGCTGCCATCCGCATGACCCAACCAGGGCCGGGGATAAACTGCAACAGAGGTACATGCCCTTAGCAGGAACCGAACCCGGGTCTCTCTGGACCACAGGCCGACGCTCTAACCGCTGAGCCAAACTGGCCAGGGCTATTTCAGTTTTTAAAATTAATGTTTTTAAAAATCACATTACTTCATTTGACGCTCTGATTTGCATCTTATTCAACCTCTAGGTGATAGGCACTGGTGAGAGGTCTTTCTCCATCATCTAATGTTCCATTTCTCTATCCTACCCTTACTAGTATCAAAACTGAGAGATTACAAGAAAAAAACAACAACCACAGACTAGTATCTCTCATGAATACAGATGCAAAAATCCTCAGCAAAATATTAGAAAGTTGTATTGATGAAATATAAAAAGAGTAATACATCAGGATCAAGTGAGATTCATCCCAGGAATGCAAGGCTGGTTGAACATTCAAAATCAGTGGTATTTTTCACCATATTAATAGACTAAAGAAGAAAGCCACTTGATCATCTCAATAGATGCAGGGAAAGTATTTGATAAACTCAACACTCATCCAAGATAAAAACTCTTAGTAAATTAAGAAGAGAGGAAAATTTCTCCACCTGATAAAGGGCATCTGTGAAGACTCTATAGCTAACATCATGCTTAGTGGTGAGAGACTGGAAGCTTCCCCCAAAGATTGGGAACAGGCAAGGATCTGTTCTCTCACCACTCTTACTCAGTGCAACTGAGGAGCAAAAGAAAGAAGAGGCATATATACTGGAAAAGAAGAAATAAATTTGTCTTCATTTGCAGACAACAGGATCATCTATAAAAATACTCCTAGAACTTTAAAACGTAAGATTAGCAAGGTTGTAGGGCACAAGAGCAATACATAAAGTCAATTATATTCCTCTATTATAGCAATGAGTGATTGTAGATAACAAGAGCTAGATTTCTCAGTATAGTTATAGTTAAACAAGGCGGTAATGCTAGAATGAACTGGGAGGTGCTGGATTGGAGTCAGAGATACCAAGATGAAGTCACTTTATTTTTATATGTACATGGATCAACAGATACAGAAGTAAATATATGCAGGCATGTACACGTGGCTTAGTACACACACATATGTATCCTAGCTCTGTCTACTAAGAGGGCCTAGTAACAGCAACACCCCTCTGCAATGAACACATCTAGCTCCATTTCTTGGTTTCTAAATACCATTCCCCAACAAAAGAAACCAGGTGTTCTTGGAAAAATGGCTAATTCTAGGGCCACAGCAGTGAAAACATAAAACGTGCCTGGAGCATCTTGTGGTGGCAGAATGCAAAGAAGAGGTGAAAGAGAGAAAGGAAGCAAGCAAGCAGACATATCAAAAGGATATAAGATCCAACCTGAAAGAGTTTCCTATGGCAGAAGCTGGAAAATTTGAGCAGAAAAATAAATAATGATAGTATTGGACTATAACCCAAAGAATAAAATAAATATCCATGAATTCACACCAATGCATAATTGAGTACATAAATACGTGAAGGTGAAGAGACAGCTCTTCCTCAGAGAGGAATTCCAGTTAACACATGTAGAAAACAGAAGGGAAATAGGAAAGTCACCATTAGAACACCACAGTAATAATTGCATCAGGCAGATCCACTGAGGAATGCTAAAAATAATGGCCAAAGCTTTGAAGAGAAGTGAGATATCTGCATAGCTTCAAAGCATCTTCCTCAAAATGTTCATTTCGGAGGTGGTTTTAAAATGTGTCTGCAAAATTCTTTGATAGCCCTTCCTTTAGGAATTGGAGTTTAATTATTCTCCCCTTGAATGTAGCCTGAACTTAGGGACTTGCTTCTAAAGAAAGGAAGAACTAATCACTTTTCCTTGGCGAAACCTCACAGATACTACCTCAGTCAAGCGATCAATGTTGACATCACCACCAGTAAGACATGTTGATATCATATCCCTGAAATGTTGCAAAGGGCATTGTGTTCTTCCTTCCAAAACTCTGTAACAGTCTAATCCTGAGAAAAGATCACACAAACCCAAATTGATGGATATGCTACAAAATGCCTGAGCACTCCTGTTCAAACAGGTCAATGCCATGTTGCGCATGGAGAGACTGGGAGAGCGTCATAGACCAGAGAAAACAGCTAAATGCAACATGGCATCCTGGATGGGATCCTGGAACAGAAAAAAGGGACAGTAATGAAAAAACTAGAAAAATCTCAATGAAGACCATAATGAATGGTATTGTACCAATGCCCATTTCTTAGTTTTGATAACTGTACCATGTTTAGGTAAGATAGTAACATTAGGGGAAACTGGGTGGAGGGTATATGAGAACTTAATGGTCTTTTCAACTTTTTCAAAGTCTAAAATTATTTTAAAATAGAAAATTTAATAAAAGAATGAAGAGTAGTGGGGGCTGATAGTGAACTAAATTCTCATCCATCAGGGCAGGAAGTTGGTAGTTACTGTCTAAAATCAGTAAATTGAGGCATAGTACATTAAGCATAGTTCTGAGTGATACATGGGCAGCTATTTGGAGAAACAGCTACAGGAGCTAAAAGTGGTCGCTCCCAGAGAACAGGACTGGAGTGGAGGAACGGTGGCCCGGGGGCTGCTGCTTTTCACTGCAGGTCTTTCAGAAAAAACTTACCCTGAAACTTGCAAAAACAGTACAAACATTTCTCGAAATGTTAACATCTTGTATAACCATAGTACAATAATCTAAAACCAGGAAACTGACAAGGATAGGACATTGCTAACAATCTACAGATGAACTGTAATTTCTTTGTTCTGCTAACGTCCTTTCGGCTGGTCCAGGCAATCTGTACCCTCACACCGCATGGGGCACTTATCACCTCTTGTCACTCTCCTCCAGCCTGTGACACTGCTCCAGTCTTCCTTCACCTGTCAAGACATTTGAAGAGTCCTGGCTGGTTATTTTGTAGAATATTTCTGAATTTGTTTTTTTTCTTGTTCCGAATTTGGGTTTTGTCTGATGTTTTATGCTTTTCTGATCACATGCACATCGCTCTTGATCAAAATAAAACTGCACGATCCAAACAACCCCCCTCACCTCTAATGGATGTTGCCTGGGTCATCTTTTCTCATGTAAAATATACTCCCATCAAGAATTACTTTTTATATATTAAGTCTTTTCGAAGGCTCTTGATGTAGGCTTTTTTTTTTTTTTTCTCATTCCATCTTTGGTGGAAGGGAAGAACGAGTCTAATTTCTAGCCCACTGTTCAGGATTCAAGCTGACAGCAAAGAACAGGTCTGCTTCTGCGAGTCTTGGGAGGAGACCAATTACAGAGTCAGGGCTGGGCTTTGGTCCAGGTAGAGGTGCCTGGGGATTGTCGAAATGGGGGTAAGCCTCCTCGTCCAAAGGCCCTGGCAGCCCCTCTACGGCACCCCTTCTCCCCTCGGTTGCTGAGCACTTAGGTGCCAGCCTCTTCAGGCCTCTGCCTGTCAAACACTTGCCTTCGACCCATCCTCGGCATCTCACTCCCGTTAAACAAAGGGAGTGGAGACCGTCGGCATCTCCAAATGCTCTCTCTGCCTTTTGAAGCTTTGAGTGACTCTTTGCATGGGCATAAATCAAAGGAGAGTGAGCTTATTCATTTAGCTCATCAGAAAAAAGCCCACTGTCATCATGTCACATACAGGAGTTTATTCTTTTAATAGCTTTATTCTTTTCCCGTTAAGAAAGGAATTGTTCCAGGGCACTCATTCCATACTGTATATTAGCCATTTCATTTTTCACAGAGGGGAAAAAAAATGCCTTTCCACACATGATTAATACTGCAGTTGAATACCAGAAGAGCCGACCATGTGCTGGCTTTGGGCCATCCATCAGCAATTTAACATCTGTAATCTAGCCACAGTGAGTCAACGTGAACATCATGAACAAATCATGGCTGGTCTGTGGTCGGAGCAGTTTATGGACCTTGTGTGAGCCGGGCATGCATTCTCCCCCCAGGATTTGAAAATGAAGATGATCTAAAGTAAGGAGGGCCACATATGAAAAGAGGACCACAGATTTTTGTCTTTTCAGTTCTTTCCCATGGGAGTTCAAAGTCCTGCCCTTTCCCCCTTGGGGGAGATCAGAAAGAGAAGAGTGAGGGACTTTTTTTTTAGAGGCAAGGGACACACATGGTCAGGATGGTGCTGTTTGCAGCATCAGTATAAATAAGCTTTTCCCTTTTCTTTTTTTTCCTCCCATGGGTCTGAATTGTAAATGCACAAAATTCTCACTGCACTGCCCTGTGCGAACACTTTCCATCCAATGCTCAGACCTGGTGGAAATAGCACAGTGTGTCTTGAAGCGAGTGGACTGGGTTTGAGTCCCAGTTCCCAGCTTTGCATTTGTTCTTGGATGGGTCGCTTACCCTCTCTGACCTCCCGTTTTCTCTGGGATATTAATATCCACCGCATGGGCTGGTGCAAGGCTCCAGGGAGCCGTGCTAACATACATGCCGGCTCCTGACACGTAGTAGGTCCTCCAGGAACATGTGTTTCTGCTTTTCCTTCCCAAAGAGAACGAGGTGTCTCGTCCAGGATTAACCTATCAAGACAACTTTTCTGGAAGTTAGTTGAAGGGCAGATCCTTTAGGGGAACACGAATAGCTTTATAAATTGCTTTCAAAAGTCACACCAAATCCTTCAGTCAGTTTTAAAGGAACTGTTTACGGCTGCATATGGCGGTCATTATTTGGAATAATAAACCCTCCGAGAATCTGAACATTCATGGGCCAACAGATGGGTCAACCTGCTTCGCAATTTAACAAAGTAATTTATTTCAATCACCGGGACAGGGCATGTGAAGATTACTAATTCAGTTCCCAAGCAAAAGGAGCAAACACCGCTACGTGGCTCACTTGTGCAGCCTTTATGGAAATGCACACCTGTTCAATTGGTCTGGAGACAGCCTTCACTTCGATTAGTGCTTCCTTTTCTTGGAAGGTGTGGAGTAAATTGCCGTGAATTCTTCTGCTGGAACTCATGTGCTAATTGGCGTCAGGATGAGATAAAGATCTCAGTGAAAATTTATGCCAAGGCATAGGTAAAATTAAGGTCATCAAAGTCGGCTTTGGAAAGTAAAACAGGTGTATCAGAAGTATATTCTTATAATAATTGGGCAATGTGTTATTCTTTCTTCTTGAAGCAATCTGTGCAGAGTTTAATGGGGATGGAAAAAAAAACCAGGGTCATTGTTTCCTCAGATTCAAATCTGCTTCAGTCTTCCACATTGTGGCTTCATCTCTCTCCATCCATCCTCACTCGGGAGCCAAAGGGAGAGAGGAATAGAAGAGGTGGTCAGAGAGTTTCTTGGGAGAAGTTTGTAGGTGCTCAAAGATGGGGTTCAAGGTGTTAAAAAGACCTGGAGTGGCAGTTCTAATCTTGCCCATCATGTCACCCCACATCCTGACACTGAGTTGGACAGAACTTCTAGAATAATGCCAGGAGGCTTCACACAAAAGATGGAGCCTGGCTCATATTTGAGAGCGGCTATGTGTTGGGTAAGATGAGCAATGCCCAAGATTGTTGGGGTGCCCTTTTTGAAAGGAAGATCCTTTTCTTTCCTCTGTAGTCTTTCTCTACTTCAGTGTCTGTGGTTATTACTTCAACATATCTGACTTCCTTCTTCCTCACCATCCCTCTCAAAATATTTATGTATTGAGTTGCCATCTCTCTGCCAGAGGTCAGACTAGCTCCTGGGGTTCCAGCCGCACCCCATCCCTCGGGCAGTGGGGACAGGGATGCAGCAATCACAGTGCTGTGGAGAGACTGCTACCAATGGAGGTAAGTACAGGGCATGAGCGGACCCCTAGTAAGAGTGATTAAAAGATGCTTCTATTTTTTTAGTCTCCATGTGTATTAGGACAGTCAATACCCCAAAGAGGCTGCAAAACTGTGGTGTATTTTGCAAGTTTCTCAAATATTCAACACAAATCCCAGAACCTTATGTATAAACTCATTTAGAGGCATTGTCAAGAGTCTCAGTTTAAGAAATTTCGTGAATACAAGGCCCGGTCCAGTAGTCCTCACCATCCACTCCACCCTCCTTAATAGCTCCGCACTGCCAGCTCCCTGTTAGTTTCATTTGGGTGTTCCTCCTTTCCAACGCTCCTGCCCTGTCTCTCCCAAGCACGTTTGGCTCAAAACATCTCACATTCGATTTTTCACCTTTCCCTCAATCATCAAATCAGTGCTTCCTCCCAAAGTCCCTCTTGCTGTGAATGGCAGCAGCATATTGTCACTCCCCTATCACTCCTCCCGGGGCATTGTTCCTCCAAATCTGACCAGTTATCAAGAGTTGTGGGTCTGATGTCCTAGACTCCTCTTGGCCTATCCCTCCTCACTTCTGATGGCCTCAGTTAGGGTTCTGAGGCCATTCACCAGCATTGTTATCAGGCCTCACAAGAGGTCTCTCCTCTTCCTGACTCACCCACACATTGCAACCCCTACCCACTTGGCAGATTGACCTTCCTGGTACCCAGACCTCCCCCAGCTCCCTGTTTCCCACAGAATTAAATGAAAACTTGCCAGCCTGTGATTCAAAGCCCTTCCGAGAATAGCCACAACCCCCCTTTCCATGCCTACTCTTATCCCTCCCTTCACACACTCTAGGCACCAGATAAACAGCAATACAAGCTGTTCCTCAAATGCATCTTTGCTTTTCCACCTGAGCATTTACGGATGCTGTTGCTCTGCCTGCGAGGCCATTGCTGACATTCTGCCTGTTGAAACTCTACCCTTCCTTTAAAGTCCACTTCAAATGCTTCAGGAAATCTTCCCCCCTCTCTCCAGCCCCCTTGAGCCAGATGCGTGGTTCTCTCTTTTGAACATGAGCAGCTCTTTGATTTTTTTACTGTCTTATGGAACTTATCTTTTCCTAACTTGCATTCAATTCAATCCCATTCCACAAATATTTAGCAAGCACCTCTCAGGAGCCAGAGATTGTGATAGGCACTGGGGATAAGCAAGATATAGAAGGTTCACTCCTCATGGAGTTCGGAGTCTAATGGAGGAGGCAGACAGGTAAATATTCAGTGATAATAAGATGACGGAGTAGGAGTGTATCTGGAGGAACACAGAGAAGAGCTGCCCACATGAGCTGGCTGGAAGAAGGAGGCACAGGGTGAGGAAGCATCCACGGGTGACCACCAGTTATTTACATTTTCATTTCTGTTTTCGAGGGGGACATGTTCATGAGGAAGCTGGCTCCTATCACTGCATTTCCTTTAGGTCCCAGAATCGTGCCTACACCTCACCCTTGAACAACTGTGGGGAGACTTTTTTGTAGAGTTACCTAAGCCTTGAATTTGCATGAAGGTCCCTGGTGGAGAAATAACGGTCTTGGGAGAAAAGTAAAATAGAATGAAAGGCAAAACGCATTTTTAACTTCAAAGCTGGAACTCCTTTCCAGAGCTCGGATTGGTTCATGGCTCTCTGTTATGGAGCCAGGTCTCTCTAATCAGTCCCATTTCACAACCTTTACAAAGGAAGGTGCAGACTTTGGAGCTGACCTCGGGCCAGAGTGCCTAAAGTCAAGGGCTTTCCTGAACTGTCAGTCACCTCGGAAATCCCCCAGGACCTGTAGCGGAGTGATTTATGCAGAGCTCACAGCAGGGGTGGAATAAGCCAATGCTCTGCACTGAACATATTGGAATTCGGAGGAAAAAAATCGTCATCCTCTAACGTGCTCGCTGGAATCGGCAGAGTGGCTAGCAGTTATCCAAACCCTTTTCCTTTCCTGCCTGGGACTGGTCTGCCATTCTTGCCCCCCTTGTGGTTAGGTTGGTCACCTGAATGAGGTCTACCCCACGGGCTGCAGCTGGGATTAACCACCACCACTTCCCCCCACGCGCTCTCTCCTTCTGCAAAAGTCCCGGCTGAAGATGCAGAGTCAGGGGTGGAAGCAGCTAGGGCTCCCCCATCTCCGCGTGGAAGCTGCCTGCCCACTCGGCACCCCTACATTGGACTTGCAGGCGAGCAAGACAATACCTTCCACTATGTTCAGCCACTGAGGTTTAGGGTTTATTAGAGCAGCTGGCGAAGCCCTAACGAATTCAACCCACTTCACACTGTTCAGAAAAGTGAGGACAAACAGCAAACCTCCCTGACGGCGCTCTGCGGACCCGCTGCGCCTGGAGGTGGGTGTGTCGCTTGGGCTGCAGGTGCCGTTGGAAGCCTTTGCTTCCAGATTTGTTCCATAGCAAGTTTGAAGTTAACTTTAAAAATCAGTTGTTTGAATGTGGATGCGAATTCCTAACAGCTTCAGCAACTGCAGAAAAATTTCCAGATGTTTCACAAAGCACGAAAAATACTGTACATTGTGTTTTTTTCCCAATGGGAAATTATTCACAGGGCAATAAAAAGTTGTTTTTTCAGTAAACAGATTATGTTTCAGTCTGCGGTGTGAACACTTAAATGGAATGATGCAATATGCCACTTTTTAAAAGAGGGTTTTAAACATGTCAGTACGAACCTTTCAGTCCTCTGTCCCATAAATTCAACTTCTTAAAATGAAATCAACCTGAGCCCCGTGAAAGCTCGTACAACTATATCAAAACCGGCGAAATTTGCCTGTTTATTGCCACCGATGGAATGCGGCAAAGAAACATTCTTTCCACCTGGGACAATTTCTTCAACTTTACACCAAGTGAAATTTAATTGCTTTCGCTTCCTGGAATCGTTAGGTCTGAGTCCTGCAGGAGGCGGAGCCAAGAGGAGAGGCTGAAAAAGACGTCTGTGCTGAATACTTTTCCCCTGGAAGTGCATCCTTTTACCCTCTACTACTGGTTACTCAGCGCGTCCCAGCGGGAAGCCACTGGACAACTTAAAGACCAGGGAAATTCTAAAGGAAAAAGAAGTAACAGGTGCCCTGTGGGGGAAGAGGTGAATTGACACTCAGAGCAATTACTTATGCCTTAATCACTACTATCAGTCAAAATTTTGGAATATCTGACAATTCCAAGTTCACTTTTTGGGTGTGTTTTTGTCTTCACGAAAAAAGAAACAAAACAAAAAACGAGGAAGTGCAGCACCAAATAAGCAGAAAGAAATCTGGGCCATCCCCAGTCTGGACGTTGGCTGCACCACCTCCAGAAAAATCAAGATGGTGCGAAACAAGTACCATATGGTCATTTTGTTCATGTCACAACAGGTTGTTTCACTTTTCAAAGGGATTCATGGATTCTTTTCTATTTAATTATAAATCATATTTTAAAGTTTCTTACAGAGTATTTGAAGAAAGATTATGGTAATTACTTGAAAGACAGGATGAGAAAGGGTAAAATTAAAGACCCTTGTTAAAGTCTGCCAGAAATGAAGATGACTGATCTCTGCACAGACCGTGTGAGACAAAGGGAAAGTGGGAGCCACTGGGAACACAAGACTTCCTGATCACACCTACTTGCAAAGCAAGGTGTTCCTACATCCGTTGCTGGGAACGTCCTTCTTCACTTTTCAGGAATTTTTTGCCCATGATAACCTGCAAAATACTCATTGTAATCTCAAGACAGGGCACTGGTAGTAGCTGGCTGAGGCTTGAAGACCCTTCGCTCTTTGGGGAACAACAAGGAAAATGTACAAAGAAGGAACACAACATGACTTTTTCTTGGGATAGACATGAAAGGGGAAAGACAATTAAGTGAGAGCAGCAATTTCTCTGTAGGCAGGAACTTGCATCTGGACACACAGTGGTTTCACAAGTTTAATAGAATTGGAGTCTGAGTATCCTATAGAAATCTTAGTATTTTTTTCCCCAAAACAATAGAAACCATTCTTTCCTAATGGATAGCTATAAACTGTGTGTGTGTGTGTGTGTGTGTGCGTGTGTGCGTGCATTTAAAAGATGAAGAAAATAATCATTTTCTACTAAAGAATTTCAAGATGTGGATAATTTTGGTGCAGAAAACTCAACTTGATTAAAGTCTCTATATTTCACTGTTTGATTACCCAGACTTCCATTTACTTTGAAGGCATATTTTTCAAGAGAGGAGGATAGAAGATATTTCATTTGACTGTTCATTAGCTTGATTTAAAGCTTATAAATATTTAGACCAGTAGGATTGGGGCCCTCATCTGCACTATTGAACCAGACCACACCACTATCAGCGGAGGGCCTGCCCTTCTGTACCCACAAATCAACCTAAAAATCTTCACCTTCCTTACTTTCTCTCCCTTACACACAGCAGATTGCAGAGATTTTTTTCCCTGTGAAGCACCTCTTGATATTCACTTCACTGACTTTCACCCCAATGTAAAGTCTGCTTACAAGGGGTTTCTCCTTAAGAACTTTCTCATACAAGGAAGGAATACTTTCTGAGGGCCTAGATATTGGTTCTCTTCTAGGCTCGAGGAGGTTATATAAATTAAACAGACCCAGTCAATTAATTTTTGGAAACTGTTTAAAGGAGGAAGAAGCAAGTTAAACATGAGGACGTTAGATCTGCCTAATGGCTATTCAATCTAACAGCACAAAACTATACTCAAAGAGAATGGAACTCAGTATTAGTGTCTGACTTATGACTGTTTTGAACCAATCAATTTTTGCAGTAATCTCACTCTTCAAAAAATTATATTCTTAAAAGAAAGCCATGGTAAAAGGAGCAGAAGCTAATGCTGACATATCAGTCTTTGATATGGAGGTACAGTAGACAGACATGAATTTACCCAGATTAAAAACAAATGTGTAATGGAAGTTGAAATATAAAGAATTTCTCCATTTATCTTCTTGACTAAAGGGAGAAAGAAAAAAACATCGTACACATTGTAGATCATTTGAGTTTTAGGCCGATGATTTGAAACATTTTTATAATAATTCAGTGGCTCTTTTTGAATATCCAGATGTTAATAATGGTTCCCTGCGATGTGATTAGGAATGAATCTGCCAAGGAAAAATGAAGCCTTTTCTCTTGGGGGAAGTTGAGTTACTTCTGTTATTTTCCCAGGCTTCCTGGGGAAGTCTATCAACATGTGAATAAATGATGGGAACGGGAGTCTGGCTGGTCACCATGGAATTATCGGCCTTGTTTGCTGAGTTCGACCTTTATTATTTACACAATCAGCTTGAAATATGACAAATGTAGTAACTTTCCAATGATTTTGTTTCTTGAAATCCAACAGTCCTTATAGGTTTTTGAGACTGAAAAGTCTGTGTTGTTTTAATAAAAGTTTCTGATGTCACTGCTTGTGAGGGCCATGACTTTTGCCCAAATTAAGAAATGATATGACTAACGGGATTCCCTCCTTTAGATAACATTTTTCTTTGGAGAAAAATACCATTCTTTAAAAAGAAAAGAAACATTTAAAATTCACAAAATGCTCTTAGAGATGCCCAGTATGGTTGGATAATTTTTTTTTTTTTTTTTTACTTTTTTTTTTTTGTGGTGCATACCCCTAGTGGGAACCGAACCTGGGACTCTCTGGTCTGCAGGCTGATGCTCCAACTGCTGAGTCAAACTGGCCAAGGCAATATAATTTTTGTTTTATTGTTCTATGCCTGATACAACACCTGCTTTAACTTTTCTTTAGTATCAAAGGTATGATGCTAGGGTTGTCTTGGGTCTAGAATCTCAGAATAATTGTGTTCAAGCATTAAAACAATTATTGGTTATTGGGGAAATAGTTTTTGGTCTTTATTTTTATAGTCTTTATTTATACTTAGGAGCTGAAGCATTTCTGGTATGATATCTAAAAATAAAGATATATCTGCGATGACCTCTTTCTATACATAACTCATTATTCAGACAATAAGCATTTACTAAGCTTGTCTTTAGTGATTTGTTGTTAAATTAGAGCTTTCTTTTGGCAATACAAAAGCTTATCATCTAAGAAATAAGAAAGTCATGCCCTGGCCAGTTTGGCTCAGCGGTTAGAGTGTCCGCCTGCGGTCTGGAGAGACCCGGGTTCGGTTCCCGCTAAGGGCACGTACCTCGGTTGCAGTTTGTCCCCGGCCCTGGTTGGTCGTGCGGGTGGCAGCCACTCGATGTGTCCCTTCACGTCGATGTTTCTCTCTCTCTCTCCCTTCCTCTCTCTCCCTCCCGCTCTATCTGTACAAAAAATGGAAAAATATCCTCGGGTGAGGATAAAAAAAAAAAAAAAAAAAAAAGAAATAAGAAAGTCATTACTTTTTCAGTAGTATGTATTGGACATTTAATATGCGTAGCATTTTGCAAAGGAGCAGAAGGTAAAACAGCATTAATAACAACAATAGATGTCCTGGAAAATTAACATTGATCACATACCACTGGCCAGACACCGAGGTAAACACATGTTATTCTTTCCTTGTTGCTTCCTCAAGCATCCTTTTGAGGTTGGCAGTACAGTGATTCCCATTCAGAGATGAAGAATCTGAGGCCCACTAAAATTTAGAACTTTTCCCAACACTATACAGCTAATGACAAGGCCAGGACACAATCCCAGGAAATCTGTTCTGGAGCCATCTTTTCAATGGGAACTGCTAGATCAGACGTTCTCAAAGGGTGGTCCACAGAACCCTTTCTGGGGACCCACAAGAACAAAATGCTAATAATAACATGTCATTTGCCTTTTTAACAGGCTGATATTTACAGTGAAGGTGCAAAAGCAATGACAGGAAGCCTACTGGCTCCTAAGCAAGAGCGAAGGCCTGGTATCAAACTGTGCTCGTGGTCACTGTGGTCTTCACTGCCGGGGGCTCGCTGGGGGTGAGGAGCCAGTTTCACTTAACAATGTCCTGAATGAAGGAGTAAAACAAAGATCATTAGTTTTATTAAACCTTGACTGTTAAGTACACATTTTTTTTGTATTCTGTGTGACAAAATGGGACACGTGTACAAAGCCTTCTGCATACTAATGGTTGTAATGAGGAGAAGCTCTTGAACTGCCAGCTGAATGGTCGCTTCTTTTCATGGAGCCCCCTCTTCACGTGAGAGAATGACAGGCATACTATGAATATTTAGATGGGGTCAATTTAGCAGATCTTTTTACAAGAATAAACAAAGTAAGTTTATTGTGTCGAGGAAATCACTGATAGTACTTATGGCTAATAATAAATCTAAGTTTTCAAGAGAAAACTAGAATCTTGGAAAACTTATATTTGCCATTTAGAATACTTGAAGACTTTCCTGATGACATCAAAATGATAGTCACATGTGATTTTTTTGTATTATAAAGTTAAATGTGCCAACATTTGGAAGTGTGTGTAAATAACTTAATGAATCAATATTTCCTCAGTAATCAATGCTTGATGTTAAAAAATCATGCATGGCCCAGCTGGTGTGGCTCAGTGGTTGAGTGTTGACACATGCACCAAGAGGTCGTTGGTTCGATTGGGCCTGATCCCCAGTGTGGGGCATGCAGGAGGGGGCCAATCAATGTTCTCTCTCATTGATGTTTCTATCTCTCCTTCTTCCTTCCTCTCTCTAATATCAATAAAGAAAAAAATAATTGAAAAAAATTATTTTAAAAAATCATACGCAGGTAAAAGATTCATTCAAAGTGCAAGGTAGAAAATAGATTGTAATGTAACAAAGTATCAAAAGTTTATTTGTATAGTTTCAAGTTCCACATTATTAACTAACCTTTAAGAAACTACCACTTGTTGAGTTTTGGTGCAGTATCAAGGAAGAAGAGCCACAATTACTGATAAAGTTATCAAAATGCTCTGCCCTTGTCTAATCACTGAATTGTGATATTGGATATTCTTCATATACTTCAATCAAAACAGCATACTGCAACGGATTGAATGTAGGAGCAGATATGAGATCCAGCCGTGTTCTATTAAATTAGACCAAAAAATTAGATGTGCATAATGTAAAACCATGGCATTTCTAAACTTAAAAATTAAAAAGGTTTTTCCCTAGCTGGTTTGACTCAGCAGTTAGAGCATCGGCCTGTGGTCCAGAGAGACCTGGGTTCGGTTCCCGGTAAGGGCGCATAACTCAGTCCCTGGCCCTGGTTGGTCATGTGAGTGGCAGCCACTTGATGTGTCCCTTTCACGTTGATGTTTGTCTCTCTCTTCCTCTCTCTCCCTCCCCCTCTATCTGAACAAAAAATGGAAAAATGTCCTCGGGTGAGGATAAAAAAAAAAAAATTAAGAAGGTTTTAATTGTGGTAAAATACACATAACATAAAATTTATTATCATAACTATTTAAAATGTGCAATTCAGTATTGTTAAGTACATTCACATTGTTATGTAACCAATCTCTAGAACTCTTTTCATCTTGCAAAACTAAAACTCCATCCCAAACAACTCCCCATTTGCCATATAGTAAAGTAGAATCAACACCACCCTAACTCACTCTCTCTGTCTTCTCTCTTATGCACACACACAGTATTCAAGTCACAGCTCCAACACTCAGCAGCTGTGTGACTTTGCTTGGGTCACTTAGGGAGCTAAGGCTTAAAGGAGTAATGAGCTCCACGGGGATGCTGGTTGTTGCACAGAGTCCATAAGACTATGTATGTGAAAGCCACTTGTGAGGTGTAAAACACTATACTAGTCTAACACGGATTTTAAAGCAAAGTTCTGAAATGCTTTAGTTCATGTGATTTTTAAAAAATTATTTATTGATGACAGAGAGAGAGAGAGAGGAAGGAAGGAAGGAAGGAAGGAAGGAAGGAAGGAAGGAAGGAAGGAAGGAAGGAAGGAAGGAAGGAACATGGATTTGGATTTGTTATTCCATTTATTTATGCATTCATTGATTGATTCTTGCATGTGCCCTGACTGGGACATCAAACCCACAACTTTGGTGTGTTGGGACAATGCTCTAACCAACTGAGCTACCCGGCCAGGGCTTAGCTCTTGCAGTTTTGTGTGTAGGTACAAGAAATCTCATGAGGCTGTGAATGCTCCCCTCTGCTCTCCTTTGCATAATTCACAACTCTGTAATTATGATATTGCTATAACTAAATAGGTAGGCCTCTCCCTTTCTCTCCTCATCCTTGGCAGCCTTCTAAGCCAAATTCTCAATTACAGACCTTGCTGGAAGTCCCCTTGGACCTTTGGTTTGTTATTTCAAAGCTGTGATGAAAAGAGTTTAAAGGTATGGACATGTTTAAGAATAATATACTTATTGCTTTGGGCCTTTTCTTTCATTCTGCGATATTTGGCAAGCTTGTTACACTTGTGAGAGCTGTAGGCTGGAGGTCAGGGGACCGGCTGGGTTTTGATCCCCACTCTGCTCTGTGTCCCCTTGGGTCACTGTGTAAAATAAGAAGGCTGGCTCTGAGGTCCACTTTGGCCCCTGTCTTAGCATCTCGGGCTGCCATTACCGAATACCATCAACTGAATGGCTTAAAAACCAGGAATTCATTTTCTCCCAGGTGTGGAAGCTGGGTATCTGAGACGAGGTGCCAGCATGCCTGGGTTCCGGGCAGAGCTGTCTTTTGGCAGATAGATGGCCGCCTCCCTGTGTGTCCTCACATGGGAGAGGGGAAGAGTGACAGCAGTTTGAAGAGAGACTTTCTTTTTTTGACTCCACTTTTGGTTTCCTACATGATTTAAAAGACAAATGCATGCAGAATAATTATAAATCTATGTTACTGGACAAACAACATATAAAGACGCAGTTTGCAACACCAGTGCCATGAAGGGCGGGCGGAGCTTTGTAGGAGTAGAGCTTTGCTATCAATTCAAACGAGACTGTTATAAATTAAAATGCTAAATGTATTCCCCACGAAGAAAACATTTAGCAAATATACACAAAGGGAAACGAGAAGGAAATCAACATGGTTCACTACAAAAAAAAATCAACTTAACACAAAAAACAGCAGTAATGGTGAAAACGAGAGACAAAAAGGTGTAAGACATAAAGAAAACAAATAGCAACATGGCAGAAATCCTCCTTTATATTAATTACTTTGAATTTAAACAGATTAAACTGTCGAAACAAAAGGCAATGACTGACCAAATGGATAAAAAACAAACTAACAACCAAACAGAAACCATCTCTCTTCTTATAAGGGCACTCATCCAACTCATGGTCTCATCTAAACTTAATTACCTCCCAAAAGCCCCATCTCCAAATACCATCACATTGAGGGTTAGGGTTTCAACACATGAGTTTTGGGGGGGACACAATTCAGTCCATAGAAGGCCCCTTCTAATCTAAGTTATGGGTCTTTATTACATGTGAAGTGTAATACTAAGTACTATGAGAGACCAGAAAATTTGAGGTACAAAAAATCCAAAAGGGAGCTCACTCCTAAGGAGAGCACAGCCTGCAGGAAAGCAACCATAATATAAAGCAATATGAGAAGAATTACAAAAGGAACAGAGACAACAGAGTCTACAGAAGTTCAGGAGGAAAAAAAAAAAGAGCACTAAGGCTGGGAAAATCAGGGAGGTCTTCCTGGAGGAGGAGGTGTTGAGGTGGATTTGAAAGATGGCAAGATGTCAATAAATGATGATGGGCGTAGGGTGGGTGCCAGGCAACAAGCACAGAGATGGAAAAGTGCTTCTTTGGAAAACAGATGAGTCAACCCACTGACCTTGAGTTTAGTTGGGGAGAATCCTGGAAATACTGCTTCAACCCAGACAAGTCTACAAGCCAAGCTAAGAATTTTGGAACATATGTGATGAGTGGGGAACCTCTTTAGCTTGTTAATAATCCACATGGGCTTTGGGGAAAATGAACCTGACTACAGAGAGGACTGCTTGGGGCAGAGAAGAGATGACCAGAGAGACCAGCAAAAGAGGCTAGTGAAGTGGTCTTGAGTGACTTACCACTTTTTCTTCAATGTCTAGGACATCTGCCCAAAAGAACAGCCTTGGACTTACCACTAGAATCCACAACCACCCTTCTGGTTTTGGCTTCTGTTTTGGGTAATCAGATTTATTTCCTCTTGCTAAGTTTTATCTTCTCTTTGTGTGACAGACATAGGCTCTGGGTTCCTCCTGAGAGGTGTCTGTAGCCAAGACAAGAAGAAGTTGTTTCTGGGGGGAGCTGACACTGGGAAAGGCTGGCATTTCACGGGTCCCTGCAAACCTCCTCTGTGGCAGGACTGGACCTGTGGGGAAGGGAAGCATGAAAGCAGACCACGCTCTGTGTCCTGGGAGCTGTCATCCTCAGGGATAGAGGACGGGTGGCCCAGTGTTCAGTCCCTCGGACAGATGCCTACAAGGTCCAGCAGCGGTCTGCTTTCGTGCCGCTGAAATTCCTCCGGCCTCTCCTGGTGGGGTGCGGAGGGGCCGCACGGACACACCTCTTTGCTTCAGGCTGCGTGGAGCTTCTGCCCGCCTGTCCACTCCTGAGTTTATTTACGGGCATGTTTCACGTGGGTTCACACACAGATGGCGTGGCTTCTTCTTCCAGGGCTCTTTCGGTGTTGGTTTCCTGCAAAGCCACTTGAGAATGCTAATTCCTGGGCCTTTTTGTCTTCCACCCTCACCTTGTCCTGGACCCTGACTGTCGGAGTTTCCACAGAGGCTGGTAGGTGCCAGGGCCCTTCGGCTGTCACTGCGCTGAGCCGCTCTGTGCTCAGGAGAACTAGGGAGACGTGGTCCATGGTCTCCTCTTGGGCCTCCTTTGCCTCTGCTTGGAGCCCAGAAGAACCAACATTCCCCCTTCCAGGCAGTGCCCGCTGCCAACACAAACCCAAGCCCACAACACACACCCGCCCCTCCAAGTTTCGTTTTCACTGTGGGTGCCCGGGCACCGGCGACAGCCACTCACAGGTGTTGGGGGCTCGCTGCTGGGCGGAAGGGTGACAAGGCGCGTGTGGATCCAAGTAGCAGGCATGGATGACTCTTACTCCATCGAATGCACATACCACATTTTTCTTTCTTTTGCGTGCGTTTTTTTAATTTTTATTTTTCAATTAGAGTTTACTTTCAACGTTATTTTGTATAGAGTTTACTTTCAATATTATTTTGTATTGGTTTCAGGTGTATAGCATAGACATCATATACTTTAGAAAGTGCTCTCCCCAATACTTCTCATACCCACACCCCACACGTACAGTCATTGTAATATTGTTACCACGTTGCATCATCCAGTCATCTAACTACAGCATCTGCAGCAACAGATAAGCCTGGGCCAGCGCTGAGTGACGGACGCCAGCCCCAGGACGGACGCTGCGCGCCCCCACCTCCATGAAGATCTAAAGCAGTTCAACTCACAGAAGCAGAGAACAGAATGACAGTTGCCAGAGGCTGGAGGGAGGAAAGATGGGAATTGCTCAGGGGTATAAATTATGCAAGATGAGGAGGTTCCAGAGATCTGCTGTACAACTCAGTGCCTACTGTTAACACGGCACTGCGTGAAGGGATCGATCTCTTGTTAAACTTCCTTATGACCAACAAAAAGAGCAAATAAGAAAGCTGTCGGAGGGGATGGATATGTTTAGTCCCTTGATTGTGGTGGTATTATCACAGGTGTGTATGTATGCCCAACGCATGCAGTGGGTACATGGGACACAGGCAGTGTTTTTGTGTGTCAATTCTGTCTCAGTAAAGCTGTTTAAAAGTCCTATGGCCGAAGTGTCCATAACACAGCAATGTGCTCTCCAGCACAGGAGACAGAAAACGATAAACAGCTGAGGAGGACGGCAGTGAGGCTACCTGTGGAGCCCCCGGGGGGACGGGTGGGGTTTGAGCCCGGGGACGTGGGATACAGCTTGGGTGACTAGAAGCAGTGGGGCCTCAAGTGCCGAATGAGCACGCAACACCCCGCAGGAGCTGCCCGAGTCCAGTGGGGCCAGTGCAGGCAGAGGGGACACTGAGGCACAGCAAAGGCGGAGGTGGGAAGTGGGTCCCGCAGGCCCTGGACAAAGCCCCCCGTCCCTGCTGCAGGGACTGAGTTTTAGGGTGTCTGTTCCAGGAGGAACCTCTTCAACTAGAATAAACGAGCCTCCAAAGTGGCAGGACCTGTAGAAATGGCCAACCCAGCCGCATGTGCCTGTTCCCTCGGACCTCTGGTGCAGAGATGGGCCCTTTCAGAAGGCTTCCTTTAAAGCATAGTTATCTGAGTTAACATATGCACATGGTGCAGAAGATACGAGGGAAGGCACGTAGTGGGCAGTGAGCATCCTTTCCCCCCCGGCCACCCCGCCACCCCACCACCCATCCCAAGCCCACCAGTTTCCAACATGTTGTGTCTCCTTCCAGAGATGTTTTATGTCTCTAGATTATAACACTAATCTCTCTCTCTCCAACTTCCTCCCCATCCTTTCTTCCTCTCTCTCTCATGCACCTATCCATTCTCTCTCTCTCTCTCTCTCTCTCTCTCTCTCTCTCTCTCTCTCCATCCTCTCCACCTCTATAAACATACATGGGAACATAGCATACTCTTTCTATGCCTTGTCTGTTTTACATATCTGTTAGAAACATATCTGGCCCTGGTTCCATATGAGCTTCTACAGAGCTTTCTCAGTCATCATAGCTTCTTCTTGTTCATTGATGGGTGTTCCTATCATCACGTCCCCTATTAATGGACACTGAGGTTGCTTTTAACCTCTTTCTGTTATAACAACAGTGCCATAAATACACCTAACATACATCAGTTCACATATGAGTAAAGTATTTGTAAAGGGCAACACATTTCTACAAGGGGAGTTGCAGGATCAACTTTTCATTGCAACTTTAGGTAAATAGGACAAAGTTGCCAGCCACACCTCTTTCCACTGTTACCAAGAAGGTATAAGAGAACAGTTGTTACTCCAGGTTCTTACCAACATGTTCTGTTTTTAAACTTCTTGGTCTTTGTCAAGCTGAAAGGAGAAAAACGTTTTCTCATCATAGTTCCAGTTTGTGTTTTCTATTATCTTGAAAGAGGCTGAACATCTTAAGTGAGTGCCTTTAAAAATCATGTTCCACTGAGTCCTTTTTGGAGTAGGCAGCGGACAGAAGGGAACAATAACTCAGAAACAAAAGTCTCAATCAGCTGAAAGATCATTGAAATAAGTTCCTTGAGGACAAGCACATGTCTTTTCCCTTTTGATCTTCGTTGGTGCACAAAACTCACTAGAAATGTGTGTCAGGTTGAATTTATGTCACTTGGGCGTAAGAGGGGGAGCTTTTTCATATCTGCCCTTCAAACTTTGATGTTTCCCTTTCAAGAGTTTGAAAGTGCTTTCCTGAAAAATTCAGTTCAAAGAGTTCAAGTTTCATTTCTTATTATAATACTGCTGCTTGAAGGTCCTATTAAACAATAATACTATTATTTCCATAACTTTGCTGTTGTCTTTCCTAAGTCATTGTATATCTGCGGGGAAGGTTTCAGGATCATGCCGATCTGAGTCTGGGGAGAAGACGTTCTGTGAGTTGCCTGGACTCCAAAGCTTGAAGAAGAATTTCCCTACAGCTTGCATTTGCTACCAAATTTTTCATATTGCATCAGCCAATATTAAATGTCAGTGAGTTACAACCCTTTGGTGCATTAACCTTAGCTCTAGGACATTTACCAAAGGAGCTCTGATCCCATGGGAAACATTAGTATTATAATCTACATTATAGCCAGTTTTGAAAATTTTATGAGAACGCAGCATGATATATCAAGATCTTCAAAAAAAATAAATCATTTTTTTTGCAATTTGACTTTGCAACCATTAAAAGTTTCTATAAACACAGACCTATGCACCCAATAGAGAGCATACAACGTGAAGCTTTTTGTACACTCAAATATCTCAAATTTTAGGATAAAAGGGTTAGTAGCAATAAAGCTGTTATCTATGTTTCTTGTCCTGCCCCCTCAGGAGTGGAAAAATATCTGGTTTTGGCCCCCAAGTTTCATGCTAGAAGCCATATGAAAAGAGATTAGGGGTTGGGGCCATCCCCACTCTCCTTCCCCCCACCGCCTTCGCCTTCTTCCCTTTCATCATGTGTTAGCAGCTACCACATGACAGTCACTGGGATAGAGTCGACGTGTATGTAATTGTGCCTCTAAGCATCAGTGGAAGTTCTCTCAGCCTTTGAATGGGCATATTACTTTTCTCTGAAAAACTTTTTGTTGGCAACAAACACAAGAAAGTAGTTGATTTCACAGCCTAGAACTAGTGGCGAAACACCATTTTCTTGTGCAAAAATATCCCTTTCATGAAGGTGCCAGAGTGCTGAGAATTCTATCATTAGGGTTTTTATCTATTTGGTGTAAAGCATTACCCACAATGGCTTGGTTTAAATGCAAATGTATAGTTCAGCCGGTGTGGCTCAGTGGTTGAGTGTCGACCCATGCACCAGGAGGTCACCAGTTTGATTTCTGGTCAGGGCACATGCCCAGGTGGTGGGCCCTATCCCAGTGGGGGGCATGCAGGAGGCAGCCAGTCAGTGTTCTCTCTCATCAATGTTTCTGTCTCTCTTTCTCTCTCCCTTCCTCTCGCTCTAAAATCAATAAAGAAAGAAAATAAAAAGAAAAATATTTAAGTGCAAATGTATAACTTGGAATACATAATAGACTGATATGTGCTGATATGATATCTGGAGTTTTAAAAAATTAGATAATCAGCCTGGCTGGGTAGCTCAGTTGGCTAGACCGTTGATCCTATACACCGAGGCTGTGGGTTCGATCCTCGGTCAGGACACATACAAGAGTCAACCAATAAATGCATAAATAAGTGGAACAACAAATCAATCTCATTCTCTCTCTCTCAAGTCAATTAAAAAATTAGATAATCAGTCATCACCTAGCAGAGAAGTGACTCCATCTAGGTGAGAGGAAGGGGTGGATCAGAACGTGGGATGTTGCTGGGATTTGAGAGGATGTACACAGAGCCCTTCAGCCCGGGTGCACACAGAGCTCTGCTCTCCCTGGATCCTAGACAACCTGGCTGCTGCTGGGACCCATAGTCCTTCTCTGGGGAGCTCCGTCCATCTCTTTTGGGCAGTGACTGGCTTCCTGCTGTTTGTAGAATAAGGACTGAGCTCCCCAAGCTGGCCTGTTCTCCATTTACAGCCCCCTTCTCCCCCTGGGCTCTGCTCCTCTGCTGACCCTCAGCTAGAGGAATTACTTGTCGCTTCCCACACAGACCAGCCTGATGCGTTTCTTCCCATCGCCTTGGCTTGCACGGCCACTTGTCTAAGGACGGTCTGTCTGCCTGACAAGTATTGATTTATTTTTCAACACCCAAGTCAGAAACCTGTTGTTCCTGGAAGCCTTTGTGACTTTGTGATCATGAGCTCCGGATCCCCCAGTACAGCCGACACCTCCCTTCTTTGGGGACGCACTGATTCTACAGCACTTCTAGCACCCACAGCTCTGTAATACTCACAGGTTTGCCTGTCTTTCCCCTGACTGCAGTCTAAGCACCTGGAGGGCAGGGCCAGGCCATAAGCATCTCAGTATACCCAGCTTCTCCTCCAGTGTCTGGTAGACAGTGTAAGCTTCAAACATTTTGGCCGAATAAATAACAAATGACGGAAAGTCTTAGAGAGGGGACCTGGTGACGTACAGAGGAATATATGAACTAGAGAGGTAGGGTTTTGCGTCTCAAGATTTTTTTTTCTTTTTCTTTTCTTTATCGTCACCTGAGAACAGTTTTGCATTTCTCTTCAGACAAAGTGGGAGGGAAAGAGAGAGAGAGAGAGAGAGAGAGAGAGAAACATCAATGTGAGAGAGACACATCGATTGGTTGTCACCCACACGACAAACTGCAACCAAGGTACGTGCCCTTAGCGGGAACCGAACCTGGGTCTCTCTGGTCCATGGGCTGACGCTCCAACTGCTGAGCCAAACTGGCCAGGGCTCAAGATGTTTCTTGAACACCTAATGCCAGGTCACTGTGATTTAATCACCCATTTGCTGACAGCCTCAGACACTATCTAATTTAACACTCAACACAAGCTAAGAGGTGTGGATTACTATCCCTATTTTTAGGTGAGGAAACGGACTCTTGGCAAGATCAAGTTGTTTGTTCAGTTACCTAGCTATTCAAGTTCAAAACCGAGGCTGTCTGCCTCCCAAGCAATCGCCCTTTCCCACCCGCTGCACCACGCGAGGTTGGGGGCGCACAGGTCCCGCGGGCATTCTGCAGTCAGTGGTGGGGGTCAAGCATATGCCTTGAACCCTAATTCTTGGCACAGCATCACTGCTACACTGGGGCATAAACAGAAAGATTTATAAGGAAACGCTTGCGTATACACAGAGTTTTACCCTCACGATAAATAATTCATCTCAACTTTAAGAGCACATATTGGGTTGCACACACATGGCCACACCTGGGTGTCTCCCAGTGAACCAAACTCTAATGGTCATTGGCCCAGGGCTGGCCCAGCTCAGGGGGTGCCTGTGGGCGACATAGCCCGAGTTTAGCCTTTGTGTGAGTGACTAGCCGTGGCACTATGGATTTCAACATGGGGTAGACCGGCAGGTCATGGTAGTGAATGGGAGTATCTGGGTTAATGCAGATGTTGTGTGGAGTTGAATCTCAACCACATCACACTGAACTCATTAGAACAGATGCTGATGTGTACGAATGAACACATCGGATGGTCTGCGTGGGAAAGGCACCAATCGTGAGTGGGAATGCAGCCAAGTGAACACACGAGGACCAAAAGTTTGGCAAACTTAGGGAATGGTTATTTGGGGCAACGAGTGGAAAAACAAACGGCCACTCAGATCAGACCTCCCTGGCGGGGTCGCCTGATGTGCTAACCACTGCGGTGTAGCAGCTCGCCCTGCCAAACCCCATCTCCTGCTTTCCTTCTGGAAGGTCTTGGGCAGGAGAGAGTCCTGGGGAGAGGGGACAGATGGTCATTAGTAGAGAGGAGAGACCTGGGCAGCTCGCCCCATGGACTTCCCAGAGACAGGCAGAATGGGGATTCTGCAGCTGCGTCTCCTGATGCCATCTCTGACCACAGGAGTGACAGCAGATTAGTGAGTTTGTGGAGCAGCAAAGAGCATAAGATGCTGAGGCTCAAATTAAAAAAGTTACTTGCACGCAATCTGGATGAGACAGAGAAGGCATGAGGAGTGAAGTGGAAACTCTCAAACAAAATAGGTGTGGAAAGAACTCTGGCTGATTCTTCTTCAGGTTGGCAGAGAGAGAGAGAGAGAGAGAGAGAGAGAGAGAGAGAGAGAGAGAGAGAGAGAGAGAACCTGACTGCTCCTGGTATAACAAAGGCCAGCAATGAGCTCAAACCTGTAGGAGGGGGCTCATTCCATCTGTAACCGGCAGGCTGACCACCAGAGAAGAGCCTGGTAAAGCCCAGTAGCATTAGACACTCCTTATGCAAGCCTTAGTTACTCAGGATAAAGGGCTCATTATTAACATTGTGCGTAAGCTGAAATGTAGCCCCCCAGGTTTAGACCTTCTCTTTCAGGTAAAACTGTCCCCTCCTCCTAAAAGGTGCAGGGAGAAGAAATTTCCATGGCAATGACTTTGGCGGTGGTGGTGATGGTTGTGTGGCGGGACAAGTGGGACTAGCTTCCCTGTCTTCCCCTTTTCTCTCCGTGGGCTTATCCATAGCACCTCCAGTATGAAAGCAGGTCTATTTCTTTGCAAATCTCACTCTGGCAGGATGAAGGAAAAGAAGAGGAGGGACAGGAGAAGGGGGACGAGCGGATATCATTTTTCTTTTGCAGCATCATACCCCTTCGTCATACATTCTCTTACTTCCAACTCTGTCTTTCTGCGATTACTGAAATCTGCTCATTTGCAATCTTCTGCATGGCCCCTCTCTGGCCCTGTGATACTGGCCCTCCCCGGCGGAGCTGTGGCCCAGGCCGGGCTGGGGAACGTGTTCTGGGCTGCGGTGGAGGAGCAGGTGCCAGCAGATACCTGCAGCTCCTTTGCATACAAACTCGGCCAGTTATCTCAGCCCTCCGTAAAGCTGCCCTGGATGACTGTTTCAACCAGATGTTGTGGAGTAAGTGTGCTCAAGGTGGCGGTTAGGGCTAGACGCCAAGTAAAGCTCGTCCCCCCTTCTCTGCCCTTCTTATTGGTGCCGGCTGCATCCTGCAGCTCCGTGGAGTCGAACAGAAAATTCATCGGTTTCATTTGTTTTCATGTCCTAGTGGAGGGCGATTGTAACTTCTGAGACAGCCTCACTTTCCATGTCTCAAGACCAGTACTACAGCGTATATTGCTAGAACGACTTGAGATGACCTAAGAAATGACACCAGCACCTCCCCAGGGACACTACCCTGTACACAAGCACATCTCCGGGGTGTGGCAATTTGCCCCAAAGCAGAAGGAAAGACAAGAGAATCCGCCAGTGTATAATTTAAATCCAGGCAGATCTTCACGGGCTTCGTAAGCCTGAGTTGCTGATGAAGAGAAGGGGACACAGCAGCATTGTCAGTGGCGTTGATAATCTGTGCCACAGGGCGCCCTTGGGGAGGGCAGTGAAAACTGCGCGTGGGGACACTGGAGTTCAGCAACCTCTGGCCAGTGCGGCCGAATCAATCCACACTGGACCCTAGACGTGAAACTCTCGCATTGAGACCTGACGCATGTACCACTTCATTCTCGGAGCTGAGTACCCCACATGTGGCCAAACACTTCCAGACCACATCCTTTCTGATCGCAGGCTCCCTTCCAAACAGAGAGCGCGTTGCAAGCTGAAACCTTGGGTACAAGAAGAAAACGTCTGTGGATGGACCAAGCGACGTGTTCGGGCGCCTGTGGCCGTGGAGCAGGAAGACAATACGGGCATTTACAGGCCAGCCTCTGGGACCCTCGTCGCGAAGTGCCGCCAGGGCTGCACAGACGGCGGCCCGCCGCCCTGCGCGCGCCCCAGCCTCTTCCTCTTTCAAACATCACACGTCCACAGAAGTAGAAAGCTGCTTTCTCTCCCCGAAAGGGAAACACAGTCCCCAGTCTTGTGATTCATATGGAGCAGGAGTTCGTTTTCTCATTTTCGTGTTTCACTCTCCTTAAGTATTTGGGCAGCAATCCACACGGAGCTCTTCCCCGACTCCTCACGCCTGTCTTGGTGGCACCCCGTCTCTGGGTCTGGAATTCTTTCAAAACCCAGGAAAAACGAACTTCCACCAGCCACTTGGTTTTCCATCATAAATGTCACATACATAAACAGCGACTGTAGCACCATCCCACAGAACACAATTAAAAGATGTAAATACAGGGTCTTTCCATCAAATCATCTATGCGAATAAATATACTATCGAATGTTTTACATATGTACATCTTTAAAATTATAAACATGCACATCTGTTTAAGTTTTGTATATACAAAGTTCACACACAAGTAAAAGCGAGGGATGCTATTCTCTCTGCTCACGCTGTTAAAAAAGTTGCGTGTGTTTGTACATGTAGAAAAATTGGGCATAATCTAAAAATGACATGTATTTCCATCATATGCTTTTATAGAAAATGAAATGACCCAACTTGGCATTGAGATTCACCTTCTTCACGAGCAGTATTCTGAATGGCTGGTTTTTATTATTTACAGTGTGCCTGCTGAAACCTGCTAAGTATAATTGTGACTTTTGGGGGATTTAGGTAAAACCAGGTCTGCCACATGAGCTCAGACCTCACCCTCCTCTGGGGTAGCTCTTGAAGTGGACAGGGGAGCAAAGGCAAAATGACGTGAGGGGCAATTCAAGGACACCCGAGGCCGCCTCTGCCTACAAATATCTGTGTATCTGCACAGGCCACCGAGAGCTGCCAGTCACACTTGTGTCCATGGCGGCCCGGGGCTGGCGGAGGCCAGCGCTCGGTCAGGCAGCTAAGTACAAAAGCTCAGAGCTGAGCGCAGAAAGACCTTTCAATTCTCACATCTATGCCTTTAAAGTCAATACGTTTTGTGGGCGCCACTTTCTATCATGCTGCAAAATAATCGGCACTAAAAACGCACTATTTTAAAGTTCGAAGGAGATGGCATTTTCAGATTGGCTTCTTTCACTTGAAGATATGCATGTAAGGGTCCTTTGTATCGTTCGGTGGCTACATAGCTCCTTTGCTTTTATTGCTGAACAACAGTCCATCGTCCAGATGTACCCCAGTTTGCTTATCCATTTATCCATCAAAGGACATCTTGGTTGCTTGCAGCTATGAATAAAGCTGTCATAAGAGTAACCTTTTTACTATCACACATTTCTTCCACATGGATTCAACATCAAATGTCATGACTTTGTAAGTCCCAGTCCTAAAAGTGATTGCATCTGGCGATCTTTGGGTTCAGTCAAACCTTTCCAGCGGTACCTGCTCTGTGCGAACTTTGTGTTTCCAAGAAACCTCTCTATTCTATCTCTGAACCAGGTCTAATACAACATACCCATCCTAGCATCCATTCTTGTATTCCTATCTTTTTGTCTTATTTACAATGTTTTCTTCCCTCTAGTCTGACCATCTGAATCTTACTCACCCTTCTTGTCCCCTTTACATCCTGCCTCTTCAATGAAGTATCCCCTGGAGATGGAGAAAAGAACCATCAGACGGATGTGATTCGAATCCCAGCTCCTCTATCTTTTTTTTTTTTTATCTTCACCCGAGGACATTTTTCCATTTTTTATTCAGATAGAGCAGGAAGGAGAGAGAGGAAGAGAGAGAAACATCGACGTGAAAGGGACACATCGAGTGGCCGCCACCCACACAACCCAACCAGGGCCAGGGACAAACTGCTGCCAAGGCACATGCCCTTAGCGGGAACCGAACCCGGGTCTCTGTGCACCGCAGGCTGACGCTCTAACCGCTGAGCTAAACTGGCCAGGGCCCAGCTCCTCTATCTTAATAGCCCTGTGCACTTAAGCAAGTTACTTCTTGTTAAAAATTTTTTTCCTTTTATTAATTTTAGAGAGAGAGAAAATGAGGAGGAGAGAGATAGAAACATCGATGAGAGAGAACATCGATTGCATGCCCCCCACTGGGGATCAGGCCCACAACCTGGGCATGTGACCTGACTGGGAATCAACTGGTGACCTCTTGATGCATGGGTTGGCGCTCAGCCACTGAGCCACACCAGCCAGACAGCAAGTTACTTCTTGAAGTTCAGTTGCCCACATGTAAAATGGGTCAAATACTACCAACATTTCCCGTTGCTGTAAGGATCTATGTACAGTGCTCAGAATACTTTCTGACACCTCAGTACATGATGCTGCCCTCCTTCTTTACCTTCTCCTCCTTCTCATTATTGGCATCATCACCTCCTAACCCAGAAGTGATTTCTCTTTCTTCTGGATTCTCATCGCCTCCTGTGTGTGTCCACATCGTGTCTCTGAACTGGAGTGGGGGTGTGCGTGAGGGGCATTGCTTAGCCCCTGTGGCATGCACAGGGCCAGGGGCAGGGTTTTTGGATTGCATCCCTTTTGATATTAAATTGGTGAGGTTAAACAGTAACAATTTCTGTTTGTGGAATCCTGTCCCAGCTGACCTCTTTGTGTCTGAGTGGCTGGAACAAATATTCCTAAAAACCCTTTTTTGCTGGGGCCGCAGGATGATGATCCTGTTGGGCACCCAAACATTTCTGGAAGAGTAAGGGGATGTCAAGGATGTCAACCTTGGCATAGGGGGTGTGGCTAGTGTGTTCTCATGGCTCCCTCCCTTCCACACGGCTAAGGGGCATGTTGGAGGATGACCCAGACCCTCCTGCCTTCTCTCCCTGGCCCCTTATTCCCGATTCAAGCAAAAGCTGGGGAAGGGGACTGAGAAGGAAGCCCAGCTTTGAACCCACGATGATGAAAGTTTTATTGGGGGTGAGAAAGTTATAATGAATGGGAAGAGTAGAAAAGCTAGTAGCTGGTATTTAAGTGGCCCCTACCCACCTGATTATATCTGAGAATATTGTATATGGAAATAATGCAGCATTATTCACATGTGTATTCCAGTTACTTGTGGGGCCTCTTATTTCCAGGAATCATGGAATCTGCTGTACACACCACATGCTTGGCTTTAAGTTCTGTATTATGGGTCAGCAAACCTTTTCTGTAAAGGGCCAGATAATAAATATTTTAGGCTTTGGAGTCTGTACAGACTGTTGCAAATACTCTGCAAAAGCAGCCATGGAGTCCTGGCTGGCATGGTTCAGTGGTTGGGGCATTGCCCTGTGCACCAAAGGGTCGCAGGTTCAATTTCCGGTCAAGGTTGCAGGTTGTACCTGGGTTGCAGGTTTGATCCTGGGCCCTGGTCAGGTTGCATACGAGAGGCAACCAATCAACGTGTTTCTCTCACATTGATGTTTCTTTCTCTTTCTCTTCCCCCTCCCTTCCACTCTCTCTAAAAACCAATGGAAAAAAATATCCTTGGGTGAAGATTAAAAAAAGCAGCCATGGATGATACGTAAATAAATGGGCATAGCCATGTTGCATTGAAATAGAAATTTTATATAGTTTTCACAAGTTGCAAAATATTATTATTTATCAACCATTTAAAAGTATAAAAATGGTTGTATAGCTCGTTGGCTATGCAAAAACAGATGTCTGCCCCATTAGGCTGTGGTTTGCTCACCTGCTGTGGAACATCACGGAGAAAACCGGCTTGGTCAGAATTGGTGTGGTTCACGCACAGCTCTGGGGGTGAAGTGAAGATGATGAGAAGAATTTGGTCCTTTTCTCATTGTTGTCTTTCTCAACCCAAATCCATAATTCCACTCTGTCACCTCAAATGAAGTTGACCAAGTTAGGGTAGTATTTCTTAACTTTGACACTACTGATGGTTAGGGTCAGATAATTCTGTGTGTGTGTGTGTGTGTGTGTGTGTGTGTGTGTGTGTGTGGTGGGGGCAGATGTCCTGTGCATTGTGTAATGTTCGGCAGCATCACTGACCTGCACCACTAAACACCAGAAGCACCCCTTCTCTCCCCCAGTCATGACAACCTAAAACCTCTTCAGACACAGCCAAATGTCTGCTGGGGACAAAATCCACCCCACCTGAAAACCACTGAGTTAGTGAAACAGCCCCAGAAAGACAGGAATACAGTGAATCCTTAGCAACCAACTAACTGGGATAAGAGAGAAGGGTGTGCGTGTCCCCGGACGTCTGCCCTAGATTCCCATGAAGAAAGGAAAATGAATAGTTTGTTTTAGCAAAGACAAAAGTGTAATCACAAACATAGCCTCCCCTGAAGGGGGCACCCCTCACGGACCAGGACCCCTCAAGTGCTCCAGTCCAGTCATTAGCAGGGAGCTTCTAATTAATTATCAGGTGATCTAATTATCAGGCAATCAAGTCAGGCTCACAGCAAGTCAACAGGACTCTGGGCTTTTAATAAGGCCTTTATTGCTGGTTACTCTTTAAATGGCAATTAAAAAGCCTTCTGTTTTTAGTGGAAAAAATACTTCCCCCTTTCTATGGAAAAGGAACCTCATCAGGAATGGAATACATTGCACTTTTGGCCAGGAGAAGAAAAACAAATAAAAGAAAGCGGGAAAAGAAAAGGAAAAAGAGACAACCTAGAATTTTTTCCAGGTGGTGGTGGTGGTGAGGAGTATTTAAATTCTAAGGGAAATTTGTATGAAGTGATTTAACCTGGGTTTCCAGTTAGAAACTGTTGACCCGCAATTGATCTGGTGTCGAGATTGGACACTGTTCGGAGTCTGTGCCCTGATGTGTTATCAAGAGATACCCATGACAGATGTTGTACTAAGAACTTGTCATTTAAACAAACAAACAGACGAAAAGCACAGACCTAATGAAATGAAACAACTGGAAGAGCTTTTGCTCCTGGGACACCATTCCGCGTGGTTCTCCGTCATTTCCAGTGAAACTGACATAAAGATGTGTAAGTATTAGTTTTGTCACTGAAACAAGTAGATGCTTTGTTGGCCTTGCCATTTGCTTTTCTTCTGGGGCAGCTGTGGATAGAACAAAGTCAAGGTTCAGCTATTTGCCAAGAGCCACCCCATCTCACTCCCTACCCCCAAACCCCAACCCCCAAAATTCAAAACCAAATCCAAATAATCCAAAAGCCCGTCCATCCTGTGGAAGAAGTTACTTGGAATCAACCAAGTGGCTCACTGGTCCCCCTTCACTCATTTGCCACGAGTCAGCTTGTGTTTACTCGCCTCAAAACCCCCATTAAGTAAAATTTGTCTCGTAGCACACAGATCCTTTCCCATGACCGAAAGGCAGATCTGTCTCCGTTTCCCAGCAAAGAATCTGAGCTATGTTTCTTTTCAACAAATCCCTATTCCCCAACTCGTGTTATACATTTCACCATGTTTTGTCTACTTGTCTTCTGATTCCAGCTGTGTCATTTTAGTCATCACGCTTCATGTCTCAGGACAAACATCGTAGGGCCGGAGCGGGACAAGGATGCCAGCGATACACTCTTAACCCGAACTCGGTTCTACAAGCCGGCATCCTAGCCAATAACCTACACCCCTCACTGTTGACAGGAGCGTTTTTCCCCCCTAATGCATATTTTAGTCTTGATTGACCATCAACCATATGGCACAATTGTCCTGTGGGTAAGTTTGTTATTAACAGCTCACAGCTGGAGTTACAATAACTACACACGGCTGTGACATTGCACTAATTGACCAAGACACGTCTGAGAACAAGATGCAGAAAGTGGCCATTGCAAATTACTTCAAGCAGAAATGGAGAGCTTAGTGGGAAACACCAGTTTCAGATTAGAGGTTTCTGTGTTAGGACCAAATTGGTCAGGGGCGAGAGGCTGGCTAGACGAGAGAGCAGAGACGAGGGCGAGTCATGCACAGGTGTTCTTCTGAGCCTCCATTAGTTATCGATTCAAATGAATTATTTTAAACAGGTTCTTGTTAATGAGAAAGAAGCAACTGCACTTAAAGTGGCATTGAACCTGGACTGTTAAGCGCTCAGACAATTAAATCACCAAGTTCACTGGGTGCCTTCTGTTTGCATTTCCCTGTCTCACCCTGCTGTCACAGGCGAGGCTGGGCAGGGTTTGAGAACAGCATGTGCTGTGTTAGCTCCATCACTTAGCATTAGAGTCAAAGAAGCCGAGTGCAGAGGGGACCCGGATGTTGTCTGCACCAGTGAGTGGGGTGACGAGGGGCAGGGACACTGGCAAGGGGTTGTGCAGGAGTTAACAGGCTCCCACTGGGTCCTCTGGGGAAGGCTCCTGAAAATGATGAAATATGAATAGGCTGTCTGTGCATCTCTCAGTAAATTTCTTTCTCAGATGTTTCCAGCCAGTGCGACGCGATTGAGAAATGACGGGGGAGAACCGAGGATAAGCCAATGAGCTCAGTGTCTTATAAATCAGCCGCCAGGGCTGGACTGGAACTGTCAGACCGTGGAAAACCCTGCTACTGTGCAAGCTTGTGAGTCTTTTCTGAAACCAAACCTAACCCTTACCTTGCTCTCGGGATGGGAGCGGGCTTAATTAAAGTTCACGGAGGAATAAGGGCGAAAAAAGAAATATGGTTCGTCGGCAGAATAAAAAAGAACCAACTCAAGGTCGTCCAGATATGACATGTCCCACTTCTGATCTTGTCTCAGGCACAGAATCACAAGTGGGGTCATGAAAAATAGCTAAGTGCCGTCGTTACTGTGCCCTGCCAAGAGGTCCAACAGATTCTGCTCCAAAGCCCAACTAACCAAATAATGCTACAGTCTACCAGTATCATCACCCATTTTATGAGGAAACTGAGGCACAGAAAATGTAAGTACCCTGATTGAGGTCACATAGCTACTTAGATAAAAAGCTAGGATTTGAACCTGCAAAGTCTGGCACCCGAATCCGTGCTCCCAACCACTATGGCACTGGTCTCTCTTTAGGGACATCACAGACCCCAGATTCAGAATCTCTGCTCTGGGCAGTGGGCAGGTCTCATCCTGAAAATTCGCTGTCTGAGCAAGTCCGCTCTGGCCTCGTGTGCCTCATGCGTGTGGACTCCGGATGTGTGCCCATGTCACAGAAGCGTCCCATACTCACATCTGTCTGAGATGATGTTGGTGCTTTCCCCTAAGTCTTTCTATTACTTGGTGAAAAACAGCCTTACGTTTGGAAGCACAGGATTTAGGAGGACCCAGTTCCGTTTCCAATGGCAACTGTAAGTCTGCCAGATCTCATTGTCTCTGACATGGGAAGGCATGAGGGTCCACCCCTTGTGCACCAGGCCTAAAGTTGTGTTACTGTTGCTGGGGAAACCATAATTGAATTTCCTGAATTATACACAGGGCGATAGAACGTTGAATCACCATATTTATTTGCCTTCTAGGCCCTGTGGCATCTGTTGTTCAGCTCACAAAGCCCCCATTGACTGGAGGAGGGGTCGTTGATCCAGAAAGCTGGGATGGCGCAGGAGGCGCTGGGAGCTGGAGGGCTCCTGGGCAGGGCCGAGATTTCTCATCTAGCTCAGCAGCCGCCAGCCAAATGGCCCAGCACAGGACAGTCTGAGGACACAGCCGAGACCCTGGCGTGAAATTGATCGTTCTTTTCCCTAGTGACCTCACTTCTCGACTTAGGGGGAGAGAGAGTGTGGGAAAGGGGTGTCATGGGGAGAGGGGTGGGAAGCAGGCAGAGGGGATGGGAGGTGAGAGACAGGTGGGGAAGAGGGTTTTGAGGCCATGGGGGAGTCGTCTAGGTCATGGCTACTCGGCACCAGAGAGCAGGCTGGGGTCAGGGCACGCCTGGGGGATGGATATATAGGGAAAGGAGACAGATTCTAGCCCGCGGAGGATTAACTACCTCATCAGGGTTCTAGATACCTAAAGTATTATAAAACATTTATAAGCAAAAAACTGGGGGAATCAGAGGAAGGGTCCCTTAGCCCTAACGGACAGGTTGGGAGGGGACCTGAATTTGGGGGCCTCTAAGACGGCTCTGCAAAGATGAGCAGGATCTTAGCGGCTGCTCGGTGTCGTGAAGCCAGGGAGTGGTGTAGGCGAACAACAGGTAAGGAGGATGCGCCTGCCTCAGATGGATGCTGGCTATTCCCCGAGCGTGCCACCCCCAGCCACCAGCAGCCCCCAAAGGCGAATTGGTACCACTGAGTTAGCAAACAAATGAGTGACTTCTCCGGAGCCGAGGTAAGAGGATCAGGACTCACACCAGGGACACGGAGGCACAGAGCCCTCCCTCAGCCTGAGCCGAGTCAGTCCTCTGAGAGCCGCAGGGTTTGCTGTCTGAAGTCTGGGAGTGTCTTCCACCGGAAATCACTTTCCGATCGAGCTCTTCCTGATGCTCCTTCAGTTTGGGCCATGCCCCCTCTGTGTACCTGTGCAGTCACCATCGGACCTTCCAAATCGTCTGCTCAATCCACCTGATTCTTCTAAAACCACGATGTGGAAAGAAATAACTTGGTTCTATTTTAAGCTTTTTTTTTTTTTTTTAAAGGAAAATGTCAATCACTTGTAGAAAGTAGAAAGTGCAGCATCAGACCCTCAGGTTCCCATCTTCCTGCTTCAACAACTTCTCGTCTCATCCCCCTCCCAAGCCTACGCCCCCTGCATCTCCATGGCCCACCACCCCCTTTTGAAGCAGATACCAGACCTCATATTTCATCCACAAATACATCAGTACTATCTTGATAAGATAAGGGCTTTAAAAAATATATCATTACCAAGACATTATCAAACCTGAGAATAAGAATCCCTTAACAGAATCACATCACTGGTCAGTGTTAGCATTTCCCCAGGTGACTCATAAATGTTCACTTACTAAAAAACATTTGGTTGTTGTGTCTTTTAAATCTCGTTTCATCTGTGGGTTCTCCTCCTCTTTTCTCCTTGCAATTTGTTGAAGAAATGAGGTTATTTGTGCTGTAGAATCTTCTTCCACTTTCTGGATTTTTCAACTCCCGATGAAATGATAAACCCAGGCAATGACAATCAATGGCTGCAAAACCATGAGGTGAAAAGCCAACAGCAACTTTATAGCAGATGAGAAGGCCAGCAGTCCCCGTCGCCACCGATCAATTCTAACATCTCAGACTGACCTGAGGCCCACATCACCTCCTTTGATGAATTCTTACTGAAACATTCAACTGGAGTCTCACGGAGTCTCCAGTTCTAACTACCAGTTCAGAGAAAATACAAGAGATAGAAGAACATAAAAAGAACCACACGATAGTCCTCTTTTCCAATTTTAATGTAGCAAACATTTATTTAAAATTTATCTGACTACTCCATTATTGTCAGGCAGACTGTGATGTTTTCCCCAAGGATTGCTGAGGAATAGGGTGTATTTATGCCTCACTTTATGGACTCGGACTGCTTGCAATGTTCTTGTTCTCTTGCCTGCTTTTTGTAGAGTTTCATCTACTTCCTGGGACTTCTGACTGTACAATATGTGCACGACTCGGTGATCTTGTTCCCCAGTCTTCCTCCACCCCAGCCTCCCCCCACCCCCCACCCCCACACAGGTTCTTTCCATCTTACTGTGGATGAAGAAACCAAATATCAACTTTCACAGAACTTACACAGTGAAGGTTCCAAGTGAAAGATAAATAAGGGGTCCTATTAGTAAACGCACAAATATTAATGACCAGAGAGTTTAGTAATCATCATTGAGGTTTGCAAGGTTTTTTTTTTCTTTTCTTTTTTTCTAGTTTTTGATTGCATTCTGGAAGGCAGAAGCTTCTGGATGAATGAGATATCACCAGTGGTGTGATACTAATCAAACTGGATAGAAAGTTTGGTCACGACACCCAGCAATAAGCCATCGTATGCATAGAAAGAAAAATTGCAAAATTCCAAGTTGAAAAACCCCAAGACTGCACATCAACCTGAAAATCTCATAGAAATGTCACCTGAATTCGGTCATTAAAGATAAGTAAATGTAATCACTTTGCTGTTGACATCCCCTTCTTCTCAAAACACCCTCTTTCTTTGGCTTCCACGATCTAACACTCTCCTACCTCTGGGGATTCTCCTCAGTCTTTTTCCTGGCTCATCTTCCTCCTACTGACTGTTAAATATTGGAAACTTCCAAGGCTTGATCCACTGCCCTCTGCTGCTTTGCCTTCTACACCCTCCCTCTGTGATCTCGTTCATGCTTATGGTTTTAATTAGTATCTATATGCTGATAACGCTTACACTTAATATCTCCAGACTGGACTCTCCTATGTGTTTCCAATCGTAAATCCGATCGCCTGGTCCACGTCTCGACTTGGCCATCTTACAGCACTTCAAACTCTGCATGTTCAAACATTGAACTCATACCTTCTTCCTCAAAACCATTCCTCCCCCAGCATTCCCTCTGTCAATGAACAGCAACGCCATCCAAAGGTGAGCCAGCCAGACACTTGGCAGTCACCCTGGATACCTCCTTCTCCCACACTGACACATCCATGGGCTCAGTAAGGGTGCTGATGTTCATTTCTGAATCTGCCTATGTCTCTGCACCCTCATAGCTGCCACTGAAGTCCAAGTTCTCATAATCCCACTCCTGGCTTACCTCCAGAGCCTTCTGTTCTCCCCGTGTCTACTCTGTGTCCAATCCATTCTGCAGCCAGTATTCTTCAAAATTACACAGATCTGTTTATAACACTATCATCTTCCTTCTAGCCTTTAGGATAAAGACTAAAATCCTTACTGTGGCTTACAAGGCCCTATATTACCTGTCCCTATCTCCTTCACCAGCCTCATTTCATAACCCTCTTCCCCTGTTCTCTGGGATCTAGTCACATTGGTCCACAGGAATTTGCTTCAGAACCTTTGTACATGCAGTTGCTTCTGGTAGGATTGCTCTGTTCTCTTCTCCCCTGTTACCTCGTTAATTCCTTTGTGTCTTTCTGAATTTGATTCTTTGAAAAAGTCTCTCTTGGCTGCTGGTATGTCTCCCTAATGCCATGTTCACAGTCCTTATTCTTTATGATCAAAACATCTAAGGAAACTGAAGCCCAGAAATGTTATGTAACTTGCTTGGGGATTGTACATCCAGGTAGTGGCTGTGTTGAAACACACTCTGGAATGATCTCACTCGACCAGCAGCTAGATCTGTTGTCAAGTAGTAGAGTTCTGTGTCAAGCTTTGGTCTCTAAATAACATGTAGATGCTGGAATGAGTTGAGAGAAAAGGAACATGCTAATTAAAGGAAACTCAAGTAGGACCTTTGAAGAAGAGGAAGAAAAGGAGATTTAACGTTTTCAAGTTTGGGGAGGTTATTACAGTGGAGAGGGCAACCAAAGTAATTTTTTGAATGGCTGCAGGGTACAAAAGGTTATATTAGGTCTTATACTTCTGTAGAGATGAGAAATTTTAGCCAGAGCAGCTTTGGTTTGACACAAAGAAAAGGCCATTAAAGATCTGAACAAAATATAGCGTCAGCTCCTGAATGTCTTTTTGTGGAAATGGTTTCAAGCAGGATCAATATCCATCGAGCCTACCTGGGGGTTTGGTGTTGACCTACCTCGAGGAAGGAAGCTGGGCCAGCTAACTGACCTCTTGAGGTTGCTGGCAATGAATGGAGGAAGGAATGAACGTGAAAGTGAGCCTGGCCATCGGTCATAGGCTGTATCTCGCCCCCATCCTGCCTGGTGTGGAAAAAGAAATATTGAGTGGCATGCGTCCCCAAGGGCTCCTCAGCTGATCACGCTCAGTTGGCCTTATCTGGCTCCCAGGTGTTTCCATTTATCTCTGATAAACTGTCAGCCAAGAGTCAGCTTTGGGGTGGGAGGTGGGGGAATGAGTGGAGGGGAGGGTAATACCCCAGATGTTTTCTGAGAAGATGGGAGAAAGTTATTTTCAGTACTAATGCATTTCGTCATCCTCTCTGCTTGCAGATGTTAAATTTGGGAACACTTCCAGGTTCCCTTTTCTCTCTTAAAATAAAATTTGTTGTGTATTTAAAACACCCAGGACCCACTCATCCTCGGGATATATCTCCTTTGCATAAGGATGAAGCTCTGGAGGTTTTAGAGGCTCCTAAGAGTTACTGGCCCTGTTTGTTCTAGTCGACCCAATCCGGTGGCTTTCTGCTTTGGAAACCACGGAAAGTGATGACAATCAGAGGTGGCATCTACTGAATACCACTGTGTGCGCTAGAAAGTCAACCCCCCATGGCAATACTGCCAGGGCTTAGTTCATTTGACAGGTGGGGAAGTTACACCCAGATCATTGTTTCCCCAAGTTCACAAAACTAACAAGTAGCAGAAATGGTTCAAACCCACGAGTGTGCAACTTAACTAATAATTATAACCTTTTCAGAGATGTCTTGTGTACCAGTCACTCATTAAAGCCTATGGAGCAGATACTAGTAGGTTCATTTTGCAAGTGAGAATCTAAGTCACAGAGAAGTCCGGTTGCCTGTCCACATTCATGTGGCTAGTAGGTGGCAGAGTAGAGAGCCTGGCGAACTACTGTGGCGCTTGTACTCTCAACCACCACCCGTGCTGACTTCTGTCCCCTCTCTGCACGCCACAGAGAGCTATTTGGCTGGATGCAGTTTTTTGTCAAAGTAGCTGATCTGAGCTTTCAATAGCTCAAGGTGGACACTGCTCTTCCCCGTGTTGCCTTATCTTTCCCTTGATCTTCTGCTGTTGCAGCAGCTGCTTTGATCTGGGGGAGGATGAGCCTGGCTGCAGGGCTGTCTCCTGGCTTTGTTTACGTGAGCGTCCTTCCAGGGCCTGTCTGCTTTCAGGTGGACGTGCCCTGCCAAACTCCAGCTTCCACGCTGGCTGTGTGGCCAACATACCTCCTGCCTTTCCGATGATTCCTCTGCCCTGGATGGAGAGCGGTGTCTCATAACCGTTTGGAGACACTACAAAAGCTTCCCTGGCAGGATGAACGATTGACTCGGTAACATGTTCTTGCCTCTTGGAATTGCCCTGCAGTTTTTCCAGGCTTGATCCTGTAAATCATTTCATCTTGTACAAATACTGGGCCGTGAGCACAGATGATCGCAAAGGCGAGGATTATTTGAAACTCCATTTAAGAATCTATCCTCCTTTCAACAGGTTAATGTAGCTTGAATTTGTGAATAAAAATGTTCTTCTGTGCATGCCAAGGTACAGGTAGTTCTGGGGCCGTTGAGAGAAAGTAGAATATGCATCTATTTCAGGAGGCTGTAGAAAAAGTAACTGGTCTGTGTATTGACAACTAATTTATCGTCAAGAGCATGTAAGGCCCTACTCTACGCAAGCGCTCATGGGGCAGCTGGAGGTGGAGGGGATGAAGTGGGGAAAACTGTGAAATGTTTTCAAAGAGGGATGTAAGCTGGAAAAGGTCATTTGGAATATCCTCTTGCTTTCTGTCATACCATGAAGACAAAATCTATTGTGGTTTTCAAGATAAAGGTAAAATAAGTCACAGAGTTAGAAGTGTATTTTGGGTAACCATCTGGAGTATTTCATGTTGTAGTTGATGCTCGTTGGCTTTATCCCAACCATGACAGAGGGTTGGTTGAAGGCAGGCTGTGATAGAGAAGGGCCAACAACGACAAATTGGTGTAAGTTCCATCAGAGAGGAAACTTCTATGACATCTCTGTTCTTCTTTAATATGTCAACAGCACAGTTGCCCACATGCAGTGACCGCATGCTTTTGGAGTGAACGTTCTTGAATGTCGAATGTCAGAAATGATCTTGTGGTGTTTGGAGTGAAAGAAGAAGCACCTACCTTTAAATATTTTTTTAAAAAATTGATTTTATCCATTTGTCTACTGATGGACATTTGGGCTGTTTCCAGATCTTAGCTATTGTAAATAGGGCTGCTATGAACATGGGGGTACATATATTCTTTCTGATTGGTGTTTCAGGCTTCTTAGGAGACAAATGGATAAAAAAGCTGTGGTATATATACACAATGGAGTACTATGCAGCTGCAAGAAAGAAAGATCTCTTTGAGACAATATGGAAGGACCTGGAGAGTATTCTCCTAAGCGAAACAAGCCAAGCAGAGAAAGACAAATATCACATGATCTCACTTATTTCTGGAATATAATGAACATAACAGTCTGAGGAATGGGGTAGTCCCAGAGACGTGGAAGTGGTGTACAGACTGACAATCCTCAGAAGATGTGGTGGTGAGGAGATAAACCACAGAACTTATATGCATGTGTGCATGAACATTGGACATGGACAACAAAGCTGGGGACAGAGCAGGGAGAGGGGGGGATCAGTGAGGAAAAAAGGAGAAACATCTATAACAAAAATAACTAAATAAAAAATAAAATAAAATCTATTATCACTGCAAAAAAAAATTGATTTTAGAGAGAGAGGAAGAGAAAGGGAGAAACACTGATGAGAGAAAACATCAGCTGCCTCCTGCATGCCCCCTATTGGGATTTGGCCCACAACCTGGGCATGTGCCCTGACTGGGAATCAAACCAGTGACCTCCTGGTGCCTGGGTCGACGCTCAACCACTGAGCCACACCAGCAGGGCAGAAGTACCTACCTTTTAAGTGCACTTACAATAGAAGCCCTAACTTGTTTGTTTAGAATTAGAGCACATGAGATTCATCATGACCCTATGGGTTTAACAAAAATATAGCAAAACATTCTCTTAAACTTTTTTTTTAAGACTGGAAACTCTTTTTATTGAACTATACCCTGGGAATGAAATTGTATAGGTTGTTTAGGAAGTTTTTAATGATAACCGCCTACCACAAGATGATGTAAACTGATTAGCTTGGGAGGGAGAAAAGAAGACCTGAGCACCTTTATAGGTTTTATATTACAAATTGTAGGTTTCTACAACTGGGGCGGGAAGAGATGAACCGAAGAACTGACATGCGTATGTATACATAGCCGATGGGCACAGACGACAGTGCATGAAGGGGACAGGGCTGGAACCGGGAGGAGGGGGTCAGTGGGAGAAAAAGGAAAAGCATCTGTAACAAAAATAAATTAATTAAACATAAGAAAAACCAATTACAGTTTTCTAAATTGCTAAGTGTTATTTCATTTCAATTCCACAACATGTTCTCCTTTTCCCAGATGAGGAAACGGAGGCTTAGAGACACGAGAGAACGTTCACAAGGTACAGCTGACCAGTGGCTGAGCCTGTAAAGAAATCATGGCTTTTGAACTCAAACTAATGTTTCTTCAACTCACTAGGCGATCTCATTTACCAGTGGAGAGAAATCCCTTTGGGGGCTTCCCATCTGCCTCTTTGCATGGCTCTGAGGGTCTTGGACAGAGCTGCCCCCTGACCACAGCAGTGGTGGCCCCTGAGGAGGGCGGTCGACTGGGACTGAATGAGGCTGCCTGGGCTCGTACCCCAGCTCTGCTGCTCACTGGCTGTGCTGCTTGGAGCCAATTACTGACACTCTTTGTATCTCAGTTTCCTAGCCTATAAAAAGGGGCATAATACCCATGCTCAACTCACAGGCTTTGGTGAGTACTAAAAGAAATGGAAAGTGCTTTGCCCAGTTCCTGGGGGGGAAAAAAGTTCAACATGTCTATACATTTTCTCATTAGATTTGAAGCTTACATTATGTGTTGTTATTAATTTATTTCACATAAAACATGGAGATTCTTATGAAAGGCAAAAGTAAGCACCTGTAAGTGTGATTGGATGCACCAAAGAAGACGCAGATAATCCCAGAGAGCAACATAAAATGTTAGCCATATTTGCTTTCCAAAAAAATTAAAAATTAAGAGAACAAAGATGGAAATGAGGAGCAATTGCTATGAAGCCCAATTCCCTGTGGTAACCAGTACCCAAGAGCTATTAAGGAGAGGGAACCAGACGAAGGCTATGGGTCTTTGTTGTAGTTAATTTCATCACTGCTATTACCACTGGCGTATTTTTTTAAGGGGAATTAAAAAGAAAAGACTCAATTTGTTGAAAATTGGGTGTCAACCACCCTGAGCTAGAAAAAAATAAGCCATCTTGTGTTAGATTAAAAAGAATAACTAAGTTTCTTACTAATTATTTTATTTACATTGGACATTTTGAATTTTCCATTATGTCAAAGGTCTAAAGCTTGTGCCAAGAGCGATGAGAATCATGAAAAGAAAAAAAAAATCCAACAAAACACCCCTTTGTATTAATCCCACTAATTTCTGCACACTCGGAATGCCTATTAGTTTTCTTTGCACCCATAGAAAGCACGCTGACCGGGAGAATCCATCCTGGGTATGTCAAAATAGGACCTTTCTCAAACACCTGAGACACTTGAAGATTTCTCCCTAAAACAGAAGTTGATTTTTTTTTTTTCTTCTAGATTCTCCTTTAGGTGAGTCGAGCTTCTGATCATACTCCTGCTGCGACTCTGCATTTCAGGTGTATTTTATTTCGCCTTTCACCCTCGGTGGTGACATCATTGTTCCCTGCTTGGAGATGGGGTGGGGTAGCTATGGAGGGATTAAGGGACATGAAGGTTAGCCCTTCCCCATCTCCACCGGGGCCATGTTGTCTTAGTTCTGATCATTTCGCCCAAATTAAGATTTCTGCCTAAAAACCTCATGTCTGTGTTTGGCTGGCAGTTTTATGGCTGACCAAATTGTGTACTGGCCAGTGTTCTGGTTGGCTGAATGTTTACACAGGCTGTTAATCAGATGGGGAGGGGGATGGCTGTGGGGGCTGTCTGTGAGCTGGTGAGGTCCTGCTTGCTGTCCTGTGCAAGGGCCTGTACTTTGTTACTACAAATTACATAATGACATGTTACATTTCAAAGTGTATTTTTACTTCAGGGAAAATTAAACCAATAAACAAACAACCCTGGTGGAAAAAAAAAAAAAGAAAAGAAAAAGATCCCTGGTTTCCAGATCTTCCTCTTCCAGAAGGTTCTTAATTCAAGTGTAGCTATAAACAAATCTTTGTTTTATTGAAAAGAGAGCAATTGCATATAAAAGCTATTTTTAAAAATGAGGATTTGAACATTTGTTAGACCAGGGTCTGGTTGGTGTTATGTGTTTTATGATCTGTCCAAAATGAAAAGGCAGGCTTGTGTGGCGATGGTAGATTTTCAATTTTTGATTGCTAATCCCTCTCAAGGCTTGCTCCTGCCCTGCTTGAAAGAAGTGTAAACACAGGAATTATCTTAGTTTTTCCAGGTACTGATTCAAGCAAAACTGCTTAGCAGAGCATAACGGTGCCAACTCCAGACTTTTGGTCATGTAGAAAATTGGGTTTCTTTTGCTTCATACAGTCTACATTTTAGCAACTTTGAAACAGTTAAAAAGAATCAACCCCTCTAAATCAACTTCCAACCCTTTCACTGTTCACCTACAGAATTAAAGAATATTAATTCTTTTCTGTAAGCTGTTGAAATTGAAGCATATGTTCAAGATCCAAGGTTCTAATGATAGCCCCTGTGGTTAATAGTCATGCTCATATATAATTCGATTATGCATGTATGTACTTGCTCAAACTTTTTTTTTTTCAGCATAAACTATGTTATCAAAAGAAAATGTGTCCTCACTCTCTTTCTCCCAGTTAAGTGGGGTACTGAGACTAAGAACACTTATAAACTACATTTTAAATGCGTTATTTTCACCAAATCAATCCTGCCCAAGATCTGCTGTTATCAGAATCATTTGGCCTGGAATTCACGGGGTTTGTTCAGGTGTTTGGCTGCTAGAAATAGCAGCAGCCCAGTAAATTGTTGGATGAAAGATTGCCCCTCTTATATTTTAAAAACATCCCATGATGCTTACATTTCTTAGGCAAAATTACGATGTGACTTAGGATAATTTATCAGTACAATCTACGAAATGAGAAATCACAAGAGCAATTGGGATGGACTGTCTACATCTTCCTGTTCAGTTTATTTATTTTTAAATTCAGGATGTTTAAAAAGAGACCTTTCTTTTCAAATCTTTGAAATAAATAATGGAGTTTTGAACCTCACAGTTAAAATTTCATATTTCATAAGAACTGAAAAAAAGCATAAGAAGAAAGGATAACAAAATAAAGGCCAGAGATATAGTATAGATGTTATCGGATAAAATGGGGCCATTTTAGACAATGCTATTTGCTAAGACTAGCCAGGTAAATGCAGAAGACTAAGAACACTTATAAACTGCATTTTATTTTTCGGCAAAAATACAAAGTGCTTTCCTCTATCTTATCTTGGGTTCATAACAGTTTCATCTGAATAATTAAGTTAGTTTATTACATAGGAAGGTTCTCAACCCTGATCCAAATTGACCATCCACTTTTCAAATGGTTTTGTTTTCACTTTCAGGAATCTTAGTGTAAGGACAGTTGTCTGGAACATTCTGATGGGGCGTGACCTTGACTTTAGAGGGAACAGAAAAGACCAGATTTTTCACTGTTGACTGAACTTCCTTTCACCGTCAATAAATAAACAGTCCAAAGTGAAGACTCCACTATTCATCCAGGGCTTTGATTCTGGGAATGACTAATCCAGTAAGAAAGAAAAGTTTGGGCCAAGCAAGAGTCGAGCACTTGCCTAATAAGCCAAGACATGCCTGTGAATGCATAGGATTCTTCATCTTGGTTTTTTGCTTAGCCAGCATTTGAAGGGATAGATGAGGGAAAAGTACAACATAGCTTGTTGAATGAATGAGTGAAAGTAGGTAATGTAGTAATAACAATAATAATGAGCCCCGCTCCTTCTTTTTGATTGGATGTTCTCACTTTACCTGGGTTGACAACTTCTCTCTGCTGCCTTTGATGTCATGGTTTGAGTCAAGGCTCCCGGGGAAATCCACCATCAGCACCTCGGCTCCTCTGCACACATCCAGACAGGGGGAAATAGAGGCTTAAGGCAGAAGGAAGGGTAAAAGTTCAATTTTCAGATGGCAGTTCAGATTTAGAAAACAGAATGAGAAAGAGAGGTGGCTTCTTTCACCTTTAACTTAAAATATATCTGCATCTATTCTATCAATCTATATGTCTATGTATGTATGTATGTATGTATTATCTATTTATTCTTCCCTCTCTCCTTCCTTCCTTCCTTCCTTCCTTCCTTCCTTCCTTCCTTCCTTCCTTCCTTCCTTCCTTCCTTCCCTCCCTCCCTCCCTCCCTCCCTCCCTCCCTCCCTCCCTTCCTTCCTTCCTTCCTTCCTTCCTTCCTTCCTTCCTTCCTTCCTTCCTTCTCAGAACTAAAACGGGTACTAATTCAGAAGTCTGCAGTGAGACTGTAAAAGCTGGTGCTCCTATTTCACAGGGGTGGGTTTCTTCCCTTGACTGGCTTTAGTAACTCTCCTACTCTCTTCTTGTTCTTCTCTGGTACTTGTCCTTAATGTGACATATCAGAGAATCTCTTTGAAAATGTTTGTTTAATGGGGCTCAGGGAAGTAAAAGCCCACTTTACAAAAGATAAAAATGAAGCTTTCTGATACGGACTTGGCAGTTAATTTCTGTGGAGGTCCATTTCCACATGCATGTGAATCTGTTGAAAATGCTGTTTCAAAATTTAAATTTTAATTAAAATTGAATTAAAATGGTCCCTTTCAATTAATGCCCCATCATGGAGCATTAAACACACAAACTCAGTTATGTGTTTTAAATACTGTTTAAAATGTATATATCTATATCTATATGTACATATATACATACATATATATGTGTGATTTTATATATATATATATATAGAGAGAGAGAGAGAGAGAGAGCTCAATGTGCATTATCCAGTATGCCACCAGAAAAATAAAAGTTTACTTGAAAGCTTAACTGCCTTGCAGTGAAACCGACTAATCAAGTAGCATTTTTTATCATGTATATGCCTGTGAGTGTGGCATGCAAATATGCTATGTTGGATATTTTTCTGATTGTACGAACAGGTCCACAGGTTCACCATTTTATATTCTCTTAAAAACATGAAACTCGCTTTGAAAATGCTGGTTTGAATGGGCGCTATTAAGTCTTTATCAGTTCTGAGCATTTCAGCCTTTTGCATCCAGAAATTTCTCAATCTGACAGAATAAGAAATGCATTTACATGGCCTAAGCTCTTAAATTGTCCCTTTCAATTAATGCCCCATCATGGAGCAATCTGGAAACCATTACTCAGTAACTCTTCATTATAATTGCTTGCAGCTGAGTATCCAGCCCTTGGTAATATAAGAATAAAAGAAAACTCAGTTAGTAACAAGTGCAATTGATTCCATTCAGAATTCCCCTGGTGCTTTGCCATGTTTGGCCTGCATGAGAGGAAACACGAGGGTTTTTTTCTTTGGGGGCCAGGAAATGAATTGGCAGACATAAGATGGCCTGTGTGGTGCTCGCCTTCATTTTTCAGCTGGTCCTAGTTAAAAATGAGACGCTGGGGCTCCTGCTTTCTCCCCCACCGGCTACATTTTTTTTTTTTTTTTTTTTGTGGAGGGCTTTTCTGGTAATAGATAAGACTACAAAACTTCAATTTGCTGCAAGCTAACAGCATCCAGAAACTGTCACCTCCGTGGCCACAGCCGATCCTGGGACTCACCTCGGCGAAGGAGTAGGTTTCAGAATGTGCTCCGCTCCCACCTTGATCCTGCTGTTACGGGAGCCAAGTCCCGGGTGCATTCTGTACAGGTGGAGAAGAGAGTGTTTATGTGTTTGGAGGCTATCAATCACCAACTCCAGAAATGTAAAGATCTAAATTATGATAGATGAAAATGTGAAAATGTGATATGGAAAACTCCCCCCGTCACTTCGTCCCCCCACCCCACCCCGTGTAAATCAAGAACTTGGCTTTCAAACATGGTGGGAGGAAATGCTGGTACCGCTCCATCCCAGAGAGACTGCGGCTCAGCTGACTCCACACTCCAGTGAGCACCAGGGATCCGGGACAGTCCGTTCCTAACACCCGTCCCCTTCTCCCCTAAGATGACTGAGGCCAGGTGACAAAGCGTGCTCTAACTACTTCATAAATTAAAAATGTGTAAACTACAAAGTACATTTGTATTATAAAAAGAATGCATGCTCGGCCTAGAAAAGTTGAACTCATTAAAACTCTAACTGCCCTTAATTAAGTTCCATTTTTTGCTTTCGTAATAATAGAAGAAAACCTCTCTGTAAGTTCAGTGGCATTTCACTTAATTTGCTGGAGAAGAAGATTGTGAAATCTCCCATGACCTAGGACAATCACTATAAATATTTTAGTGTACTTCTTGTATTTTTTTTAATGCATTTATTTTTGGAGAGGTGTTGTTTTTTTACTTTGGTGTAATTGTTCTGTTTGTCTACCCTTTTGCAAACTTAAAAATATTGCTGTTATAGTTATTACTAATTATGTATTTTGAAAGCCCACAGCAGGGGTTTTTAAAGGAGAGAGAAGCACTTGCATAATGACCCCAAACAAGAAGAAGAACTAAAAGTCTTGTCGACCTTTGGAGGGTCCAGGAGCTCAGATGGACAAGAGCTGATACAATGTCAACTGGTGTCACCAATTGTGCGGGAGAATCTTCTCAGACTCTCAAACACTATAGTGATTGAAAGGAACTCTGAACAAGCCTTAAGGGAGAACATTTTCCACTAATAAATAAGTAAAAATAAATACTGCAAGGCAGGTTTTACAAGGGCAGGGATAATTGAATTGTTTTGTGTGCTTGATTTCACATTTCCCTATCAAAGAGATAGAAAACCATCAACTGAATTATCCTGAATGTCTGCTGATTAAAAATGATCAATCTTTCTGGTAGTATTTTCAAGTTTTCTTTACTTTCCTCTCTTTAGATATAAAAATGCAGCCTATTAAAACCTGGATTATTGCCCTGGCCAGTGTGGCTCAGTTAGTTGGGCATCATTCTGTGCACCAGAAGGTAGCTTGTTCCTTACTGGCCAGGGCACATGCCTGGGTTGTGGGCACATCCCCAGTGGGGCAGCCTGTGGGAGGCAGCCTACTGATGTTCCCCTCTCGCATCTGTATTTCTCTTTCTCTCTCCCTCTCCCTTCCTCTCTCTTTCAGAATCAATGAAAACATATATAAAAAAACAAAACACCTGGATTATTAAAAATCTTTCAAAAGAATTTTTAAAAATTTGATAATGAAATCTGATCTCTTATGACCTTGTCAAGTGACTAGGAATGGTTCCCAAGCTGGGGGTATCGGTAGGATGGGGGTACAGTCCTTTCTAATAAAGAAGATGTTTCCGGTAGTTTAGGCTTCTATGTCTGAAATAATCCCCAAACTTCAACCTTGGAGAGCTGGTCTGGTCCGGGGCCTCGGCCAAAGGGACTCAGCCAGTGGCATGTCTACCAATTTTCCCTGTTGAAAGTCTAGTCTGTCTCTCGGGAATTGGTCATGGATGAATCCTGTTTTTTCATAAGCCAGACGGGCCTGTCTGCTTCGTTCTCTAGGCTGTTTACAGGACTTTGGCTTCGTTTCAGGTTTTCAACACCTTTATTCAAATCCTTTCCTCCCTTCCCACCTAAGGCAGTATTTAAGCAATTTCTCCTTTTCCAATCAATCAACAGATCTTTCTTGAGGTCTAATTGAGTGAAATACTTCATCCCTGCCGAAGGCTGCTGATTAATACTGTCTGTGGTCTGGATTTCCAACACCAGCATCTCGGCTCTTAATGATATTTACTTATTTATTTATTTATTTTCTGAAGAGTGGTAAAATGCACATAACATAAAAATGACTCTTTTAACCATTTCTAAATGTATAGTTCAGTGGCATTAAGTACATTCATGTAACTTAATGGCCTTTTAAGATCTCTTTGCAATGAAAATTTTATCTAGTAATGTTGAGTAATTTGAAATATTGAGAAAAGATCATACTTTTAGAGGAGGTAGAATACACGAAGGCCTGTAGATTCTTACTTCTCACTATAAATTGAATATATTTTATCTGTGCGTCTAGTGATACATTCTGATTGTGGATTGTTTTATTTTGCACATGGAAATCCTATGACCTGGATTGGCCCAGTGGACAAGAGGAGCATGCCACTAATTGGCTCTCATTATTTACAAACCAGAGTCTCTTTGGACACCCACCATCGGATATGTTTGATTAGGTCAGCGATATATTTTTAAATGTATAAGTTGGTTTCCTTCATTGCAGAATAGGGATAATTCATATAGAAATATTTATTCCTAGCTTCTCTTGAAAATTAGTAGAGCGGAAGCCATCCACAAAAGCTGGTGGCCCGTTCAGGAAGGGCAGGTGGTCTTCAGTTTGCCCCAAGCTCTCCTGGCCTGCTTCACACTTTATTACTTTGTTGAGCTTCTTGAAATTCCCTAATTTCCCTTCTATTCGTCATTGATGACAAAACTCTCCTTCTTAATGCTACTTTATAGGCAGTTAGTTGGTTGGCTGTGAGCTAAGAAAGACCTTCAAGATCAACTTGGAATAAAATGTCTCTCAGGAGAGAATATCAAGGAAGGGCCAGAGGAGGCCCTTCTTCATTCACTAAGCGAAGGCGACATCTTCTTTTATTTCTTATTCCTATACATTAGCTGTGAAGATAATAATGGGCAAAAGGAACATGAGACAAGAAGCCAGAGAGCAAAACAAAGAAGCAAAGAGAAAGACTAGCAAATTCAAAAATGGACCATGACCTGGTAAATTGTGGAGTGTTGTAATAATGTCATAGAACGTCTTTCCAAAGAGTTACATAGTACCAGGCATCCTAACACTAAGAACCATACAAATGGCCCAGATGCTTCACTCCCAAGGGGTGGAGGCCTCTGGAGAGGTCTCACCTAAGCAATGAAACATTTCTCAGGTAGGCTGAACGCCATGGACCCTCAGATCAGTGACAGAGAAGGTCCTTCAGCACTCCAGTGACTTCTGGGATCCTGTTTACTCTATTTTAAGAACAAGGAGTGAACCCACGAAAGGTGGTCCTTCTCAGGGGTCACTAAAGAATGAAAACTGGGCCTTGGCTGGTTTGGTTCAGCAGTTAGAGAGTCGGCCCGTTGACCAAAGAGTCTCAGGTTTGATTCCAGTCAAGGGCTACCTCAGTTGCGGTTTGGTCCCTGGCCCTGGTCAGGGTCATGCAGGAGGCAACCAGTCAATGTGTCTCTCTCACATCAATGTTTCTTCCCCCTCCCCCTAAAATAAATGGAAAACTATCCTCGAGTGAGGATTTAAAAAAAAAAAAAAGAATGCAAACTGGGCCTAAGGGGAAAAACACAGCCCTTTCCCTGACCCATCTCTGTTCCTTGGCCTTGTGATGTCATCTGAGAGGAAGCGATGACAGTGCATTTGTGCATTCTCCCAGCCTCCAGGTCCCTTCCCTGCACAGGGTTCCCAAGTCCGGTTTGGATTGGCCAATCTCGCTGAATGATGAGCAAGTCAAATCTGAGAATGCTTTCTCAGTGTTAAAGGGTTCTGGCCCCTAGTGTCTTTAAAGGCAAACCAGATAAAGTTATACTAAAAATAGAAAAGTAGGGAAAAAGCCCTCCCAGAGTTTACCATAAAAATCAAATTACTCCCGGGATCGCAGTGATTGTTAACTTGCTGAGTTCCTTTCATCACAAAGAGCCATTAAAGAGTTTCTCCCAGTTCTTTGGATGTTCTGTTGTCTGCAACCTGTATGTCTGGGCAGGTACTGCCTGGGTCCATACCATGGGTGGCATTGACACACACACACACACACACACAAAAATTAATTACTTTGTTCAGCTCAGCAAAATCAAACTCCTTAAATAAGCCTCCCTCTGACACTGGGGAGCAGGGACAGGTGACTTGGCAGGCCTGGAGCAAAATGCCAGCCCCCCTGTGCACTTAGAAAGCGACATTTTGTGGGCTACCTGTTATTTCTCTGAGCTTCTCACAGTGAACGCCTAACTCCCGTCATACCTGCTTGTTTTAAACTTATGCACGCATGTCAGCAGTAACAAAGGAGCCATGATCTCTTGGTAATTTGTTTTGTCATTTTTTTCCTTTCCCCTCTTCTCTTAGAAGACTCTCCGCCTGGGCAGGAATGAGAGAGGCTGTTTCCGTCCCGTCTCCATTTTCCACCAGTGAGAAGATGTCCCGAGGCTGCAAAAGCCACTGTGGCAGAGGCTGCTGGGGAATCGCCCCAACCGACTTCCTCTTCTCCTGGGCTCACACAGTTGACTACATTGGAACCAGGCGGCTGTGGAACCAGGCTCAGGCTGGTGCAACACAAGGGCAATGATCGGTACCGCTCCCAGGCAAGGATGTCCATGCTCACTGCCCCTTCCGCTGGTTAGGGTGGGAACGGCTTCTCGGCAGCGTTGTGAGTTGCCTAAGGAAGGTGCTGAACCACAGGATGGAAAGAATCTGGATCTCAGAATCATTCTGTGCAGGGAAGCTTTCCAATCAGGAACAATCTCATTGGGCTGTGATGCGACTGAGAAATGTGTTAAACCACTGAGATTGCAGGGTTCTTCTCGTATAGTAGTTTGCATTACTTTGAAAAATATAGACATTGATTTGGGACTTTCTGAAAGAAGATGTATGGGAATAAGGCCTAGGAACAGCCTGTAGGAGCTGAGAATGGTACTTATCATAGCTGGAGAAGGAAGAAAAAACCATGGGTCCTCAGCAAGCTTCAGTGTGAATTAACATCTAGAATAGAAGAAGAATATTTAGTGTGGATCACTCAGGACCCACCAGATACTGACCTCTCTCCAGGTGAGTAGGAGCCAACACTACTTGTTCACTTGGGAAAAGTCAGGACTCAAGATTATAAAATTCTTGGTAAAGCTTATAACTGGCACAGAGTACAATATGGTCATTAGGTCTATCCCAGAATTACACAACCTTTATCTATGCAAAGTTTGAAATAATAGAAAGAATTTATATGCTGGAGATTTTAATTACAGAATGAAAGGAAGAAAAATACATAGAAAAAAAAGGATGTTGCAGTATACTGGTTGCAGTATTCTTAGAGGAGTAGGAAGAAAGTGTACTTTCACAGGAACTCTCAAAGGTTCCCAACTTCAAAGGGAGGAAAACACAGGTATGAAAGTAGCGGGGACTTGACTACCCTGACATTATTATTATAGAATATTCCTCAAATCTCTCCCGAATAATTGGATCACCTACTATGTCTACCATTTTGCAACCCTGAGATGGAATTGAATTTGCAAGGATGCTTTTCCAGAAGCTACTGTGCTCCTAGAGACAGTCTTTGCAGAAGTAGTCACTGTGTGTGTGGTGCCGTCAGTTTTGGAGAGCACGAACCCCCTACCCCCAGCCTTGGATATGGAGAACATATCTGAATATGGAAAGCTGAGTTTTTTTCATCCTACATTCACCCTCAGCCTAGGAAAGCAGACCAATAATAGAATGAAGCGAAGCTGAGAGAAACTACATCTGGAGACAGGTGACAGCTTTGGGATTGGGGACAATGGAAATGTGATTGTAAGTGTATCAAATGCCTCCTGGCTACACAGAAGTCTTCCTTCCAGTCCCCCAACAAGCATCGACCTACAGCAATGGTTCTCAGAGTGAGTGTGCTTGCTGGACCAGCAGCAGCATCACTAGGAATGCAAATGCTCAGGCCCACTGAATCAGGAACCCTGGGAGCGGGTCCACTCGTCTGTCCTTTAAGCAGCCTCTGTTGATTCTGTTGAGGGCTGACATTGGAGAACCACTGTACCTGAAGTGTTCCTGGAGATGACTTTGCTGTTCTTGGAGATGACTTCATCCTTCCTGTCCCCTCACAGCATCAGCCTCTTTATACACTCTGTGTCAAGTGTTTATGGACACACATTTTTCATGCCAACTAGTCTTAAAGTTCAAGCTCAAGTAAAGACACAGTCATCTATTTCAATGCCAGAGAAAATCAAGCTTGGTTGACTTTGCTGAGAGTCCGTAAGTCCATATCCAATGGCACCATCCTCAGTCATTTTCAAGAATAATGTTGACTGTGGTCAATTTTCACCTCATTGTGATCACTTTGAACCCAGACAGACCCTACCTGACTAGTCCCCACCCCTCCATCTCACTGTTTTGACTTCTAATCAAGAAAGGTTCTGCGTTGGCAACCCAGCACACATTTAGCTCTTCCCCAACGATTCATCTAGTATTCCACAAACCAGCCATATTCAGCTATACCTCTGGCTAGATAATCTGCAACACAAAAGATTTTTGAAAGGAAAAAATATTATTTTTCTGTTTTTCACATGGAATGGTCTTTCTGCATCATGGTTTGTATTACTAAAGGCTTCCTGCCTGATTAGGAGCTTGGACATCACAGGAGAAAGGCAGATCTAAGAATTCTATTCAAGTCCAAAGATAACATGGAGAAAGCATTTTTCTTGGTGCCTAATAGAAACAAATACTCAAGCTGTTGCTCAGAAAAATACAAGAGAACCCTGTTATTTTGGACAAGGGGGGACTAAACATTGTGTTTGGCGTGGGGGCCAATCTGCTCTGCACAATTCCTAAACATGGTGGTTAGTAGCCTGCTCGGCTGGATTGAACCAGGTTCCGCTGATAGAAATGAGAGGATTGAAAATTGACAGAATTGAGAGAGGGAGCTGGAGCTTACTGAGGGTTGAACCTCACAGCCTGTCTGGAACCCGAGGTTCTGGGCAGATACTGCACTTTGTAACTGCCATGGAATGGCGAGTTTTCCCAGATGACAGCTCTGTAGGGATCCGGAGAAGGCCACCTGCATAGAGGTCTCTGGCTGGCTCCTTCTTTATGTCTGCTACCCAACAAGAAACCAATAGCAAGAAAAGATTTATGATTTGGTAGGCAAAAGAGAAATGATTTTAGTCTCTGGATGCTTTAAGAGCACATTTTTGTACATCATATGGTTAAAATTGATCATTCCATTGACTTTTGTATGGGATGGGCCCAAACTAATGATGTTAGGTGATCAATGAGAAAAGGCTGTGCATGAAGAATTAAAAGCCACAACAATGCGTTGCTAGGGCTACAGGCTCCTAATAGCAAGAACTAAGTGAGGGCTGGTCCCGTTCGAGGAAGGCTGGACTGAGAGCCGTTGCCCTGGCTCGGACACTGAGCTGACTCTGATAGACCAGTCTGAGCAGGGTGGCTCATGAAGGAAGCCCTCGGACGGTTAGATTTCTTTTCATGGAGTCTCTGATTTCTCTGTGCTGGTGTTTCCTGCCTCTGTAACTTGCTTTTTACTTCTAAGAAATAGATACCAGGGTGCTGCTCTTTCTTATAATTGGCTCTGGCTAATAGCTCTTCCTGTCTAAGTGGCTGAGAGAACCAGACCTTGGTTGTACCCCACACAGAGGGACAGAGCATTGCGATCACCCTGTTTCCCTGACTCCTGACACATGCTTGGGCCACTAGGCTTCCAATGTAACTGCTGCACATCCGGGGCAGCTGGACCTATAGGACCTACCCCCTGCCCCTGGCTTCCCAGCAAATATGTAGAGAATAATACAAGGGCATTAAATTAGACCTCATTACCTTGCCGGTTGGGCCGTCCAGCTCTCCCGCACATAATAACGAGGTCTGATTTATTGTGATCATTATTCAGGCATTACAGGTCACTAAATAACATGCTCTGCCCACACATGTCTTCTGAGCTAATAAATATCCTGAGAGGAAACATTCTTGAGGGCGTGAGTCTCAGGTTTGGATCGGTAACTCCAGGTTCATTAATTGCATGAAGCCACTTGGCCTATTGCTCACAAAATCTTGGGAACAGAGATGAGGAAAGTCGAATTAACAACCTTCGGGGGATGTGAGGGAGACAGTCCCCTGGATTTGTTGACCTAGGAGATCTGGCCAAGGAGAGGATACTGGTGGAGGGGACAGAGCCAAGGCTCACCCCAGGCTAGTCAACCATGATGCCAACGCTATAGGCCAGCATACAGGAGGTGAGCCTTTCTGGAGCTGGACAGGTGTTCTTCTCTCTCTTCCTCATACATGTACAGATACCAGAGCACTGGGGGGTTCCCTGTCACGTCACTCTCATTTCTGGGACTTTGCACATGCCATTCCTCTCTGTCTAGAATGCCATCTCCCACTCCAACCTCTCGTTTCCTGTGGCGCTATCCTGTTAAAGCCTTCAATTTCACCTCCCCCAGGTGGCCTTCCGTGATCCTGCAGTACTAAGTATGCGTTCTTACACAGTGTATCATGCTGTACAGTTTTTTAAAAAAACATTTTTATTGATTTTTAGAGAAAGAGGGAGAGAGAAACATCAATCAGCTACCTCCTGCATGCCCCCCACTAGGGATCAAGCCTGAAACCTGGCATGTGCCCTGGCTGGAATCAAACCAGCAACTTTCTGGTGCACAGGACGACACCCAACCAACTGAGCCACACCGGCCAGGGCAATGCTGTACAGTTTTCACCGACTTCCACTGTACTCGCTACTAGACCGGAAGCCTCTCCAGGGCCCAATCTGGGTCTCATTGATTGCTGTACTCCTGGTGCCTAGAGAAGTCCCTGGTGCATGGCAGCTGTGGACTAGCTGCCTAGTGAATGAAGATACTAATTAATGCCTGTGCACAAGAGAAGAAGAATACTGCCATCAGCGCCTTAACTGTGGTAAGGAGGGTGGTGGCATCTTTGCCCTGGCACTCTCCACTCAGGGAGAAGAGGCCCTGAGCCACCCCACACATCACTTCCCTGAGCCTCTCACTATCTAGACATACATCACATTGGAAACTTTCTGAAGGAAGAAAATATGATCTGGTTAATCTTGCATCCCTCAGAGCCCAGCCTGGGTCTCGGCACATAGTAAGTGCTCATTAAATGGTGGATTAAGCTGTTGGCACTGGTAGCTGGCTTTTCTTACTCACCAGAGGCTGGAAGACATGGGGCCACCTTTTTAGAGTGTGTGGGGAGAATGTGGTTTGTGGCTAGGGAGATCAAACTTCTCTTTGGCCCTGCCCTTAGTTAGAGCTTTGCCAATGGGCAAGGGCGAAAGAGGCACGGGCAGGGCGAAGATGCTCTCGCAAGTCCAGTGCAGTGGGTCAACACTGCGATGCCTAGTTTATGCTTTCGTTGCAGCCATGATCTCAGATCATCGGGGGCTGAGGTTTCAGCTTGAGACGTAATAGAATTACTGGGAAATGACAGTGTTAATAGATCGTCACAAGTCCTTTACTGATAACATCCACATTTATCTTTTTAAATTGCAATATATTTTTATAAAGGCCTATTTGCCTTGAAGAAGACACTGGGGATGGGAAAACAGGATTAAAAATAATCTTTTTTTTTTTCTAACTCATAATGCAAAGTGTGTAACTGGTAAGTACTAAGTAAATCTGACCATATATTTACATTATTTATGGAATAATTTAGGTTTATTTGCTTTATAGAAAATTTAAAATGCTTTAAAAATTACGGGAATGAAATGAAATCAGGCTCCTTGAATTATCCATGAGTGCAGCTTCACAGAACCAATACCCTCGCCATTCTGGGATGACATTACATCTCCAGACTATTTTCTAGCTTAATAAGATTAGAAATAATAAACTGATATTATTTCTTTGTGGATTGGGGCCTCTGACCTGGTAATTTAATGCCTTCATTATTGCACCAGGAGACCCACCGAGACCCATGTACTTGCAACGGCATTTGGTCCAAGTGACAGAAGGACTCCTCTCGCTTTGCATGCCGGTTATGTGTGATGGAGGAATATTTTTAGCTTATTTTTAAAACACTGGGCATTATTTTCAGGAGAGCAGCATATACATTTAAAATGGAAAACTGTTATTGATTCAATAACAAAGACAAGTAGAAAATGAGACGATTTATTCCCGAATTGTATTATTACAGAGATTTCCATGGTGGCCAAGCTGGCCAAGAGGTGAGCTCTACATAATGGGGCCATGGGAGAGTTTGGGTTGTTTTTTTTTTACATCCTCACTCGAGGATATTTTCCCATCTATTTCCAGACAGAGTGGGAGGGAGGGAGAGAGAGAAACATCCATGTGAATCTCTCACATCGATTGGTTGCCTCCCCCACGACCCGACTGGAGCCAGGGATCCACCCGCAACCAAGGTACGTGCCCTTGACTGGAATCGAACCTGCGGCTCTTTGGTCAGCGGACGACACTAACTGCTGAGCCAAACCGGCCAGTGCGAGAGTGTTTTGGTCTAGCCTGGGCTTGCTGCACTGTCGTGGTTGGTGTTTGTTTTGCGCTGCTCTCTGGGAGAAAACACAGGGAAGGGTACAGACAGCTGAATTTCTGGGGGTGGGGGGTAACCCTCTGCATCTGTCCATGGCAAGAACTATCCCATGAACCTTTGAGGCCGTCCATGCAGCTCAGAGGGAACTTCCTCCCTGCTTAAAATACGCTGGGCCCGTGTCTCAGCCCAAGTGACAGGCTGGAACTGCTCGGCCAGACCTGTTTCCAGAGTCACTTGTGGTTAGACGCCAGTGGGGGATGATTCCTGAGCCACCAACCAGGTTCTGAATTGGAAAGTGCAATGGAATGGACGGGAATGTTGCATGAAAAGATGGTCCTGGCTGGGGGGCGGGGGGAGGGGCTCAAAGGAACAGAATGTGTTCTGTTTATAGAACATGGTTTAAAATGCTGAATGGGAAGGCAGTATTGAATTCTTGAGTTGATCAGGAGAATAGGAAATTGAAGTCTCTCTGGGAGAATGGACATTTTTTGGCATCTGGGTTTGTTGACTGTGGGTGGCTGACGGAACCAGTTCTGTCATCGGGAAGCTCTGTTGAAAGTTATGTGGCAGAGATGACTTGGGCCCAGTTAGTTCTGGACCGTGCATCAGCAATAACCATGGCAGCCCACTGGGATGCAGACACCGCTGTAAACACTTACCTCTCTCATGTCCTTTGCTCCCTACATCAACCACAACTGTCTGAGGCGGATAGTACTGTCCCACACTTACACACTTGGTGAGACTGTGACCTGCTCAACATCACCTGGTAGAGCTGGGACTTAAGTCCAGGTTGTCATCTTCAAGGTCATGTGCTCAAACGACAAGCTCTGTATTATTTGGCCATGTCAGAAAGACACAAGAAAGGGTCACGAACGTACAACACAACCTCAAAATCACTCGTTTTCCAGGGGAACTATTTTATTTTGTTCTGTCGCTCTCTTTCTCTTGTAAGTGGCCCCAGTCTTCTAGTGGTGTTTTGGAAATATTGTAAATAGGGAGCTAGTTATTACTAAAAACACACACACTTCTAGCCACTTGTACTGAGCCTCTAAATGCCCTTGGACATGCCTGTGCTGGTAAAGCCTCAAAGTGACACAGAACATGAACATCAGATCTGAGCTGGGATGGATTTTCCAAGGCCCCAGGGATACCTTTGCTCATGGGAATTGGAATATGATAGGAGAGGTGCTTGGTTAGTTTCTCGTCCATTGTAACATCCCCTGTAAGATAACAAACTCTGCTAAACACCAATAAACAAACAGCGTCTGAATCAATAATGACAAATTCATGATACCACATAGCTACAAGAATGGTGGGAGATTCCTGATCTTCTGCAATGAGCGCAAGATTGAAAGTTTCAGTGGTGATGATGATGGTGGCTGACATTTACAGGGTGCTCACTCTGAGTGGGACACTGCTCTGAGCTTGCTGTGCACTGCGCCCCCTGCCTTCTCGCAGCACCTGGGTAAAGCGGATGTTGTTGTGCAGTTTATTTCTGCTCATATCTTCTTGGCTGCAATGAGTGACACGGCACACCTAGCTGCAAGGGAGGCCCAAGCTGAGATAAAACTCTGGGCGTTGTGTTATTGAAATTAATAGAAAGAATGAATCCAGGGGACAGTGAACAGTCTCTACCTTACCCCCACCTTGAACAAATGAACTTATTCTCAGAGTGGCCCAAGAAAAGAAGCCTTTCTTATCCTTTTCCCCAAGTAGGTTTTACAGAGGTTCCTAATTTCACTGGGCCTGCTGAATAAATAAAGGATAGGAGAGGGTGAGTGAGGGAAATGAACAATCTTGGGCATTGCTGCTTCTGTCAACTTTCTTCCTTTGGGCAGAACCAGTGCGTTTGTCCACGAAGCGCTCACAGCCTGATTCTAAAAGCTATGAAAGTTCTTCACTTGTTGATTCAACAAAACGTTCTGAAAGCCTCTGATGCACCATGTGCTGAGTATACAGAGACACACAGACAACAAGGCGCTCGCTGTTATGCAGTTTACGTTCTGTTGGGAGGAGACAGTGGTAACCAAGTAAACAAGTGAACTAGGTAATTTCAGAAGGTGATAGACACCATGAAGAAAGAATGTAAATGAAACGATGTCAAACTCAGTAGCTTAGAATAACAAACTTTATTTTTCTTGATTACCACTTATGTAATTTGGTGTTCAGTACAAAATAAACATATGGGGTCCCTTGGTAAAGAATATAATGAATTTCAAAATTATAACAGGAGAGCCATTAAATCAAGCATGGAGCCTTGTATGACTACATAGGCTGAACACCCATGGAGCTGGCTCTGTTTGCAGGGGTGTGGGTTGGCAGGGCTTTGCTCCAGGCTTCAGATTGGGTTCAAATCTGCTCCACAAGTCTCCACACATATTTTCCTTGGATCAGGAGCTACTGAGGCATAGTATCTCATGGTCGGTCATAGAAAGAGAGAGGCATGTCAAATTGTGCAAGAACATGTCAAGCCTCTGCTTGCAAATGTCTGCTAACATCCCATTGGCTAAAAGATTTACATGGCCAATTTCAAGGTCAAGGTTTAGGGAAGTCCAGTCTTCCCACCAAGAAGCCATGGCAAGGGTATGAATGCGAAATTCTATTAGGGGAAGGAGAGATGTACTGAGAGCAATGATCTTAATGATCTTGGTAGCCATGATAACAGTGTGATGGGGCGTAACCAATGCTAAGAATGAGAGTGACATATTGTTGTTTAAATTGTTAAAAGATCATTCAGGCTATAATTAACACGAAGAATAAATTATAAAAGGCAAGACTGGAAACAGGGAGACCAGTGAGTCAAAGAGAAAGATGTTGGCTTTGATTAAAGTAGTAGAAATAAAAGTGAAGGTGAAGGATAAAGATGAAGGATATTAAGATTCAGAGCTACACTCAGTGGGACCTTCTTCCTGGTTGAATGAAGTGGGTAAGTGAAAGAGATGAATGCAGAAAGAATCCTTTTTTACAAAAAATTGAGCAACAGGGTGAATGGTGGTGCCATTTGTTGAGAGGGGAAGAGAGGAAGGGGTTAATTCGTGGATATGTGTTCTCAGCCAGACTACAAAGTTCACAGGAAGAGACTAAGTCTTATTCATCTCTAAATTCTTAGAGACTGTGCAGTGATTGGCACATAGTAGGTGCGTGATAAATAAACCAAAGAAGGAGGAAAGCAGACATTTAGTATAGTGTGTGACATCCATATTGATTCATTCCTTCAATTAATTCATCAATGATATAAACTATATATCGGTCATATTCCCAATAGTTATTCATTCCACTAACAATCCCATTAACATACCAAATTTATTGATCATCTATGTGCAAGACAGTGTACTAGGTGCTGGTAAATAAAAATGATTACAGTGTCTGACCTCAGGAGCTGATGGTTTAGTGGAGGAATCAGATAATAACACCCAAGGTTATAATGCAGGATAAAAAGAGGGTGCCCAAGGGGCTGTGGAAGTGGAAAGCCCCAAAGGCAGCCTCCTGGGGAGAGTTCTAGGAAGTCCTTCCTAGAGGAAGTGATGCTTGAACTGAGTCTTCAAGGTAAGTTGGAGTCAGACCATAGAAGATGCTGGGAATAGTGCTGTAGGCACAGGAACAGCATGTGAGAAGGCTCAGAGGCTTGACTGAGTACAACATGTTCAGGGAAGTGCAAGACACTGAAGCATGGGGAGTGTGAGGTGCATTTGGAGAAGTAGGTCAAGGCTACATTCATGTAGGGCTTTGCATTTCATGCTCTGTGCTCTAGGCGTAAGCATTTTAAGTAGGAGAGTGACATGATTTGTGTTTTGGGAAGGTGTTCCTTGGAACAAGGTGGTGGGAGATTGGAGTTGAAAGGAATTGGAGGCAGAAGGACTCTGAGGAGCTCTTCAAATAACTTGACTGGGAGATCATGGAAGCCCAGCCTAAGACGATGGCACTGGGAGTGGGGAGGAGGGTAGTATGGATGGCATCTAGGACAGTGAATCAACAGGGCAGATTGAATATGAGGGACAAGGGAGAGCAAAACATTGAGGATTATTTCCAGGTTTCCGGCTTGGGTGGCCACGTGGAGGGGGATACAGCCATTCTCAGCAATGGAAGCTGTGACAGGGAGAAAGCTGTCCTGCAGAAGCCCATTGAGCCAGAACCCCCCTCCGATAAACCTATGACCATCACCAGGGAGAATTCCCCAAATCAGCAGTTCCGGGAGCACAGTGTGGTGTCCACGTTGCTTTCATGGGCTCCCCTGATTCTGACATTTGTAAAGCCTGGAGTTAATCCAGTGGATCTAGTTACTATCTTTCTTTTCTCAGTGAAACTAATGGAACGTCTGCTCAGAGGTATTTCTGCTCTAAGAGTAGTTACACAGCAGTCTGGGATGTGGGGCCCTGTGGTGATAACTAGACTTGTAGTGGTCAACCTTGGCATAATTCTTTGTTGTAGGGAGCTGAACTGTCCATTGTAGGCTGAATTTAGCAGCGTCTGGCCTCTCCCTCCTACGTACCAGCAGCAAATCCCTGGCTATCACAACCAAAAATGACTCCAGACATTGCCAACATCCCCTGGAGGGCAGGTATCTAGAACAATTCTTATCTTTTCTTCTCAGCCACAACAATAATTAATCAGGGTAGCCAGCCACTCAGTGAATATTTTTTCAGGTATTCTGCTATTAACATTACTTGGATTAATTTAATTTTAAAAAATCCTATGTGGGGAGTTCTATTTGTTTGCCATTTTACCACAGAAGAAACCCCACAGCTGTTATCTCTCTAGCATGGAGGATGTCAAGGGATTTTTCTTGTCACTATGTGATAGGTGAATTTCAACCCCACCATCTAGAGAGCTCAGAGCATCTGCCAATAATTATCCCCTATCCTATGGAAAAGTAGACATTGGATCACTGAATATTTCCAATATTATACAAACACCTTAGTGCATACCAGGTGCTGATGCAAGCACTTTCCAGATATTAGCTCATTTGATTCTTATAACAACCCAATGGGATAGATCTCGTTATCAAGCCTATTCTATGGATAAGGGAATGGAAGCACAGCGAGGCTGAGTAATTTTCCTGAGGCCACACAGCTAATAAGCAGCAGAGCCAGGGTTCAAACCCACACACTCTGGCTCCAGAGTCCAGCTCTTACCTAGCACACTATGCTTGGTGCCTGGTAGTGGCTGAGGCCACTGTGCTGTTGGGTTTGGAAGAGTATCCAGTAGTTACGAGCAAGCCAGAAGGGAGGTGGTAGCTGGGTCTTTGGAACACATCACGGTGTACAGCACGTGGACTGGAGACCCCTCACAGCTGCATTAGAGTTCACAGGCACAGCACTCGAATCCCTTCCCAGCTGCGCTCCCCACTCTCCAGGACCCCGTGGCTCCCAATAACCTTGGGGAGTTGAATCATGTTCATGGGGAGCTCCTGTTGTCAGAGAGGAGGTTCTAATCCCACCTCTCTGGTCTTTAGCTCAGGTGAAGGCTGGGCTGCTCCATGTAACAGCATCACCAGGCAGCTCTCTCTTCATGGCCAGGGGGGGCAGCACTTTCTCTGTTATCGCCTCTATTGGGGGAGGGGGGCCAGGAGTCCAGCAAAGCCCTACTGGGCACAGCTCTAGAATGAAGGAGCAGCTGAATGTGTTGTGAGCAGAGACAAGCCAGAAAGTGGGAAGGTGAACACAAGGCTACTGTCTCGGGCAAACTGCACAGAAGGACAGATGTGGCGGGCAGGTGGTCATGACAGCTCCGTGACCATCAGACCCAACGAATATCAGGAGAAGCAAAACATTCCTGGCGCAGCCTCCAAAGGGGCGAGATGAAGTGATGACAAGGACGCTGGCAGTGGCTCTCAAAGCAGACCCCAAAGGCCCCCTTCCCAGCGTGGGGTGACCTGGGAGGGAGAATTTCAACACTGACCTGACCTTTGACCCAAACCTAAGCTAAACTTAGACATTTTCAGGTCATCATGGTCTTTCTTTCCTGATTTCTACACCCTGCCCAGTCCTGTGAGGGTCCGGTTGTCTGTGAGTAAGATGCAGAGGCCATCTGTGAGCCCCACCGGAAGCAGGGACAGTAAACAGTCCGCGAGGTCTCTTCTCTCCGGAAGTCCTCACTGTGGTTTCCAGGCTGGAAAGGCCTGAAGAGGCCTGTAGCTGGGCATCGTGGGCTTGCTCATTGTGTCCCCTGGAGGCTCCCAGAGCTGGGGTCGTGGAGGGTCACACACACAACACCTGGCTCTCCGTGATACCCCAGCAGTTTGTTAAAAAATTGTTTAAAATCATTTGTCCAACAAATATGTATCAGGAAAAGCCCTGTTTAAGACAAGAAAGAAGGGTGGATCGAAGGCTGACAGATGAGGAATACAAGGACAACGAAGCTACTGCCGTCCCCCAAGGGGTCCGAGGGGCAGAACACCAACCCCTTAGTGAATGCCAGTTCTTCTCTGTCGTCCGTCACATGCAGAGAGCCAGCTGCCCATGGTCCGTAACTGCTCTGGAATTGGAATCATTCACTCCAGTAATTGTCCCCAGGCGACAGTTGGCGACCCTCAATGGCTGCCCCATCCTGGCGGATGTTCCAATGGGCATTCCCTCGAGCCCAGGAAAGAAGATAAGGGAACAGAGGCAGCAGGTCCCTGTTCGGAAGACTGGCCATTGCTTCTGTGGTGCTTTGGAGTGAAGTCATGGTTTCACACGCATGGACGATCTCACTGGGTCACTGTGACAGCCTTGTGCTGAGACAGAGGGGAGCTTGTGGGATTGGCCATCTGAGGAAGACAATGACTATAATAAAACCTACCATCTGTTGAATAATTATAATGTGTAGGGCACTGGGCCAAGTAGTCTGGGAATATCTGCTGTTGAATCCTTACTGTGACCCTCTGAGGAAACTACCTTTTCTGCCACGTTTGTTGATAAAGCGAATGAAGCTCAGAGAAGTCAAATGATTTACTCAGGCTCACACAGCTAGTGTCAGAGTCAGCCTTTGAACCCAGGTCTGGCTGATTCTCAGTCGTCGGCATTGAAACGTGTCTGCAAGGTGTTTGTGAGTCGCCAAAGGTGCACAGCCCGCGGAGCAGCACCCTGAGCTCCGGAAGCCCCCCTGCGCCGGGGTCCTCCCCCGACCACACTGGGCTGGGTTGAGTCCCTCAGAGTGGGTGGCTTCTAGCTTTTCTCATGCCACCCACCTGCTCTTCCTGCCTACCCTGCCCGGACGGGGGCAGTCTCTTTCTGTGCTCACTAATGAGCTCTCTGAGCTGGGCAGTGGCCTGGGGTAGCAGATTAGGGCCGCGGTGGGAGTCAGCGGGAGCAGGCGTCCAGCTTGTTTTGGGAAGGCACCAAACCTGGACCACCCAAACTGCTCCTAGCCGCCCGGTAAAGGCGCTGCGCGGGGTTGGCGGCTTTCCTGCCCCTCCTCCACCTCCTGACAACTCCCCTGGGCCAAGTGCTCAAGTACCATAAGCCTCTCAAAGCTCCAACCAGCACACTTCCCCTCACTCGGTGAGGGGACAGCTGCTCCAGGAGCCCCACTTACAACTGCCAGGCCACCTTGCCTGTCTCACCAGGACTGCCCCCTCCCCAGCAGCGGTGAGCTCCCAGGGGGGCATCTCCCTCCCGCAGCTGTGCTGTCTCCGCCCTGCGCACATTGGGGCGGGAAGGGGAGGCCCATCCTCTGGCTTGAGAATCAGGTAGTCCCGGCTCCGGAGGCACACGAGCCGCTCAGGAGCTGCAGGTCCCCTTAGGGAAAGCTGTCGCTCAGCATGGAGTGTCTTTATCTGTACGTGGGGCCAAACCCACCTGCCTCTGAGGGCTGCCGTGTGGACTAAAGGTGATGTGACCCGAGAAGTGCCTGGGGCAGGGACAGACAGGTCATAGCCCCCATGCATGCGAGTGCCTGCCCCCCTCGTGCCCGCACACTCACACCTCTTCCTGCAGACACCTGTCCCGGGGCTGGACACCTGTGAAATAAGTGGGCACTTGGGCACACTTCTCCAGGAGGAGGAGCGGGACAGGCCAGCTTGGGTCCGGCTGGTTCAGTGCTGAGGAGCCCTGGTGGGAACACCCCGCTGCCTGTGGTCTCTCCCAGCGTGGAGACCCCAGGGGGCATGCGCAGGCCCCCACCGTGGCATGCCCACATGAGGAGAGATGAAGGGGAGCATTTATGCCCATGGCTCCCGGTGGCCTGGGAGCCAGAGGACAATGGGTAACTTCTCTACACAGAAAGAACAAACCACACTTTCAGCTCAGCATGGATCTCTCCCGTTCGTGGTTCCCCCTAAACGCTGCGAGCTTCCCACCTGCACCCCCGGCCTTCTCTCTTTATCTGAACACCCTCCTTCTGATCTCTGTCCAGTGCCCAGTCCTTTCAAAGCCTTCTCAGTGAAGACCTTGCTTAGCCTCTTTGTTTGGAGCTTAGTGTTATAAACAATAAAAAGCACCTCTTGTGAGCCCCCCACAGGGAGGGTTCAGCCTCCTTCCACCCCTCCTGGAGAGCACCCACTGTGAGAAGTGCCACAGGACAGGGAGGCGCCTTGTAGGATGGCTGTTTGTCTTCTCGTCCTGTTCTCTTTGGAAGACTATAAGCTCCAAGAAGGCAGGGAACTTGTAGCTAGTGTGTCAGGGATGAGGACGATGGCTTGGGGAGCTGGGCAGCAGGCACAACAGGAGACAGAGACAAACGACGCTGTGTGGGCCACACAGAGCAAAGGGCAGGGAGACGCGAGAACATCCTCTAATGCCCGATCAGGACTATGTCCACTCGACTTCCAGGCCAGGCTTCCTCTGGTGTGACATAGTGGCCCGTCTTGTCCAGAACTGAGGAGGGAAGAGTCCCCTCCCTGGACTACCAGGTGTCCTTCCCTGGTGACTTCAGTAAGCGGACACATCAGCTCGTGCATCCAACTTTCACTTGGATTCTCAGCCGTGGAGAAACCTCGGCCTGTGAGGGTGGAAACCCGGGCCCCGGTGCATCTGGTTTCCCACCGCTGAGCTGAGACGGAGACACCCTGCCGTGTCCACGTCTCTCTGCACTCCATCCCGCAGCTAGGACAGCCGCGGGGCTCGGGTTTCAGGGCCGGCACCAGGGCCTCCAGGTAAATTCCAACCGGTCCATTTAATGTGAAATCTTCCAGCTTGACCAAGAGTCACTGACCTTGAGAGCCGCCATTTAACCTCCATTATTTAGTTTATATTGGTAATATTTACATTGGGAACTTGATTAAAGCTGACCTCTTGGTGAAAACAGAATCCAATACGTAGTTGAACCCTCCTGCCTCCTCCACCCAGTGTCAGGTGTCATCTGTTTCACTTCTCCCCTAATTGGCAGGTGGGCCCCCACTTTGCCTGCAGCCACCTCTCGCAGAATGTGTGCGGGGCCTTCCATTTGCTTCCGGACTTTCACCCCCTCCCCCCCTCCCCAGCATGTTCGAAAGGAAAGCAGGCTACGGGCTGCTGCTTGGTTGAGTTCGAGGACAGAACTGGCCTGTCGTAAATTGGTCCTATTCAACCCAAGGTCCAGAAAAGACGAGATGACCCCTGTCCTTCTGCTCTAAGGAAAATTCCATGTAGTGCAGCAATTCAGACTCGTCAGCTCCCACCTTTGCAAGGACGACTGAGCTCCCAGGGGGAGGAATGCGGTGGTCATTGGTTCAGGATAAAACTCCTCTGCCTGCATGAAAATTTTATCTGTATTGCTTTTCAGATCAATATGTCTGTACAACTGCAGGGGAGGCTACTGGATAACATGTGTTTGCTGATATGTCCAGAAATTCCTTCTTCCCTCAACTGGCTCAGTTCAGCAAGAATTCATTGATTAGCCCCTTCAAGGCCTCAGAGGAGGCTGAGACTCTTCTGTAAGTTGGCCTGACCACACTTTCCCAGAAGGCTCCGCCCTCGGCAGGGCATCCCGGTGGTGAGCATGCAGCCCTGCTGTGCCATCCCTTTGGAAGCTAGACTGAGTGGGAACCAAGATGGTGCACACACTTCATCACACCCCTGAAAAGAATATCAAATTATTGGGAATAGTGTGATAAATTTTAAAAAATTGTTTTTGCAAGGTAATGTTTGTGTGTGTGTGTGTGTGTGTTTCTAGCTAAAGAATCTCCTTCCCCCTTCTAAACAATCAGAGGATTTGGTTCTCTCAAACCCCAACCTTCTCTGTCTGTGAAGGTTATTATTGGCTTGGTTAAACAAAGCACTTGTTTATAATAGATATAATAGATGACAGAGTCATTTTGAAATTACACAGTTGGAGTAATAAAACCAGTTAAAACCTTATTTAAAAAATGTCATAGTTGGTCAAATGTATTAAGGGCATATGGTTTAGTTTTTTTTTCCCTTTTCCCCTCAGAACAATATGTACATTCTCATTTCACAGAGTGGAGGATTAATGGAGCGGAATAAACTTTCTCCTGTTTTTTCTTCTAGGCGATCTACACTTTCATTAACTGACTCAAACATATCTATCCCTTTTTTATGTCTCCTCTTCTCCATCTTGTCTTTCTCTTCCCCGTAGCACCCAATTATGGAATTCCTAAAATTCTGGGTAATGTAAGAGATAAATATTATATCATGTAGAGCATGTTTTAGAAGGAAGAGCTAATGCAGAAATTACACACTACATAAACAGAATGCCCACACTGGCAGACATAATTATCTTCTCCTGTTGATATTTCCAACTGTGGTAATAAAGTCAGAAATGTGCCCCAAAACAAAATATTTCAGCTGCATATAATCAGCATACCAGCAAAGAGCACAAGTGCATTATTTGTCTCCTCTGAAATCTCTCACTCAAAGCTATACCGTTCACAAAATTTCTATTAGAGGATTATTCGGTTGTTTCTACAGATTGTGCATTGACTGAAGGCTTGAAGTCAGGACTTGCCCACCCAACCAAGCTGTACCTGGTCAAGTGGGTCATCTCAGAACTGTGCCTGGATTTTGCCTGGAGCTTGGAGATGCCATCTCTAATCTACAACCCTGCCATGAATTTGTTTTTTGTCATAAATGAAGCATGGGGCTGTGCTTTAATTTTCCTCACTGCCCTCTGTCAAGTAATAACCATAAATATTGTCCTGAATCATTAAGTCACAACCTGAAATGTGATCCTGCCCAGCTCCCAATCAGACGGCCATCTGGAAGATGAAAGAAGTCTATTTGGGTTTCGGAATGATCCAGACTCTAATTTGTAGTAACAGTCTTAACAGGCTGTTTCAGAGACATTAACCAGCAACTTGTCTCAGGTTCTCAAGGAAGGTCCATTATCCACAGTTGGAGGTATTTGCTTCAAGCAGAGCCATGAACTGTAACTGTTGGAAAACTACCAGGCTCACTGGCTTTCAATCAAATGCCACATTCTTCCATGGACACTCGATTTCTACCCAAGGGCAAGAATACATGCATAGAGCAAATGCATACATAATATATCTCCAAATATTCTCTTTGTCAAAAGGAAAGCAAACATTTCAAGAGAAGAAAACAAATCGCAGCTTCTACAAGCAAACAACAAGGCAACATGATAGATAGATAATTTTTCTTATCACCCTGAGGTTACTTCTGCAGAGAAAAATAAATCATACTCTTATTTTGCTGTAGAAAAATAATCTTGTAAACACAAAGAGAAAGTCATTATCTCAAGTCTGGAAACATATGTTTAAACATGAGTACACCACTGATCAAAGGAACTATTGGCCAAGCAATTGCTTTAAATATCTGAACTTCCTGGTCATCAGAGAAGCGAGTAATATCAATAGGAGATGACTCTCCATTTCCACTTGACTTTGGAAAGGAAGACCAAGCAGAGGAAACCACAGGGAAAGATTTTCTTTTTCGAGTTAGATAAGATATTTTTCTAAGAGAATGCATCGATTTATTTATAAATACATGTATACATCTAATTTTCTAGCATTAAAAATACATGTAAAATAAAATGAAGGTATTTATTGATAAATGCATGAAGTAATTGATATTTTAGGCAACGAACTTGTCAATGGTGACTCTTAGCAGAACAAACCCATGGCCGATGGCCACAGGTTCATTTATCTTGACTGCTTTTGGGGAAGAAAAGTTCATACCAACTTCAAAAAATCCTTTCCCTTTGCCTTACATTTTGGTTTGGCACCTCTCACTGTCAGTAATTACAAATATGTATTAATTATTTTAAAAAATAAATGGTGCCCTGGCCAGTTTGGCTCAGTGATTGGAGCATCTGCTTACGGACCAGAGAGTCCTGGGTTTGGTTCCCGCTAGGGGCATGTACCAAAATAAAATAAATAAAATAAAATAAAATAAATTTTTAAATGGCATAAAAAGAGAAAAAAAGAAATTTAAATGCATGTTGTGACCTTATTTAACACTGCTTTGAGCAAACCAATTTTAAAGAGTCAGTGTGATTTGAGACAATCGTGGAAATCTGAACATCGACTGAGTATTAGTTAATATTAAGGAATAGTGATCAATCTTGTTAGATGTAGTGGTATTCTGATAATCTTTAAGTCCTACTCTTTTAGAGATATATATGTAAGTGTATATGGAATGACATGTTGCCTGAGATTTGCTTTAAAATACCCCAGAAAAATAGTTGGTAGTGGTAGATGAAATAAGATTCGCAAAATATTAAGACAGGAGTGATGAATACACGGAATGAAGTGATGGCGCCTTACTCCTTCTTTCTTTCTACTTTTATGTATGCTTGTCATTTTCTATAATAAAATATTTTTTAATGTTTTCATTAAGAGCCTAGAGCAGTGGTTCTAACCCAGGAGGATTAGCTCTCCATACCCCTCAAAGTCACTTGGTAAAGTCTGGAGACATTTGGGGTTGTCACCACTGGGCACAGAGTGAGACTGGCATCTAACGGGTGGAAGTCAAGGATGCTGCTAAACCCTGCAATGAACAGCACAGCCCCCGCGACAACAGGTTACCAGCAAAGACTGAGAAACCCTGGCCTAGAGGATGTCCTGTTAGAGTTGATAAATAGATAAAATACAGGCCCTGCCCTCATAGAGCTTATAGTCTTCCAAAGAAAACAGGACAAGAAGACAAACAGCCATCCTACAAGGCACCTCCCTGTCCTGTGGCACTTCTCACAGTGGGTGCTCTCCAGGAGGGGTGGAAGGAGGCTGAACCTTCTCTGTGTGGGGCTCACAAGAGGTGCTTTTTAGAATTACTCATTTATAACACTAAGCTCCAAACAAAGAGGCTAAGCAAGGTCTTCACTGAGAAGGCATTCGAAAGGGCTGGGTACTGGACAGAGAACACAGGAGGGCGTGCAGGTGGGAGGGAGCACGCAGTGTTCAGTGGGAACCATAAGTGGGAGACTTCCAGGAGGAGCTGAAAGCGTCGTTTGGGGTCCCGTCAGGAATCTCCAAAGGTTAGCAGAGGGGTTGGTACCTGTGCCTTCTGTGTGGAGAAGTGACCTGTTGCCCTCTGGCTCCCAGGCCACGAGGAACCGTGGTTATAAATGTTCCCCTTCACCCCTCTTCATGTGGGCATGTCATGGTCAGGCCTGGGGAAGGGCCTGCGCATGCCCCCTGGGGTCTCCGTGCTGGGAGAGACCACAGAGGTTGCACTTCTCCGAGTCCTTAGCTTTGTTTTTTTTTTTTTTTAAACAAAATATATCACCTCCCCCTTTCTTTTTGCTACACTGTATGAAAAATGAAATTGTTACCAAAGTTTCTTTGATTCTTCCAATGTGCCAATCATTATGCTAAGGGACTACATGCCTCATCGCATTTAATCCTCACAGCCTCCCGCAAGGCTGATATTCTGGTAGCCATTCCCAATTTACAGATGTGCAAACTGAGGCAGAGAGGTTAAATAACGTGCCCAAGGTCATACAGTGGTAGAGACAGGGCTTGAACTGAACTGTCTGACATAAGGCTCTGCTCTTGACCACGAATCATATTCCCCCTTAAATGAAATCATTAAGGTGCTACCATCTTGGCATATGTAGTTTTTTAAAATAAACTTTTAATTTTAAAATAGTTTTAAATTTACAGAAAAATTGTCATGATCGTACATAGAGTTCCCACACACCATACAACACTTTTCCTTTTGACACATTAATACTAATATTATACATTATGAATATAAAATATTTGATGCAATATTGATATGTATAAGTGCATACCTCATTCAGATTGTCTGAGTTTTTACCTGGTATCTCACTCAGACTAGCACATGACATTTAGGAGTCACGTCTCCCTAGACTGCCTTTGGCTGTGACAGATTCTCCGATTTCCTTGTTTCAACATGCACAGTTTTCAGTTCTCATTTATTTCTAATCAGGTTCCGAGAAAATACCCAGTTTGCCATCTGCATGTCTCAGCCCTTTGTTCCAAAAGTGGGCTTTCAATCAGAGATGTGGAACAATCCCCATGTAGTTTACCCTGAGAGCGAAGTCTAAGCGCCTGACAGCGTGGCGAGGCGGTGTGTTAGGTTAACTCACTGCTAAGGGCGTGGAGAGGACCTGGCAGACATCCCCCCAGAGGATGCCCAGCAGCATCCAGGAGGTACGTGGCTGTCCAGGTCGGTGCCTCATTCATCACTGAACCACACACCCAGGAGGAGAGCATGTGACCCATCCTGTCGTGTTAGCTTTGTGCCTCGTCTAGTTCAACACACAACATCAAGGGGAGGGGGCTGCTGCCTGTGAGGTGCCCCTCTTGTCATCTTTATGGGCATGCCAGACCGTAAAACCCGGGAAAGATATGACTGGAATAACCACAGTATCTCTTTCAAGGCAGAAAGGAGAGGAGGGTGAACGTGGAGATTGATGTACCAACGCAGCTCGTCTAAATAAACAATCTACATAAATTTGCATTTGCATGGGAGCATTGTTATAAAATGTAGTCTTCATTAAAGAGAGAGGCTGGTGATGTAGGTAGGAGGGCCTGACACTTGTGATTTCTGATCTCTGCCTCCCTGGTCTCTTTAAAGTCTGATCCTGTATATGGAATATTTACCTTGTCTAAATAATGTCACCAAGTCACCTGAAATGAAAGCTGCTGAAATCTATACTATTATGCAAATATTATATGTATTGTATAATTAACAGGGATTAAAGATGCATATTTACATGTGTGATGTCCAGGGGGCTTAGAAACAAATGTGTCCTGGTGAGGTGCTTGGGAAAAATGACTTAAAGGGGAGTATCCTGGTTAGGAACTAATTGTAGCTCATGGATCCCAAAGGAAAATGGAACAAAGAATAATCAAGAGAGACTTAAAAGAACTTTCTTAATGGAAAGAAGGGAAGAAACAGTCGCACTTTTTCTCTTTCAAACTGTGACTGGATCCACAGAGAGAGAAAAGGGCTATAAACATGAGGGACGGAGGGTAAGAAATGACAAGCCTTCCCGCCAGGCAAGTGTTTTGCCAGGCTGTCATCAGTTCCCGTGTGAAAAGGAGGAAGAAAGAGTAGCGTGGCTTGGAACTCTTTCAGTAGAAGAAATAAGGAAGAAAGAGGAACATCTATTAGAAAACAAGACACTATTTCCCTGGCCGGTTTGGCTCAGCGGTTAAAGCGCTGGCCTGCGGTCCTGAGAGACCCGGGTTCGGTTCCCGCTGAGGGCATGTACCTCGGTTGCAGTTTGTCCTCGGCCCTGGTTGGTTGTGCGGGTGGCAGCCACTCGATGTGTCCCTTTCACATCGATGTTTCTCTCTCTCTCTCTGTTCCTCTCTCTCTCTCCCTCCCACTCTACCTGAACAAAAAAATGGAAAAGTGTCCTCGGGTGAGGATAAAAAAAAAAAAAAGAAAAAAGAAAACAGGACACTATTATGGAATAGTCACTGGGGTTCAGATTCAAGGGCTGGCATCCCAGACTCTGGTTTTCAGTCATTAGCTGTGTGACCTGGGTGAGTCCCATCATTGCTCTGGATTGTATCCTCATCTGTAGGACTGGAGTGTTGAACTAGAAAATAAAGGTTATTTCCAGCTCTAATAATTCTTGAGGTAGAGGTTCCTATGGCTGGGGGTCAATGCATCCTGGCTTGCCTGGGATGGTCCTGATGGATGCCTACTGTCCTGGATCATTGCTAATAGTGAACATTTTCCCCTCAAAGTATCCATGTCTGGACCAAGATTATAGGGTCAGCCTACCTAGAGCAGTTTATGTAACGGTTTCATTTGATATCAGCTCAGATCGTTTCCCACCATACTGATATTAACCAAACACGAAACAGAAATATTTGGCCAAACAACTAGCTCTTTTTCTTCCAACACACAAATAACAGTAATCACAATCATTCTCATTTATTGAGTTGACCATATGCCTGGCCTTCTTGCCGAGGGTTGTCCAAGCATTAGCTAATGTAATTCTCATCACAACTCTAGAAGTTAGATGCTACTCACTTCAATTTTACATGTGGGAACATCGAGGCACAAGAGGTTATGAAAACTCGTCCAAGTCAGGACTTGAACTTAGGTCTCTCTGACTCTCGGGAACCAGCATTTAAACTTTCTAACATGCTGTTTGCTATATCACACGTTTTACTAACAGCCATGCTACCCCCCATTCCCCAAGGGCCCTGATGAGTTTTAGCAGCCGATCTTCTTGGTAAAAGCACAGCCTTCGCAGGTTCCAAACCCTCCCATCTGACATTTAGACTCACAAATGCAAACCTTCCCAAGTCACTGGGATTTCATCTGCAAGACAGTATTTGCTTCTCAACAAAGGCACGCAGACCCCTGGGTGGTTGTGAACAAGTCTCCGGAGCTCGCCACTTTCTGATGTTTACTGGACAAGGCCCACCTGGCGGTGACCGGGCCGTCGTGATGCCGAGTAAACCGTGCTGCTCCCGTTACCCCGCGAGCAAACAGTGCCACGAGAGACGCCGTCCTGGGTGCTAAAGTCATTTTCAAAGCAAAGAAGGGTTTGAACAAAATAAATGATTTGAATGCAAGACCTAAACAACGAAGTAGGCCTGCCAATGAGACCAGTAATGAGGCATCTGGGACACCAGCTCTACCCCTGATGACTTTTGGGGTGAGCCTGACGCCTTTCAGATTGTCAAAGAAAAATAAACCGGTGACAGAAGAACAGCAGCTGTGGGCACAATGAGGAAATCAGTTGGAGCAGATTTGTAATTAAGCATTGAAAATAGATCAGTAGGAGCCCTCCCTGCATACAAGTTACCTTTTGCTTTTTGCAAAATCCCATTTTAAAAAAATAAACACACACTTCGGCGTTGGCCAGGCACGTCCCAACCTGGGATATTCGCTAAAGATATTACTTTTCGTGGGGAAAACAAGAGAACGGCTCACATGGAAACACAGAACCCTGTGAAGTGAAATAACATTGACTTTGGGTGCTCATTTGTTTTTATTTTTATCATTGTATAACTTTGGGAAAACAGAAGGGTTTACATCCGTTGCAAAGATTGTATGTTTATGTGTAATGAAGGAAGGGTGAAGAAGGATCCCGGGGCATTATGAGGACAATTCATTTTCATTTCCTAACGCAAGATGAGGATGAAAAGTTTATGATCTTTGTGATTGTCTCTACGTCATTTAACAGGGCATCACAGACAAGTAAAGCTGGGGCTCTATAGATACTGTTATCCTCTGAAGGTTTCAAAAAAAAAAAAAATACAGTATTTTTGCACGGAATGAAGTGTAGTGTTGAATATACTCAGTATGTCTTCCAGGCTAGAGATGGCCCTCTCTCCCCTCCCATGCCCATCACTTAGCTCCCCCCACCGAGTGCCCCAGTTAGCTTCACCCATGTGGATGTCATGGCTGAGATTCCCCAGAAGCTTTAGAGGGGGACAGACCTAGACAAACCTTGAACTGGAAATGCGCGTGCTGTTCAGAGGAGCCCACCCTTGCTTCCCGACTCACCAGCGCGGCCCTTCCTCCCGCGCCTGCGGCCCATCCCCTCTTCCTGTAAATCACTCTGAGCCCGAGAAACGTGGGGGGATCGGGTCAGACTCAGGTGTCCTGAATCATTAAGCACACTGGCTCCTCAGGGGCAACCAGACTCTCTGAGCTTTGACATCAGTGAAATGTGACAAGAAAGTAAATATCCTGGTGCCCCACTTCTCCAGGGGTCAGGCGTCGCTCCACCTCCGCCTCCTGGAACTGGGCTGAGAAGCAGGAAGGAAGCGAAGCAGGCTGGAAGCAGCGGAAGCACCAGTCACAAAGCAAAGCACTTTAACTAGGTCTAATTGACTCTTAATTAAGACACACTCCTAACAAGCCTATTTATGTAGTCTCCCAGCCCACAACAAATTAAAAGCAGAAAATTAGAGGGGGGACGAGGAAGGAGGGAAGAGAGATTAGTAGTGATCACACTGACGGCAGTAAGAAATGATGGCCAACAGCCTGACATCAAAGGAGCAGATACAAACGAGCTCCTGAAAAGCAGTCCCAGAATTAGCAAAATCAGCCATTTATATCGGGTCAAACAGCACGGCACATCTGTTACTGCTCTCAAAGGCGGGACCATGTGCAGAGAGGAGAGAGACCTTGGCCCAGTCTCCATCTCCTGACTCCTGCTGGAAATCACCTGGGAGACCGCATGAAATCAGGGCCGGCCCCAGGCCCCGAGATTCCGATCCAGAGCATCCAGAGCCTGAGTCCGGTTCTGCGTTTTCACAAGGCCCCTCCCACTGCGAGGATGACTCAGGTCACATCTTCAAAAGCAATGCTAACTCCTTCACCAAACTGGGAAACGGCTGGGGCAAGTCACTCATTGCTCTGGGCCTGATGCTTCTGTAAAAGGGAAGGTTTAGAACGTCATCTCTGAATTCCCTTACAGCCCGACCAGCTACGAGCACGTACTAATTTTACGGTGAATCTCAGGCAGCTGCTGAACAGCCGAGGGAGTGCTCCTGAGGATGGCAGACTGGCTCCTTCTTTAAAAAAAGACCTAGCAGACTGCATTCAGTTGGTGTCTCTCGTAATTTTTTTTTTAAGTTGCACACCCCATCAGTAAGAATTCGGGGGGTATTCACTCTCAGCAAATATGTATTTTTATTTATTTCTAATTTATGCATGTGCTACTAAACTAATATATTGTTTACATCATAATACATACACAAAAATAAGATCAAAATTAAAATGGTAGCTCTAATATTTGCACACACCATTTTAAAGACCATTGGGATAAATTTTAGGATACATTCTAGTCAACATCCAGTAAAATGTGAGCTAGTGTGAGGGCACACTTTATACTATTTGTCATTGTGTTCTCAAGGTCCAGCACAATTCCTGGCTCATGGTTCAGGACAGGTTTGGAATGAATGAATGAATGAATGAATGAATGACTTGGGATTTGAAGTGGCTAAGCTTCAGTTATCAGGAGTATTCATCTACAAGGAATATCTTTTCTTCCATGGTAGAGGCCAGTGTGACTAAATACAGAAAATAGAGAATGAAGTTGAACACTATTATTCATATTTGAGGAAACTGCCTGTTAGAATTTAGGGAGTATGATCAATATTTATGAAGCTCAGAAAGCCTCTCTGGGGCAGGAGAATGACTCACAGTTCATGAAAAGGTAAAAGCATTGGCTGTTCTATAACAGGTACATATTAAATGCCATATGTGTTCATGAAGGGTTGTGTGTGTGTGTGTGTGTGTGTCTGTGTGTGTATTAAAGACATTTTTAAAAAATACTAGAGATTTTCTTTTCCAACAATATGCTCTGTCAGATGCAATTTATTAAACTAGTTTTTTTTGGGGGGGTGGCAGGTAACATTTTAAAATGTACTTTAAAAATTAATATATTCTAGACCCTGCTTTATGCAAAAACATTTATAATCCTATTGCTTAGACAAAACATGGTTTGTGGCTTATGTCAGATAAAGAGTCACTTTGCAAAGCCCCAGAGGTATACGCCTTTAGTATTGCTCGCGGGGATGACCAATAGTGAATTAGAGTTATTTGCCCATTGTCATTGGTATATAAGGATCATTGGTAGCTCCGGGGCTGTGAAGGAGAAGGTAGACTCATCTTTGAAGAGGTGGAAAGGGTGATGGAAAGATCTACTTAACTCAGCGCCGCACTTCTCAAACTTTCTGGTCTTAGGATCCCTTTACATTCTTGAAAATAACTGATAACACCAGAGAGCTTATTTGTTTTAAAACTATAAATATTAAGCATATCCGAAGTTAAAATGGAGAAATGTTTAAAATACAATTTATTTACCATCAGAGCAATGAAATCTTCATGTCATATAGCCTCCAGAAAACTACACTGTAAACTCACGACAGTATGAGTACGCAAAAGACAAATAACATTTTGGTGCTATTAAGCAAATAGTTTTAACAAGATAAACCCACTGGAAGGATCTCAGGAACCCCAGGACCCCTGGACTACACTTTGTGAACCACTGACGTAGTCAATTTAAGAGGCAAAAACCTGACCCATGTCCACTCTTGGAAGGTGTCAACCAAGATGTAAGAGTGACATCTGGCTGGTGAAGACTGAGGAATTTCATCTGGATAGAGGCTCCCTTGGTGACAGCTGGTGGCTCACCAAATTATGACAAAGCACGTACCGTGGTGTGCCGAATGCAGAGGATACGGTATTTATAAGAATGGCCTTTTCACCTCTGAAATATTTGCAACTGGTGACCTTCCCTTCTTGACATGATCCTTGACACAATGACCTGTGTTCCTGTGAATTCTTTGCTGTGGCCATCTCTGGAAATCATTAGCTCCTGGGCATGGGGGAAGATTTCTCAAGGGTAGATGCATCAGTGCTCAGGCCTCAAGTTTCAACATCAGTGTTTTTTTGAACCGAGGTTTCATTTCAGCAGGAATTTTCTGCTGTGTCAGAAACAGGGTAGAAGAGGTACCTATTTTCTTGGGCAAATATTTAATATGTTATTATTTAAATCTTAAATATACAAATACAACACTACTTTCTCAACAAATGAAAGACGAAGTATGAAATCAGCTTTATGTTATTTCCTGTGGTCTAGACCCTTTCTGAGAGCAGAATGGAGGCAGAATCTTCTCTCTCAGTGAGAGAAGGGGGAGGCCACTGGGCATCAGTCAGAGGCCGGGGGCAGAGGTGGGTATAGTGTGAAATATGAGTGGGATGTATCTTATTCAAAAAGCAAAAAAAAAAGGCTATTAAATTAGTCTCAATTTATTAATATTATTAATTAATTCAATTGAAGGTACTCAAATATAAGACGTTTTCCTTTTCTCCACTCTCAACTTTTCATGCTGTTTTTTTTATTTGCTCTCTGATATCATTTCAAGTAAAGGGAAATAAAAACTTTGAATTATTAGCATGATTTTACTGTTCATCTTTATATTGTTCGATGCCAGTCTCAAATGCAAATATAAGAACGTTGAACTGGAGTGCGGAATTGCTGAAATCATACCGTTTTTCAGAGCCATACATGCACATGCATTTAATTCTTCCCAGGGCGGTAGGAACACGTCACAAAACTAATTGAATTGTTTTTGTTTCATTCCTTGAAACATGCAATTCTGCTGCAAGCTCGGAGCAGGTGGCTCTCTTAGCACGCACGCCTTGCACTCACTGCGGCTCCGGACGCCCACACACGGCGGGTGCACCGGCTGCTGTGTTCATGAGGCATCACCGACATTGTGTGCGAACGGGGCTGCAGGAAACCGGGGACACGCGTGTTGTGCACACTCCTCTGCTCTCACACGTGCTCCATTGTTCCATTGCATCTCACAAGTTCAAGGGTAAACTAAGAATTTCAAGATGGCAGCGGCTGAGATTTATCGAACCCGGGGCCCTGTTTGCCGGCACCTGTCACACGCTCATGAGGCTGACTGATGTTACTGTGCTGAGAATGCGGGCTGCTTCTGGCCCGAGGACCTGCTCTTGGCGGATGGTTGTGCAAATCTCTCACAAACGTGGACGTGCAGGGTCCCACAGGACAATACTCTCCCCACAGGGCCAGGAGGATGGACAGCAGCTGAGGGGGGCCAAGAAGATCTGTTGGGCATGAAGACAAGGATTGGATTCCTTTTCCTACTTACTTTTTTTTAATCTCATTCTTTTTTTTTTTTTTTTTTTTAATCCTCATCCGAGGACATTTTTCCATTTTTTGTACAGAGTGGGAGGGAGAGAAAGGAAGAGAGAGAGAGGGAAACATCGATGTGAAAGGGACACATCGAGTGGCTGCCACCCACACGACCAACCAGGGCCGGGGACAAACTGCAACCGAGGTACATGCCCTTAGCAGGAACCGAACGGGAACCGAACCCGGGTCTCTCCGGACCGCAGGCCGACGCTCTAACCGCTGAGCCAAACCGGCCAGGGCTAATCTCATTCTTTTAAAACTTCTGTGTAGTGTGTATGTGTTCTCAGAATGTACAGAACATATTAGCAGAGTACTGTGTCCATGATCTACACATACATAAACACGTATGGGTGTCCGTGCTGAAAGGCGTACCTGAGAACCACTCCGAGGGCACCGCCCCAGAGACAGCGTGAGGAATGAGTCACGGAGGACAGTCGGGACGGACGAGAAGCCCATTTTGCTCACTTAGCCACGGCTTCCTGAGATGAGGGACGAGTAAAAAGTGGAGACAGGATGCAGCACCCGGACTGGGTCAGTGCTCACCCCACCTACCTTCTGTGGTGGGGGATGGTCGGATCTGTGCGAGCTCCAGTCAGACGGGTGGGGCTTGAGTTGGTCAGAGGCCCTTGACCTGCGAGGGGCAGAATTTCAGTTGTGTCCATGGGGGAGGGGCAAGGCCAAGGCCACGGCATCCCTGGCTCCCGTCAGATTCCCGCGAACAAGAGAGACACATAGTTTGAATCAAAATTAGAGGAGCTAAGTCACTAATAATAATTTGTTGAGTTCTATGCCATAAACTCACTGTGAAGTAGGTCTCATTCTTCCCGGTCTATGGACGAGGACATGGAGAACCAGAATGAAGTGACTTGCTGAGGTCCCAGAGCTGACAATGGCCGGGCATGTCTATTTCCCTGTTTACCTTTAGCTTGCAGCAGGCTGGCCCGCAAGGGGCTACTAAACAGAAATGCCCCGAGAGGCAGGAACTAACACTGTTATCAACCTCATTTGACAGATGAGGAGCCCGAGGTTCAGAAGAAGGCTGGGGTGACCAGCTTGTTCTGGACAGAAGCTGGGCGTGTGGTCCATGGGTGGGTCAGTCTGAGTCAAAGTCCAAAGCCCAGTGACCTTGGCAGAGATGATGGCCCGCATCCTGTTCCCAGTGAGTCCAACTGTCTAAAGGGTTGGAGGGATCTAAGGGGTCCAATGGTGATCCCTGGTTTTAGAATAAGATTTAAATTCAATTTATCTTCCAAAGCACACTCAAGGGCATTAAGAATCACTTAATGACGATCTCTTTTGTATTCACAATATCCCTAAAAGGTAACAAAGCTGCCTCATGTCCTATTTATGTCTACGCAGAGCTAAGAAGGGGGACACAGTCTTCCCGCTTCTGAGGGTTTGGGAAGCTGTTCAACTCCAGTCCCGCACTGGCTGGAACACGGCGTTGCAGACAAGGCAGCATCTCACCGCCCTTGCATTTCTTCCTTTACCTCATTTGGTTAAACCACACACGCTCGGAGCTTGGAACTTCCATCTTCTTATCTTGAACATCATGTACAGTTCCAGCTCCCAGCCAGCCACCCAGGAAGGAAGGGTTTGTTCCTTTCAGACCAAGGGCCTGGCCACATGTCCACGCTGTTGAAAAGCTCTGTAAGTAACATTATCTCTATTGTGTTAGAAGTTGTAAAAACTGCAGAGGAGAGAGAGGGAGGGTAAGGGGGAGAGCGGGAGAGGAGAGAGAGGGAGGAGGGGAGAGAGAGAGGGGAGGGGAGAGACAGAGAGAATCAAGCATGATTCTTATTCTATCCATTTTGTGTTTTTCTAAACCCAGTTATAACTTAACAAATCAATAGATCAGGCCTCAATCTATTTGATACTTGTCAGGAAATTAAACTAGGTTACTCTTTTATTCTAGTCAACTCGTTATTCAAATTGGTATTACGCACTCATCATTTTTAATGTTACTTGCAATATGTTCTTGTTCTTTCTCTTTTTTACCTTTGATACTTGGTTGAGGATTGTATAAAATAGGTAGGTGTTGCAGTTTCCTTTGGGCTGGAAAACACTTCTCCCGCAAGTGTCCAATCTTGTGTTTTTATTTTCCGGAGGCTTCTGGTTTTTCAGAACCTATACTGACAACGAGCTATTTACTGTTGGTTTATACTGCAGAGAATTTTGAGAAGTTTTAAAGTAAAGGGGTATACAATATTTCAAATGGCACAGAATATATATATTTAAAAAACGAGACAATGCTTGAATCTATTCTACTGGAAAAGTAATGTGAAACAGATTTATGCCGTTGTGGTCAAAGGGCCTAGTTAATGACGTATGATAGGTGGGTGGGATTAGGTTGTGAACTGGGCAGAAAACAAAATCCACACCCTTTTCTCTTATTGTAGGAAATAAAAATACTTACATTCAATTCTAGGCTGAGCCATGGTGGGGATGGAAAGGTCATGGATAATCTGAAAGGCATCCCACCTGCTCATCTTTGGTGGGTCTATTTGCAGAGTATATAAACAGGACTCATAACAAATATACAATGTTTCAAAGAATGATCCTACTCTGAAATCTTGATTCTGTGGACTGGAAAGCTATCTAGCTGAGCTCTTCCTCAACCTGTTTGGTTCTATCCTCTTCCCAACCTAGAGACGGGCTTATTTCTTAGGTTGACATAGGGCACGTGCCTGGTTAGAACTCCTCCATCTGCCTCTCCCTTGCCCTATTATCCTTGCATCTTCTTGGTCTTCCTTGGACAGTCTCTAAAATGGGTCCCAGCAATAATAATAGCTGGTGCTTCCTGAGGGCTTACTTTGATGGAATCTTCACCACGATCTCATGAAATAGGATCCATTAACATCCCCATTCTCAAGTTGAGAAAACAGACACAGAGAAGTTAAGTAACTTGCCCAAGGATGTGCAGTTTGTAAAAGGCTTTAGGGGGGTTTCAGCCCAGGCCGTCTGCTTCCAAAGCACAAACCTATAACCCAATATTCCCCACCCCCCACCCTCTGCAAAAAAAAAGGGGGGGAAAGGAGAATAATGGTTGGGAGGGATGGGGAGCAATGACTTGAGGAGGGCACAAGGGAGGCTTGTGGACCAGAAATGATCTGTTACTGGATCTAGGTGCTGGTTCCATGCACCTTGTGAAAATTTGTGGAGCTGAACTCTTATGCACTTTTATGTGTGTGTATCATATTTCAATTGTATTAAAATAGAAAGAAGGAAATGAGCAACAAGAAGTAAGGTATATGAATATAACCAATGATAAAACAGTAGTAATTTTCCATAAAGAATCTTCTTGTTGAAAACATCTCTCACTGAGGAAATGTGGCTCGCAGGCAGGCAGCCTGGTGGGTGGTCTAGAACGTGTGCTCCGGGTCAGACTGTCTCGATTTGATTTAGGGCTCGCCACTAGGTAACTTTGGGTTGTTGACTTGATCTCTGTCCATGGCTCAGATTACTTATCTGTAAAACTCGGGATAGATTATTTCTACTTTACAGGGTAGAATTAAATGACCTGATTACGTAAAGATTTGGAAATGAAGTGAAGATAATCCTCTTCTTCGATGCCATGAAAACCTTGGCAATTAGGGAGTTTCAACTGGTTCAAGGAAGGGGGCTTCACGGACAGTAACCATGATCCTTCTTCCTAAATAAAAGTATAGACATTTAAAAGCCATTTTGTTGGCAGGATCAAGGTGTGTCCCTTCAGGTAAAAAGGTCTTCCTTTCGAATCAAACTGTGTGAGCAGAGCCAAGGTTAGCCAGCCTGACAGCAATGATTCCGCCAGCTTCCTGTGGTTTAGTAGGTGCAGACATTAGGCAGAGTCCAGTTTCCATCTGTGGTATGATCTTACGTTCCAGAAGTAAAATGTTGAAGTGAAAATAAGCAGGTCTAGTTATTTCCTAGCATTTATGACAAAGGCCGAATTCCAAGGAAAAGCAAACGAGGAAACAAAGACGTTAAATTTCGATCATCTGACTATTCCTGTCTACCCACTGGCTTGATGTGTTTTAAACCTGTAACATCAGTAATGTTTGTTCCCTTCTTTTGTATCCTCCACCGCACAGAGCTAGCCCACAAGCATTTATAAGATACCCATGATGTCTTTCCTGTGCCCTGCTGTGCCCAAGGTCCTGCCCTTCTTCATAAAGGCCCATTCTGGCTTCGCCAGCCGTCTGCTCTCTTGGCCGCAATTCTGTCAAAGCAGGCACATTAAACATGTCAGGTGATGTACAGAAGCAAAGGCTCCCTGATCTGTTATGGAACTTTTTATGGATAAGAGTTATTTCTATTGGCCTGGTACCTGCTCACGAGGCTTGATCACATTTCAAGGCACTGTAGCCATTTACACAAACATTCCAGGTCCTCAGATGTTTGAGTGCACGCATCTGTCTCTGTGTGTACACGGAATACAGTTGGAAAGACAACTGCAGGGGGAGAATGATGAAAAGCGGTATTTCTCCACCCCTCACTTTCCATGGTTTTAAGCATCGAATGGCTATCTTAATTAGGGAAAGGAATGAGGGTTACTTTGCAGTGAAAAAAAAAAAAAAAGTCCTTAGTTTATTGTGGATAAGTTCGGAAACATTGTACTATTTATTAAGAGACGTATATAGAAAACTCTATCCTCCCCATTTCTGCTTGCAAATGGGATGCCGTTGTGTCTATTTCTTGTGGAGGAAGTCCTTTATATATAAAAAAGGCCTAGTGGTGAGGGAAGGTCAGATTTGGGGGTGATCCTTCTCCCTCTAGCTTTTCAGATGACATACCAGATGAAAGATAATTTAAGAAGCACAGCGCTGGCGATGGGTCTCGCAGAGCTGCCTGGCTGGCGGACCTGGAGGAAAGCTTATCCCCAGCCTGGTGATTTACGACGGAAGACGAGCTCGGCTCCCTGCAGGCAGCACAACCTGAGCTCTCCCAGCAACTCCTGCTTTGTTAGAGAAGCCGCAGGCTGGAGACCAGATAAGTTACGGCTTGCCAGTGGCTTCCCCTTTCTCCTTTTCCTTGTTGTGATTGTTATTTATTATTTGTGCGGAGGGACGAGGGGGTTCACTTCGCCGACTTTTGAACCCTCTGTAAATTCATGGCTCTGAGTTTTAAACCGTCCCTGAACCTTCCTGCACTTGAGTCCCTCTTCTCCAGCACGTGGCAACGTCCCGTTGCGAACAGAGCAAGGCTCTGAGAGGTTCATTTTAAAAAGGGGAAATTATTTCTTAAACATCAAATAACTCTTTAAAAAAAAAAAAGAAGAAGAAGAAGAAGAAGAAAGCAACCTATTTTGATGAGTCAGGTGTAAATGAATTGAAAACATATGCTACAACCCTCCCCCCCCCCCATTTATGGAGCAAGTTCATGGCTGAATTACTATTAGGCTTCGCTGGATTCAAAGTTGATACGAAATCATGGGGCAAGGGATGAGCCCAGACACATTAGTTCTGGTGTCTACCGCTTTGTTCCTTATTTGATATAAAAGGGCTCTGAAAGCTGGAGAGAGGAGGAAAGGGCAGGAGGCATTTTTAAGCAGCATTTTGCCAAGTAAGAACTTTGTATTAGGAATCAGAGCATGTTGGCCAAAGAGCCAGATTCTTGGTTTAAGGGCTGTAACCTTAGGAGGCAGAAACAACTTTGAAATCACCGCCGCCTGGGAGCGCTTCTCATCACCTTCCGCCTGCGCTCACCGGCTTCCCTCCCAAGCGGCAAGTCCTGTCCTTAGGCACCCCCAGAGGTCGCGTCTAGTACTTTCTACGGCCCATTGACTTAAATATGTCTGTTTGAAAGTAAGCCCTGCGGGTACACAGACAGCCAGCAACGGCAGCCTGGGATAAGATAGGGGGAAATCTAAGAAATTCTGGGCTTCCTTGCGATCCCCGAGTTTCAGTGTGTCTCACGCTGCTTCAGCCTCAGGAGACACAGCACAGCAAGCTTTGGGGGGTCGGGTGCATGGGATGTGGCAGAACCCAAGAAATGTCTATCAAACGAAGGTCTTGGCTGCCGGATAGCAAATGCACAGAGATGCCCCCTGGAGACACCTGGCACTGTGTGTTTGGCAGAAAGGTGCCCTGAGGCCACAAACCAGACAGGGCCACACAAGGAATGTTTACTTTTGCTGCTAACATTCTCCATAGGTGCTTGGGAAAACCACTTGCCATGGGTCTGCCCTGGTTCCCCACCTGACAAAATTGGGCTCACCGTTTGCCACCCACCTTGTGGGGTGACTGTGAGAAATCCCACAGAGAGCTTAGGGGTCCCTGGTTTGTCAGGCACCCATACAGAGCACCAAGCACCAGGAAAATGTGTTTTCAGTGTTCAAGCCAGCCGTCAGGGGGAAAAGGAGGGACATTTTTGCCTGTAGTTAGCAACCAGCTCAAAACATGCTTTCGATTCCTTTGTGGAGAGGAAAACACAGTTGTTAAAAGTTACTTTGTGATGACAGAATGTGCTGACAAGAAACTGCCAAGAAAACCCCTTTGCCCAGGCCTGGCCTGGCGTCCCGTGGCGGCCGGCAGTATCTAAAGTGGGTGTCCTTAGAGAAAGCAGGAATTCTCTCCTACCACAGACTGTGGAAACCTCCCCATTCAAATGTTTGAAAAGCTGCAGAGAATTAAAAATAGAAGCTTTCTGGAGGGAGGGGTGGGTCCTTTGGGGGCACTCTGTTTGCTTTGGTTTCTATCTCCCTCCCTGGAATGCAGTAAAAACCCTGGGAAGGCAGCGGGCCCTGCAAGAGACGAAACCCCCTCACACCAAGTGAAGGGTGAGGCACCCCTCTGGGTTCTGGTTTTATAATCCTCTCTGTTTATAGCAGGAAAGAAATAGCCTCCTTCTTGAATTCGGCACAGGTAGTCTTTTCTTAACCGCTCCCCTCCTTCTACAAACATCTGAAGGCTTAGTCCCTCAATAGGTTAGTACCGAGTAGCTGATGTTAGAGACTAATGCTGCCAGTTGAACAGGATGACTGTCACCCAGGTGGTAAAGTGCCCTTCACACAGGGGAGGTGATGATCGCAAATGGCGACCACCAGAGTCAAAATAGTTGATTGCATGGGTGGGGAGCAGAACGGCTTGCATGTACTTTTGAAAGTTCAAGAGAGGGTAAGAGGGGAGGGAAAGGGGATTCAAAGGCAATCTATGGGCCACTGGTCCCTGAGGTTCTTATTTTAGTCCCTGGAGCCCTAAGAAAATGAGGAGGGAGTAAAGGCCTTGGGTCTTGGACAGCCTCGGGCTATTCTCTCTCTCTCTCTCTCTCTCTCTCTCTCTCTCTCTCCCTCCCCCCTTCCCCCATGGTTTATCCTCATAGCTAAGATCATATAAAACACCAGAACTATCTGAAATAAAGCTTTTTATGAGGGATCCAGCGGACTGTCTGAAGCTGCCTGGGACTTTGATCCTTTTCTCAGAAATCGCCGTGGGAAGAGCCAGCAAAGTGCAGCCAATCAATGTAGAGATCGTGCTGGTTGAGGGAGGGCGGTTCCCAGCGCCGTCCCTGCTCTGGCTCGGCAGAGAAGCTGGGCCTCACTTCTCTTTAACACAAATTTTTTTACTTAATGTTAAATACAATTTCAATGTTTATTTCTATTAAAATATTGTTAGTGTATGATATTATATTAGTTTCAGGTGTACGGCAGTTTTTCAACATTAATATACGGAAGGCAGTGATCACCACGCCGAGCCTAGTAACCATCTGTCCTGCAAGGTTATCGTGACATTACTGACGCTGTTCCCTGTGCTGCCTGCACGGTACAGCCCCGCACTTGCTTCTTTTATCCTGGAAATCCGTGCCTCTTACTCCCTTCACCCCTTTGCCCTTCCCCTCTGGCAGCCATGAGTTTGTTCTCATGTCTACGACTGTTCTGATTTTTTACTATTTGTTCATTTGTTTTGTGTTTTAGATTCCACATATCCAGTAAGTGAAAGCATGCAGTATTTGTCCTCTGACCGACTGGCTGCACTGGGTCATTTGTTTCGGGCACCGAGGTCGCGAGGCCCGGGCGGATGCCATGGCAGCCACGCTGCAGAGCCGGGCCTTTCTCCCGTCCAGGGCAGAACTCTGGCTTGGCTCTGTCCGTGCCCAGCTGAGACCTCTGCATAACAAAACGCTGAGGCACGTCTACCTTAGTTCCTTCCTTGCTAAGAAGAAAAATGTGTCTTGTCTTTCTGCACTGAAAGAGGGACAATGAGTAATATCCCTTCTCTCGGTACCTCACCGGGGTGATATGAAAATGAAAAAGGTAATGTTTTTGATAGGCGCTGTCATACGCAGGTGACAGGCAAAGCAATATTATGTTTATTATTATGGTTATCGCTGTGTCCCTGTGCGTTCATCGCTCTCTCTCGCACATCACAGGGGTGAGGATGGTCTCCGTGGGAAAGACCACTGTACAGACTACTAATGAGAAAATTCACCGGGCCTCACTCGACAATGATTTCAAATTCCAGTTTCCCTGGGCACTGATCATGCTTCATTCCGCAATGAGAAATCTGGGAACCTGGCTACCTTGCAAATAATGCTATGGGCTTGGAGGGGCTGGGACAGATCTAAATGTTTTTATGAGTATTTAAAAAAATGCAAAACCTGGCTAGCTTCGGAATGTTTGATTTGTACAGACCTGTGCTGCCTGGTAGCCACTGGCCACACGTGGCCAGTATGAGTTAAGATGTGCTGTAAGTGCAAAACAGGCACTGACCGTTGAAGACGTGGAATGCAAAAAAGCAGTAAAATACCTTATTAATGATTCATATGATTACATGTTGAAATAATAGCTTGCATATGTTTATTTAAATCTTATTAAAATTAATTGTAACTGTTTCTTTTTTATTTTATTTATTTTTTGTTAATATGGTATAGGATGGCCCTCCCCTACAAAGCCTCCCAGAAAATTTAAAATGACATATGTGACTTGTATTATATTTCTTTTGGGCAGCCTGGTACAGACTTGAGTAATAGAGAATGAGGGTATTGCTATCTGGAACTCAGACTTTCCTCCCCAATTCACAATATCAGGGATATAATTGACCTGCGAGGACTCGGTTGTTATACATATCATCAGGAAAAAATTGTAAAACGCTCTGAAATAGATGAAAGAGAAGTTATTGAGTGTCCTGTCTAAGGAATCCTTGTGATTATCGCTACCTTTCACTGTTTTTAAGCTTTTTCAAAAGTCTGCAAATTGTAGAAATTGATCGAGTAAAAGTAATTTTTATTTATAAAATGCAAATGAATTGTGTCTGGTGGAATGTAATTGATCCTTGACCTATGGATACACTTTTTGCATTCCTGCGTAAATTCATCTCAGCATTCCTTATTGTCCACACATGTGTGGTTTATTGAATTCTTTGACCCCATGATAACATCTTATTTGTTCCCTTGTTAATTAATGAATTAAAATGATCTTTGAAATGAGTTTATTTCACATTTGCATGAGAGTCCTAATTTTATCTTTAAACAATACTAGAGAATTTAGGAGTTCATGGTCTTTAAGATTAACCCCTAGCCCGGCAGCCCCAGTGGTGGAAGGACTTCTGAAACCCCGAGATGAGAGATAAGTTTTTCTATAGAAAGTTTTTCTTTTGTTTTATCTGATGGTCGATTGCTACTTAAACTCTACTCATCTATGGAGCAAACTAAATTGTGAGTTACTTTGATTTTTGTGAGCCAGCCAGGGAATCTGTTTACCCACCCAGTAGAATATTTGATTCTAAGAGAAGATGTGCCGAGCTCTGAATAACGAAAGAGAAACTTAGCCTACAACTCATTGGTGAGGTGCACGCTGTGGATAGTGCTCAAACACCCAGTCGCATAAAATCCCTAAATTTAATGACAAAACACATTGAAAAGAAAGTAGGTTGTTATGCTTTTCGGTTGCCTCCTCTTGTTTTCTTTATACACATTAAAAAACCAAAACCAGCTCCATTCTTATTATACCTTGTTGTCATTTCCAAAAAGAGCTGGTTTCCTTCAGGGTGTGACAAGATAGGCCGGGTACATCAGTACTGATTTCACATTTCCAGTTATTCTTGTGAAAAACAATGGTTTGAACAAACATGAGTAAATAAAAAAATAAAAAATAGGTGATTTCACCCACTCTTTTTTAAAAATAATACTACACTTAGGATGTATATATTTTGTTTCTTTTCCTTATTTTTTTTTTTAAAGGAGTTGGCTTTATTAGCAGAAAGATCATTAAATTTTGTGAGTATTGGCCTCCAGCATTTACGTTTTACAGAACATGTGAAAGTTTACTGGTCTTTCACCAGCAGGGACGTATGATTTTTATGCATCGGTAATTCTGGAAATGAAACATTCACTCGGCAAATGCAGAACAGTCCACTTACACATTTTATGTTTTGTGGGCTATTTTATTATATAAAGCAACCACCTTGGAGAATGAATTTAAGGTACAATTAAGCAATATTCTCACCTATATAATCAGCCTATATATAATTATTTTCTGTTTTGGTTCTTTGGGAAATAACACGAGGAGGCTTCGTGGCATAAGTCCTTCAACTCAGGTATTTTTAATATCATAATTTACTTGGTGATATAATCAAGAAAAACAAAAGATGCCTTTTTATAATTTTCAGCTGTTTGAAATTAATTTTTGAAGTTTAACTTGGCTATAAGATTCTTTTGGTTTTTTTTTTTAGATTTAAAATACTCGTTTTTTTTATTTTTTAGATTTAAAATACTCTTAGAATTGACTGAGTATGAATTCGTGAACTACTTACTTTCAGAATAAGAGAACATTATCTTTTTAAAGGCTGATTTCTTTAAATGAAAACTTTTGATAAAATCTTTTCAAATTTCAAATGTGTTTTTAATGTATCCTGTAAAAGAGTTTTGGTGTATCTTAATTCTCAATAAAACGGGGGGAAGAAGCACTGATATATTAAATCTTCTATCACTGTTCAAAATTAATGGAATACTGTACTTTAAAAATAAAACCACGGTTTTAATTGCATGAAAATTTTATTTTTTATGAAAGAGCTAGAATCTTGACCCATTTTGCACAGGAAGGAGCTACTATATACTTTAGCTCCTTCTTTACTTTCTGTTGTTCTCCCAAGTTAATTTTACTCGTTTTTCTCAGGAAGATTTTGTTGCGGTAATGCTTGACAGTTAAATAAAGACAGACAGACGCAAAGATACAGATTCTTTCTGGAAATTGAAGAATTAAAGAATCTTTTCCAAAAAAAGTTTTATTTTTTATTAACCTGACAGTATTTAAAAGATGAATCAAAGGGTGATGTCTTTGTCATCTGCTGTCTATTCTGGACTGAAAAGTTTTGGGAAAAAAAAAAAGTTACTATTTATCGCATAGGACTGATGTATTTATCAATACCACTGGTCACATAAATAGTATCACATACTCCCTATGACATACAGTCTCCTGTGTCAGGAAGTTCTCCATTGTTAACATGTCCATTATTTGTGTGAAAAATAGCTAAGAAAGTGGTAAATTCGGAAGCTAAATGTACTTCGTATACTTGTACTATGGAGTCCAGCCAATCCGTGAAATGCCTGCAATTGTTGGGCAAACTTCTGTACTTATTTTTGCCTCCGAAGAGAGATCTTTATCAGAATTTCAAAAGTATCCTTGACCATTCCCCTTCAGAAAAGACCCAGAATGCTTCGCTAGCAGGATTGTGAAAGCCAGCAGCTTGTCTTTGTGCCATCCAGATGAAAATGAAGATTTTTAAGAACATCTAATTGTTTGGACCATATGCTGCTCAAGTCAATCCAAGGACTAATTTGCACACAGTTTGGCAGTGTATAACATTAAGGAGACGTGGTTCTTTAAATAGTATGCCACCTCAGGCCTCTTTTCTCCAAATCTAAGGCCCCCTTTCTTTTGAGCATCATACCTGCTTGTGTCCTGTCCCCCAGTCTTTCCCATCTTCTCCCTCGGAATTAGCCAGTGGTGCTCCGCTCTTCCAGAGGCACAGGAATGCTGACCCGGGGCACATAGGCGGTATTGCCATCCATTTAAGAATGAATCGATATGCATGCATACAATGAGTCTGTGTCAGAAATAAGTTATTAAATATCGTGCTGTTGATAAGGGGTTTTATTAATTTAGAAGCCTAGGGTTCCAGTATTTTTAACAGTAATGTCTATGAGAAAGCAATGAATCATTTCAATCAACTATGATGGAGACAATATTGTCAAAGCTCACATTTGCTGGCACCATTCCAGAAGTTTCCCCACGATTGACTCCAATTTCTCACTCTTCAGAATATTCCCGAATCCTGAAGTAAAGGCATAGTTCAAACAGCCCAGGGCAGAAGTTAAAGGAAATTGTGAGGCAACCTCTGAATAATGGACACCTTGTCAGGAAAATGTGTCTGATCACTAAGGGGGGGGGGTGGAAAATATTTGAGATGGCAGGGGGTTCTCTGTCAGAGTTCGGAGTTCTTTGACAGCACCATCTCCCTGTTTTAAAGCAGAGAGAAATCGTCTCGAGAAGTGAGGAAGTTTTGGAGACATAATCGGAAAGAGAACTGCAAAGGAAGTTGTTCCGATCAGCTCACTTCTCTCGGTGTTTCCAGACTTTTCTCTGCATCCTACACCAGTGACAACCCCATAGAAAAGACAAACCTTTTCCAGATGCTTTGGTGAGTTTACTGGTGTGTTGTTTCTCTCTATAGATGATAACTAACTTTTCTCTCTATAGATGATAAATTGGGCTTCACATTTTAAAAAGTATGCAACATTTTATTTTATTGTGGTACGTGCCCCTAGCAGGAACCGAACCACGGGACTCTCTGGTCCGCAGGCCGATGCTCAACCACTGAGCCAGACTGGCCAGGTCACAACATTTTGTTTTCACAACAATCCTTTGAAGTTACTATAATAATATAAATTATTGCGATTATTCTTATGCTGAGTTTTATTTAATATTTTTTTCTTTATTGATTTGAGAGAGAGAGAGGAAGGGAGAAGGAGAGAGAGATGGAAACATCGATGAGAGAGAACATCGATTGGCCAACTCCTGCATGCCCCCCACTGGGGATCAGGCCCACAACCTGGGCATGTACCCTGACCAGGAATCAAACCAGGGACCTCTTGGTTATGCCGAGTTTTATAAATAAAATCACTGAAGTGCAGACTCTGTTTAATCATCCAAGTAATAATTGTTGGAACAGGAATTTTTAAATGTACCACTGAACCCCAAATTCCCTGCTTTTCTCCCTCTTTTGGGGGATGACAATAGGATAGAATAACACATGCATATTTTAATCATTAATAAATTATTTGATATATCTTTTTTTGAGTAAGAACTTGGAGAAGTGTAATACTTCATTTGGTGTATTCTTTAAAATCTTTTATTCAAAATTTAAAGTTTATACTTTTATGTATATGGACGTATACCATATTTGTACCATTTTGAAATATTAGATGAAATAGAGTTTTTCACCATGAAAATAGACTAACAGCATCAGGCTAAGAGCTGGTACCAACTTTGGCATCCTGATCTCTCCATACGCTGTTGGTGGCATTTATAAAGCTGGCAGTTGGGAAAAGTGGAACCAGCATCCCATAGATTTACTTGGGAACCTGCCATACCTCCAGAGGGCCCCAGGGGACCCTGCCTCCTCCTGTGTCCTCCCACTCCCCACTCAGTACCTTCAAGAATTCAGCCCGGGCTGTTACTGCTTGGTTTGTAATGTGAACACGGACCGTTTCTGTTTACAAATGGGAGAGGTGAAACAGAGAGAGGTCAGACATGGATCTACAGCAAATCAAAGGCGAATGTCAGCATCTTCCCCTGATGCGGGGCGCTTGCTTCCGATGGCTTTATTTACCTTTCAGCTAAATTTAAAAAAAATGAACGTCAGAAAAAAAGAACCTTTGCAGCCATTTTTATCCCAAGGACTAGGCTCCCTTCCGGACACACGGATACAGCCTCTTTTTCTCATCAACACTTGGTTTTGGAGGTGAAAAGAGCCCTCCTCGTTGGCCAGGTGAAGGCGGACTTCTTCCGTTGCCCACGTGTTTCCGGTCACCGCGGAGGGACCACACGACACTGATGCAGATTGCTCTGTGATGTGCCCCGTCTCCATCAGCCCGAGGTTCGGTGTCGGCGGCTGAGACCTTCGTCGGACCAGCCGAGCTATGTGAGAGGTGCCACAGTAGCAAGCCCGCCTTCGTGAGAGGGCAGTGGAGACGGGATTTCAATTTCATACCATCTGTCCCTAGATTTTTTTCCACTCCCAGGATAGTCGCTGGCTTTGGAGAATGGTCAAAATGCCAGGGTTCTGGAATGTTCTGCATGGAACCGAAAGGAGCAGGCATCCCTGCGCACCCCATGGCTGGCTCTTGCCGCAGCGCCGTGGATGAGCTGCTGCCTGGCACCGACCCTTCCTGCAAACAGTTAACCCTGCCGGAGCTGGGAATGTGTCAGAGCCGGGATCGAGATGTCAGGTTGCTCCTCTGGAAAGAGAGAACACAGGCAGCCAGGAACAGGGCGCAAGGGACAAGCTGGCATTAACCTCAGCAGGGAGCTGCTTTCTTCCTGGGAGAGCAAGGCCTCGCCCCCACTGTTGACCTGTAACCCGCCCCTTCCCGCCCCCCCACGCTCCGCGGTCTCTCCATTCCAATAAGAACTAAGCCATACAACAAAAACAACAAAAAAGGCTTTTTTTGGCCAGTAAGTCAGAGATTTTTTTTAATGGTGGATTATTTTACACAAGCTCTTGGGTGATTATTTTCTTTGCTCCCAGGCAATCTGGATTAATTGATACAATAAAGGTCTGAAAGCCCTTAAATGTTGGTCCCGTTCCCAACTCTGACACCAAGAAGCCTGCGAGTTGCAGGAGGGAATGTAGAAAAATCGACAACAATTTTCCCATCCGCAAAACGGGGCCGCGGTGGCATCTGAAAACCCGCGTTCCCAGTGCTAATTATTCACCAGTGGGCGTTTCACAGCACGTCTCCGGACGTCAGTAAGTCAGCTGCTCCCCGGATGACGATACGGGCTTCACTTTTATACCTGGGTTTCACATGTATACATTTCCAAAGTCGTCAGAAGTAGCAAAACCTTTAGGTGAGAATCACGATGTCAACTTCCTTTATTTCACAAAGAGGAACCAGGGCCCAGAGAGGTCAGTGACGTGGCCCAGGCCATCGACAGGGTTAGCGACAAGCCAGGACAAGAACCCCAGTCTTTTCCTTGGATCCGTAGCACATTCTATGCCTGCTTTCTGTGATGACTCGGGGGTGGGGGGACCGTGGCATGAGTTTTTCTGGATCTCCACGCGTGGTTTGGGGACCATGTGCAAGGGCGCTTTTTGAGGCTCCTGCTGTCCTATCCTGTGCAGCGCTCATTCCCCGGTGACAGAATCACCCACATCTCCTATCCGTCGCCGAGGTCTTAGAAGGCACGAAAATAAACAAAGCCTGTCAACTCTGTTCCCGTGTGGTGACCTGTTCACCTCCCTGCCACTTCCAACTCCAGTCCTGTCTGAGTGGCCTCCGTGTGATTGGAGTCAGCAGGGCCTTCAGCAGGGGCGGCGGTGCGTGGGGGTCCGAGCTGGGAACCCCAGGCCGGGCCGGCGCAGCGCAGCACGGCCTCTAAGATCCCCTCTAGCCTTGAAATTTCCACTGCCCCCTCCCTTCTTCTGCATCACGTCATGTCCTGGAATCACAAAGTTCTCACTCTAATCAATATTATTTCTCCTAATACTCAGGAGCCTACTTAATTCTGGAATGTTCCGGTAGACAACTTGAACAAGAACATGGGTAACCTCTTAGAAAAACACAACGCAGCACTGGCCGGTTTGGCTCAGAGGTTGGAGCGCCGGCCTGCGGACCAGAGAGCCCCGGGTTCGGTTCCCGCTAGGAGCAAGCACCAAAAAAAAAAAAAAAAAAGAAAAGAAAAAGACAACGCAAATACAACTTACTGTTCACTGTGCATGACACTAACAGTGCTACATCGAATTTACTTAGAAATGCCCCTTTGTAGAGGAATGTCCACATCTACTTTTTCATCATTGCGTCCAGGTGGAAACCACCCAGGTAAGCGGCCCTCAGCGGACGTGGATGCCCGAACCGGGTCTGTCTGTGCCATGGGTATGACTCAGCAGTACGACAGCACTGATGCATGCTGCAATATCCATGCACCTCCAAAAGTTATGCCCACTGAGGGGAGCCAGATACAAAAAGACCGCATGTTGTTGGATTTCATTTACATGAAATGTCCAGAAAAGGCGCATCTCTAGACAGAAAGTAGATTCGTGGTTGCTAAGGGCTGTAGGTGGGATCAAGGAGTGACTGCCAGTGGGCACAGGTTTGTTTTAAAATCAGGTGATGGTGATGGTGACACAGCTCTGTAAACTTACCAAAATCATTGAACCGAATGTTTCCAATGAGTAAACTTTATGATGTGGAAACTATAAAGCTTTGAAAACAAACAACCATGCAACAGACACCCGGCCCAGAGTACGTCTTTGGAGGGAAGTGCTGTCTGGTGCAGTCGGGCCACCAGACTGACTGAGCATCAGTTTCCCTCACCCCAGCCACTCCTCGTGGAGAGCCAGCGACCTTCAAGTCAGGGCAGGACATGATGCAACAATTTACAAAGTCAACTGGCTGCCCTCGCAGGTGAAGTCCGACAAAAGCCTCAGCTCTGGGACAAATGCATTCAAAGGGAAAAGCTCATGGCAGTGGCAATAATTTGGATCCGCAATTAAGACACTTAAAGTGTTTAGGGCTGACAAGGAGTTAAAGTGAATGTTGATTCAGTTGTAAAGTTTTCAGAACCGTAGCCTTGCAGAAGGGTCTTGCATGACTGTGGGGTTTTATTTATTTATGCATTGTTATTGTCTTTAAAATATTCTCTTCATCCTCCCCCATACCCCCAAATTTCCAACCAGCTCTGGGACCCTTAGCGGGGGAGACTGGAAACAGGTCTGAAAAATGCATTCAAGATAATTTCAAAAAATCACCCTTTAACGAGTACCATATTCCCTCCAATTTTCCCTTATATATGATCCACCATTTTGCAAATAGTGATGTATAAAGAATGCATTGAATGTGGCAAAAGTTGAAGATAGCCCCTGTGGATAAGACCTAATGGACACCATCCTGAAATAATACATACGGCCCAGCCTCCAGACATGTGTCTTCAATTTAAAATAATTCAGCAATCATGTTCAACCAAAACCTGATTACACAAAATGGGACTTTTTAACTCCCAGACTTGGATCAAATTTTGAGGCCACATAAAAAGAGGGGGTATAATATGTGCCATGTTTATATACTCCAGATACTGTGATTAAACAATCCACACACAAATTTAACTTTTTTTTTTTTAGTTTATCAAAGGAAAATTAATATTTTCCACCTATAAATATTTGTCTCACTTTTATGAGAATTTGTGTGAAAGTCCTGGGCTGAGATACAAAGGGAAGGGAAGGAAGCTGGAAACCGCTGGGTCCCTCTGTCAGGATATTATGGTTTCGAAAGCACTGCACTGGCTCTCACGCTCACTTTTTTGGAGGCCCAGGAGGAAGGAGACAGGACTGGGCAGAGCCGGCTCTCTCTGGGGTGGCTCTGGATGGCCCTGCACTGGCTGTGGTCCTCAGAAGATGCTCTGTCCATCCTCATTGATCCTCACTTTGCGGCCAGCTGCCTCCCTTCTCCCTCATCCCTACAGTCAGTCTCCTTTCTCATAGGCAAGTGGGACTCCTGCCTGTACTGTGGTTTCTGGGAGGCTAATGCTTTTCTTTTGATAGAATGCTCAATCTTTGAATGGCTACCATTATTAGGTACTTATTACTTCATATCCCTTTGATCAGAAGAAACAGTAAATATAAAAGTGTCTGGTGAGTGATAAGATTGTCAGATAGAGGAGATCCAAGATGGCAGCAGGGTAGGTGGAAGCTACACCCACCACCTCCCAGCACCAAACCAGATTCACAACTAAATTACAGATCAATCGACCTGAATAACCAACTGAAGACTAGCTGAACAGAAGCAGTATAACCAAGGATCTACAGAAGAAGCCACATAGAGACTGGGTAATATTGAATGTAAACTGTAATTGAACAAATAAATAAGGAGAAATGAAAGACTGTCAGATAAATACAAATACCCAGTTCAATTTGAATTTCAGATAAGCAACAGATAATTTTTAGTCTGTGTATGTCCGAATATTGCACATGGTAATGGTCTCAGAATTAGGCAGCACAAACCTGGGCATACTAGAAACAAAGGTTTTTGCTTATGTTTTGTTATAAGATAAACATATTTAGAAAGGGTGATTTTTCTTTTTCTTTTTGATTTTATTATTATCATTTTTAATCCTCACCCAAGGATATATTTATTGACTTTAGAGTGAGAGGAAGGGAGAGAGAGAGAAACACTGACCGATTGCCTTTCATATCCCTTGACTGGGAACGGGACCCACAACCTAGGTATGTGCCCTGACTGGGAATAGAACCTGCAAACTTTCTGTGTACAGGATGACACTCCAATCAACTGAGCCACCTGGCTGGGGCTGATTTTCTTTTTAAACTGGAAATGTTTCTACTTTTCTTTTTGTTTATAGATCTTGTGGGTCAAAAGAAAAAAGCAGGACCATTTGGGTACAGAATCTGATTTAGATTCTGACTTCTGGGTCTGGATTAGGGGTGGGGGCAGGGAGGGGTAGGTAAGCGCTGATGGAGTGTGTGCTGGGCAGGGGGCTGCTGGTGATATTGGGGCATCCACACACTAATTTGTCTCGAGAAATCTGTTATTAAAAAAAAATAGCAGCCCAGCTGGTGTGGCTCAGTGGTTGAGTGTCGACCCATACACCAAGAGGTCACGGGTTCGATTCCCGGTCAGGACACATGCCCAGATTGTGGGCCAAATCCCCAGTGGGGGCCACGCAGGAGGCGGCCAGTCAATGTTCTCTCTCATTGATGTTTCTCTCTCTCTCTCCCTCTCCCGTCCTCTCTCAAAAATCAATAAAGAAAAATAAATGTTTAAAAAAAGAATAGCAAACTTTGCAAGTGATTTGTCCCCTCCCCGCATAAATTAGAGTGGCTTTGATGTTAACTCTTTGATACTTCACTTTCAATCACTTGCATGCCAGGTGGGAGAAAAGTGGCTAGGTCCCCAACTACCTGTCATTCATGCGAATGACAATTGTCAACAAGTGCTGGGGCAAAGGACTGAGGTGAGAGTCACTCTCCACTGCCAGGGGGGGACCCAGAGTTGAGCTGGCTCAGCTCTCCAAGGCGCAGTTTCCTGCCCTGTGGCAGACTCCAGATTTCTGTCACTTAGTTAAACTCGCAGATTCAAGAATAGACACTGTCTTCCCTTCCTTCTCTTCCTTGATACAGCAACATTTATTTGTAGGGTCTACTCTGTGTCACACAGGCCTGCTGCCTGCCCTCAAGAGTGCGTAGTTCAGGAAGAGGTGAAAGCAGTTGGAAGGGCTGCGGGGGCGGGGGAGCTGGGCAGGGAAGGGGGGCAGGACGAGGAAGCACCGCACACGCCATCAGGGGAGTGAACAGACCACTGATTGGACCTGTCGCTGGGTAAGTCCAACCCCGGCAGGTACAGAGACATGGAAAATTTGGGTAACTGAAGTTTTCAAAATATGCCATCCTTGCCATCCTGCAGCGGATGGGCGTTGTCCCTGTATCAACCATGGAAAGGCTGCTTGGAGACATTGTACAGAGCTCCGCGTGGGCCCTTTCTCTTTTGCAGACACATTTCAGGAGCAAAGGGGAGAACAGCCCTAGTCTTGTTCTCTTAAAGGCCAGTGGACTGCACGGGTGAGGCAGATCTCACGTAGATACCCCGTGGCTACAGCGCTCATTCCGTTCTTCCTTATACGAGCGGTGATGATGTACAAGTTTTCCTCTCCCTTTAGAATGTAAGTCCCTTGAAGGCAAAGGTAATATTCCATTTGTCTCTATCCCCTAACAGTACTTTGCAATTTCTGATCCATCATAGGGAGTCAATACATGTTTGGATAAATAAAGGGAACAGAAAAACTGTTCTTTTGCTCGATTAAAAAGCTTTCTAACTAGGTTCTACTGACATGTTATAGATGTACCCTAAGAAAGTCTCCTCAAATTATGTTTCAACAACAGATCAAAAATCAATTTCCAAATGAGTTACTTGGTAGAAAGAACTCTCTTTCTCTCCAGCAATATAAAGGTCATAGAATAACAATAGATAATTCACACTCACTTACGATGTTTCTAAGCCAGGGAGAGCATGAGTAAATGAAACACACAGATCATCTTCAGACCACACAAACTCTAAGACTTCTTCTTTTGCTCCAAAAACCTGATGATAAGCAAAAAACCTGCTGATTTGTGAGTTTGCCTTCTCTTGTCTTGCATTTTCCCTCTTGGGGTGAAAACGGAGAAGTCAATCATGGACAAGGTAGTATTCCATCAAATCTTGGTTGTAAAACATGGGGTTGTTTTGGAGGTTACCAAGAAGAAGAAAAGCATTGTCATAGAAACATTCAAACTTTAGAGACATTAACATGTTGAAAAATGCATGTCTCAGAATCTATGAAAAACAGATAATTCTGCCTCATGGTTGGCCCAGGGTTTTGCATAGGTGCTCAATAAATATTTGTCAAATGAGTGAGTAGATACAGGTGACAAGCAGAAATCCTTGGGTTTTATAATGCTTAGGGTCACTCTCTGAGAACAGTGGACAGATCTTGACATTTTAAGTAAGCACTGAGAAAAGGCCAGGGACAGCCCTCTAAGTGCCCAAACAAAACAGCACACACACATCCAGGTTGCAGACTCTGCCAGTCACCCGCAGGGAGCTGGGCCTTGTGCGTGTTCATGAAGGAATGATGAACTTTGTGTCCCCACTGTCCCCACTGCACAGGGACTTTTCTCTGAACAATCAAAGAAGGGATCATTTGTTGTAAGAATCACACTGAAATGTGTAAGAATGTGTGAATGAGTGCACGTAGGTTAAGGAAGGCAGGTGGATACAAATATATAACAGAGTAAAAAAATCCTTCCACAAAAGCTTGCTGGGTTTAGCACATACATCAGTAAGCAGCATACACTCATGACTGAACCCACAGATCTCAGACTGCAGCTTGCACCTCTGTGTCCCTTCTCTATGGTAAAGATGTGCAATATTAATATCATCTTCCAAGCCCCCCAAATATAGCTGACTCTGTTCAACAGAGCGGGTCAGACTACTGCAGGTAAATTACCCTCACATCAGAACTCCAAGCACACATAAGCTTCAAAGCATTTATGAAGTCTGGCGTCACAGGGTAACAGGTCCAGAATATAGATGTCACTTTATAGCCTGTCCTACTTGAGGTTTTAAAAAAAATTCTCCACCAGCCTGGCCAGTGTAGCTCAGTGGTTGAGCGTTGACCCATACACCAGGGTCGCCGGCTCAATTCCCAGTCAGGGCACATGCCCAGGTTGTGGGCCTGATCCCCAGTGGGGAGCATGCAGGAGGTGGCCAATGAACATTTCTATCTCTCTCTCTCCCTCTTCCTTCCTCTCCCTCTCTCTAACATCAATAAAAAAAAAAAATTACCCACCAGTAGTCAGGATGTATTCTCTCATATGGACCTCCTTATGAACGGCTTCTCATTTCCCTTTTCAGGGGTCCTGCAAGAGAATCAAGAAGCCATTTCAATTAAGAATAGAATTCTAGATCCTTTTGAAATTCATAAGTGTGATGATTGGGTGTTCACACTTGTGTGAGATGTGCCTACTTCAAACCTTGTTACGACATTACACATTACCCATCTGATGTAAAAAAAAAAAAGAGTAGAATTCTAGTTCTCGAACAATGACCTACCTTCTGAAATACTCTTTTTTATTTTTATATACTTATACTAGACCCTCTTGAGATCATTTCCACTTTTAGGAGGACAATGCATGATCCTTACTATTTTCATTCCACAAAGGGTCAACCATGACTTGAGCTTAAGAGTTTGATTACTGTTAGGCTCTGTAATTGAAGGATTTAATTACTGTATGTGATTCCGGTGGGTATTCTCAAGGGCCTGGCAAGAGTTTTTTGAGGGAGGGTGTTAATCCTCACCTGAGGATATTTTTCACATAGATTTTTAGATAGAGTGGAAGGGAGGGAGGAAGAGAGAGAGAGAGAACCATCGATATGGGAGAGACAAATCAATTGGTTGCCTCTCGCATGACTCCAATCAGGGTCAAGGATCAAACCTGCAACCCAGGTACGTGCCCTTGACCGGGAATCAAACCCATGACCCTTCAATCTGAGGGCTGACACTCTAATCACTGAGTCAAACTGGCCAGGGCAGGTTTTTGAACCTAGCACCCATCAATAATATTTATTAAGTGAATGAATAAATGATGAATGAATGAATGAGTGAATGATGTAGAGAAGCACACACCTCCAGTCTTTTGGGTATATCTAAATTTTTGTTTTCTGAAATGCATTCTGAAGACTGTAGATAAGTATTATGCAAGAACAAGAATTATTGAGGGGTAGTGGATTTAACAGGTTTTCAACCTCTTTAGCTTGAGTTTCCTCTGAAAGAATTTTGAAATGACATGCCCTGCTGCACTTTCAGATGGGCATCTAACTGTTTTCATCACACGTTGCAGCAGTTACAAAGGGCATACCTTCTGGCATGTTTCAAATACTGACACTAAAAAAATAAATAAAATTGTTACATTAATCTTTTAAATGTGTCCACAGAATCCAAGTCCCATAGCAATTTGACACCCACTTTTTAAAAATATGAAAACTCTTGAAATTTTACATGTCTTTATTTTCATAAATGCATTATTTATTTTCTACGCTCTCTCTGTAATTTCATCCTATTGGAATGTATTTTATGCTTAAAAATCTTGTTACTGAGCACTTCATTTTACTTCTTTGCAACAAAATATATATATGATTTGAAATGAATATGTTATTCAGTGTCCCTATAATGCTCTATACTTAGAAATTCTAGCATTGATGTTCAACAAATAATCTATTATATTTAAATTTCTAAACATGAAAAGTAAAAGTTACTGCCTACTTACGTCTTAATAACATGAAGAGGCTTTTTGTTCAAATCAGAATTCAAATAAGGCCCATACATGGCAATTGGTTGATATGTCTCAAGTCTCTTTTAATCTTTAAATTTCAATCTCAATCTCTCTCCCTCTCCCCCCCAAATTTATTAAAGATATCAGATTCCTTTCCCTGTATTTCCTATAAATTAGTTAAATCTAGAAGCTTCATCAGGTTCAAGTTCAATTTTTTGGCAAAAGTATTTTATTTTAGCCAATAAAACTTTATTTGTTCCCAGCCTCAGGCCAACTACAACATTAAAAGAAGGTGGGAAAATGATGTTGTTTTCAAGAACTGTGAAGAAGGTGTAGAGGGTCAGAGGAAACACAAAAGGCTTATCAATGACATGCTGCAATCTGAACTTCACAAAAAGTTCAGGGAAAAATATATTATGTGTTTAATTAAAGACTATAAAATGTATTTTTTTAAAAAGACTTCATTTGTGTACTTTTCTTTGCTTAGAAATTTACGTCTGTATCTGCCTTTCAATTCAAAGTACATAGATGTGTAAGCAAACATCTTCATACCAACAGGATGAGAGGCAGTGCTGTCAAATAGGATTCAACTAGATGAAGGGAAGGGAGGATGCTGTGTGGGACTCAAGGGATTCTCTGGGCCATGTCCTAATGTGGCCTTGCCCAATAATCCCTGGGGATGGGAAACTGAGAAACTCAATAAAGGCATGGCACCAAATTCTCAGATCATCTGGCTCAAAGATTTGGTCATCCCATCAGATGAAGCTTCTATTCAGCTGAGTCGCTGGCAGAGTGGGGGGACATGGAAAGGGTGGTGGAGGAAGGCAGCTGTAATGACCAGGTGGGGCTCCTGACCAACTGCAGAAGTGGGTCTGGGGTAGGATCCTCTTTCTACTTCCATCTGTATATCTCCTCAGGGCTGAGAAGTAAAGAAGCAGAAGGAGACTTTTAACAGTGTAATGAATGGTGGCATTGCCATCCCAAGTCCCATAGAAGGGTAGTACTGGGGGGGGGGGCACATAACTGAATCATGCGTGGGGTAGTCATGGGCTCATCTACTCGAATCTCTGCGACAGCTTGAATTTCAGTCATGTCTGCTGTCCTAAATGCACACGTGTCCCAATACAAGCATCCTTCTCTCAGACGGTTCAGCATCACTCAGCCCTTCGGGAAGAGCAGAACCCTTCCTAGACCATAAGTTGTCAGATACTCTATCTCTGTGGGTTCTGTAGGCCGTGCCGCTTGGTTCTTCCCTCCACATCCCTTTCTCCGCACATTCTTCCTCCTCTTTGGGCCTTTGCTTGCCATTCCCCAAGTTTTCAAGAGAAAATTTAAAGATAACTATTTTAATAAGCTTGTTATGTTCTTAGTCAGGAGTCTTTATCTCCTGCTAGTTCTTCCTTGTAAAAGTTTTAAAATCCAGTCCCCAAATTGACTCTTAAGCCAGGCTATCCGGGTTTGAATCCTAGCTCTGCTGCTTAGTACTGCATGACCTTGGATGAGTCACTTAACCTCTCTGTGCCTCAGAGCATAGAGCATCTGTGAGATGAGGATGATAGCAACAAGTCCTGGAGTTATGGGGCTCTTGTGAGGATTGAGTAAGATAATACATAAAGTTCTTAGAAAGGTACCTGGTCCCTCGTCACAATGCTGTTTTCCTGGAAGGAAATGAAGGACGCATTGGCGTAACATATCACTCCGCCAACGGAGCCTCGGTTTCTTCCTCCACAAAGGAGAGATTGAGGCAGATGCTCGGGGCCTCCTCTCTCTGACATCCTGTGCAATATAGTGACAGGCTTGCATCTGAACTTGAACATGGGCCTTGGTCCCTTGCCCTGCTCATTTGAAAGCAGGAGACGGACAGCCCACATGGAACCAAAGCCCTTTAAGCGAAACCGCTTACTGGACTATCAGGTGTAACCCGAAGAACTCCCACGAGAAGCATCTTCCAGTCCTCGGGGAAGAAAAAGCAAAGCTGTCTGATAGTTTTTGAGTTTACACAGACCAGATCTCTCTCCCCCCCCTTTTGAGCATCTCAAGCCAAATGAATTCTCAATGTCAGCAGAATTTTACATACGTTATGCAAAAGCACATCACTGGAATCCAGAGAAAAGACATGAAATGATGCGAACGGAATCTCCGTGGTAGCCCTGGCCAGAGGAAGTGGGGTGGGGCCCCACTACATGAGGCCCCCGCTGCTCCTCATGGCGATTTTTTTTTTATCCTCACCCAAGGACATTTTTGCATTAATCTTCAGATAGAGTGGGAGGGAGAAAGGGAGGAAGAGAGAGAGAGAAACATCGACGTGAAAGGGACACATCGACTGGCTGTCACCCACACAACCCCAACCAGGGCAGGGGACAAACTGCAACCGAGGCACGTGCCCTTAGCGGGAACCGAACCCGGGTCTCTCTGGTCTGCCGGCCGACGCTCTAACCGCTGAGCCAAACTGACCAGAGTATCTCATGGCAATTCAATTTTTGGGACCTGTCTAGTTAGACTGGCACATTTGCAAGGTGGAAATCTAGTGTTTGATAAACAGGACAAAGAAAAATTGTGAGCGGCTGCGAGACACGCTGGGAAGAGAGAAACGACGGGCAGGTTGGGGCAGGGGGAAGGCGGGCTCACCGGGAAGGCCCAGCACTGGCTCTGAGCAAGGACAGGAAATGCAGGTGCCACCCTTTGAATCCTCGCCCTGGGATCTTGATCAAGCTGTCGGTTCTGTGGGAGCCTAAACTACAAAGGGCCGTGAGTTACGCATGGAGCATTGCCTGGCCCGTCCCTTCGCAGGTGGGGAAACCATGGTGGAAGCTCGTGGCTGCCTGGTGCACAGAGCCCTGTGCCATCCTTGTTCGATGCTTCCAGAGACTGCGTGGGGTATAAACACCAGGACCGTCATCGGGAGGGTGTCCCGCCATGAACAGCACAACCATTAAAAACAAAACAAAACAGAACATCCCTTTCCTTCTTGCAGACTTAATAGGCAGATTCCCTTTTCCAAGAAATTGCCAACTCATTCTCAGAGGCCTGGTTGGAGTGGGTGTGAGAGGAGGCTGGGAGAGTTCTCCTTCCCCCCCTCACAGCCCACCCTGGGCACCCTGAACAAGAGTATCCCCTCCAGGGAGCTGGGCTGGATGGACCAGCAGCAGCGAGCAGAACGCAGCCGTCCCGGAGTGAGCCTGCTCCCTCCTTCAGCATACCAGCCAAAACTCGTGGTTTCCGCTGAAATAGCAGCTACCCACTTCTCCTGGGGGTTCCAGTTGAGGGATGGAGCTCAGGGAGCTCCAAGCAGCCAGCAAGGCACCGCCTCCACCAGCCCCGAAGAGAATAGCGCCCACCAAGCAGCGTGGGAAGGCAGACGGGGACCATCCCGAAGTCACCCTCCCCTGAGCCACAGGCTTCGGGGAGCCAGCTAGGGTTTCCATAAAGCCTGGGCTTTTTGGAAACCATTTCACTAAACTTATATCCTAGGGGGAGTCATAACCCAGCACATAGATACTCAAAATCATAATAATCATCCTAACAACTACAATAATGATGATAATGATACTAGCTACAGTCATAAATACAAGCATAATAAAATCTAATACTTATTTAATGCTTACCATGTGCCCACCACTGTGTTAAGCACCTTACATGCATTTTCTCATTTAATCCTCAAACAAGACTGAGGTAGAGACTACTACAAGCTTCATTCTAGAGGTGATGAAACTGTGGTACAGGGAGGAGAACTGTCCTGCAAAGGTCACGGTGGTGGGTTGATCAGCAAAGTGGGCACCACTCCTCACTCCCCCAGCACACACTCCACAAGGGGCTGCTGCTTTGGGCTGGTCTCCTGGCTTGCTTCTGGCCAACAGAATGAGGCTTTGCTGACAGTGTCCCAGTTCGGAGCCTAGACCCCCAACACTTCTGCTCTTTCTCTTGGAATTCTGCCAGGATGTCAGAACAAACCTGGATTAGGCTGCTGGAGGATGAGGGACCACGTGGAGCAGAGAGCTATCCCAACCGACACATCCTAGGCCAGCCAGCCTCCTGCAGACACGTCAGAGCCCAAAGGAGCTCCGAGGAGTCTGGCTCAGATGAGCAGAACCACCAAGCTGATCTGCTGACCAGCGAGCAATAATAAAGCTTGTTGCCCTGGCCAATTTGGCTCAGTGGTTAGAGCGTTGGCCTACGGTCCAGAGAGACCCGGGTTCGGTTCCCGCTAAGGGCGTGTACCTTGGTTGCAATTTGTCCCCGGCCCTGGTTGGTTGTGCAGGTAGGAAGCCACTCGATGTGTCCCTTTCATGTCGATGTTTCTCTCTCTCTCTCTCTCTCTCTCTCTCCCCCACTCTATCTGAACAAAAATAATAATAATAATAATAAAACTTGTTGTTTTAAGCCACCAAGTTTCGGGGTGATTGTTATGCAGCAATTAATAATGGAAACGATGACCCAAGTAACACTAACATTCCAACCAGGTTTCTTTACTCCACAGTTGTTTGCCTTTTAACTTCTAATCTCCAGTGACACACTCCCATGTTCCCCATCTTGCTCCCCAATATTCTCTTCTCCAGTTCCGCCTTTCTCTTTCCAGTAGGTTCCAGCAGCAGATATTTCTGGTTACCCACTGATTCTCATTTGCTGGAAGTACATGTAGGGTTACATATAGGATCCCAACTCTCGGGGGAAATCTTGATTGAACAGGAGTGAACATGGAACATTTCTGACTAGGAGAGAGAAGGGTGGGCCCCTGAGGGCTTTTGGAAAATATTTCCTTTTTTTCTGAGGACAGAAACACCAGACCATACAGTTCTGATTTTGTTTGCTGCCCATCATCTTGCAACAATGAAGGGGGCCAACGGAGGCTGAAGGTGACTCAAGATGGCTGAACACAGATGCGATCCCTGGGCTCCCTCAGACACTGCGACAGAACTGTGCTTGGGGTCCGTACTGGTTTTCCTTGGAATCTTCCCTTTTGTTTAAGACAGTTGGATTTGTTTTTAAATTAGCTGCCAAAAGTATCCTAGTGAATAGAGTTCCTATCATCAGTTGAAAGGATCCAGCCATCTGGTTGTTGGCTCCTTTATTCCTGCAAAATACAAAGTCAAAGCCCATTATTCCGCAGCAGCCACACTAGAGTTCAGAGAACACTGACGCTGAGTCCCAGGAGGCAGGCCCCAAGATTGCGGGGCTGCGTGTGTCTGGGCCATTTCTGTTCCTTCCTGTTGACACCAGCAGTTAGTAGCTGCTTTGGGACTCAGAGCAGGATGCCTGCAGGGCAGGGGTGATGGGAGAAGCCTGGGGAAGTTCTAGGGAACATGACTGAAGCGTGGCCAGAGATCCAAGGCAACAACAGCTGCTCAACTAATGCGTGTTCTTTGGACTGTCCTCCCTTCTGTTGGTCCCAATCTTTCCTCCCCATTCCTCTACCCCAGGAAGCATGTGCCTTGACTCAGCGATACACTCAAAATATTTAACAACTGGTATGCTCAGATGCAGAGCAATAAAATCCGAGGCTCCTGCAGTTCTGGGACAAGGTCTTGGAGACCACTGTTTTTGGACCATGGGGAAATTGGGGGTCGTTGTAGGGAAAGGATGTCCTTGAGGAAGGGTTAGGGCAGAAAGGGTAGAAGATGGATATTGTGGGGCAGGTGGATGGGCAGTTGGTTCAGTGAGTGTTCACCAGTTTGAACTTATTTTCCAAAATTTGACACACACTTTAACATCTTATTTAGCCAGACTGGGGCGTAGCAGACTATTCTATTCTAATACATACTATATTCTAAGTGCATCTGTCTGCTCTGCCAGCTCGCATATCCCAGAGGCCAAAGGCAACTGTAACACTTACTCATTTGCATATTCCCAGCACCCAGCACACCCCAGCACAGAGGCCATCTCAACGCGGTTGGATGAATTGGACAGAATCAACAATACGAACTCGAGACCCATTCTCTTCACCTAGTCCCGATTCTGAACAAAGAGGAATCTGATTGGTCACAGCCATTTTCCTCCGAAACAATTGTTTCTTTGGAGCAGACTTGCAGAGAACCAAGGTGACCTCTGATGTTCTGACCTCCTTCGCCCTAAGGTGGCTCGAAATTAAACTGTTTCATTGAGGAGAGCAGATGGCAGAGCGAGCTGCAGGAGAGCCAGCCCCCTGTGTCCTGCGGCCTCGGAGCACGCTGTGCCCTAAGCTGCCAGGACTCCATCACCATTAGTGATTCAACAGTTCTCATCTGACTGGGAGTTCTCATTTGACTGAGAAAGGGCGCAGACCCCTGCCCCACACAGCCTTGCCCTGGGGAACTCCTAAAATAAGCCTGCAATCCCAGGACTTGGACATGGTTTCTTTCGAAGAAGTCACTGCTGTGTCCTATTCATCTTTTCCCCAATACCAAACATGGCAGGGGGTCAGGGGCCATCTGCTGGGATCGGGAGTGAGGGAGTGAATGAATGGGTGAATGAATGAGTGAGGGCACCCTTCTCTGCAAGCCGTTTTGGTGCAGAGAGCATAAAACGAACTCTGGAGTCCTATTAATGTGTGTTCACATCCAGGTTCTGTCATTTGATGGCTACTGACTTCAGACAAACTCCTTAATTGCCATAAGTTTGTTTCTAATGTACAAATAGGTACAATAAAACCAATATCACAGGCTCACAACTCATGTAAAGTGCTTAGTTTAACACCCAGAAGTGCTCAATAAATTGTAACTACTTCTTTTCTTCTATATTCTTTTTCATTTTATTGTTTTTGTTTTAATATTATCATTACTCTTATTCTTAAACTCACTATTCAGAGATACTCTTTGCATGTTTTCGAACTGCCTGGTTGGAGTTTTTCTCCTCAATAATGCCCTGATAAATCAGCATTTAAACGGTCTCTCTCTGAACAGCCTCTGTCGTTCATTCATAGCCAGTTTTCCTGAATGCACTCAGAGGAAGCTCCATCCGAAACAAGCCGATGAAAGAATGTAACGTCCAAATACAATGGGCACCACTTCACGTTTCCTTCTCCCCCATAATCTTTACTGAACACTTGTGTGGGCACAGTACAAAGCTCCTGGTTAGCCTCGTCCCTACCACCGCCAGCAAGGTGGATACCAAGGTCATCTTCATTTTATAGATGAGAAGACTGAGGCTCAGAGAAGATAAATGACAAGGTGAAGGGAATGCAAGTAGCCAAGCTGGCACCATAAACACGATGGCTGTGTCCTGGCACCCCCTCTTTCTCCCCTCAGGTATAGCATACCTTTTTTGTGTGCCATCAGCTCTATCCCCAACTCCAATGAGTGTCTCTAGTGGGTTTAAACCAACCACGGCAATCCTATCCCTTTTGCCCAGTGATTGGCCCAGATAAACCAGACTGTAGCCAATCAGGGCAGGGAATTCCCCTAGCCAATCATACTGAAGTGACCTGACTGCTTCATTGGTTGGGGGAGACCAGTTCTCCCTCTTCTTCCCCTACTGGCCCAAATGAGGAAACCCTGATTGCAACTCGCAACTATCTTTCATCGTTGGACATTAGAGAATCCATCTGAGGATGAAACTAAAACAGTAGAGTGGACAGAAGAGCCACTGACATCCTTGAACCCCTGGAACAACCAACTGGGAAGCCTGCTCTGCCTGTCGTCACATATGAGCCACTAAATTTCCTTCACTGTTCAACCAGTTTGACTTGGTTTTGCTGTTAACTGGAACCCAATGACACAGCAGGACTCAAGCCCCGGGCTGCCTGACCCGTGAACAGCTCACACCTCCCGGGTTACTGCTTCCCGCTGGTTGTCTTGAAGCGCACGCCTGTATCAGGAGCCTGGAGCACCCTGGGTCTCAGCCGGCACGCAGCGTTTCTGGGGCAGTTAGTTCTCTGCTTGGAAGGCGGAGGCCCCAGAAGGTGGCTGATGGGCACTTACGGTCACTATTTCAAATTAGTGACTGGAGGCCAGGAGAACAAAGCTAATGGCTATTTCTAGATACCAGGTCATGAAAACCTCTTCTTGGGGTGATTCCAGCCAAGCTGGGCTTCAGAGGAGGGCAGACCTCCGCGGGGACAAGAAGGCAGATGGCTGCCATGGCTGCTTATCGGGCCTTGACATCCTGAACATGTGCCGGCGCTGACCTCCTCCAACTGCAGTCTGATTTGTGCAAGAGCTTAGAGAGAACTCCGAAGTTATCAGAGCTTGAAGTACAAAGTACTGAAGAATAAGTCACCGCTAGCAAAATCGCAGAGCTATCAGGACATCCAGTTGGAAGACTTGGCAGAGTCAATCGGCACGTTCATCAGCCTTTGAAATCGAGGAGGAAGCCGCCTGCACAGGGTCCTCCTTCCAGCCAGCCCAAGAGGATCTAGAACAGCTGAATCCTGCAACTAGGAATCAGGCCATTGGAAACGTGAGTGAAAGTGTTTAAAGAGATAAAAGAAAATGCCAGCCCACGTAGCTGAGATCAAGGGGTTTTGCTTTTTTTTTGCTTTCTCCTTTTCCTGGCTCAGCCTTCCTGGGGACACCCATGGTGGGCCCTGCTCTCGGCCCCCCCGCAGACCTAGTCAGATCCAAGCTTCTAAGTCCAGATATAAAGTCAATTTCTCACACCTGGGGTTCAGGTAACTGACAATTAAGAACCTTCTAGATTGGGACTCCAGTCTCCCTGACTGCCTGCAGGCAAAGGACCCGTGTTGACCTTCTGCTTACCCGGTTTGACCCTTGCACAGGACTGCACATCCTACATTCTGACTGGCCAGGACTCCAGCCTCAAAAAGAACCTGATCCCCTCAGCCCTCCGGGTTGACCCCCTGTACTGATATGTAATGTCACCCCCAGGGCCACTCTCCACTGCGCTGTCTCCCCAGGGCCTCTAGGGGTAGAGTTTGCCAACCAAGACCTGGCCCTTCCCTCCTCCCAGCTGCTCCACACTACGGAGAGCAAATGACCCCGAGTAGCGGTGTGTTAACCACTTTTTTAATGAAGTAGTTTAGAGAGCAGTGCTTCTCAGGTATCTGCGGTGAGCAGCCAGTGTTGCACACCCTCAGTCTCAGAATAAACCGTGGGCTCCCTGTGCGTACCTAGGATGTGCTTCCGCCACTGTGACCCCCAGTGCAAATTGAAAGTCCTATATCCTATATCCATCCACACCGCACTCAGTGAGATGTGCACACTGATCATGTACTCGGATGTCGTGGCAATGTCAAATAATAAAAGCTTCCCAGAGCTCCCCTTTTATTTAGGTTCTGTACTTATCTTGTCACAGACTGGTAACAAATGGCTCACATCTGCAGTTGGCATTTTGAATAACATTTATTTAAAACAATGGTTCTCAAAATGTGGTCCCTGGACCAGCAGCATCAGCATCACCTGGGAACTTGCTAGAAATGCAAATTATGAGGCTCCCTCCCAAACCTAAGGAATCAGAAACTCTGGGCATGAAGCCCAGAAATCTGGACTTGACCCAGCCCTCGGGCTTACTGCGAGCCCACGACACTCTGTAGACCCACCGCCCGTGCAGGGGGAATGAACTAACAGCAACAGATCCGTTAGGAGATTTCTTCTGCTGGAACCTTACGTATCACCCAGAGGAAACCGTTATGGCTGCCTTAGTGACTGCTGCGTTCACTTTTTGAAGCTTTGAATCGTATTTGCCCTAAAGTCAATGAGTAGTGCATTCCACAGAAATATACTTCATAGATTCATCCTCACCAAACCCATAATTTGGGTTTCCAAACTTAATCTTTAACAGATTTAACAGCAAGTGACCATCCTTCTCCTCACCTCACACCTACCTTCTGCATCATTTTCAGCAACTCTTCAACAGCACACCTGCGGAAGGAAGGAAGGAATAACAAGGGAGAGAAGACAAGCTCCCTGAGAACAGGGATCCTGGAGCCCTGTCTGTGTGTCTCCAGCACCTGGCTTTGGAGATGCTCAGTCCATCTTAAAGGAAGGGATGAGTGTATGAATCAACAAATGGAAGAATAAAATTTATGAGCTAGAACACTCTGAAAAAGGATATTCTGATGAACTGAATGCTGTCGTTAACTGGCATTCCTTTTTCTCTGATTCTTTTTTGCCTTGATTCATAATTTTTATTTTTAAAATTTTATTTTTCAATGACAATTTTTGTTCAACATTATTTTGTTTTAGTTTCAGGTGTGCAGCATAGTGGTCAGACAACCATATGCTTTGGAATATTATTCGGCCATAAAAAAGGATGAAATCTTACCATTTGCAACAGCATGGATGAACCTAGAGGGTGTTATGGTAAGTGAAATAAGTCAGAGAAAGACAAATACCATATGATTTCACTTATATGTGGAAAATAAAGAACAAAATAAATGAACAAACAAAATAGAAACAGACTTCTAGAGAACAGACTGATGGTTGCCAGAGGGGAGAGGGTTGGGTTGGGGAAGGGGTTGAGAAGTACAGATTGGTAGTTACAGAATAGTCCTGGGGAGGTAAAGTACAGCATAGGGAACACAGTCAATAATATTCTAATAACTATGTATGGTGCCAGGTGGGTACAAATTATATCTATCCTAAAGGGGATATTGTACAAGTTTCTCAGGTCACATAAAATAGTAAAATTGAGCATGTCATTTTTGAGAATTTTATTATTGAGATTAAATTTTATTGGAAATCACATGCAGAGAAAGGCAAATAAAAGGATTACAGCCCATGAAGCATGGCAAACATATGCCATTATTTTGGGTGAAATGTAATTATGTTTATTACTAATACTTAAATTAAGCACACCCGCATTTGGCATTACCATGACCGTAATTGGTAAAATTGTTCTATAACAAGCTCGGAGCTGTTCAGGCAGGGTTTATCAAACAGACAGAGGAAAAGTAACCAAGGAAAATCATACATCGTGAAAAAATAATGACAGAAAGGTAAAAACATCCACCAACTGATTTGTGCACACAGGGCCAAGCCACTGGGATGATAGATTAACGGAAATAGACTAATTCTTTGTCTAAAACTTCACTGGCATGATGCTAAGACAACCCACCGATTTGAGCTGTTCAATCCTAAATGTAGCACCTTGAGAATCCGTCCGTGTTTGGCTTGTAAAGGAGGCCTGGCCTCCTTTAGGAATATCCAGACACACTCCGTCCCTAGTTAATGGAGAACAAAAGTTTTGTGGTGGCATAAATGCGGGACACCTGGGAAGACCACCAAGAAAATTCCAGTGTCTGTCTCAGAGTCCCATTTATGACCCAGGCCCCTCATACTGGAGAAATTGATGGTCTTTTCTAAAAAATTTTTAATATTAGATTTCGAAGGGTGATGTGAATTCACATTTCAAGTCTCCCTCTTTAGCCTCAGTATAATGGGACTAACAATACAACCTGCCTCATAGGCTTTTAAAAAATAATTTTAAAAGGTAGTGCACATAAAGCATTTATTATCATGCATGGCATTTCATTAATATTAGCTATCATTATTATTAGTTACTACTCATCAAGCATCAAGCACACAGCTTTTCTTGGTTTGCCCAACAAACCTCCTTGGTAGTATTAATTTTTTTTTTTCTTTATTCATTTTAGAGAGAGAGGAAGGAAGAGGGAGAGAGAGATAGAAACACTGATGAGAGAGGACATGGATTGGCCACCTCTTGCATGCCCCCCACTGGGGATCGGGCCCACAACCTGGGCATGTGTCCTGACCGGAATTGAACTGGCGACTTCTTGGTGCATGGGTCGATGCTCAGCCACTGAGCCACACCTGCTGGGCAAACTTCCTTGGTATTAGATATTGGAGTCAAGATGCAAAGCCCGTGATTACATGCCTGTCGGTGCGCTCCTCCCTCCAGCGCTGAGTTTATGCCATACTTGGTGAGCTGGTTGTGAAGGAAGCGATGCTTTTCCCACCCAAAACATATCATCCCTGGAAACACTCCAGTTGATGGCCTTGAAACCCAAAAGCAATAGCAACGAAAGTAGCATCAGGCTCTGAAAAGAGGAACAAACTAAAGAGCATTCCAAACCCAAGCCTGCCAACTTTTCCCTTATTTGGAAGTAGCCCAGGTGAAATTCTAGAACTCTCTACAGGTCACTCACAGTCTGCCCATTAGCTTTCCTGTTTGCTGTCTTCTTGTCTACTTACGTCAACTCTTCTTAATATTTAAGAACTTTTCAGGAAATTCAGTTTTAGAAAGACAGCAAAGGAGCTTTGAATTGGCAAAAACTTCACATTCAGAGGTGATACTAATCTAAAGAAACACACCATTATCTTAGTAATTTCCAATTGTTCCTGGAAGCATTTTAGTGCAGAGACCACTGCCAGCTATTAAGTAGAGGAGACTCGTTTTGGTTGCCAGAATTAGCTGAAATTAAGATCCTTTGACATCTTCTTACAGAAGAAAGTCAGTTTCAGTACAAACTATTCAGAATTTAATAGGTTGTGACAGGTTATAAAATCCTATGCATTTGAAAGAAAAGCTTTGCGGGTGAAATAATGTGTTTCTAATTTACACATAATAGGCCCATCAAACTATGACTAGAAGGACATTAAAGTAATGAGGAAATTCCAGTTATAGACACTTTCTGTAGAGATCTTAAAGATTATGATTAGGACAGTCATTTCCCCAAGCACCTTATACAGCTAAGGCCAAAACGAAGGTGGCCAGGACGAAGAAAGGAGCCTGGAAGGGCAACGGCCTCCGGTATAGAGGGCAGGACAGCGTCTTGGAGAAGCTGCTCAACCCCAAGGTGGAGGGTTTTAGTACAACTTAATAAATGATGTATCTACTGAGCATCCACCAGGGGCCTAGCACTGGGTGATGGTCCGTGAATGAGGAAGAATCACCAGTGACGTGGCCCATAAGAAAGACAATGTGATCTTTGTGGGTAAAACTCTTTCCCAGTGAAAAAGAATTCTCTTCGCCTTGATTCTTTCTCCCCACAGGCGTCCATCCTACCCACCATTAACACCATGCAAAATGGATCCATTGAACGCTTTCATTATTTAAATAAGTCTCCAGGCTGCTATAATATTTAAAATGTATACTCAACGGCCAAGAACATTTGGAGCGTGTCATTCGATAGGACTTTGGGTAGCTGTTCTCATACCACAAATTGATACAGAGATAGGGAAGGTGGCTCACGCGAACAGCAGAAAACATGCCCCTAATGAAAGGCACATGCTCCCCTTTATTGCCAATTAGTATTTTCCTGCCCTTTTTGGAGATCAGCTCCTCAGGTATAAGATGACATGAGTTGGAAACCTGCTTTCGCACTAGAAACTCTGGCTCCGTCTTTGCTTCTCTTGTTTATATTTTGGGTGCTGCCGCTGACCACCCAGGTGCTGGGGGACTTGGCAGTGTTGCTCTTTCTGTAAATCTTGCTCCAGGAGGAGTTTCACGATTCTCCTCTTCTTTCAAAAAGTACTTTTTGAGTGCCCTCTACATGCCAGGCATATTCTAAGTACTGAACAATAAGATTCTTGGACTCTTAGAACTTCCCTCCTGGGAGGAGAGGTAGGAGCTAGTCAACTCAAAAATAAGATAGGTCTTTGGGCCTCTTGTTCCTCATGTGTCATGTTTTGGCTTTAGTGGTCTTTGGTCTGTTGGGATCTCTTCTACATAGAGGCCTTTTCTACCCTTGGCTTTACCTGAGAAAGCAAAAAAAATCCCAAAGAAGTTAGTGGCTGTCTCCTCTTACCCAGAACTCTGGGCCCATCCCAGACGATGACGGGTTTATAGCTTAAAGGTCATGATATAAGCAAAGAGCAGAAAAGGTCCAAATAAAACAAAGAAATGTTTACATCAGCAGCTTTGCTCCCCCAAAGCCCCTCTCTTCCTGACTTGCTCAAGAGGCATGCTATTTGGTTACGAGATACTACGTCCTTCTTTATCCTCCATAATGAAGAGTGTCTTTGTGACACTAAGTAGCTGGGTGGTCAGGCCACCTCAGCTACAGAAAACACACCCAGCAACAAGTTGTTTGGCATCAAGTAGAAAGGTAATTGTTTTACTTTTTTTATCTTTTTGTCTTTCAGCAGGTCTGTAATCCTGGGGCCTTCTGGAATCCATTTGTCTATAACTCAGATTTTCTTCCGGAAAGAACATGATGGTTCTTTTTTATCCCTCTCTGGTCATTGCGCTTCATTCATTAATAAAATTTCCAGAAATAAGATCAGGAGTCATGGTAGCCCCATTTATTGGGAAGGTACTGTCTTTTTTTTTTTTTCCATTGTGCTCAGTAGAAGTTCTTACTACAATGACATGAGAATTTTCTTGTTATAGGAGGACTAGAATCTGGGTGATTTTTTCCCCTGTTCCCAGCATCTGGAGGACTTGAAACCTTTAATTGCACTCAAATCGAAATTGTATTCTTCTGAAAGAATTTTGGAAATAAACTTGGGTTGTTGGGTAATGAAGGGTTGAAGTTACTTTAATTATCTTTAATATGAAGAAACAGCCCTGGTTTGTGGTTGGGGAAAAAAAAAGATGAGCTGTTGTCGTTGCTTGGGCTTCTAGAAAATGAAAGTCCCAGTAGCCTGACATTTGGCCTCCAAACTGGTCTGTGATTGCTTTCCGAGCAGCCCATGTGCTAGGTAATCACATTCACTTCCCTGCAGAACCTCTCACGTGGAATTTTAGAGTTGGAAAAAATCTTAAAGGTCATTTAGTTTTATCTTCACGCCTTTCAAATCTAACATTTGTGTTTCCTAAAGGACCAAATGTATGCAATGAGATTCATACTAAAATCCACAGAGGAACAAAAAGATGCAAAGTAAAATTGCAAGTGGCCAAGTGCACACCAGCAACCCATGGTATGGCAGGGACACACTCACACTGGCCGATTCTGTCCATAGCTTCACCATAACAATTAGAATAAAAGTATCTTCTTTTAAACAAAAGTTCCCAGCCAAGCACATCAATGTTACTTGCTGCCATTTTTCAAGAAACCTTATTTCTTGGAAGCACCTCTACAATTCATGCAGTTTCTACCCTTCAAAGTCATGAATTTGAAAGGAATAGTGTGTTTCCTTGTGCATATGTGCTTTGAGGCCATTGACTAATTTGCTTAATATTTAACCCAGACCTATTACCTACAAGACACTAAGAAGCAATCGAAGTGAAATGCCTCAAATGGCTTCCCATCTAGTAAGGAATACAAGAACTCTGAAGGGAAATTTGACAATAGTTTACAAGTCATAAACTGTACGTACCTTTAACCCTGCAATTCTACATCTAGGAATTTATCCTAAAAAGAGAGATACTAGAGTAAACACTAGTTTACTCTAACAAATAATACTGAATCTCAGTGGCTTAACACAATAAACAGTTTATTTTCCACTCATGGTACAGTTCGTGGTGGCTGTTTGGTGGCCTTCCACGTAGTCATTTAAGAACCTGGCTCCTTCTGTCATTCAGTTCTACTATCTTTTGAAACCTCAGTGTCCTCTAGACCCCTACATTCATCCCACAGATGAATGAAGGGAGAGTGAAGAGGAATGTCTGGACCGTTGGGTATGGCTTACACATTCTGACCACATTGTTTTGGTCAGAACCTGGTCATGTGACCACACCCATCCGCAAAGGATGCTGGGAAACATAAGTTTCACTAGGCCCAAGAGGAGAAAACAGGATTGGTGAGCACCTAGCCGATCTCTGGCGCATTTACAGATTGGCCAAATGAAGAATGGTACATCCATAACCAAGATACTTATGCAGGCATTTAAAATAAAGCTGTAGGAAAATATTAATGAAGTAGAAAAAATTTATGCTGTGTTAAATAAAAAAGGCATATGACAAAAGTCAGGATTATAATCCTGACTTTGTCAAAAACTGTATTTGTCAAAACTATATATTTGTAGATAAAAATCCTAGAAAGTATACATTAGTATTTCTCTCTGAGTGGTGGGATGAAAGAATTTTCCTTTTCTACCCTGTGTTTTTCTATATTTTCTCAACTTTTACTGTAAATATGCATCACACTTAATAATCAGAACATTGTTAAAAATAACTTTGCCTTAGAATAGTGCTCTCCAATAAAAATAGAGTGAAAATCATACGTGCGATTTTAAATTAAAAATGAAAAGAATAGCCCTGGCCGGTTTGGCTCAGCGGTTGGAGCGACCGCCTGCGGTCCGGAGAGACCCGGGTTCGGTTCCCACTAAGGGCACGTACCTCGGTTGCAGTTTGTCCCCGGCTCTGGTTGGTCGTGCGGGTGGCAGCCACTCGATGTGTCCCTTTCACATCGATGTTTCCCTCTCTCTCTCTTCCTCTCTCTCCCTCCCACTCTATCTGTACAAAAAATGGAAAAGTGTCCTCGGGTGAGGATAAAAAAGAAAAGAAAAGAAGAAAAGAAAAGAAAAGAAAAGAAAAGAAAAGAAAAGAAAAGAAAAGAAAAGAAAAGAAAAGAAAAGAAAAGAAAAGAAAAGAAAAGAAAAGAAAAGAAAAAAGAAAAGAAAAGAAAGAAAGAAAAGAAAAACATATTTTAAACTTAATAGATTCAAATATTCCAACATGCAATCAATCAACAAAATTAAAATATTAATACAATTTTGTACTTTTATTTATACGAAGCCTTGGGAATACGGATGTCTTACACCTACAGCAGACTTCAACTGGGACTAGCCTCATTTCAACAGCTACATGAGGCCAGTGCCTGCTGTACCGGATAGCAGTCTGAGAGCGTGAGAAGTGGCCCTGGGGTAGATTGAGCAAGTGTCTCTCGGAACTTAGGGTAGCACAATGTCTCAGACATGTGGGGATTGGGAAAGGCTTTGTGAAGGAAGTGGCTTTTGAGATTTTAAGGATATTATTAATAATACTGTTAAAAACCATGATACTGACAATACCTAACATTTATTTTTATCTGCTGCCATATGCCTGTCACTGTGCTGACCACTAGGGGTCGGTAGAGAGGACACCAGCAGCAACAAAAGTGGAGACCCAGAGAAAGCACAACACCCTTGCAAATATTTGGGGGGTGGAATTGGAACAATACATTATTGTACTCTTGGTTGAGTAGCAGACAAAAAGGCATCAGGCCCGTTGGAGCCAAGTTTAGAAGCACCTTGAATTTTAAGGGAAGAACTTTTTATCTAGTTCAATGAGAAAATGTGGTAATAACATAAAACACTTCCTAAGCACCTTGTGGCAGGTGCTGTTCAGGTGCTTAACATGCATCAGCTCATTGTGAGACAAGTGGTAACATTGTCCCCATTTTACAGATGAGGAAACTGAGGCATAGAGATGTTCGGAGACTTTCCAAGTTTACACAATGTGTAACAATGTTTGGCAAAACCTGGATTCCAACCTAAGTACTTCTGGCTCCAAAGTCTAACCCTTAACCACTCACAAAGACCATGAATTTTGGAATCAGAGACCTATATTTATTTGCATCTCACATTCTTCATTCCTTCCTGGAACTTGAAGCAGTTTCCTAAACTCTAGAAGCGTAAGTTATCTCCCCCCTGAAAACAGGGCAAGTCCTGCCCGCCTCATGTATCATTGCGCTGGACATAATGACACTGGGCATGGAAGCACCACTTATACTGTCTGGCACAGAGCAGATACTAGTAAATGCTGGTTGCCCTGCAAAATGCCATGGGGAGCCATTGCAGGCCTTTAGGCAAGGGAATGGAATGACTGGACTTACCCTTCAGGAGGATTTATGCTGGAAATTCTCATCTCCTGATTGCTCTGCCGGATGGATGGGAGCTGGGAGAGACGTGTTGGGAAGATATTGCGACAGTCCAGATAAGAGGTAATGAGGACCTGTGCTAGGACAGTGGCAGGGGGGTGCAATTGGATTGTCTAATCGTAGGAAATTAGAGCCAGAACAGGCCCAATGGATCATCTCGTCCAAACTACCCTCATTTTATAGAATAAAAGAGCCAATATCCAGACTGAAATGACTCATCCTTGAGACTAGTCCAGGTCTTCTGGTTTCCTCGTTCACTAATTTGTTCTTGCCTCATAGACAGCGCTAATATTAAACATCAACACTAGAATCTTTAATTCTTAATAAAAGTAACAGGCTATCTCAATTTTGACTAAATCATATACTTCCTACTCTTCAAAAGCATCCATGGACATTAATCTCATTTGATCTCGTCTCACCCCCAAAAGAAGGTAGGTAGACTGGAGTCAGAATAATTTCCACACTGCCTATGGGTAAACTGAGGCACAAGGGAGGAGGACACTTATTTCTAGCTCTCTCAGATTTACTTCCAAATTAGTTTTTAAAAAATTAAAGTGTGTTTTGGCTTTGCAATGCTACCAAAATGTTGAAATAGAAACCATATTCATAGAACTTCATGCTGAACAGAATTTCATGGGGACAAAGAGGCTTAGACTTTTCAGGTCATTCAGATCCTAAAGGTTAATGACTAGGGTTCACTTGAAATTATGTCCAAAGGAAGACTATTGTGTTGTCAATGGGAAATTGGATCTTTGTAGTTGTTCTATTTAAAAATATATGGAAAGTATAGAAAATTTGTAAAAATAAAAATAAATTTTTTTCTATAGTTTGCAAAAGTATAGAAAACATGAAAGGATAGAAAATTTCTTGCTTGGAAAATATGCTGAGGTGCTGTTTCCATCTCCCATTCAGAGAGGAGGAAAGAAAACCAAACAATCTAAGAATGTGTTTTTTTGCTATGAGGACAGCTAAATTCTACCACAGGAGGGCGCAGGAAATGCCAGATGCTTTTTCAGACAAACGACACTAGGTGGCGCCACTCTGTTAGTTTTCTTCATGTCTGTTTTTAATTTTTTATTTTATTCCTTTGTTTAGTAGCAATGTTAATGGATTAGCTTTAGTCATGTAAAAAAACATTTTTGTCTTTCTGTCCTTTTCTCAACATGTCTGGGTATGTTTTTATGCCTTTATAAAAGTATGCTAAAGGAAGTAGAACGAATTATTCATCTTAATATATTTTTTCATAATATACAGATTAATTATATTTTACTTTTGCAGTAATTTTTAGAACCTTCAATTATTAATCCAAACTGGATGTTCCTTTTTGATCTGTTATTTTCTCAGATTCTAGTTTTGTTAAAGATTTCATTTTAGTTTGACTTTAAGAGACATGATTCTGAGTCCCTTATAAGCACAAAAAATCTAACATAACTTGAACACTGAAAAAAAAAACTAGGTATTAATGAAGAAAATAAAACTGGATTATCCTATTTGTATTTCTGTAAAGATGAATTTCTCTAGCATTACTTAGTTAATTAGTTATATATCTGAGTTTTACCCCTCTCTGGAGTTCAAAATCCTAATTATAAAAATAAGAAAATGTCTCTAAATATCTTCAAAGTTCTATTTCAAATTTGAACAGCTGTGATCTTATGAGTATATAAACACAGTTGTGCCCCCTGCCTGCCTGAAACACAATTCCTGAACATTATGCATAAGCTATGATTTTTAAAAATCTGGCCAATTCTCAGTGGCACAACTTAGAGCCCCATCTAGCTTTTCTGCCTTGTTACTCGACGGGCGTTCCTGCAAGAGTGCAGTCTGAATACGGAGGGCTAAGCTGACGACTCTGGCAGAACGACACCGCGGAACAGGACCTGTTCAGCACGCTGGATCTGCTGTCGGGGGAACAGGACCTGTTCAGCACGCTGGATCTGCTGTCGGGAGAATTGGAACCCAGCTCTGGCTCCAGCCTTTACCAGCTGGAAGGTGCTAATCTAGTAATTAGAAAGTAGGCATTGAGCTTGGTGCTAGACTCTATGGTGACTATGTGGAGGGGTAAAAGGCCAGATACTCAGGAGCTCACAGTCTAGGGGGACAGAAGCTGTTTGCTATCAGAGAGTGAGCAATAATGGGGAACAAGGGCCCAACAAGATCAGGTCTGTGCCCTTGGCCCTAACCCCTGCCCAGATTTCTGCCCAGCGGATGTTAAGTCACCCCTGGGGACTGGCTGGTTTATGGGGAAATCAGTGAAGTTGGGTGAAGGAACGGGGTGATGGGGAAGGGGAAGAAGTAATGAAATTGTTAACATTCTCTGCCAACTAGCAGTAAATACAAAGCATCACCAGCAAAGGTGTTCTATTTTCTATGAAATATTTGGCACAGACATAAACATATCAGGTTTCCATAGACCTTCACCAGCCTGGAAGCTACTGAAGTCCACAAGTCTGCAGGGCAGTGGGCAGACGTGGAATAAAAACCCCAAATCATGCCATCCTTGCTGGTGTCCACTGGAGTTCCAGCCTATCAAACCAAATGGTGCACATGGAACCCCTTGGAATGCCAGCCGGCGACACGAGGCTCTCTGCTCAGCGTTTATAAACACAGACAGAAGCTGTTGCGCATGCTGTGCCCACTGCCCACCGAGATCGAGGGGCTCCGCCACTGGCTGAAGGCCATGACACCTATCAGTGATACCAGAAATAGCACAGACTTGGAATCATTTTGTACCTGGTATGATACAGGCTCTGGAGTGCACTGCGTGAGCAGATTTTCTCAGTAGCACAACTGAAGAAGCGGCCGAACCTTGTGGAAGTGGAGCAGGCACGAGCCTCCCCGGGCCCCACGCCCCGCTGGGTGCCGGCCTGGGGTGTGGCACCTGGAGCCCCAGCTCTCCGGGGCAGGGTTGTGGGAGCTGTGGGGGGAGGCAGGAAGCTGGAAGCGAGGGGATAGAATCCCAGTTTGGCGGCAGAGGCAGGGAAACAAAGGCAAAGGAGGAGCAGGTGAAGCAGCAGCCACTCAGGTGTGGAAGAGCCAAACCTCCGGGAGCCGGGCTCCTCCCTTCCGTTCAAGACAGCGGGGACTGTGCTGGCGCGTGACCGAGGTGCGGGACTCCTGCAGAGCCGGCCTTCCTTCTCCAGGTCCGTCTCCAAGGTGTCCCTCAGCACACCGGCACTGGGGCGCTGATGGAGGGGCAGGCGAACGTTTGGCATCAAGTTGGTCTGGAAAAGGCTGGATTAAACCAAGTCAACCAGGTTTCTTTCCTGCCTTTAACATGTTGCCATATCTCAGGCTTCCTCAAAAGGGGGGGTTATCATGCAGGGGTCCCCAAGCTGGTTGAGTTCAGGAAGTTTTGTGTGTGTGTGTGTTTTTAATCATACAGTATCTCAAGACAAATGTTCTGAGGACTACATCGTGGAAAACAAGATCCTAAAGCATCCCAAATTTATTTCAGATTAAATTCTACTTTAGCAATTTTCGGTGTGAAAATTCCAGGATAAAAGAATTGACAAGAGCCCTGGCCGGTTTGGCTCAGCGGTTAGAGCAACCGCCTGCGGTCCGGAGAGACCCGGGTTCGGTTCCCGCTAAGGGCATGTACCTCGGTGCAGTTTGTCCCTGGCCCTGGTTGGTCGTGCGGGTGGCAGCCACTCGATGTGTCCCTATCACATCGATGTTTCCCTCTCTCTCTCTCTCCCTCCCACTCTATCTGTGCAAAAAATGGAAAAATGTCCTCAGGTGAGGATTAAAAAAAAAAAGAATTGACAAGAAAGTGAAGGATGCACTGGACCAACTTTTTTTTGGTGACATGCAGGCAAAACCAAGGGTTCTTTTGATTCATTTACTTAAATTGTGTGTGGGCACAGACACACCCTGGAAAGGAACAGTCACCCCATTCTTTAGACTATTTTTCTCTCTGTCGCTCTGCTGAATCAGCCCTGCACCCTGGCGTTAGTCATGAACGGCGCCACCGCCTCGGAACCTGGTGTCACTGTGGCCGTCAGTCTGAGCCCGTCTTCTGCGAGGAGAAGAAGAAGAATAAATACAGTTCTCGATTTCCAAGTCAAAGACAGTACGAATTGATATTACACAGTAAAATGCAATGAGATTAAATCAATAACATCTGCAATAAGGCATAATGAAGGTGAAATTATATCTCTGGCTTCCTGAACAGCTGTGAATCTATTTTTAATGATCCTCATTTTTGGCAGCCAGCTAACAACTTCTAAAACGTCCTAGAAATTGGATTGTTAAGCAGATGAGCACTGCAGTGGCCCAGAATGTCATCAATTTCAGCTGCCTGATCCATCTGCCTGGGTGAGACGCAGGCATCGCCCTCGTCCCCCCGATCACCCCACTGAGCACCCCACTGACCGGGTGGCCCCAGCAAATGCTGGGACGGTGAGGCAGGAGAGTTGCGGGGCAGGGGCTCCCTCAGGAGGATCATGGAGAGGCGGGCACAGCCGACTGACTGCAGCACGGAACGGCTGTCGCGTCCACATGGCGCAGTTAGAACCTCACCCCCGCTGCAGAGAACCTCACATTCAAACGAGCCTCTGCTTTAGTGGGGCACTTCGGTGCTACGAGATCGCTCTGCCCAGGACTCGGTCAAGGTCACAGCCCCAGGCAGGGCAGAAGCGAGGACTCAGCCAGGGCCATTTCCATGGCCCAGCGGGTCCCCTGCTCGTTTGACCAGCAGCTCTGGGAAGGGCACCGTGACAAGTTGGAGGCTGAGCAGTCAGGACCACCCATGTTTCTCGTGGCTGCCTGGCTCCTATACGTTTGCTGTGGTTTGCACTAGGAGCGGGACGGGCAAACAGGCCGTGGGTCCCTTGGGCTGGCTGTCTTGAACTTGCTCCACTTTTCTGGACTGGAAGAGGGAAGTATCAGGGAGCACCCCATGCTTAGCATGCCACTGCACTCCCTGCACCCCTCGGGCAGATTCTCAGATTCCCAAATCAGGCTTACAGGCCAGGATGCTCAGGAGGCCAAGGCTCTGGGGTGTTCTAGAAGATTCCAGCTGAAGTCAAAATTCACCGCGGCGGCTCCCTCCTGAGCTGAGAGGAGGAGGAGGAATTCGTGTTCTCGTCCTGCACTGGGACACCTGCGACGTTGAAAGAAAGATATCTGTGCGGAAGAACTAGCTGCAGGGAAGATCAGCTCTGGTTTACGGGGCTGACCCCACTGCCTGGCTGGCGTTCAGCAATGGGGCTGAAATGTCCGTCGGTCGAGCAGTTTGGGTGCTGGGCAGGGGCTGGGCTGTGGCCTGGTTTGGGGACTGGAGAGAAGAGCCTGGCTGCAGGAGAGCCACACACGTCACTTGTGAGTCTGTGTCCATGCACATGGATCGCACCCATGACATGGAGGAGGGCAGCTCAGAGAAGGTAGTTCCAGAAGCCACAGTCCCTGGCTGGGCTGGGCTGGGCAGGTGTCCTCACCAACTAAGGAAGACCAGTGACCAGAGGCAGGGGCCCTATGCCCCAGACGAGAGGGCAGCCACCTGTTGGTCAGGCACCTAAAACCCTAGTTCATGGTCAGGTCCCCTTCCTGGCACCTTGGAGTGACAGCCACAGAGGTGAGGAAGCATCTGCCTCGGGGTTCTGAGCAGACCTACACCTGTGATGTTGCTGGTTTCTGGAAGCTTCTCTGTGAGTCTCGCTTAGCACTGAGACCACCTGTAAGGCTCGAGTACATCTAAAAGCTGAGCCGAACCGTATTTTAAACAAGAGACCACGTTTCCCAGTTAATTCTACACGTTAAGTTCTTTCTCCAAATGATAGCTTCTTAATAAACTGCATTTCACTGGTAGCATATTGTGATGCTCGGACATGACAGCATTTGTTTTTAAAAAAAAATGCCACACTGAAGCCCGCACTGGCTAATTTACCTTCTGGGCTAACAGCACACGTTTGGTGTAGAATCTTCTCGCCTGGACTGAAGTGCGAAGCCACGGCACTGGGTGGCCACAGGCGGTGTTCAGTGGCAGGCTGGGGCTAGGGGTTCACCCCCCCCCAACACTTCTGGGCTCAGGAGCTGACATCAGTAACCGCACTGATCTATTTGGAAGTCCCCACAACCCCAGCAGGACAAAAATCCTCAAAATTGTTCTCAAGACAGCACACAAGTGTCTCCTAAACCAGATTCTATTTGACACGAACACAGTGAAACCTATTTGCATTTAGGGGACAAATCTGCTTCCTAAACCGGTGGTTGGTTGTGAGCTCCTCAGAATGACAGGAAGTCTTCCTGGGTGTTCCTGTTGCTGTGCATTAGCTGTTGAGATTGGAAACCATCCTCCGTAAGTAATGAAATGATAACGACTTATTAAACATTTTGAGGCCTTTGCATTTTTCCCTGAATGCCCCCAAAGTTTGCAGTGTAGGGGTTCTTACCTTCCGGTCCATGAATCCCCAGAGGCCCATGCGTAAGAATTTGAGGATCTATAATCTTGGATGTGGAAAAAAAAAAAATACACACACATATACACATATTTCTATTTTCACTACTTCCCAACTGAAATTTAGCAATTTGTTCTAAATGAGTGTCGGCAACGAACCAGTGTTAGCATCTGTGGTTTTGGTATTAATAGAAACGATGGGTTTCATGTCACATTGTAGTTGTTGCAGACGTTGTGAAATCACGTGTGTTCATCAGGGCTTTGACATGACGGTGTTGTCGGACTGCGGCTAGTCATGTAACGTGCTATTATATTAGAGAAGCACGTAGATTATTAGATCGCGGTTTGGTTTTTAAAAAGTATTTTGATAATTGCATTTTAATGTGATTGGTTTTCTTTGTCTTTCTATGTAGGTTCTTACAACCTCGATTCTGAGAAGAGGCTCTGTAAATAGAAAGGGTGTTGCTTGGGAGGAGGCCTGGGTTATGGTCTTTGCTAAACAACTTTGTCAAGTCCCCCCCCCCCACACCTCCTTTTCTGTTCTTTTACCTTTTTTTTTTTCAATTTAAAAAATTAAGGTAAAATTCACTATATTAAAGTGTACAATTCAGTGGGTCTTAGCACATTAAGAAGGTTAAATAACCATCATCACTATGTACTTTCAGAACATTCTCATCATCCCCCAAATCCCCACGCCTACGGGTAGTCCCTGCCCTTCTCCTCCCCCACTCCTGTCTCTAGGGCCCTGCCTTTCCTGGACTTTCTCCTAACTGGAATCTTTTGTGTCTGGATCTCTCACTCAGCATAATGCTTTCGAGGTTCATCCACATTGTGCCACGGGTCAGAACCTCATTCTTTTTGATGGTTGAATGATATTCCATTGTATTCGATGTTCTGCATATAATTACCCATCTGGCCGAGTCTTTTTCAGTCCTCGCTTCTGTAACTCCAGAATGACGAGATTAGGGTGGGTCGTGGCGAAGGATTTGCTCAGCATTCAAACCCTGTGTCTGCACCTCCCTGTAGCCCCTGCCCTGAAGCTTTGCTTAGACTCCTTTCTGCTTAGACTCGCTGCCAGGTCTCCTGTCCTCAAAGGCTGGCCAATGAAATTCCTGAGAAAACATTTTTCAATTCCATGTGTTTATATCTACCAAAATAGGTTTTTTAAATTGGTCTGGTGAGCTTACATAATTAAGCCTTGTGGGTAGACAATCTACAATGGAATTCTACTTTCTCTTCTCCAATTATATTTACAACATTACAGCAACCAACCAAATTAATGAACTGGCTCCATGCAGAGGGGACTGTATTTCTTTTTTAATCCTCACCAGATGATATATTTATTTATTTGAGGGAGAAAGAGAGAGGAAGGGAGAGAGAGAGAGAGAGGAAGGGAGAGAGAGGGAGAGGAAGAGAAAGAGAGAGAAACATCGATGTGAGGGAGAAACACCAATCGGTTGTCTGCCGTATGCACCTTGCCTGACCGGGGCTCAAACCCACAACCTAGGTGCGTGCCCTGACCGGAATCAAACCCGAAACCTTTTTGGGTGAGGGAGGATGCTCCAACCAGCTGAGTCACCTCGCCAGGATGGGGGTACTGAATTTTTGGAAGTGCAATAAACAGAAAACTTCTTTTTAAAAACCCATGGTGGCCCTGGCCGGTTTGGCTCAGCGGTTAGAGCGTCGGCCTGCGGTCCTGAGAGACCCGGGTTCGGTTCCCGCTAAGGGCACGTACCTTGGTTGCAGTTTGTCCCCGGCCCTGGTCGGTTGTGCGGGTGGCAGCCACTCGATGTGTCCCTTTCACATCGATGTTTCTCTCTCTCTCTCTGTTCCTCTCTCTCCCTCCCACTCTACCTGAGCAAAAAATGGAAAAATGTCCTCGGGTGAGGATAAAAAAAAAAAAAAAAAAAAAAATTAAAAACCCATGGTGTTTTGTATGCCCCAGAGAACTCTTAGGTTCTCACTCTGCCACTCTCAGTGCTTAATTCTAAAATAAAAAATAAAAATAAATGTGCCTGTCACTTTAAAATTTCACCAGATCAAAACAGCTTATTTCCACGGCTTATAAAGGATGGAAAAGATAAAGAAGGAAAGAGCTCATGAGATAAGGGAATAACAATAAATCCTCAAATTGTGAAAGGATGGAGTACTTACTGTTAACAGAGTTTATTTGAGGATCTGAGATGACCCCTTAATTCAACAACTTTCACTCTCGTCTTTATTAGATTATAAAAGAACACATCTTAACTAGTCAAATAACACAAAGGTTTCTTAGGTAGCACAACAAATACATGTTTAACGTGAGAAAAATTGTGAATTATATATTATATGCTTCAATTTTATGCTATCTCCCGCCCCCACACACATAAATAAAACAGGGGTCCTCCACGGTTTATCCCCCCACCTTCAGGACATCAGCTAAACCTGCTGTGTCACAGCCTGTTTCTTTGTTACGTAACCACACGCTCAGTCCATCCTTTTACTTCCTCCCTAGTGCTTTGCATCGCGGCCCTCGTGTCCGAGCGCATCACGCCCGCGGTGCCCAAGCAGTTACTGTTCTCAGCCAGGCACTTTTTTTTTTTTTTTGGCTCTCAAAGACTTCAGATTTTTTTCTTTGGGAGATTAACCCAGAAAACTGCAAATTCATACCGAATCTGTTCTAGCCCTGTCACCCAACTCTACCCTCTCCAAACAAAATCCTTTGGAGAGAGGAAGACAATACCCGTTTCGTAAATAATTTTATCCACCAACCTTAATCTGCTGTCTATGAATATTAATGTGTCTCATCGATTCATGTCTTCATTTTATGTCCCAGAAAGCTCCCTGTCAAGGCTGCAGAGAAACCTATTTCACATTCACATTAAATTAGCAAAATTAAAAAGGGCAACTTCTTTGGCTTGTAGATTTCAAAAGCCTGGCCTTTAGCCCTACACTGAATTCAGTTACATTGTTCCCAACTTACAGACCGGGCCTGGCAGGGGGGAGAGACAGGCCACTCCGATTTGGTCTGTTCCAGGCCAGGGTTGACTGGCAATTGGTGGCCTGATACCATGGAAAATTTCCAGAGAATCGGTAAATGTGATTCTCTTATCAACCGCAGTTCTTTTGCTTGCTTTTTGTGTGTGTAGGGGGAGGTACCTGTTGGGTCTAGGTCTGAATTCCTATGAGATCCTGCTTTCTCTGGCTCTTTGCTTCCTGTTTTTCTTTCTTTTCTTTTTTTTATTAATTTATTTTTGTTACAGATGTTTCTCCTTTTCTCCCCTGTACCCTCCTCCCTACCTGCCCCCCACCAAGCATTGTTGCCTATGTCCATTGGTTACGCATGCGTGCATATAGTTCTTTGGTTTACGTTTTTCTGCATACAGACCACGGAGTAAGTGCGATCGGGCCCAGGCCTGCCGCTGGCCTATGAGAAATCTTTGTGAAAATTAGGAGCGGGTTCTTCTGGCAGACTCATTAGGAAGCCACATTCCCTCCAGATGGACATATTAGGGCAAGGAGGCCCCCAGGGTGGACACACATGTGTACCAGCACCAGGGTTTGGAGAGGGGAGTGTGGGGTGCATTTCAGCACCCACTCCCTCTCCACAGGGTTCCTTGGTTAGTTTCTTGGTTAAATCTTGCACACGCCTCCTCAGATGGTTTCTTGGACCCACGGTGTTTTGGGGGACACCAAAGATTTGCCTTTTATGCTTCGATCCTTCAGAATTGCAACTCACTTTTTCTTCTTCTTTTTCACAGTATTAACGTCAAACCCCTTGTCTATCTGCCAAGTCCACTGGCACACCCTTAATTCATCTTTCCATCTTTGAACAATTGGAATAGGGATTCAAATGACATCGGCGGGTTTTTCGTTTATTTGGTTGGTTGATTTTTTTAATACATGCTTTCACATGTTCCAAGGCTTGTTTGCTGATAGCATTATTTGTTCCTGAAATGACAAACATATGGCCAGCTGCCAGGGGCTGTGCTATTTGTGGGGGCCTCGGAAGCCAGGCGTACCCCTCTCTACTGGCTACTCAGGCCTGACATGTCACCTTAAAGCTGTATTCTTCTGAATTCAGTAACGCAGCTCTGCTGCAATGAGACCCACTCGGAGAGAACTGAGTAGCCTGCGTCAGTCCTTGTCATGTCAGTACGAATCCGTTTATCACATCTTATTCCAGGGGCCGCGGTGTGAGAGAAGAAAGATGGTTTGGGGCCCGTCAGGTACGGAAAGCTGGTGGACAGGCCGCGCAGGCTGGCAGAACACTGCGCACACTGGTCATTGCGACGGCCAAGAACCTGACCTCTCTTAGGCTTGTTTTCTCCAACTAAAAAGGAATTGTGTTGAATACCTACTGCATAAACTCGTCTTGAGGATTAAATGAGATGGTGTACTAAAGGTCTTGGCATAGAACATAGCAGCTGTTCAGTACACACAGGGGGGCAAAAGTACGTTTGAAGTTGTTATACAATAAATAATAATACAAGAATAAACTGTTTCTCATGCTCACGACTGTAAACTGAATATACGCAGTATGGAGTAGACGTAAAGTAGGTGTTCAGTAATGATAATTATTAAGCATCAATCCTGTGTCCTCTGCCCCACGGGAGGGCTAATGAAAACCTTAGCTGAAGGGACATAACAGAGATGTTTCTGTCCAGGTTGTGTTCCCGTCTTCATACTTTCTTGTCCTACTTCTGTGCACCTGGCTGGTCTGACGTGCCCTAATGTCCTCACCCACACAGAGCCTGACGGTTGGGCCATACAGGCTCCCTAGCGGCCGCTACATGAACTGAAAAGACAGACCTCTCAGCCTGTCTCCTGCTGCTTTCAAACATCACACGTGAGCTTGAGCTGAGACCGCAGCCCTGACATGCTTCCTGATTAATCTGGACAAGGTTGGGAAGTGAGGGAGTTCTTTTCATTTCTTCTAACACCTGTCCGGAGAGGTGGCCTCAGCACCCAGTGTCTCTGAGCTGTCATCTCCTGCAGCGAGAGGGGGCTCACACAGATCAGAACCCCGCGGGGCCATCCCCTTCAGAAAACCATGTCTGAGCACTCCTCTGCAAAGTGAGGAAAGGACAAAGGAGTGTTTTTCGATAAAGCTTTTCATGGAAAGGACTATTCTTTATACTGAGATTATGGTTTGCTTGTTTCTGGCATCAAGATGTGTGTGTGTGCGTGTGTGTGCGTGTGTGTGAGAAACAATGGAGAGAGTGGATGTGAGTGGTTATTTTTTATGCCTTGACCTGGCAAAATAAAATGTAGGCAAACCCATGTTACCAGCCCCCCCATTACCACCCAGATTTTTAAAAATTTTTCATTTTACTGACTCATGAAATGAAAAAGCTGGAAACCACTGATAGGGACCACCCTGGTTGTTTGAGGAAAGAAAATAACTTCCAGATTAGCAGCTACCTGGAACATTTTCCCCCAGACTGTAGACCCCTGAGGTTGTGCTGCATAAATTATTTAATGTCTCTTATAAGGGGAGCATGGCAAGCCAGGGGAAGTGCCTTGTGAGTGCGTAGGGTCCCCGCTAAACCAAACGTGTGCCGGCGAGGATGCGAGGTCCGAGGGCTGCCCCCATTCCCACCACGGACACACTTCCTCTGTGGAAGTAGGTCGCAGAACATTTGGTACTGCTGTTAATCCAGTCCTTCCAAAATCCTACGTTAACATTTAAAAAAATGTTTAAACATCTTCTGTGAGAGCCTTACTTCATCCTGGTTTTGTTTGGGTTTGAAAAGACCACTTTTCTTTGGTTGGGGTCCAATATTGTAAAACCCCTCCTCTCATCATTATAACTGGGAGGTCCCAAACTGCACGAGCCACGTGGCCACATTTCCAGCGGCAGACTCCGAACAATGTGGTCAGCCCTGTCCTTCTGAGCCTGCCGGTGCCAACTCGGCAAGTACTTCTAGACCTGCCTGGGGGGAACGGGTGTGGTTCCCCAACGCTTTCCTGGGGTCACCTGATGCTGCGGCCACCACTGGCTTTCACCCTGCCCCAGGCCCTTGGGCTCCCTGACCTCTCTTTCCCTATCAGGCCTTTGGGAGTGATGTCCGCAGCCTCTTCTGGAATGACTACTTGCTCAAGTCCATGGTTCAGCTCAAATCACATTTCCTCCAGGAACTCTAAGATCCCTGGGGCATAAACACCCTCCTCCCCATTCCCCTGCTGCACTGTGTACCCCGCACTCCGAGCTGCATGTGACGAGTGCCGAAATGGCTATTTACATGTCCGTCTTCCTGCCGTTTCCAGCCACCAGGTGAGCTCCAGGATGCAAAGACTAGATCATATTCATGTTCTTTTAAACTCACCAAAGCACTGGCACAGTATATTGAACGTCACAAGTGTAGAATACTAAATGAAAGTAAACAGCCTTCAATTCTCACTAAAGTGTGAATGACCTATGGACATACCTCTCTGGAATATATAAGAAAAACCTTCAATAGAAATGTTTGCCTTAATCTGTCCATGAAGGGAAATAACAGTTCTTGAGCCTTCCAGGAAATCACACAGGATGGCAGCCTGAACGACACCCAGGTGGGTAGATGCCCAAGAAACACATGGATTCACAACCAGAATCCCCACTGCGTGCCCCCCCAATCACTCGGAACCGCATCACTGGCAGACTTTGCACAATATTAGCTTAATTTAACCAGCCATCATTTCGTCTTCTAAAAAAATAAGAAGGGGAGATAAGGGCAAGCAGAAAAAAAAAAAAAAGCCTTTGAATTAAAATCTTAGCTTTTCTTTGAACATCCAGATGATTAAATGAGATCCAGACGAAAGCAGGCAATTTCCAAAAAAATAAAACCCAGCCGTGGGTATCTGCATTCTCTCATGTTTCTACTGGTGAGCCTGTGGTAAAGTAAAGTAATGATTGATTCAGAGAGAATTATGGCTATTATAAACTGTAATCAGCGGTGGATGAGAATAATTACGCAGGGAGAGGGGGGAAAGCTGAAACATGGCTGAGCAGTGTTCTGATGGATGGGGAAGTCATTTCCTGGCTGTTAATGACTGATTTTTCAGCAGTCAGCACACAAGCTTTAGTCCCAGAGGGGAGAAGGAGAAAGGAATGGCCACATTATTAAGGATGCTTCTGACTTAACCTCACCAGTTTTAATCTGCATATAGCTGGTACCTGTCCCCCTGTCTGGTCTTGCTTTTGTTTCTGCGGTGGCAGACATACCCTCTGGGGCTGAGGGTGGGGCTGGCCGTTGTCTGACGGACACCAGAGAGAGCTGTGGTTGTAGAGGACCGATCAGGGCCCTGAGTCCCAGCATCAGGAAGCCACAGCATCGGAGGCCGTTTGAACGGGGAGGGCCATGGAAATCACGGAGTCCAGTCTGCTCATTTTGCAGATGAGCCCAGAGACGTGAAGAGATTTGTCCCAAGTCACACAGCTGTTGGACTTTTGGACTGAAGAGGAAATTGCCCACACAGGACCTGAAGAGAGAGTGACCTGGTCAAAGAGACATGCCGGGGTCTTCAGGGAGATAGCTTCGCTAACTCTATTTCAAAATTGGCATCAGCTTAGTCGCTGGCCCTGTGAGAGGCTTTGGAATTCAATCTTCTGCCTGCACGAGTTGTTACTGGGTGAGGGGACAGGGGTCAGAGATGGCCTGGGCTTGTGGAATGATCTGTTGTGTTTACAGACCAGCAGTGAGTCCTCTAACCTGTGACACCGACAGAGACAGAGAGAAGGAGAGAGGACCCAATTTATCTTATCGTTTGCAGTCATAAAACAGGACAACTGATGGAACTAGATTAGAAGTCATAAAACTGTATAAAGCAGCACAGCCAAGACTTGGTGACAGACACCCCCTGCAGAGCCCTGTGACTTTGAAGAGCCTTCGCATACTTCTGTGAAGTCCCAGTTTCTCCCTAGCCTCCAGTGGGAAGTCCCCAAAGCACAAAGAGGCATATGACCAATTTTAGCCACTTCTCGGGGACAAAGCCATCAGAAGGAGAGGAAGGACCACCTTCTAGGAAAGTAGACTGCCTCTATGACTACATTATGTCAAGACACAAGATCAAGCTGTTATCGCATCTTAATTAAATTTGGACTTTGTTCGGGGGAAACGCCTCAGTTCCAGGAAACGCTGTTTTGACTCTGAGGCTGTTTAGATTCTCTTTTATGAAAACATTTTAATCAAGATGCCACCATTCCCGGATTTTCACCGTGCAGGTATTTTTCTGGAGAAAACTCTCTTGGGCCCATGCATGTCCTTGGTAATATCCCAGTCAACACTGTTAAATCATCTCAGTTCTTCTCTGTTCTCGTTTTCAGTTTCCTGAATTTGTTTTCAACAGGATCATTCCTTTCCAGGTACATTTTATAGTGATGCTTTAAAAAATTATGTGTTGGTCTGATACGGTTTCCCCAGAAGCAAACCTTACTTTTCTTTTAGAAAATCACATTTCCCCTTTTCCATGGGATCCTGATAGATCTACACATCCCAGAGAAGCACCCCCGCCCCAGCGCTCCGCATGACCCAAATGCATAAGGGGGTACACCACCATGACGGGCCAGCGCCCGTGCTCTATTCCCAGCCAGAGTGATGGGCCTTGCACGGCCATCTTTCTTGAGACGTGCTGTATGGATGCTGGGAGAGAGTGCACGGCTCATCAATTTGGTACAATGTAGCTGCGAGGATATAGTTTTTCAGCGGCCTGTATTATCTTTCCATCTAGAGAGGGAGGACAGGAGGAAGGGAGGGAGGAAGGAAAGAGGGGAGGGAGGGAAGGAGGTCTTATATGTCCATCCAAGCCCCTGGGCCCAGAAGAACCTGACATTTTGAATCCTAAAACCCTGGACTTCCCAGTTGTGGGGACCAATGGGTTCCTTCTTTTGCTGTAAGATACATGGAATTGGATTACTCTTTCTTCCTACTCAGAGTCCTGACAAAGACTAAAACTTTTCATTGGGCCCGCTCTGATTTAAATTTTGGCCAGAGAGTCTGGTACTTAATTTTCAAAACTGAAATACTTACAATGAATCATTGTATTAGTAATAAGGGATTGTGCTGGTAACAAAGGGCTGTGGTTCTTTATAAAGCAGAAGGGAGACATATCTTTTGACGATAATAACTTGTATTTCCAAGCCCATTATGCAAATAGTTACATATAATCCATATGATTTGAATGAATGAATAAATGATTGAACAGATAGATGAGCTAAAAGTCTTTCAGGTATCATCCAGCACTTACTGGAAGCTTCTACACACACACACATTGTCCTACCAGGACTAACCAGGAAAAAGGCAAAAGCTCTCTAACCAAAATATTCAGAATGGTTGTTTAACATGTGATTTAAGGAAGAACACCATTTCCTCACAGTTGATACCCAAGGCGGGGTCAAAGTTTAAGAACTCCAAAGGGAGGCAAAAACTCCAGAGGGGAAGTCAGCTATCTGGCTGGGCATCCCTTCCCCCTTCCTCTGGGGCCCAACCTTCCCCGTCTTGGAGGGTTAGGCCACGCATGACGAACCCCCATTCCCTACAGGCCTGCCCTGCTCTGCACACAGCCGCCCTGGAGGACAAGGGCCAGGCCTGAGAACGCTCGGGTGTGCAGGTTGAATATTCAGAGCTGCTGGCCGAGCTGTCCCAAAGGCTTTTCCCCACAGGGGATCCTTGGGGGTCCACCCAGCAGCACAAGGGCACCTGTTAGAGGGGCCATGGCTGGTGACCACGGCAGCGGGGCTGTGGTTCTGGACCCGACACTGGGCTTGCGCTGCCCCAGGAGGAAGCAGCCTGCCTGCCCTGCTCCAGCCTCCTGAAGCGCAATTTCTCACTTGGGAGGAGGAGCAGGAGGAGAGAGAAGCCGCCCTGGGCACAGATATCAATTAAGATCACTGTCACCATGGTGGCGCACGCCTTCTGCTCCAGGCAGAGCCCCTCCCTTTATTGTCAAGATGGCCATCTTCATGAAGAGTAAGTGGGTAATTCTGCAAAGTCACTTAGCCCCAGACAGTGAAGACAGACCCTGTCACAGCTAGTGGGTTCTCTTTGTCCTTCCTGTTGCTGTTGACCTCCTGGCTGTGACATATATCTGTAGCTTTACCAGTGGGTCAAGTCTCTGTATTGATGGGTCACTGAAGTTAATCATTATATATTATATGTCTATGACTGTATATGAGTGTATTTACATGTCTGTATACGTGTATAGTCACATACCATCATAGACACATGCAGGAATACACATTTATCTACATATGTGCACAGTACATGTACGCACACACAGGCACACACACCTGTCTAATCCATAATTCCCATTCTGTAAATAAGCATGTAGCAGATTTTTGAACAAATGGCTTAGTTCTCTTTTTGGTTGATAAAAGTGACAAGGCTCATTGTAAGGAAATTAGAAGCAGAAAGTGGTGAAGAGAAGAAGAAACACCGCTGATGATCCCACTAAACAGGAAGGGGTGGGGCTTGCACCGCCCTGCCCTTCTCTGGCTGACTGCAGAGTCAAGACCAGGGTGCCCTTCTGCAGACTGCCCTGCGGGGCATTTCCCCACCTTTGTCCAAATGAATTAGAGCTTGCCCACACATTTCTTTCCAAGAGTCTTCAGTACATGTGTGTGGTATCTGTGGGACCAGGCAGCAAGCTGCACCCCACACCCGTCTCTCAGATCGGTGCCAGGTCTACCTGGGGGAGCCGGGGAGGGCACAGCATTGCAGACTCCCCCACAATGCCCACCACTTGCCTGCTGCGTAGCAGGGCAATGCACGGATCCCCTTTCCTACGATGGGGGCAGCAGCCCTGGCTCCGATGGCCCCCACATGTGCCCTGCAGAGAAGGCACCTGGGAGACCTGTTCAAGGGGTGCGGGTGCCTGCAGACAGCTCAGACCTGGAGTGTGCACACCCCTTCCGGGCCCTCCTGTATACTTAGTAGCTGACCAGCGGTGCAGAGGTGCACGTAGCTAATTGCGCGGTGATGGCTCCGTGCGTGCTGTGTGTTATTCAGAGAGGGGCAGGGGGCAAGCCGCCCGGGGGCCGTCTTGCTGAGTGGCTGAGTGAGTAGTAGACCTTAGCAGGAGGACCTTAGCAAGGGGCAGGGGCTCTCAGCTCAGCCACCCCAGGGCCTGGCTGCCCCCATCCTATCCACGCTCTGGCCTTGACCAGATCTGTTTCCAGTTAGTTGGGCCCAGATGCACTGAATTCAGAAAAAGAAAACAAAATCCAGGATAGAGAACAAACATCGCAGAGAAGCCAGTTCAGGAAAGATTTAGGCACAAAGACATTTTTATATATTTTCAAAGCACCAATAAATTCCTTCTCATAAAAGTGATTGGAAACCAATTTGGAATGAAAGGGGGAAACTTACAGAATCACCAGTTACTTGCAAGCACATGAGTACAAGACAAGAGCACGTGGGACCAGTGGCAGTGACACACTGAGAGGCTGGTTGGCCTTGGCTGGCCAGTGGACCTCAGCGCCCTGGAGTGGCCTGGCTCCAGCTGAAGGCACCCACCGGAGGCTGTGCAGGTCCAGGGGGAAGGGCCAAGGTGCGCTCGGCTCTCGGCACCCACATAGCTCTCAGAGATCTGCCCAGGGCGGTGTCAGCTGAGACCTGGCCTTCCTCCTCCTGGGTCCAGACAGATGCTTGCAGGCGACAGGAGGGAAGCCCAGGAGCCCAGGGCCAGGCATGTGCGCCTCTGTGGGTGTCTGAGTGGACGCCTCTCCCCAGCCCTCTGTGTCCACTCTTTGGGAATGTCTGAGACTCTGCGTCATTAACTCCTCTTTCTCTGTTGGTCACAGCCAACAGAACATGTCTTCTTCTAAAACTACGACATATGAATTTCTTATAAAACTCATAACTTCATTTTCTGTTTGCAAACCTTAGCTAGAGTTTAAATTTGACAAAATTCTTTTAAGATAAATGTCGTGTGTTTTTTGATTACAGAAGTAACACATTCTTAGGTTATAATTAAGGAAAACTGAGAAAAGACAAAAGATTCCCCTGTGCTGTTGTTTGGAGGTGTGAGTTCTTTCCTCTCCTCCTCCTCCATTCTCTACCTTCTTCCCAGTTGATAAATATTAGGCCCTTGGAGGTTTTCTTGAATCGGTGCATTTGAAACAGTCCCGGGAGGTGATCTAGAAAACACAGGATGCATGGTTTAAAATGTTGGGTGGGGGGACTTCCGGTCAAGATGGCGGCGTAGGGAAACGCAGTATCGCGTTCTCCCACAACCACATCCAAGTTACAACAAAACTACAGAACAACCATCATCCAAAACCGCCTGAAATCAAGCTGAATGGAAGTCCTACAACTACGGAATTAAAAAAAAAAGGCAGCTACATCCAGACTGGTAGGAGGGGCGGCGGCGAGAGGGGTGGCGGCAGCGGCACGGCGGCGGCACGGCGGCGGCGCGACGGGCTGGTCCCACACCCAAGTGTGGCGGATAAAAATCAGGAGGCTCCCGAGGCTGGGAAGGTCCTTCCTGAGGACTGAGGGGTCCCCGTCCCACACCAGGTGCCCCGCTCAGGTTTCCAGTGCCAGGAAGAGAAGTCCCCATAACTTCTGGCTGGAAAAACCAGCAGAAACTGAGGCTCAGGGAAGCTGACCTGGCTGGAGCCCCAGGCAGCTCCCTAAAGGGCCCGCGCACAGACTGGTCGGACTCTCTCCCTCTAAGCTCGGAGGGGAGGCAGCTCCAGGGGCACCAGAGAAATACAGGGAGGAACTGAGCTGTTTGGCACTGGAGCGAGGGCTGGAGAGGGGGCTTTCTCGGGGACAAACGTGCTGTCAGAGGCCTTTGTTCCTTTGGTGAGCCCTTCCCTGGGGCGGCAGACAGTCGCCATATCTGGGACTCCAGCAACCTGGCTCACACTGGTAGCCCCGCCCTGCTGACTCCCTGAGGCCCCGCCCCACCCAACTTTCAGGCCCACCCAAGCTGTTGCTACTTGCTTAACCATAGGATTGGCCTGTCTTGGGTCCTGCTTCAGGTTTTTCCTAAATTCTTTCAAACGAGCAGCATCGGGTCTCAGCGAGCCCCATACCTCTCATTAAGTAATACACAGAAACAAACACAGGAAGGCAGCAAAATGAGGATACAAAGAAACAGGTCCCAAATGAAAGAACAGAACAAAACCCCAAGAAAAGAACTAAGCGAAATGGAGATAAGCAACTTAACAGATGCTGAGTTCAAAATACTGCTTATAAGGATGCTCAATGAACTCAGTGAGGGCCTCAAGAGCATAAAAAAGTACCAGTCAGAAACGATCGCTGCACAGTTAGAAACGAAGGAGGCTTTAACTGAAATAAAGAATAATTTACATAGCTTCAATAATAGAGTACGTAAATCCAAGGAGCAAACCATCGATTTGGAATATAAGGAAGCAAAAAACGCCCAACCAGAACAGCAAAAAGAAAAAAGAATCCAAAAAAATGAGGATAGTGTAAGGAGCCTCTGGGACAACTTCAAGCGTGCCAACATTCGCATCTTGGGGGTGCCGGAAGGAGAAGAGAGAGAACAAGAAATCGAAAACCTGTTTGAAACAATAATGGCAGAAAACTTTCCTAACTTGGTGAAGGAAACAGACATACAAGTCCAGGAAGCACAGAGAGTCCCAAACAAGATGAACCCCAAGAGGCCCACACCAAGACACATCATCATCAAAATGCAAAAGGTTCAAGACAAAGAGAGAATCCTAAAAGCAGCAAGAGAAAGGCAGCTAGTTACCTACAAGGGAGTTCCCATTAGGCTGTCAGCTGATTTCTCAAAAGAAACTTTGCAGGCCAGAAGGGAGTGGCAAGAAATATTCAGAGTGATGAAAACCAAGAACCTACAACCAAAATTACTCTATCCTGCAAAGCTGTCATTTAGAATCGATGGACATATAAAAACTTTCCCAGACAAGAAAAAGTTAAAGGAGTTCATCACTACCAAACCGTTATTATATGAAATGATGAAGGGTCTTTTTAAAGAAAAAGATAAAATGTAGGAACAAACAAAATGGCAATGAATACATATCTATCAACAATGGAATCTACAAACAAAATGAACAGGAAGAACAGGAACATTCTCATAGATACAGAGAATATTTTGTTGGTTCATGGAAGTGGGGACATCCCTCAGAAGAGGGGATGGGGGGTGGGGGGGTGGGAAGGGATAAACCACAGAACTTATATGCATGTATGCATGACCAATGGACATGGACAACTAAGCCGGGGACAGGGTAGAGGGAGGGTGGGGTGGGGGGTGCCAATGGGGTAAAAAGGTAAAATATCTGTAACAAAAAAATAAATAAATAAAAATTTCAAAAAAAAAAAAGAATTTGAACCCTAAAACCCCCATTATGACTTAAGCGCCACTCAGTCTGACGTTCAGGCCCAGTAGGCCCAATAAATTCCTTTTGCAGCAAAAAAAAAAAAAAATAAAATAAAATGTTGGGTGGAACCTGCCATCCCCTTCTCTGAGACACTCGGAGAAGTCCTACAGGAAATGTCACGACTTGATTTGCAGTCTCACGGTCTTTTTGATCCTGGAACACTTTATGTCACGTGACATACATTGCCACCCTGTCCAACTCCTCTGAGCACACAGTTCGGAAAGTGCTGTGAACTCATGAGAAATGTGCACAGCCGGCTGCCTTTCCCTGGGAGATGGCTCGCGTGCTGCCCCGCCCCAGCCGCTGGCCGACACCGCCAAGCTCTGCTAAGGGGAGAACTGTGGGTGCGGTGGAATCGGGCTGGACTTTGAAATTCCATGAACTGAGATTCCAGTTTTGATACATTGGATAGTTTTATTATTGGGCTTCTCCCGACTGTGCTGTTAAAAACACTTTGGTGTCTTATTCCCTAATGATTATCATCATCATTATTATTAATGACATTTATTGAACATTTAATGCTTCCAGACACTGTGCTGAACCCTTTATGTGAATCACCTTACTTAACCTCACACTAGTTTTCTCAGGAAGACAATATTATCCTTCTCATTTACTGGATGAGGAAACTGAGGCTCAGATGTGTTAAGCAATATGCTTGAGGTCACTCCGCTTCTACGTTCAACTGGGATTCGAACCCCACATGGTCTGTCGGTGAGCATCATACCCTTTTCACTCTGAATATCTCAGCTTCAAGGTTTGCGAACATCCGCAGAGAGATTTAGTGTGTACATCCCAAGATCTCGTGTACTTTTCCTTCAATATATTTAAAGCTCTAATCTAACTGACTCGCTGACTTACCTATCTCCTCTGCCCCGTTCCTCTTGCAAGAATTTATTAAATGTCCACTGGATATTAAACACTAGAGTTAAACATTAGAATGAAAATTTAGTCTAAGACACAGACCCTTCCCCTAGGAGGCTAACGTACTGATGTAAGATTCCAATGAGTAAATCGATGACTGAACAGAGACGCGTTCCTCTGAGAACCCAGCAGAGCAGCATCCAGAACAATGGGAGCTGGAGAAAAACTTCCAGAGGAGGAGGCCGGGGAGGTGAGTTTTAACAGGTAGGTGTTCAATAATGAGGCCCACGGTGTGGAGGCAGAGATGGGCAAGGAGTTTGATGACCCAGCAGTGCTGGGGTTGGGTTGGGTTGGGCGGGAATGACGGACTTTGGGCCAGGCAGGGTCAAGTCTGAAAATGGCCCTACATGCTAAGCCGAGGGATTTTAGACGTGTGGAGAGTGGGATGATTGGGTGTATGTTGGAAAAACTCCCCCAGCCGCAGGAGAATGGCTACCTAAGGCGGGGGACTGATTTGGTCCAGGGAGTCGAGTTAGGATTTAGGGGGAAATGAAGGGGCCCGCAGGCCATGACAGTGAGGGCTGACAAGAAGAGTTAGATTAGAGAAAGAGGCAGCAAGATAAACGGAGAGGATCGGATTGATTTTTAGATGTGGGGGTGAGTGAGAGTAAACGTGTCTCTGGTGATGGTGGTGGTGGGATGGGACAGGGTACAGCTGGCGAGCACCAGGAACCCAGGGGAGACCAAGCTGGTGGCAAGGAGTCTGCATCTCTGTTCAGCGGGTGATGGTGGCAGTAAGACAACTCGGGCCCTGGCCAGTTTGCCTCAGCGGTCAGAGTGTCGGCCCTCGGACCAAAGAGTCAAAAGCATGTACCTTGGTTGTGGTTCACCCCTAGACCTGGTTGGGGTCATGCGGGAGGCAACCAGTCGATGTGTCTCTCTTACATCGATGTTTCTCTCTCTCCCTCCCTCCCTCCCTCCCTCCCTCCCTCCCTCCCACTCTATCTGAAGATAAATGGAAAAATATCCTTGAGTGAGGATTTGCAAAAAAAGACAACTAGGGCCTTCATCTCAAGAACCTTACCTACAATATAACTTGTCCAGCCTCCTAAAACTGAAACATGGAGTTCTTTAAAAAACTTATATTTTCATTTTCTGTTCTCAAATGTTAGTGAAATGTTAAATTTGACAAAATTATGTTAGGATAAATGTTAACTCTCTCTCTTTTAAAAAAAAAAAATGTTTTCATTGACTTTTAGATAAAGGGGAAGGGAAAAGGAGAGAGAGAGAGAGAGAGAAATATGGATCGGCTGCCTCCTGCATGCTTCCCACTGAGGATAGAGCCTGCAACCTGTGCAGGCCCCTTACCTCTCTTTCTTTCTTATGCATTTATTTTTATTTATTATTATTTTTTAATGTTTTTATTGATTCTTTAGAGAGAGAGGAAGAGAGAGAGATAGAAACGTCTATGAGAGAGAAGTAGCAACATCAATCAGCTGACTCCTGCATACCTCCTACTGGGGAACAAGCCTACAACTTGGGCATATACCCTGACTGGGAATTGAACCAGAGACTTCTTGGTGCATAGGTAGATGCTCACCCACTGCACCACACTGGCTGGGCTTATTTTTAGTTATCTACTTATTCACCAACTTATTCAACTAATATTTATTGAACAGCTATGTGCCAGGCCCTGCTGTAGGCACCAGGGATACAGCAATAAAGCAGGACCTCAAGTTAGATGAATTCTAATGGGAGAGATCCTGACAACAAGTAAGCAAATCAATGTCTGTTGGGTGGTAGCACGTGCTGTGGAGAGAAATAAAATAAAATAAAACCAGGCAGGGGGGCCAGAGAGTAGGGGAGATTTGCCAGGTTATGTCGAGTGGTCTGGAAGGACCTGCCTGGTAACTTGAGGCATTCAGTGGAGCCGAGAAAGAACCGAGATGCAGGCCGTGAAGCAAATGTAGGGGAAGGATGCTCTGGACACAGGAAACCTCGAGTACCAAGGCTCTAACGTGAGAGAACGCTTAGCACTGAGGGACAGTCCTTGGCTGGAACAGAATGTGCAAAGGGGGGAGCAGCGGATGAAGTCATGGGGGCAGCAGGGAGCCAGCTCAGACTGTAGAGAACCAATTCTTGAAAAGAAACACATAGAGACCAGGTCAGAGGCTACGTCAATATTCTGCAGGAGAGATGACTGGCGTGGACTGGTGGGGTCGTGGGGAAGAGGTGAGAGGCAGTTGGAAGTGGATCCATCTTGGAAGCAGATTAGACAGAAAGAGAGGCCGGGGTCAAAGATAACACCAAGGGTTCGGCCCAAACTGGAAAAACGGTGCTTTCGTAGTAGATTTGGTTATTTATAGACCTGCGTAAGTTTTTACAGAGTTGAAACATAATTTTGTATCCTGCTCTGTTCCCCTTCCTTGCCTCCCCGAAAAGCAGAAAATAAAAGGAAGTCGAAAGGAAGACATGCTCCCTGTTTCCCTTCGTACTTTGTCCACCTGCACCCACCCCGCCCCCCCTTTCTCTTTTTCTCGTCAGAAAACAAAACATCCAGGAATTAAGCCGTGCGTTCTGGATCCTGCTCGCGAGGGGACTTGGCTAGATGCTGCACTTTATGTGAACTGCGTGGCCCGTGGCCAAGGGAAATAAAGTTTAATTAATGCTAATTTTTCTAACCCCTTTCTTTGCCTTTTCAGCAAAATAAAACTACCTTTGGGAGAACTGACAAAAAAAAGTTAAAACAGACACCACACTCCTAAATCTAGTCATTGATTTAGGAAAAATATTTTCTAACATGGTTTGCACTGGGACACAAATGATAAAATATTTTATCTTCTCCTTCACCTACTTACCTCTATTTTTTTTATTTTTAAATTAAACAGTCGATGTTCATGAGTCTTTGTTTCTCTAGAAGACTGAGAGGCTGTGAGCTTGTTTGCACTGGGCTGTGGTCGGAGGGCCGGGCTGGACTGGAGGCCAGGAGCTGGAGGTGGGACCTGCCACCTCAGTCAGGGCTCCGTGCACGGCCTTTCCAGTTCGTGAGACTAAGTTAGACCCGCTACTTGAGGATCGGTTATAAGGAAATAAGTTTCACCTATTTTCATAGGAAATAATGGTTTTTGTTAATTAAGCTTGTTGTGCCTTCATTGGTCTACTGGTGAGGGGTATCAGCTGTATCTACTTTAAAGGGCTGCCCAGCTGGTGTGGCTCAGGGGCTTGAGTGTCAGCCCATGGACAGAGGTCCTGGTTCGATTCCCGGTCAGGGCACATGCCTGGGTTGCAGGCTTGATCCCCAGTAGGGGGCGTGCAGGAGGCAGCTGATGGATGTTTCGCTCTCACATCGATGTTTCTCTCTCTCTCTAAAAAAATCAATAAAAACATTTAAACATTTTTAAAATTAAAAAATCTTTAAAAAAAGAGTTTAAAGAGCTGCTTTCTTGCCTTTGGTCTACTTGCTGCACATTTTTAGGTTATGTTTATAAAGCTGTTGATGTGTAGGTCACACGGTGGTTTCCGGGAGCGACAGCATTCCCATGAGAAAATGCTGTAACGTAAAGCTCTAGGATATTATGACTGATAATCATTTGAGAGAATCTCATCTGATTCTACCCTCTGCACCATTTCCCATGCTCAGATGAAAACAAACAAATAAAACAAACCAATGAAAAGAAACATCCCCCCCCCCTGTCCACCCTCCACTCTCGCCTCCATCCTATTTGAAAATAAGGAAGCTGAGGCCAAGAGAGTGAGTGGTCACCCAGCACGTGAGCAGCAGAGCGTGGAGCGGCCTAGGAGGTAGGTGCAGAGGACCCAGTGGCCATTGTGAAGACTCAAACCATTTGCTGTTTGGATAGTGTTTGGCTGTGGCCTTGCGTTAGTTCATGGATGAGAAGCAATGACAGTTGGACCATTGCAGTGGCCTCCAACAAGACCCTTTATAGTCCTCTTCCTCCTCCAGCTCCCACTGAAAAGATCTGAAGCCTAGAGAGCTATGGAGGGTGGGGCAAAGTGGGGGAGACTCCGGGCATCTTGAAGATGAAGCCTAGAGTTGGACGCGAGGCTGCCTTCAACGGAGAGCTGCGTTTGCTTATGAGGCCCCTTCCTTCTGATGGGCCTAACATTTGATCATCTCCACTCAAGCTACATCCGGCTCTTCTGAATATAATAACAGACCTTTTGGGATGATTACCTTCCCTCTGGTCAAGGGCTTTCCCTCCTCCTACTGCACCAGAAAACATCTTGGTTAGGTGGGTGGCAAACCGTGGACCCTCCTGGCATTGGGATATTCCCTGGACTTTGCTGAATCTGTTGCTGAGTGGCTGAGGCTGGGATAGCCTGTGATCAGGGGCTCATCACAGCCTGATGTTCATCTTGTTCCCCACCCTTCTAAGTTCCTGAGCCCGCCTGTGGCTCCCACTGAGAGTCCAGCTGTGGGCCTTCCTGCGGTGGTATCTGCCTCTCGTCGAGGAGGGTTTGAGAGCCAGCACCGTCAGTCACAGTCTCGGTTCCCCACTGGAGCACTTGGGAATTTCTCTGAGCCCCTAAATGCCATGCCAGAGATGTGATCAACTTTGGCTGGAGCTCAGCACCTCCCCTGGGAATATCTACATTTCCATTCAGGCTACATGTAAGCTGCACCCTACTGGCACGGGGCTTCTCTGAGAGGCATAGATTGATTTATTTAAATCAGGATGAGCCCAGGAAGGTAAGAAAAGTTTCCTACCCTGGAAGCATGTTAAGCCTACCCTAACGTCCTCCACTGAAGTTCAGCCTGGTACTCCAGGGGTGGCGATGGAGACGGAGCACCAGGGTGACCTCTGGCCTTCTTTTCTCAGTGGCTGCTCCTCCCCACTTGTCCAACAACAGGAGCCTTTCCCTTTCTCCTTACCTGACAGGTGTGACCCTCCTTCCATATTCCGTGACTTGAGCAAACAAACTGGATGATCGGATACCTCCAGGCTTGACCCTTGATATGTAAAATCCCAGCTTTGGGGGTTAGGAGAAAAGTTTTTGCTCTTTCTCACAACAAAGTCTGGCTCCTGAAAAAAATGAGGCATTGAGTGACTGACTTTATTTTTTGCCTCGGAGTATCTTTATCTCTTCTTGACTGGGTGCATGGTGTGACCAGGCTCCAGGTTCTGCCATGGTGTGAGTCTGGACAGAGCTGAGGGATCGGATTCCTGATTCACTCTTGCAGAACCCGGGGCCCAGTCGCAGAGAGATGCAGAGCTCCCGCTAATGCCGCTCTGCCTGCTGCTGAGTCTACCTCTGGACGCATGAGCTCCCAGAGACCCCGCTACAAGTATCTGTCCAGCTTAGTTAGATCCCGTTTCTGTCATCTTCAACAACAGGCCATTTCAGCGTGTCTTCAGATTACCATGTGACTATAAACTTAAAAAGGTTTTTGTTTTTTCTGAAAATTCCAAGTTGAGCAATGACTTGCCTGTTCTTCAGTTGTTCTATTTTTCCCATGAAGCAATCAATTTTTTGTTTTAATTGGGGTGGAAGGGTGCAGTCAGGCAACTGGGAATTAATGATAAGCAAGAGGCAAACACATTGGTTTAATATTTCAAACATGTTATTCTTACCACATATTTGGGGAAGTTTTGGGATGGCCTGTATCAGCATTGGGCATTCGGGAACATAGGTACATACATGACTATCTCTTGAGCTATAATAATAATTGTCATTCATGATACTAACCAGTTTCTCTACTGAAAACTGTTGCCTGTCCCACTTTCTCTGTTCATCATAAATAATATTTGCTATAAAACCTAAGAAAAGTAAAGCAGCTGTATGTCTATTGCTGTGTAACAAATGATCCCTAAACTTCGTGCTTTTAACACACAATAAACATTTACCACACACACAGTTTTGGGTGAGGAATTTGGTAGCTGCTTGGCTGGGAAGATTTGGCTTGAAGTCTCTCATAAGATTACAGTCAAGATGTTAGCTGGGGCTGCAGTCATCTGAAGGCTTGACTGGGGCTGGAGCATCTGCTTGTACTGTGGCTCATTCACATGACTGGTAAACTGGTGCTGGCTGTTGGCAGATCTCAGTTCCTCCCCACATGAGCCTCCACAGAGCTGCTGCGTATCCTTGTGACCTTGCAGGTGGTTTCCTTCAGTGAGTGATCCACAAGACTAAGGCAAAAACTGCAATGCCTTTATGAACTAGCCTTGGAAGTCACATGTCCTCACTCTGCTACATTCTGTGATCACACCATCAAACCTTCTTCCATTGTGGGAGAAGCCTATACAAAGGTGTGAATACAGGGAGGCAAGGATCACTGGGGGCCATCTTGAAAGCTGGCTTCCATAGCAACTGAGGTGTGAGGCCCGAAGGTGGTAGGAACAGGTAATCCGGCAGACAATTACAGCAATCCACATGCCATCAAGCGTTGCTATATACACTCTGTGAAGAGGCCTTAAGATGTGGGGAAATTGAAATGTTTCTCAGACGGAAATTTTCTTATTCAAAGGCTCTTCGTATTTGCTTAGTCTTGGAATGACAAATACCCACCTCCCCCTTGTCATTTTGTCATGTGAAATGTAAATCTTGGTAAGCATCCAAGAGGGTGACGTGTCTTAACTGTCACTCGGTACTACCTGCTCAGCCGAGACATTCTCTGGATATTAACTTCTTATTTCTCTTTATTTAGTAGATGGCTTGTCAATGTGACTTACTGAGAGAGGAACAGGAGGGCCCAGGAGGAGCCACAGGCCCTTCTCCAAACTCTTTATTTTAGACAAAGACAGTCCTTCTCATTCTCACTACAGAAGTCACGCAGTGCAGTCCATGTTCACAGACGCTTACTGTGTTAACTGGAGATCTCAGAGACAGTGCATTGCAGCTCCATTCTTGCATGGGGGAGGAAGTCGGCATCCTAATCGACGAGATTTGTCTGATATCAGACGGCTTGTTAGAAGCAAGTCTAAAACGAGAACCCCCAACTCTTGATTCCTAGGACATTGTGTTTCCTGCTACCCCAAGCTGTTTCTACATCTTCATTTCAGAAATTTCCTGATGTAAGTATTCTGCCTCTATCACAAGTTTTCTGATGTAGATCATTCTTTTCTTAAAGGAAGTCAATATTAATTATTTTGGATCAGAGCCTGTTTTGAGATTTCAAAGACAGTTACCTGCTCACTTCCAGAAACATGCATGCACTCATGCACACGACACTTGGTGTGCAAGTTCAGCGAGTGTGGACCACCTGAATGCCATCCTCGGGGAGTGTGCAAGTCGGGTCAAAAAATCCTATTTAAAAGTTTATTTATAAATGTTGCTTTAAATATTTATGTCTTCTGCACTTCCAAAATTATACTGTAAAAATATTCTTGATGGGCTTGTTCCCTCAGCATTTAAACAACATTCTGATTTAGATTATATTTCTTCCTTTGGAAGCTGCGCTATCTTTGGGCTTCTCGACTTGCAATTTTTCCTCAAGCCCTTCGAATGTTTAATGCATCTCTCAAAGGGTTCTAATTTCAGGTCGACCCTCGTCTAGGGAGACTGTCTCTATTTTATTGAACTGAGAATGTTTCTGTTTTATAGGCTATTTGCCATTTGAAAGCCTGCGGTGAGGTTAGACGCACCTCCTGGAGCCCTCCCCGCACCGTGCGCTGGGCCCCATCTCATCGTGCGTGACAACGCCAATCAGACTCAAAGCTTGCGCTCCCAGCCAGAGTCTGCGGGTCACGGTCAAGTTTATCCTTTCTCAGTCCGGAAACAGGCTTTCCGGGCTTGTGCGTGTAGGTCACTCCTCCGCCACTCATCCAGTGACTATTTCATATCTCTTCCTGAATTTCAGTGTGCCTTCCCCCGCCTTTGTCTTAGACGGATACCTTATTTTCGGCTTCTGATAAATTGAAGCAATCTGAAGAGAACCTTCACCGGTGCCTATCACCATATCCTCCCGTCTCCCTGCACCTATATTGTGGGGACCATGTGGCCTCTGGTCAGGGTGATGAACCGTCCAAGGTCACTCACTTGTTCACTAGGTCTTCTTCTTTCTCTTCTACTCAAGGGCGCAGCTCCAGTGATCTCTTCCTACTCAAGCATCAGCTTTTCTCTCTATACTGGGCTGTTCTCAGTCGTGTACAGCCCAATGGTAACCCCCTCCCCTGCTGTACAACAAAGCAGACACTCTCTTGATCTCCCATCGCTCAAGCAGGGGCCTGATTTCTCTGCTCTCAGTTACAGCAAAACCCCTCGAGAGAGATGTCTCTGCTCTCGGGGTCCACCCAGCACCTCCCATTCTCCGAATCCACTGCCACCAGGATCTCACCCCCACCTCTCTGGAAGCTGCTCTGGTCAAGGTTACCCGTGAACTCCGGGTTGGTTACAACAACCACTTGCCCGACTTCAGGTGTGCCATCTATTGTCCCTCTGAGACCTGTCCCCAAACTGCATATTGATAAAAGGCTCAGGCTATCACACAGGGAAGGCAAGGGACGGGACCCAAGTGCTCCCCAGATTTGATGATGCTGCCCATCCGATCCCTATTTTGTAGAGTGGAATTTTATGAGACAATTGCACCCAGCCAACTGAAAAGATAAACTTTTCTCGGCCCACACCGGCCAAATGGTGCGTCGGCAATTATCCAGTAACTCCGGATTGTCCGGGTGAAGAGGCAGAAGAACGGAGATGTTTTGCCCCTTTCCCCAGGCCTCCCGCCCTTTTGGCCTCGTCGGAACTACTCAGCCCCGAAGGATGCGAGCAATTGTCTCAGCATTTGCTTTCCCCTTTCCTGGGAGAAGGGCCCAGGCTTTAGAATGTCACATATTTTACTTCACAGGAGCACGCACAGCGGGGGAATGGAGTCTGAGCAGCAGAGTGGGCTGCACCCTGTCCTACAGACAGCAACTGCGAGGTCTCTCCGGCCCGGGGAGGCCTGCACACCAGGCTCCCAGAGGAGCCTGAAGGACAGGGTGAGGCGGCGGTGGTGGTGGGCTCTGCAGGGTGGCGAAGGCAGTCCTAATACATCAACAGGGAGCGACTGCTTTATAAGTGACTTGCGATTTATTGCAGGGGGACGTGTGCCTTCCTCACCAGCCATGAAGAGAGAAAAGGATCTCGACCCATCTATTAAGAACTCAGACTATTTCTTCTTCGTCTCCTCATGGGACAGTCTCCATTCTATCTCCTTCCAGAATGAAAGGTTCATTTATTTCCCTAGATAAGGTCTGAATAAGGGCAAGATATAATTTAAATGCAGTCAGGCTTAAGATAAATCAGTCATAAAGAGGCAATTATTTTATATTAAATCTGTGTCCTTTCTAAAAAGGAATTTGTATTTATCAATTAACTCATTTTCACCATTTAATTTTTCTAAAGGAGATTATGAACTTTAAAAAGTGCATTGTTCTTTTTCTATTTTTAGAAAGATTTAGATAGCTTTGGGGCTCATATCATATTATAGTCATCTTTTCATCAACATTTTCTAAATCATATTAACAAATGCTGTAGATCTCATTTTTTCTTTAAACATTCAAAAGCTCATGCTACAGTTTTTGCCACACCCTCCAGATTATTAGATTAGTAATAGGAATGTATGGCAGGTATCTGAGTGCAGCAAATATTCAAATGCCATTTGCACAGACTTCAGTTTGAATTTTAGGACTATTACTGCATGATCTGAGACTTGCTACTCCATCTTGCAAAGTCTCAACTTCTTCAACGAGAAAACAGGGATACAAATGGCATATCGTTGTAGTAAACATCTTTTGTGTGTGTGTGTGTGCCTGACTATCATGCATTTCCTCTTTTTCTAGATCAAGTCATTTCCTTTTTGCTTTTTTAATGTTTTTACTGATTTTTGAGAGAGAGGAAGGAAGAGGGAGAGATAGAAACATTGATGAGAGAGAAACATCAACATTGATTGGCTGCCTCCTGCACGCCCCCTCTTGGGGATCAAGCCTGTAACCCAGGCATGTTCCCTGACCAGGAATGGAACCAGCAACCTATTGGTCCATGGGTTGATGCCCAACCACTGAACCACACTGGCTGGGCTATTTCCCTTTTTCATAGGAACTGTTCCTCCCCTGTTCTCAGACCACAAAGTCCTGGTGGAACTCACCTTCCTCTAGGCGTGGGTTTGGGCACATGACTCAAAACTCCAACCAGGGCATCACATTTCCCTGGCCACAGGAATAGGGGATGTGTGTGTGTCCTAAGCTAGACCTGTGACTTTTGCTAGTGCTACTGGAAAATTAGTGCATGCCTTCCATGCTTGGGTCGTTGAACTGACAGATGTAAGCCTAGGGCTGTGGGTGTCTATTTTTGCCACTGTATACAGGATGCTTCTTGAGAATAAATTAACGTAGAGAAAAGCAAAGTCCCCCGCACCCCGAGTGGAGAGAGACAGTGTCGGAGAGGTATCCTGAGCTGCTGGCTCCAGCTGTGCCCAAAGTGCAACACAACTCTGGATTTCTTTTTTATTTTATTTTTTCTCTCTCGATTTTTTTTTTTTTTTTTTTTTTAGAGGGAGAGAGAGAGAGAGATAGAAACATCGAGAGAGAACATTGATTGGCCACCTTCTGGGGATTTGGCCTGCAACCAGGAATCGAACCAGCAACCTCTTGGTGCATGGGTTGACGCTCAGCCACTGAGCCACACTGGCTGGTCTGGATTTCTTAATGTAAGCAAAAAAGTTCATGCTTTCAGAAGCCAATCTGAAGGGCTTTCTGTCACTTGAAAGAATCCTGAATACTACAGATATTGACACCTAGAGGTGGACAGTTGCACGGGGTGAACCTAAAATATGAAGTTCGTTAAGTTGGGATAGGGGATGGAGTGCTGAAGCTTCCTGTTCTCCTAGCCAGAAGGTTGGGAACCCCTGCAATGTAGTCACAAAGTTAACTGTTGTGGGCATTAGTAGCTCACCTGACATTTGTAGCCCTCTGCCTTCCAGACATGTTAGAATTGAATTTTATGTCTGTTATTGGGTGAGGCCATGTGACCTACCTGTTCTGGCCAACAAATTTTGAGCTCAATTGAGCACTTAATTGCTGGTGCAAGATTTTCCAGAGCACCCCTTGCCCTCATCATGGTGACTAACAACAGTCATGATGGTGGCTGCTCCATCAGCTTAGATTTCTGAGTGTGGATGAATGGAGTGCCCCCTGCTGACCAACAAGAGCATGAATCATGAGCAAAAAACTAACCTTGGTTGTCAACAACTGCAATTTTGGAGGCTTTGGGCTAATGAAGTGTAATTTAGTCTTTCATAGCCAGTGTACCTACTGTACCTTGGGACTGAAACCATATTCCTATCAAAGCTCAAACCTTAAGAGACTTGGTAGGAAATAGGATTATATCTTGCGGGCTTCGCTATGGTCTTGTAAGAAAGAAAAAGCTTTCCTAAGGGCGGACGTAGCTGAAAGTATGTTTAGCCTGAGGTCAGCAGTGCTAGACGGCTGCCGGCCAGAGACCAGCTCCTCTTCCCCGAGTCACAGTTAATGAGAGAAAAGGCAGGGGAAGAAGCTGGAAACTCACGAGGAAATAAGAGTGGGGTCTGGGAAAAGCTTGATCCCTGGTTGGTTAAGGACTCCCAGATGACAAGGGGATGACCGACAAACTTCATTGTGCTGAGTCATTCACTGCACCAATTTCTGGGAACCAGGAAGGGACCGGCTGGGCCTCCCCACCTAAGCTCTTGTTTAGCATTGCTGAGGGGCAGAGGCCAAAATGAGAAGGCAGGTTGCTAAGAGCAGAAGCTTCGAGACCTGGGTCTGTATTCAAGATACCGTCACTCAACCGAGCTTTGCTGAGCAACATGACTTGGTATTAAGAAGCTGGGGCTATGGAGTCAGCGTGGCAGCATTCTATCCCGAGGGCACTAGCCGTGTGACTTTGGTCAAGTTACTTAACTTCTCTCTGCTTCCACCTCCTTCCCTACAAGAGAGGGATAATAATAGTATCTGCTTCATGTGGTTCTTCTGAAGATTTAGTTCCTTTATGTAGAGAACTCAGAAGAGTGCCCGAACATAGAAAACACCCAGTCATAGGTACCAGGATTAGTATTTACCAAGATAATGGACAGACAGCCCAAAGCAACTTGAATTGCCGGAGACACCGAGCTTGGCCCGTAACTGCTCAGCCCCGAAGATGAGCAGCCCCAACCCAGCCAGCAGGAAGTGGGCTGCCAGGGGACAAATGCAGCCTCTAGAAGGGACCCTCTTCCCCGAGTCACCTCACATGGTCATGATGGACAGAGCACAGGAGAGAGCCTTCCCGAGGAGGAACAGAGTGAGAAACAATATATTTATGGGAAACGAGAATCAATCATTTGTAGAAAAATGCACTTGACATGTATTTGAATAGCTAGAAGGTTATGAACTTTTCCTGGTTTTGCTTCTGACTACTGGAGCTGATATTGGTTGAGATCGATCCGAAATCTGCTCCGGACCATTCTTTCCATTCACTCCCCTCACACCTGAGTCCTGAGCAGAGAAAATCCACTTACTTCCCAAACCAGCCAGGGTTGATTTTTATTCTTAGTTTCTTAACACAGCCTAAGATATCACCGGACCTTTGTAGTGAGAAGCTACCTTTCTTCAGCCCTTTGCTGAGAGCTCTGGGCGACGTGACAGAAGCCGGCTCAGCATTTTCCATGTCCCCTCAGCCCTAGTCCTACTCCGGCCCCCAGCCCCGCCCACACACCCCTAGTTTCCCCGGAGAAGAATGGGGCTACCCGCCTGCAGAGCTTCCTTCCTCAAACTAACTCCTGTGTCCCCTTCTGTGCCACTGGCTCAGAAGTGTCTTGTTTCCTTCCCTCCCAAGGCGACTCCTGCCCATTCCTTCCTGACTCCGGCTTGGCCCCTCACCTTCCCCCTCTTGTCCGCACACAGCAGGTCGCCTCTATGTTAGAAACAGAATAGGTCTTGATTCCACTGCGTCTTCAAACCACCACGCAGTTTCTTCCCCACCTCTGCCACTCTGGGGCGCCCTCCACACGGCTCACCTCCTCACCACCTGTCCCTCTGAGTCTGGCTCCTGCCTCTTCTGCTCCTGCAGTTGCCCTCAGGAAAGGCTCCATGACTTTCTAACAACAACCCAGTGGTGCTTACTCAGTCCTTTTCCTCCACGACGAGCAAGACTGTTCAGCAGGAACCAAAGATCCCAGCGATGCATCGGATTAGAAGAGCTGAAGAGGATCAGATGAAGAGTGTGGGTTTGTTCGTGGCCCCATGTTCCTTCCTCTTCCCTCGTCCCTGGAGTGTTCATCAACAATTACTCCTGGGCAGGAACACAGGGTCTTCAGCCCGGGACTTTCTTTAATCCCTGGGGACCATTAGATCTGCAGAGTTACAATGTACAGCGTAGTTTCTGAATAGCTTGAACGACTTGCATAGCTCCTAAATGTTCCCTCTGTTATGTCATCAAAACTTCGGGGCTTAATTAAAACACACCACCCAAGGCTTGTGAGGCTCCCCAGCCCATTCAATCCGACCACTGCTCACCACTGGATATACCAAGCGCCTGCTTCAGAAGGTAAAGAGCTTTACTTAGTAATGCGTGGAAAGACATCAAACCTGTCTGCATGGACTGAGTGTTCAAAACACAGGCGTTGTTACGAGTATTAATGAGCACACAGGAGAAACTTTGCCCTCATGGCTTCATTAATCAATTTGTCTGTTTTCTCCATTTTCAGTAAGCAGGGGAAAAATAGTTTGCAGTAATGATTGTCATGGAAATAAAATAAAAGAGCAGATTACTCTCTCTTGTAATATGCAAAAAATGAGAAACACCTCGTCTTTGCCTGACCTCTATGGGACCACTGTGTGGTCAATTTCTTTTTCTTGACCGTCATAATGACAATTTGTGAAGACATTATGCTGCCTCCCACCCCCACCCTTGGATCAGACTAGACCATTGAATCAATCATTTTTTTTTAAAAAATTAAATTTATTGGGGGGTGAGAAGAGATTAACCAAAGAATTGATATGTATATATGCATAACCAATGGACACAGACGACAGTGCGGGGAAGGCAGGGAGTTGGTGGGGGCGGGGCAGAGGGTGTCAATGGGGGAAAAAAGGAGGGACATCTGTAATATTTTCAACAATAAAGATAAATATGCCCTGGCCTCTTTAGTTCAGTAGTTAGAGCATTGGCCCACAACCAGAGAGTCACGGGTTCGAATGCAGTCAAGGGCATGTACCTTGGTTGCAGTTCAGTCCCCGGGCCTGATCGGGGTTGTTCGGGAGGCAACCAATCAATGTGTCTCTCTCACATCTACCCCCTCCCCACTCTCTCTCTCTCCCCCTTCCACTCTATCTGACGATAAACGGAAAAAGATCCTCACATGAGGATTAAAAAAGAAAACAAACATAAAGATACATTTTAAAAATAAGTGAATTAAATTAATAAGGTTATATAGATTTCACATGTACAATTCTATGATACATCATCTGTATATTACATTGTATGCCCACCATCCAGTCAAATCTGCTTCCATCACAACATATTTGACCCTCTACCCTTTGCTACCCTCCCATCACCCCTCCCTCTGGTAACCACCATACTGTTGTCTGTGTCTATAAGTTTTTGTTTGTTTTTCTTCTTTGTTCATTTGTTGCTTTCAGTTTTATATACCACATATGAAAGAAATCTTATGTTTTTTCACTTTTTCTGTATGGTTTATTTTGCTTAGCATAATATTCTCAAGATCCATCCATGTTGTCACGTCTAAAACCAGAAACAAGACAAGGATGTCCACTCTTACCACTCTTATTCAACATAGTACTGGAAGTCCTAGCCAGAGAAATAAGGCAAGAGAAAGAAATAAAGGGTATCCAAATTGGGAATGAAGAAGTAAAAGTGTTACTTTTTGCTGATGGCATAATTCTTTATATGGAAAATCTTAGAGTCTCCACCAAAAAAAACTCTTAGAAACCATAAACAAATACAGTAAAGTTTCAGGATACAAAATCAATGTACAAAAATCCACTACATTCCTATATATTAACAATGAATTTTCAGAAAAATAAATGAAAAAACAATTCCTTTTGTAATTGCAACAATAAAAAAATACCTAGGAATAAACTTAATAAAGGATGTAAAGAACCTATATACTGAAAACCATAAAGTATTATTAAAAGAGATTGAAAAAGACACAATGAAATGGAAAGATTTTCTGTGTTGATGGATTAGAAGACTTGACATAGTTAAAAAGTCCATATTATCCAAAGAAATATATAAATTTAATGCAATCCCCATCAAAATCCTAATGACATTTTTTAGAGAAATAAAACAAAAACATCGTCAGATTTGTATGGAACCACAAAAAAACACAAATAGATAAAGCAATCCTGAGAAAAGAGAATGAAGCCAAAGGTACACACTCCTTGACTTCAAACTATATTACAAAAACAACAATAATCAAAACAGCATGGTATTAGCAGAAAAAAGCAGACACACAGACCAATAGAACAGAACTGAGAGCCCAGAAATAAACTCACATATATATGGACAAGTAATTTTTAATAAAGGAGCCAAAATCATACAATGGAGAAAAGAAAGTCTCTCAATAAATGGTGCTGAGAAAATTGGAAAGCCGCACACAAAAGAATGAAACTAGACTACTGCTTGTCCCCTAATACAAAAATTAGCTCAAAATGGATCAAAGACATAAATATAAGACCTGAAACAATAAATCACATAGAAGAAAACATAGGTGCTAAACTTTTGGATCTTGGTCTTAGAAAAGATTTTATGGATTTGAATTCAAATGCAAGGGAAATAAAAGCAAAAATAAATGAATGGGAATCAACCATTTCTTGGATCAACCATTTTATCATCATAGATATGATCTGCACCTCAAAATGCGGTCTTTATAAATTCTGTAGACAGAAACTTCTGTCCATAAAGAAATACAGGAAGACTGTAATATTTAGTTTCAATATTTTTACCATGGGCGAACCATTACAAAATACCTGTTTAGTTATAAAATGCCTTAATTTTCTTTTTGATCAATTAAGGATTTCAACTCACTTTCTTGGTCAGCTGGAGAAATTCCCAAGGTCTAGGGGAATATGTGCCCTAGGAATAAGTGTGCTTCTAAACAGCATATTTGTTTTTGTCTTTTGATACTGTAAATCACAGACCTGTCCATATTTTCCTCTTTGCTACGGCCACAAGGGAGCACATGCTCAAATTTGCAACCTGATGCTCGTAGCAAAGTGTATGACCTACATACACTAGCAAGTTGTAAGATCTGCATTTTGTATCTAACCTTACCCTTGGTGTTGCTTGTTTTTTTTTTTAAATGTTTTTCTCAATTCTCCCATACGCTCATTTTAATAGCTTATTTGATTTTGTTTTCACTCTTTATATTATTTGCAATTATGTAGGCTCCCACAAATTATACTAAAATAAAATCCGAACTCTTATAGCCAAAAAAAAACAGCCCCTCTTTCATTTTGCCATGGTTACCTCTCTGAACGCATCTTCCGCCACTTTCCCCCTGTTCACACTGGCCTCCCTGCTGTTCCTCACACTCGCCTAGCACTGTCCTACCTCGGAGCTTCTGTACTTGCTGATCCCTCATCCTGCCATCTCCCCACAAGGCTCACCCTCCCTTCTCTCAGGCCCCGGCTCCTGCTCTTCACCTCTAAAGCAGCATCTTCCATCCCCTTGGCCTCCGACCCCTCTTGACTTATTTTAGAACCTTTAGTCCCACCGGTGTGGCTCAGTGGTGGAGCATCAACCCATGCACCAAGAGGTCGCCAGTTTGATTCCCAGTCAGGACACATGCCCAGGCTGTGGGCCCCGTCCCCATGGGGGGCATGCAGGAGGCAGCCAATCGATGTTCTCTCTCACCGATGTTTCCATCTCTCTCTCCCTCTCCCTTCCTCTCTCTCTCAAATCAAAAAAAAAAAAAAAAAAATTAAAGAACCTTTATCATGACCTGACATTATAGAACATATGAATCTCAACAGAGATTCTTACGGCATTTCAATGAGCTTAAGGAAATTTCAGTGTGATGCAGATATATGGAACAGGATGGGCCAGGTACAGAGAGCAGGTGTGAGTACAATATCCTGCCACCTGCCATCTCTGATTTGTCGCACGTGGGCACGCCTCCTTGCAGTAGTATATCCTGGGGCTGATTCTGTACCTCAAAGTCTCAGTGGGTGCAGCTGAGGGAACGACACTCCACAGTGGACAAGGCCTCTGGGAGTCCGGATGAGCGCAGACTCAGAACCAGACTGGATTTCTATCCACCTTTCCCACTTACCAATTATGTGACCTTGGACAAATGATTCCACCTCTCCATGCTTCCTATGCAAAAGGAAAACATAAAATAGTGCCTGGCATGTAACAAATACTCAATATTTCTATAATAAATAAATATATTAAATAATTATTGCTTATTATCTACTCCCAACCCCCAATCCTGCTTATGCATCACTAGATTCTTAGCTTGAAGAACAGCGCCTGACCTGTGGTGGGCGCGCACATATCCGTAGGATCGACTCTCTTTTGGAATGAGGGCTTAAATCTGGTGTTAAAGAGAAAGAATACTGGACTCAGACTTGGGAGACCAAAATTTCCATTCTGGCTTTGCTGTTTAGGAGCCAGTTGATTTTAGGCAAATTAGTGAAAATCTGCCCAAGTCAATTACAAAACTGGAACGAGATGAGTCTGATCTGTTCCAGAGATGCAGGCAAAGTAAATGAATGATTTTACAAACCCATTCTTTCTCCATAAATAGAAGCTATAGTGTTCCCCAAGGAAAAAGTAAAATGTGTTCATCAAGCCTTCTACGTGGTGAGCTCTGAGAATATGGAGACCAAAGACCTTTTGGTCAGCTCTAAAGGAACTGACAAAAATCATCAGGAAGATAGAAGAGTAGGCCATTACAACAGAGTGACGCGCACTCTGGTTGGAGTGAGTTTTGGGAGCCCAGAGGACAGGCACCTAGAGGTGTGACTGTCACCCTGAAACTTGGAGGGTGAAGTGGCGTCGTCCCTGTGGGGAGGGGCGTTCTAGATGAGAGGGGTGTGTGTGCAAAGACGTGGAGCTGTTGTCACAGCACCTTTCAGGAATTTAAGGTGGTACCACATGCTAGGTGGCAGATGCATACGAGAAGAAATGGCAAATGATGTCGCAGGACAAGCAGTCAGGGGCCAGACCTTACAGGGTGATGCCCAGGTTCTCCCCTTGCTCCTCCCACTCCTCCCTAAAAGTGAGTGGGAGATCCCTCCTTGCCCCAGGGCTCCTCCTGGCTTGTTCTCACAGCTGCCTGTTGAGATGTGTGCCCTGTGCCTGAAGAAGCCAACAGCATTCCTCAGAGAGGAATAACCCAGGTCGTCAGACGCGGCCAAATTTTTCCAGGCTCTTTTAGACATATTCCTTTCCTCCAAATTATTTCTTCCATTGCCTTCTCTGAGCATGGCCCATGAGTCGCACTGATGGCCCCAATTCTCCACCCATCTGTGTATCCGCGCCCTTTGCCATGTGAGCTGTGGCATCTACTGCCTAACTCCTTGAAGGTAGCTTGGCCATGTGACTCGCTTTGGCCAACAGAACGCATGGGGGCGCTGGTGTGCAGGTTTCCAGCCCAGTTCCCTGCTGGGACCAGGCCTCTGCCATAAGTTGACAGACCAAATGGGAGACTGCTGAGTCATTCTTGCAGAGGCCATTCTAGACCAGGGACCCCACAGTTCGCCAGGTGGTTCATTACAGGCGCATGAGCAAGCCCAGCTGAGATGTGTCAAGTCCTGACCACCAGCAGAACACTTACCCAAGCCTTAGGCTAAGGAGAGAGAATTGTTGGTTGTTGGTTAAACGATAACATTTCAGAAGGTTTATTACTCAGAAGAGCAGTGAATACACTTACCAATATTTTCTCCTTTTTGTTCCTGCTTCCCCCACAAGGGTTAAGGAGGCACGATCTGTGTAAATAAATTAGAGAGCTTGAGTCACCATTTGGGGGCTCTTCTCTTTACATCTTTACACAGGATATAAAGTCCCTATTTATGTGAGTGCTAACTGCCCAGAAGAGACACCATTTGCGCTGAGACATGTTTACCATTGTGATAAACCATTTTCCCCTTTACCCACAGCACGACTCCCCTGCGTTCCAAGGCTGGAGGTCATGGCTGCTCAGGGGAATGGCAGAATTCTGATCACGGCTGAAGATAATTTCACTGGCTCGCCCCGGGCCTTGTTTGCTGGTGATAAAATAAAGACGGGGAGCTCAGCCCCAGAGCTGACGGTGCCCGAACTCTCCTGATGGGGAGGCAGGGGCCTGTAAGGCCAGCTCGCCCTTTAATGGGCACTCTGTGCCTGTCTGGCTCCTCGTCCGCAGACGGGAGAATCTGTTAGCGAGATCACGCGTGCACCTCTCCAGAGCCACCTGGGAGAAGCTTTGCCCATTTCTTTTCTGCTCCCCGAATTGGAACCGCGGACTGACACGTGTGTACCTGAGTGCCTTAAGCCGGGGATGGTGAGCGCTTCGGTTCCAAAGCATTTTAAAGGGCAGAGGGAGATGTCATTCACGCTGTCTGCGGATCCATCTGGATGGACGTGGACGGACGCCAGGAACCGCCGGCCTGGAAGGTCTCTGCGCAAAGACTGCTGACTCGCGGTGACCTCGGACTGCCCTCCAGCAGCTGGATCCCGCCGACCCCAGTGGGCTGAGACGCAGTGTTTGCCGTCAGCGGCAAAGGGTCAGCGCTCTGCTTTCCGAGCCTTCCTTCAGCATCTCGGGGAACACAGACAGGACGCCTCCTGAAAGAGGCCTTCTGGCCTAGTTTTCCATAGCACGAAACCCAATTCAGATGTGGGAGGTTGGTTCCAATGAATCACCCTGCTGGGTCTACAGGTGACTGAGGGGTGATGGACTATCCTCTGGGTTATGGTTTGTACTCTCCTCACTGGCCCATTTAGTTAGTCCTCCCCGAAGGCCAAGCCTGCTGGTTTGTGGGTGGCTAGGCTGCTGCATCTCCGTGGGAACCTGCCGAGGAGTGAAGATGGGCAGGGGCCCCGGGGAAGCTGGGTTTCCTCCCAAACTGCGTTCCTTTGGATTTGGCAGAGTAGACCCTTCTAAAGAAAGCTTTCAAGTCATTCATCAGACTTTCATTGGGCACCTACTGTGTGCCGGAAACTGCTGTGCGTGGAAACGCAGGAATGAACACACTTGACTCCTGCCCGTGTTTTGCGTGGGAGGCACCAGGCCCTTCTCCAGGACGCCCTGCCCTTCCGAGTCTCTGGCACTGAGCAGGGCAGCTCTCTCCCTGCACTGCTCGGCTCCTGTGCAGCTGCAAGTACCCAGGAGGTCGGGTGAGCGTTTCCCTCCCCCAGAAAAGTGATGGGAGACTGTTCTTTTTTATATATCTACAAAAAGGAAACTTTTGTATTTTGTTCATTTTTCTCCCACCACATTCCACAATGAATAAAAAAAAAAAAAAATAGGCCAGAAGATGAAAATGGAAAGTATATAAGGGAAAATATAGGTAGAAAAAACATACAAAATATGCACTACAGTGTCCTGTACAGTTGATCGGCGTAGGTACGGGGAGTGCAAATTCAACTCTGGGCATCTTGGACCCCTAGACAAAAGAGGACAGCCGGGCTGGCATGTGTAGGCAGCAGTCGGCAGGTGCGGGGAGGTGGGCAGGTGCACTGAGGGCTGTGCTCCAGGAGAGGGCCCACTCCCTCTGTTATTCGCCCTTGCTCTGCAGCGAATGCGAGAGGGCCCTTGCACAGGAAATGTTGGGCTCACGTGCCAGTCATATGAGATACCAGATGTTCGAGTCGTGCTGGGCAGCCAGCACTCAGGAGACCACGGGCCCTCTGGTTCTTTGGAAGGTAAGCTGAGGACCAGCCTCTCCAGCTGGCGGGAAGGGGACTCAGTGTCTCAGTTAGCCTGTTGCCACACAACCCAGAGAATGTCCTGGGGTCATTTCTTAAACAATCTTCTTGTTTCTAAAACTCTGTCTTTGCACTTTAGAGCTTCCTGAAATTAAAGCCTTCATATGTGAGCGAATCCAAAATGATGAAACCATCAAGCGACAGGGTGCGTCTAGTGGCAAACACAGGACAAAGGACCTTGTGCTGAGCCTCATTCACGCTGCAGAAACGCTGCCCACAGTATGCCATGTGAGGGCCTCCAACAGGACACACCCCACAATATCCATGTCATGGAGGAATCCTGGGAACTCGCTCCTGAGGCTCCTCCTCGCTTTGCCCAGAGGGCTCCTGTTGCCTTTAAACGCCTCCCTGCTTGTACAATGCCTGTGCCTCCTATCTCCCCCAGATCAAGGAAGAATACCCCCACTGGGTTTGACACATACTGGTTCATGTGTTGGGTCAGTCACGCATTCTTTCAGTTCAATCTACTACTGAGTGCTGAGAAATCCATTTCTTAGGTAATAAAATTAATTTCTCAGCAACCAGATGAGTCTGCATTATCTATCACACAATGGTGCCAAGGTATTTCAGAAAATCTACAAGGTGATGATAAAGTATCTACTCATTATAGGTTAATAAACTGATAGTATAAGACATTTATTCATTTTCATATAAATGTAGTGGCTACCCGTTATGGTGATTTATTTTCCAAATTTAGTCTCGTGTGCTTAAATTGAGAAGTTACAACATAAAAGGCTTATCTTTATAGCTGTCATTGCTGTCATATTTATATACATGCTACATTCACCAACACTTTAACAACTGAGTAGCAATATAAATTGAATAACTTTAAAGACTATATATGTTTCTGTCTAGTACAAGAGTACATTCATTTATATTACAGCCTCATTTCTGGAAAGGGTTGGATGCAGCCAAATGGGATCTGAACGGAGTCAACCATTGCCCCCTCTTCTCTACTTGAAACACACAAAATATCACTTCAGTTTCCTTTCCTATGACGGTGAAAATGACTTAAATATTAAATGGAAAGAAATAACAGCTGAAAGTATATGCATAATGAATTGTTAGTTTGGGAGTTTACTTTTTACTTACATTGACTGGATTACTGTTCACATTTCCAGATTTCTCTAAATTTGTTTTTTAAGAGTAAGGCCCTACAACCTATGATAAAATCATTGTTAGTGACTGTTCCACTGTCAGATGCCCTTAAATTTGAAATTTCTGTGAGGTCTGCTAAAAGCCACTTAAGCCCTGGCCACTTTGGCTCAGCAGTTAGAGCGTCGGCCCTCAGACCAATGAGTCGCAGGTTAGATTCCGGTCAAGGGCTCAAACCTCGGTTGCGGTTCCTACGCAGCCCTGGTAAGGTTGTGTGACATGGAAGCAAAAAGTTGATGTGGCTCTATCACACTGATGTTTCTCTCTGTCACTCTCTCTCTCCCTTCCTCCCACTCTATCTGATGATAAATAAAAAAATATCCTTAGGTGAGGAATAAAAATAAAATAAAAAAATAAAAGCCACTTAATTTTCTAAGCCTCGGTTTCTTCATCTAATAAGGGAGATTTTCTGTATACAAATATATCACATATCTATCATATATGTATGCTATATAATAAGGGAGGTAATACTGTTTCCTCATACATGTGTTGTAAGGATAAATGAAACTGTATTTTAGTAAAGCATGGGCATTTAGAGTACCAGCCACATAGTAACTGCTCAATAAATACTAGTCAGTATTCTAAGTAATGCTATTATTAAAAGTTGAGCAAAAGGATAATAAACTAAGCTGTTTACATTTTTCCTGTAAGTTGTTTCTGAAGTAAAAGTTCCTTTAAAAGAAACTTTGAGTAAGCTCAGCAGTTAGTTTTAATCTTTTTCTAACACTCAAATCAACCCAAACAAAGAGCTGGAGTCCCTAGAAGTTGCTTCCATATGGTAATTTCAGTCCATGTACAGATGTAAACATTAAAGAAATTAGAGGTTGGGAGGTCGGTATTAGCATTTTTGGTCACCGTGTTTTATAGGTGAGAAATCAGAGGCAACGTGCAAAGCAGACGTTTTGTTCAAGGCCACGGAGATGCAGAGGAGACGCTGGAATGGAGGTCCTTTGACACCCACGTCAATTTCTTCCAGCCTCCGCTTTTAAACAGTTACTGAATTAAACTCATGTAACATAAAGCTCATTTAATATGAAGCTAATTTAATGTAAACATGGGGTCCTAATATTAGGACCTACTATAAGCATCCTAATAGGATTTGTGTTCACATACAGGGAAAACACCCTTAAAATTATACATGTCCTTTTTCCTCATTTCGTATGTTAATGTGTCATGTCATGAGCATCCAACAGCTGCATGTCTATATTGTCCATTATATATTCTTTTTGAATTTCCAGTAAAAATTAAATATTCTATTTTCTGAGAAGACTGAGCCCCACCTACTCTTTCGTTCTGCCAAAGGAGAACAAGAGAGAGACAGAAGAACAAAACAGATGGATAACTTTTGGTCCTTAATTTTCATCCAGTGGAATTCAGATAAAAGTAGTTACTCATCCCTAATAAATTATACATTTTGACTCTTTATTTTCAAATAGTTTTTCAGCCCCTCCAGTTGACAGTCCGTGCTCTGTGAATTTCCTTAGCAGTAGTATTTATGGCCATCCACGTAGCGAGGCTCCTCGGGAGAACAACTCTGAAAACTTGGTGACGTGTGCTTGGAGTACCCAGGGCCCTGTGACCATTCCTGGGGGGAGGGCATGTTCTCGATGAGCGAGTGGTTCTCAGCGTGTCTCCTTGGCTGTCTGCAGCTGATGTCAGTCTGGAAAGGGCTCTGGAGATGTTATTTACATCATTGCTTTTCCAGCCCACAGAATGGCAGGGTCTTCTTAGAAAAGGCTCCTGAGGAAAAAGGATCTCCTGATCTGGAAGAGTACATGCTACCTATTTTCAGATCCCAGTTTGGGCCTGCAATGTACAGGTAGCCAGTCTCAAGCAGCACATGCAGCATCATTGAAAGTTTCAGAGACCTGGGCAAGCCGTGTCATCCCCTTGTGTTTCATTTCTGCAGGTAGAAAGTGCAACTGATGAGCTCTACCTTACCTCCTCGGGTTGAGATGAGATTGTATATGAACATACTTCTTGCACAGGAGGAAGCTATTATTGCCAGTGGTGTTGCTAATAGTAATAAGTAACAGATTGAAAGTCAGCATGCACGGGAATGTTGTTAACGCAGCAGAGGAACTGGGATTCTCAGAGACCATCGGAAAAACACAGAGAAGATGAGGATGGGAAGTGTGACGAGAGACCAGGGTACTGTGGGCACCATTTTTGTCTGCCCGAAGACACTGTTGTCGGCAAACATTGGAAGCTCTTGCTGAGAGAGACGGCTGCATTATGGCTACAAGACTATTTCTTCTTCCAACAACAATGGACGTTCCCTTTGCATCCATTCAATAATACAGCAGGGGGATGGTTATACCCCAACGTTTGCCTTTGACTTGAGGTCTTTGGGGTCCCCATTTTAATGTGCATTATTTCGATGAATCCCATGAAACACATCCTACAGGGCAGGGTTTTCCTCTGCAACAACATTTGGAGTCCAAATAAACAATTGTGAACCAGAGAAAAAAGTTGGAAAAATCAAAAGAAGGGGAGGAAAGACTTTTTCTAGAAGTGCACACTATTCTTTAAAATAACTCTTTGAGACCTGTCTCATCACAGTACCTGTGCTACATGCAAAGATGTCATAGCAAGTCCTCACACACAGGGAAAGAACCTGAAGTCAGGTTTACATGTTTAGCCCTCAAGCGAAAACTTTTAAAAAGCACCTTCCCCATGCACACAGACATTTATTCGACATTGACAAGATTACGCCTATGATATGACAGGCATCGTGCACCCGGCACGTACCTCTTTCCTGGACCTGACATCTACCAGGGCTGCTTCACAGGTAGTTATAGCAACAAGACAGGAGAGATGAGCGGAAAGGTGGTGAAGAGGTGTCCTGCTTGTCACAGACCAGGAAGCTTGAGCCAGGTAGAATCAGAACCCTTGCAAAGAGACATGACGTTTTCTCATGTGTCCGATGTGGTTGAGACAGATCTCCACAGAGCAGAAAGTTTAAATTAGGAGCCCACCCCCCCTTATCTGTCAGCATGTAATGCACCGGTTTGGCACAAAATGAACTGAATGCCAACAATAAGTGATTTCATCAGAACTTGGGAGCTGGGGGGCAGGGTCCCTTAGAGATTCCCGAACAGCTTTTCAAAGATCTGCAGTTTGGCAAGGCTTAAAATGCCTTACTTTAAGTGAAGCTACTTCTCTCCTCATTGTTTAAGATTGTGGTAAAATATACATAAGACAAAACCTACCATTTTAATCATTTCACATGCACAATTCAGTGGCATTAGATACATTCACATTACTGTGTAACCATCACCAATATCCATTCTAGAACTTTTTCATCATCCCAAACTGAAACTCCATGCCCCTTAGACAGTAACTCCCGCTCTCCATTTTCAAATCCACTCCTATTGTCAGTGAAATGTAATGCTAGATATGGTTGGAATTCCCAATTGTTCCCTTATAAATATATCATTAAAAAAAAAATTTTTTTTCAGAGCCCTTATATGCTGCTATATAAGATGCAGATGAAGGCCTCTGGGAATTTTTATTTTTCATCAAGGAACTGAGTTCTAACCAAGTACTTAAAACACGAAGCTAGAGTGGGTGACAGTACTTGACTCCTGCCTCCTGTCACTCGGAAGTGGTTCCAAGAGGGGCAGAGCGAGACCAGTCATTACCAGTGACCACTGCAGGGACCGGGCATGGCCTCCTGGCCAGCAGGTGGGGATCCCAGCTCGGCCTGGGAAAGGTGCCTTTCCCGGGGTCACCCCTGCTGCGTTGCCTCGTTTCTCCGGGCTCTGCTCTCGGAGAGCCAGGCGGCCCTCCTTCCCTAAGGCGCCCGTTCCCTACTCAAGTGTTTCCAGTGGTAGGAGCGTCCTTTCCCGAGGCTCTAGTATTCAGGAAGCCTGCCTTCCACATTCCCACAGAGCACGGAGTTAGCCATGCCTGAGTCCCTTAAAAAGCTTTAAAAACTATTATGACAAATTGGTGTACAGTTTGAGTCGGTATAACTTTAGGGGACTGTCTCTGGGGCAATATGCACTGTAGTTCATATTTAGCTGATCATGTCTTCAGTGCCCCCATTAAATCCTACGGGCATTTCGCAACACCATCTCTGCGCCTGCCGGCTGTCATGCCAGGCGGTGCAGAGGTGCCGGAGGCCGCGGCAGGACGGACAGAAGCATCGGGTCAGAGCACAGCACAGCTCCACGGAGGATGGCTTCTGGGGTGATCCCTGAGAAAGGGGAGAACTGCTTGAGACTCAGAGCAGGGCAGGAGGGCAGCTCGGCACGCAGAAGGCCCCCTGCCAGGCAGAGGCCTCCTGCCCGGAGGTCCTGGGAGGCAGAATCAGCAGCATTTGGTGACTGGTTGATTAGACGGGGGGGGGGGGGGGGGGGGGACTAAGAATGAATGAAGCTGCTAGTTTGAGAGACTAGGTAGATGGTGACTCTGTTCACTATTACTGTACCACAGTTAACATCTTTAGTATTAATAGTGTATTTATTGTAGCATCCTGAAAAAAAAAAGTTGTGGGAGTTTTCAAGTAGACATATATGCTGTCATTTTAAGTAAATCTCAGTGAAATATCGCCTTGAGCAGGTTACAGAGATATATGACTCTAACGACCAATATTTTCACCTTGCAAAACTACTAATACATGACTTTTTCTCCAACATTTTATTTTGGAACATTTCAAACCTTCAGACACGTGCAAGAGAACAGTACAATAAACACCTGTATACCCTTGGCCACTATTCCAACAACTGTCTACATTTTCCCACACATCCATTCACCTCCCCTCCCTTCCCTCCCCTCCCTCCCCTCCCCTCTCTCATTACTGAGCTATTTCAAAGTGAGTTTATTATGACACTTCAACCCTAAATGTGTTTTCTTACAAGGACTTTTTCCTACATAACCACAGAATCATTATTGCTGGATTTTGTGTTTGTTTCTTCATGGTTATATTCAAGTTAAACATTTTTGGTGAGAACACTAAATAAGTGATGTTATGTACGTCTCCATCATCTCAGGAGACACATAGAGACAATATATGTTATTACTATGATGCTGATTTGGACTACTTGGTTAGGTGATGGCCTTCCACTCTCTCCATTGTAATTAATAAGAAATCTATAAGGAGAGAATTTGAGACCATACAGTGCATTATCCAGTGGCTTAGTCTCTGTTGATGACTCTTGCCTGAATCAATTATTACATTAGACCTTATTTTTAAATTAATTGCTGTTTAATAATGACTCCTCCATTCCAGCATTTAAGATTATAATTTTTTGCTGTTTTTGTTTGTTGTCTAAAAATTTAAGACCAAAGGAGATCATCCAATTCTATGAAAACATTTCTTGTGAAATAGAGCACATGTTAGGACGACGGCCAAAAAAACCGTTGTGCAGCTATATTTTAGAAATCAACATGCATTTTTTAAAAAGAACAACGCTTGCACAAGATTTAATATTGTCCATGATGTTCAGCTTTTGTAGTTTGTAGAAGAAACACTGTAATATGTCATTTAACATCATAAAGGAATCTCATGTCTGTACACTGATAACTCATTGGCAATACACCACAGCTGTTAAGAGGCAGCCCAGGAACGGGCGGGAGGGGGGCAGCCTACAAACCAACCATCTGACTTTAATTAGGAAAGAGAATCGTCCCCAAATGTATAAGGATGAGGTCTCTTGCAGGTTAAAGTATTACAGAACTTGAAAAGAGGTAATGTAATGACCCTATATATGAAGGTTAGTTGATGCTTTAAAGGATTTATACCATGGAGTCCCCACCCTTTCCTGACAAATGAGCCTTTGCTTTAGCTATAGTAAACACTCATCTAAGCACAGAAATCCATGCATCCTGATTACTGAAGGCCTGTTAGACACCAGGGCAGAGAAACCATTAACTAAGACGGGGAAGGCTATGAGCACAGCAGATTCTGTGGGCGAAGAAGATCAGGATTTCAGTCTGGTGCATGATACATTTGAGACATCCATTAGACATCCAAGTGGAGACGTAGAATTGACAGATATTTGAACAGATGTTTAAGGGAGTGGTCATGGCTGGAGGCATATATTTGAGAACCATTTGCAAATAGATGCTACTTAAATCATGGAACTGGAAGAGAATCTACAAGGAAGTAAGTACAGAGAGAGGAGAAGAGACTAAGAGACCCATGGATGGGGCACTTCAATGCTCCAAGGTTAAGGAGCATAAGAGAAACTAGCAACAGAGACTGAGAAGAAACAGCCAGTCAGTGGGGTTGAAGAGAAATTAAATGTGTGGCATCTTAGAAAACAAGTGAAGAGCTCTGGCTGGTTTGGCTTAGCAGTTAGAGCATCGACCCATGGACTGGAGTGTTGAGGGTTTGATTCCCAGTCAGGGGTGTGTACCTGGGTTGCAGGTTCAATCCCCAGCCCAGTTGGTGTGAGGGTGGGAGGCAACCAATCAATGTGTCTCTCTCACATCGATTTCTCTCTCTCTCTCTCCCCCTTCTTCCCCCTCCACTCTATCTAAAAATTAATGAAAAAAAAAAAAATCCTCAGGTGAAGGTAAAATAATAATAATAAAGAAACATTTTTTTTTTAAAAAAGGAAAACAAGTGAAGAAATTACTTCTATGGGGGAGGACATGATTAACTGAGACAAGTGTTACTGATAGGTCAAATTTGATGGGACCAAGATTTGGCCTTAGCAACAAGGAGGTCATTGGTGATATTCATAAGTATAGGTTTGGTGAGATGGTGGGGTGCACATCCCCACTGGAACAGATTTAAGTGAGAAGAGGAGAAGGAATAGAAGCAGTTTGATTGGATCATCTTTCAAGGAGTTTTGCTCTAAGGTGGGAGGAAAGAAACATAAAAAAGGGGTCCCCACCCTTTCCTGACAGTAGTGCCTGGAGGAGAAGTAAACTTGAGATAATTTTGTTTTTAAGATGAGAGAGATGACACTATGGTTGTGTGCTGGTGAAAATGACTTAGGCGAGAAGAGGAACTTGATGTAGGAGAAAGTAAGAAAACTCCTGGAGCAAAGCCTTTGAGTTAGGAATGGATGGCAGTGAAGTAGCGTATACTGTCCAGATCCTGACAGGTAGATGCTGTTGCGATGGGAGTTTGGGGAACTTATTTTCTGAATGTTTCCACTTTGTGTTCCAGTAAAGTTAGAAGCAAGGTCATCCTCTAAGTGTGAAGATAGAGGAAAAGGTATTAGAGATTTGAGGAGCTAAGGATTTATAACATAGTTATGAGAAAGAAATGCCAATCAATTCCAACATTTAGAACTCATACAAACAATGGTCTGTAGTCACAATGCAGTAAAACTAGAATTTAACAATAAAAAACAAAAACTCCTACTCCCTGAATATTAATAACTCTCTCATAAATAACTTTAGTAAAAGAGAAAAATCAAGCTGAAACTCTTAAATATCCTGAAAATAAAGACAATGAACAGACTGTCTACGTAATCTCTGCCACGATGGCCAGGTAGGATTTATTCCAGGAATGCAAGGAGAGTTCAGTTTTAGGATACCTATTGTACCTATTGATTTGTTCACCATATTTACAGAGTCCAGGAGGAAAATCATATGATCCATCCAAGAGAGGTTAAAAGGACATCTGATTAGATAAAATTAAACATCCATTCAAATTTCATTCTTAATAAATTCAATATAGGGTGGGGTAAAAGTGCATTTACAGTTATTCTTATGGAAAATAATACAATTAATAAGTAATAATGCAAGAATAAACTCTGTTTTATGTACTCACAACTGTAAACCTACTTATGTCCTACCCTGTACAAGGATTTCAATTTTGCTGTTATTATGTAAGATCATTCTGGTAGTACTAGCCTATGCAATTACACAAGAGAAAGAAATTGGAGAGACAAATACTAAAAAGAAGAAAGTAAAATTATTATTATTTGTGGATGATAAGATCACATATCTGGAAAACCTAAATATAGCCATTGAAAACCTATTACAAACAATAAAAGAATTCAGGAAGACAACTTGGTACAGAGTTAGCATACAGAAATTAAAAGAAAAAGAAACATTTATTAAGACAATCAACAGGCAGTTAGAAGACATAATAAAAGCAAAGATCTTATTTACAGTAGTAATATGTACATCATATTTAGAAATAAATTTTAAAATATACTTATGAAGAAAACTTAAACTGGTCTTGAGATCAAAGATTTCAACAAATGGAAAGGCAAAGAGAGATTCAATATGATCACTATGTTAATTTTTCTTAAGTTGATTTATAAATTTAACAAATAACAATAAGAGTATTAATAATAATTTTGGATAAGACAATCTGATTTCAAAGTTCTTGTGAAAAATGAACAAGCAGTAAATTTTTTTTAATTCTGAAAAAGAATAGTCATATAGTAGAACTAGCCCCATCAGATATTAGAAGAGCATAGTGTGGACATATGAGCTGACAGCAAATCAATGTAAAAAAATAGGAAGACTAATATAGGCCAAAATACATACAGTATAGAAATGTAGAATGTGTGTGTGTGTGTGTGTGTGTATACATATATATATATGATGTATATGCACTTATAGAAATTAAGGCTGTGATTAAGGGGGAATTTCACATCGCTAGGAGAAAGATAGATTATACTACAAATAACTAAATAACATTCCAGAAAAAATATAAGTGGAGCCATATCTTACTTCTCACACCAGATTAAATTCCAAAGACAATTCAAGATTTAAATGTCAAAAATATATATATAAAGCCATGAAAGTTCTAAACATTTGTTTACATATGCACTGAAAAATCTTTGGAAAGATGCTCAAAAAACTGGTAACATTGGTTGTCCCTGGGTAGAGGCACTAGATGACAGAACGTGGGTGGGAAGGAGTTTTAGACAATGCAAATGCTTTGTGTGTGCCATAGAATCCCAACTTTCACAAAGCAGGCTCAGAACATCCCCATGATCCTACGACACAAATTTTTACTCCCCTCTCTCCACTTGAAAAACTGAGAAAGAATAGATGGCCTCATGGGCTCTATTCTGTTTGATTTTTTTCAGCTTTATTGAGGTATAACTGACACACAGAATTATAAGATAAAGTATATATCATGATGATTTGATATACATATATACTATAATAGGAATCACTCCATCTAGTCAATTAACAAATGTAACACCTCACATATTTATCTTTTTTGTATGAGAATATTTAAGTGCCTACTGTCTTAGCAATTTTCAATTATATAATGCAGTGTTATCAACTACAGTCACTGAGCTATACACTAGATCTTACAGCTAAAAGTTTGTATCCCTTTACCAACTTCCCGTTTCTCCCACATCCCAGCCCCTGGCATCCACTCTTCTATTTTCTATTTCTATGAGTTTGACTTTTTTTAGATTCCATATATAAATGATACCATGTAGTATTTGTCTTTGTCTGGCTTATTTCACTTAGCATAATGCCCTCAAGCTCCATCCATCTTGCCACCAATGTTAGGACCTTCTTCTTTTTTATGGCTGAATAATATTCCATTGCATATATACCTCACACCTTCTTTATCCATTCTTCCCTTGATGACACTTAAACTGTTTCCATATCTTCACTATTGTGGTTACTGCCGTAATGAACACTGGAGTGAAAGTATCTCTTCGACATCCTGTTTACATTTCCTTCGGAGAAATACTCAGATGTGGGGGATTGCTGGATCACATAGTAGTTCTAGTTTCAATTTTTCGAGAACTCTCCATAGTGGCTGCACCAATTTACATCCCCACCAACAGTGTACAGAGATTCCCCTTCCTCTACATCCTCAGCAACACTCATTCTCTCATCTTTTTGATAATAGCCATTCTAACAGGTGTGAGGTGATATCTCATCATGGTTTTGTTGACATTTCCCTGATGACTAGGGATGTTAAGGAGCTTTTCATCTACCTCTTGGCTGTTTGTTTCGTATGTCTTCTTTGGGAAAATGTCTATTCAGTTTCTCTGCCCTTTTTTTGTGTGTGTGTGTGTGCCCCTAGTGGGAACCAAACCCGGGACTCTCTGGCCAACACTCCAACTGCTGAGCCAAACTGGCCAGGGCCCTCTGCCCACTTTTTAATGAGGTTTTTTTTTTTTTTTCCTATTGAGTTGTGTGAGTTTTTTATATATTTTAGACATTAGCCCCTCATCAGATATAGGATTTGCAAATATCTCCCATTCTATGGGTTGCCTTTTCATTTTGTTGATGGTTTTCTTTGCTCGCCTTATTCTGGGCACAGAATACGCCCTGGGCATGCTTGTCCTCTTCCCAACTTTGCTTTTGTCTTATTTGGTTTTTGCCTCTTCAGTGGGCTAAAGCTCTCCCTTCTCCAGGAGACTCAGATTGAGCACCCAGTACATACCCAGCACTGTGCTTAGAATCTTTGTGAATGCGGGCGCGAGAGGAACTAAAAAATGCTTTGGGAAGACTATTCTGAGTGGGGACGAATGTGGGCCCTGGGGTGCCAGGAGCTGGGTCCATTGCTGGCTCTTATTTGCATTGCAGGTGACGTCAGGCACGTTGCCCTCCTATTTCTCATCTGCAAATGGGAAGGCATGAAGAATAGGAAACAAATTGGCATGTGCATGTAAGTTATTGCTGTTTGCTGTGACTCAAAAAGCCTATTTTGATTCCTGTTTTTCTTTTTATTTCATTTTCTGTTTCTCTTCATCCCTTTACCTTTTCAATCTAACTTTCCTATGTACTATTCAGAGTTTTTTTTTTTCCCCCTCCTTTCTGGAAGTTAGAGGAGAACAGCTTGCCACTGTTCAATCTGTGGACAAACAACGTGGGTCCCCAAGGACTATTCCTGCTAATTAGGCCACCTCTCCCGAAGCGGCGTCGGCTGTAGTCTGCAGCCTTTCAATGGCAAAGCAGCTGCGTGGAAGTCATTTCTGGCTCCTGTTCCGACTGGGGGCAGGAAATGCAGGTTTGCTGTGCATTGAAGGCAAAGATCCATGTCGCGGCAACCAAGGCCTCGTGTCTCATTTCAGAATTTAAGAACTGAGGCCCAGTGCTCCGAATCAGTGATTCTGCTCAGTTTTTAAGTCGTTAACTTCCACCCTTAATAGAAATAAACACCACAGCCATGTGACCCACAAGAATAATGTCAAGTCTTTGGAAAATAATTCTCTACATTTGATAGCTGATACGGTAGAAGCAATCTATTTTAAATTTATGCTTTCTTTTATGGGCTTGATTGAAATAAAATGCTGGCTGGAGGTACATTAGATTTCTCTGAACACAGTCTCTACAGAATTGGGGAGAAGATAAGCTGGTTGTTCTGAGCAGAGACTCCAAGTATAACCGCTCCGTCTGTTCTTCCAGAGATACTTTTTTTGTGGTTTGTTTTTGGTTCTCTTCCAATTTGCATGTTTACCAAAATCTCAAGGAAAGAAAAAGAAGAAACCATTAAGATTGTTTTTCTCTATAATCCATTTAAGTCAAAAACGGAGAAGAGAGAGAAAAATTTGTAGCTTTCAAACACCATTAGTTTACTAATGATAGCTTTCATCCTATGACAGTTCTCAGACTGATAAGATGCTGGAAACATCCACCACGAGGAAGAGGGCCATTTACAGGCCCCCGCTCTGTCTCTGCAGCTTGCACATGTTTTCAAACATAATTTCATGCCTGCTTTCTGACAGCTCATTAAACAAAGGCCTCTTGGTGCCTATATTGCCCGTCTCCCTGCTGAGAGTGTAACATATTTACAGCCTTTCCAGATTGCTGGCTGCTGGCACCTTCTCTTCCCCGTGGCCTGCCTGCCAACTGCTTATCAGTCTCCCCCAAAGGTGACATCCTCCTCGTTTGTTTAGGTAGCGATGGTCCCGTGTTTGACCCTCGGAGGCCAGCAGCCGCGTGATTAGGAGGGCTCCTGCACCAGCCAGATAAAGGCAATCAGGCGGGCGAAGACGCGCGGGCTCGGGGCTGCAGGCGCGGCTCCCATGCAGGAGCGCACGGGCAGTTCGTTAGCGCGACAGCTGGCAGCGCGCAGCCCGGGTGGGATTTCTGCCTCGGAGAAAGCAAACAAGGTTGCGGGAGGGTTGGGAGCTATCTGGGGCTGTGTACAAGGGTGATTAGGGCGGTTTGCTCCTAATTACCTGCCTCTTGACTGCCATTAAACCATCATTACAAAGCCAAACCCATCAGAGCCCCACTGGATGCGGCACCTTACACTTAATTTGTATCTTTTCCTCCCGCCTTTGCCCAGAGCATTTTGTGGGGTCCTGGGAGGACAGATGAAGACGTCTTGGATGCAGTGAGAGGCTACAGGCTGCATCCATCTGCCGTTTCCGGATCTGACAAAACTGGTAACAGGTTTCTGCCACTGCCGTGTCCTGGGGGTGATGCATCATTTCCCCTGAATGGGGACAGAGAGAAGAGGGAGGGGAAGAAGGGAAGAAGGGAAGGAGAGACAGCAAGGCCTCTTTCTTTCCAGCTGGTTTGCAGTTAATTCAGCCCTTAGCTGCTGTGGTTTAATGACTGGGCTCCAAGGGCAGAGTTTGTGTCAAAGCCTCAGACAACCTTGGCCCCAGAAATTCCTGTTGTGCCACCATGATATGACTGGTGCTGAAGTAGAACCAAGGCTGAGGTGCGACTGCATTTGTCAGCTGGGTGGATGACCACAGTGGCTGCCACTTTTCAAGTACCTCCTGTGAATGAGGCAGTGCGCGAAGCATTTTCTTACCGAAGAGTCATCCCATTTAATGCAACAGCTCTCTGGGGGTAGCAACATTGCACAGACTGGAAGACTCCAGTAAACTCCCTGCTAGTCAGCAATTGGATCCAGGTCTGTAGGTTCCGAAGTCCCCACTCTTAACCTCCCAGCTTCTGCCGAATTGACGACCACAATGGAACATCGCTGCAGAATTAGTTGTTGCTAAGTCTGTTTCCTCTCTACAAGTTCTCAAACTCAGGCACGCATGCCCATCGACCAGAGAGGTGGTGAATACTGGAGACTCCCAGACGTTCTGCATTAGGAGGGACCCTCAGGCAGGGGATAAGCAATCTTCTTTTCATTTTCCAGAAGCACCCTGGGTGATTCTATACAGGGCCTCTTCAGGTCAGGAGTTGAGAACCCAGTTCCTAACCTGGGAGCTCCCTGGGGAGAGAGCAGTCTCATTTACCTTTCTTCCTGTAGTTCCCCATGAAGTGCTCCCAGCGCATAGTAGCTTCTCAATAAATACTGAAGTCAGGGGAATGGTTCTGTTAGATTTTATTCCTCTGTGTCTTATTTTAAATTGTATTGAGAAATGTCTATACCTTTTAACCATTTTAGAAGGAAGCGGGGGATAAATATTATACAAATAAAATTTATGTTTCCACTATGCTCTGAGCACTGACAAGGTGACATCTTTCACTGCTACCTCCTTAGATGGAGACAGCTGAACCTCTGACCAGCAGTCCAGCATGGAGAAGGCTCTTCCAGACCTTATGGTTTTACTGATATTTACAATAGAATCATCATTGCGTGGAAAGCACCCCTGTGTGTATGTGTGTTAGTTATGTGCACAAGCATTGTTATCTATTACATACAAAAATTATTTGCTACATTGCTTATAACTCATTTGAACTCTAGCTTGTTTTCGGCCATGGTCTATTGTTTTTTGTGTACGACGTTTCCTGTGAACCGATCAGTGGATGTTACTTTTGATGACTCCTGACTTGGAAAGCAGGGATCATAGTTCCAGTTTACGGGTGAGGAAAATGAAGCTCGGAGAAACTAAGTAACGTCCTAAGATGGCATAGCTCCCGAATGGTAGAGACAAGATTTTAATGAGCTCTGTATGATTCCAAAATAAAATACTATCTATTTCGCTGTGTTGCCTAAGGACAACCTGATGATTTAAAACCAAATAGAGAAAGTACTGCAAGGAAGTAATGGTAGTTATTAATGATGGTTGCCTTTGGGAGATGTGATATTGGTTCTTTATACTTTTTTTTGTATTTTCTAAATTGTATATGCATAACTTTCATAATTGTGGGAAAGCTTAAACACTGACACACACAACCAGGGATCACACTATCTGATTAAACTTAATTATTGGTAATTTACCAGGAGATTTTTTTTTTTTTTTTTGCTTTAGTAGTTCATTTGAATATATGAGTTTTTTAATAAAAAAAAAACAACAGAGGAAATATTCAGACACAGTAGGACTTTGTCCTAATTAAAAAATATTCTCATCACAATAAAACTACATTATTGTTAGTGGAAGAATTTTGGGTTTGGTTCTTAGCAAAAGAAAACAGAATATTGTTTGCTGTAACTTGATAACCACTGTTTTCAGTAATTATGCCTGTCTGGTGTTTAATACTGAGCCGAGGATGGGGTGAAAGGGTCTTATGTTTCCTTGCCACTCTGCAAAGCTTATAAAGGATTTTCTCTCCCATCATTTCCTAATGGTTTCAATAATCACAGATTCAGGCAATGGCGTGAGGGTGACAATTTCAGCCACCTCACTCTAAACCACTTTCTGCAACTGCACGACCTCCTGGTGCTTCTTAGGGGCAGAGCTGTTCTTCATCAAGACTACAATAAAGGTTACGTGGGATCTTTTGATGTCTTTTCTGACTTGATATTTATGTCAGAACCCATTTTTCACTCTCCCACTTGCCCAGGGCCCACTGCACCATCTTCTGCCCCTTTGGATGATATCTCAGGATTGCAGATCCTCTTTCTCTCTCACCCTCTCCTGCCTTCCAGTCACACCTGGGCCACTGGACTCCATCCGCTCAGAAAACACGCGAGCTAGTCTGTGGCAATGCATGATGAGGCTTCCCAGGGAACGTCTTGCTTTTTTGAAGAGGACGTTTATGAATGCTATGCCTTTGCCCAAAGCAGTGCCCTAGTGGTGGGATAATTAGATAACATAGGAGGTCAGTGGGAGGGGGAAATGAAAAAGGGAAAATATCATAGATATGCATTGGAAGAAAAACAAATGAAAGCATCATTTCCTTTCAGAGAAATACTTGGTTAGTGGATGCCCACATTTTACAACTTCTGGAGAGCCACTTGGCAAAGGATAACAAAAGTCTTTAAAAAGTTCATAACTTTTGTTTTAGTAAATCCAGTTCTAAGGTTGCATCCTAAGGAGTAATTCTAAATACAGAAAGGGCTTTGCACATGAAGAGACTCACCACAGAGTTACTTACGACATTGAAAAATGGCAAAAGGGGCATTGATTATGTAAATTACGATGTAATAAACTACAGTCTTTACAACTGATGTCTGCAAATGTTTTGAAATAATGTAAGTTTTTTTCTGTATTGTAAGATAAAAATAAGAAGAGTACAATAGAATTTACATAGGCACGGTGATAATTATGTCCAAAATATTTGGAAGATGATTATCTAGAAATAATTCTCCTTTCTACATTAAAAAAATTTTTTTTCCAGTTTTCTTAAATGAAAATGTTACTTTAATAATGGAAAAAAAATTCAACTTTTTTGGAAAAAATATTATTTTACTTACTACCAGTTTTTCCATAACTCAGATAACATAAAAGTGGGCTATCTCTAGGAGTGAGGAGCAGAAACTAACGAGAAAATGAGCTTTCAATTGCTCCAAGCCTCTAAGTGGCAGCAATAAAAGGCGTAGAAGAGGGTGACATTATCCCTACATTGATTCATCAAAGCCATTCTAGTGAGTTGACAGACTTCTGGAACTTATAACTAATGTTAACCATGGGCTGCATAACAAAATACCATAGATTGAGTGGCTTATAAAAACAGGAATTTAGCCCTGGCCGGTTTGATTTAGAGGTTAGAACATCGGCCTGAGGACCAAAGAGTCTCAGGTTCGATTCTGGTCATAGACACGTACATCAATTGCGGTTCATCCTCAGTCCTGGTCAAGGTGGTATGGGATGTAATCAGTTGATGTCTCTGTTCCCCGCCCCCATCCCTCCCACTCTATCTGAAGATAAATAGTAAAATATCCTCAATCTGGCTGGTGTGGCTCAGTGGTTGAGGGTCGACCCATGCACCAAGAGGTCGCCGGTTCAATTCCTGGTCAGGACACATGCCCAGGTTGTGGACCAAATCCCCAGTGGGGGGCATGTAGGAGGCGGCCAATCGATGTTCTCTCTCATCCATGTTTCTATCTCTCTCTCCCTCTCACTTCCTCTCTCTCTCAAATCAATAAAGAAAAAAAAATATTTTTAAAAAGAAAAATATGCTCAGGTGAGGATTTAAAAAAAAACAAAACAAAAACCCAGAAATGTAGTTTTTCACACTTCTGGAGTCTGGAAGTCCGAGATGAGTGGGCCAGCAGAATGAGTTTCTGGTGAGACCTCTCTCTGACCTGTGGAGAGCCAGTTGTCCCTGTGACTTCATACCGCCTCTCCTCTGCGTGTCTCCCTCCTCTTACAGGGACATCAGTCCTGGTCAAGTGGAACCCTCATGAACTCATTAACCTTAGTGACCTCCTTAAACACCTCATCTCCAAATATAGTTACATTGAGGGTTACAACAGATGAAATTGGGGGGACACAATTCAGGCCCAAAGAGCCCCTGAACTGAATGGGTTTACTCATCCCCACACTGCACCCTGTATTCAGGAAGCTTTTGGAGTTAACGCTGTTATCAAATTAATATCACGTCTTTAGTCCCATATCCCCGAGGGGCTGGACAGTTGTGTTCGAGCAACACAGACTTCCCTATGACTTTTAAGCCCTTGGTAGGGGCACATACTTTGGGTAGAAGTGGGAAACTGTATCCAGTTGGTGACACCAACACTGACTAACAATGGCTGACTTGCTGGTTTTGCCAGAGACAATAATTTAAGATCATAAATCTTGGTCTAGGCCAAACCAGACTGGGACTTAGTTGCCCCGATCTACAGTCTGGTCTTGTCTTCTTACAATTGCACATACAGTTGTCCTACAGAGACTAAAGGCCATCTTCATTATATTAATCATCTTCGTTCAAATGTGGACGGACAAAATACATAGCACTGAAATCTTGCTTTTTGTAGGAGAAAAATAATCTGCATAGTGTTTTTCAGTTATTTTCAGGTCTTTCCGTTCAAAGGGGGAAAGTCCCAAACTCTTTCTGCCTCTCCTAAGATCCATTTCTACTGATTCTAGATCTCATCTCTACATTTAATATTATAGAGGTTCAATATGTATCTTTAAAAACTTAGTTGATTACTAGTATTTTATTTATTTATTTATTTACCAATCTTTTTTTTTTTCATCCTCACCCGAGGACATTTTTCCATTTTTTGTTCAGGTAGAGTGGGAGGGAGAGAGAGGAACAGAGAGAGAGAGAGAAACATCGATGTGAAAGGGACACATCGAGTGGTTGCCACCCGCACAACCGACCAGGGCCGGGGACAAACTGCAACCGAGGTACGCGCCCTTAGCGGGAACCGAACCCGGGTCTCTCAGGACCGCAGGCGGACGCTCTAACCGCTGAACCAAACCGGCCAGGGCAACCAATCTTAATAATAATTGTTGAGGGCTAAATAGATGCACTATTAAATTTTTTAACACGGCACCTAGGTTCTTTTGAAAAATGTTAACTACAAGAAACACCCTATGTTGACCATTTTTCTCTTACTCTGCATCCCTGGGTCTCTTCTGTGGGGGAATGTTGGTTAAGGGTGATGGAGAGATGATCCAGCGACAGGTGTATGGAAATGGACCTCACCGCCACTAGCCGAGTCTCCTGGACACAGTTCTCCGAGGAAGACGGCCTGGGGAAAATAGAGGGCAGAATTAGCACTTAGCTACACGGAATCACAACGGAGTCATTGCTTTCGACTTCCCCTCTTCCGTTTCCCTGTTTCCCCAGTGGGTTCACCTGGGAAGGACTGTCTTCCCATCGGCCCAGAGCTGCGGGAGGGGCCACGCTACCCTCCAGGAGCCACTGATGAAAACAGGATCCCTTGGGATCTCCAGGGAGATTTAAAGACATTATAAATCACCACTTTATTAGTTCATTTGAATATTACGTTTCTTTGGTGTTTGGCATTTGTTTTATCAATGGCAACAAACATGTGTTAAAAATGAGCTTCTGACATGCAAATCCGGCTTGTGTCCAAATAGAGAAGGAGGTACTGGAGCAGCTGACGCTTTTCCCTTCTGTTCCAATTCTCAATTCTTAAGACGATAAAAAAATTCCTCTCAGTCAAGATCCACTTCTGTGGAATAAATACAAAAGACACCAAGGTGTGTGGATGTAGAGAGGTATCTATCTTCGGGTAGTTTACAATGATTGTATTTGTTTAATGGGACAGGTTTACAGTCGCCTGTTGTCCTATTCCCTGGAGAACCACCCCCAGACTCTGAGACAGACATTTGCGTACAGGACGTTCCTTGGGGAACGAACTTGAGAACATTTGCAGGGAAGTGAGGGTAGCAGGATGGGCGGAGGGGAAGGTAAACCGCAGCGGAGGCCTCAGCTGATCCCGCTGGGTGCTCTGAAGTTGAGATGGCCCTTCAGCGTTGTCACAGATTGAGGCAAAGGGCAGGGTCTTTGTATCTCTGCCTCAACTCGTCTCTAGACTCAAGCTACCTCTGGGAAGAGGGCCAGGCCGCCTCCTTAAGCAGAGGGCATTTTCCAGAAAGAACCATATCTGTGAACCTTTAGCAGCCAACGTTCCGGCAGCTGAGAGAATGATCCGAAATGGGACCTGAGCAGGTACGCCACACCTGAGTTCTTCTAGGTCATCATAGATGTGTGCACATCCCAAACTGGGAATCACTGGATCATCCCTCTGTTCAATACTGTACTGGATTTTGACTCTCAGTCCCTAAACTCAGATGTGCAAGAAATAGCATATTATCTGTGATGCTAATTCCATCTCCACATTCCGCCAGGATATATTGGAAATGTAATTCCAGTCATTCTTGGGGCTTCTCCAAGTCAGGGCTATTCCCAGGTCTAGGGTCTTAAGACAGGCCAATGCTTGAAGGCAGGGGAGAAACGTGGGGGATGTTTATTTATAACATGACCACTCTGGCTACCCCAAAGAAGACCACTGGCCCCTTTTGTTCCCGTCAAAGTCATAGCTTGGAAAAACCCAGACCTACGGTCCTGTGTGCATAGCCGTTCTTTCTGGAGACTTGTCACCTCCTCAGAACACTGCCAGGGAGAAGGCCCCTTTTCTTTCCTTCCCTAAACCCACTGAGCTCTTTCTTCCTTTGGGCCCAAGGAACATCTTCCTGGTTCAGGAGGAGCTCCTATCTACCTGCTACATTTAAAGTCTCTTCACTTTTTCCTACAAACCACAATTTCCTTGAATCTCCAGCAAATAAACACCAAGTGCTTCTTTTATAGAGGCAAGGAGGGCTTAATCTTCCAACCCTTGTTGAAGGAAATATTTGCAGTCTACCTTTCTCAGGAATCAAAGAAAGGAAAAAAAAACAAAAAAAAAGCAAAACAGTTCAGTTCCCATATTAAAACAGTCTGAAGATCAATTTTTTGCCAAATCACTCAGAGAGCTCTCATTTGCTGCATATTCTGACTACAAGAAAAAAGTAACGTGCTTTTCAATAGTCATGACCAATTGGGTTTATATACAAGACAATTTCAAGAGCAGTTGTCCGAAATGACTCTTAAGTTGAAAGGTTACCTCTTTGAGGTTGAGTTTGAATATAAACACATTGAAACATTTTCTTTTAAATGTATCCAAACTTTAGGCCAGTGTTTCCCTTCAACCCAGGCTGTGTATTGTAATGATTTCTGTTAGCAAGCATTTTGAACTTAAAACCCTCGTTCTGACACACTGGCAATGTAATCAGATGCAGGCAGTCCCCAATCTTTGAATGCGCTGCTAGCCAAAAGATTGTTTGCACATCTGTTTTTATTAGAATATACATTCTAAGTGTCACAAAACAATAGCATAAATTGTGTGTGTGTGTGTGTGTGTGTGTGTGCCCGTGTGTGTGCATGTAAAGATTTTGGGTACTTTATGGCACGGATAGTTTCTTCCTGTTCATAGAATTTATTATTTAATATTTACACTATAAAACATGTAGTAAAACATAAGGCATATAATACATGTCCAGTGAGGGGAAAACTCAGTAAACAAAGGGTAAAGTATTTGGCCCTGGCCAGTTTGGCTCAGCGGTTAGAGCGTTGGCCTGCGGACCGAAGAGACCCGGGTTCGGTTCCCGCTAAGGGCATGTACCTCGGTTGCAGTTTGTCCCCGGCCCTGGTTGGTCGTGCGGGTGGCAGCCACTCGATGTGTCCCTTCACGTCGATATTTCTCTCTCTCTCTCTCTTCCTCTCTCTCCCTCCCACTCTATCTGTACAAAAAATGGAAAAATGTCCTCGGGTGAGGATAAAAAAAAAAAAAGGGTAAAGTATTTGAATCATCTATGATTCTATGATTTCACCACTGCTAAAATTAGGCATGGGCGGTGGGGGGCAAAAGTGGGTTTATATTTGTGAGTCCACAAAACTCAGTTTATTCTTGTATTATTTATTTATTATTATATTATTTTCCATATGGACAACTGTCAGCCTACCTTGGCCCCACCCTGTAGGTCCTCGTGTTTTTTCTGTGGTTGGGAGTATGTATTATTTCTCTTGAGATTGTCCATGTTTTAGAGAAACGTGTATATCACTTGGTGATGTACTGGGAACGCAAAAGGTGAATATTTTCAGAAGATGGCATAGTCCCACTTCCCTTTCTGTGTTCTTATCCTAGGTCTTCCTTCTCCCCAGTTCTCCACTTCCAACAACCCCCCATCTCACCCGCCTTCCCTCTCCCGCCACCTGGTTGTCCTTCTCCATCTCCTGGCTAAACCTTCTTCAATACAGCTGATCTTGTTTAGGGCTTGGAAAGAAATCTGAGTGACAATATTCACATCAATAGTAAATGACAGGTAGCATCTTAACACCCATCTCCAAGTTGCTTCACAAAAGATGTTTGTTAACCCCAAAGAATCCATCATTGAGGTACTTTCAAGCAATATAGTATCACAAACTAGACTCCTCATCTTTGGCCCCTGTCTAAAAACCAGCTCTTCTTATGCAATAAGACTTGAAACTTCAGCCTTTTTCCTGCCTTCTCCCTCTCCTTGTCCATCCTGCCCACCCCACCACCCAGTCCCAACCTGGTGAGGTCTGAGGCCCGTGGGGCATCCCTTCCACGCCCCCTGTGCAGCAGCCCTTTCTCCCCCTGCTCTCCGTCACTGTCCCAGGGTAGCTGTCCCTGAACTCCGCCAAGATTCTCAGCGTCCTTCTCCCATCCCTGGCTCCCAACGTTGCCACTCCTACCCAGTTTACACTCTGACAACATTGATCTTCCTGAAACACAGCTCCAATATTTCTCCATACCAACCCATTTAACCCTCATATCAACTCTATGAGGTTAACTACTGTTATTATCCCCATTTTAAAGTTGAGAAAACTGAGCTGCAGAGTCAATCTCTCTGCTGCCTATGCAAATATCCAAGTTCGAGCCTCAGATTAATTATCATTGTCCACAAAATAGTCCCTGTTATTCTGAAATGGAATAACAAGAAGGATGAGGTGAAAGAAGAGGTTATGGAGAAGCAGGGGTAGAACAATTTTTAATGATAACTATATGCCAGGCTTTCTGCTTAATATTTAACTCGAATAGAACATTCAATCTTTACCACAAGGCTGTGAATTAAATACTATTAATCTAATTTTTCAGGTGAGGAAACCAAGACTCGGAGAGGTCAACTACCTTGTCCAAAGTCAATGCTGGTTTCTAAGTGATGCCTATCACTCACCACCATATGACCTATTGTATGTAGACTGCATGTATCCTCTATATGATGCTTTTTGTGTGTGTGTGTGTATGTATTTCCTTGTGGTGGATTTGTTATTGCTCCCAATCGTTTTGTTATCCTCCCTGTAAGAGAACGAGACGTCCCAGCCTGTGTGGTCTTGTGACTTGCTTTCTTGTGGGAGAACATTCATGTCCCTTCCCTGTGACTTGTTTGGGCCAATGAAATGGAAACAAGCTTTGATTGCCACTGTGTGCCTTTTCTTTCCGCTTTCTTTCTTCTTTTCCCTCTGACATGTACATAGAAGCTGCTTTTTCAGCCTGAGCCCTGGAATGAAGCAAACACACTAAGTGATCTGCAGGTGGTATGAGCATGGATGAAAATAAACTTTCATTGTAAACCACTGAGATTTGGGGGTTGTTTGTTACAACAGAGTAACATCAAAAGCTGACTGATAAACTCCTCTTTCGACGATAAGCATTTTGAGGGCAAGATATTTGATTCATCTTTGTACCCTCACATTTCACTCCCCTTCTAGCCGTCCATACCTGATCTAAACCTTCACTTGGAAGGCTCTCAATAAATATCTGTTGAGTAAATGAATGTAATAAATTAATAAATGCAATAAAACAATATAGGGACAAGAATATAAAACCAAATGCCTTTCTTCCCTCCCTTCTCCTCTCCCTCCCACCCTTATTTTTTCTTTCTCAATAGTAGGCAACTTGCAAATTATGCCACATCTGGTATTGAACAGATGGGGCTGATCTCCAGAACCAGGAAGCTCTCAGTTCTGACTCCAGATTGCATCACTATCAGTGGCTCTACGAGATAACATCTTTGCCCGGAGCCCAGAAAACCCAAACAGTGCCCAGGAACGATGAACCATGTGGCCAAACATTTGGTGGTAGTTCTGGGATTCAAAGATTGATATCCAGAATTTCAGGGATATTGTGTCTTCTTTGTGGCATTTTTTAAAAAAAATGTTTTTAGCATAATCAGTACTTCTGAAAATTTTGCCAACCTCAGTGATTCCCTAATTCAGACAAAGCTGAGGTTGTTCTTCAAGAGGAGCTACAGAAATTTAAATACAATCCCAAATCCACATCAATCTGTAAGTCACTTAATGAAACTGACTCGTTTGACAAAAGCAAACAAATTGCAGCTACAAAATTGCTCCAGTTCTTGGACATTCCTGGCTGAGGATGTCTGGAAGTGAATTCAGGCTTCGGTTGTTAACTGCTCCATCCGCACGTATACTTGCCTGGCTGATTTGTGAAAGGAAGCAAAGACCTTCAGAACTCTTTTAATTTTCTCTCACTTTGAAGTTCAAAGTAGCTGGATGCTGTGCCCTATCAGCAAGAAAAAGTAATCGCATGACTTTGGAGGTAAACAAATGAACGTCTCAGAACTTTTAATTCTGTATGATCTGAAGTGTTCATGAAACAGAACTTAACACATTTTTACCACCTAGCGACAGGAAAGTTTAAAGAACACTTTGTGATACTCGTTGCTTCCACTTCTGACAAATATCTCATAAGTTGGCCATGATTAAGGGCCAAATGGAAGAAGGTTAGCAATCTTGATCAGATTCTCTGTCTTAACAGGATTATCCTGGCTGGCCAAGTTTACAGCCCATGTTTTACTAATACACGAAGAAAAGAAAGAAGGTACACACTTTTCCTTGGATTTCACTGAGTCTATTGAAACCTTTTTTCCCCTTTGTACTAGAAAATAAACAATCTGTTGCTAGCGCATTTACTTTTTTCCACATTTAGACCCAAATTCTCAGATGTTTTACAGGCCTTACAAATACATACAAGATTTTGCTTAAATGTTCAGGCAGTTGAGCAGCGTTTGATCCACAGGTCAGAGTGATTCCTTGTTCTGTCACCAAGGACATTCAGTAAGTGTTGGCTTCTTCTCTTTGTTCTGAAAGATGTCATAGCAGCTGTTGTTGTTGGTAACTTACCATGATTGTTGTTGTTGTTACTGTTAATACATTCGTTTCTTTCCATGCTCTCTTGTTTTTCATGTTCCTATCTCTTCGAGTTGAATTGGGTTTGGGTTTACAGTCAGTAAGTGGTGACATATTATGTCACATCATAGTTGTCCTTCGAGGACACTCAGCCATTGTCCCTGGCAAGAACCTTCTCAACCACAGTATTGTTAATTCCAATGTGTTTAGTAAAAATCTCTGCTATGTGTCTTCTCTGGCAGTTTCTCCCTAGTGTTTTGAGCAGAGCCAGAGTCAGGCGGCTGGAGACACAGAGAGAGGCCCTCTTTCCGCAACGCCGCGGCCACGAGTGGGCCGCCTGGGTCCCGGCTGCGGCCACACGCGGAGGCAGAGATGCAGCCACAGGCTGGCACCACATCTGTCCACCAAGGCCAAGCCAGAGAGAGGGCTTGGTTCTATCAAGATATTAACTTGGCACTTTTTATCTTTATTCAAATGCCTTTGGGGGGAAGAAACACTGAGCCAACCCTGAATAATAAAACAGTAATAAAAATGAGAATCATTATCATTGGAGTCTCTGGATTTGATTCTCAGGGAAAAAAAAAAAATGCATAGGAAGTGCCTTTGAGGAAGAGCCAACATTCCAAGGTCTACCTTTGTCCTCCTCCCAACGCCCCCCTTGTCGATTCTTTGATGTTCATGGGGAAAACCCTTTATAGGGGCCAGATCCGCCCCCACTGCATGCCCCCCAAGCCCTTATAATAAGAGCAAGCCCTTCCCTTTGTGCGGGGCTCTTGGCGTACAAACTGCTTCCACATCCTTGGCCCCACCTCTGCAGCCAGCTCGAGAAAAAGAAGTCTCAGTGTTTCCTTCCATGAATATCCCACTTCAGCCCCTGCTCCAGCCATCGTGCCTAAAGCTAAGCAAGTCCACATTCCCCGTAAACCTTGTGCAACTTGGAATTTCCTTAGCAACCACTGGGGCTGTGCCAGCTCTCTCATCCGGGCTTCTTGACCAGCAGTGGTAGGAACAAGGAGAATCCTAGGGACCAAAGGAACAAGCCACATGTGCCGGGCAGGGGCCTCTCCCACGGCTTCTGTGCCTCGCACACCTGCTGGATCGTGTTTCCAAAGGCAGTTGACATCTGCTGACCCAAAGGCTACCTGAGTCTGGAAGTAAAGGGGCTGAAGTCTCACCGTTTCTATTCATGGGTCTCAACATCTGTAACCCATAAGCAACAAGGAGCAGCAGGGTTTGGGCCTTATTGTTCCAACTGTCCTCCCTGCTTCCTTGTGACCTGGTCCCTGATGCAGTCCTTTCTGTGAATTCTCTTTTATTAGAAAAATGCCTCCTACACATAAAAAAATTTAAAAGAATACAACGTTGTATGCAAAAAAAAGTACATCTCCCTTCCACACCAAGCTCCCCATGCCTCTTGCCAGAAGTTATAACTGTCAATGGTTTCTTTTGTATTCTCCCAGGACTATTCTACACATAGACAAGGAAAAAATATAGAATATCTATAATATATGTAATATATATATATCCTATATATAAAGTTCTTCTTAACAAAATAAAATGATAAACCCGCATCACTGTAAATCCAGAAAAGAGATTGTGTGAGGCTATTCAGCATCATTCAGAGGCCATGTATGGGCCAGGTTCTGCATTAGCTGTAAGACACTCATGTGTTAAAGCTTTTTAAATGACAAATTCAATGTACACTGTGCACTTTGGGATTTCTTTGCTAAGGCTAATAACCCAAGTGAATAATCTCCTCCTATCAATGTAATTCCTTCCCTCCCAGGGAGCTCTTATCAACCAACTTTTGAAACTTCACAAATAACTTAACTTCTGAGACCATACTGTGCTTGTCAGTTTGTTGTTGAGCCTTTGCCTAGAAAATGACTCTCCTTCTGCACATTGTGCTGTTGAGGAAACTCCCTTTAGCTTCATGCAGGTATTCCAGTGTCCTTGTATCCAGCCAGATCCTCCGGGGGCTCCTAACTTCAGAAGTCACGGGCTTTGTGATTGGCTTCTGTGTACTGGAAAAGACTCTTGGCACCCTGGCCAGTTTTGCTCAGTGGTTAGAGCATTGGCCTACGGACCAGAGAGCCCCGAGTTTGGTTCCTGCTAAGGGCACGTACCTCGGTTGCAGTTTGTCCCCAGCCCCAGTTGGGGTCTTGTGGGTGGCAGCCAGTCAATGCGTCTCTCTCACATTGATGTTTCTCTCTCTCTCTTCCTCCCTCTCTCCCTCTCGCTCTACCTGAAGATAAATGCAAACGTGTCCTCAGGTGAGGATTTAAAAAAAAAACCTCTTGGAGCAAGCAAGCGTGGAGTCTCAACACTAATGGCCAATATTCACTTAGAACTTCCCTGGGCCAGGCACTATTCCCAAAATTTCATGGACACATGAACGTACCCTCTGGCCCCAGGAAATAAGTATGCTGAGGAGCTATGTTTTACAGATAAAGAAAATGGGTCTTGGAGAGGTTACATTACTGGCCCAAGATCAGAGTTCTGCTCTAGTAAGTGGCACACAGGTGTGTTATGATCCCAGAGCTGTTAACTCCTTGGATATTAGCTTTTAAGTGGATCTCGGTTGCCATTCCCTGCACTCACCAACCTCACCGGCAATCCACAGATTCTGGGCGCACCACTCACCCTGCAAGGAAGGCTTGCCTTTCTCCTCCAGCCGGGCTGATCCGACCTGGCCCCAGGGCCCCGTGTTCCTTAAGCAATCCCCTCGTACCTGATCTTAGGTCTCAACAAATGCCTCTGGGTGCGGATTTGTACCTCTGGCATCTTTGTGCTGTTTTTATCATTTATTTTTATAACTTCTGATGTGTATTCGGTTAAAAGACCTTTCGCCCTTATGGACTACTAGCTTGGTTGCCAAACCTAACTCAGTAAATTGAGGCCAACGGAGAGAGGTGCCCCCTGCAGTGTGAAGGCTAGCCCAGTGACAGGGTATGGGTGAGCTCCATACCAGACCCCTCTTGCTGCTATAGAGTACACTTTGGAAATCAAGATAAGATATTTCACCTTTGTTTAGGAGGTGACACATTCATAGAAATAGAAAAAGGGAAATGTCTTTTTTTTTTTTTTTATCCTCACCCGAGGACATTTTTCCATTTTTTGTTCAGATAGAGTGGGAGGGAGAGAGAGAGAGAAACATCAATGTGAAAGGGACACATCGAGTGGCTTCCTCCCACACGACCCAACCACACTCAGGGACAAACTGCAACTGAGGTATGTGCCCTTAGCGGGAACTGAACCCGGGTCTCTCTGGACCGCAGGCCGACGCTCTAACTGCTGGGCTAGGGCGAAAAGGGAAATGTCTTAATTCTGGATGTGGCTGATCATGGGCAGTGGATTGTGAACAAGGGCTGCGTCTGGTCTCATTAGTATTCCCAGCATGGGCCGTGCTACCCAGAACCCAGGAATGAGCTCTTGTCTGGGGACTCCTGCTCTTGCACCGCAGAGACCCCTCGGCATTTAAGAAAATACAGCTGCCATGGTCCGGGCACGCTCCGGAACTGCTGTGGCTGCCGAGGTACGCGACGAGAACCTCGGTTTCCATAAGCCCGCGGTTCTGCGGGCTTCCCCTCTCTTATTGCCCTCAGTGTGCAACATTCATCACGGTCTCCCTGGAGTGACAGAGCCACAGAGGGTGTCCCTCCAAAGAGCAGACTGGGCGAGCCAGGGCCACCATGCCCCGAGGGTCCCACACAGTCACGGGCAGACAGGTCCCAAGTCACTTTGGGGTTGTCCCTGATTCCTGGGAGAATGGCTTTATCAAATCAAAGGCCTTAATCAAATAAAACTAAAACAGGTTTGAACAACTACATATGGCACAAGAAAGGAGGCAGAAAACCCAAAGGACGAGGCCAGCCAGTTCTCCCATCCCTTCATCCCTTCATCCCTTCATCCCTTCATCCCTTCCCCACACACATCACCAGCCACTTCCTTCCCGGGAAGGTGAGCTTCCCTCCTGAGCTTGAAACACGTGTTAGTTAGAGCTCCGCTGGACTGGCACAGCCCACTTGGCACTGCTTTGGAGAAACACCCCAAACTAGTTATTCATCCTGCCCTGGACCCCAGAGGCCCCAGTCCATCCAACACACAGAGAGAAAGAGCGGCCACGACAAATGGGTACAGGGGTGCTTTCCCCCAGCCAGTGCTCCTCCTCTCTCTCCTCCAAAGCTGAGCTCGTTCCTGATGTGCTTCTTAGTTGAGTGGATCCACCACCCCTTCAGTCTGAGGGGTATGCACGTGGGTGTAGCTGAAGGTGCCGATGCACGGGAAAGGGAGGTGCACAGTTCTCTCCTGATGCTGCACCAGGGTCAACAAGGACAGTCTGCTCCAGTTTGTTGAACAGACAGCCGCTAGGTGGAGACGGGGGCCGTCATCCACAATACCCTCTTTGGAGCCATGGAATCTCTCTCTCTCTCTCTCTCTCATTCCCCCTCTCCCCCCAACCCTTACTCTGCCTAAAACTATTGCAAGTTTTCTAAATGTTTCTGTTTTCTCCGGTTATGAATTCCTTAAAACCCTTTCACTTGGGGGCTGCTAGTATTTCAAGAAAAAGGCCAGTTGCATTAATGGAATGTAACTTTAGCCGCCCAGTGTATTTTCCTACCTGCCAAGAAATGAAAGTTCCAGTGGTTTTCAAAAATGAGAGATGCAAGAAACAAGTGTCTGGTGTTTCTCCAAAAGAGGCGGCCTTGAAAACTCCGGCCCAGTCATTAAACCAGAGAGGCCTGGTTTTGCAGTGAGCTCTTTGCTCTTTTGGGTGCATTTTCTGCCACACTCCTGCTATTTTGTTTACGCGTGGGGGTCTCTTGTTAGGAAAAAGGGAAACGGGTTAATGGAAGGTTCTCAAATTCTTTTCTTAGGTGCCTACAGTCTCAATGGGATCGATTTCATCATTTCTACACCGAATGCGGCAGCAACATTGGGTTTCTGGCTCAGATAGATATCTTCAAGCCCTTGTGAGCTGAAGTACAAGGAGCGTGGCGATGGGAAACGTGGGCACCACTGGGTTCCTAAGGAGAGCCTGGGGAATGTGGCAGGTACAGGTGTGCATCGTCCGGGGAGCATCCGGAGGATTCCTGATTCCTCTGTCACTTTCAGGACCCCTAACCAAAATAGCCTCTACCAGGGGCAGCTACTACCCATGTCGCCTGTACTCAGTGCAGGGACCAGAAGGCAGCTGCCCAATGTCAGCTTTTCCTCCCAGAGACAAACGTCGCTATGAGACAATGTTGTCATTTAGCAGGTTGAGGATAGATTCCAAGTAGTAAGTGGGCTGGATCCCCACCAAGCAGCAGACAAGACCCGAAACTGACAAAGGCTTTGAGTCTGGCTGCAGCACCCCCAGTATTTTTCCCACGTGGGGGAGGGGGAAGAAGTTGACGAATGTGCCCCAGGAAGATTCAACAGTGGTGGTCAGGAAAACGGGCACCTGGACGGCTCTACAGGAGCTGTGGGTCGTGTCCTTCCGTAGAAGACAAGGAGCTGGTCAGGGTGGAAGGTGTAGCTGTCAGGCTCCCTGTTGTCCCTTGGGACTGACGTGAGTGAGGATGGCAAGCCACGCCACCGGCGGCTTAGTCTTGCTTTGGGGATCGGAATTCCTGATGAACGGGAGAACTTTTTCACTTGGAAGGCAACTGCTTTGCGGATTTCACCCATTTTCCATTTCAAATTTCAGCTTTTAGTAAGTGGCTGGGTCACGGAAAAGCCCAGCCACGCCTCCCCCTTGGCTGTTTAGAATCAACAGGAAGGAAAATGAAGAGAAACCTCCATTTGCTGCCTTCAGAACTTTCTCGAGGCAGAGCGTTGAGAGGCGAATGCAAACATTCTCTTGCTAGTCCTTTAAAAGAAATAGCTATTTTCCAGCACATTATACAAAAAGTGTCAAGCAACTGTCCCCCTGTATCTCCTCGTGGCTCCTGGTTTGCCTGTTGATCTCCAAAACGACCCCCGCACAGAAACCTCTCCAATGACTGTCCTGGTAGTGGTGTTGAGACCCAGTTCGACGTGTTTTTCTCTTACAGAGAAATGATTGGTTTCAGTTTGGTCTTCATTGGTTTATTTTCACATTCTTCCTGAAAGTAGTACTTATTGTATGAGGTTGATGGTGCTCCCCACCACCCTGTTTCTAAGTAACTCATCTTCTTTGCTGAACTAAACCTCCTCACCTAGGACCTCAGAGCTAATCCAGTTCAGGCTAAGACGACCTTCTCATAAGAGCATTAAACTTCGACATGGATGTGGTTAGGGTTTTATCATTTGTTGTTATTGTTTTGTTTTGTTTTTTTTACAGAAAACACATTTAATTATAAAACACTAATTTTTCAAATGATTGTCCCTGTTGAGAACATGATGCTGCGATGGCAATGTACATCTTACCGATGGAGGCCCGTTTTCCAGCTACAAACACCCCTCTTTTCCATTTCATCCTTCATTGCCTGCTTGCTGAGGTCACATGCCACTGAAATAGCAGTCACCACTGCATTTCAAATGTTGAAATGACATGTCTGTGTCTGATGGTGGCGGTTTATACAAAACGACTGCAAGCCCACTGAAGAAATGGCGATAATTTTACAAGTAACCCTTATGGCCACCAGCAGACTTGATGTTATCATAAACCCAGCAAGCTCCTTTAATTCTACATTCACTGATATCCCAGAGAACACACGCGCTACCTACCGTGACACCAGGAATAATTGGTCCAGGTATTGAGCCTCGCAATCAAAGCATCATAAACCGTATTCCCCATGCGAGAGGCCGTTGCCTTGGTCAGAATTCTGTTTCTAAAAGACAGCCAGAGGCCTTTCACAACTGTCCTTGTACTGAAAAGAGAACAGATATAACGCCTCCTGCAGAAAGTTCTGCTTGTGAAGCGAGAGCTGGAAAATGTGAGACTCGATGTACACATTTGCCCACGTTCTTTGGCTTTTTTTTTTTTGCTGCAATAGTTTTTACCTTAATGGCTGGTTCTCGTCTCACTGTGTCCATCCTGAGGGGTGTTCATCAGGGGCTCTGGGTCATTTTAGATTTGAGCAATCTGCCTTTATCATAAATACCGAATCAGGCACCTTTGAACATCCCATATTTTCAAGACATGAGCGAGCGGGACCTACATGTTGATTTCAGGAGCTGGACCTGCATTTGCTCAGTGGCTCAGTGTTGCTTGGGTCTTGGGATGGGATGTGGCCCTCATCTTCCTAGCACAGATTTATGAACTTTGCACTGCTGAATTGATACTATAAAAACAAAATAATTTTCAGACCAAAGGCCACGTGTGTGCGATTTTGACAGCCTTGTGCATCATATGGCAAGCAACAATTTTTCTCAATATCAGCTGCTGAAACCAGGTTCCGTGTGAGTGATGTTGCTATTACGCGGAGCCACTGACGGCCATGCCGGCTGCGGTGTGATTTCTCTTCTGGAAACTGTTTGCTATCTTTGCCTCATATGCATCAGGCACCGAAAAAAATCACTTTGATTTCAGCCTCAGGTGGCCCTGCCCCCATTTACATGTTCCAAAACTTCCAAGGGAAATAAAACCATCCCAGTCATATCTATTTTGGATCATCAGAGCACAGAAACGATCCAGGTGTTTATCTGACTCTTTATTTCCCTCCTCTTAATTGAAACTCTTGGAAGTTAATTTATTGGCATTTTTAATCTATTGCACTGTCTAAAGATGCAATTTATAAAATCCCTACCAGCAGTAACCTCCACCACAGCCAGGTGGCTTTCCGGATGCTTGTTTATTGTAAATGCGACATCTCTGGTCTTTTTTTCCTTTTTAACTTCTCAAGGGGAAATTTAGCATTTGTACTTTTTTGTTCGGGGCTCTAGTCACGGGTACAAACTCAAGAAAAGGAAATAGAGACCAGAGGAATGAGGAATAATTTACAACTAAACCCATGAAGATGAAAGGAAGAGCGCAAAGAGGAAATTAATGACTTAGCGGAGTTCAGCCTGACCCGCTCCACAGTTTTGTTGCTGAATGTCGCTTTAACCCGCCGCCCTAGAACGGGCACCTGGCCCCTCTCTGGCCCTGAGTGTGGGTCAGACTTTTTTTTCTGTATGGCTGAGATGTAAAGAAAGATAACTCTGGGAATCTGAACTTCTTTTTCCCTGCCTGGCTTTTAAAAACCTGCTCCCCGTTTTCTCCTTGTATGTCATGATAAAAACCAAGTTCCTATGCATGATGTTTAAAGGCATTTGCTCGCTTTTCCTTCACTGATTGCACGTTCATTTTTCAGTGGGCCGTTACTAAGTGCCAAACACCGCCTGCAGGACAGCAAGGCAGAGGTTGGGGGAATGGAGCACACTGGAGTGGGTCAGCAGTGTTCTCCCTTCTGAGACGCGAGCCTTTAGGATTGGGCATAACCTTTGTTCACAATTACCACCTATCTGTTGTGGAGTGTATTAGGGACAGTGACCGTTTATGAACAAACTACAATGGGAATTCCAAAAAGATAAAAATCTTTCCGTGGTGAGAAGTTTCAAGGAGATTTCCAGGGGACTTACTTGGAATTTGTTCGGCAAGATGGAATAATTTCCCAGAAGCAGGGACCAGGCTGACGGGGAGCAGGAAAGTGGGAAGAGGACGGCCCCGTTGGCAGGGGGAGGGCCACTCCAGCTCTACCGAAGCTGAGGAGGGTGGAGAAGCAGGCTGGGTGGGCACGCAGCGACTGGCACGGGGAGTGGCTGGAGTGGGGACACGCCAGCGTCTCTCTTATAAAGACCTTATGAGTTTTATCTAGAATCACAAGGTGTTAGAGCTGAAGGGATGTTGCAAATCTAGGCCAGTCCATACACTTTACAGGTAAGGAACCTGAGGTCCAGACAGGTTAAGCTACCTGTCTGGTATCACACAGCCAATTCGAGACAGAGCCCGGACCAGAACTCTTCGGTGTCGGCTATCTTTGCAGCTTAGAAGCAATGGAACTCAAAAAAAAAAAAGACAAAAGCCTGACAAGCCAAGACTGGACGACAGAGGTAAAACCACACAGCCTCGTTTGCTCACTCAGGGGAGGCTCTCGTGGTTCTGAGGCCTCCGGACCCAGACTGGAGCTGTCTCAGCTCTCCCCGGTCTCCAGCTCACTGACTGAAGTTCCTGTGACTTGTCCTCCCCCACAAGGGAGTAAGTAGCCTCTGCATCAGATGTTCCTGGTTCAATCTCCGCTCTGCCACCTACTAGCTATGACTCGTTTATCCTCCCTGTGCCTCAGTTTCCTCATCTGTACAATGAGGTTAGTTAAACCTACTCCAAAGGGTTTTTGTAAGAATTTAAGAAGTGAAAACATTTAAAACAGGACATGGCATATAGTAAGCGCTCAATAAATATCATCTATAGCAGCGCTTCTCAACCTGGGGGTCGCAACCCCTTTGGGGGGTCAAACGACCCTTTCACAGGGGTCGCCTAAGACATAACAGTAGCAAAATTACAGTTATGAAGTAGCAACAAAAATAATGTTATGGTTGGGGGTAACCACAAACATGAGGAATTGTATTAAAGTGTCGCGGCATTAGGAAGGTTGAGAACCACTGATCTAGAGACTTTGATCTCAGGGGTACATACAGATAATGGATCTTATATTTTTGCCCTTAGATCTGGAATCTCCTGGAACCCTATCTGCTTCACTGATGGGGTTTTGAGACCTGGCTCATGCTGACTTTGCTCCTCTTCCCTTCCCTTTTCAACCTTTCTCTTGTTTTTTCATCTCTTAATTACCCTAAATCCCAATCATTCCCACAAATACAACCCTGGGTTGCTGCTGTCACCATGAGCAACAGAATCCATCATCGAGATATCAGAACTCGGAATCTCAGAAAGTGTTAAAACTAGAACATTGCGCAGAGAGTATCTGTGCAAATGTTCAATCGTGTTTCTCTTCTATGAAGGTAATCAAAAATTATACGTGCTTTTGGTAGTTAAATTCAGAAAGCGAAGAAAGATCCTCTTCCCTGTCTGCATGGTAGGGAAAGTCATTTCATCTCTGGACTCCCCCAGAAATGTTTACAACCCTCGTTCATAACACTCAAAGGTTGTCGTTCCCTCGTGTTCCCGGAGGCTGAAGCGTTCAAGGAGAGGCCCTGCTTGTGTGCACCTGTGCCTGCCACCTTCGTACACCACTCACGATGCGAAGAAATGAGTGGGTGAGTGAATGAATGCAGAAAGGGAGGAATAAGACTGATTCGTATTTTTTCACCACACTCTTATCCTTTGGTGCCTGACCACTTGGGACTGAAATGAAAGTCCTAGCTGTAAGTCAGACTCTATCACATGTGTACACATTTTTATGACTTACATTGAAAATTAAGCGCTTGATAATGACCTATTTCATTTTTATGAATGTGTAAATTAGGGTAATAAAATTTGAAATGAAATTCACAGATCAGCCTCGATTCAGCCACAGCCAGTTTTCGTTGTTACGTCCTTCCCGGGGCACTCAGCTCAGGACTGTAGTTCAATGTATTTCTACATTTCCTGCGTTCTCTCTTCCGCGGTGTTAACCTTTTCACGGAATCCGGGGACTCCCTTTACACAGGACGGGGTGATTCTAGGTTAGACGTGGTAAATAAAGAGCTAGATTCACAAAGGCATGTCTTCGGGAGCCTCTGATTGTAGAAGTGACAATATCCCCTTTCTGTCATTTTCTCAGAAACGTCATCATCATTAGCTCACATATAAAAAGCTAATAAAGCACATGAAAAAGAGACATGGATCGTGGACCTAATCAAATTTTCCGAGCTCCATTCATAATTTACAGGAAATACAGAGGCCAGAAAGTTATAAGGCTGGTTTCAAAAAATAAAATAAAATAAACAGAGAAAGCAAGGTGTGGGAAGAGAAGGAGGAGATAGATGATTAACCTATAGATTAAAAGAGATTTAAGAACCACGTCAACTGCACCCAAGGTATGGACCTTATTTGGATTTTGATTCAAGCAAACAAATGGTTAAAATAAAATGACACTTATGAGATAATTGAACAACATATATTTTGAATTTTTCGTCAACTTTAAAAGGTGAAATAAAGGTATAATAGTTGTATTTTTTAAAGGTATTCTTATCTTTTACAGGCATGCACTAATGTATTTATGAGTAAGATCATTTAATTTCTCAGATTCAAAATAATGTAGGAGGGACTTCCGCTTCCAGGCAAGATGGAGGAACAGGGGCCAGACTGTCCCCCGGCCGGAAATGCCCTCTCCTCCAAAAAAGACAAAATATGTGAAACAATGTTTTCTTCAAGGCACTGGACACAGGCAACAAAGGACTGTCCTCCCTGAGAGATGGGGAGGAAGAGGCGAGTCGGACCATGGCCATTGGTCTAGATGGTGGCACAGGAGACATGTAACCCTAGCAGGGTCCCAGGGACTCCCTGGGCTGAGAAGACAGAGCTGAGAATCCAAGGACAGGACTGTCGGCAGCAGCGAACGGCTCAGAAAGAGTCTCAGCGACAACAGTCACCGCTGGTCGGAGCCTTCGTGTGAGCAGAGCACCCAAGGCGGGGAGAGAAAGCCCTACCCAAAGGGTACGAACAGTCCCGGGTCTCGCGAGGCTCGGAAGCGTGCCTGCTCTCACCAGCCGGACTGGAGAGCGCTGGGCTGAGATTCAGGGAGGGCTTGTCTCAGTAGGGGGACAATTCCACTAAGCATGGCTTTGGACCCACTTACCAAATAAAAAGCAAGATCCAAAATGTGCAAGCTCTTTCCAAGTAACTTAACTGCATCCCAGAACTACGCTCAAGAACTTTCATAAGAACACAAAATTATCCTCTACCCAACAAGGTACAATTTATAATGTATAGCATCTGATCAAAAATTACCAGGTATGCAAAGAAGGTGAACACCACTACTCCGAACGAAGAGGATAATCAACCAATACAAACTGACAGGGAACCAGCAAAGATGATAGAAATAGCGCACGAGGGCTTTGCACGTTATAATAATTGTATTTTTGATGTTCCAATGCAGTAGCGGGAGTGGCTATCCTAATGTCAGAAAAAAATAAAGCTTAAGACCAAAAAAATTACTAGAAACAAAGAGGAGCATTTAAAAATGATAAAAGTGTCAATTCATCAAAAATTGTGACAATTTATACACAAATGCACCTCACACCAAAGCCTGAAAATACAGGAAGCAAAAACAAGCAGAACTGAAGGTAAAAAGAGACAGGACAACAATAATAGTCAGAGATGTCAGTGCCCCACTCTCAATAATAGAAAAACTAGGCAGAAAATTAGCAAGTATATAAAAGATGAGAACAACACTATCAGCCAACTTTCCACAAGAAAACGCCAGGCCCAGATGACTTCACTGGAATTCTACCAAGAGAAGTAATAACAACGATATACAAACTCCTCCAGTAAATTCAAGATGGTGGAATATATCTTAACTTATTCTATAAGGTCAGCATTAAACTGTTACCAAAATCAGACAATAACATTATAAGATTAAAAATCCACATAAAGTAGAGGTCCTTACACAACCAACCCTTAAAGCCTCTCTATGCCCCTTAAAGCCTCTCTATGCCCCTCAGAGCCTCTCTATGCCCCTCAGAGCCTCTCTATGCCCCTCCCACTGCCGTCTCAGTCACATCCTCCATCCCCATGAAACTCAGCCCTGCCCTGTTTTATCTGAATGACTACCCAAATCTCCACACTGCCTCCATAACACAGATGGAGAAATCTTAACATGGACATTTTGGCCTAGCTGGTGTGGCTCAGTGGTTGAGCGCTGACCATGCACCAAGAGGTCACCGGTTCGATTCTCAGGCAGGGCACATGCCCAGGTTGTGGGCCCGATCCCCAGTGTGGGGCGTGCAGGAGACAGCCTATCGATGCTCTTTCTCATCAATGTTTCTATCTCTCTCCCTTTCCCTTCCTCTCTCTCTAAAATCAATAAAGAAAAATTATATTTTTTAAAATGTAAATTTTGGCCATAATGGCCCCCCTTTCCTCCAAGTTAGAGTCTAATTGACAAGGCTTAAGACACCCTTTTGTGATCTGGCCTCTTGGCCCCCAGGCTCATCTCTTATTTCTCCCCTTCTTCATGCTTCGCCCCATGATCCAGCCACACTGACCAGCTCGCTCTTCTCCAACACACAAGTCCTGGGCTTGCCCTTTCCTCTGGGCCCTGATATCCATGGTTCCCTCTTCTTGGAATACTTTCTCTACCCTGCCCACCCTGTCTCATCTTCTTCTGATGAACTATACACAATATTTTAAGATGTAATATATCAATTTTTCCATAAACCCTTTCCGACTCCCCCTACCCACCCAAGTCTGGGTCGGCTGTCCTCCTAATACTTCCAGCCATCACTTTGCTGCCACTGCTGCACCAGTTTCTATGACCTATGACAACTGTCTGCGTATTTTCTCAGAGTTCTCATCTCTCTGAGGGCCGAGACCATGCATTGCTCACTCTGGTCTTCCCAGCACCCAGAACACTCTGTGTGGTTGAAACGAGGCTCAACAAATATTTGTTAACTGGGTATTAAGTTCCATTTATTAAATGCTTACAATGCTCTAGGCATTGTGCTAGGGACTTTGCAGGAATTATCTTTTTCTTATCACATCCACCCAACGAGGTACTATTCTAATATCCACTTTACAGAGGAGGAAACTGAGGTACAGAAAATTAGAAAACTCATCTGACATTACAACAGATACATTGTAGAGACACAATTCAAACTCAAGTTTTTGGGTCTCTGAAGTCTATGCTTCTAACCACAATAGTTTACAAATGAATGAATGAATGCATGCATGCATGCATGAATGAATGAATGCATGATTATTATTTGAACAGCTACTTACTGAGCACCTACCACATGTCAGAACCTGTTCTAGGTGCTGAGATACTACAGTGACTAAAACAGACCCAAATCATGCCTTAAATGAGTCTATGTTCTAAAGGGAAGGACAATCAATGATCAAAATACATAATTAATTTGATGTATGATGGAGCAAAGGCAAGAAACAGAAATTGGAAGTCACACAATTTTACAAGGCTGGTTAGGGAGGCATCACTGAGAATGTGACATTTGAGCAAGGTCCTGAAAGTGAATAAACAAGTGAAAGCTTTTCTAACATTTCATAATGGTTTGCAAAGCAAAGACTTTCAGATAAATAATAAATGAATTTTTTACCAAGTAGGTCCCATGTATAGCACATAGGTATACTGAAAAATAATTCGTCATATTTTGATTTTAAATGTGGCAACTCTGCGCTCACGGCAAAGCCCCCCTCCAGGTCAGACTAGGATAAGCTGCTTTTCGTTACTGATTGTGGGCCTATGGGATCTGTATCTTTCTGAAAATCCGGAAAGAGGCGGTTGCAGGGAGCTGGTGCATTAACATGCAGCTTCAGCAGAGTTCCCCTTGGCAGGCGCCGAGCTCCACATAGATTTCTCCCATAAGCGGGAAATATCATTTTGTAGATCTTGACAGATGGGTCTTGCCCATGAGGGAGGACATTTAGGACAATTCACACCAACTGGCATATCAACAGACTTTGAAAGAAAGCTATTAAAAATGGGATTGTGTTAGCTCTGATTTATGCTGAACAAAATAAGCAAACTAAGAAACCCATTAGAAGGGAGATATATGACATTTAACATGTGAGGACTTTGAAAGGCAGAAGAGTGCACAATTAGTTCTTACTCCGCTAGGTTGTGAAATGCTGCTTTTCAAATGAGAGCTAATAGTGTAATGATTTCTCGTCGAAACTAAAATGTTATCTAAACTTGGGAAGAGCTGGCCGTGTATGAGTGGATTTCCTCTTATGTGTTCTAAGCTATACGGCCAAATGGCAAACTCAAATCGAGAGCAGTTATAACAGGAATAGCCTCTAATAATGTCTTTCAATTGCCTCCCTCAACTCCGGTCTCCATAGGCTATTACTTGACAAACCCTTCAAGTGACGAGCTTAAATGTCACTTTCTCAGCCAGAGTTCCTGCACCTCTAGGACTCCATTAAATCTCATGTTATCTGTCCCCTCGCATAACACTTTTCTCGCTGTAACAGTTGTAGAGTTTCCATCTTCCTCATTAGACTGGGCCACATAGTCACCTTATTCGGTACTATGTCTCCAGCACCCAGCGTGGTTTGGGCAAATAGATGATGTTCAATAAACAGGAACTGATTACAAAGCGTTCAAGAGGTTGGCAGCCTCAAGCTGAACCAATGACAGAGTCTAGTCTAGGAATGAAATTGGTCTCCTAGCAAAGTTGAGAAGAATGGTAAGTTGCAATTCTTTAAATAACAAGTTTGTATGGCGTTTCTTTTATAAGGAAAAAATTATGAACACTATTCATTAAACAAATAAGTGAAGCCTCGGGACTCAGCAGTTTATCTTCCAAGATCAAAGGAACAAAGGGAGCTGAGTGAACATAATATCCTGGGCTCTTCTTCATAACCTGGGTGCACATCATAGGAGAACAAGGAAGTCATGGTCAGCAGATGTACACGTCGATCCCTCATCCATGAGCATGCACTTGTTTAGGTAATATATGCACCTGATGATAGATTTTGATAATTTATCATACCTCTTCTATTCATAGTGTTCTAGGTCTAATTCATGCTAATCCAGACTAAAGAGGTGTTATGCTCACAGGAATAATAATCCACGCTGAGCTAAGCCAGGGTTTCTCAGCCTCTGCCCTATTGAAGACTTTTTTTTTTTTTTTGGCGAGGGGTCTGTCCTGTGCATTGTAGGATGTGAGAGAGGTCTGTCCTGTGCATTGTAGGATGTGAGAGAGGTCTGTCCTGTGCATTGTAGGATGTGAGAGGGTCTGTCCTGTGCATTGTAGAATGTGCGAGGGGGCTGTCCTGTGCATGGCAGGGTGTGAGAGGGTCTGTCCTGTGCATTGTAGGATGTGCGAGGGGGCTGTCCTGTGCATTGTAGGGTGTGAGAGGGTCTGTCCTGTGCATTGTAGAATGTGCGAGGGGGCTGTCCTGTGCATGGCAGGGTGTGAGAGGGTCTGTCCTGTGCATTGTAGGATGTGCGAGGGGGCTGTCCTGTGCATGGCAGGGTGTGAGAGGGTCTGTCCTGTGCATTGTAGGATGTGAGAGGGTCTGTCCTGTGCATTGTAGAATGTGCGAGGGGGCTGTCCAGTGCATGGCAGGATGCTTAGTAGGATACCTAGACTCCATCTGCCCACTAGATGCCAGTGGCTCCCCTCCCTGAGGTGTAACAACTTCAGACACTGTCATATGTCCCCTGGGAGCAAAACCAACCTCAGCGGAGGATCACTGAGCTAATCTTTACTGAGGGCTTCAAACATTCCACCACTGTACTAAGTGCTGATAGGATATATCTCAGTTACCCCTTCAGACAAGTACTATGAGATAGGAGTCACTAGTATACCCATTCTACAAACAGGGAAAACTTCAAGGTCGCTCAAGTTCATTCAGCTGGTAAGTAGTGAAACACGCTTGTCATCGCTGGTCTCTAGTTCAAGTGGCTTATGGGTGGAAAGGGGCGAAGTGGGAGCTGGTGAGGGAGAACCACGAAGATACCCGGCGGTAGCTGCTACGGTTTTATGACTGGTGTCCAGCAGAGGCCGGCTAGGGACAGACAGCTAGCAGCTCCTGCAGGCCTTCGTTAAGAAGGTAACCCTAGGGCAATCAGAGCCAGTCCATCTTCATGTTCTGTCTGTGAGCTTGCCAGCTGTCTTCAGGCTGCCTGCTTAAGTAAACAAGAAAGATACGAACAGGAAGATCAAAGCCAAAATTAAAGGACTGTTGTTATTATTTGTTCTCTAACATTTAAAGATAGCGAACCCCCACAAGGTTAGTCTATTGCCTGTGTGTCAGATTTCAACCTGGGGTGCCAGGCTTCAAATCTGATGCCAGAGTTCTGATCCCAGAGCTCCGGGCCCAGCCCTGTCCCTCCCTGTCCCGGAGCCGAGGACGCGCTCAGCCAGGCGCGGCCGCACGGGGCTCTGTGTGCGGTAGGGCTGCTTTCTGAGCCGTCCCCATCCGGCCCCAGGAAAGGAAAGGTCATTCCAGCAACACCCAGCGGAGACACCCGAGATTCTCTGGGGGGCCCGGGACTCCTCCAGACTTGGCTGATGGAAGATGCCTCAACGACCAAGACAGTCCGTCTCTCGGCCGGAGCGTTCGCAAGCAGCCCTCCCTGGGGATGCGGCTCTGCTTGGAGGGGCTGCTCCCGAGGTTTCTGCAGCGTGGCCACAGGCCAAGTTCCTGGTTCGAGCCCTCCCTACCTGAAACCAGGGCTCGGCTCCAAACTGGTGGGCACTCTAGGTCTGTAACTCAGAAGAAACATAGGACAGGAGGCCTGTATAGGATGTCCACAGAGGCACCGCTAACAGTCGTGAAACTTGCACACACATTCAGGTGCCTCCCAGTGGGAGCGCAGGAGCAGAGACGGCATTAAAAATGAATGGAGCAGCCTTCGCTTCCAGATAGAAGCCTAAACAAACAACCAGCAGCAGCAGCAGCAATAAAATAGACAAAATACATAAAACCAACAGTTCTCAAGACACTGGAAATTAGGCAATGAAGGACATGGTTTCTAAGATGAAAAAGAAATGAGATGAGCCCAGCTGGTGTGGCTTAGTGGGTTGAGCATTGTCTTATGGACTGAGAGGTCCTGGTCCACTTCTTGGTCAGGGCACAGGCCCGGGTCACGGGCTCCATCCCCAGCATGGAGCGTGCAGGAGACAGCTGATCAATGTTTTAACTTTTCTCTTCCTCTCTCTCTAAAAAATCAATAAAAACATATTTTAAAAAAAAAAAAAAAAAGAAAGAAAGAAACAAGAAATGAGATGAGCCTTGAAATCATCTGCAGCTTATAGACTTAAGAAAATTTCCAGGCCCAGCACAGCAGGAGTGTACGCAGGTGCGGTCAACAGACTCCCTGATTTCTGCCCATAAAAATACAAGTTGTGTCCCGTAGGTACAGTTCATGTTGTCTGTCTATAAACACTGAATACTTCAGCATCTATTTATAAATTTATTTCAGTATTCTTCACCTGCTTATATATGTGTGTTCTTTAAATTCTCCTTTGAACAAATTGTGACATCTTAACTGGTTCCTCCATTAACTAATGAGTTCAATAAAATCTCTGACCCATGTTCATTTTATATTTATGTGCGAGTTATGAGTTTGTCTTTTAAAAACCATAGTCTTTAACCCAGGTCCTGGCATGTGGTAGGTGCTCAGTAAGTAGCTGTTCAAATGCTTACAATGCTTTAGGCATTGTGCTAGGGTCTGAAGGACTGTGTTTGAGAGGAAGGGTGAACCGCAGTGTTTCCTGACAACTTTCTAGCAAGCTGTGGATTCGCTGAGGAGAATACTACCAGGGAACACAACTGGCAGAAAGAACAGTTTCTCCGTGTCTTGTTTCTGAAATATAAACGTGCACACATGTCACTGAGGAAGCAGATGACAGTGCTCACAGGACACCGAACCATTTTGCAAATGGTGCCTTATTTTAAAGTTTTATAGATGGCTAGCATCATATACCCAAGACCCTGTCGTGTAACATTTATAATTAATATGTATATACTTTGCTAGGCACTGTGCTAAGTATTGGGAAATGTTTGTTATATCAGGGTTTATTTACAAATCAAATGCTTTGCATGTATTGGTCTCCTGTTCAGAAAGCGGAACAGACTTATATACTCATATCTCATCAGTATCACCTTTCAGGTCCTTTCCAATCCCAAGATCAAATAGCTCTATCTACGATTCTCTCCCCGACAGACCACAAAAACAAGCAGCAAGTGTGTGTAACACTTTGTACTTCAGTGCACCTGTGGCAGAAAAAAATCGATGGAACAAATAAGCGTTGGGTACCGCTGTCAAACCACACACTAATACCTGTCTATTATATAGTAATATTGGGAACATATTAAGGGAAGTAAATTTATAGTTTTAAAATTATATTACATATCCCATTAATTATCCCAACTTATCTTGAGATAGAAAGTGAAGAAAGGAATTCAATTTTTCTGTTTTGCTGAGAGAATACATGAGATGTTGAGATGCTGATTAGTTAGGGTTATGGAGGATGTGGGGGGAAATTATTATATTTAAAGTAACTTGCTGATTTAGTTGGTCTAGTGAAAGAAATGGTCAACTCAACATGGCGGGGAGGATCTAATTCAGTGGAGAAGTTCTCTCTGCAGGTCCGTTCCACTAATTGGATTTATGTCATGACGGCCAATAGAAAAGCCATGTGGTGATTCAAACACTGGCCTTTTATTCCAGATGTTGAAACAATTGGTTGAGTCAGTTAAAAAAAGAAGAAAAAAGGTTACTTCAGTAAGAAAAAAGTTACAAAATCACTTGTCTTGTTTGAATAGAAAAAGGAACCAGCTAATTGTCTGAAGTTTCAAAAAGGGGGTGAGGAATTATCTATTATTAAATGGATGTGATGCCCGTCTAATAATTTATTCTCCAGAGAGAACATTTCTAGTTGAATAAATAAGCCCACGTATAAAGCAGGTTCTCCTGGGCTCTGTTCTTCTCGAGTATCAGGCCTGTTTCCTAGAAGTGTCCACTCTCTCTTCTTCCTTTGTCTCACCCCTGTGAGCAGGGAGCCTGGACTCGCTCTCCACGTGGCTTCTTGAAGAAAAGCAGAGGAGGAGGACCATTTCCTGTGGTTTGTGGATGTTTTTTGTGAAGGTCTGGGAACTTCTAAGGGACTGCCCTCACTGGTGGCACTCCTACACACCTGCCTAGTTCTGAAGGCCAGAGGTCGTGATCTTGAGCAAGCCGCTAAGTCGTTCTGTTGAAAAGGGGACGAGAACACCGATGTGGTAGCCGATGGGCAAAGTTCATCTTCTCCGAGCTTCAGTTTCCTTCTTCATACAATTAGGGTAAGAAGAATACTCGCCCTACAGGGTCTTAGACCAGGCACCGTACCAAATGTTTTATATATATTATCTGATTTAATGCTCGGAACAATCCTGTGAGACAGTATAATTGTCATTCCCATTTTACAGATGAGGAGACTGAGACAGAGTGACCTGCCCCAGATCAAACACTGTGTGGTAGAGGCGAGGACTGAACCCAGGTCTACCGGATACTCAAGTCGGTGCTCTCAAACTGCACACTGTCGTTTTCTTTACACCCGCGTCAATGGCAGTCCAGCTGTCCTATCACAAGTTGATGGCCCGAAGCAAGGGTCCGGTAAGTCTCAAAGCTGACAAGCACATGCTTCTGGAGGTCAGTGGCCTAAACAAACCTTTTCCCACATCAGCTGCTATCACTCACTCAGTGTAGATTGTTAGGAGATGAAACCTCAGGTACTTTAGCGATGGCCTGTTGACCTGGGTACTATGGGGTGAGCCAGAAAGCAGCCATACACAGACCAGGCATGTTCTCTCTCCAAAGAAGTTTCTGCTCCAATTGGCTGGCATCAGACCAACCTAATGAACCACAGCTGGTATGCACAACACCTCCCTTTCGGGATCATCAATGCAGAGCAAAAAAGAGAGGCTCCCTTCTCCCACATCCCCGCTAGGGAAGCTTAGTAACTGCTTGTAAACCCCGCCTCCGAGCCGGGAAATGACTGGTGCCCAAGGCAGCCAGGGCTCAGAGCCACCTACCGCATATTCCCAGGTTTGCTTCCAATTATTACCTTTCTCCATGGGAATTTTCTGGGCATATACCTTTCAGGTGGCCTTGTGGAATGAGTCCTGCTGGACAAGTCCAATTAGCATCACATTGTAGAGAACTGCCAAAAGCCTCACAGCCCTGGGCTGGGGAGGGAAGGGGAGGTCTCTCTGAGACCTCGCCACCTCCCCTCATCCCTTTTATCCCCCTCTCCACTTTCGGCACTGTCCCCTGTGCAGACCCCCAAAGATGTCTGCCCTCTTTGGCTCCATGCCTGCGACCTGAGCCACCCCTTCCCCACATCAAAGTGTATCCCTCTATTGTCCTGTTCCCACCTAATCTGATAAAGAAACTTATTCCGCTGTGACGGTGATTTAGTATGTGACATGGAACAACTTACCAAAGGTTCTCATTTTTATGATGCACTTTTTTTTCTCCCTTTTATGGCCCCAGAGTGCTTAGCAATATCCATATGTAAAAAGAAACCATATCTTTAGCTGTTCTCACATCCTAAAAGAGATCTCCCTAGAACCTTGATAGAAGGTTCCCAGTACCGCACGTGGGAACAGAAATTGATGTCCTGTCTCCAGTTGGCATGTACTTGGGAACTCATGCCCCCTGAGTCAGGAAACAGTTCCCCTGAAGAGCGTCTATAAATGGTTTACTGCATGTTTAAGTGGGACTGATAGACTAACTGTTCTTAGGGTTGGGTTTTTTTTTCTTTGCAGGAAATTCATGTCCCTATGTGCTTATTTCCTCCCCTTATGTAAACTCAACATACTTGTTAAAAATTTTAAACGTATGTATTATAAGCAAGACTTTCCAGAATGACATCCCTGGGACTGGAGGCATAATTTAACGTTAGGTTGTGTTCACACAAGCAAAGGGAAATGGTGAGTCGAAGTAATGATTGAGATAATTCGGGTAAAATGGCCCTTTTCTGCCACTAAGGGAATAGCATTTTCCTTTGGGTCAGAATTTTCCAGATTGGCTGTTAGTCTTGTTTTCCACTCTCTACTTTGCCTGTGTAAATTGTTTTTCAACTTGAATTCATTTTGTTTTGCTGGTGGAGGTGGGGTTGCTGCGGAGGAAGGGAGGAGGGGGAATGGGGGAGACCGCATTTCGTTCCGGGACCTGGGACCACATCTAGTTCAAGGCCCGGGTAGGCTTCATGTCTGTTTTAAACCATTCCAAATCTTCACCTTGGCCTGGTAATTAGATAAACCGAGACAAATGGGCCAATTGGCCCGGCGGCACTTTAATCACACTGACCCCAGAACAAATGCCTCCTCTCTCAGTAACGAGTGCACGGCGGCCCGAGAGACATCCGTCTCCTTGCGCCGGCTTTCCGGGCCCCGGTGATTGAATTCCTCTCCCATTTGCAGCCAAAATGTGCTCTCCGTCACCGGCCGTTTCAAAGCAGAAATGTTGCCTTGGGTTTGGCACGACCTGGGCGAGAGCCTGCCTCATTTGGGCATGATAGCTCCTTGCACAAGCGTTGTTATTGGCATAATCATTCTTTCAAATGGGTCCCTGGAGGTTTTTGCCTTCCCCAGCTGCTGTGCATTTTCTCTGATGGGTTTTAGAAATAAACAACAAAAAGTTCCTGAAGTCAAGGAATACTTGGAGTTGGCATCACTGTCAAGACGAGTCGGGTATCACGGGGACAGAAAGTAGAGTGGTGCTGGCCAGGGGGAGGGGGCGCTGGGGAGTCCGTGTTTAATGGGTGTGGAGTTTCACTTGGGGAAAGATCAAAAAGTTCTGCAGATGGATGGTGAGTGTACTTAATGCCAGTGAACTCTGCACTTGAAAATGGTTAAAATGGCAAATTTTATGTTATGTATACTTTATCACAATAATAAAACCATTTTAAAAAGTCAAAGTCAGCCCCGGCCAGAGTGGCTCAGTTGATTAGAGCATCGTCCCGGTCGTGGGTTCAATTCCTGGTCAGGGTACATAACCAGATTTCGGGTTTGATCCCCAATGGGGGTGCGTGCAGGAGGCAATCAGTCCATGTTTCACTCTCACATCAATGTTTCTCTCTCTTTTCCTCTCCCTTCCTCTCTCTCTAAAATCAATTTAAAAAACTAAAAAGTAAAAAGTCAAGTTAACTTTCAGCATTGGTCAATGTTTTATAAGACAGTCTCAACTGTCATGGAAACATTTCTTGAGCTCCACCCCCTCTTTTGATAGACATTTTCTGTCCCCATCCGGTCTGCTGGTGCTGCCTTTGCACACTGCTATTCAAAGATCAGGTCAAAGACACAGAATGCAGGATCTGGGCTAGGTGGAGTCAAATGGAAAAGAACAACTTTACCATCTGATTGTCTACGTATATAGGACGAGGGCCATGCCTGTGGATTCGGGCATAACTCAAGGATCCAGAAATCTGGAGCTTCTAGCTGTTTAGAAATGTGTGTGGAGAACTGGGCATTCCTCCCAGGTTTGATGTGAGTCTCAGCTAGACCTTCAGATCTTCCCATAACCCCCATGGACACGCCTTGCCTTGTGCATTTCCTCAGACCATCAAATTATTGGCTAGTGTCTAATACAGTGACTCGGTTAAGAGACATGGCTCTACATTCAAATAAAGTCAAAAAACCTTCACCAAAGAAATGTATTTCTTCCCAGATAATGTACAAGATTTTGTTTATTTTGTGGGATTGTAGTTGGTTTGTTCCCTTTCAGTTATTTGCACATCAAAACCCTTCATGAGTATATTTTAACAAAGAGATGCAGCTGACAATAGAATAAGGGTCTCTACAAAGATTTTCGGAAATACCTTAGAATGTTCTCTAAAGCACATTTCTTTCTTTAAAAAAACAAAACAAAACAAAAAAAATGCAATTACATTTCTTGCAACCCCTAAGGAATTTTGCTTAAGTGCAGTACGCTGCTCCACATGGCGAACAAAGGGAAAAGCGAGCTCCGGATCCCCCAGCAGAATACCGATCAGTGCTAATGCTCTCGCACCTTCTGCTCCGCGGCGCGCGCGCGGCTAAGTAGTTACCCGACAGCAGCGCTCACGCCGCTACCTGCGCTCTTGCATCAAAATCTCACTTAATGAGACCAACTTATGTGTAGCAACTGCTGTTTTGAATCATTTCTGCAGACAAGATGAGGTCATTATGGATAGGCATTGCATCTTTTTCAGATTATTAATTTGAAAAGCCAAAAATGGCCCCCAGGCGATTCCAGCACAGTGTTGAGAAAGATGCACGGGCTGTTGGAGTTTGCACCAAACCCTCCGAAAATAACACTGGAGTCTGTCTCTGAAAAATTCAGGATCTGCAGGAGAAAGAAAACTCGACACAACCGACTGTGCTGTAGGCCAGTGGACGTTGCACATGAAAAGACACTTTGAGGGTGAGCACGAAAAGCAGGTATGTTCGTATGTTCGAGCCCTGAAATGTTCAGTGACGCCCTCCTTCACTGGGCCACGGTTTCAAGGTGTTGGCAGTTGTTTTACTTCTATCCTATTAACTTTTTAGGGTATCACCTCTATCTTAGCAATCTGCCTGGGGGTCTCCCAACATATTTTCATCATCATGTGCCTCATTTACATATGGTCTGCATTATAATATTCAGCAGTTTGTAATTTCCCTTGATTTGAACCTCTAAATTCTGACTTGAAATCTCTGTTTCTCCATATATGAATCCCCAACATCCTGCCTCCACCCCCAAAATAAAAGTAAGGGATGAAGAAACCTGGCACTGAAGAGGTGAGATGAGTTAATAGCATATTAACTGGAACTTTAAATGAAAGAGACGCCTTTAATAACTAAGTCCATCTTCCTTCAGAAGCACCGTCTGACAGTCTTGATGAGAAAAAATGTCATCTTGTTCATGAATGGTTTAGTACCTTACCTGCATCTGAAACCTCTATGTGCTCAAAAGAAAGATGGATTCTCTTTAAAGAAAAACGAGATGACAATTTAGATGGTGTCATTGAGTGACCTCCAGGAGAGATCAAGAATTGATTACCAAACATCATTTGATAGTCTCATAATGCATTGCCTGGAAAGAAAGTCAAATAAAATATCCTAATAATGTCCTGAACTGGCCAAGAGTGGAGTGGAGAAGAGAGAGGGGACAGATACAGCTGAGCGCACATATGGGGTCTGTGTCGCCTTTTCAATTTTCATTAATCTGCTGAGGGAGATAAGGGATATCAAGAGCTCTTTGAAAAAACAAAAACATATTTTACTTCACACATAAGAGCAGCGGCAGTTCTAGGGGCTAATCCAACACAAGAGGGACGCTTCCTTTTAAAACCATTTTTGGCTGATTCCTATATGTTGCCTCGTTATCTTTCGCCCTATGAACGCCTTCCTATTGCTTTGTTTCTTGGATATTTTATTTTTCTATCAGAACCTCCATTTTGTCTCCACTCCCCTAAAATCTGCATAGGCCTTTGCCACTCCCTTTGTAGTAAGCCCTTTTTTGTAAATCTGGAATTTCATGAAAGAGAGTGTCCAAGGACCCATCAGGATAGCCAACTGTTTGCAGAGCTATTTCAAATAGAAAAGGGGACCCAAAGCACAAAGATATTTTTTCAGCTTTTAAAAATCTTTACTAGGAAAAAGGAAACAAAAGGACAAACTAAAGGAGCGTGTGTGTGTGTGTGTGTGTGTGTGTGTACTGAGGAAGCAAATGTGGACAGAACATCATTTTTCTATGTTCAGGATAAAAGCTCCTTGTATGTTGACAATTGGCTCTACTACCCCAAAATTATTGCTAAAAACTATATAATAGCAAGTCTACACATGTGTCTCTATTCTTTCTGTTGCTTGAGAGTTGCTTCTTCAGCGCCTAGGTATCTGTTAGGAGTTGAATTGTGCCCCACCCCACCACCAAAGATAAATGGAAGTCCCAAACCTCAGAATGTGACCTTATTTGGAAATAGGTCATTGCAGATGTCATTAGGTAAGTTAAGAGGAGGTCATGCTGGAGTTTGGTGGACTGGTGTTCTTATAAGAAGAGGGGAATCTGAGCAGAGACAGCAGGGAAAAGGACCCTGTGATGATGGAGACAGAGATTAGGGTGATGCTGCCCACAGCTCCCAGAAGCTGGAAAAGGTGGAGAAGGGTCCTTCCCTACAGGATCCAGAGAGAGCATGATCCCGCCAATGCCTTGATCTGGGACTCTGGCTCCCAGCAAGAGAATAACTTGCTCTTGTTGCAAGCCATCCAGTGTGTGCTACTTTGTTCAGGCAGCCGAGTGCAACACCCAGCAATCTCCAGTTTCTTTCCCTTCACACCTCAAGGCAGCCCTTTTGGACTGGACATAAAACGGCCCCATGCTGGCTCTCACTTGTACATGGTCCACGTCTGGCCTGAGAAACACCCTTGCACCCTTTTCCCCAGGAGTTCTGGGAAGGCTGCTACTTTCCGAGCTACACCCCTTAATCTACTGGCATCCATCTCTTCAGCCCTGCGCGTGCACTTTGGATTTCTCAGGTGTGATTCAGAAACCAGTGTTTGAGGCCCCCTAAATTGCAGAAGCAATATCTCATGCTCTCTGGGTATTCTCTTTAAGACAACTTTTTCTCCACTTGGGCTCCAGAAACTCCTGAGTTTATGTTTGAAACAACTAGAAGAAACTAATGAGAGCTTCTGAATCCCAATTAAAATGTTCTGTGGGGGAGAATCTGATGCCCTAGTTCTGTGTCAGGTGCCCGGCTCCCCCAATCAACTGTGTCCTGGGGCAGGGTGGTGTACTCCAAATAAGGCGTCCAGACCAGTGGATCCCAGGAGGAGGAGAAGGCTCAGAGTATGGGTCCCTGGGCTGGGCAGGCACACTAGAAGGCCCGGAGCACACCCTATAATGGAACAGATTCCAGATTTCCCACTCACCACGCAGTTCAGGAGAGTTTCAGCCCGTCTGGTTCTCCAATCCCCACTTTCCATATCCCACACAGACTGCCTCCTTCTGTCGATCCTTCCTCCCTTCCTTCCTTCCTTCCTCCCTTCCTTCCTTCCTTCCTTCCTTCCTTCCTTCCTTCCTTCCTTCCTTCCTTCCTTCCTTCCTTCCTTCCTTCCTTCCTCCCTCGCCTGAGGATATGTTTATTGATTTTTAGAGAGAGAGGAAGGGGAAGAGAGACAGAGAAACATGGATGTGAGACACAAACATTGATTGGTTACCTCCCACATGCACCCCCAACTGGGAATCTTTTGGTGTTTGAGCCACCTGGCCGGGGCGATATGTTCTTTCTTAAATGGGCTGATGCCGTTGACTCAGCTGTAGTCTATTTCTCTCCAGATCTCTAGGTAGCTAGCCAGTCCGACTCTTTAAAGTAATTTTGCATATTACTTTAATGACTCATACATTCATGTTGACATAATCAATTAAACTATGTTCTGGGAGAGAGTAAGTGCTGCCACTTACATTCATTAAATTACAAAACCTCCGTAACATTTAGTTCCTTAAAATTCAGTGGCTCTCAATGCCATTTATAAGAAAAATTTAACTTGCTTAAGAATAGATTGCATTAGTGAGTTTGTGATCCTTATGAGAATAAATTAATCTTTGAGTTTCATAAATAAAACACGTCCTCTTAGGAACAAACCAAAGTATGCAGTACATGTTGACCTCAGAGTCTTAATTCTCCCAGCATCTCGGTAAATCTGAGCAATGAGCATTAGTCTCATTAAGTATTTAATAATCTGGACATCTCTGTTAAAATTCAGATTCTTGAAATTGACCTCAGATCTACTGAATGAGAATTTCTGGGCTGAAGCCCAGGACTTTGTATGCACAGTAAATGTAAGAATTACTAAGAGACAAAATGATCCCTTGTAGTTCAAGCATTCTATGAGTCTATGTTCCTAAATTAAAATGTTGCTAATTAAAATGAACTTTGTATGTTTCCATGAGCCTTAAAAATTTCTGCCCATTTTTTTCTCAAAAGGAAATATTATTTTTTACTCAGTGCACCAAAGTTTTAGAAATATTGCATAACACTTTGAGCAAAATAAATTCACTTCAGCCTAGCCAGTGTGGCTCAGTGGTTGAGCATCGACCCATGCACCAAGAGGTCACTGGTTTGATTCTCAGTTAGGGCACATGCCCAGGTTGTGGGCCAAATTCTCGGTGGGGGGTATGCAGGAGGCTGCCAGTCAATGTTCTCTCTCATTGATGTTTCTCTCTCTCTCCCTCTCCTTCTAAAATCAATAAAGAAAAAAAAAATTATAAAAAAAAAAGAAAAGAAATTTACTTCATCAGGAAGTATACTGATTTGAGAGTAATAAGCTAGAATTTGAATTCCGGTTCTGGCATTTACTAATCAGCTCTAAGTTATTCACAAATAACTTAATTTCTGGATCAGGGAACGTTTAACCCGCAGGAAAATGGAACTGAACATTTCCGCTTTGGAGGTAGCTACGACACTGAGAGGTAAGCAGACAGAGTCGTGGTTGGCAGCAGGGATTGAGGAAGCAGATTGGCTCCAAACCCTTACTCTGCCATTTCCCAGCTGGGGGACCCAGAGTCACCGTCTGACTGTCTTAGTTTCAGTTTCCCCATTTGTAAAGAGCAGCCAGAATCACAGAGCAGAGTCGGCATCTGGTCTCGAGTGAGTTAATGTGTGTGAAATGCTCAGAACAGGGCACATAGCAAGCTCTATCTAAGTGTTGGTTAAATTAAAAACAAGATTCTGTACATGATGGTGTTGTGTAATGGACTAAGCGAATGTAAAGAATTAAGAAAGAAAAAAAAAGCCATGTTATTAATAATCCTGTTCAAAAGCACTCAGGGAGTCACATAGCTCTTGAAATGTCTCTGCAGTCACAATAGAAAAGAGCTTTAGAATTCATGTTCCAAGTCATCAATTATCCCTTCTGCTGTCATAATTAATTCCTATTGTTATACTTAATAATGGCCAACATCATCATCTTGGGGTTATTGTTTTATTCTATTAAGCTATTTCATTACACTCAAACAGGCTGAGGGAATGTATGTAATTGACTTGTGAAAATTATTCAATTTGCAAAAGAAATTCATCCAACACTAAGAGAATTAGGTCAAAGAAAAGCCACACTAACTAAATTATGAGGACTTTCTATTTGCTTTCCCACTATTCTAGGGACATTTTATTTTTATCAACTGAACAGACAATTGAATGCTTCCTGCCCTTCCCTACGATGAGCTCTAGCCCACCAATGGGCTGACAGCTGGAGAAATAGACACAAGGGGTTATCATCAGTCTGTATACAGTGGACGGAGCTTCCCTCAGCCTCTCCTCCTACTGTGTGGTGGTTAACATACAAAATGAGTAGTGTGCAATGAAGGTGAAATAGGTAGTGTGCAATGGAGACACAATGGGTAGTGTGCAATGGAGACACAATGGGTAGTGTGCAATGAAGGTGAAATAGGTCGTGTGTAATGGAGACACAATGGGTAGTGTGCAATGGTGACACAATTGGGTAGTGTGCAACGGAGACCAAATGGGCAGTGTGCAATGAAGGTGAAATAGGTAGTGTGCAATGGAGACACAATGGGTAGTGTGCAATGGTGACACAATGGGTAGTGTGCAATGGGGATGTCTCCATTTCTTTTGAAAAGGAGAGAATCAGGCATAACACTTTTCATATAGAATCCTAATCATTCAAATAAACATGCTGTGACCAGGATTTATGGGACCTGACTTTGCTTCTTCCTCTGTTGCATGCCAGCTATGCAACCTTGGACAAGTCACTGAACTATTGGCAATCTCAGTTTCCTCATCTGTAAAATGGGTGAAATGGAGGCAAGGGTCTTTGGGAATATTAATATAGCACAGAGGACCGTGGGCAGGCAAATTCCATTCCACCTCATAAATCTCAGAGTAGGAAAAAAAACACCTTTTAATGTCATAAATGTGAACCAACTGTGAAAATTATGTTGGACCAGCTACACGAATTATGTAACATTAGTCATGAATCTATTTGTTCTGCAACATTATAAAAATTGCAGATTTCCCAAGTTAGAGAAAAAAACCCTACTACTACCACATACAAGTAACCTGAGCCCCTCCACCGCACACTGCATTTTGTCACACTACTTCCATGACTAAAAGTAACAGATTTGGGTGACAAGCGGTGGGGGCAGGGGGTTTATAATCTCCTCTGGAATCCTTAGCAGGTTATTGCAGGCTTTTCACTATAACAGCTTAGATTCTTCAGGAAACACAATCTGAAGTGTCTCCCCTTGGCTGAGCCCGCCTCTTATGCTAGGCAAACAGTTTTTATTCTGGGTGAGAAGGAGGTGTGAAGACAGCTTTAACGGTTCCAGGTCTCACCGCATGTGCATTTGGTCAAGTGGAGGTTCCAGGCACCGTGGTCTCGCGAAGTCATGCCATGAATCATCGCTTCTGTTACCTCTAAATATGTGATTCTTCCATGCAGGCTGGCTGAAAATTCATGTTTTAAAACCTTTGCCAGGATTGTCTGTTTTTCTGTGCTGATAGCTAGTTTGAAAGTTTAATTTTCTTTTTTCGTGTGAGCCCTGCAAAATGGCTTGCACTACTTGGTACGAACCGTCGGGGTTTCGAGACAGATTTTAGCATCTGTATATCACTCACAAGAACATTCCAACACAAACAAAAGCAAGACACAGAAGCCAATGAGCAGAGGAAGTCCTTGGACCTGAATTCAAATCAAGCTTCTCTACCAACTAAATTTACTAGAGCACCATTATATCCAGGCAGCTGCGATGTGGGCATGAGTGACACAAAAATTTATTGAACCAGTCCTCTTGGAATTCATTCCATAGATTCCTTAATCAGAACATTATTAATTTATCTATCCATTTAATCAGTAGGGACTTACTGATTACCCTTACATAGCACTGTGCTAGGAACAGGGGACACAGAGTTGAATAAGATGTTTTCTCTCTTCTGGGAGCTGAAAGTGTTCTGAAGGAAGTACTTATATATGGAACACAATGTGATAAAGGGTGTAATAGGGATATGCACAAAGGCCCGTGGGAACAGTAATTCTGCCTGGAAAGATCAGGGAAGGCTTCCCAGCAGAAGTGACATTCAAAGAGAGTCATTAAAGGATGTATAGTTTTCCAGATAGAAAAAGAGGAGAGTGTCTCCCTGGAAAAGCGGAACAAGAAGAACCAAGGCAAATGACCTGAAAGTTCATGGATATTGGCGAGAGGGAGGAGAACAGTGTGCTTACTTATGGTGGGGGAGGGTACGAAGAGCCTTGTCCACCAAGCCAAGGACTTTGAACTGGATTCTATAAGCCCTCAACAGCCATTAAGAATCAGGGGGTGGGAATCGAGGGACATATCTTTAAAACTTGGGAGAGACATGATCAAATCTGAGCACTTTGGCAGCAGCATGGAGATAAACTATATTAGGCAAAATCTAAAAACAAAAATGAGGTAGGAAGTTATTTCAGTAGCCGGAGGGAGAGGTAATGAACATGGCAATAGGACTCTGGCCTGGAGATGCTCACTTGCATAAACCTGAGGGGGAGTGTCTCCTGAATATTGCTCCCTGGGCTCTTCATGTACCTGGATTATGCTTTGTTGAGAAACCTTGATCTAAGCTAAAAGGGAAACTAAATAAGAGAAATGCCACGAGAAAGAAGGGTCGAATGTGAACTGTCAGTTTACAGATGAAAGTTAAAATCATGAAAGTGGATGAGATTACACAGGGAAAGGATATAAAAAGGAGAAGATAATTTAAGAGCCCGGGGAAAACCAATCACTTAAAGAAGGGCAAAGGAGGTCCCAGCAAAAATCTCTTGAGTACCTCTGGAATGTTAACAGCATCTCCTTGATTCTGAGGAGGAGAGAAGAGAACTGCAGATTGATGGGGGAATCAAAGCTCGATCTGTAAGTTTAAGACAAGGATTATGGCAGGGATAGCCAGTTAGCTCTCAATATCCATTCTCCTTCTTCCATAGTAAATTAATTTTATTCTAAGTGCAAAGTATATCCAAATAAAAACTACATGTCCCAGACTCCCTTGCAGCTAGTATGCCCACACGATTAAGTTCTGTTTACGGGGCTGTGAGTGGAGTGATTTGGACAACTTTGCACTGTCCCCTTAAAGGGAAGGACAAGCCACCCTTTTCCTTTCTTCTTCCTCCTTCGTGTTTTTGGAACAGTGAACCTGGTGGCAAGCCCTTTTGGACCATGCACGTGAAAGTAATCCACTGCTGAGGATGAAGTAAAAAGAGAGAGGAGCCAGGGCCCCTGGAGACTTGAGCATTGCTGCCATGTCAGCTCAGACTGTAACCTGGTTACATCACTAACATGGAACTGAACTTGCATCCTAACCAATATGATGCCAAGGTTGTGTAGAATTCTTTAGTGTTAATTCGCCTCAAGTTTTGGTAAATTTTATAGTGTTTAAAATGCCATCTCTGAAGAACCAAGCTTCTTATCTGGTGTTGGGGTTTGAAGAACCCTCTTCTCTTCCCAAATTCTAAGCCAAGAAAAAAATAGGGCAAAAGGATAAAATACAAAGAGACCAAAATAGCACTACAATTATTGATAATGCAGATGTTGGAGACTATGTGGCCCATGCCTGTGACAAGTGGGCTTTTCTAACACTAACCTAAAAACAGTCACCAAGAATTAAATCTAATTATCTTGCATTCATGGGACAACTGGTGCTAAAAACATTAGGACTAGGGAAGAAGGATTAACTCCTAACCTTAGATTCCCACTAGGATGGCAAAGATGCGAAGTGAAGTCCAGTTAGCTTGGAACTAAAACCTGAGATAAGGTGGACAAAGGATCTTCAGCACCAGGAAATTTAGGCCAGTAATGCTCAGTCAGCTAAGGTGTCTATAACTGAGGTTGTTCAGGTTTCAAAGTAGATATTAAATAAATATTCATGGCAATTCTACACCAACCCCCGTGTAACTTCACCACTTTGGATTTGGCCATTATCTCTCTGGGCCATGAGAGTGGAGAGGCAAACCAATTTCCCAGGAGGGTTTCTATCCTCATATTAAAGACAGGACAGACCTTTCCACAAGACCACAATTTACGCGTGGTGAGTCATTCTAACAAGGAAGGGCCAGAGTTGATGGTAAGATGAATTTATAACTAAATTATAAAGTCCCGCAGTGAAGCTGAGAGGACACGCAGCGGAGGTCTCCGTTCGTAGGGGGGACTGGCCAGGGGACACATCAGTGGTGCTCCATGGGACAGTGTGCCCTGCTCCAAAGGGCACCAGCAAGGTTTGTGTTTGGGGGGCAGGGTAGATTTTTCAGTTGGCACAAATGATTGGGGTTTATACTGACGGTTACTAGGCAGAAATGTCTCACATAATATTGGATGCTGCACACAATTAAAAAATGTTCCATCTGAAATATATATATTTTAATCCTCACTCGAGGATATTTTTCCATTTTTATTTAGATAGAGTGGGAGAGAGGGAGAGAGAGAGAGAAACATCAATGTGAGAGAGACACATTGACTGGTTGCCTTCTGGGGACAAACCGCAAGCGAGATACATGCCCTTGACCGGAATCGAACCCTTGGTCTGCAGGCCGATGCTCTAACCGCTGAGCCAAACCAGCCAGGGCTCATCTGAAATAGTAATCGCGTGGGTATAGGTGGACTTAACCTGGAAGGTGTCCCTTACATGCAGCTCATGTCACAATGTACAAAAGGTCGAATAGAGCTCAGGTCTTATTTGCCATCTCTGCCTTCTCCATGGTCACCTTGCCTTAGTGGGAGTCTCCCAGGAGCAGAGATGTTTGGAGGGCCAGGACTATAACTCTGCCCAAGCACCACATCACAACATTACTAAATTGTGTCTAAATGTATTTATTTTATTCACTTATTCAATAAATGTTTGTTGAGCAGCTGCTATGTGCTAGACACTGTTACAGGTCCTAGGGATATGGCAGTAATTTAAAAAACTAACCTATTCAACATTGTTTTGAGGGGTGAGGGGTGTAAAGAACAATGGCAAAATTCCTCTTTGTATCTAAATATAGAAGCTAGAAATTATATAAATTGTTAAGTAAAAGGGAGAGAGCACTTTCATTTTACAAATGGAGAAACTGAGGCCCAGAGAGGCTCGGGGCTTAAGTTCATGTTGTAGCACAAGCAGGAGTGGAGACCGTAAATGCCAGTTACCTCCAGCTTTCCCAGGATTCTGTTGCTCTGTATTTTTCTATCCATCTCCATGAGGGAGGACATCAAAAATTCAAGAATGATCATTGCTCCACCTTCGGTTCATGCATCTTAGACTTGCTTCATGATAGATAATCCCCCAAACTATCCTTCACAGCTCAATAACCAATGGATAAACAGGAAGGTAAATGATTATAAAGTGTCTTTTAAAATTTTTAAATCATTTTAATTCAACAAATAGTTATTGAGCACCTACTGTGTGCCAGGTATTCTACTATATGCTTTGGAGGATTCCAAGATAAATGAATGGAGTTTTCTTCCTAATCTCAGGAAAGTTACTGTGTGGTGAAAGAGACAGATGGTACGTAGCCACAGTGCCAGGGAGGGGGAGGGGTATGATAAATGCCATAATAAAATTATAAAGACCTGTGGGAGCTGAGAGGAAGAGATGAATAGCATTTCCTCCATAAAATGTTTCCTAATTTCCCCAAATGGAATTTGGAATAGAACTTGAAAGATGGACGGAATGTTAATAGAGGGGAAAGACCTGCTTCAGCTTCTCATCCAAGGTGACAAACCCCCTAGAAATCAAATAAAAAATCTGACACCCAGAGATGACAAAAAGAAAAGCAAGATAGGTTTTTAGCCACAATTAGGCCATTCTGGATCTGACAACCCACTGAGAAGCATCTGTACATCAGTACAAATCTCAGGGTCCCAGTAATGATAACAAAAATAGTAATCACTGCCACTGTGGTTACTAAGTACACACTATACATCAGGCGCTGTTCACATGCTCACAGTATCTCATTTAAAGCACAGAACAACCCTCTGAAATAAGTGCTGCTATCATCATGTTACTGGGGAACAAATTGCGCCTCAGAGGGGACATGTCACATGTCTGAGGTCACACCCATAATGAGCATCACGGCGAGGCCTGAAATCCAGGGTTGGCTGTCCTGAGCCAACATCGCCCCAGCACATGGTGATATGATCAATCTTTTTCTTCAAAGTTGTAACATTCATTCTTGTCAGCATTTCAGAAGCAAATAAAAAGGTAGCATATCTCAAAGGGACTATTAAGTCAACTTGGCTGAACAAGACCCTACCCCTGTCACGCATCTTAAGATCCTAGGGCACCATGACCAACCACAAAGAGGCATTTTCAGCCAGGCCTGATTCGTCAGTAGTCTATTCACCATAACAGAGTTATTCAAACCAATCCCTGATTCTAAACATCAACACACACACCGTAGAGCAGGAAATCAGAAGATATTGTGCCCAAAACTGCATTAGTTCAGTTTCTGTTTCTTCTTCCAGACCCACGTCACCTCTCCACCCTTTCCACAACGTCCTGTCTCTTCAGTGTCGCCTCACACCTTCCACTTCTTGTATCATTTATGTGGAACTTGCTGGTCTTCTTCAGCTCCAGGAAGAATCCTGTTTCATCACCATGTTTACTGGATTCCATTTCATCCTCAAGGGAGCTGTTCACATCATGCTCACAGTATCTCATTTAAGGCACAGAACAACCCTCTGAAATAAGTGCTACCATCATCATGTTACTGGGGAACAAATTGTGCCTCAGAGGGAACATGTCACATGTCTGAGGTCACACCTGTAATGAGCATCAAGGCTAGGCTTGAAATCCAGGGTTGGCTGTCCTGAGCCAACGTTGCAAATGATTTGAAAACCAATGCTGCTAATGCTTCCTCAACTCTCCCAGTTTCCCTTCCCCAAACCAGGAAGAAAGACTCATCTGGTTCAAGAGAAGGAATGTACTCACTTTGTACCTCCACTCAGGTGTAGAAGATGGATGGAGACCTGGCAGGCTGGTCTAGTCTCTAACCCACTCAGCTTCTCATTCTGTGTCTGCATAGGGAGGTCAGGGAGGTCTGGTCTACTGGCGGGGTTCAGGGAGGACGGGAGACCCTGCCACCTCCTCCAACACAGCTGCATCATTAAGCTGACACTGGGTGTGGATCCCTGCTTGCCTTTCTGCAGATGCTCTCCATAATTAGCAACTGGAAGTGTTTTAGCTGCTGGGCATTCTCAATACATTCATATGCATCATTGTGTCTCCACCACCTGGCGGAAGCTCCTTGAGGGCAGAGGCAGTGTTGGGAAGAGCACTAAACGAGGAGTCAGAAGACCCAGCTTTAGGCCAGGCTCAGCTTGGGAAGATCGCTTTCCCTTTTATAAAAATAAGACTCTTATCTGAAAGATGGAAAAGATAACACTCATGTTCATCTCATGGGGAAATGGTGAGAGTTAGAAAACATAATGGATATAAGAGTAAAATGCCATAAATGTGTAAGGGCTTATTATCATCATCATCATCATCATCATCATCATCAATAATTACACCATCTTATTAATAGAAAAGGGAGCTATTATTTATTAAACACCTACCATGTGTCAGATGCTTTAAATACATTCATGAGCCTTAAGGTAGGATCTTGTTTGTAAAGCCCGGCTCACTGGATCCCCAGTGCTGCTACACACTGGAATGACCCGTCGCTATTTAAAAAATAATAATGCCTGGCTCCCCCCACCAGACGTCTCACTTAATTGGAATGACATATAACCAGGCACTGGGACTTTTAAAAGATCCCCAAGTCACACAAGTCCCCAGGTGTAGCTTGGACATCATTGTCACAGTCTTTTGACAGCTCAGAAAGGACATGGGCAGGTTTGGGTGAAGTCAGACCTGAAGATTTATTTCTCAACCTCCTCACCAAACCACTCTGAGACTCCCATAGCCAGTGGGGAATATGATGCCCAGCTGGTCTGTCAGATGTCTGGGTGGTAGTGGGCAGGGTCATCTGAACAGCTGTGGGACCCAACAATTTGGAGATCACTTAGCTCAAGAATAAACAGAGACTGAAGGAAAATAGGTGTCCTTTTAACAAGCTCTCGAGCCTTCTAGTTGACCTAGGGGTCACTGCTTCATTCTCCTTGGGCGAGTCAAATGTGGACAGAATAATAGGGAGACCCAGCAACCAATTTAATAGCACCAAACCCTGGTTTCCCTAATGAGGAGGACCCAGCATACCCTGTATTAAATCCACATTTCTCAATTCCCAGTTCATTTCCCACAGTGCAACTTAATTCTTTACAAATCCTCTAGTAAAAACTAGGGAATTTCTGTACCTCAGAATAAAATAAGTACAGATTCCTGTCAGTTTCTTAAGCAAACCTGTTAGTTCTGCAGGGTTAAACCCATTCCTTTTAACTTAGCTTTTCAAAGGATTTTGCAACAGCAGACTCTGTAAATAGGAAAAGCCTGGAGTCCTTAGACTCAGCAAACTGGCATCTACTGTTTTAATACAGCCTCATCAATTTCCCAGCTTTATTGGTCACCCTAAGGGGAAATCGGTCAGCCCAAGGAGAAATCATTCCTAAAGGATGATTGTTACAAAGTAATAGTACACACAGCCCAGCTTCCTGATGGAGACAGCCCGGGGTCCTCATTTATAGGTAGGTATCATTTCCCTCATTTTACAGACAGGGAAACTGAGGCCCGGGTTAATGACTTCTCTTATAGCAGTGCTGAGATTCGAATCCAGGTGTGTCTGACTCCCAGGTCTATTTGTGTGTGCGTTCACCCAGTGTATCTTGTCACCGCCTTCTATATAGCTTTAACCTCAAAAGATGTTCCTCATTAGGGTAGACCCAGAGACGTGGAAGTAGGGTACAGACTGACAACCCTCAGAAGAGGGGGTGGGGGGAAGGGAAGAGATAAACCACAGAACTTAGAAGAGATAAACCACAGAACTTCTATGCATGTACACATAACCGATGGACATGGATAACAAAGCTGGGAACGGGGTGGGGGGGATGGGGAGGAGGGTGTCAATGGGGAAAAAAGGAGAAACATCTGTAACAAAAATAAATTAATAAAAATAAAATAAAATAAAAACAAAAGGCAACTCTCAATAAACACCACCCAACAAATTTTTTCTTATTTTAATTTTTGAATTACAGTTGACAGTCAATACTATTTTATATTATTTTCAGGTATATAGTATAGTGGTCAGATATTTATATAATTTATCAAGTGTTTTCCCCGATAATCCTAGTACTGTATCTACCTGGCACCATACATAGTTATTACAATATTATGGACTATATTTTCTAAGTTGTATTTTATATCCTCATGACTATTTTGTAACTACCAATCTGCAAAAAAGAAAAAAAAAAAGATGTTCCTCATTAAACTGGGGAGCATGTAGAACATTTGTCCACCCACCTTCCTTTCCCTAAGCCAGTTGTGTGGTGATGATGTTGGGAAGGAAAAAGAGCTGGCCACTTGAGTTCATTGCCTAATCTGAAACATGCCACATCACAGAAGACTCCTGTCTTCCCTCTGACTGCATCGACACGTCAGTGGAGCTTGGTGGTGGGTGAGAATCCTGCTGGGCGAGAGGGTGCATGGCACAGACAGCCACTTGGGACTCTTTGTTGTCAGCAAGGACACTGCCCTTCCCTACCACACGCCAGGGTGTCCAGCAGTCCATCACGGCCGCTCTATGCACCAGGCATACAAAAGGCCAACCCAGAAGATGCCGTCAATGGTGTTAGACTAATCGACTAGTTTTGATAATGCAGAAGAAAGTGAGGTTTAGGAAGCCTTCCTTGTGTGCAGACAAAACCCAGGGAAGAAAACAAGTGCCAATACAACTGGCAAGTCCCTGGCATTCATTCTGCCTCTATTAACAAGACTTTAATTCTTTCTCTTTTTTCAGTTTCTTTTTATTTTTATTTTTTATTATTTTTTAAATCTTCACCCGAGGAAATATTTCCATTTATCTTCAGATAGAGTGGGAGGGAGGGAGGCAGAGAGAGAGGAAGAGAAACATCGACGTGATAGAGACACATCGACTGGTTGCCTCCTGCATGACCCTGACCAGGGCCGTGGATGAACCACAACTGAGGTACGTGCCCTTGGCGGGAATCGAACCCGTGATTCATTGGTCCGGGGGGCCAGTGCTCTAACCGCTGAGCCAAACTGGCCAGGGCTTTTTTTGCAGTTTCTTAAAAGTTTATTTTCAGTAACTCCACACACATGACAACTTCAGTAATCTCCCAGTCAATAAAAAGAATAGTTACTGATATTGTGCCCAGAGATCCAGACCAAATCTCAAAGTTCTGGAAGGAAGGAGCTTAGAGGACCTCAGTCCTGCCCCTTTCTCATTGAAATTCCTTCTGACAACCTTTGATGTGTCGGCCCCATTTGAAGAGCTAGTTTACATATCAGAGCATGTCTTCGAAGTCAGCATGGCTTCGATTTTGGTCGTGTAGCTGCCTGAGCTTCCTGGGGAAGAGTCTTCGAGGTGACCTAAAATCGCTCCCTCTCTAGAAATACCAGAGTCTGGTCACAACTTTTCTTCCCTTCTCTCACACCGTGAAACCTGGTCTCCGCTCTTCCCAGGCATCCCCTTTAGATGGCCCCTGCCCTCCGCACCTGTCCCCCACTGCAGCCATTGCACTGGCACGGGTCGGGCTGGGTGGAACTTGTCCTTAATCCTCACCGCTCCTTGCCTCATCATCTTGGAAATGTTCCTTCACATGGTCAGCTCTGACGTCTCCGGGAAAAAGTCCTTGGCCTGAAAACTCGTCCGGGTGCAGAGATCCAAGCAAGGCCGTTGGTGCTGTCGCCCCTAACAGGGGGCCAGGGAAGGAGGGTGGCGAGGACTCACTGAAAAAGCTGCCAAGTGACGGCTTTAAGTGAACGGGGCCAGAACGTTCACACGAGGAAAGGAAAGTCATTCGGAGCCATTTTTACAAACCACAGGGCCCTTCCCTTTGAAGCACCTTCCATTCCACGTCTAGGTCATTGTCAAACTGACGCCGTGATTATTTACTGTTTTATCCTTGCCTCTGGACATCAGCTTTTATCCCCAAACACGAAAGCAGCAGGGAAGGGAACTCACTGACCAGAATGCCTGCTTCACGTCAACGTTGTTCTGGGTGTTCTACGTGCATTATCTCATCCAATTTAACTAAGCGCTCGACCTCAACCCATTTTACAGATGAGAAAACGGAGGCACGTGGAGCTTATGTGACTGAGTCAGGATCACACAGCCTGTAAGTGGCAGATCTGAGACTCACAGTCACTGTCTGCTCCAGAACCTGTGCTTTGCCATCACATCTGTATCAAGATGGGTTTTGTTCTTGTCTGGCTCTGTTTGAACAAACTTAGCAGAATTTATGCAACAAAATAAGCTCTGCCTTTCCATGGATGAAAATATCTGCCTACAAAGATGTTGTAAGGATCAAATAGAATAAACTTAAAAGCACCTGAGAACGAGGTATTCAAACATGGGCCCCTTCCCCCAGAAGGCCAACCTCCTGCTCTACGATGTTCCCCTGGCCAACATGGCCCAGGCTAGCTCCACTGTTAGACAAGTCTTCTGAGGTAGTTGGAAGGCCCATAAGCCTCATATCACTGCACATACACACCCCGTGGTTAACCCAAACCATGGTAACCTACTTCTGATTATCAGCTTGATTCCTAGATATTCTCTGAATGACTTATAAATGTAAAAAATAATAATAATAATAAATCACCCTTAAAAACAGGAACACGTCACTATGGAAGATACTCAAGAATGTCTAGCTGACTGAATTGTGAGAGACTCTCCAACAGTATTTCCAGCAAAGGGATCATCACTGGGATTACACTGGTCTTTCTGAGTGAACTACTGTAAAGAGAACTGCATTCCTTTGCATGGATATTTTTAAATTGTTAAAAAAAAAAATCTTATTGCCCTATACTTATGTCTCCAGGGGAACTGCGAACGTTCCATGTCCGGAATGTCGTTATCAGGACGGATAATGGAGAACGTGTGGTAATTAATCAGCTTGGGCTGCCATAAACTAACATCGATTGGGTGGGTTAAACAACAGAAACGTATTTCTCATGGCTCTGGAGGCTGCTGGTCTAGATCAAGGGGCCAGCTCATTCAGTTTCTAGAGAGAGCTCTCTTTCTGCATTGCAGGTGGCTGCCTATTTGCTCTGTCTGAACAGCGTGGGGTGGGGAGAAGAGAGAGGGGTGAGGGAGATCTCGCTCTCTTCTTGTAAGGCCAAAGTCCTATTGCATTAGGGCCCCACCCTCACCTCCCTCGGCCTTAATTACCTCCTAGAAACCCTTTCTGCAGACACATTCACATATTGGGTATTTAGCCTTCAACACGTGATTTTGGCTAGGGGTTGGGGGACACAATTTAGTTTACAACAATATGTTACAGTATTTTAAACTCATTGTTTTCCTTTAATCAAGCAATTTTTTCCAGTGGCATTTGTATTTGGGATCCTGCAAACACACAGATACTCATTCATTGACCTCAGGGTTGGGCTAGTAATTGGCAAGATATTCCATCCTGATATTTTTTTGCTTTCACATTTTTCTAAATGATATATATCTGACAATAAACTATCAATACTACCTGTGTCTTTAAATTGGATATTACTTGCTTTCTAATGCCAAAATCGGGGGGGGAGGGTACCTTGAGAAAAGGCCTTTTGTAGAGCATCACCTCTCCTTAAAGCAAGAAGAAGCAAAGGAGAAAGCTGCACATAGACAAGAAAGTTATCAATGTTTCTTGAAGGTCTCCCTTGTTAATGTCAGCATTTGCTCCCTTGCAAAAAACAAAAAACACAACGAAACAAAAACAAAATTACTGGTTTCGGGGATCCCCTCACGCATGAAAAGCTATAACAATCATCTGGACCAACTAAAATTGGAGATACAAGAGCTGATTAAGATTAATTTCCTAATTTAAAAATTATTTTGGTGGAGTGGGAAAGGGCACTTCAGTGCTCTGACCTCAGCACACTCCCAGGCCCCACGCATGACTGATCTGACTATCGTGGCCAGCCCTGCCTAGCGTGCTCACGTCCGCTCAGGGCAGAGAGGAACCGGGCAGAGGCTGCAGCCTGCCCGCCACCCTTCTCCACCCTCTGGTTACATTTTCCTCTAGTCTCTGGAGAGAAGATGAAAATCATCATCCCCCACTTCGCTCCTTCTTCAAGATGACCTGCTCCTCCCTCTGACCAGCCAACCAGCAAGAAACATCTGCAGCTTAAAAGAAACACATACACAGTTGCACTCCCAGATTAAGGGTCAATAGACTTCCTGATACAGAAGATCCCTCCCCGTGCAGGGTTGTCTAGTTGCTTTTGCACACCACTGCTAGAAACTCCACGTTTCTTCCCTAGCCCTTGCCACCGAGCAGAGCATCAGCGAGACGCCCACGGTGTCCCCGCAGGGGCTCCCGATCGTCCCCTGGCACAGGAAGGGGCTGCGGCAGATACGCGGCGGGCCCTTCCTGGGCTTCCCTCTGCAGAGCCCGAGAGAAGGATGCATAGGAGGGCAACAGCTGCAGTGCCGGCTTGTTCTTGACAAATGGGCCTGTCACTCTTCCTATTGATTAGCAATATTATGACATTTCCTTTCAAAAACGCAGATGTGGCGGGCTAGTGACAAGGCCGTGGCTCGGGGTGGAAAATGAGGTCTGCCATTGTCGGTGCTTCCCCCTCGACATCTGTTCAGCTTCAGAGGGATAAAGAAACTGAGGTTCTGGGGTGTTCGAGAGATCTGAAGAAGTCGAAGTCCTGACACCCTCAGAAATGCACGCTAATAAGCCGCACCGTAAACACGGGGGAGGGAACGCGGCAGAGGACTCTGCAGAAAGCAAGGGGGTCCCGGAGGCCAGAGCGTGGGCCTCCCCGGCCTCGGCAGAGACACTCCTCAAGTCTCCTGACTTCATAAATCAAGCCATGGAGAGGCCTGTCATTTCTGTCCCTTTGCTTGAAATGCGTGAAGGGAACGAGCGAGTTGGTGGTTCACCGCCTTCTCTCCTCCAAAAGTGTCTTTAATCTTCCCGGCCTGGCCCTGTGCGGCTGACAGTGTATTACGGAGGGATCTGCACCTAATTCCACCTCTTTCCCTTGTACAAAGCATTCAGATGATAACACATGCCTACTTTAATCTGTGTAACTTCTATGGGGCATTTCCCCCCAACCGACTCTCAACATCCATTCCCATGTCAAGGGGGAAAAAGTGTTCTGAATAGCAGTCCATTTAAGTATAAAAAAAAAAAAAAGAAGAAGAAGAAGAAGGAAAAGTGCATCTTGCAGTCCAACATATGGTACATGTTGAGGTAAATTACAGGTAATTCATGAACATTTGCAGCAGCGAGATTGCCATCGTGGGACTCTTGTATATCCATTACCTTCTATTCTCATTTTTGTGGTTAAAGGCGTCTCTCAAGCCTTTGAAGCGGCAAAGGCAGCCCTCGCTCTGCACCGTTCTGTCCTGCTAAGGAAAGTTATTATCCTGCGAACACACGGGACTGATCCAGCAGCTTGATTTAGGCAAAGCTGATGGAAAGCAGGCTGCGAGGGGACATGTGTAGCACGGGTTTTACAACGTGAAAGATCTGGGGGCTGGCAAGCGCAACAGTTTGAATAGGAAAATAAAATTTGAGCAAACTTGAAACAGTCAGGCCAACACTATGGGATGAAAGAGAAAAGCGAAGAGGAAGTCACTTGGGGGATGGGGAGAAGAAACAAAAGGAAGAAAAATACTGCCTGTTAGCCCTGGGGGTCGGTGATGTAAATTAACATGAGCTAAATGGGATGTGACCAATTTGTAAGGCATTTGTTTCTCTCTCCAAGGGGGTCACCTTAGGCTACCCTCTCAACCCCACACTAGTCACTATAATGGTGTTGACCACCTCTCTTCCTGTACAAAACCCCTCACAGCCCCTACTCCATCCCAAGTCCAACAGCCTTGTGAATTTACTCCTGCAACACTAATGTTCCTCTTCTTGGGATAAAACCTACACGCTGGCTCTTGGGTCACTGGGAAAGATGAAGGGGAGGAGGAGCAGGGGAGAAAGGCAAAACAAAACAAGCTTTCAGCCTCCTTGGCCCCTCTGCATTGTCTGCGCAGCCTTTGTGTCTGGACCGCCTGCAAGAATTACGCAACTTCCAACATCTCCTTCACATCAAAGAGCTTCTGGAAGAGCTCTCCAAGCTCTGAGGCTGAGCTGCCCTGTGCCTCCCCTACCCTCGTCCTAAATCAAGCTTTTATCTGCCTTCCCATCGGAACTGATGCTAAGTGTCCCTGACACACACATCCTCCAAATAATTTGAACTTGATCTGAGGCTTTCGGCCCTCTTGACTCAAAAAAATTGCCTATGATTTGCTTGGCAGCCATCCACCTCAGCATAGGCAATTGTGGGCAGAGATGTTGATGTTCATGAGCAGTTGCCATGGCAATGCAGAGTTCAAAGGAAGGGCCCGTGGTGGTATCAGAAACGGGGAGAGTGATAATGTAATGAGGGCTTGTGTCTTCTCAGGCAGGGACAGGAGCTGGCCAAGTAATGGGGAGAAGGGGATGGCAGCATGGACAACTGACATCACAGTTATGTCTGAACTATGCTTTTATTTGGTATTTCGGACATCTACTGGCTTGATTGCATGATAGGGATTTTGAAGATGGTATCAGGCCTCGGCTTTATTGTAAATAGTTGAACAACTTGACCCTCATTGCTCATTAGTTTCTTCATCTATAAAATGAAGAGGTTGGACGAATAAAATCCAACATCCTTTCCATTGCTAAAATGTTCTGATTCAGCAACTCTAAGCCAGCTAGGGACTTTCTGGATCCAACAGATAGTATACTGATGTGGACCACATTCTATTTATCAAGGCCTTACAAGAGGGAGGAATGGGTAGATATCTGTGGATACAAATTCAGATATCCATGGAGCAATGTTTATTAATTAACATTAATAAATGAGCACTGCTGAGAGGATGGAAAAGACAGGCAAAGCCCCTATTCTCAGCAAACGAACATTCTGGCAGGAGAGACAAACATTATCTGGACAAACACAACACATCATTTTATGGTGGTTTCAGAAAGGGCAACTACACTGAAGACTGTATGTTACTGGAAAATCTCTCCATGGTCTAGGTGGGCTAGGGGAGTGTAAGGGGGCTTCTCAGAATAAGTGCTGATTGAGATAAGATCCAAAGGATATGTAAGAGTTAATTAGACAAAGGGAGGGAGGAGAAGGCTTTGCAGACAGAGGGAAAGGCAGGTGGAGCTTGGAAGTCAGAGGAACTTAGATGAGCTGCGCAGTAGGCCTGGCAAAGTGGACATGTTCCCATTAGGGCCGAGCAGGAAGACCATATTCATCTGTTCTGTTTTTAAACTAAGAGCAATGAGAGTTAATTGAGGGTTTATAAACAAGGTTGGCTACTCTGATGTACATTATTAAAAGATCACTCTTGCTACATCATGGAGGAAAATGGCAATTGGGGCCTGGGGTGACACTTAGATTTCAAAGATGAGAACATCCTCAAGACGATTGTAAATGATTCAGGAATCAAATTTCTTTTACTCTAGGTTACCTATTTTGACAGTTGGAAGCAATTCAAAAAAATAATTTCACGATCTTTTCTTCTTTGCCTTGACTGGGTAGACACTTCTTGTAATGAATTTCCCGAACCCCAGTTGGTTGAAATTGCCAAGGGAATTTGTGAGACCAGTGGTGAATTATTATTGATCTATTATTCTTCCAGTGTACCTCCATTGGCCTGTAGACATGGCCTATTCCAAGCAGGGTGGGAGTTGGGGAAAAGTGTGTATGACACGTTCATTTTGACTTTTTGAGATGCTTCCTCCTAAAATTCAGAAACTTCTACATAGACTTCCATGAAGTTGTACCCAATAATATATCTACTTTGAAATGGAATAAATCTCAGCTTTAGAAATGCAAAACTTATGCCTGAAAAGATTTTTTTCATACCTATGCTTATTGGGTGTTTGAGGGGCTTTCAACTTGCCCATGGAGGGAGAAGTTCTGGACAGCCAGTTTGCAGGAGGAGGACAACTCCAGAGTCAGCTCAGTGACCGTTTTGGATGCCTGGGGGACAGGAGCAGGGCAGCCGATAAACAGCACAGACGACCCTTGCCACCTTGCATTTTGCTATTTTCTGTGGCTAAAGGTGTGATGTTCCTTCCTTTGTTGAATCCTCAGAACAACCTCGCGAGTAGGCACTATTATTACCACAACTTAACATACAATGAAAGAGAGAACATTTACTTGACCTGCCCACTGGTCAGCTTTTGTGCCCTCACACGGGCCCTCCCTGCTCTGCTGTCCAACTGATCCCACGTGAGGGAAATAAAGGGGAGACGCTCAAAGGAGGGGACCTGGAGCTTCTGATCACTCTCGCCCTTCAAGCTGGCGCATCCTTCCTCCCCTGTTCCTGCTTCCTTCTTCCCGGCTCCTCGAGGGAGGCCACAGGGAAAGATTTATGAACAAAGAAAAGCTCTCTAACCCCCCTATAAACTTTACGGGCCATGTGGACATGTACAAATCAGATATAAACATGATGTCCAGGGCCAGAGCTCTGTAAATAGTGATATCACGGAGGAAAATCTCCGGGAGAATCTGGTTCCCGGGAGAGAACAGACGAGGGTCCCGAAAACGGCGTGTGAAGAATGATGAAAGCTGCTTTGAAGTGAGGCCCGGGGCCTGTGGTGTTTTCAGCAGCTTTTCCCCTGAAGCCCTTGGAATTTTAGCTGCAATAAAAAGATACCAAAAGAAAACAGCTGGTCTGGTCAGATTTGTTCAAGTAGAAGCCATGTGTGGCCATGTAGAGAGCAGCTCGGTGGGAAAGCAGGTGCGATGAGGCCGAGGGCCGAGGGGCGGTGTTCATCGTCAGTGTGTTCGGCCCACCAGGGTCCCCCGACATGGCAAACGCTGTGTGGGTTCTCAGTTCTCTCCCTGGGCCCACACCAGCCCTGCCGGGAAAGTCTGGAAGTATTAGCGTACCCATTGTATCGATGAGGAAGCTAGAGTGTTGACTCTGCCACGGGAAACCAGAGAGAACTTATACTGTCTGGTGACAAAGGTGGGGATCTGAAGACAAGAGAGGGGTTCTGAGCCCAATTCTCCCTCTGCCCGTGAGTTTTCTCCTCTGTGTCCACATTCAAGAAGGTTGTGTGTCAGAGTTGGTTGCTGGGGTCCTGACACCTGAAAACACATTAGGGAGCATTCTCACTCATTGATCCCAGCACTAGGGCTGGGGTCCAGAGACCCTTGAAGTTAGAATCATGCTGCATAAAGTGCCATTACAGTAAAGAGAAGCCAGCCTTCAAGAACCCCAGCTCTTGGCATCCGTACCCTTGAGCAGCCCTCTCACATTGTACAAGAGGGGGCCTGTGTGTCCAAGAGAATATGGCAAAAGGGGTGGCGTGTCATTTCCGACATGCAGAAGACTGGGGCTTCCATCTTGGTTCTCCCGCTCTCTCTCACTCCTCTGAGTAGAGCCAGCTTCCATATTGTGAGTCAGCCGGCAGCCTTCTGAACGGTCCCCATGACAAGGAGCTGATGTCTGTAGTCAACTGCCGGCGAGACGCTGAGGCCTTCCAGCAGCCACAGGGATGAGCTTGGAAGTGGATCCTTCCCCAGTCAAACCTTCCGCTGATGCAGCCCCAGCTGATGGCCCGACTGCAACCTCATGAGAAACTGTGGACCAGAACCACCCGCGAGGCGGCTCCTACGTGCCCCACCCCCGACACTGTGTTGTGCTAACCTGCTAGGTTTGGGGGTAGTGTTTTACACACCAGTGGGTAACGAGTACGCTGCGTGTGCCACAGCACTTCTGCCCTGAGGCACTGAGGAGAAATGGCAGGAAACAGGACTGTTACAATTTCTAATACTTCCCTGCTGTTCACTTAAGAAAGGTGCTTGGAAAAAAACCCTACATTGTAAAGAATGCCACAAAAGAAATGCTTTTCACACATAGACACGGTTTTACTGATGGGACTAAACAGACATTCTGCTAAGAGATAAGAATACACACAGAAAAAAAAAAAAAATAGAAGTGCTATGATGGTGGACAACTTAAAGACCTGAGCTGAATCACAAGGACGAGTAAGAGGAGACAGGGAGGGAAATGAGCAAAGGGAATAGGGAAAGAAACAGAGTCCGTATGAGGAACCAGAAAGGCTTCAATGTAACTAAAGCAAAGCAGACAATAGCACAAGGTGAAGCTGCTTTGCCAAGGGGGCAGCCTGGACTAAAGGAGACAGCAAACAGTGGTCGTCCTGCTGTGTCCGCTGCAGCAAAGAAAGATCACGTGGGGATCCACGTCGTTCAGATACAGCTGTGAGGTCCAATACTGTAGTCACTAGGCCACAGAGAGCTATTTACATTTAAATTCATCAAAATAAGATTAAAAAATCAGTTGCTCAGTTGCACTGAGCACATTTCAAGTGCTCAATGGCCATGCATAGCTCATGGCTACCGTATGGGACCATGCAGATATAGAAAGTTTGTATCATTGCAGAAAGTTCTACTGGACAGCTTTCACATATAGTATCACTACCTAATATCACAAGTCTATATTGACATTTTAGACAAGTCTGCGAGCATCGCGTTAAATGATATCCAGTGCAGTTCTGAGCAGGCAAATGCTACCTGGAAGGGCAGGAAGGCTTAGGTCACAGCTCTGAAATGTAAGTAATTTTTCAGGGGCCTTCCTCACACTCTTGGGCATCCACATTTCTTTCTTTCTTTTTTTAATCCTCACCCGAGGACATTTTTGCAGATAGAGTGGGAGGAAGAGAGAGAAAGAAACATCGATGTGAGAGAAACACATTGACTGGCTGCCACCCACTCAACCCCAACTGGGGCCGGGGACAAACTGCAACTGAGGTACGTGCCCTTAGTGGGAACCGAACCTGGGTCTCTCTGGTCCGCAGGTTGACACTCTAACCACTGAGCCAAACCGGCCAGGGCCATCCACATTTCTTAAAGGCAAATAACTGCACAATCATAACTATATAAATGTGCTTAATATTGTGGTTTTATAGATACTGGTATCTTTCATCAGAAAAACTATTCATGGTGCTTTTTAATCCACTGGAATGCTCTTGGTGTTCCGCAGAGCCGTAGTGTCCTGTGGAACACAACTGGAGAATCTCCGTCGGCCACGAGGGACTTGAGGGGAGTGATATACCTAGCTTCACAATTCAAAGCTTGTGTGACAAAACACCAAGCAGGATGTTTACAGGCGAGAGTGTTCGTGAAAACGTAAACATTTGCCACACAGCTCAGAGCTTCCTCAGTACCTCATGTAAACATCTGGGTCCAGGTCTGGGTGATGCGCGTGGCTGCACCCTGTCTAGATTGCCATCTGGTCAGGATAGGTTTGGACAAGTCTATCTAAACACAGATGAGGCAATGCAGCGCCAAGTGAATGCTCTGGAACCCATATCCCACTTGCCTCCAGGACATAAAAATGAAATAATTCTAATCAGTTACTGAGGACCATTTATGATCCATGCTCCAAATAGACATGTTACATACATAGTCATATATGGTTTAATATAATGTGATCTTTTAAAAATATTGTTAATTGGTTTTTAGAGAGAGAGGAAGGGAGAAGGAGATAGAGAAACATCGATGTGAGAACAAAACCTCAATCAGCTGCCTCCTGCACGCCCCCTACCAGGGATCAAGCCTGAAACCAGGCACGTGCGCCGGCCAGAACTCCAGCCGGCAAACTTTCAGTGCGCAGGACTGAACCACACAGGCCCGGGCAATGTAATGTGATTTAATAACAGCTCTGTGAGGGAGCTATAATAGTCCCCCTATTAAATAAAGAAAACAAGTGTCCTAATTTGCTCATGGTATGGATCAGACTAAGGAGAGTCACACCTAGGTACATACATCTAATATACCACCCGACTCACCCGTTAAATGAAATGGCTGCTTGTAGTTCGAAAGGAGAGAAAAGCAAAGGGTAATTTGCATCAGTTTCTTTTTTTGTCCTGGGATTTCTTTGTGTGCACTTAATATCTATCTAAAAATAATTTGTTGCAAGTTTGTTGGTTTTGTCCCAACCCACTTTTGACCTCTGATAACAAATTGTTAGCAGTGACCTACCCACTTCTACCCCACGTATTTTATCCAAATAATTTCACTGACTGGATAATGCCATCCCGAGTTATTGAAGATAATTTGGGAATGGCCCATCACCCCATCGGAAAACCGGCCAATTCCATTTCCTGCTCAGGGCTGTCACAGCAGACTGTAACCTGGAGGCCACCCTTCGCAGACTTCCCACGTAACCGCGTCCTTTGCTGATCCATCCAGCTGCCGGCTGCTTGCAATTCGCCTTAGGCAGTCTGCTGCAATTTTCCATGTCCCAATCTTATCCTCTATTACAAAAAAAAAAAAGATGGGAAATATAATGGGCTGAAAGAATTCCGATCGCAGATGCCAGACATCAAATTACACAGGTAGTAATCACACAGATTAGGAAACATAATGAATACAATATTCAAGCTGCACGCAGACAATGAATTTTTCAGGATGATACAAGCTTCTTGTTAATAAAATGAAATAACAATTTTCTTCTTATTAAAGCTAAAGCAATCTCTATTTTCTAAAGGGACACATGTCACCCAGACCTCTGGGCTGAAATGATTTGAAACTCAATACACACAGGACCAAGCAGGCATTTTGGCTGACTCTTACGTTTCAGATTGCGTTACTGTTATTGTTCATTAGAGAGTGGTTTGGAAGGTTCACCTCATGTTTCTGAGCCCTTTTCAGAAACAAATGCTTTATTCACAACATGTTGGACACAGAAAAGCGCTGAGATGGGAATCAGGAGACCTGGGTTTCAGTTCCAACTTCCCCCGTTAGACCTGGTGACCTTGGATACGTAGAGTGATGAACCAGGAGGCAGTGGCGGGGGTAGGGCTCTGTCCCAGGGGAAAGGAATAAGGGGGTGCATTGTCTGTGGAGGAATTCAAACAATAATAAAACTGACTGAAGTCAGCCTGCTTTTTATTATCATGCTTTACAATTTCTGTGATAAAATGCTCCTCCTCCCCCTCAAATCTTTTGTTGGTCTAAGTTCTAAGCAATTGATATAAACAAATAAATAAATAAAAATGTGTGCGTGTGTGTATAGACACTTCAAATTAGCACACTTTATTACTTATCTTTAACAAACATTGTCTTCTACGTGGAAGTCAAGTTAAAAACTCCGTTACAGAGCTGGGCTCCAACACGTGTGAACTCAACTCTGTGCTATGTGCGTTCATTCCCAGAATAAATTTGCAATGACTTAGAATCTTCAAGTTTGCTTTGATCAGTTTGTGTCTTCAGCCCCATGATCCTATAGACTCCTAAAGAGCAGATTTGGAATAAACAAAACAGAATTCCCGTTATTTCCGTTGTCATTTTATGTGACTGCTTGGCGTTTTGATTTGTTTAAAATTTACAAGAGGGCAACAGTATGCGTTGTGAGGTGTAAAATTTTTGCTTGGTAAGTGCAGATTTTAGTTCCTTCATAATATATTTAACTGAATTTGAATCATATTTCTCAATGGAAACTTATCCTTTTAAAATATGTAATTATTTTACAACTAAAGAAAAATCAACAAAATAAAAATGATTACTAAATATACATGTTTATTACTGAAAGAACTGTTGTACGAAGAAGATAGGTGTTAAAATCACCCACTAGGTGTGTCAAATATTCCAGGTATACACTAGGGAGGTGTACCCACCTGTTTAGGGTCCCTTTTTTAGATTAGAAGCAAGGAGGGGGGATCTGCAGGTCACCAGTTTTCTAGTTCCTTGAGTCCTTCCATGAAATTAGGGGTGCAATAGATGTGAGACATGCTTCCCTCCATGGATATTTTTGGGGATTAAAAAATGTGCATAACTGTATTCAAAGCTCTGAGAAATCCTACCAGCATAAAAAACACAAATATCTAACCTGGTTTGTTAACCCAATGATCACTGGACCTTTTGGTTTTATTTTGGAGTAGGGGTTGGTGAAGGACAATGGGAGGTGGGGCAAGTGGTTCTCAAACTTGGCTGCTCATTGGAATCCCCCAGGGGAGCCCTTTGAACCTCCATGCTCAGACTGCACCCCAGTCCAATTAAATCAGAGTCTCTGGGTGGGAGCAGACCTAGGAGCAGTGTTTTGAAAATTCCCAGGTGATTCTGGTGTGTAGCGAAGTCTAAGAACCTGTGGGTTCGATCATCTCAAGGTCTCTCTCAGATCCCAAGTAGAAGGCTCTGGGATTTTCACCCCCGCCGTCTCCCGTTCCCCATGCACTGGAGGCAGGAAGCTGGAGGAAGGGGCAATGGGACCTTTCAGCCTCTGTCAGGCAAGGGACCGGCCGCGACTCCTGCCTCCCAGCCCACCTCGGTGACCTGAACGGGCAAGGCTGTCTGGAGTCTGTCAAAAAGAGGATGCCATTAATAATAATAAAAAACAAATGGCTCCTTTAGCTCAAAACCCCCCAGAAGTTGAAAAATGGGATATTTGTGCACTAAGATGGTGCCCAGATGCCTCGAATTGTAAGAAAGGCAGGGAACGAGAAGAACTACAGCTGGTGTCTCCATTTCTGGGCTGATTTGCCTATTAACCTCCTGGAATTCCGAGCAGTGGTTCGTTTAGCTCGGTTCTCTCAATAGCCCCGCACAGGCCCTGCCTCTGGGACAGTGAGCAAAGCTTCTCATTACACAGTTAACATTTGCCACGGAGTTCAGAGCGCCCTCCATATCTCACTGAAAGAGAAAAGAACAGCTCAGCTTCCATGAGGCCAATGTCGCAGCAAGACAAATGCTAACATTTTCTTTTTTCCTGCCTAGGAGTTTATTTTTTATTTTGCTTAATCCTTTCATCTTTTTCACCTGTTTAATCCTGTGAGTCTGTTCTCCGTATCTTCGAGTCTGTCTCTATTTTGTTTGTTGGTTTGTTTTGTTCATTGGAGTCCACATGGAAGTGAGATCATATGGAACTTCTCTTTCTCTGACTGGCTTATTTCACTTCATGTGAACATTTTCTTGAAGCCACGGTGATTACTCAAAGAGCAGCTCCACCATCCCACCCCTCGCTCCAGATCTTGCTTTTCCCAAGGATCTGTTCCTACTGTCCTTGTTCCGCAAGACCCCCCGGGGCCATTTTTAATTTCGCAACCTTGTGGGCACACCCCCAACATCAGTGGGTGACCCGTGAACTTTCCCTGCAGGCGAAATCGGGTCCCGCGTTCTCAAGAACACACTTGCCAATTAGATCCGACTTCACAGACTGTTCCCAAGCTGAGCTCTGGTCCTTCGGCAACCAGACTGATGAAGTTGAGACCTGAATAGCGAGGCCAGAGGTGCCCTGAGGCCCCAGGTTCCTCCATCACCCCACTCCCCGCTAAGGCCATGTTTCTGGAAGGTCATGCCAACAGGCAGCATGTAGTCAGTCACACAGAGGTCTGCTTCTGCCCTGAGCATGGCTGCTGAGAGCAAAGGCAAAATACTTCTGAGTATTTCACAAAGTGTTTTCAGCAAGAATATTAAGAGCAGTTATACATGAAAAGGTTTCTGTGATATATAAATGTGAGGAACACTGAGTTAAACAAAATCAAGCAGGATTGTTATTTTAGGATTTCTCAGAACAACATGAGCATGGCGAATATTCACTAAGAATCTAGAATAAGCAGCATTGCTAAGTTTATTTGACCGTGAAGTTCTTTTTATTGCAAAATACATGTTGGTAAATAATGACTTAGAACCGCACAGTGGCAAGGTAGCACCTACACGTGCCTCGGTTTCCTTACCTGTGAAATGGGAATGAAAGGTACCTCTCAGGATCATTTTTGTAAAGCGCTTAGGACAGCATTTGGCACAAATGTTACCCCTAATCTGAGTTCAAATTCTGACTGCTTATTAGCTGTGCAATATTGGACACGTTACTTAGGCACTCAGAGTCCCAGATTCCTTCTGTATAAAATAGGGATACTGCTAGTTTCTAACTCAGTTTTTAAGGGTTACATCAACACGGTGCATTTGAATTGCTCGGCAAACTCTTAGCACAAAATAAGTGCGCAAAACCTGTTAGCAAAGAACAGCAGAGAGGCCTGCCATGTTTAGCAAAGGACAGCTTGTCCGTATTTTCAATGAATTTGAAACTTAGTAGATGTGAGGAAAAGGAACACCATTTATATTCTGAAACTTGACCAGGAGCTGGCCCCTATTTTCATATAGCAATTCTAAAATTGGCAACTATAACCCCACAAAGGGGTTTGTAGATTTATGCCAAATTTCGTCTGGTAAAGTAAAATAAAATAATAAAATAAATGCAGTGTTCTTATAAAATCTTAAAGAAAGACATTATTTCTGAAAAAGGATTAATTTGGAAATGATCAAAGCAGAGCTAACTCAGATTAAAATTGCAAAAGATCTCCGAAGATTTACCACATGCCATCAAGTGTTCTTTGTTTTGTATGTTTTTTAAAGATGTGAACATTTTGGTAATTTTAAGAAAATGGGATCAGGAATTTGTTTCCACTTTACTGACGTCTAATTAGTTTCTATACAGAAAACTGCACGTAATTAAGGTAAGCAAATTTGTGCAATTGGACATATGTCTACACTCATGTAACCATCACCACAATCCAGGTAACAAACACGGAAGGGATCAGGACTTTTGAAACAATCGCAAACTTAAGTGAAACTTAAGACACCCCCTGAATCTGATTTCATTTCCAATCTTATTCTTCTCACCCCAAAATAAAGAAGTCAATAAGCCTTGATGACTGGGAAAGTTCAGAGGGGCCCATGGACTATTATTTGTACCGTTATATTTCTGCATGTCATTCTCTCTACTTAAACCAACCCAAATCTCGAAATAGCACTGCCGAAGCTGATTGCAAACGGACAGTTGTAGGATCAGCCACTGAAAAATTCTAACATTCAGCCATTTTAAACCAAAAAAACAGCAATTACATAAAGCAATGATTCGGTCACACTTTCCTATGCCCTTATAAAAAGGTTTTATTTTTTAAAAAGAAAAGAATCAAGAGGAAAGAAACCTATGTCCTATGGGAATCAAGCAAACCCAGTGTTTGAGATAGGACTCAAGTCCTGTTTCACATTTATTTTTAACAACTTGCCGTCTGGTAACATTTTTCTGTTCTATTTTTAATGGCTATAAAGTTTCTATCATATTCAGTAATTATCTTCAATCTGAAAAGGAGAAAGGAAATTCCATAATAAGAACTACATGAGACATTGAGTGTACAGGTGCCAGGAAATATTGTTTTGTTTAGTGGAGATGAGATTGTAAAAACATGGCTCTTTATAATGCGTGTTCTCAAGTTTATTTATAGACACTATGACACCTACTCTTAAACTCCTATTTAATCACTAACAGGAACATTATTTTGAAAGAGAATTAGAGTGGCAAAAATATATTCTTAAATGGTATAGTCTCTAGAGAAATCTCATTTTTTCCCTACTATTATCAACTACAACTACACAGGAAAAAAAAAAAGTCAGGAGGCAATTTAAGCCACAACAAACAAAAGCGTTTTAAATTTCTCTGGGGCAAGCTGCATTCCATCATGAAGGAAATTGGAAGGGATATCAAAGAGAATTTATTGTCTGATGACCACCCCTAGTTATTTAGTGAAAGCCGTAAGGGGAAAATACAGCAGCAGTTAAGAGATCTGAGGTAAACTTTCTTTAAGTGCAGACAACGAAGAGAAAGCATGGGATTTCGATAATTTTATACTTTGGGACCATGCACATTTTTGATAGCATGTAGTTAATTCATTGTTGCATTTTTGAATAAGTCATATGAAGCAATTATACCAGGTTATTATGATCACTTTGACAGGACACAATAATGACCCTTACTAATTGAGAATTCCATTCAATGCAACTACAAGGGTCTACCACCCTCACCATCCACAATGGAACATATAAGTGCTGCTTTCCACCAGTGGAAAATGTGTGTCAAGTGGGAGAGCGAATAGGAAAGTAAATAGTGCTTTTCCATCTACTAGAATGTACTTTCCCTAAAGGAAAAAAAAAATTAGAATACAAAATGCTATATTTTATTTCTATCAGAGTCCTTCATTATCAAATAAGGATCTCCCTAAAAAAATAAAGTAGAATTAACCATCTAAATTTTGTGCGCAAAACTCAATGTCCTAAGTTTATGTTCTCCATGGGAGGTAGGTTTACAAGGGTTTATTCCAGAAAGGACATTGGAAGGAATGGTTTTACAGCAGAATATTCATAGTGGAAAATTTCACATACTCACTGGTAAATAAAAGGAATTTTTCACAGCACCTAGTCACTTTTAATGACGGGGAGTGGGATGGAGAGAGAAGGCGGAAGAGAAGACGAGTATAGACATTCCTCACGGACTCACCTCGGATTTCTCCACTTAGTTGATAAAGCATGTCCCTGTGTTTAATATTTTTCCTGATAGAGACAGTTGTAGTAACAGCCCACCCAGCCCACTCCCTCTTCCCCCAGAAGCCTGGCAGCTATTGAGTCTGATTTAAACGAGATCCACTGCAGGACCCCAGGGCGGCCAGCCACGGAGGCCGGAGGCCGATGGCCCTGTGACATGTTCATGCACTGGGTTTTCTTCTGCTGACCCACAACGTGGGTAAATAAAGATAACCTTCACCAAGAAATATAAACAGCTCCCAGGGCGCCACGGGGGGATTCTGGCGGAGAGAGATGCCCGGCTAGCACTAGCTGCCGTGACCGTGGGCGTGGAGAGCATCAGCGAGGACCACAGCCCAGGATCCCTGCAAACCTGGCTGCTGACACCTTATCTGGCCGCAGAGCGGGCTGGGGAAATCCCTCCACAAATCCCTTTGTTACCCCATGCAGACGAGTGGTTTTCTCGGCTTTGTCTCTCGTTAAACATTTAGAAAAGGATTATCCCAAGTTTTGCCTGTTTAGTTGTTTTTGTTTTCTGGCGGAACGTACAACACATTCTCTAATAAAAATCACACCACATTAAACGGGCCGTGTTGAGCGCGCTGCAGTTAGTGTGGCTTTACTGGTGTTATTTTAAGTGTCTGTTCCCTGAATTCCCTTGGAATTTATGCCGTTAACTCCCACGAATGCGAACAGACCTCCCAGGCCTGCAGTTACACGCACTGTGTATTTATTAGGGGGCGACTTATTCGAGACGCTGCTCGGAGGGCTGTATTTTGTTGCTGAACACTTGGGTTCCTGAACACACTTGTTTGAAAATGTCTCTTAAAATATATAGTTTAGCTGGACAGACTACAGATTTGTGTAATCAGAGAGAAGGTTTAGAAAACATTGTTTGGGGAGGGAAATAAAGCTTTAATGTTACTTCCAAGAGAATAAATAATGCAATTCCCCTTCTCCAGGGCAGCGGGTAGGTTGGCTTTAGCACGGCCAATAAAACAAAGGACAGACGCGGGCCTCCGAGGGGCTGATACAAAAACATCAAATATTTAACCATTTGGCCTGGAAACGTGTGCAGGGACTAAAATCAGATCCTTTCTCTAATACAACAAATATTGAAATATCCACTTCAAAGGCTTTTCGGGGGGTAAAGATAAGGCTGCAATCAAAGAGAAGAATCTCTTGGCGAAGTTTGTAGCTGCATATCCGAGGAGCAAGCTTTCATTTTTGTCAAGAAAAGTTTTCATCTCACTGTAAAATAATTAGAATTTATTTGATACTTTGGCTGGGGGAGTTAACATCCTCCCTCTTTAATTTATAAGGCATTTGTTTGGTCTGGTTTCTTAGGTTCCAATATTATAATATTGTTCGATATGAAACTCCATTTCTAATAAGAGAAAATTCCCCCCGAGCTGTGATGTTTTTAAATTGTAACCGTTGCTTCAGTACAGTTCTGAACAATTCACTGAATATTGTTGAAAACAGGTTTAATTTTTTTAAGTTTCCGACTTATTTTAATTTTTATCATTTAATGAAGTCCAGTCATGAACAATCATGGACCCTGATAAAAACCATAGATTGGAAAATATGTGCATGTTAAGATTTCCTGAACTTTCCACTTCATCCAAACCCACCTACAACCACTAGAAAAGGGTGTAGAATTACTGATGAATTGGCGCCATCATCTGGACATTTTCAGAATGGCAGCTAATAAGTTTCTTCTCCTTAAAAAGGTGAGCTCTTCCCAACTGCACATTTATCCTTGGACATGAACTTGTTCAGTTTACCTAAGCGTCCTAAGAAAACTCAGTGTGGCATTAACCCTATTCCTGCACTAATGCCTCTACAGAGAAAAAAATTCACTTTACACTGGAGACAATGCTTTTCTATACAGGCAGAGGGGTATGGCATGAAAGGATGCTGGACCCCATATTATAGACTCAGTTTAGACAAAGATATGCTTAGTGCACATGCACGTGTTCCGGGACATTAAAACTCCTCACCTGTAAAATGAGGGTGATAATAGTATCTACTTCCCAGGAAAACTGGAGAGTAAATGAGATAATGCCTATAAAGTGCTTAGTATAGTGCCCAGACCATAGCAGCAACCATTAATGGGAGGTATTATTAAAGCTGAGAGTTATTTAGCTTCCTTTCAGACATCTGAATTAACATTCATCATGTTGTCAAGGACAGTAAGACGTTGTCAGGTCCAGCTCCTGTTCTAGAAATTAAGTTTCCACACTTTTCTTTGAATTCACGAGAAAAAGAAGGATCTACCATCCTCTTAGTGAGGTAATCCCCCTCCTGCAGTCCAGCCTCAGTCTCCCCCACCAGCCTCAGTGACCGCCACCCCAACCACTGGGTCTATTTCCAGCCCCCCAACTGGACCACCTGCCTCTGGTCTCTGTTTCCTCAGCTCAGCCCCTCTGTGTACACATCCCCCCTCTTTGGTTATTTAGCACCCCCCTTTTCTTGGAGGCTTAGGGTCCACCTTTCCTGTGAGTCATCTCACTCTCTCTTCCCCACACCTGTCCCACACCTGGAAGGTGTTAGGATGGGCTACTGCTTCTCCCCATTTGTAACCTGCTTTCAGAAGCTGTGAAACTCCTGACGGACGGCACAAGATGCTAAACATCACTGTACCCAAAAAAGCAGCTGGATGTTTGTTTTCATGATATTGATCTCCACGATGAAAATACATTTCCATATCTACAACTTCACAACCAACAGGATCTGCCAAAAATTTGAGCCAAATTGATCATGGAAATAAAACCCAAATCCCCGATCTAAATTAAGAGAACAACCGTTCCCAACTTGGCATACACGAGGGCTTAGCTCTGAGCCACACTGGAAGGAGCATCAGAGAAGATAAGAGTTCTTTATTGTGCAGACAATAAGATGTAGTTACATCTCTTGCCCATGTAGAACCTCTTTTCCACCAGCAGCCTCCATGCAAGTATCTATTTGCGCACCCTTCCTGACCATCCCGGCATCCCTGGGCGTGGCAGAGGAGGCACCTGGAGGCAGGTGGGGAAACCCAGCTCAGGGGAAGCCTGGGCTGTGGACAGAACGGCCCTGAGCTGGGATCCTGCTACTACTTACTAGCTATGTGACCCGAGGAGGTTGTTTAACATCACTTCCCTCCTTTATAAGATGCTCATAATAGTCCCGCACAGGTTGCGTGAAAAGTAATGATTTAGGAGATGCCTTTGCATGCATCCCCAGGGCCAAACGCGTGTGCCCCGCCAAAGCACAATTTCAGAATTCCCTAGCATTCTCTTCTTTTTTAATCCAAAGGTTTAAACTCAACTCAACCTAGAATCACCAGCAGAGGTCACTCAAGGACAGACTGAATTCTTCCTGACCCCAAGCCTGACTCCTACATTGAGGACTGCATCCTGACAGCTAAAAGAGCAGACCATTTTATGGTAGCACTTCATTTTAATGTTATTATTCTATATTGTCCATTAAGAGCTACACTGCAACAATTTGATTAACGTTCTACTCATAGAGTTTTCTTTCCCTAAATCCTGTGTGGAGAGACCCAGCTACATACCGTCTGGCCAGAGAATTAGGAGCACAGTGTGTGGAAGAGGAGCGGGGACGGCATCGCGTTTCCAGTGGCATAGAGTCTAAACCGGCGGCCAGAGCAGGCAGTAAGAGGCCGGGGCCTGCACCCGCATAAGCAGTGAAGGGGTGGTTGATGGGAGAGAAGTCTCAGAGAGACTGGGGGGTAAGTTTAAATGCTCGGGGTGGTCTGGTAATATTAGAAATGGAAACATGGGAGCCCCAGCCCTCAGAAAGTCCCACCTGGTTGCAGTATATACAATAAATATGGGTGAATAGACAAGGCCACTTAGAATAAAACACAGACACGTTGCAGACACCACACTTTGCGATTTAGGTTTCCTAGTGACAAATAAGAGCAGTATTTTATGCGATGCTTCACGGTTTAAAAAAAAAAAGTTTTCCTATTCACGATTAGCTCACCTTCAAAATAATCCCAGCAGTGCATGAGACCACAAACCCTTCTTAGGGACAGCGGTCACATTTAATGGTATTCTAAATCTGCCCCAGATCACTGAACATAAGCTGCTCTCCGTTAATATTTGTTGAATGAATGACCAAAACAGGTAAAACCATACCATTGATTACTTATCTGCACACAATTTTATCATTTGTGTAATACATTTATTATACAAAGTTACCAGTTCATTTGGCCAACATTCTAAGTGGCAACAATAGCTCAATAGGCTGTAGTCTTAGGCAGCCATCATAAGTGGTGAAATCCAACATGGGGTCTTGGGGTTGTCTACCTTTCTCTGCAAAGTCTCCTGAAACTAGCCATCTTTTGATGGCTTTGATGGCGAGAAGGCTGAAGATTCTATGTCGGATGTCAGGGTTCCTGCAGAATCTACCCCTGGCCACACCGCCTGGAGGACCCTCTTTGTTTAGAAGTGGGATGAGCAGGAGATGTCCTATCCACAGCAGCACTCAACACAATAAACAGAGCCAACCAGCCAAATCAATGATGTGGCAACCAGGTACACTCAACACTAAACCGAATGGCTATGGAGATTACTCAGGGAAACTAAGCAATAAAAATCACTGGGGTTAAAGCAAAGTTATCTAGCAGAATCTAAACATCCCATTTAAAAGGTCCAGCAAAGGCATTCCCGATAGAGTACAGGACAGACAGAGGTGAGGACCATGGACTGCGGCAGAGGCGCCCCGCAACGTTTCTTGAGCAATAAAGATGGAGACTACTTGATAGATGGATGGCAATTTAAATATAATTATTGGGAGGTTTACAGTTAACACAGAAAACCACAGAATTATGACTCACGGACATCAAGATTTTAGTCATTGTACAGTCAGCGTTTACTTCATATTCCCTTGAATTGAAGTGGACAATTGAACAATTCTAATTGTTAGAAATGTCTTCCTTTTGATTTTTTCCCCCTAGAATTTGGCTCCTTTCCACGTATACCCATCAAGGATTCCTTCAGAACAACTCTAATCTTTCTTCTAAGTGGCAGCCCTTCCGATGCTGATCCACGGGCCCCTCTCCCCTCCCCTCTCCCACGGAACAAGCACCCTCACTTCTTCCGTGTCCACGCACTGTGCTGCTCGCTCGCCAGCGTCCCTTTAAACAGATGTCCCACAGAACATCCAAGAGTAGGGGCCTTCACCGTGTGTGGAAGAGGAGCGGGGACAGCCAGCCGTACCTCGAGAGCATTTCCCGGCCACCGCCAAGTCTGTCACCTCTGAGCAGTCGCATGCACCGTCTCGCTGGTCTCCCTGAGGTGAGGTCGGAATTTGTAGCGCGTTTCCTCTGTGAAACACCAAATGCACCAGCCCAGGGTCCGTTTCATCACATCCTCATTAGGGAGTGTTTGCTGCCTCCATTTTTCAGGGGTGAGTGGGGATGGAATGGAGCAGAAATTGGAGAAGAACTGAAACGTAAATGTGGAGAATAATTTCCCTGCCGGCCGCTGCTAGCCAATGGCCAGGGAATTAATAACATACAGCCCTCGAACTTCTTGCCCAGGGGGACTTGTTTCTCCTTGGACAAGACCACGCTGCCTGTGGAGGTAGTCTGGCATCTGGAGGTTGGGGGGACAGAGCAGCACGTTTCCTGAACCCCGAGAGGCCTGGCCTTCCCCTCTGTGCGGGCTCCCTCCGTTCACCCAGCAACAGTCCAGGGCCTGCCTCCCAGCCGGGTCAGAGGGAGAACAGCCCAGCCAGGGGGTCTGGCCACCAGGTGTTTGATGTATTTACCAGTTCCCTTTCGGCGGCGGCCGGATGTGAGCTCTGCCCTCCATGGGCAGGAACGGATGCGGTAAGCTCCCTTCATTAGGGAACAAGGAGGCAGCTTGTGCCTTGGAAAGCAGGTGGAGGGGCGGTGTCCAACGGCTGAGAGTAAAACCTGCGAGGGGTGAGAGGGGGCCTGAAGCCAGGCCAGACAGAGACCAGAACCTAGCAGGACTCGTCCAGTCCAAAGATACGATTCCAGCCTTGTCTCTATATTTTACATCACATTTAGGTGGTTGGGAAATGCTTGGGTTAAGAATTCCCGCAACCCATCATTTTCCATCATTTTCTCTTTATCGATCTCTCTCTCTCTCTCTCTCTCTCACACACACACACACACACACACACACACTCAATGTACACGTGCATACAGTGAAACCTTCCTTCTAGGATGAAAATGTAGTTTCCAATCCCATGGCAGCTTCCCACCCTAGGGAACAGCACTACCTGGGTACCACGGGGCCTGGGGCCTGGCCACTGTGCTCACAGCTCTGGCCACCGAGTGACTGGCCTGACCCCTGGTCCGCCAGCAGCCTTTCCTGGTAGCGGAGTATGGCTGCAAAGTGGTGGCTTCTCACAGAGGAGCCGAGAAAGTGGAGCTGGGCTCTCTCTGGAACGTCCATGGCCAACACCCTACCCCGCCCGCCCTGCCGTGGGCCAGTCACTCTCTGCTCTCTCTCAGGACAGGTGTCTCTGAGTGTCTCTGCCCAGAACTAGGGAGATGTTCTGACAGAACGTCCTCACAGGGTTAGGCAGATGACCATCGGGTGGCTGCACTCCGGAATCCGCCCTCAGGGACCAGGAGGCAGGCACTGGCAGATTTGTGGTAAAATGTTGCTTTGGTGGACACTACAGTGCTTCTCCTTCGGTGTCCCCAGGCCTGGAAGAAGCTAGAGAGAAGGCCAGGGCTTCCTGTTTGGGGACATGTCAGCGCTCACAGAGAAGCTTCAAGGTAGCAACCACAGTACATCTAGGAGGTCCCCTAAATCCACCCGAATTATCTGTCTGGACAGGGTCAGTCATGTTTGTAGGAAGAGTCCCTTTCCTTTTTGTTCAAAATGTGGGGCAGCTGTGAGGCCTGGGGGTCAATCTACTCCCCACCATGAGCTGAAGATGCGCAGCCTAGAGCCTGCCTCCCGCTCACGGGGAATCAAGTCACCAATGCGGTGGCTTCTCCTGACCAGAGGTCATGGGAAGGGGCCAGGGCTCTCCCGAGGGGTCCTTCCCCGCACCGGGTGGGGAGGCTGTCAGCCACCCGTGAGGTGGTGGGTGTGCCTCAGCTGGGGCAGCCCCACAGCGGGCCCCCCTCCCCCCCCCCCGTACCCTGGCCCAGGGCCTGTCCTCTGTGCTCAGGCTCTGTGCTCGCACCCAGACCTGCTACACAGATGTGAAAGCAGACAGTGTCTCCCCACAATCCCCAGACGGGGGAAACCTGGGCTCTGGAGCTTGTCCACCCCTGCCCTCGGCGGAGGGTGGGCTGCCCCTGGTGGGCGCAGACCCACGAAGATGGAAGCCACGAGGTTCGGCTAATGGGGAAGCGCTTCCAACCCGGGCTCCAAGTCCGTTTACAGAAACGGAGAGGGGGAGGATAAGTCTATTAGGTTGCAATCTCTTTTCGGGAACATGTTTCCAAAGGGAATTTACATGCCATGGAAACAAATCCCCGAGGCCCGGTTGCAGCTTATTAGTGCTAAATTGGCCACAGCAAACGAGCTCTGCGACTGTCAGTGACCTGAGGTTTTATAAGCGCGCGGGGACCGTTCGCGGAGATTTTACACGCGCCCCGCGGACCGCTGAGCGGGCGCTGCGACCCCGGTTCCATTCCCCTGCCTGGAATGGCAAGAGACCTCCGATCTCGGGGCCCGAGCCGTCTGCGCGTGGGGTCTTCCCACTCGACAGCGTGGCGTTACTGAAAAGGCGAGAACAGGACGGAAAAGGCGCGGTTAACCCGCTGTGCGCGGGGAGGAGCCCTCATCTCGCACCGCTTAGCGTGGGCCTGGAGGAGACCTGTCCTGGCACAGAAGTGCTGGTGGCCTGTGCACATCGCTGATGACGGGAAATGGAGGGTGACCAGCCCCTGGCCCTGCAGGAGATCAGGCAGAAAGATATCCTCTTGCCAACAAGGGGAACTAGATCCAAATCTGCCTTATTTTATTATTATTTTATGATTATTTTCTATCTTTCTCTCACCAGGTCTCATCCTGCAAGCTAGGGGCAGACAGGAGGAAAGAAATATGTGTATGCATGAATACAGTAACTAAAAATCCGGTCACTTCTGTGAAGGAAATGAGCAGGAGGCTGCAAAGGAGAGTAAATGGGAAAGGAGGTGAGGACAGCCCCTCGGGGGACATTCCCATGAGGACCTCAGAAGACAGACTGAGGTCTCAGAGAAGCAGGAGGAGGGGCCGGCCAGGCAGGGGAACAGCGGAAGTGAAAAATAAAGCCAGTGAGCGAGGAAGAGAGGCCGATATTGCATTGTAGAAATAGGCAGGGACTCAAACACACAGAGCCCTTTTATGGGGCATGGATTTTATTTTATAAAGCTTTCTTCTCAAAATTCTATTTCTTCACCTCTGTAAAATAACAATATCATGGTGCTTCTCCAGACACTCTGACCAGGCATGCTTCCTTTGCCAGCTCATCTCCTGCACACGTGCACACACACACACACACGCACACACTGTTGAGGGTTTGCTGTGGCTGAATTCTTGGCCATTCATCCTTTCGCTCTCCTCTCTCCTCTGATCCACTCTGGTGGCATCTTACAGCGTAATGTGACTCTCTGTTACTGGCTTTCAATTCTGTCTTCTCTCCAAAATTCATTGGTTAATTAATTAACTCAGTAAACATTTAAGAACACCTACTATGGGCCAAGTATTCTGTTAGCTTCTAGGAATATAAAAATAAATAAATTAAGCCCCTGTCTTGCCCTCTCAGACCTCCACTGGGGCATCTGCGGGGGTAGAAATGAAGAGGAGTATGTCATCTGTCACAGTGGTTTAATGAGATGCCATTTGAACTGGGTCCCCAAGACAGAATAGACGATTTCCATTGAGCAGAAGGAGCTGTGGATAAAACACCAAAACAAAGAAAGACCATGCAAAGGCGTGATCTTGAAGGGACCGGGGCTAGCTCTTTGCACCCTCCCCTCCAGGCCAGTTGGATGGGTATGTCGAGGTCTCAAGAGGTAACATGAAATACCATTCCCATTATGGTTAGCACCCTGTTTCTGAAGAAGAGGTTCAGACTGGACAGCAGTGTCCACTCATGAGAAGGATGTGGGTTTAAACCGGGGGGGAGTGCCAAGGAGATTGTGGCAATGAGCCCATGACAGTTTATCAGGATAGATAAAGCCCAGATGAGCAAAACTGAGAACTTGGAGCTATGAATCAGAGACATCTGCTCTTGGTAGTTATTAGCACGTTCCTAGAATCCCCTGGCCCAGGTATGATATCCTCAATATGAAGGGGAGAATCCACTCAGGGGAGTGTTTCATAGGTGATCACACACTTGAAAAATAGCCTCTGTGGGGAAATATTAACAAAATGGGGATTGTAATGCTTGGGGGAGACGGGGGAGTCATGAGAAAGATGGCGGACCGTCTTTATATTTTATTTTCACTGGGGACAGAAGGAAAATGGTTTACTTGTAACCAAAAAGGTTTTGATTGGATATAAGAAAGAGTTTTCCAGACAAGGAGGTCTTTTCAAAATACGGCCAACGCTTGAATCTCTGACATAATTTACGAGTGCATTTGCCTGAAGCGTGGTGAAATAGACCAGGTGACCCCTCTCAAGGTAGGGGTTTTATTCATGGGTTGAAGAGGTCAAATTATCCATAAAAAATCCAGAATCGGCCATTTCAGCCCCTGGTAGACACTTCAGATTCTTTTGCCAGAAATATTTTTAAATCTAAATTCTGTGATACCTGCTCTCACTCTCTTCCTGAATTCTCAACCAGTTAAAGAAAAGGCAGAATTGCCAAATGGATCCTACTTTCTCCTGTCTTCCCCTCTGTTTCAGGCCAAGTCAGGGAAATAGCTCTTACTTTCATTTGCTGTCTTGCTGATATTATGAAAGCCTTTTCCCCCTTAGTTCCTGAGAAAAGCTCTGTTTATTTGTGCCGGAATTGCTAACCCTTATTGCCACGAGAGACAGAATCTTATGCAAACTGCATTCTATAAACTTGTTCAATAAATAAAATTTAAACATTACCATGACTTTTGGATAGAGGTTTAAGGAGGTCCAGAGGCTGACAGAGAAGACAGAGGGCGAGAAGTGAATTATTTGCAGGAAGTCCCTAAGAGACCATTGCAGGGTGGAAGAACAAATCTCTCTCTAGAACATGGGAAACTTCGCAGCTTAAATTTGAGGCCCTGTCAGGAGCAGTGCAAACCATAATAAGTATCTGGGCCGCAGATGATGAGTTCTTCATGTACCTTTCACTTCATATAAGCACACCACCCCCCTCCACTCTCTCCCACCTCTCACATTTCCCCTGGGGGTGCCCTCCAACAGCTTGTGTATTGGCAGAGGGTGGGCTGCTTGCCTCTGTCAACCAGAAGGCAGCCCTGACCATGATCATACCACATGCTCGGTGAATCTGAATTGGGAGTCTTGCCTGAGCCAAGGTTGTCAGAGTGCCAAGCACTGCGTGAAACACCAGATTCCAAGCACCATGGTGTAGGACCCACTAAATAGACCTGCCACCTCTACAATCAATCAAGCTGCAAAGCTGTCCGATGCTCCGGTGCTCTTTGCAGGAAAGCTACGCTGCTCAGAAGCTTCCTTGTCACCAGCCTCAATAGAGCTACTAATTTGTATCTAACTTATTTTTCAAAACTCCTCCAAGCTCTCCAACTTTGATGTCAAACTATGTTAACAACGGCTGGCTTGGAAAGTCCCTGTAGGATTTGTAAGAAATTAATGTTAGCTTCCTCTCAACAGAAAGCTAGGGCTATGCAAAACACACCATATGCTTGTCACTTTGCCAATGAATCAAGATGTTTTTGCAGCCTTCTGAGTCTAAATAATTAATGGTAATGTCTAAAGATTACCCCAAGGTTCAGGGAGTAAAGATAAGGCCTTCACAGTGTCCAAAGATACTCAACCTCAGCTGAGTCCAATATTTCATGTGACAAATGGTCAGACTTCATGACCACCCCTACTTCACCCCCCAACTCATCACCATTGTTAATTCCCTTTTCCTCTTCCTTTCCTCTTCTGTAATTAGACTCTCTGGATTGCTTCAAGTACATGCTGCTGCATGTTCCTGACCCTCAAATGGTGCACTTCTACCCAGGTATCGCCAGCTTCCCTTAGCAGATAAGAGTGTGTATCAGTTTATCCATTAACATTAGCACTGTTCTTATCAAGAGATTAATTTCTTCTTAATACATTCTCATGAACCAATTAATCCAAACCAACGAATCAAGTTAAATAAATCAATAGCCCCACTAATTTTGAGGATTGTAGGGATCATAGGTTTTTCTAAAATTTTTTTCTTTTTTTTTTTTTTTTATCCTCACCCAAGGACATTTTTTGTACAGATAGAGTGGGAGGGAGAGAGAGGAAGAGATATAGAGAGAGAGAAACATCGATGTGAAAGGGACACATCGAGTGGCTGCCACCGCACGACCAACCAGGGTCAGGGACAAACTGCAACCGAAGTACGTGCCCTTAGCGGGAACCGAACCCGGGTCTCTCCGGACCGCAGGCCGACGCTCTAACCGCTGAGTCAAACCGGCCAGGGCTTTTCTAAAATTTTTTAAGAGTAGATACCCTGGCCAGTTTGGCTCAGTGGTTAGACTTCAGCCCATGGACCAGAGTCTCGGGTTTGATTCCGGTCAAGGGCTCGTGCCTCGGTTGTAGTTCAATCTCTGGCCCTGGTCAGGGTCATGCCGGAGGCAACCAATCAATGGGTCTCTCTCACATCAGTGTTTCTCTCTCTTTCTCTCTCTCTCTCTTTCCCTGTTGCTCTCTACCCCTCCCTCCCACTCTATCTGAAAATAAATGGAAAAATATCCTCGGGTGTAGATTTAAAAAGAAAAAAAGTGCAGATACTGAATCCTTGCTCTAAAATATAAGGATACCTGCACAACTGTTTTAAATATTTCCTCTTAATACTTAGGTGCAAAGATTTTATCATACTACTCAGAGTGATGTGAAGTTTGAAACTTATGAATTGTTTATTTCTGGAATTTTCCATCTAATATGTTCAGACCGCTATTGACCATGGGTAATTGAAACTATAGAAAACAAATCTGAGAATAAGGGGGAACAACTGTATATTAATATTATTATTGTAGTGAAAGTGGCTTATAGGAGCATAAAAATTGAGACGTGATTTGTTATTTCTTTCTTTATGCCTCCCCCCACTGCAAAAGGGTGGCTATGATCCACTTAAATTTCTAGAAGTAGTTATTCCAAAGTACATTTTCATTTTGAAACTATTTTCTTGATAAAATCATCCACTTTTCATAATTAACTAGAAAAATATTAATTTTTAAATACTATTATAAAAACATAAAAACTATTATAAATTATAGTCACTATATTTTATGAAGTTAAATGACTGGGGAAAGTATATAATTTAACAAATCAATATATCAGATTGTAGGGCACCGCCCATTAGGCACTTTGTTTGCCTGACACAAGGATTCAAAAGATATGTTTCCAACTCAAAGGGTCTAGAATCTGGTTAGGGAAACAAACACATGCATGATACAAAGCTGAAAGTAAGTGCTTCATCTCAGCACCAAGATGCAAGGGAGACTGAGGTTTTGGGGGTGCTGTGGGGGGCGTAGCAGCAGTGGTGATGATAGCAATGAAACAAAATTGGTCTTGGAGGATTAAGGTTTTGACAAGAAGAGAATTGAGCCCTCTGTTGAAACCAAATAAATATTATTCAGATACTTGGACTGAAAGCAAGATTATTTCTCCTGGGAATCCTACTTGTAATTCTGCTTGATCACTTTTATGTCACTAAATTACCTAAATACTAGTGGCATAATATTGTTGAGGCTTCCCCTAGGACTATAAACCAGTCCTCAGCAGACATGTGAAATGATTCTCCTGCTCACAAGTGTATTCCCATGCTAGGAGAGCTTCATGTTATTCTTAAAGAAATGCCAACTCATTTGCCGGGAGCAGGTTCCATGCTGCTGGCGTTAATGAGAAGGGAACATGCTGACAGGATTCCATCATAAGTGGACTTTTTGGATCTTGGGAGCCCAGTCCGCAGACTGGTTTTCTCCACGGTGGATCCATAACTCAACCACCTATATGTTAAAAATGCAGACAACCGAGCTTTAATTCATATCCACTGACCCAGACCTTCTGCAGCTGAGGCCAGGAATCTGTGTGTGTGTGAATATAGATGCATGTATTTTTAAATATCCCCAGATTATTTTTTGTGCATGCAGAAGGTAGCAAACCTTTACTCCAGAAAGGAGTTGATCTGAAGAGATAGAGAGGCAGCTGTTTCACATTATCTAATCTGACGCTTCTACTGATGTCATTCTCCCCAGATTTCCTTGGAAAGGTAACTATAAAGGATACTTGGCTCCTCTCAGGGAGTGGGGTTGCCAAAGAATCTAGGAGTCTGGACAGGCTCTGAGAACTTTGGGGACCATGGAAGGAGCCTCCTGACACATGGCTGGATTTGTATTTCACTCTGGTTTTCCCTCTTTGTTCCATGTCAGTGATTTAAGGGCTGAAAGAAAACAATGTATGTGGCTAGTGACTCCAGACAGGGAAATGCATTTGTTTTTCAAATGGCAATGAAACAAACAAGTCCAAACTCTTGGCCTTATTTTTCTTTACACCTCTGCGAACTTGTATGTAGAATAGGAACATTTCTAGCTGCTCCTAGCTGTCCTCCTGGCCACCTCCCTTCACTGCCATTCTGGTCATTATCTTTGTGACTTCTGTGTGTATCCCTTTTTCTTGGATTGTGTGTCGTTCTCTTTCTTGGTTTGCTCCCTCAGTATGGCGGAACACATCATCCAGTAGTTTCCTCTGGAAGGTGCATGTGAAGTAAACTACTCGACTCTTCTAAGATGAAAAGGATAATTTGTCCAAGATGGATTATCCTACAAACTGACCTCCCAGAAAGTGCTGACCTCCTTCAAAGCTCATTTTAAACAGGGTATGGTTGGTGCTTCAGGCGATCAATTCTGATCATCAATAACATTTGGACCCCAGTTCTCCAATCATTCCAGGGCAAGGGCTGGTGCTTTACTAACCACAAATACTGAGGATATAAGGTCCACCACCACTTGCTTCTTCATACAGCTGCAACCTCAAGGCTTGGATCCTAGCCCACTGATTACTCCAGAGGGTCTGATGCTATCTCCAATTAAAAACAGTGTCTTAGCAAAAAGGCCTGGAGATAAGTTCTTCCAAGTACTATTACCATTGTACCCTGGTCTCTGATTACACAAAGGATATAGTGATGCTTCCCTAATCATACAGTTTAAGAGCCCTCGAAGTCTATAAGTATCTGAGTACCTTCTCGAGAGTCTGACATTTAGCTCTGTCAGATTGTTCTCATCCCCTGGGTGTGGTGGGCCGTGGGAGAACGTCACACTTATTACTGATGCTGTTACCATGAATTTCCCCTATGAACATTGCTACAGCATCCCTGGTGAGTATGCTGTCTAGACATTTTCCATTGTTTGCACTGTATGTTGAATCTATGAAAAAGTTTCTACCCTCCTGTCCCCGCCCCAACTGTACTATCTCCACCACTCACACCACTCCTACTATCTAATTGATAACTTTGCTGGGTATAAAATTGTGGGTTGAAATAATTTTTCCTTTATAATAAATTGTTTACTCAAGTCTACTGTTCAGGAGTTCTGACGTCCAGTCTTTTGTACGTGACCTATTTGGCCTTCCTTCCTTCCTCTATTCCTTCCTTCCTTCCTTCCTTCCTTCCTTCCTTCCTTCCTTCCTTCCTTCCTTCCTTTCTTTCTTTCTCTCTCTCTCTCTCTCTCTCTCTTTCTTTCTTTCTTATTTGGAAATTTAAAAATTTCTCTCTAATCCAGTATTCTAAAATTTCATACTTCTATACCTTGTATTTTCTTTAACCTATTAAGAAACATATTAAAGGGCATAGTTGTTAGTTTCTTTCTACCTGGAAATTCATGTACTTTGGGTACAAAAAAATTTTCCTTGAATTATTTCTCTGATGAAATTCTCCATGTTATCCAGGTTTCCTTTTTTTTTTTTTATCCTCACTCGAGGACATTTTTCTATTTTATGCTCAGATAGAGTAGGAGGGAGGGAGGGAGAGAGAGAGAGAGAGAGAGAGAGAGAGAGAGAGAGAGAGAGAGATCAACGTGAAAGGGACACATCGAGTGGTTGCCCACACAACCCAACCAGGGCCAGAGACAAACTGCAACCAAGGTACGTGCCCTTAGCGGGAACCGAACCTGGGTCTCTCTGGACCGCAGGCTGGCACTCTAACCGCTGAGCCAAACCGGCCAGGGCTCCAGGTTTCCCTTTTATTCAAATGTTGGATCTCCTGGAATAATCTTCACCTTTTCCCCCCTCTCCTATTTTCCATTTCTTTGTCCTCTCTTTCAACTTTCTTAAGATTTCCTCAATTTTGTCTTCAAATTCTTCTTGTAAATTTTTCATGTCTGCCTTCATAATTTTAGTTTCCAAGGGCTCCATTTTGTCTTCTGAATGTTCCTTTTGTATAGTCCCCAGCCCATTGATTCATAAAATATCTTTAGTTCTTGATATATTAATGAGTTTTATTGTTGTTATTATTGCTGGTTTTTTTAATCTTCACCTGAGGATATTTTTCTATTTATCTTCAGGTAGAGAGAGAGAGAGAGAGAGAGAGAGAGAGACATCATGTGAGAGGTGAGAGAGATACATTGACTGATTGCCTCCCTCATGACCCCAACCAGGACCGGGGACGAACCACAACCGAGGTACATGGCCTTGGCTGGAATCGAACCCAGGATTCACTGGTCTGCCGTCCAATGCTCTACCTCTGAGCCAAACTGGCCAGAGAATTTATGTCTTTTTTATCTTTTTTTCTTCTGCCTGCATCATTGTCTCTATTCTCTTTTTTTCAATTTTGATTTCCATCTTTCATGTTAGAAATTATCCTCAAATGTCTGTTGATCTTTATGAGAACAATTATGTTTAAGGGTGGCGATATAAAGACCTAATTGCAAGCTTTACATGGAGAGACAATTAGTAATTGGTTTATCATGTAAAAGGGGTTGTGATTAAAAAAAAAGAAAGAAAAAATAATCTCCTCCAAAAATGTGCACGTAAAAATCATTCTACATTCAAGTTTAGGGGTTCACAGATTAACAACTCTTTAGTCAGTGAAGTATAATGCTCATTGCTGTTTTTATACCTTAAAACTGGTTAATAAACAAATACTTCTCTAGACTTTGCTTGAACACCTTGAATGAGAGGAACCCACTCAGCCAAGTCAGTCCATTTCATCTTGGAACAGTTCTATCATTATTCTTTGCTTGACCCAAAATATGTCTCTCTGTAATTTCTATTCTTTTGTCTTAGTTATTGGAGATATTAAAATCGAATCAAAGGATTTTTTTAACTTGGAGCTTTTTAACATAATTTATATTGACCCTACATCAGTAATTCAACCTTTCTGGGCTAGTGCTATAAAACCAATACCTCTGTTTCCCTGAAAATATCTTAAAAAAGAAAAGAAAAGAATATATTCCCTACTCAGCCTTTCAAAGACAGACCTGGATTACTAGATGCTTAGATTTGTGTTCTGTTTAAGATGTAGCGATACCAGCCCTGGCTGGTTTGGCTCAGCGGTTAGAGCGTTGGCCTGTGGTCCAGAGAGACCCAGGTTTGGGTCCCACAAAAGACATGTACCTTGGTTGCAGTTTGTCCCCAGCCCTGGTTGGGTCGTGCGGGTGGCAACCACTAGATGTGTCCCTTTCACGTCGATATCTCTCTCTCTCTCTCTCTCTCTCTCTCTTCCTCTCTCTCCCTCCCACTCTATCTGAACAAAAAATGTCCTCAGGTGAAGATTTAAAAAAAAAAAAAAAAAAGATGTAGAGGTGCCAACGGGGGTAGTATTGGGAAGAGTTGACCATTGAGAATGGGTGGTGGGTTGTGACCAGATCTGCTTAAGTTGGGGCCAGGGAAGAGCCTGCATCGTGTTGGGAGTTTTGAGAGAGCTAGAGTTATCCTGACCGGTCAGACCCTTATCTTCAATTCTCCCGTGACACCAGGGAGCTCTTCAGCTCCTGACGTTTTATAACAGCTTAAAGCATGGCTTTTCTCCCCACCTTCTCAACTCTAACATGGTTAAAGGGCTCAAGCCTGTTCTTTCACGGCAACTCCACACAAACCCTGCGGCACTGTCCTCATCCACCGGGGTGGCCAAGCAGCTTGATAAATCTTGCAAGCACCAAAAGCCATTTGTGTCTCCCACATGCAGCCCAAGAGGAGCTGACAGCAAACATCCCCCAATACACGGGGGTGTGTTGCTTTGGCAGAGGCAGAAAATCTCCAACTCTCAAAAAACCATTCTTTAAGCCACCGTCTTGTTCCCTGAAAAGCCAGTCCCGTCACGGCCCATCCTCAGGGTGGAACCAAGGCTCCTCTATCTCCCACGTTCCCCCCCAAGCTTTCGGATGACAAACGTGGATGAACTTCCAGGCTGTAACCTGGCTCCACCCCAGCACCTGGCTCTCTTGCCTTTGAGTGAGGACCGGCCAAGAATGAACTCAGCTGGAGACAATGTGCAGAGAGGGTGGGAGCCAGGAAGCCAGGGGACAGAACAAACCCTCCCTCCTGAAGTGATGGGCTCCACAGCTGTCCCAGGCCTCAGAACCCTGCAGTGACAGTCAGGAGGTTGGCTCTGCTCTGTCTCCTCTGCACCCCTGGCAAGAGGTCTTTTTGTTGTTATTCCCCTTCCCTCCTGATTCCAGGTCCAGTGTTTGCTTGTCTTGCAGCCAAAGATAAACTCCAGGCATTGAGAAGGCTACTCTTTGGATATCCAAATAGAGCACTGGCTCAGGGCAAGGAGCAGTTTGTCTTAGGAACTGCTTTCCCGTTGGCTTTTTCCTTCTCGGCTCATTTTGACCAGGCAACACAGTGCACACGGATTCACAGAATCTCAGAGTTGAAAAGTATCCTAAAACGCATTGAGACGCACCTTCTTTAATCCTTGAGCCCCAGACCCACACCATTCCAGATCTTTCCTCCCTGCACTGACATGAAATTTACCATCTTCTGGAGAAGTGCCCGTGTCTGCAGACAGTACCACTCGAGTTCTCTCTTCCGCAGCATTCATCCAAGGCAGGGCGTCTGAAGGCAAAGCGTCTGATTGGTGGGGGTGGGGACTGTGGACAGGAACTCTGTCCCCATTCCTGGAGTTTGTGTTCAAACCAAGAATCCTACAATTTGGGCAGACTGTCTCTGATTTTCTGGTATATTAAAAAAATTAGAAAAACACTAGAATTTGCCTCTGTAGAGAACTCGGCTGCTCAAGGACACCACTGTTTTAGAGTCGTGTTCATTTTGGGACAGTTTAGCAGACAGCAGGAGACAAGAGGGTTAATCACTGCCTTCAGGAGGGGTCAGTCGATCTAGCAAACAGCACAGGCCACCCCAGCTCAGTAAGTAGCCCTGTGTGTCCAGTGCTTATTAAATGCAAAGCATGTCCACTCTTTACTGAATAATAAATAGAAGCAAACAACCCCCGAAGCTGACTAGGAAAAGAGACAGCAGGGACGGTGAACATGGACACAGGCTTAAGGCGCAACACGGGGCGATGCCGGAGGTGGCTTTGGGCTGTGCCAACCCGGGGCTCTACACAAAGGTGACCTCCTGACAAGTCGAGCAAAGGGGGCTCAGAGGCCTGCTGGGCTGTCCTTCGAGGTCAAACCGCACTTGCAAGATAAAGAAAAGCATGATTTGTTCTTGTCTGTGGAAACTGAATCCCTACACACCGACGATAAATGCAGAAGAGAGACAGTCTCTGCCGCCCAGGCGCTCGGCATGCCAGTTAGCAAACCGGGGCAGGCAGCACCAGGAGGAGCCACGAAGCTGTATGAATGTCCCCATCTCTAGGCAGACCCCTGTGGGCCCCGGTGAGGACATAATGGATGGGGCCCGTGCTTCACGCCCCCTCAGCACAGGAGGTGATGCCCACAAGCCAAGGCCAGAAGCACAGGGGCACTGGAGGATGGACATGTTCCTTCTGCCCTGACACCCTCCGGTGAACAGCTGGGTACCGAGAGAAGGAGCAGGTGACTGCAGATTGACGGAGCTGCAACCTGACCCCCCAGGCAGAGCTTTGAGAACAGAAGGTGCAAGGCTGACAGAGACAGGCAGGTGTGGGCACGGGAACCGAAGCACGGGCTCCGACGGCAGCTGGGCCCTCGAGCCAGCTGCTGGAGAGCGCTGCCCCGGAGCCAGGAAACTGTCCCCCTCTCAGCGTGGAGAAACCAGGTACGGATCACCATTTGTTAAAGTTCCTGTTGAATAAATGCATTCTTGAATTGAGAAAGTACAGAGTGTCCTTGAATAACTTCATTTTGTTCCGTGTCCTTTCATTATGACAATAGAAAAAAAAAAAAAAAATTCCCAGCCCAGGCCACGATCTGTGTGAGGTCTGCTCGTTCACCCCATGTCTGCGTGGGTTTTCTCCGGGTACCCTGGTTTCCCCCCACACCCCAAAGATGTGCATGTTGGGCAAACTGGCGCGTCTAAATCATCCCAGGCTGCATGAGTGGATGTGCGTGGCCCGGCGATGGGAGGCCTCCAGCCACTCGTGAACTGGAATAAGCAAGTTGGAAAAGGATTATTTTTATTCATCTTTCTTAAATGTATGTGCAGTCCACATCTATTTCATTGTTGAATGTTATAAGTGTTCTGGGTCTTTATTTAGAAGTTCGATCATGTTTTTGGGACCAGAAATACGCCGTAGGAACTGAACTACTGTTTACATCAATCAGCCTGTGGGAAAGATGGTTAATGTATACGTCATTTCACTTAAGTCGTAGTTTCCAAGAACCTATTGATAACGGTACGTGAGGATTTACTGTCATTAAAATTTTCTGCTGGCAATATTTCTTTGTGCTGAATTTACTTCTACAAACTTCTCGAATTTTCCTCTAAATATTGTGGCCATTTATTGATAACAAATTCGTTTCCACTGGGGTAGGGTCTCCAGTCCACTTCCCTCCATTCCCTTGTTGTGGCGGTGGGGACAATGGCGGGAGGTACCAAAGGTCGGAGCTGTGCAAACGCCCTCACGCCGGGGAAGCAACAGCACGTTCATCTTGTCGCAACCCCAATCCCTGCGAAGGAGTGCGGGGCACTGAGTGAGCTAAGAGGCATCAGGATTGTTGTTCATAGGTATTTGCTGCTCCTTCCTGAGAAGACGATATTTTCTTACCCAACTGACATTAAACTTGGCCACAGGACCCGCTTTCCAAAACGAAATGAAAGCAGAAATGACACGTGCCACACGTCACTTCCATGTGGAAGCTTAACGGCCAGGACATGATCTGCTGTATTCTCCTTTCTCTCTTCCAGAGATGGTTCCCAACAGGGGCTGCTCTTTCACAGTGGGCCCCTGGAATGAAGACGACGTGCGCACAGTGGGGGCTGCAGGGGACATGCAGCCTGAGCCACTCTTGATAGTATAAACCACTAAGATTCCAGGGTCTTTTGTTACAGTAGCAAAACCTGGGCGATACTAATGAATACAACCTACCCTTAAAAGATATGCATCGACGTTGTTTTGAAATATAGTATGTGTATATTAGTTTTTTTTAAATGATAAGAATCATAACAAAACAAGAGTGGCTATTTCCTGGGTTGGGCATTATGGTTTTTTTCTACTTTATGTTTTTCTATAATTCCTAAATCTTCTACAGTTAACAAAATATTGCATTTACTATTAAGGAAAACATAAATGTTATGTTCTTTAAAAGGCAAGGTATCAAGCCATGCCTAGACTGGAAGTTCTACTGTGAGTCTCACCATTCACCATTAAGTAGGGGACTTTGGGTGACAATTGTAGCATCTTTAAATATATCCTGTGGATCTGCATCAATAACCCCAGCTGGTCTCCTGTCCCCCTTCCTCCTTGCTTCCCCTCCATCCACAGGCCCACACTTACTCCTCCAGGCCAGGACTCAATGGCAGAGTCCTGAAGTCCCCATTTGCAGGTGCTATGATGCAAACCATGCTCAGCACTGAAGCACCTCCCTCCTTCCTGGCAGTTCTGTGAACACGTCCTTCTCTTGTTTCTCATTTGTGATTATTAGTGGCAAGGGAGTTCTTTTCTAAAGCTTATTCCTTCCCCATCAAATGCAAAAAAATGTCCACCTGTGAGTATTTCCTGTTAAAATTAAAACATCGTTGCCCTGGCCAGTTTGGCTCAGCGGTTAGAGCGTCGGCCTGCGGTCCAGAGAGACCCGGGTTCGGTTCCTGCTAAGGGCATGTACCTCGGTTGCAGTTTGTCCCCGGCCTTGTTTGGGTTGTGTGAGTGGCGGCCACTCGATGTGTCCCTTTCACATCGATGTCTCTCTCTCTCTCTCTTCCTCTCTCTGTCCCTCCCACTCTATCTGAACAAAAAATGAAAAATGTCCTCGGGTGAGGATAAAAACAAAAAAAAAACCACAAACAAACAACAAAAAAAACATCGTGAACCCCCTACTTGAAAACACCAAGAATTAAGCCTTGATCTTCTAACTGTGGTAGGTATTAGGCATTCTGATTTATCCTGATTCCATTTTTAAGTGCATAAAAATCGTGCTAGTTGTGTTATTAAATTCCTACATGACTCAGCGAGAATAAGCAGCAGTCAAAAACCTTAGTAACTTATCCGTCTAAAGGTTTACCTCTCACTTATATGACAGGCTGATACGAGTTGACGGGCTCTCCTAGATGGTGCTCCTTAAAGCAATGACCCAAAAATCTAGGCTTCTTTTATCTTGAGATACTAACTTGTTTCAACAGCGGCACTATGGTTGCCGTAAGAGAAGAAAAGAGTGAATGATCTCGTAGGAACTTTTACGTAATACCTGGAAGTAACACACATCATCTCTGCCCACATTCCACTGTCCAGAAACCGACTCGATGCACCAACCAAACTGGAAAGGAAAATGGAAAATGAGATCTTCTCTGTGCTCAAGAAAAAAAAATTAATAAGTAAGGTAGGTAAGCATATGGCAAGTGTCAGCCTCGGTTTTACCTCCTAGTCACCAAACATCCATTTCATATCTTTCCCAACACATAGAAGTCATACACCCCTCCCATGGAGGACAAGTCAAAGTTCCAGCCATCTGTGGAATGCAAAGCTCGCGTCTCAGATCTCTGGGAGATGTGCAGACTTCTCCACCAAGTCCAAAGGAGACGCCTCTTGATCTGATAACCTATGAACCACAGAGTAAAGCTGCTTGCCCCCACGATGAGGAAGGTCGTCAAGGACAGCCTCAACATACCCTCCCATTTAGAAGGGGAAATAGGAACGCCCCATGTCACTCATTGAAATAGAAGAATTCTGAAGTGCCATTGGGCAGGTGCTCTGAAGGACCCCCAACCCATGCAGCTCCTCTTGGTTTGTTATTCTCTTTGTCCGCATCACAGGAGGGTGGCCTCATGAAAGTTTAACAACATATGAAGCTGTCTCTTCCCACTTCAGACATCGATTTCTTTGCCACCCACCTACATCCCCACTATGTCATGTTCTTTAAAAAAATCAATTTCTGAAACTACGAGTTTTCAATCCAGAAAACAGAATCTTCCCTTGACATTCTGAACAGGAAGGAGTGTAATACAGGGAACGAAAGAACACGCAGCTATTGGAAAGTCAAGAGAGCCTAGCTCAGGAAGGCCACTTTCAGGGAATCCAGATAATGGATGTAGAGAAGCCAACATGCACGGTCTCAGCTTCTGCAGCACTAACATGGCTGATTCTCAGAAAGATGTGCAATGCGGTTGGAAGTCACTGCCAATGACCTCAGCTGCCCACAGCACGCAAGTGGGTTTTCCTTAGGAAGATGTGCTAAACTAAGCCACCAGCAAATCACATCAATTCTCTGCTCTTGCTTATAAGAGAATAACAACTTCTCCTCTCCTTCTGCCTTCCAAATCTCTGGGCGCATCCCCTTCAGTGAAATGTACCCAAGACTCTCCTGGCAAGGGAAACTGGGAAATGTAATTTCCACATTGTACCACTCTGCAGTTCAGAGAACCCTGCTTAGTAAGGGTGACAATGATATTGAAAATGAAAAGTAATATTGTGTGCACTGAAAATCACAGAAATTATTAAAAGTCACAGCCATTTTGACCAGCTTCCTTTTCCTGGTCCATCTAAGCCTGCTCTGTGTATCTTCTCTGGTTTGTCAACAGTGAATAGGAACACATAACAAATCATTTGAGGTCAATATCATGAAAAATATACAGGTTCCTTCGGGGTCTAAAATTTTGTGACTCTGACCCACAAACCTCAAATAAATCTGACCTTTAATAAACATTATCGCTGAGTGGGAAAACGATGTGACAGGAAGTAAACACTGTGAGGGCCAGTTGGGCGTCTGCTACTCATAGTCCACCTGAAAGAAAGTACAAGCCTCTCTAGACTCCTTTTCTTGCTCATCTGAAACCAAGGGCTTAGACTAGATACGTGGTTTCCAGAATTTTTATAGCTACAAAGCCATTCTTCAAATACCATCTTTCAAGGAGTTCTAACAACTAAAACAGATGATGATGGAGATGCTTGTTTGGGGGAGGACAGAGACCTCGGAGCCAGTATTGCTTGTAACAGCTCCAGACAACCCCTTGGGCTCCATGGGGCACAGTTTAAAAAGTCCTGGATGAGACTGTCGGTAAAATATGCCATCTACTTCTAAAGTTATATGATGCAATCATTTCCCAAGCCTTGACTGTTAGAGGCACTGCCAAATTCTCATTATAAAAAAAAATCCAGCTCCAAGACCAATATGTATTTGCAGACAACGCAATATGAGAGTGGGAGAGAAAGCCTGTTAGAGTGGGCAGGTTCAGCATTTTGCAAGCAGTGTGCTCGTGACCCAAAACTCAGATTCCAAACACTGTGTGACTTACTGAGAGACCCGGCGTGCCATTGGTCTAGTACACCCCGAGAGCTGGAATAACGCCACAGAGGAATGCCCATAAGCACAATTGTTCTGTAAAAGAACAATGAACAGGTGCCGTCGAGGGGACAGCAATTAGACTTAACCTGCCGATGCTGTCATATGGAAACATAAAACCAACATTATTTCCAAGGTGCAGGGAGAAAGAATCCCATAGTATCTACCAGACCTTCTCAGCTGTACTAAGTGAAAGAACAGCTATGATTAGGATCCATATGGAGTAGTTTAAAATAGAGTAAATGCAAAAAAGCAGAGGGAACAGAAACGTATGGTTACTAGTGCTTTCTTGAAAATTCTGTCATTTTGCACATTTTCCACTTGAGTTTCCATGTCCCTTTTTCACTATATGATGACCTTATCATTTAAGCCACTGCCAAGGCCAGATCATGAAATGTGCCACAGAGAGCTTGCGTAGAAGTAGCCCAGTGAGCACCATCAGGGAGCACAGAAATATCTATCATTTTATTACTGTCTCAGTCCTTTAGGGCTTCTATAGCGAAAATACCATAGAATAGGTGGCTTATAAACAAGAGAATGTACACCTCACTGTTCTGGAGGCTGGTAAGTCCAAGGTCAAGGCATCGGAAGAGTCAGTATGTGGTGAGCCCACTCCCTGGTTCACAGATACCCATCTCTTCCCTGTGTCCTCACCTGGCAGAAATGACAAGGGGGTGCTGCGGGGTCTCTTTAATAAGGGCACTAACCCTATTCATGAGGGCTCCACTTTCATGACCTAAGCACCTCCCAAAGGCTCCACCTCCAAATAACAGCACATTAGGGATTAGGTTTCAACACAGGAATTTGGAGGAGACACAAAATTCAGACTTGGTCTGTGCTTACTCATGGGACTTTGAGTATTCCTGTTTAATTTAGTTTTACAGAGAGTTGATTGGTTGATTTTGGTTCATCCAGAAGAGCTATGAATATACTGTAAACACTGGTGTCCATTAGAACACAGTTTGGGAAACTGTGACAGCCCAAACACCTCATTTTAGATGTGAGGCTATTGAGACCCAGAGATGTCGTCTCTCTAGGGACAGAAAACCCGAGTTCCGGGTCTCCGGTGCTATTCCTCATCTCCTTGTAGCTAGATGTGGCTCTCACCAGAATCTGCTCCTTTCCTTTGTTACTTTTCTGTTGTGTTGTTCTCTTGGCGTGTGTGCAAAAGCTACCATCCTCTTGAGAAACGCTGGCTCTCTCATCCTTTAGTGGGCACTTCTGCGTTCATTCCACAGAACTAGAACCAGACAGCAACGTGACGGATGCTGCAAAGGCAACGCCATCACAGGACGGAACGCCTGATTCCACTCAGGCACTGGGCTATGACAATTCACTCATTCATTATTCATTACTCCAGAAACCGCGCTGGGTGCTGGAGACACGCAGGTGAGTGAGACACAGCCCCTGCTTCCAAGTTGCTTGCATCCCACCGTGACAGACAAGCCTGCACCAAGAAAACACCACGAAGAAAGGAAGCTTGTTTTGACCTGACACGTACCGAGTCAGGGAAGGGATTTCAGGCAATAGTCACACACTGACTGTTTCCTAAGCCCTTGGAGATCTTGTCTCAAAAGCTGGAAGGGTCTCAAGTTTCAATGGCTCGAATTCATCAGAGCAGCAGCACAGATAATACAAAACAGGGACCAGGAGAAAGCCAGTTCTCCACTTCAGCACGCATCTTCTGAATGTCCACCAGCTCCCGCACCGCCTCCCGCCCTCCTCCCGCCCCCCTCCCCGACAGCACTTGCCTTGCTAATTGTGTTTTCTTAAAGCCAGTGCTAACATCGGTCCAGATCTCTTGAGCACACACCAGCTGGCTAGTAAGAGGAAGCCAGTTCAGCATTAAAAACTGACCGCAGGTAATTTAGGGGCAGACGAGCCACAGGCAGATAACCAAGGGGACTATGTCGTTATTTATAACCAGTGAGGAATTGTTCCCTCCCACCCTGCGTTGCCATCTCCTGCCTCTGCTGAGGTTGTAGTCTGGTTACAAGTCTTTAATAGATCCTTTTAGAATATAGCGGGTAGCAGCCTAAACAAGGTCATGCGAAATTTAGAGGACGTTAATGAGACCTGTGTCAATTTAGACAGCCTGGGAAGCAGTTGTTAGATCATTTTCAAGTGAATAAAACCTACAATTTGTTTTTCACTCTGCAAATCATCTCACTAGCAGCGGCCCTGTAAGCGCTCTCCCAAGCCCGTCAAGCAACGGGCCTGCAAGGATGCTTCAGGAAATAACTGAATCAAATTAAACTGCTGTTTGCTTTCGGTAGAAACTCTGACAAATAAAATGGAAGGCGCTGTTGCCATTTTCATCAACTAAAACAAATCTTTACAAGGGAGGAAAAGAGGCGAAAGAAACGAAAATGTCAGTTGCTGACACTGTCATTCCCTGCCACTCAGTAAATAAACATAACATCTATTAGTTGTCATGGAAACGTTCTGCCTGATGCTGAGCATCAAAGCCCAACAATAAAGAAACGCTGATATCTGTGGCTGGGCACAAACAACTCTTTTGGCATTTCTCATGGGCTCACCAGCACAAGAGCTAACATTTTGCCTGTTTGTTTTCTCTCTCAGGCATGAATGCTTTTGCTTTGGAAAGAGAGATATGTATCTTAGAAACCTATCAGGAGTATTTGAATACTGCTACCTTGCCAATCTTGGCTTTCCCGCTCCTCCCCCACCTCTCTTTTAACCTTTGCCTGAGAAGAATGTAAATGACATATTTAGTCACTACATATTGTGTTTCCTGTACTCGACACTGCATAAAAGGGATTGATTTAAACCATATACAGTAATCGTGTGGGGGAGGAGGGTCCAGTTTTTTGCACCAAATGCTCTTGGATCCATAATGAGCAGCCGCAAATGCAGACAGCAAATGAGCGCGCTTGTATTTGTCTCTTCTGGGGGTAAATAATGATCCGTTAGTCACGACATCGCACGCCTGCAGCATTGAACAAGAAAGCACCTCAGATACGTGCGCAGAGATAACGGATGCTTAACCCTCCATCTCCCGGGTAACCAGTCCCAGACATGTTGGCTAAAAAAGTCAGAGAACGTTCCTCTTATAATTTTTTTGAAAGCATGAAATTTATAACACCTCACAAAGCAGGAATGGACCAAGTGTCAAGGTTGCAGTCGAGAGCCACTAAAGCTTTTGGGGGCAGCCACTGTAAATAACCACCATCTGCAAAGCAGAACAGCTCACCCCTCAGAGGTGTGCTCAAACATACAGCGCGGCTAAGGCTCTAGAGCCCTTGACAAGCCGGGCGTAAATCAGGGGGGATTTGAATTCCTGATTTTCTGGCATTTTTCAAGCTATAAATCCCACACATTCTCAAAACCACATTGTCCCATAACCGGAGCTGAGGGCCAGAGTGGGTTCTGACTACAGCTTGAGTCGGACTAGAATCGGGGGCTCCCACTCCGCTCCAGGCCTAAGACGATTCTTTCTGAGGACAGTAAAGGCTTTTGTGAAGCTTCTGAAGTGAGGCCAAGATGGGGTTACACTGATCCCAGCACTCTGCCGGGCCTTTCACATCTTTGGATGTAGCCATCTCTGGATTTTTCCAGAAGACCCTATTAATTCATGTCTACATACATGAAATGGTTTGGATAGTCAGAGGTAAGGAAACAGTTGAAACGAGGGAACGAAATGGTCTGTAACTGAATGAAGTGTATCCACAGTTTCTCAAAGTGGGCTCAAGGGCTTAGACATTCAGAATCACCGGTGACGCTGCGATTCAGCTTCTCCAGCCCACCTGAGCCATACTGACTCAGAACGCCCAGGGAACAGGGTTTCATTGGTTTAGTGAATGTCACCAGCTGACTCTTTTTGTTTGGAAAACTATGTATTAAACTTTAATCTCAAAAAGTGGAGCCTGGACCCGGCCGGTGTGGCTCAGTGTGTGGAGCAGTGCCCCAGGCACCAAGAGGCCGCTGGTTCCATTCCAGTGGGGCACATGCCAGGTTGTGGGCTCGATCCCCAGTAGGGGGCGTGCAGGAGGCAACCGATCGATGTTTCTCTCTCATTGATGTTTCTATCTCTCTTTCCTTCCTCTCTAAAAAAAAAAAAAATCAATAAACACATTATTTTTTAAGTAGAGCCTGGTGATCTGCATTTTTAACCACAAGCCCAGGCACAAGCATGGACCCATAAAAGTTTGATATAGTATTAAACTGAATATATCTATCATCTGTTATATTTGTTTCTCCAGAGAAAAAGTCATTGTTCACACTCTCATTTTTCCTTTTATTTTTTACTGTTTTTCCAATAGACTTCCCTCGCTCACCATGTTCTCTCTCCCTTCTGGAGAGCCAGTCTGAAGAAACTTTATGTCTTCAGACCTTTGAAGAAGGGGGCTCCCCTCATCCTAGAGACACTGGTGTCCCCACAGAAGACCTCTGTGACCTTGCCTAAGTCATTTGACCTCTGTGAACACCAGTTTCCTTCTAATTTGAGTTTTTCAAGCCCCAATTATACTGCCAGGTGGTGAATGTCCTCGGTCCCTACGACCAGCCAGTAGAGAAGTAAGCAAGAGAAAGAGAAAGGCTGTAAAACATTCTTTTCCAGGAGTGGGGGAATCACTTTTTATTTTAGAGTGCCTTTTCTCCTCAAAGCTCAGTTTCTTGTTCTTTTTTTAAATTTATTGATTTGAGAGAGAGAGAGAGGGAAGGAGAGAAAGAGAGAGAGAGGAACATCGATTTGCTGTTCCACTTATTGATGAATTCATTGGTTGATACAGGTATGTGCCCTGACCAGGGATTGAACCTGCAACTTTGGCACGTTGGGACGATGCTCTGACCAACTGAACTACCCAGCCAGAGCCACCTTCCTGTTCTTTAAGATACAACAGAGTCTTTCCCGCGAGTACCCCCAGGGGGCTCTCTGTGGACAGCGTGATTCCAGAAGAGCCTGTAGTGTGAACAAGGTGTGAAGAGGGGGCAAGCAAAGCAAGTGTAGGGGCCCTTTGAGGAACTGGCTTTGATTCAGCTCTTCTCTCTTGAAGGCACCAGCCCAAACATGTCTGTGTAACTTCTTGCCTTTTTGTCCACTTTGTAGACGCTCTAGATGCTGTTGTTTTCAGTCTATGATTCCAAATCCCATCAAGAATAGGAACAGGAGAAGAAACCGAGACCTGGGAGGACATTCGCACCCTGGAGAGAAGGAGAGGAATGAAACAGGTGGCGCACGAAGCAGGTGTGCGGGTGTCTCAACCGTGAGGCCAGCTCCAGTGTCCGTCTCACAGTCCTCTCGGCTCCTCCTGCCTCCTTTGCCGTCAGCTGCCTCCACCACGCAGGCCTCCAGGGTCTCCCAGACTCCTCTCTGGCCTGCCAAGGTCTGGAGAGACTCCTGTTTCCACTCAGGCTGGGAAGTCAGTGCTTGACTTTTCCAAAGGAGTTTTACTAGCAAACTAAGGAAAAACAAAACCAATTTTCTGTAAACACATAAGACCATGAGAGATCACTTATGTCCAGATCTGCTCAACAGACTTGAGCTCACTTCCAATCAAGTCTGGGTTCTCTGGTGCAGATCCTAGAGCACAAGCATCTTCTCCTCACCCTCTCCTGGCCAGACTGGGTGCCAAACAAACTGGCTCCATCTCCCAGCCCGAGGTGGGACTGGGTTTGCCCCACTCCTCGGCCTGCTAGAAATCCTGTTCCCTGACATCATTCCTCAGGCCTTCCCAGAGGGCTTGGAAGAGGGCTCAGAGACAAGAGGTCAGGATCCAAGTTCCCAGTTGTCCCTGACAGCCTGTGTGATCTTGTGCAAGCCACTTACCGTCTGTGAGTCTCAATTTCCTCTTGTCAAAATGAGGCCCTAGTGCCGACTTCGAGAATTGCTGAGAAGAGAAGAAACGCAAACAGCGAGGACAGCCCTTGCCTTGTCGTGGCACGTCCCCAGGACCACGGTCCTCTCGGCTCCTCGCCTGTGCAGGTTCCGCCTCTCCCTCTGGGAGTCCTGCCCTGCCCAGGACTTCAGCCTGGAGGATGCAGTCAGTGTGGGTAGAAGACAGAACAGAGCATCCTCAGGGTGCCTGGTTTAGAGGCAATAAGTCAAAGAGGCACTGGGGACCCAAACAAAAGGGTGGTATTTAAAATGCAGGGTGAGTGTGGAAAATCCGCTGAAGGCAGAATGTCATTGTACGTCTGGGGCGAAAGCAGAAGGGAGGACGGGTCGTGCGGAGGAAGAACATCACACTGGGAACCAGGAGACCTGACTCAGGTCTTTATTCTGTCAGTTACTGATTTATGATTCCTGGGAAGTCATTTTACTCTGAGTCCCATTTTTGTCCTCTGTAAAATAAGGCTGGGAATTAAATGAGAAAATGTATAAAATGCCTGAAACATAATGGAATGGACCATTATTCAATAACGTTCATTTTAATACTTATTATGACTGTGAAGTCACTTCTTGTTTTTCTATTCGTAGGGACCCAAGTGAACCCTTTCGGCCCCTCCGGCGCTGACGTGTTTTGTATCTATCAGGAGGGGATGAGTGTGGTTTGCACATGTTGAGTGTAGGCTGCTGTTCCTGTGCAAAGCTTCCTGGCTGGGTTGCTAGCACAGACCAAGACGACCAGAGAAGCCGTTCTCCAAGGGTGGCTCCAGCCCCCAGGGCGTATGGAAACTTGTAGGCCTTTCTGGTTGTCAAAATGGTGGGGAGGCCCTACTAATATTAGAGAGCAGGAACCAGAGAGGTCACGATGTGTGCCACGTGTCCAGTGCAAACACAACCCTGAGTTGTCCTGTGACTGTCACATGTCCCCACAGGTAGCCCCAAGTAGGTGATCAGTTCTCAAAGCATGGTCTGGGAACCCCTAAATGTCCCTGAGACCCTTTCAGGGGTGACCAAGGTCAAAACCATTTTCACATTCATGCTATCATATCATTTGCCTTCTTCACTGAGTCGACATTTGAATGATGAGACAAAAGGCCACGGTGGGTAAACATGTTGGCACCAATCAAAGCCGTGCCCCCAAGTGTACTAGACCAGGGACCGGCACAGTCTTCAGTTCCACACGCTCATAGTTAAACAAACAAAAACAACAAAACCCGACATTTTCACTTAAGAATGTCCTTGATGAAGTGAAAGAATGTAGTAACTTCATTAACTACCACCCCTCGAGTATTTGCCTTTTTACTGTTCTGTCCAACAAGATGTTACTTCAAAAGACCATTTTGTTTGAGTTGCAAGCTGGACCAGCCACATTTTTTTTTTTTTTATTAATGACCATTTTTACTTGAAAAAAATTACAGGCAAACAAATGATGGACATCTTGCAGACCATATTCTCAAAAAATGAATAGTTCTTTTCATTTCCAGTAAACAACTAAAAAAGTACATGTTGCCAATGACAGAATTTAAGCATTCAAGCAAGAATTAGAATCGTGGGAAATTTGCACCCATCACCATGAGATGCACAGCTTTCCAATACGCAAAGACCTTCCTGTTAATATGTAAGCATTTGAAAGATTTATATAACCCAGTGAGACAATACTTTACAAATAGCCAATGCGTGATGTTACGAAATCAAGCATGCTAAAAGATCCACTCAAAGTGTAAGGTAGACCAGTGGGTTTTAATGTAACAGAGTACAAGATGTTCACTGATATAATTTAGGTTCTATATCGCAACCAGCCTTTAGGAAATTATCACTTGTTGAGTTTTGTGTCTTATCAAAGAACAATATTTACAATGAAAAGTCTATTATAACCCTCCTGCGTTTCCCAACTACATAGCTGGGTACGCGTGTATCTCCTTCAAATGCTTCCAGCAAAATACCATAGCACAAGAGATGGGATTCAGAAGCAAAGATGAGAATCTGGCTGCCTTCGATTAAGCCAGACATTACAAGATTTACAAAACTATCAAACAACGCCACTCTTTCCAACAAATTATCTTTTGTTTTGGAAAAAAATTTTTTTCCCTTACCTGAGGACATTTTTCCATTTTTTGTTCAGATAGAGTGGGAGGGAGAGAGAGAAACATCAACGTGAAAGGGACACATCGAGTGCCTGCCACACACACGACCAACCAGGGTCGGAGACAAACCGCAACCGATGTATGTGCCCTTAGTGGGAACCGAACCGGGTCTCTCTGGACCGCAGGCCGACGCTCTAATCGCTGAGCCAAACCGACCAGGGCTAGAAGATATTTTTTTAATATATATATTTTTTATTTAATTAATTTATTTTTGTTACAGATGTTTCTTCTTTCCCCCCCATTGACACCCTCCTTCCGTTCCCGCCCCTCCCCCCCAGCATTATTGTCAATGTCCATTGGTTATGTTTACATGCATAAGTTCTTTGGTTTATCTCGTCCACCCCCCCACGAGCCCCTCCTCTGAAGTTTGTCAGTCTGAACCCTACTTCAATGTCTCTGGGTCTATTTTGTTCATCACCTTAATTTGTTCATTATATTCCACAAATAAGTGAGATCATGTGATACTTGCCTTTCTCCGACTGTCTTATTTGGCTTAGGATAATACTCTCCAGGTCCCTCCATGTCATCTCAAAGGATAAGAGATCTTTCTTTCTTACAGCTGCATAGTATTCCATTGTGTATATGTGCCACAGCTTTTTTTTTTTTTTTTTTTTTTTTATCCTCACCCGAGGATATTTTTCCATTTTTTGTACAGATAGAGTGGGAGGAAGGGAGAGGAAGGGAGAGAGAGAGAGAAACATCGATGTGAAGGGACACATCGAGTGGCTGCCACCCGCACGACCAACCAGGGCCGGGGACAAACTGCAACCGAAGTACGTGCCCTTAGCGGGAACCGAACCCGGGTCTCTCCGGACCGCAGGCCGATGCTCTAACCACTGAGCCAAACTGGCCAGGGTTGCCACAGCTTTTTTATTCACTTATCTGTTGATGGACACTTGGGCTGTTTCCAGATCTTAGCTATTGTAAATAGTGCTGCTATGAACATAGGGGTGCATATATTCTTTCTGGAGATATTTTTAATAAAAATGTTATTTATGTTAATGTGTAATAAGATTATTGTTTGTAAATAAATATTACTAAAACTTCTGTTTTAATTTCTAATGCAGTAAATATCAATATCAAATCACCTACGTGAATAAATGTTCTTGAGATTCTTAATAATGTTAAGATTGTAAAGGGTTTCTGAGACAAAAAAGTGTGAGAACCACTGATGTAGGAAAAAATTCAATTATCTAAGCTTAGAACCTAACTATTTTATATGTAAATGCAAAGTGCTTTTGTATCTCCGACTGTATCCAATTTCCCAGAATGCAAGTGCCATAGAAGTCAATGGTAGGTTGTATGTTGCTTGGTTTAAAACTTGGCCAAAAGCCCTGGACGGTTTGGTTCAGTGGTTATAGCGTCAGCCTACGAACCAGAGAGTCCTGGGATCGGTTCCCGCTAAGGGCAAATACTTCGGTTGTAGATTGTCCCCACACCAGTTGGCATCATGTGGGTGGCAACTACTCGATGTGTCTCTCTCACATCAATGTTTCTCTCTCTCTCTTCCTCCCACTCTCCCTCCAGCTCTATCTGAAGATTTTAAAAAGTCCTTGGGTGAGGATAAAAAGAAACAAAAAACAAAAAAACTTGACCAATTGACCATATCATAAAGTCACACCACCAGTGGCAACACTAGTCATGGTATTAGAGTCGCTGCTACAGTGCACCTGTACTTCCTGGCATTGTCATTGTGTCAGTCCTGCCTTATCTGGTGAGGTCAAACGTCTGACCCTTTTTTTTTCTCCCAGTATAGTTGTGCCCAGGGATTTGCATGCTGAAATATACACTATATTAATAATTTCTTTATTTTTTATAGTAGAGTTCAGGCATTTTATTTTTTAATTGTGTGTATAGGTAATTTATATTATATGTGAATTTCATAACAATAAAAAGGACATGATAACATATTCTGTGTGAAAGGGGCACCGGGTCTGGTGTGGCCGAAATCACCGCTCCAGGAGGTAGAGGCTGAGGTGAGAGGTTTGAGAGTCTTAGCTGAAGCCACGCGGAGAAGTCAGCTCGAAACGTCGGGTTCAGAGTGCCGTGCTGTTAAAAGTGATAGAGGAATAACCATGGGGTGGAGGACATCCCCAAAGAACACTGCTCATGAATGCGTGTCCACAGTTCCCCCAGCAAAGTGCTACCCCCTTGTCACTTATAGACTCAAAATTTCCCATTTGCCACCAACTCTGGTTCATAGGCTCTTCCTCCTTGGATTTGTCTTATCTGCTTGTCTGAGTCCATTGATATCACAGCCCACCTCCGAAACCCATTCTATTAGCCATACTTTCTCAGACACCTGACCTCAACCCACCTCGGGCTGGAGTTCTACTGCTGCTGGACTTTGACTCCAGAAGACCACATTGATGTCTGACCATAGATAATACAGAGATCAGACGGGGTGTGTATAAAAAGAGGAAATATGAAAAATGAACTTCTTTGTAAGACAAGAGTTTACACTCTTGCTACCCAGACCCTTCAGTCAAATCTACGCCTTTGCTATCTCCCGCTTGAAATTCTAAAATTTACTCAATTTCACATTTTTATAAAATGGAAAAATGTCTCACTTTCTTAGCTCATGATTAAAACCCATTTGCTTATTTATAGGGCCATTTGTTGCTGAAACCTCTCCTTTAAAAAAAAAATTATAATTGCTTCTTCAGATGGTTTTTTCTATCTGCCAGAAGATGTCATTTTGGGTTGAGGCCATTCAAACTTGCTCAAATCTTAGCCATAACTCAACCAAAATGAGGTCAATGTAAATGACTACCCACAACAGGGGGAAAATCTGTTAAATTAAATCTAGAGTAAGTACCAACATATCATGTTGTGAGAGTTACATGTGTCATATGAAGGAGTGTTATGAGGATTAATGAGTCCATTATTAAAAACCGCTTTGGGATTCTTGGATGAATGGCATTGTTAAAAGTGGGGGTAGGGCCGGCATTTACAGACCGTAGTTTTATCAAGGCCTTGTAACAGACTCTTGGGAAATACAGCAAAAAGCAGTGGAAGAACTTGAAACATAAATTTACATTGATTTTTTTTTATTTTATACTACATTTAGCAGTCCAAATACTGAATTCAGCAAAATGTATAGGCAGATGCTAGTGTCTACTTTGCAAAGTTCTGCAAAGAATAATGTAAGTAAACTCATCTGAGGATTTCAACATACCTAGTCTATGAAAGAAACACTGGGCCAATAGCAAGAATCAATTCAGAACAAATTTACTCTTATTTCCCACAATGCTTTGTTTAAAAGGTGTCAAGAATGGAGCATGTCAAGGGATTCTCTGTTGGGGGAAGTACAGATCTAGCCAGAGACAGTGACATGATTCTGGGCTGTTTCCCTACAATGCTTGCTGTTGTCATGCGTAGTGGGAAATGCACTCACTTGCTTGCTTGTTTCTAACAAGTCTGCATGTTGTAAACTGTGCAGCTGAGATCATCCAATCCTTTGAGATCTGTATAAAATTGTCACAAGTCTCCTCTCACCTCTCTTGTGAAATCTGACACTAGCTACAGCTCTCTGGAACTTTCCAGAGCTGTCTTCATGCTCGTTTTTTGGCCGTGAGCTCCTGTTGCAGCTGGACCCTCCCTCACAGTCCCCTGCTGCTGTGTGGCCCCCCACCCTCACCCGTCGAGCCCGAAGCCCAGACCTTCTCCTGGACTTCCCCAAAGCCTGCTGACATAAAGCATTTGGGGTGTGGCAGCACATTTTACTGAACTCCAGGGGAAACAAATGGCAGTTAATTCACAAAAACACTTCAAAATACAGTAATAGATATTCCTGTTCTCCAGAGTCCTGCTAATCACCCCAGCACCAAGCATTGCTCGTTGGCCACTTTCCCTGGAAGGTTTAGTCTGCAACAGCACCCAGATCCAGGACCCTCCGTTCCCTCCTCCTCGCTTCTCCTCTGCTCCTTTCTGCTTCCAAATTGCTGTCCATTTGCTCTGCAGAGCCTCCAGCCATTCATTGTGATCTCCTCCCAGGCCGAGCCCTCATAGCACCATCTTCCACCCTCGACGCAGGTCATCACGGCCTTGCCATGACGCAGACTTGGTCAGGAAAGGAAGGACAATAATTGTTCCCCAAGGAGGAATTCTGTTGCCTTCCACGTGAAAGCCTAGTTCACGCTGTAGCCATGTAGGGCCTTCAGAGGGAGTCCGGGTGCCAACTCCGCTGGGGAACCCCATTAACTACCTTCCCTGCCACTCCCTGGTGGGGACCTTCCCCCTCCACCAACCACTGCCCAGTTGTCACCCGTGGGGCCAACACTCCAACCGCTGAGCCAAACCTCTCTTGTCCTATAATTGCCATGACCTCCTCCCCAGAGGCAACCATAGGCAACAACTTCTTCTGGATCCTGTGGGGGTTCAGAAGGAGTCACTCCAAGGTGTGCCCCAGTGGTACGTAGATTATTTTGAGAGAGGTATAGGTGTACTTCATTAAATTTACCCAGCCACGGTCCCTATGTCATTGCTAGACTTTATAACTCTAGATGGAAGTGTTATTGTCCCATTTTACAGGGAAGGAAGCTGAAGTCTAGGTAGGCGAACTGACCCTCCCATGATCATCCAGCTAATAAAATGAGGAAATGGGAATTCCAACCTAAGTATATGAGGCTCTAATCCCATATGCTGCGAGACTCAAATTGCAAGGATGAACTAATGCCATGAGTCAGTCACCATTCATGCCACATTTCTTTCTCCAGGCTGTCTCACCGAGTCAGGGAGATCGCGGCGTTTATGACATGCAATTAAATCTCAGTCTCACACCCAGGCCAACGCCTCGAAGCAACCCGAGGTATACCCTGCCCCACACAAACTGCATGAAGCTGCAGATCTAGTAACGGCCCCTTTGTAGTTCATGACTTTCCTGAACGCATCTGATCGCCCGAGCCTTGGCGATCCTTCAGGATTTGGACTCTTTATTTATCACAGTGTGTTGCCTGTAATGCTTTTCCTTTTTCTTTCTTTCTCTCTCTCTTTTTTTTTTTTTTTTTTTTTTGGTACCTGGCTCATTAGAGAGACCACTAGTCATTTTAAAACCAAATTAAGTTTAAATACATTTTCTTGACGCATCTGTTTTGTTAAATGTATCCCACAAAACCAACATTAAAAGCCAATGCCATTAAGAGGGCAGGAGGTAAGCTCAATGAGTTGACCAAATTGTATAACACAATGAATTAATATGGTAATAAGCCTTTGGAGACCAGCAGCAGATAATAGAGGTGAACAGAGGAGCTTGAGCCTGGTTTTGGAAAAGCAAAAGCAATTCATCATTATGCTGCAACAATATGGGAGAACATTTCTCATTTCCCACTCGCCTGCCCCCGTTCTGAAAACCTTTTTGTTGTACTTTTTGAACGCCAGTGTTGACCGGTAATAATTTTGCTCACTTGGGCTGCTGCATTTTGGTTACCCAAAGAATTCTCTTGTTTGTATTTTGAAAGTGTGGTAAATAGTGGAGATTTCAGTCGTAAGTGAGAGTTGGCAGGGCATGAAGCTGAGAAAGCTTCTCCTTTGTCACTGCAGAACAATCAGCAAAATACTCTCCAAATAGACAGAGGCAAAAGAGTGGAACAGAGCACAGGTACATCAGTAATGCCATCAAATGTCCTTTCCTCAGAGTTAAACATCAGAAATGATGAACTATATAAACTGACAGTCATTTCTTGGACTCAGTTTTGCTCTTGGGGGCTTGGATTTCTGTTTCTGTCGTGCCAGAAAGAACCCAATTAAAGCTTATTGGGTGCCTGGTCAGCAAAAGCGTATCCCCTAGACATTTCCAAAACAAAAAACAAACAACAACAAAAAACCCTACCTAAATATTGTTTTCCCTTAACTGTTGATATGCCCATTACAGAAGATTTTAGAAAACTGAGAACAACATAAAAGAGAAATACAAAATCAGTTATAACCTCGATACTCAGAGATATTACCATTAAGATTTTAATGTATGTATATCTATTTCACATACCATTAAAGAGTTTTCAAAAACAGGATTTCAATTGCTCCATCAAATGATTTAAAAGTACTTATGAGGTTGAATATTTAGCTTTTAAAATTTTTTCACTTACAAACAAAACAATAACAAACATGTTTACATAAATCTTACACGCACATGCACGCGCACACACACACACACACACACACACACACACACACCCTGCTCTCGGTTCTAGGAGGACATATTTCTAGAGAATTCCTGGGCCTGTGGGTATGAATGATTTTAAAGCTCTTGGATTAAATCCACCAAACACTTTGCAATCCTCATCTCTCTTGACCTTTTGGCAACTTTCAACACACTGACTTCCCCATTCCTAAAGCCCTTTCTCCTGTGCTCTGTGACACCAGGTCTGCCCAGTTCTCTGCTCCTCTCTGGCTCTGTGTACAGTCCCTTTCTGGTCCCCTCCTCTGTCTAAACATCAACATTGAAGCTTCCTGGGCATCCACCCTGTGTATGCTCCCTACAAGCTCTAAGTGATCTCATCTGCGCTCAGGGTTTCACTTGCTGTTTCTAACTCTAAAATCCCCAGTTTTCAAATCTGTCCCAGCCCCTTTTTCAAGGTCTAGGACATATCCTGGGCCCCTTGACGTCTCTCGGTTCAGTGCTCACGGGCATTTCAACCCCTTGACTCAGCGCACCAGTCTCTGCACTCTCTGGTCCCTGTTGTAGAAGAATGATAGATAATAGGTTAACGTGGATCATGTTTTTGTTCTTGGTATGAATGGGAAGGGCTCCTTGTAGCACAGTTAGCAGGACACTGTCTGTGGTTCTGAGATAGCAGTGTTGATCATGTGAGACTGTACCCATGAAGAACCCTGCCACACAGCCTGACCCTGTGCTTTGTCTAAACAGGGGTCTTTGCTTTGGGTGCTAAAACTACCCAATTCGCAGTAAATACTGCAAAGTTGACAAGGGCCACACAGTAAAATAGACCAAAAATTTCAAGAAAGTATCACATCGTGTTAAAAACACCAAAAATTAATACATTGAAGACAAAACATAGTCTGTAAAATTATTGAAAACAGAAAGAAATTCAACAAATGGTTAAAGTGCATATGGCAAGAATATTGTAGATTTAAAGTGATGGAAGAATTATATCTCCTCAGATCAATATCTGCAAAATTAGACCCATAACATTAGAACTGGAAAAAATAATAACCACAAAGGCAGAAATTAGTATCTGGAAGACCTGATATAGGCCAAAGGGAGGGGAACCCAAATGAACAATGAATCAAACCTTTGTTGAGAGCAATAAGAATAATTTCAGAAAAATAAAAATGCAAATGGAAAAAAATGAGATCAGTTTAACTGTGCTATAAAAAATCGATTAAGGAATTAAATCTTATCAGTGAACTCTTCAAGGGACAAAGGAGAAATGATTTCCTCCGAAGAGTTGTCATGTATTGAGTATGATGATGTCTCCTTCCTCTCCACACTTTACACAGAACTAGGCAACTAGGCCGCAGTCCACATCCTCAGGGTCACAGCAAGGCGGGGTGGCAAGGCTGTCCCCACGCATGAGATTCCGTGGAATTCAGGGGCCCGGGGCAGAGCCGACTTGACCATCATTCAAGCCCTCTGAAGGTTTTCTCACACTCTTTCCCTAGCATCACATCTGAGCCGACTGTGAAGAGAATCTCAAGAACGAAGACTTTTAAAGTATAAAGGCAAAAAAATTTAAACATTAAAAAAAAAAAAGGTATCCTGGCATCTTGAAAAACATCTGTTTCAATTATCCCCAACCTGGGACCACAGCATCCTCAAAACGAAATGCAGACTGAATAAATGATAGATGTTCTACCATTTATTTTAAAATGCTACTAAAACCCTGGCCGGTTTTGCTCAGTGGTTAGAGCGTTAGCCCGCAGTCCAGAGAGACCCGGGTTCGGTTCCCGCTAAGGGCACGTACCTTGGTTGCAGTTTGTCCCCAACCCTGGTTGGGGTTGTGCAGGAGGCAGCCACTCAATGTGTCCCTTTCACGTCGATGTTTCTCTCTCTCTCTCCCTCCCACTCTATCTGAACAAAAATGGAAAAATGTCCTCGGGTGAGGATAAATAAATAAATAAATAAAATGCTACTAAAGTAATTCTAGTGTTTTCTCATTCTGTGTCTTTTCAATCAACAGATTCTTAAAGCCCAAGAATTATCATGTGGGAGCGCATGACACTTTTAAAAAAAATGAATGAAATCTTAAAGCCAAAATTGATCCAGTCCAACCCCTTCATTTTACAGATGAGGAACAGGTAAGTTACATGACCTGCTCAGGGTCACTTATTGAATTAATAACAAGGCGCCCAGCCAGTGTGGCTCAGTGGTTGAGCATCGACACATGTACCAAGAGGTCCCCGGTTCGATTACCAGTCAGGGCACATGCCCAGGGTGTGGGCCCAACCCCCTATTGGGGGCATGCAGGAAGCGGCTAATCAGTGTTCACTCTCATCGATGTTTCTATCTCTCACTCCCTCTCTCTCTCTAAAATCAATAAAGAAGAAAAAAAATAACTAAGTTGGATCTAAATATTTGTATTCCTAATTACACACCAAGGGCTCTTTCTACTAGGTTCCTTCCTGGGGAAGGTCAAACTCAAACATGGCCTTTTCATTTGCTTCTCTTGAGGTTTTGTGTGTGTGTGTATAATCATTCAGTGGTTGTTAAGTCCACATTACCTTAGAGAAGCTGGAAAAATAGCAGATCATGCTGATCTTCAGAGAATAATTACAGTAATACAATCACGCATAATTTAATTGAAATCTTATCACTGATAGGAAAAAAAACAACAACACATTTTTTCTGCCTAAGCCACCTTAGGACAATGAACACAAAGTCTCAATGATTGTGACCTACTGCTGTCTTCCTAGACACAGGCTCCCTCGCTAGAGACCACATTTTCCTGACTCCTTTGCAGCCAGCTGTCTGGGAGACTCGTGGGACTAAGCACCCACCAACAGAACGCGAACAGAAGTGATGAATGACTCACCTGCATAGAAGAAAATGTCTGGCCTTGGATTTTTTTCTGTCTTTTCTCCTTCCCATTAGCTGAAATATGAATATGTCTAGGACCCAGCTTTGATTTAGTAGACAATGTCCCCACATGATGGTGGAACAAAAACATGGTAGGGACTGAGGTCTCTGAGTGACTATACCCAAATCATAAAGGCATCGGTCCACGTCACCCACTGTGGTCTGGGGACTCTTGGTTATGGTCACTCTGCCTTTCCTATAACTTACACAATGAGCAAACATCTTTTCGCCCTTTGGGGCATTGAGAGAGAAAACTAAGATCGTCAGCTTGACACATTGGTCAAGACATATTTAATTCTAGATTAGTTTGTACAGTGTCTGGCTGAGGGGGAAAAATGCCAACTCGGTGTTTTGGAATCAAAAGGGTGGGTCTGGTTCATGTTATGAAAGCAAGCCATAGCAGTCTGACCCATATTTTAGAGACCTCTACCTTCTAGCAAATATTAACCAAAAAAATCTTCTCCTGTTTTCATAATTCCTAGTGAAAGAATTATGTGAGCGGGCAGAGAAAAAAAACATGAGAACTGTGCTGTGCGTTTCATTGAAAAAATATTTATACTTCTGAAATCGTAATAAGAGAACATTAACTTAAATCACATTTGACATTATTAAAATATTTTCATGTTGCTCTTTTTAACCGTCTTGCTATTCTCCTCCTTATCCTGAGGGAGCCCTGTCACGGGCCTTCTGGCCCAGGAAGGGAGAGAGGGAATCTAAGTGCCTTTCCCCTTTTGCCACATCCTTGAGCTCCCAAACGGGCATTGTATCTGAGCTCATCCAGTTGCAGCAGAAGTGGGAGCAAAGGGCCTGTCAGTGTAGGTGTCTGGGTCCTCCTGAGAAATAGTGTACCTTGGGGACATCCACTTTCTAGGGACACAAGAGCCTGAAAACAATGCTATCAATGCCCCTGCCTGATTGGTGTGACCCGACAAGTTCTACAGAGCAGCACACAGAGAAGGGGTGCTCACTCTCCCTTTCTCTCGCCCCATCCTGCAAAGCAAGACCTCGTCACCGGTGTCCTGGAAAGTGCCCCCTCCCCCAGGCATCTCCATGGACCTTGGATTAAAGGAAGCCTCCTGTTCCTTTCTGGTTTAAAATCTCATAATTCCATTGTTCTAACTGGATTTTCCCAATGGGAAAACAAAGTACTTTTCCCCAGTCCGCTCTGTCTGTCTACCTGAATCTCTTTCTCAGTGCATTGTTCCCCCGCACAAACCCGAAGGTGGCTGACCACCCTTGAGTGCATCGCTTTGTCCCTGACGAACCATTCAAGTCAAACAAGGTTATGTTTTTAAATTAGCGATTAGTAGATCTGAAACCTATTTTCAAAAGTTACAATGAATGCAACCCCACCCCAGCCCTCAACATGTAGCAAAGAGACGGAATCGGGTTTGGTCCACTGCATCCATCTGAGTCCAGAACTATGTAGCCGAGTACCCTCCCACACCACAGGGAGAGCATTGCATAGTGCTCGCTCCGTTTTTCTACCCTGATCCAAGGATGTCCACAGACTCTTCAATCACTGCCTGAAGGAATCGAAACTTCTTCACAGAATAGAACCTGGCTCTGTGCCCAACAATGATCCCCATTTCAGTGTCGTGAAGATAAGACAACACTGAAAAAAATTTAAGTCTGTAGTATAATAGGTAATAAATACTTAATCATTTGAAATATATTATTGTTAATGCTCTGTTTATATGTATTTAAAGGTTGAATTCAGCTAGCATATCTTTGGGAAAAGAGCAATTAAAAATATTATTATTTTATTGTTTGTAATGGTAAGCAGGGTTGTGATAAAATTTTTCTTTATTCATGTCTAACATAAAACCATCTTTGACTGACATTAATTAAGACAATTGTCCTCCAAAAATTTAATTATTGGATTTTGCATAATACAAGAATCTAACATAATTTAAATCTCATACCATGTGATAGATTGGTACCAGACAGACAAGTAATATTAGAATTTTTGGAGGGACACTGGGCTGATGATGTCAAAAGCCATATAAATACAGAGTTCTAGTTCATTTATTTTTAAGCTCATCCTCTCCATCTAATCCAGATTCCAACTTAGATCATAGAAATTCTCTTCCTTCCTTTTCTGGCAGAAGCAAAAATCAACACAGCTTTTCTCCCGGCTATAAAATAGACAGAGAAACCAATATATTTTTAAAGACCAAATTCAGTGACAGTCAAGTTTAGAGATGGTGCTTTATTGCAATCATTGGTTATAACTAGTGCAATAATTCAATCATTCACTTTCCTTCCATTGTTTGACCCCAAATGTTAAATATAGATCTGTGGTGCTCCTCCTGGACAAATGAGATTTCAGGAAGCAGAATTGCTTTGTGATCAAACGAAAACCTATTTAATAAAAAGCCTTTAATAGAGCTGTGGTTTAAAGCCAGTCAGAAGCAATGACATATGATAAATATGCTACTTCAAACATGCACATTATAATCAAATCATAAGGATACTGCAACGCAATGATCACATTGTTCCTGTGGAAGAATCGACACATTAAGAGAGAGCGAGCACATTGTCCTGTTCCTCACTTCAGATGGAGAAAGAGCTGCTATCCTTACATTGCGCATGTACACCCCATAGCTAAATATATATATGCTTCCCAAGGGACTCTGGGAGCTCATTTTAAATGAAACCTTTAGAACTATGTATTAAAGAATTCATCCATTCGTCAGAAGAAAACTCTGAGCCCTCATTTGTAATGGTTAAGAGAGCCTTACTTCTAGAGTCCGGGGTGAGCACTTGTGTAGCTTCAGGTCAGTCTACAGAGAAACGTCTGCTAAGTCCCTGTCATAGTATAAATGAAGCTGGGATCCATCTCAATGATTTGAGATCACTTAAACGATCGTTTAAGAGATCAATTAAACCTCAAGACCAGAGGTTGGACTAGGTATTATTCCCAAATTCCTAACACGTATTAATCAGAATTCAGGATGCAAAATTGGAATTCCTAAAAATTCTATAGAATTTCCCAAATTATAAACTATTCTTAAAATATTTTCAGTATTTTTCATCCTGTTTATTCACCAGCATGGATACCTAAAAATAGCTTAATTAAGAATAAGTATTAACTTTGGCAGATTTACAGAATCGTGACCTATAGAAACTATTCAAACATTGGAAAAGATCAGCAAACATTATTGGGTAGTATTTAAATAGCTTTTGGGTCTCCCAGCAAATGTAATAGCATTACACAGAATCAAAGTCTAAATTGCCCATTTAAGAGCTTATTTTGCTTCTAAAACACATCATTTCTTGGGTCGCCACTCACAGGATTTGTATAAAGTACACTATGCATATAAATTTATCAACATGTATTTTATTTGCAAGAATGAGTCACTGCTAGCAGCAGACTGGCCCATGCACAGTGAGTTACAATGGTCTCAGCAGTGAGCAAGGCTGGCTGATTGGATGGCGACACTTCTCTGTGCTCCTAACCAGGTTCTTGGAAGCGTCAGCCTTAACCTCAGAATCTGCATGTTTACGTTTCCTGCCCTCCCTGTCAGTTTTATGTCCATGGGTTCCTTCAGGTCAGTGGTCATTCTGCGCTGATCACTAAGCTTCCATTCTCACGGGACAATTACTCTTTCCCAATGTCTTGACAGGTTTTCCTGGGGATTTAGAAAAAACACAAGTTTCCTGAAAACTGTTGGGATAGAATTCCCATATGGACACACTAGATTTGACAGGGGAAACAGATCAGTGACATAACACAGTTTCATAATAGCATTTTGCTGTATTTTCAACAGGTATTCAGAAAAAAACACTACAAGCATGGAAAATGGTTCTTTAGCCATCTTTTCTCTTAAAACTCACCACCAGATCTCCATCCCTCAGTACCTACCCAGACAACATCTCTCTTCCCTAATTTCAAATCCCCTAGGAACGGAGTTTGGAACCAGCTCATCTCTGGCTGTGACCACTGATTCCAGCACGGCTGCGCCCAGACAGGGAGCCCTCGGCTCAGACAACACCGCGGGTGCCCGGGGGTGGGGCTCAGGCACCCTCCACCTCTGCTTCCAACCACAGCAGCTCCACAGCTGGCTTCTTCCTAGTTTAACACAGCTGGCTTTTTCCAAGAAGAATTTTTTGTTTGTTTCAAAGAACAGTTCCGCTACTAAAAATGAAACAGTAAAGGCTGACGATTGCTGCCTCAGGGCCCGCACAGGCCTCCGGGACCCTTGGTGGTGCAGTTCCCTGGGAGACTGCAGTCAGCTGCAGGCCAGGGCCTCCGCATTCCGTGCAGGATGGGACACGGGAAGGAGCGTCTGGGGCACCAGAGGCAGAGCAGGGTGACCTCCTCTCTGCTCCAGCCTGGTGATCACCGTGGAATGTCTCAGCCTTCAGAAACCCGGACCTCCTTGGCCTCCCTGGCCAGGCAAAACCCACCTGAACCAATCAACGATCAGAGACAAAGCCAGCAAAGGAGAGGCCGGCACACTCTCAAATGCTGTGTGTGTCTGAGTCCTTTACCCTCCGGGTGAGTTTCGCAGGATATTGCAAACACTTCCAGGGAAATGGCGAACTTGGCAGGATTCCTCCTCCCCCCTCTTTCTTTGCCTCCTTCTTTCTGCTGTGGCTGCGGCTTATTCTGCTTCTGCTTTAGCTTCTTTCCCTAAAGAACAGAATCATTTCCCTTTCTGTTCACAATTTCTTATTTCTTCCCACTTTGTTACAGAACACACTTCCTAAACTGTCATTCAGGACACAGTCTACTTTGCCAGCCAAGCAGCTCAGACTCTCTCCCTTCCTCCTCAGTCCCAAGCCCGCGCTCAGCGCTCAGGTCTGCTACCCCATCACTGAGCACGTGGCGACTCTCCCTCCGTCGTACTTTTGCTGCCACGGAGCCCTCAGAATGGGTGTCTGTCCACGAGACATCTCTACCCGCTGAGATCCAACTTGCTCTCAAGTCTCTGCTCAGACACAACTGAGCAGCCAGATCTCCCCAAGTCACTGTCCATGCCCCGAAAGTGGAGTGACCCATCAGAGCACATAACACTCTGCCTTACATGTAACACATCCTCAGTAAACATAAGAAAGGAGTCAGACTACAGACTTCACTCCCAACGCCCACATAATGCTCTTTGCGGAGCCTGCTTGGAACATAGGTTATTGACTAGCTAAACAAACAGAAGATGAGGCAAACATCCCAGAATACCGATGTCGCCTTCGGTCTTAATTTCATGGCATGGATTTGCTCATACAGAATGGAAAGAAATAAAAAGATCTTAGATTGTATTGAAGTGGAAAATGCTTCCAGACTTTTTTCCCCCCATAATTTCACATATGCTCATTTTATTTCTTTTTCACATCTTATGCTCACCATTGTCAGAATCGTTCTCGGGAATAACTCAATTGCCCCCTCGTCCCAGGGTAGCAAATACACAGGGTGTGTTAGGAACAAGAACACAGGTGGGGAACCCTAAATGGATGATCCTTCAGGACTGCACACCCCGTGACTCATCTTATTTCGGTGACGTGGAGCGCGGGATCTCCATGACAAAAAGTGGATGAAGACTGACTCAGAGAGCATACGTGCTGAATAACTCAAAACCAAAGCTGTCTTGCTGAATAAGCTGCAACTTGGATGATAAAGAGGGACACAGTGGACCAGTGTCCATGGCTGCCTCAACTTGCTCTTCTGTAAAATGAGAATAATAATTATTTGGGGGGCCGCCATCACGATAAGATAACATTTTATAAACTCTGTGAAAAGAGGGATTATGTCTTGTTTATCATCTTTGCCCCTGTGCTCAGCAACTTACCTGATACATAACAGGCTCTCAACATATTTCAGAGGATTCAGAAAAGCATAAATATCCCACAAAATGTCAGGAAGGAATTCCCACACGGAAGCACTGGGTTGGAAGGGGAACCGATCAGTAAAACAAGGCAGAGTTTCATAATAGCACTTTGCTGCACTTGCCAGGGGATCCAGCAAAAGTCCAAGAAACATTCAAATTAGAGAAATAAGTTAATTAATTAACCAAACCATCAGCACAGTGCTTGGTATCTATAAAATATATAACAAATGGAAACTTTAAGAGCAGACTTTCTAGACAAGGACAGAAGGGGCAGAGCATGCGCCGTGCACTCTCGGGCCGGTCCGGGTGACCGCTGCTTATCACCTTGTGAGGAAGGGGAAGGATGGGACCTGGAGAGCCATGTGGTCACGTGTGCGGCCATGGAGTTCTCACCAAACTGAGCTGTTGGGTCTGAAGAGCTCCAAGGACTGGTCCCGAACCTGCAGAGAACGGGGGACATTCTGAAAAGTTTGGGAGCAATTTATACTAAATCTAAGTCCCAGAGGCCTATTTTCCAACTCTTGTTATGACCTCAGCCCCCCAGGTAGCACCTTCCTCCTCCTGAGAGTTAAAACAGGGAGTGAGATGGGAGTCAAAGGACCTCCCTTCTTCTGTCACAGGTGGTCTGCTTGGTTCTTTCACCAAATGTTTACTGAGCACCTGTAAGTGATGGCCCTGAGGACACCACGTAGACAGGACACAGTGGCTGTCAGGCCGGGAGGCGGGAGCGGTGTGGAGGCAGGATGCGGGGCAGCTGAGTGATGGAGGACAGCGCAGCCCTGCGGGCTCTCCCGAGCTGTCCCCGGGGGAATGGATTCAGTGGTCAGTCTCTGGCATTGGCGGAGAGGCACAGGGCACTCACCTGCCCCAAACTCCTCCTGATGGGTCCGACGTCTGAACAGCATCGTTTCGTTAGAAATGAGCACCAGGGAACCCTGCAGCCGGCAAGCCTGCCTCTCCTCCTCGAACAGATGTTACACTGAAGTGCACAGGGACTGAGTGACTTATTCAACATTATGGAGCTAATTCAGGGCAACTGGGCACAAGTCCCAACTCAGACTCAAGGCCTTGTGGCTTCCACTTGGTGTTCGTGAAACCACACGAAGTCTCCCCTTTGAGGTAGAACAGTCTCCAGAAGGGAGGGGGCCTGGAGGGCTCAGACCTTCCTTCCAGTTCTGCTAGCGCACCCGTTGCCATGAGTTACGATCCTACCTCTACTCCCGGATCATACTAGGTGAGCCATTTGTTTCTCTATGGCTTCATTTCCTCAATTTAAAGTTCCACTGATTGTGGAAAAATATCGTTCTAAGTTGTAATTCTAAAATCAGTTTGGGGCCCAACTGCTCTTCTCACACCAAAAACCAATCCGAGTTAACCCTGCAGTAGCAGATACTTCCATTATAATCATATGTTCGGTTCTTCTCAAACAGGTACCTTTTTATCACTGCTGGAAGCATCATTTTAGCATAGGCACCACTAATATGAGCATCTGTCTGCCTTGTGTATTGAGGAGTATGACCCTGTTTGTTCTACGCTGAAGTGTAACGAAAGTTGCAGGAGGCAGTTGAGGCCAAGATGTAAACCAGCACCCAGAGCGATGCGTGTGCTCAGCACTCGCTTGCCCCAGCCCGACCATGAGAGGTAAACGTACACACCCTTCCTTCAAAATACGGAGCAGTCGAGCTCAATTGTGTTCACCTTCCGCCAGTGCACTGGAAAGCAATCACTTGGCAATGCCGTTACGACGCGCTTGGGCTGAAATACATCGTGGCAGCCAGGATTTCCAGGGCTGCAGAGGCGGGGGTGTGTTTTTCAGAGCGCGTTCCCAGATCCACGTGGAGAAAGTCCTGAGTCATTTTCCACCACCGGCTCTTCCAACAGGAGAGCCCGTTGCCAGCGAGAGCATAGATCCTAATGCACCATGAGTTCCCTTCAGAAACAGCGATCTGTGGTGATTTAAGGCTCTCCGAATACACAAGAAATGTGCAGTTTTTGAAAGAGCTCTTGAAACGGAGACTTGTTCAAGTTCACACCATCAATTTTCTAGAGTTCAAGTAAGACAGGCCAAACCTCCCTGCAGAATGAACGGGTTTGTTTAAGGGTTCTCCCGCGTTCTCAGATGCGTTTTGGTAAGACCTGAATCCGTTGGAGAGGGAATTCTAATTCCTACCTGCTAGAAAGAGTGGTAACCCTTATTCCAGCAGACAATCTCCACCTTACAACGTGCTTCCGGGTGCACGATCTCCTCTGACCCACGTATCTGTGCTTGAAAGTGGGTATTAGAGGCCCCATTTGGAGGAGAGGAACACAGGTTGGGAGAATTTTAAGTGACGTGAGTGGCCATGCTGCAACTTGATCCGAAGTCATCCCATGCTCGACAGGGCTCCTTGCCCGGGACAGAGCCTCTCGCTGCCATTTCTTCTGTCTCCCTTCGGTGCTTAAGTGATCTCGAGCCCTGACCAGTTTTGCTCAGTGGTTAGCATGTCAGCCCACAGACCAGAGTTGTGGGTTTGATTCGCGGTCAAAACCATGTACCTTGGCTATGGATTCGATCCCTGGCCCTGGTCGGGGTTGTGCAGGAAGCAACAGTCAATGCGTCTCTCTCACACCAATGTTTCTCTCTCTTTCTCTCCTTTCCTCCCTCCACCCTTCCTGGATATCAATGGGAAAATATTCTTCAGAACAACAACAAAGAAGGTGTTCTCGAACAATCACCCCCATTGAGAAAAGCTCCCAACTCACATGTTGCGTCAGCTCCGTATGTCCCTGGAGTAGTCACAGTGTGTTCATAGATGGCACCCCCGGAAGTGGGGTTTTATACTGCAGTACTCCCCTGAGGACGTTCTGCAGAACTGTTGAGACCAGTTGCATCCCAGGGACTCCTCCAGACTCTCGGAACTAACGGCAGGAGGCCGAGTCCCGGGCCTCTTCACGCTCAGGTTTTCTCGCCGATGCAGAAGGTCTCAGCTCGACTTCTCAGCCCACTGTGCGCCTCAGTCTATGACGACAGCGATAACCCCCAAATCTTTTTTGAGTTTTGAGAACTAGAACCCACCTCTCTACCCCAACCAGAAATAACTGCTATGAAGATGTTTTCCTTCTTGGGAAAAGCTCTGCAGAAGGGGGCTCACAGCAGGGAGAGAGCAGATTTATCACTGCCCCCACTCCCCGTTGCTCATTCATGAGGGCTCACTCTCCCTAACCCAGTCACCCTGTTACACTCCTACTGGAGAGGAGGGAAGCCGGCACAGAGAAACCGTCTAGTTGGCACAAGGTCACAAAAGCTATTACAGGCAGAGCGAAGATTCAAACGACAGCGTTTGCTCTCGAACTCCCGCGCCCTTTCCGTGGACCTGTTTTGGCAACAACAGACAGCTGAAGGTCAGGAACGGAGACAAAATGAAACATTAGCCCCTGAATAATTGAAACAGCAGTGAGGAAAGGTGGACCCCTAGGGTAATGAACAGTCACTGGACTGAAAGAGTGTGGCTGTGATGGTGCCACGTCCCCAAACCCGGCTGGGGGGAGGGGGGCGCTGGACGGAGAGAGACGGGGTACGGTCCTGGCTCTCGCAGTGTTGGAGGAAGCACATTGTTAGATGCCATGTCCTAAATAGTAGTCGTTCTGTCCAAGGGCTAGAAAATAACAACAGTAACCATAATGGCATTTATACTCTCTGGGTGCTGACACTGCCCAGGGCACACCGTGCATAGCACTCGGGAAGGCATTGCTTCGTTTTTAATCTTCATGAAAACCCTAAACGGAAGACATCTGATTATCCCTTTGTTAAGGATGAGAAAACCAAAGCACGTAGAGGTGATGTGGCCTCCCCAAGGCTGCACAGGAAGTGCGGGGGCTGAGAGACAAAGCCAAGGAAGGTAGCTGCAGGGCCCAGGTGCCGTGTCAGGCCTGGAGTACAGGCCCGGTGCACGGGCGGGACAAGCCTTTGAAATGCAAATCCCAAAGTTGGACTGGAGGAGAAAGACCCAGCAAAGCACCAGATGTTCCCCCGGGACAACATCCTATACAGTGTTATGATTATATTATTCAACCTTCTCCAAGCATTGGCTCTGCCAGAGGTTACACTTGAGTGTCTGCACGTTTTGGTCAGAGCATCTGGTATGATCACATAAACCTGCATTTCATGGAAACCCGACAACACTGGCTTAACCAAATCGGGGTCTGTTTTCCTCCCACATGGGCGGCCAGGGCTGCGCAGCTGCCGTGTTGACTTGGAGACCTACCCAATGGGCTCCTCTCGCCTTTCCGGGCCCCTGCCCTTGAGAGCGTGGCTTTCACCCTCTTGCTTGAAAGATGGGCACTGCGCTCCCCTGTGCCATCCTGTTTGTAGCGACCAGCTGCACGTGCCTATTTAAAATAAGTTAAATCAAAAATGCAGTTCCTCAGTCACAGAAGCCACGTTTCAAGTGCTCAACAGCCACATGGGGCAAGTGTGGCTACTACACTGGCCGGTGCAGATATTGTACATTCCCATCACCGCAGGACGCGTTACTACACAGCGCTACTCTGGAAACCACCCTGCCAACTTGCCAGGAAGATGGGGGGGGGGGGGGACTGAGAACTGAGACTGTGCCTTTTTAGCAAGGAAACAATAGCTTTCCTGCAGTCCTTACCCCATAGAATTGTTTTCTCTCATCTTATTGGTCAGAATCCCATCACTTGATCACTCTTAGATGCAAGAGTTTTGTTAAGGGGGCCTCTTGCTGCCCTGAACTAAAACGGGAAATGTGGATAAAGAAGAGAAAAGAATATAGGATTAGCTGAGCAAATGGCTGTCTTACTAGCCTCAACATCATGTGTGAGTGGTGCTTTAAATTAGGCCGGGTTTACCAACACAGAATGGAAAAACTAGGCAGCAAACATCTGTCAGGGCACAGATGTGGGGCCCCGGGCATGCAAAGGCAGTAAGTCAGTGATTACTGCCACCTGGCCGCTCCTTTTAGGCATGAGCCAACAGTGAAGCAGGAAAAAAGATGGAGAAAGAAGGTATCAGTGTCTAGGCCTGTCCAGAAAGAGCCCTGGCTCCTGGATCCAGAGGCCTTCTCCAGGTGCGGTCCCAGGACGACAGACTGCAGTGGGTAAAGGCAGTGGTCGTGCTGTGGGGGACAGGCGGCCTGTGGTCAGCTGATGGCCCTGTGGGCAATGGCCAGCTTCTCCGGGGTGGCCGCATAGCCTGATTAGCCTCCGAAGTAACCTCCCTACTGGCTTTCTTAAGGAGATGGGTATTCCAACTGGGCTCAGGCTGCCCGTGGCACGAGGGGCGGGGTGTTGCCCGATGGATACGGTAGCAGAAGAAAGCTGCAGATGGCGTTCAGGCCCCCAGCTGGCAAAGCCCTAAACTCCTGCAGTAACAAATTCAAGTTTTAGTGGCATAAAAGTGGGAGGTCACAAAGGCAGGTGCAGAGGGAGTGTCTAGAGATGACAGTGAACAAGAGGCAGGGGCTCTGGGCAGGAGAACGCAGATAGCTTTGCTTCAGTCTTTTGTCTCTGGCCAGTCCTACAGGGAAACTAAAAATAATTGCATATAAATATGCAAAGACAAAAAAGACAATGAGCTTACATCTTTCCCCTCTTGTTACCACCCCTGTGCCCAACTCCAGTTTTTGACAAATGCAGGTTTTTTTTGCCGTTGAGAGAACAAAAGGATGAGTGAGTTTAAAGTGCACCAGGAGACAAAAACAATTTGTTTGCCCGTAACTTTCCGCGAGGAAAAGCAATGATGACACTGAGTCACTCATCTCTAACAGATGCAAACCCATCCCTAAAGAGATATCTGGAGGCTGAAACTCCAAACTGATATGTCACAGCAACGATCACGCTGATGGCTATTTCAACGAGGAGACGGCGACGCGACGTTTGAAAAGGCATTTTGAAAATAAAATCTGTTGCCATCTGGGGCTTTCAGTCAATAAATACCCAGCCCTGAAACTCCGCTTCACTGTGGGGAGAAGAAAGGGAGGGCCTTCTGGCTGATATGTGCTGTAAACTTCAGAAACTTGGAGAACAGGAGAGACTGAGCTGTCCCTGAAGATAGAGGGGCCCATCGCTAATGCTTGGACCCAGGCCGGGGGTATAGTTACTAAGGAAGACTGAGATGGATTCATTTACCCAGATGTATTAGTTTCCTGGCACTACCACGACATATTCCACACACTGGGTGGCTGAGGCCACAGAAATGCATCACCTCACAGCTCTGAGGCTAGAAGTACCAAACCAAGGTGCTGGCAGAGCTGAGTCCTTCTGCAGGCTGTGAGCTCTCTTTCTCGTCTCTTTCTGTTCACGCCTCTCTCCTGGCTTCTGGAAGCGTGCTGGGAAGCTTTGGTGTTCTTGGCTTGTGGCAGCGTAACTGCCTTTTTACATGCACTCTCCCTGTGTGAACCTCTGTGTCCAGTGTCCCCTTTTCATAGGGACACGGTCATATCGGGTTAAGGGCCACCCTCGTGACCTCGTCTGATCTAAATCAACTGCAAACACCCTATTTCCAAATATTCACAGGTACTGAGGATTAGGACCTCGACACTTTTGGAGGGATACAATCCATAACACCAGGTAACTCTGGCCGAAGAATTACTTCGTTTCCCACTCTGTCACTGTGGACCGGGCTATGTAAAATTAACTTAATGACATCACTTTTGTCCCTTGGGAAATTCCCGATGGAAAAACCAGCCCCTCTCATTTTCTCAATGTTTGCAAGCTACGATACTTTTCTTTCTATAGTTCAAAGGACACTGTTCTGATCCAGGGCACTTTATTAGACATTTCCACGTTTTTCCTGCTTCCTCACCTTCAACCCCTCCAGAGAGTCAAGACCTTGAGTTCAAAACCTGCTCCTGAATGTGTGTCTTTTCTGAAGTTGAACATCTTCCTTTATCACATTCAAAAATTGGAACGTTTGGATACTCAACTCAATCCAATCGGCCTTCATGGAGAACTTTCTCTGCATCAGGCATTGTGCTAAGGATTCAAATACAAACCCTGCGATTTTGCCATCTGAGGACGGCTGAGGGAAAAGTCCAGAATGGCAGGTCCTGATCACTCTCGGCTCCCACGAGGGGAGAGGGTGGAGGGCGAGGTGGAGGCTCTGCTTTTAAACAGGTTGCAGGGGAACAATAAAATAAACTCAGTGATTGTACTTTGAGGGCCCAGAAATTCCATAAGCCCAACCCCACCTCCGTGTTCATGCCGTTTCCTGCCTGTTTCAGGGGTTCTAGAACACAGACGGGAACAGCCTGCCCTTTACCCCATCGTCTTCATTTCCCACCTCCCCTCCCCCCCAAATAAATGACTAAATAGAGAAGAATACTTAAAGTCACTTCCTATATGAGCCAAGAGATCATGAGTCTTAGGGGTGGTTTCAATTTTTTTAAACAACTTCCCAGGAAACAGCAATTATAGACCCTGTAAGACAGTAAGTCACCCATCATTGTTCTCTTTTCAAAGCTAAATAATCTCAATTTGTTTAACCCTTTCTCCCTGGTCCTATTTTATAATTTTCGATTATTTGTGTTGCTCTCCTGGACCCTGTGTACGTTCTTTTAAGTGTTCGAGTCAAAAACGGGGTGCTATCATCAAATCAGCACCAAACCTCTGGACAGGATGGTGCCAAGAGTAAAAACACTGTCGTGGCCACGTGGGCGGGACAGGGATGCTGAGCAGACGTGGAATAGACACAGCACCGGTCTGTAAGGAGCTGACAAACAGAAACGTGTGCTGTCAGTGCCCGAGGCACCCGCCCTCGCTGGCAGGCACCCCCGGACGCGGCGGTGGAGACGGAAGGCACGGGAAATGTTGAGGCTGACGAGCTCTCTGGCAGGACGGCCCGTGCCACAGGGCGTGGGCAGCTTACCTGGAGGATGTTGGCAGCCTGACAGGTTAGCTCACAGGCCTGTATTTCCAGCATAATTGTGTTTGCTCTGTGACAGCGATTCGGTCATTGGTTCACGGGGAGATTTGCTGGTCTTGTTCAAGCCACTCGGAAATGAGTGGCAGTGAGGACAGGTCAGCCCCGAGATGCCATCGCAGCCTTAAGTGACCTTCAGTTTGACAGCAGCTCCGCACAGCTGTCTGCGAGCTGCTTACGGGAAGCTGGCTGCTTGCTGCCCCCCCTCCCTCCCGCCGGGGGCCTCACAGGTGCACTTCGTGCTCCTCGGGGTCTCACTGATCCTGCGTCGTTCTTCCGCATCTATTTCCCTAGGCAGCCAGTCTCATTCCAATTTCCTCCCGTCCCCAGGACGGTGATAGAATGTCATCCTCCAGTCTACCTTTTTATTTGTTACCTCTAATTTATTCTTCTTCGTCCTCCCTCTCCCCACCCTCGACCTCCCACACTCCCCACCCATTTTACACACACACACACACACACACACTTACACACACACACAAACCCCTCCCCTCTTCATACAACCATCGAGAGCCCAATTTGGGTCCCCGATAAACGAAACTACCTTGCTTTTATCCCTTGTTGTAGTCCATTCAAGCACCCCGGATTTATTTTGTCATTGGAATCTAGACCAGAGAACAGACCATCGCAGCACATACCAGACTCTCGACTTCACAGGCCTCCGCGGGTGGAGGGGAGATGCTCACTCGGGTAATAAAAGAACATTTCATGGAAATCCCCAGGCGTTGCAGGGATTCTATACTAAAAATAATCAAGTAGAGCCACAAACAGCGTTTCCTGGGAGAACAAAGGTTCTGGGAGAGCCTACATTTACTTTTCAAGACACAAACAATTCTATTGACTCTTTTAAGTTTTCATTCCAAGACCTTCCTGTATCATTCGGTATTTGACGAAGATGAAATGTAGCAGGGTCGCACGTCATGTCGTGTCATTTATGATCACTTAGCATTATGGTTGGTTGGGAAATAAGGCCGGTCATATGAGGCTCACAGATTTGCTTGCTATATAAATTTCTAGCACCTGTTTATAATGTACCTTTGCTGAGAAAACAGCTCCGATAACATTATAACAGCATGGTTCATGAGTGCTATTAACCATCTCTATTGCCTGTTACAAATTTAAAAGGTTTTTAACTTTACAGACAATCCATAGGTTTATGAATTGAAAGCCACTGAAATAAATCATCCTTGGTAATGAAAAGGGAAAAAGAGGGGCATGATATAATTTCTATTTGTCAAGGTATAATGATGTCACCATCCATTTATCCTCTGCACTTAAAGGTTGAAGCTATTCAACAAATCTCTTCTCAGCCAAATACATCTGGTACCTTAATGGAGGCCACGGCACAGGTTTCTGATTAGTTCACATCTCACTCGCCAATTAGACTAGAAGGTAAAACTTGTTTCTGCCTACCTTGGGCAGTTAATTAGAACAATAAGCTTTAATGAAATAAATAATAGCGGGACCTTATATTTAAAAAAAAAACCATGTTATCACTTTAAGATTATCTGTTTTGAGTAGTCTGTAGATTAAACAGATTTATTTCTAGAGAGGCTATTTTATTTTTTTTTATCCCAGTCACTGTTTTAATTTACTTGAGTTTTTTAAGTAATAATTCAGTTATTCATTAAAGAGACAGAATATGGGGTAAGGGGATGCTGCTTAAGTTTCACCTTAAAGACCACGTGGACTTACCTATGGGCTGTCCTATGAGTGGTTGGGGAGGTTGTTCACTGCTGGAGGAGGCCGAGTGGAGGGCCAGCGTGGGTTGAGATCCAGCCTTCAGTGCAGTCAAGAACCCTCCTGCCCTGGCATTGGCGCATCGGCCAGGAGAATGGGGCAGGCGGTGTCACACAGAGCAGTGGCAGCCCTGGTACGCAGAAGGGGCTAGGTGCAGGGTACTCTTAGGAAAAGTTGTCTCGGTGGCTTTTACGGCTCCCATGAGCTGGGCAATGCCAGGCAGCTGCACCTCCTCACCCAGGACTCAATGCTATGCATTCCATCTGCCCGAGAGCTCCATGAAAGGCCTGCCTTCCTTGGCATCCCACAAGGTGGTAGAGGACATCACCTCCTGGGAGATCCATTCATTCTGGTCAAAAAATATTTTAGAAGTTCTGGGGGTAAAAAATGGAGTCTAAGAACAGGAAGCTTCACAGATCGGGGGGCATTCCTGCAGACACTGGAAGGGAAACATGGGGCACGTTGTAAGAGGGAGATGGAGAGGCTCCAAAAACAAAAGAGAAAAGTTTGGAGATGAGAGGAAGGAGCAGCATGGCCAAGGCTTCCTACTGTGCAACGTCCGCCCCTCCAGTGAGCACCTTCCAGCCAACAGTGAAGACCAGAAAAATCACAACACACTTGGTATAATTGCATTTCTTGCAAAAAATAAAAATAATGAAATGGTTCAATTCTGTTTCTTGGTCAAAATAGTTACTTCAGATGAGGTTGCAGGGGCCAGAAAAATCCCGGGGGTTTGCCCTTGGCTCCTTCAGCCATGAATCTGGGGCCTGAAGACAATCTCTCTGAGAACATGGGGAACTCCTCCACCCCAACATTCACAGTACCCCCCTTTTACTGGGTAATAAAGACATTGGTAACATAAAAATAAGCACCAAGAGCTATACGCACACCAGCTCACTTAATCTTTGGAGCAATTAGACATGGCAGGTGGAATGATCCATCCCATTTTGCAGCTAGAGAAACTGAGGCACGGGCACACTTCTGTAATCTGCCCAGAGTGGCACAGCCCATGAGGACTGGAGCTGGAACTGGTATCCAGGACTTGCTGAATCCAGGGGCTTTCTGGAAAAAAAAAAAAAAAGAAAAAAAAAAAAAGGTGGTAAAATCTATATAACACAAAATTCATCATTGTAACCATTTTAAAGTGTACAATTCAGTGGCATTTCATACTTTTACAATATCGTGCAACCATTACCATGACCGGAAGCAGGAACATTTTCGTCACCCTAAAAGGAAACCCCCCATATCCTTTAAGCACTCACTCCTCACTCCTCCTCGCCCGGTCCCTGGTAACCACTGATCTGCTTTCTGTGTCCCTGGCTTTGCAGAGCCCTATTCTCACCCACTGGGCAATAGTGTACCCAGCACCCTGGTGCAATATGGACGAGGCCTTAGGGTGCTCAGCATCCCTGGACTGAAGCGTGGGGATTGCGAGCCCGCGCTGGACAACGAGAGCAGTGTGACAAGGTGAGAGTAAGAGGCTGTCCAGTAGCTTCCCTTGTGAACGACACTTTCCGGGCCTCAGTCTGCAAGCCAGATGCGAGGGGAGTTAAAGGAGAGGGAAGCAGAGTCCTGAAAGCTCACATTGTGGAAAAGGATGGAAAGATCCCGATGGATCCTGCTTGGCGAGCCCCGGGGTGAGGAGTCGGAAGTGATCTAAGTGAATGAGCACGTACAGACGACTTGAGGGGAGAGAGATTCCCTCCAGGTCACGGGAAATAACTCACGTAAGTGAGCACGTTCAATGAACACACACGGATACGTTTTAAGTTTCAAAACCTTATATTGCTCTCCACGTTGTTTGGCTGTCTGAAAAAGCGGTTAACTGTACACCTGCTACGGGAGGTGAGAATCCGTGCTCCCGTCCAGGGAGCAAGGGCGCCAGGACTCAGGTCTAGGGAGAGAAGGAGCTAGAGCCAGGGATTTGGATGCTTCATACTGTGCAAATCTCCTGGAATTTTATAAGGAAAAACTACGAATAAAACAAATGTTTCTCCACTCCCTGGGTTGATGGCTGGCCTTTGTGCTGGCTCAGGTCAAAGTTTTCCTAAGGTTTTTCTGATTCTCAAAGGATCCGGTCCTCTTATTTCCCCGGGGCCAACCTCCGGTTCAAACCAAACTACAGTCTTAGAACACAGGGGTTCAGCTTCTCTGGGAGAATACAGCCCTCTCATTCCCGCATCACAGACGAATCCTGGGTTCCACTTTTCTTTGATCTCTTGGCTGTGGCTACCTGTGCTGATCTGGTGCCAACCAGCCTAGGCCAGCAGTGTTCACCCAGGAGTCGGGAAGGATTGCGGTGCCCGGTGCGCTGTGGGGGAAGAAGAGGCGACTCTTCTCCGTCGTGCTTTCGGGCTTAGTTCTTGCCTCTATAGGCAGCAGAGTGGGCTGGACGTCCTTCCTCCAGTCCACTCCTGGCTCTGGGGCGGACTCCCAGCAGGGAAGACCTGAACGCCCAGTGGCAAAGCCTCCTGCCCCATTATTCTGTGGAGCGCATAGTGACCAGAGCCGGTCTTGTGTGAGCTTGGTGTGGCTTTCCTCGTGCTCCACCAACGCCCAGCCCTTCGTCCGTGAGGTCCACCTGCAGCTTCATCTAGGCCCTGCGAATGTTCCCTTCTCTGCATTTCTGTAGCACAGTGACAGTCCGTGCCGCAATAACTAGGATTCGAATCTCATTTAGAGCTGTGGTCCTCAACCTTTCATTTTAGCTCATATTTCATTTAAGCCCCAAGAGTAACAGGGGCTCATCATGGAGAACTGCTTTTGAAATCAGAAGACCCAGGTTCAAGTCCTGCTCCACCCATTAACGTGTGACCTTATATCCTATAACTTCTCTTTGAAAAGTGGGGATAACAACACCTGCCCACTCATTTTTAGTTATAAGCATCCAATGAGATCGTGTGTGTGAAAATTATTATAAATTACACATGAACCATATATGGTTTAAACTCGATTTCAAGAGTCCAGGTCTTGTGTCTTTCAATTAACTTGTGATTTCCTTACCAATCATCATCATCATCACCAACAACAACTTATTAAATTTAAAAAATAAAACCATATCACCCTGGCCGTTTTGGCTCAGCAGTTAGAATGTCGGCTTGTGGACCAAAGAGTTGTGGGTTCGATTACGGTCAAGGGCACATACCTTGGTTGTGGTTCAGGCCCTGGCCCTGGTCAGGGTCATGTGAAAGGCAACCAATAGATATGTCTCTCTTACATTGATGTTCCTCTCTCTCTCTCTCTCTCTCCCTCCCTCCCTCCATCTCTCCCTCCTTCCTACTCTATCTGAAGATAAATGGAAAAAATATCCTCAGGTGAGGATTAAAACCTTAATAAAATAAATAAAACAATATCTCTTACTAAACTACTTTTGAGCCAAACTATCTCTTGTTTCCTCTTACTGTAAATAAAAATGTAAATGCTAAGCTGAGTATGCCAAATGATTAAATGCAGGCAATTCTTTCTAGGTTCTGTGTCTTATTAACCTTATGCTAGGAACCAAACTGTCCTATCTTCACTACGCATGCAGCAGAAATGCGCCCACTGTGGAACCTGCGGGTTTAGACAGGCCCTGGGTGAGTGCCACGCTCAGGGGTTAAAGCAGGCTCAGGGCTGCAATATCAGTAAAGGCGAGAAGAATCTCACCAGAGATATTTGTGCTGCTAAAGAGAACAAACAAACTTTCCAGCCTTCTGGAAGTGCCTTTTTATACCCAATTTATATGCTAATTATAATCCTTTGAATATATTAGATAAAGCAGGCTCCCTAAGGATCTAGTGTTTGGTACAATTTGTCCTTGAAAAAAAAAAACCAAAAAGAGTAAAATATAAAAGCCCAAGTCCTCGCAGTGGCCTCGGGAGCCTCCGTGGTCTGCCCCTACACGCTCCAATATTTTCTTCCATGTTCATCAGCCCCAGCCACACTGGCTTCCCCGTCGCTCCTTGACTAGACTTCCCCGGGGGCTCGGCCCTGGCTGTTCCCACTGCTTAGAGTGCTCTATCCCGGGCCCTCCCAGAGCCCCTTCCTTCACGTCCTTGCCCAGACAGTCCCATCCCAAACAGGCTACTCCGACCGCACGTTGAATGTGCAGCCCTCCGTTTTACACGCTGTTACTCTGCTCTGTCTTGTTCCACTGCACTTAGCAGCTTTTAACGTGCTGCACGAGATGCTTCCTTACTGGATGTGTTGCTTCTCTCTCCTGGTGCAAGACGGGCTGCCCCAGGCAGGGACCGCTGGCTGCCCCTGGCTGCTGGCGCTGTTTCCAATGAAGCGATGCCGAAGCTCCTTAGTGTCCGTTACATGAACCTGACTTCAGAGATCTATTCGGAAAGAAAAGTTTCCAGGGAGACGGCAGAGATCTTCCTGTGAGAAACGAAACAGCAACACAGAGGAACAGAGAAAATGAAGAACAGGAACGAGGACGAGGAAATGGAAGTGGGACGGGGGAGAACAGAGGAACCGTAATCCCCTTCCCTCGGGGAACGGAGAAGACTGTCCGCACAGTACACAGACTGGGCTGAGACGTTTGTGTGTTCGATGGTTTGGCTTGGCTCTCGTTGGGCTGGTGGGCGAGGAAGTGAGGAAGCTGAATAGATCTGAGACTTCCAGGCGACCTGTGGATTCCTGGGGGTCAGAGTCGTGTGCCCACAAACAGGAAGAGAGAGCCGGGAGGAGGAGACTCCCCAACTGCTCCCATCCCGGAGGAAGTCACCCTCAACCTAAGACAGAGAAGGATAGCAGTACGACTTCGTGGTGTTAGATCTTTACTTTGACATTTTGGTCTAAAACGTAAGCATGACCTTGGAGAAAAATGAAGGCATTCAGTTCCCTCTCTCCAGATTGTACAGGATTCCCTCTTGGCTGCTAGGGCCTATGCTAACTTATTTTCCGCTAGAACTCATTTCCTGAAGTATCCTAATACATTTCCTAGGTTTAGGGAGAAGGGGGGGAGACATCACTCATTTTCTTCCCCTGAAATATCGTCCTCCCTTTGCCAATGTCCCCTGGAGGTCTGAAGCCACCCCTGCAGTTACCTGGCCTCTGCCACGCCTCAGGACAGATGCTTCTGCTCTGATATTTTCCTTTATAAAACACTGCAAGAGACATCTTGGGTCCTCATTTCTTGCTATTCTCCAGTCTCATCCACTCCCAATAAAGTAAGCTTAATCCTGTTACACATTATGGAAGCAGGTTTTCAAAAGGGAATTGGGTTACCATTGATTGCCAGCCGATGAAATTCTCCTTGCACGCAATGGGCTGTAAGCTGCTTCTTACGCCACTGCTCTGGGTGACATCCTGGGCACTTATAGTCTTTCAAGAGACAGCCACACATCATAATAAAGTGGTTGAGGTTTTTATCTTTTCTTATTAGGCAGAAGTTATTTCAACAAGCTCTCCTTTGAAAGAGAACATGACAAGATAATGACAGTCTGTCCTATTCTGTTGTGAGCCTCTAGTCACAATGACGCAAGTTTCTTTAAGCACAGACCTCCTATAGATTAGAACATATATCTTAAGCATCAATGTTAAAGTTAATGCAAGAGTTCAGAGGTGCAAAATAATTTAAATGTGCCCAAGTAGTAGCAATAACATCTCTAAAATCTCGGCAATGAATTATGGATGGATATGTGGAATATTAAAAATGCAAAGCTAACTCAATTTGCATTTGCAATGCCCCCTAGCTGTTACTGGGAGGAGGAAATTGCTTTCTGCTGAATTTAAGGGCACACTACTTAGTGCTTTATTTAAGTCAAGGAGGAAAATCACTCATTTTTATTCTACCACTTAACTCGTGCTTATGTAATCTGTCTGGCACCAGAGTCAGTTGTCTGATATTATTTTCAATCACAGAAAGAGAATATATAATTCAATCATTACACCTTTATTTTCACTTGCTTGGTGATCTCTGGGAGCCTTATTACCACCAGTAAACGCCAGCCTGTCATCAATCAGAGCTCAGCTCAGGGACCGTCTCTTGTCTCTGACAGACAGCACCGGCCTCAAGTATTAATGTTTTTATTTTCGAGAAGGGGTATGAGGTGAGGGTAAGGTTACACTGACCCTGTCAGCTAGACAGAGAATCTATCCCTTCCCAAGGGACTCTACCCCATCCTATCACATCACCTCAAGACCATCTCTCTCCCCAGCAGGTAAATTCTCAAAGGCAGAGTAGACACCCAGGTTAGTAGTTGATACATTGCAAAGCAGGAACTCACTTTCAACTTTGCATCTTCTCCCCACCTGTCCTTCCTCTAACTGCCCTTTTCCGTTTTCCCTGAACGCTCAGCACAGACCGGTCCATAAACCCAGTGAGCATCCCCACACTGCCCAGGGGCCATGCATTGGCATGTCTGGCACTGCCCTTCTGGCCAGGGGCCTCCCAAAGAGCAGCTGTCCAGGCAGAAAAGGCAATATCTGACGTGTCTTAGATGGAAGCCCAATCAGAAAAACTGTGTGAAGAGCTGGAGTCTACTTAAGAAGGAAATAGCAAAAGGTGCAAGTAATGCAGGGGCCCCTGGTCACAGTACAAATGGGACAGCACAGTTTAGTGGACGAGGCTGGCTGTGATCCCAGCACAGAGAACACTCCTGGGTCCATTTCTCACTGATCTTTGAGACTGATGGCCATGTTGGTCATGCGTTGCTTTGTTTCCCCATTTCCCATGTTTCCTTGTGTTTATTACCTCATCAGGAATCGTTGTGTTCTTTATCTGGCCTGGGTGGATGTGGTATGACTGAGCGCAGTGGAGCTTAGAACCCGTTTCCTTAGAACTGTGTAGCCCGCACACCCAGGAATTCTGACTTATCAGGTGCAGGAAGGGGCCTGAGGATTTGTATTTTTATTAAGACCCTTTCTCCCAGGTGGTTCTGTGGGTAGTTCCAGACCACTCTTTTTCAAAAAGGACTTTTGAAAGACACAGAAAGAGGAAAATAGTATAGTATAGTCTGTTCGGAATGGTCTCCCTGCCACCCGTATCTCTCTCTCTCTCTCTTTCTCTCTCTCTCTTCCCCTCCCTCTTCGTCTCTCTCTCTCTCTTTCTCTCTCTTTGGTCCATGTGACAGAAGAGTCAAGGCTGTCTCTTTGTTTCTGTCTTATGAAATAAAGAATCTTTTTGGCAGACTGACATAACAGGCTAAAAACATTGCCTTTACTTCCATGAAGAGGCAGAAATTACTCCCCACCATCCAAGACGAGGGAATCCCTGGAGGGTGACATATAAGAGCTGAGACTGAGACCGGCCTCCCAAAGCCAATTCCCCTATTTTTCTAACAAATGAAGCATCCTTGGATCTGCTGGTCTGGGATTTGGTTGTTCTATATGGAACACTCAGAAAGATGAATAATTGTAATTTGGGGGCTTATTCAAAAGCCACAGGATTTCCTTATGTATTTATAACACACGTGAGCTGAAAACCAGGTGAGACGGACTAATTAGGAATCTCTTAGACAACAGACAGTCCATTTAGCCCTTGAAATTCCAAGCTCAGTCTTTGGTCAGATAATATTTTCAAAATTAGAATTCAGGCTATTGTTTTTGAAAAATACATCAGATAGAAATGAGAGCAGACAAATGAGAGATTTATAATCCCCACGGCACACAGTTCATACATTGGCTGCCCTTTTATCTCTGCGGCAGGAGAAATGGGAAATTCTGAAATCCCCAGAAGAAATAGGCAAGATGTCCAAGTTAAGAATGCAAGGGGAAAGGACTCCCTATTAAAACAAAATACTGCCCCCTTTGCCCTGCACATCTCATAACTTACCTGTTTTATTCCATTTGAGCTGGGTTTTGCCAGGTGATTTATTAGTTAGTCTGAATTTAGCGCTGGGAGGAAAGACAACTACAAAGTGGCTCCCCACCGTGTACTGCATGAATTTCACTTCCCTCCTGAAATTCACACATTGTGATTCCCACTGTCATTACCATGGTATCCCAGATACAAACAGCTTCCACTGTAATTACATAAACCAAGTGTGGACAACAAGTCCTTATCATTGATTTTAGCACAATGAAAATCAAATAAAATCTATCCCTTCCTTACCCTAAATTTATGAAATAATAAGGGGTCTGTAGTTCAAAATGACACCCCCTCAGCTTCTTCTTCTAGGTCTGATGTCCCAGTCCGAAACTAGTGGCCAGACACAACAAACAATCTAATTCTTTTTTTCAAGAATACAAATTACCATCTATCATTATTAAAATAGTTTTAAATGGAGGGCACATCCATGGAAAGCTGATGCATACAAATATTTAGAGCTGCCAGGCTGGTGTGGCACCAAGAGGTCACCGGTTCGATTCCTGGTCAGGGCACATGCTCAGGTTGTGGGCCGATCCTCAGTGGGGGGCATGCAGGAGATGGCCAGTCAATGTTTCTATTTTTCTCTCTCCCTTCCTCTCTTTCTAAAATCAATAAAGAAAAAAATTTTTACAAAAATATCTAGTGCTTATAACACTTAGAAATTTTTTTCTTGTTAACAATAATGATGCAAAGTACTTTGGTCCTGTGACTTTTCTTAATATTATCCAATATTTTGAAGATTTAACGTTATGTGAACATATCTTCAAGTCTAAAATTTATATATATAAAATACAATAGGCTCCAGATTCTTTTTTATTAAATTTATTGGGGTGACATTGGTTCATAAGATCGTAAGTTTCAAGGTTACAATTCTATAATACATCATCTGTATATTGCATTGTATGCTCACCACCCAAAGTCTAGTTTCCCAATCTAATTCTTCAGGTGAGAAATGACCCTCTCTTTACAGGAAGGACTTTGTCCCCACGGTCTAACAACAATACCAATACTGTAACAATACAACATCATAACAGCCACGCCACGGGAATCACACAATATAATGATCGGACGGTCATTCCATCTCCAAGGAAGAAGAGAGCTTTAGATCCATGATCTATGTGGGGATGATAAATCAGCATATTGCTAAAGATGAGGCGGCATAATATGGAAGCTGGCCCAAGGGGAAATTGTCACAACGTAGATAACACTGGGTTAAAGCTACGGAAAAATGGAAAGGGAAAAACCAAACTGTTTAAACATTAAACATTTGTTTAAATATTAAAGTCAAGTTAGCCTGACAGAAAAATCGATATTAAATCAGGCCTGGAAACTGTTTTACGACCTCAAACCCTGGGCTTCTTAACTGCCCGTGTCATAAATGATGTCACTTTCAGCGTGATTGTGGCTGCCAGCAGGCAGGTCAGAAATGCCACCTTTAATTTCAACATGTTCATTTGTGATGTAATTTAGAGTTTACTCCCAGGGACAAATGTCACTCTCTGGGCATGAGCCCCTCAAAGTGCTGTTGTGAGTACAAGGTGTCCCCTCTTGAGTCTCTCCCCCCTTGCCAGCAGGGTTTCTAGAGGTTCCTGCACGTTTTGCTGGTTTGAACCAAGTATTTGAGGACAGTAATAAATGGATTGAGATTCTTTCCCAGTGAAGACAGAAATTTTGAGGAAACTCCTCTGCAGGGAAGGAGAGGAATCTGTAGAAGCCATACCTGCTGCAGAATATTCCGTGAGCAGGTTGGGGTGTCAGGCCGGCAGTGTGGACAGTGGGGTTTCAGCAGAGGGGCAGCCTCCAGCTACCAACTGTACAAGGTACTTGCTGGACCTACTCCCAGCCTCAGCAGCTTTGGTCTCAGCGCCACCGGAAACTGTCCTCCCTCTCCCAAAAGACGTCCCCACTGGCCTGTCCAAAACCCGAAACGTCTGCATTGTTGACTCCCATCGTGTGAAACACTGAAGGACGCGCTACAATGCAAATGTGCTCGGGGAAGAGAAACCGAGGCTTATCAAGGTGCCTTGTAGAAGCTGCTGGCCCCTTGAGGCGGATTGTCTGCTATGGGGGTAGCTGCCTCCAATAAGTGGGGGTGCACCAGTTTACATTCTCCAGATACGGATTTCGGCAGAACGTAGCACGGGATTCTTCAGTTACCATAGTCCAGTCACACCTCAGGGACGTGCAGGTTAACTAAGCAGTCAGATTAAGGTCTTGATAGAAAGGAGCAAAGGGAAGTGAAAGTCTGGAGGAGGGAGAGAGAGAGAGAGGGAGAGAGAGAGAGAGAGAGAGAGAGAGAGGTTTTGCTAGGGCTGCCGTAACGAAGTACCACATCCAGGTGGCTCAAACAACAGAAATGCAGTATCTCAGAGCGAGGGAGGTGGTGGTAGGGCTGCCTGCACCGAAGGCTCTAGGAAATAACCTGTTCCAGACCTCTCTCCTCATTTCTGGGAGTTCCCTGGCTCTTGGTAGCATAGTGCCAATGTCAACATAGTGTTCTCCCTGTGTCTGTGTCTACATGTCCTCTTTTTAGAAGGACACTAGTCATGTCGATTATGGGACCTACCCTACTGCAGTAGGGACTCATCTTCACAAATACATCTGAGACAACTCTATCTCCAAAAACAGTCAGACTTCGAGGTAGTGGGGTTAGGACTTCAACATATGAATTTGGGGTGATACAATTCAACTCATAATACAGACAAAGGGGTGAAAATCAGGGAGGATCCCGCTAAGGAAGAGCCCTGAGGTGAGCCTGACATGAAGGGGGCAATAGGCGTCCAGTCAGCAATGGGACCAAAGACAAGAACACGCTCGGGAAGGGGCCTCGTGGGGAAGGGAATTCACCCGTGCGGCTCCTCACCGGCCCTCCGACGCTGGTGCACACTCCTCCTCAAACGATGGGGCACCTATTTCGTAATTGTACTTCCACTGACAATGGAAGAGCGTTCATTTTTCTCTTCTTAAAATCAAAGGATCACGAGAAAGAACATACTGAAATGTTCAGAAAAGAAATCAGAGGTGAATTTGTACTCCCCTCGAGGCCCCCCAAAAAGCACACGTGGAACCAAGAACCACACAGACGGGCACCGTGGCCCTGCCAGTCACAGCCCCTGCCCACGTGGGAGCCGAGTCGAGGGTGGGGTGGGAGGGCATTCTGAGACCTCAGACCAGCAAAAAGACGAAAGCAGTCCTTGTCCACCCCAGCTGCAGTTATGGAAGTTCAGTTATAATCATGGAGATGTTCCAGGTTTCCTCAAAGGCAAACTATTGCTGCGCTGTAATTTTTATCATCACAAAAGTCTCAGTCCAAAAATTCTAGAATTTAAATTTTATTTTGTAATTTTCATCCATTTGATTTTTTACACCACTTAAAATAGGACACCCCACCCCCATAGATTTCCCTCCACCTTGGGTCCTCTATAAATAAATGGACACCTCCTTCCTGTAAAAGAGATGTGTTCCTATAAATGCTGGGTGTAATAAACTCCTCTGTGTTCTGTCTGCCCCAGTTCTGTCAAATTTGTGTTCACAAAGGGAGGTAGACAAGGAAATTATCCAAGAAGACACGATTTCTAATTAGAACAGCATAAACAAAACGCAGCCTTGGTTTTGCAGGTGGAAAACAATGTCTTCAATTCATGTTCTATTTAGCCATTCCCCTGGAGAGAATTGCTGTTTTGATTTTCTCTTCTGTAATATGAAGGCCTGATGCTTTGCTGTGGGGGTAGAAGTTGGGGGAGTTTTGCACAGGGGTTATAGGAAGGTGTAGACTCCAAAGGCTTATAAAAAGATTAGTTTTTTTTTAAGTATATGCTCCCTGACAGTTTCTAATACAACATGGGGAGACTGTGTAAACTAAAGGTGATTTTGCATTCAGTCCCACAAAAGTAAGAATGTTTACAGCCAGTTCAAAAAGTACAAAGTGATGGTGACATTTCATGTCACGTCACAAGCAAACTTTCAGGTGACTCTGAAGGATTTAGTGTCTGCTCTGTGAAAATGGTTCCTTTATGTTGGTGTATGGCTTACTCACTTTCTTTTTTTTTTTTGTTAGAGAGAGAGAAACATTGATCTGTTGTTCCACTTATTGATGCATCCATTGGCTGATTTTTGTATGTGCCCTGACCCGGGATCAAACCCACAACCTTGGCATACTGGGACAACACTCTAACCAACTGAGCTACCCAGCCAGGGCTTAACCACTTTTGTCAACACTTAATAGATCCTATTTTTATTTACATGGAGGCTGAAGCCAATAACATGTATTAAACCTGGAGTTCTGATACATCAGGCTTTGCCTTCCGCAGCTTCACAGTGGTCTTGTATAAACTTACCTGATTACCTCACCTGGCTTTCGTGTAATAACAGCAAATGTCCATTGACTAGCCGGGTTGCCTTTAGTTGTAAGTAACTGAAAACCCAACCAAACTTGTTCAAAAAACAAAGAAGGTGCCTGGGCCCGGGAAGCTGGCAGGGCCAGAGAGGTGGAGCGGCTTTGGGTGTGGGTTCCTACCCCGTTGAAGCACTCCAGGTGAGCCAGAGCACCCTCAGGACAGAAGCATCGCCCTGGAGTGTGGTCACGGGGGCAGCTTGGAACCGGCAACCGCTGCCTAGACCCTGGTCAGAGGCCCTCCTTAGCCTCCCTGCGGGGGCGGCAGAGACTTCTTCCTTCCGCAGCGCAGCAGGCTTCCCGGGAGCCCACCGCGGGGCCAGCCACGCTCTGCTGCCTCCCGACCCGGCCAATCACTGCATTGCTCGCGAACGTTTTTTTTCAGCAATGTCGGTTTCCAGTTTTCAGAAAACTTCAAAGACAGCATTTGAGGTAAATTCTGTAAAGAAGGAGCATTCATCATGATGCAAATTAACTTGATTAAATTGTGTGGCCCTTAAGGTTGCTCCTGGGCCCCTTGAAGGGTTTCGCCAGCCCCCATTCACCCAGAGGAGCCTGCGCCCCTCACCAGGCCCAAGGGCACCCCACGCCCCGTGGTAACTGCCCGCAGACTGAACGAACACTGCCCTGCGGACAAGGAATAATCAGATTCATCTCAGCTGTGACAGGGCTGATTCCACGTCCACCTGAGAAGCCACAGTGGCCTCTTCTGTTAGCCCACCCAAGGGGATGCTGGTTTCCAGTTTCACATTTTAAAGGTCTGGTGTGTTGCTTTGGACAGCTTTTCTCAGTGGTTAGAGCATCGACCCACAGACCAAAGGGTTGCAGGTTCAAGGGCAGGTACCTCAGTTGCAGGTTCAATCCCTGGTCCTGGTCGGGGTCACGCAGGAGGCAACCAATCGATGTGTCTCTCTCAAGTTGATGTTTCTCTCTCTCCCTCCTTCCTTTCCACTCTATTTAAAAATAAATGTAAAAATATCCTCAGGTGAGAATTAGCAAAAATAATTAAACAAACAAATAAACAAACAAACAAATAACTGAAGTGTCCTCGTGTGGTTGGGACTGAGCAGACCTGCAGAGGGAGCCGCTCGGAAGGGCGGAGGCACAGGGCGAGGCCGGCAGGAAGCCTGGCCTCTCAGTCTGCTGCACCCGAGGAGGAAGACAGGCCCACTCCTCTTCCTTTTGGCTGAGCGATGGAGCCTTTGCTAGACAGAAGGTGTATCTCTCCGCAGGCCCCCTCATGGCCCAGGTCCCCCCAGCTGAACCCGAAGAATTACAAGTGGCCGTAAAATGTCCCTTTGCCCAGAGGCACGGGGTTCGCAGTGGACCCTCATTACAGGGCGCTCCTGCAGCCAGGCTGCCCGCTTCCAAGGAAACTCCTTTCAGTCCTAACTAGAGCCCTGGGCCTCAGGCCCAGTAGAGGAAGGGGATCCATTTACGAGTTTCTATGACAGATTATGGGTTTTATTCGCTCCTTTACACCACTTTTCAGTCTGTCATTTTGGGAAGGTTAACCCCAGTGTAAAATGTTCCCGTAATTATGCTCGGAAACACTCCCAGCCTGCCGCATGCCTGGAAAAACTGTCAGGCTAAATGAATCCCATTTGAACAAAATGATTATTGAAAGTTGTTTTAGTTCCCTATTAAGCAGTTGCAGAACAGAGCTGTAATCAAAATGTTTATTTCAATTAGAATTATTATGGTTAATAAAAAGCTCAAGTAGAAAGTAAACTACACTTTATCAAATAAAGTAAAGGCTACAGCTGAAGTTCTTGTTTCACACGGATCTCTGTCCCAGAACCTGACAAGAGGCATAATCATCAGCCTTCTCCGTAGGATATTAATGGCTTTTATAGCCCAACTTTCTATCTAGCTGATCCAGATAGAAGAGCGGACAAAAAATCCAGTTCTTTCTTGGTGGTTACCATGGCCGGTGAGTGGGCATGAGCCCTGTCTCCGCAGCTACAGAGCGGGGTGCACCACCGCACACTGAATAACTGAGGAAAGGCCGCGGGGGGTTACAGTGCCAGCAGCGGTTTTCATTCATCACCCTGCCCCCCGTGACTAACCGCACAAGCATTCCCGTTACTATAGCAGCTATTGCTTTTTCTGTGGATCCCCAAATGTAGCCAGAACAACAACAAAAAAAATGCTTTTGCTTATTAGGCCAATGCAGTTATCCTCACCAGAAAAACAGCTCTTTGTTTTGTTTTGGAGGAGGCACTAGTCAAAAGAGCCTACTTCAATCCACCCTTCTACAACCTGCCCTGGAGACGAAACCTTTGGTGCACACAGGCAAATTATTTGCCCCTAAATGACAACAGTCTCAATCATAACCCTCTATGCCTAAAAGTGTTGTGTTGTTCTTGTAAATTCCAATACCCTGGCCACACCCAACACCAATTGAGACTCTCCGGGGGTGGGACCCAGGCATCAGGGTTTTTTAATGTCCTCAGATCATTCCAGTGTACAGTCGATGGTGGGAACTCTAGCACGGGCAGTGGTCCTCAGGGTGTGGTTTCTGAACCAGCAGCAGACACACCACCTGGGAACTTGCTAGAAATGCACATTCTCGGGCTCCATCCCATAATTACTTCATCAGAAATTGGTGTTGGGCTGGATGATCTGCGTCTTAATAAGCCTCCAGCTGAGTCTGTGCATGCTCAAGTTGGAGAACCGCCACTATAGGGGTCTTCTTTAGAGAGGAGAATAGACCAAAGCTGGTTATCATTCCTGTGCTGAGAAGCCAGTACTGCATAGAACTGGAGCAAGGTCAATAAACCAACAATGTCCCGTAACTGCCTCAATGTTAAGACAAGGGATATAAGAGAAGAGGTGTTAAAACTACCTCCCAATTCCTACCTAAACAAGCGAGCAAGGTCTCTAAACACCATCATCCCAAAGGCAGGGCTGGTTTTGAATAATGAGTAAATAATGAATTAAAACTCTACAATCAGAATGTCAAAGGAAACTGAAATGGACGGAACAACAGGCAGGTCTGGCTCAGAAGCAAAACCCTGAGTCAGGCAAACACTTGCTTCGCCTCTTCTCTCCTACTGACATCACTTCCTCTGACTCCCCTCATTTCTAGCTTTCCAAGGTCCCCATGATTCCCAGAGGCCCTCAGACAAAGGCATTAATTTATGCTAAATGACTGACAATCATTTTGTGTTTTTACGTCTCCTCACATTATTTGGATTTTCAAGACAGGTCCTAAGACATGTATGCTGAACTTGGAGACGGACACAGCACTCCTTGCACGCTGGCTCCTGCTTTCAGCCTTTACACATAGCAACTCATTCGACACGCATAATAATTCTATGAAATAGGTGCTAGTTTCCACTGTTTCACAGGTGAGGAAACTGAAGCAGAGATGTTAACAGACCTCCCAAGGTCGTGGCTCCGCACCCAGGCAGTCTGGCTCTGAGATGTGTGCTCCTCACTATTAGGCTCAACATCCCTCAGAACAAGCAGACTTCCAGACTTGAAGCTCCTGGGCTGGGAAAAGTTGGGGAAGGAGCTCCCCGAAAGCCATCAACACCACATCTTGCCAGTTCCGTCCACACATCGGGTCAGTTTGGGTCATGCAGTTTTCACTTTGGTGTATTATTCCCTCTTGGAAAATGTGTAATGCCAACCGTGTCTTCAAAAACTTGTCCTGTCACTGCTACTGCCCTGAGAACTTGACTCATCCAGACACAAACCCTGAACTAATTATTTTGGAAGGATTTGCTTTCCTTATAAAGTTATGATCCAGCCCTGGCTGGTTTGGCTCAGCGGTTAGAGCCTCGGCCTGCGCTCCAGAGGGACCCAGGTTCGGTTCCCGCTAAGGGCATGTGCCTCTGTTGCAGTTTGTCCCCGGCCCTGGTTGGGTCGTGTGGGTGGCAGCCACTCTATGTGTCCCTTTCATGTATATATTTCTCTCTCTCTCTCTCTTCCTCTCTCTCCCTCCCACTCTATCTGAACAAAAAATGAAAAAATGTTGAGTGAAGATAAAAAAAAAGTTATGATCCAAGTCTAGCGCTTCCAAGACCTCTTTCTTCTAACTTAGAGGCATCCCAGAAGGAGTGGTTTGCATTCATTTCCGTGAGAGCTCAGCTATCAGGATCAAATTCCAACTTTTGAACTCAATTGCTTTGGCCCAAGTGGAAGAGGGGTCAGTACAAGGTTTGAATTTTTTTTCTTCTACATTTTTCCCCTTAAGTCTTTGTCAGAGCCTTTTCTTACATGAGATAAAGTCTTGAATTTGATGAAGGCATCACTTTCTGGCGTATAGCACGTCTGTCCAAAAGAGATGACACGTGTCAGTTTCATTCTGTGTCTAAAGACCATGACAAACAGTGGCTCTGTGTTAACCCATGGAGGGCTTACTATGTCTTCCACGTCTGAATCTTCTTGGCAAAAGCCTTCTTGAGCTGGCTAGGGAAGGGTTGGGGTGGCAGCTCTGAGTAATCTTCAATTTTTATCCCTTGACATTTTAATTAAGATAATTTAACAGCCTGTTAAGCACAATATGCAGAATTTCTCACTAGGAGCCAATGAGGAAAGAGTCTTGGGGAACAGGGAGATAAGTGTGAGGCCGGAGATCTAGGTAGCATAGAATTAGAAGGAGTCGTGGTTATTATTCAGCCCAATGACTGTGACTTTCCCAAGGTCACCTAGTTAATTAGTAGACTCCCTGGATCCCACACTGCATGAGAAGCTGTGGGATGTTAAATGGGACTGATGACCCAGGCATAACAGATTGTGAGCACTTTTCTAGAGGAGCTCAGTGTGGGACTTCTCAGAATTTCATGGTCAGTTTCGGCAGAGCCTTGGGGTGGGGGAAGGCGGAAGCAAATACCGATGGCGTGACTCAAGATCCTGTGGTTTCTCAGAGGGTGGAGGGGTCACCAAATGCAATGTGAGACTGTCCTTCCTGTCTCCTCTCCTGTAACACTGTGTGACCCACGCAGCAGCTCGCGTCACGGGTGCTCCAGAGACATGTTAGGGCTCCCACCCCGCTACCTGGTAGACAGTTAGGAACAGGGCCTCCTGAACTCAGGAGTATGTGATCAGAAAGAACACCCACGCTAATAATCCTATTAATCAAGAAGCACTGTCAGGTCTGACATTCAAAGGTTCTATGCTTTTTCCAAGACCCTCAAACATTTAAATTTTAATTCTACCTTTTGAAGAGTTTTTCAGTCTAATAGATGATACATATTTTACCCTGAAAGTGGATAGTATTACCCTACACCCATTGGTACTTTCTTATCAGGATTCATTCTGATTATTTATTTCCAGCTTGCTTAGGTAGATTCATGCATATATGAAAATCATGAAAACGATGGATTTCAAATCTACTTAGACTGAGAACTTCGTAATGCAAACTCTTAGATTCTCAGTATCACTAACTCCTCCTTTCATATTAAGGAGTTGAGGAAAAAGAAGAGAGAAGGGGCAGTTCTAGGGGGTGAGACTAAGTTAGGTGAAGGCCAGGACAGAGGTGAGCCAGGGAGGATGGTGAAAGGAGATAAGCTGTGGAAACAAGGGTCATGAGTTCTGGCTTATTTGAGTGGCAAATGATCCACTGTTCCAAAAACTTTTTGTGATTCTGTGATAACTAGGGGGGAAAAATGCAAGGAGGAAAGAAAGCCATGTGTGTGCAAGGGCATAGAATTGCAAAAGGACCGATGAGCCATTGAGAAACAATTAGATGAGGTTGACTGTTGGAGGTGGATGGTGGGAAAAGGCAATCAGAATGTGATGGAAAAAGGGGTATAGTTGGGACTGGATTGTGAGAGTCCTCCTCCTCCCCAAGCTTTCCTTGACTACACAGGCAAGAAAATGTGTTTTCCACCCTGGCTGGTTTGGCTCAGCGATTGGAGCGTCGGCCTGCAGTCCAGAGAGACCCGGGTTTGGTTCCCGCTAAGGGCACATATCTCAGTTGCAGTTTGTCCCCGGCCCTGGATGGGTTATACGGGTACAGCCACTCAATGTATCCCTTTCACATCGATGTTTCTCTCTCTCTGTCTTTTCCTCCCACTCTATCTGAACAAAACATGGAAAAATGTCCTCGGGTGAGGACTAAAAAAAGAAAGAAAAGAAAATGTGTCTTCCTGTGGAGCCTCCAGCCTGTACTTATTATCCCAGTCTTAGAGTTTGAAAGGAACCAAATAAGTCGCTGATTCTTATCATGTGACAGATTCAATACTATTACTTATCTCTGTGTTTTGTTTACATTTCTTTGTGTCTGTATTTTGACTATTTAAGGACATTATCAATAATTTCAGGGTAGGACTTTTCCTTAGAGAGTTGTAAGGAGCACAATAGGAACACACGCAGTGCCCTAATTAATAACAAGAGTTGTTAAGGGAGTTCTATATGCCAAGAGCTTTCAATGTATTATGTCTAATCCTCAAAACAATCCTATGACGCATGGATTATCTACTTTTTTAAAAATTTTACCTTTATTGTTGAATGTATTACAGATGTTCCTCATTTTCCCCCCATTGACCTCCTCCTCCCCACTCCTGCCTTTTCCCACACTGTTGTCTGTGTCCATTGGTTATGCATATAAGTTCTTTGGTTTATTTCTTCCCACCCCCAACCCCCTTCCCTTTGAGGTTTGTCAGTCTAGCAACCAATTTGTACTTCTTAATCCCTTCACCTTTTTCACCCATTCCCCCAAACCCCCTCCAATCTGGTGACCAACAAAATGTTCTCTGTATCTATGAGAATGTTTCTGTTCTGCCTGTTCATTTTGTTTGTAGATTCCATTGTCAATAGATATGTATACATTGCCATTTTGTTTGTTCATATTTTTTTATCTTTTTCTTCAAGAAGACCCTTCAACATTTTATATAATAATGGTTTGGTGGTGATGAACTCCTTTAACTTTTTCTTATCTGGGAAATTCTTTATATGGCCATTGATTCTAAATGACAGCTTTGCAGGATAGAGTAACCTTGGTTGTAGGTTCTTGCTTTTCATCACTCTGAATATTTCTTGCCACTCCCTTCTGGCCTGCAAAGTTTCTTTTGAGAAATCAGCTGACAGTCTTATGGGAATTCCCTTGTAGGTAACTAACTGCTTTTCTCTTGCTGCTTTTAAGATTCTCTCTTGGTCTTGAACCTTTTGCATTTTGATGATGATGTGTCTTGGTGTGGGCCTCTTGGGGTTCATCTTGTTTGGGACTCTCTGTGCTTCCTGGACTTGTATGTCTGTTTCCTTCACCAAGTTAGGGAAGTTTTCTGCCATTATTGTTTCAAACAGGTTTTCGATTTCTTATTCTCTCTCTTCTTCTGGCACCCCCAAGATGCGAATGTTGGCATGCTTGAAGTTGTCCCAGAGGCTCCTTACACTATCCTCATTTTTTTGGATTCTTTTTTCTTTTTGCTGTTCTGATTGGGTGTTTTTTGCTTCCTTATATTCCAAATTGATGGTTTGCTTCTTGGCTTTACCTACTTTACTATTGAATCTGTGTAAATTTTCTTTATTTCAGTTAGTGCCTCCTTCATTTCTGACTGTGCATCCTTCATTTCTGACTGGTCCTTTTTTATGCTCTTGAGGCCCTCACTAAGTTCGCTGAGGATCCTTATAAGCAGTATTTTAAACTCAGCATCTGTGAGGTTGCTTATCTCCATTTTGCTTAGTTCTTTTCCTAGAGTTTTGTTCTGTTCTTTCATTTGGGACCTGTTTCTTTGTTTCCTCATTTTGGCTGCCTCCCTGTGTTTGTTTCTGTGTATTATTTAATGAGAGGTATGGGGCTAGCTGAGACCAGATGCTGCTCGTTTGAAAGAATTTAGGAAAACCTGAAGCAGGATCCAAGACAGGCCTATCCTATGGTTAAGCAACTCGCACAGCTTGGGTGGGCTTGAAAGTTGGGTGGGGCGGGCCCTTTAAGGAGCTGCCTGGGGCTCCAGCCGCTCAGCTTCCCTGAGCCTCAGTTCCTGCTGGTTTTTCCAGCCAGAAGTGATGGGGATTCTCTTCCTGGCACTGGAACCCTGAGCGGGGCACCTGGTGTGGGACGGGGACTCCTCAGTCCTCAGGGAGGACCTTCCCAGCCGAGGTGTCCTCCTGATTTTTTTTTTCCTCACCCGAGGACCTTTTTCCATTTTTTGTACAGACAGAGTGGGAGGGAGAGAGAGGAAACATCAATGTGAAAGGGACACATCGAGTGGCTGCCACCCACACGACCAACCAGGGCCGGGGACAAACCGCAACCGAGGTACATGCCCTTAGCGGGAACCGAACCCGGGTCTCTCCGGACCGCAGGTGGACGCTCTAACCGCTGAGCCAAACCGGCCAGGGCTGTCCTCCTGATTTTTATCCGCCACGCGTGAGTGTGGGACCAGCCCGTCCCCTCCGCCCCTCCTACCAGTCTCGTGTGGCTGCTGCTTTAATTCCGTAGTTGGAGGACTTCCATTCAGCTTGGTTTCAGGTGGTTTTGAATGATGGTGGTTCTATAGTTTAGTTGTAACTTTGATGTGGTTGTGGGAAGATGCGATACTGCGTTTACCTACGCTGCCATCTTGGCCGGAAGTCAAGGCATGTATTATTATTTCCATTTTTAAAATGAGTAAACTAGGCAGTAGAGGTTAAATAACTTGCCCAAGGTCACAGAGCTCCAAATGGAGGAACCAGGATCTGAAACCAGGTTGTCTGATTCTAGAGTTTGTGTTTCTAAACCACAATACTCTGCCTGCTTCCCCAGTGGGTGCTTAAGAAGTCCTTACTGAATGAATGGGATGAGTAGATGTCAGATAAATTGTTAAAAAACAAAACAATAACTTAAAATCTATTAATTGAAATACTATTGATATTCATTATTCAATTCTTCAGCAACTAAGATATTTCCTTTACCAAGTCACCGATGGGTTTCATATTCAAGATCCTACAAGGATTTCTAATTACTGATCTGTGAAGAAGAGACTGTTTCATGAGCTTGTTAAACACCAACTCTGTCTAGGCCACTGGGCTCTTTCATAATATGAGTGAAAGCTCTCTGAATGTCTTCTCCCGGGGGCTTAGACAATCTGATATTACTCTACAGCTCAGAAGTATCTCAATCATAAAAACAAGAAATTAATCCTTGCAAGATCAAGAGGGAAGGGAATGCCACATAGCTGACTGTTGATGGTTAGTGAATCAATAATTCCCCAATTTGGAGAACAGCCTGGGTGGGACCATTGTCTCTGGCCATCACCCAGAATCCACAAGGAGCCAGGAAACTCTGAGGGAAGAACCCAGATAAGATTTCCATTAGAACCCTACAATGATGGGTGGGAGAGCCTCTCGAACTGAACGGTTGCCCACTGCTCTTTCACGAATTCAGACATTTGGGAATTTAAACCCCTTGTCCTTGGCTGGGAAACAGGATGAACAAAAAGTGAAGGTGCTGACAGTTCTGTTTTTAGACAAGTGCCAGAGCAAACTCGAAATCAGGAAAAGAATCAAAAGAATGTAAGCAATGAGACTTTCGGGCATCGTTCGGTCTGTGAGGAGAGTTGCAAGCTTCTCTCCTGAGGACGGAGAAGCCCTTGCCTCTAACAGCTCTGTGCCAAGACTAAATGCCTTCCCGTGCAACCCCCTTTCTGCAGAGCAGCTGTGCAGGAAAAGCACCATCCTTTCCCATGGTTCTCATGTGTTTTGACTGATGCTTGTGGAATAGTTTAAACTCAGCAAGGCTTTCAAGAATTGGCCAAACAAATCTTGGACAAAAATGTCAGGCTTCAATAAACTATCATGTCCAGTGTCTCAATTTCAGCTCAATGTTTAGACTGGAAGGAAAGCAGAAGAATAAAGCAAACCCTTAATTTGTACTAACATGTATTCATGTTTGAAAATGACCCGCTACTGCCGTATCACCAATCAATATAGGCTGCAACAGGAGTGTGTGGAAGGAACTACAGAGCAATGAGACTTTTAAAAACAATTGTCAGCACGCTGTATGTAGTTTATCATATGAATGAAAAAAATGTCCTTCAAGATCATAATGGGACTGGTCACTTATTCTGACAATACTACTATTCATCAAAACATAGAGATAGTTTGAGAAGCAAGTGTTTGTTACAATGCTGGAAAGTTCACACCCTATTCTGTTACCAACTTGCTGTGTGACCTTGGAAAATTTACTTAACCTCCCTGATCTTCCATGTTCTCATTGGTAAAATATGTATATTAATTCCATTGATGTCTGAGTAAAATATGTTTGTATGAAAAAAATTAATAACTTTGACATCTAGAAATCACTTGACAAATGGTGGCTATAAAATTATTATCATCATTAATGATGATAGTAATGAATCAAGATCAGTCATTTAAAAGCTATGGAATCTCGGCAAGTGCCTATACCTCTCTGTCTCTCAGTCCACTCATTTAACACTAGGTATATAGTACTTCACAGGGTTATTAGGGAGATAAATGTGAACATATGAAAAGCATCTAGTATAGTACCAGGTACACATGGTATTCAATAGATACAACCTGTTTTTAATGACACTTTCTATAACAATATGAAGTTATTTAATCTGCAAATGGGAGAAAAATCAGAATAAAGTATTAAATCTAGTTGCACCTAGAAACTACTTATCTCGGTTTAAAACCCTATTATAATCTGTTTAAAATATAAAATAAAAATTAAGTCCTAGTATAGATTAAATTTGCAATTGGAAACACCACAGATATTAAAAACACATTCTCGTGTGTTATATTTACAATGCAAGTTAAATGAAATGCCTGCAAGTAGTAAGATATTAAAACACAGAAGCTATTGAAATAAGTTAAAACCATGAGAGTCTATAAAACTGTATATTCACATTATTACATAAATTTCTTCCTCTTATTCCTGCAATGAGGCTATAAAAGATGTCCATCCCCCCACCCCCACCCCCACAAAATGCAAAATGCAGAATCCAGGCTTTCAGCTAGAATGCAGAGATTATCAGGAAATCTAGAAAGGATAAGTCTGTCTGCATTAATTAAATAAAGCAAAATCCCCTTGTGGTTGTGACAAAAATCAAAAGATATTTGGATGTCATCTTTCCAAGCTGGTGGGAAGTTCCAAAGAATCTTTGGAGTCCTCCATACTCGCATGATTTACTTCCAAGTTCAGTCTACGCATACCTGGTGCGTCAAAAGCAAGCTAGTGGTGGCAGTTCTGAAAAAGGATAAAGATGGGAATAAAGTACCCAATAAAACCTATTAATCAGTGATAATTTAAATGATATTCCTTAAAAGTTCATCTATGCTCTGTATCTAGGTATACATAAATACCACAGAATGTTTCAATGTAGATGAAGTTTCATTTTATTGTATTGTTTTGGGAAATCTTTGAGAATGCCAGTTTCTCAGTTAATGAAGTTAACTCATAGTCTCTAAGCCTGCCTGTTTGGCTAACTTGGCAGCTAGACCGAATGATGTAGAGCACCTGGGAGGGAGCACAGTCGTCCCTCGCCACTTCGTGCCTCGACCTTTGCGGCTTCCCTCTATCGCTGTTTTCAAATACTATACTACTATACTATACCATACTATACTACTACACTATACTACTACACTACACTACTACACTACACTACACTACACTACTACACTACACTACTACACCACTACATTACATTACACTACACTACTACACTACACTACTACACTACACTACAACACTACTACATTACATTACACTACACTACTACACTACACTACACTACACTACTACACTACACTACACTACACTACTACACTACACTACACTACACTACTACACTATACTACTCTACACTACACTACTACACTATACTATACTACACTACACTACTACACTACACTACACTACTACACTACTACACTACTACACTACTACACTACACTACACTACTACACTACACTACACTACACTACTACACTACTACACTATACTACACTACACTACACTACTATACTATAGCATACCATACCATACCATACCATACCATACTCTACTACTATACTACACTACACTACACTACACTACTACACTACACTACACTACACTACACTACACTATACTACACTACACTACACTACTACACTACACTACACTACTATACTACACTACACTACACTACACTACTACACTACTACACTACACTACACTATACCATACCATACCATACTACACTACACTATAGCATACCATACCATACCATACCATACTACTATACTACACTACACTACACTACTATACCATACCATACCATACCATACCATACCATACCATACTCTACTACTATACTATACTCTACTACTATACTATACCATACTATACTACTATACTACACTACACTACACTACACTGCTCTACTATACCATACCATACCATACCATACTCTACTACTATACTATTCTCTACTACTATACTATACCATACTATACTACTATACTACACTACATTACACTACACTACTACACTACTACACTACACTACACTACATTACACTACTATACTATACTATACTACACTACACTACTACACTACACTACTATACTATACTACACTACACTACACTACACTACTATACTACACTACACTACTATACTATAGCATACCATACCATACCATACTCTACTACTATACTATACTACACTACACTACACTACACTACACTACACTACACTGCTATACTACACTACACTACTATACTACGCTACACTACACTACTACACTACTACACTACACTACGCTACTACACTACTACACTACTACACTACTACACTACTACACTATACTACTACACTACTACACTACACTACACTACTACACTACACTACACTACACTACTGCACTACACTACACTACACTACACTGCTATACTACACTACACTACTATACTACGCTACACTACACTACTACACTACTACACTACACTACGCTACTACACTACTACACTACTACACTACTACACTATACTACTACACTACTACACTACTACACTACTACACTACACTACACTACTACACTACACTACTATACTAACTACACTACACTACACTACTATACTACACTACACTACACTACTACACTACACTACACTACACTACACTACTACACTACACTACTGCACTACACTACACTGCACTACACTACACTACACTACTATACTACACTACACTATAGCATACCATACCATACCATACCATACCACTACACTACACTATATTTGAAAAATCCGCGATAGAGGGAAGCCATGAAAGTCAAAGTGTGAAGTGGCAGGGACGACTGTGTATAAATAAAGAATCCTACTTCACGGAAATTCATTGATCGTGGTAGAGTCTGGAACTGATTAACCACGATAAACAAGGGCCGACTGTAGCCTCTTGGTTATTGAGCTTACAAATTCAAACACAAAAGTTGATTGTCCTAAACATAGAAGATTAAGTATCAGTGTCATATGCAGAGGATTTTCAAACCACACACACACACACACACACACACACACACACACAGGTGATTCTGACACATTCCCTCTTCCCACTGCTGAGACCTACTGCTAAAAATTGATGGCACATGTCACAATTATTTTTTGTATTTTCCAAAGAATCAACATGTGCGCTGTGATTGTAGCAGACTCATTCCAGGAAAGGCCAAGAGAGATGCGATTGAAATGATGATAACTGACTGAGTCAACCGAACACTTTGTCACTCTCTCAGCAGAAAAAGCCCAAAATAAAAACTTAGTTCATGTTTTTAGCCGGAGGCATCTGCAAAGCATGTGTTTTACCGAAAAACTTGGTCATTTGAAGAAATCCATGAGCAAGTTAAAACTATAATTTATAGCATGCTTCCCCCTACACATGGATCTGCTCTATGGTTTTCCAACCCTTACCCAAGTTTATAGTTCCTAGGATACCTGAGACAGTTTAAAGAGCATATTAAAGCAAAAAAAACAAAAACAGACGAAAAGTTTGAATTTCTTTCATATCAACTATTTCAATATATGTATTTCTAAGTATTGGGATCTACTAGCAATTTTCTTTCAGTCTTGATGTTCACACTCTCTGATTGGCTTCACAACGTCCCCATTCTGGCTGTCATTTCACTGTCCCAGAGCTGTCTGCTCATATCTGCCCTAATTTCTTCTCGGGTGACTATATGTCTGCTTTAAGAAATGATGCCACTCAATTCAGTTGTTGGCTTTTTGTAATAATGACTTTAAGTGAAATGTAATAAATAAGAAACAGCCCTGGAGGGTTTGGCTCAGCGGTTAGAGCATCAGCCCTCGGACCAAGGAGTCACGGGTTCGATTCTGGTCAAGGGCATGTACCTCGGTTGCGATTCATCACTGGCTCTGGTCGGGGTCGTGCGGGAGGCAGCCACTTGATGTGTCTCTCTCTCTCCCTCACTCTCTCCCTCCCACTCTGTCTGAAAATCAATGGAAAAATATCCTCAGGTGGGGATTAAATAAAAAAATAAATAAGAAACAGCCTGAGAAATGATGCCAAGAACTAGAAAGGTTGGAAAGAGATACTGATAATGTCTAACTGGAAACAGTTTTCTTTCTATTTTTTTAAATCATTTACCCAATTGCCCTGGCCAATTTGGTTCAGTGGTTAGAGCATCGCCCCATGGACCAAAGAGTTGCAGGTTTGATTCCGGTCAAGGGCATGTGCTTTGGTTATGGTTTGGTCCCCGCCCTGGTCAGGGTCATGGGAGAGGCAACCAGTCAATGTGTCTCTCAGCCAGTCGATGTTTCTCTCTCTCTCCCTCTCTTCCTTTCTCGCCCTCCCTTCCACTCTATCTGAAGATAAATGGGAAAAAAGTATCCTCAGGTGAGAATTAAAGCTTTACCCAATGAATAGCCATGGTCTACTGCACATGAATCCAGGTGAAGACTGAGGCCAAGTCAATCCATCCAGTTTCCCTGCATGTTCTCCTCCTGTGCACTCTTTTGAGTTCATGTTTTCACTTCAGTGTATTTGTAAGAGTGAAGACTTTAAAAGAGAAAAATGGATCCACTTTGCAAGAGTGCTGCCCTGAGCACTATTCTGCTTTTAACCTGGTGCCCTAAGGAAAAGCTATTGCTCAACATTTTAATAACAGCTTTGACTACTGGTCCAAGAAGAATTCAAATGGCAGTATCTGTAGAATATCAAAATCGCTGGATGAAGAGAGACGCTTCTAGCCTTGGTTATTTCCTAGCCAGCTACTCCTTGAAGCCTTTTTTTTTTTTAAATCCTCACTGAGGATACTTTTCTATTTATCTTCAGATAGAGTGGGAGGGCAGGAGAGAGAGGGAGAGAGAGAGAGGGAGAGAGAGCGAGAGAGAGAAACATCGATGTGAAGGGACACATCGAGTGGCTGCCACCCGCACGACCGACCAGGGCCGGGGACAAACTGCAACCGAGGTATGTGCCCTTAGCGGGAACCGAACCCGGGTCTCTCTGTACCGCAGGCCGACGCTCCAACCGCTGAGCCAAACCGGCCAGGGCTATTTTTCTATATTTTAAATTACAGTTTATTCAACATTATATTTGTTTCAGGTGTACAGCTTAATGGTTAGACATTTATATAACTTACAAAGTGATCTCACTGATAAGTCTAGTAACCCACCTGACACTGTAGTTATTACAGTATTACTGAATATATTCCCTAGGCTATACTTTACATCCCATGACTATTTTGTAACTGCCAATTTGTACTTAATCTCTTCACCTTTTTCATTCAGCTCCCTAAATCCCTTGCCATCTGGCAACCATCAGTTTGTTCTCTGTATCTATAAGTTTGTTTCTGATTTGATTGTTCATTTATTTTGTTTTTTAGATTCCACAAATAAGTGAGATCATGTAGTATTTGTCTTTCTCTGTCTGACTTACTCATTTAGAATACCCTCTAGGTCCATCTACTTGTTGCATATGGCAAAATTTTATTTCTTTTTATGGCTAAGTAATATTCTATTATATATATTTACCACATCTTCTTTATCCAATTATCTATCAATAGACACTAAAACTGCTTCCATAGCTTGGATACTATATATGAAATGTCCTTCTTTGTCTCTTGTTATAGTCTTTGTTTTAATGTCTATTTTGTCTGATATAAGTATTGCTATTCCAGATTTTTTTTCAATTTGCATGAAATATCTTCTTCTATTCCTTTGCTTTTAGTCTGTGTGTTTCTTGATCTGAAGTGGATTTCCAGTAGGCAGCACATATATGGGTCTCCTTGTCTCCTCCATTTAGCCACCCTATGTCTTGTATTGGAGCATTTTATCCCTTTACGTTGAAAGTAATTATTGATAGGTATGTAGTTATTGCTATGTTATTATTCACATTCTTGAATTTTTTTCCTTCTTCTTACACAAGTCCTTTTAACATTTCTTGTAATACTGGTGTGGTGGTGATGAGCTCCTTTAGTTTTTTCTTGTCTGTGATAAGCTCTTAATTTACATGAGTTTTCATTGTGCTGTTCTACCTACTGTTATAAAATTTATTTTACAAGGTTTATATAAATAATTTTTAGTTATTGCTAAGTCTCAATTGCCTCCTGGCTAAAAACTGCCAACCAAACTATCAACCTTGCAGAGGTGGAAGCTGTAAGTTCTTACCCAGAAACAGAGACAGGTAACAGAGACAACCAACAAGCACAGAACACCTACTTCAAAGATATTTCAGGCACTCGAAACAATCTCTTCATGTCCATGAATTTTCAAAACATTATGAGTTTCTAAAAAATTCAACAGCAGTGTACATGGAGTATAAAATGTGCTTCACACATGTACTGAATTTTTTAATGAACCATTTGCTGTTTGTAGCAAAGGTGCTAAAGTTTACTTAATTTTTTCCATTTATTGATTATAAAGAGAGAGGAAGTGAGAGAGAGAGATAGAAACATCAATGAGAGAGAACATCGACTGGCCACTTCCTGCATGCCCCCCGCTGGGGATCGAGCCCACAACCTGGGCATGTGCCCTGACCGTGAATCAAACCAGCGACCTCTTGGTGCATTGGTCAGTGTTCAACCACTGAGCCACACCGGCTGGACAAGTTTCACTGAACTATAAACAACAAAAACTGATCAGACTGGAGTTATAAATACAAATATTCTCAGAACTTAGCTAATCCCATTACCAGACTGTCTCCATTGAAAGAGGAACACATTTAAACACCAGTTGAGGACATAATGCATTGACTTTCAAGATTTTTCTACAGTGCTTTACACTTGCAAAGCCTGTTGCAATGTTTCCCTATTTAGAATATTAACTTGTCAGTACAATAGACCTATTAGTGTGGGCAGATGCTAAGGCTGTGATTCAAACACACAAATAAATAAACTCAGTTCTACCCTTCTTGACCACACAACACAGTGGTACACTCTGCAGAATCCTGGGTGGTTGCAAACCTCTCCTTCAACTCCCCCAATTTTCCGGGTGGCTGTGCCTGTGATTCGAGTCCTTCCAGGGGGCACAAAGGTAAGTGGACATGGTAAAAAGGCTCCCAAATCAATGTACTCTCATAGAGGATAGTAAAGGAAGGTGTCATGCACAATGTTTCTACTGTTGAATGTTGCTAATTATGTTGATTGGAGTCTCTCCTGATAATAAAGTAATTACAGGCTCTCTGTGGAAAATGTAAGGCAAGTGTTTTTTAACCTTGTGCTCTTAAAAAAGATATACCTCTAGGTGCATTTTTAAACTCCACCCATCATGTACAGGTTTAGGCACTGGCCAAAAATGAAGTCCCTGGGGGACTCCCATGCGAAATGTCGATAGACATAAATGTGAAACTTCTTGTGTCCTCACCTTACAGTTTCTCTGAACTGCAAATTCTAGCACAAATGAGTATCTTAAATCTGTCACGTAGGATGCCTGATAAATGCTAGATAAGAAAGAAAAATATCCCACCACGACCCATGCTCATGGAACGTTCTCACGGCTTATGGTTGGCAGGGATGGCTAGAAGTCGATGCCATTGATTCTCATGAGAAGATGAACTTATACATGAAGTTAGTATTTGGCACTGTCCCTTTGTCCCTCTCATACCAGCAAGAGGAAACCAGGCAACAGGAGAGGGAAGAGGTAGGACATGGTTATATTATGTGATATTCTAGCTGTCAAGAAATAGATCTTCCATCTAAAACAGACCTAAAATCTCTGTGACAATTTAAGCAGAAAATGAAGACTCTCCTCATAAACCAACTTCCTTTCTTCAACATTTCTATTATCACTAATTTTCAATAATGTACAGTAGCTCTTGCTTAGCAATAATAAAACTACCCGTGTTACAAGTTTAGTTTTATATAACACTCCATATGGTGGATTCATAATAAATTTCTACTGGGAATACAATCATAAACCACTATTTTCTGCTATAAAAACCCATTAAAGCACAGACATGCACAAACAAGGTAATCTGCAATAAATTTGGAGATGTTAAAGTACTACAAATGTAAATGTATTCAGCCCCATTGCAATGCATGTAATTTCCATAGCTTTATTAGAAACCTTGCCTTTGCGGTGGTTTGGCAATAGGCTATAAATATAGTAGGAATGAGTCAGCGTGCAAATCCCTTCTGTGAAAAAACAATTTGAAAGGTTTTATAGCCCAAAGCTGTTTATTATTTTGTAAGAATAGTAATACAAGTCTGTGTTTGGAACCTGCTGAGAGGAGAATTCTCAAAACATCCTGTTTATAAAACAGCAAGGAAAAAAAACCTCAGCAAATTAAAAAAAGAAAAAACAACATTTGATGTATGTAAAGTCACGGAACTAGTATTTCCCAAGTAAAGCATTTAATTGATGGACTTTTCTCTGCACACATTAGGGTCATGCAGGAGATGACCTGTGCATCCCGCTGAGAACAGGACAGCAGTGTGAGCCTGGCAGATTTCAGTCCTGGAGGAGGTGAGGTCACAGAGCTGAAGGGTGAGAGCAACTCCGGAGAGACTGTCAGAAGGCAGCACAGAGGGGCACCGCGCAGGTACAAGAACCTGGGGCCAGCACGCAGGCTGTGAAGGACCGTTGTAAGAAGGGCCTCAGATAGAGGGGGAAACTCAGGAAGGGTGAGGATCGAGAACAGAGGGCGGCTGGATGTAGGAGGGAAGAGCTCGCTGTAACTCCCTAAGCACTGGCTTCAGGACCCGCCGGGGAGGAGCAGATGGTGATGGTGTGGAGATTATCGACATGGACAACTTTGAAAAGGAGGAGGGACTTGTTAGCTTGAGTACAAATGAAGTGAGGAAGGGCTCTTGGGATAGAAAAGATCTGGGGACATTTACAGCCAGAGAAAGGGGCCAAGCCAAAGACATAGGAGACAAAAGTTACTCCTCAGAAGATGGAGTTCAGGCAGGACATGGAGGAGGCGGGTTCAAGGACACGGGTGGCGGCTTAGCTTGGCAGGAGGTATAGCGCGCAGGCAGAAAGAAAGAGCAGGATTGGTAAGATGAAGAGGAGCTCTGCAGAGAGGAGAAAGAAAGAAGGTGGTAGAACTGAAGTCTGAAGAAAACCAGAAAGCGCTCAGCTCCTGACTTTATTAAATGTATGAGCTCATTTTAAAACATATTATCATTTCTTGTGAGCACACAGAGGGTCTGTGTATGAGGGAGCCAGAGACTATAAAAGATCCCAAACTACCGAAACATGTGTACATGCCGTGTGGCACACAAGTGCACACACACACACACGCACACACGCACAGTGCAGAAACGCAAGGCATTCCAAAACTAGGTATCATTGTTTATCACGTTGCTCACAGTACTGACCTGTGACCTTTTCTCAATGTCTGTCTCCTTTCCCCTGCAGAGGCTCCTTCTATAAAAGTCCTGACCATCTCGAGCAGAACAGAGGGAGAGCCTGTCGCCGTCCCCAGGGCACAGCAGCACCGGCCCGGGATCGACCTGTCTCGCCAACATACATTATGGAAGGCCAGAAACTTTCAGAGAATTTGAAAAGACAATGGTTAAAAAGGAGGGGAGGAACAAGTTTATCTCCCCCCCAAAAAATGAATCCGTGTTCCCGCTTGGCTGCTTATATGAAGAAAGGAGATGGTATGAACATGATCAGCAGGATATAGGGGAATACTATTTCAGGATTCTGACCCCCCAAAATATTGAAGAAGTCACTCTTTATATTACAGGAAATTGGGAGAGGGTTATAGGGTAATATAAGAGAACACCAAAAAGAAAAAAAAAATGGTAATAAGGAGGAAATAAAGTAGTGGCATGGGCAGGCACAGAAAATTATTTAGGAAAGGGAAAATCAAAAGTGGGAGCGAAAAGGTACCAGAACTCACAGAGCTATTTTGAGAGTGAAAATCAAGTGAAAAATGTCAAGTATAAGATTATTCTTATTTGACATTTTTATACAGCAGCAACTTATAAAAACATCAAACACTGACATAATCCTTCCTCTAGCATTTTAACACATCATTATATGGTTAACAATGTCAAATGGCTGTAGCCATTCATGTGACTTTTAAACAGATTACTTTTATCATAAAAATGTCATTGTTAGGATAATCTGCATTCTCACATTTTTATGTTCAGCGGTCGTCTTAAAATGTCAAGTATAGGAGATACCTATGCTTGCAATTCCTGGAGCCTTACTACAGATCTTGAAAATATCAGTATAAAATAAACCTTAATCTGATATGGTTGCTGTGCTCAATTTGTGTTGTTGGTTTTTTTTCCCTACAATTTTTCTCCTTTTGAAAATAATTACAAAGTACATGTGTAAATAAAGATGAGATTGTGGGTTAAGGCCATAATAGGCAGGAAATTTGTAGTGAAGCCTGCTTTGGCCTGCATGAAAGGCATCTTATAACATGTTCAATCACTCACACCCACATTCCCATAGGTGTGATTATATATGCAATATTTGGCTCTCCTGCTCAGTTAGCAATAATGGTAACAACGTATCATTTCACTCCCAGGGACTAACATGTGCCAAATGTCCAACCAGATTTCTTTGATCCGTTCCTCTTGAATGTGAGGAAAACAAAGCAATTAAATAATGTACCAAAGATCAGACAAATGAGCCACAAAGGGGGAATTCGAACTCAATTGAGTCAATAGTCCAGTGTAGGGATTGGCAAACTTTTTCTATAACAGGCCAAACAGTCAATATTTTAGGCTAGCAGGCCACATGGTATCTGTCACAAATACTCAACTCTGATACTATGGTGCAAAAGCCAACAGAGAGTGTGCATCAACAAATGGGTGTGGCTGTGTACCAATAAAGCTTTATTTACAAAAACAGGAATTGGCCTGGATTTGGCCCTCTGTCCTTAGTTTGCCAACCCCTGATCTAGGGGATCAACTCACACAATCTGTCAAAGATTGAAGCTCAAACTTTAACAAACTCTAATTTCATCAACATTGGTGAGATCTTACCAGACGCCAAGCACCATGGCACTTTATACAATGTATTTCATTTTTATCCTATAGTGTAAAACTGTTATTATCTTCACTTTGCAGACCAGGAAACCAGCTCAGAGAGATATGTGAATTACAGAGGTCACTCAGCTTGACTTAAAGGAGACAGAACTTGAAAGTAGGCAGCTGGATCAACATTACTGACCTCCACCATTGCCTGATGTTCAATGCATGTAACTTATGGATGCAAAGAAAACATGAAGCCATAAAAAAGATGAGCATTTTCCAGGAAAGAGATTGTAGGGTGATCCATACTCTTTAAACTTAGGGAACACTCCCAGTGGCTGGACATCCTGAAGTGGTCGCATTCTGATCTATCTAACTGTGAGTGTGCTACTGCAAACCCACCATCACCACACTGAAGAATGAGACCTACAAACTGAATTGTCTAGCCAGCTGAGTTCCAGACCACCAGATGCTCTTCTCAGCTGTCACTGGGGAAGGCCCTGGACTAGGGCAGCAAGGACAAACATGGTAGATGAGTTTAAATCATTGGCAAAACCAGGAAAGACTCTACCCTGCTATGGCCACCTGCGGGAAGGCTTGCATTTCTCAACCTCACCCTCCCTCGCTCCACAGCCCTACTGAGAATGAATGCAAGACAAACTTTCAACATAGGCGGGAACCAAGACCTGATGCTTCTAGCATCTCTTGTTTGCATGGTGTACTCCCAACTCACAACATCGTCCCAAGTAGGAAAGTATTATTTTATTCTCATCTCACAGATGAAGTAAGAGGGGTCATTAAGACTCACTAAATTGCTAAGGCCACAAAATAAGGAAAGACTCGACCCCTAGTCTTCTGAGTCAGCCTCGGGGCCTCTGTCCTCTCATTCACGCTGCCTTCTGACCTTCCAAAGTGCCCCACAGAGTGATAGTTTGAAAAAGCATATGAAAGCTATAAAAATATGGATTTTTTTTTTCTGTTCAACTGAGGACACTGGAAAAGATCAGCAGAGTACCCCAAATCTTGAGTAATATCCCTCATTGTGGGGAATTTCAGGAAGACTATTTATAATAATAAATAAAGTACAGGGGAATCTGTGGTAAAATTTAGCCACAGAAGCCCTGAACTCATAAGATCTCCCTCAACCCTTTCCAGCCAGAAGTACCTGTGGTCATGTCACATCCAAGTCAATTCTTGATTTGGGGGAAGGGGGGCACAGGACGAGGAGACCATGTGGACTCGGAATCTCCTGCATCCTTTCCCATCACTGCATGATGGTTGCTCTTTGCCCACCTGCCCTAGCAACACCCCTCGCTCCCAAACACAAGGCGAAGAATGCAAAACATCAAAGTGAGGTCTATTTTTTCTTAGATTTGATTATTCTTTTAAATATTGAGTCAAATATTTATTCTAAACAAAATTGTTGGGAGCTGGGTATGAATAACTGAGAACAAGGATTGTCCCATTTATAAGAGATAGAATTAAAACTCTTCATCATTTCTCCTTAAAGCAGATGTGGGTGCTGTTTACACACACACACACACACACACTCTCTCTCTCTCTAATTTTTCTAGTTTCTTTATTGAAGAAGAAAATGTCTAATTTACATGTAGAGCCCACAAATTATAGCCAGACCAGACACGGAAGCAGATGAAGGTTGTGATTGATATTCCAAAATTTCCGTGCTGATTTCCCTATCCTCAGAATTAGCCACTCTATAAATCAAACCGACATCCGAACATCGGATGTCAAAACCAATAGGTCACATCTGTGAAAAACATCAGAAACATAAAAAACTGGATTCTTCTGGTTTTCTCTGAAAAAAACACCAGTCCCTCCACTATCCCCATCACCATTTTCACCATCATACTTTAAAATATCCTGTCTCTTTTCAGAAAATATCACTTTCCTCTGTGTACTGGTATACTAATGGCCACTTTTTGCATTCTACTTAGTTGTGTGAAATAGTAGTAATTGGCACTATTTGCCACAGTAAACCTGAATGAAACCTTGATGTTTCTCGATAAATAGATATTGTGGAGACACACACGTATGTTGTCAACCAGGAAACTAACAGAGACGCAAATTCCTCACCTCCTAAGAGCGTTTCTGTTTCTGCTGATCCAGGCTAACATATCTCAGCACTGAAGGCACACACTCCGAATCTAGGAGCTGTAAGAGTTGCTGTAACCATGTCACCTTAGGAGAATGACTCGTGACCCTGGGCCATAGGTCTTCTCTCTCCAACAACCTCCACGTACAAATACTCCTGCAGTTTCTCCTCTATGAGGGTGACACTAATGACCCATCATCCCTGGAACATGTGTTCTGAACTCTTTTCCACGTGCCGTGATGAATTTACAATTATAAAATGTTTAGAGCTGAATAAAACCTCATAGATGCCAGGCCGATGTGGCTCAGTGGATTGAGCATCGTCCCATGGACTGAGAGGTCCCGGTTAGATTCCCGGTCAGGGCACAGGCCCGGGTTGCAAGCTCCATCCCCAGTAGCGAGTGTGCAGAAGGCAGCCGATTGATGTTTCTATCTCTCTCTAAAATATCAATAAAAACATATTTTTTAATTAAGAAAAAATAAAAATAAAAAACCTCATAAATCATCTCAACTTACAAGGAATCTGAGTGGTGAAGAGGGCACATGACTTCTTCAAAGACCTTGTAGACAAGCGACCTCCATCACCGGTGCCCATTCTCCCAGCTCTTCTCCCTTCCTCTTGGCTCCATTTTCAGCGGAGCCATCTGTATGCTCTCAAGGCCTCTTTGGTGACCCTGGCACACAATTGCCGGGGCTGGTGAGGACAGGAGGAGCCCCTGGCTACTGAAACACACTGTAGTCTTCCTGAAGCTAACCAGGAAGCTAGCCTTACCTCATACTGCTTGAACCAAATGACTGTAGCATGTTGCACATAGTATAAACTCCATTAAATATTTGACAAGTGAATAAAATAAGCTAGTCAACCCAGATATTAGAGCCACATGGTTCACTTCGTCATTATAAAGAGGCAAATGTATTGCAGTGTAGCACCTTATAGAAATGAATACGGTTTTCCATATCAGGAGGGTGTGAGCCATCACCAACCACAGGCCCAGGGTGGCCCTCACTCTTTCATTGCATAGCTAAAGTTTCATGTATTATTAGAGAATCTAAACAGGTGTCTGTTGAATGGAATTTGGATTTGGAATCAAAGACATTAGAGAACCTTTAAGACCATTCTCTTATTCTATATATTTGGGAACCACAGACTCAGAGAACTGGTGGAATTTGCCCTGTTTCCCCTGACCTCAGGTCCAGCTGTCTGCACCAGCCAGGCTGCTTGAAACTTAATCTCTGTAACATGGAACCATGTCTAGAGTTCGGTGTTCTACACGTAGCCCTTCATATACCTACTAGCCAATTAATTAAGGTGGAAAATTTAGTCACTTTAGTTGGTCCTATACCGTTCGTGGGTATTAACTGCAAGATTTCACCCTGTTTGCATGCTGTGTGGTTCAACTCAATCACACTGAAGATTCCTTGCATCTGACCTGGGTAGGTAACCCGACTCAGCTAGCTTTGGTTTCTCTCTCCAGGCAGGCTGAATTTAACTTTCTCATTTTCTCTGTTCTTACACTTTCTGAAGCCCCTGCAAATGGCACTTACATGTGGGCAGTAAGAACACCAGTCCACGATCTCTAGGCTTGGCATCCTAAGTGTGTCGGTCAGAACGGCTGTTCTCTCCACCCCACTGCTCACTGATATCTGTGGATACATTGAGCCTTCTGCTCAACAGCCCAGGGGAATGGGGACTCTTGTCTTTCCTCCTGGCTAACAGCTGAGAAACAAGAATATTTGTGTCAGAGCATCTAGAAGACACGTAAGGGAAAACATCCTCCATACCAGCTTCTCTCTTTATTGTGGGCAAGGGTCAAAGAGTCTGTGCTCATGCTCAAAGCCAAAACCAAGAACTGCAGACTTCCCCATCCTCTCCCAACCACTGCTGGTGTGTGTCAATCATACTCCTCTAAAGGGATGACGGGATTTACCTGTGTGTCCTCTGCAGGAAAAACTAGTCCAGGAAAAACTCTCTCCTACAAGTGCCTCAAATGCCCCTCAACGCTCCCTGGTAGTCTTACTGCCTTCCTGGGAGGCTTCCACCGTTGACTCCACTTGCCCTTAGTCCTCTGTGTGAAAAGACCATCCTTTTTGACCACATGTAAGTGCTGCCCAGCCAGATTGCCACAATCGACCTGGCAACTCATCGAATGACATGTTGCATCCAGACTGATCTACTTATTAGCTGGCTCTCTCAACTTAAAGAAATAGAAAGAAAAACAAAAGAAATATGGTCCAGGAGGAAGCAGCCTCCTCCTGCTTGGGAAAATGGCAGTGTGGGGTCAGCCTCCGGGCTGCAGTGCCAACTCTATTAGGTAGTAATTAGCACAATAGTGATAACAAGCAGGATGACGAGGGTGACAGGCGGCTTCCTGTAGTGGCTACATACTAGATGCCAGGCTGCACTCTCAGACTTTCGCACATGTAATCTCGCTGAACAATATTTTCGGCGTAACTGGGCAGTCTACTTTCTCCTTCTAAGGCCTTCAGATCTGTTACAATGAGATGCTAGTTGCATCACAGGGTGGTTGTGAAAACGGTTAAACTCTAAAGTGATTTACAAGCATTCCTTATTATCCTTATCGTCACGGAGGCTCCGTTCCTTCCAAGAACATTCGAATATAAGGTCCCCAAGCCCCAGCTGAGTCCTGACCTGACGTCCCCTGGCACCCAAGGCCCCCGAACACCACCTTTGAGCAACCAGCCTCATCGTTCACAGAAGTTGGCAGAAGGTCTGAGTTAAGTGCAGCCAACATAGAGCTTGGAGAGCCGAGCCTGCCCCCCTCCCCATCGGGCGATGACACAGTTAGAATAATCCCCGGGTTCGGACACATCGCCCCTGCCTAGATGTCTCCCTGAGAGCGGGAGGGGCTGCCCCGTCAAGCAAGGCTGCCTCTTCGGAAAGGTGCCGACCAGGAAGCCTTGGAGCCCTGCTCCCTCCCACAGGCCTGCAGGGGGAAGGCCCCCGAAAGGGGGTGCAGGCCCCCTGCGCCTCTCTCTGGGCTGCAGGCTCCGGGACTGAGTATTCTGGTCGGAACACACAGTTAGTTTTTCAAACATGCTATCTGCTAGTGAGGGTTTCGAGCGCGTTTCCAGTATGTATTTCAGAAAAGAATCTCCTGCGCCTTCAAGAACCGCATCTCACTTTCGCATTCTCCTCGTCCCCGCCCTCACTTCGGGCAAAGTGCCAAGCGGAAGGGCCAAGTTCTGCGCAGAGACCCGGGCGCTGCGTGGCTCCGGAGGCAGGGATGCTGTCCCATCTCCTCCGCCCGGCCGCGTGGGGGACATCGCCTGCCGGTTTCAATTTCCTTTTAGGTCAATGTATTCTGCTCTCTGTTCTGCTCTGTTGGGTCTTTAAGAGCCCTGTCACCACAGCAGTAAAACAGTGGGCACAGTCAGCTGTGGAGGAAAACAAGGCGCTGGGCCCACTGGACAGTGAAGAAAATGCCACCCCGGGCTCCAGCCCCACCACGTTGCTGGCAGGCAGGAGGCAGACCTTAGAGGTCAAAAAGGGGAGGGGGGACCTAGGTTTGAGTTCCAATTCCACTACTTATCATTAGCTATGTGACCTCAGGTCAGCTACTTTAAACCTCTCTGAGCTTGACTATCCTAATCTATAAAATAGCAATCATGATAGTACCTCCATTATAAAATGATCATGAGGCATGAAACAATACATGTAAACCTATATTTTTATTTTTTTTCTTTATTGATTTTAGGGAGAAAGAGATAGAAACATCGATGAGAGAGAACATCGACTGGCTGCTTCCTGCACGCCCCCCACTGGGGATTTGGCCCACAACCTGGGCATGTGCCCTGACCGGGAATCGAATCAGCGACCTCGTGGTGCATGGGTCAACATAAACCTATTGAGAACAGATAGTAAAGACGGGTGCTGCTGTTTCCTCGGTGCACTATACATTTCCTGAAACTGCTTTGACAAACGACCACAGACCGGGTACCTCAGAGCAACAGAAATTCATTCTCTGACGGTTCTGGAGGCCAGAAGTCCAAACTCAAGGTGTCAGCGGGTCGGTTCCTTCTGGGGCTGAGGGACGTCTGCTCCATGCCTCTCCTCTGGCTCTGGCAAGGCTCGGTGTTCCTGGGATTTAGCTGCTTCTCTTCGATCTGTGCTAAGTCTTCATGTGACCATCTCCCCCGGGTGTCTTCTCCCCTGTTCTTCTCTTCTGAGAACAGCTGTCAATGGATACAGGCCCACTCTGACCCAACACGATCTCATCCTGAGATCCTTACCTTAATTATATCTGCAAAAACCCTTTTTCCAAATAAGTTCACATCCACAGGGTCAAGGTACACAGGTCTCTTGAGGGGGCCACCACCATTCAGCCCACTGCACCCTTTCTGCAACTAAAAGTCACTTCAGGTCACACAAGCCTCACGTTTTTTCTTCCTATGGGAAACAGAACATGGGTCATGCTTTTTTCCACCAATTTCTTCACTGTTCCTGTTCAGAGGCCCCTCTAACCGACTCTTCGTAGCTAGGATAACACCTGTTTTCTCCCAGTCGTGTGGCCCACTGGTTTGTAGATGGAACCTGGGCACAGTGGTGGGAAATTTACAGTAGGGTCTTGGATGGAAGAAACAGAGACAGGCTGGCTTAACTCCTCGTGCCCTTGAGGAGGTAGCAGAGCTCTGAGAAGTGACATCCATTGCCCAGGTGGTGAAAGGAACACAGTGGCAGAATCGTCAGAGACCCAGGCACCTGGCCCAAGGCCTGCCTCTCTTCCCTGCCACCTCCCACCATGTCACCCTCCCAGCCCTCCCCCTGGGCCCCACAGTTGTGAGGTCATCCCAGCATCCTACAAGTCCACACCAGGGAAGCAGCCATGTCTTACACCTTACTCTGTGCACCCCATTAATTCTAAAGGTCACACCAATTTTAATCCAGAAAAGTCAAGATATAAATAGCCAAGTCAGACCTGCCAGGATGCCAGTTAAACTTGATTTGTTTTTCCACATCCGGGGTTCAGGGAAAAGTTGTAACTTCACTTGAATCTTTGATCATAAAAATAATTTTTTCTACTCTAAAGATTTGCCTGATACTGACACACCAATTGTTTGAAACTCAAATACTCCATTCTCCAGAGTCAGTAGTAACCACAATGAGTTAGTTTCCAGGCTAAAGCCTACAAAATAATATAATACAATAACAAGAACAAAGAAATCAATATTAATATTAACAATATAAGTAATTAAACAAAGAAAACTTAAATTGGATTATAAAGTTAATTCTTTTCTTAATTTGCTCAGAATTTCAGCTTGAGGAAAAATAGGTTTAATAAAAAGATTATAAGGATGTAGAAGAAAGCTTTTTGAAAAGCTTCTGCATATTTTAAAGAGCATTAAAGGTCAATTATATTTAATTCCATTGTGAATTTATGGATTCTTTTCCCAATGGAGAAATATTTTATAGCTCTTTACAATTTTTAAACAGTTTTCAACACAATGTTTCATTTGTGAGAGTCATCAGATGAGTGGAGATTTTATTAGACAACCACATCAGATGAATTCCAGAAACTGATAAATTAGCCTTTGAGAAGTGGTTATTGCTGGTCTTTCTGAAATCCTCACCACCCAGAGTGTGGCCAGCAGCATTAGCATACCAGGGTGCTTGTGAGAAATGCAGAATCTCACCTTGACCCCAGATCTGCAGGAACCAGAATCCGAACTTTAGCAAGATCCCCAGGGCGTTCCTATGTGCAGCAGCGTCTGGGAAGTGCTTTGCCAGTGAACAGTAGAGTCTTTATGAAATAAACGAGCCCTGGCCAGTTTGGCTCAGCGGTTAGAGCGTCGGCCTGCGGTCCTGAGAGACCCGGGTTCGGTTCCCGCTAAGGGCGCGTACTTCGGTTGCAGTTTGTCCCAGGCCCTGGTCGGTTGTGCGCGTGGCAGCCACTCGATGTGTCCCTTTCACATCGATGTTTCTCTCTCTCTCTCTCTCTGTTCCTCTCTCTCCCTCCCACTCTACCTGAACAAAAAAAAAATGGAAAAATTTCCTCGGGTGAGGATAAAAAAATAAATAAATAAATAAAATACTTAAAAAAAAAAAAAAAAGCCCTGGCCAGTTTGGCTCAGCGGTTAGAGCGTCGGCCTGCGGTCCGGAGAGACCCGGGTTCGGTTCCCGCCAAGGGCACGTACTTCGGTTGCAGTTTGTCCCCGGCCCTGGTTGGTCGTGCGGGTGGGAGCCACTCGATGTGTCCCTTCACGTCGATGTTTCTCACTCTCTCTCCCTTCCTCTCTCTCCCTCCCACTCTATCTGTACAAAAAATGGAAAAATATCCTCAGGTGAGGATAAAAAAAAAAAAAAAAAAGAAAGAAATAAACGAGTTAACCAAGGAAAAATGCTCATAAAGAATATACATTTGATTATTAGTTCCAGCAACATTGCAAATTGAGCTAAGACCTTCTTTCCCTTTACAAAACAAAGATACCAGATAAACTAAAACACTACCCAAAAAAAAGCCAAGTTCAAAATATGGACAGAGAAATTTCCAGTGACCAAAACACCACAAATGAACAAATAAACTCATAGTGACACTGTTATAATAACCTGGTTATTAAACAACAGAAAACGGAGTAGAGGGGAGACTAGATAATATAGGCACACCATTTATACAGCTTTGCCAGAAAGCTGCAGTTTAGACACATGCCCAGTAAGGTCTGAGTGACATGGGAAGATGCTTGCCTGTCAATCACACCTGGAAACAGGTAACTGGCCACTACAAGGGCACACAATCTGAAACACATAAGCTCATAAACAAAGAAAGTTATCTTTCTTGGCTCTGGGCTCTTGGCCCTTTTGCTCTCTTGGGACCCCTGTTGCAGGGGGAGCATTCCCCTGCACTCACCCATTGGCCACAGCCATGTGGACGCCACACAATGGACTAACGGACTTTGACTAGCCTGATGCTACATCAGACCCACCTCCACCATGGAACAGAAACTCTGGACACTGGCTCTGCTTCTAGCTCTACTAAAGCCCCAGCTGTACCTTTTCCAGGACTGACTTAAGGGGAATGGGACTTTGGAAACTAAGGAATGTAACGACACGTGAATATAGCTTTATACCACATTTCATCCTCCCGTGGGGGCCTCCGGAAATGCTTATTTCAACAGTACCCCAAGAACCCTACTCCCACCAGTGATGGAGAAATTGGACTCACTCACTTCTCTGGCAACAATAGCACATGAACAAAGGCAGCAGAATCCTGGGGGTAGCAGACTTGTCTGCAGGCCCTAACAGCAAGAGGCTGGAGTCATAAATTCCCATGAAAATCGGAGAGAAGGCCTTGAGCCCATATGAAGTATGATGTTAGAACTGAGACTCCTACATAAAGCCCACCCCCTTTGTGTAAGAGGAATGGGAAAATGTCCCAAGGAGCCAGAAAAGAATCAAAGACACATCAGGTCTGGCGAGCCCCCCAGCCCTAGTCTGAGCCACATGTGAACGTGGAGTCCAAATGAATACAATCCACATGGTGTTGGAATCAAACTGACAAAATACTGTGAAAATTCATCCTGGACAAGTGAAATCCTTGGGATACCCAGCCATGGCAAATATAAAACCTCTCTGTAAATAGACTCCCACAAACCAGGGTACACATGACTCACACAGACTAAAATAATCCCAGCTGAGATTGAGCCCGCAAGCAAAAATGAAAACCACATGAGAAAAGAATTCATTACATGGGAGTATTATCAGGTACCACAAACAGTGGATTGGCACGCCCCAGGACCTGAGATAACAGAACCATTCCAAAGAGTCTACAGTTTTATTTAAGCTGCAACACAATTTACTAGATCAGAAAGCTGAGGCTAACAGGTAATTTTCAGATGAGGACAGAGAAGTTCAGAGAGTCTACATGCTAATAAGGGTTGAGGGCTTCGATCCAGTCCTGATGCTTTTTCCACATCACATTATCTCTGTTCCTAATAAATGTATGACTAACTCGGACCCGCTAGTTGGAGCAATTCTTGCATTCATGTTAAACAGAGGAGAGAGACGTGATTTTCTTAGATTGGGAAGGAAGAACTCTCATTCAGTAAACTTCACCTTAAGCAGTCTTTTCTTAGACACGCAGGAAAGAAAGTGGGTAGGGATCTCTGTGGACTCAAGAATCCTTACTGGGGGAGAAAGAAAGGGACAGTGTAAGACTTTGGAAGCAGTTGAACAAAATGGAAGGTAATAAGTAAACATGCTTCTGACTTTCCAGAATGTTCAGAAGACAAGGAGTTATATCTTGGCACGTGTCCTTATTTTTCCAAGAGAAGGCAGTCACAGAGCAGGATGGCTTTCCTGACATCCATTCACGTCTTCATCAGTAATTATTTATTGAGCTCCCACTGTGTGTACATAGATGTCACAGACATATCATATGCATAAGGAGGAGAAAAAGAAATAATGAAGTATTTATCAGGTAGAAAACATGGGTGAAAATAACAGGCCACTAATTCAAAAGAAGAAGGGAAGAAAATATGCCAATGAGCTCACTGGCACATGAGCTAAGACGAGCTTTTGCTTCTACCCCCGTGACCACGGTGCCCCCGAGGGGTTCCCTTCGGCAGCAGCTCTAGCCCACGAACCCCCATGCAGATCGCTACAGAACTGGTGTACAGCTCAGGCGCTGCAAAGCCGTAATTTCCCATCTTTTACCCCTTCACTAAATTGCAATTAAATTCCATCATTCAAAACTGCCTGATCTTGAGCCAGATGAATATATCACAAGAAGGCATTAAAATCTGACCTTTTGTATCCCAATAAGAAATGTCATGAGTCCATCACAGAGTCATAACTCCCTCTCGAATTACAGCGAAGAAAGATCTGAACTTCAAAGGGGGAACTAATCTGAAGATTTTCCTAGTAACCTCTTAAAATTCTGAATTCCAAAGAAAAATCTGAGATGACGTTTGTTCTCAGAGCAAAAGTAATCATGAATGAGTCAATAGCAGGGTGTGGAAAAAAATGCTACCAACAACAACAACAAAAAAAATGAAAACGGAGCACGGCGATACATCTCTGAGAAGTCGGTTCTAAGATTACTGAAACTGGAAAATCAGTAACATTTCTGCAGAGGCCCTAAAACCCAAAACAATTATCCTTTGGCGCTTTCGCTAAGATTTACTTCGAGTGGCTTCATCAGTACAGATACCACGGAGACTCTGCAGAGCACTGTGGGGCTTGGCGACTTCAGAGCGTGGAGTATTTATCATTTAACTCCGTAAACAGCTAGTCCTTTGCCAGTGGGGAGATAAGCAGGCAGCCTTATCAGTCTTGGCGCTTCCCAAAGGTTCTGTTCCCCAGCATGCAGGGGAGCATCCACCTTCCTTCCCTCTGATGACCATCCATGCTGTGAGCGGGAAGTTGGTACTATTTAAACCTTTGTAAAGAAAAGTTGGTTAAATAAGACAGAAAAAAACCTAACTGAATAGTAAGAAGAGAGATGGCGACAGGGAGCAACCAGAGTCAGAGATTCAAGAGCTATGGCAGCTGGGCTGTACCTGGTTCGGCTGGTGGAGGAGCAGATGAGGCCAGATGCAGGTACCTCCACCGCCTCCACACAGAAGTATACCTGGTGTCCAAGGGAAGGCAGTCACAGAGCAGGATGGCTTTCCTGACATCCATTCACGTCTTCATCAATAAATATTTATTGAGCCCCCACTGTGTGTACATAGATGTCACAGACATATCATATGTATAAGGAGGAGAAAAAGAAATAATGACGTATTTATCAGGTAGAAAACATGGGTGAAAATAACTTGCCACTAATTCAAAAGAAGGAAAGAAAATATGCCAATTGTTGGGCTATGTAGCTTCATAAAGAAAATAACATTTGAGCTGGGCTTTAAAGAATAGGTAAGATTTGGCCCTGCCAGTGTGGCTCAGTGGATTGAGCATCGTCCCATGGGCTAAGAGGTCCCAGTTCGATTCCCGGTCAAGGAATATGCCCTGGTTTTAGGCTTGATCCCCAGTAGGGGGCGTGCAGGAGGCAGCCTATAGATGTTTCTCTCTCACTTTGATGTTTCTCTCTCTCTTTCCCTTCCTCTCTCTCTAAAAATCAATCAATCAATCAATAAAAACTTATTTTAAAAAAAAGAATAGGTAAGATTTGGACACACAGATATACTACAGGGTAGCATAGTATTCTCTCTATCAAAATCAAGAGACCAAATGAGTAATCATCAGCCTGGCCATGCTTATCAAGCTTCCCTGCATCTAGGAATCACCTAGGGAGAATTTTTTTTTCAATCAATGCTGGTAACCACCCCCCAATATTTTGGCTTAATTAATCTAAGGTGAGACCCAGGCATGAGCAGTTTTGCTTTTATGAACACTCCCCAGGCGAGTCTAATGTGCAGCAAGGGTTGAGGCTCCGGAGCCAGAACAGGAGACGTGGAGACCAGTGTTTGCATTTGAAGTTCGTACCAGGACTTCACAAGAATCCCAGTGCTCAGTGTGCCGTGAATCGTGAAGTGACACAGTTACCCACAAAAGAGATATAAGAAGAGAGAACAAAATAAAACATCGACTTCAACATAGCCATAGTCCTTGGGGAGCCTCCATTATCAGATGAAGAGGCAATAACATAGGAAGTTCATGGACACGGGTGCTCTGGTGGGCTCCCTGCCAGAACAGCTCCACCCTGGAGGAACTGGCCACACAGCATCATGAGTGGACAAGCCCACAGAATGTGCATAATGCTGCTTTGGGATCTGGTTTTGAGAACAGAACCAGGAACACCTGATGTTCTCACCATTGTGATGGGCTCTGACAGCTTAATAAAGCACGTACCGGCTTCTCTCAAGGAGAAGCACCTTTCAGAGTGTGACGTTTAGAAGGTACAATGTTGCATGCGTAGGTGGGCCGGCGTGTGCATTGGACAGCAAGGGAGTCTTTCAGGGGTGATGCTTGGGTTGGTGTCTAGAAAGTGAAAATGGACCACAGAGCTTTAGAGTGGCCTCCTATTATAAATAAACTAACGTGTGTTCCACATATCTATTGCCATACAGTCCTGCACCGGTCGACGACGGAGATAGGTTTTGAGAAAAACGTCACTAGGTGATTTCATCGTTGTAGGAACATCACAGAGTGCACACCTAGGTTGCATGGTATAGCCTACTCCCCTCGGCTACACACACACACACACACACACACCTGGGCTGCATGGTGTAGCCTACTCCCCTGGCTACACACACACACACCTGGGCTGCATGGTGTAGCCTACTCCCCTTGGCTACAAGCCCATGCAGCATGTTACAGTACAAAATATGAGGCAAAATCAAATACAAGAGAAAATGATGCAATCAGACACAAGTAAACACAAGATGTTTGAGGCTGCTGCTGATGTAATACAGCAGACTGTTTTACAGCACACTATTTTTTAATAACTAGAAAGAGTACACTCTAAAACAATGATTGCAAGTACAGTATAGTAAATACATAAACCAGTAAAAGTTTATTGTCATTATCAAGTACTGTGTACTGTACGTAATTATACCCACATCACCACAGACACATGAGTGACGCCTTGTGGTACTAGGTTAGTCACATTTCCACGGCTGCGATGACACTAGGCAGTGGGAACTTTCCAGCTCCATCATAACCCTACAGGACCACCCTAACCCTAACCCTAACCCTAACATTGACCAAAATGTCATTATGTGGCACACGACTGTATAACAGACCACTCAAAAAGTCAGTGACTTTAAATCACTTATTGTTCTCCCTCCTAGCTCCGTGGATGGCCTGGGTCAGCATGCTGGTTCTCCCGTGATTCTCCCACAGCTGTGGTCAGACAGGGCTGGAGTCATCCGAAGCCTCCACCGCACTGGACAGAGCGTTCACACCTGGCGGTACTGGCCACCGCCTGGGAGCTCAGGGGGACAGTGGACGGCAATGCACACACGTAGCCTCTATATGTGACTCGGGTTTCTCACAGTGTGGTGGCTGCATTCTAAGAGACAGAAATTAGAAGCTGCCAGTTTCTCAGATTCATAATCCTATAGAAACTGGCAAATATCACTTCTACCATATTCTTCTATCGACCAAAGCAGTCACAGGGCTTGCCCAGATTCAGGGAGAGAGGATACAGACCGCGTGCCTCGAGAGGCAAGTCAAAACTTTGTAGCTGTCTTTAACCTTAAACAACGTGTGATGGATTAGCCCTTCTCGTTCTCAACACCATCTATGTGAGCTCTAAATAGATATTTTTTCACAGTTCTTTGATGGCAACTCCCACAGCAAATGAAAAAGAGCAATCCTATATAGCATACGGATATAATACGAGCGGAAAAGAGTAATACTGTTCTATTCTTCACAGTGAGCGCATCACCTCTAAGTCTGAGCTGTTTTTCTCCAGTAGTCAGGACAAGTTTGCACTGAACATCTCTTCTCTCTGCCTATCCTCCTTGGTGAGCAAAACAATATATCTCTGCAAAGACAGGGGGAGAAGGAAAATCAGTGGCTCAGGCCACAGATCGGGGCCACACACCAGGGTCACGTCCATAGCCTGGGTCTCACAGCCACCGTAGAATTTTTCACACATTGTAACTGTTGGGATTCTGCCAACGTCAGCCTCACAGTCCATAATGATCCAATGCCCAAGAGCTTCTGCTTCCCTGAATGTTTGCGGGACTCAGAAATCAATATCTAATCACACTTAGCTGGAGCCCAATATCTGTATGCTCAGCAGTTTACGTTTTGGTTGCCGGGTATGTAAAAGTTAACATGGGAAGGAGAACATTTGTTGGAATGAGCTGCATTAAAAATATTACCACTGGGCTGCAAATCACCGGTAATGACCTCAGCCGAGGACCCATTCTGCGCCAGTCCCGCTCGACCAGGGGTTTTAAGATGATACAAAGAAAATAGAAGACACTTTTTTTTTCCACCTCAGAAGCTAATGTGACTCTTTTTCTCTCAGCCTTTTACTAGGAGCAGAACAGCTAGATGACTTCTCAAAATCTCGGTCAGCTTTCGGTTTTTTTTGTTTTTTTTTTATCCTCACCCAAGGATATTTTTCCATTTTTTGTACAGATAGAGGGGGAGGGAGAGAAAGGAAGGGAGAGAGAGAGAGAAACATCGACGTGAAAGGGACACATCGAGTGGCTGCCACCCTCACGACCAACCAGGGCTGGGGACAAACTGCAACGGAAGTACGCGCCCTTAGCGGGAACCGAACCCGGGTCTCTCCGGACCACAGGCCGACGCTCTAACCGCTGAGCCAAACTGGCCAGGGCTCAGTCGGCTTTCAAATCCTGTTTGGAATAGTGGAGATTTCGGCTACACCTGGTTTCCTGTGAGGAGCAGCTTAGAAACCAGCTAGGCCCTGTGTGAGCTGTTCCAGAGCCGGGGAAGGCAAGTTCACTGCCCCATCTCGGCCCCTAGACTGCATCATTTTCATTGACTTCCCAGCCCCTGATGCGACAACAGCGCCACCCTTTCCCGTTTGCGACGGCTGGCTCTCGGAACCGAAGAAACAGATTCGGCAGTCCTTCCTAGATGAGTGCTTCTCAAACACAAACATGCAGATCCCAGCTCGGTCCCCGGGAATCTGAGGCTCTGGATTTCTACCCAGAGCCCAGAGGTTGGTGCTGCTGGCCCTCGGACCACAGTTAGAGCAGCGGGGCAGAGGTCCCCATGCAGAGATCTGCACCTGCTCCAGGCAGCGTTGAAAGGAAGACGAAACAGAGGTCTAAGCCCCTGGGCCTCTCCCTCTCCCCCAGCCAAGCACTAGAGAATATATGCCGACCGAGCCTCGAGAAGAGCCTTGGGAAGCTCAAAGTTCTCCACGGTGGATCTGCAAACCCAGTCCCAACTGTGTTTCAGGGTTAAAACATCAACCCAGTTGTAGACACTGACGAACAGAAAGCACTGAGTCCGAGAGCATTGAGCCTGTCCCCACAGCCACGAGTATCAGAGAACCACTTCGAATCAGCTGTCTTTTTTGACATGAAGAAAGGGGGTGGGGGTGCCTGTTCGCTTTCCTTATAGGTCCTGCAGAACTGTTTCTTGGTATTATGACAGAAAGCTAAGAACTAAACTTTTTTCTAAATTAGCTACTTGTTAGAAGCAAAAGAGTTCTGATTTTTAAATGTATTCGTGGTTGAATTATCTAGATATTTAAGCTAACTCTTCAAATCATGGTTAACTATTTATATTGGGTTTTTTTTGCTTTTCATTTTTTCCCAAGTCCTTTATATTCCTTGCCCACATATATATCATCTTAGGTCACCCTGCTCCTTAGGTCTATGAATAAAATCGGCTCCACTTGTGCACGGTGCTCTCTGGAATGCCTGCGCGAGGCCTCTGTGTCCCTGGAAGAACCTCCGTTCTGTGGTATTTCTCTCTTGAGTTTTCTGCCTCTACTGAATTTTTGTTCGCTGTTTTGCATTTTTTAGCGATTTTTTTTTCCCTCCTAGATTGCCCCTAACTCAGGCCCTTCCCACCTTCATTTCAAGCAAGGTGTATATAAAGCTCTTGTGTTTTTGAAAAACTTTTACTGAAGGTCATAACTGGAGAATTGTACTGTTGCATTGCAAACAGACGAGCTTAAAGAATATTACGTATAACTATTCTTGAAAACTCACCCTCCTCCGGGATATCTCTAGACCTCCTGCCTTCTCGCTGATTATTCCTTCTATCCCTTCTTTCCTGTTTCTCTCTCTCAACACCACTCCTCTCCCTGATTACCCCTAAAACAGCCCACCCAGTTTTATGTCCATTCCCAGCTGATGCAGAACAATGTGGCACTCCACATTCTGCTCCCAACCTGTGCCAAAGTCGCGTTGGTATTTCCGGATGCATCAACACGCGCTCCTATGCGAAAAGACCATCAGCAGATGGGCATCCCATCCCCCACCTCTTTGAAGTCACATGGAATTTAAAACAGCCTTCCTTTCTTTCTTTCTTTCTTTCTTTCTTTCTTTCTTTCTTTCTTTCTTTCTTTCTTTCTTTCTTTCCTCTTTCTTCATTAATAAGCATGATCTCACTTAGTAACTCTAAGGTAGGAAAAACAAGCATTAATATGGCCATTTTAGACAAGGAAACGAAAACCCAGAACAATCATATAACTTTTTCCTAGTCCCCTAGTTAGGGGCAGAAGCAGGACTGAGGCCCAGGCTTCCTGGCATCTGGTATATTCTCTCTACTGAAGCATTTTTCTGTTGGATGAGACCAAATACAACATCCTACGGAATCAAAAAAAGCCCATAATTTTCTGGGACCCAAATTGAATAAATCCAGATTTTGTTACTTAACTAACACAAGCTACTTGATGATTGCTTAAAGGGCTTTTTGTTTGTAGTGATAATTAGCAAATCCATCTGAAATTGCTCCTCTACAGAGGCCACAAATCAACATTTTCTCCCCCCAATTTTTCGGAATGACTCTGGGATCGTAGAAGACAACCTATGAGTCAGAGAACAAGAAAAACGACTTTATTTTTAATAACTACTGCTTTTCACAGTCTTAACGTCACTATTATTAAGTGCCTTAAAGAGTACCGCAAATTAATAAGTAGAAGCTTGGAGACCACCACAGCCAATATGAAACCACTAAGTTGGTCTTTGGAATTATGTGTTCACCTTCTCAACACTCAAGGCTCCTGAACTCTGAAAATTGCAAAGACCTGGGAACCCTGGGATGACAATGAACTCTGGGGCTGGTTGGCGCAGCTGATTTAGGCAACAGGCTAACGAGGTAAGTCCAGGCTTCAGGTGCTGATTCAGCTGTTCTCTGCTTTTCCCCATAATTCACAGCGCAGGTTCTATCGTTGTAACAAAAAGGAAGGGAGTCTACGTGAGAACGTGAGGGCGGGTAGTACAAGGGCTCCACTGCTCTGAGGAAATCTACCCAAAATACACACCGCGCCCTGACCGGTTTGGCTCAGCGGTTAGAGCGTCGGCCTGCGGTCCGGAGAGACCCGGGTTCGGTTCCTGCTAAGGGCACGTGCCTGGGTTGCGGTTTGTCCCCGGCCCTGGTCGGTTGTGCGGGTGGCAGCCGCTCGATGTGTCCCTTCACGTCGATGTTTCTCTCTCTCTCTCTGTTCCTCTCTCTCCCTCCCACTCTACCTGAACAAAAAAATGGAAAAATGTCCTCTGGTGAGGATAAAAAAAAAAAAAAAAAAACCACACACCGCCCCGTGGACATACACACATGCACACCCTCGTTTTTGGATATTACATCTCAAACCTTTGCGTTTTCTTCTCTAAATAAATTCATACTGAGTAGAAAAGCAGCCCCTGACCTCCAGAGAGCTGACCTAGTACCATCAGCGGAGCCTTGACATTCTCCTGTTGAATGTAAACAATGTCACAGAAATCACCATCAGACAGAGCCACTCTATGACCATTATGGGACAGGACAAAAGCGTGGTCACTTGGTAATCATACCTAAACCCAGACAAAGCATGAACATGGTCCATGCCACAGAATACCAAAAGGTCCAAAGAATATGAGTGATGCTGCTTTAGCTTGGCTGCCCTCCCTGTGGATAAATTCTCTGAGGTCTCCAATCAGAGAGGTGTCCTTGACTTCAGATCGTACCCAGTTCAGAAAAAACCCTTGCTTTCCTGGATTCTCCCCAAATTTCCCAACCAAACTCAAGTTCTCTAATAAGCCCTTCCTAACACCCTCTTACTGAGACATGCCCTGGTTCCCATGGTGTGTATTTTGCCTCATCGGGATGAGTAATAAACATGCTTATTCAAACCCAGGGGTTCCTTGGTGTCTTTGACCAGAGTGCATTGACAGGAAGTATAGATAGGTTTGGGGTGGACGTTAGAAAAGTAGGACCGTGAGGATCTTGCCTTTGGCAGAATGTGGGACAGATAATGGTGTGGCACAGCTGGAAAAGTGGCCATGGGGCCATTTCTCCCAGGCCATTTGTGACTACATGGAAACTTGACTACAACCACTGATACAATCTCTATGAGTCCATGTACATATCAGCTGTGCTCTGGGAATCCACCTCCACTCCTTTGGTTCTTGCCAGACCAAGTTGGATTTCTTCATGTGATCCCCACACCTTGCATGCTGCGATGCATCTGTATGCTCAAAGACTTGTACATTTTTCATTTTGAACACAACATAATATCCAGACTCTCATTTGAAGATCCCAGGCAGACTAAAGCACCACCTGTTCTTGATATTTTTTTCCAACCAATTAAGCATTTAAATTGAGTCTCATCGAAATTAAATTTGCTTTTTCATTATTTTTTCTTTTTCTTTTCTACGGCCATCAACCGTATCTAGTAAACAATTGTTTAATGCACTAAAGAAACAAAAGTACAGTTGGAAGGAAGTGGAGACGGGAACAGAGTGGAGAAGGACAACTGGAACCAAGTATGACACCTGGGACTTACCTGGTGAGAGGTGGTGGCGGCCAGGTCACTTCCCCTCTCTGGACTCATGTCCTCCTGCACACAGGAGGTTAAGATGGGGTCACCGTCCCTCCTTGCCCACCTTAACTTTCTCCTGGCTTAGAAGAAGAGGAGCCCTTCTTTACTCTAAGACCCTCCCTTCTCTGAGACCCGAGTTCACCCCTCCTGGCTTCCAGCAAGATGCTGTTTTTTCTCTCAAATCCTTAATCCCTCTTTTTTACCCCATTAACTTCTTCCTCTTTTCTACCAAAAGCCCCATTCTCAGTCCACTCCCAAGAACCACTAACCAGTGGCGTTGACGGCTTCTCTCTCCACTCAGTCAGTAGACTGGCTCGCTGATTCCACACGCCTCCCTTCACAGTTCACAGGTGATCTGTTCTCAGCCGCCCTGGTGTTCAACTGATTTGGGAAACAGGTATTAGGGTCTGATGGCTCAACGCAGATTCAAGGAGACATTTTTTTTTTTATCCTCACCCAAGGATATTTTTCCATTTTTTATTCAGATAGAGTTGGAGGGAGAAAGAGGAAGAGAGAGAGAGAGAGAGAAACATTGATGTGAAAGGGACACATCGAGTGGCTGCCACCGCACGACCAACCAGGGCCTGGAACAAACTGCAACTGAGGTACGTGCCCTTAGCGGGAATTGAACCCGGGTCTCTCTGGACCACAGGCTGATGCTCTAACCGTTGAGCCAAACTGGCCAGGGCTCAAGGAGACATTTTTAAAGGGGCAGGTGTGGAAAATGAATTCTTAACCCAACAGCATTGCAAGTCACAGTAATCAACAGATAACTATATTTAATACCTTGTTTGAAACAGACCATATTTCTATTTTTCCATGAAATTAATCAGAAGCTTCTGTGGAAACTTGTGGAACACATGATTGCATGAATATACTTTTTAAAATTTAATTGGCCTTTAAACAATTGGGTTAAATTTTTTTCAGCCAAGTACCAATTTCTTTTCCTTGGCTTATGCTTTTCTTAATGTATGGTTGATTTTGTTAGATCAGAGAAATAGATGGGAAGTCGATTTTTTTCTTTATTTTTTTCTTTATTTTTTAATCCTCACCCGAGGACATTTTTCCATTTTTTGTTCTGATAGAGTGGGAGAAAGAGGAAGAGAGAGAAAAACATCGACATGAAAGGGACACATCAAGTGGCTGCCACCCGCACAACCAACCAGGGCCAGGGACAAACTGCAACCGAGGTACGTGCCCTTAGCGGGAACCGAACCCGGGTCTCTCTGGACCGCAGGCCGACGCTCTAACCACGGAGCCAAACCGGCCAGGTCTCGATTTATTTTTCTTTAAAAGGCTACAGTGAACTTGAAGGCCGGTGCCAGTGACATAAGAGAACCCGATTGTGCAGCTCTCTCCAGACAGGAGGGGCGGAGTTTTGGCTGCCGCTGTCCCGAAAGAGCAGGTAGCGAAACTCCAGGTTGATCTACTCCTGTGCTGCTCAAGCCTAGAACCTGCTCTCCAAGCCTCAGGACTAAGGACTGGCCAACGGTGGAGCAGCTTTCCAAGTGCCTTCAGTAAATATTCTGATTTTATCCTAACCACCCAGGGAACTCCGATGGGGCAGATGAGCAATCCCCTTTTCTCTCCACAGCCTCCTAGTAGCACATAAAAGATAAATGTCTCACTTTCATTCATGCATTCTACAAACATTTATTGTGCACTCAAATGTTAGCAAAAACAAAAAAGTTGAATTAAGGGGCTGTTGTAGGTGACTCTTTGGGGAGAGGCAGTAAGCCGTCCTCTAAGTGGAAGGGAGGGGGTGCTGGGAATGTCTCTTACTTGGGCAGCTGCAGCCCCTTCATAACACCAGCAGCCTCCCGTGGGCGAATGGAACAGCTCTGCCCATCTTCTGACTCTGACTCAGGAAGGGGTGTGAAGCGTTTCCCGTCATGTTCTCCACGCAGGATGGGCTCCTCCCAGCAAACATACAAACACTCTTCCTCAGTAACAGCTGCCACCTGGCTTGTGCTTTTCCACCTGCAAATGACTCGTTTGTGTTGTCCTCTGTGTCCTCCTTTGGTCACAACCCTGTAACCAAGCTGTCCCTCTTCGTTCTTACTGAGCGAAAACTCAAAAAACCCTGAAGGAAGAGTGTGATGGGTTGAATCGTGTCCTCCTAAAATTCACATGTTCAAGTCCTCACCACCAGTGTCTCTGAGCACGATCTTATTTGGAAATAAAGCCATAGTAGGTGTGATTAGTTAGGAGGAGGTCACCCTGGGCTCGCATGGGCCCTGATCCAAGGTGACGGGCGTCCTTGTGATGAGAGGGAATCTGGACACAGACACACAGAGAAGTCCACGTGAACATGAAGACAGGGATCGAGATGCTTCGGTAAGGCAAGAACACTGAAGGTTGCCAGCACTACCAGGAGACAGGAGGGAGGCATAGAACAGACTGTCCCTCACATTTCTCAGAACGAGCTTGCCAGCACCCGGACTTCAGATTTCGCCTCCAGACTTTGAGACAAGCTTCCATTTACGCCGCCCAGTTTGTGGAACTTGTCACACCAGCCCTAGCAAACTAATCCAAGCGGCTTCATCCAAACCTCTGAGGGGCGTTGGTGCCACTCCAGTAGAGAGGACCCGAAGAAGGGTCAGTGTCCCCTTAACTGTGCTACAAACCATAGGAAGCTCTACATTTCACAGGCTTGCTTTCGCCAAGGAGGTGTTCAGGGTCGCAGCCAAAAGAAACCGCACAACTGGCTGGCACAGTGGAATGTTGGGGGACGCAGCAGAACCCCAGAAGGAGACATCCATGGAAAGAGGGACAGCTGAGGCTGCCACTGGTCTGAGAAGGCACGTGAGAAGCCCCTACCCCACAGGACTCCCGTGAACACATCGGGGCCATTACTTAGCAAGAGGCACAATTCCCCAACCAAGTAGACAGAGCACAGTCACCGAAACAACCCATTCGATCTGATCGACGTTTTCATTAAGAAAATGACCTATAACTTTGAGTTCTCTACTGGGATTGCTCTGTTCATCTTGGGGAAAAGAGCAAGCTCCCACCTCCTGTATCATTAAGGTAGAGTTGTTAACCGGAATCGTTTTGTGTCTGGAGAACACAGCCGTTTGGCAGGACGGCAGATAGTGGAAGGAAATGGGTTCAGAAAACATTAACGTCTCCAGTCAGCAGTGATGACCACCAGTCAGGGACAGCTTATACAGCTATTTCAAGATGAAAAATGGGAAGTAAAATGAGGAGAGGAAGAAAGAAAAACGTAAAATGAAATTATGCTGCAAGAAGTTGAATCGGTCATTTCCAATTTTCTACACACCCTAAATAAAATGTGTTTAATTACAAGATAAACCCTGGCTTAATAACACAAGCTCTTGTTCCTTTTTCCTAAGTCCATTCGAGCAGGGTCATGCAAAGGGACACTGGGGACATGCAGAGAGAAGCGATAGGTTGGATAATTAACTTGTCAGTGAAAATAAACAATATGTATATAATTTAGGCCCCACAAAATGAGTTTGTGATCAGAGAGGCTCATGGAGAACCGAAGAATTTGCCACAAAAGGCACAAGGAGAAAGGAGTTCCTAGTGGCTTAAAAAAGATAGTGTCTACAAACATCGAAAGTATAACATTTCAGGGTATCTATTATTTTTAAAGGGTATTAAAATATATAGTTATATAATTAACATAACTAACTTAGAAATAAGTTTCATGGGTATCTTCACAACCCAGTATTGACAACTGTTAATAATTATAAAATCTAGGTGGTAGAAATATTTAGGTTAGATATATTATTCTTTGTCCTTTTCTGTTTTTCAAAATACCCCCAAAAAAATGTTTTAAAGAAAGAACTATTATCCAACACCCCATCTGACTATAGATTTCACATTGATTAGCATTGTGAGTTTAGGCAAACATTTTTCTCTCTCTGAATTGTTTCCTCATTCACAAAGGTTCCTAATAATACCAGGTTATTTACAAGGATTAGAGGTGATTCTTATAGAGAGACATGATGTTAGATAGTAGGTATCCCCAAAATGGTGACAATTCCTACTCTTGACTCTCCTCTTGAACGCCCCTGATATGCAATCATCCAGGGCAGCCATGAGCCCTCTGAGCCCTAACAAGAAAACCCCACCTCCCAGGCCAGCCTGTTATGTTTGTAATTCCTCATTGTTAGAAAGTCCACTAAAGGGTCTCCCTGTAACTATCATCCTTGGTCCTAGTTGAGGCTACAAATCCTTTGACTCAGCATTTTAATCCAGCTAAGATCTTCCACTCCCTCCACTTCCCACCATCAAAATGTCTCATTTCCAGTTCAAACATCCCCGCCTCTCTTTCATCCGCGGTGGGACTTAAATTCGAGTTCTCGCACATGGTGGCAAGTCCTCCTCCAAGCATGCTTCCACTGACCTCATCGCTTTTACGCTGCAGTGGCCGGAGCCTGTCTCCCTGTCTCCTTGTTGTAGACTATGGATAGGAAACATTTTCTGTAAAGGGCCAGACAGCAAACATCATCAGCTTTTCCAGCCCCACAGTCTCCGTGCGACTCCTCAACCACCGTTGTAGCACGAAAGCAGCCAGAGACAGCACATCAACGAATGGGCCTGGCTCTGTGCCAGTACAACGCTTGCTTTACACGCAGCAGGACACATTTCACCAACAGCTCATAATTTGCTGGCCTCTGTTTTAGGTGATGCCCTACTAAAGACAGACTTCCACTGCCTTTCCAAGGTTCACCACACTGTTGCATCTTGTCATACTTGCCCTTGAGCTATATCTTTAGCAATACAGCATTCATCTGAGCACCGTTCTGGGTGCAAAGAAAGATCCAGACACGAGAACAGTTTAGCTAAGCTCCCTCGTGGCACGTGCAGCAGAGAGGACCGTGTGGAGCACTGCAGCCGTGGCACGTGCAGCAGAGAGGACCGTGTGGAGCACTGCAGCCGTGGCACGTGCAGCAGAGAGGAACGTGTTGGAGCACTGCAGCCGTGGCACGTGCAGCAGAGAGGAACGTGTGGAGCACTGCAGCCGTGGCACGAGCAGCAGAGAGGAACGTGTTGGAGCACTGCAGCATGGGTCCCTGTTGCCAGCTCCTGCACAGATACAACAGCTGCCAGCCCAGCCAGGAGCTCTGCCACCACAACTGAGCTTAACAGAGAGAAGCCGATGTCCCTCGGGATGGGCCTTTTCAACACATATGCAGCGGATTTCGAGGTCCCGAGTCGAGAACTTTGCCTTCATCCACTGTTACCTATCATCTTCCCAGATCCAGCTCAGCTCTCCAACTGGTTCAGTACTTTTGGGATGATCATTTTATTATCTAATGTGGAGAGTCACATCTGTTCTTTCTCTTGTTTATAAATTATTTTCTCCTTTATTCATAAGATGTTTTCATAATTAAGGTATTTACACGGTAACAATTAATCAGCTGTTAACGAGGCACAAGAAGCCATGCAATTCCTTTCAACAGTAGTTCATCATTCAATCCAGGTTTTGTTTACTCGGACTACAGAATGCCCTTGATTAAGATTTGCTATAATTTCCTGCCTTGATGATTCAGCGTCTATAGCATCACCAGCCTATTATCAGCTTAGGAGTAAAAAGAACACTGGATTTTGAGTCAAAAATCAAATATTTGTCTCATTTCTGTTTCTAGTTTGAGCACTCTATACATACTAAAATATAATTTACTTGTACGCTTTAGATGGGTGAATTGTATGTTATGTGAATTATATCTCAATTGTAGATGATAGATGGACAGCTAAATATATAAATATATATATATATATATAGAGAGAGAGAGAGAGAGATAAATATAGATAGATGGTAGATAGGTAGATAGGTAGATAGATAGATAGATAGATAGATAGACAGATAGACAGACAGACACGGGTAAGAGCTATTGAAGGCCAGCTTCTGGAGTTGGTTGGGGCTCAGAATCAGACTAGTTCACTGACACTTTAAATGGGAATAGCTAAGCCACTCCTAGCTAATGGTGTCTTTCTCTTCCTCTACCTTCACGAATCACCCAATCAATGAATAATAACTTGTTCAAAATTTCTTCCACAACTCAACTCCTGGTGCCTTCACTAAAGTTGATTCTTTTATTACATTTTAAAAAAAGAAACAAAAGTAATCATTATAACAAACATCTACTGCCCACTTGTTAAGAGTAGGCACTGAACAAGGGACCCTGCACAGAACATCTTTTACTTTTATTCCCACTGTCTGATTCTGAGTTTCACCCACTTACCAGTTGTGGAATCCTTAGGACCATTCTCTCCTCTCAATACCTTCCAGTCTGGGAGATTTAAGACAACGCCATCCCTGTCCCCATGGGAATACAGGCTCCTTTTTGAGAAAGAAACATGTCATTTCGATCTCAAATTAAGTATTTTATTTATTCAGACACTGTACTGTAAATCCATCATCTGTGTTAATAAGGAAGCCACATTTATGACTTAGGAATTTCAACAAAGACTAAGGTTTAAGATCCCAAGATGAACAAACACTCTGTTCTATCCCACTTGGCAGCTTTTTCTCTGTTATCTCTCTCTAGATAGAAAGAGATACAGATCCCCTCACGACAAGTTATTCTACTACAGAACTTATCTTTCCCCACCTGAAATGTAAGCCTCTGTATTTCTGTGGACACCCATGTCAAGACTGGTATATACTGCTGCAAATACTGATAGCTTAGGATTTGCTATTTACTACCCATTTAAAGTGTCAGTGAACTAACTTACTGGTTTATTAAATTATTCTTTGTTTGTTTCTTCATTTGTTTCCAACCTAGTCCCAAGCCCCTTTTCTTTTCAATACTATAAAAATCAAAATACATCTTCTGGTTTTTTGAGAGGGTGGCTTTAAAATAGCAACTCCCACCCGGCAGTGTGGCTCAGTTGTTGACCATCACCCCATGCACCAAGAGGTCACGGGCTCGGTTCCCGGTCAGTACACATGCCCAGGTTGTGGGCCCGATCTCCAATGGGGAGCATGCAGGAGGCGGCCAATCAATGTTCTCTCTCATCCATGTTTCTCTCTCTCCCTCTCCCTTCCTCTCTTTCTAAAATTAACAAGGAAAAAAAATTTTTTTAAACAAAAACTAACAACTCCCTGCTGAAGCATTTCACTCCAAGCTTCTGTCAGACGTGCTTCTGACATGTCTAAGCTTAAGACAAAACACGGAGCTTTCGCTCTCTTTTACTTCAATGGCCTTCAGTCCCTCTTCACTGCAAATCCTCGTGCCCATGGACACAGCCATTCTTCTTGTTGCCAGATGTTGGAGGGAGTGGCCTGTGCAGTAAAGCAGAGAGTCGCTAAGAGTCTCTGGGCTTAGCCCCCTTCCCCAAAGAACAACCCGACCCTGGGAAGCGAAGTGTTTGGCCTGGAGCACAAGGGACCCTTCCCCATAGTCTAGTAAGCCTCCCACTAAAGCCGTGCGTGAGGCCCACGCCTACATCTTGAATGGAAAGACAGGGTGTGCGCCCACAGGGCTTATCTCTCTAAGCTGCATGGACCAGGAAGACAGAGGAAGGAAAGACGGACAGTGGGCCTCCTAATCAACCCCGGTCAGCTAACCACGTTGGTCACTTGGGTGAAAGAGAGGGAAGAGAGCAAGTCACATCCAAGAACCGAAATCATTTCTCAAACTGACTTCACCGCGAGTAAATGCGGCCTAATCAATATCCTGGAATCTGACCAAAGACATTAGCATGTCTTCTACTAATCAATATCCTGGAATCTGACCAAGGAGATTAGCATGTCTTCTACTTTGGCTGAAGGAAGAAGCCCAGGCGTAAGGGAGCCTTCCCGCTCCTGGAGGCCCGTTACTTGGACTACTCAACTTCTAAAATCTTCAACCCCAATAAATCACCAGTCTCCTTTGACCCCCTCCATTTGCATTTCAACTATTCTTTGCCAGCATCCTTGCCCCTTTGTTTCTCCATCTGATCTACTCTGGGACCCCCAACATTTCTCTCCCTCACCCCCCAGAGAGGCAGCTAAGCAGACTGACAACTCAGACACACTCTGCATCCAATTCTTCTACCTCTTTCAGATAACACTCTCTTCCCTTCCTCAGATGTTTTCCCAAATCTTCCCACAGATGTTTTCCCAAATAATCAATACAACAATTGTTTTTATGAAAAAGAGCTCAGACAGAGATGTAAGAGCCCAGGGGAGATATGGTGAAGTGGGAGGCTGACTGGTGCTCCTCCCTTACTTTCCATGGACCCCCGGCCCCTCCCTGCTCTCCTGCTATACAGAGAAAACATGTAAAGGAAGGAAGTTGATGAAGTTCTTATATCCGAACCAATCCTCTTTTCTTCCCTCCCGTCTCAGAAAAAGATGTTCCTTCTCTTCAAACCTTTAAGCAACATCTATGTTGTCCCTGAGTAGGACCGACTTGTGTCTCAGTGATACTGCTGGAAATAAATGTCCTGCTCTCGGTGTGTGTTTGATTTGCATTTCCCTCCCCATGCGGGAGGCTGCGCCTCTCTTAAATGTCTTTGTGTACGTCTCTGACTGTTCTTCCCTCTTTCATCGTCTCTCACTCCTTTAAACACTTTTGCTATTTCTTTTTATCTTTCTTCTTTTCTTAGTTGAATTTATGTCCTTCACTGCGTTTTGTTTTTTTAATTTTACTGCATTTTGAGGGGTGACATTGGTTACTAAAAGTATATAGATGTCAATGTACAGTTCTGTAACACAGCATCTGTATGATGCAATGTGCTCACCACCGGAAGTCAGATCTCCTTTCGTACCATCCCTTTGACCCACTTCCCCTCTTGCCCCTCCCTTTACTGCACGTTAGCCGTCTCCAGCCTCACTGTCATCCTTCCCATTTTGCCTTCATTTTTACGATGATTTTACTTTTTTTCTTACATTCCTTCCCTGAACTCTTCCCATTTACATTTTATCTTCTCCTACACTTCACCATATCTCCCCTGGGCTCTTACATCTCTGTCTGAAGCTCTTTTTCATAAAAACAATTGTTTTATTGATTATTTTTAATTCATGCAGTATATTGGGCTGAATACTCATCTACTCCAGGACTACGTATTTCTCACACGTATTCTTTGTCTAACATGATATTTTTTTTTCCTGTTTCTTCTTCCTTTTCCTCATGGTCCATATTTATATGGATTCATTCCTTTTTATTCCTCATTATTAAGAGAGGAGTCTTTTCAGACCAATTATCTGCAGATACATGTCGGGCAGGGGCCAGGGCCACGTTCCAGTGTGGCTGGACCGTCCCGTTACCCAGGCTTTTGTGACCGGTGACGACTGGCAGTGGGGCTGCTTTCTCACAATAGCAACTTTCTCTTCTCCCCGATGCCATGGAGACGGTCCATTTCCTCTCTCCGGCCTTTCTGCCTGACTTCTCGTTTGGCAACGCTTCCTCCGCTTCTCAAAAGTAAATAGAGTCCGGAGCCAGCGCTGGCCCCTGCGTCCTGTTGCAGTGAGGGTTTGTGGTTTTGCCCCCACTTTCCTTTGCTGGGTTTTTGAGACCTGCAGTCCCAACGTCCTCTCCGCGTTCTCATAAATTAATTTTCCCTGCTCTGTTACCCTTGCTTTGGGAGTTTACAGTTCCTTAGTTACAGCAACCCTGGATTGGGGAGCTGGTGCTGCCTGTGCTCGTTTCTGTCCTTGGATGATTTCTAGAAAGAGCTCGAGGAAATGCCAGATTTATGTTGCAATATTCACAGCAGAAATCTGTCTCTTTATACTTCCTCTGAAACCTTGCTTCGTGACGATTTTCAAGCTCGTCTGGTTTTTTCCTCAAATTTAGTGGAGGAAAATAAAAAGCATCCCTTGTACTTTATGCCCTCATCTACCACTGTGCCGCTCTCTTCTCTTTGACCAGATATTTACTGAACGACGCCTGTGGGCGGGCACTGCCCTCGGTCCTCGGCTATAATGGTGAGCAAAGCCAGCGTCGCCCCTGGTTCCTCCGAGCTCCGTCTAGGACAGAATTGGGAAGGAGTCAGCAGCACGGCTGCTCTGCACTCGCACCCTACTTTCCCCGCAGCAGTCACTTCTCAGCTCTCTGCCCCCCAACTCTGCCAAGGTTTTATCACTGTATTCAGGCAAAGTCCCCAGAGAAACTCTCATTGACACGTAACTCCAGTGATACTCTATCAGCCTGCATGTACCTTTCTTCTCCACGGCCCAGATCCCCTCCTCTCCCACTGCAATGTGCTCTCTCCCGAACCCCCGGGACCTCGCCACCCTCACCGCCCTGGACCTCGCTGCCCACTGACTGTCCCTCCTACTTCTCAATGACAAGTTGCGTTCTCCTGGGCTTTTTCCTGGTCCTCTTCCCTTGTCATTCTGCATGTACTCACTACGTGACGTCATGCCCCCCCACCCCACGATGCAGCCATCCTCTCTATTACAGCAACTCTCAAATGTCAATCTTTAGCCCAGACCTCTCTCCTTGAGCTGCCACCTACTGGACATCCGTACCTGCATGTCCCTCATTGCATGCCAACTGGATGGATCTAAATCTGCTAACTTAGCCTGCTTTTCCCGGATTAGTTTAGTGGCTTATCATGTACCACATCACCCAACACTAAAGCCAGGTATTTATCCTAAATATTTGCCACTTTTGATGCCTTTTAACGTCCACTCCCTTATCTCCAAGCCCACCTTTACTGCCCCCGTTCAGGCCCTCACCACCCCAGGCCTGAACAGCCCCTCAGCTGGCTTCCTGCCCCTTTCTGCCCGCCTTTGGCAATGCCAGAGTGCGTGATCTTCCCAAAGTGCAAACCAAATTATGCAGACTCCCTCTGGGAACCCTGTAATATCTCCCCCTGCCCCTGGATAAAATATGAACTCCTTACAATAATTTACACAACATTTCGTGGTCTGACCTCGCCTACCGCCACACTTACCTCCTGCTGCTGCCCTTTGCCCCCTGCCCACTGCCCACCCCATGCTCTGCCGTGCCTATCACTCATTCTCAAAGCCACCGTGCTGGTTCAAGCCCTAGCCCTCCATCCTTCCTGGAATACACTTCCTAGAACATTCTTTTTTCTGGAATACACTTGCTCCATATTTCCACCTAATGAATTCTTGCTAGAATATTCGACGAGATTCCATTCAAAGGCTACCTCCCCACTGAAGCCTTGCCACCCCCCCCCACACACACACACACACAGTGTTAGCTCCTCTGAACCTGTGTTGGATGTCCTAGGAGCACCTAAGAGCCTCCGTTCTTATCACCTGTGAATTCTGTCTTTCTTCCCTGGGGCTTTGATTAGGCTGAGAGCGGCACCCCTTGAGGGCAAGGGCATAGTCTTATTCAGCTTACAGCCCTCGTGCCTTTCTGGGAGCCTGACATTCAGATGTTTATGAATGAGTAAAGGAGGGAGTGAATGAATGAAGTATGGTGAAATCATAACGTCTGGAACAACATAACCTAGTCAGTGGGAAAGGCATTTTACAGCCATGGTGGTGTTGAAAGATAGGAAATACAGTTCTTCTCTTTGGCTATTAAATGTTTTACATCAGATCCCTCCTGAAGTGTTAAATCAATTTCCAGGAAAACATGACTGCCCATGTAAAATATGCCCGGAGGGGACTATTTCCTCTTCTAATACTTTCCATGCACATACAAGGGAAAAGTGCACCCACCGCACATGTTCGATGTTGTCATCTAGAAGCTCGTGCCCTTACATTTCTCCAGGCCCCTATTTGCAGGCTAGGAAATGAGTGTGCTGGCCAGGGATCAGTCTGTGCACAAGTTGGCAGGTTCTCTGCAGTGTAACGAGTCATCTCCTGTCAATACCTGGTCAGGTCCAGCTGTAAGAAAGAGCAGGCCAGAAGGGGCCAAGGGGGACCCAGCTGATCCGGCCAGCTGTGAGGAATGGTGCTCCACCTAGCAACGGGCCACCACTAGAGCAAGGAGAGTCATGTCCAGTCATGTCCACCATGGAAGACAGATGCTGGATTCTGGGAGTGCCAGGATGAAGCCAACATGGGTATCAGACCACCGCGTACGAGTCCACAATGTTAAACATTGATAAGATCAGCATCGTGTCCAGTGACCAAAAGTCATGGGTAGAGGTGAAGGTACAGGTTCAAACTGGACCTAAGAGAACAGACAGAGAAAGTAGCATCAGTTTCGTAAGAGACAAATCCACACAGTAAGACCGTGGCAATTTACCACTGAATCTGGAGCAGTGGCCTTTTGGTACGTAAGCACTGTGTGCTGGACCTTGTCTGGTGCGGGGTGCCCGGAATCACATTCCTGTGTGCTTCTGGTAATAGGACCAGTCTGGAAACTAACCTCATCGACCCCTCGCTCCAGCGTGGTCACATGACCCAGACCTGACTTTCACATCCCTCAGCATGCTGAGAGCCCCAAGGTGGTCTCAGGCACCTACTTGCTTATCTGGCCGAAGAATGAACAGACAGAAAGAAGTACAAGTGGGAGATGCAGAGAAGGCAAGCAACTCAGTCACATCATTTAATCCAAGGGGCAAGAGACACAGCCCTGGCATTCCTGTTAAAAGAAGTCCAGGTTGAGCCCTGGCCGGTTTGGCTCAGCGGTTAGAGCGTCGGCCTGCGGTCCTGAGAGACCCGGGTTCGGTTCCCGCTAAGGGCACGTACCTCGGTTGCAGTTTGTCCCCAGCCCTGGTCGGTCGTGCGGGTGGCAGCCACTCGATGTGTCCCTTTCACATCAACGTTTCTCTCTCTCTCTCTGTTCCTCTCTCTCCCTCCCACTCTACCTGAACAAAAAATGGAAAAATGTCCTCGGGTGAGGATAAAAAAAAAAAAAAAAAAGTCCAGGTTGAGTGTCTGTCACCTGCAGCTGCAGGAGTGCTTTCTCCTGGAAGCCAACAAGCACAGCTCCCAAGCGCAGGCAGGACGTGGCAGGTGCTGGGGGCTGAGTTCGCAGCGTGGGACGGGGCCTTCGGAGACATTCTCACAATTCCCTAGGTAACTACCGAATCTTATCTTGGGATTTTTTTCCCCCAAAGGGGAAGAGATGTCTATGTCTTCAGTCACTGCTATTATCTTTTTTACTCCTTTTTGTTTCTGTTCCTTTTCACACCCACATTCAACCTTCTGCATAAGGGGAGGGATTGATTGTGCAGCCATAGACCACTTGAAGCCACTTATCCATAGGATGCTAGGAACCATCTTCTGGCACGGCAGATCCTCCTGTTGAGTGGAGGGGAAGGACACTGAGCCGAATGTCCTGTCGTCTGGGAAGTCAGCCTCGGCCTGTCCTCCCGTGTGGTGTAGTTTCCCCTGAAAGTCTGGTCGAGATGGAGCTGTGCCTTGTCCTGCTCCCTGCGGGATCATTGCATCCTGTCTAATGAGCCTGAAGACATTCCCTGCTGTTTGCTTGTCATGGAAACAAGTGAAAAGCTCTAGAGAGAAGAGTAGTTATTTAGAGGTAAATAGCAAGGGAAGGTTGGAAATGTTTGATCTCATATATAGATATGGCTTTGTGTTCCCTAAAGTAATTACTTTTGGTTTACTTTCTTCTAAAAGTGCATTAAGATTTGAAGGTTAGTAGAATGAACGATAAAATTAGGTACTAAAAATAAACGAGGCTCTCAGGGGATGGAGCCCAATAAGAGAAAGCCAAAGTCTTGGCGCTACATTTGTTAGCAAAAAAACAGACCTCATGAGTCGTGCGGGTCTTTCTGTGTACATCAGACCTTCTCCACTAACGCCAATTACCCACAAGACGGAATCTCAAAGTTTGAGTCAAAGCCTTTGATTTGCACATAAGAGATCACATCAGCTTTCAGAGAAAATTCCAGATGTCACTATATTTCCTCATTATAAAACCTTCTCTTGGTCTGTATTCCAGAAAATTTTGAATCACGTTTCTGCAAGGTACAAATTCATAGCCCTGATGAAGACTGTGTCGTAGATTTCATTTAAAAACACTATTAAACCAAGAAAGTAATGGCCAAATTGGAAAGGATGTTTGATCCTCTCCCAATTTTCCACTGTTGCAAAGACAGAGACCAAGAGTAAATCATTCTTTATAGTTAGTCTTCCTGTTTTTAAAGAACAAGAAATAATTTTAGAAGGCATTTCTTTCCTTTTTTTTTCCTTGCAAGGGCTTCATAACATAGGCACACGGTGCTGTTTGCCAAATAGGGTGAACGGAAACCAGGTCCGGAAAGAATCCTCTCGCCGTCGCCGCGAAGAATTATAAATATCCAAGGGGCTGTTCCACTGAGTGTGATGGTTTCATAAAAGGCTGCGCAGATCCTAATGGAGGAAATGCTCCTCCCTGTGCCGAGGGGTGCAGAGGCCGCGGGACCCAGGACCTTGCCACAGAGCTTCAGCTTTGCCTCATTTCTTCTTGTGCCACCAAATTTAACAGTTTGAGTCAATCTGTCACCTTGAATATTCACATAAACTGAGTTTTTTGCTCACTGGGCACAGTGAAAAACATGAGACTAATGGGGCCAAACTTCCCACAATTGTTGCATCAATTTGCTGTCCTTTTATTTATTTATTTATTTTTAAAAAGTGTTTTATAAGAAGAGCCAAGTTGCATTTCCCTTACTCAACCAGTAGAAAGTTCGTATGATTCCTTTTAAACTTGCAAATAGCATTCTTTATCTCAAAGGCCCAATCACTATTTCAAAGAGAAGTTTGTTTGTTTGTTTTAAGAGATTCTGCTTTTAATTGGCTACTTAGAAAGTCTATTTTAGAAAACGTACACACTTGCTGGGATGAACTCGATCTATATGGTTCAAACAAGGGGGAATTCTACCAGAAGGAAAACAGCCAGGACATTGCAATGCGGTTTATCTGGGCTAATACTTAACTTAGGGGGTGGAGGAAGTAGCTCTCCTTTAATATCTCAGCACAGGCTCCCCCCTCTGCTGGCACCATGGTCATCGCATTATATTCAGAGGCAAACAGAAAAATGTGACAGTTGCTTTTTAAGCACCACCGAACTAGCGCGGCAATAATTCGGTTGTTTTCAACCATTCTCCAAATAAAAATATTCCTTTAACACAAAGGCTCAGAGTTTTGCGGGAAGTGCCCTACATATCCCCATGCAGCCACCACCTTGCACCGAAACAAAAGCAAAGGCTGAGAAGGAGCTGGAAGAAATCAAGAGCGCACCCCAACCTTTTGAACGGCCTGGAACCATAACGCACGCGTGACGTCTAGGCGATAACCCTGCAGGAAAGGAAGACGTGCAGAGAAGAGAGGCCCGCGTAAAAGCTTGCGCGATTGTACATTTTAAACAGTGAGGTGATACGTGGTTTGCTATTTATAGTATCTGTTTAACTGTAATTCTATACTCTACATTATGTGGAAAATTGGAGTTAAGTAGGCTTTTTGTTCATCTGTTTGATTGTTTAATTCCCCCGGGCACTGAGCGCAGAGTAGGGGCTCTAGCTAGTAAAGGGCCGGAAAGGCTGCAGGACCTGGAGGATTAGGTCGCACCGAGTCCTCCGCAGCCTCAGAACGCGTTGCTCTCTCCTAAGCAGAGTCTGCCCCCTCGTGGTGCCAGGGAAAAGTGCTCCTACTTCCCGGCCCGCCTGCGTCCAGGTCTGTTTTGCAGCCTCCTGCATCCTTGAACCACCACCCTTTTTTAAGTCGTTTATACCTGCTTCTCGCCCCTCTGTCCTCCTTGCTCCTTTTATTCTTTTCCTCCTTACTTTTGTCTTCTTTCTTTTTCTTTCCCTTGCCTTCCAGAGCCTTCCACGCTACTATTTAGCAGGCCAGAGTGAGGGCTGAAACTGATGTAAACCGGCTGTCTGGAGAGAGGGTCTAGACTGATTGAAGGAATTCAGACAATACGATTTCAAAGAATGATTAAAGAGTGATCACCTGGAGGAGTGATACCATGACACAGGGAACCCAGCAGATCCTGAACGAGAAATCGGGAGATGAGGCTTTCAGTGCCCCGGCCCTGGAATATGACCTGGATGTAATCTGGATGAAAACCAACAAAGAAATCTGGACATGAGCACAACTTCACAGAGAATCAGGAGGCAGGAAGGCGGAGTGGGTTCCTCTGCACTCTGCTTAGAAGGGCACCGTGTCCGCCACGTCCACCCACTCCTCGGCAAGCCCCCCAAACACACACAGTCCGAGCCATCAAAAGCAATGTCATTATGCAAATGTGGCCTCAAAATAAAATTTCTTGTTTGCATGGCCCTGTTCCAACCAGCCTGCCAACCCCAGGGCCATCCTGAGCCATCAATCCAGCCTGATACAATTTTCATTGTATCACATCCCTACACAAGAGATCTTCAAAGGTATATTTCTTCAAATATACCATCAAAGGTACAAATCTTCAAAGGCATATTGGCTTCAAAGTCCAAATACTTTGTGCATTCAAGCTCGCTCTCTCCTTCTCTCTCTCTCACACACACACACACACACACACACACACACCATAGTCTCAAGTTTTCTGCTTTAACCACATCTCTCTGCTGGGTGTCCTCCAATACCCATCTCTCATTTTCTTTTCCTTCTTGCCTTTTGTTTTCTGTTCAGCTTCCCAGAATGGGCTGACTCAGACCCACAGTCTTTTGTGGAACTCCTATCAGTCTGGAAGCCTCATTTTGCAAAACTAAAACTCATTCGTGCACAGAAAAAAACATGTCACCAGGGAGATGTAAGTTGAAGGCACTTTCATACCCATATGAAAGCCTCGTATTAAGATATAATGCATATATTTTAATACAACTGTAATTTACAGAGCTATTAATCTTCTAAGGCAGGAGGTAATGTGGGGGTTGGGAGGGTAAAGTGTTCATAAACTAACTGGGAAGAATTCAAGTGGCTTATGCTTTTGCCAGAACCCTGGGATGGAATTATGGCCCCATAACTCAAAGGCTGCCGGCTCTTTCCATTCTCTGATGGATGTATTGGAGACTTGGGTTCCTGCTCAATTTCCCTGTGTCCGCTCTACCTCTACTCCCTTCCAGTTGCACCAAGAAACTCCCAAACGACTTCACATACCCTACCTCAGACACAGCAAGAGTGACCAATAACTTGAGCTGTGTCTTTGTAGAGAAAATGCAGAAGGAGACCCCATAACTCAACTCAAGGACTCTGCATGGGATTGTGGTGGGAAGACCCCTCTTCAAAAGCAACAGATATAAATACCATAATGCGCCTGCCCATTGCCTCTGGATCTGGCCAGCATTGCTCACTCCCAGGGGCAATAAAACATGATGCACAAAATGCCCACGGGTAAGGGAAGACCTAAATACCACTCGAGTATTATGCCAAATGCCCACTGTTCACCTTTTGGATGAAAATTTAGAATCACTTGGCATGATCATTTGAAAAATGCAGGTTCCTAGGCAGCATCCCAGCCTGAGACAGTCAGAACCCTGAGGGTAGGGTTTTGGAGTAAGGATGTATAACCAGCAGTGGAAGCCGTTCTTATCTACACCAAGAGTTGAGAACCTCTCTTCCGAGTATTCACTGTTCTCTTTCATTGCGCTAAATGTGGTATTCCAGACACAGTCTACCTTAGACAAAAACATGGAAAAGCCAAATGTGTCAAAATCTCTGCTTTGTGGACCCACCTCTGCCCCGATACCCCAAATCATAGCCTCTCTAAGCCTCAGCCCTGGAGAGGTATTAGGCACTCACACTGCCCTGGGTCTCCCTTAAAGCGCCAACCTGGACTTACCCATGTGAGGACTATGTGAGTGTCTAGGCCTTTCCCTCCACCCTCCTGTCCAGCAAAACGGGATCTCATCTGTGCCTGGTTTTCCCAGGGTTTTGCTGTTCATTAACCAGTTTAATCTGATCACTAAGCTGTGCTAACTAGTGCTTCCTCTGGAGTTGGGTGCCATGTTGACATCTGGGTGGGTACTTCACACTGTTGGAAGTGTTAAAGGACATAATTTGGGGCAGATGAGGGGAGCTTCGGCCTTCTCAATCACATCGTTTGTTCTAATTGGTCTCTACCGCTTGCTAGCAGGTTCAATAGACATTTTCTCTCAAGTGAGTTAATAATCCCCCATTTGCCCCCAAAAAGTAAAGCTTAAAAGCGCCTTAGAAACTGAAAAGTGATATATAAAGAAAATAACATTATTATTTACATCAAGACTAGCCTCAATTTAAAGATATCATAGCAGTTGTTTTTCTGGTTTTCACTCTTTTGGCAAAAAAAGTCTAATTAAGATCCTCCCATCAATGGGAGAAGAAGGAGGGACAGCTGTAAAAAGTAGTAATAATTAATTAACTAATGAATTAATTATTTTAAAAAGATCCTTCCAGCCAAGTCAAATGTGTCCTGTGATTGGTGAAGGCAGGGGTTCCCAGAGCGGACCCTGCCTGCAGCTCACCCTCCGTGTCCTTCTCCAGCCTCATAAACTTGGACTTAGACCGGCCACACCACGTGGATGTGGCCCCATTAAGGATCCTGCAGGGAGTTCTACTCCCTGGTTCTACCAAGAGGAAACTGCTCCAGAGAGGTGACAGGGGGTACCAGCAGAGACGGGACCAGAACGTGGATCCTCTGACTCTCACCCCGGTGCCTCACACCGCCTTGAGGTCACGGAATCTGAAATGTACTTAAGATGTCTTTGGGACATTTTTGAGGTCCTCTGGGACATTTATGTGACGACCAAGCCTGGCTGCATACCTTGATCTCACCCATTCTCCTTATGTCTTTGCCTGTAACCAAATCGCCCCTCCACATAGTTCTTCCCACCAGAAGGCTGCTTGCGGCGGGGAGCGGGGGTAATGTTTAAAATATCCCGCAGGAGTGACACACCGAGATGTTGGCTGAGAAGAGCCCCCGCCCCACATGCGGCTGGCCCGTGTCCGTGTAGACCAGCGCTGCCTTTGGAGCTGGCTGCCACCTTGGCTCTTGGCTGCCTGCTCACTGCCCAGAGCCTTTGTTGTGGAGGAGGGGGTACCGCAGAGAGGGGAGGCAGACGGGTGGTTAGACTGTCACACAGTCCCCTCCACACTAAGCCAAGTTCTCACGAGATTTCAAACGTCATGACTGACTCCTCCAGATGGATGGACAAGAATCCCCAAAGGGTGTGTTGTAACATGCTCAAGGAACTTGGTTAAACCTATATTTCAAAAAGATTGAGCTCCAGCCTTCATCCTTTAGGCAACAATAGAGCACCGAACCGGGCCCCACGGATAGCCTTTGTGCATACATTGCTAACATCCCGGTTATTTTAGCCTCAGAACTTGCTTGCATTTTTGAGGAGTGCTAATTGAAATACAATGCACACATTCTCGGGCCGGAGCCAGTGAAGGGAATGTCAGGGCTGGACAATGCTGTCAAATAAATATGATGTACAAAACACAGTGGCTGTGTATAACCACCCAGTGAATTTGAAAACCAAATCTGAGAACATTTGGTGGCTTGATTAATTTGCTTTGCCTATTTGCCATCTGTTGTTGTCTCCAGGAGCCCAGGATGGGCAGCCCTGCTTGCTTCTGCTGACTTAGGCCAGATGGAAACGCTCCCTTTATAGGAGTGCAGAGTGGGGTCTGCAACAGAACAAAGGTCCCGGGCCCCACCGGGCGGCTGCAAAATCAGGTTTTATACAAGCAGCTCCTCCCATATGCTTCAAAACCACTTTTACAGCCTCTACCTCTGTTTAAAAGTTGTGCAAACTTACAGGTTCACCTGTTTTATATCTACCCATGCTGATGACTGTGGGGAAAAATGAGGTCACCTGGTGACAATCAGGCAATTGTTTCTTTTGAGCCGAGCTGTAGAGTGTCACATTTGAATGCTGCTTTTTTTTTTTTTTTGGCCTGAATTTGTTCATTCTTTTCACAGCGAAGCTTTTCATCAGATGCCTTAGTATACTTGGTGTGCGGTGCCCTAGGTGAGCTCAGCTTTGCGTTTTGAACGATGGAAGCATCACTCATTTCTGCCCTTGTCCTGCTCCCCCAAACCCACACACTTAACTTGCCTCATTCGTTTTTCGTCAGGAATATAATGAGTGTTTCATACGGGAGGGGCAGTGAGCTGGAGGCTGGACACTCGCAGTGCAAGCGCCGACCTTGGTCCTCAAGAAGCTACAGCCTCGTGGGGGAGGGGAAAGAAAGAAAGCCACGCCACATACACGGTGATGGGGATTCAGAGAGGGTGCTCGTGACAAAGGTTTACCGCTGTCCACCAAGATGAATTCCTGCTTCTTCCACAGCAGTGGAGCTCCAGCGAGCATACAGCTCCCCACCCCCGAGCCGCCCGGGAGCCAGGCAGTCCTGCGGCTGAGTTCTCCCCGCCAGGGACACGAACTGGCAGGGACGCGTGCCGTTTCCACGTGAGGCCTGGCACACTATCCATGTGCTCCGTCGCTTTCTCACCCTTCCTCGTGAGCTGGAACACGGACGTGCCTGCCAGCTAGCTTCCACCATGTCCAAGAGGACAGTGCCCTGAGGGCTGGGGAGAAACAAGACAGAAGGGACCCTGAGTCACTACACAGAACAAACGGACCCACGCACGGCCTGAAGGGGCGGTAGCAATTCTCCCGAGATCGCACCACATACCTGGTCATCCCAGCTCCTGGCACCTAGCACGGGCCGTGCCTGCTGACGCGGGCGGACTAGGACAGCACCGTTGTGAACACAACGGAATCGCCGAGCCATTGGGGGCCAGAAGCAGAGGCGCATTGGGGATCACCTAGGGGCGCTCGGCAGTGGAAAGGGTATGGGTCATGGCATCAGTCAAATCTAGGTTTGAATCCTGGATTTGTTTCTCACTACCTCTGACCCTGAGACAAGAATCTTAATGTTTTGAATTTTTTAAATTTCCTGTGGAATAATAGCATCTGCCTTGCAGCATGGTTGAAAGTTTGTAATAGATGTAAACACCAAGCCCCGTGCCTGCAACACAGCAGCATTCTGTAGGTAATTAATATTATTAGCGTTTTGCAGGCCTGATGAGAAAAGAACTAAATGCTCTCTCACTGCAAAGATCATTCTTTCCTGCTGGTACCAACTCGGGTACCGGCTCAGCTAAGAAGTGTGCCCCTGTTGGAGAAATGTAAAATGTGACCTCATCCACAGAAGCAGGTAAAAGGACATTTTGCTTTGAATTGTCCTGTACACATCTTCGAATTCAGAATAATGGATCTAAGCTAACTTCCACAAAGAAGACAAATGTATCTATTAAAAGCAGAGAAGAGAATTGACTCCTGGATAATTTTTTTTAATCCTCACCCAAGGACATCTTTTTATTTTTTGTTAAGATAGAGTGGAAGGGAGAGAGAGAGAGAGAGAGAGAGAGAGAGAGAGAGAGAGAGAGAGAAAGAGAGAGAGAGAGAGAGAAATCAACGTGAAAGGGACACATCGAGTGGTTGCCACCTGCATGACCCAACCAGGGCTGGGAACAAACTGTTACCGAGGTACGTGCCCTTAGCGGGAACCGAACCTGGGTCTCTCTGGACCGCAGGCCGACGCTCCCACCGCTGAGCCAAACTGGCCAGGGCTGGCTAAGTTTATTTTATTGCCAAACTTTGCATCATTTCTTCTGGATGTCTGCTTCACTGGATTATAAACACGGCAGAAGCAGGAACATGCATTTTCATGCCATCTCCCTCCAGCTTAGAACCCTGAACACCAGGGCAGGCATTCTGTAAACATCCAATAAGTATTACATAAGTCGTAACATTTTAGAGCTATACGGGTCTTTAAAGATAGTCCTTAGCTTTCCGACTAATTGCTTCACCCAGTCATTCGGTCAATGTGTGTTTGTGGGGCCCCACACTGCGCGGGCAAACTGGGCTGCAGCGGAGACATCGAAAGTAGCATCACGGCTGGTAAAATGACTTGCTCAACGTCGAGCTGTGAGAACTGGGGACAGCACATAGGCCTTCCAACCTCAGTGGCCTCTTGCACCGTCCTGAGCACACCACCCTCTCGCCCACTGGGGCCTCAGTCTTTCAGTTTCCCGCTGCCCCAGGTCTGGGCAAGGCTCCTGCCCATCCCTTGGGCTCAGAGCAAAGAGGCTTTGTTTGGCCATCCAGTTAAAGCCTCTAACATCCGCCTTCCCACAGCTGACGACAAGATCAGCCCCTTCATAATCAGTGTAACTCTGTCAAAATTCAAAAGTTAAACACTCAGTGAAGAATGAGTTTTCCCTCAAAGTCCTTCCCCTGAGAAGACTAGAAATAATGTGACCCCCTTTCTTCTGAAATTATGTCTAAATCTTCTTTCAGTAGATATTTTACCTTATCTACATGATTTATTATTTCTTTGTGAACTTTTTTGTTTTGAAATAGTTTCAAACTTTTAGCAAGGTTTCAATAATAGTATAAATAATCCCCATATATTCTTGATTCAGATTCACCAAATGTTAACGTCGTAACACGTTTACCTGTGATTCTGTGTGCGTATATAAGTGTGTGTGTGTGTGTGTGTGTATGTGTGTGTATACACATGCATGTGTGTCCTCCTGAATTTTTTGGGAGAAAGTTACAGACATAAAGACATGAATACTTTCCTATAAAAACCCAGGACATGCTCTTACATAAACAACTATAGTACAGTTATTAAAATTGAGAAAAGTTATGTAATCTACAGGCCTTATTTAATTTTCATCAAATGTCCTAATAATGTATTTTATAGCAAAGAGAAAAAAGAACTATACAATTCAAGGATCCAGTCCAGGCTCATGGGTCCTGTAATCTTCTTTAAACCGAAACAATTCCTAGTATGTTCTTGTCTTTTAAGACCTTGACATCTGGAATACAGGCTAGTTATTTTATTGCTTGTCTCTCCATTTAGGTTTGTCCTCTGTTTCTTCGAGATTACAGGCCTGTTATATATTTTTGACAGGAATCTCACAAATGTGTTCTTCTCATTGCATCTTTTCAGGTAGCACACAATTTGCACCTGTCCAATCCCTGGCGATGAGTCCACCAGGCTGCATTCTTTTTGGAAGCTCTAGGGGAGAACTGTTTCCTCGCCTTTCCCAGCGTCCAGAGGCCACCTGCATTCCTGCGACCCCTTCCTCCGTCTTCAAAGGCAGCAGTGTAGCATCTTCTCTCCTCTCTGACCTATATGTTCATCTTTACATCTTCCTTCTCATTTCTGACCCTCCTGCCTTTCTCTTCTTGACCCCTGTGATGACATTGGGTCCAACCAGCTAATCCAGGATAATCTCCCCTATCAATATCTTTAATATAATCACATCTCTCAAGTCCCTTTTACTATGTAAAGTAACATAGTCTCTCAGGTTCTGGGGATTAGGATGGGACATTTTAGGGTGGCCACTGTTCTGTCTACCACAGCCAGGACATAGTCTAAGGCCAGTCTATTATCTATCATGACCCATGACCTGCACAAAAGAGGTCAGACTAATTGTCGGTCTTTAGTGTCATTGCCAATAATTACAGAGGGGGGAAGGTGGGTCAAAAAGTAGCTCCCATCCCCAGTGGTGAGACATTCCGCGCCCATCTACTTCCACCTACAACTATAGAAACTCAAAGCATCCCAGTTACTCCAGTAATGGATTTGTTGCTGAACTTGACTTGAATCATCACTGTATTGATGTAGTTAAAAAACACAGGCAGCATCACCAAGCAGCTGCAGCTTCCGTCTGCATCCACGGCGTACTGGTCGCTCTGAGGCTGCTCAGGAGAAGTATGTGAGCTTAGGTCAGTCCAACGGAAACAAAGTTGTGCCAGACTGATTGTTTGTAACTGTTGATGGCATCAGACATTGCAGAACAGGTCAGAACCAATCACGTCCCAGGTTCCTTATGCTCAGACTGTTACCTGGAAAGTGTACCAACCAAGCTGACCTATGTTTGCTGTTAGGGAAAAAAGGTACAGTCGGCCCTCACCACTTCATGCTTGGACTTTGGCGGTCAGACTGAAGCGCGAAGTGGCAGGGACAACTGTGTATAAATAAAGAATCCTACTTCACGGAAATTCATTTATGTGGTCGAGTCTAGAACTGATTAACCGCCATAAACGAGGGCTGACTGTATATCACGTCTAGGAATGGTCAGGGTGAAATCTCAAATTTCCAAAACAGGTCTTCATAACTCTCTACTCCTTTTGTCCTCATCATTGACCGGAAGTGACCAAAAGGAATGAATCCTTTTTGGGACAGCCACCTTAAGTGACCAAATTGCCTTACTAAAAAGTATGTGGACCAGGAAAAGGGAAGGGACAAAGAATCAGAAATCTTTTGAGTTGATTTTTGAGAATGTCATTCCAACACTCAACGATACTGTGGATAGCAGGGAACATGGGGCATCCATTAAATTCATTGACTAATAGTCCATCATTGAATGGTCTTTGCAAATTATCCAGAAAGTCTAACACATAAAATAGGTTAGTTGTAAGGGCCACAATGGTGTAGCTCGAGTCAGCAGATTGGACTGGAACAGCAATACTGTACCCTGGAAAAAATGTCAAAGCCGTGAGGCAATAGTCAGTAGTGCAAGAAGGAGGTCAAAGAGTCAATGTAGTCAGTTTGCCAGGAACAGAGAGAGGTGATGTCCCATGCACTGTAGCTTCCTTCACACAGCACAAACCAACCAAATTTTCACAGGAGTCACAAGGCTGGCATGCAGGGAACGCTTCTGCCAATGTCAGAAACACATGGTGCTTACAGTGTGCCCTGTGTGTGATCAAGAATATGTTGCCATGCCCGAGAGATGATGAAACCAAGTGTCAATGGTGGCAATCTGGCCATTGCAGACTTGATCAATGGCCTAATTCTAGTAGCTCTGACCAAAGAACAGGCCCTTACCACAAACACCTACATGAGTGATCATGACTGATGGGCAGGTACAATTTGTGTACCCAGTTCATGACCCCAAAGAGGGATGTCTTTTATCTGCCAGCCTTAATCTTCTGAGTGGTAGACCAACTGGCTAGGTCATTGGTAACTGTTCAAAAGTCAGAGAGAGTCCTTGAGAGAACTGCCTAAAGCAAAGGTGACTTAGCCCATCCTGCTGCAGTTAGTCTTCCAGAGCTGTCATTGCGGCTGGATGACTACTGCCACCCAGTGGACACCATCAACTTTCAATTGAGCTGAGCCTAAATGAACTAGCCCTAGAATTATAGGTGAATCATTTCATTGAGCCAGCAGCTTTGCTTCAGGCAGTGGAAGGGGGGGGGGGGGGGGGGTACAGCTTCCCCCAAAGAGATGACTGCCCTTTTCCATGTAAGCCTCAGATGACACCAGAGCTGTGCTCATAACTATACCATTTCCACTTGACATGACAGATTTATTGGACCTCTCCCACTTTGTTTTGTTGAGTCCATGTTGACCCATCCCAAATGGGTATATCCAGCCTGGTAAGACTTTCAGTTTCAACAAGAGCTTAGTGGCAGGTCAACAACAGATTTCAGGGGGAAAGGGGGCAGCATTTGGTGGCTGTGTCAGAAAGGTGAAGCCATTGTACTGAAAAATGGCATCTCCTGTAGCACTCTCACAGTCGTTATGCCCTTAGCCAAAGCTGAGATTTCCCTTTTCCATCTGGGTCTACGTATTGTTTCTGTTGGACCTGTCAGGAGAGGACAGTACCTGTGCTAGTCCCTGAGCAGGAAAATGCCTTCTGACATTTATGATCATTCACAGTACAAGCATATAAAACACCATTACCAATGATCCATTCAGCAGTGGACCCCACAGCAACAGTTCATTTCTGGCCCAGAAGCCCCAGGCAGTCGGCCACCTGAGCTTTCCTTCCCCACTCCCACCTGCGTCCAAACCCCATACGTGAATCCAGGCACCGAGGAGTCTAGCCTGAGTGCCCATCAGGGCCTACGGAGAGTTTCCAATCATGCGTTTCCCAGCCGAGGGCAGGAATTAGAGAGTAGCAGGTGAATCAAGGCTCCGGTGGGATGGCAGGCAGGACATTTCATTGTCAGCCTTTTCTTTCCTCCTTCAACCCCTCACCCTAGGGTCAGAGCCTCAGCACCAGTCCTATTTCCGCCCTCATATACTTCCTGGTGTCCCCTGTTTTCTGCCCCTGAACATACACCTCTGTAGTTCCACCCTGCTGCTCTGAGGGCCCCTGGTGACCCCTACACCAAGCACCCCATCTTCTCACCAACCAAGTCAAGCTGTGAGAAGAGCCAGGAAGATGAGCGCAGTGCCTCTGTGCTATTAGACCAGGCAGGCATTCGGTTCACTTTTCTTTCTGAGTGGCCTCCTGCCTAAGGCTTAACCAATGTTTTCAGTTCATCCAAACTAATGCTTTTGGCTTACCTAAAGCTATCTTTAAATAGCAAGATCCTCATTGCTGACACCATTTTTTGTTGTTGTTTGGGGGATACCCGGCTCAATAGAAACAGACAGGTTGCCTTTCAGCTGGGACCATAACTGTCTGACCATTGTCATGATAACATCATTCCTCTGCCCACCAAGAGGAAAGAATAAGCAACAATCAAGTGCCATTGGGGTAGCCTGGCTGGTCCCACTCTTTGTAGCTCACCCTCTAAGCAGTAATCAACTCCTGTTCCTTCTCAGGTAAGATAGTGGGAAACCCTTCCTCCACCCACACCTTCCCCACGCACAGCCCTCCTCCCCGCTACTTGGGCAAGAATATTCCCTACTAGATCCTAGGAATTTTTCTCATCTCTCTAAACCTGGTTCAGGAAAACTTTGTCCTTCCTCTTCCAGAAAGGCATGTCCCGTCAGCGTCCCATTCTTGTCACTAACACCGTCAAAGCTGCAATTTGATTTTACTCTTATTGTGTCATGGATGCTTGCAGAAAACACGAGCCTCTTGTATCCGAGACCACAGACATGGTCGCTCACAGCACAGCCAGCTCTGTGAGCATCAGCCTGCTCTCGCTGGTTCCCCTGGCCCGCAAGTCCCGTGAAGGCAACGTGAAGGACCCAGATGGATACCTGCATATGTAGTGCATTGCATTTAGAGGGAAGAAACACTTACTTTCAAGAATGAAATTTAAATTGGTGAATTTTATAACAAGTAGTAAGCAAACCTGCTTTTTTTGTTCCAGAGGAAGACATTACCTCATCCTTCAAAGGTGCTCGCTGCAGAAACAATGCAGAGAAGTAGCCTGTGTAAGAAGACAGGGCCTTGCATTCTTGGCCCAGCAAGATGCGCAGAAGCATGACAAACCTCTGGAGGGATTTCTCCCAACAACAACCAGCCCTGTGGGAAAACAGTAATCATTTTAAAATTCTGCCATCATTTGCCAATTTCCTGGTTTAAATACTCCCACCATGGCTGAGGCCTAAAACAATTTCTAGAGACTTTTGGAGGGGAAATCTTGGGTTACACTCATGGAAAAAGATACTAGCTCAAAAAACTTAAGAACTGGGCTGTGATAGTCCCAACTTTTTTTTTTAATCTTTATTATTGAAAGTATTACAGATGTCCCCTCTTTCTCCTCCATTGACCCCTTACTCCCCGCTCCCACCCCCCCTCCTGCCTTTCCCACACTACTATGTCCATTGGTTATGCACATATGTTCCTCGGTTTATCTCTTCCCACCACCTTCCCCGCTCTGAGTTTCATCAGTCTAACAACCAATTTGTACTTCTTAATCCCTTCACCTTCTTCACCCGTTCTCCCAACTCCCCTCCCATCTGGCAACCAACAAAATGTTCTCTGTATCTATGAATCTGTTTCTGTTCTGCTTATTCATTTGGTTTGTAGATTCAATTGCTGATAGGTATGTATTTATTGGTATTTTATTGTTCATATTTTTTATCTTCTTCTTCAAGAAGACCCTTCAACATTTCATATAATACTGGTTAGGTGGTGATGAACTTCTTTAGCTTTTTCTTGTCTGGAAAGCTCTTTATATGTCCATTGATTCTAAATGATAGCTTTGCAAGATAGAATAATCTTGATTGTAGGTCACTGCTTTTCATCACTTTGAATATCTCTTGCCACTCCTTTCTGAACTGCAAAGTTTCTTTTGAGAAATCGACTGACAGTCTATGGGAGCTCGCTTATAGGTAACTGCTTTTTTTCTTGCCACTTTTTTCTCTTTCTCTTTAACCTTTGGCCTTGTCATGATGATGTGTCTTGTTGTGGGCCTCTTAGGGTTCATCTTGTTTGGGACTCTCTTTGCTTCCTGGACTTACTTGTATGTCTGTTCCCTTCACCGAGTTAGGAAGTTTCCTTCACCAAGTCATTATTTTTGCAAATAATTTTTAATTTCTTGCTCTTTCTTTCTCCTCCTTCTGGCACCCCCATGATGCAAATGTTAGTACACTTAACAGAGGTTGCTTACCCTATCCTTATTTCTTAGGAATCTTTTTTCTTTTTGCTATTCTGATTGGGTGTTTTTTGCTTCCTTATATTCTAAATTGATGGTTTGATTCTCAGCTTTTCTATATTTGCTAAATATAGAAATTATTCTATATTTGTTAGTGTATCCTTCATTTCTGACTGGCCTTTTATTATACTCTTGAGGTTTTCACTAAGTTCCTTGAGCATCCTTATAACCAGTATTGTGAATTCTGCATCTGTTAAATTGCTTATCTCCATTTTGTTTAGCTCTTTTCCTGGGATTTTATTTTTATTTTTTTTATCCTCACCAGAGGACATTTTTGCATTTATCTTCAGATAGAGTGGGAAGGAGAGAAGGAGGAAGAGAGAGAGAGAGAAACATTGATGTGAGAGAGACACATCGAAGGGCTGCCACCCACACGACCCCAACCGGGGCTAGGGACAAACTGCAACCGAGGTATGTGTCCTTAGAAGGAACCGAACTCGGGACCCTCTTGGGCCAATGCTCTAACCACTGAGCAAACCGTCCAGGGCTTCCTGGAGTTTTATTCTGTTCTTTCATTTGGGACATGTTTCTTTGTCTCCTCATTTTGGCTGCCTTCCTGTGTGTTTTTCTATGTCTTAGGTAGAGCTGCTACATCTCCTAGGGTGGCCTATTATAGAAGGTGTCCTGTAGGATCCAGTGGCACAGCCTCCCTGATCACCCCAGCTGGGCACTTGTGCACCTCCCGTGTGGCCTGTACACCCTTCTGTTGTAACTGAGTCTTGATTGCTGTTAGCATGTCAGTTGGAGGGTTTTACTCAGGATGATCAGCAGCAAGAACTGGCTTTGACCACTGACCACTGACCACCTTAGAGGATCAGCTGTGCAGGGCCCACCACACAGAGCAAGACTTGCTTCAGCAGGGCTCTGGTACCCACTGAGTCCACCCATTGAGGTTGTTGCTTGTGGACAAGGTTGGGTGGTGGTGCTTCGTCGTGGTCTCAAGCTGTCCACTGGGTGTGTTGGCTCTGGGGCCTCTCAGGAGGTGTAGGCCAAGGTCAGCCACTGCCTGTGTTCTACCTGGGGCCACCAGGCATAAGCTACAGAGCTTTCTGCAGATGGCTGCTTCTTGTGCTGGGCTTGGAGGTGCCCAGGCAAGGCGAAGCTGTGAACCAAAGCTGGCTGCCGCTAGTGCCGGGCCTGGGGCCACCTAGCAGAGTATGGGGCTCACTGAGGCCAGAAGCTGCTTGGTTAAGATATTTTAGGAAAATCCTAAGCATAAGCCAACCCAGGCCAATCCTATAGTAAGGCCACTGGAAATTACTTGGGTTGGCTGGAAAGTTGGGCCGGGCAGGGTCTCAGGGAATCACCAGGGCGGGGCAAACGGTGTGAACCAGGTTGCTGGAGTCCCAGATATGGCACCAGTCAGCTGGCCATTGGGAAAGGGCTCCCCAGAGGAACAAGGGCTTCTACCAGCATGTCTGTTCAAAAGAAAGTTGCCCCTCCAGCTCTCTCCTGATGCCAAACAACTCAGTTCTTCTCTGGTGCCTTTCAAGCTACCTCCCCCATGCTGGAGCCCAGAGAGAGCAAGTCCAAGTAAGTCTGTGCACGGGCCCTTTAAGAGGAACTGCCTGGGACTCCAGGAACCTCAGCCTCCCTTGGCCTCAATTACTGCTAGTTTTTACAGCCAGAAGTTATGAGGACTTCTCTTCCTGATACTGAACCCTGAGCTGGGGTAAAACTGGTGTGGGATGGGGACCCCTCGCTCCTCAAGGAGGACCTTCACAGCCAAGGTGTTCCTCCTGATTTTTATCCACCACATGTGGGTGTGGGACCAACCCTCTGCTCCTCCTCCCTTCTACCAGTCTCAATGTGGCTTCTTGAATTTTGTAGTTGTAGGACTTCCATTCAGCTGGTTTCAGGCGGTTCTGAGGGATGTTTGTTCTGTAGTTTAGTTATTTCTTTGTTAGTCTCAACCTTTGACCAGTAGACAATTCTCTGCATTTCTTTCTGCATCTTTCATAACCCTTTAAACCCATGTTTATAAATTTCTGAGTCTGTACCCGTTTTCTCCAACATTATCTGGTTTTCATTTTCTTCATAGTATTTACTGCTGTCTTCAATGTCCTTTTTTTTTTCTTTTTTACTTTTTGGACTGTCTCGCTGCTCATAGAATGCAAAAACAAGAATTTGCTCTGTCTTGTTTACCACTCTATCCCTAGCACCTGTAACAGTGACTAGACGGTAAAAGACATTCAGTGAAGAGAGGGTAAATAAGTGAATTCTGATTTAGTGCCTATTCCCCTTCACCATGCTGCCACTGCACTTGGTCCCTTTTGGGATGGTGGGCGTGGCAGATTGCAATCAAGATGGCAAACAGGCTCCAGAGATTTCCTATAACAATTAAACCTTGATTGGGCTCTGGGACATCTGCTATCCCAATGCTGCCACTGATATAATATGTAAAACCAAACAGATCATTCAACCTTTCCATGTCTCAGCTTCTCCATCTAAAGTGCCCAAGGATCACCCTGGCCAGTGTGGCTAGGTTGCCTGGGCTTGATGCCGATCAGGGCACATACCTGGGTTCTGGGCTTGATCCTCAGAAGGGAGCATTCAGGTGGCAGCCAATCAAGATGGTTTTCTTTCATCAATGTTGCTCTCGCTCTCCCTCCCTCTCTGCCTCTCTCTCTTTAAAATCAATAAAAACATTTTTTTTAAATAGCACATTTAAAGATAAAGTGCTCATTGTGGTCTCTGGGTCCATGCAGAGGTGGGTATGTATCAATGACAGTTTTGTTTCTTTCTAGTGACATTCTTGCCTCTGGAGGGTGATGGGAGAGTAGAGATGAATAGCTGTAGTCTTGCTTTTCTGATGTCTACTGCAGTGATTCAAAAATTCTGAAGATCTTGGAAGGCAATTTCTCAGCTTCTCTCTAACTAGAATTCAAACAATTACTCTGACAAGTTTTCCAAACTCACCCCTCATCTGTTTTCTTATCTATAAAACGGGGCTAATAACACCTACCTCGCAGGGTGGTGGTTATTAGACAACCTACATCAGTGCTTCTCAAGGTCAGGTCCCTGGACCAGCAGCATTGGCACCACCGGCCAGCTGATTAGAAATGCAGATTCTTGGGCCCCACCCCAGACCTACTAAAGCAGAAGGGGGTTACCCCAACCTGTGCTCCAACAAGCCTTCCAGGTGATTCTGATGTACACTAATGTTTTAGAAACACTGACAGATGAAACCACTTGACATTTGTTTGGCCCTCAAATATCTGCTTTTCACTTACTCGGGTTTACTAACCACTTGAACCAATCCCAGCTAAGCTGCAGAATTATTTATCCTCCTGTCACTGGGCAGATGGGAGCAGGGGGTGGGAGACTCGGGAGCAGACCCCGCTCTGAAACCCAACTGCAAATGCTTGTCTCGGCTGCTGCTCCTCTGCCTCACAATCCTCACAATCCCACCAAATGTTCCCTCCGTGGTTATATTTTTCTTTTTCCTACATCTTTTTATTTGTTGAGGAGTTGTTTTAACAGACCATTTTATGCACACATGAGTAGCTATGCGTTTTACAGTTGATCTATATTATCTCATTTAAACCAAAACCATGAGTTATCTTTTTTTTTTATTATTAAACATATTTTATTCAACTACTTCTAACGACATAATTCTGCTGCAACATTCTGGGCCCATCATTTCTTTTCAGTGTAATCAAAAGATAGTGAAGGCACTTTGTAGGAAAACAGGACTTAATAACTAGCTTTTCGGCAAACTGGTACAATGCCTCAATTCCATTAAGTGAGTGATGTCAGTTGGAAAAATGAGGCTAATTTTGCTGCAGGTTTAAAGAAAGTGGAAACAACCTGTAAATAGCGGTGTGTCTGTGCTCTGCAGTCGAAGGTTCTTAGTTCATACTTAATTGAAAAGGCAAGTCACTGTTGAATTTTGAAAATCCTGGTCGAGTTTTTTTTTTTTTAAGTAATTTAATGTAGCATTTTATGGTTGCTTTTGTAGTTTGGAATTTGCGATGGATATCGAGGGATACACGTGCCTTCTGATCCCTTAGATTTAATCAGACTTCTCTCTTGCTCGCCTGCATAATGGTTTATGGTACCTTTGATGATTCGCAGCCAACCTAGCACTTTTAATAATTTACTGTAAAAGCATTTAATTTTTAATGGACAAGAATGGGTTAGAGGTAACTTTTACATTGGTAAGTGCTCTCCCGAAGACTGGGAAAAAGGAACAGTATATTTAAATTCCAAACGTTATTGAAAAGCATGAGTCTTTTATTACCAAAATCAAATGCATAATTGAAGAACATACCTAACCCCAAATTACTGCTGGTGCTTTATTTAACCAGAAGGTAGCATTGCCTTCACAAGGCTATCATGAGGACATTTTTTCAAATTCTCTTTTTTTTTTCCCTTATCTTCATGCTGCTTTCAATATACTGTCCCACTAGACAAAGCATGCCTGCCACAGGGTGAGAATAGACGTCATTTTATTGCTAATCAAGAAAAGCTCGACAAAAGAATGGCTTGTAATGTCTGGTACATAAAAGAAATAGCATCTTACATTCATTTTCCTTAAAAGTTTTTCAAAAATATCCTTATAATGTGCATACCTAGGAATGATTTCACAACTAGTCTTAAAAATATAGAGTTTCCATGTGGAAAGGAAAATGGGAAGATGCCAGGATAAATATTTTTTAAGACTTGATGGAGGAGAAAACATATCTTGCCTTCAGAGGCACATAAAACAAAAAACGTTGCAGTTGCCGGATAATCCCTTTTTCAGATATGCCATATGTAAAAGTACGAATGGCTGCACAGGACTGCTTTCTGGGGAATCAACTAAGAGCTTACAGCCCTGGAAACTTACTCTTCTGCTCTAACATTCCACAGCGGATTGTCCCCAAGCTCACCCTGAAACGCGCTACAGGGAGAACTCTGATGGTCAAGGGTCCAAGTCGGAGCTCTGTTTCTAAAGCACCTTTGGAATTCAGACATCGGAGTGGTTGCATTAGAATATGAACTCCATTCTCTTCGTTTGGGCCTTCAAATGGTCTGGAGTCTAAGTCCCAATACAGAGACTGGTTCTCGGGAACCTTTGGTACTTAGCCAAGGAGTTTGTACACTGTCAAAAAAAACCCATCTAGAGAGCAAAGTTTGAGGAGCTAGTCACCATTTCCACATTTGGTTTCATGGGATAAACCCTCAGGCTCAAGATTTACCTGGTTACCCAGACTCTACCTGCTGCCCACCATGGTTTGGCTTCCTGGCAGGGGTCACTGATAAAACAGCTCCTTTCTCTCTTAGCCAGATTCTCATCTCCACCCCAGCTAACGAGCAGACACTTGTAGATCTAGTCAGTTGTCTCCGGATTTGAGGAAGCAGAAATTGCTCTGAGCAGAGAGTTCGGGGGCACCTGCGTCGGGTGACCTTCACTGGTCACATGCATACACTCTCTCTTTCCTCCAGCTCTCTCAAATTCTTTATCTCACATCGCTAACAGTGATTTTTAGAGTCCTGAGAGATCATCTGGCAATCCATAAACTTTTCACATGAAGAAACTATATAATTGCCCAAGCTAAATAATTGCCCACGGTTATACAGAAGCTGAAAATTCTTATTTTCTAAATTGAGTGCTTTCTAAATAGAGCACTTTTAGAAATGGGCTTTCTGATTTGAGCACTTGGCCCCAGATATCATATGGTCTCACTCTCCCCTTCCTCTGTCTCTTTCTTCCTCTCCTTTCTCTCCTCCCCTCTTCCTCAGCTACTACCATCCCTTTTGCTTTTGTTTTAGGCCTTCCCATGATACCAGGGACACCCATGAGTATCACTTAGCTGCAGGGGTAGCCTTCATCGCTAAAAAAATATTAAGGGATGGGGGGAGGGGTCAGGCGCACACTCCGTGTTCCTGACCCCAGTCTAACAACCTTTCTGGCTTAATTCCTTTTTTCCGCCTCCTCTTCCAGTCAGGTGTGCTGCCTCTTTTTCACATTCTGACAACACGGTAAAATGAGCTGACTTAACCCTAGCTAATTTGCCAGCCTAGTCTCTGTGATAGAAACGTAATTAAGTTCCATAGGCATATTAATTCCTCTCTCTTAATGTCCTGACCAGTTTGGGCTTTATGAATAATCTTCAAGAGACAATAGGAGAAAATAGTCACCATTATCATAATAACTTTGTATGGTAACAGATGGTTACTAGACTTACTGTGAGATTGCATCCCAAGGACTAGGTATGTCGAATCACTGTGGCAAACCTGAAACTAATATAATAGTGTGTGTCAACGGTACTTCAATTTTTAAAAAGAGAGAGAAGAGGAAAATGTAGAAAAGAACGTTGTAACTGTAGTCCTCTAGCCTCCATCCTGGCCTGGGTCCTCATCCCCCCCCCCAAGTTTATGACAACAGACACATGAAGCAATACCCCGAAGTGTGAACACTGGTCACGCCACGGGCATAGCACTGGAGGGGGGTAAAGCCCGAGAGGGACAGTATCTTTATTCTAGTACATCTTTTAAAAGATTTTAAAAAGGGAGGAAGGAAGGGAGGGAGAGACGAAGAGAAGAAGGAAGGGAGGGAGAGAAAAAAAATGGGGAAAACATACTTAAACTATAACAAAATTTTTAAGCCTGAAACCTAGAGTATATCAGAAAAAAATGTGTTAAGTAGTATAAATGAAAAGGCTATAAGCATAATATACTCAAATCTATAATCCTTGAAATCAATAATGCCAGTTTATAAAAGATCTATAAATTCTATTTCCCCCATAGCAGTTTAAAAAAAAAAAACACAGGAACAGTCTGAGTTATGGACTGATTGCTGAGGAGACTGTCAATGGAGAAAAAAAGGAGCAACAGCTGTGATATTTTCAACAGTAAAAATAAATTTAAAAATAATAATAATTTTTAAAATAATAAAAAGTCCCTATTAGAACTGAGTGCTAGAATTTCTCATCTATACTGCTCACATCCCTATAAAGAGGAAGACAGACTGAACGACAGTCAATCTTGTATTTTTCATAGACTAAATGATTAACTGTTTCACACCAGAGTTGATCTCAATCCAATCAACTGTATGGAAATTAGTCACTATAAAGGGAAAAGTACTTAACTCAAAAGAGTTCATTGATTAATCATATATCAACACACCAGAAAGATAATCTTTCTGCTTAAGTTCCCAGGTTCTACTTACTCATTCATCCCTACAAGTAGATGTTTGCTGACCTCTGACAGTGAGCGGGCACTCCATTGAGCACTGCAAAGATAAACCCACTCCTAAAATAAAGGAGACTGTACATTAGAAGGGGGGAAATAAAATATAAATAAATTAGCTCATGATCGAAACATTAACATAGGTTTGCCACACACGCACACACACACACACACAAATGCTATGTGGGTAGGGAACAAAAGGGAACAATTATATATCTATTCTAGCACAAGTGTAGCCAGGACTTACGGGATAGATTGAGGTGCATCGCAAAGTTTCCAAAGAACATCAAAGCCTGAAACGAGAAGAGGCCAAGTTCATGTAGCCCTCTCTTTGGCCAGCATTTCCCCACGTGTTCACAGATCTTATTTGACAATAAAAGGACCCCATGATCAAAAGAAAGTTTAGGAAATGCTGGATCCTAAGACCTTAAAGTTTTCTTTATTGCAGGACTTCTTGGAACCTTTACACCCTCAAAATGTATGCCAATCAAATACATGAAATGATATACCCAAGTATAAACACTGGGTACTCCATGGTCATGGAACCGGAACGGAGCCAACAGGCACTGTGAGCCTAGAAAAGAGAGGCGTTGTATGCAGTGAGTCCCAGGCCTCAGGAAAGCCCCCTTTTCTTTATAGAGATTGAAGGTCTAACTTGTCTGTGTACACACTTTATGTCTGTATTCATCATCTGTACTCATGGACTTATTTTCATGTGCACCTTAGACCAAGATAAGAAAAGGTGACCATATGCTCCATTGAGTGTTCAAATTCCTATTGGAAGAAGCAGCAGACACATCTTCATGTTTATTATTACTGCTATCAACACTAATCATTCTCATTCCAAAAGGTTGTTGTTGTCTTACAGGATGAATTCTAGTAAGGTTATGGGCTATTTAGGTTGATATCAGCATGACAAGACTCGGAAACCCGGAGACCACTGAACAGTCCACCTGCCTAGGGCGCGTGATGATGTACTAGACAACTGAACCAAACACTTTCCTTCTTTGTATAATAATCAACAAGTAGCCCGGCCAGTGTGGCTCAGTGGATTGAGCATCCTCCCATGGACTGAGAGGTCCAGATTCAATTCCCGGTCAGGGCATATGCCCGGAGTTGCGGGCTCAATCCCCAGTAGGGGGCGTGCAGGAGGCAGCCGATCCATGTATCTCTCACATGGATGTTTCTCTCTCTCTCTCCCTTCCTCTCTCTCTAAAAAAATCAATAAAAAACATATTTTGAAAAATATAATCAACAAATCGATTAATTAGATCTTCCCTTCAAACTCACTGTATGTTTGTGAAAAAGTACAATTTAAGTATATTTTAGGGCATACTAGATATTAATTAAAGGGGGAGAAACGTGGACTGTGTAGATGACACAGTCTAGATAATGCGGACAGTCTAGATAACATAGTAAAAGGTAGATGACTCAGTGGGTCACTGTTCCTGTGAACAGAACTTCAGAAACTACAGATGAAGAAAGATTTCAGGCCTGTCATATAGCACTATTTAGAGCACGTCCTACCTGTATAATAGACTGGGGAAGGACCGAGTCACTGGGCTAAGGGCGATTTAGATCTATGACTTACATTACCATGATGAATCCTATATTAATATTCAAATTCTAGCCATCATATTGGAAATTTCCCTACAGAATTTTTAACATTTCCCTTGTGGCTGCCTTAAAATGTAAATCAGTGCCATCCCGAGAGGCCAGTGCAGAATCTCTGCTTCTAACTTTTCCTACGTTACATTTTCCCCCATTTGATTTCTGTGCCAATTGAGTTCTTTTTAGTTTTAGAGGGGGGAAAATGTCGCCCCCACTACCGAGTGCCCGAGTGCAAAGCCCCTCCCGAGCTCTCGGCCAGCTGTTCCGTATTGTTTCCTATTCCCCTTTATTTGTTGGTAGTAAAATTAGCAGCAGTGAGGGGTCTTCTCTGTAGGCTCAGGAAACTCGGGTCGAGCTGTGAGTACAAGCAATAAATGCTGGCCAGCTCATATTCCGTAACCTGTAAAATGCTGGGTAACGTGGCTCAGATTCTTTGGTCGGTGGCCACGGTCCACAAATGTCACATCTCATCAAAATCACTTCAGCAACTGTTATTCACAGACCCGTCCAAGGAGAGGGAGGGTGTTGCAACGGGTCCCACGCAAGAGGAGCTGGAGTCTCTCGGGACTCGTTTTACCGTGTATTAAAACCAGTGCTGCCCTGGGTTCTTGGGTGTGAAAAAAATCTGGGGATCTCCTTGACCCTAATTATAAGATGCTCCAAATTCAATAAGTTTTGAGACTTGGGGTGAAGGGGAGGGAAAGGAATAACAGGCCAAGAATTATTCACGAGGCCTGGTTTCCGCTTCAGTGCCAGGAGGAAAACCTAGAAGAGAAATAAATGTTCATCTTCTGCCAGCCTCCCACTGATGCCCTCCTCCCTCCCAGCCTGCATCCACCTCCTCCTCCTCCCACCCCAGGATTCGCTCCACATGGCAGTAGGAATAAAAGCAGCAGCAACCAGTGACCGACCTTTGGGGGCAACTTTGTGGGCTGATGACTCCGTCAGGCCTTCCGAGTACTGCTCAGTGTTTTCTCCATATGGGTGGCTCAGAAGCTGACTGAGCCACTGAACACAGAGAAGGGGACACTGTGGCTGCCCCTCACCCCATGGCTTTAGTGTGTTCCAGAATGTGGCCAACCCCCATCGCTCTCCCCCACTCCAGCTGTGCGCACAGTGGAGGGGAGCACGAGTCCTCTGCTCAGGCCCCATCCCGGGGACGAGGGTCACCGCGGCCCAGAGCATCCTGACCTGGCGAGAGCGCAGCGGAGGAGAGGGCGAGGGCCCAGGGCCCCCTGGGATGGAGAGCACCCACTGCTAGCTGGGGAGGGAGACGTTTCCTAGCAGACTTTCTTCATTCAAAAAACTTTATAAATTTTTAAATCTTACTCTTTCAAAATGAGCCATAAATGGGTCAAATGATATAGAATAGTAAAATGGATGTGATATGAATTCTTTATAATTATGGAAATGGCAGCTTCCTTATTGGTTACATGAGTCACCTAATGTGTAATTCCCTGCCTTGGGTTATTAATAATGGATACACAGTTATCAAATTGTTTTAATGAACACTTCTGAAATACTTTCTGTCACTGAAAGCAAATATTTTATTGTAGACAGATATGCTTGTAGGACTGGAGTAGGATGTCCCTTTATTACTACTTATAATTTAGTGTAAATACTGTCAAAACACTGACAGAGAACAATGAAGCTAATTACCAAGAGAATATATGCTTATATTTGGAATTATACACAAGAGTCTTATTTTTACTATCTCCAAAATAAACACTCCTTATTGATCTCCACACAGTTCATTATATAATGAAAGGGAATTTGGGAGTGTTTCCAAGGGAAGACCATCCAAGTGTCAAGCGGAGAATGGCAAATCTGCCAACTGAATAGAAAAATAAACTTTCTTGCTCAAAAAACAATGAACCACTCTACTCCAGGTCACAGAACTCACCCCACCTTAACTCAGGGGGAAGAAATGAGGCAAGTATGTATCACCACAGCAAAACACAGGGCATGAAACATTTTTTTCAAAGGCCCACAAAACAGTTTAGGGTAATTTAGGGACCAAACCACCTGGCCTTGATATTCTCAGGATAGCACTTCATATCTGGTGCTGAGAATAACACTGGAAACAGAAACATCTCCAAATGCCAAAGAGAAACACCTGAGCTGGGCTCTCACCTGCCAGGGAGAACGGGAAGCTTACCGCTCTCAAAGTTGGCACTGCTTTTGATGGATACGTAGAGAAATGGCTGGGAATTGTGCCCTCAGCTGCCCCTAGGGAAGGGAGATCTAGAATTTGTTTTGTTTTGTTTTGTTTTTACCATCAAAGCCCCACATGAGCCACAAAAATATCACACAAGAACACCTGCTTGCAAAGACAAAGGCCCAGATGGCACAGACGAAAGCACTGTCTCCTGGAATCACCGGGCTGGGATAGAGACCTCCTCGGCGTCTTTAGAGAGAAACAGAGAAATGCCCACGCCTACACAGAATGGCTAAGTGGTCCTCTGATGCAACACAGAACTTAGTTTTTCATCAGCTTGGGAGGTCGTTTGTCTCTGAACAGAGAAATTGATTCAGGGAAAGAAGAGTCCCGGTTCGCCTTACACTGGACCTATCCAGCCATATTGAACACCTTTTTTATTGTCTTCCCAGTAGCATGACCCACCCCCAATGCTTTCACAGGTTTGCAATGGGATCTTCTATGTTAGTGTAATGTGACCCACCCATGGCCTCAGATGATTGGTTCAGGATGGGGCGCCTAACCTAGACTGGACCAATCAGAATTCTTCCCTGGTATTTTGAATCGGTAACTGAGATAAGGCAGTTTCTTAAAGGGGAGAGGGACTGAAATTGAAGATATGTAAACTAAGAAGGTATAAACAAATTGATAAAGAAGTGGAAAAATCAAGACAGCAGTAGGAGGAAGTCATGAGACTGATGCAGAGAGAATCCAAGAGAAAGTCCCAGTGGTGATCTGAGTCCTAGGCTCCAGATGTTTTATAGGTCCCACTCCCATTCATGAGACATCCCAGTATCCTCATAATAAATTCCCCGTTTTGCTTAAACACATTAAACGTTTCAGTAACATGCAACAAAGGAGTTCTGAGTAATATATTAGGTAAAGGAGGGCCTGGTTTTGCAGCTGTGCCAATATAAAAGCCTCAGCTACAAAACATTTACAAGAGTAGGAAACTGCTCAAGAGGCAGGGAGGTCCAAAGCGAGCCCACAGTGATTTCTCTCCTAGTCCAGCTCGCAAAATGCACTGCTTAGCCCAGGATTCTGGGACTCCTTCTCCCTGACATTTTTATCCAAGTGAGATCAGGTTAAGATAAACATTAAGGAAAGTTTTTAAGTGGTAACTTTAAACAAACCAATCAAGTTAAAGAATATGGAAACAGCCCAGCCGGTGTGGCTCAGTGGTTGAGCATCAACCCATGCGCCAAGAGGTCGCCAGTTCGATTCCCGGTCAGGGCACATGCCCAGGTTGTGGGCCCAGTTCCCAGTGGGGGGCATGCAGGAGGCGACCAATCAATGTTCTCTCTCATCCATGTTTCCATCTCTCTCTCCCTCTCCCTTCCTCTCTCTAAAATCAATAAAGAAATACATTTTAAAAAGAATATGGGAACAGCCCTGACTGCTGTGCACCAGGAAGTTTCTGGTTCAATTCCCGGTCAAGGGCACATGCCCGGTTGCAGGCTCCATCCCTGGCAGGAGGCAGCAGGCCAATGTTGTACTTCACGTCTACATTTCTCTCTCTTTCTCCCTCTCCCTTCCTCTCCTTTTAAAAATCAACAAACTATTCTTTGAAAAAAAAGACCTATATATGGAAATATAGGAAGGGCTATTCCATTGCTCTTGACCTAGAGATTGGGTGATAGGGCGTGGACAGAGGTGCTGGTCACTGAAGATCTACATCAGTCTTCCCGGTTGGATGCTTCTAAATCACGGATCATTGGCTATTCCTATCGGTGAATCAGAGAGCGCTTTACCAGGGCCCCTCAGCCATAGCCCACCATTATAAAACTGCTCTGAGTCATTCAAGCCTCAGTTTCTAATAGGCTACCGTCCCTAGAGATTGCATGCTTGGTTGTACATTAAAACTTTTACCAGCTTAGTCTATTTTCTTTATTACAGGTTCTCAAAGGGGAAATTTCTTGAACACACTGGGTACAAAATCCAGTGTAGAATTAAATTCATTGATTTCTAGTAGTATTACATTAACATTCATTTAACTCTTTTAGCTTCGATAAGTGCGGAGTCTTCTGCCTAGATCTCACCGTTTAGAATCAGGAGATTGGCAAAAAAATGTTCTTCATTGATTAAATTTAAAAAAAAAAATTTCTTTATTGATTTTAGAGAGAGAGGAAGAGAGAGACAGAAACATTTATGAGAGAGAACATCGACTGGCTGCCTCCTGCATGCCCCCCACTGGGGATCGGGCCACAACCTGGGCATGTGCCCTGACCGGAATCCAACTGGCGACCTCTTGGTGCAGGGGGCAATGCTCAACCACTGAGCCACATCAGCCAGGCTTCATTGATTAAATTTATACCCCAAATCACTGTAGGTTTTAAAATATGTTCGTAAGTGCTCTTCCGGAGACATATTTGAGCGTTTTCTCTTTGCTTGCTTAGAATCGGCTGCGTTTCGCCGGCAGAGCCGCATGCTGTAGCTCCTGAACACACCCCTTTGGAGGGGGCAATACGACTGTGTTAAAGGGAGGTGTAAACCCCTTCTCAGTGATGAAGTCCAGCCACTGTGATCCAAAGGATGCCCGGGACCACTGGTAAGGGACCGCAAGAGCTCAGACCTAGAGCAAGGGGGCAGGTGGTAGGACAGACCAAAGGCCGGTACTAGAAAAGGCGTCCCGGCGCCCGTGTGTAATGCAAGGGTGAGGGCTAGCCCCGCTCTGCTCAGGACGCTGCAGCCGCGTGGCTGCCGGAACCTTGGGGGAGCTCTTACTTAACAGCACTCAGGAGCAAAGACACCACATAACCCCAATTAAAAAAAAAAAAAATTCATATGCATATTTCAATTAGCCCCTTGTCATCGCTTCTCAAGAGACGCAAGAGCATCCGGCCAGGTCCCCACTAGTGGTGACGCTCAGTTTTATCAGCCACCCACCTGCCCGTATTCCTGTTTGAGATGGGAAAACAGTTGTCCTCTGTGAACACCCTCCAAGCCAACATGGCTGTAGGTTTAGGCCACAGACTTCGTCCCCGGGGAAGGCATGGCTAGGCTAGGGGGACAAGCCTGGGGATCGGGCTAGGTCCTTGCTAAGCTATTGCAAGTCTCCGATTTTCTTTTTATCTAAGCAAATTATTATTTGAAGAGCGCATTCCACTTTTTCGAGCAAAATCCTCCAAAACAAAGATAAAATAAAACCAAAAAAAAAAAATTTTTTTTAAGAACAAGATATTGGAAAAGCACACATTTTGTAAGAAACTAAATGATTCTGCTCGGGTTGGAATAACAAGGTGGCCGCTGGCTTACTTTTAAAATATCAAAAGCAAGACTAGCCAAAGAAAAAGAAAAAAAAAAAACCAATTAAAGGTCTTGGTTTCCATTACCTATATTTGTATAAAAGTTATGTGTTGTTTTAACCAAACATGTGGTCTTTGTCCCTCTGTAGAGAATTCTGAGTTTTCCTGACACTTTGGCAAGAGGTACCACAACCCCCTGCCAGGCCAGTAAAAATCACACATTTTTCCTGCAAGGAAAAAAATGTCAATAAAAATGAACATTAAAAAGCGTCAAAGCTGAACTGGAACCTGTCTGCGGCTGCGCCCTGGTCAGCCTCCCGAGGTGCTTCGCAGCTTCTGCCGAACATCGCCCCCCAGCCGTCCGCAAGGCCAAGGCGGACAGTGCCCGCTTTCCCAGGACGCTCTCGAAATCGTCCTTCAGACACAGGCCCCTGCCCTTTACACAGCCTGCTAGAATAAATCGTCTGAATTAATTTTTAGAAATATTTAATGTTTCCTCTCGTATTGTACAAATTGATTCTTTAAGTTACTTCGAGCAGAATTGAATTTCAACCGCTTTTAGTGCACGGAGGAATAATCTCTGTCTCCTTTCGTGTCGGCACCTCTCAAGGCCCTGGTGTTGTAATCTGTCATAATAAAAAGCAGAGAAGTAAATACAATGCTGCTATCAAAATATGACAAGCTCATTATAACAAGCCACTCATAAATCTTGAAACAAAGGCACCGCCGCACATTTTGAAAATAGTAATTTTATGCAATTTGCATAGGATGATTTTATTTGAAACCAAGGCAGGTATTTCTTTCTATTTGCACACATAATGCTGAAATGAATTATACAATAATTCCACCACCCACCTCTAAAGATGGCCTGAAATTAGTTAACAAATGGCTGCAAAATACTTCACAATCATGAAATGCAAAATAAGACTATCTTACCCATAAATTCTTCTGCACAGCACAATTGGATTATGCTTCGATGGAAAGGAAGAAATAAACAGTGTAAAAAGGCAAATGCCCTGGAAGTAATCTTCTGGGTCGAGGGTGAGGAGAAGGGTTCTATAATGAGCTTCCTCTGGATATTAAAATTCACCACGTCCCTGGTAAGTCTCACCATGGCCTCAGGGGACATAGGCAAATGTGTGGAGTGAGCGAGCCCTTCTCCATAAAGACATAAATAAAATCTTGCAGCCCATGGCACAAAAACAACCTCTAATTTTAAATATTTTACTAGCGCCTTAAAAAAATCCTAAACCCAACTCAAGTCAGCTCAGTTCCTGATTGGTAGAAATGATTTGTCCCCCGCATTCTAACTGCCTGGCAGAGGTGAGGGTGTACCTAGTGGGCATGGAAAAATAATAAGCAATCAGAGAACACTGTTCTGCCTCAGCAGAGGAGCCAGTAGACCTATGAAGGCTGCCTGGCGGGAGACCCTGAGCGTCACCAGGAAGCCCTCCACTGGGCTGCGCAGTCCCTTTGCACACCCGTCCTGGGGTTTGGGCCCATCAACATGGCAAGATCCATCAGAATATATTGAACCGAATCAGTTGTATGTTGCACTACTAACAGAATAAACCTAAGCACACATTGAACCTACTTATACCTGACTGTCCACGTCCAGGTCTCTGTCCTGGGAAGCCTTAGCAAATCCTCAACAGGAGAATGTTAAGATGTTACGATTTCAGGGTAAGCCAACAAACTTAAGCTCTCATAATGTATATGATTCACAGTAAAGAGAAAACTCTGGTCGACTGCCAAAACTGGGAAAAATAATTAACAAGCAATTTCAGTTTCAACTCCTAGTTCCAATACTAATGAAAAATGTATCCATTCATTCAGAAGTGAAATGTCCCGAGCATCTGTGACAATGGACATGCCACTCGGATCTGCACAAGCTGGGTCCTGAATTCATAGTTTTCAGAGCAGCAGAGGGGGAAACAAGGAGGCAAGACAAGTGAGAGGGAACAGAGCCCCGATTAGGCAAAACAAAGAGCCACTTACTGGGGCTGGACGTCAGGAGAGACCTCAAGACAGGTGAGACCTCAGCTGAGACCCAAACAATGGAAAGGTGCAAGAAGTGGACAGATGTTCCATGCACAGGAAAATCATGAGCAAAGGCCTGGGAGCAAGAGAGAGCACATCCATCTGGAAGAACAGAAAGAAGTTCGTCATACAGCAGAGAGTTGGGAGAAATGAAAAGCAGGCTCTCTAAGGATTGCATGAGAAATGGGAAATCATGAAAAGGTATTTAAAAGGAAATCATAAATATATTGTATTTTTAAAAATTCTGACTGCACTGTGGAGGAAGAATTGGAGAGGACCAAGAACAATGTCTAGGCAGGAGAAAATGGTAACTGAGTAACGGCAGTAAGAACAGAGAGCTGTGAACAGGTATAAGGGCTGTTTAGCAATCAGAAGAGACCAGACTTGATTGGACAGGCTAGCATAATGAGTAAGTGTTTAGATGGCTTGGGTTCAAATCCTGATTCTGCCACTTACAGGGAAAGTCACTTAATCCTTCTGCACCTAGTTTCCCTTTCTGTTGTGTAGAAACAGTGCCTACTCGTGGGGTTGTTATGAAAAATAAGTTAATTCACAAAGTACTTAGAACAGTTCATGGCACATGATAAGTGCTCAAAAAATACTGTCTATTGAGTATAATAGTTCAAAAGTAGAAACAATTGTTCATTAACTATAGAATGGGATGTGGCAGAAAAGAGGAGACAACGCCAAGGATCTTACCAAAGGGTGGACGACACTCCCTGTGCTAGTTATCTACCGACGGCATCTCAGCTCCAAATCCACGCTTCACTTCATGCTCTGAGAGTGGAGGCGGACCCAGTGAGCTTCTCTCCTTTGCAGCTGGCATTCGGCTTTGTCGACAAAAGGCACTAGCGGGTAATGCAGGCAGAAGGGACTTCTCTGTCTGGCTCCGACGTGCTTCCATTTGCTTCTTTTTGCTCCTACGCAGGGCTGCCAATGGTGCATGTGGGGTCATCCAGCAGTTCTCACCCCCATCGAAGTCCAGGGCACAGGTCCATTGAGTCTGAGATACCCCAGAAGTTGCCTTCCCAGCCTTGGCCTAGCTGCACCCTGGAACGGTGTCTCCCACTTGTAATAGTGGCCAGGCACAGCAGGGGGTAACCCAGCAAACTTCTCTGCCATCCACACCTTCTTCATTATGGTCTGAATTCCAGTCAGTTGTCCTTTCCTTAGATATTCTCCCTTGATCCCACGGTATTCTTAACCCTTTTATAGTTAGTCCCTTTTATAGTTCATAATTCTTTACATTAATCATTTCCTGTTTAAATTACTGTATGTTTTCTGTCTCCTGATTAGACCCTGATCAATACAGTATTCTTCATTGAAATAGGAAACATAGAAAAAGAGACAGGTATTGAAAAGATCAATTACGTTTTGGGCACACTGGGCTTAAGATGCTTGTTGGACATCCCGACGTCACTGTCTGGTAGGAAGCTGAGTCTCTGGACAGTCTAGAGCTCAGGAGATGTGTCCAAGCTATAGAAGGGCTTAGAAGAGAATAGCCTTAAGGTCTCCAAAATCTTAGTAAATGAAGCATGTATGTAAAAGCCACGGGTCAGGAAGACAGTTTTTTTTTTAATTTTTTGTGTGTTCATAGGTCTCATCAAGAATCCCTAAATGCGTTATATGTGTGGCATTTCGGCAAAAGACGTATGGTAGTTTTGTGTTGTGTACATTAGGTAATGTTTTGTATCAATTGACGTTTTCCAAACTAACTGTAAATATGGTTGAAAAGGGCCAAGCCCTATAATAGCCAGATAACCCTAATTACACTCCCAGCCTGGAAGCTTAAACGTGGCGGAGGCCGGGGAATCATCAGCCATGGCGGCTACTCTGGATCTACAAGCAGGAAAACTCTCACTCATGTTCCAGAACTCTAGGAAGCGCACTGAAAACCGGTGAACTGCTCAAGTTTGAAACAACTAGATACAAACATACTGTGAAGAGACCGGTCCGCCCCTTCTACTTTTTCCAGAGCGTGGACCGCACCAACATAACTTGCTCCTTGCTTCTCTCGTTGCTCAAAAGTTTGGATCTACTGACCACAAAAAAAGGAAGTTCCATCAGCAGTTTGCAAAGAAACAATTTGGAAGAGAAATGTATTAAATCCTCAGGGAAATTAAACCCAAATAATCCACTAACAGCTTTACAAAATTAACATTAGACTATGAATTGAATTAATTGCCTCTTACTGTGGGGATCCTCGGCTGCCACAGACCAAAACAAATGAGGTCAATGATGTCAACTGCCTTAGGAGAGGCCCTGGGCAAGTGTGACTGGGGGCACCCAAGAGTTTACCCACTGTTGTTTTCAACTTTCTGATTTATTCTAGAGATCTCTACTACAGAGACAGCTCTTCACTTCCGTCCTCTCACGCCTCAGGTGATGGTAGGTTGGTGAGAGAGGCCAAAGGTAGCACAACTCTTGACACAAAGGGTACAGTTTCATCACTCACTCTTTTGTGAACTCGCCTCTAAGTGTCTGTGTCTAGAAGTAGCTAGGGTGTTGGAAATCAGTCAATGTAAGGTCTTTCTCTTCTGAGAGGGGTGAATGGACAGGTGGGAACAAGTAATGATTTCTCTAGAACCTAGGCAGCCTAGTGATGGGAAAGTCTTTAAGAATGCCAGTCGTCTGCTCCAAGAGAAACTATCTTTGGCATTTCAGTAAATAAGCATTTATTTCTGTAAATTCTTTTCTTATGCCATGATGTCTGTATGCCCGTGGCAATGTGAGATTACTTAAATAATATGAGCCAGGGGAGCCACAACAGCAGCGTGTGTGTGACTTACCAAACCTCTGCTAGGGTTCTTAAGGGCTTTGAGGAGGAAGGTAGGATGCAGCATCTCATAAAAACAAAATCCAGATGATTTATACAGTTTTGCCAAATAAGGCCCACAGGGCAAATACAAAAGGCCTTGAACTGCCTCCAGCTTCTCCTGAGACAGCCAGTTTGTCAAAATGCCTGTCACGTGGTCTTACGCGCACCCTTCGCTTATGGCTGACATTTACTCCCAGAGCTCTTCAATAACCAAGCAGCATTTTGCAAAAAGTTAATTAATGGCATTTTATTTGGGCATTGTGTGACTTAGAATTATTTTCACGTTCTTTTTTTTTTTTTTAATCCCTTCACCTTTTTCACCTAGCCCCTATTTTCACATTCTTAATTTTGTTTGACATTTTGAAAATAGTATGCCTAGTTCTTTTATGTGGATTAAACAAAAATTTTTTTTTAATGTGGCTAGCGTGCATTGAATACTGTTTATCCCTTCTCCCAAGAATTGACGCAAACACCAAAATATGTTTTGTTTGAGGTTGGAGAAATAAAGCATTGTTTGTTTGGAATCTTAATTACTACAGTCCCAAACTTCCCTAATTAGAAGCTCCTTTTTAATGAGAAAAATTATTTTCAAAGTTAATGAATTTGCAAGCAGAAACACTGCTGTCTTCCAAAATGCATTAACCTCATTCCTTACAAACATGTTTTAGTGAAACACTCTAATTAATATTAGCACTTATTATTAATTAATTACTTTTCTTTGTTTTTAGACAGTATAAAAAGACCACAACATCCCTTCTTGTAGACATCAAGCTGCACGAACAAACTTAATTCTACAGTTTAGACAAAATGGGGGTTATTTCATCAAAACAATTCATTTTACTGACTTTCGCTACTTCAAGCTTGTTAACATCCAACATCTTCTGTGCAGATGAATTAATGATGTCCAATCTTCACCGCAAAGGAAAACATGACAAATGTTCTGAGGTGAGCTTTTTAACTGTACCTAACCTGACTAGCAGTAACTATATACTTGCCCGGAGTCAAATGATTCTGTGAAGGGTAAGGAAGAGTCCGTCTGTGCTTTCTTTCCGACGGACTTGAGCGTTCCCATGACCGCGGATTGCAGTAACTGGATGTTTTAACAGCAGCACACAGCCCGGCCCCTTCGGTGGCGGTATCAGTACGGGGTATGACAGTTTGCCAGCACAAGGTGCATTAATAAGTTCCACTGGACTCAGCAGCACACAGTTGTAATAAATAGTTGCAGAAATAAGTTCAGCATACATTTCAGATGGGCATCTGAATTATCTTCAACTCAGACCAAAAAATATGACATTCGGATATCCTACTTAGCAAACAGAAGCTGGTAAGTTTGCGGTAAATCTAACTAAAATATTAATCCCCAGATGGTGGATATGCAACCTGTCTTTATTTTCTTCTTTGTGCTCTTAGATATTCTCCAAATTTGCTGAAATGAGATATATTACATTTTACATTCAGAAAACAATCGTTGAAATATCTTTATGTGGACAAACTTTCATTGTTAAACTAAATCTAATCACACAGTTGCTGCATTTTAAATGGTTTCTTTAAAGTTGGTATACTACTGAGGCAGTAACCCACAAACTAACTGGTGCTTCACTAAAAATTTAATTTATATAGTAATAAAAATACGATTCGTTTCTTGAGAAATCCTTTTAGACCAGAACTCTGAATAGGAGTCGATGAAAAGGAAATTAAACAGGGGACGTGCAGAAGGCAGCCAACTCATGTTTTCCTCCCATCAGTGTTTCTATCTCTCTCTCCCTCTCCCTTCCTCTCTCTCTAAAGTCAATAAAAACATATTTTTTTTAAAAAAGGAAAGAAAGAAATTCAGTGGCGCCTCCTCCACTGTAGCTCGGAGCCTGGCCAGCAGCTCTGTTTCGTGGACCCCACACTGTAGCCTCTGCAGAGGGGAGAAGGGGGTGTGGAGAGGAAGTGGGCGGTTTCTCTAAAATCAAAATACAAAACTATATGAAATGCTCCAGAAACAATGTGAATCAAAACCCGAAAGAGAAGAACTGCAATAAAATTAACTCTGGTCTCATTTCAATACCCCTTTATGTCCCTGCTGCTTGCTTGCACACATCGCTGTGTTCACTCTACATATTACTATTTTATAGTTGCCGTACAATAGTCCAGGGAGAAACTAGATTGCTTTCGGAAGCTTAATGCGAATTATTTATTAAATTATTCTGCACAGGAAAACACAAACTTTGTTTATAGCTTTAACAATTCTACAGATTAAAGTCTGGATTTAAGTTAATTTGGGGTTCAAATCTATTGCTTACAAGAATAATAAATCATTTTAGTGGCCATTTCTAATGATCGCATAGAGGAGACCTGACAAGGGGAGAGAAAAGAAGTCTCAATTTTGAAGAATTAAAGGACTAGGGTCCAAAACATTTCATGAAGATGAGCCCACCCGCAGTCCACAAAATGCCACATTCGGCAGCCAACTTGCCCTGGAGACTTGGGAGGCCCACGGAAGGAAGCACAGGAGCAGGGGCCAACCCGTCTCTGAGATTTGGGGAAAATATAGAGGAAGGCATCTCGAGACCTGTCCCTAACCTGCCCAAAGGTTTGGGGGAGCAATCGCCAAAGTGTCACTGCAGGCCCCCGGAAATCCAGAATCCCGATCAAAAACGCCCAAAGTAAACACCTGAAAACCCGTGACACTGTGTGGGCAGTTACATGCAGCTGGTCCAGAAACTTTAAAACGGTTTACATCTTCTCAAAAGAAGTTTCTAAGGAAGTTAAGATTCTTAGCGGGAAGAAGGCGAAGACACAGGGAAAAAACACCTGTTCACGGAGAACCGCAGAAGGTGGGTGTGAACGTGCCTGCGGTGTACACGATGAGCCGGCTTCTCCTGAGCCCCGCACGGGCCACCTCATTGCCCCACAGCCACACACTAGGTAGGAATGTGTGGTGACAGGATCGGGAATTTCAGCTTATGACCTTGTCCGACATTTGATCTCTCTGACACAACGAAAGGTCCCGCAAAGAGTTCTCTGCACGTACAAAGGACATCCGGTTCTCAAATTCAAAATTTCTTTTCTGGATCTCAACTTGTAAATAATTTCTGTTATTATGTCATTCTTTTTAGTAATTAATAAGTATTTATTGAGCATTTACTATGGGCCCACTCTCGGAGAGTGATTTTCTGGGAACCTCTCTGGCGTGGCTTTGGGCTGAGGGCCAGCAGGCCCCCTGCGGGCCTGCCTCCCATACATAGCTGGGGGGACCTGGGTGAGGTAGGGGTTGGTGGAGCTTCGACACCTCTTCTGAATCCTAAAGGGGAGTGTGGCCCCCTTGCCATCCATAATTGTCATGGCAATGCCAGGTATTTCTCGCCTCTGCGCCTCCAGATTTGGTCCCTAGTTACCAACTCTGAGCAGCAGAGAAAGAATTGTGCAACCTCCTGCTACATTAATAAATAAATAAATGGCCACTTGGTCCCTTGATACTATATGGCATAAGGAAATTTCTTACCAAATAACATGGGTTCTTTACCTAAACCCTTGCAATGTATGGAAAATGTTAGGTGAATAACCAGGTGTCAGCTGCCCCCTTACCTGCTTGGCTTACCCTGGTTAGCTCCTCCCAGCCTCTTCACCAGCTTCCACAAGAAATCCATGCACATGAGGGCTGTGCAGTGTCGCTGAGGATCTGTGGAATCTCGCCGAGGGGGTCACATTGCACAGCATGTCACTGAAAAAGTCTCAATTAGATAAGCCACTTCTCCCGTCTCTCTTTAACTGGACCACCAGCAAATCCCCTCCTCTTCTGACCTCCGCTGCTCACCCCAGGGTGGCTTCATGGGCTGCAACCCACACAGTCACACAGGGCCCCGGGTTTGGTTAAATACCCTGTTGTCACTGTCTTGAAATTCTTAATAACTTTGGACAAAAGGGCTGGTATTTTTATTTTGCACTGAACCCAATAAATTATGTAGCCACCAAACTTGACCCTACTGGCTCCTCCGCCCACACCGCCAACATCCAGTCTCTCTCCACATTTATTAATCAGAGTTTCCTACATAAGACTCAACGGCCTGTCATGCAGGCCCGGGAGGTCTGCTTACATCCTACAGTGAGTGTAAATATAACTGTATGACTTGTGAGATGTGATCAAAATGCAACTTTATTTTTGCATCCCACTATCCCCTTTCCAATGTAAGGGGCAGGGACAGGGTTGTGCAGAAATCTTCGCCTGGCCCTGGATGAAAGCTTGGACGGATGCCATGAACTTCATTGCTGCTCTTAAGTCATGTCAGTCCCTTGGCCTCTCTAAGTCAAAAGCACACGGTCTCAATTTCATTGTAATCAACAGTTCAATCTGTGCTCAGCCATTCATTCATTCATTCATTCATTCATTCATCCTCTACTGTTCCCAAACGAGGTCCAACAGACAGGGGTGTGGTCAAATTCCGTCTACTCCCTTCCAGCCTCCCCCGGTCCTCACTCTCTGCTTGCTTAGTTGGACTTCACTGGCATGGAAGAGAATGTGAGATGAGAGGCGAACAGATAGTATAGTTCTCCCAGAGTGGGCGGCTTCACTTCTGGGGCCCAGAGGATGGTACTGCCCGCCACTGTGGGCCCTCTCCCTCCAACTCTTCTGTTTCCCATGATACTTTTCAGTCCCCAGGCTGGCCTCAGCCCTCGCCCTGGAACACACGCCCGTTTCTCTTCTGGGGGTCCTCTGCAGCAGGACTCAGAACAGCTCCTGGTTCCCAAAACCTTGATCTGCTCCCCGACGGCTCACCCTCCGCACTGGAGCCCCCCAACCCTGCCTCCCCAGACACTCCAGCTCTCTGGCCTGGAGGCGGGCACCAGTCCTTTGTTCCTCTCAGCCACCTGGAGCACATCTCCCCTTCCGAAGGAAGCCCCTCCCTGGAGAAGGAGAAGGGACACAGTAATCACCCGACTCCTGGGCATGGGCAAGGGGCCTTCACAGCAAGGTAACACACTCTCCAAAACAAATCTCCTCATAAACCCAGATCCTATCCTTTAATAGTCTCCAAGTGGGTGAGGGAATTGAAAACTAGGAGAAGCACTTTTCAACCACTTCCTTAAAAAACCTGCCAATGGCCATTGGTTAGAGCATCACCCTGATATGCCAAGGTTGCAGGTTTGATCCCTGGTCAGGGCACAGACAAGAATCAACCCATGAATTCACCAGTAAGTGGAACAACAAATAGGTTTCTCACTTTCTCTTCCCTTCTTCCTCTCTCACTAAACCGAATCATTTTTTTTTTCCAAGTCTACAAATGGAGATCTTGCCTTAGGAATTTCATATCGATTAGATTTGGGTGTTAAAGATAAAACTTCACTTTTGACGCCCTTTGCAACAAAGATAAATCTCTCCTTATAAGGAATGCTTATAGCTGCTAAAAGTGACAGTTTCTCTGAATCGTTACATATACAGGTACAATTTTCCTGGGCAGTTTGGAGTTCTGGGGTTAATTTCTCACTGAGGCTTGTGATCCCATTATGTTCCAGAATTACTGCAACACAAGATATTTTGTTTCTAGAATTATTTTAAATTCTTATCTAATTCCATTTATAAATGAATAGTGTTATCTTACTGGCCATCAAAGTGCTATGAACATAATGCTGAAATAATCAGAACCACTCAAGTGGTTCGGCCCGACCCTCCTCCAAGCACCAGCTCTTTGCAGTAGTTCAGAACAGAAGTGATCTGGTGATCATGCGCTTCTCCTCAGCGTGCCTTCGGGTCCATCCTAAAACATCCTCCCTCCAACACTTCCCTTCGGGAAATTCCACCTGCATTGGCCCTGACCTAAAACCCAGGCAGCCTGTAAAAGTGAGGAGCGTGGGGGGGCCTTGGAGGAAGCTTGGGGATGACACATGTTATACGTCAACGGTTTCCATGGAAGGCAACTGCCACGTGATCTCAGGCCCACATTCCATACATCATACTATGACAGTGACCTTGAGAAATACAAAAAGGAAAAAAAGTGTACTGGCTCAGAGACCAATTTCTCAGTGAGAAAAATGAAAGGTCAGTGTTCATCTAAGTGTGACCAACAAAATGAAATGGGCAAGGAAAGTGAGGGCGCTTGGCCTCCACTTCGTGCGTGTGTGTGCATGTGTGCATGCGTGCGTGCGTGTGTTCGTACTTTTTAAAACATTTATCTTTATTGTTTAAAGTATTACAGATGCTCCCCCTTCCTCCCACCACTGACCCCTCCACCCCACTCCTGCTCCTCCCCAGGCCGGCACGCACGCACTGCCGTCTGAGTCCACGGGTTATGCATACATGCATATACATTCTTTGGTTAATCTCTTCCTGCCCCCTTCGCTCTGAGATTCCTCGGTCTGTTCCCTGCTTCCCTGACTCTGGATCTATTTTGTTGATCGGTTTATTTCGTTCACTGGATTCCACATGCAAGGGAACTGTTTCCCTAGAGATCTTCCTGCAGACGTTACATGACACTTCTCCTGTGGATCCTATCAACTACACGTTATTCCTACAAACACTTTCACATTTCTGTTCCTTTGTTCATTCCAGTTCCTTCATCTCAAAGCCATTTTTCTGTCAAAATCCTTCAAGACCCAGTTTAAATTTGGATGTAGCAGCATATAACAGAAAACCTAAATAGCATTGTTTTAACCAAGTAAGGTCGGTGGCCTCCTGCATGCACCCCAACTGGGGATTGAACCCACAATCTTTTGGTGTACGGGACAGTGCTCCAACCAAATGAGCACCTGGCCAGGGCTAACCAAGGAAGACTTTTTTTCTCACATAAAATGTCTGGAAGGAAGCAGTCCAGGGCTAATATGGAAATTCCAGTCATCACGGGTCCAGACTCCTGCCATTTTTCTCCCCCACTTTCCTAGCACATGGCTCCCACCAGGCCGTCATGTCCCTGTCCAGGCAGCAGAGACAAAGACAGGCCCAGGGGTGCTCTTTTCCCAAGGGCCCCTTTAAAATCACCATCCAACATCCTTCCTGTCATTGGCCACCCCACTCAGCAAGTGACGCTGGGAAACAGTTTCTCCGCCGGACACATTGCCCAAGCACTACTGCCATGGTCAAGGGAGCATGGGTATTGGATGGACAGCGAGACGGTCTGCCCAGCCTCTCTAAGCTCACTTCCCTATATAAAATATGACATATTTCAATTTTTTCATCCACTAGGCCAAGATCAACACTGCTGACATCTTAAATAATTCTTTGCTGTGGGTAGGCTGCCTTGTGCCCATAGGGTATTCAACAGCACCCATAGCCTCTACCACTAGATGGCAGTAGCACCACCCCACAAATGTGACAACTGGAAATGTCTGCAGACATTGCCAACTGCTTCCCGGGGTGCAAAATCACTCCCAACTAGGAACCGGCGTGCAAAATCACTCCCAACTAGGGCCCGGGGTGCAAAATCACTCCCAACTAGGGCCCGGGGTGCAAAATCACTCCCAACTAGGGCCCGGGGTGCAAAATCACTCCCAACTAGGGACCGGGGTGCAAAATCACTCCCAACTAGGGGCCGCGGCATTAGATGGCCCTACACTTGGTTTCCCCTCCCTCCCCGGCTTCATAAAAATAGTGACTATTTATTGTTATAACTGTGTCTGTTTTAACATGTAAAGCTGTTTTGGCCGTTTCTGTTCATGCTCATTTTTATCCGAGAACTGAGCTCAGGGAGAGCTCTCTGAAGAACTGGAGCGAACACGTGAGCTCAACAGGAGTCTGACTTCAAAGTCTGTGCTCCTCTCCTCACCCACTGTCCTGTCCACCACCACAGCCACCTCCCATCCAGCCCACTAAAGGCTGAAGCATCTAGGAAACAGTTGTTGAATTAAGGTTTAAAAAGAAAACAAGCGCCCTAGAGCCCAGGAATAAATCAATGTTCTATAACACTATATAGAGATTTTATAAAGAGGAAAGGCAGAAAAGAAAAGGGAAGGAGAGAAGGAGGGAGGGAGGGAGGACAAAGACCACAGACTCCTGGACAGCTTTTAAAAAGTATTTATTCACCTTAAGAGCAGGTAAGGAGGTGCCCTCCTTAGCATGACTATAAAGGGTAAACAGGTCACAGAATAAACACTGGACCACTACCATAATTTGAATTTCTATGTTTATTTCCTAAAATCATCTTGGAATTTTTTTCTTCCAGGACCTTGTCAGATACTCTGTTTTCTCACTGGGGTTTAAAAGAAACAATTTATGAAAATGAGCAGTGCTCAGTGTAAAACAACTAGCCTGGACCACTTTTATCTTGGACTCTAAAGGAACAATCAATGCTTTTTTCCACCTGGAGCAGACAAAGTGCTCTTGTTGATGATGAAACTCAGCTATCAGTTTCTGCTTCAGTGGAGACCTGAACTGGTGGAGAGTCACTGAAATATGGAGTCACTGAAATATGGAGTCCCCGGCAAGTGGAGGCGCCGGGGATCAACTTTCGCAAGGACAGGTCTTTCACTCTCTGGGTTATTTCCAGTCTCTTACACACCTCATTGGTGCATTAGGACAAAGAAGTAAAGGAATTAAAATAAATCAGAATACAATTCATGTGGGAGTATTCCAGTATTTCAGCCTTCTCCCTCCTCTCCCCCACATTGAGATTTGTTACCAACTGCTCTGTGGAAATATCATCACTTTGCTTCATAGAGTCAGGCTTGAATTAGGAAAATATGTGATGGACGTGTGTCCCTCTTTATTATATCCAGTGTTTATTTTAACTTACTATTTATGAAGTGGCCCTGAGTTCCTAAGATGTTTATTAGGTATTGAACATTTTATTCATTACTATTAGAAATAATAAAAAATTGGGCAGCTTTCACTTGGCTTATTTTTATGTATTTCTTTTTTACTGTGGCAAAATATACATAACAAAATGTACCACTCTAACCATCTTTAATGTACAATTCAGTGGCATTAAGTGCATTTTACTTCCCTTTGCACGTAGTCTATTCTCTAGTTATACTCACACTATTATACCTAAATAACCATATCAAAAGCTTTAGTGTTATTTCACCTACCATAAAATTCCTATGACAACAATAAGGTTGATGCTTTTTTTAATAGAATTTATTGGGGTGACACTGGTTTGCAAAATCATACAGGTTTCAAGTGTACAACTGAATAAAACATTATCTGTACACAGTATTGTGCACCCATTGCCCAAAGTAGTCTTCTTCCATCCCCTTTGCCCACCTTTGCCCACCTCCACCTACCCTTCCCACCCCTCTGGTTATCACCACTCTGTGGTCTGTGTTTCTGTGTTATATACATATGTTTTTTGGTTAATCCCTTCACCGTCTTTCATCCAGTCCCCTAATCCCTCTCCCCTCTGGCAGCTGTCAGTCTGTTCCATGTATCCATGCATCTGTTTCTATTTTGTTCATTAGATTCCACATATAAGTGAGATCATATGGTATTTGTCTTTCTCTGACTGGCTTATTTCACATAGCATAATGCTCTCCAGGTCCAAGGATGATGCTTTTAGAGATGCCCTGACTCTGACAGACTCAGATGTTAGTAGGAGAGTCACATTTCCACCAGAACGCTCTATTTTCCCTATATTCCCTTTAAGCTTATGTTGAATGGGGTAATTATTGCTCATCTTTGTATCTCCTGAACTATTGTATCATTTCACTTGGGGCCAGAGCTAATGGTTCTCCAGCAATACGTGGAACAGTCGGGTGTGCGGAGGTATGTGTTTCATAACCGAAATGAACATGAAGAGTTAGGTTAGCTCATTTTCCTGAGAATTAAAGGATGGTCAACAGTGATTCATAAGCTATTTTACAGCACATTTCTTTGAACTTCAGGGCTCTGTCACATTGTTCCTAATAGCCTGTTTTTCTCCTATATCATTGGGTTTTCCTCTCATATTACACCCATGTGATACATTTATTCCCATGTGTAGCTTAGGAAATGGGAAGTATTATTGCCCATTATCTCTCCCTAAATATAGAAACTAACATATGAAAGGAGTCAACCAGGAAAATCACAATTAGAATCAGGAGTGAAATTAAATTATAATGAGATTAATGTCGAATTAATAGTCTTTGTAAAAGTAGAGAAATAGTATTTAATCCTGAAGAAAAATTATCTCAAAATGTATTTTACTTCTTGCCAGATTTCCAGGCATTAGTATATTATGGTTAATAAAACATAAAACTATTGTGTCTCTTTCTCAAAATATGCAACAATACTAATTAGCTACAGCAATGCACCTACATAATTTTCAAACCGCTTGTAAAATAACATGTAGCTTTCCCCTTATAATAAAAAGCACTGAAATGTAATCAATATTGCAATATTGCTTTTTACCACCAGAGGGCAGAAAATGCTCCACATTGAATGTACTTAACTAGTTTTAAATTCTTTGACCAAAACAATAACCACCAGCACCACAAAAAGTCTCTAAGATCCGCTGATTGTATTCTGTACAATACACTGTAAATTAAGGCTCAGTTAACAACTTTAAAATTTTAAATGAATGCACAATCACCTAAATTCAACAGTTCATAGAAGGTAAAAGTAAACATCATTTTTGCATCCTGAGGCATCAGGGACTCAGGACATCCTACAGGAAAGGTAGAGTACTTAAACAAGCCAACACACACTGCAATTGAGAATCAGCAATATGTTTTCTGTGTTAAAATATCTACAATGAGCCCTGGCCAGTTTGGCTCAGCGGTAGAGCATTGGCCTACCAACCAATGAGTCCTGGGTTTGATTCCAGTCAAGGGCACGTACCTCCGTTGCGGTTCATCCCCGGCCCTGGTTGGGGTCGTGAAGGAGGCAAACAGTTGATGTGTCCCTCTCATGCCAATGTTTCTCTCTCTCCCTGTGTTTCCCTCTCTCTCTACCTGAAGATAAATGGAAAAGAACCCTCGGCTGAGGATTAAAAAAAAAAAAAATATATATATATATATATATATATATATATATATATATACACACACACACACAATTAAATGCAAAGGTTGTATTTATTACAAAATTGAAATAGCTACTGAAATTACAAAGTAATATTAACATTTGACTCTTTAATTTCCATGGGGACCTTCTTTTACCACAAACCAACTGTAGATCTAACTGTGGGCAAGGATGTTTTCAGTTTCCTCTTAATATATCTTTTTGACCTAATTAACTTGTTTCTCTCCCAATTAAGCCATTTACATTTCAGTAGCTAAAGCATTACTTTGTTTGATTAGAAACCACAACCTCTTCACTTTTTCACTCTCATTAATTAAAACACATCATGATAAATTAAGCCATTTGGATTTCAGTCTGGATGGGTGACATTTTAACAACTGCCCCTTCACCCTCCTCTCTGTCAATCTGGGCCACGTCCTACATCACAGGACAGCAAGAGGGCAGTGGTGGCCGTCTGCGAAGGGAATGGAGCCAGGGTCACACATCACCCAAGTCAGCGCTCTCCCTGGTGCATGAGCCTCTCACTTGCCAATCAAACCTTTACCTAATAGGGTTGTGCACGACCATACACAAGATACTAAATCATTTCTGAAGTCTTGTTTCTTACCCTAAACGAATCTGCTTCCCCACTTGCAGGTCTATGGACCCTATTCACGCCGATACTAACAGACACAGCACAGTGGGACAGAAAAGCTGGGGACCGAGCCACGCAGCAGTGTCACTTCTTTCGGACTCTTGAAAGCAAAGCGCTTTCAGACTCAGGGCTAGTCATCAAAGAGATGTATGACTGCCTGTTGGTGGAACTGGCAAGTTTGAAAGAAACTGGTAACAATTACAGCTGCCCTGGCCTAGATCTAGCATGAGCCAGAGAAAGGTGCTGGAGCAAAGAGGGGATGGCTGCACATGGAGAACACCAGAGAGGGCATTCCTGCGCGGACTGTGGAGCTGCACCGATTGACCTCCAAAACCGTATCAGTCTTCTCTGAAGATGAATTGATGTTGGAAGGAAATACATGCACCAAGTTTAAAACGTCAAAAGAATTCTACGGGGCTTATAATTAGGGTCACTGCGTCCAGTTTCCCGGGAACGTTTCTGAGTTGTGCGTATTATCCCAGTATAATTTTAATAGTGCCCCTTCACCCTTCAGAGTGTCCCAGTTGGATGAAAAATACTGCCTCGAGCCCAACCTCATCCACCCCTTTTTATTCCCCAGAACAAGCTCCTCTGGATTCATTTAGAATTTTTCTATATGGCTTCAAAATTCTAAAACAAACAACAAATGATTAAACCACTTGCGTCAGTTAACACTGCCTTTGAATCAGGGGGAGGGAAGCACTGACTGACCCAAATAGAAAGAGGTGCCTGGAAGGTACACTGTTTGAAGACTTGTTCATCTAAAAACGACTTTTTCTCCATCACACTTTGTTGGGACTTCATATCCATCCAAATTCTCAACCAAGTGTTAGGATCCCAAATCAACAGTGCCGGGGCAGGAAAAGTAGGGTCACTGGGTCACTGCTGGGACACACTACCTGCTGAAGGCCAGGAGGTCCGGGGTCACAGGACCTGGGAGTCACGTGACCGGGAAAGGGCCAGGGACAAGCCGCAACCACCAGTCAAATAACTCCCCTCTTTGTTCCTCGACCCCACCCCCCTATGAAACTTCCCTGGGCAGCCACTCCCCTGGCCCGCTCCACCGGGACCAGCGAACCTCGCCCTGGAAGCTTCAACAAAACGTTTGCCCGCTTTTGCGGCTCCGTGTCTCCCTTCCTGGGAGAGGCCTTCCGCCTGCATCTCGCTTCAGAGTCCGATGTGGAGCTGTCCGCTGCGAATGTCTTACTCTGAACCTTCTCACAGGCAAGGATATGTAGAAGAAACATAGTATATGTGGGGTTCAGTACTGTCTACAGCTTCGGGTATCTGCTAGGGGTCTGGGAACATATCCCCCAAGGACAAGGGGGAACCACTGTGATTTAACATATACTATGTAGATGCTATGATACAATTATAAGTCTGTGTGTGTGTGAATGTAATTTTATTTTATTTATTTTTTAATCCTCACTGGAGGACATTTTTCCATTTCCTGTTCAGATAGAGTGGGAGGGAGGGAGGGAGGGAGAGAGAGAGAGAGAAACATCGATGTGAAAGGGACACATCGAGTGGCTGCCACCTGCACGACCAACCAGGGCCGGGGACAAACTACAACCGAGGTTCGCGCCCTTAGCGGGAACCAAACCCGGGTCTCTCTGGACCGCAGGCCAACGCTCTAACCGCTGAGCCAAACCAGCCAGGGCTGTGAACATAATTATAAATCCTACACAACCCTCTGAGGTAAATATCCTCATCTGACATATGAGAAAAATAATCTAGGTTTATAATAAATAATAAATAAAAATGTTATTATTATTATTATAAATAAGCTGGAGATCAAAGCTATGCTTTTATCCTCTCTACCCTGAATTTCCTTTCTTCTCTGTGGAAAGCTGAATGTCCGCTCTTTCGCTCCCTCTTAGTGAAGGGTCTCGGTATTACTGCACTGCCGTTGCAGTACCTACTGGATTATACGATTAGCTCCCTTTCTCATGTGGTAGTCCCCCCCATCCTTGGGGGATACATTCCCTACCCCCAGTAGATATCTGAAACTGTGGACAGTACTGAACCCTACATGCACTATATTTTTTCCTCTATAGATACATGCGTATGATAAAGTTTCATTTATAAATTAGGCACAGTAAGAAGTTAACAACAATAATAAAGTAGCACAATTACAGCAATACACTGTAATAAAAATTATATGAATGTGATGTGTCTCTGATAACCAATCCAATAAACAAAATGGCAGCTCAGTGACTAATCGGGCGGTTGGCATGTACAGCGTGGACGCACTAGACACAGGGGTGACTCAGGTCTTAGGCAGGACTAACAGCTTGAGATTTTAGCATGCTACTAAGAATGGCATGTTATTTTTTTAAATGTTTTTGTTTATCGATTTTAGAGAGAGAGGAAGGGAGAGGCAGAGAGAGATAGAAACATCGATGAGAGAGAACATAGATTGGCCGCCTCCTGCATGCCCCCCACTGGGGATTGGGCCCACAACCTGGGCATGTGCTCTGACCGGGAATCAAACCGGCGACCTCTTGGTGCATGGGTCAGTGCTCAACCACTAAGCCACACCTGCTGGGCATGGCATATAATTTTAAACTAATGAATTATTTATTTCTGGAATTTCCCATTTAATATTTTCAGACTGCTACTGAATGAAACCACAGATAAGGGGGACTACTGTATCATTATAGTACTAGTAAGGTTTGTGAGTTATCAATATATTGGCTGTTAGCTCCAAATCCACTCTTCTTTGCCTTGCTCTGTGATATTGGAGTCGGACCCTGTAAACATTCCTCCTTAGTTAGATGGCAGGATTTAAGGTTTCTCAACAGAGAGCACTGAATGCCAGCGCAAGGCAATGATGACAGGAAGACATTTACGCTTCAGGTAGTGGTCCTCTGTTATTATTCAAGACAGGAGCCCAGCAGCTACACAGAAGACTTCTGGCTGTGTCCTCAGATGGCTCTCTCTCCACCAACAGCCACATCTGCCCCACACCCTCCAGCAATGACAAGCCACTTCTACAGGGAGTCTCCAACAATAGCAGACTACTCCGAGAGAGAGTGTCAACCCACATGTCACCTTTCTACAGGATCTCTCCAGCAAGGTAGTTACTTACTTCATGGTGGTTCAGAGCTCCCAAAAGCAAGTGTCCCAACAAGGAGAAAGTAGAAGTCACCTTAAAGACTAGGTCTAGAATTAGCACAGCGTCACTTCGCTGCATTCAAGTAGTTGACATGAGTCACAGAGCAGCCCACGCACATGTGGGTGGGAACTACACATGAGCATTAACAGTGGGAGCTATGGTTCCTTGGGGGCCATCTTTGGAGTCTAGTCCACCAGAAGCCGGAAAGAAAATACACAGCATTACTACAGTCTTCATTTCTATAATTCCTGAGGCTTGAAGTGATATTCATAACTTTCTTATTCTACCATATCTTCCATGTTTTCTTTGCCCTCAGACAGCACCAGGTAAAGGGTTTTGTTTTATTTTTTTTAACCTATATTTTTTTAATCTCCATTCCTCAGGAATCTGAATCCTCAGTGGTGCTGCCTTTATTGGGCTTGCTATAGTTTTCCATTGACTTTTATTATTGAGCATGAACACACTAAAAGGCACTCTAGAAAGTCCCAGAGAATTTCAGGCATGTTCTCTGTCCCCTCGGTATAGCAGCAATTCACTCCCCCTTACTTACTGGGATCAATTATTCCAGCCAGTATAGGAAACCCCTTCTTTGCCTTTTGGTTCAGTGCATTTTTTATACATTTTATTTTAAAGATTTTTAAATTGATTTTTAGAGGCAGAGAGAGGAAGAGGAAGAGATGTCAGTGTGAGAGTGTAACATCAATCAGCAGCCTCCTGCACGCCCTCTACCAGGGATGAAGCTTGCAACCCAGGCATTGCCCTAACCAGCAACTGAATTGCCAACCTTTCAATGCACATGACAACGCCCAACTGAGTCACACCGGCCAGGGCTCTGTTCAGTGCACTGAAGGTAAGAAGCTACTCTTCTATATTATACTGTATTCACCTACACGATAAAGCTGTTGAGCTCAAAAGAGGTAAGTATGGAGTGTAGAATGGGCAACTCTATGTAAATAAGTAGTTATTCTTTTCTACTGTAAAAAAGCCCTCTCCTTCCCCAGAGCATATATTTCAAACCTTCCCTGCTCATATCCTCCACCCTATCACCTCTCCTCACTCTCAACAAACGATCTCAGCTTTTATAACCTTTCTCAATGTCCCACTCCAACCTTCTCCTACAGTTTAGAAATGAATTTGCATTTCTAAATCCTTATCCCTTTGGAATGACATAAATGCAGACAGTTATAAAATGTGCTTATTCTCATTTACTAAATAATTCCTAATTGCCTAGAATGTGTCAGGGAACATTCCCCATCATAATAAAGGCCATATATGACAAACCCACAGTTACCATTAATCATTGTCCTTAAAAACAATAACAAGACAGCATTGTCCACTTTCACCACTTTTATTCAATATAGTATTGGAAGTCCTAGCCATAGAAATCAGACAAGAAAAATAAAATAAAACATATCCAAATTGGAAAGAAGTAAAACTGTCATTATTTACAAATGACATGATACTTTATATAGAGAATGCTAAAGATTCCACCAAAAAAACTACTAAGACTGATAAATGAATTCAGTAAAGTAACAGAATACAAAATTAATATTCAGAAATCTATTTTAGTTTATACACCAACAATGAACTATCAGAAAGAGAAGTTTAAAAAACAATCCCATTTACAATTACATCAAAAAACCTAGGAATAAATTTAACCAAAGAAGTAAAAGACCTGTAGTCAAAAAATTATAAGATCTTGCCCTGGCCGGTTTGGCTCAGCGGTTAGAGCGTCGGCCTGCGGTCCAGAGAGACCCGGGTTCGGTTCCCGCTAAGGGCACGTACTTCGGTTGCAGTTTGTCCCCGGCCCTGGTTGGTCGTGCGGGTGGCAGCCACTCGATGTGTCCCTTCACGTCGATGTTTCTCTCTCTCCCTTCCTCTCTCTCCCTCCCACTCTATCTGTACAAAAAATGGAAAAATGTCCTCGGGTGAGGATAAAAAAAAAAAAAAAAATTATAAGATCTTGGAGAAAGAAATTGAAAAAGATACAAATAAATGGAAGCATATACCATGCTTATAGATAGGAAGAATTAACATCATTAAAATGTCCATACTATCTAGAGCAATCTATAGATTTAATGCAATCCCTATCGATAGGGATTATAAATACCAATGGCATTTTTTCACAGAACTAGGCCAAATAATCCTAAAACTTATATGAAACCACAAAAGACCACAAATAGTCACAGCAATGTTGAGAAAGAAGAACAAAGTTGAAGGTATCATGCTACCTGATAACAAACTATACTACCAGTCTACAGTAATCAAAACAACATGGTACTGGCATAAAAATAGACACAGAGATCAATGAAATGGAATAGCAGAATCCAGAAATAAACCCACATCTATATAGTCAATCAATGTATGACAAAGGAGGTAACAACATACAATGGAGGAAAAGACTGTTCAATAAACAGTGCTGGGAAAATGGAACAGATACATGCAAAAAATTATACTAGACCACCTTCTTACACCACATACAAAAATAAACTCAAAATGGATTCAAGACTTAAAGGTAAAACTCAAAAACACAAAAGTTCTAGAAGAAAACACAGGCAGTAAACTCTCTGACATTTCTCTTGGTAATGTTTTTTCTGATATATCTCCCTAGGCAAGGGAAACAAAGAAAAAATAAGACTACATCAAACTAAAAACTTTTTTGCACAGCAAAGGAAACCATAAAAAAAATAAAATGAAAAGACAACCTACTGAATGGGAGAAGATATTTGCCAATAATACATCTGATAAGGGGTTAATATCCAAAATTTATAAAGAACTCATACAACTCAACATCAAAGAAAATAAACAATCCAATTTAAAAATGGGCAGAGGGCCCCACCAGTGTAGCTCAGTTGGTTGAGTGTCATCCCACGCACCAGGAGATCGCTGGTTTGATTCCAGTCAGGGCACATGCCCAGGTTTTGAGCTCTACCCCCAGTAGGAGGTACGCAGGAAGCATCCAATTGATGTTTCTCTCTCATCGATGTTTCTGTCTCTCTCTACCTCTCCCTTCCTCCGTGTGAAATCAATAACACACACACACACACACACATATATATATAAATGGGCAGAGGACCTGGCTCTTCTCCAGAGAGGACATACAGATGGCCACTGGACATATGAAAAGATGTTCAAAATCACTATCATCAGAGCAATGCAAATTAATACCTCAGTGAGATATTACTTCATGCCTGTCATAAAGGCTGCCATCAATAAACCAACAAACGGAAAGTGTTGGTGAGCACGTGGAGAAGACAGAACCCTTGCTCGCTGTTGGTGGCACTACAAACCAAAGTAGCCACTACAGAGAACAATATGGAGGTTCTTCAAAAAATTAAAAATAGAATTACCGATGGCCCAGTAATTCCACTTCGGGGTGTATATTTGAAGAAATTCAAAACTCTAATTTGAAAAGATATATGCACCCCTATGTTTACTGCAGCATTATTTATAAGAGCCAAGATATGGAAACAACCTAAGTGCCTATCAATAAATGAGTAGAAAATAAAGAAATGTTACAATTAGCCATAAAAAAGAAAGAAATCTTATCATTTGGGACAACCTAGAGGGAATTATGTGAAATAAGTCAGACAGAGAGAGACAAATACCATATTTCATTGACAGGTGGAATCTAAAACACAAAACAAACAAAACAGAAACAGACTCACAGATACAGGGAACAAACTGAGGGTTGCCAGATGGGCGTGAGGGTGGAAGGCTGGGTGAAAAGAGTGAAAGAACTAAGATGCACAAATCGGCAGTTACGAAATAGTCAAGGGGATGTAAAATACAGTGTAGGGAATATAGTCAACAATAAGTGTAATAACTATGAATGGTACCAGGTGGATACCAGACTTATCTGGGGGGTCACTTGGTAAAGTATATTATTGTCTGACCACTATTCTGTACACTTGAAAGTAATATAAAATAATACTGAACATCAACGGTCAGTGAAAAAAATAGCTGCATGCACATGGTAGGCACAGTGCACGTACGCACATCATGTTCCAACTGCAGAAAATCAAACACGGAAAATCTTGAAAGAAGCCAGAGGAAGAAAGAAGCCTCACCTACAGAGGAGCAAGGCGAAGAATTACATTGGATTTCTGTCCAGAAGCCATGCAGGCAAAAAGAGAGTGGGGTGAAATATCTATAGTGTTGGAAGAAAAAACCAACGTAGAAAACTGTATTCTGCACAGTTATCCTTCCCAAAAGATTAGAAAACAAATACTTTCTCCAACAAACAAAATTTAAGAAAACTGCACATCACTAGACGTGTCTTGCAAGAATTTTAAAAATATTTCTTCAGAGGGAAGGAAAGTGATAGAGGTTGAGAAGTTGTTTTTCCATTTCTAAGCAGTGCATTAAATCTATATGAAAAAGGAAGAGCATTAATAAAGGCATAAATTAAGGTCAAATAAAATATTTTATTTTACTTATTCTTAATTGATCCACAGACAACAATTTGCTTAAAGTAATAATAGCAGGATTGTATTGTGTGATTAGAACTTGTGAATAGTGATACGAACGATAGCAGTGTTAGATGAGATGGAAAGGTGAAATTGGGCACACTCTGTGATAAGGAGTTTGTACAACCCATCAAATAGTATGTTATTTGAAAGTGGGCCTGAATAAGTTGTAAGTGTATTGCAAACTCAAGGGTTGCCATCTCTCGGCCTGCCGGGATCAGTGCAACGCAATGAAACTACAAGCACACGCTGCTTGGAGTGAGGGGGAGCTTTGCAAGGTGGCAAATGCTCCAGATCTCTGGACGCAGTCCCATTTACAGTGATACCTCGGTTCTCGAACATAATTCGTTCCAGGAGGACGGTCGAGAACCGAATTGTTCGAGAACCGAAGCAATGAAACCCAATAGGAAAGCGTGACTCCACAAAGCGTGACTCTCTCTGCACTCACACTGATGACGCAAGCAAGGGCGCTGGGCCGAATGAACGCCATTCGGCTCAACTCGGCTCATCTCGGAAGTTCGAGTTCCAAATATTTGTTCGGATTCCGAGACAAAAGTTTCTCGAATCTCCATTTGGTCGAAAACCGAGGCGTTCGAGAACCGAGGTATCACTGTATTTACAGATTGGTACCCCCAGGTCACAAGTGGATTCAAGTAAATTATTTTCTTGAGATGGCATTACTGCATACACCCTAGCTTTTTCTCTTGCTTTTTATGGGAAGAGACCTTGAAGCCAAAAGATAACAAGCCCGTATTCACATGCAAATGAAGCTCCCAATACACCTGGGCAGGCCAGGTTTCCCCCAGGCTAGGATTCCGAGAATGCATTAACACAAGTTGAGAGTGCTTAACATGAGGTTAAAAAACATCCATCTTCCAACCCTCCAACCCCACAAAGGGTAACTACTTAAAAATTTGAAAGGTTATAACTAATATGTTAAGAGAGAAGACAAAACAGAATCAAATAAGATGCTCAACTAAAACCAGAGAAGGCAAAAGAGGAAGACACACACACACACACACACACACAGAAACAAAAGACAATGAACAGAAAACAGTAACAAATAAGAGAGATATTATCCAAATATATCAAAATCACTTTAAATATCAAAGTTCTAAATGTATAAATTAAAGGACAGAGATTGTCATAAAGAAAAAAAAATACCCAAGTGTATATTGTGTACAGCAAACCTATTTTAAAGACATAATCATTTGAAAACGAAAAGGATGGAGAAAGATATACCATGCTAACACTAACTGAAAGAAAGTAAGAGTGGCTGTATTAGTTTCAAGCAAAGCAGCCTTCAGAACAAGGAAAGTCATCAGTAGTTTCCAGAGGTTCAAGAGGAGAGAAGGAGGGATGACTAGGTGGAACACAGGGAATTTGGGGACTGTACACTATTCTGTATGATACTGTAATGTGAATATATGACATCATGTTGTTGTCAAAGCTCACAGAACTACAAAACACAAAGAATGAGCCCTAATGTAAACTGTGGATTCAGTTGATACTAATGTAACAATATTCGTTTCTGTAACCAATGCACCCGAATGCAAAGGTGTTAATAATAGTAAGGAACACTTTATGAGGAAGGAAAAGGCATATATGTACTGTGTACTGCAGACTGCAATTAGCCCTCTCCACCTGCCCCAGTGCCTGTATACATGAGATCACTTTCTATTTCAGGGTACAGTTATGGAAAACAGTTGTCTCCTGCTGGACTCCCCTCCCCCTGCCCAACTGATCTGCTCTGGTTGCTAGGAGTCTGTTTACCTTTGAGATGGAACACTCTGTAGGGTTCTGAGTGGTCAGTTGCGGCCCAGCGGACACTGGCACTCGGAGGCAGAGCTGAGAGAGCCCGACCAGTCGTGGAGGGCCTGCTGCCTGCCACGCTTCACCTTCCAGCTGGTCCTGGGGCACCTGTTCTGTGTTCTGCTGTGGGTTCTGGAAGCTGGAGACACTCCCACATCTCCCTGCATCTCCCTGGAAGATCCTGGTTTGTGCTGTGGTGGTGGTTTGACAGCAAGGAGAAGACACACTTGAAGAACTGTGAAGGCACCAGGCAAAACGTGTGCTGCCTGCGAAGAAGTCTGTGAAAGACAGAGGGAGAATATTGGACCAATGACACAAGTCAATGACTCTCAGGCCCCCTGGGGTGGAGGCCAGGTCTCCCATGTTACAAATCTCGCGATTGTTGGACTGAAGACACGCCCGCGCAGGTTATCACCTCAGGTATCGTGGACTCTCTGGAAAAGGCGTGGAAGAGCCAGCCTCCTCAACTTTCCCAGCTGGCTGATGGAAAACCCATCTCAAAAGCACCAGACACCAACTGACAACAACTTCAGAGAAAAATGATTTCAATGAGAACATTCGTTTTCCAGAAATTTCACAACTGATCCACAAAGAAATTATGAGATGAGGTAGAGAGAGCAAGAAAAGGAGGAGAAACAAAGGTTGGAGCCATCAAACATACGAATGGAGAAAATCAGCCATTTAATATCAGTGGCTAAAACCCTGCTGTAGACCAGGCTTCTGCCTGCTTTCCTTGGAGATCACTTAGCTCACATGAAGTGGCAGATCACACAGGACAGGGGAACAGAAAACAGGGATCTCCCCGTCCTTTGGTCACAGTTGGTCTGAAGGGCATGCCTGATGATGCCAGCCTCAATGTTTTTCTTCCAGGTCCGGAAGAGGAACATCACAAAATAGCCAGACAAGTGTGGGAAGAAAAGTAAATGAAAAGCTTATAGCACAGATAACCATTCTCCAAATTGAAGAAGCATCTTGGCAGCATGAAAATTCAAACCTAGAAAGTGAGATTCAGCAGCTGACACTGAACTTGCAAATTCTGACTGAACTACAGGAAGATTACTTAAGGCAACTGGAGGGGAAAAAAAAACTGTTTAAGGAGGAAACGCGCTGCTTAGAAATGGAAAAACAACTTCTCAACGTGTCTAGGTACAGGAACTCCACAAATCCGATTTGCAACCTGTACAAGAAGATGGCAGAAGACATGGGCAAGGAATTGGAGAGAAGCACTTCTTTCTACAGAAATGAGACCCCCTTCTGTGCAAAAATGGCACACAAAAAAAACCTGGAACACAGCCATGTTGACCGAGAGAACGCTCAAGGAGTTAAGGAAAGAAAATGATTGCAGGAGGCAAATGCTGGCCAAGATAGAGTCCAAGTTCCAGCCTTTCCTGGGTGGCCCTTTTGCTCCACAGAAGTGGCCCAGAAGTGTCAGGGGATCCCCTGGGTCATCAGGCCACCCAGGACGGAGGAGGGTCACACAGTAAGAGCTCAAGAATCCAGGGTCACCTGCAGGTTTGACTCAGTTTCCACAGCAGCTGGGTCCTGAACACCCCCAATCACAGCAGGACATCTGCATTGTTTTCTCTTCAAAGTAAGTTTGATTTATCTCTTTCTAGTTTAGCTACTGTTATTTAATTGATGCTATAATTCCTCTTATTCAACTAGATATAGCATTATATTTTTAAGTTAGTATTTTTCAATAAAGATTCATGTAAAAATCCTATTGCAAAATGTCATGCATAATAGGGTAATTTACAAGTGAAACTTGGGCATGAGAGTACATGTGTTGCCGACATTTGTCACCCACCTGCTCTAAATCTGGGACCCTTGCCATTTAAACTCCAGGCAGCAGGGAAGCAGGTGGGAAAGCATGGGGGACACACGTCCTGGAACCCAAGGGCTTTGAGAAATTGGATTATTTGTTTTGGGAATCTTTCAGACCCCTGCATCATCACTTTTTTTTGTTCTACTGAGCTGTTCCCATTAGCAAACAAACATGTTAAGATATCTCCTTTTTTTTTTTTTTTTAAGTCCTCCCTTGACCCCACACCAGCTCCTTTCTGCCTGGTTTCTCTGCTTCCATTCACAGAAAAATTCAAGAGTTGACTGTATTCACTATCTCTACTTCCTCCCCTCCCTTTTTCATTCCAATCAGAGTTAGGGTTAGGGTGGGGTATGGAAAGTACTGGCAAGCCGGATAGTTGAAATGGGCTAGGCTGACAGGGTATTTAATAGAAGGGAATTTAATGAGAGATCTTAAAACAACAGGAGCAGCAAAAAGGTTAGGGTAGACGACAAATTGAAATAGATATAAATAGATATAAATATAAATATATATATATATATATATATATATATATATATATATATATATATATATATATAAAGGGGTCAAAGATAAAGACAACGTTATGTAATTCACAGCTCTGTCTCCAGCAGGATCTACTCTTCAAGGCCTAGTGGGTGATAAATAACTACAGGGGTCGGGAGAGGCTCGGGGACTGTTACATCTCCCTTCTCAGGGGTGGGGGTCATTCTCATCCCCCTTCTATGTCCCTACAAGCTGTTCTAGCCTCTCCCTAAAGGTAACCTTCCCTCGGCCCTGTCCTTCTCAGGGGCCGCTTCTCAGCCATCACAGAAACTCAGGGCCCTGTAGGTGCAGAAACGTGGTTCAGTGCGTTTCTTGGAGGCAGGAAACAGTAATCGAGGTGAGGCTAGTCCTTGAGGGCTGGGGAGGTCAGCTTCAGGCGTACCTGCGCCTTTCCTCCCGGGCTCTGCTAGGGCGCAATCCCAGGGGCTGCCCTTGCGGGGTCCTGTGGAAGGCACCCTCGATCTGGCCGCACGGTCCCCCGCTCCAGCGAGGGGAGAGAAGGGACTGGTCGCACGCTCCTCACCAGGGTTTCTTCCACCCTGGCCCTGCGCTCTACCTCCGTCCAGCCCCCACGGAAGAACGCCCGGGCGCGGAGACACCGCTGGAACGGGCAGCTCTCCGAGGAAAAAGGAGCTGCAGCCGCCAGAGGGCGCCCGCGGCGGGGCGAGAACCGGGGGCGGGGCCAGAACCAGGGGGAGAGGCGGGGCCCGGACCGAGAGCTTGGGGCGGTTGATAAGCCTATTTCGCCACCGGACTAGACGTCTGGTCGTCTCCTCACTTCCGGTTCCGCTTCCGATTCTTCCAGGCCCCGGAGCTCCTGAGCTGGCTGCCTGCGAAACCTCCGCGAGCCGCCCGCGGCCCGGCAAGAATGCGTTACCTAGTGCCATGGTCACGGTCGCCGTCACAGGCACCCTCAACCCCACCCTGGCCCACTCCCAGCCCTCCCCGCACCCGCCCCTGCCCGCTAGCTCCCCGGGGCCGCAGGTGCGGACCACAGCGGAATTCCACTCCCCGCGATAGCCCGCCAGCTCTGGGGAGCGAAGGGGAGGCGCGGGCCGGTGCCGCTCCCGGGCTGATGTCCCAGGTGCGTCCGAACCCCGAACCCCGAGGCGGCGCCCCGCAGGGCCCGGGCCCGCGGTCCTGGCCTTGGCGCCTGCTTGGCGTCCCCCTCCAAGTCCGAGGGAGGGCTAGGATTCTCTCACTTTGGGGTCCCGCTCATGCTTCACCCCTGATTATCCACCTGTCTACAAAGGACTTGCTTCGTTCAGGATACCCGAAGTCTTTTAGAAGCATGGCTGCTGATTGTATTGGATATTGAGTCTCTGCTTTTTAGAAAGGCCATGGGGGCGAGGCTGATCAGCTAAGTTTTCCTGAATAGTTATGGTTAAATTTGAGGCAAGACTTTAATTTCAGTCCATGACCCAAAATAGAGGCCATGTATGGACGGACCTACAGGTCATCCACTTAGTGTCTAGACTACTTAGGAACATCTTCCACTGTGTGGATTTGTTTCCGTTGAAATTCATTTCCATAGAATTTCAGTTGCTATTTATTATTGATGTGATATCTGAGGGTCCACAGAGGGACTCCGGGAGAGGAAGGAAGTTATGATTTCTCTGCAGCGTTGAGCGGAACAATTTGGCAGCACAAAGCAAGTTTCCTGCCTGCCATGAGGGAGGGTCAGTGTCATAGTGACCAAGTCAGTCCACTCCCAAGTCAAGTGTGCCCTCCCTTTCTTTTCCAGATTGTGCCTTTTTAGCCAAGAAGCATGGCCGTAATCCACCACAGCCCCTACTGTTGCAGGGAGCTTGAAGGCGCTGACATACTGTCAGACACATATTACTCTAACGAACTGCACACTCCGTTGCAAACAGCTACTCGCCCAACTGCCTCAGCGGACAGGTAAAACAAAAACAATTTAAAAGGCTTTTAAACAAACAATTAGGCTTTTAATATATTGGTATATTTTTATATATAAGAAAATACATTTGTGATTATGGGGCTCTTCTGTTTATCACACCGTAGGGAAAGCATAACATGACAATTATCTAAACCTTGAAGTGCTAACATCTGTTAGGAACTTGATAAAAAGTTAGTTGGTGTGTATTTTTAAAAGGTAGACATAAAGTTCATCCACTGTATTCTAGACCTCTAAAAGGACTGGTTTCTTCCTTTGAAAATTAATCTATTTCAAATATTTTTATTATATTTTATAACACCATCTGGTTAAAAATACTCCCAGAATCTGTAGTTCATAGTTGCTGCCTAAATTTTTGCTTTACCGAATTTCCTGTAACACATTAATTACAGATTATAGTTAAAATTGCATCTAACATATATTGAGCCATTACTATGTGTGGGCACTGTACCAAATGCTTTCTATGTAGTGATTCTTTTAATCCTCAAAACAATCCTATAAGTACTATTATTATCCCCATTTCATGTACGAAGTAACAGGTAAAACAAAGTTTCCAAGATCTTAGTGCCAGCTTTTCTGTATTGTATTTACATGAATCGTTTTGAGGGGAAGACATTTTCAGAACAGGTATTCAGTGAAAAAACTAGCCTGTGTGGTTGTTTTCTGTTTCTTTGTTTTATTTGTTTTTTTTTGTTTTGTTTTGTTTTTATCCTCACCCGAGGACATTTTTCCATTTTTTGTTCAGGTAGAGTAGGAGGGGGAGAGAGGAACAGAGAGAGAGAGAGAAACATCGACGTGAAGGGACACATCGAGTGGCTGTCACCCGCACGACTGACCAGAGCCGGGGACAAACTGCAACCGAGGTACATGCCCTTAGCGGGAACCGAACCCAGGTCTCTCAGGACCGCAGGCCGACGCTCTAACCGCTGAGCCAAACCGGCCAGGGCTTTATTTGTATTTTTTAATTTCATTTGGCCAGACCTCTCGTTTAATAATTATTTCTCTAAGAAATCAGACAGAAAGTCACCTAGCCTCAGTGTAAACACTTCCAAAATGGGACATCACAACCATGCAGGCAGTCATTCCAATTCTGAATGCTTCTGACTGTTAGATAAATCTCTTCGTACTGAGCCCTGGCTGGTTTGGCTCAGAGGTTAGAGCATCAGCCCGTGGACCAGAGAGTCCTGGGTTTGGTTCCAGCTAACAGCACGTACCCCAGTTGCAGTTTGTCTCCAGCCCCGGTTGGGGTCATATGGGTGGCAACCACTCAATGTGTCTCGCTCTCTTCCTCCCTCCTGCTCTGTCTGAAGGTAAATGCAAAAATGTCCTCGGGTGAGGGTAAAAAAAAAAATTTCTTCCTACTGAGAACATTTTTCCCTCCTTGTAATTTCTACTTGCTGTTCTGCTTCTTCCCTCTGAAGCTATGCAAAATAAGAAAAATAAGTCATCTCCATGATAGCAGCCCTTTAAGAGTGTGAAGATTCCTTTGGCGCTGTTTTCTTTGTCAGACTAAACACTGGCTCTCAACAGAGGACTAATCTTTCAGCTAAGCTTTCACCATCTTGATCTTGCAGTGTTCCAGTTTGTCAACATGCTTTTCATATATAAAGGGAAAAGAAGGCTTTTTCCTACTTATAAAACTAACACGTTCCTTATGAACAATTTGGAAAACAAAGAACAAATTTTCTTTTTGACAGAAAAATTATGAAATTAAATCACAAGAAAGAAAACCTCTACTTCCTTTATCTAGAAACAATGACCACTGTTAACATCTCAACATGCATTGTCTCCATTTATTAAATTTAAAGATCATATTCATTGTGGGTTGGTTTTTTTAATTGATTTTTTAGAGAGAGAGGAAGGGAGGGGAACATCGAAGTGAGAAACATGGATCGGCTGCCTCCCGCTCACCCGCTACTGGGGATCAAGCCCGAAACCCAGGCGTGTGCCTTGACCAGGAATTGAACTCGGACCTCGCAGTCCATGGGACAATGCTTAATCCACTGAGCCACACCGGCGGGGCTCATTGTGTTTTTTGTAAACTGCTATTTTCACTAAATGAAAAGGAATATTTTTATATTTGTGGGAAAGAGGGCTCAGCTCACTTCTACTGAGTTAGTCCTTGCTGCATCTGCTTTTCTACTATTACCTGATTCCAAAAAGTGGCTGTCGGCCCAAAATTCCTACTCAGCTCCAAGGGCCATCAGATTGGGAGGGCTTCCCTTGATTCAGAGGGAACCCTTAGCAGATCATGTGTGATCTGGGGATGAGCAGTTGACCCTGGCTCAAAAACAGCATTGTGAGGTTTCAGATTTGGCCAAAAGGGATCCAAGTAGGAATTTAGGGCTGCCATATCTGATCAATTCTTGATCCTCTCAAAAGTACTCATATAAGGCCTTTCATTGAAATTGGGATCCCTTCTACCTAAATGGTCTGTTAGTTGGTTAATAATTGGCTCCAAAATCTTTTAACTGGCATGAAATTTAAGAGAAGCATCTTTGAGAAAATAATTGCTTTTCATTAACTGACCATAAAATTAAACACATGTTCAATTACTTATAAGCTACAATAAGGTATTATTTGAAGCAGTATCTAGGTACAAATGTGTTCCTGGCTCCTAATTACTAAAACTTGCTTTCTCTTTTGCACCATGTGACTTCTTTCTTTTCATAGGCCCTAACCGGGAAAGCCAGGATGATCATATATTCTCGAACCCCTCCTATTATCTCCCTCTTAAGAATCAGATGAGCGGCTTACAGAAATAGAAGTTTGCTTTTCTTTCAGTGTTATTCAGTACTATGGAAAGTGTCATCAAGAGAACATTGACTGGTACCTCTGCTCTAGCAATGCTGAGGTTTATTTCTTCAGACCAGGTTCAGGGTCAATGACTCCCAACTCAAATCTCAAAAACAAAACAAAACAAAAAGCTCCTGGCTTTTAGGAATTACCCTTCATAATGGTAAGGATGAACATGAGTCGTAGCATATGTTAGCTCTCAGCAGCCTAATTTTCTAAACAATGATGTGCTTAAGGGGATGTCTTTTTTAAATATCCTAATGTATTTTGAACTAAGTTGGTAACTTAACAGCAGTACAAAATGATTTCCTCACATCAGCCTACTTTTTTTTCTTCTTTCCAGAATAGGCGATGCAGTCTAGCACCATTGTTACCCACCAGTGATATGCAGACAGGGTATGTCAAAATCACCTGAGACGCTTTCTAAAAATGCAGATTCCCAGGCTCCAGCTGTTGATGTTCTAGCTCTCTGGTTTGAGGTGGGTCTAGGGAATCTGCATTGTTAGAAGTTTTTCAGCTTATTTTGAGAACTATTGGGCTAGCAGAAAGCTCTGGAACCAGGATTACGGTTCTGGCGTACCCATTGTCCTAGGGCAAGTTCATCTTTATACTTCAGTTACTTTCTTCGTTGGTAAATTTTGAGCAATTACAGTAGTCACTAATACAGGCAAAAGTTGGTTTACAATTGTTTGCATGGAAGATAACACAATAGCCAGGCTGGTGTGGCTCAGTGGATTGAGTGTTGTCCCATGGACTGAGAGCTCCCAGTTCGATTCCCACTCAGGGCACATGCCCAGGTTTCGGGCTCGATCTCCAGTGGGGGGCACGCAGGAGGCGACCTATCAATGTTTCCCTCTCACATCGATATCTCTCTCGAGATTTCTCCCTTCTCTCTCTAAAAAGAAAAAAACAAAAAATAATAAAAAAACATTTTTTAAAAAAGAAAATAACATAATAAATAATAACACAAGAAGAAACTCTTTTGCATACTCATAACTGTAAATCTACTTTTGCCCCATCATGTATGTATACTCAGTTGATTGCCTTTTAAAATATTAATAGGTGGTGTTCTTTTATATTACTTCCATTGAAAATTTAGGAATGGCAGGTACACTGTTTAGAATCACAGATGTCTATCTCCTTTTTCCATTCAGTTGACATCTTCTTACCTCTAGCAAGTTCTGTAGCTCATTAGGCAAACATACCAATTAAGGAAGTAAGTGCCTTATAAACTGCTTAAGACTTCATTATATGTACCCATACTGTTCCTGGATTCTTCCTACTGCTTTCTGATTACTGAGTGTTTTTTTTGTTTGTTTGTTTGTTTTACTGTTAGCTCTTTGCTAAAATAAAAATGAGAGTATCTTTGTTCTGAACTTTCCCTTAATCATGCCTTCAATAATTACCAGCTAGAGTCAGCCTCCAAGATTGGAATATAATGTTCAAACTTCTGTGAAGTGACATCAACGAGAGATACTGGTTCATCCATAGAGAGTACGTCTTTATTAAAAATGCAAACACTTGTTTGAGGTTACAGATTGTAACAGTAATACTCTATTGTTTTCTTTATTGTGGAGATATGTATTATTTAAGCTTTAAAATTATTTAATCCTAAAACTTCAATATTTATTTTAACTCATTCCTTCTATATAATTATTATTAAAGCTAAGGGAGGAAATGTGAGACCCTAAAATAAAAGGGAAATATGACTTATTTTTGCTTGGCCTTTTATTTTAAATGGTCTCCTGCAACTCACTGGCTTTAAATAAATGCCAACCCAAATGATTGATTAACATTTCTACTGGCTAATCTCTCCGGGACAGTGTAATATATAGGGGTCAGGTGCTGAGAAATTGACTCATCTAATTTAAATGTAACTTTTCAAAACTTAGATATTCAAGTTTAGGTTGTCATTAATAAAAAGTATGTACATTTTTTTCACTTGTCATACTTCCCAAACCACGTCTGTTGATACTGGTCCGAGGTCTGAGAGCTGAATGCCACCATTCCTTCTACAGCACCCCAAATCAGGGGTCTCCCAGATCCTCCTTGACTAGCTAGTGCAGAGGTTGGCAAACAGTGTCTCTAAAGGGCCAGATAATAAATATTTTAGGCTTGACAGTCTCTGTCAAACTACTCAACTCTGCTATTTTAGGACAAAAACAGCCTTAGACAATAGACAACATATGAATGGTCGTGGCTGCATTCCAGTAAAATTATACTTATAAAAACAAGCAGTAGGATTTGGCCTAGGCGCTGTAGTTTGCCAGCTTCTATTAGTGATGTTATGAGATAAAGCATTCCATTTATAGGACAGTCATGAGTGTTAGTTCTTCAGTCCAATCAGCAAATATTTACAGGGAATTACATTAAGCCATGCACTGTATGCTACAAAGAAGAAAGTAACTCCACAGTCCATACCCCTCTCTCCGAGCACCTCTCCCATGGTTCTGCTCAGATGTAGAGTCTAAAAGACTTATATGACCCTGCAGGATATTGTTCTTGTTTTCCCCTCTTGCTTCACCTCTCACTACAACTCTTCTCTGCTGTGCCTCAAATTCCTGAATTCTATATCAGCTTTCCTGATTTAGCCCAAAATTCAACTCTGTCTTCTCAGTCTTTAAGATCTAGATAGCTTCCACTCAGATCTTTATTCCATACCTTCTGGATTTCCAAAGTCTTTTTTTTTTTCTTTGTGGTATGTGCCCCTAGCAGGAACCGAGCCCGGGACTCCCTGGTCCGCAGGCTGATGCTCAACCGCTGAGCCAAACTGGCCAGGGCTGGATTTCCAAAGTCTTTCTCAAAATGTATCCTAATCCCAGGATGAGGGTAGGGGGCAGTCATTACTGACTTTGGGCTCCTGGTTCCACTTATGCTCTTTCTGTTCAACAACATTTTGACCCAGATGTGAAAATCGGTCATTCTTCTGTTTCCTCCAAAGACCTCATCCACACGGAGCATTTGTGAGCTTGGAAAACTTCACTGATCAGTTAGGTGTCAGAAGGAAGAAGAATCACATCACACCATACAAAGTAACTTGAAGCCCCTTATTAGCCATAGCTTCCATATTCTTAAAAGTTCTTTAGCTTGGCTGTCACCAGGATTCGCTCGCTGGCTTTTCACCCGGTAAGTCCCCATCCTTCTACTGTCCTGTCCACTGGCTTCTTCCCCTCTCCCTGCCCTCCCCTCTCTTCTCCTCTTCTCACAAGAGCAAAAAGCAAATCTCTCCCACTCCTGGGCAGCGTAATCAGCCTGAGGTTGCTGGGTCTCTTACCAACACCCTTATTTGCAGAGTCTCTGTCTCTACACCAAGTAGCCTGACAAATATCAAAAAAAGCAGATCCTTCCCTGAGAAGAATTCTGGAGCCCACATTGCCAGGAATTTCCAATTCCGTAACCTTAGGCCTTTTCACGTGTTTTCCCCCTGACTGGAATCTTCCTTCTCTTCTACTTGATGACCTACTTATCCTTTGGACTCATCTCTAGACAATGATTCCCCCAGGAATCCTTCCTTCGGAAAGAAATCCTGTTGATCCTGCAAGGTGCCGGGGAGTATACTACCAATCCTAGACTACTTAAATCCAAGGTCAAGTGATGGGCAGAAGACGACTAGAGAGCTGGTTTGCTTCCGACTCACCGTTAACGTGACAGGGTGGCCTTTTGGGGTCCCAGCTTGTTTTGGAGATGGTCTCTCTTAGATTCCTCACCTGGTTGATGCCTGTACCTCTCGCCCTGCAAGGTCCTTAAAACAAAAATGAAATCAGCCAGAATCGGCACTGCCCTAAGTCCAAAGAGGTTTCTGTGCTCGTCTACCCCTCCGGACTCCCAGTTTCCCTCTTATGAAGCCCTGGTATCCCTTTCCGACTTGCTAACAACTAATTGCTTTTAAGAACATGTTTTCCTTCTTTTTCTTTTCAGTATTGTTTTGTTTTGTCTTCTCTAGGCTAATCAATAAGGTCAAATAAAAATTGAATTCAACTTGCCCAAGAAAATTTAACCCAGAGTACAACTGGGTTTCCTTGTTAAGATTTTCGTGTCATTGCCTGTTCTCAAGGAAAACTTCCTAGTCAGTAAATATTTGTTGAGCACCATATAGTTGCACAACACTATGCTGTAGCCTGGGGATTCTGTGGTGAGCGTGGCAGAGACCTTGTCTATAGTGATTTGTCCTCTCTTTGCCCTGCTGTGGCACCTGTGATGAATCAAGGTTCTTTGTTCTCTAGAACATTATACTCTTCATCTCCTGGTGTTAGATAACTGTTTTATTATAAAAGGATATAACTCGGGAACAGCCAGGTGGAAGAGATGCACAGGGCAAGGTATGTGGGAAGAAGCACACAGCTCCATGCTGCCTGAGCACGCCACTCTCCCTGCACCTCCACGTGCTCCCCAACCCAGAAGCTCCCTTTCAGCATTTTTAGTTGTTTTCAGTGGGAAGGTTGGTCCAAATAATCTAGATTGCCATTACTGGAAACTGGAAGTCATTAAATCCTTCCTAATTAGGAAGCAGATCTTTTGCCAGATAGTCTTAAGTGTTTTGTGAGGTCCTCTCCCTCACCTGATGCTTTCATTACTGCATCATAGGCTGCAGTCCAGGAAACAAATCCATCTCTTTGGTCTTGCTAATTCATCATGTATGCATGCATCTGTCAGACATCCATTTAGTACTTCCTGTGAAGCATGGATACAGCAGTGAACAAGATAGAGTCCCTCTCCTTCACTTCCTTGTTAAGAAACAGCAGAAAAAGTCAATTGAACTACCAGCCAATTTAGAAAACGTTTTTGTCTCCAGCCCACTGAATGGTAGTTAAGGGGCCGGACTACTGGAGACTGGATTTCTATGAAAGGTAACTGCTGAATAAGGCAATGTTTCTAAAACTTTGGCATGCGTAAGAATCATCTAGAGGTTTGTTAAAACATTACTGGGCCCCACCCCTAGACATTCTGATTCCTAGGTCTGAAGTGGAGCCTGAGAATTTGTGTTTCTAACAAGCTCTTGGGAGATGCTGATGCTGCTGGTCCATGGTCCACACATTCAGAACCACTATTAGAGAAGCTCTAGATAGAGCTTAGGAACAAGAGTTTCTGCACCTTTACAGTACTCTCCATTTTTTTTAAATAAAAAGATAATCTGTGGCCAAGACCAGTCAGTGGGGGAAAGAATAGTCACTTCAACAAACGGTGCTGGGACAACTAGATATCCATATACAAAAGAATGAAGTTGTACCTTTATCTCACACCATAAAAATTAACTCATGGATCTGAGAACTAAATATAAGAGCTAAAACTAAAAAATTGTCAGGAAAACACATGGGATAAATCTTCATGATCTTGGATTTGGCAATACATTCTTAGATATGACACTAAAAGCACAAGCAACAAAAAAAAGTTGGGCTTCATCAAAATTAAAAACTTGTGCTTCAAATGATGCTATCAAGAAAATGAAAAGACAGCATACAGAAAAGGAAAAAATATTTGCAAATCCTGTCTGATAAGAGACTTGTATCTAGAATAAAGAACTCTTACATCTCAGTGGCAAAGGATCTGAGCAGACATTTTTTCAAAGAGCATATTCAAATGGCAAATAAGCACATGAAAAGAAGCTCAACATCATTAGACAATAGAGAAATGCAAATCAAATCCACAAAAAGATAATTACTTAACATGCACTAGGATGGCTATAATTTTTTTTAAAGGGAAATAAGTGTTGGCAAGGATATGGAGAAACTGGAACCCTCATACATTGCTGGTGGTAGAAATTTTCCAGTGTGGAAAACAGTGTGACAGTTCCTCAAAAAATTAAACAGAATTGCTATATGACCCAGCATTCCACTACTAGGTATATGCCCAAAAGAAATGAAAACAAGTATTTAAACAAAAACTTGCACATAAATGTTCATAGCAACATTATTAACGATAGCCAAAAAGTAGAAACAACCTAAATGTTCAACGGGTGAATGGATAAAGAAAATGTATTCTATCCATGCAATGGAGTATTAGTCAGCCACAAAAAGGAATGAACTACTGATATGTGATATAGTCACAAAAAACCACATACAGATTTCATTTATGTGAACTATTCAGAATAAGCAAATCTATAGGGATAGAAAGTAGGTTAGTGGTTGCTTAGGGCTGGGCTTGGGAGGGGAGTGGGGAGATGATGGCTAAAGAGTCTTGAAAAGGTTTCTTTCTGAGGTGATGAAAATCTAAAATTGTTATGGTGATTAGTTGTGCATATTTGAGAATATACTAAAAACAATTTAACTATATACACTTTAAATGGATGAATTGTATGGCATATGAGTTATATCTCAATAAAGACATTTAAAAGAAATAAGCATTCATACAACTATAAAAAATACACAGATTGCCCTGGCCAGTTTGGCTCAGCGGTTAGAGCGTCAGCCCGTGGATCAGAGAGTCCCGGGTTCGGTTCCGCTAAGGGCACGTACTTCAGTTGCAGTTTGTCCCTGGCCCTGGTTGGGGCTGTGTGGGTGGCAACCAGTCAATGTGTCCCTTTCACATCGATGTTTCTCTCTCTTCCTCTGTCCTTGGGTGAGGATTTAAAAAATAAACACACAACAGGTAGCCTGGCTGGTGTTGCTCAATGGTTGAGCGCTGACCATGCACCAAGAGGTCTCCGGTTCAATTCCCAGTCAGGGCACAAGCCCAGGTTGTGGGCCAAATCCCCAGTGGGGGGCATGCAGAAGGTGGCCAATCGATGTTCTCTCTCATCGATGTTTCTATCTCTCTATCCCTTTCCCTTACTCTCTCTCTAAAAATCAATAAAGGAAAAAAATAAATAAATATACACACACATACATAAACTGTAAGCCCTCAGGAATTTAACCTCATTCCTTCAGTAGTCCAATGATGCCAAAATAACCAGTATGTATCATAACCTACCCAGCATTAAGAATTCTGTGTGTGGCCCTGGTCGGTTTTCTCAGTGGTTAGAGTGTTGGCCTGCGGTATGGAGAGACCCGGGTTCAGTTCCCCCTAAGGGCATGTGCCTCAGTTGCAGTTTGTCCCCGGCCCTGGTTGGGTTGTGCGGGTGGCAGCCACTCGATGTGTCCCTTTCACGTCAATGTTTCTCTCTCTCCTTTTCTCTCCCTCCTGCTCTATCTGAACAAAAAATGGAAAAATGTCCTCGGGTGAGGATTAAAAAGAAAAAGAGTGTTAGTCCCATTCATGAGGGCTCCACCTTCATGACCTAGCTCTCTGCTAAAGGCCCCAACTTCTTATATCATCACATTGGGCATTAGGATTTCAACATATACATCAGGGGGACCAAAAACATTCAGACCATAGTATTCCATATTGAAGCTATTTAAAAAGTCTCTCTTTTTTCACAGGTATCATGAATTAAGGGAGTCGCTCCAACAATGTAGGCTTCCATGGGGTGCTGACAGGGAATATGGTGGGATGATACCCATTTCACTCCCTGAAGAACACAGGCCAAAATGTGGACTTCCTCATGTCATGGGCAAGGGACATCAGCACTATGGATTTGGTGGAGATAACTGGCCAAAGTAAGTAATCTTTCTGCCTTTCACGTAGAGGTATTTATTATTCATTTTTATTTCTATTGTGAGTCCTTTTTAATTTACATCTACATCCAAACTTACTTCTTTTCTATTTATAAGAAGACACAGATGGAAAAACTAATTACATAATTTCTAATTGTGAAGTCAGTTAAAAAAAAAAATCTGTGTTTATGGATGTCTTTGCTGTCCATAGAGATGTTCAAGTATTATTATCAGAAATTTTTATTAATTTCATTTCCTTGCTAATCACATTTTACCTAAAACTAAAGGGGAATATTCCTGAGAGAGATTAAATTAAAAATGTTTTTGCTTGAGCAAATAGCTGGCCTAATTTGTACAGATGTTCTTGATTTTTTAGAACTTTTGATTTCTAATTTGTTCATCAAGCTATAGTCATTAGAATCTATGGGGCATTGTTTTCAATTATTAAAATATTTCAGTAATCATTTATAAATCTTAAAGTCACTCCTTCCACAACTTTATCAAAACATGGGTCAAACTGAAGAGAGAGCAAAAAAAAAAAAAAATTCTGAGCGGCAAATAAAATGTCACATTAATTATTTACTAAAAATTATGAACTTTATTCAAAATAAAATCTGTCAAACCTTCCCACAGAGCCTCCTTACTTGGCTTAGGAAAGACAAGTCACAGCTAGAGAGAGAAACAGTAACAACAGGGACACGTGGTGGCCGATGACCTTTTTGAAGCCCAAGTAAAGCAATAAACAACAGACAAATGAAAATGTGATCACCTCTCCAAAAGGGAAGACCCAAAGTCTCATCAGTTCCTGCACCCAGCTCCAAGTCCAGGATCTCTGCGTGACATTCACTTCTGTCTAGTTCAGTCATAATCTTGTCCCGAGAGTCCACACACCCTCTATGAAATAATAAGGAAAAAGGAGAGGACAAATTAGTTAATATATAAAAATATATACACAACACAGCAAGGAAGAAAATATAGGATGTGGCTACAGTTCTTATTTCTACAGTTCTTATTTATAGTTGGCATGAGGCTCTTGGTGTTATAATTTTCTTCCTCCACGACCCATTCCAAGTTGCCTTGCCCTCAGCCAGTACCTGTGCTGGTAGGAGTTCATTACCTGGTGGAGCAACCTCAAATTCTGTTCCTGAGATCTAAAGTCTAAGTGTGAGGCTGCTACAGTATCCCATTAACTATGCCACTAGAAGCAATACTAGGAGGTGTCCAAAAGGTTCTTTAGGTTCTAGAAATACTCCTTTCCCCCATCTTGTCTAGCAGCAGTCCTCTTGCCCTTGGTGTAAGGATCAATCATCCCAGCCTACTTGGTACAGTCCTTTCATGCCTGTTTTCTCCGGAGTCATAGGAGCCCCAAATTACCACATCATGTCAGTTTCCAATTCAATGGGACTGTTGTTGTGTTCCCTGATGAACGCATTTCTCCCTCTACCTCTAAACCAGCAAAGCCCAAGGGCTGTGGAGGAAGTAAAACTGAGTTCTCAAATGTAACAGAAAGTCAACAGTGAGAGGTATCACTCCCACTTCCACCGTTTGCTTTTTAGACCATGCATTTTGGCTTTGGGGAAAACTAGTTATTGGTCATTGATTCAGAGCACGTGCCGCACTCTTTAGGACAACATTCAGTCATAACTGAATCTTCCACAGGCTATTCTACCATTCTGCAAATCTGATAAGACCAACGTATCCTTTAAATTTAACCACTGCCGTTTTTGTAGTAAATTACTTACTCAGAAGTAATATTGTCTAAATGGCGCGCAGTGAGTAAGGCGCTCGGGAAGTCCACCAATGACGGGACTGGCAGAGGTGTAGTGAGAAGGAAAGGGAAATCCATATTTAGAAGGGTCTAGTCCTGTGAGGATAAATCGTGTCTGTCATGGTGGAAGGGTCCAGTGTACAGCTTCCCATCAGATGGCTGACTAGTACACCCAGGGAGATTTTTCTGTATGAAGTATTTAAGGTTGGTAACTTCTGCTGGCAAACTCAAATGTGGCCAGGTCAGTTTTGATGAGTCCATACATAGTAACACCTGTCCCTGCCCCAATGATAACTTAGTTTATGATTCCACTGAGCAAGCCCTGGGGTGACCAGAGAAAGCCTGACTGATGCCCACAGACTTGCTCATTTTATCTACCTAATTAATAACAACATTCTCAATCACGGGGTTTTCTTGGTGAGCATTCTCTTCAGCCATTCTTGGAAGCCAAGAAAGCAAATTTGTTGGAATCTATGTTGGAGAGATAAGATGTAGGGTGTGTGTTCAGAAGATATTGGTCAGCCCTGGCCAGTTTGGCCCATTAGTTGGATCATCAGCCCGTGAACCAAAGATTTGAGGGTTTGAGTCCAGTCAAGGGCAAGTACCTTGGTTGTGGTTCGTCCCCTGCCCTGATCAGGGTTGTGCGGGAGACAACCAATTGGTGTGTCTCTCTCACATCAATGTTTCTCTCTCTCTCTCTCCCCCTCCCTCCCACTCTATCTGAAAATAAATGGAAGAATATCCTCCGGTGAGGATTTAAAATATATATATATTGGTCAGCCACAAGGGACAGTACTACAATGTGTATTAAAACAGTCCAAGCACCAAGAGCGAAGGCTTTAGGTGATAATGTGTTAATGTAGGGTCATCAATTGTAACCAACAATAAAATATAATATATATATATATATATACACACACACACACATATATATATATATATATATATATAGAGAGAGAGAGAGAGAGAGAGAGAGAGAGAATTAGTTTGTGTATGGAAACATTTGATATATAGTATTAGGCAAGTTAGTTCTTTTTATCTGTATATGATCTAGAGATTATAAATACAGATCTGTCTCATTCTTTTTAATTTCTCAGTGTTCCACAATATGGATACATCATCATAGATTTAGCCATCCTTGTAATTTTTTTTTTTCATTAACTATAACTAATGAATATGCCTGTACAGGCCTGCTTGAACTCTTACACAGATGTTCTACTAGAGAAAATCCAAAGTGCAAGTTATGGGCCACAATATATAAATATTTTTCATTTTAATAGATATAGCCCAAATGCTTTATATTTTCTTGGTAGTGGCTAAAAGTGTTCATTTCTCCACACTCTTAGCCAACTGTATTAGTATCAAACTATAATTTTTGCCCATCTAATGAGTATCTTGGTTATCAGAATGCATTTGTCTGGTTAGGTTAAGAACTTTTTTCTTAATATAGCCATTTACATGTCCTTTTCTGTTCTTATTTTCTCCATTTTTATTGTTTGTCCTTTAGCTGTAGATTCTTACTGGTTCTTTATGTTTTGGATATTAATCCTTTACATATCCTATTGCCAGTCTTCCAATCTGTGTTTTATTTGAGCTTTTCATTTGCTGTTATTGTATTTCCTGTTGGTTTTTGACTTTTAAAAGAAAAATTTTATTTAAAATGTTGTCCCTTCGGCCAAGAAAAAAAAACATATCATTGTATATTTTATTGTAATATTTCTATGTATTTCCTGATTCTTTAGATATTTAATCCATCTGAAATTATCTTTGTGAGTAGTACAAAATAGAAATCTATTTTTTTCCAAATGGCCAGTGAATTTTCCCTTCATTGTTTATTGAAAGTAAATCCTTCTCCACTGATTTAAAGTGCCACCTTTTTGCCCAGCCAGAGTGGTTCAGTTGGTTGAGTGTCATCCTGTGCACTAAAAGGCTGCTGGTTCGATCCCCCGTAAAGACACATACCTGAGTGGTGGATTCAATCCTCACTTGGGGCATATACAGAAGGCAACACTGATGTTTTTCTCTCGCATTAATAATGTTCTCTCTCTCTCTCCCTCCCTCCCTTCTTCTCTCTAAGCATGTCCTTGGGTAAAGATTTAAAAAATAAAATAAAATGGCACCTTTTCATATACTGAATTTCCAAATACACATAGTTATATTAATCTCTTTGTCTTTTCCTATCTCACTGTTACATTGTGTTAATTTGAAAAACTGTTCAATATAATTTTTTCTTTTCAGAAGGCTTCCTATTGAACAATTCTATTATTTGACACAGAACAAAAAAAGTGACATCTACGAAAATGATTCTTTGTAAGTTTGGGGTTTCTTTTCCTTATATGAAATCAAATAACATTTTTTAAGTGAAAATGAGTTATATGAGAAATTTTTTAAAGCCCCAACATGGAAACTTTTAGAAAACACAAAAGTGTCCCTTTTTTTTTTTTTTTTTTAGGGAGATCATTAATAATAGAAACCAAGCCCTGGCCAGTTTGGCTCAGCAGTTAGAGCGTCGGCCTGCAGTCCAGAGAGACCCCGGTTCGGTTCCCACTAAGGGTGCGTGCCTCGGTTGCAGTTTGTCACCAGCCCTGGTTGGTCGTGCGGGTGGCAGCCACTCGATGTGTCCCTTTCACGTCGATGTTTCTCTCTCTCTCTTTTCCTCTCTCTCCCACCCACTCTATCTGAACAAAAAATGGAGAAATATCCTCGGGTGAGGATTAAAAAAAAAGTAATAGAAACCAAGACCAAACAAATTACAGAAATAAAACAAAGAAACCTAAGACCCACTAATAGTTTGTGGTATTTAAACAAGTGAAGGAAAGCAGGAAGTATGGGCTATAATGTTCAAGGGATTTGTACAGGCCATCTTGGCCACTTCCCTGCCTTTGACCTAGTTACTCAATCTAATAAGAATGTTACACTTCTTTAAAGGCTCATCAAAAATGCCCCAGCACCCTCAACAATTTTTATTTTTTTTTATTCTTTAAGAGAGACATATCTACTGGCTGCCACCCACATGACCCCAACCCGGGCTGGGGAAAAATTGCAACCGAGGTACGTGCCCTTAGCGGGAACCAAACCCGGGTCTCTCTGGACCATGGGCCGACACTCTAACTGCTGAGCCAAACCAGCCAGGGCCTTAACAAAATTTTTAATTAGAATTTTATGAGATGTTTGTTATGATAATCTACAAATAACTTCATAAGATTACTCCCTAAGTCTCTTTTGGATAAGGAACACTTGGTAATCATTTTTTATTCTTTGAAGTAGTTTGTTGTATATAATACGAAAATCATACTTTTTAATTTTCAGACAAAAATAAAACACTGACAATATTGAAGTAACTGAAAATATCCCTTCTTTGCCTTTAACTATTAGAATTATTAGGAATCCTTTTATGGGTAAGAAGTTAATATAGAGTTTAGCCACAAGAGGGAGCTAAAAAGACATTGGTGGTTACTAACCCCCTTGTTTGTCCTTTTGGAATTAGTTAACTTTGAAAAGTAAATATGAGTATGGCAGTAAATATTAGACTGGTCAGATCAAGGAATTGGTGTCACTGAACATATTTTCTTTTCAAACTTTGAGGGTTTTCTTTTTAGAAGCTTTCCTTTAAAAAAAAAAAAAAAGTTTTCCATTTGAATCAAATTAGTTTTAGCCATACACTTGTCAATATGATAAATAATTTGCCAAATGAGAAAATGTTTAAATGCTGACTTAATGTTTCATAAATAATAGCCAATCTAGTAACTCTAGATCCCTTGGATTCTTATATTCATTGCCCCCTGTTCCCTAATTCAACCAGAAATATAACTGGAAGACATATATATATTTTTTTAAGTTCTAAACCCACAAACTTAGAGTACAAATGAAAAAAGGACATAAACATCTTATGGTCCATGTGAATCGTGTGTTTATATTTCAGACTAGTAAAATTATATGGCTAATATACCATTTTCTAAATAGAAAAACATAAAAAATTAAAGAGTATAATCAATTTTACTGATCTTTACTATCAACTGATTAACATTCTGTTCATTTTTCATGCCTGAGATATTTCAGAAATATTTGCACAATTTGAAACTAATTATTGGAACCCAATCAAAGTGGATGACAATCCTTCCCTAGTGCAGACTTTGTTTCTGGGCTGCAGTATTACTTCTTGGCATGCAGAGCTCAGCATAATTAGTAAATACACAACCTTCAAATGAACTGATTCAGAAAAAGCATACCTTCAGTACCTTGTTCAGTTTTTTGTTTTTTTTTTATCCTCTGCGAGGACATTTTTCCATTTTTTGTTCAGGTAGAGTGGGAGGGAGAGAGAGGAACAGAGAGAGAGAGAAACATCGATGTGAAGGGACACATCGAGTGGCTGCCACTCGCACGACCAACCAGGGCCGGGGACAAACTGCAACCGAGGTACATGCCCTTAGCGGGAACCGAACCCAGGTCTCTCCAGACCGCAGGCCGACGCTCTAACTGCTGAGCCAAACCGGCCAGGGCCCTTGTTCAGTTTTTTTCTAGCCTCTCTGTTTACTGGGAGAGATCAGCAATCCCAGGCAAAAGGACTAAGCACACACAGTACTGACAGAGTTTCTCCAACCAGCCCACACTCGGGTCACTTTAGGTTGTGTAACTGCACACACATGGTGGCAGGCTGCCTCAGAGCACTTTTGCTGCTACCTAACTATGAGGGTGAATGTCAGTAAGAACCAGAGCTCTGTTATCATTAGAAGTAGGCAGTCCTACCTGCACTACAAATAAGAAATGCAAAATGGGTGTTAAGTAGGACTAACGTTAGAGTAAGCAGAATGGGGGGAAAAGAACATAACTCATCGATAGACAACTGAGATATAATGACATCATATCTCTCTGGTCAGTTACTCAATGTTCCAGAAAGTAAATCAAGATATTATAAAGTCAGTATTGTCTGAAATACACTGTAGTTGGAAAATTGGTTGCATCTTTATTCTTAAGCAAGTTTCTAAAAGGAAAGTAAGCTTTAAAAAGTCCTTAATATAAAATAGGATTTGTTTCCTTTTTTTATTCTAGGATGCCCAAACCACCTAATTCAACAGTAGGGTGAGTATACAACTTGTATTTTCCTTCCCTGTTTTGTGTGTGTGTGTGTGTGTGTGTGTGTGTTTTAATGTATTGATTAGAGAGGGAGAGAAACATCAGTTTGCTGTTCCCCTTGTTTATGCATGCATCGCTTGCTTCCTGTATGTGCCCTGACCAGGGCTCCAACCCACAGCCTTGGGATTAGAACAGCACCTGCCACAAAGAAGGGTTCCAATAAATGTTTGATGATTAATGTTTTTAAATTGCACTTCTATTCTGTTGTTTGCTCAACTAAATCTCAGCGAAATCTGCTCCCCGTATCCAGTTGAACACCCCTACCACACACACATTCCTCGCGGTGCCATGTTCCCGACCTTCACGTCACCTAAGGACCGCTACACTGGCGTCAGAGCCCGAGGCCAGCGGCCATTTCCTCCCACGGTGCCGACCAAGCCTTATGATACAACAGTTCTGAAGACAAGAGGTAAAATATGATTTAACAGTATTAATTATTCTTCTATTTGGAGTTTATTCAATAATAAAATTAAAGAAAGTAGAGCAAAGGACTCAAGTTACAAAAGTGTGACCCATCAGATTGGAGAAGTTGTTCTCAACTGTGGCTGCACTTTAGAATCAGCTGGGACCTCACCACAGACCAATTAAATCAGATTCTCTGCAAATGCTCTTAACTTTTCTTCTTTATACAGGGCCTCCCATGGTAGAATCAGAACAAACATTGTAGAATTGGTTGTTTTTATTCTACTTATATTTTATTTCCTTTTTGCTCTCTCCTATGGTTTAGCTTTTTAAAATTCCATCCTAGCTCAGGTGATCAGAGCATCAGTCTGGACGTGGATGCAGCAGCCATGATGAAAGGGAAAGATCCTCATTGAAACAGGACTCAGAAAGTAATGGGAGCAGTTTATTCAGTTCCTTTTAACACAGCCGTCCTCAACCTGTGGGTCGTGACCCCTTTCACGGGTCACCTAAGACCATCGGAAAACACATTTTTCCGATGGCGATTCATAACAGTAGCAAAATTATAGTTATGAAGTAGCAACAAAAATAATTTTATGGTTGGGGGTCACCACAACATGAACTGTGTTAAAGGGTCACGGCATTAGGAAGGTTGAGAACCACTGTCTTAACACCTTGGAGCATTTTATCACAGATGCAAACATTGAGGTCTTCCCAGATGAGTTTTATTAAAGGGAGGTAAACCCATACACTAGTCATCAAGGCTCTCCCACACTAGACACCTTAAAACAGAGAAGAAACCGATGGCGAAAGACTGAAGGTAACTGAAGGTGACAGAAAAGGTACATAGTAGGCAGAGATAAATATTTGTTTAATGAATTCGGGCTGTAAGGAAGGCAAGACCCAAGAACTGTCCTACAATGCGGGTCCCTCTGTACACAGATAATTGAACCCATAGGTAAGAACAGATACTGCCATCATCACTGTCAACTTCAGTACCTTCCAGGAGACAGTAACATGTTGAGAGATACTACAGTAGAATGTTTATCTTCAGATAGAGCAGGAGGGAGAGAGAGAGAGAGAGACATCGATGTGAGAGAGACACATCGAGTGGTTGCCACCCACACGACCCAACCAGGGCGGGGGACAAACTGCAACCAAGGTACGTGCCCTTAGTGGGAACCGAACCTGGGACTCTCCAGTCCACAGGCCAACACTCTAACCGCTGAGCCAAACCGGCCAGGGTTTAAGAACATGGACTGTGGAGTCAGACTGCCTGGGTGGAATCTGGCTCTGCCACTTACTCACCATGGATCATGGGAAAGTTTCTTCACTTCTTAGCCTCCACTTCCCAAACTATAAAATGGGAATATTAGTACCTACTTAATGGATAATAGAGACAAGTGTTAGCAGTTACTATTTTTACTACTCAGCTACCTGAAATCAACCATGGTCTGAAAATAATGAATGGAAAATTCCAAAAGTAAACAATTCACAAGTTTAAAATTACACGCCATTCTGAGTATCGTGATGCGCTCTCCCAGCATCACACTCCATCCCACCCTGACATAAATCATCCCTCTGTCCTGCGTGTCCAGGCCAGGGATTGGACCTGCAACCCCTCAGTCCGAGAGCTGATGCACTAACTGCTGAGCCAAACCAGCCAGTGCCTAACTCCATTTCTTGATATTTAGGCAGGGAAAAGCCAAAATAGGTAGTTTAGAATTATATTCACTGAAACTGGAAAGAGGATCCAGGAAGATATAGAATTTACCTGAAAATTCCTTTCATTAACAAGAAAGGGGAAGTACTAGTCCACCTCCTATAGCTGAGAGCACTAAGGTTAGAGTCCTTCTCAGTCTGTGTGTCCCACACGCTGGGCATTGGTGGGGCAAAAAGTCAAACAAAGCTGTAACCACACAGCTAAATGTACACCCACACTCTCTCTACCTCGTATTATCGTGTTTCTATTTACTACACCCATAGATCCCGTGAGCTAGGAGACTGTTCTTGTATATGCAGGATAACAGTGCTTTCCCTGAAATTTCAGGTAATCCATACAGATACGAACTGCTTGATTTTCCCATGGATTCAAAGAAGAAAGCCTTGATGTGGCCAGGACAGGATGTATATTATGACGTAAGTATCTTTTTAAATTTGTGTTTAAAATAAAGTAAAAATGTTTTTACTGTATATGTTTATGAAAATCCAAAAGATAGATTGTTTTTATATTCTATCTGAGTTTTTTGACCAGGATTCATATTTTTAATAGTTGTTTTCTTAACTGATTTCAGATAGTTTGGGCAGTTATGTAACATTTCCAGTTACCAAAAAAAAGGTTCCTCCCAAAAAAAGGTGGAAGAGGACTGTATTTCACTCACTCTGTGTCCCCCACTCTATTTATATGATCCATAATATATTAAGTAACTCCAAATATGAATAAATGAGAGATTTTCAGAAGATTTACAATTTATTGTTCTAACCATTATATTTGTGTAGACTCAAAAATAAAACAGTAGACACTATTTACTGAGAAATTGCTACACACTAATCACTTTAGAAAAAATATGTCACTTAGCCCTTAAAATAAGCTCATAAGGTTAGTATCACCACCCCCATTTTATACATGAGGAAACTGAGGCTCAGAGTTTGTGACTATCTCATGATCACAGACGTCAGGCTTGTGAGATTCCAGTCTCTGCTCTTAACCTCCATACTATAACTCCACATGGATAAAAAAAGAAAATCTTAAATCATGAAAGAAAATACCTAGAAATTTGAAAATAATAATAGCTAACATTCATTGGCCAGTGAGTTTGTGAGGGGCGGTGCCAAGTGTTTTCCATGTTATCTCCTAGTACCTAACAATCTACGAGTTAGGCAAGAAATAATTATGGAAGGCTGAAACATTCGCATTCCATTTAGAAAGGCCATTGTCACAGGCCAGAGTGTGGTCACTGTAATGTCACATAGTTATCTATAAAGTAAGCAGTTTCCTGTTTGTTTTTTGTAAAGTTATACATCAAGAAAAGTCCTTAAAGAATCATCTGTTTTACTGGCTGTCTTTCATTCTTTCAAGCAAAACTTCTATCTAAGCAACCCAGAAATATGAGAAGTTATTCTGGAGGTGATTCCATCATTACATGTTCTTGTAGCCAAAGTTTACAGCTCTGGAGTTTAATTTCTTCTTTCAATTTCCCTCATTTCCACCCTCTCATAAACATTTTGTTTTCCTCATGTCACATCCCTTTGCAACCACCTTGACTAGCTCTCAATCTCCCTTGCCAAGTGTAAATCCCAGTGCTTTAGCTGAGCTACAAAGACCCTTTGGACCCTGGCCGGTTTGGCTCAGTGGTTAGAGCGTCAGCCTGCAGTCCAGAGAGACCCGGGTTTGGTTCCCACTAAGGGCACGTACCTCGGTTGCAGTTTGTCCCAGTTGGTCGTGCGGGTGGCAGCCACTCGATGTGTCCCTTTCACATTGATGTTTCTCAGCCACTCTATGTGTCCCTTTCACATCGACGTTTCTCTCTCTCTCTCTCTCTCTCTCTCTCTTCCTCTCTTTCCCTCCCACTCTATCTGAACAAAAAATGGAAAAATGTCCTCAGGTGAGGATTAAAAAAAAAAAAAGACCCTTTGGGATCTGGTCTTTCTCCCTTCCTACATAGCCTGGCTCCACTTGCTAGTCCTCCAACAGGTTCATGGCCATTTCCTGTTCCTGAATACCCTCTTTTCATGGTCTCTTTGCCTATTTAAAACTTGCTCACTCTTCAAAGCTCAGCTCAACTCTCATTGTTTATGTTGCCTGGAATTTCTTTTTTCCACCTCCTGGGGAGATACTGAATCAGCCCTTATTCTACTAGATGACATTAATTACAATAATCTTTTATGTTCATATTCTAGTTTCCTAAATGTGTTGAGAAAAACAAGCCAGTGTTTTACCCCAAACCTCCTAAAACCTTCGCTCCTAACACTTCTTTAAAGTCATGGGATCCTATTAACTCTCTAAAAGAAGCCAATATACAGAGAAATCTTGAGAGGTCCCACTGGATCAGTTCATACACTCATGATTTTACAGGTATGCGTTCACTTTAAATCAAGTAAAAAGAACAAAATTAAATAGTTGACAAATGCTGGTACAAGCATTCATCTTCTATTTCCCCCATTTCTTAATCTAAGTACTAATGGAAATTAAAGTGGGTAGTAAGTTTCTCTTAGTGAGTAGCTGGGAGGTAAAGTTGGTTTTCATTTTATTGGTTCTAGCTATATTACAAAGGGGAATGGTCATTTACATGCTGTTTTTCATTTAACAAAATAATAAGATATGATGTTTCCATTAAGGTCTGGGGCCCATGAACCCCCTTGAACTGGATGATTACCATGAAAAGGAGATAGCAGAGTTAACTGGACAGATAACATTTGACCCAGAGCCTGTAAGTAATTGCAGTCAACTCTTAAGTTATTTGGGGGGAAAGTATCCACATGTTGGGCTCTTTCTTGCTTTGCTCACTTCCTATTTGCTTCTTGAGTATTGGTGACCAAACTAGAAAAAGGAAAATTTAACTCATTTTAGAAGTTAAATTTGAATTAATTTGAACTGGTTTGAATACCTCTCTCCACTGTTTTGAAGAACAAACAGGTTTCTTTTTTTCTTCATGGTACTGGTTAATTTTTTTAAAACATTTTATACTGTGTTAACTGTTCCTAAAATTTACAAAGGAACTGGGTTACAAAAACTTACCTAGTAATTTAATAAGATTCTTAAATCTGCGGTTCTGTGGTTCTTTTCATATTTGTGTGTCTTGTACATGTCACTGCTTTAGAAGAGATGAAGGCTTCTTCCTGATAGCCACAAGAGTTGAGAGTTGACTGGATTACAATCAAAAGCCAATAAATTCTCTGTAAATGGGAGAGATTTCTTAATTATGTGAAATGGCCTGAAACTAATGCTCAAACCCTTTAGTGATACAAGCTATAATCTGTTGGCTTAATTATGTAAATGAAATAAAATGACCTAATAGTATTCACTTATTGTTTTATTTGGGGCCTAAATTTTATCCTCTAAAACTGCAAAGTTTTTAAAATAAAATTAATATTTTCAAAAAAGTAAACTATGGAAAAATATGTTTTAAAAACTTTGAGCTATTTCAGTATGAATTCGTTTTAGACTGAACTGTCCAAGTTTTTTTTTAATCCTCACTCGAGGACATTTTTGCATTTATCTTCAGATAGAGCAGGAGGGAGAGAGGGAGGGAGAGAGAGAGAGAAACATCAACGCAACAGAGACACATCAAGTGGTTGCCACCCACACGACTCCAACCTGGGCGTGGACAAACTGCAACCGAGGTAGTACGTGCCCTTAGTGGGAACTGAACCCCAGGACTCTCTGGTCCGCCTGCCGTTGCTCTAACCACTGATCCATACCGGCCAGGGCCTGTACACATTTTTTACATTAGCCTCAGTATTTCCCAAAGTGATATAAAATCATTAACATCAGAAGTAGTTCCATTGACTGTGCTGTATCATTCGCTGAAGGATTTTTAATTTTGTTTATTTTCCACTTGCAAACAGCATTCTCTAAGGTTAGAATGGTACGCATACTCTGACCCTGTCGGGTGTGTTCAGCAATTGTCCAGACTCCTACAGATTTGACCCTTTAGGGTCCAGCCCCTCAGGATGCAGCTTTGTCACTTTTATTAAGAAATACATGTACAGTTATACAAAGGATGTTTGTCAAGTATAGTATATGTGAAATTATTGTGCAAGTAAATCAACACCTAAGTTTTTATTAATAATAAGATAATATATGCCTAAAATAGTTGGAAGTGAATCTTGCTAGTTTCTGACTGAATAACAGACTCTGAGAAGGCATATTTTAGTGGTAATAAATATGTGTATGAAATATTTTCTATAGTAGAATTAAACAAAGGTATTAAAAACTACTTCTTGCATAAAGGGATACTGTCAAAGTAGGATATGATACACCCTATACTTTTTGTTTATGACAAATTTAACAAAGCATTTCAAAAAGCTGGGTTATTTTTTCTTTTTTTTTTCTTCATAGTATCTACTCAAACCTGATTAGTTAAAGGTTGTCACAGATGTGTTGATAACAGTATGGAAATTCCTCCAACTATGAACAAAGTAGGTTCAAAAGGATGTTCCTACGTCCATTTTTCCCTCAGTCCAAATTACTGTTACTTGCCCCGGCCAGTTTGGCTCAGCAGTTGAGCGTTGGCCTGCGGACCAGAGAGTCCCGGGTTTGGTTCCCGCTAGGGGCATGTACCACAAAAACAAAACAAAACAAATTACTGTTACCTTCTTACCATTCTCATTTTTATCTCTCCTGTCTATCCCTTCATCATCATATATCCATTCATTTTTAGTTTTTTCTTCAACAACAGAAAAATTTTCAAGCACACACAAAACTTTAAGTAATTCTATAGTTAGCAAGCAGATTAACAGGTCATATTAACAAAGGTGCCCATCACCTAGACTCTACCATGAGCATTTTACTATACTTTATCATAATCCATCTTTCCATCCCTCCAACCACCCATCAATACACTTACTATTTTTATGCATTTCAGAGTAAACTGAAGACATTAGTATACTTCACCCCTAAACATTTAGCATGCATATCATTAACCAGTGTTCATTTTATTTGCAGTTTCTTCTTTTAAGGGAAAATGTACATTCAATGATTTGCACAAATCTTAAGTGTACACTCAGTGAGTTTTGACAAATGCATACACCTCTGTAACCCAAACCTCTATCAATATATTGAAAATTACCATCATTCCAGAAAGTTCCCTCGTGCCCTTCCAAGTCAACTCCCCCCCCCTTGCCTCCTGCCCATCACAGATATATCTATTAATATAATACATTCACTACTTTTGCAGTTACAGACATGAGTCAATTCACAATATTTATAAACATCTCAAAAAACAATAACAGATATGACAGATTCCCCTCAGACCAGTGTTTCCACAAGCATAGCACATCACTAGCCTCAGCATTACTGAGATGGTCATTAAAAAAGCAGATTCCTGAGCCCCACTGCAGACCTTCTGTATCATAATCTCAGAGGATCAAGTTTAGGAATCTCATTTTCTGCCAGCTCCAAAGCTGATTCTGACTCAACCAAGGTGTAAGAACCCTTGCTTAGGCCTAATACAGAAGGCTTTGGCAGAGATTTAAATAACTGCCCATAGCCTGGCTTCTGTGGCTCTGTGGACTCAGTGTCATTACGTGGAATGAGAGGTCCCAATCTGGTTCCTGGCCAGGGCAGATGCCCGGGTTGCAGGCTCAATCCCTGGTAGGGGGTGTGCCGGAGGCAGCTAATCAATATTTTTCTCTCATACAGATGTTTCTATCTCTCCCTTTCCTCTCTCTCTCTAAAAAATCAATGAAAACATATTTTTTTTTAAAATAAATAACTTCCCATAACTGTTAACATCATCTATTGGTGATGGGCAGAAGTTTTGTTCCAGTAATTCTTTTACATCTTTAAAAGTTTAAAAGCAAAGAGTCCCTACATAGAGGAATTTCTATATAGCCACGTAAAAATACTCCCTTTCCATATTAACAAAAATTGGTAGAGGAGAAAAATGTGTGTATTAGGACCCAAATTTCAGTATCTTGAGATATCAAAGTGCTGTAGACCAATGAGACAGACCAGACTCAGACTCCGAACTGGGTTCAAATTGAGAGCTTTATTAGCTGTGCACGACTGTCCCATCCTACTCAGAGGAGAGAGCAACCCCGAGCTCAGGGGGAGGGTTGCTTATATAGTTGTCTTAGCCCGTTAAGGAATTTGGATTAAGGGTATGCGAGCAAGCAAGCACATACAGAAGCAGATATTTGCAGTTAGCTGTTATGCCTGAGGGAACAATCAGTTTCTGTGTACACAAAGCAATGGTTATCTATACAATGCAGTGGTTATCTATACAATGCAGTGGTTATCTATTAGCAGATAGTTCTTACCATTCCCTTAAAATCCAGGGGGCAAGGTCATGTGTTTGTCCTTTTCAAAAGAACAGTGGAATGTGTATTCCTACCGCCATCCTGAGTTTACTCGGACAGTGAAAATGGGTATGATTTTTGACTTGCCATGTGTGGCAATATCCTTTACAATGCCAGATTTACTAATTAATCACTTTTCTCCTTCCTTTTTATCCCACCACTACAGGTAGAAAAGTTCCATTCTGTCTTTAAACCCTGCAGACCCTTGGAAGGACGAATTGCTCGACTGGTTCAGAACCGACGTCCTCTGGAGTCTACTGTCCAGCAAAGACCACCTTCCTGTCCCGACTGTACCCCTAGAGTTTTGTGTAACTTTCATACCTTCATACCCAGTTCTACAGAATTGATGGCAATTTGTGATAACACACCAGCAAGTAAGACCCATAAATACCAGGAAATTGAAGACAAGATTAAGGACGAACAAAGCTTGTTTTCCACCTATGCACGCCCACCTTATTGTTACTCAGTGAAAGATCTGACTAATACCGATGACATACAACTATTTCCAAAAATCACAGATACTAGAAAGATAGAAGATTTGTACTGGAGACAGCTGTCATTAAAACACCCTCCTTTTCCTTACTGCAACCCAAACCATTACATTCAATATGAACATCTTAAATCTGCCTTACATGACCCATATGCTATATGTCAAAACCCTGTTAGCTTTAGTAAGCCTAGATTTTTACAAAATAAACCTGACTTGGAAGCTTTTGATATAGAACATTTTTTAAGCAAGCCAGAAGAACAGATGACCTTGAACACAGAAAACGATGAAGAAACAAGATCTCTTCTGGGTTGGATTCCTAGAGCTGGAGTGGCCAAGCCTCACAACAACCTGCTGGAACTTAAGAACTCTTTTTCAAAAACTAGTGCACAAAAACGTTTCCATAAATCAATTCTAGAAGACCCTAAAGACCTCAGGGATAAGGTGCATTCAGGGATGAGACACCAATTCTATGACCATAATTCCTATTATTTCTATAACTAAGATATTCATCTTTCCCTCCAAAACCCAGCCTCTTGCAAGAAAAGTATAATAGAATTTCTTCCTTGTTGCTGGATTCTGTTTTATAGAGGAGCCATAATGACCTTGTTAATGAGGATTATGTTTTCAGGAATTTAAGTTAGGATCTGATCAGAGGAACTCAGAAAAGGTGATGTTTTGACTTCTTGAGAAGTTTAACAGTTTGGCAATAAAATATTAGAACCAGAAAAACTATAGTCTTTAATCTCATTTTCAAATTATATTCCAAGGAATTTTCTAAAACAATGTGTATGACAAAATTTACATTATTGTTTTTAAAAAATGAGTATCTGGGAAAAAAAACCCTCAAATGCCCAATAATTGACAGATGTCTATACAAATTATACTACCTTAATAAAATAAATATGTGAACACTGTCCCTTTATGTAAACATTTGTACAAAATAACATTAGGTACAAAAGACAAAACTCAAATGCCCAGTTAATTGAGGGATGGAGAACTGTAAAAACTATATTACCTTAACAAAGTAAGTATGTGGGGCCTGTTCTTTTATGTAAACATGTAAATAAAATGTCAATAGAAAAGATGAAACAAAGTGCTCTGCATGCATACACTCTAAACTAGATGTTTCTTTTCCTTAAACCTTCTGATAAAGAAGCATAACCATTTCTTTAATGCAGAAAAAATGCTTGTATTGTGAAGATCTGGCAATGGCTTTAATTAGTAACTGGTGAGTTATTATGGTAAGAAAGGATGGTTTCTTAGTCCATTTGGCCTGCTATATAACAAAGTGCCATCTACCAGGTGGCTTATAAACATTTATCACAGTTCTGAAGGTTGGAAAGTCCAGGGTCACGGTGCTGGCAGATCTGGTGTCTGGTGAGGATCTCACTATAACCTCACATGGTGGAAGGGGTGACGAATCTCTGGGGCCTCTTTTATAAGGGCACTAATCCCATTCATGAGGGCTCCGCCTTCATGACTAATCACATCCAAAGGCCCCATTCTTGTAAATCACTTTGGGGATTAGGATTTCAACGTGAATTTTAGGGTAAACATGTAGACCCTAACAAGTGGCTTGATATCAATTATCCTAAAGCCAAATGTCATCATTTTTGGAAGGTCTGCAAGAGTTTAGCTAACTCCAGAGGCAGGTTAATTCACTTAATGTGCCAAAAGGTGCATTTCAGATATAGTTTATCATGGAAAGTTCATAAGGAAATTCTAGGAGGGGGTTTTGAGATTTAATGTTTTTGTTTCATAACCAACATGTCATTTGGTTACACCCTCTTTAAAACTTTTCTGGGCTAAAATTCTGGAATTTTTTTTCCAAACTCTTTTTTTATAATAGTAGTTATATTAGATATAATGGGAAACAAAATTTACATGGTAAAAATAATACTGGAGAAAACTGGGACCAACAAAGTCAATCATATGACTTTATCACAGGATACTCCATAACCTTTAAAATGTAACATTTGGAAATGTCTGAGGTGAAGGGGATAGAGTATACACGCATTCCTCAAACTAATGCGAATGTTTTATCATAAAGCATATTGTTGGTCTATGATTCCAAGGAACAAATTGTGGAAGATGCAACTCTGCAATATAGGAATTGGGGGTTTTGATTGCACATTTTCCCCTGCAACGGGGCAGAGAACTGCACTCTATGGGTATTCACTCCACCCAACTTTGACCAGCAGTGGTGCAGCCTTCTCTTCAGACATCTGTCCTAGTCATCATCTTCAACACTCCTGAGATGTCAACCCTACTCCCAACGGCTCATTGTTAAGGCTAATGGATCTGGCCTTATTTAGGTAACAGAGAATACCTACACTACAAGTATGTTCATCATGTGCTGTCTTAAAAAATATTTATGGAGGCTTCCAGATTCAGACAGACTGAACCCATACACCTCATTTCACTTACTCTAAAAAGTCCATGAAAAACTACAGTAAAGTTTTTGGTTTGTTTTTTATTGAATTTTGTTTTTGTATTATCCTATATACAAGAGCATAGGTGGATTGGGGGAGCAGAGGCATTAGGAACATTTTTGGGAAGGAGATGATTACAAACAACGGATCCTAACTAGCTAAAGACACTAGAGCCCTACACTGGCAGTGGGGAAAACAGCCCAATTTACACGTCAGAATCCTCTAAAAGGCTCCAGAACTGAGTCCCTGGAATGTATGAGGCAGGAATGGAGGGAGGTGGGGGTTACTAAATCAAGGAACATTGCAAGTGAAGACAGTTGGCTACCCAGCCCCACTCCCCAGTGCTAGGTAACTGCCCGCCCTCATCCTGGCAAAAGTCCTGAGGATTATTTTCTGAAGAAAGGTAAAACAGGATTCCTGGCATGCAGAACGCAGGCATAGCTGAAGGCTGGATACTGTTCTGAAAACGGGAATGAGTGCTTTTATCAATAAGGATCCCGGCAGGAAACGGACCCTCAAAAGCTTCCACTGAGGGGAGTTTAGTGCAGCGATTCTTCACGAGATGTGGGTAGGGTTGTGGGAACCTCAGAGGTGGGGCACCCAGGAACTAGCAACAGCAAGAAGCCTTACCACTCCCAACCCTGCAGGAAGGAAGGGCCCAGTGTTAACTGGCAATCCCAACCAGAAGCCAAGGGCAAGGGGGCTCAGGGGATACTGTCCTTAAACACCCTTGTCCTAAGGCAAAAAATGGTGGAATATGGTTCTAGATGGGCAGGAAGAGAACAACCAGCACAGTGACCTTACGAACACTGGCTCCTCAGTGAAGCGGGCAGCCCCTTCCCCGCCAGGCTACCAGGAAACCGACAGGCATCAGCCCTCCAAGAGAGGGTCCCAGCTCAGGCTCAACATCGATCGCCACATTCTGCCTTCTTTTTCCTGTTCTCACACTGTAAGCAAAGTGTCTTTTTTTGCGGTCTACTTCCTGCCACGTTTTTCATGTTTGTCCTTCGTGGGTGATTGGGCTGTTTCAAAGGGCCCCCCGAGCGTAGCGCTGAAGTGCCTGTTCCCAAGAAGTCTGTGAGGCGCCTTGGAGAGTGTGTGTTGGATTTGCTTCGCTCGGGGGCGTAGATGCTGCCTACACACCCTCCTCCTCTCCACACAAACGCGAGGGAGCGACTGGTGTTGGCAGAAAGGAAGCCGACCGGCGAGGGGCAGAGCTATAGCCCCGTCTCCCGGGCACCTGCAGAGCCTCCCCCAGTCCCAGGGCGGCCGTCGAGGGGAGACTGGAAAGATGAAGTAACAGGGTGGAGCCCCGGCCGGGGGCTCAGTGGGTAGAGCGGCGCCCGGCGGACCTGGGAGTGGCGGGTTCCCTTCGGGTCAAGGGCGCGCACCTCCGTTGCGGTTTGGTCCCGGCCCTGGTGGGGGTGAGCGGGAGGCAGCCACTCGGTGTGAGACGCGTCGTGTTTCTCTCTCTCTCCCTCCCTCCCTGTCTGAAAATAAATGTAAACATATCCTATGGTGAGGGTAAAAAAAAAAGTAACAGGGTGGAGAAAGAACAAGGTCAGGTGCACGCGTCCAACTCTTACAACTCCCGATTCCGGGCTATTCCTTCGAGTGCAGCCGGCGACCGCCGTGAAAGTAGGAGCAAGTAGGTGCAAAGGTCTCCAGCTGACGGCGACGCGGACAGGGGACGTCTCTCCGGGAAGGACCACGTCAGCGAGCACCAGGGCCGTCACCTCAGCAAGACAACGCCCTCGACCCAGCACCCGACCGCACTCTCCTCCGGGTCGGCGCACGCAGGCACTCCGAGGCGGGAGGGTGATGTCAGCCGCTCCCGGCACCACCTCCGAGCCGTACGTCCAGGGCACTGTCGTAACTGCCGGGCAAGCGAGGGTTCGACAGGAAGGGCACACACGCGATACACCCTACCCTGCTAGCAGGCATGCGCGCGCAGGTCGTGGACGCAGCCCTGGCAACAACGACCAATGAGATGCAGTAACGTCACTGCGTACCAGTCGGCCCGGCTGCACCTCGGGCCGCAAAAGGGCGGGGCGAGTTCGGTTGCACCAACACCGGTACATAGGCGCGGACCGGCGTGTCCTTGGACTCAGAGAGCGGGACGTCCGGCTTGCGAGTGAGAGTCTTGGTGTCGCGCGCGACTAAAGAGCGGTGAGCGCAGGGCACAGAGTACACAGAGGGTGGAGGCCGATCCATGGGGGCGCGCACCAGTGTCGGGGGCGCGCGGGCGGTTGGAGGCCTGCGCCTGGGGTGTCCGGGTGGAGCCCGCTCGGGCGGGCCAGGTCGGGAGTTAGGACTCCAGGCTATGGCCCGTCTGGACCCGGTGGACTACGGCTTGGCGGGGGAACCCCAGCCAACTAGGTCAGCGCTCTGAAAGCCCGGAGGCGGCTGGGAGTCAGACCCGCCTGGACGCGGTTCTCCTGTTGGGCTGAGGGGCTGTGGAAAGGATGGGCTAGACTTCCTGGGGTGAGGGTGGGAGCAGAGAACGGTGTGCAGCGCTCCTCGTTCTAGGAGGGCAAAAACTGCTGCTTCGATGAGGGGTAGTTTTTTTTCTGATCACCTGTCGCTTCTCCCCTCAACCTGCTCTGGCATCACAGGAAGTCTTCACAGTCTCCTGAAACCGGCCTGGATGGGTGACCTCGTGGTCGCCCCCAGGGAGCCCAGCGCTGGAGAATGGGGCTCTGTGGGAGACAGCCCGCCGCTGACCTCTCACCCCACAGCAGGGCAGTGTCGGGTGACCTGCGCAGTCAACCCTGATCTCCTTCTTAATGTACTTTGCCTCGTATTTAGAGAAAGAAATGGCTATAAGTTGTTGTATGAATAGGCATTCACATTTCTGTGATTTGGGGCTTAACGGACTCACCTTCAAACTTAGTCAGATTTGTGACTTTTTGTGACCTTGACATCATCTTTTGAAACCGTTTGGAACTAGGTTCCCGTTTTGCTTACTTGAGCTTGCTTTACCGCACTCAACAGATGTGCTTTTCAAGGAATCTTCCAAGTAGTATTTTTGGTATTATAGAGTCTGCAAGTGTACTAAGTAAAACAAGACTGGTCCTGGTATTTAATGTCACAGAGATTCCACTGTGTTTTTACTAGGAGGAAGGACTTAATAAATTGAGTCTTTTATTTTTAGGTTTAGAAATGGGTGATGTTGAGAAGGGCAAGAAGATTTTTGTTCAGAAGTGTGCCCAGTGCCATACCGTGGAAAAGGGGGGCAAGCACAAGACCGGGCCAAACCTCCATGGTCTATTTGGGCGAAAGACAGGTCAGGCCCCTGGATTTTCTTACACGGATGCCAACAAGAACAAAGGTAAGAGGGAGACAGTTAAATAACGCAAGCACAAATTCCATGAATGTAACCTGTGGTAAACCCTTTATCAGGCATGTAAAATACTTACCAGTACATCTCTCCTTCTTTAGGCATCACCTGGGGAGAGGCTACACTGATGGAGTATTTGGAGAATCCCAAGAAGTACATCCCTGGAACAAAAATGATCTTCGCTGGCATTAAGAAGAGTGCAGAAAGGGCAGACTTGATAGCTTATCTCAAAAAAGCTACTAATGAGTAGTAGTTGGCCACTGCCTTATTTATTAAAAATGTCTCATGACTTTTTTTTATGTGTACCATATTTAAATTGATCCCATACACCAGAATTCAGATCATGAATGGCTGATAGAACATTTCTTTTGGGCAGTCCTGATTTAAATAAGATTGGCTTGTGGTTAAATGAATATGGTCAGCTTTCTTATTTTGATGGTAATTTCAGTTCAGCGAGTACTATCACTGTTTTCCCTTTCTAAAAATATGCTTGGACTTGATTCACAATGTTCAGCTTTTCACAGAGATGGACAGTGCCATTTCGAAACCTGTTAGGAGACTGGTTTTCTATATATATAACTGGTTGTATTAATACGTTTAAATACTGAGGAAATCCTTTCACTGTCTCTTAGACCAGCAAGACTCACTTGTGTTTCAAGTTGTGTTCATGAGCCTGTTACAAGGCAAGGGCTGGAGATGAGCTTGGCAATGCCCATTTTACTCTTTGGTCCTAACTATGCCAGTTTAATTTAAATTCCCAACAGTATCTAAACTGTTGCCTTTTACTAAATGAAAGGCGTTTTAGTGTGGTTTATGTATAATACCAAATAAAGAGTATTTAACACTTCTCACATTTTATAGATGATCTATAAGGTCAGATGCTTTTAAAATTCAGTGTGACAAGATACAGTGGCAAACTTTGTGAATTCTTTAAGTCAGACAAGTTATAATTCAGGATTTTCTTGAACAACTATTCAAAAATAACTAGAATTACTATATATGTGTGTTATTGGTAATGGTGCTTTTGCCAGCTCACTAGAAGGATTAAAATAGAGAACAGATCATCAACATAAAATTGTAAATTATGTGATCATAAGGCATAAGATAATTAAAAACAAAATCACATACGATTTTTCTAATGTGTTTGATTTAATGCCTGATGCCCAGATATTAATGGTTGAAAAGTACAATAGCCCTAAATATTGATGCAACAATGTTACTAGTCATACTACTAGATTATATTTACTTGTCCTGTAGGACAGCCTGAATTAGAACAATACTTAAATAATCCATCCCTAGAATTCTTTGGCCAGTGTGAGCCCTGCAGCGTTTATGCTAAATGTGGATAGAAAAATGTGCTGCTGGTCATAGTCCTGTGGTATGTAACAGTGTATTATTTATGTACTACATTATTTCATCTGTGGTCCATACCATACATTTAGAGTAGTTCCTGGAAATTTTGTGGAGATGATGAGAGAAATTAAGTCAATTTGAGTTAATGGTAGGGAATTAAAAAATGCATCCTTGGAATTCTTTCAGAGGTAAAGCCTTTGTAATAGGATTTGTTGACTGCATATATTAGTGATATTCAGAGACAGCGTAGCAATTTGGCTTCTAACAGACAATTCTGGACCCATATGGAAGGACATAGAGGCCAGGGAGTTGATCTCTTTCTTTGCCACCTACATCAACTAAAGCCTGGGTTGACAAAGATAATTACTGAGTACCTGCTATGTTGTGGGTCAGTTATACTCAGTAAGTGCCTCTGGTTATTTACAATGTAAGTGATCATAATAAATTCAAAAGAAGGGCCATGCCCAGATATAAGGGCTATATGCTCTTAGAAACAAATAAGGACAAAAATCTAGCTGTCTTACTCATGTCTTCATTCCTAGTCCTTCATCAGAGGTGGCTTGGTGAGTGGTATCAGATGTGAGCCAGATGGCCCTGGCTGGTTTGGCTCAGCAATTCCAGTCAAAGGCACATACCTGGGTTGCAGGTTCGATTCCCTGCCCCAGTTGGGGTCGTGCAGAAGGCAACCAATTGATCTGTCTCACATCCATGTTTCTCCCTCCCTCCCACTCTTACCTAAAAATCAATGAGAAAATATTGTGTGAGGATTAAAAAAAAAAAAGCCAGATGTACTAAAGGACTTTATTCCAAGTGTCACCTACATTCTAGGTTTTGTTTAGAACAGCACTGTGTGATAAAACTTTCTGTGATGATAGATTATCCTTGTTAGGTATTGTAGCCAATAATCATGTGTGGCTCTTAAAGCCTTGAAATACAGCTAGTGTGACTGCAGATCTGAATTTTCATTTTAACTGCCTTAAAGGTTACATAGCACAAGTGGTCAGTGTATTGACAGTGCACATCTGGAACTAGAGCCAGTGGTCTAACAAGGTGCCTCCCCTGGACTTTCTATTTTCTTAATCTAGGATTCTTGCAGGGAACTATTTATTTTCTTACTCTAAGCAGGAACCATTAATAATCCCTTCCTGTTTCTAAGTGATGTGCTCACTTCTGTTTTAACTATGTTTTGCCTATTCCATTTTTGAAGTTGGCAGTTTATTTTAGGTAGGGGGCATTCTAATAGAAATGTGCCTTTGGGTCATCCTTTTACTGCATTTTTCTCCAGTTTCTTTACAGACATATTGTCTGTTTTTGCTTTAACTACTGAAGATTGTTGTAAATTGAAAAGGCGGTGATGGAATTCATGGGCTGTCTAGGAAGTGGCCTTACCAGGGCTGGCCTCCCCAGTTCACTAGACCCAGGCAGGTGGTTTTATGTCAGTTTAGCTCAGACAAGAGTAAACCAAAACCAATTTTCATACAATGGGCAGTATTTATTTCTAGAGATGGGGACTTTGGCTCCTCTTCATCACATCAGAGTATCTTGAAGGCCAATACAGATGTTGCTGAGCATGGAGTAAGAGTGGCTAATACCTTAGTTTGTGTAAACAAGGCTGATGCCTGACAGCATGTGAATACACCTCTACAGTGACCTGGAAATTTGTCTCCAGATGAATCTCCACTAAGCAGTTCTGAGGTACACACTCAGCTGCCTCAGGCTACATTATTTGTGCCCCCAGACTGATTCTTTCCCTGATGTTCAAATACTTAAGAGTAAATAAAAATACTAGGTTTCAACTTAATAACAGTTGTCTAGGTAACATCTAGAGATCCAGGTGTTTGAAAACTGGTCCTACCCTCAGGCTGTCTTGGTTCACTCAAAATTAAACAGGTTTACTCTGTTTCTCAAGGAGTGGATATACAGGTTTGTAGAAGGAACTTCACTGGTAGTCTCTCTGTGTATCACCAACAAAGTATAAATACACAATTGCAAGAGGACCAGTGAACAGTAATTGATAGGTCATTGATAGGTTTTACAGATGGACTAACTAGCTAGAATTTTGGTAAAATGTGGTATTTTAATCACAGACAAGTCCCAGAATGTAACTAGAAGAGATTTTAGAGACTTGCAATCCAGCTGTGCCTTTACACAGATGAGGTGAAATTAACCTGAGCTAGGGGCAGGGAACTATGGGAACTACTTGCTTTGTGTTGGCCTGGGCCACGGACAGGACCTGGTGGTCCAGCCTAACTAATCAATGGGAAGAGGGAAAAGCAGATACCTGGGTTTGGAGAGGGATAGATAGGTTTAGCCCCGTCCCCTAACATCCCTACCCTGACTTGTGAAGCCTTCCTCTTGAGAGGGGTGAGCTGAGTGGTGAACAGAATTTAAGCTTCCTGGGGTGGAATGGAGCTTTGCACACTCATTTTTGCCATCTAGGGAATAAAAATCTGTACATTATAAGATTGCTGTTGAGCAGTCATTGAATGACATCTGTGAAAGCCCTTAACTGGGAAGCACTGAAATATTTGTTCACTTTATATCCAAGTCAAATTTCTTGAGAATCAAATTACTGCTCCCATGGTTAGCAGTGACCTGCCATGTCGAGTAGTCTTTTTTATTCTCAATTGTCTCTGATGCTCTCTAGGACATTTGACACCCTTAACTATAATTTTTTTACCACCTTCAGTTGAATTTAGTTGCACATATGCAATAAAAACACACTGGCCTCATAAAGTCTTCATGCACTATGGCTGTAACCATGATATAAACGAGTTAAGTTCCTATGGCATCTCATCAGCGTTCTAATGAAATTACATTATTCAAAGACCTGCTGTGCTGTCCCTATTTTATACCTAAGTAAACAGGCTCAGAGAAGTTGTTACAGCCAAAGGTCACACAGGAGCATTACTTTGGAAGTATCATATATGCTGACCCTGCCTTTCCACAGTGCCTTCTAAAACACCATATAAACTGTGTCATCTCTATTTGCCTCTCTACAGAACTCACACTTTTTTTTTTTTAAATCTTCACCTGAGGATATTTTTCTATTTATCATCAGATAGAGTGGGAGATGGGGAAAGAGAGAAACATCGATGTAAGAGAGACACATGGATTGGTTGCATCCCGCACAACTCTAACCAGGGCTGGGAACCAAACCACAACTGAATCGAACCCTCGACTCTGGTCCATGGGCCAACACTCTAACCGCTGAGCCAAACTGGCCAGGGAGAACTCACATTTTCTTTCCCTACTAGAAACGGCTTTCTCCAGGCCTCTGAACCTCTGCAGCCCTCACAGATGGAACCTGCTCATTCTTCCACACCGTCCACAACAGAGGCCTGTGGTCTTGGCATCTTCCAGATTGTTACTCTTCCTTTCTCATGCTGAACTGCTTGTATGAGATTCCTGACATCTTCATGGAACCTTTGCTGTTGTCTATACTTCTGCCTTCATCTTACACTGAGAACTTCAGCACCTAGCTTATATACTTCATTCTAACTCCTTTTTCTTAAAGTATAATGGTAATAGCTACGTACAAGTGAATGAATGACTTGTCCTTAATGCCACTGTTGTCTCAAACTTTATATTGATTTTAACTCTTCTCTGCACTTCTTTCCCACGGTTGTAACTCAGACTTGTCATTGCTTCAGAACCTCCCACCTCTGAGATGAGAAATCCCGCTGCACCAATCTGATCACAGCCTTCTATCACTCCCTGTCTCATTCTTTTTTTACAACTATGTCTTTATTTTTTTAGAGAGGGAGGAAGAGAGAGACAGAGAGAGAGAGAGAGAGAGAGAAATATTAATCAGCTGCATCCTGCACGCCCCACACTGGGGATTGAGCCTGCAACCTAGGCAGTGTCCTGACCAGGAATCCAACCGGGACCTCTCAGTCCATGGGACAATGTTCAATCCACTGAGCCACACTGGCTGGGCTCTCCATGTCTCATTCTTTTTTTTTTTATCCTCACCTGAGGACATTTTTCCATTTCTTGTTCAGGTAGAGTGAGGAAGAGAGAGAGAGAGAGAGAGAGAGAGAGAGAGAGAGAGAGAGAGAGAGAGAAACATGACGTGAAAGGAACACATCGAGTGGCTGCCACCCGTACGACTGACCAGAGCCGGGGACAGACTGCAACCGAGGTACGTGCCCTTAGAGGGAACCGAACCCGGGTCTCTCCGGACCGCAGGCCGACGCTTTAACCGCTGGGCCAAACCGGCCAGGGCTCCATGTCTCATTCTTATTTCTATCGCTGATTCAACTGGGCCAGCAGACAGCGTGTACAACTGTTCTTTTATATGTTAATTCTACCCCAGTCTCCCTTGTGGTTAATTGAGAAGTTCATCATGCTCCTCCAGCTTATCTCCTAACTTCTGTTCTCACAGCAGATGGCCTTGCCGCCCATTTCCGATAAGAATTCTCTACTTCCTGACTACAAGGAAGTTGTTGTTCACCATCCCTTACCTTCAACAATGTTGTTCTTTTTTTTTTTTTTTTTTTAATCAAGCTATTTATTTTAGTTACTTTTTGCTATGGAGCTGTAAGAGTTCATGTGTAGTCTGTCTATTAGCCCCATCGGATACGCGGTTTGCTTTGTTTTGTTGTTTTTTTTTATCCTCACCCGAGGACATTTTTGGATATTTTGTTCAGATAGAGTGAGAGGGAGAGAGAGAGAGAGAAACATCGACGTGAAAGCGACACATTGAGTGGTTGCCATCCACACAACCCAACCAGGGCCGGGGACAAACTGCAACCAAGGTACGTGCCCTTAGCGGGAACCAAACCTGGGTCTCTCTGGACCACAGGCCGACGCTCTAACCGCTGAGCCAAACCAGCCAGGGCAACAATGTTGTTCTTAATTCAGATATGGTTCAGAATGTTTAGTTGCGTCAGACTAGCTCTAAGTGTTCCATACGCTGCAGCGTGGCTGATCTGACACCCATTCCCAGCTCCCTTGTCTTCTGCCTCCCTCTCCCTTAGAAACTGGAAGAGCTGAATGCTTGCTTTCATCTCAGCACAGGAACTTTGCCTTGGAACTGCACCACAACAGAACAAATACACTGCGTAAATTCTGGAAATTGTATCTTTTTTATTCTGTTTAAGTTTAATGAAATTGTAGCTATCGCTACCTGAATGGGACAGAGATAATACATCTGGACCAAGATGACAAATCTTTCCAGTTTGGAGATGATAGGGGAAATCTACAGATAAATTTCTACATCACCTGCCCTGAGCTGGGACAGAGCATGTTGTGAGTAAGATGAAAACTGTATCCTTTTTCCTGGTGCATGGGGAGGAAGACAGCTCAACGGTCTGGGCCCTCTGCTGATACTGCTTAATGAAATCTTAACTCTTCTGCTGCTTATGTTTCTTTGTTTGTAAACTGACATTAAGTATCTTTATCCTTCCCAGTCGGTGTGGCTCAGTGGTTGAGCATCGACCCCTGCACCAGGAGATCACCAGTTTCATTTCGGGGGCATATAGGAGGTGGCTGATCAATGTTTCTCTCTCTCCCCCTCTCCCTTCCTCTCTCTCTAAAATCAATAAAGGGAAAAAAAATGTTTTAAGTATCTTTACCCTTAGGGTTCTTTTGAGGATTAAACTCAAGAATGTACTTGGCATATCGCATGACACTCAGTAAACACTCAAATGTTAGCTCATTGTGATCTGGATACACAAGACATTTGTCGAATCAACAAATGGACAGATTGTAGGGAAGGGAGGACTCTTCCAACTGATTTAGTGGGAGAGAAGTGCCTGGGATTAGAGAGTTATACCCATGATTCAGGTCCCTAATTCTAATCATGCCCCAGGCATACAACTTTTTCAGTAAAAGGCTTATCTTTGCCTTTGAATAAACCCTGTCCATTGTTCTTGTGCATCTAGGTTAACACACCTTTGAAATGCCAGAGTAATCCTCTTTTTAAAACCCCTAGGAGGTGTAACCACCCTCAATGGAGCCCAAACTCCTGTTAACTATCCTGTGCTTTGCTTTCTCTCACCCTCATGTCATCTTCCTTACATCCCCTCCTTAATTCCGAAGGTACAAAAGAAACTGCAAAACTGTTATTCTCTGGCCCTGGCTGGGTGGGTCAGTTGGTTGGAGCATCATCCCATGCACCGAAAAGGTTGTGGTTTCAATTCCTAGCAGGACACATACCTAGGTTGTGGGTTTGATCCCCAGTCGAGGCGTATATGGGAGACAACTGATCAATGTTTCTTTCTCTCTGTTCCCCCCTTCCTCTCGAAAATCAATATGCATATCCTTGGGTGAGAATTAAAAAAAAAAAAAGTTATTCTCCAGAACATTTGAGATCTGTTCCCCAGTAGTGTTGGCTCAAATGACATCTTATAAAAAATCTGTACAGGTTTGGACCTTCTGGTCCGATAGCCTGGGAACTGGCACCAGGCAAACTGTTCAGCCGTTACCTCGCTCACCCAACCTAAACTCCCTAAACTCCCTCCTGTTTCAGGAACTGTTTGCCCCGAACTCATAGATCAACTCCTGTCCCATTCTCCTGTCCTAGTCCAGGAACTGTTTGCCCCGGGACAATAGACTCACATTCCAGGGGCCCCCATGCGTAGCCCCTCAGGACCTAACCCTGACAACAAGTTCCCTCTGCCACAGGCGCAGATATAAAAATCACAAACCCCAGCATCGGGCGCGGCTTCTAGGACTCGACCCCCGGAGTCTGTGAACCCGCCCGCAGTGTACCCAATAAAGCCTGATTTCTGCTTATTCGGCTGTTTGGCTCTTCGGTTTCTTCCCACCTCCCACCGGTGCCTGGCTACCTTACACTTCTTAGGTTCACAGAGTCCTTGACCCATAGTTCCAATATCTATAATACTTACAGATCTATTGTCTCTCAGTTTTTAGTCATTTTGCCCTTTCTCTCGACATGTCAAGTAATTTTTAATTGAATGCTGACATCGAGCGTGAAAAATTAGTGACTCTGGATGATAAATTCCTCCAGAGAAAGTTCACCCTTTGTTTTGCTAGGTAGCTGGAATGGAGGCTTATTATCTTCATTCATTAAGATAATCTGACTCCAGGCTGGGCTGAACCTGGGAAAAGGCTTTTTCTATGTCTGGTTTCACTGTGCACTCCAAGTGCAGCCTGTCGGGGTTCCAGCAGGGCCAGGGCATTGACTGGGCTCTCCCAAGGTGAGTTCTTTTTTTAATTGTTGAAAATATTACAGATGCCCCCTCCTTTTTCCCCACTGACCCCCTCCGCACTCCCACCTTACCCCCCAAGGTGAGTCTTGAACTCCACCCTTGTCTCCTCAGCACTGCAGTACTCACACAGATTTGTTCCTTGGAGCCTTAGGCTTGGCTTCTTAGCCTCTTGGCTTCTTAGCCTCTTGCCTTCTCAGCTTGGAAATGTGGTCAATGTCTTAAGAGGAGGGCATTGGGCACATAGTCTACCCTTCCCTTCTTACTGAGACATTCACCCTTCAAGTCTCTACTTTTTGTTTCTCCAACCCCAGAAGTTTCTCTGTCATTTATTTATTTATTAATTTAGGTTGATCCTCACCTGAGGATATTTTTCCATTGATTTTTAGATAAAGTGGAAGGGAGGGAGGGAGGGAGGGAGGGAGGGAGGAAAACAATGAGACACACTGATTGGTTGCCTCCCGCATAACCCCAACTGGGGCTGGCGGATCAAACCTGCAACCCAGGTATACACCCTTGACCAGGAATCGAACCCACAACCCTTTGGTCAGCCAGCTGATGGTCTGACTGCTGAGCCAAAATGGCCAGGGCCCTCCGCCTTTTAGTACAGGTCCTCTGCCTACACCCTTCGCCTGGATTCAGGCCCGGCCCCGTACCCAGACGGGGAATTTCTCTGAGGGAAGACCAGTTACAGATGTCTCTCTGCAGCTTTCTTCTCTAGTTTTATCTAGTCACGTCCTGATTGCTTCTCCGTGATCTTCAACCCACTTCACTGTGGCCCGCAGCTGACAGCAAGGAGGATATCAGGCCTCTGGAGGTGCTCCCGTGACCTCTCTCTCCTGTCCTGTGACCTGCCCCTGTGAGGAGGTTGCCTGGTGTCTGAGCTCCGCTTCAACGACAGAGGGAAGACATTCTCTCTTTCCCACAATCCAACAGTGTCTCAGTCTTGTTTCTTTCCCACCCCCCACCCCCACCCCCAAACTAGCCTCACCTGGCATCCCAGGCCAGAGGGAAGAATGCTTGTGCTTTCTTCTTCGTTTTTCCCTGAAGAGCAGGATGGCCTGCTTTCTAAACGCTGTGATTTCAGTGGGCGGCACTCAGCTCCTCCCCTCGCTGATAACTCTGCAGTGAGAGCTGCGCAAGCTCCAGCCGTAGCAATCTCATGTTGACAGTCACAGCTAAGTGCATGCTGGGTTCAACCGATGCCCCAAATATAAGCCTTGATTGCCCTCTCATAGGTCACATTCTCTCCTCTAAATTGTAAATGAGTCAATTTGGACTATTTTGGTAAGCAGGGTCAAAGATCCTCATTAAAAACTATAATGGTAGCTATTTTATAGCTCTGATATTTTGTGCTCCATCTGCACGGGCATCATGTTTTCTATGCCTAGTCTCATTGAACACAACAATCCTGTGCATGGGGGTGGGGAGGGTAATTATTTGTTCATCAGAAAATGAAGCTGAGAGCCCTGGCCAGTTTGGCTCAGCAGTTGAGCGTCAGCCTGCGGACCAGAGAGTCCTGGGTTCGGTTCCCGCTAGGGGCACGTACCACAAAAAAAAAAAAAAAGAAAGAAAGAAAATGAAGGTGAGAGATGTTAAATTGCTCATTAGTAAGTGGTAGAACTAAGGTTCTGAGTCAGGCCTCTAACTCTAAAGCCCTGATCTTTCTAATACCTTTCTACCTCTTACCCCTTCGTTCTCAGTGTTCGATGCCACATGCAGTGTCTAACCTCACCCCTAGTCATCGTGACCACTGGGGGACCCTGGTAAGGGTGTGGATGACTCAAACAGTCCATCATCTTGGACTGAGCAGTAAAAATGCAGTGACACACAGGACATTTTCAAAAGCTGATCACAAAATTTAAGAATCTTATGTCTACATACCAGTTAATGGCTGAGAACATGCACACACAAAAAGACTGAAGGCTTTTAAATACCTTCTTATCTCTAAAAAGAAAAGTATCCAGGTCTTGACGCAACTATTAGGGAACTTCTGGCCCCAACTGCATTGCACAAAGGTGAGGAACAAAGGATGTGGGTGAAGAAGTGGAACCGTGTGTGGCCGGGCAAACCCTGAGTTGGTTCCCCATTAGGGAGATTCCCTGGGCTCAGTTCTGGGCAGGTCTGCAGTGCTATTAGCTCTCAGCCCTAGTCAGCTTTTATGTCACTCCTATAGCTGGAACTTCCTTTTTCACCGGAATGACTTCTTTTAAATATGTTCTAGTTGGAGCTCCTAGCAAGAAAGAGACTTTAGCAAGATGTAAGGGAAGTTGTGAAGGCTTGTTTTGTTTTTATAAGGTACACTGTTATTAGTGCTGAAGAGTCAGAGATTTCACCCTACTTGCAAGCTAAGAAGTCATCCTATAGCCATTTAGTGGATGCTGGCAAAAGACACAAAACTCCCCCAACAAAGACAAAGGATGGATTATTCATCGCTGCAAAAACAGAAGCCAGAGTATCAGCACTGTTGTGCCAGTACCCCGGTTTCCACAGGGCAACACCAGAGGGTCAAATAATACCTGCATGCACAGTGGGTCACATTACGTGAGGAACACAGAATGTAGGGAACCCAATCTTTTATAATGGGCCTAAGCCTGCCTGACCTTTGCCCTTTTGGGAGACATTATCTTTATTTTACTGGACAGTAAACAAACCTGTCTCTCTCTTCCAAGGCTATTCATTATACAAACATCCTTGAAAAACTCACCCAGACAAAGGCCCCATTCTCGAGAAGTGCCTGTGTTCACAAGATAATTAGGACATGAGAGACCCCTGGAGAACTGCGCCCCAACATACCTGTGGACTCCTATGAAAACCCAAGAATGAGTCAGAGCTAGAGGATGGCAGGAGTTTGGGGATCTTATCTCAAGCACTACGATTACTGGGATTCAGCCACACTCCACATATCTTTCTGTTCTGCTACCAGCTTTTTTGGTTTCAGTACAAGATGTAATTGGCCCAGCTCACTTGTTCATTCCAACCTTAAGCCATATACTAGTTCTGATCAGTCTGCTTTGGCTTCTGGTCCAGTTCAACCAATACTCTAGACAATAGTGATTGGAGGAGTTCATATGGTCTTTAAAAACTCCGTGTGAGTGTTGATGTCTCCAGAGGGTTCAAATCATGATCTCTCTTCCCCAGACAGGTTCTGAAAAATAAGAAAAACATAATAAAGAACAAGCAGATGGAAAATTAACCCGTGATTACTGATGATGAAGTTGGAAAGCTTAGGGCAAGAGTTAGGCAGATTTAAGCACCCACTTGTAAGCAGTGCTGGACCAGAGTTAGAAGGTCTGCTTCTTTTTTTTTTTTTTTTTTTTTTTTTAATCCTCACCCGAGGATATTTTTCCATTTTTTGTACAGATAGAGTGGGAGGGAGAGAGAGGAAGGGAGAGAGAGAGAGAAACATCGACGTGAAGGGACACATCGAGTGGCTGCCACCCGCACGACCAACCAGGGCCAGGGACAAACTGCAACCGAAGTACGTGCCCTTAGCGGGAACCGAACCCGGGTCTCTCCGGACCGCAGGCCGACGCTCTAACCGCTGAGCCAAACAGGCCAGGGCGAAGGTCTGCTTCTTGAACTCCTAGCTCCCAAAAGGAAGGAGAGAAGATTTGGTCCACACATGCCTATTTTAATTATTCCTAAATTTATAGTTTTCCAGAGGAAGGGGTAAGGGAATGGAGAGAGGCTATGAATTATATTAACTGAGCTTCCTCCAAGTAGATGGAAACACTGGGAAATATTCTTTTCTAATAGTAGGAAGCAATAACCGTGGACATTAGAAGCGTCTTCAGTCCCTCCCCCATTCCTTTGTTGTGCTGGACATCCATTTATTTATTTATTTACTTTTTTATCCTCACTCGAGGACATTTTTCCATATTTTGTTCAGATAGAGTGGGAGGGAGAGAGAGAGAGAGAGAAACATTGATGTGAAAGGGACACATCAAGTGGTTGCCACCCGCACGACCCAACCAGGGCCGGGGACAAACTGCAACCGAGGTTTGTGCCCTTAGAGGGAACTGAACCCAGGTTTCTCTGGACCGCAGGCCGACTCTAACAGCTGAGCCAAACCGGCCAGGGCTGGACATCCCCTTTACACCATCTATTTCCCATTGGGGGACAGGGTCTATGTCCTGTTTATCTTTGTATCCCTGGCACTAATACACTACACTAGTGCCCCTTTATCCATGGGGGATACATTCCAAGACCCCCAGCGGATGCCTGAAACCACAGCTAGTACCAAATTCTATATATACTATGTCTTTTTCTTATACATACACACACACCTATAATCAAGTTAAATTTATAAATTAGGCACAGGAAGAGATTAACAACAATAACTAATAATAAAATAGCACAAGTATAACAATACACTGTAATAAAAGTTATGTAAATGTGATCTGTCTCAATCTTACTGTGCTATGCACACCTTTCTACTCTTTTTTTAATCCTCATCCGAGGATATTTTTGCATTCATCTTCAGATAGAGCAGGAGGGAGAGAGAGGAAGAGAGAGAGAGAAACATCGATGTGAGAGAGACACATTGACTGGTTGCCACCCGCATGACCCCAACCGGGCCGGGAAAAACGGCAACTGAGGTACGTGCCCTTAGTGGGAACCAAACTGGGGTCTCTTTGGTCCACAGGCTGACGCTCCAACCACTGAGCAAAACCGGCCAGGGCTCACCCTTTCACTTAAAGGAAGCACTTTCCAGCTTCTCTGAGGCATTTCCAAACTGCCAGCATCCCCACTCCTGTGCTCAGTAAAGTACGAGTTCCAGGGACACAAGCTCTGTGATGCCAGGACAGTGGATCTGCTAGCCCAGCGGCTCCCAGTTACTGACCTCGGCAGGTCTTCAGCGTAGGGACGCAGGACAGACAGGTGGTTCACGCAGGGGCGGCGGGAGGGCACAGATAGCTGAGATGTCATCCCACTGCTCAGAACGGCTCGCGGTTAGAAGTCACCAATTGTTATCTCTGGAATTTTCCACTTAATATTTCCGAACCACGGTTTATTGCAGTTGGTCACGGGCAACCAAAATGTCAGAAAGCAAACCCTCGGATAAGGTGGGAATACTGTAGTTTTTTTGTGTGTAAATTGTAAAAAAAAAATAGGTGAGTGGTGGAGGTTTGGAAAGAAAAAAATAAGTAACATTTTTCGTGTCTCTGGCATTGTGCTTAGACAATTTAATTTAATCCTCACCAAAAAAAATATCTGTATTATCCCCATTAAGCTGATGAGAAAAATGGAGTTCAAAGGGTTAAATAATGCTACACAATTTACACAGCCAGCAAGTCACAGAACACAGATTTAAAGTTAGCATGAGTTGAGCCCTGGCCGGTTTGGCTCAACGGTTGGAGCGTTGGCGCGCGGACCGGAGAATCCCAGGTTCGGTTCCCGCTAAGGGCACGAACCACGGTTGCAGTTTGTCCCCGGCCCTGGTTGGGGTGGCAGCCACTCGATGTCTCTCTCACATTGATGTTTCTCTCTCTCTCTTCCTCCTTCTCTCTCTCTCGCTCTGTCTGAAGATAAATGCAAAAAATGAAAAAAATAAAATAAAGTTAGCATGAGTTTAATTACTCATGGTATCAGGTACATAAGGAATGTGAAGAGAAAATAAACTCTCCTTCCCGTCTAGGCTGATGAAATAGCATTCTTTATAATTAGGAAAAAAAGTTCTTTGGTTGGAATTTTCTTTAATAAGCTAAGTATTAGTTCACAGAAGACAGAAAATGGCTGAATGTGGCCTCCGGTCGGGAGGGTGGGTAGGTATACACCTATCACCTCCTCCCACAGCCACATCAAAGTTACAACTAAACTACAGCACAACCGTCCTTCAGAACCACCTGACACCGAGCTGAATGGAAGTCCTACAACCACGGAATTAAAGCAGCAGCCACATCGAGACTGGTAGGAGGGGCGGGGGCGGAGGGGTGGAGGGGATGGGCTGGTCTCACACCCACGTGTGGCAAATAAAAATCAGTAGGACACCTTGGCTTGAAGGTCCTCCTTGAGGAGTGAGGGTTCCCTATCTCACATCAGGTGCCCAGCAAAGGGTCCCAGTGCCGGGAAGAAAAGTCCCCATAACTTCTGGCTGGAAAACCAGTGGGAACTGAGGCTCAGGGAGGCTGAGGCGGCTGGAGCCCAGGCAGCTTCTCTTAAAGGGTCTGAGCACAGACTTACCCAGACCTGCTCTCTCTGAGCTCGAAGGGGAGGCAGCTTGAGGGGCATCAGAGACATACAGGGAAGAACTGAGCTCGTTGGCCTCAGGACAAGGGCTGGAGAGGCAGCTTACTCCTGGACAGACGTGCTGGCGGAGACCAATGTTCCTTTGGTGAGCCCTTCCCTGGGGCAGCAGACAGCCCCCATATCTGGGACTCCAGCAACCTGGCTCACACTGGTGATTCCCTGAAGCCCACCCCACCCAACATTCGGGCCCACCCAAGCTGTTTCCAAAGGCTTTACCATAGGATTGGCCTGTCTTGGATCCTGCTTCAGAGTTTCCTAAAATCTCTCAAATATGCAGCATCTGGTCTCAGCGAGCCCCATACCTCTTGTTAAGTGGCCCCAGGCCTGGCACTAGAAGCAGCCAGCCTTGGTTCACAGCTTGCCTTTTCCTGGGCACCTCTAAGCCCAGCACAAGCAGCAGCCATCGGCAGATCATTTTGTAGCTTATGCCTGGTGGCCCTTGATAGAACACAGGCAGTGGCTGACCTTGCCCCAGAGCCAGCACACCCAGTGGACAGCTTCAGACCACATCGAAACACCACCACCCAACCACCTCTACAAGTGACACACTCAGTGAATGGACTCAGGGGGTACCAGAGCCCTGCTGAAGTAAGTCTTGCTCTGTGTGGTGGGCCCCTACACAGCTGATCCTCCAAGGTAGTCAGAGGTCAGTGGTCAGTGGACACAGCCAGTCCTTGCAGCTGATCAGCCTGAGTAAATCCCTCCCATGGATGTGCCAACAGCAATCAAGACTCAATTACACAAACAGGATATACAAATGGCCAAGAGACATATGAAGAAATACTCAACATCACTAATCATCAGAGAGATGCAAATTAAAACAACAATGAGGTATCACCTCACACCTGTCAGAATAGCCGCCATCAACAAATCATCAAACAACAAGTGTTGGCAAGGCTGTGGAGAAAAGGGGACGCTAGTACACTGCTGGTGGGAATGCAGACTGGTGCAGCCACTATGGAAAACAATATGGTTCTACCTCAAAAAATTAAAAATTGAACTTCCATTTGACCCAGTGATCCTGCTTCTAGGAATATACCTTAAGAAGCTTGAAACACCAATCAGAAAGAATATATGTACCCCCATGTTCATAGCAGCACTATTTACAATAGCTAAGATCTGGAAACAGCCTAAGTGTACATCAGTAGACCAATGGGTAAAAAACTGTGGTACATATACACAATGGAGTACTACGCAGCTGTAAGAAAGAAAGATCTCTTATCTTTGAGATGACATGGAGGGACCTGAAAAGTATTATCCTAAGTGAAACAAGCCAAGCAGAAAAAGACAAACACCACATGATCTCACTTATATATGGAATATAATGAATATAACAGTCTGAGGAATAGGGTAGAACCAGAAACACGGAAGTAGGGTACAGACTGACAACCCTCAGAAGAGAGAGTGGTGGGGGTAGGAAGAGATAAACCACAGAACTTATATGCATGTATGCATGACCAATGGACATGGACAACAAAGCTGGGGACGGGGCGGGGGGATGGGGAGGAGGGTGTCAATGGGGTAAAAAAGGAGAAACATCTGTAACAAAAATAAAAAAAATAAAAAAAGACTTAATTACAGCCCTGGCCGGTTCGACTCAGTGGTTAGAACGTCGACCCATGGACTGGAGAGTTCTGGGTTTGGTTCTTGCTAAGGGCATGTACCTCAGTTGTAGTTTGTCCTCGGCCCCGGTTGGGGTCATGTGGGTGGCGGCCACTCAATGTGTCTCTCTCACATTGATGTTTCTCTCTCTCCCTCCCTCCCTCTCTCCTTCCTGCTCTATCTGAAGATAAATGCAAAAGTGTCCTTGGGTGAGGATTAAAAAAAGAAAAAGACTCAATTACAACAGAACGGTGTGCAGTCCACACTAGGGGCGCACCTCGAGGGCCCAGCTGGGGTGATCAGGGAGGCTGTGCCACTGGATCCTACAAGACACCTACAACAATAGGCCACCCTACAAATCCTAGGAGACATAGCAACTCTATCTAATACATAGAATCAATCACAGGAAAGCAGCCAAAATGAGGAGACAAAGAAATATGTCCCAAATAAAAGAAAAGAACAAAACTCCAGGAAAAGAACTAAACAAAATGGAGATAAGCAATCAATCAGATGCACAGTTCAAAACACTGGTTATAAGGTTGCTCAAGGAACTTAGTGAGACTTTCAAGGAACCTAGTGAGAACATCAACAACATAAAAAAGGACTAGTCAGAAATGAAGGATGCACTAACTGAAATAAAGAATAATTTACAGGGAATCAATAGTAGAGGAGGTAAAGCCAAGAGGCAAACCATCGATTTGGAATATAAGGAAGCAAGAAATACCCAATCAGAACAGCAAAAAGAAAAAAGAATCCAAAAAAATGAGGATAATGTAAGGAGCCTCTGGGACAACTTCAAGAGTGCCAACATTCACATCATAGGGGAGCCAGAAGGAGAAGAGAGAGAGCAAGAAATTGAAACCTATTTGAAACAATAATGACAGAAAACTTCCCTAACTTGGTGAAGGAAACAAACATACAAGTTCAGGAAGCACACAGAGTCCCAAACAAGATGAACCCAAAGAGGTCCACACCAAGACACATCATCATCAAAATGCCAAAGGTTAAACACAAAGAGAGAATCTTAAAAGCAGTGAGAGAAAAGCAGTTTGTTACCTACGAAGGAGTTCCCATAAGACTGTTAGCTGATTTCTCAAATGAAACTTTGCAGACAAGAAAGGAGTGGCAAGAGATATTCAAGATGATGAAAACCAACGACCTACAACCAAGATTACTGTATCCTGCAAAACTATCATTTAGAATCCATGGACATATCAAGCATTTCCCAGACAAGAAAAAGCTAAAGGAGTTCATCACCACAAATCAGTATTATATTAAATGTTGAAGGGTCTTCTCGAAGAAGAAGAACAAAAATATAAACAATAAAATGGCAAGTAATACATATTTATCAACAATTGAATCTACAAACAAAATGAGCAGGCAGAACAGAAACAGACTCATAGATACAGAGAACTTTTTGTTGCTTGCCAGGTGGGCAGCGGCTGGAGAGATGGGTGAAAAAGATGAAGGAATTAAGTACAAATTGGTTATTAGACTGATGAACTGCAAAGGGAAGGGGGGAGGGAGGGCAGGGTGAGATGAACCAAAGAACTTCTATGCATATATGAATAACCAATGGACACTGACATTTGTGTGGGGAAGGCAGAATGGGGGTAGGATTGGGGAGGAGGGGGTCAATGGGGAAAAAAAGGGGGATGTCTGTAATACATTCAACAATAAAGATGAGTTAAAAAAAGAAAATGGCATATATTTTGATAATAGGCAAGATTATCATTAGTTCTTCTGTTAATTATATAACATAAATTTTATTCAGCTAAATATTTCCATACTTAAAAATGCTATTACATAAGCTGATAAAAAAGAACCTTTTTTCTATGGTTTCATAATTCTATGTATGTTGTATTCCTTCTTTATATAGAACTGTTTAATATAGCCTTTCATTTTATGTAGAATTTTTTTTTAACTCATTCAATTACCAACTCGAAACCTTTTCAACAGGGTGAGCCAGCATGTGACAACTGAGCCCTTGAAATGTGTTACAACTAAACTACAGAACAACCATCATTCAAAACCGCCTGAAATCAAGCTGAATGGAAGTCGTACAACTACGGAATTAAAGAAACAGCCACATCGAGACTGGTGGGACGAGCTGGTCCCACACCCACGTGTGGCGGATAAAAATTAGGAGGATACCTCAGCTGGGAAGGTACTCCCTGAGGACTGAGGGGTCCCCGTCCCACACCAGGTGCCCCACTCAGGGTTGCAGTGCCAGGAAGAGAAGTCCCTATCACTTCTGGCTGGAAAAACCAGCGGGAACTGAGACTCAGGGAGGCTGAGGAGGCTGGAACCCCAGGCAGCTCCTTAAAGGGCCCGCACACGGACTTATTGGACTCTCTCCCTCTAAGCTTGGAGGGGAGGCAGCTCCACGGGCACCAGAGACATACAGGGAAGAACTGAGCTGTTTGGCACTGGAGCGAGGGCTGGAGAGGGGGCTTTCTCCAGGACAAACATGCTATCAGAGGCCTTTGTTCCTTTGGTGAGCCCTTCCCTGGGGCGGCAGACAGCTGCCATATCTGGGACTCTAGCAACCTGGCTCACACTGGTAGCCCCTCCCTGGTGATTCCCTGAGGCCCCGCCCTGCCCCACCCCACCCCACTTCACCCCACCCCACCCCACCCAACTTTCAGGCCCACCCAAAGGATGGGCCAGTTGCTTAACCATAGGATTGGCCTGTCTTGGATCCTGCTTCAGGTTTTTCTAAATTCTTTCAAACAAGCAGCATCTGGTCTCAGCTAGCCCCATACCTCTCATTAAGTAATACACAGAAACAAACACAGGGAGGCAGCCAAAATGAGGAGACAAAGAAACAGGTCCCAAATGAAAGAACAGAACAAAACCCCAAGAAAAGAACTAAGCAAAATGGAGGTAAGCAACCTAACAGATGCTGAGTTCAAAACACTGCTTATGAACTTAGTGAGAACCTCAGTGAACTTAGTGAGGGCCTCAAGAGCATAAAAAAGGAGCAGTCAGAAATGAAGGAGGCACTAACTGAAATAAAGAATAATTTACACAGATTCAATAGTAGAGTAGGGAAAGCCAAGAAGCAAACCATCAATTTAGAATCTAAGGAAGCAAAAATACCCAATCAGAACAGCAAAAAGAAAAATGAATCCAAAAAAATGAGGATAGTGTAAGGAGCCTCTGGGACAACTTCAAGCTGTAAGAACGAGGTGGAACGAGGCGGTGCAGGGTCTCCAGAAGTGCAGGTTTATTGGGAATCAGCCTGTCGGACTACCTCTAAGGAGAGAGTAGCAACCAGCTTGTACAGACTAGGGATTTTTAAACTCAGGCCTGGGGGGGGGGGGTGTTGTTCAACCGAGGAGACGTGGTCGTCTTTGATTGGTCAGGCCTGGGGTCTCCCAAGTTCTTGATTGGTCGGGGGCTGGGGTCTCCTGAAACTTGTTTTTCTTGTCCAGCGACTGTTAGTAGTTTTGAGTGGGTTAGGGTGGTTCCATCATTTTGTTCTGCCTGACTGGAGTGATGGGTTTTGTTTTCCTGGCATGAGAGGTTTAGGGCAGTAATATGGAAGTTAAGAATTAACACAAGGGAGTTCCCATAAGGCTGTCAGCTGATTTCTCAAAAGAAACTTTGCAGGCCAGAAGGGAATGGTAAGAAATATTCAGAGTGATGAAAAGCAAGAACCTACAACCAAGGTTACTCTATCCTGCAAAGCTGTCGTTTAGAATCGATGGCCATATAAAGAGTTTCCCAGACAAGAAAAAGTTAAAGGAGCTCATCACCACCACACCGTTATTATATGAAATGATAAAGGGTCTTTTTGAAGAAAAAGATAAAATATATAAACAAACAAAATGGCAATGAATACATAGCTATCGACAACTGAATCTACAAACAAAATGAACAAGCAGAACAGAAACATTCTCATAGATACAGAGAACATTTTGTTGGTTGCCAGATGGGAGGGGGTTGGGGAAATGAGTGAAAAAGGTGAAGGGATTAAGAAATACAAATTGGTTGCTAGACTGACAAACCTCAAAGGGAAGGGGGTTCGGAAGTGGGAAGAAATAAACCAAAGAACTTATGTGCATAACAAATGGACACAGACAACAGTGTGGGAAAAGGTGGGAGGGGGGTGGGAGTGGGGAGGAGGGGGTCAATGGGGGAAAAATGAGGAACATCTGTAATACATTCAACAATAAAGATAAACAAACAAAATTTAAAAAAACAAACAAAAAACTTTTCAAACAGAGACTGATTATTTTAAGCAGGCTTTTAAAAATTAACTGACATCTGTTTTAATATGACTTGATTGTATAAAAAGTTTAAGTATTAGATAATACTAGCAAAGCCATGTGTACTCGCTAATTAGATCATAGCTAAAGTTAATTAGAATAACTCATTGTATTTTTACCAAATTAAAAGTAACCTAAATTCCATTTTATATAGTTTGTGTGTTAGTATGTATTTTGTGTGCATACAAAAACTCATTTTCATAATATTCTGTCAATTTGGAATAGGTTATTTTTATATCTAAGTCAATCATGATGAAAATACTTTAGAAATGCAAAAGCATACTTGTGTTTTGATTGCTGCAGAATGCATTGCGTCCTTGCTATTCAGTATTCTTTTTCCTTTACTGAAAATGGGAAAGCCATTTGACATTAGGACTGATAAAATAGTGATATTCCTTTTGTTAGTGCTGAATAACCTCCAGGAAAATATTTTGCATGAAAAGATTGAGTTTATTTTTATTGTTTGTTATTTTTAGTATTATGACCATAATCACTGACATAATACTTTATTATATATGACCAAAATCAATGACAGTGCTTTCCTTTTTTAAAAAAACTTTATTGCATTTTCTGGCCAAATTTAGGGTAAACGTTTCTTTTTTTTTTTTTAATCCTCACCCGAGGACATTTTTGCATTTTTGGTTCAGACAGACGGGGGGAGGGTGGGGGGGGGACATCGAGTGGCTGCCACCCGCACGACCAACCAGGGCCAGGGACAAACTGCAACCGAGGTACGTGCCCTTAGCGGGAACTGAACCCGGGTCTCTCTGTACCGCAGGCCGACGCTCTAACCGCTGAGCCAAACCAGCCAGGGCGGGTAAACATTTCTTATTTGCTATAGAGCAAACATATCAAAAGCAGATATTTGTTGTTTTTTTCTTAGTATTTTTATTTATTTATTTTTTTTAGAGAGAAGAGGGGAGAGATAGAAACATCGATGTGAGAAACAACGACAGGCTGCCACCTGACCACTGAACCGGGACCTCTCAGTCCCCGGGGCAATGCTCAATCCACTGAGCCACAGCAGCCGGGTCAGAAAACATCTTTAGTAAATAAATAAAGGAGAGATGTAAAGTACTGTGGTTTACTTAGTGAATCTTAATAGTGAAATTTCTTCTTCTTGTGAAACTTCCTGCTGCATTTTCTGCTTTTTCAGCCATGATCTCTGAGTACTTCCTTCAGTTATATCTTCTGAACTCAGAATCGGCCAGCAGTTCTTCCACAGTAGTTTTCTTCCTTTGTTTCTTGGGAATTTGTGAACGGTAGAAGTCAGCTGGATTGTCAACAAGGGTTCCAATCTGGAAGTATTTAGGGGAGCCATCCCTACACTTTTTCTGTAAAACCTTTTTGGGTCCATGCCAGCTCTCATCTTCAGTGCTTTGAGATCTTTTTTTAGTTCATCTGTCAATTCTGGAGCTTTCAAACTGTGCTGGCATGTTTATCACCCCATAATCGATGACTGGTAAATTATTGTGCTGACTTGTTTATAGCTCCATAACTGATGATTGGGAAAGTCACTGTGTGCCTGTAGCTGAACCTGTTTTGTAAAGACCCCCTGAACCAAAAAGTTGTTGGGAGCCGGCTATGTGTCTGATAGAGTCCACAGAGCCTGGAGGTCTTGAGTCAGAGACTCGACCTCCCCCACAATCTCAAGGAGTTAGGCTTGCATTGTGTTTGTGCAGCTCAGGGCTAAGGATGACCCAATGTACCTTGAAATACCTGAGATAACAGACTGGGTGTTCCTGTTATCCGCAAGGCAAACTAATTCTGTACAGCATTGTTGTAGCCCTGGGCATTATATCAAGAAGATCCAATTTTCTTATATCACTAAACTTTTGCTGTAAGGTATAAAAGGCAATGTAATAAAGCGTATTGGCGCTGATTTCGAAGACTCTGTCACAGGGGTGTTTGAAACCAGACTCCGGCCGGCGAATAAATGGCTCTTATCTGGACTTCAATTCTCTAGTGGTCTTTCTTTGACTCTGTCACGCCACAACATTTGGAGGCGCCAGGGCTGATCTCTGAGAACTTGGGATCAGTTGCTGGCTGGCTTTGCCCTCTATTTGGCTTTAATTTGGCTCTGGTGGTCTCTCGGTTCTCTCACACCACAACAATACCAGACAGCCATCACCTAAAGCAGACATTTGTAAAGCAGAGGGATGTGTGTGATAACTGCACAGTATTTGAAAGACATGTGGTTCATTTAAATGGGCTGCTTGAGCACTCGCAGCGGGTAAATTGAAATACCTTTAACTCCATTTTTGCAAAAAGAAACACTGCAGTTGGTAGAAATCCTGTAGCTTCTTTTATTTAGCATGCTCTTTTATTTCCATCTGGCAGGTGAAATTCAGAGGGACTGCCACCATTATATTTCTGACATATGTGTTTTCTCGTTGAGATCAATGATCACTTCTATTTCCCCTCTCAAATATTGTTGTCAATGCCATTTTAAATAGGAACTCATTGGCAGGTAATAATGGGCTTGATCTCAGCCTGAAAAGATCTGACATGAAAGTTCTTACTTGACATTCCTTATGCCTTAGCAGCTTATCTCTCAATTTAAAAGAATTGTTTTCCCTCAGCTCAGGTACCTAACAGTGATGAGCAGTTTGTGCCAGACTATCAGGCTGAAAACTGTAAGTGTAATTTGACTCATTTCTGGAAATTTTCTTTGTCTTTGCCATTTCCTTCTTCCATCCGTTCACTTTGGTTTGTCTCCACCGCCAGGATCTGTTCTTGCGCTGTGTCCATGCCTTGTTAGCTTCCAGTCACGAGGGGGTTTTGTCAGGTTGTGACATCAGCAGAATCCCTGTATGATCTGAGCAGAGCCCCAAACAGACGCTAAGGAAAACTGAATTGGTTAAAAAATGGTCCTGTTCCTTGTGTTTGGTCAGTATCCTTGGAGAAGAAATGGGAGATTCATGAATGTGCAAGTGGTTACTCCCAGTTTTTCAGTGTGTTCACCAGGGAAAGTCTGGATGCTGATGGGAGACAGTCAGTGGTTCAAATCCATATGAGATTATTTATTGTATAATATAAAAAAATCTGGACCAAACATTCACTCATTGGCTTACTATTATTTTACATACATGAACTAGTCTTATTTTCTGCTTCCTTTCAGTAATGCAAAAGGAAGTAGCCATTGGCGCCTCTTGGAATTTCTTCAGTGTTTGTTACCCTGAACCATGCTGGGGGCCTGACTGGCAGAGACTGCAGAGGGGTGATTCATGGGCACTGCCCTCCTGTACTTGCAGAGTGAGCATTTGCCTGTACAAACATGGTTGCCTCCAGGTTTACTTCTGATATTTATGCTTTGCTGTTCTACTAGCTAATGGCAGCTATTGACTTGAGGTGCTGATAGTAAATAAAAGGGTATAAATGTCATCTTGATTATGAAACTGACCTAATACATTTTTGTTCTGTTAGCATCACTTAAAGCTCTAATGTGTTTAAATTTCCAGACCACTGACTTAGTTGCACAGGAGACAATACCAACAGTAGTAAGAGATGATTAATACCTTACAACTTACCAAACCCATATTTTCACACCTAATATCATAAATCTAACACAAATAACTATGTTATTTCAAGTAATAGATGTTTGTGAGCATTTTCAACTTTTATGTTTGGTACCTCCAATTTCCTGGGTGTCAAGAGTTGTGCGAGGTTGTTTTCCGACCCTTTCCCATGTTACATATTTTAGTTCAGCTTTGTTAAAAAAATTTTTTTGGCCCTGGCCGGTTTGGCTCAGCAGTTAGAGCGTCAGCCTGAGGTCCAGAGAGACCCGGGTTCGATTCTCGCTAAGGGCATGTACCTCGGTTGCAGTTTGTCCCCAGCTCTGGTTGTGTGGGTGGCAGCCACTCAATGTGTCCCTTTCACATCAATGTTTCTCTCTCTCTCTCTCTCTCTCTCTCTCTCCCCCTCCCACTCTATCTGAACAAAAAAATGGAAAAATGTCCTCAGATGAGGATAAAAAAAAATTTTTTTTTCCATTGTAATAAAATATACATAACAGAAAATTTACCATTCTAAACATTTTTAAGGTGCAGTTCATTGTCACCCACATTGTTATGCAAACATCAACATTATCCATCTTCAAAACTTTCTCCTCATCTCATGCTGAAACTCTGTAGTTACTAAAAAATAATTCCTCACACACCCCCACCCCAACCTCTGGTAATTGCTCTTCTATCAGCTTTATTCTTGATACGAGAAGATAATTTTGTGTGTTGTTTTATGTCTGAGCATAGTTATTAGACATATGATTTTACGAAACCTATTTAGCAGTGACATAAATCTTCATCAGAGACTCTTAGAAACTTCCAGAAGGACGATAGCTAAGGATGACGGCTAGGCGAGGCCTCCCCTTCATGAAAGTGTGGGAAGAAAATGTCATAGTTCCAACATTTCCTTTCCTCTGGGGTTCTGAGCTCTTTCTAAAAGCTAAACCTGTCATCCGAGTGGGAGACTTCATCTCACTGAGTCATTTTACATTAGAAAAATTGGTAATGATTCCAACCCTGTGCCAAGTGCCAGGGTAAAATAACTGCCTTTAGGTGCTTTTTTTACTTCTTTTCTTATTTGACCTCTTTTCAGACTTTCTTATTCCTCACTGTGTCATCTCCTTGAATTGTCTTCTGTTGGTCACAGAAGTATCCGTTTTCCTTCCTCTCACATGCCTTTGATTCCTCCTTCTCACTGTACTTCTTCCTTCCTCCTTCCCAGGGTCTGTCCCCAAACCTTTCTTCTTCTTTCACCTGTCATGCTAGAACTTTCTGCGATGATGGGAATAACCTGACCGTTGATACAGTAGCCACTAATCACATTGGTAATTGAGCACATGAAATGTGGCTAATGGGACTGAAGCAATGAATTTGTTTTTTAATTTTATGACTTTAAATTTCAACAGACACATGTGGCTATTGGCTACTGCAGTGGCCAGCACAGTTCTGTATCGCTGTGTTGCCTACACTGTGATCTCTAGCCTGGGTCTCCACTCTGCCCTGCCCACTGGACTTCTTCCCTGATCCACCACTGCGGTCCTCATGCAAATTAGAAAAGTATAGGCCCTCTGGACTCAGCTGAGCGTCAGCATAAGACAGCATTTACGCAGCAGCCCGTCTTCAATGTGCTGCTCCACAGACAGTTCAACTCAGCAGGCTGATGCTAAAATCATTGTTTTCCTGACAGACATCTGTCTCGTACTTCTGTTGCTTTCTAAGTTGATGGCGTCACCATCCACGCTGAAAACCTTTGCTTTATCTTCAATCCCTCCAGTTCTTTTCCTTTTTTTAAATCCTCACCCGAGGACATTTTTCCTTTTTTTTTTTTTTTTGTTCAGATAGAGTAGGAGGGAGAGAGAGGAAGAGAGAGAGAAACATCTAGGTGAAAGGGACACATCGAGTGGCTGCCACCCACACAATCCAACCAGCGCTGGGGACAAACTGCAACCAAGGTACGTGCCCTTAGCGGGAACTGAACCCGGGTCTCTCTGGACCACTGGCTGATGCTCTAACCACTGAGAAAACCGGCCAGTGCAGTCCCTCCCGTTCTTTACCATTAACCTCAAATTGCTTACCAAGTCGTTGATTCTACCTTTCAAAAATATCTTAATTTCGCCCTGGCTGGTTGGGCTCAGCGGTTGGAGCGTTGGCCTGTGGACCAGAGAGTCCCGGGTTCGGTTCCCACTAGGGGCATGTACCAAAAAAAAAAAAAAAAAAATCTTAATTTCATGACCTTACTCATCTCTATTTACTACCTTAGTTCACACCCACATTCTGCCTCGATGGAACTTGTGAATTGGCCTTTCGACTGGCCTTGCCTTCATTTTTCCCTCCTTCCCATCCACTCTCTGCAGAGGCATCAACACACAGCCGTCTGACCTGGTTACTTTTTCCCTGAAACTTCCTTCAGGACAAAGTCCTAATTCTTTAGCTGTACAGAACACTGTTCTATGGCCTAAGCCTGGACTACTGTTTCCGTTCTAACTCCTGCTGTCCCAACATCCTGTCCCTCCCGGTTCTCTCAGCTTGAGCCCTTCTAATCTTTCAGTTCTCCAAGCACAGCAGGCTCCTCAGTGTCTCTTTGCTTTTGCCTTACAGTTTTTACACAAGGGGGCGCTAGGCTCCACAGTGATGCACATGCCTGTAAGGCCCACATCTAGCATCACAGCATATATATAAATAGCTGTTTTCAAGTGATATTTCTTAAGGGCTATTTCTTAAGTGTTAAACAGAAATTTATAGCTTCTCTCCTAGCTATATATACTGCTAGTTTAGTAGATATCCATCTCAGTTAACTTTGTGTTCCTATTAAGATTTGCCAGTCACCAGAATGAAGATTTTTATATTTCTAAGGAAAACAAAGTAAGGTTGGTCAGACATGGGGGCAGAGAAAGAAAGGTTGCAGAGCATTGGCAGGGACCACCTGAGCTGTCTTGGTGAAGAGGGCGTTAGCGAAGACCAAGGGTTGCCATCCCATAAGGCCATGCATTCATGCCATTCAGCTGGAGACCATTACATCTTCAAACCAGCTAAGTCCCTGCTCACAGAGCAGCCTCTGACGACTTTGTGGTTTCTGCTGGGGGTCGTGTCCATGGATGGACACTCGAGGGCAAAACAAACTTTAAAAACCTTGTCTCCTATGGCAAAAGAAAGAAAGGAAGGAAGGAAGGAAGGAAGGAAGGAAGGAAGGAAGGAAGGAAGGAAGGAAGGAAGGAAGGAAGGGAGAGAAAGAAAATACTATATATAATTATTTGGTAGCAGTTATATTTCTTATTTTAGGAAGGTCACAAAACAAGGAAGGTTTCTAAATAGCAGCCAGAGTTTGAATCTGAGGGTCGGAGAGAACCATTAACAGAACTAGGAAAGAGGTGAGGGACAATGGGAGTAAGAGTTTTGCCATGAATTTGAGGTGCAGACTGTTTGTACAGGTGGTGAGTATCAGCAAGCAGCTGCAATGAGGTCGGTTCCAAGAGAGGGTGAGATAAGGGAGAGAAATACAGGCTTAGGAGCCACTGGCCTGGGAGATTATTGCAGGGATGGAGAAAGAAGAAATGAGCCTGAGGACAGACTTGGGGCTTAGAAGGTGAGACCCAAGAAGGACAGTGGCACAGGATGCTGTGTCACAGGGGAGAATAGATGTCTTTGGGAAAAGAACAGGAATAGCGTCAAGTGCTGCAGAGAAGACAAAAATGATCAAGACTGATTTTTCTATTTTATTTTTATTTTTTTTATCCTCACCCGAGGACATTTTTTCATTTTTTGTTCAGATAGCGTGGGAGGGAGAGAGAGGAAGGGAGAGAGAGAAACATCGACATGAAAGGGACACATTGAGTGGTTGCCACCCGCACAACCCAACTGGGGCCGGGGACAAACTGCAACTGAGGTACGTGCCCTTAGCAGGAACCAAACCCGGGTCTCTGAACCGCAGGCCGATGCTCTAACCATTGAGCAACCGGCCAGGGCTGATTTTTCTATTTTAAATGGCTGATTACTATCAATAGAACAAGAGAATAGAGGTAGAAATCAAATTCTAAGAGCTTAGCAATAGGTAAGCCAGGAACATCATGTCATCCCAGAAAGGAAGACAACTCAAGGACTTGGGAGTCATTTTGAAAAAGATAAAACTGACCAAAGATGGATTGATATGAGCATCAATAACAATAGCAGTTGTATTGGTTCTCTATTGATGCTGTAACAAAGTATCACAATTTAGTGGCTTAAAATAGCACAAAATTGCAGTTTTGTAGGTTACAAATCCAACACTGGTTTCACTGAGCTAGAAATCACCATGTCAGCAGGACTTCATTCCTCGCTGGAAGCTTTAGGGAAAATCCTGTTTCCTCGCCTTTTCCAGCTTCTGGAGTCTGTGCGTTCCTTGGCTCATGACCAATTTCCTCCATCTTCAAAGCCAGCGATAGTAGACCCTCCGGTCACATCAGTCTGATCTCTCCTGCGTTGAAAGACCTGTGCAATCATGCATTGGGCCACCTGCGTTACCCAGGCTCTCGCCCTGTCGTACGGTCAGCTGGTTGCTTCCGTGCGCTGCCGTGATTCCTCTGCCTTGTGGCCGAGCATAGTCACAGGTTCCTGGGGTTCGGACGCGGACAGCTTTGGGGAGCACTATTCTGCCTACCATGTAACTACAACAGATTGAAACACATCAAATATGCTTAAATGCATGAGTTCAAGATTACATGAAGACAAACAAAACTCACTGCCAAGAAACAGCATTTTGAAAACTGGTAAATAGAGGAATTGATTGAGTCTTTGCCATGCCCTTCCTGTAAGAACGGTACCTCTGTAACCGACAAAATGATAAAGGAAAAAATTTCTTTATGAGAGGAGTCCAGCTAATACACAAAGAGGGGACATCATCGTTTCCCAAATCCTGGGTGAATCAATGAATCTGAGCAATAATGGTCAATGACAGCTAACATCGTGAAAAACAAGACAGGCATCTGAATATTCTGTGCCTCCTGACCAGAGGACAGAGCACCTGTTGTGACTTCTTCCTGCCAAAACAGCAAATCCTGACACTGGTGAAGCCTCCAGATGCAACCAACAGTTGACAGGAAACACAGGGGACGAAGGAACACATTGAATGACTCCATAGGATACAATGAGCAAAACCCGAACTGGGGGAAACTCCACAGGATAAACGACACACCGCATTTTAAAAAAAGAACTATAAGAACAACAAAAGATGGAGGGGGGCTTAGTGTTTAGAAACATAGCAACCAGTTGCAATGCATGAGTTATATGTGGGTCCTAATTCAAACAAACTTTAAAAAGTATTAGGCAGTTTGGGAAATATGAACAATAACTGAAAAATCAATGATATTAAGAAATTGCTAGATCTTTTTTAGATGTTATAATGCTTTTTTATATATATATAATTTCTTTTTTTTTTTAATTTTATTTATTTATTTTTTTATCCTCACCCGAGGACATTTTTCGATATTTTGTTCAGATAGAGTGGGAGGGAGAGAGAGAAAGAGAGAAACATCGATGTGAAAGGGACACATAGAGTGGTCGCCACCCACACGACCCAACCAGGGCCGGGGACAAACTGCAACCGAGGTACGTGCCCTTAGCGGGAACCGAACCCGGGTCTCTCTGGACCGCAGGCCAACGCTCTAACCACTGAGCCAAACCGGCCTGGGCTTATAATGCTTTTTAAAAAAATTATTCTTTTAGAGATATATACTGAAATATTTACAGATCAATGATGTCTCAAATTTATATTAAAATAGCCTAGGGGTAGGGCAGGGAGTAAGTAGGTGAAGGAACAGATAAAACAAGATTGACCCTAAACAGAAAATTGATGAGGACAGGTGATGGGTATGTGAAATTTTATTGTAATGCTCTCTCTCTTTTTAAAAAATATGGGCAAATATTTCCCTGGCCAGTTTGGCTCAGCGGTTAGAGCGTTGGCCCGCAGACCAGAGAGTCTCAGGTTCGGTTCCCACTAGGGGCACGTACCTTGATTGCAGTATGTCCCCCGGGGCCAGGTGGGTGGCAGCTACTGGGTGTGTCTCTCTCACATCAATGTTTTTTTTTCTCTCTCTCTCTTCCTCCCTCCCGCTCTATCTGAAGATAAATGCAAAAATGTTCTTGGGTGAGGATAAAAAAATAAAAATAAAATATGGGCAAAGAATCTGGCTTCTAATCAGCCTGTCTCAGTTCAAATCCATTTATTAGTTGTGTAACTCATCTAATAGGATTGTTAGGAGTTTGAATGAGAAGATGTTTTTGTGGTAAAATATACATAACATTAAATTTATCACTTTAACCATTTTTAAGTGTACACTGAGTGACATTAACTGCATTCATAATATTGTGCAGTATCACCACTATCCATTTCCAAATTTTTTTATCATCCCCAAAAGAAACTCTACTCATTAAAGACTAACTCCTTGATTCTCCCCTTTCCCCTTGCTAAGTGATACCTCGTAATTATTATTGTTATTACAGAAAAAAAAGTTAGAAGAAAATTCAATGAAATTTAACCATATTTATATTAGGCTTGAGAGATTCTATTCTTTTTTCTGTATGATTTGTGTTTCTTGGTAATGTGGTTTGATAATTGAAAATTATTTTAAATACACATACCCACATTTTAGCCACTCTTCTTTTTTTTTTAAACCAAACTATTTTTAAAAGGTGTATACATGCTGCCTCAACCACCTTTTATAATGGTCTTTTTAAAATTACAATCTATTGCCCAAATTGCTCTAAGTAAAGTGCTGCATTACATCCTGTGCCCAGTTGGTGGCGATATCAACACTTGAACCTGCCTGCCACTTACATTCTCACCACCACAGCCCCAGTTACCACACACTTCGATTTATTTATTAGAGTCGTAGGAATGCAGGCAGCAGCCATCTGCTTTTTACAGGCAGTATTCTAGACCGCGGCCAGCAGAGACACCAGTGCCAGGCGCAGCTGCGCCTGTGAAGTCCCACCATTGCTGGTTCGAATCAGTTGCCTCCCCCACCCCAAGGGCTGCCAGGCATCCGGGTGACTGGGAAAGAGGAGCAGAAGGTACATGTAAGAACAGAGAGACACTGATCTCTCAAGTAAAGTTTAGCCTTTTGACTAACATATGAGATAAAATTATAATCAGTGACTTGGCACTAGACATGACCAGAGGATTTTTTTATTACCTTGGAAGAGGGCTGACCCTGAGCCAGCCCACAGCAGCATGGCTGGACCAATCATCAGAATACGCAAGTACTTCTGTACCAAATGGTAAATGCCCAGCCTGAGCCCCGATGCACGGACACACATGCGTGTGTACACACACACACACACACACACACACGACTGCCATGACCCTTCTCCTGGGACCCTCCATAGGCCCCAAGATACAGAAATTAAAGAGGTGACTCCTGGCCCAGCAGGGGCCCCCAGCAGCCTGCTCCAGCACTTGGGCCAGCCTGAGTTCTGAAAGGTTTGGGGTCCAGCTGGAACAACTGTCAAGGACTTTTTTTAAAAAATTGTTTTTCTTTATTTTATAGAGAAAGGAAGGGAGAGAGATAGAAACACTGATGAGAGAGAACATCGATTGGCTGCCTCCTGCATGCCCCCCACTGGCAATTTGGCCCACAACCTGGGCATGTGCCCTGACCAGGAATTGAGTTGGCAACCTCTTGGTGCATGGGTCAATGCTCAACCACTGAGCCACACCGACCAGGCTGTCAAGGACTTTTAATATGACACCCACCTAAGATCTGAGAGCAGTCATGAGACCTGCCACAGGTTCTGTCCAGGGGTAGGGAAGGGAAAGTCGTGCTTTGACAGGTAGTGTAGGGAAAGAATAAAGTCATTTTCTCATTGCACTTGCTTTGGCGAATGTGCCTGTTACCCATTATTTGTAGTTTTAGGAAAGTCAACAAACACAACAAAGTGAAGGAAATGACAAAGTTAGAGTTGCAGAATGTAAGAGAAATGCACACACATCAATGGCATTGCTGCCCCAGGTTAAAATTTATGACTGAAATTTTCATTTGTAACAGAAAAAAATAGCATTGATAACTCAAAACAGGAGATTTTGTCAAGGAAGTAATTTAAAAATCCTGATAGAGATAAAGAAATAAAAACTAGACACATCAGTATGAATGGGAAATTGATGTCCTATTTAAGAAGACTAAATGCAGTAAGGTGATAATAGTCGCTAGGTTTCTGGTTCTCAGTGTGTTCCTCGGACAGGATACTCTAGGAAGAACTTGAACATGGTCTCTCTCACTCTTCATCACTCCCATTTGCCAACGAGGAATGGAGGTTAGAGGAATAAAGTGTTCAGCCCCTGAGTTCCTGGAGCTGCTTGGGGAGGCACCAGAGTTAAAAATACAGCTCTGCTTTTCTCCAAAGCGATGTCTTTCCCACCAAACGACACTGCCTCCCAATTACTATGATGCTTGTAAAAATAGTTTCTTATACTGTATGTATTGCCAAAGGAAGCACAAAAATGATGTAAATGGTACAGTTACATAATAAAAATCTGATTATTAAGCACAGCGTGACCTATTCCCCTGCTCCTGAATGTCAAGAAACCCCAGAAGCTCCCACGTGTCCTGTGTGTTTGGCTTTTTTACATATTCTAGTAGCACAGCCTTAGATCACAGCATTTCTAGAGCAGTTAGATGGGATGATTTGCCAGCATTTGAGTGCAGAATGAGTGCCTTGCGGTCAGTTGGATGCACCTCATTGCCAAAGGAAAACCACATTGCGCCCGGCCGGTGTGGCTCAGTGGATTGAGCACTGTCCCATGGACTGAGAGGTCCCAGCTCGATTCCCGGTCAGGGCACATGCTGGGGTTGCAGACTCAATCCCCAGTAGGGGGCGTGCAGGAGGCAGCCGATCAATGTTTCTCTCTCACATTGATGTTTCTATCTCTTTCTCCCTTCCTCTCTCTAAAAAAATAAATAAAAACATATTGAAAAAAGAAAAGAAAACCAAATTGCATCCCTGGATATGCAGGAGCTGGAGGGGGGAGACAACTCTAATAACTCAGAAGGAGTCTGTGTGAGTTCACAGCTGGCTTCATTCAAGCCCCTTCCATGCATAATAAACCCAGCCACTACTCTTCTAAAACTTCTTAAGAAAATAATTGATTTATTTTTTTTTTTTTTTGAGAGAGAGAGAATAAAGGAGAGAGAAAAACTTCTATTTGTAGTTCCACTTCATTGACTGCTCTTGACAGGGGATCAAACCCACAACCTTGGCATATCAGGATGATGCTCTAACCAGCTGAACCACCCAGCAGGGCTACTCTTCCAATACTACTGTTATCGGTCCTCTCCACTGCTGAGGAAGCACAGCAGATGGTACCAATTTCACTCTGGTGGCTTGACAGTGAGAGTATAACCCCAGGAAAAAATACTCAAGGCCAATGAGACCGGTTAGGTAATAACGTTGAACTAACTACACCTCAGTTGAATTTCTCTAACCAGCCAGGCATGAATCAGCATGATACAGACCAGTGAAATGGTGTGGCTCTGGTATCTTCCAGGAACAAAGGGAATCCCCTCCTCAAATATATATACACACACATATATATTTTTTTCTTCTTCTTCTTAAAAGGAATGTACTCTTATAATATTTGTTTTAAAAATTACCTTAAGTAGCACCATATGAATTTAGCAACTGGTATATGACATTCTGTATTTCGAGTTTTTAAAATCCCATGTCTTCCCTTTTGCCAAATGTAGATGTATCAAGATTCCCTACTCTTGCCTCTGTTCAGGGCCAGTACTCTCCAAAGTTCCTGGTTTCACTAATGCTAACTATAAATGGGGTTTTGTGTAAGTTGATGGTCTAGTTTTATTTTTTTTGCGTGCAACTGTCCAATTTTCCCAACACCATTTATTAAAGAGCTGTCTTTACTCCATTGTATGCTCTTGCCACCTTTGTCGAATATTAATTGAGCATAATGTTTTGGGTCCATTTCTGGGTACTCTGTTCTATTTCATTGATCTATGTGCCTGGTCTTGTGCCAGTACTAGGCTGTTTTGATTACAGTTGCTTTGTAGTATAACATGATAGCTGGTATTGTGATCCTGCCTACTTTGTCCTTCTTTTCAAGATTGCTGTGGTTATTCTGGGTCTTTTTTGGTTCCATTTGAACTTTTGACGTGAATACATAAAAATCCTAGAAGAAAATGTAGGCAACAAAATTTCAGACATCATACATGGCAGAATTTTCACTGATACATCACCTAAGGCACTAGAACCAAAAGAAAAAATGAACACATGAGACTACATCAAACTCAAAAGCTTCTGCACAGCAAAAGAAACAACCATCAAAATGGAAAGGGAACCCACTGTATGGGTGAGCATCATTGTCAATGATACATCAGATAAGGGGTTAATTTCCAAAATATATAGAGTGCTCATACAGCTCAATAAAAGGAAGACAAAGAACCCAATTAAACACTGGGCAGACGACCTAAATAGACACCTTTCCAAACAGGACATACAAATGGCTAACAGACAGACATATGAAGAAATGCTCAACATCACTAATCATCAGAGAGATGCAAATTAAAACAACAATGAGGTATCACCTCACACCTGTCAGAATGGCCGCCATCAACAAAACATCAAACAACAAGTGAAGGTGAGGGTGTGGAGAAAAGGGGACTCTAATACACTGCTGGTGGGAATACAAACTGGTGCAGCCACTATGGAAAACAATATGGTGTTACCTCAAAAAATTAAAAATTGAATTGCCATTTGACCCAGTGATCCCACTTCTAGGAATATACCCTAAGAAGGCTGAAACACCCATCAGAAAGAATATATGTACCCCCATGTTCATAGCAGCACTATTTACAATAGCTAAGATCTGGAAACAGCTCAAATATCCATCAGTAGACGAATGGATACAAAAGCAGTGGTACATATACACAATGGAGTACTATGCAGCTGTAAGAAAGAAAGATCTCTTATCCTTTGAGACTACATGGAGGGACCTGGAAAGTATTATCCTAAGTGAAACAAGCCAAGCAGAGAACGACAAGTATCATATGATCTCACTTATTTTTGGAATACAATGAACGTAACAGTCTGAAGAACAGAGTAGTCCCAGAGACATGAAAGTGGGGTACAGACTGACAATCCCCAGAAGAAGGGGTGGGGAAAGAGATAAACCACAGAACTTATATGCATGTATGCATGAACAATGTACATGGACAATAAAGCTGGGGACCAGGTGGGGAGGAAGGGGGAGGAGGGTGTCAATGGGGGGAAAAGGAGAAACATCTGTAACAAAAATAAATAAAATAAAGAGAGAAAGAAATGGGGTTTTGGCGGCTCAGCTTTTCCCCATGGGGACAGAAAGGGTTTCCAGGGAGAAAACATTTCTCAGACTCTTTGTCCTTCATTGTCTCATGTTTTTGCCTGGTGTCTCTCTCAAGAGTTAGAAACACAGCCTCGTATAACGAGAGGTGACACCCACCGCCAGGGTAACAACTACTTCCAAATTGCCCACTGAGTGAGCCACAGGATTTCGAACAGAGCACGGAATTGCTCCCTGGGACGTCACCTCTCACGCCAGCTGAGAGCTGCAAGGATGCCCAGGAACCAAACTGAGAGGGGAGAGAGTTTTCCTTGTGGGGGCCAAGCCACATCAATGCATCCTTAAAATTATGCAGTTAAAATGATTACTATAAAGAGAAAAAGGCATCTATGATCCTTCCTCTGTTTTACAAACTGAGATTTTCTGTCTTCGCTCTTCGTTCTTCTCCTGTTGGACCTGTGAGAAACCCCACAGTCACCCCCAGACGACTGGGAGATGGGGCCGAGGCGGTGGCCGTGCGGGGATATCAAGCATCAGTGGTGGCATGCTGTGCTGGAGTTCGCGGGAATCTTCTCAGTTAGGACTTCCCTAGGGCACGAGAGACACCAAGGATGAGGGGAATCCATTGTTCAGGGCCTCTTTCCGAGCATATTAGAAACGTTTAAAATGGGGACAGGCTCTGATGCCATTAGATTTCAAGCCCGAGTGTTATCTCCAGTTTCAGGGACACCCTTAGAAACAGGCCATTAGCAGAGAACATTTGCGAGGCTCCAAGGAGAAAGGCACTCAGTAGAAAGGGTTAGGACGTCTAACAGGCACACTTTGCACATTCTGAGAGGTTGGGGTGAAGGCGGAAGCATTGCTAAGTGCGTGGGTATGCATATATTATGGCAAGGCAGGGCTGTCGATGTGGTGAGGCAGTCAGCAACGTGGGAATTAGACCCACATGCATTAGCCGTTCAAAACGTTTGGAGTCTCTCGACAGAAAACAAAGCGTTCCTGTGCACGCCGTTGTTGGGAGCAGCGCGGGGTGAAATCTGTTGAAGCCTGAGAGCTGGTGGGTGGAGAGGGTCCTCAAGCACTAAGTTAGGCTGCAGGTGGCACACTTGGGTGGGTGTCTTATCCCATGCCGTGAAAGACAAGGGCTGACTGTTGGATCCATTGCACTCATCAGCTTCAGGGTCTCTTCTCTTCCCGTCGCTGCAGTTTTCTATACACAGCGTCTGGAGCTAGACAGCCTGTGTTCCAACCAAGGCTTCACTAATCACAGCTTTTCTATCTTCAGAAATGGAACAATCTCGCTTCTTCTGGCTTTGATAATGTGTTTTTCGACCTTGTTCTAGCTGATTCGGCAGATGAAGCTTGCTTGCTGTCCTCTGGCAAACACTGACAAGCCACGTTCACCTTGACACCGTTACCAAAGACTTGATCAAAAAGACCAAAGCTGCGTGACCTTGGAGAGTCTTCAAGCCTCAGTTTCCTTATAAGAACCATATTAAGAATACCGACTTTCGCCCTGGCCGGTTTGGCTCAGCGGTTAGAGCATCGGCCTGCGGCCCGGAGAGACCCGGGTTCAGTTCCCGCTAAGGGCACGTACCTCGGTTGCAGTTTGTCCCCGGCCCTGGTCGGTTGTGCGGGTGGCAGCCACTCGATGTGTCCCTTTCACATCGATGTTTCTCTCTCTCTCTTCCTCTCTCTCCCTCCCACTCTACCTGAACAAAAAATGGAAAAATGTCCTCGGGTGAGGATGATAAAAAAAAAAAAGAATACCGACTTTCCATGGTTGTTGTAAGAACATGATGATGGAACTGTAATTTGCTTTCTAAGTTAGAAAAAATGTCCCCTGACCGTGCCTAGAAGGCTTCTGGCTCTAGAAGTGGAGGCGCCACCACTTCACCTCGGAAGGTGTCTTCCTTCTCCGGGGCGAACAGCTTTAGTTCAAAAAGGCACGTCTCCGGTATAAGTGCACATAACCACTGCATATACCAACGTATCTAATCTCCCAAACATTTGGAAGGAAAGTTCCATTTATTGTATTTAACAAATACTTATGTAGCACTTACTATAGACCAGGTGTAAGCGCTTTGCAAAGATTATCCCATTCTATCTTCATAACAAGTCACAGGACAGGTGTGAACTAAAATTACTTGCTCAAGGTCACACAGCAAACAGAGAGTAGAGCCAGGATTCAGGCGCATGTAGTCTAGCATCAGAGCCTTGCACTTAACCACTACGCCCGGCCCCAGACCTTTTGTGTCTGTCCTGTGCCCCATGTGGCGTAGCCCCTGGGAAAGTGCACAGCAGGCACTCAGGTACCCTGGAAGGATGAATAGGAGCGAAGACACTTTTTACACAGTAACTCCCTCAATCCTTCCAACAAGCCTGTAATACATAGGTACTGTTATTAGAGGGACTATATGAAACCAGGACACTATTAATAACTATAGCAGAACAATAAAACATAAGCCAGGACTGCCAGGGAAGCCAGGACGTACAGTGACTGAATCATTATTACTGTTTATTACACAGGTGGTGGCGCTGAGACCACATAGTTTTAGGAAGCGACAGTGATAGGATCGGAAGCCCAGGAGTCAGACTCCAGAGACTTCAGTAGTGAGTGACTCTTTGCGATGAGGAAGTGAAACAGACAGGTGGAATGTTTTCCTTCATGTCACACAACCAGTCAGCCCCAAATCCCATCTATTTCCATCATATGTCCTTTTTCTTCTAAAGGCACTTGTTCCAAAGAGATCATTTATGAACCTTGTTTGTCCTCCAGACCATCTTCGAAGAAAGTCCTCTCCGCGAAGCAAACACTCTCATACATGGAATTTTGCTTTGCTAAAACCTTTGGGGAAACAGGAAATAGTTATTAAATTTGAATTTATAAGTATACGGGTTTCCAGATATCTTTCTGTTATATGGCGCATGACTATACTGACATAAAGTCAATACATCTCATATGAAATAAGGGAATTAAGAGGAAAGAAAACAAGGACATTTGCTTAATATACGTATATACACACAAACATATTTATAACAGGATTTGTGGCATTTATAGCCCTTGTCTCTGTAACTGTTCATGAGTTCACAGCTGGTATTTGTAACTACCTTCTGCTCCCCGTTCTGTATTCCCTTTGCCTTCAGCAAGCCCCTCAGCTGGTAGTTGGAGATGTGACCCAAGCTATCACTCCTGAAGGGTCTGGGCTATTACTAATCCTTCCTGCATTGGGTTGTAACTTTCCGTTGACCTAATCACGGGGCAGTGTAGTACTAAGAGATGACCAAAGGGATCTCCTGTATTCCAGACATACTCCTCACTTCCACTGTGGAGTGGCAGTCCAGTCTCCCCTTGGTAGTGCTACTTACTGCCAGTAGGTGTCGCTATTGAAACTTGAGTTATTCACCCCACCTTGGTTCAACTTTGTCCTTTTCCTGTTCTTTTGGATTTTTTTTTTTTTAAGGGACAGATTGAAGAATGTAAACGGAAGTTAAATGTAAAAGTTTATTGCAAGGAATTCAGTCAGGATGATGGAATACGGAGACACTGCACTCACCTCGTTGCGTGACCGCATCAAAATTACAACTAAATTATAGAACAATCAACCTGGATAATCATCTGAAAACTAGCTGAATAGAAGTCCTATAACTAAGGATATAAAGAAAAAGCCACGTGGAGACCAGCAGGAGGGATGGAGACAAAACCGGCTGGCCCTGCACCCACATATGGTGATTGAGAATCTGGAGGGATAGCTCAGCTGCAGAGATCCTTCTGAGGAGCAAGAGGTCAGCCCCATGCCAGGCTCCCCCGCCTGGAATACCAGTGCTGGCAAGAGGGCCCCTCATATGCTGATCCCATCCCTCAGGGTGAGGTGGAAGTCTGCTGAAACCCAGGAGTCCTCTTAAAGGGTCGGCACACAAACTCTCAGTCACAGGCACTAACCTTGGACTCCTGTGGAGGGACAATGGCCTGAGGAGGGGGTGCCAGAGACATACAGGGAGAAACTGAGTTGTGTGACTTCAGGGTGAGCTCTGGAGGGACAGCCACCAATGTCCCTGTATTGAGCCCTCTCTCCATATGACCAAATCTGAATCTACATTACCTTTGTGAAGTCCACCAGCTCCACCCTGATGACTCCCTTGGACCTTGTCCCACTGCAAATTTCTGCAGGCCCCAGGCAGCTGGCAGCTGGCCTTGGTGTACCCTGGGACTTTTGCTGAGTGTCCTCAGGCCCAGTGCTGGCACCAAATCTGAATCTGTATTAACATGGTGAAAGACACTGGTCCCACCCTGGTGACTCCCTAATACCCTGCCTCACTCACTCACATAGTGCCTGAGGCTCTTTCAGTGACCAAGCCTATGAGCAGCTGGCAGGTGGTGGCATGTCTCAGGGTCTTTTGCTGACCAGGCTTGATAGTAATGGCCACTGGCTTCAGTTTGCAGCACAGCTCCTTCCATGCACATCCAGGCTTAGTACATGGAGCTACGAACGTGGATCACTTTGTAGCTCCTAACAGGTAGCCCAGGACCAGTTACTGGCAGCGTCTGACATTGACCTGCACCATTTGGTCTAGTGTGGTATTTTAGGCTGCTTCCGTGTTGATTTTATCTCTGGAATATCCATCCATTGAAGTTAATAGGTAGGCCCGGCCAGTGTGGCTCAGTGGTTGAGCCTTGACCCATGCACCCAGAGGTGGCCAGTTTGATTTTCCATCAGGGCACAGCAAATTAAAACCTGAATGAGATATCACCTCACACCTGTCAGAATGGCTATCATCAATAAATCAACAAACAAGTGTTGGTGGGGATGTGGAGAAAAGGAAACACTTGTGCATTATCGGTGGGGTTGCAAATTAGTGCAGCCACTATAAGAAACAATATGGAGGTTCCTCAACAAATTAAAAATAGGACTACCTTATGACTGAGCAATTCCACTTATGGGTGTATTTCCAAAGAAATCCAAAACACTAATTCAAAAGATATATGCACCTCTGTGTTCACTGAAACTTTATTTACAATAGTCAAGATATGGAAGCAACCCAAGTGCCCATCAATAGACAAGTGGAAAAAGAAGTGTTACATATATATAATGGAATATTACTCAGCCATAAAAAAGTGAAATATTATCATTTGCAACAAGCTAGAAGGTATTATGCTAAGTGAAATAAGTCAGGCAGAGAGAGACAAATGCCATATTTCGTTTACAGGTGGAATCCAAAGAACAAAATAAACAAACAAAACAGAAACAGACTCACAGATACAGAGAACAAACTGAAGGTTACCAGACGGGCGTGAGGGTGAAAAAGATGAAGGAATTAAGATGCACAAATTGGTAGTTACAAAATAATCAAGGGGATGTAAAATACAGCGTAGGGAATATAGTCAATAATAATTGTAATAACTATGAATGGTACCAGGTGGGTACTAGACTTATCTGGGGGGTCATTTTGTAAAGTATATTATTGTCTGACCATTATTCTGTACACCTGAAAGTAATATAAAATAATACTGAACATCAACTGTCAGTGAGAAAAATAGCTGCACATCATGTTCAAACTGCAGAAAATCAAACACGGAAAATCTTGGAAGAAGCCAGAGGAAGAAAGAAGCCTCACCTATAGAGGAACAAGGCTAAGAATTACATTGGATTTCTGTCCAGACGCCATGCAGGCAAAAAGAGAGTGGGGTGAAATATCTATAGTGTTGGAAGAAAAAAACCCACCAACCTAGAAAATTGTATTCTTCAAAATTATTTTTCAGTAAATATGGAAAAACAAATACTTTATCTGATAAACAAAACAAGAATATTATACATCACTAGACATGTCTTGCAAGAATTTTTAAAAGATTTCTTCAGAAGGAAGGAAAATGATACAGGTTAGAGTTCCAGGTCTACATGAAAGAGGAAGAGCATTAAAAAATGAATAAATGAAGGGCAAATAAAATAGTTTACTTATTATTATTTGACCCAACAGATATCAATTTGCTCAAAATAATAACAATAATATTTTGTGATTATAGCTTATAAATAAGTGATATCAATGATAGTATGATAAGAGGTGGAGAAGTGAAATCGGGAATACTCTATTGTAAGATAGTTGTACAACCCATCAAGTAGTATAATGTTATTTGAAATATACCTGAATAAGTTGTAAGTGTATATTACAGATTCAAGGTTAACTACAAAAACTTTAAAAAGTATAATTCATATGTTAATAGAGGAGACAAAATGAAATTATATAAAATGCTTCACTAAAACCAGAAAAGGCAAAATAAAGAGGAAGACAAAAAATAAAATAAAATAAACAAAAGACAATGAGCAGAAAACAGTAACAAATAAGATAGCTATTATCCAAATATTTCAAAAATACATTAAATGTCAAAGTTCTAGATGCATAAATTAAAGAACAGAGATTGTCATAAAGAATAAAAACACAACACCCAGCCCTAGCCAGTTTGGCTCAGCGGTTAGAACATCGGCCCACAGACCGGAGAGTCCCGGGTTCAGTTCCCACTAAGGGCACTAACCTTGTCCCTGGCCCCGGTTGGGGTTGTGTGGGTGGCAACCACTTGATATGTCTCTCTCACATCGATGTTTCTCTCTCCCTCTTCTTCCCTCTCTCCCTCCCGCTCTATCTGAAGATAAATGCAAAAAACAAAAAAACAACAATACCCAAGTGTATATTGAGTATAACAACCGTATTTTAAAGACAGGATTATTTTGAAAACAAAATGATGGAGAAAGATATACCAAGCTAACACTAATAGAAAGAGTGAGAGTAGCTATATTTGTTTCAGGCAAAACAGCCTTCAGAATTCTACTCTACTAAATCATTCTCATTAGCAAATATCTCCCATTTTTTAATAAAAGTCTGCCCTTGACTCTATATCAGCGCCAATTTCTGCCTGATTTCTCTGTTTCCATTCACAGAAAAATGCAAGATTGTACTGTACTCACTGTCTCTACTTCCTCTCCTCCCTTTTTCATTCCAATAAAGCTTTTATTTCCACCATGTTCCCTGAAAAACACTCCTTTTATCATGTTGCCAAACCCAATGTTCAGTGGATTTGCAGTCGTCATCCATCCTGATTTAAGTGCCATGGTGGATCACTACCTCCTCCTGCTAAACTCCCTCCTCTCCTTGTTTCAGTCTTCTGATTTGGCTTTGACCTCCCTGGCTCCTTCTTCTTAGTATTGGCTAAATCCTCCTCACCTTCATGATCCCTCACTGGGGAGTGCTCCAGGGCTAGGCCTTGAGGATCTTCTGTAGACATGCCCACCCCCTACATGATCTCATCCAGCTGCATGGCTTTGAATACCATCAACACAATTATGACTCCCCAGTTAATATCTTCCCCCTGACATTCCCCCTCAACTCCAGCCCCCTTTTCAGCTGCCTGTTTGACATCTCCACTTAGTCAGCTAACAGGTCATCTAACATCTCAAGCTTCATATATCAACAGCCTAACTCTTACTTTCCCCCTTTAAAACGTGTTCCTCGAGTCTTATGCATTCAGTTAATAGTATCTCTATTTACCCAGTTGCTAAGACCAAATACTGTAGAATCATCCTAGACTCTTTTCTCCCAGATTTCATCACCAAATCCAATCCAACAGCAACTCCTATTGGCTCCAGCTTCAGAATGTGTCTTGAACAGATCCTTTCTCATCTGCACTATCACATCTCCACAATGCATGTCACCACCATCTCACCACTGGTAATGGCCACCCTTGCGCTGACCTTGCCCACCACGTACAATCCATTCTTCAGATGGCAAACAGAGGGGACTTTTAACAAAATTAATCAGATCATGTCGCTTCCCTGCTCAAAACATTCCGCTGGCTTTCATTTCACTGAAAATGATATCCAAGTGTCTCGCCATGTTTAGGACCTACTTGACCTGGCTCCTGGTTCTCTCTCCTACTTGATCGTCTATGACTCTTCCGTCCTCTCACTCCACTCCAGTCACAGTGGTTTCCTAAGTTTCATGAACCACCATGGGGCCTTTCAGTCCACTCCTGTCCAGAATCTTCTCTCTTCAACGCCTGGCTCACGTACGGCCTCACCAGGAAGGCTTCGCCTGATCGTGCTGAGACGACATTCCCCCATCCGCCCCACCACCCCATTCTCTGCTTTATTTCTCTTTATAGCACCCATCACTGCCTGTCATTAGATTATATATTAATGTATGTTATTTTATTTTTAAAATTAATTTCCCCCATGATCTTTCTAGGAATATTTTTGTATTACAAGTTTTCAATAAATATGAAGTGTCTACTCTGTACCAGGAGATGCATAAGAAGTATTTGACACCCCTTTGCAAGGCAAAACTGACCCAGGTTAAATTGAAATGAGATTCCTAAAATTTTGGGATTTCATGGAAGGGAAAAATTATGAAAACAATATTAACAACAGTATATGTGCTCTGGCTGGAGTGGCTCAGTTGGTTGGGTGTCATCCTGTGCACCAAAAGGTTGTTGGTTTGATTTCTGTTCAGAGCACATGCCTGGGTTGTGAGCTTGATCCCTGGGTAGAGGGCGTGCAGAAGGCAGCCAATCGATGCGTCACCCTCACATCAATGTTTCTCTCTCTCTCTCCCCCCCTTATTAATGTATTTTAATATATTTGTTTATTGTTTGTTTTCTTCTGCTACAAATATGTTTTATGAGGACAGATTTTGGTGAATGCTGTGTCTACAGCACCAAGACCAATAGCTGAGATATAAAGGACAGGCAGTGGATAGTCACTGCCTGCATCAGTGGAAGGGCAGCTGGCTGTGACTACAGACAGACAGCTGGAGATGGAACTGCAGGCTCTGTCAGGATATACTGATTTGCTTTGGTGTTCTGGGGTTAATCAGCATTTCTTGGTAGTGACTTGTATTGTGCCTGGGCCTCTATAGTCAGCCAATCATTTCTTGCATTCCACACACAACTGCTTCAAACATTTATTTATTTATTGTTTTATCTATCTATCTATCTATCTATCTATCTATCTATCTATCTATCTATCTACCTACCTAGCTATCTAGCCATCTATTTATTTATTTTTGTTAATTCTCACCTGAGGATATTTGGATATTTTTTTCATTGATTCTTAGAGAGAGTGGAAGGGAGGGAGGAAGAGGAGAGAGAAACATTGATGTGAGAGAGATACATCAATTGGTTACCTCCTGCACAATCCCGACCAGGGCAAGGGATTGAACCTGCAACCCAGGTACGTGCCCTTGACCGGGAATCAAACCCTCAACCTTTCAGTGCACAGGCCGATGCTCTAACCACTAATCCACACCAGCAAGGCAAATGCTTCCAACATTTAAATCCTCTCAGACTACTAACCACCACCCATGGTTATGACAGCATCTTATGAACACATTCTTAAAAAAAAAATCAATAAAATTTATTGCATATATATATTTTGTTCTTGTTAATAGTTGATTAAAAACAATTCCAAATTATTTTTTTATGAACTCACAATTTTTGTAAGATTTCCAAACCCACTAATAACATCCTTAAACCATCACCCCAAATGTTTTCAAAGCTTCTGCAAAGGGCAAACATGACGCCTACAAATAGGCTATCCAGCCCTCTGCTGCCCTCTTTCCACGTGTGTCAGATCATCTGTGGTGACCGGGGCAGATATCATCACCGATATCTGTCCATGCAAGAAACATCCAAAACTGTCTAGAATTTTTACGAATTTATTTGAGCCAAACCAATGACAATTGCTGGAAAGCAAAATCTAAATGGACGGAGAAAGTGCTCTGGAGAAGGGCAGTTTTGCAGTTTCGTTTATACTTTACACTCAAAGGAGAAGGCGTAAGGAGTGTTACATGAAATCCACTGGTGGTAGATTAGGGAGGCAGGAGAAAGCAAAGTGGGGGAATCTCTGGGATTGGATATAGAGTAAAGTGAGGAGACAAATATTTCTTTTACATTGGTTGGAATAGGACAATTAACAATTGACACTTACAGCACACAGAAATGGTATTTGGGCAACAAGGTAACAATGAGGGGTTCTGTGGTCTCATACGCTGTTGGGAGATTGTGCCCTGAGGGGTCTAGAAAAAAGGGATTACTCTGATATTGCAAAGGTAGATTGTCCTGGATGCAAAAAGACAATAGACAGGCTCAGTTAAGGTAAAGATTGACCTTTGTCAGGGAAGATACCAACCTAGGATATGACTACCTGCCAAGACTTGCTTTTAGGAAGGTTTTTTTTGTTTGTTTGTTTTTTATTTTCACCTGAGGATATTTTTCCATTTATCTTCAGATAGAGTGGGAGGGAGGGAGGGAGGGAGGGAGGGAGAGAGAGAGAGAGAGAGAGAGAGAGAGAGAGAGAGAGAGAGAGAGGTAAGAGAGACATCAATTGGCTGCCTCCTGCACGACCCTGACCAGGGCCGGGGATGGAGCTGCAACTGAGGTACATTCCCTTGACCGGAATTGAACCCAAGACTCTTTGGTCTGCGGGCCAACGCTGTAACTGCTGAGCCAAACTGGCCAGGGCTCGTTAGGAGATTTTAATTTCAGACCATCCTATGTAGTTACTTTGGGTCGCTGAGATTGTAGGCCCGCCATGCAGGCCTCCCCTGAGCTTGTCAGGTTTAGTATGTGGCCCCTTTTTTGTCCACAATCCCATAGTCTGATATAATCTCTGGCCTCCCAAGTAAAAGGCTTTGATGATTTACATCCACTGGTAAACTCACAATCACTGTTCTGCCATCATGCCTCTGGGTCCTAGGTCACTCAGAAAAGGAAATCTCTGTCCCTTGGCTAATTTGAGTGCCCCAAGACCCCCCTCAGGGCCAAGATGGCTGGCTCCACAGAGGGTTACTCACAGCAGCCCCAGGACATCCCGAGGAGCCACCATTCCTCCAGGACCTGTGCATCTATCAACAGTAAGGAAAAACCCTCTTCTCACTTCTGTCTCAGGACTCAGCCCATTTCCCATCAAAGATGTACATTCCTTGGGGGAGGGGAACTGCCCCTTATTACACAACCATCAGTCGGGTTTTTTTTTTTTTTCAATATCAAATAAGCCAAAAAGCAAACTACCTCTACTTGTTTACATAAAAGAGAAAGTTGCCAGGCACTAACCTGCAAATGTGTAACTGTAAAGTAGGGCATTCGTAACTCAGAGCCAGAAGGCAAAAAGGAAAAATGAACAACTGTACCTGGTTTATTCTTTTGGAAAACAAGTAAATCAAAATGTCGGTGGTTTTTAACCTTTTAGATTATATGCTAATTATCACAGGTCCCCCCCCCTCCCCTTGATTTTAGGGAGAGAGGTAGTGAGAGGGAGACAGAGATAGCAACATCCATGAGAGAGAACATCGACTGGCTGCCTCCTGCATGCCCCCCGGTGGGGATCGTGCCCACAACCCGGGCCTGTGTCCTGACCAGGAATCGAACTGGCGACCTCTTGGTGCGTGGGTCCCCGCTTAACCACTGCGCCACACTGGCCGGACCACAGCTTTTAAAAGGAAAGGTGGGGTGTGTGTGTGTGTGTGGGGGGGGGGTTCTTGGGTAACGTTTCCTAAAGAAGTGAGATGGTAGGGTGGGGCCGGGTGAGGGGTCTCCCCAGGAGTAGCATGACTGTATATTGGCTAAAGGTCAAGGAGAGAAACCAGCGGCATACGGTGACCGTGAAGGCGTCGGTGCGATTAAACGTTAACAGTGCGCCCCGCCGACGGAGCGGGGTTCTGGCCCGGTTACCGCTTGCTTCGAAACCTCCGTCCTGCTCCGTCCGGTTCAGCAAGGCAGCGTTTAGAAAGACAGCAGCGACTTAAAGGGAGGAGTGATGTTCACAGATTTTATAGTGGCTTATTTATGATGAAAGCCCTTAAATTCGCTGAAGGCTGTTTTCCTTTCGAACACCATCAGGATGCATGGTTGGTATTTAATTATTTACCGGCACTTTGCCTTCCCTCGTTCTCCCAGCACCTAATATTGACAGCTTCAGAGGGGATAACGTACGGGGGAGATTTGAAAGCACAGAATGTCAGGTGATATTATATTCTTATGACTATTATTATGTATCTATTCTTCTCTTTATCACTGTTACAGTTATTAATCTTTCTAGAAAGCAATGGAATAGCTAAGTCTGGCTCGATTTCAGAGAAAAAGCTAAGAAATGGAGAGCACAGGCATCTCTCTAAAACTGCTCTCTGGCAAAGAAATAGAAGGCATAAAAAGACTGACGATCTCAAAGAATTCTTGCTTGCACTGAGCATGTGTGCTGGTAGATTTGCACTTTTGTTCACATTGGACCTCCAGCAGCTCACAGTCGTGGGAAGAAAGGAGGGAGGGGGTCCGGAAGGGGGTCCCAGTGCAGGAACCTCTCTGCTGATGTTGGCTGAGTGACCACTCGCGGCCAGTTGATCATTAATTTCATCATTAATTTTGTTTATTTCTTTAGCCAGTCCCTAACAGGCTAAATCGATTCTTTCTCTGGTGTCACCTGTTCCATGGATCCGTGCAGCCGCTGATTGATGCAATGGGTGTCTGACAACCTGTTCTCTCTGTGGTGACTCTCACCATTCCCCTGGCCACCCGAGCCTTCAGGTACGGGACTTCCTTCCACACCATACAGCATAGTTTCTGCTTCCTGGGGCACTGACCGGCACTGACGCTGTCAGTGCTCTGGGCTGTGTGTTTAGTATTTCACACCCTCTGCTCAGTGAGCCACACTCTGTAAGAACAGGCAGGCGGAGCGCCCCAGGCTTCTCACTCCACTCGGGGCTCTCCGGTGGGCCCTTGGGCGCCACTCTTCCAGGCCCGTTCGGCCCCGTCCCGTGTTTGCAATGCTTCGTGGAGTCGTGGGACCAGAAAAGGAGAAACTTCTGCTATCTGGGAAAATAAAACCAACCCATGACCCCGATATATCTGTAGCACCTGCCCAGGGTAGAAAGGGAGAGTGGAGGCCTCATCCCTCTCGATTCCCAGTGAGAGACCTTCTTTTAAAAAAAAAATTAAAAAGATTTTAATTAAAGTATAGTTGGTATACAATGTTATATTAGTTCTCCGGGTGTACAATTAAGGTGATTTGACACTGATACAGCTTATGAGGTGCTCACCACACTAAGTCTGGTAACCCCGTCACTGTGCAGTTGTCACACTGCAATGGACTGTTCCCCTCACCTCTTCACCCATGTCTCCACCCCTCCCCTCCGGCTGCTATCAGTTTGTTCTTTGTTTCTATGAGTCTGTATTTTGTTTGTTCATTTATTTTGATTTTTTTAAATTCCGCATATAAGTAAAATCATGTGGTCTTTCTCTGTCTGCCTTATTTCACTTTGCACAACACCCTCTAGGTCCATCCATGTTGTCCCAAATGGCAGGATTTCATTCATTTTTATGGCCAAGTAATATTTTATTGTATGGATATAGCTTCTTTGTCCACTCGTCCATCCCCAGACCCCCAGGTTGCTTGGCTACTACAAACACTGCGAGGGAGGAGAGAGACCTTCTTCTCCAGGCAGGTGCCAGGGATGAAAGGGAGATGGTACGTGGAGGTACCTGCAGCCAGTGGGGGCACTTCTCTCCGTTAGCCTGGGTTGGGGTACAAGCTGGGTGTCTTTGTACTTATCGATGCCAGCACTTGCCTCTGGACCCTTTATGTTGGGGATGATGTTGAGTTGAGAGCACAGGGCTCACAGGACTGAATTTGCCTCCCATGTACCGTGGGAGGGATAACAAGCTCTCAAGGCCCCTCCACAGCAGGGACGCTGCTGCTAGTGCTTATGGCACCTTTTTGTGAGTTAGGAAAGGCGTCCCTTCCTTAGGCTCTGGACTGCCATGTGCGGGACTGTGGTTATCACAGACGTGAACACATGCAGTGGCCACAATAAGTGTGGCGTTCACAAGAGTTGTTCAGCGTATTCGGAGGAGTTGGAGGAGGGGGCAATAGTAAGGCAAGGCTTCGGTGACTTCAGTGGAGACCAGGCCTTAATGGGCCATACAGTCCTGCAGAACTGGCATGTGGATGGGGGCAGGGAAAGTGTAAACCCAGCCCTGGAGCCTGGAGAAGAAAGCGGAGGTGGAGACCTGGAGGAGGGCAGGTGTGCACGGGTCTAACAGGACCTTGCTCAGGACCTGACCCTAGTGTCACAGGCTTCTTGGACACTTCCGGCACATCAGCAGAGGGAAGAAGGTGTCATGTGCTGGAGGGCACAAGGCGGGTCCTCTGCTGGGAAGCAGCAATTAGAAATACAGTCTGCTGCAGGGGTAGCTTGTGAGTTTTCCCAGGTGTCTTCTGGAACTTGTGGGGGGAGAGGTGAGGGTTAGGAGGTCCTGCAATTCTGCAGGCTGGGCCTTAAGTCAGATCATTTTTATGTGGTTGCTATTATTATGGTCAGTTATGCTCCCAGGACGCTGACTTGGGAAAATACTTTTTAGCCACAAGTGCCTACAGTACCCTTAAATGCTCTCTATCGTCCCTAAAGTAGAAGAGTTTGACTGTTTCTCTGGCCTTCCTCTCAACCACTGCCAATCTACCGTCTGGACCTCTGTCCTCTGGCCAAGACTACTCTACTGACGCAGAGAAGACAGCAGATTGGCAAGAGAATAAGATTCAAGAGACTACTGTTCTCCAGACCCTTCTAGGGAGGAGGGAAAGGAAACAAATCATTGTGTCTTACCGTGTTTTAGGCCTTGTGTGCTGAACCCTGCACACCTTTGAACAAGGGCCTTCATGACTGAACAGTCTTCACGAGCCCGACCTTTCATACAACTTTACTTGGTGAAAGGCACTTTGCAAATGTGATTGAGTTAGGGACCTTGAGATGGGAGATTTCCTGAATGGTCCAGGTGAGCCCAGTGTTAATACAGGACGCTTATTCGTGAAAGAAGGAGGGAGAATCAGGGTCAGAGAAGATGTGACCATGGCAGCAGAGTCAGTGACGTAATGTTAGGAAGACTCAACCTGACATTGTTGCTGTGAAGATGGAAGGGACCACCAACCTCTAGAAGCTGGAAAAGGCAAGAAAACAGCGTGGAAATGCAGCCCTGCCACCATCTTCACTTTGGCCCCATGAGACCCATGTTGGACGTTTTTTTTTATCCTCACCTGAGGACATTTTTTCCATTTTTTTGTTCAGGTAGAGTGGGAGGGAGAGAGAGGAAAGAGAGAGAGAGAAACATCGACGTGAAAGGGACACATCGAGTGGCTGCCACCCACACGACCAACCAGGGCCCGGGACAAACTGCAACCGAGGTACATGCCCTTAGCGGGAACCGAACCCAGGTCTCTCGGGACCGCAGGCTGATGCTCTAACCGCTGAGCCAAACCGGCCAGGGCCATGTCGGACATTTGACCTCCAGAACTGTCAAGTACATTTGTTTGTGCTAAGCCCCCATGTTTATGGTAATTTGTTAGTGCCTCAATAAGAAACTAGTACAGGAGGTCTTTTTGTCTCCATTGAAACTTATAAGAACTTAAGCCAGGATTGAAATCTAATTCTCTATGACTTCAAAGGCCACACTTTTCTCTTTACTCCATTGTTGTCCCTCTTAAATTTTTATAAGTAATGTCCTTACTGAAATCATCAAATATTTAATTGCTGGAACAACTACTTTAGAAAGAATCCCTAATGACATACTTCTCAATATATCTGCTTGCCGCAAATCATTTGTTGAAAGAAAAGGAAGCATCGGAGTTTATGAAAAGAAAACCAGAATGCCCAAATTTCCTGGTGGAAGTACTGAATTCTGCGGGGACTAACAAAATCATCACTCTTTAGCTTATTTATTCATTTGTTTGTATTTATAAATTATCCTATGTATACTTAGTAGTAGATTGGTCATAAAAACAAGCACAGCATCATTAATCAGGGAAATAGAAATTAAAACCATAATGAGCCCAGCCCATGCACCAAGAGGTCACTGGTTCAATTCCCAGTCAGGACACATGCCCAGGTTGTGGGTTTGATCCCCAGTAAGGGACATGCAGAAGGTAGCCAATCGATATTTCCCTCTCATCGATGTTTCTAGCTTTCTCTCCCTCTCCCTTCCTCTCTTTCTAAAAATATGTAAAAACAACAACAAAAACATAATGAGACCTGGCTGGTTTTGCTCAGTGGTTAGAGCATCGATCCACAGACCAAAGGGTCATGGGTTCGATTCCCAGTCAAGGGCACATACCTGGGTTACAGTTTCAATCCCTGGTTGGGTCATGCGGGAGGCAGCCAATCGATGTGTCTTTCTCACATTGATGTCCCTCCCTCCCTCCCATCTACTCTATCTAAAAATCAATGGAAAAATATCCTCGGGTGAAGATTAACAAAACAAAAACAAAAAATATTGAAATAATGTACCAGATGAGGTCTGGGCCCGGGTGAGTCTGCCTAGGGCCTGCTAGTAGTGTGTGGGTTCTTGACTTTGTGTAGAAAAGATTTCACAGACAAGTCCAGGTGGCTTTTGAGAGTACAGTCAGCCCCTGTTTATCCCGATTAGTCAGTTCCAGACTCTACCGTGATAAATGAATTTCCACGAAATAGGATTCTTTATTTACTATACAGTCGTCCCTCGCCACTTCGCACTTTGACGTTCGCGGCTTCACTCTATCGTGGTTTTTTCAAATATAGTACAGTACAGTACAGTATAGTACAGTATAGTACAGTAGTACAGTACAGTATAGTACAATACAGTATAGTATAGTACGGAACAGTATAGTACAGTATAGTATAGTAGTACAGTATAGTATAGTACAGTACAGTACAGTATAGTAGTACAGTATAGTATAGTAGTACGGTACAGTATAGTACAATACAGTATAGTATAGTACGGAACAGTATAGTGCAGTACAGTACAGTATAGTATGGTATAGTAGTACAGTATAGTATAGTACAGTACAGTACAGTACAGTATAGTATAGTACAGTACAGTATAGTGCAGTACAGTACAGTATAGTACGGTATAGTATAGTACAGTATAGTATAGTGCAGTATAGTATAGTACAGTATAGTATAGTATAGTATAGTAGTATGGTATAGTACAGTACAGTATATAGTACAGTACAGTATAGTACAGTGCAGTATAGTATAGTACGTAGTACAGTATTATTTGAAAAATCTGCGATAGAGTGAAGCCGCAAACGTCTAAGCACGAAGTGGTGAGGGACGACTGTATGTTTATTAAAGCTAGGAACAGAGAAAAGGGGACCTTGGAGACAGGTTCAGGGGTTACCCTGGGTTGAGCCGCCCCTGCCCACCACGCCCCTGCTGCAAGTCTCGTGGGGTCCCTTGAGTCTAGGAGAGGCCCGCCTGCGGGGGAAGAAGACGGGAAAGGGAAGGGCGGCCATGCAGGAGGGAGTCTTTGTCTTGAAGCCTTTTGTCTTCCATTGGCCAGCAGGATCCTGGGGGAGGTCTCCGGGAAGGGTCTTAACAGAATATTCGCTAGCTTTTCAGATGTGCCCCTCAATATTGTTAGTTCATCAAAATGTGTGTGTAAAGGGCCAGGGTCATTTTCTGGTTAGTTTTATTTTTAAAGAACATCACTGAAGAGGGACTGGGACCAAGGCCAGTCTGCCCCGGGACAATCTGGAATGTTTAAACCATTTGCTCCTAAGTGTCTTTGGTTAGAGAATATAAAGCCTGGTGATTTATTAACCAGCTGTAAATTGCTCAAATTGTTTGGCCTTATCTAATTATTTTGTCTCAGTTTCCCTTATTCCACTTGTTGAGGAATTTCCCTAACTTCTTACTATCCTGCCTTAACAGCACTACACACCCACTAGAATAGTTACGGACTGAAAGTCTGAGCAGTCAAGTGTTGGAGAGGAGGCGGAGAAACTGGAGCTCTCGTAAATTGTTGACAGATGTAAACTAGTACAACCACTTTGAAAAACTGGCAGTTTCTTATAAAGTTAAATACATATCTACCCTATTACCCATCAGTTCCACTACTTGATATTTCTTTTAAGGTGTGGGATTTGTGTCATCTCTCTGTGTCTCAGGGTCCTTAGATGCAGAATTAGGTGACCTCACAATTTCCTTCTACCTCTACTTACCATTTGAAGTGGTAAGTCACATTACTTTGTAAGTTTCTAGTTGATAGGGCACTGCTTTTCCAATACACTCAGATTCCAATCTGTGATTCAACTGATAACGGGTCATCACATTTTCTATTGTAGTATGTAGTTAGATAGGCATGAGCAGAGTAGGAATGACCGGCCCGATGCAGAGGGTCACCAGGGCAGAGAGCTCCGGGTGCCTAGCAACAGGCAAAACTACAAGCCCTCGCATGACCATTCCCTTAAGCATTACACTCTGGAGCTGACGTCTTGGCCTCAGCTGTTGTTTCAGGTGAAGCCAGAGAAGCAGCAAAACCAGGCAGAGCAAAGCCATGGCTGACACCAGGAGGAGATGCACTGACTAATGATCCCCTGCCCTGGTGCCGACCAACCAGTGGAGACCACAACCCTGAGAAGGCACACCTGGAAAGCTGATGAATATTCTATTGAGATCCTCCCCTGAGACTTCCAGATAAAAGCCCTTAAGGAAGGGATCCTGCAGGTTCTCTCTCTCTCTCCCCCCACTAAGCTCCAAGGGGACCTTCTTTTGTCTCTGTAACTCCTTTCCTGAGCCTAAATTTTATATGGCTCATTTCTTCTACCTCTGATACTTTCTAAATAAACTTTCTCTTATAATTTGAGTCTTGGCTCTGAATTCTTTCTTAGCCAGAACTTAAAAACCGAGGTTGCTGAACTGAGGTCTACTACCTGGTGCCATTTTACCACCAACATTTATGGGGAAATTGGATCTACTTGATCATGTAGTTTCCAGGAATGAATCTTTGAGAAAAGCAAGTATGGGCAACATACGATCAGATTATGAGCATTTTCCATATCTAGATATAGCACACATGTATATAATCATAGAGATATGGGGATTACCAAGAATGTGCTCTTTAAAACGCTTTGATGCTATATACATTTTTTGTAATATTTGTTCTAGATTTGTAATCTACACACTGTAGTACATATACACAATGGAATACTATGCTGCTATAAAAAAAAAAAGAAGGACCTCTTACCCTTTGTGACAGCATGGATGAACCTGGAGATTATTATGCTAAGTGAAATAAGCCAGTCAGAGAAAGACAAATACCCTATGATCTCACTTATAAGTGGAATCTAATGAACAAAATAAATTGACGAACAAAATAGAACCAGTGGCCAGACTGGTGCAGCCACTATGAAAAACACTATGGTGCTACCTCAAAAAATTAAAAATTGAACTGCTATTTGACCCAATGATCTCACTTCTAGGAATATAGCCTAAGAAGCCTGAAACATCAATCAGAAAGAATATATGTACCCCTATGTTCATAGTAGCATTATTTACAATAGCTATGATCTGGAAACAGCCCAAGTGTCCATCAGTAGATGTAGGGATAAAAAAGCTGTGGTACATGTACACAACGGAATACTATGCAGTTGTAAGAAAGAAAGATCTCTTATCCTTTGAGACGACATGGAGGGACCTGAAGAGTATTATCCTAAATGAAACAAGCCAATCAGAGAAAAACAAATACCACATGATCTCACTTATTTGTGGAATATAATGAACAAAACAAACTGATGAACAATATAGACCCAGAGACATACAAGTAGGGTATAGACTGGCAACCTCAGAAGAGGGGATGGTGGGGGGAGAGAAGAGATAAACCACAGAACTTATATGCATATATGCATAACAAATGAACATAGACAACAAACCTGAGGATGAGGTAAGAGGGATGGGGAGGAGGGTGTCAATGGGGGAAAAAGGAGAAACATCTGTAACAAAAATAAATTAATAAAAATAATTGAAAAAAAAGTAGAACCAGTGGCAAGGATACATGGGACAGACGGACAGATGTCAGAGGGGAGGGGATACTGGATAAAAGAGGTGAAGAGATTAGCCAAAGAACATACAGTGATACCTCGGTTCTCGAACGCCTCGGTTTTCGACCAAATCAGGATTCGAGAAACTTTTGTCTCGGAATCCGAACAAATATTTGGAACTCGAACTTCCGAGTTGAGCCGAATGGCGTTCATTCGGCCCAGCGCGCCTTGCTTGCGTCATCAGTGTGAGTGCAGAGAGAGAGTCACGCTTTGTGGAGTCCGCTTTCCTATTGGTTTCATTGCTTCGGTTCTCGAACAATTCGGTTCTCGACCGTCCTCCTGGAACGAATTATGTTCGAGAACCGAGGTATCACTGTATATGGATAACCCATAGACACAGACAGTAGGGTGGTGAAGGCTGGGGGCTGCTGGGTAGAGGTAGGCAAAGATGAGGGGAACTGGACATCTGTAATAGTGTCAACAATAAAAATTAAAAAAATTTAAAAATCATTGAGCAAAAGGGTAATGTGACAGTAAAAATATCACTGGACTGAGAGGCTTTGTGGCCTCAGCTAGGAACATTGTTCAGATGACATTTGCATAGTGTACTGTTTGCTTCCCCAGGATTGTTTAAAGATGAAATGAGATCTTGTCAAATAGTTAAAGCACGTTTTAATTCACAAAATGTTGTACAAATATAAACTGGTTTAGTCTTATTGAGAATGAGGAGAGGGGAGGAAGCAAGTGTCAGGGAAGGGACCATTCTACAAACAAGAGTTGAGGTCTGGTCAGGACCAATCACGGCTCTGATGAGAGGGTCTGGCTGTTTATGGACACAGAAGTAAAGGTACTTTAGAAGGGTTCCCTGGGTTGCAGTGAACTCATGGCGATTTCTGCTGCTTCCTGCAGTCTCTCAGCTCACCCCCACGACTGTGTCTGAAGAAAGTCCAGCCTCACCTCATGTGCAAGATGAATGACTTCTGGTTTGCCAGGCTAGCCTGGGAAGACACTGGAGAGCCAATGTCCATAGCTGGAGGTAGAGGAGGAATCACAGAGAGTGCTTGGGGAAACTGAGTGCATAGGACTGCTGGGATTCTGCCCAGTGTAGCGAGGCTGGAGGCGGAAGGTTGGGTGAGAGGGTAGACTAGCAGAGAGAGGACCCAAAGAAAGCTTTATAGCAGGAGGAGGAGTTTGGAGGGGGTAGAGGGGAAGGAGAAATGAGGAACGCCTCTTTCACAGAGCACAAATTGTCCCAGCAAACTGTTGATATTTGATGGCATTATTTCCCCACTGCTATAGTCCTAGGAACTAAAACAGTGTGAGCCATGCAGGAAGTGCTTAATAAATACTGGATGAACGACTTGAATAGATGCCTAGCAAAAGGGGGTCAAAAGGCAGCATCGGCAGTGCCCCTGCACCCACACTGTGCCAGGAGGAGGAGGAGAGTCTTCACCCATCTCTCTGGTCTTGGAGGCAGGAATAGAGGACTCTGCAGGCGAATGCAGCCTGATACATAAACTATTCAAATTATGCATCATTAACCCCCTTTTTCTGATTATTCAAACCCAGAAGGCATACTTGATTCTTTCATTTCCTCTATATCCACTCCAGGATCCCAATCACCAACATCCCCAAAATGTTTTTGAATCTTTCTGTCTTAACCATGGCTCTGCCTCCAAAGCCCCATCATCATCCATCTGGAGCACGTAGTGGCCTCCTAACGGTCTCACCGCTTCCGCTCTGCCACACAGTCATTTATAAAGTCACTCCCCTGCCTGCAATCATCCGGTTGCCTACACTGCCTGTAGGACGGTGCCCTAACTCCCCAGGACAGCCTTGGGAGCCCTGGGAACTGACCTCCATTTCCCTCTCTATTTTGTCACCAAGGTTGAATTGTCATTTCCTGGTTTCATGGCTCCTCTTTCTTAGGAACGTGCCCCCTCCACGGGAAGGAATTTGTAAATATTGTTGACTGTTGTAACCTCTGTTTCCAAATGTTTCTGGTACCTAGTAGGCACTAAATAAAGTTGCTTGAATGAATGCCCATTTACCAAGTGAACTTCTGACGTGAGTTTTCCAAAGAGACTGCTTGTAAACAGTGTGCCAGCCAGAGGACAGGGATGTCTCCTGTTCCCTAACAGCGCTATCTTTCATATAATACATGCGTGGCTGCTTGAGTGTGTATACTTCAGCCTCTGTGAGTTTGGCTACTCTCCCTTGGGACACTAACAAATCAGGCGTCTGAGCCTGCACCCTCCAGAGCTGCCTGCACACTGAGAGGCACTAACTGGCGAAGGGCACCCTGCCTGCTGAGCCTCGACTTCCGCTCATGACCTCCGCGGCTCCTCTGGGCTTCCTTTTGGAGGTTCTCTAGAAATGAGCAAAGAAAAGCTCCAGATGGAAAACTTTCCAAGAAGGAAAGGAAGGCCGTGTAAGTCTCAGCAGGTGTTTCATCGTGAGCTTTCATATTTGTGGAAAGTTTCAGTTCTATCCCCAATGCCACCACTACCACCACACGGTGCCCTCCTTTTTCTAAAAGTGTAACTGAGACCCATTAACACTTCTGAAGAATAAGAGGGCAGATAAGCTAATAGCTATTGAGCGCCTTATTGTGTCTCAGACATTAAGGACTTTACAGAAGTTTTCTCACTTAAGGCAATATCTCTAAAAATTAAGAAAAATCAAGAAAATGTAAACTGTTTAAGAGTCAGATAGTCAAGATGAGACAACACAAAGTGTCAGATTGTCGAATCTCACTCGGGAGAGCTAGAGATCTTGACCAGTAATCAGAATTACTAATAATTCCAAGAATGTAGGTAATTAGGAGTTGTAGGGGAATCCTGTAGACCCTGGTCCACGAAAGCTGCTCTGGCCCAGATTTAATATGTGAGGTCTCCAAGCAACGCATGTTGTCATCAATAAAGCACAAAGAACAACTTGGGTCATGAAACATCTCAGTTTTATACTCACGTAGTTTCTGTGTCATTTTCCAGGAAGCTGTGCCCCATAAATTCACACCAGGTATAAGCCATCCTACACTGACCAGGTATATCCTGGAAAGGAAACGGATGTGTATCCTACACTGACCAGGTATATCCTGCTAAAAAGTTTTTCATAGATAAGGACTCTCTAGTAAATACATATCAGTTTCCTTTCCGGGAGGCCTATCATTAGTATATTTATAAGAGATTTGACCAAGTCAGCTGACTTTCTCCTTTTCCTCCCTCCCTCAATTCCTTTCCTCGCCTTTTCTTCACTCCTTCCCTTCCTCCCTCCCTTCATTCCTTTTCAGTGGCATCTCAGGGAAAGAGAGTGACCACTGCTAACCCTTTCCTTTCCAAGGAACAGCTTTCTGGTGCTACGACTTGCACGGAACAGCACGGTGATTATTTCCCTGTGCCCCCGAAGCCTTTCCCCCGAGGTTAGCTCAGGCGCTGCCCAAGCAGAGGCAGCACGACGGGCGGCTTCTCCTTCACCAGCCTCTCGTCGCTTTGGCTTCCGGACCTGTTCCTCTGCTGCAGACTAGATATGTGAATATCTCACTACTAACTTTATTTCTACCACTAAGATGACACCTGGTTATGTTTACCCATAGTTCTTGGTTTGTTTTAAAAAGAATGTGTCTTTCAAATAGCTCTTACAGTAATGGTTTGTTTCTTTTGTTGCACTGACTGTAAACAGAGTTAGCACACTGAGCCCAGGTTCTACTCCAAAGTTATTGAAAGCCCACCACATGCCTACTGGGGGATGGAAAGGATACAGTCCTTGCTCTCAGGGAGCTCACAGCATTGGGAAATAAAAATGCCTGTCCCCAAATTCTCCCACGTGGTGGAGTCACCCTGCCTCTACTATGTAAGTGAAAATGGCATGTGCCCTCAATGAGATTGTGAAGACAGTTCTCTCCCTAAGGATAGTCTGGAACCAATTTAAAACAAATATTTTGTTTTTCTCAACATACCAATAAATAAACAGCAGCAACGGAATGCATTTGGTGTAATACAAGCAGAAGGAGGAAGTAAACGGTAAATGCTAGCTGGGGATGACAGAGCTCCAGGAGGTGATGGTTAGGCTGGGGCAGATGGATGACTAAGAAGTCATCAGGTGGGGGCAGGGCATCCCAAACAGCAGGCACAGGACAGAGGTTCTAGACGCACAGAATATTCAGGGACCGCCTGCTGGTTTAGTGTGACTGATGCTTTCGGGAGAGTGAACCTTGGCAAGGATTGTGTTACAGACTAAAGGCAGCTGGCTGTCCTCAGCATCTTCCAAATATAAAGCAAGTCTGAAATAATTGTCCTAAACAATCTAGGAATAGCACAGTGAGGGCCAGGACTAGGTTGAGGCAAGTGAGGTTCTGGCGAGTGAAATTTAAGGGGGTGACAAAAATTCAGTCATCAAGATAAATAATATCTTAATACAAAATTTTAAATAAAGGTGAGATCGGTGTTGCTGAGCTTTCTGTTTGCCTCGGGCTCCAATCTGACTCAGCAAGACACTTTATTTAAAATGTTGGCATTTGAGTTTTTTGCACTGGTTTTGCTTTTTAAGTATTGCAAAATAAAATAATAAAGTATTGCATTAAAACATTATCTTGATGACTGAGTTTTTTAGGCACTCGATTAACATTTTGGCATCTGAGATAAGTGCTTTACTTCCCTCACCCTAGTCCCAACCCTAATTCCAGGCAAACTTTGTCAGTTAGCCTGTGCGAAGGACAGTGTGTCCTCTGGTGTAATAGCACAAATTAGAGGGACTCACAGCACGAATGGGTATGGCGGTAACGGGAAGAGGAGTTAAGAATTTTATTTCAGTTAACAGTGTGGAGTGTCTTCCTGAAAGTAAAAATAAAACTACCATAGGATCTAGCAGTCCCACTTCTAGGTATTTATCCAAAAGAACTGACAACAAGGTCTTGAAGAAATATTTGTATACCCATGTTCATAGCAGCGTTATTCACAATAGCCAAGAGGTGGAGGCAACCCACGTGTCCGTGGACTGGTGAATGGACAAGCAAAATGTGCTGTGTGCACACAATGGACTATTACCCCTTAAAACAGAATATTATTCCTTGAAAAGGAGGAAAACCCCATCACATGCTGTAACACAGGTGAACCTGGAGGACAGTCGAGGGAAGTAAGGAGACGTGACAACTAAATGCACTGTGGGGCATTGGGCTGGGACAGAAAAAAGACATTGGGGAGGAAACAAGTGGAGTTCAAACACTGTGTATAATTTAGGTAATAGTATTAAACCAAGGATAATTACCTGGTGTTTATAATGGTACCATGGTTATGAAAGTTGTTCAGGGAAACAGGTTGAATACTATATGTGAACTCTCTGCTTTGTATCTGTATGCCTAGAATTATTTCAAAATAAAAAGGTTTTAAAATTCCTAATGAACAGAGCTTTATGGGAGAAAAATAATCCCACAATACATCTTATTTTTTATGAATTAACTCCAAATGCTCTTCTGATATTTCACTAAACGGCACACTTCTCAATATATAGTTATAATCAGTGTTCATATACTGGTGTTCTTTCTCCACCCCCTCCTTGAATAAATGCCACTCATTCACTGAATAATTTCACTTAAGAGTCTTTTTTTTTGTTGTTGTTACTATGAGTGGCCCCATCCTGGGCATTGAGAACATGAAGACGCATAGCCTTTGGTCTGTGCTCTTGATAAATTTACAGAATAGTGAGGATAACAATCCTAAAAAAGAAGAGAAATCAGTATAATATGATAGGCTTCATAACATGTAGATTAGCAACGGGCTCTGGGATATAAAGAAGCTACTCTTCCTTTTTGAAATAATTCAGTCTAACATATTAACATATCTGCATGATGATGGGTAAAGAACAGACAATTATTCACAATGTAATATATTGCAGTTACAGAGCTCTTCTCTGATGGGAACCAAAGTGTGGGCACCTGGGGCTCTTCCCACTTTGGAGGGAAGAGAACATTTCCCTTGTTGTCCTTGGGGTCTGCGGGCAAGAGCAGGGAGACGAGGCAGAAGTTCCTCTGCAGAGGAAAGAGGGGCTCCCGCTCCCCAGCTCTGTGCTTACAGAACGTCTTTGCTTTTGAGGGCCCATCAATAGCACTTTAAATCGATTCTCCTGAAAGGAGACTTGTGGGGTGGCCAGGGCTCGGCTTAATGAAGGAAGAAGTCAATTGGATTCTCATCAAAGAGCTCAACTAATCTGTCTCATTTCTGAGTTGCAGCCTCCCCTGAGCCTCCTCTGTGAGGTATCAACCATCACACCAATTTTTGTAATTGAGTAATTGGCACAATTCATTTCCTTGTAAAGACTTTCCTGTCAATTCAGCCCCTAGGAGCTAAGGACCGGAGATCCTATTGAAGGTTTCTGCCCTCAGTCTCTCATCTCCCACCCCCCACCCCCACCCCCAGTGATTCCCCTCACTCTTCTTTTTTCAACCTCCTCCTCTTTTCTGGCTCCCTCCTTCACAATGGAAACACGTTGGGGCTCATCCCTAGTTCCTGGCACCCATCCAAGTTCGACTATATTCTTCTTGAACAAAAGGCATATCGCTGGGAGCGGTAAGAAAATATTTTGCTTTGCCCAAATAAATAAATAAAGGCAGCAAATAAAGGGATCAATAAAAATAATGCTTCCCTTGACCCTTTACCCATCTATGGCCACTCCCCTATTTATCCCAACTCATAGTCTTTGGTGCCTCAAACTCAATGGGTCAAGCACTGACCCATTCTGTTGTCAGTAACATTCACCATCACAGGATTGAGTCAGAAGACCTATGCTCTGGCAGACCATGAAGCCAGCTGTTGGTCCTGAGATGGTCACTTCCTCTCTCTGGCTTCAATTTTTGGATGTATGAAATAAACAGACTACACCAAATTATTCCTGAAGTTCTCTACTACTCTATGTAGCACTCATGGGCCTTTGATTTGTACCTGCAGGCTGACCAGCCTCTTCCCTCATCGTTCTTGCTCCTCAACTCAACTCTCCAACCCTACTCTCTCATGTTTGCATCTCCGCCAGTTCTCTGGAGTGGAATGCCCTCCTCTCCTCGCCTTCTTGTGGACCTTCTATACACAGTTTTCAAGTTTCAGTGCTACCTTCCCTGTGACTCATGCCCTGGTGCCCTCGCGTTCAGGAGCTCACTCCTCTATGCATCCAGTGTACTTTGTATGTGCCTGAATTGCAGCATTGTCCTCAGGGATGTAAAGAAGTCTGCCATAATGCCTTCAGTGCAGGAATTCCATTTGTGTCAGTCGGGCCAGTTTCAGAGAACAGAATCCACTCTAACCAGTTTAAGCAGGAAAGGATTTATGCTAGATATACATGGCTATGGAGTCACTGGGAGGGGAAAAGAAAGACTCAGAATTCGGCTTTCAGGAGCCATTTGCAAAACCACCCTGCAGAACTGGGCCACCCAGACAGCTGCTACTTCTTTTGGTATCAGGAAGTCTCCAGCTTCATAAAGGTATCAATCACCATTAGAACAATCAGGAACTAAATTCTCTCTACATCTCATAGTCAAATTCTTAAACAGAACAAGAGCCTGTGTGTGGCCTCATCATCACCCCCCACTTAGATAATATTTTTTGCATCAAGCCACCCCTAAACTTCTGACCAATTTAGAGATTGACTGCACTGGGGTCAGGTGCTAAATGAGGTCCAAAGGGCTGCAGCCAATGGAAGTTAAGTTCATCTTGTACAAACACAGTGTAAGGGGCTGGGGGGCTGGGGAGCTGGAGGGGATGGGATGGGGTGTGGCCTGTAGGTTTCCTCTTCCCTTTGGCTGAGGAAAGCAATTCCCCCCCTATTGTTAGGTATCAATTAAATTTAAATCTGCTTAACCCTATCAATCTCTTCAGCTCAGGCCTCCCACAGAACACTAACTACTTTAACAAGGTAGGACAGGATTGAAGAATCTTGGGAATAGGAAGTTCAGGGGTCATAAAAATCCAGTGGTTACCATATACCACTTTGTAGCAAAAGGAGAAAAATAGCACAATGGAATTCCTTTTATTTTATCTAAATATATTCAGCCCTGGCCGGTTTGGCTCAGCGGTTAGAGCGTCGGCCTGCGGTCCAGAGAGACCCGGGTTCAGTTCCGGCTAAGGGAATGTACTTCGGTTGCAGTTTGTCCCCGGCCCTGGTTGGTCGTGCGGGTGGCAGCCACTCGATGTGTCCCTTCACGTCGATGTTTCTGTCTCTCTCTCCCTTCCTCTCTCTCCCTCCCACTCTATCTGTACAAAAAATGGAAAAATATCCTCAGGTGAGGATAAAAAAAATAAAAATAAAAATAAATAAATAAATAAATATATTCAATTTGAAGACCTAGCCTTATTCTAAGGTTTTCTTTGTCCTATTTCTTTAGTGATTGATACATGGATTTGTAGTTCATAGCTTTTGTGTGTTGAGGCTTTTCTTGGCAAAATAACAACTGGATTGCCCTTTGTTAGTCCTTCCTTTGAGTTGCTTATTCATTTCTCATCTTATGCTGATCATGTCCCCAAAGGACTATACCACAGCTACACTACGACTTCTTGTATTACTATTTCTTTGTCCATTTCATTTTTTATTCTCTATCATCTATCAGGATATTGACTCCAGGGTCTCAAGACACTGAACAAGTGCCTGGTCATGTGGTAAGATAAAGGTTATAATTTCTCTGATTCTTTTTCACTTCCCCCATCCCTTGTCATATCATGGAGAATTATTCTGACATTCTTTATAAATAAGGCCCAGCTCATTTTGTGAAAAAGTAAGCTGTAATGTGTAGTTTTTCTTGACATGTTTTCGCTACATCAACTAGGGTTATTTCCCTCTTCCTCTGCATACAAATATGGAGTCTATTTTTATTTTTTCTAACTTTAGCTTTTATTACACCTATACAAGTGTGGGCAAAAGTAGCTTTATAGTGTGAGTACGCAAAACACAGTTTACTCTTGTATTATTATTGATTTTTAATTATTGTATCACTTATTTGTAAACATATTTTTGCCCACCCCTGTATTTCTGTTACATTTTCTGAAACTTCTTTTTCTGGAATTCTCCTAATTACCTCACTTCTCTTAAATCCAGACTTACTCTTTATAATTAGGTCTAAGCATCTGTGACTTTGTCTACCCATGTGTAAGCATTTACTTACTGAAATACATATTATTTCACTCTGGGTTGCTTTCCTGGGCCTGCGAACCCTCAGATCCATTTCTTGTCCCCCCTGAGTTCTGCTCTGTCACGGGGGGAGACACCTGGGCCTGCGAACCCTCAGATCCATTTCTTGTCCCCCGAGTTCTGCTCTGTCACGGGGGGAGACACCTGGGCCTGCGAACCCTCAGATCCATTTCTTGTCCCCCGAGTTCTGCTCTGTCACAGGGGGAGACACCTGGGCCTGCGAACCCTCAGATCCATTTCTTGTCCCCCGAGTTCTGCTCTGTCACAGGGGGAGACACCTGCGGCTGAACGTGTAGGCTCCATGGGTTTGTCCAATGGGAGGCGCAAACGGGAGACTGGAGCTGGGAGAAGGGGAAAAGCTTATACTCCGGGGGCCCCACCATTGCCCAGCAGGTCCATCATGGTCCCAGCTTGTCAGGTGACCCAGGTTCCTGGTCTGACAATGCCACCTCTCGCCTCAGCCTACAGATCTGGGGACACTTCTTGATGGCGCTCAACTCTGGGGTGCCCCTACTGTACATACTCAGAGGGGTTTCTCTTTTCCACATCAGACCCCAACTAATATAACGATAAGTCAGAAATAGAATTGCTGGGTCAAAAAGTTAGGATTTTTAAACTGAAATGTAAAGATTGTTTCCTGTTGTCTTTCTGTCCCTCAAGCCCTTTCCTCCACGGTGCTTCTCTGTACACCCTCAAGGCCCTTCCTCCAGGCCCCCCTTCCTCCATGCCGGCTGTGTACACATCCCAGCCCCTGGCCATTGGACGTTCCTCCAGTCTCATTACACTTTTAAAAAGTGATAAACAAAACAACGAGGTAAGGGGAGCAGCCACCATTTCCTGGTGATAATTGATATCTCTGCTTTCAGAACATGCCCAGGCAAGTGGAAAGTATAAGCAATTACTGGGCGGTTTGAGCCAACATCGACTCTCCTTTGTCTGCCAGGAGTCAGTGGTGGGAGGGAGGGAGAACTGGAATCAATTATTAATGTCTTGGAAATCTCCAGAATTAGGTAGAGTTACTGAACTCACCACTTCTACCAGGAGTCTGGTGAAGGAATGACATCTGCTCGGCCACCTCAACTGCCAGGTTTTCAATTTCAGAAGGAATCGGCCGTGGACCAAAGAGTCTCAGGTTTGACTCCAGCCCAGGACACGTACCTCGATTGCGGTTCATCCCTGGCCCTGGTCAGGGCCATGCAGGAGACAACCAGTCAATGTGTCTCTCTCACACTGATGTTTCCTTCTCTACCCTGACCCCACTCTATCTGAAAATAAATAGAAAAATATCTTTGAGTGAGGATTAAAAAAAAAACTAACAAACAAATAACCAGCAGACATCTATCATCAGCATGATAATGAGCAGAGTTTCACATGCCCTTTAGACTTTATTTTCATCCTTGGTCCAGCAGGATTTTTCTGAGTTTTTCCAGGATTGTATCAGGTACTATGAGACCATGAAAATAGCATGAAAGTCAGAAACAGATCAGGTTTATTGAATGGATTGATAAAACAAATATTTATTGGGTGCTTTGTATACGTCCAATACAGTCCTAGTCAGTGCTCTGAAAATACAGCGTGAACTAGAGAGCCAATCCCAGCCCTGGAGGAGCTTATATTCTGGTGTTGGGGGTGGGGGAGATAAACAAGAATTTAAATAATATGCACCAAATTCAAGCAGAGATAGTGTTATTAAAATGATGATAATAAAGCAGAGGAAGAGCTTGGAGAGTGACAATTTAGATGGGGTTGTCAGGGTAGGTATCGTAGGAACCTCTGAGTGACTTCAGACCCGAAGAGATGAGAGAGGGGCCAGGGAGCTGGACCCCACCAGGATGGGCCCGAGCTGGGTGTCTGCGGAGTGTGTGACTGAGCAGACCCTGGGGTGGGGGGCGGTGCGAGGAGGTGGGTTTGAGCCCCAGCTCCTACCATTAAGTAACCACAGTACTTTTCTCAATTTAGTCCATCTCTAGGAATCATAGATTCCTTGTAATTATTTAGCTGTTCGGTCACAAGTAACAGTACCAACTTCGAGCTAGGCTGAACTAAAAGAGAGAATTTATAAGAAAAACAAGAACGTCCCCAGAAAGCAACGGCAGGAAAGAATCTGGGCTTCAGGGAAGAACCAGGACCAGCACAGGGAAAAACAAAACACCACCCTCCACAGACAAGACTTGACTCTGTTGTTCACCTTCCTGCCTCTGTTCATGTCTGTCTTCTCTCTCTGCTGTCCAGCTTCATCTACAGTCCGCGGACCTCACACAGCCCTAACTTGACTCATTAAGCCCGAATGCCATCTGTCCCCAGTTCAGCCCCTTTTCCTGTCCCCCACCTGCACTGACACAGGCTCATCGCCACCCCAGAAACAGCCTGCCCTTCCCCAAACATGAGACTCACCTGATTTTCTGAGTTAATAGGAAGGACAGAGCAGGGGTTACCTGCACCCTGCCCAGCATTTTTGTCAAATCTCCCCTCTGTTCCCAAAGGTTACCACCAGCAGCTAATCAAGAGCTCTCTTTTGTCCCTACCCCAGACACATCTGGGTCTCCCCTTCCGGACCCCATGTCACCCTGTCAGGCTTCTCCATCTCTCAGCCCTCTGTAAGCAGGGACATGAACTTTCTGCAGCTTGTGTAGCCGAGTGTGAACTCTCAGCACCACCTAACCCACAAGGCAGTCAGTGAACAAAGGTTCTCCAGCACCAGGACTCACTCTCTGAAAGGGTTCGCTGTCTTACAAGTACCGAACCAGCCACCCTGTCTCTGATCCCGATTCTGTATTTCTGTGATACACGATCTGATTGGTTCACTTCATGTCGTATGCTCACCCCTCTGGGGTGACAGGACAATTCCCAGAGCACGCACTGCTCCTTAGATGGGTAGATAGCCCAAAGGTGCCCCTTATATTCCTCACGTATAGTATGGAGACCACAGTGCATTCCTCTTAGGGTTGCTATACTAGCTAAACAAAGAAACAGTGCAAGGGGCATTCTAAGGTGCACTGTACTCAGTAAAGTTACTTTCATCCTCTTCTCAAGAAACAAACCAACACACAATCCTCAAAAAAACCTCTACCTTGATTTTGCAAAAAATAATCCCAGCTTCAGTGCTCTGTAAAACACACACACTATTCATCTGAAAAATATAGTCACTGTAGGCATATTTAACAAGGACAAAAAATTATTAAGCGAAGTATTTATGTCTTACTCTGTCTCTCATGCCTTCTCCCTTCCTGCTAGGTTGGTCCTGGTGTTGTCTGATGGGACTGTCCCCTTCCACCTCTGCCCCTATTCCAGGGCCCTAAACTACAGATTGGAGGTCATCCACTGCGAAGAACAGAGAAGCAAGGCTGGGAACGGGCCTTGAAAAAAGAGACTGGAGTGAGCTATAGGGAGAGAGCTTTGTGGGCAGGTTTTGGAGAACAGGGGATGCGGAAGAGCATTTGGAGAACTGTCACCATGGGCTGGCCACTGCATCCTCACTGATGCTATTTGAGAGAAGCCAGTAAGACTGGAATTGCTTCTAATTACTCTTGACTGCTAGGATCAGTCTGCAAACCCTGATGGGACAGAGCCTATGGGTGTCTGGGCTTCGTTTTGTCTGCATATAGATAAAAGAAACACCCTTTCCAGGAAATTACCTTGTTTGGGGGACGAGGAACTTAAATACTTAAATTAAGGAGGCATGGAATGACTGGAACCTAAGACAGTATACAGTAATGTGTGGAACTAAGGAGAATCAAAGATTTAAAGCTGTAGCTAGGGTGATAGAGGCAATTATGATTCACAAAATCTCCAACTAACTGCTGTTTCTGGCCATGAAGGATGTTTACAAAAATTGTAGAGTCCTTTGACATTTAGACAAATAATCCGTTCTATGTGAAAAGCAAGTTTCCACAAGGGAGTTTCTTAATAATAATTTTGCTTTTCCATTGTGCAAACAGGAGTCTTTACTGATGTAGCATTTAATATAAGAATGTCTTCCAGATCACCGATGCACCCTTTCACAGGCCATCTTTGATGAAAAATTAAACAGAGGCTGAAAAGACTTCCTGCTTCATAGCTAATGAGCAGGCATGAACACATTCAGGAAATTTGAATCAAATTGAAAATTTGCATCAAAACTCCTTGAAAATAAAATAATTACACTTTTCAAAATTTTAATTAGAAAAGTAATGAAATACTATGTAGAAAAGAATGAGGTAGGTCTCGCCATATTGTGACATGTAAACATATTTATTATTTAGAGTGTTTTCTTCTTTTTTTAAAAATCATTTTACAGAGCAATATGTTTAAAAGATCCAAAGTAATAAAGCCACAGCCCAGGGAGGCGAAGCAGGTATCAAAAATGGGAAAGTCCAGGTACCTCACAGCAGGTCCTACACTGTTTTATGTTATGAAAGCGTACTTCTTGTGTAGCTATGCAACCCTTTAAATCATTGTGTGGGTCAAACAAAACACCATACTGGGAATATCCAGTTCCCTAAGGCTGTTTGTAAGCAGTAATTAAAAGCAAAAAAATTAACAACAACCCCCCCACCCCATATATGCATATTTTCTTACGGATGTATGCATTTTTGTAAATACAAAATAAAATACCTGGAAAGACACACACATAAATTTAATTTTAAGTTTTACACTATATTTCTCTATTGTTTGACTTTTACAATGGGGATATAGTCATATACTAAGGACTAATTAAACTTTATAAAAATTAAAAAATAATTCATAAACTTTGTGGAAAACTTGGAGAAGAATAGGAATAATAGTTAAAAACCACCTATAATCTCATAAACTCAGATATAACTATTGATCATTGTTGAATCTGCTTGGGCTGCTATTACAGAATACCATAGACTGAGCTGTCCAAACAACAAGCATTTATTTCTCACAATTCTAGAGATCAGGGAGTCCCAGATCAGGGTGCCATCATGTCCAGTTCTGGGGCAGTCGCCTGTCTTGCCTTCTTACTGTGTCCTCACAGAGTAGAGGGAGCTGTCCTAGCTCTTCCTCTTCTTAAGAAGGAACTAATTCCATCATAGAAGCTCCACCTTCCAGACCTCATCTGCACCTTAGTCCCATCTCCAAATACCATCACACTGGGGACTAGGGCTTTGAATAAATTGGGGGGTGGCAGCAGTAGACTGGGGAGGACACAAACACCCAGCACATGATAATCATATTTTGGTATATTTCATTTTTTCTAAATGTATTTAAAATAGTTAGAATTGCATGGTATGTACATAGTTTTACACATAGTTTGGTATCCTGTCGTACATTTTTTCCTGTTTATTTTTTTAAGATTTTTAGACAGAGAGAGAAACATTGATGTGAGAGCAGAACATGGATCGGCTCCCTCCTGCACACCCCTACCATGGACTAAGCCTGCAACCTGGACATGTGCCCTGAGAATCGAACCGGCTGCCTTTCTGTACAAGGAACAAAGCCCAACCAACTGAGCAACAACAGCCATGGCTTTCCTTTTTATTAAAAAAATTTTTTTTCTTTATTGATTTTAGAGAGAGAAGAAGGCAGAGGGAGGGAGGGAGGGAGGGAGGGAGGGAGGGAGGGAGAGAGAGAGAGAGAGAGAGAGAAACATTGATGAGAGAGAACATCGATTGGCCGCCTCCCGCATGCCCTCCACTGGGGACTGGGCCCACAACCTGGGCATGTGCCCTGACCGGGAATTGAACCGGCGACCTCCCGGTGCATGGGTTGACGCTCAACCACTGAGCCACACCAGATGGGCTTTCCTTTTTATTTTTGAGTGGATTATTACCTTAAGATAGATTCATATAGATGAAATTAATGGGTCAAAGAGCACAAACTTTTAAGTATTTTAATGCAGTTATTGCCAATTTGCTTTCCAGGAAGGTTGAATCAGTTTACAGTTCTGCTAACAACATACGGAAGTATCCAGTTTACTGTACCCTTGCCAACATTGAGAATGATCAATTTAGAAACCATAACATGCTGTCTGATTATTATTTTTAAGCTTTTTATTGAAGTATAAATAAGAAAAGAACAAATTCACCATCCTCAGAAGCCTCCCTCATTCCCCTTCTAGTCATTACTGCCACATGAATAACCACCATTCTGACTTAACAGGAACAGATTTGTCCTGTTTGGTGTGCTCATTCTTGTGTAGTATTTTATTTTGCAAATACAGTATATCACAGCGTACTTACCCATTCTGCTGTTAATGGACGTTTGGATAATTTTCAGTTTTGGATTAATGAGCATTTCTGTACATTTCTTTTGTGACTATACGTATGCATTTTTTTTTTAATCCTCATCCGAGGACATTTTTGCATTTATCTTCAGATAGAGTGTAGAGAGGGGGGTGGGGAGAAACATAGATGTAAGAGAGACACATCGAGTGGTTGCCACCCACACAACCCAACCAGGGCTGGGGACAAACTGCAACCAAGGTACATGCCCTTACTGGGAACTGAACCCAGGACTCTCCGGTCTGTGGGCCAACGCCCTTACCACTGAGCCAAACAGGCCAGAACCGTATGCATTTTTTGATAGGCACACACCTAGAAGTGGAGTTGCTGGACATAGGGTGTGCCTATATTCAGCTTCAACACCTACTGCCAGACAGTAATTTCCAAAGTGGTTATAACAATTTAGACTCCCATCAGGAGCATATAAAAATTCTAGTTTCTCCAAATTTTGGGTAACACTTAACAATGTCAGTCTTGCCTGGCCAGTGTGGTTCAGTGGTTGAGTGCTGACCCATGTCCTAAGAGGTCATCAGTTCAATTTCCAGTCAGGGCACATGCCCAGGTTGTGGGCCCAATCCACAATAGGGGGCATACAGGAGGTGGCCAATCAATGTTCTCTCTCATCAATGTTTCTATCCCTCTCTCCCTCTCCCTCCCTCTCTCTCTAAAAATCAATAAAATAAAATTTAAAAAACCAATGTCAGTCTCTTTTTATGTTAGTTAGCTGGCTGGGCTGTGTAGTGATATATCATTGTGGCTTTAACTTGCATTTCTTTTGATTAATGAGGTTGAATAACTTTTCATGTTTCCTGGCCAATGAGAGATATACTCTGTTCGTGTATTTTGTCCTTTTTTTTTTTTTTAAAGAGACAGCAAAGATGGGAGAGACAGATAGAAACATCAATGTGTGAGAGAAACATTGATTGGCTGCCTCCTGCACGCCCCCTACTGGGGACCGAGCCCACAACCTGAGTATGTGCCCTGACTGGGAATCAAACCGGGACCTCTCAGTCCATGGGATGATCCTCAGTCCACTGAGCCACGCTGACCAGGCTATTTTGTCCATTTTTAAATTAAGTTGTTGGTCTCAATGAACTGAATAAGCAATTTTTATAATCTAGATTTGAGACCTTTGTAATGCATCAAATATCTTCTACTTTTTGGGTTGCCCTCTTCCTGTTTTTTATGAATAAAAGATACGTTATTTTAATATGCTCCAGCTTACCCAATTTTTCCCTTTATGGTTAATGTTCTTGTCATTTTAAAGAAAATTTGTTTACTCCAAGGTTCTGAACATATTCTCCTCCTATTAAATTTGCATTTTTTGATGCTTAGTGAGATTGAATTTACTTTTTTAAAAAAATGTCTTTAAATCTTTTGTAATTTCATTACAGATTGTTTAAGAACATACTTCTGTTTCTTTTATTGATTTCTATAAAATATTTATCCATTAAGAAAGAAAAATTGCACTTTTGGATAATTTTGTTAACTTTGTAATTATTTTTGTTAGATTTTAAGATGGTCTAATAACATTTTCTTTTCTGATTTAAAAAACTTACTTTAGGTTTAAAAAGCCTTTTCTTATCTAATTTTTAGGAAAAATATATCTTAATTTATGATGTTTTGTTGTTATTTTGTTTTGTTTTTCTTTTTTATATTTATTTTTTAATTCATGTAGAATTTATTTGGATGACATTGTGAGGTGAGAATCTAAGTTGATTTATTTCCCCCAATACCTAAGTCAGATACCCTTTTATTAATTGATTTTTTTCTTTCTAATTGATTTATAATGCTTTCTTTATAAGTTTAGTTTATTTGCTTTAATTTGCCTTGTTGCTATTCTTAGCCATTGATTTGTATGTTAGTTCTAGTTGTATGATATAAATTAAAAAAAAATTTTTTTTAATGTGGCGTGTGTGTGTGTGTGTGTGTGTGTGTGTGTGTAGGGGGAGTTAGAAATATTTTCCCATCATTTTTTTATATATTTCAAATATTATTTGGCTGTACTAGTCTGTTTGTACTTCTGGATAAACTTTAATATTTTTTTAGTTCAAAAAAGTCATTTGAAATTCTAGATTAGAATATTTTAAACAAAAACAACAAAAGAACATTTTAAACCTGTAAATTAACTTGTGAAGGACTGTTTCTTCCTTCCTTCAATATTTAGTCTTTAAAACCAGAATGTATTCCCATATCTCCTTATTATTTATTCAAAGCTTCCTCTCCCTGCCCTGGCGGTGTGGCTCAGCTGGCTGGGCGTTGTCCTGCAGCCCCGGGTTGTGGGTTCCATCCCCAGTCCAGGTGCCTGCGAGAGGCAGCTGATCTGAGAGGCAACTGATCGATGCTTCTTTCTCTCTTCCTCTCTCTCTCTCAAATCAATAAAAACATACGGTATATATTTTTAAAAGCTTACTCTCCCTGAAGGTACGTAGATAAAATAGACTCCACAATAATAAAAACTTGGTTAGTATTTGGTGATTGGCTCCTGACCCGTTCCTCTGTCAAATGCTGGCAAACTGACAGTTTAGGCTGAAAAGATGATTCAGGATAGGGCCAAGTGGCCAGTCACAAACACCAACCATGTGACTGGAGGATTGGGGCTTTGTTCCCTGACACCCCTGATTTCAACCTGTAAAAATTAAAAAACAAAACTTCATTTAAGACGGAACCAGGAGGATACCAGAGAGACTCTCTCACAACCCCGGTGTCTCTCAACACACACCATTGACGCCAACGACAAGGGACTTACCCTGCATCTCCGACAGGAAGTGATAGATAAACTTCACTACCTGGGCAGGAGGAAGGAAAGAGTCCTCCTTGTCCGGCTCAGCCAATGGGAGGCCGCCACAGCTCAGCCAATGAAAAGCCACTATACTTCCCATTCTCAGTTTCCTCCAATATAGGAGTGTTTCTGTTTCTCTGGTCTTGCTAGTAGTTTGCCATTAGACTGCGTGCCCCAGACTGCAATTCTTTGTTTCCAAATAAGCCCATTTTGCTGGAGAAGTATCAGGCTGTTTAACTGTTGAGGTCAACACGCCCATCTTTGCTTCTTGCTGGGAAAGGCCAGGCTTGTTCACTGAAACTGTTCCCTAATTGTCAAAATGGAAGTAATGGCAGAAAAGGCAGGGTCCTGGCAGGAAACCAGTGACACACTTAAAATAAATATCTGAGAAGAGTTTAGTAAAATTTAATAAAGGGGCTGTTTACAAAGCCGTGGGCAAAGTGTAAGGAAGCCCCAAGGGTCGTGCAGTAACTGGAGGATGGACACAGGGCCATTCCCACCTCTAGACCTGAAGACAAGAGAGACAGGGTCAGTTCCCAGAACTCAGGAGGAGCACGTAGTGTTGAGAGGTCAACCCGACAGGAGGGACACCTTTTGTGAAGCCTGATGTGACTGTGCAGGTGGGAAGCCCAGAGAACAAGTAACCTTAGCTCATGTACCTCCTGCCTCGCACCTGCAGGTGTTTGCAGTTGATTAACCCAACCTGCAGGCAGAGGGCAAGAAAGCCTGATGATGAAGTTCAGTTCTGGAACTTGGGCGGCATCAGAATCACCTGCAGGTCTTGTTGAAATTCAGGCTCCTGATTCAATGCTGGTGGAGGAGGGTTGGATTTTGCATTGCAGCACGTTCCAAGTGACGCTGATCCACAAAACCGCTGAGGCAGTCCTGGGCACAAAAGAAGGCGGAGGACGGTGGGAGCGGCTCTGAAGAGGCAAGTGGAAGATATCTGGCACACTCTCTTTAGTGTTGTTAGAAGGTTAAACAGGCTGTTTAAAGTGCTTGTCATGCTGGAAGTGATCTGTAAATGTCCCCTTTGCTTGACTTCAACCTGAGAGTGCTCTTTGACTCCTTTTGACCTTTTTCACTATGATCAGAGCTCCAGCTCCCGCATTAGAGGGTTCATAGGCTCCTGACTCTGAACTTGGTCTCTCCATCTGGCTTCTGCAGCTTTACCTGAGCTCAGAACAGTCTTGTGCCAGCCTCAGGCTTACTCAGATTTTGACCCTGGGACATGTTGTTTGTAGGAGTATCACTCTGAGCCTGTTGTGCTCACACTATCTTTAGTATTTGAGCCTGACACTGACTCTGTTTTTGGTTCTCTAGCTTTTGTTGTTGTTTTTAAAGAATTTATGACCCAGCAGTTGCAAGGTATTAGAACTTTCAACTTGCCTTTAAAAAAATAGTTCTCAATATGGATGTTTTTTCTTTTATCTCCAAATGGCTAAACAAATACCTACTATATGACTTCTTTGGAGTGGTACAATTTTTTTGCAGTTCAGTGGAACATATGCATTGTCTACAGAACACCCTTTCAAGTTATGAGTCTGGCCCTGTTCATCTCTTTGAGCTGTTTTGCAATTCTTCTAAAGTTGTAGGTAACTGATAAATGTGTAAATTCCATCTTGTCAGGTAGTGATTTCTAACCAAGTTCTTCCCCTCTGCAGAAAAACGAGTTTTGTCTCTGTTTGCAATTATGTAAGAAAATAGTTTGTAATTGTGTACAATCATTTGTCCATTACTTGCAGCCAAAAGCCTCCTGACCAACATGGTCCTTATAAATTGGGGTCAGAAATACTTCCTGCTTGCCCCACAGGGTCCCTGTATTGAAGCACTTTGCAAGGTGTTTGAGGATACATTTTCTAAAGGATGACGTACAGTATATGAAAGATATCACGCATAGGCCCTTGGGTGGCTAAATGCTTAAATATCCCCTTCTCTAAGTCCAAAAATTAGAAAAGAATGAGCTCGTGTATATTCCCTCTAGGCTTTAACACAACTGCAGTTTTTTGCTTCGGATACTAAACTATAAAACCAGGTCTCGTTCATGTACTTGTTATAAATCAGAAAGTTGGAATTTGTTGTAAATTGGCTGTTGGAATTCAAGAAAAATAATAGTCAAGTAGAAACACCTTCAGTAAATGGAATATTCAAAATGCAGTGATCAATACCACAAGGTTTAATTAACTGCTGTGGCATTTCATTACTGGTATGTCATATATACTCGATTATTTGTCTCAGTCCTGAGGGTGGTCAATGTCTAGCTCATTGTAGAACTCGGTATTGGTTTCTAACAAAATATCTAAGACCCTTGTTATCTCTAAGGAATGTTATTTAGTTGATTTACACAAGATCTTGGCACATAAACAAGTGACTGTTTATTAAATCCCCTTTGACAATTATAGTTACTATAGAACCCTCTCCACTACCCTCTCCCTTTAAAAAAGGAAACTTAGAGCCTACTTTTTTTTTCCCCCTGTGTGTCTAACCATGTTCTGAAAATCAGGTTTGAGTTAGGCTTTCTCAACACCTTTCTCCAGGTTACAAAGCCTTTCACCTCCGTGTTCTCAGTCTTCAAGCAGCATCCAATAAATGGACAGAGAGGAGGAGACACCATCCTAAAAATATCTTCTTCAAGGTTTGAAATCTGGTGACTGAAGTTTTAGTTATAAAATTAGTAGGGACCAGGTTTAGGCTACCAAATCTTTGCTATGTTTAGAATATTAAACCATATGAAAAAGCCATTGCAGAGTCCTCGTATCCTCTGTTCCTCAAGCACAAACAAGCTTTAATCAGCTAAACAACATGTCTAAGGATCTATTGTAATTTGGGTTCTTTTTTTATATTTATTTATTTATTTTTCTTATTTTTTTAAATATGTTTTTATTGATTTTTTAGAGAGAGCAGAAGGGAGAGAGAGAGAAAGAGACATCGATGTGAGAGAGAAACATCGATCGGCTGCTTCCTGCATGCCCCCTACTGGGGATTGAGCCTCCAACCCGGGCATGTGCCCTGTCTGGGATTCAAACCAGTGACCTCTCAGTCCATGAAATCATGCTCAATCCAATGAGCCACAGTGGCTGGGCTTTAGATTTACTTTAGAAGGGTAACTGTATATTCACTTGTTCTTTCTGATTTTAAGATAATATAGGTATGTTTGCAATTGATAAGAAGTGTTCATTTCCTCTTTCTCTTTATTGTTGTGTATTTTAAAGCCAGCAGTGGTTCTCAACCCAGCCACACATCAGAATCGGTAATATAATCAGTATAAAATTATTAACAATATATTTTACCCTTTTTTCATACTGTCTTCAAAATCCAGTATGTATTTTATTTTTATTTATTTATTTATTTATTTATTTTTCTTTATTGATTTGAGAGAAAGAGGAAGAGGGAGAGAGAGAGATAGAAACATTGATGAGAGAGAACATCGATTGGCTGCCTCCTGCACACTCCCCCTGGGGACTGGGCCCACAACCTGGGCATGTGCACTGACTGGAAATCAAACTGACGACCTCTTGGTGTATGGGTCAATGCTCAACCACTAAGCTGTAATAAACTGGGCTTATTTTTTTACTTTTAAAGAATAGTTTATTGGCTTTTAGAGAGAGGGGAAGAGAGAAGAGAGAAACATTGATGTGAGAACACATTGATTGATTGCCTCCCATAAGTCCCTCCCCGGGGATAGAGCCAACAACCTGGGCAACACTCAACCAACCAAGCCACACCTGCCAGGGCTCCAGTGTGTATTTTCTACAGAAAACACGTTTCAATTCAGACCAGACATATTTTAAGTGCTCAATAGCTCCACATGCCTAATGCAACCATATAGCACAGCCCAGATCTAGACCTAGGAGTTCAAATGATTCTAAGAAAATGAAGATGTAGGTCAGGAGTAAAAGCATGCTGAGAATCTTGTCTTGTTCTCAGGGTTGGATATGCAGCAAGTTACAGATCCTGGCAAAAAATGTTAATTACTCCACATAAATACAATGTAGAAGTTTTAAAACCCTGGAGAAAAAAGTAGAACCAATCAAACAAAAGGTAGGGAGTGAAAAAAAAAATGAAAGAAAATAAATGAGAAATCATGGCTGCTAGGAAAAAAAATTATAGTCTATTGAAACTTTGGGATACTGTGCTATAATCAAAAAGGATATGGCACGCAGTCTCTGATGGCCCCAATCATCCCTGCTGACCAGCACTGATGCTCTTATGTAAAGTAATCCGAACTCTTTGAGTGGAGCTGGACTTACTGATGCTCTCCTAATGAACAGAATATGACAGAAGTGATGAGATGTTACTTCCACAATTAGGTTATAAAAAGGATTTGGTTTCCATCTTGGTATGCTCTCTCTTAGATCACTCACCCTGGGGAAAGCCAGCTGCCATGTCCTCGAGCAACCTTGCAGAGAGAGAGGCCGTGTGGGAAAGGACTGAGGCAGGCCAACGCCACACGAGATTACACCCCACTCCCAGCCAAGTGTTCCATGAAACCTCAGCCCCAGCCAACAGTCTGACGGCAACCCTGACACACTGTGAACCGGTCACCTCGGTCAATTGCATCTAAAACTCATGCACGGAAACTATGCAATAATAAATGCTGGTTGCTTTAAGTCCTTAAGTGTTGGGACAATTTCTTAATGCAGCAACAGAAAGCAAACACCATAGCTATATACAACATTAAATACATTTTAAAAATTGTTGTTTAGTATATGTAGTAGGATCCCATGTATGTGAAAAACAAACATTAAAATGTATTTAAGAGGTAGACAGAGTAAGATTTATTGATATATATGATTATTCCTTTCACCCTGTTCTCTCTCCACACACTGAGTCCCACCTTCCCACAGCCCTCTTCAAGGTGCGGAATCAGAAGAATATAAAGAGATCTGCCTGAAAGTAGGGAGGATTTAGTGAGAGACCAAGGTAGTCTACATTTTGAAGAGCTGGAGGTTAAGGAGAACAGAGAGGAGGCAAATATGTGCAAGCTGGGGCTTGAGTAAGTTTTGTGATGTAGCATGTCTGAGCCCCTAGAATGCCTTCAAAAGTGTAGTATGTAGTGTGAATTGGGGCACCTTTAAAGGTTTTCAAGAGATGGGTACAAGGATTGGAAATGATTCTGTTTTTCTAATTTTTAAAATTACTATTATTTGAGAGAAAGAGGAAGGGAGAGGGGGAAAGAGAGAGAGAGAGAGAGAGAGAGAGAGAGAGAGATCAATTCAAGAGAGAAACATGGATTGTTTACCTCCCGTATGCATCCCGACAGGGGACCAAACCTGTAACCCAGGGATGTACGCTGACCAGGGATCAAACTGGCAACTTTTTGGGGTACAGGACAATGCTGCAACTAACTGAGCCACACCAGCCAGGGCTGGAAATTCTTCTTAATTAGTATTTTGTGGATGGACTATATTTCTTTGAATCTAACTTTGTTCAGAGGCTGGACTCTGTGGAAAGTAAAATTTATTAGGGTTATATATTTATGTAGCTATCGATATATATGTAAATGTGGGTACATAACAAAACGTGTAAGGAAGCAATGAAGGTCTTTCATTTTTTTATTCTTTATTTTTCTGTATTTGAAATTTCAATAGCAAGCCTTTATTGATAACAATCTGGAGGAACTATTTCATAACACATCTGTGAGATGCCAGTGCAAGACAGATGTGACATAGTTCTCATTGATAGCTATAATGCAGATAGGAGACGGGTGCTGGTGGCCTCCCTGGTGACATGAGACAGCAGAAAAGAGAAGAAAATGGTGGCACCATGGGTAACTGACAGGCCTTTTCTATGAATACATGTCAAACACGCTAGAATTTGCTAGGAGGAACTTTGGAGGGGTGCTGAAGATTCAGCAATTGTGGATTGCAAAAGAGTCAGAGAAATCCTGTTTCCTGACTGACTTGTGACCCAGTTTTAACCCTGGGAATGTGTAGCCTAAGGAAAGAAAGATAGCCCTTTCATAAAATTACCGACAACCCTAATCATCCTCTAAACAATAAGCAAAAGACTCAGCAAGGCAGGTCAGCTCCAGAGTGCAGAGAAATGGGACAGCTCGGTGAGAGTATACGCTGGCAAAAACAAAGCAACTCTGTAGAGGGGGATTTGGCTTTTAGAATATCCAGGGAGTGCCCTTTTAGTTGCTAGATGGGATGCTGCTCGATTCCTGAATCACTAAGAAGTCAATTAGATCTTCAAATTAAACAATATATATCCAAGGGGAAGTAATTCTTCATCTATGCTCCCACTCACATTCCCCAAACATCTCAGTCACCCTTTACCTATGACGGTGTGCAACCCCCAGGGGCATTCAGTTGACTCTGATGTAATAACTGTGCTGAGAGGCTTCCTTCTGCCTAGTAGCACTGTGCCAGAAGGCAAGGGATTCAAGCACCCTAGTGATATGTCTCTACCTATCAGTTCTTAAAATCTGATCGAGGAGAGAAACCACAACCAGCAAACAGTAAGTGACAGTGTTGGGTAAACGAACTATATACTGACTTTCAAAACACAAAACTTCATGGTACAGGGAAATAGATAATCATGGGCACTGCTAATAACACAAGCAGACTGCATTATAACATCAACCCAATGAGGTTATTTGGGCATTTATAAATATTTCCATTATGAAGTTTACTGAGGGAAAGGGGTTAAGGGAATTGCTCAAAATCAGTGACTTCCTTCCTCCTTCCCTCCTTCCCTTTTTCATTCCACCCTCCTTCCCTCTCTCCCTCCTTTGCTCTTTTCCCTCTTTGCTCTTTTCATCTATTTGTTTAATAAATGTTTATTGAGCACTTACTATGTGCCAAGCTCCATATTTGGTCCTGGGGATAAAATGGTTAGTAAAAACCCTGGCCCTCAAATTTCTTAGACTCTGTAAAGGAAGATAGATCAGTTAATCATACAAATAAATATAAAATTATAATTTGGTAAATTTACAAAGGAAAACAATACAATGCTAGGAGACTATGTAATTTGACCTGGGATTCAAGTCTAGTTTGATTCCAGATTCCCTGCTCTGCCTCCTAACCACCCTTTGCTTCCTACAAAGTAGCCTAAATCCCATCCTAAAGATAATATTGCTAATCTCACTTCCAGAATTTCCCTTTGTCCTTTGAAACTGTCAGGATAGATCACTATACTTGCATCAAAGTTGTCACTGCTGGGGTGTAGCAGCATGATATCAGGCTTCAGATTCATAGAGCCATTTCAAATGCTCATTTTATCACTTTCTATCTCTGTGATATTGGGCAAGTCATTAGACCTGTCTGAGCCTCAATTCCCTCAACTGTAAAATGAGAATAATAGTGTATGTCAAGCATGTGGGACAGAATACAATGCAATAATTGGTTATTATCATTATTGCTTAAAACTGAGAATGTTATTTCCTTTAAATATGGAGACCTAAACTCAGGGAAATTGGGTAGTATGTCCAGAGTTAGAGCCATACCTGATGTCTAAATTGGAATTTTCTACCTTATGTTCACAAAATATTTCTCAAGATAAGAAATGTGTTGTAGGTTTGAAGGCAGAAAAGCAATGGACAGAGAATTTTTAAAATGGCAGCAGAGTGAATGGAAGCTACACAGACTATCTCCCAGGACCAAACTGGAATTAAAACTAAAATAAAGACAAATCATGGGAAAAAACCAACAAAAGCAGCTGGAGAGAACCCATATAACCAGGGACAGAAAGAGGACACCAAATCGAGCCTGGTAGGAACTGAGAAAGTGCGAGAGAGGGAGGGCTAGGAGCCCATGGATAGCAGCTAAGGGCTGTTTAGGTTGTGGGCAGTTCCCTTGGGGTTAAAATTTTAAGCTGGCTCCGCAGAGTGCGAGGAAAGAACACTAATAGCTACAGTCACTCACCTTGGGCTCCAGCAGAGGGAGGGCAGACTGGATTGGAAATGTGTGGCGAGACTAGGGAGTTTGTAGAGCTGGGAGGGCCTGGGAGTTTTGTGCTGAACCAATCAAAGTACAGTAGCCATATTATTCAAAGAGCCCCTTCCCAGAGCCCAGGGAGGAGCAACAGCCCCTCCCTCAGGAATTGAACACCACCAGGCCAGAGAAATGCAAATTGAGGCTCATTAACAGCTAGGGATGGCCAGCAAGCATCTGTCCCACCCATTAAAAATCCTCTTACCCTGAACACCTGAGAGATTTTTTCATTCAGCTGAGGGCTACAACCCAAGGCTCTTCAGGTAACTGAGACTAATAGCTAGGAGGCAAAAGCTAGAGGAAAACTGAACCTTTGATTGGCCTACAAATCTACCCAGGAAAGTAAGACATGACAGTGATGTTTAACGTGGGTTCTCCCACACTCATCTAAACCCAGTAGAGGGAGCCACAATCACTGGATCACCAACACCCACTGGGAAAATTTGGCAGGCTCCAAAACCCACTGAGACAGCCAAAATGGTGAAACAAAGAAACAAATCCCAAATGAAAAAACAAGAGAATTCTACAGAAGAAAAAATAAATGAAATGCGATTGAGCAAGTTCTTAGAGGTAAAGTTCAGAGTAATGAGAAAGCTCAATAGCATGAGTAAAGATATAGAAACATTGAAAATCAACCAATTGAAAATGAAAAACCACTAAGCAGAAATAAAGAACACATTGGAAGGAATAACCAGCAGAGTAGAGGAAGATGAGGACCGGATCAGTGAATTAGAAGACAAGGTAGAAAAACTTACCCAATTAGAGAACCAAAAAGGAAAAACAATAAAAAAAAACAACAACAGGAAGACAGCTTAAGTGAATTGTGGGACAATATGAAACATAACAACATCCACATCATAGGAGTTCCAGAAGAAGAAAATGAGCAAGGGTTAGAGTACATATTTGAAGAAATAATGACAGAAAAGTTTTCTAATTTGGTGAAGAGAAAAGGCATACAAGTTCAAGAAGCACAGAGAGTCCGAAGTAAAAAGAACCCAAAGAGGCCCACACCAAGACACATAATAATTAAAATGCCAAAAATTAAAGACAAGGAGAGAATCCTAAAGGCAGCAAGTGATAAACAACAGGTTACCTACAAAGGAGCACCCATAACGCTATCAGCTGAATTCTCAACAGAAACACTACAGGCCAGAAGGGAATGACATGAAATAATCAAGGTAATGGAAAAACAAGGATCTGAGTCCAAAACTACTCTATTCAGCAAGGTTATCATTCAAAATACAAGGTGAAATAAAGAGCTTCCCAGACAAAATAAAAAAGGCTAAGAGAATATATTAGCACCAAACCAGCACTGCAAAAAATGTTAAAAGAACTGCTATAATTAGCACAGGAAATTGGAAAAAAAATTATAACCACAATAAACAAAAATGGCAATACATAAGCACATATCAATAATAACCTTAAATGTAAATGAATTGAATGCTCCAATCAAAAGACACAGAATAGCTAAATGGATAAGAAAGCATGACTCATATATATCTTGTTTATAAGAGACCCACCTCACAAAAAAGACTCACATAGGTTGAAAGTGAAGGGATGGGAAAAAAAACTTCCAAGCAAACGGAAAGGAAAAAAAGAGCTGGGGTAGCAATACTCATATCTGATAAAACAGACTTCAAAATGAAGGCCATAACTAGAGACAAAGAAGGCCACTACATAATATTGAAAGGATCTATGCAATAGGAAGATAGAGCCTTGGTAAACATATGCACCCAATATAGGAGCACCAAAATACATTTAAAAACTTCTAGAGAACTTTAAAGGAGAAGATGACAGCAATAAAACATAGCAGGAGACTTCAACACCCTATTGACATCACTGGAGAGATCCTCTAGACAAAAAATTAACAAGGAAACGGGGACTCTAAATGGATTTAATAGATATCTTCAGAGAATTATACCCAAAAACTGCAGAATTCACATTCTTCTCAAGTGTACATGGGACATTCTCAAAGATAGACCACATGTTAGGATACAAACTAAGTCTCTACAAGTTCAAAAAGATTAAAATCATATCAAGCATCTTCTCAGATCACAAAGGCATGAAACTAGAAATCAATTACAATAAAAACACTGAAACACATGGAGCCTAAATAGCATGTTATTGAACAATGAATGGGTTGAGGAGATGAAGGAAGAAATTAGAAACTTCCTGGAAACCAATGAAAAAGAACACACAACAACACAAAATCTATGGGACGCAGTAAAAGCAGTTCTGAGAGGGAAGTTCATAGCACTACAGGCCTACCTCAAGAAACAAGAAAAAATTCTAATTGACTATCTAACCTCACAACTTAAAGAACTAGAAAGCAAACAAACAAAAAACCCAGAGCAAGTAGAAGGAAAGAAATAGTAAAGGTCAGAGCAGAAATAAATGACATAGAAAATAAAAAACAAAACAAAAACCTTTCAAAAGATCAATGAAGCAAAGAGCTGGGTCTTTGAAAAGATAAACAAGATTGATAGACCCTTAGCTAGACTCAAAGGGAGAGGACCTAAATGAACAAAATAAGAAACAAAAGAGCAGAAGTAACAACTGACACTACAGATCGTTAACAAATACTACGAACAATTATATGCCAACAAGTTGGACAATCTAGGTGAAATGGACAAATTTCTACAATCACACAGTCTTCCAAAACTGAACCAAGAGAGATAGAAAACTTGAACAGACCAATAACAACTAAGGAAATTGAAAATATAATCAAGACTCTCCCAGCAAACAAAAGCCCAGGCCAGGATGGCTTCCTGGGGGGAGTTCTACCGAACATTCAAAGGAGAACAAATACCCATTCTCTTCAAACTATTCAAAAAAAAAAAAAAAAAAATCCAAGAAGGAAGACTTTTAAACTTGTTTTATGAAGCCAGCACAATTCTAATACCAAAATCAAATAAAGACACCACAAAGAAAGAAAACTACAGGCCAATATTCCTGATGAACAGAAACATCAAAATTTTGAACAAAATATTAGCAAATTGGATCCAGCAATACATTAAAAAAATTATTCACCATGACCAGTAGGATTCATGCCAGGGATGCAAGGCTAGTACAATATTTACAAATCAATAAATGTGATACACCACATAAACAAAACAAAAGATAAAAAAAAACATGTGATCAGCCCTGGCTGGTTTGGTTCAGCGGTTGGAGTGTCAGTCTGTAGACTGGAGAGTCCCAGGTTCAGTTCCCGCTAAGGGCATGTACCTCTGTTGCAGTTTGTCCTTGCCCCAGTTGGGGTCACGTGGGTGGCAACCACTCGATGTTCCTCTCTCTTTTCCTCCCTCTCTATCTGAAGATAAATGCAAAAATGTTCTCAGGTGAGGATAAAACACACACACACAAAAAAACCATATGATCATATCAATAGATGCTGAAAAAGCATTCCACAAAATCCTGCACCCATTTCTGATAAAAATGCTCAGCATTGTGGGAATAGAGGGATCATATCTTTCTGTTGTTGTTGTTTTATTAACTTATTTTTGTTACAGATGTTTCTCCTTTTTTCTCATTGAAACCCTCCTCCCCAACCCCTCCCACCCTGTCCCCAGCTTTGTTGTCCATGTCCAGAGGGATCATATCTTGATATAATAAAGGCTATATATGAAAAACTGACAGCCAACATCATTCTCAATGGGCAAAAACTAAAAGCATTTCCCTTAAGAACAGGAACAAGACAGGTATGCCCACTTTCACCACTCTTATTTACATAGTACTGGAAGTCTTAGCCACAGCAATTAAACATGAAGAAAAAGTAAAACAGATCCAAATTGGAAAGGAGGAAGTGAATCTGTTATTATTTGCAGAAGACATGAGATTGTACATAGAAAACCCTAAAGACTCCATAAAAAATTTACTAGATTGAATAAATGAATTTGGCAAAGTAGCAGGATAAAAATTAACATCACAAAATTGATGGCATTCTTATACACCAATACTGAACTCACAAAAAGAGAAACTAAAAAAAAAAAAATCCATTTACCATTACAACAAAAAAAATTAAGATACCTAGGAATAAACTTAACCAAAGAAGTAAAGAACCTATTCACAAAAACTACAGGACATTGAGAAAAGAAATAGAGGAAGATATAAAAAGTGGAAGCATATACCTTGTTCACGGATTTGAAGAATTAACATCATTAAAATGTCCATACTACCCAAAGCAATCTATAGATTCAATGCAATCCCCATCAAAATACCAACGACATATTTCACAGAACTAGAATAAATACTCCAAAAGTTTATATGGAACCAAAAGAGATCCCGAACAGGCACAGCAATCTTGAAAAAGAAGAACAAAGTAGGAGGGATCACAATACTGGATATCAGGTTATACTACAAAGCCATTGTAATTAAAAAAAAAAAAAAGCCTGGCACTGGCACAAGAACGGGCATATATATCAATGGATCAGAACAGAGGACTCAGAAATTGACCCAAGTCATTATGCTCAATATTTGACGAAGGTGGCAAGATTATACAATGGAGTAAAGACAGCCTTTTTAATAAATGGTCTTGGAAACATTGGACAGCTACATGCCAAAGAATGAAACTAGACCACCAACTTACACCATACATAAGAATAAACTCAAAATGGGTAAAAGACTAAAATGTGACTCATGAATCCATAAAAATCCTAGAAGAAACTGTAGGCAACAAAATTTCAGACATCATACGTGGCAGAATTTTCACTGATACATCGCCTAAGGCAACAGAAACAAAGGAGAAAATGAACACATGGGACTACATCAAACTCAAAAGCTTCTCCACAGCAGAAGAAACAACCATCAAAATGGAAAGGCAACCCACTATATGGGAGAGCATCATTGCCAATGATACATCAGATAAAGGGTTAGTTTCCAAAATATATAGAGTGCTTATACAACTCAACAAAAGGAAGACAAAGAACCCAATTAAAAAATGGGCAGAGGAGCTGAATAGAGACACCTCTCCAAAAATGACATATAAATGGCCAAGAGACATATGAAAAAATGCTCAATGTCACTAATCATCAGAGAAATGTAAATTAAAATGACTACAAGTTATCACCCCACACCTGTCAGCATGGCCGCCATCAACAAATCATCAAACAACAAGTGTTGGCGAGGGTGTGGAGAAAAGGGGACTCTAGTACACTGCTGGTGGAAATGCAGACTGGTGCAGCCACTATGGAAAACAATATGGTGTTTCCTCAAAAAATTAAAAGTTTAACTGCCATCTGACCCAGTGATCCCACTTCTAGGAATATATTCTAAGAAGCCTGAAACACCAATCAGAAAGATTATATGTACCCCTGTGTTCATAGCTTAGCAATTGTAAATAGTGCTGCTATGAACAGCCCAAGTGTCCATCAATAGACGAGTGGATAAAAAAGCTGTGGTACATTTTCGCAATGGAACACTATGCAGCTGTAAGAAAGAAAGATCTCATATCTTTTCAGAGGACATGTAGGGAACTGGAGAGTATTATGCTAAACGAAATAAGCCAATCAGAAAGACAAATACCACATGATCTCACTTATTTGTGGAATATAATGAACAAAAAAAGCTGATGAACAAAATAGACCCAGAGACATAGAAAGGAGTTCAGTTCAGACTAACAAACCTCAGAGGAGGGGGGTGGGTGGGGAGGGATGAGGCATACCAAAGAACTTATATTTATGTATGCGTAACCAATGGACATAGACAACAATCTCGTCGGGGGAGGGAGGGGTAGGATCTGGAGGAGGGTGTCCAGGTAGGAAAAAGGAGAAACATCTGTAACAAAAAATAAATAGATTAAAAAAAAAAAAAAAAAGCTAAAAAATAAATAAAAGTTTAGAAAAGTAACAACAACAACAAAGGAAATGAAAAGCAATGGACATGTATATATCCACAGAGGAAAAGACAGGACCTTTGGTGTGTGTGTTTATGGAGCCATCATTTTCTCTTCAAAAATCCCGTTTGAGTAAGGAGCCTCGGGCTGAAGCACTTTGGCTGTGCTGTGGCGGCAGCGAAGGGGGTGGTGTTGAGGCTCTTCAACACCCTATGATTCTGGAAAGCTAGAGTCAGGGGTTTTTTTTCCTGGAAAAGTTACATTAAATTGTTTGTCCATTTACATCTGGTAAGACTATTATGTACTGATTGTAATGCATCACAACCCTCTGGAGATATTTGGGCACCCATGCTATTAAATGCGTGGCTCCTGGCTAACACTTCCTTTTTTTGACACCTCAGCTTCATCCAGATGAGCAAATTGTTGCCAATAAGCTGTACATTATTCTGATCAGTTCTTAGGAAGGAGGCTATGGGAGTACACATGACCTGTCCCACTGAAAGGTCAAAGGAGCCCTACATCCTTCAAGCTGTTGTACACCTTGATGTGTGGGACTAGGTTCTAATTCTTCTCTGCCACTCACCAGCTGTGCATCTTGAGCTGGTCACCAATGTCTCTGAGCTTCAACTTCTTTACCCTGGTTTCCTGTGCTTGGTACATAGTGAGCACTTCTTAAGGGTTTTCGGTATCACTGCTGTGGCATAGGTTTTATTATCCCCGTTTTTCATAAGGGAAGATTAAGTGAAGTTCAGAGGACTTAACCTTAAGGCCATATATTTAGTTGATGATGCAACTAGTGTTTAAACCAGGGTTTCTCGACCTCAGCACCGTGGATCATATCAGATAACTCTGTTGTGGATGCTGCCCTGTGCACTGGGGAATGTTTAGCAGCATCCTGGGCTCTGCTCGGGGGATGACAGTAGCACCTCCTGCCCCAGCTGTGACAAAGAAAAATGTCTCCAGATGCTGTCCAGTGTCCTCAGGGGATACAAGTGGTACCTTGCCCAGTTGGGAAGCACTGATTTAAACCCCGGACTTTCTGGCTCCAAAGCTATAGTCATTTCATGACATCATGTTGTTACTGAGAAGTACTATATGAGCCCTCATTTTGCAAAGAAATTTAAATGAGCTTAAAGAAAAATAAGAGTCATATGTTATTTCCAAAAGTTGATTTAAGCCCATTTGTGAAGTCAGTACTTCTTGTTGCAAGTCGCCCTCTTTTGTTCTTTTGGCCTTTTAATCTATTAATAGTTCCCATGTTGACTTCTACTTACTCCCTGTAAGGTGCCTACTGACTTCATGGTCCCCATTCCTCCATCATAATCCTCTCTTCCACCTTCAGATGGCTTAAAGTTTTAGCTATTGAAAGTGTTTGGCAATCTAATTAAAAAATGGGCAAAGGACCTGAATTAACAGTTCTCCAAAGAGGACCTACAGATGGCCAACAGACATATGAAAAAATGCTTAATGTCACTTATCATCAGAAAAATGCATATTAAAACCACAATGAGATATCACCTCATACTTGTCAGAATGGCTATCATTAACAACAACAAGTGCTGGCGAGGGTGTGGAGAAAAGGGAACCGTCATGCACTGTTGGTGGAATTGTAAATTGGTGTGGCCACTTTGGAAAACAGTGTGGAGGTTCCTAAAAAAATTAAAAATAAAACTACCTTGCCCTGACCAGTGTGACGCAGTGGTTAGAGTGTCGGCCCAAGCACTGAGGGGTTGCAGGTTCAATTCCCAGTCAAGGGCATGTACCTGGGTTTCAGGTTCAATCCCTGATCCTAGTCAGGGCATGTGTGGGAGGCAACTAATCGATGTGTCTCTCTCACATTGATATTTCTCTCTCTCTCTCTTTCCCTCTCCCCCTCCCTTCTTTTCACATTCTCTAAAAATTAATGAATCAATAGAAAAAATATACTGAAGGGAGGATTAACAAAACAAAACAAAACAAAAAATAGAACTACCTGTGAATGAGATAGCAATTCTACTTCTAGGTATACATCCAAAGAAACCGAAAACACTAATTCAAAAAGATATGTGCTCTCCTATATTTATTGCAGTATTATTTACAATAGCCAAGATATGGAAGCAACCCAAGTGCCCATCAGTGGATGGTTGTATAAAGAAGAACCAGTACACATATACAATGGAATATTGTATAAAAAAGAATGAAATCTTCCCATTTGTGGCAACATTGATGGACCTAGAAGGCATTATGCTAATGGAAATAAGGTAGACAGAGAAAGACAAATACCATATGATTTCACTTACATGTGGAATCTAACAAACAATATAAATGAACAAACAAAATGGAAACAGATTCATACATAACAGAGAACAGACTGATAATTACCAGAGGGGCGGAGTGTTGGGGGGCTGGGTGAAAAAGGTGAAGGGATTAAGAAGTACAAATTGGTAGTTACAAAAGAGTGATGAGGATATAAAATACAGTTTAGGAAATATACTCCATAATATCGTAATAACTATGTAGAGTGCCAGGTAGGTACTAGAATTATCGGGGGAAACACTCGATAAATTAAATAAATATCTGACCACTATGCTATCCACCTGAAACTAATATAAAATAGTCTTGACTGTCAACTGTAATTCAAAAATTAAAATAAGAACAAATTTGTTGGGTGGTGGTTGTTGAGGTTTGCCTTTTGTTTTTAAAATGGAGTTCAACATTTTGAGTTAAAAGCACGGCTGCCTCACCAGCACTTCTCAGCGCTTGCTGGCCATTCAGATCATCGGGGGAGCTTTTATAAGTGATTCCTCAGATACACTATTGGGGTTCGGATTCCGCTGGGGAGTGCTCTGATGGTTCCAACAGGCCAAAGTGTTGAGAAACTCCAGAGGCAGCTGAGTTGTTTGCAGCATTAGCACTGCTTGTCAGCCAGGGTCACCAGGAGAACTGGGTCACAGAAACAGATCGAACAGATTTCTCAGGAGCAGGGATGGAATAATTGAGTAACTCTGGGGTTGGGTCCTGAACTCTTCCTTTTAACAAGTGACAGGTGGTTCTGATGTAGTGTCCCCAGACCACCCCTTGGAGAAACACTGTCAGGAGTTAAGTTTGCATCCTACTGGGTTCTGCCACATGCAAGCTGTGTAACCTGGAGGATGAGGTGAAACTTCTGAGCCCTGGCTTCCTAATCTAAAAAGTGAGGATGGAACAGTCCCACCTTGCAGAATTTATGTGACATTAGATACGTTGCACAGGTGTAGAGCTTCGGGAAATGTTTGTGGTCATCAATATGATCAATGGGTTTAAAACCTTAAGCAATTTTGATTATTATTCTTATTAAAGATTTTTTTAAGAAGTTAAACCTAACAGTATAAACTCTTTTGATTTTTAATCCTCCCCCAAAGACATTTTTTTGGCATTTATCTTCAGATAGAGTGGGAGGGGGAGAGAGAGAGAGAGAGAGAAACATTGATGTGAGAGAGACACATTGAGTGGTTGCCACCCACACGACCCCAACCAGGGCTGGGGACAAACTGCAACGGAGGTTGCCCTTAGCGGGAACCGAACCTGGGACTCTCAAGTCCACGGGCCAGCGCCGCTCTAATGACTGAGCCAAACCAGCCAGGGTGTATAAACTCTTTATAGATTACTTTTGGGGGAGGGAGGGATTCTTCTGAAAAACAGATAGAAGGAAGTTGGTAGAGTTCTCAGGGGTGCTTGCCAGCCCACTTTGGGTGCTGAGTGTGTGTGGCTGCCTCTCCCAATGGAGTGGATGCTCCCCCAAAGTACTTTCCACCCCTACAGTCCTCTTCTCTACCCTTTCAGTGTTCTGTTGAATTGAATGACTTGTTCTGTCGCTTCACTAGAGCTACTGTAACCGAGTACCACAAACAGAGTCGCTTAAACAACAGAAATGGATTGTGCCACAGTTCTGCAGGACAGAAGTCCAGACCAATGTGTCAGCAGGGTTAGTTCCTGCTGGCTGTAAGGAGATTCTGTTCCATGTCCTTCTCCTAGCTTCTGAAAGTTCGCTGGGCTTGTAGAAGCGTCGCCGAATCTCTGCCTTGATTTTCACACGGTGTTCTTCTGTGTGTGTATGTGTCCACGGTTCCCCTTTTTGTAAGGACACCAGTCATATTGGATTAGAGCCCATCTTCATGACCTCATTTTAACTTGTTACATACCCTGTTTTCAGATAAGGTTACACTCTGAGGAACTGGTGGTTTAGGGCTTTAACATGAATTTTCAGGGACATGATTCAACCCATAGCAATGGTCCACTCAGCTGGGAATGGAATGCACCATGCAAAACCAAGATATTATTGATTTTTCACTGCAGAGTGAAGTATATTCTATTTGCGACACTCCCAAACTACAGCTTGAATAACACACGTTCATCATCACACTTGTCAAAATAAATCAGGCCAACCACCACTCTGCAGGAAAGGCTCTTTGTGACCACCCGGGATTACCCTCCCCCACACCATGGGTAACGTCTTCCATGCCAACTTGCCCGGAGTCCCCACCATGACACTGTGGGATGTCTCTACATGTTTTCTGGCAATATGGAGACTTCATTTCTCTAATACCGACAATGTCTGAAAATGTGATTTCCTCTTCCATTAGCAAAGGCAGAGATGGCCTTATTTTTTTGCTTGTTCTTTAAATAAGGGCAAGTGCTTAAAAACCACATGGTTTTCCAGTTCATGATGATTGATGACACCGATGGGGGAAAGAGAAAGGTAATATACTCCACTGAAGGGTCAAGCTCTTTTTTTTTAAAAAAATAGCACATACATGGACACATTACTTTTTTTTTTTTTTACCAAAGCCTCACTGACATGTCTTTGGGTATTTGAGCTGCCTCAGAAAGATTTCCACACCAGCTCCCTCAGTAACTACACACATTTCCCAGCAAAACATTGCTTTATCCCTGAAAGAAGCCATGTGGGTTCTGCCATGAGTATGTAAAGAAGCCAAGTAGTGAAGAGAGCCTCGAAAATGCATGCACTCGGCCTGTCTTGGGAAGTAAAGAACGAAATTCAGTATTTCACAGAGGTTAGAGGATAAGGCAAGCCACACTCGGAGTGTAGAGACGGTGTACAGAAAAGTTAGGACAAGACTAAGACCACTAACCTTACGGAGGCTTGCGTTCAAGGCTGACCCCTGGCTGGCGTCTGGGAATGTTCCTGAACTCAGAGATGCTGGCTGTGCCTCAAGTGTTCGTGCAGACAGTATGAAGTGTGCTGACTACCTGCCTGCCTTCTGGGAGCCTGGAATTTTAGAATATGCTAGGCAGAGGGCTCCTGTGGGAACAGCCCCCAGTACAAACCCTGGACGATTAGCCTCACTGGGCGGTAGCACATCCTATGTGTTGTCATAACACCTGTTGCTAGAGAAATTAAGCGTGTCCTGTCCTGTGTGACTGCACAGGGAGAGGACTCAGAAAACGTGTGCCTGGCTTCCTTTCGACTTCACCCATGTTCTTCTTTTCTTTGCTGGTTTGCTCTGTACCCCTTGGCTGGGACAACTCACAGCCATGAGGGTGACAGTATGCTGAGTCTGTGCATCCTCCTCAAGAGTCCCGTCCCCCCGACCCTGTGGAAGTGGTTTTAGGATCCTTGGCACAGAAGAGCAGCTGTTAGCAGAAGTAAAAGCCTCTGTAAGCTAAATGCTTACAAAAACTTGATGCTGGATACCGTTGCAACATTTAAATTATTCGAGTGATTGCTCTCTGGTTTGGATTCCTACAGAACATAATTTACTATATAAAAAATAATTTTCTGGATTAGAAGGCAATCAAACAAGTGGGAGACCCTTTTACCTTTTCTAAGGAAACTGAAAGAGCTAGAAGCAGGGACCAGCTGACATTAATTAGAACACTTTTATTTCCTCCTAAAACGTTAAGTGACATCCAATCTCGGGTTATAGCTTACTTGGAAAATTCCAAGTGCTTTTGAAGACTTAGACCACACCCTTCTTCCTGGAGTGATAGGTCCAGCAGGAATATATATACACAAACTATCTGAAACTTGAAGGCAGTCCCAGAGAAAACTTTAGAAATATGTCATTTTAGAGAACAACAAAATAGCACTGTAAGAAACACGAATGAATGATGAGTATGCAGGAAGCAAGGGTGGCTGTCCTCAGGGAATTACTGGCTGAACCTCGATATCTAATATGTGGTTCTCAGACTCCTTAGACGTGAGTCTCATCTGGGTGTTTCGGAAGCTGGGACTCTGCACCAACCCTGGCATTTCTCCGTGCGCTTTACCCACTGGATCATTTTCAGGGCGATCGGGACACGTCCCGGAGCCACGAGGTCTGGGGTCAGAAATGCTAAGAGAGGCCCACGCTTCTCCCATTCCCCCCTCTCTATGCCAGAGCCCACGTGCACAGAACCTGGCGGCTCCAGGCATCAAGGGCAATTCTCTGCGGCCAAGTTTGGGGATGGCAACTCCAAACATTTCTGGCTTTTGGGAGACGCACTTGCTTTCGCTAAAGAACAGGCAGAGAGCTCAAGCTGCTGCATTAGTCAGGAAGGCAGACCCAGTTGCATCACTGGAAACTCGAGTTGCTGGCCTTTGGGGTACACAGCGTGGCCTGAGGCAGGGACCCAAAGACACAGAGGAACCATTCTTGGCCTTTAAGCCGTGTACAGTTTGAAATGTGTATATAAGGGTTTTACCCAGAAGTGTGAACTGTGTATTGAAGGATTTTCTAGAACCCAGAAAAAAAACCCTTAAACACAAAAGGTTTCTGTACAGTCAAAAAGGATGTCAGAAAGTGTGTTGGTCCTTGCCTAGGGAACACTTAATCTTACTTTATACAAAAAAATAAAAAATAAATTTTAAAAAATCATCTGTTTTCACAAAAACTACTCTCAGTGGACATCAATCCTTTCCTTGGGAAAATAATATTCTGTCTTTTATTAATTGATTGTCTAGGCAGCTTTTCTTAAGTGTTGACTTCTCTTTCCCTCTCCCCTGACTTAAAAAAAAATTAACTAATTTATTGAGGTGAAATTCACATAACAAAATTAACCATTTTAAGGTGAGTAATTCACGGGCTTTTAGAGTGTTCACAGTGTTGTGTAACCATCACCTCTCTCTCGTTTCAAAACATTTCCATTACTCCAGAGTAAGCGCCATACTCATGAAGCAGGTTCTGCTCGTTCTCCCCTGCCCCTAGCCCCTGTCATCCGATCTGCATTCTGTCTGTGTGGGGTTATCTATTCTGGACATATCTGTAAATGGAATCATACAATATGTAGCCTATTGTGAATGGCTTCTTTCACTTAGCATAAGGGTTCTTCAAGTTTCATCCATGTTGTAGCATATTATCAGTACTTTAATCCATTTCATGGTTAAAGAATATTCCATTGTACAGATATTCATAGTTATCCACTCATCAGTTGATGGACATTTGGGTTGTTTCCCCTCAGGGCTGTTATGAATAATGCTGCTAGGAATAGAACATCTGTGTGTTCCCTGACTTTTGCCAACTCAGTTTCTCATCTCTACAATGCAGATGATGATACCTACCTCATCGCACTTTGGGGAATAAATGAGGATTAAACATTTAGAATAGTGCTTGGAACATGGTCCAAGTTTAATAAATTCTTGATATTACTGTTTTATTATTATTACTTTTAATCCTCATCCGAGGACATTTTTACATTTATCTTGAGATAAAGTGGGAGGGAGAAAGGAGGAAGAGAGAGAGAAACATCAATGTGAGAGAGACACATCGAGTGGCTGCCACTCACACAACTCCAGCTGGGGCCAGGGACAAACAGCAACTGAGGTACGTGCCCTTAGTGGGAACTGAACCTGGGACTCTCTGGTCCACGGGCTGACATGCTAACTGCTGAGCCAAACCGGCCAGGGTTTATTATTTTTTTAATGCATAACTCAAAAAGCATCAGGAGTCAGTTTCCATCAGGGCAAATGACTTTACACATCTCAATAATTCTCAAGGACATCATTGTATCACTTCAATAATCAATGTAAGAAATAGTGACCCTGATTCATAAGTCGAAAGGTTAGTATTTCCTGGCTAAGAAGGCAAGGATGAGTATGATCCCACATTGATGAACTTCTGTCAGAACTTAGCATTAAGTATGGTAAATAACCATGGTTTTACAGGGACCTGCAACAGAGTATTTTTTTTAAAGTAATGAGCTATGAGTTTGCAGAGGACAAGTCAGAAAATAAGGGTGTTTGAGTGCTATTTCTCAAGCACTAGAATGTGTGATGAAGACCGCAAACGAAGAGCACGCTGACCTTTCTGAGCCAAGTGGATTTGGGTGGAAGCTGGAAGGTCAGAAGGATACTTGTGCATGGGTTGAGGTATTATCCTTGAAAGGTGACAGGGCTGATGAAGAAGAAACAATGTATCAGGGAGGCACCTGTATGACAAATTAATAGTAAATGGGAAGAGACTGATGAGAAGGGGAGATTCAGAACAAATGCTGTGAGCCCTGGTGCAGGGAAGGGTGGTGATGCCATGGATGGTGTTTGGAGAGGTGGAAAGGGAGCTGCTCTGAGCTGGGCCACCAGGGACTTCTTTGACACATGGATGTCACCTGTGTCACTCCCTTCTAGGTTCATACAGGTTTTACTTTCTGTTTAGGAATGAAAGGAGATAAACCCTTGGTTGCATTCTCAACATCCATTTTCTGTGTTTTGTTTTGTTTTGTTTTGTTCTTACTGTCATCAGTAGGAAAGTTAAGATACACTAAAGTAACAATTCCAAAATTTCAGTGATGTAACAAGTGTTTATTGCTCATTTGTGCCCAGAGTGCATTTCAGCTCGGCTGGCTCTATACTCCTGCGTCTTCGTCGTTCTCAGCTTGGGACTTAGGTGGGTGGAGCACCTATGATGGGACACTGCCCAAGACGAAAGAGCTACTAAATGGAAGAGGGATACAGAAACCTAGTTCTTTAAATTCTTTCAAAATTCAGTCATATCTGTTACGGTACAAGTTGAACTGATATTTTTCAGGGGTTTTTAGTCTTCAGAATAATTATTTTAATAGATTCACAATATTCTGTTGAGGATTATAAAGCAGCAATTAAGAAAACATATAATACAACGTAAGTTTGTATTTACTGCCTGGCTGGTGTGGCTCAGTAGTTGAGCAAGAGGTCACCAGTCCAATTTCTGGTCAGGGCACATGCCCAGGTTGTGAGCCAAATCCCAGTGGGGGGCATGCAGGAGGCAGCTGATCCACGTTCTCTCTCATTGACGTTTCTATCTCTCTCTCCCTCTCTCTCTCAAATCAATAAAGAAAAAAAAATGAGTTTGTATTTCCTAAAAAATTACAACTGCATGAAAAAATAATAGAAGGACACATTGAAGAAGAAGAAGAATATAAGCTAGGGTTGTTTGTAGGTAGGATTATAGGCAATTTTATTCCCTTTCTTTAACTTCTCTTACCTTAAAATTTTCTTTTCAATTACAGTTGACTTTCAATATCATATATATTTCAGATGTACAGAATAGTGGTTAGACATTTACTGTTACTTTTGTTATAAAGTAGCATTTGCAAGAAATACTGATGTAAAGCTAACGGACTTTCTCCTTTGCCCTCCACTTCACAATCCCAGCAAGTCTCACCCACTCTGAGGAAAAACAGGGACTCTAGGTATCGATAGGCCTTATTCCAAGTACATATTCTTCACAGAAGAGTTTATTTTCGGTTCCAGGAATTCAGTGTATTATATGAACAGTCTATTAGAGCCAGAGCACACGCGTTAGAGTGTCTTCAAGTGCCAATTTCCTGTGTGTGCTGTCTGAGCTGCGGTGATCGGAGGGGGTCGTGAGTGAGGAGCAGTGAACCGGGCCCGGGGGTGACGAAAGCCATGTGACACAAGTGACACGTGACACCAGAGAAGTGGTTAGCGCAAATGTGAAAACCCACTTCCAGAAAAGGTAAAAATATGTACCCATGTAGGATTCCTCGTTTTCATTTCTATAAAGAGGGGAAGATCTATGGGAATTGGGCTATGGCAAGGTAGAGGCAGCTAAACGAAGCCCTCCTCTGAAGTTTCTTTTGATGTGATTTGGTCGAGTTGATGCAGGTATTCTAAGGAATCAGAAAATATATTAAAGGGAAAAAAGAGTCCAATAAAAATCAGTTAACTTCTGATCCTGGCAAAATGGTGACTTAAGGAGAAGGCATCTTTCTGATGCGAGTTGCTAGATCATCTGTGTGACTGAGCAGTGGCGTGGTCTCTGCCTCCTGGGCCTGTGACAGGTGCCCCGACCCTCAAGCCACCCCCAGCCCCGTCGTGAAAGATCACTTCTTTGGGATTCCCTGTATTTATTCAACAAACATTTGAAGGCCTACTAGATGCTAGGTAGTGAGACAGTCCTTGGGAGATTACAAACGGGATTATAGGCCTTTACCTTGTGGAACCTATAATCTAGTTAGACAGAAATGAATCAGAAAAATCACAAAAATAAATATCACAACTGTGATAGCTGCCACCAACACACACACACACACACACACACACTTTAGTTCTAACAAGAGCATGAGATAGACTGATTTGCCCTAACCAGGAAAGTCAAGGCTGACGACAGACTAGCATGTAAAGGATGAGTCAACATGAATTAAGAGAGGAGACAGGAACAGCACACTTCAGGCAGGAGCATGTTCCAGAGCGTACCCTGTGTTAGGCAGAAGCAAAGTCCTGGCAGCAGGTCAGTGTGGAAGAGAAGGGGGGGAGGGTTGGCATGGCACAAGACAAAGTTGGGGGACACCAGACCACATACGACCTTGAAAACCATGTAAGTAGTTTTGTCTTTATCCTAAGAGCAATGAGAAGCTCTGGAGGGGTTGTAGGATCAGATCTGGGTTTAAAAAAAAATCACTCTGGCTGCAGAGTGGAGAATGCCTTTCAGGAAGAGAGCAACAGTGGTTTTCAGGGGACTGGTCAGAAGTTGCTGCAGTTTTCCAGGCAAGAAGCGATGGTGGCTTGAACTACAGTGGTGTTGCTGGGGGGACTGAGATGGGAATTGAGGGGGACTGGTGAACAACTAAGCCTTCTGGATTGCTCTATAAACACCGAAACACACCAAAGAGGATTTAACATAAAAGACCTTTTTCTGCCGACATATTTGTTGAAGATCTGAAGGTGAAGATGGTGGATGCTGTGGCCTGGCTCACTCAACTTCTAACCCAGCCTCCTTCAAGTGTGCCTTGCTGCAGAGGCTGCAAAGCTGCAAATCTCACTTCCAGCCTTCCTTGCATCTAGGTTTGCAGATGGGATTTGGAACGTACCAATCAGATGCATTCACGAAAGGTGTGAATTTGGAAATGAGGTAATAAAGGGGAAGCAGGACTCAGGCATACATTTTGTTGGTGTCGTGGCTCCTACCGGGAGGGTGTGCTGCTGGCAGCTCCGCCCAGTCTTTCCGGTTTGCCAGGCAGGCTCCTGAGAGTGGCAGCATCTTGGCAGCCTAGTTTGGCAGTGCCTGGCACATGAATGCCTAATACACGTGGACTGTTATTCTAATCCTTCGTATTTACCCTGAACGATATTATGGGATGTCCGTGTGCTGTGGAGATAGTACCTAGACGATAATGGAAGGCTCAGCCTGACTTCTGAGCTAGTTAAATCCTGAAGGAAATTTGGTTTCATGGTTTAAAGTCTATGACATTGGTGTTCCCTCACCCCTGTGGTGTTCCTTTTTACAACTACTCTATATCCCCACACTATAACCTGTTAAAAAGCTGCTTCTTTCCAGTGTTTGGGAGAAAGCCAGCCTATTGTCACTAAAGGTGAGCAATCTTCCTCTAGAACCTCCCAGAAAATTTAAATGTCTAAGGAAAAGTTCATTAGAGTTAGAATGAACTGTCACTTTTAGTTGCATTGATGATATCCACTTTAAGCAGAAGCTGTGTCTAAACCAGGAAGCCTAACAATGTTGCAACTTCCTCTACAAGGATCACTTTATTGTAACAAATTAGGATTTTTGATAAAAAAAAAAAATTTAAAGTCAACAAAGACGTGGAGGAAGTGACTCTCTGCTCCCGATTCCCAAAACAATTTCTCTGTTCTCTGAACACACGTTTGATGCCTCTCTTAGGACATTTCCCCATTTTTAAGCTTGTATTATAGTTATTTATGTCCACGTCTGATCTGCCCACTACATGAAACTGTAAAAACTTTGAGAGCAGGGACACCCACTGACTCGTCTTTGGATCTCTCCAAGTGCTTGCTGAGAATGGTCCCTTACACAAAGGAGGCAGTGGATCTGTATTTAATGAGGAATTGGTGGATTCTTGTGCAGTTCTGAGTCATGGGGACTTTTGAGAGAATGCTTACATGGTATTCCTATGCAACTAAATACTTTTATTCATTTCCAGATAGACGTGGCACAGGATGAGGAAGGTTGCATCACTGCTCCAGGCGAGTGTTTTCTCCACCTCCCATCAGTGGTGGGAGTGGCAAAGCAGGATGCTTTAAGAGGGTAGGAGACCCAGCTTCTACTCACTCACAGGCCCTATCATTCTAGTCAAGATGCTGAAACTCTCTCCCTTCACTCATAGAAGGGATTGATGAGGTAGAGAACCATAGTTCTTCTCATCACATTGTCTTACCAGAAGATGTAAGCTCTAATCTTATGATGATTTAAGATCTTAACCTTAAAATGGCTTAAAGTGTATATAGCCCAGCACGGTAATTCAGCATCATCTCACATGCTGACCCTATCAGTAGTTGCATCCTAAAGCACTGTGTTTAGAAGGATTCTGAGTCCCTATTTGGGCTCAGTGGAAAGACTGTTGACTTCATAGTGTTACCTGGCATGAGGCAGGGAGTAGCAGCAAGTAAGCCAAGATATGTCATCCCTGATCTAGTTCAATACCTTCACTTCACAGGAAGAAAATGAGAACAGAAGTTCATTCCTTAAGCTTATGACATGCCAGGCACTGTTCAAATTGCTTTTACATGCACATTTTATGTACTCCTTAGTCAGTCTTAAGGAGTTAGCATTATTATGATTCTCATCCTGTCGATGGGGTTTACGGAAGCACATTTTGCCTGGAGTTCACACCCTGGAAATCCTTATCTTTAAGCACTTCTCTATACTGCCCCCTAATCTGTGGGCACTTACTATGTGCTTGGCTAATGGAACTCAGCCAGGAGGGATTTTGCCCTCCAGGAGACATCTGGCAATGTCCAGAGATTTTTTTTCATTGTGGAAGGAGAAGGCGTTCCTTGAATCTAGTGGGTGGAGGCCAGAGATGTTGCTCACTGCACAGAATAGTACCCAGAGCAAAGATGTAGCTGGTCTGAAATGTAAACAATGCCAAGATTGAGAACTATTGAGTTAGGCTATGTGAATGTCATTTTCAGACCGATGATCAAACTCTTCCTGTAGCTCAGTAAGTACAATTACTGTCTCCACTTTACAGACAAGGAAAAGTGCTCACAGAATCAAGAAAATCACAAAACAGGAACCTAGGTAGTCTGATTCCAGAGGCCTCTGGACTTCCCCCTCCACAAAACTCCATTCTCATCATCTTCCTTTACTAGCAACACACATAAACTTTTTTTTTTTAAACCTTACCAGAGGACATTTTTTTTTTTATCCTCACTGGAGGACATTTTTCCATTTTTTGTTCAGGTAGAGTGGGAGGGAGAGAGAGGGAGAGAAACATCGATGCGAAAGGGACAAATTGAGTGGCTGCCACCTGCACAACCCAACCAGGGCCGGTGACAAACTGCAACCGAGGTACATGCCCTTAGCGGGAACCGAACCCGGGTCTCTCGGGACCGCAGGCTGATGCTCTAACCGTTGAGCCAAACCGGCCAGGGCACCAGAGGACATTTTTGCATTTATCTTCAGATAGAGCAGGAGGGAGAGAGGGAGGAAGAGAGAGAGAGAAACATCGATGTGAGAGAGACATATCAAGTGGTTGCCACCCACACGACCCCATCCAGGGCAAACTACAACCGAGGTACTGCCCTTAGTGGGAACCAAACCCGGGACTCTGGTCCGTGGGCAGACGCTCCAACAGCTGAGCCAAACTGGCCAGGGCAACACACATAAACTCTTTAAGCACATGCTTACATATCATGGATTTCAGAAGCCAAGAACATTCAGGCAGCTATGAAACATTTCCACGGTGTTGGGTGTCTCTTCAATGTTAAAAAAGTATTTCTTCAATAGCTCAGAGAAGAGAGTCTTTAGAAGCTCTTACAGAACCATTGATCTCCCTGGAGTAGACATGCAGATCCTTGCTTTAAAATAAAACTGAGGAGAAAACCAATTTTAGGACATTAACAAGCTTTTTCAAGAAAAATTAGCTCTGCATGGGATCCAACTTTAATTTTTTTCCCTTTTGTTTTTAGGAGCTGGTGAGCCTGGAAGCTTATTTAAGAGTAGAAGAGGAAGTGATACTATGAAAAGACAGTATGATTCCTCTTTTTCTAGGAGGTAAAATACAATCTGAATAGGAATTACTTTCTCATCCTGTCCAACTAACTGACTCAGATACAAATACAAATAGCTGGAAGAAATTGAAGAAGCTAGTTTAAACAATAAAGCCCTATGCAAAAAACTTCCTTTAGGATGCAAGGCTTGTCTCCTGCAAAGAAAACAATGCTAATGTAACAAGGTGAGGATAGAGAGAAGAAAAGAAAAAGAGAGAAATAAAAGAGCTTGAGGGAAGAGGGGGAGGAAAAATCGAGCTTCTCTCTGGAAGAGGAATTACTGGAAAATGGAAGAAGGGTTGGGAAAACAACGTCTGAGCTGCTCAGGCAATCCAGGCTGAGGTGGCAAGGTGCCCCCTGGAATTCAGAATGAATGGTTGGGGTGCCTGCCAGACACCTCCATCCACGCGCTGGTTGGTCGGGTGCGGGGTGTGGGGGGAGGTGGGTGGGAGAGGGACGTTTTAAGAACCTACAAGTCATTTGATTTTAAATCTTCTCCAGCAGGGTTCTTCGAGTGCGGACTCCCGGCAGCCTGACAGTGGGTTGGCTCTGCAGCTGGTCGGTATCCTCCCTCCCTCGCTTGCTGCTTACCAGATCCAAAACAGCCCCAGACAGCCCGCAACAGGGATGGTTCCAGAAGCGGAGAACCTAGCGCGATGAATGAAATGTGTATAGCATGGCTCTGGCAAGAGCCTCAGACACCTTAATTTGGGGCCAGTTGGGAAATCGGAAATGCGTCAGGTGCTGCAGGTGGCCGGTGGCCCCTGAATGTGACATTCTGGAGCCTCCACTCTGCCAGGCACGGAGCCTGGCGAGCGAGCCACACTCATTGTACAGCTCCGCGAGGCAGGTCAGATGGGTATTCTGAGAGGTTAAATACCTCGCATTTGCCGTTCCCTCGGCCTGGAACATTCTTCCCAAGACCAGTTCCTTTCGGGGTTCAGGAATCTGCTTAAAAGCTACTTCCAAGGAGAGGCCCTTAGGGAGCTGCCCAGCTCCCTATCACATACACCATTGCTTTTGAAAGCTTTGCTTAGCAATGACCTCAGTGCTCATAGTTCATCAGCATTTCTCATTTGTTCATATTTGTATATGTTCTTTGTTTATGGTCTGTCTCCCCACTACAATGTAAACTCCACGAGAGCAGGAACCAGGAGTACCATCATCATAGTTAAACGCCCACAACTGGTTCGGATGCACACAGAAGGCGCTCGGTAAATGTTAATCCCCTTCCCCTAGGGCTGCTTTCGGCACCCGACTCATTCGAAGCCTTCAAGCTGACCCCAGGCGATCAGTTGCTTGTATTCATGCTAGGACAGAAGGAGGCCGAGGAACAGAGTGGGCAGTCGACTTAGGTGGACTTTGTTGTTTTCAAGGAGCTCCTGCATTTTAATTTTAACTAGGAAGCTTTCTCTCCACACCACTCCCCCCTTCCCCTTGCATATGAATTGCACAGAACAAAACAACCACACTCCCCTCAGGTTTTCTCCTGGGACCCCTGGCGCAAATACAGCATCACAGCGTCCAGATATCAGGGTCACCGTCTAGGGCCAGGGTCCCACGCCGAATCTGTCCTTCCCCATCCCATGCCTGCAGTCCTCTCTTCACCACCTATTTCTCCGTTCTCGATCCCTCTGCCTAGCTTTGACTTCCTCAAGAGGTCGAGTCCTCCTTGCCGGTTCCACCATGCGTGTCCCCTGGAAGCTTCCTTAAACCTGCCCCTCCAGGGCCGCCCTCACTTCTCCCTCCTTCCCTAGCGGGGAAACGCTACTCTCTACTCGACAAATATTTATTGAGTACCTACTACTGAGTACCTACGGTGCAAAGGTAGCTCGCTGGGCTGCCGGAAGCCCCTTCTCAGGCTCCACCGAAGCTCTCACCTTCCCCTGCCCTTCCCACCTGTCGGGGGACCCGGGGGTACCAACTCCCTTGACTGCGTCATGGAATCCGCCCGCTTCTTCCAAGGGCATCGCCCCACCTCCTTCCTCGGAGCAGACTCCTGATTGGTGGGAGTGTGGGTCACTCTGCCGCTCCTCCCATCTTCCCCGCCCCTCGCACGTGGACCCGCCCCCGGGACGGCCTCAGGCTCCTCCTTCCCGCTTACCTCCTCCCGCTAATCGCCAGGCGACGAGTGCCGAGAAGTTCTGGGCAAAGTCCTGGGAACTGGCGGTGAGATCACAGCGCCTGCCAGCCCGCTGGGCAAAGGGAGCCCAGCGCAAGGCAGTCGGTGCGCAGCTGGGGCTCCGGCCTCTCTGTTCGCCCGCCCGCAGTGGCCATCCCCGCCTCATTCTCCTGCAGCTGGTGTGGGACCTGTCAGCTGCGCATTGCGGGGGCCCGGAGGAGCCGCGTGTGTCTCCGCCCGGGTCTGTGGACGAGCCTCGGAGCCCCGCGCTGGAGAACTAGGCGGCGTCCCCGGCGGCAGAGCGCACCGCACCGGTAAGAGGAGGGCGCCTGCCGGAATGGTGCTGGGGTGTGGTGGGGCCCGCGGCGGCACGGGCTGGACAGGGCTACGATTTCGGAGTCTCTGCGGACCCGAGTCAGACTCCTGTCGCTGGGTGAACCCGCCCGCGGGGCAGCCCGAGCTGGGGAGATCGTCTCAGTGCTGTCCGCAGTCTCTCTGCATGTAGGGTTCGAGTGCTGCCCACCCTGGAGCCCGGTCCTTAGAGGGGCGGTTTGGCTGGGATTGACGCCGAGAAGGCGCCGAACTCGGGGGTCGAGGCAGTGGAGGGTGCGATACAGAAGGGCTGTCCTGGGCTGCGGCTGGGGCGGGAGGCACAGGAAACCTGGTTAATTGGGCTGAGCACGAAGCTTTACCACATCCGCACGAAGGGGCGCGGCAGGGGGAACCCGGGCGACCCTGGCCTTGCAGGCGCCCGACTCCCGGCCTCGCTTGCCCAGCCTGCTCCGCTTCACGGTGCCTTGGATGGGGACTGAGGGTACTCGTCCCTGTGGGCTTTCCAGTGTCCTGGGCATTGTCGTTGATCATACAGATATTTCTTAAACCGGGGCGCGCCACCCTCCTTCGGTAATGAAACTTGCCAGCCGCCTTCTGCACACTTGTACGCTCCCTTCTCCACCTCACAAACTACCGGTCTCCTGAGTCCGAACTCTGAGCCTAGGGGACTATGAAGGTGTGTCTCTTTCGTTATGTCTGGGGTTGAGGTACATGAGGTTCCCCAGATGTTGCAACGACCCTCAGGGTTTGAGTACCAGGATGAGGGCATTTAGAAATATTTTAAGCTGCAGATGCAAAAGAGATCCTTCCACAGGCAAGCAAAAGTGTAGGTCTGACTTCTGGTTATCCACACTCTACTCTCAAGCATCATACAAGGTGAGGTCCCCCTTCTGGCCAAAAGAGACCAGTTAGGCAGGCCTGGGCTGAAATGCAGCTAAGCTAAAGCCCCTCCACCACCCTGTGCCATGTTCCTCCTGGGGCTCATCGCTCTCTCTGAAAATATCTCCCTGAGCTGTTTATGACCAGTCTTCCCCCACAAGAATGGAAGCTCCGGGAAAGCAATGATCTTATCTGTCTAGTTCATCCACTCTATCTTCAATGTATTAACAATGCCTGACACACACAGTTGGTATGCAAGATACAGTTACTGAATGAGTGATGAAAACTTTTCTTTAAAATATGAGGAATGGTGATTTCATAGCTGATTTTGATTTGCATATTTATCCTTTTTAAATATCAGTAAAATTAAATACCAATAACTACTGTTGACTGAGCACCTACTAAAAACAGGAGATTACTGGGAACTTTGTATAGATTACATAATTAAACATTACAGTAGTCTTATTAGCTAGCTAGGTATTTCTAACCAGGTGGGAAATTGAGGCTCCAGCAGGTTAACCAATTTTCCCAAGATTATCCTGGCAGAATTAGAATTCCAACTCATTTTCTCTCTATTGTTCAGGGCCTCTTCCAAGAAACTGAAATGTGTTTTCCACCATTACAGCCAATAGACATTTAACTTTATTTGTGACAAAAGCTATTGCTTAGCCAAAAAAAGATTTGTTGTTTTCTCATTCAGATATAGTTTCAATAATAGTTAATAGTTATTTTATAGGCCAGATACTCCTATGCTACCATAAGCCGGTATTATCTCATTTAATCTTCACCAGTATTGTGAGGTCATCTCCATTTGACAGATGAATAAACTGCAGTCAAGCTTCAGGAACATGCAGGGTCAATAGTAAATTGCTGAGCTAGATTTTGGTAATAGTCCTTCTGACTCTGAATCTTTAGCTTCTTCTACTACGTAGAAATGTGTCCTGCTCCTGCTACTTAATTAGAGGTCACTTCATTATGGTAGAGTCCGATGATACAATATATTAAAACGACCTGAGGTTGGGCTACAAACTTTCTGCTGCCAATATCAAGTTTCTAGTTGCACTACTTTCTGAATTATTGAGACTCTTACTGCCATTGATTTTTGTGGTTGAGTTTGTGGTTTGTGGACCCGGTAGTTGAAGGACTTTAATCTAGGAGGAAAGGAAATTCTCCTTTTACCTAAATTTGAATTTACTTCCACCTAAATCTAAAGAGAAATCCTACGGGTTTTACCTGCTGTGGTAAATGAACTCTGAACACAGTAATGCTTTTTGCCTCTTAAGGGAAGTGCTGGAAAGCCAGCTGGTTCCTGCGTTCCCATCTGTGGAATGGAGAGTTGGAAACCGCTGCGAATTCCAAAAGCTCCTGCAGCAATTGTCTAGTAAGATAACTACATTTCAACTCTTTGTACTGGCCTAGTGAAACTGACGGCAGGAATTAGATACGATTCTTGGTTACCTTCTAAAGTGCTAATAGCAAAATAGGGGATAGGAAGGAATTAGAGTTTGGTTTTTTCTTCTACTTCTATTCTAGTTTTAGGGGGTAGTATAATGTTTTTCTCTGCGTGAGGGTCTGGATAATCCAGTTTCATTTATAATGTGCCTCTCAGCAGTACTATATTTTCTTAATTGTTAATTCCCTTTCAGGAGTACTTTAGGGAGGGCTGGAGAATGCTCCCGGGTAGAAAGCCCACAGAGCAATGTTGAGTGTGGGACACTAAGGAAGATGGAAGCTCTTAAGTTACAAATGCTTTCCATGCATAACTGAGAGTTGTTAATAGTTCCCTGTGAATTCCTATTTTGTGTACATCTTATTCATCAGCATTTTAGTGCTCTCTTCTGGAAACTTCCTTCTTGATTTCTAAATCACTACTGTTCAGACCATGTTTATGCTCACCCCAGATCTTCTCTCCTCCTCAGTGTCTTTCACAGCCATCCCTTCCCATTGCCCCTGCACTGTCTTAGCTCAGGGTCTTAAGGACTTCTGCACTCTGTCCTAACATTCCTGACAGGTAGGTTTCCTCCCTCGGTCTCTTTGCATCACAGTCCAGTAAATTCTTTAAGTGCTGAAATTATATGGTAAAAATTCTTCAGTGGCTTATATAGTTAATAACAGTAGCAGTAGCTGCTGAACTTTTTATGCCAGGGACTGTCTTAAGTGCGGTACATAAATTATTTCATTTAATCCTCAGAGCAACACCCAAGCTGGCGCTGTTATTATACCCCAATCTCCAGATGAGGCTAGTCAGACGAGGCTAGGAGAAGTTAAGTTTGCAACAACTTCACAACAAATACAAGGTGGAGTTGAAACTCAAACTCCGCGTGCTTTCTCTCTCTCTTCGTTTAAGTGTAGACTGGTTAGCCTGAAGGCAGGAGCTGGCAGTCTGGACTCTGCGTGGCCTTCTCCCCATCATTCTCCAACCTTGTGCACTGGCAGCCTGAACTTGATGGCGCAACAGAGCACTTTACCTTTGTCATACACCCCTGTTGCCTGGAAAGCTCATTCATTGTGTCCCCCTGTGAAAACCCACTTCTTTCAAGGCTGAACTCATAAACTACTTCCTCTAGAATAATCTTATCTGAACTCAATCTCTCACAGCAATTTAAAAAAAAAAAAAGAAAAAAACCCAAACCAAACAAAAAAAACACGAGAGTCTCCAGTTCAGTTTCTGACTCCTGAGTACACTGGATTTGGATTCCTTCTTTCCTTCAGCATTTTTCTTTCATATCCCCACCCCACCCCCACCCCCCACTGGAGTGCCTCCCAGTTTAGTGGTTTATTCAGACGCACTGCCTTTCTTTCTAGATTGTAAGTGCCCTGAAGGCAGGGCCAGTATGCATTTCTTCAGTTTCTATCCATCGGAACTCCAGGCCTGGTATCCTATCCATAGTAGGTGCTCAGTTAAAAAAGAGACTATGAAACAATTATATTTGGTTATATTCTGTCAGAATATCCCGTGAAAAATAACTGGAATGTGGCATTTTGTTTCCTGCTTTTTGATCCACAATTCTGTAGTGCCTTCACCAATTGATAGTGAAGCAGTAAAAATCCTAGTAATTTCAGTACATGCAAAGCACTATTGTGGTTGTTTTCACCTTGGAGACATTGCATGAAGATCTCAAACCCCTACACAAAACAAACATTGTAGAGTAAAGATCTTGTATCTTACATGCACTCTTTTTTCATATATATGATATAATGTTATTAAAATGTATTAAAACTGTTATGGAATTGAAACTATATTTTTGTCAACATTTTATTAATCAATGAGTATTTTACATTTTTAACCTGATTCAGCAGATCCTGTATGAATGAGCTCCTCTCTTAGTTCATTAATCTGTGTTCCAGTCACACTGAACTCACTTCAGCACCCTGCCTGTGTCCCCAGGCAGTCTACGGTGCTCTGCCCTCCCAGGTTGTGCATCATCTTCTGTCCTCCTTATAACCATTTCCTCCTCCCCCATATTCACCTGGCTAATTCCTACTCATTCATCATGTTTCAGCATGGATGTCACTTGTAAGAAGCAGCCTTCCTCTGCTGCCTCCATGTTGAAGTTGGGGAATATTCGAGGTACCCCATGCCTGCCTACCCTTTTTTTAAAAAAATTTTCACCTGAGGATACTTTTGCATTGATTCAGATAGAGTGGGAGGGAGGGAGGGAGAGAGAAGCATCCATGTGAGAGAGACACATTGCTTGGCTGTCTCCCGCACGAACCCAACCAGGGCTGAGGATTGAACTGCAACCCAGGTACGTGCCCTTGACCAGAATGGAACCTGCGTCTTTAACCGCTGAGCCAAACCAGTCAGGGCCTGCTGACCCTTTTTTTTTTTTCTATCCTTACTCGAGGACACTTCTCCATTTTTTGTTCAGATAGAGTTGTAGGGAGAGAGAGGAAGAGAGAGAGAGAAACATTGACGTGAAAGGGACACATTGAGCGGCTGCCACCCGCACGACCAACCGGGGCCGGGGACAAACTGCAACCGAGGTACGTGCCCTTAGCGGGAACCAAACCCAGGTCTCTCTGGACCGCAGGCCGACGCTCTAATCGCCGAGCCAAACCGGCCAGGGCAAGATGTGGCTGATTTTTATTGAGATGTACTGTAAGTGTAAAATACACACTGAGTTTCAAAGCATTTGTACAAAAAAGAATGTAAAATTATCTCAATAATTTTTTATAGTTTATATGTTGAAATGATATTTTGGATATATAATATATAAATAAAAAAAATTTATCTGTTTCCTTTTACTCTTTTTAATTGGCTACTTAAAGAAAATTAAAATTACACATACGGCCCTATTACTTTTTTGCTGGACATTGCTGCCGTATACTTTTGTATATGCTTGGAATTTTTAGTAGGAAGTTAAAAATATCAAAGACATCTGAATTTTCAAAAAATCTGGAGTTTTCCAGAAAGGATTCCTCTAATATGTAAAGACTAGGAAATATCGATACTTCAAAGATGATTCTTTGTAGAAGCTATAGCAGGCGGGCTGTAGTCTTCCAGTGTCTTTCCTGGGCTCACATCATCTATGTGAAAATTTAAGAATTCTTCTGTAATAAATGCAATCGCATGAGGAAGTAGATGAATTCCTCTTTTAGTTATTCATCTTTTGTAGTTGGTGAAATGTTTTCTTCATCTTGGAAAAATATAGAAAATGCAATGGTAATTTCATTGTTCTGAATCACACTGTTTATACCCTAAAATTGAATTTTCCTTGGACTGGCTTTATAATCACTGATTCAATCTGTTTGGGAGCCAGACAATGATTGTTTCTAGACTCCCCATGACCCCTGCGGTATGAGTGGAATAAGTTTCTTAAATAATAATGACAACACAATGTGTGGATTTTAAGCTGAGAAACAAATTGCTTTCATAAAATATTTCTTTAGATGAGCATCATGTTGTTGTCTAGATTGTTCTTGTTTACTCACAAAAGAACAGGCAAGGTAATAATCCAGTTCTCTGAGATGTGTGGGCTAGACGATGACCCTAGAGGATATTCTTTCTCATCTGTGATTATTGAGATCGTGAGAGAGTGGACCTGAATTGAAAAATCTCTTGAATGTAAAGTAGAAAATAATTAAACTGTAACAAGCAGCCCAACAAGAGGTCATCAGAGGATCTGTGACTGTCAGTATAAATCAAGTTTATTATTCGATTACTCTCTATAGATAAAATATTGAAACCTGTTTGTTTTTGAAATATTCTATGGGTCAAACACTTTTGTCAATATAACCTATATACTAAAATGTGGTGCTATTATTAAAGATTCCCATACTTGTTTTCTGTCTTGATATCAAACGTAATATAAGAAATTTAAAGTTATAGTTTGAATCTTATAAAACAAACATTCTTCCTCAAATTATTTGTGGTGGGTAGTGATCTGAAATGTTTAGAAGCAAAAGTTAAATAATATTTTTCTAATCACACAGACATTAAACTTTTTTATAAAGTAATGGCATTTTTATTTTTACTGTATTTATTTTTAATCCTCACCCTAGGATATTTTTCCATTTATCTTCAGATGGGGGGTGGGGGTGGGGGAGAGAAACATCGATGTGAGAGAGACACATCAATTGGCTGCCACCTGCACAACTCTGACCAGGGCTGGGGACTGAACTGCAACCCAGGTACATGCCCTTGGCCAGAATCGAACCTATGACTCTTTGGTCTGTGGGCCCACGCTCTAACTGCTGAGCCAAACCGGCCAGGGCAACATTCTTAAACTTGAAGGAAATGCCTTCCTAGAATGAAAGCATGCAGTAAGCCCTTTGTTCACACATTAAATCAGTATTTATTGAGCACACACTTCGTGCCAGACACCTGGCTGGGTACAGGGCACAAGGAGGTGAAACAGATCAAGGAGGTTCCAGTTTAGAGGGGTACAAGCATTAAGCAGTCACAGAGAATCCATTAATCACAATGGGGATATGTGGCTCAAAGAGAATGAGCCTGCACTCTAATTGGGACCTTGGAGAGAAACCTTCGGTTTCCCGTAGGTCATGATTCAGGCCATTGATGGTCTGATGGAGGGGGAGGCAAGAGGAGGCTGGGGACTCCTGAGGTGGGCGGCACCGGAAGTCCTGTGCTTTCCCTTTCAGCTGATGGTAGGGGGTCGGGTGGAAGTGAGTAGGAGGATTTAACTAGTCTTCCAGGGGAAATTAAATCCAAAGTTGCATTTTTAGTACCTTTGTAACAAACTGAGTGAGGTCTAACAACCTGTTCTCCAGCATAGCCATGAAAGTAGCTTAAAATAACTTGCTGGGGCCCTGGCCGGGTAGCTCAGTTGGTCAGAGCGCCCCCCAGATACACCAAGGTGGTGGGGTTAATCTCTGGTCAGGGCACATACAAGATTCAACCCATGAATGCACAAACTAGTGGAACAACAAATCGCTGTGTGTCTCTCTCTCTAAAAATCAATAAAAAAATAACTGGCTGGCTCCAATTCTGGTGTAGCTCAGTGGTCTAGCCGCTGAGATGAACCGAGTTAGGGGTGTTTGAAGGCCTCGGAGAATGTAGGGAAGACCCATGTGGGTTTTTCTCACAGGTTCAGAGCTGCTTCACGCACCTTTTTCGTGCATGTAGAATGAACTGAGGTGTCCTCCGGAGGTTGTTGGAGGCATCAGGGATTGAGGAACCGTCCTGCCTTTAAAGACGGCAGGGGAACAACGACAGCATTTGCTCTTGGTTGCCCAGCATCCATTGACCCTTCCAGATTTCCACGTGAGGACTTACTCCTTGCCTTGGGATATGGGGCCCCAGAAGGAGGGCCCACTTTCCTGGGCCACGGGGGCCTGGTGAGCCTGTTGCTGGAGTCTGGGTCCAGTGCCAAGGGTCACGGGGAGGCTGCGCAGAGGGTGTGTCCGGACCTGACCATTCCTGTCCCCACCACATTGCTGTGGTCTGGCTTCTGGTCCCCTGAAGCCGTGCCTCTGCTGGCTTCTCACCCTCCCCTCAGTTCCTTAAACCGATGTTCTCCCCGTGTATTTTCTCTGGTTTTATTTGCTAGATTGGTTTCTGTTGCATCTACCTAAAGAACCCCTGACTGTCAAAGGCCTAGAGCGGCTTAAGTAGTTTACCTGCCGGCACAAAGGGAACAGGGGCAGGGCCGGGTGGCAGCCGGCCATTCTGCCTCTACTGCCAGGCGTTGCCCAGAGGGCCCCTCCGCGTGGTGGGAAGCACGCGACTGGGAGTCAGAGTCAGAATGTGGATCCAATCCCAGCGGTGCCTCTGCCGCTGTGGCTGCAGGAGCACGGAGGGAGTGACCCGAGACGCTTTTGCAGAGAAGTGGGCGTTGGCGCCAGGCCTTGAAGGACACGGTTGAGAAGAAGGAAGGGAGTGGAAGGCTAATAGAAAGGACAGTGCGGGCACCGAATGCAGGATGAACTCATGTGTAGCATTTTAAGGAATGATGAACCTTTTAGTTTGTTGAGAAGGGCTTTTTAAAAAAAAGATTGATATTAGAGAGAGAGTGGAAGGGGAGAGAGGGAGAGAGAGAGAGGGAGAGAGAGAGAAATAAATTTGTTGTTCCACTTATTTATACATTCATTGGTTGATTCTTTTTTTTTTATTATTAAAGTTTTCTTTTTTTTTTTAATCCTCACCCGAGGACATTTTTCGATATTTTGTTCAGATAGAGTGAGAGGGAGAGAGAGAGAGAGAGAAACATCGACGTGAAAGCGACACATCGAGTGGTTGCCACCCACACGACCCAACCAGGGCTGGGGACAAACTGCAACCAAGGTACGTGCCCTTAGCGGGAACCGAACCCAGGTCTCTCCGGACCGCAGGCCGACGCTCTAACCGCTGAGCCAAACCGGCCAGGGCTCATTGGTTGATTCTTATATGTGCCCCGACAGGGGATTGAACCTGAAACCTTGGTGTATGGGGACAATGTGCCAATCAACTGAGCCACCCTGCCAGGGCTGAGAAGGACTCTTTTAAATGGAAGAAGTGACAGGATCTGAGAATAGAGAGGTGGATCGGGGCCCAGCTGCCATGGGTCCTGCATCCCATAGTAAGGGTTTGGACTTGATGCTGTAGACAGTGAACAAGGGGGTGCAGGAGGGGACCTCTCTTCGAGAAGGGGCTCTAGTGGAGGTAGGGAAGGTCGGAGGCTGGGAGTACCAGCACTGAACTAGGGTGGTTTCAGTGGGAGACAGTGAACAAGGGGGTGCAGGAGGGAAGCTCTCTTCGAGAAGGGGCTCTGGTGGAGGTAGGGAAGGTCGGAGGCTGGGAGTACCAGCACTGAACTAGGGTGGTTTCAGTGGGAGAAGAAAAGTGCTAATCAACACAGAAATAGTGGGAAGTTAGAATGACAGCCTCTCGGGACTAGGGGCTTGGGGACGGGGTTGAGGGAGAAGGCAGAGATGATTGTATGGCAGGGAATAAATGGTGTTGGTTCAGTCAGGTCAAAAAAAGTTGGAGCCTTACATCATAGTTTCCACCAAAACATATTTTATATGAATCAAAAGTTTAACATTAAAAAGCTATAAAAAGCCCTGGCCTGTTTGGAGCATTGGCCTGCGGACCAGAGAGTCCTGGGTTTGGTTCCCACTAGGGGCACGTACCAAAAAAAGAAAAGAAAAAGCTATAAAAAATAGAATACCATTGAAATAATAATGAAGATGAAAAATCCTTTTGAGATACAATATAAAATCCAGAAGCTGTCAAATAAAAGATTGATTCATTTGATTACATATAATTTTTGCAGGGCCATTTTTTTTAACTGTGTCAAAAGGCAATCAATAAATATAGAAAAATAATTGCAATTCATGTCACCACCATCTCATTTCACCAATATATAAAAAACTACAACAAATCAATAAGAAACAATTACTCTAGAGGCAAAGATATGAGCAGTTTACAAAAACTCTTAAGTGTATGAAAACTTGAACCTCACTCATAAGAAGAGAAATGCACGTTAAAACTTTAGTGAGATGTTATTTTTCACCTTTCAGATTGGCAAATATAACAAAATGTGATAAAACCATTGGCAAAGTTTTGAGGAAACAGATATTCATAGTGGATGCAAATGTAAATTGGTCCAAGCTCTGTGTAGAGCCATTGGCAGTATTGATCAAAATTGCAAATGTATATACCCTTTGAAACACCCATAAAAATTCTATGAATTTTATCATACAGATATGTAAGTGTGCACAATGATATTATACAGGGGTGGACAAAGTAGGCTAACTGTGCCATTGGGACATTCTTTTGAGTCAGTAAAACTATTGTAATAATTATAACTTGTGTGTCTGTTTCCATATGAACAACTGTCAACCTTTTTTTGCCCACCCCTGTATGCGCTAAGTTATTTATTGCAGTGTTTGAATAAAGAAAAGATTGCGCATAACCTAGCTGCCCCTCATAGGGCTGGTTAATAAACAGTGGGTGACTAAGAGTGAAGCAGCTCTACAGCTACTGACTTAGAACAATTTCTGAAATTTTTAAAAAATCCTCACCTGAGGACATTTTTCTGTTTGTTTTCATATAGAGTGGGAGGGAGGAAAAGAGAGAGAAACATTGATTGATGTGAGAGGGATGATTGATGTGAGAGGGATGCATCACCTGGTTGCCTCCCGCACGACCCCGACCAGGGCCAGGGATGAACCACAACCAAGGTATGTGCCCTTGACCGGAATCAAACCTGTGACTTTTTGGTCTGCAGGCTGATGCTCTAACCACTGAGAAAATCCGGCCAGAGCTCTGATATTTATTTTTAAGTTAAAAAAGAAAGGTATAGAATCTATAGATTTGTGGCATACATATCATATATACCATGCATGTATAGTATGCTTCTATTTGAGTAAAATATATCCATATGTAATATATATTTTATATGTATATGCATCCATAAACATGTACATATTTATGCATATGTATACATAAACTGGTGGGCTGAAGCCAGCTTGCATAGGCTTGTGAGAACCAATTGTGTGTATCCCTTCCCTACTGCTTGGTCAATGACTCTAGGTCATAGTTTGAAATGGGCCATGTTGGGAGTATTTACACCATAGAAATCAGCACAAGCAACAAACCAGAACTTTTGGTTGTGTTTTTCCAGAGAGCTGGTTGATCAACATTCACTAGTACCCACTGAGTATCATGAACATAGAATATCTCTGAAGGATACACACAGGTTGCTAACATCAGATTTCCCAAGGAAGGGAGAATGGTAGCAAAGGGACAGATGTGAGATTTATTGTTTTATTTTTTTCCCTTTATTGATTTTAGGAAGAGAGGAAGGGAGAGGGAGAGAGAGATAGAAACATCGATTGGCTGCCTCCTGCATGTCCCCTACTGGGGATTGGGCCCACAACTTGGGCATGTGTCCTAACTGGGAATTGAACCGACAACCTCCTGGTGCATGGGATGATACTCAACCACTGAGCCACAACGGCTGGACACAGATGTGAGATTTAAATCGCCCCTCCTGAATTTTTTCCCCAGTAATTATATTATTCATTCTGTATCAGCTATACTAGAAAGCAAACAAAAAGTGTGGCTCCAGAGTTTTAGGCTATGTGACTGTTATTTAAAGTGCCATTGAAAATTGAAAGATGAATAGATCTTAGGGCAAAAGAATGCTTTTGGTTTTGAACTTGCTGAGCTTGAAGAGTGTGGGTGATATCAGTGGAAATATCCTACAGGTAACTCAGAAGAGAGGGCAAAGCTGGTGATCACTTCTGGGAGTCGACAGTTTAGTTGAAATTATGATGGTGGAAGAGGTTTCCAAGCAAGGCCCAACCTGTATGACCTTTTGGGCTGGTCCCAGAGACAAGGGGGATGCAAGTAGTCCCTTGGGGAATGCCAGCCGTGAGGTAGCTATGGGAAGGGTAACTAATCACAGTGGTAGGAAGACCATATAATGATATTAATAGTCGCTTCCTTTTATGGATGGCCTACAAAAAGCATTCTCAGTACTTTTTGAAAGAACATCACCTGACTTAATTCTCACAACCACTCTCTGGGATGGGTATTATGTCCATGATTGCTGGTGAATGGACAAGGACAATCCCAAAGAATAAACCAGGAAAGAGCTTCTGGGAAGGATGTTTACAGAGCATGACCTTGAAAAGTGGTAAGATTTTATTATTTATTTATTTATTTTTTAATCCTCACCCGAGGACATTTTTCCATTTTTTGTTCTGGTAGAGTGGGAGGGAGAGAGAGAGAGAGAGAGAGAGAGAGAGAGAGAGAGAGAGAAACATCGATGTGAAAGGGACACATCGAGTGTCTGCCACCCGCACGACCGACCAAGGCCGGGGACAAACTGCAACCGAGGTACGTGCCCTTAGCGGGAACCGAACCCGGGTCTCTCTGGACCGCAGGCCGACGATCTAATCGGTGAGCCAAACCGGCCAGGGCAATAGTGGTAAGATTTCAAAGGTCAAGACATTTCAGGTAAGGGGAATGATGAGCAAAGGTCAAAGTTGAGCTACTGGATGTAGCCGAGGGTGGAGATTTGTGGGAGCTGAGGGTGGTGCCTGGCCGCCCCATTCTCTGGCAGTTGGAGAGCCACAAAATGTTTCTGAGCTAGGAAATATGATCTAATCAGTTTGACTGGTAGATACAGAATTAAATGTTGTATTACTTAAGCATTTACTCTGTATTCATTGTTAGGGAGGAGGGATGGTAAGAGACAGGAAACATTATCATAAAACTTTGAGGTAGATCAGTAGATGGCCTATGGGTACAGATACTCAGTGTCTGTAAACAGGAACTGTGATGGCCAGTGCCAGTCTCTCTCCATTTTTTTTCCCCCTCATTAAACTTTGTTTTAATGAGTCTTAAAATTCTGTGACAGATTTTTGGTCAAGTTCTTTCCATTACAAAGTACTGATTTTAAAAACTGATAACTTAAAAACTGCCACACACATTTTTTTTCCCTTCTGAAGGTTTTACAGTGCATTATAATCATTAACCAGACTTTTACTATTAAACAGCCAATTGAGACAGTTCTGAGACCATTCTCCCACACTGACTAAGCCTGGAGTGGCAGGTATTGGAAATGATATTCCTTTAGCCTCCTGAGCTTTCTGGGCAGACTTGGTGACAGCCAGCTGCCTCGTGCTCACTGCTTGATGACCCCCACAGCAACTGCCTGTCTCATGTCACAGACAGAAAAACAGCCCAGAGGAGGACAGTCAGAGAAGCTCTCAACATGCAAGGGCTTGTTAGGAACCATTTCAACAATGGCAGCATCACCAGGTTTCAGAAACTTTGGGCCATCTTCCAGCTTTTTCCCAGAACAGCAATCTTCTCCTTCAGCTCAGCAAGCTTGCGAGCAACGTGAGCTGGGTGACAGTCCAGCACAGGTGCACACCCGGCACTGATTGGGCCTGGATGGTTCAGGATGATCACCTGAGCTGCGAAGCCAGGTGCCTGCTTCCATTGGTGGGCCATTTTTGCCCTGACCAGCCACATTGCCCTGACAAACATGTTCTTGACATTGAAGCCCACATTGTCCCCATGAAGAGTTTTACTCAAAGCTTCAGGGTGCATTTAAATAGACATTATTCAGTTGTAACGTTGTAACGTTGACTGAAGCAAAGGTGACCACACTGGGTTTGAGAACAACAGTCTCCACTCGGACAACAGGGATAATACCAATACCCCCATTTTTTTTTTATCTTCACTTTGAGGACATTTTTGCATTTATCTTCAGACAGGTGGGAAGGAGAGAGGGGGGAAGAGAGAGAGAGAAACATCGATGTGAGAGAGACACATTGAGTGGTCGCCACCCACATGACCGCAACCAGGGCCGGGACAAACTGCAACCAAGGTATGTGCCCTAAGCGGGAACCAAACCCAGGACTCTCTGGCCGCAGTCCCGCTGAGCCAAACCGGCCAGGGCCCAATACCCCCATTTTGTAGACGTCCTGGAGGGGCAGACGCGGGGGCTTGTCAGTTGCTGGCAGGATGCAATACAGAGCTCCCAGCGGTGTGGTTCCACTGGCATCGCCGTCTGTATAGGCGACTTTCCATCCCTTGAACCAAGGCATGTTAGCACTTGGCTCCAGCATGTTGTCACCACTCCAACCAGAAACTGGCACAGATGTTACTGTGTCAGGGTTGTAGCCCACATTCTTAATGTAGGTGCTGACTTCTTCAACAATCTCCTCATTGCTCTTCTGGCTGGAGGACGGCTCATGGAATCCACTTTGTGAACACCAACCGTCAGTTGTTTCGCACCCATTGTGTAACCCAGGAGGGCAGCTCACGGGTCTGCCCTTTCCTGGAGACACCTGATTCAGATTCACCAACACCTGTCCTCAGCAGTTAGAGCATCAGCCTGCGGTCCAGAGAGACGCAGGTTCGGTTCCCGCTAAGGGCACGTATCTCTGTTGTAGTTTGTCCCCGGCCCTGGTTGGGTCGTACGGGTGGCAGCCACTCGATGTGTCCCTTTCACGTCGATGTTTCTCTCTCTCTCTCTCCCCCACTCTATGTGAACAAAAAATGAAAAAATGTCCTCGGGTGAGGATAAAAAAACAACAAATTCACCAACACCTGCAGCAACGATCAGAACAGCACAGTCAGCCTGAGATGTGCCTGTAACCTGCTTTTGATAAAGTCTCTGCGTCCTGGTGCATCAATGATGATCACACAATAGTTGCTGGTCTCAAATTTCAACCGAGAGGTATTAGTGGCGATACCATGCTCACAGCCAGCTTTCAGATAGTCCAAGATCCAAGCATACTTGAAGGAGCCCTTCCTTGTCTCGGCAGCCTCCTTATCAGATTTTGAATGTTTTTCCTCCAATCCCACCGTATCTGTAGATCAGAAGGTCAGTAGTGGCAAATTGCTGAAATCTATGTGTCCAGTGGCAATGATGTTGATATGAGTCTTTTCTTTCCCATTTTGGTTTTGATTTAGTGGTGGTTTGTGTGACACCTGTATTCTGGCAACCACCCTGTTGTGACTCTCGCTGATTTGGCTCAGTGGTTGGAGCATTGGTCTGCAGACGGAAGAGTCTTGGGTTCGATTCCGGTCAAGGGCACATACCTCAATTGTGGCTTGGTCCCCAGCCCCCAGGCCAGGGTCCTGCAGGAGGCAACCAGTTGATGTATCTCTCTCAAATTGATGTTTCTCTCTCTCTCCCTCCCTCCCACTCTATCTGAAGATAAATGGAAAAAATATCCAAGGGTGAGGATTTAAAAAACAAGCAAAAAACCTGTTGTGAAAAAGCTAGCTCAGACATTTCTAACATTCACCGTCCCGTGACTTCAAAAATCACTGCTCACACAGACAGAAGATTTCTACCGATGGCTGGTATTTGCATGAAGCGAGAACAGTCTAATGTTTTCTCGATCAGGTAGCCTTTGTCGTTCACACTTCTTGGTGTAATTATTACAGTGTTCACAGACAAAAGCTTTGTGCCCAGGAACACTCCATGTTATAATTCCAGTTTCCATCTGCACACACTCAGGTTTCTTTTGGAAACACTTCCGGAGGTGATGCTAACCGTGCTGGCTGCTGTGCAGGTCAGGTCCGTGTGGGCAGCTAAGGAAGACTTTCAGGACGTTCATCCAACCTGGTCAAGGACAGCAGGGTGCTGAATAGTTAAATCAGTACTGAATCCATCACCCAAAGCCAGTTCTAGACATGATGTCAGTGTCATTAAGCTGGGAGAAACAGTAGGTGACTGAAGACTCTTCAAGGCACCAGATATGCCTGACTTTATGTCGCTCACACAGTCCGCGATCGTCTTCTTTGTTTTCGGTGATAACACCAGCAATACCACCATTTTCCCTAACTTCAACCTGAGTGCACATATCACAGCATACACGGAGGGAGGAAGAAATGTGGTGTTTGGATCCTCTAGTAATATCTGCCTCTCTGGGCTTCCCAGGATGGGGAACATGGCCAGGAGCCCCCCAAAGAGCATGGCAAAAGGCTGGGGTCCAGGGGGATCCCTCCCATGCACTGCTGAGGCCCACCTGCTGGAAACCGGCACGCAGGCGCAGTGAGCATCAGCCACATCCATGCCTTCCAGCTCTGCTCGTAGTTGGGTTTTTGACTCGAGCTGAATTTGCCTGTTGCGGTGGCGTATTGTTCATCTTTTTGTCGTTATAAGTAAATTATGGGCTGGAGGCTCTATTCTCCAGAAGACGGTGAATTAGGGAATAAAGAAAGTGGAGGTGAATAAAGACATGATTATTTGTTGACATATTTTATGTGTATGATTTATTTATGAGTTGTGCTAAGAAGAAATATTCCTCTTCCAACACACACACGCACAAATCCTGTCTCTGTTCTTTAGAAAGACATTGTGCTTGTAGAAAAAATCCTTTTACCTTGGAAATACACATGTACCCAAACAGTATAAAATTCCACCCTAGCTTTCAACGCAGTCTTTCTTTAGACTACTGTTGTCTTAAGTTTGTGTGTCATTAGGAATAATACCAATAATGAAGTGTCAAATAGGAAAAGAAATAACACATAGTTCAGAAAAAGGACTGCCTGGACTTCATGCCGACCAGCTCATAATCCTGACTTGTAATTCCTGTTTTTCTAGTCTTTGATCCCAGGCCAAAATAGCATTCCAGTTTGTTTGTTCCTTTCAGTTCTGCATCATTTGTTTCGTGATTAAGGACCTAGAAGCCTCTTTTGTTCTCTGGCATCTGTGTGTCTTGTTTTCATTGGGTTGTACATGGGTGTAGATGGATGTTTATATAAAATAGCTGCCTTTTCTGGTCCACAGATTAGGACACCTTTGCCTTGACAAATGCTCAGTGACCAGAAGGACAGGATGCTGGAATTTGGGTCTTTGTAAAATGTGTGCTGTGTGGTTCTGAGAGATTCCCCGATTTTCCTTCATTGCTAAGAAATTCACAGATTAGTTGGGCAAAATAACCATGTTCTTGGGTCTTGCTTTAGTTAGTTAACTCATGCAGGGGTTTAGCATGTCACGGACTCCCTCACATCCCTGTGGAGAGTACTGTTTCTCCTCTTCTCTCTCAGAGGAGTGTAGAATCAGCCACGTGTTAATAGATGGGAAGGAAATGAGAGCCATGTGATTGCTACCTGGGCAGGGAGCCAGCTGGAGGAGTGGCCCCTCTGAATGGGACTCACAGTTAGCACAGTCCTCGATGGGTTTCTCTGGGGCAGTGGTCTGAACTTCAGCAGAATCAGAATGACCTAAGACTCGGGAAAACACAAATTCCTGAGCCTCTCCCCAGAGTTTCTGATTTGGTGGATCTGTGGTCAGGCTCAAGATTCTGTGTTTCTATCAAGTTCTTAGCAGATGCAGATTCTGCTGGTTTGGGGACCCCTTTGAAAATCCAAGTGCTGGTTCAGTAAGGCAAAAGACTCTGAGTCTCCACCAGCCCCGAGTCCCCTCTGATTTGGGGAAGAACTAAAGAATTTGGTTATTGTAACCCCCATATTTTGTATAGCATTTCCATATTTGTAAATCACTTTAATATACTTTGCTTCTCACAACAAAACCAAATCTTATGAGGTAGGCAGGGGAGGAGTTAACCTTGTTGGGGCTGTTTGGACCTTGGGTAAGGAAGTGACTTACCCAAGGGGCAAATGGCAGAGCTGAGACTTGCACCTGGATTTGCTTACTGTAGCCTTAGTCTACCCTGTCTTCAAAGCTAGTCAAAAGCTGGGACTTCCGGTCAAGAGGGCGGGTAGGTAAATGCAGTATTGTGTCCTCCCACAACCACATCACAGTTACAACTAAACTGCAGAACAACCATCATTCAAAACCGCCAGAAATCGAGCTGAATGGAAGTCCTGCAACTACGGAATTGAAGCAGCAGCTACATCCAGGCTGGTAGGAGGGGCGGAGGGGACGGGCTGGTCCCACACCCACGTGTGGCGGATAAAAATCAGGAGGCTCCCGCGGCTGGGAAGGTCCTTCCTGAGGACTGAGGGGTCCTCGTCCCACACCAGGTGCCCCGCTCAGGGTTCCAGTGCCAGGAAGAGAGTCCCCATAACTTCTGGCTGGAAAAACCAGCGGGAACTGAAGCTCAGGGAGGCTGAGGTGGCTGGAGCCCCAGGCAGCTCCTTAAAGGGCCCGCGCACGGACTTATCGGACTCTCTCCCTCTAAGCTCGGAGGGGAGGCAGCTCCACGGGCGCCAGAGACATACAGGGAAGAACTGAACTATTTGGCACTGGAGCGAGGGCTGGAGAGGGGGCTTTCTCTGGGACAGACGTGCTGTCAGAGGCCTTTGTTCCTTTGGTGAGTCCTTCCCTGGGGTGGCAGACAGCCGCCATATCTGGGACTCCAGCAACCTGGCTCACACTGGTAGCCCCGCCCTGCTGACTCCCTGAGGCCCCGCCCCACCCAACTTTCAGGCCCACCCAAGCTGTTGCCATAGGATTGGCCTTTCTTGGATCCTGCTTCAGGTTTTCCTAAATTCTTTCAAGCAAGCAGCCCCACACCTCTCGTTAAGTAATACATAGAAACAAACACAGGGAAGCAGCCAAAGTGAGGAGACAAAGAAACAGGTCCCAAATGAAAGAACAGAACAAAACCCCAGGAAAAGAACTAAGTGAAATGGAGATAAGCAGCCTAACAGATGCTGAGTTCAAAACACTGCTTATAAGGATGCTCAATGAACTTGGTGAGAACCTCAGTGAACTTAGTGAGGGCCTCAAGAGCATAAAAAAGGAGCAGTCAGAAATGAAGCAGGCACTAACTGAAATAAAGAATAATTTACACAGATTCGATAGTAGAGTAGGTAAAGCCAAGAAGCAAACCATTGATTTGGAATCTAAAGAAGCAAAAAATACCCAATCAGAACAGCAAAAAGAAAAAGAATCCAAAAAGTGAGGATAGTGTAAGGAGCCTCTGGGACAACTTCAAGTGTGCCAACATTCGCATCTTGGGGGTGCCCGAAGGAGAAGAGAGAGAACAAGAAATCAAAAACCTATTTGAAACAATAATGCCAGAAAAATTCCCTAACTTGGTGAAGGAAACAGACATACAAGTCCAGGAAGCACAGAGAGTCCCAAACAAGATGAACCCCAAGAGGCCTACACCAAGACACATCATCATCAAAATGCAAAAGGTTCAAGACAAAGAGAGAATCTTAAAAGCAGCAAGAGAAAAGCAGTTAGTAACCTACAAGGGAGTTCCCATTAGACTGTCAGCTGATTTCTCAAAAGAAACTTTGCAGGCCAGAAGGGAGTGGCAAGAAATATTCAGAGTGATGAAAAGCAAGAACCTACAACCAAGATTACTCTATCCTGCAAAGCTGTCATTTAGAATCAATGGCCATGTAAAGAGTTTCCCAGGCAAGGAAAAGCTAAAGGAGTTCATCACCACCAAACCATTATTATATGAAATGTTGAAGGGTCTTCTTGAAGAAAAAGATAAAAAATATGAACAAACAAAATGGCAATGAATACATAGCTATCCACAATTGAATTTACAAACAAAATGAACAAGCAGAACAGAAACATTCTCATAGATATAGAGAACATTTTGTTGGTTGCCAGATAGGAGGGGGGAAGGGGGAATGGGTGAAAAAGGTGAAGGGATTAAGAAGTACAAATTGGTTGCTAGACTGACAAATCTCAAAGGGAAGGGGGGTTGGGAGGGTGGGAAGAAATAAACCAAAGATCTTCTGTGCATATATGCATAACCAATGGACACAGACAACAGTGTGGGAAAAGGCGGGAGGGGGAAAAATGAGGAACATCTGCAATATATTCAACAATAAAGATTTAAAAAAAGAAAATAAAAAAAATAAAAAAAATAAAATTGGGTGGAGAAAAGAGGCAGAAGATATTTCAAGCTAATTCATTGATGTTTATAGTAGGAACCATTAGATACTAACTTAAAGAGGGTTAAAAGAGAAACATCTGTAACAAAAATAAATAAATAAGTAATTTTAAAAATATAAAAAATAAATAAAGCTAGTGAAAAGCTTAGAGGTCTTTTGCTCTGATACTACTTAAAGTTTGTTTTAATCACCTCTCATACTAAGACAGCCTCTCATTTTAGAACAGTTGTAGATCGACAGAAAGGTTGTAAACATAGTGCACAGAGAGTTCCCACAGGGCCCACACTTCATTTCTTCTCTTACTACTACCTTACAATAGGAAGGTGCATGTGTCACAATTAAAGGAACCAATTCTAATATATTACTATTAATGAAAGTCTGTACTTTACCCAGATTCCCTTCGTTTTTACCTAATGTCCCTTTCCTATTCCAGGATCCCATCCAGGGTTCAACATTCTGTTCAGTCGTCGTATCCTGTCAGGCTCTTCTTGGCTGTCACAGTTTCTCGGGCTTTCCTTGTTTTTGATGACCTTGACAGTCTGAGGAGTACTGGTCAGGTATTCCATAAAATGTCTCTCAGTTGGAATTTGTCTGATGTTTTTCTCATGAATAGACTAGGATTATGGGGCCCTGGCCCGGTGGCTCAGTTAGATGCTCAGTTGGGAGCATCCTTCTGATATGCCAACGTTGTGGCTTCAGTCCTCAGTCAGGGCACATTCAAGAATCAACCAATGAATCTACAAACAAAATGAACAGGAAGAACAGGAACATTCTCATAGATACAGAGAATATTTTGTTGGTTGCCAGTTGGGAAAGGGGTTGGGGGAATGGATGAAAAAGGTGAAGGGATTAAGAAGCACAAATTCATTGCTAGACTGACAAACCTCAAAGGGAAAGGGGTTGGGGGGGTGGGAAGAAATAAACCAAAGAACTTATATGCATAACCAATGGACACGGACAATAGTATGGGAAAAGGTGGGAGGGGGGCGGGAGTGGGGAGGAGGGGGTCAATGGGGTAAAAATGTGGAACATCTGTAATACATTTTACATCCAACAATAAAGATGTGGGAAAAAAAAAAAAAAAAAAAAAGAATCAACCAATGAATGCACAAATACGTGGAACAAACTGATGTTTCTCCTTTCCTCTCTCTCCAAAATCAGTAACAAAACAACAACAAAAAAATTAGACTAAGGTTATGGGTTTTGAGGAGGAAGACCACAGAGGTAAAGTGCCATTGAGAGTGCATATTGTCATATCGCATTGTCACATCACATTGAGGGTACCTATTGTCAACATGCTTCATCACTGCTGATATTGACCTTGATCACCTGGTTGACGTAGTGTTTGTCGGTTTCTGCACTGTGAAGTTACTTTTCCCAGCCCACTGTGTGCAGCCCACACGGAAGTGGGGCGTTATGTTCCACCTCCTTGAGGGCAGAGTATCTACATAAATTATTTTCTTCTTCATGCAGTTTTGTCTATCCTCCCTCATTTATTTATTTATTCAGTTAATCAGTATTTATATCAGTATGGATTCATGAATATTTATTTGGGTTACAATCCAATAGTCCTTTATTTATTTCAGTGACCCAATTCTTTCAGCTTTGGCTAGTAGGCGCTTTTTCAGTTGACTCCTGTGTCCCTTTGATATAAACCCATTATTGTCGGTATTTGAAGCACCTGTACATCCTTACTTTCTGGCACTACAAGACGGTTTAGAGACTCATCTTGTATGATTCCTGTGTCAGGCCTAGAATCATATTTTTAATATTGGTCTCAATCCACTGAATTGAGTTCACCGTCCATTACCTGAGTCATGTCCCACAGTGAAACACATTAATCTGTCACATGTTACAAATAAGGAAATTGGCACCTTGAAAGGTGCAGTGGTTTATGCACGGTCACATGTAGTCGTTAGCAACGCCAGGGCCATGGCCACGTCCAGGTCTCGGCCCCCTGGCCTTGTAGTCCTGCGCCTTGTCTACCAACTTACACTGGCAAATTCTGCTGTTCAGAACCTGGTTCCGCATACTCCCCTCACCCACGCCTATGCCTAGGCAATCAGATGTGAACTCTACTAGATGTGCTGCTGTCTACCCAGGACAGGTCTCCGCAGAAAGGGACAAGGAGCACGGGCCAGATTCTTGGGGGGCAAGTCTGTTTTCCTGTCGGGACGAGGCTTTGTAATGGTGAACGAGTGAAAACCCCACAGAATGTGACTGCTGAGGCCAGCGCTTTGTAACTGAGCCTTGTCATGACTGGCCTCTGTTTTGTTGGGAAGTGGGGTCAGGAGGGGGACTTGTAGCATCCATACACTCTCTATTTGGATTTTCTTCCTTTCCGGGGGGAGGCAGAATGAAGTGAATCCAAGCCTCAAAACCATCAAATTTTGCTTCATCCTATGATCTCCTGGCATCCTCCATAAAGACAGAGCTGAACAGACAGGTTTTTGGTGTTCTAAAGGCCCAAACAACCTGGTATTAGGATCTGGTGTGACTAATCAATTACACCAAGAAGCTTATTTTCTTTTGTGGGAGGAAATAATTCAGTCATCGAAAGGTCCGTAGATACAGAGAGTAGTAAAGAGTAAACTTATTTCACATTGGCTTCTCAGATGTTCCGTTTCAAAAGATATTTTTTGGTTTTTTTAATAATTGAAGGTGGTGCTCAGGCTGAAAAATTATTCTTATAAAGGGGTTTACAGGATTAAGGCAGCAGTGATGTATTAGGACATTTTGTTCGCAAGTAACAGAAACATATCCAGCTTCAGGACAATTTGAAAGAAAATTTATTGGTTTATGTTGCTAAAAAGCCTAATAGTAGGGCTACCTTCAGGCATGGCTGGATCTGAGGGCTCAAATCATGTCACCAGGGCCTTGTTTCTTGTCATCTCCCAGCCTGTTTTCATCTGGCTTCATCCTTAGGCAGGCTTCTCCATGTGTCACAGCTACAGACCTGTTTTTTTTTTGTTTGTTTGTTTATCCTCACCCGAGGACATTTTTCTATTTTTTATTCAGATAGAGCAGGAGGGAGAGAGAGGAAGAGAGAGAGAGAGCAACATCGACGTGAAAGGGACACATCGAGTGGCCGCCACCCCCACGACCCAGCCAGGGCCGGGGACAAACTGCAGCCGAGGTACGTGCCCTTAGCGGGAACCGAGCCTGGGCCTCTCTGGACCGCAGGCCGACGCTGAGCCAAACCGGCCAGGGCTACAGACCTGTTTTTACATGCTAAACAACTCTATCCTGCAATGCTTGTTGCCTCTGATTGTCCCTGCCTTTGGTCATGCCCCTAACCCCAAACCAGTTCCTGGGGACAGTCATCAGGGCTGTCCCTGGTCAGGCAGGAGTCCGAGGAAGGGAGGGTGTCTCAGGAAGATTGAAGTTCTGGTAGCAGAAGGATGAGTTGGCTGGACCAAAATAATGGATATTTTGCTTTTCAGTGTTGTGAAGACTCAGGGTAAATACAGGAATGCGTAGAGGCTCAGCTCCGGTGCTATCGGTGCATTTGTTTGGTTAGTCCCTTCTCAAGCTACTCACTTATTTTGTGAGTGCTTCTAGAGCAGCGGTTCTCAACCTGAGGGTCGCGACCCCTTTGGGGGTCGAACAACCCTTTCACAGGGGTCACCTATGACATAACAGTAGCAAAATTACAGTTATAAAGGAACAACAAAGATAATTTTATGGTTGGGGATCTCCACAACATAAGGGACTGTATTCAAGGGCCGCGGCATTAGGAAGGTTGAGAACCACTGCTCTAGAGAGACCTTCTAGTTACTCTTTGATTAATGTACTAACCTGACTGCCAGCCCTTGTTAGGCCCTCAGCACGCGTTCTTGCGGTTTTTATTGCTAATTTCAAGGCTACTTTCAGCTGTTCTTGGCTAGGTGATGGTGATCCTCTCTTTATACTTGTTTAACCAGGTCAATGTTAGGCAATTTGTTTTGGCTGAATGTAGATACCTTCAATAAATCTGCTTGGATAAAGGAGGTACTTCCAATCTTCCTTTTTCCTTAATGCCATTCCTAGCTCAGATTATTTGTAGTTAACTCTAATTCTTCCTTCTGGAAAGGAGAACGGTGATTATTATTATCTTTATTGTTACATGAGCCAAGAATGACTAGTTCCAGATTTTTAAAAAATTTAATTGAAAGTTTGACTATTCAGGTCTCTTGCTTGTTTTCATTGTTGCTACCAGCCTTCTGCAGTTTTCACTGTTTATTAGTACCTTTGCCTGAAGGTGGACAAGATAAGGTCAAAGGGTGTAATAAAACCTTGGCAGCATCCTTTTTTCTTATCTTTTTCTGGAGGGGCTACTACTTACTTGGTGATGTTTTTGTGCAAAACCAGTTTTGTTCATTGAACAAAATGAATGGTGATGGATTATCCGAGTTTCAGTTAATCATCTTTTTCGTATCTCCTTTTACAATAGGACGTTGAAAGTTGGCTGCAAAGTCACCTCCTTCTGGTTGCCGAGACTTCAGATCTTTTTCCATTTGCCTACTTCTTGAGTCCTATGAGGATCAAGTTCAAAACGAATTAATGCCAAGTTCAGAAGAGGGTAAGTGTTTGGGTCTGTTCATCAGTCTCAAAGTGTCTGTTGTTTTTATATTTCACAGCCCAATAGACAAGATTTTAAAAATCTGTCTCCATTGGCACAGATAATGGAGTTTACTATATATTGATTTCATTTTGTCCATTTCTGTGTTTATTTGTAGGATTACTCGACCAGTTCAGTGCCATCAAATTTTTTTTCCTTTTTCTAATCTCCAAAGCATTTGTAGCTGGGCTATGGTTGAGATTCACAAAAACCATTTTGATTAGGTTTCTCATTCATTTATATACTCCATAAGCAGGGCATGCCTTTGTGTTAGGAGAATATGTTTTGGAAGACTAATGAGGTGGAAGGGTTTGTGTTTCATTTCCCTTGGTTTCCCTCTGTTCAGACACCTGCATTTGCCATTAATTACTACTTCCACGACACACTCTCTTTGTCTGTTGTGCAGTGTTTTAAAATAATATTGGAAGGGAAGCTGGGTGCTGAGGCACATATCTGCATTGGAATAAATGGTTTTTTTTTTTTGAGTGAACAGAAGGCTTATTTAAGAGTAATTGCTATTTTGGTGCCATTTTAAGAAGGTTTTGTTTCTTTTCATCTTTTTCTGTAATCATTGCTTATTCCCTATAGCTGGTCTTATTCTCCTCTGGTCACCTCCTTTTTTTTTCTTAATCAAACAATTCTGAATACTGTTTGTGTTGCAGTGTTTCAGGATAGACACTTGCTTTCTCTAGGGTTTCTTTTTAGTACCAGGCTCTTGGGTCAAACCAGTGCAAAGCAGTTGGGTTTGCAAGAGGTAAATGCTTGCTATGCCATTTAAAACTATTTATTCGTGAAAGGTATTTTAACAGAAATATATTTTCTTTTGGAGGTTCGGCCTATTGCTTTTCTTTTATTTTAGGTAAACTTTTTTATTACTTCATTAATCCTCACCCAAGGATATTCCTCCATGGATTCTTAGATGGAGAGAAGGGAAGGAGGAAGGGAGAGAAACATTGACGTGAGAGAGACACATCGATTGGTTGCCTCCCCCATGAGGCCCCAGTGGGGGCCAGGGATAGAACCTGCAACTCAGGTGCGTGCCCTTGACCGAGAGTCGAACCCACGGCCCTTTGGTCAGTAGGCTGATGCTCTAACCGCTGAGCAAAACTGGCCAGGGCTATTTTAGGTAAACTTTTTATTGAAGTGTAACACACATACAGGAAAGTATACAAAGTGGAAGTGTATAGTTTAATGAGTTTTCATAAGATGAACATGTCTGTAACCAGCTTCCAGATCAAGAAACAGAATGTTACCACTTCCTTAGAAGCTTCCTTGTATTGTCCCCAGTCCCTGTGCCTACTGCAAAAGGGTCCCCTGACTTGTAACACTATTAGATTAGCTTTGCCTGTTTTTGTAATTTAAATGACTCTTTGTTTCTGTCTGCGAGATTCACTCATATTTTTGTGTGATGTTGGAGTTTCTTTATCCCCTTTGCTGTTAGAATTCCATTGTATGAATACCAACATTTGTTTTTCCATTCTGCTATTGATAAACATTTGGGTTTTTCCCAATTTAGGTGATTACAATGAATGCTGCTATGAACATTCTTGTACATAGCTTCTGGTGAATGTGTGCGTCTTTATCAACTGTATACCTAGGAGTAAAAGTTCTGGGCACAGGGTTGGCATATGTGTAGGTTTGGTTGATTTACCTCTTTCCAAAGTAGTTGTGCCAATTTCCTCCAGCGGTATATAAGTTCTAGTTCATCTGCATCCACACTGGACATTGTCTATCTGTTTCATTTTAGCCATTCTGTTGGATGCTTAATGGTATCTTGTGATTTTAAAATTACATTTCCATGATGACTAAAGGAATTGATCACCTTTTCTTGAGTTTACTGGATATTAGTATCTTGCTTTAAAAAATACTTTGATCTTGGTTATGTTCTATATTAAAAGAAATTTTTTTTCTTTATTGATTTTTAGAGAGAGACAGAGAGAGAGAGAGAGAGAGAGATAGAAACATCAATGAGACAGAACAGCAGTTGGCTGCCTCCTGCATGCCCCTACTGGGGATTTGGCCCACAACCTGGGCATCAAACCAGTGACCTCCTGGTGCATGGGTCAACACTCACATTCAACCACTGAGCCACACTGGCTGGGATAGTTATGTTCTTTAGTCATTAAAGTCACAACCATGATTTCAGTGTTAAACAACACTAAATAAAAAACTCAAAATAAGGATTTTATTAGCATTTATTAAGTCGTGATATGAACTTTTAGGCCAAAGAACAAGTCTCCAGATCTTCTCTTGATTTTATTATCCCCGTCCTTAGATTTACAACAGTTTTGGAAGTTTAAGGCACACATGCAATTAAAATTCGCAGTCTTTCATCTCATGTTAGTTGAGTGAATGTGTTGGACATCATAAGGGATGCCAAGATGGATAATTTGGTCTCAAACTTTAAGAAGCTCAAATATGAACATGGCAGAGTAAAATGATTCTATTACGAAGCTCCAAAAATGTGCCCTGGGCACTCTGAGAAAAGAGGGATTAAGTCTATGAGAGGAATACAGGAACATTTCATAAACATTGAAATGCCTTTGAACGTGACTGTCAAAATGTTTGTGACTGGAGGTGGAAGGAACGGGCATTTCCCCAACTGTGGCCCATTTGGGGGAAAGCATGTAGTTCAGAATGGCTGGATTATAGGATGTGCAGAAGGATACCGAAGAGGAAAGTCAAAGGGAGTGAAATAAATTTTCTTAATACTCAAAGAGAGACTACCAATCAAAAAAGAACCAAAAACCTCATTAGGAAATGCCAATGAAAACACACGGAGATGCCATTTTTTTTACTATCCTATTTGCTGACAACAATGTTTGACAAGAGATTATATTGACAAATGTGTGGAGAAATAGTCTCCACTTGTGGCTGAAAGGAGAATAAATTGCTTTAAATCTCTATGGAAAACAATCTGGCAATGTTTTTCAAAGTTAAAAATACGTATACTTTTGACCCAGCAATTCTCTTTTAAAAACATACGTTATAAATAACTTATGCATGAGCAGAAGGCTATCATGGTAAAAGATTAGAAATAACCTAAGTGTGGGAGATGGTCCCTCCATTCAGTGGCTTCCCGTGCAGCCAAAGGGAAGAATGGGGGAGGTCCCTCTCTATTGATATAGTGATATGAAATCATTTTTCAGTTGTTATTGTTAAACTAGAAAAAAGAAGGTGTAAAAGAGGGAACAGCTGATAGCATTTGTGTATAAGTTGGGGGGAAATCCTCATGCATCTCAAAATAAACTTGAAATTGATTACATCAGTTGCTTCCTGAGAGGAACATTAGGTGGTTGATGGAAAAGAATGGGAGAGTTTTTAATGTATACTCTTTTGCAACTTTTGAATTTTTGAATCATATAAATGTATTACCTAATCAAAATAGATAAAATGTCTCCCACTCCCAAAATAGGAAATAAGATCATAGAGTATTTTGAATAACAATCTAACAGTTATACTTTTGCATAATCTGTTAGGATTTATACAATTCTTTTAACTTCATTCCTTCATTTAATCTTCGTAATAACCAAGTGAGGAAACAATTTTTATTTCTGTTTTATAAATGAGAAAGCTGAGATTTGGGTATTTAAGCCATTGCACAAAATCTTTCAGTGACTGATACTAGATTTGGAACATCAAGTGTATTGCTTAAGAAATAGCTTCATTGAAGCTTGGGAACCAATAGCATATGAAATTATACGTGTAAGCAATTTGTAGTGTATTACTTAAAGGACTCAATTTACAGAATAATTCACAGACATCATGTATATTCACATTTAAAATGCTTCAACATTATGGCAACATTTTTCAAAAATACAAAAAAGAGACTTTCAGTAAATTAAAAATTATTTTGTAGTCTGAAAAAAAAAGAAAGAGCTTCATCGATTGTAATTTTATTAAAAAGACAAAAGGCAAGGTATTGGCCTATTTTTGGGCTCAGTGAACATGTACAGAATCACGGAAGTTGAAGTTTAGTGCTCCAAGAAGTTTATTCACAATGTTTGTCTAGCTCTTTGCCTGCACACAGGGTCAGCGCTGTGATCAAGCCTCAGCTCAGTGTAGAGTAAGGCTTGCTCTCAGACTCTGGCCCTGGGTGAACAAGTTGAAATTCATCAAGGAAGAGGTGGTTGAAGTTTATGCTTAATGCAAACTGGATTTGTTTTGGAAGTCTAAGAGTGTCATCTGTTTTGTTTTTTACTGATGGGGAGGATTTGTGTCTCACAAACCTTAGTTGATGATGGTGCATTTTATATCTGTTCTGCCATGATTTTGGCAAACGCCACATGAGCGGATTATGTTCCTTTAATAGCACTGGGCCTTTTCCTTTCAGAGTATTAAATTCCTCTTTCTATCAGAAGCAAAGGGCCTATTCAGATACAGAGACTGGAACTTTCTAGAATGGGCTGAGTAGCAGTTCTACCCACTTGGTCTTACTTGACCTTCACAGCACTAGTTATACTGATGAGCAGTTAGAACATTCTGTTGGGTGTTCAATATTGGGTGAGGAGTGAGGCACTGATGAGGAAAAAATGTGAATGGGTGTGCCCAAGATCTCATCAGTTCAATTGGTGGAGTCGGCCATGAACCCAGGAACTAGAAACTCAGTAGAACAAAGAGAACCTATTATAAAAACAAATTCACTACACCCAAGGAACTCCATGAAAAGAAAGGAATGAATCAGGGGTAACTGAATTTAAAAAAAAAGAGTAACAAAACTGTATACTTCATTGAAAAATAAAATTTGGTCATTAAAATAAAATTAAACAACTAGCTAAAAGACAGATTGGAAAACCAGAAAATGTAGAAAACAGACAAATTCGGAAGAAAGGGTAAAAGAATTCAGGAGTTTAAAGGCTAACAATGAGACCAACTTTATAAACAGAAAGCCTTCTATGAGAAATGTGCATCATAGGTACACAGAGAGAGGGGAAAATGCTCATTTGATAATCAGGAGACATGAAAAAGGCAACAGATAATCTAGTGCCTCACTCTTCGATTCTTTGTAAAAACAAATATATGAAATAAGCAGGTGGGAAATAAAGCCAGAGTAGGGAAAACTGATGAAAGTTTTTCACTTTTTAAAAAATTTGCTATATTCTAATTTGAGTGGCCTGATGCCTTAGTTGAAAAAAAATCCATCCATTCCCGTCTTGCGCAGATGTGACCATCTGTGACTATCTCGGAACAGGAAAAGGCTGGTTAACTGGGAGCCTGTTTGGCGCCCTGGAGGCTGGTCAGCGATTGCCCCGGGACAGGCTTTGCAGGATTTGTCGCACAGCAGTTTCATTACAATCGTTACGTGAATAGTGGGTTCCTGGATGATGGGAGTCAGCACTAAGTTCACTTTCAGGGGTTGACTGTGGGTCACTGTCATCCTGCGAGGTCTCATGAACCTTCTGGTGACCAAGGGACACCATGGGTCTTTGAAGTCATGGTTATGGAGGGTGTGATTTGTCTTCCTTCTTTATCTGCCCAATTGCTTTATCCTTTATTCTGATCCATCCCATTGGAAGTGATTAATATCCCACCCCTTTAGTACCATTGGCAAGACTCCTTGGCCAGAGGGACACCTACCAGACCCAGTGTGGTATTTCTTATGCTCTTCTAAAAAAATTCTTTCCAAGTGTCTACTAGTTTCCAGGTAACATAGTTTGGTCACCATATTCCTGTTTAAAAACCACCAGATTTTAAATTAAAGAGTGTCAGTGCAGAATGACTTTTTGTTTGTCTAGGGTCCAAGTTTGAACTTTTTTTCTGTGCGATTTGGATAGAACCTGTTTCTTTTTTTTTTGTATCCTCACCAAAGGACATTTTTCCATTTTTTGTTCAGATAGAGTAGGAGGGACAGAAAGGGAGAGAGAGAGAGAGAGAGAAACATCAATGTGAAGGGACACATTGAGTGGCTGCCACCCACACAACCCATCCACGGCCGGGGACAAACTGCAACCGAGGTACGTGCCCTTAGCGGGAACCGAACCTGGGTCTCTCTGGACCGCAGGCCGAGGCTCTAACCGCTGAGCCAAACTGGTGAGGGTGAACCTAAGTTTCTTTACAGAAGGTAAGACGCATTGCAGGGCTTGCTGTTTTGTACCACCCCCCCCTTTTATTTTCTGATCTGTGTGAGGGAAATGGCCAGACTGCAGCGAATACTATGGTTGGAATGGCGAGAGAGCTGTTTGTCCAAATACTCTCTTTGGAGCAGAAATGCCCAGGTAAAGCTGGGTCTCCAGTGAGTGTGTTTATGTGAATTCAAGTCGTGTAAATGATTCTTGGCATAGGGTAGCTGTAGTGATATTCATCATTATACAAAACTTTTAAAGTTATTTTGGTTTGATGCCCTACCTTGTTCAGACTGAACGATTTTGACATCCTTATGGACAAAGGCTTAGAAAGAAACAGTCTCTCTGGATATGGAGAATAAATAATAACCTCATGTCTATAGATAACTTGCAAAAAAAAATAATCCGACGTGTTTGACTAGAAAGTCTTTTCGTGACTAATAAAAGCAGCTAGATGATTCCTAAGGCTTGGGACGGTGTTTTGGCTTGAGTGTCTATGTATTTGGACGTCATAGCTCCTTTGTCTCCATGAAAAGTGTAGTTCCTGGGGAGGGTGGAGGGTGGGGCGCCCTGGAAGAGGAAGAGAGGTACGGGAGGAAAAGAGCCGCGCTCGGCCTCTCTGCGGCTGTTACCCGCGGTGTGACCCTTCCTCCGAGGACGTTCCCAGGTCTGTCCCAGTGACCGAGGAAGTGTTTCAGATGGTCTGTCACTCCTATTGTGTTGATTAACATGAACTGTCTGGTCCACACTGTGAAGCAAGGGCTCTGCTGGGGGGCATGCTGCCACCTTTCAGTTTTGCTGTGACCATCTAGCAGAGTGCTGGCGGCATTGGCCGTTTCCCAGTGGAGCCTGTTTGTGTGGTGGTGGAAGGGCCTCAGGACTTGACATTTGTTTGTTCAGTCGGCTCTCATTGAGCCTCTACTGTGGCAGGGCCTGAAGGAGGGAGTGGATATACATCCACAGCTTCTGAGTAAAGTGAGCTTCCTTCCTCGGCTGTGAACTGCTCAATCAGTGATACAGTCTGACTGCTTTTTAACAAGCTTAATCTTTTTCCTGGTAATCTCTTTGGTTTTCATACTGAGACGAATAACAGCGCTCAATTAGTAAGTTCCTATTTAAGATGAAGATCGACAGTTCGGTCATAATTCAGCTGCTGTGTACTACTTTAATGAGACATTTAAACCCAAGTTCTGAGCAACCTTTCCTACAGGGACAGGAAATTAGAACTTGGGGGTGTAACTCACCCTGAAAGAAACCCCAGGGAAGAAGTGTTTGGTTTGGGAAGATGAGGGCCCGGCTCCCAGGCAGAGCTGACAAATGGTTGGCCATCGGGAATCGAGCTGTAGATGAGTCGCCAGAACCATCAGGTGATGAAGCAAAACTACTCCAGTGAAGGTTTTAATCTTTTCATCGTTTAAGGTAGTATTATGTTCCAAAAAGCCCAGAGTAGTTTTAGGTGAGGTGGAGGAGGGGAAAGGGAATTGGGTGGGGAAATGATTGAAATCTGGGAACCCGGGAATGGTACTCGTATTTAATGGTTTGCAGAGTTTTAGGGCTGGGGAATCCTGGAAACTACCATACCGTGATCTCTGAGGGTTGATGTACTACACGGAGTTAAGGATGTATGACTGTGCATGCGCCTGGCATGAGTTACACTGAAGTAGAATTAGATGAACGTTTTCAGTACCGAGTCTCCTGAGGTGGCTCATATGAGACCTTTCTAAATCAGCAGAGCAACACCTAAAATTTCATCTAATTTCATGTATTGTTTAAGGATGTTAACATTTTTTTTTCTGTTGTAGAAGATTAGACAGTACCTTCTGATTTCTGAGGTTTCAGCCTGCTACAGTGCATTATAATGAGTGTAGATGAGATAACCAGGTACATGGTCATGGTGACATGACATTGGGCAAATCAGGAGCCTGTGGGCCTCAGTTTTCCCATCCCTAAAATAAAAGGTTGAACTACTTACATTTTGCTTAACTTCTTAAATTCTTTTCCTTATTTCTGTTCAGATTTCTGATCTTAACCCGAATCAAATATTAGTCTTGTTGACTAGAATTTTGCATGTCATTCTGGTGCCTGGGTAGTTCAGGGGCCTCTTGACTATTTTATGCTAAGACTTTATTCATGTCTGGGCTCCTTTTTCAAAGCATAAAAGAATGTCAGAGGAGGCCTCTCCACCTGCCCTCCCGTTTTATTAGTTATTTGGTGAGATAATCCACTTAAGAGTATCCCCAAGAAGTGTTATTAATGGTACAAAAACTCTCTATAGTCTCATTCATACTTGAATAAGATTATTCCCTTTTATGTTTAAGAAAAAGGAAAACCGTTGCGATCTCTCTGGAGGTGTTTATTCATTCAAGCTGCAAGATGGGCTGTGGTTGTTATGTCTGATTCCTGAGAGCTTTAGCAGCAGGGTTCTGTCTACAGTGTTTGTTTGCTTTTGTTTTTGTGTGTGTTTGTTTAGACTAAAATTAATAAAGAGCTTTTATTTCAAACCCTGAGGATAATTAATACAGGTTTCTTCCTGGTGGTGCTTTGTCAGCCCTTGCATGAGAGAAAACAGTAAAAGAATATCCTTCTTGAAGGTCAATTCTTACATCTTTTCCAGCAAATTAGGGAACTTGGGGGAAAAGAACAAGACCCACCACCGTGTGTGTGTGTGTGTGTGTGTGTGTACACACAGTAACAAAGTTTAGGTCATAAACACTAATAGTCTTCTGGCTTTTTGTAAGCCAAATTTCTTTGCTGGCTCTATTATTATTATTTTTTTAATTTGCATTCATAATCATGGCCTTTGTGTATATATTTAATATTACCGAGTGACCTTTTTGGTTTGCATTTACTTTTCATTTTTTCATTTTTTTTGACCAGAAGGGATATGAAATTAAACATAAATCTTCTATGCACAATGGAAAATGTAATTATGGTTTACTTTTTACTTGAACAAGGAGTTGCTTTTATTGACAGGCATTTGTATTTTCAAGAAATGTGAAAAAAGATCTCCTAAGGACCCACTTATGTTAGTCCATTTAAAAAAGATTTTTATTTAAGATTTTGATTGATTTCTTTGACACAATCCCAAATTTCTTTCCACAATCCCAAATTTCTTCATTTTCTCTTCCCCACTTGCTATTCCCTGATACCACAGTCATCAAAAATTGGTGTTGGGCCCTGGCCAGTTTGGCTCAGCAGTTAGAGCATCGGCCTGTGGTCCAGAGAGACCCGAGTTTGGTTCCCGCTAAGGGCACATACCTCAGTTGCAGTTTGTCCCCGGCCCTGGTTGGGTTGTGGGGGAGGCAGCCACTCAATGTGTCCCTTTCACGTCGATGTTTCTCTCTCTTTCTCTTTCTCTTTCTCCCTCCCACTCTATCTGAACAAAAAATAAAAAAATGTCCTCAGGTGAGGATAATAATAATAATAATAATAATAATAATTGGTGTTAGGAGAGACCTCTTTTCCTCCCCTTCCACTCCCCTCTTTGCCCAAACTTTTAAGATTTACTCTCTTAGCAACTTCCAAATGTGCAACCCAGTATTTTTAACTACCGTCATTATGCTGTACGTTACATGCCCATGACTTTTATTTTATAACTCGAAGCTTCTGCCTTTTTATTCCTTTACCCATCCTCCCTCTTCCCCCACCTCTGGGAACCACCAGTCTGCTTTCTGTGTCTAAGAGCTAGGCTTTTCTTTTTTTCCTTTTCTTTCTTTTAGAGTCTATATATAAGTGAAATAATATGACATTTGTCTTTCTCTGTCTGACTTATTTCACCTAGTATAATGTCCTCCAGGTTCATTCACGTTGTCACAAATAGCAAGATTTTCTTCTTTTTTTTATGGCTGAATATTATTTTATTGTATAAATATATGTATGTGTATGTATGTGTGTGTGTGAATGTGTATGGATATGGATAAAGAAAATGTTTACATGTGTTCATGGGTATGTGTGTGTACACACACACATTTTCTTTATGCAATCATCCATTGATGGACACTTAAGACTATCTCCATGTCTTGTAAATAATGCTGCAGTGAACATGGGGGTGCGGATATCTTTTCGAGTGGGTGTTTTTATTTTCTTTGGATAAATACCCATTAGTGGAATTGCTGGATCCTATGGTAGGTCTGTTTTTAATTTTTTGAGGAACCTTCATACTCTTTTCCATAGTGGCTGCACCAATGTACATTCTCACCAACAGTGCACAGATGTTCCCTTTCCCCACATCCTCATGGACACTTCTTGTCTTTTTGATGAGTTGCTAATTGTGGTTTCAATTTGCATGTCCCTAATGATTACTGATGTTGATCACTTTTTCACGTACCTGTTGGCCACTTGTATGTCTTCTTTGGATAAATATTTGTTCATATCCTCTGCACATTTTTAATAGAATTAAAAACATTTTTTTTTTTGCTATAGAGTCTTATGAATTCTTTATACACTTTGGACATTAACCCCTTATGAGATAAATGAGTTTCAAATATTAGGAGAGTCTTTATTTTTATGGGGCCGTGGTGGCTGTTGCTTAAATATTAAATGAACAAATATTAATCGTGGCTTTGATACAATTTAATGTCAATGCAAATTTTATCTATTACCTAGGATTTAAGACTTAGCTTTCTATAAATCCGAAACTAAATTTTTTTCAACTCGGGTTTGGACTTTGTGATTTTGTAACTTGACTTCCATCTGTTGGGCATTGACTTGAAACCGTGCCTTGTGGGGATCTGAGTTCCAAATTACACAACCACTTTAATTCTGAGCAAACTTGTTCTGAACGGCCCTCTTCCTTTCCTTTAATCTTTGGCCAAGAAGTAAACTGTTTCCACTTTTTGCCTTTGAGAACTTTGATGAGTTTACCTTTTTTTTTGGTCAGTGTTGATCTCAAGACTAGTGGCAAGGACTTACATGAACATCGGCGCAGGCATTTGGGTTGTTGAGAACTCCCCTTCGACCATGTGTGTTTGCGTGTGTCCACGTGCACGGGGCAGGGTGGGTGAATGTTTGTTCCTGGAGCCCTGGTTGCATTGCTAAATATTTTCTCTGGTAATAAAAAGCAGTGTGGTGAAGTTATGTTGCCTTAGGTGCTTTTGTGCAGTTATTTAGTGTTTTTAGTACTTTTTTTTCTAATCCTCACCCGAGGATATTTTTCTGTTTATCTTTAGATAGAGTGGGAGTGAGGGAAGGAGTGGGGAGGGAGGGAGGGAGAGAGAGAGAGAGAGAGAAAGAGAGAAAGAGAAAGAGAAACATCTATGTGAGACACATTGACTGGTTGCCTCCCGCCTGACCCGACCAGGGCTGAGGACAAACCACAGCTGAGGTACATGCCCTTGGCCGGAATTGAACCCGAGACTCATAGGTCCCCGGGCTGACGCTCTAATCACTGAGCCAAACTGGCCAGGGCTACAAACATTCCTTTAAACATAAGACACTGGACCATTGGAGGCTGTTTAAATAGTCTAGTGGTCCAGGCTCCCCCGTTGGGCTGTATCTGTGTTGAGTTTATTGATGCTATTATCATCATTTTGAAGCCCAGCCCCCACCAACTGTGGCATCTCTCAGTGGGTCTCTCTTCCTCTGTCCCGCTTGAACGGCCTGGTTCTATGTTCACCATACAATTTAATGGCTTCGATTAGAACATCAGCTTGGGGAGAAAGAGGCAGTTTGCTCCCCTCGTTTGATGAGGTCACATGATATATACAGGAAGGTAGTCCCTTAGTCTGAGAATGTGAGAGCTGGAAGGGATAAACTGAGACCTAGACAGAATGGGAATGGCCACTGCCTCAGGGTGGATTCCCCTGAAGCCAGGAGTTGAGAGCAGGTAGTTTATTTGGGAGGCAATTCTAGGAAGCAGGAGGGAGGGAGCAGAAGAGAGGGAGGGGGGCAGGAAGTGCCAATGTGAGAGCGCTGTGAAGGCCGGCACTATAGGCAGCAGGCTCAGTTCTGCTCCCAGAGTCCTCCTTTGGAAGGATAGGAGACGAGCATTTGTACAGCTGTCCCTGTAGCCTCGTGGTGAGGCTGTAACCCAGGCCATTAATGCTTCCACATTTCTGGGCTGCCCTTGCCTTTAGGCTGAGTTGTGCCCAGCTTCAGAGAAGGTTCTGGCCCTGGCCGGTTTGGCTCAGCGGTCAGAGCGTCGGCCTGCGGTCCTGAGAGACCCAGGTTCGGTTCCCGCTAAGGGCACGTACCTCGGTTGCAGTTTGTCCCCGGCCCTGGTCGGTTGTGCGGGTGGCAACCACTCGATGTGTTCCTTTCACATCGATGTTTCTCTCTCTCTCTCTGTTCCTCTCTCTCCCTCCCATTCTACCTGAACAAAAAAATGGAAAAATGTCCTCGGGTGAGGATAAATGAAAAAAATTAAAAAAAAAGGCTCAGCGGTCAGAGAAGGTTCTGGAGGACAAAGGAGACACCTGTGTTGTGAGCTGAAGCTTGAGTCTAACCTTCTTGGAACTTTCCACAATGGCTGTGGCTGACATCAGAGCCGGGCTGAGGGAGGATGACGGGGAACATCAGGAAGGTCTGCGGCCAACACCAACACCAAACACAGATTGACTATATAAAGTACAGTCAACTATACCATTGAATCAAAGACTGTTAATTGTAAGATCCAGCGTTAATTTACATACCGCCGAGAAAGAAAGTGTCCACCAAGCCAGAAAAATATGCTGTCAAGTAGACTATGATGGCTATTAAATATGAGCCACACCTAATATCAGAGATGTTAAAATATGGGAAAAGCATATTGTAGAATTGATGAAATACAGTATATAATGATGCTATGAAGCTGTGCTGTAGGTAGATATGTTTTATCATGGAAAGAAATCCAGAATGTGTTGTAAAGTGAAAACTAGAATAAACTATGTACAACAATATATCAGATATGATTCCATTAATGTAAATAAACAGACCAATAAATTCTAGGTGGATTCGTATCAGAGGTCTAACATTAATTCTTCCCAGTGTGGTGAGATTACTAATGGTATTTTCTTTTACTTTACTTTTTTAAAAAAAAAAAAATCAGAATTTTAAAATTACAATTGACATCCAGTATCATTTTGTGTTAGTTTCAGATGTACACATAGTGGTTAGACAATCATATACTGTGCAAAGCAGATACTTTCATGGTGAGCTGTTACCAGAACACTGGCAAAGAAGAAACAGAGCAGTAGTGGCCCAGAGAAATCATGATGTGTGGAGTCTTTTGGTAGGTCATTGACGGGTTATGAAAGTCTGGTCTACAACCCTCTCCTGAATATTCTTCAATTAATTACTGTTCCCATTGACTAGGAACAGCATTGCCACTAGGAACATCTGGTTTCCTTGGCTGAATCATATGCAGCCATACACTTTGTAGACATATCTCAGAAAAGCTTATTCCTAGAGAGAACCCCATATATGCTTTCAATTAAAGTACTCTGGTCCCTTCCCCACCCTTGATGACAGGGCTCAGTGGCTTTAATATTGGCCTAGGCCGATGAACACTCAGACAAAGATGTAGAGTTAAGGAGCTCAAGACATTTAATAGATGATTTAGGGATTATCTACTCAAAGAAAGATGGGTCCTGGGTCCTTTTTTTTTTTTTTTTTTTAGAGAGAGAAACATTGATGTGACAGCGCAGCATTGATCAGCTGCCTCCTGCAGGCCCCCCACTAGGGATTGAGCCTGAAACCCGGGCATGTGCCCTGACTGGTGAGTTGAACCGGTGACCTCTTGGTGCATGGGATGATGCTCAATCCACTGAGCAACACAAGCCAGGCAAGGGGTCTTTCCTAAAATGGAGAATAGGATCTTGAGTTTGGGAGAAGGGATCTTAAATATCATCCAGTGCAGTACATTATCTGATTCTGTACTCTATACAACTTTGCTGGCAAATATCATTAAGCCTGTGAAAAGTTCTTTGGTGAGAGGGAATTTAGTACCATTTTATGAAATCCATTCTAGCTCTGAGCTATCAAACTGTTAGAACGTTCTTTCTTTAATGATAAGGTAAATCCGCTTGTTTTTGATACCCATAAGCTTTAGGTCTCCCTTCTGAAGTACAACGAGTCTGATGTCTTCTATGTAGCAGCACTTCAAATATTTGAAAATAGTCACTTTGTCTTTCTCCTAAGACCTTCTTCTGTCACCATAAAAAGGGATAAGAAAGCTTTTTCTTGTCATTAGAATGTTCCAGATCCACTTTCCTGGTACCCTTCACATATGCACGGCAGAACCATCAACCGTAGTCAGCGGCTGCACATCGAACCCCAAGCCTTATTCATTCATTTCACAACAGGCAGCTGTCTGTCCTTCCCCATCCACTTCACCCATCACCCCGCCCCACCCCAACCACTACTAAGTTCTCTGTATCCATGGGCTTTGTTTTGTTTTTTCAAATTCCACATGTAAGTGAGATCATATGTTGTCTTTCTCTGCCTGACTTATTTTTTAAACAGCTCTGAGCCTCCCTGGAACTCAGCAGTCCAGCCTCCTGTGATACAGAAAGTCTCCATTGTTTAGCCATTTAAAGGTATGAATGGGGCAAGAATAATGAACAGTAAGGCTCATCCTTTTTGCTTTGAGCACAAGCCAGACAGCAAATCTTTACTGGGTTGCTGCTGGGTGCTGTGGGAAGAGAGAATTAAGTTCTTATCCTCACAAAGCTGATGACACAGATGGAGTGTGCCTTTCTCCGTCATTGTTCTCCCCCCCACCCTACCCGCTGCTGCAAGTCACCAATCCCAAGTATCTGATGAGGAGGGAAGCGGCGCCCCTGGAGTGCTGAGGCGGACCCAGGGCCCGGCCTGAAGAAATGGGCTGGACGCCTGTGCTTGTGTGGCCTTTTGTCACTTACGAGTTCACAAGTCCAAAAGCTGTTCTATGACCCTCTCGTTAAGCTAATCAATTAACTCAGCTTAACTTATTTAACCAAAGAAGATATTTGGAGTGAACGCAGTAACAGATAATATTGTCCTCATAGTGCCTCATATCTGGAAGGCAGTATTCCACCTAGCCACACCTTTGAAGTAATTAACACTTACCCCTTGAAGGACTGTGGCAGTTTTTTAAAAAATGGCCAGAAATTCTCCTACATTGATAGGTGGTGTTTATATACTCTCTTCTTGAATGCGAGCTGGCTTGTGACTGCTTCAACCACTGGAATATGGCAGAAAGCACACTGTATGACTTGCAACACCAGGTCACGAAAGGCCATGCAACCTCTGCCTGCTTCCCTTGGGAGCGCAGCTGCCGTGCAGAAGTGTGACTGCTCTGAGATGCCAGGCTGGAGAAGCTTGGTCGACAACCTTAGCTGAGCTCCCAGCCACCAGCCAGCATCAACTACCAGCCTTATGAGGGAGCCATTTTGACACCCACCCAAATGGGTCTTCAGATGATTCCAGCCCCCCGGCATCTGATTGCAGGCACATGAGAGACCCTGAACCAGAACTGCCCAGCCAAGCCTTTCCTAAGTTCTTGACCCCTCCCCCTAATTATGAGCCAAATAAAATAGTTGTTAGATGAGATGCTAAGCTTCAAGAGAGCAGTGACTTTGAAAGTGATGTATCCCTGGTCCCTATTATAATACTGGGTGCTCACCAAGCCTTTGTTGAATGAATAAACCCAGGACAGACACTGTGTTGGGTGGGCATGGATTTGTCCTTAGAGGGGTGACTCGTAAGGAGAAAGGGCTGGAAACCATCCTGGGGGAGAATTAAATGGGGATGTTTAGCCTGGTAAAAGACGAGTTGTTTGAAGGAGGGAAGGATTGTCGTGTGGAAGAGAAATGGTGCTAGGTTTGAATTAAAGTGAATTTTCTTTTCTATTATTATCAAATAACCCCTTAGGTGGAGTTTATCCAATACTCAGCATGGCTGTTTTGGCTTAAGAATGTTGCCTGCTTAAATATGAGAAAAAAGCTAATCTTGGAATTTGCCAGATATTGACTCATTGTGCCAGAATTATTGCTTCATGTTTTATGGTTTGTAAAATATTTTTGACGACAATGTAGACGTAGGCTGTTCATTAATGTAAAATGTCAGTATTGAGAGTAAGAAGGGCCTCATAGAGGAGTTATGTACCTCGCCTCATGAGAAGATTACAAACACCACTTGGTGATACAAACGTTTGGATGAGAGAGTATACAGAAGAGCCACCAGCATGCCTTCTCTTTGGGGAGGGAGAGGGGCCAGGATTGCTGAGATTTTTAGTTCTGAAGTGGCGCCATGGCATTTTTGACACTTGACGTTTCTTGTCCACATCACCGTGGCCTACTCCATAATCGAGTCGGCAAGTTGAATGCAAGTAAGAAAAGAGGGGCCCTTGCCGTGGCCGGTTTGGCTCAGCGGTTAGAGCCTTGGCCTATGGTCCTGAGAGACCTGGGTTCAGTTCCCGCTAAGGGACAAGTACCTCGGTTGCAGTTTGTCCCCCGCCCTGGTTGGGGTCGTGTGGGTGGCAGCCACTCGATGTGTCTCTCTCACGTAGATGTTTCTCTCTCTGTCTTCCTCCCTCTCTTCCTCACGCTCTATCTGAAGATAAATGCAAAAATGTCCTTAGGTGAGGAAAAAAAAGAAAACAGAGAAAAGAGGGGCCCTTGGTCAGTTTCATAGTAAGGTTGGGGGCTGTCACAGTCACTCTTGTAACCAGAATGTGGTACTTTAGAACACAGACTCTGGTCGTCCCTCAAAATCAAGGTCACCTTTTCATCTTTGCTTTCTCCCCAATCAAATTATTTTCTTAAATTACTCTTGACTTCGGATTGACAAATTTTTGATTTCTTCCTTTTTTTTTTTTTTTTTTTGCATATTAAAGGAAATGATTGACTATTTACAGTTACTTTTCCAGGCTGGGAAGACGAATTGAGTCAATGATTCTTTAGTTAACAGTTGTTGTCTTTTCTAGTTTTTTATGATTATTATTATTTTTATTCTCACCTGAGGACACCTTCCCATTCTTTGTTCAGATAGAGTGGGAGAGAGAGAGAGAGAGAGAGAGAGAGAGAGAGAGAAAGAGAGAGAGAGAGAGACATCGACGCGAAAGGGACACATCGAGTGGTTGCCACCCACACTACCCAACCAGGGCCGGGGACAAACTGCAACCGAGGTAGATGCCCTTAGCGGGAACCGAACCCGGGTCTCTCTTGACTGCAGGCTGACGCTCTATCTGCTGAGCCAAACCGGCCAGGGCTCTAGTTCGTTTTTAACCAGAAATACAAGGTAGACTGACTTTGGACTTCCCCAGAGTACAATGATAATTGTCAAGAAAGATTCAGAGCGGACCAACCAGGGTCACACCTGTTCATAGTGTTTGTTCTGGCCAGTGACATCCGCATAGTCCAGCGCGGGGGGTTGTGTCAGGTGAAGACCCAGTCAGCCCCAGGGACCCCTCTCGGAGCCGCACACCATGGTATTAAACTGCTTGCCTGCATTCTTTCCAAATTGAGTCTGTTTCTTACCACGGCTCTAATGTTAGATAAAGTTCCTTGGAGATACGCATAGATACAGAGTTCTAGTGTTAACCCCGATCTTCTGCTCTGATTACGTCATTAAAATATTCCACAAAAGCAAGTACAGAGGCTATGGAGATAAGATTTGAGATGATAAATTTCTGGTTATGAATTTGGTGCTTTGTGTCAGGATGATTTTGAAGGTCAGGTGAGGACTGGGGGAAATAAGGGTACGTTCAGGTGTCACTAGAGATAGGTCTTCCAAAAGGACAGACTGTGTGACAGGGTCCCCAGGAAACCTAGTCCCATCCCAGCAATGCGAGAAATTCTTAGGACTGTTGCAAGAGGCTTAGCGTATAACTGACACGCTCTATTTACGGGTAAGAGGACTAGAGTTCTTTCTCCGTTAAAGCCTTGAAGACGTGAGGAAAGTGGAGAGGGGTCCTGGGAGGGAATTTGTGACATCTTGATCAAAGAAGAATTGAGCCTAGTTTTTTGTTTGTTTGTTTAAATATTGGGCTATGTTTCTTCCTAACTATGCCAAATACAGGTGTGCCTTGTTGTGCAATTTCCCCTCCTCTGTGGAAATGCAAACTGATGACATAATAAATAATGGGACAAATCTGACATGAACACTTGCTAACTATTTTAATTCTTCTGGCTGTTAGTTTTAGTCATGTATTTCAACAGATGTATTTTCAGACTACTTTATTTACGTTTCTGGGTATGCACATGCCCCGTGTTTTTCTGGTTCATTTTTGCTCACTTCCTGTTGTATGTTTTTTATTTTTTTTGGTATGTGCCCCTAGCAGGAACCGAACCCGGGACTCTCTGGTTCGTAGGCCGAGGCTCCAACTGCTGAGCCAAACCGGCCAGGGCACTTCCTATTGTATGTTTTAAGCTTTATGGTGGTGAACTTGCTGATCACTAAGCACCAGTTCCCAGACCAGACAGCCAAGACCTGGGTCCTAGGAACATCATGAGCAAGTATATCCTCCTGCTCAGGGTCTTTGGTAAAGGGGGCCAATTTAGAAGCTAGAAACCCTCTTTGTTATTTTTGTTTTGGATGAAGAGACTGAATGAGTAAACCAGCGACACGTTCCCTGTGTTTTCCTTTAAACCTGCCCATCAGTGAAGCTGCCTGCCTGTGTGACCCGAGCATTCTCGCCCTGCCCTCTGGGTCGCTGTTGGCTGTGGTCTGACGCAGAGCACTGTGGGACGAGGGCCAGATGCTCCAGAAGGAAGATCACTGGAGAGCACCGGTCATGGAGCTGCCCAAGTCCAACCATGGACGTGGCATACATTGGTTAAATCGCAAACCCCTGGGATGCTCCAGCCAGGACAGACTTTAATAAGGAATTAGTGATACATAGCACTTCAGTGAACCAATACCTTGAGGAAACTTGGTAAGTTCTGGGAGGAAGTTTTCTGAGGTTGCATCGTACATTAGGAAGTGCCTCCTAGCCCCTGAGCAGTGCTCGCTGGAGCCGCAGAGAGGACGGCCTTGCCGGTCCCCGCCCCGGACGCAGTAGCAGTGCTCAGTCGCCTCCTTAGGCCCGCGCAGCGTGGCGTCCTTGCTTGTAATTCGGTCTCTTGCCATAACTGTGAAATTTGAACAGCAATAGGTTGCTCTGTTTTTGCTTTGCGTAGCTCATTAGATGGCAAAGTCTGGCCTTAGCTGACATGAAGCAATTTTTGGTCTTTGTTGGAGTTACTAGGAATGCGCATGCATTTTGCTATAAAAATAGCAATGTTTAACTATGAGATACTGCTCTAGGTCCTTTCGGATCTGCTATTATATGATATACAGACCATATTACCTTTCTAAGGTTAAAATCAACAAAAAATAATTGTGAATATTTCTGGCCTCAAAGGTTTCAGAAAAGGGACTGGAGACTTGTGCCTAAAAGGAAGAAACTGGCCATCACCACAGAAACACAGAAACTTTTCTCCTTTGCATTTATCCTAGCCTCACATTTCAGAGACTGAATTCTTGCCTGTGAAGTAGATCAGCCCTGGTACCAGGATGTTTCTATTCTGATGACCGTCAGTGTGGAACCTGTAGACGGGACAGGAGAGAGGCCTGTGATGGATCTAAATCCAGGAATTAAAGTAGCAAAGTGTCTGGGTGGGAGCTCTTAGTTATTTATAACTATGTATTCATGAAATTAGTTGAATAGAAAAATGTCTATACTTAGACTATTTAGTAAATTTGTATAGTGTATCCCATATGGTGTGAGTTCTGTTCTTTTCAAGTAATTTATTATTTTCTTTCTGAAGTTCCACCAAAGAATCTCTTGAAAATGTTAAGGGAAGATTATTTGAGTCAGGTGGGTGGGACTCAACATACATTTCTGGTGGTGCCCTAGGTCTGTAACACAGATAAGCACCGGGCCGGTGGAGCAAAGCTCATTCCTTTCTGTTGTGTTATGTGTCACACAGAGAACTGTGTGCAGGGTGCATCCTCGTGGCCTCAGAGAGACCATGTGGTTACAAAGAGCGACGAAGCCAGTCCAGCCTGCTTTGCACGTAGGAGAAGCAGCGGAAAGTGTGAGAGATCGAGTTGGAAAGGAAAGTTGAGTCCAAAGTGGAGAGGGCCTCGAATGCCCCCACTACATAGTTGGACTGTATTTTGCAGGTCGTTCGTTCATAAGATTTGCATGTAGAAGAATTTCATGTAATGTGTTACACTTCAAATAACTAAATGTATTACTTTATGTTAGATTAGCCATCTCTCCTACTAGATGCTAATACAGTGTGGGACTTGGTGCCAAACGTTATGAAGGGTGAGAAGCTTAAAATTTTTCTTTCTTTTTGCAATTTGAGAATAGATTGTGTCATTTGATTTTTGTGGTGGGAACACCTTGACCCATCTTAGAGGATATAGGGCTGTAGGAGCTTGACTTGAAAGCCATGCTCTCAGCAGCAGTGAGTTCTGCAGATCTTTGCACAGAGAGATGCTCTAGGAAGATTAACTTGGTAACTGCGTATGGGATGGTTTGAGTGGGGAGGGCAATCTAGGTGGGCGCTGTCGTAGTCATTGAGGTGAGAAGTGGTAATTGCTACCTGAGCCTGGCAGGTTGTAGTGGGAGGAACAAAAAAGGAAACAGTGGAAGCAGAAACTTGAAGAAATATCTTGCCCTGGCTAGTTTGGCTCAGCGGTTGAGCGTTGGCCTGTGGACCAGAGAGTCCCGAGTTTGGTTCCTGCTAGGGGCACGTACCACAAAAACAAAAAAGAAAAACAAACAAAGAAATATCTTAAATGCAGTTTCCACATTCCTTATTTTATTCTTCCAGGGCACTTCTAAGTGGATAAGAAGGAAGACCCAATGAGGAGCAGTTGATTGGTAATAGACCCAATTTTCTAGGATTTTCCCAGGTTCAGGGCCACATTCTGTATATATAAGTAAAAGATTCTTACTGGAACGAATGCCCAGGCTAGTCGAGTCATCCATCTTAAGGAATCACTGGATTCACAAGCGTTCAGAAGAAAGAAGGAAACCTCAGGGTGGTTGGGGAGGTGTCTGTTCTCAGTTCGCAGCTGTCTCCTATTTTCCTTTGAGCTCCTGCCCATTTGGGGGACTGATCTGACATCCCCATCCTGCTCCTCGTCCCCTTGGTTTCAGTGACCTTCCCTTCCACACCTCCTCAGCAGCCCACTCAGTGGCCAGGTCCCAGTACTCTCGCTTCTGAGGTGGTTTGCTCGGAAACACCCTTCCCCTGTGAGAGCCCCTGTCTTCCCCATCTGCTTTCTCTCACAAAACCTGTTCTTCGGACTCTGAATTCATTCCTCTGAGCCGCCTTGTTTTCCGTCTATGTGGCCTTTACTCCCCCCACTTACCTCACTTCTGCCCTGATGTCAAGCATTTCGGTTGTCTCTCAAGGGCGCCGTAATGTCCTCACCCACTGATCTTCTCTATACTCATCCTCTCCTTTAACTCTGAATCAACACAAGTCTGGTTCTCTCTCTGTACTCACTCTATCGCGGAGCATTCTCGCCCTTACAGATGTATGATGTTAAGGTTAATAAAACCCTTGATGTTACTTGGAAATCATTTTGCTGATCCAAAGTTTACACCCTTTCCTATTTTCTGTAGCAGCTATTTCAAACCTTTATCATGCTCTTCAAGGATACAGCTTTCCTCCGCCATCACGTTCTCAGCATTTGAACTCGTCCTCATTTTATCTAGAAAGAGAGGTCACAAGGAAGAAATTCTCCTAACTGTATGTACAGCCCCAGAGTTACTGCTATTCCCCACCTCAGAGAGGGAACGGTGTCATTCCATTGTACGTCCTGTTTCCCAAGGCCTCCTGTGCTGTCCTGGCCTGTCTCTAGCTTTTAATCCTGTTGAGTGGCCTATCGGTTGGGATGATTTTGGCAGCAAATAACAGAAAACCCAAAGAGAAGAGGCTTAAATAAGAGGCTGCACAAAAGAAATCAGGAAGTAGGTTAGTTTCAGAGTTGCTTAATTCGTGCCTTGCCAGTATGATCAAGGACCACTTTCTTTTCTTTTTTTTTTTTATCCTCACCTGAGGACATTTTTCCATTTTTTGTTCAGGTAGAGTGGGAGGGAGAGAGAGGAACAGAGAGAGAGAGAGAAACATCGATGTGAAAGGAACACATTGAGCGGCTGCCACCCGCACAACCGACCAGGGCCGGGGACAAACTGCAACCGAGGTACGCGCCCTTACCGGGAACCGAACCCGGGTCTCTCAGGACCGCAGGCCGACGCTCCAACCGCTGAGCCAAACCGGCCAGGGCAAGGACCATTTTCTTTAGTCTTTCATCCCTGCCATTCACAGCATGTTAACTTTATTTTTCTCCAAACTTATCCTGGGATCCCATTGGCCAGGATTACATCATATGCCCTTGTCTAAGCCCATCCATGGCAGGGGAATGGAATTACCTGATAGGTTTAGCGTTGCCTAGAGTTACAGCCTGGCGTTGGGGAGGAACCCAGGCTCCCCTCAAGTAGCTAACTTTCCAGTAGCTGAATTAAACTAGAATTCTGGCCCTGGCCGGTTTGGTTCAGCAGTTAGAGTGCGGGCCTGCAGACCAAAAGTCTCGGTTCTGTTTCTGGTCAACGGCAGGTTCCTCAGTTGCGGTTCAATCCCTGGCCCTGGTCAGGGTTGTACTGGAGGCAACCTATCGATATGTCTCTCGCACACTGATGTTTCTCCTCTCTCCCTCCCTCCCTCTTACTCTTTCTGCAAATCAATGGAAAAAAATATCATCGGTTGAGGATTTAAAAAAACAACAACAAAAAACTGGAATTCTCTTAGCTATATCCAGTCGCTTCCACAACTACCTCCTCAGTGCTGAAAGACTTTGCTGCTTTGAATCATGAGCACCGATTTTCTTCTTTCTCTGAATATTCTCTGCGCCTTGGTTTCCTTCATTACTTTTCCTCTTTCTTCCTTTTAAACCTTGGCTTTCCTGGTGTAGTCACCTCACCATCTCGTCTTAGTCAGGGTTGTTTGCTGGGCTCTTAGTCATTCCCAATGACTTCACGCGGTGGCGATACGCTGCCGATTCTGAAATCTACGCCTCTACAGTGACCTCGAGCTCTTGAGCTCCATTTCCTTTCTTCTGTCTGCTCTTGTGCAATGCTGCCTCCCATTGTATACTTTTTAAAAAAAGTATTCTCCCTTTCCCCTCCACATTATCTCAAACAACAATAAATTATCTAATCTTTCTTGCAGCTGTATGGATGCATGACTAAATTCTGGCCGTGAGTGTAACTTAGGACTGTTGGGTTGGACTTCCAGGATGGCTACCCAAAAAAAAAAAAAAAAAAGAGCCCTGGCTGGTTTGGCTTTGCCATTTGAGCATCGACCCTCGGACCAAGAGTCCCGGGTTTGGTTCCTGCTAATAAGGGCATGGTTGCAGTTTGTCCCCTGCCCCGGTTGGGGTTGTATGGGTGGCAGCCACTCGACGTGTCTCTCTCACATCGATGTTTCTCTCTCTCTCTTACCCCCTCTCTCCTTCCCACTCTATCTGAAGATAAATGCAATAAATAAATAAGTAAATAATAATAATAAAGAAAAAAAGAAACAAAAACTTCAGCTGGAGGAATGCCCTTTTCTGGCTTTCAGATTTGAATGATGATTAGAGTTTCAGAAGACACCTTGCGCCCTTGGTGATCTTGAAGATGGAACCCAGTGCAGAAGGATGCTGAGTTCTTAATGCCATTGCTCTGCCATATCAGCTTTGGAATAAATGCCTTCCTCAGGATTTCACATGGCAAATAAGCCCTTGTTTATTTAGACCTGTGTGTGTGTGTGTGTGTGTGTGTGTGTGTGTGTGTGTGTGATGTGGGATTTCCACTGTTGTTAGAATACTGGTTTTTTTTCCTCAGCCTCACTACCCACATCCTAATTCATGGATTATATTTGGAAATAGTTTGAGACCCTGGAAACATAATGTAAAACCGGGGCAAGAAAACACATTCTACACTTAAAGATTCGTTCAAATTAAACAGTTTACCATACCAAATGTAGGCAAGGATGTGCAGAACGGAAACTCATATTTTATTGATGGGAATGTCATTTGGAACAACCACTATAGATAATAATTTGTTAAGAAGTAGTTCGGTTTAAAATGTCATACCTCCTAACTTCGTAAACCAGCAGCTCTGTCTCCAGTTCCCTAAAGTCTTATCCACGTGTACTAGGAAGTAAGCATGCTCTGTTCACGGCCCTGTTGTTTGTTGGAGCAACCTCAGTGTCATGAACAAGAAGGCATGGATACGTCATCGTGTATTCAATCAACTGAATTCTGTAGAGTTGTTAAAATGAAAGAACTAGAACTACATGTGTCTTTAAGGGTAAATCTCAAGAATTGTGTTGAACAAAAAAGTTAAGTTGTGGGTTATATACAGCATGATGCCATTTATATGGTTTTTAAAAATACCAATAAAAATGTATTCATTCGTATCCTGTGTCACAACTGTTGCTCCCTGTTCAGGATCTCATTATTTTTCACCTGCTGGACTCTTAAAAGATCAATAACTTATTTATTTATTTTTTGTTCTCTCTATTCCATCTCACTTTAAACACTGCCACCAGTCTAATCTGCTGGGAAAAACCCGAGGGTTTCCTGCTGCCATAGGATAATGCAGGGTAAACTATTAGCATGGTATTCAACATTGTTCTCCCTCCTATCTTTCCCAGTCGGTATGCACCTGTCCTTTAAGCAGGTCCTCAAAGTTCTGAACCTGCAGGCGGTCTCTGGCTGGAGGACTCTCCTCTTCCCTCACTTTTTTCACTTGACAGAAGCTCAAATATAAGATTTTAAGGCCCAGATCCGGGGTCATCCTTTGTCCAGAACCTTTCCACCTTTCTGCTTCTAGGTAGAATTGGTTTTCCTCTTCCCTCTACTCCCAGGACTTGATTCTCACTCAGTGGTATATGAGCTTGGCTCATTGTATTGCAGTGTTGACTAAGAACAGGATCTTTGTCTCCTGCATCTCGAGGTTTCTGGAATCCGTTCCTGTCAGGTTAGCATGTGATCTACAGTCATTAAAGATTGTATTGAAAGAATGTAATGGGCCCCTTTTTTTTTTTTGTAAATTGTACAAGGAAAAATTAGCCCTAAATAGTCTGTATTCAGTGTCTCAGCTGCCTTTGAAAAATTCACACACGTTCTAACACGCTGAGCTTCAAGTTCGCCTTTCACTGAGACTGGTAGCTTAAGGTCCCTTTTTATAAAGATGATTCCTGTTGTATTTTAGGTGAGTAATAAAAAGGATTGCATTGGAGATAGTAAAGTTAGCTTTTTAATCAGGAGAAACCCAAGATTGAATAGCTGGTGATTTAAAAAATAAAAAAGATTCCCTCCTTGAGAATATACATACCCTTTGTGTGTATGTGTCTTTCCCCCTGTTTTATTCAAGTAATTCTTACTCATTAGAAAATAAATATCAGAAAACATGAAATAGGATTTTTAGAGGAAAATTTCAGTGTTTGGATTTCTTTTTCTGGGCACATAGAGACTTAAAATTATACAAAAACAGGATCACCCTCTAAATACTGTTTTGTAACTTGAAAAAAAAACCCTAATTTATCTTGAACAAGCATCCATGTCAACCAATAGAGTTTCATTCTTCTTTTTTAAATTGAGGCATAGGTTATATTTTAAATTGTATAAATCTTAAGTGTCCAGCACAGCCGTCACCCAGATCAAAACAGAGAGCATTTCTAATACTGCGAAAGGCTCTCTTTCATGGCGACAGAACCGTGTTGTAGCTTGGTGGTGGCGGTGCTTACATGAGTGTATGTAATACATGTTACAGAACTATGCACAGGCCACATACATGCACACATGCACACAAAATACATGCATGTAAAAACTGGCAGAACGAGTCAAATCTGTAGTTCAGTTCATTGTGTTGTGCTGATGTTAACTTCCTGTGTTGACTGGTTATCTATCACATGTTACTATGGGTGGGAGCTGGGTAAAGGACACACCGACTACTCTGTACTATTTTGGCAACTTCTTGTGATTCTATAATTACTTTTCTTAAGTTAAAAACATCTGATCCCTTATGCCCATTTTAATATTTTAATGGAAGTTTTATAGTTATTGTATAGCTATACCATAACGTATTTAACCAGTTCTCTATCTACTTTCCAGAGTTTCTACTAGTACAAACAACTTTGTGATGAGCAACCTTGTACATATTCTTCAAAAGAGGTCTTATCTTAAAAAAGAAAAAGCCAAGGTTCTTGTAAGTCATTTTTCAATGACTACGTACACTTTTCAAGATCATGCACGACATAATTGAGACAAACCTGTGCAGGGTGGTAATTAACTCTCCCAGGAAGAAGGCATTTCAGCAAAATTGTAATTTCTAGCTTTTCCAACTGCCTGTTGCTAAAAGCCCAGGGTTGTTGAACTCTGCACGAAGGAATATAAGACATAAATGAAAGCACAGCCTAATTCAGACACAGGTCATTATGTTGCTTCTCAAGGGCAACACATTTCTAAAAAAGATTTATTCAAAGACAATCTGTGTGAGTCCGTTTTACAGTCTTTATTTAAAGGATAAAGCCATTTGAGTAGTTATGCTAAGTTTTCCTGGTATTGTTCATCTTGATTTCTTTTTTTTTTTTTAATTTTTCAAAATTGATTTGAGAGAGAGATGGATTTATTGTTTCACCCATTCATGCATTCATTGGTTGATTCTTTTTTTGTTGTTGTTAATCCTCACCCAAGGATATTTTTTTCATTAATACTTAGAGTGGAAGGGAGAGGGGCAGAGAGAGAGAGAGAAACATCGATGTGAGAGAGACACATTGATTGGCTGCCTCCCACACGACCCCGACCAGGGCCAGGGAGAGACCTGCAACCCATGTACCATGTGTCCTTGACCAGGAATTGAACCTGAGACCCTTTGGTTCTCAGGCGGAAGCTCTAACTGCTGAGCCAAACTGGCCAGGGCATTGGTTGATTATTGTATGTGCCCTGACCAGGGATTGAACCTGCAACCTTGGTGTATCTGGGCAATGCTCTAACCAACTGAGCTACTTGGTGAGGGATGTTCATCTTGATTTTTAATTTGGTTTTGAGAAGACCAACCTGAACACGGGCTTCTTGAAACCACAGTGTTCCTTATGCTACCCATGCTACTCTTCAGTGGTTAGGGGGAAAGATAGATATGTTTTTGGTAAAGCACATATTAAAAGAGGGCTGCCTTGCCCTGGCTGGTGTGGCTCAGTTGGTTGAACATTGTCCCAAAAGGTCGCCCGTTCATTTCCCAGTTAGGGCATGCCCAGGTTCAGTCCCTGGTGGGGGTGTGTGTAGGAGGCAGCCAATGGATGTTTCTCTCTCTCTCTTTCTCACTCTCCTTCTCCCTCTCTATAAAAATCAATTAAAAGCAAAAGAGGGTCACCCAGCCGGTGTGGCTCAGTGGTTGAGCATAGACCCATGCACCAGGAGGTCGCAGGTTTGATTCCTGGTCAGGGCACATGCTTAGGTTGTGGGCCTGATCCCCACTGGGGGCATGCAGGAGGCGGCCAATCGATGTTCTCTCTCATCGATGTTTCTATCTCTCTTCCTCTCCCTTCCTCTCTCTCTAAAATCAATAAAGAAAAAAAAATTTAAAAAAAAAAGGAGGTCTTTTATTTTGTTCCAGCAGGTACCTTATACTCCAATAGTTGGTGAAAGTATTTTTTTGGTTGTTGCTGTTTTGTAACAATGGTTTTCATTTCACTTATATTCTATTACTGATAATTTTGTCTTAATTGAAGAAACTATGTTATTTATCATTAAAGCTTCTAACTCAGACACATGAGCAGAATATAATGAAAATATTATTGTTTCTCAGATGTCCAACAGAGGAGACTGGATCAACAAGATCAGTATTGAGCATGTTATGTTTATCTGTGTAATATTGGAATAAAAATTTGTTGAGGTCATTGATGCTAGTGTTTCTCAAATGAGGCATGCATCGAGGTGGTGAGAGTTAACTTTTCACACATAGACAGCTGCTCCCACATAACCTTATTTTCCATCATTTCCAAACTCTTACTTTTGACTCCAGTTGAGAAAATTGACTTTCCTCTCAGATTTCCATTTTAGAGCAACCATACATATGGTCTGCCTTCTCAAATCGGCTTTATCACATGCCAGCCCTTCCTGCTTTTAAACTTTGCTTTTTTATCTTATTCATGGAGTTATTTATAGGCTAAAGCAATGTCAATCCAAGAAATCCTAGTATTTTTTGTTTTACCCTTTCTATTTATGTCATACATAATGCACGTATCTTTGTATAGGTATGTTCAACTCTCTCTTTGGCTGAAACTCCAAATTCTGATAGCCAAATCAGTTAACTCTGTGAATTATTCATGTGCTAACTTTTCTCTGCTAATGACTAATTATGTAAACATCAACTGTGGGTACGAACTGGGAGCATATGCAAATGCTGGCCTCTACTGCAATTTAAGATAAATGAATTATGGAAGAGCAGATTTTCTTTCCTTTGCATAACACTCAAAATTTCGCTCAACGGTTAATTTTCTTTGGGAACAGAAGTATAATTAGAAACATCAGTAATGACCTAAGTTTCTGTATTGTGGGGTTAGTCTAGTTTGGGCTTTTAGACTGGCCTATGATTGTCCGGATCATTACAGCTTTTTGGGTGTTTTTGTTCTCTTTTACATGTTTTCCCTCTTTTAAACTATTCATAAACTTAAGATGTTATGCACATGAAATCATTTAGTAAATTTGGGGACTAAATCAGAGTCCATTGAGAGAGAAAACAGTCTAAAGGGCTTGTGTTTACATACTTTTCCTTTTTACCTTCACGGGTCAGTTGCTTTTGAACTCCAGACCAGTGTTAAGAAATTGTCGAGCTGATTTGCTTCATATTTGACTCCCTTTTGGGCAGTTTGCAGGTGGTACTAATGATCTTTTCCTCCTGGAACATGTGCAGTGAGTGTCCTCTTTATTCTCCGTTTTAACCTTGAGCCACGCAGCCCCCTGTCAGTGGGCCCAGTTCTGCAGGCTTCTGCCTGCTTGGCCTGTTCTGCTCCATGAATCACTGCTGGCCTTATTAAACTATTTTGGGCAGCAGCCTTTCCATTCTTCTCCCGTGAACCATGAAGGCTGGAGTTGCTACAGCAGCCTAGGCCCAGAGTGGAATTTGAATAGGAAGGAAAGAAGGTTCACTGGCTTGTAACATAGCATTTTACCTTATAAGACGGTAGGGTGTGTGCCCACCGAGGCCACATCGTGCCTCGACATTTTTCTTTTGTTCTAAAAAGTGATCCCAGAAAGTTCATTCTTGAACGTCCAGCATTTAAAATGCTTGAATACCTGGCAGCTTGATCCCTCCTCCATCCCACCACTGTCCCTTCCTTTTCCTTTCATTTTCTCTAGCATCTCCATGGTGCTGGGTTGTGTTGGTTTTCTCTTGCTCTTGTGTTCTAACCTACCTCAGACCCACAGGCCCATAGTGTCAGCCTTGACCCGGAAAGACAGCACAGTGTGGGGAATAAGAAGGTGTCCTCGGGTCGGGCCCGTATTCGAATCCATATGAAGATGGGCAAATGGCATAACCTCTTTAAGTTTAAAATAGGAAAGTGTGCCCAACCTCGCATGATGCTGTAAGGATTAGGAGATGTGTAAGAACTAATTAATGGGAAAGCTGACCAGTGGTTAGAACCAGTCAGCAGAAAAAGTCCTCTGGCCTTTGTTAAGAAGACATGATTCATTGAGTCTAATGTTTCATTTTAAGGATCAGACACCAAGACCCAAAGAAGTTGCACTTGCCCGATGACATGGAGCTGTACGTGAAGAGCGAGGATGAGAACCAGACTTTCTACCTCCTGGTCCAGTGCTCTTGCCTCGAGCACAGAACTTCCCCTCATGTCTGTTGCTGGGCAGAGCCGCATTTGAACTGTTCTCAGCCTTGTTTTTTTTTTATCCTCACCCGAGGACATTTTTCCACTTTTTTATTCAGATAGAGCGGGAGGGAGAGAGAGGAAGAGAGAGAGAAACATCGACGTGAAAGGGACACGTCGAGTGGCTGCCACCCCTATGACCCTACCAGGGCCAGGGACCAACTGCAACCAAAGTACATGCCCTTAGCGGGAACCGAACCCGGGCCTCTGTGGACCGCAGGCCGACGCTCTAACCACTGAGCCAAACCGGCCAGGGCTGTTCTCAGCCTTGTTGATGCACATATTTGTTATTCACCAGAAAATACTTTCTCCATATGTTATTTCATACTTCATTTCCTTGTCTCCTGCTGCCATCACAAACTACATTATTTTAAGCCACAAAATGAGGGGCTTAAAACAATACAGATTTGTTTCCTTATAGTGTTGGAGGTCAGACGTCTAACATCAAGGTGTCAGCAGGGCTCCGTTCCTTCTGGAGGCTCTGTGGACAATCCGCTTTCTCCGACTTATAGAGGCCACCTGTGTTCCTTGGCTCATGGTCCCGCGTCGCATCTCCTTTCCTATTATCGATCTCATCACATTGCATCCTACTAACTCTGATTTTCCGCCTCTCTTTTAAGGAGTCTGTGATTACATCGGCCCCACTCGGATCATCCTGGATAATCGCCCAACTCCAGGGCTTTAATTTAATCATATCTGGAAAGTCCTTTTTGTCATATAGGGTAACAGTCACTGGATCCAGGGATAGGGATGTGGGAATATTTGGGGGCCATTATTCTTACCACATACAGAGACAACTGCCTTATAACCCAGAATTCCCAAGTTATCCTTCTTTTTCACCTAGCACTCTGAATTTGTCAGTCTGCTTACATACATTTTTGCTAGCCATTTGCTCTCCCTCTGTGCCCAGTACTGAATTCGTTTTTTAAAAATAGACCTGTTCTGGAAATGCAGAGCACTGACACTACCCACCAAGTGACTGCTCACACCTCTCCGCTTACCCTGATGTTGAAGAGGCACTGGTTGGGGGATGAATGTCTGAGGGCGTTCCTGCAGCTCACTGTCTCCTTCTGAACACGTGCTTCCCGTGAGAATATTAAATAATGTGGGGAACTGAACAAAAAGCATCTTCAAATTCTGCCAGGTATATTTGGGATTTGGATTAAGAGAGCTTTGCCTTCCGCTTTTTGGATATAGGTTATATTTGAGTGATTGTCAACAGGAATCCCATTGATGAATTTATGTAATCAGGGGTCCTTCATCCATACCTAGGGTCCCTAAACCCTAAAGGTTCAGTGGAAGATCTTCAGAAAGCTGGACATCTTGGGCCTGTGCAAGGCCATCTGATCAATTTTCTGGAAAGACTGGACCATAACTTTCATTAGATTTTTAAAGAGGTTAGTGATCCAGGAAAGGTTAATGAGCAACTGAATTGATGGCAAGTAGGTTATGCTCCATTTTCTCAACAGGTAAAGACCCTTGGAAGTACACTGCATATTTTTTAATATGTGATGAGATCTTTTTAAAGCTGCAATTCAGCTTTTTCCATTCATGTCAAAATAGACCTCCCACTGAAGCCCATGTCTTTTTGCTGTCAGCAATAAAAGGTTTATTCTGTTCCTGCTGGCATATTCTGGGATATCTGTAGAACAAGATATGGGAACCCTTTGTTAAGTGTAATCTGAATCTTGGATAGGCAATATATAATTTGTTGTTTAGACAGGAATGAAGATTAAAAAAATGTCTTTTTTTTCTCATATCCCCCTGAATACCAGTTGTTTTAGTTGCATTTTTCCCCCCTTTGGAACTGAAAACTAATTTCCTTTAGTGTTTTGCCATGCAGTTCTCCATGACCTTTGATTACTTTTTATCCTTTCTTCTGACTCAAGTTTCCTCATGAAGAATGCATGACATTTTCCTGCCTTTATCATTCACTCTGCCTTCACCTTTACTCTTATCTTGCCTTACGGAACTCAGAGGATGAGGACTACTAGCTTTTGGAATTTGCTTAGTTTCCATCCATAGATTGCTAGATAGATTAGGCTTAACAGTAGTCTTAACAGTAGTCAAGACATATTGTATATGCATAAGGCAAAATGGCAAATGAAATCCAGCAGTGCACTGGTTGAGTTCTCCATACAATTCAAAGCTTAGTGAGCACATCATGAATGACCAAAGGTGGTTATTTATGCTTTTTGAAATGTAAAGGCTTTTAAATGCAGGTATACTTTGGAATTAAGCTCAGATGGCTACAAAAGGGGATATTAAGTTTCACTGATTTGGCAAACCAGCTTCAAAGCACCAGGCAAAAGACAGAGCCTTTCACTGAATGAAATCTCCTTTCTTGATGGGTTCCTGTTCCTTTGGGGGATGGATATATATATATGATGTTTTATTCCCTTGACATTAAATAGGATATATACAAATTTTCTTTGAACTGTGGGACAATATGTTTATTTTTATAAGCCATAATATATGTGTGTGTATTTTTTTTTTTTTTTAGAAAAATAATTTAAGCCTCATTTGGCCCAACTTAACCATTTTATAGACAGGGAAAAAAATGAGGTTAGGATAGATGGCTTTTACAGCATTAATCAACTTTTAGTGACAAATTTGGTGATTAAAATTTAAGACTCTCTACTCCAACCCAGTGACATTTCATTATACCACATGGCCTGTGTCTTATAGAAAGAAGAAAAGGTTGAATGTTGAAGGAAACAGATTTTATACCTTGTATACCTTGTATGAGGTACGCCTGCACCCACCAGCATGGCTGAATTGAAGAGGTTGTCAATGCCAAGCGTTGCCGAGGACATGGGGCACTGAACTGTCAGGCGTGGCAGGAGTGGAGAAAGCACAGCTACTGTGGAGAACGGTTTGGCGGCTTCTAATGTAACCACTTTTACCCAGTGGCCTAACACTCTGCTCTGATGCATTTACTCAAGAGAATGGCCTACATATAAATGTTTATTACAGCTTTATCATAACAACTAAAAGCTGGAAACAGCTCATATGTGTATCATCCAGTGAACAGATAAATTGTAGGGTATTTATACAATGGAATACTACTCAGCAATGAAAAGGAAGGGGCTACTGATTCTAGCAACACTGTGGCTGGAACTCAATAACATTATATTGAGAGAAAGAAGCAGACACAAAAAGAGCATATTCTGTATGATTCCATTACATGAAGTTCCAGAACAAATTAAACTAATTGATAGTGATAGAAACCAGAGAGATGACTGTGGGACTTGATTATAAAAGGCCAGCAAGGAACTTCTGGAGTGATGGAAATGTAAATGTTGTTTGAGGTGGTGGTTACATAGGCATATGCGTTTGTCCAAGCTCATCAAACTGTGCTCTTAAAAGGAGTGCATTTTATTGTATATAAATTATACCTCAGTAAAGTTGATTAAAAAAGAAGAGGATAATGAGAAGCTGAGGGGCTGAACAGAAAAGCACAGTTGGTATAAAGCATAAAACATTTTCACCATGCCATTGACTTTTCTCTAATCTCATTGACTCTCTCCAAACTGTGGTTCTGCCCTGGCTGGGGTTCTCAGTGGTTAGAGCATCCACTCAAAGATTAAAGGGTCTTGGGTTCAATTCCCAGTCAAGGACACGTGCCTGGGTTGTAGGTTCGGTCTCTGGTGCTGGTTAGGGTTGTTCTTGAGGCAACCAATTGATGTGTTTTTCACATCGATGTTTTTCTCTCTCTCTCTCTCCTCTCCCTACCTCCCTTCCATTAAAAATCAGCAGAAAAATATCCTGGGTGAGGATTAACAACAACAATAACAAAACCAAAAACAAAAAACTGTGGTCCTTCTGTTATTGTCCCTTGCCACTTGTCTTGGAACACAGGTATAATGACAAACCAGTGTACCATTGTGGAAAAAACTGCATAGTCCACCCACGTATGTCTCCATGAGCAAGTTTCTTCTGTGCCTGAGTCTATTTTGCCAACTTAAGCAGTAGTCATGGGACACATTTAGCGCTTCAGTCATCAATTCTTCTTTAGTTACCAAAATTTTACCAGCACAACTGTATATGCCAATAGAACGATGCCTGGAGAAATGCAAGTGCTTTTCTGTTCTCTAGAAGGAAGTTTAGAGAATTTGTAGACTGAGTAGGTTGACTTTTTAGCCATATTCTCTGTTTAAAAAATTAAAAATAAACGTTGGCATCAGAGTTGATGTTCTCATTTAAATCCTGAAAGCCTGTAGCTTAGCAAAATGCTATTCGGAAAACTCTTAAAGTACATATATAATATATCTTTGTCGTACTAACTCCCCTGCCAGCTGCTTCTAGACATTTTGTTCAGCAGTGTCTAAGGCTGCATCTGAAATCACACGAACCCGTTGGAATGGGGTCTAGACATAGATGAATTCAGCATTGCTCCTGCGTTCAGGATTGCTGAGGGCTTTCTCCTTAGTGTGCTGGAGGGTTATTAAATAAGTTTGAGAACCCAGGGCACATGATGGAGCATCTAATTAAATAATTAGGGATTATTTTCATTCAAGTTTTCTTTTGCTCAACTAAAACAAAATCGTGCTACCAGTATTCATTATTATAGTTTTAGCTATATTACTTCCACATGGGTCCATGAGTTTTTTCACTGAACATTTGAGTACCTATCATATGACAGGTATTTTGCTAGACAACAGAATATAAAGATGAAAAAGAAGAGTGTCCTTCAGGAGCTTACAATTCAGTAAAAAGACAAGATATCCAAACAAATATTTTTATAGTACAGATGGTAAGTTATGTGCAAGGGCAGCCTGGTGTGTGCCAGCCTACAGATGTTAAGTGCATTGCTCTAACCTGGAATTTAGGCTAGTGCTTCCTTACTGATTTGCTGTCTGGATGATCTGTCCATTGATGAAAGTGGAGCATTGCAGTTTCCTACTATTATTGTATTGCTAGCTATTTCTCCCTTTAGGTCTGATACTATTTACTTTATATATGTAGGTACTCCTAAGTTGGGTGCATAATATTTATAAGTATTATACCCTCTTGTTGGATTGACCCTTTATCATTATACAATGACCTTCTCTGTCACTATAGTCTTTGTCTTTTTTTTTTTTTATCCTCACCTGAGGACATTTTTCTATTTTTTGTTCAGGTAGAGTGGGAGGGAGGGAGGGAGGGAGGGAGAGAGAGAGAGAGAGAGAAACATCGACGTGAAGGGACACATCGAGTGGCTGCCACCTGCACGACCAACCAGGGCCGGGGACAAACTGCAACCGAGGTACGTGACCTTAGCGGGAACCGAACCCGGGTCTCTCGGGACCGCAGGCCGATGCTCTAACCGCTGAGCCAAACCGGCCAGGGCTAGTCTTTGTCCTAAAGTCTGTTTGTCTATGTATGTATTTCCGCCCCAGCTTTCTTTTGCTTTCCATTTGCATAGAAAAATCTCTTTCATCCCTTCACTTTCAGTCTGTGTGTGTCCTTACATCTGAAGTGAGTAGGCAGCAAATAGATGGTTTGGGTTTTTTTCAATCCATTCAGCCACTCTCTGTCTTTTGGTTGGAGAATTTAGTCCTTTTCTATTTAAAGTATTGTTGATAGGTATGTACTCATTGCCATTCTGGCTGTTTTGTGATTCCTTTGCTCCTTTCTCGTCTCGCTGTTGTGGTATGCTTCGGTTCCTTTCTCCTTACCTTCTGTGTGTCTGGGTTTGACGGACAGGGATGGATGGAAAGCCTTACCTGAGCTGCAACCTGGATGGGGCGCTCCGCCGCGCTCAGGGGGGGCGGGGCGGGCAGGGCGCAGAGCGTGTGTGGAGCCGGGTGAGCTGGAAGGCGAAGCCGAGGTGCTCGCTCCGCGAACTGAGGCTCGTGTGTGTGCAGAGGACCTGAGACTTCCTTTTGTGAGGTGGTCATCCTCAATCCTGTGCATTTTAATCATCTTTTAAAACACATTCATGCCTGGCCCCCAGGACCGTTGAATTAGAATCTTCAGGAACAGGACATCAGTGTGTATTTTTCTTTAAAACGTCCAAGGGTGACTCTATTTACAGCCAGATTATCTATTATTTGTAGGTAATGAGTATCCACTGAGGAAATTTGAACAGGGACATGACATCACTTGACATACTCAAACCGAGAACTGGAGAGCGTGTCACGAACCGGTGTTCATCTTGTACACACTGTCTCTGCGGCTGCTTGGAGGTCGCTCTCATTTCCCTCTCTTCGGGACACCTGGGGGGTGACTGTTCCAGATGTGGAGAAATAATTGGTTGCAGTCAGCACCGCACACCAAGCCCGGTCGCGGGAGCCCTGGTAACTGTTTACTGTCATCACACAAGTGCGGAGCTGAGGGCTGCTGTGATCGCTCTCTGTGCCTATTTACTGGTCATTTTAATGTAATGGAATAAGCTCTTTATCTTCCTAACTCTAGGTGTTCTCCGTGGAAGAGGAGAGTTTGGGGAAAAGTTTTTTTTGCCTTATTGATGATGTGAAATTAAGGGGGTTCCCCTCCCAGGTCCCATCTCTGTCTGTCCCACCATGGGAAAAGTCGTCTTGTCTTCAGCAGGGCCAGAATTAAGGTCACTGCCCAGACTTTCTGCTCCATATTACAGCACAGTCCAGTCCAGCGTCTGGCTAGCTGAGCTTGTGTTCCCAGCTGCGGGCCATTTCGTGTGGGGTCTGCACAGCCACGGGCCATGCGACTGCTCAAGGCCACATGGCTCTGGAGAGAGCAGGTGAGCGTCCAGGCGAGTGTAGGTCACGGAGCCAGAGAGCGAGACAGAGGGAACCCTCTGGGTGTTTTAACCAGGAACTTTTTCTAAGTAACTAATTAACTTTTCAAGATTCTGTGCGCTTCTGACGGGGTTCACCCTCTAGCCAGTTCATTGTTCCCCAGGTTAGACTGACTGGCAAGCACCTTCCCTACATCACCCAGACTTCACTGAGCATGTGACCCCCCCCAACAATCCAGTACTGGATTGGGGAAGGAGGGGTGTTAATCCCCCTGGAGGGACAATGCTGTGTGAAGCTGTAGCTTCCTGGTGAAGCTTCTCAGGCGACCATGCTCACAATGTTCGACTTCCCTTTGCTTTATTTCTTTGATTAATATTAACTAGCTAATTATGACAATAGCACAGGTATGCCAAACCTGTCTTAAAAGTGATCCATAGGAACCAAAACAGCTATTCTCTTCGGCCTTTGCCATGTCACAAATATGGGTAAATGGCCGTGGAGTGGGACATGTCAAATCAGCCAGCTCTCTGAACTTGAACCGCATTCAAGTGTGGAGGAGAAAGTCTGATTCAAACACAGCACTGGTGGGACCCACCCATGTTCCTGCTTCCTCCTCGGGCACCAGGGAGGCTGCCTGTTCAACAGTAATAGAGAAAGGCAGTGGAATGTTCCCCTCTGAGCAGGAACTGCTGAGTGCATTTTAGCCCTGAGAAGCTAGAGAATACTCTTGCAGAAAATGATTTCTTCCTCAGGAATTTAATGAGGGAAGAAAGCCATCCCTGTAGAACTCATTTGAGACATTTCAGTGCTTCTCACTTCAAGCAGACCCGTGACGGGCTGGCCCGTTGCAGGGGAGGAAGAGAACGTTTTTTGTTAAGTGAGAAGCCTGGAAGGAGAGATGTGGAAACTAGTGGGTCTTGGAATATTTGAACTGGAATAGGGATATTTCTGCTATTTTTGGAAAGGCATCTGGCTGCATACTACTATAGGTGGGCATCCTTCCTAGGGTTCCTGGGCCCAGATCACAGATAAGGTCAGAAGGGTATACCAACCTCACCATGTTCTATCTACACGTTTCTGGGGCTTACGCTGAAAGGCGGTAACTGAGGGGAGCTTGCTGTTATAGCCATAGGTCAGTGAAGGGCCTACCAGGATGATTTCTGTTTCAGCTCTTGGCCCCTTGCTTATATATGTGGTATTTAAAACACCAAACTCTGTGCTCATGCTCTTTAGTAATCTTTAATAACATTTTCTTGAATGTTGAAATTGCATGATTGGTCCACGGTATTTCAAAGACCCAAAGGCATATATAAAAATGACAAATCGCTGTGCTTTCTCCCTTGTCCCCTTTGCATGTACATATGCAAACACACACAAAAGACGTCAGAGGAGGACACTAATAACAGCTCCATGTAGTTGATTTGTATTATCCCTAAAGAAGAGAAAACGCAACTTGAGCCAGGACAATCTGATTCCTGGGTAGAACGTTGGACAATACAGTTGTAGATCTAAACATCCTGGGAGAAGGGGACCTTGTCAGAGGATGTCAACAGCCTTCGGACTGCCATCAGGTTGGTAAACCGCTCACAGAGCCTTGGGGCAGCTGATTAGGCTGGAGATCCACAATCACCAAAACTTTTAAAAATGGAATTGGCTGCCTCCGGAAGGAGTAAGTTGCCCATAAGAGTATTGGCACCAGTAAACCCAGCCTGGTACATGGTGGGCAGGCACTGAGGAAATGTTTCATAAATAAATGTCAGCGTGACATTATCGGGAAGAAGCTTTACTGGGTGATCATGATTCTTCTTGCTGCTAATTCTATGTAGGAATCTATACTGGGTACCATAGTAGTAGGAAAGTCTCAACTTGAGAAAAACAAGTATAAAAGTGTAAAGGGATAGACTCTCACTACTTTTTTTACCCTCATTTTATTTTAAGTGGTTAAATATACCATCTTGAATATATTCTCATAAAAATACAGAAAATTAATAAGAGAGGGGGAAATCCCCATTATTTTGCTATCCAAATGTAGACCCCATCAGTTCTTTGGGTGTTTTCTATGATCTATATTTTCAATATACATTTTTACATAGTTCTGTGTACTTTTATATTTAGCATTTGTCTTTTAACATGAACAATTTACATACAGATATTTAGTAAGAGGATAAGAATATTTTATAACATTTTGATAACAGTGAATAAATATGTGTCCAAATATTTTTGCTTACTTATACTGCTATCAGCAATGTGTGTCAACATTTACCAACTCTTCCTCTCACTGGATATTGATATTTAAAATTACTTTTCTAATTGTATAGGTGGAGAATAGTATCTGACGCTAGACCAGGTAAGGGGGACTGACGTAGGGGTAGCTCGCAGGACCCTGGCAGGAAGCGACAGCCCAGCTGGGACTTGGCAGTGCCTCCAACATGGCAGAAATCCAAGTCCTCCCTTCCCCCACCAGGTCTCCCACCTGCCTCGGCCTCTCCGTTTGATTTGTCTCTCTTTATGTGTCTGATACTTGCCTCCAGCTGTGTGTGTGTGTGTGTGTGTGTGTGTGTGTGTGGTCTATCTATGTGTCTTTCTGTGTCTCAGTCTGCATTTCTCTCTGTCTATGGCCTGTTTATCATCGTCTGTCTCACTCCCTCTCTCTGTCTGCATGCCCTGCCTTCCCATTCTCTCATCTCTGCTTTCCCTGCACAGGGCTAAAAATAACTCCCCATCGTATTCCCACTGGTCCCTAATTCTGTGAATCTGGTTGGCTTATCTTGGTCAGTGTAGTGGCTGCCTTTGGTTTGGGTCATCCCAGTTGCCAGGGAGGGGAGGGGTGGAGCCCTGGGGGAAGCCAGTTCTCAGAGAGGAGGGTGCTGAGGGCCGGTGCCCCTCTTAGAGGTGCCTGTGATAAGACCATGTGCAGTCCTGACCCCAGGCCTGAAGAGCTCCACTCTGCAGAGATAATTCAGCAAGCGGGTCTTGTGTTCTTTTGTGGGCCTATTAAAGAAAGAACTGACATTAGCGAAGACCCTTTCTTGATAGAGAATCTATCATAATTGATGGAAAATATCTTCTAGGATTAGATTTGCTGTCCCTAAGGGGAAGAATTGCTTAATTGGTTCCATTGCTGATACTGTGTGTGTGGGGGGGTAGGGGGTAGGGAGCTATATTGGAGAGAATCTGTGATGGTTATACGTATATGTTTGCTCTTTCTTTTTCCTTTTTTCTAAAACGAACTCATCCTGCTTTTTTCTCGTTCTGTATTGACCCTAAGGTAATTAGCTTACTTTATATTCAGAATTAACCCTGTGGTTTTCCATAAGGAGGATGAGTCATCACTTTCCCCAAGAAGCTCTTCATTAGTGAGAATATGGCAGATTGTAGGGGAGGGTCGGGGGAGGGGGACAGGGATTTTTGATCTGAAACCCTGAAGCAGGGTTTGGGAATTAGGCACAAATAGCAGGGTTGACAGCGAGGCTGTGAGTCAGAACCAGGTGGTCAGGCTAGAATGAGGTCAGACTGAGGACTGGGGTTGAGCGGCAGCTCTGTGTAAGTCAGAGGAGAGGCGACAAGGACAGGGTGGGAGAGGGCTAGGGAGGGTGGCCCCACTTACTACAGAAGAGTTATTGCAAACTTCCCAACTCTCATTCGGGGTTTATTGCAATGATGAATCACATAATGCGCTCTATTTCTGTAATTGTTTAGTAAGTCATACGTATTTGTGAAACCACATTCTAAAGGCACCAAGGTATTCACTGAAAACTTAGTTTCTCCCCCAGCACTGTCATTCAGGGACACACTTCCCTTGGTGAGAGTAGTTTCCTGGTTGAGGGAATCATGGCTCGAGAGGCAGGTTGCTCAGGTGACAGCACGGCAGGGCCAACCTGCCTTTCTGACCCGGAGTCTGTGCCCTGCCCGTTCGCCTCACTGTGCTCTGTCCGGCCCTTTACAGCATAGTCCAGACACTCAGCATTTATGGACAGTTTCATTGCTATTTTTTAAACCATCTATTTTCTATTTCTACCAAAATAATACCTTTTCTGAGGCCAGGCCAATCCCATTAGTCCCTGTCACAGTGTATGTAAGTGACCCTAGGTATTTTCAAAATGAATTATATTCATACTATGAATGGCATTAAAGGTACAGAGGTTCCGTAAATGTCTTTGAGGTGCCTACAGCCTGTGCTGGGGGGAGGATATAATGCTGAGGAAACTGTATTGAACTTAGGAGACATTTAGAAGTTGCCAAAAGTTAGGACTTTTCATGTGTCTTCCGTATGAAATGTATTTTTTTAATTCAGCAGTTGGACTTTCTGTATGAATGTTGCACTTCAACAGAAGGTTTATAAAAATCCTATAATGTGAACTCTTTTATTTGCTTTCATTTCCAGATAAGCAGACATTTACTGAAATTAGAATTTTGGGCAAGTAGCAAAATGCCACAGATACTCCCAGCCTTAGAGATTTCTGTGCACGGGTTTGTATGTGTGAATGGCAGTGGGGTTGGATTCCCACTGTGGACCATGGCCTGCATTTGTCCACTGGCTCCGGATCCCTGAGGAATGATCAGACCTTATTATTTCCCAATGCTGTAGCCAGGGTACTGCCACTCTGAGCTGCGTTCTGGAGTTGGACTTGGAAGGCCGTTCCCCCCATAAGAAGTGCCATCAGCTCTCTGCTGCAAGTGTGTTGCATAGATCTCTCTGGGTGCCCTGGGTATGTGACCACAAGCTAACAGATTTCTATGAAAAAAATGTGTTTTGAGTTTCAAATAGCTGATGTATAATTACCTTTTGGAACACAGTCTCTCAAAAGTTGAGATTATTTGTGCTTGCTCTATTTATCTTGCTCATTGGACTGCAGACAATGGAATTCAGGCTTTTCATTAGCTTGGTTTCTTTTGACTAGTGATGGTTTGATCAGTGAATATTGAGTACATACATGTATCTGTTTTAACCTACGTGGTGCTATTTCTGAGAATTAGAGTTGTAGTGCCTTTTTTTTTTTTTTTAATCCTCACCCGAGGATATTTTTCCATTTTTTGTACAGATAGAGTGGGAGGGAGAGAGAGGAAGGGAGAGAGAGACAGAAACATCGATGTGAAGGGACACATCGAGTGGCTGCCACCCGCACGACCAACCAGGGCCGGGGACAAACTGCAACCGAGGTATGCGCCCTTAGCGGGAACCGAACCCGGGTCTCTCTGGACCGCAGGCCGACGCTCTAACCGCTGAGCCAAACTGGCCAGGGCTTTTTTTTTTTTTTTTTAATGTGAGCATTTGCTAAACATAAAGCAAGCACAGAGATCAAAGATCAAGCAACTGTTTTGGAGTTTAAAGGTCATTTTAACGTCACTTCTAGATTTGGCTTTTAGTCTTTCTGTAAGGGTTTTAATTAAAACCCTGATTGCTTGTAAATAGGTCCTCAATGATCTAAGCTGGCACTGCCTACCAGGTTAGGGGAAAGCCTTCAAGATCTTGGAGGACCCCATGTTTCCTTTCTGGGTGTGATAGCCAGCGACCTCTCAGATGAAGAGGAATCTCCATGATCTATTAGAGAGTTCTGTGATGACTCATGTGGCAGCCTGGGTTGACAAGTCTTGTTATAATTTGTATTGGTGTTTCCACATGTTCAAGTTGACTTTGACCTTTGACATTTGCTATTTCATTCTTTCCTTTCCCTGACTTGACTAGAGTACATAGATCCAGGCATTATGTGGGCTGATATGAAATTATAGGCTTCCATGTTGATCTTATTTAGCTCATTTGTTTTTAAGTTAGTATGCTATTTAAAGCAGTCATGGTGGAGTTCTCACAACTTTCTTCTTGAAGCTTTCTTGATCTCTTTCAGAGCACAGAACAGTTCTTTTTTGAATCTTAGGACTAGATCCCAGTGTCATGTATCCTGCTCAGCTAAAGTACATTCACCTCAATGCCAGTGGTTTTTGTGGAGGAAGAAGGGTAACTGCATTTCTGATTCCATTTGATTCAAAGATAATTTTTAGGAGAGGAGGATTTTTTTATCGATATATGATTCACACACCACAAGCTTTACCTGTTCAGAGTGTATAAGCCAGTGATTTTTTTTTAGCACATTCACAAAACTGTGCCTCCATCACCGCTGTCCAATTCCAATGCATTTCATCACCCCCCAAAGGAATCCCACACTCCCCCATGTCCCCCACCTGCAGGCCCAGGTGATACTACTTTTTGTCTCTATAGATTTGCTAAGTATGGACATTTCGTATCAATGAAATCATAAAGTATGTGGACTTTTTTATCCCTCTTCCTTCATTTTGCACAATATTTTCAATGTTCATCCATGCTTAATATGATTCAATGTCTTATTCCTTTTTATTCCATTGTATAGTATCTTAGTTTGGGCTGTTATAACAAATTGCCTTTGCCTGGTTGGCTTAAACCACAAATATTCATTTCTGATAATTCTGGAGGCTGAGAAGTCCAAGATCAAGGTGCTGGTGAAGCCATTGTCTGGAGAGACCCCACCTCCTGGTTTGCAAATGGCCATCTTCTTGTATCCTCACATAGCAGAGGGCAGAGAGAGAAAGCAAGCTTTCCTTTTGTTTTATTTTATTTATTTATTTTTTTGTTCATCCTCACCTGAGGATGTTTTTCCATTGATTTTTAGAGAGACTGGGAGGGAGGGAGGGAGGGAAAGAAAGAGAGAGAGAGAGAGAGAGAGAGAGAGAGAGAGAGAGAAACATTGATGTGCGAGAGACACATCGGTTGGTTTCCTTCTGTACAACCCTGACTGGAGCCTGGGATCGCACCTGCAACCCAGGTATGTGCCCTTGACCAGAATCAAACCCACAACCCTTCAGTGCAAGGGCTGACACTCTAATGGCTGAGCCAAACCAGCCAGGGTGCAAGCTTTCTTTTTATAAAATCAAAATCACTAATCCTGACCTAATTACCTCCCAATGGCCCACCTGCAAATACCATCACGCTGGAGATTAGACTTCAACATGGGAATTTTGGGATGACACAGACATTTAATTTTTAACATATAGATATTCCACTTTTTGTTTATTCATCAGTTGATAGACATTTGTGGTTTTTCTTCACTCTTTGACTATTATGAATTATGATGCTATGAACATTCTTATACAAGTTTTTGTCTGGACATATGTTTTAAAGTCCCTTGGGTATATAATTAGGAGCAGGATTGCTGCCTCATCTGGTAACTATGTTTACTATTTTGAGGAACTGCCAGACTGTTTTCCAAAGTACACATTCCCACCAAAATGTATGAGAGTTCCAATTAATCCACATCTTTGCTAACACTTGTCATTATCTGCCTGCTTGTTTGCTTGTAGTTTTTATTTGCATTTCTTTCATATATGATGCTGAGCATTTTTTCATGTGCTTATTGATCATTTGTTTGCCTTTTTTGAGAAATGTCTAATTAAGTCCTATGCCCATTTGAAAAATTGGGTTGTTTCTCATTGTTGAGTTGTAAGAGTTGTTTATATATTTTGGATACTAGACCCAAATCAGATACATGATTTGCAAATATTTGCTCCCATTTTTGGGTTGTCTTTTTATTCTCTTGATGTTATCCTTTGAAGCATAAATTTAAAAAATTTTGATGAGGTCCAACTTACTATTTTTATTTTTATTGCTTTTTCTTTAGGTGTCCTAGCTAAGAGCTGATAACCTCATCCAAGGTCAGGAAAATTTACCCCTGTTTTCTTTCAATAGTTCTATAGTTTTAGCTCTTACATTTACATCCTGAGACCATATTGAATGTATTTTTGTATATGATATGAAGTAGGGGTTCAGCTTCATCCTTTTGCATGTGAATAATCTACTTTTCCCAGTACCATTTATTGAAAAGACTATGTTTCCCCATTGCATTGTCTTGGCTCCTTTGTCTAAAATGAATTGCCATACATGTGAGAGTTTAATTTCTGCAGTTTCAATTCTATTCCATTTTATCTATATGTCTATCTTTATGCTAGTACATACTGTCTTGATTCCTGTAGCGTTGTGGTGAGTTTTGCAATAGAGAAGTATGAACCCTGCAGATTTGTGAAGATTATTTTTTTGACATGATGTTGATATCCACTCTTCTTCCTCATTCTTTGAGATATCTTTTCTCTGCCATTATAAAGTCACATTAGAACAGCTGCTTTGAATTAGCCATGAATTCAGTTTCAGGGCTAACCTCACTATTCTTATATAAAAGGTACGAATTTATTACATAAATAAATCAGGGATATTACAGAAGTTTGACCACTAGCTCTGTCTCCATTTCTTAACTATAAAATGAAGCTTAAAATCAAGTCAAAGGATAATTCTGAGAATTAAAAAATGTAAGAGATATATATATCTAGCATCACACCTGGGAAATGACAGATACAAAATAAAGGTCTATTGCCTTTCCCATGCCCTTCTCATGGACGTAAAAACATTCCTTGTACCTTGTAAGATGGTTCTGAACTCTTCCTTGAAGTCAGCATTCTTCCATTTAGAAACTGTTTTCTTCGAAATCATCATGCGGGCTGGTATTACCTAATTTTCTAGTCTGTTCTTGGCATTGTTCGTAGTGCAGTGTTTCAGACATTGCTCACTGCTTCATCACAATGTCTAGTAGTACCTGACCAGCCATACCAATAAACTTTTGTTAAGTGAATACTTTGTTGATTCCATGTTCTTGTTTCCTTGGTAAACACAGTGCCGATTTCTTGGAGGTAGGTTTTCAAGTAAGCATGCATAAACAGTTGCATGAGTATTTAATTTCTGGAAATATTTTCCACAGTATTTTTTGAGCAGTTTGTGCAGTTCACTGAGTACCACTCCTGAAGTGGTTCTTCTCGCCTCCATATGATGTGCCACTTCCCATCCAGATGTTTCTGTTATCAGTGGAAGCGGAGTTCTTGGGGTGCTTTGGGGAAAAGAATTTTCTGAGGCCCCCACAGGAAGATGGGTTTTGTGGAAAGCTTTATTGATTATGTAAAATTAAGGGGGTTCCCCTACAATGTCCCATCTCTGTCTCTTCCACCATGGAAGAAGTCCAATGTTTTCAGCATCAGGGCCAGAATTAAGGCCACTGCCCAGAATTTCTGCTTCATATTAAAGTCCAATCCAACCCAGCCGATGTGGCTAAGTGGTTGAGCATTGACCCATGTACCAAGAGGTCTCACCAGTTTAATTCCTGGTCAGAACACATGCCCAGGTTGTGGGCCAAATCCCCAGTGGGGGGCATGCAGGAGGCGGCCAATAGATATTCTCTCTCATCGATGTTTCTATCTCTCTCTCTCTTCCTTTCTCTCTAAAAGCAATAAAGTAAATACATAAGTAAAAATAAACTCCAATCCAATTCAGCATCTAGCTAGCTTAGCTTGTGTTCCTAGCTGCAATGCATTGTGTGTAGGGTCTGCATGGCCATGGGCCATTGGCTGCTCAAGGCCACATGGCTATGGAGAGAGAACAGGCAGGTCAGAGGCGAGTGCGAATTATGCCAAGAGAGAGGGAACAAGGAAAATCCCTTTGTCTAGGGAGTTTACCCTTTCAAGATTTCTTGCATTTGTACCCTTCTAGCTAATGATCTTTGTTCCACAGGCTAGACTGACAGGCAAGCACCTTCCTTAAGTCATTCTGACTTTATTGCCCATGCATCCACCTCCCCCTTTGTTCAATCCCTTCCCCCCAGCAATTTACAGGGAATGGGCTGGTTCCTGGGGAGCATGAAGCTGTAGCCTCTGGTGAAGCTGCCCAGATGACCATGCTTATAATATCTGGCTCCCCCTTTGCTTTCTTTCTGTTATTAATATTAATAACTAGCGAATTATGACAATAACATTTTATTCTTCAAGGTAACTTTAGACTGAAATAGAAAGGATTGAGTCTGAGTAGTACACTTTTGAAAGCAAGGGGGAGGAGGGTGGGAAAGTTAGGTTTATGGGAAGATATGTAATTATGAGAGACCAAGGAGGGACTTTTAGGGAAGATTAGGTCAAATAGAGAACCAAGTCCCCAGCCTCTGAACATTGCTTGTGGTTTTTATGGGACAGTCATGGTTTGTCATGACTCTACATCTCTCAAGTCTAGACATGAAACTATAAGCAAAGAGCATCCAAATGTTGTTACTGGCCTTTATGAGCCTGATTCATAGCCAAGAAATGGTGCCTATGCATGTTAAGCTATTATCTACATGACGAGTAAACCAAACTTTAAAAGAGTTTCATTTCATAGACTCATAGAATAATTAAGTTTAAAAGTTAGGATCATCAGGCTGAGGGAATGTTGGTAAATGCCGATTAATAGGTTCCACCAAATAGGTTTGGAATTAATTAAACAAAGTTAACAGATTTGGCTTTTGTTGTTTGCTTGTTATAACTGCAGAATGTCTCAGAGCCTTTACCGTGTTAATATACATTGCTGTGTGTCTTCAAGGGAAATGTAGGAGCAGCACTCCCCAAGGTAACTGGTCTGTGGGGACTTATTTTTCCTCCCAAAGAGAGCTCTATGAGACTCGTATTTAGCATAGTACATTATGAATAATCATGATGCAGGATAACACCTTTACTTTTCAGACACGAAGTCTGATCTCTTAGTCTTTTTGAGTTGCTGTTTCTAGGAAGGGTCGTGTCTGCTGGTACATTACATAGAAGCTGACTGTCCTTTGTCTTACTAAGAGAACAGTGAGAGTTTCTATGAGGAGTTAAAATCAAACTCCTGAAACATTGTCTCTATGTATTTATCACTTACAAAATACCCTGTCTTTCAGGTCTAATTTTTTAAAATGTGCTACATGTATAGGTTGGTCTGTGTGGTGCCTAATAATCCTTGATCTAATGAACTTGTAAAATTTGATTTCTGCAGCTTTTGCTCTGATACATACTCCTTAAGTTGGAGACAGAATGAAAACACATACAAACCTAGACCATTTGTTATTGGTGACAGTGGAGTTCTTAGGGTGCTGTGAGGAAAACTTCCTGAGGCCCCAACCAGAAGATGGAGTTTTGTGAAAAGCTTTATTGATGATGTAAAATTAAGGAGGTCCCCCTCCAAGGTCCCATCTCCATCCGTCCCACCATGGAAAAAGTTTAATCTTGTCTTCAGCGGGGCCAGAATTAAGGCCACTGCCCAGAATTTCTGCTCCATATTAAAGTCCAGTCCAGTCCAATATCTGGCTAGCTTGTCTTGTGTTCCCAGCTGCAGTCCATTGCGTGTGGGTCTGCATGGCCATGGCCATCAGCTGCTCAAGACCACATGGCTATAGAGAGAGAACAGGGGTGACCACACGGGCGAGTGTGGTTCCTAGAACAAGAGAGAGCAAGAGCAAGAGGGAGCAAGGGAGAGTGAACTCTTTGGGGATTTTAACTTTCCAAGATTTTGGGCGCTTCTGATGGGATCCACCCCTAGCCAATCCATTGTTCCCCAGGCTAGACTGACAGGCAAACACCTTCCCTATGTTAGTTACCCTGACTTCACTGCCTATGCATCCATCTGGGGAGCGTGGAGCTGTAGCTTCCTGGTGAAGCTGCCCAGATGACCATGTTTGTTACGTCCAGCCTACCTCCTTTTAGCTCTCTTCCTATTATCAATATTAATAAACTCGCTGATTATGATGATAACACACTGACTTCTGCTATGGAATAAACACAGCAGGGACAGCTGTTCTGAGCGGTCAGACAAGCTTGTCAGGACTGGAATATATGTTTGGAGCTCTGTGGTAGAGAAGACTCGTACAAATGTGGGTACAGTCTCCTCTGCACCGCTCCCAGTTCTTCATCGTCCTTCCCTCCACCCAGACGCCCTCCCTGCCTTCTTTCTTCCAAGCCATCTAGTAGGGTTTGTTTAATTAACTTTCTTTAAAAGAGAGGGCTAGAGAGAGGAAAAGAAAAGGAAGGGAGAGAGAGAAGAGGAGGAGGAGGAGAGATTGGAAAAGGTTTTAGTTGTAAAGCCACCTTTACTTCCAGTAAATCTCGTTTGTGTGTGTTGGAGTGTCACCCTTGTTGTGTAACAACAACACAGCTGGGATTCCTAATGTCAATAGTTCCCATGTGCACCTCTAGTTAAAAGGCTTTTGTGCGACTGATTTTCTTATCTACATTCTTGGGAGGTTTCTGCATTCCTCTGCTTGATGACCCGTTGGGGTGAGGGCTGGGGGTGGGGTGTGTGTGTGCATATGTGTGTGAGAGCTAGCAGAGTCCCTCCTGTTGGAGCACACCGCTTCTCCAACAACTGAGACACAACGAAAAGAGGATCAGAGAAGGGGAACTGCCGGAGGCATTTGAGTCGGGATCTGAGATCAGTGAGTCCTGGGGAACCGAGAAGGGTGGATCAGGTGACCATTCTAGGAAAATCAACCATACAAATCAGAAAAGTAATGACTGTTTTCTGTTTATTTCAGTGATTTATGTTCCTTATTTTTTAAAATTGAGCAAAAAAAAAAAAAAATGATTCTGTTGGTGTAAGAATGTTCAAACCTGTAGAGAATATTTATGAATTTATTTGAGCCAAACTGACAACAGATTGCTGGGAAGCAAAATCAGAGAAAGTGCTCTGCAGAATGACAGTTTTGTGGTTTATTTTATACTTTACATTCAAAGGAGGAGGCGTAAGGAGGGTTACATGAGATGAATTGGTGGTAGATTAGGGAGGCGGGAGAAAGCAAAGTGGGGAAATCCCTGGGATTGGATATAGAGTAAAGCGGGGAGACACATACTTCTCTTACATTGGTTGGAATAGGATAATTACAATGGCATTTACAGCACATAGAAATGGTATTTGGGCAACAAGGTAATAATGAGGGGTTCTGTGGTCTCATGCTCTGTTGGGAGATTGTGCCCTGAGGGGTCTGGAAAAAAGATTACTCTGAATTCCAAAGGTAGATTGTCCTGGATGCAAAAAGACAGGCTCAATTAGGGTAAAAATTGACCTTTGTCAAGGAAGATACCAGCCTAGGACAGGACTACCCACCATGACTTGCTTTTAGTTAGGAACTTTTGGTTTCAGTCCTTCCCATGTGGTTACTTTGGGTCTCTGGGTTCGTATGGCCCGCCATGCAGGCCTCCCCTGAGCTTAGTATGTGGCCTCTTTTTCATCCACAGTTCAAAAGGGAAATTAAAATATTACCCAAAAATCTCGACCAGAAAATAATCAATGTTAACATTTATTTCAGGCTTGCCTCTATATAGTGAGAGAGATGAATAGAGTGATGGATAGATAAATGATGGGCAGCCATAATTGTATAAGACTGAGGTGAAACTAAACATAGATTTAAACATAGATTTAAAAGAAAAATATTAATGTGATCTTTTTTTTTTTTAAATTTTTTTTCCTTATTGCTTTTAGAGAGAGAGTAGGAAAGGGAGAGAGATAGAAACATAAATGAGAGAGAACACTGATTGGCTGCCTCCTGCATGCCCCCCACTGGGGATCAGGCCCACAACCTGAGAATGTGTGTGCCCTGACCCGGAATTGAACCGGCGAACTCTTGGTGCATGGGTCTATGCTCAACCATTGTGCTACTACACCAGCCAGGACTATGTGATCTTGTTTGAATTTAACAAAAGGGAAAGAAATGGCCTGTCTTCTTAAAGGCTGTTCTTTATGAGAAGTGGATTAGTTTTCTCAGAAAAGAGATGTGTGGGAGTCAGAACGGGTCAAGCAGGCTATAACAACAGAATTAACAATCTACCACTTCACCAGGGACCCTCCCCTGGTTTCAGATTTGGGTCGTTTATTTTTAGTTTGTTAGGATTTATACTTTGAATACTCAGTAGCTATAATTCCTCTGGTTATTCCCCTACATATTTATTCCTAATCTGTATCTATCAGCCTTTTCCATGGCGTTGCCATTTTTAATAATTTACTGTTTGGTGGGCTTCATTGTCAGGAGTCATTAAGTAAGAAACATTTTATATGAAAGGGCTTTCGGATGCCTATTTTCTGAGTTGTTTTATCGTTGGGAATTGTTGCCTATTGCCTTTGTTTTTAAAGCCAATTTTTCAATGGCCAATTTGTTTGCTAAAGAGTCTATACCAAGGGATGTTCTACTAGCCATCGATGAGAAGGCCTGCCTCGAATGGGGAACTTTTATGTGAGAATATCTGTTTGCCTGAAGTGGTGGACTTATATTGAGCAGCGACTAAAATAAGTTTCAGTTGGTAAATTGGATATCAGATGATGGAAACACTTAAATGTTGGGAAATTGGCCATTTTCTTGGTGAATTCTCATTTCCTTGCCAAATTCACAGCTTGCCTGTAGGCCCACTGATAGCTATTGGGCAGCTTTGCTGAGCTGCTTTTGGGACTTGCACATTGTGAGGGAATCCCCTGAAACTTCTCCCCATCCCTCCCCACTCTCTGCAAAGGCATCTGGCTGCCTGAGGGTGGATTTTTGCTGCCATCTGAAGACAGTAGAAAGTGGTAAATATTCACATCTACCAAAAAAAATTAGCATCTGATCAGTGTTTGAACAGATAGCATTTTCTTTGTTCAGAAATTCCATCTTTTGTTTCATGACACAGGCTATCTTGTAAAAACCAAGAACCCGTCATAGCCATTCCTAAATGACCTTCACACCTCATTTCGTCACTCCTGGGGGTTTGCGTGTGAGGTGGTGTGAGTCAGAAGGTCTCCTTTCGCTGCAGCTCATCTCTGCACTGACACCGTCTGAAGTACCTCAGCTGAAGTTGGGCTTATTACTGAAAACTCCTGCTGACCCCATGTAGAGAACTAATAGCCTGTGTGACCCTTTAGTTCATTCTCTCCCAACAATGGAAAGAATGGGAAAGAACATTTTCCAATGACTTAGTACATTTTTTTTTTTAATCCTCACCTGAGGATATTTTTCATTGATTTTTAGAGAGAATTTCAAGGGAGAGAGAGAGACATCCATGCAAGAGAGAAACATCTGTCGGTTGCCTCCCTTACACACTCTGACCAGGACCAAGGGTAGAACCCAAAACCTAGGTATGTGCACTGACTGGGAATCGAACCTGAGATCCTTCTGTGTATGGGACACTGCTCCTACCAACTGAGTCACACCAGCCAGGGCATGACTTAATACATTGACGTTTTGGCCATCTTGTCTTATGGTGGTGACTCAGCTGTACACCAGCCTTGGGCGTTTCCAGAGCCAAGACAGTGAGAGCACAGCTGGGAGACTTCAGGAGGCAGACGTGTCTCCAGGTGTTCTGCTTGGTGCTAAAGGGAAGGAGGGAGAAGTAAGTGGCTTAGCAGGGTGCAGTCTCAGGTCCGGTGTGGTAGTACCAGCCACATGTGGATTTTTAATTGAAATTATTTAGAATCAATCCAATTTCAAATTCAGTTTCTTAGTTGCACTGGCCACACTTCATGGGCTCGATAGCCACATATGGCCGGAGGCTGCCCCATCAGAGCGCTGTTGGGTAGCTCTGGTTTCTGTGCTGATCTTTCATTTCACGGTCATCCAGGGTTCACTGCAGCCCTAATGAGTTGTCTCCTGTCTTTTCTCCCTCCCTCCTTTTGCTTGCAGTCATTCTCCGCTGCAGCTCTGGTGGTGAAGCACTGGTCTCCTCATTAACTGTCTGGTTCCAGACAGCCCTCGGGAAATCCTGTGTGTGGTCCAGATCTTTGGACGCCAGGGTCCACCAGACAACTCCCTGGCCCAGGCCCAAGACTTAGTCCGTGTTCTTACAAAGGACTGAGTGGTGCTTGGGATTTCGACGCATGAATTTAATAATGGAACTGCCCTTTCACAATATCTAAATGTATGTACATAGGACTTTTACTTAAATTCCCTCTTCCCCTTCCGGAGGTGTGCTCTTGGTGAAGAGTCCTGGGATGTCCTAGTTGTAGCCCCACCGACTGACCCTGTGACCTCAGTAAGACAGTTTCTCTGAGGCTCAGCTATCCATTGAGAACTCACTCTCAACCACTGCTATAGCTATTGAAGAAAAATACCAAATGATAAGGAGAAATTGTGAGGTTTTTGTTAAAGGTTCTTAAGGGGTTTGTTTATCTTTTCATTGTTGTACCTAGTTTTAGATTTCCAAAGTCCCATTTGTGGTCTGTCACTATCAGCCACATACCCACCTTGACCAGCTACCTGGTTGTTACACTCCATGGTGTGCTACATGTAAGTGACTTTCTGAGGGAAGTCGGTCTAGGTGTGTTGACCAAGGAGCCCTCTTCCAAGTCTGACCTACATGACAAAAGTAGGGTGCTGTGGTATGAGGAGCCTGCTGGCCTGGGGCTCAGGAGAAGGGGCTTTACTGCTGATTGAACCAGGAGTCTTTTTGACCACCTGTTCTCACCCTCCTAACCTGGAGGTCTGCTGAAGATTTCCACCTAGTGTAGTTGTTATCTAATGCTGCGTAACAAACTGCCCCAAACTTATAGATTAACACATTGTTGACTGCTCATGAGTTAACTCGTAAAGAAGTTTCTCGGTTTGTTGATATTGATGGGACAAACAAAAAAATCACATTGGCGGGATTACTGGTCAACGGACCCTTTGGTTGAAGCTCCAATATTTCCTAAAACTATGAGCAGAATAAGTTTTGAGCAAATTCTTACATTTTTCCATCTCAGTGATAATTCACAAAATACATCTAATGAAGACAGACTGTATACAATTAGGCCTCTTTTGGATTACTTTCTTCCAAAATTTCAGTCTTTGTATGTACCTAAGCAGGAGTTATCCCTAGATGAAGCACAGCAAAACCAGATATATTTGCAAAATATATTGTGTACCATTACATGTAGGTGATTGCTATACAGTATACCACACCAAAAAAATTGCTAAAATATATAATATGCAGCAGATATGTACAAAGTTTTATTTAAATCCATTATATATAAATAAAGTATACTGGAGTTTATTTAGGTTGTTTCACTTTCATACTCAGTTACAAAAAAATAGCTGGTGACATGAGATAACGTCTGTGTAAAATTGCCAGTCAACAATGTTAAGATAAATGACATGTATGTAGCCGTTGGGCAGGACTCAGTAGGGAGAGGTGGACCCTTCCACTCAGAAGTCTCAGGGTGGGTAATATTTGAAGGCTCACTACTCACATGTCTGGGAGCTGGGTGGGTCTTGGGTCTTTTCCAAATGGACCCTTCTGTGTGTTCTCTCTGTATCGCCTAGTTTAGGGTTCTTCACATCCTGATGGCCAGGTGGAAGGGCAGGCATCCTGAGAGAGAGCATCAAGTGACAGCTGTATTACCGTTATTAACATAGCCTTGGAAATCACACAGCATCACTTTGGCCATAATCACAAGCCCACTCAGGCTCAAGGGAAGGGAGCAGTGATCCCCACCAGCCTATAGAGAGATATCATTGTCACTTTATAGGAAGAGCTTTGCAGTATGTATATTGGTCTCATCATCTTTTAAAAATACATCTTCTATACCTTGTCATGGTGAAATAGAATTGGCATCAGCTCTCTCTAAGTCATAAATAAGCCTTGAAGTCTGACCTGCATCTGGAAACTGGGGCACCTCTTACAAGGCATTTCAGGATATGATCGTCATTGCTCTTTGCGGGGGCTGCCCTGCCTTTGCGTGTAAGGGTGGGGGAGTTGCCATTGGTGATGAAAGATGCTACCTAAATATAAAATGGTGTGTTGAAATACCTTCCATGTGCTCAACTCCCTGATTCAACTGACATCTGCAATGAATACACAATGTATAGGAATTCAGACTGAAAATCGGGGCCCTGGTTGCTGAAAATTATCTTTAAAATTAATTTGATGGACTCCAGCTAGACATTTGATAGCATTGTATACGCCTGTCATTTTGACTTAGGTTTTCTTATTTGTAATTTCTATTACTTATTACTCTTTGGTAACATTCTTATTTGATGCAGTTAGGATCCATCTTTCGACATAATTTTTAAATTTGATCAATGGACACTTGAGAATATTTCTTTCCCTGCTTGAGATCAAATACAGTTTAGTGAAAATCTTCTTGTAGCCAGCTAGTGTAAGAGGGAGGGGACACGGGTCATTGATTTGATAAATAACCTGCCACGTGCCAGGTTCTATGCCAGCTGTAGGAAATTCAAAGACAAAAACAAAAACAGAATAAGACAATCTTCGAATTGCTTCTGATCTCTATGCTCTACTGGAGGGGAAAAGTAACCATTGTCTTGGCATCGGTAACTGAAGTGCTTTTACATTTTTTTGCCTTTTGAGCTCTTGTCTACCAAACACCACCCATGGATTTTTCACCTGTTTTCTCTGTCTTTTCCTTTTCTTTCTCCTTATAATTGTTTTCAGCTTTAAAAGTGTTGCGTGTTCATTTTCTCGCAACAGACCTTCCCTTGGAGCGAGTAGAGCTTCCTGAGCCACCTACATTCACCGCGTTAGTCATTCCTTGCTTTCCTTCCGGCCTCTTACAAGGCATTTTAGGAGGACACCCCCAAAATATATTTCAGGAAATTCATTTTATAGAATTTGTTTGAGCTTTGATTCTCAGTCCTAGGGTTATTTTTAGTGAGGTAGTAGACACACCCAAAGTGTGTCCATGTGATACATGAACCATCAGGTGTTTCGTTTCTGGTCATTTGAGAGTGTTCCGTTAGCGCTATGGAGCGTTACTCATTCTTAGGTTAGTGTTTACATTTCCGAAAAGACGGACTAGTAACGTCTTCAGAGGAGAGAGGAGAGTTTTTAAATTTCACTTTTCTATTTCACAGTGACTCCACTGCTAGTCTTTTTAGATAAGTAATGACACGTAGTCTGTGGTTGCCAGTTGTTAAAATTCTGCTCTGCTTCCACCAGCGGTTGTCAGGTAAGGGAGGGTAACAACAGCCACTGATAAAATGCAAACCACAAGATGGTATATACGGTTCTTGGGGCGGGGGCGGGGCGATCTCTCTTCTTACCCTTTCATCTGCTCAGTCACATCCTGCTTTGCATTTAATTTGATGTAAATTTAGATGCAGTAGAGTAGGTCTGGCAGTAGATGCTAAAATGAAATTAAATACTAAAATAAAAGAAGGCAGTTCTCTGGAGTAAATCTTCCTATCATTTCTGGAAGGATGTGAGACTTGGGGCAGTGGTTTTCAACCCTCACTGTGTATCAGAATCACCTGGGGATTTGTCACAATGCGCTTGCCCAGGCCTCACCCCGGGGCACCATTCATCCGGATGAATGGTGTGGAGTGGGCCCAGACTTTGGTATTTTGTGGAAGCTCCCTGGGGAGACCCTGACCTGCAGCCAGGCTTGTGCGGTATTGCACGAAGTGCGCTCCCCACTCCCCACATTCCTCTCCACCTAGTCAGGTCCTATCCACATCTTTAAGGCTCCCTACAGGCCGCCTCTTTCAAACATTCACTCACAAGACCAGCCTCAACTGAGCTCTTCCCTGTGACTGGCCATAACACCTACTAGGTTTCCTGCCTGAGCTGAGTTCTTGTTTTGTTATATACATCTTCTGTCCTCGATCAGAGTGATTTCCTCCTTGGATTAAGCTTCTGTCATTTAGTGCCATCCCTTAGGGGTTGGCCCAGCTATGGACGCATAGTAGGTACTTTATACATCTGTACTGAGTTGACTTTTCATTAGCATGGCTGTTCTCCATTATCCCCTTGTATTTGCACTATAGCTTCCTTTATTGGCCCACACTTATCCATAAGTATTTCTTGCTCTGGGGACATGGAAGGACAAGGAAGAGTGGCTGAACTGTAGAAGGAAGAGGAAGCTCAGCCCATTTCTGATTTTATCATATGAGAGTGAAGGGATTGTCATTGACTGTGGTCCCATCCCTCTCCAATCTGAACATTCAGTCATCCTGTTCTAGAGTGGCTCCTGGGACCACAGGGGTGACAAGTGGAGGAGGCTGTCCTGCTGGAGAAGGTGAAAATGATCTGAGAAGTGCATCTCTACCATAAGGCCTACTGAAAAATATGGGATTTTTTCAAGATAAGATAATATATTCTTAGAACTTGAAAATAGTAAAGAAAGGGAGAATAGATATTGGGAAAGGCAAGGCATAACTTACCAAAATACCAGATCTACCACTTTTCACCTTTGTTCATTGATTTGGGTAAAAATATACTAAACTGTCACAAGAAATCTCAAACTATCCCTAGTCCTACGAAGTCATGGTAGGAAGCTGAAGCACTGCGGGGGATGTGTGGTATTTCTACCTTTCCAGGGATTGGAAGAGGATAATGAAAGTGTACAAATAATTGTAGCACAGATAGTGTTTACAAACAGGGCTTGGTTTTTGGGGTAGGTTCTTGAAAATTTTTTATAAATTTTTTTTCTTTATTGATTTTTAGAGAGAGAGGAAGGGAGAGGGAGAGAGAGATAGAAACATCGACAAGAGAGAACATTGATTGGCCACCTCCTGCATGCCCCCACCTGGGGTTTGGGCCCACAGCCTGGGCATGTGCTCTGAACTGCTGAAATGTTCTAGGGTATAAGGCTTCTGCAGGGATTTCATCTCCTGGCTCTGTCATTTTATATAACTATCCAATGTGCTCTTGGTGCACCACTTGATGCTCAACCACTGAGCCATGCCAGGTGGGCAGTTCTTGACATTTTTGAGGACAAGTGTGTTTGACAAGAGATTTGCTAACCTGATTAAGAGCATTCACTTGAAATTTGATAGGAAGAAAAAAACATTAAAACGTGCTTGGATGGAGAACACTAAGCATAGCAAAGATAAAAGTCCAATAACGAAGGAGGAGAACTTTAGTAATTCCTTTAAAAAAAAAAAAAAGACCACCTGGGAAGCATGGTGCTTATAACACCTGTAGCTGCTTGTCATTATGCAGCCTCTGTCTGAGGACTAAGCAAAGTGCACTTGAAACATTAAAACCTGGGCATAGACAGGATCCTGTGATTCATCTCACCCACTAGGTTAGGGTGGTTCTCATGACTAAAATATGATTCTAGAAGGGAATATTTTGCTTTAAAGAATCAGGGGTATGGAAATTCAAACACTAAAGGTAAATTGCTAGGTAAGGTTGCTAGGAAGGGTTATTATTAGGATCAATATTGTGGATGGCCAGACAGAGGTTATAGATGATACTTTCTTCCCAGACACTATAACTCTAGAACGGATACTAAATGTGCTGGGAAAACCCACTGAAAATTTCATTCTGCTAAATTTTGCTAAACTCTTGACTTATTTTATTGATTATTTGATACATTTTTAAAGAAGACTGAGAAAATAATACAAAAGGAGATATATCTGAAAAGAAACAAAGAAACATTGGATAGTTATATAAAATGACAGAGCCAGGAGATAAAATCCCTGCAGAAGCCATGTACCCTAGAAACATTTCAGCAGTTCAGACAAAAGAAAGGAATGAATCTCTTATGGCCGAAGACAAAATGAGCAGGAGACTTCAAAAGGAAAGGGTAGCTAAAATGTTCGGAAACACACCTATGATCCCCAATGATTCCTGTAAAGAAGAAAGGGGGCAGGCTCCTATGGAAACACACAGAGAATTTCTTTTCCTGTTAACTCAGTACTAAGGGGTGTTCTGTCTGGCTCAATAATGATTGCTCCCAGTCTTTGTAAGCTCCTTTCCCACAGAAGGTAAAGATGAGTGGAGCGCAGTCCCTGAGTGAGATGTAGACGGACACCCAGCGCCGGGGTCAGGGTACGAGGAGTGAGTCAGCATGCAGGAAAGCCAACCGCATGCTTTCAGAGGGCACGGAACCAACGCAGGGCTTCGGAAAGGAATTAAAACTGGGGGTGGGCGGTTTCAGAACAGGTTTCATGGCAAGGGTGACACACGAAGGGCTTTTCGGAGGGTGGAGGGAATTTCCACAGATGGAGAAGAGGAGCCAGGTGAGAAGGGTGCTCCGCACAGAAGGACCCGCCAGGACCCGTGGGGCAGAATAACTGCAGGAGAGCTGAGGATATAGACTAGGCATGTGTGAGTTTGGGCACTAGGTGTGAGTAACAACAGCCAAAATATACTTCAGTGATGACTGCCAAGTACTGTGTTGAGTTTTACATGCATTATTAATTTTTTTCAATTACAGTTGACATTCAATATTACCTTGTATTAATTTCAGGTGTGCAGCATAGTGGTTAAACAGTTATATAATTTACAAAGCGATCTGCCCAATAAGCCTAGTATCCACCTGACACCACCATACATAGTTATTACAGTATTATCGACTCTATTCCCCATGCTGTACTTGACATCCCCATGACTGGTCTGTAACTACCAAGTGCACTTCTTAATCCCTTCACCTTTTTCACCCAGCCCCCAGCCCTCCTCCCCTCTGGCAACCATCAGTCTGTTCTCTGTATCTGTGAGTCTGTTTCAAGTTTTACATGCATTATTTCAGTCAAACTTCACAAAAACCTAGTACCTCTTTGTACCTCTTTTCAAAGGAGGAAATAACTCAGAAGTTTAGTAACATGCAGCATGTGGTGGATAGAGCCACAGTCCAAAGCCAGTAACATTTCACTGTACTGTGAAGAGCTTGGGATTTTTAACGTAATTCCATGACCAGTGGGAATTTAGAGCAGGGAAGAGAACCTCTTTTGGGAAGACAGACTGGGGAAGGGAATGTAAGGCAGAGTAAAGCGAAAGGAGAGAAAAAGTAGAAACCCCCTCCTGGGGTCCAAAGTGGATTGGTGGTCATGGGCACGGAAGAATGGAAAACGAGTTGGGGGCGATGGTGAGTGTCAGGGCAGCACTCTCTCAGCTCCGAAGCACAGCGCTGGGGGATCTGGGAGGATGAGGAGAGGGTGGGTGTCTTAATCAGAGCCAGGGAGGTTAACACAGGTATCAGCAGGAGGGAGCGATGAGTTTGCTCTGGAAGAAACCAGGCGGCTTCATGTTCCAGCGAGAAGTCCAGGGCCATCTCCCGGGCTGTGGACTCAGGGAGAGGACAGAGTGGGTACCCAGTGGCATATTAAAGTCATGGGTGTGGGTAAGATGATTAAGAGCTAAAGTCGGTAGAAGGAAGTGGGTGAGGAACAAAATTTAGGTAACAAATTGAAGATAAGAGAAACTAGGTAAGAGTGTTACACAAATATGCTAGAATAATCTCTGTAGAACTAAAGTCAGGAATGATCTGAGGTTTGCAAAAAGTAGTTAAAAGCTACAAAACAGTTTGCAAACACGTATCTAGAGCCAGATGAACAAATACAAGATAAACTTCTGGGTATGGAAAGTTGCTCTTTACAAAACATTAGGAGTCAAAAGAATTACTCTAATTCTACTTATTTTCTGTCTCTTTTCTAAAGAACTACTAACTGAAAAGAATTGAATAAACACAGAGGAGAGGAAATTGAAACCCAAGACAGATGAAAAGATAGGAAGCAGGTACCTAGCTGTGTTAACTGGGTTCTGGGTTCCGGTTCTGACCAAACATCAAATCACTTCCGTCTCACAGACCTCTGGGAGTAAAATGCGCCACATGAAAGAGACTGAGATGGGTATCAGAAGTCTAAGAATGGGTAGAAGCTGTCAAGATTCTTAGAAAGAGAAAGGGCGTTTCTGACAACTCTAGACTAGCGGTTCTCAACCTGTGGGTCGCGACCCCTTTGGGGGTCGAACGACCCTTTCACTGGTCACCTAAGACCGTCGGAAAACACATATTTCCGATGGCGATTTATAACAGTAGCAAAATTACAGTTATGAAGTGGCAATGAAAATAATTTTATGGTTGGGGTTCGCCACAACATGAGGAACTGTACTAAAGGGACGCAGCATTGGGAAGGTTGAGAACCGCTGCCCTAGACCAATGATTCTGGAGCCTCACTGCACATTGGAGTCAGGGAAGAGCTTTTACAAAATACTGTGGCCCAGTTTCCCACCCCAAAATTTATTATTAAAGTGGTATAAGAACATTCTAGCAGGCATCCAGGGGTTAGAAGCACAGCTCCTCACCGATGGGCTCTGTTCATCACTGCAGCATTCTTGAATGAATTATATGTTACTAAACAGGTAAAGAGTTTACATTGAGAAAAGGAATCAATTTGGGTTCACTTAAGACAAGACATGCTGAGGTACCCTAGTTTCCCTTTTGTGGTTAGGTTACTGGATCATAAAAATACTACAGGCACAGATCTTATTTCTACTAGTTGACACCTGGGAATTGGGGGAAGGTCATCCCCAGCTCAGGAACTTGACTCAGGTAGGGCGTGGATGACGTAGTAGAGGAGAGCTACAACCCTGCGCCCCCTGGTTGAAGAATGTTTGGTGAGAATACGGTAGCTTCTGAGGAAGACAGCCCGGTGAAGTGGAGTCAACTGCGCAGCCACTATCTCGAGGGACATCTGTGGTCAGGGGTATGGGGGTTAATGCCAGGAGGGTCGAGGAGTAGGGGCTCAGCATTGGAGCGAAGTCCTGGGCATCAAGGTAGTCAGCCAGTATCACCAGACAGGAGTGTTTATGAGTGGCAGGCTCCTTCCCTATTTTTTTTTTTTTTTTTGTGGTACATGCCCGTAGTGGGAACCGAACCTGAGATTCTCTGGTCCTCATGACGACGCTCAACCACTGAGCCAAACTGGCCAGGGCTCCTTCCCCATTCTTTTAGGAGGATGTCAGACTTCTGAAATGTGTATTTGAAGTGTTGAAGTATCTATCTCATGATACCCTTGTGAAAGTGGGATATTAAGGTCGGAGTCAATAGCTTCTCTTCTAGTGAGGGACAGGATTCGTCCAAGTGTGTGACATGGAATTTTCCTAATGATCATTTAGAAATTACCTTTACCTCCTTCTGCACATGTCTGCAAATGCTGCCTCCTAGAAATCTACCAGCTTTGAATTGTCCATCTGCAAACCTCTGAAAGGCTGGAGTAAGCAACTTTGGCCACTTGGGTTCCTTCCAATCTTCCTTTGTTTTTATTGATTTTTTTTGTGGTGGGGGGAGAAATATTGATGTGAGAGAGAAACATCAACCTGTTGCCTCCCGCTCTCTCCCCGACTGGGGATGAAACCGCCTCCTTTTGGTGTGTGGCACAGTGCTCCGGCCAGACCATGAACAGTCTTTGATGGGCCACCTTCGGATTCTTGGAGTGAGGGGTTACTACTGTGTGTGTGACCCTCCCTCCCTTCTCACTCATGCTAAGGACGTTTGGGCGAATTGAAACTGTCAAGCCGAGGCTACGGCTCATTCAAGAAGATACCGTGGAAGGCTTCCTGGAGTCGGAAGCTGAGTAGAAAACTACCCACTATCAGAACATCTTGTCAATGGCCCGGCAGCAACTTGTATAACTGTCTAGCTTAAAAAAAGGGGAGGGGAGAACAATGGTTTAGTTAAACAGTGTCTTATTTCAGGACATACTTGAAGTGGTTTCCAAGAACACACATACTACACAAGGACGCCGTGGGTGGCTGAGAGCATCGGAGCACAGGGACAGTAAGGTAAGCCAAGCACACAGAGATCTCATCTGTTAAAGATCCCCAGCAGCGTGCCTTCGTCCGACTCCGTCCATCCTAATACCCCAAACCAACAGAGATGTGTTCTCAGACATGAATTCTCACTAAGCCAAGAACAAGCAAGTCTTAGGAGGGGCACTCTGGTCCTGAGACCTGAACAGTTTCTCAAAAAAGGTCCTTTAAAGAAGCCTTCGTCTTGTGTAAATTGGTATGGCCAGCTTGAGGAGTCATTTGGAATATCTAGTAAAGCTAAAACTAGTTCTTCCTTAACACCCCCGGCAGTTGCACTTGTTTTAGAAAAGCACGCCACTGCCTCCCACCGAGCGGATCCTGCAGCACCATTACTGACACAGAACCGGAACCAACGTAAAGGAAGAGTAAGCTAAACAAGGTACCGTCATACCGTGGAGCTGTGTGGCAGGAATAAATGAGAACGTGTGTGTTGTGTATAATAATTTTGAGCGAAAATAAGCCAGCTGCAGTAATTCATGGTATGGCACTATTTCTTATATGAACATTTTTTAAAGTAAAAAAAAAAAAGGGGGGGGATATATAAGTTTGTATAAATAAAGGTAGAGACCAATTAATTTGGGGTGATAAGAATACAGATTTAACTCTGGCCTGTTTGGCTCAACGGTTAGAGCATCGGCCTGCGATCCAGAGAGGCCCGGGTTTGGTTCCCGCTGGGGGCGCGTACCTTGGTTTCAGTTTGTCCCTGGCCCTGGTTGGGTCGTGCAGGTGGCAGCCACTCGATATGTCCTTTTCACGTCGATGTCTCTCTCTTTCTCTCTTCCTCTCTCTCCCTCCCACTCTGTCTGAACAAGAGATGGAAAGAATGTCCTCGGGTGAAGATTAAAAAAAAAAAAAAAAAGAATACAAATTTAAATTTTTTTTCTGAGAGAAGAAAAACAATCCACTGTGATATTGTGCCTGACAGTGACCCTGGCATCCCACCCCAGCTAGCTCATTGAGAAATGACTGCCCTGTCTCCTTTTATATACTTTTATGTGATTAGCTTATCTAATCACCTCAACAACCCCTTTAGGGAGATCCTTTAATTATGTCCATTTCTCAAATGAAAACCTGAGAAGGCTGGTGAGCATCGTCCCATGGACTGAGAGATCCCCGTTGGATTCCTGGTCAGGGCACAGGCCTGGGTTGTGGGCTCGATCCCCAGTAGGGGGCATGCAGGAGGCAGCCGATCAATGTTTCTCTCTCACATTGATGTTTCTACCTCTCTCTCTCAAAAAAAAAAAAAAAATCAATAAAAACCTATTTTTAAAAAAGAGAGAGAGAAGAAAACTTGAGAATTAGGCTAACAACATTCCTAAAGCCACTTATGCTGGCTTTGAACCCAGTTTGAATCCAGAGCCTGTTGTCTTATTAGACTACTCTACAAAATTTCCCAGTGTCATAGGGTAGGTTGGTTGTAATCCCCCTCATTGTGGTTCAAGGGCTAACCCCAGAGGACAGTGCAGGAAAATTGTTTGGCAAGAGCCTGGAGGGTTGATATTTTGTGTTGAAGATCAAGGACAGATTCTTGGGTGTTGACTCTTATAACTAGATTGCAGTTAATTTCTTAGTGAAAATAAGGCTCCTAACCAGGATGAGGGACTTCATGGGCCTCTTCTCACCCACCAGGCCCATGTAGACCTTAGCAGGATAGGAGCTGTCTGTCCAACTCTGTCTTAGATGTCTGGAGAGCTGTTTGAGAAAATTTGGTGCGATGATTAGGGTAGGAGTGGGGGCTTTTGCCATCTGCCATCTCTGGCTTGAAGGAGTAGCTCAGCAACAGGACAGAATTGTCTTTAAAAAAGAGCTCAGGGTCTACTCCAATACCCTGTCAAAGTATGTGATGAGATGCCTCAGGAGTCTATGCCCTGGATAAAATGCTAACCTTGGCAGTGGTTCTTAAACTTGGGCATCAGAGTCACCTGGAGAGCTTGTTAAAAACAGGTTGCTAGACTTACAGTCAAGATGGCAGAGATGGAAAAACACTGTGCTTGCCTTCTCCCAAGACCACATCACAATTACAACTAAAGGACCGAACAGTCATCATTAAGAACTGCCTGAAGTGTGGCTGAACAGAACTCATAACTAAGGATATAAAGAAGCCACATCAAGACTGGTAGGAGGGGCAGAGACCCATGTGTGGGGGTTAAAAATTCAGAGGCATGTCTTGGCTAGAGGTCCCTCCTGAAGAGTGAGGGATCCCGGCCCCACACCAGGCTCCCCAGCCCAGGGTTTCAGTGCCAGGAAGAGAAGTCCCCATAACTTCTGGCTGTAAAAACCATCATGGATTATGGTTAAGTGCGACAGAGGGCTACTAGAGTCCCAGGCTGGCTTTCTTTCTTTCTTTCTTTCTTTCTTTCTTTCTTTCTTTCTTTCTTTCTTTCTTTCTTTCTTTCTTTCTTTCTTCACCCAAGGACATGTTCCCATTCATCTTCAGATAGAGTCAGAGGGAGAGAGAGAGGAAGAGAGAGAGAAACATGGATGTGAGAGAGACACACTGACTGGTTGCCACCCACACAACCCCAACAGGGGCTGGGGACAAATGGCAACCGAGATACGTGCCCTTCGTGGGAACTGAACCCGGGACTCTCTGGTCCGTGGGCCGATGCTCTAACTGCTGAGCCAAACTGGCCAGGGCCCAGGCATTCCTCTTAAAGGGCTCATGCATGGACTTACTTGCTGAGGGACTCACTTGCTCTGAGCTGTAATGCCGGAGCAGCAGCTGGAAAGGCCAGAGGGACATATGGAAAGAACTGAATTGTGAGGCTTCAGGGCGAAGGCTGGAGGTGCAGCTTTCTCCTAGACAGAAGTGGTTGCAAAGTGTTCCTTTGTTGAGCCCTCCCCCGCTGCAGGCACAGGCGAGTGCCATATCTGAGTCTCCATCAACCTGGCTAACACTGTTTGCCCTGAGACCCTGTCTCACCTAAACTGTGGGTCCATCCAAGCCATTTCCAGTGGCTTTTTCCTTAAAATATGGCCTGTCTTGGCTCATGCTGCAAACTTTCCTAAAGTTTCCCAAAGGTTCACAAACCCCAAGCAAGCAGCATCTGACACTGGCATGCTCCATACCTCTTGCTAAGTGGCCCCAAGCCTGATACTAGTAGCAGCCAGCCTTGGTTCACAGCTTAGCCTCTTCCAGGCAATTCCAAGCCCAGCACAAGTGGCAACCATCAGCAGGTCACTTTATAGCTTATACTAGGTGGCCCAAAGCAGAGCAAAGGCAGCAGCTGACTTGGCTGCACCAGAGCTCCTTCCAAGAGGGCCCAGAATCAACACCCTCAGTGGCCAGATTCAGACCACACCAGAGCACCACCCAAACCACCTCCATAAATGATACACCCAAAGGGCAAGCTCTACAGGCACCAGAGCCCCACTAAAGTGAATCCTACTCCATGGGGGTCAGCTGGTCCTTGCTATGGTCACAGCCAGTCACCATAGCCAATTAGCTTGAGGGTCAATCCCTCCCATTGATGTTCCAACAGCAATCAAGGATCAACTAAGAGGGAATATACAACCCACACAAGGAACACTTCTGGAACACTTGGCCTAGGTGACCACGGAGATTGTGTCAGTAGGCCCTGCAGGACACCTACTACATAAGACTACTCTACCAAAATCAGGAGACATAGAACCTCTGCCTAATACATAAAAACAAACACGGGAGGCAACCAAAATAAGGAAACAAAAAAAATGTTCCAAATGAAAGAACAGGACCAAACTTCAGAAAAGAACTAAACAAAATGGAGACAAACAATCTACTAAATGTGGAGTTCAAAACACTGGTTATAAGTATGCCCATTAAACACAATGAGAATTTTAACAGAGACAGGAAACATTTCAAAAATGTAGAAAAGAACTAGTGAGGCCCTGGTTGGTGTGGTCAGATGGTTGGGCATTATTGCATGCACTGAAAGGTTGCCAGTTTGATACCTGGTTAGGGCCCATGCCTGGTTATGGGCTCAAACCCTGGTAGGGGTCATGCAGGAGGCAGCCAATCAATGTTTCACTTTCACATTGATGTTTGTCTCTCTCCCTCTCCCTTTCTCTCTCTTTAAAAATCAATTTTTAAAAATCTTAAAAAAAAAAGAACTAGTCAGAAATGAAGAGCACATTTACTGATCTGAAGAATACATTAGAAGGAATAAACAGTGGAGTAGATGAAGCAGAGGATCAAACCAGAGATTTGGAAGACAAGGTAGCAGAAAACACTCACTCAGAAGAGCAAAAAGAAAAAAGAATAAAAAAATGAGAGTAGTTTAAAGGGTCCTCTGGGACAACACCATGCATAACAACATCTACATCATAGGGGTACCAGAAGGAGAAGAGGGCGAGCAAAGAAAACTTATTTGAAGAAATAATTACTGAAAACTTCCTAACCTGGTGAAGGAAATACACAAACAAATCTAGGAAGCACAGAGAGTCCCAAACAAGATGAACCCAAAGAAGCCCACACCAAGATGTATCATAACTAAAATGCCAAAGGTTAAAGACAAAGGGAGAATCTTAAAAGCAGTTATCTATAAAGGGAGCTCCTATAAGAATGTCAACTGATTTCTCAACAGAAATATTTCAGGCCAGAAAGGATTGACAAGAAATATTCAAAATGATGAAAAACAAGCACCTACAACCAAGATTACTCTACCCAGCCACGCTGTCATTTAGAATTGAAGGACAAATAAAGAACTTCTCAGACAAGAAAAAGTTAAAGGAGTTTATCATCACCAAACCAGTATTAGAAGAAATGTTAAAGGGACTTATTTAAGGAGAAGTAGGGGGAAAAAATTAAAAATGTGAATAATAAAGTGGCAATAACTATATACCTATCAATAATTACTTTACATGTAAATGGATTAACTGGTCCAATCAAAAGACGTCTAGTTGCTGAATGGTTAAGAAAACAAGGCCTATATGTAGCCTGACTACGAGAGACCCACCTCAGATCAAAAGACCCACAACTGAAAGTCAAGTGATGGAAAAAGATATTTTATGAAAATGAAAAAAAAAAAAGCTGGTGTAGCAATACTTATAAGAGACAAAACTGACTTTAATACAAAGGCTATAACAAGAGAAAAAGAAGGATCCAGAAATTCCACTTCTGGGTATTTATCCAAAAGAACCCAAGACATATATTTGAAAAGACATATGCATTCCTATGTTTGTTGTAGCATTATTTACAATAGGCAAGATATGCAAGGAACCCAGATGTTCACTGATAGACAAATAGACAAAGAAGAGATGGTACATATATACAATGGACTATTACTCAGTCATAAAAAGAATGAAATCTTGCCATCTGTGACAACAAGGATAGACCTAGAAAGTATTATGCTAAATGAGATAAGTCAGACAGAGAAAGACAAATACCATATGATTTCACTTATATGTAGAATCTAAAAAAAATAAGAACAAACAAAAGAGAAATAAAATCATAAATAACAGATTTTGATGGTTGCCAGATGGGATGTAGGTTTGGGGGGATGGGTGAAAAGAAGGGATTAAAATGTTCAAATTGCCAGTTATAAAAACAGCCATGAGGATATAATGTATAGCTTAAGGAATATAGTCAATAATATTGTAATAACTATGTTTGGTGTCAGATAGGTACTAGACTTATTAGGGTGTGATTACTTCATAAATTATATAAATGTGTAATCATTATGTTGCACACCTATGATTTATATAATATTGTATATCAACTGTAATAGAAAAATAATTATTTCTAAAAAGTTAACAGATGAACACATTTCTGTAATATTTTTCACACATTTTTTGTTTATACATATTCTTTAATGATCTCTTCTTATGACAAAGCTTCCATAGAAAAAATGGAAAGATAAATTAGTTGTGCTTCTTCTATGAATAAAATAACAACAACAACAAGTCTCTGGGCCCCACCCTCAGTTCCTGACTCCACAGATTCCTAGACTTGAGAATTTACATTTCTGACAAGCTCTCATTGGATGCTGATGCTGCTGGTCTGAAGACTACTTTTCGTAAACCACAGGCCTAGGATAATAAAATAGGGTTTTGGCTTCCTACCCTGATTCCTTCATCACAAATACACAAATGGAAGAATTAGTTCAGGGTAAGATAAGAAAAGTTGAAAACTATGGGCTATGTCAGAGGTTCTTAAACTCTAAGGTGTACAAAAATCACTTGGGGAATGTGTTTACTATGCAGATTACCAGGCCCATCTATAGATATTCTGATTCAATTTATCTAAAGTGGAGCTTCCAAAGCTGCATTCTAATCAAGGATCCAGGAGACTTTGAAGAAGGTGGCCTGGACACTTTGAGAAATTAGACATGACTGCACAGTTATGGGGATTTACAGTGGGTTGGCAAATTTGGACTAGAAATGCTAATTAATGAACAAATTAACATAAGCTATGGAGAGGATCTCAGTGCCCTTGGTGTTCTTCTCCTTAGCAAATCTCCTAGTATAATTTCCTTGGGTGAGGCCAGAATTCATGTGCCCATGCAATTTATGGATGCTGCGACAAAGAACTAGTGGGCTACATACATCAGATGACAGTTGGTCCCTAGCAATATCTTGATAGATGGGAATAGGGAGCCAAAATTAATACGAGATAATAATAATAACGATAAACAGTTACATCCTGAATTTCAGTTAAAGGAAGTGAAGGGAAAAGAGGAAAGCCTCGCTTCTCTACCATTCCTACTACATCAGAGTCCTGGAGAACAGTGAGCTCTAGAAAGAGGTGTGTGGGCCCCCAAAGCTAAGACAAACTTAAGCCCTGTTAACAGTCGCAGTGTATCTAAAGCAAGAGAGGCGATTGCTGCCTTCTTTTCTGCTCCAGCCAGACACACAGGGAGCTTGTCTTCAGGTCTGAGCACCGTGTGCAGGGAAGCACAGACGAATCAAAGTATAATCAGAGTCGGACAACTGTGATCATAAGGGCTCTGGATTCATGTCACATAAGATGGCTAATGAAAATGTGGCTTAGCCCTGGCCAGTTTGGCTCAGCGGTTAGAGCGTCGGCCCAGGGACCAGAGAGTCCCGGGTTCGGTTCCCGCTAAGGGCACGTACCTCGGTTGCAGTTTGTCCCCGGCCCCAGACACAACCACTCGATGTGTCTCTCTCATATCGATGTTTCTCTCTCTCTCTTCCTCCCTCTCTCCCTACCTCTATATCTGAAGATAAATGCAAAAATGTCCTCGGGTGAGGATTTAAAAAAAAAGAAGAATATGTGGCTGTTGGTGTGGAAAAGAAAAGCTTTGCTGGGTGGGAGGTTGGAATGGGAGAAGAAAAGGTTAATCTTGTTCTCTGCAGTGACAAAGAGCACATTGAGGACCAGCGTATGGAAATTGTGAGACAAAAAATCAACTCTAAATGAAAAACCATCTGGAATAAATTTTTGTAATAAAAAATGAAATCTCTGCCTTGGGAAGTGTAAGCATTGATGGTCTGGCAGTGTTACAGACAGAATTCTTGCTTTGGGAACGAAGCGGGTAGAATTTACTTAGGTTCCATGATGCTGTGCAGTGATTGAGTAGTATTTTGTGCTTTTCATTCTGTCTACTCAGTAGTGGTAAATAAATGGTTCGACACAAACCAACAGCCTGGTACCACTGCCAAACCTTTTGTCTTATGGAAGCTGCCACACATCAGATCTGTGTCCATGTGCATTTTCGTTGCTGGACTGGGCTCTGAGCAGTAACTGACTCTTCTCTGAAGCAGTGGATTGCAAAGGGCATAAAATACCCTCCGCGTGGACGGTGATGGGGCAGGGATGGGTATTCTGTTTCAATGTGAGAAGTAAGCATTTGACTCTTTAGGCCTCTTGACCCTGTCTTCCCAAAGACAGAAAGGTTTCTGGAGGGACTCTTTGTCCGTAGGGAAGGGGGTGGGGAGGCTTTGACTCTGAGTCTCAGTACTCATGCCCTGGGAACAGTCAGAAAGCATCTGTGCATCTGGCCACCGTGAATCTGGTCAGTGGACCAGAGAGTTACGGCAGATCAGCTGCATGTCACACAGAGGTCCAGGATCAGACGAACTGAAGTATAATCAGAGTTGGACATCTGTGATCATAAGGGCTCTGGATCCGTGTCACATAAGATGGCTAATGAAAATGTGGCTGTTTGGTCGGGAGAAGAAAAGCTGAGGGCATTGTGATTAAAACCTGAAACCTCTGGCCCTGGCTGGTTTGGCTCAGCAGTTAGAGCATCGGCCTGAGGTCCAGAGAGACCTGGGTTTGGTTCCCACTAAGGGCACATACCTCGGTTGCAGTTTGTCCCCGACCCTGGTTGGGTCGTGCAGGTGGCTGCCACTCAATGTGTCCCTTTCACATTGATGTTTCTCTCTCTCCTCCTCTCTCTCCCTCCCACTCTATCTGAACAAAAAATGGAAAAATGTCCTCGTGTGAGGATTAAAAAAAAACAACAACCTTAAAACCTCTGATCTTCTGCAGAACTTACAACCAAGTAACCAAAGCCCTACTTGTGATCATATAACATTTTGGGAATCAAATTATTTCAGAGAGAGAGAGAGCATCATTTCTTTAAAAAAAAAAAAAATGCATATCTGGGATTAGAATAATTTTTTTTACCAAAGAAGACCAGAAGATCAGAAACAGATATTCCATTATACATTTTTTGGTATTAATTCAAGACATAATTTATATATTTTACTGAGAAACTGTATATTAACTGGATCTATATGCCATCTGGTCTTCATGTGAGTTGTTTCCAAGGACGGAAGCAAAACCACTTTCTCAAATAAAAGCTGACCAACTGTGTGAGTGTAGACACGTAGGCTGATGGATTAATAAATAGCTGTGTCATGTGCTGCTGTTTCAAATCTGCTAGTTAATATCAAGTTGCTTTTTTGGACAGCCAATGGTGACGAAGAATGTGGCTTTTATATTTCAGCATTTCTGTCTTGTTCCAAAGTAAGCACACTACTGGGATGATTTAAAAATCTGTTCACACTTGTGTTACGGATTTTGGGAAATGTTAATATGCGAAAAGACAAAAATATTTTAAATTCTATAGAGTCTGTATATGAGTTGGTTGCAGGAGGAGGATGGGACCCTATCTCGATGCCTGTACTCCTTGCAGGAGGCCAGGGGAGGACTGGATAGAACTAATACCTGTTGAGCGTGCACTCGGTTGGTTCGGGCCAGGCCCTTGATCCTCGTTTTCTCATTTCACCCTCACAATTCCTCGTTTCCTACATGAGAAACGGCAGACCAGAGAGGTTCGTACATGTGTCAGGATGCACAGTTTATCATGAGGGAGGACCGATTCAAACTTAGGCCTGGCTCCTTGTGAGGCACGTACGTAGTATGTACGTCTCCTTTGCATCATTTCCCAAACTGTGTACTCTTTTCTAAGTAAAAATTTCTAAGATAAGTCTTAGCAGCAGCCTTTGTTGCCCAAATGCTTGGCAGTACCTTGGTCATTTATTCTTCGCCATTCTTTTTTTTTTTTTATCCTCACCTGAGGACATTTTTCCATTTTTTTGTTCAGATAGAGTGGGAGAGGAAGAGAGAGAGAGAAACATCGACGTGAAAGGGACACATCAAGTGGCTGCCACCCATATGACCAAGCACGGCCGGGGACAAACTGTAACCGAGGTACGGGTCCTTAGCGGGAACCGAACCCGGGTCTCTCTGGACCGCAGGCCGACGCTCTAACCACTGAGCCAAACTGGCCAGGGCTCGCCTTTCTTGGTAGACATCAGAGTTTTCCCTGGTGGAAGCCCCGGGATGGCATATGTTCTCATGTCTTATGCCCACTGGACTTCTGGTTGGAACACTGTTTTCACCCAGGCCTGACCCGTCAGCTTCCCCAGCTGGCTGGCAATAGTGACAGAGGACCCAGCTCATCCCAGAGGCACAAGCAGGCCCCCCTCCTCCTCTTTTTTAGAGAGAGAGAGATAGAAACATCAATGTAAGAGAGAAACATCCATCAGCTCTCTGTTGCATGCCCCCTGCTGGGGATCAAGCACCAACCCGGGCATGTGCCCTGTCCGGGAACCGGACTGGGACCTCTCAGTCCATGGGACGGTGCTCAATCCACTGAGCCACACTGACCGCCCAGGCAAGCAGGGCCTTTTTGATTTGACCTAAATGCACCGGGCTTTACACACATGTTGGATTTGGCTACCAGGTGGTTTGTTGAAATGAAAGCAAGTCCCAGACAGAATCCTATCACACATCAGACACGTGTGTTAGGGAGAAGGCACAGAGCAGTCATACAGCCTGTTCCTGTACACTTGGGAACACCCCAGCTCTGTTCTGGGGCATGTGGACAGAGAGGCCAAGGGAGAACTGGCCCCTACCAGTCGGATCAATGGCCAGAGGATAGACAGCCTTCTAGAGGAGGCTGCAGTTGCTCATCTCTTGACCTGGGTGGTGGTGATGTCAGTATTTGCAAATGTGAAGTTTCACACAGCAGTCTGTGCCGTTAAGGTTTCTTCACTTTATTCTATGTAACTTATGCCTCAGTAAAAACAAAGGGGGAAATAAATTATTGTGATTTGGTGGTTCACAGTGGATGGGCAGGGGATCTATTATATTTTGTTCAAACCGGTAAACCCCTTAAGTTAGAGGTTTTCCATGGAAGGGCCACTGGGAGGGGTGAAGTCACACAAGGGCCTTCATTTGTGCCCACCTCGTCATCTCAAACACCCTAATTGGCAGCCGGGCCCTGGGCAAGATCTGTCTCCCTTCAGGGTTTTCTCTTCCCTGTTTCGCTAGGTCAGCACTGTGAAGTCAGCTAGATGGAGTGGGAGACGCCAGGCTTCTGTGTCACTCCCCTTCAAGGTCCTCTGTTTTGGGACTCCCATCAAGGTCTTCCCTCTGGTTACCCCCCAGGCCAGCGCACAGGTTCTCTAGGTTGGAGCAATAGCTGCCTCACTGCATGTGACCGCCTCCCCTCTGGGGCCACCGCTGCCTTCGTTCGTTATTCTGCCCTGGTTTACGCACATCCTTTCCCCAGCATTTTACTTCTTTTGTCCTTCAAGCTGCCCTTGGTAGTTCTAACAGAATATCCTATTGAGGCAGGAAGGTTTGGGGAATGAAACAGATCTATTTTCTTAGGCCATAATTCCAGTCTCACCCAGGATGGATGTGGGGAGGGGCTGTGGATTCCCACCCTTTCTTTTCCCTGGGTTGTGTGTGTGTGCGTGCACATGCGTGTGCAGACAGTGGTCTTGCAGGAGCCTTCACACTAAGCACCAGTTTAAAGGAATATAGCATTTGGCCTACTCACAGCCCCGGCCTTCGCACCTGTTGCCTGAGAAGTGAAGTTTGCCAGAGTTAAAAGATAAAGATGACCCCTTTTTATCAGTTGTCCCTACGACAGGTTATAATAGTGCTTCTGATTTCCCGGTTTCAGAATTCCTGGGACTCTTATTGTCCAAGTCCTCTTTCCTTTTCCTTCACGTGTCACATGCCACCTGGTCCCACACATACTGTCAGAATCTCAGCCTTAAAAAAAATACACAGGAACCCTTTGTTGTTGGTATCCCTGAATCACGGTGGAATCCGTTGTCATAGTGATGGCTGCCCCCTCTCCATTTTATCATTGAGGTTTCCATCAGTTTGTTTTGTTTCTTATCTTTCTCAAACAGCAACAGCCAACATGGTTATTAAACAAATCATTAATATGTCTCGACAGTTGTTAACTAGATTGTGTTTGCTTCTAACTTCAGGTACAGTCAGTCATGCCCCATGAGAAAAGCTAAGTTAATGAAGAGGCTGGTCCATTTGGATCCAATGCATAATGAAGATAGAGATTTGGGGGGTTTCTATGAAAGCGCATGGGACTTGAGTTCTATTACTACAGGTACCTTTACAGGTACCTTAATTTTATTTTCTGAGATTTTATTTTCCTTGTCTTGGTTTTAATTTATAGCTTTACCATACTTTTTTTTTTTTTAAGAACTAAGTGTTAGTGAAAGGCAGAGATTGGAGTTCTTAATAATTAACTAGTGTTTGTACAATATCTAGCTGTTCCTGGACCATTATATAACGCCCTTCTTTTAAAATATACTTTGTGAACACTAAGAACCGAATGGATTATATTTATTTATTCATTGTTAACATGCTTGGGAAAGTTGTAGAGCTTATTTGAAATTAGTTTGTCAAATAAAGGCCTGGCCTTCTGAAGCCCAAACCAGACACGTTGATCACCCTTAACTCAGGGCTGTGGATGAAGGCAGAGGTTCGCCCCTAAAAAGTGGCTGGGGTGCATGTGGCAGCCCAGCCAACACTCTGAGGGTGTCCCTGTCTCTTTCCTGGTCGATCTCTTCCCCACCACAGACACTGCTGTCTTGCAAGTTGATACTGTGCATGGAAAGGAATGGGATGTGCTCTCTCCGAGGTTTCCTAGTCCAGCTCCTCAGTTCTCTTAGGTCCCAGAGAGGCTGCAGAAGCTGTTATCACCTACCCGGCCCTAGGCATGCTAACTGCCAGCACCAATGTTAGAGGCCTGGGATCTAACCCAGATTCTGTCTCTCACCAGCTGCCTGGTTAGGCAAGTTACCTAACTTCTCAGAGACTCCGTTCCTTAGTTTTTTCCTCTGTAAAACAGAGATAATGCTTTCCCATTATGTTGATGAAATGAGACAATATGTGTGGGAGACCAACAAATGGTCATTGTTTTCATTACTAATCTACCCATAGATGGTAGGGGAAATTCTGCTGTCCACTGTGGTTTTTGTCCTACTGTGTTCGTTTTTTAGAAGACATCTCAAAAAACCTTTGGTAGAACAAATCTCCCACCCTACCCCATCCCCAAAAAGATTTAAAAAAATTGTTGTAAAATACATACAACGTAAAATTCACCTGTAAATCATTTTTATGAATGCAATTCAGTGACATTTAATACATTCACAATTTTGTGCAACCATCCCCATGATCTAGTTCCAGACCATTCGAATCACCCTGAAAGGAAACCCCATAGCCAATCACTACTTACATCCCATTCCTCAATTGCCCCAGCTCCTGGCAACCACTAGTTGGCCTTCTGTCTCTATGAATTCGACCACTCTGGACAGTTTATATAGACAGAAGCATACAACATGTGGTCTTTTGTGTCTGGCTTCTTTTATAGCATAACGTTTTCAGGGTTCATCCATGTTATGCATGTATCAGCACTTCATTCCTTTTAGTTCCTGAATAATAATCCATTGTATGGACATACTGCCTTTGCACTTTGGTCCGCTGCACCAAAATACTACAGGCTGGGTGGCTTACAAGCAACGGGAATCTCTCTCACATTCTGGAGGCTGGGAGTTCAAGATGAGGTGCCAGCATGGTCAAAGGGCCTTCTTCATGGTGCAGTTATTGTGCCCTCACCTGGTGGCGGGGCGAGGGAGGCCTGTGTGGTCTCTTTTATAAGGGCATTAATTCCATTCATGATGGCTCTGCCCTCATTCATGATGGCTAAAAAGCACCTCCCAAGGGCCCCATCTCCTAATTCCATCACTTTGGCCATTAGGATTTCAACATAGGAATTTTGGGGGAACACAGACATTTAGACTGTAGCATATACCATATGAAGTTTATCCATTCATTGGTTGATATACATTTGGGTTGTTTCTACCTTTGGTTATTGTGAATAGAATTGCTGTGGACATTCTTGTACAAGTTTTTGTTTGAACACTTGTTTTCAATTCTTTGGGATAAATGCCAAGGATTGAAATTGTTGGATCCTATGATAATTCTATATTTAACTTTTTAAAAAACTGCCAAACCTTTTTTGAACTGTGGCTGCCCATTTTACATCTCTTGCAGCAATGTCTGAGGGTTCCATTTTCTTTTAAAATTTGTTATTTTCTGTTTTTTAAATTGTATTATAGCTACCATAGTGGGTATGAAGTGGTATCTTGTGCTTTGGGATGGTTTTATAGTACTGGTTTTGTATGATTTTGGACTCAGACGTGTACTCCGCAGTGTCCCTAAGCCTGTCCTATTGCAAAGCTATGTAGAAAACCACCCACACGTGATTTCCAGTAAGAGGAAGGTGTAAAGCATCTTTTCCTTCACAGCCCTCGGTGTAGCTGAGCCTCGTGGCTCTGTACTCTGACCTGTAGATAAACCACTTGCAGACAATCAGTGGCTAATTATAGATAATGCCTGATGCCTCTGACCTGCTCTCTAATTTTTTTTTTCTTTTAATTTTAGGGACTTCCTCTGAGTCATCCAAAATGCTTTCAAAACACATTGGATAAGTGCTGAGCCACCTGCCTGTTTGGGACTTCCGTACACTCTGCTCCACTGTCTTCTGATGGCATTTTGACTGTATCGAGGCCACGTGACCCGCTGTTCATGATGAGTGATGAGAAGAACCTTGGGGTGTCCCCAAAACTGGTCTCCCCTTCAAGGAGCCCCAGTAGCTGCTCCTCCAAGCAGGGAAGTCGGCAGGTAAAGTTCTAACTAATGCGACTTTTAAGATGCGGATGTAAATCAGGAAGTTTGTAAGTTAAAGTGTGTATATTTACTCGAGAACGCCTTCTTCACAGTTTAAGAGCGTTTGCTCTCAGTCGTATCTTAATTATACAAGAAGAGTACATTTTAGATGATATTAATAATGCAGCTTGAGTGCCTACCAGCTGGAGAGAACTGTATTTGGCTCTCTGCATTACTTTACTCGATCCTCACAACTGTCCTCCAACACAGATATTAATATCTCTGTTTTCTCCCGAGGAAGCTGAGTCAGACCGACAGAGTTATTTTCTTAAGAGCACACAGCTAGTAAGTGGGAGAGCAAGGAACCAAAGCTTAGTCTTGTTTGACTCCGGTGCCCACACTTTCATTTATACCCTACTAACCAAAGCAAAAAAACAATCGCTTTTCCAATAATTATAATACCCTCCCACCCTCTTCTTCCTCCCCTTCACTGAAACTTTTGTGATGCCTCCCAACCACAGGCTGCCCTGGCGCTAGCTGGAGCCCACCTGCTCTGCTCTCTAATGGATGAGGGGCACGAATCAACAGAGCAGTGGTCCAAAGAAATTAAGTAGGAAGAAGAAAGAAATGAAACAAAAGACTGAATAATTAACTCCCAAATAACTGTCAGCTAATTATAGGTTGCTTTTCTGGTTTCCTTCCTAATAAACCACTGTTGGCAGAGTCTGCTGGTCTTAGATGCATGGCAGCAAATACACATTGATCATTATAATTTTTATACCTTCGGTAAGCAGAGAGACCGTGGGCTGCCCAAAAGCTCCGGGTTTACAACCAAAGTGCCGTCTGGGCATTTTCAGTATTTTTGGGCTCTGTTGGCTTTGCCAATCCCCCGTGGGACACGCTGGCCTAAGAACTGGCCCAGAGATCTCGGTTCCAGATTTGGAAGCAACGACCCAGCAACCTCCCACCTCAGGCACGTCCACACATTTATGACACATCATCACGGGTCTCTCCACTGGAACACTGCCCGGGACAGGGAGCTTGCCGCCGCACAATTCTGCCTTGTGTCATTAGAATCTATGTATGGTGGCACACCAGTGTGCTGCAGGACTCTTTAAAACATGCAGGACCCGACTATTTAGTCAGGCGCTCTGGCCTCTTTTCCCATAGATTGTCAAATAAAAAAGTGACAACGGCCACACAACAACAGCCCTCCAGCCATGTCTCGAACCATAAATGCATAAGTTGTATAATAGAGTTGCATCTTAATGGTCACTTTGCATAATAAGGTTGTGTCTGATTGGTTAATTCTTAGTACCAGACATCCTTATGTACAGGTATAGGCATCTGATTTTTTTTTTTTATCCTCACCCGAGGACATTTTTCAATATTTTGTTGAGATAGAGTGGGAGGGAGAGAGAGAGAGAGAGAGAAACATCGACGTGAAAGGGACACATCGAGTGGTTGCCACCCGCACAACCCAACCAGGGCTGGGGACAAACTGCAACCAAGGTACGTGCCCTTTGCGGCAACCGAACCCTTGTCTCTCCAGACTGCAGGCCAACGCTCTATCCGCTGAGCCAAACCAGCCAGGGCTGATTTTTTTTTTTAAGTCACTTTGAAGCAAAAAGGGGTAAGTAAATTATTATTATTTATTTTTTTGATAAACCAATCAAAATTGTACCTATTATTTTTGTCAGATCAGCAAAAACACATTTTTTGGTGTGCCACAGAATGTTAGTCATTAGTTTGTGTGTGCCAGGAGATGCATTCGATTTGGCCACAGGCCTGACATGTGGGGAAGAAGAAATTTTTCAGCACAGCCGTCTCTTCCTGCTGGGATTAAAAAAATGACTAAAAAGAGTCTGTGACTGATGCCCAGTGGCTCCCGCGAGTTCCATTTTTGTGAGGGTAGCTATGTTCTCCCCCTTTGTCAGCTTTCCAGGTGGGACTTTCTCTCTCTACGCCACATTTCTGGTTGGGGTTAGAGCCGAATGAAGTTCCCCTCCCATCTTTGTCCCTGGTAGCATCTATTGTGTCCTCATTGGACAAAGGGGGAGAACATGATTCACTTAAGCCAGAGCTGGTAACCATAGGAATTAGAGCAGTGGCATGAAATTCTCGGACTGAACACTACAGAAACTTTGGGGGGGGGGTGTTATTTGAAATTGATTGATTTCGTTTTCATAGAGCTTTTTCTGAGGTTACATCCTAAAGAATAAGAGAAATGTGTTTGATGCCTCGGCCTTTTCTTAGAATGGTTGGTCATTCACCTATTCATTTATCAAATGATCATCTTTTATTTTTAGGATCTCCTACTTTAATGTGCATGTAATGTTGCTTTATAAACACAAAGACTTATTTTTCCTCTGTGGCGTGGATATAAATGTTTTTCACCCCCCACCCCCACCCCACCCATCTCTTGGCAGTAGCTGCCAGGAGCACCGTGTTGAGAAGGGTTGTGCGGTTGAGACTGGGTGCAGTGGAAAGTGCCACGGTGCTAGCTGTGGCTCACGGGCGGAGGCAGGCTGAGTGGCAGCACAGGTGCCACATTTGTTACCCCTTAGTGACGTTAGAGGGTTGACATCAAGAGCTCTCTGCCACAGTCTTGATATTCGGCTTGTGGAGGAGCGTCAGACAAGTGCAGTTTGCCTCAGTTCTCCAGTGGCCTGGTTTCAAGACATCCACACCCTGCGGAAGAATTGGATCTTGGAAGTAGACATCCTTCAGATCTAGTGCCTTTACTGGGTAGGAACCTATGCTTATTGCAGAAAATCCCCGAGAGGAAGCAGCTTGCACAAGAATAGGTTGTTGGTGGCTTCTGACTGTCTTAGTCATACCTCGTTATTTGTAGTGTCCCAGGTCGATCTTTGCTTCAGTGCTCTTCTCCCTCCCAGGCTTTGGCTCAACTATCACTTTAGCTAGATTGATCCACATGAAATTGAATCTTGTGATTTTCTTGAGAAGTATCTTCATTTACTGCTTTAACACTTTAAAGATGATTTTTTAATAAAAATAATATATGCTCACCACAGGTCATTTTCAAAGAACATGCAATATATGTGAATCGCAATACTATTAATTAATTTACTTTTAAATGACTGCTGACAGGTCCAATAAAAGGAAGCCCGAGAATGAACTGCTTGTTGAGGTCATCTGTGACATTGCTGAGTGGTTTCCTTTGAGTGGTGGATGTGAAAGGCTGGTTAGAGTCTGTTCATGAGAGAACAGGAGCAGAGAAACAGGGCACCCCAATTCTACCAGGCCCCCCAGACAGGATTTGAGAGAAGCCTTCACAGATGTTCTGTTTGGGAACCTTGAGTTTGGCTAAAGCCATGCTTAACACTGCCCTCCTCTCTCCCCACGTGTTACTTCTCTTTGATTTAGCCATTGGTGGAAAGAGTATATGACTCTTTGTGTCCTGGGTCCTAATTATGCATCTTTTTAGCTTTCCTAGTACAAGGCAGATGCAAATTAGTGGGCTCAACGAACTGAATGCCAGCAGCAAGTGTCCCTCCGTTAGAAAGGGGAGGATGTGTGGCTGGGTGCACATGTGGAATGGGAATGAGAAACTCGGATTCCTCAGCTCCCTCACTCCAGGGACATATTGTGAGGATTTTAAAAAACACCGAGTCTCTTCTGATGAATGCTGATGTAATCCCTAAGTGATGATGTAATCCTTAAATGCTGTGCATGCCTGTGGTCTCTGAATGAGCTACTCTGTTGGAACCTTTGGGACAGGAGTGAAGACTAGCTTTGTTGACACCTGTATTCACACCGGCTCTGCTTGTTGCTAGCTGGGCGATCTTGCCACGTTATATAAAACCTCTGAGTCTCAGTTTGCCAGTTGTGAAATTTAGATAAGTGTGCTTCCTTTTGAGAACTAAGTGGAATAATAAATATGAAGTACCTAGGCTAGCAGATGGTAGACATTCGGTAAGTGTGGATTAAATCGATGCGTGAAGAAGCATGCAGTTGCTAGGTAAAAAATTACTATTCACAAAGCTCTGTAGACACATGAAGTAGGTTAAGGGGTGTCTAAGTGGGACAGGCATTGCTATTTAAAAACTTGTACAATATGAGTAATTACAGTTTCCTGTTGCTGTTTCCTACTGCCCCCTTTCATTTCTTTCCTAGAATGTTCACAGTAGCACATTTCAGAAGCCAGACTGAGCTAAAGATGAATGAGTAGGTTTTATGTTTATTGAAAGAGTCCTATATGCCCTAAACTTCATTTCTTCGACCAGTGTCTATTCAGAACCTACTGTTAAAAGACTGGGCAGGGAGATTTGACACTACAAAGGATAGGAAGCTGAGCAGACCGCTCCGAACAAATAGTCAACTCTGCTTGGAAGACTGTGGGTTGTGAAGAGAGCACGGTCTCCGTCCTTTTCCCGCCTCTGTTTCTAGCATTTTTTATATAAGTCAGAAATCAGAAAGTGAATCCTACTAAAGTAATTGACAAGTGCTTAGTTCATGATTACAAGGGATTTGAAATGGAAAGATCTATTGCCAGGTAAGTCTCCCTACAGTTATGCAATTTGTTCTTGTCACCCTCATGTCCCTGGGCTAATCTGAGGTGGCCTTTGAGCCTCCCAGGTCATCCGTGAGCATTTATGCCGGCTATTAGATGATGCAGCACTCCCGGGAGCTCAGGCTGGCTGGGCTTGCTGCCAGGGCCCATAAGACACAGGAGCTGAACGAGAGAGAATTTGCCAAGAAGAGAAAGTGAATGAAAGCTGTAATGCTCAGGTATTTATAATCCCAGCCATCTGGGTATTGAAAATACTTAGTCCTGTTTATTTTATTTTTTTTCAATTCATCATGTCTTCGGAGACAGCATTTGCCAGCTGCCTTTTGTAAGTATGGGCTAGATAAACACTTTTGAGAAAGGCCAGCCAAGGAGGAGGGACTTGGGAATGTCATAATTTGTCACATTGTTCTTTGATGGTCACAGAAGATGAAAGGCAATGAGTATGAACTCGCTTGGGAGCCAGATGGCTTGAGTTTAAATCTTAGGTCGTTTATAAGCTGTTTGACCTTCGGCAAGTTACTTAACCCCTCTGTGCCGTGGTTTCTTATAAGGCTGTGCAAATTGCTTAGCTAGAAGAGAGCCCACATGTGGAGAATGCTATCTAAGTGTTGGATGCGTAAACCATTCACCTTCCCTAAGCAGAGTCCCGGGAGCCCTAAAGCAGTACCACACGGCGACGGTTCCTGCTCCGTCCTTTCAGCCAAAGGGGCGGTGGCGTGATGCAGTCAGATGACGTGGCTTCTGTCGAGGCTGCCCTGAGAGGAAGAGCCAGCAAGGAACACTACAAGTAAACCAGTGTCCGAGAGCACCCTTATAGCTCAAAATATTCTTTCATGCTGTTACTGGTGGGGTATTGGGGAGACAAGCTCCTTTTCCCCACTTGCTGTTTGTGGGAGTGGGCTTTTGGTGACATTTCGAGAAAAGGAATTTTCTGGGATTCCCATGGAAGGATGAAATCTTATTTCTGTGGAATTGCAGTTCTGAGTTTCCCTGGTCCCAGTTCCCTTTGTCCGGCCAAGGAAGAAGTGTGGCTGTGGCTTCAATTAGGACTAAAATAAAAGCCCGTGTCCAGAGTTTCTGTCCCATGGGTGGGCATAATCCAGTTTAGCATTAGACTAGTTTCTGCTTCTTGCTGCAGTCCCTCAGTCCATTGCGTGTGGGGTTAGGGGATTATGCATTCCCAAATTTTCTCGGGCTTGTATTGGCTCCACCTCTTTTAGCCAAAGATTTCTGTTCCCAGGTTTGATTGACAAGTGTTTTCCCTAGGTCATCCCAGCTTCACTGTGCATGCGTCCATCCTCCCCTTTGTTCAGTCCCTTCCCTCGGTAATCTTCAGGGGATGGGCCTGTGGTTCCCTGGGGAGTGCGAAATTACAGCTTCCTGGTGAAGCTGTCCAGATGGCCATGCTTATAAGGTTTGGCCTCCGTTTTCCTCCTTTCCTATTATTAATTCCTAGCTAATTACAACGGTATCAATACTTTCCTTTTGGAGTCTCAAAAACAATCCAGGGAGGTCTGTACTATTTCCTGCACTCTAGAAAGGAAATATGGTCCAGAGATACTCACTGCCTTGTTCAGGGTTAAACAGCTGATACGTGGCAGATCAGGCAACCGTCTATTGGGAGAACACTCGATTTTTTAGAAAGCTAAAAACTCGATGTTAGAAAGCTTCTGTAGAAGTTATTTCAAGTTCCATGTGCCTTATGTGCAAATGATTGTTGTTTAAACAAACCTCCAGAAGCCAACGCCTCTGCGAGAGCAGGGATGAGGATAACACTGATAAGTGAAGCAGCCTTAAGAATCCCTGAGGTCTGATTGTCTGGAGCTGTTCAGACAATACAGAAATATAATTAACTGTATCTTTCTGTCTTAATTTTCCAGATTCCACCTTTCTGGACCTTTTACTGCCTACCCTTTGGTCACACCTATGGTTGTGACGTTATACTCTGGAAGTAGGAAGGGCAAAGGTACAAGACTCGATTCTCAATATATTTCTATTCTGAGTGAGTCTTGTAAAGAAAAAACAAACATTTGATATGAGAAGAGGTTAAAACTTCAGCTAAAATGGCATATTTGAGTTGTCGGGGTGTCTTTGTTACTCTCCAGGTACACAAATGATAGACTGTCGGCAACATTCTACACCAAAGAGCAGGAGAAGCTGAATTTTTAAAACACTTGTGGGAGTTGCTGAGCTGTTGATACAGTTCTGCAATTCCAGAATAACAAGCACAGCAAATACATTTTGGTGGGTTTTAGAAACGCTGCTTTCATAGAAACTATTTGGGATGCCTTAAGAAAATAAATATGTTTATTCATGGTTGGCATTGGCCATGGTGCAGGTCCAGGAAGGCAGAACCCTGACCCACATGTTTTTATTGAGAGCACAGCCGACTAGCTGTGCAGTTACTGGAATTTTCTCTAGAAGCCATAATGCACATGTGAACTGAACTGACTCAATAGTTCTTTCCAAGGGAAGGGAAAGTCTAAGTCTACTTTTAGTGATATGGTGATATTAAAATACTAAAGGCCAAGAAGTGATAGTGTAAGAAGTAGGACAGAGGTAAAACAGAATCGTTTCCTGGACTAATCTGACATCTCTCTAAGGCCCTCTACACCCTGGCCCTACCATCAAGTCCAGCTGTGTCTCCTTCTGCACCTGTGCACAAACTGGTATCAGCTAAAATCACCTCCTCTGTCCCCACTCCAGATGAGTCACATTCCTGTAAATCATTGGCTGATGGTGTCCCCCTTCTACCTCAACAATATGTCCATATCCTAATCCATGGAACCTGTGAATGCTACCTTATTTGGTAAAAAGGGTCTTTGCAGATGTAATTAATTTAAGGATCTTGAGATAAGGAGATCATCTTAGATTATCCAGGTCAGCCTTAATTCCAATGACCCTTCCTTATAAGAAACACACAGAGGAGAAGATAGACATGGGGGAGAAGGTAAGAAGATGGAGGCAGAGATTGGAGTGATGTGTCTACAAACCAAGGAATGACAACAGCCACTAGAAACCAGAAGAGACGAGGAACACGATGATGGACTGAATGCTTGTGTCTCACCCCTGGATTTATATGTTGAAGGCTTGGCCCTCAATGTGATGGTGTTTAGAGGCAGGGCCTTCTCGGGATGTTAAGTTTAGATGAGGTCATGAGGGTGGTGCCCTCAAAGTGGGCTTAGTACCCTTATAAGAGGAAAGACACCAGGGCTCATTCCCTCTCCCTCCCTTGGAGGAAAGGCCATGTGGACACCGAGAGAAGGCAGCTGTCTACAGGCCAGGAAGTGGGTTCTCACCAGGCCCTGATCTTAGACTTCCCAGCCTCTAGTCCGTCTGTGGTGTTTTGTCACAGCAGCTCAAGTTAAGACAAACACACTCTACCCTGGAGCCTCCGGAGAAGCATGGCCCTCTAACACCTTGATTTTGGACTTCTGGCCTCCAGAACTAGGGATTAAATTTCTGTTTTTTTGTGGTGATTTGTCGGGGTAGCCCCAGAAACCCTGCTTCTCTTTGTGGGTCAATGTTTCTTCAAGTCCCAGCTCAAGTCCTTCTACAGTGGATCTAGCCCGAGGTGATTGTGCTCACCTGAGAACTCCTGCAGTGGGTTTGAGTGAATCTCCCATTCTGATTTTGTAAGTTTTCATTCTTGTGGTGTCTCTTCATTTTTAATGTATGTAACTTCTTGGAGGCCAGCATGTGGTTTTATATCTTTGCCTCTCCAGTAGCTAGTGCTAAACCTTACACCTTTGAGTAGACCTAATTAAGTAGAAGCTCAGTTATGGACTAGAATATAACCCACCTAATACAGAAGTCATTCCTTTGTGATACATAAGGCACTCCAGGATCTGAACCTGTTGCTAGGTGCGCATTATGAGAGCCAGTATTTCTTGTATAGTACTGTGGGGAAAGTCACTGATGATTTGGATCAAGGATAAGGAAATTTATTATGCCAAACTTCTGCCACCTATTTCTTTGACTTCTAAATCATGTGGGCATTAATTAGTCAGAATGTGTTTCTACTTTGATTGCAAATTTCAATTAGCTCTGAAAATAGCTTGAGCACCCTCTTAAGAGAACACTGTTATCAGCTGGCGCCATCCAGCAGCGGAGGGGATTCCTCGGTGAATTGTGAAGGCCCTGTAATTGGAGTGCAAACGTGTTCTATCCAGATACAGTCTGTGATTCTCTCCAGTGCTCAGACACCAAAGGGCAGAGCTCTATGACATGCCAAAGAAATATGATTTTTTAAATGTAATTTAATTTAATTTTTTTAATCTTCACCTGAGGTTATTTTTTTATTTATCCCCAGATGGAGTGGGAGGGAGGGAGGGAGAGAGAGAGGGAGAAAGAGAAACATGGATGTGAGAGAGACACATCGACTGGTTGCCGCCCGCACGACCCAACCAGGGCTGGGACGAACCGCAACCGAGTTGCGTGCCCTTGACTGGAATCGAACCCACAACTCACTGGTCCGCGGGCCAACGCTGTAACTGCTGAGCCAAATTGTCCAGGGCAGAAATATATATATATATTTTAAATTAAAAGGTAGTAAAGAGACAATATGGAAACAGTGTAGGAAGGTGTAAAATGAAGAGCAAGTCTCCCCTTCACACCTCTGAGCAGTCCCTGTTGCATAGGAGTCTGTATTGGAGATTTTCTTTGTCGTCACGTGGTTCGTGCCCACGTGTGGTGAGATAGCCCAGGATCTCCTCCACAGCCTGTCTGTCACTGTGGAGACGAGGGGATTCCTGGAAGGGGGTAGTGGAAAGGACACCGAGTTGGAGTCAGAAGACTGGGTCCTGGTCCTCAAAAGCCCTTCACACATTTTTGTGGCTCTATGCAAATCATATAGCTTAGATAACGCAACTCTAAAATCAAAGAGCTGGGTGAATGACTTCCACATTCTTTTTCAAACTCTGTGGTTTAAAAGAAAAAAAGATGAAATACTGCCATTTGTTACAACATGGATGGATCTTGAGAATATCATGCTAAGTGAAATAAGTCAGACCGAAAAAGTCAAGAACTATGTGATTTCACTCGTATGTGGGCTATAAAACTGAAAGCAACAAATGATCAAACAAGACAAACAAGCACAGACAACAGTATGGTGGTTACCAGAGGGAAGGGGGTATGGGGTCTAAAGGAGGTCAAATAGTTGGAGGGTATTTTTTTTTTTAAGGCAAGAAAAAAAATAAAGGGGGTCAAATATACGGTGACAGAAGGAGACTTGACTTTGGGTGGTGGGCACACAATGCAATATACAGATGATGTATTATAGGACTGTACTCTTGAAACCTATGCAGTTTGATTAATGTCATGTCAGTAAATATAATAAATAAATTGGGGGAAAATATTCCATGACTCTCTGGGGGAAAACAAATTTTTTACAGTATACCCTGAAAATAAAAAAATGGCAGAAGAGACTATTGAGCCCCTTGGGCGGACAGAATTATCCTGTCATTGTTGGCTAACAAATGTGCACATAAAATGCAGGAACATCAAGGGCGGACTTTTTCTGCTTGGGGAGAAAGTAGTGCTGGGAGTGAATGCTGAACTGGCAGGAGGGGTAGGTAACTTTGAATGGATCTAACATACTTGTCAGTGATCTTGTCCAGAGTGGATGTTGAGCATTGAGGTTCTGTGTGTGATCTCCCATCCACAAATGGGTCCACCACTTAATAGTTTGTGACCTGGGGCAAACTATTTTGGAGGTTCATTTCCCTCATCTGTAAAATGAGGCCAAAAATACCTTCATTATAGAACTATTGCAAGGAACACAGAAGATATTCAACAAATAGTAGTTATTACTTGTATTATTATGATCATTACCACAATAGCAACTATGTAAACTCGACTACCACCCTGTGGGCTGCATGCACAGGGCAGAATGATGTATGGCTTGGTTGACTCCATCTTTAACAGTAGCTACAGCTCTTAAGAGGTCCTTGTTTACAGAACAGCATTACGGAGGGAAGAGTACAAAACAGATGCTGTTCACAGTTTTGAAGGGCTTGCATACAAATTAGAGGGGTATTTAACAAATGTTAATCACCCACAAATCTATTTGAGAACCCTACAAAAGTTCCAATATAATTGTAGCCATTAATGCTAAGTAAGTGATCAACAGGGTAGAAATAATCATTATTTGTGCCTTCAAGTTTTTATTAATATTATTATTTTTTCTTTATCTTTATTGTTGGAAGTATTACAGATGTCCCCCCCTTTTTTCCCTATTGACCCCTTCCTCCCTGCTCCCACCCCACCCCTTCCTAACTTTCCCACACTATTGTCTGTGTCCATTGACCATTGATTATGTATATATGTATATAAATTCTTTGGTTTATCTCTTCCCGCCGCCCCTGCCCCGGGTTGTCAGTCTAACAACCAGTTTGTTCTTCTAATGCTTCTTAATCCCTTCACATTTTTTGCAGATCTCCCCAATCCCCCTTCTACCTGGCAACCATCAAAAAGTTCTTTGTATCTATGAGTCTGTTTCTGTTCTGCTTGTTCATTTTGTTTGTAGATTCAATTGCTGATAGATATATAGTTATTGCCATTTTATTGTTAATATTTTTTATCTTCTTCAAGAAGACCCTTCAACATTTCATATAATACTGGTTTGGTAGTGATGAACTCCTTTAGCTTTTGTCTGGGAAGCTCTTTATATTTCCATTGATTCTAAATGATAGCTTTGCAGAATAGAGTAATCTTGGCTGTAGGTCCTTGCTTTTCATCACTTTGAATATTTCTTGCTACTCCCTTCTGGCCTGCCAAGATTTTTTTGAGAAATCAGCTGACAGTCTTATGGGAGCTCCCTTGTAGATACTAACTGCTTTTAAGATTCTCTCTTAACCTTTTGCATTTGAATTATGAGTTTTTCCATGTGGACCTTTTTAGGTTCATCTTGTTTGGGACTCTGCTTCTTGGACTTGTATGTTTGTTTCCTTCACCAAGTTAGGGAAGTTTTCAGTTATTATTTTTTCAAATAGGTTTTCAATTTCTTGCTGCCTCTCTTCTCCTTACGGCACCCCCATGATGTGAATGTTGGTACACTTGAAGTTGTCCCAGAAGCTTCTTACACTATCCTCATTTTGTGAATTCTTTTCTTTTCTTCCATTTTTTGTTCAGATAGAGCGGGAGGGAGAGAGAGGAAGAGAGAGAGAGAGAAACATCGACGTGAAGCGACACATCAAGTGGCTGCCACCCGCACGACCAACCAGGGCCGGGGACAAACTGCAACCGAAGCACATGCCCTTAGCGAGAACCGAGCCCGGGTCTCTCTGTACCGCAGGCCGACGCTCCAACCGCTGAGCCAAACCGGCCAGGGCTGTGAATTGTTTTTTCATTTTGCTGTTCTGATTGGGTATTTTATTGCTTCCTTATATTGCAAATCGAATGGTTTGCTTCTCAGCTTCACTTACTCTATATTGATTCCCTGTAAATTATTCTTTATTTCAGCTAGTGCCCCCTTTATTTCTGACTGTGCACCCTTCATTTCTGAATGGTCCATTTTTATGCTCTTGAGTTCCTCACTAAGTTCCTTGAGCATCCTTATAACCAGTGTTTTGAACTCTGTATCTGTTAGATTGCTTAGCTCCATTTTATTTAACTCTTTTCCTGGAGTTTTGTTCTGTTCTTTCATTTGGGACATATTATTTTGTCTCCTCGTTTTGACTGCTTCCCTGTGTTTGTTTCTACGTCTTAGATAGAGCTTCTAGTCTCCTAGGTTTGGTAGGGTGGCCTATTGTGGTAGCTGTTCTGTAGGATCCAGTGGCGCAGCCTCCCTGCTCACCCAAGCTGTGCCCTTGAGGTGCACCCCTCGTATGGACTGTACACCCTTCTATTGTAATTGAGTCTTGATTGCTGTTGGCACATCAATGGGAGGGATTTGCTCAGGCTGATAAGCTGCAAGGACTGGCTGTGACCACTGATCTCTAACCACCTTAGAGGATCAGCTGCTCAGGAGCCCACCACACAGAACAAGACTTACTTTAGCAGGGCTCAGGTACCCACTAAGTCTACTCCTTGAGTGTGTTGCTTGTGGAAGTGGTTGGGTGGTGGTGCTTCGATGTGATCTGAAGCTGCCCGCTGGGTGTGCTGGGTCTGAGGCCTCCTGGGAGGTGTAGGCCAAGGTCATCCATGGCCTGTGTTCTACCCAGGGCCACCAGGCATAAAGTACAAAGCTATCTGCAGATGGCTGCTTCTTGTGCTGGGCTTGGAGGTGCCCAGGCAAGGCCAAGCTGTGAACCAAGGCTGGCTGCTGCTAGTGCTGGGCTGAGGCCACTTATTGAGAGGTATGGGGCTCGCTGAGGCCAGCTGCTGCTTGTTTAAGAGGTTTTAGGAAAATCCAAAGGGTGAGCCCAGACAGGCCATTCGTATGTTAAAGGCACTGGAAACAGCTTGAGTGGGCCTGAAAGTTGGGTGGGGAAGAGCCTCAGGGAATCACCAGGGCAAACACTGTGAGCTAGGTTGCTGGAGTCCCAGCTATGGTGCCTGTCTGCCAGCCCCATGGGTGAAGGGCTCACCAAGAAACAATGGTTTCCACCAGCAGTCTCTCTGGGAGAAAGCTGCCCCACCAGCTCTCTCCTGATGCCAAGCTCAGTTCTTCCCGTATGTCTCTGGTGCCTTTCAAGCTGCCTCCCCAGAGCTGGAGCCCAGAGAGAGTTCCGTGCGCGGGCCCTTTAAGAGGAACTGCCTGGGGCTCCAGAGCCTCAATTCCCACTGGTTTTACAGCCAGAAGTGATGGGGACCTCTCTTCCTGGCACTGGAACCCTGAGCTGGGGGGACTGGTGTGGGACGGGGATCCCCTGCTCCTCAAGGAGGACCTTCACAGCCGAGGTATCCCCCCGATTTTACCTGTCACACGTGGGTGTGGACCAGCCCGTCTGGCCTCCACCCCTCCTACCAGTCTCAATGTGGCTTCTTGAATTTGTGGTTGGGGGACCCCCATTCAGCTGGGTGCAGGCGGTTCTGGACGGCGCTGTCCTGTAGCTGAGTTGTATTTGGAAGTGGCTGCGGGAGGAGGCCGGACCGCGGTTTCCTAGCCGCCATCTTGACCGGAAGCCTGTCAGTACCGTTGTACTTTTCAATCTGTTTGTAGTCAACACAGTTGGAAAGCATTTTTCTCTTTGGAAACCCAAGATGGGAATGACCTCAGGTCGCGACACAGCTGACAGCTCACCTGGGGTCTCTGCCCTGTCCCTGTCCACGCTGCAGTGCTCCCCTCTGCGCCTGCCTTCTCCAGGCTGCAGGGTGCACGTCCCCCAGTATCCCAGCAGCGACGGCGCCAGTGGCTTTGGCCTGGGATTGCCAAGTCAGTAAGATCTTAAACGTCCTGGGGCCTGGGTCACGGGCCTGTTCGCCTCCCCGCCCTGGTGTGAACCGGTGAGCCGCGTCTGTGTGTGAAGGGACAGGAAGGACAGGCGATGGCCCGTGGCCTGCGGGGTCTGGTTCTTCCCCGCTCGGCCCTCCTGCTTGCTCAGTCTTCTCACTTAGACCGTAAGGTCAGAGACTGTACTGCGGTTACTAGACTGAAGCTAATGCTATTATATTCTTTGGTTTTTTTTGGAGACTTTACCAGCCACTGTTTATTTTATTTATTATGGTAAGAACACAACATGAGAGCTACTGTCTTAATACATTTGTGTGTGCAGAATCCTGTTAACTAGAGGCCCATGTTGTATAGCAGATCTCAGAACGCATTCATGGTATATAACTGAGACTTATAGTCACTTAATATGATATGAGTCTATGATTTGAGATTTGGAAGGGATCTCACTGGTCATTTATTCTGACCTCCTTCCCAGCCTTGGGAATCCCTTCTGTGGGTACGTGTGACAGCTTTCCAGGGACTAGGGAGCTTGCCCTTTCATAGGCCAGCCCATAGGCCAGCCCACGTTCTTTCGGTCGTTTTTCCATAGCACTCAGCAGGCAGTCAAACAAGCCGTCCTTTATGCAGACCTGAAATGCAGGGCCTTCTAACTCCTGCCCACGAGCCCTGGTTTGCCCTCAGAGCCTATGGAGTCAAATCCTAATTCCTAAGACATTTCGGCCTCCTACAGGGTGGCTGCTCTAAGTGGGCCTGTGGCCAGCGGCAGCCTCTCCTGTGCAGGGGGAGCAGCTGAGGCCACACCCCAGACCTGCTGAACTGAAATCTGTTTTGACAAGATCTTCCATGGTTGGTATGTGTATTACGGTGTGAGAAGCACAGCATTGCCACAGCATTGCCTTGCTATTGCTCTCAGGCCTGCTGGTGTTCGCCAAGTCGTAGTTGAAGAAGAAACAATTGACAAGAAGCCACAATTGCAAATCTCAGTAATGGAAATATAAGTACAGAATCGGTCTGATGTAAGTTAAAGCTGTCATTACTTTCACTGGAATTGGATTGACAAGTATTTCCCCGTGTCCACAGTACTATAGTAAAAGATGATATTGATGACCCTGAGGCTCTCGAAGGTCACGGATGCCTTTGATCTTTAATGACACGTTAAATTATGCTCCATGTGATTTAATGCTGGGTCTCGCCTTGAGATTTTTAAAACCCTGAAAAACAGACTAAATAACGGATCTGAACAACCTACTCTTCGAGTCGTGGCAGATAGAGGCAGCCACAAAACTTCCTGCCATCACACTCTTCAGCTACAGCAAGTTGAAAGCCTTTTCTGTTTCTGACATCACGGCCACCAAGGCAGGACCCAGAATCCAGCCTTGAGAGGTGCCCAGGAGATGAACACGGTGGAAAGAGCTGTGCTGGAGAGAAATGTTTCAGTTCGTGCACTCAGCAATATGGAAATGAACTTAGCCAGTCCGTGAGCATGAATAAATGCCTAGCTGCCTTTCCAACCACAAAGTCTTTCTATATTTGGCACTTTGTAGACATTCAGTAAAACACACTGAATTTAATGCCAGATGACAGTGCCAGACCGTGTTCAGTTAAACTCAAGCAAAAACCTTAAGAGCCACCTCCCCCACACCCTGTCATATTTCTCTCTCCACCTGCTATGCATGGTGAGCTTTAAGCCTGACACCCCCAGGGCGAGACATCAGCCCTGCCACGTTGTGCTGGGTCAGCAAGTCCTTGTTCTCCCCAGGGGCCCAAGTCCACCCTGTACTGTGTATCTCAGCTCAAGGTGCAGGTCTTACTCCTGGCTCGCTGGGTATGTGGTGAACAGGTGGAGCCACTCCCTGACACCCAGCCCTTTTAAGCCAAGAGAAACTGTCTTCTCTTCTTTTCTGCCCTGAGTACCAACTCATCTCAATCCAGACACAGTGTTAAAGTCCTTCACCCATGGGCCTTGTGGGGTCCTTTTTATACTCCCCTCCTTGCTCCTAAGACTCATTCAGTAAGTGTTTATTTAGGGCCCCTATGTCCCAAGTAGTGAGATTATAATAAACAGTATCCAGCGCCTGTCCTCATGGAAGGCACATTCCAGCTAGGGAGACAGGCAATGCAAGTGAGTTTTGTGTAGGTGCTGAGGAGGGAGGAATTTCTGTCTGAGGAGGAGGTTGGGGGCTTAGTGAGAATTCTCCAGCTGAGAAGTAGATGGGGCAGACATCCAGATGTAAAAAAGCCAATGAGCAAAGACTTAGCAGCATTAAAATGTACAGGCTGATTTCTTGCCCTGTTGTGGTGGGACTACCTTGTAGGAAACATTGTGGTAGGTCTCAGTGGGGTCCCAGACCTTGCTTGTCTGACCATAGGGCAACCTTTAACTCCTTAAGATTGCTTCAGGATCTTGGCCACTTCCTGGATTTACCCACCTGTTTCCCTGCCCTATGGCATTTCTGGTTCATCATCAGAATCCACATGTTTAAATTACAGTAGACTATACAATGCGCTATAATATGGAGCAGAATGATGAAAAGTGTAGATTTCACAATCAGGTGGCTTTACCACTTGGCAGCTGCATAGCACTGGGGAAGTTACCTAATTCTCTTTTTCTCAGTTTCAACATTCAAAAAATAAAGATATTAAGCCCTGGCCGGTTTGGCTCAGTGGTTGGAGCGTCGGCCTGCGGTCCAGAGAGACCCGGGTTTGGTTCCCACTAAGGGCATGTACCTCGGTTGCAGTTTGTCCCCGGCCCTGGTTGGTTGTGCGGGTGGCAGCCCCTCGATGTGTCCCTTTCACGTCGATGTTTCTCTCTCTCTCTTCCTCTCTCTCCCTCCCACTCTGTCTGAACAAAAAATGGAAAAATGTCCTCGGGTGGGGATAAATTAAAAAAAAAAAAGATACTAATAAATCCAATATCACAGGATTGTGTAAGGATGAAGCACAGTATTGTATGTATGGTGAGTAGCACACTACCCGATGCTTAATAAATGTTAGCTATGGTAATCGCTTCACTAATTTGTTCAGCATATTCATATCTACTATGTGCTATTGTTTCTGACAATAGCGAACAAGACAGACAAGCTTCCTGCTTTCCTGGAGCTGGGAAGTTTGCTCCAATCCTTTTGGGTCATTATTGTTCACATTGTTGTGTTTGTGCAGACCTCACTGACCGTATTTCCTGGGGCACTATTCTTTTGTGTTTTAAATGGCAGGCATTGCAGGGTGTCTAACATCTCTGGCTCCCAGTCTGTAGTTGCCAGAGACACCCTCCCATCACTGTGACCATCGGAAGTGCTCCCAAGGTTCCATTGCACTCCGTCAGCTCCCGCCAGGGACACTGGCTGGATGCTGGCTCTCAGGTTTCAGCCCGTGACTCCAGGACAGTGGCAGACGGGGAAGCTGGGACAGGCAGGATTTGAAGGTCAAGCCCAGAGAAGGAGTTGGCTGCAGAGCTTTCTTCCTCAGTCCGGAGAGCCTTCACTTTCTTAGGTGCTTTCAATCTGGAATGTAGGAGTTTCACATCCTGAGCCCAGGAAGAATATAACATAAGGGGAAAAGATGACATTTTGTACAAATAAATGTGACCCCTTTTTGGCTTATTTACCTTTTTGGCTTATTACAACAAACTCCGTCTGATTCCCTCCATGCTGGCTCATTGGTAGGAATGTTCCATGCCTCAAGAGTTCAGGAGAAATTGAGTCCTAACATGAATCCTTGAAACATTATTGAATTTTTTTTTTACTCCTCACCCCAGGGTATTTTTTTCTTTTTTTAGAGCCAGTGGAAGTGGGGGTAGGGGCGGAAAGAGAGAGAGAGAAAGGCCGATGTGAGAGAGACATATCAATTGGTTGCCTCCTGCACAACCCTGACTAGGGCCAGGGATCAAACCTGCAACCCAGGTACGTGCCCTTGACCAGTAATTTAACCCACGACCCTTTGATCCGACGGCCCACGCTCTAACCATTCAGCAACCAGCCAGGGCTTGAATGTGCCTTTAACTGCATTCCGAGTAAAGTGCAATCAGATGTAAGGCAGCTCTCAGGACTGTTATAGAAAGTGTTCTTGGTACCAGATGTTTCCCATGTATCGAACTCGAGGACAACACGGAAACCAAGCCAGAGCATCAGGACTCCCTACATTTCCCATGCCCTTTCCATGAGATCATCTGTTTCCTGAGACTTGAGTCTAATTGCTTCTGGCTCCTGGTGCTGGTTTAGACTTTACTGTCCATCTCCCAGCCCCTCTGGCTTCTGCCAGTACTGCCTGCCTATGGGCTGGAGATTTGACTAAGACCAAGTTAGTCAGCATGAAATCTTGGCCAAAAGGACATGTGTGTCTTTTGAAGAGGTATCTGTACCCCCATGTTCATTGCAGCATTAGTCATAATAGCCAAGACATGGAAACAACCTAAGTGTCCATTAATGGATGAATGTGTGAAGACTGTGCAACACACACACACACACACACACACACACACACACACACAGAGGAATATTATTCAGCCATAAAAAGGAGGAAATCCTGCCTTTCGTGACAACATGGGTAGATGTTGAGGACATTATGTTAAGTGAGATAAATCATATAGAGAAATATAAATACTGTATGTTCTCCTTATATGCAGAATCTAAAAAAGCCAAAGTAATAGAAAGAGAGAATAGAATGGTGGCTGTTGGGTGGGTGGGAGATTGGGAGGGATGGAGACATGTTCGTCAGTTGATACAAACTTCCAGCTATAAGATGAAAAATTCTGAGGATCTAATGTAGAGCACAGTGACTATAACTAACAATACTGTATTACATACTTGAAAGTGGTTAAGAAAAGTAGATCTTAAATGTTATCACTACCAACAGAAAAGGTGGTAATTATGTGAGGGAATGAGGAGTATTAAATTATCACCTTGTATGCCTTAAACTTACACATATGTTATATGCCAGTACTATATCAATAATGGGTACATGTTTATCAAAACTTAATTACCCCGTGTTCAATATGTTTTCTCTCTGAGGATAGTAGTTACTGAGGATATAGGTGTATGAATCCATTGATTTGTCTCTTAAGATTTGTGCATCCCAATAAAAATGTAAAAATACTGATAACCAAAAAATTCGTCTTAGCCACTGATGTATTGCCAGTTTTTGTCTATTTTGGGGTAATTTTGCAATGGTTTATGCATTCCCAAGCATTTAAAAACAAATCTTCAGAACTTTTAGTGTTTTCCTTTTGCATTCCTTTTAAAAATTCTTTTTTAGTCAATTAGTTGAAATAACCTAAATAGCCAGCAACGGGAGATTAATGGTAACAACTGTTTGTACATCTTCAAAATTGCAAATGGCACAGAAGAGCAGTACTTGGCCAACAAAAAAGTTTTTAAAACAAAAGAAAGGGGGAAGGAGACAACATTTCTGGAAGAAAAGATGAAAATACTAGTTGCGAAAGCACCTTTTGATGCTTCAGGATTTTCAGTATTTAAATACCTGGAATTTGAAGATATTAACTTGCAACTAATCATTATTTAGACCAACTTGTCTCATACTTTTTGGCCAATCCTTAAGCCAGTCTTCCCATTTTCCCATCGAATCCCACCCCTATCTCCATCCTCACGTCTGTAGCTTTTGGTTAAACTTCAGACTGAGGTCTGCTGGTGAGTGAAAAGTAACTGAGTGATCATGGCAAAGGGAGCAAAAATAGAACTTAACAGTGGACTCTTTTCGCCTTAGCTGTGGTTGCCAAGGTTCAAGCACCAAAAGAGAGAGAGACATTCCCTTCTAAGAGAGAGCTTTTGGTGTGCAAAAAATCAAGCTTGATGCCATTAGATTATAGCATTAAATCTGTAAAAATCCACGAGTGGTATGAAAATTAAATTTGAATTTCTTTGCGCCGACCAACACAGCCAGGCTCACCATCTTAGATGGATTTGCTGATAACACCAAGTCATCATTATTTTAAAGACAGCTACTCAGTATGGTCTCTCTTGTTGGGACAGGACAGCTGGGAAGTGGTGGAAGGACTGAGGGGAGAGATGAACTACGTCCAGGAGCCACCGGTTCAGAAAGGCTTTTTGCTGAAAAAGCGGAAATGGCCCTTGAAAGGCTGGCACAAGGTAAGACCCGGCTGTGGCCTCACCTTTGTTTGCACCCCGAGTGCCGCACTCAGCACCCCATTCGTAGACACTTAATTTGAAATTGAGAATTGGGACCAAGGGAAGAACGGGCGTTTAAATGGAATGTGTTCCTGAATTACACTTTCTCCCCCACAGAGATTCTTCTATCTGGACAAAGGAATCTTGAAATATGCCAAGAGCCAAACTGATGTAAGTGATCAGCGTGCTGTTGAAGATCTCTGAGGGGCTAGTTGTCAGCTCATGGGCGAGATGGTGCCCCTGGGGGATTCCATTCCTCTGAACCGGGACCATGGAGGGGGTAGTTCCTTCACGTGGAACAGAGGTGCTGCTCCCAGCACCCAGCTCTGGGTTCTAGGTGGGCTCAGTGCATGTTCTGAGTGGAGGTGAACACCCTACTGTGAACACCCTACTGTGTGTCCAGGAGTCTATTCCGGCCTTAGGGTCACACTGAGGGGTTCTCTGGGTGGAAGAAGACATTTTTGTGGTGAGATAACAGGAGCAGGACATAGGGCAGGTGCCTGTCCCTGGTACGGGGACTGGGGTTTGATGGAGAACCCTTGGGGAGGGTGACATGAAGTTCTCCTTGGTGTTAACTCTAAGCAGACGGCCCACGAGGGCTCAGAATGACTGTTGTTCTGCCCTCGTAGGGGGCCCTTCTCTCACCCAGCCTCCTTTCCCTCCTCACGCTCTCACGGTGCTCATCTCGTACAGTGGCATGCAGCACTCGAGGCGTGGCGTGCAGCACTTGAGGCGTGGCGTGCAGCACACGAGGCGTAGCATGCAGCACTCGAGGCGTAGCGTGGCGCCCACAATAACCTTCTTAGCTTCCTGCCCCTACTTCTTTTATTAATATCACTTTCCCATGAGCTTAGACACTGGAGACAAATTCTGCAGGAGTCAGCGCAGTTAGAGGTAAATTCATTGCCGTGGAGTCAGTTGACAGGGCTCACCTTCTTGCTCATTACATAACCCCTCACAGATAAAATAAGATAACACATGTACAGCACTAAGAACTCAGTGCTGGTTCACACTGAGTGCTTGGTGAGTCGCAGGGTCACTATTAGTGATGACAGGTAAGCATAGAGGGAAGGAGTGTCAAGGATGTTACTACCACATCAACACATGATTCTCAAGTGACCTCCTCGTGCCTCCGCAGATAGAGAGAGAGAAGCTGCATGGCTGCATTGATGTTGGCCTCTCGGTGATGTCTGTAAAGAAGTCATCAAAATGCATAGATCTGGACACCGAGGAGCACATCTATCATCTGAAGGTGAGACCGCCTCCCAGCTGCTCTCTCCCGTGGCTGAGTTGCCTTGTGTTATAGTACAGTACTATTGGTGATGCCTTTTTAATATTTCCACATGTCCGGACAGCATGTAGGTCTTCATTATGAACGTGTTTCTAATGGACCCTTTTGTGAGGGACTGTCACACTGCTGAAGGGTTAGCATCATGTCCTCTCATCCCCCAAACACCCCCTCCCCCGTGATTGTGGCAATGATCCATAACAAAAACATCCTCATGCTTCCAAATACAATCCCCCCTCTTGAACAGTATCATCTTTAGTGAAGAACCGTTTACCATAGGTTAGAATATGTTCCTTGACATACAATAGTGTGTCTTACAGCTTTGGCTAATTTTATATGGATTCCACTAAAATTCTCATATTGCACTGAATGTCAGGAATTTTCTCCCTAAAGTGTGGGCCTTCAGATAGTACCCCTCAAAGCTGCTTAGCTCCCCTCCGTCCCCTCTCTCCTGCAGGTGGTAGAGATGGTTGAAAGCATGAAACAAGAGCTCTGGAGTTTCAGATCCTGTTTAACTCCTGACCTTACTAGCTCTTAGTCTTTGGCAAATTATTTAACCTCTGAAAATCTCAGTTTTCCCGCCCCCCAAAATGGGAATTATTATAGTGCTCGTCTTGTAGGGCCGCATGTAGAAAACCTGGCATAATGCCTGGCCCACAGTATTCTCAATACATTTAGTTATTATATATAATTATTAGGTGGTACCCGAATGTTAGCAATTAATTGAGAAACTGTTAAAACTCTTCTCTCACTTGGGCACATTATTTGTACTATCGGCAGTGGGAGCCGAGGGTTGGGAGAATAAAAGCATGAGAATATGAGCTCCGTGTCTGAAGATGTTCCTGTCCTCCCCGTAGTATGTATGTATGTGGCGCTTGGGCAAATACACGCGTGACACACACACGTGATTGACTACACAAGACAGTAAAGCCCACCGCTCCCTAGCCTAAGCCCCGTACCTGTGGGTGTAGTTAGTTGTGTTACGCAGGGTTTCTTATTCAAGGCTAGTGACACAGTGAGCTGGAGAGTCTTTGCTGTGGGGGGCTGTCCTGGGCATTGTAGGATGATGAGTGGCATCCCTGGCCGCTAGATGTCAGTAACAGCCTCCCTCCAGTTAAGACAACCAAAAAATATCTCCAGACATCGCCAAATGTCCCCCAGGGGGAAGGGGTAAATCACCCCTGACTGAGAACAACTAGTGTGAAGTAAAGGACGGAGAGACCTATAATCTTAAAAAAAAAAAAATTAAGAAAATATATTTTCCACCCCATTTAAATGGTCAGTCTTCTTTACCATCATTTAGGTTATTTCTCCATGTATTTTCAATGACTCTTAATTCTGTGTGTTTTTTTTATCCTCACCCGAGGACATTTTTTTTCGATGTTTTGTTCAGATAGAGTGGGAGGGAGAGAGAGGAGGAGAGAGACAAACATCGACGTGAAAGGGACATATAGAGTGGTCACCACCCACACAACCCCAACCAGGGCCGGGGACAAACTGCAACCGAGGTACGTGCCCTTAGCGGGAACCGAACCTGGGTCTCTCCAGACCGCAGGCCAACGCTCTAACCGATGAGCCAAACCGGCCAGGGCTAGTTCTGTGTTTTGACGTGGTCAGGAATCATTGGTTCTTGTTCACCATTAGTCTAGTTATCCGAATAAAAGTGATTATTAATTCCTAATTTTTATTTATTTATTTATTTATTTATTTATTTATTTATTTATTTATTTTATCCTCACCCGAGAGACATTTTTCAGGTAGAGTGGGAGGGAGAGAGAGGAACAGAGAGAGAGAGAAACATCGACGTGAAAGGGACACATCGAGTGGCTGCCACCTGCACAACCCACCAGGGCCGGGGACAAACTGCAACCGAAGTATGTGCCCTTAGCGGGAACTGAACTCGGGTCTCTCAGGACCGCAGGCTGACGCTCTAACCGCTGAGCCAAACCGGCCAGGGCTAATTCCTAATTTTTAAAGAACTAAAATGCCTTGAGATACTTTAAATACTAATATGATCAACATAGTTAACTACTTCTCTGTGTCGATTCTCTTTGAGTTGTTTTTGTTTCATGCTCATTCTTTTGAACATCAGCTCCGACTGGCAGTGCAGGTACATGTCATTGTCTGAAGGTCCCAGTTAATAGCCTCGGAGGCAGGCAGTTTATTTAATGTGTGGGTCATCCAGCCCCATTCTCTCTGTTGTATAGGTGAGGGATCTGGTAGCAGTTACTTGGCTGTCCACCCACAGCCCTGGGCCTTCTTGAGGGGATGGAACGAAACCCTGGCCCATTGTGTAGCCAGGTGCTTCCATTCTTCTTCCCTGTGTAACCGGTACAAAAGGAGTCAAGCTGAACACTTTGGGCACCGAGTTCTAGGCCTCTGATCAGTGCAAACGACGGCATGAGGTCCTTGTTAACACAGCTGGGAAATGAAGATGTTTCAAGAACGTAATTTAGGGGAGACAGATGAGTCTGTTTGGGTTGCTTCTTCTTGTACCTGACACATTGGAGAGCACCCGGAGAGGCTTTGAGTTTTGTACCTGCTTCTGATCAGCAAAACAAACAGAAGAGCCAACCTAACGTTTCCTAAGTGAATGATGCTGGGCACATTTACTTCCACGTCCTTACACTCAGCAGTGGCTTTTGTAAAGATTTTAACGGGATCAACCTGAAGTTTTCTTCTTAGAAGTTAACCTACCACACATCACGCATCCTTTGGGAGTTTTGTAAATTGCCACTTCGTGAGTCTGTGTTCTCATATATAAGTATCTGTTGTTTTTCATTTTGAAAACATTAATATGCCCTCACACACACAAATACTGACTAAGAAAATGTCATTTCTTAGTCATAGGTGTTTCTTATGTTCTTTGTAGTACTTTTATGAACATTTGAAGTATTTTGCAATAAATTACTATTAACAAATGTTATTCTTCATGGAAATTAGACATTGATAGATACTAAATCATAGAGAGAATAGCTACATGTTTGTGCGAGTTTGAAAAATCCTGGAAATCACCAATTACACTTTATCAAATTTTTTCTATTTCCGAGAGCAGGAGAAATGTTCTTTTAATAACTTTCACATGCATTAACATATATTCCTCAGCATTGTGTTCTCTGACAGAGAGGTTAACAGGTTAAATATTTTAGGAAGAGGTACCTAATTCATTCCGGTTCAGAGAAAATTAATCTGAAAAGTCCGAATTATAAAACAGTTTAGCTCAGCAGTTAGAGCATCATCAGCCTGCTGACCAGAGAGACCTGGGTTTGGTTCCCACTAAGGGCACGTACCTTGGTTGCCGTTTGTCCGCGGCCCCGGTTGGGTCGTGTGTGTGTGGGGGGGGGGGGGGCAACCAGTTGATGTGTCTCTTTCACATGGATGTTTCTCTCCCCCCCCCCCCCGCCCCGCTCTATCTGATGATAAATGCAAAAATGTTCTCAGGTGAGGATTGAAAAAAAAAAAAGAAGCAGGGTGCTAATATTTCCAGCAGGGCTAGAAGAAGCTGGGACACAAGGACATGGACATGCTTTCAGACAAATAAAGATACATTTCAGTTTTATTGGTTGTTTAATGTAATGGATACTGTTTTGCTTTCTTAAACATTGCATCGCAATTGGACCTTTCATAGAAAGCCCAAACGTATGCTTATGAAGACCCTTTCCACTTTCCGTTTCCTCTTCAGACTTGTCCCCATTGACCACATGCATGTAGACTAAGTCAGAAAGCTGGAGTGTACATGTCCACATGTGGTGTGACAGGAGACGGGCAGGGAGCGGCCTCGATGTGAGAACTGTTCTTTCAGTGAGTGCCGCTCGTGTCCCCTTCTTTAAATTCAATGCAATCTAGGCCAAGGCAGAAGACCTCTTCGATGAGTGGGTGTCCAAACTCCGCCACCATCGAATGTACCGTCAGAATGAGATCGCCATGTTTCCGCACGAAGTGAATCACTTCTTCCCGGGATCCACCGTCACAGACTCTCCCTCCGGGGTCTTGGACTCCATTTCAAGTCGGAAGGTAAAACTTTGCCAATCATGAAGCTAAGAAAAGGGGTGGCTTTGGGTGGGGGAGTCCCACCTTGGGGAGGGGGCTGGGTCTGAGGACGGAAGGGCCAGGTGAGCTGGAGCTGGTGTTGAAGGAGTCTGTTTGCCCCGTCGGTCAGGACCAGGGCCTCTGGAGAGCTCCTGTCATCTCTGGGACAGAAAATTGGAGAATAGCGTGTAAAGAGGCATTTAATAGCCCCGAACGCTCCAGTGTCTCGTGACCAATTTGACTTTGTTTTTCTTATCTGGTGTGAAATACAGTCGGTACATTTATAGCTAGACAAGATTACCAACACTCCCAACATTTACATCATTATTTTGATGTGATTACTATTTGACAGAAGAAGAAATTGAGTGCAGTTCAAAGCCTCATAGCAGGACATGGCCCAGCTGGGGTGACAGCCAGAGCCAAGTTCTGCAGTGGAGTTCTCTGCTAGAAGCTTCTCTCCCCTTCCAGGCAGATGGTTTCCATTAGCACTTGCCCACGTTGTTATCCTTTTACCCTCGAGTGTTCCCACTGGGCTCCGTTTGCATTGATAATGTGTCTTTGTCATCTGTGCACAGCGTGGCAGTATACCAAAGCAGAATTCCTTTCAAACTGGAAGCAATTTATCCTTTTCTTGTGGTGACACGAGAGTCCCATTATGGTTACAGTCTTCGGAGGACATGGAGCAATGCTCGAAAGGTAGTCACTTGAACCTCTGTTTCTTTCTGTCCCGCTCTGTCACACTGGTTTGGCACTGATACCTCGGGTGCACTGCAGCCTTCCTGTCGCTGTCCACGGTCCCTCTCAGATTTTGCTTATTAACTTTGCACTCATGATTAACAAAGGACATTTTCCTTGCAGGGTGTTATGTTCCACCTGGGGGTGCCTGCAGACAGCTTTTCTTTTCTGTTTAAGTACTAATGCTTGGTTTCCATGTGAGCTTGTTCAACCACCATCTCCAGGGGTGGGGTCTGCACAGCTCTCTTATTTTATTTAGTGCCAGGAAGGATTCTGACACACATCTGAGATTGAGCATCACTGTTCGAGAGGCGAGTGGGTGAGCTAAATGGAGATCCCACAAAATAGGTGTTCTCTCCCCTGGTTGCACATTAAAATCACCAAGAGGCTTTCAAAAAAGCAAAGAATGCCTATGCCCTGGCCCCTCCCCAGAAGTATCTCTTTAAATTGGTCTGGAGTGGGGCCCTGGCATCACTGATTTTTTTAAGTTCCCTAAGGGAGTGTAATAAGGAGCCAGGATTGGGGACTCTCACCATAGGCAGCTCACTGTTCTCAACCCTAATTTGCTAAGGATCGCCCAGGGAACTAAATAACAAAATAGTCGCCAGTGGGATTGTGGGTGTTCTGATTTAAGTGTCTGGGGTTGGGACTTGGAAATATGTCATTTAAAAATTTTACCCAGTTAATTTTAAGGTGTAGCCATGACTGAGAACCTCTCTTAAAAAAGATGCCAAGTCGTAGCCTTAAAAATTGCATTTTCTTCTGTTGCATGATATTACTGTATAGGGCCATATAGGTTTTGCCCTCCCAGTAAATATCACTTAAGAGCTTCACTGAGTAACATTTGGGACAGTAGTCCTTGAAGTATTGTTTGAGGAGCTGGACCAGCAGCATTGGTCTAGCCTGCGAACTTACTAGAAATGCAAATTCTCAGGCCCAACCCAGATAGTCTGAGTCAGAAGCCTGGGGTAGACACCAACAATCTGTGGTTGTACAGGTTCTCAAAGTGATTCTGATGACACCGAAGTTTGACAGCCACTATCTTAATGCATTTGAGCTTTGATTCCTCGGCAGGAACGGCTATTGTCATCCAGTGAACAACATCGAAGACTGTGTTTGAGTTAGTGACCCCGGCACTGGTCCAGGAATCTTGTCAGTCTGCAGAGGATCATCAGGTTCCTCCTGCAAGTTATCTTTAGAGACCAATACAACTTTCACTAGTCAAACTTGTACCCAGTCCTTATAAGTGGACACGGACACCCTGTTATTGCAACACTGGAAGTGATAATGATGATGATACTGATTTTGTGTTTACAATGTGCCAGAGCACTAAAAGCACACTGTATATATTAGCTCATTTAACTCACAACTATCCTGTGAACTGGGTATATAATTATCCCCACTTTCCAGATGAGGAAACAGGCACAAAGCAGTTATATAATTTGCCCGAGATTCGCAGTTCATTATGTGCATTCAAATGGAGACAGCCTGGTTCTCCAGATTCATGCTTTTCACCACCACAGTTTACTGCCTCTCCTGTAGAAAAGGAAGTTGAAGTTCCTATCTGTACAGGTGTACATTAAATATGGATAAACGAGGAAAGTAGCTGGTGCGGCACAGTGATGCCCGAATGCCAAGAGAAGCGCTCCTGAGTGTGTCTTCTGCTTTTCTCCCGCAGACCTGGCACACTGCCACTCCTACCTGGTGGAAATGAGCCAGCTCCTCCAGAGCATGGACGTCCTGCATCGCACATACTCGGCGCCAGCTATCAACGCCATCCAGGTGGGCCAGATCCCTCTTCTGTTTGCATGCGGATGCACTTGTGCTTTCTTTTCTCCTCTCCGCCTCGCACCAGCAGCGGGCTGTCTGGTCAGGGGCTCTGGCCAACTTCAAGGGGATGGAGCTGGTTGCTTGCTGCTGTACATTTTCCCTCTTGGTTTGGTGGACCTTACTTTCTGTGCTCTCTTTCCTGTTTTGAAACAAAGGGTGGAGCTTTTGAAAGTCCCAAAAAGGAGAAAAGATCACACAGGAGGTGGCGGTCCAGAGCTATTGGCAAAGATGCTAAAGGAACACTACAGGTAACCATTGCTTCCCCAATGGGCTGGTTTCTTCGTTGGCCTTCTCTGCACACCACATGCTGAGGGCTGCTTGAACTCAAGCCAGAGAATAGACAAGGGAATATTCTGATTATTCTCTCAAAAACCTTGTGCAGAGAGATGAATTCAATCACTTAGACTTTCTGGACACTAGACTAGGCATGTAATGGATATTGGGTAGAGGAAAATGGTATGAGGTTGGAGGGACTACAGCCATTTCTAGGATTTTGGTTTCTCATTCTTTATTGCTTAGCCTGCCTGCCCACTCCCTGCTTGGGTAGGCGCTCTGACCCACCTTTCCCGCTGCTGCTCAGTGGATTCCTCATCCCTCTGAGCCCCCTGGCTGGAGTTTTCGGGAACAGGACATTGTGCAGATGCTCTTTTGCTTCTTGTTTCCAGTTTCCCATCAGAGGTTTACTGTGTCACACTAGCCCTGATTTTCCCAATGCACAGCTAAGCCAGAGGCCAAGGTTTGTAGCTTGGCCATTGCATGTTAAATTGCAACATTATTAGAGTCCAAATAAATCAGAAAGTTATAGATAAATCATCTGCTGTATCCTTGTAGACTCTTTGGTTCAAAGCACTTGATGGGTTGAACTTAAATACTTTCAAAGTGAAGAGTGATTTGTGTACAAATATGTGAGAAGTTAGTTCATTTTCTAGAAGCACCAAGAGCAAATAAAGAAAACATTTTTTTTAAATCCTCACCCGAGGATATTTTCCATTTATTTTCAGATAGAGTGGGAGAGAAGAGTAGAGAGAGAGAGAGGGAGAGGAGAGAGAGAGAGAGAAGCATTGATATGAGAGAGACACATTGATTCCTTGCCTCCCGCATGACCCAACCAGGGCCAGGGATGAACCTCAACCAAGGTACATGCCTTTGACCAGAATTGAACCTGTGACTCTTTGGTCTGAGAGCTGACACTCTAACCGCTGAGCCAAACTGGCCAGGGCAAGAAAACATTTTTAAACCTGTCCACTATTAACCTAGACACTGGATGATTACTGCTAGGAGGAAGGAAATGAGTATAAATAAGTACCCCGCAGCTTAACTGTCATTTTCAACCTATAGCTTTAACGCTTCTATCATTTCCAAATAATTTAACAGTCTTCCCTTAACTGCAGTTTTGCTTTCTGGGGTATTGGTTTCCCATGGTCAACTGCATTTCAAAAATATTAAAAGGTAAATTTCAAAAATAAACAATTTATATGTTTTAAATTGCATGTCTATATGGTTCAGAACTACCCACAGTTTCAGGATCCACTGGGGTCTTTTAACTTAACCCCGCAGGACAGACTGCTGTATGTGATTTCTCACCCCTTTTTATTTTTGCAGTAAGCGAGTACAACTTATAGTAGAAAGTGCTTTCCGGAATTTTCATTTATTTTTCTTATAAGTAATCATTCAGTAGAAAGACTTTCCTATATATTGACCTTTTCTTACTACTTTCCCATCTTAGAAACAAGAAAATATTCTAAGCAATTTGCATCTGAAACGAAATGTCTCCTTTTGGTATCACTTCAGGTCCCTAAACCTTTAGAGGGCCCACAAAGACTGCATTCTTCAAATCCTAATTTGTCAACACTAGATTTTGGAGAAGAGAAAAATTATTCTGATGGCTCTGAAACCTCATCTGAATTTTCTAAAATGCAAGAAGATCTGTGTCACATTGCCCATAAAGGTATGTGCTTAATGAAATGTTAAATGCATATCTGAATGGGGGCTGTCCTTGGAGAGGGGCCCTCAGTTGGTAATTTCCTGATCTATTGAGATTTTAGGCAATCCAGTTTTTATTTTATTTTATTTCCCCGGGAGTAGGAAGTGTATTGGCAAGAAGTTTCTTTTTAACTTATTTAAAAAAAAAATTTTTTTTTTCTTTACTGATTTTTAGAGAGAGAGGAAGGGGGAGAGAGAGAAAAATGGAAACAATGAGAGAGAACATGAACTGGCCACCTCCCGCATGCCCCCAACTGGGGGATCGGGCCCACAACCTGGGCATGTGCCCTTACCGGAAATCGAACCAGCGACCTCTTGGTTCATGGGTCGACCCTCAACCATTGAGCCATACTGGCCAGGCCTTTTTAATTTCTTGAGAGAGATAATGAAAGCATGAGGTATAATTTTTTTTTTAATCCTCACCTGAGGATTTTTTTTTCATTGATTTTCAGATAGAGTGGAAGGAGGGAGGGATTGGGGAGAAAAAGAGAAACATTGATGTGAAAGACATGCATTGATTGGTTGCCTCCTGCATACTCCCTAACCTGGATTGGGGATCGAACCTGCAACCAAGGTAAATGCCCTTGAGCAGAATCAAACCTGAAACCCTTCAGAACATGGGCCACTGCTCTAACCACTGAGAAACATGGGCCAGGGCTAGGTATAATTTAAAAGCTGGGCAATTTATACATTGCTGATGGGGATGTAAATTGGTACTATTCTGAAGGGCAATGTGACATTATGTCCCAATTTTTTTTTAATCTGCTTATTTAGCAACTCCACTTTAAAGAATTCATTTGTAGTAATTAACTTAAAATGTATTCAAAAAAGATATTCATTGTAGCATTATTTATCACATCAAAAATTAGAAATAGATGTTCAACATCATTAGCCATTAAGGAAATGCAAATTAAGACCATGATATTATCACACACCTATAAGAATAGTTAACATTAGAAAAAATACTGATACTACCAAATGCTAGTGAGGATATAGAGAAACTGGATCTCTCATACATTACTGGTAGCAATGCAAGATGGTATAGCCACTCTGAACAGAAGTAGGCAATTTTATATAAAAATAAACACATTTAACATGCAACTCAATATTCATATTTCTGGGCATTTATCTCAGAGGAAATATAAACTTAAGTCCACACAAAAACCTTTACACAAATGTTCAAAGCAAGTTTATTTGTATTAGCCCCAAACTGGAAAAACCCAAATGTTTTTCAACAGATAAATGGTTAAATAAACTGTGGTACATCCATACAACAGAATACTACTCAGCAATGAAAGGGAACAGACTGTGGTTATACACAACAAATTGAAGGGATCTCAAGGGCCTTATGGTGACTGAGAATAGCCAATCTCAAAAGGTTACATAGTGTATGATTCCATTTATTAACGCTTTTGAAGTGATAAAGTCATAGAGATGGAGAAGAGATTAGTGATTACCAGAGGTTACAGACAAGGAGGAGAGAAAGGGGGAAAGTATGGGTGTGATTATAAAGGGGTAGTAAAAGGGATCTTGGTGGTGATGGAAAGTTCTGTATCCAGATTCTGATGGTGGTTCCACAAATCTACACATATGGTAAAATTACATTGATTTATATTTACACACACATATATAAATAAGAGCATGTAAAACTGGTGAAATCTGAATAAGAGCTCTATATTATCCCAATGTCAGTTTCCTGGTTGTTTGTTTTTTTATCCTCACCCGAGGACATTTTTCCATTTTTTGTTCAGGTAGAGTGGGAGGGAGAGAGAGGAACAGAGAGAGAGAGAGAGAAACATCGACGTGAAAGGAACACATCAAGTGGCTGCCACCCGCACGACCGACCAGGGCCGGGGACAAACTGCAACCGAGGTACGTGCCCCCAGCGGGAACCAAACCCAGGTCTCTCTGTACCGCAGGCCGACGCTCCAAACGCTGAGCCAAACTGGCCAGGGCAGTTTCCTGGTTTTGATATTGTACCATAATTATGTAAGATACTACCACTGTGGGAAACTGGATGTAGGGTACTCAGGACTTCTGTGTACTATTTTTCCATCCTCTGTAAGTCTATAATAATTTCAAAATAAAATGTTAAAGAATAATTAGAAATAACCTAAATGCCCCACAAAAGAAGGACTGGATTTTTTAAATGTGATATAACCATGTGATAAGAATAGTCAATAACCACATAATTATAATAGCTAAATTACTTTGAGCTCAGAGCTGCTTGTCAGGTATTTGTTAAGCACTTTGCATGCTCTGCTTCATTTAATTCTAGCAGCAGCCTGTGGAGTAGGTGTGACTGTAAGCTCCATTACACAGGCAAGAAACCTGAGGTTTAGAGAAGCCATAGAACTCCCGAAATTCACATGGTAGAAAATAGCCAACCTGAGACCTGACTTCTAACCATCCTGACCCCAGTCTGTGTCCTCGCCTGGTGTCTCCCTGCCCTTGCAGAATGGATAGCCAGGGTTACTGTCATAGAAATAGAAAAATGTTCATAGCATACCACTGAGTAAAGCTACAAGGTCACAAAACAATCTATAGGTATGATCCCATTTTTTCTGAAAAAATAAACTGTATCAACCTGGTATATATGAGCATACTCAAAAGTCTGAAAGGATACACACCAGCATTCTCATGATGGAGGCTGGAGTTGTAAATGTTTATTATTTTCTTTGTGTTTATCTTTTTTTATTTCATATATTAATCAGTTTTAAAGGAGAACGTGGGTTAACTCTTTTTAAATGGGAGGGCTGTGCTCGCGGCAAGAAATGAGGCACCCTCGTGTCACCCTACTCGCCGAGGCCCGAGTTTCTCTGCTTTCCCGGTATGGATTCCGTCGGCTCTCTTTGTTCCCTTACCCTACAAACCCAAAACATGTTGGTGATGAGGAAGCCACTTCATGCTCTCTGCAAATTCCCACCTCCAACTCTTGTCCTCGTTTTCACTGGAACTCTGTCCGCATCTCGCTCTGCATCTGTGAAATGGGCGGAATGACCTGCCCCGATCCTGTGAAGCTCTTCACACACCTGCTGTGAGTTCTGTGCTATGAAAGGATCAGTTATAATGAGGGCAATGCCTGTTATATTATGGGAAAGGAATGCCTATAAAACACCTTTACTTTTTTATTTATTTTTTTTTTTTAATTCTCACCGGAGGACATTTTTCCATTTTTTGTTCAGATAGAGTGGGAGGGAGAGAGAGGAAGAGAGAGAAAAACATCAACGTGAAAGGGACACATCGAGTGGCTGCCTCCCGCACCACCAACCAGGGCCGGGGACAAACTGCAACTGAGGTACGTGCGAACCGAACCCGGGTCTCTCTGGACCGCAGGCCGACGCTCTAACCACTGAGCCAAACCAGCCAGGGCAAACACCTTTACTTTTTAATCATGTGAGCTGTCGTTTTACAAATGGGACAATGTTGCCTCCTGGCAGAGGGAAATTGGCTGATTTGCACCTACACTGAAGAAGCTGCTTCCTCAGCAGGACAGGGTGCCATCTGAGGCGATCACTGATCCCGCCCTCCTGCAGAGCGCTCAGCCTCGCGGACTGTCTCTGGTGGCCCAGCCAGCTGCCTGCAGAGCTGCCGCATACCCAGACGAGGTCAAGGTTTGTGCTCAGAGAAAGCTCAGGCCCACTTATTCCAGGGCACTTGTTCCACCGCAGCCAGCGCCCCTCGGGGTGAGAGCCAGGGACTTGCACAGGGAGCCGAACCAGCTGTGTTCCCCTCCCGAGGTACCATGGTCCACGCAGACTGAAAGGTCTCTGGGCCTCTTACCCAGGTTGTAACTCAGAGGCCTCACGGATAAGGATACCTGGGTTTGCACTCAGCCCTATGACCTTCACTCTTTCTCACTTCTGTACATTTCTTCCTACATAAGCCTGATTTTTTTTAAAATATGTTTTTATTGATTTTTTTAGAGAGAGGAAGGGAGACAGAGATAGAAACATCGATCTGAGAGAGAAACATGGATCGGCTGCCTCCTGCACGCCCCCTCCTGGGGATTGAGCCCAAAACCTGGGCGTGTGCCCTGCTGGAGAATCGAACCGGGACAGGGACCTCTCAGTCCATGGGACGATGTTCCGTCCACTGTGCCACGCAGGCTAGGCTAGCTTGATTTTGTTACTGACATTTTCTGTTTTACTTTCTTGACTGTATCATTAATCTATTGACTATGATTCCGGAGAAGCTGAACTAAAGGCAAGAATTCTACTGATTTATAACTTACTGTATACCTACTTTTTCTTCAACTTTTTAAATGCATTGGAACTTCCCCCGTTTTGTAGAAATTAGAACAAATGCTAGGTAGCCAACACAGAACCAGCCTGAAAAGTCCTTGTTATGTTTTATAGACTGTAAATTTGACTTTTATGGCAGATCTTTGAATTAATTCTCATTGGTTCATATGTCCAGCTTTGTGTATATACTGACACACAAACAAAGAACAAAATGGACTAAAATCTAAAGGTCATAAGTAATTTACATTGTATATATTAGCCTTTACATTTCCCAAATTGTATTTTATGGAACACTTTATGCAAAAAGATACTTTAAAAACAAAAGAATTTAAAATGTTTGGAAAACATTGTTGACTCTGGGTTTCTTTGCAGTCACACAAGAAACAATAAATATTAAAGGCCCCGAGAAGTCCTGCAACAGAAGTTCTATTAGCTTTGTTTAATTCAATAATTTTCAATGTTTGTTTTTGAGGGAGGATTCTTCCTCCCTCCTATCCAGACAGCTATCAGCTATTATCGCTCTAGAACTAAAGTTCCTAAAAAAAAACATACTTCAGGGAACACTGTAAATAACAAACCTTTTGGGAACTAACCCTCTATAGCAGCTGAGTCAGAAGAAAGGCATTCATTCATTCCAGGCACCCTCTTGACTGACTCACTGACTGGCTGTGGGACTTTGACCTCACTGGTTAACCTCTCTGGGCCTCGGTTGCCTTAGCTGGTAAATGTCCTAAAGTAGTTGTCCTGACTCTTTTAGCTCTCAAATTTTGAAATTATCTTCCATGATTAATTATTTCACACTGAATAGAAATAATTCACACTGTCACATATTGTTACAGGATATTTTATGACAGAGTGTTCTATTAGTAATGGAAACAGGAATAACTGAGCTTGGTGAGCAGACTTAGGATGGGAAAGCAAGGAATGGTATAGGACTGTGGTCAGGATGCTCCAAATGGAAGTGGATGTTCACATTCTCCCTGCAGAAGGGGAGAAGAAAATGAGATTTTACAGATACTTCTGCAATCTGCGAAGGCACTCTCAGTCAGAGAAATCTTCATTTGCAAACGTAAAGGCTAACAGTAGAACAAAATTAAACTCTTAAATTTGCTATTCTTTTGTTTTAGGATTCTTTTCCTATGTTGAATTTTAATTCAGTGGTCATTTTTTTCTGTTTTGTTTTTATTTTTATTGTTTTAATTAAAAGTATTGGGGCGATATTGGTTAATAAGATTATATAGGTTTTGAGTGTATAATTCTATGATACAGCATCTGCACTTTGCCTTGTGTGCCCACCACCCAAAGTCAAATTGAGTGGTCATTTTTTTCATGGCTTTGAGCTTGTGGAAGCATTGACTAAAAAGCCAAGTATGTCACAAAGATGCCATTTTCATCAATTAAAGGCTGAAAGATACATATGGCTTAAAAAAAAAAAAGGCAGATCATTTATCAAACATAATTTAGAATGTAACATAAAAATCGGCTAAGCAATTGTGTTTATATGTAGATAATCAGCAAATAAGTAAAACCATTTCATTAAATTAGGCAGTGTATTTAAATTTAAGGAACCATTTGGATAAAATATGGGTCAAGAAGTATTTTATAAACCATGGGTATTCTGAGAGGAGACGCAGATTACAAAGGACCAAACCACCCCAGATATTCTAGGTATGTTACCATTTTCAAGAAAATTCACCAAAATATTGTATTCATTAAAAACAGGGAAAGGTCAATGATTCCTATGGTGGGTTGGATACTAAACAATCACATGATGTTGCACTGTTTCCTGGAAGCATTCTTGAGATACCGGCGTTATCCACACATACAGATGTGGACACGGAGGACTTTTTCAGTCTCTAAGCAGTAACTAAGTGGCAGAGGTATGATGCTGGTTCATGTTTGTCTTATTGCAAAATTTCTTAGCCTCATACCATACTGCCACCACGGAGGCGATGTCTGTGATTTTTCTGCCTTCCTCAAGATCTTATCCTTTTTTGATGCTGAGAGACCTCTAGAGAAGGAGCATATCTAAAAATAGAGCTCAGGTGAAGTAAGAGTACAGGTGTCCTTCAGTCCCAGCCTTGGCCATCCAAGCATCCTGTCTGCCCTCTCACCACTCAACTCAGTAAACGTCATCACAGAAGCCGGTAGACACGGGATCGGTAGCGATCGCTAAGGGTCAATTGTATGATGCTCGGCGTTCCATTCTGTCAGAAGCTCACTGTCCCACTCAGCACAGCGAGGGGGTCTGAGAAATGGCGAAAGACAGTCTGGGAAAATGATGAATGAGTAAACAGATGCCACAATTGCTGTCAGATGTTTGAAAACCCCAAGGAAGAGGAAGTAGATCTGTTTGCCAATGAGGAGACACACTGGGGTAAATGTCAACTGAAAAACACAAAGGACTTTCTTACTCCAGAAGGGTGGACTGCTAGAGGACACAGCAAATGCTCTGAGAGTGTGGCCCGAAGACCGCGGGGCAAGGGCGCTTGGAGGTGCAGAGCTGCCGGTTATTCGGTGGCAGTGGCCTTCGTGATCTTTGAGGTTCCTTGTAGTGGAGCATCTAAGACTTTGCATGTGGCCTTGTTTATTATCAGATATGCATAGATGTGCTACACCCACTTGTCTTTCCTTTTCTCTTTCTCCAGCGTCATGGTAGATATTAGTAAGAAAACATTCCTGTCACAGAGAATATTCCTGACCTCTGAGATTCTTAACGATCAATATAAATGTGGTCTCCTATGAATAGCCTTTAATCATTGCTCTGTGTGTGCTGGGTCATGAGGCTGCTGTGAAAGACTATTTTTTAAATGGAACTGCCTTTAAAAAAATTTTTTTTTTCTTTATTGATTTTATAGAGGGAGGGAGAGGGAGAGAGATAGAAACATTGATGAGTGAGAACATTGATTGGCTACCTCCTGTACACCCCCTACTGCGGATTGGGCCCACAACTTGGGCATGAATCCTGACCAGGAATCAAACAAGAGGTGCATGGGTCGATGCTCAACCACTGAGCCACACCAGCTGGGCAAAACAGCCTTAAAAAAAAAAAAAAGTTTTTATTGATATTAGAGAGAGAGAAAGGGAGAAGGAAAGAGAGAGAGAAACATCGATCAGCTGTCTCCTGCACATCCTCTACCAGGGATTGAGCCCCAAACTGGGCCATGTACCCTAATTGGGAATTAAACCTGCAACCTCTAGGTGCTCAGGACGATGCTCAACCAACTGAGCCACACCGGCCAGGGCAAGGACTATTTTAATGTCCTCTGAGTGGGCCTAAGCAGTCATTTAAGAAATTTAGTGCATGGGGATCTGGCCTTCTGAGCCCCTTTGTCAAGTGGCTTAGAAAGAGCTTTATGCCTTAAAGTTAAACCCAGTGACTGTATGAGTTTCTTTTGGCTTACTTTATGCCACCACAGTCTCGTCAGCTATACATTTTGAGGCAAATGGTGTGTGTTTGGCCAGCGTAAACATTTTAATAGGAATATTCTAGCTTGGTTGACTGCAGGCCCTCTGAAAGCCAGAGAAATCGATGTCGTAAAGTGGCAGCCAGCTGAGTGCCACATGTATTTAATTTAGAGCAATAAATAACACAGTGAAAAAAAAGTTGTAACTAAGGTGACGAATGTTAACTAGACTTACTGTGCCGATCATTTTACAATGTGCACAAATATTGAATCATTTTGTTGTACACCTGAAGCTAATATATTATATTATCAGTTATACCTCAATGTAAAAAAACGACAGTGAAGCCGTTCCCCCAGGGACCCACTCAGCTAGGCGGTGGTGTCCTGTGCGGTTGCAGAGGCTGGGAGTCCTGGCTAATAGAAGAAGCTGTACTTCACTGCGGGGCGTTGCTCTCCAGCTGAGGCTGCTCTCGGATCGCTCAATAGATTCTGCTCAGTCCCTGTTCGTAGAACCTCTGCCCTGCATGCAGTTATTTATAGGCGTTGTCCTGGCAATAGACTGGAGAACCCTCCTAAAACTGCTGCCCGCATTTCAGGAGACTGTAGTCTCCACCCTTGCATTGTCATGTTGCTTTCCTCCCCGTCACTGTTGTTATTGCAGTAACATTGATAATTTATTATATGCTCTGCATTGGGTTAAGTACTTTACCTGCATTATCTTATTTAATCCCTAACAATCTTATAAAGTAAATGCTATTATTATTCCCATGTACAAATGAGGAAACGGGGGTTCAGGTTCATCATACACTTGTCCAAAGTCATACAGTGAGTAATGGAGAGAGCTGGGAAGAATCCAGGGCTGGTGTGGGAGCCCACACTATTGGTCCTTATTTTGCTTAATTGAATCTTTTAAATCAAAGAGCTAAGTGTGTTCCGTAGACGTTATTAGAAAATGGAGCACCTATTGACTCTTGACCAGTGTCTTATATAGACAGAAGCACCATAATTAGTGTGTGTGTGTTTAAACAAATTGTTTATTTGGACTGTGACTTTGTGAAGATGGTGTAAGTCTGTCGTTAAACACCACAACTTTAGATAAGTTCTGTGACAAGCTGTAGGAAGAGTCAGCGGTCTCCATGGCTGTGAAGTGAAGGAAGGAAGTCAATAATGCGTGTTTAGTTTCTGTGACACTAAATAGGCCACTCTTGAATAACAGTACCTCTAAACATGCAACCTGTGAAATTCAGTAATGTGCCAGGCCACTTGAGAAGACGTGTGTCTCTTCCTTCTTCCTGCCCTTCTAAAGCAAAATATAATAGAGGAGATTGGAACGATAGTATTCAGATGGGATATCCATTATCAATAATTTAGATGAAGTTTCCTCATGCGTAGGAGGTAATTTGTACATTCTGTGATCAACCCCGGATGAATATTTTTGCCGTACCGGTTAATGGTTTTTAAAAGATCAGTTCAGGCATCTGCGTGCCCAGTAGAGCTGAGTTCTTGTGATGCCTGAATACTCGGGGGGGGGGGGGAGCAGAGAGCTGGCTGCCAAGTTTAGAGGCGGGGAGATAATTCTGGGATGAGCAGCTGGAAACACTAGCAAGGAAGAGGGTAAGTAACACCTTATGCATTTTGAAATAATTTCAAACTTACAAACAAGTTGCAAGAATAATACAAGTAACTCCCATATATACTTTACCCAAATTCACCACGTTTAATATTTTTTGCCATATTCATTTTATCTCTTTTTACACACATCCACTTGCACATGTGCTCATTTTTCTGAACTGGGAGAGTAGGAGTCGTAGTTATGTCTTTTTTATGCCTTTTGCTGTAGTGTTTATTTCCTAAGAGGAGGGGTATTCTTTACCACAGTATGGTTATGAAATCCAGGAAATTTGGCGCCGAAACAGTACTACCTGTCCTGCCTTCCATATTCAAATGTCAGATATCTCAGTCATGTTCTTTAATAGCACGTTTCCCTTCAGCCAGGGTCTAGTCCAGGGTCATGTAGGGCAAGTAACTGTCATGCTTGTTTAGTCTCCTTTCACTGGGAACAGCTCCTCACCCTTCCTTTCTTGTTGATGAAATTGACATATGGGCCAATTCTTAAAAATAGGGTGTTTCTTATTTTGGGTTGTCTGTTTTTCCTCGTGATCAGATTCAGATGGTCTGTCCCCGGCCGGCATACGACAAGTGACGGTGTGTCTTTTCTGGGTATTTCACCTCAAGTCACACAAAGTCCATCTGACTCTCATTGGTGATTCCTTCTGGTGCCTTGGTTGAGGCCCTGTGTACTTCTTCTACTGCAGTGTTACTGTTTTTACGCTGAACGCCAATAAGCTTTGTTTTCAAACGTTTCCAGTCTTTTGGGATAAAACAAAACTAAATATTTATAAGAACCCAGAAGTATATGTCTTGCTAGTGCCAAAAACTTCTTGGTGATAAGTCATAAAATTATGGAATTTTATAGTGGGTAGGGGCTTTGGAATTGACAAATGTGATTTTTAAAATTCAATAGACTTTTTTTTTTTAGAGCAATTTTAGATTCACAGCAAAATTGAGCTTATAAAGTACAGGGTTACCATACATGTACATGTATACACACACATACACACACACACACACACACACACGGCCTCTCTCACTATTTACATCCCACCAGAGTGGTCCATCTGTCACAATCGATAAACCTACACTGAAACGTCATTATCACCCAGAGTCCATGGTTTACATTAGGGTTCAGTCTTGGCGGTGTACATTCCAGATGTGTTTTTAAAAAGTCAATTTAGAGTGTCCCTTTCCTGCACTGAAAATATTCAGGGCTGTTATTTTTCTAAGTTCTTTTATAAGAAACACGTCTCTCTGTATCTCGTTTTTAATTATGCCTCTTCCTTCATTCCTTTTTATAATGATTATATCTTTATAGTTTACTTCACTTTAAGGTCGGCTTTTAACACCATATCCACGGAGAGGGAGAAGCTGAAGCAGCTGATGGAGCAAGATGCCTCGTCCCCCTCTGCCCAGGTCGTTGGTCTGAAGCGTGCCCTCTCCTCCGTAAGTTCCACGTCTGTGCACAGAAATGCCTGAGCACGGGTCCGGGCTCCTGAATTTTCTATATTTTTCATCCCCATGGTCATGTGGAAAATTCACGAGAAAACCAGACAAATTATCCAAATCATATTCTAGCCTTTCATCAGATCTGTTTATTCTAAAGACCCAAGCTAAGCCTAGCCCAAACCTTAGTAGCTAGTATTTCACTGAGCATACAATACTTCAAGTTTGGTTTCTTCCTCTTTATCTTGATTTTTCTGTTTCTCTAAAGCTTTTGTTGTGTTTTTGGGTGTCTAATAGACATTGGTTTGTTAATGCTTACAACATCTGACAGTTGGAAGATTTCTGTACCTACGCGATCACAAGCTTAGGTTAACTTTCCAAATAACAGGCAGCAGAGCAATATTTTAAATTCACTTTTCTTCTCTGCTGCACAGCATCGATTCTATTTTCCACTCTTCCCAAAGACGTGGAAAGGATTTCATTTGATATGATAGTGAACATTCAGCTACCCCGCCCCTCCCCTACCGCCCCTGGGCAGAGAGAGGGATGAGTCATATGCAGTGTAGGTAATGGATCTGCCTTGGACCAGCACAAGCTTCAGGTCAAGCCTCTGCTGTTTTTCAGTAAGCCATTCAGTATTCCTTCTCTCTCCTCTTCTTCACTGACTCCAGTTTATCCCTCACAAGAGTGAGGCTCCGTTGACGTGCAGCATCCTGGGACTCTACTTTCAGTGGCTGACGCTGTCTGGCTGCTCCCTTTATATCTGTCAGAAAGCTAGAGAACCTTTAGAATAACATACTTCTCTGCCCCTCCTGTCGCTGGTATTTTGGAATTTCTACCGTAGAAGGAGAGGGTGTGCGCACCTGTGAAGTGACCATCTGACGAATGTGAACTTTCTACTTAGGTTCTGGTGGGGAGACGAATGTTAGGATCTTGTCTTCAGAAGCCAACTGAGAGAACTAGAAAATGTCCATTCATGTTTCCTAGCATCAGGCCACTGGGAAGAGGAAAGTAACGCTGGGTGTAATGTTAACGGTAAATGCATTACTACTAGTACCTATTATTATTGTAAAACATTTAGGGAATATTCACTCAGTTGAACATTCCAAGTATGTTACCTTTGAAAGAAATAAGAAATAAGTGGACTGACTTCGTGTCTAGTGTCTTAATGATGCCTGCCTTGAGGCGCTCTAGGACCTTCAAGGTCAGAGGCAGAAACACCCCCTTTTGGACTGTGGGGGCCAGCCTCACATCCGGTGCTACTTTGGTTCCAGAGAAACAAGGCAGTTCTTTTTTTAAAAAAATCAATTTAGTGGTAAAGCATTTCTCATTGTTCCCAGTAGGCTGGCTTTTAGTAGCTATCTCACCCTTATGGGCTCCCCAAAGTCCCTTTCATTGTGGTCTTCCTCTCCCCTTCCCATGAAGGGCTGGCCATTGAGATGCATTTGGCCATGGTATCCTAGGCCAAAGTTGTCATTACCTTCACTAAGGAATTCTTGTCACCCCTGTTCAGAATTTTGGAAACTTAACATAAAACAGAATGGCCCTGGCCAGTTTGGTTCAGCAGTTTGAGTGTCAGCCTGTGGACCCAAGGGTCTTGGAGTCAATTCCCAGTCAAGTGCACCTGTCTGGGTTTCCAGTCCGATCCCGGCCCTGGTTGGGGTTGTGCGGGAGACAGCCAATCGATGTGACACATCGATGTTTCTCTCTCTCCCATCTTTCCAGTCTCTAAAAATCAATGGAAAAATATCCTCAGGTAAGGATTAACAACAACAAAAGAAAACAGAATGATCCTTGCCTTTTCGTCTTGCGTTCCTGATAGAGTCGTCCCAGGGCTATCAGAACAAATCTTGCTGCGTTTATGTGCAATCTTGATCTTTTTCTTTCTTCTGCCTGTGGCTTGCAAAGGAAAAAGAAGCTAGTAAAATAACACGTTTTTTTCAGGCCATAGTAAGATTCTAGCTACTGTTATAGATTCTAGCCACTTGTACTAAGATACCAGCGACACATTGGTCAGAATAAAGTAAGTGCAGAGGTTGTTGCTGCAGGTAGCAATCTCTGTTCTGTGTGTTTAAGAAACTTTTACTCAGTCTTTCCTAAAGGATTTTTGAGAATTTTCAAATAACCCATTCTGTCCATGGGTTCTAACAGATAAAGCAAAACTTTTTGCTAGAGATCCGGGCCGTAGATTAGACAGTACCACATCCTGTGTGTTCTCCGCAGATGGACGCTGTGGGCCCTGCTGGTGGGAAAGGCGCTGAGATTCTTGGAAGAGGCAGGAAGACAGACAGACAGGATGGACCTTGTGCAGGCACTCCAGGGAGTCAGGTGGAGAACTTGTTGCTTTCCAAAGACAGCCCCTGGGGAACAGTTGGTCATGAAGCACCAGGCTAGCAGCAGGAAGGGAGCATCTTCCTTTCCCGTCAAGGTAGTTCCTCCCCGGGCGGGAGGTTGGGACAGGGCATCGGAGCAGCCCAGGGCCAGAGGAAAGAGGCCCGCGGTGGGCTCACACACCCCATTCCAGGGCCCTGGCTCTTAGCCCTTCTCCAGGTAAGTGAGATTGGTTTGTTTTTTAAAGCAAATATCTTAATCATGAAGCATGACTAAAACAATCAACTCCTATATTGGGAAATAATAAAACTAATCCTCCACAAAATCCTCCTTTCCAAGATTCAATTCAACTGGTGTGATAATTAAATAACATTAACATATGGCCAATCATAAGGGGTGAGAACAGCATCTTTTTTAAAGATGAGAGAAGCTTGGGATCATTAAGGAGGGACCTGGCCAGAGACTGCAGTAGCCCTTTGTATCCACAGGTTCTGCGTCCACGGTTTCAACCAACCAAGGATAGAAAATATTCTTTAAAAAAATGTTATGCCGTTGCTGATGTGCACCATGTAGTTAGGCCCACGATGGTCGTGATGGTCACATCTGTGCTGAACATGTACAGACTTGTTTCTTGTCATTTTCCCCTGAACAGTACAGTGTAACAGCTGTTTACATAGCATTAACATTGTATAAGATATTATAAGTAATCTAGAGATGATTTGAAGTATGCGAGAGGATGTGCGTAGATCGCATACAACCACTACGCCGTCACGTATAAGGGGCTTGAGCAGCTGTGGATTTTGGTATCTGCGTGAGGTCCTGGATCCAATCCCCTGGGGACACCGAGGGACACTGCAGACTCAGCGGGGAAGGAGGAGGGGGCGTGAAACCATTGATCAGAACAAGCGCTGAAAGTGCTGGTGACTTCCTTCTCCGAGGTAGAGAAAGCCTTGCCAACCCCTCCTTCCATCTCTGGAGACGAGGTTAGAGAAGGCCATCGTTTCCAGCGCTTAATACCTTTTATTTCCCAGGCATCTCAGAAGCGGCACCCTGTCGGATAGCATTCAAGGACAAAGGTGGCCCCTCGGGGCTCTGCCACGCTGGGCCCACTGCTGTGCTTTTCTGAAACACTATTTTTAACATGTTCCAGGCCTTAGCACAAAACACAGACCTTAAAGAACGCTTATGCAGAATCCATGCTGAGTCCCTGCTCCTCGACCCCCCTACTGCTGCCAAGTCGGTGGACAGTCTGGCAGAGGTGGGTAAGGCCCCTGGTCTGGTAATGTCTCCGTGACCTCACCTGACGCCCTGTCTCCCTGCCTCCCCCTTGAGGGGGCTGCTCACCTCCACTGCCTCCCACTGCGGCCCAGGGGCCAGGGGCCCGGATCCCAAGGCTTTCTGGAGTCTGCTGCTAACTGCATTTTAAATTGCTCCCCACCCCCCGCCGCCCAGAAATCTTCTTCCCTTTGTGCCTCGTTCTCCCATTTTTCTCCTAAGTGACACCAGTTTCACTAGGTATCACTGCAGCCAGAACTGCATAGACAACCTGTCCTCCTGTTGCTTCTCCAGAGACCTGCACATCCCGTTCCCTGCCAGCTCCTTTGGCTTCCCCTGTGGGACCCACTCTCTCCTCTGCTGTTCCCTTCGTCCTCTCCTGTGACTTTGTTCTTTTCTTTTAAAAGCACAACCTTACTCTCTGAGGCAAATACTACTCTATTACAATGGAAAGGTCCGGGCCACTTAATAGTATGTTAAAAATGTCTTTTCTCAAGACTTGAGACATTTATCTAAAATACTCTGAATGGGTTTGCCACAAGAAATTTCAGAAAAATACAGGTGAGTTGCTTGAGAAGTGGAAAAGGGGAATTAGGGATACAACCATTTTCAGCTATCTCTTGTAGGTATTTTATGCCTGCCTCAGGCATATGTGCTAAATTTTGTATTAACACATTTATTAGACTGAGTCATTTGAAGTAAAAAATAGGGAAGGTAACATGCAAAGGGTGTGTGTGTGTGTGTGTGTGTGTGTAAATTTGAAAGGAGTTTCTAATGTTTAGTCTTAATCCATCTTTCTCCTTTTCCTGTCCTCGCCCAGTACCTCACCCGGGGAGGCCGTAGTGTCCGTGACAGGACTGGAGGCTGACATGATCCGTGCTCAGCCTGCCGGGCCCCGAGGCCCCGGCCGTCTGAAGCTGTGCCACGTGCTGACCGGGGCCCTCTTCTGAGGAGGGATTTACCCCCTCACAGGACTCTTGTTACTTCTGAATTGTGCTTAACTAGGAACTTCCTCTACACACTCACTCCCCACAAGAGATCTTGTCAGTCATTCTAGCCCAGACTGAAACTGAGTCCCACCGGAGGCCTGGGCGGACACGCTCGCCAGGTGGCTCTCTGGTCCGCCGGGGCAGGTCCATCACGGTGATCAGCCATCGCGAGGGTCTCTTGCTGCCAAACCCAGGGTGTCTACAGGGCTTCCTGTCTGTTTCAGGCAGTACTCACCGCTTAAATAGCATCACCACATATTTACATTTTTATGGCAAGTGGACCCTTTGGTTGGGGTTTTTGGAATTTGTGCTCAGTGTGTATACTTGAGGCTGTTTGTGTTTTAAAAACAAAAACAAAACCACAAGTCTTCGAAAATGCACGTGTTTAAGTTGACCTCACAAGTCTCATACCTGAAGGTTTGAGCACTGGGAAGTGTCCTTGCGGGGTGAAGACATCCCTCTGCAAGTTCACACTCCAGACTGCCTCCTGGAGGCTTGAATTGGGGGTGTAGTTGTCTCATTGATCTGTTTCCTCTTCCAGTGATGTTCTGTTTCCCATGTTTTATCCTGCTTTTCACGGAGTGACTCGGGCTGACTTTCCCAGTAAGGGAACAGCCGCCTGCCGCAGGAAATAAGGCCGCGCGTGAAGTCGCGCCCCAGCCTGCACACTCACTGTCAGGCTGACAGTCCCCACAGTGGGGTCAACCCAGGTGGTCTGTTTTTAGGATCTCTCACTTTCTTTGCTTACCTTCTCTTACCTGTTAGCCACACAAATTACCCAGCTTTGATGTTCTAAAAATTATTTGGATTCTAAACTCTCCCCTCTCCTATCAGAAATTACTCCCACATCCGATCAAGTTCTTTTCTTTTCTATTTCTGAAGGTGAGCACTTAATGTCATCAGGCTATAAGCGCTTCAATTATTTTATAATATTTTAGATTCCAAATGAAATTCCAAGTGACACTGGGGATAACATTCTACGAAGGCTAAAGTCCGTTGAAGAGACTAAATAAGTAAGAACTGTAAAGAAAAGTCTAAAAGAATGGAACTTAATTAAATTGCTGGTTTGCTATATTCCTTATGCATTTGAATGCATTATCTCACAAAATCCTAACCACGGTTCTAAGAGAGATGATGGTTAAATTTTAGAGACAAGAAAATTAAAGCCCACAGAAGCTCAGTAACTTATTCCAGGCCACACAGCCATTGAGCAGTAGAGCTGGGATAGTTGAGTCCACATCTAATGAGGCCAAAGCACTTGTTTCCTCAACAGCATCACCTGCGTTGCGGTGAGGAAAGACATGTCACGCCAAAGTGAAGCCCCGGTAGTGAAAATATGGTGGTGATGCTTTAGGAATGGGCAGAATAACTATCTCAGGCAAAAACACAATTTTATATATAAAAGAAATAAACATAATAAAGAGGCTCAAAAGTCAATGGGAAAGAGGTGGATTATTTAGTCAGGTTGCACAGCTCATAAACAGTTTGGAAAGCAGTTTAAATCTTCCATTGCACACTGAATTGCTGGTGGATTAGAGTTAAATATAAAAATTCAAACAAAAATATTGATTGAAATATTTATCAAATGGCTGGATAGGGAGGACTCCTAAATGTGAAAATGATAGGAAAAATTATGAAAGACATGTTAATGGATTTGGCTAACTTTTTTCCTAGGGGGGAAAAGTGAAGTCTATGAAAGAATAATGCATATAATAGATTAGGAAAAATATTTTCAGTGAAAATGGTGGACTTAGATAATGCTAATTAGATGATAATATATTTAATATTTAAATAATAAATAATAGCAAGTAATTTAAGACCTCAACAAATAAATGGGAAAAAAGACACAATTCACCAAAACCCCCAAATACAGATAATTAAAAAAATTGTTTTTAATTTTAATACTTGCAGCCCAGCCGGTATGGCTCACTGGTTGAGCGTCAACCCATGCACCAGGAGGTTTCTGGTTAGATTCCTGGTCAGGGCACAAGCCCAGGTTGTGGGCCAAACCCCCAGTGGGGGGCATGCAGGAAGCAGCCAGTCGATGTTCTCTCTCATCGATGTTTCTATCTCTCTCTCCCTCTCCCTTCCTCTCTCTTTAAAATCAATAAAGAAAAAAATGTTTTTAAATAATAATGATACTTGCAAATTCATCGGAAAGTGTAAAGAAATGCAGAGGGAAGGGCCCATGTACCTTGACCTGGCTCCCTCCAGTGTTAACATCTCTACGTCTAGTTTTTTTTAAAGGAAAAAATGTTCAGCCTAATTCTTAACAAAGAAATGCTCATTAAAACCATTAGATTAGCACAAGATATTTCTGAATTGAAGTTTTTGGTTCCCCCTCATATGTAGAGAAAACAGAGGTTCTCTTACTTGTTGATGTAATTAGGTAATATATATTTTTTCTTAAACATCTTTAATAATTCTACTTCTGAGAGCTGATTTCAAGGAATAATAAGATACAATCAAAGACACATTTGCAAACATGTTCATCTGTACAAATTCAGAAACACTCTTAATTTCCAATAAAGGAAATGATTTTCTATGACACACAATTAAAATATTAGCTATCAACTAAAGTTCATTGTCTCAAAGAACATGTAACAACCTGGGGAAAGGTTCACAATGTAATGTTAAGTGAATATAGCAGACTGAAGACCGGTCATAAGCAGTATGATCCCAATTTTTCAAACTTAAAAAAAAAATCTATACACAGGCATTTTAATACAAAACTACACTTCCCTGGCCAGTGTGGTTCAGTTGGTTGGGTGTCACCCCAGGCACCAAGAGATCGCTGGTTTGATTCCCAGTCAGGGCACATGCCCAGGTTTCAATCCTCTGTAGGGGGCGTGCAGGAGGCAGTCACTCAATGTTCTGCTCTAACATGGATGTCTCTCTCTCTCTCTCTCTCACCCCCTTCCTCTCTCTAAAATCAATAAAAACATTAAAAATATATATACACCAACAGGTTAATAGGAGCCACATCTGGGGGATGAGACTTTAAGTGATGTTTATTTGCTTTTTGTATTTTCCATTTTGAGCACATTACTTTTATCCTCAGGAAAAAATAAAATTGTTAATTTTGAAAATAATTATTATGGTGCAGTGTTGTTTGAGGGAAGTTGGTAAAATTACATGCATAGGTAGAGATTATAGTTATTTCAAAGCAAAGCTACGTGTATAAAAAGGACTGTAGAGAAATGTATCAAAATGGTTATAGCGGTCGGTTCAGTGTGATGGGATTATGTGTTCCCTTTCCTCCCTTTTTTCTGTTTATCTTTTTGTAGTATATAAAGTAGACAAACAACTATCATCATGCCTTACAAACTTGAGGGGATTTCATTTAATGGAACCGACGAGATTCATGTTTTATTAAATGGGGCGCCGTGCTGTAACGACCCCGTGCTGGGTGCAGTCCCGTGAGTTTCCAGGTGGTAGGAAATAGCTAGAGGACAGGAGCAGAGAAGGGGCTGGGGCTGGGCATATTAGTTTCAGTGTTGATCAGCCAAGAAATCCTTCTGACACGCAGCCTAGGAGGAGAAAGGTGGAGGGAGCGGGAGGGGCTGGTAATAGTTAATGAGCGGAACAGGTGAATACATTACTCCCTTATGTGGCCATGGCACAGTAGAGACAGGACAATTACGTTGTTTCCGTGGGCATGAGCAGAGCTCCCTCCTTTACCACGGTGTCTTCTCTCTTGAGGAGGGAGGCCTGTCCTTGGAGGGGGACAGCTACGGCACGTATTTGTGGATCCCAGGGAGATTTCTTTGTTAGGGTCGAGAAGAAGCCTGCTTTTCAGAAAGCGGTGTGGATGTTACAATGGGTAGATCTTCTAACAAATACCTGGGGCCAGCTTTCTTAGGAAGAATCTAAAAGGAAAGGGGATGCATATTTAAAGGTGCCCCTGAAGTAAGTGTTTCATAGAGACCGCTTGCCCTTTATTAATTATGAAAATTGGCACGGCCCCCCTGTTACAGTATCCCCAGCCTGGGTGTCATGTGTTTATGAGACTGAGGGATGTGCCCTGAACTCGTAAAACTTTTGGGGAAAACATAATCTGCTGTAACTTTGTCCCCCAGATTATTCTGGGGTGCATCTATCTGATACATAATGATACAGAAGCAGCTTCTGTATCAGCCCAGTGAGAAATGGAAGCTACCAGGACATTCAGGGCAACAATCTTCTCTGTTTGGAAGGAGCCGAATCCTCTTGTCCTGGATCTGTTCTCGTTCCTCAAAGTGAAGCCCTCCCCAGACCAGAGCCCCCTAAGAGAATCACTCTCCTCCTCTTTGCTTCTGGAGCTCTTTGTAGTCCATGGCCGTGGTCTCAGGTGTGTTGGATGTGTTCTCTCTGCACCACTCATTCGGGCCAGCAACCTGGTCTTGCCCATCATTCTGTCCCTCCATGCTCTGTGCAAAGCAGTTGCTCCAGTGATTGAGGCAGAGTGAATTTCTCACTTACAACTCGAAAAGAAAGCACATCTCCCAAGCGTTTAGGCCCTTCCCAGTGGGAAAGTCTAGCTCCAGTGAAGAAGGGGATGGAGAGCCAGGCCAGATGAGAAAATCGCGGTATTCCATTGTGTTATTTTGTGGCAGCTTCTAAAGGGAATTGGGGATTTCCTGCCCTCAAAGAGTCATTGCGGTGGAGAGAGACAAAGAGAATGTATGTCATCCTCCATGAATAATGAATGATCTGCCGCCAGGGGCACTTTTGGACCAAAACACAGTTTGTCAAGGGACACCTCACGAGCAGCATACTGGCCTCAGTGAGTACCCGGGGCCGCAGAAAGCTAGTTGCTGTGAACCAGCCATGCGAGGACACACTCAATATAATTCAGAGGACATTTTAGGGTGAAAAGAAACATCCTGCAGTGGTAGAAAATGAGAGGATATGATTCAGAGAGCGTGGGAATTTTTCCCTCTTCCATGGAACAAAGACTGGCCTGGACAGTCTCTTTTTTTTTTGCTTTGAGATTCGTTCATGTGCCTGTAAGTGAGGTGCCCATTCGGAGGAAACCTTTGTTTTCCGTTTTATTTTCATGTGAGGCTTGTTTCTCCTCAACTCTGGAGCTGACCTCTGCTTTGAGCTGCTTGTTTGCATGGGCCGTGACCTTACGTGTGGTGCAATGAAATCAGCTGTTGATTTTGCTTCTCTTGAGACTGTTTCTAAATATATGTTTATGTTTTGTCTTGGTGTTTTAAACAGGAAAACTCCACAGATGACAACCGACCGCTGGTCCACCAGCTGTCCAATGAGAGTCGGCTCTCCATCACTGACTCCCTTTCCGAGTTTTTTGATGCGCAGGAAGTTCTGTTATCTCCAAGCTCTTCCGAAAATGAGGTTTGAGCACTGTTTTCTGTTAGGTCTCTCAAAAATCTCTTTCGTTGCTTTGCTCATTCAGTAAATACTCATATTTAGAATCACTAAACTCAGTTGCTCCTTTTTACCATTAAATCCTGAGGCTTTTCTTATAAGTCAGACCCCAAATAACATGAAGGATATAAGGCCTTAGAAGCAAAGGTTGTGAAAGCAGGTGTTGAGCACGTCCTTATTTCTGTTATTCTATTTGCTATCCCTCTTTTCAGTAATTACAGGTTAATAATTTTGACTGTTAGCTATTTGATAAGGTAATATTTCTACCACAGGGCCAGAAATTAACATCTTGTATACCTTTTAATCACCAGATTCAACCTATATTAATTTACAACATACAATTATTATATTATTATAATATTGTAATATGATTGTTATAATAATATATAATATATAGCAATATTGCTTTAAATTGATACATGAACATCATACTTTCCTGAATAGGCAAGTATCATAGTTGGCATTGCTGTGTAAATGTGTGTATTGATCATTTTACTCCTTCAGTATGGAAGTACTGACTTTGTTTATTAATTTCTATAGAACATTCTCTTTTCCACAAATAGTTCAAAGGCAAATTGTAGCTCATTCTACCCAAATACGTACTAACAAATTCTGAAAATGCAGCCTGAATTAATAGGAATTTTAATGATAATGAAAATGTTGCATTTACTTGTAGTTTCCTTGGGAGAACGAGTCAAGAAAGTATAAACATTTTAATAACAGGTGTTTGCTGTGCACACCTCCTCAGCAAACATGTATGGACCTCAATAAAAACAGCATCCAAAATTATTTCTCTAGGTTGGCGATGTGGGTTTGAAAACGCTTGATGATTTAGAGTAAAGGTTCTCTGATAATCTGGCTTGTTGACTGTCACTCTAAGGTATATCATTTCTTCTTCCCCATAGGTTTCTGAGGATGATTCCTATGTTAGCGACATAAGTGACAACCTTTCCTTGGACAATCTCAGTAATGACTTAGATAATGAGAGACAGACCTTGGGTAAGATTTTACTTATTTGACATCTGAAAGTATGGATCTTTACAGAATACTAATAGACGTGTATAGAGTTCCTGCTGCAGGCGGAGAACTGGAGCAAGTACTACATAAGAAAATTAAGATATGGTCCCACCCTCAAGTTTTTATAACCTAGGTGGGAAGACAGCGTTCACATGAGAAAAATGTATTCATTCGGATAAATGTGTCTACTTGCGTAAATGTCTGTTTTCTAAAGTGAGGGTATACTGATTATATAAATATCAAAGATGAGCACAACAGATATCCCATATATGGTCAAACATTCTCTCTGCAAACATATTAGAGTATAACCTTCTACCTTTAGGTATCTAGTGGTTTTCAGAACTTAGGCATTCTATAGGGCTTATCTAATAAAAGGTCTAGTCTGAATGGTCATTTAGCTTCAGATTCTATAAGACAACACATTTGAAAGTAATAAACTTACACCATCTAAATGTGGGAGCCCTCAAAATTCCTAAGATGTCCATTCATTACTGGTTGATCCCAGGAGTGGAAATGATGCCCAGGACATGTTTGAACCATGGGGTACCTGGAGTGTCTGGCTATTCCCAAACGGCTCGATTTAGCAGTTCAGTAAGCAGACTGAGGTCTGTTTAGCAAGGTGCCTGTCGGAGGAATCTTCCCATTGGACAGTTCTCTGTATGGGTCCTGTGGCATCAGATATTCCCAGTCTTGGTGTGCCTTGGGGTCTCTAGGTTTGCCTGTGTCATGCTTGGCTACCAAGAGCACTACCCTTTTTCTTATCTACATGCAGGACAGGGAGGAGGTCAGGTCCTTTTTGATATTTCATTGCTTCCCAGCTCAGTAAGTCTGTGTGAAATATGATAAGGTAGGGTTGTTGTCTGAATGCCAACTAGCCTACTCTTTGGGGAGCACATTCTCTGGAAGAACGTCCTTTCCGCATCACACCTGCTGGAAGTCAAATGCTCATTAGGCTCTACCTTGCTTGAAATGATCCTGGAGAGATGAACCCTTTGGTGGAGAAGTCCGAGAACCAGTGGTTCAGAGAAGAAGACTGATAACACAAGAGCTACTTGCTTTTCTAGAAAAACAAGGTGAATTGAAAGAGAAACAAAGAAGCATCACTTATTCCCTTGCCAGTTAGCACACACACACAAATGGAGCTCTCACTGTGGATGAGGAAAACCGACAACTGATGAAGTCCTCCGAGGTCCAAGTTGAGAACAGAGGACTTGCCCGCGAACCTAAGACCATAGCCGTGCTGAGCTGACACCAGCCAGGACAAGCACACAAGAGATTAAGGCTGGTTCTGTCTTTTTCCACAGCCATTTTGCTAGAATGCCGACCAAATCGCCTTAGCTTGAACAAACACTGGGCCAAACCCAGCTTGATTCTTCGGCAGCATTTGGAAACAAAAATAGGTATCCTCTAGTTTAACTGTCACTGAGGAAGACTAGATTCCTAAACATTTCTTCATCTGTAAAGTGGGGACAGTAGTACAGTTTACCTCAAGGGGCTTCTATGAAGAATAAGCGAGATCATATATGTAGATATAAAATGCTTAGAAGGCTGCTGCCCCCGGAGTAAAAGCTAGATACGTACTGGCCATTAGCAGTAGTCGTCGTATTGTATTCTTTCAAATTTAGATTAGTTTAATCTAAGAAAATATTTTGAGATTACATGGAAGACTGTTTTTAAAAACTCTGATCATTTGCAGCTATTTACTTATGTAAATCAGATTTTTACCCACGTTGAACAATTAACACAAATTCCTCAATTAATTGGATGCTTAGATTAATATGAGACTGCAAAGTAGGGCCTGTTTCCTTCTTCTCTGCTTATCAAAGCAACTTCTTTATTCAGAGTGATTGCCTTATAAAGAATAAATGTTAAATATTTATTTTTAACAAATTGATATATTCAAATACGATCAGCTCACCACTTTCTCATATGTTGGTGTAATGCAAAATATTTCATGTGAAAAGAGGCTCAGTTGGGATGGGAGAAGAATTTAGGGGCATGACACAGTGGAAGCTGTCACAGAGAAAAAGTTTGATAGTAGCAGATACCTGACATGTCAATGTCTCATTCATCAAACACCACTGGACCAAATTTAAAGTAAATGTCAAATGGGGATTAAGTTGTAAAACAAATATGGAAACAAAGGATTATCTCTTAATATGTAAATAGGAAAGTGGGCAGTTCATAAAAGAAGAAATGTTCTTGAAAGTATTCCAGATCACACTAGAAATTTTCTCAATATAAATTAAAAACAGGGAGATAACACTGTCCACCCAACAATTTGCCAAAAATTAAAAATGAATGATGAGCCCTGGGCGGTTTGGTTCAGCGGTTAGAGCGTTGGCCCACAGACCAGAGAGACCTGGGTTCAGTTCCCGCTAAGGGCATGTACCTCAGTTGCAGTTTGTCCCTGGCCCCGGTTGGGGTCGTGCGAGTGGCAACCAGTCAATGTGTCTCTTTCACATTGATGTTTCTCTCCCTCCCTCCTTCTCTCCGCACCTCTCCCTGCCTCCCTCCTTCCATCCCTCCCTTCCACTCTGTCTAAAAGTCAATGGAAAAAGTATCCTCAGCTGAGAATTAACAACACAAAAGAAGGAAGACAGGCCTGATATGCTGCTGATAAATGGGACATTGATCAGCCTTTTTGAGGAGCCCTTTGATCATATGAATCAAAAGTCTAAAAATGTTCATAGTTTTTGGCATCATAATCCCATTTCTGTATTTCCTATGAAAATAATCAGAGATAATACCTAGGAATATGAACATTCACTATTTTTTTGCATCATAGCAAAACATTAGTAAATCCAAGTCCAACAGTCAGTTATGGCATATACATAGAATGGGATTTTTTTTTACAGCCATTGAAATTATGTTCTTGAAGAATTTTGAATAGCATGGAAAAATACTTATGTTAACTGAATAAGCAGAACAGAAAACTAGACATACAGTATGAGTTATATAGGTGGAGAAAACACTAAATGAAAATATTCCAAAATATAAATGGCTACTGTTTCTGGGTAGTGGAATAATGGATGACTTCGATTTTTTTTCTTAATTATCCTGTAATAGACACAATTGTTTTTGCCAGAATTTAAAGTGACTTTTAAAAGAGTTTGAAAGTTTTTGTTTTTTATCCTCACCCGAGGATACCTTCCCATTTTTTGTACAGATAGAGTGGGAGGGAGAGAGAGGAAGGGAGAGAGAGAAACATCGATGTGAAGGGACACATCGAGTGGCTGCCACCCGCACGACCAACCACGGCCGGGGACAAACTGCAACCGAAGTACGTGCCCTTAGCGGGAACCGAACCCAGGTCTCTGCGGACCGCAGGCCGACGCTCTAACCGCTGAGCCAAACCGGCCAGGGCTTGTTTTTGTTTTTAATCAGAATTTGAAGTACTCTTTAAAAAGAGTTTAATGAGTTAAAAAGTGCGAACAGTAATCTGCTCTGGACATAGGAATCCAGTTTCCAGTTTTATTTTAAGTGTACATGTAGCTGGCTTTTCATTAGGACCTTGAAGACCTCCCTGTGAGCGAAGTGCATGAATGTGAGCACGTGTCATTTTCAGTGCTGGGTTTAGTTGTGCAGAATTCTTTGTATCTTATAACTTCCATTCATATTCTGCATAACTGAGATTAATAGTAAAATTGAGTACTGTTTAAAGTTTTATGCATAGATTTTTTTTTAGAGAAATAACAAAATAAAGTGGAAAGATACATAGAATCAACCAGGCTTATTCCCTTTCAGGGCCAGTTCTGGAAAGTGGTGGGGAAGCCAAGTCCAAAAGAAGGACTTGCTTGCCGGCGCCCTGCCCCAACAGCAGCAACATCAGCCTGTGGAACATCCTGAGAAATAACATAGGGAAGGACCTGTCCAAAGTGGCCATGCCGGTGGAGCTGAACGAGCCCCTGAACACGCTGCAGCGGCTCTGCGAGGAGCTGGAGTACAGTGAGCTTCTGGACAAGGCCGCGCAGATCCCCAGTGCCCTGGAGAGGATGGTGAGGACTCAGCCTCTCCGCGGGTGGTCCGGCCCTGCGCCTGCGCAGCCAGGCCTTCGGGGCCCAGCCACGCCCAGCCGGGCAGAGCCAGAGCTCCAGTCCCCTCTGCTGTTCTTTGATAGGTTCATTTCCCAGGGACATCTGGTTCCCCTACGCTTGGCTGTTTTCAGTCATCCTGTCAGCATTTGCCATTTGGTTGGGATGGTGGGGGGCTTCTCTGTGACAGCTGGTTCCTGGGGGACACTTCTGTGGATTTGCGCTTCCTCCTTCTCCAGAACTTTCCATGTGATTGTTCTGATAAGCCTGGCTGGAAAACATGCCCCAAGGGCTATCTGGGTATTTATTTTTACTTGTTTCGGGTGGACAGAATTTAATTTCTCAAGCTGTTTTTCTCGTCCGGGATAAATGTCCCTTGAGAATGTTTTTGTTTATTTTTGGAATAATATTTTCACATCTATGTCCTAGATTTTCAGAAAATAACACTCACAGAAGAGATTTTCACATAAGAAAGATTCTTCTTGTGCTTCCCCTCCTCCTTCTTACTCTATAGAATCGTTGTTGTTGCTTTTGAAGCTCATCCTAGAAAAAGTCACCTCTGTCCTCTACTCAGTTATCACTTCCATTGACAGGGCTCAGGTGTGTCTCATCCTTCCCCGTCTTGTGGGGACTTCCATGGTGGTAAGACTGTGGGCATCTCAGCCTTCCTGGGACTCGGCTGACTTTGTTCCCCAGAACGCCTCTTCCTCTTGCTTCCTCGTGTTAGCTGCTCAACAGTAAGGTCCTGGTACGGGGAGGCTGGGGCGCCAGTGTCTTCCCCCAAATGCCCAGTCGCTGTCCTGGGCTTTTGCTGATTGGCTAAATTAGAGTTGGTACACCCCCTTGACTTCTGGTCATAAAGTCACCCTCTAGCTGATGGAGGACACTATTCTTTTCTAAATTCTAAGCATTCTGCAGTTTCAACCCTAATTAAAACATTATTACTTTAGTGATTTGAAGATTAAGGGGAACTCTCACTAGTGGGTGAAAAGAGACACCCCATAGTCATTCCACACAGTCTTCAGGGACTTCTCCCATCAAAGAGGCTTTCTTGATACTAAAGATCATGAGTGTAGGAGAGAAGAACAAGCCTGTATCTTTTCCATCTTCTTTGTTACTCTTCCCTAGAGAGAATTTCTGCTGAACAAAAGGAAGCAAATAGCTTCCAAGGCAAGTGTTACAGGTAGGTGTTTGTGGACAGCTCTTTTCTCTAACGAAAATGATTAACTTTGAAGATGAAAGTATTCTTAAAGGTGTTTTGTTCTTGTGGCAATTAAGAAACGCTTAGGATGTTCAGCTGATTGATTGGTGTCACTGACCTCGGGTAGAAGTTTGGGGAAAGGATTTGCCTTCCAGCACAATATGTCCTAGAGGGAGAGTCCAGGAAGACACTGAGCAGGAACCTGGTCCTGGGATCTCTGGGGGTCAGCTGGTGCCCCTGCAGAGATTCTCCTGTTCCAGCCCAAAAGGAGGGTGCAGATTGTGCCTGCTCCCTCCCTCCCACCTCCCTCGGCATTGTGAGTGACTCAAGGTTCATTTATATAGTTTGCTGTATTTTAAATTGTGAAGGTGACTCAGGGTTCATTCAGCCTTCGATATAGACAGTGTGACCTTACTGTTGCACAGGTCACAAACATCTGAGGAAACAGAGGGGGGAAACGAATACCCAGGTTCCAAGAACAAAGACTGAATCGAGCATAGTGAATCAATTTTTTAAATAAACTATCCAGCTGCTGTAGAATGTTCTGTAGAGCGAGATGGGAAGGTGGACCCTATTTGTAAATGGCAAAGAAAGGTATGCGACTAGTGAACATTGATGAAGGGCACTCAGCATTTTTTCCAAGATAAGAAATGTCGTGAAATGTGCTGGAATGAAGAAGAAACATGGAGATTGTTACTCAATATCAGAAGGAGAATGCTGTTATTGCTACTTAGGTTTAATTTTTTGACTCTCCCCCATCCCCCCCAAAAGACAAAAAAATAATGTGTGTTTTTGGTACCCCAAAAGGGGACCCGATAAAAACACAGAGAGCCTCCCAGTGAGGTCCACTGAAGCCTCGTTCATGTTCATCCAGTTTTCCTATCTTTTCCTTCCTGAGTTTCCCTTTCTTCCTCCTTCTGAAGCAGAACTTTGGAACAGGCGCTGTGCTCTGTCCTGGGGCTTGTTGCTTAGGCTCAGGAATGATTCTCACAGATGTTCTTTTCTCAAAATAAATTTTGAGATTCTTACAGTATCAAATTGGGATGGTTTAAACTTAGGATGCTGTTTCCTGAATTTTGAGGGAAGTTTGGCTTTTTTTTTTTTTTTTTTAATTCTCTTTTCCTTCCCCTTCTCCCCAAACACCTTAGCAGGATATCAGGATTTCCAGATATTGTCAGGTTTAGAGTTGCTGGACTCAGCTGCACAGCTCAGAAACAGTGCAATTTATGTGGTAAATAGCGTCATCTTGAAAGCCTCTGCCACCTTTTAGGCATCAGAACAAATGGGTAATGTTTAGTTTATTCGTCTCTGAGACCACAATGGACATGACTTAAACCTGCAACTTCAAACCAAAGTTGGCCCTGGCCGATGTGTCTCAGTTGGTTAGAGCATTGTCCCATGCACTGGAAGGGCCTGGGTTCAATTCCCAGTCAAGGCATATTCCTAGGTTTCGGTTTCAATCCCAGGGGCACATGTGAGAAGCAACCAATCAATCTCTCTCTCTCTCTCCCCACTCCCCTTCTCCCTCCTTCCCCAAAAATAAAAACAATTCAAAGATAAACCAAAGTTGATTTGGTTGTCTTTAAACCAGAGACAAATCGTTGCCTTCTGAAATAAACTATAAAGAGAGAAAGAAGGCCTTTATTTTGCTCACATCTTTGTAAAAATGTCTTGGTAACAGAGAAATAACATCGTTCTTCCCCCCTGCTCTTAGGTGTACGTGGCAGCCTTTGCTGTGTCTGCATACGCATCCAGCTACTTCCGAGCGGGGAGCAAGCCCTTCAACCCTGTTCTCGGAGAAACATACGAGTGTATTCGTGAGGACAAGGGCTTCCAGTATTTTTCAGAACAGGTAGATATGCACCCTTTTTGTTTGTTGTATGCACCCTTTTGTCCACTTGTACTGGAGGAGCTGCTTATGCTTCCCACTACATGTGCTTTTGAAATATTTATTCTCCACCTTTCGCTAGCTTCCAAGCGACTGAGATCATTACAGTGCTTTTACAAGAAGAGGGATCCAGTTCCCTTCCACGGAAACCTAGCCCCAGCCTGGGCGTGCAGGTGCTGGGAAGGCCGAGCCCTCTCACCTGGCCGTCCACGTCAGCCGTGCCCCTTCCGTTCCGAGTCACAGGGAGAGGAAATTTCAAAAGCAGGAAGCATCTGCCCAAACTGCCATTTAGAGGTTTAAAGTGTGCACCCTCACCTCATTGCCACCATCATTCTAGAGCATGAGCGCCCCCATCAGATTGGGTAGCACCAAATACATGTATTACTCTTGATTTTAAGAATAAGTATTCATTCCTGTGTTTATATTTCTCTGGCATGTACCACGTGCCTGGCGTTCCTCCAGGTGCTGGGGAAATGCAGTGGGTGGGGGCTGTGGGTGCTTGTCCTCATCTAGTGGACGGACCCACTTCAGACTTATGCAGCCTGATTTCCTTGCGCTTCCACGAGACTCTGCCCATCTCTGATTTGGCAGAGAATAATATTCAAGAACAGCATCTCTGGAGCCCGACGGCGTAGGTTCAAATTTCAGCTCTACCTCTTAGTAGGTTTGTGACCCAGGGCAAGCTGCCTAACCCCTCTGTGCTTCAGTTCCCTCTTCAAAGGGGATGCTGAGCATCACAGACCTCAGCTGGCTTTGTAAGGACTCAGTGACATACTCTCTGCAAAGCACTTAGACCAGCCAGTCTGACGCGAAGTAAAAAGTGTCAGGTGAGTGAGTGCTCTCGTTACCGATGCTTTGCCACATTGTTTACAATAGTGGGCTGTTGGCAACATTCAGAATATCTGTCAATAAGGAATTGCTTGGCTAAAACAGGGTGCAAAGATACTGAAAATAAAACATAAACAACAATTCTCTCCCCCTGGTTAAGGCAGCTACTGAACATGCCCACTCCCCATATTTCCCCAAATGTCACCCTAGGAATATTAAACATGATTGCTTTGATACATTTCTCTCCTCCCAGTTCTTATAAAATGGAGGGAAAGGAAGTGGGGTTCACTAAAATACTATTTCCCTTCCTGTCAGCCTGCTGCCCTCCTTGTGAGTGGATAAGCATTATGGGGGCAGGAAGGGAAGGGTGGTGTGGCCGAGAGGCTTTGGAGACGGTGCTGGTCCCAACTGCAGATTACAAGAGTGTTCTCTGAAACCCAAAGGACAATGGAGACGCAACACTCCCGAAGCACATTTTAGCAACTTGCCAGTTAGAAGGTAAAAGGAGAAATTAAACACTGATGTCAGGGAGGTAGGGGGTTAAATCAATAGTTAAAGGGATAAGATAATCGGATTCAAATTCAATTGGGTTATTTAAGTCCTGAACCTAAAATGGAATGAGAGGAAATGAAAATGTAACTTGGTTACCATGACATCATATGCACTCATTTTAAAAAATAAAGGCCTAAAATAGCCCCTAACTGCAGCCAACACTCAGGACAGGATGAATGGGTATAAGAAACAATAGTAACATGAGCTGGTCTACAGCTAAGCGTCAACCCCACGAGCCCCTGACGGGGTGGGGCCAAATCCAGGGCCTGCTTGGGTTTCTTCTGTGGTGATGCAGCAAGAGAAGGCAGAACTCCCGGGTGTGTGTGCACAGGGCTGGAAAGAACAACACAACTTAGTCTCCAGTTGCATAGAACAGATCCCAATAAAATTAGCAAGAAAGAGATCTGGCCACTGTTAGTAGCATAGGGTATGCTGGGTATACGGTAGATCTGCTTTCAAAGCCTAACTTCCCCACCCACCTCTGCGTGGCCTTGTATAAGTAACTTCAACTTGCTGAGCCTCGGTTTCTTTATAAACAGGAGTGGCGACGCTTAGCCCATAGGTAGCAGTGAGGCTCCAGTGAAATAATACACTGATGTGTACACTATTATTGCACTGAGGACAGTAACATTCAGCACATGGTTACTGCTCTTATATTTAGAGGCAATTGTTAAAATATTTTTAATGTACAGTGTTAAGAATGGTAAGAGCAGTGTTGAAATAAGATATACTGTATCTATGCTACTAATTCAAGTGGCTCGAAGGGGGCGTGATGTCACTGGGCGTCTCTGACAGAAGGCCGTCCCCGAGGCAGCCAGGAGTCTTCACAGCTGGCTGCACCAGGGTAATACCACCAATCCTGATGTGGTGGAGCCACTTCCTGTCTGGAATCGAGCCTTGTGGCCTTAGATGGTTGGCTGTTTTCATACACCCAAGAATGGGTGAGTCTCCCAGGGACAGAGTCACACTAGCTAAGGTTAAACTAGAATGCTACTGTATGCATTTGCTATAACCAGTAGACCGTCCTGGGGACCAGACGGCTTTGGTAAGCATGACCAGGCATACTCTCCTGTAGACAGATTACTCGGGAAGCCAACATTGTAATCAGAAGGTGGGTGTAGTAAGAAAGAGAGGTGGCTATTGAACTCTGTGTGCGGGGCTGCCCACTGGCCCCAGGAGAGGAAAGAGTTCTGGCCAGGACCCTCCTTTTCCTGGCCAGCGGGGGACACATCAGTTTAGTCTCCCCCTCTCCCTTGCCTGCCCTTGGTTATGCTGACCTGATGTGCACGGAGACCTTATAATTTAACACATTTAAAGAGCGCCAGTGGGTTCCCTCTGTCCCATGCTGCTACCTGCCGGTATGGTCTTCCTGCTTCCAGCCCAGGAGACATTCTACCTTCCTGGAGACAGTGTGACTCCACCCTTGTCTGTTACGTGTAGGTAACAGGAACGTCCACCTTCAGAGCTGGGGTTTCATGGCTTTCTTGTACCTCTACAGTGAGTAGAGGTCACTGAATGACTCGTGTGACAAACTGGAAAGGACCCCCTCATTCACATTTTTGGGTGGAACTTTATTCCAGTGAGGACGTTGATGGGAATCCTATCTCCAAGGGAAAGGACCTGGAAAGTAACAAGGGTAACTCCGCGTTTCCACTGTGTTTCCAGACACCATCTGAAAAGCACTGTCTTCTTTTCCTCCGAGGCCTGGGTTTTGTTGCTCTGTGGTTTGGGCGGGTACGTGGATGTTCAACGTGGTCAGTGGCCCGGAAGGGCGAAGTAAGTGCTATTTCCCAGAGTTCAGCTACATCGAGCTTGTTGTTTCTCACCTGAAGGACCCAAAAGTGCAATGTCAAAGTGACTCCTGCGGTCAGAAACAAGAGGAAACACTTGCTGTGCACGTTTCCCTCCTAACGGCTAAGCACTAGATGTGCAGAGCACTTGGTACTTTTCAGACTTGTTCAGGATCTCATTGGATCTTCAGAATGCCCCTGTGTGGCAGGTGCGGCGAGGGTCAGTCACGGGCGAGGAAGCGGGGGCCATGGGCCTCAGCATCTTCCAGTGCCCTCGGCTAGCGCCCTTTTCTCCTCCTGCGTCCCCTCTCTGTCACCTTTTTAGGGGTTCTCTTGTGTAGGTTTAGTTGCTGTGCTCAGAGTGCTGGGTTTATCAGCTGCCGATGTGAAAATAGCCTTTTGTATACTGTTCGGACTGTGGGATTTTGTCTGTCACTGTCACTGAAGCCTTTCATCCCCCACTCGCGGCGGGACTTTGTTCTCAGCGGCGAGGGTGGCTGGCGGGCCTCTGTGGAGGAGCGCCTTCAGGCGTCAGCTCTCCACGCGCCGGCCGTGCGTCCCACCTGGGGCTGGGGCTGTCTCCCTGCCGAGAAGTCTGCCTCGGCCTTGGCCTTCAGGAAGCCCAGAGAAGGGGGGCAGGAGGAGCCGGCTTCCTCTCTGTCCTCGGGGACTGTCTCCTGCGGCTGCTGGCACAGAGCTACCACAGTGCTGAGCCCCGCCAGCCACTGGGGGGCTCAGAAAACCCATTTCAGGTCGCGTTGCCTCTCTCTGGGCCCTTGGAAAGGTTCGGTGTCTAGATTAGGCTATGCAGTTAGCTGTGACCCGAAAGGGCCTTTTCCTGAGTCCGATCGCAGTCCCAGCCATTTTAACCGTTTACCCACCCAGCCACACACTCGAGAGTTGGCGACAGAAAGGCCCAATGGAGTTCCTGAAAGTTCCTAAAGTGGAAGAGATTCACATGAGGTGGTTTTTCCTTTGCTTGGCGGGCTCTGCCCTTCTCTCTTTTCTGTGACTCGTCAGGAGAACGTTGAACATATATGGGACAGACTATGAATAACCATACCAGTCCCTCCTCCTCTCCTTGCACCCTCATGTCGCCTCTGAATAGTGTCTTTATCGATGAGTAAGCAGAGTTACCCACGACTCATCAAAGTGGCATCTTACTTAAAGACATCATCACAGGGGAGATCCAAGCGCTTCAGCTAAAACCAGCAGTAAGTGAAATATAAGACTCCACCAGTGCTTCTCCATGTCTAGTTCAAGTCATCCCGTAATGGGTTTTTGTTTGTTTGTTTGTTTGCAAGAACCCATGTGTTTATCAAATAAGTAATTAACTCTGAACACAGGGGAAAATAAAATAATTGGCAGCATCATTTCCCCCACATCAAGCCAGTATCCTTGGCATCCTTCTCTTATAATCCCCATGCTATCTATCAGCAACTCCTGGGGCTTCGTGCAGAAGCCTTCCTTCCAAAGCCAGACGCTTTTACTGCCACCCTGCCTAGTGTCGGCCACCATGCCCCAGCCACCGTAATCCGTGACTGGGATCACTGCGGTGGACTCAGTGACCGGTCTCATTTCCATAGCCAGCTCCTCACCCACAGCCGGGAACTGCTTCAGGGAGGAGCCACACCTTTGCCGACCTCTCAGTGACTCCCCATGCCACTTGGAATAAAGGGAAAGTCCAGGCCATAGCCCACGAAGCCCTCCAAGGTGCCACCCCCAGATAACCTGCCCCCTCCCGCCTTCTCTCATTCAGCCTCAGCCACGCTGCCTTTGCTTCTTCTGAAACACACCACACATTTGCCGGCCCAGGGGCTGTGCCCTCCACCTGGGATGCCCTTCTCCTGCTATATGTGTAGCTAACTTCTGCCTTTCCCTTCGCCGCAGAACTTTCCATTACAGGGAGTCCTGCCCCAACTTGGTCTGGAATAACACCGCCACGTACCATCCCCCCATCCTTACGACTGACTTTATTCTTAACACTGTGACTATGTGTACTTATTTGTTTATTGTCGCTCTCACCCACTTCTGCACTGAAATGTAAACTGCACGAGGGGGAAGGTTTTTGTTACAGATGGTTTTGTGCCTGAACCATCACAGGCCATCGCTAGATGTTTGATGGATGCCATGGAAAGAACGGCCACGTGGTCCCCTCCCTGGATGACTGTTTTTTATTTTTATTTTTTTTATTTTATTTTTTATTTTTTTATCCTCACCCGAGGACATTTTTCCATTTTTTGTTCAGGTAGAGTAGGAGGGGGAGAGAGGAACAGAGAGAGAGAGAAACATCGACGTGAAGGGACACATCGAGTGGCTGCCACCCGCACGACTGACCAGAGCCGGGGACAAACCGCAACCGAGGTACATGCCCCTAGCGGGAACCGAACCCGGGTCTCTCGGGACCGCAGGCCGACGCTCTAACCGCTGAGCCAAACCGGCCAGGGCAGGATGACTGTTTTTTAAACCTGGCTCTTGTTCTCTGTTCTACAAGCTGCCCTTCGAGGTCGGGTGTGAGTCAGGAACTGGGAGGACCGTCCAGTTACATCTCTGGACAGCTACAGAACTGATGTAGTTAAGGGATGTTTGTATAAATCCAAAAAAGAAAAACTTACAAAATACACATATATTGAAATACACTCTTTCACCACCTGCTTCTCACCTCTTGGTACATCCAAAACATAATTAAAATTGATTAGGTCATGGTGAAGAAAGACCTGATATATAAATAAATTACAAGATGCCCTGGCCGGTTTGGCTCAGTGGTTAGAGCGTCGGCCTGCGGTCCTGAGAGACCCAGGTTCAGTTCCCGCTAAGGGCACGTACCTCGGTTGCAGTTTGTCCCCGGCCCTGGTCGGTTGTGCGGGTGGCAGCCACTCGATGTGTCCCTTTCACATCAATGTTTCTCTCTCTCTCTCTCTCTCTGTTCCTCTCTCTCCCTCCCACTCTACCTGAACAAAAAAAATAAATAAATAAATAAATAAATTACAAGAATTCTTAACCAAGAGGGGAACGCACTGACTTCAGGCTTGGAGAAAGAAACTGCATAGTAAAAACCACATGTACTAATGTCTTGAATGTTTGGGGAACCTTGACAATTAGAAACTGCTCTGATTGGATGGGGACGGAGAGGGATGCTAAAGGTCAGTCTGAGCTAACAGACAGTGTCCCCTCCAGGGCTGGGTCAGTCCAGACTCCAACTCAAAACCGAAGGCCTTTCTGAATTCATCTGAGTCACCATGACTAAAATCAGCACTGAGACAGGTTGGATTGTGCTCATTGTTCTCTGCTCCACTAGATTTGAGAAAGATTGTCATCAACAAAGATTAAGTTATTAGCTATGAATCACACCCTTTCCTGGGCATTCAATTAGTTAAAGCCTTAGAATAATCATTTTCAATCGGCTGATACCCACGGATGCTGGGATTTGAAGAAGACACTGAAAGCAAATGTTAAAATTAGAGCATTTTGAAGTCAGAGGGACCTCAGACATCATTTTCAAATAAATTAATGAGACTCGAAAAGGTTGGAAAGGGCAGACCCAAGAGATTCTTCTCTAAATATTCATGACACAGGACCTCAATGGTGCCCTTTGGGGAGGGCGCAGGGCCCAGCTTGAGAGCAGCCATAGAGAGCCAGGGGGACACTGGATTTGAAATCAGAGGACTTAGGTTAAAGGGCTGCCCTTGTCACTGATTGACAGTGTGGTGTTGGACAGCTTCTTTAATTTGTTTCCAAATTTGTAAAATAAGGATGATGAAGACACAAGGTCACCATGAGAACCACGTGAAAATACCACTCATGAAAAATGGCTGAAATTTAGCCCCTGCCTACTTCATGCCAGCATGTGATGCTTGCCCTTAACGTGTGTCCTCTTTTTTAGTTTGCAAAGAAGGTGGATTAGACCAATTTCACAGCTGAGGTAACTGGGACCCAAAGGGTTTAAACACTCCTCACGCTCCGGGTCACGCAGCCAGGAGATGGCAGTGCAGGTAGCACCTAGCTCCATGCCTCCACCTCTCCCTCGCTCCCTGAGCACTTGGCAGATACTCCCGAAAACGGTTCCTGAGTAAACACCTGTTGTAAGGAAACGTCAGAGAAAAATAAGGCATCGATTTAATTCCTCTGAAAGCTTCATAAACTTCTTAAAAGCAACGTATACCAAATAAGTCACTACCAAAGACCTTTTTAAGCCAAAAAGAAATCTTTTAGGATTCATATGGATAGTATATTTACCCCTGTTTTATGGGATTTGAAATGATTACAGAAGAGGTTTATAGGTTTTCTATATTGTATTTTGCTTTACTGTTTACATTTGGACTCACTTACAAAATGCCAAATTCTTGGTCAATACTATGATCTGTGCTTTTTTTTTTTTTTACTACATTGTTTCTGTGGGAATGAATATGATCTACTTTATAATAATCTACTTTAAAGTCTGCTTACAGTTTGGAGGAACAGGCCATAGCTCCTCTTTCACTCCACTGTGGTGGAGGGTGGAGGGGGGGGGTGTTGCTTGTCCTGGTTGTTTTATAATATAAAATGTACGTGATCCCAAGTTTTACAAATTCACTCCATTGTTTTCATTGCGAGGGCTAGTGCCGGGGATGGGGGGAGACATGTATGCAGCATTTTGTGATACAAAGTATCTTCAAGGGGTTGCATTAAATAAGAAGACAATGAAAACACAGAGTTGCATTTTAGGAGGTAGATTTCTAAATGGTCATTAGGCACAGGGCGGGGGCTGTGTACTTAGGAGGCCTGTGAAACCATGGGAGGGACAGCAGATTTGCATTTCTCATCTCATATTGGATCTGGGATCTGTGTTCATTGAGAACGGAGAGATGCCGGAACTATTTAAATCTTTGTCTCTGCTTTTCTTTGGGCCAAGCTGGTAGGGGAAATCTCATCTGTTAAAGGTGTATGTGACAGGACTCTAGATTATGCTGTCCCTGCCCTTCTCCACCTAGAGGGGTGGCACCTGGAAGTAGTTTTCAGTCCCTGTTCCTCATTGCGGCTGAGGGTCGAGAGCCAGGTGGATGTGAGGCTTTGTCATCCTGCCCTGAAAACCATGCTGTGAACCAAACAGGCTGGGATTTACCTTTACCTCCTTATCAGTGTGTTTGGGAAACCGAACTTAATCTTGTTGTCTCCTCATTTGTAATATGAAACTTTTGGGCTGGATGCTCTACATGTAAGATCCTTTGCTAAGAAACAGCTGACAGAAGTTTCTGGAAACACCGCTGGCAGCATTACTCTGGTTGTACTAATTATAATAACAGTACATGTACCGTTCACAGGCCTCGCGACACTGAGGAGCCCTTTTCTCGTTGGCACCTTTATTGGTGGATAAAACCAAACAAATTAAAACAAGAAAACAGGTAAAGAGTCCGGTGAGGGCAGGCAGGGAAGGTGCTCCGCCCTGGATGGGCCTCTCTTTTCTAGAAGGTAACTGCGCATTGACTCCAACTGGGTATTTTTATCTTGACTGAGAATGAATAAAACATTTTTTTTTTCTCTTAGCAATTGACTAATATTTCTTCAAGAATTGTTTGTTTAGCTCTTTGTAGAAACATGATTCCTTATTTTCAGTGATCTTGCATCAGTCTTCCTGTAGGTAATTTGCAAAGAGGCTGGATTTGTGATGCAATTTTCAGGAGTGAAATCTGCTGAGGCAAAAAGAACTTTTGCTTAAAAGTAGCGTTTAAGAACATTTATGATTTGACAGGGTAATTAAACGCAGGTACCTTCCAGAACAGCTAATAGGGATTTTGACGTTGGGAGCCAATGTCAGATTATAGGGATTCTGTGAGAGGCAGCCCTTAATGTCCTATTTTAAATTTTCACCTCTTTCAAAACATGTCTCTGCCCTCATCACTCGGCCCCTTTTCTCTGAGGATTCCAGAGACTTCCATTCACCTCATTTCTTCTCACCCCTGACGAACTTGAGCAAATTGGAGCTGACGGTATTAGGAGCACCCTCTTAAGGACAGACTTGTTGAAAGAAAACTAAGCTAAAGAAGCATTCTTCACTTAGACGCTGAGCTGCTACATCTCGGCGCAGGGAGAGGACTTCCTGGGACACAGGTTAATTCCTTGGTTTGTTTTTGCCCTTTGTTTCCTGCAGGTCAGCCACCATCCACCTGTCTCTGCCTGTCACGCGGAGTCTGGAAATTTTGTTTTCTGGCAAGGTAATGTGCTAATATCCTCAACCCCGTCATTTTGTGTGATGTCATAGATTTATTTCATTAAGGAACTTCTGTTAAATGCTTGTGAAGATTAAAAGTGGGCTCTGGACTTTGGCTCGCTGGAAGGATCTGCCGGGTCTTGCTTGTCATCTCCGAACAGTGGATACTTGTCCACTTCATAAGTGAGGGACCAGGAGGATAATTTAGTTGGTCCCTTTTTAAAAAATTCTCAATCTTTGGGTCACCACCATTTATTCCTGTGATTTTTTTTCTCTATCTTATTCCATAGACACATGAGATGCCTCGCATTTCAAGAGACACCAAATATTTAGAGTTATTTATCAGAGTCTAGATAGCAGAGGGGTTGTTGGTTTAAATTTTTTTTTAAACTTTATTTCTAAAATCACATTTTACATTGCTGACTTTTTATCAATTTGAGGGTTTTCCTATATTCAGTTAATATTTTAGATTTAAGAGGGATGGGTTGTTCTGAAGAATAAACAAGGCTACAAATATTTTTTTGAATGGATTAATTAACTGTATTAACTCACGTATGTACGCAAACGTCAGAGTGTAGAAGGAAACTCCTAGGTGAGCATCCTAGGTTTTCAAACAAGGGGCCCACGCCAGCTTGACAAAGTTTTCTCTGCTTACAGTGATAACATCTGATCTGCCACACTGCCTTTTAAAAATACATCTATAAAATGTAAATGATATGAAAGAGTATTTTGTAACAAAAACAAAAACAAAAGAAATCATCTCTCCTCACCTCGGCTCCTCTCTCGAGACAATCAGTTTTACCAGTTTGGTAATAAGTACCATGGTTTCTTCTCTGAATCTTTGCTACTAAAGTTCAGAATAGAAGCTTGATTAGAAACGTCTCCAACGTTCACTAAAAGCCTCTGGAAATAATTCTCATGAGATCTCTAAACTCCCAACTGCCGAGTGTCGTTGACCTCGGAAGCACTTCGTTACTGTCACGTGTCACGTGTTGGCAGGTCTTGTCCCAGCAGCCCCCGTGCGCTCCCTCCGTTACCCACAGTTTGCCCTCAGGCTCCTTTCTTTTTCCTCGTCGGCCATTTGGCACATTCCCACCCGTTCCCACAGGCCAGGGACTCCGAATCTTGCTTTTTAAAATCCAGTCTGACATTTCTCTGCATTTTAATTAGGTTGTTTAGACCACTTATATCTATTGTGATGAATGTAGTTGGGTTTAAATCTGGCTTCTTGTTTCCTGTTTGTTCTTTGTTTCCTTTTTAAAAAAATCTTGCCTTCTTTGGGACTACTTTCTGTGGTTCCATTATATGTCCTTAGTTGGCTTATTAGCTATACCTCTTTGTTTCATATCTTAGTTGTTACTTTAGGATTCACATTATTTATCTTTATCTACCTTCAAATAATATGCCACTTCACCGGTATTATTGGAAACTTACAGAATATACTTCCATTTTCCCTGTTCCAACCTTTGTGCTAATGAGGTTGTGCATTTTACTCATGTATATTATAAACCCTGCAGTACAGTGCTACTGGTTTTGCTTTAAATAGCCAGTTATGTTTTTTGGTAGCAACTTTATTGAGATAGCCCGTGATTTTTACACATTCACGGAATTGTTCAGCCATCAATCACCACAATAAATTTTATAACATTTTCATTACTCCAAAAAGAAACCCATCTAGCAAATATCCTCCCCACCCCAACTTCCAATTTCAGTGAGCCTCTTCTGTCCTTAGACACCACTAACCGACTCTGGCCTATTCTGGATATTGCATATAAATGGAACCATGTGACATGTGGCCGGGGGCATCCCAGTCCCAGCCCCCTCTCTCCTGGACCATGGCCGTGGCCTCCTGCCGGCCTCCCTGCCTTCACCTCTGCTCCCCTGTGGTCAGAATTGTCGTGCAGCAGCCAGAAGGATCAGCTGTCCCTGCCTTTCTTTTCCTGTCCTCTGTCCCCTCTTGGCACCATCATTCATGCACATTTAAAAAGTCCGAAATCATCCACACGTTCTCCTGTCACTCACAGTCTGCACCTAAACTGTCCCCTGGTCTAGTTCTGCTTCTTTAATGGTTCTGGGGTTGCTCCCTTCCACTCCATCCCCACCACTACTCTCTTGGTTCACTTCTTCCTCCTTTATCCCTTGAGCCCCTACAGCAGCCTTGTCACCTGCTTCTCGCCTCTCCTGCTCCCATTCCAGTCTCCATGTGCTGCCAATTGTCTTTGCAAAGTCTGTACCTACTCACATCTGTCCAGACAAACACCTCGTTTCCCCCGAGGCACACAAACCAGACTCAGCCAGGCTGCAGAGCCCACTGTTTTTGTACCCAATCTGTCTTTCCACTCTTCTCTCTGGACAGTTGGAGACCGAGAGGACAGAACCACACCATGGTCCCTCTCTCTGCACAAGCTATGTCTTCTGCCTTCAGTTGCTTTTTCTCTGCCTAGTGAACTCCTGCGTATTCTTCAGAGCCCAGTTTAAGTGGCCCCTTTAGACAAGCCTCTTCCGATGCCTTCCCCCGGAATGTGGGCCATTCCTTACCCAGTTGTAGCCTGTGAGCTCTCCCGAGGAAGGGACTTCATCTTATCGGTTTGGCTTCCCGGATTCTGTTCCAGGTACTCAGTCGGTACTTACAGAGAATAAAAAGTTATCCTGTATGATGACATGTTTTATTGTGAAGAGATTGTTCTGTGTCGTGACTGATCATTTCTGTAGCCCAAGAACCTTTTACAGTGATACCTCGGTTCTCGAACATAATTCGTTCCAGGAGGACGGTCGAGAACCGAATTGTTCGAGAACCGAAGCAATGAAACCCAATAGGAAAGCGGACTCCACAAAGCGTGACTCTCTCTGCACTCACACTGATGACGCGAGCAAGGCGCGCTGGGCCGAATGAACGCCATTCGGCTCAACTCGGCTCATCTCGGAAGTTCGAGTTCCAAATATTTGTTCGGATTCCGAGACAAAAGTTTCTCGAATCTCCATTTGGTCGAAAACCGAGGCGTTCGAGAACCGAGGTATCACTGTATCTTCCTAGCTCTCCTCCTAAATGTGTAACACTTGGTATTATTTCATTTCAGATGTGAGATGGAAAAACAAATTCTGGGGCAAATCCATGGAAATTGTCCCCATTGGCACAACCCATGTGACGCTGCCAGCGTAAGTACTGCTATGGGTGGGCAGCTGGGGGACTCGGCCGCGGTGACAGCTTTAGGAACAGGCTGCCCGCGGCGCCCGGCACTGAGTGTCTGTTTCTTGGTGTTTTGTTTTGTTTTTTAAATCTGTTTGACAGTAAGTTCAAATGGTCCTTATTTTGACAACCTCACATTTTATTTCCCTCAAATGAAAATACTTCCTGGAGACCAAAATTCCCAGGAAAGACATTTTTTTAATACTCCTTTCTACTTTCTAACAAAATGAAGAATGGTGGTTTTTCTCTAACATTGCTGTCCTGCCTCACTGTCAGAATTGCTTTGGAGAAGGTTAAGGCTTGATCTCTCAGGGATTCTTGATACTTGTTCATAAAACAAAAGGTGGCCTCTGGGACCAGGCGGCCGGGACCAATGTGCTCTCGCTCTGCTGCTGACTGATGGCAGATCCCGGGGAAGTTACTCAGCCTTTCTGATCTCCTGCTCTGGCTCCTATGAACCGGGTAGAACACCACCTGCCTCACAGGACGGCTGTGCAGATGAACCGTGTAAACTAGTACTTGGCACATGGTATGTGCCACATAAGTGCTGGTCTTAGTACTTATCCTCATGATTATTATTTATCTGTGTAACTCGTATCTGAATACTTTCTCACTGTAAAAGATTTACGATATATGTATCTTAAGATTTACATATATATGTGTGTGTGTGTGTGTACCTACATATATATATGTGTGTGTGTGCACATGTATGTGTGGGAAGAGAGATCACATTGTGACAACCCCGTATTTTTCCCTGTTGCCACTTCCCTTTCCTAGCTTGGGGACTAGAGACAGGTCACCTCTGGCTCTCAGTTCCCTGCTGTCACAGGAGGGCGTGGGTTGTTCCCGGAGACCACCCGCTGCAGAGAAGCCCGGCCACTTCCAGAGCCCCTTCGTGGCAGGCGCCCGGTCAGGGGTGGCTCCGTAGGTGCAGGAGTGAGAGCTCACCGCGTGACCTATTTTCGAACAGCAGTGCTTGTTTGTATTTGCTGCTGGCTCTTCTGGGAATTGATCTTCTCACCCTTCCCTCCTTTAGTCTTGGGGATCATTTTGAGTGGAACAAAGTCACCTCTTGCATCCATAACATCTTAAGTGGGCAGAGATGGATTGAGCACTATGGAGAGATTGTCATCAAGAACCTGAACGACGACTCCTGCCACTGCAAAGTGAATTTCATAAAGGTGAGCTGGGGCCCTGGAAAGGCCTTGTAGACCTGGGCCTGAGAGCGCAGGGTGCCTCGGGGTCACCTTCGCGTGTGTGCCAGGAGACCAGCAATGCCAGGGGTTCCCCGGTCCCAGCCCCACCTCTCTCACCTGGGCAGGGCCATGGCTCCTCCCGGCCTCCCCCCGCATACTCCCCTCTGGCCTGTGCTCACTGCAGCGGCCAGAGGGACCTCTTGAAACATATGTCATCACACTACAATACGGATGGACCTTGAAGACATGCTGAGTGAAACAAGTCAGACACAGAAGGACAGGTACCAGCCAATTCGTTCACATTGGTACCAGAGCAAAGCCATAGAGACAGAAAGCAGAACGGTGGGGGTCGGGGGCTGGGCGAGGGATGGGGAGTTATTGTTTAATAGGCACAGTTTCAGTTTGGGAGGATGACACATTTCTGGAAAGATATAGGCAGTGGTTGTACAACATTATGAACATACTTAATGCCACTGAATTGTATATTTATAAATGATTAAAATGGTACATTTTGTTATGTATGTTTTATCACGATTTTTTTAAAAAGTGAGTTGTATCGCCCTGGCCAGTTTCGCTCAGCGGTTAGAGCGTCGGCCTGCGGTCCGGAGAGACCTGGGTTCGGTTCCCGCTAAGGGCACGTACTTCGGTTGCAGTTTGTCCCCGGCCCTGGTTGGTCGTGCGGGTGGCAGCCACTCGATGTGTTCCTTTCATGTCGATGTTTCCCTCTCTCTCTCCCTTCCTCTCTCTCCCTCCCACTCTATCTGTACAAAAAATGGAAAAATATCCTCGGATGAGGATAAAAAAAAAAAAAGTGAGTTGTATCATATTTGACCAAATCCTTTGACAGCTTCCATCTTTTTCACGGGAAAAGCTTGTATCCTTTCACTGACCCACAAACCCTGCACAGTCTGCAGTCCCCACCCTTCAAGTTCACATACATGTGCATGTGCGCGCACACACGCACACGCACACACACACACACACACACACACCCAGGCACGCACCCCCTCATTCCTCTCCAGCCTCAGCTCCTACTGGCCCCTTGTCCTTCCTCACTGCACTCTGACCACACGGGCTTCCTTCTCTCTCCTCATCTTCTCTGCTTTGCCCCTGTCCCCAGGCCCTTCCAGCGCCTGTCCTGCCTTATTAGTCACTCTCTCTCAGATCCCACTTTCTTCAGTTTTTATTGCCGTCTGTCGCTAGCTTGCTCCCCGTTGGTTCACTTGTTTTCTGTTCTGTGCGCCTTCCTCACCATTCCTGGGCCCAGAAAAGCAAAAGCTGTGTCGTCCTCGTGGCTGTAGCCTGATGCCTGGGATGGTGCCTGGCACCCAGCAGAGGTCACCCACAGGATAAACGAACAGACTGGCCTGAGGTCTGCTCACGCTTCCGCCAGCCTTAATCCGGGCCTTCCTCCCACCTTTCTTCCTCCTTTGGTCCTCTCTTGCTGTTAAAAATCTCAAGTATTTCAAATGGCCTTCAAGAGTTACCACCTCTAAAAATATTTACTTTGACTTTAGATCAAAATCCTAAGCCATGATATTAGGTCCTAATTGTGGAATTGCATGGGGTGCCTCTCTGCACCACCTGGTGGGGGACATTATGGGGAGGTGGATGGGGTCTTATACCCTGTAAGTCGTACATAATGCGAGTAGTGATTTGGCGTAAAATAAAAGTGACCCTACCTTGAAAGCTTCGTCTAAGCTCTCTGCAAAAGCAGCAGCCGAGAGCAGGCATCTATGCACCCCTGCTCCGGGTGAGCGCCACCTGGTTCTCACATTTTCCCCGAGGAAATGTGCTCGGCTCCCAGGCCCGCCATCCACGTGAGCACTTGTCCACTTAGGAGCAGAGTAGATCTTTGTAGCCGTGAGGATGGGAAGAGTTAGAGCTCGGTCCGCGGTGTTGGGAGCAGGTGCCGGCGTCGCGGTGGAACAGGTCGGCCTCCCTCTGTGGCGCCCACTCTATCGCCAGCGTTGGCTTTGGTGGCCAAATCTGTACGAAGAAAATCCGACTCCTGCTTCGGAGTAAACTGAAGAGCCTGGACAGTATTTATATCTTTTTTTTCCCTCATTTTTACATGACGTGATGACTGACTTTTAATTTTCTGATTCAGCTGGAGATGGTCTCTACTCCCCCCTTCCCCCCTTATTTACCACAGACTTGGAAAGGGGAAGCCAACCCACCAGGTTATGGCCTGAAAACGACACTCAACTTGATTGGTTTCCAAATATGGATTCTGTTTTGGCTGAAAATAGTACTAGGATTTTTTTATTATTATTTATTTATGGAGTAATACCTTCTCTTTTTTTCATAGAGATTTTTTTTAGGGCAGCCCGGTAATTGGGAGATTTGAAAAAAATCAACTCTAGGGAGTTGGAGCTCCCTCTGCTGGGCACGGTGTAGTACTGTATAAAACCCTCAATGCTGAGCTGAGCTGGCCTCAGACCGGGACCAACCCGAACGTGAACATGGGTTAAGTAACGTTCTGTGGGTTGGAGGAAAAGATCTAGATTGGGGGAAAATGATAGTAAAAACTGAAAATTTGTTGGTTTACACATCAGCCACATTTATTGGTTTACAAAAGTAGACTGTCTTGTTCCTTTAGAGAAAAAATGACATGAGTTACATTTTTTTAAATAGCAGCAGTCAGAGCCCAGTGAGAGCCAGGGAACAGCTGTCCAGAGGAGGGCGTAGGGCCACGCGCACGGTTTGGCTGATGTGGAAGAACTGAGCTTTTCCTTCTCGCTTTGCACGTAGAAAAGTAGGGGGAAAAGTCTCTTACACACACAAATGTATCAAATGCTGTTTTGTTGTAAATAAGGTGTTAGCTTTATTCTTATTAAAATATCATTTTTATTAAATAATTGAAAGTGTGACTTAAAAACCAAGAGAGCTAAGAATCCAGAACTGGCAGACTATATGCAATGTAGAATTAACCTTATGGTTCTTTCTCTTTCCTTTTTTCCCCCTTCTTCTTAATATCTGTGATAAGGTAACCCCAAAATACTAAACAGACAATTCGCATCTGAATCCTAGGCAAAGTACTGGAGCACTAACGCCCGGGAGATCGAAGGCACCGTGTTTGACAAGAGCGGGAAAGCGGTGCACCGGCTCTTTGGGAAATGGCACGAAAGCATCTACTGCGGTGGCGCGTCCTCCTCCACGTGCGTCTGGAGAGCGAGTTAGTATCGGGGGTCAGCCCAGGCAAAGGGTGGGGGCATGGCCAGAGGAGCTGCGGATGGGTGGGCGTCAGTGTTCCCCGGCGTCTGCAGCCCGCGCTGAACTGTGTTTGAGCTTTCGTCCTGCTTTCGTTCGCCTGATCATATCTCAGCCCCATCCCGTGTTTATCAACATCACCTCTTGGGGGCTGAGAGGTCCTTGGTTCTTAATCTCAGAACGAAGCCATTGCTAATGCCTGGTCACTCCGTCTTCCAGTGAGCACACATCACTGCCTGTACCGGGCACAGAGGGCTATCTGAAGTGCAGGAAGTCATTCTAGAGCAGGACAAGAGAAACGTTGCTGGGAAAGCAGTGTGACCTGGGTGTTCTGCAGGAGTGAGGGATCCCCCAGGTTCATCCGCACCACAAGGACTCTGACCGCTCCTGTTAGTCCACAGGGATGCTGAGCCCGAGAAGCAGCTGTGGAGAGCTCTAGGGAAGCCAAACTTTCATAACCGGTCCCCGGGACATTTTAAAACTTTAGTTCATCTTTTGAATAGATACATGTTTCCCAGTCATGGTCACATTATAAAACCATTGTTCTGAGAAACCACCATTAGGATGCTTGGGGCTGATCAAAACAAAACAAGAAAACCATTCTAATAGTGGCTTAAACCATTAGGATATGTGCTGATACTTAGTAACAAGGGAGGGTGGGTGGCCCCGGGTTGATGAGAGGCAGCTCACCTGTGTCAAGAGCACAGATCAGTGAGGGCACCTTCTGTCACTCCCAATATGACAGTGATGTTTCCCTCGTGGATGCAAATGTCACCATTCAGTATCATACCCCATGTGACAGCTCAGCAAGCAGGGAGAAGGGAGGACCCAAGCGCTTTCTTTGCTTGTGCCTCTCTTTTCTCAGGAATGAGGTGTTTGCTAGGGTCCCCCAACAAATGTGTCTTTATGTATCAGCCAGAAGCAGGTCCAAACCCATCCCACACCTATCCTGGGCAACTGGGTAGGCAGAAGAGAGAGCCAGATGGTTTCGGTTCGTCCCCCAGGGAGGACACAGTGCCACCTGACCAGCGCAGTTTTCACCAGCCAGGAAGGAAGGGAGATGGCTGTGGAGGGGGCACCGTGGGTGGCTGCCACCTCCTCCACCACCGCGGTTGCCACGCAGTCGGAATGACGGCACCAGTGGCCACCTTCCTAGCTGCAGAGGTCCGGGGACACTAGAGGTTCTGCGAGTGAAACATTCGCTCTCCTGTGTTACAGCATGTGTCACAGAGCAGAGCTACCATCCTCTCTGGATCGAGCAGAACCTCGATCGAAGAACACTGTGTAAGCTGTCGTTCTTGTGGTGGCTGGTATTCACCAACTTTATATCTCTTCCTTGGTCATGAGCATCCCTGGCCCATCGCCAAGGAAAACCACCTTCTCCACTCTGGTGGATGGAGACTGGGATAGATTTTTTAAGGCACATTAGGAAGCTTTGATATGATTTTCATGCTTGGGATACACAGAGAATTAGACCTAGAATTTGACAAAAAGGACTTCTGAAACTTCAAAAGATAGTCTGCAGAAAAGTCCATGGAAAGCATTTGTATTTGTGCATGTGAATAATTAACACTCAAGCTATAAGTGGTTTTATTAGTCTACATTGGATTTGCCCGATATGTACATTTGGATATTTTTAGCTGGAATTGAAACTAGGGAACTACACCGACATAATCTGCTTGGGCTGCTATAACAAAATACCACAAACTAGCCCGGCCGGTGTGGCTCAGTGTGTTGAGCACAGTCCCATGGACTGAGGTCCCGGTTCAATTCCTGGTCAGGGCACATGCCCAGGTGGCCAGCTTGATCCCCAGTAGGGGGCGTGCAGGAGGTGTCTGATCAATGTTTCTCTCTCACATCGATGTTTCTATCTCTCTCTAAAAAATCAATAAAAACATATTTTAAAAAATACCACAGACTGGGTGCTTTAAACAACAGGCATTTATTTTTTCACAGTTCGGGAAGCTGGGAAATCAGAGATCAAGGTGCTGGCAAGTTTGGGTTCTGGTGAGGGATCTCCCCCTGGCTTGCAGACAGCCACCAGATCGGGGTCCCGCTCTTCTGACCTCATTTAACCTTATTACTTCCTTCGAGGCCCCATCTCCAAATACAGCCACACTGAGGGGGAGGGCTTCGACCTATGAACTTTGGGAGGATACATTCAGTCTGTAACATTCTGTTCTGCCCCTGGCCTCCAAAATTCATGCAAAATCTGTTCCACTCCAACAGCCACTCAAAGTCTTATGTTATTTCAGCATCAACTCCAAAGTCCAAAGTCTCACCTCAATGTCATCTAAATCAGGTATGGGTGAGACTTGAGGTGTGGTTCACCTTGTCCAGCTGTGAGCTTATGAAACCAAAATGTGCTTCCAAAATACAGTGGTGGGATACATAGGCCAGACATCCCGAAAGGGAGACGTGGGCAAGAAGGAAGGGGTGACAGGCCCCAAGCAAGCCCACAGTTAGCAAGGAAAGATGTCATTAGATCTTAAGGGTCCAGAATAATCCTTTTTGGTTCAATGCCCAGCCCTCTGGGCCCCTAGAGCCTCCACAGCTGCTTCACGGGCTCAGCATCCCTGTGGACTAACAGGAGCGGTCAGAGTCCTTGTGGTGCGGACGAATCTGGGGGACCCCTCACTCCTGCAGAACACCCAGGTCACACTGCTTTCCCTTGCCCCGAAGGTCCCCAGGGCTCTGGGTGGTGGCCGCCTGGCATGTGGAAGCTGCCGCAGGGGCCTCACCCTTTGGAAGGAGGAGGCAGCCTTGCCCCCCGGGCCCATGTCTGGGCCTGTCATGGGAGTGGCAGCCCGGGACCTCTGAGTCACTCTTCGTGAAGGAAAGCACAGGAGCCGCTGGAGGCTCCATGGTCCCAGCCTGTAGAATGCCAGTAATCAGCTTTCTCCTTTCTGTCTCGTCGTCTCTGTCCCAGTGTAATTCATCTGTATGCCTGGCTCCTGCTGAGATGTTTTGTTTTGTTTTAATTGATTTTTATTGACTTTTTAGAGAGAGAAGAAGGGAGAGAGAGAAACATCAGTTGGCTGCCCCCTGCACGCCCCCCTCCTGGGGATGGAGCCCGCAGCCCAGGCATGTGCCCTGACTGGGAATCGAACCAGGACCTCTCAGTCCATGGGATGCTCAATCCACTGAGCCACACCGGCCAGGCCAGATGGTTTTAAATTAAAATATGTAAGATTTGGGAGGGGCGAGAGTTGGTGAAAAGAAGGGCAGGTATGGAAGAAAGAATAACATTTATTGACCACTTGCTAGGGTTTCAATGCTATTTTAGCCAGTAGACAGAGTTTTAGGAGAATTTGACGTCTCTCAAATGAAAAATGAATTCTCTAGCCCGGCTGGAGTAGCTCAGTTGGTTGAGTGTCATCCTGTGCACCGAAGGGTTGCCGGTTTGATTCCCGGTCGGGGCACACACCTAGGTTTCAGGTTCAATCCTCGGTCGTGCATGTACACAAGGCAATCAATTGATGTGTGTCTCACCTCTCTCTCTCAGCATGTCCTTGGGTGAGGATTAAATACACAATAGATTCTCTAGGGTGACAGTCTTGTTAGTCAGAAAAAATGGACCTAGAGTCCTTTTTAGCATGTTTATTTTAGTAACATTATTTTTATAGCTTAAACAGTATAGGCAATTCTGTGTTTTATAAATTTGCTATGTGACCATACAGAGGAGGCCTTATCCTTATAGGTAAAAGGTCTGAGCCGGTGGAGATCACACCCACAACGCAAGGCCAGTGTAGAGCCAAATGGCCTTATTGCATGTGCCTGGGTGCAGGCGGGCTGACTCCTTAAAAGAGTCCAGCCTCGAAATCTCTTTGTTCTCTGGTTTATATAGGCCCAAACTACAGAAACTGAAAAAAAAAAAAAACTACATTAAAAAAAACCCACATTCTCTTGGCACCACATAATTGGTGCTGGGGCTGATACAAGCTGTCTCAGAGGTAAGGAGCCTGCTCCAGCAGAGGTCTGGGCCATCCTTAATCTCCTTCTTTTTTATGGTCCTTTCAAGTTTCCCAAGGCCATCATTACCCCTTATCCTTATGGTTCCTCTGGGTGTCAGTCCCAGGTTTTTTAGAAAACTGCTCGGGTGTTTATGTGCAGGAATAACTGGTCAGAATGGAGTTTAATTCTGTTAAAACATTATTAACCCTTTCAATAGGTAGAAGAAAAACTTAATAGAGAAAAAAATTTATAGGGAAATATTCAGCCCCTCTTTGTTAACCAGAATATTTTATTTAGTTAGTTAGTTATTTTTAATCTCACCCGAGGATATTTTTCCATTTTTGTTCAGATAAAGTGGGAGGGAGAGAAAGGAAGAGAGGGAGAGAGAGAGAAATATTGATGTGAGAGAAACGACTGGTTGCCTCCAAGGTGGACCAGGGCCAGGGACAAACCACAACAGAGGTACGTGCCCTTGACCAGAATCAAACCCACGACTCTTTGGTCCACGGGCCGACGTTCTAACCGCTGAGCCAAACCAGCCAGGGCAATTGGCCAGAATATTTCAATAGAAATGGAAGAGTTCAGAGCTGAGAGAGAAAAATTGTAGCTGGTCTGAGTGAAAAAGGTGAAGGAGTTAAAATATAATATAACTTAAATGCTAGTGAGGGATGAAGGCTCTCTTTTCCTTGTAGATCCCATGCCGAAAAGCTATGAACAATATTACGGCTTCACCCAGTTTGCACTAGAATTGAATGAAATGGATCCGTTGTTGAAGACTGTATTACCTCCTACTGACACTCGATTTAGGCCAGACCAAAGGTAAGGACTTTTTGTCCATCTTTGTCTCCAGAGATGTAACGTGTTTTGATAAAAGCCCTTATTTCAGGCCCCAGAGGAGCCTGAGAGAGGTGGGATGTGTAAGTCTTTTCATCTTTCTCAGCCTGTTTCCTACTCTGTTAAATGGAAAGAATTCTCTCTCCGCTAAGGCCTTTCTCATCAAGACCCAAAACCCAGAAGGAAAAAAAAGGGTGAAATTTAACTTTATTAAAAAAAAAAGAAACAAACCAACACAATAATACTCGTCTTCATGGCAAAGTAAATAAAATACATACCCGCAGTCAAAAGATAAATCTCTGTTTGCAACTCATTTCATGAATTGGTTCTAGAAATATGAATTTGTTCTAGAAATTAAGATCAACGCATTAAAAAAATGGACATAAGAAAATGAATAGGTCCCAAAATAAGAAGTGCAGATCAGATGTCCCTTAAATGTGTAACGATCTCCATCTCACTCAAAGAAATGCACGTTTTTAAAACCACATTGACATACCTACCATTTCTTAACCTATCAGAAGGCAAAGACGGAAAAGTGTGCTGTACTCTGAGGCTGTTGGGAAAAGGCAATCTCGTAACATTGCTGGTGGCAATATAAATTATGTAATCCGTGTGTGTGTGTGTGTGTATACTTACCCTTTAACCCAGCAATTTATCCTTTAACCCAACAATTTCACTTCTAGAAATTTCTCATTACAGGTACACTAACCCACATGCAAAATGACAGATATACATGGTCATTCTATCACAGCATTAATTGTAATAATAAAAAATTGAGAACATTCCAAGGATTTATCAGTAGGAAATTGTTTAAATAAATTTAAGTATATCCACACAATTCAATATTATACCGCTATTAAAAAATGAATATGTCTGTGCACTACCAAGAAAGATCTCCAAGACATGCGTGTATTGTTAAGTAAAAAGTAAAGCAAGACACCACGGCATAGACAGCATTGTAGCATGCTACCATTTATACTTTCAAAAGGGAGGGTGAGGTTAGAAAAATATTCATGTTTGCTTTATACATGTTAAGAATCTCTAGGAGAATGCACTAGGAACTCATAACAGTGAGTACCTGGGGTGGAGTGGAGGTGGACAGGGTGGGCAGGAAACAGGTAGAAATTTGGAGACTTTCTTCCAAATTACTTTTCTTAGATATAATTTTTGAACCGTGTGTAGATCACCAATGTAAAAAACAATATCCTTCCTAACTACCTCAAAATACTGTTCTAAGGATTGGAGAGGGGTCATATGTCTCAGAAAGGGTTTGGACTATCTGGTTGGACACATGCAACTTCAGTGGTAATGACTGTTATATTTCTAAGAAATTCAGGCTCTTTTATTTTTTTTCCTCGACGCCTCAGGTTTCTAGAAGAAGGGAACATAGAAGAAGCTGAAATACAAAAACAGAGGATTGAACAGATGCAGAGAGACAGGCGGCGGGTCTTAGAGGAAAATAACATGGAACACCAGCCTCGGTTTTTCAGGTGTGTGCCGGGAGCCTGCGCATTGTTGGTTGATGGGTACTGGCGACACTGTGCTTCTGGTATGAAGAGAGTGAACAGGGCTGTCCCCTCCCCAAACAAGAGCATTCTGGATGTTTTCCCACCTTCAGAGTGGTGACCCCTCCCTCTGCGTGAGGGCCCAACCTTCTATGACACTTGGCTCTGGGCTGCTGAGTCCTCTGCCCTTCCCAGCAGTAGTGTCTTCTTTGCTGCCTTGCTCTGTCCCAGCTGCCTCTCAGCATGGAGCCCAGTGCATCTGCACAGGACGTGCTCAGTAAGTGCTTGTGGGAGAAGCAGCCAGACCGCCCGGCTTGTTAGATCATGTCTGAGCCTGGTCACCTCCTAGGTATATTTTACACAGCAACAGAGATCGTTAGTGATCACCCCACTGGTTACCAAAATGGAAAGTCCAAGTAGTCTAAATTGCAGAAGTTCCGACACACTTCGGCTTGGATTTGAAACATGTACTATTCATTTTAAAACAACTTGCCAAGAAGGTCTTGTTAAAAACAGATGTAAAGCAGTAGAGGGGGCATCAGAAATCATCAACCCTCACTCCTTCTTTTATTTTAACTGAGAAGAAACCAAGACCAGGGAACAGAGGGATCTGTGGAAGGACCCTGGGGAATGTCCTAGACTGGGGTCTGTCTGGCTCTACCAGGCCAGGGCTCTGTACGGTTTTAGGGGATTTGTTATTTATTCTTTTTTATTATTATTATTAATTTATTTTTGTTACAGATGTTTCTTTTTCTTTTCCCCATTGACACCCTCCTCCCCATCCCCCTCACCCCATCCCCAGCTTTGTTGTTCGTGTCCATCGGTTATGCATGCATGCATATAAGTTCTGTGGTTTATCTCTTCCCTCTCCCCACCCCCTCTTCTGAGGGTTGTCAGTCTGTGCCCTACTTCCATGTCTCTGGGTCTACCATATTCCTCAGACTGATATGTTCATTATATTCTGTATATAAGTGAGATCATGTGGTATTTGTCTTTTTCTGCTTGGCTTGTTTCACTTAGGTTAATACTTTCTAGGTCTCTCCATGTCGTCTCAAAGGATAAGAGATCTTTCTTTCTTACAGCTGCATAGTACTTCATTGTGTATATGTACCACAGCCTTTTTATCCATTGGTCTACTGATGTACACTTGGGCTGTTTCCAGATCTTAGCTATTGTAAATAGTGCTGCTATGAACATGGGGGTACATATATTCTTTCTGATTGGCGTTTCAGTCTTCTTGGAAATATTCCTAGAAGTGGGATCACTGGGTCAAATGGCAATTCAATTTTTAATTTTTTTTTTTTATCCTCACCCGAGGACATTTTTCCATTTTTTGTATAGATAGAGTGGGAGGGAGAGAGAGGAAGAGAGAGAGAGAGAGAAACATCGACGTGAAAGGGACACATCCAGTGGCTGCCACTCGCACGACCAACCAGGGCTGGGGACAAACTGCAACCGAGGTACATGCCCTTAGCGGAAACTGAACCCGGGTCTCTCCGGACCGCAGGCCGACGCTCTAACTGCTGAGCCAAACCAATTTTTAATTTTTAATTTTTTGAGGTAACACCATAGTGTTTTCCATAGGGGCTGCACCAGTCTACATTCTCACCAGCAGTGTACTAGAGTCCCCTTTTCTCCAACCCTCGCCAACACTTGTTGTTTGATGATTTGTTGATGGCAGCTATTCTGATAGGTGTGAGGTGATATATCTCATAGTTGTTTTAATTTGCATCTCTCTGATGATTAGTGATGTTGAGCATTTCTTCATATGTCTCTTGGCCATTTGTATGTCCTGTTTGGAGATGTGTCTATTTAGTTCCCCTGCCCATTTTTCAATTGGGTTCTTTGTTTTCCTTTTGTTGAGCTGTATGAGTACTCTATATATTTTGGAAATTAGCCCCTTATCTGATGTATCATTGGCCATTATGCTCTCCCATACAGTGGGTTCTCTTTCCATTTTGATGGTTGTTTCTTTTGCTGTGCAGAAGATGTTTAATTTGATGTAGTTCCATGTGTTCATTTTTTTCTTTGTTTCTGTTGCCTTAGGTGATGTATCAGTGAAAATTCTGCTACGTATGATGTCCAAAATTTTGTTGCCTACATTTTATTCTAGGATTTTTATGGATTCACAGGTCACATTTAATTCTTTTATCCATTTTGAGTTTATTCTTGTGTAGGGTGTAAGTTGGTGGTCTAGCTTCATTATATTTGCATGGAGCTGTCTAATTTTCCCAACACAATTTATTAAAGATGCTCTCTTGACTCCACTGTATGTTCTTGCCACCTTTGTCAAATATTAATTGAGCATATTGTCTTAGGTCAATGTCTGGGTTCTCTGTTCTGTTCCATTGATCTATATGCCTGTTCTTGTGCCAGTACCAGGATGTTTTGATTACAGTGGCTTTGTAGTATTACCTGATATCTGGTATTGTGATCCCTCCTACTTTGTTCTTCTTTTTCAAGATTGCTGTGGCTATTCGGGGTCTTTTTTGGTTCTATATAAACTTTTGGAGTATTTGTTCTAGTTCTGTGAAATATGTTGTTGGTATTTTGATGGAGATTGTATTAAATCTATAGATTGCGTTGGGTAATATGGACATTTTAATGATGTTAATTCTTCTAATCCGTAAACAAGGTATATGCTTCCACTTTTTTATATCTTCCTCTATTTCTTTTTTCAATGTCCTGTAGTTTTCTGCAAATAGGTCCTTTACTTCTTTGGTTAAGTTTATTCCTAGCTATCTTAACTTTTTTGCCACAATGGTAAATGGAATTGTTTTTTAGTTTCTCTTTCTGGGAGTTCATCATTGGTGTATAAGAATGCCATCGATTTCTTGACATTAATTTTGTATCCTGCTACTTTGCAAAATTTATTTATTAACTCTAGTAGATTTTTGATGGAGTCTTTAGGGTTTTCTATGTATAATATTATATCATCTACGAATGATGACAGTTTCACTTCCTCCTTTCCAATTTGGATCCCTTTTATTTTAGTTTTTCATGTCTGATTGCTGTGGCTAAGACTTCCAGTACTATGTTAAATAAGAGTGGCAAAAGTGGATATCCCTGTCTTGTTCCTGTTCTTAAAGGAAATGCTTTTAGTTTTTACCCATTGAGTATGATGTTGGCTGTAGGTCTTTCATATATGGCCTTTATTATATCGAGATACAATTTCTCTATTCCCACATTGCTGAGAGTTTTTATCAGAAATGGATGCTGGATTTTGTCGAATGCTTTTTCAGCATCTATTGCTATGATCATGTGGTTTTTATTCTCCATTTTGTTTATGTGGTATATCACATTTATTAATTTGTGAATATTGTACCAGCCTTGCATCCCTGGGATGAATCCCACTTGGTCATGGTGAATAATGTTTTTGATGTATTGCTGGATCTGATTTGCTAGTGTTTTGTTCAGGATTTTGGTGTCTATGTTCATCAGGGATATTGGCCTGTAGTTTTCTTTCTTTGTAGTGTCTTTATCTGGTTTTGGAATTAGAATTAAGCTGGCCTCATAAAACGAGTTTAGTAGTCTTCCTTCTTCTTGAATTTTTTGAAAAATTTTGAAGAGAATATGTGTTAGTTCTTCTTTGAATGTTCGGTAAAACTCCCCTGTGAAGCCAACTGGGCCTGGGCTTTCGTTTGCTGGGAGAGTCTTGATTACCTCTTCAATTTCCTTAGTTGTTATTGGTCTGTTCAAGTTTTCTATCTCTTCCCAGTCCAGTTTTGGGAGACTATGTGTTTCTAGAAATTTGTCCATTTCGCTTAGACTGTCGAATTTGTTGCCATATAATTATTCATTGTATTTGTTAAGGATCCTTTGTATTTCTGTGGTGTCAGTTGTTACTTCTCCTCTTTCATTTCTGATTTTGTGTATTTGGGTTCTCTCTCTTTGTTTCTTGGTGAGTCTAGCTAAGGGTTCATCAATCTTGTTTATCTTTTCGAAAAATCAGCTCTTTGTTTCATTGATCCTTTAAATTGTTTTTTGTTGTTGTTGTTGTTGTTGTTTTGTTTTTTTGGTCTCCATGTCATTTATTTCTGCTCTGATCTTTGCTATGTTCTTTCTTCTACTTGCTCTGGGGTTTTCTTCTTCTTTTTTTGTTTTTTGCTTTCTAGTTCTTTAAGTTGTGAGGTCAGATAGTCTATTAGAGATTTTTCTTGTTTCTTGAGGTAGGTCTGTAGTGCTATGAAGTTCCCTCTCAGAACTGCTTTTGTTGCATCCCATAGATTTTATATTGTTGTGTGTTCATTTTCATTGGTTTCCAGGAACTTTTTAATTTTTTCCTTGATCTTTTTGGTAACCCATTCATTGTTTAATAACATGTTATTTAGCCTCCATGTGTTCAAATGCCTTTGCATGTTCTTGTTGCAGTTGATTTCCAGTTGCATGCCATTGTGATCTGAGAAAATGCTTGATATGATTTCAGTCTTCTTGAACTTGTAGAGACTTCGTTTGTGTCCTAACATGTGGTGTATCTTTGAGAATGTCCTATGTGCACTTGAGAAGAATGTGAATTCTGTAGTTTGGGGTGGGGGGTAATTCTCTGTAGGTATCTATTAAATCCATTTAGTCTAGTGCTTCATTTAGAGTCTGTGTTTCCTTGCTAATTTTTTGTCTAGAGGATCTATCCAGTGATGTCAGTGGGGTGTTGAAGTCCCCCGCTATGATTATATTGCTGTCTATTTCTCCTTTGAAGTCCTCCAGAAGATTTTTAATATATTTTGGTGCTCCTATATTGGGTGCATATATGTTTACCAAGGTTATATCTTCCTGTTGGATAGATCCTTTCAATATTATGTAGTGGCCTTCTTTGTCTCTAGTTATGGCCTTCATTTTGAAGTCTATTTTATCAGATATGAGTATTGCTACCCCAGCTTTTTTTTCCTTTTTGTTTGCTTGAAAGATTTGTTTTCATCCCTTCACTTTTAACTTATGTGAGTCTTTTGTTGTGAGATGGGTCTCTTGTAAACAACATATATGTGAGTCATGCTTTCTTATCTAATCACCTACTATGTGTCTCTTTATTGGAGCATTCAATCCATTTACATTTAAGGTGATTATTGATATGTAGTTATTTATTGCCATTTTTGTTAAATGTGGTTATATTTTTCTTTCTATTTCTTCTACTAATTGCAGCAGTCCTTTTAACATTTCTTGCAGTTCTGGTTTGTTGCTAATGTATTTCCTTAGCCTTTTTTTTTTCTTTTTTTTTCTGGGAAGCTCTTTATTTGACCTTCTATTTTGACTGATAGCCTTGCTGGGTAGAGTAGTCTTGGATTCAGATCCTTGTTTTTCATGACCTTGATTACTTCATGCCATTCTCTTCTGGCCTGTGGTGTTTCTGTTGAGAAGTCAACTAATAGCCTTATGGGGATTCCTTCGTAGGTAACCTGTTGCTTATCTTTTGCTGCCTTTAGGATTCTCTCTTTGTCTTCAATTTTTGGCATTTCAATTACTATGTGTCTTGGTGTGGGCCTGTTTGGGTTCTTCTTGTTTGGGACTCTCTGTGCTTCTTGAACTTGAATGCCTTCTTCCTTCACCAAATTAGGAAAGTTTTCTGTCACTATTTCTTCAAATCTATTCTCTAACCCTTGCTCATTTTCTTCTTTGGGGACTCCTATGATGTGGATATTATTACGTTCCCAGTTGTCCCACAGTTCTCTTAAGCTGTCTTCCTGTTTTTTAATTGTTTTTTTTCTTTTGGTTTTCTGATTGGTTGATTTTTTTTTTCTACCCTGTCTTCTAATTCACTGATTTGGTCCTCAGCTGCTTCTATTATGCTGTTTAGTCCTTCCAATGTGTTCCATATTTCTGCTATGTCATTCTTCATTTCTTCTTGGTGGTTTTTCATTTCCAATTGGTTGATTTTCAATGTTTCTATGTCTTTACTCATGGTGTTGATGTCCTTACTCATGCTGTTGAGCTTCCTCAAGATCCTGGCTCTGAATTCTAGCTCTGTTAACTTGCTTAACTGCATTTTATTTATCTCATCTTCGGTAGATGTCTCTTGTTCTTTCATTTGGGATTTGTTTCTTTGTTTCACCATTTTGACTATCTCAGTGGGTTTTGGAGCCTGTCAAATTTTCCCTGTGAGTGTTGGTGTTCTGCTGTTTGTGGCTCCCTCTACTGGGTTTGGATGAGCGTAGGAGGAACCACATTAAACACCACTGTCAAATCTTACTCTCCTGGGCAGAGTTGCAAGCCCAGGAATGGTTCAGTTATCCTCTGGCTTTTTGCCTGGTGGCTATTAGTTGCAGTTGCTTGAAGATCCTTGGGTTCTCAATTGAATGGAAAACTCCCTCAGGTGCTCAGCAATAGGGGATTTCTCGAGGGTGGGGCAGATGCTGGTTGTTAATGAGTCTCAATTTGCATTTTAATGGCCCACCTGTGTGGGGTTCAATCTTAGTGGGAGGGGCCACCGCCTCTCCCCAGAGCCCTGGGAAGGAGTAAGATGGCCACTGTCCTGCGTGGCTGCTACTCAGCAAAAGCTCTGAGCACCCTCCAAATCCCGAGTGTCCGCAGTCCAGTCTGCCCTCCCTCTACCAGAGCCCAAGGTGAGTGGCTGTGGCTATTTTAGCGCTCTGTCCCAGCCCTCTGTGCTGTGGAGCTGCTTGGGAGGTTAACTGCCCCGGGCGCTGCTCACAGCTAAGACCACTGCTGTCCATGGGCTCCCAGCCCCGTTTTTGTGCCTCCGCAATCCTACCAGGGTCAAGTCAGTGTCCCTGGTTATATGGTCCTCACAAGCTGCTTTTCTGTTTCTTTTTCCCAATGATTTGTCTTTATTTTAGTTGTAATTCCCGTTTGGTCCTGGGAGATGGTCTGTGTAGCTTCCATTCACTCCATCACCATTTTGGAAACTGTTATTCTTTTTTCTTAAATCAACATTAAGCCTGGCCGGAGTGGCTCAGTTGGTTGAGCGTCATCTCATGCACCAATAGGTCACCAGTTCAATTCCTGGTCCAGGCACGTGCCAGGTTGTAGGCTCAATTTCTGGTAGGGGGCGTGTAGGTGGCAGCTGATGGATGTTTCTCTCTCTCTCTCTCTCTCCCCCTTCCTATCTCTCTAAAATCAATACACATTAAAAAAATATATTGAAGCAGGCAGGTGTGGAAAGCCACAGGCTCCTGCCCTCCCACCGCGTCGTGCTTGCAGGGCAACCAGGGTTTTTTGCTGTTTGGGTGGATTTTGTTGTTGTTGTTGTTGTTGACATTGTTTTTAATGGGCAGCAAAACACTTTTAGGAGGAATTAGTTACTAACCTATCACAGAAGCAATAAAGTACATATTCCAAAACAGCTAAATAGCAATAAGTAATGTTTATCCCCCAGACACAGTGTTTTTTCCTATAAAGTTGATATGGATCTTGCCAGACTTCTTCTGATCATTTTCACAAACTCAGGATGTGAGCGATTAAAGATTAACTGGCCAGAGTTTCATCCCAAGATATCCATAGCTTCATATAAATATTTTTAAAATAAAATGTTACATTGTGTTTTTGAAGAAAGGCAAGGGATAGGTAAATGTGTAGATTAATAGACTGAGCAATGGATAGATACATAGATATACCCTTAAGTAGGTCAATTCTTTTTTTCTTTTTTCATAAATCATCTAGTGTCATTTTTAAACAAGGAGAATCTGCATTTATAAAAATGTTCACTACAGCCCTGGCCGGTTTGGCTCAGCGGTTAGAGTGTCAGCCTGCAGTCCGGAGAGTCCTGGGTTCAGTTCCTGCTAAGGGCATGTACCTCGGTTGCAGTTTGTCCCCGGCCCCGGTTGGGGTTTTGTGGGTGGTGGCTAGTCGATGTGTCTTTCTTACATCGATGTTTCTCTCTCTCTTCGTCCCTCTCTCCCTCTCACTCTATGTATGCAAAAAGTGTCCTCAAGTGAGGATTAAAAAAAAAAAAACAGAAAAAATTTAAAAAGATGTTCACCACAGCATTTTTCAGAATCATTAAACATTGCGAGTAACTAAACTGGCCCAAGAACGAGGTAAGGAGATTCATCAACTTGATCTAAGGTGAAAGCATCCAAAATGACTTGACAAAGTCTGTGGAGCCCTATGGGAAGCAAATGAACATCTAAATGCAGGCTCTAACATGTTGTCCAGTTGTCCTCGAGCTGAGAATTCTGTCTGCAATGGCAGAGGACTGAGCACAGCTGTGGCCGCGTGGCTGTGGCCTTTTCCGCTTGATTGTCTGTGGAATTGTCAGAGTATTGGATGTGACAAATAAGAAGCGGGGGGAGGGGCACGAGTTCGTCAGCAGCAGTGATCCTGGTGAGGGGACGACAGGAATGTAGGCCTTGGGGAACAGTGAAGACATCACACTCGCTGGGGAACAGTGAAGACATCACTGGGATTTCAAGTGCAAACTGGAGCTTGGGCAGAATGGAGCCTCTTTGTTTCGTAGTAAATGATCCGATACACAGACTGGCTCATTGTAAACACGTCCCTTCATCAGAACAGGGAAGCAAGTGTTGGGGTCTGGGTTCCTGAGAGTGGAAAACACTCTCTACTTTTGCGTCTAAAACAGATGACAATACCCGTCAAAATTACATATACACTCTGACTCAGCAGCTCAACTTACAGGAATTTTTAATGTAACTACTCATGTACATAGAAGATGGCATGTTATGTGTTTATTATATGATTATAAACATGTTTATCATCACTAGAGATTGAAAACAACCTCCTAAATGCCCACCAGTAGGGTGCCTGTTAAACTGCAGTCCATCCCTACGATGGAATATGATGTAACTCTTTTTAAAAAATGAGGAATCTCTCATTGCCGGGTCACCAGACTTTTTCTGTAAAGGGCAAATGGTAAATATCGTTGGCTTTGCAGGCCACGAGGGCTCAGCAGTGATGATTCAACCCACTCTGCATCACGAGATCAGCTGCAGACGGCACTTGAACGGGTGGGCATGGCTGTGTCCAGTCAAACACACTACAGAGACCAGCAGGAGGCTGGAACTGGGCTTTGGGCCGTAGTTTGCTGACTTTATCGTGACAATGGAAAATGATCTCCAGTATATATTGTTACGCCAAAAACTAAAGGGATAGGATACCACACAGGGCTAGCGTTGTGTGAAAAAGGGGAGGGGTGGAGTGTGTGTGTGTGTGTGTGTGTGTGTGTGTGTGCACATGTTCGTGCATGCATGGCATTTCTCTGAAAGAATGAAGCTGATAAGACTGTTGCCTCTGGCGAGAACTGGGAGATAGGAGTAGGAAAACAACTTCAGCTATTCACCCTTTTGCATCTTTTGAATTTTGATGTACGTAATATATTATTGAGCCAAAAACCAGTGAACAGAGGCAATTTTCTCCAGACCGTGATGGCTCCCTGTTCCTTTTTTTTTTTTTAACATTAACTTACCACCTGATATGAACAACCTGGTCAATTTAGTTTTTACACAGTCATGCATGAGCAGGTGGCTGTCATCTCGAAAAAGCACCATGTTTGATGGCCTCCCAGTGGGAGAAGTCGAAGTCAGAAATAAGGAAAAGGTTGCCTGGCATCCAGAGTCCTCGCAGCTCCAGCGCAGGACTGTCAGGGGCGGGGCCTGCATGTGAGAAGGAGAGCGGGGGCTGGGGGAGGAAGGGGGGGGGGGGTTGACAGGACAGGATTTCAAGAGCCTTCAAGATTTCCTTCCATCTCCCACAGGAAATCCAGTGACGATTCTTGGGTGAGCAATGGCACCTATTTGGAAATGAGGAAAGATCTTGGTTTCTCCAAACTGGACCATCCTGTCTTGTGGTGAAAAGGGGAAGAAGAGCGATCCGTTCTAGTACTTCTCCTGCGTGGGCTTTCCAAAGCCACACACCTGTGTCTGTATACTTAGGAACTATTATCTAGAATGATCACTGTGCTTAGCTTAGTCTTGTAAGTACTCAAGTATATATTTTCTTCAGTAGAGTTCTTTACAATTTCAAATGTTATCATGATTGTTTATATGAATGTAGAACACCTTGATATTTCTTTTTTTATATATATAAAGTATTTAATAAAAATGAAAGATTGAATGTTAGTGTGTGGGTTGCAAAAGAAGCTTTAACACTAATTTTCCAAAGGTTAGGAAAATTCAAATTAAATTTATGCCTTATGAAGTGATGTCGGAGAAAGAACAATGCATGCCTCCCAGACGCTAAGGAAGAAGAGTGGCCGGGCTTACTCACCCCCGGGAAGCTGCCCAAGTTGAATTTGGTGACTCAATCTCTCTCTGCCTCAGACAGCTCTTGACTTGCTCCTCCCGAGCAATCCTGCTGGTGCTGGAGTCCAAAGAATATTTGCATTTGCATTTTGGTGGTTGAGAGGAGGGTATACGTTTAGTGAAATGTGTGTTTTTATAGAAGATGCTTCTTGAAGAAGCATTTGAGCTCATCCCTGCCTAGACTTTTAATGCCTTCTATGCAGAATTATCCTGTAACTCAGAGAAGTTGTTGTTAACCCGAGAAATCCCCACTAATTAAATGTCAGAATGAAATCCCAGAGAGGCTGTCGGAAATCTCTCCGTAGTGGGAGCTGAATCCTTGATGAGTTAAGAAACTATTTTCTGCTTCCTCCTCCCCTGGCTTCCTGCCCTGTGTGACCACATCTCTGTGGAGTGTGGAGTGGCCCGGGTTAGTGTCCAACGTCCCGCACATTCCACACCGCAGCCTGACTTGGTAACAGGTTAGCAGGATAATTGATTGTTTTAAAATGCTGTTTGGGTATTTTCTACCTCTTAATGAGCGCCGAGTTCCTGATCTCCTGTAAAGAGTTGGGCCATCTGCCTTACAAACGCACAGAACGGATGCTCTGGGCCGCGCCGCTTGGCCCTGCGCCCTCGCTCCTCGCCCCGCCGTGCCCCTCTGTGGCGAGTTTGGCAGCAGCCTTGAAAATGCAGATCATAACTACCGGAAGGGGAGACTTTGTCTCTGTAAATGAGTCCTTTCAAATGACAAAGAATAGAATTCATGCAGGAGTTCAATTGTATGATCAAAGCAATTCCAACTTCTGCCCAGATTACAGTAAAACCAAAGCCTAATTTTAAAGCCTTTTACGCTAATGTCTATAATAATTCTATGGAGTATGAAGTAAAGTGGCGTAGTAAGAAAGACTTCTCCCGAAAACATTTTTTTTTTTAGCGATTTAAGTCACTTCAAAGCATGTCGCGTATGATGAATAAAAAGTAGAATAAACCACAGAAAAGAGAACGCATGATTTTTTAAGTGTCACACCAAATAACCAGTTGGACAGTGTTACATTTTCAAAATGGAGAGCAATCTGCAAGGGGCTAGCATTTTAGAAACAATAAACGACTCATTAAATTGCATCCATCCCTTCCATCTCATCGAGATGTCGAGATGAGCGCGCGTGGACAGCATTTCCATCTCTGAGCAGTGCAGTGACCCGGTCAGAGTCGTTGGTGTGTGCTTTGTTCTGTTCTTCTCAAGCGTGGATCCAAATGCTGCTCCCAGATGGGAAGGACCCGGCTGTAGACTTCAGGGTACTCAGGGGGAAAACAAATCTGGTTTTCACGGTGTGAAGGTAAATGTAGGATTTTAGTAATGTTGACTATTAAAGAGGCTTGTTCCAGAAGCTGGTTAAAAAAAACAAAAGCAAAGTGTGCACCCTGAACAGATGTAGCTGTGTCCTGCAGGGTTTGGAAATTCTTGGTCTCAATGCTGTTACTTCAATAGATATTATGTTTTATTTTGGAATGACAAGGATAAATGGACCAAATCTCTTTGTAGTCATCTTATTTGAGGTGGGGTGGGGGGGTAAAATATGATACAGAACTGCATGCAGATTTTTAAATCCACTAGTCAGTACCAACATCTCTAACGGGCTTTGCTGACAGGTGAACAGCTTGGGGTGTAGCTGATGTCATCTTAAAACTGCCTTGAGGGGAAGTGGCTTCTTTTTTCCCTTCAGTCCCTCTTCTCAAAAGCACTTTCCCACCTCATCCGTAGCTCGGTGGCATTGCATGTTTTGAAGATAAAAGAGAAACATGGCATTGTTTGGGCAGAATTGAGGTAAAAATCTAGTTTTCTGGACTTTGAATCTCCTGATTAAATAATGCCAATCTCTGTACCATCTGAGACACTTGTCCTATAACCTGCATTTTATTCCTGATGGCTCCATCCCCACTCCATGGTGAAGTGCACAGATATTCTCGGAAGTGGGGCTTCGTGGTCCACCACTTGGCACGTCACTGGTCTGCGGCTGCCACTGACCCCCTGAGCGGGTGGGCGCCACTCAGACCCAGCTGGGGAGGAGCCTGCAGTGCAGCCCCCAGCTGCCCGCTGTCGGCCCCAGGCCCCAGAGCCGGGGAGGGTATTTCCCGGGGTCAAACGAATTAACGAACCCTCAGTGCGGTTAGTTCACTCCCCGGAGCCAGGCTGGCTCTGGTACTAATTAAAGAGTCACCTCAGGACAGCAGTCCAGTTAGCAAGCCCCCAGAATGCCCTCCTGAGGGACTCTCCGGGAGAGAAATGCACACACCGATGCTTCAACTGTTTTCTTCATTTAGGCTGCTGCCTCTCTCGTTCTTTAATTACCTCCCATAGGTCACGAGCTTGGGCTTGGAGCCCTGTCCTTCACCTGTATTTTCCAGATTTGTGATGAGCGGTCTTGTTCTACTATTAGCAATGTCCACCGTAAAAGAAAAATAATAAACTACAAAGTTTTTGTTTGGCTGTTGAACTTTGTCATAGGTCACCTGCACATTCTGAAATGACATATGCCTTCCGGCTGTCACAGGATTTCCTCAGACCTTCAAGTTATGCGCAGGAGCAATAAGAAGTTGTTCTGATCTTGGGAGTAATAGTTCCAATGTATTGGTATACTTTATTTGAATGTCTTTAATTTTGATATTAACACTGGCATAAGTCTATTTTTGCTACCAGATGATAGCTATTTTCACGCACTGTTTTCCTCTGCATTGCATTAATCTGTTACTCAGCGTTACTCTTTATTTTTCTGCATTGAAAAATATGTATCACATAAGTACCTGCAAATCCTGACAGTCTGAAATGCAAGCCATTTTTGCAGACTTCAGTTTTGGGGACTCCAGTGAGCAGAAGTTGCTAATGTGTTGTATTCCTGACGATGCGTGATCTCCATCTGTCACCCTCAGAGGGATCTATTTTTTCAATGGATATTTGTAAATCTTCTATCTAACCATTTATAAGATTATGTTCTGTTTAAATCCCACCCTTCCACTCCTCCCCTTTATGCCTCCCCTGAAACTCCAATGAATTTGTTTATCGCCCTCGTGTAGCTCGTGGACTGAATAAATCACGCGGAAAGGCCACCTCTGTCTGTTTCTCCAGGTTGGTGTGCACGTGGTGCTGAACGGGATGGAGTGAGGCTTGGTCTGGGCTCTCCTGAGGAAGAAACACACCAGGTTCCCTAAAGGGATGGGTGTGGAAACAGAATACCCTGGGGCATAAAGAAGCGCACAAACCATGTTTGCCACACCTTTGGTCCCAAGGTTTCCAAGGTGTACAGATGGAGGCCCCCCACTCCTCAGCACTGGGGGATCCTAGGCAGGGGGAGCCCCTTCTCTTTACCCCGGGGTGCTATGGAAATAGTATTATTTTCTGTCTGTCCTAACATGAAAGAGGAAAGTGCTGAATATTCATACCATTTAACGGCCCTTGGGAATGACTGAGTCATCTCCTCCAGCCCAGGCATGTCTTCCATGCCAGGGAACAGTTAGCCTTCCCGAGGTCCCGTCGGATCCAGGCGATGCATCTGTGGTGCTACACAATGCTTGGCCCAGCAGAGTTACACCTGCACCCATCTCTGGACCCCCCAAAACACCAAAGAGACAACCAAAAGCAACTCATGAAACGTTATTGGCTTAAAAGAAAAGGAAAAAACAAGCTATAAAAGACATTTTGAGGACAATGAAATTTGCATATAAACAATGGAATTATGGCTAATTTTCACATATGTATCGATATTGCCTGTTGATCAGAATTCAATCTGACATCAAAGGAGGGCCATTTTTGCCTGTCCAGTGTGGCTCAGTGGATTGAGTGTTGTCCCATGGACTGAAAGGTCCCAGTTTGATTTCTGGTCAGGGCACATGCCCGGGTTGTGGGCTTGCTCTCCAGTAGGGGGCGTGCAGGAGGCAGCCGATCTATGTTTCTATCTCTCCCTCTCTCTCTAATCAATAAAAACATACATATTTTAAAAAGGAGGGCCATTTTTCAGCATTATTCAAAATACTGTGTTATGTACACTAAAGGAAATCTTAAAAGGCAATCCATCTCAGCATATTTAACATGTCGGCCGTCATAGGAATAGGTATTGAAGCATCCTAAGGTATCAACTTTGAGGAGGTGAAAAAATTTGGAGGTACAAGTTCCAGGCCATTAGTTACAAACCGAGTCACATTATCTTCTAGGGGTACCAGTGGAATACCAGCACTCACATAGTTGATGCCCACTGGTGACCAGCCACTCGGGACAACACTGTCCTAGTGGACACCAGTCAAGGGTGCCTTATTATGGATATATTAGTTGAGGTCCCTGCAGGAGAGTCCAGCACCTATTGGAGTTCGGGAGACTTAAATGAAGGGGCTCTCAGCTGAGACAGTAGCAGTTTCACGGCACATTAGCAACAGCTGGAGGTTGTTACCACCCAGCAGGAGCCAGAGCTGTGGGGCAGGCGGGAAGGGCCCACACGGGGAGCTGGAGGACACGTGTCCTCTACCAGGACTACCCCAACCTGTCTCCTCCCACCTCCATGCTCCCTGGTGGCTGAACCCAAATGAGTAGGGAACCCCCCCACCCCTGTGCTGTTCTTAGAGCTTAGACCTCAGGCAGGGGAGGGCCCAGGGAAACAGAAAACCGAGTACCTGGACCCTATATTCACCGGATTAGCTCACATCTGAGATTTCAGAGAATTTTCAGTAAGTAAATAGGCGTAAGAGCCTTTTCAAAAATTGTTATTAAGGATAGAATTTGTTAAATTATTTTGGCTTCCAGTTATTTTACAAAGGAAGAATTATGATTAATTGTGCTTTTTAAAAACTCTTCGGTTCTCCATGTTATAGTGACATTTTTAATGAGTTACAGGCAGCCTCTCCTCTTTAGTAAATGCCATAATTTATTTTTATTTTTTTCTCTTTATTGATTTAGAGAGAGAGGAAGGGAGAGGGAGAGAGGGATAGAAACATCGATGAGAGAACATTGGTTGGCCACCTCCTGCACACCCCCCACTGGGGATAGAGCCCACAACCCAGGCATGTGCCCTGACCAGGAATCGAACTGGCAAGTTCTTGGTGCATGGGTCGACACTCGACCACTGAGCCACACTGGCCAGGTAGTGACATAGTTTAAAGAGATATGAGACTGGGAAAGATATATCAACTTCACACTTGGCTAATGTACAGATAGGCCTACATAGTCTGTTGACCATTTTGCTCACCACTGAGCTGGGACAGCACCTTCTAATTTCGTGATTGTCCTAGAACTTTCAAAGTGGCCTGTTGGTAACAATTACACAGATTTTTTTTTAAGTAAAATTCTATAACTTGCTTTCACGCTGTCTTCGAGATGTAAAGCTAAGGGCCTTGTCACCTCCTTCCCCTGTGACACCTTGTGAGCACTGAAAAGGGGCCGCAGGCTGGGAGCGGCCAGCAGCAGCTCGGTGGATGCTTGAGGACCATTTCCCCAGCCCGCGTGGCCTGAGGCCGGCAAGCAGGCGGTCGGTCAGCGAGCACAGGGTGGGGAGGGCTCCGGCACGGACATCAAGTTATGGGGGAGAAGCGGGGCTCGCCCTGGCCAGGTGGCACGGTTGGTTGGAGCATGGTCCAGTGCACCAAACAGTTTTGGTCAGGGCACATGCCTAGATTTCAGGTTTGATCCCCAGTTGGGGTGCCCAATCGATGTTTCTCTCCCTCTCCTCCTCCCCCTTCCTCACTCTTAAATATCAGTAAACATATCTTGGGGTGAGGATTTTTAAAAAAGTGATAGGGCTCAACCAAACAGTGGGACGTGGACTGAGGGAAGGGCCAGACCGTGGAGACAGTGAGGAGAACGAAAGGACCGACAGCCAGGGAGGGATGCAGGAGGGGTGGGGTCACCACGCGTGACTCACGGCTCCATCCGGCCAGCTAAGGCCCAGCACTGCTCCCAGCCATCCCCACAATGACATTTCCATGCACCCGACGCGCTAGCACCGAGCCAAAGCGGCAGGGCCTGTTCTTCAGGGCACAGCGCAGCGGCATCAGGCGCGGTCCCATTGTGCGGCCGTCACCGCTGCTTCTCCCTGGAACTCTTATTGTCCCATACTGAAACTCTGCACCTGTTTGGATGAACCTTTAAACAAAATCGGACCTTGAGCTGATTTTTTCCATGCTAACCGGCAGGTGAGCAAGACCAGATCAGTTAGACAAGATGAAAGCACCCTCCTTCCTCACTTGGTTTTGCAGCCCGACTTCAGAGACCTCACGACAGTGCCACTGAAGGGTCCCCATTTGACGGACTAGTTTGCTGAGGACCAGAAGTTGAGGGACTTGACCAAATTCTCACAACTCGTTAGTCGCGTTACTGGGATATGAGCACGTCTGACTTGTTTCCAAATCCAGCTCCTGCTGCTGCAGAATGAGGTGCACCAATGTGATCTCAACACCCTTGTCCCTTCCAGGTTTAGAAACTTGTTCTCTAATTTTCATTCCAAAGTTTTCCCCAGCCCTTTGAACCTGACACTGGCGGTTCAGTGCTTGGGAAAGAACCATGGAACGGGACTTGGGAAACCTAATTCTAGTTAGTGGTGAGACCTTGGGTAGGTCACTTACCCTCTGCCAATCTCATTTAGCCCCAACAGCAGATGGACAGAGTATCATTAACGTTCTCTCTGCGCTGCCACTGCGGGACCTCGCGATTAGATGGAAGAGTTCTTTGGTCAAGCGACAAATCCTCAGGAACCCCAAACACGTGCCGGACCCAGTCCCTGCCCTCCCGGAGCTTACCTGCAGATCGCAGAATCGGCCCTAAGTTATTGTCTACGTTCTCCTGAGAATGGGGATTATTTGGCCATTTGGAAGAGTGACATTGCATGTGGGGAAAATGCCATCAGCTTCTGAACTGTGCTTTTGTGGAGGCGAAGTTCCCAGGAGTCGGCAGCTGCTGCAAGCCTGTTGGTTGCCCGCTGCCTGTGCTCCCACCAGCACGCAGCGAGTACAGGAACGAGAGAGAGAGAGAGAGAGAGAGAGAGAGAGAGAGAGAGTTTCTGTCCTCCAGAGCGGAGTCTAGTGGGGTGGGGGTGAGGACAGTGAACACATAAAAGGCAAACGTTTGGTGTCACAGATGCGCGAGTGCTGTGGATGTAAATACTGAAGGACGGTGGGGAAGACTGGAGGGTGTTGCTGTTTCATGTTCCAGAGTGGGAAGGGAGGGTTTCGCTGATCAGACTTGAAGAGACTTGAAGGAATTTAGAGGGAAGAGCGGGAACAGCAGATACAAGCCTGGAGCAAGGGTGCGTCTGGTGTGGCTCAGAAGGGGGCCAGCGGGGTGCAGCAGCGTGAGTGAGAATAAATCCAAATCAGGTCAGGGAGGGACTTGGGTCAGGGGACTTGGCTTATACTCTGAGTGTGATTAAGTCAATAAATGGTCTGCAGCAGAGGAATCCCGTGATTTGATTTATGATTTTAAAGGGTCATCTGGTGCAGATCGGGGGGCCCAGGCAAAATCAGGCAGCCCAGTTTGAAGATGATCAGACTCTTCCAAAGAGAGATGGTGGTGGTTTGGACCAGGTAGAAGTAGTGGAGGTAGAGGGAAGCAGAAAAACTAGAAATCAAGGAGACTGCTTGATGGGTTGGATTTGGGATGTGGGAGGAGGAGAGAGGTCTAGGGTGACTCCAAGGTCCGTGGCCTGCGCCGGGAGGATGGGGCTACCGAGCACTGAGAGAAGGAAGGCTCCACACAGCAGATTCTGGTGCTGTGGTGACAACCCAAGTGGCGTTTTCCCCAAGAGGTGCTCTTAAGTAGGCAGCTGGACATGCTAGTGCAGCAAAGGGAAGGCAGCAGGTGGGGGTTGCATATTCCAAAGGCTGGAGGGGGGGAAGCATCTTCCAGGAAATGGTCAAGAGCCAGGTTTTTGTTGTTGTTGTTGTTTTCATTCAATATGCAGGGTTTGAGCAACAGATATAAATTACATAAGTGAAAGGTCCCTGGGGTTGTCTATACTTTTTAAGATGAACCCTGGGACCCAGCACCAGGAGCACCTGTTTGTCTTGGTTTGCCTAGGACTTTGTGTGTTTTAGCATTGAAAGCCTGCAAGCTGGAAACCTCAGTCCTGGACAAACTGGGACAGCTGGTCACCCTCCACCAACGAGCCACTACACCTGCTGGAATTCTTGTTAGAAAGCAACCCTCAAAGCTGTGGTCAGGCCACAGGTATGGCTTTTGGTTCAGATAATATGCAGGGCCAGATTTTGGTCCGTCCATAAACACACTGGAGGACTGCCTATGTGGGCACCTTCGGGGTGGTCAAATTGTGTGGGTTGGTTAAAATATTTTTTTTATTTTTCATTTTTTCTGAAGAGTTCAACCTGTGTAGGGAACCCAATATGTATTTTTCATAAAACTTCTTTGGAGTTTATATTCTTCATGGTGGACATTTTTGTTCTTTTTTTAAATTCATTTATCATCACCCAAGGACATGTTTATTGATTTTTAGAGAGAGGGAAAGGGGGTGGAGAGAGAAACATCAATTGTGGGTTGCGGAGATCAAACCCACAACCTCAGTATGTTCTCTGACCAGGAATTGAACCTGCAAATTTCAGTGTATGTGACAATACCCTCCAACCAACTGAGCCACATTGGCCAGGCCAGAGCTGTTTATTTTTTTAATTATGTAAGTAATTTATTATTTTCAGAAAGAGAAGCAATTTAAATAATTATAAGCTACAAAGAAAGAATAAACTGAAATTTCCTGAGTTCATACTACCCCAAGAAAATACTGTTAGTATTTTGGCATTTAATTTTTCACTGTTTAGCATTATTTCTATTATACACATTTCAATACATACATATAAATGAATTTCTGGTCTTTTAAGAAATATAAGGGCCAGCTGGTGTGGCTCAGTGGATTGAGCATCATCCCATGGACTGAGAGGTACTGGTTTGATTCCCCATCAGGGCACATACTTTGGTTGCAGGCTTGATCCCCAGTAGGGGGCGTGCAGGAGGCAGCCAATCAATGTTTCTCTCTCACATTGATATCTCTATCTCCCTCTCCCTTCCTCTTTCTCCAAAAAAATCAATAAAAGCATATTTTAAAAAAGAAATATAAGGACACTATTTGCATTGGATTGATTTGGGAAGTAGATCACCTTTGGGGTAGGAAGTGAGAATGTTGACCTAGGTTCACTGTGTAATTGCAGTTTATGTCTGTTTCAGGAAGTTTTAATTAAGGAAATCCATTAATGCTTTAATTTTAATTGGATGTTTAAATTATGTAGAAGTACACCCTGGTGAGGTGATGAAGACCTGGTTATAAAATGAAACCTCAGATTTTCTTCAAAATAAAATTGGGAGTGTGGGGGTGCAGAGTGTAGATGAGAGGGACTGCCCACAGTGATAATTATTGAAGTGGGATGATAGAGATGGGGGGCTTCTTATACTCTTTCATCTTTGGTAGAGTTGGACATTTTGATAATAAAGTTAAAACAGACAACAATAAGCCCAGGAACTGGCTCATGATGATAGATAAAACTGACTGAGGATATCCGGTCAAGATGGTAGCGTAGGTAAATGCAGTATCGTGTCTTCCCACAACCACATCAAAGTTACAACTAAACTACAGAACAATCATCGTTCAAAACCACCTGAAATCAAGCTGAATGGAAGTCCTACAACTACGAAATTAAAGAAGAAGCCACATTGAGACTGCAATCAAGACTCAATTACAACAGAAGGGTGTAAAATCCACACAAGTGGTGCACCTTGAGGGCACAGCTGGGTGATCAGGGAGGCTGTGCCACTGGACCCTACAGGACACCTACTACAACAGGCCACCCTAGGAAGCACAGGTGACACAGCAACTCTACCTAATATATAGAAACAAACACGGAGGCAGCCAAAATGAGTAGACAAAGAAACAGGTCCCAAATGAAAGAACAGAACAAAACTCTAGGAAAAGAACTAAGCAAAATGGAGATAAGCAACCTAACAGATGCAGAGTTCAAAACACTGCCTATAAGGATGCTCAATGAATTAGTGAGGGCCTCAAGAGCATAATAAAGGACAAGTCAGAAATTAAGGAAGCACAGTCAGAAATGAAGGAGGCACTAACTGAAATAAAGAATAATTTACACAGATTCAGTAGTAGAGTAGGTAAAGCCAAGAAGCAAACCATCGATTTGGAATATAAGGAAGCAAAAAACACCCAATCAGAACAGCAAAAAGAAAAAGAATCCAAAAAAATGAGGAGAGTGTAAAAAACCTAACTTAAAGCATACCAACATTCACATCTTAGGGGTGCCAGAAGGAGAAGAGAGAGAACAAGAAATGGAAAACCTATTTGAAATAATAATGACAGAAAACTTCCCTAACTTGGTGAAGGAAACAGACATACACGTCCAGGAAGCACAGAGAGTCCCAAACAAGATGAACCCCAAGAGGCCCACACCAAGACACATCATCATCAAAATGCAAAAGGTTCAAGACAAAGACAGAATTTTAAAAGCAGAAAGAGAAAAGCAGTTACTTACCTACAAGGGAGGTCCCATTAGACTGTCAGCTGATTTCTCAAAAGAAACTTTGCAGGCCAGAAGGGAGTGGCAAGAAATATTCAGAGTGATGAAAAGCAAAACCCTTCAACCAAGATTACTCTATCCTGCAAAGCTGTCATTTAGAATCGATGGCCATGTAAAGAGTTTCCCAGGCAAGAAAAAGCTAAAGGAGTTCATCACCACCAAACCATTATTATATGAAATGTTGAAGGGTCTTCTTGAAGAAAAAGATAAAAAATATGAACAAACAAAATGGCAATAAATACATATCTATTGACAACTGAATCTACAAACAAAGTGAATAAGCAGAACAGAAACATTCTCATAGATATAGAGAACATTTTGTTGGTTGCCAGATGGGAAGGGGGTTGGGGGAATGGATAAAAAAGGTGAAGGGATTAAGAAGTACAAATTGGTTGCTAGACTGACAAACCTCAAAGGGAAGGGGGTTGTGGGGTGGGAAGAAATAAACCAAAGACCTTCTATGCATATATGCATAACCAATGGACACCAACAATAGTGTGGGGAAGGCAGGAGGGGGGTGGGAGTGGGGCAGAGGGGGTCAATAGGGGGAAAGGAGGGACATCTGTAATACATTCAACAATAAAGTTAAAAAAATACATAAATAAAAAAACTGACTGAGGCCCTTCCCTCCCCATTTCTGGGACTTCTCTTTCCCTAAAAGCGCCGCTGCCATGACCAGTGACTAGTCACATAAAACTAACACCACGACCACGATGGCCAGCCCACAAGCTCTCCCTTACCTCAAGGCATCCTCACCAAAGATTCCGGGAGGCAGGATACCAAAGGTGGGTGGGGGTGGGGGCAGCAACCTCAACAACCCTTTGCAAGCCTGATGGTTGTTTCACAAATTTGTGTTAATTCTTGTTTTTCAGGCAAATTTTTAAACCTCTGAGCCTCAGTTTCGAAATCAGTGAAATAGGAGTAATTACCCTTACTTCATAGCACAGAAGTAAATAAAATATGCATATAGCCCGGCCGGTGTGGCTCAGTGGACTGAGCATCATCCCATGGACTGAGAGGTCCCGGTTTGATTCCTGGTCAGGGCACATGCCCGGGTTGTGGGCTCGATCCCCAGTAGGGGTGTGCAGGAGGCAGCTGATCCATGTTTCTCTCTCACATGGATGTTTCTATCTCTCCCTTCTTCTCTCTCTAAAAAAACAAACAAACAAAAAGAACACAAACATATTTTAAAAAATAATGTATATATAATGGTCATATACAAATACTGAATCATTACATTATTATCCTGAAATTAATATATTGTTATGGCCATTATACCTCAATTAAAATATAAATTTTAAAAAATTACCTGGCAGCGTGCCTGACCCTGCAGGTGGCCAGTATTCATCACCATCCCTTCTCCTGAGCTACGCTGACATCTAAACTTACAATAGACATTGTGTCCATATAATATTTTGTAACAGGATGAGAAAAATATTGCCATAAAACCTGGTATTTGAATTCCTCTGAGGAAAGGAACTGTCTTCACTGGGAAAATGAATGTGGTAGTAACACTGGGGGCAGAATACGACATTCTAAGAATCTGGCCGAAGACAAGCCCCGGAGACAGCAAGATCCCAGGGCCACCTATCGTGTAATTTTTAGTTGCTTGTGTTGCTTTCTTGTAAACTCTTTTCTGTAACATCTTTCACACACGTATGCTTGTGCGGGTGGTATTTGTATACAGGAAAGACAGGGCTGGATTCTTTCGCCAGATCACCTCCCAAGGAAGGAGGGACTAGGTGAGCACGGTGACTTTGCAGACCCAGGATCTTAAAGCCAGAAGTGAGCAGGAGATTAAGGTCCCGTGAAATGCATGACTCCTTTGGTGAGGTCCTAGTTCTGGTTTGAGGGCTCCCGCTGAAATATGGATTATTTTTAAACAGAAAAGCCAAGCAAGCGACCATGATACTGTTTGTGCTAAGTGGCAGATGCCACCAGGAAATAACTTAGAGAGATGGCTTCTTGGAGCTGTCCTGATAGTTACAGAGGAGATGGAGGATGAATGGGGCCTGCAAGTCCCTCATAAATCGGATTGGTCCAAGAAAAGAGTCTCTCAGAAAGACAGACTTCCCCCCTCCTAAAAAAGCAGGACAATTTGCTTGTAACTTAGACCTCTCATGCTTTCCAAAGAGATGTGTGCATCTAAGAGACACACATCTGTGTAAACACAGGAAAATTCAAGACAAAACGAGATGAGAACCATGAAGAAGCAAGGAGAGAGTGTGGGAACGAGGGGAGGTGTGGCTTGGGCATCTGAGCCTTCTGCTAAGCCCAGGGAGACGGGGTCACAGTTCTCCACAGCTGACAGAGGGAGTTGCACCAGCTCGGGAGAGGGCTGGGTTCTAGGCAATGTTTCTTCCAGGACCTGTTCCATCTCTGTGTACGTAAGCGCCTGCTCTGCAGAGCCCAAGGGCCGGTGCCATCAATATTCCAGAAGACACAGAAAGGCTCACATAAAGGTGGGCCAGAGAGGGTGTTATATTGGCAAATTATAACATGACTATGACAGATAATGAGCCTTAAAAATTATTTAGATGTGCATAATATATCTGAATCCCGGAGTCTCCATAAAACATGAAAATAAGAACCGGCACGCGTCAGTAAGTGGAAGAACAACATGAATTGCCATCAAATATGAACACAGTTAAAATGAATTAGTCATAAACTATATTAAAATGAAGGCCACGGATAGGTGGATTTATGATTTGCACTAAAATGTGAAAGAATGATAATAGCACTTAATCTTAAGCTATCAAACTTATTTTTTTAATGTGCTTCAGATACTAGCCGTACAACTTGAGATGTCTAAATCATAAAACAGAATTATAGCCCAAATGATTTAAACAGTGACGTAAAACTAAAAACTGAGTTGTTTCACACCCAAGAGCTTATAGATGCCTGAACAAAATCAAATTCATGAAGAAAATAAAATTTAAAAAAAAGTTTATTGGCATTGATGACTTTGCAGGAGACTCCAGACAGGCTCCAGGGAGGAAGTGGGAGAAAGGAAAGCTTCGTCAGCTGCTGAGAGCTGGCTGAATGCCACCGTGCCTGCTGCCTGCCACTCCAGGAGGCAGCCCAGGGTTCAAGAGCATAGTGTCCTGTAACAATGCAACCCCATAATTTAATCAGCCCCCACTACCCACCCCGTCACTCTAGATTCTTAAATGTTACTGGGTGTTTCATTGTTTGAAATAACCAAGTCCCATACAAAATACATTAAATTTAGGAAAGGGGTCCTGGCCACTTTGGCTCAATGGTTAGAGCATTGGTCCACGGTCCAGAGAGACCCGGGTTCGGTTCCCTCTAAGGGCATGTACCTCGGCTTCAGTTTGTCCCCAGCCCTAGTTGGGGCTGTGCAGGAGGCGGCCACTCTATGTGTCCCTTTCATGTCGATGTTTCTCTCTCTCCCTCCCACTGTATCTGAGCAAAAATGGAAAAATGTCCTCAGGTGAGGATAAAAAAATAAATAAAATAAAAAATTTTGAAAAAATAAGAAAAGGGAGAGAAATAAACCAAGTGCCTGGCTATTAGATTCTTTTTTTTTTTTTTTCTTTGTTGATTTTAGAGAGAGAGGAAAGGAGAGAGAGAGATAGAAATGTCGATGAGAGAGAACATGGATTGGCCACCTCCTGCATGCCCCACTGGGAATAGGGCCCACACCTGGGCATGTGTCCTGACTGAGAATCGAACCGGTGACCTCTCAGCACATGAATCGATGCTCAACCAGTGAGCCACACCAGCCGAGCGGCAGTTAGATTCTTTATCTGTTAAATCAAGTCTCATCTCATGGCCTTCTTTATAAATAAAAGAGGCATTAGCATGTAGAAGGAGAGGCAAAAAGCCAGAAAAAAAACACCTTTTGAAATTCTAGTGACCTGGATTTCTGAAAAATTACTGAACCATACGCAAATCCATTTCCAAAATCCCCATACCCTTTGCAAGTCTGCAAATCCAAGTTAGTCATGGAAACCCCTGGCATCTGATGAGAAAGATGTCCATAAAATCAACTGCTATTATTTATTAGACACCAAATATATACCAGGCACTGTGCCAACTGCTCACCCTACAGTTGGTGTAGAGAAAGGGTCTACTTGGTGACTCCACCTTGTCAGGTAAAGTCCTGTCCCGTCTGCTCGCAGCCTCCGGGCTCAGTTCCCCGCTCCTGCCACAAACTTCGGGTGATGTCCCACCTGGCTTGGAGTATACTCCTCACCCATCCTGATACTTACCAGTTCTCCATCCACCAGGTCCGGGCACAGCCAGGGAGGTGTTACCAGCCCTCCCGTGCAGAATCCCCCCTCGGGTGCTCCTAGGTTTGGCGTCCACAGCACGGCATTTGAGCTTCTGACCCAGAATTTAAAGTTAGAAGTCACCTCAGAGATTGAGTTCTGGAAGTAAGAAATGTCCAAACCTTAGGGAATTTTTATGAGTATTTGAGCCAAACTTATCAGTGGCCTGGAAGCAAAATCTCAGTAGAATGAGAAAATGCTCTGGAGAATGGCAGTTTTTCAGCTTATTTTATACATCATAATAAAAGGAGGGGACGTAAGGAGGGTTCCATGAAATCCATTGGAGGTAGATTAAGGGGGTGGAAGAAAGCAAATCGAGGAAATCTCTGGGATTGGATAAAAAGACAAAATAGAGAAACACATACTTCTTTTACATTGGTGGGTACAGGACAATTAATAATAATCATTCACAGCACATAGAGACGGCATCAGGAACAAAATACCAATGAGATGTTCTGTGGTCTTTTTTTAAAATTTATTGATTGATTGATTTTAGAGAGAAAGAGAGAAGGGTGGGAGAGAGAGAGAGAGAGAGAGAGAGAGAGAGAGAGACATTGATTTGTTGTTCCACTTATTTATGCATTCTTTGATTGATTCTTGTATATGCCCTTACCAGGGATTGAACCCACAACCTTGATGTGCCTGGATGATGCTCTAACCAACTGAGCTACCCAACCAGGGTAAGTGTTCTGTGGTCTTGTGCTCTGGTCAGCTGTCATGCCCTGAGGGTCTAAAAAATATCATTCTGACAGGTATGTTATCTTAGGTGCAAAAAGATAATAGACTCACTTAAGGTGAGCTACAGGCCCAGAACGTGACTACCCGCCATGACCTGCTTTTGGTTAGGAATTTCTGTTCAGATCATCCTATGTGGTTACTTTTGGTCTCTGAGTTTGTAAGGCCTGTCATGTGAACCTTTCATGAACTTGTCAGGTTTAGTCTGTGACTCCTTTTTCATCCACAGAAGTCAATTTTCAGATGAAATATCTGTGACCAGAGAAGTAGAGGGACCACCAGGCCAGCTGGGGGAAACCTTAGAACATGAGTGTCCTGGTCTTTTGCTCTTTGTACTACCCAGTTTAATCTCTTTTGCTAATGATGAAACTTGATAATTTATTGATGGGTGAGAACCAACACATTGGAGAGTCTATAAGATCTGTAGCAACAGCCAGATGGTCCCTAATAAAACATTAATAAAGCAAAAGCAGATGGCATTAATAAAATATTATACAAACATGCCTGAGAGCCATCAACAGCATTTTTTTCTGGACCTGCTAATAATGAAGAATTTACCAGACAAGACGTAAAAGAGGAAATCGGCCTCTAAATTGTGATCTGAGAAAATGTTTTTGGTTCTAGTAGATATTTTGGATAATAAAAGATTTTAAATATAATTTGATCCCAACGACAACACTTCAGGAGAAACAGAAGGAAGGTCCAATAACTTCCACCTTAGCTGAAAATCCAGCCCCAAACTAGGTTACCCCATTTTCCCACTTTCCTAGAAAAAGAGATTTCTGGATGACATAAAAAAAGAATATGTTTTAATATCAGCACAATAGAAATCATTAAACTGAAATTCAGACATAGTTGTAGGAGTCACTATTCCAGAGAACTCTTAAGAACAGAAGAATTAACAACCTCCTTTGAGTGAGTAAATATTATTTTACCTGAAAGGGAAAAGTTGGACTTTCTGAATTGCATTTATTTGCTTTTTATATTATGTCTTTATTGATTTTAGAGAGAAAGGAAGAGAGAGGGAGAGAAAGATAGAAACATGGATGAGAGAGAACACGGATTGGCTGCCTCCTGCATGCCCCTCTGAAGATTGGGCCCACAACCTGGGCATGTGATGTGACCAGGAATCGAACTGGCAACACTTGGTGCATGGGTCAATGCTCAATCACTGAGCCACACCGGCTGGGCTCTGAATTGCATTTAAATGTTTACTTCCTCCCCAAATTTATCTGTCAGGGCAGAGTCAGAGTTAAGGCATGGACTCAGATTTGAGTTTAAATCCTGGTATCAGCAGTTTCAGATTTGTAGGATGCCTCTAAGATTTAGTGTTTTTCTTTTGTAAAATAGAGATAGTTGTACTCTTTGGATTTGTACAAAGATTCAACAAATTAATGTATATAAAGGACCATGCTGGACACAAATTAATCATTCAAAAAAATGTAGCTATACATGAACCTGGTACCAACTGTTACTAAGCTGAAAGTTAACAGGGTTGTGAAATAATTAGTGGTTTCCTTTTTGTAATTCTTCCTCCGATCTTTCAACTTCCTGGCCAAACCCTGCTATTCAGAAAAAAATCTGTATCAACATTTATGCCTTCATGTGAATGTTTGTTGCAGTATGACTTCCTTTGGGAATATTTAATTTCAAGCCTGTAGGGATAAGGGGTTGGTGGATGAATTATTTGTAACCTTGTGATATGCATTCTTGAAACTTGGCCAGCCCAGGAACAAAGTGTGTGTGTGTGGACAGACAGGTTTGACTGATAGGTAGGAAGACTGCCTTGGGTGCAAATGAATGCTTTGTTTGCATGTGAATAAGATAAGGTTTGCATGACAAAGAGTTGGAAGACCACTCAGCGAGGATAATGGGCCGTAGGCCCAGGCATGGCTGGGTTTGTTATTTTTAGCTTTAAAGTCTCCTTCCACCATAAAAAGTGAGAGACAACCCTAGGCTATATGGTTTGCAGAGATGCCATCTCAAGGAAATAATTTACATAAATCCACTTGTAACCTGGGGGAACCAATCCACAAATAAATGGGACTGCATCCAAAGATCTGGAGCATTTGCTCCCTTGCAAAGCTCCCTCTCACTCCAACCAGAGTGTGCTTGTAGTTCATTGCGTTGCACCAATCCCAGCAGGCTGAGAGATGGCAAAGCCTATTTCTTTCTTTCTTTTTTTTAATATATATTTTTATTGATTTGAGAGAGAGAGGAGGGAGAGGGAGAAAGAGAAACATTGATGTGAGAGAGAAACATCCATCAGTTGCCTGAGAAACATCCATCAGTTGCCTTCCATACATTCCGTGACCTGGGACCCAACCTGCAACCCAGGTATGTGCTCTGACTGGAAATTGAACCAGCAACCTTTTGGTGCACAGTACAATACTCAGCCAGGCTTGGGCTTCAAGCCTACTTATAATTCTGGAATACTTGGCTAATCATTGCTAGAGGGAATGTCTGGCATTACCCTGTGGGGACAGGGTTTTTGGTGAGGAGGGAGGAATGAGAAATGGAACCTTGGGAGCTTTCAAGCATGCTTGTTTGAATTTCCTGGTTCCTTCTTTGCAAAGTCCTAATCAGACTAGTTTTTCCAGGATGCATTTTCTGACAACTTTCCTTCCCAAGTAAGAATTACTGGGTTCTGTGGGGGAGAAATGAACTTTCATCTACCCTCAAGGTTCTTCTGGATGGTCTAATAATCAAATAGACATGGGTCAGATTAGCAAGAGAAAATAACTAAATTTAATACATACATATGTACGGGAACCCCACATCTATGAGAGGGTCAGAGACGGCATGCAGGAGAGGTTTATGACAGAAAGGGTGAGATATAAGGCATCCTGAGCTAGGGCTGAGTTCATGCACTTGGGAGCTTCAGAGGGTCATTGCAGGATGATAAGAATAGTAAATAGAAGTTTGTCCTGCCATATAGAGAGATCACAAGAGGTTATCTCTGATAATAGCTTATTATGGGCAAGGCCTCAAATTCAAAGAATTCAAATTCACCTAGGCAGTTAAAGGGAGGGGCAGGATTTTCTCTTGAGTCTGGGGCTAAAGTTGCCTTTAGCTCAAAGTAGTCTGCATACCATGGAGGCATATCTTGGGGTGGCTTGTTATGAACCCCACAGTTCTTTTTTGAATTTTCCTGCAGGTCACTCTGCTAGTCATTATGGGCTTCTTAAGGTCAGGGAATGGTTTAATGTAAGTTCATAGTGGGCACTTGATGATGTTTATAGAATGAAAGGTAATTCCAAGGAATTGGAAACCATTTTCCTGTATCTATTGGGTGCCAGATTAATCACAGTGACCACACGAATCGGGCGTCATCATCTCCACTTTACAGATGAGAAAACTGAGGCTTGGAGGAGGGGTAGCAGCAAGTGGGAGGTGGGCATGGGCCCCAAACTTAGTGCATGGGCCCCAAACTTAGTGCATGGGCCAACTCCAAAATCCTGAATCAGCCAGGACTTAATAAGCTGTCCACGTGGGCATGGCATTTGCCTGTTTGGTTGGTTTTTGGTGTGTTAGAGTTCTCCAGAGAAACACAATCGATAGGATATATCTATACAGATGTATAATATACAGATGTACAATATCTCTGTATAGATATATAACATTACCTGGGGAAATTTTTCTCTGTACTTCTATAAAGATATCTGTATGTCTACATATAGATATATAGATATATCCTATTGGTTCTGTTTGGTTCAATATATAGATATTTACCTATATCTATATATGAATAGATTTATTATAGGAATTGGCTCTCATGATTATGGAAGTTGAGAGTCCCAATCTCTACCATCTCCAAGCTCAAAAACCAGGAAAGCCAGTGGCGTAATTCAGCTCAACTCTAAGGGTCAGAGAACCAGGAGCACCAAGATTTGAGGACAGGAGAGGATGGATGCCCCAACTCAGGCAGCGAGAGCACATTCTCCCTCCTTCCACCTTCGTGTTTTGTTCAGACCCTGAAGGTTGGATGATGCCCACTGCGTCGGTGAGGGAGTCTTCTTTACTCAGCCTGGAGATCCAATGTAATCTGTTTCTAGAAACACTCTCACAGATGCACCCAGAAATAATGTCTTACCAGCTATCTGGTCACCCGTTCACCATCACGGTGTTGATGCTCTGCATGTGAGGACGTTAGCCCAGGAAGACGGCTGTACTGGCAGAAAGCGAGCCTACTTGAACTGCGAAGGCCCCGGGTGTCCATTTCCCACTGGCTGCATCGACTCGTCAGAGAACCAGCCTGCTCACGGCAGGTGCAGTTCTCATGGGGAAATGAAGCTTGAAGATTTCAAAGTATACTATTAGGGAAAAAAATGCTCTGGCCAGGTGGCTCAGTTGGTTGGAGCATCGGCTTGTACACCAAAACATCCCAGGTTCAATTCCCCGTCAGGGCACATACCTAAGTTGTATATTTGGTCCCTGGTCAGGGCACTTACAGGAGGCAAGCAATTGTTTCTCTTTCTCTCTCTCTCTTCCTCCATCCCCTTCCCCTCTCTCTAAAAATCAGTAAAAACATATCCTTGGGTGAGAATTAAGTAAAAAAAAAATCCACCTCTACCAATATTTCGAAGCAAAGTAAACTCTCAGGGTGTCAAAGGTGCCCAGAGGTGGCGTCCATGCCCGGCTCTCTGAACGGTCTGCCCATCTGTGGTTCGGATGAACACAGTGTTTCACTGGTGCTTTTAGCAACCAGTCAAGATTGAGTCAGATGCCAAGACGGTTTTTCCTCAACAGACTGCTTTTTTCCATTGCAATTAGCCTTTTTTTAAGAACCTTACCCAATAAAAGTGTATACAATTCTCACTCTCCCCGGACAATTAAAACTCAGGTAAAAAGTTTTATCTGTAATAATTGTTATTGATGAAAATACCATCTCTTTCTATCACTCGCTTCTCCATGTTTTCTTATATATGCTCTAAGCCAGGTGTAGGATTAAGAAAGGTCTAATTTTTTAATAGTATGTGTTCTCTCATCTGAAAATAAATTATTTAAACTGCAAACAGGGTGGCCATCTGACTCTCCTCAAGTTGGGTCTGCTGCTGCTCTCAGAAACCCATTTCCCCTTTTATTCCTGGCCTCAAAGTCCACATTTTCTAGCTTCCTTTGTGGCTAGGGGGACCATGTGACTGATTTCTGGGCAAAGAAAGGTACACTGAAGTTTCTGGCCCATGAAAATCTTCCGTGAGCACCCAGCCCGTGTGGCTCAGAGGTTGAGCATCGACCCGTGCGCCAGAGATCACCAGCTTGATTCCCGGTCAGGGCACATGTCCAGGTTGTGGGCCAAATCCCCAGTGGGGGTCATGTAGGAGGGGGCCAATCGATGTTCTCTCTCATAGATGTTTCTCTCTCCCTCTCACCCTCCCTCTTTTTTCCTCTCTCTCTAAAATCAATAAAGAGAAAAACAATTTTTAAAAATAAAAGAAAATCTTCCATGAGGGAGCCTCCAAGCTCTTTTCTTCTGCTAGAGACCTCCATGCCCGGGCCACCCTGGCAGCCTTGAGTGGAAAGGGCAGAGCTTCCATCAGCCTGGTTCTAGAAGGAACAGACTAGTCTCCTCCACCTCCACCTCCCACACTCTGGATCTACCTTTGACTGTTCACTGACTCCCCTTGACCTGATACTTTTCCTCCTCCACGTGTTAGATGCTCCAGCCAAGCCCCCCCATGGCACAGGACCACTGAGCGCCTCACCCTTTATCCTTATTGTTTCTCTGTCTGCCTTACCAGATAGACTCCTGAGCTCTGAGAGGATGGACTGATTTTCCCTCGTTCACCATTGTATCCTCAGTATCTAATATACCTGACACATAGTAGGTTTAAGAAATGCTTGGTAGATTAACCAAATGGATGCATGGACTCCACCCCTCTCTTACTGAGTGTAGCAAAATCAGACGCTGAGCGATCATTACAAATAATGACAATGAGAAGAGGAAAGCATGCACCGCTCGGAACTGCCTTCCTCGGGAGTGTTTCCATACACCTGGCGTCCGGTGGACACTGCTGGTCTTCGCTGCATATATCCTAATGCTGCCAATGATGTTTCTACATGAACGGCGAACAAATATATAGCAGTTTTTACTAGCTTTGTTTATGAAAAGGGCATTTCATAGAAACCAGTGTGGTTGATGGAAGAGTTCTGGCCATTCTTTGCTGTTTTTCATTGAGGTATAATCTTCTCTGAACAGGGCCTTGCTTCAGCAATAGAATGCTGTGGAAGTCACGACAGGGGCTAGGTCCCAGACAGAACTTCTGCCTTCCTTCTTGGAACACTCCCTTTTGGAGCCCCGAGCCTCCACATGGGCAGTCCAACCTCCCTGAGACTACCATGATAAAGAGGGCACCTGCGGGGGGCCTGCTCCACAACCCCAGCTGTGTGCTCCCTCCGGCCATTCCTGCCAAGGCCTAAGGCATGTGGGCAAAGCCTCCTTGGATTCCCCAGACTACAGGTTCACTGGCTAAATTCCACTGAGGGATCCTGGTCAGTGCCACATGGAAGGAACTGAAGAACCATCCAGCCGAGCTCTGCCCTGTCTTCATGGAGTTGACATTCTAGGGAAGGGACAGATAAAATACTCTATCAGATAAGTATGATGTGTCCACATAGTCTTCAAATGGTGATCAATGGAAAGGAGAAAACTAAAGCAGGAGAGAACCAGGAGTTCCTGCAGGTTGGTGACCATCTGTACTTTGAATTCGAATACAGATGGTCTCTGACTTACGATGGTTCCACTTTTCATGTTTCTACTCTACAGAGGTGTGAAAGCAATATGCAGTGAGTGGATTGATTACACCTGGGAACATACTAGGACACTCTCTTGTAATACTGGGCAGTGGCAACCAGCCACAGCTCCCGGTGAGCCACACCACCACCAGGGAAAACGTTAGTACCACACAGTGTATTAGATGCTTTTGCCCAACTGTTCTGAGCATGTTTAAGCCAGGCTAGGCTAAGCTATGATGTTTGGTAGGTTAGGTGTATTCAATGTATTTTCACCTTGGGATGGGCTTATCCAAATGTAACCCCATCTTAAGTTGAGGGGCACCTGTAGTCAGGGAAGGCTTTACTGAGATGAATGCGGGGAGCTGGGGTAACTGTAGCCTAAGGGTATACCCAAAGCACTGGGCCCAAGAGAAAGCCCCGCCTCTTCTTGAGCCTTGAAGGCGGCCATGAAACTTAACAGTCCCGAGTGTAAGTTCTCAGAGGGCAGAACATTTTCTCCTTCATCAGAGGGCACTGCTGAGAAGATGCCCAGAAATACCGCCTGAAAGCTTCTACTGTTCAAGCCAGGCCACCAGCAAGAGTCTTTGGGCGTCAACTATGCGCAAACTCACTCGTCCGTCGTTCATGGAGCATCTTGTATGTGAGAGATGCGGGATTCTGCCTGGAGGAACTCAGAATGTAGTTACGTGAATTATTACTAATAAGCGTCAGGACTAAGTGTGGGCACCGTCACACCACAAATCCAGACCCTCCAGGCGCGGGCGTCAGGCTAGAGCGGCCTGGACGTCCCAGTGGGACCGCGAAGCCGCGGTGCCAGTCCACGCCCCACTGTTGGTGGCGGGTTCAGGCGGCTTCCAGGCGCAGAGCTCAAACCAAGGCGCGGCGGGAGGCAGGTGAGGTCTCTGGGGTGAGCCCTGGGGCGCAAGCGATGGGCCCCGGGGAAGTCCCACGGAGAAAGGGGACAGCTCACCCTGGGCCTTCGGGCAGGTCTCGGGACGCAGCCTGCCGTCCCCGGCCCCGCCTAGGCTTCCTGGCCCGCTGCGCCCCTCGCCAGCCTCCGCGCCGGGTAGCGTTCCGCCGGCCTGCGCAGCCCGCAGCCCGCAGCCCGCAGCCCGCAGCCCGCAGCCCGCAGCCCGCAGCCCGCAGCCCGCAGCCCCAACCAGCCCCTGGCCCCAGGGGGCGGGGACGAGCCAAGGTCCGCCTGCCTGCCCTGCCCTGTGAGCCTGAGCCCCCGCCCCAGCCCGCCCCTCCCCCGGGGCATCTTTGACTCGGCCGTACCCGGCGTGCGCGCGCGGAGCGGGTCTGTGGGGACAGTGCTGCCCGGGAGGTAAGTGCCGGCGGGCGGGCGTCCCGCTGCGGGAGCGCGTCCACAGGCTCGTTCCTCTCTGGGACACCCTCCTCTGTCCCTCCCCGGGGAGGCCGAGCCGTCGGCTGCCCGCAGCTGGACAGCTGTCCACGTCGCGCCCCTTCCTCTCGTCCTGCTCCCTAAGTCCCCCATCCCTTCCCCCTGCCCCCCACCCCCCTTCCCACTGCCACTTTCTTCCCTGGTTGTTGCAAGGGCAGCTGGTACTGTACCTTTGTCTTCCCGCGTCACCACCCCCTCCCCACTCCTTCATTCTTTGTTCCGGTTTCCCCTCCAGGGGGCCGGGGGGGGGGGGCGTGGGATTCGGTCTCTGCACCGGAAGGAGCCCCATTCGCCTGTGTCTGGATGGGAGGCCGGGTCTCCCCGGGTGTTCTCGGCCTCCGGTGGGATGACATCACAGCTGCTCCCCTGGCTTCCTGGGGCCCTGGTGCCCGCTTCCCTCTGCACCTGAGAGGTGAAGACTAGCGGGCGCTCTTGGGGGGGGGGGCGCCCTTTCGGGGCGTTGGTTGATGGGCGTTAGTGAGCGCGTCCCCGTTGAGAGCCTTCTGTGTTCCGGGAGTGAACGGGATGCGAGAGCACGTCCTGATATCGCTGCCTCCGGAGACAGACAGACAACTGGGTCAGAGTGGAATGAAGCACGTGCGGTGCGGCCAGAGAAGCTGAATCAATTACAGTCAATGAACTGGTTTCAAAATCCACCACCACCGTGCTCTTCGGATAAAGGAAAGCAGCGGGAGAAGTGAGCCCAGGCAGGTGGAGAGGCCTGGCAAAGATGCTCCTGCTCCCTGCCTGCCCCTTAGCCCCTTGCTTTCGGAGGAAGCTTTATAGTTTCCCCCAAGTGCTTTTCTTTTTGTTCTTTTTGAACCCTAAAGGGCACCGGAGGTTTTTTCTCTGTTCTTAGTCTCTTGTTGCCCCTCCACTTCCCCAAAGCCTTTGCCGCCTCATCCTGACTCCCTTTTCTAGCCCATGCCTGTTTTGTGACCATCATTTTAAAAATTTTATTTCACACAATGATTTTTATTTTAGAAAGAATTGGTAGGCTACCCAGCCTTTAATTTGTCTTCTTCTTATAAAAATGAGCTCAGGTACAGGGCTGTGAGCACCGAAGAAAGGTGAGAAAGGGCGACACCTCTGTTTCAATAGACTCACTTTCACTTTGTGATGTAGAAAACCGAAAATCATTCAAACTGTGCTGAAGTGAACTGGGACAAGTGCAGCAGTGTCTCGTTTCCCTAGGTAGTGTCCCATAGCCATGATTTCTGCATCCACCATAACTGAAGTTTACCCTTTGGAGCACATTTCTTAAAAAAATTTATTTTTATCCTCACCAGAGGACATTTTTGCATTTCAGATAGAGCGGGAGGGAGAGAGGGGGAAGAGAGAGAGAGAGAGAGAGAGAGAAACATCGATGTGAGAGAGACACATCGACTGGCTGCCATCCACACAACCCCAACCCAGGCCAGGGACAAACTGCAACCGAGGTACGTGCCCTTAGCGGGGTCTCTCTGGTCCGCAGGCCGACGCTCTAACCGCTGAGCCAAACCGGCCAGGGCTCAAGCACATTTTTTTTTACTTTACCAAATGTGTAATTTGTAGCCCAAATTAAAAAAATAAATAAAATTAAAAAACCGAGGAGTCAACAGAGCAGGGTGGTCAGGACCCAGGCCTGGGAGGCAGGTGGACCTCAGTAGGAATCTGGGCTCAGCATTGATTCTCTAATGTGACATTCAGTTCCCTCCAGGAACACACTTAGAGTGAACAAGTTGGGTTTGTTGCACTGAGGGAGACCTCACACCATGAGGAACCCCTGGGGGTCTCAGAGGTGGGTGTTAGGAAGAAGTTAAAGGATTTGGGCTTGTAGGCAATTTGAGGGAGAGTTTAAGGAAATGGGACTTTTCTCTGATGGATGCTACCAGGAAGTGGGGGAAATTGTATTGAATTTCTTCCTAAATCTTGTCTGAAAGGAGAAGACGGAAGCTGTGGTTGGCCAAGAAGCAGCAGTCACTCAGCCAGGACTGGAGGTTCTAGCGGAAGCCTTTGGTCATTTTTGTGGTTTGTTCATGTTTTGTCTGCAGTCAGACAAGATTATCAGAGGTCTTGTTTCGGTCTTGATCTGTCATGACTAGCGTGGCCTTCCCTGACGTTGATGTTCTGTGACAGTGTCCACGTTCACCAGGGGAATGCCAGGCCGGCTTCAGGATGTCGGGGCTGCTGCTGTTTTTCTTGTGATGTTGGGCAAGTTACTTAACCTCTTTGAACTTCAATATCACATCTGTAAAATGTGCTCAATGCCTACTTGGGGTTGTTGTGAAGATCAAATGAGGAACTGGGTAGAGAGGATTGAGACCCACGCCTGACGCAGCAGGTACTCCACATAAGGCTACCCCTCCCTCTTCCTGATCTGGCTTGTTCTGACACTGACGTTTCTCCCCTAGAGCTACTCAGGCAGAGGCCTGGTGGTCAACCAGAGCTGCTCTGGAGGAGAAGCTTGAACTGGGTATTAGAAAGAACTGGGTCCTTTCCAACACAAAGATTTGATAATCCCTTCACTCTGAATCAGTCTTACGAACGGACACTAGTGATCACAGTATCTTCTCATGCAGTCATTACTTGGCAACCGTTTTTAGGACTCCTTGCTCCCAGGAGCCCGTGGCCCCAGTGGGCCATGTGCTTTCTAACTTTGTGCTGTCTTGCTCTCTTGGTCTCTCCCTTGCCCGGGAGTCTGACCCAAGCTTGCATATCCTTACCACATGCACGTGGGCTCCCGGTTCTGCTCTGAGCTGGGAAGCCACATGGCAGGAGAGTAGGGGCTTTGCAGATAGGACCCGTAAGGCCCTGTGTGAGAGCCCAGGGTCTGTGGTGCCGCTGTGGGGTGCAGTGGGCTGTGGGCCAGGAGCATTTAGGGCTAGATCTAGCCTGAGGCCATTTTCATCTATTTCCAGGTTGGGGCATTCTGGGAATTTGAATCTGAAGTCTGGCTTCTAGTTCACTGAGATTGTTTCATGCTTGTCTGTGTCCAACAACATGGGTTTCGGATCCTGCAGTTGGCCCTGTGCGTATTATTTAACTTTTCCTGGCTTGATAGTTACTTGAGATGTTTGAGAATGCATGGCTAACTCTGTTGTATTAAATTTCTAGCCTCTATCCTGCCTATTTATTATATCAAAAGTTCCTAGGAATAAAGAAAAAGAAACAATAGAAAATGGGCCAGTGACACAGTGAAGAAAAAGAAATACACAATAGACTCACTTAAACAAAAGATGCTTCATTTCGTTTATGTTAAAACAATGTAACTTAAAACTGGACTGAGATGCCATTTCTCACCTGTGCGACTGACACAAATACAACCATTAGACAATACAGCGTTGCTGAGACTGATACTTCCGTATCTTATTGGTGAGAGTGCAAAATGGTACAACCTGTAAATTATAGATGCATTTACCCACTGATCTCGCAATCCCTCTTCTAAAAATCTGCCTTTATTTACCTTTGCCTATGTATGAAGAAGACATATGTTCAGGAGGATTTAGTGTGGCATTTTTATAATAACAAAATGTAGAAATAACCCAAGTGATGGGCAGTACAGGACAGATTAAACAATGATATATCCACACAATGGAGTATTGTGCAGCCGTAGAGAGGAAGGGACTAACATGGAAAGATCTCCAGGATATATTGTTACATGACAAAAAGCGGGGTGCTGAACGGGGTGCAGACTCCTTTTACTCGTATCTGTGTATAGATACATGAAGGTAGTATACCCGAAGGGGAAGGGGTGAGAGGGTAGATGGGACCTGGGCAGGAATGGGATTTCTTGGTGTATATCTTTTTACATAGTTTAGATATTTGAGCCATGTAAACACATCATGTATTCAAACATTATAAAAAAGAAACCTCTAATTTAACTGCACGAGGAGAATATTCTGAGTTCCCTGGCTGAATGAGTCTGATTCTAATGAAAACCTACAAAGCAATGGCCACCTCCACACACTCTTCCTAAAGCAGCCCACCCTGTCAAGAAGGAAACGTGGCCACTTTGATGTGAGGTGAAAAAAAGAATAATTTAGGAGGGAGGGTTGGTATCATTACTAAGACTTTGCTTTTCACCCACATGGGTTTTGTTATGTTTTGCTTTGTTTTGCGATGGCAGGCCTGGTTTGGCTCCTTCAGAAACCTGTTTGATCTGACAACAAGTTAATGAACTTCCTTGCAGGTTGTTCCAGAAAAGAAACCATAAAAATAGAGATCCTGACACCAGTGGTAAACTGAGGCAGGTTCTGTTGCAGCTCCTCTCATGGACCAGCAGGGTGAATTCCCACAGATCACTGGAGAGACCTTGTTTTGTTAAAAGTTCTTTCCTCCTGTGTTTGGCAAATTCCCGTTGCACCTTATCCTGGATGCACTCTCAGCAGGTACATGTTCCCGCCAGTCTGCTTCCCCCTGAATCCCCTCTCTTGGTGACCAGCATCTCCATCTCATCAGCCAAGCCACACCTGGGTTACCTGGAGGGTATTTTAGGGAGTGTCCTCTCTTTCTTCGGCATCTTCACATCCAACCACAGTCTGGGGAAACCACCAAACCAGTATCTTTTCTGTCCTTCTGCCACTGACGTAGTTCAACATTTGTTGTCCGTCTCCAAACCTGTTTCCTAGTTTGCATCCAAAAGGTCTTTTTAAGTGACCACTCTGATCACATTGCTTTCTATCCAGCCCCACCCCACCCATGGCTTCTGCTGCTCCGGGTGGGGGCAGCAGGGGAGGCGTGGATCTTCAGAACCTTATTTGTACACGCAGACCCTGGGAAAAGCCTGAGACTGAAAATCTACCTCTGTAAGCGGAGGGCAGAGAAAGACCAAAGGAAGAGGCAGGCCACTCCAGTCTGGCAGTTAAGTTTATTCAGGGAAACTTACGGGATGCATTGGGGTGACTGCAAGATGACCTGGGTATCTTCTGTGCCACTAGACAGATGCCAAAGAATTATATAGAACAGGGCAGGATAGATGCTACGTGATCAATCCCAGGTGCGGAAAAATGCCTTCCATGCCTTACAAGGCCTGTTCCAGGAACTAGCACCCATGGGACGTGGGAGAGGTACTGGTTTGTGTCAGAAGGAAAGCATTCAACATGATCAGATAGTCCCTGGGGGTGTTTATGGGAAGCATTCTTTGTTCTGGCCTGGGTCTTGCTCACGGGCACAGCAGTGGTCATTTCATGGAAAAGTCTCTCCTCCCCAGACCTGGACTGAAGGCCCCTCATCCTTGTCCTTTGCCTTTCCCCACCCCAGAACCCTGCAGGAGCCAATCCCAGAGCCTGAAAAACAATTCCAGGTCTGTCAATCAAGTGGTGATGGGCATCTCAACACAAAACCGTGTCTCCTGTTCATCACGATCTTGCTGGTCACCAATCTCGCCAGCTGAAGAGTGACTGGGCCTTCATTTCTGGGTTAAAAAGCAATAACTAGTTTCCATTTATGAATAGGGGACATCACAGAGTGTAGAGAAAAAGCACATTCGACTCTTCATAGAGTGGTCATAAGTATGATACAAATTGGGGTAGCCAGTATGTTGTTCAACAGGTATTTCCAAGTCTCTACCTTCCAAATACTTGATGTATGATTGTATTTCCTGACCATTATGACCGGCTGAAGCCATGTGACTAGTTCTAACAAACTGTGAGGAGACATGATGTATGTCAGTCTGGGGCCAGAGCATTTCATGGCTGGTGCGAGACTCTCCAGAACTCTCTCCTGTTGGATGATGACTGGCATGCTGAAGGTGGCGGCTGCCCCTTCGGTCCGGATCCCTGAATGGCTATGATGGCCAAGCTCTCCTGTCCTTCTACACTGGACGTGTAACGTGAGAAATAAATAAACTTATTGTCATAAACCACTCAGATTTAGAGGTTATTTGTTTCAGAAGCATAACCTCGCCTATCCTGACTTATACACAGATTCCTTTTCAGTATTTCAATTTGATTTCTTTATTATCTACTAAACTCAAGCTAGAGGGTTTTCTAGAGAGAGGTATTTTTTCATGTATACTGACTGATGCTAAGGAGAAATCAGGTGATTTTAGGGGGAAAAAAGTCACAAAACCATGACTGATTTAATTAGGGGGTGACATTATTTTTTCAGGTAATCTGGAGTTCTCAAAATGTTTGCCAAAGCAACAAGGAATTTTCTTAGAGAAGTTGATGATGGAGGGAACCTGATTGCGGTATCAAACCTGAACGACTCTGATAAGTTACAACTTCTAAGTCTGGTGACCAAGAAAAACAGATTCTGGTGCTGGCAGAGACCCAAATACCAGTGTTTATCCGTCACCCTTGGAGATGTGCTTACAGAAGGCCAATTTCTGAGTCCAGGTATGTTTCTTTTCCTTCCGTTTTATAGTTAGTCCCAGAACAGAAGGTGATGCTTCTTCTAGACACATGTGTTCTTGAGTGATTGTAAGGTGATGCCTTATGACTTCTCCTGTTTCGTTACCTACTGCCTTAAGAACATCTTTTTTCCTTCAAATGACAAAATTCTGTAGACCTGACATGAAAGGTTATAGCTTAATTTTTTTTTTTTTAATCCTTTGTGACTTTTTTTTTTAATCCGAGGATATTTTTCCATTGATTTTCAGATAGAGTGGGAGGGAAGGAGGGAGAGAGAGAGAGAAAGAAACATTGGTTGGTTGCCTCCTGCACAACCCCAACCAGGGCCGAGGATCAAACCACCACCAAGGTGTGTGCCCTTGACTGGAATCGAACCCGCAGCTCTTTGGTCTGTGGGCCACCGCTGAGCCAAACTGGCTATGACAGTTATAGCTTAATCTTTTAAAAACAATATTGCAGTTTTGGGTATGAAAGTAAGACATGCCCATTGTAGATGTTGTGCCCACTCGACATAAGTGGGATGCTCTGCCACCCAAAGTCTGGTTTGGTGTTGAGGCTGCTGATGCCACCTGTCCGTCGGGAGGGTGTGAAGGTTTATTACTCATATAATGAAGCTTTCTGGGGGAGCATGGCAGGCTCCCAAGCTGGTCCAAAAACAGCTAAAGAGGAGGGGGTTAAGGAGATGGAGTCGGCTTTTATTGTGCAGAGGAGGGGTGAGGGTTCCCCCATGTAGGTTGGGGATTGCGGGGTTTGAGCTTCCTGCCCGTGGCAATGGAGGGACACCTGGGTTTTCTTTCTGCTCACCCAGGTGTGTGACAGAAGGGGACCAGAGCGTGCTGGGCTCGGAAGCTGTCAACAGCAACAAACAATGGAGTCAGAATCCTTTTACTGTCGAGAATGTATAAAATATAGAAAGACAGGAAAATAAACCAACCGAAATTCTACCATCTACCATCAAGGGTTACTTCCCATTAATTCTTGGACTGTGGTCTTTTTTTCCCCTCTGCATTTTTTGAAAAACAAAATTGGAAACATATTACATATAATTTTTATATACACCTTATTTTTTTTAATTTAACTTTATATAACTTTTCCTTCACAGGTTAAAATATTGTTAAATACTCTTTTCAACAAACACATACTATTCCTTTTTGTGTTTCTACCTTACTTTGCTTCACTGTTTTTCTTTTTTTTTTAAATCCTCACCTGAGGATATTTTTCCATTTATCTTCAGATAGAGTGGGAGGGAGTGTAGGAAGGAGGGAGGGAGGGAGGGAGAGAGAGAGAGAGAAACATTGACATGAGAGGGACACATTGACTGGTTGCTTCCCACATGACCCTGACCAGGGACCGAGGTCTGTGCCCTTGGCCGGAATCCAATCTGAGACTCTTTAGTCTGAGGGCTGATGCTCTAACCGCTGAGCCAAACAGGCCAGGGCGCATCATTTTAATCGAGTGCTTAAGAAATCAGGCTGCAATGAACATTTTGATCTGATTTTTGTTGTTCTTGTTTCCTTGAAGTATTTGCTTTAGCATAGATTCTTAGAGACAGAATCAATGGATCAGGGGCTGGGGATTTTTGAAGGCTTTTGGTACTCATTACTACGTTACTTTTTGGAACATGGTGAGATGTGAAAGTATTATCCTCAACTCTCAATTTTCGGACTAAATGTTGTCCGAGTCCTCTTTCAGTGCTAAAGTTCTCTAATTTTGTGAGCACAGCTCTGTTCAAGGGGAGAAGAGCGAGAGGTCGTTTGAACTGACACTCTCCAGACTCCTGCAGACCAGCTTCCAGCCAGAGTTTTCTCCAGCCGGGCTCATTCTCAGAGCTGTCGGTGGAGGGCAAATGCACTGATGTCCATGTAATCTCCCCCTGCCCGGGTTCCCGTAGAACATCCGCTGAGGGGCGAGAGAGAAATGCACCGAAAAGTCCCTGGGCCCCGAGTCTTTGGAATTGAACTGCTCTGTGCTGTTGAAGTGATTCTTTAGTGGTGGCCAGAAAATGCATGACGATGAGTGTCTCGTGGGTGAAGTCAGCTGTCGTCACTGCAGGTGAAGAAGTCTCCAATATGCTAATGAGGCCAGGGCTCACCCCTGGTCTGGGTGCTGATGGTACCAGGGCTGAGAGCGAGAGGGCCTCTGCCTCATCTACAGGCGACCCGGATGCTTTCCTCTGTCATTTCCTGCCACTCCCAGCGACACTGGAGTGTTTGCACTGCCCAGGGTGGAAGGGTGCAGGGAGGGCTGGTGGCCTGATGGTTGTCCCCGTGGTAGCCTGTTGGTTTCCTCACCTCTTCCCTTCCGTCATCCCCTGGATGACTTAAGGCAGAAGTGTGCACAAATGACATCTCTTTTGGAAGTGTGTCTAGAGTGGCTCTTTGGAATGCATAGACAGTCCTGGTTGTCCTCACCTGCTGTAGGGCCCAGTCTTCAGGACAGAGTTTCCAGGAGTGGTAATAACCTGACTGAGACCAGACTGTGACCTGAAGACAGAATTTATGTCTGTGTAGGCCTGTGTATCATCTAGGCCTGCCCTGTTTATTAGAAATGACTTTGTTTTGGCCCAAACCCAGTGGATAGACTGAGCACCTGCTGGGCGCTGCTTTGCATGTTCTATATACATGGACTTGAAACAGAATCTATCAGGTAGGTGTTATTAATGATCTCCAAATTACACATGACAAACCTGAGGTTCGGGGAGAAGAATATTGCCCAAGGTCTCTCGCTAGGAATATTAGTGATAAAATCTTGAGCTCTTAACACTGCTCTGTGCTCATCCCTAAAGCATTTCCCAACGTGTTCGTATTCCACACGATGTGAATAGAAAAAGCTTTGGAATTAGGGGCATTGTCACAGGCTTCCTGTTTCCGGTGGTGGTGGTGGTGGTGGAGATGATTCTCTGCTTTGCAAATGTCAGAGATAATGAGTGCTGATTAATTATCATTCACCCAGGTTGAGGAATGGATTTTATGGGTGGGAGTGAGAAATACAGGTGCTGAGGGCGGAGTGAATGGAAAGACAGAGGCCTCTGGGACTCCATGTGGGTTTGAGTCTTTCATGAATGACCACCAGGGGCCCAGAGAGCCTTGGGGGAGGGAAATGGAAAAAAGCCAAGTGTGTGGAGTTCCTGAGAGACTCTCAATGTATGTTACAGAGTGAAGAGGACGGAGACTATTTTTCTGGTCACATTTGGTTGGGTTAAAAATCTAAGCAGTAGCAATCTGGAGACCGGCAGTTCAGGGAGGAGGTCATCAGATGTTTATCGTCAGTGTTCAGATAAGAAGGGCAGACCTCGAAGGCCGTCTGCTGCAGTCATGGATATGACCAGCCGAGGAGCATGGAGTTCCCAGGAGACTTGAGTGAAGCCAGCACACCCCTGGGTGGTAGCATCGTCCTTAGTGTCTAGGGGGCCAGGAGGGAAGCATGGAGTCTGAGCTTGTGTGTTCCCGGATGGTGTTTGAGGGGGGAGAAAGGGCGTGCCCGCGGCTGTTGGAGATAAGAGATTGCTGACAAGGAACTGAGCAACTGGGTAGAGGTCAGATGCAAACAGATAAGCCTGGGAAGGGAATTATTTGCAGGGAGATGGCAATGAAGGCCGGGAGAATGTTCTCCAAGACTGGTGGGTGGGACGGGAAGATCCCCAAGGAGAAATCCAGGTGGCCAACCTGCCGGACACTGAGTAAGGCAGGCCACTCGCGTGTGTCCTGGGCTGGACCTGCTCTTTTCTGTTTTCACGTCATCTTCATCTAGTCCCTTCACCCTAGAATAGCACACATTTAAAATGTTCTAGATCTGCCCTGGCCGGTTTGGCTCAGCAGTTAGAGCGTTGGGGGTCCCACCTTCCCCACGCCCCACCCCCCATCAGTGTCGTGTGGGAGGCAACCAATCGATGTCTCTCTCTCTCTCTTTTCCTTCCTCCCTCCCTCCCACTCTATCTGAAGATAAATGGAAAAATATCCTTGGATGAGGATTACAAAAAAAAAAGTTCTCATTCTTCCCTAAAATAGTGGTTAAATGGATGTTTACTTAAAAAATATTCATTAGTCTGGCTGTTGTGGCTCAGTGGATTGAGCGTCATCCCATGGACTGAGAGATCCCAGTTGGATTCCCAGTCATGACACACACCCAGATTTCTGGTTTGATCCCCAGTAGGGGGCGTGCAGGAGGCAGCTGATTGATGTTTCTATCTCTCCCTAAAAAAATCAATTAAAACATTTAAAAAAATCATTAAATTCTACAGATACTGTGTGTGTACTTGTTTATACATGTATGTATTATAATTGAAGATGAAAAACCAAAAAGACACCCATTAGAGCCCCAGGCCATCCATGCATGCCAGCGGGTCAGCACTCAGGTGTGCTGATGCCTTTTCCTGTGCCCACACACACAGCATGTGGCCACCTTTCCATTTGGGATGCCGGCCTCATGTTTCCCACGGGGCTCCCCAGGATGGGAAAGCTAGGTGATCTAAGGCACAGAGGGGGCCGTGTCGTCATCAGATTCCCTTACATGTCTCGTTCACCCCAGTGGTCGTGGAGTCGGACTTTGTGAAATACGAGGGCAAGTTTGAAAACCATGTGAGTGGGACCATCGAGACGGCATTGGGGAAGGTCAAGCTGAATGTTGGAGGCAAAGGCCTGGTGCAGAGTCAGTCCTCGTTTGGAAGCCTGAGGAAGCAGGAGGTGGACCTGCAGCAGCTCCTTGGACACGCTGTGGACAGGTAAGGGGAATTTTGTTTGGCACTTTGGATTTTGACGTGTCTCACATTTAAAGTTGGATCTTTGTTAAAAGAGTGACCCATGGAAACTTGGCAAATCAATAAACATTATGGAATGCTTGTGCTAAAACTTAAAAATTAAAAAAAAATTGTTATTACAGTTGACACACAATATTATATTAGTTTCAGGTGTACAACATAGTGATTAGATATTTATATAACTTATGAAGTGAACACCCTGATGAGTCTAGTACCCATCTGACCCCACACATGGTTATTATATTGACAATATCCCCTGTGCTGTACTTTACATCTCTGTGACTGTGTTACTGGCGATTTGTACATCTTGATCTCTTCCCCGTTTTCACCCAGCCCTCTAACCTCCTTTCCATCTGTCACCCATCAGTTTGTCTCTGTATTTTAAGAGTTTGTTTCTGTTTTGCATGTTCATTTATTTTGTTTTATAGATTCTACATGTAAGTGAAATTATATGGTATTTGTCTTTTTCTGTCTGACATTTCACTTAGTGTGACATTCCCTTTAGATCCATCCATGTTGTTGCAAATGGCAAGATTTCATTCTTTTTTATGGCTGAGTGATATTCCATTGTATATATGTACCACATCTTCTTGATCCATAGTCTGCCAGTGGATACTTAGGTTGCTTCCATGTCTTGGCTCTTGTAAATAATGCTGCAATGAACATAGGGATGCATATGTCTTTTCTAATTAGTATTTTGCATTTCTTCAGGTATATATCCAGAAGTTGAATTGCTGAGCCATATGGTAGTTCTATTTTTTATTTTTTGAGGTAACTCCATACTGTTTCCCATAATGGCTGCATGAATTTACAATCCCATGAACAGTGCACGAGGTTCCCCTTTTCTCCATATCCTTGCCACACTTGTTGATTTATTGATGATAACCATTCTGACATGTGTGAGGTGATATCTCATTATGGTTTTAATTTGCATTTCCATGATAATTAGTTGAGCAACTTTTCATATATTCATTGTTCCTCTTTGGAGAAATGTCTCTTCAGTCCTCTGGCCATTTTTTTTTTTTTTAATTCCTTACCCCAGGATACTTTTTTTTTTCTATGTATCATCAGATAGAGTGGGAGGGAGGGAGGGGGAGGGAGTGAGAGAGAGAGAGAGAGAGAGAGAGAGAGAGAGAGAAACATCGATGTGATAGAGCCACATTGACTGGTTGTCTCCTGCACGACCCAACCACAGCCAGGGATGAACCACAACCGAGGTACATGCTGTTGGCCAGAATCGAACCTGCAACTCATTGGTCCAAGGGCAAACACTCCAACCACTGAGCCAAACTGGCCAGGACCCTCTGGCCATTTTTTAATTGGATTGTTTGTTTTTGGATGTTAAGTTGTATGAGCTACTTATATGTTTTGAACATTAACTTCTTATTGGATGTGCCATTGGTGAAATTCTTCTTCCATTCAGTAGGTTGTTTTTTTTGTTTTTGTTGTTGTTTTGATAGGGATTGTGATGAACCTGTAGATTCCTTTGGGTAGTGTGAACATTTTAACAAAAATAAGTCTTACTATCCATAAACATGGTATATTTTTCCATTTATTTGTATCTTCTTTAATATCTTTCTTTAATGTTTTATAGTTTTTTTAAGTATAGGTTTTTTTTTACCGCCTTATTTAAATTTGTTTCCAGGTGTTATGTTTGTTTTTTAATGTCATTGTAAATGGGATTGTTTTCTTAATTTATCTTTCTAATAATTTGTTATTGGCATAAAATGCAACCGATTTCTGAATATTAATTGTTTATCCTGCTACTTTACTGAAATCATTTAGCAGTTCTATTAGTTTTTTTGTGGAATGGTTAAGGTTGTCTATATATAATATCATGTCATCTGAAAATATGAGTTTTACTTCTTCCTTTCCAATTTGGATGCTCTTTTTTTTTCTTGTCTGATTGTTGTGGCTACCACTTCTAATACTATTGTTGAATAGAAGTGGTGAAAGTGGACATTCTTTTCTTGTTCCTGTGTATTTCTCTTTTTTTTTAAGATTTTAAAAAATCAATTTGAGAGAGAGAGAGAAACAGAGACAGAGACGTCGAATGGTTGCCTCCTGTTTGTGCCCAGAGAGAGGATGGAGCTTGCAACCTGGATATGTGCCCTGACTGGGAATCAAATCCACCACCCTTTGGTATATGGGACAGTGCCCCAACCAACTGAGCCACACCAGCCAGGGCTCTTGTTCCTGATCTTAATTTTTGTTTTTGTTTTTTTATCCTCACCCGAGGACATTTTCCCATTTTTTTGTTCAGGTAGAGTGGGAGGGAGAGAGAGGAACAGAGAGAGAGAGAGAAACATTGATGTGAAAGGAACACATCGAGTGGCTGCCACCCGCACGACCGACCAGGGCCAGGGACAAACTGCAACCGAGGTACATGCCCTTAGCGGGAACCGAACCCGGGTCTCTCAGGGCCGCAGGTCGACGCTCTAACCGCTGAGCAAAACTGGCCAGGGCTTGTTCCTGATCTTAAAGAAAATGCTTTCAGCTTTTCACTATTGAGTATGATGTTAGCTGTGGTTTTGTTGTACATGGCCTTTATATCAGGGTAATGCTGGCCTCCTAAAATTAGCTTGGGAGTTTTCCCTCCTCTTTAATTTTGGAATAGTTTGAGACGGATAGGTAATAATTCTTTGAATGTTTGGTAAAATTCACCAGTGAAGCCATCTGGTCCAGGACTTTTGTTTGTTGGGAGGTTTTTATTTTGTTTGTTTGTTTGTTTGTTTTTATTACTGATTCAAGTATTTAGTAATTATTAGTCTTTTCAGATTTTCTGTTTCTTTGTTCTTCATCCTTGGACAAGTGTGTGTTTCTAGTAATTTGTCTATTTCTCCCAGATTGTCCAATTTGTTGGCATATAATTGTTTGTAATATTTCCTTATAATCTTCTCTTTCATTGCTGATTTTATTCATTTGGGCCCTCTCTCTTTTTGTCTTGATGAATCTAGCTAAAAGTTTATCAGTTTTGTTTGTGCTTTCAAAGAGCCAATTTTTGGTTTTACTGACCTTTTTGTATTGTTTGTTTTGGGATTCTATATTGTATATCTGCTCTGATCTTTATTAATTCCTTCCTTCTCATTTGGGGCTATGTTTGTTGTTCTTTTTCTGGTTTCTTTAGGTGTAAAGTTAGATTATTTATTTGAGATTATTCTTGTTTCTTGAGGTAGCCTGTATTACTATACATTTTCCTCTTAGAACTGCTTTGTCTGTGTCCTAAAGATTTTGTGTTGTGTTTTTATTTTCATTTGTCTCAGGTATCTTTTGATTTCTTCCTTGATCTTGTTGTTAGCCCATTCATTATTTAGTAGCATGTTATTTAGCCTCAGTATGTTTGTGGGGGTTTTTTTAGTTTTCTTTTTGTAATTGACTGAGCTCATTCTTTAGTCTGGAATTTTTTTACTATTTCTAACCTGAGAGGGGAGACTTGAGAATTACTTTCAAAAGATGTTACTTCAGGCAAATATGCACTTTTTAAAAATCATAGGATTTATAAAATGCCAACAGTGAGAATCCTCTGTCCTAGTTTTGACTATTACTGTCAGAAGTGGGAAAGTTACAAACCCCTCTGGCTCATTGCAATTTTCTGATTAAGAAAGGAAGCAGTCAAGTGAGAGGCTTCAGGGGAAGAGCTGGTTTTCAACATAGAATTCTGGAAGAAAACCCCACATTTATTCACTGTTTAGTTTTCAGTAAATATATTTTAGCCCAGCATAACATCATTATTTTTAGGTTATGATGATTAGACATTCAATGCATACTTTTGTTTTATTGTCTGCTATGTACCATGTTCTGTTCTATGTGCTGGGGATGCTACAGCGAACAAAATGCCAACATTTCTGCCCTACGTTCTAGTGGGGAGAGACACAGACTGTCCGACTACGTAAAATGTATAGTAGCTTCATGGAGATCATTGGAATGGAGGAAAATATAGCAGAGAAGGGGGATAGGGCATGCCAGTGATGGGGGCTATGGTTTGAAAATGTGGCCAGAGAAGGCATCTTGGAGAAGTTGCCACTGGAGTGAAGGTTTGAAGTTGGGGAAGGAGCGAGCACAGGGGTATCTAGGCAGCAATGTTGTAGGCAGAGGTCAGAGCGGCTGGAGCTGAGTAAGCCTGGCAGGAGGAAGTGAGGTCAGAGGGGGTAAAAGGAGTGGGCGACGGGTGCCATAGGACCTTGCGGGCCATTGGAAGGGCTCACCCTTCCTTGGAGAGAGATGGAAAGCCACTGGAAAACTTCGAGAAGGGAAGTGACAGCGTCTGACTTATATGTCAGAAGGCTTCTGATTGCTGGGTTCAGACTGAATGGGCAGAAGCAGGGGGTGCAAATGAGAGGTTATTGCAATGATCCTGACAAAAGGTGATATTCCAGTTTGTACAGTAACGTATGAGCATTTTTGTGGATAATTATATCACCCTTTTTCTTTGCAAACAGGACACGCAAATCCAAATAATTAAGAGAAAAGTCACTCGTGTTTAAGTATGGGTGGCTTATCTCCTCTTTTCCAACGTTCTTACAGTTATATGGAAGATAAAATACATTCATGGACCAAATAAAATTATGTTTAAAAATGCCATGAGCCCTGGCCGGTTTGGCTCAGTGGTTAGAGCGTCGGCCTGTGGTCCTGAGAGACCCGGGTTCGGTCCCCGCTAAGGGCGCGTACCTCGGTTGCAGTTTGTCCCCGGCCCTGGTTGGTCGTGCGGGTGGCAGCCACTCGATGTGCCCCTTTCGCATCGATGTTTCTCTCTCTCTCTCTCTGTTCCTCTCTCTCCCTCCCACTCTACCTGAACAAAAAATGGAAAAATGTCCTCAGGTGAAGATAAAAAAACAAAACAAACAAACAAACAAACAAACAAACAAAAAATGCCATGAAACTCAGGTGTCTAGCACTTGGTGGACAGATTTTGTACAGACATTGAGGATGCTTGGGCTCCTGCAGTCTTCAAATCCCTTCCCCTCTCTGCTAGCCTCTGATGCTCGGCTGGTATTTGTTGCCTCCTGGGACCCCGCAGGAATGCCCTTTTGGGCACAGAACATGAAGCTCTCTCTGGTGACACCAGGTGGGAGGGACAGTTACCTCTTTCTCTGATAGTCATGATCTTAATTTTCCTTTCTCTAGAGAGGCATGTTCCTTCTCTCAGACAATACTTGGGACATACTAGAAAAATATTACTTTATCTGAAAATAAAATTTAACTTGGCATCCCGCATTTGTATTGGGTAAGTCTGGCAAATGAGGGAGAAGAGGGACCTGTGTTCCCTCCATCTTTAGACAGCCCTCTACAGCTTACCCTGTTTTGCAGTCTTGTTATTTCCCTTTCAAGAGCTATAAAGTCTGGCAGTGGTCTGTAGTCACGTTTTCTGATGTAGGTTTTCAAACACTCTTTCTGAATCAGGTATAGAAGCGAGTGCCGATGGGAAGCATATGGGGAGAGGTCAGTGAGTCTCGATGGGAGGCACCGTTCTGAAGAGAAAGAAGCAGTAATCAGTGGGGACCTGGGGAGGGAGGGAAACAGGCATCCACTGAGCCCCTCCTGTGTGCCAGGCACCCTGCAGACGGCGCCTCACTTACTCTGCGCTGTGTCTGTTTTACATCTGATGATCGAAGTTTCCGTGAGGAGAAGTAACTTGTGCTCGGTCCCAGAGCTCGGTTTGGGTTTCCTGCCTCCAAATCTCCTGTTCTTTCCTCGAAATCATGCTCGAGTGACTGTGAAGCAGAGAAACTGGCCGAGGAAACAGTTAAAGTTACAGCCGAGAATGTAAAGGCAGAGGGGTGAGTCTGCGTCCCCAGTGAGGGTACCGGGGGCACAGTGGACTGGACGTTATCCTGAGCAAGCCCACGTGAATAGCCAGGTCTGCCGACCTGGAGGCTCAACACGGGATGAGATCGCCTCGGGACAGCCTGAACCCCTGTTCATTGCAGAGGTCCCGGGAAGGGGTGGCCGGGGGAAGGCGACACTGGCACCAGGAACGTGGTCAAGGACACATTTGAAGTCTTGAAATGGAAGAAGTGTGTTATCACAAAGCCACCTCCTCTTTGTTCTGCTGCTAAGAGGTGACTGAGCTGTAGGGGAGGCCAGGGAGGTGTGGCTCTCTTAGCCATGGGCTACAGATGTAAGGCTATCATTCTTGCTACTTTGCTGGAGTAATAATTCTTACCTACATTGCCCAGCTGGTGTGGCTCAGTGGTTGAGCATCGATCCGTGCACCAAGAAGTCGCCAGTTTGATTCTCAGTCAGGGACATACCCGGGTTGTGGGCCCGATCCCTGGTGGGGGGCATGCAGGAGGCGGCCAGTCCATGTTCTCTCTCATTGATGTTTCTGTCTCTCCCTCCCTCTCCTTTTCTCTCTCTCTCAAATCAATAAAGAAAAAAAACTTAAAACAAAATTTTTACCTATGTCATCAGCCTATCTCTGGACTCCCACAGTGTCATCAGACGGATAAGACATTATTGATACACTGTGGCTTTGGGCGTGGTAGTTGGTAATGCTTAAGTACTGTACGTTCTTGAGGGCTTATTTGCAGTCAGTTATTTTTATTTCAGGTCATTTAGATAAGTTGTCATCTGTATACAAGTTATTTTAGCCCTAAGAATCCAGAGTAGTCTCTTTATTGTCCACGAGATGTGTGCACATCTCAAAACCGAACTTTATCCTAGAAAACACGTGTGTGTGCGTGTGCGTGTCTGTGTGTGTGTCTGTGTGTGCGCACACATGTGTGTCTGTGTGTGTGCGTGCGCGCGCACGTGTCTGTGTGTGTGCGTGTGTCTCTGTGTCTCTGTGTGCGTGTGTGTGCGTATGCGTGCGTGTGTGTGTCTGTGTGCGTGTGTGCGCTTGTGTGTCTGTGTCTGTCTGTGTGTGTGTCTGTGTGTGTGTCTGTGTGTATGTGTGCGTGTGTGTGCGTGTGTGTGTCTGTGTGCGTGTGTGTGTGCGTGTGTGTCTCTGTGTGTGTCTGTGTCTCTGTGTGTCTGTGTGCATGTGTGTGTGTGTCTCTGTGTGTCTGTGTCTCTGTGTGTCTGTGTGTGTGTGCGTGTGTGCGTGTGTGTGTGTGAAGCTTGTCTTGCATTGTTGGGCAGGGAGGTGCTCCACAGACATTAACCTTCCAGATGCATGGAGTGGACGCCTCTGAATGAGAGCTCCGTGTTTATCTTAAAACCTTCTCTTTTTTTGTTGTTTTGTTAATCCTCGCCTGAGGATATTTTTTCATTGATTCCCAGATAGAATAGAAGGGAGGGAGAGAGGAAGAGAGAGAGACAATCAAATCTGAAGGCTGGGAATCAAATCTGAGGCCCTTCGGTCCGTGGGCTGACACTCTAACCACTGAGCCAGGCCTTAAAACATTCTTGATGGAGACCTCTTCTTTTCTGAAGAAGAAGAAGAAGAAAGGATATCACATTTGTTGAGACCATTTTGTAATGCCTCACATTCGTGTTTTGTTCTTAGGACCATGTATTCTCCTGTAATAGAATCTATGGTTTTCTGCCTTGTTGTCCATGGACAGCTGCCACATGTCACTGCCTGAATCATAAGCACACCCACCCCATCTCTGCCACCGATTTTTTTTTTGTACTTTTAATCCTTACCTAAGGATATTTTTTCCATTGATTTTATTTTTTTAAAGATAGAGTGGGAGGGAGGAGGAAGGGAGAGAGAGAGAAACATTGGTGTGAGAGACACATTGATTGGTTACCTCCTGCACAACCCCGACTGGCTCTGGGAATCAAACCTATAACCCAGGTACACGCCCTTGACCAGGAATCGAACCTGTGACTCTCCAGTCTATGGGCCAATGCTCAAGGCATTGAGCCCAACCAGCCAGGGCTCTGCCACTGAGATTTATTGCTTCTAATCAACTAGGGCCTGGAGAGTTTTATTCCTGGTAAATAATTTCCATAGGCTTGGTATGTCACTTTAACCTGGCCCCAGTGCCCTGGCCTGTAGGTGAAATAGCTGGACGAGATGATCTCTGAGGCTCATTGCCAGCCGTGAGGGGTCCTATCGGGTCCTTCCCTGTGTGTTCGGGGCCTCGGTTCCGGCGGTTTCCAGAGATGGTGCCATTCTGTGCTTCGTTGACTGTATTGGGAGGTGGGTGCCAGCCTGCAGGCCGAGCCTACGCTCACTCTCTGCCCTATGGCAACGCAGATGCTGGTGAAACCAATCACAGTTTTCAATAAATACCTGGGGATTAGAAGTTTGGTTCTTTATGAAGTGACGTTGTGCAATCAATGGGATGGCAGTGATGAACCTTCATATTTATTCAAAGTATTTACAAATTACACTCCAAGTCTTACACTCACGTAGTTCCAAATTCCATAACCCCGAACTGTCAGGCACTGTGTGTGGTGGCCCACACGTGACCGCTCCCGAGCTGTCAGTCGCTCTCGCGCGTCCTGCTGCCGCCGCCGTCAACATTTAGGAGGTTTTTTTTGGGGGGGGGGAGATTTGAGGGCCTGTGTCTTTCTTGAAAACAACATTTAATGAGATAGGAACTGGTCTTCTTTTCTACTTGATCAATTCCCCCGTGGGCAGCAGAGGATTTGAAAATCGTTCCGCTTGTTTTTGTGTTCAGCCCAGCGCGGGCATCATTATTTTTAATAAACAGAGTGTGTTTCTAACCATCGAAAGCCCTCCGGCCACGAGGCCTTGGAGAGCGAGAGTTTCCCGAATCTGGTTCTCTCTCTCTCTCACCTTCAGGGGCAGCCTTCACCTAAAACCCGGGGAAGGCACCCCAAGTTTGGGTGGGAGCAGCCGGAACCTCTTCGTGCTGCTCTCTTGGGGTGGGTGGTGGGGGTCTTTCCAGGCTGATCACAGAGTGGTGAACTTAGGTTTGTTTTATAAGATGGAAAAACTTGGTTGTGGAACCAGAAGTCTAAGGCATCATATAACAAGCACTATTATACCACCTGCCCCCAACCCCAAAAAGGTCTTTTTCTTTAAACCAGGACACAGGAGCCATCTTTTCTGCCTTCAGAGCCCAGGGTTTCACTGATGAGATGGCACGAGCGTTCCCAAGGGGTCCGTGGGAGGGTTCAGTGAGAGAATGTAAACAAGGCACACGGAGGAGCACCTGGCCCCTGGCATGTTCTCACCAACCAGCTAACAGTGCGACAGGCCGGTAATCACTGCTCCTCTTACTGGGCCCAACCCGAGCCTGGTTGCGAGAGCCGGGGCAGCCCAGAGCTGGGGAAGGAGAGGTGTGTTAGGTTCGAGGTGCAGCGCCTCAGGAGAGGGATGACGCGAAGTCCGTGGAGTTTCTGACATGTGGCATTTCCTTTTTTCTTTTTTAAATATGTTTTTATTAATTTTTTAGAGAGAGAATGGTAGGGAGAGAGAGACAGAAATGTCGATGTGAGAAAGAAGCATCGATCGGCAGCCTCCTGCACGCCCCCTACTGGGGATGGAGCCCACAACCCAGGCATGTGCCCTGTCTGGGAATCGAACTGGGACCTCTCAGTCCATGGACGACGCTCAATTCACTGAGCCCACCGGCTGGGCCTGACGTGTGGCATTTCTGATGCCCACTTCTCGGGGCCTTATTTGCTCGGGAGCAGACAGCCAAGTAGCTTGTCCTGACCCCCACGTGTGGGAGAGGACTAAGTACTTCCAGGGGCTCTGGTCCCTCGAAAGTGAGCTGTCCCAGGCGACAGCTGGGCCATGGGAAAGTCAGAAAGGTGCTCTCTGCATGTGTTGTTGATTGCGGGGGAGGCCTGTTCAATTCTAGAACAAAGCTGTATGAAGCCTTGAACAACATCAGTAAGATGTAAATGGGCCTTGTCTTCCATCCGATTCTTTGTGGGAAGAGCAGCTGCGAAGCTCTCAAGGTCCCATCAAATTCATTCTCTGAAAAGATGTCTTTGCCGAGACCTCCCGGGCCATACCCGTCTCTGTGTGGTCTGGGAGTCAGTCAATTTAACGTCAGCTCTTTTTTTTACATTATTCAGTGTCCTGGCTTTGGTCTTAGTTCTTAGGACTGGGAGCCCCGGAGGCGTGCCTGACTTTCTCTGACTTTCGGCCCTTTCTGTCCACGGTGCCGTCACAGATGGCCGATGCCCCTCCTGCAGGAGAGAAGGGCGTGTGGGTTCTTTCCAATAGTCGATCCTGGGAGTGGTTTTTGTCTTTTTACAAAAATTGTCCTGTCCTATGAGTTCTGCCTTGAACGGCTACTTCAGATCTATTTGGAATGACATGGGATTTCAGTCCTGAGGAGAGACATCGGGGTACCATTTTCTTCTAAGGTTGATAGATGTGCTCGTGTTTTTATCACCTCCAAGATGCCGCGCGTTGTCAGATGCTTCACCACTCTGCACCCGAGTAAGAACCTGCTACCAAACCCGTCACCCGTCGATTGTAAAGCATCCTGATTTCAGAGGTTAAGATGCGACAAAAAGTCTGTTTTGGTATTGAGGAGGCACAATGTACAAAACGGGGTTGGCTGGGATGAGTCAGGGGAGCAGACGTTTATTCTGTCTGGGCTTTTCACACAGACACAGGACTGTACCCCTCACTGAATGTCTCATCTTCTCTCTAAACCCGCTCTCTGCCCACCTCCCCCCGAGGTGCTGGCTGGGGAGGCTTCAGTGTAGTCATCTCAGCCGGAAATGGTTGAGTCTGCCTCTTCAGTCAGTCCTACCTGTTCCCACTGCCCAGGCTCACAACCGTTTCCCGGGTGCAGGCTTCCGCCAGCTCTCCCCGCATGTCCACGGGTCTCCACGCGTCTCGGGCCCGTAGTTTCACTCCTTCTAGTGAATTCTCCACACGGCAGCCATTCAGATCATGTCACTGCCTGGTTTGTGCTCCCTGTGCCCTCTGCTGTCCTAGGATGGCACAGTGCTGTGCCCTCTGCTGTCCTAGGATGGCACAGTGCTGTGCCCTCTGCTGTCCTAGGATGACACACTGCTGTGCCCTCTGCTGTCCTAGGATGACACACTGCTGTGCCCTGTGCCCTCCGCTGTCCTAGGATGACACACTGCTGTACCCTCTGCTGTCCTAGGATGGCACACTGCTGTGCCCTGTGCCCTCCGCTGTCCTAGGATGACACACTGCTGTGCCCTGTGCCCTCCGCTGTCCTAGGATGACACACTGCTGTGCCCTGTGCCCTCCGCTGTCCTAGGATGGCACACTGCTGTGCCCTGTGCCCTCCGCTGTCCTAGGATGGCACACTGCTGTGCCCTGTGCCCTCCGCTGTCCTAGGATGACACACTGCTGTGCCCTGTGCCCTCCGCTGTCCTAGGGTGACATACTGCTGGGCCCTGTGCCCTCCGCTGTCCTAGGATGACATACTGCTGGGCCCTGTGCCCTCCGCTGTCCTAGGATGGCACACTGCTGTGCCCCGTGCCCTCCGCTGTCCTAGGATGACACACTGCTGTGCCCTCTGCTGTCCTAGGATGACACACTGCCGGGCCCTGTGCCCTCCGCTGTCCTAGGATGGCACACCCCTGCTTGACAACACCTTGCTTTTGCTCTCCGGCTTGATTTCTCACCGTTCTACCCTTTCTAGCCAGTCCCCTGAATTCATTTCAGTTCCTGGGACTAGTGTGCCAGGACCTTCCTCACCTCCAAGCCTTGTCTGAAGGCTCCTTCACTCCTCCTGCCCACAGACACAGGGGACACCACAGGCTCCCTCCCTCTACTTCCCCCGGCAGGTTCCTCCGATGAGCCCCCACTTCCTTTTTAAGCCTCATCACCCCAGATTTCTGTCTGTGAGACAGTAACGCAGGTCCTGACCGGCTGACCGCGGGTCTCCGTCCCTCCAGGGACGTCGTCCTATTCACCGCAGAGCAGACTCGCTCGGTGGGAAGGACCATTGGGTTCATCCCCCTCCGAGGAGCCTGCGGTGCAGGAGTCAACTCCTCTGCCTGGACCCAGGACCATCCCAGGTCCACAGGCCCACGATTCCCGCGTCCCGCTGCCGATGCAGAGCTCGGACAGGAAGCTGTCCCGGCTCCAGCCCGTGGTGCTCGCCTTTCAGACCTGCTGGTCCCACCGCGGGAGGCAGTCAGCTACCCCGTGGAGAGCCCGAGAGTCCGCGACTGCAGTCGTTCTTCCTCTCCGCGTCCTGTGTTTGGGTGGATTCGGTGTTATATAGACTGTAGTGTGAACGAGGGGGCAGTCGCACTGCGGGGTGGCCTGGTCACTTTGGTAATCACGTGTGGTTAGCACTGTGCCCTGATTGTGTCTTTTCTCAGGCAATGTAGAATCCTGAAGTCACAGCCAAGTGACAGAACGAGAGAGAGAGAGAGAGAGAGAGAGAGAGGCCCTTCTCCCTCCATTAAAGTGGGTGAATAGTTCAGGTTTCTAGAGACTTCCTGCCCCTGGCTCTGGCTCGGCTGAGCATCTCTGGAGTGTGGAAGTTTCTTTCATGGTTGAAATGGAGACTGTGTCTGTGGGGATCGGCGTCTGGCCTCTGGGCAGCTCCCACAGAAGGACTGAGCAGAAAGACTCCTTGTTTGTTAACAAGCGTGTATGAAGTGCCTTCTGTATGCTGGGCCCAGGCAAAGTCCAGGGGGAAAGAGGCTGGAAAAATACAGGGCTTTGGGGATTCTCATCCTGGTCCTCATTAGCCATGCGCCTTTGGGTCACTGGTTATGAATTCTCTCTGCTTCACGTCCCTCTGTGAAATAAGGTCAGCATTAACTTCATGAATCAGAGTGTCTTAGTTGCAAAGAACGTCTGCAATCGCCTCTCATACAAAAACATCCCCAGGGTTTCACCTATGTTAATGGTGGATGGTTAATTCAGCAGCTCAGTGGAGCCCCCCTGTGGCAGCTTCCATGCATCGCTGGTCTCAGCAGCCTAGGTCGCTTGGTCCCGAAATGACCACACTGAGATAAGGCAGAAAAGGGGTGTCTTCCTTGTGCCTCTTTTTAAGAGAGAGAAACTCCTCTTAGGAACCCTCAGCAGACTTTCCTCGGGTCTCTGTCAGGTTGCCGCGTCCTACCCTGACTGCTAGAAGCAAGGGAGCCTCCAGGATTGGCCCAGAGACTCACCGTGTGTCTGGGTGCGCCCCCTCCGTCCCCTAGCCCCAGCCCCCACACCTGGACTAAATCAGGGCAGGAGGCTAGTGGCCAGTGGCACTCGGGGGTGTCCGAGCCTTTGGGTCCAGCGTGCTGTAGGGACACAGGCGTGTTTGAGGGGCTGCTGTCCTCCCTTCCTCTCATGGAGCCTACAGATTTCAAAGGGGGAAGGACGACCCCCTGGAGGGGTGAACAGGCAGGTGGAAGAAGGCATCTGCATTTCAGAATTCTAGGAGGCGGCTACCGAAATTGAGCTCTAGTCATGGCTCGGTGGGAGTTTTGCTGCATCTATAGATGAAGCCGGTTGGCTTTCAACAGACGCAGGCTTGTGGCTTCAGGAAGTGTCAGAAGAGCAGGGGCGAGTTTCCAGGCACACGCACAGGCCTGGTCTGAGCACTTTCTCAAAGTTCTGCTCTACGGCGGGTCCGTGGACACACACGTCTCCACTGCTGCGTCGGCCGATACATCAGACCCTTCGGGAGGAATGCCCAGGTCACTGAAGCTTTGGTCAGCAGTGCATGCCTCCATTTTTGTGGATTAGTAGTTCTTGCCTAATACTCTCACAGTAGCAGGCCGGCCACCATCTCTGCTCCCGGGGGGGTGGTGCTCCCAGCTCCTGCCCTCTGGCACCATCTCTTCCCAGGGCTTCTGGGCCCCGTCTCTCTTGCTGTCAGTTTTAGGGCGGTTCGTGGAAAGAGCACTGGTCCCAGAGTCAGATGATGTGTGTCTTGATTTTTTGCCACGAATGTGCCATGTGATTCAGGCCAGTCTGTCATCTCTAAGGGGCACCGTGTCTCTTTCTCAGCAGACATTGGATTAGATCAGGACCACCGCAGTCCAGATGCCTGCAGACATTGCGACTCCGTCGTGGCTTTCGCGTCCCTCGCTGCCTCCCCACCTAGACTCTGTCCCAGGGCCCTTAGCAATGGTGGATGGATCGATCAGAGTGGGCACTGGAGATGAACCCGGCTTTCCATTTCAGCACGACCAGTCCCTGGGGCCCTGTGGTTCTATAATTTCTCCACAGCAGACCGTACTGTTCCTCTGGGACAGGTTCTTATCAAGGGCTGGGACACAGCAGGGCCATGCCAACAGGGCTGCCCTGGTCTTGTTCACTGAGGCAGCCCCAGCAGCCAGCCCAGGGCCTGGCACACACGGACTGTTACCTGTGGAGCTGAATGATGAGTTTGGGGGTGGGGGTCTGCATGAGGAAGCTCATCTCTAGGAGGGACCTGGGGACTGCATCTCTGTGTTGAAAGAGAAAGCGGCTTCCTTCCTTCCTGTGGGTATTGTTAGAATTTTCCAAGTCTTCTGAGCTTCTTCTCTGTGAGTTTGCATTTTGACTTTCAAAGGCCGAGGAGAAAGGACGGGAATGACAGCTTCAGTCAGGGAGAAGAGGCAGCTTCGTGAGGGCTGGGCCTGCGGGCTTTCACAGGCTTTAGGAAGGGGACCGCCCTTCCTGTTGGCACCCTGGCTGGCTGTGGGCTCCCCAGCAGCCTGCGGGCTCTGAGCCCCACTCCCCTGCCACCGTGCTGCCTGCTGCTTCCCCGCAGTCCCACCTGGTCCCTGGCCAAGGGCTCGCCCCGTGGAGCACCTGGGGATTGTGGCCATGTCTCTGACCAGCCTGGGGAGGGATCTTGACTTGGCTTTCCTGCCAACAGTGGAAGGTGGGTCCAGTGTGGGTCACTTTATGCAAAACCTCGATAAAATCAGCCTCAAAGCCGATTCTGTTCACAGATGTGCACACTGAGGCTGAGGCAGGAGGTGGTAACCCAGCGAGTAGCGGCTGAACCTGGGAGCCACCTCCAGGCTGATGGCAGGAGTCTGTGGTGCGAGTGCACCCCCACTTGTCTCCGATGCGTCCTTGGGTCCAGCCCTGTGAAACTGATCGTGCCATGCCGTCTCCATGGCTGCCCTTGCTTTCATAGTGCCATCCCCCAGGAACAGGGAGGCACCTCAGGCTGTTCTTAAATTAGTTTTTTTTTTTTTTTTCCTTTATTGATGGTAGAGAGAGGAAGGGAGAAGGAGAGGAAGGGAGAGGGAGAGAGAGAGAGAGAACCATCCATGAGAGAGAACATCAGTTGGCTGCCTCCTGCATGCCCTCACTGGGGATCAGGCCCACAACCTGGGCATGTGCCCTGACTGGGAATTGAACCAGCAGCCTCTTGGTGCCTGGGTCAATGCTCAACCACTGAGCCATACTGGCCAGGTTTGGGCTGTCCTTAAAAACAGGTCCTTAAACATCTGTGAAGAGGATGAGGAACCTCTGGCTGCTCACTTTCTGGTCCAAGAGCTGCTGCCATTTCTCCTGTCTGTGGGCTTTGACCCCAGGCTGGACTGGGAAGGGAGTTTTATTCTAACCCTGCCTTTACCATTTCTGTGAGAACTTACTCATTTATCCACCAAGTGGGTGGACAGCATAGGTCTTAGGTAAGGGTACTCTATTCTCCAAGAGCTTAGAATCTGTCCAAAGGACATTTTAAATTAAAAAAAAAAAAAAATTGCTAGCCCTGGCCAGTTTGGCTCAGCAGTTAGAGCATCAGCCCGCAGACCAAAGGGCACGTACCTCGATTGTGATTTGTCCCTGACCCTGGTCGGGGTCATGCGGGAGGCAAGCAGTCAATGTGTCTCTCTCACATCGATCAATGTTTCTCTCCCTCTCCCTCCTCCTCCCTCCCACTCTACCTGAAGATAACCAGAAAAATATCCTCAGGTGAGGATTAAAACTAAAAAGTTTAAAACCATATATTAAGGGTTTCATAGATGGAGGAGGAAGGAGGCCCAGGGAGGGTGAAGATAATAACCAGGGCTGGGGATGAACTGCAACCAAGGTATGTACCCTTGACTGGAATCGAACCTGACACTCTAACCGCTGAGCCAAGCCTGCCAGGGCCAAACTTTTTAAAAAAGTTTTTAAAATGTTTTTATTGATTTTTAATTTTAGAGAGAGAAAGGAAGAGAGAGATGGAAACTACAATCGGCTGCCTCCTGTACATCCCCCACTGGGATTGAGCCCGAAGTCTGGGCATGTGCCCCAACCAGGAATCGAACTGGGACCTCCACGGGATGGTGAGCCACACCAGCTGGGTAACTTCTTTGTTACCCACTTAGTCTGAAGAAACCATGGACCTCTTTCAGTGCAAACGCCACCTAGGGTCGTCAGTGTACATGAAGTGCACCGAAGTGGCTGGTTTCCCCCCGGGAGCCCCAGGGAGGCCCACTGCCCAGTGACTCCTGCTCTGAGGAGGGTCAGTGCCCACGTGTGGCCCCCACGAGCTGCTTGGGGTCCGGCGGTGTTGCCGAGGAGGATTGTGGAGAAATCCCCTCGGAGACTGCTTTGCAGAGTCAGGACTCTGTTTTCCCGACAGTTCGCTTTCCCCGTCTCTATCAGGTCTCCTCTCCTAACCGAGGGTGAGTAGGTTCGTCCAGCACTCGGTTTCCAAAAGGTGGCAGCAGTGTCCCAGGAAACAGAATCCCAGCCACCAGGTGAGAGGCGCTGGCCAGTGATCGCCTGCCCACCCGGCAGCCAGGAGACCTTTCCCAGGGGCCTGATGCATGGAATCCCTGAACTCGCCTGGGAGATGGGCCTGGCCCTGGCCCAGTGGCTCCCTGCCCCCTGGTGGGTGCCTGGCGGGCCCTGCCAGCAGCTCAGGACCGGCCTGTCAGGTGCAGAAGGAAGTGAGGCTCCTGCAGTGGATACTTTCCCTCCCCCTCCTGGTGTCTGGGGTGTCCTGGAGGGAGGTGGGCGTCTTAAGCACTGGAGTCCTGGGTGGTGGAGGCTGTTTTTCTTCTGACACTTTGCCGCTGGCTGAGGCACCGAGTGTGTTAGTGGCTCTGGCTAAGGCTCAGGCAGCACAGTGGTTTCCACACGCCAGAGTCGCTTATGACCCCTCCAGGCGGCCTCGGCGGCCTGCCCAGTTCCGGGGTGCAGGCCGAGAGTGATCCTCCTGTGTGTTCACAGGGGATGAGCCTGGTCTGGAACCGAGGGAGTCGATGTTCAGGACCTGCCGGCAGGTGGGGTTGTGTGCGGTAGACGGCGGAGCACGCGAAAGGACAGTCAGACGAGCTGTGCGTGGTGGGTGCACGGGCTGTCGCCCCGTAGTCCCGTACCCGCGCATCTCCGCCAGGTCTGGTAGGAAGGCTTCCACCTGCCTGTGGCTCCTTAAACCGCGCTGCCGGTCGCATGTCCTCCGTCGCCCACGTGTCCTCTCTCCACGCACACAGATGCACCTAGGTTCAGACATTTGCACATTCACTGAGGCGCATCGACGAAGAGGGAACAACCCACGCGTTTTAGTTAACTGTGTATCGAAGCCGGTGTGGAGGGGGGCCGTCCCCGGGCCTGCGCCGAGACACGCAGTGGTCGAGTCGGCACAGCCGGTGTGGACGGGGGGCCGTCCCCGGGCCTGCCCCAGACACGCCGCAGCGGAGCCGGCACAGCCGGTGTGGACGGGGGGCCATCCCCGGGCCTGCCCCAGACACGCCGCAGCGGAGCCGGCACAGCCGGTGTGGACGGGGGCCGTCCCCGGGGCCTGCGCCGAGACACGCAGTGGTCGAGTCGGCACAGCCGGTGTGGACGGGGGGCCGTCCCCGGGCCTGCCCCAGACACGCCGCAGCGGAGCCGGCACAGCCGGTGTGGACGGGGGCCGTCCCCGGGCCTGCGCCGAGACATGCAGTGGTTGACCGGCACAGCCGACTTCCGTGGAGGCTGCACTTAGGAGGAGCCGGGCAAGGAACAGGCAAAAGAAGGAGCTAGAGAAGTGTCAGGTGGAACTGTGCTCTCCAGAGAAGCGGCTTCGGGGTGACAGCATGATAGGAGTGAGAGGGAGCACCTGCCTCCCCCGAGGTGACGAGCGTCAGGGAGATGGGGCACCTGGGGCCAAGGCCTGGGGTCTGGCACGTGCCTGCCCCATTTAGGGCACAGAGAAAGCAGAAGGTGGGCCGACGGGGCGGGGCCGGTCGCGATGCCTTGTGGGCTGGGGGAGCGGTTGAGATGCCATGTGGCCATTGAGGGCTTCTAAGCGAGTGAGCAACGTAAGCCAGTTAAATAGCCCATAATCCCCAGCACGTGGCTTTGTTTGTGGGCCACACTAACACAGGGAGGTGACTGGAGTCAGCTAGCGTTTGTGTGGCATTTAACTTTGTGCTGATCTAAACCGTATGGCAGTCCCACAAGGAAAGTGTCCTTACTGTCAGTGTATCCATGAGAGAACCCAGGTGCAGACCTGGACTGTTTCCCTCAAGGCCACCCGACTGGAGGGGCAGAGCTGGGACTTGAACCCCAGCTGGGCAGGCTCCAAGCCCCTTTTATATGCCTTCCTGGAGATGGAGCGTTTGGGAAGCTTTTTGTTGTTGTTGTCAATTTGTTTTCATTACTTAGTTAATAAGTGTGAAACATGGTTACAATGTGCATTTCTTTGACCTGCTTCTGAAATGGAACAGTTTTTCATGTCTTTACATTTTTTATTATAACTATATATATATATTTATATATAACATAAGATTGGTCATTTAAATTATTTTTTTAATCCTCTCTCAAGGACATGTTCATTGATTTTCAGAGAGAGGGGAAGGGACAGAGAGGTAGAGACAGAGACAGAGAAACAGAAACATCTACCTCCCATTAGCACCCGGGAATCAAACCCTTGACCTCCATTGTACAGGAGGGCAGTTCAACCAACTGAGCCACACTGGGGCCAGGACACTATTTTTAAGTATAATTCAGTGGCACCAACACCACTGTTCATTTCTAGAACTTTTTCATCACCTCAAGAACTCCCCATTCCCCCACCTCCAGAGTTGGTTACCTCGAATCTCCTTTCTGTCGCCATGAATTTGCCTGGATGTTCATACGAGTAGATGTTTCACAGAAGCGGAATCGCCCAATGTCTGTCCTTTGTGTCTGGCTTACTGCACTCAGCATGATGTCTGTGAGGTCTGTTCATGTTGCAGCATGCCTCGGGACTGTCATGTGTGAATAATGCCCCTTCTGCAGACACACATCGGACACACATCGTCTGCCATTCTCTGCTGAAGGACACATTGTTTCCACTCCAGGCAGAATTACGTGGAGACAAGACCTTTCCAGACGCTCACTGCAGTTCTGGGGGTACTTTCTGAAGCCTGGAGAGTCTGATTGCCTGAAGCGGGGCGGGGGGACAGGCAGGGTGACCCTCCACCGTGTGGTTAGGGGTGATGCTGAGCTTTTCAAGGTAACTGACCTCAGAATGTTTGAACAGCCCCGTACGAACACTGAGACTGTTCTCATGCCAAGACCGACTCTCATTTGGTGCTGTTCCCGTCCACTTCACAGACTCGGAGCGTGAAATCTCCAGAGAGGTTTCTTTATCGTTTGCTCTTAAGTGTGAGATCAGCTCTGTGGATGGAAATTGAGCTTGTTCTTGAAATTCCCCAGAGTAGTTTCGTGGGAGCCCCGAGTCTGCTGGCCTCAGTATCCCTATCTGTAAAATGATAGAAACCCCTTTGTAGGAGACGGTTGGTTCATCCTTCTGGGACAGAAAGGTGAGGATGTTCCTTTTCACCCAAATCCAACTTGCCCCCTGCCGCATGCCCTGTAAGCCTGCCCTCTCTGAGAAGGAGCTGGCCAGCATCACCCCACAGTAATTCTGTATTTACTGGGCCACGGCGGTGATGTCTGTGGTCCCTCAGCCTCTGATTAAATGACAAAACGGAGTCCCCAGCTGTAAGGCAGACGGATTTCGGTTCCTGTGCTGGTTGGGTGCCTCTCCCTCCTCGACAACCAGCGCTGCTTTCGGCAGGGCCCCTCCCTCTGGCATCCAGCCTGTCTCCGGAGGTCTGGCAGCTCCCAGGCGGCCCCGGGGGGGGGGGGGTCTGGCCCATGCCTTACTGATGAACTGCCCCTTCTCTCATCGCCAGGAAATAAAAGATGCTGGCTGTCACCTGCTCACTGCTCAGCCACCAGCTGTGTGAGGAGGACACTCACGCGGCGCCAGGTCCCAGGGCCCGAGGCCACTCACGGCCACTTTTCTTTTCCAGAACGATCAATCTGAAAAGCCCTGTGCTGCAGCAGGTGCTGGAGAGGCAGAACGAGGTCCTGTGTGTCCTGACACAGAAGATCGTGACGACGCAGAAGTGCGTGATATCCGAGCACGTCCAGGTCGAGGACAAGTGCGGCGGCATGGTGGGGATACAGACCAAGACTGTGCAGGTGTGCACAGTCGGGCGGAGGCGCGGGCCACAGTGGCCTCTCTCGTTCTAGCCGAGAACCTTGGTCAGGGAGGGTCCTGGTTGGGTGGTGTCTTCATTCATCAGGACTCTGTGTAGCAACTTAAGGAAGTGCAAGTACAGTCGGCTTAAACGAGAAAGAATTGCTTGGCTCCTGTAATCGAAGCATTCAGGGCTCAGCCAGCTGTGGTGACTACTGGATCCGGGACTCCGAGGGGGCTGCGAGCTGCCTCCCGGGATGGACTCCCTCGGACAGGCTCTCTCCTTTCTCCTTGGGTGCAGTAGCTCCAGGCTGTCTTCCCACCTGCTGCGACCCCAGGGGGAGAGCTTCCGGCCTGGATCTCACCGCACCATCCTGGGCTGCCCTTTCCTGAGGTGGACCCCAGGCCAGGGCAGTGGGACTCCCCTTGGCCACGCCACCAGCTAGGGCCAGGCATATTCCCCACTGAAAAGGGGTCGAACGAGCACAGGCCAGGCCAAACGCACAGATCATCCTGCAGACCCTGGAGTCGGGGCCTCAGGATGGCTTTGGGATTCGCTGCTTCAAGTCCTTTGCAGATTGAGTCAGGGAAGGGAAGGATCTGTACCTCTGTTTGTCTGTCTGTCTGTGCATAAGCAGATGCTCTGGATTACATTATAGACAGTCTTACCCAGCTGACCTTGAGCCGGTACCAAAGTGGTGGACCAGTAAAGGCTGTCAAACCCATGCTGTTTCCCCTCCAGCTTGTCATGGTGCCTGATACTTGATTTGTACGGGCCTCCTTCTTGGGGTAACTGTTGGCATTTGCTGAGGCCCAGGAAAGGTGTGCTCGGAAGAAGGTAGAGCTATAGATCTGGAGCCGGGCTGTCCCTTGGTGTACAGACTGGGCGGGCTAGACAGCAGTGACAAGGGACGTGCCCAGTGAGAGATGGCTGCCACTGGTCCCCCCAATGTCTCCACCCATGGTGACCCCACCCGAGACCCAGAGCCCGCCTGGGAGTCAGCAGGCTGGCTGCCATTCCACTCTGACCAGGATCAAGTTGCTCAGAAACGTATCTGATCTCCAGTGTTTGGGCAACAAGGAGAGTGTGCCTCAGTCTCCCCAGGCCGTGGGAAAGCTTCGTGTCTGTGGCGGTGTTGGAAGGAGAGAGCGTTGGTGCCTGACTTCGGGGCACTTCCTGCCCGGCCTTCTCGTCCTCGCTCCGGCCTCCAGCCTCCCTGGTTTAACAGCACAGGGCGCCCCCACCCCAGGGTCTGGAACGATGGCTGGGGGTTCTCTCTCAGCTCAGTTCTCCCTCAGGCTTTGATGCTGGTTAGGGTTTTCATCGGGACTTCAGAGCAGTTTCCGTAATCCTCTGTGAGGAAATGGGAACTTATTTGTCATACTTTCTTCTTAGACCCAACTTCACTGTTTCCCAAACCCTGGGATCTCTTTTGTGCCACCGGTTGGCCATTCACTTGGGACTATGTGTGCACATCACGAGGCCAATGGGGATGGAATCCTTACCTCTGCCGGCTGGCTCCTCCTCTCCATGCGTTCCGGGGGTGGGGGCGCCCAGGAGAGTCTGAGTGCGCAGGTCAGAGTGTGTGCTGTCGCCCACAGGTGTCAGCTACGGAGGATGGGACCATCAGCAAGGACAGCAACGTGGTGCTGGAGATCCCGGCTGCCACCACCATCGCCTACGGCGTCATCGAGCTGTACGTGAAACTGGACGGCCTGTTTGGTGAGTGTTGTCTGCTGCTAGGGGCTGTGGGGAGAGGAGGGGCACACACTGGTAGAGGATCCCCACCGCTTTGGGGGTGGCGACGCGAGAGACCCTAAGAGTTTGGGGCTGTCCCATAACGAGGGGACAAGAGGCTGCATTGGGAACGGGTGGGGTGAGGTCTCACCAGTGCAACACTGGGACCAGCCCCGGTGCCCGCAGTCCTAAGCCTCGCTGAGCCCCTCCCGTCGCTGGGAGGGAAGACTAAGTAGAGGAGGCAGGAGGAGTGCCTGGCACAGTGGCCGTTTCCTTAGAGCCCCACCTCAGCTCTTGATATCACCCTCCTCCTCGCTTCACCACCCCCACCCCAAACCCTGCTCTTGACCTTGCTCTGCGATCACCAGTGTGTGTGAGGCGGCTGGTCCTGGCCACTGCATCCTCCGGAGACAACAAGGGCTTTACTTCGGGCGTGTCTGCTCTCTCAGGTGTGCGTGGTCCCCCGCGCTCTTCCTGAGAAGACACCGTGTCGAGTCCAAGAAACTGCTTCTTGGGGACATGACTGAATGCACGTAACATAAACTGTTGACCTTTTCAGGTGCGGCAACATTATGATTATGTTTATAAAAGAGACATCTACATAGAGCTTTGTCTTCACCGGATAAGGGGTGATATCTGTAGTTCGCGTGGGAAGTAACCTGTGGGGGGGGGGGGAAGAGGTCAAGAGCAGGGGTCAAGCTGGTCGGTGGGTGTGTGGAGGTTCGCTGTGAGTCCATGAGCAGCTCCAGGTTGGCACGTGATGTGCAGGACAGGGCGCCGTCCCCAGACCGAGCAGGGGGCTGTGGCTGCCCCACAGCCCCGGGGGTTCTGTCGGGGGGCGTGGCCAGGCTCGGGATGAGGAAGTCTGTGGGAGCCAGCCTTCTGACGGAGACCACACGCGTCCCCACCACTGTGACAGCCACAGACTCAGAACACTGACTGTCCTTCTGGGACAATCGACAAGCTCCTGGGCCTGGGGGGACCTGGGAGAGGGGTGCTGGAGGCACAGAGCGTGGTCCCGGAGCCTCCCTCTTTGGTTTCACACACGGAGCTGCCTGCATTCCCCAGGAGGGTGTGTGTGTGTGTGTGTGTGTGTGTGTGTGTGTGGCGTATACAGGGGGTGTCATTCCCAGGGGGTGGCCTTCCCAGGGGTGGCAGCTGTAAGAAGAGGGGTCTGTGTGTGTGTGTGTGTGTGTGTGTGTGTGTGGTATACAGGGGGTGTCATTCCCAGAGGGTGGCCTTCCCAGGGGTGGCAGCTGTAAGGAGTTGGCCTGAAGAGCTAGGACAGGGACACATGGAATCCATGACACCAAGGACTGGAACCTACATCATTTCGATCCCGTTTGCAAATTTGTTATCCTGGTCATTTTTATTATGTTATTCTTTTTTAAAAAATGTTTTATTGATTTTTTTTTTTAAAGAGAGGAAGAGAGAGAGAGAAAGAGAGAGAGAGAGAGAGAAGCATCATGTGAGAGAGAAACATCCAACGACTGCCTCCTGCACGGCCCCTGCTGGGGATCGAGCCCACAACCCCAGCATGTGCCCCGACCAGGAGTTGAACCGGGACCTCTCAGTCCATGGGATGATGCTCAGCCCACTGAGCCACACTGGCTGGGCTACTATTTTATTCTTTCTCTTTGAAAGCCGTTTGTCTACTGACTAAACTGCGTGAAGAGAGTTGTTTTTGTCATCAGTAATGAGAAGCCGTGATACCACACACAAACGGGGATCCAGCCCGGGATGTGGACTCCTTGGTTCTGTGCAGACGCATTGATGGTCCAGGTGTCACTTGGCCAGCATGGCCTGCACCCGAGGGTGCTCATGGGTGCTGTGAGGACCTTTCGGTGGCTGGGGCCAGGCCAGGGGGCCGAGGGAACCTTCCTGTTTCTCTGAGGAGGTGGGTGCCCTCCCTGCCCTCTGTGGGCACCTGTCCCTCCTTCCTCAGATGGATTTGGGAAGACACAGCCTGGCCTGGTGGGACTCTCCTGTTTGCATTTCAATTTCAAGCCTTTCATCTCAGCTTGCTTCCGCTGTCTTTGAAAACAAACTCCTTTGTGCTGCTGAGCAGAGGTGCCCTGGGGACTCTGAGGCTCCCATCCTGCGAACCCAGAGCCCGCTGTGCCCACTGGGCCCCGGGCTGGCCGCTGAGCAGCTTGGCGGCCAGGCCCTCGGCCTCCGCTCGGCTGCTTTGAAGCCAGTTCTGCTTTTATTTCCCGCCCGTGTTTCCTGTCCCTCTCGCCACAGACTGTTCTGATCTGGCTTCACAAACAGGCCTGCAGGGCCGGAAGGGCCCCGAAAAGCCTGCCTGATCTCCCCCCTTCCGGGTGGGGGGACACTTGACTAGCATCCTGCTCGCCCTTTGAAACTTTGCGAGGAGGCCGCCTCCCTCCGTTCCTCGGGGGAGGCATCTGTCCAGCCGCCCTCGGGAGGGGCTCTCTCAGCCACGACCCCTTCCTTCACCAACTGCACCCCCCGCCCCGACTGGCTTCGCTGCTTCTCTGAACCTTCCCCGTCTCCTCCATCCCAGCACTGTGGCTAATGTGATTATTTAAAGATAAAAATTTGGTCATGTCACTTACCTGCTCAGACACCCTTCCGAGGCGCCCTGTGCCCCAAGATAAAGCCTCCCACGTGCGTTGTGGCCCAGCCCCGGCGTGTCCGGTCCTGTCACCGTCCAGGACACTCCACTCTCTTACCTCCAAGCCCGTGCTCGGTGCCTCTGGCCGGCTAACTCCTGCTGAACCTTTGGGCGGCTACTTCGACACTGCTTTGTCCAAGAAACCTTGGCGGGCTCTCTCTCTGCACCTGCCACCGGCTCCAGCGCCCGCCCGCCTCCTCCAACACCCCTGCACTGCCCGCCCCAGCAGCCAGCTGCTGGCCAAGGCCCTTTTGAATCTCTGGCCCCAGCAGCGTGGAGAACGCAGGAGCTGGCAGTGCATCCCCGGGGACGTGCCCCGGCTAGAGTGCTGGTGCCATGGACTCCTGAGACACCACGGGGCCAAGGCGCTCGGCCGGGTTTGAGGCTGTGTGAATGGTCATGGTCCCTGTCCTCGGGGAGTGAAGTCGCCACCTGGGGAGGTCTACCCTGACCCACCTCGGTGCCTGGTGCAAAGGGTGGAGCGAGCTGGGGTGGGGGCGCCCTGGGTGCTCCGTGGGTCCATGGGCGAGTAAATGAAGGATTGTTTCATTTGTCTCTCAGCCATTCTGCCCCTGGGAATGTCACCAGTGCCCACAAACCCGTGAACGTGCTTCTGCCCCTGCCTCCCACACCACACGCAGGCTCAGGTCTTATCCGCAGCCTGTGCACATGGACGATTCAGCAGCACAGAAAGGACCCCAAGTCACGAGGTCATTTATGCTTTTGCTCAGCAAGGACATTAGAATGGCCACATTTTTACCTACGATTCAGATCCCTCAGTTGGGTTCTCAAATGTGGAAGTACATAAGGAAATGTTTTTATTATGGGACAGTTCACATACGTTCAGAAGGAGGGATAATAAGGTAACGAATCCGCATGTGCTTCCCGCTCCAGGAATGAGGCAACTTCCTGCCTCACAGGCAAGCTGGGCACCTGCCCCACCCCCACTCAGCCGCTCGAAGCAAATCCTAGGCCGGCTATTGTTTTCTCTCTACAATGTTCCAGTATCTCTAAAAGTTAGGCTTTAAAAAAGAGTAGTTTTGCCTTCACACGGCTTCCAGTAGAATATATTTTGTGTCTGGATTTCTCACTCAGCATGTTTGAGATTCATTCATACAATTGCAGAAATAAGTTCGTGTGTTTTGCTATGCATTCCATTTATTAATGAAGCAAGGCTGACTCTTCTTTAAGAGAACCGGGCACCATAACCACGTGTGCCCCTAAGTATAGCGTCAGTGATTCTGTATGACCATCAGCGCAGTCAGATCAAATTCGAATGTCCTCCGTCCCATTCACATTTGGTGAGTTCTGTTTGTGTAGAGTTGGCCTGTCAGGTTCAGGCTAAGGAAAGACTTCTGATGTGTGCAGGATCACTCGCAGCCTGTTCGAAGAGGACAGGAGGGTCTCACGCTAAGAACCACTTCTCCTGTGTTTGGGGAAGTAGATGAGTCTTGATCAGACAGCGTGGTGTGTGCAGGAAGCGGGTTGATTGGGGGTGGGGGGTGGTCGGCCTCCCTGCCCAGCCGAGTCAGGGAAAGCCGGGTCGATCCGTGTGGACCTGGACTCTTCTCCTGGGTTGCAGAACTCTGCCTCCTGCAAGGGAAGCATGGTGGCTTTGAGCGCGAGAGGAGAAGCGACAGCGACGCTATGTTCCTGGAGACCCTGCCCTTTCGAGAGTTTGCATTTCGGGACATGCCAGACGGCGGGCAGGTGCCGTCTGCTCCAGATGGACCACTGAGTGTTTTAAAACAAGGTAATGCCAGCAGGGTGGGGCATGGGGAGCTGATGGCCACTTGACCATTGTACCCCGAGATGATGTGGCCCTCAGGAGCGGTGACTCCAGTGACTTCACAGAAAGCATTTGAGAACAGAGAGGACAGTGCCTCCGAAGCAGGCCTAGTCCACTCAGGATTCACCTTTTCGGATATTAGGGCACCCCAAGTCTTGGGGGCCATGTTTTGAGAGAGGGGCCGGAGACCGAGGCGTGTACGAGGCAGGGGCCTGGCATTCTCTCCGTAACCATAGAAGCCGTACAGACCCCAAGAATAGCTAGTCAGCAGCCAGTTCCGCATCTGCTTCATTAGGTTCCAGGCTTTTGCCAAGACAGGCAAGGCTTTGTCAGCACTGCAAGATGTCTCTTGGAGGCTCTTTATCCACATGGCCTGAGGCCATATGGTGCCCTGGCATCCGGGAGGCAAGGGGACGGATGACCTGTGCCGCCTACAGCGATCCCTTCTGCTCCCCAGAGTGGTTTTAAAAGTTGGTGGGATTTTTGGGGGTGAGGAGGGCAGTAGTGTTGTATAATATAGGAAATGAGCAAAGAAGAGGAGAAACAAAGAGCTGTGTGAGAACTTAGTACCAAGAGCCCGGAGCAGCTCGGAATATGCTCTGGCTTGAAGGGTCAGCATTAGGCCCACCAGTGGGGCTTCAGTGGGTCCCAAGCCAGAAGATGCATTTGTTTCTGTAGCAAAAATAGTGTTGGAAGGAATGGAGCGAAAGGCCAGCCTATGGTCAGGCTTCCCTGTCTCAGGCAGGCCCCTCCCCCGCCTCCTGCAGGTGGGTAACTGGGTGCCACTTTGCGCTCTCACTTAAGCACCGGTGACGTCACGTTAGAGGCACAGCAGCCGTGGCCCTTGACCTGTGCCACAGGGAGGCGACCAGAGTCTGGGCTGCAGCTTTCCTGGAACGTCCCTCCCCGTCTGTCCCGCAGGCTGGCCATTCCAGGGAGCTGGGGGTTAAGAGTAGGGAGGCAGGAGTCGGGTGGGGCTGGCCTGGCCCTGGTGCCCTGGGACCCGAGACCCACCAGGACAGCTCGGCCCTGCAGGCTGGGGCAGCAAAGACCTGGCTGTGCTTCTAAGGCAGCGTATGGATAAGTCATTACTGATGTGCCACGCTCCTCCCCAGGGGGCTGTCCACAAACCTCGGCTGGAATTTGCCATCAGCAGAAGGAGTGCGTTTATGTATTAGTATGCACCCTACATACAAAAGCTTTTAAATCCCCACTGGGCTTGACTTACTACAAGCTTTCGGCTTTAAAAAAAAAAAAGAAGAAGATGATTTTAGGGAGAGAGGCCCAAGCACGCTGCAGAGGGTGTGAGCCAGCAGGTCGGGGGCAGCGGAGAGGAAAGGGGGCCAAGAGCAGTTGTTTGCCGTGAAAACGGGGTGCCAGCCCCTCTGAAGTGCATGCGTTACACACTACAGGACGCAGAACCCACCGTGTATTAGAAGAAAGGATTTAAAAGAATGTATTTTGCAATTTGCATGGCTCTGAATTGTTAAATGTACTGATGTTCAGTAATTCGGCCTTGACGATTTCCTTCTATAGAAAGAGGAACCTGGGTGACTTTTCTGGAAAGTAATCGATTAGACTTCATGTTGTAGTGAGTCCAGAAAACAGAGAGACGTCTGAAAGGAAGTGGGGCAGCGCCTGTTCTACCCCTGCCCCCCCCCCCCCCAGTAGTTTGACTGGTTATAAAAGCACGCAGGGTGGGATTGCACTCGCTGTCCTTCGGTTCCGAGTTCTACGACTGGCTGTGAGTCTGGAAGAACAGGGGACAGTCTGCCGTCCCTGTTCTGAGGCGCGCACAGCCGTCCTGAGCTCGGCGTGTCTGCTGCTTCCACAGCGACTCTGCCCCTGGAGAGGAATTTCCACCCCTTTGTGCAGCTGCCGGAGCAGCAGCGGACGGCGCTGAGCGGCGTCCTCCAGGCGGTGCTGTTTGATGAGGAGCTGCTCCTGGTCCTGGAACAAGTGGTAAGACCAGCGACATCCCGAGGCGCGGTGTCTCCCTCTTGGTGTCCTGGAGATGTGGATGGGCCGGACCTATTGGGACAAGGCTTTGAGCTGGGGATACAATCGTGTTTAAAATTTCCCCACTTCCCTCAAACCCTAAAGCTTCTTTTTTAGTCTTACTCCCAGGTCCTTAGTTTTCTAACTGCAGGAAGGTAGCCGATGTCAGGAATCTCAAGTGTGTATCAATTCTCTAGGGCCGCTGTAAGAAATGACCACACACTTCTTGGCTTAAAAGCACAGAAATGGACTCTCCTACAGTTCTGGAGGCCAGAGGCTGAAGCTAGGGTGTCAGCAGGGCCAGGTTCAGGGGAGAACCCCCCTTTGACTCTTACAGCCCTTGGTGGCTCCTGGTGTCCTTGGCTTGTGGCCGCTCCCGTGTGTGCTGTCTTCCTGTGGCCTTCTCCTCTCTGTTCTGTTTCTCAGGGGACATCCACCAGGGCACTTAGGGCCCCCCTCAACCTAGGAGGATCTCATCCCAAGATCCTTCCCTTAATTACGTTTGCAAACACTCTTTTTCCAAATATGGCCACATTCTGAAGCTCCAGGTAGATGTGTGTTTGGGTGGGTGGGTGGGGTCACTGCTCAACCCAGTAGAAGGGGGCTATGTGGTAGAGTCCAACAAGCCAACCTATTTGACTCAGGACAGATGGGAAAGCAGGCTTTTGTATTTTTCTGTTTGCAGCAGAAGGATTTTCTAGGGAGGTTGAGTTCCTTAACTCCTGGTTGTAGAAATGGCGAGGGACAGGCCAGCTACCAGCCTCCATCCCCCCCCCCCCCCCCCGACTCTCTGCTCTGGAGGATGCTGGGAGCTATAAACCTAATTTTTGCTGTAGTTGTGTTGTTTTTGATCTTTTTGTTTTTCTTTCATGCAGAGTTTGAACTCTGATGTTCTGATTTAATGCTTTATGGCTTCCAGGAGTGCATTCAAATTATTTTTCTCTCCGAAAACTGGATTGTGTCAAAAGAGCTTAGTGACCAGTGATGAAACCAGCAGTTGTTGAAACGGTCCAACAGCCAGGACATCCTGATGTTCTGGAGGATAGAGAGCTCGTGGCAGGGAGTGCTAGCCCAGGAGAACACAGATGTTGGAAAAAACCCAGACTTCTATTCCTAAAATGCCACCTTCCCAGAGGGAAACGTCAGACCAGCACCCCAGGGAAAGAGCACCGGCTGCCTGGGTGGTGGGCTGCTGGGCTCTCATACAAATGCAACTGGACGTGGAGGCCACAGTGGAGCAGGGGTAGTGCCAGGGTGGTGCCGCGGTGGTGCCAGGCAGCCTTGCAGGCAAGACCTCCCAGCAGGTCCCCAGCTGATGGATGAGGCTGCCCTAGGTCCCGTGGGGAATGTGGCAGGGGCTGGAGTGCCAAGTTTAAACCTCAGGAACCATGATGTGATGACTTTATGTTCCCCTCCTCGGCTCTGCAAGTAGTCACGTATTCCTGGTCCCTGGTCCCACCGGACAGACCCTGTCCTGGAAAATTCTACCCAATAGTTCCTGCGTGCTCCGCCCTGCCCCGCCCCGTTAAAGAATAGTCCTTTTCAAGTCGACTGTCTCCTTGCGAGGAATCTAACCTGAAGGATTACACTCCAAAGCACAGAGAGCAGTGTAGGGCTTGCAACGGGGTGGGTCAGAGGACCCAGCTTGGCCTCTGGCTTCATCACACTATCCCTTTCTCCTCTCCTGCAGTGTGACGACGTGGTCTGTGGCCTGTCACCCTCACTGGCGACACTGGGGGAGCTGAAGCCCCCACAGAGGCAGAACCTCACGGCCTTCCTGCAGCTGGTGGGGTGCAGTGTGCAGGGCGGACGTCTGGGCCTGGAGGGTGCGGGCAGCAAGCAGCAGCTCTTTTCTACGGCCTACTTCCTGGTCAGCGCGCTGGCAGGTACGGAAAACAGCAAGACCGTGGCTATGAAATCGCTTTGCTGACCACGGGGGAGGGTGGCGCCTGTGTTCCCCCGTTTCGGCAGCAGGGGGAGGGTAGACTGCAGGGCAGTGGACGGTCACGAGGTTGCCATGAAAAGTCCTAGCGCCAAGCGTGGCGGCCGGCGTGCTGCCAGCGCCTCCCTCTCCCCTCCCAGCACAGGAAAGCTGCTCCCAAAACACACCTGCCAGTCACACGTGAGCCGGCAGTGCTGGGGGCAGAGGCTTGCGCTTGGCAGCTGTTCCCTCCTCCAGTGTTTTGGTCCTTCTGATCCTCTTGTTCCTCTTGGCAAACTTACCGCCCCAACCGTTGCAGCCAGTAGCGCAGGGAGGAGCAGAGGAGTATGGGGTGCTGGCTCAGCAGCTCCACAACTTCGGGGGTCCTGAGATGGCCCCCCAGGGGCACGGCCACCGCGAGCCCTGAGCCGGGCCGCCCCGTCGCTTCTCGCCCCCCACCCACGGCCCACCACGCTGGAGGCTCTGCTCTCCGGGGTCCTCCTGCAGGAGGAAACTTCTCAGGGAGGCACGACGGGCAGTCGGCCCATCTCCTGGTCCCAACTTCCCTTAAGGGGGTATTAGTCAGGGCACCGAGTCCCTGATGCAGTCACGGTTTCCCCCTGCACCGCACAGGAACAGAGGCCTAGGGGTCTCCAGTTTCTAATGAAAAACGAGAACGCCGCTCCCAGACCTATACGCCGACGCGTGCGCGCGCGCTGTCTTGTTCCAAGTCAGATGGAAGTTTCGGCTGGGACAGGACGTGAGACAGAGCCTTTCCCAGGGTTGAGGTCAGTGGATCAGACGGTCTTGAAGCGCAGGCACTGCCTGTGGCTGAGCCACAGGCCCGAGTTCACCAGCCCGCGCGAAGCCCTTTGGAACACGCACCGAACCATTTCTGGGGGAGGCTGGTCCGCGCCAGCGCCCTGCGTGCACCACAGCGGGTTGGACACGCCCGCAGCTCTCTGCGTCCTCGCACTCAGGCGGCCCCCTGGCGCTGCCCCGTGACAGGAGACTCAGCTGCTATTGCTGAGCTGGGAGCCGAGGGGTCCTTACATCTCGAAGTGCAGCCGAAAATACGCGCGGCCTGTTTCTAAGCCAGCAGTGCCCTTGGGCCTCTCTGAACTGAGGTCTCATTGGTGCTCCTGTTAATCCCCAGCCCCTTCCTCTCCAGATTCCGGGGACAGTGTTGGAACGGAAAAAAACGGCCTCTTCTCGAGGCCTACTTCCAGCTCTCTACATAATAACACCAGTTTTGGCTTCATAGGCTTAACTTTTGTTTTCTAATTGAGACATAATTGACATATAACATATTGATTCAGGTGTACAACATAATATCTGTATGTTGCAAAATGATCACAACGTCTACTTAACATACATCACCATACATAGTTGCAAAACCTTTTCTTGTATTGAGAACTTTGAAGATTTACTCTTAGCCATTTTTAAATATACAATACTAAAGTCATCATGTTGTACATTACATGCCCATATTTTAATTAAAATGTTTTTATTGAGCCCTGGCCAGTTTGGCTCAACGGTTAGAGCATCGACCCGTGGACCAGAGAGTCCTGGGTTTGGTTCCCACTAAGGGCATGTACCTCGGTTGCAGTTTGTCCCCAGCCTCGGTTGGGGTTGTGCAGGTGGCAACCACTCGATGTATCTCTCTCACATCGATGTTTCTCTCTCTCTCTCTCTCTCTCTCTCTCTCTCTCTCTCTCTCTCTCCCTCCCTCCCTCCCTCCCTCCCACTCTATCTGAAGGTAAATGCAAAAAATGTCCTCGGGTGAGGAGGAAAAAAAATGGCACGATTTTCTTCTTTATTATGGCTTAATACTATTCCAATGTATATCTATTGGTGAATACTTAGGTTTTTTCCCCCATATCTTAGCTATTGTAAGTAATGCTACAATGAACATGGGGGTGCATATATCTTTTTGAGTTGGTGGTTTAATTTACTTTGGATCTATATACCCAGAATTGGAGTTGCTGGATCATATGGTAATTATTTTTTTAATTTTTTGAGAAACCTCCCTACGGTTTTCCAAAGAGGCTGCACCAATTTACATTCCCACCAACAGTGCATACAGATTTCCTCAACATCCTTGCCTCCATTTATCTCATTGTGGTTTTGATTTGAACTTCTGATGATGCCGAATGCCTTTTTATGTACCGCCTGGTCATCTGTTGTTGTCTTTGGAAAAATATCTATTTATATCCTCTGCCTATTTTTTTGCTATTAAATTATACGAGTTCTTTATATATTTTAGATATTAACCTCTTATTAGGTGATTTACAGATATTTTTTTTCCCATTGAGTGGGCTGCTTTTGGTATCAAATCCAAAAACATTGCCAAGGAGCTGTCTTATGTTCAAATCTTTTATCTATTTTCAATTAATTTTGTGTAAGGTAGTGGTCCATTTTTCCCAACACTATTTAGTAAAGAGACTATCCTTTCCCCCTTGTATATATTCTTGGTTCCTTCCTCATAAATTACTTGGGTTTAATCTAGGCACTCTATTCTAATCCGTGTGTCTGTCTATGTGCCAATACCATATTACTTTGATTACTATAGCTTTGCAATATAGTTTAAAATCAGGGAGCATATGGCCTCCAGCTTGTTCTTCTTTCTCAAGCTTCCTTAGTCTAGTTGGAGTTTTTGTGGCCCCATACAAATCTTAGGATTGATTGTTCCACTTCTATGAAGAATGCCATTGGAATTTTGATAGGGATTGCTTTTGGTGGTAAGGACATTTTAACAGTATTAATTCCCCCAGTCCATGAGCATGGAATATCTTTCCATTCATTTGTGTCTTTTACAATTTCTTCATTAATGTCTTCTAGTTTTCAGTGTATAGCTATTTCCCCTCCTTGGTTAAATTTATTACTGGGTATTTTATGCTTTTTGACACAAATTTAAATGGTATTGTTTTCTTAATTTCTCTTTCTGATAGTTTGTTATTAGTATATAGAAACACAACAGATTTTTGCATACTTATTTTGCATCCTGTAACTTTACTGAATGTATTAGTTCTAATAGAGTTTTAAGGACTTGACCATAATAGCATATCATTTGCAAACAGTGACATCTTTACTTCCTTTCCAATCTGAATGCCTTTTATTTTTCTTGCCTAATCGCTCAAAGCTGGGTGTTGGGGGAGCTTGTCTCTCTGGTGTAGGTGGGAGCCCAGTGTCGGGTTTAACCCTTCGTGCTCCCGGCTGTGAGTTCCAAGCAGAGGGTGGGGGTTATGGCGAGAGTGCCTCGCCTTTCCTACCGGCTTCCGCGTGGGTTTGGTACATCCATGGAGGAGGTGAGTTCAGGATCTATGTCACCGTCTTGTACTGGCCTCCTTGTGTTGAACTTGTTTCAAGCTCTCGAGCCCCAGCCTCTGGCCTGCCTCCTGTACCACTCGGACCTTCAGACCGAATGCCCCAGGCCTCACTTGTAAAACAGTCAGAATAAGGAAGAACAATACAAATAAATCATTTCCATTCGAGAAACAGCGAACAAGCCTATGCTGAGTGCTGCGTTTTAGACACCGCTCCATGATGAGGTAGAAAACCAGTCTCACCCTCAAGGAAATTAGTAAAATAAAATTAGTTGGTAGATTTTGTAAAGCAGATGCTGTTCTTTCATTCCCCGTGGCCCTAGCACCCTGCTCAAAACAGTGAATGACCACCTGAGCGAAAGAGGACTCAGGGACCTCCTGAAAAATTAGGGGGTGGGTGCACGAGCAAGTCATTGTGACAGGCCCAGCCAGGACTTCATCATGTCCCAGGTGACCTTTCCACTAGGCCCCTGTCTTATCTTTCGGATTTGGGATAAAGGCTTCCTTGAGAAGCCTTGAAAACTGTGGCCCCTCATTGTAAGCAAAGGCACAAACAACATCTCAATGCAATTTCAGGGGTTCTCTAGCAGGATTACCCCCTGGGGCCACCCCATCCTCTACCAGCCTTCTGTTGGGAATGGACGTGTTCATCGTATTCTGCTAGGTCACAGCCTGGGTGACACACCTGTTTATAAATAAGGTGCTAATGAATGCAGGAGGCGGAGGGATTTCATTGGTGGCCCCTGGGCCAGATGATTCAGCAGGTGACTCTTTTGCCTTTTCAGCTCAAAGGCTGTGTCCCGAGGGAGTGAGTCCTTGAAGGGACTGGGAGGTGTTTAGAATCCCTGTTGAACAGCACTGACCTGGACGGCCTTTCCCTGGGGCTTGACCGAATCTTTCTGGGTCCCTGGTGTCCGCTGTGCCATCCCTTCATCAGGCCACGTTGCATTCTTCTCCTAAACTGACTACAGGGCCCTGGCCGGTTTGGCTCAGCGGTTGGAGCGTCGGCCTGCGGACCAGAGAGTCCTAGGTTTGGTTCCCGCTAGGGGCACGTACAAAAAAAAAAAGAGTTAAAAATGACTACAGGGTTCTAAACCCTGGTCACGATAGTTTACTCAGCTCTCTGACATATGCCCAAAAAAGTCTATAGTTGGTCACCGGAGGAGACATGCTCAGAGAGGTGTATCCAAGGTCACACCCCAAATATGTAGTGGGGCTTAAACATACCTGTTTGGCCACCAAATTCCAGGCTCTTCCTACTTTTCCCTGAGTCTGTACAGTTCGTCCTGCTGGGCACACTGATGCCAAGGAGCATCCCTGGGGAACACAGACCTGGTTCCCACAGCCATTTTCTCACAGACCGTTCTTTGCCGCCCATTTGGCACCATTCACCCCAGTTACGGAGAGGGGACTGCCTGGCACCTGGAGGGCACAGCCGTGTGAGCCAGGCGCAGTCCAGGGCTGGCTGTCCCCACGGGTGCTTCGTTTATTTCTGACAGTGACTGGTTTTTGTCTTCTACAGAAATGCCAGACAACACAGCAACTCTGCTGGGCACCTGCTGGGAACTCCAGGTTATTCCTACTCTGTGTCACCTGGTAAGGCACCCCCCAGAAGGCACCTGGGTTGGGCAGGTGGAGGGACGAGGAGGAGGTGGACACCGAGCAGCTGAGGTAACACGTCTAGGCTTTCTCATCCACAACAGCCCTTCAAAATAGGTTAAACAGGTATTATTATTAACTCCACTTTTCACACCCACCTACACCACAGGAAGACCGAGGCCCAGAGAGAGAGGATTTGTTCAAAGAACTTGCTACCAAGGCTAGGACTTGAACCTTGTCTTTAGACACCAAGCCTCATGCTTTTTTCTCGTCTGGAGAAAATTTGGGCCACATTGTAAGGTGCAACACTGCAAGGAAGGAGTTTGACCCGTTATATTTAGCTCTGTACCCATTTCACAGGGAAGGTAGTACTCAAGAGGACAGCCGTCTCAGAGAGACACTTTACTCTCTCGTAGGACTGTCATCAGACTTGTGCCCTCCGGGAATGTCATGGCAACAGCAAGAGTTAGAGAATGATGAGTTTAGCCCTGAGACTCAAGATGAAGCTTTCCCTTTTGAAATTACAAATTGGGTCATTAATAGAGGGAACTATCAATGGGCTGCCTCAGCCACCCCAAGGGGGCAGCTCGGCCGGGGGCGGAGTAGCAGAGCATACCTGCCTGGCTCGTGTTAAGGCCTGGTTTCTAAGGACCAGCAGATATCAGGCAGACGGCCTAGCGAGGGCCCTGAGTGTTCCCTCCCCCCTCCCCCCAGGGAGATTTGAGCACTGTGGTTCGTGCCTTTGGCGCTTCTCTGCACAGGAAAGGATCTGAGGACTGCAGCGAGGCACCGTGCCAAGCAGCAGTTTAAATGTCATTCACAACCAAAGGCAGATTCCACCTGCCAGGGGAATGCTGCATTGCTGTGCTTTGACCACAGAACCCGAACTACTTGGAAATGTGCCGGCGCACGTGTCCTGTGGCCAGCTGAGGGCAGACGCTAGTGTGGGGTTTGGTTATGGAAACACTGCGCTTCATATCTGTCTGCAATGATGAGCTCGGCGGTAGGTCTGCCGTGGTAGCCCAGCTCCATTTTGTAACAACTGAGCACCTAGCATGTCCCTAGTTAGTCTTTACCAAGTATCTATAAGGTCATCGACTGCAATCAGAAATCAGAAAGTATATGGGAGAGAGAATACTGCCAAGACCGCATTAGGTAAGTCCCTCTCCCAACACGCTCATGCTTAGCTGACATCTTCCTTGCAGACCAGCTCTGCTGGAGTTGGACAAGTAGCCCTTAGGACACACTCCGAGCTCCAGCTTGGCTGCTATTCCCTGGTTCAAACTCCCCACCCACAAAGTCCTCTGTTTGCCTTCATGGGCTAAGAACTCATTTTTCTTTAGACCTCCTGGGCGTCTTCACATGACCTCCCTTAGATATTGCAACAACTCTTAAGACAGTGAGGTTCTTGCCTCCCCAGGAACTTGGGTATCATGTGTTTCTTACAGGCATTTACTTAGAATAGGGCACAAAAATCCACCTGCATTTCTGTCTGTTCTTATCTGGTGGCCAGAGTAACCTTGAGAGGCTTTCTGAAGGCCTTCTGGGAGGACAGTGTCAGACACACGAACACGTGTGCCGAACTGGTAAAAGAAATGGTAAGAAGGTGAGTTAGAATCACGGGTAGAGTGTTAATCTCACACCACCCTCCGGGTGACTCTTATTCCTGGAAGTGCGGGTTGGCAGCTGTTCGGAGAAGGAGGCTGGATGCCGCTCGGCACTTCTGCACCAGCCCCGGGGCTCATCCTTAAGCCCTGGGCTGCGGAGCTCGTGCCTAATCCACTCTCGAAGCATAAGCGGTGGTTTACCGGCTGGGCCAAGCGCTTAGGCCTGCGGTTACACTGCGTGAAGTGTATTTGGCCAGTCTGCAAGGTGCAGTTTTGTAAGGCTGATTTTGATAATAGACACCCAAGTACTTCTGTATTCAAATGAGTGCCGCCCGTCGGCCGCGGGCCAAGCTGCCTCCACTTTCCGTGAGGTTATTATTACTCTAAACGCTTCCGGAATTCTTTAGATTTGGTTAAAATTCATGCATCCTTTTTAGGCTTCATTTTTTTATCCTCACCCGAGGATATTTTTCCATTTTTTGTACAGATAGAGTGGGAGGGAGAGAGAGGAAGGGAGAGAGAGACAGAAACATCGATGTGAAGGGACACATCGAGTGGCTGCCACCCGCACGACCAACCAGGGCCGGGGACAAACTGCAACCGAAGTACATGCCCTTAGCGGGAACCGAACCCGGGTTTCTCCGGACCGCAGGCCGACGCTCTAACCGCTGAGCCAAACCGGCCAGGGCTTTTTTTTTTTTTTTTTTTACTTTAAAATGTACTCTCTACATTCCTAATCTGATCTGAATACCTGTTTACTGAAGATTAAAAAATAAAGTGTCACAGGCCCTGACCAAGATCCCAGAACGCTAAGTTCCTACTGTTCTCAGCGACCGCAGTGAGAACAGTGACCTCTCAGGAGAACTAACATTCATGCGGAACACGGAGGGTCTAGTTCCAGGCAGGGTAAGTGGTGACCACGACAGACCAGGCCCTGCTCTCCTGGACAGACCAGCGACTGTCGAGATAACTGCGGACCTAGTACACACAAGAAGACAATGTGCTGGTGGCTGTGGGTGGGGTGGATGGGTGAAGGGCAAGGCCCTTCTAATGTGGCATTTCAGCCGGCAGCGGGGAGCAGACGGAAAGGTCTGCATGGGACCCTGGAGGAAGAGTATCCAGGTCGCAGGAAGAACAAGGGCACAGGTTCTTGAGGCAGAAGCATAAGATAAACTATGGTGCCTACCCCTTCGAGGAGTTTGCGCAAGTGCAAATATTCTAAAATTTTCTTTAAAAACATCAAACAAGCCTTACATACTGCACTGCATGTACGAGAAGGTTGCATTCTGACCTTCCTGACCTACTGTGTTAATGGGGCTAGTAGCAGGCAGAGTTCAGGGCGTAGGGATTAGAGGACTCCAGGCGAACTAGAACCATCAGGCCTGAGATCCTGGCCCAGATATATCTTGTTACATATTGAGGCTTTCCTCCTCTATTTGGGAAGTTTGAATAGCAACTTAAATTTATTTTTTTCATAATGAGCTAGAAGTGCGTTACTGTCCAACAATGTGGATTTTCTGTAACGTGTTTAAGTGAAAGTGTTTCAAATGTGCCGTTTCAGCTCCGCGCCCTGTCCGCTGATGGAGAATCTGATCTTGAAGACTCAGCCCTGGCCCCTCTGAGGGATGCAGGGAGGTTTGGGATCGTGCAGCACCTGCTTGCCACAGCCGACATTCAGCTGGAAAGACGCCAGTCGTCCGTCAGAGCTGTCACCTGCAGAGTCCCGAACGTTTTCCCACTCATTCTTTACATAAGCCTGCATGGACTCCGCGCTTTAGGCAGAGCTCGTCAATAACGTCACAGGCGAATCCCAAGGACACGTTGCCAGCCAAGGCTGCGGACTTTTCAGCATCGTTAAGGTACTACTTTGGGGCTTAGGTCAAAGCCAAGTTAAAAGTTGATCAAGGAAATGAATTTGCAAGAATTCAAGCAGCAGTGACTTTTTGCACCGTGTATCACCTCGAGGTTAGCCACCAGGGTGCGAGCTAAACTCCAGCACCTGCGGAGCTGGACGAGGGCTGAGGAGTCTAAGCCAGCACACACTGACTTTTCTCCCTGCAGAAAAATGGCTCATCTATCACTTGTATTTCCCACTTTCTTCCTGTTATACAAAAGCAGATGGGTCTGAGACTTTGATCCAAAAATTCACTTTAAATCTTGAATGCTGTGGGAAAGCGATTTCTTTTCATTGAAGGCTACGTTATGGACGTGCTGGAAGCTCTGCAGGACAGAAATGAACCATGAATACCACTGGAGCACACATATTCTCCTAAATAAAATTACACTAAAAAGCCCAAGAGTGGGCCCGCTTCCTTAGGGGCCTGGCTCCATGCATTTTATTTGCCTTTGCCACGCTTCGGGGAACAGGCTAATTCTGTCGAGAACAACGTGCCGATCTCCCTTGCATGCTGGATGTTTAATTTGTAAAATACATATGATATCAAAGGAATGGTGTGTATTTTGCTTTTTCTTATTTTACATCCTTCTACTACAAACCGCCTGGACTGGCCCTGGTGCCCCGGGGTCCACTGCTAAGCCCTATTGCCAGAGTGTAATTTAGGAGCAGGGAGGAGGTGGGGACCAGGAGCACTGGCTGTTGGGAGAGAAACTTGTTACTCAATACATGGTTTTTACCTCATCATCATCTACTTCTCCCCTTCCTGCTCTTCAGCTTTTGATGAAAGCAAATAACCCTTTCATCACCTTTTAAGAATGAGGCTAAACCTCATGCAAAGTACTCATGACACATGAGAAGAAAAGGGTACAGAGGTGCACACTGTGGTGGCAACAGCATCAAAGAGCAGCACCTTGCCTGGGCCGCTTTGGCTCAGTGACTGGAGCGTCGGCCTATGGACAGGAGTTGTGGGTTCGATTCCGGTTAAGGGCACGTACCTCGGTTGTGGTTTGGTCCCTGGCCCTGGTCAGGGTTGTGCGAGAGGCAACCAGTTGATGTGTCTCTCTCACATCGATGTTTCTCTCCCTCTCTTTCTCTCCCTCACACTCTATCTGAAGATAAATGGAAAAGTATCCTTGGGTGAGGATTAAAAAAAACAAAAACAGCACCTTGTGCACAAACTGGAAAGGAACATGCCCAAGTGAACATGGAGCTACAATGGTGGCACAACCCACACCTTCCCCCTGGTTTCCTGAAATAAAATAAGTATACAGAACAAACCGCAGACAGAGTGTGCAACGTGAGTCTACCCGTGTGAAAAACAGATACACACATATCACAATCATGGGAAACCTCACAAGTTCACTAGAAACCCAATGGCGGGGGGGGGGGGTCCTTTGGGGAGAAGATTTAGAGGTGGGGATGAGGGTGGTTCACCCTTCTATTCCTGTTAGAATTTTGTATGCATTATCCTCCAAATAATAATAATAAAACTATACCAAAACACCAAAAACAAAAACAAAAAACAAAAAAAAAACAAGGAGAGATTTCAGACAGAAAGAAAATATGCCAACCCAGCCAGGGTCAAAAGCTTGGGTTACATCAAACAGGCAGCTAAGGCATTTTAGCTGTTTCTACAGTTGCCCTAACACAGGCCAGTTACCCCGACGGTGGCCTCTTAAAGGTGTCTGGGACCTGTGATCGTTACCTTACATGACAAAAGGGGACTTTATGGTGGCTTTAAGGTTGGGGACCTTGAGACGACAGGCTATCCTGGACGATCTGGGTGGGCCCCTCAAAGAAAGAAGGCAGAAGGGTCAGCGAGAGCGCTGGCCGAGGAGCACGCAGGGAAGGTTACCACGACAGGGTCAGTGCTGCTGGGTCAAGGAGAGCCGCCTGTCTGACAGCAGTGAGGACGTGGGGACACCAGCTCGGCAACTGCCTGGAACCAGTCGCCAGCGGCCCGCGAGCGAGCCTCCTCCAGGCCTCCGGAGGGGCAGGGAGGCCGACGCACCTCGGTTTTAGCCTGCTGAGACCCGTGCTGGGTTCGAACCCCAGAACTGAGATAACAAGTCTGTGTTTGAAGCTGCTAAATGTGTCATAATTGGTTACTGTGGTGACAGAAAACTGACAGGTAGTATAAGACGGAAGAATGAACTGCAGTAAGTCCTCACTGTTGATTAGGTTCTTGGAAACTGCGACTTGAAACAAAATAACACGTAACAAAACCTTTTTTTTTGTGGTATGTGCCCTTAGCGGAAACCGAACCCAGGACTCTCTGGGCCACAGGCCAACACTCAATAACTGAGCCAAACTGGCCAGGGCTGACAAAACCATTTTTACCCAGAAGCTAATTGATATAAACAGGAGTCAAAAAGTACAAGTTTGTACAGCCTATTTCCACTCACAAAAACATCCCCAAACTTATAGAGACTCTGAACACTTCAAATATTAAACAATGAAACAGATGTGAGCTATACAAACATTTAAGAAAGATGAATAAAAACAAGTATGAGAATGGTTTTCCAACCTGGAAAAACCAGTTCAGGGTTCCGGGTGGTGGAGCCTTTAAGGCAGCTGGGGGCTCAAGGGGAGACCAGCCTGGACAGGATGCCCTTCCATCGCAGGGCTACCCACATGCCACACAGACTGGGGCATGTAGACACGCCCGAACCCAGCATGCCCCTCTCTGGGATGTGGCAGGATACCAGAGCACCAGGGGAAAACCCGCGCAGACACGGCAAGAACTGCACACGCCACACAGACGATGGCCCCGGCCAGTAATTGATTTTTTCCCTCATCGTTAGAATGAAATGACACTGAGTGAAACAACAGTACTCGGAACTGCTGTATGTAACACCTGATGCTTTGGGCGACATCAGGAAGGCACTGGACGAGCCATTTCTTACGTATGAGGTGTGGAATCCCAGAATCCAGCTTGGGGAAGCACAGCGAAGTCGGCCTTCTGGAACGGGCTTCCTGGACTCACCCTGGTCCCCTGGCCAGCGAGGCGGGCCCACCCCCTCCTCACTGCAGGCCTGCGGCTGACCGGTACCGGCAGACTCGTCCTCCCCGCCAGGGCTGCTGTCTTGGTCGCTGGGAAGTGGTCCTGGTGTCACCTCGTGCGGTCCAAGCACAGCGGCCTTTTCTTAATCTTAATTAGTCTTCTCTGTCTTTGAATGTCTTCCCTTGAGTATGTTGTCTTTGAAACTTGGGCTGGTGTAGAGGAGACGTGGTTATTCTTTCCTTGTTAGAGAGGAGAGGCAGGTGAAAAATTTACCTATTTGTTTTGGTGGGAAAAACTAAATGACATTAGAGGCTTTTTATAAAAAACCATTAGCATTTTTTTTTTTTTTTAATCCTCACCTGAGGACATTTTTCCATTTTTTGTTCAGGTAGAGGGAGAGAGAGGAACAGAGAGAGAGAGAGAGAAACATCGATGTGAAAGGAACACATCGAGTGGCTGCCACCCGCACAACCGACCAGGGCCGGGGACAAACTGCGCCCTTAGGGGAAACTGAACCCGGGTCTCTCAGGACCGCAGGCCAACGCTCTAACCGCCGAGCCAAACCGGCCGGGGCAAAAAAACCATTATCATTTAAAGGAAGTTTCCAAAGCTAAGCTCATAGCCTCTGTATTTTATTATCTGTAATTCTACTTATACATGAAAACACTACATTTTTCCAATATTAAATATTTATTTCTTTTTACATACAAAAATATTTTACCAGGCATATGGAATTTCACAGATTGAACATTTCAGTAATTTTTGTTTTGGACAGCATATGGAAATACGTGAAAGGAAAAATGTTATAGGGACAGCTTCTGAAAAAGCAATACTTAATTGTACTGCAGGACAATTTTATTTATACAAGAACAGTCATGTTTCCTTTATACGGGAATTAGCAATACAATTAATTGGAAAGTAGTAGCAATTTTCACTTTTCAACTTTTCCATCAGAAATTTACTTTAGCGGCTCGTTCAGCTCTGATTTTTAGGTTGCTAACAAGATTTTGTCCTCCATTAAAAAAAAAAAAAAGTTCCACAATCACTTCACAGACTCGAGGTTAAAAAGAGCATGCATTTGTGTTCAAAATAAAGATGTACCAAAACGAAATGGGGAAGAAAATCCCCCAAAGAAGCTTTTCACAGCACATACTCATCACCGGCTCTAAGGGTGCTCAGCCCAAGATGTAGGAAATGACGGCCCGACCCCCGTGCTCCCCCCTGCACCGCGAAATCCAAGACACCCCTTCCTCTGCGGAGACGGGAGCCAGTTCCTTTCCCAAGGCAGCACCCAGCCAGAGGAAGTTCCTCCCGCATTCAAGAGCAGACGAGATGAGCCATTCCTCAGGTCTGGGTCTGCTGAGACTCGGGCGTCTCTCCCTTGGATCGCCTCTCCCAGAACACGCTGTGTGCTCCAAGCCGCGTGGCCACGCGCTCCCCATCCCTCCGGTTGGAGGGTAGGAGCAAGGCCACTTACAGCTGAGCAGCTTTCCATCTCCGCGCTTTTCCCCTTCCTCCAAGTTCCCAGGCCGCCTTGACTACGCGAGGAAAACCAAACTGCAGGTGGGGCTGCCAGATGCTTCTACCCCTGGCTTGCTGTTTCTGAAGTACAAGGACTTCAAATCCCAACTGTTAAAATGAGACCTTTGGGCTTCTGCTCTCTGGTAGCCTGTCCGGTGGGACAGGTTTACAAGCAGAGTATTTGATATTAACTGTAGATGTGTTCATTCAGTTTGTGCCGGAGATTAGAAAACAGTAAAAGCAAGTAGTGAAAAAAAGAGAGAACCGGCACCTGACGGACTTGGGTGTGTGGACGCAAGTCGGTTATCGTCATAGTGCTGCATCACCCATGAGAGAGAGGTCACTAAAATGCATTCCTGTCAGACTAGTGGTCCACTAATGACCTAACTGTGAATGTTTCTCCCTATTAGGAAAGACACCTTTTAAACTTAATACTATCAATTAAACAATATGGGCTGCGGTGAAAAGTTTCAGGCTAAGAATAGGGTAGGGCAGCTTTAAGGGGCAAAGATCAGCTTGTTTTGGATGGAAGAGTAGACTGGATTACTTCCTTAAAACTGATCGGTAAGTGGTCTGGTTGGCAGCAAGGACTTGCTAAGGGCTGGACTTGGAATGAGATTCTAAACTAAAATGGACCTCCTGCCCGGGAGTGGCCCAGGGCCACTGAGAGCAGAACTGACCCTCTTCTAGGCTGGAATGGGTCCTCAGAGCTGTTTTAAAACTGGAGATAAGATTCCAGAATAGTGTACATACACCATGTACTGTTAGCTCCAAAAGAGGCACACTTTAAAAGAACTAAAAGATAAGTAACTTCAATGTAAGCGAATTCATATAATAAACAAAGTAGCCTAATAAAGATTTTCTAGTTTAGCATTTGCCATATCAGAATTACAAATTACTTCTTGTAATTTAAGCTGAAGACAAGTATTAAGTTAGCCTTATTTAACAAATAGAATATTAAAAGTAAAGAGATATATAAATTTTACCAAGGGTCACATGGTCAGGAGTAAGAATTAGTATCTCAGTCAGTAGAAGTACACTGTCTCTATTTTTATCAAGGGAGAGACTATTTTAAAGAAAGTAAAGCAGTATATTGCAGAAGTGAAAACTATGCTTTTAAATTTGATATAATCATTTCCTTCACTTTTTGGTGGCTTAAGGACTCATTGTTTATTCTCTACACTAAATCATTCCAGGAACACAGAAAGTAACATGACAAATTATGGGAACTATTTTAAAAATTAATAAAACTTGAAGCTAACAAAAATCCATTTAAAAAATAATCTTACCTTAAAAAATTATAGAATTGTTATCTTCCTCAGGTATACAATATTTACATAAAAACTGATATGATGCTGATTAGTCAAAGGTATTCATCCTTCAGTTTGTGAATAACATTCACTTGTACTATATACAATAATCTAATCATTTAAAATACTGAATTTGTTCCAAAAACTCAAAATATATTACAGATGTTGTTACGTGAATTCTTACAGCACATCCTTTGCAACAAGAGGAGGGCAGGTACCATATCTCTAAACCTAAACTCTATCATGAATTCATTAGAAGGCTTAAGTATTTCCCAAGAGGTTTCCATCTAGGCCTCTCCTTTTTCCTTAAGGAAATTAAAGTTATAATGTTAATTTTATGGGCTTACTACTTCATTTATTTTTCAAAAAGGAGATCAGTACTTGACTCAAGGTAAGACCAAAGCCCTTTCAAACAATGTGAAAAAAGTTCCAGAATGTATAAGAATTTGGAAGTAATTACAAATTTAACAACACTAGTTATAATTACATGGGTGAATATATTTAGTTTTATTATTCATGGATTTTGGGAGAATTTTACATATTATACACATAGCTGTATACATATATTATATATATGGTGACTCAAACATATAAAAAATGACCTGCTATCTATATACATAAAATTTCAGGATTGCTTTTTCCATACTTAGTATAAAGGTTCATTACTACAAAATTATTGGCTCTCTAGACTGTGATTTCTGGAAAATGGAGTGTTGTTTCAGAAGTTTTTGTAAAAGCATGCTGTTAAGCAGATCATTATTTTGACCAATTTTCAAACTTTTATGTTTTCAATTCAAAATAATTGTACCTAATTCCATGGCTATCCATCTTGAAAATCAACCCCAATCACGATCATGACACTTGTTATATACATAGAAATACCAATTTAATAAATTTTAAAGTAAAGATCATCTTTTATTGTTATTGGGATATTCTGGTCAAAGCAGCTGGTATCTGGCCATAATCTGTAATGCCACGTTATTGTATTTTATTGCTAATTTGCTTTTTCTGAATTTGTATTAATAACCAATTTGTTCGTTTCAGGAACACTTGTCCTTATAAGCAATTGTAAATAAATTTTGCTAGATTCTAGAATCTAGGTTCAGGCTACTTTTGCTGTAGTCTTACTGGGTTTATGATAATGGCTTTTAGTAAGCTATGTTCAGCAATTGTATAGTTAGAGTTGGCAAAAGTAAATCAGGTCCTGATGTGTTGGATATTTGGTATTTCCCAAACATCAAACAGAAATTGAGAATGCAAAATCAAGGCATGGTTGTAATAAAGATGAAATTCTACTTATAACACATCACATATATTCCAGTAGATAGGGTTAAATTACTTATCCAGAGACATCAACTCTGGGTATTTGTATGTTTGAAAATAAAATACATTTATAAATGTATATTTTTTAGTTGTACATAAACAGTCATGCCCTGAATGTGATCCTCACCTGCCCCCAAGGAACGAACCCTCAGGTGCACCAGGGTACTGACAGGCACATCATGTTTCCCAAAAGCATAGGTGCACGTGCGCACGTGTGTGTGTGTGTGTGTGTGTGTGTGTGTGTGTGTGTGTATTTTAACAACTAACAATTGCTCAACATCACTTTTAACCATTTTCTCTTCAGTAAAGCTAATGACCTCAGCCCTACCCTCACTGTTGTGGGAGAATCTGCTGGTTCCTGCAGACGCAGCTGGGACTTGACTCTTCACTGAGGTACAACGAGCTTTGCTACATGTATTCTCTTCAACTCTGGCTTCTAGGCTGAAAGGAACTAAACTGCGTCGTTTTATTTCATATTAGGAAGGAGCTAGAGTGTATTGACTAATAGTTAGTGATGAGTATCATTTGTAATAGAAATAACTTCTTTACATGTAGACTATTTTCTAAATAATATGCATTTTATACCCTATAACAAAGCTAGAAATACATCTGATGTAAAAATCATCTCTATGTTGCCAAGATGATTGAAATAATTTGTGGATAAACTGTGCTGCTACAAGGATCCCAAAGCTGCTCAAAGATGAAGGCACACTGGAGAATGTGGAAATAAAATTTCTCTTAAAGTCTGCAGTGTCTTGAAACACTAAGTCATAGGACATCACCTCAACACTATGCTTGATTTCTGTTGCTCTGAGAAGCCAACAATGTGATGGAAATGTATGTGGTTTAAAAGTTATCAAAGTTATTAAAAGAATGTGAGCCATTTTGCCCCCCATTTCCTATCCTAGGACAAAGAATATGAATTTGTGTTCTGAATATGAAATTCTGGAATTAAAAAATACGTATGGATTTCCAATCTCAACAATACAAAAACTTGAGTTTTAACTGTGAAAAGACTTCAAACCAAGTGTGCGCACCTCTCCCCGCCACGCGTTCCCTCCTGCTCCGGCCCTGCTGCTCCCGGGACAGCCCTGGTGATGGGAAAGCAAACTCAGCAGCCGGCACCTAGCCTTTTAAGTGTGAGTACTTTTATGTGAAAAGCTAGCAGCAATATAAAATATAGCTGACTTATCCTAAAGGAAGGTATCAACTGCAGTGAATTTGGAAATTCGTATACATTAATGCATCTAGAGAACTGTTTTTTCCCTAATCATTAAACAAGTGCACTTCCTTACAGAAATGTAAAAAAACCACACACATTATTTAACATATATTATATAATACATACAATGCACATATTATATAATGTATATGTTATATATAGATAAAACAGCTGACAATTATTTCCAAATTTTAAAAATCATTCAGTGGATTGGTTTCTCAACACAACAAATCATACACACACCTTAATGATTGCATCATACTTCAAAAAGCACACTCAAGAGGCCTTTTTCTGCACCCCAGAAATATGCAGAGGCATTCTACAGCTGCTGACCATCTCTCTCCTAATAAAAAACTGTATGAAGAAGTAGGTTCATTTTTGTCAGTTTAACTTTTACTGTGAAAATAAATCAACTGTAAGGGTTACAGAAGGCACTCTCTGAGCCTGCCCAGCGCTGCGTGCTGTATACACGTTAATATCAGCTTGTCTTTGCAACAAATGAGAGTGCAAGGTACTGCTCTTCACTTCTTCACTGAAGACAGAAATGAAGGGGGAAAAACAATATATCTGTATAAATCAGAATGGACAGCCATATGTCTCTGAAATAACAAACTCTCATCGAGCAGACTTCTGAGGTCAGATTCGATGGTGGTAGACTGGCTGTGGCACTGGCATAAAGTTCTGCTTCTGTAAGAAAGTATATTAGGAAAGAAAGCCAATACCTACTATTTTCTCCCAATCAGAGTAACTGACCCTTCACTAGTTAAATATTGAACTAAATGACAACTTTACAAAACTATTTCAAGTATTCATTATCACAGTGAAAATGTGAGACCAATATTCCAATGAATGAGTTGAAAATTCCTGTGATGAAAAAGGCAAAGGTACTGAATCAAAACATATACAAAATGCTTCAACGCATTTCTTTATGTGATATGAATAGATTGTCCATAAAAAGTTAGAAAAATTAAGATAAATTATATATTAGTACACCTTCCCAACCACATTTTCTATAAAAATTCAGAATAGTGTACTGGTCATTCAATCTACACAGCGAAGATGCCTGGACTTGGCGGATCTTCTGTCTGCGCACGTATTTTCTCAGCAGAAGCTTTACTTGTTATAGTCACTTTCTAAAAGTTGTATTTTAATTGTGAACCTTATTGAATTATCAGTAAACCCAGCTGATGGGGACCCACTGTGGCTCCATTCTCAGTTTCTCTATGGCAGTTTGTAGTTTCTCAAAGGCTTTGTCGAGATTGTCATTCACGATGATCAAATCAAAATAGTGGTTGTAAGCTCTCTGAATTCGTGCACTTTCATCCACTGTTTTCTTCAAGTCAGAGTCCTGTCAAAGAGTTTTAAAAGGCAATGTTTTTATTATAATGTACATTTACTTGCTCAAATACCAACTCAAAGTGAACATAAGAAATAAGTAGGTTGGATACTTTACTGTGATGCTAATATTAATTCTCAAAATCTAGTCTTTTGGAGGTGATGGACATGTCCATTACCTTGACTACGATGGTGTCATGGGTGTATACATATGCTCAAATGTGTTAAGTTGTACATTTTCAATATGTATAGTTTATTGTATGTCAATCACACCTCAGTAAGTTGGGGAAAAAGGATTTAGAAGACATCAAGTACATGCAATGTGCTGACCTTATTTGGATCCTGATTTAAACAAAGCAGCTGTAAAAAATATTATAAATCTTGGGAAAATTCAAGTAAGGGCTGTATATTGATGATATTAAGAAGCTGCTCTTAATTTTTTTACATGTTAATGATATTATGGTTATATTTAAAAAGTCTTTATCTTTTCAAGATAAATACTAAATATTTATGGTTGATACAGTATCAAAGATTTGCTTCAAAATAATTCAAAGTGAGGAAATGAGAGAAACAAAAATGGCCACGTTATTGAGCTAGGTGATGGCACAAGGAGGATCATGTTTATTCCTTGGTGGTACATATTTAAAAATTTCCATAATATGAGAAAGGAGAGAGGGAGAACAAAAGAAAACATGGAACAGAAACAAAACTGGTTTTGGGGCCCAGTTTCCTCATTGGTAAAATGAGGGGGTGAATTAATATGCGTATTTTAATACTGGCCCGCTGTATTTACACAGGGGGAGTAAACATCTGTTTTAAAATAAAGTGAACACTCATTTTTAAGTAAAAGCAATACTGTTCCAAACCCTAACTACATCTAGTGAATGAATTTTTATTCTATAATACCTTACGCAGTATATTTATTTCATAAATATGATTATATAGGATTAAACACGCTCCAAAGAAAAGGAAAAGGACAATCTATAAGAGGAAGTAATATTGTCAACCAAAAAAGAACTGCTCACCGTCAAAAGCTTGGTGGCGATGCCAGCGTCCACCACAGCTTTGTGCATGGCACGTAGTGTCTCCAGCTCCGGAGCAGCGATGAATACCACGTAGGGCATGAACTCGGACGTCCTCAGGACTTTCAGGGCCTGTGCAGGGGAACAATCACATACCAATTTACACAGGATTAGAATTTGTATCACTACCTTTTAATTTTTACTAAACAATCAAAGTCTATTTGCCCTCTTCCTAAGGATTACGAATACAGTATAACACTTGCCCCACTTCTATCCTTTGGACTGCATGCAGTAGTTCTCTAAAACAGTGATCATTTATTGTGTTCTGACCTCAGTCTCATTACTCTCTGATCCTCTTGAACAAAGGAAAGCGTGACTCTTAATGAAGGACCCAAAGTCATCAAGAATGATGTAAATGTTTTCTATGTGAATTGTAGAATTCTCTTAATATTGAAAAAGCTGGAAATAATTTCAGTGTCTATTAATTGGAGAGTGATTATATAAATTAATACACATTTATATTATGAAATACTATACAGCAATTAAAAAGAATAAAAAAAAAGCTTGACAGTAACTGATATGAAAAGATCTTCAAGAAATACTGGTTAGCCCTGGCCGGTTTGGCCCCATAGTTAGAGTGACTGGCCTTGGCCCAGAGAGTCCTGGGTTTGATTCTGGTCAAGGGCACATGCCTCAGTTGTGGTTCAGTCCCTGGCCCTGCTCAGGGTCATGTGGGAGGCAACAATCCATGTGTCTCTCTCATGCTGATGTTTCTCTCTCTCTCTCCCCCACTCCCACTATATCTGAAGATAAACAGAAAAATATCCTCGGGTGAGGAATAAAAAAAAAGAACTACTGTTTAGCCCTGGCCAGTTTGGTTCAGCAGTGAAGGGTTGTGGGTTCGATTCCTGCCCCAGTCTGGGTTGTGTGGGAGGCAACCAATTGATGTCTCACATCTATGATTTTCTCTTTTTCTCTCCCTCTCTTCCACTCTGAGGATCAGTGAAAAGGTATCCTCTAGTGCAGATTTTTAAAAAAAGGAAAGAAATATTATCTGACAAAAAAAGCTAAAGAATTTGTATAGGACTTTTCCATTTATGTAGAAAAAAAATCAACAAAAATAGAAAGCCCATTACATTGTGTGTGTGTGTGTTTATTTTAAATCCTAACCTGAGGATATTTTTCCATTTATTCTCAGATGGGGGGGGGAACATCGATGTGCGAGACACACATTGATTGGTTGCCTCCCGCATGACCTTGACCAGGGCCGGGGATCAAACTGCAACCGAAGTATTGCAATTTGACTGGAATTGAACTTGCGACTCTTTGGTCCATGGGCTATATATATATTTTTGCTTAAGGCATACTAAAAAGACAGACAGATACACACTAAACTCAATAATATTTACCTCTGAGGAGGGAAGCGAGGTTGGGTTGAATGCAGAGGGTTGGATGGGTCAGTGAGGGAAATATGGAATAAAATGAGAAAGGAATTCTGTGTGTGTGGTGTGACTTCAAATTTTTATTCTTTTTGTTTATATATTTTTAATTTAAAAAATTCTTTCGCCCTGGCCGGTTTGGCTCAGCAGTTAGAGCATCGGCCTGGGATCCAGAGAGACCCGGGTTCGGTTCCCGCTAAGGGCACGTACCTCGGTTGCAGTTTGTCCCCGGCCCTGGTTGGGTTGTGCGGGAGGCAGCCACTCGATGTGTCCCTTTCGCATCGATGTTTCTCTCTCTTTCTCTCTCTCTCCCTCCCACTCTATCTGAACAAAAAATGGAAAAATGTCCTCGGGTGAGGATTAAAAAAAAAAAATTATTTCAATTACAGTTACACTCAATATTATTGTGTATTAGTTTCAGGTGTACAGCGTAGAGGTTAGACAATCATACACTTTACAAAGCGTTCCCTCGATATTTCCAGTACCCACCTGGCACCAGTTACTGTAATATTATTGACTGTATTTCCTATGCTGTGCTTTATATCCCCGTGACTATTTTGCAGCCTATTTTAAATTTAACATTTCCTAATATATGTAATTATACACTACTTGAACAAATAAATAAATATTAAACTTCTACCGCCTGGCTGGTATGCCTCAGTTGGTTGAGCATCCTCCCATGTACCCGGAAGTTGCTGGTTAGATTCTGGTCAGGGAACATGCCAAGTTATGGGCTTAATCCCTGGTAGAGGCATGTAGAAAGCAGCCTATTGATGCTTCTCTCTCATCAATGTTTCTATCTCTTTCCCTCTCCCTTTCTCTCTCTGAAATAAAAACATATTTTTTAAATAAAAACTTCTATCATGTTTCTAGTGCTTGGCTAATTGATGAGAGATGTATTTAACTAGTGGACACATAAAAAGGTTCTCTACCACCAACAGGTAATGAAGTGAAGGAGCTACCTTCATAGTCACAAATTAAAACCAAAACTCCACAGGAAATAAAACAAAACAGCTTTGGAATCCATGTAGCTTACTTGTGGGTTGACATCCAAAATGCAAGTTCGTCCAGTTTGGACAACTTCAAGAATAGAATCAATCTTGGTTCCATAGAGATTTCCTTCATATTCTCCATGTTCCAAATATTTCCCAGCTTTAATATCTGCTTCCATCTCAGAGCGTGATACGAACTTATATGCCTGGCCATCTTTTTCATCTTCCCTCGGTTTCCGTGAGGTAACTAAGTAAAATAAATGTTGAGAATTTATACATAGAGAATGCAGAATATGAGAAAATAGACTAAAATAAACAGGGTAGCTTGAGATTTTTCCATTTAGTGCCGATGGCCAAATCTGGCCTGTTCCTTATTTCTGTAAATGAAGTTTTATTGGAGCACAGTTACGCTCATTCTTTTTATTATCAATGACTTTATTTGTTTTATGGAGTAGTTACAACAGAGAGTAGATAACCTGAAAAGCCTAAAATACTTACTGTGGACCTTGAGTACAATAGTTTGCTGATTCATAATGTATAGGAATGTTTTAGAAGGTAGTCCCCAATATACAATTTGTATCCAAAAAAATGTGCTTGATAAAGTAAGTTTTAAACTCAAAATATAATTACCTAGAAACAGAGTCCTACATTTAAATTCTTAATTATGGCGAATCCTAATAAGTGTGAGATATGTTGCAAGTGAGTATCTTTTCCAGCTAACGGCACTCCCCTTCCCCTTAAGGAATAGCAATTACCAATTGTTAGTTGGTATTAATCAATTTTGTGAAGTGTAGTTTTACCCATATTCTTATTCAACATAGTACTAGAAGTCCTAGTCATAGCAATCAGATAAGAAGAAATAAAAGGCATCCATATTGGAAAGGAGAAAGTAAAACTGTCATTATTTGAAAATAACATGACACTATATATATAGAACCCTAAAGATTCCACCAAAAAAACGACTAAAACTAATGAGTTTAGTACAAATCCAGAAATCAGTTGATAGTTCACCCAAAGTGAACTATCAGAAAGGAAAACTGAGAAAACAATCCCATTTATAATTGTATCATAATAAAATAAAATACCTAGGAATAAATTTAAACAAGGATGCAAAAAGACCTGTACTTGAGCCCTGGCCGGTTTGGTTCAGCGGTTAGAGCTTTGGCCCATGGATGAAGGGTCCCGAGTTTGGTTCTCGCTAAGGGCATGTACCTTGATTGTAGTTTGTCCCCAGCCCCGGTTGGGGTTGTGTGAGTGGCAACCAGTTGATGTCTCTCTCTCTCACATCAATGTTTCTCCCCCCCCCCCCCCTTCCTGCTCTATCTTAAGATAAATGCAAAAAATGTCCTCAGGTGAGGATAAAAAGAAAAAAGACCTGTACTTGAAAAATTATAAGACACTGAAGAAAGAAATTGAAGAAGATAAAAATAAGTGCAAGTATATACCATGTTAATGGGTAGGAAGAATTAACATAATTAAAATGTCCATACAACGCAAAGCAATCTATAGATTGAATGCAATTTTTGTCAAGATACCAATGGTGTATTTCACAGAAGTAGAATAAATATTCCCAAAATTTATATGGAATCACAAAAGACCCTGAGTAGCAATAGCAATCTTGAGAAAGAAGAACAAAGTTGGAGGAATCATGCTACCTGAAATCAACTATACTCCCTGATATCAGACTATACTACAAGGCCACAGTAATCAAAACAGCATGGTACTGGCATAAAAACAGACATATAGATCAATGCAACAGAATAGAGAGCCCAGAAATAAACCCACACCTTTACAGTCAATTAATATTTGACAAAGGAGGCAAGAACATACAATGGGATAAAGATAGTCTCTCAATAAATGGTGTTGGGAATATTGGACACATACATGCAAAACAAAACAAAACAAAAAACACCAGACCACCTTCTTACACCATGCACAAGAATAAACTCAAAATGGGTTAAAGACTTACATGTAAGGCTAGAAACTATAAAAATCCTAGAAGAAAGTATAGGAAGTAAAATTTCAGACATTTCTTGTAGTAATATTGTTTCTGATATATCTCCTCAAGAAAGGAAAACAAAACTAAAACATAAACAAATGGGACCACATTAAACTGAAAAGTTTTTGCACAACAAAGGAAACCATTAACAAAATGAAAAGACCACCCAGTGAATGAAGAAGATATTGGCCAATGATACATCTGATAAGGGGTTAATACCCAAAATTTATAAAGAACTTATACAACTCAATACCAAAAACACAAACAACCCAATTAAAAAATGGTCAGAGCACTTGAATATACACATGTCCAGAGAGGACACGCAGATGACCAATAGACACGAAAAGATGCTCAACGTCACTAATCATCAGAACAATGCAAATCAAACCCACAATAAGATACACCTCATACCTGTCAGAATTGCTATCATCCATAAATCAACAAACAAGTGTTGCTGAGTGTGTGGAGAAAAGGGAACCTTCATGCACTGCTGGTGGGAATGCAGACTGGTGCTGCCACTATAGAAAGCAGTATACAGTTACCTCAAAAAATTAAAAGAGAACTGCCTTATGACCCAGCAATTCCATTTCTGGGAATATATATGAAGTAACCTGAAATACTGATTCAAAAGAATATATGCACCCCTATGCTCACTGAAGCATTATTACAATACCCAAGATCTGGAATCAGCCCACGTGCCCATAAGTAGATGAGTGGATTAAAAAAGCTGTGGTACATTTACACAACGGAATACTGTGTGATGGACCTGGAGAGTATTATACTAAGTGAAATAAGCCAGTCAGAGAAAGACAAATTGCATATGATCTCACTTACATGTGGAATCTAATGAACAAAATAAACTAACAAAGTGGAAAAGGACTCCTGGATACGGAGAAGAGACTGACAGCTGTCAAAGGGGAGGATGGTTAAGGAGCTGAGTGGAAAAGGTGAAGGGATTAAGCAGAAACAACAACAACAACAAAATACCACTCATAGACCCAGACAACAGTATGGTGATTGCCAGAGGCAAAGGGAGTGGGGGTGGGAGGGGGGAGGTAGAAGAAGGTTAAGGGGGTATAAATGCTGATGGAAGGAGACTTGACTTGGGGTGGTGAACACACAACACAATATACAGACGATGAGTAATAGAACTGTACACTTGAAATCTATATAATTTTATCAATATCACCCCAATAAATTCAATAATAACTTTTAAAAAATTGGAACATTCGTACATGGCTGGGAGTGTAAAATAATATGGCCACTGTGGAAAACAATGTGGCAGTTTCTCAAAAGTTTAAACACAAAGTCATCATTGGACCTACAAATTCCATTCCTGAGAAAAAGAAAACATAGATGCTCACATAAATACTTGCACACAAATGTTCACGGCAGCATTATTCATTACAGCTAAAAAATAGAGCAATCCAAATGTCCATCCAGTGATGAACAGGTAAACACAATGTGGTACAGCCATAAAATGGAACATCCTTTAGCAGTAAGAAGAAACTAAGTACTGACAGCAGCTGTTAATATGGATGAATCTGGGGAACTTTATGCTAAATAAAGAAGTCAATCACAAAACATTACATATTGTATAATTACATTTCTGTGAAGTGTCTGGCAAGTTTATTGTGACAGAAAGTCCACTAATCATCAACACGAGTTAAAAAATATGCACACAAAGGCACATCATTATTAAATTTCAAAATACTAAAAACAACAAAATACCCTACCTATCTGTGAAAGAAAAACCAGGTCATGTGCGGAATGAAAGGACTTAGTAAGACTTAGAATGACACTGAACTTTTTTTTTTTAAATCCTCACTCGAGGACGTTTTTCCATTTTTTGTTTAGATAGAATAGAAGGGAGAGAGAGGAAGAGAAAGAAAAAGAGAGAAACATCAATGTGAAAGGGACACATCGAGTGGCTGCCACCCACACGACCAACCAGGGCTGGGGACAAACTGCAACCAAGGTACATGACCTTAGCAGGAACCGAACCCGGGTCTCTCTGGACCGTACACTGATGCTCTAACTGCTGAACCAAACTGGCCAGGGCGACACTGAACTTAACAGAGCTGGATTCAAGAGAAACATCTGCGTTTTACCATCTACAATTTCTAGTCTAGAATTTCTGCTAAATAGTCAACCAAATGTAGGGCAGAAAATATACACCTTCAACTGCAAAGATGTGAAAATTACATCCCATACACAATTTTTTGTGAAGTTACCATAGGATGTAACTAGCAAAACAAGGCAATAAACCAAGAAAGAAGAATGGGATCAGGGAGCAGCTTCAACCCAGGACGGCGCAGTGCTTCCTGAGACAGGTCTCCGAGAAAAAAGCATAACTTAATAGATAAGTGAGTCTTTGGTTTAAAACAAAATTATACACATAAAATCAAGGTAAAGAGAAGAAAAAAAAGGTGTCTAGTGATTGCTGGGTGGGGGATAAGGGAGAGGCTGTCCAAGAAAATAAAAATGAATTAACCAAAACTAAAGCTATTTTTATTTTGGGAGGAGAGTCAGGAAGTCAATAAATGAGGCTCACACTGGACAAGGCAAGAAACAGCAGAATGAAGACAATTGAGAAATACAGAAAACTACCAAAAGAAATAGCAAAAAGAAAAAGAAAAGCAACTGTTTCTGGTAAGTAGGTCCAAGGTGGGAGTAGAGGAAAACGGGGGGTTATTTTTCTATTATATGTTTTTAATACTATTTGATTAAAATATTGTACATGTATTAATTTGATAAAAAATAAAATACTTCAAATACTTTGACCACAGTGAGGTTTGTGTAACTACGTAACTAGGACCTGTCTGAGCGCAGTGGTTTACAGTGCCTACAGTGGAACCCAAAGCCCTACCTGAGGGATTACAAACAGCACACGGGGCGATGACAAGGTTACTCCCCCACCCAACCCCTGAAAACTTCAGCAATAAGATTACTCCCTGAGAATTAAACCTCAAAGCAAACTGGATGAAAGTGGAGAAACTCTAAAATTTATCTAAAAGAGATGGAATGACGTGAGGCTAAGATTTGACTCAGAGCAACTTAAAGGTATTGATATATCTAAAAAATACTGTTAATCAAAAAGGGGGCTTGTTCAGAAATGCACAGAAAGGAGAGTTATACAGGTAACACTGGCTTGTCTCCTGCATTTTTCAGGGGACAGAGCATGTAATAAAGGCTCATGGATCTTCAAAATAAAGACAAATTATATTAGTCCTTATAATAAGTCTGTGATATCATCTAACTTCTTGATCTAATTCCATTCTCATCAAGCACACTTCTGACATCACTACTGAACTTCCATGTAAATATGCAAATAGGGAAAGAATACAAAAATCATAAAATAAGTGTTTGGTTCATTTAATGGTTATACTTCCCATCAGTATCATTATATGTATCAGTCTCTGTGACCTTAATGAATGCTGCCTGCTCTGGAATCACTCTTGATCTGTGATCAAAGTCAGGTCTATGACCTTGCAGGGTCACATACATTAACAGAGGGACTGCCACACTGAGAAGTGCCTGAGGATCCAGCAGGTTTCTCCTTTTTCTTTACACCAAAATAAGGTGAAAAATACAACTTTTCAGACAGACATCAGATGTAAAAGGAAATACAAAATTAATGCTGATTTTGCCACAACTCTTAATAGTTGTATTTAACTAACACTTCTGGACTAGAGAGTCTGGAGCAGCGACTACCACCGGGCGGCAGGCTGACAGGGGAACAGTGCTATTTCGAGAGAGCTATAGAGTAATTGCCAGTATCTTCTATTTGTCTCTTTTCACTGACATAATATTATTTGGTAATAAAGATAATAATAATCTGCCCCTATTACATTTTTTTATCAATTAAACAGCAAAGAAAACACACAACTTACATGGCACCGTAGTTCCAAATCTAGTGGGATTCAATACTATGAACCTGTTTTTCAAGCTTCTTCGTCCCACACCTTGAGCTCCTATTAATACTAATGTCCTTCTCTGGAAGGGAGGCATTTTGGCTACCTCCTCATAGATCTGGATTTCATGACGATCAAATTCTACATGTAAAAGGAAATGGAAAAGATCATATTCAACTGTCTCTCATATGGACGAGAAACCTCTGCTATTCTGTTCAGTAATGATTTAGTTGTCAAGATAGTGAAAGACCACTTGAATTGTACTCAGTACAGATTTGTTTGTTTTACTTTGGTAAAGAACAAGAAATTATTTTATATTTTGACTTAAACATCTGCAACCATCCATTTGCCCTTAAAATTTTGTCTAGTCAAGCTGGAAAAATGCCTGTGCTTTATGGATATTCTATTCATAAAATGTTTTTATCAATTCATGAGTATAAATAATTTCTTTAATCTAAATAATCCAATGACACATAGTTTATTCAGCTAAAAGCTATGTATCAAATATGGAGGACAGCAGTATACCCAGCATAGCTGCTTAAATAAGTTCTTACAGAATGAGAATGCCCGTCCAGTGACATAAATGAATAAACAGTGTCTTGGTGACTCTGCAAATATCAATTTGATTAATAAAATGCATATAGACAACACACTGACATTTAAATATTAAGATTCTGAAAATATGTATAAAATAAAACATAGGATCCAAATTATTTTCAGTGGAACTCCATTCCAAAATTATCTTGGTCAATGGTAAAATTACAAATTTTCTATCTTGCAAGAAAGATTTAAGAACATGTATTTAGCCTTGGCCAGTTTGGTTCAGCAGTTGGGAGTGTCGGCCCACAGACCAAAGAGTTGCGGGTTCAGTTCCCAGTCAGGGGCACGTACCTTGGTTGCAAGTTTGATCTGTGACCCCAGTCTGGGTCAAGTGGGAGGCAACCAATTGATGTCTCTCTCTCACACTGATGTTTGTTCTTTCTTTCATCTCCCCCACTTCCCCCCCACCCCCCATTCTATCTAAAAATCAATGGAGGAATGTCCTCGGGTAAGGACTACAAAAAAAAAAAAAAAGAACATGTATTTAATTAATAATAAGGCTAAACTGATTTTGAAATATTATATTGCCATTATTATAGCTACAACTCTCAATCTGTAGTAATAATACTTCCTCCTTAGGTTATTTTAACAGCAACCCTTTCTTTATAAAATTTCTTCACAGTAGATTGAATCAGTATTAAGGGAGAGCCTCTTTCCTCCCTATTATTATATTATTTCCTTTACAGAATGGCTACTTAGTTTATTATCAGTTGAGAGGCAGCTCTGAAGTCACAAAAGTACTTTAAAATGGACCATTCCTTTGAGTGAGCCTCCAGAGCTGACTCGCTCTTATTAGCCTCTGCAACTGAAAAATACTATGGTAGTTGTTACATTTATCTTTCCTTAAGTCTAAACATTTAAGAAAGAATTCTACTGGATCAGACTAAGATTTATTTGGTCAGTACTAATTTCCCAAAAGTATCATGGACAATGTTATGGCTGAATATAGTTGCCCTTAATCATACTCTCTTTATACCTTCATAAAGGTATTTTGCTCTTTAGAAATGACACTAAATTACCATCAAAGTCCTCTAAACAAATAGTTTCAATTATAACATTGCTCCTTTATTAATACAAGCATCCCAAGCAATTCATTATACTGTAAACTATACTCATAAAATAAAGCACATTGGTCATAGTATAAGCATATATAACATCAGGATTTAAATAAATGTCTTCATATTAAATTGTACCATGCATTCACATGCCAACCCCTTGAACTGGGTACTAATCTGAATTATATTCATTGAAAACTATACATTTAGACTTTATGCCACATTGATTAACAGTATAAACCTATTTCACTCAGACTTCTCAAAAAGTATTTCAAACATTACCTGCATTTCTAGTTGTGAGATACATCATCTTTTTCTTTTTTTTGCTACTTATGGTTCCACAAAAAGGTCCTGAAGGATGATAAGACAAATATACCTTAAACAGAATGTCAAAATATGATAAAACTGCCCTGTGGTATTCAACAGGGGTGGGAGAACTATCTGTCTTCCCAGTGTTACATCCTACAAAGCAGAAGGGCGCAGCTGAGTCACTGAATTCTGATGCCATACCAGCAGGTGGCAGAAAGGGATCAAAAAGTTTACTTTTGAGAGAGCTGCAATAAAGCAGATGAGAGGGATTAATTCTAGACACATAGTCAATAAATTCACTTGCTAATTCAGATGAAACAGGCAAAGAAAGGTGTCCACAAAGGGCAACTTGTTACTTATTGTGTGGAGCTCATCACCTGAATTGTCCCAGTCTCTTCTAACAAATGCCTTTCTCTTCTCTTCCAGGAACTGGCTTGGAATGAGACCGGCGCTTCCGCCCTCTTTTACGTGGCTAGCCTAGAATCAAATTAATGAATTGTATATCTCAGTAACCAACATTTAAGATGATATTCTAAAAAGTAGAACAAACAGCAGTCATTAAAAAAATACCACATTTGCTCTTAAAAACTCACCTTGAGATTTAAATCCATGCATTGTCAAGTTATTTACACACCTTAACACCTACTCAACGCCCCCAACCCCCCAATCTGGTATGACATTTTTGGGACCAAAATACAAAAGTAGCCAGGCTCTTTAAATTACTAAACCTTTTTATTTGTAATACTAAGTCAAAGAATGGAAAGGAATAAATGCTCTTCTTTAAGATTTTTTTTATTATTCTTTATCGATTTTAGAGAGAGGGGGAGGAAGAGGATAGAAATATCGATGAGAGAGAACATCCGACTGGCAACCTCCTACATGCCCCTCACTGGGGATTTGGCCCCAAACCTGGGAATGTGCCCTGACTGGGAATCAAAGTGGCAACCTCTTGGTGCATGGGTTGATGCTCAAACACTGAGCCACACCAGCTGGGCAGGAATAAATGCTATTTTATGTGTTTATAGGACATTTCATCTAGCATCCTTTAGTAAGATATTTACTATCAGCCTTAATCCCACCATGTTGGTATATCCTGAGGCCAAATCAGAGAAAAAGACAGCACTGGGAAAATGGAGTGGAACATTTAATTCAGTCCACCAGCAATCTGAATACCCTGAGAAATCGTAAGTTTAAAGGAGGTAAAACTTCACTTACTGTCAAGAACTAACTTTTAAAGTAAAATTCGAAGAAGTGCTAGTTTAATACAGTGGCTGGAGAACTGGCTACTAGTGGCTTATCCCACAGTTAGTGACTTTATTCTAATAAATCAGCATTAAAAAAATCTGGTACATTCTTAGCAAGTAAAATCCTGGGTGGAAAAAAGAGAATTAAAGGAAAAGACCACAAAATGAAGAAAATGAGATAATGGTGAAAGAAATTAGATGAGAAAACTAAGAGATGGCATTCAAAAAGTGGAAAAAAAGAAAACATTGGATAAGTTCAATAAAGGCCACAGCCACAAAAGGCAGATTTTCTAGTGAGTAGTCTAAGAAATTCAGTGTAAACCTCTTGAAATCATGAATTCTATTTAATGTACTCATTTCTTAGTTTTCTAACCAGTTACACAGTAAACTTGTACATATTAATGTCTTCATTTAAATTTAAGGACACATTAGTAAGATCGTTCTCATTCTTGTAATTCATTCCCCTTAGAAGTCAATATAAGTTACTGGAGCTAATGTGAGTTAGTTACTGACATCTCAGTTTAATTTATAGTTTGGTGCTAGATCCTGGGTCTTTTTCTCTCACAGCTTGTTCTTTAATGAGACCCTCTGACAGTTTGAGTTTAGACGTTCCCATTTGTTAGTTATTCAATTGTAAACACTGTGACTGTTAGCCAATGTAAACAATGACAAAAACAGATTCATTGTGGCCGCCAGAGATTTCTGAAAACTGTATTGAGGGGAGGAAAAAAAGACCATCATCCCACAGATCTGGAAAATGAAGGGGCAAAATACAGTGTTAACACACATCCTTTTCCATATACACAGATTTCAATCCATGATCAAAAACAACACTGATGATAAAGCACGCCTTCATTTAACACATCAGAAGAGATAGGCAAATAGATTTGAGAGCTAAGAGCTTAAAAAATTAAGCTGCATTTGCCATGAATGTTCAGAGGAAGGGGAGACAAGAGAAAGACTACTACAATGACCAGAAAAAAAAAAAAAAAAAAAAATGGCCTCAGTTAAAACTAACAAAAACAAACGCTGAAAACTGATGACCCCAAATGAGTTGTTCTTGTCTAATTCTATATCTTACTGCAATCACCCATGTGGAAGAACCAAGTGGTCTAATCCCTAAACCAGAGATGGCACCACAGGTCAGTTAATTCTGCATTTATTAACAGCTATTCACAAATTCCTTCTCAATTTAGTCTTGTCTACAAAATTAGCAGCCATGAAGCAGGAGCTGTTCATGCAGGAACAACCAATCACTAGAACAAATGCTAATACCTTACCTTCTTCCTGAATATGCAGATATTGACCAAATCGAAGATTGAAAATAAAAAGCAGGTGAGGAAATTCTGAGCAGCACACTAACCTGCCACCAGTTTGGATCTTCTCTGTTTACAATCTGAAGAATTTCTCCTTTTGAAAACTTCAATCCTGCTTCTTTGCAGGGTATCAGATTATCATTGTATGGATTATAATCAAAATGACATTTCACAAATACCTAAAACACACAGAATAAAAAAATTATAGATGTATCATTTGTTACTAGATTTTTGAAATCTTTTTCAAACCACTGTGATATTATTGTAATTGACAATGTATTTAATACTTCAACTAAGGACCTTGTCTCTCTCAAATAAAATTTAAATTATTAGGACATTAATAATTTGGTACCAGAAAATATGACATACACATTAGCACATTAAAATTTTGTTTCTATTTTAACGTCTAATCTTAAATCAACCGAGTTTGACAATAATTTAATTCTGACATTCTTTTCACATGATTTTCCAACACTGTATAATTTTTATGCCAGCAAATGCTACTTCCTAATTAACATCCTGAAATGATACATGCAGTTGATTTAAGGCATATATTTCAGATATATTAAGACTGACTTTTTGAAAGGGCCCTGAAACCAAAATTAAATAAGAGTTCATGTTGAAGTCAGACCTGAAATATATTTAGTAACCTTAACAAATAAAATAAAATAAAAACCCCAACTTTTATCCATGGTAATATATGTTTGTTTTTTTAATTACACAGACTTACACTGGCCAAAACTAGTGTGGAAAATACTTTCCTGGAACCATCTTGCTCTGATTTAAAGGATCAGTATTAAATTAATTGCAACACAAATACTGAAAAAGCCTGGACACTATTTAAAATTCACTGAACTATACAAATTTCTTTTAAATCTGTTTTATCATTACAAGTATGTCAGTTACCAGTTAGTTATGATCTCCAGTATCTAGACTATTTTGCTTATTCATTTTAATTTTAATTCTAATTAAGCTAAGCATTGACAGTATTTGATGATAAATTCAGACAGATTACTTTCTTAAAACAAACTTTTTCATGCACATTTATAGAAATTCAAATTTTATCTTCTAAAGAACTGACTTAGCATTAATCAGCAGGTAAACTTTAACAAGCAGGAAAGCACATAATTAGTCAAAATGATGTTATTTTTCTATTGTTTTTCATATTCTATAACCACACAAGATATTCAAATAACACAAATAGATAAATTATATTATTAGTGTAATAAAATGTAATGTGATGGATGCAGATTAGATAATTTAAAAATAACTAAATTTGGGAACATTTGACAAACTGTTATTTACAATTAGATGATTTTCAAAAAAAGCATTCAGAACATTTTCAATAACCTTGGAAAGGCTAAATATTAATGCTTAAAAAACCAGTAAGCCAATAACTTTTTCTGATATACAATTTTAGAAATCTCTAAAAGGCAAGCATACAAATAATACTAAGCTTGCCAAAAAATGTGACAATGGCTAACTTGACAATGGCATGCAGCTCCATGATTTGGCAATGAAGAAAACCCAAAATGATTAAGTTAATCAAGGTAAATTTAGTTGGCTAATAAGACAGAAAAACACAGTACCAGAGCATGTCTGGAATGTCACCATACCTGACGGACGTGTGCTGGATGCCTCTCCATATTGATGCAACTCTAAAAATATATTTTTCATTGCATAAATAAAGCCAGGCTTTAAAGTGATAATAAACCAAAAGAATATAAACAAACTACTGGCCCATTTTATTACTTTGCTCATTTAGTAAAGCAACTATTTCCCTAAAGAATTGTCCGAGGGTATAAGACCTGAAAATTACAAATGACAGAAACAAGTCTGAGGTGAGGCAGAGAAAAAGGATGGGTGAGCAAAGCTGTAAAAACGCGGGGACACGCCTTACTTCTCGAGAAGCCGCAGAGTGAATAACAAGAGCACCCACCCTGTCACCTAACCATGCCTATGTTTATCATTCTTATCTGTGGGACAGAACATGTTTTGTAATCATAAAGCTCAGACTTTCCAAGTTAGTCCAAATGTCAAATATTCATTCCTCTACTCCCATCAAATTGTTCTGAAAATGTTATTATCTGTGGAACAAAAACTATACATTTCAAATGTAAAGGATTTGTAGAAGAAATAATTTTTATTTTTCCATTTATCAAATTAATTTTGAAACATTATGCTCATGCTCAAAAACTCAGATTAAACTGGTTTTACTTTGAACTTTGAAATTTTGTCTGAAAAAAAATCAATGAACCCAATCTTTGATCTAAACATTTTGTAATGACCTTAAAATCATTACAGATTTGTCTAGTATAATTATATTTTATTAAGAGCATTTAAAAGTGTTTCACTAATAGGTTATGGCTGTCAACTGTTCATCTGTTATTAAAAAGTTACTAAACACAACCTAAAATATTTCAATCTCATATCCTTATCATTAAAAGAAAGATGTGAATGACTAACAATTTAAAGTAGATAGAGGAGAGAAAAGAGGTTTAAACACTGGAGATGTTCAACCTCACTCAGAGTAGAAAAACAAATTAAAACTGTGTAATGATAGCATTTTCTTCCTGTCAGATTAGCAGAAATCCAAATACTTAATATACCACGGCTAAGATATGGGCCAAGAGTCATTTTTCTAACAGGTTGGTGAAAAAACTAGTTCACTCCACTGGGAAGACAATTTGGCAATAACTACCAAAATTACAAATGCAAAAACTCTCTGACCTACCAATCCACCTTTGGGAATGTATTCAACAGCAATGTTAGTCAGATATACACAAAGTGAATTATGTAGAAGACTATTAACTAGTGAATTATTCCTAATTGGAAAAGATCAGACACAACCTAATTATTTGACAAAAGGGAATTGATTTAACAAATGATGGTAAATCTATGTACTACAACACAGTGCAGATGTTTAAGGGGGGAGGAGGGGTGCATTTCAACAGACAGACTATGTACCAAAAAAAAGATCCTCAAGATAACAGTTAATTGAAAACAAACCAGCGAGGTTCAGAGTGAGTACACTATGTAACCTTTTCATAAGAAAGGAGGTAGAAGAAGGAAAGAAAATATAATTTTTACTTACTTGCACATGAATAAAGAAACTCTGGAAAGATAAATGAATAGCATGGTATCTTTTAGGGGGAGTGAGAATTAGACTGGTAGAGAGTTAGGAGGGAGGTTTCAACTGAATACAAATTTCTTTATTTTGAACCATGAGAATGATTCATCTAATTCAAAAATTAAATTTTTATGGTAAAGTAAACATAAAATAACTCTTGCTTCTAAGATGAAGTAACAAGGACTCTCCAACCTGAAACAACTAAAAAACTGGACAAAATATGTAAAACATTTGTCAAGACATCAGACAACGAAGATGGTGATTCCTAAAAAGTGGAAACAAGATGAGCCATAAATTTGCTCTAGCTAAATGCACAGAAAAGTTTCCACTTAGCAACTCAGGAAAGGAGAACTAGAGCTTGGTGGCCTCCCAGGGGCCATGAGCAGGAAGACGGAGGCGGGTACAGTGCAGAGCAGATCCTCACTGAGGAAAGGGCTGCACAGAGAAGGCTTGAGAACTGCAGAGGACTCATTTGGGTCTTCAGTGAAGTTGACCAGTTCATGTGTCTGAGGACGCGGCCCTAAGGCCAAGTGAGGAACCAGTGTAATAGAAAACAATTTAAGGAGGTTGTACAGGGTCAGAAATAGTCTCTGTTTCACCAGGATGAGTAGGAAAAGCTCAGAATTCATGAAGCATTGAGTATTCAGAAGGGTTATACCCTACACTTAACCCTGCTGTGGCTGCACCTAATAAAGCTTAAAAAGCAAGACCTGAAAAGGATCACACTACTCCCCAGTAACTTAGGTATCCTACAACAAAGCCTAGGAATACTTCTAAGAATACCAAAATATCCAGTACTCAACAAGGCAAAATTCATGATGTCTGGCAACCAATCAAAAATGACCAAGGAGGAAAATACAACCTAAAACGTGAGGGAAAATCTATCAAGAGTGATCCAGAAATAACAGATATGATTGAATTAATAGACAAGAACATTAAAATAGTTACTTTCACTTTACATATTGTATTCATATGTTCAAGAAGCTAGAGGAAGGGTTGAGCACGTCAGGTAGAAATTTGGTAGATATAAAAAAGACTCAATTTGATTTTTTAGAGATGTAAACCACCATGTCGAAGATGAACAGTACACCAGATATAATTTACAACAGATTAGACATTCCAGAAGAAAAAATTAGTAAACTTGAAGACATAGCAATAGAACCTATACAACATGAAAAGCTGGGAGGAAATCAAACTGAAATAAATGAACAGAGTATTAAATGAGCTATGGGACAACTTCAAGGAACCCAATATATATATAACTGGTGTCATCAAAGGACAGAAAAAACGGAGGAATAGAAAAAATATCTGAAGAAAAAACAATCAAAACTTTTCCAAATTCAATGAAAGAAATAGCCTTTTCAACAAATGGAACTGGGAAAATTGGATATCCATGTGCAAAACCCACACAAATTTTTTTTTTTTTTTAAATCCTCACCCAAGGACATTTTTGCATTTATCTTCAGATAGAGCAGGAGGGAGAAATGGAGAAAGAGAGAGAAAAACATTGATGGGAGAGAGACATATTGACTGGTTGCCACCCACACAACCCTAACCGGGGCCAGGGACAAACTGCAACCAAGGTACGTGCCCCTTAGTGGGAACTGAACCCAGGTCTCTCTGGTCTGCAGGCTGAGCCAAACCAGCCAGGACCACCCCAAACCCTTTGACTCATATCTTATACCTTATACAAAAACTCATAAAGTAAATGGATCATGGAGCTAAGTTGTAAAGCATAAACCTATAAAATTTTTAAGAAGAAAACATAGGAGAAAATCTTTATGACTTTGAGTTATATAAAATATTTTTTTACACAGAATTAACAAAAGCAAACTTTTTAATTATACATTTTTTTCTTTTAAGAATCAGAAAAATTAGACAAATTGAACTTCATCAAAATTTATAACTTCTGCTCTTTGTATTATACTGTTAAGAGAATGAAAAGACAAGCCTTTTCCCTAGGAGAAAAACCTTCACAAATCTTAACTCTGATCAACTACTTGTATCCAGAAAACATGAACTCTCGAAACCAAATAAGAAGAAAACAAACAACTCAATAAAAAATGGATAGCCCTGGCCAGTGTGGCTCAGTTGGTTGCAGCATTGTCCCATGCACCGAAGGATCGTGGGTTTGATTCCTATCAGAGTCCACACCCAGGATGAAAGTTCGATCCCAGGTCGGGGTGCAGGCAAGCAATCAGTGTTTCTCTCTCACATCGATCTTTCTCTCTCTCCCTTCCTATTTATTTAAAAAAAAAAAAAGATTAAAAGATTTGAAGATATCACCAAAGTAGACATAAGCATGGCATAAGGACATGAAAAGATGCTTAATGTTAATGATCATTAGAAAAATGTGAATTAAAATCATGGTAAGATGAAGACTGCACATACCAAATGTTGGTCAAAATGTGCAGTAACTGAAACTCTCATATAATGCTGGTGGGAACATAAATTGGTACTACCACTTTTGAAAATATCTTAATTCCTACACTTTAATAATAAGCCCCTATTTCTGCTTTTCTGACTCAAAACTATTTTGGTTATTCATCTTATCAAATACTATAAAAAACCCTATTGGAATTTTTATTGGGATTGCACTGAATGTACAAGTCAATCTGAGAAAAACTGACATCTTCACAATGTTATCTTTTTACCCATGAACATGATATATATAGATAGATTTTCATAACTTTTTTGTGTAGCAGTCTTGAGTATTTTTCGATTTACTTCTAGACATAAAAATGTGATATTCTCTGACTCTACTGTAAATGTCTCTCTCATCTTCATTTCTAGATGTTTGCTGATGACATACAGAAACACAACTGACTTTTGTATGTCTTATTTTCAATTACCTTGCTAAACTGTATTATTTCTAATAATTTATATTTTGGGGGTTTCTATCCAAAAATATTACTTGAAAATAATGTTTTGTTTTCTTCTTTTCAAACCTTTTGCTTCTATAATCTATTTTTGTCTTTTTGTGCTTACTGAACTGTCAATAAAATATTGAATAGGAGTGGCATTAGTAAATATCATTCTCTAGTTCTTTATTTAAACAAAATAGGCAAAGACTTTATTAATCTATTTTAAACTTTATGTGTTGCCTTCTTTGGCCTAATTAACTGCAAATAAATAATTGCATACAAATAATCATTTAAAAGCAGCAGTGTTCAAGGGCCTCAGAATTTCATTACATACCAAACAAAATTTTCTTGAAGTTTTAAATTTTTTTTTCCGAAGTTGAATCAATTCCAATGGCCTTATTGTTGGAGCCTCATCAAAATTCTGAACAATATCACCCTCTTCCCCCAAAGCAAGTGGTGCTTTTCCATCCAGCTTCTGCCAGTGACCTTAAGCTTACTGACATCGAGCTGGTCTCAGATGCTGGGTGGCACTTTTGTCACCTGCTGTCTAAGCACGGCTGATAATGGCAAAAGTATTTGCTGTCAGAGATGTATGAGTATTAAGACTGTTCAAGCAGGTCACCATTCTCTGGTTGGCAAACACAGTTACCTCTTTGATATCAGAGATACTAGTTATTCCTAATTTAAGGAGAACTAAAGATTTTTATCATGTGCTATAGCAGATATTTGTTTTATCATCTGTTACTCTATATATCATCTCAGGGCAACTCCTTGTTACCAATCACAATTATGCCTGAAGTTTGGCAAATTTATCTTGGCCCCTGACTAAAAGCCAGGCTTTGAAAAAACACCGCCCTGCAGAAGGAGAGCTCCTGGCTTTCATTTCTCTCTCAGCAAGCCAGAGGGAAAGCTGAGACAGGCCCAGCAGGACTACATGGTGGAGCGTCTAGTAAAAGAGCTGAGAGGCTAAAAGCCCTTCCTCCCCCCTAGTGACTGTTAAGCACCATGACCACAGTTTGCCCAGGACACTGCTCGTTTATGCTGTCCTTACAGCATAATTAGCACTCCCTCACCTTTCACTGTAGAAAAGGTCCCAATATGAATGTTTTAGCTCTCCTGTTTGAAGCCTTCATGGTATAGTCTCTTTTCTTTCTTATGGTAGGATAGGCCTGAGACTGCCTTAGGCTTGGATGACTCCCCTCCCCCATTTCAATCCCTTCTCCCAGACCTAAAGTCTAAATAAAAACCAGAGTTTGAGAAGGCATAGAATGGGGGGGGGGGGGGGGGGGGATGATTTATGCCTAAAACAGGTCTAAGATTAGCTCACCAACTGTAGAATCTACAGAGAAATTTAGGCCAAATCCTAGCTATTAATATTAGAAAAAATTATTTTTCCTGTGACAGTCCATTATGGGCTTGGTGAGCTAAGTATCACAACACATAATTTAAAAAAATTAAATCTTTGGTTCTACTTTTCCAAATGGAAATGTGCCAATTCATTATTCTTTACCTTCAAGACAAGGTTTCTACCTTCATGACAACCAAAGTTCATTGCAAGCCTGTATATTCTCAGAAGTCCAATTTACATCCTAAAATCATGACTAAATTCTATCCTATCTTCTGAATAACACTATAAAACAGGTATTCAACACATATTTCAAAGAATTACATGGAAATACAAAAAGTAACCTTTTAAATTTTCTTATTAATAGTATGACAATGATATACCAGTAGTATCTTAGATAAAAAACACAATTTCACTCACAGATGAAATAATACATTTCTGGAATAAACCTGAATGGTTAATTGCATCTAAAAACACTGGTAGACATTTCCTATTTCTACATTACCTAGGCTTGAAAACCCTCTCAGTTCCAACACTCCCACCATAATCATCAACTGTTTCTTTGTAATTATGTCATTACTTTTCCTCCTTTACAATTCTATTATACCAGTGATTTTCAAGCTTTTCATGTCATGGCACATATAAACTAATTACTAAAATTCTGCAGCATATCAAAAAATGTATTTTTTGCCAATCTGACAAGAAAATATAGGTATAATTTTGATTCATTCACACTGGACAGCTACTTTTTTTTTTAAACATGTATTTTATTGATTTTTCAGAGTGGTAGGGAGAGAAAGATAGAAACATAGATGTGAGAGAGACACATTCATCGGCTGCCTCCTGCGCGCCCTCTACTGGGGACCGATTCTGCAACTCAGACATGTGCCCTGACCAGGAATTGAACCAGGTCCTCTCAGTCCATGGGATGCTGCTCAATCCACTGAGCCACACTAGCCGGGCTGGACAGTTACTATTGTGTTGGCTGTTGTTATTCTTTTTTTTTTTTTATCCTCACCCAAGGATATTTTTCCATTTTTTGTACAGATAGAGTGGGAGGGAGAGAGAGAGAGAAACATCGACGTGAAGGGACACATCGAGTGGCTGCCACCCGCACGACCAACCAGGGCCGGGGACAAACTGCAACCGAGGTACGTGCCCTTAGCGGGAACCGAACCCGGGTCTCTCCAGACCGCAGGCCGACGCTCTAACTGCTGAGCCAAACTGGCCAGGGCTGTTGTCATTCTTTTATTTGACAATCTAAGGCAGTAGTTCTCAACTTTCCTAATGCCACGACCCTTTCCTCATGTTGTGGTGACCCCCAACCATAAAATTATTTTTGTTGCTACTTTGTAACTGTAATTTTGCTACTGTTATGTCTTAGGCGACCTCTGTGAAAGGGTCATTGGACCCCCAAAGGGGTCACGACCCACAGGTTGAGAACCACTGATCTAAGGGCAAAGAGGTAAATGTCCCTGACTAAAAGCCGGGCATTGCGTGGTTTAAACATTCTTGCGCTCACCATTAAAGCGGCTGTATTACACCAGCACTATCACACCAGTAAGCAGCAGCTATGTGTTGAGCACTCAGAATGTGCCAGGCGCTTTTAGGAGAGCTTTGCATGAATCAACTCCTTTAATCCCCATCAACAACCTTTTGCGAGAAGAAAGAGTACCCCTACTACACAGGAGAGAAAATGAAGCACCGAGAAAAGAGGCTCGTAAGTGGCAGCACTGGTGTTTGAACCCACACGATCTTCACAGCCTCTCAAAATCATCCCAACACCTTCAAAAATCTGCTTCCTGGTTTCACAATATCATCTCTCTTCTTTTGAAATTCACTCAGATAATGAGGCTCAATGATCAATGTCATTAAAACATTCCCCTGTTCAAAAATCTATTTAACCTAAAAATTAGTTACAAAATACAGATCGAATGTGTACAAACCAGGCGTTTAAGATTCTTTTCAATCTGGGCTTACCCTCTCTTTCTGGCCTCATTCTCCAGCCCAGTGATTTTCAACCTTTTTCTTTGTTTTATTCTCACCTGAGGACATTTTTCCATTTTTGTTCAGATACAGTTGGAGGGAGAGAGAGAAACATTGATGTGAAAGGGACATATCGAGTGGCTGCCTCTCACACAACCCCAACCAGGGCCAGGGACAAAGCACAACTGAGATATGTGCCCTTGGCCAGAATCAAACCCGCGACTCACTGGTCTGCAGGCTGACGCTCTAACCGCTGAGCCAAACTGGCCAGGGCCCAACCTTTTTCACCTCATGGCACACATAAACGAATTGCTAAAATTCTGTGGCACACCAAAAAAATCTATTTTATTTTTTGCTGATCTGACAAAAAAAAAAATAGGTAAAATTTTTATTCATTCACACTAGACAGATATCGTTGTGTTGGCTGTTGTCATGTTTTTATTTGACAGTAAGAGAAAAGAGGTCAGTGCCCCTGACTGAACAGTCTGGTACGGCATGTTTAGCATTCTTATGGCGTACCGGCTGAACCGCTGCACTAGCCCATGCCGTGCACACTGAGCTACAGGTACAGCTACAGGTGGTCGAGATTACATTATTCTCTCACAGGGCCTGGAACATAACAGTATCAAAAAAAGTTTGCTAGATCAATGACTAAAAGGCTTTATGGTTTTTCTGATACCAAGCTATATGTTAATGAAATGGCAGGTTCATGGTATTCACACAGAGACTTCTTTACTAATTCCTTATATAGTAAGATAACATTGTTTAATAACTCAAAAAGCCACCCATGACAAAATAAGGCAATTCAGAACAATTAAATCAGTTTCCTCCTCCCCCACTCCTTCTCTTTAGCAAAAGAGCAGTGACTGGAAGTTGTATACAACAGTGTGATTAAAGAAATAAAAGCACTCTTAATATTACCAAGAATTGTATTACTAACCTGTTGAGGAATAATGGTATCTCTATAACTTGGTAAAATTTTTAGGGTGACACTTCCACTAATATTTTTCAGTAATTCTTGTAACTCCTTTGGATTGTTTCCAACCTCATGGCCATTGACTTCTTTAATGATATCTCCCACATGAAGCAGACCTTGTCGATCTATCATGCCTCCATGAAGGATTCGGGCGATTACCAGGTCATTATTTTCAACCCGAAATGTTACACCCTAAAGGAAATAAGGAATGGAATTGTCATCGACTTTAGACTTTTTAAAAAAATCTTAAGTACTCATGAATATGTATTTTTAAGAAAATAATTCTAAAAGTAGGTGAATGAATCATTCCTGTTTTACCCATGTTCACTCCTGTGTCAATATTCTAATCTCCTTAAACTATGAGCAACTGTGACAATATATACCACCCTTAAAAAAGGACTTCCATGATAAGGTTAACCTGAAAAATGAAACATATATTAGGCTGCATTCCACAGGATAAAAGGAACCTCAAAGGAACAAGAAAAGATAGTTGTGCACTCTGATGGTCTTGTTCCTGGCTTTTCTTTTTTCCCATTTCACTGTTTTTATAGTCAGGATGCAGAAATAATAATTTTAGCAGGAAATCGTAAACTTCACTACTTATAGAGCCCTACCTACCATGTCTCCACTTTTTAATAACAGCATTCTTCCATGTTTTGATAGTATTATTGGCAAGCAACCTGAGATAATTTCTTCAAAGGGCATAAGAAAAACATAAAGTACTTATGTTCTGAAACTTTTGCTACCCACCAGCAAACTTCTTCTGGCATCTATTTTAGTTTAATTTTTTTCTTGGCTTAATTTTGTATGCTAAATCAAGTAAGAGAACATTAGGTGTGTATTTTTTACAGAGGCCAAAAAAGACATAAAGCAAACACAAATAACATTTTCATAATAATACAAGTTATGGAAGAGAAAAAAATAATAATAGTCACCGAGCCACAAGTATGTCAGATTTCAGATATAAGAAGGCACTGATTTATCTACTCACCAACGGTTCCCCAGCTCTTTTGTGAATACCAAGAATACGAATGGCATCTACTGGTAATAACTGATTATTGATAGAATTATTCATTTCTGGGCTTGATGGCGGTGAATCATAACACTTTGATGCCACAATATCATGGGCCTCCAAGAGTGACTGTAAGGATTCAAAAGAGCCACTGGTTATTAATTACAGATGGAATAAGGTATTAAAGATAACTTAGTTCATTATTCCAGTGGACTACATTAGTGAACCCCCAAATATGAGTTAAAAGCACATGTATATAGAATCTTTTTAAGAAAGCCCTGGCCGGTTTGGCTCAGCGGTTGGAGAGTCGGCCTGTGGTCCAGAGAGACCCGGGTTCAGTTCCCGCTAAGGGCACGTACCTCGGTTGCAGTTTGTCCCTGGCCCTGGTTGGTCATGCGGGTGGCAGCCACTCGATGTGTCCCTTTATGTCGATGTTTCTCTCTCTCTCTCTCTTCCTCTCTCTCCCTCCCGCTCTCTCTGAACAAAAAATGGAAAAATGTCCTCGGGTGAGGATAAAAAAAAAAAAAGAAGTATTAACATATTTTAATCATCAAACAGTACATATTCCTTATTTTAAAACATTTGAAGAAACTGAGTTTTGTTACTCTAAAAAAGCGGCATGTTCAATGGATACTGAACCTAGATTGCCAAGTGTGGTGCAATGGAGGTACCAGACCCACTGCCACCGCTGTCGCCACCACCATTACCATTCAGTATGTACCACCAATCCCCACAATTCAACTGGCAGAAGCCCTACTTTTTACACTAAAATTGTTATGTTAAGAATACCATATATTTATTACATGTACAAAATATCTATTAAAAAGATGTCCAATAGAAAACAGAAAAATATTAGCATCTTATATTAGTGATAGGAAATTTTATATTAGAAATAAAGGTTGCAGTCTACAAAATATACATTTTTAGGTGGACAAAATGAGCCAGTGATGGCCTGAATATACTTTAACTTCTACATATACCATATATGTACTACTATCTTCATGGATGACTTTGATTTAGTTTTCTAGGAATTTCTTACTTTTTTGCATATTTATTTTTATTTTTTATTTGTATTGTAATTGTGTATACTCAGCAAAAAGCTAAGTTTAAAACTTTTTTGAGTGGATAAAATGCAAGTTCTAAACAATAAATCAAAATATGAAAAAGGTTCAGAATAGAGATAATTAGCATAAAGGTTTAATTGATAATTTTTGGTTATTTCATGAAAATATGTGTAAGAGACTAAAGAAAAATTTCAAAAAAGAAAAAAGGTACAAATCCATATATAAGCATTATTCCTATAAATGCTGGAAATTACTCAAATCTGTAGCCTGGTCTTTGTTTCTACCCTGTTCTCTTGTCTTAGGAAATATTATCCATTGTGACTTGAACCACTATTTATACATTGCTTATTCTCAATTTTTTATCTGTGGTGCAGAACTTGCATGAGCTTCAGATTCATATACTAAAAATTTGCCTACAACATAACAAAATTATAGTCATTTGAAAATCAAAGTATTAAGGATTGTAAAGCACAGACTCTTATTGAATTAATGAAAAATCCGTAACCCTACAATGCTATTTAAAAAACAAAAGACTGGCCCTGCTGGGGTGGCTCAGTGGATTGAGCATTGCCCCATGGACTGATAGGTCCCAGTTTGATTCCCAGTCAGGGCACATGTCTGGGTTGCAGGCTTGAGCCTCAGTAGAGGGCATGCAGGAGGCAGCTGATGGATATTTCTCTCTCACATCAATGTCTCTCTCTCCCTCTTCTTCTCTCTCTAAAAAATCAATACAAACTTATTAAAAATAAAAATTTAAGAAAGAATGAGCCCTGGCCAGTTTGGCTCAGTGGTTGGAGCATCGGCCCGTGGTACAGAGAGACCTGGGTTCGGTTCCCGCTAAGGGCACGTACCTTGGTTGCAGTTTGTCCCCAGCCCTGGTTGGGTCGTGTGGGTGGCAACCACTCTATGTGTCCCTTTCACATCAATGTTTCTCTCTCTCTCTCTCTCTCTCCCCCCCTCTCCCTCCATCAAAACAAAAAGTGGGAAAATGTCCTCGAGTGAGCATTTAAAAAAAAAAACAAAAAAACTGAAAAAACATATTTGTTACTATTTAAAATTGCTCCTTTAAACAATTCTTTACTTTGAAAATTGGTAATGGGAAGGATTGTGGATTACAGAGTAACTAAATACTTGATGAAGATGAGCTCTACTTTATGTAAGAACACCCACTAATAAATGCAGAATGAGCGAGTTTGAAAAATGTCATTTTGCAACCTCTAATGAAAATATTGATTCAGGCAGAATCATTAATGTAGGTAAATAGTTGAAAGGAAACATCATTTGTATAATGCTGGAATAATAACACACTAGATTACTTCTAGTGGAAAGGCTTTCAAAGGAAGGATTAGATGGTCATTGCCCTTAATCAAGGGACAAATCTCAGCATCAATAATGGTGGGCCAACCAAGCATTATACATTTCTGATGTAATTTAATTCATGTTGCATCACATAAGATGAATTTTAGTTCCAAATAATTAACTTGAATCGCCAGCCTTTTAGATAGAATTTCTGTTTACAGGAAATAGAAGGGATAGATAACTAAACAACACAGTAGAGAAGCAACCAGATATATCCAGGAAGTGGGGGCATTCTATAGGGCAATGACTCAGTCTCTTCAAAAGGTTAACATCGTAATCAAGGGAGAGAAGGATGACCCAACCAGATGCTACACAAGGACCTAGGCTGGAAACATGTATGTACAACAAACCAGCTATAAATAATATTTTGGCATCAAATAAACACATTTGAATATAGTACATGCACTACATGAGATGGAGGTCTACTGAAATGGAAAAGTGGAAATCAATGATTGAAAAATGGTATCAATTAGTAAGGAAAAAAACATGTACATTTATGCATAGAAAATGGAGGAATATGCACTAAGATGTGATTTGGGTAGTAAGAATGCAGTCTTAATTTTTGTATTTTTAAAAATTTTTTGTTGCTATTTTCTAATTTTATGTATTTATTAAACTTTTTATAGATGTATATTTATTAAATTTATATATTTATTTAAAAATGTATATAGCATGCCTGAAAGCACTACCCAGAAGCTCCTGAGATATCACAAACTTAACACGGCCAGTACCATTTACATGCCCAGTTTCTCCTAGTGTTCCTAATCTCAGGGGTGCGATCCACTGTCAGAAATCCTATCCTTCATCAACTTCCCACATCTCTCTTCTGCAACTGTCACATGTAACCAGTCACCAAGTCCTGTTGATTTTATTGCTTCAGACTCGAAAATCCTCTTTTTATACTGCCATCACGATTTCTTGCCTCAGTACTTCACAATCTAGCTCTATAATCTGACCTCTCCCTGTCCAATACCTCCTCTCATCCCCGCCCAAGATTTCCCGCTGTCCTAAGGACCAAGTCCAGATACATTAGCATGCCTTGCAAAGCCTCAATCAATGGCCCCTGCATAAAAGGTCTCTCATAGGTGTCCATTTTCTTGTACCTAAGATACTGATTTAGGTAGGAACCATCTCATTGTGAATCTTCATATTTTACAATAACATTGTTGGCAAGTCACAGAAAGTCATTGAGAAAAAGCAAGGAGGTGTTGCCCCCTAAGATTTGCAGTGAAAAGCAAGTGACACTTTATTCCTCTATATCCTACAACCATTTATTAAATAGTTCATTCCTTCTCCACTAAAATGTAATATCTCTATCACAGACCAGGTTGTCATGCGTGTTTGGATATATTTCTGAGGTTGCTATTCTCATCAATTAATCTATTTTTCTAATGCTGACCCAATACCACACTATCTTCATTACAGATTTATAAGAAATCTTTCCCACTCCCTTTCTCTTTTGAAAATGATTTTTCTTTGTTAAAATGATTAACTCTTTATTGATGTAGACCAATGCTTATAGTGCACTTAGTTTTTGTACCTGTCAAAAATATGTAATAGTTTCCCTCCTCACACTGCTCTCTGTTGTCCCCAGATCATCAAATGTACTCCAGTCCTAGAAGCAATACTGAAAATGTGTATGACCGGTCACAAGGAGGTCTGGGAAAGAGTGTTAGTGAGGAAGAAAATCCACCATCATGGGGAAAAACTTCTCTAGCATGTGGTCTGATAGTGAATCAGGTGTGTGTTTGTTTTTTAATTACACAAAGAAAAACCCATTCTGCTGTAATTCTGTAACAGACATCAGACATTTGTGTAATGTGTATTAGTTACATGTGCCTGTTTATGTATCGTCAGAATATTGGAATATTAAAATACCTATATTGGAATTTCCATCTTATAAAATATGGCCCTAAATATTTAAAAACCTCATCTGAAACTGAACTTAATTACTAAAGGAGAATATCTGGGAACATAGGGGACCTGGCGAGAACAGGGCTAGGGAGGTTTACCTGGAAGTGAGGCTCTTTGAGTATACCGACCAGCTCTGCCACATTTTCATCTACATTGATTAGAGGGGTGATATCTTCAAGAATTTCATTGACTAATTCCAAGTTATTGTCACTGACAGCTTCTAGTTTTGAATCTTCTAGCCTCTCATGAGCCTGAAAGACAACAGTACAGTGAGGTAATAATACATATTGTTTTGCTCTAGACTGTGGTTTTCTTCTTGATTTGTTTCTTTTACATAAACTTTTAAAAGATATGACTTGAATACTCGATTCATTAAAACTAAATTTAATACTTCAATCGGAGGCAATATATCAATTTTTTTAGTAAATGTATTCATGCAGTATAATAAATCTTGGCCTCTATTCCTAAGTCATGAAAAACTCATTTTATAATTAAATTATGAAAAAAACTAAATAGGCCTCTCATGAGCCTGAAAAACTTATTTCTTACCCAACAGAATTTCCTAACGACTTTCTAGTCTAGGCTCAAACTCTAGATGATACAGTTCATGCTTTATTAAAATATATGGTAAGCATAATAAAAATAAAAAATAGGAACATAATCATTATACAGATTACCATTGAAATAATTTTAAAAATCATGTTGGGGAACCCAGAGTTTGAACCACAAACAAAATTGGCTCAGGGGAGGAAGTTCTTGAACTGGACCTTGAAGGACTGTATCGTTTCATGTTTATATATCTTAAGCTGCTTGTTTTTTTTAAATCTCACAACCTTTTCCACATAAAATGGACCATGAATCACACTGTCACAGAAAACCAGGAGTCCTAATTATCCTTTCGTAGTGGGAGTAAAGCAGAATTTTACATTCAAACTGAGAATGAACACTGAGCGGTCTTTACCTTTTAGATTTCTTCGTTTTTCTGATCAATGGTTGCTGTCTGATTTTGAAGATAGGCAAAGCATAATTATTAAGATTTAGTTTATAAATGAAACCATGTAAGATGTCAAGTCTTACACATAATATTTTAAGATTCATTTCATTTAAAGACACACCTCAGAAGATTATTTTGTTTTTTTGGTTAATCCTCATCCAAGTATATTTTTTCATTGATTTTTTTTTTTTAGAATGGGAAGGAGGGCAGAAGGAGAGAGAAACACTAATGTGAGAGAGATACATCAACTGGTTGCCTCCCACACGACCCCAACTGGGGCTGGGGATCGAACCTGCAACCCAGGTACCTATCCTTGACCAGAAATTGAACCCGAGACCCTTTGGTCCTCAGGCCAATGCTCTAACCACTGAGAAAACTGGCCGGGGCAGAAGAAATTTTAAGTCAACTGATAATAATTGCTTTTAAACAAAGAAAAATGTCAAAAGACCAAATGTAATTTAAACAGAGGGAAAAGTTTCTATTAGATTCAGATAAGAAAAAAATTAAGACTACCAATGCCACAAAGAATAGCAAATGTTTAATTTTTTTGAAAGCCCAATAAGGATAGGATAATGAAGACACTCAGTACATGTCACAGAATGAATATCAACATTGGGGAAAAAACACACTAAAATAATATACATTATTAGTTAACTCTTACAAGTTAGAATTATTAACTGTTTTAATATAGATACTTGTTTTAATAAATATTTATCATCATTAACCTTGTAATACTCTAACATTCTTGTGAGAGTACAGAAAAGGTTAAGACAAAAATAAAAAAAGTTAACATTTATTGAGGGTTTGGGTGTGTCTGTGTATGTTTGACAAAGATAGGTATGTTGTTATCATCCTCACCTTAAAGACACAGACACTGATGCAGAATGAGATAAAGTGATTTCTTTAAGTTCACAATGCTGGTAAGTGGCAGTCTGGTAGGCTAATATCACTGTTTGAGCTCTTACCTACTATAGCTTATTTGACTTTATCAGTACACAAACAGCCATGCCACCATCACCCTGTAGTTAAATTATTCAATCTAATCTATGATGCACTTTTCATTTATTTAAATGTGTAAGAGAGTCTGCATCTTAGCAGATCTTTTCCAGTCCAGAGGTGTTAATTCTGTTCCACCACATCTATTCCCATCATTGTTTTGTAATTCTGTGGTTCAGAATACCACCCACCCCTTCAACTTTAACTCCTCTGCTCTGAGTGAGAGCTATAGAGACCATCTCTTCCTTCAGAAAGCAGATCATGAATGGCTTATTTGCCAATTCTATGTCACATGATCAGCGTACAGTAACAATACTTTTGACATTGGTGGACTTTGAGTCATTCAAGACTTTGAGACAAAAAGAAAGAGAAATGGTCACTGACTTGAAAATTCTAATACAGCTCCCTTCCTTCCTTTCTATGTTCATCTACCTTAATGCTCCCAACTGGGTCGGGACAGGTGGGAATGTGGAAAGACTAATGGCAAGAGAGAAAAGAGGAAGTCAAGGAGGAAGCAGAATTATGTGATAAAAAAAAACATGCCTGAAGATACTGTCACATCAACTGCACTGGTTCTGTGGTAGGAAAGAATTTCACAATACAATACAGCAATTTTCAGAGGAAGATAAAGTTTCTTAGTAAAACTACAGCTGTAATTATATTATCATGGAAAACTCATTTCTGAAATATACTTTGGTTCAATCGAGATCAATTTCACTTTTTCCAAGAAAGCAAATGCAGGTTCATATTTTAAGTTCTACTATTTTGTGAAAGAAGGTTAAAGTCAGAATTTATTTAGTATCTTTCAAGAGACAAGTACAAACTGGAATTTAACTGATCAAACCAAGGACAAAGGAAACACTGACCAGAGGGACAGATGAACCACACGCATTGGAATAAATGGGTCTTGTTTCCTTTAAGAAAAAGCACTACTAGAAAGCTAGCATACCTCAATAAAAACACATTCCACCTGCCCCAAGTGCTTGGAAGAACATGCCATGACTGGCTTTGCAGGACACTCGGAGCGGACACAAATGTGGCCTAGCCTTCTTGCATGGCCAGTTCTGAGAATCTTACTCACCACTGTACCTTAGAAGAATAAACTGCAGAGAAGAAAATGTTCTTTCAGACCTTCTGAGTATTTCACCCAAACACAGTGAAACCATGTTTGTAGACAAAAAGAAATTTTTAACAAGAGTTGTTGGCTCTATAGAAAGTGACACATACTGTTCTGTATTAATGATAATACACCATTTAGTAATTTTGCCCTTCTCCCTTAAAAACAAGAAACAAAATATCATGAATTTTGTTTCTGTCTTCCTAGAACATGGCTGTGTATCACTTGCTCATTAAATATTTCTTAATAAAACTCAGTAAATGAGAAATTAGTTTGACAGTAAGTCATCCTTGTTTGTAATACAGAGACTTTAGAATAAGAAAGATGAAGAGAAATCCACAAATAGTAAAAAATAACCTAGAACTTGAGCAGAAAGTAGAAATGAGACAGAGGGAATGGAGAACTCAATTTTTATTTTGCTTTTCCATACACTGTATCAAAAAGGATAAGATTTGTTCTGAACAAAAAAATAGATGAAATAAGTACCAACAGAGTTAAATTCTCTAATGAGTAAAGAATTTGTCAGAATCACTCAGTTAACCAAAAGGAGTTCAAATTCTTAGACTAGATAAATTATATCTCAAGATACCCAGGTAGCTTCTAAATGACACTGCTGAGCCACTCTTAGAGATAGTTGTAGAATTGGGAAGATGACACAGGTGTAAAAACAAACAAACAAACAAAACCCCTAGTAATATAAACCTTTCATATTTTTTAAAAGGAGAAAGAATGTTTTTTCAAAGCGTGGTTTTACTAGTATTCAAGAAAATATAAAAGAGTATTTTTATAGTTTTTGAGAGAAAAAGATCTAATTATGATTCAAAATCTGGAAGCTATGTACATAAGGGTGCATATATTCTTTCTGATTGGTGTTTCAGGATTCTTAGGATATACTCCTAGAAGTGGAATCACTGGGTCAAATGGCAATTCCATTTTTAATTTTTTGAGGAAGCACCATGTTGTTTTGCATAACAGCTGCACCAGTCTGCATTCCCACCAGCAGTGCACTAGAGTCCCCTTTCCTCCACATCCTCACCAGCACTTGTTGTTTGAGGATTTGTTGATGGCAACCATTCTGACAGGTGTGAGGTGATACCTCATTGTTGTTTTAATTTGTATCTCTCTGATGATTAGAGATGTTGAGCATTTTTAAGATCTTGAAACAACCCAAGTGTCCATCAGTAGATGAGTGGATAAAAAAGCTGTGGTACATTTACACAATGGAATACTATGCAGCTATAAGAAAGAAAGATCTCTTATCTTTGAAACAAAATGAAGGGACCTGGAGATTATGCTGAGAGAAATAAGTCACTCAGAGAAAGACAAGTACCATATGATCTCTCTTATATGTGGAATCTAATAAATAAGCTGTCGATCAAAACAGATCCACAGTCATGGAAATAGGGAACAGACTGACAAAACTCAGAGGGATGGGGGGTAGGGAGGTTAGGAAGAGGGAAACCAAAGAACTTTTTTGCATATATGCAAAACCAATGGACACAGACATTAGTTTGGGGAAAGCAGGAGGTGGGGTAGGAATAGGAAGAAGGGGGTAAATGGGAGGAAAAATGGGGAACATATGTAATATTTTCAACAACAACAAAAAAAATCTGGAAGCTATAAATTAAACAAACAAAAACAAACCTAATATAATTAACTACATGAACATTTAAATTTCCTTCTTGTCAAAAATTAGCAAAGCCAAAATACAAATAACAAACTAGGGTCAAAACTCTTACAAATCACATTATAGACAAAAGACTAATTTCCCTATATTTAAAAAGTCTTCTTCAAACCAATAAGAAAAAGATCAACAACACATTAAGAGAGATGGGCAAAGAATATGAACAAAGAGTTCATAGAAAAAAAACATTCAAACACCTCTTAAACTTATGAAAAGATACACCTTATTCATGATGAGGAATCTCAGAGGGAAGGAAAGGGGTTGGAAGAGATAAACCAAAGAACTTTCATGCATAGGTGCATAACCAATGGACACAGACAAGAGTATAGTGAATGGACGCAGGAGGGGCGAGGAGGGTGTCATGGGTGGGGGGAGAGACATCTGTAATATTTTCAACAATAAAGATAAATTTAAAAATTAAAAAAAGACAACAAAAAATACTTTTTCCTTATCAGACGGGCAAAAATAAAAATTCCGATAAACAGACCATATTGGTGAGAATATGGCAGAAGATACGCACTCTCACACACTCTTCTGATGGGAACACTCCGGTAAGCAATTTGATCACATCTAACGAAATTAAGCAACTGTTCTAAGATTTATCCTAAGATACACATACATGTACAAAATAACATGTAGCAAGACTCTACATTACTGTATGGTTTGTAGGAGAAAAAGCCATCTAAATATCTATCAGAAGGTTAACCACAATATTTCTGTTATTTTCATACAATGGAGTATGATGCCACTTTTACAAAGAGTGAGCGTGCTCTCAGGTGTTGCTATAAAATCATATGCCAAAAATCAAGACTGGATTTTAGAAAAACCCACAGCTACTATTACATTTAATAATTAATACTATTATATTTAATAAACGCTTCTCCCTCTCAACATCCTAGTCAACATTTGCACTGGTGTTTGAGTCAGGACAGTCATCAAGAAAAAGATATAAAAGGAATGTAGATAGGAAAAAGAAAATGGGTAAAACTATCTATATTCATAGACTTGTCTTTAAAAAAGTCTAAAGAATCCACTAAAAGACTATTAGAACCAATAAACATGTTCAGCAAGGTTGTAAGATACAAGATTAATGTACAAAAATAAATTGTACTTCTATAAATTAGCAATGAACAACCTAAAAATAAAATTAAGAAAATAGTCTGGCTAGTGTGGCTCAGTGGATTGAGCGTTGTCCCTTGGACTAAGAGATCCCGATTCAATTCCTGGTCAGGGCATATGCTCGGGTGGCAAGCATGATCCCCAGTAGGAGGCATGAAGGAGGCAGCCAATTAATGTATCTCTCTTACATCGATGTTTCTATCTCTCTCTTCCTTCCTCTCTCTAAAATGTCAATAAAAATTTTTTTAATTAAGAAAATAATACATAATAGCATTAAAAATAAAATATTCAAGAGTAAATTTAATAAAGTGTAAAACTTATACTCTGAAAACTATCAAATATTGTTGAAAAGTTAAATGGAAAACCATTTCCTGTTCATGGATCTGAAGAGTTAACATTGTTAAGATGGCAGCACTCCCCCAGAATGATCTACAGAATACAATGCCTATTGAAATTCCTGCAGAGTTCCTTGTTAAAACTGACAAGCTCATTCTAAAATTCATATGGAATTGCAAGGGACCTAGAATAACCAAAACAATCCTGAAAAAGGAACAAAGTAGAATGATTACCATTTCCTGATTTAAACTTATTACTGCCCTAGTTGATGTGGCTCTGTTGGCAGGAGAGTCAGCCCATGCACCAGAAGGTTATGGTTTTGATTCCCATGCAGGGTACATAACTAGGCTGTGGTCAGATCCCCTTGGTGCAAGTACGGAAGGCAACCCATCAATTAATACATCGATGTTTCCTCCCTCCCTCCCTCTCTCCATCCCTCTCTCTCTCCCTCTCTCTCTCTCTATCTCTCTCTCTCTCTCAAAAATCAATAAAAGTATATTTTTTAAAAAGTTTATGTCCAAAAAATAAATAAACAAAATATCCAGTTGGGCAATCTACAAGTGGATTAGTTAGGAGCCAAAACCTTTATATTATGTGATCTTAGAATTATTAAGTTTATGAATAAAATAAATAATCTGCATCATTAATTAATTCACTCTTACCAATAGAAAACTTTCTAAAAGGTATGATTTTTTTTTTTTCAGAAGTCTCAGAAAAAAGACAAGTGGCTAAAATATGATGACAGGAGAGGGTGAAAGCAATAGTCTGGGAATGACAAATAGCGATGTGAAAAAAAGGTCAGAGAGCACAGGCATAGGTTCTTCTTTTTTTTTTTTAAATCCTCACCCAAGGATATTTTTTCATTTATCTTCAGATAGAGCAGGAGGGAGGAGAGGAGGGAGGAGAGGAAGGGAGGGAGGGAGAAACATCAATGTGAAAGAGACACATTGATTGGTTGCCTCCCGCACAACCCCAACTGGGTCCAGGAACGAACCGCAACTGAGGTATGTGCCCTTGGCCCAAATCAAACCCAAGATTCTTTGGTCCATGGGACAAAGCTCTAACCACTGGGCAAAAGTAGCCAGGGCATCGGCATAGGTTCTTTAAAGCAAGAACCATTTGGGGAACATGAATGAATGGGAGGGCAGGGCTGTGAGCAGTTAATACACTAAGCTTTAGTGATGTATACAAAAATTACTCCAGGAAAATAGTATAAGTGAAATAAAACTGAACTAAAATGGTTATAAAAGATGAGTTAAAGAGATTATTATAGAGCTGATTATGGAAACAGACTTAAAATACCAGGGTTATCCAAGAGAAACAAGATTTAAAAAAGTACTAGATGTAAGATATAAGAAGTCCATGCCCTGGTTGGTTTGGCTTAGCAGTTAGAGCATTGGCCCGCAGACCAAAGAGTCATGGGTTCGATTCTGGTCAAGGGCACATACCTTGGTTATGGTTTGGTCCCCAGCCCTGGTTGGGGTTGTGCAGGAGGCAACCAGTCAATGTGTCTCTCTCACATCAGTGTTTCTTTCTCTCTCTCTCCCTCATTCCCACTCTACTTGAAGATAAAATGAAAAAAAAAAAAAAATGTAAGAAGTCCAAAACAGGTACACAATCTAATAAAATAAGAAAATCAGCCCCTGAAACCTGTATAATTTTATTGCCCAATGTCACTCCAATAAATTCAATTAAAAAAAAGAAGAAGAAGAAAAAGAAAACCAGTATCTTGCTGTTGTTGAAAATGGAGATAGGACCAGGATCTTTTTCACAGGTGCCATTATAACATAACTGTTCTGTTACAATTTCCATAAAACGTTAAATGTGTTAGGCTAAAATTAAGAGTTATTTCATCCTATATTTAAAGTCAGCACAGAAAAGGCACAAAGTGGTCCAATTCTGATGTACAGTGAGATTTCATTATGCAGTAAGTATTATTTGCTAAGACTAAGTTCTAAAACAGTAATATCTGAAAAGACCTCTGCAAAAACAATTTAAAAAATAATTTAGTAATCTTATGAATAAACCAACATACCTTAGCAAGTGATTTTACAATAGGATTCTCCATAATTCCCTTCAGGAAAATTAGGTCTATTTCTTCTGCTCCTGTAGACGGGGGCAGCTCCGTAAGGTTATCCAACACTTGCTGCATTGCTGCTGAGATAAAAACAATGTAAAAAACCCTTTGATGAGCACATAATGCAATATTAAAGCTGATGTATCATAGAACTGTACACTTGAAACATATGTTATTAACCAATGTCACCTCAATAAATTTAAAAAAACCTTTATTATGAAATATGACTATAAAATAATTCAAATAAAAAGGCATTAACAATTAACACTCTTTTGAAAAAATCCCATTTTTAAAAACTGAATTGTTAAACAGTATAAGTTTCAAATTGAATTCCCAAGAATTAGTAGCAGGACAAGTTTTTATATGCAATTTGAGCTTTATAAGGCTACCTTATACATACTTACAATCTTCCACTTAACTTTGTATCTTCAAGTTAAAAAAAACATTACTTAGGCCTGGCCGGTGTGTCTCAGTGGTTGAGTGTTGACCCATGCACCAAGAGGTCACCAGTTAGATTCCCAGTCAGGGCACATGCCCAGGTTGTGGGCCAAATTCCTAGTGGGGGACATGCAGGAGACAGGCAATCGAGGTTCTCTCTCATCAGTGTTTCCAGTTCTCTCTCTGTCTCCAAAATCAATAAAAATTTTTAAAAAAACAATACTTAAGAAAAAACATGACATTTTAATAGAGCTATAAAAAAGTATAGATTGAATTAGTAATCAAAAAACTTCTCATAATGCCAGAATGAGATGGGTTCATTTGTGAATTCTATCAAACATTAGGGAATTAAAATGAATACTTCACAAACTCTTCCCCCAAAAAAGGAGAGGCGGAAACACTTCCCAACTATTCTATGAGATCCTGATACCAAATGCAGACAAAGACATCAAAAGAAAATTGTAGCCAATACCCTTTATAAATGAAGATGCAGAAATACTTAATAAAAGACTAGCAAACTAGATCCATAAACATTGAAAAGGATTGTACATAATGACTAGTACAATTTATCCCAGGAATGCAAGGATGGTTCATCAACATATGGCAATCTATCAATGTAATACACTGTATTAACAGGACAAAAACAACAACAAAAACCCACATGATCTCTCAATAGACACAGAAAAAAAAAAAAAAACACAAACACGCATTTGACAAAATCCAATATCCTTTCATGATAAAAACAAACACACACAAAACATTAAAAATAGAAGAGGAAATATCCTCACATAGATCTCCTTTAGCTTACATGATATTTCACTGTGAAAGACTAAATGCTTTCCCATAAGATCAGGCACGAGGCAAGGAAGTCTACTCTTGCCATTTCTACTCAGCACTATACTGGAGGTTCTAGCTGGGGCAGGTAGGCAAGAAAAAGAAATAAAAGGCAACAAGGTTGGAAAGGAATAAATAAAATTACTGGTTTTTTTTGCAGATGATATAATTTTGTATATATAAAATCCTAAGAAATATACAAATAAATTTATTAAAACTAATGCGTGAGATCAGCAAGGTTACAGAATACAAGATCAAAATACAAAGATCAATTGTGTTTCTATACACCAGCAATGAACAACCTGAAATTGAAATTAAGAAAACCATTCCTTTACAACAGTATCCAAATTATAACAATTAGAAATAATGTAACCAAAGAGGTGCAAGATTTGTACACTGAAACTATAAAACATCATTGAAACAATTAAAGAAGACTTAAATAATAGAAAGATATCCTATATTCACAAACTGTTAAGATGGTAACAGCAATATACACAAAATTGATCCACAGATTTACTGCAATCCCTCTCACAATCTTGGATGCCTCTGCCTTTCTTTTTTTTTTTTTTTTTTTTTTTTGCAGAAATTGATAAGCTGATACTAAAATTCGTATGAGAAATGCAGAGGACACAAAATAGCCAAACAATTTTCGAAAAGAACAAAGCTGGAAGATCCATACTTAATTTCAAATCTGACTAAAGAGCTACAGAAATCAAGACTGGTATAAAGATAGACATGTAACTAAATGAGAATCTGGAAATAAATCCATAAATTCATAGTCAATTGATTTTTAACAAGGGTGACAAGACAATTCAATGGAGGAAAGAACAGTCTTTTCAACAAATGGTACTGGGACAACTGAATATGCACATGCAAGAAAGTGAAGTACACTCTGCCTCTAACTTCATTCAATATCAGTTTTAATTTTATTCAGATTAACTTTATTAGTTTTACTACTTTTCTTGTTTCTTTAGAATAAGTCTACTTATATTGCACTTATTTTTAATATTCATTTTCTATTTTAAATAAAACATAACACTTTTAAAAGTCAAATTGTATTACTAAGTGGCTTATAATGAAATATAGCAGTTGTTTCATACTATCCACCCCTCTCTCAACTTATCCCACCTCTCCAAAAATAACTACCTCGCATTGAAGTTTCTTTTAATCACATCTATGTATCTGGATATATGCTAATGTTGCTACTTTTTAATTTACCCTCTTAGATATGATCTATTTATTTCTGTTACAATACTAGAAGGTTAAGCTCTTACCTTCTGCTATCTCCACACTGGCATTTAAAAAAAAAAAAAAAAAATCAACAGGTAAATTTTTTATGGGACTCCTATAAGTTTTTTCTAAATGTTCCAATAAACTTTTCACAGTTCTATCAGTAACTTTCCAAATAATCAAATAATTTCCTAGCACTTTATCAGATCTAATCCCTGACTTCAACCCCTAAACTCCCTCCCAAAGTATTCTTTTCTTGTACATTAAATCTAGAGAAAAAGTTCATCGCTAACTAGGTACTCAGTATATGTAAATGACTGACAATTTTGAATGTAAGGAGGTGAACAGAAGAAAAATGTGTCCTTAAGGGAAAACTGGCATTGTCTAAGCAGAAGAAAGAAGACACTAAAAAACAGAGAATATAAACAAAGGCTAGATCATAATTTTGTTTGCAGTCCAATGTGTACCTTTAAGTGGGCAGGAAACAACAGAATCAACAATCTTTAGGAGTGTTTTTACACTGTGAATGTAAGTGTAATTTAAGCTCTCTTTTCATTATTATATTTTCTTTCCTTTGGCATTGTGATTTGCAATTATTTATATTTTTAATTTTTATTATGGCAAATTTCAAACATACATAATCGAGACAAAATAATAGAATGAACCCAATAATTGTCAGCTTCAACAATTAGCAACTTATAAAAATCTTTTTCATACTTATCTATGCTTTCTACCCTACATAACTTTGAAGCAAACCTCAGATATATTACAGTGTATACATCTAAAGGATCAGGATTCTTTTCAAACAAAATACTATTTGCACAAAATACTGTTAGCACCTAAAAAAATACAATAATTCCTTAATATTATCAAACATCTAGCTAGTGTTCAAATTTCCAGTTGTAGTAAAGGTTTTTTTTAAAAAATGTATCTTCTGCCCGGCCGGTGTTGCTCAGTAGTTGAGCGTCGACCCATGGTCACCGGTTTGATTCCTGGTCAGGACACATGCCCAGGTTGTGGGCCCGATTCCCAGTGCAGGGCATGCAGGAGGTGACCAACTGATGTTCTTTTTCTATCTTTCTCTCCCTCTCCCTAAAATCAATAAAGAAAAAAAACCATTTTTGCCCTGGCCGGTTTGGCTCAGCAGTTAGAGCATCGGCCTGCGGTCCAGAGAGACCTGGGTTCGGTTCCTGATAAGGGCACGTACCTCGGTTGCAGTTTGTCCCCGGCCCTGGTTGGGTTGTGTGGGTGGCAGCCACTCGATGTGTCCCTTTCACATCGATGTTTCTCTCTCTCTCCCTCCCTCCCACTCTATCTGAACAAAAAAAAGAAAAAAAAAATTTTTTTTAAATATTTGTACTGAATTAATTAACTGGGAAGAAAAGTAGTGGAAATTGTGAAATATACCCTTGGTTATTTTGAAGATCTTCATAAATTGTTTGGATTTTGATTATACAAAATTAAATTAAAAACTGGTAAGTCTGTCAATATCCCATGTCCTGGAAAGGGAATCTTGAATATTATCAAGTTGCCAAACACTCTGAAACTAATCTGTACATTTAACAGATTTTTAATTAAAACACAACAGACCCGCCTACAAAGCCATGTTTTCAGGCCAGGTCTGGCTTGGACGTTCCCCATAAGGAAATGGCTATGGAGCTCCAGGGAATCTGGGCACACAATGCAGGGCAATGGCGTAACCAGGATTTCCAGCTGGTGTGCGGCAGCATGCACACTGGTGCACCACAAGAATTCTAAAAACATGCAACACCTGACTATTTAGTAAAAGGGGCACCTACCTCTCTTCTCTTAGACTATCAAATAAAATAACAGCCAACACAACAATATCCATCTGATGTGAATGAATAAAAATTGTACCTATTTTTTTTTTGTCAGATCAGCAAAAAAATAAAACATATTTTTTGGTGTGCTGCAAAATGTTAGTAATTAGTTTACATGTGCCACAAGTTGAAAATGGTTGAAAATTGCTGGTGAAACCCATGACGTTCTGCACAGGGTGGGAAAGCCCTGGTGTCTGGCAGTAACTGGTGGTTCATGGTGACTGTGATGCTTGCAAAGGTTGACGGCAGCCTGGTCTTTGTACTGCTAGTTATTTTTGTGAAGAAGCAAATCATTGCTTTTCAATGAAATCTTGAAGGAGACTTCATGTCTCTGTGGGACACATGCCCCAAAGACTTGAAAGAGGAGACTGATACTCGACTATTTAGGCTTCAATCTATCAAGTATGGACCCTAGCTCCTCGCGGAGGATGGCGCAAGACTGTTATAGCTGGAAACCCAGGAAATCAGAGTGCAACTACCTGAACAGGCTGAAAGCTCTGGATGCCATCCACGTCCAGATCCCATTTCAAGGTGAAGGCTGGCACCCCCATTCCTAATGAGCAAGAATTTCTGCCCCTACCTGCTAGATCTCTAAAACACCAGCACCCCTTGTGAGGGTGTGCGCAAGGCCCTCATTGACATCCTGTCAGAAGAGTCAACTTGCCAAGCACTTACTTGAATTGAAGTGCTTTATAGATAACTGCAACATACCGGGCAGTTCTCTGTGATGGAACTGAAGGACTCTTGATGAAGATGGAGTCAGACAGACTGCAATATGCTTGCCAGGGAGCCCCCAGGTCATCCAGCTCGGCAGGTGAAGACTGGACCAACCAGAGCCATACTGAGTCCAAAGCTCTCAGAGGATCAGTCCCCAGCCCTTTCTTACGGGCAGTTTCAGAACATCTGCTAAGACTTTACTTTCTTTTCCCTGGTTGCCCTTTTTTCCTCAAGTTTCAGTCAGATGTTATTCTTTTTTTGTTGTTTTTAATATGTTTGATTTATTTTTTTAGAGAGAGAAGAGAAAGGAGGGAAGAGAGAGAGAGAAACACCAATGTGAGAAAGAAGGCATCCATTCACTGCCTTCTGCACACCCCCTACTGGGGATTGAGCCCGCAACTCAGGCATGTGCCCTAACAGGGAATCAAATGGGTGACCTCTTGGTCCATGGTTAACACTCAATCCACTGAGCCACACCAGCTGGGAGGATGTTATTCTTTTTTTGTTTTTTAATCCTTACCCAAGGACATTTTTGCATTTATCTTCGGATAGAGCAGAAGGGGGAAAGAGAGAAAGAGAAACATCGATGTGAGAGAGACACATTGACTGGCTGCCACCCACACAACCTCAACTGGGGACGGGGACAAACTGTAACCGAGGTACGTGCTCTCAGTGGGAACCGAACCCGGGATTCTCTTGTCCACAGGCCAAGCTCTAACCGCTGAGCCAAACCGGCCAGAGCGTGGATGTCATTCTTAATGTTCATGTCAAAGCTTCTTTAAAGTTTCTCACTTGGTTTTGATCACAGTTTACTTTCCCTGCTCCAGGCTGTTTAATCCCAAAGGTGAAAGCTGGAGTGAGGGGACTTGGTATCTTCCATATCTTCCCCATTGTACATAGTCAAATGGCAACAATTTGGGGCATCTCAGGGTTGACTGGTGAGAAAGGCAGACAGAAACTGATGGGGAGGTTAGGTGAGGTGGTGGGTGTGTGTGGAACAACGTACCCTGGGGCTACACTTAAACCAGGATGTCAAAACATCAACACAAGTTTCCTGCCTTACAAGGTCTGTCCTAACACTTTCTTCTATACACCGCTGTGAATAAAATGAATAATGTTCTGACACCTGGCATAATCCCATCCCCCCTCTTTTACTGGGGTGACATGTGACAGCATGAAGAAATGGTTTCCCTAACAAGTCACATCAATAGTCTGACTTTATAAATTAGTTATCTAATAACATGAACTGTTAAAAAAAATACAATTGTTCTTTTTAACTAAATTAGCCTAAACACATGACAAGATAAATGAGAAAACCATAAGGTAACCGTAGAGTATGTAAAAGTTTAATATATGAAATAGAAGTTCTCTGTAGTGGGAACCTTGCAAAATTGGCTGGGAGCCAAAAAAAATAGGGAAGAGTCCCAATTTACTCAGAAATTCCAGGAAGAAAGGAAATTCTCCAAACTAGGAAGGTAAGTTTTTTTGTTTTTTTTTTTTTTGAAAGTTCCACTCCTCCTCCATAATCCTAGAGGACAGACCCTTTAATCAGAAACTAAATTCAGTGACATACCAATGGGATTCTAATTTGAGCTAGAGGAAAATTAACATATTTAATTTAGACCCTTCAACTATGAATATGAACAAATCAAGAATCACAAAACACTTATGAAAAGTAGCAGCATGAATGCAACTCATCAAATTCAACACAGAAGCATTAACTGCCAAGGAAACAGAATTACTTGGGGGTGTGGTGGGGGGAGAAAAGAAAGAGCAAAAGAGAGAATGAAAAAAGATTAAATTATAATGTGTGGGAAGATCAAACTGAGGAATTCTCCATCTAGAAAAGTGCGGTGAGAGAGAAAGTATGAGAAACTACTATGGATCATGAAAGACCAAAATTTACAAGGTAATAGAAAAATCAGAAATGGATAAAAAAATTAATAAAAGGGAAAAGAAATCAATTCAAAAATAAAGAACCATAGATTTTGTCAATAAACTTTTTCAAAAGACCAATAAAAATAGACAAGTACTTGGCTTTCTGATTGAAAAAGAGAAGACACAAATTACAAATGAATGAGAAAATAAATGTGGGCATAAACATTAAAAAGAAAACACAATGAACTTTATTTTAAAATCCAGACAAGTAGAGATTTTCTTAGAAAATGTCAATTATTGAAGTTTAGTCGAAAGATAAAAATATAAATAGTTCAAAGTAGAATAAGTTGTAAAGGTTTTCAAAGCTACACTTTTATAAAGATGTTAGCCCTGGGCAGAATTAATAATATATTCTATCAGCTCTGGCTGGTTTGACTCAGAGGTTAGAGCATTGGCCCATGAACCAGAGAGTCATGGGTTTGATTCTCTGTCAAGGGCACATACCTTGGTTGTGGTTCATCCTAGCCCTGGTCGGGGTCATGCAGGAGGCAGCCAATCGATGTATCTCTCTCACATAAATGTTTCTCCCTCCCTCCCTCCCTCCCTCCCTCCCTCCCTCCCTCCCTCCCTCCCTCCCTCCCTCCCACTCTATCTGAAGATAAATGAAAAAATATCCTCTGGTAAGCCTTACCAAAAAAAAAAAAAAAAAAAGCCCTGGCCCGTTTGGCTCAGCAATTGGAGCATCGGCCTGCAGACCAGAGAGTCCAGGGTTTGGTTCCTGCTAGGGGCACATACCAAAAAAAAAAAAAAAGAATATATTCTATCAAACTTCAAGAAAGAGAACATTAATGTTTTTTTAAATAAAACACAGAAAAGATCAAAAGCTTTCCAACTTCTATGTGGATTTTAAAACTCAAGGAAAATTATAAACTAAACTTACTGATAAGTATATGTGCAAATATCTTAAACATACCGGCAAATTGAATCTAACAATGTCTTTAAAAATAACTATTAAGAGATCCGCCGGTGTGGCTCAGTGGTTGAGCATCAACCCATGCACCGAGAGGTCACCAGTTCGATTCCCAGTGGGGCACGTGCCCAGGTTGTGGACCCGATCCCCAGTGGGGGGCATGCAGGAGGCAGTAAATTGATGTTTTTTCTCACGATGTTTCTATCTCTCTCCCTCTCCCTTCCTCTCTCTAAAAATCAATAAAAAGTCAGATGGCAGCGGGCAGGATTGGAGCGAGGGTGAGTGTGTGAGAGAGTGAGTCAGCGAGTGAGTGAAGGTGAGTGCGGACGACCAACCTTGAGCCGTGGAGAAGCGCGGGGCAGAAGGTCCCTGTGCTGGGGACTGGAGCAGCCGGCCGCCGCAGTAGGCGGCTCCTCCCTGAGGAGGCCCCGCCATTTTGGAAGATCGCTGGTCTTCTCTGGGAGGAGGAAGCAGGGAGTGGCTAGGACCGAGCGACTGGAGTCCACCAGAGCCCCTTGCACCATCTGTCCAGTGGACCCCACTGTGTCAAGGCAGACCAGCGCACAGTAGTGGTGCTATCGAGGTGCCTGCTGCAGTAGCCCAAACCGGCCAGAGCCAAGCACCATCTGTCACAGCAACAGCCTGACTGGAGCCCAGCACCTTCCCCCACAGCAGCAGTGACTGGGCAGGAATGGAGCTCCACCCCCAACAGCAGCTGAGACTTGGGAGCAGACATCCATCTCCAGGCAGCAGCAGCACAGACTGGCAGCTGAGACCCATCAGCAGAGGCATCAGCAAAGAGAGGGATGCCCACTTTTGCCACTCATTTAACACAGTACTGAAAGTCTTAGCCACAGCAATTAGACATGAAAAAAATAAAAGAGATCCAGATTGGAAAGGAGGAAGTGAAACTGTCATTATTTGCAGATGATATGATATTGTACATAGAAAACCCTAAAGAATCCATCAAAAATCTACTAGACTTAATAAGTAAATTTGGCAAAGGAGCAGGATACAAAATTAACGTCAAGAAATTGCTGGCACTCATACACCAACAATGAGCTCACAGAAAAAGAAACTAAAAAAAATCCCATTTACCACTGCAGCAAAAAAAATTAAGATACCTAGGAATAAACTTAACCAAAGAAGTAAAGGACCTCTTCACAGAATACTATAGGTCATTGAAAAAAGAAATAGGAAGATAGAAAAATGTGGAAGCATATACAGTACCTTGTTCATGGATTGGAAGAATTAACATCATTAAAATGTCCATACTACCCAAAGCAATCTATACATTCAATGCAATCCCCATCGAAATACCAACGACATACTTCACAGAACTAGAACAAATACTCCAAAAGTTTATATGGAACCAAAAATGAACCCAGATAGCCACAGCAATCTTGAAAAAGAAGAACAAGTAGGAGGGATCACAATACCAGATATGAGGTTATACTACAAAGCCACTGTAATCAAAATAGCCTGGTACAGGCACAAGAACAGGCATATAGAGCAATGGAACAGAACAGAGAACCCAGACATTGACCTAAGACAATATGCTCAATTAATATTTAACAAAGGTGGCAAGAGCATACAGTGGAGACAAGACAGCCTCTTCAATAAATGGTGTTGGGAAAATTGGACAGCTACATGCAAAAACAATGAAGCTAGACCATCAACTTACACCCTACACAAGAATAAACTCAAAATGGATAAAAGACTTAAATGTGACTCGTAAAGCCATAAAAATCCTAGAAGAAAATGTAGGTAATAAAATTTCAGACATCATACGCAGCAGAATTTTCAGTGATACAATGCCTAAGACAAGAGAAACAAAGGAAAAAATGAACACGCGGGACTACATGAAAGTAAACATCTTCTGCACAGCAAAAGAAAGAACCATCAAAATGGAAAGGGAACTTACTTTATGGGAGAGCATAATTGCCAACGATACATCAGATAAGGGGTAATTTCCAAAATATTATATAGAGTACTCATACAACTCAACAAAAGGAAGACAAAGAACCCAATTAAAAAATGGGCAGAGGACCTAAGAAGACACCTCTCCAAACAGGACATACAAATGACCAAGAGACAAATAAAAAAATGCTCAACATCACTAATCATCAGAGAGATGCAAATTAAAACAACAATGAGGTATCACCTCACACCTGTCAGAAAGGCTGCCACCAACAAATCATCAAACAAGTGCTGGCGAGGGTATGGAGAAAAGGGGACTCTAGTACAGTGATACCTCGGTTCTCGAACATAATTCGTTCCAGGAGGACGGTCGAGAACCAAATTGTTCGAGAACCGAAGCAATGAAACCCAATAGGAAATAATGGAAACTGGATTAATTCGTTCCAAGCCCCAGAAAATGCCTATTTACTGGCCTAATTTGTATATAATATGTAGAAAAACATAAGTCTCAACAAGAAATAAAAGTGTACAGTATGTCTAAGGGTTAAATTCAGTGTAAAGCGTGACTCTCTCCACAAAGCGTGACTCTCTCTCTGCACTCACACTGATGACGCAAGCAAGGCGCGCTGGGCCGAATGAACGCCATTCGGCTCAACTCGGCTCATCTCGGAAGTTCGAGTTCCAAATATTTGTTCGGATTCCAAGACAAAAGTTTCTCGAATCTCCTGGTCGAATACCGATTTGGTCGAAAGTCAAGGCGTTCGAGAACCGAGGTATCACTGTACACTGCTGGTGGGAATGAGGACTGGTTCAGCCACTATGGAAAACACTATGGTGTTACCTCAAAAAGTTAAAAATTGAACTGCCATTTGACCCAGTGATCCCCCTTCTACGAATATACCCTTAGAAGCCTGAAACACCAATCAGAAAGAATATATGTACCCCTATGTTCATAGTAGCACTATTTACAATAGCTAAGATCTAGAAACAGCCCAATTGTCAATCAATAGATGAGTGGATAAAAAAGCTGTGGTACACAGACACAATGGAATACTATGCAGCTGTAAGAAAGAAAGATCTCTTATCATTTGAAATGACATAGAGGGACCTGGAGAGTATTATCCTAAGGGAAATAAGCCAATCAGAGAAAGACAAATATCATATGATCTCACATATTTGTGGAATATAATGAACAAAACAAACTGATGAACAAAACAGATCCAGAGACATAGAAGTAGGATACAGAGTAACAAACCTCAGAAGAGGGGTTGGGGGGAAGAGATAAACCACAGAACTTATATGCATGTATGCAGAACCAATGGACATGGATAACAATGCTGGGTACGGGGCAAGTAGGGATTGGGAGGAGGGTGTCAATGGGGCAAAAAGGAGAAACATCTGTAACAAAAATAAATAAAAATAATTTTTAAAATATTAAAAAATCAATAAAGAAAAAAACAATGATTAAAAGCCAACGATAGTTTATCCTAGTAATATATAGTTCAACATTAAAAAATATATACTTTATATATTTTCAGTGTAAGAGAAGAACCCCACAATCATCTCAATGCTTCTAATACATCAAATAAAATTCAAACTCAGTCCTAATGGAAGATCTTACCATACTAAGAATAGAAGGAAACCAGTCATTGTATAGCAGCATCTACATAAAGCACCCATCACACTTAATGGAGAAATGTCAGAAGATTTACCATAAGGTGAGGGACAAGATAAGAATGCCCACTAAGACTACTTTTCAAACCTATATTGAACATTTTAATCAATGTAGTAAGACATGACATGTTTTATAAAAATACAGATAACAATCTACTTAGAAAATCTCAAGGAATCAGTTGCGAAATTATTCTAGTTACAAGAGTTTGGCTAAGTGACTAGACATAAGATTAATATAGAAAAAAATAAAAGTTTTCCTAAATAATTGTAATAATCAATTGGAAAACATCGTTGGGGGAAAAAAAGAAATTCCATTCACAACACCAACAAAATCTACAAATAAGGTATAAGGCTAAATTAAAAATGTTTACACAGAAGGAGTCTTGATGAACACACAATACAATATACAGATGCTGCATTATAGAAGTGTACACCAGAAACCTATATAATTTTATTAACCAATGTTCCCCCAATACATTCAGTAAAAAAAAAACAACACAAAAAAAACATACTAAAGAATATTTAAAATAAATAAATAAAGACACCACATTGTGGGATAGGAGGATTCAATAGTATAAAAATGTCAAGTCTCTCCAAGTCAATCTTTAAAAAAATAAAATTTAAAAAAAGGATGTGAATAAATCTAAATCCCAACAGGATTTTTTGATAAAGTTATTCTAAATTTTACTTGAAAGGGAAAATAAGTAAAACCAGACAATACATTTGGAAAAGCGCACAAATGTAAAAGAGTCGCCTGAGCTATCAAGTATAAAATACTATAAATTAAAACTATGCAGTACTGGTACAGAAGCAGACACATCTTGAAACAGTAGCTAAACAGAATTTAATATACCCTAAAGGTGACATTTCAAACCAGTGAGCGTAAAGTTCAACTAAGTATGGTAGATTGACAAATTGAGATTATGTTCTTTCCTTTCAGAATCTCTATTAAAACAGCAGCAAAGTATTAATGACAGTATATATATAAAAAAACAAAACCCACAAGAATAAGAGAATGGCTAAAGGGGGAAAAATGGACAAAAATCTACACAGCATAAATATTGGAAAGTCTGAAAGTGCTAAGAACAGAAACTAACTTAGAACAAAGGAAGTAGTATTCTACCTTCTAAAATAGTTGTGAAATCCAACAATTTCTTTCCATCACCTTCTTATGAGTCCTAGCCAAAATCATTTATTGCCCAGACTAGCATAAAAGCCTCCTACGTAGTTGATTGACTGATTGATAGATAGGTAGATACCAAAAAGGAAATTTATGGCCTATAAACTCTTTAATACATTGCTAGATTCAATCTATACCACCCTTTTCTGGCTTTAGCTATATCCATCTTTCTGCCTGATGCAAAGTCCTCCCGGCACTCACCACATGTGCATAACCACCACCTTAGTTTACCTAATTCATGTACACCCTTCAGCAGCAGAATAGCTATGTCCCTGGCTGCCTCAATTAGGATAAAGTCTCCTAATATGTATAATTTATTTTCTAAACTAACTCTGATGAACAAAAAAATGTGTCTGTCTTGTTCAAACCTATATTCCCGGCAAATAGCTCAAAGTCTGGTACATCATAAGTTCTGTTTGTTTTTTTTAAATTTTTTTTTTTAGAGGGAGAGAGAGAAAGAAGCATGTATGAAAAACATTGACTGGCTGCCTCCTGCACACCCCCTACCGGGAATCAAACCCACAAACTGGTCATGTGCCCTGACCGGGAATTGAACTGGAACCTCTCAGTCCATGGGATGATGCTCAATCTACTGAGCCACACTGGCTGGGCACATCCTAAGTTCTTGATAATATATATAGTTCCAGTCACAAAAATGCAACATTTTTCTGTCACCAAAATTAAGAATAGTTTAAATATTGTTATTTATAAATAAAACATCTCCATAATACTTGGAATTAGCAAAATGTGTTTAGAAAACAGTAATCTTAAAGCTATCGATTTCCCAAACATTGTACAAGCCATAAAGAAGGAAGTGGTATCTCTTTCAATGGTCAGTCTGCTAAAATGGCAAGCTTTCAAAGCAACACTTCTTAACTATAAATGTAGTTCTAACTACGTATAGTCTAGTATGTGAAGCAAATTTAATAAAATAAATGGTATTTACTCACCTACATTCTGTTCTAAAAGCTTTCTACAACTGTTTTACAAAAGCATTTCTACCCAGTTTTAGAACTCTTAGTAATTAAATAAGCTAGTCTTAATAAATTAGAACTAGAGCCTAATTTAATTGTAAAAATCCTTTTATAACCACATTTGGTGGCATATTCATTCCAATTCAACAAATTGAATTCTCCAATTAAAATGACAGGTAAATTAAGGTTCCATAGAGTGTTAAAAATTATTTCTGCAAGCATTTTTTAGATAAAATAACAATTGTTTCACTAGAACCATGCTGAATAATTTACAGAACCCAGGAAATGAAAACCACAATCTCATTCTGTGTGCTTTTGTAAAGATTTAGGTATACTTTCAAAGGAGGCAGCTAAAAGTCAGTCAGACTACTTCTAATATGTTTGCAATAGAGCAGCAAAATTCTTTTAAAAATCTGTTTCCGAGAAGTGATCTAGAAAAAAAGAACCTGTTGAAATGTGAATCAAGTCAGGTTTCTTTGGTCTTTTTTTTTTTTTAATCCTCACCCCAGGATATTTTTCCATTCATCTTCAGATAGAGTGGGAGGGAGGGAAAGAGAGGGAGAGAGAGAAACATCGATGTGAGGGAGACACATCAATTGATTGCCTCCTGCATGACCCTGACCAGGGCTGGGAACCGAACCACAACTGAGGTACATGCCCTTGACTGGAATTGAACCCAAGACTCTCTGGTTCATGGGCTGATGCTCTAACCGCTGAGCTAAACTGGTCAGGGCAAATCAGGTTTCTCTGAAGTTAAAAAAAAATTTTTTTTTCTTTATTGATTTGAGAGAGAGAGGAAGGAAGAGGGAGAGAGAGATAGAAACATTGATGAGAGAGAACATCGATTGGCTGCCTCCTGCATGCCCTCACTGGGGATTTGGCCCACAACCTGGGCATGTGCCCTGACTGGGAATCAAACCTGCGACCTCTTTGTGCATGGGTTGATGCTCAATCACTGAGCTACACCAGCCAGGTTGAAGTTAAATTTTGACACAACTATTTTCACACTGATTTGACCATGACAGTAGAGTTCTTGTAAACTCTTAGTTAATAAAATAACTTCTTCTATAATATGACTATATGCTGTCAATACCTTAGCTAACTAATATTTTAAAATTGTAATTCGGATATACTGAATCAAAGAAGAAAAGTAAAAGTTTCAAAGTGTTCAGTTAATTTATTCAACATTAACTGAGTGGCTTATGGGCCAGGCACAATGTTAGATGTTAATGAGCATAGAGATACTCTTTCCTCCAAAAATTCAGTCCGGCACAGAACAAAACATGCAAACACATAGAAAGCACAATAAGAACAGCACGATGGAATCACAGAGTTGGGTGATACAGTACAGCGGTTACGAGCCTGGACTCTGCCACTCCGCTAGTCTGGAAAACCTGCGTCAAGGACAACCTCCCCAAGTCAGCTTCTTCCATCTGTTATGAGGAGAATGACAATGGGTTGCTGCTGTTAAATAATACATGGAAATTCTTAGAACAATACTTCCTAGTGCATTATTAACATTGAGGGAGTAAAATGTTAACTTCTTTTTTAATGCCTACTCGAGGATATTTTTCCATTTATCTTCAGATACAGTGGGAAGGAGGGAGGACGGGAAAGAGAAAGAGAGAAACATCGACATGAGAGAGACACATCGAATGGTTACCTCCTAATCGACCCCGACCAAGGCTGGAGACAAACCGCAACCAAGGTGCGTGCCCTTGACCAAAATTGAACCCATGACTCTTTGTTCCACAGGCCAAAGCTCTAACCGCTGAGCAAACTAACCAGGGCAACATGTTAACTCTTTCTTTGATGGAGATGGCGGAATGATAAGAAGATGGCAGCCTGGCTGGTGTGCCTTGGTGGTTGAGCATCGACCCATGCACCAGGAGGTCACCGGTTCAATTCCTGGTCAGAGCACATGTCCAGGTTGTGGGCCTAGTCCCCAGTTGGGGAGCATGCAGGAGGCGGCCAATCAATGTTCTCTCTCATAGACATTCCTATCTCTCTCTCTCTCATTTTCCCTTCCTCTCTTTGAAATCAATAAAGAAAAAAAATTAATTAATTAAAACAGATGGCAAAGTAGTGAGACACCAGTGGGAGATATCCTAGTGGAAATAACAAAACTCAGTTCATCCTGAAATTCTTGAATTCATGATCAACATTTAAAGCCTTAAAACAAAATGTGGAGCTGTATTTCCCAAAGCATTCCTAGGAAATTCTAAGCTTGGAGTCAACAAAGGAAAAGGACAGGCAGCCATTCAGGGCAATTAAAGAACCCATTCACAACAAATGTCTATACTAGGTGTTCGTTCTGTGAGTGGGAAGGGTCCCTAACACAGGTGCTGAGTGCAGACGCGGAGGTAAATCTGGTTCTTCCTAACAGATACTAAAGGAGGTGGGGATGGAGGAAAAAAGACTGTACAGGAGTGAATACACTAAATACAGGAGTGAATACACTAAAGCAGTGTTTCTGAAACAGGAAACTTGGCATTTGGGGAGCAAAAATTCCTTTTTACACAGGACTGTTCTCTGCCAAATGTCTGTAGTGTCCCACAATTATCACAACTAAAACTTCCCCTTACCACCTTCCTAACCCTTCTCCCTTTCTGTTCTGCCAGCTTAAAGCACTGCACTGATATTCATATGTTCTATCTCCACGGTAAATTCTTAATTTAGCTCTGTAAGGGTTCCCAGTGTGCTCACCTGCTCTTGCCTACACTCTGAAGGAGGCCTGCCTGAGGACAGGCTCATCACACTTCCTCAGTCCTACTCACACCTTCCTATTTCAGAGAGAGGGCTTGGGTGTGGGGGACAGCCTACACAACTACAGAGGAGATCCTCATCAGGTATATATTCTGGATTAATCAACCTACCCCCTCATTTATAAATATCGGCCAACTATTCCAGATCACCAGACATCTGAAGGAAATATCAGTGACAGTGGACAGAGCTGAACAGACTAAACTAAGGGGAAACAGATGGTGTTGAGAACAGAACTTTAAATTTTATTTTTATTAGCCTTCTCAGAGGTACATGAGAGTCTACTACACTCATAAGGAATGAGCCACTCAGACAAAATGGAGCAACCCGAGAAGAAGAAAAAGTTCCTGGCAATTAAAATATTGTCACATTGTATAAAAATCACACATTACACTAATTGACAGAATAAAGTTGAAATTGCTAATTGGGAAAATCAAATTAAAGTGAACTCCCAAATGCAGAGCAAAGAAGAAAAGATGGAAAATATGAGAAAACTGAAAACATATAGGCCAACACCAACAGTGCCTACCAGGAGTTTCACAAGACAAAATCAGAGAAGGGAAGGAAATAGTTGAAGAAATACCAGAAAAAAATGGCCCTGAGTTTTAAATGAAACTTCAAAATAAAAGGCTTGCCAAGCGCAGAGCAGATAGAATGAAAAAGACCCAGATATGGATACATCTAAATAAAACTTAAAAATGCTGAGAATTAAAAGAGAAAATGAAGATATTCAGAGATACGTAAAAGGAACAATAATTAGACTTCCATGACATTTATTACTGCTAATACTGAATACCAGAAGATAATGGAGTAAAAATATCAAAAGTTTTGATGAGAAATGAGTTTAACAGTTTTTACATATTTTATTTCTAAAAGCCATTATACATTCACTCACTTATATACATACAAATATGTGTATATGTGGGCATATACAAATGTGGTACAAGAAAATCTAACCATATTGAAATAGTTTTTAATAAACACAAAGAATGATCTCCTTCAAAGAGAGTCCTTTCTAGCCTTTCAGATGAAATGTATGCCTGTATTTAAATCTATCCTTTTAATTACATGTATGTGATTATTTTGCTTAGTAATAAAATAATCTAGTGATTTTTCCATATTGGGGCTCATTCCCTTCAATACTTCACTATACAGATTTATCAAATTTATTTAATCTGTCCTCTATCGATAAAGATGTGCAGGTTGCTTCCATTTTTTGCAGTTATAATCTGGGTTACAATCAGAATCTCAATAACATCAAGTTAATTACAATTTCTCTTAAAAACAATGTTTTTAAACAATTTAATTAGTTAGGACCCAAGACAGCAGTGAAACAGGTGAAAGCTACACTCACCTCCTCCCAGGAACAAACTGGAATTACAACTAAATAACAACAATCATCCTGAAAAGCCAACTGAAGACTAGCTGTAGAAAAGCCTTATAACCAAGGATTTCTAGAAGCCACATCAAGATTGGAAGGAAGTGCAGACATGTGAAAAGGGTTGGCCCTACTCCCATGGGTAACAGTTGAGGTTCTGGAGGAATATCTCCATTATAGTGCGGGGGGTGGGAGTTTGGGGGTTCACCCTAAGAAACATGGGGTCTTTCCCTGGCCGGTTTTGCTCAGTGGTTAGAGCGTCGGCCTGCGGTCCGGAGAGACCCAGGTTCGGTTCCTGCTAAGGGCACGTACCTTGGTTGCAGTTTGTCCCCAGCCTTGGATGGGTCGTGCAGGTGGCAGCCACTCAATGTGTCCCGTTCACGTCGATGTTTCTCTCTCTCTCTCTCTCTTCCTCTCTCTCCCTCCCACTCTATCTGAACAAAATATCAAAAAATGTCCTCGGGTGAGGATTAAAAAAAAAAAGAAACATGGGGTCTCAACCTAAAGTCAGGCTTCCCAGCACTGAGCACCAAAGCCAGGAAGAGGTGCCCATATAACATCTGGCTGTGAAAAGCAGTGGGGTTTCCATCAGCCAGGGAGAGAGCCAGAGACACAGGCACCTTCTTAAAAGGCCAACACAAAATTTTATTCACAGCCACTCTGAGCTCTGGCAGCAGGATGGTGGAACAGACTAGAGTTGCAAGAGGACAGTCTGGAATCTGTGGTTCAGTGGAAAGAGGTGAAGGGTCAGTCATCAGGATACCTGTGCTAAGCCATTCTCCCTTACCGCAGAAGCCATCTTTCTTGGGTGGAGCACTCAGCAGAGGGGGTGGGGGGTATAGTCCCACCCTGTGGAGTTTATGCCCTGCTGAGGAGTACAGCCAGAGGCTATTTCAGTGACAGCCTAACATGCAGCAGGCAGGCAGAGGTGGCTATCTGGGTGCTTTGAGACTTTTGCTGACCTCCCCTGGGCCTGGAAGAGGTGCCGGTCAAAGCCGGGCTTGGTGAACAGCATGGTCCTTCCTACATGCACCCAGACACAGCAGAGGCAGCAACAAAACTGGATCTGTCAGGGAGTGGGGGACTGGGTGGAGGGGGTAGAAGGATTGAGCAAAAAAGAAAAGAAAAAAAGCTCATGGACATGGACAACAGTGTCATGATTGCTATGTGGAAGGGATGGGGGGGGAGGTGGAGGATGGTATATGGGGGATAAATGGTGATGGGACAGAGACTTGACTTGGGGTGGGGAACACACAATACAGTATGCAGATGATGTGTTGTAGAATTGTGGACCTGAAACCTGTGTCATTTTAACCAGTGTCACCCTAATAAATTCAATAGAAAGGAAAAAAAAATGAAAGGTTCTCCTAATTTCATCATCATAACCTATCTCTTTGTACCTTGTCATCTTTGGGTGACAAGTTTAATTCAGAAAGTGAGCCACCGTTTATAATGAACTTATCAATATTCCTATTTTAAACCAAGTGCCTTGCAAAAGCAGTTAGTGTTAATTTTCTGGCAATCTTACCTCTTAGCAACAATTTCCTATTACATGTAATGCTTTCAAAAAGAAGTCCTCTCTAAAAAATAAAAAGGCAGGTTCTGGAGAACATTTTCAAATCTGAATTAATCCCCACCCCCCAACCCAACTTCCAGCATATTTAAAATACTGTTTACTTCCTTCTGGCCTCTACGGTCTCTGATGAGAAATCCACATCATTCAAATAGTTATTAGTGGCTTTTTTCAGTATTTTTTTCCTTTGTCTTGTTATCAGCAGTTTGATTATGATATATCTGGACATAAATTTCATTAGGCTTATCCTATTTGAGGTTCACTGACCCTCTTGCATCTACAGGTTTATATCTTTCACTAAATTCTGTAAGTTTTTAGCCAGTTTCTTCAAATATATTTTTCTGCACAATATTGTTTCTTCTTTACTTTTGGGTGTGTGATGATGAAACAAAATATTAGACTTTCTGGTACGGTCCAACAGGTCTCTGAAGTTCTGCTTATTTTTCTTTCAACCTTTTTCCTGTTATTTAATGTGAATAAATTTCTATTCCTCTATCTCCAAGTTCATAGACTCTTTGTCATCTCCAATTTATCCAATGAGTTTTGTTATTGTATTTTTCAATCCCAAATTATCCATATTTTTCTTTCTTTTTTTTAATCCTCACCTGAGGATATATTTTTTTCCATTTATCTTCAGACAGAGTGGGGGAAAAGGGGAGCATCAACATGAGAGAGACACATAGACTGGTTGCCTCCCTCACGATCCTAACAAGGGGCAGGGACCAAACCACAACCAAGGTTTGTGCCCTTGACCGGAATCAAAACCACAACTCTGGTCCACAGGCCCATGCTCTAACTGCTGAGCAAAAGGGCCAGAGCTTTTTTATTTTTTTAATGAGACATTCTATATTTCCATTCATTTCAAGAGACTCTGACCTTATTTTGTATGAACAGTTGCTTTAAATCTTTCTCAGGTGATTCCTGCATCTGTGTCGTTTGTGTTGGAGTCTGTTGATTACCTCTGCCTATGTGACTTGCAATTTTCCTGGTTCTTCATATGCAAAGTGATTTGGGGTTGTATCCTGTACATTCTTAATATTATGTTATGAAACTCCTGTGTCTCGTTGAAATCTTGTGGAGAGTGTTGATGTTGCTGTTTTCACAAGCAATTGGCTCTGCTGAATTCTAACCTTCTGAGGTACCAATGCCATTTTAGTTTAGTCTTCCATGCTTATCTCACCCTTGTTTGTGAACTTGTTTTCATTTCTCTTGGGTGAGTGCCTAGCAGTGGGACTGCTGGGTGACATGATAAGCATAGTTTAACTTTATAAGAAACTACTGAACTGTTCTAAACTTTCACGATGTCATCTGGACTCTCCCACAGGAAGCACACTAGCCAGTCTGAGACGTGGGTGGTATTCTATCAGTATTTCAGTACTCAACACCTGTGCATGGTCTCCAGGGTCAGAGCCACACTGCCCAGCTCACAGGTGAGCCCAGGAGTGCATAAACTATTTAAGGAGTCTCTTTCCAGACCCCCTCTCTCTCCATAATTCAAATACTTCTGGTTCTCTGGGATTTACCAGTCCTCTGGCCAGAAATCTCAGGCTTTGTTTAACCTATTCTGCCATATACTCACTAAAACTGCACTCATGACCTAGTTCAGGAGGCCAGAGAACCCAGAAAGGAAAAACAAAACAAACAAAAAAAACCCCAACTCCTCCAAATGAAGAGGAAGGTTTCCTCCCTTAGAGTTTTTTTAAAAAATGTATTTCACTGATTTTTTTGAGAGGGAGGATGGGACAGAGAGATAAGAAACATCAATGTGAGAGAGACAGCAATCCGCTGCCTCCTGCACACCCCATACTGGTGATGGAGCCCAGAACCCACAACCTGGGCATGTGTCCTGACTAGGAATTGAATAGGGACCTCTCAGTCCATGAGACAACACCCAATTCACCAAGCCACACGGCTGGGCCTCCCTTGGAGTTTTAATTAGGCTCATCTTGGCTGTTGTAGCTGCTTCAATACCACTGCCAAAGGATTTCCTGGGGGCTGGAGTGCAAAAGAACTCAAAACATAAAAAGAGATTTCTGCATTCTCGCCGGCATCTTGCTTTTTAAGTCAGAACCAGAGGTTTTCTGGAGTGTTCTCTGTTCATTCTGATGCCCACTTCTGGGTTTGGGCCTGGTCAGGAAATACAACAACAAAAAGGTAACCTAACCACGGATTCAGTGGTACTTAAATTTTTGGTTGTCTTCTCCAACTAGCCTACTTTCAGAATCTACAAATAGCTACTCCTGTATTCTGCCCAGTTTTTAGCTGTATTCAGTGGAGAGATGGTGTACTGTACTTATTCCACTTTATGGAACCCTTTGTAAGTTATGTTTTCCACTAAATTTGGGGTGCCATTATGTCTTCAAATATTTTTTTCTGTCCCTTTCCTTCCTTCCTATCTGGAACTCTCATTACACATGTGTTGAGATGCATTAACACTGTCCAACAGGTCTCTGAGGCTCTGTTTACTCGTCTTAACTTTTTTCTTTCTTCTTTGAATTGAACACTTATTGATCTTCACATGTTCACTGTCACCTTAAATCTGCTGTTCAGACTATCCAGTGAATTTTTCATTTCAATTATTGTACTTTTCAAATCTAAAATTTCTATTTGGTTTTTCTTTTCTAATTTCTCTATTGGAAATATTTATTTGTTGAGTATTGTGAACTTACTGTCCTTTAATTCTTTGAACATATATAAAACAGCCAATTTGAAGTCTTTGTTAAATCCAACATCAAGCCCACTCAGTCAGTTTTCACTGACAGTTTTTTCCTGATTATGGGGGGTTACATTTTCCTGGTTTTTCTTTTTTCTTTTCATTTCCCCATTTCCTTCCTTCCTTCCAGCAGTTTTTGGTTGAAAACTGAACCTTTAATATATTATTACAACTCTAGATTCATTTTATCTTTCAGAGTTGTTGAGTCTTTTTTAGTAATTCATCTAAATTTAAACTGCAGAATCTGTTTCCCTCCATGGTAGGCAGTTGGGACATCTCTGTTCCATTTTTTTAATTCTTATTTTTATATTTTAGCCTGGCTTCCTAGGGGTTGTGCCTATGTCTGTATAGCTTAATCCTCAGCCAGCTGACTAGGGCAAAGCTTATGCTCAAACATCTCAAGTCTGTAAGACTCCCACCTCTGCCAGTTGATTTATGTACAGATTGGGGAATGCATTCACAGTTGCCGCCAGTTCTCCAGGCTCCCTTGGGTCTCCCCTCCACATGTGTAGTTTCAAATCAACTGGAGCTGTGTGGAGAGCCTATCACAGCCATTCTGTGGGTCTTATTTCTAGGATTTCCCTATTAAATTTCTACTGTTCCACTGTTCACCCAAAACAGGTCCACAACCTTCAGCTACTGAGGCAGGTTTTCCCCATCTTTTTCCAACAAAATCCACTCCTTTTCACCAGCAAAGCCACAGGTTTCTGTGTCCTCTCTCTCAACCCCTTTCTTGAATCAACCTAACTTACAAAGGGTTCCATAAAGTGGAATAAGTACAATACACCATCTCTCCACTGAATACCCCAACCCCACTTTGGCAACAAAGGTGTTGGTTTTCTCAGCCAGCTCCAAGTCAGTAAAACTTCAGCTCTCACCACCTCAGGGGGCTATGGCTGGGGTACAGCTGGGAAGCAATCTGGACAGACCCCAGGCAGGAAGGCCACAGACTCACACTGCTCTCACTCCAAGCCCTAACAGTTCTGCAAGATCCATTTTTTAATTGCCTTTGGTCAATTTCCAATATTCCTAAGTGGCTGTTCTCAGTAATATGTCCAGTTTTATATTTGCTTTCTACAGAGAGGAAGTGCCAGACTCTTCATACCACCATTATCAGAATTCAAGTAATGTTTGTAATGAAATATTTTCAGTTTTCACCACACTAAAATTTCACTGTCACAATTCATTATCAAGAGAGATTATCATGATAACTGGTAATACTGCTCCTAATGAGACAATATTTCAGATGCGTGTTGTGACATTAATGGAAAACATGGGAAAAAATAGAAACAACATCAATATTCCTCAGCAGGAGAATTACTAAATACCCACCTATGAATAATCTTCAACAATGAAAAGAAAGTGGTTTTACATGTTCTAACATTGAAAAACTCTCCAAAACACATTTTTCTGTGAAAAAAGAAGCAAGTATCATGGAGATCGTATTATGTGATATTTAGAGAAGTGAACCACACAAAATAGTACTTTATATTTTCCACAGGTACAAATATATAAATATATAGAATTAAGTCTAGAAAGATAGAAAACAAAGTGTAATAATTATTACCCTAAGGGGGAAGGAACAGAGATTGAAAGAAGGGTTAGTTAAAAAGGTTCTTGGAAATTGTTCCAAAATTAATATATTTATGTATACCTGTGTAGCAAAACAGTAACTTAACAAATGGGTTACTCAAGCTATGAACTGTGTATTTGGAGAGTCAGTATCATTAAGGTTCCTAGAGGTTTTATAGACTCATAAGAATTAAGGATAATCACTTTACCTAATAAAATTAAGTACCCTTATATATAAGATTTTATTAGGCAAAAATGCATAGCCTTATTTCTCAAGTCATGAATCTGTCTCTCCAAAGATAACCTACTTATATGGAACACTTCATCCCTAAATACCCATTCCTTATGTATTCATTTGTACTTTTTATCATGGCTTTCTTTTCTAGTAAGCCAGTTCAGTCTGTCACATTAAATAATACCTTTTAATTACTTTAACAGGTGCACTTCAAGTTACAAGACTTCTTTAATGCCTATAGTTAAGAATTACAATAAATGAAACTCATTAACAATTACTCTTAATTCTTTAAATTTCACCCAACAAATCAGATGATTTTTCTACTTGTACCTTAATCATAACCTTTACAGATTTCAAAAACTAAAAAGTCTTCAAGACACTGTAGGAATACATCAAAGCAACTTACCTTCCACTTTTAGCCACACACACACACACACACACACACACACACACACAATGAAATCTATAGTTGCTATGTGTAGCTCCAGGGTACTTGTTTGAGATTACTAAGAATTAAATTCTATATAGATTCTTGATAAATACTTATCAGGCCAGATGACTTTTCTTACTCTCCTATAATACTCTGTATTACTCTCACACAATTGTAAAATGATAAAATAGACAATGTTTTCTATTTATACTAAATGACTGAAGTAAAATTTCTTACTATTGCTGTTTTAAGGAGTCCCTTTTATAAAGGTTCACTTAGATTTTCTGCTAATGTAAACACATCTATACATATTAATATAACCAAAAGCCATCAAGTTGTATCAGGAGAAGTCTTAACAATTCCTTATTCTTTACAACTCCTTCATCATTGAACTATGCCTGCTACCACTGTAGATACACGGACTATCTTATTTTAATTTCATTTTTAGGCCAGTTGTCCATTGTCTCCTACCTAGATTCATCACTTCAATATTTGTTATTGCAATTTCCCTAACTTAGTGAATCCTAAGTGTTGCTCCAAGTCACTACTTGAGTTCAAATAATAATCACCTTTTGTATAGATTATTGCCTTTACCTACATTTTCTATCTCATTTTAGCCTTAGAAATGACCGTAAGCTGGATGGGATAGGTATTATCTCCATTTTATAGATGAGAAAAATGAGGCCCCAAATGTTTAAGAGACATGTCAGAGGTGGGCCAACAAGAGAGAGAGGGAAAAAAATCAAGAGTTCAGTTCAACTGATCCCAAACTATGCGCATCTTTTTCAGCTGTAATCACAGATCACAGGCTGCATTCCTCACAGGTGATCCCTCTACAAAACAACCTCAGTACTTTCCCTAAAGTTAAAGAAGGAAAATGTCTGAGAGACAAGAAGGATAACAAATCAGGACATTTTGCAAGAGACTGGCCAAGAACATACAGATCTGATGAGCTCCATTCTGTCACTGAGAGCTTGCATTTCAACAAGTGAAGAAAAATCATGAAATAATCTCGTTTGGTCAGTGGAGAGAGCACCGGGCATGAGAAAATGTGGTTTCTAATACCAGTCTCACCACTATGCAGCATGACTTTATTGATTTTAGCCCTGAAGGAGCAGGCACAAATTTCTACGGATCAACACCAGCCACCCTCCTCATTTATACTGCCATGCCAAGTATCTGGATACAGTAATGGAATCAGAAGTATCCTTCAGAAACTTGGAAGCAGTTGCAAAATTCAAAACGATGAAAGAAAGTGAGTAGCAGTGATAACATGCACAGGGGCAGCAGTTGACTGAAATAATTCCTCCGAGAACAACAGGTGACTAGAATACAAGCAAGGCTAATGGCCAGAAATGGCCATGAGAAACTATGTGCAATCAGAAGCATCCAGAGATGCTGGATGACACAGAACGACAGCAGGTTAACATACTTCTCACCACTCTATATCATGACCTCTGTCTCCCTGAACAGGAAAAGGTAAATAGCTAATAAATCAAATGTGTTTACTGAAATCTGAAGAGAAAGAAAAGGAAGTATTAAATATAAAACGTACCCTTCTTTTTCAAATTATTAATTTTTCTTCTTTCATATTCTTTGCTTAATCATTTAGGATTAAAAGCAATTATCAAGAAGAAGAGAATGCTGAAGAAAAAGTGAAAACATACACATTTTAATTATGTCACTGTACATTATACAATTCCAAAAAATCTAGTATAATGATTAATAAGAGAAGCCAAGATCCAAAGGAAATACATTCATAATTTATTTTCCCAATTATTTTAAACAAAAATATTTAGTAAAACAAGGGAGAAGAATGGTTTTCCAGCATTCACTAGGCATTTCATGTATGCTCCTTTTTTCTCTTGATTACATTATAGCCTCTCAAAGAACAAGAGCTTTCTCTTCTATTATAGCTACCAGTATAGGCCTTGTATAGAATAGGTACTCAACAAATGCTTAGTATATGCTCACCTAATGCTCTGAATTATTTGTCCTCTTTATTACCTAGCTTTCAGCTCAAATTGAAGACAAAGTTTTGTATAATCACTAACTGACATATACCGAAGTGAAAAAACAAAGTCACTATGGGATTAGCCTCAGTTTGCAGTAGCACCAGTATGCCAAAGGAGCCAACTCACTTCTTACTGTAACGTTCAAGTGGTACAAAGAAAAACTGGAATTGGAGCAAGACATGGATGGCTGTAGCGGCTCTTAGGGCAAATTATCTTATTTTAGAAGGGAAAGTTGAAGGGTGCTCTTTATCACAGATCCTTTTCCCCAAGGCATAATTTAAAATTAAAATTAAGCATGTTTTTCTAGTAGTCACCCTTCCCCCTCAAACAGCAAAATTTTGGTGTGCTTGGATTTGACAAAATCAAGTGTCAAGCTTGAAAAAAAGTAAATAGAAATACAAAAGTAAAATGAACAAATACATTTATTTAAAAGGACAAATCAAATTTTCTAGGTAAAGATAAATTAAACTCATCTAATTTTGCTCTCACTTAAAACCTTTCCTAACTGTAATAAAGATGTGTGTCTGTATTTTACTTCGAAAGGGATACATTTACAAAGATGGGGCAAATCTGAGAGAAAAGTTGACTTTGAAAGCTATAAAACATACAGACAAAAGAGAAACTGATTTAGTAGTCCCAAATTGGTCAAACTCAAAAGTAGCAGCTAGGAAAGAAAAAATTTTACTCATACAACAAAATCTTCCAAAGGCAGCACAAATTACTTGAGGTTAGGTGAACTACAATAAGGAGACCCAGGTATTATCAGGTCAGTATTCATTAGCCAATCCATTAGTAAACTGCAGTTACCTTTCTCTATTCCTGTATTTTTTTCTTGGAATCACCATTTATTTGCTTAGGTTTTCATTATACTACTTATCAATAATTCAACCCCATCCTCCTTGCAGGGTAATAATTGTTGGCCCCTCACCCTCCACCACACAGGACTAAAAAATAGAGGTTTACGTTCGGGGGGAGGGGGGGAGGTGTTAAAAAGTGTATCTAGACACAGGGCAATGAAATCATATGGAAATGGGATTGTCAGACACTGAGACAACCCCTTTGCCTGTTCCTCCTCTTTAACTATCAGAAGCCTCTAGCCTGGTCTTTGCCTTCCAGGCAGATGTAAAAGGAATTCTCTAGAGCATACAACCAGCCTAAGGGAAAGACATGGACTGGAGATCAGGTATTAACCCCAAACAGTGAAGTCGGAGAATGGCAACAGAGAAGCTCAAAATGCAAAAAGAGCTTCTCTCTTAACAGTGAGCTAATGACCCTGGGGTACTAGATGCTGAGAAAAGCCTGCAACATGAAAGACAGAGATGAGAATAAACCACCAAACAGGTAAAATCTACTTGAAACTATTCAGAGTGAAGAAAACAGTAAACTTCTCAGAGGAACAAGAAGAGAATACTGTATTCATGAAACAAGAATAAGATGGCTATAGAAGAGGAACATCCAGGGTAAACAAAAGAACTCTTGGAAATAAAAAAGCAAAAGCAGAAATAAAACATTCAATAGAAATCATGGAAGACAAATTTGGAGAAATACCAAAAAGCAGAAAAGCACAGAGGCAGAAAAATAAGAGAGGAGGCAACTAGAGGACCTGGTAGAGGGCACTAAGTAAGAATTATAGAAAGAAGAATAGAAAATGGAGGGGTGGGCAACATTAATGAAATACTACTCCCCTAAACCGAAAGCCATGAATTGCTGGACTAAATGGGGTATGGGGTGCCCAGTGCAACAATGGAAATAGGCTCACACCAAGACACATCATCGAGGAATTTCTGAACACCAATAGACAAGAGAAAGAAAACACATGTCAAGAATCAGGAGCCAAAGTGCTTTTGAACCTTTCAATGATGACATCAAAAGTGGAAGACAATGAAATGATGCATTTAAAAACATTTCCACCCTAGCCCAGCCAGTGTGGCTCAGTGGTTGAGTGTCGACCCATGCACCAAGAGGTTGCAGGTTTGATTCCGTCAGGGCACATGCCCAGGTTGTGGGCCAAATCCCCAGTGGGGGGCATGCAGGAGGTGGCCAACCGATGTTCTCCCCCATCAATGTTTCTCTCTCTCTCCCCTTCTCCCTTCCTCTCTCTCTAAAGTCAATAAAGAAAAAAAATTTAAAACATAAATAGAAAAATAAAAATAAAAACATTTCCACCCTAAAATTCTTTACCTTGACAAACTATCAATCAAGTCTGAGGTTAAAAATAATTTTCAGACTTGCTTATGACATTTCACAAAATTAATCTACCACAAACACAAGATTAAAAAAAATAAATAAAGACATGCTACCCCCTAAGAAACAGAAAAAATAGAAAAGGGAAGATATGAGATACAAGAACTAGAAGACCCAATCCAGGAGATAGGCAAAGGTGAGTCTCAAATGATAAGTGTGTACCAGGTATGGAGAGTGATGAGTCCATATTGGACGGGTCAGAAGGCTCCAGGGGTGGCACCTTCAAGAAAATGAAGTTGATAAATTTGAATAAACACACTGAAAGGTGATTTAAAAAACTAGCCAAGATTTTGGGGTTGGATTATCGATAAGTAGAACATATGAAAAACTAAGCAAATAAATATTAATTCCAAGAAAATAAAAATGCAGGAATGGAGAAAGGTAACTAGAATTTACTAGTGGGCCAATTAACAAATATTGATCTAATAAAAATTACTAATATAATTATGTTGGGGGAATTGAAGGATCAGAAACATATACGGTGCCCTGGCTGGTGTTGCTCAGTGGTTGGAGTATTGGCCCAAACACCGGAGGGTCTCGGGTTCCATTCCCAGTCAAAGGCACGTACCTGGGTTGCAGGTTCCATCCCCAGCACCAGTTGGGGCACCTGCAGGAAACAACCAATTGATGTGTATCTCTCACAGTGATGTTTCTCTCTCTCTCTCCCTCTTCCTCTTTCCCTTCCCCTCTCTTCTACTCTCTATAAATGAATGGAAAAATATCCTCAGGTGAGGATTAACAAAAAAAGAAGTGTATATGAAATATATGTAGAGAGAGAGGGCCAGGGGAAGGAGGATAGAGTGGAAAAAGAGTTAAGTCCTCCTCGCCCATAATGATCAAAACTGAGAAATCAAGAATCCGCAACATTAAATATTCCACTTACTGATATGGAGCTAAATGCAAGAGAATCTGCTAAAAAGTTCAAAGTAACAGCCTCTGGGGAGCAAGAAATGAGAGATAAAGAGAACTGGGGAATACTGTTGGTCTTTCATCTATACATGCATTAACAATTTTAATAAAAAATTAAAACCTACAAAAATACATCTCGCATGTGTAAAGAGCAACCAGTTTGAATGCAGAAAAATCAGAGAATTGTAATCATTCTTCTAAAGTTGAAAACAAACAGGACTTTTTTTTTTAAGGCAAAAGCCTGGGAGAGACCAAACTGTCCTTGGATGACATGCTTTATCATATTCTTCTTTGTATACATTATAGTATGATATATATTTTCGCAAAAACATTCCACCAAAATATAATGTGCAAAAATCAATAAAGTTTATAAAGAATCTTTTCATTTTTAAAAGATATGTATATTCTCTACATTATAGGTATAAAAGGAAACTTTTTCGTCGATCTTAGTTAATCATAAAACTGCTTCTACTTGATGCTATGTTTACGCAGTGTCAACCCAATCACTGCCCTGAACTCACACACCGCCAGTTCCACGCTAACGAGGAGCTGCGGCTCAAAACTCATTGACCTGTCATCAAATACAATTCAGATAATAGCACTATGTTATACTAATGTGAGACAGATCTCTCTAAAAATACTGTATAAACTACTGGAATTAGCTATCCGTTTGTAACATTTTATTTTTCTCTCACTTAACACTCAGGTTGTACTGTCCTTTAATTCTACTTATACCAGCCTTTGAAGCACTGAGCAAAACATTGCATACAAGTAAATACCAGGCACTGTGTTAACAATAAGCACAAACATTTTTTTGATGGGGGAAAACATTCTCTTCTCACAGGTACAATGCCACCCTCAGTCGTGCCCTCTGGACAGGTAAGAAGACAGGGGAACACGGCTCCCCACGTCAGGGTTCCTTGCGTGAAATGTCAAAACATAGTCCAAATGTTAGAACACTTCGATTCCATGTGCCCAGACAAAAACCTTACACAGAATAGGCTTACTAATTATTTAACCAAGTTTTAGAAATTTAGACAGCCTAAAGAGGTACTATATATCCTATCCAAAAGGAGAGATTATTTTAGGCTTTAACCTCACATTTCTTATCTGGAAGACTTCCCGGTTGTAAGAAACTTAAGGAATATGCAATATGTTCAAAGTGGTGAAAAAGCATTCTATATAGATGAAATGACAATTGAACACTGGTACTACTTTAATCTTTTTCTCACTGTGAACTTCCCTATAGCAAGCATGAACACTAGACCAATAGGATATCCTTACCAGCCCTTCATTTCTAGCCATTAATGATTGAGCTGGAACCGATATTTTGAGAACGTTGGTAACAAAATGAACTAACAATATAGTAAACTGTGTAGTCTTTTATACATTTTTAAAAGATTACATAGTCATATTGTTTCAAATCTTGCAGAATGTTGAACAAGTCATTTTCTATAATGATAGTTTCCTGCTTTAACAGAACTTCCTTTATATGGTAGGTTACATTTGATAAAATGGCACTAATGGTGGAGTTTACCTTTAGACTTAGTGAAAAAAGATTCACCCAGTGGCCTAGCTATCACTTGCCTGCACTCATTTGAATATAGGTCAGCAGGACAAAATGGCCACACTGGGCATCATTTCTTCAGTTCACCCTCCCCATCTCAGCCATTACTGTCTTCCTATCACTGCACCTCACACTTCCTGAATAGTTTGGGAAAGGCCTAATCACACATACTGCTTGAGGTCAGACCATCACTGCTAATGTCCCTCAGGTTTTCATTCTTTTCTTGAGTGATCTCATTCACTCCCAGGGCTTCAACAAGTTTCTATACCAGAATATAATTTCCAAATCTGAGTTTCAGGTCTCACCTTTCTTGAATACTTTAACATACTTCTCCTGGGAGTCCTGAAGATGTTGCCTGTACCATTTTCAAAACTACACATCCTAACCAAGCCTACTCCTCCTACTATAGATTCTAGCTCTATTATGACATCACCACCTATCCATTCCTCAAAGCTCAAAATCTCAGAATCATCTCTCTTTTCCCTACCCTCCAGATATCTAATTCTTCTCCAAATCTTTTCATACTTCTTTCAAGCTTCCTAAATCTCAAAGTCACCCTCAACTCAACTTTTACTCTCCAACTTCTGCTTTAGAATTTTTATCTTCTTTTGCCCCGAGCCATTTAAAAACCTCTTAATTGTCGCCTGGCCGCTGTGGCTCAGTGGTTGAGCATCGCATGCACCAGGAGGTCACCAGTTTGATTCCCGGTCAGGGCACAGGTTGTGGGCCAAAGCCCAGTTTGAGGCATGCAGGAGGCGGCTGGATGATGTTCTCTCTCATGGATGTTTTTAACTCTCTCTCCCTCTCCCTTCCTCTCTCTCTAAAAATAAACAAACAAAAAAATTAAAAGCCTCTTAATTGTCTACTAACCTCCAACCTTTCTCCACCCTAGTCCCTGCTCCATACTATATCCATAAGTATTCTGGTTCAAGTGCAGAACTCAGCCAGAGAAAAGTCAGATGTACAGAGATTCTTTTTTTAAAACCACTCAAATAAGTAATGCTGTTCCTAATTTGCTTTCACAATGTAGTAGCCCTGCTTTGAATAAAATTTTATTAACTTAACACTAATTAACAAAGCAGGTCAAAGCCTCATTACTTTATTACAAGAAAATATGTAGTCCTGGGTGTTAATGGGGTAAAAAAGGAGAAACAACTGTAACAAAAATCAAATTAAAAAAGAAAAAAAGAAAAGAAAATATGTAGTAGTGTTAACTGAACCAGAAGAATCATCTAAAAGTGTTTTTACACAATAAGCATTAATAAACACAAAATATGACTATTGGATCTTGGTCCAGATTTTATTAAATATTCAAATTTGAATCTTTTTAGTATCTCAAAACTAGATTTTAGAATTTCAAGGTTTATTTTTTCAAGATAACACTCTATATATGCACTTACAAAAATACCTAGAATTCATAACACAGTCATCCAGTGATAAACTGGTTCTTAAATTCAGCCATAATGGAGGCAACTGAAAAAAAGTACCTTAAGTAACTGACTCAAATTCTTACTCTCCCACCCCTCCACTGCTAGCATTTACTTTAAGCCACTGTCATCTCTTGCCCATTTACTATAGTAGTCACTCAGTTGGTTTCCTAACTTTCACTCTGGTTCTCAACAGTATTCTCCAGAGTGTCTAGAGCCATCATTTTAAAACATGAAACCGATTCTGTTACTTTTCTGTTAAAACTGTCCAAAGGAACCCAGCTGGCATGGACTGAGCGTCATCCCAGGGACTCAGAGGTCCCGGTTTGATTTCCCATCAGGGTGAGTGCAGGAGGCAACTGATCAATGTTTCTCTCTCACATCGATGTTTCTATCCCTCTCTCATATGGATGTTTCTATCTCTTTCTAAAAAAAAAAAAAAAAAAAAAAATCAGCCCTGGCCGGTTTGGCTCAGTGGTTAAAGCATTGGCCTGCAGTCCAGAGAGACTCAGGGTTCGGTTCCCACTAAGGGCATGTACCTCAGTAGCAGTTTGTCCCTGGTCCTGGTTGGGTCATGCGTGCGGGAGGCAGCCACTCGATGTGTCCTTTTCACGTCAATGTTTCTCTCTCTCTCTCTCTCTCTCCTCTTTCTTCCTCCCACTCTATCTGAACAAAAAATAGAAAAATGTCCTCAGGTGAGAGTTAAAAAAAAACAATTTTAAAAAATCAATAAAGCCATACTTAAAAAATACTGTCCAAAGACATCCCACCACACTTAGAGAAATATCCGAACTCTCAGCCATGGCCTCCAAGAGCCTTCAAGATTTGGACCCTGCACACCCCTCTAAGTTCATCCACAACTCTCTCCTTCTTATCTGCTTATCTCTGGTCACACTGAGCTTCCTTCTGTTCTTCAAACATGCTGGGTTTATTTCCCATCTCCACCATTTTCTGTTCTTTTCTGCTTTAAATGATCTTACCAGATATCAACATGCATATCCTTATTTTCTTCATTTTTGTCTCAGTATAAACATTATCTCCCCAGAAAGTGAACTCAAACACCCAGTCTAAACTAGCCACACCCCTCACATACCTTCAACACTCTCCCTTTTAGTTTCATTTTCATCAGAGTAGTATCTGAAACTATCTCTGCTTGTTGTAGGTCTCTCCCCACTAGAAATTTTCTACCTCCTCTAACAAAGAACAGTGCCTTGACACACGGTAGGCATTCAGATATTTATTTAATGAATACATGCTAATGTCTCTCAAAGCTCTATCTCCTGAGCTTCAGGCTCATGTTCTTGCCTAATCTCTGTAGAGGTATCCATGGGCACCATAAACTCAACAATGTCCACAACTTATTACATTATTTCCTGAACCTGGTCTGCTTCTAGTATTCCCTATCTCAGTTAATAGCACCCAGGCATATCTGTTCAATCTCCTTTCTTCCCTCTACCTAATCTGCCACCAAAACCTTTCAATTTGGTGTCTTGCATAACTTTCAAATCTGTTCCTTTCTCTATCTCCACTCACTGCCTTAGTTTATACCCTCATTCTCTCTCACCTTAACTTCCACAACCTTCTATTTACTTTCCTTATACCATCTATCCCCAATACCACCATCAAAGTGAGCTTTCCAAAACACAAATGTGACTGTTTCTCCCCTGGTTGAAATAATTCACTAATTCCTCATCACCTATAAAATCCAAATTCCTTAATGTGTCATAAAGGTCTCATTACTCTCCTTAAATATTCATTTTCTTTTCCTTCCAGCCACACTGGGCCACTGCTGTTCCCTAAATCCATTGCTTCCTACTATGTAACTCCACCTTACTTGTCCCACACAAAGCCTTTCCTGATTCATACTAGAGTACAGGGCACTACTGCATAGTCCAGCTGCTCCTCATTATTCATGGAGTCTGTATCTGTGAATTTGCCACTTGCCAAAATTTACTTTTAAACCCAACACCGGCACTCATAGTGCTCTGTGGCCACCTGCAGACAGCACAGAGGAGCATTAACAAGGTGCCCTAAGTGTGTGTCCCCAGTTTAGGTGCAATGGGGCAATGTTCTGCCTCTTGTTTCAGCTCTCACACAAAAAAACAAGTACCTTTGTTATGGTCTATTTAGTGGCCATGCTTTTCACACTTTTTGCATTTTTGTTGGTGATTTTGCTGTCTAAAATGTCCCACAATAGAAAAGCATTTGAGATCTTGCTCCCAGGCAGATGTCATCAGTTTGGCTCAAATAAACTTATAAAAATGTATACATATTCCGCCAAGCATAATGTGTAAGGTACTGTCTAGGGACCTGAGCACAAGAAGGCTGGTCACATGCCTTATGGAGAAAATACAAGTGGTTTGATGAGCTACCTACAGGCATGAGCTATACAGTGCTGTTGGCCATTTAATATTAATGAATCAACAATATATATTAAGGTGTCTTTAAACAGAAACACACATAAAACAAGGTTATAGATTTACCAGTTAGTGAAAAAGAGGCTCATAGAAACCACCCTGTACAATGGCTTAGTATTCACTAAGTCAGTGTGGACAGAGAATTTATAGAACACAAGTACCATGAATCACAAATAATGAGAACTGACTGTATTTTCCTTTACATATCTATTTCCATTACAAAATTAGTGGGCTCTCTAAGGGCAGAAATGAAATTTTATTTATATTTGAACTCTAATTCTTACTGTTATGCCAGAAATACTACTAATATTTATTGCATGTAATTTTAAAAATTGTGATTTGTCCCTGTTATGGGACGACTTTATGGTAAGATCCCCATCCAGGATCACTTCAGAGAGGCTGTGCTCAAATTCAGTTCATGATCCAAATTTCATCCTTCATCCCTGCCCTTTCACCTCTCTTATAGCAAAAGATCGTGCTCCTTAAATTCAAACTTAAAAGTCATAGTTAAATGAAAAGGCTTTTACAGAGATTTACTTTTGATCAGATCGGTTAGCCCTAATGGGTTTAAATCTAAAAACTATTAGACAAGCTTCTAGACCAAATGGAAGACTGAGTACATGTGCCTACATTTCCTACCTCCTGAAATGACAGAAAAGACATTTTTTAAAGAGAATAAAATGCCAAAAATACTAGAGGTGAATTGGGAAATAAAAAAGAAAGAGATTAGTAAACCAGAAATCTTAAGAAATTTCTCAAATTTAGAAAGCAGATGAATGAGGCACGTCCAGCAAAAAGACAGACTTGATAATCTGAAAGTAATTTTCTCACAAAATAACTACAAATGCTACCTAAAATACCCAAAACATCCTCTAAAATACAAAAACAAGTCCCTAAGAAAATCCCCCTGGGTCAACATAAGGGGGATAAAAACAAACTGGTAAAAGCAGGTGCTGAAGTCATGGCTGCTCTGGGGTGTCTGCAGTTTTCAGTACCTAGAAGTGCAGGACGGAGAATTACAACGTAGACCACTTAGAAGCTGGGACCTTAGAAGCTGGGACCTTACAGGACTAGCCCTGACCTTGTCAGAGTGTGGCAAAGATGTGCCTGTTGGCTGAGGGAGGCAACAAAGAAATTAGTCCGTCTCGGCTTGGACTACAGTAGGGGGAAATAGCACCCAAGAATATGTAACCATGGCATACTCTCAAAGATTCAGGGTTCTAACATACCCACCTAGTTCAGAAACCCCAAGCAGAGAAATTACAATGGTGCCAAAGAAAAGCCTGAGCAAATCTTCCCTGGAGATTTGCCCTCTAAACCAGGCTGTACGGAATCCCTTGAATAAACCCAGCCAAGCGTGGGCTCACAGTTCAAAATTCACAAAAAACACTCGAGAAAAAAAAAGAAACACAGGTCACTGAGAACACAAGAAAGCAATACTGTCATAAACGAAAGCAGGTAAAGTTGAATAAATGTTATAATCTAAGACATTAGAACTAAGCACAGGTCTACCCAAGTGGATTTTCCCTGAGCCTCCCTTAAGAAGTACTTAAGGGATTGTGCTCAAATACCATTTTTTTGTGTGTGGTAGTAGAATCAATAGTTACTGTGTGAAGATGAAAAATACACAGATGTTTACTAAGACATGTGGTATAATTTAAAAACTTACAATACTCTCACCTAGGGTAAGTAGCACCCCCCCCCACCCCCAAGGAACATTTGGAAATGGGTGAAGGCATTTTTAAGGCCTCAATGGATGTGGTAGAGAACAGGGGCACTAAATTTTAAGTAGTGTTCAGGACAATCACAAATGACAAAGTATAGTACTACCAAAAATGGCAATTACAAATTGTTGGGAAGCATTTTACTTAAATCTGAAACTGTTATCAATAATTAACTCTATAAAGACTGGGATCAGCCCTGGCCGGTTTGGCTCAGCGGTTAGAGCGTCAGCCTGCGGTCCGGAGAGACCCAGGGTTTGGTTCCCGCTGAGAGTGTGTACCTCGGTTGCAGTTTGTCCCCGGCCCTGGTTGGGCGTGCAGGTGGCAGCCACTCAATGTGTCCCTTTTATGTTGATGTTTCTCTCTCTCTCTCTCTCTCTCTCTCTCTCTCTCTCTCTTTTCCACTTTCTCCCTCCCACTCTATCTGAACAAAAAATGGAAAAATGTCCTCAGGTGAGGATTAAAAAAAAAAAGAGAAGACTGGGATCAGAAATTTTAAATTTTCATTATACATTAAGTCTTTTGTACTATTTTAATTATTTATCACGTAACATTAATGTTTTTAAAAGTTTAATTAAAAATTTATAGGCCCTGGCCAGGTAGCTCAGTTGGTTAGAGGGTCGTTCCTGTACACCAAGGTTGTGGGTTCGATCCCTGGTCAGGGCACATACAAGAATCAACCAATGAATGCATCAATAAGTGGAACAACAAATCAATGTCTCTCTCTCTCCCCTCCTTCCTCTCTCTATAAAAACCAATAAAATAAAATATAATTTATATAAGTAAGTAATGGAAGAGAGAGCTGTCCTGCTCATTAGTCAACACAAATCCTTCCCCTCAGGTAAAACGGTTTGTTCAGAGCACCAAGGACTGAATCAGTGCACTTGACTCTTTAGAATTATTAGACTCAGAAAATTAGTCTCTTCAAACACTTAACTATTTCTCAGCTATAATCTCTCCAGGATTAAACCAGGCCAACTGCAGTGAAGACCTGATACCTCTTTTGGGAGGCAGCAGCTGCAATACCAATGCTCTCCACGGTGGCTTAGAAGCCCAAGGAAGAGGTCAAGGCTCAAAACAATAACCATATACATTTGAAGTGGTGGGTTAGGATGGTTCTGTGGTGCAGTTCAAGAATGCATCACTTGGTAAACTAATGAAAACCTATTGTTAACGACTGATCTATCTACAGAGAACAGACTGATGGTTGCCAGAGGGGAGAGAGGTTAGAGAGCTATACACCTAAAACGAATTTAAAATGTTTAAGTAGAAAAAAACAACTGATGTATCAATGAGGTTAATCAATTTTAGACTGATGGAAGGCCAATTTGCACAGATGAAAATGAGATTAAGAGGTAACTGATGTGTACTAGAAGCAGACAGGAAATATTCACTATAAAAAAAATGTACTCTTACCCCATAACTTTGCCTCTGAAAGATGAAAAATTCTGAGGACATACACACTTACATGCACACAGGCATACATACATCTTGGATCCACTATACTGACTACTACAGAATAGTTCCTCTATACTGTCTTTGCTTTGTCACTGTTCCTTTATAGTATGTAGAATAGCTACACAGGTTTACTGTACTTACATTTTACTAAATGGCCAATATGTTTAGATCAATATCAAAATGAGTTAAGGAAAAACAAACTGGTTCTTTGAAAATATTCCCCTTTATCCATCAGTGCTATGTTCAATCAATTTTTAGTTTTATATTCCAATGAGTTTCATATTGCATTCTTTGTTTCATTCTAGAATTTCAATGTTTTTCACTTATTATGAAACCATTATAAACCTTTCTGTATGTAGTTGTCATATGTAGGGCAATCTATATGGATAAGCAGAAATGTAATTACTCTAAAAAAATAACTACTAGATGTTCTTTCCTTTTAGTTAAGCATTTTATTTAAATAAAATTATTGCATAGAGAAAAATTAGAACAGATTCAAATATTGTCAGGAAAAAAATCTTGCTTAAAAAATCTGGAACAAACACTACCAGAAAAAACCTGAATTCAAGAACTAGCTCAACCCAGAGAAGCACCTTGAAGCACATGAAAAGTTCTCTTGCAAAAGAAAGTACTTTAAAAAGCATGGCAAGGCCCTGGCCGATTTGGCTCAGCAGTTAGAGCGTCTGCCTGCGGTCTGGAGAGACCCGGGTTCGGTTCCCGCTAGGGGCATGTACCTCGGTTGCAGTTTGTCCCCGGCCCTGGTTGGTCGTGCGGGTGGCAGCCACTCGGTGTGTCCCTTTCACATCGATGTTTCCCTCTCTCTCTCTCTTCCTCTCTCTCCCTCCCACTCTATCTGTGCAAAAAAATGTCCTCGGGTGAGGATTAAAAATAATAATAATAATAATAATAATAATAAAAAGCATGGCAAGAGGACTTAGACTTTGGAAGTAGGGTGATTCCTCAAGAACTAAATTAGTAAAAGGAAACACATGATATATAAACTTAGCAGAAAAAATCTACCCTAAGAAAGAGTAGGTAAAAGTATTTGGAAATATTTGTCTAATCAAAGTGTCTAAGATATATCCTAGGATAATAACAAAATAAAAAACAAAATAACAGTGACAAACAAGTTCATTGTTAGCTGTTGGACGCAAATGTGTTAACAGACGGACAGTATCTGGTCAAGCCTAGAAAATAGGACACAATAAATTGACCCAGATCTCTAAAGATGCCCAGGGAGAACTTGCCTACTCTGTATCCCAGGGTTTCTCAATCTTGGCACTACTGACATTTGGGGCCAGATAAGTCCTTGTTGTGGAGGACCATCTGATGAATTATTTTAATTTTTTTTTTTTTAATCCTCACCTGAGGACATTTTTCTATTCTTTGTTCAGGTAGAGTGGGAGGGGGAGAGAGGAAGAGAGAGAGAAACATCGATGTGAAAGGGACACATCGAGTGGCTGCCACCCGCACGACCAACCAGGGCCGGGGACAAACTGCAACCGAGGTACATGCCCTTAGCGGGAACCGAACCCGGGTCTCTCGGGACCGCAGGCCGACGCTCTAACCGCTGAGCCAAACCGGCCAGGGCTGATGAATTATTTTAGTAGTATTCCTGACCTCTACCTCCTAGATCAGTGGTTCTCAACCTTCCTAATGCTGCGACCCTTTAACAGTTCCTCATGTTGTGGTGACCCCCAACCATAAAATTATTTTGGTTGCTACTTCATGACTGTAATTTTGTTAGTTATGTCTTAGGTGACCCCTGTGATAGGGTCGTTCACCTCCCAAAGGGGGTGTGACCCACAGGTTGAGAACTGCTGTGCTAGATGCTCATCAACACCCTCATCACCACCCCAATTGTGACAACTAAAAAATGTCATCAAATATAACCAAATGTCCTGTGGGAGGCAAAATTGCCCCTTAAAGAATCAGGAGTGAGCCCTGGCCGGTTTGGCTCAGTGGTTGGAGCGTCAGCCTGCGGTCTGGAGAGACCCGGATTCGGTTCCTGCTAAGGGCACGTACCTCGAATGCTGTTTGTCCCCGGCCCTGGTTGGGTCGTGCAGGTGGCAACCACTTGATGTGTCCCTTTCACATCGATGTTTCTCTCTCTCCCTCCTACTCTATCTGAACAAAAAAACGGGAAAATGTCCTTGGGTGAGGATTAAAAAAAAAAAAAGAATCAGTAGTGTACTCTAAATAATGCAAATAGATGCACCAAGCTAATATAGATCGATGTTTCTAGCATCAAAATCATTCCACTTATCTTGCTCATCTAGTAAATGTCCCATAATAATTTAGCTTTTGCCCAGCTGGTGTGGCTCAGTGGTTGAGCGTTGACCCATGCACCAAGAGGTCCCCGGTTCAATTCCTAGGCAGGGCACATGCCCAGGTTGTGGGCCAAATCCCCAGCGGGGGGGCATGCAGGAGGCAGCTAATCAAAATAATAATTTAGCTTTCTAGAGAAAAGTGTGGCTATAGTTGCAAGAGCTATTTACTATATAGTTCTTTGGTGAAATTTAAAAAACCAAAACAAAACAAAAACCTTATATATGCTTTCTGATAATAAAAATGAAATCACATACTTCTCATATTTCCCTCAAACATCTAATATTGTTTTAAGTATATGTCATGCATTTGGATGTTTATAAAAATTGCTTTAATATTCCTTGTTTAATATTCTTACCATTTTCCTTACCACTGTCAGAACTTTGATTTTCTGATTTTCTAGGTTTCCCTTTTTCTAACTTTTACAGTTCCTCTCCTCTACTACAACACCCACAAAGATCATCTATCATCATTACTGTAAACTGAAAGTTAACAGTATATCATGCAGATAAATAAAATTTGACTTACTCATTAACACCCAGCTGAGTGATTTCAAAAGAATTTATTTTTTTAGTAATATAGTTGGAAACTATCTGCTTAAATCTAGGGAATATAATAACTTATTTTTAAAAGTAAGAATTTAAATGAACCTTTACAACAAGATCAGGATTTATTTCAGAAATGGTCCCTGAGCCCTGAAAATCCATGGACTTTCCTTTACCGAGGAATCACTTGAAAATGTCAGAATCTCTCTACAGGTCATTTGACCGGCCTCAGTGAATTCACAATTTCCTTATATTCATCTTTTGTTCCCCATTCCTTCTGCAACCACAGTCTTTTAAGTCCTCATTACCTCGCCTTTAAATTATCACTGCTGGTAGCCCTGGCCAGTTTGGCTCAGCAGCAGAGCGTCAGCCCACAGACCAGAGTCATGGGTTTGAATCTGACCAAGGACACATACCTTGGTTGCAGTTCGTCCCTGGCCCTGGTGGGGGTCATGCAGGAGATAACCAGTCGATGGGTCCCTTTCACGTTGATATTTCTCTCTCTCCGTTTCTCTTGCTCCCACTCTACTGAAGATAAATTAGAAAATTATCGAGTGAAGAATAAATTATCACTGCAAGTCTTTGCCTAATTATTCTCTCCTTCACTGTAATCCACCCAGCATAAGACTATCATATACAGATCACATTAAAATAGCATTTTTTTTTTTTTGGTATGTGCCCCTACAAGGAACCTAACCCAGTACTCTCTGGTCTGCAGACCGACACTCCAACCGCTGAGCCAAACCGGCCAGGGCATTTTAGCCTGGCTGGTTTGATTCAGCGGTTAGAGCGTCAGCCCACAGACCAGAGTCGTGGGTTCAATTCCGGTCAAGGGCATATATCTCAGTTGTGGTTCAATCCCCAGCCCGGGTGGTACAGGAGGCAGCCAATTGATGTTTCTCTCTCTCTCTCTCCCTCTATCTGAAGATAAATGGGAAAATATCCTCTGGCGAGAATTTTTTTTTTAAAAATCATTTTAACCACAATAGTGCATTAGAAAAACTTACGGTTTTCTGTCACTTGGAAACATTTAAATTTCTCTCATAAAAATCTAGCTTTCTATCTATTCAACCTAATTCCCCTACTCTCTAATATAAAATATAAACTCCCTGTTTTAACCACACTGATCTATATGCACAACCAAGTGTCCCATTCCCACTAAAATGCCTTCACTCGTGTTACTCCAAATATTCTTTATTCCCACCTTGGTTATTCAATGCTTTATCAATTTATAGCCTACTTCTTTTTTCAGAGTCCAAGTTTTAGAGCTAAAGGGAATCTCGAATTCATTCTATCAAATGAGCAGCAAGTCCCTCCCTACAGATGAGAATTTCATTTCCTAAACTCTTTCAGAACTTAGACTCTGCTGCACATAATAAAATACTACTTACATGCTAATGTGTGTTGCTTCCCAATTTCCAGTAAGTATGAAGCATAGCCTATGATCATGGGACAATACTTGGCTGAGGGAACAAAGACATTTTCTTTCCTCAAATAAACTATGCGAAGTAACCATTTTAATATGTAAATTTCTGATATATACATAGATTTACTTTTGGGGAAAATTTCGACTTGAATGTAACAAATTCTAAGTTGCTCTTTATGGAGATATATTGGAAAAGAGGGAACAGCAGGTCTGGAAGATAAAAAAGAAGGGAAACAGAGATGGCAGGCTAGGAGCAGAAGATACTTGCAGTGCACTCTGAGAAGTAGACAACACAAATTTCCATCCTTCAATCTAAATTCATCTGTTGGGAAGGACAGAAATGAGATGAGAATGAGAAGGCTAGACAGAGCCAAGTCAGTGTTCTATTATGTATGTTCTGATGAGTGAGGACTGCTGAAAATATTATGAGTGGAAAAGAACTATAAATATCCACTTGGCTATAGCAAGCTGAGTGAGTTAAATAAAGGTTACTAAAAGCTTTTTTTTTTTTTTAAACTCTCAAACATACAAGTTATGGTCTCTCCAGAACAAATGCTGGAACCATAAGTTGGAGTCAGTACATTTCAAGTGAAAATAAGAAAGGCGAGAGATTCCAAAATGGCAGCAGAGTGAATGGAAGCTACACAGACCATCTCCCAGGACCAAACTGGAATTACAACTAAAATAAAGACAAATTGTCGGGAAAAAGAAACAGAAAGGCGGCTTGCGAGAACGATATAACCAGGAACACTGACTCGATCCTGGTAGGATTGCGGAGGCGCGAGAGAAGGGCTGGGAGCCCACGGTCCACAGCGGCCTTAGCTGTGAGCAGTGCCCTCAGAGTTAAAGTCCCAAGCAGTTCCACAGCACAGAGCTGGGGCAGATGCTAAAATAGCCACAACCACTCACCTTGGGTTCCAGCAGAGGGAGGGCGGACTGGACTGAAACAGTGTGGGGACACTCGGGATTTGGAGGGCACTCAGAGCTTTGCTGAGTTGCAACCATGCAGGACGGTGGTCATCTTACTCCTTCCCAGGGTGGCTCTGTGGCGAGGCGGTGGCCACTCCCTCAGAGATTCAACCCCACCCAGGTGGGACATTGAAATGCAAATTGAGGTTCATTAACAACCAGCATCTGCCCCACCCTTGGGAAATCCCCTTACACAGAGCACCTGAGGGAGTTATTCATTCAACTGAGAACCCAAGGCTCCTCAAGTAACCTCTACAGATAGCCTTTCGGCAAAAAGCTACAGGATAACTGAACCATTCCTGGGCTAGCAACTCTAACCAGGAGAGTAAGACTTGACAGTGGTGTTTAATGAGGGTCCTCCCACCTCATCCAAACCCAGTAGAGGGTGCCACAACCAGCTGACCACCAATACCCACAGGGAAAATTTTGCAGGATCCAGGACCAATTGAGATAGCCAAAATGGTGAAACAAAGAAACAAATCCCAAATGAAAGTACAAGAGACCTCTACCGAAGATGAGATAAATGAAGAGGATTTAAGCAAGTTAACAGAACTAGAATTCAGAGCCATGATCTTGAGGAAGCTCAACGGCATGAGTAAAGACATCAACACCATGAGTAAAGACACAGAAATGTTAAAAATCAACCTCTTAGAAATTAAAAACCACCAAGAAGAAATGAAGAATGACATAACAGAAATAAAGAACACATTGGAAGGTCTAAACAGCAGAATAGAGGAAGCTGAGGACTGTATCAGTGAATTAGAGGACAGGGTAGAAAAAAAAAAATCAACCAATCAGAAAACCAAAAAGAAAAAACAATTAAAAAACAGGAAGACAGCTTAAAAGAACTGTGGGACAATGGGAAACATAATAATATTCACATCACATGAGTCCCTGAAGAAGAATAAAATGAGCAAGGATTAGAGAATAGATTTGAAGAAATAGTGACAGAAAACTTCCCTAATTTGGTGAAGGAAGAAGGCATTCAAGTTCAAGAAGCACAGAGAGTCCCCAGTGCAAAGAATCCAAACAGGCCCACACCAAGACACACAGAAACTAAAATGCCAAAAATTAAAGACAAAGAGACAATCCTAAAAGCAGCAAGAGAGAAGCAACAGGTTACCTACAAAGAAACCCCCATAAGACTTTCAGTTGACTTCTCAACAGAAACACTACAGGCCAGAAAGGAATGGCATGAAGTAATCAAGGTCATGAAAAACAAGGATCTGAACCCAAGACTACTCTACCCAGCAAGGCTATCATTCAAAACAGAAGGCCAAATAAAGAGCTTCCCAGACAAAAAAAAAAGGCTAAGGAAATACATTAGAACCAAATCACCACTGCAAGAAATGTTAAAAGGACTGCTGTAATTAGTATAATAAATAAGAAGAAAAATATAACCAAACTAAACAAAAATGGCAATAAATAAGTACATATCAATAATCACCTTAAATGTAAATAAATTGAATGCTCCGATAAAAAGACACAGAGTAGCTGACTGGATAAGAAAGCATGACTCATCTATATGTTGTTTACAAGAGACCCACCTTACAACAAAAGACACACATAGGTTGAAAGTGAAGCGATAGAAAAAAATCGTCCAAGCATACGGAAAGCAAAAACAGCTGGGGTAGCAATACTCATATCTGATAAAATAGATTTCAAAATGAAGGCCATAACTAGAGACAAAGAAGGCCACTACATAATTTTGAAAGGATCTATCCAACAAAAAGATATAACCTTGATAAACATATATGCACCCAATATAGGAGCACCAAAATATATTAAAAATCCTCTGGAGGATGTCAAAGGAGAAATTGAGAGCAATACAATCATAGCAGGGGACTTCAACACCCCGCTGACATCACTGGATAGATCCTCTAGACAAAAAATTAGCAAGGAAACAGAGACTCTAAATGAAGCACTAGATCAAATGGATTTAATTGATATCTACAGAGAATTACACCCCAAAACTACAGAATTCACATTCTTCTCAAGTGCACATCAGACATTCCCAAAGATAGACCACAAACTAAGTCTCTACAAGTTCAAGAAGACTGAAATCCTATCAAGCATCTTCTCAGATTATAATGGCATGAAACTAGATGTTCTAACAATTGCAAAGACATTTGAATACATAGAGGCCAAATAGCATGTTATTAAACAATGAATGGGTTACCGAGGAGATCAAGGAAGAAATTTAAAACTTCCTGGAAACCAATGAAAATGAACACGCAACAACACAAAATCTGTGGAATGCAGCAAAAGCAGTTCTGAGAGGGAAGTTCATAGCACTACAGGCCTACCTAAAAAAACAAGAAAAATTTCTAATAGACTATCTAACCTCACAACTTAAAGAACTACAAAGCAAACAAAAAGAAAACCCCAGAATAAGTAGAAGGAAGGAAATAGTAAAGATCAGAGAAAATATAAGTGACAGAGACCAAAAAAAAAAAAAAAAAACAATTCAAAGGCTCAATGAAACAAAGAGCTGGTTTTTCGAAAAGATAAACAAGATCAATGGACCCTAGCTAGACTCACCAAGAAACAAAGAGAACCCAAATACACAAAATTAGAAATGAAAGAGGAGAAGTAACAACTGACACCACAGAAATACAAAAGGATCATTAACAACTATGGCCCTGCCCGGTTTGGCTCAGCGGTTAGAGCATCGGCCTGCGGTCCAGAGAGACCCGGGTTCGGTTCCCACTAAGGGCACGTACCTTGGTTGCAGTTTGTCCCCGGCCCTGGTCGGTCGTGCGGGTGGCAGCCACTCGATGTGTTCCTTTCACGTCGATGTTTCTCTCTCTCTCTCTGTTCCTCTCTCTCCCTCCCACTCTACCTGAACAAAAAATGGAAAAATGTCCTCGGGTGAGGATTAAAAAAAAACACACACACACAAAAAACCAACAACTATGAACAATTATATGGCAACAAATTCGACAATCTGAGCAAAAAGGACAAATTTCTAGAAACACATACTCTCCCAAAACTGAACTAAGAACAGATAGAAAAATTGAACAGACCAGTAACAACTAAGGAAATTGAAGAGGTAGTCAAGACTCTCCCAGCAAACAAAATTCCAGGCCCAGAAGGCTTCACGGGGGAGTTTTACCAAACATTCAAAAAAGAACTAACACTCATTCTCCTCAAATTATTTCAAAAAATTCAAGAAAGCCCTGGCCAGTTTGGCACGGCGGTTAGAGCATCGGCCTGTGGTCCAGAGAGACCAGGGTTCAGTTCTGCTAAGGGCGTGTACCTTAATTGCGGTTTGTCCCCGGTCCTGGTTGGCAGCCACTCGATGTGTCCCTTTCACATCGATGTTTCTCTCTCTCTCTCTTCCTCTCTCTCCCTCCCACTCTATCTGAACAAAAAATGGAAAAATATCCTCGGGTGAGGATTAAAAGAAAAAAAAAAAAAAATTCAAGAAGAAGGAAGATTTCCAAACTTGTTTTATGAGGCCAGCATAATTCTAATTTCAAAACCAGAAAAAAAGACACTACAAAGAAAGAAAACTACAGGCCAATATCCCTGATAAACAGACGCAAAAATCCTGAACAAAATACTAGCAAATTGGATCCAGCAATACATCAAAAAAATTATTCACCATAACCAAGTGGGATTCATCCCAGGGATGCAAGGCTGGTACAATATTCACAAATCAATAAATGTGATACACCACATAAACAAAACGAAGAAAAAAAACCACATGATCATATCAATAGATGCTGAAAAAGCATTCGACAAAATCCAACATCCATTTCTGATAAAAACACTCAGCAATGTGGGAATAGAAGGATCATATCTCGACATAATAAAGGCCATATATGAAAAACCTACAGCCAACATCATACTCAATGGGCAGAAACTGAAAGCATTTCCCTTAAGAACAGGAACAAGACAGGGATGCCCACTTTCACCACTCTTATTTAACATAGTACTGGAAGTCTTAGCCAGAGCAATCAGACAGGAAGAAAAAAATAAAAGGGATCCAAATTGGAAAGGAGGAAGTGAAGCTGTCATTATTCGCAGATGACATAATATTATACATAGGAAACCCTAAAGACTCCATCAAAAATCTACAAAAATTAATAAATAAACTTGGCAAAGTAGCAGGATACAAAATTAACGTCAAGAAATCAATGGCATTCTTATACACCAATGACGACTCACAGAAAGAGAAACTGAAAAAACAATCCCATTTACCATTTCAGTAAAAAAATTAAGATACCTTTAAATAAACTTAACCAAAGAAATAAAGGACCTCCTCACAGAAAACTACAGATCATTGAAAAAAGAAATAGAGGAAGATATAAAAAAGTGAAAGCACATACCTTGTTCATGGATGGGAAGAATTAACATTGTTAAAATGTCCATATTACCCAAAGCAAACTATAGATTTATTGCAATCCCCATCAAATACCAACGACATACTTCACAGAACTAGAACAAATACTTCAAATGTTCATATGAAACCAAAAAAGACCCTGAATGCACTGCAATCTTAAAAAAAGGAGGACAAAGTAGATGGGATCACAATACCAGATATCAGGTTATACTACAAAACTACTGTAATCAAAACAGCCTGGTGCTGGCACAAAAACAGGCATATAGACCAGTGGAAGAGAAGTGAGAACCCAGAAATGGACCTGAGACATTATGCTCAATTAATATGACAAAGGAGGCAAGAGCATACAATGGAGTAAAGACAGCCTCTTTAATAAATGGTGTTGGGAAAATTGGACAGCTACATGAAAAAAAATGAAACTAGACTATCAACTTACACCATAAACAAAAATAAACTCAAAACAGATAAAAGACTTAAATGTGACCTGTGAATCCATAAAAATCCTAGAAGAAAATGTAGGCAACAAATTTTCGGACATCATATGCAGAATTTTCACTGACACATCACCTAAGACAACAGAAACAAAGGAAAAAATGAACACATGGGACTACATCAAACTAAAAAGCTTCTGCACAGCAAAAGAAACAATCATCAAAATAGAATGGCAACCCACTTTATGGGAGGGCATCATTGCCAATGATACATCAGATAAGGGGTTAATTTCCAAAATATATAGAGTGCTCATACAACTCAATAAAAGGAAGACAAAGAACCCAATTAAAAAATGGGTAGAGGAGCTGAGTAGATACCTCTCCAAGCAGGACATACGAATGGCCAAAAGACATATGAAGAAATGCTCAACATCACTAATCATCAGAGAGATGCAAATTAAAATAACAATGAGGTATCACCTCACACCTGTCAGAATGGCCGCCATCAACAAATCATCAAACAAGTGTTGGCGAGGGTGTGGAGAAAAGGGGACTCTAGTACACTGCTGGTGGTGCAGCCACTATGGAAAACAATATGGTGTTACCCAAAAAATAATAAAAATTGAACTGCCATTTGAACCAGTGATCTCACTTCTAGGAATATACCCTAAGAAGCCTGAAACACCAATCAGAAAGAATATATGTACCCCAGGTTCATAGCAGCACTATTTACAATAGCTAAAATCTAGAAACAGCCCAAATGTCCATCAGTAGACAAATGGATAAAAAAGCTGTGGTACATATACGCAATGGAGTACTATGCAGCTGTAAGAAAGAAGGATCTCTTATCCTTTGAGACGACATGGAGGGACCTGGAAAGTATTATCCTAAGTGAAACAAGCCAAGCAGAAAAAGACAAATACCACGTGATCTCACTTATTTGTGGAATATAATGAACGTAACAGTCTGAGAAATAGGGCAGACCCAGAGACATGGAAGTAAGGTACAGACTGACAACCCTCAGAAGAGGGGGTGGTGGGGGGAGGGATGAGATAAACCACAGAACTTATGTGCATGTATGCATAACCAATGGAAATGGACAACAAAGCTGGGGATGGGGTGGGGGGAATGGGGAAGAGGGTGTCAATGGGGTAAAAAAGGAGAAACATGTAACAAAAATAAAATTTAAAAAATAATAAAAAAATAAAAGTAAAAATAAAAAATAAGAAAGGCTCTGAATAAGATACCCTAATAAATGCTTTTTAGGATTTATGAGCACTCCTCACTCCCACCCCCCAACTGGAAATCCTGACAGTCATGGTAATTGAAATAAACTGTAAAGTACCTGGTATTTCCAAATTTAACTGCATAAAATGTCATTGATTATCTGTTTGACATATTACTTAATGTATTAATTTGGTGAACATTGAAAATTTAAAAGGGTTTTTAAGAGTTCATTCACAATCTCAGGCTACTTAATCTTATTTTCCCTATAGCATCCTAAATTCCTTCAGGGAAAATTTCTCTACCTTGGGATTTTTGAGAACCTAACGCCAAGGACAGCATGGGCATACTGGGACAACTTTGCCTATTTGCCTTACAAGATGTTCCAACCTTCCTAAAAAATGTGGTTTCAATTTTTTTCAGCTATCCACATTCCAAAAATTGCTAGTTTTAAAAAGAAAATTAGCCCTGGCCGGTTTGGCTCAGCGGTTAGAGCGTCAGCCTGTGGTCCACAGAGACCGGGGTTCGGTTCCCGCTAAGGGCATGTACCTTGGCTGCAGTTTGTCCCTGGCCCTGGTTGGGTCGTGTGGGTGGCGGCCACTCGATGTGTCCCTTTCACATCGATGTTTCTCTCTCTTCCTCTCTCTCCTTCCCGCTCTATCTGAGTAGAAAATGAAAAAATGTCCTCGGATGAGGATAAAAAAAAAATTAAAAACATCTGAATCGCCCTGGCCAGTTTTGCTCGGTGGTTAGAGCATCGGCCTGTGGTCCAGAGAGACTCAGGTTCGGTTCCCACTAAGGGCGAGTACCTCGGTTGCAGTTTGTCCCTGGCCCTGGATGGTCATGTGGGTGGCAGCCACTCGATGCGTCCCTTTCAAGTCCGATGTCTCTCTCTCTCTCTCTTCCTCTCTCTCTCCCTCCCACTCTGTCTGAACAAAAAAATGGAAAAACGTCCTCGGGTGAGGATAAAAAAAAAGACAAAAACATCTGAATCAACTTATATAAAAATATGCATAACCATTGTTCAATTTCTAAAATAAACAGCTTCAATGAATTAAATTTCTTTAACTCAGTTATCCAAGTTTCCTATACCTAAGTCCCAGATAAAAGGTTATTTAATAAATGAATAAAGGCAAATTTTATTTTTGTAATGCTAAATTTTCCATAAAACTTTTTATTACACAGGGTGGGGCAAAAGTAGGTTCACAGTGTTCATAGGAAAAGTAATAATACAAGAATAAACTCTTGCTTTCCATATTCATAACTGTAAGCTTATTTGTGCCCCAACCTATTTGTATACTGACATGCATATTCTAAGTAAAATAAAAAGACAAATCCACTTGAAGACAGCCACCTTCATTCAAAACTGTAAATAATTCCTATTACAGTATGTAATAATGGACCATATAAACATATTACAAGTATGGTCATTTTTTCTTTTTAAAAATTTTTTCTTGATTTTTTTCTATTTTAATTTTTTAAATGTTTGTATTGATTTTTTAGAGCGGGAGGGAGGGAGAGCGAGCGAGAGAAACATCAGCGTGAGAGAGAAATATTGATCGGCTGCCTCCTGCACACCCCCTATTGGGGATCGAGCCCACAACTCTGCCCTGATTGGGATGATGCTCAATCCACTGAGCCACACTGGCTGGGCTTTTTCTTTCTTTCTTTCTTTTTTAAGGAGAGAGAAACATCGATTAGCTGCCTTCCACATGTGCCCTAACCTGGGATCAGTCCCACAACCCAGGTATATACTCTGACTAGGAATCAAACCTGCCACCTTTTAGTGTAGAGGACGATGCTCCAACCAAACGAGCCACACTGGCCAGGCCAGCAAGCATGGTCATTTTCTTCATTCAAAACAAAATGCTACATTATAAAATACTACTTACTTTTGTAGTCTTTGTGGGGGAGGGAAGCAGGAAGAAAAATGACTGTGAATTTTATAAAATCTTTAGATTAGGTTGGGAGAACCTTTTGAGGTCACATAAGTCATCTTTCCAACCAATATTTATTTGCTTTTGTAAACACACTAAAATGTCATGTAAAAATAAGACATTAAATTTATTCAACAGCACATAATTTATTGGACTACACTAAAAGCACAGTTATTTTTAAAATATTTACTAAATAAGGTATAGCTCTTATACAGGAGAGGAGAAAATAAAGTTAGGAATCAAGCAAAGGCAAATGAAAACATGTTTAATCAACAAACAGGTATCGACTGTACATATAACACTACTGGCAACAGCTGCCTCCAGAACAGTGTTTCTCAACCTCAGCACTATGACATCTGGGACTGGATAATTCTGTTGTGGGGGCTTATCCTGTGCATTGTCTGCAGCATCCCTAGCCTCTGCCTGATAGATGCCAATAGCAACCCCCTCCCTGGGGTAGTGAGGTGAGGACAGCAAAACTGTCCCTGACTGAGAACCACTCAGACAGAGGGATGAGGATGGGGCAAAAAGACTTTTCCAGCCCTCCTTTTCTGGACAATTTGAAGTATCACTGTGGCAGGCTGAAAAATGGTCCCCCAAAAGATATGCATATCTTACTCCCTGGAAACTATGAATGTCACCTTACTTGGGAAAAGGGACTTGTAGATATAAAAAATTAGTCATCCTGCCCTGGCCAGTTTGGGTCAGTGGTTACAGCGTTGGCCTGAGGATCAAAGGGTCCCAGGTTTGATTCCCGGTCAAGGGTATGTGCCTGGGTTGCAGGTTTGATCTCTGGACCCAGTCAGGGTTGTGTGGGAGGCAATCAATTGATGTCTCTCTCTCATATCAATGTGTCTCCCCCCGCCTCCTCTCTAAAAGTCAATGGAGCCCTGGCCAGTTTGGATCAGTGGTTAGAGCATTGGCCTGTGGTCTGGAGAGACCTGGGTTCGGTTCCCGCTAACGGCACATACCTCGGTTGCAGTTTGTCCCTGGCCCTGATTGGGTCATGTGGGTGGCAACCACTCGATGTGTCCCTTTCACGTCAATGTTTCTCTCTCTCTCTCCCCCCCTCCCACTCTATCTGAACAAAATATTGGAAAAAAATGTCCTCGGGTGAGGATAAGAATATAAATAAGTAAAAATAAATAAAAGTCAATGAAAAATATCCTTGGGTGAGGATTAACAACAACAACAACAAATTAATGATCCTGTGATGGGAAAAGTATCCCTGGATCATCAGCTGAACCTGAAATGCCATTGCATGACCCTTGTCAGAGAGAGCAAAGGGAGGTCTCTTCCTCTCACACACAGAAAAAGGCAATGAAAGACCAGAGCTGAGACGGCTGAAATCCTGCAGTGATGTGACTAAAAGCCAAGGAATGCCGGCAGTTGCCAGAGACCATGGGAGAAGGAAGGGACAGATTCTCCTCTCCAGCCTTTGGAGGGAGCATAGTCCTTCCACACCCTGATTTTGGCCCAATGATTCTGATTCCAGATGTTTGATCTCAGAAATTTGATAAGCCACTAAGTTTGTGGCAATTTGTTATAGCAGCCATGGGAAATCAAAAAATCATATAAGGGTTTTACTTTGATTTTAAAAACCTGTTGATGAGCAAATGAGATAATTTATGGAGAACATTTAGCATAGTTCCTAAAAAAACAGTAAGCTTTCAATAAACTGGTGATGCCATTATCAACAGTAGCCAACTATGACTAAGCTCCAAGCCCTTGTTATCCAGAGGGAAAAAAATAAGGACTTTCAACAGTAAAACCAGGCATATATGCCCAAGGTTTATATGAGTGAAAACATAAACCAGTCACTCGTCTGATGTCTACTTACCAGTTATGTAAGTGTTGTGTTATAATATGTCCTGTACTAAAGAGATAAATTGTGGATGAGGCCAGCCAATGACAGCTTCTGGAGGGAGGCAAGCTCCAACACTTATTAGTAGAGAAGAATCAGGGGGCAAAGAAGAGTATGAAAGTAGAAAAAGCAATGGGAATTGAGTAGATGCTTGTAGAGGTATCAACCTGGCTAAAGTAGAGACCATGGTGAAACAAACTGAGTTCTAGGGTTAGAGTTATGGAAATGATATAGGACCCTAAAAGCTATGCTGATTGATCTGGTTATTAAACAGAACATTTATAGGACTTATTATTTTACAAATATTGGCTCTTGGGGGCTTTAAAAATATAAATATGCTCTGGACCCACACCAGACCTAAATGAGAACCCTTTGGCTAAGACAACTCTAAAGGATTCTGATGGTCCCTTAAGTGGAGAATCCCTGTACCAGAGTCAGTTCAAGGTAAAAATGACCTACAAAGACATTCCAAAATATATGTTGTATCCTCAAAGTATGCATCCAATAAACTGGCTTAGCATTTTTCTAGGTTAAAACTCCTCCTAAGGCATAGCCCCTCTGGGTCCTGTCACAGACTTTCCCTAAACTAATCCTCACCTTTCGTTTTTCCTTTCCTTGATCCACTCAGTGTTCTTTTCCTCATGGTTTCCTATGTTTTTTTCTAGAAAAGTTCCATTCATCTTCAGCTGCCCTCCCCACCTTTACACAACATTTATCCAACCTAAGATCTAACAATATTTTATAAAACAAAGGAACCATGTAAAAGCAAAGTTCCATTAATATACTACATAATAACTTATAAAACTGCTCTATTGACCATTTAGTATAATAAAATCCTAAGTACATTTACAAGTGAAATTCTAAATCACTTTGTACAGATTTCCAAAAGCATAAAATTATGAAGTGGCACTATAAAAGGCTAATAAGCTAAGCTCCTTCACTTCAATCTTTACTTAAGGGCTACTAAGTAGCTTACAAAGTGGAGGCTCTGAAAGATACAAAGTATATGGAATCTCAGTGATTCAGACACAACTCCACCAGTACAAGGGTTGAAGACCAGGTGGTCTGAAAAAGGATCCTAAAAGGACAGGGATGAGGATAATGAAGGACTTGCTGCCTTTACCCCAGCCTGGGTTTGTTTCATGACAAAAGCCAAAAAGTAAGCAACATAAGTTAGTGTTCAAAAAAAAAGAGTTGTACCCTAGTTCTTTCCTCTCCCACTAACACCTACATCAATTTATACATATTCCCAGGTATTTCTATTTACCTTAGTACTCTTCAGAAATTTCAATCACATCCAATTCTGTTGATTTATATTTCCAACAGCAATATGAGAAGGCACCTGTTAGTCTATATCCTCTTCAAAAGCATTATCAAACTTTTTTGACCTGTCAATCTAATATGTGAAAATGGTATCCCATAGTTTTAATTTATATTTATATTATGTGTAAGGTTGAACAGCTTTATGTACGCTTAAGAACCATTTGAATTTCCTTCTCTGTGATTTATTTATAATTTTTTCCCACATTATGGTTGACCTTGTTCTTACCAATTTATAAGTAATCTTTACATATTAAGGAATAGTCTTTTGTCTGTATTACAAGTTGCAAATATTTTTCTCTGTTCCTGTATTATCATCATGTTATTTTTATTGCCTGTTTCTTTCCTTTGTATGTGTCTTATTGTCCTCAATCAAATTGTACATTCCTTCCATGAAAGAAGGAACATTTCTTTTGAATATCACCAGGAGCATGCTTTTCAGATCTTCATCTCATATAGCAGCAAAATGTAAGAGAAAGGAAACTTGCTTTCTGGGGAGTGGTCAAGTGTGAACATTAATTATCATTGGACACCTACCGGGTTGTCTCCAATCCCATTTCACATGGTTATAGCAAGTACAACCACGTTCTAATAATACAACCTAGCTTTTGAAAGGGGAGGGAAAGAAGTGCTAGAGGAATCTGTTTCCTGTTGTCTGGGTGGGTACAGAGAAAACTCAGTAGCTGCTGGTGACATATTTTCCATTAAGAAGACTATTTTGCAAGAGCAAAATTGAAGCCAACGCACAGTGAGGAACAGAGAGACAAGATAAAGTGAATCAGGCTGGCACTGGAGCCCTCGAGTCACAACCTTTATATTCCATTAGACACTCCCTGCATCTTTACAATAACTTTCTCCTCCTGCTTATATCAGGTAGATGGATTTCTGTTACTTACAGCCAAAGTTAGCCTACTTACTACCACTACCATCTACTCATATCATTTCATAAAGGGACATTTTAACACCAAAATCCGTTTGTTTAAATGGGAATAATTACTGAATGCTAGCTGTGTGTCAGAAACAGTTCTAAGTCCTTGAAATATAGTATTAAACAGAAGAGATGGTCCGGCTAGTGTGGCTCAGTAGTTGAGCGTCGATCCATGCACCAAGAGGTTGCCAGTTTGATTCCTGGTCAGGACACATGCCCAGGTTGTGGGCCGATCCCCAGTGGGGGGCATGCAGAAGGCAGCCAATCGATGTTCTCTCTCATCGACGTTTCTATCTCTCCCTCTCACTTCCTCTCTCTCTGAAATCAATAAAGAAAAAAAAACCAGAAGAGCTAAAAATCACTCTTTTCTCATGGGGCTTACATTCTAGAGAAAACATACAAATAATAATATAAATTTCAGTTGTGATAGAGGGCTTGCAGGGGGGGAAATGAAGGCAACAGGGTAGCGGGAAATGAGGACAGTGTCATTCTTTTTTTTTTTAATCCTCACCCGAGGACATTTTTCCATTTTTTGTACAGAGAGTGGGAGGGAGAGAGAGGAAGAGAGAGAGAGAGAGAAACATCGATGTGAAAGGGACACATCGAGTGGCTGCCACCCGCACAACCAACCAGGGCCGGGGACAAACTGCAACCGAAGTACGTGCCCTTAGCGGGAACCGAACTCGGGTCTCTCCGGACCGCAGGCTGACGCTCTAACCGCTGAGCCAAATCGGCCAGGGCAACAGTGTCATTCTGAAAGGGTGGATAATACTGCTTGTCTGAAAAGGTAATATTTGAATGGAAACCTGAAATGACAAAAAGAAGCCAGTCATGTAATGTTTTAGGAAGAGAACTCCAGACAGAAAACAGTACTAAGTCAGAAACAAGCCATGACATTTCTGAGGGACATAAAAGGGGGGGGGGCAGTGTAGCTGGAACATAGTGACCAAGGGGGATGTGAAAGAACTGGTAGAGGGCCCTGGCTGGTCTGGCTCAGCGAGAGTGTCAGCCTGTGGACTGAAAAGTCACAAGCAGGTTCCATTTCCAGTCAAGGGCACATACCTTGGATGGATGTCTCGCTCACATTGATGTTTCTCTCTCCCTCCCACTCTATCTAAAAACAAAAAACAAAAAAACCACAAACACACATTGGAAAAATATCCTCGGGTGAGTATTTAAAAAAAAAAAAGAATTGGTACAGGAGCACTAGATCTATGAGAAAAAAGTGTAAGGTGGTGAAGTAAACAGGGATCAGATCATGTATAGAAACTACTAAGCAGTGGAAAGGATATTAAAATAACTTGAGCTTCATGAAAAACTCACTATATTATCTTTAATTCTCATTTTGCCTCCCCCATCAGTGATAACTTTAACATAGAGGTCTTTAGAAATCATCATCCCCAAGTATTTGATACAATACTGAGGTTTGCCAGGAATGAACATTTCCTAAGCAGAAAATAACTCTTCTGTACACTATGAAATTTAAAAAAAAAAAAAAAGAATGTTAGGACAAAATCAAAGCCACCTGAAAGGAAATAAGAAGAATCTAGACTAGTAGGATGATAGAAACTACTCTAAATTCTATCCAGTTTATTATACTGTGAATAAATCTATTATGATCAAGACTGTACAAAGGTCTTAACGAAGAACATAAAAACTTAAGTTAAGCTCCTGTAAACATAATGTCCTTTGTTAACTGAGTTCACTATTACTGAATTGGACAATAATATGGTTAAATATTGTCAGATGAGAAAAAGTGAAAACCAGACTTGCGATTTTAGAATAGCTACAGCTTAATGGTCAAAAAAGTTGTGAGTTTTCATCTTATCTCTATTACTATGATAAAGGAACAACTTCCCCTATGTAGTGAAATTAAGTACAAGGATGTTTCAACATCTCTCCTCTGAAAGCTTTCTAAAACAGGAGACAAATCGGTTTAAAGAGGTTTGGATATAGTACACTCCACAGAAGAGTGTTGTTCTCTCAGACCTTTCCAGGCAACCAATATCTCTGTACTTTGTAATTAAACCTACACTGCTTCTAAGATTAATCTCAGTAAAGTCAGAGCTTTGAAAGCTCTAATGTATTCATGAATCTCATCTTTCACTATGTTAGATATTTAGCCCACTTAACGGTAGACCAAAAAGTAGACTGTTAATAACACAATCTATAAAGGGAGATACTTTGTGAGTGTGATGTGAGCTAAAAAAATAAAAGTCATTACACACCTTACCTTGATCAAGGCTGAATTCTGAGTGCAACCTCCTCAACACATTTCCAGCAGTTTGGCAAAGAGCCCAGGGATGATTAGCAGCTCATGTTATGTGAGTGAGGGATTCCTTCTGCCTAAATTGTCAAGTCTCCCCCCAGTGGTCACATAACAGAAAGAGTAGGGAAATCATTGCAGCTTCTGTGAGACTGACCAAAAAATACTCTAAGCAGAACCTGACCCCTACAATGAAGAAATAAAACCTTTCATTCATATTAGCACTATATCAGTAAGAAGATCTGTTATACTTATCTGCTCTTATGTTATTCATAAATGTGAAGACTATTTTGGAAGAAAACTAGCATAATTTTTCTTGGTATAATTTTTTAAAGGAATAACTTAACAATATTCTCAACCAGCTCAGTATTTGTTTTAACTAATGGGCAGGTGTTCATCCTTCCCAAAAGAAATAGCAGCACATCTCTTGCAAGTTAACCACATCCACCTGAAGTAGAGTTCTGATACAAACTGAGTCACTTACCAAATAAGTCACCTTAGAAAAGAAAATTATTAGTAGTAGTATATACCTACTGTCTAATTTGCAAAATACTGATTTTCAAAAACCACCTAGGTGATAAACTAGGTAATTTATAATAAAGTAAGTGGTGTCAAAAGTACAAATGGGTCCTCCTGACTCTTTTAATATTTATTTTATTGGTATTTTTATAATCAGATACCCTTCGAATAGCACTATCCTTGTATTATTTGCAACTCTCAGCAATAAGTTGTTGATATTACTTTTAACAAAGCTTGGATGTCAAAAATGTAAAATGCATTTAATTAAAATAGAGGTTGTCTTCTGCTAACCATCCATTATTAAATGGTGAGTTATATAAAGACTTCAATAAATAAACAACTTCAAATTTTAAAAAGGCCTTTAAATAAGGTAATATATACAGCCAGCGCCTCAAAATGATGATTTTCTTGGTTATCCCAAACTAAAAATGAGGGAAGAAGGGGAGGGACAGCAGCAGGCTGTGTAGTCTTCTGGAACAATTTTAGCCTGAAATGAGACTCAGAAAAAAAAGCAAACTGCTCCCTCGAATGTTTAAGAAAAATATGATTCATTTTTAAAAATCCAACAGTTGGCCTAGAGAACAGCAAAAAAAAAAAAAAAAAGATTGTCTTACATGGAGCTAACAGACTTGCTTAAGCACCTTAATTTTTCCAGTGTTTATTTAATCTACTGGAATGTAAAAAAAAAAAAAAAAAAAAAATTATTTTAAATTTTAAGTGGAAAAGGAATTAAGGTAGCATCAATTAGGAAAGGACAGTTTTTTCACATATTTAGTATGCAATCCCTCTATAAGACAAAACAGCAATTAAAACTATTACAATTTGTATATTATGTAATCCTAGTCTAAAATAAACATGGACCTTAAAAAGTAACACACTGTGCAAACATATATTTAAATATGAATTTAAATATATGATAAATTTCAAATACAATTGACCGCAAAGTGACACAACCCATAAAAGTTCTTTACTATATGGCCTCAGAATACATGACTATAAGTAGCCCTGATACCTTATCACTGCACAGTAAATGCCTAAAATAAGCAATAATTCTGTGAGATCTGGTGTTATATCTATGCACCGCAACGATCTGCATCGATAACAGTGTTACCGCGCCTAATATATTCGATATACATAAGTTTCCAAACGACCATCAGGAAGACTTCATGAGAAGAAACGGCTGCTAAATCATACTCCAGTTGAAGAGCATTTTAACTCACCTCAAATGTTCCAAGCCACATTACAGGAAGACTAATTCAGGAAGCAGAAAGTAAAATTTAAACAATCCCTAAAGGCGTAGGAAATAGTAAAACGTGGCTAGATTGACCTTAACAGGCTGTTGATAAGTCATGCGGCGCATTTTCTGAGCTTCCCCATCAGCCTTCAATTCCCTTCCTCGCCTGCCCCTTAGGCCCCCTCACACAAACGACGCCCCAGCTGACGAAAGTTTAAAGGATGAAATCCCAGGGGCCGGTGAGATGGAGACTTAACTCCCAATAAAGTGTTAAAAAGTCCTTCTGCAAAAAGATCCACCAACCAATCAACGTCCTGTCATCATACTGACCGTACTGTCCCTCAACTGACTCCCTCCTGTCCCTCACCCAGCAAAAAATAAAATAAAATAAAGCAAGCCCGGCACCTTTCTGGTTCCACAGAAACGTACCCAGGATGGGAAAGCACCTCCTCGGCGGCGAACGCCTCCGGACCGGCGTGTGCGCGGCCCACAACCACTTCGGCCAAAATCCTGGAGTCTCGTGCCCGGGAAGTGGCAGCAGTAGTTGCCTCTTCCCCGAGAACTCGGAGCCCAGGAGCTGGCCAGGAACCGGCGGAATCGCCCCCTCTCGGGGCTGACCCCGAAGGTGTCAGTCGCGGCCACTCCCGCCCCGGCGCAGCTCCCATTCATGCTTGACGCCGCAGAGGGTGCCGGCCCCGGGGCCCCGGGCCCCCCGCCCTGCCCCCGCCGAGGCCGCGCCGGGGAGCGCGTGGGGAGAGCTGGCGCGGCGGCCGGCAGCATGGGCCAGACACGTTGTCGCGCTCCGGCCCGCCCGCCGCCCGCAGCCAGGAGCCAGGGGCCCAGCGAAGGCGCCCGCTCCGCGCCGGCCCGGCCAGGCGCGCCGAGCAGCCCTCACGGCCCCCGCCGCCCCGGCCCCTGGCTGCCGAGCCCAGGTGCGGAGGGGGCGGGGCGGGCTCGGGTCCCCGCGTGGCGCGCCGCGACCAGCAACAGGGCGCCCCCCGCCCGGCCCCGGCGCGCGGCGAGACCGTTACCCGAGCGACGTGGGACCCCAGGCAACTCACCGACTCGCACCTCGGCCGCCTCCGCGCCGCCACCGCCGCCGCCGCCGCTCCCCTCCGCGCGCCGCTGCTGCTCTCCTTCAGCCGCAGGCGCCGCCGAGCAGCCCCATCTACAAACTCGGGGCTTGGAGTTGGGAATTGAAATTGCGGCTCTCACTCCCCTCCGCCTCCTTCTCCCTCCTCCCCTCCCTCGCTCCCCACTCTGCCTGGGCTCCGGTCCCCCGCGCCGCCGCCGCCGCCGCCACCACGCGCGCGGCCAGCTTCCCCTCGGCCGCCCTCCTCCTCCTCCTCCTCCCGCCGCCGCGGCCGCCGGGGCGCGCTCCCTCCGGGCCTCGCGCGTGCGCCGGACGTCAGGGAGCGCGCGCTCGGGCGCGCGGAGGCGCCACCGCCTCCGGGAAGCCGGGCCCCGCCCCTCGGCCGCGGCGCGGCGACCAGGTGGAGCCCCCTCCGAGCGCCCGCAGACGGCGCCCGCCGCGCCCCGGCCTGACTGCGCCGCCTGCGCCCAGCGGCCTCCCCCGGCCCTGGCCTCGAGCCGCGCCCGCGAGGGGCTCGGTCACACCCCACAGCCGCTGGGTCTTCCAGGCCTCATTGCCGCTGTCATTCAGCCCTTACTGATGGGCAAGAGACTCCAGGGGGCATGAAAGAGGCTCCTCCCTGCCCTTTCCAAGAGTTTACATGCAAAGAACCCAGTCACGGGGCACAAAGGATTCGTAGACCTGGAAGAAAAGCCTCTGAAAAATCTCCTCCCTCCCTCTTCACACACACCCCCCCCCCTGGTTCTGATGTGTGTTTGGCAGTTTTTACAGTGCTGACGCTGTCCTTCACGAACTTTCTCCCAAAGACCCAACCGGGGAGTGTGATTCACACCCGAGGAAATGGACAGACACTGGCTCCTTTCATAGCACCGAGGCCCCCGTGGAACTCCCGGAGCCGGCTTTGCGGGACGCTCCCAGGACACCGCTATGCAGCTCCTCCCAAACATCTGGTCTCCCCAGACCTCAGAAGGGGGCTGCTCCGTCCTTTCACCTTAACTCTGCCCAGAGTGTGGTGAACTGTGATGAGTGTCTGCTGTGCAGATGACACATTTTGACAAGAGCACAGATTTAATTTTTCAGTGGAAAGGAACTGGGCAATGCAGTGCAGCAGCGGCTCCGGCTAGAAAACACAGCAAGGCAATCAGAGAACTTAGATTCCCTTAACATCTGCCGAATCCCAAAAGATCTTGAACCTTCAGACCTGTGACGAGGGCTTTCGAAAAGCTGTTTCTTCCTAAAACCGATGAAGCTATGAGGATGTTGTTTAAATTTCACAAATGTTTACTGCCGTCTTTTCAAACCGTGGATGGAGAAAGCAAGTAAAACTTGACAGGGGAGGCATGTAACATAGGTGACCTCCAGAACTAGCCTTTCCTGGCTTCTCTTGGGCGCGTTGCACTGTCCTGCACAAACCAGGCATTTGATAAATGTCTGCAGAGTGAGTGAATGCATCATGGTCTGTTGGATTCAGTGATGGAGTTTCAAGCTGTATCATGCTCCCTCTCTGTGAGTGTGCTTAGCATGGAAGGGAGGGAACAGATACTATGGATGAGGTATATTAAGAAGGCCCAGTCCCCAAAACAGTGATTTTTCTCCTCAGCCTCAACCAAGCAGCAAAGATTAATTTACTTTTCCTTAGGATCATTAATTTTGCAAACCAACATTCAGGGGGAGTTTGCAGAGTATTAATTTAGAACCTTCTGTCCTGGAACAGCAAACCTGAGGAAGGGAAATGGGAAGCATTTAAGGGGACCTGAATATCCCAAGGGGTACAGAGTAACTTTGGGCCCATGTTGCACCCCACTCCCTGCAGTCAGGCCAACTGGATGAAATGAAGCAGAGTGGGTGGGTTGTGTGCCCAAGAGTGATGCAAAGCAGAGGCAGAATGGAAGAATGAGGTTTCTCTTCTCAGAGAGTCAGCAAACTTTTCAGGGCTTTCTTTTCTTCCTCCTTGCTTTGCAGGCCTATTTGCTTCCCACAGGCTATGCAGAGGCTCATTCCTGCTGAACCCTTGCCAGGCCCATGAATTTATATTCTCTCTATCTCTCTGACCCCCAACCTCATCACACCTCGTCTTACCCAGCTAGTGTCCTGGGCTCCTCTAGCGGGGAGAGGAGTGAATGTCACTTCTGGGTGTGATCCTTTAATTTTCTCAAGGCTCTTCTGGAAACAATAGCCCAACCTCCTTCTCCACCCCCATGCCCTGCAAATAGGATAAAGTTAACTGATGAAGTTTGTGGGAGGGAGAGAGAGCAGAGTCTCTACCTCTCTAATCACACCATGTACACCTTGATTTACAGCTATGACCAACCCTGCCAACTCCCTTATCCCTACATGTGCCAGGGATGCAGCTTTGGGGAGCAGGAATAAAGGGACAATTATCTTTCATTTACAGTTCCAAGTTTGTTCTCTTAAAAATGACAGCAGTCATTAGATGGAGACTTATCATGGTTGTAAGGCTCAGCCTCATCCTCAGAGCCAGAAAAAAATGATTTTGCCCCACAGCCATCTTCAGTTGCTTCTCTTCAGGGTGCTCTAGCCAGTGAAGTTTCTCCTTCAGTGTCTATATTTTATCAAATACTCGTGTACAGGTTATATTATGAAACACTACTTCTTTTTATAAATAATAGTACCACCTGATGACATTCCGCCCTTCCTCTGAATTTTAAAGATGGGACCTGCCAGAATAAATTTAAAGTGATTTAACAGACACATTGGGAGTCTAATCATTGCTTGCCAGCCCACCTTTCCGAGATGTCATCATTTCTGAGACACCACCCATCCATTTCCAATACCTGTTACAAATTCTTCATTCCAGGAGAGGGGAATGTTATGATTGAAAATGATGGGGAATACTTTTTTCGGTGTCCTTAATGGTCTGACTTTTCATTTCCCTCAAGGTTACTCTAAAGGCATCATAATTTTACCACAGCCCAATATCTCCCATCATAACTCAATTTAAAGTCTGGATTTTGAGTCTTAATTCTGGAGCATCCGTTGTTGGCTTTATTTCCTCCTTCAAATATGGACAAGAGCTTACATACTTTTAATGTGATTGTGTTTTCTCCTCTGACCTGCCTTGCTACTTCAGAAATGGAGCATTTTGCTAATAGCAAAAGCCACAATTTTTAGCAAAGCAAGTCCTACCTGCTCATTTTCCAACTAATCCATCATAATAAGAGCAGTGATGGTCCTGGAATATAGCTTTATGAAAAATTGCAACTGACATGCATCACAAAGTCCAACCAAGCTTTTTTGCAGGGTACTTTATTTAGCTTCATCCCTTTCATCTCTATTCACAAAGCTAGGTCAGACTTCAATTTCCAGCCTCCTTGCTAACCTTTCTAATTCAAGTCTCTCTCTTGCTTGTTTGCAGTTTTCCCTATACTTAGAACAGTGCTTCTCACTTTTGGCTTATCCAGAGAACTTCAAAAAACTAAAAAACCCACCGATGGCTGGGTCCCACCTCAAGATTTCATTGTTGTGGGGTGCACCAGGATTTTTCAAAGCTCTCCAGGTAAGTCTAATATGCATCCAGAGTTAAAAACTACAGAATATTGAGGTGGCTCCAAATTACTTCAAGTAATCAAATTAAAATACCTAATCCTGTACTTTAAGACTCTTTGCCAATTGACTAGAATAGTCCCCTTTCAAAACAGCTTAAATTTATCTCCTTCCTAAAGCTTCTCCAGATTAGTCTCACCTGGCTGCCTAAAGATTGCCGTTCCCAATTCTCTGGGCATTCCAACTGGCATTGGCTTACAAGCCCTTGGACCATAGTTGATTGTGTATATCATTGTTTTAATCTCGCTTTCATGAATATCTTTCAGAGGCTTTTCTTGTCATCTTAATCTCTCTGAAGTACCACTAGGTCAACAGACAATCTCAGAATGAACAGAAATGTCATTCTTAGCAGGACTTTCTCCTGTCTACATTCCCTGACACAATGGCCATTCATTTTTTTTTTTTAAATTACCACAATTAAAGCCAATAATTTCAAGGATTTACGTACTTGCGTTTTTTTTGTTTGTTTGTCTCTTGCAAAGGAAAAAATTATTTCACTATTATCTCCCCGACTCTCTTTGCCACCATTCATTTATTTTAGGCATTGGAATTTGGTTTCTACACCCACCTCCATAATAAAACTACTCTTTGCATCACAACTGATATTTGCATTCACATGTTCATTCATTCATTCACTCACTTATTAGTGGTAAATGCTGGGAATAAAATAATCAACATATCAATTTGCCCCTACCTAATGGTGGAGAGCAATAAGCAATTAAAGTATCACGTGATAAGTGCTATGTTATTAGTCTTAACTAGACACATTGGAATAGTGGGAGAGTCTTTGCTTAGATTCAAGCATTCCAACTTCCCTGCAGTGTTTGAGATTAAACCCCAAACCCCCACCTTTTCAAACTCTTTTCCTTCAACTTCCATGATACTTTACAATCCAGAAACTCCTTCTCCTTCTTTGATGATTCCTTCACTGCCCTCTTAACTTGTTGTATCACCTCCTCCCACTTAAATACAAACGTTCTACCAAGAATGGGAGAGATTTTTGAGGGAGCAAGTATAGAAAGAGGAGATCACTGTTTCTCTCAAGCATTTCCTGGACCCTGAGGGCTCTATCTTCAATGCTTCCACATGTATATCTACAGTTCTACTCTCCCTGGGGCATGTTTTCAACTTCCGGTTGAATATCTGCACCTGGACAAGTCATTCACAGCTCCAGTGAACATGTCTAAAATAAATGTATTGCTACCATCATCCTACTCTATTGCCTGCTGCAGATTTCCCTTGCTCCTCCCTCTTTTCTCCTCTCTACTCTCTCCTTAACAGATATAGCCCGCACCCAGGTCCCTTGAAGTCTGCTTTCTCAGGGTCAAGGAAGTGGATTCTCTTGTCAATTTCCTCTGGCCCTACAGGAAGTCTCCTTGCCCAAACCCTTGTGCACCTTAATGCCAAATGTCAATCATATCATCTCTGACTCTTCATTGTTTATGGGTCTCCATTCAGAAGGCCATTCACACAGTGATCTACAAGACTCCCCAGTGTGTGGATGTACACATCAATTATATCTTGCACCTTTATACAGGGGTGAGCAAAAGTAGGCTTATAGTTGTGAGGATGCATAACAGAATTTGGTCTTGTAATATTATTTATTTAATAATTATTGTATTATTTGCATTATAACTGTAGACCTGCTTTTGCCCACCCAATATTTCTGCCCTCTGTTTTTGCAGGAGTGCCTCCCCACATCTTTGCTGGTCAAAATCCAAGTCCTTATGCCCATCTCACATTCTTCTTTTCCATGAAATCCTTCCTGTCCCACACCAAACAAAGACCAACATTTTCTTTGAATTTCTATAGCCCTTTTCCCATTCTGCTTCATAACAGTATTATTTACGTGTTTAAATATTATCTTAACACTCTTTTCAGCACCGCCACTCCTAGCCCCATTCCCTTCTTGCTCACTCGCTGATAAGAGTCCAGGTGCGGTGTGCAGGAATGCCTACAGAACTTGGCACAACACCACTCTCACTACAGGCTTATTTGTTGGAACAGATAAAGTTGTTAGTTGGTGGACTTCTAAAATTAGAGAAAATTAAGTGGGGAAAAATGTTGCTAATTAGAAGTGAACTCTTGTTCTTGAGTATGCAAGTTACAGCTGAGAAGCTCTTACAAGGACAATCATGTTTCAGTCAGAGACCCTAACTGAGCTAGTTGGGTTTATCCCATCAACAGCCATTAATTATACTTAATTAACCCTTTGGGATTCTCTTTTAAAATTGGCTTCAAAATTACACCTCATCCATTTATACATCAGCTGAAAAAACAACAGCCCTTTTATGTACTCAGTTACTGAAGAAGATTTTAAAAGATACGGAAATAAGACAATTTTTTTTTTTTTTTTTAACCTGTGAATGTATCTGGATTGACAGGTCAGTTGCTGCAATCAGAATATGCTTCTCGGACCATGTTTGGGACTCGGAATAATAGGCTTTTCAGCCATAATTGTTCACTAGTTAAGAATGCCAGCAGTTTCTTTGCCTTTAAAATTATACATTCTGAACATTTTAGTCAAGCTACAACAGGTTTGGAAAATCTACAGGGGAAGGGTGAATATACAGTTTCATCTTTTTTATACTGTTCCCTTTACCCTTCGAACTGCAGATTTTTTTTAAAGTGGGGATTTCTACCTACTTGATTAAAGATTGAGTGGAATTCTATGTGGTCATTCATGTCATAATTTTGTTTAACTTTGTTTTTTATTTTTTGCTCCCCTGAGTGTATGCGTGTTTGTTGAGTGTCTATATTTGGAATCATTAAAACTTTTCTCGATGTAATATAAAAGACAAACGATCAAGCCAAACTGTGAATGTATACAGTGTCAGTATGGCATTCTGGGCTCACTGGAGAGGCAGAGAAGCATGGAGTTCTAGAAGGCAGACGGGGACTTTAGGAGGGTTTTATGGCATTATAATAAAAAAAAGAGTATCTGAATTTTGACTAAGCACAAGACAAAGGGTAAAACTCCGAGTCTGAGGCTCTTCCAGAAGATTAAAGAGCAGTCATGAGGGTAAAACCAAGTCAGGTTACATATAGGCACCTAAGTCATTTTGAAAGATGGTCAAGATCAGAGGACTGAGAACAAAGATGGAAGCAGGTGTGTGTGTGTGTGTGTAGAGGGTGATCAGAGCAAGCTGTTAAAAAAATCTAAGAATTGCCTCCTGCAACCCCCTCATTGAGGATCGAGCCCGCAACCCGGGCATGTGCCCTGACCAGAAATTGAACCCGGACCCCTCAGCCCATGGGACTATTCTCAATCCACTGAGCTGCACTGGCTGGGCCATACATTTCTTTACGTTAGGGAAAAAACATAATAAATTCATATATGGTTATTTAATAGTTTCAGTGGAAGTTCATAGCTGACTCTGAATCTATTTATTTGTATGTATATGTTTATATTTATGTATTGTTCGAATGTCTTCTATCTATATGGATAATTACTTTGCTAGTTGCTATGAGGGATACCACTCGGTGAAAGAAATTTTGGTGACTTAAAAGAGTTTCCAATCTATGATGGATGCCTGTTGTTTTTATCTAATATTCCTTCCCTTTTCTTCTGATAATTACAGCCCTTCTCTTTCTTTGAGGAAATATTTCCCTCACTACTCATTATGTACCTTAGATCCTGGTAGGGCTGCTAATCACCATACCCTTTCCATAGGAGTGGCCATGTGACCAAGGTATGGCCAATCAGAGGACCCCATCCCTTCAACCACAGTGATTGGTCCAAGAAGTAGGCATGTTACCTATATCAAGAAAATTTGGGATTTTAAAAATATACTACAGCAAGGACAAAGATAGTTTTCTTTTTTCTTCCCTCAAATCAACCTGGGAGAAACTCAGAAAAGGAAGAATTAGTCATGCCTGAGGCCAGCCCTACTTCTGGCCTTCTCTGGTTACATAAGTGCACAAGAACCTTTTTAACTAAAGCTAAATTGAGTTGAGTTTCTGTCACTTCTCACCACCAGAGTTCTGACTTACAGGCTATCTATTTGGGGAGAGAAGTTATGCATTTATTAAATATTAAGTCACAATTCAATCAATATATATGATTATATGGTACAGTTAGGTAAATAATTATGAAGATATTGACATGTGGAACTTAACATTTATTTGATTAATATTTTTTAAATTAAGATGTGGCGATTATAATTTATGTGATTCTAAGTCAATATATAATTTTCACAAGTTGAATACTTACTTAAAATGCCTTAAAGTATACTTATACTTTAACCTATACCTACTTGCCAAATCAGAAACATCCATTTGCATATATCAGAATTAAGTCATTATGGTATTTATATAATGCAGGTAATATGGTATAAAAGAAGAGTTTAGAATCAGAAAGCTCTAGGTTCTCTTTCTGGATTTGCCACTTATGAGCTCAGTAACTTTGGGTAAATTATTCAATATATGAAAACTTTTCTTATCTGCAAAATGGGCATAGTGATAGGCCCATCTGCAAGATATTTTAAGGGCTATAAATCAAATCTATAAAATGCCTGATAAAATTGCTTGCTCAAATAAGAGAGTCATTATTGACTATTATTTTCACAATAGTTGTAGAACAGCAAATGGCCATTTACTAATTATCTTTAATGTACAATTCTGAGTTTTAAGAATGCTCTTAATTGAATTTTCTTTCCTCTCAAAAAAGACAAAGTTTCCATTATATCCGCTATTGTTAAACATTGCTTAGGAAGTTCTAGCCAGTGCAATAGACAAGAGAAAAGATATGGTTATTAATGGAAGGGAGCAACAAGTTATTATTTATAGATAATGAAATTATCTCTCTAGATAACCAAAGATAATCAACTAAAAGAGCTAATAGAACTAAAAATATTTAAAAGATACTCACATCTGGTCAAAACTCATAAAATGCAGTTACTTTTTCATAGACATGATAGCAAGATAGAAAATTAAACCGAAAAAAGGAAATATCTCATTCACAATAACAACAAAAATGTGCCATACCAAAACTGAAAATAAAGCCAACATAATTCAAACAGACCATATTGGAGATCGGAGGGATGGGTAGATTAATGGCACAAGAGTCAAGAAATGCATCCATGTAGACATAGAAATTTGGGAATGCAAAATTATTATTTATAATTTATAGAGAAAGTTTAGATAACAAAAAAGTGGCATGAAGATAACTGGCAAAAGATTTCAAAAATACCATCCAAAAAATAAATTCCAGATGAACTAAAGCTTTAAATGTAAAAATTAAACCATATAAAGAACTAAAAGAAAATACACCATTACACCAAGACATAAACTGTAACCAAAAGATTAAAAACTGTTATGTAAAATTATTTGGAGAAAAAGATGCTATAAACAAAGTTGAAAATCAAATGGTAAATTTAGAAATAAAATAGAAATTCATTACAAAGTCTTGAGTCATCATATATAAAGGCTATCTAAAAATCAATATAAATATAAATAACCAGATCTAGTTTAAATTAATAAATGACAAATGTGAGCTTGATTGAATCAATGTTCTTCAGTATTGACCTTTACACTTGGTATTTTATGAAAGTGTCAATCGAATAGAATCCAGCTTCTCACATTATTCTTTAAATTGAAAACAAAGAACTTTTTTTTTTTTTAAGAAAAAAATGATTACTTGAGTAAACTTGATTCCCAAAGTGTAGGGATTGTACCTGTTCTAAATGAAGCTTTTTATATAGTACCTAGTTGGGTGCCTCACACAGATGGTATTAATGATAATGATGATGTCTATAAAAATGTTCACATAATATGTGAAATATTTTATAATCATGTGGACTTCTTTATGACAGCAAACATGACTGATTAGATCAATATCATTTGAATATCGTTATGGGCTTGACTTTTTTAATTCTCTTTTTTCATCTTAATGATATCTTAGGCTCAAAGAACATTAGCAGAATTAATGGCAATTTTTCATGTTATATCCTTTGTGGAATTCTGTGATAGAAAAAAAGTGGTAAGGTCTTATGAGATGTTACTATGTAAATAGTTGAATAGAGATTTCTTTGAAAATATTGTCCTATGATTTTTTTTAAAAAATCCCAACTAGAGTGTAGGCAAAAAACAAAATAAAACAAAAAACAAGTTGATTTCTAACCCTTTCCTGGTACAGTTATTTTACCTGGTAGGTGCTGGCTAAATTAACCAATTCAACTAATATTCATTTCAAGCACCTAGAATATGTGTCAGCGAGTATGCTAGAAACATGAGCACAAAGGTTACTGAGAAGGCATGGTTCTTGTCCTCATGGAGCTCACGGTCTAGACAGGGAGACAAGCAAATGTATCAGACTCACCGCAGGTGCTCCAGTAGGGAAGGTCCAGCGGCTCTGGGAGCACACAGAACAAGTACCAAGCTCACTCATTCAGGTGAAGTCGTTCTCAAACCCTAGCAAACTACTTAAATTACTTATTGAATACCAACTATGTTCCAAGTACTAGGCACTCTTCATATTATGTTCAAACATATGCACATTTTGAGAATTATGTACTTATCTTTAGTTTAGTCACACTGTTTAAGGAGTTTACTGAGATGGTAGAGGACAGCAGTTAACACACTGGCCTTAGAGTGAGACAGCCTGGTGAGTCTTGGCTCTGCCATCAATGAACTAAGTGGCCAAGTTCCTCGATATCTTTGAGCATCAGGTTATTCCATCTGTAAAAATGGAGATATGGGTGAGCATTCATTGAGTTAATTTATACAAAAATTACTTAACACAGTACCAGGACTTAGCAAAGGCTAAATAAATGGTAGCAAAAAGTAAAATAAAATAAAAGGTAGCAAAAAGTAAAAATATATAAAAAGACCACATATTTATTAATTCACCAAAACAGATTATTAACTTAATACCTAGTATGTATCAACAGAAGTAGTATATCGATTATGTACCATAAGAAGGGTCCATTTGGCCCATAAGCTTTTCAGGAGTATGAAAATATTGGAGATCTGCAACACTTTATTGGTTCCAAAAAAACATGATGAAAAGGGGGGGGGGGGAAATAGTAAGTTAAAACAATAAGTATTTCATTAAATATTTGCAAAACATTATTGTTTAGTATTTCATTATATTTAAAAATAATTTCTAGGTCAGGTTTCCTACTTTTTGTGAGCAATGTGAGTCTGATTAATGATTGTCTAGAAATCAGAACCTTTTGAGAATTAAACCAGTTATTTGTAGCTAAATAATTTTACAGGCAACATTATAAAATCATTTCAAAATATCATAGCAAACATGTTATGTTGATTATGAGATGTGAGCTGATTTTAATAGATTCAGTATAAAGGGTGATAAGGTCTAGAGAGGTTAGAGTTAAAATAGTTCTGTTAGGTGTTGGCTAGTCAGGCAACCTAGTATGTGACCCTAGTTCCTCAGTGAACTCATCATCTGGTAGAGAGACAGATATACAATCATTATCACACTACAGCGTTATAAAGGATGTAATCATGTCTTATATGAAGTACAGTAGTGACAAAAAGGAAGGTAAGATCAATTACACCAATAATTTGGAGAAATTGAAGATAACACAGGTGGGACTTCAGAAGTGAACAGCAGAGGTTAGGTGAACAAGGTCGGGAAAAGGAAGAGTACTCACCACAGGGACCAGACTTGGAAGTCAGGAAGGTGTGAAGGTATGTTCTGAGGAGTGTGCAACTCCAGGAAGCATCTAGAGGAGTGACAGAGAAATCTGTCCTGTAAAGGCGGATGGAGGAGTGGCTTTGTCCTGTAACAATGACAAGACACTGATCACTTCTTAAACTATCAGATTTCTGACTCAGAAAGGCTGGTCTGGTGGTAGTTGTGGCTGTTCTTCTAGAGATTAGGGCATCTATTAGGAAGCATTGATCAAAGCCAAAGAACAAAACTTGGGCAAGGGAGGAAACCAATCTTTGTTGAAGACCTACTCGATGGAGCAGCACGCTAAGTCTCTCACACAGACTATCTCATTAACCCTCACAGCGCAGCTGAGGGATGGACCTGACCCATTTTAAAGAGGAGGAAGCCTTGGAAATGTCATTATTATTCCAATGTCAGGACATTAACACATTGTTGACTGGCAATTTTACGCAGAAGTTATGTCACCGGCTATTTTTTCATAATTGAGTATGAAAGTGAAACAATCTAAATAAACTTCAGTATACTTTATTTATACATAATGAATTTAAATAAAACTGTACATATCTGCTACATATTATATTTTATACATATTATATATTCTAGTAATTTCTTTGGTGTGGTATACTGTATAGCAATCACCTTTTGAAACACACACTTTATACGTTCTAGTTGGTTTTTTTTTTTTATACCAGTGACTATTTTTTCTAAAACGTGGTCCTTTAGTTGCCCTGAAAGCCTAAAAGGTGAATAAATGTAAGGAGCTCTTTTAGAAGGACCAGAAGCGTTAGGTTCTGAGCGGCACTCATTTGAACCAGCAGGTACCCATTCCCTGGCTACTTCAAGAATATAGAACAGTGTGCTGTTTTTGAACTTCGACCCTTAGGGCAAAGAGTCACAAATACATCAATCCCATATTACCCTGAGTTTCAAAAATGGAAATAGCTAATGCAAGGCAAACATGGGTTAACTCGTGAGCGGTCAACAATTTAATTAATAAGCGGTGAGTCAGGCATAGTCTCTGTGACATGGAATCATTTATGTGTTTATTTCCATATCATGCTGCCTTTCCAGGGCACAGATCATGACGGCTTGAGTTAAGGCAACAGCAACAACGACAGAAAGAATGGACAGGTTGGAGAGATGTCAAGATGAAGGTCTCCCACCCTGGCCAGTTTGGCTCAGCAGTTGGAGCATCGGCTCACCAGATTGAAGGGTCTTGGGTTTGATTCCAGTCATGGGCATATACCTGGGTTGCAAGTGTGAGCCCCAGCCCCAGTAGAGGTCTTGCGGGGGGTGGGGGGCTGTCGCTGGTCAGTGTGTCTCTTTCACATTTATATCTCTCTCTCCCTTCCCCACTCTTCCACTCTCTCTAATAAGTCAATGCAAAAGTATCCATGGATGAGGATTTTTTTAAAAAACCGTCTCCCAGAGTTGGTTTCTAGACATGGGGAATGAAGAAAAGGTCTGGGATGACTTCCAGATGTGGGGAAAAGATAAAAGGATGTAGAGGAGCTGATTTGGGGTACAACGCGGGATTTCAGAAAGCACAGTGGAAATGACTGGGAGGGTGAGCAGCCAGCAAAGTGACCTTTAGAGAGGAAGCACAGAGCAGTGCAGGCTGAAGATGGACCCTCTCCCAGCATTCAGTCAAAACCAGACCTGGGTCGGTGACCTCAGGAGCATCCCAGATGTTCAGGGAGCCATGGAGACCTTCTGGAAACTCAGCATCTAGACACCATCTACCTCACTGGGCTGGGTCTTGAGTGGTCACTGCTGAGTGAGGACACATATACTAGAGAAAGTTTACTCAGACTTTTAAGTTTATCTTAATGTGTCAGATTAGTAAAAGTTATTAGAGTAGAAAAAAATGAAATAAATCAATTCAAATAGGTTGTTTCATGAAGGAATTCTAGTGTCCCTACTTATTAAACAGCTTCAAGCCTCATGTTGGAACCTGCTAGAAATGCAAATTCTGGGGCCCTACCCAAGACATTGAACTGGAGTTGCTTTCTGAGAAGAAAGAGCAGCAATATGCATGCTCAGAGCATGACCTACCTCTCCTCGCTCTCTTCAACTTCTCTCCCTCCCCGCCCCAGTTCTTTCTGAAAATTGAGATTCTCTCAAATCCGGGAGATTTTCAGAATGAGTTCAACAGAGTTTGTGATGCCATTCTCTAGAGTTAGAAAGAGTCAAAAGGTAACAGATACTGAGGTAAGAGAGGGCTTTCTAAGCTACAAACCAGAGCAGAAGTTAGAAAATAAAATTATTAATAAATATGACCACAAAATATTTTAAAACTCCTCAAGGGTAAAACTCAGTAAACAAGTTAAAATATAAGTTACAAACTGAAAAATAGCTATACCATATGTGACAGACAAGAAGTAATTATATACTTTATTAAAAAACAACAACAAAAAAACCACTCTTACAAATAGGAGGGGGGAAAATAACAATCCCAATAGAAAAATGGTCAAAGAATAGACATGAAAAGGCAATTCACAAAAGATGAACCACAGAGGCCAATGAAGGTTTGACTTCATGAAAATAAAAAATGCATTTTAAAACAAAAAAACAATTTTCACTTGCAAATTGGTTTAAAATTTTTAATAATAAATACCTAATGTTGGGGGTATGGGAAAATAGACATTATCATAAATTACTTGGAAATATAAATTGCCATAACTATCTCTGGGAAACAATTTGGTAATGCATCAAAAGTCCTGAAAATATGCATATATTTGACCCAGCAAGAGGATCATGTTGATCTAAAAAGAATTCATCCAAAGGAAGTAATCATAGATATGCACAACATTTGTCTATATAAATATTCATCTTAGTATGTGTATAAGAATGAAAAATTGAAAACAACCTGAACTCTAACAATAAGTTGGAGGTTTATTAGATAATATATATCATGTCTCTAAAAAAAAAATTACTGTGCAGTTTTAAACAACTATGGTATAGATGAAAATGTAATAAAATAAAATCATGTTTATAACATATTATTAAATCAAAAGTCACCTAATAAAAGAATATGTGTGGTAGTATTCCCATCTTATAAAAATATACATGTGTATTTGTACATTTCTGTGTCTGTCTCCATCTCTACCTATATATCTCTGTCTCTGTCTTTATATCATCTATATCTATAAGAATGGAGAAGTAGAATGTCTTTGAGGACAAGGATTTTGACTATCTAGTTCACAGTATAACTTCAAAATTTGGAATAGTTGCTGGGCACATAGCAGATATTCACCACATATTTACCTGTCAAAATATTAAGTTTTATTTCTGATTGGTGAGCTTAAGGCACATACATGCTTTTTCTTTATGTTTCTCTAGATTTTCAAAACTTTCTACAATAAAATTGTATTCCTTTTTTTTTTTTTTTTTTTAGTCAGAGAAAGAGAATAGATTCTCTTTTGAAAAAAATGTTAATGGATAAAATTAGCTATCTATAGACCTGATCCTAAGAGCTAATTGTCAATATGGGGCTCATAAAATTGAAAACACTCAATTCAATCAAGGTGAACTGAGCAGTGTTGTAGGAAGGTTGACAAAGACATAATTATAATTCAGGAAACTTAAGTCTATTCAGCTGTTTTGCATCGCCCTTGGACTATGACTTCAAAACTTTCCCACCAAGTATCCTAAAAGAGAAATCTCAAGATTTTTAAAACTTCAGGGTGAAATTTTTCAAGGTGTGTCCTAAGCATTCATTTAAATGTTGCATTGTGTTTCATACAATATTAGTTTATTGTATATAAAAGTACTTGAAATTGTGTACCATTAAGTAAGACTGATTCTCCAGAAAACCCTCGGTGTTATTCTATGGCAGTGGTTCTCAAACTTCCTAATGCTGCGACCCTTTAATACAGTTCCTCGCCCTGGCCGATTTGGTTCAGTGGTTAGAGTGTCGGCCTGCAGTCCAGAGAGACCTGGGTTCGGTTCCTGCTAAGGGCACGTACCTCGGTTGCAGTTTGTCCCCTGCCCTGGTTGGTCGTGTGGGTGGCAGCCACTCGATGTGTCCCTTTCACGTCGATGTTTCTCTCTCTCTCTCTCTTCCTCTCTCCCTCCCACTCTATCTGAACAAAAAAATGGAAAAATGTCCTCGGGTGGGAATAAAAAAAAAAAAAAAATACAGTTCCTCATGTTGCAGTGACCCCAACCATAAAATTATTCTCATTGCTACTTCATAACTGTAATTTTGCTACTGTTATGTCTTAGGTGACCTCTGTGAAAGGGTCATTCGACCCGCAAAGGGGTCTTGACCCACAAGTTGAGAACCGCTGTTCTATGGTTTGTGTGCCCACTGGCCCTCCTTGGGTCTCTTTAGGAGTATTGCTTAGGCAAGGGTGGAAAACAGTGTTAGCAAGCAGGACTAGCAGAGTCTGCAAAAGTGGAATCAAGGAGAGAATCTGTTAGCATGTGTTAAGAAGAAGTAGGTTGACTAATTGACATTCATGCGCCATCTGCTTGGGATGTATGTCTCTGCAGAGAAGTCTCGTAGGGCGAGAGTTAAATGAGATATAAAGAGTTAAATACAACACCTGTGGTAAGCTCTCAATAAATGCTAGCTAGTTGTTATTAATTCTTATTACTGTAGAGAATTTTCACACCCAGATGCCACTACCACTTACATTATTAAACTAATTAGCATTAGTCTGATTCAATGCATGCCAAGCTACATTCTCACGTGACTACCCATGCAGATTTTTCCCACAGGGAGCGAATGATCAAAATAGGTTTGTGCAGCCATATTCAAAATAGGTTTGTGCAGCCATATTTACCTTTGGGAATTAATAAATCAGCTAGTCCTATGATACTGTTTTCACAGGACCTGCAATCAAACTTCTTTACCTATGGAACGGTGAACTAGACCTGGGAACATGGTGATTTTATTATGGAGAGGCTGCTCTTCGAAGCATAGCAGGACTGTCTTTCCTTTTCAACGATCACTTATTTCCCTAACTTCCATTGACAAGAGTTATATTTTCTAGTAAGTTCCATATTCCCTAAAGCAGCAGATTTCAAAATAGTTTGGCCATGGGCCACAGTAAAAAAGTACATTTTATAAGGTGATTCAGAACTTAACATCAAGTTTCATGAAATAACACCTACCCTAATTACATTAGTTAACTAAAACAAGAATTATAAGCAAACAGCCAATATCCTGGGAGCCACAGGAAAAAGCTGATAGTACCTTCCTGTTTAGTCTGCATTGTCTTCTCTTTCTGCTTATTCTGTTGTCCAATCTGAACTGCATTGATCTATACTTTATACATATGGTCCTCCACCTATGACCCCTGGCCAGCCTTGAGCTCTCAACATCAGTATGAACCCACTTACTGCTTATATCTGCAGCAACCATTAGTCTTGCCTGGATATTTTCCAGGACAATTTAACGTTTTATTCTATGATCCCTGGCTTTGGTTTAGAATATAGTCTCTTGGGCCCCAGTCCTCTGGTTTGCCCTGGTTTCTTAAATTCTGACCTCAGCTTTACCCAGAGGACTTATGGTGACTGGGCACCCTTTTATCCCTATTAAATGTCCCCATTCACTCCCTTCTTGTTCCGGGCACTGTTCTCCAGTCCACCAACTCCAGTTTGCCCACACTTTGTCCATTCCAGCCCGCCTCCATCTTCCAAATAGAACTGTCTGTCCACTCTAAGAGGAATAAGGCCTTCTGCTCAGAGCTTAGTGTGTGTGGGAGCAACGTTATGAATGACTGATGAATGTTTTCCTGGCGCTCACAGACTACCCTCCCAATAAGGCTCTTTTTTTTATCTTGATGATTGCTTTTTTGTAGACACAGGAAAATAATTTCTGGAATCAAAGTATTATGGGTTCAAATCCTTGTTCTGCCACATTACCTGTGTGACATTGAACATTATTTCATCATTTGTAACCTCATAAATGTTCTTTAAAGATTAAATAAAATAAATAAAATTTTGTACAATGTAAATGTTTAGTGAGGCAGCTAGCACATGATACATGGTGAATAAATGTTAATCCATTCCACTCGCTTTTATTCTAGTTAGTAATGCATGAAGATAAGATACAGTCGTCGCTATCTGCAGAGGATTGGTTCCAGGAACCTGAAGATACTAAAATCCACGATGCTCAAGTCCCTTATATAAAGTGGAGTGGTATTTGCCTACAACCCACACACATCCTCATGCATACGTTAAATCATCTTAAATTATTATAATACCTAATACAATGTTAATATCATACAAATAGTTATTATACTATATTGTTTAGGAAATAACAACAAGAAAAAAGTCTGCACGTGTTCATCTAGACACAACATTGTAGGCCTAACTACATAGTACACATCAGCAACAACATAACATTTCCCTCTCCCCCACCCCCCGCCCCGAGTATTTTTGACTCATGGTTGGTTGTATCTGTGGACGAATATGGAAAGCCGATTATATATTATGACAGCATGGTAATATTAGTGTGTCTTAAACACACATGCTAAAGACTTCATGTGCTTTATCTGATTAACTAAGACTTGATTTTAGAACAACTCAGCAGGGTTCCTTATCATTTTGCAGATGAGGAGAGTTGAGGTCTAAGGCCAAGGTCACAAAATTAGTAGTATGCAGAGCTGGATTTGAATCCCAAAATTAGAAGGGTGTCCAAAATTGTTCACCCCATTAGTGGTATAAGATCCACTGGGGGTAGAATTCTTTGCAGATTGGATTCAGATTGCTCATAATATACATCTGTATAATTACATTTCTTGCCTCTCCCCAGGATGAGGACTCTAGGCTTCTTCCCATTATCCTCCACCCTCCACTAGGTTAGGACCACTCGGAGAAATCTTCGGGATGAAGCAGTTGGAAGAAGCAGCTAAAGGTCCTGACAAAAAGCATTTATGAACATCCTGACCAGCATTTTCACTCACCATTCTGCACAGTCTGCAGTGGTCGGTATCAAAGGTTCTGAATAACGGATTCCATCCAGGCCAAGCGGGGCGGGGAGGGGGGCTCTGGCTGGGCGTTTAGTTCACTGCCTGACTCACAGAGCCTCCTGCCTTGACGACGCACTTCGCAAACACATTTTTGATAATTCCGAAGGCCATTAGGTTAGTCTGAGCCTACCCACAGTCCGTCTGCTTGTTTTGGATAATAACGCGTGCTTTTCTAGCTGTGCATTTTCAACCTTCTGGCTTTGTTTCCCTATGGCTTGAACTTTTGAGCTTTTAACATTTATGATGTTTTTCAAGCTCTTAGAACAAAATCAGAATGATCATTCTAGCATTTCAGAGGACTTGGCTTTGTCCATTTTCAAATTGATGTTAAATCCAGACAGAATAGCCTGCTGTTCGTTATTCTTATACTCCAAATACACATATACCAGGAAGCATTTAAAACCGGACAAAACCAGTTTTCATTACCTCCATTTGATATGTGCATCTATACATTTTTCTTCTTTTCCTTGAATTTATTTTTGGAATATGTAAAATACGTACATGATTCCAAAGCCAAAGCTATATAGCAAGATTGATTCAATAAAGTCTTACTTTGCATCCCATCTTCTCCCCCTCCCTTCAGATACGATTATTTATATGCTTTTAAGCAATTTTAAAGGTATAATACATATACAGTGATGTATTTACATCATGAGTGTACAGCTTGATGAATTCTTATAAACTGAACATACCCATGTACCCACCACCAGATCCAGAAACAGAACATTTCCAACACCCAGAAATTGCCCTTCCCACTCCTCTGCCATCTTCTCCAGAGATAACTGCTCTCCTACTTCAGCACTTTAGATTCGTTTTGCCAGGTGTAGAATTATATCTAAGTGGAATGATACAATATTTATTCTTTTTTTTAAATCCTCATCAGAGGACATTTTTGCATTTATCTTCAGATAGAGCGGGAGGGAGGGTGGGAGGAAGAGAGAAAGAAACATTGATGTGAGAGAGACACATCCAGTGGCTGCCACCCACGCAACCCCAACTGGGGCCAGGGACAAACTGCAACCGAGGCACGTGCCCTTAGCTGGAACCAAACCAGGGACTCTCCAGTCCGCAGGCCGACACTCTAACCGCTGAGCCAAACTAGCCCGGGCTATTTATTCTTTTTCATTGTGCTTTTTTCACTCAACAAAAATATGTTGATGAGATCCATTCATGTTGTTGTGTGTAGCAGAAGTGTCCATTCTTTCATTGCTGTTCATGTAGTCTATTGAATTGTACACATAGTATACCATAATCTATTTATCCATTTTGCTATGGATGAAGATAAGCCTTTTTAGTTTTTGGCTTAAATCAATAGTGCTTCTTAGAACATTCTTATATGCACCTTTTAATGCACATATATACTTCTGGTGAGTATATTCCTAAGAGTAGAAGTGCTGTATGTATTCAGGTTTTTGTAGATATTGCCAAGGAGTTTCTAAAAGCAGATGTTCCAATTTACACTTCTTGTAGCAGTGTAAGAGTTCCATTTGTGTCTCATCTTTTCCAATGCTGGATAATTTCTGTCTTCGTAATATTATCTGTTCCAGTAGGTATTTCACTGTGTGTGCTTTTATATTATTTTCTCTGATGGCTAATAATTTTCACTCGTTTTTGGTTTATTCTTCCACTGTTTATTTTTTGCAAAAAAAAGTATGCACACACACACATCCCTTTATCATACGAAGGGTAGCAATCTCTATACATACTGTATTTTGTTTAGCACATTACTTTTTTCACTTAAATGATATATCCTACATATCTTTATATAATATTGCATATCAAGAACTTCTTTATTTCCTTTTACATCTGCATAGTATTCAATTGTGCAGATGTGCCTTGTTTACTCAATCAGTCCCCTATTGATGGGCAGTGAGTCTGTTCCCAGACATTTCCTATTATAAATATGCTGCAATTAATAGGCTTATGTATGTCTTTTCATATTTTTGCTATTGTACCTTTGAGATAGATTCTTAGTACTGGTACTACAGTGTCAAAAATAAATTAACGTGCAGTTTTGTTAGCTATTGACAACTTCTCCTGTGTCAAGATTATGTTATTTTACATTCAAGTGATCTTGAAACATGTACCTATATTTTATTCAATAGACCCTTTCTCTTAGAATATTCAATTGCCAGGGAACTAAGACACTTGTAATTTTTTTTTTTACGTGAAGAATCTTTGAAAGTAAAATTTTTAGTTATCTATAATGCTGCAGCCTCATAAGTACTTTAATGTTCCTTAAATGTGTATGTCTTTAAACTGAGTTAATAATATAATGTGTATTCTTAAATATTTATATAAAATATGGTTTTTAATGATAGCATATTAATCAAGAATCTTTTAGTTGTGAGGCATTTATTGATTTATATAACTGGGAAGTCCAGAGGCAGTTTGGCTAGCTTCAGGTATAGTGGGATCCAGGGACACAAACAATATTGATAAGAATTCTCTCTCTCTCTCTCTCCATCCTTCAGCTCTGCTTTCCTTGGTGTTGTCTTCGCTGGCAGGCTTCATGCCAGTTTTTCTTTGCTTTTACAGCTTCATTCTCATAAGGCAAGAGGCCTTCTCTTGTCAAGCACCTACATCTGTCCCCCCGCAAAAGGACTCTGGCCCTGAATGAGTCATGAAAACTCCCCCGATGTCAGAGAAATTTGGGGAGGAGAGTCCCTCAATTGATGGTACTGTCAAAAACAAACAGAATAAAGAGAGCCGAGGTCTCCAAAGGAAAGGTTGAAGTGCAGCCCCAAGAGAACAGACATCTGCAGAAGCTACAAATTCCATCTGGATACACAGTAAGAAATTCACACTCAGGTTGTTTCTAGGTCTGCTGGTATATGTTCTGTTGTGATTTTTTTTTTTTTATCCTCACCCGAGGACATTTTTTTTATTTTTTGTTTAATAGAGGAGGGGGGGGGGAGAGAGAGAGAGAGAGAGAGAGAGAGAGAGAGAGAGAGAGAGAAACATCGACGTGAAAGGGACACATCGAGTGGCTGCCACCCGCACGACCCAACCAGGGCCAGGGACAAACTGCAACCGAGGTATGTGCCCTTAGCGGGAACCGAACCCGGGTCTCTCTGGACTGCAGGCTGACGCTCTAACCGCTGAGCCAAACCGGCCAGGGCTGTTGTGATATTCTTATATCCTACACTTTTATTTCTTTAGGATATATCTCTAAGTGGGGATTACTGGGTGAAAGGATGTGAATTATGACATGTATGGTCCAGTCTTTCCAGGGTGTTTGTAGTATTCAACGCTCAACAGCCGTGGATAAGACTGCTGTTTGACCACACCCCAGGGAGTAGAATGGATTTTAATTTGAAAGAGGTTAACACATTGCTTCATGCTTAATTTGCACAAAACGATAAATATCTGTTCTGTTTATAGCAGGCATTCATTATATAGCTCTACACTTGATTAACATTTCATATTTTTCTGTGTTCTTTTAAAAATACCTACTTGTTCTTTTTCCAGTTTAAAAGAAAAATTGTGAAATGAAAGTAAGGACAATGCATCAGATAAGTGCAAAAATGTCAACTTCTTACATTTGCTCCTTTATGCTTAGGAATTATGAGATGATCTGAGCAATTAGGTACAGCTGTGTCACTGAGCGGTGCCTTGGGTGTGAGGGTACCTGGTCATCGTTTCTTCAGCTCTCCCATCAGAGCAGGGTGGGGAACCTTTGTTCTGCCGAGGGCCATTTGGATATTTATAACAGCATTCGAGGGCCGTACAAAATTATCAGCTTAAAAATTAGCCTGCTGTATTTGGTCAGGTTAATTTGATGAGGTGTGTGATGTGAGCTGGTATTGATTTCTCAGGCTGTATACAGCCCATGGGCCAGATGTTCCCCACCCCTGGAGAGCTTCCCCAAATATACATGCAATCTAAAGAAAAAATACTTGCTATAGAAACTAAAAAGGCAAGTCCCCTTGTCTTTCTTCCCACCAGATTGTTCCCCATAAGCCCTTTTATATAGAAAGCCTGGAGCTACCACTGACTTTGTTCATTGCAGCGGTTCTCGGAGGAGAGACCCTGAGCCAGCAACATCAGAACCACCTAGACACTGGTCAGAAATGCACATGGTCAGTCCCACCTCAGATCAGCTGTGTCAGCACTCAGTGCAGAGTGTGGGAATTAAAATATACATAGCGTTAAATTGACCATCTTAACCATTTTTTTAAAAATCCTCATTGGAGGATATTTTTCCATTTATCTTCAGCTAGAGCAGGGAGGGAGGAAGAGAGAGAAACAAACATCGATGTGAGAGAGACACAATGATTGGTTGCCTCCTGCACAACCCCAACTGGGCCGGGGACTGAACCACAACTGAGGTACGTGCCCTTGACCAGAATCGAACCCGAGACTCTTTGATCCATGGGCGACACTCTAAGTGCTGAGCCAAACTTGCCAGGGCCATCGTAACCAATTTTAAGCATCCAGTTCAGCAGTGTTAAGTACATTCATAATGCATGAAGCCATCACCAACATCCATCTCCAGGACTCCTTTTATCTTACAAAACTGCAACTCTATACCCATTGAACAACAAAGCTCTATTTTACTTCCCCTCAGCCCCTGGAAACCACCAGTCTACTTTCAAATTCTATGAATATTTGATTACTCCAAGTATCGCCTATAAGTGGATTGTGATTGTAATTGGCTTATTTCATTCAGCATAAAGTCCTCAAGCTTCATCCATGTTGCAGCATGTGCCATAATTTCCTTCCTTTTTAAGGCTGAATAATATTCCATTGAATGTACATATTGCGTTTTGTTGCTCCATTCATCTACTGATGGATGTTAGGGTTGTTTCTACCCGGCAATCTGTGTTTTAGCAAGCCCTCATATAAGATTAAATTTGAGAACCACTGGTTAATAGGAAAGCATAGTGATTAATGCCCTCTCGACAGACCTAGAGTTCTTTTATAGAATGTAGTAAGCTATACAGTGAGTCCTCACGGCATCATTGATAGGTTCTTGGAAACCGACTTTAAGCAAACAACATGTAATAAAACCAATTTTACCATAGGCTCATTGATATAAACAAAAGTTAAGTTCCTATCGCATATTTCCGGTCACAAAAACATCACCGAACTTCTAAACTAAGGCTCCAAACACTTCAAATACAAAACATTTAAATAGATGTGAGTTATTCATACATTTAAGAAAGATGAATAAAAACAAGTAAGATAATTATTTTCTACCCCACTGATTTCAATTCAGGGTCAGGGTGGCCAAAGCCTCTCCTGGCAGGTCAGGGCCCAAAGCAGGAGCCCACCCTAGACAGGACACCCTCCCCTTGCAGGGCCGCTCACACTCACGCATGCACTCACTCAGACTGGGGTGATTTAGACGTGTCAACTCACCTCGTGTGCACATCTTTGGGATGTGGGGGAAAACTGGAGTCCCTGGAGAAAACCCACACAGACATGGGGACAATGTGCAGACCCCACACAGACAGTGGCCCTGGCCAGGAATCTATTCTTTTCATCAATGTTATAATGACATGTTGAATGAAATGATGTTATTGGAGGATCTGCTGTATTGATTCAGCAAGTTAATCTGTATGAAGCCTATGACTCAGGACAGAGAAGTACAATACCTCTTTGCTTTCAGTAATCTTACAAGGATCCAGTGTATAATGCTATGGTGACAAATGAAAAGTATTTAGTAATGTTTAAAATAAAAAAATGTGTTGCTTTAAACAGGAATATGTATGATGAGCCCTGGCTGGTGTGGCTTGGTGGATAGAACATCAGCCTGTGCATCAAAGGGTCTCAGGGTCACTTACCTGGGTGGCAGGTTCCATCCCTGGCCCTGGTCTGGCACATGCAGGAGGCAACCGATTCATGTGTCTCTCTCACATTGATGTTTCTGTCTATCTCTTGTTCTCTATCCCCCTCCCTCCCTTCTACTCTCACTAAAATAATTCAATGGAAAATATCCTCAGGTGAGGATTTAAAAAAATAATAATAATATGTATGATGATAAAGTGTTAAATTAGGCTAATCTGATCTTTGAAAAGTAGAAACTGGACAGGGATGAAAACTTATCAAATTATGACGGAGGCGGGTAAAAGAAAAGAAGTAATGATGATAAAGAGCACCTGTCATAAGTAACATGAGGGTAAACAGAAGCATTCTATGTTATGCTCAACATGGAGTTCAGTGAGCTGTTCATGAGTTAACGCTATAGCCATTTTGAATGAGCTGAATCCCTCTGCAGTTATCAGGGACATCTGTGGTTATGTCAACTACCATAACAAGGGTAGTCAAATCTCATGAAACAGCACATTAACTGACAGCCTGAGCTTGTCACTCAGTCAAGGACCTCATGGTCATGTGCAGCACTGCATACCAGCATAAATAAGCTTTGGACGGGGATGTTCAACCTGCCCACGAGAACCACAGCTGGAGAATCCTGCTGGCGGCGGACTGTAGTACTAGACGGGCGAATGATGCGATTTGATATAGGAATGTTAATTCTTACTCAAGAAATGAACACAAGTATTTGATTCTAATACATCTTATTTGAAGGAGAAAATGATCCAAATGATGATATACCAGATGCCTGGCAGAGAGCAGGTATTTAGAGTGAATGAGTTTCAGATATTTATTGAGTACCTATCATATGCCAGCTAAAGGGAGGCCCTATTGATACACAAATATAAATAAGTTAGCAGGCTCTCTAGTAAGTGAATACTATCCTCTTATTTGTGTTGCATCTCTAGTTCTCTCTACTAGATTAAGTGCATGAGCTTGGGCAAATTATTTAATGTCCCTGGGTCTTCGTTTAGTCATCTCTAAAATTGGGTGTGTGTAGGTACCTTGAGATACAAAGATGGATGAGCTTTAAGACTTCTTATAGTTTAGAATTCTGTTTCTAATGCTTTACTTGGGCATGGGAGTGCTCTTATTAATTAATTCATTCAGCAGTGTGTATCGAGTATGTGTAAGACACTGTGCTATAATTTTTCCATAACTTATTAAAATTACTTTCTTTTTTATCACTATAAAACAGCACCACTAAAGGTCAGGGAGAAAAATCTTTATAAATAGATCACTGTAAAACTCATACAGAAATAGTAAGCGCTCTTTGGATCCTGGCACAGCCCCAGTCAGGAGGTAGGTTCTCTTCTCCCTTCCCAGAGTTTTCAGGTTTCAAGAAGTACCATGGGAAACCCTGTGGTGGGTCTGCTTCTTCCCGATGCCTTCACGAAACATTGCTCAGCAACATCTTTCCAGGCTTTTCCACCAATCAGCAGTACCATGCAAAAAGTTGTAAGAAATCATTTTAGAGGCATTTGGTTATTTAAACATTTGGGTTTTTATAAACACATCCATCCCAAGTGGAACAAGCAGATGTTGCTTGATTTTTCTTTTTACCTAGGGATTTCATGGTATCTGTTTTTCAATTTCCAACTAAGTATTAAATGCTTGTATAAATTAAGTGTTTCATTTAATTAAGCTTGAAAATGTATTTAAACTTTAGATCAGCCTAGATAACTTGGAAATAGAAACAATTGGAGCAATTCTGCCAGTTCAGGCTTGATCTAGAGTGCATTCCGTTTTGAATGATGTAGGCTTCAATAAGTACAGTTCTAAAGGTTTTTAGGCAAATGAACTCTAAATTCTTGAGTCTTTCAGGGCTGTATTTACATAAGAACTATCTCGTTCTATCTCTGCTTCCCATCATTTAAAAACCACCCCATTAGAGCACGCTCTGGTCAAGGTGGTGGAGAAGGTAAACACTGCACTAGCCTCCTCCCATGACCACATCAAAATGACAACTTAATTGTGGAACCATCTGAAGACTAGCTGAACAGAAATCATGTAAGTAAGGATGTAGAAAAGAAGCCACATCACCCTGGCCAGTGTGGCTCAATTGGTTGAATGCCATTTCGTGCACTGAAAGGTCACCAGTTCAATTCCCAGTCAGGACACATGCCCAGGTTTCAGGTTCGCTCCCCAGTCAGGGTGCATGTGGGATCCAAGCAATTAATGTTTCTCTCTCACATGCATGTTTCTCTCTCCCCCTTTTCCTTCTTCTCTAAAATCAAAAAGGAAAAAGAAACCACATCGAGACTGCCTGTATAAAATACAAAAATTGAAAAATTCATTTGTATAATCCTGTTTAGATACAATTGTATGTATTTGAATATATATATGCATATTTATGCATGCAGATAATTATAACAGAGAGAGGAATATATATGAGTACTGATTTGTAGAATAACAATAATAAATATGAAGGGGGAAAAAAGAAAACAAACAAACAAAAAAATTACTCCATTAGTTGGGCCTGAAATGGATAAGGAATAAGCCTTTGCTTAAGATGACAAAAGGGTGTCGTCTGTAGCACAGTACACCTAAGCAACACTTTCATCACAGCAGAACACCTTGACTGACATCCACGATAAATATATTCCCGAAAAGTTATCTCACGTCCCTAATTTGAACATCTTGCGACTTTCTGTGCTTATGGGCTATTATTGCTCTGCCTCTTGAAATATAATTGAATTCAGTGGTTTTTATTTGGCAAAAATGTATAAACTAGATTACTTATTGTTTGCTATACGGAGGCTACAAACTAGACGTAGTTGAGAAAAATGAAGTGTGATTTACATGCCCATCTACATCAGTGATTTTCCTCAGAGATGCGAAGGGCATGATTTGACAATCACAGACAGATTTGTGAAGTATAATTCCCTTTTAATGAATATGTGTTCCAGACAACGTCCTTTCTTATGGGGGCAGTAAATCTGTACTCTGTATCACATAAGTACTTACGTAGACATTTAGGAATGTGTTCTAGATATATATTGCCTCCTGCAGAACCCAAGCAGGCTGATTCTTGCTGCCTTTCTAACCTTTCGGAAAGTCAGGCTCTGAGAGCCTTTACAGACCCAGCTCTGAGGATGTGAGAACTTGCCCGAACCTTCTGTCATCTTCTCTGCATCTCTGCTGTCTCCATGCAGTCTTGGATAAATTCTTCTAACTCCTGTGCAGTAGCCACCTAACGGTCTTCCTGCCTCCAGGTCCAGTCTGCGCTCCATGCGGAGTCCTGCTCATCTGGAAATGCAAATCCAACCCTGTCACAGCCCTGCATGAAACCCAGAGTGGTTCCCATCACTTTCAGGGTACAGTGAAAATTTCTTAGCATGTCATCATCGTCTGGCAGCAGCCTCACTTCCTACCACTGGATACACCTGTTCTCTCCTTCAGTCTTACCTGGGTCAGAGTCCTCCACTTCGCTCCTGTCATTCTTTCTGCTTAGAGCACACTTTTCCGGCTTCTTGACTAGAGAGACGGAAATGCGTCCTCTGCTTCTGATGGGGGCGCTTCACTGATTTGCACACTGAGTTAGCTGCCTTCTCTCTCTGCTCCCACAATGCCCTGTGCATGACACTAGCACCATCCGGACACCTATTTATTCATCTGTTCTTCTCTCTTTCATTTAGCAAGGACCCTGCCTTTTCTGTAACCCTAGCCATTACATTTTCCCCCTTACCTACTGTACTCTAGCAACCACAGGAGTAGTTTCTCAATGAAGACAGGTTGCAAGAATGAATTCACTCACTCGTTCATTCATATTTTGGTCAACTTTACTTTAAAAAGCTCTGTTACCTGAGAACGTGTTTTGCTAGTAGCATTGTATCCACGACATCTGTTTCAAAATAATTCTGTGCTTAATTGTTGCACTTAGAGGATTTCCCATCAGCGTTAATATCCCATAACATCACCTGGGCGGCAACCTTTTATGCAGCATGGCAGCTCATGCCAAAAGATAATGAGAACAGGCTCTGGGACCCCAAGCAAATATTTTAGAAATATCTACTGTATGCTTACTTAGTCATTGACAAAGAGTTTTCCAAGGTCTGTCTTTTTATAGATTCCCCCACAGAATAGGAGCTGTTTGAACAGGACTTTCATCTATACTCTGCTATTTAACGATTGAGTCAAATGCTTCTACGTGCAATGTTAAAGAAACGCTTTTTTTCTCCCCCCCAAAATTGTACCTGCGATGTGTTCATATAAGTACTTTCTTTATTATTAGCTGGTGAGCAAACTGAAAAAAGCCATTGCATTTCAGGCTGCAAACGCCAGCTCTGACTTTTCGGGTGTGGTTAGACCACAGATGTTTTACTGTGCAAATTAACTGTGCCCAGGACTTACGTTTCTCTTTTTTAGATTTCCCTTCGGCTACACAGAACTTGGTGCTGCCATAGCTCTTACACTAGAATAGTGATTCTCAAGCCAAGCAAGCGTACCGCTCAGGGTACAGATGGCAATGTCTGGAGCCATTTTTGTGGCTGCATCCTGGCGAGAGTAGTGAGAGTGATAATAGTGTTTAGTAGGTAGAGGCCAGAGATTCTGCTAAACCTCCTACAATGAACAGGACAGCTCCCCACACACAAGTTTATCCAGCCTGAAATGTCAACAGCATCGGGGTTGAGAAGCCCTGAACTAGGATGAAACAGGAAAAGGTGTGATTAGGTGCTGGAAGCAAGAATCCTGGATGCCTGTGATTGATCTTCTTCCATGATATGGAGATGTGGGCAGTTCACAACATAGCTAATTGCTTCTTCAAGGCCAGTCGGAGAATCTCTCTTGTTCCAGTCTGCTAAGACTGTCTCTTATATAGCACAATCTAGCCACACAAGTGACATCCATCACCTTTGCTGTATTCTACTGATTAGAAGCAAGTCACAGGTTCCACCTGCACTCAGGTGAGGATATTATACAAAGATGTGGACACCTGAGGGCAGGAACCTTGAGGACCATCCTACGGTCTGTCCACACAGCCTATTGTTGTCTTGAGGGCAGACATGGAGTTTTGTGCTGTGTCCACCTGGTTAAGCTACATGAGATTGGAAGGCAGAAGTGACAAAGTGGTCATTAGTCTCTACTGGTTGTCACGGTCAGATCAGTGATGAACAGATGCAGAGGGGCCTGGCCAGTTCCAGCTGGTCCCTGCCCAGCTCCTCTTCCCCGCTGCTGACCAGCAGCTGCCCCAGGCCACCACCAGAGACTGAAACCTACAGAGGCCACAGCTGCACAAAGGCAACAGCTTCCTGTCACCCTCCTCTCAGCTCCGTCTTGGCTGGGAGTTCGGTTTCTGACACTGACCAGCTAATGACTCCAGCTCCACGCTAAGACCTCATTCCCCAGCTCCTCACAACTGTGTGAGGTCAATTCTAGAAGAAGCCCCTTCTTCCATAATACACAGGGAGCTGTGCTCCACTCTCCAAACCCTGAATGATACAGATAATGTTCCACATTACAATCAGAAGACGTTAAGTGTACCCTTTGTGCTTCTCACCGTGCTAGGTGCTGTGGTCAGTAAACTCTAACATCACAGTACTTCCACTAGAATACAGCCTCTCTGCTCTGTTTACCACTATAGCCCCAGGGTCAGGAATAGTGCCTGGCATATAGCAAACATTTATAAATACTATCTTCGGGAATAATGAATAATACTTATATGATCTTGGTGATACACATGTGTGTATATATGTGTATGCATATATGTATGTATATATACATATACATGCAGATGTGTGTTGATATTATATATATAGTACCCAAGGAAAGGTCTCCATAGTTCCTACTGTCATTCAAATTAATATAATATAATTAATATAATAAAATATAAACCAATTTGCCTAGGAGATTCTCTCTCTCTCTCTCTCTCTCTCTCTCTCTCTCTCTCTGTCTCCTAGGGAATTTGGTTTCTTGGTCAAAGATTATCTTCAGGGCCTGAGTATATCTTTTTCAAGTTTCTTCTAACTGCCCATAACACAGGTGTCCATTTTGCCTTCTCTTTGCTATTTATTTTCACTACCTGCCATGTCAGATAGTCAATGCCTCTACCTTTAATGGTTAGAAATTATGTTTTATTATAATTTTATACTTTAATAACTATTTTTATTAGACTACAGTTATTTTATTTTAATAGAGAATTGCCTCTTTTTTTTTTTTTTCCTGTATTGATTTTAGAGAGAGAGGAAGGGAGAGGGAGAGAGAGATAGAAACCTCCATGAGAGAGAACATTGATTGGCCACCTCCTGCTTGCCCCCTACTGGGTATCGGGCCCACAGCCTGGGCATGTGTCCCAACTGGGAATCGAACCAGTGACCTCTGAGCCACACCAGCCAGACTAGACTACAGTTTTAAGAATTCCACACCAACGCATTTTTCAAAAATCTGTTGATTTATAAATTTGAAGTAAAAAATGTTTCTTGTTTATACACAATGTCATCTCAGTCTTTGATAAAGACTTTTCTGGAATTGGGCAGCAGTAAGGGACATTAGGGACCACAGAGACTCTCCAGCTGCTAGAAACCACAGTGCGCGGCTTAGGCAGTACTCCACCCTGCCTTCCCCTAAGGATGTTCTGAACTGAAAAACAGTCAGGGGCCAAATTAGACACCAAAGGTATTTAACTACTAAAATGATAAGGAAGAGGATATAACATTCGTGCTCAAAATAAATACATGGAATTTGCAGACAATAGAGAAAAATTAGGAAACAAGGCCAAAGTATATTTATAGATCTTGACCATATGCATCATCAGCAATGGGAAAGTATTAGCATATAACCTTGAGAGAGACAAAACCCTTTGTAGACAGTGTTTTCTTCAGAAAAGTGTGCCCATTTAGGGAGGGAAATTACTATTTGTCATTAAATTTAATAAAATAATAGCCAACATGATTAGAAAAAAACTTTAGTGATCACCTGGTCCAATCCTCTTATTTTGCAGATGAATTAACCAGGGTCCAGAGAAATTAGGTACTTGTTCAGGTCATGCTAAGGAATCGGGTAGAATCTAGAAATTTTGAAAAAGACTTATTGTCTCTAAACATTCTGAGTCATCATCCCTGAAGTGGTCCATTCTCTCTTTGAGCCATTAGTTCATGGACTCTTTTAATTTTTGGAAAACGGTTGTTAGAACTCTAGGATCTTATCTGATAATAAAAAGACTGGTCTTTTCTGGTGGTTATGTCCCTCTCATTGAGTAATATATTTAGTTCCAGGGGGTTTTATTTTCATTTTTTTTATGAGGGCATACATTTTTGGATACTAAAAAGATCATATAATTTTATAAGGACTCTAACACCATTCCACTCTTAGCTATATATCTCAGTATAACCAATAGTTGAAAAAAACAAGCAAACAAAAACAACAGTAAGAAAACCATTTCCTCTATAATAGTATCAAAAAGAATATAATACTTAGGAATAAGTTTAACAAAGAAGTATATATCTGAAATGCTGAAAACTACAAAATATTGTTAAAATAGAAATAGACCTAAATAAGTGGAAAGACATTCCACGTTCTTAGAGCCCCCAGATTTAATGTTGGTAAAATGGCAACATTCCCAAATCGATTTGCAGAGTCTGCATAATTCCTCTTGAAATGAAAGATTACCTTTTGTAGAAATTGAAAACTGATCCTAAAATTCACATGAAAATGCAAGGGAACCAGAATGGCCAAAACAATCTTGACAAAGGAGAATAAAGTTGAAGGACTCACACTCCCTGGTTTCAAAACTTAGTACAAGGCTACAGCAATTAAGACACTGAGGTACTGGCATCAGGAAAGACATATAGATCAATGAAATAGAATTGAGAGTGTTGAATAAACCCTCAGGTTTATGACCAATTCACTTACAACAAGGATACCAAGATAATGCAACCGGTAAAAAATGGTACTAGGAAAACTGGATGTCTGCATGTAAAAGAACAAAGTCATACCCCTTCCTTACACCATGCACAAAAATGAACTCCAAATGAAATAAAGACCTACATGCAAGGCTAACAATATAAAACTCTCAGCCTTGGCAGGTTGCTTAGTGGTTAGAGCGTCAGCTTGTGGTCCCGAGAGACCGGGGTTCAGTTCCCGCTAAGGGCACGTACCTCGGTTGCAGTTTGTCCCCGGCCCTGGTTGGGTCATGTGGGTGGCAGCCACTTGATGTGTCCCTTTCACATCGATGTTTCTCTCTCTCTCTCCCTCCCACTCTATCTGAACAAAAAATGGAAAAATGTCCTCAAGTGAGGATAAAAAATATATATATATATATATATATATATATATATAAAACTCTCAGAAGGAAATCTAGCAGTAAAACTTTGTGAACTTGGGTCAGGTAAAGTATTCTTAACTATGACAACAAAAGCACAAGTAACAAAAGAAAAACTAGATAAATTGGCCTTCATTAATTACCACCCCCCCACACACACACACTTTTTTTTGCTTCGAAACATACTGTCAAGAAAGTAAAAAGAATGGGAGAAAATATTTGCAAATAACGTAGCTGATAAGGGACTTATATCCGGAATCTATAAAGAACACTTAAATTCCAATAATATAAAGACTACCTACTTACTTCTAACAACAAAGATAATTTTTTAAAAAGACTACCTAATTAAAAAACAGGCAATGAATCTGAATAGATATGCAAATATGCCAATAAACTAAAGGATGCTCAACATCATTAGTCATCAGGAAAAAACAATCAAAATCACAATGAGATACTACTTCATACTTACTAGGCTGGTTATAATAAAAAGACAACCAATAACCAGTGTTGGTGAGGATACAGAAAAATCGGAGCCCTTTGTGCACTGCTGGTGAGACTGTAAAATGGTGCAGCCTCTTTGGAAAAGTCTGGCAGTTATTCAAAAAGTTAAGCAGAGAGTTACCACATTACCCAGCAATTCTACTCTTAGGCCTGCGTCCAAGAGATAATACAAACATATATCTGCACAAAAACATGGACAGTATATGAATGTTCAGAGCAGTATAGTTTATAATAGCCAAAAAGTAGAACAGCCCCAAACTGATGAATGAATACATAGATTGTGACATATATATGCAAAGCAGTATTATTCAGCTCTAAAAAGAATAAAGTACTGATGTCTGCTACTACATGGATGGATCCTGAAACACTATGCTCAGTGAAAGAAGCCAGTCACATATTATATGAATCCATTTATATAAAATGTCCAGAATGAGCAAATCTGAAGAGACGGAAAGTCAGTGAATGGTTGCCTGCAGCTGGAGGATGGGAGGTTAATGGGGAGTGCCTGCTAATCTGCGCAGGGTTGCTTCGTAGGGTGATGAAAGTGTTCTAAAATTGATTATGTTGATGGTGGTACAACTCTATGAAGATACTAAAAACCTTTGAATTAGTCATGCTGAATAATGATGTTTTGGTTCACAACATACTGCATATATGATGGTGGTCTCATAAGATTATAAAGGAGCTGAAAAATTCCAATTGCCTAGTTGTAGCCGTGGAAATGTCCTGATGTAGTAGTGCAAGGCATTGATGTAGATGATGCTGGTGTAAACAAACCTATTGTACTGCTAGCTGTATGAAAATATAGCAGTATAATTATATACTGTACATAATACTTGACAGTGATAATAAATGACTGTGTTACTGTTTTATGTATTTACTGTACTTTTTATTATTATTTTAGAGTGTCCTCTTCCCAGTTACTAGAAAATAGTTTGCTGTAAAACAGTATGCCATGTTATGCTGGGAGCAGCCTCATAATCTTGTATTTACTGCAACTCTTGTGCTTGATTTAATCTCATGTTGTTTTGTACAGTAAGATGCCGTACAGGCTTATAGCCTAGTAGCCTAGGCTGCACCATATATCCTAGTAGGCTGTTCCATCTAGGTTTCCATTAGTACACTTTATGATGTTCACACTACGAGAAATAGCCTAATGATGCATTTCTCAGGGCATATCCCATCATTAAGTAGAGCATGATTGTATATACTTAAATAGATCAATGGTAGTTTGTGAGTTATAGCTTAAGCTGTTCTTTTATCTGTATAAGGTATACACACACACACATATATATATACTTTAAACATTACACAAATTATATATTCTTTTTATATTAATAAAACTGATATAAAGTACAGTAAAAGTGTTTTCCAAACATTTGCCATATGCTTCCTGGATAGTGCTGTGGATATACAGACCACTCTCTCTGCACCCAGAGAGCACTTCAGTGGGTTGATTTATGGCCTTCTGTGGGAGCCATGGATAAGCCCTATCCAACAGATAGACCTCGGCTTCTGTGTCCCTAAACTTCACTTAAAAGTGAGTCAGAATCACCCTGGCCAGTTTGCTCAGCGGTTAGAGCGTCAGCCTGTGGTCCAGAGAGACCCAGGTTCGGTTCCTGCTAAGGGCACGTATCTCGGTTGCAGTTTGTCCCCAGCCCTGGTTGGGTCGTGCAGGTGGCAACCACTCAATGTGTCCCTTTCACATTGATGATTCTCTCTCTCTTTCTCTCTCTCTCTCTCTCTCTCTCTCTCCCCACTCTATCTGAACAAAATATGGAAAAATGTCTTCGGGTGAGAATAAAAAAAAAAAAGTGAGTCAGACTCAGCAGTCACTGTGAGGAGTCTTACTTCCGTCCTTCTATTCTTCATCCCTGAAATATCAATATGTTGTAAAGTGTCTAAGCTCATCATAAACTTAAACAAAAACTAAAAAAAAATGCTGAAATCCATGGGTTCTCAGCAAGTAGACAATGGGCATTTTTTTTTTTTTTTTTTTTATCCTCACCCAAGGACACCTTTCCATCTTTTGTTCAGGTAGAGTGGGAGGGGGAGAGAGAGAGAGAGAAAAAAACATCGACATGAGAGAGACACATCCAGTGGTCGCCACCCACACAACCCAACCAGGGCCTGGGACAAACTGCAACTGAGTTATGCGCCCTTAGTGGGAACCGAACCCGGGTCTCTCTGTACCGCAGGCCGACGCTCTAACCGCTGAGCCAAACCGGCCAGGGAAATGGGCAAATTTTTTAAAGGGAGGATTTTATTCTTTTATCTCTGTTTCTTTTCTTTTTCTTTCTTTCTTTCTTTCTTTTTTTTTTTTTTTTTTTTTTTTTTTTATAGCTGAAGGCCCTTCATTATGACTTAAGCACTGAGTCATGGGCAGATGGAAAAAAGTACTCAGTGTCTGTCCCTCCTTTAGATCTAGATTAAAAAATAGGCATGTTACATTTGAACCCTGATCATTTCTAGCGTTTTATCTGCAATCATGTTGCCTCAGTCATTGTTCCAGTACTATGTGCTGAGCACTGCGTGTGAGTTAAAGATACATCAGTGTCAAGGTTAGACAGGGTCCACACTCTCAGACAACGTCCAATTCAGCGAGGAAGCCAGACATTACAGAAATCGGTGTGAAGGGAAACTGCTAGATGCCATGGGAACCGCTAACCTATGGAAACAAGCGAGAGGTTTATGCGGAAACCTGAAGGTTGAGTAGCCACAGGTGAGGCGGTGGGAGGTGGGGGGAGGGGTGGTGTTGGCCGGAAGGAAGTGTTGCAGGCTGGAGAGAAGCACAGAAGCAGGTCCCAGTGCAGGGAAGGCTAACAGCAGGAAGTTCACCCAGCTGGGTGCAGGGCTGGGGAGAAAGGCTACAAGGTGAGACTGAGGAATGCAGTGGGGATGGGACAGACAAGGCTTTAAAGACTATGGTGAGAAGTTTAGGCTATTGTGGCGTCCCTGGGAAACCACTGAAAATGTTTAAGCAGTGGAGGGCTGTGATCAGATTTTTAAAGAGATCCCTGTGGCTACTATGTGGAAAACTTTTCAAATTTGCATATCATGACAGAACATTTTAAAAAATTCAATTACACATCTTTAATTCACAATTTTCTTAATTTCCGCAACTCATAGGAAGCTGAACATTTCTTTATAAGAAAGGATAAGTAAAATTCCACATTCAACTGATCCTATTTAATCACTGGGTTATTTAGGGACAAAGCATAGAAAGTTTGTTTTCAGCAATATTTTTCCTCATTCCAGACATCTGAATTTTGAAGTCCAATAAAAATATGAACAAAGACCCTTTTAAATTTTTAGAACAAATGCCACAAAAGCAAACAAATGGAGTGCAGAAGAAATTATCTGAGGCCCAGTGAGTAGGGTGGGCAGAGTCTGTGGGTGGTGGTATGCAGAAAATCCAGGCACTTCTCTGTCGGCTTTGAAATAGGTTGAGCAGGATCTAATGCTTAAGTCCTTGTGGATGTGACAACACCCCAGAAAATCACAACCTTAGGCAAATGCCAATTTAGAAGAATAAGAAGAGAGGATTAATTTCTCTTTGTGGCTTAAAGACATTTCTCTTTAATTTCAATCTTTTAATTAATTCAACTAATACCTGTTTAAAGTCTATGTTGTGTAAGGAATGGTACTAAACACTAAGGGGCACATGCAAAGATGGGGAACCACAGTCGTCCGTAGAGAGCCCACCTGTTCCAAGTGAGTCACTTTTTATTACAGAAGAGTCCCACAGTTTATTTGAAGGACTTAATAGATCTGATCTTGACCCCCTCAAACAAAGCAATATTTTCCATAAATTATTTACATAACAAGTAGTCTGTAACTCTAATAAGCCATGTTCTCATAAATAAAAGTTGGGGCATATGGTATAAAAGGTATATTCATGAGACAATAGGACAAACTATATGAAATCACACAGCCCGTGGAATTCTAGGACACACTGTCATTTATCTGTATCACTGTATTGTCAGCATTACAAAAGGACTCCGTGGTGAGGGAGACACTCCACTTTGATCTGCACAACACATGCCTGTCAATCATCCTACTACTTCCTGCGTTCAGGAAACCAAGCCGCACAAGCCCTATGTGGAAGCTGACTGGTTTTCACTTTCTATTATGATTGATATCATTATCCACATTCCACCATAGTCTCTTTGGGGAGGGTTGGTTTACACTCGTGTTTGCCACCAATCAAATTTTCCTCCTTTCCTCATGTCTGAAATGTACTAGAGAACAAGACGATAGATGTTTCACCATAAAAAAAGGATCACAGGATATATGAGCTTTAACCAACACTTTGATCATATGCTTTAAAAAAATCTGTAATTAGAACTAACAAATGCCAATAAAATTCAGGCATTTGTATCATTTTCTTGTATAAATAAAAGTTAACAAATGAGCTGAAATGGGAAATGATTCTTAAGATTTAATGTGGAATATTTTCTTTGAAGTAATGCCTGAGTCTGCACATTTACTCAAGATATTCGCTTAATTCAAAGCATTCATTTTGATTAAACCTTATTTCAATAACATTGGGCCTCAATATCTTCCTGATTTCTAGGCCCCCTCCCCGTTAAACAGGAATCTATTTTAAAAGAAATTCCAGATTTATAAACAGAGTAGGGTGCTGATGCTAATTTCATTTTTCTAGGTTAGACTTTCACATTTAGAAAGGTCATTCCCTTTTTTTTTGAATAGCAAACATTTAGCAGGTGTTTATTAGGTGTCAGATCTAGCTTTTGATTCTGAAATACAAATAAAAGTCATATTTTTCTGTTTAAAAAAGCTTCCCTTTTAGGGAAAGAAGTAGGCTCATTAAAAAAAAAAAAAAAGACACTGAAGTGTGTGGAAAGTGCTGACAAGTAGTGAAAGCAGAGTAGGAGCTATGCAGAGAGCATCTTGAGGAGGAAACACTGAACTAGAACCCTGGCAAAAACAGGAATTTGTGCGAGGAAGGAGGAGAGAGGAGGCATTCCATACAGAAGAAACACGTGTGCAAGGGTTCCTTAAAGGGCCTGGTGTCTGGGGGAACATTGGCCTGAGCTCAGGATTCATGGGGTGAGTGCAAATAAGGTTAGAGTATAAATAGTCCAAGATAATAGGTGAAAGGTCACAGCATTCCACCAAATTCTTCCAGACATTTGTGATGTATTTTCAAATTACCTATTCATCTTTCTCCTCAAGTGGATCACTAAACATAATTATTCTATAACCTGCCTCTTCTTGATACATCTTAGATGCAATACAAATCAGTAGGTAGAGATCTATTTCATCATTTTAAGTACCACAGCCCTAATATGGATGTATCAAAATCTACTTAATCATTCCTCTTTAATGAATATTTAAGATGTTTGCAGTTATTTGCTGTTGCAAATGGTGCTGCCTTAAATATTCTTATGCATTTATCTGTATAGTTCTAAGGGAATATATCTGCAGGATAAATTGATGGTCACTGAGCGTGGTAAATAAAGATTTGACTGATATTGCCAAACAGCCTTTAAAGAAAGGTCACTCCCTTCCCAGTAATGTGAGCTTGTTTCTCCACCCTCCCAGTACCCACCCACCCTTTCTGTTGATCATAGCAGTACTTATTTCTTCTTATGAAATTTCTTATACAAGTAATTATAGTCTCTGAGAAAAAAACTTAGAAAATGAAAATAAGAAAGTAGAAAAAAGTCACCCTACGTTTCACCACCCAGAGATGTCTATTATTAAGATTTGGTCTGTAGTCTGCATTTTTTGCTATAGGATAAACTTGTTCCCTGGTTGGACCATAGCTGAGAGAGAGACAGAGCTGGTGGATGGAACAAGGAGATCCCCCCTCCACTCCAGATTTCTGGTAGTTATCTAGTCCTGTCGATGCAAGGGGACTGGGCAAGCCGCTAGGGGAAGAATCCAAAGGGTTTCTGCAAGTGGCATTCAGAATTCACTCAGGTGGTGACTCTGGGATAGCTAGAACAAGCCAGACTAAGTGTGTGACTGAAGGTTCCTGAGAGAGAGCCACCTGATGAAAGAAAGAATCTGGCATAAATGCCCACACTCCACAGTAGGTTCTAAGTGTCTGTGGGCAGCCACATGTCTTGGGGACATAATAGTAGCTGTTAACTTGAAACTTTTCTGACCCAACCACAGTATTATAGTTCCATTTCTCGCCTTCCAACTTCTGTGCTATTGTCGTGCATTTTACTTGTGTAAACACTATACAGTCCATAGTTCATGGTTATCATTTTTGTTTAAACAGCCTATAGTTTTTAAAGAGATTTAATAGTGGAAAAAAATCTTTTACATTTACCACATAGCTTGCATTTTTTATCTCTTCATTCCATTGTATTTCAATCTGGTACCATTTTCTTTCTGTATGAGGACTTTCTTCACATTTCTTGTAGTTTAGGTCTGCTATGGATTAACTCATTTATTTATTTTATTTCTTCGCATGTCTAAAATAGTCTTTGTTTTTTGGCTCTTTTTGTTTTTGTATCCTCATCCAAGGATATTTTTCCATTTATTTTAAGACAGAGTGGGTGGGAGGGAGAGAGAGAGAGAGAGACACCGATGTGAGAGAGACACATCAACTGGCTGCCTCCTGCACAAACCGCAACTGAGGTACGTGCCCTTGACCGGAATCGAACACACAACTCTTTGGCCTGTGGGCTGATGCTCTAACCACTGAACAAACCCAGCTAGGGCTTGCCTTTGTTTTTGAGAGCTATTTTCTCTGGGTATAGAATTCTAGGTTAATAGTTTTTTTCTTTCAATACTCTGAAGATATTGCTATCCTCTCTTCTTAATTGCATTTTTCCCCAGGGACATGTCTGCTGTCATAGTACTTTTCTTCTGTATGTGATATATGTTTTATCTCCAGCTGATTTAAAAATTTTTATTTTTTTAAATGTTCTTTTCTCTTGTTATATTTGGGATACTTCCATTGTTTCGTCTTCAAAATTCACTATTCTTCTTCTTCTCCTTTCTTCTGATGTTAATCTCATCTAGTGTATTTATATTCCCACACATTGTAGTTTTTATCTATACAAGTTTGATATGGGTCTTGTGTATGTCTTCTAGGTCTCTAACTTTTTAAATACATAAAGTAGAGTTATGATAACTTTTTTATTGTCTTTAGTTGCTAATTCTAACACCCGTATTAGATCAAAAACCCCTGTGATGAATTTATCTCCTCATTACAAGTTTTATTTTCTTTCTTTTTTGTGTGCCTCTTACATTATTTTTTATTGGATTATAGAGATTGTTTGTGTGTGTGTGTGTGTGTGTGTGTTTTGCTGGGTGCTGAATATTTTTGTATTCACCTAATGGTCTTGTGCTTTGTTCTAAAATGCAGTTACATTACTTGGAAACAATCTGATCCTTTTGGTGTTGCATCTAAGATTTGTTAGGTGGGATCAGGGCAGTGCTCAATCAAGGACTAATTCCCTACTCGTGAGGCAAGACCCTTCTGAACACTTCACCTTCTCCTGTGAATCATGAGGTTTTCCAGTCTGGCTGATGGGACAGGCCCTGTGTGCGTGCCCGGCACTGCCTACTTCAGTCCTTCCACAGGGTTCTTTCTCTGGCCTCTGATGGTTTTCTCACATGCATGCACTCAGATAAAGACAGCACAGGGACCCTCGGGGAGTTTCTCCATGTGTAGCTGTCTCCTCATTACTCTACCTCCAAACTATAGATGCCCTGGCCTCCCTAGATTGTTCTATCTTTTCAACCCAGGGAGCTGCAGGCTCTGCCCGAGTCCCCCTCCCACACTCGAGGCAGAAGCTGGGCAATCATGTGACTCCCCTCATTTTCCCCTCTCACAGGATCGCCATCTTCAGTGATTAATGTCCAGTGTCTTGAAACCACTATTTCCTATAGTTTGTCCATTTTTCAGTTGTTTCGGGTATAAGGATGAATCTGGTCATTGTAACTCCATCTGGGGTGGAAGCAGAAGTCAAGCTCACAGGGACATTTTCCCCTTCTCAGCTCACAGTCAGGTTGAAACAGTTTGCTCCTACATTTGTTTGCAACCTTGGTTTCTCCTCCTGCGAACGGTTTATTATCGATGCTCATTTCGATGGTAACTTTAACATTTTTTCTCATCAGTTCATTAGAGCACTTTGTATATAGTTTTTTAGTCTGTGTTATTCAGTCCAGGTAATGAGACAATGTCTTGCCATTAGAAATTTGTCTTGCTGTGACAGCCTCGCACAAGGGTTATATAAATCAAAGTTTGGTTCTCACCCTTCTCTTGACCCCAATACACTTGAAAGTTACAATACACTCTAATCAGTAAGAGTGGCTCGCTATAGCAGTCATACTACTCAAGAGAGAGAAAAAAATCTGCCCCCCTTCCCCCACCGCCCTTACCCGGAGGTGTACCAATTTCTCTGCAGAGGCTCAGGGAAGTGTGTGGCTTGGAAAAGTACCTGACGTGATTCTGATAAGCCTGATTAAGGTGGTCTCCTCTATGTTGAGATACAGATATGAACACTGACGACTGGAGTGGTGATTCCTTAGAGACCCTGGAAAGTAGCAATGAAGGTATCCAAGTTCTTTTCAGATCGTCTAAAAACTTCATGCATTTTTATTGTTTTAAAATATCTAAAGGCATTGATAGTTAAAAAAAAAAAAAAAAAAAAAAGCTGAAAGATAAACCTGCAAGTCAATTCTTTGCTTTTATCTGAAGTTATATCAAATGAGCTTAATAATACTGTCTACCTTATGTTAATCAGACACAATGCGTGGGTATGTATGTATTGTATAACTAATCATTAGAAAATAGAAAAGGAATCCATTTATTCAATAAGGGCAGTTTGTTAGATATTATTTAGTTGACATTACCGTTTAAAACATTCAATTCAGCCCTGGCCGGTTTGGCTCAGTGGTTAGAACATCAGCCTGTGGACCAGAAAGTCCTGGGTTTGGTTCCTGCTAAGGGCATGTACCTCAGTTGCAGTTTGTCCCTGGCCCCAGTTGGGGTCATGTGCGTGGTGGCCACTCAATGTGTCTCTCTCGCATCGATGTCTCTCTCTCTCTCTCTCTCTCTCTCTCTCTCTCTCCCCTCTCTCCCTCCCGCTCTATTGTAAGATAAATGGAAAGGTGTCCTCTGGTGAGGATAAAAAAAGAAACATTCCATCCAGGTCAGTCAAGAAAAGATGGCGGTGGGCAGGCTCAGAGCAAGGGTGAGTGTGTGAGAGTGTGAGCAAGTGTGAGAGAGAGTGAGTGGACATGAGAGTAGATGAGCAACCTTGAGCGGTGCAGAAACGTGGGGCAGAGGGTACCTGTATGGACGGGAACAGCTGGCTACCACAGTAAGCAGCCTGTCAGGGCGCTTCTCCCTGTGCGGGCAGGAGGCCCCGCCATTTTGGAAGATCCTGGGTCTTCTCTGGGAGGAGGCAGTGGGAGCTGCTAGGGCCAAGTGACCTGAGTCCACTAGGGTGCCTTGCACCATTGGACCAGTGGACGCCACTGTGTCAATGCAGACCAGCGCACAGTGGCAGCACTGTCAAGGTGCCGGCTGCGGAAGCCACAATCTGCTGGGAGCTGAGCACCTTCCCCCACAGCAGCAGTGACTGGGTTGGAGTGGACCCCATCCCCAACAGCAGCTAAGACTCAGGAGCTGAGCATCCTCAGCCCCCAACAGCAGCAGAGGATTGGGTGCTGAGAGCACCCCTTGGCAATGGCAGCAGCAGTAGCAGCACAAACCGGGACCTTACACTTGCCCCCAGCAGCACTAACAGCACCTAATCAGGAGCTGAGTCCCACCAGCAGGGACCCGCACATGCCCCAGCAGAACCCCAGTGGCAGGGTCCTGTATGTATACCCAGGCAGCGGCACCTAACACAACAGACTTATACTAGCTGCCAGTTGTCAACCTTCTAGGACCCATAGCAGGCAACAGGTGCCATACACCAAAACAGTCTGGGAGGCACAGCAGCCTTACTTGATACACACCGACCTGCCTATATATCCCAATGTCCTGCACGAGGCCTAGACTGCTAAAATGGGAAGACAAAGAAACAACACCCAAATGAAAGAAAAGGAGGAATCACCAGAAAAGGGGCTACATAAAATGGAAGAAAGCAATTTGTCAGATAAAGAATTCAAAGCAATGATTTTAAGGGTGCTCAAACAACGCAGTGAAAACTATAAGCAACTTAATAAGAATTATAAAGGCTCAGTGGGAACTACAACAGCTTAAAAAAAGAGGTAGAAGCTATGAATAAAAATCAAGAGAAAATAAGGAATGACAAAGCTGATATGAAAAATACCTTAGAAGGATTCAATAGTAGATTAGAAGAAGCTGAAGACTGAATCAGTGAGTTAGAAGACAAGGTAGGAAAAAACGCCCAAATAGAGCAGCAAATGGAAAAAAAAATTAAAAATCAGGAGGAGAATTTAAGGAAGCTTTGGGACAATACAAAATGTAACAACATTTGCATCATAGGGGTACCAATAGGAGAAGAATCAGAGAAAGGGATAGAGAACCTGTTTGAAGAAATAATAAGAAAAAACTTCCCCAATTTGGTAAAGGAAAAAGTCTCACAAGTCCAGGAAACAATGAGAGTCCCAAGCAAGATGAACTAAAAAAGACCCACAGCTACGCCCTGGCCGGTTTTGCTCAGCAGTTAGAGCATCGGCCTGCGGTCCAGAGAGACCCGGGTTTGGTTCCCGCTAAGGGCACGTACCTCGGTTGCAGTTTGTCCCCGGCCCTGGTTGGGTCGTGCGGGTGGCAGCCACTCGATGTGTCCCTTTTACATTGATGTTTCTCTCTCTCTCTGCCTCTCTCTCCCTCCCACTCTACCTGAACAACAACAACAAAAAAGACCCACAGCTAGACACGTCATAATTAAAATGTTAAACATTGGAGAGAAAAAATGGCGGCAGAGTGAATGGAAGCTACACAGACCATCTCCCAGGACCAAACTGGAATTACAATGAAAATAAAGACAAATCGTCAGGAAGGGGCAATCGAAAGGCAGCTTGGAGGACCACATAACCAGTGTCCCACTGACTCAATCCTGGTAGGCTTCTCAATCCTGGTAGGCTTGCGAGGATGCGAGAGGGGACCGGGAGCCCTCGGTCCGCAGAGGCCTGGGCTGGGACCAGTGGACTTGATTGGAAGCTGCGCCCTCGACTGGATTCTGTGGCCTCGGCTGGGACCAGTGGCGGCCTCGGCTGGGACCAGTGGCCGCCTCGGCTGGGTACTGCAGCCTCGGCTGGGTGCTACGCCCTCGGCTGGGACCAGAGGCCTCAGCTGGAAGCTGCACCCTCGGCTGGGGGCTGCCTCAGCCTCGACAGCCCTTAGCTGGGAGCAGAGCCCTCAGGTTAAAGTCCCAGGCGGCTCCACAGCACAGAGCCTGGACAGAGGCTAAATTGGCAGCAGCTACTCACCTTGGGCTCTAGCAGAGGGAGGGCAGACTGGACTGGAACTATGTGAGGACACGCAGGATTTGGAGGGTACTCAGAGCTTTTGTTGAGTGCAGCCACTCAGGACTGTGGTCATCTTACTCCTTCCCAGGGCCCTGGGGAGAGGCGGTGGTGGCCCCTCCCTTGGAGATTCAACCCCACCTGTGACCATTGAAATACTAATTGAGACCCATTAATAACCAGCATCTGCCCCACCCTCAGGAAATCCTCTTACACTGAGCACCTGAGTGAGTTTTTCAGTCAACTCAGAAACCAAGGTTCTTCAGGTGACCACTACTAATAGCCTCCAGGCAAAAAAGCGAGGATAACTACCGTTCCCTGGGCTAGCAACTCTAACCAGGAAAGTTAAGACTTGACAGTGGTGTTTAAGGTGGGTCCTCCCGTTAAACTCATCCAAACCAAGGAGAGGGAGCCACAAACAGCAGAACACCAACACCCCAGGGAAAATTTGGCAGATTCCAAAGCCCACTGTGATAGCCAAAATGGTGAAACACAGAAACAAAAGCCAAATGAAAGAACAAGAGACCTCTACCAAAGATGAGATAATTGAGGTTCAGTTAAACAAGTTAACAGAACTAGAATTCAGAGCCAAGATCTTGAGGAAGCTCAACAGCATGTGTAAGTACATGAGCACCATGAGCAAAGACATAGAAATGTTGAAAATTAACCAGTTGGAAATTAAAAACCACCAAGGAGAAATGAAGAATGACATATCAGAAATAAAAAACACAATGGAAGTCTAAACAGCAGAGTAGAGGAAGCTGAGGACCGGATCAGTGAATTAGAAGATAGGGTAGAAAAAATGAACCAATCAGAAAACCAAAAGGAAAAAATAACTAAAAAACATGAAAACAACTTAAGAGAACTGTGGGACAACTGGAAACGTAATAACATTCACATCATAGGAGTCCCCGAAGAAGAAGAAAATGAGCAAGGGTTAGAGAATATATTTGAAGAAATAGTGACAGAAAACTTCCCTAATTTGGTGAAGGAAGAAGGCATTCAAGTTCCAGAAGCACAGAGAGCCCCAAGTAAGAAGAACCCAAACAAGCCCACACCAAGACACATAGTAATCAAAATGGCAAAAATTCAAGACAAAGAGAGAATCCTAAAAGCAGCAAGAGAGAAGCAACAGGTTACCTACAAAGGAAACCCCATAAGGTTCTCAGCTGAATTCTCAACAGAAACACTACAGGCCAGAAGGGAATGGCATGAGGTAATCAGGTCATGAAAAACAAGAATCTGAATCCAAGACTACTCTACCCAGCAAGGCTATCATTCAAAATAGAAGGTCAAATAAAGAGCTTCTCAGACAAAAAAAAAGGCTAAGGGAATACACTAGCACCAAACCAGCACTCCAAGAAATGTTAAAAGGACTGCAGTAATTAGCAGGAGAAATAGGAAGAAAAATATGACCACACTAAACAAAAATGGCAATAAATAAGTACATATCAATAATCACCTTAAATGTAAATGGATTGAATGCTCCCATAAAAAGACACAGAGTAGCTGATTGGATAAGAAAGCATGACTCATCTATATGTTGTTTACAAGAGACCCACCTCACAACAAAAGACTCACATAGGTTGAAAGCGAAGGGATGGAAAAAATCTTCCAAGCAAATGGAAAGGAAAAAAAAGCTGGGGTAACAATACTCATATCTGATAAAATAGATTTCAAAATGAAGGCCATAACTAGAGACAAAGAAAGCCACTGCATAATATTGAAAGAATCTATCCAACAGGAAGATATAACCTTGATAAACATATATGCACCCAATATAGGAGCACCAAAATATATCAAAAATATTCTGGAGGCCTTCAAAAGAGAAATTGATAGCAATACAATCATAGCAGGGGACTTCAACACCCTGCTGACATCACTGGATAGATCCTCTAGACAAAAAATTAGCAAGGAAACAGAGACTCTAAATGAAGCACTAGACAAAATGGATTTAATAGATGTCTACAGAGAATTACACCCCAAAACTGCAGAATTCACATTCTTTTCAAGTGCACATGGGACATTCTCAAAGATAGAACACATGTTAGGGCACAAACTAAGTCTCTACAAGTTCAAGAAGACTGAAATCCTACAAAGCATCTTCTCAGATCACAGTAGCATGAAACTAGAAATCAATTGCAAGAAGATCATACAAAGACATTTGAACACATGGAAGCTAAATAGCATGTTATTAAACAATGAATGGGTTACCGAGGAAATCAAGGCAAAAATTAAAAACTTCCTGGAAACCAATGAAAATGAACAAACAACAACACAAAATCTATGGGATGCAGCGAAAACAGTTCTGAGAGGGAAGTTCATAGCACTACAGGCCTACCTCAAAAAACAAGAAAAATCTCTAATAGACTATCTAACCTCACAACTTAAAGAACTAGAGAGCAAACAAAAAGAAAACCCCAGAGCAAGTAGAAGGAAGGAAATAGTAAAGATCAGAGCAGAAATAAACAACATAGATTCCAAAAAAATAATTCAAAGGATCAATGAAACAAAGAGCTGGGTTTTTGAAAAGATAAACAAGATTGATGGACCCTTAGCTAGACTCATCAAGAAACAAAGATAGAGAACCCAAATACACAAAATCAGAAATGAAAGAGGAGAAGTAATAACTGACACCACAGAAATACAAAAGATCATTAACAACTACTATGAACAATTATATGGCAACAAATTCGACAATGTAAGCAAAATGGACAAATTTCTTGAAACACATAATCTCCCAAAACTGGACCAGGAAGAGATAGAAAACTTGAACAGACCAATAACAAGAGAAGAAATTGAAGATATAATCAAGACTCTCCCAGCAATCAAAAACCCAGGTCTAGATGGCTCATGGGGGAGTTTTACGAACATTCAAAGAAGAACTAACACCCATTCTTCTCAAACTATTTCAAAAAATTCAAGAAGAAGGAAGCCTTCCAAACTTGTTTTATGAGGCCAGCATAATTCTAATTTCAAAACCAGAAAAAGACACTACAAAGAAAGAAAACTACAGGCCAATATCCCTGATGAACATAGACGCCAAAATCCTGAACAAAATACTAGCAAATCGGATCCAGCAATGCACCAAAAAAATTATCCACCATGACCAAGAGATATTCATCGCAGGGATCCAAGGCTAGTACAAAATTTGCAAATCAATAAACGTGATACACCACATAAATAAAATGAAGAATAAAAACCACATGATCATATCAATAGATGCCAAAAAGCCTTCGACAAAATCCAGCATCCATTTCTGATAAAAACGCTCAGCAATGTGGGAATAGAGGGATCATATCTCAACATAATAAAGGCCATATATGAAAGACTTATAGCCAGAATCATACTCAATGGGCAAAAACTAAAAGCATTTTCCTTAAGAACAGGAACTAGGCAAGGATGCCCACTTTCGCCACTCTTATTTAACATAGTACTGGAAGTCTTAGCCACAGCAATCAGACAGGAAGAAAAAATAAAAGGGATCCAAATTGGAAAGGAGGAAGTGAAACTGTCATTATTTGCAGATGACATGATACTATATGTAGAAAACCCCAAAGACTCCATCAAAAATTTACTAGACTTAATAAGTGAATTTGGCAAAGTAGCAGGATACAAAATTAATGTCAAGAAATTGATGGCATTCTTATATACCAATGATGAACTCACAGAAAGAGAAACCGAGAAAACAATCTTAGTTACCATTGCGGCAAAAAAAATTAAGATACCTTTAAATAAACTTAACCAAAGAAATAAAGGACCTATTTGCAGAAAACTACAGGTCATTGAAAAAAGAAATAGAGGAAGTAATAAAAAAAAGTGGAAGCACATACCCTGTTCATGGATTGTAAGAATTAACATCATTAAAATATCCATATTGCCCAAAGCAATCTATAGATTCAATGCAATCCCCATCAAAATACCAACAGCATACTTCACAGAATTAGAACAAGTACTTCAAAAGTTTATACGGAACAGCCCTGGCCGGTTTGGCTCAGCGGTTAGAGCGTCGGCCTGCGGTCCTGAGAGACCCGGGTTCGGTTCCCGCTAAGGGCACGTACCTCGGCTGCAGTTTGTCCCCGGTTGTGCGGGTGGCAGCCACTCGATGTGTTCCTTTCACATCGATGTCTCTCTCTCTCTCTCTGTTCCTCTCTCTCCCTCCCACTCTACCTGAACAAAAAATGGAAAAATGTCCTCGGGTGAGGATAAAAAAAAAAAAGTTTATACGGAACAAAAAAAAACAAACAAACCCTGAATGGCTACAGTAATCCTGAAAGAAAAGAAGAAAGTAGGAGGGATCACAATACCGAATATCAGGTTATACTACAAAGCTATAGTAATCCAAACAGCCTGGTACTAGTACAAGAACAGGCATATAGATCAATGGAACAGAACAGAGAACCCAGAAATTCACCCAGGTCATTATGCTCAATTAATATTTGACAAAGGTGGCAAGAGTATACAGTGGAGTAAAGACAGCCTCTTCAAAAAATAGTGTTGGGAAAATTGGACAGCTACATGCAACCAAATGAAGCTAGACCACCAACTTACACCCTACACAAGAATAAACTCAAAATGGATAACAGACTTAAATGTGACTTGTGAATCCATAAAAATCCTGGAAGAAAATGTAGGCAACAAAATTTGAGACATCACATGCAGCAGAATTTTCAGTGATACAATGCCTACGGCAAGAGAAACAAAGGAAAAAATGAACACACTACATCAAACTAAAAAGCTGCACAGCAAAAGAAACAACCATCAAAATGAAAAGGGAACCCACTATATTGGAGAGCATAATTGCCAATGAGACATCAGATAAGGGGCTAATTTCCAAAATATATAGAGTACTCATACAACTCAACAAAAGGAAGACAAAGAATCCAATTAAAAAATGGGCCCTGGCTGGTTTGGCTCAGCGGTTAGAGCATCAGCTGGCATTCCAGAGAGACCCAGTTTTGGTTCTGCTAAGGGCACATACCTCAGTTGCAGTTTGTCCCTGGCCCCGGATGGGTCATGTGAACGGCAGTCACTTGATGTGTTCCTTTCATGTAGATATCTCTCTCTCTCTCTCTCTCTCTCTCTCTCTCTCTCTCTCTCTCTCTCCCCCTCTCACTCTATCTGAAACAAAATGGAAAAATGTCCTCAGGTGAAGATGAAAAAAAAAAAAAAAATGGGCAGAGGACCTAAATGGATACCTCTCCAAATAGGACATACAAATGGCCAAGAGACATACGAAGAAATGCTCAACATCGCTAATCATCAGAGAAATGCAAATTAAAATGACTATGAGATATCACCTCACACCTGTCAGAACGGCTGCCATCAGCAAATCATCAAACAAGTGCTGGCGAGGGTGTGGAGAAAAGGGGACTCTAGTTCACTGCTGGTGGGAATGCAGACTGGTGCAGCCACTGTGGAAAACACTATGGTGTTATCTCAAAAAGTTAAAAATTGAACTGCCATTTGACCCAGTGATCACACTTCTAGGAATATACCCTAAAAAGCCTGAAACACCAATCAGAAAGAATATATGTACCCCTATGTTCATAGCAACACTATTTACAATCACTAAGATCTGGAAACAGCCCAAGTATCCATCAATAATTGAGTGGATAAAAAAGCTGTGGTACATATATACTATGCAATACTATGCAGCTGTAAGAAAGATAGATCTCTTATCCTTTAAGACGACATGGAGGGACATGGAGAGTATTATCCTAAGCGTAACAAGTCAATCAGAGAAAGACAAATATCACATAATCTCACTTATTTGTGGAATATAATGAACAAAACAAGCTGAGAAACAAAATAGACCCAGAGACATGGAAGTGAGGTACAGATTGACAAAGCTCAGAAGAGGTGAATGAAGGAGGGGAGGGAAGAGCTAAACCACAGGACTTATATGCATGTATGCGTAAGCAAGGACATAGACAGTAATGCCGCAGGTGGGGACAGGATTAGAAGGAGGGTGTCAATGGGGGGAAAATGAGAAACACCTGTAACAAAAATAAATAAACATTTAAAAATAATAATAATCAATAAAACACTCAATCCTTGCAGGAAAATAATAAATAAATGTGTTCTTTTCTTTTTTATTTATTTATTTTTCTTAATTGATTTCAGAGAGAGAGGAAGGGAGAGGGAGCGAGAGATAGAAACATCGATAAGAGAGAACATCGATTGGCTGCCTCCTGCATTTCCCCCAGTGGAAATTGGGCCCGCAACCTGGGCACGTGCCCTGCCCTCTTGGTGCATGGGTTGACTGCTCAACCACCGAGCCACACTGGCCGGGCAATAAACATGTTCTTATCAATCACAAAGCTGAAAACTATTGTATAGACCACATCCTTGAATAGCGTTGGGAGTTTACATTCTCTATGAAGACAACTCTTTTTTTTTTTTTTTTTTTTTTTTATCTTACCTGAGGATATTTTTCCATTTATCTTCAGATAGAGTGGGAGGAAAAGATGGGGAGAAAGAGAGAGAAACATCCATGTGAGAGAGACACATCGACTGGTTGCCTCCCATACGACCCCAACCAGGACCAGGGACCTAACCTCAACCGAGGTATGTGCCTTTGACCGGAATTGAACTCTCGACTCTGGTCTGTGGGCCAATGCTCTAACCACTGAGCAAAACCAGCCAGGGCAAAGACAACTCTTAAGAAGCAAACAGAATTAGATGGGGAGAGAGTCAAGACAGCCCTTGTCCCATACAGACCTGGGAAGTGATTGTTTTCTGCTGTTACTTAGACTCCTTCTTACTTTCAAAGTCATGTCACACATGACCTGAATTTCATTCCTTTGTCAGACGCTGAGCTCCACATCTTCTCGGCAGAAAAAAATCTCCACGGCATTGCACTGCCGTGCTTTTCAGAAGCGGAGTGAAGCTTTTCACATTTCTAAAATACCTGAGCTGCAGACAGTGGTCAAACTCTTTTAATTCTGGGGAACATATGTTTCTGTTAAATTTGTGTGTGTGTGTGTGTGTGTGTGTGTGTGTGTGTGGTGTGTGGTGTGTGGTGAAAGATAGCCTAAAATTTACCATTGTAACAGTTTTAAGGTATACAATTCAGTGGCATTCAGTACATTTACAATGTTGTGCAACTATCACCACTAATTCCAGAACTTTTTCATCACCCCAAATGGAAACCCTGTGTGTTACACTTTTTAAATAGAAAGATATATAACTGGTCATCGTAGAGAGGTTTGTAGAGAATCTCCGTAATTCTTCCCCTCTAAGAGAAGTGAGATGGTGATGATGGTGATGATGATGATGATGATGGCAATTTCCAGCCACAACATTCAGACACAGCCCATCCAAGATCCTATCTTGTCTTTACTAGAAACTGAAATCAATCAGGGAAATAATTCCAATGAAAATCACTGGTTCAATTCAAATGATTAAAATGTCAATATAAACACTCAATCAGGTACAGCTCAGTGACAATACTTCACACGCACTCATGCTGTTTTTCTTTCTGTCGATAGAATGTCATTGTGAATACTTGTGTAGTCTCTTTGAAAGCAAACAGCTGAGCAGTGCTGTTCAAAACCCTGTCTGTACAAGCGATTCTGCTCATATTGCCCCTTTCTCAGGGGAGGGAAAATACTAGACCAAGCCAGAGACCTGAGCAGAGGCCTCCACTCATCCAACCTCATTCAACTGACACAAATATGTACCGAGCGCTCTCCTGTGTAGCAGGCAGTTCTCAAGGCTCATGCAATGCAGTGGGATCCAGACGCACAGGCCTGCCTTTTCCCCACAGTCTTTCTCTTCTTTTGCACTTAATTTCCAAGTCCAGCCACTCTGAGCACTCAAGACTTAGATCCATCCTTGGGGTGGATTCTGTCGGTACCCTGGCAGCCCCCCTCCAAATCCTATGAGTTTCCACGGGGAGGGATAGTTCTGGTGCAAGGATACAGCAGAAGGCAAACGAATGCACAGTCAGGTCAGGTCCTCTTTGACTCTCCTTTTTCCCCAATTCCCAATTCAATCCATCAGGAATTCTTCTAGAAGAATCCGACCACGTCTCACTACCTTTACCATTGCCATCTGGGTCCAAGCCTTCATAATCTCTCACTTGGATTCATTTTTTAAAATGTGTCTCTATTGTTGACCTCACTTGAATTCTTGAGCCTTCTCACTGTTCTCCTTTGCTCTCCGTCCCTTCAGAGTCTAGTCTCAACATTGCACTCCGAACAATCCTTTTAAAACATGTCAGACTGTATTACTCTTCTGCCCAAACCTCCACTCGCTTTTCACCTCAGAGTAAAAGCCAAAGACTTTATAACCGTGTGTCAGCCAGCCCCAGACGGCCGGCAGGAACAAAGAAACTTTTACTTTGTTTAATTCAATATGTCCCAAATTTAGTTGCCTAGAAAATGCTTTCTTCTCAGTACAAAACTGGAGTTCCAATTTATAACAGCCAATATTCACTGAGTGCTTCTCACAGGTCAGGTTCTGTACCCACTGCATCCTCTCAATAACCCCATGAGTTATCCGTTACTGCACTCATCCCCATTTTACGGATGAGTAAACTGAGTCACAGAGAGATGAAATAAATTGCTCAAGTTGACACAGTCGGTGAAGTGGCAGGACAGCACTCACACCCAGATGTCAGTGTGGCCACAGCTGTGAATGAGAACTTGGAGCTCCTTAACCAATGATATTCCTCTGAAAGTTTAGCCTTTTTATTGGCTGTAAGAGTAATCATTAATCATGCCTTTCATGTTCAGAAAACAAAGGTCATGATGCTTTGCAACAAGGATTTGTGCCCCCCCTCTTCTGTACTAAACCTGTTCTCAAATGCTTTGATCATTGATAAGAACTTAACTTACTATATTTCTAAATGTATCTGTGGTCTAACAGGAGAAAGTCTGTAGGTGAAGGAATCTGATCTAATGGTAGAAACTGACACAATACCAGAGCATGGGCGATGATCCTCTGGGCTTTGGGCCCAGAGTTCATGTACAGCGGTGTTTCTTCAAGTGAGGTCTTTGAACAGCAGCAGCATTAGCTGGGAACTTGATCGACATACAGATTCTTGGCCCCACCCTCCCTAGGCCCATGGAATCAGAAATTGTGTGGGCGAGAGCCTTCCAGGTGATTCTGATGCACCCTCAAGTTTGAGGTAGCTATTTTTATGCACTTGTGTATGACTCAGCCCTGTTAACATGAGCATCCCAGGGAAGAGAGGTCAGCATCCTCCCCTCATACATGGATTTGTGCCTGAATATACTAATTGGTAAATTTAATAGCACTTCTATTGAATTATTAAAACATATTTAGTCATACATCTTGTCTACTTTCCTTAAGTGATTTTCTCAGGTGGCAAAATAAAAAGAAACACTTTGAAATTTCCTTAGCTTTTAAACAGAATCTATTTAAGGTAACAGATAAAGGGCCTTCTTTAGAATCCAAAGGAGTGCACTGAATTCATGGTTCAACTTTACTACAGCTAATAAGCTAGTAACGTTTCCCCTGTCTGGCAAAGTGATAATTGCCTTTTAATATCTTGCTTTCCTATGTGGTAAACATTCAAAAGTATGTGCACAATAAAATATACAGTGGTATTCCAGAGCTGACTGATCAGCTCTAGAGAGCTGCCTGAACACCTCTCTTCCCATCTCTACCTTAAGTTGTATCACAAGGGCAACTGGAAATCACCAGTAGTGGGAGTATTTACACCATGGAAATAGGCAAATGTTACAAAGCAGTCTGATAATTTTTTTAAATACACAGAACCAAAACATTTATCAGAATACCATTGAAAATGTGTGAATGAATGCTTATTGAAACATTGTTTGGGATAGAGGAAGATAGGAGGACTAAGTGATTATCTATAGGGGACTGTTGAATTCAAAAGAATACTATGCAGACATGAAAAAAATCAGATATATCATTGAAGGAGATTATTATCAAGTGAGCAAATTTTGCAGACTAATATGTACAGTACGATGCTATTTTTTTGTTAAAGGTAAGCAAAAGTGTGTATATGTGCATATATATACATATATATGCACATATACATTATATATTATCTGTTAACATATAACTTTAACAAGAATTAAGGAGGCAAAACAGCAGGGGTATTTCCCTATTTATTTTATATACTTCTGTAATGTTTAATGTTTGGATAATCAAAACCTATGTGTACCATATGCATATATAACCTTTGTGATGAATAATTTCTGCTTCTGTGTGATTAATTTTTAAAAACCACTCTTCTTGATGGTGTGATTATTATCTACATGTGCTTACCTTTAGCTCTCCTACTAGATGGTGAATTGCTCGAGCACAGGAGTGTTTTCTACTTCTCCCTGCCTCTCATAGCATTTGGAAACACAGAGAAATACAATAAATGCCAGTTGCTAAATGCAAAAATTTTAAAAACCTTTAATATTTGCGATGAAGTTGTTTGGTAGCCCTACACAGCTCATTTGCAGAACTAGCAGTCTTTACACAGTGTAATGTCAGTTTGGGATGTAAGATCCAGAAAGACAGACCCAACTGGAGAATAGTGATTTGTGGGACCTCATCAGAGAGACTTCTGACAGCAGGTGTTATGCTTGCTGTGGTGGGCAAGGGGGATTGTAGATGTTCTTGAATAGGAAGTTAAAAATGACCTCCTCCTGCTCAAACCTTATGGTTTTATTTCTAGTACTTCATCTTCTTCAACTCATCTGCAGCATTCAACACTATGGTCCACCCACTCTTTGAAATTTGGTCTCCAGTGGTTTCTGTAAGTGTTGCTTCCTGGTTTTTCTTCCATCTCTCTTACTGCTCATTGGCTTCCTCTCTTGTCAGGTCCATTTCAGCCTCCTTACCATCTCCCTCTCCTACAGAATCTGACCGCCTGCCCCATACCCTTGTCACTCCCTCAATGGGAAAGTGCATCTAATGTTAGTCTCCAATCTCATGCCTGTGTTGGTTCCTAAAGTGCATCTCTAACCTTTATTTTCATCTACCTCCAGTGCAGGTCATTTTTATCTTCCTTGAGAGTTGTTTCATTATGTGTGAGGATGTTAGTGGTGAGGAGGAGTAGAAGATGGAAAATAAATCAGATATTGAGAGATAAATATAAGAATGGGTAAATCCAGTTTTGCAGCAAAAGTCAGAAGAGAGAACTGATAACCAGAAGGGTACAAGAGGATCAATCAATACTTTGTTAGCTTTTTAAATGGGGGAGAACTGAGAATATTTAACAGGGCAAAGGAAAGGGCCACATGACTGAGAATTAAAGACAGCAGGTAAAGAGTGGATAACTGCAGGAAGTGGAAAGAGGTGGGTCCAAAAATAAGACCGCCCTACAGGGAAGATGCAGCTCAACCTCTGAGGCTGCGGAGAAGGTTGGGAAGAAAGCTGTGATGGGTTGAGGTGAAGGCATGATACATAAAAGAGTTTACGGTCAGATGAGCTTAAATTTCACCATGAAGTAGAGGTGTCACCTCTAGGTCAGGGATACAGACATGATTATAGACATGGTAGTTAGGTTCATAAGGAATGAGTGAAAGTCTAGAAAAACAGCTATGAATGGTGTGATAGGAAGACAATCAAAGATGAATTGGAAGGACTGTAGCATAGTCGTTTCAAATCCAAACTGGGTTACAAGATTCGATTGCAGATGAGACCAATATGATTTTCTGTGGTGCCTCAGAAACAGTGCAAGCTCAGGAGAAGACCGACCATGGTGTAAATTCCTTCCTAACAGTGTGACTCTGGTCATGTTACTTGATGTTCCTGGGTCAGTTTTCTCATTTGTGAATAAGGATTTGAATACCTTTTCAAGATTATTATGAGATTTAAATTAGAAAGCATCTCACCCAGTGCTAAGTCAGGTAACAGATACAAGTTACTATTTTTCCTCTCAGAGCCCATAGTAGCAGCAAGGGAAGCAAGTAATGGGTATAATCCTGACATGACAGAATGTGCACAAGGCATGACAGAGGTCAAGAGTCAGGGAGCAAAGGACGCCCTGTGGTGGTAAAGTATGGAGTCTAGTATCCAGAGGGTGCTAATGAGCCTGGGGAGTGACAGACCCTGGGAGATTGAAGTGTGGAACAGGTTATGAGAAGGTGCAGGTAGTGCAGACATGTAGACTAGCCCAGAGAGCTTACCTCCATTTAGGGGCTGCTCTTTAACCCTGAAGACTCAGGGAGTTGATTTTGTCAAGGTATGCAGGGGCCACCAGATCTTGAGGATGGGTTCACTGACTGCTCTAACAGGATAACTTTTGTAGTAAATCTCTAAAAATCCAATTCAAAACGGCTTAAATAGGCAATTTGTGGACGTCTGTGTCTGAAAATGCAGCAGTTGGGCTCTGTAGGGGATATTATTGTTGCCTGCCTAACGTCCACCACAGCACTCCTCACTGGGTAGCAGCAGTGCAAGTTGAGGGGCTGACAAGTCTTTGGGGGTTGGTCTTGATTAATTTAAGCCAATCACGAGACTCCCCCTTCTTCTGCTCCCTTGACAATGACAATGAGTGGCAAACCTACCCCAGTCTGCACTAATGTGATATGAAAGAAGAATCATCCTCACTTTTGAGAGACAGAAACATGGAAATCCAATCTCTCCTCCTGGATGTGAAGGAGGAAGTGGGTAGCCCTGATTGTTATCACGGTTACCCAATAAGTATGAGAGTATCAGATTTGGGATGAAGCACCATGGATAGTGGAGCAGAGAAAAGGAAGGAACATGCTTCCCCTGGGATTTCTACTTTGTAAGTAGAAACATTTCCACATTGTTTAAGGCAGTTGGGTTTTCTGTTTTCGAAATCACCCTGGTTGACACAGGCGGGCTTCAATCCAGGCTCTGGCTGTGTCCCTTGTAACAGTATAAGTGCGGCTCTCTTTGCATGGCTGGTTTGTGCCCCGATGATAGCTGTATTGGGGTTATTGGGGTTTTCCACAGAAGCAGAACCAATGGGAAATCTCAATCTCAATCTCTCTCCCTCCCAAGGATTTGTCTCTATGAGCTGGCAAGTCCAAAATTTGCAGGGCAAGCTGGCAGGCTGAAGACTTAAAGAAGAGTGGGTGTTGCCGTCTTGAGTCCAAAGGCTGTCTGGAGACAGAATTCCTTCCTCTTTGAGGTACTTCAGTATTTTCTTTTAGGGTCTTCAACTGGTTGGATGAGGCCCACCCACATTTGGAAGGCAACCTTCTTTACTCAGAGTCTGCAAATTTAAATGTTTATCACATCTAAACATACCTTCACAGCAACATCTGTATTGGTGTTTGACCGAGCAACTGGACACTGTAGCCTTGCCTTACTGACACATAAAATTAACCATCATTGTAGCAAAGTGGCATCCAGCAGCAGCCAGGTGCTACATGATTCCCTCTTTCCCATCAAGAATGAGGTCATCTTTGTCCCTGTACCTGTTTTCTATGAAAGATACTTGAATTTTGTTTGGGGTAGACTAGTTGGGGTCACATGCCAACGTCTGAATCAGTCACTGTGGTGGTGGTCAGACATGATGATTGGCATAAGATAGTCATGGCCCACCTGGAGCTGGAGGTGGGGCTCATTAGCCCAGAAGCACAGGGACAACATAGTGGAGTGAGGGGCAATTAAATAGGAAAAGGTTTACTGACTGGAAGGGAGAAGGGGAGACAGAGGCCGGAAAACAGCCACAACTGTCCATCATACCAACCAAACAAAGGAGACAGATATGGGAATCATAAGGCCAACTTCATCATTTGTGGCGAAAATAGAAATGTAAACCAGACTAGAAAGAGTGTGTCAGCTAATCAGTACATTTTCTGCTTACAGAAAAGATTCACAGGAAGCCAAATTGTGATCAGAAAGTTGCTTGGTGAGCATGGAATCCAATTTAATCCGATTCGCTGCAAACAAATATTTATTGAACGTCTACTAGGCAGGATGAAATTAACAGCTGGTGTCATCGAGTTATGACAGACTAATATACTCAGTTATACCGCTGGGCTGCACCTCCAAGCCTGGATGCTGCTACCGTAGACACTCTGCTAAATGCTCACTCTTTCTGCTCCTACTGTTCTAGCCCCGAGGCCGGCACGCTCTTGTAGTAATGCAGTCTTTCTTCATACTGAGTGTAATGCCATTGAAAAGATTTCAACTTTTGTGTATTTCGATCACCTTCCTTGATTAGGATTTAGAGCAGTGGTTCTCAACTTTCCTAATGCTGCGACCCTGTAACACAGGTCCTCATGTTGTATGTGGGCGTATCTGCATGTGGGTAGACCCACCTGGAGACCGATAGAGAAGCTGTGTCTCGGTTCTTAAGACCATCGGAAATATGTGTTTTCTGATGGTCTTAGGCCACCCCAGCAAAAGGGTCATCCGACCCCTCAAAGGGATCGCGACCCACAGGTTGAGAACCGCTGATTTAGAGGATTCCTCAGTTATCCCTCGCTCACTTCAAAAGCTTAACATCAAATGGTCGGGGCATTTTGTTGCCCCAAAGAAATTCTTCCCTGTGTTTGTCATAACTGTTACTCTCCCAGCCCATTCTCTGCACAGTATCCAGAATGATTTCTTTGAACTTTTTAATAGCTTTTATTTTTTAGAGAATTTTTATAGCAAAATTCAATGGAAGGTAGAGATTTCCAAGTACCCACTTCCCCCATAAATGTATTGCCTCTCCTATTACCAACACTTTCAGCAACCCACCCCCCACCAGAGTGATACATTTGTTACAACTGATGATCCTAAAATGACATATCATTATCTCCCAAAGCCCATAGTTTACATTAGGGTTCACCTTTGGGGTTGTACATTCTATAGGCTTGAACAAATGTGTAACACATGGATCTATCTTCATGGGATCATACATAGTAGTTTCAGTGCCCTAGAAATCCTCTGTGCTCTGCCTATTCATCCCTCTCTCTCCCCAACCCCTGGCAACCACTTATCTTTTTACTATCTTCCACAGCCTTTCCATTTCCAGAATGTCAAATAGTTGGAACCACACAGTAGGCAGCCTTTTCAGATTGGCTTCTGACTCTTAGCAAAATGCATTTAAGTATCTTCCATGTCTTTTTAAAAATATATATTTTTATTGATTCAGAGAGAGAGAGAGATAGAAACATCAGTGATGAGGAAGACATCAATTGGCTGCCTCCTGCACGCCCCCTACTGGGGATCAAGCCCACAACCTGGGCATGTGCCCTGACGGGGAATCAAACCGGGGACCTCCTGGTGCAAAGGTCAATGCTCAACCTCTGAGCCACACCGACTGGGCTCTTCCATGTTCTTTCATGGCTTGATAGCTCATTTCTTTTTAGGGTTGAATAATATTCTGCAATCCAGTTGCATCACAGTTTATTTATCCACTCACTGACTGAAGGATAGTTTGGTTGCTTCCAGGTATTGCGATTATGAATCAAGCTGCTATAAGCATCCACGTTCAAGTTTTTTGTGGACATACATTTTCAGCTCCTTTGGGGAAACAAGGAGTGAGATTGCTGGATCATATGGTTTGAATATGTTTAGCTTTGTAAAAACAAAACAAAACAAACAAAACCCACACTGTTTTCCAAAGTGGCTGCACCATTTTGCATTCCCACTAGCAACAAATGAGTTCTGTTGCTCCATCCTCACCAGCCTTTGGTGTGGTCAGCATTCTAGATTTTGGCCATTTAATAGCCTGTAGTGATATCTCGTTGTTTTAGTTTGCATTTCCCTGATGACACAGGGTGTGCAGATAGAAGGATTCTTTAAAAACCAAATGAGATCCTATCACTCTTTTGCATAAAGCCTTTCCATAGTTTCCTGTTATCCCTGATACAAAACTCAAATGTTTGTACATGGCTTCGAGGCCCTTCCTTTCCTTCTTCTCACCCCTGGGTGCCCCCGTACTTGTATTCCTTTCTCTTCCCTTGGCCCTCGTGCACGCTCTTTCTCCAGTCTAGAACGCTTTCTCTTTTCATGTGTTTAAATTCCTCCTCATCCTTCAGGCATCTGTTAATTGTCACTCCTGCAGGAGGCCTCTCTCACCACCCTGCCAAGCCGGCCTCTGCCCTGCTGTGCACCCCCCAACCCCAGCTCCCCACCGCCATGTCTCCCACCCCAGCACGTGCTCTGTGCTTAGAGTTTCCCTGTGGACTGTATGTAAGCTTCTCGAAGGTAAAGGTGTGTTTATACTGCTCACATCCTACTCCCAGTGCCAGCTTGGCACCCGCCACAGATAGATATTTAGCAAATATCTGTGGAACAGTGAAGGAAGTGAGTGAATGAAGCTGAGTGGCCCACTGTTACTGATGCAGTCATTAAGCACCTATTCTGGACAAGGCATTGTGCTTGGCCACTGGGGATACAGAAGCATTGCATTAGCTCCTATGGATAAGCTGGTTAGTGAAACAGGTTGTCAAAAACATACAATTCACAAAAGAAGAGAGCCTATTTTACTTTTTTTTTTTTTTTAAATCCTCACCCAAGGATATTTTTCCATTTATCTTCAGACTGAGTGGGAGTGAGGGAGAAAGAGAGAAACATCAACATGAGAGAGACACGTTGACTGGTTGTCTCCTATGTGACCCCAACCAGGGCCAGGGACCTACCACAACTGAGGTACGTGCTCTTGACCAGAACTGAACTCAAGACTCTTTGGTTGGTGGGCTGACACTCTAACCACTAAGCCAAACTGGCCAGGGTGAAGAGAGCCTATTTTAAACCTCAGTGTATCATGCAGATCAGGATTTTTTCAGACTTACAAAGTTGATATTAGGGACTAGAGAATTCTTTGTTGTGGGGACCTGTTCTGTGCATTGTTAGGATGCTCAGCAGCATCCCTAGCTTCCCCCTCCCAGAGGCCAGTAGCACCTTCTGGCCCTCAACCAGAAATGTCTCCAGACACTGCCAAATGTTCCCAGCGTGGCAACATTATCCCTAGTCAAGAACTACTAATGCAGACGATAATAAACTGTTGTCTGGAATGAGGATGGAGACTTCAGAATTGGGCAGAAGCTTGAGACTCACAGAGTCCAGGGAAGGGCTCTGCGGGTTGGTTCATATGGAGACAGGAGTATATAGGAAGCAAATAAATCTGAAGCCTGAGCGTCTGGAGAATGTACCAGGTGGATAATGTGGAAGGAGTGAATTGGGGAGTAAGAAAAATAAGCTAACATCCAGTTTGGCTGCTCAGTGGCTATACGATTTCAGGCAAGTTACTTTGTTTCACTAAATCTCAATTTTATCACTTGTAAAAGTGGGATAAGAATCATATCCACCTCATAGGGTTATAATAAGGGTTAGATGATGTAATGTATCAAAATGCTCTGTATTGTTCTGGTCTCAGAACAAGTGTAAATGTTAGCTACTAGGCTTTGAAAACATTATGAGAGATATTAAATTAAATGAAAACTTTAAGGTTCTAATTAAAACTTGGAACTATTAGGTTAAAAATACAATTCACTTAGTCTAAATGAATCTAAAGTTTCATAACACTTAGTCAATTTTTATCACAGAGAAAATGCACTGGCCTACAAATCACGTGGCTCTAAAACCTGACATGTGAGAAAAGGGCTTCCAATGTGAAATGTGCATTGAATGCTTGACTTCTTTCCCAGTTTTGATCAGGAATATATGGGTCTCAGAAGTTCCAGGAAGTAAACTGTTTAGATTTCAAGGTAGTTCAATACCTAGTATTTCAGAGGATGGTGTAAGCCAATTAGGAAGAAGATTGTAACCTGCTGCTGCTGGGAGCCAGCTTTCTAAATCCAGAGGTGGTGTGCTATTGTCTCAGCATCATAGTGGCTCCCATTGCCTCTAGCACACAGACCTCCTTGCATGAGGTAGCTCTGTAAGTGTTTGTGGAATTGAAACTAATTGCCTTAACACACTTCAAACAGGACATCAGGTGACTTTGAATGGGACCAAACCAGTTCCTGCACCACATTCACATCTGTGAAAGAAAAATGCTGCTGGCTTAGACGCGAGTCTTGCCCTGTGCTTCTGTAACAAGTTAAAAACCCGTCTCCGAACAGTCCTGTGATTCACTCGCTCCTCTTTGTTTGTCAAACAAATGTTGCAGCTGTGATTTGCATTGTTGCCTATTTGTTATTTCAAGGCAGAGTGAAGAATGCCATTAAATGATTAACTATAGGAGAAGACCTAAATTCAGGATCGCTAAAAACAAACTCTGGAATGATAGACTGTGCTTCCAAGGTTTGCTTTAAAGAGCTACTCAAGTCTTCTGCTATGAGAAGACCAATACCCAGCTGAGGTTTTATTACAGCATTTTCTGAATAAATGCAAGCTCTGTCGATGAGTCAGGAAGTTTCTATCATGGGCTTCATAAAAATTCAGTGCACCCACGAAAACAATGAAGTCTTTTTTTATGAAATGCAAATAAATATACTTTGATTGACTGCTAATTGCCTTGTAGAGGAGGTTGGATAATTTCCTGTTCTAGGATTTCCCAAGGGTCTTTAATTCTTAAGAATGTTATTTCCTAGCTGAATAAATCCATCATATTTTTGATATTCATAGCTGGAGAGAGAGGTTTTCAGAGGTTTCTAATTATGATACTTGGAATATAGTCAGATAGAACTACTGTATAATTTTTTTCTCAGGGTTCACCGCCTTGACTTTCCCCTGCTGTACTGACTTTGACTTTCCCATTGCCAAAATCAGCCTCAGAGTCAGAAGTCAACAGCCACTTATTAATCACATTTTTGAGTGAAAAACCCTTCAGTCATTTCTTAAGCAGCCTGTCTCTCACTAGGAGTGACCAGTCCTTCCACGAAGGCCACCATCCCCGCTCGTTTCTGCCCCATCTGCTTCCCAACAATGGCAGACGAGACGGTCCGGTTTTCAGGGGTGCTGATAACAGACGGCAGGGACAGGGGACAATGAGCGGCAGCCTCATGATGCCTTATCACTGAGATTTTGAAATTATTAAGCTCCAATTTACTCAGGAGGGAAACAAAATCCATAGAGGCTGCTTTGTACTAAGATGAAAGTCCTGAACTTCCATTGTGATCTCCCGGGGCAGTGGTTTTAAACGGTGTGCTGCAAGAATTTTTAAACCATGCAGTACCAGACTATTTAGTCAGGAGCACTGACCTCTTTTCCCTTAGACTGTCAAATTAAAACAACAATGACAACAGCCAACACAATAATAGCTGTCCAGTGTGAATGAATCAAAATTAGACCTTTTTTTTTTTTTTTTTTTTTTTTGTCAGATAGGCAAAAAATGTAGTTTTTGGTGTGCCACAGAAGATCAGTAACTGGTTGGTGTGTGCCATGAGATGAAAAAGGTTGAAAATCACTGTCTTAGAGAAAGCCCCTTATTTGGTTGGGAGGCTGCCAGGTAGAGAATAGAAAGCTAGAAGGCAGAAAAGCCCAAAGTATGTAATAAAAATTATATCAATCCATACACAGAGCATAATACAAATGCACAAGGTGTAAGGAACTCAATTTCTGATGAGCTTGCCTCCAAGAGACACACAGTCTGACACACTGGAGACACTCAGTAAACATTTGTTGAATGAATGAAAAAATGAATGAATAGCTGAACTGGACTGTGTCAAAATTCATCCAACTGGGCTGTTCTTAACTGTACAGTCACAACACTTGTGACAAGTTACAAACAATAGAGCAACTAATTGGTTAATAATGATAAAATATTGGGGTTCTGGAGTTTTTCTTTTTTTTCATTTTATTTTTGTTAATCCTCACCTGAGGATATTTTTTCCTCTGATTTTTAGAAAGAATAGAAGGGAGGGAGAATGAGGGAGGAGAGGGAGAGGGAGACTGAGGGAGGAGGGGAGAAAGAAAGAGAGAAACATCAGTGTGAGAAAGACACATCGATTGGTTGCCTCCCATACACACACCCCAACTGGGGCAGAGATCCAACCTGCTACCCAGGTATGTGCCCTGGATGGGGAATTGAACCCGAGAACTTCCAGAGTGTGGCCAACACTCTAACCACTAAGCAACACCAGCCAGGGAAATTATTTTTTAAAAGAAATCAGGGAGCTGATTCAAGGTTATGTCTGTAATGATATCACTGCACCTATTCTAATATGATTTCTTTTGCTAGTCCCTGATGTGCCGTTATAGTTACACTCGCAAATGGCTGCGCAACTTGTGCTCTTAGCTACTTCTGTTTATTTTTAAATTTTACCCATAAATACTTTTTTAACAAGCAAGAAGTCAAGGGTAGATGAGGGCATACATAAAGCACATCTATGTCTACAATGTATGAGAGCAAGAATGATGCTGTGAACATATCCGTTAATAATGACATGTGTTATGATCACAGACTCAAAGGCTGAGCAATGATACAAGTAAAATTTGCAATAACATTACTCATATTAACATTAAAATGGTTGTTTTAATTTTTTATTTTTAACAATAGAAGCAGTGTCTCAATCTTTATTCTTTAGTGGTATTCACTGATTAACTTGGGAATGGCGGTCTAGAGAAAAATGTTCAATTAAATAGTTATATTAGGTATATTTATCATTGGAAAACTTTAAATGGCTGATTTCATTGCTCACATATAAGTATTTTAATAGGTGCATGTTAAAAACAACAGTGTGTGGCACTATTTGCTTTATTTCACTATAAAATCAGGAGGAGGTGTAGAAAAATGGGAACACCTCAAAATGCTATGCTTTGTATGCTTATCTCATGATATTATATCTGCCAGCGTGGAAAAACAGAAACAAAAACAAAAAACAAGATTAAGGGCTTCTGAGAGGCGGTAAAGTCTAGAAGTTAAGAGCAAAGGTTTTGGTGCCAAGCTGCATGGGTTCAAATTCTGACTTTGCCACTTGTTAACTGTGTGGCCTTGGGCAAGTTACACACCTCTCTGATCTTCCATTTCTGTGTCTGTAAAGTGGAATTTCTATACCAAATACAAACAAAGCATTTAGAACACATATGGCAAATAGGGAGCACTCAATAAATATAAACAATTACTCCCAAATTCGAATTGCTGCCATTTGACATTCATTCAGTCATCTTCATTATAGACTTTAAAAAAAAATGTTGCAACAAAAATCACTTTACAGCTCAAAGTATTTCCTAGGGTTAGGTAGGACTTCTATGTCTCCTCAGCTCCACTGAAATACTCTTTTTTGCGAATTCAGCACTATGGGTGTGTGTGTTTGTAGCAAGTACAACTTGCACCTCCTCAGTCCACGTATCTTTTTTGCTGTAGTTCTCAATTAAGTGTTGCAATTGTTCAGGGAGAAGAGAATGAAGAGGATACCTTCCCCCCTCAATTCAAAAGCCTCTGAACGCTTCACTTTCATCCCTGCGGGAGCATCAGATTCCTGGCAAATTAAGAAAAAAGAGTTATGTTCTTGGCTCCTTATTATCTAGCCAAATTGGTTTTAATTTTCTGTTGGCAAGTGTAATGGTCCCAAGAGATTGCACAACTTGCTGTGTGTGAGCTGAATCCAGAATAGGGGGAATCTGTTTTCATCTTGGAGTTTTGAGCACTCAGGGTACCATTCGAAGAGAACAAACAATTCAGCATTTGTCTTGGCAAAGACAGAATAGCAACGTGAGGGAAATCTTCCGCTTAAGACGGAGCCCTGGCTGCAGGAGAGATCAGTGCATCTCACACAAACACGGGGTGCGGTTCCCAGACGCCGATCCTGCCTAAGCCCGCTTCCAGCCCGGCCGCAGAGCCTCAGCAGGCAGACCTTCCTCCAGCCTCGCTGGGAGCCGACATTTAGAAGGAGATCAAGAGGCAGCGTGGGGCATTAACCCCGACAACATCAGAAGACTGGGTTCTGCTTGAGCCTGTCTCACAGCAATTTGCAAACTAAAACATCTTACCCAGAAGGGGATTTTTGTGCTGTCTGGATTTTAAATTCCCCGAACTGCTTAGTATAACTACAAAAAAGAGAGAAAAAATCAATATGCCCTGAGCTGAGCTGTGTAAACATAAGGCCATAAAGAATGCTGCCAAGGTTTTCCTTTCTGGAGGTGATGTCAGCGCCCCGCGCTCCCCGGCTGTCCTCGGCCCCACATCTGTATTCAGTGTTCGTCCTGCACACCAGCCGAGCCGTGCTCTGCAAACCAGATCGCACAGGCACATACGAACCCGCCGTCACTGCCTTTCAAAAATGTAACTGCCTCTTATCTTGAGGGCCCTCCCTCAAGTTTGCTGATCTGTGGACAGGAACAGAACAGGTTTGGCATCACCCCCCAAATGTGAGCAGAGATGTTTATTTTTAAGTGTATCTGATTGTTCTTCTGTGACAGGGCTGTCACTAGAGGATCCATTTGGAGCTCATTTGTTGAAAGCATAGCAGCCTCGGCAACCCTGACTTTGCTCTCTTCTGCCCCCGAAGACTGCAGAAAAGAGATCTGGAGCTTATCCTGCAGTTTCTGCCTGCACCTCTGGCCCCAGCGGGCTGTTGAACAGAAAGTCTTCCTCTGCCAAGGCTCATTCACAAACACGTTCTTCGCTGCCTGCAGCCGTGCCCATCACAGCTCTCAGAAGCCTACATTGTCTACATCTGAGGCTCCAGGTACCTCTATATTAAGGAAGTCTTAAATTCTTCCTCAATAACATCAAATGTTCATCTATTTCCGAAATAGAATAAGGTCTAAGACTGTTCAGATGTGGGTTTTTTTTTTGTTTTTTTTTTTAAACTCTGAGACGCAAATGCTGGCAGGACCTTGACCCCAAAAAGTCCCTGATTGGAGAGAGGGCTTCTCAGCTGGGAAGTCAGGCTTCTCAGATCTTGGCTGCTTTCCTGGCAGAAATGTGAAGATGTCAGGCTGGGCTTCAAATACTGCTCTCATCACTCTACCACGATGCCTGGTGTATTCCACAGGGTCCGTCAGTGCACCTTGGCTGTTAAAGGAAGGAGGTGTTTCCAGACAAGTTTACAGCAAAGTCTTTCCTATGAAATGCAATGACTTCTGCACAATATTATAGCTAGAAGCTTAAGAAGCTAATACCCTGTTTCCATAACTGTGTGTTTTAGAATGATGAGCCAGGCAAAGGATATAATTGGACCAACCGCAGACCTGCTTCAAAATAGGAAGCAATATTTTATGAATCATCCTCTGCAAGGAACACAGCCCAAAGAGGATGTATTCAGAGTCTAGATGAGAAGGCCAGTCTTGAATTTTGTATATTTTAAGACATACAAATGTTTTAAAGACCAGATGGTTTTACTGAAAGAGGATTTTAATCCTGGCTGGGCTGAAGAGAGTGAGCTGCAGGGTTGAGACATCAAACATCCAACCTTTTAGCAGAAAAGCAACTTGAAAAAAATTAAGTCATTTGTGAGTTTTACTTCGAGTGTTTAAGAGACCTGGAGGTGTGTGTGTGTGTGTGGGGGGGAGGTCAACCAAGGGGCTTGTTGTTTCTTCCTCCTTTTTTGGAATCTCTGTAAGGCCAAGAACAAGACAGAGACACACACAAGCAGACAGTGAGAAAGCCACTCGTCCTCTTGTCTCAGGTGCTGTCTAAAGGAACATCTTGGAGTTAGCCTACTGATGCCAAGGTGGGCTCCCTCCAGAATCAGAGGTCTCAGGTCATAGGAAGTGTCTACTGAAAAATTCATGTCTAATAGATGCTTTCCTTTTAACCGCACCATTCCTCCTGCCTTCTCTACTCTAGCTGCATCCCCCCAGGTGCTTTCCACGGGATTTGAAGGCTCAGAAGAGATGAAGGACTGCATAAGAGAAAAAAATCCTCAGCACAGGGAGAGAGGCAATATAACCGAGCGAGCCTCCAAATTCAGAATCTTAGATTATAATTCTGGCTCTGATGATTGCATGCTGTGCAAATGGGGGGAAGGAACTCAATTTCTTTCTGTTACCTCTCTAACCTGAGGGCTAGGGCTACATCGGATCAGAAGTTTCAGCAAATACTGTGTGACTGCTAATAAATGAGGCTTTGACATTTGCCGTCATTTCCACAATAATAAGCACAGGCCTGGATTTAAGGACATGCAAGAGGATGAGGCTGAGGCCATGTGGCTGGTGACAATTTAGGAAAAGGCAATTTGTATGGAAAGCAAATCCAGAGTGTGCCTTCAATATAGGATTGACAGATAAAATACGGGACACACAGTTAAATTCGAAGTTTGCAGATGATGAATATTTTCTTAGCACAAGTATATCCTAAATGTTGCATGGAATATCCTTATCCTAAAAATAAAAATAAATAACTGTTGTCCATCTGAAATTCAAATTTAACTGGAGGCCTTGCTTTTATTTGCTAAATCTGGTAAGCCTAATCTAGAAATAGGGATGTGACCTGAAGGGGAGTAGAAGGAAGACAGTAGAGATCAGGGCTGTTCAATCAGAGGATTATTCTGAGTTGGAGAGTCTTAAGTCAGGACTGGGGATGAGCTCCTAGAACCATGAGGACAATCTGGCCTCGGTGCCTGCGTTGTGCTTTCAAACGGTGTCAGCTTCTACCCTTCAGTGTCCCTCCCCCAATCGTCCTGCTCTTGTAGCCCTAGCAGAAAACACATTCAAGGGACTCCTTCTCGGAGAAATTGTCAGCTCAGCTTCATTTCACAAACACTCGCTGAATGCCTGCCGCGGGTTAAACACTGAGCTGCATCTGAGAAGTGGGCAGAGGGGCATGTTCCCTGCTGTCATGGTGTGCCCGTCAGGGCAGACCACAATCCAGTGTCCCTTGCTGCTGGGGCTCAATCTGTCTCCTGGATTCAAAACTCCAACCTACTCCCCTCCCCTTTTTTTCCCCTACCTGCAGTTTAATACCTGCTCAGTACAAATGGGGTTCTATGGGTGCAGGAGAAACAAAGATAAACAAAATGTAGTGTTTGAATGCAAGATTCTAATGGCAAAGTGAGACCATGATGCCAACAACTATAACCAGAGGTAGGCTCTAATAAGAACAGTAAATGGAATGGAGTGGAGGGGGCATCTTATAGAGGGGTCCTCACATCAGCCTAGGGGCACTGGAAGGTTTTCTACAGGAATTTAACATGGGTTGAGGGAATGCTGAGACACCCCCCCATTAACTCTGGACTTAGAATCATGTGATCATGAAATCATAGAATTAGAAGTCCTCAGAAGTCTACATATTAAAAATTCTATAGCCTCCATCACTCAGGATCATCTGGCTTTTGCTTGAATTCTTCTCATATCTTCCTGAGAAGTTCATTCCATTGTCAGAAAACTAATTGATAGAAACAACATTTCTAAAAAGCTGAGTGGAAACCTGCCCTCTCTAAGCTTCCCCGTGGGTTCTGTAATTGCTGTTCACCCCACTTACTGCTTTAATCAAACACCTGAGCGAGGGTAAGGAAGGAGCGTACCATTTCCCCCCTAGTAGAAGTAAATGAGGGACAGTGAACACCACAAGGACATACAGAAAATGCAAAGCTAACATGGTGGGATGTAATAAACAACCCATGTAAAATCCTGTATTTAGATTAAAAGAACGTCAGTTATAGAACTGGAGAGAACTGGCTTGGTAGGAGCTCCTGGGAAAGAGACCTAAGAGTTTAAACTAATTTTTAACTTAGTCTGAGCCAATAATGTGATGTGACTGCTAAAAAAAAGTGAATCATCTTGGACCGCACAGCTAGAACAGTGTCAAGATCACAGAAACACTTACATATTCTGCCCCAGAATATTCTGCATTGGTCAGATGACATTTTCGTGGCGTGTTCAGCTTTGCATGCTACATTTTAAGAGGTTTATGGATACAAACTCTACCACCATGACAGCCGGCGAGAGGGGCCCACACGTCACAAACACCAATACAGAAATACATTTTTTTCCTTCATGTCTCCTAAGAAAATTTTTGAAAAGTTCCGAATTGATTGGTCAAATGGGAATTTGGGGAAAAGGACACACATGCAGAACTGGACCCTGTCCCAGTTCTACCTGAGGATGGGGGTGCTGGGCTGAGATCATGGGGGAGCAATGGGTATGAGAGGGGGTCTTGGTTAGAACAAAAACACAGCCTCTGTCTGGAAACCAGAAACAGAACTGGGCTACGCTGATTAATGTTAGTCAGTCCAACCCCCTTAAACTCCTCCAAAGCAGGTGTCTAGGCCCCTGGGTTTCCCAGATGATGCACTCATTTGCAGAGGAATTTGGGGAAGCACGTAGCCTGTCTCAGTCAGAAAAGCAAGGGCTGGACCCTGGGATTAGGGAAGTAGACTGCTGGGCTCACTGCAGAGGTGGCAACTGGGGTGACCAGGCCCCTCAACATCCTACCTAGTACTTACCCTGGGGTCCTGGCCCAGGTGGGACTCTATTCACCTTCGGGTTTCATGGTCTCACGGGCAATCCCCAAGGATGACTGTGGGGCACGGGGTGGAAATGAGCTGGGCAGGAGCAAAGCTTCCCTTTTAAATATTTATAACTTACAGCTTTTAAATATTTAGCCATGGTAAATGGCTTCCATTTATATGCATTTACTCAGCCGATGAGTGTCAGGATACAGATAAGACATTACAGCGCCTCTAGTTCAGAGGAGTCCCCCTATTAGGGGTCCACTAATTTCCTCAAATGTGGACTTGACCATTGGCATCCCTAAACCTGAACTTTCCCCGGCCTTTTTTTTTAGAAAAACAACAAACGAGTCAGTCTAAGTAAAATGCTGGTACAGAGGCTGGCACACAGTAAGTGCTCAGTGGTTTCTTCTACCCCTTTCCATTCTCCTTGCCGCCTTCCAAGCACCCCTACAAACATCAGCGTTTTCACAGGCTTCACCTTGGTCTGCGCTTTGGCATCGTATTCACACAGGGTCTGCATTTGGCCTTGACGCTGACCCCTTCTTCCATTTTGCACATCTTTTAAAAATAAGAACTCCCAAAACTTTGATATTCACAGCATCTTCAATGTATGTTTTCTCCTTTCTTTCTCTTTTAGATTGTGTGTGTAGGGGCGGGGGAGAGACAGAGACAAAGAGAGAGAGACAGAGAGAAACTTCTTTCCTTGAATTCTCCACTTTTTGTGAGATGATTGTTTCCTTTTATCATATCTGGTTGAGTTTCATTATAAAACTTTCATAGCTATCTCTTCTGAAGATTTTGAAAACAACTCAAATGATCAGTGCACACACTCGATGAGTACGCTTCAGCTCTTCTCTGTCGCAGGGTTCTTTGATTCTCAGTTGCAGAAATGGACCGAAGGAAGAAAGTGGGTTTCACTGAAAGAAATCTGTGGGGCTCACAGACATAAGGAAAGAAGGGTAAGGAGGGTCCCCTCAGGGTTGGGAAGAGCAGGACTCAGGCCAGCTCTGGGAATTTAGAGAAATGCTCGGCTTACTGAGTGACTCAGCTTCGACTGCTGCCTGTGTGTCTTTGGTCCATGTGCCGTGTCCAGGCAGTGACACGGATTGGCAGTGTGATCAAGAGGAGAGAAGACCTACAAAGGCGGCCCCAACAGAACCTCCTGGCCTCGGACAGCACAGGTCGCTCAAGGAAGGAAAGCCAGGGAGAAACTCCCACACGCACCCACCCCATTTTCTTAGCAACGACTGAGATTGTGTAGAGGTCCCTTCACTTCTGCACTGTCAATGTGTTCCATTTGAAGGCCAGAAAAGCACATTTCTTCCATGGATGCCGGTTATCGCTCCTAAACTCTGCTGGCTTGAATCTTCAGGACTCACGTAAGGAGTGGATGGGAAGATGGGGAAGAACAGGTTTACATGGGTTGGGGTGGGAAGGATGGTGAATTTGATTTTGTATTCACTGTGTGAAATGCCACTGGGGCAGGCAAGTCATACATCCCAACCCCAGCTGGAAATTCGGGTCTAACACTCACAAGTAAAAATCAGGACCTAAGAATGTAGTTTGGAAGACAGCTACATGTTATTGAGTTAATCTTTCAATTAGATATGTAAGAAGCCATTATTTAACGCCTATTGCATGCAAGACATTGAATCGGGGGCTAGAATCACAAAGTGGAATAAATTACAGAGACAATTCTTTTTTTAAAAACATGTTTTTATTGATTTTTTAGAGAAAGAGAGGAAGGGGGGAGAGATATAGAAACATTGATGTGAGAGAGAAAGATTGACTGGTTGCCTCCTGCATGACCCTTCCCAAGGGATCGAGCCTGCAATCCAGGCATGTGCCCTGACCGGGAATCGAACCAGGACCTCTCAGCCCATGGGGCAATGCTCAGTCACTGAGCCACACCGGCCGGGCAAGGGAACAATTCTTCAGAAGCTTATACTCTTTAGAGGCAGTGAGCAGGTAAATCAATAACTGTGATACAGTGTCCTTCAGGGCAGTCTTCGTGGTTTTCTCCAGCGTACCAGCGGGATACAAAGAAAGCAGCTGTCACTTGTATTAATAGGCTACGTTCCTACTCCTGCCTCGGCATTGATCGTTAGAACTTGTCCTGGACCCTCCTGCGGCCCTGACTTGTGAGACCTGCCCTGAGGCAGCACCTTGCCTGTCCTGTCCTGTCCTGTCGCCTCCCATAGTCCTGGCACTGGCAGAAAAACGCCACAGGGGTAGAGATTCAGTGTAAACATGAACGACTGCTCATAGTAAAGACATTCCATTAACAATATATTAAAGATAGATATGACTCCCCCAAATTTTTAGTCAGCATCTATCATTTTTGGTATTCTGTTTCTGTCTCATTTTTCCTTAATCAACCCCTTCTCTTTTTTAGCCTAGTTAACTACTATAGCAGCAAAGGTACACTTAGAAAATAATCCTCCAGTCATCCAATGAAAATTACTATTTTAGTTGCACAATTTAATTTCATTAGGACCATGACAGAGATGACCTAGAACTGGAATAACTCAGAATTCATTTTCAACCTTCTCAGCTACCAAATCTCTTTGCATGCATATTTGTTTATTCGTTTTACACACTTGTTCTGAACATAGAGTACACCATGATGTTTTGTAAAGAAGTGCTAATACTTTTTAGTCCTAATGCTTTATTTTTTCCTTTTAATTACATTGTATAAAAAGTTACTACACATCAGTCTTAAAAGATGTTAATTAGTGTTGTATGATAGTCTGCTTTTTCCAATTATATAAAGCACCCTTTTCTTGGCCTTAATATTTATGTTTTCAAAGAATGCTTGGCATTTTTTAAACAGTAAGTACATATAAAAGTTTATTTATTAACTTTTGGGAGAAATTTCAGTCTTGAAGCTCATGTACAATCTCCCAGTAGGATATTAAAATGAAACCAGCAACTTTAAAGGCAATTTTCAATTCCCTTTCTTTTCTGTCTTACCTAGTCTGCCACTTCCGGGAGTCTTGAGGCTTATTTGTGACAGCAAGAGGTTGGGAGAAGGATTAAGGGATTTTGCCGGCTCGGTGGCCATCAGTCCTTATCAACCTACAACGGTCCCCAGGAGAACGACCTACAAAGGTCCTCCAGGCCCCACAAGGTCAGGACCAGTGAGGTATTATGGTTCCTAGAACACATGGCTTGTTTGCTCTGGTCCCCACGCACACCAGTGCAGACTTGAAGGAGTTCTAGAGCCCACAGGCTTCTTGGACCCCCCTCTCTCCCACCCCCATAACTCCGCTGCTTTTCCATGGACCGCCAGCGTTTTCCCCCTTTCAAACACCCACATTCCATCTAAGTTTCTTCCTCTATTACATGATCCTAGAACTGCCTTTTTATATAATTTATTCTTTTTTATCATGCCTGCTCTTCTAGAACCTTTCTGACCCAGACTCGTTCTTTAAAAAATAGTTTAAATTGTGGCAAAGTATATATAACATAAAGTTCACGAACCCAATCATTTAAAAGCATACAGTTCAGTAGCATTAAGTACATACACATCGGTGCGCAACAATCTCCAGAATGTTTTTATCTTGCAAAAGTGGAACTTTGTACCCCTTAAACTGCAACTCCCCCTCACCACTCCCTCCCACTCCTGGCCAGCGCCCTTCTACTTTCTGTCTCTGTGAGTTAGACCACTCCAGACAGCTCTCATAAATGAAATTATACAGTAGTTGTCTTTTTGTGACTGGCTTGTTTCACTTAGTATAATGTTCTCAAGGTTCATCTATATTGTAGCATGTGTCAGAATTTCCTTCCTTTTAAAGGCTGAATAATACTTAATTGTATGTGTTTACACCACATTTTGCTTATTTATTCATCCATAGGTGGACATTTATGTTGCTTCTACCTTTTGGCTGTTGTAAATAATGCTGATGTAAATATGGATGTACAAATACCTCTTTGAGAACAGATTCATTGTTTTTGATAACATACTTACCTTTTTTTTTTTTTTAATCCTCACCCAAGGACATTTTCCCATTTTTTGTTCAGGTAGAGTGGGAGGGAGAGAGAGGAACAGAGAGAGAGAGAGAAACATGGACGTGAAAGGGACACATCGAGTGGCTGCCACCTGCACGACCAACCGGGGCCGGGGACAAACTGCAACCCAGGTATGTGCCCTTAGCGGGAACCGAACCCGTGTCTCTCTGGACCGCAGGCCGACGCTCTAACCACTTAGCAAACCGGCCAGGGTTTACCTATTTTTTAAAAAAATGTTTGTCATGGAAAATTTCAAACATGAAAAAGTAGAGAGAATAGTATAATGAAGCTCAGAATACCCGTCACTCAGCTTTACCTGTTATCAACTTGTAGTTTATTGTCATGTTTCACTTACATCTCTACCCATAACACTTACTGGATTATATTTGAAGCAAATTCCACACATCATATAATTTTATCTGTTAATATTTCAGAATGTATCTCAAAAAAAGGGGGGGGTTCTTTTTAAAGGTAAAGCTATAATACCAATTTCACACTAAAAATTAACAATTCCTCATTATCATTAATAATCCAGTAAGTGTTCATATTATCTATTATCTTTAAAAAATTAAATAGTTTGTTTGAATTGGAATTCAGACAGTCTATACATTGTGATCGGTTCATATATCTCATTTCCTTTTATCTATATATTGCCCCTGTCTTTTTTCTTTTCTTGAAATTTCCTTAAAGAAGTTGTATTTTTTAAAAAAATTCTGATGAGTTTTCCAGACTTTAGATTTTGCTAATTATATCCTGTGGTTCATTTAATGTTGTCCTCAGTTTCTTACAAACTGATAATTGGGCCCAACCAGTGTGGCTCAGTGGTTGAGTGTTGACCCATGCACCAGGAAGTCACCGGTTCGATTTCTGGTCAGGGCACATGCCCAGGTTGTGGGCCAGATCCCCAGTGGGGGGCATGCAGGAGGCGGCCAATCTATATTCTCTCTCATCAATGTTTCTATCTCTCTCTCCTTCTCCCTTCCTCTCTCTCTAAAATCAATAGAGAAAAAAAATAGTTAAAAACCCCCACAAATTTATAATTGGATTTAGATGCTTGATCAGATTTAGATTTTAATTTTTTTGCCAAGACTAATTTATAGAATCTATAATATAGATGGTGTTGTGTTTTTCCACTGGTCAATGCTTAATAACTGGTTGTCTTTTTATGATTATTATTGACTAGATCCATCAACTCATTCAAATTTGCAAAATGGAGATATTCTAATTCCATTATTCTTCCTTCATTTATTAACTAAAATAGTTCCAAACAAAGTAATGTCCTCTCATTAATTATTTAGTTTTCCCAAGGTACAGCTCTCATAGAAAAGTATTAATAAATGCTTACTTTCCTTATTTATCAGTTTTCCAAGCAATGAGTTGGCTCTCTAGTATCCTACAAAGTGACCAATAAAATTTTTCTTCTTTTAGTATAATTTTGAACTCATTAATTTAAAATATACTTGATGTGTTTGAATTCACTGCACTTACTTTCCTATTGAAATTGGCTCCTAATACCTTTTGCTATGACCCTGACAGTCATCAACAGATTCTGAATGATCTGTTATGACAAGATGTTCCAGAATCATTTTAGTCCTACGTCAGGCCTGGAATTAGCCATTCCTCCAAAGAACCTTGGTTTCTTTATTGGGAAATGGTATTTAGAGACAACAATCTGGATACTAGAGGTGCTCATTGCCACCAGATTTGTTGTTTTCAATGGACACAGCTACCAAATATATATATGGCAAAATATTTTGAGTTCATACTAATACTTGGAATTCAATTTTAGGACTATTGTGTGGTTGTTTTTTTTACTTAATCTCATGAATCTTACATCTGTTTCTCCTTTTACTTAATATCACAAATAATTAGTTCTTCATTATACCAATATAATTTCTCCCTTTTTAAACTCCATAATATATGACAGTCTCAGAATAGGAACACCAATGCTATACCAAAAATAACAACACTAAACACCGTTTAAAATTTTTTTCTTTTGTTTTTAGGATATATTCCACTAGACCGGTATGTACAATAAAATTACTATGTTTAAAACCACATGGAGAGTTTCTTCTCTTTGTGGTTATGCCACCAATTAGACTCCTAATTAAATTTCATTGTTTTATTTTATTTTTATTTATAGGTATTAAAAAAAAAGTTTTATAATTCTGTAAAATATTTACATGGTCCAAAAATCAAATCAAAGCAAGGGAGAGAGAGTTAGAAACATCGATGTGAGAGAAATACACCGATCAGCTGCCTCCTGTAAGTCCCCCACTGGGAATTGAGCCTGCAACCCAGGCATGTGCTCTGACCAGAAATCAAACCGGGACCTCTCAGTCCATGGAAGGATGCTCAATCCACTGAGCCACACTGGCAGGGTGCAAGATATATATTTTAAAAGTTAACTTCTATCCCCATTCTTTCTATCTTAGTACATTATAGGTATTCATTTTAATCCATTATTTAAATCTAGTATTTTAGTGATTGAGTACATTTTATTTTTACCAAGAAGTTATAAAATAAAAATATTCCCCAATATAAAATATTCATACCTTAGGAATTACTACATTCTGGGATACAGTTCCACCAGATTTGTCACAAAGGAGAGAGGCTCCATATGGCTGCAGAATGAGAAGGGGCGAGAGCAGCATGAGATGAGGCTGGTGAAATCACATGAGAGGAACTTGGCTTTCACACAGAGTGAGCTGGGAGGCATTGAAGGTTCCGAAAAAGGAGCACTGGGGTCTGACTTCAATTTTTAATCAGACCTCCAGGCTGGTGTGCTGAGACTAAATTGGGGTTGGGGTGGGGGCGGGGAGGTGGACACAGAAAGAAGACCAGTTAGGAAGCTAGTGATCTAGGGAGAGGAGATTACTTGCACAAGAGTGACAGTCATTCAGGGTGTGAGAAGTGGTTGGATTCTGGACATATTTTGAATATAAAGCTTTTTGGGAGCAACTTCATCTCAAGGTAAGAAGGACCCAGGGCCATTTATAGATGGGGAGGAGGTAGAACAGGGGGAAAAAAATGACTGATTTTTACCAAAACCTCTCTAAGACATTGCAGCTCAAGTAGCCCTGATCTGGGGTCTTTCTATGCATGTAACACTTAAAGGGGTCCCTGTGACATGGCCTGTCTGCTTGGAGATGACAGAGCCTGCAGCTGGCAGGGCCTGCAGATGGCAGAGCCTGCAGCTGGCAGGGCCTGGAGATGACAGAGCCTGCAGCTGGCAGGGCTGCAGATGGCAGAGCCTGCAGCTGGCAGGGCCTGGAGATGGCAGAGCCTGCAGCTGGCAGAGCCTGCAGCTGGCAGGGCCTGCAGATGGCAGAGCCTGCAGCTGGCAGGGCCTGGAGATGGCAGAGCCTGGAGATGGCAGAGCCTGCAGCTGGCAGGGCCTGCAGATGGCAGAGCCTGCAGCTGGCAGGGCCTGGAGATGGCAGAGCCTGCAGCTGGTAGGGCCTGGAGATGGCAGAGCCTGGAGATGGCAGAGCCTGCAGCTGGCAGGGCCTGGAGATGGCAGAGCCTGCAGCTGGCAGGGCCTGGAGATGGCAGAGCCTGGAGATGGCAGAGCCTGCAGCTGGCAGGGCCTGGAGATGGCAGAGCCTGCAGCTGGTAGGGCCTGGAGATGGCAGAGCCTGGAGATGGCAGAGCCTGCAGCTGGCAGGGCCTGCAGATGGCAGAGCCTGCAGCTGGCAGGGCCTGGAGATGGCAGAGCCTGCAGCTGGCAGGGCCTGGAGATGGCAGAGCCTGCAGCTGGCAGGGCCTGGAGATGGCAGAGCCTGCAGCTGGCAGGGCCTGGCGGGGATGTGGTGTTGAAGAGGCAGTCCAGAACAGAGCAGAGGAAAGACACGTGGGTGCTCTGGACCACCCTGCAGACTCCACATGCCACCTGGCGTAGGGGGACACACTTTGTCGTCTGTCAAGGTAGGCATGAGAGTCCATGAGATTTGGATCATTGCCATTACTGTGACCCTATTTGAGTCCACAGATTTGTGAAGGTCGAAGAACTATGGATACCGATGAGGTCTTCCTGGACCAAAGGGAGGACATTTGTTCTGCCCCCACAACCATAACCAGAAGTTATGCCTACCCGTGCCGTGTCAGATCACCATGGAGTGGATTCACAACAGGTTCAGACATTGGCCCAGTGGGCAGAATAGCCCTCTGGAGCATGTCCTGTGTGTGTGGCAAAGATGCCATGAGGAGAGGGTCTGAGAAAAGTGATAGGTAACAGTGGTTATGGCCACTTGCAATCAGGGTGGCCTGACCACACCCTGTCTACCAACTGGCACGTGACTGCTGCAGTGTTCACATGCAGGTTGGCACAAAGACAGTGGTACCCACTCTCTTCTCATTCTCCCACATCTCGAATGCCAGTGCATAGATGCTTTTCAAAGTGTTCTGGCCCTTAAAGTAGAGATTAATAGTGATGTTTAATCCAAGTGGACACATAACAGATTCTCATCAACTTGTGCTTAAATTATTCAATTAACTTAAACATGTACTGAATGTTTATTAGATGCCAGAGACTATGCTGAGGATGTAGAAATGAATAAAACATAGCCTCTCTGGAGCTGATAGTTTAGCAACAGGGGAATGGCGCAGAAAATAATTTCTGTACAATGCGGTAAGTCGTATGGTAAGTCATGCATAAGCTGCCTTGGGTTATGGAGGTGGAACTCCAGCCCAGCTCAGGGTTAAGGAGAGGCTCTGCAGCAGGTGATGCCCAGACTGCGCTGGAGGCTGAGGGGGACAGGAGCGGGTCAGTGGAGGGACAGCAGTGTAGAAACCGAGCTCCCAAGGAGAAGCAGGGTGAGACCGAGAGTGGCGTGTATGAAGTCCCCATATTGTAAGACAAAAAGTGGCTGAGGCTGGACACATCATCAGGGGCCCTCCCTAGAAAGCCTTAAATGCCACCCTAAGGAGCTTGGACTTTATTCTGGGCCTGCCAATAAGCCACTTAAGGGCTTTTGGGGCAAAGATATTAGGAATGAAGAGGACATAGTGGACATGAGAAATATCTGTTTGGTTATAATTCCGTAACCAGAATGAAATAAACCATTTTCTTTATACAAAATTCAAATATTACTTTAACACAAATATGGAAAATGAAATGTTATCCTCCAGATCATTAATGACTGGGTTGCTATGACTTTAATTTGTTTCAGTGTGTAAATGACACATTCATATTGGGGTGGGGTGAAAATCAGGTAATACCTATTCGCAACTCGCTTTTTTCATTTTTAATGTATTTTGGACACTTTTGCATTTTCCCATAGATCTACCTTATTTTTTTGAAAAGTGGCATATGTTCTAGTATAGAAATTAAACTTTATTTATTGAACTATTTATCTATTGATGAATGTTTGGATTCTTCTAAACTTTTCTCCTCTCTTTTTTTTCCTTTGTTATTTTTCCAAATCAGAGAAATGCATATTTCTCATCAACTTGTGCTTAAATTAAAAACACTATCACATGAGATGAACCAAAAGAACTTATATGCATGTATACATAACCAGTGGACATAGACAACAATGCTGGGGGAGGTTCTAGGAAGAAAAAAGAAGAAACATCTGTAACAAAAATAAATTAATAAAAATTGGAGAAAAAAGCAAACAAACCATGATTGGGCTTATGATGAAAAACAGGAATTTTCTGTCCCACTTCTCCCTCTTCTCTCAGGAGACTCCCATCAATTCTGGTTTCTGTTTTTTTAAGTGCCATTTTTTAATTTTTTTTCAATTTTAGATGTAATTTATTCATATTCTAAAATGAAAGATAAGAAATAGGCTCTCTTGGACTTCCCCCTCCCTGATATACACCCAAACCACTTTCCTCTATCCCATCTTTCTGGTATAGTTAGAGCCATACTTCCAACTAAATCAATATTCAGTGTTGACAATATTATGATTACGAAATTATTATTCAGAGTTGAGCCATGTAAGTTTGAATGATTACATTTCCATATGTATATAAATGTAAGATTATATATAAACATATTTTTCTGTGAAGCAGCCACTAATTCATCTCAGAACCTTTGCCAAACTAGAATACCATCCCCATTGTGTTCCAGCACATCACAGGTCGCAGCATCCCTGCAGGAAGGAGTCCTAGTCACCCTGCTCCCCTCGGGTGGGTTCTTCCCTGGGCTGGTTGAGCAGCCCTTGCCCTGGAATTTCTCATGCCCATCGCCCTGTGATTCCCTTCTCCTCTCTCCCACCTTGGGGTCCCTGCCTCCTGGCTTCCAAATCTTCCTCTGCTTGCTTGACTCCCTTGTTTTTGGTGCAGTGCATCTTCCATAGCTTCCTGAGAAATATCTGAAGGCATTGTTCATGACATTTTTAGGAGCCTGAATTCACAGACTGAATGATCGACTGTGTGTAGGGTGATAAGAAAGAGTGAAGAATAAGAAACAACCACAGGGTTTTGTATGAAGTGTCTAAATGCCTGAGTGTATAAGAATTAGAGTGAGGATACAGGATGTCCTGAGTCACCTGAGCGTGTGAGTCCAGCAGCTAGAGACATACGTCTGAATTTCAGGAAAGATGTCAGGGATAGAGATCCTGAACTTGTAGTTGTTCATCTGGAAGTGGTTGCTAAACTGTGGGAGTAAATGAGAGTGGTTGGGAAAAGGATGGAGAAGGAAGGGAAGAAGGAGCTGAGGAGAAAGGCCAGTTACACATGCATGTTTAAAGGGAAAACCAGGGCAAGAGCCCATAAAGAAGGCTGAGAAGAAACCATTCGAGAAGTGGAGGAACCAGGAGGAATTAGAGCCAATGGACCATACGGATGGATCATAAGAAGGTACAATGTATAACAAAGAACTTTAAGAAGGTGGGGGTGGGGGTGGGGGTTATTAAAACTAATGGTAAAATGACCAAAAATACAAAAGTGTTTACTACAACATTGTTTATAACAGTAAAAACTAGAAACAAACTTTGACATTCATCCTCTAGAGAAGATGCTGTATGAATAATGGTATACGTAGTCATGGGAGTACTATGCCCCTATCAAAAATCTCAGATTTATGCTTACTGACATTCATACTTATTGTTCAGGAAAATCCATGCAAGTTACTGAAAAACAAGTATTACATGTTCCAATTTATGTAAATCTTTATACACATAGCCATCTGTTTATACATGTAGGCACAGACCAGAGAGATGTTTGCAAGAATGTTCACCAAAATGTTAATGGTGATTATCTCTGGAAGAGGAGATGTGGGGCAAATTTTACACTCTCCTTTGCATTTTAAGTACTGCTTAAAATTTTTTGTAATTATAATAGTTATGTAATTAAATAATTATGTAATTAAAAAATAAAGCTGCATGTTGGGGACAGAGAGTACATGGGGACTCTCTGTTCCTTTTGCTCAGTTTTGCTGTGAACCTGAAACTGAAAAGAAGTCTAATAAAATTTTCAAAAAACAAAGCTGTTTTCAAAAAAATAAAATGTTTGTGATGTTAAATACTGCAGGGATTGAGTAGTCAAACACTATGGAGTGGGAACAGAAGGTAAGTTAGAATAAGCTGGGAAGTAAATGGGGCTTGAAGATAATGAGATGTCAAAGATCTTTCTAGAAGCTTGAATGAGATGGGAGAGAGAGAGAGTGATAGGTAGAGTGAAACAATAACTCCTCTTTCCCCTCCAGCTCCTCCTCTCCTCCTTTAATTCATTGCCAGGTAAATCCCCTACACACCGCATTATCTTGTCATTTCTATCCTAGACCTCAGTGGCTCACTCTCAAAGAAGCCTAAATTCAATCACCATTCCCCATTTTAGCCTGCTTTTTAACTCAAACCAATTAAAGAAAAAAAACAACCCTAAATGATACTTATTGAGGACGTACTGTAGGCCAGGCTCTTAAAATCACCGGGTACACAAGGTCAAAGTCACCATGGTCCCTGCCATCACTGCAGTCGTAAACCAGTGAGGATGCCAGACTCACACAGAGCAATGGTCGCACAGAGTACTATGGGCTGGAACTGGTTTACGGGCCTGTTGTGTGGCTCCCATAGCAAGAGGCCATTAACGTCCACATCTGCATCTGCTGTTGCTTCTGGGACCCATCTTATCTCCTGTATTCCTGTTAAATGCCTAAATCCTCCTAACCTGCCATATCCTAGATCAAGTCCCATCTTGACATCTTTCTTCTTATGACTTGCACAGCACTTACTTTTTTATTTTTCTTTATTCTTTGGCTCACGTAATACCTCTTGTTGGTAGGTAGCTGCTTGTGCGGATGAACAACCCTTTCGCAGCGACTGCGTCAGAAAGCCGCCCAGCACCAGCACTGGGTTCCACGCGTGGCAGTGTCCGGTCAACACCGCGGAAGCTTCCACCCAAGATCTTTAATACTTAAAATTAAAATTAAATTAACTTTAAAGGCAGTATATTTGGAAGCAACCTAATACAATCTGTGTAGTAACCCCAAGTTTAAAGGGTGAAGGGGTAGGGGGTGGCGACAGGATGGGGTGGTTTAGAAGCCTTTAGAAGGATGGAATGTAAAGTAATAAGAAAAAAATTAGGAAAAAAAATTGGATGATAGTCAGAACCCAATCAAGGCAGCATACACAATAAATAAACCCAAACTCAATTACTATGTAAGACAGAAAATAAAAGCTCAATTATTATTCAAGACTATAAAAGCATAAGTGTGCTCTAAGTATAAGGTAGTATTATGAGTCTGTGTTTAAAGAGACAATTGCAATAATAAATAAGTAAACAGTAATATGACCTTGCCAAGGCAGAGAAATCATCTTTATACTGTATGTGATACAAATGATACCCTTAAAAGGAGAGTGCTTCTAGCTTTTATCTTAATATTTATTTTTATTTTTTATTAAAAATACATTTTTTTCATTATTGACTTTAGAGAGAGAGGAAGGGAGAGGGAGAAAGAGACATCAATGAGAGAGAACATGGATTGACCACCTCCTGCATGCCCCCCACTGGGAATCGGGCCCACAATCTGGGCATGTGCCCTGACCGGGAATCAAACCAGCGACCTCTTTGTGCATGGGTCAATGCTCAACCACTAAGCCACACTGGCCGGGCTTATCTTAATATTTAAAAAGGAAATGTGCAAACATCATGGAGCCCTGTTTCCGAAATTTTATCCCACCAAACATTAGGTCAGATGGAGGTCAATGGGCATTCCATTTTAACATGGTCCAATGAAAATGGAAAATGTTATAGAAGCCCCTGAAATCTTTTGATTACAATGAGGTGAAGGAACTATGAATAGAATTTAAAAGAGAAGGGATATTTTAAGGAGTAAAATAAAACGGAGGGGAGGACAAGAGGCTGTAAGTAGTAGGAGGGTTATTATAAGCTGGGTACATCATGGCTGCTTTATCTCCATAAAGTCTGAAATTGACATTTTGCAGCAAGAGAGAAATGGGTTAGAAATGGACTGCCTGGTGATGGTGTGAGAGGAAAATATTAAATTATTATTGTGGGAGAGCATATCATCTTCAACTTTGGGCTCATGATAAAAAAGAAAACCAATTAAGGATGATTTATGTGCCTGCTGCCTGGAGCTGCCAGGTAGATAACTTTTCGAATTTCTTTCTCATTCCAGAATTTCATGAATCCCGTCCTGTGGACCCTGGGATGGGGGAATGACTGGAAGAAGACCTGCTTCCATCTCTACTTCTGCCACTGACCTACTGAACCATCTATAAATGACAATCATAAGTTCTACAGGGATTTCCCTAGGATCAATTACACAGTGCTTGTAAGATGCTTTTGGCTGCAGGGAGAAAGACACCAAATGTTGTCTTTGACAGTAATAGGTTGAACCATAGGAAATTGCTGGTATTTGACAATTAATCACCTATAAAATGGCAATCTCATATGGTTTAACCAAATAAAATGCATGGCAGGCATGGATCCGTTCTAGGGATTAAAGATGATTAAGACATTATTTCTGCCCTCGGAGAGAGAGCTCCCAGACCAGGGAGTGAAGTGAATGCTTGAATAAAACATTGCAGTGCAGGTGGACAAGGGCCAGAGGGGAAGTATCACTAGACGCTGTGGATAACAGAGAGAGCCTGTGATTCTGCTGGACCAGGAGAGGGAACAGGTGAGCAAGGCTAGTTGTAGAGGACAGAACGTTCATTTGGGCTGGATTCTGAAGGTTGAGGAATTCACCAAGTGGGACAGGACACTCTAGGCAGAGGAAACAGCTTTGCAAAAAATGAAGAGGTATGGAAAGCTTTTCTGGAGGAAAACAATCATTTAAATATTGAATAATATTAAGATGAGAAGACATGAGTCAAACCCTCTGTAAGTCATTTCTGGTAGACTATCTTCTTATTGAATATGACTTAATATTTATTCATATTTTGTTCTTGTTTAATGGGGATCTTGCAAATTTTTCAGAAAGGCTGCAGCAAAGGATGCCTTTGAGCTGAAAAAGATGTGAAACTGGAGAGGTCACCTGGATGGAACCTGTGTACAGCCCTGTGGGTGTGGGTAGGCGCCCGTAGGGTAATGTCATGATTGGCTTTGGGAAAAGCAAGGCCATGGTGGTGGTTTGGGGAGAAGAAATGAAAAGTACGTACTAGTGAAAGTGAGGTAGTCTTTGGGGAAATAGAAAAGAGGAGAGAATCCAGCAACTCAGTTAAGGAAACATCAGTTAAGGGACAAGAGCAGTTTGGGAACAGGAGGAGAACACAAGAGGGTAAGTTACCAAAGTCAAGGGAGAAAGGGGCTTCACTAACTGAAATAAGAACCACTAACCAAAGAGAGAAAACTATCCCTCAGATATAGAAATTGGTCACTGATGATCTTAGCAAGAGCAGTTTCAGTGGAGAGAACAGAAGTCACATTGCTATGGATCGAAGCTTCAGATTGAAGGAAGGACCTGGAAGCAATGAACATCCTAATAATTTTAAAGAACATTGACTGGAAAGGAAGGAAGAGAGGTCGGATGACCAGAGGGGACTGCAGAATTGAAGGAAAGGTCCTGGTTGTTTATTGTTATTTTGGAACAGTGGAGATTGCACATGTGTGAAATAGAGGGCAAGAAACCAGGGGGAAGGGAGGGACAAGACCTGAGGCGAAGGTTTCCAACATCCAGGCCGGTTCCTTCTTCCTTCCAGACTGGGGGAAGCTGGCGAGGATGTATGCAGATGGAGATAAATGGGATCATGAGGCTGACGTGACAAGGAATTAACATCATTTTGACTCTTGGTCTCTGTGGGGTGGGAGTAAGGTTTTCTGTGGGTAAGAGATGGGTTGGGGTTAAGGTAGAGTCGGGGAGCTTGACAAGAGCATTGTGGATGTGAGATGGCTGCTGAGAGGTGACCAGGGCAGGGCACACTCACCAAGCAGCACTGAGGGCACAGCAGAAGCTGAGCTCCACAAACTGGGGACTGTGATTTACAGTCTGTGTTAACTTCTCCTGAATAGCGCCACGGATGCAGGAGGTTAGGGGGAGGAGCATGAGAGATGGAAGGGTGGTGAGGAAGGAGGGCCCCTGAGGAGTGGTTGACTAGATAACTGTCATGATATGATTCAGGCTTTGCAGGAAAGGATGTAGAGCTTCCAGATACCTGATGAGCCTGGGACAATGAGTGGATTCAGGCTACCTATGCTGAGGTCTTACACGGTCTGAGCAGGCAAGTCCAGTCGGAGCAGAGAGAGAGAGAGGGAATTAGCTGCATACGATATAGCTGGGGAGTTGCTGATCAGAGTTCAAGGTCTCAGGGATGGAGTAGTTGATGGTTACAAGATCCCAGTGCGGTTGCAAGAGTGGGGTGCTCAAGTGGGGCAGAGGTGAAGGTGGATGGAGCCAAGTAGATTAAGACACTTTCAGGCACGAGTGAGTGACAGGTGTTCCACAAAGATGTTTCCTTGCCCAGGGTGACGGGTGAGTTAGAAAAGGTGAAGACTGTGCATTGGGAGCCCAGTTGTTTTTCAGGAAAATACACTGCATGAAATTCAGTCTCTCTCTGAGAATATTCCTGGTTTCACGTGCCCAGGCTGGTGGTGGGCTCATCAACAATTGCCTTCTGTTCTTGCTGATCATCACTCATTTAACCTGCCCGAGGAGCTGATGTCCATGTTTCAGGGGCCGTAGAGATTTTCTTTCATATGCGAATGGACATTTCAGAGCCCAGATTCTATCTCTTTTTCCCCCAGCATACTTCTCCCATCTGAGCTCAGTGATTTCTAGATCATTCTACCCCCACACATGAGGAAGCTGTCTGCCTGCCAATCCCTTCTGCTCCCTGCTCCTGCCAAAGCTGCTCAGCAAGTCCAACGTGAACAGTTGGAAATAGATTTTTCATCAATATAACATGTTAAACTCTTAACCCAAAAAGGAACAGAACAGTTTACCATACTTATTTATTTATTTTTTTTAAGGAAAGATAGTATCCCAAACACCAAGCTTTGGGATTTTCCTGTGGACAAATGCTGAATAACTCCACTCTGGCTGCAGTCTGCCACAGTCCTCCCTGCAGCAGCAACCACAAAACTCTATCAAGTTAAAAGTCTACGATCAGAAAAACCCAGTTTAGCTTCCTTTTGTGTTACTGATGCAGGGCCCCTTCGGGAGTCTTTCTGGCCTTCACAATGCCCCCTCTGAAGTGAGTCAGCATGCCTGTGCTTGTTGAACTTCTAAGGTTACTGAGACGCCGAGGGGGACAGTTTGTCCAAAGTCACGCTGCAGGACTGGGGCGGGCTAAAATCAGACCGAGAACTGCTTGCCGCCAGGCAGTACTCCTGGAGCCTTTTCACATCTACTGGACCGGGTTGTGTTGACTCCGGTCCTGTACTTTTCTGTCTTTAAATAGTCTACTGGCAATCACGATGGTAAGTCCCTTTGTGGGATTAGTGCAGGCCCTGTGTGAAGTTCAGACTGTGGTTTGCAGGGATCCTGACAGTTACTGCCAAATACAATATTTAGATCTTGGAGTGAGAAAAATGATGCAAGTGGTAGGAATATCAAGTGAAGACTGAAACAAGACGGCCCTTCCTCTGCTTTGCAACTGGCAGCCAGACCTGGCAGTCCTTTTTGCCTCTGGAAAATTCTTCTAAATCCCAAATCATTATACCCATGAAACAGGGAGACTGGTGTCCGGGATGTACGCATATCCGTGTGCACGGTTATTATTAGTCTCCAGAAACTCGTCATACCGTGAGCCAGGGGACAGGGCCAGGCAACAGGGTGGTTTCGGATTAATAGCCTTCTAAATTTATCATGCATTCTCTTAGCTTCTTTTCCTTGAACATAATTTTGAAGAGGCAGGAATCCAATAGAATGGATGTGGCCTTTTGTTACTTACAGCTTGTTCCTTTCCCCCACGTTAAAAATTGTAGTCCTCTCTCACTAAAAACTGATCATAGAATTATTGATAGCCATCATAAACAACAAACACACTGTGAAGGGCCTTCCTTAGCAAATTAAGGTCCTAGAATGGAAAGGGGCATAACCTGGACCAGCCACGGACGCAGAGCAGGAATCTCCTCCCCAGCACCCCCGATGAGAGGTCCAGCTCAGACTTTGCTGCACATCAGAATCATCAGTGGAGTTGCTAAGGACCCCAATGCTAGGGTCACCTCAAATCAATTAAATTACAATTTCCAGGATCAGCATTGTAAAACTTCCCTAGGGACTGTAATGTGCAATCAAGTTTTGCCCAGTAATCTAGTTTCTGCTAAGCTGTGCCCTGTGATGAAGGGCCCCTGTTCTGCTTTCTGGGGGTGGCCACTCAGTGATGAACAGTCCTGTTAGCATTAATAGGAACTCATGCCTCTTTGACAGCCACACTGAGCCAGTCAGTTCCCTGGTTCACTGGCTAGCCCTTCAAACCCTCTGATATTTGCATCATACTACATGATATCAACTGTAACTTTTGTCTTCCTATGGTCGAAAGATCATTTAAATGAAACTCTTAGAAATACTACTTTGTAATGTGGATTTTGATCCACTATTTGGCTATTATTCTGCCCCAGTTTCATTATTTTGGATTCTGGAAAATACAATTTGCCAACTGTAAAGAAAGAGTTTAAATGTCTCTCGGAGCTAAAGCGAACAGATTTCCGAGGGTGGGACATGGGGCGTTTTCCTCCTTTCCGTCCTCTGTCATGTTCTTCCTGTCCCTGGGCTGCCCTGCCCATCTCTCTCGTCTCTCTTTGCTGTCCCTCTAGCTTTGCTCGTCATCAGCATTTGAGCCTGGGTGATGGCCAGGCCTGAGGAAGTGAGGCAGGAGGAAGAGGAGGAGGATACCATCGTCACACCCCAGTGGAACTCAGCTGCGTCGCAGAAGTCGGACTCAGCAGCAAATGATGAATTCTGGACTCATCGTTCGGATTGGAACCCTGGCTCCCCCACTTACCGTGGGACAACCTTGCAAAAGACTCGCGACCTATTAAAGCCTCAGTTACTTCATCTGTAAACCAAGAGCAATAAACTAACTCTATGAAATAAAAGTAATCTGTGTAGTGTGCTTGGCATAATGCCTGGTGCGTAGCTTTATTGTCTGATTATAATCCCCCCACCCCACCCCAAAACCTTGCCCTGGTCCATAGAACCTACTCTCTTCTAATCCATTTCCAATTCAGGCTGCCCAACAACACCGTCGACCCTAGCCTCTGCCAGCCTTGTCTTCCAGCACCTGTCTGCTGCTTCACTGTGACTTTCATGGCCACACCTTGCCATTTGGTACCTCACCTGGGCTCATAATGCCTCCCACAGGCACTGAGGGGGGAAACGTTAATATTAGCTGTTGTTCCACTGGCTCAAGAGAGAACCAGCTGCACACCTTGCTCCCGATCAGAGTTTTTCTTTTCTGCCTTCAGGTGTTTTTCTCAAGGGGCCATATGAAATTGAACCTGGAACTATGATTTGTCCTTTCTTCAAAGCCTGCCAGGAAAATCATTAAGTGTTTAGCAGGCCCTGGAGGACAGACTCTTATTTCCCTTTCCATTTAACAAACGTTTTTGACCAGAGTTTCTCAAACTCCACGTGCTAGCGGTGTGGCTTTTATTTCACTGGCTTCTTTATTTCATTTTGCTGGAACTGCCGGCAAAACTCTGGGAATGCGATCTGCGAGGCCCCGTCTTCACCAGCCAGGATTTGAAGGGTGCAACAGATTGAAGATTTTCCAACCACAAAACAGCGCTTCCAATATGTGCTCGGTGAGCAATGAAATGCTTCCTTGTGGGAGTCCGTGCTCCCTCTGTTGGGTAAATGGGTGGCTTTCCAGGGATGCTGCGTGAGTGATGAAGTAAAAATGGCTGTAGGCGGCTGCAAGATGGATTCTTCAGCCTGGTCTACATTTCGGGCTGTTTCAAAACAAGTTCAAATTAGGTCCTGTACCATTCGACCATGTCCCCTGAAGTCTGTACATAAGTCACTCACCAGTGACAGGAAAAGGAGGTTGGTATATTGTGTGTTGCTGAACAGTTAGTTCCCAGGTACCTGACACCCCAAACATCAGACTGGTTTTAGATTTTATCTAAATCCTCCATTTTATTATTACCACTGGTTTATCCAAAGTGGTTTCAAAGCAAGCTGCAGAGAGCAAAAAGGGGTGGGCACCCCAGATGTCACCAAAAGATGAGAAAAAAATGTTTGACTCCAAGAACTCAGAATTACTTTCATAATATAAACCCCAATACTGTCCTCACTTCAAGTAGCAATCTTATTTTTCTATTCTAATTTCCCTTCACTTGACTGTAAGTGGGTAAATCTTTCCTGATATCAAGGCAGGCTGCCCTTCAGATCCAAAGACGTGAATTTACCTTGCACATACCCACAAATACACTTGCAGGTGTAACTACATGCAGAGGTCCCAGTAGCTAATCCTGGCCTAAATATATAAAGAAGATGCACATTCTATATTCACTCTCTAGAAGGTCAAGTACATCTTCTAAATTCATTCTCTAAGGCAGAGTCCATCTGCTTTGAGTTGAGTTTTTACTGTTTCCTATAGTGGTGATGGGCTCACCACGGACCCGTTGCTGGGTGGGCAATAGTCCAGTGTGCGGTGCTGGAGCAAGAAGTTGTCTCGCAGTATTGATGTTATAACACCGCTACGGAAACCACGACATCAACCGCCTTCGGATAATTAACACACGCGCACTCACAAACATCTTAATGCCACCCTGAAATAAGCATTGTCATTCCCTGTCACGTGATCCCTTCCTTCATTTATTTGTCAAACAAGTGTTAATTCATTCAGTGTGCATACAGACTTGAAGATATGATCAGCACATTTACTGTTTCTAAAATTTATGTTCTGAGTTTCTCTTGTCCTTGAGTTGCAGAGATACCAGGATAAAACAAAATCAATATTTGTTCGATTTGACCTGCATAAATATTTCCCCAGACAAGTGGCTATTTACCATATCGAGTCAAGACACACAGCTGGAGTATAAGGAGGTTCCTAGGAATGTTTTCTCCTCCCACGGGTCTGGTACAGTGGCCTAGGAGGCTCCGCAGAAGGGAAGGGCACAGACCTTGGATGTGTGCCTATCAGAGTGAGTCATATGCCAGGCGTTTACCTGCGTTCCTGCCTCATCCTCATAACTGCCCTAGGAGAGAGCTACTCTACTCATCCTCATAACCGCCCTAGGAGAGAGCTACTCTATACACATCCTCATAACCGCCCTAGGAGATAGCTACTCTACTCATCCTCATAACCGCCCTAGGAGATAGCTACTCTACTCATCCTCATAACCGCCCTAGGAGAGAGCTACTCTATACACATCCTCATAACCGCCCTAGGAGATAGCTACTCTACTCATCCTCATAACCGCCCTAGGAGATAGCTACTCTACTCATCCTCATAACCGCCCTAGGAGATAGCTACTCTACTCATCCTCATAACCGCCCTAGGAGATAGCTACTCTACTCATTCTCATAACCGCCCTAGGAGATAGCTACTCTACTCATCCTCATAACCGCCCTAGGAGATAGCTACTCTACTCATCCTCATAACCGCCCTAGGAGAGAGCTACTCTACTCATCCTCATAACCGCCCTAGGAGATAGCTACTCTACTCATTCTCATAACCGCCCTAGGAGATAGCTACTCTACTCATCCTCATAACCGCCCTAGGAGATAGCTACTCTACTCATCCTCATAACCGCCCTAGGAGATAGCTACTCTACTCATTCTCATAACCGCCCTAGGAGATAGCTACTCTACTCATCCTCATAACCGCCCTAGGAGATAGCTACTCTACTCATCCTCATAACCGCCCTAGGAGATAGCTACTCTACTCATTCTCATAACCGCCCTAGGAGATAGCTACTCTACTCATCCTCATAACCGCCCTAGGAGATAGCTACTCTACTCATCCTCATAACCGCCCTAGGAGATAGCTACTCTACTCATCCTCATAACTGCCCTAGGAGATAGCTACTCTACTCATTTTCATAATCGCCCTAGGAGATAGCTACTCTACTCATCCTCATAATCGCCCTAGGAGATAGCTACTCTACTCATCCTCATAACCGCCCTAGGAGATAGCTACTCTACTCATCCTCATAACCGCCCTAGGAGATAGCTACTCTACTCATTCTCATAATCGCCCTAGGAGATAGCTACTCTACTCATCCTCATAACCGCCCTAGGAGATAGCTACTCTACTCATTCTCATAACCGCCCTAGGAGATAGCTACTCTACTCATCCTCATAACCGCCCTAGGAGATAGCTACTCTACTCATCCTCATAACCGCCCTAGGAGATAGCTACTCTACTCATTCTCATAATCGCCCTAGGAGATAGCTACTCTACTCATCCTCATAACCGCCCTAGGAGATAGCTACTCTACTCATTCTCATAATCGCCCTAGGAGATATCTACTCTACTCATCCTCATAACCGCCCTAGGAGATAGCTACTCTACTCATTCTCATAATCGCCCTAGGAGATAGCTACTTGTATTCTCTTCATTTTGTAGATGAGAACGCAGGCACTCTGAAAGGCTACGTAAATTTTCTTCTTAAAATGTTCTGCTCTCATGTTTCAATGACACATTTTTCCTGATTTTTCCTTTTCTTCTCCTTCTCAGCCTTTTTGCTAACTCTTTCTCCTTCTCCCTTTCATCCATGGCTCAATTTTGGACATTCTCCATCTACACTCCCTGGTGATCTCACCCAGTACAATGGCTTCAAATGCCATCCACGTGCTCATGGCTCCTGATGTGTCTATCCAGCCCCAAAGTCGCCCGTGGCTACACGACTTGGACAGCCAACTGCCTACTTGACATCCACGCCTAGATAGTGGGCAACCATCTCTAACTCTGAACGTCCATGTTGGAGACCGTGGCTCTACCATTCACACAATTGCTCAAAAAAACCCAGAAAAACAATTATTAGTTTTTTCTATCACCTTCCCAATCTATAACCAAAATACTTTTGTCAGTCTGTTTCCATTTCTCCATTTCCACCTTTGCCTAAACTGTGCTCTGATGGCCGGTACAACATCACCTCCCTGTCTTCCTCTCCTTGTGGAGAACGCAGATTCCATGGCTGGAGGTGCTGCCGCTATCTGTGAGCGTGACAGACAAGGCACCAGAATCACAGAATCATTAGCTCTCATATACTAGATACAGAAGCCACACTTCCAGCTATCATATTCTCAGTAAAAATAACTCTTACTTCTTTGATACAAAGTAATCATATTGTTTTCCTATTACATGTGGATGAAAGCAGTCCTGATATACCTTTTCTCCCCACCTCCACCTAGTATCATGGCCACACAATATCTGGAGAGAACTTTTCTGTTTTTAAACATTGGCAAGATTTGTTCAGTAACCAAATATTTACTGAGCACATATTACATGCACACAGCTACAAGACACATCAATGAACAAAGCAAACAAAGTTGGGACACATCTGTGAACAAAGCAAAGCCCCTCACCTCTATGCAGGGAAGAAACATCAGTAAGTATATTACCTAGTATTTTAGAGGGTGATGTATGCTATGGGGGGAGGGGAAATAAAGCAAGGTAAGGTTGATCAGAAGCAAGAGGTGCAATTTTCAACAGTGTGGTCAGGATAGGCTTCTATGAGGTGGCATCTGGGAAGAGACATGAAGGACTGGGTGATAGTGGAGATAGGATGGATGGAGTTGCCATCAGCTGAGCAGAGGAAGGCTGATGTGGTAGGAGATGGACATCTCAGTTTTAGACATGTTGAATTTTAGATACCTACCGAACATTTCAGAAGAGATGATGTTGAATAATTCAGTTTGACAGGTCTGCACAGCAGATAGAAGTTGGTGAGTCATGGCCTACAGATGGTTTTTAAAGCCATGAGATGATATGTGGTCACTAAGAGGATGAGTGTAATTAGAGAACAAAAAGGATCAGGGTCCTAGAACTCACCTGTTATACCTTTAATGAGTCAGAGAAAAGAGGAACCAGTGGAGGGGATTGAGAAGGTACAGCCAATGAGGTAGGAGGAAACCCAAGAGACTGTGGGGAGCTGGAAGCCACATGAAAAAAGTGGGTTACAGAGAGAGTGATCACTGGTCCTAATGGTCAAAGTGAGAACTCAGAACTGATCAATGGATTTAACAACAGTGAGGTTGTTGGCGACTTGACAAAAACAGTCTTCATGAATTGTTGGGGAAAAAGCCTGATTGGAATAGGTTTGAGAGGAGGAGGAGATTAATGGCAGCTCCTTTGAGTTTTGTGCAAAGGCAAGAAAAAATTACACTGAATCTGGGGAGTTTCTTTTTAAGGTAGGAAAATAACAAATGTTTGTATGATGATGGAGATGGTCAAGTAAAGATGTAAAAATGGATGATGTAGGAGAAAGGGGAACAGCTGCTAGAGTGATGTCTTTTGAGTATAAAGGAAGGGATTCACTTTATAGAGTGTCATTTTAAAACATGTCCCCAAATATTTTGACATACCTCCCTTTAAAAGGGGAACCTAACTTTGCCTCCCCCTGAATATGGGCTGGACTTAGTGACTTGCTTTTAACAAAGAGAATGATGACATGTGACTTCTGAGATTTGATCATAAAGACATTGTCGCTTCCCTCGTGCCCTCCTTTGGATCACTCACTCTGGGGGAAGCCAGCTGCCATACTGGGAAGACTCTCAAACAACCCTGTGGAGAGGCCCATGTGGTGAGGAGCTGGAGTCTCCCACCTACAGCCTTGTGACAGAGCCATCTCAGAAGCAGATCCTCAAGAACCTGCCAATCCTCAAATTTCTGCAGCCCGAGTTGATACTTGACTACTAACTCATGGAAGGCTCTGAGCTAGAACTACCCAGTTAAGTGGCTCCTTAATTCCTAACCCACAGACGTTGTGAGATAATATGTGTGTGTTGTTTTAAGCCACTAAGTTTAGGGGTAACCTGTAATGCAGCAAGACCTGCCTAGCACAGACGGGACGCGTGCACAGTTCACTGACAGCAATAGGCAGGAAGACCGGCACGGAGTACAGAGGCTGCGGTGGGTGAGTACATGCGCAGTAAGGAAGCTATGGAGCGTCTCAGATTACTTCAGTGGTCTCAGGCACACAGGAAGTAGGCTCGACACCCATGTGAGTGAGCATGATTACTCTCAACAGCCGAGAGTAGGGATGGGACAGGAGGTGCTGGAGGTTTGAGGGGAAAGGAAAAGTTGCGACAGAGTTGTATTGGGCAAGGAAGGGAGCAGATGGAATGGCCTGGGGAAGCGTAGTAGGGGTGCAGGCAGTATTGAGGATGCAGAGGAAATACTGTACGTAGTCATGAAATAAAATAAGGCCAGTCCATGTGGCTCTGGTTCCACTCCCGCCAGATTTAGCGGCATGCACACAGAGGCACAGAGCAGGTGGAGAGTTGGATGGAGCCCATGATGCAGTTTTGCCACGCGAGTACAGTGATGCACAATGGGCAAGGTGTTTGCAAGGGAGTGATTATAGAAGTCAGGCTGGTTGCCTTGAAAATCACTTCAGCCTTCTGCTTCCGGGAAGGTGGAATGAACATAGTTTGCCACTTTGCTCCTACCAAGTTGTTCTGTGCCCTGGTCTTAGCTCGGAGGTCACTGAGTGGTCAGCGCCATTGAAAGCAAAGTGTAATGTTACTCCCAGTTGCCCTGAAACAAGAGGCGTGGCCCGCATGCAGGGCCCAGGAGGAGCACCAGCTTGGTCAGAAGTCCTTTCTGAGGCCGCAGCCAGCAGGGCAGGGTCAGCCGTTTAGGACTGGCTAGTTCGGATAATTCCAGCAGGTTTGGCCTTTACAGGTGGTTTCTAGCTGTCTGACTCCTGGCCGTGGATGAGTAAGGTAGAGAAATATTCCTTCTTGGGGTGCTCAAGCAAGATAGGGGAGATACGGTTCCGGATCGGCTAGTTTGCATTTGAAAGGCGTGTTCCCTTCCTGTCCTTGGCTGTCTGAGAAGTGGCCAGCCCAGGGAGGGGCGGTCTCGCCCTAGTCAGAAATGTTTTGTTTTTAAAATATCAAAACATCATACTATGTAGATAATTTTAAAAATGATTAATACACGAGTTCAACTAAAATGCCTAGACAGTATATATAACAACAACATAACAAGACGCTGAAGGTGGAGAGAGGACAGCAGATTGGTAAAGGACCCCAGGACCCCAGGAATGACCTTGTGGGGAGTTTTCTGGGTTTTCTTTCACCTCATTTATGCCAGAATTGGAGCTGCCATCTGGAAATGCCAACAGGAGCAGACAATAATAATAATGATGATGATGATGATGATGATGATAATAACAATGTCCCAACAAACCCCTGCCCTACTATTAAGAGGGGCAGGAAAAGGTCAGGCCGTCTAGCATGACAAAGCTTTGAGACAGTCACTGCTTTACTCAAGCCAAACGCCAGCGAAACAGCATGGTGACCCCATCCCACACACACCAGCAAAGGCCAAGTGGGAGCTTCGACTCCCACGTCACAAAGGCAGCTCACCCGCACTGGGTGGTGTCAGAGGAAGCCAAGCACAGGGTCAGGGCTTTCATCTCCCACCGGTAGGAGGCACACTCTTCCTGCAGTGTCTGTGGAGACCATCTAGGGAACCTTGGTGTCCGTCTCTGCCCGGCAATGACGAGGCTCCTCTGCCTCTCTCCACGGAGCGGCCTCGGAGAGTCAGGATTCCCACCATCATTTAATAATAGGAAACTGTCCTCACTACAATGCCAGAAGAGACCTCATGGGGAGCCAGAATTCCCCTCCCCAACCAGCAATAACAGGAAATACTCCCTGGTGTTAGGCCAATTTAAGCCCCAATATATCAATAATGACATTAAATGAAAACAGTCTAAATATACCAATTAAAAGCAGAAATAGGCACAGTGGATTCAAAACCCAACCCAACATATGCTGTCCATAAGACACATACTTCAAGTATTAAAATATAGGCAGTAAAATGTAAAAGGATGAAAGAAGACAGACCATGCAAATATTAATCAAATGAAAGCAGGAGCAACTATATTAATATCAGATAAAGTAGTCTCCAGAGTAAAGAAAATTACCAGAAGAAGAGAGGGATATTATATAATGATAAAAAGGTCAATCTACCAAGACATAGCAATCCTATGCATGTATGTGCCAAACAACAGATCTGCAAAATATATGAAGCAAAACTAAGAGTACTGAGAGGAGAACAGACCATTCCACAGTTACAGTTGTGGACTTCACCATGACTCTCAACAACCGATAGAATAAGCAAACAGGAAATGTACAACCCTTCGGTTCTGGGGCCGATGCTCTAACCACTGAGCAAACCGGCCGGGCCACACAGATGCATTTAAAACTTCTGCTCACTTGTGACATACATCATGCCTGCTCACATTTCATTGACTAAAGCAAGTTGTATGTCCAAACCCAATACCAGTGATGTAGGGAGGCTTATCCCTTCTAGAGGACAGAATACCTGGGGGAAATCATATAAGGTACCCCACTACACAATACCTGGTACATTTTTTCAGTCTAGCCCAAAGAACCCTTTATTTGTTTAGCTATCTTTCTTCTCTAGACTTCAAGCTCCTAAGGATAAGATCTGATTTGTTCTTTTATACCTTGCCGGGACATAGCTTACTTGCTGAATGGGTAAATGAATTAATGACTGACCCAACCATTCGAGATGGAAAATGTAGAGAGCAGATTGAGTTTGTTGAAGATAATGGGTTCAATACCAACCTCATAGGCCGAATGTGTTCTGAGCACTGTCCTGCTAATGGAACTGTCATTTTTAATACAGTTAGTAGGGGCTAATGTGTTCTGAGTTCTATACTATCAACTTACAATCACTGTTTTTGGAAAAGAGCTAATAAGCTTAAAACAATCTATAATTTTAAAATAGACTTTACTTTTTAAGGGAGTTTAGGCTCACAGCAAAAGGAGTGGAAGGTAGAGAGGTTTCCTATATCTACCCATTCATAGCCTTCCCCATTATGAACATTCCCCAGCAGAGCAGTACATTGGTTACAACTGATGAACCTACATTAACACATCACAATCTCTCAAAGTCCATAGTTTACCTTAAGGGTTCGAACTTGGTGTTTCACGCTCTATGGATTTGGATAAATGTATAATATGTATCTACCATTATAGTATCATAAAGAACAATTTCACTACCTTAAAAATGCTCCGTGCTCTACCTATTCGTCTCTCCCTACCCCTACCCCCAACCCCTGGCATCCATTGATCATTTTCTTTCCAATCCTAACATGATTTTTTAGAGGAAGAGGTAGGGGGAGAGGGAGAGAGAGGGAGGGACAGGGAGAGAAGAGGGAGAAGGAGATGGGAAAGAAGGGAAGAGAAAAAGAGAGAGAGAGATCAATATGAGAAAGAAACATTGATTGGCTGCCTCCCATACATGCTCCAACAAGAGATTGAACCCAAAACCTAGGTATGTGCCCTGACCAAGAATCAAACCCACACCTTTTGGTGTATGGGTTGATGCTCCAACTGAGCCACCCAGTCAGGGCTCCACTGATCTTTGTAATGTCTCCATAGTTTTGCCTTTTCCAGATGTCATATAGTTAGAACCATATAGTATATAGACTTTTCAGATCGTTTTCTTTTACTTAGTAATATGCATTTAAGTTTCTTCCATGTCACCTGGCTGGTGTGGCTCAGTGGATTGAGTGTCCTCCCATGGACTGAGAGGTCCTGGTTTGATTCCTGGTCAGGGCACATGCCCAGGTTTAGGACTCATTCCCCAGTGGGAGGGCCTCCAGTAGGAAGTCGATTGATGTTTCTCTCTCACATCAATGTTTCTCTCTCTTTAAAATATGAATAGAAACATTAAAAATATTTTCCCTCCATGTCTTTTCTTGGTTTCATAGTCCATTTCTTCTTAATGCTGAATAATAGTTCATTATCTGGATGTGCCAAGTGTATTTATCCATCCATTCTTGGTTTCTTCCGGGTTTGGGCAGTTATGGATAAAGTTTGGGCATTCATGTGTAGGTTTATGTGTGGACATAAGTTTTCAACTCCTATTGGTAAATTCCAATGAGTGTGATCACCAGATCATATGGTAAGAATATATTTCATTTTATAAACTGTCTTTCAAAGCGGCTGCACCATTTTGCATTCCCTCCAGCAATGAGTGAGCGTTCCCGTTGCTCCGTCCTTGTGAGTATTTGGTGTTGTCTGTGTGGATTTCGGCCGTTCTGACAGGTGTGTAGCAGTATCTCGTTGCTGTTTGAATTTGCATTTCCCTGATGACATATGATGTGGAGACTCTTTCCATATGCTTATTTGTCATCTGTGTGTCTTCTTTGGTGAGGTATCTGTTAAGGTCTCTGGTTCATTTTTTAATTTGTCTATTTTCTTATCGTTGAGTTGTAACTTTCTGATGGACTGATTACCTTGATCTTAAGGGTTCTCAATAAACACCAATAGTTTTAAAGTTGGTTTTCTTACTTTCAGAAGCTGCCGTTAAGGAAAACTAATAACATAGTTGTAAATATCATCACAGAACTTAAAAATAACAGGAAAAGAGAATGAAAAAAAATAGATGAGAGCACAGTTTTTTAGACTCCAGACAGTCCTCGAACCTCTGAAAATGCAAAATGTTAAGTCTGTACACATGTGCACTCGTCTAGAGAAAGAAACTACAGTTTTCCGTTAGAGTCCTAACGGGATTTGCAAATCACAAGAGGTGAAATAACCCATTGTTGCCAAGAGAAGACAGAAGGAACATCATTTTTACTTATTCCCAGATGATCGTATTAACAATCACTTACTGAACATTTATTTTGTGGTTGGTACTGTTCTAAGCACTTTCATAGACACTCTCATTGAGTTTTCGAACCAACTCTTATTAATATCTTTAATTTTTATTTTATATTTTTATTTTTAAACCTATCTTCATTATTGAATGTATTACAGACATCCCCCTTTTTTCTCATTGACCCTTCCTCCCCGCTCCCTCCTCCTTCCTGCCTTCCCCACACTATTGTATCTTTAATTTTTAAATGTAGAGACTGGAATTTAGAGAAGTCCTATAGCTCCATGTCCTACGCCTAGTCAGGGGCAGAGAGAGATGCCCAAAGCTGCCCTCTTAGCCTCGGTGCTGTATTTCCTCCAGCCCTCTACGCCCTCCCACTTTACCCCTCTCTATCTTTCTTAATAACTTTGGTTAAAAAAATAGCTTTTAAATTTAGCTCCCTGGCAGTCACGAACTGGACAGTTCTCAGATTTCTGGCAGAGCAACCCAGTTTGCGTGTCATAAATATCACCAAAGACATGACTGGACACTTAGATACGTTTTCATTACTGTGCAATCTTACTAATGGATCGGCCGCAGATCCCAAATGAAAAAGTTGTGGTGCCTCACCTAATCGGCAGGCACTTTCCAAGTCCTGTTCCACTACTGAATTCTGCTCATTAGGTTAATGAAAAGCAAATTTGCAGTATCCCTGCTAATGTAAAGCATTCTAGTAGTGGCGATAAATCTGTATGAAATGTATTTATCAGTTCTAATTTAAGTCGTTGCAAACCTCCAGAAATGTCCTGCATATTATGTGAATTCACTTGCTGAGGATAACACTGATAATCTATCCTATTTCCAAAGGTCCTCTTTCAGAGAAATATTTAAATGGGCGACATTAAGTTGATTGTACCAAATGTGAGGAGCGAAAAGCCACGTTGTGTGTGCCCAGGGGTGGATATGGGGATTACCATCCGCAGGAACTTAATGATAAATCAGTGGCGGGCACTTTCTGGGAAGAGTTCAGCTCTTCACTCACCTTTTACCTGAGTAGCCACCCTGCAGATTTGGCATTTACATTTGCAAAGTGCCTTTGTCCTCCAAAGGTCGCTGTGGCTGCAGGCACACAGCTAGTTCAAAAGTGAGGAGGCTGCGGGCTGCCGAGGGGGGAGTAGCTAACAGGTGCTGGCTCTGAGCAGTCCCTGATCCTCTGACATTAGTCTCTGTGTGTCTCTTTTATTTGTTCCCTCCCGCTTTTTCCTTTTCTGCCTTTTGCCATTCCTGCTTCCCAGTAACACCACACAACTCTGCCTTACGTGACAGGAAGCGGCACACAGCACAGTGCTTGCGAGGGGCTCCAGGCACACTGACCTCGCCCAGCTGAAATGACCTTGGGCAATAAACTCAGCTGTGAAATGGGGCTAATAAAACAGTCCTTACAGAACTAGCAGGAGGATTTTAATTTAGTTTGATCACGTATGTGTAATGCCTGTTATATTTTGTTACCATCATCAGAAACAAAACAATAGAAGGCAGAACACACTGAAAGGGTTACCTCTATGGTGCAGACCATCGGCGGCGAGATTTTTATTAAAGGAGAAGTGACTGAGGTCTGGAGCAGCCTGGAGTGTCTCCAGGGGCCCAGGAACATTTGACCCGGCTGCAAAGGATGGCGGGACTTGGACGGCACGTAGGAAAGAGAAGTAACTGTAACTGTGGTGGTTCGAAACACGTCTGCCAGTTCTTGGACATGTCTCCCATGAAAGAAAGTCAGAATTCCCTCCCCTTGAGTGTGGGCTGGCCTCGCGGCTTGCTTCCAGCGGCCAGTATACGGTGAAAGTGAGGCTGCGGGATTTCTGCTACTACGTCAGAAAATGTGACACAGAGTGTCTGTCACTCTGGTATATTGATTGATCCATCCATCTATCTGTCACCTTCAGAGTCCTGAGCTACCTTGTAAGAAGCTATTCTGAAGCCACCGTGGGACCACGTGGGGAGACCACATGGGGAGACCACGTGGAGTCAGCAACACATGCCAAAGGGGCCCCATGTCCAGCTGTGGCATCAGCTATGTCAGTGAGCCTTCAGATAATTTCAGTCCCAGCCACCATTTGACAGCAACTGTATGAGACCCCAAGCGACAACTGCCTAGCTGAGCCCAATCAACCATTAGAACCCTAACAATAAAATAATAATAATGAAATGTTATTTTAAGCCACTACATTTGGGAGGAATCTGTTACCCATAGTAACTGAAACAACCACCGAAAGCACTAGAGCATTCATCAGACAAGGCAAATTTACAAATGAAATAACAAAACTACAAAACCAGTCATTTTCAGCTCAAATGGGTTAATTTATTCTGATGGATGATGTTTTGCAGTAGCCAAATTGATGCTTACATCATTGAAAGGCAAATGCTACAGTGTAAGCGTTCGTGTAGCAGACAGACATGTGTGTGTCACGTGGAGACTCAACCCTCCCACCACACTGCTCCATCCCAACCACCGGGAACCTCCACTTACACTGTGCAGGGCAAACTCAGGCCTCCACATAGAGCTAGCACGTCACCACTGTGCTCTGGTCCTGCCTCTGCTCTTTATACATCAGCCCACAGCAGTGACAGATGTTCTCCTTGATGCTAGCGTGGTCCTCAGTGCACACACAAATCCAGAATTGACACTGAGGGTCAGCACTCAATCATAAGGGGTCATCCAAAGAACCCAGAATTTAAAAAGTATTTTTTTTAGGTTAACATGAAAATGCAACATTTAAAAACTCTAATAGGGGATTATCAACCATGCAGACAACTTGGTTGGAAAGGAAAAGAGGAAGGGAGGAAGAGGAAGAGAGAGAGAGAGAGAGAGAGAGAACCCAGGTAGTTCCAAACAAAAAGTATAGCTGGAGTGGAGTGGAGTTCGGAATGGCCCTCACAGCCAGCGCCAGTCTGCACATGAACTTGTCATCATGACCGGGTGGGAGACAGGCATGATGAAAGCTCCGTTTCAGGATCCATCTCCCAGGTGCGTGTGGACGATGCATGAGACAAAGGTGAGGCTGGAGTCAGGAAGAGACTGGCTTACAGTCTCGTTTACTAGACTCATCCCAGCACTTCAAAAATCAGTGTTCACCAAGTTCGCATTGAGTACACGGTGCTCCGCTGGGCTCTTTGAAAAATACGTGCAGGTCATGAACTGGATTTAGTTTTAGTGCTCAGGGATTTATGGTGTTCTTCCTTCCACTCCTACTCATTGTGGATAAATGATATAACCTTGGTCCAACCATTCATGTCCCAGCACCTCTGAGCCTTCATCTATCAAACAAGGGATAATGGTATATATATTCTATTCATGTTATAAATATTAAGTGTTAGATACATGAAATAAAGCTTCAAGTCTTCACAGAACAGAATGAGTTTTTACTCTTTGGAGTACACTGTAGAGTTAGATCATACTTATAAGAGGAAAAAAAGACATGCTGATGTTTCTTTTTTATTTCAAACATGATTATACCAGCATTAACAAAAATGTTTTAAATGAATCAAAGCCCAGTATTCCACAGCTACCAAATATCAACCTTTTATTTTCCATATTTCTTGATAATTCTTATTCATATACATTCACACATTTACAAGGCATAGTATAGATGTATTGTTGGATTTTGCTTTTTTCACATAAACATTAGCATTTTTGTGTTATTCTTTACTGTTCATAATTATAATTTTATAGTACTCCATCAAGTTGATACACCACAATTTACTTAACTCTAAGTAACACGTTCCTCCCTCCCTCCCTCCCTCTTTCCCTTCCTTCCTTCTAGTTGGAAGAGGAAAAGAAAGCAGATTAAAAAGCACCAGGCACCCTGGCCGGTTTGGCTCAGTGGTTAGAGTGTCGGCCTGCGGTTCAGAGAAAAAGCACCAGGAGTGGAATTATTGAGGCAAAGAGAATGAATATTTTTATTTCTTTTTTAACAAAATGTTTTCATTGATTTTTAGAGAGGGAGCGGGGAGAGAGAGAGAGAAATCAATGTGAGAGTGAAACATTGATCAGCTGTCTCCTGCACGCTCCCCACTGGGGATGGAGCCTGCAACCCAGGCAATGTGCCCTGACCAGGAATGGAACCAGCATCTTTTCGGTGCCCTGGAGGACATTCAACCACTACGCCACACCAGCCAGGGCAAATATCTCTATTTCTTTAAAAATAATTCACTGAGCTCCTTCTTTCAAAATTGTAAGATATTATGTGTTTTAGCAAAGACACACTATGGAGTCTGATGGAAAACCCTGCATAGACAGGATCCAGTTAGTAGAGCCCTTCATTGAAATTCTCCATTTCTGACACTTGGTTTTCTTTGTCATGGTGGCCGGGAAGAAAGAGGCAGTCGCTTTCCAAAGCCACTCTGAAGAGCCTTTTGAGGAGGAATATGTGGAAATGAGGACTTGTTGACTGACTTAAGCAAACAGGGGATTGAATTGCCCTGACAGGTACCATTTAGACTAAGTACCACCTTAGCACCTTGATGATGTCAGACGACCCCCATTTGAGAACATCTGCGACCCCAGCCAAACGTTAAGCCCGAGTATTAACTTGCAGGTAGTCTGCGGTGTGGGAATGCCCCGGGTTTATCCGCCTGCTCGCATTAATCACCGCGGGACAGCTGCAGGAGCACAGGCCTGGGACAGGACGCCAGTTCTCTCAGAGCAAGTCAACAAGGTCACAGGGCCAGGGAACAAGCCGGCAGGAGCGAGACCCTCCACTCCCCCAGACTTCTTTTTTCTAAACAGGCACATTCATGAAGAGGAGGAACCATAATCTGGGACTCGCAAAGTCTGAAGCTTGCAGCGCCCCGAGCCCCTGACCTCTGTCACACAGACCCTGGAACCACCACCGGAGAATTCGGACGAGAGGGCGAAGCAGCCCATTCTCTCCTGTGTGCCACGCTTCCGGGACTTCCTGAGCTGTTTTGTAAACAGTATTAATATTAACTTTGTCTGTTGCATGCCAAGCCCGAGTTAGGTATTACTGAGACAATAACAGCCACTGAACACTGGGTTTAGTCAGGCAAATCAGTTTTGCTATTTGCTTTTGATGGGTTTGTGGAAATATCTGTCTGGAGGAAGGAGCAGAGAGGCACATCCCCTAAATGCATGATTCTCAACCTTGGCTGACTTCAGAATTCCCCAAACACAGAAAACGAGGCCCCACCCGCATCAACTGAATTAGGGATGCCTGTGTGTACAGGGGGTGGGGGTGGGCGGACTTCGGGAATTTTAAATTCTGAACCAAAATTGAGCATCACCATTCTCACACTATAGCAAACAGTGGTCGAGACATGGATGCAAATATAACTAGTGCCGATTGTTGCCTATATAGGCGTATTGTTTGTTTAATGCCATCACAGAAGTCCTGCCCCTTTGCATTCTTAGCGTTCGCCGCATCCAGTGTTTATTTCTCCTGAACTCTCTCCCAAGCCACAGTGTGGATTTGGGCAGGCATAGCCTATCATCTCATCTGCAGCGCCGGATACAGTATCCTTCAGTTACCTCGAAAATTCTGACTCCTCATCGGGGAAGGAAAACAGCATGATCTTTGCCAAAGGAGGAGGCCAAACGGAGCTTTCGTGGCTCAGACAGGCTCCAGAAAATCACTGGTAGGAAGACTTCAGAAATCAGAGACAGGAAGGGAACACAGTGTCTCTTCGTGCTATGGGTGAGGGAATTGAGAACAGAGAGGTTTGGAACTTGTCCAAGGTCACACACAACCAGGGAATGGGGTAGTTGGGTCTGGGACTCTGGTCTCCCCGTTTCCCTGGCCCACATGGCGGGGAGAGGGTGAGCACGTTACGGGGAAGCGCGCCCTCTCCCGCCAGGGCAGCCTGGCTGGGATCTGTTTACAGAGGAGGCTAAAGAAAGGGTGGAAAACTGCAGCACTAACGGTTCTGGTTCCAGGCACGTGTTTTCCGCTGGTTCAGGTCATCCAGCAGAGCTTGTTGACGGAGCATTGACCAGAGAAGTTTCCAGGGCTTCGGAACAGAACACGAATGCGCACACGCTCCAGTAGAGGCCCCACCAAACTCTAACTCCAGAGATCAGTTGCTCCCTTTCACTTAATCCTTTTAACTTGCAAAAGGGCCAGAGATCTCCGTGTCTCGGACATTCTGAAATGGAAGACCTTGACCTTCCCGTGCCTCTGTGCGAGAACACTCCTAGGTTTACAGCAAGCGCTTGGGATCCCTCGCTCCGTGACCTCTGCAGAATTCTTTTTGCAGGTTCTGTACAGATATGCAAGTTTCCAGCCATAACCTTTGTTAATGAAAACAATCCTAACAGTTTTCTGTATTATGCCATCTGCAAGACTTATGTCATTGAATTCTCCCAACAGCCCAGTTATATTAGTTCCATTTTATAGATGAAGTCACCAAGAGGCCGGGTTCTCTGCCCCTGCTGAATATGTAACAAAAGGAGATTTGAACACAGATTGCTCTGATTCCAAAGCTGAGTCCTTCATCACTAAGACTGAAGCAGTCTCACCTCATAAACAATTACAAATTCATTTTGTATTTGGTTCAGGCATATACAAACCACTATATTTTCTTTCTAGATCAAGTTCAAATAGAAGGCATTTTGCCCCGCCCCTCATTTGTCTGACGAAACAAACACGTTTAGGGACAGCTAGAGTTGCCATGAGCCTGTAGCAGAGGAGGCTGCACCCAGGGCGGCGTGGTGAGGCCCCAGGTATGAATGGGGCAGCACCAGCATCTGCCATGTTATTTATTCAATACTATATGCCCTGTGCTTGGCGTGGCAGCTACAAAGTGAGATAAGAAAGGGCTTTCTCTCTTGGTGGAACTCACAGTCCAGCGGGAAAACCAGACTTAGAAAGGGAACATTTCAATAGAATATGACAAGTACTCAGTTAGCACAATACATGAGGGAAGTTGAACACAGAGATGAGTCAGTGAATCCAGGAAGGGTGTCCAGAGAAGCCTGCCTCAAAGTCATGGCCCATACCCATATGCTAAGTCTGGAAGGAGGAGAGGGAGCTAGCCAGACTGAGAAGAAGGTTGAGGAGCAGGTGGGGAAGGGTACCGCAGGCAGAAGAAGTAGCACAAAGCGTAGAGCAAAGGAATAACACAGGGGGTTCAAGGGAACCGTGAGCAGATCCATGTGTTGGGATGTAAAATGTGAGGTAGGAAGGAGGTGGGTGAGCTCACAGGTGAGCTTATGTGTTTTGCTGAGTTTAGATTTCTTAGTAGACATGGGGAACTCATTTAAGAGTCTTATGTTTTCCCTGGCCAGTTTGGCTCAGCGGTTAGAGCTTCGGCCTGTGGTCCAGAGAGACCCGGGTTCGGTTCCCGCTAAGGGCACGTACCTCAGTTGCAGTTTGTCCCCGGCCCTGGTTGGGTTGTGCGGGTGGCAACCACTGGATGTGTCCCTTTCACGTTGATGTTTCTCTCTCTCTCTCTCCTTCCCACTCTATCTGAACAAAAAATGGAAAAATGTCCTTGGGTGAGGATAAAAAAAACCAAGAGTCTTACGTTCATGAGTGGCGTGATGACATTTGCATTTTAGGCCCATCACCCTGACCGGCTGTCCACTGTCTTCTGCTATCACCAGTGACTCACGCATGTGACATTCTCTCATGAGCTTATCCGGTGGTTATGAGCAAACCCCAGAAAGGATCCGCTCAAAAGAAACCCATGCCAAGACACATCATGATGACACTACTAACAACTATGGACACAGAAAAAAACTCTTGAGATCAGAGAAAGATGGCACCTTATTCTAAAGGAAGTAGAATAACAGGGGAGACCTATCAGAAATAATCAAGGCCAGAAAGGTGGCAGAAATACTGTTTTCCAAATGCTGAAAGCAAAGAAATGTCACCCAGAATCTTAAACCTAGACAAAATAGTGTTGCTACATTTGTCTATCAAAATTAAAAACATTTGTTCTATGAAAGGCCCTGCGAAGGGTATGAAAAGACAAACTACAGAATGGAAACTTGTTTGTAACATATTCAGCAAAGGACCAGGATCAAGAACACATCAATAACTCAAGGTCTGAGTTTTAAAAAAATCTAATTGGGATGTGGGCAAAACACGTGGAGAGACAGTGTACTGAAGAAGGTATTCAGATGGCAAATAAGCCCATGAAAAGATGTTTAAAATCATTAGTCGTTGGGAACCGTCAATTAAACCACAATGAAATGCCTGTATATACCTATTAAAATGTCTAAAATAAAAAATAGTGACAACACCAAATGTTGGGAGGCTGTGGAGAGCATGGATCACTCATACATTGCTGTTGAGAATATAAAACGGTGCAGACACCTGCAAAGCAGTTTGGCGTGACGAGGGGGAGGGCGGCAGAGAAGCGGGTGTGTGCGGAAGCCCAGCAGGTGCATCCTCGTGGTGAGGGGCGGGCTCTGCGTCCTGGCTGTATCGGTGCCCGGGTCCAGGCTGTGGTACTGTCCTATTGCTTTACAAGATGCTACCACTGGGGGAAACGGGGTGAAGGGCGCGTGGCATCTATTATTTCTTACAACTGCATGTGAATCTGCAATTATCTCAAAATAAAATTTAATTTAAGAATAAGTTTGTCCTTGAAATGCCAGGACTGTGTTATATTTCTTACAACTGCATGTGGATCTGAAATTATCTCAAAATAAAATTTAACTTAAAAATAAGCTTGTCCTTGAAATGCCAGTGAATGGTACTACTTGGTATAGAGTCCTATGATTAAAAAAATTGGCAGACACTGGAATAAACAAAACTTATCAGATTTCTTTACTGGGGGCCTCCTCAGAGTCTTCCACTGGGACTTTCTATCATAAGTAATTTGGCCTAATGTCAGACTTCCTGATCAGGTGCTGTCAGGGTTAAATGAGACGACCCCTGTAAAGGGTGTGTAATACCTGACATAAATATTATTACTATTTTATTCACCCTTTACCATAAATTTATCACATTGGTGTGTTACATTACTTTAAAAATATGGAAACTGAGATGAAAGAAGTTAAATAATTCGAAAGAACACAGCTAGCAAGAGGCAGGATTTGATCCCAGATCTGACTCTCAAATATCTGCTATTAATTCTGATGCAAAATTCTCTCAAAGAGTATGATATTTTCTTTTTTAAAAAAGGTAAAAATTAGAAGCCAAGGAATTATCTAGGAAAGGATTCACAATTATATCGCTTTCAAAGAATTTCATTCATTGCCTCCATAAATCAATAACAATCTCTTCTAATATAACAATGGGCGAATTATGAATGCATCAATTCACGAGAGTGCCCAAAGGACATCTCCAAGTGTTCAGACTCAAAGTATAATGCAAAAAATTCCTTTAAATTAAAATTTTTAAATGCCCCCCCCCCCCCCCCCCAGTGACAAAGCCTTGTGCCCATAGGGCAGCGCAGCGCAGGGCAAAGAGCTGCCGTCCTGGGCTGTTGGGAGCAGGGAATCTGCCTTAAAATACTTTCCTTTTGGCCTAACTTTTTTGGAAATTTCTGGAAGTCAATAATCTTAATTAAACTTCTTAAATGAAGTAAATACATAAACAAAGATTTACTTACGCTCAAGGATGTTTATAACAACATATTTATATGAGCAAAAAGGGGAGAAGAACCTTAATATCTATCAGTAGGGGATGGTTAAAAAATTATGGGACATCACATAGTTGCAGTAACAATTCTGTTTTTAAAAAGTAATACTGTGAGAAAACGCATATATTTTTACATTAAAAAGCAGGAAACCTCCAATTTTATAAAATCGAAATGTGTGTGTGCGTGCGCGCGTGCGTGTGTGTGTATGGTGTGGTGTGTGGCATGTGTGTGTGGTGTGTATGTGTGTGTTTGAAAAAAAAATACATCAAAAGGTCAAGGGTGTCTCTGAGCTGAAGCTAGCAAGAATAATGTTTATTTTCTTTACCATAATCTCCAAAATTTCCACAATAATAATTCAGGGAAAAAAAAATAGCAATAATCGACTTCCTACAGTGGTTTAAATTCAACACTGATGTGAATGCATTAAGTCCATGTTTTAGTTGATACCTCAGGGTTGGAAGAACCCCTGTGTCAGGGCGCTGCCTTCCCAGGGCCACGTGCGAGGTAAGGGGTGCAAAGAGAGCAGACCATCAGCAGAAACTCTCCCCCACACACAGACATTAGTCAGCAACCAGGATGAAATGTGAGAGGCCCCATTTGGCTCCCCCAAGGAAGGCTCCCCAGCTCCTTCTGCTCACTGTTTACCACGGGCAGACTCTGCAATTACATGGGCGCCAGGTTAGATGAGTGCTGAATACCAAATGACTGTCAAAAGTTATTTTTTGCCAATTTGTTGAAAGTGATAATAAAATAGAATCGTATTCGACAGCCTGAGTATACTGTTGTTCATACCAAACATTATTTAGATCTTTTAAAATGTGGGGCTGCTATGCATTTTAATTTGCTGTCTAATTGCCCAGTACATTGAGTGTAACAAATTATCTAGTGACTCTGCCTAATAGGCATATTAAACTTAACTTGTCTACAGATCTTTTGGGTTCTTCTACCAACTCTTTTCTCCCAGTTTCCACCATCTCCGTAAACGGTGCTACCAGTAACCATTTGTTTAACTTCCAGCTCACAGGTTAGTCTCGCTTCTTCACTTTCCTAACACCTCTGACCCCTCCAGGTACCAACTCTGCTCCCCAAATAGATTTGGTGTCCATCCATTTCTTTCTGTTCACATCATAACCCATTAGTTCAAGCCAAACCAAATGCATCTGGATTGATACATTTTTCTTTCTAAACAGGCCTCCCTGCTTCCATCCTGCCTCTTATAACCTTTGCCTGGACATGTGAGTGATGTCTTATAATGTAAAGACTTAGAGAAAAATCCAAACTCCGGATGTGTTGGCTTTAGATTCACCTTGATCTGATTGTGCCAACCTTTTTTATTTTACTCCCTACCACTCTCCTCACCAGACCCACTTCCCAGTCTTCTTACTGGTCCCCAAGGACACCAAGCTTGTTCCCACCATGGGGTGTCGGTCCTCATCACTCTGTCCAGAACACGGTCCCCTAGCCAGCGGTTCTCAACCTGGGGGTCGCAACGCCTTTGGGTGTCGAACGACCCTTTCACAGGGGTCACCTAAGACATAACAGTAGCAAAATTAGTTATGAAGCAGCAACAAAAATAATTTTATGGTTGGGGGTCACCACAACATGAGGAACTGTATTAAAGGGTCGCTCATTAGGAAGGTTGAGAACCACTGCCTAGACCTTTGTTATTCATGCCTTAGTTCAAATACCACGTCTGCATTAATTACCTTCATTAACTTCCCAATTTAGAGTTGCTCTATCACTTCCTATTCTATTTGCTTTATAACAATTATCATTCCTCAATAATATTTTATTTGTTTAACGTCTGTCTTACTGAATGTAAGTCCCATGGGGCTGGAATCTGGTCTGTCTTGTATCTTACACCCCCAGAATTGCACATGGCAGGTAAAAATATTTATTCAACGAATAAACATGTTTCTAATCATATAAAATATAGATATGCTCTTATTGATATGTTGAGTAATAAGCACCGTAAAGTATATATATATGTTAATTATATATACACATATACACTCTAAAAAAGTATTTCAAGCATCACTAGATTATTTGGGGATGAAATGCATTAATACCTAAAAGGGAGTGACTGCTTACTTTTTTATTTTTTAAATCAACAATGTTTTTAAAAAATATGTTTTTATTGATGTTTTAGATAGAGAAGGAGAGATAGAAACACTGATGTGAGAAACATCACTGGCTGCCTCCTGCATGCCCCCTACTGGGGATCGAGCCCACAACCCCGGCATGTGCCCTGACCAGGATTCTCATGGGGACCTCTCAGTCCATGGGATGATGCTCAACCCACTGAGCCACACCGGCCAAGCAATGACTGCTTACTTTTAATAAGTGCTCCTGCTGGGTCACAAGAGGATTCCACTAAGTTCATGGGGTGAGAGACAGGGAGGAAATGACAGTGTGGGAGCGGAGTACACCCAGTGCAGGACTAGGAAAACTCCAGAACAAGGAGGATAATGACCCAGTCTGGCAGCTAATGACCACCAATAGGAGTGTGCGGTCAGTGTGCAAAGCGCAGCACAGGGTGTAGGAATGGATGACGACTTTAGGAAGTGTCTGTGAATTGCAAGCTCCAGGCACTTGGATAAGTTTCCGGTAGAACTCTGGTTGAAGGAGACATGGTGAAACTCCAAAGTCGTAGGAATTGGAGTGTGAGGCAGGCTCTTGAAACAGGAACCCAGACTCAGGGATGAGCAGGGTCTGTACTTCAAGCCGTGGCACCAGCCGAGCCTGGGTCTGGAGATAAAGGCAGAAGACCAGCTTTCTGCCGGAGCCCCTGGTGAGCTGGCCGGCAGCCAGCTGTGCAACTCTGTGTGTGCTTCAGCCATTCTAACCATTCAGGAATATTTACTAGAACAAAATAAAAAGTATCCTCAGTCAGCAGAACCCTGTGGTGGAGAGAAATAGAATCATCACTGGCCCTTTTGCAGCTCAGTTAGTGCTTAAAGGGAAAAGAGGCAAAATGCCTTCCCAGAGGCTTCACACCGAGAGCCACCGGACTAAAAGCACCTCGGAATATCACTGTTAGATATACACGACCATCTGCAATTTCCCCAGAAGCCAACCGTGTTATAAGGATCCATCAGAAAAAGCAATCCTCTTACCTGTGGGCCCACATGCAAACATAGGCAGCCTGGCCAGGTCCCCCAGCACGGCTGTCATCAGGAAGGCAGAGGCTCAGCCCTAACTGGTGGGGGCCAGGCCAGGCCCTCCCTGCAGACACCCTCTGTGCCGTCACTGACCCCAGGGCCCGGTGCTGGGCAAGGCTTCCTTTCAGCCCTTCTTTCAGAGGTCTGCAGAGAGCCTGGCGCTGTGTTCTCAGCTGTGACTGCCGAGTGGAATCACCTGGAGAACGTAATGACTGCCAAAGCCTGAGTCCGACACCTGTGGTGTCTGATGTAATTGGCCTGAGGGGCAGGCCAAGCTCCCAGGATTTTTGAAAGCTCCCAGGTGGGTCTAATGTGCAGCCAAGACCGAGAAGCGTGGCCCTGGAGCTGGACTGACCACAAATGGAGGGGTCTCCTGTGTCAGCTCTGGGGGGAGGGGTGCAGAGGGGTACCTGGAAGCCAGGTCAAGTCTATTCATTCCCAGCACAAATGGCTGAGCCTCTATCACCTCCGCTCTTCATTCTCCTATTAGATCATTCCCAGCTCAAATAGCTTTCAAGTGTCTTGACATTATCAGTATATAATTTTTAAAATTTCACCCAGATTTTATTTCATTATTTACCCAATGAATTTTTATTCCTTGTTTTTTTCATTTGTTTGTTTGTTTTGTTTTTATTTGAGAGAATCAGAGGCTTGGGGTTATGGCTGGGGGTTAATATGGGACACTAATTATTTTGTTTGAAGCAGTTCTTAGTGATGGCTAAAGCAGGCCAGATTATCAGACAGACCAAGATTAAAATCTCAGCGTGGCCACTTCCCAAATCCTCAAGTGAGAAATGAGGTGGAGCGTAGCACCGATCTGATCCCATCTTTGTAAAAATGAAATGAGTTTCTATATGTAAAGCCTGTGTCCTGGTGAGTAGCATCCAGTAAAATACTCCGTTATCACCTCCACATCTCAGTACTACTTTTCTTCGTTGAAACCTTTCCTTCGAGGTCACAGTTTTCATTTCTCAGACGCACTCCATCATTTAGGCAACTTAATATAAGCGTTCACAACAGTTGCGTGCTATGCTTTGGTACTAGTTAAGTTTTTTTGGTTGCAAAAAGCAGAAACCAGCTCTGGCTTCCCTAAGGCAAAAAAAAGCACAAGTTTCGGGGAGGCACCAGGTGCACAGACAGTATGAAGTCACAGGGAAGCCAGGACTCGTTCGGAGCAGCTCTAAGCAGGACACGTCTGACAGAGTGAACGGTTTCACCACTATTTGCTTTGTGGTCGTAAAAAACATTGTTCTCAAATACCTTGAGCTCTTTGTAAACCGTGTGCCACATGGACGGGGCATGCCCTTTCCTAGAGGGAGCTATGACTGGGCACCACAGCCCGGAAAGCACCCAGCGAGGCTGGCACAGGTGGGTGCCTAATACATGTGTGTTTTCAATTCTTCACATCGGTTTTGCTAATTTTTTAAACCAAATGTTCTTTGACCTGTTTCATTTGATAGAACGTCTCCTTCAGGATCCCTTCTTCTCTGTCCCAAGCGTCTCTAGGCCTCAGCACTTTTGGGCGATGAATGAGGTCACGTCATAGCCACACCTATGTTTTGCCTCTACCTTCTCATGCTGAACCACTAGTCCATTGAGAAGCCACCCTCCTGCCACTCACTACAACTGGGTGTCCCCAGAAGGTGTCCTTCATGTACACTGTGGCCCCGTTGACCATGGGACTCTGCTGACTCGCCAGCCCTCCTTCCATCCCACAGGACTGGTGTCCTCTCTGCCTGTGGCCACCATACTCTGCTCTTCACTGTCCCACCAGCTGACATGCCGCTGCTCTGGTGGCTTTGCTGGACATCAGTGCCCACTTTTACAGTGGCCAGGCACTGAGGTCACACAGCGATGTGTAGGCAAGTGGGGGACCCTCCTGGTTGGCGTGACCCGAGCCACGCAGCTTGCGCCCAGTCGCCCTTTCTAGTTTGGAAAAGCAGCTCCTTGTGCTTTTATTCACAGCTGTTTCCTCTTAGACTCAGACACGGATCGAAGCTGATACAGTCCTGTCTTGTAGTCGGGGTCTCCGTCTGTCTGTAACAGAAATACCACAAACCGGATGCTTGTGAACAGCAGAAATGTCTTTATCACAGTTCTGGAGATTCTGGGGTTCTCCAGGGTCCCTCTTTCTGGTTCCCAGGTGGCAGGCTTCTCTGGGTCTTCACATGGCAGAAGAGACTAGGCAGCTCTGTGGGGCTTCTTTCGATGGCACGAATCCCAGTCACATGGGCTCTGCCCTCGTGACCGAATCACCTCCCAAAAGCCTCAGCTCCTAATACCACCATGTTGGGGGTTAGGAACTCAATGGGGAGAAGCAAATGTTCAGACCATGGCCCCATCCACTCCAATGGCTACTTAACGGTCTCTTTCCGTGTTGTTCTTCCTGTAGGATGAGCTCCCTCTAACCTCGCCTCCCCCAGGTTCCATTATGCCCCGCACCTGGCCTGCAGCCGAGTCCAGTGTTTCTGAATCCCAGCAATGGACAGAACTGGGTGGTTTTCCAGTGTTTTTTTATTATTATTTATTTTTTTATCCTCACCCAAGGACATTTTTCCATTCTTTGTACAGAGTGGGAGGGAGAGAAAGGAAGAGAGAGAGAGAAACATTGACGTGAAAGAGAGACTGAGTGGCTGTTTCCCACACGACCCAACCAGGGCCGGGGACAAACTGCAACCGAGGTACGTGCCCTTAGTGGGAACCAAACCCGGGTCTCTCAGGCCGACGCTTTAACCGCTGAGCCAAACCAGCCAGGGCTCCAGGAGACTCTTAACAATCATGCCCACGGCCTCAGGAAGGCCTGCCTACCCATCCTGCTAGTTCAACAATGTGCCAGAATGTCTGGACCCCACAGAGAATAGAAGTCTCCAAGATCTTTGCTAGATCTATGTCACAGCATCTTGTCATTTCTTTCCTCTTCATTTCCTATTTTCTCTTTCTTTTCATTTATCTTTATGAAAATTTTAATTCAAAGGGGAAATTCTTCTGCATTTTCTTTCCTGTTAAAAACAGAAGAATTTCAGAATGATTACAAGAAAAACAAAGGCACTACGAACACAAAAAATCATCCGAGCAACCGATTAAGTCAAATTGATCACTTCGGCACTGATAAAAAATATTCTGGTTGCACCAGAATAAGTAAGAGAAAAATGTCTCTTTCACATAGTTTAAAATTTTCAGTGGCATAGGACTGCTATCTGCAGTTGAAATGTCCCACCTGGGGCATATTCAAAGTCTAAAACTCTAACAGCAATTCAATTTAGTAAAAAAAAAAAAAGAACTATGTCAGAATATAGTACTATTACCAGAGGAACATTCCAAACAAATAAAAGTTGTTTTACAACAGACAATTCCACGGAGCAGACATGTAAAGATTTTAGTTCAACGAATCTTTGTTGAGTGACCAGCTCTTTCCTAGCTAGTAGGTTCTTGAACTCGATAGTCAGAGAATTATAAAAATAAAGTTAGTCTTGCTATCTTTGCTAGGCTTCTAACATTTTTTTTCATTTTAACACTGAGAGAAAACCCAGTGCATCGGTGGAATATCCTGGGCCAACTGCAGCCCAGTCGGGAAACAGGGTTTCTCTTCCAGCAAGTGCCTTCTGCACGGTTTCCACGGAAGGATGGTTCTCAACTGGCACTATTTTAAACATAGAATTCCATTGTATTGTGTAGTATTATCAACACCAGATTCGCCACAGCTGTCGCATTCACTCTGAGAACCAAGGAGTTAGTAGAATTTTGTTCCTGCTCAGTGAAGAACACTGTTTCCTTTTTTTAAAACCCCATCTAAAGTCTGTGAAGGGGGTTTCTTCTGGCCTAAGGGATTTAATCGGCATATGAGAGAGCATGTGCGTGGTCCTGTGCACATGCTCAGTGGAAGGCCCGTGGGAGCCTGATGAACACTGGAAAAGAGGGGAAACAGAAATGCCGCTTCCACCGGCTGGGAGTGAATTCCCTCCATCCGACACGCGGTATCAAAGCCAGCCGATCGCGCCCACCTCAGACTGCGGACTGGGAAGCAGATGGTTCCAGGGCAAGCATCCTTTGCTGAATATTCTGTGTACGGTTGGCGAGATGATTAAAAGATGAGCTCCAATACTGAGGTGTCCATAGCATCCAGCTGTTGTGGCTCCTCTGATTCTTTCTGGGCTCAGCAGACACCTCTCGATTCAAAAAACCCCTTTTAACATTTTATAACAAGCAAATGCAATCTGATGATCTGCTGGACTGCTTTCCTGCCTGGCCCCAAATGCCATCCGGCTAACACACAGAGATCCTTGAAAACACCCCAAATGTGACTCTCTAATTACCCAGCAACATGTTCAGTAGCAAATGAAAAACCAAAAAGCATGGGAAGGAGAAATGTTGCAGAACTATGAAACTAAACCGGGAACATAAATTTGTTGTGATTGAAATAAGAATCACTGCTGGGACTACGTTTTAAACATTTTTCAAATCAGCTTCATCTTTCCTCTTCAAATAGAATCTCTTTATCCAAGCGTCTTATCTTTTTCCGTGGAAAATAAAGCTATGCATCATTTTACCAATTACTTTTCCCCCTCATTTTAAATAACCAGGTAGATTCCAGCTGGTACACAATGTTAGGGTGAAAACCACAAATTCACAATGTTTTTTTGTTTTGTGTTTTGTTTGTTTTATTTTTATTGATTTTAGAGAGAGAGGAAGGGAGAGGGAAAGAGAGAGAGAAACATTGATGAGAGAGAACATCAATTGGCCACTCCCTGTATGTCCTCGACTGGGGATGGGGCCCACAACCTGGGCATGTGCCGTGACCGGGAATCAAACTGGCAACCTCTTGGTGCTTGGGTTGACGCTCGATCACTGAGCCACACAGGCAGGGCCAGATTCACAATCTTGTGATCCATCCTTCTTGGCATCAATGCAAGAGGGTGAACAACGACAACAAAAATAGTGTGACACTGAAATGTTATGTCTGCAGTGAGGATGTTTATGGGGGTTGCCTAATTTTCCTAGTCACCTCTGAAGTCCCGGCATGTTAGGGAAGGCAAAAATGGGTCTTTACAGGGGTCTTTAATGAATCTTCTAGGTGGGAAGAGTAACGAGATATGGCAGAGATGCCCTGCCGCCTCAGCACTGAGCCTGTGGAGCGTAGCAGAGGGGATAAGACTCTCCCACCACTGTAGGTAGGGAGTCTACACTTGGGAGCAGAGGGAACTCAATCCTAGGAGGTGTAACATTGAGTGATCTCTATGACGTCATTTCTGTCTTTCATCTCTCTAACCTCAGAGCCTAGCCCTATACCTGGCACATGGTAGGCATGCAATAAATCCTTGTTGAGTTAGTTTATGTTTTCTTTCCACCCAAATTCTAGGGAACTTCCCAGATTCAATGATGCAAAGGATCTGTGAGAAGCAATGGGATAAATTATAGCTGTTACACTAGGAGCACTTTCAGAGGCAAAGAAAACAGGGCTACAAAATTTGGGGGTTGTATTAGTCAGATGTGTTAGGCTATGCTGGGGTAACAAACAATTCCTCAGATCTCAGAGACTTAACACAATAAAAATTTAGCTCTAACTTTTACAAAGCCAAATGCAGAGGTTCTTGGTCGGGTCCTTCTCCTAGGGGGCTCTCTTCCAGGTGGTAACACAGGGACCCAGGCTCTTCCTGGGACTTCTCTCACCCTCGGCCACCACTGTCCTCTGAGCTGTCCTCTTCAGCCGGCCAACCAAGGAGTGAAATACAGCATAGAGAAGGTGCACACACGTTTAATTGTTTCATCCTGGAAGTTATATACCAGTTCTGCCACAAATTTCCATGGTTGAGATCTAGTCACCTGGCCCCAACAGATATGAGGGGCTGGAGAATGTAGTTTAGCTATGTACCCAGAAAGGGAAGGGGCTTGGTGGGACTCTAGCCAGTCTTTGCCACGGGGACCTAATCAAAGCACTGATGAAGAGAGTAACAAGACAGAGGTGTTGACTGGAGAAGCTAAAGCACAGCAATGATGTCAGTGAGCCCGCAGCCATGAAGACCAGAGGAGGAGCAATCAAACAAGAGCAACAAACCAGGAGGCGGGTCACCGTCAGTGCAATCGCCCTGAACTAGAGCAGACGTCCAGGAGAAGTGAATGCCATGGGCTGGAGGGTGAAGGTAATTCCCAGGTCTCCAAGGAGAACCGCCTTGAGATACTGCTGGGAGAAGGAAGTTCGTAGAGGAGCTGGGGTTTCGGCAGGCCTCCTGTGAGCGCCAGGTAGAGAGACCATTCTCAGTCATCCAGGTATGACTTGTAACCTGTGGGCTCCAGGAAGGTGAAACTTACTAGGTGCAAGTCACAGAACATTGGACATACAGACATAAACTTGTCAGTAACTTTCATCTATGGAGCATCTATTTTCCAGGTACTTTAAGTATATCATCTCTAATCCTTCCAATAGCCCTTGAATATACTAGTCTCCCCTAGTTTAATGAGAAAACTAACTGTAGAGGCATTAACTTGTCACACGTTTTGTGAGTGATAAAGCTAGGACTTGAACAGGGTGAATCTGATACGAAATTCCAAACTACATTGTAGTAGCACTTAAATCGATTGCAGCCTAACAAACCACCCCAGAATGTAGTGGCTCAAGAAGAATGCTCCATTCGTTTTCATGAGTCTGTGGGTTGGCCGAGCAGTTCCTCTAATGTGGGCTGGGTTTCCTGGTGTCTCTCATGCGCCGGTGGCCAGCTGGCCGGTCGGCCGGGGCTGCCCGGTCTGGAATGGCCTCAGCGGGGTGACTTGGTTCCGCTCCATGTCTCTCACCCTCCAGCTGCCCAGCGCAGGTTCCAAGACAGAATGAAGCATGAGGCCTCTGGAGGACTAGACTTAGAAGTGGCACATCACTACTTCTGCCACGGGGCCAAAGAAAGTCACGAGACCAGCCCAGGTTCGAGAGCGGGGAAAGAGAATCGACTTCTTGACAGGAGGAGCTAAAACATCACTGTATAAAGGACTGGGATGTGAGGAGAAGTGGAGAATTGAGGCCATTTTTGCAATCAATCTACCCCATCTACTCTCTTAGACATTTTCCCCTAAAAAAAAAAAAAAATAAGATAACATGGTTGCTTACAACATGGCTTTATTAATTGGTGAAATAGCACAAATATTCCAAAAGGTATGTGTTGTCCAGTCCGTCCTCATCTAAAAAGTGCTGAGACAAGATAATGTGCTAAGTGGATAAATATATTTTATATTTGGGGAGGGGTAAACAGGGCATTAAAATACCCACTTCCAGGCACCAGAGCCATCTACACAGAAAATAGCCTTGCAATAGAAGATTTTTAAAAAGAAATAAAACTGGAAAGTTGGCTTCCTGGATGCCCCGCAAAGAAGCCGTGAAAATGTGACGAGCAGCTGGCTGTTATTTTTAAACACATGTTGTTGCTACCCCGATTTTCTTTTTCCTTCTAGAAAAATAGAAGGAGACTAGCTCAGGGCTTCTAACACACAGGAATATCATTCAAGGAGACGCTGATGGGATTGACGTGACCTTTTCAGAATCAACTCTTTTCTTCGTAACCTACTTGTTGAGTGGACAGAGTGGGACAGAGAAATACACAATGAACACTGGAAGGTGAAAAATGCTATAGATTCTTATTAGGCCCTCAAGAAAGGTTTGAAAAGCCTGATTCGGGCTTTCTCTACTATTGAAACAGACTTTCTTTCTGGGAGTTCAGCTGTGATGTTCGTGAGCATGGGAACCCGAATCTCATAATCCTCTAGCACTTAAGGCCTTTTTGTTCAGAGGGAATAATCCAATACCATCAGGGGTGAATAGGATGCAGCAATATTATTTTTAGGTCCAAAGTTATGAAAGAGCTAGAGGCATAACATTACGAAAGCCATAGGGAGAGCCAACCACATGCTCCCTCTTTTCTTATGAGGCCCCTTGGTAGTAAATCTGAAAGCGATAAGGTAACTGATGCATAACCAAATTGCTTTGTAGGTTTTATGATCAACTTATGGAACTAATTTCTATAAACTCTCACCAAGGATTGCAAAATAAAATAAAAAGTCCACAGGGACCAGTAAGGCAGTAACTAAAGCAAGCAGGGTATATGGTGATTATGGTGAACCCCTTCTAAATGGAACTGATTAAAACTTAAAACAAACCAGAGACATTGTGCAAAGCCAAACAAAGCAAGTCTGTGGGTCAGACCTGACCCGCGCTGCGCCAGGCCATGACTTCTCCTCCAGGTCAGTGCTAGGGCAACAGACAACTGGATCCCACTCCTCATCACTCCTCTGGACCAAATCAACACAAGGAGTCAAGAAATGTTTGTTCTGGCTCCTTTTCTACTCTCTCGTTCAGAAACTTAAAATAATATCACAAAATCATGTGCCAGCCTCAAGAAGCACATTTATAGGTGATTGTCCACGCTCAAACTTCATCTTGCATTTTCTCTAAATGCATCTCCCAGATTTCTCTAAGATTGTCTACACATATCAAGAAATACAAAAACAAGTATTCGCAAGGAAAACAAGGTTCTCAATGCCATATTTTTTTTTCTCTTGAAACATATATGAAATTTAGACAAAAGGGTTATTTTTGCTGGTGGTATTAGGTAGGCCTTAGAGAATATATTGTGAAACCTGAATATAACTGAGACCCAATGTGGCTTAGTGCATGTACAATGTCAATTCAAAGAAAAGCATAAAAGAAATAGACATTTATCCATATGTCTCCAGGTAAAAAAATGTAGATATAAAGAAATCCCCAACTTCCCCCAATAAGAAAAATCACTGAAAACATGACTACAGTCACGCTTTTAATCATTTCCCACAGCATCCTCTTTATTTCCATCTAAGTTGGCAAATCCGGGCTTGTGGTTCCAAGTATGAGGTTGTCACTGGGAATATGACCTCAAGGCGCAAGTACCTGTTAGTGTGATGTTACATCTCTTGTCTTTATTTTTATTAATCTTATTAGTGTTCATGTTTGATCTCCATAAACATGTACTATTTTGTTTTTTAAAGACGTGAAGATCTATTTAAATATTTATAAAGATCTATAAAAGGTGTCCTGTAGACAACATCACCAATTGCCACTGTGAGCTGATACCTCCAAAACAAACAACTAAATGTATATTCAGTATTGCTGCTTTTTTCTTAGATTCCACCAGGTGATTTCTAGACTCACTCAAAAACAGCATCAATTGAGATCTTTTAGGCCAAATGGCCTTCCCCCCGCAGTACTTTGCTGTTCAAAATGAAGGAGAAACTTTGTCAGGACTTGGCTGAGTCCTCTCCTCTAAGAGATACTTTAGAAAAAACAAAAAAAGGAAAAAAGCACCTCGGTGTGCAATAGGCAGGGATGATAAGCAAACCAGTCCAATGCTGGTTTGTCTTTTACAAAAGACCACGGCGCTGGGGCGGGGACAGTGTTCTTCATGTGCAACGAAACCTCAGCGGTTCTCTTCTGCTGTCGCTGTTTCCCACCACCCGGGCAGCAGCCGCCGCTCCGTAAATCTGCTCCCCGTTCTCGGCTGCCCCTGCGAAATTCTCCCCCACGCACTGGCACAGTGTCTCCCACTCGCAGAGGTGGCATCGTGGCTCACAATCTGCTTCTCTCTCTCCCACCCACACTTTCCCCTTTCCTCCACATGGTCCTCCGTTCTCCCCCCCTCCCCCCACCCCCACACCCCACACTCCCCACACCCCCCACTCCCCCACCCCCACCCCAACACACACCCACACCAGGCCTCTGCCTGCGCTTCCACAAAGACACCTGGGAACTATGGTTTACTCTTACTACAAGTCTTTTTCTGGGCAAAGTGTGTCCATCACCCAGATGCCACACCCAGAAGGAAAGTCCAGGTGCTGACTCAGCCCCACGGGTGGGGGGTGGGGGGGGCCTTCCTTCTCGAAGAGCCAGAAGGGAGAAGGGCGGTGCAGCCGGTCACCCTCCTCGTCCTGTGGCCTGGGTGCTGGCACCGCCCACGACAGGGCAGGAAAGACGAAGGCTCCTCACCCACGTGCTAGGTCTCTCCTTGCCCAAACCACTTACTGTTTCATCGGATTTGCTCTTTTCTTCCCAGGAGTTTTTGGTGTTTTTGTGGTCGGAAAAACTAATCTTCTCACGGTCTAATATGTAAGACCAGAGGCCGGTTGCTTGAAGCGTTACCTTGTATTAACCAAGAGGAGGCAACAATGAGATCAGGTGACTTAGACTTTAAGTGGAACGAGAATACTGTTTTTTAGTGAATCCGGTGGTTTTTCGTCCAGAATCTGTTTAGGCAATCCACCTAAATTTAGTGATTTCAAAGGACAGTCATTCCTGTGGGTCCTGCCTTTGGGCGGGGCTCAGTGGGGTGATTCTTCTGCCTTCGCTGGCTTGGGCCGGGGACAGTCCGTGGAAATCACTGGCAGCAGGGCTGCCCTAAAGACCCACAACAATCTCACTCGAGTGACTGGCATCTTGGTGGGACGGCTGGCAGGCTGGGCTCCACGCACCCCTCCCCCTCCATGTAATCTCAGGGCCTGTCCACAGGTTCCAGGGTAATCAGGACTTTTACGTGACAATTCAGAGTGTCAAGGGTGGTCCAAGAGTCAGAAAGAGTAATCTGCTGACCTCTCAGGGGCTGAACCAGAAATGGGCTGATCGCCACGTCCGCTGCAGTCCACGGGTCAAAGCCGCTACAAGCTCAGGATCCTCTAGCACTTGAGGCCTCAAGGCTCCATGAGGCTTCAGAGAGCCTCCATCTGACGGCAAGAATGTCAAAAAAAGAAAGTGGCTCTCTCTCACTCATCCTTCCTTATCAAGATCTATGCCTGGAAGACTCAGCTCCATTGGTTTCTTCCACAGTGGGGGATGGAAGACCACAGACCAAATCCAGCCACCTTTACTGGGACAGGGTCAGACTCATTCACTTATACCGTCTAGGGCTGTTTTCATGCTACAACAGCAGAGCCGAGTAGCTATGACAGAGACCACGTGGCCCACAAAGCCTGAAATATTTCCTCTCTGGCCCTTCACAGAAAAAGGTCTGCCAACTCCTGTTCAATAGCATAAAGAGAACCCAGTTATGACGGATATGGCAGAAAACATACTGCTTCTAGCCCTGGTCAATTGGGAGGCAGAGCGAGAGAAGAGAGGAGCTCAGACATGTGTGTGTCCCATTGTGTCCTTATGCGTGGGTCCTCCAGGGAGTCTACAGTAAAAACAACCAGAGGTGAGGGAGTCTAAGATCACCAGAGGTGGAGGGCTAGTGGCATGCTCCTCGGGGGGCGGGGGGGCAGCAAGCCTCTTGCAGGAGACCTGGGTCCCAGCCCCACTGACGTGGCCAGGCACGGTCTCACAGCACTGCTCAGCACGCATGGAGGAGCTGGGGCAGCTTTTCCCATGGGGCCTCCTGGGGGCCCGAAGGTCCCGTATTCTTTGGCAAACAGGAGCACAGAGGTGGACATGACCTGGGAGCAGCCTGCAGAGTTTTTGACCAGGAAAAATGTCTGAAACCAGACATACCCTTGTGACCAGAGGCCTCACCCCCAGCAGAACAAAAAGAGTCAGACCCCCAGGTCACGCAAGCTGCACAGTCCCCCGCTTCCCCCGAGAGCCGCAGAGGAGGGGAGAGCTGAGCCCTCTAAGAGGGTAGCGAGATGGCTCGAACGGAAAGAGACTGCATTGCCATCACTTGTGGCGAATTCAGACTTGGTATTTGAACCTTGCCCTGCCCTCTTCCCTGCAACTATCAATAAGATAACCCCGAGACATGTCAGGTGATTTATAGGAAGTAGATAGACTATATATTTTTTTTACACACCTGAATGTAGAGTATAAATTTTAGACCCTGTTACAGTGAGAGTCTACAAATTTCTTATATTCTTTTCAATTAAATCCATGTTGTAAAGGTCTTAACATCACTGCCAGGTCTTAACATCAAACTTCTAATAGGACTGGAATGAACTTCCTTGAGAGATGGAGGACATTCCTGTGGTAGGTCATGAAGTAAAGTTTATGAGCAGCTTGGCCCAGTTCCACTGTGGTTTGGCTTGATAATGACCTTGGGCAATGCAGTGTAATATAATGTTGCAAAGAAGCCATTAAGGCCAGGTTCCTCCCAAGAAAATAACAGTGGAGTTAATTCAGATGACTCTAGGGTAAAGTCCTTCCTCCACCCCAACAACACTATTACTCTATTCTACATGCTAAAGGGTTCAAATCAAACTAGTCCACTGCTATTTTGCCTTTTAATGAACAAATCATTGGCTGTTGGAAAACAGAGCTGAAGGAGTAGTTTTGAGCTGGTGAGTTCAAATGCAGAAGGTGCAGTAGTGTGATTTTTCTTGAGCTAGGGCCCTGGCATGGTTGGCTGTAACAGCCCGAGGACCTAAGGAAGGGGGATCCTGGGTTTGGAAATAAGGGCAACCTTTCTCTGGGAGCCCTACTGGGTCCTATAGGGCACAAGGGCACACACAAAGCCATTCTGAAATACTGAGCAGTCAGTAGACAAAGTGTCTACCTTAGGTTAAATCTTAAAGTAGGTTATCTATTGCTATGTAACAAACCAGCCCCAAACTCAGTGGCTTAAAACAACAACAGTTTTATCTCTCACAATGCTGTGGGCTGACTGAGCTCAGCTGGGCAGTTCTTCTGCTCCATGCGGTGTCATCTGGAGTCACAGTCGTCTGAGGGTTCACCTGGTTTTGGAAAAACCAAGATTGTGACAAAGTCTCACTGGGAACTATTTACTGCTCTTCCACATAGTCCCTTTATGTGACTAGGGTCTTCCAGAGCATGGTGGCCAGGCTCCAAGTGGGAGCATTCCCAGTACAAGTGTCCCATGAGGAAGGAAATGGAAGTTCCAAGTCTCTTAAGGCCTGGACTTAGAAGTCACAGAATTTTATGTCTGCCATGTTTTATTCATCAAAGCAATCATACAGCTAGCCCAAATTCAAGGAGAGGAGAAATAAGCCTTACCTTTGGACATGAGAAGTGGCATAGAGGGGAAGTATTGGGGGAGATAAATAATGAGAGAGAGACTGATTGATGTTAAGAAAGATACACATGAGTGTGGACACTTGACAAATCTGAAATCTGTGTGGTAGGCCAGTAGACGGGAGACCCAGGGAAGAATTGCAGTTTGAGTATGAAGGCAGGCTGCTGGTAGACTTTCTCTTTACTTAGGTTCCCCAAGCAAAAGGTCAGTCTTTTTTTATTAAGGCTTTCAACTGATTGGATGAGGCCCACCCATATTATGAAAAGCAATCTGCTTTATTCAGAATCTACTGATTTAAATGTTAATCTTATCCCAAATACACCTTCAACAGAAACATATACAATAGTTTTTGACCAAATATCCAGATACTATGGCCTAGCCAAGTTGACACATAAAATTAACCATGACAGAGCCTGGCTGGTGTGGTTCATTGTGCGTCGACCCATGCACCAAGAGGTCGCTGATTTGATTCCTGGTCAGGGCACATACCCAGGTTGTGGGCCCGATCCCCAGTGCGGGGCATGCAGGAGGCGGCCAGTTGAAGTTCTCTCTTATCAATGTTTCTATCTTTCTCTCCTTCTCCCTTCCTCTCTCTCTAAAAAAAAAATCAATAAAGGAAAAAAACAACTAACCATCCCGGAGCCAACCTAGGAGCCTGGCTACCAGAGCAGGCCAAGGTCCTTTGTGCCCACAGCCCTTCTGGTCTCTCCTCCTCCCGCGCTCCCACTCACTTCTGCTTAGTATCCATTCCTTTCAGACTCCACAGTCCTCTCTCTGCCTCAGCCTCCTGTGCTGGGACCCCCTCTCTCTTCCAATGCTTCATTTTCTAAGGGGAGAAAACTTAATGAAACATTTTCAACCTCAACTATTATGCAAAGATGCCACATTTGTTTGGTGCTCAGAGAACGAAGTACTTAAGGACTGTGGTAAGTGGAAAGAACCCGTGTGAGGCACGGGCCCCAGTGCTGTGGGGCGTGACTAGTCACTGGGCCTCTCTGACCCTGAGCTTCCCCTTCCGTTTCAGATGGAGCCCAGGGCCCCCTCTCCCCTCCCAGGCACCATATGGGCTCTGCAACAATGGCCATCTGGAGAGAGCGTTGTCTTTTTGGTTTTGCTTTGTTTTACAAAGCAGACACTCTGAGACATAGAGGGAGAGAGGGGCACCTTGTCCAGGCAGTGCGGGAAGCTCTCACTTGAGCAGGTGGAACTTGGAGGGTGGTGGTCAGATCTCTGTGGGTAAACAACTGCCAACTGTGTTTATGTGGGAGCATGAGTTACCCTCTCAGCTGGAAGAAAACATCTCACAAAACTTGCTTTCATACCTCTGGCCCAGTGCCTGGCGGTGGGGTGAATGCAAAGCAAGTATATTCGTTTTTGCAATCTCTAAAAGCTTTTGCAATATGTTGACTCATAGAGATCCTTTTGTTTGAATCTTTATCTCTTTCTGAGAATGATTATTCACACACACAAACACACACACACACAATTTGAATGAATTGTTGAAGAGAAAATACTGTTCTAACAACCCTCAGAAGAGGAAACATTATCTCCGGCGTCTGAGAGAAAGATGACAGGTAGTAAAAACTCAGAGTCTGAAAAACTGGGTTTAAAAATCCATATGAGCATCTCTACAACTATGTGTGTAAATGCACAGGAAAAGTTCTAGAAGGATGACTACCCAATATAACCATGGTTACACTGAAAGGGGGATCGTATTGGCATCGTGAGGGGGGCATTTCACATTTGATTCTGCATATTTCTGTATCATTTTCATTCCTTATACCAAGCAAGGGGTCCTGGTTTTCTTTAGCTTTTAGAAATTGTGGAACAGAGTATATATTAGTTTGCTAGGGCTGCTGTAACAAGGCAGCACAAACCATGTGGCATAAAAAACAAAACTACCTCACGGTTCTGGAGGCTGGAGTGCAAGGCCGAGGTGTTGGTTCCCGCTGAGGCCGCGAGAGAATGTGGCCCATGCCTCCGCCTCGCTCCCGGGGCTCTGTGGCCGCCTGGGCATTCCTGTTGTCACCTCCCCACGCGTCTGCCCTGTGTGCGTGTCTGCAACACGTTTTCCCTTCTCTGAGAAAACCAGTTCCATTAGGTTAGGAACCCACCCTACTCTAGTGGGACCTCCTCTTAACTAATGGCATCTGCAATGACCCTATTTCCAAGTAAGCTTCCATCTCAGGGTAGGGCAGAGTGTGGACTTCAACATACGAATGGGGGGGGGGGTGCAGTTCCACCCTTAAGAGAGCATGAGGACAAAAATGAGTGTCTTGTCATTGCTTTTCAATTAAAAGCAATTTTTGAAAGAACTGTGGCCAGCACCCTGAGATGCCTAAGCTGCAGCAGGCCCACCCACCAGTCACTGTCCCCTCGGAGTGTCCCTCTGCACCTGTCGGAGGACCAAGAACACCTGCCTTCATTTTCCCGTGGAGCTGTGCTAGGGGCCAAACGATATAACGCACATCCAAGAGCTTTCTTTATACTATGCAAGGTCCACGTTAAGGAAAGTTGATGGAGGTTCGAGCCGGGGAGTGTACCTGTTCACCTACTGTGATTGAAGAGTGACCAAGAGGTGGCAGAGGTCACATCTAACTTGCCCTCAAAGCTACAATGTGCTGTCATATGCTGAACCAGTGGGAAGAGATGTCAGGCGTGAAGTTCAGGTTCTCAAGGCTTTCGTTCAGTGCACAGAATAATCCTTTTCATTTGAACAGATGTTTATTTTCTGAACTTCAAAATGTGGTCAAAGGCCATCTCTCAACAAAAGACTCACATAGGTTGAAAGTGAAGGGATGGAAAAAAATTTTCCAAGCAAATGGAAAGCAAAAAAAAGCTGGGGTAGCAATTCTCATATCTGATAAAATAGATTTCAAAATGAAGACCATAACTAGAGACAAAGACGGCCACTACATAATATTGAAAGGATCTATCCAACAGGAAGATATAACCTTGATAAACATATATGCACCCAATATAGGAGCACCAAAATATATTAAAAATCTTCTGGAGGACTTCCAAGGAGAAATCGACAACAATACAATCATAGCTGGGGACTTCAACACCCCGTTGACAGCACTGGATAGATCCTCTAGGCAAAAAATTAGCAAGGAAACAGAGACTCTAAATGAAGCACTAGACCAAATGGATTTAATAGATATCTACAGAGAATTACACCCCAAAACTACAGAATACACATTCTTCTCAAGTGCACATGGGACATTCTCAAAGATAGACCACATGATAGGACACAAACTAAATCTCTACAAGTTCAAGAAGATTGAAATCATATCAAGCATCTTCTCAGATCACAATGGCATGAAACTAGAAATCAACTGCAACAAGAACATGCAAAGACATTTCAACACATGGAGGCTAAATAGCATGTTATTAAACAATGAATGGGTCACCGAGGAGATCAAGGAAGAAATCAAAAACTTCCTGGAAACCAATGAAAATGAACACACAACAACACAAAATCTATGGGATGCAGCGAAAGCAGTTCTGAGAGGGAAGTTCATAGCACTACAGGCCTACCTCAAAAAACAAGAAAAATTTCTAATTGACTGTCTAACCTCACAACTTAAAGAATTAGAAAGCAAACAAAAAGAAAACCCCAGAGCAAGTAGAAGGAAGGAAATAGTAAAGATCAGAGCAGAAATAAATGACATAGAGACCAAAAAAACAATTCAAAGGATCAATGAAACAAAGAGCTGGTTTTTCGAAAAGATAAACAAGATTGATGGACCCTTAGCTAGACTCACCAAGAAACAAAGAGAGAGAACCCAAATACACAAAATCAGAAATGAAAGAGGAGAAGTAACAACCAACACCACGGAAATACAAAAGATCGTTAACAACTACTATGAACAACTATATGGCAACAAATTCGACAATCTCAGCGAAATGGACAAATTTCTAGAAACACACAGTCTCCCAAAACTATTCCCGGAAGAGATAGAAAACTTGAACAGACCAATAACAACTAAGGAAATTGAAGAGGTAATCAAGACTCTCCCAGCAAACAAAAGCCCAGGCCCAGATGGTTTCACGGGGGAGTTTTACCGAACATTCAAAAAAGAACTAACACCCATTCTCCTCAAACTATTTCAAAAAATTCAAGAAGAAGGAAGACTTCCAAACACGTTCTATGAGGCCAGCATAATTCTAATTCCAAAACCAGAAAAAGACACTACGAAGAAAGAAAACTACAGGCCAATATCCCTGATGAACATAGATGCCAAAATCCTGAACAAAATACTAGCAAATCGGATCCAGAAATACATCAAAAAAATTATTCACCATGACCAAGTGGGATTCATTCCAGGGATGCAAGGCTGGTACAATATTCGCAAATCAATAAACGTGATACACCACATAAACAAAATGAAGAATAAAAACCACATGATCATATCAATAGATGCTGAAAAAGCATTCGACAAAATCCAGCATCCATTTCTGATAAAAACGCTCAGCAATGTAGGAATAGAGGGATCATATCTCGACATAATAAAGGCCATATATGAAAGACCTACAGCCAACATCATACTCAATGGACAGAAACTAAAAACATTTCCATTAAGAACAGGAACAAGACAGGGATGTCCACTTTCGCCACTCTTGTTTAACATTGTACTGGAAGTCTTAGCCACAGCAATCAGACATGAAGAAAAAATAAAAGGGATCCAAATTGGAAAGGAGGAAGTGAAACTGTCATTATTTGCAGATGACATGATATTGTACATAGAAAACCCTAAAGACTCCATCAAAAATCTATTAGACTTAATAAATGAATTTGGCAAAGTAGCAGGATACAAAATTAACGTCAAGAAATCGACGGCATTCTTGTACATCAATGATGAACTCACAGAAAGAGAAACTGAAAAAACAATCCCATTTACCATCGCTCCAAAAAAATTACGATACCTAGGAATAAACTTAACCAAAGAAGTAAAGGACCTATTTGCAGAAAACTACAGGTCATTGAAAAAAGAAATAGAGGAAGATATAAAAAAGTGGAAGAACATACCCTGTTCATGGATTGGAAGAATTAACATAATTAAAATGTCCATACTACCCAAAGCAATCTATAGATTCAATGCAATCCCCATCAAAATACCAACGACATATTTCATAGAACTAGAACAAATACTTCAAAAGTTCATATGGAACCAAAAAAGACCCCGAATAGCCACAGCAATCTTGAAAAAGAAGAACAAAGTTGGAGGGATCACATTACCAGATATCAGGTTATACTACAAAGCGACTGTAACCAAAACAGCCTGGTACTGGCACAAGAACAGGCATATAGACCAGTGGAACAGAACTGAAAACCCAGAAATGGACCCAAGGCAATACGCTCAATTAATATTTGACAAAGGTGGCAAGAGCATACAGTGGAGTAAAGACAGCCTCTTTAATAAATGGTGTTGGGAAAATTGGACAGCTACATGCAAAAAAATGAAACTCGACCATCAACTTACACCATACACAAAAATAAACTCAAAATGGATAAAAGACTTAAATGTGACCCGTGAATCCATAAAAATTCTAGAAGAAAATGTAGGCAACAAAATTTCGGACATCATACGGAGCAGAATTTTCACTGATACATCACCTAAGGCAACAGAAATAAAGGAGAAAATGAACACATGGGACTACATCAAACTAAAAAGCTTCTGCACAGCAAAAGAAACGATCATCAAAATGGAAAGGCAACCCACTGTATGGGAGAACATCATTGCCAATGATGTATCAGATAAGGGGTTAATTTCCAATATATACAGAGAGCTCACACAACTCCACAAAAGGAAGACAAAGAACCCAATTAAAAAATGGGCAGAGGAGCTGAATAGACACCTCTCCAAACAGGACATACAAATGGCCAAGAGACATATGAAGTAATGCTCAACATCACTAATCATCCGAGAGATGCAAATTAAAACAACAATGAGGTATCACCTCACACCTGTCAGAATGGCCGCCATCAACAAATCATCAAACAACAAGTGTTGGCGAGGGTGTGGAGAAAAGGGAACTCTAATACACTGCTGGTGGGAATGCAGACTGGTGCAGCCGCTATGGAAAACAATATGGTGCTACCTCAAAAAATTAAAAATTGAACTTCCATTTGACCCAGTGATCCCACTGCTGGGAATATACCCTAAGAAGCCTGAAACACCAATCAGGAAGAATATATGTACCCCCATGTTCATAGCAGCACTATTTACAATAGCTAAGATCTGGAAACAGCCCAAGTGTCCACCAGTAGACGAATGGATCAAAAAGCTGTGGTACATATACACAATGGAGTACTATGCAGCGGTAAGAAAGAAAGATCTCTTATCCTTTGAGACGACATGGAGGGACCTGGAAAGTATTATCCTAAGTGAAAGAAGCCAAGCAGAAAAAGACAAATACCACATGATCTCACTTATATACGGAATATAATGAACATAACAGTCTGAGGAATACAGTAGACCCAGACACATGGAAGTAGGGCACAGACTGACATCCCTCAGAAGAGGGGATGGGGGGTGGGGGGGTGGGAAGAGATAAACCACAGAACTTATATGCATGTATGCATGACCAATGGACATGGACAACTAAGCCGGGGACAGGGTGGAGGGGGTGGGGTGGGGGGTGCCAATGGGGTAAAAAGGTAAAATATCTGTAACAAAAAAATAAATAAAAATTCACAAAGTAAAAAAAAAAAATAAAAAAACAAAAAAAAACAAAATGTGGTCAAAGGAATACACAGCGGTCACGGGGAAATAGACTCGTGACCTCGGCTTCAATAGCAACAGTTCTTAACCTCACCTGGGCCACAAATTCTTTGGAGCATCTGATTCTTTTTTTTAAAAAAAAATAACCCATGGATACTTACTTTAGAAAAAGACACCCACACAATTTTGCATATAATTTCCAGAAATTTATAAACATCCAGTTTAAAATGTATGATTTGAATGAACGTTCTTAAGAGGGAAGACACTTGAATACTCAAAGAAGACTTAAGAAAAGCAGTACCTGAAAGAGTTAGATTTTTTTTTCTGGTTTCACTAAAAAAGAATTCTTGGTAAAAAAAAAAGGCTGAGTTGCAAATGCGTCCTGTACATTCCGTTGTGGGTTGCCCGTGTCCCGGGAGCATGTGGTTTTGTGATTTTGAACTGAGGTTTTCGGAGAGGCACCCAGCCAGGTGACTCTCTGCTAACTCCCAATGACGGGTACTGGTGGTCAAAATAATGACACTGTCACTTGAGAGTGCCTGGGGCCAGAGTTGTACCATTACAGGGGAAGAAAGAAGTGCTTAGAAGTTGGGGTTCCTGACATAGACTTGGGGCCTTGTTCTCTCCCCACGAGGCAGAGGAACAAAACCTCCAGATGGGTGGAGGGCAGGTCTGTGGCCTCAGGCCCAGATGTGTCCCCCCAAGAGGTGGGCCTGAGCCCCCTTGCCTCTGTGATGCAGGAGTGGTGGGCATTTTGCAAGCACCCAGGAGTGTCCCAGAGGTGGTGGAGGGTCCTAGGCAGATCCACAGAGTTTCCTGCCCCTGTTCCAGGAATAGCAAATGATCCCCGAGAGCCTGTGAGGACACAGGAGAGGCCCTGGACAAGCGGGACCTGGGAGGGCCGTTCGGTTGGGAATGCAGGGCAGCTCTGCCCAACCCACCTGGACTGATAACCAAAGGTCAGAGGAAGCTGGGTGTCTCTCCAAGGGCACAGGTGGGACCTCGGCAGTATATACACCTTTCCTTTCTCACCCTCCACCTCCCAGCTCAGCTGCAACCCATTCTACTGAACGACTGAGAAGAGCGGGAACTCTGAACAGAAACGAAATCGTGTGTGTGTGTGTGTGTGTGTGTGTGTGCACGCGCGCGCGCGTTATCTTGCTTTTGATGGGATTCAGGACATGCTACCCCAAACTACGGCACCCTGGCATATTAAATATCTTAAGTTGAAGGGATTTTAAAAACTGGCAGAAAGGTCATGTGTAAGGCACCCTCCTTGTTCCAGGAAGAGGGAAGATACTGTTAGCACCAGAGAGGGACAGGGAATTGGGGCCAAAAACTCTACACACAAATGTTGTCAAACTAGCCCCTATCTTCCCAGTTACCCCTTCCCCATTTACTCTTCTTAGACCAAACCCATTTGTCTCGTCAGTTCTTTCCACGTGTATCGGTTCTTTGTCTAAAAGGTGTAAACGCTTCCTGCTCGGGTCACTCCGTTGGGTCTTCATTTTCTTGGGATGGCTGCCTGTGTCCTTGTAAAAATTCAATGAAATGTGCAAGCTTCCCTCCTAATAACCTGTCTTTGTCAGCTTAATTTTCAGGCCCAGCCAGACACTCAAAGAGGGTGGGGGAAAACCGTTCTCCTCCCCTACGGCTGCCGAAGACTGTGGTCCTTAGAGCCCAGCACACGTCCTCGTAGACTACGCTAAGGGGCAAGTCTTATTGCTTTGGACCCAGGACAGCCCATTGTTCCTTTCTAAGAAAATCCGTATAAATTAAACTCAACCACGCTTGTAACTGAGAAGCCAGTAGCCTGGGTTTTCTCATTCTTCTAGAATTATGGGGTTACCCTTTTCTGTAATATTGACGTCAAGTGGCTCGGGCCCCCAGCTTAGCTAAAGTGAGAAACCTAGAGCCCCTCAGACATCGCTGGGAATCCCCAGAGGGCTGACGTGTGTGGTTCACGCTGCCTCAGCCTCAGGCCTGTTCCTGCCACCTGTGAAGCTTCTGTTCCTACCCATGTCCTCATATCCCGGGGAGCCCGGGTCCCCTCCCTCCCCTAGGAGCATCGACAGGGGCTGTGCTTGTAGCAGAGTCTCTGGAAGGTTTGGGGAGGGGCTGCAGAGACCAGCTACAGTGCGGACAACTGAACGTCTGACTGACATCCCTCAGCCACCGGCTCCGGGAACACCCTCTCCTCCAGCCCTCCAGGATGTCTGTGGGTGACCTCTCTTCTTTCTCTCCTGTCTCTGCAGAGCAATAAGCTCTTTCTTTGTTCTGCTCTCTGAGGTATTTTGCCCTAGAGCTTCATTTTTGAAATTTAAATGGGCACCCAACAATAACAGAGGCTCTCCTTGAGAGGGTTTTCATCAGCAGCATTTGAAATAACAATTGTTTTCCTTTGCTGCATAAATATTTCAATCGTGCTTGTAACAGAAGTCAGTAGCCTGGGTTTTCTCATTCTTCTAGAATTGTGGGGTTACCCTTTCCTGTGATTTTGACGTCAAGTGGCTCGGCCCCCAGCTTAGCTAAAGTGAGAAATCTAAAGCCCTTCGGACATCTCTGAGAATCAGTGAGAATAAATGGGCACAGATCCCACCCTGATTTGGAGGTGTGTGTGTGTGGAGGTGGGGTGGGGGAGGATTGTTTGTTACAGTTTCCAGCTTTCAACTTAGTCCTTCTGCCTGGCCATCACCTCCTACCCAGCCACTTCTGAGCGGGGTGAGTGAGCAGCAACACCACACGACCGATTTGTTCCTGTTGGCCACCTCTCAGCTGGATCCAGAGGCTGCAGACCGATCAGCTGGGAGCATCCACAGTCACCATTAAGACAACCCAAACAAACAGCAGCCAGCGTGGTCTGGTCTTTTCACACATACAAACACAGCCCACACCCTTCTGCAGAAAGAATTACATATCTGAGCTCCTTAACAGTGGAAATGCATAAAAAGAAGCATTGAGAGAGGAGAAACCCTAGATAAACCATGGCTGAAAATAGCAGTCACACAAGCCGCGGAGCTGCCTGGAATACTAACAGCGAAAATCAAGTCCACAGCAATTACCAACATGAAAATGTTAGCTTCCTTCTCTTCTCGGGTTCCTGCCGCACACCGGCATTTTCTCTGGGAGGGATTTACTTAGGGAAAATCGAATACTCTATTACCTTCAAAATCATCTGGTTTAATTCTAAGGCTGTTTTTATTTAAGGGAGGAAACAAGGTGGAAGGGATAGTGGTACAGTTCTTATGACAATCTGAAGTAACATGGGTAGAATGGACCAGAAGCATCCATTCTCTACCTCACACCAGCTGGGGTGACAATGCGGGCAGAGTGTCTGATGGCTCAGAAGATGTGTGGGGGTCCTGCCCCAGAGACCCCTCATCAGCAGCCTGCGAACTCACGAACCCACGAACCCACGACAATCACCAGGAGCCACAGTGAGCTGAGCCCCCGCTGTGTCTTCAGCATGGGGAGAGACCCTTTCAAGAATATGAACGACCTGAAGCCACAGTCCCCGCACCAAGATGTTCATGTGTTCACTCCTTTCTGGAGTTGACATCTCTGAAATACACCATTTGCTCTAAAGGTGGTTTTGTGTGTGTGTGTGTGTGTGTTTTGTTTTGTTTTGTTTTGTTTTTACGAATTTCAATCTACTGAATGCACTGATACAACTGGCTTATTAAAATTCAAGGCTGCATCATCTTAATTAGGTCTGAACAGGTATGGGTTACCCTAGGCAACCTCTGCCCAGGAGCTGGGTCCCTGCCTGAAATCCAAGCACATCAGCCCAGAACTGATCAGACGCTGAATCTAGAATACTGGGCTGATGGAGTCCGTGCAAAACGACCTGTGTATCGCCCAATTCACAGGTTCCTTTGTCACCACTGCTCACTATCTGGGGACACTACGATGATTAGATACAGTAAATACAAACGAGGTCAAGTCCATATTGCACAGCATGAAACACCCAGAAACAGATTCAGACCAAGGGATAATGGCATCACTTGCCTTAGACATTTACCTACTGAACTTTGCCTGGATAGATTCTTTTTTTAAAAAAATATGCTATCCTTTTTTTTTTTTTTTAATCCTCACCTGAGGATATTTTTCTATTAATTTTCAGATAGAGTGGAAATGAGGGAGGGAGGGAGAGAGAGAAAGAGAAACTTTGATGTGAGAGAGACACATCAATTGGTTGCCTCTTGCATGACCCCGACCAGGACCGGGGATCAAACCTAGAACCAAGGTATGTACCCTTGACTGGAATCAAACCCGAGACTCTTTGGTCCACAGGCCAACACTCTAACACTGAGCCAAACCGGCCAGGGCAAAAAAAAAATGCTATCGTTTAAAAAAAAAAATGTTTTCTATTGATTTTAGAGAGAGAGAGTAAGGGAAAGGGAAAGAGAAGGAAACACTGATCAGTTGCCTCCCACACGCCCCCCACTGAGGATGGAGCCAGCAATCCAGGCGTGTGCCCTGACCGGGAGTCTAACCAGCGACCTCTCGGTACGTGTAATAACGCTCAACCAACCAAGCCACACCGGCCAGGACTGAAGAGATTCTTAACTTGATCGATTTCAAAGTCAAGCCCCTGTTTTTCAAATGTGGTAACTTAAATCATTTACTGAAAAGAAAAACATTTCTTCAAGCTTTGTGTCTTAGTTATGTATTGCCTTCTGGGGTCAATTTAAAAAGCAATTTATGACGAGTTAGCCTCTGGACTCCGATTCAGAGCAGCACATGTCAGGTGCATAATTCTCCCAGCTTGGTCATCAAAGCAAACCCTGCGCTATGTACGAGGTGGTCCCTGCAGTGCTGGCATTCATTATGCAGTCTGCCTGTCCTGCCGGTTCAGAGCGAGGCTGGCCAATGAGAACACTCGCCCCTCCTGCTTTTAATTACTGCAGGCTCAGGAATAAATGGAAGTCCTCGGTGAGTGCGCGCAAAGGGCCAGGGCCATGAAGGGAAGGTGGCCTGAACTGTCATCTTCATCTTTGGTCCTGATAAGCCACAGGCCAAGTTAAAAGGAAAGTCACTGAGCTGGGTCAGCATCCCGGGGGCTGCCAGCATCAGCATTAAGCTAATGAGACAGAGACAAATTAAAACCGTTTTCAGGATCAACAGCTGTCCTTGGGCCTCCTGCTCATAACTGGTTTATGTCGTCCAGGGGCTGCTGCAGGTGCAGGTCTGGGAGGAGAGAGAAGATGAAGACGGACTAGAGAGAGAGCCCTGACAAGTTGGGCCGCTCAGAAGCTGCCTCTTGCTGTTTCTACATGGGGCAGAGGGACAGCCACCAAGTGGAGACAATAGGAGGGAGAATTGATCCCAAATAGAAAAGAATCAATCAGGAAACTGGGAAGCACAGCTGCACAGTAGACAGGAAACTCAGACAAGGTAATTGAGAAGAGTGACCTAACGGAAAGAAAGTGAGTAAAGTAAGGATGCAAAAGAAAACGCAGGAAAGGACGCACGTGGGTGGTTTAGAACGAACGGGAAATGTAGACAATGGAGGAAACATCGAAAAGACTGTAAACAGAAATTGAGATGGGAAATTTACTCATATTTATATGCATATAGACATATATGTGTATCTAACATATAAAATAAATAATGTATATTCCTTATAATAAAAAGAACATGTACGATGTAGAACATTTGTATCTGTGATCATTTCCATCTACCTACCTTCCTTTCAAATAACCACTGTCGACAGTTTGGAGACTGTTCTGCCGGGTGTTCCTTTGCCAGCGGCGATGTAAGTGTGGGTACTACTGTGTGGATGGCAGAGGAAGGGAAGCCAGAGTGGGGGAGCACACGGGAGGTGATCTTGACGGGCAGATGTGGCCGGGGCCGCCAGGACTCAGCAGGTCTGTCCTACAAGCTGACAGGTCTGGCCCGGGGGCTGAAGGTAAATCTCTCCGTCTGAGAGCCTGTGGGCAGCTACTGGGCAGGATGGAAGTGCTAGAGAGCCGGTGCCCTGGCGCAACCTTCACCAGTGTGAAATGGGCACTGGGGCTAACTACCAGGTGCCCTCTCCCCTTCTGAAGTGTGTCCCACATAGTTTCTCAAGGGTCCCCCGTGGGAGTCAGCTCCCATGGCTCCCAGGGGTAACCAGCTCACGAATAAACCCTTTATTATGTTTCGTTCCTCACTTCTAAAACAAAACAAAATAAAGAAAACCCCACAAAACAACAACTTATTTGTACCCAAATTTCTGCTTCGGAGTCAGCTGGGAGGAAACTCAAACTGAGCCGGGACAGGCAGCAGCCGTGGAAATGGGAGGCAGACAGGCCTGTGGTACAGTTAGGAGCCGGGTGACCGTGACTTGCCCCAGCAACGACAAGAAGGGGGCGAGGGAGAAGGGTACACCTCAGCTGACTGCAAAATAAATGTCAACCTGTTTTTTTAAGAAAGTAATTTGTGACATTACTTTATAGTTATACTCCTCTCAATTTGGATGGGGTGAATGAAAATCTAAAAGAATGGACACTAGAATGCAAAACCTAAGTGCAGAAAGAATCTAGGCTCAAGATTATGGGGAAAGAAAGAATGACATGAGAAGACAGCCAAAGCACATGAGAATTAATTGCAGGGATGAGAAAGTGGGAGAAGGTGACATAGGACAATGAGGTAATGGGCGACATGAGACGCAGACTGGACAGGAGTGAGGAAATATAACAAATGAGATGAAGAATAAAGTAGCAGATGAGAGAAAAGATTACGCAGTAAATTAGAGATGTTCATTCTACGGGCAAGGGCGTGAAGAAATGGAAAGGAATGTTAATACAATTAATCATGGCAACCAACGCTGTGGTAAAATGGATAATGAATAAGTGGCCAGAAAGAATGGATGGAGGAATGAAAGAAAAAAAGATTGAGTGATCGAGACCATGAAAATGGCAATAGAGGAAAAACAAGCAGCCTGAGAAATGAAAATAAACTTAGTTAAGGAATTAGAAGGAACATCCAATGAGAAATTAGCAGAATGAGAGAAAAGACGTCTACTGTGCAGAAATGAGAAGAAGGAATGGATACTCGAATCAAACCTTTCGTGGAGTCCTGGCGGTTTCTCTGGGAGCTGCCTGGTCTCTGGCCCCAGCTGGGTCTGGATGGCTGGATGGAGGAGAGCCAGGCACTGTAGAGACCGCGCGGCCGGGCCAGGGAAGCGCAGAATGCACTGGACTGCGGAGATGCAGCCAACGATAACCTCCGCTTACAGGTCCTCCAAAGGCAAAACCTTAAGCCTTATGCATGGCTTCATCATTTTCATTTATCTAAACTTCGATAAAATCAACATGTGTTCCCCCCTGACATCAATTTATCGGGAAAAGACACAGAGAAGTGAGTCTTGCTGTTATTACTAGAGGATCATTAAATAAAGTAATAATTGTACTGTGGTAGACGCCAAAACCTCTCCCCAAATCTGTTTAGTTTGGCACATTGCCATCCGTACAACCAAAGACTGTAATTCCCAGCCTCCCTTTCTTCTAGGTGTGGCCACGTGACTATTTGAACCAATAGGCTGTGGGCAGAATTGAAGTGCACCACCACTGGGTCTTGCCTTTAACACAGCTGGCCATGAAGTCCACCTTCTCTCTTCGTTGCTGCTGGTTGAGAGATGGTGAAGGTCAGAGCCCTGGCAGCCACCGCTGAGAGGGCAGCAGACAGACCGGAGCCCAGACAGGCAGGGCCCTCCTGCCAGATCTGCCCTGCCTCTCTCCGAACTTCACTGATAGGGACGTTCTCTCCTAAATGACTGCATTTCTAGGTTTTATTATTACGCCGGCTTAGCCAGTACTCTAAAACATTAATTGACCTTGGGATTTAAAGTTACCACTGTCTACTTCTGAACACGGCACACACACACACACACACACACACACACGCACACACGCGCGCGCGCGCGCGCGCGCGCGCACACACACACACACACACAGAGCAGTACTTATTTCAGGAGAATGGACTCATTCACATTCTTGTTGGATCTTCCTCATGGTTTTTAACACACGTTTAAATTTTTAGCTAACTTTCTCATTTCTGTATTTCAGAAAGACTGTCCCAGATTAAGGGTGAAGCTGTGTCTCCCAAACAGCACAGGTTGGCTGCCTGCTCTAATCCTTGAGGGTATTTATCCTTACTTTGTGAAGTGAGGTATGGGACAGAGTGGTGTTTAAGACATAAGAGCAGAGATTCCAGAACAAAACAGCCAGGTTCTCTTCTCAATTCCACCATTTACTAACTCTGTGACTCTGGGAAAGTTTCTTCTCTGTGCCTCAGTTTCATCATCTGTAAATGGGGGTGGTATTGCCAACCTCACAGTTGTGGTGGGAATAGCCTCACATAATATATATAAAGCACTAAGCAGTTAGGACAGTGGCTGAACTGCATAAGCATAAAAGAAGTACTTGCTACGATTGCTTTCATTGTTGTTGTTATTATTATTATTATTATTATTATTATTATTAGCAATTTGCCATCTCCAGAGTTGCCTGTACAGTGGCCTGGACTGTAATAGTCCCATTTGACAAAATGAAGAAAATGACTTCTTAAAATCCACGTTGGCCTCTTAGAAGAAAATTTAAGATCTGCTATTTCCACGAATAGAAAATCTCATTCATTAGAAGTTTAATTTTTCCCACAAGTTTTATCTTAAAATGTGTCTTTGAATCACCAAGATGGAAAACTTTACTATAACCCCCAAAGGGCTGAACTATAATTCTCATTATCCTTAAGCATCTGTTAAGAGCCTTGAACAGAAATAGAATCAAGTGAACTCATGTCAAGGAAGTTCCCCAAGTCGCACAGTCAGTGTGTGAAGCCGAGGCGAGAACCCCAGGCGGCTCAGGTCTGGAATCCCTGCTCTCAGGCTCTTAAACAACCTCGGGATGTCAGGCCACAATTTACTCTAAATTCAAACTTGCCCCAGACCCAGGCTGTGTCTTTCGTAGCATAAATCCCAGGAGAGAAATTTGATTGGCCCATACTGTCTGATGTTGCCCCGGGGCCTAGTAGCTGTGACCACAGGACGGGGTCACATGATGCAACTTGACTTCCCAGACCTACGCTATCGCGGACGCTCCGAGTGGGAAGAGAGGGCTTTAAGCACACAGCCACTCCAAACCCATCTTTTAGAGATAAGACATGCAAAGGAAACATTGGTGATTGGGTAAAAAGGTAAGTTGACCTGGTAATGGGAACAGGTCAGGGAGAGAGACATGGACCTGGCTGCCGCCACTAGACAGCTCACATCATAAAGTCCATGAAGGAGATGACAATACCCCGAGAGAGAATATGAAGAACACGATACCCACAAACCTGCAAGAGTCAGAGAGGACGGTCCCAATACACAGATGAGAGTCATGCTATCAAATGTTCCAGAGAGGTCAGAAAGGAAAAGGCCTCAGGACTTCCCTCGGGTCTGGCAACCTGCACGGGAGCAAATTAGGGCTAAAGGGAGCCTGTCAGACATAGCAAAGAGTTAATTCAGGTCATGGGAGTCTAGGAAGTAGAGGCAGTGAGCATAACTACTTTTTAACTTTGTTTTTGAACCTATTTACTTAACTCTTTATCCAGTAACTTTTACCTAAGAGCTATTTATTTTTCTTCATTCCTTTTTTGTAGCATTCTTTTAGATTTTAATGTGCAGTGCCTACTTAGAGGTCTTTGAGGATAACAATTATTTTTTTTTCAAGTTCTTTTTTATTTCTTAAAGTATGTGTTCCTTTGAGGTAATACTTTCCCCCTCTGTTTTGCTCGGTCCCTTTCTTTCACGTTGAATGCTTTCCTTAGATGTCTCAGACTTGTTGGTAATCCATTCATTTTTAAGGATGAGACTTTCCATTGATTAAGAACTTGGTATGGATCCGGTTATTGACTGGCAGGCTTTATTTTAGGGTGCTCGGGCATGGAGCTGGCACTTCTACGGGCTTCGTAAATGCCAGACTTCAGAAGGCTTTGCCCTCTAACCATTTATCTCTGTAGAGAACAATCCTCCAATTAGCCTGAGGTAGAGAACATTATGTAAAAGCGCTGTTGTCCTGAATTTGAATAGGAAATATTAGTATGGACTCTTCTATCTTTATGTGTACAATTCCTTTTCGAAATACAGAAAAACCTGGTTTTCAAGGACAGAGGAGATGTTGGGATCTGCTCCCACTGTTGTGCTCAGGGGGCACACAGCAGCCAGAGGGCTCTTTAAAAAAAAAGACCATTTCATTTTAGAACAGTTATAGATTTACAGAAGAAATTGTGACAGTAGTGCAGAGAGTCCCCATACATCCCACACGTCATTCCCCTTTTACTTACATCTTAGATTCGTGGGGTACATTTGTTACCATGAAGGAGCCAATATCGACACAACATTTTACACTGAAGCCTTGGTTTCCACGTAATGTTTGCTTCTGTTCCAGGATCCCGTCCAGGAGGCCGCATCACACTTGGTCATCATGTCTCCTTAGGTCCCTCTTGGCTGCGCTTGGTTCTCAGACTTTGCTTGTTTTTGATGACTTTGAGGAATGCCGGTGAGGTGTTGTGTAGAATGTGCCTCAGGGAGCTGTCTGATGCTTTTCTCCTGATAGTTAGACTGAGTTGGGAATCGGGGGGATGAAGGCCACAGAGATAAAGGGTCATTCTCATTACATTTATCAAGTGAACGTACTGTCTCATGACTTCTCACTGCTGATGTTGACCTTGATTAGCGGCTGAGGTCGTGTCTGCCAGGTTCCTCCACTGTGAATTTGTGTCCCCTCCTCTCCACGTTGCACTCTTGGGAGGAAGTCCGCTCAGCCCACACGGAGGGAGTGGAAAGTATGCTCCACCTCCTGGGGGAGGAGTCTCTACATACATTATTTGGGATTCTTCTGCTCAGAACGCTCTTTTAAAAGCAAAATCAGATTATGCCAAGCCCCTGATTAAAATGCTCTAATGGGCCTGGCCAGTTTGGCTCAATGGTAGAGCATCGGCCCACAGACCAGAGAGTCCAGGGTTCGGTTCCTGCCAAGGGCATGTACCTCTGTTGCAGTTTGTTTCCGGCCCTGGTTGGGGTAGTGTGGGTGGCAACCACTCGACGTGTCTCTCTCAGATCGATGTTTCTCTCTCTCTCTTCCCCCCTCTCTCGTTCCTGCTCTATCTGAAGATAAATGCAAAAATGTCCTCAGGTGAGGATTAAATAAATAATAAATAAATACTCGAATGACTTCCCAGCTTTCTGAGCCTAAAGTCCAAACTCCTCACATGACCATGACCCTGTGTCATCTGGTCCCCACTTTCTGGGGTCTCCTGGGACCACGGCCTACTCCTTATTCGGGGTGCCTGCCAGTCACCGCACGATCTGCTCCCATTTCCTCTCTGCCGCCACCCACTCCATTCTCCCTTCGCACAGTCACGCTGGTCTACTTTCTTCCCTAAAAATGCCAAATGCAATGTTATCTTCATGTTTCTGCCCTAGCTATTCCCTCCTATCTTTTTTGTTTTATATTTTTCAGTTGCAGTTTACATTCAGTATTATTGTGTGTTCAGATATACAGCGTAGTGCACAGACAATCACACACTCTGCTGTTCCCTCCTGTTCTTGCTGGTTCTTTCCTACTGACGTCTTAGCGTAAACGTCCCTGACCAAACAGTTAAACCAGCTCCCAACTCCCTCTCCACCAAATCATCCCTTTTCATTTCCATCCCTTCACTTATCACAGGCTCAGCGATTTCACAGTCACATTTTTTTCATTGTCTGTTTCTGCCCATCTGGAAGGTTCAAGTGTTGCGAGGATAGTCTTTCTCTGTCTTTCCCGTTCCTATAGTGCCTGTGCCAGAACCGTGCTGGTCCAGTATCAGTGAGTGAATGAACGATTTCACTTACCTTCCTCCGGAGGCGGATGGAGGGGATGTGCAATACCAAGTCGGTCCGCTCTCTTGAACCAGGAGTTTTTGTAATTGTCTGAGTAGTTGCAAAAGGTTAAAACTGATAATTAACTGAGAAATTTCTAAATGAAGGCAATATGGACTGCACTTTAAAAAAAAAAAAAAAGTATCCTATGGCATTCTCTCAATAAAGCACAGAGCTCTCCACTGGCTGGCTTTTCGGCTGTCTTCAGGGTAAGTGAACCATAACAAAGTTGGGATTTCAGTCCATTTGCTTGGCTAAAAGCACAGTTACCTCCAATAGTGTTGTTTTCGATGAAAAGCAGGTTTCCTGGAATTAAAATCTGCACTAACATCTTCCACGGCCAGGGATGAAGTGGAGTTGGAAAAAAGCCAAACGCATCTCCCCTACCTCCTCGGCTGCACACAGCAGAAAGACGTTCAGTGGCTAGAACCAAACTTTTCAGGTACGGACTGTTCTTTCCATCACAGGGCTCCACCGACCAGCGCCAAGGGGCTCTCTCTTCTCTTTCAAGTATGGAGCCAGATGGAGTAATCAAAGTGGGTATGTAGATAGATTACAGTTTGTTAGCAGAAATGGGAGAGTAAAGGATACTTTGCCACCTGTTTCTTAATACAGATTTGGTATGACCCAAGTTTAACTTATTTTGCAGTTATACATTCAGAAGGGCTAATACCTGTGGTCCGTACACGGAGCTGAGCACTGCACTGTAAGCACTGTCTGTCTATCTCATGGGACCCAAGGGCTCCAGTCCCCATCAGTGTCTTCTTCACAACAGCTTCTAGTGTCTTCCTCTTTCAGCTCCGAGAGGTGACCAACTATATCAAAACCACCATGCTATGTACAGGGCTTAGGGAGCCTTTAGGTCCAGAAATTCCATCACCTTGAGATCCTATAATTTTTCATCACCATCTGATGATGGGAATCCTCTTATTTTTGTTTATGCTTAATTAGTTCATTTTATTTATTTATGTTACATCACTGTGATTTTATTGCTAATTGCTGTCTATTGTTTATCTTCTTGTTGCTGCACAATCCAATCCTGCATGTGATTCATGGCCACATTTTGGCATTACGTAGGAGCTTGTCAAGAATGCAGATTCTCAGGACCCGCTCTTGACCTACTCGATCATAGCCTGCATTTTAGCAAGATCGCCAGGTGATATTGTGCCCACTTAAGTTCGAGAAGCACCATCATCAGGCCTGCCCCCCACCATGGAGATAACATGCACAACACCCCCAAGGCTTGGTTCTGAAGCCTTCCCATCCGCTGTTTCTGACCCCACGCTTGTCTTCATGTGGGCTCACTGCCTACATGTGGGATCTGACATTACTACAGAAAAGGCTTCGGCCTTTTCTGCCCTCCTTAAACAGCATGGGGAGTCCTCCTCTCCTACCACCATGCGGAGTAGGAACAGAGGGAGAAAGCAAGGTTACTGAGAGAGAACCAGACAGGTGAGGAACAGAAGCCACTTGAAGGTCCCTTAGATACAAGTATTGCCTTAGAAAGCTACAACTTTCCTGGAAACCAAGAGAATGTTGTGTTCCCAGGACTAGCGGAAGCAGGGCTGCCCCAGAACCCTCAGCAGTAGTAACTTGTGGACATTTACACCTGTGTTCCATTGTCAATGTGCTCCAGCTACCAGCTAACTCAGCTGCTGTGTTTCTTAGCCCAAACAGAGTAAGAGAGAGAGCTGATGGCTCAGTCTGGCTCATGCAGTACTTCTCAATGCATCAGGGGATGCTCGGACTGGTCCGGTCAGCTGTGGTCCAGGGTGAGCTTGCAATGTACAAATACAGTCTGGGGGTGAGAAAGGTTCTCTTAGATGGGCAAGTGGCTGGGGGCAATTAGCATCTCTAATACAATACCTTAAAACAGTGGAAGGTATACCCCGAGCTCTGGGGTAAGCCTTACTTCTCTAGATCAGTTGTCCTAGAATATATATACTTAGACTTCTAGGCTCACTAGGACATGATGGTCACTTTAACATGGATTCAGATGTGTTTATAATTGTCTTATGTATTTATAAAACAGAGTTTAATCTTTCGTCATGCTAGGTATATAATTTCTTAAGACACTAGCCAGCTAAAAACAACATATATCATTTAAATAAACTATAAGTGACCAATGAGAGAGTTTCACGTACATTTAAATATTAGTTCAGTTTAGGTTTAACTCAGAAGATATTGATATTCTATTTATGATATTCTAGTTCCAAAGTTTTAAATGAGTACCCTTCTGAATCAGTCTGTTTCAGTAGATATTTTATTTTAAACGTTTGGTTTAGTGAAGGAAAAAGTGATATGTGGGTTTGGTTCAGTGTTCTGCAAATAAAGACGGCCGATTCCTGTTTCTGTAAACAGGGTACTCCATGCAAATCCTAGACGTGTTTACAGGAGCACACAGGCCTCAATTATAATTCTCTAAAACGAAGGGAGAAAACTCCACGTCTTCTTTTGCTCCCCCTGTTGCCAGCTTGGTTTCTAACTACCATCTTGATTAACGGGTTTTGTGATATTTTAAAACTCTTTCTAGTAATGGAGATGCCAAACCATCCTCGGTCCGACCACTCCGGCATGTTTTCCCCGGGGGATGTTCTTCATATAATTACCTGCAGCTCCCCACATGGCAATTTGCATTCCTCGCCTTGTTTTCAACAGCTTGGGAAAATAGCTGGCTGCTGTCTTCTGTCCACTGAGTAAACGAAGAAAGTCAGCCTTCTTAAGTCGAAGATAAATAGCCACACTTTTAATTAAGTACAGACTCCCAAGAGACAACAGAAGGTGTAATCAATGTGTCCTCAGTTTGACACATAGGTGGCCTTTGTTTGTTTGTTTGTTTTTTTAATCCTCACCTGAGGACATTTTTCCATATTTTGTTCAGATAGAGTAGGAGGGAGAGAGAGAAAGAAGCATCGACGTGAAAGAGGCACATCGAGTGGTTGCCACCCGCACGCCCAACCAGGGCCGAGGACAAACAGCAACCGAGGTACGTGCCCTTAGCGGGAACCAAACCAGGGTCTCTCTGGACCGCAGGCCGATACTCTAACCGCTGAGCCAAACCAGCCAGGGCCATAGGTGGCCTTTGAAACACGTTTTAAGTAAATCTGATAGCCACGCCTCAGGACAATGCTGGGCAGTCTTTAAAAAGCTCACTGCCCAACGCATACTTAGCAAGCTGGAGACACACAAAGCTTTTGTCTTTGGCGAAAGGGTGTTGCTCTACCAGAATGAGTTTCCGAGGACATGGAGACCATGGAGCATCACAGCTGTAAGACAACGTACAACTTCATTGGCATTAGTACATCTTGTCCATGTCCACTAAGTGGATTGGGGGTTAAGCACAGTTACAAGAGGGAGGAGAAAAGACGGACAGTAAACTAGGACTATCCCGACGTAGAATTCATGAGAATTTGATAGAGAGGGTGACATTTACATCTTTGATTACTCATGAAGAAAGGAGAGACGTTTCAAAGCACGCTCATGGGACCTAGAGTTTCAGGGGACATGTTTGACTGGCTTAAGACAGCAACGAGCAGCCTGGTTCTTTACATTTGATATGCAAATTGTGAACGATCCTTCTTATTTCTTAAAGCAACTTTGCCAGGAATTTTATATAGAAAAAAACATTGTTAACGATGTACTTGTAATAATTCTGTGCTTAAAAGTAATAGAATATTCTAATTCAGACTCTACTTTAATGTATTCTTTCCAATTGCTTCATTACTTCGACTTCACTGTATTGATGTTCCAGAAATAAATGCTTAGGGACAGGGGAGTAAAAAAGAAGTTTTTTGTGTTTTTTGTTTCTCTTTTAGAAAATATAATCTAACTAATAAGGAATAGCTCTTCCCAGTCTGATCTTCAAGTAGAATGGAGTAAGTGAGCATATGAGCCAGCTGGGAATTTTTTACATCCAGCCAGTTTGGACTTGAACTAGTGCCACCTCCCTTGAGTATTTACCATATGGTCTCCACACTGTGGCAAAGGGATGGTGTCTAGTCTCTTAAAGACTATGGATTTCCTGAGACAGGAGGGCAAAAGATTATGCAGTGAGACGGGCTTAGTGAGAGCGACGTATTGTGAAGCTGACAGAGTGGTATTTGCTGTCAAGGCCTTAGACACTCCTCTGAACACACTCTCCCTCTGGCCTCGTTCCCCGGGGGACACAGGTGTCCTGGCCTGGGCAGTGCCCTGTGGTCCAGGCTGGCTCAGGCTGCAGCCCTGGCTCTGCTCTGGCAGAGAGAAGGCCCTGGTGATTGTTCTGCTCATGGTGGAAGGGCCTGGTGCAAAGATGCCACAGCTGTCCACCAGGAGCAGAATCCTGGCTCCCCGGGCTGCCAATCTCTGACCCCAGGGCTTCATCTGTTGAGCAGCTCAGTAACTCTGACTTTAAAACCTGACGAGCAGGGTTTCAGCCCAGTCTGCCTTGAGGGATTCTCTTCAAAATGCTATTTATAGTACATAATCAACATAATCTTATTTGCAAGTACAATATCACACTAATGAACCTTTGATTTGCAATTTCACTAATGCCATTAATCGGACAATTTTTGTGCCCGGTCAGAGGGCCTGAGGCTGCCTTCACTAATAGAACCTCAAGGCTGATGCCTTGGTGGTTTATTTCAAATGTGTCGATGTGGATGATAGGAAGGAGATACTCTGGAAGGGGGGGGTAGTACCCTGGTGTAAGGCCCTTTGTCCCAGTTTGTCAAAATAATGGTATAGGATTAGGTGTTGGATAAACAGGTTCTATTTCTGATTTGGCTCCTACGTGGCTGTGTGGTTTTGGACCAGTCACTTAACTTCTGGGGGGACTGGGCTCATTGGACACCAGATGGTCCTCTCCTCCAGGGAGACCTCTTCAAACTCCCTGAGTGAAAGTCTCCTGCCACCCCCCAGCCCCCAGGTTTGCATGTGTTCACTTCTCTCATGTAACCGACAGCATTATATTGAAGTTATTGAGTCTGTTTCCCTTACTAGGGTACAAGCTCTTTAAGCACAGGGACTAGGTCCTATTCTTCTTCAACCCCAGCACCCAGCAAGTGACTGACTGGCACATGGTAGGAAATCAATACATTTGCTGATCTGAAGGGAAACAAGGCCTCTCTGAGCTATAAAAGCTCATGGTTCTAAACTAGGCACCGTTCGAGAATTTCAGAGAGAAGCCACAGTGGGAAGGTATCCGGCTAATGTTGCTGTTGTGTCTGATGATAAATGGCAACCAATAAAGTTGAACTAATGATTCTCATCCTCGACTGCACATTAGAATCTTCTAGGGAACATAACAACAAATAAACAAAATGATGCTCTCCTTCACCCCACTTCCAACTAGGATTTAGTTCCCACCTTTTTTTTGCAAGGGGTTGGGGGTGGGGTCACCACTCCCAGACCCTTCCCCCCAGTCATTTCTGTGTGCAGCCGGGGTTGAGTAAATCTTACTCACTGGTCTAAATCTTCCTCAAAGGGGGTGCCATGCTATGACTAACCTTTGGAGTTTTTAAACTTTATAGTAAGTCATCAAATAAATATTATATGCTCATTTTATTAAAAACATAGAAAAATACATATAAGTAAGAAGATTAAAAAAAAAAAAACACTGTAATTTTATTACTCAGAGCTAATTACTTTTTCACATTTTGCTATATTTCCCTCCCAACATAATACATCTTTCTCTCTAAGAAAAATGCAGCTTCTGTTTTGTAATTTGCTTCTGAAACTTAGCAGTACATTGTAAACCTCTTTCTAGTCAATACAAACACGTCTTCACGACGACTGATTCGTTTTTCATGGGCCCAACAACTGAGTTGTGCTTCTTTCTTTGCAGACCCAGATAAGGGCACACTCTTGGCTATATTTAGAATTTAGATTCGTTGAAAACAGTGTTTTCCTTAACATCTCTAACAGCCATTTCCCGCAGAATGCATCTAACGCGGAACAGTTTCTACCTCTGGGTGTCTATTCCACAGCAGGTACAGCTCTGTGGCTGCAACAGGAGGTCTGAGGATAAGCAATCACGTCAGATTGGATTTCTGTGGTGTGCTCACACTAACCAGCCTACACTGAGATGCAAAATTTCCTTGGGAGATTTTTCATAAATGATTTGAATCCTGTTCATTGGGTATATAAAATAATGATACTCAAGTATCAAATATTAGAAGTTTTTATATGCAAAAATTACACAAATAAACTCAGCGTTTCACCTAAATTGTAGTCTAGAAACTGAATGTACCAAGATTGCAAACTAATTTTTGTAAAGAATAAAAAGAAACATGAAATGATTATTTCAAAATCACTGGGTTATAAGATTTGGGATTGTCACATGATCTCAGTACATTCTGAATTTCCAAGAGATTCTGAATGGAGACATTTTTCCTTCCCCCAAGGGACTCCCCACCCCGCAAGACAAAAGTTACAGAAACTCTGGAAACCACCTGCTGTACTATTATTATTACTATTACTAATGCTCATACTCATACTGATACTCATACTGATACTCATACTAATGCTAAGGCTAATGCTAACAGCAGGGATTTGCTCTAGTCTCTCTCGGGGTCACTAACTGCTGCCCTGGGGGATGTGGGACAGTCCATGGACTGCCTGGACTTACCAATGCTTGTCCTGTGCTTCAAAACACATCGGTCCTTGCTTACCATCTTTAATGCCTTGTTGAAAGCCTGCCACTGAGTGAGAAGCTGTTAAATGAAAAACTACCTTCATTCATCTTAGTGGGAAAAATTACGATTAATTTCTTCCCAATCCAAGATACTTAACTACATTTTACTAACTGACATGAAAACATTTCAGTTGAATGATCAAGGCAAATTTATTTAAGTAATATAAAACAATGTGAAAACAAATACATGTGATTGTTGTGGCTAAAAAGTGATCAAGTAGCCCTGGCCAGTTTGGCTCAGCGGTAGAGCATCAGCCCATGGACCAATGAGTCATGGGTTCGATTCCGGCCAAGGGCATGTACCTCGGTTGTGGTTTGTCTCTGGCCCTGGTCGGATCATGCAGGAGGCAACCAGTCGATGTATCCCTCTCACATTGATGTTTTTCTCTCTCTCCCTCTCTCTCTATCCCACTTTATCTGAAGATAAATAGAAAAACATCCTCGAGTGAGGATTTAAAAAAAAAGTGATCAAGTTCATCAAGGGAAGGCAAGAAGCCCGATAGTAGGTGTTGATGAGTGGAGGAGAGATGCACAGCGTGGAAGGTGGGCTGGCAGGTGATTGACTCTGGGGCTCAGGAGTGCTCTCCAACGTCATTTAACAATACAGTCAAAGCGCAGAAAAACACCTATAAGGCCACGTAAAGGCGAGAGGCGTGGGAACGGTTGAAATGGCGCATGCGCACCATAGCCCGAGACGCTGTCTCACACGTTACTTGGTATGTGAACCAACGCAAAACATTTCAGGTTCATCCAAACACGGGGAACAACTCAAATTTATTCCACCTATTTGCTAACTAGAAAGTGTTGTACTGAGTAAATGGATGAGTGTGTTTTTGACTGAAACCATAATGTCAAAATAGCATTTCTCACGGTGTGTTTATTTAGTGTGTTTTTGAATGAAAAATTGTTATGCCAACAGAAAAAATTTTTTTAAAGGCGTCATTGCCTGAAAACCGGTTTTAGCGTTCCAAAAGTCATTACGGTGAAATGCCATTAACTGCAAGTCTGTCAGGTAAGTCTGGACAAATATGCCCTAGTCAGGGACGAGCTTGTCCCTTTAGAAGTATAATGTAGTTCTGGATCCTTCTTTGGTATGGGTCATTTCACCCATCTGGATCGAGTCCAAGAGTTCCCATAATGAGCCTGCTTTTTAATTTTTCCAATTTTCATTTCCATTAAAGAGACAATTTGCTGGTAGCTCAAAGGTTTATCGGACTACATGACGGGTTTAAGAGAACTGGGGAGTGTGTCGTGGGTGCACAGAGAGGTGACAGGAGCGCACGCGGCAGCTACCACAGTTTTCAAGGGCAGCGGAGTCTCCCGGTGGTAGCACGCACTTTGCAGCCAGTCTTTCGTTGCTAGGTCGGCAGCTCGGTCACATGTGCAGTCATTTCCATGTTTTCAGGCATCGGGCATTCCGTTTGGTTAGGACGCGGGACACTTTTGACATTAAGACATCAAAATTCATTAAATGGGATTTGCTAATTGTTTGACGTCAGCTATTCAGTCATCAGAAGAGGCACCTTTAGCAAGAGAAGGAAGAATGAAGACGAATGCTAAAACAATACGCTTTCCCCGACTTTCAGAAGACTAGGCTACATTTTCAAAGCAAAGAATAAATCTCTGGTCTTTTCATTTAAAAAGTGTGATTACTACACGTTAACCGAGTCAGAAATAGAATGACACCGCAAGGAGTAATTTTAATTTTGCCATTCAGTATGTGGGAAGTGGGAAATAATATGTCTCCTTTTTTTAATGAAAAGAAAACATTAATAAGACTCTACAATAAAGCCTTCTTTTCACAGTTCCACAAGCAACCTACCAAACCTCCTACAAACTGTAGCTACAAGGAGGAAAGAGTCCCTCCACCCCTCCTTTTCTTCTGAGGAGAAAAGGGGGTTAGGCTTGGAGGGCAGACTATAATAAAGGTCTTGTCTTGCTACTCTGCATTTTTACCTTCAGTTTATTAGGTGTATGCTTTTCCTTTCTGTAATACATTATGCACTCCCTCTAGTGTCAGAATTTGTATACGGTCTGAAACCCAGTTTGACAAAGTGCTGCTATAAACAGTAGAGGAAGGTTCAAGCTCCTAATTATGCCATATTTCAAAGACATTAAAGGCTACCTGATAGCATGAAGAACAGCCTGGCATGTAGTCACTCTGGCTGAGAAAAGAATGCATATTTTAACCTGTGTTATGATGAGACCTCTTCCAAGCCTTTCTTTCCTCCCTAGAGTGACCTATAAATAAGACTAGAGTTTTATTAAAGCTTTAAATTCATTTAATAATATAAATTACTTATTAAATTCTAAATTCTGTAACTAAAAAAAAAACCCCACATAAAAACAAAGAAATGAACAAAAAAACTGACCAGAGATGAAAGAAAACTCAGCTAGGAAGTAAAGCCTGTGAGAATATCGTAAAATGTGTTGTTGAGGTTTTCAGAAGTTTATTAGATACTTTCTTTCCATATCTCTTCTAGGAATAGGAAGTTACAATGGCTGTGGTTTGTTTCTATCACATCCTATGAGCTCTGCTGCCGGTGGCTCACCCAGCATGGATCCCCTTTCTTCAAACACACATTGATGCCCATCTGTTCCCCCACCAGTCCAGAGGCTTGGAGGAGGGGCTGGCACTGCCTCTGACTGCAGGGGTGGCCCCGAGTAACCTACAGGTTATCCCAACTTCCTTCCCAGAGATGGCTCAGGAACATGCATGTGACCCAATTTTGGCCAATGAGATGTATCAAGGATACTCTTTTTCAGTCTTCTGAGCCAACTTCCAGAAGTGACACTTTTTTTTTTGGATCATGGCCTGAGCTGACGCAAGGCCTCCGCCATCCTGCTACTTAGCATGAGAATACAGCTGCCACTGTGCGGAGGGCAGAGGCAAGAGAATTATAGGGTGACGCAGCAGGTGCCCTTGGACAAATCAGCTCCGGAACCCACCCTATTAATGGGTTCCTAAGTATGGGAGCCGGTAGGTGAAAAATTGTTTGAGCCCGATTAATTTGGGATTTTTATTACTTGCGGCCCAAATGATCTCCAAACTTACAACCACTGTCATATTTAATTAAACAATCTTTTCATATTGAGAACCAGTTACAGATAAGCCCAGTTTTATGTCTACTTTCATGCCAATTCATGTAGAAAAATACAAAGGTCAGTTAATGAAGTCTGTTTTCATTATCTAGCATTACATAACAAACCACCCCAAAGCTTAGTGACTTAAAATATAAACATTTATTATCTGTCAGAGTTTCCGTGGGACAGGAATCGAAAGCTGCCTCTCTGGATCATTGTGATGGAGATCTCGGCTAGGGCTGCACTCATCTGAAGGCTTGACTGGGGCTGGGAGATCTGCTTCCAAGTTGGCACACATGGCCGGTACGTTGGTGCTGGATGTTGGTGGGAGGCCTCAGTTCCTTCCTAAGTGAGCAACTCCACAGGCTCTTTGAGTGTCCCTAGGACATGACCTTTGGTTTCCCCAAAAGTGAGTGACGCTTCCAAGAAAGTGAGAGTGAGTTAGAAGCCATTCTTTTTATGACCTGTCTCAGAAGTCACATAGCATCATTCCTACCACATTCTAATCACTGGAAGCAAATCTGAGTCCATTCCACATTCGGTGGGAGGGACATAGGCTCTACCTTTTGAAGGGAGGAATGTCAAAGAACTTTAAAACCACCACGCAGATTCTCATCTACAGAAAATATACCGGAGATCGTCATTGAGTTGTGTTCTTCCTTAGTTCTCTAGGAATACAAAACTATAAGAATAAAACAGAGAGCAGATTTTATGATCTGAAAGGCACTCTTTAAAGAGCTTCATGTATATTAAGCAATTTCATTTCCACATCAACCTTATGAGTTACATACTGTTATTATTCCATTTTACAGTTTTGGAAACTGAGACACAGAGTATTGTGTAACTTGTCCAAGGTCATACAGCTAGTAAGTTTCAGATACAGAATCTGAACCCAGGCAATCTGTTGTGTGCTCTTAAACACCTCTTATTTTCTGCTTGCTAGTCGACACCTACAGGTATAGTGTAGGCATATTGTTGATAGTTACCTGTATTTCACGGGCTCTCTGCCTTCTCATGCAGACCTTAGACTCCTGCACCGTCTTCCCAAACATTCTGGGCAGCTGTCAAGGGCTGTATCTTACGTACTATGAGAGGCTAGTATGTGGAATCAGCCATGCCTTCTCTCTCCTCTTCTGGATTCCCTTCTTCAGGGTATTATTAGGAATCAGTGTCTCTATCTCCATGGCCACGGTCTAGAGGAGCTTCAAACTGAGCTGCTCGTTGCCAGGATCTCAGAGGGTTTTTAATGAAACAGCCATTCCTGGCCCTGGCTGGTTTGGCTCAGCGGTTGGAGCATTGGCCTGCGGACCAGAGAGTCCCAAGTTCGGTTCCTGCTAGGGGCACGTACCAAAAAAAGAAAGAAAGAAAAGAAACAGCCTGTTTTCACGTTGATGGTCTGCTGTACTACCTTCACCCCTCGTGTACACACCTCCTTTCCTTGTACTCAAAGCCCATTTTCCTCAGGACTCTCTCTTCGCAGACTCTGTCTCTCCTGTTATCAGGAGAAGCTCCCTCCTTGGAGGCTCTGCAGTCTTCTGCGCGCTGTCTCTGGCGGACTTCCTCCTGGTTCACCAGACATGTCTGGGTGGCCTGAACCCCCGGGGGGACAGAGCTTAGATTCAACTTGCAATTCCTACCACATTTTAAAAGAAAAAAAATGCTACAAGATAAAAACCAAACTTCAAGAAAATGGGAGTATCTAAATAATTCGCAACTATAAGTAACTCATTTCCTTACGTTTAAACAACATTTCTTACTGAATACTTCAGACATTTTAGCCATGTCAGTTGTTACAAATCTTCCCATGTCTAACACATGCACCTGAGGTTTCATCAGCTATTCTTTCCAGAAATACTCATTGAGCATCTACTGTGTCCCAGGCAAATGCACACACAGGGAAGCCAGCACTGGGCACACACGTGTGGTCCCTGCCTTCATGGCAGGTTAGCCGAATGGGTGTCATGGAATGGGGACCACCATTTATAGATCCTATTGCTGAAGTAGAAACTTGTGGCTTTGAACATATGGTTGACATCTTTTAACTTCAAAATCTGACACATTTCACTGAAGGAAAACCAGAAGGCTTTGAAACCAGGTCCACTGAGGTCTTCCCATTGCAATTCTGGCATGAAAGCCCTGTATACCGCACAAAAACACCAACACAGAAACTGCAGGCAGATTAAACACACACACATGCACACACACACACACACACACACACACACACAAGCGGGAGGAGGCATAGACTTGTCTCCAGCGGAGTAGCGGGACAGACTTCGGCCCACATTGATCTCTCTCTGTCTGTCTAATTTGCAGTGCTACTCATCTGCACCACACTATTTAGCACCTGATTACTGCTCATGCACCATCTGTTACACTTGAACGGCTTCAAGTCCATCCATGAATTGGCTGCCCAACAAGCTAGTTAGCTCCTCAAAGGCAGGGAGTTCACTTTCTCCTTGGGGCTGAGCTCAGACTGGCCCTGCGGTGTGCCTTTAGTAAATGTACCCGTAAGCTGACATCCCAGCAGGCCCCCCTGTTTCTCAGGCTTCCCTAAAGTGTCCCCAACCCTTTTCTTCTTCAAACCCATCGCTCTGGACTTGCCCCTTTGGCCCAGCATCCTCATCCTGCCGCCACCCCTTTGGGGCCTGTCTCTGTTATCTTGTTTTCTCCACCCGCTCCCAGCTTGACGATGACCTGCCTTCTATTCATTCTCATCACGCACATTTACTACGTCCAGGCTCTGTGCTAGGTACCAGGGACACACAGGCAACTCGGCTCCTTGCCTTTAAGGGATTTACAGTCCCATAGGAGGTGGACCCAAGTGAATTGAGGATGCTAGGACCCAGGAAAAAAAGCACCAAACAGAGGTGGCTGCAGGGCCCCGTGAGAACCCCCAATCAATCGGATGGGGGAATTAAATCAGACCTCCCAGGAGTGAGAGGAGGGGGTTACATTTTAAAGGATAAGTATGTGATCAACAGGTGACCCTAAAATATTCAAGTTGCCGAAGCCCACAGCACATCCCTTCTCTTGGGGCCTGTGAATATGACAAGTTGTCCTTTTAATGGCCGTCATCTCCTGCTCTGTTGGTCTCACCATATGAAACAGAAGAGTAATAAAATCAACATTTTTTAAAAAGCAAGATTGTGTTTTATCAGGTGAGAGGGAGTCGATATAAAGAAGGACCAAAGAGTCTCAGCTGGGGAAGGGGGAAATTCAGGGCTGATGAGGCAGAAGGACAGTTAAAGGGAGTAGGGTAAATACATTAGGCATCCGATGGGTTGGAGAACTATTGCAATTCGTTCATGGGAGGGAGACAGAAAAACAGGGGGTGGTGGTCAGACTGGTGCCGAGAGCACAGAGGGAGTGCGTTTGCGGACAATGACTCGGTCTTGGCTATCACCATGGGCCTGGACGGCTGGCGGTGAGGGTGGACGGGTGGAATCATCAGCGCAGTGGACGGCTGGCCATGAGGGTGGACGGGTGGAATCATCAGAGCAGTGGACGGCTGGCGGTGAGGGTGGACGGGTGGACTCATCAGCGCAGTGGACGGCTGGCCATGAGGGTGGACGGGTGGACTCATCAGCGCAGTGGACAGCTGGCGGTGAGGGTGGACGGGTGGAATCATCAGAGCAGTGGACGGCTGGCGGTGAGGGTGGACGGGTGGAATCATCAGCGCAGTGGAGGTTAAGGATGAGAGGTCAAGATTTTCGAAGAATCATCTGTGTGAATACTGAAACCACCAAGACTTATATCAGGGCTGGTGTTGAGGGGGAGAGCATGAACCAGGTGCTAAAATGCTCAAGGGCTAAGGAGGAGTGCCCTGGCGGTGAGTACCTGAGATGACAGTTTGATTGCAGTCTTTAAGGCGATAGCATAGCAAACATGAACGGGGCATAGAACAGCCCACTTGACTCCTTCCTGGAACTCAAGTGGAGGGCAGACAGTCATCCTTGCTGGCAGATAAGCACAGGGCCTCTTTTACAGATAACAGTGCAGCTGCATTCAAGGAGCTGCTCCATATTGCCCCAGAATGTCCTAGAGGTGCGAGTGTGTGTGTGTGTGTGTGTGTTGCAGGGGTGGGAGCAGGAGAGGGAGTGGAAAAGAATTAATTGTCCATTTATTGATGGTAACCATTCTGGCAGGTGTGAGGGGGGCTGGGTGAAAAAGGTGAGGGAATATGAAAAATAAACCTCATAGCCACAGACAACAGTACGGTGATTACTAGAGTGATGTGGGGGGAGGGGGGTTGGAAGAGGGTAAAGGTGAGCTAAATGGTGATGGAAAGAGACTTGACTTTGGATGGTGAACACACCATACAATATACAGATGATGTATTATAGAATTGTACACTTAAAATCTATATAATTTTATTAACCAATGTCATCCCAATAAATTCAATAATTTTTTTAAAAGGATTACTTGTTTAGTGCAAAGGAGAATGAAGAGATGGGTTTCTGTGTTCTCTGCTCCGTTCACCCACCCGAAGAAGCTCTGTTTTTTATTGTTTATATGTGGGGTTTTCATTTGTGGTGTGAGATGTACATAGGGCACAAGTAACCCTTTTAGACTTTTCCATGCTTGTGAATTTAGGATACAGAGAGGATTCCAAACACATTCCTTGCAAAAACCATCAATTTACTGTATGTGTGTTTTTGTGTAGAACAATTATGATAAGGGGCAAAGGATTTAAGTCATGGCCCATTTTAATCTATGAAAGAATGGATTGAATTATAAGGATATTCTGGTTTATTTTACATACACCTTTTTAGGCATTCTGCTTTGATTGGGAGCCATTTATTTCTCCTATTTTATTTGAAGTTTTCATTCCAGGAAGTGAAACGGAAGTTTACGCGGAGGTGTAGAACACAGACAGACAAATATAACCATTATTTTTTCCCCACTGATATAATTTTATTGTAGCATATGTTTTGTCAAGATGTTGTGACATTACCTCAGGGTAGGCTTTACAATGTAAATGTTTTTGACTCAGTAAATGTTTCCTTCAGGACAAATATTGAAAGTTGACATCCATTTTGCTAAAAAAGAAAACAAATGCTCCTGGATTATATACTATTCATCCCCAAAGATGAAGCCTGACCACCAAGAACTTTTGTTTGTCGTTTGTTTGAAATCAGAGAAAAGCTTACAGTCATATGGTGACTCCTTTATGTGACAGTCAAGAAATTGATCTTGTCCCCATTTATCTTCTTCTGTGAAGGTGATCTTACCGCTTCTTTTTAAAGCAAACCTCAAAGTGTCCCGCCAGATGAAATGAACACGCAGCCGCTTTCTTGCTCTGGTGCACAATGTACTGAATCAAAAAAAGACTTGCTTATTTGGTCTTTGGGTACATTTGCTTGGGAATCATGCATTTGGCCCCGTTTTCCTCCTAAGTTCAGACGTGCCCAGAGCAGCACGGCCCCAGGGATTTCTGCACAGACTAGATTTGCGCTCTCCAGGGCCGGCTGTGCGGAGTGGCGCTTGCAAAGGCCACAAACAATGGACGTGTGTCCGTGTGGAAGGCTGGACCTGATGTGCCTGTTGCTCCTCAGCTACCACTTCCTGAGAAGGTTCCAAACATTCTTTTGTGTGGGGTTTTTCTCCATTGGGAAGCCAGACAGGGGACATTCCTCTTAGCTGGTAATAATGAGGTTTTGAGGCCAGCTGTCATCCCTGGGTCACTGGGTCCCTCTCTGAATGTCAGTTGGAGCCTTGTGATGAGAAAAGACCTGGTAGAGGGACTGAGTTCGGAGCACAATAAATTCAGACCTGAGTCCAAGCCACTTAAACCCAGTCATCTCAGATAGCCGATTCTCTTAGGCTTTGGTGGGGGTGGTCCCTGGTTTCAACAGGATTCCGTTGGTTTTGGTTTACTCATATTGCCACATATCTGATCGATTCAAGCATGGCAGGCGATGCATAAGGCAGAACACTATCCGGAGTCCGAAGACCTGCCGACCTGGCTCTGATACTAAGAGTGCAGTTGCAGGACAGACATCTAACTTCTCTAAGTTTCCATCTTTCCTTTACCTCACAGAGCTGTCCTGAGGGCCAATGAAACATCATAATGGCTTATTCAGATACAAGGTATATATTATGTGTGTAACTGTGTATCCTTGAAACACACTGAAAGATCTTACTGTTTAGCCTCTCCTTCTAGACAACCAGATGTTAAATTGTTCTGCTAGGGTTAGCTAGATGCATACCCAAGCCCAGTATAATTTCTGCCATACCATTCCTACCATAGTTGCTACTTGATGAATGAACAAACAAAGGAATAACATTTTTAGAGACATAAGTATGTAGCGTCAGAATTCCCTTGTTTTTCAATCGCTGGGTTTCTACAGAATCCACCACCAAATACTAGTATGTGCTCACCTCTCTCATCAGTTCAGGAGGGGATGAGGAGCCCCCCAGGTCTGTGAAGGTAACAGATGATCCCAACGGGTGGGTGCCATGGTCGACCTAAGACGTAGAGCTACTTGGACAGGTGCCTTAGGCAAATAAGGAGTGAAGGATACTATGAGAAGTAGAGATTCTGGCAGCTTCTGCCTGGAGTTGGCTCTGATCCCTCTTTCTTGGAATGTCTCTAATCATTCCCAGGACAGTCATGGGCCTTCATGTACCAGGGACTATCTGTCAGTGGCTGGCTAATTGAAAGGCACATAATCAAGGATGTTCTCTGATGTCCCACAGATGTGAAGCCTTTAGATCTCACTTTTTACTCAGAGGAGACAGGATTTCTTTTCATAGTCAATATATCAAGTTCTGCTTCAGCTAGGACGTGGAAAAGCTGAAGAGAGTGCCACTCTTTTCAGAAGTAAAAACCTTGTTAAACAACAAAATCATAATTCTTCCTGAAACCATCAGAGGTCTGAGGTTGTGGGCAACCAAATGGCTTGAAATCCAGAAAAAGGCAGGGCCTTCGGAGGAGAGATGTCAGGGCCACACTGGCTCAGCATGCGTGGGCGAGGGGTCAGGCCGCACAGCTGAGCAGAGAGAATTCAGCTAAAACTTGAAACAGTTGCAAAGGCCACGCGTGGACGAGGGGCAGAGGACAGAATCCTGGGCAGCCGCAGTCACAGTGGGAGTTCACAGGTATCTTACAGACTTCTCCACGGACCTTCCCAGCATTCACTGAGGAAGACAGCAGCAGGAGGAGACAGGCCTGGGGGAGGGGAGGGGCCAGACGCTGTGAATGGTACTCCCCCTTCTAGGAGGTGGAGTCACCCATCTCCTTGACTGTGAGCTGGACTTAGTGGCTTGCTTCTGATAGAGTATGGAAAGTGGAAAAGTAACTTTACAGTGGAGAAAACCAGTCATGATCAAGATCACCATCACCAGTTAGTCATGAGGACATCTTGTCCCCCTGATAGGATGTTATGATAAGGGCACTTCGCCTCTGTGGTATTTATCCCCCAAATCCATAACCCAAATCTAACCATGACAAAACAGAAGACAAATCAAAATGAAAGGACATACTACACAATACCTCATCAGCGCTCTCAAGAAGGGTCAGGTCATAAAAAACAAGGAAAGGTGAAGGAATTGTCACAGATCAGATTAGACTAAGGAAACACGATGACTAAACGCAAGATGGGATCTAGAACAGAAAAATATGAATGGAAAAAGCGGTGAAATCAACGACATCTACAGTTAAATGAATGGTCACTGAGTTTTGATAGATATACTGTGGTTGGTAAGATGTTGATATTGGGGGAAGCAGGGGAGGCTATATGAGAACTCTGTGCTATCTTAGCAAACTGTCTGTAAGATTGTTCCCAAATAAAGGGTGGTGACATTTTGACTATAGGGGGAGGGGGAACTATTTCTGTTTGAGATGATAGAAATGTTATATGTGTTTGCCAAAATGTATGAACTATATCTTTTTTTTTTTTAATCCTCGCCCGAGGACATTTTTTGCATTTATCTTCAGATAGAGCTGGAGGAAGAGGGCGGGATAAAGAGAGAGAAACATCAACATGAGAGACACATCAACTGGTTGCCACCCACACGACCCCAACCAGGACTGGGGACAAACTGCAACCGAGTTACGTGCCCTTAGCGGGGACCGAACCTGGTACTCTCCGGTCCGCGGGCCTACGCTCTATCTGCTGAGCCAAACTGGCCAGGGCTGAAATATATCCTTTAAAAGGTGAATTTTGCTGTAAGTTACACCTCAATGAACTTGACTTCAGCTATATATACATTACACCACCGCCAGAGGCTTACATGGATGTGAGGCCTCACAGATGGAAGCGAAGGCCTCGCTCTGTGGTACAGTCACCACGCCCTGTCCTTCCTCTGTGAAGAGTCTTACTTTCAGTACAGGGGGGAAATATCATATTTACTTCAAATTGCTTTTTTTAAAGTGCAAACTATGGGAGATGGGCCAAACGTTCAATCTCTGTACCACAGCAGGATATTTATAGCCACAGCAGCCGCTCTGGCCAGTGAACAGAGGCAGCGAGCCCACCCTGCAACAGGAACTCGGTGCGCCAGGGCGGGTCAGTCCGTTTCTCCTCCGCACGTACCTCTTCCTGTCGGTAAAACAGCTGCAACACGAGGGTGCTGCTCACAGCAACTGGAAGCAAAGGGAAGGAGGACTTGTCAAAATAATTTTTAAAAAAGCATATATGGCCCTGGCTGGTGTGGCTCTGTTGGTTGAGTGCTGTCCCGTGCACCAAAGGGTCAGCAGCTGTTCAATTCCCGGTTGTGGCACATGCCCAGGTTGTGGGTTCAATCTCTGGTTGGGAGGCAACTGATCAATGTTTCTCTCCGTCTTTCCATTGTCTCTAAAGTCAATAAAAACATATATTTTTCTAAAAACTATATGTTTATAGCATAAAATTCAAATTCAAAATAACCTCGAGTTATTAACAACATCCCATTCACCTGGCCCCTGGCCCCTTCTGGTGACCGAGCTACTGTCCCTCCAGAGACGTGCTCTGCGTGTGTGAGCACGTGCACACGTTCTTCCCGGTGCAAACGACAGCACAGTCCACCGTCTTCCTTCACTTTGCTTTCTTTTGATCATTATTTTTAAAGTAAGCCTGCCTCATTCTAAGATGGACTTGAAGCTCTTCAGCACAATACATGTAAAATAATGGTTCAGGAAAGTAAGATTAGAAAAAAAACATAGAACTAGGTCAGGGATCTGTTTAGGACAACATCTTTGGCCCTGAAGGTGCTGCACCTCCAAAGAGGTGGCGTCTAACGTGACTGCACTTTCCAGCAGCTGGAGAGACAGCAGAGCACAAGCAGTCACAGGACTGTGGGGCCCACAGCGTAAAACCAGCCGACTGTTCTTTACCGTGTCCGTGTCGGCCCTCTAGGTCACAGTGGTTCTCAACTCTTTATACAGTTCCTCACGTTGTGGTGACCCCCAAGCATAAAATTATTTCCGTTGCTACTTCATAACTGTAATGTTGCTACTGTTCTGTCGTAGGCGACCCCTGTGAAAGGGTCGTTCGACCCCCAAAGAGGTCGCGACCCACAGGTTGAGAACCGCTGCCTAGGATGATGTTAAACTACTGAAATAAAAGTAAGACGTCAACACCAAAAACATTTTACTAGTTGGTTCTAAGAACTGAGTACCATTTCTCCCATGGATCCTCATTTTTAAAAAGTACTGGGTGTAACAGAAACTCCTCAACATCCTCACTTTATCTTGCTCTTTCACTTTATGTGTCTAGAAGATCAATCCAGGTGCCTGCGTGCCAGCTGCCTCACTCCTGGGAACATGGAGGCCATGGCCACATAGTATTGTTGTGCGAAAGCACCATGATTTATTTCTCCAGTCCCCGCAAGGGCACCTAGAGGGTTTCTAGGATTTTTCTTGTTCACAACATGCTTCTGTTACTACTTCTTCATGCGTGCGCCATTTCATACATCTTTAAGCATCTCTGTAAGGTACATTCCTACAAGTGGATTTGCTGGGTCAATGTGTGTGGCAGCTGTTTATTTTGACAGTGATTGCAAAATTGCTTTTCACGAACGGTGTGCTGATTTATGCTCTCCACCTCCACACCCCACTGCGCCAGCTTCCCCGAGCCTGCCCACTCAGCCTGGGATCCTCCAATTCGATCTTGAAAAACAAGTGTTGTGCATGAGATTGAACATCATCCTCGATGTTTCAGTACTTAACGTTTTCTTTCCTTTCCTGTGACCTGTCTGTTCAGATCCCTTGTCCATTTTTTTTTCTCTATTAGATTGCCTGTCTTTTGCTTATGGGCTGTAGGAACACCTTATATATGAAGGAAATGATCCCTTTGAGCTATTTTTTGCAACTTTTATCTTGTGTGCTATTTATCTTTTGAATATGTTCACAGAATCTTTTCTCTTTTTTTTGCCATGCAGAAAGTTTTTATGTTACACAATTTATCTCTACAGTAATTTCTTTTATGGCTTTATGGATTTGAGATTCCATTGGGCAAGGCATTCGCCACTCTAAAAATTAATCACCGCTGCTTTCTTTTCTTTCTTTTGCTTTAGGTTGCAATTTATTTCGTGTAAAACAGTAGGGTAGGACTCATTTATCCTCTTCCTGATGGCAATCCAGTGAATACTCCATCTCTGTCCCCCAATGTGAAATGGGGGTGGGCAGCTTCTTGAACTGAAGGAAGCTCACGGTAACCTGCAGAAGCTTCCTTTGCAGCAGCTGGGACCTGCACACACTGCTTTTGTACGCCTTTGGTAGAAGGGGAAGGAAGACCGCCATGTGAGCTTTCAAGAAAGGCCAGTGAGGTCCACACCGCCTCCTCACCGAGCTGGACATGGCAAAGACACTTGACTCGGCCGGCACCCAGTGGTATCCTGCCACAACTATGACAATGCTGCACCCTCCTGCTCTAATTTCTCATGCTGGTCTGGTCAGATACTATTTCAAAACACCCTGTTCTTGAGGGTGAGTTTCTGCAGAAAACACGATCTTCCCTAGGTGTTCCACTAGAGGGTGCTTCAACTATACACATTTACATGTGCTTAAACATGCAGCCTATGTTGCTTGTGTGGGCTGCACACATACATGCCACACCGCTGCTTTTTCACTAACAGTGTATGACATGGGAGTATGAGTGGATTTTTAATTCCACACATGATGCGATGACCTCCCCAAATACTCACCCTCTTCTGAGTAACCTACCAGAACCCGAAGGTGTGGGAAATGGAGACCTACCAAAATTAAAACTGTCAGCAATGACAAGAAAAGAGGGCTCATGAGCTGAGTTTCTCTCTTTGATCTCTTTCCCTGGAACAGATTTTGGGGGAGAATTTGGGCTTTCAGAAATTCCTCTAAAATATAGGAAATGAAGGAGCTAGGGCTCATTTAAAGTCACAAGTAAGTGTCCAAAACCCCAGAGTTACTTTGCAGTGAGCAAGAGGGAGCAGTCAGTGGGCTGATGGTCCTCTGAGGTGAGTAGTGGTCCTTCAGGGACATGGGAGGTGAGGTGAAGGGATAAGTATCACCGAATAAGTGAATGGCTTTGGACCGGCGATCATGGGGGAGAAGCTAAAAATGCAGATTTTTAAGAGAGATTTCCCTTTTAGGAAGGGAATTGCAGAGTGAATTTGAAAGACTCCTTTTGTCTAAGACCTCAAGGTAGAATAAATAAGAAACCTGGAAATGACAAGCTCGGTGAGAGCAGCCTGAAGTGTTACCGGAAAATGATGGCAGGGGCCTAGTAACTGATTTTGAAGATAGAGCGAAAGGAGGCATCTATGACAGACAGTGAGCAGTGGTCTTTAAACTTTGCTGCATATTATTAGAATCATCATCTGGAAGACCTTTTCATTTTAAATCTTGCTCTCTGGGACTGAGACTCATGCATAAGCATTTTTTTAAAAAGTCTCCCAAGTGATTCCAAAGTGCAGTCAATATCAAGACACAATAGCATTCATCAGTGGTTCCCAAACTTGACTGAGCATCAGAACCACCTGGAGGACTTGATGGCACACAAATTGCTGGGCCCCATTTCCAGAGTCATGATCAATAGGTTGGAGGTGGGCAACCGAAACCTAGTGCTTGAAACTTGGTTAGTCTGAATCGAGATGTGTGGTAAGTTAAAAATACACACCAATAACAAACTCTTAGAAAGAGAAACTAAGGAAACAATCTCATTTACAACTGCATCAAAAAATAATAACAAAGTACCAAGGAATAAATTTAACCAAGGAGATAAAAGACCTGTAACTCAGAAACTATTATAAGACATTGAAGAAAAACCAAAGGGACTTCATCACCACCAAACCAGTATTATATGAAAGGTTGAAGGGTCTTCTTGAAGAAGAAGATAAAAACTATGAACAATAAAATGACAATAAATACATATCTATCAACAAATGAATCTAGAAACAAAATGAGTAAGCAGAACAGAAACAGACTCATAGATACAGAGAAGTTCTTGTTGGTTGCCAGATGGGAGGGGGTTGGGGGAATGGGTGAAAAAGGTGAAGGGATTAAGTAGTACAAATTGGTTGTTAAACTGACAAACCTCAGAGGGAAGAGGAAGAGGGGGTGGGAAGAGATAAACCAAAAAATTTATATGCATATATGTGTAACCAATGGACATAGACAATAGTGTTGGGAAGGCAGGAGGGGGGCTGAAATGGGGAGGAGGAGGTCAATGGGGGAAGAAAGGGGTTATATCTGTAATACATTCAACAATAAAGATAAGTTTGAAAAGTAAAGAAAGAAAATAAAGAAATTTTAAAAGATACAAATAAATGGAAACATACACTGTGTTCATGGATAGGAAGAATTAACATTATTAAAATATCCATACTACCCAAAGCAATTTATAAATTTGATGTCATCCCTATCAAAATACCAACAGTGTTGCCCTGGCCAGTTTGGCTCAGCGGTTAGAACGTTGGCCTGCGGTCCGGAGAGAGCCGGGTTCGATTCCCGCTAAGGGCATGTACCTCGGTTGCAGTTTGTCCCCGGCCCTGGTTGGGTCGTGTGGGTGGCAACAACCACTCGATGTGTCCCTTTCACATCGATGTTTCTCTCTCTCTCTCTCCCTCCCCCTCTATCTGAACAAAATATCAAAAAAAAATGTCCTCGGGTGAGGACTAAAAAAAAAAAAAAATACCAACAGTGTTTTTCACAGAACTAGAACAAATAATCCAAAAATTTATATGGAACCACAAAAGACCCCAAATACCACAGCCATCTTGAGAAAAAAGAATAAAGTTGGAGGTCTCGCACTACCTGACATTAAACTATACTACAATATTATAGTAATTAAAACAGCATGGTACTGGCATAAAAACAGACACATAGATCAATGGAACAGAATGAAGAACCCAGAAATAATACCACACCTATAAGGACAATTCACATATAACAGAGAAGGCAAGAATTTACAGTAGCATAGAGACAGTCTATTCAATAAATGGTGTTGGGAAAATTGGACAGATACATGCAAGAAACTGAAAAAGACCATCTTCTTATACCATGCAAAAAATAAACACAAAATGGATTAAAGACTTAAATGTAAGACTTGATACCATAAAACTTCCTAGAATAAAGCATAGGTTGTAAACTCTGGAATCTCTCACAATATTTTTGCTTATATATCTCCTCAGGCAAAGGAAACAAAAGAAAAAAATAAACAAATAGGAATACATCAAATCAAAAATTTTTACACAGCAAAGGAAACCATCAACAAAACAAAGAAGACAATCTAGTGAATGGAAGATATATTTGCCAATAGTATATCTGATAAGGGATTAATATCCAAAATTTATAAAGCACTCATACAACTCAACACAAAAGAAATCAAACAATCCAATTAAAAATGGGCAGAGGACCTGAATAGACACTTTTCCAAAGAGACATACAGATGGCCAATAGACATGAAAAAATACTAAATGTTACTAATCATCAGAGAAATGCAAATTAAAACCACAACAAGATATTACCTCATACCTGTCAGAATGGCTATCATCAATAAATCTATAAACAAGTTTTGGTGAGGATGTGGAGAAAAGGGAACCCTAGTACACTGTTGGTGGGAATGTAAATTGGTGCAGTCACTATAGAAAAACAGTATGGAGGTTCCTCAAAAAATTAAAAATGGAACTTCCTATGACTCAGCCATTCCTCCTCTGGGTATATATCTAAAAAAACCAGAAAATAGTAATTTAAAAAAATATGTGTACCCCTATGTTCATTACATCATTATTTATATTAGTCGAAATATAGAAATAACCCAAGTGCCCATCAATAGACAAGTGGATACAAAAGCAGCAATACATACAATGGAATATTACTTGGTCATAAAAAAAAAATCTTTCCATTTGCAACAACAAGGACAGACCTAGAGGAAATTATGCTAATTGAAGTCAAAGACAAATACCATATGATTTTACTTATATGTGGAATATAAAAAAAACAATATAAACAAAACAGAAATAGAAATATACAAACAAAAACAGAAATATATCTATGTTCTCATAGATGTAGAGAACAGACTGATGGTTTCCAGAGGGGAGGGTCATTGAGGGGCTGGGTAAAAAAGGTGAAGGGATTAAGAAGTATGAATGGGTGGTTACAAAATAGTCATGGGGATGTAAAGTACCCCACAGGGAAAACAGTCAATAATATTATCATAATTATGTATAATACCAGGTGGGTACTTGAATTATTGAGGGAATCACTTTGTAAATTATATGATTGCCTAACCGCTATGCTGTATACCTGAAACTAATATAAAATAATTTTAATGTTAACTGTAATTAGAAAATAAAATTTAAAAAATACACACCAGATTTCAAAGACTTAGTACAAAAAAGTAAAATATTAATTACATAGTAAAATAAGAATACCTTATATTTAGTAGGCTAAATAAAATATATTATTAAAGTTTATTTCATCTATTTCTTTTACTTTTAAAAATGTAGCTACTAGAAAATTAAAAATTACACCTGAGCTTGCATTATATTTCTATGAAACTGGTCCAGTTTAGATTAGCATTTCACAAAGGATAATCCTTAAACCACCTGTATGAGAACTATTTGGAGTGCTTATTAAAAAGACAGGTTTCCTAGCCCTGAACTACAGATTCAGGATTTCAGGGGTGGGGCAAGGACTCTGGATATTAAACATCTCCTTGGCTGGGCCTGATGTACACTAAATTTGGGGAACTGCTGGCTCAGTTGAACCAAGAAAAGGATGGGGAAAGTAAAATTGTTCATTTGGGATTTGTTGCAATCACGACATGATCTAGGGCAAATGAGGAATCAAGAAAAAGAACACTGAGCATGCTCCCTCTTGATAAAGAATACCCAAATAAGTGTATAACCTGTTCCAGACTGGTTGAATCGGAGAAGCAGAAATCTGGACATTTGTCTCCTTGCTACTCAAAATGTGGACCTTGAACCAACAGCACGATCGTCACGCGGGAGTTTGTTAGCCACGCAAATCTTAGGCCTCACCGCTAACCTTCTGATTCAGACTCTGCATTTTAACAAGATTCCAAGATGATTCAGTTGCACATTAGCAAGATTTTTCACAACTTTATTGAGGCATATTTTACATATTATGTAATCCACCTATTTCAACTGTGCAATTCAGTCATTCTTGGTAAAATTAGCAGATTGTGCAGCTATCACCATAAATGAGTTTTAAAACATCTCTATTACCCTAATAAGATCCCTCACGCCCATTTACTGTCACCCCTGTTCCCACCCCCATCGCAGGCAAGCACGGATCTGACCTTTTATCTTTTAATCCTCACCCAAGGATATGTTTTTATTGATTTTAGAGAGAGAAGAAGGGAGGGGGGAGTGAGAGGGAGAGAGAGAGAGAGATCACTTGGTGCCTCCCTCATGCACCCAGACCGCGGATTGAACCTGCAGACTTTTGGTGTACAGGACAATGCTCCAGCCAACTGAGTCATCTGGCCAAACCCCCATTTTTCCAGATAATTCTGTGAGCAGCTTTGAAGGGGAAATGTAATCCTGTCCACACTTCAGTCGGCCCCTTACCTAGCTGCACACCTTTGATGACACACCCTGTCCCTCCTGTGAGGTAGGCACACTTACAGACAGTTACACACAGGCACAGCAGCGCCTAATAACAAGAACTTCTGCACATGACGCCTTCCTTGGATGAGGGCCAGTGCCCTTGACCATCCTCACCCACTCCCTCTACAAGTGGCTGAATGCCAACACGGTTGCCTGCGCACCCCCCCCCCCCCCCCCCCCCCCCCCCCCGCAGGCAGGAAACCTCCCCAGTGAAAGTGTCCCACATCTCTGCTGGCCAGACTGTGTCCACAGTCCATCCTGGCCCCGAGGGCCTGCCCAGTGGAGAAACGAGAGAATCTCTTCCTTCCTCCCTTCCAGGAGTCCACTGTGTTGGTCAGCGTGGGCTGCCATGACAAAATGCCCCCGACTACGTAGCTGAAACCAAGTACAGAAGTTCACTTTTTCACAGTCCGAGATCAAGGTGTGGCAGGGTTTGGTCTCTGCTGACGGCTCTTTCAGGTTTGTGGACAGCCACCGAGTGGCCCCTTATACTGCCATCACCCTGGGGGGTAGGGCTTTAACATACACATTTTGTGGGGCGGAGGGGGGTGCACAATTCACACCATAGCATCCACATACCAGAAAGATGGTCTGCAAAGATCCCTTTGGTGGGTGAATACAACTGTTCTCACCTATAAGTGGGGGTGGGGAGATGTGAGAGGTGGAATGAGAGGCACCTGCTGTCCCGCAATGTGCGTCCTGTATTAGGAACTAAGCCCCAAAACAATTGTGTTCCCCGGGATAACGGAATAATGATGGGTGCAGAAAGGGAAGCTAAAGGTTGAGGAGTGGCTATCAGTTCATCTTATGCATAAAAAGGGGGAAGAAAAAGGCTTCGGCCTCAGGCGCCAATGGTTTAGCCTTCATTGTCTGTGTGACTGCAGTCTACCAACGTATCTCAGCATTTAGCAGGAGTAGCGAAGTGTATCAGATCTCTGCTGGGGCTGAAAGACAGCAGGAGCCATGCCAATTCAGAAGGCAATTATTATTTATCTGGTGACCTTTTACCAAGTGGCGAGTTTCCCTTCGGGATTTTTTTGCAGTGACTGATATTTCCAATAAACTGGGCCTCTCCCCTCCCCCCAATCAATTGTTGGTATTTGAATGTCATGAAACTAAAAGCTGTGAAATTAAACCTGCTGTGCGAGCTATGAGAGTGGGGAGCGGAGATGGGACTGTGGGTCCCTCTCATGTAATATCACTGCTCGTTATGATACAGACTGGGGGAAACATTACCAAACTCCGGGCATAATGGACTGCTGTGATGATGGGAACATGTACCACTGAGCGGAGCGTTTGTCTGGAAGGGTTAATGTCGAGTTCTGTAATGCCACACTGCCGTGACTGCTGGGTCACGCTGGAGGACTTCTTTGCAATTGCTTCCCTAATTTCCACCCCAATTAGCCGGGACACCATGGACATTTTCCTCGGCCGTCTGCACAGACCCAAGGGTCAGGGACGTGGTGCGTGGACCAGCCTGTCACATTCCGGCTCCAGGCCTGCGCTGGTGTAAGTCCTGAGCACACGTGCTTCGGTGGACCGCGTGTGAGTCTGGTGGCTCCCAGAACAGTGCGAGGGAGGCTGCCACTCTCCTCCGTGACTTGCAGATGACAGCGCTCTGGTCAGAGTGTGTTAAGATGTAGGTTGGATTGTTATCAGGGCATGCGAGGCCAAGATCAGGGATAACTGCCATCAGGCTCACAGATCCCAGGAGGAGGGACGCCTGGGGAAGCACCAGGTCCGTCAGGAGGCAGAGGAACTGGGGGAAATTGGGGAAAAGCCTTTATTGGGGTTTCCGCGGGAAGGAATGGGCAAGGCAGGGAAAGCAGACTGAGGATTGGGAGTTGGGATAATTCCAGTGGCTCTGGGCCTGGAGGCTGTCCCCAGCCTTTGGGGAGAACTGGATAAAGGAAGTGTTGGGGTGTGGGCTCTAGATTGCTTGGTTTGCATATGAAAGGCATGCAGGCAGGTGAGGCCTTCATTAAACCTGGGAATGGGCTAGCCTGGGAGGGGCAGTCTCTCCACAGTCATCAAGCCTCAGATGTCAAACCATCAGAATCACAGGGTTAATACCCAGAGGAAGGAACCACTCTGCCTGGGACTCATGACTGGCCTGGGGTGGAATGACAATTACAAAGCAAAATACAGAGGTTTCTGGTACCTAACTATAAAATTTTAGTCAAGCTGGGGAAGAGACCTCGGGATGGACTTACCTTCTTATGTGGGTGAGGACACTGGGGAGAGGGGAGGTGGCCCGCTCGAGCTCCCCAAGCGCTCATGACTTCATTCTCCTCTGTCCAGTCACTTCTGTCCCATCCTGCCCTGACCATTACTTCTCAATAGCATGACCCTGACCTGCACCCGTTTCCCCCTCCCCCTGACCTCTATACACACGCGCACAGGGGTTTTCTCAGTCTGTCGTCCAGTTTCCTGCACATGCCCTGCGGTGATGATCCACTTTGGTTTGGGCCAATGTCAGAGCCAAAGAAAGTAGCTTGTTGGAAGAGATGCTCCATCAAGCTATTCTGGGAAGCTCCTTCAGAGAAAGGAGCTCTCTGCTTGAGATGAACAAAGCGTATGATTAGTGAGCCTCTGCACCCCCTTGTCACAAACTCACCCCAAAACCTCCTATCTCTTTCACAATGTGGCCTCAGGCCTATTAACTTCTGCTTTGGTTCTGTTCCAGTAAAATTCTCTTTCCACCAAGGTGAGAGAGTATCACAAGTTTTTCCATTTGTAATTTTAGTCCTCAACTGAATTCCAGACATAATTATAGCATGAGCCACCGGCCCGAGCCCAGCTGCGTGGTCAGTGAACAGCCCACAAGTGGCTCTCAACTTCAGCTGCACATTAGAATCACCTGGGGACACTTTTACATGACCAGGCAGAGTCCCACTCCTCAGATGTCCTGATTTCATTGATCTGGGGGCTGAGATATTTTGTAATGCTCCCCAGTTGGTCCTAATGTGCAGCCAGGAATGAGAGTCATGGGACGAGAGGGAGGTGAGTGTGCCTGACATCATCAACAGTGACAGGAAAAGGTGACAACCCAGATGCACCTGAGAAGAATGATTCCTAGGCCTGGGGCACACAACCAGCTGGTCTTCTCATGTCACACAGGCCCTCCTTGGTCCTGCCTCTCAGCACAAAGCCTGGTGACATCACACTCCCCCTAGAGTCCTTCAGTGGTTCACCGCCTGGGCGTAAAGGAAGAAATCTGTAGCACAGCTGTTCTGGTTACGACTGCTCCCTAGCAAACCACCCCCGAAGTCCAACCATGTTGTTATGCTCGTGGATTCTGAGTCAGGGTTCGCACAGGACACAGAGGGACAGCTTGTCTGTGCTGCACGGTGCCTGGGTCTCTGCCGGGAGGATGTAAGAGTTGGGAGTGGCCGGACAGTTGGGGGCTGGAATCACCTGGAAGTGTTTACTCACCTATCTGGAGGCTGAGCTGGCTGTCCACTTGGACTTCAGCCGTGTTCTTGACCTGAGCAGTTACATATGGACCCTTCAAGTAGCCTCATGGCCTGAGCACCAAAATGGTGGGCTCGGATGGTGGGACTTTTCAGCTGGTAACTCAGCTCTCCAAAAACAAATATCACAGTGGACCAGGCAGAAGTGGAGTTACCTCCCCTGACCTCACCGTGTGGTCACACAGTATCCCGCCCGTGTGCAGTTTGTCGAGGCAGTGATGAGCCCCCCAGATTCAAGGAGCGGGGGCACGACTCCTAGCCAGGAGAGGGTGGCCAGTGCAATGGGAGGTGCTGCTAGAGCGATCTTTGGGAAAGTCACGGGGCTGCAACAGCCCGCAGCACCTCTGCGATGATTTCTCTGGAATCACATTCTCTTCCCCGACAGGCAGCCCTCACTCCAGGAAGGCTGAAGCGCATACTTGCCGTCTTCAGAGGACATGGCTCTCCTCCCGGCCACCTTCCCCGCTGCTTCCCCTTTTCTGTACACCGGCTGTCTTCCCTGCTCAGATCCCCGCCCTGATGCTCAGCCCGACTGGGCTCGGCTCCAGCAGCACCTTCTCGGGGAATGTTCTGGGTGCTCCTTCCCCGGGCGGCCGTGTCTCTGTTCTCTCGGACACGGCTGTCCTCTCACCACGTGCTGTTGCTGTTCATGTCTCCCTCTCCTCCACTCACCTCTCAGTGTCTTTCAGGCAGCGTCTCTTTCTCTCACCCCCAACACTTAATAGTGTTGGGCACATAGTAGGTGTTCAAAATACAGGAGCTTGGATCATCCAGTTCTCCCGATGGGGAATACACACCTTAGAAAACTAAGACGGAGACGCTTGACTTGCCTCCTAGGCTTGCAATATCCCTCTAACATTTAAGGAGGCGGGAAATCCAGTGGGCCGGACCCGAGGCGGGTCATCCTGCTTTGCACCACAACCCAGGCTGCTTCCTAGCTCCAGGCATCCATTTACATCTCTCTTGTGTTTTCAATCCCATTACAAAATGCTCCCCTTGAGTGTTAGTGAATACATTTGTTAATGTTGGCAAAGTGCTTAGAAGATGGAAAGAGCTGTATGTGAGCTAAATATTAATCATAATGGTAGTAAGAGTATTCATTTCCACCGCCCTCTCCCATTCCGTCTGTGCAGAATTAGAAATCGGTTGTTACATTGGCTTACCTGTCCATTTGGCCCTGTCAGGAAAATCAATGAGACACAGGTGGGCATTCTCCTACGTACACAGCCATTTCAAAGTTAAATAAGCATATATATATATATATATATATATATATATATATATATATTGGAAGCAGTTATGGAGGAAAATGGATGAATATTTAATATGTGAGAGCATTTGGGTATTATTAAATCTACTCGGCCAAGCAAATTTTGAAGCTCTATTTTGGCTTTAACTCACAACAGAGAATCTGTATTTTTAATGAGGTGCATGAGCGTGTTGGAGAGGCTGTCACTGAAAGGTCTCTGGAACCTGCAGACAGAGAGCAGCTTCGGAATGACGCCCTGTCCTGTGCCCTGGTGCCGCCCCAGAAGTTCCGGGCAGTGGGAAGACATTGCTTGTAGAAGTTTCCTAGTTTAATTGATGAAAAACATCTTAATGTCAGAAATGGGAAATTCCCAACCTAGACTCACAAGGGCTTCAGTGGAGTCCAGAGGCCCCCATGTTAGGCTGATGGCAGATTTGCAGGAAGGGACATTGGTCACTGGAGAGTTTGAAGGAAGGATTCTTACCCCAGAAGCATCAGAGGCCCACGGAGCAGGAGGCTTGGAAAGAGCACTGAAGTGGGGCGTGAGAACAAATGGGCCATAACCCGGGCTCAGCGACTGAGCAGCTGTGCAGCCTTCGTCTCTGGGGCCTCTGTTTTCTTCAACTGCAAAGTTAATTAGAGGATCTTTAATAATGCCAATCTAACAGTCCACAAAACAAATCTCTACTCGGGACCTCTGCTGAACCCCGGACTCTAATATCCAGCTGCCCACTTGAACCTACCCTCAGATGTACAGTATCTTGTATCAAACAGGGTCCAACCCTGGTCCTCCCTTCCCTCTGACCCTCTCTGTATTTAGTTCCCTGGGGCTGCCATAACAAAGTCCCACAAACTTGGTGGCCTAAGCAGCAGAGGCTAGAAGTCTGAACTCAAGGTGTCATGGGGGCTGGGTTCCTCCGAGAGCCGGGAGAGAGACGGTTCCAGGCCCCCCTTTCAGCTTCCGGTGGTTGCTGGCCATCACGGCCATTCCTCGGACTGTCAGTCTCTGCCTTCACCTTCACTTAATGTTCTGCCTGTGCATGTCTGTGTTTACATGTCCCCCTTTTTGAAAAGAGATGAGTCATATTGGATTAGGGGGTCACCCTACTCCAGTCTGACCTCATCTTAACTTACATCTGTAATGATCCTCTTTCCAAGTGAGGTCACATTCTGAGGACCTAGGGGTTAGGACCTCAACATACAAAAAAGGGGTGGCCTGGGACACAATTCAACCCATAAAACTGTCTAGTCACAGTCTTTTCCATCTCATTTGGAAGCCATCCTTCAGTTATTTAAGCCAAAAACATTGGAGTCATCCCTGAATACACTCTTTATTTTTTCATCCTCACCGGAGGCTATTTTTCTAAGTATCTTCAGATAGAGTGGGAGGGAGAGAAGGGGGGAGAGAGAAAAACATCGATGTGAGAGGAACACACCTGCTGGTTGCCTCCCACATGACCCCGACCAGGGCCGGGGACGAACCGCAACCGAGGTGCATGCCCTTGACCAGAATCAAACCCAGGACTCATCAGTCCGTGGGCCTATGCTCTACCTCTGAGCCAAACCGGCCAGGGCCTGAATCCTCTCTTTTTAATATTCATACCTAATAACTTGCTCAACAAACCCATTGCCTCTGCCTTTAAAACATGACCCGAATCTGAACATTTCTCACCAGCTTCACTGCTCCGCCTTGGCTCGGGCACCTCACTTCCCTTTGTGATAGCTGCAGGAGTTCCCCCTGGTTCCCTGACTTCCCCCAGTCTGGCTAGAAATCCTCACCTCCACAGTAGCAAGAGGGATGCATTCCAAATGTCATTCAGATTGTGTCATTCCTCTGCTCAAAACCCTCCAAATGGGGTCGCATCCACTTCAAGCAAGAGCACAAGTCCTCACGCGCCCCACACTGTCAGTGCCCCGTGGCCGCTCTGGCCCCTTTGCCCGGCACACTGACTACCTGCTGCTCCCTGAACACACCAGGAATTCTCATCACTCCTCCTTCTCCTCCAGGTGTTTGCCCGAATGTCCCCTTCCAGGGAGGCTTCCCCCAAATATCCTAATGACAAATGAAGTCCTTTCTTTTTTCATGGTGCTTATAGCAAAAATGAGCCAGGGAACGTTTTTGCCCAAGATATCTGGTTTTCTAGTGCCATTAACCTCCGATATGCAAATTGTTCAAAATAATCTGTCTTCAAACCTCCCCAGTTTGTCCACAAACAAGCAGACACATGTCAGATCAGGTACATTTTTGAACATCCTAATGTTTCTTCCTTCTGGAGCGGCCAGGACTTGGCACCAGCCAGTGTTGCATGAGCTCATAAATCTTGCTCAAGGGCAATGCGAATGGCTCTGCAGCCTCATTCGTTCATGGAATCCGGGCCATCTCACCCGGATGGTGTTGTGGCCGGAGGACTTGGGACTTGGTCTTAAAGGAAATTAATGCTTTTATACCCTAATCTCATAAACACCCAAATCTTTGGCAGGAGTTTAGCTGAGAATGCGGAAGGTTGCGCACAGCACGCAATCCACACAGCCTTTGGCAGTCAGTTCCCTGACACTCCAGATGTTCTGCCACCAAGGGGAAGAAGAGGGACTTCCCTGCTCCAAGCCCCGCGGAGCCTTCCCCAGGCTCCCTCCCCGCACCCGAGTCAGCAAGTGCAGCTGCTGCTCTCCCAGGCCTGCTGCGCTTTCTGCTCCACATTGTTACTGCTTTGGGGGTTTCTCCTGTTCTCAAGTCTGCTGGGCACCCTGATGCTGCCTTCTCTCTCTCCTCCTCCTCCTGTAAGCCCCCAAGTCCCCTGGCACCCTGCAGGGTCTGTGAATGATGGGGGTTTGTCTTCACCTACTTGCATTTGAGGGTTGTGGGGGCACCTTCTCACTTGGCTTTGCTGTAACTGTTGTCCCCCAGGTAACCCACCTCTATCCCAAACCTCCTTCTTTCGTCTCTCATGGGAGGATTCATTACCCAAAGGCCAATCCAAACTTGAGACGGTAAGGAGCTGGCCCTGGGTCTCGCCGCTGTGGGCTGTGGGCCTGGGGTTTGAATTCCAGCCCCTTTGACTCCGAGCCTTTTCTCTTTACATTACTCAAAACTGCATCTCGTTGAGCTACTAACGTTGCTGTTATTAACCCTGTCATTGTATATGTCATTTTCTCCCGCAGGGAAAATGACCATTCTTCCTATTTCTCCCTTTAATCCTCAACTCTATTCAATGTCTTCTCTATTTGCTTTTTGGAGAAACATAATTTATTTTGGTGATTTTTGTCAGTCACTTCGTATTTCTAACTATTCTCCCACTCTCCAAACTTCTTTCATTTAACCCCATATCCCAGATCTTACATTGTCTTTGGGACATAGTATGGGGACTTGAATTTGACTTGTCTTAGATTCAGATCCTCAGGGAAAAAAAGACAAAGAACTGATATTGACCAGCACCTCCCTCCCCCGGCTCTTTTACTACATTTCCACTTGTCTGCTTGATTTCACACCATCTGCTCCATTAAGACGGAGTTCTCAGTAGAGTTGTCACAGCATTACAAAGCGTTAGCAACAGCTGGTTAAGCATATTTATGCTACAATAGAAACATGAGGATTAGATACAATAGCACAATATGGGATTTTGGGGGGCAAGGAAGAGTAATGGACAACAGATGTGGTACATGATGTTTTAGTGCTAGAGACCAGCATGACCTGGGCAGCTCTCAAAGGCAGTATAAACCCAGCTCCAGTCGTGTGGAAATAAAAATCAGAGCCTGGACAACAGCAACTCTGGGAAATTGGGTAGGCTGATAAACTCTGGGGGCTGGGCAAGATGAGGAGATGTGAGACATTTAGAAACGCACTGAACTTCTCTCTGCCTCTGTTCCTCATCTACGATGCTCATAATAAAAGCAGATGTCTCGTAGGGTTGTAATAAGGATCATGTGAGATAGTGAATGCAAAGTTCTTACTTCAGTGTCTAGCACATAGTAATAGCTCGATGAATATTAATAATCATCATTATCATCTTCTTCCTCATCATCCGTATGTTATATTAGATTGATTGTGTTCATTGACATCTGTGGTAATTTTTGCGGAAGTCTTGAAGCAATGAGGAAGAAAAATGGATTTTATTTATTTATTCATCCACCTAAGAAATATTGACCAAGTGCTTCCCACGTGCTAGGCACAGTTCCAGCATTGAAGATACAACAGGACAGAGAAGGTTCCTGTCCTCTTGGATGCTTTGCTCTGATGAAGGAAGACAGAAAATAAACCAAGAAAGAAAGAAATGAAAAAAACAAACAAAAATATCAGACTGTGATATGCACTCTGCAAATTATTAAAACAGGTGGTATGGCCCTGGCCGGCTTGGCTCCGCGGTTAGAGCGTCCGCCTGCGGTCCAGAGAGACCCGGGTTCAGTTCCCCCTAAGGGCATGTACCTCGGTTGCAGTTTGTCCCCGGCCCTGGTTGGTCGTGCGGGTGGCAGCCACTCGATGTGTCCCTTTCGCATCGATGTTTCTCTCTCTCTCTCTCTTCCTCTCTCTCCCTCCCACTCTATCTGTACAAAAAATGGAAAAATGTCCTCATGTGAGGATTAAAAAAAAAAAAAAGAAACAGGTGGTATGACAGTGATGGGTACATACCTTAAATTGGGTGGTCTTGAATCACAGGCAAAAAACTGCCATGTGAAACTCAGAGGGTAGAGCATCTCAGACAGAAGAGACAGCAGTGCAAAGGCCCTGAGGTTAAAAACAAGCAAACAAAAAGCTGGTAATCTAAAGAGTGAAAGGAGGCCAGGAGGGAGTATACAGGTGGACAAAGAGGAGAGTGGCGCTTGGTGAAGTCAAAGAAGTAGGCAGAGGCCAGGTGTTATGGGATTTAAAAACCAGGGCAGGGAGTTTGGGTTTTATTCTAACTGAGATGGGGCAACCAGAGTACTTGGCATCGGATTCGTCTTCTTGTAGTAAACAACTATATAACTAGAAAAAACATACAGAAGGATGACTTTCAGATATTGGACGGGAACAGAACGAAGCTTTGATTCCTCAGAGAAGAGACATGCATGGAGTGAGTCTCCTGATCACTGCAGCTTCTGTGGGGATGAACTTTCCAGGACACCATGTCAGGAATTAGAGCATGAACACAGCACAGCAATCTCACTACGCTGAGTAGGCAGAGAGCAGATTTGGGGAGTGAAGGAGCTGGGATTTTACAGTGAGTATTCCAGGCAAAGAAAATGCAAAGACCCACAGAAGGACAGAGTAGGGGCTGCAGGACTGAGGAGAAGACAGATTATGAAGGGAGTTTTGTTTCCTGAGCAGTGGAACAATGAAAACCTAATATAAACCTTCCAGCTTTAATACAGTATATCAATGCATTGTACTAGATGTACTTTATTAATACACTGTGTTTAGTACGGACATACCTAGGAGAGATTCTGGATTCAGTTCCAGGCCACCATAATGACACAAGTATCACAATAAAGTCACACTCTTTTTGCTGATGCACAGTCTTGCTTCAGCTTGTAAAAAACAACAAATAAACAAACAAAAACAAAAAACAACGAACCAAAACAAAACACCTTTGAAGCACAATAAAGTACAATAAAATAAGATAGGCCCATACATATTAATACGTGTATGTAATACAGTGTAAGAAAGTCTCAAAGACTGATTTCTAGAAGCTTAATTTATTGTTGCAGACCGAAGTTTGAAATGCATTCACTTATCCTGGGTTTTAGGCTTCACGAAGAATCACGACAGAGGACCGAAGTCCGGGCCACCCTTGCCGAGGCAGGAGGCCACCGGTGGGGTGCCGTGGAAAGCTAGGAGTGGTTTGGGACAGCGTGAGCCCCTGTGTCTCAGGAGCCACCTGGGAAATAGACTGCACTGCCCATGTCACCCAACATCCTCTGTCTTTGATCCAATTATTGAATTAGAAAGGGGAGTGTTTAAGACAAATGGGAGTTTTTAACATTAATCATCATCTAATGATGACAAAGCCTGGGAGATGTCAGGTTTTATTTGATAGATTTATCCCGAAAGTGATATGTGTGCTGACAGCTGGGAAATTAATGGTTTGACTTTACGGAGGACTGGCAGGATAAACGAACTCTGACAGGCTAAATTAAGAAGAGGCTGGTACAGAATGTAAAAAGGCCAACTTCATATTTTGAGTGTAATGTGATTTTTGATCTAATTTCTAAGCCTCACACATATGTTTAAATCAATGAAAATTCAGGAGAGAACACTGCCTTGGAGAGATGACATGAGAGCAGAGCGATGGATAAATAATTTAAAAGTGGCATCTTCAGCCATGCACTCTTTAAAAAATGCACATATTTATAAATAGATTCAAACAGGGTGAAGCAAAATGAACCAATTTTAGGCTATTTTCCATTTTATGTAGGTATGTAAATTCCCTGAGGCAGAAATCTGCCGCATGCATCTTTGTATTCCTAGTGCGACGGAGGGGTATACAGAGGGCACTCAATAAATGTGAGTTGCAAAAATGTGTGACATAGTATTAGTGATTAGAATGTGTGTCTATATGTGTGTGTGTGTGTGCATATATAAGATTTGGTATTTTACAGTAAGTTGAACATCTTTACACCCATCTGCTTGCTATTTGGACTTTTCTATGAATTGTTTGTTCTTTGGCCCATATTGTTTGTTGTCATTTCAAAAGATTTCTTTTCATAGTAAGAATATTAACTGGGTTCTACATTGTAAGTTTTTTCAGATTTTTTTTTTAATGACTTTATGGTATCTTTCACCATAGCAAAAAATCCTCTCTCGATATATAGTGAAATACTTTTGTTGTTTTTAGCTTATAGATTTAAGTCTTGGTTAAGAAGTTCTCTCTTGATCTCTCAGTTGAATATGAGGTATTTACTTTAAAAAAAAAAACCTGAAATTTATTTTTGTACTTTTAGTTTCTTCCAGATCAATAATCAGTTGTACCTATGCTAGTATGAAACAAGCCACCCTTTTACCCTTTAGTGAATAAAACGTCTTTGTCATATGTTAATTTTTCAAGTATGCTAACATCTATTTCTGGAATCTTTGCTTTCCGATGATTTTTTTATCACTATGTTACAATGATCTACTTGTATATTGACATGATCACAGTGACTTTAAATTCCAATGTATCTTATTCTATTTTAAAGTATATTCTGATATCTAGTGAGAGAAGTTTTCCCAATAATCTCCGTTATTCATACTTTTCAATAATTATTCTTGGTCATTTATCCTTTATTTAAACATTGAAATCTAGCTTTGCCTCAATCTCAGCCTAACTCCCTAAAAAAAAAAAAAGAAAAAGAAACCATTGGTTTTCTAATTGAACTTATAAATTAATTAGAAAATAATATTTTTAAACATTCATCATTTTATCCAAGAACATGGCATGCTTTTCACTTTACTTGGATCTTATTTTGTATTCTTTAAAAGATTTTACAGTTTTAATAATGTAATTCCTGGGTCTTTCTTGTTGAACTTATTATTAAATATTTAACAGTTACCTTTGGGAACTTACCCCATGTTTCCATTTCTCGGTGCTTACTGCCATAACTGTGGCTGTTCTATTTTAGGCACCTTAACAAGTGATATTAACTCTACCAACTTTTTTCAAAGTTGCTGAAGAATGAACGTGCTTAGACCAAGAGGTGTCAGCTTGAGAAGGTGAGAGAATGATAGACAGGGAGCCTGTGCAGGCCTGGTTACACGGTGCCCTGCACTCTAGCAATTATTTTGTGAAGTGCGAAGCCTGGAAATAAACGTGTTCTGGCTCAGGAAGGATGGTTCCCACCCTTGTGCAGGCCCAGCCACAGGCTGGTTGGCTCCAGGCTTGTGTATGAAAGACTTGGCCTGGCGGGGGATGACTGCCCCTGTGGTCTCCTGGGTGTGCTCACCGCTCTGATACTACCTTGTGCGGCGGCCTACCTGTTGGAGAGGGCTGCAGGTCAGGCAGCTTGCAACAACATTGCAATGTTGTCAATGCAATGACATTGGAGGGCGTTGCTGCTGCTGCTGCTGCTGCTGCTGCTTCATATCCTAACATTGCTGACTTTCTTCCATTTCCCCAGAAAATTCGATCGAGTGACCAATACTGCTGATCCCTGCTACTGTGCACTGGCTCTAAACGTGTGTCAGCTGATAGTTGTAGGAGATCACTTTAGCTCACCTTAAATACTGACTTTGTCATTAACTACACCCCTCTTATCGCCGTTAGTACTTTTAACCTTAAAATCCTCAAGGTCTGATTTTAATATTGTCACTCCTGTTTGCATCTGCCTAGCACCTCTGTATCTGAAGCTTTATTTTCAACCATTCCTTCCAAATCGGCTACATGTTTGTTACCTACGGTTTTATCCAATTCATAACCAAATCTGGTGATTTTGTCTCTTAAATTAATTCTGAATTCATTTATTTCTGCCCACCTCCACCTTTGCACCCAGCCCAAGTGATCACTGTCACTCACCTGGACTCCTGCAAGGTGGTCCCCTCTCACCCAGCCCACCCTGTCCCCTTTGCCCTACCCTCCACAATGCCTTTGCACACCGAGTCAAAATGAGCCCTTCGAAAGCAAACCTGATCCCGTCTTACCTCCTCCTCCTCTTCCTCACTTCTTCATATTTTTGAACCACGTCCCACTGGTCTGAGGATGAATACAAACCCCCTTAGCATGGCCCCGCCTGTGCCAGGCCTCACTGCACCCACACCGCCCTTTCTGTCACCTGGGGCTCCGAACACATGGGACATTAAACTTTGAGATTTCGTCCCTTTTATGGATCTGTTTCATAGTCACGTCTGTCCAGGGCATTTGCACCGGTCATTCGTTCTGCCCAGGAGCCCTTGCTCCCTCCCTTCCCTCTTCTGCTAATTCAGGCTCCAACTCATGCGCGGAGTCTCTGCTCCAGAACTGTGCCTTCAGGAAAGTCTCCCCTGGCCTCCCTGACTCCGTCAGATCCCCACTACAGACCCCCGTGTCCTCGACTCCTGTCCTCGCCGCACTTGACACAGAGGCCCTGTTCCCATTCCTTGTGTGGTTACCGAATGAGGTCTGTTTCCCCGCTGGGCTCCGAGTCCCCCGAGGACAGGACGCGTACCTGCCTTGGCGCACCTGCATGCCCTGCTTGGAGCGCATTGCTCAGCAGAAAGCAGGCATTCCACAAATACTTGCTGAGGAGTCCAGGAACAGCTGGCCGGCACAGTGAACTCTTACACCCCTGGGCAAGCTGAGGGTGCTGGGACGATAGCCACCCTCACAGCCTTCCCTAAGCTGCATGCTGCGCGTGTGACCCTGCAGATTCCGTGGGGACCCTGTGGAGGGCTGCTCCTTCATGGCTGCTGGAGAGCCTGGAGGCTAGCGTCGGGGAGCCCCTGGCGCAGGGCTGGAAAGACAGAATTTCTGGAATACTGGGCACACAGATTCCCTCTAAATATTCTTTAAGTTTTATATTAGCTAGAGACGCCGATGACAAAATCCCAGACTGGGCAGCTTCAATAATGACTTTATTTGCTCAGTCTGGAGACTCGAAGTCCCAGGTCAAGACGCCAGCAGGTTCGTTGCCTCTGGGGCCTCTGTCCTTGGCTGGAGAGGGCTGCCTTCGCGCCACGTCTTCACGGGGCCACGTCTCCATCCACGTGCTGTCCGTGTCCCCATCTCCTCTCCTCATGAAGATAGCGCTCATGTTGGATTCAAGCCCACGCATACGACCTCATTCTACCTTAATTACGTTAAAATTGCGTCTCTAAATATAGTCCCATTCTGAGGTACTGGGTGTTAGAACTCTCTAGGAATTTGGGGAGACACAATTGAATTTAGCCCGTAACACTTGCTGTTCATTCTATGTCTGTGATAGTTATCCCTATTAATAGTACATAGGATATTTATTTTTTCGGGCTGTGTAACATTTCCTCATAGGATTGTATCAAATTGTATTTACTTATTTGCTGGATGAACATTTGAATTGTTTCCAGCTTTTTGTTTCAAAAGCAATGCTACTTTGACCATTCTTGTATATACTCCTGGCACATATACTGAATTATATACCTAAAAGTGGAATTTCTGGGTGTTAAAGTGAATATCTTTTCCATTTTACTAAATAATGTCAAATGGAATGCAAATTTTTGACATATATATAAAATATATATAGATATATAATATGTGTATGTATATATATGCATATATATAATATTATGGAAATTTTTTTTACTCTTAGTAAAGTTGTTTTTTTTTTAATCATGATTTTTTTGAATTTTATTGAATGCTTGTTCTGAGTCTCTTAATTTTATTTAATAAATAACTGTATATAGCAGGCACTATGAGTTAAGCACTGTGCTGACCAGTTACTCATTCATCTATCAGCACATCCTATTGCTTTTCTTGACTCTGTCAATATGGTGATGAGCATTAACAGGTTTTGTAATGTAAAATTACCCTTGCATTTCTAGAATAAACTCTACCTGGTCATGATGGATGATTCTTTCATACCTCGCTGGGTTTGGTTTGCTAATATTTTACTAAGGATTATTGCATCTATGTTCAGGAGGGAAATTAGCCTGTAACTTTCCTGTGTCCTTGTCTAGTTTTCAATATCAAAGTTATAGTTGCCTCTTCAAACAAGACTTTTATTGGGAAGGGTTTGTACAAGTTTGGAAATTGTTCCTATACACTTTGGTAAAACCAACACATTCTGTAAAAATACAACTGGCTTTTTCTTAATTGTTTGATAGCTTCCATATATGTGTTTTTAATTTTATTTCTTTAAACATTATATTTTTAAACATTTATTATGTAACTTAATTTCCCCCTTTTTAAATTCTGCATAGAGTATCAAGTAGTAAACCTTCTGTAACTTGTTCTTTTCATTTTATGTTATGTCTGTGGAAGTAATCCATGTTAATTTTCCAGCAATTCCAATATTTTCATTTTCTGAGGTCTAATTTCTTTCTTTATAATTGTTTCTGCTGATTCGGCTCCTAGAACTTATTTCCTTGTATTTTTACTGTGATCTGTCATTACTGGGACTTAATTTGGGGGAATTCTTTGAGGAGTTGAGAGTATTTCTCCTGAAAGAGACACTTTTGTCTCTGTCTGATGCCTGGGGATAGAAATCCATCTGAAGTTCTCACTTGGCTGTTTTTCAAGGGTGCCAATCGCATACATTGGAATCTGGTAACAGCACATGGGTCAGCCTGTGGTCACACATCCTCAGAGGGGCTTTCCAGTCCTCCTCCACCGAGCCAAGGCTGAGACAGAAGTCTCTCTCTCTCTCTCTCTCTCTCTCTCTCTCTCTCTGCCTTCATACAGTGGGACGTTTCTAGTTGTCCCTTTCCTTGGGCTCGCAGACCTTCCTGTTCAGGGTTCCGTGTGGGCCCTCAGATTCCCCGCCCTGCCAGCCCGGGCATGGTCTCCTGGCCCTACAGCTCGTGGTGGGTAAAGCAGCCCTGGGCCCTTGGGGTGAGAGAGTAGCCAGTGGCTTTAGAGTCCACTCACTTCTGATGTGTGGACTCACGTTGGTTCCCGCCATTGAACACGTTCTGTACCTTGTTGCAGCTTAGACCACATTTAAAAGGGTGTTTTTAATACTTTATCTAATATCTTCAAGTGTTTTATAGCAAGAGGGTTTCAGAATATTTAGCGCACCAAATTGTGTGAAAAGAAAGTCAGATTTTATCCCATATTTAATCCAATTGACAGCATCTGAGGCTCACCATGGGTTCCTCTCCTTTTCATTGTCCTTTAAAGTTTTCTTCTTCATTTGTTTTGTGCTAAAGACCTTCCTTAAACATTGTTGTTAGTTAGTTATGTAGTGTTACATCTGAATTTTGCCCATTTTCAAATAGTTTTATTTTACCTGGAAAGGAGGTGCTATCTTGGGTAGTTTGTTTCCTAAATGGCAGTCTTGTTCACTCTATATAATGTTGATGTGATTTCACCATCTCCCAACTTTCTATGTTGCAAACGCCAGTCTGACACTCTACTGCTTTTGCCTAGAAGCTTGTCGATTTTTATTCTAATCATGTGGCTGAGGACTTTCACAGATCTATACTCACATCAGTGGCCTGTCTCTCTGATCTTGCTTGGAACCTGATAAGTCGATTCAGTCGGCAGGTTTTCCTGTAGCTAAGGGAAACTTCTCGTGTTACCGTCCAACTGCCTGATGATGCAAACCTGCCTCGCTGCTCGGTGTGACCACCCCATCGGCCCGGCTGCCACCTCACCCGGGAGTCGCTTCGGAAAGGGGGGGAGAGGTGGAAGTGTGATGGCAGGGCAGCCAGGCAACCTCACCTCAGGAAGTGGGTCCGGGTGACTCCTGGTCCAGTCTCCCCGGATCAGGTTGATGAAATGGGCACCGATGGACTGGATTCCTGACATTGCTGCCATCGAACCACAGGTGCCAGCCGGCCAACCACAGCACCTAGAATGCCCTTCACTGACACCAAAGCTGGAGCAGAGAGCTGTCGGCAGGTAGCACTGACCCACATGGGGGCCCTGTGACTTCAGGTCGCCCGGAGAGTCCCAGCTGGTAGTCCACACGGGCTGCCCTGGTCGTGCCTGACTTCAGGCTCATGCTGCCTCCCATTCTCCAAGCTGACTTTTGGGATTTCACTCTCTCCACTGCAGTAGAGTTTAACTGTGTTGATGTTGTCTTTCCTGTTTCTTTCTCTCCTTTTGTTACATATACATTAGATTTTTCTGGGTCAGTTTTCCAGATGTGTTACTTTTATCTAGAGGGTTCCTACCTGTTTGTATTTTTTGGTTCCATGCTATGAAATATTACTTCCATGTGTCCTTGGATTCCTCCCTTAGTCACGTAATCCGCCCGACTGCTTATGTGAGAAATCATCATCATTCAGCTCCAGAAAGTCTTGTACGTACCGCATGCACATCTCCAGCCCCCGTCTCTGTTGCTTTTCCTCCTTCTTCAGCTCTCTTTGCTGAGCACGGCTCTGTCTGCTCTTGTCAATATTCTCCTTGTGGCTGGTGGGCCCCCAGATGGATTCTTTTTCTTTGTCAGCTCACTGGGGCTCATAAGTAGTTGTTCACATTCTCCAGATTGTGGCCAGTTCTGCAGTGGTTGAAGGAAAAGTGTTGTCTTCCATGTGTGTTGATGGGGCAGCCAGCAAACCAGGCCCCTGACGAGGCGTGGAAGAGAAGTCATCCTGATTGAAGGGCTCCCCTCACCCACGGCTCCAGCATGGAAAGGGTTCTGCCAGCCCCTCCAGCTCCTCCCTGGCATGGGCAGGGACCGAAGGAGCACTCCCTGGGAGCAGCAAATAGACAGGAATCTGTGTGTCAAGCTCTTTCCAGAGTCGTCTTCCCAGCCCTGCTCCCCAGGCTCCCCAGTGCTAGTCTCCACGCTCTCCAGCAGCCACGAAGGAGGAAGGTCTGCACTGAGTCTCCTCCACGGGGTCCCCACAGTCTGCAGGGTCGCTCACCCGGCATTCAGCACCCCACAGCTGCCTGGCTTGGGGAAAGGAGGCGTGTTGGTGCTGTGAGGAGAGCACAGGTCACCTGTGTGCAGGTGGCCATTGTCCCAGGATCCTCAGCTTTCCCAGGTGTTTTTACGCGTTCACTCTGACTGCTAATTGTTCATGGACTCATTCCACAGCATTGTTGGGCTGCCTGCTCTCTGCTGGGCGATGCACTTTAAGCAGGGCACACAGGTGAGCCAAAGCAGGTGTGCTTCCAGTGGGAGAAAACAGGCTTCATTTAAGAACCACACAAGGAATTCGAACAGGGTAGCTATTTTCCCGGTTTCCCACGCCCCACACTGCAGGCTCGGATCAAGTAGAAAGCCGAATGGGAAGAGCCAGGTGAACATCTACCTGTCCTTCAGTTGCTAGAAGCTCATATGTTCTCCCCTCAGGAACGCTGGCCCGGGCTTTGGACACCCACCAGTGAGGGGATTTCCCCAACCGTCCCACCCAGGCCGCTCTGCTCCCTCTGAGCCACCTCTCCTCATTCATGAATTCATGATCCAAGGTCAGGCCCGCCTAAGTTATGACTCTCATTACCTCTCATTTGGACTGTGGCAAGAATCTCATAATTGGTTTTCCCACTTCTGGTCCCTACCCTCTCCAATTTGCCTTTCAGTTGCCAGATTTATCTTTTTGGAAACGTAGCTCTAATCCAGCCCACCCCCAGTCAAACACCTCTAATAGCTCGCTATTTATAAAGCAGCAAATAGTAGGCTCTCAGCAGCATCAGGGGGTGTGGGCTGGGCTGCCTGCTCCCCTCGTCCTACCTGACTGGCCCTGCTTTGGATCCCGTTTTACATGTCAGCCTCTGTATCGTTGCAGACTTCATAGGATTGGAATTCATTATTTTCTAGAGAATAAAGTAACCAGAAAGCAAGGTGTTTCAAAATCTCAGCGTTCAGGCCACCTTTTCCGTTGGTCTCCTTTCTGTGTTCTTTGCTCTAGCTCAAAGGAGCTGTTTTTTGTTTTGTTTTGATTCAGCGTATTATGTTGCTTTTAAATTAATTTCTTCAACTTGTAAAAACGGGCTCCAGAATCTGACAGACATGTGCTGAAATATTTGAATGTATCATGTACTAGCTGCGTGAAGCTGAACAAGTTACTTAATATCTCTGCACTTTAGTTTTCTGGTCTATAAATGGGAAGAAATATTAGTGCGCCGCTCATAAGATTTTTTAAAGGGTTAAGTTAGACACGGTATATGAAGCGATTAGTACAATGCCCAGCTTGTAGTAAACAATAAATTACTGCTGGTAAATATTATGCAAAATATTATCTTCATTAATTTGAGTTAAATCCAAGTGTATCAGTAAAATAAAAAGCAACCTTAACTTTGCTCAAGAATAAATTCCAATGAAAGACTGGTCTGAATTTGAATCAACAGTTGAGTTATGTCATTTATGTCATTCAGTGATTTTGATTTTTTTTTTTCATGGCAAGAAACACTAACTAATATAATGGGGTCCAAGAACAAACTTGAAAGCTATTCTTAATAACTTTCTGCATTTGCTCATGTTATGGCCTTTGCTTAGAGCTCCTCCCATTCCCGGATGTCCAGATCCTACCCATCTTTTAGAGATCAAACAATTCCTTCTCGGTGAATTGTTCCTCGGTTTCCCTCAGTTGGAACCATCTCTCCTTCTAGGTTCTGAAGGATCTGGCTCACTCTTATGGTGCTTGATCCCTACCCTATGTTGGTATTTCTTTGTAAATGTATGAATGCACCCTCCCAACTTGGAGAACCATGAGATTCATAAATCTGTCAACAACAAATATTTGTTAAGTATCAATTATGGGCCAAACACAAATCTGGTGAAGCAGCAGAAAACAAAATAAAGCCCCTGCCTTGCAGAACGGGCATTCCATTAGGGGCAAGAGGCAACAAACGGGTACATCTGTAATGTTAGATGGTGACTTTCCTATGGATAAAAGCAAAGAAGAGTGGGAAAAGAGAGAGTACAGGAGTGGGAGGAGTGCTATGAGGTCATGAGGGGAACCTCTGAGGAAAGAGCATTGCAGGTATAGGGATCAGCAAGTGCAAAGGCCCTGAGGTGAGAGCATGTTTGAGGAATAGCAGAGGCCAGCTTGCCTGCTGCTGAGTGGGTGGGTTAGACTGATAAGAAATGAAGTCAGCAAGAGCAAGGTATGAGAAGTTCTGTAGATCAGTGAATGGATTTTGACTCTTAGTCTTTTATTTATCCAATTAATTGTTTGAATACCCTCATGCTTATGTTAGCAGAAAGTCTTATTAGCTCATCTTTGAGGTCTCTTTTCCACTCCAAATTGTTCAACAACTGAGGACTCATTTGTTCAAAGGGATCAGTCCTTCTTCTAAGTGCCAAGAGAAAGAGGTCACTTTGATCAGCCCATTACCACTGTTGCTTTGGTTCTTCCTACATGGGATCCTCATGGGACACTTGTCTCAGACAGTCCCCCTTCCACTGTTGAAGCCAGGCCACAGTAGGGCCCCAAGTTTGAGCTGTAAGGCCACAGGTCTCATATGTCACAAACACATGCTCAGCCATTGTTAGTAAAGCTCCATCACCTTGCCCAGGGGCTGGGCTTGGAGTGGCCTCTTGCCTGGACTGGCCCCTCCCCCCTTCCCCCCCCCACCGATACTAACCTCCAGACACTGCCGTAAACTCAGCAGGACTCTTGTCTAGTGGAGTGGTGCCATACCCCCGTATGAGCCAAATTCAACTATACTCATTCAACACAAATGCACAAAGCTATGGATGTCAAGCCCTTCCTCAGGGTGACTTCACCTCTCAACACACAGGAGGAGGCTGGCGTACAATTTAGATTCCACCTCACCAGGCATCGAAAGCTTATTTCTTCCATGTACGGGAGGCTAATTGACAGGAGGAATCTGATTTACTTGAGTAAACTCTACAGCCTCCAGTTCAGTAAACGGCACTCAGCATTCATGGGATGAAATCTGATACATTTGAAATGACCAAATCAATCTTTCATTTGCCGTAAAGTGTTTTAAAATGGGCAACCAGTGAGATAATGATTTTCCTATTCCCCTCCAAGTAGCTGGGGACTGACAATGGTGTTTTCAGATTTCATTCAGACACTGTGATACTAGATGCTCTTCCATATTTTTTAATCCTCACCCAAGGACATGTTTATTGATTTGAGAGAGAGAGAGAGACTGATCAGTTGCCTCCCTTATGTGCCCTGTCTGGGGATTGAAGCTCTGACTGGGAATCAAACCTGCAACTTTTTGGTGCACATGATGGCACTCCAACCAACTGAGTCACCATGCCAGCCCTTGCATTTTGTTAGCTGGTCAGGAGAGGCCTTGAAAGGGGCCCAGGAGGCCAGCGGCAGGCACTGTGCCTGTACCGCGTGAGAGGGGAGATTGAGGGCAGTGGAAAGGTCCCCTTCTGACAGCCTGGACCCCAACAGCCGGAGAGACATTGGCAGGGGTGAGAGGGGGACTGGGAAAGCCATCAACACCTTTTAGGATCCCATCTGCTTGAATTCAGTTGGCTGGGAAGTTTAGACAGCTGCTCCCTTCCCACCTTGCTCCAGAGTCAGGGGCAAACTGTCCTCTGAACACCCAAAATGTTGCAGATCACCGAGGAGAAAACATTCACTTCCACAGCCCACCTGGGACTTGCATCATTCCTCTCGCGAGCATGAGAACCTGGTGCAGCTACTGTGACGGTTTCTCTTGAAGCTGTCCCCTGGTGCTCTGTTAATTAACAAGTCTCTTATTTAAACCCACTTGCTCCTCATCCTCCTGCTTACGATCCTGCGAGTCCTAATGCTGAACTGGGTGCCACCTCCTAGTTTCCATGACAACCAGCTATAATCACCCAGGTAAAAGTTGTGCCTTCACTATAGGCTCCTGGGAGAGAGAAAGAGGTGAAGAGAGAGAGAAGCTCTTATTTAAATACAAACACCCTCAACAATAGCTCTGCAAGTCAACTGATTTGTAAACTGATTTGCACAACTGCTTCTTTAGTAAAATTGCCTTTCATGCCCACACCCACTCCTGCTTCCATAAATCTGTCCAAGGAGCATTTTCTATTTATCTCTTTATATCAATTCACCTTTTAAAGGTCTGCTTCTGGTGAAGAGATCAGAATTATGATATGTTAGTCTTGACATTCCATTTAATTTAATCTCCTAATTTGTTTATATCTTTTCACTATAAGCCTCCTCCTTCCCCCAAGTAAAACACAAGCACCAAGTACACACACACACACACACACACACACACACACACACACACACCATGAAGCTCATATCCTTTCTTTGACCACATCAAATATTTGATTTCTAGGGCCATAGTCAAGCAAAGCCCACACTAAGGCCTGGGAATGTGATTCTACTCTTAACATCCAAGGTGAGGACTGGTCTATAATCTGAGGATGATTCTTGCCTTCCCAGATTCCTGCACAGAAACTTTCCTTTTGCCATTTTCTGAAGTGCTGCTGCTGAAGCCAAAGATCCCCCACACCCTTCCTGGACTATGCGACCAGAATGTGTGCCTCTGGACCCACTGTGCCATCATCTTCCCCATTCTCAGCAATCACACTTATGACTCAGGCCCGTTAAAGTGGGCCTGAAACACAGCAACTCTGACCTGTCTCTCCAGTATCACATTTAGATTGCTGCCTCGCCTGGCTGAGCCATGGTATGAGAGAAGCTGTCTTTGAGTTGCAATTTAGGATATAGTTTGAGGGTCACATTCTTCAGTCATTAACTCCAACCTGTCCATGGAGAATGGAAAGCCCAGTTCCCAGGTGGCAATGAACAGACACCTCATAGTCTCACCCTCTTTATTATCCTCATCTTCAGTCCACTCTTTTCTCTCGACACTATTTCTGAAAGGCTATACATGAAAGATAAGGAGATGGTTTTAGGGGTAAGACAATTGCAATGTCACAGTGAAAAGTGTGGCATCCATCCAGGCAGGAAAATATCATATGTGGTCACCACCAATACATAGTGAATCATTATGGGACCTGAGTGATCAGAGTTTCAGAATGTAGTACGATTGGCTTCTATTAATTCATTGTATTAGAAGTGCTTGCTGGCTCCTGAAAGGATGTGATAGGCGCCTTGATAAAAGTGGCTGGGCTGGCTTGCCCATCGGGCACAATATGCACAGTGCCCAGGGCCCACAATATATCTGGGGGAGGGCTGTAAAAATGTTTTAATTTCTTTTAAAGTCAGAAAAAAATATAATCCAGCTTGGATTGTATTCATCTTTACCTCAATGTAATCATAAATATACATAAATATTATATATATATATAATGGAAGAAAAGGTGTTTGTAGGCAAAAGTATCTAGGGCCCATGAAAGTCGTAACTCAGCTCCTGAGTCACTTCCAGGTATAAGCCCCCTCTGAACAACAGATCATACATGAGATGATGGCCTTAGATGCTAATAACACAGCATGCATGCAGCGGTAATTTAAAGAATCAGCAGTCAGAGTTGAGTGTAAAGCTATTTGTCTTTCTAAACTGTATGGTGTGTGTGTGTGTTGTGTTGTGTGTTGCTGAGTCTTCTACAAATCCAAATTCCCATATCCCTACCCTTGGTCAAGTAGCTTTCTTCTCAATTCTTTCTGAACAATTTAGACTTGTCCCTTATTTCCTGAGATACTCGGGAACCTAAGCTGGTCATTTCTCATTATGAAACAGTCCATGTTCCCAGCTCCCTGGAAAGGCTGGAAGGATGTTTTTGAAAGCTGGCTATTTTAGCTAAGAACGTTAATCATGCTGATTCTGCTGTCAACTGAGGTTACACCATCTGATCTTCCATTTCCCTTGTCATAATCATTTATGCTCTACTCCTTGACATGAGACATAAGTCCTTTTTATTATATTACACATTAAATACACCAGAACACACTAAAAACTCTGTTATCCAGTAAAATATAATATAAAGTGGGTCCATCTTGATCTCCTCTTAAAAGCATCTAGATACTGAGGGGTCTAAAGGCCCTGCTTGAGGTACTTCTACCTGCAGGGCAATGAGGAGGCGTGAATCCCACAAAGGCTATCATAAAGCTGCAAGAAATGACAAGGATTCCGTTTTTTGCAGAGGGAAGGTTCTGGGAGATTGAGTCAGTTTAGTATCTGAAAGAAAGGAAAACAACAAAGAATGGAAAATTTCCACACGCCAGGCCCTGTGCTAGGATCTTTACCGGATTATCTTCTCTGAGCCTCATAATCTTCCTGTTATCTTTATTTTGCAGGTGGAGAAACCAGCTTTCAAAGCGTTGAGTGACTTGCCCTAAGTCACAGAGCTATTAAGTGGTAGAAATAGAATTTAAATCCACGTGTGTGAGAGACCAGGACCCAGGCTCCTCTCGTCACGCCACGAGTCAGCGAATGTTTTCTGGGTTCAATACCAACGACTCAGCATCGAGGTCAGAGCATGAACGCAGCCGCAGACAATGTGCAAACAAACCTGTAAAACTGTATGTGCAGAATGGGGCAGCAGCAGCATTTGGCCCAGGCCCCGTAGTCTGCTTTACACTATAGGCTCACCCCCGGCTGCCAAGGGAATCACAGGGGAGCCTTAAGAACTTGTGATGCACAGAGTTCGTCCCATGTCAATTAACTGAGAATCATGTGTAAAGCAACCACGTGATCCCTACAAGTCTTCACAATGAAGAAGGCCTTCTCTACAGTTGTTCATGAATAACGGCAGCCAAGTTAGAGACACACACAAAACCAACACAACCTACAGATCATCCTCTCCATCTATCCAAATCCAGCTCTTCCTTCAGTCACCAACCTCCTCAATTACACCTTCTTTGTCTTCAGAAAAACAGAACCCTCCTTTATATGAACTCCTACAAGACTGGGTTGCAGAATTAAAGCAATTGCAAAATATTTGATATCATTGTCTCAATGGTTATTGAAAGTTCCTACTATTACGTAAACTTCCCAGTGGGTAAAGCTTGTCTTCTTGAACAGCCTGGGTCTATGGCTTTACTCTCAACATCGAGCAAAGTACTAGCTACAGCTTTCTCAAGAAGGACAGGAATGAAAATGTTGGGGGTTTTAAAATGGATCGGTATATAGATAGTTTGGTAGGATTCAGTAATATTTCTTTTATCTTCCCTGTTTTCCCCTAATCGACTCCTTCTTCAAATTCCCCATCTTGGTTAATATCCATCTTAAAGAGCTTGAATTGATTTAGACTTTTCTCCTTTCTCACATGCCACACCAAATCAGATAGCATCAACTGGTGGTTCTACTGTTAGCACACGCACGGAATCTAATCCTTATTCACCACCTGCTCTCCTACTGTCCTGGTCCAAGCTACCATCTCTCACAGGGATTATGGCCAAATTCTCTTAACTGTTTTCCCTGATTTTACCCTGGCTCGGAGCTCTGCTTTTTCTCAACACAGCATCCAGAGTGATCCTATTTGAAAAGTTTAACTGCTTAAAATATTCCAATGGCTTTTTAAAATTCTTGTCCAAGGATATGTTTAATGATTTTTTTTTAGAGAAAGGGGAAAGGAGACACACACACAGAGAAACATTGATGTGAGAGAGAAACAACAATCAATTGTCTCTTATATGCTCCCCAACTGGGGATCAAACCCAGAACCTAGGTGTGTGCCCTAACTGGAAATAGAACCTCCAGCCTTTTGGTATACAGGGTGACATTCCAACCCACTGAGCCACGCTGGCCAGAGCTCCAATAGTTTTTCATTTTACTCAAAGTAAAAACTAAAGGCATGCCATTATTTCTCTGACCTCAGCTCCTAATCCTCATCCCATCGTTCCCTCAATTTCAGCTCCCTTGGCCTCTTTGCTAAGCCTTAAATAAACCAAGCACGTTCCCATCTCAGGGCCTTTGCACATGCTATTTCTTTTTGCCTAACCTTTAATGCCGCTGACACCTATACGGTCACCTCTCACTGACTTCAAGTCTTTGTTCAGAGTCACTCAGCGAAGCCTTGGTTACCATGTGCACATCGAATCTCCCTTTCTCCTCTGATATACTCTATACCTCTCTCTTGATTCAATTTTCTCCACAATGCTTCCCACTTTCTGAGTTACTATATAACTTCTTGTGGTTTTTTTTTTTTTTATTGACACTCTCTCTTAACTAGAATGTAAGCTCCATGAAGGCAAGATCTTTGCCTTTTGGATTTACCTACATCTCCAGCGCCCAGAACAATGCCTAGCATATAGTAAAGAACATCTGTCACTGAGTAAAGGACAGGTTATCATCTTAATAAGAAATTTCCTTAGAACACATATGCCGGTATGATAGGCATCTGTGGTTTTGGTCCATAAGGTACAATTTACCTCTCTTAGGGTAACAGAAGCCTTCTGTTCTCTAAGATACCATGTTATTTGAGTAAAGAGATTTCTTTCACCTCAGCTCCAAGAGTGAGCACATGATTCTGGGTTTGGGTGCTTCTTGGCTATAGTCACTGAAGTTTGCTTAGCATTGAGCATGTCTAACTCAGGCCAATCCAATACTGCTGCGACCTGTCTGCTGAGAGAGTGGGGAAGATTATTTTTCCATTGAGTTTGCTAAGTTGGTAGAATAAGGATCTGGGGCTATTTCTCACCATATGGCAAGAGCCTATTAAAAAGATGCAGAGAAGCCACAGCCATCTTGAAAAAGAAGAGCAAAGTAGGAGGGAGCACAATACTGGACATCAGGTTATACTATAAAGCCATTATAATCAAAACAGCCTGGCACTGGCACAAAAACAGGCATATAGATCAATGCAACAGAACAGAAAACCCGTAAATAGACCCAAGACAATATGCTCAATTAATATTTGACAAAGGTGGCAAGAGCATACAGTGGAGTAAAGACAGCCTCTTTAATAAATGGTGCTGGGAAAATTGGACAGCTACATGCAAAAAAATGAAGCTAGACCACCAGCTTACACCATACACAAGAATAAACTCAAAATGGATAAAAGACTTAGATGTGACTCATGAATCCATAAAAATCCTAGAAGACAATGTAGGCAACAAAATTTCAGATATACGCACACAGCAGAATTTTCACTGATACAACCCCTACGGCAAGAGAAACAAAGGGAAAAATTAATACATGGGACTATATCAAACTAAAAAGCTTCTGCACAGCGAAAGAAACAAGCATCAAAATGGAAAGGAAACGCACTATATTGGAGAACATCATGGCCAAAGATATATCAGATAAGGGGTTAATTTCCAAAATATATAGAGTACTCATACAACTGAGCAAAAAGAAGACAACCCAATTTAAAAATGGACAGAGGACCTAAACAGACACCTCTCCAAAAAAGACATACAAATAGCCAAGAGACATATGAAAAAAATGTTCAGCATCACTAATCATCAGAGAGATGCAAATTAAAATGACTATAAGGTATCACCTCACACCTGCCAGAATGGCTGCCATCAACAAATCATCAAACAACAAGTGCTGGCGAGGGTGTGGAGAAAAGGGGACTCTAGTACACTGCTGGTGGGCATGCAGACTGGTGCAGCCACTATGGAAAAAAATATGGTGTTTCTTCAAAAATTAAGAATTGAACTTCCATTTGACTCAGTGATCCCACTTCTATATGTGTTCATAACAGCACTGTTTACAATTGCTAAGATCTGGAAACAGCCCAGTGTCCATCAGTAGATGAGTAGATTAAAAAGCTGTGGTACATATACACAATGGAACACTATGCAGCTATAAGAAAGAAAGATCTCGTATCCTTTGAGATGACATGGAGGGACCTGGAGAGTATTATGCTAATTGAAATAAGCCAATCAGAGAAAGACAAATATCACATGATCTCACTTATTTGTGGAATATAATGAACAGAATAAGCTTATGAACAAAATAGACCCAGAGACATAGAAAGGAGTAGGGTTCAGACTGGCAAATCTCAGAGGAGGGAGTTACAGGGGACGGAATAGATGAACCAAAGAACTTATATGCATGTATGCATAACCAATGGACACAGACAACAATGCTGTGAAGGGGAGACAGGATCAGGAGAGTGCCCGGGTTGGGGGGTGGGGGGGGCATCTGTAACAAAAATGAATTCATTAATAAATAAAAAAGATGCTTCTACCTTAATGCATCACTCATCTTAGTATCCCCTTGCTTAGCACCTGCCACATGGTTGACATTCAGGAGAGTTAGTAAATCAAAGAACAATTGAACTATTGAGAAAGTACGTTGTTTTTAGCATTTTATTGGGTCACAGACTTTGATGAAAGTTGTTCCCGCAGAACAATGCTCAACCATGCAATTAACACACACACACACACACACACACACACACACTGCATAAAATCTCTAATTCCTTAAAATATTTATAAATTTACAAGATGTCCATGAATCCCAGGTTAAGTACTGCTTTGAATAGTGCCACTGACATATATGGCTCAGCCAGGATTTTCATCTACGATTTCAATATCGAAAAGGTAATAAACACAATTTAACATGGACTATTGAGGCAGGTTAATGGATAGGCAGATTAGTGGCTAAGTAGCTTTAAAGTTAGAAGACTGCCTTTGCTGACAAATATATCTATATATGACTTTGGGTAACTTAATTAATGTCTTTGAGCTTGGCTCGAATTATAATAATTCAATCTTCCTCATATGTTTGTAGCAATGACTAAATTAATACTGCATGAATAGTAATTAGCATAGTTCCTGCAATATAAGAAACATTTAGTTAATGTTAGTTGCTAATGGTGTTAAAACCAGTTACAAAAGGTAGTGTTTTAAATAGGGTGGACTCATTTTGTCTACCATAGCTCGGGTGGAAATGCCACCAGCCAACAGCGAGGTAACTGGGATGTTTCATAACTTCTTTGGGTTCTAGCATTTGTGATATGAAGTTATATTTTCTATACATTATAAAAAGTTGATTTCTATAGGATGTTGCCTATAGGATAGTAATGGCAATTCTTCAATCATCAAGATCTTTATGTAAGTAAAATCCCTTGGACCAGCCGAAAGTTATAAGTTAAAAGGCAAGTTGGTTAAAAGTCAATCCAGTAGCCTGTGAAATCCCAGGTTATCTCTTTTGCGACTGTTAAGAAATTTGTACACTGATAATAAAACTGGTTATATTAAATTTTCAAACCACAAGAACTTTTTTTTTTTATCCTCACCCGAGGACATTTTTTGATATTTTGTTCAGATAGAGTGGGAGGGAGAGAGAGAGGGAGAAACATCGACGTGAAAGGGACACATCGAGTGGCTGCCACCCGCACAATCAACCAGGGCCAGGGACAAACTGCAACTGAGGTATGTGCCCTTAGCAGGAACCAAACCCGGGTCTCTCTGGACCACAGGCCGATGCTCTAGCCACTGAACCAAACTGGCCAGGATCAAAAGAACTTCTTTATTTGCTTGGGCAAATTTCCTAAGTGTTCATAGAGATCTGCACGTGCTGGGTGCTGTCCCAGGTGGGGAGGGCCGCTTTGCACCTGGAGTGAAAGCAATGTTATAATAGACTCCCCGATCCCTCCCTTTCATAATCCCGTCAGTACCTGAAGATTTTGCTATGGGAGTATTGCTGATGGTAAACAAGAACGTCCCTGTGTCAAGGCTCACCATTCAAGTTGAGTGGAGATGAACCATTCCTCATTCTCCCCATCTTAAGTGGTCTTGCTCTGAATCACGGCTCTCAAACTCAAACGTCTTCTGGAGCCACAGAGATAGCCTAAAAGTGAAGGAGGCTAGGTTTAGGAAAACAGAAACAGGAGATTTAGATCTCTAGAGGCTCCTCTAGAGATACTCAGATCCGTTATTTAAAACATCGTGCTTGCCAATGCAAACTCATCTATCAGCCACTAGTTTCTAAACACTGTTCTTAATGAAACCCAAAGGGAGAGGGATTGAATCCCTCTTTTTCTGCAAAGAGTCAGATCTTAAGTATTTTCAGCTTTGTAGGCCATGCATCCTCTTGTCACAAATAGTCAACTCTGCCACTGTAGCATGAAAGCCGCCATAGACATACTTAGACAAATTAGCACAGCTGTGTTCCAAAGGGATTCAGCCCACTGGCCACAATTTGCCAACGCCTGGGCTAAATTATACCTAACAATCTCCTTTTCCAGGAAAAAGGAAGGAAGTGGGTCATACTCATCTTCATATTCTTAGAACTAAGCAATATGTAGCACATGGCAAGTGCTTCCGGAAATGTTGGTAGATCCAATGACTTCAGTAGAAGGTGTATTTTTTTTTACATTTATCTTTTTTTAAATTGGTGTAAAATTGGTACATAGCATTATACAAGGTTCAAGTGTAAAGTATATAATTTGTATCTACATGCAGTACAAACTGATCATCACCAAAAACCTAATTTTCATCCATCACCATCAGGTTGACCCTCTTCACCCATTTTGCTCACCTTCCAGTCCCCTTCCCCTCTGGTTAACTACCAATCTGCCTTCTGCACCTATAAGTTTGTTTTTGTTTTGTCTTATTTGTCCTTTTGGTGTTTTTTAAGATTCTATATTTGAGTGAAATTATATAATATTTGTCTTTGTCTGACTTGTTTAATTTGGCACAATACCCACAAGGTCAATCCGTGTTGTCTCAAATGACAAGATTTTATTCTTTTTGTGACTGAGTTGTATTTTATTGTATATATACACCACGTCCTCTTTATCCATGCATCCACTGATGCTCACTTAGGTTGTTTCCATATCTTGGCTATTGTAAATAATGTTGCAATGGCCATTGGGAGATATATATATGTGTGTGTGTGTGTGTGTATACACATATATATGTGTGTGTATGTGTACATTGGGATATATATATATATATATATATATATATATATATATATATATAATTCAAATTATTATTTATATTATTCAGATAAATACCCTGAAGTAGGAGAGCTGGGTCATATAGTTTTCCATAATAGCTGTACCAGTTTTTTTGTTGTTGTTGTTTTAATCCTAAACCGAGGATATTTTTCCATTTATCTTTAGATAGAGTGGGAAGGAGGGAGAGAGAGGAACATTGATGTGAGAGAGACACATCAATTGGTTGCCTCCTGCATGACCTTGACCAGGACCAGGGACTGAACTGCAGCTGAGGTACGTGTCCTTGACCAGAATTGAACCTGTGACTCTTTGGTCTGCAGGCTGATGCTCTAACTGCTGAGCCAAAGCGGCCAGGGTTGTACCAGTTTTTAATCCCACCAACAGTGTATGATATTTCCCTTTTCCCCACATCCTGTCCTATATTTGTTATTTCTTGTTTTTTGTTTTGTTTTGTTTTATGATGGCCATTCTAACAGATGTAAGATGATATCTCACTGTGGTTTTGATTTGCATTTCTCTGATAATTAGTGATATTGCACTCCTTTTTGTATGCCTGTTGGCCAACTATGTATCTTCTTTGGAAAAATACCTGTTTAAAGACTCTGCCTAATTTTACAATATGCTATTTGTTTTCATGTTGTTGAGTTGTGTGAGCTTTTAATATAATTTGGGTATTAACTCCTTATAAGATGTAGGATTTGCAAGTATCTCCTCTACTTCACTAGGTTGCATTGTCGTTTTATTAATGGTTTTCTTAACTATGCATAGCTTTTAGTTTGATGCAGTCTCATTTGTTTATTTTTCTTTTTGTTTCACTTGCCTTTGGAATCAGATCCAAAGAAACACCATTTACAACAATGTCAAGGAGCTTAGTACCTATGTGTTCTTCTAGAAATATTATGGTTTGGGGTCTTACATTCAAGTCTTCAATCCATTTTAGTTAATTTTTATGTGTGGTATAAGATAGTGGTCTAGTTTTATTCTTTTGCATGTGGCTGTCTAATTTTCCCAACATAATATAATGAAAAAACTATTCTTCCTCCATATTATGTTCTTGGTTATTTTGTTATAAATTAATTGTCCATGTATGTGTGGGTTTAATTCTGGGCTCTCAATCCTGACTTGTTGCTGTGTGTTGTTGTTGTTGTTGTTGTTGTTGTTTTATCCTCACCTGAGGACATTTTTCCACTTTTTGTTCAGGTAGAATGGGAGGGAGAGAGAGAAAGAGAGAGAGAGAAACATTGATGTGAAAGGGACGCATCAAGTGGCTGCCACCCGCATGACCAACCAGGGCCTTGGACAAACTGCAACCAAGGTACACGCCCTTAGCGGGAACCGAACCTAGGACTCTCTGGACCACAGGCCGACGCTCTAACCACTGAGCCAAACCAGTCAGGGTTGTGTGCGTTTTTTATGCTAATACCATGATGTTTTCATTACTATAGCTCTATAGCTTAGTAGTATAGTTTGAAATCAGGGAGCATGATACCTCCAGCTTTGTTCTTCATTTTCTGGATTGTTTTAGTTATTGGGAGCCATTTGTGGTTCCATACAAATTTTAGAATTATTTATGCTAAAGGAGGTGAAAAAAATACACCTGCTACTGAAGTCATTGGATCTACCAACATTTCCTGAAGCATTTGATGATCAAGCTGGTGCCCAGAGCTCAAACTTTCTCTCCCAGACAAGGGCTGCAGGTGAAAGTCTGTAACTAGAGGCATTCTTCTCTCTGAGTAAAGTCCAGGGCTGGACTAGGTGAGCCCTTAAGTTCCTTCTAAGCTAGAAAACTTGAAGAAAAGACAGAAGGCAGAAAATAAACTCTCTTCAATGTATCCTGTATCCCAACTCCCAAATGCAAGTTTAAGTAGATTAGGAGAATCCAAGTAGGTAACTGTTTTGCACAACGTGTAAAATCTAGTTCTTCCACTGACTTGGAGTGATGTTTCAGAGGCTGGAACACGATTCTGCCTCCTGCTGAAGCCATCATCAATCCGCTTTGGCTAAAAAGTGCTACGCCATGCTCTGTGCGAGAGTTTAAACAGCTTAAACTCTGCTCTGAGAGAATGTAAAATGAATCCCTGGGCAAAACACCCATCACTGCTTCCTGCTACTGTCAAATAAAATGAGCAGCTGTTCCACTAACCAGCTGAGTTCCTAAAGCCACTGTCACCAGCACAGCCTGTGCATGGCTTAGGGAGGGAAAAGAGGAGAGAGGAAGGCCAAATGGAAAAGCCTCCAATCCTCTGATTACTGAAGCCAATATACCAAAAGGTAATTTATATCCACTGTCACTGCAAATAAAGGAGTCGAGCTCTGTTCTAGAAAGACTTTAAAAGCAGAGAAGGTGGCCTAAATGCTTTTTTGCAATTCATGCTTCCTTTTTCTTTCCCTACATGTAGCACTCTTGGGGCGGGGGGCGGGGGGGGTGGTCCTCTTCTGAACAGAAGTAGCCCAGCCTGTTTGCTCAGCCAAGTTCTCTTCAACACCTGTAGAGGAACAGCAACAGTCTTTGCGAACAAAAATTTGAGATTTGAAAATTCACTGTTTTTTATCCAGTCCACTGTCTAGATTTTCTAGTCACTGGGACAAAGGGTTAGGTGAGACTCTTCCTATGTGCAGGTGGATTGTTTAGAAGAAATATGGTAGAACACAGATGCTGCAGTCATCCTGTCTGACCTCTGACCAGCTTTGTGTCCCCATCCTTGGGCAAGTTACTCAGGTGCATTACGCCTCAATGTCCTCCTCTATATGGAAGCGATGAAACAAGCTCGTGGAGTTAGTGTGGACTCAGTGACAATACAATTCAGCATTAACAGAGCCTGGGATATGGAGTAGGTGCTCAGTGAATGTTGGCCAGGGTCCTTTGGCTGGAGTTCTATTGGTGAATAAGATGCATTAGTAGTTTCAAAAGATTTGTATTAATTTACATCTTTTTTTTTTTTTTAATCCTCACCTGAGGACATTTTTGCATTTTATCTTCAGATAGAGTAGGAGGGAGAGAGGGAAGGAGAGAGAGAGAGAGAAAGAGAGAGAGAAAGAGAGAGAAACATCTATGTGAGAGAGACACATCAACTGGCCGCCACCTGCACAACCCCAACAGGGGCTGGGGACAAACTGCAAATAAGGTATGTGCCCTTAGCGGGAACTGAACCCAGGACTCTCCCATCTACAGGCCGACACTCCAACCACTGACCCAAACTGGCCAGGGCTTAATTTAAATCTTGCTCTCCTATTTATGCAGACAAAGATCCTTCAAAATTCTTATTTGAATCTGTGGATACACACAAAGTTAACTTTTCTTTTTGGTCAACCAGTAAGGACACCCAGAAAAAAAAATTGTATCCTCTTTCTAATCCCCATGATGCTGCCAGGGTCAGAAATGGCATGTTTCAACAAGATGGCTTGGACAAGAGATGACAGTTTGATTAAAAACTTCCACTCGAAAAATTGCCCTATAACTTTGGGTCCCTAAAGCACAAGCAGGATAAGCCAGGTGGTGACCTCCGTCTAACAAATATAAATGACACAATTGTTTACTTGGTGCAATTTTAATTCAGCCTTAAAGCTCTCTACAGTCAATTCTGGAAACGGATCCCCTCTAATGGGAGATTAAGTGCCTCAAGGCAAAGAAAAAAAATTATTTTGATATTATGAGATCATAAGTCCTGGAAGCCACTAAATTACAGTGGCCCTGAATATATTTAAAAATATATTTTTAGATTTCAGTACAAAGTCTACTACCATGGTTTAAATATATACAAGAAGTTAATATTAGCCTGCGAAAAATCACAAGTGTGATTTTATTTTATTATTCTGTCTGTTTTCAGGACAAAATTTATCTGCTAAATACATTTTTTTAAACAGGTCAAATTGAATTAAGAGTAAGATTTTTTAAATGCTTCACCGAAACATTAGTTATTTAATTGTGTCATTTCTACTAAAAGCTCTTGAATATGAGCACTCGTTGAATTCTGTAAATTACTGAACCTACATGCTCTCATCATGAAGCCAAAGTCCGTGTTCATGAGCTGCTGTTTTTATTCAGAGACAGGCGCTGTTTTTTCAATAGCCTGCACCTGTCCCTGGGAATGTGGCCTGTGCAGGGGTCTGAAGGCTGGGTTACTATTTCACCTGTCCATATTTGGCTCAGGCCCTGACCCAAAGGGACCTCTGGATTTAAAATGTTATTCTCTTCCTGTGACGATGAGTATATTGAAAGACCAACAATCTCAACCTCTCTTTGGGAGTAAGGATAAGGGCGGAGTCTGGGAACCTTCCAGAAAAATGGTAATTAGGTTTTCAACCACACAAACAGCTGTCCACATCTCTTTCAAAGTTCCCCACGCACGTCAGACAGGCACACATATATGGCACCAAATGTCACACCCTGCAAGACATCCCTAGTTTTCCTTTGGCAGGTGAATGTTCTTCCTAAGGGTTCTGGCCAAGAGGGGAAAAGGAAGCGTCATGACTTCTCCTTGGCATTTTTTAATTAATTATCTATTTATTTAAAAAACTTTTATTGATTGATTTTTAGAGGGAGGAAAGAAGAGGGGTAATGAGAAAGAGAGAGAAACATCGATTTGTTGTTCCGTTTATGTATGCATTCATCGGTGGCTTCTTGTATGTACCCTGATTGTGGCTCGGACCCACAACTTTGGAATACCGAGACAATGCTCTAACCCACGGAGCTACCTGGCCAGGGCTCTCTGGCATTTTTTATATTAAGGGACTCCAAAAGGCCAGCTTCCTACTGACCTAGTCTCTTTTGAATTTTCTGAGGCCCAGGGGCAATGATGAATAGTGACCACAAGGACGACAGGTCTAGGCCTCTGTAAGTCCCCAAGGTAGACACGCAATTAAACTCTAACAGACCTGGATCATGATGGACACTCACCCTGTTGCTGAACCCCCCAAGAGAACGGATTGCAAAGCAACTGACCTTAATTTGAGCAATTGTTTTCCTCTAAACACCTTAACTTTCTGACCTCAGGTTTCAGAAATCTGTACTCTTGACTTCTTTGTCTAAATGTGATACTACTAAACAGCTATTGTACTTGGGGCTAACTTTAGCAAATTCTACTCTGTGAAACTGGAGTGAGAGCGAGAGCGAGGGAGAGAGCGAGGGAGCGGGCGGGGAGAGAGTCTGAGAGATGGAGACTGTAATCTTTCCATCTAGTCCACTGGCTGAGCAAGTGCCCAGGGTCAGGATGAAAAGAAAGCCTACTGCTCACTCAGTGCCTCCACTTCCTTCTCTAACAGCGGGAGCGCCTTGCAACAGTGTGGTTCTAATATTTAAAAGATGCGTATTTATTTTTTAAATGATGGCCACTAAAATTGAACCAACTATTTCATTGACACTCAACTAAAGTGGCAGCCATCTGCTCCAATGCTGAAAGGAAATCGTATTTGTGACCTCAGTGAGCCTGGGATGGTCTCACGTGGCTCTTTCCTGGAGGAGTTTTAGGAATAATGGTGCCTGGAGGTAGGGGGAGGGAGGAGGAATATCTGTAATACTTTCAACAATAAAGATTTAGAAGAAGAAGAAGAAGAAGAAGGAGGAGGAGGAGGAGGAGGAGGAGGAGGAGGAGGAGGAGGAGGAGGAGGGTGCCTAGAGGCAAAGTTTGTTTTAGATTTTCTTTAAAATGGAACTATTGCATAAAATGCTTCTCTCCTTTATTTTTCTCTGTAGCCAGTTTTCTTACACTGAGGCTGAGAAAGCATCCAGTGCTCACCTTATTCAAAGGACTTATTTATTTGTTTGGGCTTAAAATTGCACACGCCTCATACACCGCCTTAGGGGCCGAGAAGCCAGCTACCCCGTATTAATCACAGCAGACAACGTGTTGTGTTCAGCTCTGGTTCGGTCCTCAGGAGCATCTCACACGAGAGTTCGGGAAATTCGTAACTGATAGGATAGCTGCTGGCAGTGACTGATGAACTGCTGAATGATGCAGCCCTGGCTCGTTTGGCATTTGTATCCATGCCTTTGCTGAAAGTTTAGAGGGCGCATTGATTTCATTTGTGATGACACGAGTCTGGAAAGGATCGCAAATGCAATGCTGATAGAAAGAGGACCCATAAAGATCATGACAAGCTGAGAAATGAGACAAATCTAACCAGATGGATTTTAGCAGTAATAGATCAAAGAGTGTAGATCAAACAAGCCAGGACTCAGAGTCCATTCCAAGGAACTTATTCATACAAATCTCCACGTTTGGGATAATTAGTACAGGTACCTGGCGTGCATGTCTGGGGAGAGTACGGTTTAGCAGTAGCAGGTGTGCAGAAGACTTGAGAATCTTGGTTGAAAGCTAGATCCGGAGTACAGCATGGCTGCCAAAATCCAGCGGGATCTTAGTTTGCAGATATGGAAATACAAACAATGCGCAGTTGGTCCTGAGAACAGTGGGGGTTGGAGCAGCGAGGAGGTGGAGTGGAGGGAGGTCAATGGTTGTCCCTCCCTTGGTGTAGCGTGTTCTCCCGAAGCTTCCTGGGAATAAATGCAAGAACATTGTGATACTTGATTTCTGAAAAATGTTGTTCTTCTACCTTCGTATTTAATAGATAGTCTGAGTAGAAAATTTGGGGTTGGAAATATTCTCCTTTGGAGTCATGAAGGTAGTCCAACCATGGCCTTCTGGCTCCTATTACGGCTGCCGAGAAGCGCGGGGGCCCCCTGCTCCTGGGCCTCCGGAGGCTCAGCAGTGCCCCGGACTGTCACTGTTCCCGTCACCCTCGGAGGTCTGCTGAGGGACCATCATTCCGCTTCGCTGCTGACATCCCCTCTCCTGGTCCCTTTGTCCTTGTGGTCTGACACCTTTTAATCGAGCCACATACTATGACTTCTGTGGGTTTGGCAAGAAGAACACAGAGGTTACAAGGAGTTTTGTACGAAGTTACTATGGCAGTATTCTTCAGAGGAATGTTAATGGGCTGTGTTGCTTTGTTGAGCTTCTTAAATTATACTGTTAGCTATAGAACATTATTTAGAAATTGTTAAAATATGTAACTTTGGTCCATTGAGTTTATATTATCCATACCTATAATTTGTATTATAGACTTTGTTTTGTTCATGTGCAGGCTCTTTAGTCCTTGGGGATGAACGGCAGTGAACGAAGTGCTATAGATGCACTCGCTGGTATATGGAGGGCTGTGAAATGCAGTTCTGGCTTCAACAGATAAGCCAGTCAATTTAAGTCATATTAAATGAATTCACTTTTTAATACAGCTTTAATTTCAGCCTGGCTAGAAAGAGTCAGGGATGGCAGAGTGAAATTTAAAGTCTGTGACAATTTCTTTTTGGGATGTGATTTTCTAGCTGTGGGTCGGGGAGCAGCACGTGATGATCTGTTACAGGCGGTGCTCCGGGGTTAAAACAGAATCTCCGTCATTTACATCAGTCCCAGACCTTCTCCTTCCCAAACCAGGTTTTAATGGGTGTCCTCTTATATCTCATTTCTCTGAGCTGTTTCAAAGCTGTTGTTTTTACACCTTATTGACTCATGAGCCACAAACAGAAAAAGAAATGTGCAAATAATAAGTGTACAGCTCAATTAACCCAAAGCGAGCACACTCAGGTAATCATCACCCAAGTCAAAATACAGAACTTTGTCAATACCACATGAGCCCTTCATTTCCCCTCTCTCTTCCCCAGATATAACCATTATCCTGACTTCTAACAGCATAGAAGCATTTTGTGTGATTTTTTAATATAAATCTATTCATCCAAAGGGTTGTGTGTGGCTCTAGGCCATTCATTTAAGTGCTAAATAGTGTTCCCCTACTGGTGGGCATTAGGCTTATTTCCAGGTTGGGGGCATTATGAATCTTCCTGCTGGGGACAATTCTGTTTGGGTCTTTGGAGTCTATAGGCATACTTTTCTGTTGGGTATATATTCAGTAGTAGGATTATAGGATCATATACTATGTTTTCATTCAACATTACTATGTGATGTCAAACAGTTTTCCAAAGTGGTCATAGCCCTTCATATTTTGCCAGTAATGTGTTAAGAGTTCCCATAGGGCCACATTCTTGCTCAAGCTTGGTCTTCTCCATCTTTTTAATTTTAGCTATTCTGGTGAGTTTGTTCTACTATTTGGTTGTAAGTTTAATTTGTATTTTGGGGATTACTAAGGAGGTTGAACACCACATAATGTTTATTGACCACTTGCTGGAGTCATCCATTTTCCATTGGAGTGTTGGCCTGATCCATTGTTTTATAGGATTCTTTATGTTCTCCCATAAGTTATATATGTAACTTTTCTCACTCTGTGCCTTTCCATTTCACTCTCTTAGTAGTCCTTCTTGGTAAATCAGAGTTCTAATTTTCATGTTGTTCAGTTTATCAACATTTCCATTTATTATTATTACTGCTTTTTGTGTCGTTAAAGAAATCTTTGCTTATCCAAAACTTAGAAAATGTTTTCCCATCTTAGCTTCTAAACATTGAATTGTTCTACCCTTTTACTTTTAGATCGATGCTCTATCTACCTGGAATTGACGAGAATGGGATTTGAGATTGGATTTCATGAGCCTCATCAGGCTTCAGAAATCCCGCGGCTGAACAGCTTGCTTTCTATAACTTAGCGTTTCTATTTTATATCTCCTGAAAGAGATCCCGTAGATATATTTGGAGGGATTTTAAAATCATGTATCATATTCATGAAAAGAAAAATAAAAGCAATGATGTTGGCTAGTGTGTGGGTATCCACTGCTTGTCCCTCCAATTCATTCCGGATGCTTTTCCTTCCTGCTCCAGGCTCCCGCAGGCAGAAGCGCATAGACTTTATGAAAGGCTCCTTGACATTTGGATTCTGGTCAATTCAACAAATGGGGAGCGCTGAGAGAAAGAAGAGGTTGGAAGGTCTGAAGGGTGGGGTATTTATTCTCCACCCTGCAGGTCCCCTCCTTCTATCAGAGACCATGTGCAGCTCCTACCAGCCACCTTCTCATACAGCTACCTTCTCAGGGGTCTGATAATGACTCCTCCTTGACCCTTCAAGCAAAGGAGTGGTAGCTGCTCCCTATTCTTGTGGTCCAGAGGAAGTTCATTATCCTTTGCTGGTTGTCCTAAACCCTGACCACACCTTTGTAAATTGCCCCTTTATTAAACTCTCCTCAGTCCCCAATTTGAATGTACTATCTGGTCCCTGCTGGGACCTTGGATGATATAGTGATGGTATTCCTAAAACTTTTCTACCCACTAATAATTCAACTCCTCTTAATCACTTGTCAACTTCTAATCATCAATGCCCATGTTTTCCATCATAATGTCATCTCTGAGTCAAGGCCAACAAGAGTATTAGTGATGCTGCATTTCTTTTTATTTTTTAAAGATATGTTTACTGCCCTGGCCCGTTTGGCTCAGCAGTTAGAGCATTGGCCCCCGGATCAGAGAGTCCCGGGTTCGGTTCCTGCTAAGGGCTTGTACCTCAGTTGCAGTTTGTCCCTGGCCCCGGTTGGGGTCATGTGGGTGGCGACCAGTCAATGTGTCTCTCTCACATCGATGTTTCTCTCTCTTTCTTCCTTCCTCTCTCCATTTCACTCTATCTGAAGACAAATGCAGAAATGTCCTCGAGTAAGGATTTTAAAAAAGATGTTTTTAGTGATTTTTTTTTTTTTTTTTTAGAGAGAGAAGGGAGTGGGGGGAGAGAGAGAGAAAAACATCGATGTGAGAGTGAAACATCAATTGGCCATTTCCCACACTGCCCCCCCCAACCAGGAATTGAGCCCACAACCCTGGCATATGCCCTGACCAGAATCGAACCAGCAACCCTTTGGAGCATAGGACAATACTCAACCAAGTCATGCCATCCAGGACATGATGCTTCATTTCTTAAATAAGAGCTCCACTAGTTTCTGGAATTTTCTTAAAAATTGCGTGCCCATTTTACAAGATTTGATGCACAGAGCATGACAGTTATATCACAACAGCTGCCTGGCCAATAACAAGATGCTTCCTGATTTCAAAGATAGTAAAAAAAATTTAAATATGTTTGTTATAATCAATGAAATACTAATTATAATAGTGAAGATGATGACTATAAAAAAAATACTGTCCTCGGGATCACAAATCTAGGCAGTGACAGAGCTGGGATTCAAAATCAAGTATATCTCATGCCAAAGCCAATCACCAGAGCAAGGCTCCAAACATGAACAGCCAACATCGGCCCCACACATAATGTCTTTGAGCAACACAGTGAAGAGCTTCTGCTCTGGGAGTCACAGAGCAGGTTCTGAGGAGGTGGTGAAGTACCACTGAACAGAAGTGCATTTTCCCCATCACTGATGGTACTCAAGCATCACACTTAAAAACTATTCTAGTCTCAGCCCTTCTCAGGTCCATTGACATCTCTCTCTTCCGGGAAGTTGGGTAAACCACAGTGCTGCCCAGAGTCAGGACCATGGGCCAGCAGCATCAGCATCTCCTGGAAATTTGTTAAAATATCACCTGATCCCATATCTGCTAACTCACAAACTCTGAGGTAGGGACCTGGCAATCTTCATTTTAACAAGTTTCCAGGTGAAATTTGTGTACGCCAAAGTTTGTGAAATGTGAATATATGGTATTTTTTGAAAATGTGGAGGTCTATCATGACTTCCTCATACTGGGATTTAATTATTGGACTAAAAGGTTAAAAATGCAGTAAGTCCTAACTTAATATCATCAATGGATTCTGTGGATTTAGGCCAAACAATGTATAACACAACCAATTTTACCATAGGCTAATTGATATAAACAAGAGTTAAGTTTTTATCACATCTCATCTGTTACAACAATGTTGAATGAAACAATGTTATTCAAGGACCTGCTGTAATGCATATATTTTGTTACACATCGAATGTTACAAAGATGTGTAAAATTTATCATTCTCTCCTCTCCAGTCCTGATCTTCAGAGGTAACCAAGGCTAACAGTGCAACATAATCCATTCACACCAATCTATGTTTATTCACAAATACACAAACATACATATACTCCAATATAGGTCCCCCCCCCTTTTTTTCCAAATTTTTTTTTTTTTGGTTGTTACAAAAATGAATTTATATCCCAATACGCACACTGCTTTACAATCTGTCCTTTTCACTTAATACATCGTGGACATCCCTCCAGATCAATACATGTAGTGCTAATTTCTTTTCCTTAGGAATTATAAGATATTCCAAAGCATAAATGCTTCATATTTTATGCAATCACTTGTTATTTATAGACATTCAGTATATTTCCAGTTTTTCACAGAGGCTAAATTATGTGAAAATAATTTCTGGCCTTGCATCTAATCACAGGCTAAAACTGAAGCTATAAAGGCAAATATATGAGAGTATTCTTGTGCATAAAGAAGAGCCTGTGAAGATGGCCTGAGCTACTCAACCCAAGCTCCTCTGCCTTCAAATGTTCAACAAGCGCGTGTCGACTGCCTTTTCTGGGACAGTCACTGTGCTGGCTGTTGGGGTGCCATGGTAGACCAGCAGACAAGATCTTGATCCTCCTAGAACTCACTCTCCTGGGGGGTGACACAGAGGTGCAGATGGCAACTATAATGCAGTGTGATGAATGTCAACAGAGGTGCCAAGTTCTTGGAGGAGATGCCAGGTAATCTATAGCCCACCAACTGAATAGGAGTGAGTCGGATGAAGGAGGGGTAGTATTCAAAACAGAGAGCAGCGTGGTGAGTTTGCAAGAATTTCAAGTAGGTGAAGGGAGGAGAAAGCTAGAGGCACAAGCAGGATCCTAGTCATGAAGCCACTTGAAAGTTTCAACATTCTTCTGAAAAATACAAGAAGTCTTTTTCAATATAACAGAGGGGTTTCTGTCCCTTATATAACACCTCTCATTAGAAATCAGAGGAACTGCATTAGGCGGAAAAATGAGGCAGGAAAGAGACTTGGACACTTGAAGTTGAATATCATGCCAGATCTGAATACATGAAATAAGGGGCATTCAATAAGCCCAGGATGGGGCACCCTAATCAAGATCATGGGTTTAGTTTGTACCCTGGGTGAAGTCTGCTGGCATTCCCATTGATTCTCTCTCACTGAAAATCCAAAATCTTTAACATGGGAAAAGTGCTTCCAACCAATACTTGCAGAACACCGACCGGGTGTTAGATTACAGGGATATAATGAGGTGCAGATTTTTGTTCACTATATGCCATGAATATATGATTCTCCTAAGGACAGACTACATGTCCGGGGGACCTGTGCCATGTGTAAGCTTGTGTTTGAGGAAGATGAAAGTGAGACATGCCTGTCTGGGAGGGAGCTACATCACTGAGACAGAGGAGATGAGCTTTAGCAGCTACCAGAAATGAGGGAAGAGGGTAAGATGGCTTTCCAGGAAGTCTTGTTAAAACTTTACGCAAAGATCTCTCCTACTTCTCAAGACCCGCTAGTTGGACCACTGTTTATTTGCATGAGAAACTGCACTGAGCAGGGCCATGTTTAGGCCGGTCACATATCTACTATCTTATCTAACCCCAGCCTAAAATCTATTCAGTAGCCTTAAGGCTAAGTGCCCTGTCCCAGGGCAGGAAGCCACACAATGACAATAAGGACATTCAGAGACCAAGGGGTGCTCTGTTCATTTCTTCGTAACTGTTTTCCATCCATGTGACTGCCACCATCCTCCACAGAGGTCTGTGACATGGCCTTAAGCAAGGCATTCAGTGTGCCTGTTTCCATAACAACCCATAAGACAGTTACACCCCCCTCCTCTCTCTCCAGAAAAGTGGGCCTTGGGGTTCCCTAATTCCATGCTGCGCTTCTCAGAGTTCCGAGTGCAGCCTCTTAGAGGATCATTCTATCTTATATGAGGTCACTGTATTGGAAACAATATAGAAAGGAATCAATACACCCTGGGGAGTCAGTGTTCAATGCACCTCCACCCTCCACCTCTTCTCACAGGTAACCAATTTGATGTTTATCTCTCCGAAATTGTTTATACACACACACACACACACACACACACACACACACACACATACACACACAATATACATTATTTATAGCAAATATAATATTTTACTATATACTCCATAAGGTAAATTGCTTTTTTTGAAACAATGTGTCAAGGATATTTTTCCATGTCAGTACATGTAGAACTACCTATTCTTCTTAACTGTTAGACATACTATAGATGTACCAGAATTTAATGAATCTTCTGTTAATAAAATGTAACATATTTTCAACCTTATACATAGGTCTACAGAGATAGAGACATAGCATAGTGTATAGATACAATCTACTCTGTAGGTTAATGAAATTACTGGCCCCAAAAAAGAATGCATTTAGAAATCTTTCCCCACACTCTTGCCCTAACTGGTTATTTCCAATTAATTCTTTTAATTTGTGTCCTTCTTAGAGGAAGGCCTTTCTCACACCAATGTTACAACAAATTTCCTTGCATTTTCTATTATAGTTTTTTTTTTTTTTTTTTTTTTTTAATGCTAATGGTTTTCTAATCCAAAAGTCCATAGATTGCTTCCTAATCCAGCCTGCTGCCTGTTTTTGTAAGTTAAGTTTTGTGGGAACACAGCTACGTCTATCGCTTACGCATTGTTGGTGACCGCATTTGCACTATTGTGGCATGGGTATTTGTGACAGAAATTGTATGGCCTAGAGAGCTGGAAATATTTATTATCTGGCCCTTTTATCGTTTGTTTTTGTGAGGCAGGAACCTAACTTTATCTTATCAACTGACATAAAGACATTCAGTAAGTGGTTCATCTTTTTTCTACTGACATGAAATGTCACCTTTGTCTTACAACACATTCCCATACGTCCATGGATGGGGCTCCTTCTGGCTCTGTTCAGCATCACTAGTCTTTCCTGCTAACCATCCTCTTTCTTTCTTTAGTTCTAAACTTGTTTTCAATAGTTTTGCAGTGTAAGTTTTTTCCTATGTTTGTAGAGAAAGTCCTCTCTTGTCCTTTGTCAAAAATATTTTTTTGTATTCACTTTTGTTTTCTCTCAGATGAATTTCAGAATCTGCTTTAAAGATTCCAGTGGGGTTTATAGTCAGTATTTCACTGACATTAATTTGGGAGAGAACTGAAATTGTTACAATACTCTATGACAATGACTATTTCCTCATGGCCTCCCCCACATGAAATATCATTTTTTTACCCTTGCCAATCAATAGATATTAATGGTGTTTTATTTTAATCATGAATAAAGATAAAGTAGGTGCTTTTATTTTATCGATAACTTTCTCCAGCTTTTTTTTTTTTTAACCATCTGTTAAAATGAGGCATTGCTTTGTCATTAGTTGATAGACGTGAAAGACAAGAATTTTATTTCATCACCAGTAGTGAAGATTCCTATGCGGTAGAAAACAGTTTTAACAGTTGGTCAGTTGAAAGACATGGAGCCCTAAAAATAAGATCTTTAACAAACATCCTCTCCATCGACTCAATATTGCTGCTCCAAAAGGCTCCAGTATTTCCTAAATTAAATTTTAATCGACAGGCTGCATGAACAGGAACAAGTAATGCTCCTTCTGCCTGCAAGGCAGCCGGGAATAGCAGCTCTCTCGCTCTCCCCTCGGGGAGAGCCACTGCGATTAGACCGGGGGGAAGCTGAGCTACCGTCCAGGCCCCGAAAAGGCCTCCCCAGTCCTGCCAAGAACTCTGAGCCCTTCGGAGTGGTCCCCAGTCAGGGCAAGGGGCTGGATATTTCTGCCTCTGTGTTGAGTAGTCACGGGAGGGGGCTGCTCCCAGAGCGAGGACATGACCTTGAGCTGTTTTCAGCTGAGCACCATCATCTGCCAAGACTCCCAGCGCCTAGAGAAATGAGTGTCTCAGTCCTGAACTGGGATCTGGGTGGCACAGCACAGGGCACAACATCTACCACATGGTGTGTATGTGTGTTTTTAAACAGTTTATTGATTTTTAGAGAGAGAGGAAGGGAGAGGGAGAAAGAGAGAGAAACATTAATGTGAGAGCATAACTTTGATTGGCTGCCTCATGCACACTGGCTACCAGGGATGGAGCCTGCAACCTAGGCATGTGCCCTGACTGGGAACTGAACCGGCAACCTTTCGGTGCATGGGATGACATCCAACCAACTGAGCCACACTGGCCAGGACTACTGCATGGACATTTTCTCATATATTTCCAAGCTTTCCTATGAGCTGAAAATTCAAATTACCTTCAAATGCATTGTCCAGCTTTGGCATTTAAACTTTTATGCAAAACTGTCACACATACGTAACACTTCATTTCTTCCAAGGACATCCCAGAATTCACAAGCCAGATATGAGGGAAGGATGGCTGCAGAATTATGCTTTTACCAAAGCCCCCAAATGTATAATTCAAATAAATGAGAAAAAAAGACTTCACATGTTTTTAAAGAAAACCTAATACAGTTGATGAATTAGCACTTTGTTGTGTTTGTGCACCACTTTTTTACATGCAATATATGCAAAAATACTACAAGGACATTTTGCAATGAGTCAAATTATGGATTGTAAAATTACTCATGTGGTCTTCGATAACAACATTGATAGTTGTGATGATCATTGTATAGTGCTTTAGTGTTCACAAAATACTTTCATATCATCCACTTGCTGAGTCTAATGAGAAGCAGGAATTATTATAAATCTGAGGCTTAGAGGTGAGGTAATCCATTCCTCTGTCCAGATCCTGCAATAGCCATGAATGCTCAGTCTGCTTCTCTCTAGATCGCTCCTCCCTCTCCTTCCTCACCCTCTCCTCTCCAGCTTCACCCCACCATCACCTAGTCCAGGCTCATTCTGTTGATATGCTCTAAGATCTTCCTTTCTTGGGAAGGACCTGTGCCCTGCTTCATCTTTCTCCACTTATCTTTATTAAAACCTGCTCTCAGCTGACTGTCCCTGGGAAAGGGACTCATAAACCATTTTATACCAAGCTATTAATTCAGTGATGAATAAACTGCCTTTTATGCCCATCCCCAGGTATATATTATCCTCTGGCATATGTTATCTGTATCGCAACAAATAGGATCACATTATGTTGGAGCACTGAACAGGTTCATAAGAAAGACATTTTGGAGACAAGAGGATCTGTCCAACTCCTGCCCCCATCCTGTTTATGTGATTTTACTGAGGCATCAATCATGTAGAGCACTGGACTTGGAGTCCAAAGAATTAGATTTGAGCCCCTGCTCTTGGGTAGGTACGTAACTTTGATGGCCTTGACCTCCTCACGTCCTAAATGAGAAGACTGATTGATGTTTCATTTTGCAAAGTGCCTGGAGGAACCAATGGCACAAAAGTCTCAGTATTATAGCTGTTTTGTCAAAACTCTGTGTCTAGAGGAACTTGTAGTTGGACATGGTCCAAGGGTGATGCTAAGAGCTCACTGCCCCATGGGCTTGCCACCACCGGCCACCAGGGTCCCAGGAGGAGCCTCTGGCACATGTGAGCTGCACAGCAGAACTGAACTCTGCCATTAGGTGATATTGGTGGTTAGCTCTTCTCTGTATAGAGCTGTCATTACATGTTTTACTTTGTCTGTCCTCGACTATATGACAGAGATAATATCATCGGAATACCTCCTGAAGCATTTATCCTCTCAGCAATCTATTTCGGTAATGCAATCCTCTCTGCCACTAATGCTGTGTTACGGTAAGGGAAGGGGAGCGTGAGTACTTCATAGAACAAGGGAGGTGGAAAAGCAGAGGGGGCATAACACAGGGGCATCAGGTAGGAAGGGCGGGAAGAGGTCCTTCTGCCATATAGATGAGGTTCAGACATAGCAACCAGACATTGCTGCTCTTTGGGGTTAACTCAGTGTGTGTGGCAGACAGGGAGTGAGATTATAGAAAGCCCAGAAAGAATGAAGGGGTTGATATGACATCCTTTACAAACACCGGTGTCCAAAAGTAAAAGACAAGTGGTGATATGAAAATTTTGGGGCACAGTGTGATAAGACAAGGTCCGTTACTTTCCTGCATTCTGAGTGTGGCAGGGAAGGAATCTAGAAGTTCTTGGGCCACAGGGAAGGCAGCTGAGCTCGCTGCTGTGATCAAGTGCTAAGGTGAAGGGCAAAGTATTCCTCTAGCAGAGGGCTGAGAGTAGGCTGCCCGTGCTGCCATTTGAATGGAATTCACAGCCAGACCTCAGTGGATCAGCAGCACAGTGACAAGAGAGTGAGGGCTCTGTCCGAGGGACCCACCACGCTTGGACTGCCCTGAAAGAGGAAATCACAGTTACTCCAGCCAAGAACACTAAACAGTGGATGGAGAGAGGGCAGAGGCCACTGATGCCCAGACCCCAGGAGAAATAAATTACAGCTCCTTTAGGGGCCAGGAAAAGTCCCCAGAGAAGGAGAGCACTTGAGTCACAAGTCTTGCCATCAATACCAAACTTCTCTCTGCACTTAGACTATAACTTGGAAGGAGGAAAGGGAACCTTTGAAGAAGAAAAACACTACACATATGTGGTTCAAAATTTAAATTGATTTTCTAGCTAAAGCAAGGCAGAAGAGATTGGGTTATGCTTAATTGGCAAGTTGAACTATCCTCACCATCAGTGAGCAAGATACATTGCAAGGAAACTTAATTCCAGCAGGTGTAATAAAGAAATCTCTGGGATTCCAAAATGGCAGCGGAGTGAATGGAAGCTACACAGACCATCTTCCAGGACCAAACTGGAATTACAACACAAATAAAGACAAATAGTCAGGAAAAAGCAACAGAAAAGCATCTTGGAGGACCACATAACCAGGGACGCTGACTCAATCCTGGTATGCTTGTGAAGACGTGAGAGGGGGGCTGGGAGCCCACCGTCGGCAGCGGCCTTAGCTGTGAGCAGCAGCCTCAGGTTAAACTCCCAAGTGGCTCCACAGCGCAGAGCCGGGACAGAGACTAAAATAGCCACAGCCACTTACCGTGGGCTCTGGCAGAGGGAGGGCAGACTGAACTGGAACTGTGTGGGCACACTCAGGATTTGGAGGGCGCTCAGAGCTTTTGCTGAGTTGCGGCCACGCAGGATGGTGGTCACCTTACTCCTTCCCAGGGCTCTGGGGAGAGGCGGAGGCCCCTGCAACAGAGATTCAACCCCACCTGATGACCATTGAAATGCAAATTGAGGCTCATTACCAACCAGCATCTGCCCCACCCTCAGGAAATCCCCTTATGCTGAGCACCTGAGGGAGTTTTTCATTCAACTGAGAAGCCAACGCTCTTCAGGTAACTGCTACTGATAGCTCCAGGCAAAAAGCTAGAGGATAACTGTACCATCCCTGGGCTAGCAAGTCTAACCAGGAAAGTAAGACTTGACAGTGGTGTTTAATGTGGGTCCTCTCTGGCTTATCCAAACACAGGAGAGAAAGCCACAAACAGCAGAACACCAACACACACAGGGAAAATTTGGCAGGCTCCAAAGCCCACTGTGATAGCCAAAATGGTGAAACAAATCCCAAATGAAAGAACAAGAGACCTCTGCCGAAGATGAGATAAATGAGGTGCAGTTAAACAAGTTAACAGAACTAGAATTCAGAGCCATGATCTTGAGGAAGCTCAACAGCATGTATAAGGACATGAGCACTATGAGTAAAGACATAGAAATGTTGAAAATCAACCAGTTGGAAATTAAAAACCACCAAGAAGAAATCAAGAATGACATATCAGAAATAAAGAACACATTGGAAAGCCTAAATAGCAGAGTAGAGAAAGCTGAGGACCGAATCAGTGAATTAAAACATAGGGTAGAAAAAATCAAACAATCAGAAAAACAAAAGGAAAAAATAATTAAAAAACAGGAAGACAGCTTAAGAGAACTGTGGGACAACTGGGAACATAATAACATTCGCACCATAGGAGTCCCTGAAGAAGAAGAAAATGAGCAAGGGTTAGAGAATATATTTGAAGAAATAGTGACAGAAAACTTCCCTAATTTGGTGAAGGAAGAAGACATTCAAGTTCAAGAAGCACAGAGATCCCCAAGTAAGAAGGACCCAAACAGGCCCACACCAAGACACATAGTAATCAAAATGCCAAAAATTAAAGACAAAAAGAGAATCCTAAAAGCAGCAAGAGATCAGCAACAGGTTACATACAAAGGAACCCCCATAAGGCTCTCAGCTGACTTCTCAACAGAAACACTACAGGCCAGAAGGAAATGGCATGAAGTAATCAAGGTCATGAAAAACAAGGATCTGAATCCAAGAACACTCTACCCAATAAGGCTATCATTCAAAATAGAAGGTCAAATAAAAAGCTTCCTATAAAAAAAAAAAAAAAAAAAAAAGGCTAAGGGAATACATTAGCACCAAACCAGCACTACAAGAAATGTTAAAAGGACTGCTGTGATTAATATAAAAAATAGGAAGAAAAATATAACCACACTAAACAAAAATGGCCAGAAGGAAATGGCATGAAGTAATCAAGGTCATGAAAAACAAGGATCTGAATCCAAGACTACTCTACCCAGAAAGGTTATCATTCAAAATAGAAAGTCAAATAAAGAGCTTCCAAGACAAAAAAAGCTAAGGGAATACATTAGCACCAAACCAGCACTCCAAGAAATGTTAAAAGGACTTCTGTAATTAGCAGGAGAAATAGGAACAAAAATATAACCAAACTAAACAAAAATGGCAATAAATAAGTACATATCAATAATCACCTTAAATGTAAATGGATTGAATGCTCCCATAAAAAGACAGAGTAGCTGATTGGATAAGAAAGCATGACTCATCTATATGTTGTTTATAAGTGACCCACCTCACAACAAAAGACTCACATAAATTGAAAGAGAAGGGATGGAAAAAAATCTTTCAAGCAAACGGAAAGGAAAAAAAAGCTGGGGTAGCAATACTCATATATGATAAAATACATTTCAAAATGAAGGCCATAACTAGAGACAAAGAAGGCTACTACGTAATATTGAAAGGATCTATCCAACAGGAAGATATAACCTTGATAAACATATATACACACAATATAGGGGCACCAAAATATATTAAAAATCTTCTGGAAGAATTCAAAGGAGAAATCGATAGCAATACAATCATAGCAGGGGACTTCAACACCCCACTGACATCACTGGATACAGATCATCTAGACAAACAATTAGCAAGGAAACAGAGACTCTAAATGAAGCACTAGAACAAATGGATTTAATAGATATCTACAGAGAATTACACCCCAAAACTACAGCATTCACATTCTTCTCAAGTGCACATGGGACATTCTCAAAGATAGACAACATGTTAGGATACAAATTAAGTCTCTACAAGTTCAAGAAGATTGAAATCATATCAAGCATCTTCTCAGATCACAATGGCATGAAACTGGAAATCGCAACAATAACATGCAAAGACATTTGAACACATGGAAGCTAAATAGCATGTTATTAAACAATGAATGGGTTACCAAGGAGATCAAAGAAGAAATTAAAAACTTCCTGGAAACCAATAAAAGTGAACACACAACAAAACAAAATCTATGGGATGCAGAGAAAGCAGTTCTGAGAGGGGAGTTCATAGCACTACAGGCCTATCTCAAGAAACAAGAAAACTCTCTAGTAGGCTCTCTAACATCACAACTTAAAGAACTAGAAAACAAACAAAAAGAAAACCCCAGAGCAAGTAGAAGGAAGGAAATAGTAAAGATCAGAGAAGAAATAAATGACATAGAGTCCAAAAAAACAATTCAAAGGATCACTGAAACAAGGAGCTAGTTTTTCGAAAAGATAAAAAAGATTGATGTACCCTTAGCTAGACTCACCAGGAAACAAAAAGAGAGAACCCAAATCAACAAAATCATAAATGAAAGAGGAGAAGTAACAACTGACACCACAGAAATACAAAAGATCATTAACAACTGCTATGAACAATTATATGGCAACAAATTCGACAATCTAAGCAAAATGGACAAATTTCTAGAAACACATAATCTCCCAAAACTGGACCAGGAAGACATAGAAAACTTGAACAGACCAATAACAACTAAAGAAATTGAAGATGTAATCAAGACTCTCCCAGCAAACAAAAGTCCATGCCCAGATGGCTTCACAGGGGAGTTTCACTGAACATTCAAAGAACTAACACCCATTCTCCTCAAACTATTTCAAAAAATTCAAGAAGAAGGAAGACTTCCAAACTCGTTTTATGAAGCCAGAATTATTCTAATTCCAAAACCAGAAAAGACACTACGAAGAAAGAAAACTACAGGCCAATATCCCTGATGAACATAGACGCCAAAATCCTGAACAAAATACTAGCAAATCGGATCCAGCAATAGATCAAAAAAATTTTCACCATGACCAAGTCGGATTCATCCCAGGGGTGCAAGGCTGGTACAATATTCACAAATCAACAAATGTGATACACCACATAAATAAAATGAAGAATAAAAACCACATGATTATATCAATAGATACCAAAAAAGCCTTCGACAAAATCCAGCATCCATTTCTGATAAAAATGCTCAGCAGGGTGGGAATAGAGGTATCATATCTCGACATAATAAAGGCCATATATGAAAGACCTACATCATACTCAATGAGCAAAAACTAAAAGCATTTCCCTTAAGAACAGGAACAAGACAAGGATGCCCACTTTCACTGCTCTTATTTAACATAGTACTGGAAGTCTTAGCCACAGCAATCAGACAGGAAGAAAAAATAAAAGGGATCCAAATTGGAAAGGAGGAAGTGAAACTGTCGTTATTCACAGATGACATGACACTATACGTAGAAAACCCCAAAGACTCCATCAAAAATCTACTAGACTTAATAAATGAATTTGGCAAAAAGTAGCGGGATACAAAATTAATGTCAAGAAATCAATGGCATTCTTATACACCAATGATGAACTCACAGAAAGAGAAACTAAGAAAACAATCCCATTTACCATTATGGCAAAAAAAATTAAGATACCTAGGAATAAACTTAACCAAAGAAGTAAAGGACCTATTCACAGAAAACTACAGGTCATTGAAAAAAGAAATAGAGGAAGATATAAAAAAGTGGAAGCACATACCCTGTTCATGAATTGGAAAAATTAACATTATTAAAATGTCCATACTACCCAAAGCAATCTATACATTCAATGCAATCCCCATCAAAATACCAACGACATACTTCACAGAACTAAAACAAATACTTCAAAAGTTCATATGGAACTAAAAAAGACCTCAAATAGCCACAGCAAGCTTGAAAAAGAAAAACAAAGTTGGAGGGATCACATGACCAGATTTTAGGTTATACTACAAAGCCACTGTAATCAAAACAGCCTGGTACTGGCACAAGAACAGGCATATAGACCAGTGGAACAGAACAGAGAACCCAGAAATGGACCCAATTAATGCTCAATTAATATTTGACGAAGGTGGCAAGAACATACAGTGGAGTAAAGACAGCCTCTTTAATAAATGGTGTTGGGAAAATTGGACAGCTACATGCAAAAAAAAAAAAAAAATGAAACTAGACCATCAACTTACACCGTACACAAGAATAAACTCAAAATGGATAAAAGACTTAAATGTGACTCATGAATCCATAAAAATCCTAGAAGAAACTGTAGACAACAAAATTTCAGACATCATATGCACACAGCAGAATTTCCCTGATACATCCCCTAACGCAACAGAAACAAAGGAGAAAATGAACACATGGGACTACATCAAACTCAAAAGCTTCTGCACAGCAAAAGATACAATCATCAAAATGGAAAGGCAATCCACTGTATGGGAGAGCATAATTGTCAATGATATATCAGGTAAGGGGTTAATTTCCAATATATATATAGTGCTCATACAACTCAACAAAAGGAAGACAAAGAACCCAATTAAAAAATGGGCAGAGGAGCTAAATAGATACCTCTCCAAACAGGACATACAAATGGCTAAGAGACATATGGAGAAATGCTCAACATCACTAATCATCAGAGAGATGCAAATTAAAACAACAATGAGGTATCACCTCACACCTGTCAGAATGGCCGCCATCAACAAATCATCAAACAGCTAGTGTTGGCGAGGGTGTGGAGAAAAGGGGACTCTAGTACACTGCTGGTGGGAATGCAGACTGGTGAGGCCACTGTGGAAAACAATATGGTGTTACCTCAAAAAATTAAAAATTGAACTTCCATTTGACCCAGTGATCCCACTTCTAGGAATATACCCTAACAAGCCTGAAACACCAATCAGAAAGAATACATATACCCCTATGTTTGTAGCAGCACTATTTACAATAGCTAAGATCTGGAAACAGCCCAAGTGTCCACCAGTAGACGAATGGATAAAAAAGCAGTGGTACATATACACAATGGAGTACTATGCAGCTGTAAGAAAGAACGATCTCTTACCCTTCGAGATGACATGGAGGGACCTGGAAAGTGTCATCCTAAGTGAAACAAGCCAAACAGAGAAAGACAAGTATCATATGATCTCACATATTTATGGAATATAGTGAACATAACAGTCTGAGGAATGGGGTAGTCCCAGAGATGTGGAAGTGGTGTACAGACTGACAATCCCCAGAAGAGGGGTGGTGGGGGAGAGATAAACCACAGAACTTAAATGCATGTACGCATGAACAATGGACATGGACAACAAAGCTGGGGACAGGGCAGGGAGGGAGAGGGAGGTGGGAATCAGTGAGGGAAAAGGAGAAACATCTGTAACAAAAATTAATTAATTAATTTAAAAAATAAAAAATAAAATAAATCTCTGCCTATACCACTTTTTTTTTTAACATCTGAAACATAGTACATGCTACAAATAAACCATTAGAGATGAGAAAAGCATCCCACTTTTAATATTCTGGGAAATTCCAACCTTAAGCAGCAATGTTAACGATGTAGATGGTCACTATTAATTCTCTAGTATAAGTTTCTCCATTGCAACTCATTGCCCTCCTTCAGAGCTGTTCATTGTATTGTTATGAAAAACCACCAACCAGGTCTGCTAGGGACTGATACCAGGAACAAGATTGACAATGGCCAACAAGTTAACGATTTCTAAAGTTTCTTCTAATGCTTTATCTCGTGGAATTCTGATACAGATTTTTGTCAATGTGAAGGGATGGCCAGGAAGTGGCTGTCTTTCCCCCTTCCTCCCCCTCACTGGTGAGATGTGGGGAATAGAAGCTACATCAAGGGGAAACGTTCTACAGTCATACACAGGTTTCTGCGCAGAAGTCATTCTTCTTTGATACAATCAGATTTAACAGGAGTTTAAAGTAATGACCTCATTCAGATCTGACAGCAGTGACAGCCTGTGTTGGAGGGATCCCATAATCTGAAACTCAGAGGCTGTCAATCATCCATGTGCTGGGTGCTGTGAGTGGTGACAAATCAGGGTTTGCATTTTATTGATCTTTTTTCCCCCAAGTGAATCTTTAAGTACTCCAGATTTCTAAGGACCAGTTTAGTTATGCATCTAAATTAGTTGCTGAAATCCCTTTTTGTTAAATCATCTCTAATTAATGATCTGACAACACACACACCTACTCTCTCTGTCTTGGTGGAGGAAGGCAACTACAATTTATTGAGCACTTATTATCTGTCAGGTATTTTGCCAAGTATTTTATGCATTCCTTCATTTAATTCTAACGGTTAGGCAAGGTTGATTTTATGACTCATTTTTTTAGAAGCTGAAACTAGGGGAGAGATTGCAATTAGCTTACTCAGGTGGTAAAATATGGAATGTGAATTAGCTCCAAAGTATCCATTCTTCCCTCTATTTCATACTTTTATGGTAGGAGCTGACTTTTTCACTACCCTGTGGTTTTCTTGACTATTTGTGGTGTAAATTTATATGTCTCTTCATTTCTGTCTGATGGCAGCCTTCCTGATATACTAGGCTAAATATATTTTTCAAGTGTCTCACTTATATGCCAAGGGATGACTGCCATTGTGTACACACATAGAACATAGTAATGAACAGAGAATTAGTATGTGTGAAATCTAATTCAGTAAAAATCAAGTACTAAGATGATACAAACTAGAAATACTGAATAAATCCATATAACTTTTAAAATGCAAATCAGAGCTCACAACAAAGGGAGAAGTATTATATAGGTACCAGAAATGAAAAGGAAACTGAAAAGCAAACATGAAAAAAACAGTACTTATGCTTCATTCTCTTTAAGATTGTGTTGAAAGAAAGTTCAAGTAACCTAGGGACTTTGGGTTCAATGCCTACATGAAGGCAGTAGACTGAGATTTCAGCCCAAGTAAAGTGGGGAGGTGAAACAGAGAGTTCGGTATAAATACAAGACCCTCAAATAGCTGTTTATTGCAGATATAATAAATAATAAAAGGATGAAACAGAAAAAATGATGCCACTGGCTCTGCTGGCCCACTGTACCTAGGCTCTGGATGGGACAAATGTCTCCACAGTATCCTAAAACACCAAGTTGTAAACCATGTAGGTTAGAGAGTTATATTGATTTTAACACTGGCACTGGTCAGGATCGTGAGGGAGGCAGCCAATTGATCTCTCTCTCTCTCTCTATCCCCCCCCCACTCTATCTGAAGATAAATGGAAGAAATATCCTTAGATGAGGATACAAAAAAAAGTGAATGAAGATTCTAAGAATACAGAGCTATGAAGAAATAGAAAAAAATTAAAATAACAAAATAGAAATTCTAAAAATAATAATTTTAAAACTACAGCCATTACAATTAATAAATAAATGGGGTAAGCAGTAGATTAAGCTTGCTGAAGAGAAATTAAAAGTTAACAGATTTGAAGAAATTATTCAGAATACAGCATAACTAAACACACAGTTGGAAATACGTAAGAGATTTAAAAAATTGGAATGTAGAATGCAAAGGTTTATTCAATAGAATTTGAAGAACAAAAGAATAGAGAAAATAAGAAGCAATTTTTAAAGAGATGTCTGCCCTGGCTGATTTTGCTCAGTGGTTAGAGCATCGGCCTGTGGTCTAGAGAAAACCAGGTTCAGTTCCCACTAAGGGTGCGTACCCAGGTTGCAGTTTGTCCCTGGCCCTGGTTGGTCATGCGGGTGGTAGCCACTTGATGTGTCCCTTTCACATAGATGTTTTCTCTCTCTCTCTCTCTCTATTCCTCTCTCTCCCTCCCACTCTATCTGAACAAAAAATGAAAAAATGACCTTGGGTGAAGATAAAAAATAAATAAATGAAGAAAGAAAGAAAGAAAGAAAGAAAGAAAGAAAGAAAGAAAGAAAGAAAGAAAGAAAGAAAGAAAGAAAGACTGTAAATTAATAAAAAATTAAACCCTTCGATTTGAAAACACAATAAATACCTAAAAGAATAAATAAAAAGAAACCCCATATCTGAACACATTCTTGTGAAATTTCAGACTACCACCACAAAGACAAATTTTTAAACAAAACCATAGAGGAAAAGATAGATTATCCTACAGATAATTAAAAATAAAAAACAAAAAACAGTTTGGATGACTACAGACTTCTTAGGATAAATAATGGCGAATAAGAGTCAATGGAATACTAGCTTCAGAGTGTTAAGAGAAAATTACTGGAGATGTAGAATGCTATATCCAGCTAAAGTATCATTCAGAAATCAAGGTGAAATAAAGACATTTTCAGAAAAAGACCAAAAGAGTTTATCATTTTGACTTCCGGTCAAGATGGCAGTGTAGGTAAATGAGATATCACATCCTCCCACAACCACATCAAAGTTACAACTAAACTACAGAAAAACCATCATTCAGAACTGCCTGAAATCAAGCTGAATTGAAGTCCTACAACTATGGAATTAAAGAAGAAGCCACATCGAGACTGGTAGGAGGGGCGGAGGGGACGGGCTGGTCCCACACCCTCAGGTGGTGGATAAAAATCAAGAGGATATCTTGGCTGGGAAGGTCCTCCCTGAGAACTGAGGAGTCTCCATCTCACACCAGGCACCCTGCTCAGGGTTCCATTGCCAGGAAGAGAATCCCCATAACTTCTGGCTGGAAAACCCAGCAGGAACTGAGGCTCAGGGAGGCTGAGGTGGCTGGAGCCCCAGGCAGCTCCTCTTAAAGGACCCACACACATATTTACTTGGACTTGCTCCCTCTAAGTTCAGAGGAGAAGCGGTTTGAGGGGCTCCAGAGACATACAGGGAAGAACTGAGCTGTTTGGCATTGGAGTGAGGGCTGGACAGGGGGTTTTCTCCTGGACAGATGTGCTGTCAGAGTACTTTGTTCCTTTAGTGAGCCCTTCACTGGGGTGACAGAGAGCCACCATATCTGGGACTCCAGCACCTTGGCTCACACTGTCTGTCCCACCCTGGTGATTCCCTGAGGCCCTGCCCCACCCAACTTTCAGATCCACCCAAGCTGTTGCCAGTTGCTTTACCATAGGATTATCCTGTCTTGGATCCTGCTTCAGGTTTTCCTGAATTCTTTCAAACAAGCAGCATCTGGTCTCAGCTAGCCCCATACCTCTCGTTAAGTAATTCATAGAAAAAAACACAGGGAGGCAGCCAAAATGAGGAGACAAAGAAACAGGTCCCAAATGAAAGAACAGAACAAAACTCCAGGAAAAGAACTAAGTGAAATGCAGATAAGCAACCTAACAGATGTTGAGTTCAAAACACTGCTTACAAGGATGCTCAATGAACTTAGTGAGAACCTCAGCATACTTAGTGAGGGCCTCAAGAGCATAAAATGAAGGATGCACAGTCAGAAATGAAGGAGGCACTAACTGAAATAAAGAATAATTTACACAGACTCAATAGTAGAGTACATAAAGCTAAGAAGCAAACCATCGATTAGGAATATAAGGAAGCAAAAAACACCCGATCAGAACAGCAAAAAGAAAAAAGAATCCAAAAAAAAAATGAGGAGAGTGTAAGGAACCTCTGGGACAACTTCAAGCATGCCAACATTCACATCTTGGGGGTGCCGGAAGGAGAAGAGAGAAAACAAGAAATAGAAAACCTATTTGAAACAATAATGGCAGAAAACTTCCCTAACTTAGTGAAGAAAACAGACATACAAGTCCAGGAAGCACAGAGAGTCCCAAACAAGATGAACCCCAAGAGGCCCACACGAAGACACATCATCATCAAAATGCAAAAGGTTCAAGACAAAGAGAGAATCTTAAAAGCAGCAAGAGAAAAGCAATTAGTTACCTACAAGGGAGTTCCCATAAGGCTGTCAGCTGATTTCTCAAAAGAAACTTTGCAGGCCAGAAGGGAGTGGCAAGAAATATTCAGAGTGATGAAAAGCAAGAACCTACAACCAAGATTACTCTATCCTGCAAAGCTGTCATTTAGAATCAATGGCCATATAAAGAGTTTCCCAGACAAGGAAACGTTAAAGGAGTTCATCACCACTGAACCGTTATTATATGAAATGATGAAGGGTCTTTTTGAAGAAAAAGATAAAATATATGAACAAACAAAATGGCAATGAATACATATCTATCGACAATGGAATCTACAAACAAAATGAACAGGCAGAATGGAAACATTCTCATAGATACAGAGAACATTTTGTTGGTTGCCAGATGGGAAAGGGGTTGGGGGAATGGGTGAAAAAGGTGAACCTCAAAGGGAAAGGGGTTGGTGGGGTGGGAAGAAATAAACCAAAGAACTTATATGCATAATCAATGGACACAGACAATAGTGTGGGAAAGGTGGGAGGCGGGGCGGGACAGGGGAGGAGGGGATCAATGGGGAAAAATGAGGAACATCTGTAATACATACAACAATAAAGATTTTTTTAAAAAAAGAAGAAGAAGAAGAAGAAACGGGGGGGGGGATAAAAAATATGAACAATAAAATGGTAATAAATACAAAAAAAAAAGAACAGAAATAATCATATCTAGCTTAGAAGGATAAACAAACCAAATGGCTTGGGGTGGGGTGGGGGTGGGTAACAGGTATTGGATTTGAACTAATTCTAATGTCCTCATTTTGCTCAGAATGATAGAAAATAACAATAAGCAAACTAGTAGAGGAAAAAGGGAATAAGGAACCTTGATTTATTCCATAGAAGGCAAGAAACAGAAAAAAGGAACTGAAAAAAAAAAAATACCACGGTAAACAGAACAAAATAAAATGGTAGAAATGAATCTAAATATATCAGTAATCATAGTAAATGTAAATACTGTTTACCCTTGAGCAACAAAGAGGTTAGAGGTACCAATCCTCACATCATTTAAAATCCATGTATAATTTTAAATTCCCCCAAAGAACATAACTACAGTTGTTCCTCAGTATCTGATACCAAAATATTGGATGTTCAAGCCCCTTATATAAAACATAAAATTGTATAGAATAAGGCATACAGTCAGCCCTCAGCATCTGCAGATTCTTAACCTCAAATTAAAATATTGTTTTTGGCCCTGACCCATGTGGCTTGGTTGGTTGGGCATCGTCCCATGCACAAAAGGTTGCAGATTCGATTCCCAGTAAGGGTACCTGCCCGAGTTGCAGGTTCGATCCCTAGTAGGGGGCGTGCCGGAGGCAGTTGATTAGTGTTTCACTCTCACATGGATGTTTCTCTCTCTTTTCTTCTCCCTTACCCTCTCTCTAAAAACATCAGTTAAAAAAAAAAGTACGGTTTTCCTTTCGTGGTTGTTTGAATCCACAAATGTGAAACCCAGAGAAGCAGAGGACTGACTGTATATTTATTCAAAGAAATGTGTGTGTAAGTGGACCGCAGTTCAAACCTGCGTTGTTCAAGGGTCAACTGTAGTGTACACATGCTCCTTACAAGAGCTTACTATTTCCGTTTTTTAAATAACTATATCTTGTTACAAGAGATGCAACTAGAACTTAATGACTCAGAAAGGTTGAAAGTAAGTAAGTGGTTAAAAGAAGATAGGTAATCCCTGGCCAGTTTGACTCAGCGGTTAGAGCATTGGCCTGCGGTCCGGAGAGACCTGGGTTCAGTTCCCGCTAAGGGCACGTACTTCGGTTGCAGTTTGTCCCCAGCCCTGGTTGGTCGTGCGGGTGGCAGCCACTCGATGTGTCCCTTCACGTCGATGTTTCTCTCTCTCTCCCTTCCTCTCTCTCCCTCCCACTCTATCTGTACAAAAAATGGAAAAATATCCTCTGGTGAGGATAAAAAAAAAAAAAGAAGATAGGTGCAAAACTATTGTAGCTGCATTTTAGGCAAAATGCATTTTGGGGATGGGGGGTGAATATGTCATTGCATGATGATAAAAGAATCCAGTTTTTTCTTTTTTTATCCTCACCCAAGAACATTTTTTGCATTTATCTTCAGATAGAGCGGGAGGGAGAGAAGGGTGAAGAGAGAGAGAGAAACATCGATGTAAGAGAGACACATCGACTGGTTGCCACCCACACAACCCCAACCGGACCGGGGACAAACTGCAACCAAGGTACATGCCCTTAGTGCGAACCGAACCCGGTTTTCTCTGGTCCGCAGGCTGATGCTCTAACCACTGAGCCAAACTGGCCAGGGCGGAATCCGGTCTTTTCTGACACCAAAGTCTATCTAGCAGCTCTCCATGCTGCCCATCCCTTATGACCACAGTGATCATATATAATGAAACAGTGGGCTAGAATTCTACTGAAAGAACCTCAGTGATTTAAAATCCCCACAGGTGAGAAGATATAGCACAAAGAACATGGGCTGTGTGGTCCACCTGCCCTGGGATGAAGTCCCAGCTCCACCACTTACCAGCTTTGTTGCCTTGTTTCATTTCACCTCTCTGTGCCTCAGTTTCCTCATCTGTAAAATGTGTCCAGCAATACCTGCCTTTTATTGTTTGTATGAGGATTAAACGAATTAAACTAAAAAAAAGGCCAGTTTATTCTAGCTTCTTCACAAACATTAGCTCCCTCATACCCTATGGTTTTTATCACACAAAAAGCAAAACCTTCAAAACATAACTTTAAAGGGCAAATAGCTATTTATAAATCCTTCTTCTTATAAAGAGTTAATTATCCATGAAATTAAATATTTAATGCATTCACAGAACCAATGTATTTATAATGTTAGAACATAAAAGTGGCTAGCCTAGAAATTATAAGAAATTGTTAATGTCTTCACAGCTGACGTTTTTCTATCATGGGAATATTTTTAAATTACCTTTTACAATTATCCAAAGAGAATAGTGTATTTTATGTTTAATGAAGAAAATAGCATGCAGTTGAACATTTATATTCAGGTGTAAAAATGCTGATGGTTGGTTGACATGTTCGCTTCTAAGTAGTCTGACACTCAGCATATACAGGAGTATGCAAAAGTAAGTTTACAGTTGTAATACAAATAAATAATATAACAATGAACAAATAATACAAGAATAAACTCTTTGTTTCATGTACTCACAACTATAAAATTACTTTTGCCCACCCCTATATTTTCCCTTAAAACAAGATCCTAAATAGTGGTTTATTTCCCAAGTGGGGTGACCAACTCTTTCTGGTTTGCCTGGGACTGAAGTCCTCCCAAGATGCAGGACTTTCTTGGTTAAACCTGGAAAATCTTGAAAAAATCAGAATGATGGGTCACCCTACTAGGCCAGCACCCCAAAACTTATCTGCTGGCATCAGTCTCGACTGCTGGAGCCCTCCGTGAGAACCCTGCTCTGCGAAGTGCCAGGGTTTCTCCTGTTGATTTGGGCACGGCACCTGATCTATGACAGTCACCTGAGTCCCCAGGCTTCAGTTACCCTGTGTGTGGGAGAGAAGTATCTCTTCTCTGTTATACTTTGGCACTTAGACTCCAATGGCTAGGACATCACTTCTTTCAAAACCATGGTACGTTTAGCTTTGTGTACTTACTCTTCTCACATTGTTACCCAAAATGGGTCCCTCATTTTCATGGTAAAGGTATCAGCCACCCCACCCCTCCATGGTCTATACTCTCTCATCCAAGCTCCCAGGAGCATCAACTCATCAGATGCTCACCGTGGCTTGACCATAAGTGCTCATCTCAGATGGGTAGCCCAGCACCATCCCCCAGGCAGCCGTCTCAGAATCCCAGTTGGAACTCGCTTAGGCACCTGCACAGCTTTTTTCCTAGGAATAGAACATAGTTCATAATGACCTTGACGGCCACAAAGAGCAGCCTGTTGAACTGTTGCCATTCACCAGGGTACATTTCAATTGACACTCCCCACTCCCTACACACACTAGTGGAAATGATTTCAGCCTCCTCTGTTCTCTCATAGCAATTGCTCTGTGCATCTATTTAAACCTCAATCATGCTCTGCCTTGTATTATAGTCACTTAAACATGTGTCTATCTCCTTCACAAATAGTTAGGCTTTTAAGAGCAGAGAAGCTGTCTTACTTGTCTTTATATTGCTTTCAGAACCTAGGAGAGTACCTGCCACAGAGAGACTATTCAGTGAGTGTTTCAGGAATTGCTAACATCCCTGGTACTCGAGAAACTCATCAGAGATGAGCTGGCTCCATTTTAACTTTGTCAATAATTCAGTCTGTTAGGAAGAATGAGTCTATTAAATATGTTCTGCCAACATTGCTTATTCTTACATTAAAATTCACAGACCTGTTAATTTAGTAGGTTGCTATGATTCGAAAAGATTTGGCAATGATTGAAAAGACAGAGGAATCAGAATAAATCCCATTCGAATTATTCCAGGCAAACTTTAATTGAAAAGTCATTTGAATGATGCTGTTCTCTCTAATAGATCATTTCCACTTAGTAAGGTGTTACTTAGTGAGAAGAAACAGTAAAATGTGATTTTTATATTCTACTAAAAGGTTTGCATTTCAACTTTAAATTCCCTCATAATACCATACTATAGCAATCAAAGTAACGAGTCAAGTAAAATTCTAAATAAATATACTGAACAACTTGAGTTTCAAACTTTACTTATGGGAAAATAAAGAATCCTGTAATTTGAATTAGATCAGAAATTAAATGAATCTGTGATTTTTAAACAAATCAGTTAAATCAGTTTGTTAAAAAGACTTAAGTTCTTTATATGTCTAAATATCAAAATAATTTGCCTAAAGACAAAAACAGTTGTGAGATACATCCCAAATTAGAGTCACTATGTTAGTAATACAGATAATAATGCTAAAAGGGCATTCTAGAAATATGGCAATACATAAGCAATATAACCGGTAACAATTTGCAAGAACTCCAAAATTATCATTAAACTTAAAGCCAGGGAAAAACTATTAATGATGCAAAAGACACTTCTGAAAATTTTGGTACCACAATATTCAAGGTTGAAAAAGAAACTTCTTTATGAACTGCATACTAAGAGTAATTTAAAATGAGCAAAACTTCTGATGATGGGAAAGAACACTCTATCCAACCAATAACTTTGAGGGCTCCGGGAAGGTATGGTCAGATAAATTTCTGTAATGTTGTCGAAAATAGTACCTGCAGCCCCTGGAAAAATCACCAAAAAGTCCTTTGAGGTTGTTCACCAAACACTACATTTGTCCTGGCTCCTTAGGGATCACTTTCAGTCGTCACACTGAACTCCAGACTGAGCTGGTCCTCACTGAGCACCTACTATATATGTCAGGCAACAAGGCAGGTATCATCACATAACCAGCCCGTTCCCATAATTGCAAAGAGTTTCAATACTGCAGCATTAGAATGAGTTTAAATTGATAGCTATTACTTAGCACGCTTAAAAAATGAGCTCGGATGACACATAAGATTAAGTATATGTTATTCCACTCTGATTTTAAAAAGAGAAAAAGATTCTGTGTGATTTCACACTGTGCTAATTTTTTCAATAGGCAGAAGAAAAAGGCAATCGTTTAGTTGTGACAATAGCATAAAGCTCCTAGCGGGAACCACGGTAAAAGAATATTCCACTGAAACATCTTATTTAAAAGGTTGTTTTCCTTTGTGATGATAGGAAAGGGTATTTGTTTAGTTCTGATGACACTGTAACTGATTCCAATGTTCTGCATGGAGGAGAAAACATTTTCTCTTGACTACATTGTAATAAGTACCATATAAGCCTAATGGGTGTATATTAGAAAGAAGGAGACAATTAACTGGCATCATATTTACTTTCCTGTCATCAGGAGGGCCAAGGAGTCTGCACGTGGGTGTAGCTTTAGTCAGGGCATCAGTCATCCTTACTTTACTTAGTGGGAAGCACTGGACCACGGTGTGGAGCCCAAACCAGGACTGACTTTCCCTTCTCTGTGTATCTGCTCCTCTAGACAGCGGAAAGAGGCTGGAAAATATTCAGGAAGCTCAAATATTGCAAAAGAAATTTCCCTTTCTTCCTAAATTAGAAAGTAGAACTGACTTTAGTACACGTTTTCTCTGAACTTGTAAATTTGTCCACAAGGTCATGTTTACGAGCTCTCAGGCTGAGCAGTCTCGTGCTGATTTAGCTGAAGGAAGAATACTATTCAAGGCGGGGGGAGGGGGGCTGGTTTGCCCCTGCAGCCAAGTCCACAGGAAGAGCAGGGGGAATGGGGGTCAGGTGTGGGCAGAGAATGGCTGGGAGAAGAGTTGGGCTGGCTGGAGGACTTGATTTCACAGCAAATGGGAGTTTCCCTTTAGAACAGTAAATCAGTGGTCCAGGCCTAGCACAGGGTCAAATTCTAATAACTTGAAAAACACTCCAAGTATATGTTGTCCTCCCATAACTGCATGTCCTCTACTGCCCATCTCGTGCTCTTCATCTGGCAATTGGTGTTCCTCCTTCAAGGCCCAGCAGCCCCAGGAGCGTTGGTCTGCCTCCTCCACTCTCCCTGGCCTGCGGTGGGTGCCCCTGCCTGGCTCCTGTACACCCCGTGCCTACTTCTTATTAGGGAGGGAGGAGGTATCTCTGACGCTGCAATAGGGAGTAACAGCGTTGAGCACACTGAGTTGGAAGAGTTAAGCTGTAGCCTTGGCCCACGGAGGCTCTGGCCCCTTCCTCTGTCCTCTTCCCCATCCCCCTCTGCACGGGAGAGCAGCTGCTATTCTGACTGATGTTTCTTGAGACCACACCACCCTGTGGGCAGAGACACTGTGTCAGAAGGCAACGTGCATTCACGGGTGCCCCGTCTCTTCTTCCATCTGCGGCCGTACGTGGTGGGCTGGCTCTTCTTCTCTGTGTGGCTGTTTGGGTAAGTGGATTTGGGAAGATGCCCCACAGAACTCACCAAGTCCTGTCACTCACCACCAGGATGCTGATATTTGATACGGGGGCAGGGGGCTGTTCTCGACCCTTGGGCCTCAGGCAGGTGCCCTGACTCAGCTTATGGGATACTTGCCCGTCTGGCATCTTGTTCCCCATTGGCAATTGATTCTCATATCTGCGGCTCCTCAGCCAGGAAATGGCGAGGGGAAGCAAATGAGGGGGACGGAAACCCTAATTATGTCTCAAACCTCTAGCATTAACCTCAGCACCTCCAACAACGCGCTGTGATGATCTCTCTCCCTCATCAGACGGCAAATTGCCTGAGAAACTGTTATTGATCTTTATATCCCCAGTGCTTAGTACAAGGCCCAGTTCATATTAGGTGTTCAAAAAATGTTAAGTGACTGAACAGATGGATGAATTTGGCCATGCTTAGACCTACTTCACCAACCAAGCCCTGGCTACTCTGTCCCCGGTCCTGTCAGGCAGACACCTGGACATTTCCTATACAAGCTACAGCTGTCCTAGCTCTGTGTTTAGCCCAGCTGGTCACCTTCCACAGAATGTCCTCCAGTCCAGCTCAACATTCACATTCTCCATTAAGCCCTTTCCAGCTAGTCCTGCCCACACTCATTTCCTTTTCTAAATGCCTCTTGGACAGTTCAGTACTTTGTTATTCTCTAATTTTTTTAAATTTATTTTTATTGTTGAAAGTATACACGTGTTCCTCTTTTTCCCCCATCGACTCCCTCCACCTCCCCCCCACCTCCCCCCCAGGCCTTCACCGCACTACTGTCTATGTCCACTGGTTATGCACATATGCATTTAAATTCTTTGGTTAATCTCTTCCCATTCTCCCTCCCCTCTTCCCTCTGAGGTTTGTCATTCTGTGCCATGCTTCCATGTCTCTGGATCTATTTTGTTCTTTAGTTTATTTTGTTCGTTAGATTCCACATATAAGTGACATCATGTCTTTCTCTGACTGGCTTATTTTACTTAGATAATACTCTCCAGGTCCCTCCATGCCGTCTCAAAGAGTAAGAGAGCCCTCTTTTTTATAGCTGCTTAGCATTCTATTGCGTAAATATGTACCACAGCTTTTTTATCCACTCCTCTGTTGATGGATACTTGGGATGCTTCCAGGTCTTAGCTATTGTAATAGTGCAGCTGTGAAAATGAGGGTGCATGTATTCTAAGAGTAGTTAGCCTAAGGAACTGTAGATATCTGAGCTGTCTGGCATGGTAACAGCTGGAAACATGTGGCTATTTAAATTAAAATTCAATAGCACTTAAAACTCAGCTCCTGATTTGTACAAGCAACATTCAAGTGCTCAAAAGCCACATGTGGCTACTGGTGTCCATATTAAACCGGGGAGATAGATGACATTTTGCAGAAAGTTGTGTTAGACAGCAATCCTTTCTGTTGACAGCACAGGCTAATGAGGTCGACCAGGAGTCCATATCAATGGCAGGAAAAGTTCATCAACTTGTTTCAAGTTACTGTTCCCCTGTTCGATGTTTCCAAATACTTCTGTTGTTACACACATACAGCTGAGTCTTGGACATTATAAATCATCATATCTTTGTATCTTCCGTAGCCACTACTTTAATATTGGTGAAACAAGCCTTGCATCTGCTACTTGAGGGAGATGGCGATTTCATGAATAATTTAAAGTAATTCCCACTGTCGCAACATCAGATTTTTCACTGAGGAGCACACACCTTTGAATGCATGTTACTTTATTGAAACGCACACATATACAATGACGACAAAGGAGAACTCTGCAGAGTTGAGCACAGCGGTCGCATGCACTGGGAGGACAGGCAGACTCTAGTTTTACAGAATGAAACAGGGGCTGAAACATGGGCAAAGACCGGAGAGCAAGTTTCATCTCCCATCACCACACAGAACGGTCTTCCAGCCTGTCAAACATAAGAAGCAGAGCATGTCAGAAAAGCTTCCCAGCATTCTGGGCGGCTTGCAAGAGTGAGACATTCCCTTCTGAACTGAAAGGTGGTCTGACACTGTTGAAAAGGCCCCTGTTGGCATTCTGAATAGGAGGCCATGGAGAATCAGAGCAGGAGACGGTGGCACAGGGTGCAGGCCCCGCTGAGTAGCTTTCACTCTTGGTAATAGGAGTCTCTGGCAAATCTCAGAGGGACGATGTAAAAGGCTCTGTATTTATCAAAGACGCCAAATAGCTTTGCAATATTTCTCAAGATCAAAACTACAGGAATCACACAAAACTGTAACAAGAAAGTTATTGCTGCTCAACTCTGAATATGCTTCTTTTGTTTTCCTGCAAGGCTATTTTCTAGACTGTAAAGAACCCTTTTTGATAAAAGAGCATTCACAGGCAACTTCAAGGCTGTCAAGTTTTGTTTCCTTCTAACTGCACTTGATTGTGGCTGTCAATCAGGATGCAATTAACTTTATTTCATGCACTAACCATGCAACTTCAGGCCACAAAACAGAACAGCAGAAAGTTGTAAGTAAGTCTGGATGGTTCTTTTTCTCATCCTAAGTAGATATAGCTTACCCGAAACTTTTCACTATAGCAAACATCACATGCATGTCCATGAAACATGAAAAAGCATTTATTGGTTAGTATGTGAAAACAATCCTCATGAATTGTCCATCTGCTTTCCTTGCACTTACTGTTGAAATCTGGCTGATACCTCCAGGGACAAGAGCACTGGAGTTTTATTCCAGTCCAAATGGTTGTTTCCCTTGGAGAAAACAAACCTGACTACTCTAGAACTGCACCTTCACCCTGGGCGGCCACTGCCCAAGAGAATGGAGGGAGGGTGGCAGGGAGGGTCACGGGGAAGGTGATGGGCAGCTCATCAGGTTATCTGCTTTAATCTCTGAGGGGAACCCCAATGTAGAGTAACACGCCAGTCACACTCACTGAATAAGTGTTCTAGTGACCTCTTCTGGGGAACTTGGTTTTTGCTGGTGTAGAGCTCTGGCTTTAAGGCAGACAAGCTGCCATAGAAATGGATGAACCATGTGCCATGTGATCTAACTGGGGGTAGAGGCAAGAGGCAGCAGACAAAAGAGTCAGTTATGAACACTGAGGAGGATCAGGCTTCTTCAGCTCAGCTTTTTGTCCAGGAGGTACCAGAGGGTCCTAGCCCAATGTTCGACCCATATGTATTGGTGGAGATGTCTTCCCAAATCAGCCCACACTCCAAGAAAGCCCCTAAGAATCATACATTGTTCAACATTCATTAATTGAATGCAATAAATTACTATGTGACATCATTTGAACTAAAACATTTTAAAAAGTAAACGAGCTCCCTGTAATTTATCTAGAGTTTCATGTAAAATCAGAAAGATTGGAATAAGACTCATGAGGGCCATATCCTCGGATATCCAGACATGCCATATAGTATATAGAAACTAAAGATGACCCCAGCCAAAGTTGGATGATCGGTCATTTCAACGTAGAGATGGGGACTCACTCTATGCTCCCCAAATTCTAACCCAGTAGGAATTCTCCACAGAGTAATTTCTGTGCTAAAAGTCACTTATATTTGAAGTTTTCCAAGGAGCACCAAATAATGTGCAGTAGAAAATACTACCCCACAGAAGTTTAGAGATTTACAAATGACCACATGAAAAGAAAGGTCTTGCCATCTTGTTCCTTAGCCCCATTTCCCTCCAAATCCTACCTGGCCTGGAAGACCCTGTTCCAACGTTTCCTCTCCAGGCAGCCCTCTCTGATTTCCCTCTCCCTCCCCTGGCACCTTGAGCTTTGCAATAATGTCCCCACACACGCCTCCTCATACCTAGTTCTGGGAACATTTTCTGTGCTTTCGCTCATCAAGAGGTCTGAAATCAGTGTCTCAGGGCTGGATCGTTTTCCATATCTAACAAAAACAGAAAAGGGGAAAGTTCTTTAAAGCAAATTTTGAATATCCATAAAAATTTTTAGAAAAAAAGATCATCTCCCATTTGGGGTCTCAAATCTAGAAGTTATTTTCAGTTAATCATCTGCTAACAAGTGGTATAGGTGTACAAAACATACATTATCAAACGCATCATAAATATGATTTCAAATTAAATATATAATTTTGTCAACATACTTAAGTAACAGCAGATTATTTAAACCCAACCAAAATTCCAAATTCTTATCTTTTTATACCACAAGTAATACATATGTAGATATATTTATATAACTAGGTGACTGAAAATAAAAATGCATCAAAGTATGATTTAATGTTTCCATAATTAGTTAATTGGCTATAGTTCTGATGATATACAGCAATTTAAATCTTAATAAAGAGACCAGATGATATTTCAGAAACACCCCTACAAAAAGAAGAAAATAGGTGACTAAACTTCTAGACCCCCTTGTGTCTTTCAATCTCAGTTTTCTCATTTGTAAAAACAAAATCATAACTCGTGCTTACATCGGAGTCTTTGTGAATATTCAGTGTGAGTCACTATGCGCTGAAAGTGATCAAGTGATACACAAATGCAAACTGCTGCTTCGAAATCCATACTTTCTTACAGACAGCAATGAAACCCCGGTCCCTTTCTGTATTCTCCCATGCTGTGATTTCATCTGCCCCATAAATATAAAGGAATCCCAACAGAAATGTTCCTGGTCTTTTTTCTCCTGTTGCAGGATGTGAGTAGGACAATCCATGAAGGCAGGGCTATGGTTTCCTGCCCATGGCATACAGTACTTGCTCCAGGTGAGCGAGGAAACCGATCCATTCCTCCCTCCCTCACGCGAGTCTAACAAGTCCATGGTACCAAGTAGCATTTTTTTTTTAAAGAGGCTGTTTACCCCTTTTTCAAAAAAGGCATTGGACACCAACAGCCACTTTTTCCCACCAATGAGAGACTCGCCTTGCATGGATTGATTAGCTAATAGATAAACCAGAGGTATACTTTGACTGACCGTCAAGCACAATTAAATCTAAATTTAGGGGGAAATTTTCCTATTATTGCTCCTTTTCTGGGACTCAAGGGAAGAGAAAAGAAAGCAAACTCCCCTGCCCCCATCATTTGTAAGGTTCCCTCAAAGACTTTCTGGAGTTATTCTGTCCAGTTGATTTTACTAATGTTAAAACTTGGGCAACCTCAACTCATTTATCTTCATCATGCTCCAGTGAATGAAAGAATTGGCCAATATTCTCTCCAATTTACCAGTCAAAGAAACTAAATCTATAATAGCAGGATTTGCACAGGACAGCACTGTTCACTATTCTTTCTTCTCTAATTCATTCTGGATTTTCCTTCTTTTCTACAAGCTTTAACTTTCGAAGGTAGAATCTGTGGGAAAAATCCCAACCCTGGCTGCACATGAGTCACCTGGAGAGCGTTTCAACCACTATGACGTCCAAGCCCCACCCCACCTCACCCGGGCTCTGACTGAACTGGTTGGGGTGCAGCCCAGCATCAGTATATTGTTACAGTTCCCCAGGTGATTCCGATGTGCGACCAGGTGGAGACACTGCTCCAGGACTGGTTTTCTCAAACTCAGCACCATGGACACCTGGGGCTGCATAATTCTTTGTTGTGGGGTGCTGTCCTGGGCATAGTAAGATATTTAGCAGTATCCCTAGCCCCTATTCACTAGATGCCAGTAGCACCCCCCAGCCCCTCTGTGATGACCTAAAATGTTTCCAGACATTGCCAAATCTGACAAAATGTGGTAGATCCATGCTCTAGAAAAAATAATGCAGCTTTCAGAAGCAGTGAGCCGGGGTACACAGCTTAAAAACAGGGACTGTGTAGAAAAAAGAGAGGAAAGAGAATATTTATGATGAAGTCAAACGTATATTCACAAATGACACCGTAATTGTCAAAGATAACCAACATGTGCATGAGAGCTGGTGTGTGTGGTGGGAAGGCAATAAACATACGGGATGGAGATTACTGGTGCAGATTATAAATCTCTGACAGTTTCTAAGGAATTTACATGAAGATGAGACAGAAAACTCTGCTCCAGGACCAACTCATTTCCACTGAATCTGAATCTCTTCCCGTGAAACCCAAGTCCCCTTCCTTTATTTTTTTCTCGGCAAGGATGCTGGAGATCACACTGACTGCTGGTGCCGGTGACAACATCCAAGGACAATGAGTAGGAGGAATCCACTTTCATCTCCCCTAAAAAGGTCTCATGAACTGTTCTTAGTTTTATGATCTGTAAAATGGAGATAATTATATTCACTCCAAACCTTTGAGGTAAATACTGAACAAAATAATGCCTAGAAAAACATTTTGAAATGCTAAAGCTTTGTATCATATGATGATAAAGCTTTATAGCAACTATCTTTTCAAAAATAAGTTCTACAGTGTGTTATAAATGACTAACTAAATAACTAACAAAGGGTTTCCTAGAAAGGATAACAATATCTTTTTTATCTGTACAAGTTCTTTTCTCCGGTAGGTAAGATAGCAGGAGCAAGAACTAGAAACAATTAACTTTCTAAGAAGTCTATGAGGATATAAAACATGGTTGCTTTTTACTAATTAACATTAGCAGGCTTCAGGGATCATAAATCAATACTATTTCATTTTGGCTCTTTATGTATTCCTGACTCTATATAAATTGAGACTTTTTAGAAAACTTCACAAGATGAAACAGCTTTTCGATGAAACATATAAAAGAAAACTTTATTTAAGAAATAGAAAATCTCCCCACTTTGCAACCTTTCCAACTATTCCCTGACTTGTAAACAATAAAAACATGGTAAAAACAAAAACAATACTTTATAAGATATAATTTAAACATGTTAAATAACATTAATGCTTTTAAAGGGTTCATTGTTTTTAGCTTACTGAGATCATTTGATCTTGGGAATTAAAATTAAGATATTGAGTGATTTAGGACTACTATGAACCAATTTTGAAAACAAATTTTAAATCCTACATAATTTTTAAATTTGTTTGGATTTGAGTTTTTGCTTAAGATTTGATGTTGAGCATGAAAGTGTGGAATTTCATTTTAGCTTCCTGGGGTTCAGAAGGAGGTTTACAATTTCTCAGATTCCATGTACTCTCTGGATTCACCCAGAGTGACTAGACCAGTGTAAGTTTCTATTTAACAAAGCACCAAGCAGTCACTTTCTTTCCAGAATTCACCTGCTATAAAGTGAGCAAGTCTCTGCATTTTAGATCCACTGATCTCTGCTAAATCTCTATTTATCTGGACCAGAATTTTCAAGTAAAGGTCTGAGACTGAAAAAATAAACCCTGTACAGAAGAAAAGAAAATAGCTCTATTTGTCTTTCCCTAAACAGTGTCATTCAGTTAGCTCCGGGCGGGTTGGAAGATCTGGCAATATCTTTAGGACCCAGCTCTTTCGTCCTTGGTTTTTGTTGTCTTCCCTGGACACCCCGCCTCCCTTTTCCTGCAGCCCTTTCCTGGGGGCACTCCTGACCCCTTTCGCGGGGTTCTTTCCCTTCCTGGTTTCCAAACAGTTCCCAAACTGCTCTAAAAACACAAAAGAGGAGGGGAGGATGGGTAGGAGGACATGCCAGCCCCACAGCTCAGAGAACTTGCATCTGGGGCTCAGAATTTGGGGACTGAAGTTGCCGAGGGAAAGTACTCAGTGCCCTGCACAAACTCTTACTGAAAGCTGAGTTAAGTTCTGCTACTACTGTCCTGCCCCGGGATGTAGGAAAGAAAAGAAATAGTCCGTGTCCTCTCTGAGATCCCCAGCATCTCTGGGCAAGCAGGCAGGACAGGACGCCCGGGAGCAGGTCACTGGGAGCCCACCCACCTCTGCCTGGTGATGAGGTTGATGTAATGTCGCAGCGCAGAGTAGTATCTGGCCAGGTCCTCCGCAGACGCGCTCTCTCCGGGTTTTTCGGGCTTGGAGGGGTAAGCCTCGGTCAGCGCGCCCAGACACACGAGCAGGGACAGGGCGAGGGTCAGGCGGGACAGCCCCAGTGGCTTGCTCCCCAGCATCTGAGGGCACCGAAGGCGCAGGGGAAGGGGTTGGGGAGTTTAGAGAACACAAGCCCCGCAATCCCTCCCTTGCTTCCCAGCGCCAGTTCCCCTGCTACTACCCAACCCGAATTCGCCCTCGACCCAGTGAGCGACCCAGTGATGCAGAGGGGAGCAGAGCGTGGCAAGCAGCGCCCCACTGGCTTAGGGCGCAATCTGCGCGGCCCCTCTGTTCTACCTGAAAACTCCGTGCAACTTCGGTCCAAGTCACAGGGCCGAGAGCCGTGGCTAGTGAGGAGCACGGACGGGGTGGGACGTGGGGGCACCAGTTTAGACACTTTAAAAACAGAATTAGAAGTTCCTCCTGCTGGGTTGAGGAATGTCACTTTCCAGTCCTCTTTTGCCAAATCCCTGACAGAGGAGAAAAGTTTCTCCTCTGATACTTTTGGTCTGTCCAACCAAAAAGCAGGAGCTGAGATGACTGAGAGTACTTTGGGGTGGCAATTTGGGAGAGAGGGAAGAGAAGTGCTCCCGGCCGGCCGGTAGGTCCCGGGCGGGATCCCAGGTATGACGCGCTGGGCGTCGGGCTCCAGGATTCCTCATTAGGGGCGCTGCCAGGGAAACCTCCTTGCGGGCTGAGACCGCAGGAAACTGTCAGCTGCTCTGGATGGGTGTCCTGTTCTCCCTCCACTTCCTCCAAGGACAACCCAGAGCCCACCCAGCCGGGACGGTCTGGGAGAAGGGTGGCTGGACAAAGGGGACCGGAAGGGGCAGGTGGAATTTAGTGGCCAAGAGCGGCTGGAGCTTGTTGGAGGAGGGAGAAGACCTAGCCGGGCGTGCAGGGGCTGGGGAGCGAGCGGGACCCACCCAGTGCCCACGGCTCAGAAGAGGGTGAGACGGGGCCCAGCACAGACCCCCCTTGGCTCCTGTCAAGGCCAGAGGGCAGTGGCACTCACAGTGACGGCGGGCTGGCGCGGGCGTGGCTGAGTACTGCTCTGCTGTCCGGAGCGCCTCTCCCAGGCGTGAGAGCTGGTGAATGGGGTGTTGTGAGCGGGTTGCATCAGGGTTTTTATGGTGTCCCTCACCCAGAGGCTGGGCCTGGAACTGCAACAGTTTAAGTGCCTCTGCTGGGAGCCACCAACAACCCAACTCTCCTGCCTCAGGCCCTGCCCCTCCCCCTGGAGGGGGCCTGGCACCTCTCCGAAGGCGGCGCATTAAGAAAGCTTTGGAGAGCACCAAAGCAAAGTCCCTGCCCTCCCCTCACCCCGCCTCGTCCTGCCAGAGACAGGAACAGCCCATATCATCTTTGTCACCTGTTACCAGGACCACCACCTCGTTTGCCACCAGGGTATCTGAATTTTCCACTTAGTGGAGCATCTCTGGGACCCAAGCAACAGTCGCACTGGGCACAAGTCCTGTGCGCTCCAGGTAGACAAGTTGGTTCACAGATTTCCCTGCATTTCAAGCAGGGCGGAGGCGTGAGCCCCACGTCGGGAACAAGGGGGTCCCAAAGGCACCCTTTTCCTCCCAGGGCCTGAGATTGGGCTTCCCTGGCTTTGGCCCCTTTCCCCAGCTGGTTTCGCAAGGATACAAGCCCTTCCGATCGCACACCCAAAGGCGGGACCTGAAAGTGCGCAGTCCTGAAACACTGCGAGGCTGCACTTGTTATACTCACTTCTCAGTTTGCTGGGAAACAGCCCGTTTCAAGGGTTGAAAGACTCCTTAAAGTTCAAGTAAAGAAACATTTTGTTCCCAAGGGACAGCTAGTTAAAAGGACAATAATTTCACCCTGGCCAGGTGGGTCGGTTGGTTGGAGCATCCTCCAGGGCAGCAAAAGTTTGTGGGTTCCATCCCCGGTGGGGGCTATGGGAGGCAACTGATCAATGTTTCTCTCTAAACATATCCTCAGGAGAGGGGAAGGAAGGAAGGAAGGAAGGAAGGAAGGAAGGAAGGAAGGAAGGAAGGAAGGAAGGAAGGAAGGAAGGAAGGAAGGAAGGGAGGGAGGGAGGGAGGGAGGGAGGGAGGGAGGGAGGGAGGGAGGGAGGGAGGGAGGGAGGAAGGAAGGGGAGGAGGAGGAGGAGGGAGGGAGGGAGGAAGGAAGAGGGAGGGAGGGAGGAAGGAAGGAAGGAAGGGGAGGAGGAGGGAGGGAGGGAGGGAGGGAGGGAGGGAGGAAGGAAGGAAGGAAGGAAGGAAGGAAGGAAGGAAGGAAGGAAGGAAGGAAGGAAGGAAGGAGAGGAGGAGGAGGGAGGGAGGGAGGGAGGGAGGATAGCAATTTCTCTTTTATCAGCTAACCCTTAGTCTCAAATACATTCAATTAACGTTGATAGAGAATGTGTGTTCTGATGGAAATAAAATAGGTTTAAAATAAGACCATTTGTTTTCATATCATGTTAAACCTGTTGAATGAATATGAAAAATACAGAAACCATGTTTACAAATTCAGGATTTCATGTAGTGGACTACATGTTTAAGTTCCATGAATGCTCCCAGAAATCGGAATCTTTCTGAATAAAATGGCACATTAGGATATTAAAGCATTAAGATACATGTTATTTTAATGTTAAAATGACAAGTGAGTCTGTTAAACAGACACTTTGTTTCAGTGCTTTTTTTTACATCTTACTGCATGACTACGTGCAAACATTAGACAAATTTTTAACCGTGTTGATGGTAATGTTATTTATTTGAACAGTGATAACATTAATTTAGAATAGCTTAAATAATGAGGTTAATTACCAAATACACTGAAAATTTTCAATTCTCATTTTTCATCTCTCAAAACTTCACATTTTTAAAAACAATTTCTCTTATAAAAAATATAAATACATTTCTAATTGCATAATCCATTAGATGCCATTTATTTCTTTAGCAATTCCTTCACAAATCTTTTCATATGTTTCTTCTTTATTTTATTTTATTTTATTTTATTTTTTGTCAATTTTCCTCTAGGTAAATTTTAGACTTTTTCTTCCTACATATATTTTTCCCTTAATGATCTCATCTTACTACATGACTTCAGTCATCATTGACTACAACATCTCTAATATCAATATATATATGTATATTTTTAAAATTTATTTTGGTTACAGATGTTTCTCTGTTTGCCCCACAGACATCCTCTTCTCTATCCCGCCCCTGCAAAGCATTGTTGTCTATGTCCAATGGTTGTGCATACATGCATGTAAGTTTTTTGGTTTATCTCATCTTTACACACACACTCCGCCCCTCTCTTCTGAGGTTTGTCATTCTGAACCATACTACTTTCTATGTCTCTGGGTCTATTTTGTTCATCAGCCTTCTCTGTTCATTATATTCCACAAATAAGTGAGATCATGTGGTATTTGTCTTTCCCTGATTGGCTTATTTTGCTTAGCATAATGCTCTCCAGGTTGTCTCAAAGGATACGAGATCTTTCTTTCTTACAGCTGCATAATGTTCCATTGTGCATATGTACCACAGCTTTTTTATATCCACTCGTCTATTGATAGACACTTGGGTTGCTTGCTTCCAGAGCTTAGCAATTGTAAATAGTGCTGCTATGAACACAGGGGTACATATATTCTTTCTGACTGGCGTTGCAGGCTTCTTAGAATATATTCCTAGAAGTGGGATCACTGGGTCAAATGGCAGTTAAATTTTTAATTTTTTGAGGAAACACCATATTGTTTTCCATAGTGGCTGCACCAGTCTGTATTCCCACCAGCAGTGTACTAGAGTTCTCTTTCCCCACACCCTCACCAGCACTTGTTGTGTGATGATTTGTTGATGGCGGCCATTCTGACAGGTGTGAGGTGATACCTCATAGTCGTTTTAATTTGCATCTCTCTGATGATTAGTGACTTGAGCACTTTTTCATATGTCTCTTGGCCATTTGTATGTTCTCTTTGGAGAGGTGTCTATTTAAGTCCTCTGCCCATTTTTTAATTGGGTTCTTTGTCTTCCTTTTGTTGCGTTGTATGTGTATTCTATATATTTTGGAAATTAACCCTTTATCTGATGTATTGTTGGCAATGATGCTCTCCCATACAGTGGGTTCCCTTTCCATTCTGATGCTTGCTTCTTTCACTGTGAAGAAGCTTTTTAGTTTGATGTAGTTGCATGTATTAATTTTTTCCTTTGTTTCTCTTGCCTTAGGTGTTGTATCAGTGAAAGTTTTGCTGTGTGTGATGTCTGAAATTTTGTTGCCTACATTTTCTTCTAGGATTTTTATGGATTCATGAGTCACATTTAAGTCTTTTATTCATTTTGAGTTTATTCTTGTATATGGTGTAAGTTGGTGTTCTAGTTTTATTTATTTTTGCATGTAGCTGTCCAATTTTCCCAACACCGTTCATTGAAGAGGCTGTCTTTACGCCACTGTATGCTCTTGCCACCTTTGTCAAATATTAATTGAGCACAATGTCTTAGGTCTATTTCCGGGTTCTTTGTTCTGTTCCATTGATCTATATGCCTGTTCTTGTGCCAGTACCAGGCTGTTTTGATTACAATGCCTTTGTAGTATAACCTAATATCTGTTATTGTGATCCCTCCTATTTTGTTCTTCTTTTTAAAGATTGCTGTGGCTATTTGGGGTCTTTTATGGTTCTATATGAACTTTTAAAGTATTTGTTCTAGTTCTGTGAAATATGCCATTGGTATTAATGGAGATTGCATTGAATCTATAGATTGCTTTGGGTAGTCTGGACATTTTATTTTATTTTTTTAATTTTTTATTATTATTATTTTTTTATCCTCACCCAAGGACATTTTTCCATTTTTTGTTCAGGTAGAGTGGGAGGGAGAGAGAGAAACATCGATATGAAAGGGACACATCGAGTGGCTGCCACCCGCATGACCAACCAGAGCCGGGGACAAACTGCAACCGAGGTACATGCCCTTAGTGGGAACCGAACCTGGGTCTCTCTAGACTGCAGGCCGACGCTCTAACCGCTGAGCCAAACCGGCCAGGGCTGGACATTTTAATGATGTTAATTTTTCCAATACATGAAGGTATATGCTTCCATTTTTTATATCTTCCTCCATTTCTTTTTTCAATGTCCTGGAGTTTTCTGCAAATACATCTTTATTTCTTTGATTAAGTTTATTCCTAGGTATCTTAATTTTTTGGCCGCAATTATAAATGGGATTTTTTTTTTTTTTTTTTTAGTTTTTCTTTCTGTGAGTTCATATTGGTGTATAAGAATGCCATCAAGCCCTGGCCGGTTTGGCTTAATGGTTAGAGAGTCAGCCTGTGGTCCAGAGAGACCCGGGTTTGGTTCCCGCTAAGGGCACGTACCTCGGTTGCAGTTTGTCCCCAGCCCTGGTTGGGTCTTGTGGGTGTTAACCACTCGATGTGTCCCTTTCACATCAATGTTTCTCTCTCTCTCTCTCTCCCTCCCACTCTATCTGAACAAAAAATAGAAAAATGTCTTTGGGTGAGGATAAAAAAATTTAAAAAAGAATGCCATTGATTTCTTGATGTTACTATTGTATCCTGCTACTTTGCCAAATTTGTTTATTAAATCTAGTAGATATTTGATCGAGTATTTAGGGTTTTCTATGTAAAGTATCATGTCATCTGCAAATAATGACAGTTTCACTTCCTCCTCTCCAATTTGGATCCCTTTTATTTTTATTTCTTGTCTTATTGCTGTGGCTAAGACTACCAGTACTGTTAAATAAGAGTGGCGACAGTGGGCTCCCTGTCTTATTCTTGTTCTTAAGGGAAATGTTTTTAGTTTTTCCCCATTGAGTATGGGGTTGGCTGTAGGTCTTTCAAATATGGCCTTTATTATGTTGAGATATGATCCCTGTATTCCCACATTGGTGAGCATTTTTATCAGAAATGGGTGCTGGATTTTGTCAAATGCTTTTTTCAGCATCTATTGATATGATCATATGGTTTTTATCTTTCATTTTGTTTATGTGGTGTATCACATTTATTGATTTTTGAATATTGTACCAGCCTTGCATCTCTGGGTGAATCACACTTGGTCATGGTGAATGACTTTTTTAATGTATTGCTGAATCCTATTTGCTAATATTTTGTTAAGAGTTTTGGCATTTATATTCATCAGGGATGTTGGCCTGTAGTTTTCTTTCTTTGTTGTGTCTTTATATGGTTTTAGTATTAGAATTTTGCTGGCCTCATAAAACAAGTTTGGAAGTCTTCCTTCTTCTTGAATTTTTTGGAATAGTTTGAGGAGAATGGGTGTTAGCTCTTCTTTGAATGTTCAGTAAAACTGCCCCATGAAGCTGTCTAAGCCTGGGCTTTTGTTTGCTGGGAGAGTCTTGATTACATCCTCAATTTCCTTAGTTGTTATTGGTCTGTTCAAGTTTTCTATCTCTTCCCAGTTTAGTTTTAGGAGACTATGTGTTTCTTGAAATTTGTCCACTTCCCCTGATGTCCAATTTGTTGGCGTATAATTGTTTGAGTATTTGTTAATGGTCCTTTGTATTTCTGTGGTGTCAATTGTTACTTCTCCTCTTTTGTTTTTGATTTTGTTTATTTGGGTCCTCTCTCTTTGTATCTTGGTGAGTCTAGCTAAGCATCTATCAATCTTGTTTACCTTTTCAAAGAACCAGCTCTTTATATCATTGATCTTTTGAATTATTGTTGTTTTGTTTTGTTTTTTAGTCTTTATGTCATTTATTTCTGCTCTGATCTTTACTATTTCTTTCCTTTTACTTGCTCTGGGTTTTTCTTTTTATTTTCTTTCTAGTTCTTTAAGTTGTGAGGTAGATAGTCAATTAGAAATTATTCTTGCTTCTTGAGGTAGGCCTGTAGTGCTATGAATTTCCCTCTCAAGACTGCTTTTGCGGTGTCCCATAGATTTTGTGTTGTTGTGTGTTCATTTTCATTGGTTTCCAGGAAGTTTTTAATTTCTTCCTTGATCTCCTTGGTAGCCCATACATTGCTTAACAACATGCTATTTAGCCTCTATGTGTTTACATGTTTTTGTGTGTTTCTGTCATAATTAAATTCTAGTTTCATGCCATTGTGATCTGAGAAGATGGTTGATATGATTTCAGTCTTCTTGAACTTTTAGAGACTTAGTTTGGGTTCTAACATGTGGTCTCTCCTTGAGAATGTCCCATGTGCACTTCAGAAGACTGTGAATTTTACAGGTTTGGGGTGTAATTCTCTGTAGATATCTATTAAATCTATTCCACCTAGCACATTATTTAGCATTTCTGTATCCTTGCATGTAGTGCACTCAGAATAATTTTTTGTTTAGAGGATCTATCCAGTGATGTCAGTGGGGTGTTGAAGTCCCCTACTATGATTGTATTGCAGTCAATTTCTCCTTTGATGTCCTCCAGAAGTTTTTAAATGTATTTTGGTGCTCCTATGTTGGGTGCATATATGTTTATAAGGTTATATCTTTCTATTGGATAGATCTTTTCCATATTATGTAGTGGTCTTCTTTGTGTCTAGTTTTGGCCTTCATTTTAAAGTCTATTTTATCAGATATGAGTATTGCTACCCCAGCTCTTTTTTCCTTTCTGTTTGTTTGGAAGATCTGTTTCTATCTCTTCACTTTCACCCTATGTGAGTCTTTTGTTGTGAAGTGTGTCTCTTGTAAACAACATATATATGAGTCATGTTTTCTTACCCATTCAGCTACTCGATGTCTTTCTATCGGAGCTTTTAATCCATTTGCATTTAATGTTATTATTGATATGTACTTATTTATTGCCATTTTTGTTTATTGGGGTTATATTTTTCTTCCTATTTCTTCTACTAATCATAGCAGTCCTTTTAACATTTCTTGTAGTGCCAGTTTGGTACTAATATATTCCCTTAGCCTTTTTTTTTTTTGTCTGGGAAGCTCTTTATTTCACCTTCTATTTTTAATGATAGCCTTGCTGGATAGAGTAGTCTTGGATTCAGATCCTTTTTTTTTTTTTACTATATTAATTACTTCATGCCATTCCCTTCTGGCCTGTAGTGTTTCTGTTGAGAAGTCAGCTGATAGCCTTATGGGGGTTCCTTTGTATGTAACCTGTTACTTATTTCTTGCTGCCTTTGGGATTCTCTCTTTGTCTTTAATTTTCAGCACTTTAATTATTATGTGTCTTGGGGTGGGCCTGTTTGGGTTCTTCTTAATTGGTGCTCTCTGTGCTTTTTGTACTTGTGTGGCTTTTTCCTTCATCAAGTTAGGGAAGTTTTCTGTCATGTTATCTTCAAATCTATTCTCTAACCCTTACTCATTTTCTTCTACTTCTGGAATTCTTATAATGCAGATGTTGTTACATTTCATATTGTCCCAAGGTTCTCTTAGGCTCTCCTCTTGTTTTTTCATTGTTTTTGATTTTTGGTTCTCTGATTTGATGATTTTTTTTTCTACCCTGTCTTTTAATTCACTGATTAGATCCTTGCCTCCTCTACTCTGCTGGTTATTCCTTCCAATGTGTTCTTTATTTCTGCTACATCATTCTTCATTTCCAATTGGTCGATTTTCAATGCATCTATATTTTACTCATACTGTTGAGCTTCCTCATGGTTATTACTCTGAACTCTCCCTCTGATATCTTGCTCAATTCCCTTTCATTTATTTCATCTTCTGTCAAATTATCTTGTTCTTTCATTTGGGATTTGTTTCTTTGTTTCACCATTTTGGCTGTCTCAGTGGGTTTTGGAGCCTGCCCTCTCATGCCACCACAGTTCCTACAAGGTTTGATTTAGTGTCCTCTTTCTGACCATGATTATATGGGTCCTCTCCAGCTGCTTTTCTGTTGTTTTTCTCTGAAGATTTGTTTTTATTTTAGTTGTAATTTGGTCCTGGGAGATGGTGTGGGTAGCTTCCATTCACTCTGCTGCCATTTTGGAATCTCCGGTGATGGGCCTTCACAGTGTAGGTACAGTTGACCCTTGAACCTGTTTCTGTGTTTTTTTTTATAGAATTGACTTAAATATAAATTACTGTGTAGCAAGCAATCTTGTTGTGTGTGTTAGTGGTTTTGAAGACTGACAACCCTTTCAGTTGGCTGAATGCTTCTTTTCCATGTGATATAAACATGTTGCAGAAACACAAATATCAGAGTTCTTAGCATTGCTCAGGATGCTTCTGTAGAAGAATTTTTGGTAAAATTAGAGCATAACACCTTTTAACTGAGAGCCCTTTTCTTGATAAGGGGTAAAGCACAGTCCACTTTTCAATAAAATACTCATATTCAACATCAATTAAAATTCAGACTTTGAAGTATAACTCATCCCACTATTCTTTAATATTGTTTCCGTAAAAAAGGTTTTTGTAAAAGATGAATTGTTAACTAATATGTAACCCATAGATAAACAGCATATTTTTGAAAGAGTTCCAGGAACTAATTTCAAAGGAAGCTGATTCCAGCAACCAATGGTCTGGCTCCATGAGGTTTGCTGACTTTCAAACATAAAAACTAGACCTTCATTCACTTGACCAGTTTCTAGATAATCATTGGAATAGACTGTGATGACTTACATGTAGAGAACTTTCAACCCCCTTCTCCCTGACTTCTTTGTTTTTCTTTCCCTCTTCCTCCTAATAAAAATTCTGCCTGCACTGAGATGTTAAGATGGTATTTAGGACAGGAGTCCACCATCTTCTCAAGCTGCTGACATTTGAATAAACCATCTTTCCTTATATTAGCACCTGTCTCTCAAGTACTGACTTTCAAAAAGGGCTCTCAAACCTGAGTTTGGTATCAGAAGGAGTCACTGAATTAGGGAGAAATTCCTTCTAAGGAGATGTACTACTCATGAGTGGGAAAAAAATATTCCGTTAGATATATTCTTTTTTTTTTATCCTCACCCGAGGACATTTTTCCGTTGTTGTTGTTGTTGTTGTTGTTGTTGTTGTTGTTGTTCAGACAGAGTGGGAGGGAGGGAGAGGAAGAGAGAGAGAGAGAGAGAGAGAGAGAGAGAGAAACATCGACGTGAAAGGGACAAATCGAGTGGCTGCCACCCACACAATCCAACCAGGGCCGGGGATAAACTGCAACCAAGGTACATGCCCTTAGCAGGAACCCAACCCAGGTCTCTCTGGACCACAGGCCAATGCTCTAACCGCTGAGCCAAACCAGCCAGGGCTGGATATATTCTTAACAATAAACTACAATGAAGTCATCACCACAATCAAGGTAATGAACACATACATCACCACCAAAAGTTTCCTCCTGTCCCTTTGTAATTCTCTTCCTGCCTCTCCCTGCCTCCCTCCTCCATTGATCTGCTTTCCGTCATTAGAGATTTGTCTGCATTTTCTAGAATTGTATATAAATACAATTCCATTGTATGTACTCATTGGTCTGCCTTCAACATCATTATTTTCAGATTTACTCATGTTACTGTATGTATCAATAGCTCATTTCTTTTTATTGCTGGGTAGTAGTTCATAATATAGATATATATTAAATGCGTGCTTTTAAAAAATCTATTCAACTACCCATGGACTTTGGATTGTTTCCTGTTTGGACAATTACAAATAAAGCTACTATGAACATTGGTTTACAAATCTGTATGGACATATGTTTTTATTTTTCTTGGAAAAATACTTAAGGGCAGAATGGCTGAGTCATATGGTAGGTGTATGCTGTCCCACAGTTTATTGATCTTTTCATTTTTTATTTATTTTTTATTTTTTTCTGTGTATTTTTATTGGATAATTTCTATTGCTATATCTTTGAGTTGATTAATTATTTCTTCTTCAATGTCTAATCAATACAAAGCTCATGTAGCTTTTATCTCTAGAATTTCAACTTGATTTTTTTTTATATCTTCCATGTCTCAATATGTCTGACCTTTAGCTTCTTGAATATACAGTAATAATAACTTGTCTACTACTTCTATTTTCTGTATTATTTCTGCGTTACTTTGAGTTAATGGATTTTCACTTCATTTTGGTTTATATTTTCCTTCTTCTTTGTCTGCCTGGTAATTTTTGATAGGGTGTTAGACATTGTAAATTTTACCTTGTTGTTTGTTGGATGTTTTCATATTTCTAAACTATTCATTTTGGGACAGTTTGATGCATTCAAGTCTTCCATTTAAGTTTTTGTTTTTGTTTTAGGAGGGACCAGAGCTAGCTTAATTTGGGTTTAGTTTTGAAAGGTTTATTGCCACTTCTGAGGCAATAACCTGCCTCTTACTTTAACTGATAACTATTACCCATGAATTGTGATGTTTTCCTCACTGGCTATTGGAACAGGCACTATCCCCAAACCTTTGTGAGCTTTGGATACTGTTTCCTCTCATTATTTTGTGTGGTTCCTTTCCTGGTCTCAAGTGGTTTGTTCATGTGCATAATCGGTTTAGCATCTACTAAATACTTGAGCAGGACACTGAAGATCTCCAGTGTTCTCTTTCTTGTCTGGTACTCTACCTGTGAACTTTCACTGACCCAGCTCCAGCTGCTATGCCAATTCCTCCCTCTGCACTACAGCAGGGTTTCCCTCATCTGTTTCCCATCTCTAAGAGATCACTCACTGTCCTTTGTTGCCTGATGTCCAATATTTTGGGTGTTGTTTCATATATTTTTGTCTGGTGTTTCAGTTGTTTCAGATTGGAGGGTAAATCCAGTTCCTTTTTCTACATTTTGACCAGGAGTAGAAGTCACATAGGAAAGCTTTAAAAAAAAAATGTTTCTACTCATTGCCTTTTCTTCCTCACCCTTGGTTTGGTCAAAAAATCATGGCAATCTATGTTCTGTTGGAATCTAGCCACTGAACCTGCTGTCAATAAGACCTTCTAATTGTAAGCATCATGGACCTTTACTCATTATCTAACTTCTCTTGACCATTGCCTTTACTGGTCTCCTTTCTCTCTGAACTGGCCACAGTCCTCTTTACTGACTTTTCCTTCTGTACTCCAAGCCCCAGCCTTAACCTTCCTACTTTGCACATACTAATCAAGCAAACACATCTGCCCCCATGACTTCCGCATCTGAAATTTCAACCTCTAATTCAGGTCTTATACCTGGAATCCAAGGTGGTATGTCCAACTCAGAAAATCTTGATCAAGAGTTTCAAATTTAGATTACCCATAACAGAACTTCTATTAACATAAAGTCCTAATAGTATATCATATTAAGTCTAAAATATTTTCAAACTCCTCAAATTAAACTACAAGGCTCACATATTTGGAACCCTATGTATCTCCTAGGGCTGACCTAACATAATTTTCTCCTTTACTCCCTATATTCCTATCCATTGGCGTGCTTTCTGCTTCTTAAATATGTCAATCACCTTCCCCACTTGGGCCTTCATTGCTCTTTCCTCTCTCTAAGATATCCTTTCTCCTAACTCTTTATCTGGCTAACACTTATCCTTCTGGTTTCATCTTGAAATGTCACTTCTTCATGTTGGGCTTTTCTGGTCCTCCACCAGAAAAGGTTCCCTATTATAAATTTTTACGGGACTCTGAACTTCTCCTTAATTGCACTTACCTACAGTTGAATGTTGCACATATTAGCTAGTTATTTCATTGCTCTTTGTCTGTAAATTTTTATATCTGTTATCTCTATAAGAGAAGAAATGGTATATTTTTTATTTACACCTGAATCATTAGTATGATTCTTAGCAGTAAATAGAGCCCCAATAAGGATGTCTTGATCAGAATAAATATCTAAGAATATTCAGAGTAAAAATCTGAAACTGAAATTTGTAACTGAGTTTTAGAGGGGCCTGTTATAATTTAGAACAGGGATAGGCAAACTACAACCTGTGGGCCACTGCCCACCACCTGTTTATAAATAAAGTTTTATCAGAACACGGCCACCCTCATTCATTTACATATTGTCTATGGCTGCTTCCTCCTATAGTGGCAAGGTTGAGAAGTTATGAGATCATACAAGGGAGATTGTAATTTTGGCCCACATAATTAAAAGTATTTATCTCTGGTTCTTTATAGAAAGTATGCAGACCTCTGGTTTAGAATTTAAGTATTTTACATAAACCACAAGTAAGTAAACATAATAAACAATTTGCCAAACTACTTCCTGCCCCAGGACCCTTGCACTGATTGGAACACCCTTCCCTTGACTCTTTGCTAGCAAACTTCCACCTATCCTTCATTCTGCATATCATTTCTTCATGATCCTTCCATCGGAAATAGGTTCCTCTCCACCTCAACTCATTGTACGGTTCCACAGTACCCTAAACTTTCCTTTTAAAGATCCTTTCATAGCTGTAACTGTCTATTTAGAAATATAATCATGTGTTACAATTTGTTTGCTGTCTCTAACATTCCATAAGTATAAGCTGTAAGAGAGCAAGAATGTATATTTTGTTCAGCATTCTACTCCATGTACTTAGAATAATATCCAGCTCTTAGTAGGTGCTCAGTAAAAATGTATTAAATGAAATTTGGCATGTCATTCTGTAATTTGTGTCTGAAGTTTGTTAGGGTTTTAGAGATTCAACAAATAACACCTCCCACTCCCAATGGAAACTGATTGATAAACAGAAGTCAGACACAGAGATCAAAATACCAGTTTAATCACTGAACTAGTTAGGCCCCGCTTCTTTTTGAGCTGCCTTTCCACATCTTGTTTTTCACACCATCAGACTACTTCCCTCCAGATTAGAGGTATTAGTTCATTTTCTCAGAACTTTATTTCTTCACATTTCTGTCCATTTTACTGCTGCCGGAGGAGTCAATTAGGCACTATAGGCAATTTCCAGAATCTTCTGTCTTGTAGATAATATCTTAAAACTGTTACATTAGAAGACTGTGTTTCTTCCTTAGCTTGGATGCTTCTGAGATTTTTTTTCTTCTATTCTTACTTATTTTTGTTCATTTCGTTAAATTTGAGAGAAGAGAAATTTCTTGATCCTGTGTGTTCTTTACCAGCTTCTCTGTAAAAGAGCAGCAGGGTTCACCCTCAGCACGACTTGGATTGTCACATATTTTTAGCAGTGTCTCGGGGTACATGCACAAGAGAACTAGGGCAATTATGAAGATTATTTAGACCAAAATGACCTAAAATTTATCTGAAACATCCAGATAATTACAGACAAATGATTTTTTTAAAAAGAAAAATAAAAAAAAAGGAAAGTATTCTGATAATACTGCAATTCTCTCCTCCACTTTGCAGACACAAGCTAAAGATTCTAAAATAATATTGACAGTGCTGAGTTGAGACTGGCTCTGTGTTCTTCCAACCAGTCATAGTTTTTTGTTTTTGTTTTTTAACTAGCTCAAGTCCCATCCTTCTAGTCACAACCATCCATACAATAGCAGGATGCTTATTTGACTGGGAACAGAACCTTAAATGGGGTTGTGGGAACAACAAACACATTTTGCCACATTGCAGACAGAGTAGGAAGATAACAACTTCCTGTTGTGTACACAGGTAAAATGCGGTACAGAGCAACCTACACCTCAAGTGAGAGCACTGATTACCCAGCAGGTTTACTGAGGAGTCTTATCTTTATTTTTGATAGAGTTGTGTCTGAAAAATATTAAGGGATATATCATTTCCAATTTAGGGGTTGTTGTGGATACTGGGGATTGGTTGTCCCTAGAGACGCATTACAGGACACTTCCAGCCTCCCAGGACTCTGGAGGTTGGGACGTGGTCATCCGTTTCCAGCCTCGTGTGTTGCATGATTCAGATACAATTTAGTTCAAATCCAGTTGCTTGAGACTTTAATTCAAAATTGAGCTATAACACTGCTGGATGTCCCATATACTCCATGTATATTATTACATATTAAAATAAATTTTAAAAAACCCTGAGTTACAAAAGAGCTAAGTCACGTAGGGAGGGAGGCAGGCTGTGAAGGCTCCTCCTAGCCCACGCTGAGCAGAAGCAGTGTGGACTGGAGCAGCTGGCCCTCACAGGAGGCTCCGGATCCTGCAGCTTCCCAACGGAGGCAAAGGTAGCAGCATCCCTGGTGGCCTGGTTCTGTGATGAAATCTGGGGAGTCGTCTCTGGAAGCTCAACATAAAGTCTGCTTTTTTAGCACTCACTCCCAAAGACGCTACCCTTTAATAAATTATTTTCTGCATGAAGTAACTGGAACAGACTCTGAGACCTGAAACTAAGAATTCTGACCACCCCAGGACCATGAGAAAAACAGAGCGAAGTTAGGGGTTTTGCTTCCACAGGCTGGGTCTCTTGAGTCTCACAGATGGGAAAATGCAAGCTTCCATGTGGCATTTCCCCTCGTGGGTCCATTTACATTGACGGGAAATGGTCACATGGGACATGAAGGGATCAGGCTCAGAGGTGTGAAACTATTGGGATGGCAGCTGGCATCTCAAAGTATGAAACTACCCACAGAGCCACAGACTGATCTCAGCCCTGCCAGGAGGAATGTCATCTCAGAGCATTTCTCCAAGCCTTCCTCCCAAAGGATGCCCTCTTAGGATGGCGTGGCTGAAGGTAATAGCAAACTCAGGATCCGACATCTAAAAGAAACGGATTATCTCACAAAATAAGAAGCCCAAAGATAGGGCATCTCTACTGCACGTTAATTCAGCAGCTAAGTTATGTCAACAAGACCCAGATTCTGTCTATCATCGGTCCCACCATCATCATATGGCTTTGTTCCATCAAATGATGGCTTTGACGCAGAGACTAGCTCCCCCATGGTTGTGAGATGTCTGCTCCAGCTCTGCTTGCATCCAGACAGGTTGACATCCTTTTGAAGAAAATAATTTATTCAGTCTATTACTTCTTGATGAAGATTTATTTTTTCCCCATCTCCTCTTCTTACAAATATATATATATATATATATATATATAGCAATGAGTACCTTTAGGCATCTGTTTTTGCCCATGTGTGTGGATGTAACTGTTGAATTTCTAGAATGGAATTTCTTGGTCAAAGAAAGCATGCATTTGAAATGCTTATAGCTCTTGCCAAACTGCCTTCCCAGGAGATGCACTAATATATGAGAGAGCGTTTCCCCAAAGAGGGTGTGTGCTTTTACAGAAGAGGTATGTGCAGGGGCTGCTTCTGTGAGGGGTGGACCAGAAGTACCTGGGGCTGGGCAGAGGAACATGACTGCTTAGACTTGTGGTCACTCCATCTGTCCTCAGGACAGGATGGAAGGGACTCTTTCCAAAGTGAAAATCCATGTTTGTGTCTAAAGTACCTTTTGTTCTATAATAGACTGGAACCTAAGGGAAGTGAAAACTAACTGAGCCACAAGGAAGAGGAGGTTACTGGATGGACCCAAAATGAGGCTAGAGAGTTCCTGTTGTTTTTATTAAGCTGATAGAAGTTACAGGAAGGCAGTTTGCACAGACCTTCAAACCGATGAGCTAGTTCACCAGAATTTTGTTTGAAACACCAGTGGTTCTACTTGTTTCAGTGTTTGTTCAAGAAAATATCTTTATATCTTCAAATAACTTTAAAGTTCAAGTTTTGATCAGGTAGAGTGGGAGGGAGAGAGAGGAACAGAGAGAGAGAGAAACATCGATGTGAAAGGAACACATCGAGTGGCTGCCACTGCACGACGGACCAGGGCCGGGGACAAACTGCTCCGAGGTACGTGCCCTTAGCGGGAACCGAACCCGGGTCTCTCAGGACCGCAGGTCGACGCTCTAACCGCTGAGCCAAACCGGCCAGGGCTAAAGTTCAAGTTTTGAAATACAACTTTTCCCCTTATGGTATTCTGAAGGTATTACACTACTAGGAGGTAATGATTTAGGTTTTATAAATGCATTTTGGCACCCTAAGGGTGGATGAATTTGCCAGTTTTCCCAGGAATATGAATACACGATAGTCCTAACTCTTTATTTTCTTTATTCCCCTTTTTCTTAATTGAGAAATCAAGAAAGTGTCTGATTTAACATTTGGACACATTTATTTTAATTGTTCAAAGTCTCTATTTCAATTCAATCTAATTATTTTTTTCCCTCTTTTGGGTCCTGGTTGAGATCATTTAAAACCAGCCAAGTGAGAAGCCCTCAGGAATAACTGAATGAAGTACACTCTGTATTTACCTTCAGGTGTTCTTACCAACTCTTCAGAGAACCCTGTCTGACTCAGAAACCCATGGCAGCCTACTCATGAGAACATTATTCTTTCAACTGCAATGCTAGAGTTAATATCACCTCATGAGATAAATGTCTCCAATGGGATGAAATCAGGTGAAGAAACCAAAGTTTTCCTACCGCATTCTAAGGCTTGATTCTGACACCTATGTTTTATCTTCTCTCCTTCCACAGGCTACCTTCAGGGCCCACTGCGACAACATTCCTAGAGCAGTCTGGGTTGCTGGCACGTTTTTGCCAAAGTATTTCCTTTCTCACATCCCCAGCGGCTATTTATTTTATTTTTAGGAGAGGACTATGGTAGATGGTCCCAAATATAGTAATAATGTCTTTGAACCATGGTGCCTTGATTTAAATATTGGAAGGTTATCCAACTAAGGCGACACATCCACAAGTCACATTCGGAGCCTTCAAAACCACTTCATACAAACTCAGCATTTCATATCTTGACAGTTGTCTTACCTTCTTCAACTGGGTCTCTTTGCTAATTCATATCGGCTTAAAATTCAATTAGCATGTGAACTCACCCTACTGATATTTGTATTAGTATATATTTGCCTTCTTTGAGTCCACTTTTAATTCACAGACTGAAATATAAGTTAGGATTATGTTTGACACAATCACCATAAAACCTGGTGAACATGGACTTACACAGGGAAGTGATTTATATACCCTATGAGAGAAGTCTGGATTTAAACAAATCAGGGCTAGTATAGCACCTCAAAAATGCCATCAAGGGATGGGGCTTTTTCTCTTCCTGCCCCATCATCCTGAGGAAGACTGATACACCTCTAGCATTAAGCTCAAATACCAGTCAGAAAGAAAGGGGAAACAAAAGAGGCAGAACCAGCTAACTTGAGCTTATGTCTTACTCACTAGCCTCCATGTGGTCTCTTTTATCTGTAAGGGAGTCTGGGAAGGAAGTTTTAGCATTTTGCTTCTATGGTACAGGAAGGCATGGAAGGGTACGCAAATGAGTCTCAAGTGAGCCAGTTTACAGTGTGCACTTACAAGTTTGTGCTTTCTGGCACCTGGTCTTACTCATTCCAGGGTTGGTCTTCATCATTCATCATGGACAGACCACAGCTACCACCTCCCCTTCAGCTGCTGAGATAGGGCAATAAACGCCAAGATATAAACAGTCTTTGTGGTTTGCTTAGAAATTTTTCTAAGTGATAAAAAGAGCACATGATCAGTTGTCAGAAAACCTGCAATTTGATCTTGCGTTATTTATCCTAAAATGTCTCATCTCAGGCAAACTACTTCAGCTCTCTGAGTTCCAGTGTCTCATCTACAAAATGGAAGATTAGGCTTCGATATTCTGTTCTTCCCTTTTGCCTAGGATCTCAAATCCCTATTATAAAACCAACTCACGCCCTGGCCAGTTTGGCTCAGCGGTTAGAGCGTCCGCCTGCGGTCCAGAGAGACCCGGGTTCGGTTCCCGCTAAGGGCGCGTACCTCGGTTGCAGTTTGTCCCCGGCCCTGGTCGGTCGTGCGGGTGGCAGCCACTCGATGTGTTCCTTTCACATCGATGTTTCTCTCTCTCTCTCTGTTCCTCTCTCTCCCTCCCACTCTACCTGAACAAAAAAATGGGAAAATGTCCTCAGGTGAGGATAAAAAAAAAAACAACAACAACAACCCGCACCCATGTTACCATGAGAATTCAGAGGCTGGACCCAGAGAGGAGCCCTTAGCCTGCTGCCCATCATCTTCACCTCCACCTCTCTTCTAGTCATCTTGTAGGACCTCCAAGCACTTGGACAGGAAGAACTAAAGGGTGCAATAGGAATTCAGGACCTGTGTACTAAACTACATTTCTCATTGCCCCTGTTACTTTTTTTCCCCTTAATTAATTAATTTACTTTTGCTACAGATGTTTCTTTTCCCCCCCAGACACACTCCTACCTATCCCGCTCCCCACCCTACCAGGCAAGCATTGTTGTCTATGTCCGTTGGTTATGCATACATGCATATAAGTTCTTTGGTTTATCTCCCCCCACCCCCAGGTTTGTCAATCTGAACCATACTCCTTTCTATGTCTCTGGTTCTATTTTGTTCAGCTTTTATTGTTCATTATATTCCACAAATAAGGGAGATCATGTGGTATTTGTATTTCTCAAATTGGCTTATTTCAATTAGCATAATACTCTCCAGGCCCCTCCATGTCATCTCAAAGGACACGAGATCTTTCTTTTTTACAGCTGCATAGTGTTCCATTATGTAGATGTACCACAGCTTTTTTATCCACTCATCTATTGATGGACACTTGACTTGGGCTGTTTACAGATTTTAGCAATTGTAAATAGTGTTGCTGTGAATATAGGGGTACATATATTCTTTATGATTGGTGTTTCAGGCTTCTTAGGGTATATTCCTAGAAGTGGGATCACTGGGTCAAATGACAGTTCAATTCTTAATTTTTTGAGGAAACACCATATTGATTTCCATAGTGGCTGCACCAGTCTGCATTCCCACCAGCAGTGTACTACAGTCCCCTTTTCTCCACACCCTCACCAGCACTTGTTGTTTGATGATTTGTTGATGGTGGCCATTCTGACAGGTGTGAGGAGACACCACGTAGTTGTTTTTATTTGCATCTCTCTGATGTTCAGTGATGTTGAGCATTTTTTCATATGTCTCTGGGCCATTTGTATGTCCTGTTTGAAGAAGTGTCTATTTAGATCCTCTGCCTAGTTTTAATGGGGTTCTCTGCCTTCCTTTTGTTGAATTGTATGTGTATTCTATATATCTTGGAAATTAACCCTTTATCTGATGTATTGTTGGCAATTATGCTCTCCCATACAGTGGGTTTCCTTTCCATTCTGATGCTTGTTTCTTTCACTGTGCAGAAGCTTTTTAGTTTTATGTAGTCCCATGTATTAATTTTTCCTTTGTTTCTCTTGCCTTAGGAGTTGTAGCAGTAAATATTCTGCTAGGTGTGATGTATGAAATTATGTTGCCTACATTTTCTTCTAGGATTTTTATGGATTCATGAGTCACATTTAAGTCTTTTATTCATTTTGAGTTTATTGTTGTGTATGGTGTAAGTTGGTAGTCTAGTTTCATTTTTTTGCATGTAGCTGTCTAATTTTCCCAATATCCTTTATTAAAGAGACTGTCTTTTCTCTATTGTAGGTTTTTGCCATCTTTGTCAAATATTGAGTATAATGTCTTGGGTCTATTTCTGGATTCTCTGTTCTGCTCCATTGATCTTTATGCCTGTTCTTGTGCCAGTACCAGGCTGTTTTTATTACAATAGCTTTGTTGTACAACCTGATATCGGTTATTGTGAGCCTTTCTACTTTGTTCTTTTTTTTTTTTTTCAAGATTTCTGTGGCTATTCAGGATCTTTTTTGATTCATTATGAACTTTTGAAGAATTTGTTTTTTTGTGAAATATGTTGTTGGTATTTTAATGGGGATTGCATTGAGTCTAAGGATTGCTTTGGGTAATATGAACATTTTGATTATATTAATTCTTCCAATCCATGAACAAGGTATTTGCTTCCACTTTTTTATAATTTCCTCTGTTTCTTTTTTAAATGTCCTATAGTTTTCTGTAAATAGATCCTTTACTTCTTTGGTTAGTTTATTCCTGGGTATCTTAATTTTTTGCCACAATAGTAAATGGGATTGTTTTTTGTTTCGCTTTCTGTGAGTTCATTATTGATGTATAAGTATGCCATCAATTTCTTGACATTAATTTTGTATTCTACTACTTTGCCAAATTCATTTATTAAATCTAGTTTATTTTTGATGGAGTCTTTAGGGTTTTCTATGTACAATATCATGTTATCTACAAATAATAACAGTTTCACTTCCTCCTTCCCAATTTGGATCTCTTTTATTTTTTCATGTCTAATTACTGTAGCTAAGACTTCTAGTACAATGTTAAATAAGAGTGGTGAAACTGGGCATCCCTGTCTTGTTCCTCTTCTTAAGGTAAATGCTTTTAGTTTTTAACCACTCAGGATGATGAAGTCCCCTGCTATGATTGTATTGCTATCGATTTCTCCTTTGAAGTCTTCCACAAGATTTCTAATATATGTTGGTGCCTTGAAATTGGGTGCATATATGTTTATTGAGGTTATATCTTCCTGTTGGATAGATCCTTTCAATATTATGTAGTGGCCTTTTTTGTCTCTAGTTATGACCTTCATTGTGAAATCTATTTTATCAGATATGAGTATTGTTACCCCAGCTTTGTTTTCCTTTCCATTTGCTTGGATGACTTTTTTCTATCCCTTCACTTTCTTTCTTTTTTTTTTTTTTATAAATTTATTTTTTTTTTTTTTGTTACAGATATTTCTTCTTTTTTACCCCATTGGCAACCCCCTCCCCACCCCACCACCCACCCCATCCCCGGCTTAGCTGTCCATGTCCATTGGTCATGCATACATGCATATAAGTTCTGTGGTTTATCTCTTCCCACCCACCCCACCCCCCTCTTTTGAGGGATGTCAGTCTGTGGCCTACTTCCATGTTTCTGGGTCTACCGTATTCCTCAGACTGTTATGTTAATTATATTCCGTATATAAGTGAGATCATGTGGTATTCGTCTTTTTCTGCTTGGCTTGTTTCACTTAGGATAATACTTTCCAGGTCCCTCTATGTTATCTCAAAGGATAAGAGATCTTTCTTTCTTACCGCTGCATAGTACTCCATTGTGTATATGTACCACTGCTTTTTTATCCATTCCTCTACTGATAGACACGTGGGCTATTTCCAGATCTTAGCTATTGTAAATAGTGCTGCTATGAACATGGGGGTACATATATTCTTCCTGATTGGTGTTTCAGGCTTCTTAGGGTATATTCCTAGAAGTGGGATCACTGGGTCAAATGGAAGTTCAATTTTTAATTTTTTGAGGTAACACCATATTGTTTTCCATAGTGGCTGCACCAGTCTGCATTCCCACCAGCAGTGTATTTCTCCACACCCTCGCCAACACTTGTTGTTAGATGATTTGTTGATGGCGGCCATTCTGACAGGTGTGAGGTGATACTGCATGGTTGTTTTAATTTGCATCTCTCTGATGATTAGTGATGTTGAGCATTTCTTCATATGTCTCTTGGCCATTTGTATGTCCTGTTTGGAGAGGTGTCTATTCAGCTCCTCTGCCCATTTTTTAATTGGGTTCTTTGTCTTCCGTTTGTTGAGTTGTATGAGCACTCTATATATTTTGGAAATTAACCCCTTATCTGATACATCATTGGCAATGATGTTCTCCCATACAGTGGGTTGCCTTTCCATTTTGATGATTGTTTCTTTTGCTGTGCAGCAGCATTTAGTTTGATGTAGTCCCACGTGTTCATTTTTTCCTTTGTTTCTGTTGCCTTAGGCGATGTATCTGTGAAAATTCTGCTGTGTATGATGTCTGAAATTTTGTTGCCTACATTTTCTTCTAGAATTTTTATGGATTCACGGGTCACATTTAAGTCTTTTATCCATTTTGAGTTTATTTTTGTGTATGGTGTAAGGTGATGGTTTAGTTTCATTTTTTTTGCATGTAGCTGTCCAATTTTCCCAACACCATTTATTAAAGAGGCTGTCTTTACTCCACTGTATGTTCTTGCCACCTTTGTCAAATATTAATTGAGCATATTGCCTTGGGTCCATTTCTGGGTTTTCATTTCTGTTCCACTGGTCTATAGGCCTGTTCTTATGCCAGTACCAGGCTGTTTTGATTACAGTCGCTTTGTAGTATAACCTGATATCTGGTATTGTGATCCCACCTACTTTGTCCTTCTTTTTCAAAATTGCTGTGGCTATTTGGGGACTTTTTTGGTTCCATATGAACTTTAGAAGTATTTGTTCTAGTTCTGTGAAATATGTCGTTGGTATTTTGATGGGGATTGCATTGAATCGATAGATTGCTTTGGGTAGTATGGACATTTTAATGATGTTAATTCTTCCAATCCATGAACAGGGTATGTGCCTCCACTTTTTTATATCTTTCTCTATTTCTTTTTTCAATGTCCTATAGTTTTCTGCAAATAGGTCCTTTACTTCTTTGGTTAAGTTTATTCCTAGGTATCTTAACTTTTTTGGCGCAATGGTAAATGGGATTGTTTTTTTAGTTTCTCTTTCTGTGAGTTCATCGTTGGTGTAGAAGAATGCCGTCGATTTCTTGATGTTAATTTTGTATCCTGCTACTTTGCCAAATTCATTTATTAAGTCTAGTAGATTTTTGATGGAGTCTTTAGGGTTTTCTATGTATAATATCATGTCATCGGCAAATAATGACAGTTTCACTTCTTCCTTTCCAATTTGGATCCCTTTTATTTTTTCCTCATGTCTGATTGTTGTGGCTAGAACTTCCAGTACTATGTTAAATAAGAGTGGAGAAAGTGGACATCCCTGTCTTGTTCCTGTTTTTAATGGAAATGTTTTTAGTTTCTGCCCATTGAGTATGATATTGGCTGTAGGTCTTTCGTATATGGCCTTTATTATGTCGAGATATGATCCCTCTATTCCCACACTGCTGAGCGTTTTTATCAGAAATAGATGCTGGATTTTGTCGAATGCTTTTTCATCATTTATTGATATGATCATGTGATTTTTATTCTTCATTTTGTTGATGTGGTGTATCACATTTATTGATTTGCGAATATTGTACCAGCCTTGCATCCCTGGAATGAATCCCACTTGGTCTTGGCAAATAATTTTTTTGATGTATTGCTGGATCCGATTTGCTAGTATTTTGTTCAGGATTTTGGCGTCTATGTTCATCAGGGATATTGGCCTGTAGTTTTCTTTCTTTGTAGTGTCTTTTTCTGGTTTTGGAATTAGAATTATGCAGGCCTCATAGAACGTGTTTAGAAGTCTTCCTTCTTCTTGAATTTTTTGAAATAGTTTGAGGAGAATGGGTGTTAGTTCTTTTTTGAATGTTCGGTAAAACACCCCTGTGAAGCCATCTGGGCCTGGGCTTTTGTTTGCTGGGAGAGTCTTGATTACCTCTTCAATTTCCTTAGTTGTTATTGGTCTGTTCAAGTTTTCTATCTCTTCCTGGTCCAGTTTTGGGAGTCTGTGTGTTTCTAGAAATTTGTCCATTTTGCTTAGATTGTCGAATTTGTTGCCATATATTTGTTCATAGTAGTTGTTAATGATCTTTTGTATTTCTGTGGTATTGGTTGTTACTTCTCTTTCATTTCTGATTTTGTGTATTAGGGTTTTCTCTCTTTGTTTTTTGGTGAGTCTAGCTAAGGGTCCATCAATCTTGTTTATCTTTTGGAAAAACCAGCTCTTTGTTTCATTGATCCTTCGAATTGTTTTTTGGACTCTATGTCATTTATTTCTGCTCTGATCTTTACTATTTCCTTCCTTCTACTTGCTCTGGGGTTTTCTTTTTGTTTGCTTTCTAAATCTTTAAGTTGTGAGGTTAGAGAGTCAATTAGAAATTATCCCTTCACTTTCAACCTGTGAGATGAATCTCTTGTAAACAACATATATATGAGTCATGCTTTCTTATCCAATCAGCTACTCTGTGTCTTTTTATCGGAGTATTCAGTCCATTCACATTTAAGGTGATTATTGATATGTACTTATTTATTGCCATTTTTGTTTAGTGTGGTTATATTTTTCTTCCTATTTTTTATATTAATCACAGCAGTCCTTTTAACATTTCGTAGTGCTGGTTTGGTGCTAATGTATTCCCTTAGCCTTTTTTTTTTTTTTTTTTTTTTGTCTAGGAAGCTTTTTATTTGACCTTCTATTTTGAATGATAGCCTTACTGGGTAGAGTGTTCTTGGATTCAGATCCTTGTTTTTCATGACCTTGATTACTTCATGCCATTCCCTTCTGACCTGTAGTGTTTCTGTTGAGAAGTTGGCTGATAGCTTAATGGGGGTTCCTTTGTAGGTGACCTGTTGCTTATCTCTTGCTGCTTTTAGGATTCTCTTTTTGTCTTTAATTTTTGGCATTTTGATTACTATGTGTCTTGGTGTGGGCCTGTTCGGGTTCTTCTTACTTGGGGCTCTCTGTGCTTCTTGAACTTGAATGCCTTCTTTTTTCACCAAATTAGGGAAGTTTTCTGTCACTATTTCTTCAAATCTATTCTCTCACCCTTGCTCATTTTCTTCTTCTTTGGGGACTCATGTGATGCGAATATTATTACATTTCCAGTTGTCCCACAGTTCTCTTAAGCTGTCTTCCTGTTTTTTAATTGTTGTTTTTCCTTTCTTTTTCTGATTGGTTGATTTTTTCTACCCTGTCTTGTAATTCATTGATCCAGTCCTCCGCTTCCTCTACTCTGCTGTTTAGACCTTCCAATGTGTTCTTTATTTCTGATATGTCATTCTTGATTTCTTATTGGTGGTTTTTAATTTCCAAGTGGTTGATTTTCAACATTTCTATGTCTTTACTCATGGTGCTCATGTCCTTACACATGCTGTTGAGCTTCCTCAAGATCATGGTTCTGAATTCTAGTTCTGTTAACTTGCTTAACTGCACCTCATTTATCTCGTCTTCGGTAGAGGTCTCTTGCTCTTTCATTTGGCATTTGTTTCTTTGTTTCACCATTTTGGCTATCTCAGTGGGCCTTGGATCCTACTAAATTTTCCTTGTGAGTGTTGGTGTTCTGCTGTTTGTGGCACCCTCTACTGGGTTTGAATGAGCATGGGAGGACCCATGTTCAACACCACTGTCAAGTCTTACCTTCCTGGGCAGAGTTGCAAGCCCGGGAATGGTTCACTTATTCTCTAGCTTTTTGCCTGGAGGCTATTAGTCCCAGTTACTTGAAAAGCCTTGGCTTTTCAGTTAAATGAAAAACTCCCTCAGGTGTTCAGGGTAAGGGGATTTCCCAAGAGTGGGGCAGATGCTGGTCATTAATGAGCCTCAATTTGCATTTCAATGGCCACCGGGTGGGGTTGAATCTCCATGGGAGGGGCCACCACCTCTCCCCAGAGCCCTGGGAAGGAGTAAGATGACCACTGTCCTGCGTGGCTGCAACTCAGCAAAAGCTCTGAGCGCCCTCCAAGTGTCCCCACACAGTTCCAGTCCAGTGCACCCTTCCTCTGCTGGAGCCCAAGGTGCGTGGCTGTGGCTATTTTAGCATCTGTCCCAGCTCTGCGCTGTGGAGCCACTTGGGAGTTTAACCTGACAGTGCTGCTCACAGCTAAGGCTGCTGCAGTCCATGGGCTCCCATCCCCCCTCTCACACCTCCGCAATCCTACCAGGATTGAGTCAGTGTCCCTGGTTATATGGTCCTCCAAGATGCTTTTCTGTTGCTTTTTCCTGACGATTTGTCTTTATTTTCGTTGTAATTCCAGTTTGGTCCTGGGAGATGGTCTGTGTAGCTTCCATTCACTCCATTCATTAAATATATTCTCTAACCCTTGCTCATTTTCTTCTTCTTCCTGAACTCCTATGATGCAGATGTTTTTACATATCACACTGTCCCACAGTTTTCTTAGGCTGTCTTCCTGTTTTTTAATTTTTTTTCTTTTTGGTTCTCTAATTGGGCAATTTTGTCTACCCTGTCTTCTAATTCACTGATTCGATCCTCGACCTCCTCTACTCTGCTGGTTATTCCTTCCAAAGTGTTCTTTATTTCGGCTACATCATTCTTCATTTCCAATTGGTTGGTTTTCAATGCTTTTATATCTTTACTCATGCTGTTGAGCTTCCTCATGATTATTATTCTGAACTCTCCCTCTGATATCTTGCTCAATTCCCTTTCATCTATTTCATATTCTGTTGAATTATTTTGTTTTTTTCATTTGGGATTTGTTTCATTGCTTCACCACTTTGGCTGTCTCAGTGGGTTTTGGAGCCTGCCAAATTTTCCCTGTGGGTGTTGGTGTTTGACTGGTTGTGGCTTTCTCTACTGGGTTTAGATGAGTGTGAGAGGACCCATGTTGAATGCCACTGTCAAGTCTTTTCTGGGTATATTTGCAAGCCCAGGAAAGGTGCAGTTATCCCCTAGCTTTTTGCCTGGTGGCTTTATGTCTCAGTTACTTAATGAGCCTTGGGTTGTAGCCCTCAGCTGAGTCATAAAAATTCCTTAGGTGTTCAGGGTAAGGTGATTTCCAGAAGGTGGGACAGATGCTTGCTGGCTGTTAAGAAACCTCAATTTGCATTTCTCAGGCCTGGCTGGGTGGTGTTAAATTCCTGAGGGAGGGGCTGTTGCTTCTCCCTGGGGCTCTGGGAAGGGGCTCTTTGAGTAATATGGCTACTGTCCTATGAGGGAGTGATTCAGTACAAAACTTCCATTGCCCTCCAAATCACGAGTCTCTCCAACAGTTCCAGTCCAGTCTGTCCTCCTTCTGCCAGAGCCCAAGGTGATTGGCTGTCACTAATTTAGTGCTCTGTGCCTGCCCTCTATGCTGTGGAGCCAGCTTGGGATTTTAACCCCAAGGGAGCTGCTTACAGGTGGAACAGCTGCTATCTGTGGACACCTAGCCTGCCCTCTCATGCCTCTGCAGTTCCTACCAGGCTTTTGGTTATGCAAGTCCTCTCCAGCTGCTCTTCTGTTGGTTTTTCCCAACAATTTGTCCTTATTTTACTTGTAATTCCAGTTTGGTCCTGGGAGATGGTCTATGTAGCTTCCATTCACTCTGTCACCATCTTGGAATCTTTGCCCCTATGTTACTTTCACCTTAAAGGTATGAACTAGTCTAATCTTTGTTATTAGAACCACAATTCCCCCTTCAGACCATTGCAGCTTCTCCATGATCACAAGCTATTGACATGGGGTCAACTGCCATCTTTTCATTGCTTCTTGGCCCAGCATAACCCATGAAGCTGTCTTAGAGCCACAGCCTCTACTCTTGATATATCAAGCCATTTTCAGGCCCATGCCTGTATACTGTTTAAGCTCTCTCTTCTAGTGGGTGATTCATAAAAGAAGAGGGGTACACAAGGCATATTATTGAGGGATTGACTAGAGATCGTGTCTCCAAACTGTGTTCTCAATGGGTAAGCACAGAAAGGACAGAACAAGACCTCTGATAACAGCTCAATTGCTAGTACCACAAAGGGGAAATAAGGACCAATAGATTATAGCATCAACAAAAAAGAAACATCAGACCAGGAAAGCACCTGATCAGTACTCTGGGGATGACATTACCAGAATCTAAGACTCTATGGAGAAGAAATCTTATGAGTGCCTGAGTCAATCCCAGCAAATGGTCATGCAGCTCAGATAAGCTGATTTCTGGAACCACATTACTTGAATCATTTACCTCCAGAAATCTGTTTGCAGAAGTGATTATTCCTGGCACCATTCTCATCCTTGTACATTATTGATACCCTCACTACAGGAAGGGCATTGGCATTGGTGCTTTCACTGGGGTAGGAATATTTAGGGAAAACTTAGTGCTTCCCAGATGGACTCTGGTGTCATTGATCAAGCGAAAATAGTGATGGCCAAAGCAAGACAGGAAGAGAGAGGCACTGAAAATAAACATTTATTTTATAGTAGCAATCTTTATGAAATTACATGATATAGCCAGCTGGTGGTGTAATGCCTGGAGCATATATTCCTCTGCCTGTTTGCAAACCCATCAGATACACAATGGAGTGGTACTGTGGGCAGTACAAAAAATAATAATATCAATTACGCTGATACATCTGTTAAGGGGCTATTATCCAAAATTTATAAAGAACTTATACAACTCAAGAACAACAACAAAAATCCAATTAAATATGGGCAAAGGACCTGAATAGACACTTCTCCAAAGATGATAATAGACATATGAAAAGATGCTTGCCCTGGCCGGTTTGGCTCAGCAGTTAGAGCATCGGCCTGCGTTCCAGAGAGACCTGGGTTCGGTTCCCGCTAAGGGCATGTACTTAGGGTTGCAGTTTGTCCCCAGCCCTGGGTGGGGTTGTGTGGGTGGCAGCCAGTCGGTGTCACTCTCTCACATCGATGTTTCTCTCTCTCTCTTCCTCTTACTCTATCTGAAGAGGAATGCAAAAGTGTCCTCAGGTGAGGATAAAAAAAAAAAAAAAAAAAACGAAAAGAAAAGAAAAAATGCCCAACATCACTAATCATCAGAGAAATGCAAATGAAAACCACAATGAGATATAACCTCACACCTGTAAGAATGGCTTCATCAATAAGTCAATAAACAATAAGCGTTGGTGAGGGTGTGGAGAATGGGGAACCCTTGTGCACTGTGAGAATGCAGACTGGTGCGGCCACTGTGGAAGGCTTATGGAATTACCTCAAAAAAATTAAAATGGGCCCTGGTCAGTTTGTCTCAGCAGTTAGAGCGTCAGCCTTTGGACTGAGGGATCACAGGTTCGATTCCCAGTCAAGGGCACGTCCCTGGGTTGCAGGTTCAATCCCAGCCCTGGTCAGGGTGTTGTAGGAGGCAAACAATTGATGTGTCTTTCTCATATGGATGCTTCTCTCTTTCTCCCTCCTTTCCTCCCTTCCACTCTATTTAAAATCAATGGGAAAATATGCTCAGTGAGGATTACAAAAAAGAAAAAAAAATGAAACTTCCTTATGACCCAGACATTTCACTTCTGGGAATATATCCAAAGAAACCTTAAACACTAATATGAAAGAATATATGCACCCCTATGTTCACTGCAATGTTATGTGCAATAGCCAAGATTTAGAAGCAGCTCAAGTGTCCATCAGTAGATGAGTGGATAAAAAGCTGTGATACATTTACATAATGGAGTACCTCTTGGGTGTCAACAAGAAGGAATCCTGTGACATCATGGATGAATCTGGAGAGCATTATGCTAAGTGAAATAAGCCAGTCTGAGAAAGACAAGTACCATATGATTTCACTCACATGTGGAATCTAATGAACAAAATGAACAAACAAGCTAAATAGAGAAGGACTTACAAATAGAGAGCAGGCTGACAGCTGTTGGGGTAGGGGGTTGGGGGTTGGGTGAGGGGTAGATGGGTTGAGAAAAAACAACAACTAATGGACACAGACAACCGTGTGATAATTGCTGGGGCAGAGGGGAGGTGAAGGAGGGTATGGAGGGGACAATGAGTCACACAACACAGTATACAGATAATATGTTGTGGAACTGTGCACCTGAAATGCATATAATTTTGTTAATCAGTCTCACCCCAATAAGTTCAATAAAAGTAAAAACATTTAGAAAAAGAATAATAACAATTAATTCAGACCCACTGTGTATTAATCATTGTACTTGAACTCATCTAATTCTAGCAATAGCACTATGGGATAAATATTATTACCATTTCACTGAAAAGGCAACAGAAACTCAGAGAGATGATATAGAATTTATCCAAGAGAACATAATAAGGGACAGGGCAGGACTCTAACCAAGAGCCTTAACTTAAGCTAAACTGACTGATTGGCCATAGTGATTATATATTTGTGAAAATAGGACTGAGTATGCCTGTATATTCATGTATAAAGTGTATGATCAGTAAAAATCTGACTCAGTCAACACAAGGTCCAAATGGGGGTGGGGATAAATATCAGACTACTCAGAGAGAAAAGGAGGTCTTGCTTCTGAGGCAGCCTCCAGGGATATAAGATTTGAGCTTGACTTTGAATAAATAGTAGGGAAGGTTTGGGATAGATGGGACTGATGTGGGTTAACTCACAAGTGTGGAAAAGTACCTGTTTTGAGCAAATGTAGCAATTTAGCTGAGGGCAAGGGTTCAGACATGGGAGTAATGGGAAATTAAGCTGGAACAGAAGACTGAGAGAGACCAGCAGTAAAGGAAATGACTATCAGACTAAGTGATTAGACTTTACACCGTTAGAAAGGAGATAGGAAACAATCGAGCAATGCTTCCGAAAGGTTACCAGGCATTCACACGACAGGTGCCTGGATTTATGGAGCCTGGGGAGCAGGCTACATGGACATCAGGATGGAGTGAGAGAGGCCTAGATCCAGATGGTGGCAGAGGACATGTTAAGAAGGTATGGATGAAAAGACCTTTAGAAAGAAAAAAATCAAGAGGATGTGTCACAGACTCATAATAAGTTTAATAATGATAATGATAGTTAGCATTTATTTATTTATTTCTACAAATATTACTTAAATGTCTTCCTTGTACCAGACACTGGGCCCTGAGTATACAGCAATGAGCATCATAACCAAGGCTGCTTCCCTCATGAAATTTACATGCCAATGAAAGAGACACACAATAAATAAACAGATTCAAAATAAACAAATGAAATATATGTTTAGGCTGGTAATTTGTGCAACAGAGATATATACAAGAGGATTATGGGGCTAGGTAGTGAGGTTGTGGGGAGCTTAGATCAGAGTAGGTATCTCTGAGGGTATTTTAATGTTTTTATGGAGACTTAAATAAAGCAGGTGGTCACGTGAATAACTCTGATAAAAGCATTCCAGGCAGAGAGCAGGAAGTGCAAAGGCCCTGAGGCAGCTGCATTTTCCCTGCGAACAGAATGACACAGTGAATGTAAGCAGAGAGTGAGAAGGAAGAGAGTAGGAGTGAGGCTGAGGGACATCAGGGGCTGAATGGTGAAGGGCCTTGCAGGCCATGGTGAGTACTTCACACTGTATTCCAAATGAGGTAGACAGAGAAAAGTTTTGAGAAGGGCAATGACGTGATATGATTTACATTTTTAAAATATCATCCTGACCACTTGATGTGAGCTGACAATGGTGAACAAGAGTAGAAGCAGGAGACCACTTAGGAGGTTATTACCATCATCCAGGTGAAAGTTGGTGGTGGTGGCTTAGACTAGTGGCGATGATGATAAGCAGTAGGATTTGGGATGCATTTTGAAGACAGAATGAGCAGGAAAGACTTGGTGGCAGCCTATATGAAGCATGTGGTGGAGTAAAGGAGAAACATCAAGAAGGTACCTCTGAGAAGCTTTCTGCTCTTCAATTTCTTAAAACCTACCTTGGGGTGGGGATTATCCTTGACCCTTTGATTCTTTGATTTTCCTACATGCCAATCATTGAATCCATCAATAAGTTTAGTAGACTCTACCTCTAAAACATATCCTGTTCTCACCGCCTTTACAAGCACATTGGTCCACACACTGTCATTCCTTCTTGGACTATTCACAAGTCTCTTATCTGGCCTCCCTCCCGGCTCTGCCCTTCTTGCCTGTTCCCTGACAAGCAATTCCAGAGAGAATCTCCAATTCAACTGGCCTCTGCTAAAAGCCCTTTAGGAGATTCTTGGAATAAGAAGTATTTGGAATACAATCCAAACTTCTCAGCCAGGCTTATAAAATCTAACATATTCTGATCCCTGGTGGCTTTGCTGATTTCATGTCATACCACTGCTCTCCGTCACGCTGTTTCTCAGGTGCACCACGTCTTTGCATTCCACAGTCCCTCTGACTGTAAGCTTTCTCTTTGTATCCTCAAGGCTCAACCCTTATTATTCAGCTCTCCCCTTAAATGTTACCTCCTCAGTCAGTCTTCCCTGTCTTTAAAATCATTGTTCACTCTGAAAGAAGGAGTCTAGCTTCCTTCCCCTTGAGTCTGGGATGGCCTTTGTAACTGACTTGTTTGATCAACAGAATGCAGCGGAAGTGACACTGTAGAACTTCTGAAGCGATGTTCCCTGCAACGTCTCTCTGGGCCTCTTAAAACACCTCCACTTGGAGCCCTGAGCTGCCACCAAGAGGTCTGACTACCCAACACTGCCCTGCTGGAGGGACTCGTCAACAACCCCAGCCTTCCAGCCAACATCCAAACAACACCCACCGTCACAAGAATTGCCCAACTGAAGCCTCCCTCAAGATTGTAAGATAATAAAACTGTTGTTTTATTATGCTACTAAATTGTGGTGGAGTTTCTTATACAGCAATAGATAAGTAGAGCACTATCACAGATTAATTCTTTACATGACATTTATTCCATTCTGATATTTTTCTTATTTACTTAGCTACTCTGTCTCTATGCCATCTATTTACCTACTTGTGGATTGATTTACTGTCTATTTTAACTCCACCAGAATGTCAGCTTCATGAGAACAGGGACCTTATCTGTCTTCTTGTTTATTGCTGTATCTTTGGCATCTAAACAAGCACCTGAACATAGCTAGGTGCTCCAGAAACACTGTCGAACAAACATATCTCTGCATTTCTGAATATCCGTATCTTAAGAGCAGAAAGGGTGAACTGAGTCCAACACACACACACACACACACACACACACACACACACACACAAATGCAGAGAAGAAAACCTGGGTAAATATCTCAAAATATTATCCTCAGTGTTTACTGAGCTGGCAAAAGACAGAGCCTCACCCCAGAGAGTTTGATTTTCCATCTGTACCCATAAATACTATGCTCTAAGAAACAGGAGAGAGGGAACAGTCGGTACCTCCAAGTTTATAGGCCCCGAGGGGAGAGGAAAGAAGGCAAGAGGAAAGGGGTTCCACAGGACCTCTCCCTCACCCTCACTTTTTCACTTGTAATTTATCATTTCTAGAGCAGCTGCCACAGATTTAAAGATAAGTATCTGATTAATTTGTTATGATCTTATTTCTAAATTATCTTTATTAACTTTAATACACAGGGGTGGGCAAAAGTAGGTTTATAGTTGTTCATCTGGAAAATAATACAATAAGTAATAAAGATAAAAGCAGAAATAAACAAACCAGAAAACAGGAAAAAAAAATAGCAGAAAGGAAAAATAAAACCAAAAATTGGTTCTTTTGGAAGAACAATAAACTAATCTGTCAAGTCTGATTGAGGATAAAAAGAACAAAAATATACTATGTGAGAAAGCAGACTGAATCATGGATCCTGAAGATTATAAAAATTAAATAATAATAATATGTGGAAGTGTAAGGCAATAAATTTAAAAATCTAGGGGACATTGATTATTTCTTAGTTTAAAAATTCACTGAAGTTGATTAAAGAAACACCACCAAACATACCACTAAAGACTGGAACAATAGTTAAAGATCCTTTATTTAAAAGAACCAAACCAGATAGTTTTACAGCTGAATTCTATCTTTTTTATCTGAGGGTTGCTTTTATTAGTCCTTCCCAAATTAATTTGGAATTTCTACTATATTTTTCATTTCTCCTAGTGGATACTTTTCATTCTTAGCTGTCAGGATTCAATTTTTACCCCTCTACTAATATATCTAAAATTCTACTAATTACATCTCTCTCCAAAATGTAATGCACGTCTTCACTCCTCCATACCCTACTTCAAATCATGTTTGGGCCTCTCTCAATGCTCCAAGACATTATGAGTTGATATATTAAATTCACAGCAATTGTCATCCCTAGAAATGATGAACTGGAAATGAAAAGGTAAGGGTGAAGGAAGAGATCCTGTTACCTATAGTGACAGAAACTGTAAAATACCGAAACTGAACAGATATGTTTTAGGACGTATGTGCGAAAAATATATAAAATCTTATTGAGGAACATAAAATAAGTTGTGAACACCTGAAGAGAAGCATACTATACTTCCCAAATTCATAAATAAATTCATTGTAGCTGCTATCATAATCTTGAAGGATTATTTTAGGCGTGATTAAAAATGATTTGAGAGTTCATATGGAAGAATAAATAACTAGGAATAGTCAAAAACTATTTTGAAAGAAGTAATAGTGCAGAGGGACTTTCCTTCCCAAATATTAAAATGTGATAGAAAGCTAATGAAATCAAAGCAGTATGATATAGGCAAACAGGTTAGGGGAACAGAAAACAGGATTCAGAACAGACCCAGAAATATGAAGGACCCTAAAATGAGACAAAAGTAGTACTACAAACACAAACTGTAGATTAAATAAATCTCAACTTAAAAAACAAAAATATTTTTAAAAGAATTTTGAAGAAAATTTATATAATAAGGTGGGTGGCGTGCTTTTTAAGCAAAGTGGAAAAGCCAAAACTCATTAAAAACCAGACATAATTTACTTTATACAGATTTGAATAATTTTGTAGGCCAAATGATACCAGGAAAAAGGTTAAGCCAAAAAATAGATTTAAAAAGAAACACTTGCAGCAGATGACAGGTCAATATTCTTAATATCCAAATGTCCCTTATAAATTAATAACAACACGATCCCCCAAATGAGCAAGCAAGATAAATGAGAAGTTCCCAGAGAAATGAAAATGACTGGTGAATTGATGAAAATATGCTCAGCTTTACTGGTGTCACAGAGATGCAAACTGAAAGTTATATTTTAACATACTAAAATCATGTAATTTCATTGTTTTTACTTTTTTGAACTTTTTACAATACAAATCAGAGGAATGGTATAATGAATACCTATAACCCATTGCTTAGATTTAATAATTGTTAATATTTTGCCATATTCCTTAATCTATTAACTTTTGGTTAGTATTTTTGGTGGAGGATATCATACTGTTACTCCCTAAGTACTTCACTATGTCTCTCTTAGAAGAAGGACATTTTCTTAAATAACCACAGTATCATATCAACTAGTTGAGTTAATAATACTTCTTTAATATCATCTCATACCCAGCCAATATTCTCATTTCCCCAGTTGAACCTAAAATGTCTTTTAAAGCTGTTTTGTTCAAAGTGAGACCACTTAATACAGGTGGTTTTTATGTCTCTTGAACCTCTTTTAATCTTGAATAAAATCCCCACTCCCATCCTCCCCCACCCCCATCCCCCAAACCCCCAAGGCAGTGACTTGCTGAAGAGACTGGGACAGCTGAACTATAAAATGTCCCGCTTCCTGGTTGCTTCTTTTTGATTTTTCGTAGTTTCCCCTGTATTTCCTATAAATTAAAGTTAGAGCTAAAATGATTAGATCTAGGTTAAGCATTTGGGGCAAGACGTTTTCACCGGTGACACTGCACCGCCTACTGTCTCACAGCGGGGGCAGGCAAGGCCAATGTCCACTATTACTGGCTCCAGCATTCACTGGGTTAGGTGCCAGCAACCTGATCCCACAGTGTACAGTTGTCTTTCCCCGTTGTCACCAGTATGAAATGTGTGAAGTGATATTCTGGTGACGTGTAAACATCTGGTTCTCCATTTGTTTTTCCACTAATCACGTTAGCATCCACTGATGACCTTAGCCTGAATAAATGTTTTTCATTATCGGTTGCAGAATGGCAATTTTCTAATTTGTTCGACATTTATTAGCTGGCACTCCTCTCTAAGAAGAGCGACCTCTCGTCATCAAGGGGCTACTGGATTACCCTAATATAGAGTTCATGCTGAAAAGACAGGACTAGTCCTTGATTCTTCTGCTTCATAACCAATTCTCAGAGGAAGGAGTTAGCTTAATAATTACCTAAAATAATGTTCTTCTTTTTTTTGCTTTTTTAAAAGTAAAATTTAGCTTTTTCTTTTTAAGTACCTATCCTTCTACCTACCTGTACCGAGCTATCAGGAAAACAAGCAGCCTCTGATGTCTGAGAATGACATTATAGATTGACCTAAGCTAAGTCCTGTTCTTATGTTGGACATAAACAATCTCACAGAACGTCCACTTCAGACAGTCACTGTGCAATCCACAATACCAAACACTCCCTCCGCTCAGCTAATATGAGCGACTGCTACATCTTTACCAATTACAGCTTTATCTTCACTCTGTTCAGCCCTTCCTGTAGATACAAATTATTGAGATATTCAGTTATAGTACTGCCTCTGTTTTCTGACATCACACAAACTTCTGCTTCCTTAGACCCTCTCCTAAATTACTTAACCAAAGCCCAAGTCACATAATAGGTTCTTTCTAACACCCTCTTACTGGGATGCCACATTCACTGGCCCCTCACTCCCCTTTCCCATCATGCGTAGTCTCCCTTGCTGCAATGAGTGAGAAAAATAAATTCCATTTCTTTGGTTACAGGTGTTGCTGGTAGTCTTTTGATGAAGGGAACTGAAGAAAAATATATATTTTTATATACAATGTGTTTCAATCCATGTTGATGGAAGACCCTCCAAGCCAGCTATGTGACTTTGGCAGAACACCATCAGTCTCTGAAAGCATCCCTGTGTTTTGGTACACAAAATGCCCCAAGCTCACCTAGTATACTCCCTGACACAGAGCTGGATGAAAATCAGAACAGTAAAATGAACCAATGACTTTAAGGATGTGGGAAGTCAAAAACTTTCATACTTGCTGCTGGAAGTTGAAATTCTATAATGTTTTGGGAAAGGCTTATAAGGTATTTATGAACATTTAAAGTGTTCAGCAATCCCATTTGGGGGAATTAAACAGAAATAAATAAGAGAATGTAGGAATTCAGGCACAAGGATGTTTAGTGCAACAACATTTGTGTTGGCAGAAGAGTGGAAAATGAGTATCCAACAGAGAAAAGAGAGACTAAATTATGGTACATAATATAGAGTATAGAATATTAGGCAGCTATTTTTTTAAATGAGGTAGAGCTATAGCTGAAAAATATCCATGGAATACTGATAAACAAAATAAACATGTTGCAGCCTAGTCTAACTGGGAGGCAAAATTCACTCTATGCCTGTATTTTTGTTTGATCATGAAGGAAGAATTTTATGACACTGTTAAATCTAAGTAGAGGAAATGGATCTAAATCACCTTTGATTTGTTTTTGCATGCAGCACATATGTATTCCTTTTCTATTCACTAAAAAATTAAAATATAAGGATAAATAAGAATTTAAAAAATAGAATAGCCAAACTAAACAAATGGAATTTAATTTAAATGGGTTTTTGTTTTTGTTTTTGTTTTGTTTTGTTTTGTTATCAATAGCTAATCTATAAGACAACAGATAGACACTTAGGGGAGCAAGTTAACCGGTTTCTTAACAAGGGCCTGGGTTTCTCCCAGGATGTGATGAAGGCCTCGGTGTACAAATCCTGTCCGCTACACAGAGCCCAGGTCTTCGATTAGAATGGTCCGAGTGGTGTGGCTCGAGACACTCACAAGGTGCCACCCGCCTCACACCCGGAAGCACCTGACTCCTTAGTCAGTGAGGACAGAATGTGCACCTCGCAGCCTCACAGACTGTCTAGTACCTGGAGTTCGCTTTCATCCTTTCTCACAAAATGTGCATCCATATGTAAATTTGATGAGATTGGGGACAAAACAACTCTGGGAAAAGTACCCCAAGTCATTATATTTTGGTGATTTAAAAATAAATTAACAGGCCCTGGCCAGTTTGGCTCAGCGGTTAGAGCATCAGCCTGCGGTCCAGAGAGTCCTGGGTTCGGTTCCCACTAAGGGCATGTACCTCAGTTGCAATTTGTCCCTGGCCCTGGTTGGGTCGTGCGAGTGGCAACCACTCGATGTGTCCCTTTCACATTGATGTTTCTCTCTCTCTCCCTCCCACTCCATCTGAACAAAAAATGGAAAAATGTCCTTGGGTGAAAATAAAAAAAATAAAGAATTAACAGGGCTTTTCCAAGATACAGGCACTAAAGCTAAATGGAAAAGAAAGCTGAAATGAGAAAAAGGTTCATCCTCACCACAGCAGAAGGACTTGCTGCCCAGAGTAATTTCCGTTTTCTGGGTAAGTGGGTTTGCATTCCGACCACACTAATGCAATAGTTCTGCGTATGAGTGATTTTGGAATTCCACTCAGCAAGTCTAACTCCACTGATAAAGCCTTCTTGTGGACGAAATATGTTTATCAAAAATGTGTTTCCATATGAGAGTAAATTGTGACAAACCTGAAACAAATATTACTACCAAAGATACTATAAACAAACCAAGGCTCTGCTTGTAGCCATGAGAGCTTTCAGTAACCACGCATTATAGTTTAAGTGTAATTTTCTGATGCTACAATAGCCCCGAGCAGTCTTTTTGTTTGTTTGTTATTTTTAATGCATGAGGCATTATCTAGAAAGTACACTGCCTCCAAGCCCAGTGCTATAGAACAGGAAGGCTATTAATTCCCCTCTTTCTCCAAACACATTTTTCATTTGTCTTGCTGGGGTTTCAATAGAAGTGAGAGGAGGTGACTCTCTCCATGTCTAATCTCATGATTTGGCTGTAAGGGCTGCTGTTTGGGGTGCCATTTGTCACTAGTTCCTGCTTAAATATCCTCAATAATTTAGATACCTGGGGGTGAACATGGGGGATGGTGAGTATCAAATCTTCTCCCCAAACAAAAATACTTCGAGTTTCACAAAGGTCCTGAGTACTCTCCATAATGTATCTAATTGTTTTCTAATCAGGTGAGTCTGGGGTTGGTTGTTACTTGCCTTCCCTTACTTTAACTCTTAGAGAATATTCTTAGTCAAATAAGTTTTACCTTCTGTCAAAAAAAAAAAAAAGGTATGCTTCAATCTTCACTACCCACAGGCATGGTCTCTCCTCACCCTTTCCTCTTCCACTCTCCCTGGGGCTGTGGTTGACGACAGCATGGGAATATGGGCGCTGCTTAATGTAAACACCCCTCCCGCCTTCCATGGACTGGATGCAAACCTCTGGCAGATGTGGCAAACATCTGCTGCATACTTCAGGCTATACTTTCTACCTACTGAACCTGCCACACGAGACCTACTGTTCCAGGTACAAAATATTGTTTCTTTTCTATTTTAAATGGTTTTAATATAAACACAGTTCATATAAACTAACACAATGCCAAACACATATCCAACAATAAATATTTGTTAGCTCAACATTCTCAGTTGTGAATCTGACGCTTACATACAAAGCACGGAGTGATACAGATGAGGAAAATGTGACAGGGTGATACGGATTTATAGTCGGAGAACACGAAGGTGCTGTAACTGATGGGCAATTTACCAGCAGCTGAATCACTTTCCTATTGGATAGAGACCTATTTTATCCAGAAACTGGTCCCTATAGGTTCTGACTAAGGCAACTGAAAGAAATGTACATTTACTATATCTCCCAACAGATTTTAGTGTCAGTTCTATCACATGAACTTGTCTAAACATCTAGAAAATAAGCCAAACACCAAAATAACTGCTCACCTCTAGCAGTAGGTAAAATCCATTCTGGATATGTAAAAGAGAGCAGTAATTTCATTCATTTTACTATGAGTATATTTCTTTCCTTTTTTTTTTTTGGTACGTGCCACTAGCGGGAACTGAACCTGGGACTCTCTGGTCCACAGGTCGACACTCCAACAGCTGAGCCAAACCGGCCACGGCTATTATGAGTATATTTCTACAGACCATGACTGGCTGGCAAAACATTTTTACTAATTGAATCTTGTGCTTATTTACATGAATGTTTGCAAACACTAACAACAGCAAATGACATTATTTTTAAAGGTTCAAACACCTTATATACTTCATTGTGTCAAAATCATACTATTTTAACTGACACAATCGAAACAGGATGTGTTAGAATAAAATCCAAATATTTTCTTTTAAGTAAAAATGTTGGAGGTGGGGAGGTGGAGGAGGGTATAGGAGGGATAAATGGTGATGGACAGAGACTAGGCTGCAGATGGTGAACACACAATTCAGTATACAGATGATGTGTTATAGAATTGTGCACCTAAAACCTGTACAATTTGTTAACCAGTGTCACTCCAATAAATTCAGTAGAAAGGAAAAAATAAGTAAAAATGTTGGAGGTGTGGAATGAAAATGACGGTAGCAACTTGAGTTCAAACTTCCAAAATGCCCATGTAGTTGCACAGATCTGAGCCTTGATTCCTAAATCAGAAGATCGACACACTCACGAGCTTCCGCTGCACTGGCTGAACTTTCCTCTTCACATCCTTCCCAGTTTAGCAAGACCCTCCTACACTCCCAGACATGCCAAATAGCTAAGAATCATAGGGGTCGCCCTCATGTCTTCCCATCTTTCTACTCTTAAAGCATGACGATTTCTGCCTCCTTTACTTGTTAACCTTTTATTTTTAAATAATTGCAGTCACAAAAAAATAGCAAAATTATTACAAAGAATGCCTAAATACCCTTTACCCAGAATCTTCAAATGTTGACTTCATTCTCTCTCTGTAAATCTATGCACATACATATATATGTATGCATACATGTTATATATAGGTATATATTTTAATGAACATTTGAAACTAAGTTACAGACATGCTTTCCCTTTACTTCCACATACTTTAAGCTATAGTTTTCTAAAAACAATAACTTTCTTTTATAGCCCTGGCCAGTTTGGCTCAGCCGTTAGAGCGTTGGTCTGCAGTCCGGAAAGACCCGGGTTCGGTTCCTACTAAGGGCATGTACCTCAGTTGCAGTTTATCCCTGGCCCTGATTGGGTCATGTGGGTGGCAACCACTCGATGTATCCCTTTCACGTCGATGTTTCTTTCTCTCTCTCTCTCTCTCTCTCCCTCCCTCCCTCACTCCCTCCCTCCCTCTCTATCTGAACAAAATATCAAAAAATGTCTTTGGGTGAGGATTAAAATAATAATAATAATAATAAAAAGAACTTTCTTTTATATAACCACAGTTCAAATCACCCAAATCGGAATAGTATCATTGATACTATATTATTATCTAATCTACAATACTTATATAAATTCACCATTTTCCCCACTGATGTCCTTTATACGAAAAAAATCTAGTCCATGTTTCTTTGGATTCATCTAATCTTTCATGAATAGTTCTGATGTGTATTGATCAATTATTTTGTAAAATGCAACTTACATTGGCCTTTGCCTGATGTTTTCTCATACTCAGATCTGAGTCAGGCCGTTTGGGAGGAACACCACGGGAACCACGCCATGCCCTTCGCAGAGCATCCTCAGGCGGCACATGGTCTGCGCCAGCGCTGGTTTGCCACCTTCGCTCACTTAGTTCAGGCGTTGCTGTGTTTTCCTTCGGAATTAGTCAATCACGTGTGGGAAGACTATTTAAATATCCCCCTTCTCATCAAATTTTCATCCTTTGATGATTTTTTTTTTTTTTGCTTTTTAAGTTTCTTCTTGCATCAGACAGGATTACTAGGCAAACTAATAACATCCCTCTTTTCCTTATATACAACATTTTGTAATGGTTTGGGCAATTCTACGGAAATGCACTTTTTGCTATAATAACTTTATTCATCAGACTGTTGTGAGAATTTCGTAGAAAAAAAAATAAACTTCTATTCCTCTCTTGCTTTATGTGTAGAATTATAGCAGATAATTCTAATACAATTAAACTAGTCCCATCACTAGCCAAAACTGTTTAAAGACCCATTGGTTAAAATATACTAATAGTAATTACTTCAAAAGACATGAATTTGGTAAATCTCCAAATGGGCTTCTAGGAAGGAGGTGAAAGTGAGAAAATCAGAGATGACGTGCTAGTGCTGTTGTTATTTAAATTCGCAATAAAAGAGGCAGACCTGCATGATTTGGGCATATTTAGATCAAGATACACATCTTCTCCAGCGAAGCAGCAAGTGAGGGAGTGAGGCTCTCAATCCGAAATGAAATATTGATGACTAATTACTTTCCACACTTTTTCCTAGAAGTTGCTAGAGTGACAGTTTCTTTGTTTTACAAATGTTTATTTGAATCATAGAGCTTTCTGTTTTACTCTGCATAATCTGTCCATCTCTCTGGATGTTCCTTCTCTGCCTTCAACTCAGGGAATGTGAAATTCATTCATGGTTGGCAAATAGAGGAGTCATAGAAAAAGTGATGAAACTCCTACTGGGCAGAAAATATGAAATCATTCAGCCGAACCAGAAATATATTAATTCAGCTCTCTCAAGATCACCTAAAACTATTTGTAGCTGTATTTTCTCTGAAGTTTCCAGCAGGGTGTAGTTTTAAGAGTCTTCAACAATCCAGAGAACATATCACATCACCTCCATGACTTCAATGGAAACTCTGTAATAATACGGTCCATTCCTGTAAAGCTTCACTTAGCACAAAGCACCGTATACCTGACAAGCACTAGCCTTCAGCTTTGGCTGTACAGTGCAACCACCCGGCTCCCAGAGAGTCCCATTTGGGACTCCAATAATATAGATCGGGGCTGGGGCGGGTGTGGCCTGGTATTCAGGGCTTTTAAATGCTCCCCAACATGATTCTAGTGGGCAGCCAAGGCCGGGAATCTCTGCTGCAGATAATTTTCATTTTCCTGTTAGGGCTTTGGAAATAAAATTCTAGTCTTCTTATTTATGCAGATTTCTGTGACTCCTTATACTTTCAAGATCCCCCCACTAACGTATTTCTGCACACATGAGTGGAAAGAAAAACAATATATCTAAGCTATTGGTACACAGTTGCTTAAAAGTTTCAGAGACTAATGGGCTAAAAATAACTTATCCAGCTTCAGTTTCACCTCAGAAATGAGGAATCAGAACAGCTCATTTTCCGGCGTCAGAATCCGCCACGCTCACCACAGCCTTGGTTTCCCTCACGTTTGTTCCCATCACTATAATGCTTTCTGATCTTGGCAGCCAACTGAGCTGGTCCTGGGTCACTTATAACATTATCATTTACTGAGTGCCTTCTAGCCACTTTCTAGTTAACTTTATATATAACTTCTAAGAATATTTTTAAAATGGAAAATCATCCCATTTTATTTTTATTTTTTATTTTTTTATTTTATTTTATTTTTTATCCTCACCCGAGGACTTTTTTTTTTTTTTTTTTTTTTTTTGCATTTATCTTCAGAGAGAGCGTGAGGGAGAGAGGGAAGAAGAGAGAGAAACATCAATGTGAAAGACACCCACATGACCCCAACAGGGGCCAGGGACAAACTGCAACCAAGGTACGTGCCCTTAGGAGGAACTGAACCCAGGACTCTCTGGTCTGCCAGCCAATGCTCTAACAGCTGAGCCAACCAGGCCAGTGTGAAAATCATCCCATTTTAAATAGCTAGGAGAGAGCCAGGGTAGGACCCAGGTCTGGGAGGCCCCCAAAATCTTTGCTATCTCTACTGATGAGAAGACACTGTGGGGGACATTTCCCATGTTGATTAGTCTAAGCCATCCAGCCCATCACTTCCCTTGGCAATTGTTATTGGCTTAGAGGCGGCCATCTGTTCTAGGGTCTCCTGAAAAGAATGGGTTATATTCCACCACTGAACGGTAGGTTCATGCTCTCTCCCCTGCAGAATGTGAATCAGGAAGCATGAAGTCTCCATTTCCACTGGCTGTCATTTTATGACATGAGATAAAAGAGCCTTAGTTTGAAGCCAATGCTGAGAACCACAGAAGGTCCCCCAACAGCCATTAGTGGGACCAAAATTATCCATGGGCATATAGGCAGCTGCCTAAATAAGTGATTTCAGAGGTGCTGGAAGGATGCCCTCCAAACAACTCCTCCTGCTCATCGGTGCCTGAAATTCCCTAAAAAGAAAGAAACTTTTATTCCATATTTAGAATGAACACAAAATTCAGAATTTGGGACAAGGTCACTTAACTGATTCACATTAGTGGTTGACAACAGAACATTGTCTGGGAGCAGGTTTAAAGGTGAACACACAAAAAGACAGATGGCTTGAAGGAAGTCAAAAGGAAATGAAAAAGCAAAGTGCTGGTTGGCTCTAGGACCATCACTAAGAGAGACTGTGGAACACCTTCTTCAGCAATATATTCCAGCTGAGATGGTTTACATATTATTATACTTAAAAAATTAGCCCTGGCTGGTTTGGCTCAGCGGTTGGAGCATCAGCCTGCAGTCCTCGGTTACAGTTTGTCCCCGGCCCTGGTTGGTCGTGTGAGTGGCAGCCACTCGATGTGTCCCTTTCACGTTGATGTTTCTCTCTCTCTCTTCCTCTGTCTCCCTCCTGCTCTGTCTGAACAAAAAATGGAAAAATGTCCTCGGGTGAGGATAAAAAAAAAATATATATATATATATATATATATATATATATATATATATATATAAATTATAGGTGGTCCAAATGATTTCTCAAAGATTTATCTTTTTTATTTATTTATTTTTTTTGGTGTATATATCTACAAATTTTAACACATGTATAGACTCATCACCACCAAACAGAATAGTCTATCAACTTAATAAATCAATAAATGCCCCACCTTTGTAGTCATCCCTTCTCATCTACAAGCCCTGGCAACATCTAATCTGTCTTCCAGCACCTTTGTTTTATCTTTCTGAGAATGTAAAATGAGTGGAATAATGCAGTATGTAAACTTTTGAGATTAGCTTTCTTTCACTTAGCATAATGCCTTTGAGATTCATTCAGTCAAGTTGTTGTATCAACAGTTTGTTCTTTTTATTGCTGAGTAGTATTTCACTGTATGACTGTACCATGGTTTACTTATCCATTCATTAGTTAGGACATTCAAATGGTGAAATTGGATATTCTTATCTTGTCCTAATCTTAGGGTGAAGGCATTTGGTCTTTTCGTCACTGAGTAAGATGTTAGCTAAAGGTATTGTGTAGATGCCTTTTACCAAGTTGAAGAAGTTCCCTTTTATTCTTAGTTTGCTGAGAGTTTTTACTGTACTGGATGTTAAAGTTTGTCTAATGCTTTTTTCAGCAAAAATTGATATGTTTATTTTCTTCTTTAGACCGTTAGTATGATACACTACATTGATTGCTTTTTGTGTATTGAATTATCTTTGCATTCTTGGGACAAACTGCACTTGCCATGGTGTATTGTTCTTTTTAATATATTGCTGCATTTGATTTTGTTGATGAATATTTTGTTGAGGATGTTTATGTCTATGTTCCTAAGAGATATTAGTCTGTAGCTATCTTGTACTGTCTTTGCCTGGTTTTAGTATCAAGGTAATGTTGACCTCATAAAATGACTTGGAAATTGCCCCTCCTCTTTTGTTTTCTGGAAGAGTGTATAGAATTATGTTGTTTCTTCTTTAAATGTTTGATAGAATCTACCCACAGAACCATCTGATCCTGCAGATATCTTTTTTCAGGAGGTATTTAACTAAAAATTTATTTTTTAAAAACAGATATAGTACTATTCAGATTATCTATTTAATGACGGCTGAGTTTTGGCACTTTGTGGTTTTTAAGGAATTATTCCTTTTATCTAAAGTTGTTTAATTTATATTTGTAGAGTTGTTTTTAGTATTGTTTATTACTCTCTTAATGTCTCTGGGGCTTGAAATGATGCCCCCTCTTTCATTTATGATAATGCTGATTTGTGTTGTTGTTGTTTTTTCTCTTTCTTTCTTTGGTCAGTCTTGACCGGGAGTTATCAATTTTATTGCTCTTTCAAAAAGCAAGCTTTCCCCCCACTGGCTTTGTTTTTAATTTCATTGATTCTTGTTCTTTATTATTTCCTTTCTTCTATTTGTTTAGGCTTTATTTAGTTCTTGTTTTCTAGTCTCTTAAGGATAAAGTTTATTGACTTGAAACCTTTTTTCTTTCCTAAGATAAGCGTTTAGTGGTGGAATTTCCTCTGAGTCACGTTCAGAGCTCTCCAATCAGCTCCTCGCTGCACTTTTTCTAAGTTCCACAGCTGCATTCATTGGAAGACAAGACGGAGTGTTTACTTTATCTGATCCAGAACCCACTCATATTTTTAATATAATTTTTCCAGGAATCTTCAGCCAAAGAAAATTCCTCTATTCCACACAATCCGATAGCACACAACCTTATTTAAACAATAAGGCAGACGTGTGGCATCACTCTTCTGGTGACTTGTCAGAAGGGTATGCCTAATGCTAACAGTTACCATGATCAACTTTTTTTATAATTAGTGCTTAGCTTTCGAACAATTTATTATTCATTGTTCCTCTAAACTCTTCTGCAGGAGAGATATCTTGTTAACTGCTCGTAAGATGACAAAACTAAGGCCCTCACAAGAGAAGTCATATGGCTGGAGCCTTTACTGATATATTCTCTAGCTCAGAAATTCTTACCTTAGCTGTGTTCAGTCTATGCAAAAATAAGCCCATTAAAAGCATTCTTCATTTCTGTTACAGTGTTTTTAATCTATAGCATTTCTTCTTGGTTCCTTTTTAGGATTTCCCTCTCTCTGTTTACTTTGCCTATCTTTTCATGCTGTCTACTTTATCCATTAGAGCACTTAGCATATAAATCACAGTTATTTTACATTCCCAGTCTGATATTTCTAGCATCCCTGCCATGTCCGGTTCGGATGCTTGCTTTGCCTCTTCAAATTGTGTTTTTTTGCATTTTGGTATACCTTCATAGCCTAACATGATGTACTAGGTAAAAGGAACAGCTATGCACAGGTATTTAGTAATGTGATGGTGAGGTGAGGTATGGGGGAGGATTCTGTAGTCCTATAATTAGGTCTCAGTCTCTTAGTGAGCCTGTGGATTGTGTACTTCACAATAATTTCTCAGTTTTTTATTTCCCCTTTAGGTGGAACAGGATGACTAGATTGGGCTGGAAGTGGGCGTTTCCCTTCTCTAGGTCATTTAGACTCTGATTATACCCCCAGCAGGTTAGGCTGTGGTTAACTAGTGACCCCTCAGTGCAGACTTGTTAAAAAGAACAGAGTGTTTTGCACAGCAAAAGAAACCACCATCACAATGGTAAGGGAACCCATTATATGGGAGAACATATTTGTCAACGATATGTCTGATAAGGGGTTAGTTTCCAAAATATATAGAGTACTCATACAACTCAACAAAAGGAAGAAAAACAATCCAATTTAAAAATGAGCAAAGGACCTAAATACACACTTCTCCAAAGAGGACATTCAGATGGCCAATAGAAATATGAAAAAATGCTCAAAGTCACTAATTAGCAGAGAAATACAAATTAAAACCTCCATGAGATATCATCTCACACCTGTGAGAATAGCCACCATCAATAAATCATCAAAGAACAAGTGCTGGTTAGAATGTGGAGAAAGGGGGACTCTAGTACACTGCTGGTGGGAATGCAGACTGGTGCAGCCACTATGGAAAACAGTATGGGGTTTCCTCAAAAAATTAAAAACAGAACTTCTGTTTGACCCAACAATCCCACTTCTGGGAATATATTCTAAAAACCCTGAAATGCCCATCAGAAAGAATATATGCACTCCTATGTTTGTAGCAGTGTTATTTATGACAGCTAAGATTTGGAAACATCCCAAGTGCCCATCAGTGGAGGAATGGATAAAAAAGTTGTGGTACATTTACACAATGGAATACTATGAGGCTGTAAACAAACAAACAAACAAAAACAACAGAAAAAAGAAGAATCTCTTGCTCTTTGAGATAGCATGGAGGGACCTGGAGACTACTATGCTAAGTGAAATAAGCCAATTAGAGAAAGACAAACATCACATGATCTCTCTTATTTGTGGAATCTAATGAACAAAATGAACTGACCAACAAAATAAGTGCCAAGGCATGGAGGCACAGAACAGAATGATATATCTCAAGGTGGGGAGGGGACAAGAAGAGATAAACCAAAGAACTTGTATACTTCTATGCATAGCCCATAGATATAGACAATAGTTTGGTGAAGGCCTGGGGGAGGGGGGAGCTGAACGGAGGAGGATAAAGGGAGGAATGGGAGACTTCTGTAAACTGTCAACAATAAATATAGATAGATAGATGATAGATAGATAGATAGATGATAGATAGATAGATAGATAGATAGATAGATAGATAGATAGATAGATAGATGATAGATACATAAAAGAAGAACAGAGTGCTCTGGTGTATTTCACAGTGGTTTCTCCCCACCCCTTTCCAGAATCATGAGGGGATTTTTCTCCAGTATTTACTGTGGGAACCTGGTCAAGCTTTTGGAGGTAAATCTTACAATATTGTTGGTGCCTCTCAATGACCAGGTCCCTGGAGTTTTAACTCTTAAATTTGTCTGCACTGAGCCTCCAGTAATTCATCAATTTCAGCACAATTTTCCATTCTCAAGGGTGGTTTCTGCTCATGAGTCTGTTCCCGAAAGCCATGACTCCCTGTGATCCTCTCTCTGTCTCTGCAGTCTTGGGGACTGTGATTTCCCCTGGGTTCTCCCCTTTCTTATGGATCCAAGAAGAGTTGTTAATGTTTCAGTCTGTTCATCTTTTTGCTAGTTGTTAGGATAAAATGGAGACTTCCCAATTTCTTATATGTAGAACTAGAAACTGGGAGTCCTGGCGGGAGCCTCTACAGGTTCAGTCCATGCCTCCAATACAAGTGACTCGAAAAGAAAACAAAGAAAGATCCACTGTGGATATTCTAAGGCCCGCCTTATTTACTCCGCAGTCCATTTGGCGGGAGCTAGAAGTAGCAAGTGGACTCCAGTGAGCTGAGGTAACTGATCTTATTGCCCCAGTTCAATTCCCAGAGTTCATAAATGAAAACAGTAAGGGAATGAGCCAGAATCAGGCTTCTACACCCTGAGGCTGAAGACGATTGCTCTTTACTCTCCCCTCGTAAATGATACAAAGATACTTTATTATTCTTTCTCCACCCAACCCCGTATGTTTTAACACTTGCATTTGCTAGGACGGCATCCTGCAGCCAATCTATAGTCATGGTCAAGTTTCTCTTTATTAATTCATATAGAAATCAGCATAAACAATGCACATCACTCAGATGGTTGTGTGAGGCCCCAGCCCATACATCAGGCCCTTAGATTCCACGTTTTCTCACAATGATTTAGGCTGAGCACTTCGGCTCCTCAATTGTACTTTGTTTTTATCCCTTTTTGTAATGAAGATGGACAACATGGAGTCCCCCTAAAGAGACAGGAATCAACATATTTTTCCTTCACTATTGTAACTCTATGATTTGATCTTCAATGATTATAAAGTAGAGCTTTGGAACTTATTTCTGAATTTTCAATAAGCAAATTGAAATAAACTTACCAGCTGGAGAGGTCCTTTCTCCCACTGAATAGCTTATAGAGAATCATCATGCAGTAATCCCTCACTTCACATCAATAGGGTCTTAGAAACTACCAACTGAAGCAAAACTACATATAACAAAACTAATCGTACCCTAGGCTAATTGGTATCAACAAGAGCCAAGTTCCTACAGCATATATCTGCTCACAAAAATATCACCAAACTTCTAAATAAAAACACTTCCAATATTAAACATTGAAATGAATGTGAGCTATATGCACATTTAAGAAAGATTAATAAAAACAAGTTAGGTCATTCTTTTCCAACCCACTTATTCCAGTTCAGAATCAGGGGTAGCCAGAGCCGATGTGGGCAGCTCAGGGTGCAAGGTGAGACCAATGTGGACAAGACGCCCTTCCGCCACAGGGCCACTCACACACACACTCACAGACTGGGATGATTTAGATGCACCGGCTCACCTGGCACGCACATCTTTGGGATGTGGGGGGAAACCAGAATATCCAGAGAAAACCTACGCAGACATGGGGAGAACATGCAAACTCCACACAGACAGTGGCTCCGGCCAGTCATTGATGTTATAGGTTTCATCCCTAAAATGCCAATTTTCAAGAATTGGGACCCAGAAAAAATAAGTGAATTAAGCCCTAAAAAATGTTTGTCAACCTTACTTAAACTTCCTGGGATGATTTATAAGGCTCTCCTAAAATCCTACAGCATCTTTATCATAACCATCAATCACATTTGGGGAACAGATGTGCAGAAGTGACAGTTTGTAGAGGATTCTGGCTAACAGAATGTCAGCTAATCGGGAGTTCACTCTCCGGGCAGTGTTTCAGGCACCAGGAAGAATTTATTTAAATATTGACACGATGACAATCCCTTCATCTGAAATACATATGCCCTCACTGACCTGACCGAAGCTTCCTGTTGTGCCTACAGTCAACTCCCAGCAGCATCCAGCCACAGACTGTCACCATCTGGATCATAAGGCTAGAAAAATATGATGCTTAGTAAAAATGATATGAGTATGAGGTCAGGAGCTGTCCACGTCATAGTATGTATGTGGTGGGAAGAGCTATGATCTTACCCTTCCCAGAGGAGCCGTGACTTCATCCCCAGCGAGTCCCTGCTCAGACAGGAGCATCGCTCATCTTGTTCTTGTTCTCCAAGCAGGACTTGCTGAGCAGCAGAAATAGTTTGAATTTCTGGTATACCCTAAACAATAGAAGAAAGTAAAAGAGTCGATAATCACTAGTACTCATGTTCATCGGGGCCCTCGTGTGGTGACACCACCGTTGCTCTTCACCTGCCATGACACTCCCTGCTTCGATGTGTTTTTTCTTTCAGCTTTTTTCTATTCACATCGATTGCATAGACCCATACACACCTTCCACCATCCACTGTCAGCATGTAACATTAAGCTTAAAAGTTGGAGTACAGCCCTGGCTGAACTGAGCGGTGGTTAGAGAGTCAGCCCACATACCATAAGGTCACAGGTTCAATTCCTGGTCAAGGGCATGTGCCTGGGTTGCAGGTTTGAGCCCCATGTGCAGGTGGCAACCATCTGATGTGTCTCTCTCACACTGATGTTTCTCCCCTCTCTCTCTCTATCCTTCCTTCCTTCCCTCCCTTCCACTTTCTCTAAAAATCCATGGAAAAAATATCCTCGGGTGTGGACCCTTTCAGAAACTTGTACCGTTTGCGCCTCCATTTCCTATCAAGTGGGGAGAACGACCCCTCACGGGCAGAAGCATTGCGTCTGGCACTCGGGTGCCCCAGAGGTGGAGACTGGCATCGGCAGTCCCCTCCCCTTGAGCGCTAATGACCCAATAAGGTCCCCCATGTGTCTTTCAAGCTGCACCTCATGAGCTGGGTCACACTAACTCCACCTGGTCCCATCACAGTGGACACAGAACAGGCCCGATTGGCTTGTAAATGATGAGCCCTGCTCTCAGCAGATGATCTATTTACAATTTATCCCGTGTTTCCAACAGTGGTTCAGGGGATCTGTTCAAATTCAGAGGGAAAACATAACTTGAAGAAACATAGAATTTAAGATAAAAAAGAGAGGATAATTGCCTCATGATAAGCTTAAAAAAGGATAATTTTCAAGGAATGTCACTAATTTTAATTAAATATAACATGTTTTGATAATGATATTATTTGTAAACTAGCTAATTTGTGAAGGCATATAGTATGTGTATATCTCTTACATATGAGGCGGGGCAAAAGTAGGTTAACAGTTGTTTGTATAAAAAATAACACAATAGCTCTGGTGGGTTTTGCTCAGTGGTTAGAGCATTGGCCTGTGGTCCGGAGAGTCCCGGGTTCGGTTCCTGCTAAGGGCACGTACCTCGGTTGCAGTTTGTCCCCGGCCCTGGTTGGGTCGTGCGGGAGGCAGCCACTCGATGTGTACCTTTCACGTGGATGTTTCTCTCTCTCTCTCTCTTCCTCTCTCTCCCTCCCACTCTATCTGAACAAAAAATGGAAAAATGTCCTCGGGTGAAGATTAAAAAAAAAAGAAATTAACACAATAACTAATAAATAATAATACAAGAATAAACTCTGTGTCACGTACTCTCAGCTGTACACCTACTTTGACCCTCCCTGTATATCCAGTATCGTTTCCTGTTCATTTAAGAATCTCTGTTATATGACAATATTGTAGAGCTGCAAGGACTCTTCCTGTCCCACAGCCAAGCAAAGGACACTTTCCTTTCTGTTGGTGCCTTAATTCGACCTCCCCCTCCTCCCTGGCTCCCCTGCTCTGAGAATAAACTACGCGTGAACTAACACAGCTTCCATGTCACAATGTCAGCATTTCTCTCTCTAGCAATCTCATATGCGCTAATTAATTTATAGAAATATCTGAGTCAGGGCAGAACGTATGTAATTTTTAACTCAGATGTATGTACTCTATCCTTGTCTGTTTCTCTAAGCCCCCTTTTCCCACTCAGGATGTAAGATCAAGTTATTCTGTGCTGCTGTTTCTAGTCTCTTAGCCAAAGTTCCTTGCTTGGTGCAGGTTCTGATGATCAGTTTTACAGGTTTATAAACTTTTAAACACTTGATCTTGGGGTGTAGTCATCTCTGGAAGACGGACTCACCTAAGTGACACTGACAATATAGACATTTATGAGCAAACCTACGTAGTAATTTATGGGGGGATTCAGATGCAGCTAAACAGCCACATCTGATAACCAGTAATTGGCAAACCCTCCGTGAAGGGCCAGTCTTGCGGGGGAAAAGTTGGGATGGAACAGAAGGTTGTTTAGTGATACAGCCACAGGACAATCCACAGTAGATGCCCTGAAGGCGGTGGTTTTCAAACAAGAGTGATTTCTTCCCCTGGGGCTACTGGGGCCGGTCTGGAGACAGAGTAGGATCACAGAGGCACCATCTGTTGGCTGTGGGGTTTGAGGAAGACTTCACGAGCTGGGCCCGGAGGACGGGTAGGAGTCGGACAGGAGAGGTTGGGGAGGAATACCCTGGGCACAGCAGACACCATCAACAGGGGCTCCGAGCGCAGACGGGAGAGACGTGGCTTTGGGCTGCAGGGTGGGATGGAACTGGGTAAAGCCCGGTCAGTGGCCAGAGGCCACGAGCTCTCCCCGCATGGTTCTTGTCGCCCTCTAATAACCGTGTGTGAATAAAAACAGAGCTTGATGATATAACTGATATGTTTTTCCTTCACAGTATTTCCTTCTACTTCTCAACGGTCCTTCATTCAATCATCTAGACACTCCACACTGTTCCCTCCAGTGGGGGGTGGGGGTGGGGGGTACTGCAGAAAGCAGAGAAAACAGTCAGTTCTTACTTCTGAGTTTCTAAATACCGGCCTTCGGGAAAGGACAGGGGTTAAGGTACAGAACAGAAATGCGACAGAGGAACACACCTAGAGAGAACTGGTTCCATAAATACCATTTTAATCTCAATAAAATATAAAAAGGCACATGTCAAGGACTGGGGTTTGTTTGTTTGTTTGTTTGTTTGTTTGTTTAAAGCAGCAGTAGCAACAGCCAGTGGTGGCTTGGTGCTAATTCCACGCCCCTTGAAAAGTCATTGACTTTGAATCCCCAACGGAGCCAGTTTATCAGTCACCAACGTGGAGCAGCTCGGCCAGCAAGGCTCACAGAATCTCCAGAAACCCATTCCTGAGCATTCATGGTTAGCCTGTCGTGTGGCCTGCAGGAAACCTCCATTTCTGTGATGTCCTCTCGCCTGTGTGTCTCTGTTCTCTTTAATCCTCAGCCCTTCCACTCTAGTGACCCTGGACTCCCGCCTACAACTGTGCATCACTCTGGACCAAACCTGGGTCTTCTCATGCGAGCTTTCTCCCGATGCCAGTGCCCAGCCTTCCCTACTCCAGATGTGCCTGTTTCTGGTTATCCTCCATTCTAAATGCCTCCCCCGGACTCTCCACCCATCACTGCCCTGCTGTGTGTGCTGGGGGTGGGCCTGCCCAGGTGTCTCCTGGGCTCGCTCACTTTCTGGCTCGTTGGGTTCACCAAATGGGAGAAGGCAGAAGCTCTGAGTGCAGAACCAGCACATATTCCTCTCCTCGACCCTGTCGGTGATTGTCGGTCCACGGGAACCCTCTGCCGTCCAACAACTGGCTAGGACAATTACTGGAACACTGACCTGGTAAACTGAGAAGTGCTAGGTGGTGTTAAAACAGTAATGTCAAAGATGTAAAGGAATCTTCAGAGGAATTTACAGGAATTTCTTAAACGCATCAGGAATGTGGAGTTAAGGCATGGTTCTCAACTAGGGGTAATTTTGTCTCCAGGAGACATTTTAAGTTGTCGTAACTGGGGGAGATTATTGGCACCCACTGTGCAGAGGCCAAGGATGCTGCTAAACATCCTGCAATGCACAGAAGCGCCCCCCACAACCAAGAGTTACCTGGCCAAAGTGTCAATAGAGCCAACTCAACAGAAAAGGGTTCAGTTCTGCACCTGGGTCTCCCAAGCTCCCAGGCGAGGGGCCCCTGAGCCTTTCTGTTACACTGACTCCCTAATTTGGCAAAGGCCAAATATGTCCCTAGCTGTGCTCACGGAGCATGCTGTACCCTCTCCCTGTGTGCTGTCTTCCAGAAGGCACGCCTACCTCGGAACAGGCTGCTTCCATCAGCATCCTCTAGAGTGATATATTTTTAAATGTTTACAAAGCAACTGGGAAGAGGAAAACACCACAGAACATTTGAGAAAACATCCATTCACATTCATTTGTTCTTGGAACTCATGACCAGCATTAGAGCCACAAAGAACAGGGGATGTTCCAGGTACCAGTACACCACAGGGGACATTAAGCACCCACCTATTGCCACAGCATGTTGCTTTATACATTGTCCTTGCCAAGGTCAGGGTCTGTCACCATTACTTTTGTTTGTTTGTTTAATCCCACCATGGCATGGGCTTTGCCCCTAAAAACTGTAGTCTCAACATTTCATCATTTTTAAATCGTCTTATTAGTATGCATTTAATGCCCACTTCATTTATAGCATAATTTCAGAGGGTGTTCCAGCCCCCCACACACACAATTGATCCCTATTAGTTTTCACCCGTCTAGCAGGAAACTTCATATGAATAATTGCTGAGGCAAATCCATAGCTTGAAAGTCATTCATTGCTGTATTCAGCTATTGACACGTCGATGCAGTGAGTAGGACTACTTTCCCAGGGTACGTGTAAAACAGGCCTTGTGCTAAGCTTAAGTTTACAAAAGTTAAAACAGCTCACAACTAGCCGAAATAGAATTATTGTAAAAACTGCTGCACATCCTATAACTCAGCAATTCTAATTTTTGGGAGCTAACTCGCAAAATGCTCACATATGTGTATCAAGATACAGACAAAATGTTTATTGTGGCATTTTGGGGGCTAGGGAAAAAAAAAAAAACTGGAAACAACCCAAATGTCCATCAATATTATCGATGCTAAATAAAATGTGAAATATGTATACCATGGAAGTTTGCGCAGCATTTAATGGGAAAGATATATTTCTATATGTAACAACACAGATAGACCTCTGAGACATACAGCCTTAGAGGGCAAGTCCTCAGGAATACACACCAAACTCAGAGCAGTGGGTACCTCTGGGCACATGGGACGGGAGGGAATGTGGACTAGAAGCGGTGGTCAAAGAACACTTGAACTTCACAGGAAATAGTTTCATTTTTAAAAGGATTAAATGTGTTGCTTATGCATTTTGCATATAAAAGTAATAACAAACCACGAGCCATTGCAGCTGTAAGATGAAGTGCAGTATAAAGAAAAGAAGGCTCCGCTCTGCTTGGGTGCTTGAAAACGACTTCAGAGAAAGAGAGATGTGTGAACTGGGTCCCTGAAGGACTCATGGGAGCCTGGCAGGCAGAGGGAGAGGTGAGGGGTATTCCATATGGAGGGACAGCAAAGACGCAGAGATATAACCCCTTGGAGCATTTCCACATGACTGGCCCCTTCAGTGGGGAGGAGTGGATTGGGGGTGGGGGAATGTGACCCTGAAGGAGCAGATGGACACAGGACATAAGACTGTACTAGAAAATGAATGATGTTTATATCTTGCTGAGGAGTTTTGGATTTTCTCCTGTAAGCAATGGAGAGCCTGCAAATGAAGGGTGACATGACCAGATGTTGAGTTTAGAAATATCAATCAAGCAAGAGTGATTTTTGTCTCCAGAGGCTGCAGAGGACAGATGTGGCCCTTCCTGCACTCATCTGTGGCATTACATCAAACCAGCCCATGCCCGTACTGGTTTTCCCTGGTGGCCTAACACATGTGGGCTCACAGTAATTCTTTTTATAATGATTTTCAAACCTAAAAGGAAGTGCTAAGTACAATACTAGAACACCCAGATTTTAATAATTTTTAAATTAAAATACGCCGCACATATGGAAGAGTGCACAAATCTTAAAAGTAAGTATGATGCATAGTTACAAAGCGAACACACCTAATTAACCACCATAGAAATCAAAACATAAAACTGGACTGGCATTGTTATGTAGGTTAAACCCCTATGCAATACCCTAACCCGTCCGCAACAGTGGCTCCCGCCCCCTCCTCACAGCCACAGGGTGTAAGTTACCTTCCTTTTCTTTTTCCTGTGATCACGTTTACTTCCATCGCAAAGCAGACCAGCCTTTATTTCCTTTCTTATTCCTCTCCTTTCGCTGTATCTCTCCTCTCCCTGTCTTTGCTCCGTCTGACTCAGGGAGAAAAACTCTCGACTCTCAGAACGAAGGATGAAGATCTGCTAGAGGCTGCACGGAGGAAAAGGAAGCGGGGTGTTCTGGCACGTGTTCTTTGACGACACTTTTCACCCTTGTTCATCTCATGGCACACACGAACTAATTACTAAAATTCTGCAGCACACCAAAAAGTATACTTTTGAGTCATTCTCACTGAACAGCTATTGTTATGTTGGCTGTTCTCATTTTTTTCTTTGACAATCTATGAGAAAAGAGGTCAGTGCCCCTGATTAAATAGTCAGGTACTGCACGTTTTAAAAATAAAGAAGCCCGGCCGGTGGGGCTCAGTGGTTGAGTGTCGACCCATGCACCAAGAGATTACCGGTTCGATTCCCGGTCAGGACACATGCCCGGGTTGTGGGCCAAAACCCCAGGTGGGGGGAATGCAGGAGGCGGCCAATCAATGTTCTCTCTCATCGATGTTTCTATCTTTCCCTCTTCCTTTCTCTCTCTAAAATCAATAAAGAAAAAAAAAAGAACTTTATGCATATATGAACAACCAGTAGACACAGACATTAGGTTGGGGAACAGGTGGGAGTGAGGAGGAGAGGGTCAACGGGGAAAAACGGGACATCTGTAATACTTTCAACAACAAAAATAAATAAAGCAGCACACTGGTGGAAATCACTGGCTGAGATAAACATGGAGCGGAGCAGTGGGGGTCCTTCACAGAGCTAAGGAGGCCTTCTGCAGAATACATCAAATCCCTCTGTGCCTTTCTAGGTAAGCCAGATTTTCCTCAAGCACACAGGTTTAACAACAATCAAAAACTTCATTTTATCATATTTTATTCCAGTTATATTACAGCTTTAAAAAGTGGTTTGGCCTATCCACCCACAGTGTACGAGGGTTCCCTTTTCTCCACACCATGATAGGATCTTGCAAATACTAAGCATACTTATTATTGGAGCTAGCCTAAAGATAACTATAACACTCACTGACAGGATCGCCGAGTCTGCAAATGTGATACAGCTATTGTGAAGATGTAGAAAAAGAAGAAAACAATTGTTCCTGGCTTATTGCCACAGAAAACAATCTCTAAGTTGCCAATGAAATGAAAGCATGGCATACCGGGGTTTATCTCTTCAAGACAGCACCAGATCTTGAACTTAAGAGTTCCCAGAACAATATTAAAATGGCCTGTAGCAGAGCCCCTGTACGGCCATCTCTCATCATCAGGTAAGCAAGTGGCTGTAGTTCAATGAACGAAAGCAGACCTCGTCCCAGAGAAGCCAAGAATTAGTGCATTAGTATTTCTCATCTTCTTACTGCAGTGAAATCAGTGACTGATCTTGTCCGTTTTCTCATCAGTAAAGCATGCCTGTCCCGTCATTCCATAGGTCCCCCCACATCAGTGTTCTCCCAGGACCATATATTCCCCCCTGGGCAGGTATGTCCTAACACAGTCCCTTACAGAGACCACTTTCAATTCTACTCTAGTCCTAGTAGTTTTTTTATTTAAGGGCCCTTTTGAACAGGGGAATCATTTTCTAGTTGGGAAACAATAGACACAACTCACATTTATTTTTAAAGAAAGAAAAAAAAAAGTGCACACTAACAGGTTTAGTTTCCTGGTGGGATGTTATACTACTGAGTTATTCTCCAAGCTATTTGTAGAGCCATTAATTGAGAAATTAGAGAAATAAGGGTGTATACGCCTATGTGATTAAACTGCCCATTTCACCCTCCTCCTCTACAACAGTTTCCCAGGATGTTAATTGGCTGGAGAGTTTCTCTGGGCCTGGAAGATATTAGTACCTTGTGCATTAAAAAAGCACTACTCCTACCCTAAATTGGCAAGGAGCTTTTTTTTTTTTTTTAAGCAGAGTCAGCACTTTTAAGAGTTAATTACAAATCTAAAGAATATTTCTATTTGGTGTGCCTGTTGGCAAACTGGATGCTAATGACCCCTTCCTGCCATTAAATGATAAAAACGTCCTATTGGATTTTCTGGTTTGCCCCAGGAGAGAGGCTTTCCTGGGAGTAGTCACCAGACTGCTGCTTTGTTTTCAGTAAACCATCAATTTCCTTGCTGTTTTGCTTTATACGGAAACTCTATTTGATTTGTGCGTCTGCTGCCCTCCCCCTAGTCCGGTGCCAGCCGTTTATCACCCCCAGCTGTCCTGGTGTGCCTGCAGAGGCTCTGGCCTTTTTATTAGGGGTCTGGGAGAAATGACCATCCGTGTCCTTGGCTTCTCGATGTCTTTATCAACCCTAACTCCTTCCTCTTAGTGGCTAATTGTCCCTTTTCTCCTGGCTTTTATTTCTATGAAATAAAACACATATATGCTTTTCTTTATTTAAAAAAATAGATTAATGACAAAGAAAAAGAGACAAATTGAGTTTTGCACAGTTTTTAAGCAACCAGCAATGATGACTGGCAACAGTCCTTTTAACATTCTGTATAGCGACCGTTTGGAGGGACCATTTATTGGCCCAGGTTTTCTGGCGCAGTCTCTGCTTCATACACCCTTCCCTGCAATTGTCTCTTCACATAAATGCGCTCACGAATGAGAAAGAAAGAAAAACTTCCTTTGTTGATGAATATATACTAATTTTTAGGCTCAAAATACATACACAAGATGATCATTTGAATAAACATAAATAAAGGTCCGTGTGAAAATTAAATAACAGGCAAACCTAGCATATTATTTAGTGTGTGTGTGCAAGTGCACACACGCACACATGCATATGAGGCATTTTGCTGCATAGGAAAGGCAAACAATAAGCAGGTCAATAAATAAGTATAATTAGAAGCATTGTTAAATTTTTTAAAAAGTGGAAGTCTTGAAACTGAACAGATCTGGGTCGGAACCCTGCCTGCCATTAAGAAACAAGCTCCCACCTAACATGCCTGAGCCTCATCTTAAATGAGAATAATATCTCCCTGACAGGGTAATTGTTAAGATGAAAAGAGCTAAGATTTGTAAAGACTCTAACACAGTGCCTAACATACAGAATTGCTTTAAAAAAAAACACATATTCATATTAGTACTTTTAGGAGAAATATATGTGTTCTAGGTTTTATTGTTTGTTTGTGTATAATTTTTTTTCTTTATTGATTTTAGAGAGGAAGGGAGAGGGAGAGAGAGAGAAATGTGGGTGAGAGAGAACACTGATTGGCCGCCTCCTGCATGCTCCCCACTGGGGATTGGGCCCACAACCCGGGCATGTGCCCTGACCTGGAATCAAACCGACAACCTCTTGGTGCATGGGTTGATGCTCAACCACTGAGCCACACCAGCCAGGCTATGTATTCTAGTTTTAAAAGAACTTTCTGGATAGGGCTGGGGGGAGAAAAGTAGCCGAGGAAGAACACAGACGCTCTTCCCACCTCCCTTGAGATACAGCAGGTACTCGGGGAAGCACTTCTTCCTTCACAGAGCTCGTCTTAAACTCAGCAAACCTGCCCCCCAGTCTCTGCTCAGACCTAGAGCCTCAGTACCCAGGAGTGGGTGAACTGGGCACTGGAGTGGCCCCTGGGCACCCCCTGGGTTTCCCTTGTCAAAGAACCCTAATGTGTGCCCCTGAAACATAGGCCCTCCTCCGCGGGTCTCACCTTCGGGCGTGGGGCGGGGCAGGCAGCTTGCCAAGTCGGCTTTCCCTTGCCTCACCCCAGGGCCCCGGGATGAGTAAGAAGCGCCTTGCTGCCCCAGACCACCCTGTCCACAGCTGCTTGAGGGTCTGCCACTTCCAGATTCATCTTCGTGAACTAGGAAACGTCCTCCATTCCTCCTTCGAGTGATCCATAAAGGGGTTCTGAGCCAGCTGCAGGTAGGAAGGACCTGGTTCAACAATGGCTCTCAAAACTCCGCTGCATTAGCCTCCCCTGATGGGCTTGTTTAAAAACTACAGATTCCCAGACCCTTTCCCCAGTCATTCTGATTCGGTAGATAGTTCAATAACCTGAAGAATGAGTTTCTCAATTTATCTGTCATTTGTTGCCTACTGTGAGTCCAGACCAACACTAAGTGCTCTACATACATAATCCAGTTTTCAATCCTGTGAGGTGTTAAAATTTATGACAGGGACCATAACCCGGACAGAAATCGCAAGGGCCTGTGGGAGAAGCTGTCACACTCTGTGACACTGTGAGAGCCCTACAGGAAGACCTCTGTGCTCACAGCACAGCTCAATGGTTGTTACACGGTGGACAGGGCCATCTATCATCACCACCATCTGTACGGCTCAGGAAAATGATGTTTGGAGACCCTGAATAATCTGATTAAGATCACTCATCTGGTCAGCCTCTGTGGATGCATAACCCTTGAAGCCTGTGCCACAGGCCACGGGTGCCTGGGATCATCAGCTCTCCTGCCCACCAACTTCTAACCGGCATCCCAAACCTTCTCTACACGAACTAAACCAAATTTTGGATTTGCTCTGGTCAAGTGCATGGTTCTAACTTTGTTTATGAAACAAACAACAAAACCTTAAACAGCATCTTCTAACCCTCCTTCTGAGGAACCAGGTCCTAATGTTTCACCTTGCCTTGCGGAAGAACCATTGCTAGGCGTATGCGATGGTCCACTGCCCCAGGGTTCTTCCTATGCTGCAGGGAACGCGTTACCGCAGACTTCTTCCTACACGCTCTTATTTATGAAACAACGATTCCCCAGACCATTACTTCCATCATCTTTCTAGATTTTTCTTTCTATATTTCAAAAGTGATAACATGCCTCTTTTCATCCTAGCCTAAGGCAGGCATGAAACCATTTGAACTGTTGGGCTTTATTATTATTATTCTCATGTTTCTGTTGTTTTCTATTTAATAATATACATGTGACCAGAGGCTTACAGAGAGACTACTCTTTGATGATACATTTTCCTGAGGGTACTATCATACTTTCAGACGGTACTCAAAATAAATAAATATTATGGTATCAGCCATTCTACTTAGCATGGATTCTGGATATCAAAGTTGTGCCCAAAGACTGAAAATCCCTTCTTAATTTCCCTAGAAATAAAAATGTACATTTGTTTGGTATAACTTAACTAGGAGGACTCTTAACTAGAAGAATACTGAGAAGAAATTTCTGTTTTCAATTACAAAGACCATGGAGAAGAATAATTTTAAGGAGCAGTTAGGAGACCCTCTCAGATATTTTGTTTTGTAAAGCTGGGGAATGTAGTGATAACATGTGGAAGTAACAGGGAATCTCTTCTCTTATCTGAAGGCTGTGTCTGTAACTTTAAAAATATTAACCAGAACCAGAGCTGCTTTGCTCCCCCTCCCCCCAGAGGACATATGGCAATGTCTGGGGACATGTTTGGTTGCCGACCAGGGAGTGCTACTGGCATTAAGTGGACAGGGTTAGGGATGCTGGAAACATCTGGCAAAGTACAGTACAACTACCCCACTGACCAAGAGTTATCCAGTCCAGTAGGGAAGCAGTGCTGAGGTCTCTTGGAAACTATGCTCTTTTAGGATTGAATTCTACTCTGAGCAAGAGAAAAACCCTAGTGCTGCAGTGACTCAAATAATGCAGAGGCTTATTTATTTATCACAGGATAGGGGTTTCCAGGCCACAGCTGGGTGCAGCTCGTGATTTCATTAAGGACCCAGGACCCCTGGTGGCGCTCCTAGAAGATACCATTTTAGCTGGGCACATTACCGCCCCAAAGCGAATTGAGCCTGCTAGTACGAAAGAAAGGCCATCAGGGATATTATACAGGCAGATGGCAGGGTTGCCCAGAGACACTTCCCTTTTCCATGATGCCTCTCTCTCTAACCGACCTTAAAGGCCCAGCAAAACGCTACCCGGTGACTTCTACCCGAATTAAGCTCTTCTGTGGCACCTTCCATGCTATTCCCAGGAGCGCTGATCTTCCTGAGCAGGAGTTTCGGTCTTCGGGGACAAGGAGAACCCGGGCCCAGAACAGGGCCCAAAAGGAGAGAAGTGGAGCTGTCTCCACAGGAACAGTACCTCGTGCGTTGACACATTTCCACGCAGATGGAAAGGTTACAGTAGAAGCCCTGGGTATCTGAGGGCAGGATGGAGAGGTGCCAGGGGGGGGAAGCAGAGGCTTTTTACATCGGGCAAGTAAAATCAACAGCAAATTCAAAAATCCAGTGCGAGGATTTTATAAAGGGTTTCCGACAACCAATTTATAACAAATTGTGGGAACGAGAATAGAAAAGGTGAACCCAAACAACTTGCTTATCATTATTGAAGTGCTAATAATGATAATAATGAAGTGCTAATAAATAATGACAAAAATCCACCATAAGGCTAAGCCTTTGCCTCAATCCCAGTCCGTTGGAAACCATTGTAAAGAGGGATTCTGAGGTCTCATCTGAGCTTGAGGGGATGAGGGAATGACATGACATAATTAATAGCAACATCTCCTATAAATCTGGAAGAAAAATGGTTTGGGATGAGACATGTTTTTCTGTAAGTCCAGGAAGTATCTGACCAATCATGGGTCTGAGGAGAGCTGAGTGAGGGGAAGTGAAGAACAACAGAAAAGTGGCCTCCCTGTGACCGTGTGGAATTTCCAAAGAGATGCCCAAGACTCAGCTTTTCTTGCCAGCCCAGAGAAACTTGATGAAATTTATTTCAAGTTTTCTTTACATCATCCTTGCACTGATCATTTGTACATTCGTTCATGGCTTCCAAGGGCAGCTGCTACTTCCAAAGGACCCCGTAATCTTAAAGTGGCCTATTATGCTAATCTAATGATCCAGTCCTCTTCCATAAATTGGAAACCCTTCAGTCAGTTTGAAAATGAAATCTTAACAGTCACACAGAAATAAACTTCTGCTAAGCAATTCTAAAAAGACTGCTTGGTAGGGGACAGATCCGGATTTAACCTGATTTATTTGGCATGCTTTTATTTCTTTTTCCTTTATATTTCTGTTCTGATTTAGCCTCGAAACAATTTGTCTCTCTCAGAAAACCCTATATGACTGAAATATTTACACTATTTTCAAGCACTTTGACTCCCCCAGAGCATTGCACTCTGTTGATAAGGAACATTACTTAATTCCATGTTCTAAAGAGGCCACTAAAATACAGTGGGAGTTCAGTTCATTCTTCGTAATCAATTTCTGTGGCATTCTACAGAATGATCAAAATGGCACAGCTGTGCTATTGCACATGGGTTACGTGAGATTCCAGTGATAGGTTTTAACCTATTTTCAGATCTATTAAGAGTGCACTTTACCAGCATGTTTGGGATAACAGAGCATGTGTTTTTAAAGAAGCTGAGGGAGAAAACAGAGATCTGTATATAATGACCGTAAGTGTGTCCTCGAATTTCTTTTCTATTTCAGGGAGCATGTAGGATTTGTTCGAAAGGTCACTGATTAGTCCAGTTCAACATCAGTCAATTAGTGTTTGGAAACAGACAAAAGAAAATAATGGCCCACAGTTTCACTAATATAATAAAGAAAAGTAGGGAAATACGGCTCAGAGGTTATTTTCTCCAGCAGGGTGCTTTTAAATCTGACAGCATGGCCCCTTACTAGCACACTGTAGACATGTTTCATTGGTCTCTGTCAACAGACTTGATTCCTAGATTGGATGTTTATTCCACATTAAAATGTAGATTGATCTGGCAAAACTTGGTACAAAATAATGTTAAATAAACAGTACAGGAAAGGATATGCTGAAGAAAGTGGAAATAATCGGTTGCTCTAAACATATTTTTAAAGTCAAGCATCTCCTGATTTGGTGAGACACAGTGTGGAAAACCAGTTTGACGGCCCAGCATGAACCGGTCAAGGCGTGTGGAAGTCTGGCCCACAGACAGAGCATTCACGACTGTGTGGGCAGCTACCTAAACATGGACGTGTCTGCGCTTTTCTGCCCCTGTCCTATCCTGCACGCAACTAACATGAGTCTAAGATCTACAGTTTCATCACTGGGCCTACCCAATAACCCTCCTGTCTATGAGAAACTGATTTTGTTCAGATGTCAGATGGCCATGTGTCTCAGGGAACCTGAACTGAGCCAACAGCCCACCCACTTGTCTAGAGGAAGAATCTTGATGAAGTTAAGCTGTCCACCGGTAATTCCATGCTCCTCCGTCTGGGCTGGTTTAGGAACAGGCATGTAACACAATTCTGGTCAGTAAAATATGAGGGGAAACCTGTGGGGGCTTCTGAGAATATTTTCCTCATTTTAAAAAGTTCACAACACAGTGACCCATCCTTATCTTTCCCAGAAGTCTATGTCTGCTTGAACAACAGCAGCCTCTCGGGGCCATGAGAGCAGCCAGCCTACGAGAAGAGGCCAACTCGCCGAGGTGGCGGCACAGAGGTAAGGAAAGAACCCGAGTCCTCATGGTACCACTGAGATGCTGAATTAACCCCCCTGTCCACTAAAGGTAACCACTGTCCTGATGTAGTGAACATGGTGAGGCCACCCAGACCTTCTTCAGGACATTGAGATGCTGAATTAACCCCCCTGTCCACTAAAGGTAACCACTGTCCTGATGTAGTGAACATGGTGAGGCCACCCAGACCTTCTTCAGGACAAAGGCACTGCTTTCGTTAGCTCCACAAGTAGAAGTCACCTTCTTGGGGAGTTGCCTCACTCCAGATTTGTCCCTGCCCTAGGGGAAGCCTGTAGCCAATGCATGATTTACATGGGGGTGCAAAGACCTGACCACCATACTTCAATGGGACGTAGCTCTAAAGAAGGGGTACAATGGGGCATAACATCCAGTTCTAGAGTTGTCCATAGATCAACCTTTTTCATCTCATGGCACACATAAACAAATTATTAAAATTCTGCAGCACACCAAAAAAATATTATATTTTCGTGCTTATCTAACCAAAAAAATAGGTGACATTTTTATTTATTCACACTGGATGGATATTTTTGTATTGACTATTGTCATTTTTTTTATTTGATAATATAAGGGAAAAGAAGTCAGTGCCTCTGACTAAATAGTCAGGTATTGCATGTTTTAAAAATTCTTTGGAGGTGGAAAAGGGCATAGAGGGGATAAATGGTGATAGAAAAAATACAGTAAAATTAATCAAAATTCTTGGGGCACACAAGTTGAAAATCGCTGCTGTAGATCATTGTCAGCTAAAGTCTTTGTTGTAACTGCATTTAACTTTTCCCTCTGTTCAATCCTGCTTCCCTGGCTTCTTTACACTACATGTGTTTTTCTTGAGAGCACGCTCCAATAAATCTGCATACAAAACTCCATCTGAATATATTTCCAGAGAACCCAGCATAAGAAATTTAACTTTTGAAGTAACAACTGCCTTGCTTTTTATATTTCTGTCACCTAAAAATGCATCTATCCCTAAACAATGTAGTAGTTTGTTTCCTACTAAACAATGTAGTAGTTGTCAAGAGGACTTGACAACTAGAATCACATCATATACTATACATATTTTTCAGTATCTTTCTTTTTCACTCAACATTGTGAGATTTCATGATTTAATGTGAGTAGTTATATTTCATTCATTTTAATTGTTAGTATTTTGGTTATAGAAATTTAATATAATTTATTTATATATTATACTATTGATGTATATTTACGCTGTTTACAGTTTGGGGGGCTATGCTAAACAATAGTAGCTAAGATACTTATACATTTCTCTGATACACATTTACATGCATATTTTGTGGGGTGTATATCTAAGAGTGAAATTGCTGGATCAAAGGGTGAGCAAAAATTCCGCTTTAGAATTCTGCCAGATAATTTTCAAAAGTAGTTGTGTTGTACCAATTTACACTAACTATATTGATGAGAGTTCTTGTTGTTCTTGTGGTATGTGGTATTGGCAGTTTCTAATTTTAATTACGCTAATAAGTGTACAGCAATATTTCTATGGTTTAATTTGACTTCCCTTGTTAGTAATTAGATTGAGAATTTTTCAAATGATTATTGACATCTGGACACTCTGTTTAATAAAATATTTGTTCAACTCTCATGCCCATTTTTCTAAGTTGATTTTGTTTTTCTTACTGAGTTGTAGGAGTATTTATATATTCTAGATATAAACCCTTTATTGGTTATGTATATTGGTTATGTATTCTTGCTTTCAGTGACTTGATTTTTTACTTTCTTAATCACGTATTTTGATGAAAAGAAGTTACTAATTTTAATGTAGTAAAAATTATAAATTTATTTCTTTATGGTTACTACTTTTGGGAATCTGTTCAGGAAATATTTGTCTCTCCCATATCAGCAAGCTATTTTCCTTTGTTACTTTACAGATGTTTTGTTATTTAGTCTTTTTTTTTAATCCTCACCTGAAGACATTTTTCCATTTTTTGTTCAGATAGAGTGGGAGGGGGAGAGAGAGAGAAACATCCACGTGAAAGGGACACATCGAGTGGCTGCCTCCCGCACAACCCAACCAGGGCCGGGGACAAACTGCAACCGAAGTACGTGCCCTTAGCGGGAACTGAACCCGGGTCTCTCTGGACCGCAGGCCAACGCTCCAACCACTAAGCCAAACCAGCCAGGGCTATTATTTAGTCTTTTGTGTTTAGGTCTATAGTCTACCTGTAATTGTTTTGTTGTTGTTTGTTTGATTGTGTGTGTGTATAATGTGAAATCTTTTTTATTTTTCTTACATGGATATTTAAATGTCCCAGCACCATTCACTGAAAAGACCATTTTATCCTAGTAACACTATTTTCATAAATCAAGTGTCTATGCATTGGTCTGAATCTTGGCTTTTTATTGTGTCTTACTGGTTTATTTATTTATCCTCTAATCAGTACCAAGTTGTTAACTATCGGAACTGTGTAATTAATAGTTCATTATTTATAGTTTTCAATTAGAGGTAGGCCTCGTATTGTGTTCTTACTCGAGAGTGTCTGAGCTACTATTGGCCCTTTATATTTTCATGTAAATTTTGTGATTAGCTTGTCAAGTTCTACAACACTTTCTTTGGGCTCCATGCCTTCCTGCATCTCTAAGCTGAACTGAGATCATTTTCTTTATGTCTGAAAAACTTCCCTCGTCATTTCCTTTGTTGTGTGTCTGCTGGTGACACAGTTCTGAGTTGTGTGAAGATATTTTCTTTTTTTTAATTTTTTTCTTTTATTGACTTTAGAGAGAGAGGAAGTGAGAAGAAGAGAGAGATAGAAACATCGGTGAGAGAGAACATCGACTGGCTGCCTCCTGCATGCCCCCCACTGGGGGTTGGGCCCACAACCTGGGCATGTGCCCTGACCGGGAATTGAACCGGCAACCTCTTGGTGCATGGGTCGAAGCTCAACCTCTGAGCCATACTGGTCAGACTGAACATATTTTCTTTCACCTTTACTCTTTACAGATGATTCTGTGGGTAGAGAATTCTAAAATGACAATTATTTTCTTTCAGCATCATGAAAATACCATCTCAATATTTTCTGGATTCCATTCCTTCCATTAAAATGTCAGCTGTATAATTGTTGCTTCTTTGAGATAATCTTTTTTTTTCTTCCTGACATAAGATTTCATATTTGTCTTCGGTTTCCTATAATTTCACTATGTTGTCTAGGTGTGCATTTAAATATATGTATATATCAGTCAAGGTTATTTGTGTATTAATGTATTTCTTGATTTTTAGAAAATTCTTACCTATACTCAATTCTTTCTATCCTCATCTCTGAGACTCCAGTTACACATGTTAGTTATTCTCATAATTGCTATGATGTGAATCTCTCTTTTGCTTTGGCCTATCTGTGCTTCACTCTGGGTACTTTTTTCTGACCTATGTTCCAGTTCAATAATTTTCTCGTCAGTTCTATACAATCTTCTGTCAAACCCACTCACTGAGTTTTTCAATTTAGTTATGTTTTAAGTTCTAGAATTTCCATTTAGTTCTTTTTTTTTCTTTAATCTATGATACTTTGTAAATATTTTCCAGGTCTCCAGTTTGACTTTTATCATTCTAAACATTATAATTACATTATTTTTAAAGTTTGTGTTTGACAATTCCAATACCTAAAGCTGTTGTAGGTCTGTTTCCATTATCTGTTATTTGCGCAGATTTGCATTTTATGTTGTTTTGTCTCCTCATGTGTCCGGGTTTCTCTGATTGTATTTCAGATACTCCATTTGAAAAATTATTTGGAGCCTAGGGTAATATTATTTCCTCTTAGTGAGCCAGTCCTCAGTAAGTGTTAGCAATCTATCATCTTAATCCATCTCAGGGAAAAATATTTTCTAAGTCATCCAGATTTCTCAAAGGTGGACAACAATTCACGTGAGGGCTGCTTTCCTTTCCTTTCCCCCTTGTTCCTGGGATACGGACCTTCCGAGTTTCCGTGCAGAGGTTTCAGGATGGGAGGGCAGTAGTATCACAGCTAAACTCGCACTCGTCCTTCTGGTACCATGTAGCTGTCAAGAGCACCATTCAATCTCTCAGACATCTCCTCTGCATCAGCACCTGTCAGCAGAGTCAAAGCACCCCCAAATGCCACGCTTACTGCCCTGCCTTTTCCTGGATATTAGCCCTAAAATTCTTCATTACCTTTTTAGCTCCCAAATGCTTTCAAGCAAACTTTAAAACATTTTTTCCAGCATTTCTAACTGTCCTCAGTGGGAGATTAGGTCCAAATTATCTAGTTCATCATGACTGAACTCTAATAGATTATTTCTTGTCAGCATAGAAAATATCTCACAATTTTAAAAATTATACAATTGCATACCTGAAACCTATATAATTTTATTAACCAATGTCACCAAAAAAATTCAATAAAAAATAAATAAAAATAGAAAAATAATAGACAAATACAAATTTTAAACTCTTGTGACCGCCTTTAGCTATTCTCTCTATCATCTATTTTTCTGTTCATCTTCATGTGAAAACTCTTCAAAAGAGTTTGCATTTTGATGTCTTCAATTCCTTACCGCTCATTTGTCATTGAACCCACACAAATTTTGGTTTTGTCTACAACGCTCCACCAAAACCTCTCTGATCAAAGCCCTAATAACTTCCATGTTGCCAAATCAAACGGTCCATTCTCAATTGTCACCTTCCTCAAGCTCTCTAAAGCACTTAATACTTTTTCTTCACTTGGAATCTAGGAAATCACACTCTTGTGATTTTCCTCCTAAATATATGACTAACTATTTTGAATAAACCTTGCTGAATCATTCTCCTCTGTCTAACCTCTAAGTGTTAGAATACATTAGAGCTCAATCCTTGAACTCCTCTCTCTAGGTGATCTCCTGTCCCACAGCTTTAATCCCAGCTGTTCAGTAATTACTTCCACATTTATATCACTAGGCCCAACCTTTCCCTCAACCTACTCCTTGATAATCTTCATTTGTATGTCCAGTAGGTTTCTCAAACCTAACATGTCCAAAATGAAAGTATTGCTTCCCATCATTTTCCCACAACCTAATTGTCCCTCGTGTTCCCCATCTAAATGGCACAACCGGCCCGGCTGGTGTGGCTCAGCGGTTGAGTGTCAACCCATGCACCAAGAGGTTACTGGTTCGATTCCTGATCAGGGCACATGCCCCGGTTGTGGGCCCGATCCTCGGGGGGAGGGGGCATGCAGGACGCGGCCAATAGATGTTCTCTCTCATGGATGTTTCTATCTCTCTCTCCCTCTCCCTTCCTCTCTCTCTAAAATCAATAAAAAAATTAAATGGCACAACCATTCAACTCGTTTTTTGAGCCCCAAATTTTGATGTCATCCTTGACAACATATATATTCTGAATTCAATCACCTTTTGCCAATCTCTACAGATGCCACATCGATTCATGTGCGTCAGTTAAGAATGGTTGGAGTTGCAAGTAACTCAACTGCAGTAGCTTAAACTAAAGATTAGCAAACTATAACCTCTGGGCCAAATCTGGCCTTATCAACTATTTTTGTAAATAAAATTGTGTTGGTATACAACCCTTCTCATTCTTTTACATACTAACTCTGGCTGCTTTTGTGCACAACAGCAGAGTTGAGTAGTTGTGACAAAACTATCTAGCCCACCAAGCCTAAAAGATTTACTATCTGACCCTATACAGAAAAAGTTTGCTGACCCCTATGACTTTCAGGGGTCAGTATTATATTCATGTAAAGGACCTCCACGGTATGCAGTAAAGGACTGGTGCAGTGACCCAATGACGGCATGAAGGACACAGGTTCTTTCTAGTTTTCTGCTCTTTCATTCTTTTGGCTTATTGCCTCCTGGTCAAAAACTGACTCTTGCACCTCCAGGCATCATGACCACAGTCCATATTGGGAAAAGAAATAACTAGCATAAAGAGAAAAGGAGGGGAAAAGCCATGCCAACCATGTCAATCACCTTTCTTGCTAAGAAAACAGGTTTTCCCAAAGCTTTCTCAGCAGACTTCTGCTTCTATCTCATTGGCCAGAACCATGTTATATTGTCACTTTGAGCTGCAAGGGCAGCTAGGAAATCAAATATTTGGCTTTCCAGCTCCTGTAGTGGAAAAAGAAAAGGGAAAAGAGACTCAGCTCTGGGTGAGCCCATTTGTGGTGTGTGCCATATGAAGCCGTTGTTATTTCTCTCCCGAACTACCTACCACTTGCTCACACTTCTGCCTCTTTATAGTTTATCGATCACACTGAAACCAGGCTGGTCATTCTCAAAAGTAAATCACATCACATCATTGCTTTGCACAAAATCCTCCAATGGCCCCCGTCACTCATAAAATAAAACCCAGAGTAAGAATCTGGCCCCTGGCCTTCTCCTACCTCTCCCTTCCTGGTCCCCTCTTATCCAGCTACACTGGCCCCTGATGTTCTTTAAATGCACACAATGCTGCCTCGGGGCTCTTGCTCCCCCACTTTGTTCTAGACTCTAATCAAATGTTACCTTCTCAGAGAGGGCTTCCCTGCCATCAAAGTAGCACCCGGATCACTTTCCTCTCCTAGCCGGCTTTATTTGTGTTTTCAGCACCTATTGGTACTTAACATTATAATTTATGCGTATTTGCTTAGTTGCCTGTAGAATATGAGGCAAGGACTGTTTGTTTCATTGCTATACTCCCGGGCCCTAAATGTGGGTCTTGGCACACAGATTGGGCTGATGTATGTTGAATGAATTCCCATCATTTGCGGTTTTCTCTGCTCCATAAACTTGTTCCTATTGGTTTAACAAGGGCACAGAGGCTGAGCCTTGCTTTGTTCCCACTTTGTCTCTGGGTAGCCATGAGGATGTCAATTTCTCAGAGTCTCAGTTCCGTCACCTGAGAACTGGGAGGAGAAGGGATGTTGCTCTCTAAGGCCTTTGTAGCCCTCAATTCTACGTGCTTGAGGAATATCAGCAAAGGGACACCCCCCACCCAGAGATGGGGTGGGGGGGTACTGTTCTATATACACCTTTTGTGCCTAAGAGATAGGCTTCCCCCTGCTCCCTTTTTCACTCTTTTGAGTCTATCTCTTTCACAAAGACTTATTACATGGAATGGAAGTGAAAGAATGAGTCCTTGCTCTTTCAAAGAACCTTGCATTCACCCTCCAATACAAACAGCCATGATAGACCATAAGCACTGGGCATATGCACTCATTCTTTCACAGCTGAGCTTTTGTTGCTACATTGTGTTTCAGGCTATTTTGAAGTCTCTCCATTTTCATGACCTACATGCTAGTCGCACGTCATCTTCGGACTTACACACACTGCCATGCTGTACGTCTGAGAGGGGCGGAGCAGGAGGATAGGAACACCACTGAAACGCGGCAGGGCAAGACCGTAAGACCTCTGAAAGCAAGTAGAGAGGGAATGTTTTCAGGGGACTGCGTCTGACCAGCAGGTCTGCCCCGCACCATGAGGACAGCAGAGAGTGAGCACAGCCTGAACCCCGCAGGAATACTGAGGTTCAAGCTGTCAAAAGAGGAAAAGCAAGCTTCCTCTTGGGGGAGCCAGGGCCACTGCCCTCACCTCCTTTGTGGCAGCCTTCTGGAAAACAAAGCCACCCCGACTGACCAATTTTAGAACTGATTCAAATCAAAAGAGTGGTGGAAAACTGTCCACATCTCTAGCTCATACTGTTGAAGATTGATGCATGGATTAGGGGAGGCTCCTCACAGGGCTCTTACCCTCCGCAGCTGGCCAGAACATCTCCTTCTCTTCAAGGTGCAAACAGGTTGAAGTATCCATCGTGGTGCAATGTGTTACGGGATGACTGTTATACCATCACAAGTGGAGCAGAGATCAGCGAGGCTCATGTGGTCTGCTGTTATGCTAGAGTTAACCTGAAAACTTCCAGAGTCACATATTTTTGACTTCGTTCACCTTAGCACATCCAAGGCACAAATACAATGTACTTTATTTAAACCACCCAATGAGCCACTGTTTTAATTATATCCTTCCTTTCTTCTTTCAATCAATATTTACTGATCACTGTCATCAGTAATTTCTGAGAACCTACAGTGAGGTCTAATGCATCCCAAACTGTATTGAGTTTAGGATCAGCTTTGAAAACATTGCTTCTCTGGTAACAAGAAGTGCATTCACTTAGAATAAAGGAAAACACTATATCCTCAGTCACACACAAGTCACACATTGCCACACAAGAAAATATATCTCCTTGATTTAATCCTTTTCTCTGTATCAAGGTATATTTGTCAAGCATTGTCTTGCTATTTCCAAGTCAAAATTAATATTTGTGTGCCAAAAGAATTCTTTATCCTGGTGATATTTTCCAGTATGTGATTAGCAAGCAGAATCTAAACATATCCAGGCAAGCATCTTGTATTCTCCTCTCCACAAAGCACAAAGAGTCGGCTCACAAAATTTTTTAAGTTGAAAGGAACCCTGGAGTCATTCCACAGCTGACTGACAAACATGTTGAATGACCTGTTCAAGGTCTCCAGCCAATGAATGGTTAACTTAGGACTCTCTCATCTCTACATCCACTTTTCTGGCATTTCACCCCATTGCTTTTGAATTTGACTCAGAAGAAAAATTTTTAAAGTTTGGATGAACATAAATGTGATATTAAAAATACTACCTTAGCCCTGGCCGGTTTGGCTCAGCAGTTGGAGCGTTGGCCTGCGGTCCGGAGAGACCCGGGTTTGGTTCCCGCTAAGGGCACGTACTTCGGTTGCAGTTTGTCCACGGCCCTGGTTGGTCATGCGAGTGGCAGCCACTCGATGTGTCCCTTTCACATCAATGTTTCTCTCTCTCTCTCTCTCTCTCTCCCCCCCCTCCCTCCCTCCCTCCCTCCCTCCCACTCTATCTGTACAAAAATTGGAAAAATGTCCTCGGGTGAGGATAAAAAAAAAAAAATACTACCTTAAACTTTTCCTGGGGGAAATCCATAACTTAATTTCTTTTTTCCTCACCCGAGGACACTTTTTTGCATTTATCTTCAGATAGAGCAGGAGGGAGAGAGGAAGGAAGAGAGAGAAACATTGATGTGGGAGAGACACATTGAGTGGTTGCCACCCACATGACCCCAACCAGGGCCAGGGACAAACTGCAACTGAGGCATGTGCCCTTAGCGGGAACCGAACCCGGGTCTCTCTGGTCCACGGGCCGACTCTCTAACTGCTGAGCCAAACCTGCCAGGGCAAAACAAAGTTATTTTTATGTGATTTGTTGTTTACATATACATCAGATATATTTACATCTGCAAATAATCTGGAGTTATCTGTAAATCTTGCAGTTGAGAAGAAGGAAAATAATACATTTGGGGAACAGATCATGAATGTAGCCTCAAAATCCACGGATATACACACAGGTCCATGCAAAGGGGCCTAAAACTCAGAGGGAAAGTCTCTGCCTAGTCAGAATCTGGATTTTAAAAGACTTCTACATTTTTTATTTAACTTCAACACAAGCGATTACTAGTAATGCGAAAGCTTTTGAAAGAAGAAGATGTAATAGAAAGTCCTCTTCAGCGAGTGTATCAGCCTTGTTTGGGCGAAACCCAGAATTTGGAAGGTTCCAGCACAGCCTGTAGTGAGCCTGCAGATGCCTGGGTTGAGTTTCAAAACATGAGACTTTCCAAACCCAGGCCTTCTATTCCTGGACCCGTGAGAGGAACCAGCTACAGCTTTTAATTCTAGCCGTAGATAGAGGAAGACAAGCACGTCGAATTTATCTTTCATCAAATTCAAAACAGATAATCTTGTGTCTTTGATAGCTTGGCAAGCAAGTTCAGCTGTTTGCATGTAGCAAATGCAGTGAATTGGGCTCATTTTGTTAGTCTCTTAAATGTGCTTTTACAGTGTTTTATCTCCGACTCCAGAATGCACCCTGCCCTCCTTCTCCCTCGTAAACCACCCTTCACTGCAACACCCTCCCTTACACAGTGCTTCAGGCCCATGCAAGCGTCTTGTCTACTTTTGCTCAAGGGCAGGGCTCATAGGGAGGTTTCTTGCACCCTGCTTTGTAACCCTTTCCTCATTTCACTCAACTGTCAGAGCAACGGCGGCCGTGTGGCGGGAGGCAGCCAGCGTAGGTGCACTGATCACAGATGTCAGCGTCCTTGTCCCAACCGGGACACCCTCTCCGACACAAACTTCTCACCATGCTGAAACGTTCATTATGCCATTCAGAAGCAGAGGTCTAGTGTGACAGTTTGCTGTAAAGCGCCTCCCTGATTATAAAGCGAAAATCAGCCACTTATTCTGCGGGCTTGTTCCTAAAACTGACAGACATGCTCAGTGAGGAGCGGAGAGCTTGCACCTGGTCAGGAAACGGCAGGATGAGACAACGGTTCCTCTGTTGCTAATAATTATGCCTTGGGTTTAATCACCAACTTCATGCCTGACAAAATGGAAGCCGAAGACCGGGGAAATGATGAAGCAATAGGTATTTAAATCATGGAACATTTTTCGTTCAATTAGTATGGTGATGAGGCGCTCCATTTGTCAGGGATTCTAGCTGATGCTCGCAGTATTTTAAATTAAGGTTCGTTGAAATGACGGCAGCCGAGCTTAAGGAGTGGCGCACCACAATGAATATGTCAGTTCTCTCTAGGCTGGAGATAGACTTTGATGGCTTGAATCACAGCTCAGAAAGCTGAGATTGAATAAGAGAAAGTAATTTACAGCCTAACCCGTGCTCACAATAGTTTCTCTTCCTTTTAGCTAAAGGAGGGAGTGGGGTTAGGAAAAAACAGACATCCTGGAGGAAGGAAACGATGACTATCGTCTGTAAATCCCATTTGCATATTATTAATCCATTTAGGCAGCTGGACGGTCTGGGCCTATTACTTAGAATGCTGCGTTAACCGGGCCCGTTTTGCTCCATTGTACAGAGAGAGAACCAGGAGATGACAGCATCGCTGCTCTGGCTTTGAAGCTGGCAACTCCAGACAATTTTTTTTCCCAACAAATTTTACAATGACACTCAATCACATCTCTCCCTGGGAGGCTGCTTCTTGATGTTATATTTTTAGTTAAAATGGCTCATGAAATACTCTCCCCCCCCTTCCCACCATTTGCAAAACCCCATACATTTTAAAAATCACGAGTTTTCATTAATTTGTACAAATGGCATGTGGAATCGCTGCAGGGAGGGCTCCTGTATTGATGCCGACCTGTCATGAATATGAATGGTGGAAGAGGCTCGTCCCAACACCTCGGGAAGAGCTTGGGAGGCAGGTTCCATCTAGATGCCTGTGTTCACTGCTGCAAAGTGGCAACAGAAAGGAACTTTAATTAATTGAACAACTGGGAGCCAGCTATTCGGTTTATCATCTCAAGGCAGAAGATAAATAAGACAACAAGAATAACTCGCTGGATAGAGACAGAAGAGCCAGTTGCCGTTTGCCTCTTAATTAGGCACATGCGCGGTGCGATTTGTCATGGCCAGGGTACCCTCCCCAGCCTAGCGGGCACACTGGCAAGTTTTGCCATGATGTATGTATTGGTGTGGGCTCGGACAATACTAAAGAGTAATTTAAGTATTAGCCCAAGCCCTTGGTGGTTGTATATTATCTATGAGTTTGTTCTCATTCCCATGGGATGAGTAAAGAGCTAGAAGGCTAAGGTTCTGCTATAACCCGCTGTGTGATGTTGGGCACACTTCTCTAGAATTCAGTATTCTCATGGGTCAAATTTTAAAAGTGAATCCCTAACGTTCCTTCTAGTGATTTTACATGATTTTATTCCCCTTTTTAAACTTAATGTGTATTCAGTTCACGCAGGGCCTGTGCTACGTGTCTCACAGGCATCATCGCGCTTGCTCCTCCCAGCGGCCCTCGGAAGCAGGTGCCATTATTCACCCCATTTACAGATGAGGACACTGAGGCCGAGGGACATCACGTTAACACCAAAACTACAAGCTTTAAATCTAATATTATTTTTAATGGAAAAACTATTTGCTTGTTATGTAAAATCAATACAGTACAGAAAAATGCAAATAATAACACAAAAATAATCTCCACCACTCAGAAGAAAATTATTCATACGTCGAATGCCTCACTGTACACCTAGCTGGAGCTGGATAGACACAGCAAGAATATATTTTTAAGTGTAATTATTTCTGAAGTAAACTAGATTAAATTATATTTTACCTGATTCTAATAATGAAAAAAAGAAAAAAGCAACTGAAGAACTATGCGTCTTTAAGTAAGTCTTCTGCAGGAGATATTATTTTCTAAGGAAGCTCCCTAGGGTTAAGTAAATACAATTCTTAAAATATTCAGAGATGGGAGTTTTATCTACATATGTTTTATTTCATATTTGTTTCAGACAGAATTAACGAATTCTCTAATATGAAAGGTGAGAAAGATAGCACTTATTCTCACCTTGCAATTTTTATGTGTTGTTATCATTTATTTTACTCCATCAAGATTTTTAACATTTACATTCTATTCCATATCCCTAATTCCCAGGATTTAGAAATAACTCTATGACTCCAGGATTGGTAGTTTGGGGTTCTGGGTTTAAATGGATTTATTGCTCACTTTCTTTGTAACTCATAGCCTCTCCATTCCTGAGTTCTGTTTTGATTCATGTCTTGGTTGGCTGGAATTTGCCATCGAGTACATTTTTGAAGGGCTCAGAAATGCTATATTCTCTAATTCTCATCTGTTTGGGAATATCTGCCTGACACCTTTATATACATACAAACACTTGGTATTTAGTATTCTAGGGTCATAGAATTTTTTCCCTCGGAATTTTGCAGGCATTGCTATCTTATCTCCTGATGCGATTATGGGGAAGTCCGAGGCCAACACGATTTCCTGCCTTGTGGGTAACTTTTTTCCAGGCTTGATGCCTAAAGATGTCTTCCTTTATCCTTACTAGAAACGTCACACAATATGCCTCCATGTTGAATAATCTCCATAAATTTGTCCTGAGGGAAAAAGAAAATTATTTAATTCTGCAGATTGTTTTTTGTTGTTGTTTTTTTTATGTTTCAGGAATTTAAAAAAAAAAAAAATCAAATCAAACCCTCAAAAAGATACCCATGAGATGGGGTAAGAATATGCTTTCATTTAGAAGGTACTAGGTAGGTTTTTCCCAAAATGAAAATCTCCCTCCAAAACATTCTAACTTTATCTAAAACTACATCTTTTTTCATTGTTCCCTTAGTGTTTATTTAGCAAGCAGTGTCTGGCACACAATGGACACTCCATAAAAATTTGATGAAAGAGAACCCAGGACAACATCTATGAGGAGGGCAGGAGAGAGGCCAGGACCGAGGAGTGGGTACTGGTGGAGGGAGAGTTGAAAAGATTCTACTATATAAACTTCACTCTCTTGACCTTTGTCTAAAGCAGTAACTCTTTAAACAGTCCTATTCGATGTAACCCACTCAAGAGAATCACTAGTGAGGTGAACCACTCACTGTCAATGAGGTGGTGTGCCTACGCTTTAGTGTGGGAATGCCAACTAAAAAGTTAAAAAGCACTGGATGGGGCAAGAATTATTCAAACTCTTCACTTTGTACACTGGTCTCTAAAATTGTTTTCTCCTTGAGCATCTCCCTGATCCAGCCCATTTTCTCCACTGCCTGTAAATATATATATATATATATTTTAAGAAACAAATAAAACAATTACTAATGGGGATAGTCTGGAGTCTTAGACCTTGGTATTTCCCTACTGCCTTCTCCTCAGAAAGAAGCCAAGAAGTTCAAGTTCTTTGGGTTAAGATGCTCTCAAATTCTTCAGTCTGAGACACTAATCTCCTAGCTTGTCTTCCTACTTTAAGTATCTCTCCAGGTATAAAGTTGACACAGCCCTGTCAATTGTAAGTACAAAGTAAATGTTAGTTCCTGACCTCTCCCCTTCCTGGTATATGGGTCAATTGCTATCCGGACATATTGTATTGGAGTGACTTCTAAGAATGCCTGTCTCCTTGTAGACCGTGAGCCCTTCTGGGCAAGATCAATAAATGTTGATCAAGTTGAATTCCAGGAGCCAGAAAGATACGACTCCTATCTGTACCCTCTTTCTCTGCACCCACCTTCTTGCCACTCGTAGGCAACTTGAAGAGCGCAGAGCAATGATGAGAGTTGCAATCTGTAGATCCGGAAGCATCAGAGAAAACTTCTCATAGTGCACAAAAATCCCAGAGCTGCCTGGTGGGGAGAAGCTGGATTTGACTCCTCCTTTTGCCACCATCTCACTGGCTTAAGGGTCATCTCCTTTTGAATTCTCTGTGTCCTTACCCTGCCCACTCCAGCCCTATTTCCTCTTCTCCTCTCCAAAATTCCAGAGTATTTTGTATTATAAACCATGTGCTTATTTTTCCCAAAGGCCCTGGGCATCTGGAGGACAGGGCCTTGATCTAATTCATTTTGCCTGTGCTTAGCAAAGTACCTGGCATATTTAGATATTCGGTCTTTGTTTTCTGAATGAATGAATGAATGAACGAATGAATGATAAAATGTAACAGATGATATCTACACATCCTCTGACTCCAAAATTTAATCATATAATCTAGCAATGCACAGGAAAGTCAGCATAAGCAATTTCTCATACCACACTAAAGTGAAACAATGAAAGATGGCAGACTACACAGACCACTTTAGGTGTCCAGAGATTAAATTCCTCACTTAGAGGCATTGTTTGAATCAAAACAAATCAATAGCAAACATGCACTAAGCACAGTTTGTGACAATGTGTAAGTTGTAGTCGCCCTTCAAGGAGTCACAGGCTTAGCCAATACCGCTCCTTTCCTTGCTTACATGGGCTGTGCTGGCCATGCGGATGAGCAGACTTACATACTTAAGCAGCCAATACTTATTCAAGACACCACTACTTCATTTGCAGATGAGTTGAATTAGGCCAGAGAGGCCAGTTATCTCCCTCGAGTCACACAGTTGAGACGAGGAAGAGGCAGGATTCAAATGCAAGCCTCCCTGGCAGTCGACCAGAGCACAGTTTTACCTGGTTTGGGCAAAAGCACAAAAGGTGAGAGAAGACCAGAACCCTCCTCCAGTCATGGAGCCAGGCCAGTGATGATGAAAACTGCATCATCAAATAACAGCGAAGACCTCAACACACCTCGGCCGTGGTCCAGCACACACTATCTCCCATCCTCGGCACTGCAAGCCACTCCTAAGTCTGCACTTTCCGTCCCTCTCGTTTCCATTCACCTCCCACGCCGCCTCCAGCATCACCTTCCTAAACACCTCTCAGCCAGTTATTCCCCTACTTCAAATCCACAGCATCGTGTCCAACATCCTCCCCAACCTCACCCCAACGTTGTTCTCTTGGGTTATCTCCAGGCATTCTTCAGCAAGGTGACTAGATGACTCACCATCTCCTGCCAAGCAGTGGGTTATTTTCAGGTCTCCATGTGGTTATTTTCAGATCCCAGTGCCTTTGTGCGTGCTGCCGCCTCTTCCCACATTGCCCTACTCGCTCCAAAAAACATTTAAACATCCCTGAGGGCTCAGTTCAAACCTCAGCTATTCTGCAAAGCCTTCTTACTCTCCCAGGCAGTAACACACACTTCTGCACGCACACACTTTGTACACCACTCAATTACTATATAAACACTTTTACAACTCTCTCATCAAATCTCAGAGTCGTATTTGTATTTTCCTCAATCTTGTCCTCACCCAGCACACCCAGTACAACTTCTGAGACCCAGTACGCTCTCAGTGTGTTTACTGAATGCAGAAAAACATGTTTTCCTCTCTCACATCTCTGGCTTGCTGGAGGAATACAGTGTCTACAAATCTCTTTGCTTTGCTTTTCCTCATAGTAGAAAGCATGGTGTATAGTCATCCTTCTCAAAAATTTTCTGTTTCTTCAGAAAGAGATATTTCAGATCCCAAGACCATTTCCTACAGCGAACGTCTAATACGTCATTTGTGAAGCTGGGATAAATGCAGGGCATCTGCTTGATTTTCTGGCGTGAGTCCCACCCCGCGGGACAGACTTCGTTTCTTCCACCTGCTCTCCTGACAGCGCCCGCGGGAAGCAGCCTGGTGCACGGGGCTGTCTGCTCTCCATCCGGGTCTGTTCGGCCGTGCTGCCCAGTCAGAGTGCACGGCAGTGACCTGAGGAAACGCAGGTCTTCCTGGGCCTCCCATGTTCCCCCTTGCTCTGAAAGATGCTCTCAGTTGATTCTTGTATCATAAAATTCAAAGATTTCAACACACTCGGATTTCACTAATGAGGTGGCGGACAAGCCATGCGGTCGTACTGCCTGTTTCAAGTGGGATTTCCCTGCCGTCACCTCTAATGATCACTGTTTTGTCACATTACCCGCCTCAGGTACATGTGAGGATCACCAAGTAAACGTGTCAGGGCATGAAGTCAGACAGCCCGTTACAACACTGCACAGATCCCCTGGCCAGGGCCGCGGGGCCAGCAGAGGACGCTTCCTAAAAGGCTGTTACCCTACAACTGGGACAACTGCGAAGAGCAGGGCTGGAAGGGCCGAGAAATTTCCAGCGTCCCAGCCCCAGCTGCCCTTCACCCGTGGAAGAGGCGGACACAGAGTCAGACCATAAGGGCTCAGCACTGAAAGAGCCTCTGAAAACAGGGTTATTCTGAAAACAGGTTTACTCATTAACTAGTATCTTCTGGGCTTGTGCTAGGCTTCAGAGCAAGGACGGTCAACAAATCAGACTAAGCCCTCAAGGAGTAGGCTAATGAATGGACAATTAAAATTCAGAAGGATAATCTCTACTGGACAGCCAGTATTAGCTTTCTATACAGAGAGGAAAATGCTACATTCAAATAAGTTCTTACACTCTACCGCCCCCCAAACCTATAGGCTCATTCCCAAAGGCACCGTGTGGTTAATTGTTCACACTATTTCCATAGTGTTACTAACATCATAACTTACTCTGTGAATATTAAATTATTTGACAACATGAGCCAGGGTTTATTCTGGATTAGCTCCAGGGATGATGATAGTAAAGGCCAGTGACACAACCAAATCACTGACCACTCAATCCAAAGGAGCTGCCCTGCGAGCTTAACAAGACATAATGGGCACACCTGGGATACAGTCACATCCCCTCCCAGCTGGTGGAGGGGCAGCCCTGTGTACAAAAGCACAGGCTTTAGAGAAAGACTTGGATGTAAACCCCAATGTATAACCTTGGGGGAGATCATTATAAGCTCTGTGACTCAATTTCCTCATCTATAAAAGAAGCATGCTGATACTAAATGACATTTCTCCTTGGGTCACTGCGAGTATTCAATAAGGAAATGTGTAAAATACATAGCCCAGCGTCTGGTACATCACGCAGACTTGGTAAATGGAATATCTAATTATTGTCATAGAATGAGGGGGAAATGTATGGAAAAAGACATAGAAAACTCAAGATAAATAGAAAGCCTTAAATAAAATAGTAGGAAAATTCCAATGCATCATTAATCAACAATGAAATGAGTTGCACTTTCAGCTAAGATGGAATAAGAGACCAGATTTACTCTCCCATCTCTCAGTATTTCTCTGTTCTTTCCAGATGAAGTCTTAAATACTATTTGCAAACCTAGTAATTCTCTTTGATTGTTACCAATTCTAGAACTTATTCCATTTATTGAGTTTTTAATCTCAATTGCCATATTTTTAATCTGTTTTAGTTTTTTCTAAATAGTCATTTGTCCTTGATTCATTGCCGCAGTTTTTATTTCACAAAACTTTTATGACTGTCAGTCTTTCATCTCTGAATAACATAAACATATTTTAAAGTCATTTGGGGATTGTTTACTTTCATTTTTTCAGCAATTCTTCTCCCGACCATTCACTGACTAGCGTTTTTAGGGGGGGGGGGTTAATGTGCTTTGTCATTTTCATTAAGAGGGTGGCATCGTACCCGCTCCCGCCATTCACGTTCTTCTTTCTAGTGTTGGTGTGGTGCCTCCGCTCCACAACAGCTGAGGGCTCCATCTGGGGCTAATATCACAGATTTTGCCAATGAATCGAATGTCCTACATAGACTCTGTCTCCATCACCTTCTCTGCTTCCTCTAGTTCCCATAGATGCACAACTTTACTTATTACTCTTTCAAACAAACGAAACTTCTTTTACGTTGTGGTATTAAAATACAGAAGCTACAGCTCAGACAATGGTCCTTTCGTGGGTGAGAAACCCTACCCTTGCCCCTGGTTCTCTGTGTGAGACTGACCCAGCCACCCACACACGCCCGCTCTCTGCCCACGCTCTGGCCAACACCGAGCCTCCTGAATTCAGAGCCCAGCAGGCTTGTCACTCCAGTCCCACTCTGGCTGGAAGCTTTCAGTTTGATTTCCGTCTACAGAGATATTTAGCCTTTTTTGAGGATGGAATGGGTGTGGTGTGTGTGCATGTTTCATTACTGCGCGGCAGTCCGGAGCATGAACTCAGGCCACATCTTGAAAGGAAGCACAGAGCAGCGTTTCTTCATCTTTTATAGGGTCTGCTCTGTTTGGATATTTACAAAATTCTATGTACACTATCCGTGTACATACATCGTTTTACACTATTTGAAATTTGAAGATGCTCTAAATAAAACTTTACAACTGCCTTGACAAGGAATTCTTCTCATAGATTTTTAAAATTACACGTCACCACCACCCCTCCCCACTCCACATACCTACTACTCTCCCAGTTTAAAATCACTGCCCTAAAAGGAAACACGAAACTCCAGTAAGGTTAGCTTCAGAAAACTTAGTAGAAACGATAACAAGGGAAACTGTGTGACTAGAAGCAGAGAGAGTTGCCTGGAAAAATCCACGTAACTTGCCTATATGGGGAGCATACCCTCCTCAATCCAGAAACCAGGAGAGGCAGTCCAGAGACCTCCACAGTCTATAACCAAACCTCATTTACTTTGGTCATTTTGTTCTCAAATTCTAACCATGGGTATAAGCACTGCTTTTGGAGAGAACATTTGTTTTATTTTACAAACAACTCTATGACAACATTATAGAAATCAAAATAAAAGGACATCAAAACCCTAGTCGGTAAAGAGAAAGAATAAGAATAGGCAGTTCTTAGAAGAGGAAACACAAATTGGCCAAACATACATACCTGTGTTATCTTTTATGTTAATCTAAGAAATAAAAGTTAATGTACTATTTTATATCAGGGAATCATTTTCTTTGAAAACAACGCTCAAATGTAAGGTTGTATTAAACTAGCCTATTTATACTTGCTGCTACACTGGAAATTGGCACAATTCTCTGGAAAAGCAATATAGCAATATGTATTGGGAGCTATAAAAATGGTTATTTTTGCCCTAGCTGGTTTGGCTCAGCAGTTAGAGTGTTGGCCTGCGGTCCAGAGAGACCCGGGTTCGGTTCCTGCTAAGGGCACGTACCTCAGTTGCAGTTTGTCTCCAGCCCTGGTTGGGTCGTGCGGGTGGCAGCCACTCGATGTGTCCCTTTCACGTCCATGTTTCTCTCTCTCTCTCTTCCTCTCTCTCCCTCCCGCTCTATCCAAACAAAGAATGGAAAAATGTCCTCCGGTGAGGATAAAAAAAAATGGCTATTTTCTTTTAGCCAGAAATAAAACTCCTGGGAATTTATGTTAAGGAAACATTAAAAAAAAAAATGTATATGCATGAGGATGTTCACGCAGCATTGTGTACAGAACTGTGACTAAATGTTGAAGAAGACAAACAGGCAGTAAGTTACCCCAACATTTTGTAAAGCTTTATTTATGGACATACAATAAATTATATAATTTGATCAGTTTTGACATATGTACATATACATGAAACCACTGCCATAATCAAGATAATAAACACAACCATCGCCAACATTGTTAAAGGAGCAGAAAATAATCAGGGCCAGAAGCTAAATGATGCTACCCTAGCCATCCTTCCATCACCCCGGGCATCAGCAGACCACCCAGGGAGGGGAATGAGATGGGGTCAATGGGAACCAGTGTTCAAGGCAGAAGGCTCGCCCCCCTCTCTCCCCTGGGGCAGTCCTCCTCTTGCCAAGAAACTAGGACTCCCAAGAAAATTCATATAGACTGAGGTACCTGTGTGCAAGAGGAGAATGGCATCTACCCACCAACTGGACAGTTGCCAAGTCATGGTATCTGTAGGCCCACTTTGGGGCTGGCACCTTGGCTGGAGATTTCTGAGCAAGATTTCTTGCTGGAACAACTTTTACAATAGCAAGAAGGGATCAGAGTGTACTGTGCTTCGGTAAAAGTTGACCTTGCACCCCACATGCCCTGAGAAGAGTCTAGAGAAGAAACTAGATGCCTTTCCTGGCTCCACATGACGGGGCTGAAGGATAAAGAAAGAGGCAAGAACTGTGGTGCTTTGTGGCCAAAAGAGGAGGAACCCTACTGAGATGGGGGTTGAGGGTGTAAGCCAATAGCCTGGCTTCAAAGGGACACCACTGTTCCTTTCTTAGTGACAGCAAGAGGAGAGTCAAGTTGAATATATACCCAGAAAAAGTACATGATGACACAAAAAGACCACATCAGCAAGGGACCCCAACAGCCAAACAAAGTGACCAGTAAAAGTATCAGGGCCACTGCCCACCACCAGCAGGTAACAGTATGTAGTACAACTTCCCCTCTCTCTCCAAGCCCCTTGTCCCCACCCAGCCACGCTCCCCTTTAGGAGGGGAGAAGGGGGGGGCATGTTCTCTCCTGACTACAGGTCCTGTAAGTCATGATCTAGCCAGAGAGGGAAGGGAGAAGAGATGAGACTGTGTTTCAAACTGGACCAGACAGAAATAACTCTAAAACTGTGGGATCATTCCAAGATGTCACTGAAGTTACAGGAAAGAAAGACAGTGACTGGAAAAAAACAAGAAACCATGCGTGCCTGTACCTCACTGAGTTTAGAGAATGCCCTATACCTGATATAACCACAAAATTAAGAGGTTAGAGAAAGTATAATATATCAACTCAATGCACTATACAAACAACAAAGGTATAAATATGAAGAAGTATATAGAGAAGTGCAATGTGTTTATAAGCTATTATCCCAAATAATAATAACAATAATAATATTTGTAATAATAAACAGAACAAAACCTAGGTAAAACTGGTATATAGGCAGATTCTTAAAGAGAGTTAAAAAAATAAAGATAATTTTCTTAATATGGCATGATTATGGTTTTTAAATTACTTTTATTACATTTCTTTTATAATATGAAAAAGTACATGGGATGGGGGAATCACTCACCATCCTGTCTTACTAGTTCAGGAAACTACCCTAAATCCTCAGTGTCGGTGATAGGTTCTGTGACCTTAAACAAAACGATGTATAATGAAACCAATTTTACCACAGGTTAATTAATGTAACCGAGAGTTAAGTTCCTGGGCATGTCATCATCGCTGTAACAGAAGGACAATGAATGAAAGGACGTTATATGAGAACCTGCTGTATTCATGTTCCATGTTCTTTCCCTTTGGTGATTTGATATGTTTGAGCACTTATCTGCCAAGTGTGAGGCTGTGCCAGATGTTGTGTGTACAGCTCAGAGCAGGTTCGTGGGCTCGGGCTTCCTCACCTGTGAGTAGCTGCAGGGACCCACGGTGCTGAGGACTGTGCTAGGCAAAGGGCACCTGCACAGAGCACAGAGAAGGTACCTGCAGACCTCCGAGGCTTACCATAGTAAGTGGTGAGTATGGCGAGACAGAAAGAAGACATGGAAACTGGCCAGGGGAAGAGCGTGAGGGAAAAGGGCAGAGATTTTGAAGACATTCTCTAGAAGAACAGAGTGAAGTCCGAAAGGGCTGAGCATCGAGTCAAGTTGAAGCTGAAGGTGAGCAGGGACCCAGAGAGGGAAGCAGGATCAGGCCTTATAAATCTGGGTGAGAAATATGGTATTCATAATACTTATATAGTTGATTTCTTAATTTCTATGAAATTCTTAATTTTTTTTATTTCTATGTAATAGGATACATGTTTGAACTTGAAACTTTTCTAGCTTTCTACAGTATTTTCAATTCTCCTTGTTTAGGTTCTTTGAGTTTGCACCATTCTGGGACACAAAGCAAGCATTTGGAAGATGCAGGATTTTACTGGGAGGTTTCCTGGCAGGCACTGGGCCCACAGGTTCCATCCACAGCATTTTTTCATCTCTGTACTTTTAGAAAGGGATGGCCTTCCTTGGGGTTATTCTCAGAGTCTGCAGGCATAACCTTCCCTGCATATGAAAAGGTGGCAAAGAAACTTGAAGAATTTCTAGCCGTTAATTCAGATTCACTGGTTTCAGCTGATTTTCATCCACCTGGAGACTCTTCAAGGCCAAGTCTGGGTTTCTGACAATTTCTCACACAAGAGAAAGTTGAAATAGAAGGTATGAGGGGGAATTCTGCTGTTGACAGGGGAGTACTTCAAGTGTGGGTCTTAGCAATGAACTATTCACTCAAGGTTTATGAGGCAATGATGAGACAGCTCAAAAGCAGCAAATCTCTGAGACATGACAGTTCAGTCCCAAAGACCGTTAACAGAGGTCAGCTCATCCAACACATCAGCAGAAATGGAACAGAGCAGCCTCTGTGCAACCGCATGTATTAGAGTGATGGCTGCAGCACTGCACTGAATCTGGTGCCAGTGAAAATTGAAAACCTGGAGTTCACTCCCCAAAGCCATGGGCTTCAGAGGAACTAAATAGCTCAAGGAGACAGAATCTGGAGAAAAGGTTGTTAGAGTGAATTTTTTTTCCTTAAAATTTTGTTTAAGTTTGAATATGCTTTTTGTAAGAATGATACAGAACTCAGGTTTGGTCTCCTGCTGCTTTGAAAGCCAATACTCAAGAGATAATTGCTGATGAAGGAAAGATGGTTTATTCAAGTGCCAGCAGCCTGAAAAGATGGTGGACTCCTAAAGACCATCTTAACACCTCAGTGCAGGCAGTGGTTTTTATTAGGAGGGAGAGAAAAAGTAGTAGAAAAGTGTGTCTGTATATATTATACACACACACACACACACACATATATATACATATATATATATATGATCATATTCTACATATTGCAATCTTTTCTTTCTCACTGGATCCATGAATACCTTCCTTTGCAATTATAAAATTTCTACAACCTTACTACTCAAAGTGTGGTCCAAGGATCATCATCTGGAAGCTTATTGAAAATGCAGAACCTGAGGCTCACTCCAGACCTACTGGATCAGATCTTCATGAACCCCCAAGTGATTCTTTAACACATTACAGCATGAGAAGTGGAATTTACCACATCCTTTTTAATGGTTGACAAGTTTACCACTGTCTGATTGTTCCACGGGGCTAGAATTTAATCATTTGAGTCTAACTAGTGTTAGGAGAGGTTATCCATCTAGATGGCCAGGAGCCATTTCCCGGAAATCTCTGTTAGACCCATTCTCATTGCCCTTGGGTAGCAGACAATTCTTGCTGGGTAAGGTGTAGGAAAACCAAAGTCTGGGCCTAAGGCTACCCTGGAAAAGTATCTCACAGATGACTGTTCTCAGAATGGTTCAAAAAAAAATGTTTACTATGTTACGGTAACAGATGCTTCCAAACAAAGAGAACAGGAAGCTGGTGCCTTCTCTGTCTACCATTCAGCAGGTCTGAATACTTTCCATTAAATTTGCCTACAAACTTTGCTGAAGAGCCCAGCAAGCAGGATGAAAATTACAGAGTGGCTCCCAGGCACTTTAGTGGGTAATCAGCTGAAATTGAGCTGTTTTCCATATTCTTTGCTGATAATGCAAATGGAAGCTTTAAAGCAAATGGCTCCAAGTTACCACACATTCTACAAGCTGAGAAGGCCCATGTGGTCCACACAGATGCTGCCACTGCACCCCAAGCCCTGCCACAGAATTGGTTCCCATGGCTGTCAGCCACAGGATGCACCAGGCTGTCTACATGTTAACGAATGGCCAGGCTGAGCTAGAGGGCTACAGGCCCAGGGCCAAGCATCTGGATAAATTAGCTGTCAGGAAGTAAAAGCATCTCTAGGGGAAAGCCTGGGACTGTCTAAGATGTCTATGATTTCCTCACACCAGCCTCAGCTTTTCCTTGAAAGGTCTCCCTTGTGCTTTCTAGGAGAAAGGGACTCTGAGTTAAAGGACTGGATGCAGGACTTTAGGTCTAAGCTGGCCCAAGATCATGAACCATGGCAGAAAGCAGCTGTAGGGATCAGTGACTGGGGAATGCTGGTTGTTTCTTCTCTGGTTTTCCTGGTTCTGAATGGACATGTGAGGAAACATCACTTTGGGAGTTGCTAAGAGGCCAGGGGAAGGAGCGACAGAAAGGAAGATGGCACCAGGTTTAAATGTTAACTCACCATGTCCTAGCTATGACCCTAAGGGTGGCTGACTCTCTGGCCCTTAACTTCTATGAAAGAGAAGAACAATATCCTCACAGGAAAGACACCATAAATGTATCACTAGGGACCTGGCAGGTATTTGATAAATGTTCGTTTCCCTCATTCATCCCCTGAAAATGAACCAAACTTCTCTCTACTCACTCCCCCCACCCCGACTCCACCCTCCAACCCTTCCACCATTTCATCTAATCCCAGCTGCATGCCCTTCGGTCACACAGAATTCCACTTAGTTTCATGCACATGTCATCCTGGTTCTTGCTTCAGGAACCTAACATGTGCCATTTTCTCCGTGGGAACATTTTCTTATTTCTACTCTATTAACTGAATAGCTCCTGCTCAGCCTTTAGGTCATGGACATGAGTTTCTCCAGAAAGCCCTCAGTCAATGTTAAGAAGCCCCTGCTAGTCACCACAAGCACTTACCTGGGCACCTTCCCATCACATGGAAACAGTCCATTAACTGTCTATTTCTTCTAGAAACTGTGACCAACTTAAGAGCAAAAGATTATGTCTTATTTATCCCAATGGAGAGTCTCTTCTCCCAGCCCATTCGAAGTCCCTGGTGCTCAGTGTGTATGTGTGGAATATTTACTTATTCAACAATAGCATATACATAAATAGAAAAAAAAAATAATGGAAAGAAAAATTATATATAGAGAAAACATTTTCAGCTATTATGTATTAAGAACTTATGACCTCTAGGCACTGTACTAAGTATTTTTATGTGCTATTTATTTATATATGATGCTACGGTGGTTATCTTTGGAGGGGATGCGAGGAGATATTAATTTTTTCTTTTAAAATTTTTAATTTTCCAAATTTATAAATATTCTTCATGGAAAGCAGAGCAAATGGTTATTTCCAGGTGCTCTTTGCCTATGAAGGTCGTATAATATATACAAGTATAAAATACACACGGGTCGTGGCTATTCTCTGAAAATTGGTCTTGTGGAGAGAAGGCACCAGGCCAGTGGGAACTCAACATTCTAGTGGCCTCTCTTTAATTCCCCTCGAGCTTCGATCTGAGAGCTTCAGTGTGTGGTAAGTTCCAAAGGCACCTGGGCTCTGTGCATATGGTACTTCTTTGTTCTAAAACCCGTCAGTGAATCAGTGCCCACAGACACAGTGGCCGCTCCTTTGGGCATTGTTGATCTCTCACTCTCTGTGAGGCTGTGAAGAAATCAAAGACTATTCCCTCTGCATGCTCCACAATCACTAATAGAAAAATAACAAAGTGTAGGTGAGAGGCATCCAGACCACTGGAAAATATTCTTGAGCCTGTTCACCTCTATTAAACACTAAACCAATCCTATGATTCGCCATTTAAAATATCTAACACATTAAAATTCCAGTTTATGCTCACAATTCTCATTTTGAGCCTTTGGTTAAATGTACAATTGCTTGAACAATGAAAACTGATTTTTTAAAATTCACAATAGAGCTTTGTGTGAGCAAATGTATGTGCTTTTTATTCAAACATAAATAGTCCCACTTGGTTATGAATGAAATCAGCATTTATTGTACTAATAATACACAGACATGAATTAAACATACCTAGGGTTAAATAAGATTTATTTCCCACCTTCAACCCCAATGTCTCTCCCTTTCTCAACATCTGCCTCAAAAGGATATTTAGAAATAACTTTTGGATTTGTAAGAAATAAGTATGAGCAATACTATAGTTATATCTGTTGTATCCTTAGTAAATATGAATAAAGCCTACTTGCACATTAAATCTTCAGTCTTTATTCTTCTGTCTGCATACTGATTCCACATCATACTCAGCACCTTTTCCTTACAGGAAGTTATGGGGAAAGTAATGCAGATTCTGGTACATTTGTCTTCTTTCGTGAAAACCTCAACCTTCTAAATAATAAAGGTCTCATTCTGGGTATAATACTAATGACTTATCTTTAAAGTTTATAATAATAATATCTACCAGTTATTGGTTTATTCCTATGTGTTGGGCATGTTCATCTTCCTAAAGACTCCATTGGGTAGTTATTGCCCCCACTCTAAGGACACAGAACCCATGTCTTAACTGGGTGATGTATTATATTATGTCTGTGGTCACAGCTACTAACTAGAGACATCTGGGCTAGAATGCAGTCCTTTTCCTTCAGCAAAGTTACTAGAGAGAGTAAAACCACAAAAATCATCCCCAACATTATTGGATTATTTTTATTAAAAAAAAAAAGCATAAACAAATAAGCTACTAGATTTCTTTCATGTTTCTGTTTGTCTTGGGCTCACGGGCTAACTCCTTCCCAGGTGGAGCTGAGTGCTCAGCAAAAAGCTAGCTTTGGTCAAGATCCCCACATCCCCCATGAAAAGGGATGATGGGAACTGGAGCACAGGGAGGCTGTGGTGTGGACTCCAAGGCAGGAAGTTTGGACAATTCAAAGACTGGGAATATGGAGTACAGGATTCTAGGCATAAAAGGTCAAATAGTGGTTATGGCCACAGTCCCCCTTCCCTGACACACAAATCTTTGAAGCCACAAAAAGTACTAGTATGTTGTCATAATGGGTTGTAATTCTGAAAACTACAAGAAATGTGTCTCTCATAAACTTTCTATTCATGTCGTCATCAGTGATGCACTTGACCTCCAAGAGAATAGAGACTGTTGTGCCATTGGCCAGACAATGAGATACTTCTGGTAGAGCACATGATTCTCAAATCAGCTGAAACTAAAAAATAGCAATTAAGTCCAACTAAGTTAACAGCTAGCACAAGTTCCTAATGTGTACATCACTGTTAATACAGACCCTGTCCTGGTATTCAAGGCTGAAAGTGGAGTAAGGAAGACTGGATTAGTAGTCTTTCTTCCCAAGATCTTGCTTTTCATGCCTAAAGCAGAAGGAGACAGATGCGTTTTCTTCTCCTCAGAGGGTAGGAAGAGAAGTACACCTGATGGGTTGCCATGTAACTCCTTAGGTACATTAAAGTAAGAGGAGAAATTTTTTCTCACCCAAGATCATGGTAAGTATCAAAACCCCAGGGGTGAGAATTGCTGAATGGAAGGCCCAAGCACAAGTTGCCAAAGACAGAGACTTGTGGGTAAAGGGGTGTAACCAATTCATCAAATAGATGGAGCCAAAAACTGAGATGAAGTTATAAAAGTCAATCATTTAAGAACCAAGATCAAGAGTTTGGGAATGAACAGGGGGCATGTAGGTCATCTTCAAGAGCAAGAGCTGCTCTTTGAGACCCTTAGGGCACCAAAAAAAAAAAAAAAAACAGAGCAAAGAGAAGAGGCCACATGAGAGGGCCCATGAAACAAATGCTGGAGAGGCTCAGGAATGGACATCTCTGGAAGTATCACCTCATTTAATCATCACAAACCCTACAAGAGGAAGCTGACCTCAGAACCCGTACTTTGAACCACTGTGCTGCTACCTAAAATAATTGCATGCTTCCCCGAGACCAGGACACGTCCTTCTTAGATGGTAGCTCTCAGACTCTTCTGAACAAAATAAGCGACTAGTCCTAGAACCTCCTTTAGCTGCATGGCAAATCATTGTACAGACGCTGTGTTCTGCAGTGGTGACAGCACTCTAATTGTCCTGTGGGAGAATAATCAATGCCAGCTGCGCGCTTCAGGAATGCAAAAGTTCCGCTGAGTAACGGAAAGCCCCCTGAATCCAATGGGAAGTCAGGGAAACCTTCTTGGTACTTAAAAATAAGATCAAATCAAGAAACATGGGAAAGGTAGACTCAAGATCCCCAGAAAGTATTTGTTGCAACATCCTCAAAACACCTCATCTTCTAGTTTGAGGACACACTGAAGAAATGATGCTCACGTTCCTATGTTCCTAGGAATCTGATCTGCTACTCTACAGAATTTCAACCAGGCTTTTTGTTCTTCACTATCTCCTCTCACACTTTTCTGCATCCACCCTTGTTCTCTCTCCTCTTTTCCCTTAAGATCTCCCACCACCCAGAATCTTTTTCTCCAACATTCCCAAAGTCCTGAGCAAGTATCCAGGATGCTAGCCTGGATTCTAGTTCTTCCTAAATAAAACTTCTATAAGCTACCATCTCGGAGTAGCCTCCCTAGAAGCAGAGCCTGAGACGAGGATTCTCATAGATGGGGTTTGCAGGGGGAAGGCTTTGCGCTGGGCAATGAGACAGACAGGATGAGGCAGAGCAAGGAGCTAAGCAAGTGTGCCATCTCAGCAGGACTGTGGCTTTAGTCTGATCCCTCAGAGAGCTCTGGAATACAAACGCACCACGAGCCAGTCCCCACTTGGGCAGGGGACCAGCCTCTGTCCCCATGTAAGTTAGTTCTTGGCTATGTGCAAAGAAGCAGGGCATGAGGAAGAGTATTACCTCCCAGGAGGCAGCCAATATTTGACCTGGGGCCATTCTAAGAAAGAGACAGCTCTGTCTCAACTGCTTTCCACTTTCATAGTTGTATTACTTCTGTGCTTTGGTCCCAGATGGGGGGTTTCACACTTCCAATCACTTAATACCAGCTGTTTAAAGGAAGTAAAAATCTTGCTTCAGTGACTCAAGAATATAGCATTGCTCAGTAATCTGTCAAACTATTTACTTGGGTTATGTTTGTTTGTTTTCTAATCTCTATTTTTAAAATTTTTAGAGAGAACCACCAAATCTCTCATCATTCAAAGAATTGCAAAACACATAAAAGGCTCTAAGATTCCTTTGCATTTTGTAGTATGTCTGTCCCCTCACAAGGTATAATGTTTTCTGCTGCTTCTAACTTTGACACCAGCGGAAACGCAGCCTATTTGTGGAGATGGCAAAGACACAATAGACATTAAGTCGGAGGCTTTTCTTTCCATGTTCATGATAGGAATGAAACTGATTATCTTCTAGCCTCCAAATGACACCTGCTGTCATTTACTTCCTTTTAAAAAAAAAAAATCCCGCCCTGGCCAGTTTGGCTCAGCGGTGAGAGCATCAGCCTGCGGTCCAGAGAGTCCCGGGTTCGGTTCCCGCTAAGGGCACGTACCTCGGTTGCAGTTTGTCCCCGGTCCTGAATGGATCATGCGGGTGGCAGCCACTCGATGTGTCCCTTTCACGTCAATGTTTCTCTCTCTCTCTCTCTCTCCCTCTCTCTCCTTCCCACTCTATCTAAATAAAAAATGGAAAAATGTCCTTGAGTGAGGATAAGGAAAAAAAAAATCCTGGCCAAGCCCCTGTCTCTGTGGAGTTTGCATGTTCTCCTGTGTCTGCACAAGTTTTCTCTGGGTGACCCAGCCTCCTCCCACATCCCAAAGCTGCGCACATGAGGGGAATGGTGTGTCTCAACCGGCCCAGTCTGAGTGGGGTGTGAGCGGCCCTGCAGTGGACGGGGGTCCTGTCCAGGGTTGGGTCCCTGAGCTGCCAGGATAGGTAGGCTCCTGAAATAAGCAGTTGGAAAAGAATTATCTTGTTTTTATTAACCTTTCTTAAATTATCTCTAGCTCACACTTATTTTGTGTTTAATATTAGAACTGTTTGAGGTCTATTTTTGGAAGTCTGGTGATATTTTTGTGACCAGAAATATGCTGTAGGTACTTAACTCTTGTTTATATCCATTAGCCTAGGGTACACTGGTTTTGTTATACACGTCATTTTGCTTCAAGTCAGAGTTTTCAAGAACCTATTGAGGACGTTAAGTGAGGGCTTACTATACTTGGGCCCTGGAAGAACTTCTGATCCAAATGGTCTAGGGTGGGAACCCAGCACTGACATATTTTATTAAAGCTTCCTCAGCTGATTCTCACATCTCTGAGACTGAGGACCCGTTGTCTGGTCCTTTGATCTCATGTCACCAGACTCCTACACCTAGCCACCTTTGCATTCTGTGACCTCAGGCCGAGTGACTCAAAGAGACTTATGCACCAGCCATGGTGATGACCTGCAGAGAGCAATGATGGGATATGTCTGCTGGCAGTGCACGGTGAGGCTGTACAGGGAGGACAGACGCCGGAAGTGTCACAGAAAACGCCAGCAGATCTGTGCAGGAGGGGCAGGTTGTGGATGGAAATTGGATAAAACATTTTCATGGTTCAAAGCGGACTCCCTGCCTGTAATAGCAGTTCATATAGGTGTCTTGTATCGCATTGTGCTGACCAGGCTGTGCCATCTGTGTTTGTTTGGGGCACTAAATGGATCCTGTGGAATCTGCCGAACTAAGAAGGTGGGACATTATTGCCTTCTTAGTCATTCCTGGGTAGGGCCATTTCCACAAATATCTATTCCTCCGCCACGCTACCCAACTCCCAGCCATGATTTACATTAATGGTCTAGAAGATTGTAGGAGAAAACAGTGAAGAAGTTTTGGCCATTTGCTTTACAGACACACACACACACACACACACACACACACACACCACCACCACCACCAGTATTCTCACTCTAGACAAATCACTATGGGGAGACCTCTGTAAGCAGGTTATTGATTTTGCAGGGAAAACCTCCACATCTTGCTTCTGCATCACCACTATCGCAAATCGAAACTGACCACGCTATTTATCTCCCCCACGCAAGTGATGGTACTGCCTGTACTCAGCATCTCTCACATTCAGCACACGCGCACATACGCACGCCCGCGTAGATTTGACATATATCATTGAGCGAGCAGAACTGTTCTACGCAGTGCAGCTGTTTAATGGTCCTGGCCCACACCCCCTCAATGCAAGTAACAACCCCAAACACCCTCTCCTATTTCCAAGTGTTCCCAGGGGAGCTATCTCACCAGAATGAGAACTACTAGCTGGCTGTGTCCTGGATGTTTGCCCTCACTATGCTGTGCAGTCATCTCAACCTCGGGGAGATTTCAAACCCCTTGGTGTTTAGGTGCCACCTCTGGAGAGTCTGATGCATTGTTCTGAACTGTGTATTAGGTATCAGGATTTTAAACACTGCTCCAGGTGATTCTAACAGGCAGCCAAGGTCAAGCTTTCCAGGGCTGACTCCAGGAGTCTCAGACTCTCTACAATGGCAGTACTTGGCCAGCGTGTCCCACTTGGGTATACAGGCTGGCACAGAATAAGCCAAGGCAGCCGCTTTCAGCCAGGATGAACATGCCACTCTGTTCACCAGGCCCTCTACGCTTATCTGACAGCCGTTTGCTATTCTGCACCAGGTCCCTGCCCACAGAGGGAGGCCCAGGTCAGCGAGAAGCGAACTGCTAAACGCAGCAGCCCTGGCTCACGCTCTCGGGACGGCACCAGGAAAGGGGAAGGAACGGATCACAAACACTGCTGGCCAGAGGAAGAGAAACAAGGACATCTGCCTTGGAGCAGGAGTCCTGCAGGCTGCCCCCGGCCTTCTGGGAGGGATCATCCCCAACGATGATCTGCTTAATTATAGTGGCTTTTAGCTACCCCCCACTAAGTTCTTTAATGAGTATCTCCTCCTTCATGGATCCTGGGAGACTCCACTCCTCTGCCGTTCTCATTTATCTGGCTGGAGTTTCCTGGGAAACTTGTTTAGTAGGGCAACAAAGATAAGTATTTGTCTCAGAAAAATTCAGTTTTAGTTTATATAAATCTCACTATCCGAAGGCCTGTTTGTTGTTGTTTTAGGAAGTGGAAAGCTTGGGTTCTGTGGAAGTGAGCCAATCTTTCAAGAAGAGAGCGCACCTCTGGTTTGTTTTCAACTCCAGTTCCCTCTTATTTGTAATTTATGCCAGAAAGGTCAGAACATGGGGCAGGGAGAGTTCTGCATTTGCCAAGTTCCACGATGTAAATATTCCCACCATGGCTGATGCCACGCTGCCAACATTTTAACTCCTGGCTGTCTCTCTCCGCTCCCATCCTCCCAGACATATTCACAATTGGAAGCTCCCGAAGACTGATCCAAATTTGTGTCTCAAAGTCACAGGATTTAAATACTGGAAATGTACCCTGGGAGATGCGGTGGAGAACCTGACCACTCTCGGGGAAGAAAGGTGCTCAGGTTCTCGGAGAAGAGGCCCTGGGGAGACTGGAAGTGGTGTGCTGGCCAACCACGGCTATCGACGTGAGAGCAGCGACTCGGGCAAGTGTGCGGGGAGTCAGGCTGCCATCCACAGAGCGAGGCGCCAAGCTTCATAAGTTCCCCGGTTTAATTAGCCCTTTCTTCTCATTAGAAATCCAAGTGGTGTGAACAACAGATTTCAAAATAATCCAGGGAAGGAAACACAAAACTGAAAACAAAGTACCGCGGGGTCCAGAAGAACTGGGCTGGTGCTTGCTGAGCCTCTGAGCAACATGGCATGACCATGGGGACCCCCCGTCCAGCTGCATGGGTGCAGGGCCATCTGGGAGGAGGATCGGAGCTGCACAGGGAAGTTTGGCCTTTGTGTGCAGATATTGACTTGATGCTTATTGAATGCTATTTCTAACAGTTCAGGGCACTGCTATTCGAGTAACACTGTCTTTACAACATGAGCCAGAAAAAAGGAGGAAGGGGGTAGATATTCATACACCATTGCTTTAGGACAGTGGTTCTCAACCTTCCTAATGCCGCCACCCTTGAATACAGTTCCTCGTGCTGTGGTGACCCTTAACCATAAAATTATTTTTGTTGCTACTTCATAACTGTAATTTTGCTACTCTTATGTCTTAGGCAACCCCTGTGAAAGGGTCATTCGACCCCCAAAGGGGTCACGTCCCACAGGTTGAGAACCACTGCTTTAGGAGATGAATAAGGGTTCTACAGTTGTGTATAACAAGCAGATACAGATAATAATGCCATTAACACTATGTAGATATAGATAATAATGCCATTAATACTATGCAGATATAGATAACACCACCACTAATACTATGCAGATATAGATAATAATACCATTAATGCTATACAGCTATAGATGATAATACCAATAATACTATGCCAGGCACCATTCCAGGCACTTTTCACATATCAATATTTAATCCTCAGGACTGTTCCATGAGGTAAGTGCTATTTGAAGCCCATTTTACACGTGAGGAAACTGAGGCATGGAATGCTTGACTAACTTGCCCAAGTTCATGCTAGTAAGTGGGACTGAAGCCTGGCAGTTTGGCTCACTGTGTGGGCTCCACTGTGGATCAGACTCCTCTCTTAATCACTTAGCCCTGGGCATGGGCATCCGGGGTATGTGCACATGTTCTGGGTTTTCTTTTTGACTGTGACCTACTCCAAGGCGGAGACTCTTCGAGTCTGACTCACCAAGAGTCCCCAGAGAAGTCAGTTCCTGACTCACTGGAGGGTCTTTCTGGGCAGAGGCACTGTCTGGCGGGGTCTCCGGGCACTGACTCCGCTTTCTCCTTCTCTGGAAGGAAGGAGCCTTAACACCAGGTTTACACAAGAACCAGAGGAGACATGTTTACAACAGCCCCCTAACTAAAAGCGAACAGATCACCAGTGTCAGCTCTTCAATGTGGCTAAAAGGGCGGAGTCGTGGCAAGAACTGGGCTTCCAGGTCAGTCCGGGTCTGGCAGACCACGTCCTCGCAAGCAGAGCGTCTGTGCGGACTTAGCGCAAGGGATGCTCTTCTGAGCGAGCCGCTTCGGCTCCTGCCTGCATGGCCACCTCTCCTGGAGAAAATTAAAATATGATCTTGGCTAATTAAGCTGGGGACTCTAAACCTCCATACCCCACCTGCAACACTGGGGTCATATGAGTATTTGGGGGTGGGGGGAGAAGGAAGGGAGGGGTAGGGAGGGGGAAAGAAAGGTTGCCTTCACATGCCTGTCTGGTACTGCTAGGGAAACTCACCACCAGTGACTCAAACCAGAGAGAGATGTTCCTCCTGGACCCCAGATCGCCTCCCTTGGGCCCCTGGGTCTCCTCAGCCTGCTGCTCTCTCGGCACAGCTCTTCAAGACTTTATCCTTGACTTTGCCCACCTCTTTGATGTCCTGAACGTGTGTGGCAGAAACCTCACTGCGGTCTAGCGTGTGGCAAGGCCTCAGCGTGTCACATCTTTGAATGAGGGAGGATGCCGGGCTTCAGGTTCTGTTTCATAGCCCCAAAGTCACACCCTCCCCACCAGCACAGGGAAGGGGTGCAGCCTCCCCCACCTCGTCCCTCCAGTGCTTCACTGGGAAGTCAGATTTGACACCACTCAGACTCAGGTCTGAGGGTTTGCTTTCATGTGAGTTGCATTTAAACCCAAAACAATATATTTCCCTTCTTCTATTAAAAAAAAATTATTTTTATGTCTTAGTCTTGTTTGTTAAGTAAAATATGTTTTTTATAGTAATGTATTATCAAAAGTCTCAAAGATTTTATGGACATCTTTTCTGAAGAACTAAGGCATTACTGCATACCCAAAGCTTTCCTGACACCCTATAACAGAAAGTGTCTTGGGCCCTGGCCAGTTTGGCTCAGCGGTTAGAGCACTGGCCCATGGACCAAAGAGTCTCAGGTTTGATTCCCAGTCAAGGGCATGTACTTGGTTGCAGATTCAATCTCCGGCCCCAGTCAGGGCCCTGCAGGAGGCAGCCAATCAATCTCTCTCTCTCTCTCTCCCTCTCTCTCTCTTCCTCTCTCTCTCTCTCTCCCTCTCTCTCTCTCCCTCCCTCTCTCTCTCTCCCTATCCTTCCTTCCCTCCTACTCATTAAAAAAAAAAAAAATCAATGGAAATATATCCTCAGGTGAGGATTAAAAAAGAAGAAGAAAGTGCATGCCTTGGGAACTCCAAACGTGAAATTATTATTGTGCTTCTCCTACAATTTGGCTGTACTATTTCCTGCCTCTCCCCAGGAATCCCACTACCCTCTGGGTACACTCCACCATTGTTTCAAAGTAGTGGAATGTTGCCCGGGTCAGAATCTGCAGCCGCGAACCTAACCGATGGTCCAGACACAGCCCTGACCGAGGGTGACGTGCAGAAAAATAAGTTGAATGCAACAACTTACAAGACACCATGATTCATTTCTTGAACTTGTCCAGTGACTAATGTGATGAGAAATGCCCACAGAGCTGTGCTCACTCTAGAGAAAACTTTTTAATTAAAAAAGAGATTTTCAAAGCTCCCACCTTGGGATGGTCCACTGGGCTTAGCAATGGAAAGTTACCGGGCTAGCAAGGATTAGATACTCCACTCTGGGCTGGGATTCTTCCTGCTCGCAGCGGAGAGAAGATGCAGATGACTAAACGTTTCCAACGTGGCTTTATTAAGGTGGGCCTTGGGTTGTGACAGCAAGGGCCCTGACTCATATCTAACTGGTCACTAGATGTCTCTGAGGCTCAGTTTTCCCTCCTGCTACCTGACATTAGACCAGGCGGTGCCTGGCGCATCACAGACACTGAAGTAATGATGGGGGGGGGGGGGGTGTTAGAAAAAAGGAAGAAAGAAAGGAAGGGGGAGGGGAAGGGAAAGAGGAAAGGAAGGAAGGATTTTCAAGGGCTGCTGCAGATTCAAATTAAAATAACACATGACCTCTCACTCCACTCACTTTCTGGAGCTGAGATACCTTCCACGAGAAGGGGCAGCAACGCTGCCCTGGGAACAATTGGTACATGTGGCCCTTGAATAGGTTGGGGAGGGAAGAAGCATCTCAAACCATCAACCAGTTGCAGTGAGTAAGTTATGGACATACAGTCCCTCCTTCCCCAACTAGCATGATGGGGTGAACGCCTTGCCCCAGGCATTTCTGCTGCATCCCAGGTCATGCGGAATTCCCCACAGCCCCAAACTTCAGGCTGCCCCGTCCTTCCTGTGTCCTGGCCAGAGCTCCTTCTCGAAGAGCCCTTGGTCTCCAGAAAGCAGTGACCGTGCTTCCTAATGCTCCCGTGCATCCCTGTGCAGGAGAAGTGCCCTCTTCACAGCCACTAACGGATCCCACAGCGTCTCGGAGTCCTGCCTCCAGAGCGCCCCGACGGGATGGTCATTCCCCCCCAGGAATCAACCAGCAGCAAAACTGGCGTGTCTCAGCTTTTACCTCGTCGCCCTTCCTCCTCCCTCTGCACCCTTTTGGACCCCATGGCTCCTCTGAGATGGACTCATACACTCCCCTCTCCACATGATGAGACACAGACGAAAATTATGCATGTCTGAAAATTCACAGCCTTTTTCCTGCCCCCGTCTCTCCCTGCTAATTACGTGAAAGTCTGGTGCAGCGGGCACGAGCCTCCGCTCTCCCCCCGTCTCCCCTTCCCACCTTATTGTGCACCCTGGGGTCCTGAGCAGGAGAAGTGCGGAAGATACACTGAAAAGGAAATGGGGAAAAAAAAAAAAATAGAAGAAAATCAGTTCTAAAAGTGATGAGTCGTATGGACAGGGGTCACACAGGTTTTAGGAAGTTTGGTTTTACCACTTGAGAAAGGAAAAAAGAGAGTTTCAAGGATTCGCTATGTTCTGAGAAGAATCAGTGGAGAGTGGCAGAAAGGGGAGGGGAGGGGGAGGGAGGGGGAGGCAGCGAAGGGAGGAATGGAGGGAGAGTTCCGATGGCTCGCTGCACTGAGAACATACTGACTGTTCCCTAGGGTGTAACTGCCAACTGTGCATCTGTAGCCCTTCACCGTTTTTTACCCAGCTCCCCAACCCCCTCCCACCTGGTAACTATCAGTGTGTTCTCTGTGTCTATTGAGTTTGCTTCAAAAACATGAAGAAGAATATGCTTCCTTAGGTTTGAACTATTGTTTCTGACTGTACGGAGGCTGCACTATATGTCTCTGAATATGATCCTGCACCAGGATTGCTCACGGCCGTTTTCCCAGGCGGGGTTCCGAAATGTCCCTTCCCTGCCCTTGACCTATAGATACTCGTCTGCTGGTCCTGGTAGAGTTTTTCAAAAGTCCTCATTACTTTCGAGGATGGTGTTCTCTTTTTCCCCTTTAGAAGCCCCTTCCCTCCCACGGGATCCCAGATTCCTACACTAGCAACAGTCTCGGTGGTAGCCAGGGGTAGGGGTGCTGATAAAGGACGGATGGGTGGGGGACCCTGGAAACCAGGGTGGGAAGAGAAGTTAATCAGTTGTCTGGGGACAGCTCCTCAGTGTCCGCATCAGTATCTGCAAATGAACAGATTCAGAAAACTGTTCAGTGAGGACTAGCAAGGGCACATGTCGCTCTGGAAAAGCCTGGCTCTCCTAGAAGCCACAGGAGGAGATGTTAAGAAAACATGCGAGCATGTGGTGCGCCACACACTCCCAAGGCCTATTTCAGAGCGATTCCTGCCGCGAGGCCCTCGGTGCTCTTCCAGTTCCGAGCCAGCAATGGCGATTAAGTGGATCTTGAAGAGCAGAGGTACCCCACAATTTCCATCAAAAGGCAATTCTCTGCTTCCTTAAGAGCAGGGGTGGCCATGAGTCCTTAGAAAGGCAGGAGTGGCTCATCCATCTTGGGGCTAATTTATCTGACTTGGATGACATGTGATTTATCACGGGCCATCAGGGGGATGGTGATTTAATGCCCCCGACTTCCAGGGCTGTTTTGCTGCTATTAGGTGAGTTTCACGTCATATTTATTTGTTTTCATCTGAAATGTTCTTCTGAAAAAAAATAAATGTAAAACATTTTTTCCAACTGTGGGCAGAGAATAGGAACCCCAAGTTCAAATATCTGACCTTGAACCCCAGAGTTAAGCCTATGCTCTCAGTAAGAAGAAGGCAGACTTGTGAATGTGAACCAAAGAATTGGATCCAACTATCCCGACTAGATGGAGGTGTGGAGAGATGAATTTTTATATCGTTTTCCTACAATGAAGATGCCAATCATGTTCTCCCTGCAATTCTGTGAGAGGAAAACAACAGTGCCATGGCAGTCAGCTGCTCATGAAGATCATGACCCTAAAAAGCTCCCCAGCAACCCCCGCTTGTTGCACAGAAAACCCTCCTCCCCAGCCCTGAACGATCTTTCCTCTTTTGAAATGTACCCTAACTACTTTCTTGACCCCCTGCAACCAAACAAAACTGTCAGATGTACCCAAAGACCAACTCACTTTAAAAAATTCCACCTTGCGCCCTGGCTGGTTTGGCTCAGCGGTTAGAGCGTCGGCCCACGGACCAGAGAGGCCCGGGTTCAGTTCCCGCTAAGGGCACGTACCTTGGTTGCAGTGTGTCCCCAGCCCCAGTTGGGGTCGTGTGGGTGGCAACCACTCAATGTGTCTCTCTCACATCAATGTTTCTCTCTCTCTCTCCCTCCCTCTCTCCCTCCTGCTCTGTCTCAAGATAAATGTAAAACAATGTCCTCAGGTGAGGATAAATAAATAAATAAATAGTCCACCTTGCCCTGGTTGGTTTGGCTCAACAGTTGGAGCATCAGCCTGTGGACCAAAGAGTCTCAGGTTCGATCCCGATCAAGGGCACATACCTTGGTTGTGGTTCGTCCCCAGCTCTGGTTGAGGCAGTGTGGAAGGCAACTAGTTGATATGCCTCTCTCACATCAATATTTCTCTCTCTCTCTCTCTCTCTCTCTCTCTCTCTCTCTCTCTCTGTGTGTGTGTGTGTGTGTGTGTGTGTCTCCCTCCCACTTTATCTGAAGATAAACAGAAAAATACCCTCAGATAAAAACAAAAATTCCACCTTAATCAAACACTTGGCAATCAAACATGGTCTCTAGTGTTTCCTCTATAAAAGATAACTTTCCTTTCTAAGTGCCCCCAACTGCTTAAAGGACCGCAGATGGGCGCCCTTGCCACACATTTATGAGAAAACAGCCTCTGTTAATTTTTTGTCTCAGACTTAGTTTTCTGTGATACCCTTGAGGGAGTCAGTGTTGCTCCTGATACTGACAAAAAACAAAGTTCCCTGGGAGGACTGCCCATTCACACAGGGAAGCTGGAATCTGACCCCGCTCTGTCTGCCTCCAAGATCATGCGCTTTCCTTTAGTCCCACCCCTGCCACGCACAGCTTGGTTTGTGTCACTTCTACTTGTAGGACCGGGTTGCTCTGGAAACTGAGAGCCGCCGGTCCAGAGGGAGGCGGCTCTGTGCTTGGGGCTCAAGCAAGCAGATGGCCAACCAAACCTCAGTTGAAAACAGGAGTCACGAGCATGTGTTCCTTTCACTGGGGAACACGTGGCCGCCGGTGCCAAGTACACAGGCCCGGCACGTGCATTTTCACTTGATTTCACCTGTGGCACCATGCTGAGGGCCGAGGCAGAGGGAGGGGGACAGGGCGTGTTTTGTCCAAATCAGAGCCTTGTGGGTCCCCTCCAGAGTACCCAAAACTATCAGCACTTCTTCTCATAGGAGGGCATCTCATTAAAATGCTGATTCTGGCTGTAGGGTTGGTCCGGGTTTGAGATCCTGAGTGTCTGATCAGTGCCCAGGTGAAGCCACTGCTGACCCCGAGGGACAAGGTAGTCACTCCCAAACCTGGCTGCGTATGAGCACCAAAGAATCCCCCCAGGTGGCTGTCAGCGGGGCACGGGTATGGGCAGCAACAGTGCAGAATGCCCTCAGCACCAGGCGCGAGCCCGCTGCGCGGGGGCCTCGGGTACTGACTCTGAAGTCCCCCTCGACCGGGCAGGACGTGGTGCCCCAACATGAGAAGCTTCATTAGCGCCCAAGTTTCTTCAATGAACTCGATTTTAATACTTTCTTGTACTCCGTTTAAATGCTTGTGTGTTAGTGACGATGTTTTAAAATATGTTTCCTCATCAGGAAGCTGGTTTCTCTGTCCCAGCGCCATTAAGACAAGGCACTAAGGTTCACGGTGTCGGAAGACAGGGACAGGAACTGCCCAGGTAGAGGGGTCTCTTGACTAGGGCTGGAAAGCGGAGCTGTGCAGGGGTGAGGCGGGGGAGTGGGAGAGGCAGGAAGGGCGGGAGATGCGGTTGGAAACTGTCTGTCCCTGACCAGGTCAATGGAAAAGACCGGAGCTTCCCCCATGGTGGACTCTGACAATGGATACCGACAGAAGGCTCAGAAATGAGGAGACAAAAGACATGCCCACAGAGGCGGAGAAGCCCAGAGGACCACATAGAGACCAGCACCTGGGTCCTTCCTTCGCCAAAAGCTCCCTCCTACCTCCAGACACCATCCTGGCTAAGCAGAGGCAGGGGCGAGAACTCCACAGGCCGATACAGATCGTTTACTCCAAGGAGGTGTCTTCGGTTTACCAAAAGACTAAGTATCTTCAAATGGCACAGGGGATTTCCCTGGCTGTGCCTCCACCGCCACAGGCAGGCAGAAGGCAGGTCGGCTCCCAGGCCAGCTGAGGGAGGGGAAGGAGCCTGCTGTCCTCAGTGCAGCTGAGCTGTTCTCTGTGAGCTGCCGGCCCCATATACCTGGCCGTGCTGAGCGCAGAACGTCTGCTTTTTCCCCCAAAGGGAAGAGAACACAGAGCAATTCTCATTTCTTTTAATAGACCTTAAAGGAAACAGAAGAAAGATCTTTCTAGAAGAAAAATACAAAAAAAAAAAAAAATAGAGAGAGAGAGAGATAGAGATAGAGATAGAGAGAGAGAGAGAGAGAGAGAGAGAGAGAGAGAGAGATCTGCTGAGTACTGCACCCAAGTACAATACCCATGTCAACATGCTTTTTAAAAACCTGGCAAGGTAAAAAAAAGTGGTTTCTTGGCTATCCTGTGATTTTGGTAGGAAATAGTGCCTTACGTCACTTAATAACCAAATCAGTGTCATAAAGAAGTCTTTTCAGACTCTCCACAGCTTCTTAGGCCACTATTTGGTGTTTAGCTCCTCCTGCCCTCCTGTGTACATGCCAACCCCCTCTAGGCCGCCAACCCATCCCAAGACAGGGTCCTAGAGGACTTCTCAAAGGACGCAGGCTCTTCCACATACACGTGGAGGCCGTGTTGGGAGGCCACCAATCTAAGCAGTAGAAAGAGTCATTAAAAGTCTTCTCTTATATTAAGCATGTCCTTGTTTTTGTTTGTTTTCTTTTTGTTTTGGTCTTCTGACACGTTGACATCTGAGGCCTTGCTGACTCTGGACAGACTGCCCATGCCAAGGCCAGCCAATTCCTAAAGATAGCAAACACCTCACCTAGAGTGCGCCTTTCATATGCAAACCAACTAACCCAGAGCCCACACCTGCAGCCCCCTCCCTCTCCTGCTCTCACACTCAGGGCCACTACTGCCCTGCCTACTCGACCAGGGCCAGTTACCAGAGGACTAGGGGCAGTTCTTATGCCCCCGGCCCTCTGAAATTACTCAAACTAGCCAATTCTAAACCTGCTCCCCTGTCCCACCTGTGTCTTCCCAGGAAGTCACAATAAAGGCTGGTTTTCCCCGCACTCCCTCTGCCTCCTGACCTGGGGCTTCTCTGGGTGGCGTGGCGTGGCATGTCATGGCATGGCGTGGCTCCTCTTTCTAGGGAACTGTGGGTAAACCTCTTCCTTCATGACAGTAATTTCTGTCTGTGTCTTACCACACCTGATTGAAACAAATCCGTGTTCATGTTCCCCGGGCCAGGAAGGTCCATGTGCCCATCCCTCCTCTTTGAAGAATGCACAGCCTCTCCACCTCCACTCCAACCCCAACCTTAACACCATGGGGAGGAAAACAATATACAACAGGATTAAGAGAAGTTAAGAAATGATGAGATTGACGAGGGGAAAGAAGAAATGCAGGCAGGAGAGGCAGCTGGCTCCGTACGTACTGAGAGGCAACTCAAACAGAAAATTAAAGAATGTTTTTGCACCATGTTTTTTGTTCCTCATTCAGGCTTGATCTTCTAACAGGAAAATCCCCATGCCTCCCCCAGCCCACTACCACCATAAACAGTACTTTCCTGCCCTCCCAAAGGTCAAAAAGAAAAGGTGTTAAGGTCATTTCACTACCACTTGCAATGAGTCCCCAAATATCCTCTGTTATGTCCTCCCTAAAGCTTCTGCTTACTCACCATCACCACACGGCTAAAGCTTAATCTGGTTATGTGGCATTTTTATATGACATTTTACCTTTACAAAGCACTTTTCTCCCATAATCTCATTGGATTCTCCCAACAATCCTGTGAGGTCAGAAGGAATTAATTTTCTGATAAAATCCCTCTCTGTTCATCAATCCTTCAATACCCAAGGAAACCTCAGCAAAATTTTATTATCAGAACACACTGCATATCAATGGGATTCAAAATCTTTTGAGGCTATTTCTACCAATCCTCACAAGCTTCTCTCTTAGATAGCCAAACGGGGCTCTCTTCAGTAGGGGCTGAATCCTGACATGCATCTTTAGACAAGGGACCTTATTCTAATACCATTTGCATCTCTAATACTCACATCTAGACCACCCACAAGCAAAAAAAAAATCCATAGTCTACACATTCATTCTTCACTTGGGTGAAACTCTGATGCGAGAGGTTCAGGAAATAGATGTGGCAAAATGCATTCAGAATCTCACCACAGCTAAAGCCGTAATTAGGAGCCTTGTACTTACTAGCTCCTACGTGCTGATCTTTAAAATTGTGCAGATTTTCCTTATTTGTGCTATGTTTCTCTCTATGACATATGCAAATGTGAGTTTAAAAATCCACAAATTGGATGATAACTTACAGATAAATCTTGCTTTGTACAATAGATTCCTTTTCTAAAAGGGTGAGCTAACTGCAGTTTTGTGAGTAAGACTATTTCATATGAAAGGATATGGGGAAGGGAGACAGAGTTTGCTTTCTTTTTCTTTTCTTTTTTTCTTTATTAATTTTAGAAAGAGAGAGAGAGAAACATTGATGAGAGAGAACACTGACTGGCCACCTCCTGCATGCCCCCCACTAGGGATCAGGCCCACAACCTGGGCATGTGCCCTGACTGGGAATCGAACAGGTGACCTCTTGGTGCATGGGTTGATGCTTAACCACTGAGCCATACTGGCCCAGCCAGAGTTTGCTTTTTAAAGATATCCAATAATAACTTTTATAACTAGAAGAATAATCACCTTACAAAACCAGTTGTCTTCTAATTTATATATTGTGTAAATCTGTAATTTTAAAATATGTCATATTTGCTTGAAGTAGGATATATATATAAAGTTTGCAAACAATTTATTTAAACTCCTTTCAGTATAAGACTTTATGTATGAAAATATGATTTCATAAATAATCGCTGGTGGCTACACGTAGCAGGGATCTGAATGTCCTTTGCTCGTCTTCGTTATAATACAAACTAGATGTATGACTTTAAGCAAATTGCTTAACTTGTCATGACTTGGTTCTTCTGTAACATGAGAAGTTTGGATTAAGTTATTTTTCATTCACTAATTTTCTATATACATACACCAGTTTAACTTTTGTACTTAGCATGTATCAGGATGTTAATATACATCAAGATTAACATTGTAAGAACAATTTTTACTTTTTTTCCCTGTGGCTTTAATGCTTTTAGATTTAAGCCTGCTTAATGTTTCCACTAGATTGTGGTTGAAAGATGTCTTATGTATTCAGCCTTGTTTACTCTTGTGAAGTAAGAAATATTGCTTGGAACAAAAAACCTCTATACTGCTATTCAATGGATAATCATTACATTTATGACCTTGGATTTTATTGAATTTTCCTCTGTGTGTTTATTATCCCATTTTCAGCCAATCACCATATGTTCTCTTCTGGGTGGTTACTATTACTGTCAGGGATATCCTTATAAGATTTACTTTGTGTCATTATTTATTTTTTAATCATAGTTATACTGTGACCATAAATGAGAAAAGACAGATGTATTATTTTCCCAACCCTGACAGACAAAAGGGGAATATATTCAGAGTCAAACAGTGTAGCACATATTCACTTCTTTGATTCAGCTGGAATCAGGGCTGCTGTGTATGGCTATGCAGGTTGTACACCACTCAGATCTCAGGGGCACCATTAACACCCTGTGGATGATACTCCTGACTTTATGGGGAATACAACCTGCTGAGCTCTAGGCTGAGGCCTTTGCTGGAATGTATGCAGGACTCGGACCAGTCAGCATATTTCCAGAGGAAAAATGCAATTCTAATAGTACTGTGTATAATACCATAGGATTTACATAACATAGGCTATAACCAGAGATAAGATAAATCCAACAGAGTCAAACACCTGGTATATATAACTGACATATTTCTCTTCACTACTAAATCCTCATCATATAAAGATATATTTGCTGTCTTCCTTACCTTTTAAAAAAATCCCTGTAGAAAATGGTGGAGAAGTGAATGGAAGTTACACAGACCATCCCCCAGGACCAAATTGGAATTACAACTAAAATAAAGGCAAATTGTCAGGATAAGCAACAGAAAAGCAGCTGGAGAGGACCATATAACCAAGGACAGGAAAAAAAGACACTGAATCAAGCCGGGTAGTTCTGCAGAGGCACGAGAGGGTATCTGGGAGCCCTTGGACAGCAGCTGTTTTAGCTGTGAGCAGCTCTCTTGGGGTTAAAATCCCAAGCAGGCTCCACAATGCAGAGGGCCGGGAGAGAGCACTAAATTAGGACCAGCCACTCACGTGGGTGTCTGGCAGAAGGAGGGTAGACTGGACTGGAGCTCTCTGGGCACACTCAGGATTTGGAGGATGCTCAGAGTTTTTGCTGAGTCGCAGCCACACTAGACGGTGGCCATCTTGTTCCTTCCTAGAGCTCTGGGGAGAAGCAGCAGCTCCTCCCTCAGAGATTTAACCCTACACAGCTGGGCCAGAGAAAAGCAAATTGAGGCTCATTAACAACCAGCATCTGCCCCACCCTCAGGAAATACCCTTACGCTGAACACCTGACGAGTTTTTCATTCAAATCAGAACCCAAGGCTCTTCAAGTAACTCCGACTAATAGCCTCCAGGCAAAAAGGTAGAGGATAACTGAACCATTCCTGGGCTTGAACTCTACCCAAGAAAGCAAGTGGTGTTTAACATGGGTCCTCTCATGCTCATCCAAACCCAGGAGAGGTAGCCACAAACAGCAGAACACTAACACCCACAGGGAAAATTTGGCAGGCTCCAAAGCCCACTGAGATAGCCAAAATGGTGAAACAAAGAAACAAATGCCAAATGAAAGAACAAGAGACCTCTACCGAAGATAAGATAAATGAGGTGCAGTTAAGCAAGTTAACAGAGCTAGAATTCAGAGACATGATCTTGAGGAAGCTCAACAGCATGAGTAAGGACATCAACACCATGAGTAAAGACATAGAAACGTTGAAAATCAACCAATTGAAAATTAAAAACAACCAAGAAGAAATAAAGAATGACATAGCAGAAATCAAGAATGACATTGGAACAGCAGAGTAGAGAAAGCCGAGGACCGGATCAGTGAATTAGAATACAAGGTAGGAAAAATCAAACAATCAGAAAACCAAAAGAAAAAAACAATTAAAAAAAAAAAAACAGGAAGACAGCTTAAGAGAACTGTGGGACAACTGGAAATGTAATTATATTCACATCACATGAGTCCGCGAAGAAGAAGAAAGTGGGCAAGGGTTAGAGAATAGATTTGAAGAAATAGTGACAGAAAACGTCCCTAATGTGACGAAGGAAGAAGGCATTCAGGTTCAAGAAGCACAGAGAGCCCCAAGTAAGAAGAACCTAAACAGGCCAACACCAAGACACATAGTAATTAAAATGCCAAAAATTAAAGACAAAGAGAGAATCCTAAAAGCAACAAGAGATAAGCAACATGTTACCTACAAAGTAACCCCCATAAGGCTTTCAGCTGACTTCTCAACAGAAACACTACAGGCCAGAAAGGAATGGCACCAAGTAATCAAGGTCATGAAAAACAAGAATCTGAATCCAAGAGTACTCTACCCAGCAAGGCTATCATTCAAAATAGAAGGTCAAATAAAGAGCTTCCCAGACAAGAAACGGTTAAGGGAATACACTAGCCCCAAACCACCAGTCCAAGATATGTTAAAAGGACTGCTGTGATTATTATAAGAAATAGGAAGAAAAATATAACCACACTAAACAAAAATGGCAATAAATAAGTACATATCAATAATCACCTTAAATGTGAATGGACTGAATGCTCTGATAAAAAGACACAGAGTAGCTGATTGGATAAGAAAGGATGACTCATCTATATGATGTTTACAAGAGACCCACCTCATAAAAAAGACTCACATAGATTGAAAGTAAAAGGATGAAAAAAAATCTTCCAAGGAAAAAAAAAGCTGGGGTAGCAATATTCATATCTAATCAAATAAATTTCAATATGAAGGCCATAACTAGAGACAAAGAAGGCCAGTATATAATACTGAAAGGATCTATCCAACAGGAAGATATAACCTTGATAAACATATATGCACCCAATATAGGAGCACCAAAATATAATAAAAATCTTCTGGAGGACTTCAAAGGAGAAATTGACAGCAATACAATCATAGCACGGGACTTCAACACCCCGCTGACATCACTGGATAGATCCTCTAGACAAAAAATTAGCAAGGAAACAGAGACTCTAAATGAAGCACTAGACCAAATGGATTTAATAGATATCTACAGAGAATTACACCCCAAAACTACAGAATTCACATTCTTCTCAAGTGCACATGGGACATTCTCAAAGATAGACCACATGATAGGACACAAACTAAGTCTCTACAAGTTCAAGAAGATTGAAATCATATCAAGCATCTTCTCAGATCACAATGGCATGAAAGTAGAAATCAATTGCAACAAGAACATGCAAAGACATTTGAACACATGGAGGCTAACTAGCATGTTATTAAACAACAAATGGGTTACCGAGGAGATCAAGGAAGAAATTAAAAACTTTCTGGAAACCAATGAAAATGAACACACAACAACACAAAGAGCTGGTTTTTCGAAAAGATAAACAAGATTGATGGACCCTTAGTGAGACTCACCAAGAAACAAAGAGAGAGAACCCAAATACACAAAATCAGAAATGAAAGAGAAGTAACAACTGACACCACAGAAATACAAAAGATCGTTAACAACTGTTATGAACAATTAAATGGCAACAAATTCGACAATCTAAGCAAAATGGACAAATTTCTAGAAACACATAGTCTCCCAAAACTGGACCAGGAAAAGATAGAAAACTTGAACAGACCAATAACAACTAAGGAAATTGAAGAAGTAATCAAGACCTGCCCAGGCCCAGATGGCTTCACAGGGGCGTTTTACCGAACATTCAAAGAACTAACACCCATTCTCCTCAAACTATCTTTAAAAATTCAAGAGGAAGAAAGACTTCCCAACTTGTTTTATGAGGCCAGCATAATTCTAATTCCAAAACCAGAAAAAGACATTACAAAGAAAGATAACTACAGGCCAATATCCCTGATGAACATAGACGCCAAAATTCTGAACAAAATGCTAGCAAATCAGATCCAGGAATACATCAAAAAAATTATTCACCATGACCAAGTGGGATTCATCCCAGGTATGCAAGGCTGGTACAATATTTGCAAATCAATAAATGTGATACACCACATAAATAAAATGAAGAATAAAAACCACATGATCATATCAATAGATGCTGAAAAAGCATTCAACAAAATAGAGCATCCATTTCTGATGAAAACGCTCAGCAATGTGAGAATAGAGGGATCATATCGCAACATAATAAACACCATATATGAAAGACCTACAGCCAACATCATACTCAATGGGCAGAAACTAAAAGCATTTCCCTTAAGAACAGGAACAAAACAGGGATGCCCACTTTCACCACTTTTATTTAACATAGTACTGGAAGTCTTAGCCACAGCAGTCAGACAGGAAGAAAAAATAAAAGGGATCCAAATTGGAAAGGAGTAAGTGAAATTGTCATTATTCGCAGATGACATGATATTATACATAGAAAACCCTAATGACTCCATCAAAAATCTACTAGATTTAATAAATGAATTTGGCAAAGTAGCAGGATACAAAATTAACATCAAGAAATCGACGGCATTCTTATAAAGCAATGATGAACTCACAGAAAAAGAAACTGAAAAACCAATCCTATTTACCATTGCAGCAAAAAAATTAAGATACCTAAGAATAAGCTTAACCAAAGAAGTAAAGGACCTATTGCAGAAAACTACAGGATATTGAAATAGAGGAAGATATAAAAAGGTGAAAGCACATACCTTGTTCATAGATTAGAAGAATTAACATCATTAAAATGTCCATATTACCAAAAGCAATCTATAGATTCATTGCAATTCCCATCAAAATACCAATGACATATTGCACAGAACTAGAACAAATACTTCAAAAGTTCATATGGGACCAAAAAAGACCCTGAATAGCTACAGCAATTTTGAAAAAGAAGGACAAAGTAGGTGGAATCACAATACCAGATATCAGGTTATACTACAAAGCTGCTATAATCAAAACAGCCTGGCACTGGCACAAGAACAGGCCTATAGATCAGTGGAACAGAACGGAGAACCCAGAAATGGACCCAAGATATTATGCTCAATTAATATTTGACAAAAGAGACAAGAGCATACAATGGCATAAAGACAGCCTCTTTAATAAATGGTGTTGGGAAAATTGGACAGCTACGTGAAAAAAAAAATGAAACTACACCATCAATTTATACCATACACAGGAATAAACTCAAAATGGATAAAGACTTAAATGTGACCCATGAATCCATAAAACTCCTAGAAGAAAATGTAGACAACAAAATTTCAGACATCATAAAAACACAGCAGAATTTTCACTGATACATCCCCTAACGCAACAGAAACAAAGGAGAAAATGAACATATGGGACTATATAAAACTCAAAAGATTCTGCACAGCAAAAGATACAATCATCAAAATGGAAAGGCAACCCACTGTATGGGAGAGCATAATTGCCAACGACAAATCAGATAAGGGGTTAATTTCCAATATATATAGAGTGCTCATACAACTCAACAAAAGAAAGACAAAGAACCCAATTAAAAAATGGGCAGAGGAGCTGAATAGACACCTCTCCAAATAGGACATACAAATGGCTAAGAGACATATGAAGAAATGCTCAACATCACTAATCATCAGAGAGATGCAAATTAAAACAACAATGAGGTATCGCCTCACACCTGTCAGAATGGCCGCCATCAACAAATCATCAAACAACAAGTGTTGGCGAAGGTGTGGAGAAAAGGGGACTCTAGTACACTGCTGGTGGGAATGCAGACTGCTGCAGCCACTATGGAAAACAATATGGTGTTACCTCAAAAAATTAAAAGTTGAACTTTCATTTGACCCAGTGATCCCACTTATAGGAATATACCCTAAGAAGCCTGAAACACCAATCAGAAAGAATATATGTACTCCCATGTTCGTAGCAGCACTATTTATAATAGCTAAGATCTGGAAACAGCCCAAATATCCATCAGTAGACAAATGGATAAAAAAAGCAGTGGTACATATACACAATGGAGTACTATGCAGCTGTAAGAAAGAAAGACCTCTTATCCTTTTAGATGACATGGAGAGACCTGGAAAGTATCATCCTAAGCAAAACAAGCCAAGCAGAAAAAGACAAATACCACATGATTTCACTTATTTGTAGAATATAATGAACATAACAATCTGAGTAATACGGTAGACCCAGAGACGTGGAAGTAGAGTACAGACTAACAACCCTCAGAAGAGGGGGTGCTGGGGGGAGGGGAGGGATATACCACAGAACTTATATGCCTGTACACATTACCAATAGACATGGACAACAACGCTGGGGACAGGGTCGGGCAATGGGGAAGAAAAGGAGAAACATCTGTAACAAAAAAAATAAAAATTGAAAATAGAACCATCATATGACCCAACAATCCCACTTCTGGGCATTTATTCAAAGAAATCTAAAGCACTAATTCAAAAAGATGTGTGCATTCCTAGGTTCACTGCAGAATTATTTACAATAGCCAAGATATGAAAGAAACCTAAGTGTTCACTGATAAATGAGGATAAAAAAGCTGTGGAATAGCCCTGGCCAGTTTGGCTCAGCGATTAGAGCGTCTGTCTGCAGCCCCGAGAGACCCGGGTTTGGCTCCCACAAAGGGCGTGTACCTTGGTTACAGTTTGTCCCTGACCCTGGTTGGGTCGTGCAGGTGGCAGCCACTCAATGTGTCCTTTTCACGTTGATGTTTCTCTCTCTCTCTCTTCCTCTCTCTCCCTCCCACTCTATCTGAACAAAAAGTGGAAAAATGTCCTCGGGTGAGGATTAAAAAAAAAAGTTGTGGTACATATATACAGTGGAATATTACTCTGCCATAAAAAATAATGAAATCTTGCCAGTTGTGACAACATGTATGGACCTAGAACATATTATGCTTAGCAAACTAAGTCAAATAGAGAAAGACAAATACAACATGATTTCACTTATATGTGGAATTTTAAAAACAAAATAAATGAACAAACAAAGCAGAAACAAACTAAAAGATACAGAGAACAATCTGATGGTTGCCAGGTAGAAGGGTGGTTTGGGGGCAGGGTAAAAAAGGTAAAGGGAGCCCTGACTAGTTTGGCTCAGTAGTTAAAGTGTCAGCCCATGGATCAAAGGATCCTGGGTTCAATTCCTGGTCAGAGGCACATGTCTGGGTTGCAGGTTTGATCCCCAGCCCTGGTCAGGGTTGTGCAGGTGGCAACCAATCAATGTGTTTCTCTCGCTTCGATGTCTCTGTCTCTCTCTCCCTCCCTCCTACTCTATCTAAAAATCAATGGAAAGATATCCCCGGGTGAGGATTAACAATAACAAAAAAAAAAGGTAAAGGGATTAAGAAGTACAAATTTGCAGTTACAGAATAGTCACAGGGATGTGAAGTACAGCATAGGGAATATAGTCAATAATATTGTACAGTGACACTATGTACAGTGTCAGATGGGTACCAGACTTAATTGGGAGGATCACTTCATAAATTATATAAATGTCAAATTACTATGTTGCACACCTGAAACTAATATAATATTAAATGTCAACCATAATTGAAGTTTTTTGTTAATTTAATTACAAATAAAACCTAGAACAGACTCATGGTTGCGAGACGGATTGGGGAACTGGGTGAAAAGGTGCAGGGATTGAGAAGTACAGATTGGCAGTTACAGAATAGTCACGGGATGTAAAGTACAGCATAGGGGATACAGTCAACAATGTTGTAATAACTATGTAGGGAGCCAGGTGGGTACTGGAAATATTGGGGGAACACTTTGTAAAGTATATAATTATCTAACCGCCGTGCTCTACACCTGAAACTTCAATGAAATAATATTGAATGTAAATTATAATTTAAAAATATATAAGCAAAATGGAATTACATTTGTCAAAAAAACAAATAAAAATAAAACCTAGAGAGAAAAACAACCAAACAATTTGTTTTTCTCTTATTAATCTGTCTTTAGCCAGTCTTTTGTAGGGTCCCAGCCAAAGAACCTAAGGAAGGTAGAGGGTCTCAAAGGAATAGTCTTTCCTCCCCTGCAAAATTATGGCGTGTAATGTGGATTTAATTGAAACAAAAAGTCTGCCACATTCTTCCATCATAGTGCAATATAGTCGGACATTTTTTAAAAGTATTAAAATGTACCTAGTTCAATAAAAATTTTAAAAAGAGGAAGGAACGTTCCTAAACAGTACCTGTGCCCTTTCCCTCACCTTCTAGTCTATGCTCTGTTATCTGCAGTTTCCATACTCCTTGAATATCCATACTCCTTCTTGAATATCTGAATTCCTTCCTGATCCTTCCACTTAAGCCAAATGCATTGAGTACTTTTAGTGCTTAATTGAGTACATTTAACATGGTGGTTCTTAAGAAAAAGATCCACTTCTCAGAGCCTCTTAGGAAATATTGGCACAAGTGATCTGTTCACCCTTTTCTCCCACCCTTGGGATCAGGCTTTCTCTCTGGGATGGAAATGGCAAGTGATACATGGTGGCTGACACATTCTTGGGCCATGGCCAGGACCCCTAACTTCAGTGGCTTATTAGGAAAGGCTAAAAAGCCAAGATAGGCCTTTAAATATTCGCTCTTTTCCTACTTGCCTTTAGTTTGTTACATCAGAAGTGGAACCTCACTTCTCCAGGGCCTTGCTCCTACCCAAAGCTGGCTGCAAGCATCAGGGGTCCAGGGCTTTATTTATCAAGAGTGGCAAAATGTAGCAATGCTAAAAACTAACTCATTTAGGTAGTCAGCCACTGTAGATGAGTACAAGGTTACTTTTGCTTCCTTTTCAAAGTACTTTCAGTACAAGAAACATGCTCAGCCATTGATCTCTTTCCTTACTTCCCTATAGAAGCACCCAACTTTTGCTGGCTCGGGCTTAGTATTTTCAGTTCCCCTACTTGGAACAGGCCTCCTCCCTGTTTTCTTATTACCTAGCCAACTACTGGTTTGGGGGTCTCAGATTAGACATCCCTTTCCTCCAGGAGCCTTTCCCTGAGTCTCCAAGACTAGGTTAAGCAACCCTGCTGAGTGCTCTTCCATAGTCTCTACCTATCAACATACTAACATTACATACACACACTCTGTACTTGGGCACACTCACCTGTATGGTCTGTAGATTGTAAGAACCTTGAGGGCAGGAACTGCCCTTAAGATATCACCTTTCTTTACTATCACCAATGCCTAGCACAGTGCTGGGCACAGTAAGCATATTGTTTTAAAACATGTACTATGGATCCAGTGTTACTAATAATATACTGAAATAGGTTCTAGCTGGATTGAAAGACTTAAGCAATTAAGAACTAAAGTAAAATTGAAGAAAGCATATGGAATCTCTGTAAAGTGGAAAAACTATTCTAAATACTAAAAGTATTGAAGCAGTCATATAAATATAAATATGAAAATATGAAAACAAAATAAGGTTTAAAATCTATTTAAATTAGCAGGAATGAAACAGAACGGGAGAAATGAGATAAACATGACTTAAGTTTGGCATTCAGCATACATAATTATTGATACAACTATGTAAAACCTTACCTGGTAATTCAAAAAGGAAAATGCATGCTAATAAATACAAATTGTAAAAAAGTTCACTGCCTGAGCAGCAATTCAAGAAAGGCAGATTTTTAAAAGCTTTTGATGACATTATACATCTATTAAAAAAATAAAGGTAATAAGCCCCAATATGTACAATTCTGTGGGAAAACAGTTATTACTGTTGACATTATAAGTTGCTTCCTTCTAGAGAGCAAGCTGGCAATATGAGAAAAGAACCATCAAATGTTTATACATGATACTTTACAATTTCACTTCAAGAAGTAGTCCTAAGAAATTAACCTGAAAAATGGCCAAAATGAGTTGTATAAAGAAGTTCAGTCCGGACGGTGTGGCTCAGTCATTGAGCATCAACCCATGCACCAGGAGGTCACTGGTTCGATTCACGGCCAACCGATGTTCTCTTTCATCGATGTTTCTCTCTCTCTCTCCCTCTCACTTCCTCTCTCTCTCTAAAACCAATGAAAGGAAAAAAAAAATTTTACGTTCATAGCAGGGCTACTTAGGAAGTATGAAAACTAGAAACAACCCAAGTGCCAGGTGATGGAATTAGGGTACATAACATAATGGGCATCTACCATGGTAGTGTTAACATGATAAGCTCATGGACTATGTCCAGCTGTGAGAACCGATATGAACTAAGAGAAAGAGAAAAATGCCGAATCCAAAACATGCGCACAGTGGTTGCAGCCACATAAAGGTCAGGGGGGAATCCAGAGGTACCACAGCCTGCTTAGCTTTTAATCTTCCTTGGCTTCATTTGTCAGCAAAATTGCTTCCCCACCCCACCCCCTGGTATTTAAAGAGGGGATAAAAAGATGCCTAAAAAAGGAAGATGTGATTGTACAAGCACTTTAATTGGTATGCAATATACATGCTTATTGCTGGCTATTATGATTATAATCATTGTTACTTAATGCACCAAGACCGTAATTGGGTTTTTTTGTGTTTTTTTGTGTGTGTGTTTTTTTGTTTTTTATCCTCACCTGAGGATATTTTTCCATTTTTTGTTCAGATAGAGCGGGAGGAAGAGAGAGAGAGAGAGAGAAACATCGATGTGAAGGGGCACATCGAGTGGCTGCCACCCGCACGACCAACCAGAGCCGGGGACAAACTGCAACCGAGGTACATGCCCTTAGCGGAACCGAACCCAGGTCTCTCTGTACCGCAGGCCGACGCTCCAACCGCTGAGCCAAACCGGCCAGGGCCAGAATTGTTTTATTAAATAAAAGCCAACAACTCATTAAAAGAAAGTATATGCAGTGGCTGCGACAACACATCCTCTGTCACACATCAATTCCTGTGTTCTGGAATATTCTCTCACAGCCGGGTTGCATGCTCAGCCCCCTTCCCCCTTCTCCGCTCAATCCCTGCCCAGGGCCCACCAAACCCCTCCCCTCACTAGTCATTTCTGTTGCTCGGTTATAGTTAAGCAAAGTTAGTTCAAAATGTGTAGGGATTATGCCTTGATTTATTTGGAGCAGTGACACTTCAAGAGTCTAAATAGGTAAAAGCAAGAACAATTTGGGGTAACAAGGAGAAGTGCAGAGACTGCCCAAGAGGCAGAGGTAGGAGGAAAGATGGTGCCCAGAAGCCAGAACCCAGCTGGAGAACCAGCTCAGCCCTAAGGGCTCCTCCCCTCCCCCGAGCTCCTCCGTCTGCACGGCAGCAACCCGGGTTCCACTTAGAAGTACAGTCACCGCTGCAGAGCAGTGTTTTTCAGTCAAGGTGAGGCATAGTTAAAGGCCACACAGAGCGGAACAATTCCTGTCACCCGCTGACGTAGTAGCCGTAGTAACGTCATAGCGTTGTAACATCATAACGTCATGTCCTCACGTCCTAAGGCCGTAAGGCGACCAACCCTCACGTGTTTGTGATGCTGGTGTGAGCAAACCTACTGAACTGCCAGGTTATAGAAGTACAGCAATCACAATGATGTATGATATATAATACTCAATAATAACTGACTGCGTTAGTAGCTTATGTATTATACTGTGCTATACTTTTCATCACTATTTTACAGTGTACTCTTTCTACTTATAAATAAGTAGTTTGCTGTGAAGCAGTATGTCGAGTTATAACAGCAGACTCATGCCTCACGTTTACCCATTTCTCCTGATTGTATCATTTTCTACTGTGCTTGATTTAATCTTACATTGTTTTGCAACATATTGTACAGGCTTTTAGCCTAGGAGCAATAGGCTGTACCATAGAACCTAGGTGTGTAGTTGGCTGGTCCAACCAGTAGGTTTGTGTAAGTGCGGCTCTGTGGTTTTCCTAAAAGGAAAAAGTCACCTGATGATGCCTTTCTCAGGATGAATCTCATCGTGAAGCTGGGCATGCTGTATATGACTTTTCAGGTCCTTCCCTTCAGTTTTATTCTTCTGATGAGGGGAGGGAGTGTGGTCTGTCATGTAGTTGACCCATAGCCAAGGAAGCATCATGTCTCTATACTTGGTTCATCCTTTCTGCCCTACCCACAATTCCTGGGGTAATTCTTGTATTCATTATCTCAATTTCCTCCTAAATCTCTTGACACCACATTTTTTTCTGGCTGTCACATTTTTCATTTTTCTAACAGAGGCTTTTTTTTTTTTTTTTAATCCTCACTCGAGGACTTTTTTGCATTTATCTTCAGACAGAGCCGGTAGAAGAGAGAGAGAAACATCGACGTGAGAGAGACACATCGAGTGGTTGCCACCCACACAATCCCAACCGGAGCAGGGGACAAACTGCAACCAGGGCACGTGCCCTTAGCATGAACCGAACCCGGGACTCTCTTGACCACAGGCTAATGCTCTAACTACTGACCAACCGGCCGGGGTACTGAAGCATTTTTTAAAATAAACGTGTTTTAAGTACAATTTTAGGTTTACAGACTCAGAAGCACTTTGAGACACATAAAAACAGAAGACAGTTTTATTTATGTATTTAAAATAAATACTGAGTTTAGAGAGAGAGGAAAGGAGAGGGAGAGAGATAGAAACAGCTATGAGAGAGAAACACCAACATTGATTGGCTGCCTCCTGTATGCCCCCTGCTGGGGATCCAGACAGAAATCCAGGCATGCCCTGACCAGGAATCAAACTGGCAACCTATTGGTCCATGGGTTGATGCTCAACCACTGAGCCACACTGGCTGGGAAAGAGTTTTTTTTAATAGCATGTAAAACACACAATTTTAAATAAAATAGTCACTTTGTTAATGCTAAAATATTTCTACATTTTGTTTTACTAGAAAAATAATGGACATAAAGCAGCTGCTAATAAAGACTGTCATCTTAATTTCTAGCCAGTCTCTGGACATAGTTAAGAGGTTAACCTTTTTCTTCAACTTCTTTTCTTTCTTTCTTTCTATTTTTTAATAGCATTGCTCTTTTGTATGAGACAGAAAAATGGCACACAATTAAGCAGTTATAAATTCCATCATGTATAAATTTAATGTCAAATATTTAAATAGAAACAACCATATTAAAATGTAAATGATGAAGCTAATTCATCAAAATGTTAACTTTTGTGAAAGAGCCAATTATTCATTAATCACATATCTGTTAGATGCTCTTACAGGATCTTACTGCATTATAGAACTTTCTGGAGCCAACCACTTTGCATAGCTTACAACTATTAGGATTGACTCCTTAAAGAAATAGCTAAAGATAGGTGGTGCATATATTAACATTAATTGTATGATTCTTTCAAATCTTCTGTATGCTTAAAACTTTTCACAATTACGTGCTGGAAAACACAAATGCTTGTTTGGCATATGCTTTTATAAAGGTTTCTCATATCATGTTGGTCTTTGCCTGCTCACAGTGTGTGTTTGTTGTTCTATGATTTGTAGCTTCCACCTTGCTGATACGAAAGGAAACATTGCATAGTGGACAAAAACAGTCCCTGAAGTTATATCTTTTTACTTTCACTTTCTTGTTCCTCCACTTGCTAGTATTTGAACTTTGGGGTTCCTCATTTGCATATTTGGAAAAATAGTACCTACCCCATATGATCATAGATTAAAGAAGAGGATATATGGAAGTCACTTAGAAAAATGACTGTGACATGTTAAGAGCTCAACACATAGCAGCTATTATTATTACTTATCTGATAACGCAGGTACAGGTATTGCTGATTTTCTCTGCTGTACTCTTCTTAGTCAAAAGTAGCCTTCAAAAGCTAACAGACTATGCTATTTTAATCTAAACCTCAGACCTTATGCAAAATAGGAAATGTTGGTAGGGTCCATATATGCCATAGTGTTGTATATTTTAACGTTTCTATTTTGGAAAGAATATAATTAATGTGAATCATTAATTTGATGATGTTTATACTGCACTGAAGACTTATGTGAAGTTAACAGCATCTTGAAATAAAGATTAAACTATTTTAAAAAAAAAGACTTAGGGACAAACTTGGAACATCAAGGCAACCTTGAGAAGACTGGTAAAGTAGAGATCTGCACATGAACCACAGAAAGATCAGGTGGTGTGACAGTTTAAATTCATCTGATCATGAGTGTGGACTTCATGACAGATGGAATTAGTCCCTTGGTGATCACAGTATTTGCTTCCCAGAAACAGGGTTAAATTCCTGAGAAATCCCTTAGCAAGAGAATTTACACTTGAGAAATTTGTAACAAACTAGAAATGGAACAATAGGTTGAAAGTGACCCAATAAAAGTTTTTATGAATAGTCTTTCTATTCTTGAAATGAAGTATTAAGATAGGCAGAACACTGGATTTTTGAAGTATTAAGACAGGCAGAAACCCACAGAATGTACAACACCAAGAGGGAACCCTAATATAAACTATGAACTCTAGCTGACAATGATGTAGGTTCATCCATTGTAACAGATGTTCCACTCTGGTGGGGGTGTTGGTATGAGGGAGATTATGCATGTGTGGGAACAGAGAGTATGTAGAAAATCTCCATATTTTCTGTTCAATTTTACTGTGAACCTAAAACTACTCTAAAAAGTAAAATTTATATTTTATTTTATTTTTTTAAATCTATATTTTAAAAGTCCAGTAAATAAAACAAAATACCTTAAACTACTAACAGTAGGACTGTATTACTAATTTCCATGTACTATTCCTCACTTACTAAAAACTTTTTTGCTTACATTTCTTGGAGCTTCAATGGGATGTTTATGAATTCATTTTGCTTTGTTGTAGAAATTTGCACAATAATGGTTCTTGTGACTCAGAGTTCCTATATCCTGCTTCTGGAAAATTGCCTCACTCCCAAAAGCCCAGAATAACCTGGCAATTTTATAAGAAAAAAAGTTTTTGGATAACCTCTATTCAACCTACTTGTTCGATAGCTCTCAATTCCCTCCTCAGTAACCTCATGTCAAAGCACCTACGGCAACCTTTCTCCCCATCCCTTACCACCATTCTGCTTCTCTCTCCTCAACGTCCCCTGTGCAGCTCTGAGGTCTGCCTCCATCATCTTGATTTCTTCCAAGGCTTCGTGAAAGAAATGCCCACTTCTTTTCCACCATCTACTTTTGCTGACTTTTTCTATGACCATTCCCTAGTTTACTCATTTTCTAAGTATCCCCAAGAAGAATGTATCAGCTTCCTGCCTACCTTCCTACATTTCTGCTTTTCCTAGCTGCATTCTTGCCTTTCTAAGTAAGAGTCCGAAGTCGTTATGTAGTCCAAGCAAGACCGGCATCTCATTGAGGGTAGGGCGCTGTCATGGCCAATGGCAGTGTTGGAGCCTCAGTGGGATGATGAGGTTCCTGCACAGGGTGAGAGGTAACAAGAGGACCTGATGTGGATCACTGGAGCCTGGGTGGGGTCAAGCAGGCATCTGTGTGGTGGTGGCGACCCCCATGGAAGCCCAGAGTCAGGTGTTAGAGCCTGAGAAAGGTCAGAACAGCATCTGCTTGGGGCAGAGGTGGGAGAAAGTTATGGCTATAGGAAATTGATAACATAGAGGGAGGGTTGGTCCAATTACTAAACGGGTTAAGGATAATTAGGACCAAGTTTTTTATTGTTAGATAAAGCAGTTATAAATGTAGTGCTGGATTAAAATTGCAAGTATTAGCATGAATACATACATCTCAATATAGAGATATATGGGAATAAATATAAGTGTGTGTGTGTGTGTAGCAATAAGCAGACCTGGTGATCAGATATTGGTTTTTGAATCATTCTCCTTAAAAGGAACCAGTGTGCCTTGGAGAAATATTGGCTTCAGGGATGGTGCTGGGAATGTACAAGATTGGTCTGGAGCATTGTGTTATGCTGGAAAGTAAGGAACAGCTCAAAGAATAAGGGGTATATGTCAAAGGGACACAAGATCCAGCTTGAAGGGGATCCCACTGGCCAAATCTGGGACCATTTCAGCCTCAAGATATATAATGATATTAGGAGAGTATAATTCATTGGCCATAATAGGCATCCATGATATAAATGAATAAATACACAAGTGGGTAGAAGAAAAAGTTATTCCTTATGGTATGATGCCAACTGATAAATAAATGTAGGAATAAGAATAGAATTAGAAAATTGCCATATGACAATTATTATAGTAATAATTAATTGAGCCAAGAAACATCAATGGATCCTTAAACTAGTGGATGAAAGTTTGATGAGAAGCAAAAGATGTACATCATCTCAAAGTACTTCCTTACAAAATTTGTGTTAATTACAAAGAGAATAAAACAGAAACTTTATAATGAAGAAACCTGGCAAACACCATCAAGAGATCAAACATAACATCATCAATAATGAATCAAATCAAAATCATGCGCCAGCTGATGGGATACAAGGAGAACACAGCATCATTTCAGTGATATTCCTGCCCACATACAACCCCCGCCCCCAATGCATAATCGGAGCCTGATCAGGAGGAAACATCAGACAAACGTAATTTGAGGGACATTCTGCAAAATAATTGTCTTGTCATCTTCCAAAGTGACAAGTCATGCTAGTCAAGGAAAGACTAAGAAACCCTCCCAGACTGAAGGAGATTAAAGAGACATGGCAGTAAATACAAGACAGTATCTTGGACTGGATTCTTTGCTATGAAGGATGTTGTTTTGATGATTGATGAAACTTGAATAGGATGTGATGGTTAGCTAGTAGTAATGAATAAACGTTAACGTCCTGATTTTGATGGTTGTATTATGGCTATGTGAGAGAAAGTTCTAGTATGTGGCAAATACATGCTGAAGTATTTCAGGGTAAAAGGTATCAGCTCTGCAACTTACCGAATGATTCAGAGGTTTAAAAAATGTTCTTTGTACTATTCTTGCAAGATTTTTGTAAGTTCAAAAGAATTTCTAAATAAAAAGTGAAAACATGAACTAGAATGTGCTGACTAGGGAATCTTTGGTTGAAAGGAAGGAAACTGATGGTGACCAATTGAAAAACAAAGAGATGTGCTTACTGGCAGGAGACTGGACAGCCAGAAGGAAGATGTGAATAGAAACCAAGCTGCAGAGAGGACAGGCAGCAGGCAGCACTGGGAAGCCTGGTTCACCCCAACCCTGAGGCTGGAGCCCTCGGGAGTCTCCTCTTAGGAACTCCACCTGGGAAGGCTTGCGCTCTGTGTCTGTTGGCCTCCCCCAGTTCAGCTTGTCCAGAATCAGCAGTTTATTCTGCACTTGCCTCTCTGGCTTCCCGCTTTCCCTTGGTCTTACCAACTTGTCAACACTTCCCTACTACCAAGATGTGTTTTCAGTGAGAACCTGGCAGACCGTATTCCCAGAGGGAGAAATCCCTGCTTTATTCTCTTTGTAGCCTTCACTACTTCCTAAAAAGTCTGTGTATCTGCTCACTTTCTGTCTCCCTGCACCAGTCTGAAAGCTCTGAGGTGGCAGGGCCCTCTGCCTTGCTCCCTCGGGGAACAAGCATGGTCACAGAGACTCTGCTACCAGAGACCTCAAAAGGTAGACCCATGCGCATACCCTTCAGATTAGCCCTAGACAACAATAATGTGTCCATTCTTCTACATATCATTCTTGAAACCATCTTCAAGATCTCCCTGTCCCCAGCTGCTCCTCGTCAGCTCCAGTGCACCTTCCGCCTTCACCCCGTGTGTCCCGGGAGGGCTCTTCTCTACTTGGGAAATCCTACCTGTCTTTGAACCCGCTGCCCGAATGTGAGCTGCTCTGTGAAGCTTTCCCCTCACCCTCGGCATTAGCATCTGCTACCTGTCTCTACCACAGAGACCCCTACCTTGTGTTGACATTCCTCACTGACTTTTGTGGTCTCCTCGCTGGCATGTTCACGTTCATCACTGTGTCCCCAGCACCTTGCACAGAGCCTGGAGCATACGAGGGGCCCTGTGAACGGTGAGCATCCCAGAGCCTCACTGCAGAGTGCTGTTCTCTGCTCAACCTCTTCTCAACTTTACCGACTCAGATTACCTGGGAACTCAAAAAAACTCACTGAAATATTAACAATTAATAGATCCTTGTAGCCCCATAATACCTTATTTGATGTAGGGGGACGTCTAACAATCTGTATTTTGAACAAACATCCCTGGTGATTCCAGAAGAACTTTTGAGAAACACTCTTCTAGACCATTTTAAATCTTCAGCCCATTTCTCATCCACCCCACTGTGGGCTGGTCCCCTTTCTAGGTCCATTCGTCTCGATAAAGCAAGGCAGATACCCACACAACTCTGCCTTTTGGCTTTCTGATGCCCATTGGCACTTTCTTAGTTGGATTCCGCAGAGACTTGAGACCTCAATTGTTTTGCTGAACTCTGCTTTAGGGTTTTATGAGATTTGAGGTCCTGCATCAGCACATACTCATTTTGACTGGTAGTTTTCAGACTTCACGCTTTCCAGTTCCAATTCTAAGTCAGCCATCTGAGACTCCCAGCTCTATCCCTACCCATGTAATTTCCCATAATAAAACCACTGGGCCTCCTGGGCCTTGAAGATCACTTTCTGCCCGGGGCTCCCAAAGGCCTCCACCTATGCTTTTCCTCATGTCCACAGTTCCCCTAAAGTGCTATGACCGAAGGCATGATGAATGTAAGCTTTGAAGAAAAAGCCACTTCTTTTTCCGTTATAAAATTGTCTTTTTTGTTTCACTTGGTGCTGAAATATCTGAATTCTCAGGCTTCATTAACCACTATCTCATTAAATGTCGTGTCAAATGAAAAATAACCCCGAGGCTCTTCTGCTGCCTGGGCTGTGTCATGTTTTATCTTCATCTCCCTGGGTGAACCCCACAAAATTTGCTTTCTTGTCTGTTTCCCCAGAAACATGAGTAAGATAGATCTGGAATATGTATCCAATATCTAGATAGTCGCAGCAGCAGCACTTCTAACAGTTACTTTCAGGCCCCAGTGAGGGTCAGTAAGTGATGTGACCTGGTCTACGTTATAATGTCCAGACTATAGCATGTTAAAGAAACCCTGCAAATTATCATAGTGTGATAATAAATGAGATTTTTCAACTTGCAAAAAAAGAAATTTGTTTGGATTGTTCTCAGGAAGAACAAACTCAAATGTCTATAAGGAGCCAGGAGGATAATATTAATGTGCGAATCTAGTAGATATAAGAAAACAAGACTCAGTGGGGATTGTGGGAAATGACAATATATTTCCCCAGAGGTATTCAGATTGAAAAAAAAATCTACAAAAGTCCCTAAAAAATAAAGTCTGCCAACCTGCCACCCTGACACATTCATCTGTATTCTAAAAAGATATATTTGATCCACCTATCTTTTTCTTTTTTTAATCAGATATTTTTGTTAGGTTCTGGGTTAAGCTACTGTTAAAAAAGAGAGAGAGAGAGCCCTGGCTGGTTTGGCTCAGCGGTTAGAGCGTCGGCCTGCGGTCCTGAGAGACCCGGGTTCGGTTCCCGCTAAGGGCACGTACCTCGGTTGCAGTTTGTCCCCGGCCCATGTCGGTCATGCGGGTGGCAGCCACTCGATGTGTTCCTTTCACATCGATGTTTCTCTCTCTCTCTCTGTTCCTCTCTCTCCGTCCCACTCTACCTGAACGAAAAAATGGGAAAATGTCCTCGGGTGAGGATTAAAAAAAAAAGAGAGAGAGACCTGAAAATTCAGTGGCTTAAGTGAGACAGAAGTTTATTTCTCTAAGAGACCAGAATTGGTGGAAAGTCCAGGGCTATCGGCCGCTCTGCTCCATGGGGACTCTCAGGTATCCAAGCTGGTGGAGCGGCTCCACTGTCCACCACACAGACCTCCATCTGCATGTCAAAGTGTCTGTTCCAGCTGCCACCACTTCCCAAGAGGCAAGAGAAAGAGGGGAAGCAGACTCCTTGGAAGAACCCATCTTAGCAGCTGCACACCTCCTGTCCATTCAGAGCTGCAACAAAGAGAAGGGGCTACACCACCAGAAGACAGAGGAGATGCTTGGATCTACTGAGAGCCTATTGGTCCTAGGAGATAGTAACAGTTTCTGCCACACTAGGTTTTCAGGTGAACCCAAATATGCTTCCATAAACCTGAAATCCACCCCCACTCCCTAAAAACGTGTTTATCAGTGAATCATTTCTAACCAATCAACTTGTGTTCTTTGGCATTTAACTTTGCACCAAACTTTCTCTATATGACTGAAGAGAACTACCCACAAATTCACTTGAGCAGCAGGGTTGTAGAAGAGGCAAGAATAATGTAGAGAAGGCTGGGTAGTAATAAGCCTGAAGGGCCTTGTTTAATTGGGGTAATGAAAGCAATCAAGTACAATTATTGCTAATACATTACACACTATGACAATAACTGCAAAAGAAAGAAAACTAAAAAGACTGATACACTTCAGGGCAAATGTAATGGGCAAAATGTCTTATTTTATTACTTAAGCATTTACTTATTTTTGCTGTTTTTAACCCATTTTATTCCAAGAAGAAATAATGGGAATCCAGTGGGGATACATAAAATACGGAAGGTAACAAATCAGACCTAAGTAAGAAATTATTAAAAACAAAGGTGTGGATATGAAATTGGTCTAAAGAATGAGCTGGCATGACTTTGATGGTGAGTTTTCTTTTCTTTTCTTTTTTATTGATTTTAAGGAGAGAGGAAAGGAGAGGGAGAGAGAGATAGAAACATCGATGAGAGAGAACACTGATTGGCCGCCTCCAGCATGCTCCCAACTGGGGATCAGGTCCACAACCTAGGCATGTGCCCTGACCAGGAGTCAAACCAGTGACTTCTTGGTGCATGGGTCAACACTCAACCACTGAGCCATACCAGCCAGGCTGATGGTGAGTTTTAGTGGGTGGCAGTCTAGACCACCAAGGCTGACTGGCTGTAACATTCACACCATTTCTAAGGTCTTTTCCATTCAATTTCTATTCCCTGTACTTAGCACTCTGCATGTATCCTGCATTTTCATGCATCCATGACTTTACCCACCTGTTGCTTCTGCCTGTAATACCTCTGCTCCACCTGCTTCTTACCGATGTCTCCCCTGTCCCAGGTCCACAGCAGCTTTAGCTGGAGGTCTTCCCAGACTTCTCCCAGGGGACTCAGTCATCCCTTTCCTTGCTCCCACAGTCATGCTTACATTATACTATCCCCTTCAACAAAGTGTATACTCACTAGGGGCAAGACCTAAGCTCCCTTTACTCACCTGTTTTTACCTCTTCCTAGGCTAATACCACACATATAACAGGTGCTCAATCAATGTTGCTGAATCTACAAACAGAAGCTTGCATTTCTCACTGCCCACTCAACTGAAAATGCTCCTTGTTGCCCATTCTTCCCACCATCTCTTGAGCTCCCCATATTTCAGCATTGTTTACCATTGCGAAAAGCTCACAACCACCTACTCTGTCTATCAGTGGGGAGATGTAGACATAAACTGTCCAGTTCATTTACCAGAATACTATGCAGCAGTTAAAATGAATAAATTGATGCACATTTGTCAATCAACAAGAATAAATCTCAAGACCCATTAAATGAAAAAGTCCCTGAATAATATATACGGTATGATACCATTTATGTAAATTACATGTATTATCTTTCACTAAAAACAGGTAACTGCTTTAAAAAAATAAATTACAACAAAAAATAAGAAGAACCCCTCCCTGGACCTCACCTTCCCTCCGGCTTTGTGCTGTCTTTATATGGTTTGCTCCGGTAAGAAGCTCAGGAACCAGGAACAAATGTCCATAAGCAGGGAAGACAAGAGCCCAGATCACTCTGCCCCATAGAGTTCTCAACTTTCTATGACATGAGGATGTTCAAACCCCACATCTAGACACTCCTAAAGAATCTCTAGCCTGGCCTGTTTTGCTCAGTGGTTAGAGCATCAGCCCATGGACTAAAAGGTCACAGGTTCAATTCCTGGTCAAGGGCACGTACCTGGGCTGCAGGTTCTATCCCCAGGCCCAGCCGGGGTTGTGCAGGAGGTAACCAATTGATTTGTCTCTCTCACATCAATGTTTCTCTCTCTCTCTCTCTCTCTCTCCCTCCTTCCCTTCCGCTCTATCTAAAAATCAATAGAGCCCTGGCCAGTTTGGCTCAGCGGAGCGTCGGCCTGCGGACCAGAGAGTCCCTGGTTCAGTTCCTGCTAGGGGCACGTACCACAAAACAATAAATAAATAAATAAATAAATAAATAAATAAATAAATAAATAAAAATAAAAATCAATAGAAAAATATTGTCGGGTGAGGATTAACAAAAAATAAATAAAAAGAATCTCTAAGCATTCCTTGACCACACATAAGCAAAGGGGAAAAAAAAGAGAGAGAAGAATGTTAATAGCCCTTAGCTCCAATAACTACTTAGAGTACTCAGAGAAAATGGAATTTAAATGTATGTATTTAAAAACCTTAGCAGTTAACTATGGATTCACATTGGAAGAAGGAAGACTAGAAAACCTCTATTCAGAGAGCGGTCTCAACGCTTCCTCCCCTTTGGGGCAGAGCATTAAACTCAACCCACTTTACCCAATCTCCAGAGTCTGGGGGGAAATGATGTCAGGAAGAATGTTAAATGGGAAATCAAGAGATCTGGGCTTCTGACTATTATACATTCACCTCCACCCCCGGATATATCCTCTGCCCTATTCCACGTTCCGAGAGGCTGGGCTCTCGACTGTCCCACCCAGGCTCCCCTAGAGGTGGCTGCTGGTTGGAGCTGGAGTGTAGGGAAGACAGAAGCAGGAGAGTTTCTTCCCCTTCCCTCTCGTGTCAGTGCCACAGTGCGGGCGGGGCTGTGTCCCTGCACAACCTAGGGTCAGGCAGCAGCTGCCAGGCTCCTGCTCTCAGACAGCGTTAATGCTGCTGCTCCTTGGCTACAGGCCCAGGGGAGACCGTGCTTTCTGCTGCCTCTAGTTTCTGGGTGCCTCCCTTGTGGGTTTCCTTAATTCTGCCCACACCTCTCTAAAAAGTGACCTCATGAAAGTCCCTTCAATTGCATCATCAGATACTGGGGCCCTGAAGGGGATCTCACTTCTAGAGCCCGCTGGGCCCCTAATAAGCTGAAGGAGCCTGAACAAGTCACCTGTCCCTGCGCCTCAGCACACCACTAAGTGAGGGAGGAAGGACAGGCGACATTGAAAGTCTCATCCATAAGACAGAGAATAACAAATATTGTATGACATCATTTATATGTGAAATCTAAAAGAGCCAACTCACAGAAACAGAGTAGAACCCTGGCCGGTTTGGCTTAGCGGTTAGAGCATTGGCCTGCGGTCCAGAGAGACCCGGATTCGGTTCCCACTAAGGGCATGTACCTCAGTTGCAGTTTGTCCCAGCCCTGGTTGGTCGTGCGGGTGGCAGCCACTCGATGTGTCCCTTTCACGCCGATGTTTCTCTCTCTCTCTCTCTCTCTGTCACTCTCTCTCCCTCTCTCTCTCTCCCACTCTATCTGAACAAAAAAATGGAAAAAGGTCCTCAGGTAGGGATTTAAAAAAAGAAACAGAGTAGGGTAGTGGTTACCAGGGCCTATGGGTGGGGGAATTGGGAAGATGTTGTCAAAGCATACAAATTTGCAACTAGAAAATAAGTAAATTCTGGTGATCTAATGTACAGCACAGTGATTAAAATCCACAATACTGTATTATATGCTTAAAATTTGCTAAAAGACTAGATCTTACATATTGTCATCCCCCAAACGAAATAATAATTATGTGACTTGATAGATTAGCTAAAATCAAGGTGGTAATCATCTTGCAATAAATAAATGTATCACAGTGGGGTGGGGAGACTCGTCCACCTTGAAGATGCTCAATCCACTTGAGCCCGAGACAGAGTGGAGTTCTGTCTCAAGTGAATCTTTGCAGCATATTTGTTTCAGGATGCCTTCTAGTTTCCATTCCTTCTTAAGAAAATGTTTCAGCAGAATGAGCTCCAGTGGACAGCTGGTGGGCTGAACATTGTCTTACATTTGTTTCTCTCCTGCTCTGAGCCTCTGCAGAGATACGCGGAGAGCTCAGCCCTGCTGAGACAATACTCGGTGAGCCTCCGACCCAGGGCGAGCACGCACGTCCTTGCCGGGAACAGCTCACAGCGCCAGAGCCACCAACCAGCTTCTGCAGGCCCCAGACCAACTCCAAATCCTTCTTCCTTCCTGCCCCTCTTTGCTCTCCAGTTCTTCTTTGTTTTTCTTTTTCTCAAACTCATCTCCTACCTCCTTTTTCATCGACTCCTTGGTACACCAATTCTCAAGGCTGTTAGAGACAAAAAGCACAGAGGTGTTGGTCCCACAGCCTCCGTGGTTTATTCAGAGAGCCTACCAACTACCAGGTTGACTGGCAGCTTCTAGGCCTATGCCAGGACCCCCTGCCCCTGCAGCCTATCAGCACCTGTACTAGAGCGAGACTCCTCACAAAGCTGTCCACCTGGAATGGGTGAGCAGCTGGCAGGAAGGGCGTTTGGAGTGTTTCCAGCTGGGCCCAAGGCACAGACGGCCTCCAAGATCTGCTGCCCATGACCTGGATGTTTGTCTAATTTCTATTCAAGTGTCCATGCCCAGGCTGGCAGGAAACTTCACCTTCAGTCTTTTTGGCATCCTTCAACTCACTACGCAGAGGGAAGGCTGCTTCTGGAGCACCAGGGGGACCTTCTGGTCAGCAAGTCATACTTCACAGCTTGGCTTCTTCAGACCCGAGCCTCCTGTTTGTTCTAGGTTGTTCCTGAGACCTTGGGTCTTGGTCTAGTTTTGCCTGGATAAGCCACAGGCATTTTATCAGCACAGTTTCCTCCTCCAGGACCCAGAGACTCCTGTTCTGTCATCCACGCCAGGCAGGAAGGACTACCTTCGGAGGGGAGGCAGCCAGTCTCCGTTTCTGACCCAGGCACATTAGCCATGTCCTGAACCTTCTCTTCTCCTCGGGGCTTAGGTTTTTGAAAACAAAAGCCAGGATTTGTCCTTGCCTCCCTGCCACCTGCCTCCCCTGAGTGCGGAGAACAGGACCAGCCCCTTGACTGGGGGAAAGGAACGTGGATGGGCAGAGAGAGAATCGGGAAAATAGACTTCTCACCCCAAGCATCAGAGCACCTGCACTTTCACCTTCCGCAGCTGACTTACACCCGTCCTGCCCCTCCCCGGGGCCACACTTCAGCCGATCTCAACCTCCCAACCTCACCTCCACTGCTACCTATTTTGGCAACGGGTGCCCACACTTTCTTTGCACGGGTAACTTAACAAGCCAGGGACACGTGTTTACTGAGCTTCACGGGCATTTCCATCCTGAGTTCCCAGCACCATGGCGGGGTCTCTCAAAACCTGCTAACGGGGTCCTCTCCTGGTGCTGAGGAAACACCCAGACAGCCTGGAGGTGCCACCGGAGGGAGGGCAGTGGGGGAGTCCTGGTCCGAGTTCAAGTCAAGAGAACAGGCTTTGCTTCAAGCAAGTCCTGAGTTCAAACTCCAGCTCTGTCAACTGTGAACTGATTTTAGGCCTCAGTTCCCGTGAATGTAAAATAATAATAGTAACTATTTGCAGGGCTGCTGCCAGGAAGCATGAGAAGGCACACGTAACACTACCCTGCTTTAGGGAAGGGCGAGTAGCCCCGCCCCCCTACTTCAAGGGAGGGCGCAGTAGGCGGGCCCTGCCTCCCTTGTTATTAGCACTATCTACTCCCTGAGCCCCAAACTGCCGCCTCTTCTGGCCCCGTCCTGCCCGCGGGGATCTGAAAAGACAGACAGGTTTGTTATGACAAAGCAGACGTGGTGCAATCCACACCACGAGCCCCTCACGTAGTCTCCCAGTGACATGCCCGGCAAGCTGGTATTGAGAGCTCAGTACATGTCAGGTGTTACATTAGGTGATACTGATGCGGGGACGGCCTCACCTGCGCAACAGAAACACTCTCAGTCCCAACTTGGAAGGTCACAGAGGTTCTTCGAAAACATGACACCTAAGATGAATCTGAAAAAATGAGTCAAAGGTTGCCAGGTGGGTTGGGGGCATGAGAATGGGGAAGATTCAAAACAGTGATTGTAGAGCATGCAAAGCAGAAGGTGGAAATGGAGGAGGGAGCAGAAGGCAGGTCAGATGGAGGAGTGAGCAGGTCAGATGGAAGAGTGAGCAGGAGCCTGGTCAGATGGAGGAGTGAGCAGGTCAGAAAGGAGGAGTGAGCAGGTCAGATGGAGGAGTGAGCAGGTCAGATGGAGGAATGAGCAGGTCAGATGGAGGAGTGAGCAGGAGCCAGGTCAGATGGAGGAGTGAGCAGGTCAGAAAGGAGGAGTGAGCAGGTCAGATGGAGGAGTGAGCAGGTTAGATGGAGGAATGAGCAGGTCAGATGGTGGAGTGAGCAGGTCAGGTGGAGGAATGAGCAGGTCAGATGGAGGAGTGAGCAGGTCAGATGGAGGAGGGAACAGAAGCCAGGTCAGATGGAGGAGTGAGCAGGAGCCAGGTCAGATGGAGGAGTGAGCAGGAGCCAGGTCAGATGGAGGAGTGAGCAGGTCAGATGGAGGAGTGAGCAGGAACCAGGTCAGATGGAGGAGTGAGCAGGTCAGATGGAGGAGTGAGCAGGTCAGATGGAGGAGTGAGCAGGAGCCAGGTCAGATGGAGGAGTGAGCAGGTTAGATGGAGGAGTGAGCAGGAGCCAGGTCAGATGGAGGAGTGAGCAGAAGCCAGGTCAGATGGAGGAGTGAGCAGGAGCCAGGTCAGAATGGAGGAGTGAGCAAGTCAGATGGAGGAGTGAGCAGGTCAGATGGAGGAGTGAGCAGGTTAGATGGAGGAGTGAGCAGGAGCCAGGTCAGAATGGAGGAGTGAGCAGGTCAGATGGAGGAGGGAGCAGAAGCCAAGTCAGAAAGAGCCTTGCAGCGGACACTAAGAACTTCAGACTTTATTCTGAAGCCTCTAAGCAGCCATCAAAGGATGTAAGTAAAGAATTTAATGGTTAATTTTTTATTCACAAGATGAATTCTGGTGTTAGAGTGAGAAATGGGTAGAAAGCAGAAAGCCTGGTAAACAGGAAACAGGTAGGAGGTGATACAATAATCCAGGTGAGATCCTGATGGTCCAAACTGGGCAGTGGTGATGGCAGAGAGAGGATGCATAATATTAATCATGATAAATAGGTAATTTATTGAGTGTTTCCTGTGTGCCAGGCACCACTATTATTCGTAATCTTCAAATGAGGAAACTGAGGCAGAGACGCACACAGATGGCAGAGCCAGGATTCAACTCAAACTGTCTCACTCCTAAGTTCTAATCACTGCCCTATGCTCCTGGGAGATTTTTGGAGAGAATTATCCAACTGGTCACGGGGCTTTGGTAAAAGGAGAAGTCAAGGATTATCTCTAGACTTGGATAGCTGGTTTATAATGGAGAAAAGGATTTACAGAGAAGGATGATGGGCTTGTTCTAGACAAGCTGACTTTCACACACCCATTGACCACCCAAGGAGAGATGTCTATTGGGCAGTTGGCACTTTGGCAGCTGGTGGGAGACTGTTTGTTACCTTTGAATTCTCGGTACCTGGACTGTGATGTAATAATGTGCATTCAATAGTGGGAAAGTTGGAATTCATCCACAGAAACAAGAGTAGATGTGATCACTCGTGGGAAAAATACAATGTGAGATCACTCAGGGAAAGAATACAGTGTAAGAAATAAAGTGGGTCAATAACGGAGCCCTAGAAAAACCAACCTATCAGGAGTAGACAGAGGAAGATCAGCCACAAGGAAGTTCATTCAACATGTTTTAAATCCTCCATCTATAAAAGATGGAAAGCAGTCCTTCCCCTATTGTTATGACATGGTGGGAGGTCAGGAGGGTGACAGAATTGGGAAACAAAACTATTAACAGTGATCAAAGTTATCAACACTTCGTTGGAATATGCATCTAGCCTGTTGTGAGAAAATGCTCAGCAAGACTTCTAAACAAAGGATCACGTGGACAATAAGGAACATGGGGGAGGGCAGAAGGAACAGTCTGGCTAGCCAATGCAAACCCATACAGGGCTCCGCTCATCAGACAAGGCTTGACTTCAACCCCACCCCTGTCAGAGACTTCTAACCACTTCACTCACTGATGAGACCTTGTAGACATAGCATCCCTACCCTAGCTGGGTTCATTTCAAAGGCAGCAGTACCATTTCAAATAGATTTTTACCTGCAAAAATCCCAAATCAATGACTACTGGAATACAAGAGTTTAGGAGAAGAAAGGGATTGTTGAAAAAGGAAAACACAATAAAGGGGTGGATTTATATTATTTTTAGAAATACTGTTTTGGTACAGGGTGAAATGGTCCTTGATTTCTCCTACAGACATATAATACATTATAACATCTCCACCAGTATCTAACAGCTCTGGCCATTTGATTTTATTATGTCTAATCAGTTAATTTTCTTACTGTCATTTTTAAATAGTCAAATATAGAGTTGCCAGAGTTACCAAATAAAAATACAAGATGCCCATTTAAGTTGAAATTTTAGATAAACAACAAATAGTTTTTAGTGTAAGTATCTCCCAAACATGCATGGCCAGAAATACAAGTATAAGTGGACATCTGGTACTTTATCTGTATCTAGTCTAATTAGCCACGGTCTCCCATTGTTTTTAGAGGATTCAACCATGAATCCACCTGAGCTCTGCAGGCCTCTGGTGCTGCACACAGGACAGTTCTGCCTTGCTGGCCGGGCTCCGTGTTGCCCAGGGAAATGGGCTGGGAGGCTGGTTCGCATAGGAGGTGCAGGCTGACTCCCTGGTTCTCCATGTTCATTTCTCTTCTGGGCCCCCAAACCCACCAGGCGAGCCCAAAACTCCAGTGAAGAAATTGTTTGGCCAATGAGGAAATTGCTCAGCCAACTTGAACCTGAGCTCTGCGACAGAAATCAGGGTAATAACTCCCTGTTTATATTTGTACTCTGTGCCCAACTCCCTTCTGCTAATTTTAGCTTCATTTGCCTTTATGTTGTCTTTAACTCCAATAATCAATTTGAGAGTCCCTGAAATGGTGAAAAGCTCCCTAACGGTGGGCCTAGCGAGGAAACCCCTGGGAAACCAGAGAGGCTGGTCCTGCCAGCCCGCAGACAGGGACTGTTCCTCACCCGCCAGGGGAGGCACGGGGACATCATCCACACCAATAGTAATGTCCGTACCGGAAGTCTGAATTGATCTGAGACATTACCAAAGTATCATGTGTCTCTCCACCTCTCCATGAGTTCTGCCAACAATTACTACCCATCACCTTATTTTACCAGTGAGGCAAAACCAACCCCCATCTCATGGAAAGGAACTGGTGTGGGGACCTGGTCACAGAGCTGCGCTTGGTGACAAGCAAGAACATAACTGTTGTCGCCTTTGAAACACTCAAGGCTTTCTGCTCCAGGATGTGCCTCTTCACTGAGCAGAGAGTGCACTTTAATTCCTAATGCTTTGAATAGAGAAAATGTAAGATACCTTTCCCCTTCCTTTCTCTACACTTCATATGGTTCCTTCTATTCCTGAAAATGTTACCATATCTGTGAAGCCGAATCTCGTTCCTTTGATTTTTTCCAGGATGGTCTGAAGGTCTCCGTTCTCATTGGCTACCAAACAATTCATTCTTACTCCTGTTGCTCATTTAGCAATGCTAAATCTTGCTAGGTGTTTCACATCACAAGAGCATTTTGTAATGCATATAGGACAGAAAACTCATCTATGCAAGGTACTGAACCAAGACACCTAACGCTGTACAGAGCGAAATTAAAAATGTATTACTGCACCAAAAATAAAAAGGCAATAAATGCTAATTGCAGTTTAAGCTCAGTTTTATAAGCTCAGACAACTGCTAAGTTGATAACTTGGATACAGATGAAAGAGAGGGATGTGTTTTCTCCTCTCCCTGGAGAGAAACATGCATTATCTTCTCTTCACAGCTTTCCTGCCTCTGACAGCTGAACTTGGCCTTGGGCCAGCGACTGCATCACTTGCTCAGTTAACGTCATGGTAATGAGAGGATCTTTTGCCCCATCAGCTGCAAGTTTTTGCCAAGATATTGGACAGAAGGGCATCACAGTTTAGAAACATTTGTGGACCCCATTCCTCTGAGAAAGGCCGCCCGGCTTCCTGGGCTCCATGGAGCTCACACGTAGGACATCTTTAGGAGGCGGTGTGAGGGGCTCCAGGCTGGCTGGCTCCCAAGCCAAGACATGGCGTTGGCTCTGCTGGACCATTCATGCAGGCAGGAGGGGCTGCGGAACCGCCGGCACTGGGGAGCTAGCTCCCAGGCATCAATCCTCATTTAGGTAGCAGCTTTAATTAATTATGCAGCTTCAGTCAAATCCCTCAGCCTTTCTGAGCCTACCATCTTTCCCCTCAAGGGGTAACAAAGATGCAGAACCACCACCTCTCTGCCATTCTGAGGAATGAGCAATCATCATCCAACGCTGTTCAGGAGTTCAGGAAATGACAGCCGTGGGTACTACACGCGTGAACTCTTCAGCCTCCTTCCTCCTGCCACAGTGTCCATGAGACCCCAGCAAATCCAAGCACAGCCTCGCTGCAGAAGATTTTCTCCACCCCCCAAATTTGTGGAAACAGATCAAGGTCAGGTGAAAGAGGAGGTGAGACTTTGAGAACACATGTTGATATAATACATAGATAAGAGTTTTTGTTTTGCTTTCTTCTTTTCTTATTCCTTGTTTTTATTTTTGTTCCTTTTTGGTGTGACCTGAAATAGTGGTGTGGTTTTTTATTTTTCTTCCCTGGTCTCTGTTTCAATATTTGCAACATAAGGAATCTCCTTTTGAATGCCTGATGGGTTTCTCAAGGCTGACTGTCCTGAACCAAGTTCCCTAAACCAGCCCCTACGGTGGTATTGGCAATTCCATGTCTTCTAGGCTCATCCAGGCTCTTGGGATCAAACTTGACTCCACTCTCTCACAACCCACATCCAACCCATTAGCAAACACATTAGCAACACATTAGCTGGCTCTACCTCCGAAATGTCTACAACCCAACCAGGCCTCCACTCTCACAGACCCCTCAAGGCTGAGCCCAGGATCCCCTCTCCCTGAAGAACTGAATCAACTATAATTGCTCTTCCTGCTTCCCTCTTCCTACCTCTTTACGGTCCAGAGCCTGAGAGATTCTCCTAATATCTGTGTATCGCTGCCTGAAGTCCCTGAAGGCAAAGCATGAGACAGAAGCTCTGTGTGTACATTTTATATTTGAGAATGTGGTTCCAGGGTCCAGGAGTGAGGGACAGACATTGAAACAGGTGGAGTCAATACAAGAAAGTGCAACTTAAGCAACTAATGCTTTGTCCCAGGGGACCTCGTGAAGAGTACTGTGAATACACCTCAGAGCCAAGCACCTGGGGGAAGAAAGGGAAAGAAGAATTGGCTTCCATCTCCCCGTGATCAAGGTTGTTCCAAGTACCTGTTGTCTGCCTACCACCGTACCACTGGGTTGAACATATGTCAGTCTGATGGGGTGTCCCATACAACAGGTTCAGAAGAGCCCAGGGCAGGACATTAGGTATGTGGCACACGGCGGCAGTGAGGTACCTGTGGTAAAATTGCAGGTGAAAAGGGTTTCTTCACTTGAGGCTGAGAGGATCATTTCATGCTGCTACTCTACCCACAATCACCCCAGCTCCCCATCTTCCCCAGGATAAATTCAAAGTCTTCACCATCCTAACCACAGTGTTCTTCTCACTGTGCCTTGCAGACCTATGAAACATGCCCCACCTCCAAGTCTTTGCTCTTACCCACTCCTTGTCCCCACTTGAAAGGCTCTACTCAAATGCCTCCTCATCGGTGAGGCCTCCCCTGACATGACCTTGTGAAAAACATCCCAAGGAATCCACTCAAAACTGTTTTAAAATTTCAAGACCAATATGTAAAAGTCAATTGTATTTCTATACCTTAGCAGTGAATAATTCAAAAATTAAACTAAAACAAATTCTATTTACTATGCCATCAAAAGCAATAACATATTTAGGAATAAATTTAACAAGAGAAGTACAAGACTTGTATACTGAAAACTAAGAAATTGTATCACAATTAAAGACGACCTAAGTAATTGGAAGGATATCTATGTTTATGAATTGAAAGACTTCATAATGATAACTGATCTAAAGATTCAAAGCAATCTTATCAAAATCCCAGCTGCATTTTTTGTAGAAATTAACAAGTTGATCCTAATATTCATATAGAAATGCAGAGCCTTGGCTGGTTTGGCTCAGCGGTTAGAGCGTCGGCCTATAGACTGAAGAGTCCGAGTTTGATTCCAGCCAAGGGTACATACCTCTTCTTTCCTCTCTCTCTTAAAAAAAAAAAAAAAAAAATCAATAAAACATATCCTCAGATGAGGATTAAAACAAAAAACACAGACAATAACAAATGACGGCAAGGATATAGAAAACCTGGAACCCTCATACATTCTTAATAGAAATGTGTAAGTAATGAAGCTACTTTGGAAAACAGTTGGGCAAATCATCAAAATACTAAACATAAAGGTACCATGTGAACCACCAATTCCACTCCTAGCTATTTACCAAAGAGTCATGAAAATATATATCCACACAGAAATTTTTACACAAATGTTCAAAGCAGCATTATTCATAATCTCAAAAAAGTGGACATAACCAAGTGGACCTAACCAAGTGTCCATCAGCAGATGAATGATAAAGACAATGTGCTATATCCATACAATGGAACGTTATTCAGTTTTGGAAAGCATTGCAGTACTGATAAATACTACAACATTGGCGAATCTTGAAAATATTGTGCCAAGTGAAAGAAGCCAGACAGAAAGGCCATGTCGTATGATTTCGTTTATTTAAAATGTTAAGAAGAAGAAAATTCATGCAAACAGAAAGACAATTAGTGATTGCCCTGGGCTGAGATGGGGTGGGGGAAAGGGAGTGACTGCTAATTGGCCAAGAATTTCTATTTGAATAATAAAAATGTTCTAAAATTAGACAGCAGTGATGGTTTTACAACTCTGTGAATATACCAAAAACCACTGAATTACACACTTTAAGGGGTGAATTTTATAGTATGTGAATTATAACCCAATAAAATTGTCAGAGCCAACTGGTGTGGCTCAGTGGTCGAGCATCGACCCTTACACTAAGAGGTCACCAGTTGGATTCCCAGTGAAGGCACATGCCCAGTTTTCGGGCTGATCCCCAGTGCAGGGCAGTGATTGATGTTCTCGCTCATCAATGTTTCTCTCTCTCTCTCCCTCTCCATCCCTCTCTCTCTAAAATCAATAAAGAAAAATATTTTAAAATAAATAAATAAAGATAGATAGATAGATAGATAGATAGATAGATAGATAGATAGATATAAAATTTTGGGGAGAATATAGAGGAACTGAATCTCTCAACCATTACTGGTGGGAATGTGAAATACTACACTTATCCTGGAAAATAGATTGACAGTCTCTTTAAAATTAAACCTACCACCTAGCAACTATACACCTAAGCCTTTATCCCACAGAATGAAATTTATCCACACAAAAATCTACACATAATTGTTAGCAGCTTTATTTGTAAAAACCAAAAACTAGAAACAGCCAAAATGTCCTACAATGGGTGTAAGGTTAAAAAAAAACAAAAACAAAAAAAACTGTAGTACATGCATACCATGAAATACTACTCAGCAATAAAGAGAAACAACTATTGATATGCACAACAACTTGGGTAAAAGTCAAGGAAATTGTGAGTGAAAAAAAGCCAATTCCAAAAGGATGCTTTACACCACTGAGAGGTTGCCAGGGATCAGGGATTCCGGAGGGAGGGGTGAGGGCACCTATAAAGGGGAACTGATCACAAGAGAGTCCTGCAGTGATGGGACAGTTAAGAATCCTGGCAGTTGATAGAGCAATACATATGATAAAATTGCACACACGCTCACACACATACACAAGCACAAAGGAGTACTGGTGAGTGACATCAGAATAAGCTCTATAGATTGCACCAATGTCGATTTCCTGATATTGATACTGTACTATGGTTATACAAAACGGTAACATTGGGGGAGGCTAACTGAGGGGTACTCAGAGCCTCCTTGTATATTTCTTTGTGCCTTCTTGTAAATATAGCATTATTTTAAAATAAAAACATTTTAATATAAAAACAACCCCTCTCTTCAATCCCCATTTGTACCTCCCATCCCTCCCTTTCACAAAAGAAAAACTGAAAAGTAATTTCTTCAGTTAAAAATTTAAATATCAAGCTACAGAGGCTTATTTTGCTTTGCGGATAGGCTTCTGTTTAGATGAAATTATATATTAAATGAAAACATTCTATTAATATAATAATAGGGGGAAAAATAGTTCTATAAAATCACCTGGTCCAAATTAAAAAGTCTATAATTTACATACGTAAAGAAAGCCAAACACAACAGAAAACTGTTAAACAAATTAAAGTTTCTAATCATTTTTTTAATGCTATTGCATGGTAATCAACTGCTTCATTAACTTTAATATTGCATATATGTAATTTTTGCATATCACTTCTCAGTTTAATTTGAACTGATTGTCCACAATTCAAATATAATTTCTCTGGATCTCAAAATGCTTCCAGTGTAAAGACCATTTCCCTCACTAGATATACACACTGACTTAGTTAAGATTTCAGAAAAATTTTTCCTCTCCTTTTTTAAAGGAGTTAAGTGCCCATTTGGATTCAATTCCAACAGGGATAGTTCTGGAAACATTGCAGACCTGCAGAAATGCAATATAAATAAAGCCTGGTAGGGAACTCTTCAAGAGAGGGTATTTGAAAAGAGACTCAGTGAGAAGGGTAGACAGGCTCCGGGCTGCATTTAGGATGATGCAATAGGAACAAAGAAGAACTTTTAGGTTCCAAGAATGAATTATAAACATAGATTCAGAATTCCCTAAAAGGGCCACAGAAATGAATGACCAAAACAAGACTGTTTGGAAGTGTTGCTATTTATAAATACCCCTGGGCACTTCAATTTTCTTCACATGAACATTCATAAAGGTTCATCAAGTTGGTCGTCTGTGCTCTCATTATTTATTTAGCACAATTTCACTCCATCTTCTCAAGCTATCATTTCCTGATGAGTTTTTCCTACTCTTCTCTGTTTTCTCTTCTCCTGCCTTAAACCAGGGGATCAAACCACTCCCACTGTATTCCCAGTGGAGAGAGAGGTCTCACCAGCAGCTCCTTAATGAAAGGCAGATCCCCCCACAAGCCTGATCAGAGTTCTCGCACCCCATCTAGGCTGAGTCCTGATGGGTGGTTGAAGCTCCAGCCCCTTCCTTCAGCTTCCGGCCCCTCCCAGGACAGAGCAAGCACAGGAACACGGAATTGGACCGAGCGTCTGCATCTTCAAAGACTAAGAACAAGGGTTTCTTTCTTCCCCAGGACCCTACCTCTCTTCACGAGGAATTTCTCCCAGGAAAAGCAAGCTTCCTCCCCATCTCAGCAAGCGGTAGGTGAGTTCCTGTCCCTACCTCTGTTGTGACAAGGGAAGAAATAGAGATTAATTTATGGTAGCCCCTCCCACCCCCAATTCAGTTCCCTCCATGCACGGATGAGGATTTTCATATCAAAACTGTTTCACAGCACTGTCTGCCCCTCGCCCCTGCCAAGTGACACAACTTCTAGCGCCCACCGAGGGGCAAAATCCATGATGACCAAAAAAGGGACTACGAATTCAATAAATTTCTAAGTTAATTTGTATTAAATTCATCCCAGAAGCATAGAGTACTGTAACATATTGATGAATCGTGTCTGAGGCCCATTATTTACTTGGTTCGCAGCCAGAATGCGTAGCTGGATCCTTCACAATAATTCTTCACCCCATTCCCAGGATGGAAACCCCTGTTCTGGGGAAAGTCCCTGAAGCAGTGAACTGGAAACTATTTCCTGCGGCAGAAACACGTTAGTCTGGGCTTTTCAAAGCATGGCCGTGGATGATGAATGAGAAATATAAAATATCATAAAAAGAAAGAACGATGTAGAAGCGAGCTGGGGGTTGCGCCGAGACGCCCTAGGGTGTCATTCGCGAGCACCAGCGCCTGCTGGGTGGGGGTACCAGACGTGGGGCCCTGGGTCAAGGCCATCTCGGGTCACAGTACTGCTTGGGTCTCACTCACTCTTTCTCCGAATTCCTGTTTCCTTGTCGCTGTCGTCTCTGGGTGAGCTTGCGTTGGCCACCGTTTTTCATGACTTTCACTGGAAGCCTGACTCTGACCCCTGAAAGAGCGGTGTGAGGTTGGTACAGTTTTGATGACAACCGTGTGATGAGCCAGACGGGGTGGGAATGGGCAGGGCGGGAACACCGCGGACCTGCCTGGTGCTGCACAGTCTCCAGAAGAAAACAGAAGAGTTCTGAGTGCACGGTTTTTCCCTCCTCACTCAGAAGAAAGTAGATCATTACACAGAAATATCCACATTAGCCAACTCAACATATAAAGAAAAACAAACCTTAGATTCCCACCCTTATCTTCATTCACAATCTGCCTGGACAAGCACCACGGAACATCGCATACAATAAAATAAATAGTAATCCAGCTATAAACTCTAATTTTCCCAGGAGTTGATAAGATTCTTCGGTTGTGTGATGGTGGAATATTTTCTGAGCAAACATGCTGTTATGTCTTGTCTACCTCCAGTGGAAATTAATAAATTAATTATAAATCCTCTACATCTACAATTTAGCAGCCTTCTTGTTCTGACTGGCTTAAAAACACTAATACATATATATTTAAAAAATGAAATCAAGAATTTCCACAGAATAAATAATTACTTGAACTTCACATCTTTTAAATGTGCTGGTCCTTTGAGACAGCTTCAGAGGCTAACCCAAACAACACCTCGAGAAAATCATGTACGGGGAGGGTGGGGGAGGGTTTAGCTTGAAATTAAATTATTGCCCTTGGTGCCTATGTTCCAAAATAAGAAGCAAAGAAATGCAAGTAGTATGGGAAAATAATTCTAAGAGAACTTTAGTAATTTTTTTTTTTTATCCTCACCAGAAGACATTTTTTTGTATTTTGTTCAGATAGAGCGGGAGGGAGGGAGGGGGAGAGAGAGAGAGAGAGAGAGAGAGAAAGAGAGAGAGAGAGAGAATGAATCATCGATGTGAAACAAACTGCAACCAAGGTACATGCCCTTAGCAGGAACCGAACCTGGGTCTCTCTGGACTGCAGACCAACGCTCTAACCGCTGAGCCAAACCAGCCAGGGCAGAACTTTAGTACTTTTAAACAAAGATTAAGAGTTTTAAATATGTGCAGAAATATAACCTGGAGTTCAGGTAATATTTCTCATCAAGGCTAATCCTTGACAAAATAAACTTTTCCCAGTTTCTCATGGCATGAAAAATGTTAATAAAACTTGGTTTTATTTTCTCATGAAAGGTCTATTTTAAGCTACCTATGTTCTCTAAAATAATTTTATAGGTCAAGTAAATTAATCATTTTCATAAAATATAATTATGGAAAATAAAAATCATGAATTCTAAATTAAATTAAAATAAGCCATGTCTTTATTAAAAAGGATTAATTCTTATGAATCTGTACCAAAAAATTTTAAAGTCATCTCTCTAGTAAACACAAAATATTGACAGAATTGTGTTTTTCTGTACTGCATAAACATAAATTAGCATAATTTCCAAACTCCTTAGTTAACTTGGAGAACTTTGACTGATATTAAATTGAGAAATGTTGGGTTACTTGAACAATCCTTTAAAATTTAAATTCATAGAAATAAAGAGAATACAAAGCACCAAGCACAGATATATAGATATATACCTCTTTTTATGCCTTACAGAGACCATCAGTTAGTAGGTGGACAAGGTGTGCAGACACCTCGGGCACACTAGCATAGATGTTCATTTTTCCTGCCTCGGGAAGGGTGAAATGGATGAGGATGACCACGCACATGAATGCCGTGGATGCCACTCTGCAAGGTGTTGTGCTGACAGACTCTTCTCAGCGACCTGCCTCCCAGAATCAATTTTTTAAAAATCTTTAAAAACAACAACAAAAAAGTAACTGCATTCTCTGAACACCTCACAATAGACATGCACAAATGCTAAAAGCAAGCACTCAGGGACTACTGTCCTTGAGATCTTACAGAATGGATTTATGCATACTGCAAAACAAATATATTACAACACATCCAAAACAATTCACAATCACTTAAAAAAAAATATTTTGACCTCAAAGAAATTGGTAGAAAGTCTTAAAACAACAAGACGAAGATAGGCAAGAAAAAGACTACTATTATGTGCAAGGTACTGGATTCTTGAATTGAGAATCAGTGTCAGTCCTCACTTCCAACATCACATCGAAAAAGTGTGGTGGAAACATAGGTCACCTTCAATATGAAGGATGTGAGTTGTACACGCTGACAACATTCTTGAAGACACAACAGCATTGCAGGAGGAATGCCAGTATACAGAGTGGACCTTCTTAAGAGGTGAAACACTCATGAGTTATCAGATGACTTCAGATATTTGGGCTAAGCAACTACAATATTCTGGTTTAATCTGCACCTGTAAAGGGAAGTCCGTTGCCTCAGTTGAAAGTTGAAACCAATATAAGAGCTCAAGACTCCACTAGGTACAATCATCACAAAGAAATATGGATGCATTTGTCAAACAATGGATGTGATTTGCCTAGTGGTGTATGTAGGCAAAAGGATAATTATTTTGTCCTAAAGTTTGATCATGTCAGAATATGAAAAGAAACAGTGAAAAGAAAATGAGAGTATACAATGAGTTGCAGAAGGTCAGGAGGGAAATGAATTATATTATCTCCAGTTTTATAATATCTATAAAAAATGAGTTTGAAAGACGTACTAAGAAGTATTAAAACGCTTACCAAAATTGGCTTAATTTTAATAGGTTTGTTTGTAAGGTGGAATTCAGGGATTGACAACGTTTTTCCTAAAGAGCCACATAGGAAATACTTTGTTCTGTGGGCCACAGGTCTCTGTTACAACTATTCAATTCCCCTGTTGTAGCTTTAAAAGCAGCCACGACCACAAGTAAACAAATGGATGTGGCCAGGTTTGACCCTCGGGCCCTAGTTTATAGACCCCAGAGATAGATAAAAGTCTGTGGATTCTCAAAAAAATAATAATAAAAGTTACACAGGTGGCATACAAAAATAGTACAAGTGTAGTTTTCTGCCTGTGAAAATGACAAATTGATCTTTGAGTCACCATTTGCTCTTAACAAGAAACAGTGAAGATCGTTCCTTCCCTATACTCAGCAGCCTCTTAACTCCCTGCACTTGACTTGTTCGTGAAATCAATTTTAACAGAAATCCACTTTCGAAAGAGCCAGTATTTCTAATAACTATAGGTACAAGTTGCTGTGGTTACTTGCTTTCTTGTCTGAGACTGGTTTTTTCTTGCCTTTAGGCACCTGTGACTTTGGCTCATACCTTATTTCCTTTGACAAATATTTTGGGTATTGCCTTCTCCAATTTAAGCCCCACATTCAAAATAATTCAGTCTTTATAATCTAACTAATTTAGGGAGTCTCCAGATTGGATAATATCAAAGATATGCTCCCCCACATTCTAGAAGAAGAACTACTGTAAACAATTAGATATAGAATTGGAAAGTCTTCACATTTTTCTTACCTCCACATTATCAAAGTCCACAATAATGAAAGAGCTAGAGTATCAGTAGGGATGTTCAATCTCCCTAAGTTAATTATATACAAGTAAATCTTATTAACATGAACCTGCTTTGGAACTGAATATCCTTCAGGTTGGATAGGGATATACTGATGGTCATGTACAAATAAGGGCACAGTAACTCCCAACAAATGAATTTTTGTAATTAAAATTTTGCTTCTCAGTTTAAACACCCTTGCCAATTAGGAACAATGATAACACTCATATTAAGGTATGACTTAAAAGGTCCTGAAAATTTATCAATGCCCACCTTGTCCACAATATAGTTTTACTCTAGGGGTAATTATTAATTTCTTGTAAATTCCATAATGTTTGCAGATCAAGAGAGGAGTCTACTATCCCTCTTTCTGATATTGTTATTTGTTATAATAAATTGACTTGAGCCATTCGGTCTTATCCCTGACAAGTGTTTTTTTGCTTTTCCCTCAAAGTTGCCTAAAGGTTCCCGCAATAAACTATAGAACAGAAATGTGAGCCTTCTGGAAGAAATATCAAAGGAGCCTCAGTAAATCCCAGGTTCTCTTAACTAGTAATATTAAAGTAATAGACCAAGCATGTAGGTTTGAGCGTGTAAGCTGACACTCTCATCATCAACAAACATCTGTCCGTCTGCACCAGAGGTCTGCATCAGTAGTTCCATAACTCTTAGTCCAGAAGCAGACGAATTCATGAAAGTAGGCTGCTAACTAACCTAAGATTAGCAAAGCAAGAATTAATTGCCTAGGGACAAATAAAACTGACTCGGGTATGATTTATGGTGTATTTTCAATGGGCATATGAGAAAATCTTTTAATTTCTTTTTGATCTGTCTCTAAACTTCAATTTAATAGGCTGTGCATATATTAAACTAGAATGAAATACTCTAAAGTGGTATTTTGTTTCAACCAAACTCTCAAAATCTTTGAAAGATCTTCATAAAATTATAAGCTAATAAATAAAAAGAAAAATCTAAGATATGATTCTGGAAAAAGTGACATAAATCGAATAGCTTTTTCTACAAAATAACTCAAAAGAGGGATAACCGTAATTAAATATTATGCGAAGTGCTTTAATAAATCTTTACTTGCCAGGATCATATTATTTACATAGATTTAGTAAGAACATGCTCTCCTTTTTCCAAGAATATAATTGAAAAGTTCTCATTTATAACCTTAACCATGCTAGAAATGTCACATAGAAGAACAAATCTAATTTAATTGACCGTGATAAACCTATGATTAAAGTGCGGTAACTATACATCATATGTGAAAATGATGCCTATGCATTTTGTACAAAAAAATTTGACTTGGCTCCTGTTTAGTGGCTTATGAAATCCTGGCTTTATTGATGACAAAGAATGGCATGTCCTGGCCGGTCAGGAACAGAGAACTGTAGGAAGCCCCTGTAGTTATAGGTACTGCAGGAGAAACCTGGGAGAGCAGGATTAGACAGTTCTTGGTTCCTGGTCTCGATAGTCAAATGAATAAGGGCAATTAAAATACTTCCAACACATAAAAAGGATATTTATCCCTGAAGGCTTTATGTAGCTCTCAGGCAGAAACTAACTCTCAAGCCTAGTATCCTAAAGCTCTAGTTTTATTAACCACATCTTCATAAGGAGGTTTTTGTGCATTAAGCAATATCCCATGTTATACCTATGTTTGTAAAACCAGCCAAATACAAAATCAAATTAATTATGTGCATCATAAAAGTGCCTAGCAGACGTATGTGTCCAAATCTGCACCTTTTCCAAATACGTAAGGACGGGGAGGGTCTTGCTCTGCCTCATGTGTGAGCAGACTGTCCCCTCCGCCAGCAAGCACTGTGCACCTGAGGACAATAACGACAGAAGTGAGTCACGACTGTCCTGCCTAGTTCTGATTCTCAAAGTAAATGAGACTTTGAGTCAGTAGATGATGATTCCTTAAAAAAAATAACAAAAAAATAAAATAAAATAAAAGCACTCATTCCTAACTTCTCAAGTCCTGATATCTCCAAATACAGAACCACCTTTGAGGATATGATAATTGAGTGAGAAAACTGCTGTTTTCCCACCATGAATATATTATAGTACTCTCGGTAACTTTTCTGTCTTTTCTTTAAGTAACTGTTATGTATTTTATTTGGAGAGTCATTTTAAAAGCCTGGACTCGCTTGCAAAATCTCTTTTCAGGTAAACTCCCTTCCTGTTCTCAACGCCTCTGTCTCTGGCTTCCGCCCACATTGGCAAGCCCCGCCTTCTCTGTGTAGCCCCTACAGAGTAGCTTTGACAGATTCTGTGGGAGCCTGCCTCAGATACCCGGACCTAGCTCCACTGCACCTGGCACAGCTCACCGGGATGTCTCCTCCAGGCCCCAGAAAGCCTTGAAGAGCCCTGAGCCTCTGTCGTTGACACCTGCTGGTGACACTCAGCCATCTCGCTGGCACCACCAGGTTGTCATCCCTGTTCAGCTCCCCGGGCTTTGTTCAACATAAATGCTCCCCTTCCAGCTCAAAAATGACCCTGAGAAGGAGGAACGAGAAGGCAGGCTCCGAGGCGGTCTTTGGCTATTCAATCAGCCCAAACGTAGAGAATCCTCAGCGGATTAATCTTCTATTTCCTTTCCATTATGACCCTGTCTGTTGAACAGTCACTCTGCCTCTCAGCTGTTACCTGCCTCTTCAGAAAGTTAATGCAGCTTCCAATTAGATTGTTTTCCCCCTGTTAATCTTGGTTCTGAAACCAGATGACTGCTCTACCTCAGCTGTCATCCCAGTAAGCCGGGTCTCAATTAGCCAGCCTAGAGGAGATTACCATCTTGTCGCTTCGCTGTCCAGACATTCTGTCATCTCCTGGAGCGTGCCAGCCCCCTTCCTCCCCTCTTCCCTCCCTCCAAAGTGCTTTTGCTAAAACTGCAGCCCACGATGTCTCGGGCTGCATTAGCCTTTTCCTGTAGGTCCGGACACAATTAAACACTAGGAGTCTTAGATGAGTTTTCTGCTGGTGCTACCAAGGTCTGTAACTGTCCCGGGGAGACCTAGTGTGAACCTGTGAGCCAGGGGAGTTCAGATGGAACTGGAAAACCCAAAAGCAGACTTTTGTTTTAAAAATACAATTTTTAAAAGAAGGAGAAATCAGTTTCCCACTTTTAATAATGAGAGACTGATTGAACGCCCTTTTTTTTTTTTTTTTTTTTTCAGTAAACCCCACCTAAGACGTCAACTTAAAACTTTTAGAGTTCTAATAAAATAGTGTAGATGACTACAGAGTGAAATCATAGGGTACAATATAAACAAAGTTTTTATAAAAATAAAAATTTTGAGTTCTATTCCAGTTCTGCCAGTAACTGGAGTGACCTTGAGTAGAACCACAGTGTGACCATAGTTTGTTGGTTTACAAGATTAGGGATCTTCTGTTAGACTTAAGAGTTAAAAAAATAAACTTATTCTCTTTATTCTATTCTGAAATCACACTCAAATGAGTACGGAGAAAGGACGTGGACAATGAGGGATGAGCAGACAAGAGATGTCCACAAAAATAGAGAAGCTGGAATATGGGTGGAGGAGTTAGAGGAGATACGAGAGTCAATACCAAATGCCGTCAGAGAGGGATGAAAGTGAGAATCAAGCCATTTCACACTGCAGACCCTCAGAAAAAGTAAAACCCTGGAGACAATAAGAGACACAGATGGTAGGATGAGGAGGAAGGTTGAAAAAAGCAGATGTGGGGGTGCATTGAAAGTCATTGGCAGAAAGTTAAACCCACCTCCAGACTACCTGTCTTCCCCTTCCAATGTAGGACATTAGAGCTTTATTGTAGGGGAGGTGGGGGGTGAATCAGAGTGTCTCCAGACCCCGGGGTACCAGGTAGAGCAGAGGTATCTACTGAAAACTGAGGCTCAGTTGATAAAAGGAAGACTACAAACCAAACCAGAAGACCCCTGGCCCCCTACTCAGCATCAAAAATACCCAGCCAATGAGAGAGCGGCCAAGCAAGAGATATTGGTAGATTCTTCTCTGGAAAAATCAAATGGTTCCAAAAAATGACTGTAGGAGATGGGGGGAAATCCTCTACTCTCTTAGACTCAGTGGCTGGGTCTGCAAAATAAGCTGACAAAGAAACATATAAAAAGAGAACAACAGAATTTATTAACAAGAATTTATAACATATATGTGATGAGTCACTTAAAGGGGTGTTCAGAAATGGAGACTCAGGTAGCTTCTTAACAAAGAACAATAAATTTGTGGAGAAGTGACAAGACAAAGGAAAAGAGATGAGGCTTTAGAAATGGCCAACTGTGGGGAGATAAATATATGAGGAACTAACAGAAGATCAGAGTTTTCAGTGATTTGCTACATAGATTCCTCTGGGAGCCCATTTCTGGCTTGATAAGAGTCTGGAGCTCTCTCCTGGTGAGTAAGAGTTCTGCCCTTCCTGATGGGGAGAGGGGAGCATCTTCACAAACTCATGCCCTGCTTTTAGACAAATATGGGTGATTTCTTATCATTATAAGGGTAATTTTCTCAGATTTGCTTTTTTTCCCAATTGCCTTCAACTCAAAACAATCCTTATACCCAAGAGGAATATTTTCAGATGACTTGTTCTGATACTTTATATGACCCATAAAATAACCCATAAGTGCTGAGTATTTGGGTTTCCCAAAGAGAGTGCCAATCATTCTACATGAACTCGGTCAAATGACAAGTACACATACACATGCTTTCAGTCAACTTTTGACCACACTGCTCCCAAATATGAATACACCAAAAACATCCGTGGATATCTGAGGAGATCCTCACATGAAAGACTAAGACTCAAACATACAAAGAAAAGAAACTCAAAGGAAACAGAGATACTGTAAGCAATAGCAAAAAAGCTAAAAATAAATAACAAACCAACATAAACTATAATTAATAGTATCCACAGTAAAAGAAGACACTGTATCCCTAAAACAAGATTAGTGTATGGAAGGAAGAGAAAGAGGGAGGGAATGCAGAGGGGGAAGGGGGGATAAAGAAAAGAGGGGGGGAAAAACAAGAATAAGAAAGATCTCTGCCAAAAATAATAATGATTACTGTTAAAATTCAAAGAAGAGTTGGTAAGTGAAGTGGAGAAAAATCTCCAAGAAAGTAGACCCAAAAGACAAAGAAAATGAAACATCAGAAAGAAGAGATTAGAGAACTATTCCCATGACCGAATCTGATTAATAATTCGAGAAAGAGAAAATGAAATTATTATTAAATAAATAATACAAGGAAAGAACTAAAGAACATGAATTTCCAGCTGTGAAAGAAAGATCCTCCTTAGAAGAATCAAGGGTCAGAATGGCACTGGGCTCCCCGACAGAAACAGTGAATGTCTGAAGGCAATGACAACACCCTCAGAAGTCTTACAGAGAGTGATTTCTATGATTCTATTCCGGGGAAGTAAAATCATCTCAGACATACAATGTCTTTCGAAAGTTACCTCAATGTATGCTTTCTCAGGAAGCAACTGTATCAGTTGGGAATTGTATAGTTGCAAAGCTAACTAAAGTCAGCTTAAACACATAAAGGTCTGTTCTTTGTCTCTCTAGTAATACGCCTAGAGATAGGGCATCAGGGCGGCATGTGATCCAAGAAATCGTCGGGGACACAGTTCATTTTGTTTTTCTGATTCCTGTTATCAGTACATTCATCCTCGTGGTCACTATATCGCTTTCAGAGCACCAGCCATCACACCCGCATTTCAGGCAGAAGAGAGGGAGGAAGAAGAAAGCAGCGAGGACAAAAGAGCTGTCTGAGAAATCCTGCCACCGACCACACCTTTCCATAAGGGAGCCTGGGAAGCAAAGCTTTGTTGTTTGCTGACCCAGTAACAGAATGAGAATGACTCCAGCAGCCAGTAAGAAGAGCATAATGGATATTGGTTAGGTAACTAGCCGTGTAATGAAAGATATGCTCCACCAAAATGAGGGGACACACCAAGAGAAAAGGGGACATGGTACTTGAGACAGAGATGAGCTAACACAGTGGGGGGCCAATGGAAAGTCCCGACACGACAGCCAGCCGGTCCGGATGGGGGCCTCCTGGAGACACGTGGCTACACTGATGGGAATTTCTGATGTGCCTAACCAGGTAGAAGAATCTTTGAAGCTTTTAAAATTCTGGTGGATAATGTAATAGAAAGCTAAGTAAAAGAATGGAAAAAAGTTGCACAAGGAAGGAAATGTAATCATAGCATACACCTTGGTTCATCGGTGAACAGTGCATTTTCATAATAAGAACACAAGCCAGTCAGAGAAAGATAAGTGTCACATGATCTCACTTACTTGTGGAAAATAATGAACGAAATAAGCTGACGAACGAAATGGATCCAGAGGCATGGAAGTAGGGAACAGCGGGAAGGGGCACGGGATGGGAAGAGATAAACCAAAGAGCTTATATGCATGCATGCATAACCAGTGAACACAGGCACTAGTTTAGGGAAAGCTGGACGGGGTGGGAGAGGGAAGGAGGGTGTCAATGGGGGGGGGGGAAGGAGGGACATCTGTAATGCTTCCAACAATAAAGAAATTTTAAAAGATCATAAATTTAAAAAGAACATTCAATGAAATAATTTTTAAAATTCGGATACAGTCATAAGCAGGAAAGAGGGCCGATGGCACAGTGGAGCTGCCAGTGTGGAAGCCCCGTGGGAAGCCAGCACCAGCCATCATTCAGTCCCAGACAGTGAGGCTGGGTTTGCCTCGAACCCGGGTCCCTCTCCTTCCAACCCCTGGAGGACTAGGGAGACGGGTCAGAGTCAGCACCCAATTCTCGTCTTCTGTCCAAACTTCTCCAGCCTCTCCAGCCTCCTCTGGTCCTCAGCGCACACCGACTACTAAGCCCCGCTCTGTCTGTGCATGCTGGTGAGTAAGGCCACGTCGTCTCTCATCAAAGAGAGGCTTTGAAAAAAAAACAAACAGCCCGGGCGGTGTGCTCAGTGGTTGGGCACTGACCCAGGCACCAGGAGGTCGCTGGTTTGATTCCCGGTCAGGGCACATGCCCAGGTTGTGGGCCTGATTCCCAGTGGGGGTCATGCAGGAGGCGGCCAATCGATGTTCTCTCATCAATGTCTCTCTCTCCCTCTCCCTTCGTCTCTTTCAAAAATCAATGAAGGAAAAAAAAAATAAGCCCTTCGCCCTGGCCGGTTTGGCTCAGCGGTTAGAGCCTCTGCCTGCGGTCCCGAGAGACCCGGGTTCGATTCCCGCTAAGGGCATGTACCTCGGTTGCGGTCTGTCCCCGGCCCTGGTTGGGTCGTGCGGGTGGCAGCCACTCGATGTGTCTCTCTCTTTCTTACATAGATGTTTCTTGCTCTCTCTTCCCCCCTCTCTCCTTCCTGCTCTATCTGAAGATAAATGCAAAAAGTGTCCTGGGGTGAGGATTAAAAAAACAAACAAAAAAACAAACAAACTTAAAAGCTAATGGATTAAGTGTCCTTGCCCATGCTGTAAGCTGTACACTGTTCCTGGTGTTAACGTCTTCCAGCCAAAACCACCAGGAATACACTTGTAGTCAAACAGTTGAGTCCTTTGCTTATTATAATTTTTTTTAAAAAAATTTTTAAGCACACCATGGGGAACTGTAGTGCATCTCAGTCAGAGGGGTTACAAAGACCTTAGAATAAGATTTTGGCTTGTGTGAGGTGATTTGGGGGAAGGTTTAAAGAAGCCGAGATTTGCTCTGAGTTGGCTGCTGCAGGAAGCCAAAGTGAGTTCATTCTAACTTTGGGTCTTAATCAATCTCATCTGGAAGGAGTGACGACTAGACCAAAGCTAGAGCCGTGCTTGGTCAAGAACAGCAGTCACTCACATTAGCCAGGAGAGGGGATGGCTGATATCTGGTGGTCTAGACACGGTCCATGGGTCGCCAGGACACACAGAGGCTGTGCAGCAGTCTTTTTTGTCTTGGTCCACCATGACCAGAGTGGCCTGATGTCGCTGTTCCGTGCCACTGTTCATGTGCAGCAGGACTCCAAGGCCTGCTTGGTAGTGCCATGGGGTACTGCCAGCGGCTGCTCTTCTCTGTCTCACTGGTTAGCTGAAAGGTTTGCAAATGTACTATCAATTATGAATTTCATGGGCCTGCCACATGTGGCCTGAACTTGGCACTGCAGTTTGTCCCTGATTCAGTTCCATGTACCTAATTTCAATCAGTAAAAACTCAGAGGGGGAGTCCTGTGATGGATGCCTCAGCACCCAACATATGAGGAAACCTTGTGAGCAAATACAGGGGCCCAGCATTTGAGGTGCCAAGTGCTACGCTGGCGCCACGGCAGTCGCTGGACGATACATGCACCTTTGTACGTCTGGACAGCAGCTGGACGTGGCTCTGGGTACCGCAGGCTCAGCCAAGCAGGTACATCCCTGGAAGGGAGTTTCTTCATTCCAGGGAAGGCTCACCTCCAAGCAGGCAAAGCTTTAATAAACAGGCTTTTTAGCTGTAGGTATATGGAATAATTTTTGCCACTCAGCAAGTTTTCTCTTTTTTAAAATGTGTCTTAGCCAGAACTACTATAAATTACAAAGAGTACCTACATTCCCCACAAGCCTCAGAACATTAACATGCGAGTCGGATCCTTAAACCCTCAGTGCCGGGCATCGGAGGAGGCATGGGAACAGCTGCCCCCGATTAGGTTGCTGTGTGAAGTCTGGAAGGTCTACTGCACGAAGTCCATGAGACGTGGCAGATTTTACCAAAGAGCAAATACAGAGGAAACCCGTGGCTGGGGTGAGAGGGGTGGAGTGATTGTCACCAAGGAAATAAAGTCATCTTCTTGGAGTGCAAATCAGGGGAAAGTCCACGGAATTTATTTCAAATCCAGTCTTAGAAGGGAATTAAAAGGACTTTAGCAGGAGCATGCTGTCTCTGCAAATTAGCTTTACTCGTGACTCAAGGGAGAATCAGATCAGCTTAAGAAACAAATTTTAGTCTTTCAGTCAGAACCCTGGCTGTGGGAAAGGACATGGAAAAGGAAAACAAAAAATAAATAAATGAAAAGATACACTGATTAAACTCTTGAGATGAAAGACTTGCCCTAGGAGAAAAGTCAGAGGCCACAAAGGCTAGAGATCTCAAGACAGATCTGAAAGGGGAAAAAGGCTACACTCAGACCTAACTGCTCAAAAAGGCACAACTAGAGCAAGTGGGACATTTAATTATTACCTTTAGTGATATGGGGGGGGGGGTGTTGGGGCCAAGGTGATCCAACAGAGGAAGACCGGGAGACACAGAGAGCGAGGGAATGAGGGCCTGTGGACTCAGGGCTCAGAAAATCTCAGGGTCAGGTGGCAAATTAATAACAGTGAGGCAACTACCCTTGGATGACAGGGACACTTACAGGAGATACGCAGGCACTTGATGATTTAGAAGGGGAAGACCAGGAAGACCAGTATGAAACACTTCAGGAATTAGTAAGTGAATCTCAAGATCTGGAGGCAGAGACAACCTGCACAGTGAGGAAGGGCCTGAGCTATGGAGAGCGTTAGGGGTCGGGGAGGAAGGATGCTAGAAGGTGAGGCCCAGCAGAATAATGACAGCTTGACTCCCAGCCTGGGTGAGAGGCTGGGCCTAGGGGAGGACACCTCCTAGTGGGATGACCTGACTTGGGAGGGACGGGGGTAGGTCTTGTTTAAACAGTGGAGAACCCCATGGGGGCTCCTGCGAGGCAGAGACTGAACCAGCCTGAAAGGAGAGAAGTTATGTGTTTCCTCAACATGATGAGCTGGGGGCTGGTGCCATGAGACTCTTGTGAGTCCTGCTGACGGCCTAGGAGCAGGTCAGCGTGAGGAAGGTGGGGCACTCTGGGGTGTGCCCAGGCTGTCAGGGTGCAGAGGGAAGCCAGACTTCGCAGAAGGAGGCCCTCTTGCTGTAAAGTAAAACGTGAAAGCAGAAATTGGGGTATTAATCTTTGCACTCCAATGAACAAGTCCTAGACTTTAGCTTTGAAGTCTTGTTGGCCTTTAAGAATGAGGGTAAGTGAGTGTTCGATTTGAAGACGCTGGCATCCTGCTGGCACTGTGCTTTGGCCATGTTTGTGTTGGCTGGAGTTCAGGCCTTTTACTCAGTGCTGGTGAGCAATGTTGACTTCGTGGCTGGACGAAGTGGATTTAGGATATAGAGAGGAGATGGATTTTTGGCCTGGGGTACAGCATGGCCTTGGAGCCACTTTAAATAAAGCCCCATCCTGACCCATGTCAGAGGGCATTAAGCATTGGCCCCAGGTTTGGTGATTAGTGGATAAAGGGATCCAACTCTTCCCAACCCCAACCAGATTACCCTGCATCCTGTTTCAGACTGGCCACCCACAAAGAATAGTGTTTACATTTTTAAAGGGTTGGGAAGTGAACAAACAAATGAGAAGAATATGCAACGCAGACCATGTGTAACCCCTAAAAACTCAAATATTACTATCTGGCCCTTACAGGAAAAAAAGCGCTGACCTGAGAGAAAGCATTTTCCTCTCTCCACGTCCCCACCTCGGCCCCCCACGCACCCTTCCCTGGGACACGCATCGGCCGGAGGGCACTGGCAGTTGGGCTCTGTCCCGCGTAAGAGCTGATGTCATCATGGGGATGTAAAGCGCAGCATAAGGAAAACAGTCAAAATATTGTAATAACTACGGTGCCAGGTGGGTACTGGAAATATTGGGGGGAACACTTTGTAAAGTATGTGACTGTCTACCCACTATGCTGTATACCTGAAACTAACACAAGATAATATCGAATGTCAACTGTAATTGAATTTTTTTTTTTAAAGAGCTGATGTTATTTTGCCTCAAAAGGAGCAGCCATTCCTTCCCCCCCACTGTCGGAGCCCTGTGTTGCCTGGTGAGTGGGTTTATGAGACTGTGGGCTGGACAAGGGTCTGCTCTACCAGTCAGCTCTCCCTGGTGAGCCCCTCGGTCCGGACTCCTGGGGAGGTAGGAGCAGGGAACCGTAAAGTAGCCATAGGTCCGAGCTGTATCCTCCATGCACACGGTACCGAGGAGCCCCCAGGGGTGCTGAGCACACTCCTGGCCATCAGCAAAGATGATTGCAGGGTTCTTGGCCAGTGCCCGTGGCCGCCTTCACCTGACTGGGACCGGCTGGGTAAGCAGGCTCCATCCTCCCGTGGCTTCGTTCATGAGCACGGATCCTTGAAGCCCTTCTATAAACTTGAAGGAAAATTGAGAGAATTCCTTGGGGGAATATTATTTCCTTCTTCCCCTGAGAGATGCGCATGTTGCTATGAAGAACATAATAATTATGTAATTAAGTGTATAGAATTTGATGTGCTTAGGCCTGCTCAGTCACTTTCTGTCCTATCAACCTCTGACAAATCCCTTTGACATGTCTGTGACTCAGTTTTCTCCTCTGTCAGAGGTTAATAGTAGAACCACAATAAATAACACGCTTTTAAATGCAATTTACGGAAAGCTCAACTCAAAACTAACTGAACAATAAAAGAACTTATTGTCGCACGTGCCTGGTATTTCGGAGGTTGAGCGGACTTCGGGTTGGTTGACGCCGCCGTGCCATCGAGGACCTCCATTCTTCTTTTTCTGCTCCACCACTGTCTGCTTATCCTACAGTTACAGGATTGCAGATTGTCCTTCACCTGAAGAATCAGTGACAGGACAAAGTCAGCTGAAGGTGGGGCACAGAGAGAGGGAAGGGGTGAAGTGTAGCCGTCTCTCAGTGCCCCATCCACATCTCTCACCCTGACTACTTCAGGGCATATGGCTCAACTTCCAATAGCCAGCACACGCATTGTGCTGAGAGCGTTGTCTGGCTTCCAGAGCGTGTTGGGACAGAAGAGGCAGGTGCAACACATCCATCTACCCAGCTCCCTCAACACGGGTAACACGGAAGCTTCTGCTCTAGCACTCACAGTGTCCCAGCAGGTTTAGCATCAGTCACCCAAGGTGCTAGCTTGCTCATAAAGCACCCATACGGGCTACCGTCTTTTCTCTTACTTCTCCATTCCCCCTGATGGTGTTTCCTACACCTTCAAATCCCTCTTCTTCCAGGAAACTACTTAAGATAGTTACCTTCAGAGTTGCTAGGAAACCAATTCATTACTATAAACCTTGCAAAGGAAAGAAACAAGCATTTGCCCTGCCTATCCTATATAAGATGGAATTACCTTAACAAATATTTAACAAGGAAATGTCTTTTTGTAGAACTCCTCCAGCTAATAAATGAAGGAGAAATGATTGAATTAAATATCATCATTTGCTGAAACTAGACTACCAACTTACACCATACACAAAAATAAACTCAAAATGGATAAAAGACTTAAATGTGACTTGTGAATCCATAAAAATCCCAGAAGAAAATGTAGGCAACAAAATTTCAGACATCATACACAGCAGAATTTTCACTGATACAACCTCTAAGGCAAGAGAAACAAAGGAAAAAATTAATACATGGGACTACATCAAACTAAAAAGCTTCTGCACAGCAAAAGAAACAACCATCAAAATGGAAAGGGAACCCACTGTATGGGAGAGCATCATGGCTAATGATAAATCAGATAAGGGGTTAATTTCCAAAGTATATAGAGTGCTCATACAACGAAAGGAAGACAAAGAACCCAATTAAAAAATGGGCAGAGGAGCTGAATAGACACCTCTCCAAACAGGACATAAAAATGGCCAAGAGACATATGAAGAAATGCTCAACATAACTAATCATCAGAGAGATGTAAATTAAAACAACAATGAGGTATCACCTCACACCTGTCAGAATGGCCGCCATCAACAAGTCATCAAACAACAAGTGTTGGTGAGGGTGTGGAGAAAAGGGGACTCTAGTACACTGCTGCTGGGAATGCAGACTGGTGCAGCCACTATGGAAAACAATATGGTGTTACCTCAAAAAATTAAAAATTGAAGTGCCATTTGACCCAGTGATTCCACTTCTAGGAATATATACTAAGAAGCCTGAAACACCAATCAGAAAGAATGTATGTATCCCTATGTTCATAGCAGCACTATTTACAATAGCTAAGATCTGGAAACAGCCCAAATGTCAATCAATAGATGAATGGATAAAAAAGCAGTGGTACATATACACAATAGAACACTATGCACCTGTAAGAAAGAAAGATCTCTCATCCTTTGAGACGACATGGAGGAACTTGGAGAGTATTATGCTAAAGGAAATAAGCCAGCCAGAGAAAGACAAGTGTCACATGATCTCACTTATTTGTGGAATATAATGAACAAAATTGACCCAGAGACACAGAAGTAGGGTTCAGACTGACAAACTTCAGAGGACGGGGTAGAGGGGTGGGAAGAGATAAACCAAAGAGCTTATGCATATAAGCATAACCAATGGATATAGACAACAATGCTTGGTCGGGGAGGGGAATGGGAGGAGGATATCAATGGGGGGAAAGGGAGAAACATCTATATCAAAAATAAATTAATTTTTAAAAAATAAGTAAGTAAATATCATCATTTGCAACTCCAAGGGAATTATTGAATCCAAGCAATGATCATCAATGACTCCTAACTTCAAAACTGAGAGACAGTGGGACATTGTAATACACCTCCTATTGGAAACATACAACGCTACCTGTGACATAGCCTTATCCCAAAATTCAGCGCCAAATCTGATCAAGCCTATAGAACTACCAGTTTACAGGAAATGCAAAGAATAAGGAACATAAACTCCACTCCAGGGAAACAATCAGCAAGATCCAAACTGTGAGAACTCCGCAAGACAAACCAACCAATTTCTTCTACTAAACACGTGCACACACATACACACACAAAAGATAAAGGCAACTGGAGAATCAGTAGACTCCAGAGACATATTATCCTGCTGCAGGGCTTTTTCAGGATCATCCATGAAAATGAGGAAGGGGGAGTGGGAAGAAAGGAAGAGGGAAGGAGAACAGAGGGAGAGAGACAAGATCTTTGTCCTATTTTCAAGTAACTTGTTCTTTAAAGAAAAGACTGTGTTTATTCAATGAGATCTGCCCACTAATTGGCTAGTTGTCATAGCAGAACTGCTTCTTCCCATCAGAGGGAAGAAAAAAAAATAGATGAGAGCCTGAATGGAGTTGAAGAGGGCTTTGAAAGGGAGAATGCAGACTTATAGAGCATTTGATACTCTATTTTCAAAGCATATTTAACTCTAACCTAGAAATCCTGGAGTTTATAAGATCTTGGGGAAAAAGAGGGATTTCGAAATCATTTACCATCAAAATCTTCTTGTCTTTGCCCTCGCCTCTCTTTCTTTCTTAGTTCCTTCTTACCAAGAAAAGAGAATGTCTCCCTTTTCCTGTGAACAAAGGGCACCTGTGCCCCTTCTGAACCTCACGGAGTAGACACTCAAGGGCCTCTTTTGACATCAGAGGGAGGCTGAATGGAAGCGGTTTCATTGTGCTGGTTTGAGGGGCGGCTTTCCTGAGTAGCAAGCTTGATTTTGAAGGCAAGAAAGGCGACTAAGTTAATTAGCATAAATACTTGCTTCAGCATTTCCCCATTTATTCTACCTGAACAGGTGCACAGTTCTTTCATCATAACTGTCAAGAAAGGAAAGCTTGCGATTTCCATTTTCAATAAATAGATCACTAGTTACTTACATTCATCACTCCGCACCTTCCTAGGGAGGTGAATATTGTAGAGAGGATTTTTAAAAATTAATTTATATATTTTTGTTACAGATGTTTCTCCTTTTTCCCCCACTAATTCCCCTCTCCTTCCCCTCCCCTCCCCGCCTTGTCCCCAACTTTGTTGTCCACGTCCATTGTTCATGCGTACATGCATATAAGTTCTGTGGTTTATCTCCCACCTCTTCTGGGGGTTGTCAGTCTGTACCCTACTTCCACGTCTCTGGGACTACCCCATTCCTTAGACTGTTATGTTCATTATATTCCACAAATAAGTGAGATCATATGATATTTGTCTTTCTCTGTTTGGCTTGCTTTACTAAGAAAAGAAATAGAGGGATAGAAAGATCTAGAAAGGAAGGTCCAGAAAAAGGTACCTGGAGGAACACAGGAAGGTGTGGAGAAGGCATGGGAGAGGAAGCATGAATAAAAAGGTATATACATATAGGTATTGGTAAATATATACATACACACAAATACACAGAGACGGAGAGAGACTGAAACCTCGAGGCGGATCTGAGTGAGAGTATGTCTGGGACAGGTACTTTGGTATGTAGAAAACCCATAAAGACCTATAACTTAATCTCCAGCTGGGAAGATGCACCAACACTTTCTCTTATCTTGCCATGAGATCTGCCCACTAATTGACTAGTTGTCATAGCAGAACCGCATAGGCCAAGACATATTTTGTTGGAATGAGGGAAAGGAGGGAGCATCAATAAGAAATCTGATCTCTTAGTGAGAAACTAGTTGCAATTTTCTGCTTTGCTCACCCAAACCCTTGAGGCAGCTGAACAGTCTCTGGTTGGGTTGTCACGAGTTGTACGCTTATGTTAAAAATTATCAACATCAAAATTACAAAATCACAATTTAGCCAATGAGTCATCAGTGGGTTAAGCAGCTGCCACTGTGGATTTAGCTGCATTCTCAACTCACTTCCTGTAGTTTGATAGAGAGGGGTTTCTACTTGACTCATCGAACACTTGAGCAATCAGAACTACATTAACCCTCTGATACCACAAGACATCTCCATTTTAAAAAAATCAATGTACAGAAGTGACTCTTCATGTCATTATAATATAATGTTATTACATCATTGAACCCAGGTGTTGTGTGCTTGGATGTCAGGAGAAATAAGTAGTTGGACTAAGGTCCAACTACTTGGCTCAACATGCCCAAACCTTACCCGGCACCTGGCATTCCCACTAAATTGTCCTTAATACTCTTAGTTGTAATCTACAGTTCTAAATCAAAGGAATGAGAGTATTTTTTAAATCCTACTTGGAAATATATCACAAATGTTTCTCCCAACATTCAGAAAGAATCGTGCTACAAATAAGAGAACTCAGTGAAAGCAAATATAACAAATTGCTACCAAAGTGAAATATATTAGAAACAAACACAAATTCAGTATAAAATTCTCTCTAGAAAACAGGGCCTGAACACTATGTACCTATTTATTTATTTTACTTGTATCTCATCTACTTCTAAAAACTATGTTAAAGAGTTTATAACAATCATACATATGACAACATTGTGTAAAAAGGAAATACGTTAATATATTAAATATATAATCTATTGCTAAAAAATTCTGATGAACATTACTAGACCAACTTCTTACACCATACAAAATAATAAACTAAAAATGCATTAAAGACTTAAATGTTAGATAAAAATCCTAAAAGAAAACATAGGCAATAAAATCTCAGCCATTTCTTGCAGCAATATTTTTCTGATATATCTCCTCAGGCAAGGGAAACAATAGAAAAAATAAATAAATGGGACTACATCAAACTTGAAAGGTTTTGCACAACAAAAGAAATCATCAACAAAATGAAAAGAAAACCCAGTGAATGGGAGAACATATTTGCCAATGATACATCTAAGAGGTTAATATCCAAAATTTATAAAGAACTAATAAAACTCAACACCAAAAAAAAAAAAAAAATTCAATTAAAAAATGGGCAAAGGACCTGAATAGACACTTCTCCAAAAAGGACACACAGATGGCCAATAGACATATAAAAAAATGTTCAATATCACTAATCATCAGATAAATACAAATTAAAACCACAATGAGATATAACCTCACACTTGTCAGAATAGCTATCATCAATAAGTCAACAAACAAGTGTCAGCAAGGATGTGGAGAAAAGGGAACCTTTGTGCACTGCTGGTGGGAATGCAGACTGGTGCAGCCACTGTGGAAAGCAGTATGGAGTTTCCTCAGAAAATTAAAAATGTAACTGCCCTATGACCTAATGACTCCATTTCTGGGACTATCGCCAAAGAAACCCGAAACACTAATATGAAGGAATATACGCACCCCTATGTTCATTGCAGCATTGTTTACATAGCCAAGATTTGGAAGCAGCCAGATGCCCATCAGTAGAGGAGTGGATAAAAAAAGCTGTGGTACAATTTATACAATGAAATACTACTCGACTGTAAAAAAAGAAAGACATCTTACCTTTTGCAACAGCATAGATGGACCTGGAGAGTATTATGCTAAGTGAAATAAGCCAGTCAGAGAAAGGCAAATACCATGTGATTTCACTTACATGTGGAATCTAATGAACAAAATAAAATAAATAGAAACAGACTCATAGATACAGAGAACAGATTGACAGCTGTCAGAGGGGAGTGAGGAGGAGGCTGGGTGAAAAAAGGTAAAGGGATTAAGCAAAAAAATAATAAAACCAGCTCGTAGACAGACAACTGTATGGTGATTAGCAGAGGGAAAGGAGCATGGGGGACATAGAAGAGGGTAAAAGGGGGATAACTGGTGATGGGAGGAGACTTGACCCTAGGTAGTGAACACACAATACAATACACAGATGATGTATTATAGAATTATACACCTGAAATCTAAATAATTTTGTTATACCAATAAATTCAATAAAAATAAAAAAATTTTAAATGAAAAGAAAAAAATTAAAACTATGCCAAAGAGTTCATAATTACAATCACACATATTTAAAAACTGTATGAAAAAGGAGATAAATTAATATATTAAATGTATATTGCTAAACAATTCTGTTGAACATTACATAGGACATTAACAGAAAAGTAAAAAAGAGAATAAGATGGCTCACAAATGACTTGTTTCCTAGCAGAAAAAAGAAAAAGCATTAAATAAATAAATCTTTGCAGAGATCATTTAAGTTCCGTGGGAGGGGAGAACATTTTCCTTGTGTAAAATTCTAAAAGAGCCCTGGCCAGTTTGGCTCAGCGGTTAGAGCATCAGCCTGCGGTCCAGAGAGACCCAGGTTCGGTCCCCGCTAGGGGCATGTACCTCGGTTGCAGTTTGTCCCCGGCCCTGTTTGGGTCGGCAGGAGGCAGCCACTCGATGTGTCCCTTTCACGTCGATGTTTCTCTCTCTCTCTCTCTCTCTCTCTCTCTCTCTCTCCTTCTCTCTCTCCCTCCCACTTCTATCTGAACAAAAATATGTAAAAAAAAAAAAAAAATTCTAAAAGATATTTACCACATGCATCCTCACACAAAGGCTATAAAACAACATAATATCTTCAACATCCATCTTATGGGAACCCTTATCTGGGGGGACCTTATAAGAACAGTCACTACTACTTAGGCATAAAGAAAATTATTGAAATATTTATAACCCCCAAACTTCAATTTGGGAAAATATGTCAAGCATCCTTTTTGCAATAATGAAATGCTCACAGGTTTTAAAAAAAGAACTAGCACCCTGTGTGCCCTACTTCTGCACAGAAGGGCCTCGGTAAGTAGGGGCATGGCTCACAAACTGGGGGGCAGGGCGGTGAGAGACACAGCAGGACCACCAGGAATCCAGGTGCTGCCAAAACTAAAATCCATCCTGATCAAGGAAAAAATGAGCTAAACCTACTTAAAGGAGCTTCCTAAGATCCTAGAAAATCAGTATTATCCAAATAGTCAAGTCAAAACATTAGAGTTGATTTTCTGGGGGACGAAAAGCAAGTGTTCATTATCCTTTGCCGTGGAGGTTCATTTGCCAGGGCACAAACACCTTTGGTCTTTACCACTGCTCTATTCAGACACTGTTTAATTAGGTTAATAGACACATTGACGGTTTTGATTGTCTTTTAATTCGCCTGCACAGAGACAGTTGGGATTCAATTTTGGAAAGAATGACACAGCCATTTGAAAAAGCTTTCCCTTTATTCTCTCCCTGAACACATTTTTTGGTATCTTATTAACATTTTCCAAATTGAATGAATCTGTCTCTTTGTATTAGCAGATAACTGAAGAATAGAGAGAGGCCAGCCGTCATTCGCAATTTATCATCCTTGCTGATAAATTGGATCCTGGGCTGCCCAGAACATTAAGTTATAAGGGCAGCAGAGCCATCTGAAGAGTCAGTGGTGCAGCCCAAATGATGTCACAGCACCCTCCCCTTCCTCTCGGTGCGTCACTTCCTCTCATTCAGCTCTGCACAAGCTGACAATCACATGCATCTCTGCCAACAGCTCTGCTAAGCCACCATGGTTGTAGTCTTAAATCATCCAAACAAAGTAAGAAAGAAAAAATAGCTATGAAAACCAACAAAGTAAAAAAGAAGAGAGGAACCAGTTTCTCACACATATATAAAATGCATTCACATGTACCAGAAAATAACTTGTCACAAATATCTAGGAGTAACCTGGACATTTGTCTGTTAATAAGAGCCGTACCATGACCTTGTTAGCTCTTCAGTTTCATCTTATACCTTCCTCACCCCCATTGATCCTGGAGTTCCAACCACAATGGACTTCTTTCTGCTCCTCCAACGAGCCAGCCTCACTCACTCTCTGCCCAGGGACTTGGTACTCCCTCTTCCCATACGTGGAACATTATTTCTGCGGATCCCCACACAGGCCTCCTTCTCATCCTTCCAGTCTCAGATCACATGCCCCCTCTTCAGGAAAACTATCCCTGACCTCTTCTCTCACTGTCCACCATCACCTGCCAGTCTCTTTCTATCCCACTATCTTGTTTCCTTAGTGGCACTTACAATTATATGAAATTATCTGTGTTTGTTTACTCTTTACAATTTGCCTTTACCTATGCATTTTCAGATACACAGAATTAGAATAGTCACACCATCATTTATGACACATCCTCATCATGGGTCCATTGGTGACCAACTTTATTTAATGAATTTGTATTTTTCTAGTAGTGAGTTCTCTTTATTTGTAGCATGATTCCTCCTGAAGGGTGGGAGAAACAACTGTGACTATATTTCCAAGTTGGTTATTTGATGTAGGCATCGATCATAAGGAGGGAAGGATCCGTCCCAGGCCTCTCTAGGTGTCAAACATGGCTGAATTCTCCTTATCTTCACGTGGTCTTCCCACTGTGTCCATCTGCAAAGTCCCCCTTTTTCTAAGGACACTCGTCACGATGGTTTAGGGCCACCCTAATGACCTCATCTTAATTTGTTTATCTCTGTAAAGACCCTACTTCCAAATGAATCCACATTCTGAGGCAGTGACAGTTAGGACTTCAGCAGATGAATTTTGTGAAGAGATAATCTAATAATCTGACGCACCTGAGGTCAAGAATGTGTCTCAGTACACAGAGGTTCCCAGCTCCACACCCCACCCATCCATGTTTCACATTATCAAACGTTCTCGTCATTGCCCCGTGACAAGTAAAGCGGTACCTTGGTGTATTGTCATTGCTTTTCCCTGACTACTAAGTTTGAGCATCTCCTTGTGTTTCAGCCATTTCTGATTCATCTTCTATGAATTGCATGTTTATAATCGTTGCCCATTTTTCCATTGAGATTACTGGTTTTTCCTTGTTAATTTAGAAAATAGTTCATTTCAGATATTAGTTTCTTGTCATTTTTAGGCATTGTAAATATCTTCTCCAAATCTGTCACGTGTTAACATTGTCCTTATTTTTTAATATAATCAAACCTATGGGATTTCTGCCTTGTTGATTACCTTCTGGGGATTTAAGAAGTCTATAGATTAAGAAGTACTATAGATTATAGAAGTACTATAGATTTAAGAAGTACTATAGATTATATTATAAAAATATAACCTATAGTATATTTGCAATTTACCTGTATATGAAGATGGAGGAATATGGAGTCCAAATATATGTTAGTGGAAATCCAGTTTTATTGTTTCCATATAGTAAGCTGAGTTTCCTAACATGGTTTATTAAATAATCCATCCTTTCCCTATTGATTTTGTTGTCCATAATTCTCTTTTATTATTTTCTACTCTCTAGTCTTCTACAGTTATTTTTCCTTATATGTTCTGCATCTCAACTTTATTTGCTTTCTTTTTTGTTTTTTAATCAAAGTTGTCGTACCCAGTTATTTACTAATTCTTTCAAGGAAACAACTTTTGATTTTCTTAAACCTCTATTTTTATTTTTGTTATGATTCCTTTTACATTTTTTTTGTTTTGTTTTTTACCCTTGTTTCCTGCTTGGTTTTTGGATTTTACTCTTTAAAAAATTCTTGAATTTTGAATTATTAACTTCATGTTCTTCTTTCTAATAAGAGAGTTTAGAACTGTAGATTGCTATGTAAGTACCCCTATAGCCATGTTCAACAAATGCTAATATGTAATATTTTTATTATCCTTCAGTTCTAACTATTCTATAAATTTTCCTATAATTCCTTTTTTACCCAAGAGTTAGCTAGTCATGGGTTATTTAGTTTCCAGACAAAGAAAATATTTTTAGCCATATTTGTTACTTGTTTTATTCTTATTTCATTATGATAAGTAAACATAGACTGCATAATACTAATTCTTTGGATTTTAATAAGCCTAGTATATTAAACATTTGAAAATTTTTTATGTGAATTCAAAATATTGTATTGTTTGCTGAGATATTCTTTTTTCTAATTTGTGAGTGTTCCAGTTTCCCATGAAATCCATTCGTACTTATTTGAACTACCATATACTATCCTTTCTTTCCTGCCTTTTAGTGGATAGATCATTCTTCCTTCTGCTGATTAAATGGTTGTGAATCCTATTTACATTCGTAGGGTGGTTACCCTGCGTCTTCTACCAGTGCAGTTAGTAACTGGGAACTTACAGCCCCAAGAAAAAGTTTACCCCGAAGCAGGATTCGTGCTCCTAACCGCCGAGCACGGCCTTCCTTGAGACTCCCCCTGCCCCCTCCCTGCTCTAGACTCAGAAGCCGTCCCTCTGCTGAGCTCCACGTGGCAGGCACTGCGCTAGGTCGTTAAACCTGTCATCTCCTGTCACAGCCCTGAACAGACAGTGCTGCTCCACTTTGTCGAGTGGGGAAACAAGGGTCGGAGAACCTGCCCCATCGCAGGTTCTCCGCAGGGATTTCACACCAGCAGCCCCGCTGCTGCCCGTTGCGGTCTGTGGCCTCGGCGACCGGAGCCACGCTCAGGCCTGCTGGAGGGCTGCCGGCTCCCTTCACCACGCAGCCGGGCTGCACAGGCAGACGTGCACCGTGTTCAAGGACGCCCGAGGCCCTTGCTTGCTCGGTGACAGTGGAGGTTGCACGTTTCGGTCTCCGCTGGGGCACGTCCTGGACAGCTGGTTCTCAGGCCAGTCACACAAGCCACGGAAGCCTCATTGTATCTTCCAGAGGAGGGTAATGTAGTATCTACCCACAGAGTTCTAGTGAAAGCACTCAGAGGTTTGTGTTTTAAATGTATGTGTCTAGGTTTGGCTCAGAGGTTAGAGCGTCGGCCTGCACACCAATGAGTTGCAGGTTCGATTCCGGTCAAGAAGTCAAGGGCACGAACCTCGGTTGCGGTTTGTCCCGGGCCCTGGTTGGGGTCATGTGGGAAGCACACGAAGCAGCCACCCGACGTGTCATGTCTCTCTCTCTCTCACCCTCTCTCTCCCTCCCACTCTATCTGAACAAAAATGAAAAAATGTCCTTGGGTGAGAAATAAATAAATAAAATGCACATGTCTAAATCTTGTATGTTTATTAAACTAAATGAAGCGTCAAAAATATACACAAAGCCCCTGATATATTGGAAATATTGTTAGACGAATGAGCAGGAAAACGTGGGTTCTAACTTTATTCTTGCCCTGGTGTCCTCATCAGTCAGGTGAGGCTCCACTAGGCGATTTCTACAGCCCCGTCCTCTGCGTCCTCACATGGACTGAGGACTGAGGCTGACATTGCAGGTTTCGTTGGGTGCTGTGCCACCCAGGGAGAATATTTTTGGAGGTGAATAAAAGCAGTGGTAGGTTGTGTTTTTGTCATATTTTCGTTGGCATGAGAATAAGGGCCAGAGTGAGGTATTATATTAAACTTGGTCATCAGAGTGCTGCCCCTGATCACAGCGCAGGTCCTAGGAAAAGCACTAAGATGCTGTGAGTGGAAATACTACCTTTCAGTTCGGCCCAGCAAGGTAAGTGGGAGCATCTCACTTAAGTGTTCATTGGACCGGTCCACTGGTGCTTGGGTTCACATGGGCTACAACAAAACCCAAAGTCAAGAGCCTAAATTGCAATCTTCGGAACTGTGTCAAATAGCACATGCAGCATTATAATGTAATTTTGGGTCTAAAAAAAAAACTGCCCTTTTTGTAATTCAAACACCAGAATCTTCCTGACAGACAGGGAAGGGAGAGAGAGGGAGTGGTTCATTTCAGATGTAGGCGAGTGCAGAGGGAAGTTGGTTTTTATGGTTATTACAAGGGAACATGAAGTATAAGGGTTGGGGAACACTGCTTTAGAGAGAGAAAATAAACTGTTTCTTAAAGAGTTTTCTGTTTAATTTGGACCAACCACAGATTCAGAGCTGAGAAAGAAAGAACACATCCTCAGTAAGCACGACCCTGAAGAATGGCCCCACGCACCAGAGACACGCCGTGCGAACTCATGAGTCAGCTCACACAGACATGAATCAGGGGCTCGATTACTAACAACGCCCCCCTGAATCCAGAGTCCATGACTTCCCCCAGCATATTTGTGATTTCCTGCGTTGGAAATTGATTTTCAATGTTCCCTTCCCTTCAATGTTCAGAACAAGCCATACCGGGTTCCCGAAGAAAGGCCATTTGCAAATATTAAATTTCCGTCTCTCCTCGTGGCTGATCATAGCAGAACATTGCAAAGAGCTGTTTCCTGACGCCTGCACAGTCTCTCAAGTCGCCCTTTAACCAAACTTATACAATATAACTAAGCGGCTGACCACTCTGTTCCTGTTGTGCCCTTTCTTTACAAGAACTTAATGCCACCCACAGGTGAAGATAGTTATTCTTATATCAGTGTTTGCACCCTGCTTTGGACCACAGTAAACAGCTTGTCACTTCTCTATAGGGGAAATAATATTATGGTGTCCTCTGTTTTCCACCCAATGTTGCGCTTTGATATTGAATAGAACACAATGATGTCAGCAGTTTGGACAATGTGGACAGTTTTGAGGCTCGAGATATCCTTGCTGACCAGTTCATCAAGCATGTTTATCATGCCTGCCCAAGGCGGGATTTCAGACTGAGAATGAGCTGATGTTTGTGAATTGCTTTTTCCAGCACTTTCCTAAGCACATTCACAGTCATGGATCAATATATTGAGGGGATTGTTTGATGGTTAACTTAGTGGAGGTAGTTAGATCTGCCACCAGTCCAAGTAAGTGTGCCTCATTTTCCTGTGTTGGTCCCAGGGCCTTTAAATCCACATTATCACAGGTGAAATTAGAGAACTCTGAATAAAATCAATGGATTGTATGAATGTCAGTATCTGGTTGGAATATCATACCATAGTTTTACAAGATGTTACCAATGGGAAAAACTGGATACACACTGTCTGTGTATTATTTCTTACAATTGCATATGGATTATCTAAGTAAAACTTTCAATAAATGAAATCTACAGTTCCTGCATGGTTATTTACATGATACTCATTACATGATGCTCGCTAATACACATAGATGGGTCAATCCTTCACTTTCTGAGCCCAGTCTCTGAGGCTCTAGATGTTTCTATCATTAGAGAGGGTTATCTCTCACTCATTCCATGTGCCTAGCACTGTCCCAAGCACCACTGCTTAACTGGCAGCATCCAGGTGATAAATGTGTCCCTGGGCATAAACTTAGATAGTATAACCATTGCAAAAGGATTCAGTTCTTTAGAAGGTCTATTCTGCTCTTTTAAATTGCTTCCATTGCATTTTAAATTCTACAAATGGCATTGCTTCCTTAAATTATTTTCTTAGCTCTGAAAACTCCCTTTGTAACTATCGCTCTGGCTTTGTCAATCATTTTGATCTCTTATTTAATTAAGTAAATTGTTTAGTATTTATCTTATCTCTTACTTAATAGCCTATTTCTTTGCTCCTTGTGATTTTATTCTGTTTAATGGCATGAGTGTTCTTCAAAATCATGACATCCTCTACCTCTTTGCAAATGTCTAGCTTATTTCCTCTGTGCACCCTTTTAAAATTCCTATTTGCACAAGAGTAGGTCTATTATTAGCACACACACACCCTTAGCATTGGTTTACTGACTGGCTTTCCTCTTTGTTAATCTGGGTACCATTCTGCCCCCTTGGCCTCTAAACTGGAGGGCTAGAGAGGGTTGGTTTGCTTGATCAGTTCAGTACACTTCATGTGAACAGAAAACTGAGGCTGTGGACAGTCAAGGTTATTTATGTTTTTTTCTGTTTTTCTTAAGCCACTGTACAAGATCAGCTCCTGCACATTCAGAGGGGAGTGCTCTGTCATTTGCAAAGGGGCCAAGGGGATAATGTGGTCTGGCTCAAGATGTCTTTCCTGCTTTGGGGTTACCTGACCATATTACTGAGAAGTCATTTTCTAGAATAGTACTGCAGGCGATAAGTGTTATGTTTTATCAAGTCATGTGTGTTTTCTAAACATGGACACCTTTGCTGTTACCTATGAAAATATCCCTGAGTAGATATTTCACTTTCTCCAATGACTGCTCCCAAATTTCCTCCTGGCTAATTCCTACTGGTCCTTCGGTGATCAGCTTAAATGCCTCTGCCTCAGAGAGGCATGCATCAATCATCCCATGAAATTTAAGTTTCTCTTTGTTATGTTCCATTAGGAGTCTTTGTTCTTTTCTTTCTTGGAACACATCACAGTTTGTGACTATATTTATTTGGGTTTATTTGTTTAATGTCGGTCTGTCCCACTAGCCCGTAAGTTCTACCAAAGCACAGATCATGTTTATTTGGTTCACCGTTGTCTACCTAATGCCTAGCCTCACAAGGCTAAGTACGCAGTAAATATTTGTAGAATGAATGAACAGACAAGCTAAGGAACAAGAGACGTGCCGTGTTTTATTTCTTCTGCTATTGCCTATTCCCCAAGCCCCAAGGAGAACAGATACCAAGTTCTGTGCAGATGTTGATTATTATCATCACTATTTTTCTGAACTTTTGGAACAAAATCTCCTCAAAAGTCAGGAGATGTCTGTTTTCGATCATGTGTTTTGGTCCAGCAGCCACCCATACACCGTGTCTATAGATGGGAATCTGTATAGGGCAGTACAAGCAGCATGGAATTTATGTCTCAGAAACTTGAATTTAGACTAGCTGAATGTGATTGGGCAACTTATTTAAATAATTTTAGCTTCAGTTTTCACAGCTGCATGGACTAATACAGACTGCTTATACCTTTGTTGCAAGGATACAATTAAACAACAAATACTAAATGCCTACCACTGGAATAACAAAGGGGTTTCATCTCACGTCTAATTCAGACCAATTAATGGATTCCTGAAGAGCTACATGAGAAGGGTTGTGAGGTCTTACCGAGGTTCAGTGAAAGAGTGTTATGATTGATTAGCAATGTCTGCAAGGCCAAATTAAAGAAAGTAAGAAATATGAAGAATGCCCTGTATTTACCAACTATGGGCTAGCAAACAGCAGACACTCAATGATTGTTAGTTTTCTTCCTTCTTTGCTGCTATAAATTATAAACACATCTGAAATAAAGATTACCATAAAACAACTCAAAACCTAAAGCTAAGCCTTGGCCTTCTTGGCTCAGCGGTTAGAGCGTCAGCCTGCAGATTGATGAGCTGCAGCTTCACTTCCCATCAGGGGCACGTGCCTCGGTTGTGGTTCATCCCCAGCTCTGGTCGGGGTCATGCGGGAGGCAGCCAGTCAATGTCTCTCTCTCACATCTATGTTTTTCTCTCTCTCTCTCTCTTCCACATCTTTATTTCTCTCTCTCTCTCTCTCTCTCTCTCTGTCTCTCTCTCTCTCACACACACACACACACACACACATATCTGTGTTTCTCTCTCTTGCTTTTTCTCCTTGGGTGAAGATTAAAACAAAAAACAAAAAAAACTAAAGCTAAAAAATAAGAGCAGCTGAGGGCCTGTTAACATTAGGCCAGAATGAAAACATGACTTTCAGAACACGGAATCCATAGAACTATTTATGGATTCCAGTACCGTGAATTCCTAGAAGTCCAGGTACAATTCAACACAAGGTCCCTGTGTGCTGACAGCCAGCTTCTCTCCGGCTGTGGCTGGTCCAACTGACACAATTGTTAGCACCCCCAGTGTAAGCAGCACAAACATGGACAGCTAGCTCTCTCTTGGCCAGTGGAGCACAAAACTCTAAGCTTTCAATTATTCTGTGTTCGCCTGGCCAGTGTGGCTCAGTGGCTGAGCACAGACCTATTCAGCAAGAGGTCGCTGGCTCGATTCCTGGTCAGGGCACATGCCCAGGCTGTGCGCCCAACCCCCAGTGGGGGGCGTGCAGGAGGCAGCCAATTGATGTTCTCTCTCATCGATATTTCTGTCTCTCCCTCTCCCTTCCTCTCTCTCTCTAAAACCAATAAAGAAAAAATAATTTTTTAATAACAATAAAATAAAGTAGTCTGTGTTCACACTGCATCGGTGGAGAGAACTGATGGGCTTTGTAAGTAGGTTAGTAACACATTTGAAACCGGCACAGGTATTTTCATGCACGTGCAGCAGTGCTCAGCTCAGACAGGGTGAGGGGAAGCTCGCATTCAGAACCAAGCCCTCGGTGCCTGTAACAAAGGCAGCTAACAAGAAGCCTGCGTGGAGAGTAAGAAAGCAGAGCATTCGGAATCACAGGAAACACAAAACTGCTGAAACAATGCTCAAAAGTATTCTGGAGAGTCCTCAAAAGATCCAGCACGTTAAAATTCTCTAATTTTTATAATCATGCACTCTCTCCAGTCATTCCAAATAAATTCAGTGTGAAAGAGGAAAAGAGTTGTTTTTCTTCCCTGGATCGCTCTGAGCATTTCCTAGGGTGAATTACTAAAAACTGTGTCATGACAACTGAATCAGAACAATCATCTGGTTTGTTATTTTCCCAGTGAGTGCAGTGCACACCCAACAGGAGCTGCCAAGCGGATCCCATCACCCTGTCCCATCCTGCCCCACTCTGCCCGCTGGGAAGTTGTTTGGGTGATGGTACTCTGGCCCTTGGCAGTAGACAGTTTGACCACAGCCACTGAATGCTATTTGTAACACCTTGTTATAAATGCCAAGGATAAGAAGTGACTTGAGGGATTTTCAGCAAAAGACACCCCCGAAATAAACTCCTTGTCCCCCATGTGGCAAATCTACGAGGCGCTGATTCAGAAAGTCGAGCAGAGCCCACGTCCGTACCAAGGTCTAGCTAGAAGCGGCTGAGTGAGAACCTGACGCAGGTCTTCCAGTCTCCCTCCCATCCGTGCGCCTTTCTCACCCCTGCCGGGAGCGCGGTCAGAAGAGCGGGGCAGCCTTGGGCTCACGGAGAAGCTACCTATGTTTCCAGTCCCAGGTCTGCCACTGTCTAGACGGTGTCAGGCACGTCACTTCATCTCTCCGGTTAATGAAAAGGTTAGGATAAGGCGATCCCTGATCTCCCTTCTCAATCACCCGCTCTATTCTATAAGGATTGATCCAGGTCTCCTGTTTCCTCCCTAACCTTTTAAGAGAGCTCCATGCCTTCCAGGGGTTGGCAGTCGCACGAATTCACTGTTTGCGGTCTCAGGCCCCCCTCGGGGAAGCCCTGCCTGGTGCATCAGCGTGGACAGCCCTGAAATGTGCTCACTTCCCTAAACCCAGTCCGCTTCACCGGAGCCTTCAGAGACGACACCAGCGATCCGCCGAGTGTGCTCCAGAAACTGGTCTTCAGCGCCATTGGCCACCGCTCTGACTCTGTAACCTGCATACAGTGAGTGGGCTTGTATCAGACGTGCCCCTTGAATTTCTCCAATACATTGAGATGTCATTGTTGGAGTAGAGCAGTGTCCTTTGGGAGGCCTTCCTAAATGTCTTGTTTGGTACTCACTGGAGGACCACCTCATGAACTTCAGGTGGTGTCCTGACCGCAGCAAACGGATCCCTTGGTGCACCAATTCAAATCCCAAGCAATGCTGTGCCCTTGATGGCTGCATGGCCCATAATCCGACACCTTCACCTGAGGGCTTTCTCAAACAGAGTGGCAGCAAGGAGAGTTCGCCTGGCTGGTGGCAGGGCACTGTGTGTTGTCAGGATCTCAGGAGGCTTTTGGTGGGTCTGCTTTCAGATGACCTAGCATCATATGAATCCCAGGAAACAGGTCTGCTGACCTCAAACTCTTAACAGACCCCAAAGCAGTCTTTTACTTTCCTTTGAGAACACACTGCGTGCACTTCAATTCCGAGACGGAGTGGGGGAGGATTTTCACTTCAAACTGCGGTCTGGCTTTGTGGGTTGAGGTGTGATGTCATGCTCGTCTCCAGAAGCTGATGCGTGTAAAATATTTCACATACAATCCTCAGATAATCCATGAGCGTATTAACACTGACTCCCAGCATCTGTCTGCATGTATGAAGAGGACAAACAGCCCCAAAGCTGGAGGGAAGCAGCTCTCACCAGGTGGGCTCCCCATCACCAAGCCTCTTCCAAAAATGAAGACACTGGCTGAAGCAGCAGCATTTCACAGACAACTATTTCACAGATGTGGCCTCAGTGCAGAGCCGGACCCAGTGTAAGGTCCCAGTGTAACGTGGACTTCACGACGCTGTCACTAGCCAGGGGCCATGCCGCCTGAAGCATTAGCTCTGGTGCCATCACGCACAGGTAAATAATCACACCCTAGCCCCCGCTGTTGGTCATTTTGGCTTATCTGTTTCTCTGTTTCCTCTTTTTCATCATCTCTATAGCTGGAGACTGGAGGGGGGAAATTGTGAGCATTGTCACCATCTTCGGAAGACACTTTGGTGACAACAGTTTTGAACATGGTAATCTCATTCATCCACCTTTACCCTAGTGACTCCTAAATCTTTGTCTCACACCCCCAACTTTCTGCTGTGCTCTTGATGGTTATTTCCATCTGACTATGGTGCATTGCCTAGATGTCCCCTAGTCACATCAACTCAAAATCCCCTGTCCTAAACTGGCTCTGCTCTCTCTGTCAACATCTTGGCTACAAAGCTCAACTGACTCCTCTTCTCTTTTAACTTCTCATTCAGCGAATCACTACATCTGTTGAGCCTATCCCCAAAATGTCCATCATGCAGCTCCAGCATCCATCCCTCCCTCCTGCATCAATCCAAACCAGCGTTAGTCCTTGCCTCTGACATCGCCTTCATGGTTCTGAGCTCACCTCTCTTCCAAGACAACCTTCTTTTTTTTTTTTATCCTCACCTGAGGACATTCTTCCATTTTGTTGCTCAGATAGAGTGGAAGGGAGGGAGAGAGAAAGAGAGAAACATCGACGTGAAAGGGACACACCGAGTGGCTGCCACCCGCACGACCCAACCAGGGCCGGGGACAAACTGCAACCAAGGTACATGCCCTTAGCAGGAACCGAACCCGGTCTCTCAGGACCGCAGGCCGACGCTCTAACCGCTGAGCCAAACCAGCCAGGGCCAAGACAACCTTCTTGAAATGCAGGTCTCATCACGTACTTGCTGTTGGAAAACCCTCACTGGCCTTCCACTGCTAACAGGCTTAGCCATAGGTTTTACTCAACAATATTGATCATTTCTAGAGTTGGCTTCTTGTGTCATCTCCCTCTCCCACAAATTGTTTTATGCCTACACGGTGGTCAATAAATATGATGAATGTGCTTGTCCTAAGCCTCACAAACAAGTGGAAAGAGACCATCTAGAATCTAAGAAGCTATAGATAGTGGGTTATCAAAGAATGTTTTAAATCTCTCCTCTTACCCTGTCACTGGCCAGCTCTGCTCGGTCGGGTTGCAGCCCTGTGAGCCAGGGACTGTCTGTTCCCATCCTAAAGGAAGTTCCCTGCTATGAGAGAGCAAAAAATAGAGCTGGGATTGGAGCTTCCTAGACTGACAGTTGAGAAAACTGTTATTATGAGTTCGTTTCACCAAAAAAAAAAAAAAAGCAATTCTACTGCCTTTAATACTCAGCAACAAAGAAGTATGGGTTTACTCCTAGATTATTTTCTAACATTAACCTGACATGGTCCTCCACCCCTCTTGTCTTTCCATCTTACCATGTATTTCCGTTTTTCCACTCAGCGCTCAAAAGGTATATCTGGAATATTCCAAGTTTGGAAACAACCTACACAATTATATTAAGAAACCCATTACGCAAATGTCGTCATCGAAATAAGGGGGTATTGAAAAGACAGAGAGAGCACCAATAGACACTATTCCTCCTCTGGAAAAAGCACATCCCACTAACTGTATGCTAGCAAAGTCCTACGGCAGTAGCTCTGAATGAGAGATGCTTATGCTGCTGGTTTGGAGGTGGATTTAGGACGTTGGGGGCAGCCTTTATGTTTCTTCCCAGTCATGGCCATGGTCATTATTAGCTCCTTTAAAAAAATTAAGTGGTGGCTGGGGTTCAAGTTCAGCCCCTGTGGACATGCACATGATCAGACCTGACAAGGTCCATTTGCTAATTACACATAGCTACTATTCAATTCCATCAGAACTTGAACTAAAAGACCAAAAGCCAAGCCATTAATCATTGGAGAAAATAAATGGAATTTCATGTTCCTATGACTGATTGGTCTTAATTTATGAGAAAAGAGGGACTCTGTGAGGACAAACAACAAGAATCAAATATATATCGTTGCCAGGGTTCATAAAATAGGGTATAATTGGTCTGGGCCTCTGCCGCTTCAGTGCTCTAAGCAATCCTAATATCTTTAAGAAACTAAAAGCTTCTTTTATAAACCTGTTTGGGCTTAATTGATTATCTCAAGGTCAAAGTCAATGTATTTATGCTTCATTTTTCCTTTTACAAACCAAACAATAGCCCAAGTGCAAGGGCCCACACATATGTCAAGTGCCACATAAGAGCAGAATGGAAGCAGCATCCTCGGGTAGTAGCGGCTGGGGGCAGGTGCAGAAGCCAAGTGCTCTGGCGCACGTGTGCTCAGTGAAGTGGGCTGAGGCCAGCACACATACATGTTAATTTTCTTACCTTACAAATGTGCCACAGAATCATGGTGCGTCTTTATAAACTCATGTTGGGCATTTTTTTTAATATCAAATTAGTATCACTGCTCAGCAGTACCATGTGTGCCAGGAAATACTAAGATCATGGACATAAAATAGAGTCTAACCTACCAAACTCCAGAGAAATGATAGCTCCTCTTCATTGGACCAAACAATCGTGTTCACTATTCATGAAATTGTTATTGAGCATCTAGTAAGAGCTGAGCATTCGCTAGACAGAACAGTGGACAAAACAGTGACAGTCTCTACCTCCACAGAAGTTACATTCAAGTAAGTACAATAATCCAAGCACTAAGTAAAGGAAACCGACAAAGAATATAATCACACGTCATGATACGTGCCTCCAAAGAAACAAAGGTCAGAAATCAGAAGCGGCATAGCGATCCCTTAGCTCCTCCCCTCTGCTCTACAGATAAGGAAACAGATATCTAGCAGTGAGATGACTTGCCCATGGTCCCACAATTCCTATCCAATCCCCTTATTTGACAAGTAAAGGAATGTATCAAAACTCCATTCCATCCAAAGACAGAATTTTATCATAAACTAAATTACTCACAGTCCTGATTCAAACGTGATATAGTGACATTCTTGTGAAATGATGCAATGACATTCCAATAAAATTCTTGTGTGCATGGGAAGTAGTCAGAGTCGTGAGCACTGTCACCAGCAATTGATTTCATTTTTCTAGCTAATGGGCAATTCCAGACTGTTGCTTAATAATTGTGCTTAATGACCCGGGTTGTGAGCACATTATGACCACCAGGACTTTTCTCCCTTTTTCCACTACAGAGTCCAGCAAAAATACCAGCCTCGCCTTGGCCGGGTAGCTCAATTGGTTGGAAAGTCATCCCATACACCAAAAGGTTGTGGGTTCAACTCCCAGTCAGGGCACATTACTAGGTTGCGGGTTCAATCCCTAGTTGGGGCTCATACAAGAGGCAATTGATCCATGTTTCTCTCTCAAATCGTTGTTTCTCTCTCTCTCTCTCTCTCTCTCTCTCTCCCTCCCTCCCTCCCTCCCTCCCTCTAAAAGTAAAAATTAAAAAACATATTGTCAGGTGAGGATTAAAAAAACAAAACAAAAAAGTCTCCTGCTATGTATCCAGTTGGCATCCCCAATCATCTACACCTGTTCTGAAATGGTTTCTTCTGTGGGAACAACCTCATTATGGAAAGAGGTTTCAGCCTGGGAGTGTCTGTCACAGCCAGGACTAGGACACCTCTCATTTGCATATTGTTTTACAGTTTACATGCCTCTCCTATGCATTACCCCATTTAAACCTCATAACAACCCAGTGAGAAGAGCAGTATTATCCCCATTTTACAGATGAGTAAACTCAAGGTCAGAAAGGTTAACTAATTGGCCCAAGGCAATGACTAAACAGGTGTCAGGGCCAGGAACAGAACCTAGACCTTCAAACTCTATGACCTATGTTTTCCCATCACACCTCTAAACTGCAGTTGCCTAAGCAATGTCCTTTGCTGCAAGAATAAGAATGGAGACACTATCATGAGCCTGCCCAGTCATCTTGCAGATGGTGGAGGGTGGGGAAGGGAAGTAGATGACCGATGAAACGCAGCGTGAGAACAAGCAGCTGGAAAGGCAGTAGCATTAATGGTCACCTCCACGATATGCCCACCCTGACAGCTGCATGGTGGGGTGGGGAGGACATGCATTCAGTTAGAAACAGCTGTGAGAGCTGACTCAGACTGCATTCACTTGGTAGCCTCTCTACACTTCACATATACTAACTCATTTAATCATCTCAACAACCCTATGGGGTTGGATTCTATTATATTCATTTTACAGGTGGAGAAACTGAGGAAGGGGAGGGGGTTTAGGCACTTTGTCCAAGTTCCTTAGAGGAGATAGGGAGTCTGGCTCCAGAGTCCCTGATCTTAGCTATTATACTATATTACATTGTCGTCACTGTTGTGAATAGGATATCTGTTATTTTCACATTTTTATATCCATCCACCTTCTGGTAATAGCACAATTTTGGACTAAAATTGCCTCTTTCTTGTTTTTATGTATTTTGGGTGAGACCACCTATCAGGTTGTCCTTTAAAACTTAGTCAATCTGGCCCTGGCCGGTTTGGCTCAGTAGTTAGAGCATCGGCCCGTGGACCAGAGTCCCGTGTTCGGTTCCTGCTAACGGCACGTACCTTGGTTGTGGTTTGTCCCCGGCCCCGGCAGGGGTTGTGTGGGTGGCAACTAGTCGATGTCTCTCTCTCTCATCGATGTTTCTCCCCTCCTCCACCCCCCACTATATATGAAGATAAATGCAAAAATGTCCTCAGGTGAGAATAAAAAAATAATAAATAACTTAATCTGTTCTTCTCTCCCAAGAATTTGAATCTTGAGTGGATTCAAAGATGGGGCAATAGTTGGATCCCAGCAGGACCCTGAAGGGACTGTATGTGTTCCTGCAACCTGGATCTTCAAAGCAATGAGATCCTCAACTTTCTAAGTCTGGTTCTTAGCTTTCCCTTTGATTCCAGGATTTCCCACATGCAGTGTGTCCCTTTTTGCTTAAATAAGCTAGAGGTCATCTCTGTTGCTCACACTAAACTCTGACGTACCTTTATCATTAGTGCCTGGTCTGCTGCCAGCTAGCTGTGTGACCCGGGGCCAGCCCCGCTCAGGGCCTAACTGCCTGAGCTATGCAATTGAACTAAAAGGACCTCTATTTTTTAACAGCTGTAACCTTCTTAATTTGATTCTACTATGTCTCATGATTCCTACTATATCTACAACTCCTACCCCCACCTACAGGCAGGGATCTCCCTGATTCTCTTTCAGGACACAAAATGCCCCCGATGCAGATCTGATCCACCTGCAATACATTTTCTCTAATCCCCAAGCCAACTCTCCAAGTGGCTACTTCAGACTTTCTCCTTCCTCCCAATGTCCCCTATTAGGTTCCAAATGGCTGGCCTCGTCTCCTTCCCTAGTGAGAATATTAAAGTGATTCATCATCTGATCCACAGTCCCTCATTTATTTTCATCTTTTCCTCAACACATCTCCACCTTATTCTCTCTCCACTCTTCTTCCCTTTTCCTCTCTAGACCATACCTTTTCCTGAGGATGCAGAATACAGTTCAACAAACAGGTGTCTTTCATTTATCACATTCTAGGCGCTGTGCTAAGCATAGAGGATACAAAAGATAAATATGACCAACCCTGCCCCCAGGAAGCATACAGTTTGTTTGTGGAGACATATCTAAGTAGATAATAGCAATTAAAGTGGTAAGAAGTTTTTGTTTTTGTTTTGTTGCTGTTGGTGTTGTTGTTAATCCTCACCCAAGCATATTTTTCCATTGATTTTTAGATAGAGTGGAAGGGAGGGAGAGAGAGAAGCATCAATGTGAGAGAGACACGTTGATTGGCTGCCTCCCACACGACCTTGACTGGACCCAGGAATGGAACCTACAACCTACGCCCTTGACCAAGAATTGAACCCAGGACCCTTCAGTCTGAGGGCTGATGCCCTAACCACTGGGCCAAGCCAGTCAAGGCTAAAGAGTTTTAATAGAGTGATTTACAAGGTATTATGGGAGCACTGAAGTGGTCAGTACAGACTTCCTATAGCTGAAAAATGAACAGGAGCTGGCCAAGTGAAAAAAAGATATTTTCAGACAGGTAGACCAGAAAAAGGAAGCGGCATGGGCAAAATCAGAGAACTGTCAAAAATCACAGAGCTCCAGGTAAGACCATGCCTATGAACATACACCCCTGACTGACAGTTGTGTCCTCTATGCCTAATTGCATCAAGTACACAAAAGTCCAGCCAGGACACCCAAGCCATCCCTCATGCTCAAACTCTCCTGCCCCATGTACCTCTCTGTATCCCCTGTTCTGGTTCTATCTCCTGGTCATCCTCAACCCCTAAAACCCTTCACTCATGTTCACGTCAACATTCTTGCTTCATCTTTGATCCTTCTTTCTTTCATACATCCACACAAGAAAACGGTCTTGGCTCTACCTCTAAAATATATCCACAACTAGAAATGTCTCATTAGCTGCACCCCACTTATTCTAGACCAAAACATTATTTTAGATTATTGCAGTGACTCCCTAATTGGTCTCCCTGTTTTAAACTTTTGCCCCTACCCCCAAGACTAGTTTTAATACAGCATCCCAAACAATCCTTTTTTAAAGTCAGATCATATCAGACCTCTGCTCAAAATCCTCCAAATGACTTTGCTTCTCAGAGTAGAACCCACGTTCCTTACAATGACTGACAAGGTCCTACACAAAGTGACCCTCACTACCTCTCTGCCCTCATCTATTGCTCTTAGCCACCTCTCTCATTCCATTCCAGCCAAAATGCCTGTTTTTGTTTTGTTTTGTTTTGTTTTAATATTTCAGGCACGCTTCTGCCTCAGGACCTTTGCAGTTGGTGTCCCCTTGCCTGGGTTTCTCTTCCCTCAGATTACCTGTATGGTATACTCACCTTTTTAATTCTTCACTCAAACAATTCACACTCAGTCTTCTTTAAAAGTTTTATCTATTCCCCAGCCCTCCCTTGCCCACCCTATTTTTCTCCACGCCATGTTCAGCATTTTATATGCTATACATTTTAGTTGTCTGTTGATTGTGTCTATGTCCCCTCTAGAATATTAGCTCCACATAAGAGGGAATGTTTGCCTTGTTTTCTAACTATATCCCAGCGCCTGGCTCAGTGCCTGACATATCGTAGGCACTTGTTAAATATTTGTGGAATGAGCAAATGAATGAGGCACTGGAAGCCAACTGGAAACCTTAAATGTACAGCCTCATGTTTTTTCATCAGTTAATTGAGGAAGAGAAGGTGGAATTGTAGAATTGATTGAAGTTTTGCTGAACAAGAGTGTTGGAAAAGGGGAGTATATGAGAGTTGTGGTTATTAGTGACAAAGTGGTTCATGGGATCACCATGGAAACCAGTCTTCGTAAAGGAAAAAAAAAAAAAAAAAAACTACAAAAGGAGCAGACAGACCAGGCAAAAATGGAGTATTTCAAAGTACAAAGAGCTCTGTGGGGTTGAAGATTATATTAAAGACATAGAAAATCAGGGAGCTGTGGCCACAGAGTGGGATGCAGAGTTCAAATATCAGAGGTATGTAGTTATTAACTTTGAAAAGCATGTCCAGATGTGAGTGACAGAGATGGAACAGAGAAGTCAGCCAGAGGTGAGAAATGAGTTTGGGTATGGTGTGGGCATCTCTTTAGAAACTAAAGTACCTCGGATTACAGAAAGAAGCTGAAGTAAGGTCAAGAATTATTGTACTAGCTGCATGATAATTAACTTAATTTTCTATTAACTTAACATTGATGCCTCAGTTTCCCTGTCTACAGGGATTGAACACAAAAAAAAAATAAAGAAAGAAACGAGAAAGAGCTCATGGACACGAGCAACAGTGTGGTAACTGAGGGGTGAGAGGGGTGGGTGGAGGTGGAAAAGGATATGTGGGGATAAATGGTGATGGAAAAAAATTAAACAAAATAAAAAATCAAGGGTAATATTAGTACTTACCCCAGAGAGTTATTATGAGGCTTAAATGAGTTAATACTTGTAAAGCCCTTAGAATACTACCTGTTATGTAAGGACTGTTTTAATACTAATAATGCATTGGATTCCGAAGTCTTCATGAACACAAGAGCATAAGCCAATCAGGCAGCTCAGGACATGACAGCGATGTCATGAGAAAGCAGGGACTTCAAAGGAGCACGCATGCAATGCTACAAAGACTGGACAAGTAACATAAACAGCTGGACGGGTGGGGGAGTGCACAGGAGTGTGCTGGGTGAACAGCAAAGGCTGCGGTGAGCTAAAAGAAGTCACTTCAGTCTGGGCCGGTTTGGCTCAGCAGTTAGAGCAGCAGCCCGCAAACTGAAGGATCTTGGGCTCGATTCTCAGTCAAGGGCACATACCTGGGTTGCAGGTTCGATCCCCGGCATGCAGGTGGCAACCAATCGATGTGTTTCTCTCACACTGATGTTTCTCTCCTCCTCCTCCTTCTCTTCTTCTTCCCTCCCTCCCTCCTTGCCACTATATCAAAAAAAAAGAAGAAAAAGATAAATGGAAAAATGTCCTCGAGCCCTGGCCGATTTGGCTCAGCGGTTAGAGCATCAGCCTGCAGTCCAGAGAGACCCGGGTTCGGTTCCCGCTAAGGGCACGTATTTCTGTTGCAGTTTGCGGCTGGTTGGTCGTGTGGGTGGCAGCCACTTGATGTGTCCCTTTCACATCAACGTTTCTCTCTCTCTCTCTCTCTCTCTCTCTCTCTCTCTCTCTCTCTCTCTCTCTCAAACTCTCTCTCCCTCCCACTCTATCTGAACAAAAAATGGAAAAATGTCCTCGGGTGAGGATAAAAAAAGAAAGAAAGAAAGAAAAATGTCCTTGGGTGAAGAAGAACAATAAATAAATAAATAAGGCCACTTCAGCTCACCTTGAGCCAACCATTGTCCTGTGTCACCAAAACTTCTGGTTTTTCCAAGGGATGCCAGAAATTTCCATTTTTATATGAAATCTTCCAGTTATATAAAGTTGGCTAGAATTTATAAAATATTATATGATCCAAAATGTTAGTAAACCATCTTTGATCCCGTGTCCATAAGTCTGAACTGTCTGGTTTATAGGAAGGTGAAAAATAATGAATTGGAAGAAGGATGTAATTCCATCCTCCTGTTCCATGACCTGTGGGATACAGGAAAAGCCAGAGTGGCTTTGCACATAAGAGATGGTTTCAGTTAAGGTCCAATGAAGAGGCTGAAGAGGTAGAAAGTCAAGGACAATGGCACAGGAGAGGGACGGTAATGGGGGGCTTACATTAAGGCAGTTACTAAACATAGCATCCGGGCCAGGCTGGTGGCAGGAGACAGCCTCCCAGTGTTCTCCTACCCTAGGCGGATCTGGGGGAGACATCTCTCACATTACACTAGCATATTTAATTTCCTTCCAAGGGCTTCTTCCTTCCATGTTCCAAATAAACATCACTTTCTCTGTCCCAAAAATCATGTCTGAGTGGAGTAGTGATCTACCGTTAGGTCACCACGTGCCCTGCTTTCGGCCATTTCTTCTGTCCCTCCCCAGGGGCCTTTCTCTCCCCTGCACCACTTGGACCTTCCCTGACCTCAGTCGTTATCTCTTTTTCTCTTTCTTTTTTTGTTGTGAAGTCGGTTATTCTCAGGCCATAGCGGCTGCTGCTTGTCTGTGAGTCCAAACCTTCACCACATTGAACTCCAGTTCTGTACTTCCAATTGCCTGCTTCCAGGTGAGACCTAGTTCATTAACATCTGTACTTCAGCACCGAATCCACTGCCTGCTAGGTGGTAGGTACTTCAAAAAATATTGTCTTAATAAATGAATGCCTCAAATGGACCCCCATTTCATATCCAGTATGTCCAACCGTAAATGATTTTTCTAAATATGTTTGTGAACATACACAAGCATGTTCATGTCGTGTGAACCAAATGCAAAAAAAATTATCCGTATGTGTTAGAATATCAATTTCTAATTTTTTCTTTATCGTTTTCATTATCTGAACATTTATCATCGGTATATATCGCTTTTAAAATCTGTTCAGGAGCTATTTTCATTTTTTAATCTTTTTTTAAAGAAAAAAACTACTAGATGTATTATCTTCAAACCAAAGTGACCAGTCTCCCCACACACTGGCCTTACCATCAAAGCCCACTGCCCCTGCACAACCATACGCCACCGCCCCTTTTGCAGACCCCCAGGTTCCTCTTTCAGAATTTCCCTTCCACGTGCTCTCTCGCCTGGGGTTTGACCCGCCTCCGTTCCGCTGGACCCCGACACCTGCGCTTGGTCGGTCAGCCAGGTGGGCGCTGTTCTGCGAAGACGTCGCACTCGGAAATCCCGGTGACATAAAAGGGCACGTTCTCCCTGGTGGCCCGTGTTCCCTCGGGGCGGGCTGGGCGTTCTGCTCCACGTCACGCCAGGGCCCAGAGCCTTGCAGCATCCAGGAGCCAGAACAGTGCAGTCGGCAGGGCCGAGGGAGGACCTCCAGCTGGTGGGCGACCGCCTCCACCGGGGGGCGGCTCCCCGGTGCTCACAACACTCGGGCCAAATCGCTCACGTGGGCTCCCGCCCACCAGGGAGCCAGGCAGGGGGACCCTGCCGTGTGCCTGGGACGAGAGAGCCGGAAACACGGCAGCCAGAACCACAGCAGCCAGAACCAATATCCACCACCCTTGAGAAAGCCTCCGGGCTGACCCTCCTGCCCGAGACGCCCCGCTACCCGGCTGTCCGAGCCTCCGCATTCAATCAATCACAACAGGGGCTTCCGTCCCAAACTCGTATTTATTAGTTGAGTGACCACGGTCATTTAATGTCCTCAGATTTAATTTTTTAACAATTCTTCCTCCTACCTAGATTCCTGAAAACACATGACATATTAGATGGGAACACAGTTATAGGAATAAGTTGGATCACGCTGCTGCGACATCCATCCGGTCACCGGCGCAGGAGGCTGGTGGCGCCGTGATTTCCGCTCCCGAGGGGCCTGAAGCGTGGGGGCCGGAGGGAGGACAAGTGTCTGCAAGGAGCCCCCTCAGCGCTGCTCTGCACGTGCTGGCTCTGATACAGAGGACTGTGGGGGTCCCTGCTCACACCCTCCTGGGGGTCCCCATCAGTCAGCTTAGGGCCTCTGGCCTCTCTCAGGGGAACCCCGCAGATCCTAGGGCCTGAGCACCTGCCGGGCTTGGAGGGTGAGGGGAGTTATTTCTTTTTGCTGCAATAACTCTCCTTTTCTCCTTTGTACTGGTCTCCTGCTCTCTTCTCTCTTACGACTTTTTTTTTCTGCCTAGAGAAGTGCTCTCTTCCCAAGGCCTCTGACCTCCCTTCCCCTGCCTGGACTGCCCTGTGCTCCTCCCACCACGGCCACGCTGAGGCTGGCAGGCCCGGGTCACGCTGCGGCACGCTGCTGTGCTCGCCCCTGAACTTGCCCTGGCCTCCCACTCCATCAACACCACCTCCCTCCTCTCTCACTCCTCAGTCTCTGCTCCCCCTCTGCTTTTCCCTAACACCATCCACGCTTGGATGTTGGTTCTTCTACATTTAAAATTTACATGTGGGTATGTGTTGCTTCCTTCCTAACTGTTTCACAGGAGTCTATTTTGCAACTCCAACAGTCGTTCTAGTGAATTCCTTTGGGAGTCTTTGATTCCTGCCCCCCCTTTCCCAGATGCAAAAACTGATTGAAGAGACCCAAGCCTAGGCTCTGAAGAGAAACTATTTCCTTTAATCCCTGAATACAACTACACAACTATTCAGGGACTAACCGGCCTGCTCACCCCACAGGAGAGGGCACTGTAAACATCACATGTCACCTTGAAACTTAACCCAACAAGCTACATTGGGTGAGTCACCTTCAAAATACAAAGCAAACTTCAGTTGCTTCATGGTGTGTTTATACTACCACCACTGATTCTCAAAGGTCGGGACCGGGAGCAGTTTTCAAAGCTAGGCTCAGGCAGCCCCTGCAGAATTCAGGCATGGTGTCGGCTGCAGGTTCCTGGAGAATGCCCTTGCAAGGAGCCACTTGTGCATGCAAAAAGCAAAAAAAAAACATGCATCTTTGTTGAAGCTTGTCCTAGAGGAACACAACACCCTAACCAGGGCACCACAGAGACAGATCACGCTTGGGGCGCCAGCCCCTAATGTAATCTCCCAGCAGGAAGGGCCATGACAAATCGAGAAGACCCCTAACTCCGATGACACACCAGCAAAGAGAGGGACACCCTGATGCAGCAATTGCTGGAGGGTTCACAGACACCCAGGCTGAACAGATGGAGCGTGGTGGAGGCATGATGGGGCCTCTGATACATACAAAACTCACGGCCCCTCCAGAAAAGAAGCATTTTATGTCAACCACAGAGGCATTAATCCCCACCAAGATAACAGTGTAACTTTGAAACCTGTCCCAGTCCAGAGAAGCAAAGAAACATACATACATAGATGATTGCCCACTATTTTAAGGGAAAATGCATCTCAAATTATGGACGTTTTCTTTCTTCCTACCTAATTTCTCATTCATCGTCTGTGTCTGGTGTCAGACGAAAAGAGAAGTGCGGGAATCATATGTGTCTGCTTCGTAGGTTGACGGGCTCATCAGAGGACTGGCCACACACACTCTTTCCAGCAGCTGCCAACTTGTCTCCGGGGGGAATCTCGAAATGATACACCTTGTCACTGAACCTTGGAAAACATGTTCCCTCCTTGTTTCCTTTACGTTCAGAGGCATACTGGTAGTTTAATTTTTATTGAGTTATAATTGGTATAAGGTAACTTATTTTATAAATCTTTCAGTTCAGGGAAACTAAACAGACTGCCATCTTTTTTCCTGGAGTATTGTTTGGTGCTATTCCTTGAATTGTTTTTTAATCCTCACCTGAGGATATTTTTCCGTTTTTGTTCAGATAGAGTGGGAGGGAGAGAGAGAAACATCGATGTGAAAGGGACACATCAAGTAGTTGCCTCCCGCACGACCCCAACCAGGGTCGGGGACGAATCGCAACCGAGGTACGTGCCCTTGACTGGAATCGAACCTGAAGTTCATTGGTCCACAGGCTGATGTTCTAACCTCTGAGCCGAACCAGCCAGGGCGAATTTTTTTTTTTAATCTTTCAATGTTTCACCAAAAAGAAATAACAATGACAAAAACACACAATCCCTCTTGTGGATAAGCAACTGCTGAAGTAAGAGTACATCTGTTGTACAAATATGACAGAAGTCACTACAAAAAGTATTGTAAATTGTGGATGGTGCATTTGGATGCTGTGACTCACTAAAGAGAAATAATCAGAGACTGGTGATGGGGAAAACTTGAAAAGGAATAAATCTCCACTTTCAGTTGTTAATTTTCAGTTCATTCATACAAGAGTTCCTTTCAACACAGGTTTTAAAAAAAAAAAAGAAGAAGAAGAAGAAGAAGCATAAAATTCTATGAATTCATCTTTCAGCTTCTGGTCCCCAGTTTCTTCCATGTCAATTTGTAAGTCAAAAAGACATTTGGCAATGATGATCTTTTATTTAAATATATTGTGAAGAAAAATTTCTAGGGAGTAGTTAATCCTGTGAATCTCAAAAACACCTGCAGCAGGTACATCATCCCAGGATGAGCCTCAACGCTGAACCATAGTTCTTTCTATTTTAGAAATGGCCAAGTGAAGACAAAGGCAGAGGCTGGAGTGACATGATGTCTACAAGCCACAGAACACCACGGTGGATTCATAGAATAAAACTCTCTATGCTTCTTCATTTAAAAAGCTACATTTTGAGCTGTTAGTACCGACAGGCAGCTCCAGGGAGCCAGATGTGTGACACAGGCAGCATTCCAACTTCATAAATCTTCTTAATTAAATTAAATTTTCAAAAGAGAAACTTAGAAACAAAATAATGAGATACAATTATCTTAGGATTCACACATTCAATGTGCTTCACCACTTGGTTTATTTGGGTCTTTTCATTGGCATATAGCTATCAACTAGGATTATGGGATACTTTGCAGTGGTTCTCAACCTTCCTAATGCTGTGACCCTTTATTTAAAACAGTTCCTCATGTTGTGGTGACTCCCAACTATAAAGTAACTTTTGTTGCTACTTCATAACTGTAATTTTGCTACTGTTATGTCTTAGGCGACCCCTGTGAAAGGGTCATTAGACCCCCCAAAGGGGTCACGACCCACAGGTTGAGAACTGCTGCTTTAGATACAATCATACATTTCATAATATTAGTGGGATGCTAATTACCTATTGTGATTAGAAAAGGATTTCCCTGTGTTGGGAAAACATTGATGAAGAAAAACCAAACATAATCAAAATATCCCATCCTAGACAAACAGGAAGGTTATACAATTAGAATTAAATTTTGTGTGTATATCAGAAAACTCAAACAATAGTATTTTTGGAAGGAAAAGAAATTTGAGATTTGGTAGTCCAGGACTAGAAAGGAAGCCCAGGGTCATCAGGGACCCAGCCTCCTTCAGCTCACTGTGTCGTCATCCTTAGCGTAGGGCTAGGTGCGCTCAGAGAATCTTCAAGGATGGCCTCACGGTCCAAGATGGCCACAGGTACACTTCTGTGCTCCAAGCCAAAAGAAAGAGGTTGGTAGCAAGGTACCTCTCCAGTGGAGTCACACAGGATGTACAAGTTGTCACAACATGTGTGAAATGTTGCCAACCAGGAAAGCTTGTTAGAGACTGAGTGCCCAGGGTTGTTACCGGGGATGTTTCTATAGGCAGCCCCCTGCCAGGCACATACCCAAATTGCAGACCATCAGAAGGAAGTCAGGTGTTCAGCATAAACCGTATTGTTTGTACAAACAGTGTAGGCACAGTGAGCGACTCTTATCAGTCGGTGGTGGAACTGCTAGGGAAATCTGTTTCCAGATGCCTGCCAAGGGCCAACCATGCAAGCAGGCCTTTCCAAGGATCACAGTTCAGTTCTGCTTTGTTAACCCTTTTCTGCACAGCTGGGCTGAGAACAGACTTTGCTCTCCGTCCCCTGTGGACGCCCACTGACTCAGAGGCGCAGAGTATCAGAAAGCAACAGCCACCCCCAGGCTCTGCAGCACGCTCTTAGAGGCAGGTAGTTTTAGTCTCACCTTTATACCCTCACTGGCACCCTTATGTCTACATATATGCATTTAGATACTGAGACTACGTTGCTCAGAAGGTAACACAAGAGACATGGTCTCTGTCCAGGATCCACAGTAGCCAGCAGCAGGGCCAAGGAGGCCCCAGGAGCAGTGCAGGAGAGGGCGCCATTCTTCCCTCTCTGTCGCACGAAAGGATCAGGACCAGGCTGGGCGTGAGGCAGAACTGCCCATCTCATTCCTGCATCATCACTGTTTTCCAAACATGCTTCAAGGAGCCCTGAGGGTCCCAGCGGTATCTCAGGGCCCACTGTGGGGAGAAAGGACAGGTCAAAGAATGGGCTCAGGGCATCTCTCAAACCCAACCATGGCAGGTCTAATTTTACCTTTTTGCAATAACAGATTTTTGCATATTTTTCATATAAAATTAGGTTTCTTGACACCCCCCCCCAAAAAAAAGGCCATTTAAAATCATTTCATTAGATGAAGCATCTGCCAGACACTAGGAAGTAGTGTCTCCCTGAGACATCACCCCTTGCTCCAGAAGAGCCAGGAGGGAAAGTGTACAGCACCAAGCAGACAATGAAGGCAAGCCGCTCCTAGCCTGTCTTTTGGGAAACACCTGGTCTGATAACCTACAACCCATGGAGGAAGTAAACCTTCTCTTCTGCAATTTCAAATGCTAGAAGTGACAGAAAAACAGTTGTTACAGTTTAGACGTGGGCCCCATCAAGTAAATGATGAAGGCTATAGACCCTCTAACAAAACAAAACAAAAACAAAAGAACACACATGTAGGTAATACTCTGGCATAACTATTTCAAAAGGTTCACAGACACCTCCCCTCACCCCGAAGTTGAAACTGGTGTCATAGAGCTTCAGAGGACAGATCTAGTCAAGTCGTTATCAGGTTGAAAACCAAAAGAAAGGCATTCTTATGAAGTGCAAATGTATGAAAACATTTCTTCATTCAACAAATATTAAATACCAACAATGTTCTAATGCCAGGGAATCAGAACGAATAAGCAGACAAGCCACTTGCTTTTGTAGACCTTATGCTCTTTCGGGGGGATGTGACAAACAGGAAAGCAGATGAACGCAGGAGGTGATTTCAGATAACTGCTATGAAGAAGGGCCTCTCTGGGGACGTGATCACATTCGATCCAAATGACAAGAAGGATCAAATCAAGTGAAAATGTGAATGCAGAGCATCGCAGGCAGTGGGAACAGCCAGTGCCCAGGCCTTGAGCCTTGGAAAGGAGCCTGATCTGTTAGAGGAGGTCGAAGGAGCTGCCAAGACCGTGAAGGGCTCCGGGAGCCATGGCATCCAGTTTAGCTTATGCCCCAAGAGTAGTGGGAAGTTGCTGAAGATTTTTAAGAGCAACACCAACATTCTCTGCTTTCCTTCCCCCTCCTCCCCACTTTGCATTTTTGCCCTATTTTTTATTGTGGTAAATACACATATCACAAAATTTACCATATTAATCATTTTTAATGTACAGTTCGATTAAATACATTGTATTAATGTATGAATGTATTAAATACATTCATATTGTTGTGCAAACATCACCACCATCTATATCCAGAAGTCTTTTCACCTTGCAAAACTAAAACACTGTGACCACTAACAGTAACTCCCTATTCTCATCTCTCCCCAGCCCCTGGCAACCACCATGTTATCCTGTCTGCATGATTTTGATAAGTACCTCATACAAGTGGAACTGTACAGAATTTGTTTTTGGGCTTTTTGTTTTTGTTTTTGTGTGGCTGGCTTAAGGTTCCTGCATGTTGTAACATATATCAGAATTTTCTTTCTTTTTAAGGCTGAATGATATTCTATTGTATGTATACAAACGTCATTTTACTATTTATTTTTTATATGACTTTACAGCCTTTTAGTCCCTCATATCCTAAAAACTGTCTTATGTGGTTAGTTGATTTTTTGTAGTGAAATATTTAAAAGCTTTTCTCATTTCTTTTTGTATATATCCTATAGCTATTTTCTTTGTGGTTACCATGGGGATCACATTTAATATTCTAAAGTTATACTACTTTCATTTGAATGTATACCAGCTTAACGTCAAAAACATACAAAAACTCGACTCCTTTATAATTCCATCCCTACCCCTCTCAGTTGTTGATGTCACAAATTATAGCATTATACATTGTGCATAATGTCCAAAAGAAACTAATAATTATTTTAAGCACATTAGTCCCTTAAATTATAGAGAAAACAAAATTTGGAGTTACAAACCAAAATTACAATAATACTGTCTTCTAGACTAATCATTGTTTTGTTTTTTTTCAAATGTATTAGTCTCTCAAATCATGTTGAAAACAAAACATGGGTTTACAAACTGCTGTTACAATTATACTAGCTTTTATAACTGCCCACGTATTTTACTGGGTTCTTTATTTCTTCATATGGCTTTGAGTTACTATCTAGTATCCTTTCATTTCAACCTGTAGTTGGTCTAATAGTAACAAACTCTCTTAGCTTTTGTTTATCTAGGAATATCTTAATTTCTCTCTCATTTTTAAAAGACAGTTTTGCTGGATATATTCTTGGATGAGTTTTGGGGATTTTTTTAAAACACTTTTAATATATCAGTTCACTGTCTTTTGGCCTCCAAAACTTGTGATTATCTGCTGATAATCTTATTGAGGATCTTTTGTATGTGACAAGTCACTTCTCTCTTGATGTTTCAAGGTTCCTATTTGTATTTGGCTTTTAACAGATTGATTATAATGTGTATTGACATGGGTCTCTTTGAGTTCATCCCACTTGGCATTTGTTGAGCTTCTTGGAGGTTTATATTTATGTCCTTCATCAAATTTGGGAACTTTTCAGCCATTATTTCTTCAAATATTCTCTTTGCCTTTTCTTTCTGCTTCTTGTGGTACTCCCACAATGCATATATTGGTCCATCTGATGGCGTCCCACAGGTCTCTTAGGCTCTGTTCACTTTTTTTATTTTTCATCTTAATTCTCTGTTCTTCACACTTGATCCTTTCCATTGTTCTGTTTTCAAGTTCTTTGATATTTTCTTCTGCCTGCCCAAACCTGTTTTTATTTACTTATTTTTAAACATTTTTTTTAAATTTTTTTTTCTTTATTGATTTTCGAGAGAGAGGAAGTAAGAGGGAGAGAGAGATAGAAACATCAATGAGAGAGAACATCGACTGGCTGCCTCCTGCCTGCCTCCCTCTGGGGATGGCCCACAACCTGGGCATGTATCCTGATGGGGAATCAAACCAGCAATGTTTTTAAATCTCTTTTTTATTTCAGTTATTGTACTTTTCAGCTTCTAAATTAATTTTTTGTTTCTTTTTAGGTTTTCTATATCTTTATGATATTTCCATTTTATTCATGTATTGTTTTGTGGGGGGACAGTTGGCTTTTTCCATGTCATTCTTTAGTTCTTTGAGCATCATTAAGACCGTGTTTTTTAAGTCTTTGTTTGGTAGATCTACTATCAGGTCTTTTACAGGGACCGTTTTTATTGATTTATTTATGTTTTTTCCTTGAACAGGCTATATTTTGCTATTTCTTTTTATGCCTTGTGATGTTGTTGTTGTTGCTGTTGTTATTGTTGTTGAAAACTGGACATTTTAACCTAATAATGTGGTAACTCTGGAAATTAGATTTCCCTTCCCCAAGGATTTACAATTTTTTTGTTTTTGTGGGGTTTTGTGTGTGTGTGTGTGTGTGTGTTTATGGTTGTAGGCTCTCTGATGAGGATTATTCTGTGGTGTGAATTTCGAGTCTTCTCAGGTCTTTTTTGAAACTATGCCTTTCCCTGAGTATGTATGATGACTTTCTAATTCCCCCTAAATATGTAGGAGCTTTTTAATGTTCTAGTCCTTAGTGTCTGGTTCCAAAGGGGGTGGAGATGAAGTGGGAGGGAAAGGTTCTAGCCCTTTAAATCCTCTAGAGGTCACTACTGCCAGAGGGGAGGTTTGAAAAATTCAGGGAGATGCAACAACAATGGATGTTGCCTCTTTTTCTGCACCTCTGTGGTCAGAAATAATCATTAGTTCGAGAACAGATTCATAATATTTGAAGGACAGGGTCCTTTCTGCCCATGCTGGCTCCTACAAGCTGTGTGCAAGCTGCTCCCTGTGTACAGCTTGCTGACACAGGGCTGTGGGAGGGCAGAAGGGTAGCTATTACTGATCTCCTAGTTGAAATCGACTGAACTACAATTTACCTGACAATCCTTCTCCTTGGGAGTTGCAAGCCTTCAATAGACTCCAGAGTTCCAAAGTAGTTACATCAGACAGATTCTGCAAGTGAAATTGCTGTCTAGGTGGGGAGACAGATTCCTGATGCTTCCTATTTTGCCATCTTTTCCCTCTGGTTAGCATTTTATAGAGGTAGGGATGCTGAATGGTTGTTGGTTTGTAGGAATATGAATAAACTAGAATGCTTATAAGGTACAGAGGATAGTATTTCTAATTCAAGTAAACCTAAAACTAGAGTGTTATGGCCGACACTCCACTTTTTTTTAAACATATTTTAAAATATGTTTTTATTGATTTTTTTTAGAGAGTGTAAGAGAGAGAGAGATCAATGTGAGTGAGAAACATCGATCAGCTGCCTGCTGCACACCCCACACTGGGGATCAAGCCCGCAACCCAGGCAAGTGCCTTGATGGGGAATCAAACCAATGACCTCTCAATCCATGAAATGATGCTCAATCCACTGAGCCACACCAGCCAGGCTGACACTTCACTTTTACCTTCATGTGAGAACTATGTCCCTAAAGTTGGTTAAAACCTATAGCGGAATAGGTTTGCTTATTATCAGATCCTCACAAGCCGTGTCAACCGTGCCATGGTTGAGAAACCCTTAGTTAAACTACATGAACCTGTCTATGTCCAACCACTTTTGACCTTCAAAAAGGCAGTCTCATACGGTAAAGCCTAGTATAGTTATACATGTGCAAACATAAGTTTTGTCTGTGGCTGTTTTACATAAATGCATTAGTTCATATGTTTTATTTTACAACTTTCTTTTCTCCTTTAACACATGCCCACAAGATTCTCCATGTCAGGAGCCAAAGCTCCATTGAATTCTTTTCTAGACGCTGTAAGATATTCATGGCTAAGAAGGCTTCATGTGGTCCTTTGACCACTCCTTTTTGGAAGACTAGGGGACATTTCCAATTCTTCATTGTTATAAACCACGCTGCAGTGAAAATCCTGACCCATTCCCTTCTTCCACATTGATCAGGTTTCGGGTGGAGCAGAGGATGGGGGACACTGAGGACCAAAGAGGAAGGGGCTGGACTGTGAGGGAGAGCAGGAAAGCATGTACTCCCTGATGTCTGCTGCCGCCAACTCATGTAACTGCCTGTTTCCCTGCACAGAAGTGGCCACTTCATGCCACGAGCATTTACAAAGGAACAGTGTGAATCTGAAACCCGTTTGTTAGACATTCCACCCTGCTATTCTCATGCGGGGAGTAGAAGGCTCAGGGAGTTATTTATACCACTTACCTGCCTTCCAGGCCTCTCCCAGCAGTGCGGACACACCTCTGAAACCTACTCAAGTGTCAACACATCACTCAGCAAAACAAACCCTCACATTTTCTAAGCATGCAATATCCTTGTATCCAAAGAACCAGAGCCAGAAGAAACTGTTGCTTTTCCATAGTCGGTTTAAGGGCATTAATTATCATGGAAAACTACATGCAGATTGTTCGGAGAAAAAAGACACCCCTCCCCACATGTTCAGAGAGAATAGCATATTGTCATCTAAAAGAGTAATTTATTTCCACATAATTGGCTCTATAAAGGGCATCTTCGGTGTCTAATTCCCTAAATAACTCTGGGCTTACTGTTGTTGGCACTGACCCCATGGGGGAAGGAGAACTTTAATTAATTGACTCATTTATGATTAATGCATCAGCTTTCCTTTGCAGCCACTCTTCGAGGAGAGAACTGGCCAGCCCTGTGATTCTATTTCCAAGAGCCTACTTCATTTAATATAAAGAGAGAAATCTGGATACAAGCAGGAAGTTTGTTGTCAATAGAAGACCCCCAGAGGCAGCACTTTTCCTGAGTGTCCTGGGCATCTCAGAAGAATGTCTGAGCCCGGCTGGTGTGGCTCAGTGGCTGAGCGTCTACCCATGCACCAAGAGGTGGCCAGTTCTATTCCCAGTCAGGGCACATGCCCAGATTGTGGGCCAAATCCCCAGGGGGAGCATGTAGGAGGCGGCCAATTGATGTTCTCTCTCATTGTATTTCTATCTCTCTCTTCTTCTCCCTTCCTCTCTCTCTAAAATTAATAAAGGGGGAAAAAGGTATGATGATATGAATTAATAGCATGGATTCTGCATGTACTGAATTTCTGTGTTCATCACTGTATTTAAAAAAAAAAAGAACGTCTGAAAAAGGGAATTTGCTTGGCTCTCAGCAATAAGATTCTTAATGTACAGTAGTAGTTTTTGTTTGTTTTTTTTTAGTTTCCTGTTTTATTTAACCACTGTGGTACCTAACGGAGGGTAAGAAAGAAAGAAAAGAAAACCCATAAAAGCATTTTTAAGTGGCCCTACCTCTCCACATAGTACAAAGGCTACCAATCTTAGATCATACCCAACCAATGTATTTTAATGAGCAAAAACTATAATGTAATACAAGTTAAAAAACTTTCTGGTTATTTGTGAATATTCTATCATATCCTTTTAATTGCTCTTATTTGAGCTCAAACTCATGGGAAGAGTAACTTGGGAAACTAAACAGGTTGTCATTCATCCAATACCACTTTTTAAGCAATGCTAGATATCGGGCACTCCCTCATTTTCCTTGTTTTCCCTGTTTCTCTATTAGAATCAAATTGTTCCATGTTCCTCATTCTCTCAGAGAACTGAATCCATATTTAGAGAACGGTGCTGACCACACCTCCCATGGATGAATTATATTCACTGGTTCCAAGTTATAGTATTCCAAGGGGGGTATATTTAGTGTTTTTAACAGCGCACCCTTATAAATCCTCTATTATTACCCTATTCTTCTATCTCCAAAGTCATCATTCTATACCCTTCCCAACTCTAACTTTCTCAGATCTGTGATAACTAGATTGGACTTTTGGCTTTTGTACATTTCCTTACACATCCTGGACAATCCCAGTGTGATTTCAGCATCTCCAAAAGCAGCAAATGGGTCTTCAATATATAGATCACAGCTAACACCTGCCAGGACCTCCCAAACTAATGACAGCCTCCAGATGAATAGCAGCTCATGTCTCAGTGGATACCTACAGTCCCGGTGAGGAAAATGTCAGTGGGGGGTCATTCACAACCAGCTTCAGGAAGTCTTCTTAGATGTATTATTATTTACATTCTACAGATGAGAGAATTGGGGGCCAGAGGTAAGTGTCCACCTTCATGCAACCCATCAGTGACACAGATACTCAGTGACCACCAGATTTATCATTCTTCTTTTGTCGATACTGGTTTTCATTCAGAAAAATGAAACATGTGCAGCTTGAGGAATCAAGCAGGTGGGGGGAGGCACAAGCTGCATGCAGGGCTCGGAGCTCCACACTGATGACAATGCTCTGCGAACCCATACGATTGGGTTCCAAGGGTTCTCGGGTGCTCACCTTGGCAGGATCCCCAACACTCATGGTTCCAAAAACCTGAACTCCTACCCTGGCCAGTTTGGCTCAACGGTTAGAGCATCAGCCCACAGACCAGTGAATCTCAGGTTCGATTCCAGTCAAAGGCACATACTTGTGTTGTGGTTTGTCCCTGGCCCTGGTCGGGCTTGTGCTGGAGGCAATGAATGTCTCCCACATGGATGTTTCTTTGTTTCTCTCTCTCTCTCTCTCCCTCCCTCCCACTCTATCTGAAGATAAATGGAAAAATATTGTCTGGTGAGAATTTTAAAAAACCTTCAACTCCTACAGACGCCCCAAACCCTTGACATAGCCCTTATTATTTCTGCAGCCAAAACCCACCAACTCGGGCTGCACATGAGGACAGCCGAGGAAGCTCTCAGCAAATACAGATGTCTAGTTCCCAAGAGATGCTGACTTACTTACTCGGGCACAGGGCCCTGACATCCTGTTAGTTAAAAGGCCCCTCAGGTTGTCCTCCTGGTCAGCCAGAGCGGAGAACCACAGATGCCGCTGATGGTCAGGAATGCTCATCTCTCACCCCTGCGGCTCCTGGGCCTGTGCTCTTGACTTCCCTCTGCCAATTCCTTCCAGAATAGCCTTTTGGAGAACCTTTCCAATTAATAAATAGGAGCTTTTTCACGGGGAGTGAGGAGCAGAGAGAGGACTGTGAACAAAGGGAAGCTTTGCATTATTAATTGTTACTGAAGACTTACGTGGCAGCCACGATGTGCTGAAATAAAGGATTTTGAGATGGACCTACCTGGTTTTCAGCTTCTATGAGCAGTTAGTCACGCGGTTGTTTATGCTTCTCTCTTTAATTGCCTGTGAAGTTAATAGGTAGATGCAACGCTGAAGCTGAGCTGGTTCAACTCTGAACTCAATACACAGCTTCTAAAGAAAGGAGCAATTGATGCCTCTAAGATTGCAAAACTCCAGTTAGGTATCCCTTTTCCCTGCTGCTAGGTAGACTTGGACCCTGGAAGTAATGTTCGGAACACCACGGAACACCCAGGACAATCACGCCCCAGCCAGCAAGTAGCAAGTGCAAGAATTTTAATGCAGTCCCCTAGCTGTTAGTTGTCAAAAAATGCTATGAAAGGCAGGGGGTGATGAGGGCCAGACAATAAATTCAAAAAGAAATATGTACCATTATTCTTTCTTCTTTTTCAAAGAGGAAGTAGTCAAGGTCAGCAAAACAGATTACACAGATATTTTCCCAAAAGATGTGTCTATGGGGATCCACAGCCCCAGCTCTGTGCCCCTCCATGCGTTCTTTGCTGTAATTAAGATATATGTGCTTCTCTGGGCTTTGGGAGCTGCTGACAGACAGCTCAGTGGCCAACAAAGTGTGCGGCCAAAGGCAGATGCTCAACGTGAGATGGTGCCCCGGGCAATGCAAGGCTGAGCGGCTACCTTGGCAGACTACAAAGCAGGGTGTTAAATTAAACAGAAGACACAGAAGAACTGATGCTTGACTTAGATTGACATCTTTCCTTTATGAGATGGTGATAAAGGGCATTCTCAAGCTGAGCAACTTCACCTGGTTCTTGCCACTGGCCCCACCAAACCCTAGTAGTCAAACCCCAAACCACCTCTGAGAACTTTCCATCTCAGACTCATTCGGGAACGGGCCTGGTTCTGTTTCTGCTCCAAAGCATCAGCCTGACTCCTCATACTGTGAATAAAAGAAGACAGTGGCTGTAATGTGCTAAATTATGTTTCCCCAAAATTCATATGTTGAAGCCCAATACATCAAAATGCGACTGTATTTAGAGGTGGGGCCTTAAAGAAGTGATTACATTACAATGAGATCATATGGGTGGGTCCTAACCCCATCTGACTGGTGTCCTTATAAGAAGATATCTGGACACAAAGGAGACACCAGGGATACACACAAACACGAAGGAAAGTCCATGTGAGGATATATGGAAAAGGCGGCCATCCGCAAGCCAAGGGAAAGGTGTCAGGAGAAGCCAAACCTGTGGACACCTGGATCTGGCCTCCCAGCCTCCAGAACTGTGAGGAAATAGATTGCTGCTGTTTAAGCCATCCACTTTGGTATTTTGTTATGACAGCCCTCGCCAACCAATACAGTGGCCCCTATATTGATATAATTGAACATTGTTCTGGCACACAAATCAGAGCATAGTGACCTTTTTGTTGTTGAGGAAGACTCAGCCCTCTCGCCTGGCCACCTGCACTGTGCAAGCAGCACTGAGCTTTGGCATCTAAGCCAAGGAAAACTTCAAGGGGGCTCACTGTGGGGAGAGCGGGAATTTCTACAGCGACGTCTTGAGCCACACCTGCTTGTAAATGCAGTAAGGAGCCCGGCAGCCTTGGTGAGTGTTCCTGGGGGGGCTGCTAGACCTTGAAGGACCTAAACTGAATCACAAAAGTGACAGCTATGCTCCCATTGGGCTAGTGGGGGACAGGGAGGTGTCCCATAATCCTCACCTGATCAGTGGTTAAAAGTGGGATACAGCCGGTTGCTTGAGAACTTTAAGGTGAAGAGTTCTCCAGAGTCTGTGGTCGTCCCTGGAACTCAAGAACAGCTGGGAGTGGCGGCTTCGCAGCCGGTGTGTGGAGACCTGGACCCTGGTGCGCACGTGACCAGGGGCTGAGGGAGGAATCCCTTGGAGGCCTGTCACACGCAAGTCCCTCCAGACCTTGCCTCCAGAAGAGGTCCCTCGCCTTGGACCCTAAAGTCACTTCTGCCACACTCAAAATTTTTATAAAACTTTATCATCTTGTCAGGCAAAGCTCCAAGTGATAGGAGGCGCCATCTGACTCAAACTTGTCTGTATCTACCAACCAGAAAATATCTGCCAGTCAAATGTTAAGTTCTAGTGAGCTCTGTGCCAGTGTTGGAATAGGGTTGAGGTGGGAGCAGTGAGTGGCGAATGAGGCACACACAGCTCACCAGAGAGCCAATACTTTAATCTCCCAAAGTATCACTTCATCACATTTGCACAAAAGCGCCCTGACTTTTCTTAGCAGATATGTCCTCGGTTTCTTTTTTTTTTTATCATCACCCAAGGACATTTTTCCACCCTTTGTACAGATAGAGTGGGAGGGAGAGAGAGAGAGAGAAATATCGACGTGAAAGGGACACATCAAGTGGCTGCCACCCGCACGACCAACCAGGGCCGGGGACAAACTGCAACCAAGGTACGTGCCCTTAGCGGGAACCGAACCCGGGTCTCTTTGTACCGCAGGCCGACGCTCAAACTGCTGAGCCAAACCGGCCAGGGCTGTCCTTGGTTTCTAAGAATCTCTGTCCCTTGATCTCCCCAATAAACCACATTCCTTTTCAGATAGAGCCGCATCATCCAAACATACCTTGTCAGTGTAACTAGACATATATATAAACATACTGACATATATATAAACTGACAATACTGTCATCCACCCACTGGCATGGGTGAGAAAACAGTGGTGAGCATTCTCTCATTTACTGCAGATTTAAGTCAAACCCTACAGCCTGTAGGAAAGGAGTCTTGCCAACACGTACCAAGAGCCTTACCAGTGCCCATAGCCTTTCTACATGCATTAAAGAGAGGCAAAGAAGGATATGCACCAAATTAACAGTAGTTATCTCTGACTTGTTGGACTTCAGGTGAATGTCATTCCTTTCTGTTTTCATCTATCTATAGTTTCTGTCTTTTACACAATGAGCATGTATTGCTTCAGGAGGTAAATAAAATGTAAATATAATGTTTTATTTAAAATTTTGCATTTTTATGGCTCGATCTCGGGTTTCAGCACCAAAAAAAAAATTTGTTTTGCATCTTTGTTTAAAATTATTTTTATTAATTTGTTTTTGTTACAGATGTTTCTCCTTTTCCCCCATTGACACCCTCCTCCTCATCCCTTCCCACCGCCCCTTCCCCAGCTTTGTTGTCTATGTCCATTGGTTATGCATACATGTATATAAGTTTTGTAATTTATCTCTTCCCCCGCAACACTCCCTCTTCTGGGGTTTGTCAGTCTGTACCCTACCTTTATGTCTCTGGGTCAATTTTGTTCATCAGTTTGTTTAGTTCATTATATTCTACAAATAAGTGAGATCATGTGATATTTGTCTTTCTCTGCTTGGCTTGTTTCGCTTAGGATAATACTCTCCAGGTCTCTCCATGTTGTTCTTTCTTACAGCTACATAGTATTCCATTGTGTACATGTACCATAGCTTTTTATCCACTCATCTACTGATGGACACTTGGGTTGTTTCCAGATCTTAGCTATTGTAAATAGTGCAGCTATGAACATAGGGGTACATATATTCTTTCTGACTGGTGTTTCAGACTTCTTAGGGTATATTCATAGAAGTGGGATCACTGGGTCAAATGGCAGTTCAATTTTTAACTTTTTGAGGTAACACCATAATGTTTTCCATAGTCGCTGTACCAGTCTACATTCCCACCAGCAGTACTAGGGTCCCCTTTTCTCCACACCCTCACCAACACTTGTTGTTTGATGATTTGTTGATGGCGGCCATTCTGACAGGTGTGAAGTCACACCTCATAGTTGTTTTAATTTTCATCTCTCTCATGATTAGTAACGTTGAGCATTTTTTCATATGTCTCTTGGCCGTTTGTATGTCCTGTTTGGAGAGGTGTCTATTTAGGTGCCCATTTTTTAATTGGGTTCTTTGTCTTCCTTTTGTTGAGTTGTATGAGTACTCTATATACTTTGGAAATTAATCCCTTATCCGATGCATCATTGGCAGTTATGGCCTCCCATATGGTGGGTTCCCTTTTCATTTTGATGACTGTTTCTTTTGCTGTACAGAAGCTTTTGAGTTTGATGTAGTCCCATGTGTTCATTTTTTCCTTTGTTTCTCTTGTCTTAGGTGTGGTATCAGTGAAAATTCTGCTGCATATGATGTCTGAATTTTCGTTGCCTACATTTTCTTCTAGAATTTTTATGGATTCACACGTTACATTTAAGTCTATTATCTATTTTGAGTTTATTCTTGTGTATGGTATAAGCTGGTGGTCTAGCTTCATTTTTTTGCAAGTAGCTGTCCAATTTTCCCAGCACCATTTATTGAAGAAACTGTCTTTACTCCACTCTATGCTCTTGCCACCTTTGTCAAATATTAATTGAGCATATTGCCTTGGGTCAATTTCTGGGTTCTTTGTTCTGTTCCATTAATCTATTTGTCTGTTCTTGTGCCAGTATCAGGCTGTTTTGATTACAGTGGTTTTGTAATATAACCTGATATCTGGTAATGCGATCCCTCCTATTTTGTTGTTGTTTTGTTTTGTTTTGTTTTGTTTTGTTTTGTTTTGTTTTGGCAAGATTGCTGTGGCTTGACATGATTTTATATTCATGTATTTCTCACCATTTCTTCCCCACCATTCCAACTTTTCTTGCTTGAGTTTATAAGTCATATGCCACCAGCTGTAACTGTGTGTTGATCCCTGTAGAACTGAGCACAGAACCCAGGGCTGTGTTTCTCAAATACTGTAGGATTCTCTCAAAGTTATAGATTGGGAGCACAGGATTCTCTATTTCTCTGCCTACAGACACGCAAACACACATGCACACACACATACACTCACACACCACACACACACACACACACACACACACACACACCAAAAAATCAGCACATTGCAAATGTCTTAGTCAATAGGATTGCTTCATTCCAAAGCCCAAGCATGGACTAAGAGCTTGGACTCTGGAGTCAGAAATTTAATTGGAATCCAACTGGTGTGAATTTGAACAAATTAATATCTCTGGGCCTCAGTGTCCTAAAATGTAAAACGGGGTTGAGAAGAAAAGCTACCCCAGGGGACAGATATGATTTGCATTGAGCTGGTAGGGTTCAGCCCTTATTCTGCCACTTGAGAGCTGTGTGACCTGGGACCCTCTTCAACCTCTCTGAGCTTCAGATTCTTCATCAATAGAAGTGGCAGTATAATCATAAACCTGCCCTTCCTTCCCACCTGAGTTTGAGCACCCGCTGAGACTGTGTATGAAAACACTCAAGGGCATGCAAATGCCAGTCCTTATTTTTACAAAAGTTTTTATTACATCTGTCACGTCTGATCCACTCGCCCCGTGACTGCGTGCGAGCCCAGAACAGGGCGGTGCTGCTTGCATTTTCCGGAAAGCCAAGAGGCCCAGAGCCTTCGACTCCCCTCATCACTGTCAAAACAAAGATGACCTGGCAGCGTTTCAGCCCCGCGATGTGTGCCGAGCCCCAGGAACCTCGCCAGGCACAGCCATCCACTCACACCCCCAAGGTGACAGCTGAACTCTGTGGATTTTAAACAGAAACCTGCAGTTCTGCCCAGATAAGCTCTGCTGTCACAGCAGGCACGGATATAACTGCAACACCTAGATTTTCTGAAGTGTCACATTTCTACCACTCTCGAAATCAAACATAAACCGCTCTGAACACTGAGCCCACGCTCTGGCGGGAATCCAGTCTTGGTCACTATCCGGTGCCTACTCCCCTCTCCAGACTCCTGTGAGATTCCCAACCTCCAGGGCATCCGATGCATCTGCAGCCCAAGGCAGCTCCTGCTCCCGGAGGCTGCAGTCAGGACCTACATCCTCAGCTTGGAGCTGGATTCTGTTCTGCGCAGACCCAAGGAAACTCCCGGCCTGGGTGTTGCAGAACATAAGACCACAGACTCAGTGTCGTAAACAAACATTGTCATTTTCTAAATGGCTGTGCAGGAAAGATTAGGAGCCCTCCCAGCCAGAGGCTGGGCAACTACCACACCCAGTGACTTAATCAAGAAAAATTAGACTTTCTCTTCATCCTGGAACCAACCTAATATCTGCTGACAACTGAAGAACTGCCTGTGGCCAGCAGAGGTGAGCCTTGGCCACCCGGGAGAGAGGAAGGTGACATCCTGGCAGGAGGAAAGGAGGTGCCTTCTGCTCATACCTCAGCAACCTGCAGCAGGGCTGTTTGGAAGGGGCACTGACACATGCATTTGAACGGGGACACAAGGTTTGTTCAGTAAGATATTTGGGATCCACCATTTATTTGAGACTAACATTTTCTCTATTGGTTCAGACAACACGAGGTTTTGTCTGTTTGGGGGGGTGGGCAAATAAAAATCCTCTAAGGGCCAGTTCCTGACAGAAAACTTCGTGTTTCTCCAGGTTGAAAAGAACATGATTAAATTGTTCCAAAATGGAGGTGTTATGTAGGGGCTTCCTGTTTCCCTGACTTGCTTTCCATCATCCATCTTCCCAAAGGAGCTACAAATCATACTGCGGTACTCTCCTACTTCAAGCCTACCAGTGGCCTCCCATACAGTTAGAATAAAGTCCAAATCCCTTCCATCAGGTGGTCCCTTTGACCTCCCTGAGTTTATCTCCTATTGTTCCCTCCACCCACCCACCCCAACCTATTCACTTTGTTCTAGACACTCAGCCTCTTTGCTGTTCTTACTATATACCCAGGCATATGCTGCCTCGGGGCCTTTGCACTTGCTGTTCCCTCTGCCTAGAATGTTCTTCTCCCAGATATCTGCACAGTTTCTACTTTACTTCATTCAGGTCTTTACTCAAATTTCACCTTCTCAGTGAGGACTTCTCTAACACCCTTTCTAAAATATCAACCAACACAAACACACACACACACACATGTACTTCGCAACTCCCTCCATTCTATTATTCTACAAGGTACTTACCACTAACATACTATGTATTTTACTTATTTATCATTTTTGTCATTTATTTTGTTCACTCTCATATGCTCACTACCTATCATAGTACCTAGCATATTGTAGGTGCCTAACAAACATATATCAAATGAATGAATAATTTCACATGACCACTTCCACATCGCTCAGGTCTCAACTCAAATGTCACCTCCTCTAAAAGCTCTCCCCAACCATACCTCAGTAAAAATGCCCAACCTAACTACATACACTTACAGTTTCATATTCACTTACATTATTGTCATATTTGTTTGCTTAGATTTATAGTCTGTATCCCCACCCTAGAACGGGAGCTTCCTGAGGGCAGGAGCTCTCTCTGTCGTATTTAGAGCTATATCAGTGGCACCCAGACAATTCTGGGCATGTTGGAATACTCAATAAATATGTAATAAAACTAATAAATGGCCCCCAAAAACTGACCTGAGCAGCTGAACAAACTGGCCTTCTGAATGACGTTGTTGGATATAAACCAATAAATGTCTAGGGGAACTAATCTGTCCAGTCACATTTCAGTTATATTCATGGCATGGGAAGAGGGTGGCACTGAGGTCAGCAGACCAGTTAGGAGGCTGAAGCAATGATCTAAGAGCAAGACAACCGTGGTTTGCAGCAATGGGTTGGAGAGGAACACGGAGATTCAAGAGATATTTCAGAAGAAGAATGAACAGAACCTGGTAACTGACAGGTGATGGAAACTAAAGGGAACAAAAGGGCCAAACAAAAAACAAAAACAAAAAAAAACCTTGCTATATCTTCTCTGTACGACATGGTGGATGTTGTTATTTACTGAGATCAGAATACTGGAAGAGAATCAAATTCAAAGGAACATATGGTAAATTCAGTTTGGGCCAGCTTTGTAATGCATCCAGGTAGAGAAGCTAAACAGGTAGTTGAGTAAAAAGAGCTGGAGCTCAGATCAAAGTCTGGGCTCTGTTGTCTCCTAGGTGGCAAGATTAAAATGAATAGATTCAGAAAGATTCTAAAAGCCAGTATTAATCCAACAACCAGCAACCTGGTGGAAAGCACCATAAGCCTTCCTACAGGCAAAGAGGCTTGAGATCCTTAACAGGTCCTCCCCTCTGCCTGACGACAACCTGGCAATGATCTCTCCTGTGTTCTCCAACAGTAGTGATGAGGTTTTACCAACCCAAAGATATGCAGATCATTGTGGAGTCGCATTATAGCAGCTCCTATCTGCTGAACAAATACTGTGATGAGCCCTGGCCTTTATAATACAGGGGGATCACTGCTGGCAGTTGTTGACAGAGCTCTCAGAGGTGCTGTCTAGCTTGTTGTTATGTGTGAACTCACTCTGTCCTCAAGACAATTCTATATAGTAGTTCGAGGTGATCATCCCCATTTCACAGACAAAGAAGCTGAGTTTCAGAAAAGTGAAGGACTCACCCAAAAGTATACGACAAGGGAATGCAAATACCACGATACAAAACCAGACTTGTCTGACCCCAAAGCCCTGCTCCCAACCAGGCAACAAGTTTCCAGAAAGTTAACCTAGCAGCTGGCCTGGTTCTTTCCCTAAGGCTTAGGAAACCATTCCCAATGCAGAAGCACTACCCGTCCTCTCTGATCATCCTGCCGAGACCTGGGGTCTGGAAAGGCAGCACCTGCACAAAAAGGCCTACTTGACAGTGACCGGGTGGAACTGCCAAAAATCAGTTTCCCATCCAACCACAGTGTCTATGATCCTATGGAGCTGGGGTCCAAAGCCAAAGTTGCATCACTTATATTTCAAATCCTCCCATACTGAAGGGCACTGTGGGCAGACAGAAAATATTCTCAGTACCTCAACACAGCAGTGGGAGAGAACATCACTTCCTTGGTAGGTAACTTTGGGCAAGTGACTTAATTTAAACTTTACTTTTCTCATGTGTTCAGTGGAGCTAAATAGTGGCATTACTTCACCTCAATAATAGGTAACAATTATATAGGGCTTAATACAGACCAGGTACTGCTCTGAGCACGTAGCATATATTAAATCGTTTAATACTTTCCACAACCCATGGGAAAATCTGAGTAGGACCTATTATTATATCCATATTACGGACAAGTAAATGAGGCGCACACAGCTCAGTAACTTGCCCAATGTCACACAGAGCTCAGACGCAAACTCAAGCGATCTGAGAATGTCTCACCATCAAACCACACAGCTTGCTCGTGTTGTGAGGATTAAGCGAGATGATGCATGCAAAGCATTCCTAGCACAGTACCTAGGACATAGTAAATGCTTAGTTGATGCTATGTCATTATTTTTATTATAATCATCATCATTTAAAAACTGAAACAGAAGATAGCATTTTAAACTGAGGTACGACAGCACAATTCCAAAGAGGAAGCAGACTTCTAGCCTTTTAAGAATTCTCTTGTTTAAAAAGAAAAATAAAAGAGAAGAAGAAAGAAAGAAAAAAGCGCTATTTGCAAGACAGGCTCTAAAAACCTATCGTAGAGGGATGGCACTCTTTTAAGCATCCCATTTACACAAGCAATTCAATACATGCCCAGGGAGTTGAATAGCACTGCAGACCAACTGCTGAGGGAATTCCCCAATAAAAGCCCCCAAACCAACTGGAACACAGGCAGCTGGGAATTGTTAGCACACTCGATCCTGTTATCTCTGCCTCCCTACCTGAGAACTTGAGAAACTACCACATCCTTTTTTAAAAGGAGAAGAAAATAAAAGTAATTGGAAAAGCCTTGCATTGCAATGAGAAGACTGGGTTGAATGCTTAACTCATTCGGAGAAGGTAAGGAGTGCAGGGCTGTGAGCGGGGGCCCTGATGCCCTTCCCACGGAGGTTCCTCCTCAAAACCTAACGGCACCTCGTCAGAGAGGCCTTCCCCCCACAGCCCCTTTTAAAACAGGCCCCACCCACTGGTGTGGCTCACGTGGGTGGACTGTCGTCCATACTCCAAAAGGCTGCAGGTTTGATTCTCAGTCAGGGAACATACCTGGGTTGCAGGTTTGCATACAAGAGGCAAGCAATTGATGTTTCTCTCGCACATCAATGTTTCTCTCTCTCCCGTCCTCTCTCTAAAATCAATTTTTTAAAAACATATCCTCAGGTGAGGATTAAAAATAAATAAGTAGCCCTGGCTGGTTTGGCTCAGCGGTTAGAGCATCAGCCTGCGGCCCAGAGAGACCCGGGTTCGGTTCCCGCTAAGGGCACGTACCTCGGTTGCGGTTTGTCCCCGGCCCTGGTTGGGTCGTGCGGGAGGCAGCCACTCAATGTGTCCCTTTCATGTCAATATTTCTCTCTGTCTCTTCCTCTCTCTCCCTCCCACTCTATCTGAACAAAAAAATGGAAAAATGTCCTCGGGTGAGGATAAAAATAAAAAAGAAATAAATAAGTAAATTAAACAGGTCCCCTCACCTTGTTTTTCTCCATCATGTAACACAATGCCCAATTATCTCATGTAACTTGTTTTTAGTCACGCAGATCTCTGTATAAAAGCGACATCCCCAGCACCTAGTACATGTTCAATAAATGCTTGTTAGATACAAATTTCAGTCTCTGTTCACAACTCACTCTGAAGCACAGTCAAGGGTGTCCAGACGCACAATCCACGGCAATCACGGCGAAAATTCCCTTTCCCACTCCACTGCAGTGCTGCCCAAAGGCATGTGCTGACAGCCACCCAGGTTATTTTAAAATTTTAGTAGTCATATTTTAAAGAGCAAAATGAAACAAGCAAAAGTAACATTAATCATGCATTTTATTTAACATAAATATATCTAAAATATTACCAACAAATAATCAATATTTAAAAGTTATTAATGAAATCATCCCCATGCTTTTCTTTCTCTTTTTTTGGTACTAAGTCTCCAAAATCCAACGTATATTTTATTTTCACAAACATCTTCATTTTGACGAGCCACATTCCAGGTGCTCAGCAGGCGTACGTGGCCCGTGGCTGCCATGTTGGACCACACCTCCCGCACCTTGAACCTCTCAGGAGTCTTTCAGGAAAGCTTTCTCTCTCTCTCTCTCTCTCTCTCTCTCTCTCTCTCTCTCTCTGCGCTTGCTGTTCCCTCTGCATGGAACTTTTTCTCCTTCCCCAACAGACACCTTCTCTTTGTTCAGATGTCCAACCTGCATTATTTATTACCTACCTGCTCTTTAATAGCTATCACTGTCCATTAGGATGTAATCCCCATGAGGCAAAGACCTGATGGCATCCCCAGAGTCTAGCACCATTGCCTGGCATTTCATAGGTCCTCAATGAGTATTTTTGAATGAATGACGAAATGAACAATATGTCCATTAGATCTGATCCCTTCCCTCCTTTGGACCAAGTCTTCCTAGAGGACAATGAGCCACCCTACTCTATGCTTTCTCCGGGAGTGTAAATCATGTTAGGCCCCAGCCACTTCTGTGCAGGGTCTTCATGATTTTGGGCCATAAACACTTTGGCAGTCTGTGACACCCAAGGACCTTTTCTCAAAATAATGTTTTCAGATGCATAAAATGAAACTCACAGAATTACAAAGGAAACTAATTATATGTAATTACAGATTGTGCTGCTGGCAAGTGGAATATTCGCTTTGCTTTAGGGGAAAAAGCAGACCCTCAAATTGCTCACCAGTATGACCAGAAACACCCACATGAGCAATGTGACCCACCCTGAGCTGCCCTGTGCCCCAGGGGTCTTTTAATGATTTCCATGTAGCAGATGGACGAGCATAAATAGAAGCTGGTGCTCAGGGGCCAATCTCAGTACTGTGAGCATCCGCCACCTATAACCACCACTGCCCCCACCTCCGAAGAATTGAGAGAAACAATGCATTCTTAGGACAAGTGTGGGCTTGAAGTCAGACAGGCCAGATTTATGTCCAAGCTCAGTCACTTCCCACCTGGATGGATTTCAATAAGTCCATTTTCCTCCAAACTTCAATTCTCCTTATCTGCAAAATAGAGGGAATACCACTGTCACAGAGGAACTATGGGGACTCGAGATCCCATAAATAAAGCAGCAAGCACAGAGTAGGTTTTCAGTAAGCAGCGAATATTATTATATAGTACGAACCACAAGAGTTGAAGAGTACAGTGTCTGAAAATGGAGAAGGCTATAAGAAATCGAGGTACAAGAAAGGGAAGTAAGAAATTAAAACGAGAGACCTGACTGCTGCAAGAATTTTAGCTTGTCCGGCGCTGCTGTGCGATACATGCAACTGTGGGGATGATTAGAAGGTAAGCTTAGGTAACACAACAATGACGTGTTCATTCGTACAGCACAGAGCAAGAGAGAACTGACGTACATAGGAGGTCAGGCACAGATACCCTTCCCAGGTCTGAACAGGTCTCTAGTCACATGTCACATCGCACAACAGGCTGGTCCCAGCCCTCCCTGTGTACATCGTTGCTCACCAAGGGACTTGGGAGGCAAAGTCCCTCTGTGTCACAAAGTGATGATTAAAATATCGGGGTGGGGGGGAATGACTGTTTCTTTGGTGACCAGGTTATTTCTCATTTTTCAACGTCCCTTCCCTGACTTTTGAGGTCTCATAACCAGTGATAGTCTAAAGCCCTAAGCATACATGGGCTACAGTGCGTTTGAATCCAGCACTACTCTGCGCAAGCTCTGTGGCTTAGGTAAATCAGCAAATTTCCTAACCTCTCTGGACCTCAGCTTTCTTATTTGCATAATGTGGATAATACCTTTTTCATAGGATCACACGAAGATTAAATGAGCTGACACATGGCAAGTGCCTGAATTATATGACTGGCATAAAATTCCCACTGGAGGCCCATCTCTCTCCGCTAGGTTAGATATAGAAATGAATGAGGGAGGAAGAAAAAGCTCCCTATTGAAAAAAAAAACTTTTTTCTCCTATATTAATATACCAATAAAAGATTCGCGTATTAATATACCAATAAGAGATTTGCTTGTGCCAATACAATACTCTTTTATTATTAATGCAAATCACAACCACGAGAGCTAAGCTTATCAATTCCCATCTTTGTATAAATTATTTAAATCAGATCAGTACCTGGCAGAGCTTGCGATTTCAGTGCTGTGATTACCATGCAAAGAAGCAAAGTTCTTTTTAAAACCTTCGGTGAAGGAAGCAGAAAGTAAGGAAGAACTTTGGACATTGAGAACACAGCAACTAGGTGGCTGAAGGCCGGGTGGGCTGGGGACGAGGAAGAGAGAGCACAGAAGAGGGGAGAGGAAGGTCAAGGATCCTGGCAGGAAGCGGAGGGCCACTGTGCCCTCGGCTCTGGCGGCAGCTGGAAGGTCACTGAGAAGCACCGGCCGCCGGCTCTGGTGCACACGCGGTGGACTGAGACATCAAGATGCGTTTATCAGGCTGCTTGTCAGTTTGCCCCAGTTCAGCCAGACTTCTTAGGACTCTTTCTACTCCCACCCAGCCCAGGTGCCTCCCACACGTGCTCCTTCCCTCTCCCCTACTGAGACGGCAAAGAAAGGGTGAAAGGCGAGTGAGGGAAAGCGTGGAGCGATGAGCACACATGAAATAGGTCCGAACCCCACGCCCTCTCCCCACTCCTCCCACATCAGCAGCACAGCACGTCCAAAGCAAAGGACTGCAAGACTCTATCCCGCCCCCTCGCTCACGTTCTCCTTAGCACCTTGCATGGAGAGGGCATTTCATATGTTTTCAAGCCATTTGGTTTTCATAACATGTGTGAGCAGGTAAGCAAGACTACCTCCTTTTAAAATAATAAGGAGGCGATGGTCCAAAAATGTTGACCCTTTCCCAAATCCCAACTGCTAATGAGGACACAGACCACTTTGGGACCCAAGTCTCTGGATTCCACATTCCAAGACAGCGGGTCAGGACCCGAATTATACCCTCGGCCTTTACATCGCTGACCCAGGAACCACGGAAGTCGCTGCCTGAGGCTGTGGGAAGGAAGGAAGAGCTGCACGTTTTAACCCTGACTCTGCCAGTGACGACTCGTCAGACTTCTAAGACCTTCACCTGCGTGGCCCTTGACTTTCTCATCCGTCAAAGGAGGTGGGTGTGGACAATCTTCTGACTCTAAAGTGCGCGTAGGATAAATACCTGTCTCTATTTCACACCTATGCCTCTGCACAGTCGCCTTCACCGACCATGTTCAATATCCTATCAAAATTTCTGAGACTCTACAAGACCTAAAATAACCTTAACTATGGGCAGCATCGCTAGAAACCTATAGAGAGGTCCATCCTCCTCTTCACACCCAGGGCTGTCTCACAGCCCACCCATCCCCACCCCTAGAGAACAAGCAAGTGCCCGCCCCTTGGCTACCCTCAGGCCTACCACCAGGCACACAGGGACCAGCAGTATGGGTCAAACATACAGAAGAGACCCTAGAAGTGGCTCAGGACCTCTAGGGGCAGGAAATTTGAAGTTTTGTTCCCACAAAATCTAGAAAAGGGGCGCGCTCCAGGTGGGCACATCCATTTAACCCTGCAGGGAGAAATGCTGCAAGGGGGCCAAAGTGGGGTGCTAAAGCATAGGCCCCGGGCAACAGCTCAGTGCCTCGGGTCTGAAGGTAGTTTTGCCCATGATTACTCATCCTTCGCCACCTCCCAGTTCTTGTTGCTGGCTAAGCCCATTCACCTGTAATCGGATAAAGAAGGTGCTTTGTCCTATCGTAGTGATTCCCAGTTTTGCTTTCATGGGAACTCATCCATTGTTTTTAAAGGAAAGACGGAATTCTCAAAGGTCATTTTACCATCATTAAAATGAATCTTAACTTAAAAGATGAAATACTGCCCTGGCCGGTTTGGCTCAGCAGTTGGAGCATCGGCCCAGAGTCTCCTGAGTTCGGTTCCCGCTAAGGGCATGTACCTTGGTTGCAGTTTGTCCCCAGCCCCAGTTGGGGTGGTATGGGTGGCAACCAGTCTATGTGTCTCTCTCACATGGATGTTTCTCTCTCTCTTCCCCCCTCTCTCCCTCCCGCTCTGTCTGAAGATAAATGAAAAAAAAAAAAAAATGTCCTCGGGTGAAAAAAAAAAAGATGAAATACTTATTCACAATAGTCAAAAGGTGTGAACAGCCCAAATGCCTACCAAAAATGAATTTTCTTATTCCAGGTACCTCATATAAATGGAATCATAGAATGTTGGTCCTTAGGTGTCTGGCTTATTTCACTTAACATAATGTTCTCAAGATTCATCCATGTTGTAGCATGTGTTAGAATTTCATTCCTTTTTATGCCTAAACAATGTTCCATTTATTGTATGTGGAATAAGCAAATTCATAGAGACAGAAAGTAGAATAGTGTTTACCAGGGACTCGGAAGAGGGGGAATGCAGAGTTATTGTTTAATGGGTACAAAGGTTCTGCTTGGAATGATGAAAAAGTTCTAGAAATGGAGAGTGGTGATGGTTGCATAACAGTGTAAATATACTTAATGCTACTCAATTGTACCTTTGAAAATGGTTTAAATGATAAACATTATGTTATGTATATTTTGCCATAATAAAAAAATGATAAACTGCTACTGAGAGCCTTTGAGACTCTCCGGGGGAGAATGATAAAGAAGGAAGAGAGAGCCCAAAATAAAATTTCCAGAATGTCCCTCCTGCTTCCAGAAAGCCTGAAGCCGGTTCTCTAAGGGAAGGTATCTATTTCAACATCATGAAGTGTCACAATTGTTCTCTGCCCCCTTCATTTGTAGCTCGTCCCTTATCAAATGAATCTGCATTTAAATAAATTGGTTCTTCCTTTGCTCTTCTGTACCATACACAGTACCTTAAGTGGAAGATAAACACCAGCTTGAAAACCACCCCAAGGCCAATGCTGACTAAACTCAACATTGCGCTCAATGGGTCCTAGACTCCAGAGCTAAGACTCTTCAACACCTAGCATTAGAATTAACCACAGGGTGGGGGCGCGTTTTCATTTTCAGCTTGTATGGCTTTTAAAATTAAATGAACCCTCTGCACCCACACTCAGGCTCAATAGATGCAGAAATTTCCACTGGCACTCAGAAGATGATGACACATTACAGATGTGACCGCTGAAGCAATTATCCCTTTGTTACTTTGAAGCGGCCCCACGCCGTTGTTAGCCAGGTTTTCACTGCCAGAGCGGGAAACCGGGCCATCGCCTAATTAATTTTTATCTCAATTATCTGGGCAGCAGCCTGAATTCTGATCTTCCCTTTGTCGGTGGAAATGTGACATGATCAAAGGAGTTAGATATGACAAGGATGGGCTAGAAAACTTTGGTAAAACTGCCTGATTTCGCTCTTCAGTAAACAAGTCATGCATTATATATATATATTTTTTTTTTTTTCTTTTTTAATCCTCACCTGAGGATATTTTTCTATTTCTTTTTAGATAGAGTGGGCAGGAGAGAGAGAAAGAGAAACAGAGAGAGAGAAATATCGACTTGAGAGGGACACATCGACGGGTTGCCTCCCTCACGACCCAACCAGGGCAGGGGTCAAACCACAACCGAGGTACGTGCTCTTGACCTGAATCGAACCCATGATTCATTGGTCCACAGGCCGACATTCTACAGCTGAGCCAAACTGGCCAGGCCTGTATTTACACTCTTAAACCTGCTCCACCGGTGGTGCCTGCAGACCGAAACATCAGCATCAACCAGGAGCCTTCTTGAAAAGTGGCCACGTGAAGGGCACCCCCCTAGACCCACTGGATGAGACTCCCAGTTGCACCCATTTCTTAGGGCATCAATATACCTAGGACTGTAACGTTTAAGAAGCCCCATGTTCGTTTCCTATGGCTGCCTGTTGTTTAAAACAACAGAAATGAAATCTCACCGTTGTGGAAGCCAAACGTCCAAAATCTGTGTCAGTGGGCTGAAATCAAGGTGCTGGCAGGACCACCTCCCTCAGAGTGCTGGAGGGAAGAATCTGTTCCTTGTCACTTCCCGCTCCTGGTGGCTGCTGGTACTCCCTGGCTGCCATCTCTGACTCCATCTCCACATCACCTTCACCTCTATGCGCTTCAGATCTCTCTCAGCTGTCTCTTTTTTGGCATAATCCAAAATAATCTCATCACAAGATCCTTAATTTAAATCACATCTGCAGAGCCTTTTTTTTCTTCAAATAAATTATCATTTCCAGATCCTGGGCAGTAGGATATAGATATCTTTGGGGAGCCATTTTCCCACCTATCATAACCTTGCATCTAGGAAGTTTTGCTCCCACATGCTAACTGGGATATAACCAAACTGCCTAAGGGATCTGTGTAAATACCATCTCCAAATTTTAGTAAATTTAAGGAATGACCATCCTTCAAAACCTATTCTTAGCAAAAAAGCATTGAAACGTCAAAGGCTGCTCTGTGAGCCAAACCCAAGGTCTCTGAAGTTTCCTCCTCCTGGGGACTCACAGACATAGCCCTCCCCCATTTGGGGCACCTGTCAAACATTCAGCTATCTATGCTCCACCCCAGACCCGTGGGACCCGAGTCAGGTATGGGAATTTGTATTTGTAACAGGCACATTCTGGTCATTCTAACCATTAGACACATTTGAGGAACCCTGCTTAGACCGCCTGTCCTTACTCCTCACTGCACAGTACAATCATTAGGGCAAGTGTTTTAAAACACTGAGTCGCGGGTCCACCCAGACCCATTCAATCTGATTCTCTTGAGGCGGGTATTTTTCAAAGCTCCCTAGATGACTCAATGTGCAGCCAGGCTTGAGAACCATTGATTTTACCTCTCCAGGGTCAGTTAAGTGAGTTAGCGGAGATTTAACAGACCCAGGGAAGCTGCCTATTAAACTAAGCCTATCTGGGCTACTGCCCTTCTCAGAAGATGCACCGAAGGGCCCCTCTTAACCGATGGGCCATGCTTGCACAGCACTAGGCAATTACGAAAGCGCTTTGGCAAAGCAGCCCCACAGGAGTCCCCACCCCCGCCAGCAGAGCCCACGAACCCACTCATGCACTAGAACAAAGCCATGCCCAAGCAATCCCCTCACTCACCCCAAATCCCATCCTTCTCTATCAAAAGGAACTTATTTTCTGCTCTTCCTCTCCACCTCCTTCCCAATTCTCTACCCCCACACACATTCTTTCTTCTAGCCCTATACTGCTAAAAGTAATCAACTTAAAGGGGAAAAGAAGTCTAATGTTCGTTTACTAATCAAAACATTCCCTACTCCCATGGCTTGGAACATCAGAAAACTTTCCGTTTTTGGTCTTTCCCACAGAGAGCTGTTACCCAGCTGAGGAGCCCAGAGGTGAGAAGGTAACAATCCCAGCTAACCATTCTGCAAGAAACGGGCAGAACGCGAGCAGGGAACCAGGAGGAGACAGTAGCTCCTCTTGCTATCGAACAGGATTTGCGCTCAGTGGAAAATTGCACATTATCTGTAACTCACTCTCCTGAGTTTACGGGAGGAAGTCGTCGAGCCTATAAAGTGTAGATAGCCCTGGCCCGTTTGGCTCAGCGGTTGGAGCGTCGGCCTGCAGTCCAGAGAGACCCAGGTTGGGTTCCTGCTAAGGGCACGTACCTCGGTTGCAGTTTGTCCCCGGCCCTGGTTGGTCGTGCGGGTGGCAGCCACTCGATGTGTCCCTTTCACATCGATGTTTCTCTCTCTCGCTCTTCCTCTCTCTCCCTCCCACTCTATCTGAACAAAAAATGAAAAAATGTCCTCGGGTGAGGATAAAAAAATAAATAAAATAAAGTGTAGATAACTTATAGTCCTGCAAAATAATCCTGTCTCCATTGTTTGCCTCCAATTGTACATTGATGTCGTTTCTTTTATTCCATATAAATTTGTGCTTTCAAATATTTCCCCTTTGAACCAGTTATAGCACTATGAGTTCAATAAAATCTTTAAGGTATGTTTATTTTTACAGCTATATGAGAGTCACGACTTTTCCCTTTTGTTAAAATTATCTTTTAACATTGCTCATGACCACCTTAGATGCCAAGGAGGACAAGACCCACCATGGCTTCTCAAACTTGTCGATTAACCCTAACACAGCCAGGTGAGGGTCGAGAGAGTACCCCAGGCACCTGGGCCCCGAACTCGTCCTCTCCTAGCTCCTTATCCAGCCAAGGGAGCAATTCTCCACCGAGGGCTGGAAGCGCTCTGCATCTAGGAAGCTGAATTCCAGTGCTGAATGCATCAGAGCGAGGGGTCCTTCTTCCCGGGACCCGATGTGAGAAGAAATTCTGACTTCTCAAGCCAGCCCTCCCAGAGAGCTGCAGAGCGGTGCATAGGTGCCTACCCAAATTTAGGGGTTTAGAAATAGTACCAGGTGCAGTTGTCAGTGGCATTTCCTCTGAGTCCCCAGTAATGAGAAAGGGTAGAAAGTTTCCCCGACAGAAGGAAAAGTAGCTGTGGGGAAAATTATGGAGCGATCCTAAGTGCACAGCCCAGGTAAGTTGTGATATTTAAGCACTGTTCTATTTATCTTGAGATGGTCAAAAATGCAAAATACTTCATCAAGATATAAAATTTTAAAACACTATTACCTTGTCCAAATAATCTGTGCCCCCCTAACATTTAAGTAATGGTATATCTATCGTCGTTTTGACCTCAGTTCTCCCAAGACCTCTGAAATTAATTTTGCTGTGTTCCCATGTTTCTCTACCATGGGCCTGCCTATCACCCCAATTTACTTTACCTCCAAAGTCAGTGTTTGAACCATCTAGCTCTTCTCCAACAACCTCTTTTTTCTAGCTGGTTAAAATACAGCCACAATACTTTTTCTTCAGCCTCTTTGGTATATAACTACCTTCTAGCCTTTAACCTTCTCTCTATCCATTAAGACATCCCTCTGCCTTTTCCCAGTTCATTACTGCATTCCTGTCTTCTCTTCCCTATCTGCCTTTAATCCTATTATCCATTATTTTAGATGCTATTTTTATAAATATCCTATTTTCCCTTTCCTCTTTGTCCTTTTTTTTTTTTTTTTTTTTTATCCTCACCTGAGGATATTTTTGTATTTATCTTCAGATAGAGCCGGAGGGAGAGAGGGAAGAAGAGAGAGAGAAACATCGATGTAAGAGAGATACATCGAGTTGTTGACACCCACATGACCCCAACCGGGGCCAGGGACAAACTGCAACCGAGGTACATGCCCCTAGAGGGAACTGAACCCAAGACTCTCCGGTCCATGGGCCAACGTTCTAACTGCTGAGTCAAACCAACCAGGGCTCCCCTTTATCTCTAAATCCCACTTTTCTGGCAAAATCCACAATCCAGATGAAACCACTAGCACTTTCCATCCAAGGGCTGCTGGGGAAAACCCCACAGCAGAACCAACTGGTGTCACTATAAGTTATTGAAGGCCAATCTCAACCAGATCTTCAGCTTGACCAGTTACATGGCTAAAGGCAATTCCTTCTCCAATCACATGCCTCTTTCAAACCTTCTCTCTTCTCTCTCCTATGACTTCATCAAACCCCTCCTTCCTCTCAGCAAACAACCCAGCATCAGAAGAAGCAAGGAGTCTTCAGATGAGAATACCCTCAATCTCCTGCTATCGAACCTGCACACCCCCTACAGCTTTATGTATCTCTTCTCCTGTCAGTAGAGGGAAGTCTTCCTGCTCTGGGTCCATCCCCTTCTGACTCCTCAAGCTCTGCATACAGTCAGCCACCGCTCTGCTGATTTTCATCTCTGGCTTCCCCAAATCTACTAAATCCTTCTCAATCAATAGGTAAACATTTCTTAAGTTCCTACTTTATTTAAAAACAAACAAAACCTTCATCAGCCCTGGCCGGTTTGGCTCAGCGGTTAGAGTGTCGGCCTGCGGTCCGGAGAGACCCGGGTTCCGTTCCCGCTAAGGGCGCATACCTCGGTTGCAGTTTGTCCCCGGCCCTGGTTGGGTTGTGCAGGCGGCAGCCACTCGATGTGTCCCTTTCACATCGATGTTTCTCTCTCTCTCTCTGTTCCTCTCTCTCCCTCCCACTCTACCTGAACAAAAAATGGAAAAATGTCCTCTGGTGAGGATAAAAAAAAAAACTTTCATCAATTTGCATTTCACTCTCCAGAAACTGCCCTCCCCCTCTCCTCTTCACAAACTTCTTCTAACCCTCTTTCCTGTGACTTACCCCAGATTCCTAATTTACCTGCAATGTTTATGCTCCTCCTTAATTCACTTAGATCCTTTTTCTTCCCAGCCTTCAACTGTGGAACTTCCTCAAGGCTTGGTCTCACGCAGACTTGCTGATGGATCAAATGGAGGGTATAAATGAAAGGAAGGAATTGAGAATGGCTCCAATGTTTCTGGCTTGAGCATGTGGGTGGGTGGAAAGGTAGGGAAGAACTGAGGGGTGCGGCTAAGAATCCACAGTTCCATCTTGGGCATCGAAAGTTTTTTCCTCCAGACACTGAATACATGGTATCTTTTCCAACACCACTTCTCCAATTCCATGACATCAACTAGGTGTCCTACAACTGAGTTCAATTCTGTCACTAGTTATCTGGAGTCAGCACAAGACATCACAGGTTTAAAGGCTTGTTATAACTCAGTGCCATTGACCTAAACTCCCAGAGGCCTTCACGACAACCAAAGGGGTTGTCAGTTTACTCATTTACTGAAGAACATTCTTCACTAACTAATCCCTAAGTAATCGCTAACCCTGGGGTAATAACTAACCCTTGAGTAATCCTGGGAGGCACCAGGGATAATCTATTGAAAACATCTTGACCTTTGAGATGTCTGGGAAACTGAGTAACAGGTAATTAACTAACTGCTAAATTCCGCTTCTGTAACATGCTTGCTTACACGTAGCAACCCCCTTACAAAATCCTATAAAAAGGAGCCATTTTAGCTCTCCGGGGCCACAGTTACTCCTGTGTGGGACATACTGCAGGTGCCTGCGGACTTAGCTCAATAAACTCCTTTTATTAAACCCCATCTCGGCGTCTGAGTTTGGTCGATCTCCTGGGTTACAACAGGTTCAGTTCAAGACTGCCTTCACTTCAGAGGTCAGTGGCAAGTAGCAGGTCACCTATACTGCTGACCAACCATCTATAAATCAGGGCTCCCCACTACCCCTTCTTCAGGTTCAGTAATTTGCTAGAACGGCTCACAGAACTCAGGAAGCCTCTTGACTTACAATTGCCAGCTTATTGTAAAAGATATAAATAATCAGCCAGATGAGGAGGTGCATGGGTGAGGTCTAGAAGGGTCCAGAGCCAAGGAGCTTCTGTGCCCAAAGAGCTGGGATGTACCACACTCCTGCCACATAGATGTGTTCACCTAACTCAGAAGCTCTCTGTACTCCATTATTTAGGAGGTTTTATGCAGGTTTCATTTTGCAGGCCTGATTGATTAAGTCACTGACCATTGATGATCAACTCCAAGCTTCTAATCAATGCCTGGTCTTTCTGGTGACCAGATCCCTTCCTAACACTCTCTAGGGGCCCACTAAGAGTTGCCTGATTATAAAAGACAATCTTATCACCCTTATCACTCAGGACATTTCAAAAGTTTTAGGAGCAAAGAAAGATCTTGCTTATACCACAGGCATATGAGTTTCATAAGACATCTCTACCATCCCACCAGGCAGGTGACAGCCATTAACCTGGAGCTCAGGGAGAAATCAGTGGCCAGATTCAAATCCTGTCTCTGCCATGTATTGGTTTCTGTGACTATGGACAGGTACTTAGCTTCTCCCAGTCTTAGCTTCTTCATCTCTAAAATGCAAATAACAACTAGTCTGCAAGGTTCTAAGAGAGAGAGCATCTGAGGTTACCATTCATTCAGCAAATTGCCGGAGACAGAGCATGGGAGCCTTCATGACGCTACATTCCAACGGGAAAGACAGAAAATAAGCAAATAAATGAGAAAAGACATACCACACAGTTTGTAGCGCTGTCGAAAAGTACTCAGCAGAAAAGGACAAGGAGTTGGGGGTGGGAGCTGTGTGGCCTTACATGGAACAGTGAGGAAAGTCCTGATTGGGAGGGGGACGTGAGCAGACACCTGAGGAGAGGGAGCGTCAGGCAGACACCTGGGGAAGAACGTACAAGGCCGGGCGAAAAGCCCCGAGGTGGGAGCCTGCCTGGTGTGTGGTGTGTGCCAGGACTAGCAGGGAGGCCAGGGGTGAGGGACTGAGAAGTGACAGCCGCTCAGAATTCCAGTAATATTCATGGCTAGGACGGCCCGCGTGGCCTACACCTGAAGCTACTTTTCAGATGTGCATTGTTTTAACTCCCCAACTGCATTCTAATTATTTATCTGCTAATTACCTCATTAAGAGCCGAGCCCGGAATACTTCTCAAATGCTGTTCCTGCCCCAACCAAATGCTTCAGACGTGGAAGGATAATTGTCATCTGGAACCTGACCAGACACACACACACACACCCCAGAAAGCAAATTGCCAATTCATCCTACCTACAGAAATACTAGTCTCTTTGCCCAAGTTTTCTCCTCTCCACATTATGACTAAATTACTTTAATTGTATTTGCATGTAGAAGTGTTCCCTCTTGGGAATTCCCTTTCAACACGGCAATCTCCACCAACCCTGGCTTCCCTGAAATTCCTTCAACAAGCATACCGCTTACATTGGCTGCTTCAACCGCTAAATGGACCCTGGTGGCAATGAACTGAAATCTCATGCTTTTTAGCAGACAGGATGCCTTATTAGCAACACATATTTTCTCTGAAGATCATAAACACCTGCTGTGCCAAGGACCATCATTTGAAGAACAAGCTACCAGAGGGCTAGAAATGCATGTGGAGAAAGTTAGGAAAAAGTCATTAGTTTTCAAGTGCTCTAGAAGCCAAGAATAGGCACTCCAGTTAGAGCGTCACTACCGTTTATTGAGCGTTTACTATTAGCCATGTAGTGTGCTAAGTGCTTCGTTTGCTTGCCTTGGTTAAGTGAAATCTTCACAATACCCTGCAAGGTAAGTATTAGCCCCATGTTGCAGATAAAGAAGTGCCATCTCAGAGAGGTTACATCATTGGCCCACAGTTCCATAACTACTGAGGGATAGAGCTAGGATTTGAACCCAGATCAACCAGTAATGAAAACAGTACACCAAACGTACATGGAACAAAGACCCAACAACTGATCTTATTCGGAGACTCAGGGCAAAGTGCTTTCTGCCGAGGTGGAAGGCTTGTCCTTACTGGCAGCCATGAGAAGCTAGGACTGCATACCTGGCTGAATTGTGACCAATCCCCAAAACAGGAGGGAGAGGTGTGCTGAGCGCCCGGACCCCCTTTCACAGGAGCAGACTGACAAACGAGTCGTATTTGGGTCCACAGTGCCGGAGCCATTCCCACGAATTAGCTGTGGGTGCTCGATGTTGATGACTGAGAGCAACCACTCCCCTGACAGCACATGGGAGCCCATGGTGCCAGCCAAAATGAATCCGTGTGTCACAGCGGCAAGGTTCCTGGAAAAGACTGAGAAAATGTTGTCGAACAATGATGGTAATATTATCAGGGGGGGGGCCAGCAATGACATCTCTCAGACAGTTGTTTCTAACACTTTTTAAAAACCCTTACCCAGTGTCCATTGTTACAGCTCCAGTTTACAGATGGAGAAATCGAGATAAAAAGTAGTTTGCCCCAATTTACAGCAGAGTAAGTCATTGGTAGAACGTGTGGGGTTTTGAGAGAGCCTATTGGAATCCCTTTTCCTGTCTGGGCCTTGAACCCATTAAGAAATAAAATAGCAGAGGCAGAGACAGAGCACCAAATAATACCATCTTCATTACAAATAAAGCTAGGTTGGAAGACCAATGCCCTGGCTTACTCCCTCACAGTCAACTCAAGGACAGAGGAGGAGGGAGAAAACCCCTGCTTGCAAGACCTTGGCTAGATATATTAGCTCCCCAGGTGAAAAACATGAATTAAAGTCTGTTGTCAGCCAACAAGGTAACTCACTTCATCCAGTGAGGACATGAGATTGGGGAGTCCTTTTTTTTTTTTTTTAATCCTCACCCGAGGACATTTTTCCATTTTTTGTTCAGATAGAGCAGGAGGGAGAGAGAGGAAGAGAGAGAGAGAGAAACATCGACGTGAAGGGACACGACGTGAAGTGGCTGCCACCCGCACGACCAACCAGGGCCGGGGACAAACTGCAACCGAGGTACATGCCCTTAGCGGGAACCGAACCCGGGTCTCTCTGTACCGCAGGCCGACACTCCAACCGCTGAGCCAAACCGGCCAGGGCGGGGAGTCCTTTTTAAGGGTGTCACTCTCTTCTGTGATTTTTCTCATTAGAGTCTCTGGGCAAAACTGTATTGCTGTAAGTGGGGGAGAGGCTTCCCCTGAAGGGAATAGATGTTCCCACTGCCAGCCATCCCAGGAAGAGGTTGGCCCAGGTAAGAAATTAGAATTCAGGGAGACATGCCCTTGAGTGAGGCGAGGACAAAAATTCTTTCTCTCTAGAACTGGAGGCAATGTCAGAGCAAAAGATCCTGTCTCCAGTGTCGACACAAAAGAAAGTGTAGGTGCTGCCACCTTGGTGCGCTCCTTGGACTTGTTTTTCCGGACCACTCCTTGCCAATGCTGCCTGAGGCATGGCCCACCCCCAGCACCCAGGCAGGAACCGTGAACAAAGACGCCAGTGAGGCTGGGCAACACGAAGGGCCGTTCCAGCACCGAGCAGGTACCGTCCGTCCGCACGTTACATTCAGATGCCCAGGTCCACAGGCCAAGCCTCGCCAGCTCTGGGCCTCACCGCCCCTCCTTGTCTCTGACCTGCAGCCTGTTGCCAAGACCCCTCCCAAGACCTCGCGGCCCAAATCCCCTTGTCCAGGGTCCTGTCAGAGAAAAAATCATGTTCTGTGCCTTTCCCAACCCAAATATTCTGCTATTTCATCCAACTAAAGATGACATTCATTGACAGTTTACTTCAGACGTTTACTAGAGATGTAGTTTAGCTTCCAGTTGCCTCAAACCTTTCCACTCCGGGAGAGGGTCTTGCCTTTATGGTTACGTAACCAGAAGGCCTAGCTGAAGTATTGCTTTTGTTGTTCAAGGAGAAATGTTCCCTCGAAAGGCAAGTCAGACTTCCATCTCTAGGAATACAGGAAAAATGCTGGCAAATGTGAAACAGGCATTGCCCATCCCAGCCCTCGGGGCTTCAAAAATATTGGGGGTTCACCTAGTGCCATTACACAAGTGCCAGTGCTACCTCCAAGCGGAGTGACAGACATCGATGTTTTCCTGTTTCCTTCTGACCCTGACAGAACCTTTATATTTTTAGAGCTCTGTCAACATTTTTTTCTGCCCCAATACACCCAAGGAAGATAATAAACTCTGTCAGTAAATAGCATCTCGCAGGCTCCAGCACAATTCTCATGTTGAAGGTGGAGCCCTCACACCTTATAGAGACATAGCAGAACCTTTGAGGGGGTGGGGATCGTCGCCCCGGCCGGTTTGGCTCAGCAGTTAGAGCGTCGGCCTGCGGACCGAGAGTCCCAGGTTCGGTTCCTGCTAAGGGCATGTGCATCAGTTGCAGTTTGTCCCCGGCCCCAATTGGGGCCGTGTGGGTGACAACCAGTCGATGTGTCTCTCTCACATTGATGTTTCTCTCTCCCTCTCTCACTCCTGCTATATCTGAAGATAAATGCAAAAATGTCCTCAGGTGAGGATAAAAAAAAAAAAATGAGGGGGGCAATTGTGTGATTTGAAAAGGTAATTAAGACACTCCTGCTCTCTCAACCCCGTCTTCCCCCTAAGTAAGAATAAGTCCTTAGAAGGCTCTAACTTGAGTACGAGCTCTCCCTCTCAGCCATTACACAATTCACCTGGATGTGTCCCCTCCCCGCCCCCTCAACAGTCCGCCTTGGGTCACAGCGCGTCTGCTTTCATTTTTCCTTACACTCTGCCCAACAAGTTGCTAATATCTAAGGTTCAGGAGGACCCCTGGAGAGAAGCCTAACGCTCAGTTCACTAGAACTAAATATTACAATTGAAAGGGCGGAAACACTGCCTCAAAACCCAGTCGTCCGGCTCCTTCTGTATTCGGAAGGCCTTGCGGGTGCCCGACGCACTGGTGTGCGTCTCCAATACCAGCTCGCGCTCCGGGGTGCTGCCTGGCCCGCGCAGAGCCTTAAAGCCTCCCTGGGTTTTCCACCTGGATTTCAGAATGATAGCGTTGTGGCAGGTGTATTCCTCCTTCAAGCAAGACCGATATCTGGAAATTATATTACATAAAAGAAAAAGAAATGCATATTGATTTTGTAAAATCATTTACCCATTGAGTTTCTTTACTGGCAAGTTTCCCTGGTATTTCTGAAAACAATTCAATTTATTTGAAATTTTGATTAATACATACAAGAGGGGTGGAGATAGCCTTATAATGTAAAGTGAAGTATACCTACACCCATAAAGAAAACTCTTCCTCCAAAATCCACCAACCCTTCTCTCTACAGTCTATATATTTATTATGTGTTCGTTATAGCCATGCATAGCCCAATAGATACAGAACATGAACAACTGAACATATAACTGGCTACTATTTGGCTACTTGCTGCTGGAAAACCTCAGTTTTTCACGTTACATCAGAAAAGACTGAGCTGAAATGCCAGCTTTCAGACTAACTAGATACTTTTAAGTGTCTGATTAGGTGAGTTAGTTAGGAACTAGGTGTCTCAAGTGCCAAAGGCTCCACCCTAACCTTTACTCACTCCTAGGGAAAGAAAACAGCCAGGTTGAATCACAAGCAGACAGATAAGAAAAACATTTTAAGTTTCCAAATTAAGGTAGTCATCCATTTTGCAACTGTGTTCACTTTTTTTTTTTTTTGGGGGGGGTGGTACGTACCCCTAGCAGGAACCGAACCCGGGACTCTCTGGTCCGCAGGCCGACGCTCCACCGCTGAGCCAAACCGGCCAGGGCTGCGCTCACTTCTGACAGCCTTGACAGACACACGTTTTAGGGGAAACTGTAAAGACCGTCTATTGCCATTTGGAGCTTCCCTCGCCGCACCTGGAGGGGAAAGAGCCCCATCCTTACTCCGCACACGGCGCTTCCTGCTGCTCTGGTCTTTATTTAGTTCTCTTTAAAGTTCAGCAGCATTTTAATTCTTTCTAAATTCTCCGAAATTCTAAATCACTCCATACATGACAGAACTTTGAATAAATCCTCGTGTTCTCAAAATGTAAAGTCCTGAGTCACAACCGAAAACAGCAGCTGGCAGCTTTGCCAGGTGCCCTTCCTCTCCAGGCCCGAGGTGGTGCCCGCGCCAGCCCCGTGGCCCCTGCCAGCCCCGTGCCCCCCGCCAGCTCTGTGCCCCCCGCCAGCCCCGTGCCCCCCGCCAGTCCTGTGTCCCCCGCCAGCCCCGTGCCCCCCGCCAGCCCCGTGCCCCCCGCCAGCCCCGTGTCCCCCGCCAGCCCTGTGCCCCCGCCAGCCCCGTGCCCCCCGCCAGCCCTGTGCCCCCCCTGCCATCCCTGTGCCCCCCGCCAGCCCTGTGCCCCCGGCCAGCTCTGTGCCCCTGCCGCACTGACCACACGGGCCCCCCACACCCGCGGGCCGCGCAGGCGCATGCCCGGGGCCTCAGCCGCAGGCCTACCAGTCTCACCCCCCAACCCCTGCGTGCCAGCGGGAGCCTGGCTCCGTGTCCAGTGTCCAGTGTCCCCGCCTCCGCACGTCACATGCTTCAGGGGAGGGGGTGCATCTGTGAGTCTGAGCAAATCAGCCCGCAGCAGCGCGGAGAGACTGAGCTGAAACGCTCAGTGGTGAGTACCCCTGTCCAGTGCCCAGTAAGGTGAGTTAGGAGTTAGCAGTAAGTATGCCAGGTGACCCTGGTGCCCAGAGTGGTGCCGTCGGACTGAAGGGAAAGACTGTAATTGAGAGAGACAAGCTCCGGTCCTCCCTCCTGGTGGACATGAATGACAAAGCCAAGGTCCCGATCTTCAGGGATGGCCAAGTTGGGACCACCAGGAAAACCATCTTTAGCATGAGATTGATGCAGAAGTATCTGGAACGGATTCTTGTTGCCCTCGCTGAGTGTCTTCAGAGGACCGTCTGACTTCTGAACCTCTTTCCTGAAGCACTCCTTGGAGGCTTCCCTGTTCCAAACCGGCTGGGATCTTTCAGGAGGAACAGTGGTGTACCTCTCTTCCCAGCATGCTGTCTTCCGAATGCAGCTGTGAGTATGCGAAACAGTTTGTTCTCAAATGACTATTTATTAGTTATTGTATCATTTTCCAGACGAACAACTATAGACCTACGTTGACCACACTCTGTACTTTCGAACAAAGAGCCTTCTCTCTCTCAAAGAGGGGTGTTCCATGGAACCCAGCCTGGGAAACACGAGTCAGTTCAGAGTTCTCAGGGGCCAAAAACTTCTCCTGAGAACTTAGCAATTACCAGCAACTGAAGAGCTAGAGGTAAAGAACCTACAACTCAAGCCCTGAAACCTAAGATTCTTTGAGATGCACACTCTGCATTGGCAGTTTGGAAACAATCACTTAATAATTTCTTTCCTTTTCCAAATCAAGTCAACATGCATTTATTAACTCATATGTTTACTTCATCCACAAACATTTTGTATGGCATGATACCTCTGCCCAAGAAATTTAAATGCCAGCTACAGCAAGGTTTACTTCTTCTGCCTAACTTTCAAAGCCATCCTGACTATCCTATTTGTTACCCGTTTCTTACACCCCCAAACCCGTCTTCCTTCATTACCCATTGCCATCTCTGGGTCCTCAGCTCGGATACCAACCACAGCAGCCTCATCCTTCTCCTGATCTTTTTTTAGTTCTGAAATTTCAAATTCAATTTAATTATCCACTTAATTACATAAGTAACGCATTAATATATTCACCTTATGAAAACTTAAATACTAGGCTAACATCCGCTTTGATAGCCCCAATTCTGGTTCTTCTCCAGAGTAGCAACTTGGTACACACCTTCCCGACCTTTCCCTGGGCATTTGTACACATATATGAACACAGAGTAGATGGGGCCTACATCCTACTCCCACCCTCTGTCCTCATTCTGACTACTGACAGCTTTAAGATCCTGGAAGTCAAAACAGCTCTTGGCTCCCGGAAACTGAGACCAGGGAGAAGAAAAGTACAACTTAGCCTCTCAGAAAAGGCTGATGGTACACAGCACCCAAAGGGCAAACACCGGACAGCGGGCAGTGTCTCACAAGCAGACACACAGGAGAACAGGAGAGGAGCTGCGGGGCATCCGGGGCCTTGCTGCTCCCGTCAGGTGTCACAGAACAACACGTTTGAGGCTGGCAACACTCCAGCGCTCACCAACACCATGTGGCCCAGCTCCCTGCGGGGGTCCCCTTCTCACCGGAGGGAAGCCACACTCTGCTCCACTAGCCCCGCTTTGTTCCCCACCACATTTGTCTGGCAAACTGGAAGGGCTGCCATTTCGGATTTGGACAGGTACTTCCCCAAAGTTCAACCCAAGAAAGTTCAACCCAGTAAGAAAAAGGGCCCCCTCACGTTTAAAGGGCATTTGCCTGTTCCTAGCCCAGCCTTCGTCAGGGGAGCCAAGACGTCTCTCCGGGGTTTGACAGAGACACACACAGGCAGGCATGTTAGTGGTCATGTCCCCCAGGATCCGAGAGAGAACAAAGCTGGAGCCTGAGCTAGCAGGGCCCACAGACACGCGCAACCTCTCCAGGTTCACACCTTGCTCGTGCCTGCCCTCTCCACCGTCTCCTCGTTTCCTAAATTGGACCTTTGGTTTGGGAACCTTTTGTGTTAACAGCCACTAGATTGACTCAAATAGACAGCTGGATAGAACCCCAATGACTCCATGGGAGATGCCCTCACTGAACCCAACTGCTGTGTGAAGCCCGCAGGGCGCAGGGCGGGTGAGAGGAAGCTTCGCCTGCTTCGGGCAGTGTTTCTTTTAATTGACTGCAATTCTCACTCCTGGCTCACCCTTCAGAAGAGAGGCAAGCCTCCTCATTTCTGGCCATCTACAATCTGCTCTTTCATGTAGTAAAGATCAGGGCGAAACGAACACATCGTATGTTCGGGATTATGCCCAGCGTAATCTCTGCCTTCCTCCCTGGCTTCCTGTGACGCCGCTCTCCCCGCCCCCTCTGGCCCCTCTGTTAAATTGGCCAAACTCAGTCCCATCTTAGGCCCTTGCACATGCTGTCCCCTTTGCCTGGAACACTCTGGCCCCCGGTCTCTGCACGGCTGTCTCTTTCTTGTCATTCACCTCAAATGTCTTGCCCTAAATGTCACCTCCTAGGAGGTAAAGTAGGCAACCCTAACATGTTCTCCAATAAGATGTGGTACTTTCTTTCACTTGCCGTAGGCAGCTGTTATAGTATGGTGAGGTACTGAGACCGGACCTGGGGCTTAGAATTGTCACACACACACACACACACACACACACACACACACACACAGTGGAAGCTATAACCTACACCGTGTAATTTTCTTCTCATAAAGAGAGAAGCACACATATCATCTATTTCATTCTGCTCATGAAATGTATAAAGGGAGCAAAAAGGACCCCTGAGGCTCCTTCCCGGATCTGTGATACCTTGCATACCTTCTAACCAAAGCTATTTTTTTTTTCTATCCTCCTTTATTTCCTGGTGGTGCCAAGGGTATGGGCTGGGATGGAAAGAAAGTCTCTCCCAATGTCATGCTCTGCTCCTATGACACAAGTTCCCAGCACCTGAACTCCGAAAACTTACAATGAACTGAATTTTTCTTCTTGGTGCCCAAAGAGAGAAGGGAAATTATTATTTTTTAATTGTTGGCTAACAGGTTGATGGTCCCATAAAAAACAGCATCCTTCAAAGATGGAATCGATACTGGTATAACATGTAGCCACACCACAGGAATAGAAAGCAACACGACAGATTTCCCAAGGTTCATCCAGGCCTATTACTTTCATTTCTGAGGCTGCACCTCATAAGTCAAATGTCTCCAGGAGGGAGAACTGATCGCCTAGAGGCATAATATCCTTACTTCTCAAGTCATCAAACACCTGCATTTACTGTGGCAGGAAAGTGCCCCGTGCACTGACATCACTCTCCCCTAAAGCAACTGAGGGTGCGGAATGGGGAGGCCGGGAGAAGCACCAAGTCAAGGCATAAAAACGGCACATCAGCCCTGGCCGGTTTGGCTCAGCGGTTAGAGCCTCGGTCTGCGGACCAGAGAGTCCGGGGCTCGGTTCCCGCTAAGGGCACGCACCTTGGTTGCAGTTTGTCCCCGGCCCTGGTTGGGGTCGTGTGGGTGGCAACCAGTCGATGTGTCTCTCACATCGATGTTTCTCTCTCTCTCTCTTCCCCCCTCTCTCCCTCCTGCTCTGTCTGAAAATAAATGCAAAAAAAGAAAAGAAAAAAGGCACATCTTCCTAAAGTTCAACTTTACTAAGAGATTTAAAGGGGGAAATGGTGTGGGGGGTGGGAAGTAGCTAAGAACATAATGTGGTATAAAAATAAGTTGGATCCAGTATAATGGCTACTGCAAAGTGTCCACGAATTTCAAAGACTCAATGGGAATGAAGAGCGTGAGTGTGCTGCAGGCAGGTTCAGATCCTGACTCCAGCCCCGTTTCCTCAACCCTAACCAGGCTGGTGGTCCTTCCACTTTGCCTTGGGGGATTCTTTTAGTGGAAATGTTTAAGAAGCATTGAATCCTTATAGATTTTTAGAAATATTGAATGAGGGCTGAAACCAAATGGGATGTGTGTGTGTGTACTTCAAATATATAAGCAATTCATCTAATCGGAATATAGCACCTCTCCATTCTGGAATCTAACTTCCTTTTTTTTTTTTTTGGCTGTACCACAGTACCCCTCCCAACCGCTGCAAAAAAAGAAGCCCATGCCCACATTCCCACTAGCCCCCAGCATTCTCAGTCAGCAAAGCTTTATTTGCACGGATAATAATGTGCACCACACAGGACATATCTATCTACCCCCACATCTAACTGCTGGCAACCTCCGAGGGTATGAAGATGAATACAATGTTATCTCTACCCTGGAGAAATTCACAGGCCTATGAGGAATCGGGGGATCAATTTTTAAATGACTTTATAATGCGATAAAACCATTACTAAAGCTACAAAGGGCTGCAGGAGCAGAGAAGGATAAGGGATTACCTGCTCCTCATGGGAAGGATCATCAGGGAAGATTTCTCAAACACACAGCGTGTGGGCTCCCACTTAGAGACTTTGCAGCAGCAGTGTGAGCCTCCATCTGGGTGGAATCCAGATGTGCTCTGGAAACTCCTCTGCCCAGCTGGCTTCTTCCTCGCGCCCCTCCCTAGCCCTGGCTCCAAGTGTCTCCATTGCGTGCACTTCACCCAAAGACACGTGCCTGCTTTTTCATCGTTGCACCATTTGTTCACCATCTGTCCTAGGAAAGGCTGCCTTTGCATAGCTTTTACCCTTAACATTTCTTACTCCCAAAGACCACGTTTTATTATTCCTACTCTACTCATGAGGAGATAGAGGCTCAAAGAGGTTAAGTTTCAAACCTCGATCAGTCTACACTCTGCAGCGTACCCACGCCCTGCCTTGGTCATAGAGCTGCTCTTGCCTGCAGGTATTTGATGTGCCTGTTTTTATTAATGAAATGCCAATATCTAGTCGGGTTACTAAAAAATTCAGGAAAAAGAGGGTCATTGTTGATGAGAGAATTATAAATACTGGTTTAAATGTTCTTTCTACTTTTACATGTTTCAAAACCATTTTTGTCTTAGTCTGAATATAAAATGGAAATTATGCAGTTTATTTCTTTCTTTCTAGTGAAAGCAGCAGCACCATGCTCAAGAAGATCATGGAGAAACCCAGACTAGAAGATGAGTGGAGAGGGTGGGGAGACGATCGGGGACCAAAAGCAAGCAGCCAGAGACATGAAGTGAGGTGCGTAGAGGAAAAGGTCACAAAGCCCGAACTCGATGCCTTTGACATTGTAAAGGCCCAGGAAGAGCAGCCAAAAATTACTGATCTAAACCCTGGAGGTATCAGACTGCAAACTGAACCCGGGGAATGTCATAAAGCAAGGCTCTCCGGCCACCTACCCCTGGTGAACGGAGCTCCCTGCTCAGGATGCCCCCGTGCTCCGGAGGGAGACCAGCGGGGGGGGGTCCTGCTCCACAGAGCGGGGAAGGAGCTGTCGCTGGTGCAGGGGCTGGTGCGGGGGCTGCCAGGTCCTCTGAGCTGGAGGTGAAGCTGAAGCTGGCAGCATGGTGTCCCCACCCTGCCACCCCAGAGTGAGAGCAGTCCTGCCTGCGGGGCTAGGATCTGCGCCCAGGCCAGAGTGGGGTCCAGGAGCCAGCAAGCTGAGAGAGATGAGAACACCCTCCCCTGTCAACGCCCGCCTCTGCCGTGCGCCCTGAGCAGGGCCGGGGCAACACTCCACCCAGCCCAGGAGCATTTCTGTGGGCGGGATTGTAAGAGACGGAGGCAGTTTTCTGCCCCCTGCCGACTCAGGTGGCTGCAAGAAGGCATCTCAAGCTAAAGACCCGTGGACAAGGAAACTAAACTTGACATTTTCAGTTCCTCTTTGATTTCCACTCTACTTCTGTGAGGTCCTTTTCAAAATCCATGTGGGTTCATTAAATGCTCACTTAGACCTATTAAAAGTTGCAGAGGAAAAAATCAGTAACTCGCTCGGCCAGTGTGGCTCAGTGGTTGAGCGCTGACCCAGACACCAAGAGGTAGCTGGTTTGATTCCTGGTCAGGGCACATGCCCAGGTTGTTGGCCCGATCCTCAGTGGGGGCATGCAGGAGGTGGCCAATCAGTGTTCTCTCTCATCAATGTTTTTATCTCCCTCTCCTTTCCTCTCTCCAAAATCAATTTTTAAAAAGAGTTTTTTAATCAGTAACCCCAACAGGTCTCATTGTTCCTTTTTTCTGTAGCTGCCACATCAAAGCGATGGTGGAATCAGACCTAGTTGCCATTTCCAGGAGCTGGTTATCACAAAGGAAAAGGATTTTATTTAAGGCGGGTGGGGGGTGGGGGGGAACCACAGAAAGTAAAGCCATTTATGTTTGTTGGAAGCAGCAGATGCCAGGGCTGGGTGCAGGTAAGGTTATGCGAACTAAAGGTGCAGCAGCGATCGTCTGTCTGCTCAAGCTGGTGTCTGTCAAGAGGGACCTTCAGTAGTCAGACTGAAAAACTCAGATGAGAAGCATCAGCTACATTCCAGGAAGCAAACTGAGAAAAAAAAAAAAAAAGTTATATAAATGTATACACACACACAGAGCGTAAACACATGGCATCAGGAGGGTAGTCCTACTGAGCAGGTAAAAGCAGATGCAGAGCCCTGAGCTACCATTAATGCCTATGCCTGTAACCTCGGCAACACAGAGACGTTCTCCACCTAGCCCTGAAGAGCCTGTGGAAATGAGTCAGGAAAACAAGATCCGGTTCTCCTGGCCAGGTGCTGTGCATCGAGGGAGAAGGGAATGTGCTCCACAACGAGGCAGCTCTGGCCTCCCCTCTGGCGGCAGTTACAGAGGGAGCGTCTTCTGCGGGAGGTGAGATACATCCTTCTCGACAGCCATGGCCCTGGGCAGCGAGCCCGTGCTGTGAGCTGGAGCTCATGGGGATAATCTGTGTGCTGTCGCTCTGCCCAAGGGCCCCACATCTCCCTCCTCACACTCCCAGTGACGCTCCCTGTGCTGATGGCTGCTTCTCCGGGAACAGGGAACAACAGTCTGTGTCTCTTTCTGTACGCTTCCCTCTAGCTCGCCTTCCCAACTCTCACAGAGGATGCACTACGGGAAGGTGATTCCCCCGAGAAGCAGTTATCTAGAGCACAGGTAGGGCCATCTTTGGAATGACTTTAAGGTTATAGTTGAATTAATTTAAACTGACCTATCACGGAGTCTGAAATTCTACCATAAATAATTAATTTTTGGTATTCAACATACCCTCATAAAATTCCACAAGTAGAGAACACTTAAAGCATTATTAGTGTGCAGCAACTGACGTTCTCAATTATGCTGGATGACTGTGTGGGAATCTGGCAGAGGGAAGAACAAGGAAACTCTCAGAACTTCTATAGCAACTGAGTAAATCCCTGCTCCAGCCCCTCCCAACTGGTCTACCCTGATGCTCAGAGGCCAATGAGATTTATCTTCACATGCAACATCAATTTTATTTACTTATTTTTATTAATTTATTTTTGTTACAGATGTTTCACCTTTTTCCCCCATTGACACCCTCCTCCCGATCCCACCCCCACCCCCACCCCCAGCATTGTTGTCTATGTCCATTGGTTAAGCATGCGTGCATATCAGTCCTGTAGTCTAGCTCTTCCCTCCTTCCCGTGCCCCACTTTGAGGTTTCTCTATCTGTACCCCATATCCATGTCTCTGGGTCCATTCTGTTCATCAGCTTGTTTTGTTCATTATATTCCACAAATAAATGAGATCATGTGATATTTGTCTTTCTCTGCTTGGCTTTTTTCACTTAGCATAATACCCTGTGCCACTCCTTCCTTCCACCACTCATCTCCGAAATTACTCTCCTTCATTTGACAGAACAGGGATGAGTTACACTGTCACACATCATGTGAATCTTTATCCCAAATGGATTTCAATAAGTTAAGAGAAACTTGGAGTTAACATTTCCCGTGTTTCCACTGAGCTGAATAAAGCCCAGATTGTGAGGGTTTGGAAACATGGAAGGTAGTAAGACTGTAGGGATGTATCAACTGCATCAGTCCCTGCTGGTGAGGAGACAGAGTGGAAAGAGCATGAGCTTTGGAGGCTGTTGGACACAGCAGTCAGAACCAACTAGGTTCAAATCCTGGCTCCACCAATTAATAGCAATACAACTTTGGACAAATTGTTCAATCTTTCTGAATCTCATTTTTCACATCTATAAAATGGGAGTAAACAATATCTCTTTTCCAGAGTTGTATTAAATGAGGCAATAAATGCAAAGAAATATAATAAATGTAAATAAAAGTGGTTTTCTTTGGCAATTCACTCTCTTCTCTTCTTCAGTGTTTTCTTTTGATTTGAGAACAGAGAACTCAGTTTCCAGTTCCATTTCTAGGATCCTGGGGCTTCAGTTAAAAATGAAGCTTACTAAAATAAAAAGACAAAACAGAAACAGACTCATAGATATAGAAAACAGATTGATGGTTGCCAAAGGGAAAGAGGGTTGGGGGTCTGGGTAAAAGAGGTGAAGAGATTAAGAACTACAGATTGGTAGTCACAAAACAGTCCTGGCCATGTGCAGTGCAGCACAGCACAGGGGACATATGAATAATATTGTAATAACTATATACAGTGCCGGGTGGGTTCCTGAAATATCGGGGGGACCACTTTGTAGAGTATACGTTTGTCTAACCTCTATGTTGCATACCTAAAACTAAGACAAAATGATACTGAATGTAAACAAAAAAAATTAAGCTTGCTGTATGGGCATGCTCTAATTAGATGAAATCGACGTCAAGTAAAGAACATGGAATCAGGTGGAAATTCCTGCACAGGCTCTGCATCATTCCTCTTCCTATCAGGACTTCCAGAAAAGTCTACTTGAGAGATTAAAACTAGCTAAAAAATCACCTCTTTCTGAAGCTATTCAAAAATAGTAATAGCCCTGGCCAGTTTGGCTCAGCGGTTAGAGCGTCGGCCTGAGGTCCGGAGAGACCCGGGTTCGGTTCCCGCTAAGGGCACGTACTTCGGTTGCAGTTTGTCCCCGGCCCTGGTTGGTCGTGCAGGTGGCAGCCACTCGATGTGTCCCTTTCACATCGATGTTTCCCTCTCTCTCTCTTCCTCTCTCTCCCTCCCACTCTATCTGTACAAAAAATGGAAAAATATCCTCGGGTGAGGATAAAAAAAAAAAAAAAAAAAAAAGTAATAGAATGCCCTCTGTCCTCACTAGACAATGTGGATAAAATGGTGAGCAAAACAGGTATGAGGTGAGCGCTCCAAAAGTAATTATGTATTTACAGATATGCCTCTTCCATTACACTCTAAAGTCAGCTGAGTATTCTTCATTCCAAGGCTGTCTTTTAGGTGTTCGGGGGTGGGGTGGTGGAATTGTGGGATGAATGAATGATTGGTTGAATTCAACATTTTATAAAAATTGTGTTTATAAAAAAGAGAGAGAACTTAAGTATAGTTTAACTATACTTATTTATTTTTACTTTTAAAAATTAGTATGTTTGCCCTGGCCGGTTTGACTCCGTGGTTAGAGCGTCAGCCTGAGGACACTGAGTCGCGGGTTCAATTCCATTCAAGGGCACATACCTCAGTTGTGGTATGTCCCTGGCCCTGGTCAGGGTCATGCAGGAGGCAACCAATCGATGTGTCCCTCTCACATCGATGTCTCTCTCTCTCTCTCTCTCTCTCTCTCTCCCCCCCCTCCCTCCCTCTTTCTCCCTCCCTCCTACTCTCTCTGAAGATAAACAGAAGAATATCCTCAGGTGAGGATAAAAAATAAAAATAAATAAAAGTTAGTATGTTTATTTCTAGCACATATCTAGTTGATTGGCTATAGTCTTAGTCTGCTCAAGCTGCCACAACAAAATACCATAAAATTCTGGAGGAGGATTAGTCCAAGATCAAGGTGCCAGCCAATTCAGTTCCCAGGCAAGGGTTCTTTCCTGGCTTGATAGGCCACCGCTAGATGTGTCCTCACTGGCAGGACAGATGGAGAAAGAGAGCTCTGGATTCCCTTCCTCTTCTTATAAGAACACTAATCCCATCTGGGAGGAGTCCATCCTTAAGACGTCATCTAAACCTAATTACCTCCCAAAGCCTCTTACTCAAATACCATCCCATTGACGGTTAGGCCTCCAACATACTAATTTGGGCACCGGGGACACAAATATTCGGTCCATAATGCAACGATCTTTCCTAATTTATCTAATAAAGGGCAAACAAAAAGTTTCCAGGGGAGATTTTTTTATATGATTAGTTTGTTTTAAATATTTTTTAATTTAAAAAAAGAAAGAGTTTCCCAGGGGCAAAAATCACATTCCATGGAAAAATCGGTCGGGAGTGGTGGATCCTAACACCAGCTCTGTAACAATCTATGTTGGACTTGGATCAAGTCACCTCACCCCTTTGTTCCCAAGAGGGAAGGAGCTGGACTGAGTGATCCCTGGGCCCCTCTCCAGTTCCATACTGGGATTCTCGTGGTAGTAGCCATCCTAAACATTATTTTTTAATTTGCACATCCTTATTGTCGTCTTTCCTCATCAATCTCTGATAGAGATTACACAGAATCCCACAAGTGAAAATGACAGCCGTTTTCATGCAAGATGGCACCATCCATCAGAGAAGCCATTGCCCTCCCTCCCCTCCCCCACATTGTCGCCAGGACTCTGGGTACAGCACCCACAGCCCTACTGGAGGCAAGGTGCACTCACTTTATTTAGTAAAAGACGAAAACAGAAACCAAATTAAAACTCTTTCAGAGGGTACCTTAAACTTGAAAAAGTACCTAATTCCACTTACATAAGAGATGCTCCTTCAGCATTTGTAAATGTTCATATTCAAGCTGAATATTTTCTAAAAAATAAAGACTCTACACCAAAATCATATAATGCCTCAGTTTTTAAGAAGACTGAGGCTGATGCAGTGCTGTTATTTACATGCACTGAATTTTCCATTTTGAATTCTGCAAATATATGATCACAGTCAAAAAAACAGATGTGCCCACAGAATCCTCCACGAACAGAAAGCCCCATCTGAAGACCTATTATATGGAATGTTCATGTTGCTAGTTCAGGTTCCCTCTCTGTGTTTCTCCCAGATAACCTTAATCTCAGTAGGGAATTTTAATAGAAGTAGATGAGTAATAAAAATTAAAAGGACTTCTCTCTTTCCCCCTGCTGTTTTCTATTAGCAGTGCATTGTATTGTATTCTTTTCTAATGTTTGCTTAAAACATCTCACAAATTTTAGATAGAGAAATAGGCTACCAAGACTGGTGACCACAAAACAATGAACAGCTGAAGATTAGACATTTGACCAGAAAAAGTTCACATGAGCCACACTCCTGTGCACATAAGCAGCCCAGCCTCCCCTTCAGTGCTGCGCACTCCATGAAATCACATGGGAAAGAAAAGCAGATTTATTCTCTCTCGCACTGAATCCTACAGTCACTTCCTTTTTGCTGGTAGATGGTGACCCTGCAGTTGTAAGTGAAAACCATGAAATCAATGATAGAACATGACAAGCAAAGTGCATATCAACATGCAAAACTACCCATTCCCAAACACCCAGTACCTGGCAGACCCACAGTCAGACACCTCCATATACACTGTCTCTTGCAATTCTCACAGCACAGTGAAAAGGCAGGATTATCTTCATTTTACAGGTAAGAGAGTTTAAACAACTTCCTGAAAATCACTTAGCTAGTAAGTGATAAACACACAGTCCTAGTAGATTCCTAAACTCATATCCCTCTATACTGTCAACAGGGAGCACTTCGAGATTAAAAAAGACACCCTATGCTATGGACTGAATTGTGTCTTTCCCCCCACCCTCCAAAAAATCCATGTGTTGAAGTCCTAATCCCAATGTAACTGCATTTGCCGATAGGGCCTTTATGGAAGCAATTAAGGAGAGGGGCCCAGATCCAATAGGCTTAGTGTCCTTATGAAGACAGACACTGACGAATCCTCACACATGCAACACTTAACCTATTTTTGCCCCTGCACAGGCGTGACATTTGCATGTTACAGAATTTGCTCTTGGGCCTTCAGAATTAATCAATGCTCCCCATGTGCCCATGTTTTGCCGTTTCATTATTTTTCTTTTTTTATCTCTATCCTAATCACATGCCTTTTAACCAGCAACATTCTTTCTGTTTCGTACCTAAGAAACATGATGAGGTTAATAATGCTCACTATGACCTCAAAACTAGACGCAAGCGTGCGGAAAACTGATAAGCACTGTAGTGACTGCACACAGCACTGCTGCCACCATCTCCTCGAAGAAGGGCAGAGATGCTGTTTGGGCTCTGGAGTGTAGCTCTGCTCCTGATCTGTGACTTCATGTAAAACTGTGAGTAAAGGCATTTCTACAGCAATGACAAAGACCATGTATTCTTCATGATGTAGCCTCTAAATCCTCACAGCCTGTCTATGTTTGGCTGATAGGCAATTCTAATGAATAAAGTCCTCTGGGTTCTTATCGTAGAAGACTAAGAGTAGCACATAATAAAGCTAGAACTAAACACTAATAACAGCCACTGGTGATGCTTTAGAGTGAAGGTGAGGCATCTAAACTGTAAAAACATAAAAATAACACTCTAAGACCATTTAATGTAGAAGAAATAACCTGATATAAGTGAACTGCTCCAGAAGGCACCACTTACCATATTATAATGCAAGTAGCTGATGAAGCAGAGTCTCTGAAATACTAAGTCGTGGTCACTCTGTTCTTTTTAAGAAAACAGAAAAAAGGAGGAGGTCGAAATATAAAAAATATAGGGAACACCTTGAGAAGGATTTTCATATTACATTATCTCATTTACTCATCAGTCACTCTGGGGTCGACACTATCACTATCATGTTACAAAAGATTCAGAGAGCTTCAGCCATTTGCCCAGGGATGCCCAACTACTCAAATTCAGGAAGAGAAAGGGCCTCATAAATATTTGTTGGGTTTTTAGACAGTTTCCCTTATGACTGTTCAAATAAAAATGTAATTAATTTATTAATTAATCATTAAGTGCTGAAAAAAATAAAAAAAACTTGAGTTGTGGCCAGAACCCAACATCCATTTTGGATGCATATTTATATGATATTAAATCAAGAGAAGGCTGAGATCTTGTGGAGGAATTTAAAGCCTAAACATGTAAGACATTTTCTGAGACACCTTTTCCACAAGCCCTAAATGGTTCCCTAGATTTGAAGCCTGTTTGGATATACTCTGTATCAAAGCGAGCAGTGAGATCAAAAATGTAGCTTCTGTAGCTGCTAAGTCATCCGCACTACATTTGCAAAGATCATTAAAGAACGGGAAGGAAACTAGTCTTAGCAAATTTTCCAATTTTTGATCAAGCACCTATCAGTAATAAAGAGGAGCACATTCACTTATGTCTTTACATTTTCTTACTCATTAATTCATTCAAATATTTATTAAGCATATACCATGTCATTAGCACTTTTTAAAGCTTTAGGATTTTAACGGTGAATAGGTTAATTCCCTACTCATATGGAGCTTACATTTTTAGTAAATCCTCATAATTTTCTTTTTATGAAAATAAGACATCTTTATCAATTATGTATTCTATACAATAGATGAAAGCATTTCCTTCCACAGACCTATTGACAGAAAGTTCTCCTGAAATTGTGCCAGACACACCGTAGATGCTTTAAAAACTGCCAGTGAATAAATGCCCAAGTTAATGAATGAGAGTGCAGCTTTTAAAAGGCAACTCAACTTTGGCAAACTGTTTTGACTGGGGGAAATAAACCAATTCACTGAATGAGCAATTTTCCAATATTAGAGCAAAAGCGAAACAAATTGATGAAATGATTAACTGACGGATTAATCACTTGGTAAATTGATGTTGGCAAACTAGTTAGTAGGTAAATTGGTCACTTAAAGAAATAGTCGTTTTTAAAGCACTTCTGGAGCAGCTGAGCCTTGCATTTCGAAAGCAGGGATGGAGCCTGAACTGCCTCTGTGGCAATGTCCATCGGATCAAGTAATGTCACAGTCCATCTAGTGAAGGTCTCCTCTCCCGCGCCGAGGTGACCCTTCCCTTTCCTTTTTTGTGTCCTTCTACTCCTCTAGCTATTGTTTCCTGTCACAATAAATTTTCCTTTCTCTTATCTCTGGTATATGCCCCCATCATTACTGTCAGGCCTACAGCTCTGGGCACAGAGTGTTGAATGTTTTTGTCCTTTCTGCTCTCACTCCTTCTACCCGAGTTCTACCCTAACCCTCCATGCACATTATGGTCTATTTGAAGCAAAAATTTGGTGACGGGGGGGGGGGGGGGATGTGTGTGTTAATAGAAAGCTCTGCATTGTCCAGAGGATACCCCTCCAGGTCATATGATTCCAGACTTTCGCTGTTGAACGCTCCCTACATAAAGCACACTCTGCCAGGTCATCTGATTCCAGCCCTGTTCATCGTCTTTATCTTACAACTATGTAAATGTCTGTTCTTTGAATTCCCTTTTGAACCAGTTATAACATCTGCCTAGTTCCCTCAATGAATCAGCCAAACAAAATTGTTAACATCTGTTCATTTTCATATCTGTATGAGAACTATGATTTAACCTTTTTTTGAAAATTATCTTTGAACACATTCCTTTTTCTCTAGCTTACTTGCATTTGCAGTATTAAGAGTGGATCCACTGAAATGGGAGTTGGGGTAAAACCTGTGTGGTGCTGTCTATGGTCTTGAATAGCCATTATAAACCAAAGTACCTTGGCTCACCGGTGACCTTTGCCCGGTTACTCCAGTGTTCATGGTGTTTTGCTTGCCTTTATTTCTATCATAATAAAAATATCTGGAAATATTTGAAGTGGAATCATGAGTTACTTTCAACAGCTTTATTGATACGTAATTTATATACCATAAAGTTCACCCATTTAAACTATACAATTCAAGAGTTTTCAGCATATTCACAAAGTTGTACAACCACTACCATAATCAATTTTAGAAAATCCTCATTACTCCAAAAAGATTATCAGTCACTCTTGATTTACCCACAACTCCCTGAGCCCCTGGCAACTACTAATCTACTTTCTGTCTCTATGGATTTGTCTATTCCAGATATTTCATATAAATGGCCTCATACAATATGTGGTTGTTTGAAACTGGCTTATTTCACTTAGCACAGTGTTTTCAAGGTTAGTCCACATTGTAGCATGTGTCAATACTTTTCTTTTTATAAACAAATTACCAAATTATATTCCATTACATGGATAGACCACATTTTATTTATCCATTCAACAAATGATGTATACTTGGGTTGTTGTAATTTTTAGCTATTATGGATAATGCTGATATAAACATTCTTTACAAGTTTTTGTGCGGATGTGCATTTTTATTTCTCTTAGCTACAGACCTTGGCAGGGTCATTTGGTCACTGTATGTTGAACTTTTCAGGAACTTCCAGACTGTTTTCCAAGGCACCATTTTACATTCCTACTAGCACTGTGTGAGGGTTCCCTTTCTCTCAGGCTCTGATAATAAAGAATAAAAGCAAAAACTATTTCACATAACTACTGTGTTTGTTTTTTCTCAAATTGAGAAATATTTCCCTCAAATTGGTGTGAAGTTAATAAACTCACTTTAATCTCTTACTCAAATCAGAACTGGCAATTTTGTACTCCATAATACAGTCACATATCTGTTCTACAAAGATGGTGCCTGGCAATGGCTTTGGCCTGAAAAATGAACTTCAACTATAAACGTTTTCTATGAAAGGGGTCATATCTCCTACAATAGAGTTTTTTTTATAGAAAAAATTAAACATGCACAGAAATTAAAATGTATCTCTTTGCATGTATAGTGAATCTTTCTGCCAACTACTCAAGAAAATGATCTTCATATTTGAAAATTACAAAGCTTCTAATTTACCAAAATAGTTAAATAATGAATGGCTTCACACCTAATATAAGCACATTTCTTGTACAGAAGCTATCCTTCCGTGTCACTTCAGGAAAATAATCAGCAGAAATATATTTTAACGCTCTCAAAAATGTAAAGGCAGTAAACAGAGTTATGCAAAGATGATGGAGCTGCACCTCATTTTGGACTCTACTAGGGTAGAGCCTTAGATAGGTTTGCTGATACCAAGATCAAGTCACTTTTTCTGGGAGACACCATCTTAGGATTAATGGCACATTTTTTAATTTTTTTTTTTTTTATTTACTGATTTTAGAGAGAGAGGAAGGGAGAGGAAAGGAAGAGAGAGATAGAAACATCAATGAGAGAGAACATCAACTGGCTGCCTCCTGCATGCCCCCCCACTGGGGATTTGGCCTGACCAGGAACTGAACTGGGGACCTCTTGGTGCATGGGTCAATGTTCAACCACTGAGCCACACTGGCCAGGCATATTGTTTCCACAGATATGCCTTGTCTCAACAACCTTATTGAAGACTTTCTAGAACAAAGACTCATACATCTTAGTGTCTTCAGCATCTACCCTGGTATCCCACACATAATTTCAATAAAGATAAATGTGATCCTTGTCAAGAACCTAGTCTCTCAACCTCGTTTTCCTTCCCCTTCAGTAAGAGAGGAATAACACTTGCACTTTATAGGGTTGTTGTGAAGATTAAATGAGTAATGCGTAGCATCCACCTTAACGCATGCACTGTGGTAATTTATTCTACCACAGCCTTTAATTATGAAATAAATAATATTTCCAGACTTCAGAAATTTTTAACACAAAGGGAGGTGAAAATTGAAAGCAATAGATAAAACTAACAACCAAGGTACATTTTTAAATCAACTATTGTAACGAGGTCTAAGGGTTTACTTAATCACATTAAAGTCATCTGTGGCTTCCCTGGCTCAGACTTTCACTCTGTATATGCTACCTTCATGTTAGAAGAAACAACATCCCTTCCCAACTTGCAAAAACACAATGAAATAATTTTGCCAGTCTTATTCATTAGTAAACAATCGAATTTAAAATGACCTCTAGCATGACTTGAAACACTATGAAGCAAAAAATAAAAATTGTTTAATGGGGCATAAAGTTTATTGTTTGCTTTAAAGGCAAAGCCGAAGATTCTCATAGCAGTCCAAAAGAAACTGTCCAGGTTTTCCTACTGGAGTAAATTGTCGTCTGCTCTGGCTGATGAGTATGTGGGGTTGAAAAGGATAGAGTGGAAGTAAAATTTTGTGAATCATCAATCGAATTGCAGAAGATGATGCTAGCCATGACTCAGGTAAGCACAATAATCACGATCAAAACTGTGTGTGCATCTTTCATATAGTTTGTCACAGCAATTGTGATTAGTAGTTACCAACTGATTGACATAAATGGAGCTGATGTCAGATAAAAATGAATCATGATGTTCAAGGAAAAGCGAATACGTGGTAAAATATTAATCTGCATAATATTGTGTGCCGTTATAAAAACATAGTGGTAATAACCTAAGTTTGTATCTTAGTATGAAGTTGTTCAAGAAATATTTTGTTTCTTGAATATCTGTTATAAATAGTAATTTAATTCCTTCAGCAGTAACTAATTTTTCTCTAAATGAACTGATAATGGTTTTAAAAGAGGGGGTGCAGGGAGGGGAAAAAATGGAGAAAGAGGAGAGAGGAGAGAAGAGGAGGGAGAAGGTATGCAAGACAGGTATGTAATATAGACATTACTTACCTTTCAAGAAAACAAAGGACAGGAAAGATCGTCAAAGACCCCACCTGTTAAGAAATATATATGATGGCTCTTTCTTGTCAAGTACAACTGAAAGAATACATGTAAAAGCAGAATAGAGTGATTAAAACTAAAAGTTTGTCAGCAATTTAATTCTTGAGCTAAGTAATTCTGTGTGGTCTTGTTTCTCTAGAATTAGTCCTCTTTCTGTAAAATAAGAGCCCTTCTTAAAAAAAAAAAAAAAAAAAAAAAAAAATCAGTGTTTGTTCTTGTCTTCTCTCTGGATGACTCCTTCTACCATACTATCAGAAATTCAAAAGCCTGACACTAAATTCTTTGAGAAAAACATCTCCTCTACTTAAACTAAAATTCTCCCAACATCTTTTACTCTGAATGGCTTCATTTTATGAAAAAATACTGTTTCATAGACAGCTTACCAAATATTCTCTCTTTAAAAAAAAAAAAAGAAATTGGAAAATTCTTCTCTCTGGTAGACAGTTTAATTTACTTGGCCATACCATTAGATTCTTGCCTCCATAATTTTATTCTCTGGTATGTAGAAGCAAATTGATAGTTGATGACATCTAACAGAGAGAGAAACTGAGGACTCCTTTAAGGGAAAGAAGAGAAAGTATTTATGATTAAAATGGATTCAACGTAAGTAGGCTCTAATTTCCTTCAAAAATGACTATGTTATTTTTCACAACTAAAAACCATAAATGGTTTCATATAGGAGCTATTTTAATACTATGAAAGATATTTAAAGTTGATCCTTTATCATTTAAAGAAAATTAAAATGGAGCAAGCATACTTCTTATAGCTTTACAAATTCCTACAAAATGGCCTGCAGTAAGTTTCAAATCATTCTTTACATTTTTTTTTATTCAACAAATATTTACTGAATGCCTGTCACTGTGTTGGGTACAGTCCCAAACCTTATGGAGTTTGTTGAAAGAGATACAGACACTAATCAAATGATCACCCTAAAGAAAGATTATAGTTGCAGTGTTTTCATTGTAAAAAAAAAAAAAGATTGAGCATTTCTATTTCCATGAAGAAGTTAAACCATCTTAAAATTATCCTTTCAAAAACTGGAACTATAAGTGCATTTGCTGCATAAAACTTTTTACCTGGAGGCTGTGGAGTAAGAAAGTCAAGTTCTTGCTCAGAGAAATAGTGGCAAGGCTTTTTGAACAATAAAATAAATATATACCCTAAATTGTTTAGATCTTAAAGAAGGAGAAATTTACTGTACTGTATCCTCAACCAAATAAGCAAGGTTGATTGCATTTAAAACTTACCTTTACGGGAACCTTTGTTGCACATTTGTCCTGGGATGCTATGGGCCCAGAGCTACACCTGGTGGCCATACACAGACTTACAAGAAATTGTTCTAAACCTTTTAAAGAAAATTTAAGTTATTCCTTTATTAATAAAAAAAAAAAAAAGAGCATCTCTCAAGAAATAGCACATTGTTACTTGATAGCTGGGGAAATTTTTAAACTTTTAATGAAAAAAATGTGAAAAGATTAAGGTAGTTAATTATATGATAAAATACAACAACATGTTGATGGTAGAATTTAAGTGATAATATATGGATATTCATTGTAAAATTCTTTTAACTTTGCTGTGCATTGGAGAAGTGTTCACAATAAAATGTTTCAAAAAATTAAGAATTTTTTGTTGTTGTTAATCCTCACCTGAGGATATTTTTCCATTTATTTTTAGACAGAGTAGAAGGGAAGGTGGGAGAGAGAGAGAGAAACATCGATGTGAAGAGATACATTGATTCATTGCCTCTCACACAATCCCAACCAGGGCTGGGGATCAAACATGCAACCCAGGAACGTTCCTTTGAGCAGGAATTGAACTCATGACCCTTCGGCCTGGAAGCCGACACTCTAACCACTGAGCTAAACCGGCCAGGGCAAAATTACGAATTTTTAAAAATGTTTCATCATCAATATTTTTACCACAAACACCTTTTTAGGTATTTTTTCCCTTTATGTATAAACATAATTAATGTGTGTCTTCATAATTCATGCTGTGTAAGTCTATTATATTGATGGACAATGAATTATAAAACAATTCACTTGTTCTGCATTTAGTCGATTTCCAGTTGAACATTTACATATGTGTATTTTTGTTTCTGTTAAATCATTTTCCTAAGACAAATTAACTATTTTCTACTAAATTCATACTGGTTCTGTAGATGAAAACTGGCACAAATTTAGTCAATACCATAGGACCTAGCCATTTTTCTATTTTGCTGCTTTACTAAGTATAAAAATATTAGCCAGAGATTAATTTGCACCTCTTTGATTTTGAACAAAATTTTACATATTTATTTTTGCATTTATCTACCAGAATCTTACTTTTCTTATAAAATGAATAATTACCATGTGTTATAACTGTTAACCTATTGTTTCCTAAACTCATGTAGACTTCTCTGGTCAGCTGTCATCCTTTAGTTATTTTCATTGTGTTGATTCTCATATATTCTAATCTGTCAGTCTCATCCCTTATAATTTCTTCAATCCATTCAGAACTAAGAGATATACTATGTCTCCACTAATATGACACACATTCTCAATATTTTGTTTTAATCTATACATATTCAATTCAGAAAGTAAAGCTCCCTTTAAGAAAGTAAAAGGGAAATAAACAAAAATGTGTCTCGTAAAATTGAGACTTTATTCTCCCAGAACATTATTTCTAAATGTGGTCCTCCCAGAAGGGCAGTTGTTATTAAATGTAGCTTTCCAAGTCTCATCTCTGATGTCTGAGGCAGAATCGCTAGCTATGGACACTGGGAAACTTGCATTAAAAACATAAATAACCTGCTGCCTCTTATGCAGATTTAGGCTTGAAAATCACAAACCAGGAGAAAGACTCTAGGTAAGTCACACACAGTGGGAGTAGAAGATCAGAGAGCAATATAAGATGCCTGACAATTAGGAGTCATTTAAATATTTACTGAATGAACACATATTTTTTTTTTTCTTATATAATGGCTTTTTGAGGTATAATTCACATACTATAAAATTCACCCTTTTAAAAGGTGAACAGGTCAGTGGTTTTAGTATATTCAGAGTTGTGGTGAAACCATCACAACTATCTAATTAGAGAACATTTCCATCACACCAAAAAGAAATCCCACCACATCCCTACCCCAAGGCAATCACTAATCTACTTTCTGTTTCTATAGATTTACCTATTTTGCACATTTCACAATGCTCAGATATGAAATGTCCAGATAAATTAAGTCATACAGTATGCAGTCTTTTGTAATTTCTTCCACATAATATAATGTTTTCAAGGTTCATTCATGTTGTAGCATGGATTAGTAATTCATTCTTTTATTTTTTTATTTTTTCTTTTATTGATTTTAGAGAGAGAGGAAGAGAGAGATAGAAACACTGATGAGAGAGAACTTTGACTGCCGCCTCCTGCATGCCCCCCACTGAGGATCGGGCCCACAACCCGGGCATGTATCCTGATCAGGAATCGAACCAGCAACCTCTTGGTGCATGGGTCAATGCTTAACCACTGAACCACACTGGCCGGAGTCATTCTTTTTTATTGTCAAATAGCGCTATTGCATGGATATACCATATTATGTTTATCATTAATCAGTAGTGTGTGTGTGTGTGTGTGTGTGTGTATTTTTTTAGATAGAGGGAGGGAGGGAGGAAAAAAGGGTGAGAGAGAGAGAGAAACATCCATGTGAGAGAGACACATCAATTGGTTGCCTCCCACATGACCCTGACTGGACTGGGGAGTCAAACCTGCAACCCAGATACGTACCCTTGACCAGGAATCAAACCCACGACCCTTTGGGCCAAGGGCTGACACCCTGACCACTGAGCCAATCTGGTCAGGGCAGTAGATGGTTATTTGGATTGTCTCCGTTTTTGGACTATTATAAATACGCTGCTGAACGGTTATATATAAGGTTTTTGTGTGAACATAAGTTTTCATAGCTATTGGATATTTAGCTAAGAGTATAATTGCTGAGTCATATGGTAACTCCATGTGTAGCATTTTGAGGAACTGCCAAACTCTTTCCAAAGCAGCTGCATCATTATACATTTCCACCAGCAGTTCCAGGTTCTCCACATCCTCCCACATGTTATTACCTGACTTTTTGATTCCAGTCATCTTAGGAGGTGTGAAAGTGGTATCTCCTTGTAGTTTGATTTGCATTTTCATAATGACTAATGATGTTGAACATTTTCTTTAGTACTCATTGGCCATTTGTATATATATCTTCTTCAAAACATCGATTCAACACCTTTGTCCATTTTTAAATTGGTTGTTTTATTATTGAGTTGTAAAAGTTCTTTACACTAAACACAAGCCCTTTAGAAGATAGATGATTTGAAAATATTTCTCTCATCCTGTGGGTTATCTTTTCACTTTCTTGATATTGTCCTTTGAAGCACAAAAATTCATAATTTAATAAATTCCAATATATCTCATCTTTCTTCTCTTGTTTGTACTTTTGACACATCTTTAAAAACTGCCTAATTCAGGGTCACAGACATTTATGCTTATAATTTCTTCTAAGAGTTTTAGAGTATTAACTTCACATTTGGGTCTATGAAATATTTTGAGTTAACTTTTGCATATGGGTGTGGGGAAAGGGTTCAACTTCAGTCTTTTACATATGAAAGTACAGTTGTCCCAGCATCATTTGTTGAAAAGACCTGTTTTCTTATTGAATTGTCCTTGTGCCCTTGCTGAAAATCAGTTGACTGTATATGTAAGGATTATTTACATATGTGAAAATAAAAATAAAATAGAAACTCTCAATTCTGTTCCATGGATCTAAATGTCTATCCTTATGCCAGGACCCATACTGTCTTATTGATGCTTTATAGTAACTCTGGAAATTAGGAGTATGATTCCTCTTCCTTTGTTCCCCTTTTTCAATGTTGTTTTGGCTATTCTGCATCCATTCCATTTCCACATGAATTTTAGGATCAGTTAATTTCCGTAAAAACAGAAGCAGAGATTTTGATAGAGATTGTGCTGAATCTCTGGATTTTGGAGTGTATTACCATCTTAACATTATTAAGTCTCCCAATCCATTAATATTTCTTTGAATTTACTTATGTCTTCTTTACTTTCGTTCACCAACGTTTTATAACTTACAAATCTTAGACTTGTGCTAAATTTATTCCTAATTATTTTATTCTTTTGATTACATTGTAAATGGAATTGGTTTTGTTTGTTTGTTTGTTTGTTTTGGTACATGCCTCTAGCGGGAACTGAACCCGGGACTCTCTGGTCCTCAGGCCAATGCTCCAACCGCTGAGCCAAACCGGCCAGGGTGGAATTGTTTTCTTAATTTCATTTTCAGTTATAGAAATTTCTAGGGAATATAAATGCAATTTGTTTTTATATAATGATCTTGTATCTGTAACCATGTAAAAAAAATTTTAATGGATTTCTTAAGATTTTCTATGTACAAAAAATCATGTCATCTACAAATCCAGTTTTATATCTTCCTTTCCAATCTGAATGCCTTTTATCTCTTTTTCCCTGTCTAATTGCCCTGGCTAGAACCAACAGAAGTGGCAGAGATGGACAACTTTGTCTTGTTCCTTATTTTAGGGGAAAGCATCCAATCTTTTACCACTAAGTATAATATTAGCTTTGGCTTATTTATAGACACTGTTTAACATGTTGAGAAAGTTCCTTACTATTCTTAGTTTGTTGAGTATTTTTATCATGAAGTTGTTTTTTGTCAAATGCTTTCTCTGCAGTTATTCAGATGATCATGGAATTTTGTCATTCTATTAATATAGTAATATATTTCCATTAGTTGATTTTAAGATATTAAACCAGCCTTGCATTCTTGAGATAAATCCAGTTGTTCGGGGTGTATAATCCTTTTTAAATGTGGCAAGACTTGGTTTGCTAATATTTTGTTGAGGAATTTAGCACATTTATCTGTAAAAGATACTGATCTATACTTCTCTTTGTGTGATGTCCTTATCTGGCTTTGGTATCAGAGTAACAACGGCCTCACAAAATTAGTTGGGAAAGGGTCTTTCCTCTTCTTCTTTTTTTTTTTTTTTTTTTGGAACAATTTGTGAAGAAATGGTATTTTAACTCTTCTTTAAATGTTTGGTAGAATTCACCATGAAGTCATCTCTAAGCTTTTCTTTTTAAGAATTTTCCAATAATTAATTATCTTTCATTATTGATATATTTGGGCTTTCTACTTTTTCTAGTGTCAGTTTAATAGGTTCATTTTTCTTGGAATTTGTCCATTTCATCTAGGTTATCTAATTTGTTGGTATACAATTATTCATAGCATTCCCTTATACTCCTTTTTAATTCTAAAAGGTCTATAGAAAAGTCCCCCTCTAATTTCTTTGGAGTCATTTTTATTTTATTTTATTTTTTGTCAGCCTAGCTGAAGTTTTCTGTTTTGTGGCTGTTTGAATTATCTCTATTTTTCTATTCTGCATTTCATTTATTTCTGTTCTCTTCATTATTTCCTGCCTCCCTTCTGCTTGCTTTGGGTTTAGTTTGCTCATCTTTTTCTAGTTTTATAACTAGATAGCAATTAAGGTTAGGTTATTGATTGACATCTTACTTAATATAGGCATTTATAGTCATAGATTTCTCTCTAAGCACTGCTTTAGCTGCATCCCATAAGTTTTGATATGTTGTGTTTTCATTTTCATTCACCTCAAAATATTTTCTGTATATGCTATTTCTTTCTTTGACCCCTCGGTTATTTAGAAGTGTTTTTAAACTTCCATATATTTGTGAATTTTCCAAATTTCCTTCTGTTATTATGTCTAATGTCATTCCACTCTGGTTGCAATACATACTTCTTATTTAAATCCTTTTAAGTTTTTTGAGGTTTGCTTTATGATTACTGTATATATATGGCCCATCCTGGATAATGTTCCATGTTAACTTGAGGAGAATGTGTATTCTGTTTGGGGATATAGTTTTCTAAAAATGACTCTTGGTTTAGTGTTGCTTATGTTTTCTATTTGCTTGTTGCTTTTCTGCCTAGTTGTTCTTTCCATTATTAAACGTGAAGTAATAAAATCTGCAACTGTTTGAATTGTCTATTTCTCCCTTTAATTGTCTTTTTACTTCTTTCCTGCTTCAAGGAAGCAGTAATGAAAGACCTATCAGCATAAGGGCATTCTACACCAAGTATATATGTCACAGATGGCTTCATTGTCCTCCATGCTCTGTGATGGAATGAATGGTGAGGCTCTACTACAGCAGTGGAAATGGGGGGGCTGGATACACAGAAAGCTACAATTTAGTCTTCCTGCTATATTCTATCAAGAGCCACTCCATTAAGATAAATGTAAATCCTGATTCAATGCCTCCCCCAAAGCTTCAGAAAATAAAAAATATCTGAAGTCCACTGCACGGTTCTGCCAATTTTTGGATATTCTGTAGTTCAAGATCAACAATCGTGGACCCACCCAGAATAGTGACCTCAAACATACTTGTGGGCAGCATCCTCCTTTCTGCTACAAGCTGCTCTGGTTTAATGAGTGAATAAATGGTACTTTCCTATATGAATCCCATCTATAACAGTTGGTTCTAGGTCTACAAAGAGCACTCTGGGCACATGCTTCCCAGCTCTTGTCTCATAAAAAGGGCATCTAAAGATGCATTCAGATGCTCCATATTAGTAGTTTCCAACTGATCCTTTTTCCTGTCAAGAATGATGCCATATGACTGGGTTTCATATTCCAGGCAATAGAGTTCCCAAAAAGCATCCCCAGTCTGGATGGCAACTTGGCCAATGTGAATGGAAAGGGACTCCCTCATGCTGAAGGTGTTGACACTGCCCTGTAGTAATGACCATAAATTGGGTCTGGTATAGACATCACATAATTTGATTGTATTTTAAGTATATTTTTCCAGTTTCTACCTTTGATTGGGAAATTTATTGTATTTGTATTTAATATAGTTATTACAGTTGAATTTATATCTTCCATTTTGCTACGTATTCTGTATCTCTTGTCTCTATATCTTCATTACTGTTTTTAGTGTCAGATATTTCTAGTGTACCATTCCCTTCTTGTTTCTTTCATCGTGTTTTGTTTTGTTTTGTTTTTTTCCTCATTCGAGGACATTTTTCCATTTTTTGTACAGACAGAGTGGGAGGGAGAGAGAGGGAAACATCGATGTGAAAGGGACACATCGAGTGGCTGCCACCCGCACGACCAACCAGGGCCGGGGACAAACTGCAACCGAGGTACATGCCCTTAGCGGGAACCAAACCCGGGTCTCTCCGGACCGCAGGCGGACGCTCTAACCGCTGAGCCAAACCGGCCAGGGCTTGTTTTTTTCCTTAATGGTAACCCTGGTAACAACAATTAAAATCTTAAAACAATCCAGTTTGGATTAACACCAACTTAATTTTAATAGCAAACAAAATACCTCCATTTGTTCCCCTCTCCTTTGTACTATTATTGTCATACAAATTACATTCTTATATGTTGTAGTCCATTGATACAGTTTTATAATTCTTCATGCAGTTTTTTTTAAATCAGATTTTAAAAAGTTACAAAAATACACATATTGTCTTTTATATTTACTTATGTGGTTATCTTTATGAGGGCTATTTATTTAGTTATTTTGTAGGGCAGGCAAGTGTTCTAGTAACAAATTCAGTTTCTTTTTATTTATTTTTATTTTTTTATTATCTATTTATTTTTGTTACAGATGTTTCTCCTTTTTCCCCCACTGATTCCCCCCTTCCTCTCCCTCCCCGACCTGTCCGCAGCTTTGTTGTCCATGTCCATTTGTTCATGCACACATGCATATAAGTTCTGTGGTTTCTCTCTCCCCCACCACCCCCTCTTCTGGGGATTGTCAGTCTGTACCCCACTTCCACATCTCTGGGACTACCCCATTCCTCAGACTGTTATGTTCATTATATTCCACAAATAAGTGAGATCATATGATATTTGTCTTTTCTCTGTTTGGCTTGTTTCACTTAGGATAATACTTTCCAGGTCCCTCTATGTCGTCTCAAAGGATAAGAGATCTTTCTTTCTTACAGCTGCATAGTACTCCATTGTGTATATGTACCACTGCTTTTTTATCCATTCGTCTACTGATGGACACTTGGGTTGTTTCCAGATCTTAGCTATTGTAAATAGCGCTGCTACGAACATGAAGATACATATATTCTTTCTGATTGGTGTTTCAGGCTTCTTAGGGTATATTCCTAGAAGTGGGATCACTGGGTCAAATGGCACTTCAATTTTTAATTTTTTGAGGTAACACCATATTGTTTTCCATAGTGGCTGCACCAATCTGCATTCCCACCAGCAGTGTACTAGAGTCCCCTTTTCTCTACACCCTCACCAACACTTGTTTGATTTGTTGATGGCGGCCATTCTGACAGGTGTGAGGCGATACCTCATTGTTGTTTTAATTTGCATCTCTCTGATGATTAGTGATGTTGAACATTTCTTCATATGTCTCTTGGCCATTTGTATGTCCTGTTTGGAGAGGTGTCTATTTAGTTCCTCTGCCCATTTTTTTAATTGGGTTCTTTGTCTTCCTCTTGTTGAGTTGTATGAGCACTCTATATATATTGGAAATTAACCCCTTATCTGATATATCATTGGCAATTATGCTCTCCCATACAGTGGGTTGCCTTTCCATTTTGGTGGTGGTTTCTTTTGCTGTGCAGAAGCTTTTGAGTTTGATGTAGTCCCATGTGTTCATTTGCTCCTTTGTTTCTGTTGCCTTAGGTGATGTTTCATGAAAATTCTGCTGCGTATGACGTCTGAAATTTTGTTGCCTACAGTTTCTTCTAAGATTTTTATGGATTTTAATGTCATAGAGTCTTAATGTCACCTTCATTTTTGCTAGATGTAAAATTCTTGGTCAACAGTTTTCTTTCAGCACTTTGAAAATGTTATCCAGCTGAATTCTACCCTCCATAATTTCTGATGAAAAAGTAGCTGTTATTCTTATTGAGCATGAGTCTGTGCTCTCTTGCTGCTTTCAAGGTTCCATCTTTGGTACTAGCTTTCCACAGTTCATGACATCTAGTTGTGAATCTCAAGTTTATCCTACTTGGAATGTGCTGTGCTTCTTTAATATGCCGATTCATGTTTTTCATCAAATTTGGACATTTTTCAGCCATTATTTCTTCAAATGTTCTTTTCTTCCCCTTTCTTGCCTCTCCCGGGATTCCCACTATGCTGTTGGCATGTTTGATGGTGTTGCACAGACCTCTTTGTCTCTTCAGTTTTAATTATTTTTCCTTTCTATTCCTTACTCTAAATCAGCAGTTCTCAACCTGTGGGTCGCAACCCCTTTGGGAGTCGAACCACCCTTTTACAGGGGTCGCCTAAGACCATCAGAAAACACATACTTCCAATGGTCTTAGGAACTGAGACATGGCTCTTCTATCCATCTCCAGGCAGGTCCGCCCACATGCAGATATGCCCACAAACAACATGAGGAACTGTATTAAAGGGTCTCGGCATTAGGAAGGTTGAGAACTGCTGCAAATAATCTCAATTGATGTATCTTTAAATTCACCAATCTTTTCTTTTGTCCATCCAAATCTGCAGGTGAGACCCTTTAAATTTTTCATTTCAGTTATTATACTTTTCAGCTCCCTAATTGCTCTTTGGCTCTTTCTTCTAATTCTACCTCTTTATTGCTATCTCTATTTGGGAAGACATTGTTCTCATACCTTCCTTTAATTCTTTAGATATGATTTCCTTTAGTCCTTTGAACATATTTAGAACAGTTAATAGCAAGTCTTTGTATACTAAATCCAACAACTAAGCTTCCTCTGAGGCAGTTTTTATTAATTTTTCTTTCTTATGGAGCATATTTTTGTTTCTTTATATCTTACTCTTTTTTTCTTTCATCCTCACCCGAGGACATTTTTTTCATTTTTGTTCAGATAGAGTGGGAGGGAGAGAGAGAAACATCGACATGAAAGGGATATATCAAGTGGTTGCCTACCACACAACCCAACCAGGGCCGGGGATGAACCGCAACTAAGGTACATGCCCTTGACCAGAATCAAACCCGCGACTCACTGGTCCACAGGTCGATGCTCCAACCGCCAAGCCAAACTGGCCAGGGTAAAACTGAACATATTTAATATACTAATTTCCAACTTTGGAAATCTGATTTCCCATCTCAATCTAGAGTTTATTGTTACTGCTAGTTAATGATAATTATAGTAATAATGTTTGCTAGTAAATTTCCTGGATTGATACTGTGAAGTCTATACTCTATTCAAATGCAGCTTAGCTTAGTGGTAAGCTGAAAACTGAACAGACATTTCCTTAAATGCCTGGAACCAGTAAATCTCTCAACCTTTCCTTTGCTGAGAGGCTGTATGTATGTTGGGGCACATCTTCGACACTCTGGCAGTTTACAAACCTGCCTTAACCTCTACATCCTGTTTTCTAGAGCCTTGAGGTCATCCAGAGCTGAAAAACAAAGAGCTTTGCAGGATTTTGCCTGAGTTCTGGCCGGTTTGGCTCAGCGGTTAGAGAGTTAGCCTGCAGACCAGATTCCCCGGTTCGGTTCCCACCAGGGGCACGTACCTTGGTTGCAGTTCTTCCCCGGCCCCGGTTGGGGTCATGCTGGCTGGCGGCAATCAGTCAATGTGTCTTTTTCACATCAGTATTTCTCCCTCTCTCTCTTCCTCCCTCTCTCCCTCTCGCTCTATCTGAAAATAAATGCAAAAATGTCCTCGGGTGAGGATAAATAAATATCTTGCCTGAGTATGCACACAACCCTAGACATATGCATGGCTTTAAGAACCCCTGGAATTTGTTGTTTTTCAATTCACCCTATGAACATCACTCCCAGATTTTCTCATTAAATTGTTTTCCTCAACAGTTATCACCACCTCAGGAAGCTGTAATGCTAAATAACTGCCATGATTTTTCTAAGTACCCTGGGAAAAGTATTTTTCCCACTGAGCAAGCTCTGAGTCAGGTCAAATAGAAACAATCCCTGTGAATGGGAATTGTCCAGGTAGCAGCCAGACAGGTAAATAGTGACAATTCTAGAGCTTTCTGAGGAGCTCAAAACATTTTGCAACTTCCACTGGCTATTAGGCCATCAGAGCTCACATCATTGTGAGGCTTCTGATTCACAAGGCTACAGCAGAGCTGGGGGCAGGGGTTGAGAACAGAGCAAGTTAAAACACTACAAAGCTTGTCATTCTTACCAAGATTCAGCTGCTTTTCTTGAATAAATGCTCTTCTAATTGTTGCAAGTCCTCAGTTAATTCCCAGAGTTCTAAAAAGGTGGTTTTGACAATTTTTGCCAGTGTTCTTAGTGCTTTTACATTTTCAGAGGTTGCTGCTCCACCATTCCAGAACTGCTTTGCGCGTGTAGTTTTAATGGCAGCAGATATAGTTATATCAACAACTAAGAGATGACAAAGCATGTCATTTGATGAGTTAAAAGGGAAATCCTAATAAATTTTATCAATATTAACACTTAAATACACACTGAAATGACTTAGCACTGATACTATAAAATGGACCAAAAGCTGCCCATGACTTTTTGAGAAAGAGTGTATACTCTTTAATTCTCTCCTTTTGAATACCTTGATCTAAAACAGGATGTTTTCTTCTCCTCAAGTACTTTAGTGAAATGTGCTATCCTTGACTGTCTCCTTACCTCCATTATTTCCCTGCCCAAATCATCCTGTTAGCTATTTTATTCTAAAACAAACAGGACTGTGAGATTCAACTGCTTCCAAATTTTTAAGTCCAATTTCTTATAGAGTAACTCACAACCCTCTATGGTGTGTCCCCCATATACTTTTCCAAGTTCATTTCTCAGCTCTCCCAGGAATGTCCTACTCTCCAGCCAAATTTTTGCCTTTTCCTGTCCCAAATATACCCTTTTAGCTCCCTTCATTTGCTTGGCCTGGAATACCTTCTTCCAATTCCAAACAAATGGAATTATAGTGCTCTTCTAAAATATGTCAGATGTGTATTCCTCAACTTCATCATTCCTCTCTTCCTTACCTCCTTTGTGGAGACATAATTATTTCTCTTCTTATAGTTTATTATATACTTCATTACATCACTTACTCTCTTGTGGGCAGTAAACCCACTTGTCTGCCTTTGCACTTCTCTTACACACACATATACCTATTTCAAGAAACATGTATGGCACTAAAGAGATACTTAGGAATTTGTCTTACACCACACATTAGTAGTTGTAATTTTGAAACTTGAAATAAAAATAAATACTAATTTAATATGCCACAAATTCCAAATCTCTTCCTAGTTTCACAAAACAGAAGTTGCTGGGTATTATGTGAAAAGGGGGGGTTCACTGTCAATTTTGGCAAATGCTGGGCTAAAGACGAGACAGATTTCTCTTCTAGAGAAATTTTTAGAACCTTTTCAATCTCCAGTTTAGTATTCATTACTTTCCAAACAACTAACAGAATTGTTTTTGTGCTGAACCTCCCAAGGGACTTGTGTTCAGCAGAACACATTTGGAAAATACTTTTCTAATTCTTTAAAATAGCATAAATTAAGCAATCTATTCTTTGTTCCCTTTAATTATCTAAGTTTGCTTTAAAACTAATCATCGTGTCTTCATTACTGAATCAGCTAAGATTAAGTTCTACTATAAAACAGGAAACCCAAAAGGTAGCAATGGCTTGAATGTGTGGCAATGGTTCTCTTTAATGCATTAGAATAACTTACAGCACTTGATAAAACACAGATTGCCAGGCTCCACCCTGAAATTCTCATTTAGTAAGTCTGGGGTAGAGCTAAGAATTTGTATTTCTAGTAAGTTCCCAGATAATTCTGAGGCTGCTGGTACAGGAACTCACTCTGATGTAAGGGTTTATTCTCTCCCTAACATGAAATCTTGAGACTAGCACAGAGGCAACAAAATGATTAGGGACACCAGCTCCTTCAACCTTGCTGCCCAGTCATCCTAGCTCATGGGTTTCATCCTAAGGACGCTACTCAAATTCTAACAATCATGTTAACTTCTGAACAATAGGCAAGGGGTAAAGGCAAAAGGGTAAATATAATATTTTAGCCAAGTACAATGCTACCCCAAATAAAATTGGAATCTATTGCTAAGAAGAAAATTTCTTCTATTTTGAATAGGCAACTAGAGACACTACCATACTTTAGTCTACATATATTTAATCACCAAGTCCAACTGATTTGCCTCATAATTACTTCATAAATTTTTCCCATATTTCTACTTCCCTAGATCTGTTTTCATCATTTGTCACCTACTTCTTTATATACCCTTCTATCCACTCTCCCTATTGTCTATCCTGGTAGTAGGTAGAAGGTAGACTTTGAGGGAACTAAAGCTGTTTAAAATTCTTCAGTGACTCCACATTTCCTATAAAATTATTAGGTGCAAGCCTTTTATTATTTCATACAAAGCCCTGATTTACCTATATGACTATTTTGTGCCTGAGATATACTATTGTGTGTGTGTGTGTGTGTGTGTGTGTGTGTGTTAATCCTCACCCAAGGATATTTTTCCATTGATTTTTAGATAAAGTGGAAAGGAGGGAGGAAGAGAGAAACATCAATGTGAGAGAGACACATAAATTGGTTGCCTTCCTCACATGCCCCAACCAGGACCAGGGATCAAACCTGCAACCCAGGTATGTGCCCTTGACCAGGGATCAAACCAAACCTTTGGTCCAAGGGCTGAAGCTCTAACCACTAAGAAAAACTGGTCAGGACAGGTTTTATACTATTAAACACAACAAATTGTTTCTCCCTTCAGTGCTTTTCATCATGTCTTCTCTGCTAATTAAGATACTCTTGTCCCACCTTGACCTTTATTACTCATCCTTTAGGATTTAACTAAGGTATTACCATCCTCCAGAAATCTTTCCCTGATACCCCTCTTCCACAGTATAAGTACCCCTCCCCTTTAATTCCATAAGGCTCTGTCCAGAGCTATCATTGGATGTTCCATATTATATTATGAAAATGTGTATATTTCTTACTTGCTCAATAGACTATGTGCTTTGTAAGTGTAAGGACCATGTTTTACTTATCTTTATATCCCCAGAATGGGTACAAAGCAGAAGCAAACTGTCATTATTGAACAAAAGCATCACCCTTCATCATCAGCTGGCCAACATACTAATACAACATATAGGCTCTGTCCGACAATCTAATAACCTTTTCTATTACAAGTATAATAGTCTACTTATGCAATTTCAAAAAATAATACAGACAGAAAATCCTTCCTTAATACCTCCAGTTGAATGAAATTTCAAAGTATACAACTTTTTGCATAGCCAAACATTTTTTATTTTTCAAAACTGGAATACCAAACACACAGCCCAACTAGCTACAGAACACTTCCAGATTCTTTTGTTTATTTAACCAAACTAAATAAAGTTTTTAAAAGGAACATCTGCAACAACAAAAGAATCCTAATCTATCAATCAAAGTTGGCTTCACCACTTCTTGTCTTTTCTTTATATTTATCCAAGTTCTCCAACTTTAATTCCTCTTCCTCTTTATGTTGGGTATATTTAATATCTTTTTCTGGGTTTGGAGTTGATTTCCCCTTTGGTAACAAGAAACATTCAGCATTCAAAACTTGCTCAGCAGTCATTGAACTTCTACAATAGATCAAGCTACAGAGGAGGGATTTGACATTATCACCCTGCAAGGAAAAAGAGATGTTACAAAACAAAAATAAAATCAAAACAAACAATTAAAAGGACAAACCTGCAATAAGGAAGGAGGATCCAATTCAAAAACACTTTCAACCAATGATACAGATCTAAGGTCAATTTTTCCAATTTAGATTTTTAAAGATTTCTATGAAATTCAACCAGTTTTTATTAGAAATAAATTACTCAGGAATAAAACAATAGAATTGACTTACAAAAGAATCACAGCTAAAATACCTCAAAAACAAGTGAAATTACAAAAAAGGACATTTTATTACTTCCCCTTTCCCTTCTCTTTCAGGACACTGGTCAGAGTTTGACATAATAAAAATTTTACACTGAAGCTCCTCTGTCCGGATGGGTACCTGCTTTACCTGGTCAGCTGCCTCTGGTTTCAGTGTTGAAGTGATCTCCCCTGGGAACTCTTCTACCACCACTACCATTATCATCATCATTATAAGAGTCAGAATTATGTGCCACTATTTCAAAGAACATTTTTTAGTATTAACACATTTAAACAACACCACAATGTTGCTCCTCCATGACTTCTACCTCCCAAATCACCTGGTTATGCCTTTTTTGGCCCCTATGATGACTCCAATCAGAGCACATTTCACAGTGAATGAAAATCACCTATTTATTGCTAGTGTCCTCATTGGACTCAAAGATCCTTAAGATCAGAAGTTTTCGCTTATCACTTCATCCCCCAAAACAAATACAGTGCCAGGAATATAGCCGACATTCATCTGCTAAGTGAATGAATGCCAATGCCCATAATGCACTCTACAGAATATCATTTTAAACATATTTAAAGAGATAGGTATAAACATAACTAAAAATTACAAAATCTAAATGATAAAAAATAGCATATGCTCTTGAGGACCACAAAAGTAGATTTAGAACAAGTAGAAAATCATGTCATGTTTTTAGACAAAATGACTCTCATTTCAAATGTGTCGATTTTCCCTGTTAATTTATAATTACATGATTTCAATAAAAAAACAATCACTGACCCTCCCTCCCCTCCTTTGGAACTAAATAAGTCAGCCGTAAAGATCTTTTGGAAGAATAATAAGTAAGAAGAGACATGAAAGATTGGATAAAAATAGCAATAAGGAAGAAACTTGCCCTCTCAAGTATTGAAAGATACTACAAAGTCTGTTAATTGAAAAAATATTGCACTGTAATATGAATAAGCTAACAGAACAAAATAGAAAAACTAAAAATATACTCCCTACACAAAATGTATTTTCAGTATATGAAATCATGACATTTTCCAAAGGAGAAAGGGGATAACTTTTTAATAAAAGGTATTGGGACAAATGGCTACCGAATGGAAAAAGATAAGATCAGATACATCCCTCCAACCAAACACCAGGATAATTCCAAATGTATCAAAAATCTAAATTTCAAAAATAAAATTACAGAAGTACTAGAAAAAAATAGTTTAATTATTTAATTCTCCAAAATTACTAAATACAAAAAATTATTCCTTGTCCTGGCCAGTTTGGCTCAGCGACTGAGTGTTGGCCTGTGGACCAGAGAGTCCCAGGTTCGGTTCCTGCTAGGGGCATGTACCACAAGAAAAAAAAAAAAATTATTCCTTAAGCTTTCCCTCTCATAGATTGTAAAATTTTACAAAATCATAAAACACAATTGCAGAACAAGTAGAAAAGCAACCTCTAAAAGTCAACTACCCAACTTTAAGAATTACTGTAAAGCTACAGTAATCAGCACTGTGTGGTTTTGGTAAAACAATAAACAAATAGATCAATGAAACAAAATATACCCATATAATCAACTGATCTTTGCATAGGAGAAAAGTCAATACAAAGAAAAGATAGTCTTCTCAACAAATGGTCCTGGAACAACTGGACATCCACATGAAAAAAATAATGAATCTAGACAAAGACCTTACACACTTCACAAAAATTAACTCAAAATAGATCACAGATCTAAACTATAAAACAAAAAACTATAAAACTCCAAGAAGATAACACAGGAAAAAACCTAGATGAACTAAGATTTGGCAATAACCTTCAATCCATGAAAGAAAGAACTGATAAACTGGATTCCATTATAAGTAAAAATTAATGCTCTGCAAAAGACAGTGTCAAGAAAATAAATTAATTAAAAAACAACAAGCCATGGACTGTGAGAAATATTTGCAGATATATCTGATAAAAGATTATTTTTCAAAATACACAAAGAACTCTTAAAACTCAATAATAAGAAAACAACATGTTTAACAAACGGGCCAAAGACTTTGCCAGACACCTCACCAAAGAAGATATATCGATGGCAAATAAGCATATGAAAAGATGCTCCACATCACCTGTCATCAAGGAAATGTAAATTAAAACAACAAGAAGACACCACTACACATCTTTAAAAATGGCCAAAATTCAGAACACTTACAATACCAAATGCTAACAAGGATGTGGAGCAAGAGGAGCTCTCTTTTATTACTGGTGAGAACGAAAAATGGTACAGCCACTTCGGAAAACAGTTTGACAGTTTCTTACAAAACTAAACATACTCTTACCATATGATACAGCAAATGCAGTCCTTGGTACTGACCCAAGGAAATAAACTTACGTCCTCATAAAAACCTGCACATGGATGTTTATTGCAGCTTTATTCATAATTGTCAAAACCTGGAAGCACCCAAGATATCCTTCAGTAGGTGAATGGAATAAACTGTAGTACGTCCAGACAATGGAATTATTATTCAGCAATAAAACGAAATGAGCTAGCAAGCCATAAAAGGACCTGAAGGAACCTTAGATGTATTTTACTAAATGGGGGGAAAAAATCTTAAAAGGCTACATACTGTATGATTCCAACTATATGACATTCTGGAAAAAGCAACAAAACTATGGAGTCAATAAAAAGATCAGTGGTTACCTGGATCTGGGGAAGGTAGAGATGAACAGGCAGAACACTGAGGATTTTTAGGGCAAAAATAAATAGTGTGCCTGGATGTACTACAATTTATTCCATTTACCTACTGAAGGATATCTTGGGTGCTTCCAGGTTTTGACAATTATGAATAGAATTATACAACTGTTAAAGCTGTATAATTCTATAATAGTGGCTACATCTGTCATCACCTATTTGTCCAAACCCATAAGAATGTACACCAAGAATGAAACTTAATGTAAATGATAACCTTTAGGTAATAATAATGTGTCAATGTAGGTTTATTAGTTGTAACAAATGTACCACTCTTGTGGGGGATGTTAATAATGGATAGACTATGCATTATGTGGGGGAAGGAAGTATATGAAAAATCTCTGTACCTTCCTCTCCATTTTGTTGTGAACTTAAAAACTGCTCGTTAAAAAAAAAAAAAGTCATTTAAAAAAACAGTGGTAAAATATTATATATTTTTTTTAAAATAGCATGAGAACTTTATACTTTTATAGACTCATTTACTGCATTATTTAACCTCTTAGTATCTAGTCATACTGAATTATTCCACTTCAAAAGATTTAGTATTTTCATGTCTTAGTGCAGGCTACTGTCTTTACCAGAAATACCTATCTCCTCACTCTACCTCATATAAACTCCTAATTCAATCTTGAAAATTCACCTCAAATAACTACTTGATGCCATTTGTGACCTACCTGTTCCCTCCCCCTCTCTCTCCAAAGTACTTTCTCAATACTCTATTTATAGATCTTGGTTGTTTACTTGTTTACATTTCCAAATTATTAATTTCTTCAATGCTGCAATCCTGGTAATCCAGCCCCTATAGTTCAATTCCTGGTATAGAATAGGTATTCAAAATATGTTGCTGCATATATATATATATATATATATATATATATATATATATGAATGACACAGATGTGTCACAAAGAAAAGATATGGCTAGATATTTATAAAAACATTAATTTCAATACAGCATTATCTTGGAAGATATAGCAAAGACTATTTTTTCCTTAATTGTTACTTAAATTATTTATCTAATTTGTGTGAAAAATACATTCCAGCTAGTCATCTCTAGTAGTAATTCTCTGGCAGTCATTTAAGTAAGGACTTAAATCATTTTCAGTATTTCTTTATTGTGAATGCTATTTGGCATTCTTACAAAAATTAGAAGACATTTTTCAGTCAAATATTTAAGCCTACATTACTACTACACATCTATATCACATTTCCAACAAGTAAATAACAAAAAAGTCACATACCAAACGAAACTGATCCACTTTCGGGATTCCATCTTCATTTGTCTCAAATTCCTGATTTTGAACAGAAAGCTGTTAAAGAAAATGAGCAGGAATAAATTCCCAATGTACTAATACTGTCCCTGCAACAGAGTCAATCTGGAACTCTTCAGATTCTGGTGAGAAGAGAAGAGCTAACTCGAAGAAAGAACATTAACCCTTGCAGGATGAAAACACTTTCATCATAAGAACTTGTTCACAAGGAACCAAATAGTTTCTGGGGGCCCCCAAAGTATCAATCAGAGTGGATGTACACAGTATAGGCATATTTAATTCCTCCTCACCTTACAAGCAAATATATTAAAATGTAGTAGCTTATATCATGTTGGTTTCACCAATATTTATATGTTAAGTATCCTTCCTTCCTAATATTTAACCTGTGTTCAAGAAATACATGTTGCCTGGTTGGTGTGGCAAAAACTAAAAGCATTTCCCTTAAGATTGGGAACAAGACAGAGATATCTGCTTTCGCCACTCTTTTTTTTAGAAACAAAATATTTAATAATAGTACTGGATTATCATCCATAGATGAAACTATCATAGATGAAATTAGATAGTAATGGGCCCATAGTGATGTAAATAAATAATAAATGGCAATAAGGGATAGCCTTCTTTTATTATTATTATTTTTTTTCTTTCTTTCTTTCTTTCTTTCTTTCTTTCTTTATTTATTTATTTTTTTGTTACAGATATTTTACCTTTTTACCCCATTGGCACCCCCCACCCCACCCCCCCTGCTTTCGCCACTCTTATTCAACATAGTACAGAAGTCCTACCCAACAGCAATCAGACAAGAAGAAATAAAAGGCATCCAAATTGGAAAGGAAAAAGTAAAACTGTCTTATTTGTAGATGACATGATACTGTATATAGAGAACCCTAAAGATTCCACCAAATAACTACCAGAACTGATAAATGAATTCAGTAAAGTAGCAGGATACAAAATATCCAGAAATCAGTTGCATTTTTATACACCAATAATGAACTATCAGAAAGGGAAACTAAGAAAACAATCCCATTTATAATTGCATCAAAAAAATAAAATATCTTGGAATAAATTTAACCAAGGATGTAAACGACCTGTTACTGGAAAGTTATGAGACACTGAAGAAGACAGAAATATGTGGAAGCATGTACTGTGTTCATGGATAGAAAGAATTAATATCATTAAAATGTCCATACTACCCAAAGCAATCAATAGATTCAACATAATTCCTATCAAGATATATATTTCACAGAACTGGAACAAATACTCCAAAAATGTATATGGAATCACAAAAGACCCAAACAGACACGGCAATCTTGAGAAAGAAGAACAAAGTTGAGGAATCACGCTACCTGAAATCAAACTATACTACAGGTCACAGTAATCAAAACAGCATGGTACTGGCATAAAAACAGACATTTAGATCAATGGAACATAACAAAGAGCCCAGAAATAAACCCATGCCTTTATAGTCAATTAATATTTGATGAAGGAGGCAAGAACATACAATGGGTAAAGACAGTGTATTCAATAAATGATGTTGGGAAAACTGAATAGATACATACAAAAAAGTGAAACTAGACCACCTTCTTACATCATATGCCAGAATAAACTCAAAATGGATTGAAGACTTAAAATGTTAGACTCAAAACTATAAAAATCCTAGAAGAAAACATAGGCAGTAAAATCTTGGACATTTCTTATAGCATTATTTTTTCTGATATATCTCCTCAGGCGAAGGAAACAAAAGAAGAAATAAACAAATGGGACTACATCAAACTAAAAAATGTTTGCACAGCCAAGGAAACCATCAACAAAATGAGAAAGACAACCCACTGAATGGGAAAACATATTCACCATGTAATGGTGAGTGGTTAATATCCAAACTTCATAAAGACTATACAACTCAAAACCAAAACAAACAAGCCAATTAAAAAATGGGCAAAGGACCTGAATAGACACTTCTCCAAAGAGGATACACAGATAGCCAATAGACATGAAAAGATGCTTAATGTCACTAGTCATCAGAGAAATGCACATTAAAACTGCAATGAGATATCTCCTCACACCTGTCAGAATGGCTATCATCTATAAATTTTTTAGTATTGGCAAGGATGTGGGAAAAAGGGAACCCTCATGCAGTGTCAATGGGAATGCAGACTGGTACAACCACTGTGGAAAACAGTATGAAGTTTCCTCAAAAATTGGAAAATGGAATTGTCATATGACCCAGCAATTCCACTTCAGAGAATATATCCAAAGAAACCCAAAACACTGCTTTGAAAGAATAAATGCACCTCTATGGTCACTGCAGTGTTATTTATAATAGCCAATATCTGGAAGCAGCTTAAGTACCCATCAGTAGCTGACTGGATAAAAAAGTTGTGGTATATTTAAATAATGGAATACTACTTGGCTGTAAAAAAACAAGGGGGGGGGGGAGGAAATCCTACCTCTTACAACAGCAAGGATGGACCTGCAGAGTACTATGCTAAGTCAAATAAGCCAATCAGAGAAAGACAAATATCATATGACTTCACTTATATATGGACTCAAATGAAAAAAATAAAGAAACAAAACAGAAACAAACCTATAGATACAGAAAGCAGATTGACAGCTGTTAGAGGAGAGGGATGTTGGGGAGCTGAGTGAAAAATGTGATTAAATTAAGCAAAAGCAAAAAAACAACTCATAGACACAGACACCAGTATGGGGATTACCAGAGGAAAAGAGGGGTGGAGGCAGGTAAAAGAGGGTACAGGGAAATAAATGATAGAAGGAAAGTTGATTTTGGGTGATGAACACACAATACAAAATACAGATGATATATTATAGACTGTACACCTGAAACCTACATAATTTTATTAACAAATGTCACACCAATAAATATAATAGAAAGAAAAAAGAAAAAAAAAGCAGTTAGTTGTCTTCCACTTAAGTTCCCTTAAGACTGTCAGCTGATTTCTCAACAGAAACTTTGCAGGCCAGAAGTGGCTGGCACTAAACACTGAAAGGGATGAAAAGGAAGAAACTACAACCAAAATTTCTCTACCAGCAAAGTCATCATTTAGAATCAAAGGACAGATACAGAGCTTCCCAGACAACAAAAGCTAAAGAAGTTTACCACTACCAAACCTGTAGTATAAGAAATGTTAAAGGTTCTTCTTTAATGTGAAGGAAAAAAAGAGATAACAAATGTAATAAAATGGCAATAAATACATATCAGCAATTACTTTAAATGCAAATGGATTAAATGCTCCAATCAAAAGACATAAGTGCACCTAGCCAGTGTGGCTCAGTGGATTGAGCATCATCTCATGGACTAAGAGGTCCTGGTTCGATTCTGGGTCATGGCACATGCTTGTGTTTTAGGCTCAATCCCCAGTACGAGGCATGCAGGAGGCAGCGAATGAATGTTTCTCTCTCACTAATGTTTCTCTCTCTCTAAAAAAAATAAATAATACATTTAAAAAAAAAAAAAAGAAAAGAAAGAGTGGCTACATGGGTAACAAAACAAGACCCTTACAAATACTATCTACAAGAAACTCACTTCAGATCAAAACACACAGAGTGAAGGTAAAGGGATGGAAAAAGATATTTTATGAAAATGAAAATTTTTTAAACAGCTGAGGTAGCAATACTTATACCAGACAAAATAGACTTTCAGACAAAGGCTATAACAAAAGAAAACGAAGAACCCAGCAATTCCACTTCTGGTTATTTACTCAAAGAAATCCCAAAACACTAAAAAAAAAGACATATGCATCCATATTCTCACTGGAGTGTTGAATGAGACATGCCGCATATATACAATGAAATGATTAAGCCATAAAAAAAACAATGAAGTCTTGCCATCCACAATAACATAGATGGACCGAGAGAGTATCATGCTAAGTGAAATAAATCAGACAGAAATGGACAAATGCCATGATTTCACTTATATGTGGAATCTAAAAAACAAAATAAACGAACAAGCAGACTAGAAACAGACTCACAGATTCAGAAAACAAACTGAGTTGCCAGATGGAAGGGGGTGTGGCAGGATGGGTGAAACAAAGTGGAGGAATTTAGAAGTACAAATTGGTAGTTATAAAATAATCATGAGAATGTAAGGTATAGCATAAGGACTACAGCCAATAATACTGTAGTAACTATGTATGGTATCAGATGGGTAGTGGATATATCAGGGTTATCGCTTCTTAAGTTATATAAATGTCTAATCACCGAGCTGTACACCTAAAACTAATATAATATTGTATGTCAATTGTAAGTAAAAATAAAAAATTATTTTTTTTAAAAATCAACTGACCATATATGATTGTGTCCATTCCTACTGTCTCTATTCTGCTCCACTGATCTATATTTTAACTCTGCACCAATATCACACTTTCTTGATTTATCATTTTATTGTCTTAAATTCAGGTAGTTTAAGTTCTCCAGTTTTATTCTTTTCAAAGTTATTTTAGCTATGTCAGATCCTATATATTATAATTCAAATTACAGAACTGGATTGGCAATTACTGGGAAAAAAAAAAAAAAAAAAAGCCTAGAAGCATTTTTGTTGAAATTGTATTGAACCTATAGACCAACTTGAGAAGAACTCGCATCCATACAACATTAAGTCTTCCAGTTCATGAGCTTGGTACATCTCTCCATTTATTTATGTCTTCTTTATTTCTCTAAAGAATATTTTATAATTTTCAGTGTACAGATGTCATATATATTTTTTCAAATTTAACCCTAAAAATTTCGTATTTCTGATACTCTTATAAGTGATTTATTTCAATTTCCTATTGTTACTTGCTAATATAGAGAAACATAATTATAATGTTGACTTTTTTCCTGCAATCTCACTAAACTTACTTGTTAGTTCTAGTATCTCTTATGGACATTCCTAAAGATTTTCCACACAATAAAGACAGCTTTATGTCTTCCTTTTCAAACTGTGTGTTTTTTACTTTTTTGTTGCCTTATCACGCTAGTTAGATTAGGATCAGCAAATTAACGGCCTGCACACCAAATCTATTCCACTGCTTATTTTTATACAACCGGAAAGCCAAGAATGGTTTTCATATTTTTAAATGTTTAAAAGAAAAACAAAGAATATGACATATGAAAAATATATGAAATTCAAATTTCAATGTCCATAACTAATGTTTTATTGGAACAGAGCCACTCATTCATTTACATATTGTCCATGGCTGCTTTCATGCTACAGAGACCATATGGCCCACAAACCTTTAAATATTCACCATCTGGCTCTTTAGTTTGCTGGCTCCTGGGTTAGAACCTCTAGTACAATGGCAAGCAAAAGTAGAAAGAAAGACATCCTTCCATCATTCATATTTAATCCCTCTTAATTCACAGGAAGAATAGGTTTAAACCACAAATAAGAAATAGCTATCTGGTTTACACTGAAATCAAGAACATTTTACTCAAGGCTCACAACATTTATTTTCCACATATGGATAAAATGCTTCCAGACAATATAGGACAAAATCATCTTCACTGTTAACCTAAATTTTAATAAAACTATGATAATAACATGATAAGTAAATATATAACAAGCCAATTTGTAGAGTATATAATAGGTTATAGAATGTATTAACAGTTTATCATAAAACATTTTTAAAAGAAAAAAAACTATCTACTAAAAATCTATCACTGCTTTTTATGTTGATAAAAATCCCTATAAAATAACCTCTTTATATACTGAAATACATACATAAATGACTGACCTATTTCAATAAAAAATAACATACCCACAATAAAATGCAGCCATAAGCATACAAGTCAGAACTTGGAGAAGCAGGTTTTCCCATTTTCACTTCAGGTGCTATCAAACTCAAGTCACCAACCATCATGTTCACTGAGGTTCGCTGACTCTAGAAAAACAACAGGTTAAATATGTTAGAGGCAACACAGTTGAAGTGGCTTTCTGCAAAGTGTTCTACATTTAATCAACAACAACAATTCATTTGAAATACTTCATTCTCTTTTACTATCAAGTATTTTTACCTAATTTCTGCCATTACAAACTGCTCCTAAAATCAGTCTCATAAAACTAACAGTGAGATTTTGGTTACATTTCACATGGTAGACTCAAGTAGATTCAAAACTAAGAATCACTAATTGTTATTAAATATTTGGTATTTTTATTTATTTATTTGTGTTTGTTTGTCTATTTATTTATTTTTGCATTTATCTTCAGATAGAGCAGGAGGGAGAGAAGGGGGAAGAGAGAGAGAGAAACATCGATGTGAGAGAGACACATCGACTGGTTGTCACCCACCCACACGACCCCAACCAAACAGGGACAAACTGCCACCAAGGTACGAGCCCTTAGCAGGAACCAAAGCCAGAACTCTCTGGTCCATAGGCCGATGCTCTGACTGCTGAGCCAAACTGGCCAGGGCAACATTTGGTACTTCTAAAAAATAAATTTCATAAGGGTAAAGAGGAGGTGCTATTTTCTAATTCTAAAAAATTCTAAGTAATTTTTTTTAAAAACTGGAAGTCTATAAAGCACTTTCCTTCTTGACTGATCATTTTCTAAGTATACCATTTCTGTTGTGTCAAAGGATATCTAGTGACAAGAATATAAACCCTGGATTCAGACAGACCTTGGCTACAATTCATCCCTCCCACTTACAACTGTGTGACTGACCTTGGGCTTTAACCTCTTTGAGCCTAAATTAATTTATAAAACAGAAAGGATATCTGCCTTACAGAGTCATGTAAAGGCTAAAAATAATTAGCACAATAATCACCTAGCACATATTACTGTTAATTATCTCTTCTTCTGCTATCATTGTGGTTCTCAGAGTGTGGTGGTCCAAAGACCAGTAGCTACAGCATCACCTGGGAGACCTTGTCAGAAATGAAGAATTTCAACTTCAGAAATGCTGAATTTGCATTTTAACAAGATCCTCAGATGATGCATATGCACTGTAAAATCTAAAAAGCAATGATCTTAACCACAGACTACTTTTTAAATTCCTTCCTGTTTAATACTTCAATCTAAAGGTGGTATGAAAAAAATAAAGCAAAGGGTGAATTTAATCAGTATTTCAGAGTAAATCATTTTATTTTCTTTATTGATTTGAGAGAGAGAGAGGAAGAGAGAGGGAGAGAGATATAGAAACATCAATGAGAGAAAACATCAATTGGCCACCTCCTACATGTCCCCCACTGGGGATTTGGCCCACAACCTGGGCATGTGCCCTGACCAGGAATCAAACCAGCAACCTTTTGGTACATGGATCGACACTCAACCACTGAGCCACACAGCCGGAACAGAGTAAATCATTTTAAATAAAGATTAAAATAATGTTTTGAGAGATAATTCAGCAAACAAATCAGTGTAAAAGACGAAGAATGATTCTTGGAGTAGCCATGTAGACTATAGTTGTGCAAATGGCATATTCAAAAGGTAAACTAACTAGGATCTCTAAGAATTGAGAAGTTTTTAAAACTCAAAATTTAGTTACTTTTCTTAGGACATTATCTTAATTTTCAGATAAATATGATAAAATAAATATTTCAGCAAATCTACCTGGCCTAAATACTTCATAATCCAACATTTCATTATGGTTTTACATTGCATTTTAAAAATCTTTCTGAGCTACTGTATGAAAACCACTGAGACTACATATACACAGGTGGAATTACCCTGTAGACTTACAGATGACCAAACGATAAAGCATTATAACTTTTACTATCAAAATGGAACTTGCTCAGACAATAAAATGTTTGCAAGGATTAAAGAAATTGAAATCTTCATGTGAGAATGTAAAACAGTGCAGTCACTTTGGAAAATAGTTTGGTGTCTCAAAAAGTAAAACAAGAGTTACATATAACCCAACAATTCTACTCCCAAGAGAAAGGAAAACATATGTCCACACAAAAAAACTTGAACACTAATCTTCATAGCAGTATTATTTATAATAATCAATAAAGTGAAAACTACCCAAATATCCATCATTTGATGAATGTGAAAACAAAATATGGTATATCCATACAATGAAACATTTGGACATTTTTTTAAATGATGTCCAGATACATGCTATAACATGGATGAACCTTGAAAACATCACAAAAGGTCACATATTGTTTGATTCCATTCATAGAAAATGTCCAGACTAGGCAAATCCAGAGAGAAAGAAAGGTGGATTAGTGGTTTTGAAGTGACTTGAGTAGAGGAAGAAATGAGGGGTGACTGCAAATTGGTATGGAGTTTCATTTGGGGGTGATAAAACTACTACTAAATTGTACACATTAAGATACGTGAATTCTATCTCGATAAATCTGTTATCTTAAAAAAGAGAGAGAGAGAATTGTTCCCTCACCCTTGTGTATATTTTGAGACTACCCATTCTACCAATAAGAAATAAAACAATCACAATATGCCATCTGTTTGATCATTCTACAAACTGCCTGTTCCAAGGTAAAATGGCACCAAATTAACAATGTAGTTGAACCATCATTTAAACAAATGAAAAAGTTCAAGGTTTCAAGTTTCTAAAAATACCAATTAATCAAAAAATAGAAAAGTATATATATATCTAAATTTAATCTATTGGGAGGGACAGCATTAACAGAAGGAGAGGCAGGAGATAGACAACCTAGTTTTTCCTCTGTATTTCCTAGCAATTAAATGTATCTTGATGATGATATAATAATGATTAACGTTGTTAGTGCCACTGACTACAATGTCAGCTTGCTCCTAAAAATATAATGCAAACATTTAGAAACTCTTGTTCCAGCACCTACCTGATAATAGCAATTGCTTTTACTACATGACACAATTTAAAGTGAAGGTAAAGATCTTATAATAAATTATTGTATCGTGTAAGTGTTGAAATACTGCCAAATAATATTAAATAATGTCTAGAATCTATTTGTAAAATCATGATATTTTACCACAGATTTGGTGAAGTCAAAATCTCCAACAATTCCTTGTTCACGGTTTAAAGCAAATACATTGTTCTGATGAAGTGATCCATGAATTATGTCAGCCTTGTGCAGTGTATGCAGGCCCTGGGCAACACCTTTCATGACCTTTAAAGCTTCCTACAGGTAAATACACACAAAGGAAATCAGGAAGTAGGCAAATCATTTTAATACATAAACCTTTTCTAATTAAAAGACTTTTCCAGAAGTGAGTAAAGCTTCCTCCAAATGAACCTTTAATAAGAATACAACAGAGAAAGAATTAAAGGCCAGAAGCCCTGATTATGTAACTGGTGACATCATATATACATGACTTAAAGACTTCAGTCTCCAAGATGACTTAGATTACAAATAATAATCATATAAGAAATGTAGAAAAAAGAAAGACTAAAATAGTGTCACTGGGTAGGAAAAATCAGTGTGTCCATTATTGGTATTACTAATTCAAATTTATGATAGAAATTAAAGCTGTCACTTATAAACTTATAATATCAAGTACTATGCTATACAACCTACAGTATAGCTTAATAATTTTAAGCACAAGCTCTGGTACCAAAAAGACCTAATTTCAAGTCCCAACTCTGCCACTGGCTAAGGGACCCTGTGCAAGTCATTTAATCTCTGTGAGCCTCATTTTTTTTAATCGGTGTTTAATGGAATAACTCCTATGACAGGGCCAATGTAACAAATAGAGTAATATGAGTCATAATTTTATATTATATAAAGTATGTAGTAAACATTAGTTGTTATTTTCTCATTCAATACATCCATGGAAAGAGTTTTTGTTTGCTTTTTTGTTTTTACTTACCTCTAAAGTTAGAGGCATACTGGCTTGAATAGAACCCAGGTTTGCCCTAGGATAGTATGGGACCATCAGATAAGCCATAGGATCAGACTAAGAAGCAAAACAGAAAATGATACTCAAAGTAAAAAATTCTTCAATATATTTTCAGTATACACTGATTGTACAAGATAGCTTTTCTGTATTTTAAAAGGAATGAATTGTCTCACTAAAACATGAAGATAAAACTTGTTTTAAATGAACTGTTTCTACAAGAGATTAGTATAAGAGCTTTACCTTACACAAAAATAGAAATATCAATGGTAGTAACCCAGACTCTTCTTTAGCTTCTCTCCAAGCTCTGTGATAGGCGGCTGCTCTCTGAATCACACTGGCTTCTGTATCAACATCCACAGAATAGCCCTTGTACCAGAAAAAGAGGAATTGGTATTTCCAAGATTAGAAATCCCACTCTAATGATGTACATCACTTCAACTTAAACATAATGATTTATACAAGTTAAATTACATCTAACTTTATTTTTATTTTTTTCATTTCAACCAAAATAATAGTATTTTATTTGAAATTTATCCATAACCATTTAGAAACTTGTCACAGCAAATTTTAATCATTTAAACAGCTTTGATAAAGTACAGAAGTAAATGACCATCAGGTAGTAGCATATGTCACAAGAAGCAAAGTGGACTCATCTTGTTCATCTAGGTTGTGTACACCAGATGTAGATTTTTTTTTTTTTTTTTTTACTATAATCACTTTCTTTTTTTGTTTTACGTTTTTTATCTTTATTGTTGAATGTATTACAGATGTTCCTCATTTTTCCCCCATTGAACCCCTCCTCCCCACTCCCACCTCCCTCCCGCCTTTTCCCACACTGTTGTCTGCGTCCATTGGTTATGCATATAAGTTCTTTGGTTTATTTCTTCCCACCCCCCAACCCCCTTCCCTTTGAGGTTTGTCAGTCTAGCAACCAATTTGTTCTTCTTAATCCCTTCACCTTTTTCACTCATTCCCCCAAACCCCCTCCCATCTGCAACCAACAAAATGTTCTCTGTATCTATTAGAATGTTTCTGTTCTACCTGTTCACTGTTTGTAGATTCCATTGCCGATAGATATGTATTCATTGTCATTTTGTTTGTTCATATATTTTATCTTTTTCTTCAAAAAGACCCTTCATCATTTCATATAATAAGGGTTTGGTGGTGGTGGTGAACTCCTTTAACTTTTTCTTGTCTGTGAAAGTCTTTATATGGCCATCGATTCTAAATGACAGCTTTGCAGGATAGAGTAATCTTGGTTGTAGGTTCTTGCTTTTAATCACTCTAAATATTTCTTGCCACTCTCTTCTGGCCTGCAAAGTTTCTTTTGAGAAATCAGCTGACAGTCTTATGGGAACTCCCTTGTAAGTGACTAACTGCTTTTCTCTTACTGCTTTTAAGATTCTCTCTGTCTTGAACCTTTTGCATTTTGATGATGATGTGCCTTGGTGTGGGCCTCTTGGGGTTCATCTTGTTTGGGAGTCTCTGTGCTTCCTGGACTTGTATGTCTGTTTCCTTCACCAAGTTAGGGAAGTTTTCTGCCATTATTGTTTCAAATAGGTTTTCGACTTCTTGTTCTCTCTCTTCTCCTTCTGGCACCCCCAAGATGCAAATGTTGCCCTGGTCGGTTTGGCTCAGCAGTTGGAGCGTCGGCCTGCGGTACAGAGAGGCCCGGGTTCGGTTCCCGCTAAGGGCACGTATCTCGGTTGCAGTTTGTCCCCGGCCCTGGTTGGTCATGCGGGTGGCAGCCACTCGATGTGTCCCTTCACATCGATGTTTCTCCCCCTCTCTCTTCCTCTCGCTCCTTCCCGCTCTGTCTGAACAAAAAATGGAAAAATGTCCTCGGGTGAGGATAAAAAAATAAATTAAAAAAATTAAAAAAAAGATGCGAATGTTGGCACGCTTGAGGTTGTCCCAGAGGCTCCTTACACTATCCTCATTTTTCTGGATTCTGTTTTCTTTTTGCTGTTCTTATTGGGTGTTTTTTGCTTCCTTGTAGTCCAAATCAATGGTTTGCTTCTTGGCTTTACGTACTCTACTGTTGAGTCTGTGTAAATTATTTTTTATTTCAGTTAGTGCCTCCTTCATTTCTGACGGGTCTTTTTTAATGTTCTTGAGGCCCTCACTAAGTTTATTGAGCAGTATTTTGAACTCAGCATCTGTTAGATTGCTTATCTCCATTTCGCTTAGTTCTTTTCCTGGGGTTTTGTTCTGTTCCTGTTTCTTTGTCTCCTCATTTTGGCTGCCTCTCTGTTTGTTTCTGTGTATTACTTAACAAGAGGTATGGGGCTAGCTGAGATCAGATGCTACTTGTTTGAAAGAATTTAGGAAAACCTGAAGCAGGATCCAAGACAGGCCAATCCTATGGTTAAGCAACTGGCAACAGCTTGGGTGGGCCTGAAAGTTGGGTGGGGCGGGGCAACCAGTGTGAGCTAGGTTGCTGGAGTCCTAGATATGGCGGCTGTCTGCAGCCCCAGGGAAGGGCTCACCAAAGGAACAAAGGCCTCTAACAGCATGTCTGTCCCAGAGAAAGCACCCTCTCCAGCCCTCGCTCCAATGCCAAACAGCTCAGTTCTTCCCTGTATGTCTCCAGTGCCCCTCAAGCTGCCTCCCCTCCAGGCCTACAGGGAGCAAGTCCGAGTAAGTCCATGGGGGCCATTTAAGAGGAGCTGCCTGGGGCTCCAGCCACCTCAGCCTCCCTGAGCCTCAATTCCTGCTGGTTTTTCCAGCCAGAAGTTATGGGGACTTCTCTTCCTGGCACTGGAACCCTGAGTGGGATGCCTGGTATGGGATGGGGACCCCTCAGTCCTCAGGGAGGACCTTCCCAGCCGAGGTAGCCTCCTCATTTTTATCCACCACACGTGGGTGTGGGACCAGCCCGTCTTGCCGCTGCCCCTCGCGTCTCCGCCTCTCCTACCAGTCTCGATGCACCTGCTTCTTTAATTCCGTAGTTGCAGGACTTCCATTCAGCTTGATTTCAGGCGGTTTTGAATGATGGTTGTTCTGTAGTTTAGTTGTAACTTTGATGTGGTTGTGGGAGGACATGATACCATGTTTACCTACACCGCCATCTTGTATAATCACTCTAACCTTATTTTTAAACAGTGTAAGTAACTTTTCTATCTAAAGTGTACCTTTGAATGCTACAATTTAGGAAAAAAAAGAACAATTCTACCTGTGGCTTAATATACATTCCACAACGTGTAGTCACTAAGACCAAATTAATTATCCTATTATCATGATAACAATTTCCCAGATCAATGAAATGAAGAAATCAAAGAAAAAAAGACTGAGTTGGCAAAACAGGTAAAATTTCAAAGCAAAATGTAAGAAAAAGAAGAATCTTACTCAATAGGATAAGTTTACCTGAAAAAGAAAAGCAAGTATATCCTATTAAGGAACATACATTAGTTAGGGAAGCTTTAAATTCAAAATTAGTTCTGGCAATCAAACTGGAAGCATAATCATAAGCTAGTCAACAAATAACATTTAGAAAACAAACAGTAAGTTTTTACTTTCCTAAAAAGTAACACCACCTCTTTATATTTCTGAATCTTCCATAAGTCAGAACTTAAACTTACCTTTAAAAGAATTATCTTCCCATTAACTTCAGAACATACCAAAGGACGCTTGCTGCTAAGTTCTTTCATGGGCTCAGCATCAAGAAGATCCCGTTCCAAGCTCATGGTAAGTAGACCACCAGAGTTCTAGGCACAAGTTTTTGTTACAGTAAGATTCCAAACAATCCCAGCACTTTTAAATCAACATAATTAGTTACATGCTATTTGCTGAACTGGACATCATCAACCCTACTGGAGAAACCAATAAAATAAAAATATTTAAAGTTGTTTTTTTTTTCATCGCTGCTCCAGTTCTAGAACAGATTCTGAAGAAGACTGGGATTAACCAGATATATTTCCAAGGAACACTGATGTTTACTTGTGAAACTTCTTGTGTTTCCTAAAAATATTAAAATCATAATAAAAAAGATTATAAAATGGGAATGAGAAGTCTAAAAATTATGACTACTGTGAAGTAATTCTAATACCTCTGCATCTATTTAAAGTGGAATCTTCAAGAGTGAAAATGACTTTCAAATATTTTAATTCTACTAGATATTTCTGCTACTTTTTAAAAGAAATATTTTTTTGCACTAAAACCTGAATATCAACAATTTAGATGAAGCTACATTTCATTGTGGTGTCATTTTAGTAACAGAGATTGTAAAATTGTTTTGGGGTGTTTTTTTTAAGTGTTGTCAATATATGTAAGTAATTCACAGCCTATAATCAATCCACAGAGGTTTCCTAAATATAAATCACAGTTAAACATCTTAAAATCACTAAAGATGTCCACAAACCATTATTCAAATCTTTTATAGTCTTCCACAATAAAGTTAGCATATTTTTAAAATTAATTTTCAAGTCCCACATGGCACCACATACTCACTCACCCATTCTACATGAGACCGTCTCTAAGCTACAGTTAAATAATTGCAAGAAATAGCTCACATTATTTTAAAGTCTAGTCTGGAAAGATTTTACAGTAATTTCTTTAACAATTTAAGGGACTTTAATCTTCATATTTATGAGTTCACAAGTCTATGTGAATATCACTTTCTGCCCCATATTTAAGCTATTATCATGGACTGATATCAGCCCTGGACAGTTTGGCTCGGTGGTTAGAGCGTCAGCCTGCAGGCTAGAGAGTTCCAGGTTCAGTTCCCGCTAAGGACATGTGCCTTGGTTGCAGTTTGTCTTCAGCCCCACCAGGGCCGTGTGGGTGGCAATCACTCGATGTGTCTCTCTCACATCGATATTTCTCTTTCTCTCTTTCCTCTCTCCCTCCCGCTCTATCTGAGGATAAATGCAAAAATGTCCTCAGGTGAAGATTAAAAAAGAATATCATCTCATCCCTATCAGGCAATATAAAACACAGAGCTAACAGATTCTGCCCTGAGAGCTAGAGTTGACCAATCCTGCTCCATGCTGCCCTTCTGTCTAATACACTGATCCCCTAGGCTTTGAATCCTGCCGGCCAAGAAAACTATACCCACATCAACATCTCTACCTTAACCAACTTCTCTAGAATGTTTTTTTAGTCTGTTTAGTCTGTTTTAACTTAAAAGATATATTCTACATAAATTCCTCATGACTAGTAGTGTCCTGCTTTTATTCTAAATTGCACCAGCAACTAAAACTGCTTATCATTTCAAAATATACAATGCCTATAATGCAAATAAGTGAATGGATATGAGGGTAAAAAGAAAACAGAGAAAAACATGCAAATTAATATGAAAATTAAAATATACTATGACAGTATTAAAGACCGTTTGAGATAAAGTTCTAATACAAAGAAACTATTCATCAAAAAAATTTTATAGTACAAATACTAAATATTTAACACTGACATACAATTTTAACATCATCAGTTTCAACACTCTCCACAAAGTAGTAATTCTCAGGGGAAACAAAGTTTACCATGTATTTAAGTAATCCTATTTCAGGATGAAGCAGAGGCAGCTCAGGAAGCCATTTCTGTACCAAGTTATTCAGCTTCTCCTAAATTTAAAAAATACAGATATATATATTCAATTATGTCACATTGGTCTTCAGGAGAAAAATAACATACCAGTATCTCCCTCATTATATATCTAACAAGATATATAATCTAATAAAATGTATGACCTAACACACATAATCACTTATTTGCCTTCTACTACCAAAAAATAGCAAATGAAAACCAAAAGTCAACTTAGATCTAAATTACCATCTTTACTAACAGAAGAAAAACGTAATTACTAATTTTAGGCTTGGTATACACATATAGGCAACAAAATCTTGCCTAAGGTCAAATTCTGCACTCATTTCTAAGCCAAAATTAAAAAGTGTGATGGTATACCAATTTGAATTGTGAAACTTTCATTATTTCTCAAAAAAATAAGAACACAGTGACATGTTTAAAATAATGACTATTTCATTTAGGAGAAAAAAATGCATAAAAGCCTTGAAAGAAAAAATATATACAAAAGCTACTTTGAAGCAAATGTGAAAATTGAAGATCCTTAGAAAGGTCATTTATCTCATGTTTATTAAGTGAAACTTCTAGACACTTATCAAGTCACTGGGAGATAGCTATTTTATTCCAGGTGAATAATGAAGTACACTGTCACGAGTTTGCTAAATGAAATATCTATTATTTTCATAGTATTTTTATTTTTCAAAGCAATGTTCTTAAGTTACTTCTTTCACATAACACCCCTGAAACATAAAATACAATATTCTTTCCATTTTAAACAGAAAAAACACTGACTGCCTCTCCCAATGTCACAAAAATTAGTAGATTGGAATCTTAAAAGGTAAACTTCCCCCCAAAACCAGGTAGTTTAATTTTGTTATATTCTTCAATAATTTATGCTGCCCTATTAATGTTGTCATTGCAGTACGCCAAAATGATGTTCACATAAATTTTAATAAAGGAAAAAATCTTCAAGCTTTCTATTAAACAGAATAAAAGCTGTGTGCATGCTGTCATCTCGATTCTTGTAAAAATAAGCAGAAAGAAAACAAAAAGGAAGTTAACGTTAAAAATTAACAGTGATTACTACTGCTACCACTGAGTAGGAAAATTACAGGTGATGTTTTTTCTTCTTTATAATTTTGTTAAATTTACACATTTGGTACAATGGTAATGAATTATTTTATCATCAGAAATTAATTTCTAAATTCATATAATTATTATGCCAATATAATCTATATCCTTGTGATTATAGTCTACGTCAAAAAATGGATATATTAATTCCATGTCTAGTACAAACTAATTCAAAGTTTGAAAGAATGAAATACTCAAATAACTTACATATTCCTCTCGCTCACGATAAATTTCCTGAAAGACACTATTGCGCAACTGAGTTATTTCTTGTTTTATTTTCTCAATTTCAGATCCATCATGGTCATCAGACTTTAATCAGAAAGAAAAAAAGGTGCAGCAGGGGCAGGAGAGGGAAAGAGGAGATCAATGGGGAGGAAAAAGGGGAGGGACATCTGTAATACTTCCAACAATAAAGAATTTTTAAAAAGAAAAAAGGTGACCCTAACAGGCTTGTTAAAGAAGACTGAAAATAAGTTTTCCTAGTAAGAATTAATGCAACTTCTATAGCAAATCACTCAATCTGATTTCTATATATCCTTCTATACCTAGCACATAATAGACCCTAATAACACTTGTTGAATTAATATTCATTGGCTCATTCTAACACTAACTTTCCAAAACCTACAAAAAGGAATTATAAAAATAAAGACATTAAAAATCAATTATATAGCCCTGGACACTTTGGCTCAGAGGTTAGAGCGTTGGCCAGCGAACCAATGAGTCGCAGGTTCAATTCTGGTCAAGGGCACGTACCTCGGTTGCGATTTGCCCCCAGCCCTGGTTGGGGTCAGGCAAGAGACAGCCACTTGATGTGTCCCTTTTACATCGATGTTTCTCTCTCTCCCTCTCCCTCTCCCTCTCTCTGGCTTACTCTCTCTCCCTCCCACTCTATCTGAACAAAAATAGAAAAATGTCCTTGGGTGAAGATAAAAAAAATTTAAAATAAAATAAAATGGAAAAATGTCCTCGGGTGAGGATTAAAAAAAATCAATTACATAGATTTTTCTCATCTCTTAATTTGCTGTAGAATTTTCCTGTGATAAAGATTACCTACTGCCATTACAAAGTAAGTGTCAAGAATAAAAACCAGAATACAATTAAATTCCCTAGAATTGTTTTCTACATGAGATTTATTTTTTTTTTTTAAATGAGTAAATATGTGGCATGTCTACTAGAGGAACAACTCCAGTAATAATAAGCCATCTTAAAAGGCACCTGTTTTCAAAGTTAGACATATTTCTCTATAAGTTAAAAATTTAAACTAAAAAAGATACCATTCCCCACAGCCCAGAATACAATAAAACTGGAAAAATCTTGTACCATTATATTAGTTCTACTGAAGTGCTCCGAAGAGAAACAGAGCTAATTCAAGTTGGATTAAGACACAATATAAAAATCCCTTTTGTACATAAGTCAAATTTGCAAGGGAACACTAAGAATTCCCGAAGTTTCACAAAGTTTCAAGCCTAAGGAAGGAAGTTAACGTAGATTATAATGTTTTTATTCTTCTAGTTCTATTATTATATAAAAACAACTTAAAATATTTACAAGAAACAGTATGTCCAGCCATTAAACAGAAGACATCATGATCTTAAAAATACTTCATGACAAAATTCTACCTTTGGGCAACATACCTATCACTTTACATGTAGTAGGCTTGTATTATAATCGATATCACAGTCCAAAACAAAAGAGTTTTTCAAATTATTCTAAAATATTTATGTTACTGAAAACCAAGGCAGCCCTGTAAACTGTTTTTAAAGAACATTTAGTGACACAGGAAAATGTTTACACTATTAATGTAATAATTTTATTTGCATAACATAGAAGGAAAAAGATAAAACATATAAAACAAAGTGTGAATAATGATTCTATTTTAAAGAGTGCACTTATGTATTACTTTTATAAAGCAGAGCCCAAGTAAAATGAGGTACACAAAAAGTTTAGTAAGAACCAACTGTTTGCTTACTTCTTCCAAATTATTCTTTTCAACCAATTTCCATCTCAGTCGAGCTTTTAAGCTTTTCAGTGTCTTTTTAATGGACAGCAAGTGATCCAGACTGGGGCTCTTATTTAAACATTCAATAATTTGCTTCTTAAACTAATTAAGAGAAAGAGTTATTAGATTTCAGAACAGACAACATAGTCACTTACTGACCATTTATTATTTCTCTATTAAGATTCAACTAGTATTCACTTATTATCGGTTGAAATACAATTTTCAGCAAGATAATTCTACCACTTGATTTCTTAATTATCCATATTTCTATTTAGAAGAATAACTGTTCCAATAATCAAAGTAGAAAAGCTAAAATAAATATCTCTAGCTAATAATACAGTAAGGCATACTTTGCTAGAGTGGATACAAATTGGAATTTCTACTGAGGATGTAAATCAAAATTACTTTTCCCAAAAGTAGTTTGATAATATGTATCAAGTTTTAAGAATGTTCATTCTTTTGGACTTAGTAATTAATAGTTTTTAGTAATCTGTCTGAGGAAACAGACATACAAAATTCTGTACAAAGATTATGTACAGTATTATTGATGGTAAAAAAAAAAATTTCAAAGTAACCTGAATGTCTAGTGCAAAGGAAAGGTTAAATGTACATCTATACGAAGGATGATGTTTTAGTCGCTCAAAATGACTTATCAGCTTGGCCGGGTGGCTCAGTAGGTTGGAGCATTGTCCCACACACCAAATAAGGTTGCGGGTTTGATTCCCAGTCAGCACACATACCTAGGTTGTGGGTTTGGTCCCTGGTCAGGACGCATACGGGAGGCAACCAATCAATGTTTCTCTCTCACATTGGTGTGTTTCTTTCTTCCTCTCTCTCTCTCTAAATATCATAGAAACATATCCTTAGGTGAGGATTTTTTTAAATGACTTAGTCTACGACCATACCACCCTGAACACGCCTGATCTCATCTGATGTCGAAAAAATTATTTATCATGTGGGAAAGTGTTCATAATACACCATTAAATGAAGAAAACATTTCCAGCCCCGCCAGTGTGGTTCACTGGTTGAGCATCAACCCATGTACCAAGAGGTTGCCAGTTCAATTCCTGGTCAGGACACATGCCCAGTTTGTGGGCCAAATCCCCAATGGGGGGCATGCAGGAGGTGGCCAATCGATGCTCCCTCTCATAGATGTTTCTATCTCTCTCTCCCTCTCCCTTCCTCTTTCCCTCTCTCTCTAAAATCAATAAAGAAAAAAATTTTTAGAAAGAAAATGTTTTCAAAATAGCTTACCAAATTATATAATGCACATAAAATACATAAATAAAAGTCACCATACAAAAAGGAAACGTGCACACCTCGTTTTATTGTGCCTTGCTTCACTACACTTTGCAGTTACTATGCTTTTTATTAATTGAATGTTTGTGGCAACCCTACATCAAGCAAGTATATCAGCACCCATTTTTCCAACAGCATTGTTCACTCCATGTCTTTGTGTCACATTTTGGTAATTCTCACTATATTTCAAACTTTTTCATTATTATTATATTTGTTACGGTGACCTGTGATCAGTGATCTTTGATATTACCATTGTAATTGTTTTGAGAAGCCACAAACCACACCCACAAACAACCGATAAATGTTGTGCATGTTCTGACCGCTCCACCAATCAGCCTTTCCCCCATCTCTCTCCATCTCCTTGGACTTAGCCTATTTCCTGAGACACAACAATAATGAAATTAGGCCAATTAATAACCCACAATGGCCTCCAAGTGTTCAAGTGAAAGGAAGAGTCATACATCTCTCACTTAAAAGCTAGAAATAAGTAAGCTTAGTGAAGAAGACCCTTGAAAGCTGAGCTAGGCCAGAAGCTAGGCCTCTTGCATCAGCTAAGTTGTGAATGCAAAAGAAAAGTTTTAAATTAAAGAGTGCTACCCCAGTGAACATACAAATGATAAAAAAGCATAATAGCCTTATGGTTAATATTGGAAAAATTTAGTGGTCCAGATAGAAGATCAAACCAGCCACATTTCCTTAAACCAAAACCTAATCCAGAGCAAGGCCCTAACCCCTCTTAAATTCTATGAAGGCCAAGAGAGATGAAAAAGCTGCAGGGAGCCCTGGCCAGCTTGGCTCAGCAGTTAGAGTGTCGACCCGCAGACCGAACAGTCCTGGGTTCGGTTCCCGCTAAGGGCATGTACCTCGGTTACAGTTTGTTCCTGGCCCCAGTTGGGGTTGTGTGGGTGGCAGCCAGTCGATGTGTCACTCTCATGTCAATGTTTCTCTCTCCTCTCCTCTCTCTCTCTTCCCCCCTCTCTCCCTCCTGCTCTATCTGAAGATAAATGCAAAAATGTCCTTGGGTAAGGATAAAAAATATTAAAAATAAAAAAACCTACAGGGTGAATTTAATCATGTACCAGCTAACAACAGTTTCAGTGCTTTGCCAACAATAACAAATAATTTACTGACACACTGGATATTAAACTACCTGAGAAAAGTTTAAGTATTAAAAAATACAAAACATCAATATATAAGACAAATAAAATAAAGCATAATCCAACCTCAATACTGTTCTTGTACTTGGATTGTACTGTGGCAATAAGCCTTTCCTCTGAATGGATCTTTTGTAGTACTTGACTATATGTATTTAAAATGATCTCTTTGTCTGCATCACCTTGCTCCTAAATGAAATCACACACATGGAATTTTAGACAAAGGGGTATCCAAAACAGTTAAAACTTTCAATAAGAATGGAAAAAACTTCAAAATGATGGCTTTAACAAATTTCTTTATCCATTTCAAAATATTTCAAAACACAAATCTTTTTCTAGACAGAAGAAAGAATGATGTCAAATATGTTCCTATGGGAAAATTACACTATTATTCTTAGAGCTGTATGGATTAGGAGAACATTAAAGGAAATCAGGGATACTATCATGCTAAATACAGAAACTAAACAATACGTAAAATTTCAACACTTAAAATTACTTTTAGAAATCATCTATTAACCATTTCTAAAATCAAGTCTGACAAAACCATCTAAATAAAGACTATTTGAAAATAAGGGAATACAGTAAGTATATATTTTTAATATCAATCTAAATAAAAATCACAAAAAGTAAAAAGAAATAACTAAAATGAAAAACATTTCCACTGAGACTTTGGTAAGCAGCTGAAAAACTGAGAAAGTCCCAGTGAGCAATATTAACATTACAAAATACTCTTTTGAGGAGCTACTCTTTTAACTTGACATAGCAACAGAGAATATACACAATAGAGAAATGAAGCTACCAATCAACCTTGTGTATCTGCTTCCAGAGCTCTCACAGATTTTATTTCAAGTTTTCACAAATTCTGAGTCGTTTCTTATAGTCATTCGGTATGATGAACTGAAGAATCAAATGATAGCCCTGGCCGGTCTTGCTCAGCGGTTAGAGCATCGGCCCACGGACCAATGAGTCACAGGTTCGACTGCAGCCAAGGGCACGTACCTCGGTTGTGGTTCATCCCCAGCCCTGGTCAGGTTGTGCAGGAGGCAACCACTCGATGTGTCCCTTTCACATCGATGTTTCTCTCTCTCTCTCCTCCTCTCTCTCCCTCCCACTCTATATGAACAAAAATGGAAAAATATCCTCAAGTGAGGGTTAAAGAAAAAGAATCAAATGATACAGAAAGCTGATACACTTAGAGTAAGAGGAGATTTCCTGGAATGAAACATTAGATTTAATTTATTTTTAATGTGAAATGTCCTATAAAAATGAAAATACCACCCTGTGGAATTCTGCTTTGTATTTGGATTAGAACTTGACAATGTTACTCTTTCTAATAGGCCTATAAGAGAAAAACTAAGACCAGTCTTGATACTTTCTAACCAGCAAGAGAAACCATATTGCTTCTAAGGAAGCAATTATAAATATCAATACTCACAATTAGAGATATCTCCAGCTCTTTGCAGACACTTGACTCAGTCTTTTCTAGGATTTCATCAATATTATCAATTGTGTCTTCAGAAGTCAGTGATTCTTCCACAGACAGATCAAAAGCCTCATTTGCAAAAATAAAAGCATGAAGTATCTCATTTAAATTATTTCAATTAGTATTGTGTCCTTGTAACTGGAGCAGAGCATTAGCCTATGCATTGAGCAATGTAGGGGAAATACGGATACACAAGAAAGATAAAGTACTACCTTCATATAACTTACTCACCAGGGGTGTAAAAAAAAAAAAAAAGGTACAGACCCATCATACACCTTAAAATAAAACAAAACAGATTTTTTTAAATGTAGTTAGAGGTTAGCAGAGGTGAGAGAACAATGCAGAGGAACAGTATAAAAAAAAAGACAAGACTGAGATGTTTGAGGGGGAATAAAACTGGTCAAGAACCTTGAATGCTCAGGTGGCAAGCTTAAATCTGAAAGGTATTAGGCAGGCAATGTTAACTCCTGAACAAGGAAGGAATATGATTATATCAGGTGATGAGGTGATGACTATTACTAGTGTTTAGGAATCTGAAGATTAAAAGTTAAAGATTAAACTCAAATGGTTCCATTTCATTAGGAAAACAAGGGTACTTTCTATCAGGATATAAACTTTATAATAAGATGTTAACTTGAATAAAATCAGGGACCCAAATTATAACATAGAACATAAAGGCCACAAGCAGTCACTTTGGTTTCAGATGTTCAGGCTTGTCATTATAGAGATCTGGATTTGGGAAATAACTGTGAAAATGAAAGAAAAGGATAATTGATAATTAACCTAAACAGAAAGACAATTATGATAATAACAAAAGAGGATAAAGCAATAACTTAGTTATGATAATTATCCATAAGACAGTATTTTAAAAAAAGAATTCTGAAGTAGCTAGAGATAAAAGATATTTTTTTTCCAAAACAAAGCTAGAAATTCATATTTGGAAGTCACTGAGATAAGATAAATAACACCATAGGTGTCCTTGCCCTTGCTAAGGAAGTTGTAAAGAAGACAGAACAGAGAATCAATAACAAAATTAGGCTAAAATATAATTAGAGTTCTGAGTACATTATACAGAACCTCATGCCTTTTGGAAAATTATATGCTATTTTTATAGTAACAAACAAGAACTTAACAAAATGATACATAAAATATATTTTCTAATATCTAATATCAACTGAGACTCATGGTCTCCATTTATTTTGGGTATCTTTAAGATATTTAAGATATCTAAAAGTCAAAAGACAAACAATGCCAATTAATGTAACATTTTAAGCATGTCCAGTTACCCAACTAATGTTAAAACTCATCTTGCTAAAAAAAAGAAAACAAAACAGAGGAAACTTCTACTATCCTCTAAAGCAAGTGCATTTTGACATACCCTTATCTCTACACAACACGTGCAAAATACACACTACTTGTAATAAACTCCAGTGATACTATCTTACACCTATAGCTTGATTGAAGTTGTTTTTATGTATGTCCTAAACAGAGACTACAAATACATAAATTCCTCACTCCTCCAACCCAGCACACACATTCTCATTCATATTCTTTCACATTCTCTCTCTCAACTCAGCTCCCCCGTCTCTCAGAAAAGAGATAAATTACACTTGGAAATTTTTCTTTTAAATTCCCTGGTTTATGCCACTGGGCAAGAGCTCGTATTACCTTTAAGGTGCTCTGGAACCATGCTACCAGACGTTGGAGAGAAACCTCTGTTTCACTTCTAACACTGGTGAACTCTTCCTTTTTATCACACTTCCAGTTATAAAATTTCTTAAGTACTTCTTCAGAGTTTGTCTCTTCACTGGCTTGTCCATATACTGCTTCTAAAGAGGTTGACAAATCCTGCAGAGAGATATTTCTGTTTATTAAAGTTTATTAACTTCCTATTACGATTTAAGCACTGTATTAGAACCCGAGAGACAGAAATGTAGTATGCTGAATCCCTATCCTTGAGAATTTTATAAATAAAACAGAATAATCAGACAGACATGAAAGTATAAAACTATCTAGAAGCTGATTTGTTTGGACTCTAACAGTAAAAGTTTATTAAGTCAACTAAAGTTACAAATAGAAAGCTTAATTTTCTTAGGTTTTTAATTAAGTAGAAAGTCCCCTCTTTTTTCTGACTTTAAATTAGAATCACTACTATTTTATCCTGACATGGAAGTTTCCAAGACCTATTACTTAAGAAAAATAAGCTACACACCAAAATACAAAAATAATTCCAATTATGGAAAGACTCTAAATATATATATGTACTTAAAAACATTTTTAAAGGACTGGAAGAAATAAGAGAGCCTGCTGGCTCTCTTAAGGAATCAAACTCTAGAAATGTCACAGAGAAAAGAAAAAATTTAATAGATCCCAAAATTTTTATCATAAAACTCTGAAAAACCCTTGGAAAGACAGAGGATAGTTGGTGCTCAACACTAAATGCATACAACCTGTGCAAGCGGGAGAAGCCCTGTAGAGCCTGCGGGAGAAGAGAACCTTCTCAGATGCCCTTCTCTCCCCTCACACTGGCAGGAAAGCAGCAGCACAAGCTAGAGGCAAAGGTTTACACAAGCACAGAACAGGAACCTAGGTGGGGCCAAAACCAGTCACCAGGACAGAAGAGTTGCCCAACCTCTAAGCATTCTCTTTCCTTCCCTTTTCTTCTGAACACCTGGTCGCATTTACACCTAAGGAGAGCCCCTCAAAAAGAGCCCTGGCTGAGGTAGGGGAACTGGGAAGCCCACTGAAGAGATGCCAACAGGAAGCAGAAGCCCAGATGCAATCCTAGAAGCTGAGAAACAACCCACCTACTCCCTAAACCCACCTGAAGTCATAGTCCAAGCTTTCACCCTTCCCTGGGCCCCTCTACCACATTATCCCATACCCTACACAACACACAGAACTGAGACAGCTTATAGTTCTTCAAAGAAATATGTGATCTTGAGGGGAGGTAAAGGGAGGATGAAAGTTGTAACTAATATAAACACTCTGAAAGAAATATAACAAACTAAACCACCCTATAAAAAGGAAGCCAAATCAGTGGCCTTATAAAATGGAAGCAAAATCGGTGGCCCAGATAATAATAATAATTCAAAATAAACGTAATAATTATTCTCAAGAAAAAGAACACTGAAAACACAAAGCAAGACCAAGTAGTTATAAACAGTAACCAAATGAAGTTATATGGCATGAAAGAAAGAATCTTTGAAAAAAAGAACACAGTGGATTGGCTAAATGGCAGAAAGGATCAGCTATAGAACCAATTAGTGAGTTAGATGGTTAAGTCAAGGGTCCCTTCAAAAAGATAAAGAAAAGGTTCAAAAGATAGAAAAATGTGGATAAACAATTAAAAATATAGAGGATATGCCCTGGTCAGTTTGGCTCAGCGGTTAGAGCATTCAGTAGTGAAAAAGGATCAGAAGAACAAAAATCAGACTGATATTAACAACTAAAGAAACAAGAAGACAATGGATTATTATTCTGAAGAAAAAATGGCCTTTGGATCCAATATTTTATAGCCAATTAAATAACTGTTTAATGTACTTAAATGTACACAATTGTTTAAATTTTTGAAATAAGATACCAAGACATTTAATACTTTACCAAATCACCCACAGAAAGAGCTCTTTGAAAGCACACAGACTAAATACTCCACTACACAAAGAAAACCAAAAGATATCTAGAAACTTATGAAGTAGGAATGAAAAAAATAACTCTAAAGTTTATTATGTAATTGAGTTACCACATATAATATTCACAATCTGGGACTAAAATCCTCAACGACAATAGTGGTTGGTTAGATGGTTTTGGGGAGGAAGATACAGAGAAGGAAGACACACCAAAGACAATGGTAAATTTTCTAAGATATTAGGGGTAGAAGGGACAACAGGAAAAAAAAAGAAACCATGACAAACAGAAACACAAAATAATCACAGAAATAAGTTCTAAAACAGTAATTATAAATACATAAATCTATTAAGTTACCCATCAAAAGACAGATTTATAGCTTGGATTCTTTTTTAAAATGATCCATCCATGTGTTGTCTAAGAGAAACATTTAAAATAGCCCTTGTCAGTTTGGCTCAGCAATTAGAGCATTAGCCTGCAGACTGAAGGGTCTCGAGTGCTATTCCAATAAAAACAAGTTGGGGAGTCCCTGGGTTTTGGCACCAAAAATAAATAAAATAAAATAAAGGTAGGGGGAAGATATGCACAGTAAATATTAACCAAAAAGACAGATGGAATAAAAACTTTAAAAGGAAAAAAATAAAATTTTATCCCAAAACACCTTAAGGAAAAACAAGACCACACAGTGGTTTAAAAAGAAAGCAGTTTAAAATAAATAACTACGAATACATTAACATTCACCAATAAAGCACTGAAATATTTTGAACAATTTAAAGAACTAAAATATATATAAAGAAATATAATAACTACAATATATAACAAAAATATCCCAAAACTGATAAGCTGATCAGGCCAAAACTAAGCAAAGATACAGAAAATGAAACCTTAAAATAGCAAAATAAAGTTTAAAGAATATTCTTGTGACCTAGGGGAACAGTAGAAAGACAAACCAGATATGGCAAAACGTCTTTTAAGATCAAATTTTAAAAAGAAGAGATCTTTAAAAATGACCTTGGTTGTAGACCCTCAACCTATGTTACTAACAATTACTGAGGAGAAATAAACCTTCACAAGGTAAGGCAGAAGTTGCAGACCGTAGTACCCCTTTTACACGCAAGGCTTATTTCACCTAATTATGGAAGAACTTATACTGTTTATGCAATTCCATGTGAAAATTTCAAACCGCTCTGATGTAGTTCCTAAACCATACACACCACCACCAAAATGACATCTTCATCCAGGCGAACAGAAAGAGAGAGTACCCAGATGTCCCTGAAAATCTCTTTCTCCAACTCTCTAGAAAGCCCATTCCCTGCAGTCCAAAACAAGACAAAGATACCAGCTCATGCAACTACTACTCAACTTAGTACTAAAGATACCAAAGCAGTAGAAGTTCAAAAATATATAAAAAGTAGAAGGAATACAAGAGGGTTATTGTTTTCAAATGATATGACCACACAGAAAGTTCAGAGAATCAACAGAAAACTGAGAACTAAAAGAACTCAGCAGCCCTGGCCAGTTTGGCTCAGCGGTTAGAGCATTGGCCCTCAGACCGGAGAGGCCCGAGTTCGGTTCCCACTAAGGGCACATACCTCGATTGCAGTTTGTCCCTGGCCCCAGTTGGGGTCATGTGGGTGGCAACCACTGGATGTGTCTCTCTCACATCGATGTTTCTCTCTCTCACTTTCTCCCTCTCTCCCTCCTGCTCTATCTCAAGATAGATAATGCCCTCGAGTGAGGATTAAAAATAAAATAGCCCAGCAGAGTTGCCAGAGAGACATCAATATATAAAAATCAATAAAAATTACGCCATGAAAAAAAACTAGAAAATGGAAAGTAAGATACTATTCACAAAAGCAACCAAAAGTATAAATATCTTAGGAGTTAAACAAACAGACGAGGTCTTTTAGAGAAAAAATTTTAAATCATTAAAGGACATAAAAAAAAGATCTGATAGGTGAATACTATGTTAGCATTCACTCCAAATTAAAGCCATTGCTGAGATGGCAGGATAGGGCTGAAGACAAGGTTCCACAGCATCCTATAGCTATTGTACTCTAGCCCTTGATCATGGATCTTAAAGGCCCCAGAAGTGAAAGATCAGGGTCATTCTCCCTAACTCTGACATGGGTCTTAATTAGATTTTCTGCTACAACACAATGAGCAGCAGGGACTCACATACCTGATATTGCTCCTGTCTCCAGGAGTTTTCCAAGTGAATGATACTCTAGCAAGCACAACCAGTTCAACTTGTTTGCAGAACAGATACACGTATATACATAAACATACTAAACACATTCATATGAAATTTTCATTCCATTAAGAAAAAATAAGAGCCCTGGCCGATTTTGCTCAGTGGATAGAGCGTGGGCCCGAGGACCAGGGTCTCAGGTTCAATTCAAATCAAGGGCACCCACATACCTCAGTTGCAGCTCAGTCCCCAGCCCCGGTCAGGGTCATGTGGAAGGTGGGGGTGCAACCAACTGATGTGTCTCTCTCATATCAATTGTTTCTCTCTCCCTCCCTCCCACTTAGACTGAAGATAAATGGAAAAAATATATATATCCTCAGGTGATGATTTAAAAAAATAAATAAATTAGAATCAGAGAAGAAAAACTTTTGCAGCCATTGTACTATCTGAAGTCTCAATGTAAATGCTGATTTCACCTCTCAAATAAATATGTCTATTTAATATATAATGCAATGTATCTATTTAAATTCCAACCTGCAATGTTTCCAAGCGTTTATTAAGAGGTAACTCGTCTACTTCCAGAATAAAAACTTCCACTGCTGTGCACAGCTTCTGTTGCACTTCATTTCTTCTGGCAATCAAAATATTCCCTTCATTCTGAAGGAAGATAAAAGAATAACCATCATTAATAAATATATTGTGTTTTTTATACAGAGACCTATAATGAAAAAAATTGATCTCTTAAAAACAGTAAAATTTAACATTACATTCTCCAAACACAATAGTAATTAAGACAAACACCTCTCTCCTTAGATCAACAAACTAACAAAGAGCTTTCTTTCCCTTAATTAAAAATAAGACATTTAAATTCAACAATCCTGCTCTGCTAATCTTATCTTTCCATTACTTCTGCAACAATAAAATTTGTTTTTCTTAAGAAAAATATACAAGTTCCTATTATTAATTACACACTGTCTCCCTCTATTCCATCCCACCCTCAATTCCTTTCATCTACCTATCCTTTAAGATTCAGTCAATCTCCACCAGGATAAAACCTTCAACTTGCCCAAGAGATTACACTTGGAAATAGATATGTAAGATATATCCAAGAACCCTATGCACTCACACTACCTCTATCACAGTCCTTATGAAACTATATTGATACTACCAATTTATATAGTCCTCCCATTCCCAAGAAACATAGACACAATCACGTCTTAAACAAATGTGTGTCTCCACCATCTATAACACTGTCTGGCACATACACTTAGAAGCTTAAATTTTTGCATTGGCCAGTTTGGCTCAGCAATTAGAGCGTCAGCCCACCGACTTAAAGGTCTCAAGTCCGATTCCCAGTCAAGGTTGAGTACCTGGGTTGCAGGTTCAATTCTAAGCCCCCAGTCGGGATCATCCAGGAGGCAACCAATCGATGTGTCTCTCTCACATCAATGTTTCTCTCTCTCCCCCGCCTCCTTCCATCCCTTACACAGCGGTTCTCAACCTGTAGGTCACGACCCCTTTGGGGGTTGAATGACCCTTTCACAGGGGTCGCCTAAGACATAACAGTAGCAAAATTACAGTTATGAAGTAGCAACGAAAATACTACTTTTATGGTTGGAGTCACCACAACATGAGGAACTGTATTAAAGGGTCACTGCCTTAGGAAGGCTGAGAACCACTGCTACAGTCTACGTAAAAATCAATGGAAAAATATCCTTGGGTAAAAATTAACAAAGAAAAAAAAAGCTTGAATTTTAGAATATTTTTTTTTTAAAGCTCAACAGACCATTTTATAACTGTGAAGACAAAAGAAAACAGTCTCTTTCACCAAAAAATATACAATCAAGTTAAGAAACTGTGCAAAATATATAAAGAAAAATAACAATACTAAAACCAAAATTTACAATAAGGAAATCAAATGTCAACTTTGAGTGGAAATTATGACTCTGTATTTATTCAATAATCACTCTTCAGCTCCCAACTGAACTTTAGTGCAATGAAGCCTAAAAGTAAGTCCTGAAACATCAGCAGTAGCAGAAAAAAATTTCTGCTTTAAAAAATATATATATGTTCTACCAGAATACCAAGTCCTACTTTAAGGGCTTGGTATTCTAGTAGGACACATTAGATAGGGATACATTAAGCACTATCCCTCTGTCCTGAATCACTTTTTTTCTTTTTTTTTTTTTCATCCTCACCCGAGGACATTTTTCCATTTTTTGTTCAGGTAGACTGGGAGGGAGAGAGAAGAAGAGAGAGAGAGAGAGAAACATCGACGTGAAAGGGACACATCGAGTGGCTGCCACCCGCACGACCAACCAGGGCCAGGGACAAACTGCAGCCGAGGTACGTGCCCATAGCGGGAACTGAACCCGGGTCTCCCTGGACCACAGGCCAACGCTCTAACCGCTGAGCCAAACCAGCCAGGGCTCACTTTTTTTCTGCTCAAACCACACACACACAAAAGAAAAATGTAGTTCTTTTTCATCATATTACATAAAATACATTATGAAACATTTTAACATTGGCAGTATGGTTTAAATGGAAAGAGAATACTCCTTGACATCAACTATATATGGGTTAAAATTCCACATTAACATTTAGAACTATGTAATCTTGAGCAATTTCTTTAAACCCCTGTGGACTTTTTTCCTCATTTAAAAAAAAGGAGCAATAATGCCCACGTTAAAAGTTAGTGTAAGAGAAGAGGGTATAGGAAGGATAAATGGTGATGGAAGGAGACTTGACTTGGGGTGGTGATCACATGATAAATATACAGATAATGTACTGTATTAGAGAATTGTACACTCGAAACCTATATAATTTTATTAACCTCTATCACCCCAATAAATTTAACAAACAAAAAAAAGAAAGTGTAAGAAAAAGTTTATAAAGTACCTATAACATTGCCAATGTTTCATAGAGATTCAAAAATTATTATTTCCGGCCCTGGCCAGTTTGGCTCAGCAGTAGAGCGTTGACCCGCGGACCAGAGAGTCTCAGGCTCGATTCCAGCCAAGGGCACGTACCTCAGCTGCAGTTCAGTCCCTGGCCCTGGCAGGGGTCATGCGGGAGGCAACCAATTGATGTGTCTCTCTCATGTCAATGTTTCTCTCTCTCTTTCTTTCTCCCCCACTCTATCTGAAGATAAAAATGGAAAAAAGTATCCTTGGGTGAGAATTTTTTTTAAAAGTATTATTTCTGTTACTTTTTTCCAATCTAACATGTAAAATAACCCAAATCTAACCCTTCTCCAAATTAAATATTCCTGAAATGTCCAGAGGCCTAGTTATTCTATCCTGTTCATTCAGAGCCAATTAGGTTGTCAACTGACCAACCCAAGTATGAACAGGGGATAAGACTTGCAGAGTACAACCCCAGAGGCAGAAACCACCAGTACTTAAAATTGGACAGTTCCAAACACAAGCATGGAACTCACAGGTACTATGGAAAGCTGTGACTGTTGTGTCAATTATCTTCACATAAAAAACAAAGAGTTCTGCTCAGCAGCTCAATATAATAAACCAAAGAAAACTGCAAGAGGAAATAAATATATTTGTACCTACAATGTTTAAGAATGCATATAAAATATTCCATTCTTCTTACCCCTCCCCCTACCCACAAATAACCAGCTCTCAACAATGGGTGGTTTAGATAGCATTGAATAGTAAAGCAGAGTCCAAAGCTGCAGCATAAAACACACCACTCAGACCAGAAGATAAGATCCTTGTTAACAGGTGTGGGAGCCACCCTGGCTTACAGCCTCATGCCCCCAACAACTCCTATCTCTTAGAGGCATAGCTTCCAGGGTTCCCAGTTGCAAGTATTTGTAGTCTATAGTTCCTCTTACTCCAGATACAATTTACCAGTCAGGGGTTTTATTTACCTAAATAATGTTGCCTAGCAACAGGACAAAAATATCAGTTGATCAAATTACCAAGGGAACAACAGAGCAAGGGAATTAATGAAAGGTCAAATTCTCATGCAAAAGTGGAAAAGATTTTGTTAACCCTTTATCTATAATCACTACTTCCTACCTTTCTTACAAGCAATAAAAGGAATCAACTTATAAATATAAAGATACTTGTAAAAATTAAGATTTGATGCACCCTGGCCATTGTAGCATGGTGGTTAGAGCATCAGCCCATGGACCAAAGGGTCTCAGGTTCAATTCCCCATCAAGGGCATGTACCTGGGTTGCAGGTTTGATCCCTGCCCCCTTTGGGGCACGTGCAGGAGGCAACCAATCAATGTGCCTCTCTCACACTGATGTTTCCCTCTCTTCCCCCTTCCCTACCTTCCACCCTCTCTCTTAAAAAAAAAAAAAAAAATCAATGAAAAAAATATCCTTGCATGAGGATTAATGAAAGATTTGATGCAAAGTATCATTACAGTATCTGTAGCCCTGCTTTTTCAAAGATATCTTATGTTCAACACATAAAAATCATAATAGGAAGAAAATCTTAACCCACCACATTTTGACAACTTTTAATCTTCTCCTGAGCCAGATTGTATTCTGCCCAAATTATCTCTAATTCATTCAAAGAAACTGGGGTAGTAAAGCGCTCTTCATCCAACACTTGTATAGCATCTGAAAGGTCATTTCCCAAACGAACACTGATGTTAACACGTCTATTTAAAAAAAAATAGAAAAAAGGAAAAGTCCGAGAAATGTTTAGGTTGGTTGCACTTAAATAGTAATGGTCTACAGTTACTATTTATAAAACTGGCTATGAAGAGGTAGTTTTTAAAACATTATATAAAATCATGAATAACTGATACAAACTTTTAATTAAAAAATATATTTGATTGAGAAAAAGATTAAGTATTTTTTAAAAACCTTTATATAAAAGCACAACTTCAAAAGTCTGCAGAAGTTAAATGATATCTAATGGACCTTCAATTCTTGTCTACAATTAGATTTTTAAATATCTTTTTACAAATTTTAGACGTAGTTAACCTTGCTTACCAAGACTATAGGCACGCAGCCCTTGTACACTAATAAGCAGACCAGCATTTGTACAGTTTTAAAAAGACTTAAAAAAAAAAAAAAACAATCAGAGGAGGCGGCCAACTAGCAAAACTAACAAGGCCCATACGTATTCTTTTTTCTAGCTTCCAGCTAGACTGCCACCATTCAAGGAGCACATTCTTTCCTCAAATATGGATTGAAATATACTAGACTGTTTTGGTCCAAAGTCTTTCACTGCTTTGTCAGTATAGCCACTTAATTTCTGGCATCAAAAGTTGATTAGCCTCTAGAGCAGCGGTTCTCAGCCTTCCTAATACAACCCTTTAATACAGTTCCTCATGTTGTATGTGGACGTATCTGCAAGTGGGCGGACCCACCTGGAGACGGATAGAGGAGCGGTGTCTCGCTTCTGAAGACCATCAGCAATGTGTTTTCTGATGGTCTTAGGCAACCCCTGTGAAAGGTTCGTTCGACCCCCCAAAAGGGTCGTGACCCACAGGTTGAGAACCGCTGCTCTAGAGGAACCAAAATACTCAAGACACTTATAAACCAGATGCATATTGATGGATTTATATTGGAAAACAAGTTTTCAATGGATAAAACACCAAAATGTGGTGTGGTATTCATTCAGGGCAATTTCTTAGTGTTTCAAAGCATATGAGAAAATAAATTACTGGTTTAAGTTCTGAGTGTAGCATGAAAAGGGAACCAGGTTGTTTTTCCACATTCCAGAAAAGTGTAACAAATTATTCCTAACCAACAATAAAGCAATTCTCTATTAAGATAAAATACCTACACAATTCACATACATTCTGAGAAATGCTGAATAAACTCTGCATAAGACTTGCTAATCCATTTCTTTTCTTCTGACTCCGTGATGACCACTTTCCTTCTGACTTTATGAAGACCACTTTTTTCTTTCTTTAGACAGAGTATAATTAATTTAGATTACTGAAATCTTTAGTTTCAGTATAGGCCTGAAAATAACATCAAGCAAAACAACTGGGCATAGTAGTTTCCCATGTGTTGAATTTTTAAATTTCACTCTCACAGATGACTTTAGCACAATATAACTCCTTGTAGTAACAACATAACACTGACGAAAATGATACCAAATTTGTTTCAGGAATAACTATTTTTAATTTCTCTCTTTCAAGTGATAAAAATACAAAGATTAAATTTCAAAGCAAAAATGGTGGGCATACAAACAGAGAACCAACTAATTAGCAATTATTTTAAATTATCCTTCTCAAAAATATGCTTTTACACCTACCTAATTTCTTTCAATCTTTCAATTTTAGCTGCTAGATTTTTCATTCTGGTACCTACATGAGTCTTCAGAGTGCTTTTTAAATGTTTTGTCAAATCCATGACAGTTGCTTTCTCTTGCTGAAACAAAGAACAAGCACATCCTAGTGAGATCCAAAGAGGAAACTATATTTCTACTGTTAAATGATTTTTAGAAATAATTAAAATTTTAAAGATTAAAAAATGTTAGGCCACAGCATAAACAAACACTGATTTTCCTACTAGTTGGGATCTGGAAAAATATAATCTATTCCAGTCTTCTGCCTTCATACAGATTACTCTTATAGTCGATCTTAAGAAGAAAAATAGAAACAAAATTTCACATACTATTTGCCTTAATGCTTCGATTTTTTTTTAAAAGATTTTAAAAGATAAAGATCCTCATAGAAACCAAATGATTATCAATGACAATTTGTTTTGTCATAAAGTCTTATGTTGTCTGGCCGGTGTGGCTCAGCGGTTGAGCGTCAACCCATGTACTAAAGGGTCACCAGTTCTATTCCCGTCAGGGCACATGCCCAGGTTGTCAGGCCCATCCCCAGTGGGGGGCATGCTGGAGGCAGCCAATCAATGTTCTCTCTCATCGATGTTTCTCTCTCTCTCTCCCTCTCACTTCCTCTCTCTAAAATCAATAAAGGGGGAAAAAATTAAATAGAAAGTCTTATGTCATTCTCCATTACAAAAGAACCAAAAATATCATTTCTTGACCCAAGCTAGATTAAACTCCCTGATTCTGAGTGGTACTCAAAGATATATCTACCATGATTTTCCAAAGTAATGTATAGAGCTATATAATATGGATAAAGATCTGGTAACTTTATTCCAATACAAAAAGCATGTATTACACAAACATAGAACTTTATTCAATATTTAAACAACACACTTTCCAGTCAAATAAAGAAAGAGAAGCAGCCCTGGCCAATGTAGCTTAGTTGGCTGGGCGTCGCCCATGCACCGAAAGGTTGCCAGTTCAATCCCAGTCAGGGCACATGCCTGGGTTGTGGTTGTGGGCTAGGCCAATCAATGTTTTTCCCTTTCACATCTCTCTCTCTCAAAATTATTTTAAAATATTTTAAAAAGAGAGAAAACCAGCATATACTGAAAGTTCATTAATAGTAGGCTACTCTCATGTCTGCTCCCATTTGTTGAGCATGGTGACCATGAAGTAATTAATTAGTGATGTTTGTTCTTAATTTTGTTTCTATCCACTGTGACTGTTAGAATAATTACTCTAAAAATTACATAAATCTAAAAAATAGGGGAAAAATAAAAAGTTGTTCACCTTTGAAAATGTGTTTAATGCTTTCCAGAGACTCTACAAAAACAAATATTTAATGCAAATTGTTAATGAATTACATGTAGAAGAGAACTAGCCCACCAGGCCCCCCATACCAGGGTTTCAGTGCCAGGAAGAGAAGTCCCATAACTTTTGGCTATAAAACCCAGGGAGAATTGAGGCTGAGGGAGATAGGATTCTGGAGTAGCAGGCAGTTTCTCTTCTGCAGGAGGCCCACCCCAGGAGGCCCACCCCAGGAAGCCCACAGACTCACTCCCTGGGGCAAGCAACTGAAATTGACAAATTGATGGAGCCTTGGTGTAAACAACTCTGAGAGTTAAAAACTCCAGGGGGATTCACTCCTCAGGATGCCCCCAGATTTTTTAAGTTTTATCTTCTGAGTCTCTATCAGGTTCTCACCATAAATATCAGAGAAAAATTCCCTCAAGTTTCTAGCAAGGGGAAGAGAAAAGAAACCATTTTGAAATATGCCAGGCCATTCTGTAATTCTTAACAAGGTCTGCCCTGAGGGAAAACTTATTTAAACAGAGCCTAACTAATCTGGGGAAAGGGAAAAAAACAACTCCAGCCCACTTTAGCCATCTGGCCTACCTGAAGGGGTCTGGATGGGAATGAGAAGCATGTGACATTCATAGTCCAGAGGCACAGGCTCAGTAAAGCCTGAACCCTTCTCAGGCTTTTAAGACTATAAAACACTTCTCCTTCCCTCATACCTTATCACCACATTACTAAAAACCTAATTATAGCCATTTCTTTTACCTAGCACATCATGCCCAGCTATCAAGAAAAAAATCACAAGACATTAAAAGACAAAAAACACAACTGGAAAAGACAAAGCAAACATAAGAATCAGACCAGGAATGCAAAACATGATATGATTAACATGGTAAGGCTCTAAATGGATAAAGCAGACAATATTAAAGAACTGATGAGCAATGTGAGCAGAGAGAAGGAAATTCTAAGAAATGATTGAGATCAAAAACACTGTAGTAGAAATTAACAATATTTTAACAGGCTTATCGATAGACTGGATATGGCTGAGAAAAGGATCTCTATAATCCAGGGCATGTGAATCATATGTCCACAAAAGACTTGTACAAGAATATCCACAGTGGCTTTATTCACAATGGCCAAAAAGTGGAAACAACCTAAATTCCCATCAACAAAAGAATGGGTACACATACTGTGGTATATTGACACGATGGAATACTACTTAGCAATAAAAATGAACAAACTATTGATATACACAACATACATAAATCTCACAGACATTATGTTAAGTGAAGCCAGCCACAATAGAGTATGTATCAGAGGGTCCCATTTATATAAAGTACAGGACCAGGAAAACTGGGTGGAAGAAAGGATAGGCTGGAAAGAGGCACCAATGAGATTTGTTTTAAAATAACTTAGGAGCCCGGCTGGTGTGTCTCAGTGTATGAGCATCGTACCATGGACTGAGAGGTCCCAGTTCAACTCCTGGGTTACAGGCTCGATGCCCCGTAGAGGGTGTGCAGGAGGCAGCTAATCAATGTATCTCTTTCACTTTGATGTTTTCTCTCTCTCTCTCTCTCTAAAAAATCAATAAAAACATATTTTAAAAATAACTTAGGAGGCCCTGACTGGTTTTTCTCAGTGGTTAGAGTGTTGTCCTGCAGACTGAAGGGTCTCGGGTTTGATTCCCAGTCAAGGGCACATACCTGGTTTGCAGGTTCCATCCCAGCCCTGGTCAGGAGGCAACCAATCGATATGTCTCTCTCACATTGATGTTTGTCTCTCTCTCTCTCTCTCTCCCCCCCTCCCCCTCTCTCTAAAAATCAATAGAAAAATGTCCTCAGGTAAGGATTAACAAAAAATATATAAATAAATTAAATAAAATAACTTAGGTTTAGATTTTTAAAAAGATTGCCCATGTGTTTAATACTTATAAAAAATTTACATACTTAAAAGTTACATTTTGTTGCTTTCAATCCTCACCCGAGGACATGCTTAGAGAGAGGAAGAGAGAGAGAGAAAGAAACACTGATGTGAGAGAGAAACACCAATCAGTTGCCTCCCATACATGCCCCAACCAGGGACCAAACCCACAACCCAGACTTGTGTCCTGATCAGGAATCAAACCAGCAACGCTTTGGTACATAGAGTGACACTCAACCAACTGAGCCACTCCAGCTGGGCATAATTAAAAGTTTTTAAAAGAACATAACAGGAAATATAAATGAGAAATTATTAATCTTTTAAATATCCAATGAAATCCAAAGATGATTAGTTTGGAGTATAAGAAAGAAATTTCATCTATAGACAAATATAAAGTAAGAAGGAGAGAAGGACAGGAGGGAGGGGAAAGGAAGGGAAGGAAAGAAAAAGTGACAGAAAATTTAACAAATAAGAGTAGATGAATATACAGATTCCCCAGTTGGTCATTCTTTACCTTACTTAAGCCACTGAATATACCATACCTGCAGTTCCTGGGCAGTCTGTTCTACTTTCGATTCTAAGGCCTTATAACTTTTGAGAAGAACCTCCTTCTCTGTTTTAAGCTTTTCATTTTCTTCAATCAGTTTCTGGTCCTGCTTAATTTTTGCAAGGCTGACATTAGACCCTAAATTAAAGTCACCAATAGCCAAACATTCCCTGTTAAAAAAACAAATTCACTCATTTTAAAAACCAAATTGTGTAAGGCTTACAGAGATCAGAAATCTAAATTAAATTATGTTAGCCTTTTTATATCACAATATATCTTTTAATGTTAATTTTGGAAAATATTCTAAAACGTTACCTAGGTCAACATGAAAAAGACATTTTAATGCAAACTAGATTTTATAAGTGAAGTCATACTTCAGAAAACAATGCTTCCAACTCTCAAAAAAAATATGTTCCAACTTCCTCATAGCAATATCAACTCCAGCAAATATAGTAAAAAGCACTCTGTTATCAGTTTCTTCCAATCCCTGCTCCCCATCACCCCCACTCCATTTGACAGTTTAGGTCTAAAGCACTGATAAAATCCCAACAAACAGTTACATCACCTAACACATAGCATCATGACTGGGATCATGATACACAAGTATGAATGGCTTGGTACTTATAAACATCAAATGTAGATTTCCCTTTCAAGTTTATAATTCAAAATTATCTAAAAAGTGAACTCCTTTTGTAATAATCAAATTCTATCACAATAAGTTTTCACAAAACAAAGAGCCTCTCTTTTGATATTTTTTTAAAGGCAATTCCCTGAAACTCACTGAAATATTCCTAAAGCCACAGGAAAAACTTCAAAGCTTATTTAAAATTCTAGTTCTCCCTGAATAATTCAGATTTAGGGGTAGATTCTATTTTTGATAAATGTTTTCAAGAGAGTTGGCATGCTTTTGACCCAGTGATTCCACTTCTAGATATACATCTAAAGAAACCCAGAACACAAATTTGAAAAAATACATGCACCCTATGTTCATTGCAGCATTATTTACAACAGCCAAGATATAGAAGCAACCCAAGTGCCCATCAATAGAAGAGCAGATTTTAAAAGTTGTGAGATGTATACAGATACACACACACACATACAATGAATATTACTCAGTCGTAATAAAGAATGAAATCTTACCATTTTTGTCAGCATGGAAGGACCTAGAGGGTATTATGCTAAGTGAAATAAGTCAGTCAGAAAAAAACACCAAATGATTTCACTTATATGTGGAATCTAAAGAAAAAATGCATTATCTATCAACAATTAAATCTAGAAACTAAGTAAACAAAACTGAAACACACACATACAGAGAACAGACTGACAGGTGTCAGAGGCGAAGGGAGTTGGAGGACTGGGTGAATAAGGTAAAGGGATAAAGAAGTACAAACTGATAATTACAGAATAGTTATGGGGATGTGAAGTATAGCATAAGAAATATACTTAATAATATAGTAACAACTATGTATAGTGCCAGGTGTAAACATCAGGGGGGGAACACTTCGTAAAGTGTATGACTGCCTAACCACTATGCTGAACCTGAAACTAATACAAAATAATAATGAATGTAAACTGTAATTGACAATTAAAACATTTTAAAAAAAAAATTTTTTTTTTATCTTCACCAAGGACATTTTTGCATTTATCTTCAGATAGAGCAGGAGAGAGAGAGGGGGAAAGAGAGAGAGAGAAACATCAATGTGAGAGAGACACATCGACTGGTTGCCACCCACACGACCCCAACCGGGGCGGGGGACAAACTGCAACCAAGGTACGTGCCCTTAGCGGGGACTGAACACAGGACTCTCCGGGCCAGGGGCAGATGCTCTAACCGCTGAGCTAAACTGGCCATGATGAAAAATAAAACATTTTTTAAAAGAATTTTTAAAAAGGAGTTGGCATAAAGAGTTGACATATAAACTTGAAACAATTCAGGAATGATTTTTCTTTCAAAATGGCTTTTTTTTTTTTTTTATCCTCACCCGAGGACATTTTTCCATTTTTTGTTCAGACAGAGCGGGAAGGAGAGAGAGAGAGAGAGAAACATCGACATGAAAGGGACACATCGTGTGGCTGCCACCCGCACGACCAACCAGGGCCGGGGACAAACTGCAACCGAGGTACGTGCCCTTAGAGGGAACCGAACCCGGGCCTCTCTGGACCGCAGGCCGACACTCCAACCACTGAGCCAAACCAGCCAGGGCTCAAAATGGCTTTTAATGAAAACATTCCTGCTAAAGAAGAGGATAATAATACATGTTTGAGAAAAATAGAAATAATATCATTCCTGAAAACCACTGACATAGCTGAGGACTGCAGAAACATAAGCCTTGACTTCTGTGACAAGGGCTTCTACCTGAACTAAATATTAGACAACATTAAAAACCCCACCACAGTCTTACTTTGAAAAAGGCACATGATTTCCTGCATCATTTTCATCCTTCAAGTCAAGAGTCTGCCTCCCATTTAATCGCCCCTTTGGCCTGCTGAAGGTTGACTGGTTTGATCTTTGCCCCCACAAAGGAGTGGGGCCTTTGAGGTTCCTGAGAACAAGCTGACCAGGATCTGTTTTTTTTTCCTCAGAGATGTTAGTGCTGGAAGGGAGTTTGCATTTTTCTGCAAATCCTTTCTTAGCCACCTCTTCCCCTATATCCACAGTGCCATACTCGGCCTGAGCAATAACTGTTCCATCTTGATTGGTTGTTTTAATTCTCATCTTTATTTCCTTTTCAAAAATCAAGCTCCCCAAAAAGGTTCTGCCCTAAGAAAGACAGGGGGGAAGAAGATGTAAATCAGTGACACCAACATGTTTTTCTTCACTTATTTTGTTTCTACCCAGTTTTTCCAATAATCATATTTATTCATTCTCAAATCTCTATAGTAGTCTTACCTTGTTATGCAAATATACTTCCATATGTATATAAATATATTCTAATTATACATTTGCTGACGCAGATCTGATACCTGTATAGTGACCCATTTATTTATTTATTTATTTATTTATTTATTGTGGTACATGCCCCTAGCAGGAACCAAACCCGGGACTCCCTGGTCCACAGGCCAACACTCAACCGCTGAGCCAAACTGGCCAGGGCAACAGTATTTTTTAGTCAACAAATTGAAATTATAGAATATGAGCTGTTAGAAATTCCTAAATTCAAAACCCTCTTAAACTGAATTTTGTTTAAGGGTGTAACAGTTGGCATGTTAGAAGCCATGTGAGTAATTATGTATTTGCTAACTTTTAATTATTAATTATCATTCCTGTGCACTAAGCACAGATAGATATATGTAAAACATATTTGGAATTTCACCCTGGCTGGTTTGGCTCAGCAGGTGGAGTGTCAGCCTGCGGTCCAGAGAGACCCGGGTTCGGTTCTCACTATAGGCATGTACCTCGGTTGCAGTATGTCCCAGCCCTGGTTGGGTTGTGCAGGTGGCAACCACTCGATGTGTCCCTTTCACGTCGATGTTTCTCTCTCTCTCCCCCTCTCCCTCCCACCCTATCTGAACAGAATATGGAAAAATGTCCTCGGGTGAGGATTAAAAAATATATATATATTTGGAATTGGAAGATACCTTGAGATTTAATTTTAATAAGGACCTGCTTACAGTTCAAGAATAATAAAATTCCTGAAATTACTTTGATACACTCATTCTGACCAAGACAAAATCCTGAATTTAGAACACAATTTAATTAAATTGTAAGACCACCCCTGAAATTATCAGATGTCTTCTAGAATTGTTACTAACCCAAAATTTAATGGAAATGAATACAAACTAGAATCTAGATGAGCAGAACATCACTGCTAATTATCATATCAAACAGTATAAGCCTCTGCCAAAATGATGAAATCTTATTAATTTACAACTCTATTAATCTCAAATGTGTGATATTTATGATCATGGCTAGGTTAAATATCACTTTTACTTAAATACTCTCTCAAAATACAAAGACAACAGAATAATTATATTCATCAATTTATCCATCTTAATAAGAGACTCTCCTTTAAGCTTTCATAACAGAAAAAAACTATTTATATTTATATAAACATATACCACTTTTATCTGAATACCAAGATGTTTACCTAGCAAAAGATGAGCACAAACATATCATATAACTGCTTTTGAATTACCCTATAATTCATATTTTTCACTTATTTATACAAGCTTTTAAAGAAAATTAGTGAAACTTAACTACACTTATACTGTATTTTGTTTCAAGCACATAGTTTTACCTCCATTAACAAAAAATATTTAAAATCTGTAACTTGCCTGATCAAACTGAGTAACTTCTTGGCCAGAAGGAATCTGTAGTCCCCAAAGTCTATACTTCTTTGCAACACTAGAAAACTGCAGATCCAAAGGAATCTCAACTATATCAGATCGATTTAAAATTTCAGTATTTCCATAGTCAATGTATCTCACCAGACACTGGGTGGGGGGGAATGAAACAAATACTAATATGGAACTAAGATTAAATATTTCAAAGAAACCACCAATTTGCTGCTTTCTATTAATTACCTATAAATCGAAATGGCAATACCTTAAATTAACAAACAAGCTCAAGCAATATCTTCAAAATAAGGAAAATTCATAGTCAGTGAAAACCCAATGATTTCTATATTTGGTACCAAACAGTACTATTTGGCCTTCTTCAAAAAAAAAAAAAAAAAAACTGGTATTACGTAAACACTAATCTATGAAGCTTTTAGCACTCTCCTACCTGGAATGTTAAAATCAATCAACATTCTTAAATTCAAGTTGAAAAGACAGGAAAAGTTATGAAACTTCCTGTGATAAAATTAAACCTACTCTAGCAATTAGACCTTGGAAATTAATCAAATTCACCTTCACCTCCAGCTCTGTATCTGTTTAAAAAAAAAAAAAAAGGTTATCAAAAGGTCAAAGGCCATCTTGCTTCTTAATTTAAAAAGTTAAAGCCAAATCAAAAGCAAATACAAAAATAGCATGTACAGTTTTCAAGGGAAAGGTCTATTAGAAAGGTTTAGTTCATTAAGATAAACCATTATCTTTGCCAGCAATGAAAAGTGAAATTTTTAAAAAGATATTCGAACTATTACTCAAATTGTTTCATGTAGCATCTCCTTATTACACAAATAAAAATATTTATAAAAAATATATATATATATTATAAAACATTTCAAATCCAGGAAAACCACCATTGAAAAAAAAAAAAAAAAAAAAACAGTAAAGGAAAGAAAGCCTAAAGAGAGGCTTTGACACAGCTTGCAATGTGCACTTGCCACCAAACAACTATTCAGAATCTCTGCTCCACAAATCACATTAAAAAATCTCCCACATGCCCTGGCCGGTTTGGCTTAGCGGTTGGAGCATCGACCTGCGGTAGAGAGAGACCTGGGTTCGGTTCCCGCTAAGGGCATGTACCTCGGTTGCAGTTTGTCCCCGGCCCTGGTTGGTCGTGTGGGTGGCAGCCACTTGATGTGTCCCTTTCACGTCGATGTTTCTCTCTCTCTCTCTTCCTCTCTCTCCCTCCCACTCTATCTGAACAAAAAATGGAAAAATGTCCTCGGGTGAGGATAAAAAAAAAAAAAATCTCCCACAAATTCAAAATAATAACTAAACACAAAGAAAATTCATCACATTTAATCATGCAGGAGAAAACTGCAAGCCAATCTTCATTATTAACAACATGTACATCAACTAAGTAAAAGATAAACATAACTTCAGGATCAATAAAATGTTCTCCTACTCAATCTTAATAAAATGATGTTTTCAAAGTTGCCCAGCAATAATCAAACATAATTATTCAGAACTGAGGTACAGCCCTAGCCGGTTTGGCTCAGCGGTTAGAGTGTCGGCCTGCGGTACAGAGAGACCCGGGTTCGGTTCCCGCTAAGGGCATGTACTTCGGTTGCAGTTTGTCCCCGGCCCTGGTTGGTCGTGCGGGTGGCAACCACTCGATGTGTCCCTTCACATCGATGTTTCTCTCTCTCTCTCTTCCTCTCTCTCCCTCCCGCTCTGTCTGAACAAAAAATGCAAAAAAATGTCCTCGGGTGAGGATAAAAAAAAAAAGAACTGAGGTACAAAAAAACAATTAGTCACCAAAAATAATTTACTCTATTCTTGGATAATCTGGAGTGATTATGCGACAACTTAAATTCAGAAGAATATTCCTGAATCTGATCTGGATTTTTTAAAACAATTCATTTCTTTTGTATTCACTAGGTAAAAAAAATGTATGTTTTCATATATTTATAAGTTCATTGTACCAGATCTTATTATTACTATGAATTAGCAATGAAGGGATAAATAAGCATCAAATTTTAGAACCAGAATAAATATTCCTCAGGGAAAAAAAAATTAACATTTATTCCTGCCTTTTCATCACTGATGATTTTCAGTATTTTGCATCTGTACCAACATTTATCTTCAGAAAATAATCCACCATAAATCTACAAAGAGAAAAAAAAGTGAAATTATTTGGAATTTTAACTAATCAAAGCATGCTAAGTAGGTAATAGTGGTTAGCACTTATTAAGCACTTACTACATGTCAATAAGTATTTCATATATAACTAATTTTATTCTTACAACAACCCTATGAGGCAGGTACTTACTTTGTTTTCACCATTATACACCTAAAGTCATAAGCTAGTAAACTGCAGAACCAGAATTCAAACTGAAGCAATCGGACTACACAGTCCATTATGCTATTCTGCCTCTCCAAAAAAAAGGTGGGGGAATTGGGAGCAGGAGAAGATAAAAAACAGACAACTCAAAAAGGTGGCACAAATTAGTGTTTTCATGTTCTCTGGCGATAAATGCACCATATTCACTGCAGTATTATTTACAATAGCTGATGTATGGAAGCAACCTAGATGTTCATCAATACATGAACAGATAAGAAGATGTGGTACACATATACAATGGAATATGACAAGCCATAAAGAAATAATGAAATCTTGCCATTTACAATAACATGGATGAACCTAGAGGGTATTATGCCAAGTGAAATAAGTCAGACAAAGACAAATACCATATAATTTCACTTATATATGGAAACTAAAAATCCAAACAAACCAGGAACAGACTCATAGATACAGAATAAACTGATAGTTGCAGCGGTTGGAGAGGAATGGGCAAAAATTGTGAACGGGATTAAGAAGTACAAACTTCCACCTGGCCGGTGTGGCTTAGTGGATTGAGCATCGTCCCAAGGGCTGAAGGGTCCCAGTTCAATTCTCAGTCAAGGCACATGCCCAGGTTGCAGGCTCAATCCCCAGAAGGGGACGTGCAGGAGGCAGCCAATCGATGTTTCTCTCTCACTTTGATGTTTCTCTCTCTCCCCCACTTCCTCTCTAAAAAATCAATAAAAACATTTAAAAAGTACAAACTTCCAGTTATAAAATAAATAAGTTACAGGGATGTAACATATGGCATAGAAAATAGAGTCAGCCCTGGCCTGTTTGGCTCAGTGGTTAGAGCATTGGCCCGCAGACCTGAGAGTACTGGGTTCAGTTCCCCCTAAGGGCACGTACCTCAGTTGCAGTTTGTCCCTGGCCCCAGTTGGGGTCGTGTGGGTGGCAACCACTCGATGTGTCTCTCTCACATTGATGTTTCTCTCTCTCTCTCTTCCCCCCTCTCTCCTTCCTGCTCTATTTGAAGATACATGCAAAAAATGTCTTCGGGTGAGGATTAAGAAAAAATAATAAAAATAAAATAAAGAAAATAGAGTCAATAATAACCTAACTTTATACAGTGACAGATAGTTACTAGACAATCATGGTGACCACTTACTTCATTAAGCAATATAAATGTTAAATAGCTATATTGTACATCTGAAACTAATATATTGTATGTCAACTATACTCTAGTTAAAAAACACACACACAAGCATCAAACACTTGAAATCACGCTGCTTTAATGTATGAAGATATAACTGATTAAATTAATTGCTCTTAAAACATAAATATTCCAAGTACATGCCATTTAAAGCTAATTCTTAACTACAGTGGGATCCATAAGTCCTACCAGCCAAGAAAGGTTTTTATATTTTTTACTTTGTATATAAGTTTAGGGCTAATTAAAAAAAAAAAAAGCAAGCCCTGGCCAGTTTGGCTCAGTGATTGGAGCATCACCCCATGGTCCAGAGAGACCCGGGTTCAGTTCCACTAAGGGCACATACCTCGGTTGTAGTTTGTCCCTGGCTCCGGTTGGGGTTGTGCAGGAGACAGCCACTTGATGTGTCCCTTTCACATCGATGTTTCTCTCTCTCTCTTCCTTTCTCTCCCTCCCACTCTATCGGAACAGAAAATGGAAAAATGTCCTCGGGTCAGGACAAAAAAAAAAAGTTTAGAGCTATTAAATGGATAAAATTAAGTCAGATAATATCCTTAAATACCAAACTTTCATTTATTTTAAGTTATTTTAATTCAATTATATTTAATAAAAGAACAAAGAGAAAAATTTACATACTTAAGTCAATTTCTCAACCTCAGAACCACTAACATTTGAGACAGGATAATCTTTGCAGGCAGGGGTGTAGGGATATTGGTTGTCCTGTCCATTGCAAGATGTTTAGCAACATCCCCCTTGCCTCTACCTACAAGATACCCATAACACACCCTCCAGTTGCGACAACCAAAAAGTTCTCCCAACACTGCCAAATGTCTCCTGGGAGTGCAGAATACAAAATCTCTCCAGGTTGGTGATCACTTTAAATCATTCATTCTCAATGGAGAAAATATCCCCAAGGGAGTTAAAACTGGTTCCTGATGGGTGAGGAGGCATCGTAGATATTACAATGGTTTGCAGTCCTCCAAAGTTCAACCCTAACTGACAATATAAACTGATAACCAGTTTATCTGTGATGTTCACATGTCTTCGAGGAAAGAGAGCCCTTAGGGAAAATTGCCTTAGAAGGGCATGATGAAAAAGAGGTTGAGCAATACTGTTTTAAGTGACAGTGTAAAATTAATTTTAAGTGTATCACTCTGAACTAGGTCAAATTCACAGATTTTAAAGCAAAAGGAACACACCATGTAAAACTAAAAATCCTCAACTCCCCAAAGCAACAAAGTACAAATCAATCCAGACATACAAATAGATATCTACCAAGGTAAACACTACAAAGAATAGGTGTGTTCAATTAGCACTTGGCTCTGGTTCCCTTGGCCAGCATTCAACTGGAGGGCAAGAGAGAGCACGAATGGCATGGTGCTCTTTCCCAACCACCTCACTTCACTTTTCAGCAAGCAATCAGGTTTAGTAGCAAAAATAGCTGATAATCTACAGTCCTTATTCAATTTCAAATTCTGCAAAAGGTCACATTATCTTTAGTTAAGACTCTGTAGTAATATACTGATAAAATAAACAACTGGATATAAGGCAAGTAATAGAAATGGTATATCATTACAACCCAGTCTAAGTAAAGATGGGGATACTTGTATCCAAGAATAGAGCTGGGACCCAACCAACTTGAGGAATCTGAAGTTATCATAATACAAGCCTATCCCAGACAGATTTATTTGTCTTTAGAACATAGTCCCATTGTACCTGGTACCAATCTTCTCAAGAAACACTTAATCACTAAGGAAAATTTACAAAGTATAAGCCATTCATGGATAATCAGAGATGACTGAGTAATCATTTATAAGTCTTTGACACTTGTTAAAATTTTTTGTTAAGTAATTTATTTTGCACTCAACAGAGGAAAAGCAGGTATCTCTAATTTTTGACACTATTTAGCATAGTCACAGACTATAAGAATGCTTTAAAAAACCTAAAAACTTTACAAATTGCATTACCTTATTCATTCTGATGCTCAACTCCAAACTACATTGCTTCTTTCCCTCTAAATTTCTTCTTTTCACACATTTTTACGTATGACATTGGGATTTTAATTATTTTAAAATAAAACTGATAGACATGTTATTAGAAGAAAATCAAAGTATATTCAAAAGGGTAAAGAATAAGACTTCCTTCACAACTCTCTTCAACATGCACTCCCTGAAAATAATTTTACACTTTGTAAAATTAATGTTACACACACACTAGGAAATATATGTTTATACATTTACACAATAGGCTCATTTTACACACACTATTTTGCACCTAATTCCATATCAAAATATAGAGATCTACCTCCCTCACTTAAATAACCTGGGCTTTGAGCTGGGTAAGACAAACAAGGCACCCAGCATACAAAATTCTATTAAAGAGGCACTCACTCTGAGGTACCAACCCTGCACGTGCGTAAGTGCCTCCTTATGTTTCACACAAGGACTCTACTTTGTTCACCAATGTACATAGTGCCTAGTACAAAGCAGACAGTCCATAGTATTTTTGAAAGAATAAACTTACTATGACTATAGTTTATACGTATTCTAAAATTTTGCCTCTTCCTTTCAAATATCCAACAATTTCAAAAACTAAAAAATTTAAGATATAGGAAATATTAACATGACAGATGGAATAATTATATCCAATAATATGTCTCACCTTCTTTAGATCAAAATTCCCAAAAACTGAATTGGCATTAGGACAAACTTCAGACAGTGAGCAACCAATCTTCATAATATCCTTATTTCTACTGATATTCTAGAAGGAAGAACAGATATAGTATGATTCAGTAAAATAACACTTGATAGTGTTACCAATTAAAGGTTGTACTAAGTATAATACTTAAAAGACTCTGGAGCATTAGAAATTAAGTCAAATTCTTATGTCAATATTTTTTCATAATTCAAGTAAGTTCTTTATAAGAAATGGGACTAGGCTATAGAAAACTTTTACTTCCCAATAAATTCAAATTACTTGGAATTCAAACCAAGCTACCAGATATTATTAGATCATATGAAGATGTAAGTTTTAAACAACTGTCCCTGGATTTTACTTTAGATCAAATTCTAATTGTTCAAAACATATAATATTTTGATCTAATGACATGAGTCTTCTCGTTTTTTGTATAAACGAAATGTATATAAATAATTCCAAAATGTATACATTCCTCTGTACACAAATAATGTAATCTAGTTAGTAAATTCATTTCTTATAGGGTCATGGGTTAACAATTTGAAACTACTTTAGGTAGATACTAGGATATATGGTAAATAATGAGAGCAGGGAGAAAGAAATTACAAATAAGGAAGGCTAAATAAACCTATAGCATTAGAACTAGAAGGTATCAGAATGAAGTTATAATGTGTGTGTGTGTGTGTCTGTGCGTGCACACACGTATGTGCATTATATGTTTGTGTGTATTCATGCATATAGGAAAAAGAGAGAGAGAATTATAGATGTGTATATGAGTGGGTTTTTATACATACACATCTTTTCTAGCTCTGTATGCTGAGGGCCTAGAAGCAATGACACTTCGGTAGCAAAAAAAAGAAGAAGAAGAAGAAGAATGGGGATGTGTTTAAAGGACAATAGGCAATGTGAACAATCTCCTAGTGGCCAAAGCTGCAACAAATTAACCATAAAATAAATAATGATAGTATTTAAATTATATCCCTCAGACTATATACCCACTGTCCATATTAATATAAGTCATCAAGCAAATGGAGAACAGACAGCTCTCCATTAAAGAATTCCAAGAATTCCAATTAATGAACTTATACGCATGTATGCATGAACAGTGGACATGGACAACAATCTGGGGAAGGGGCAGGGAGGGGAGAGGGAGGGGGGAATCAGTGGGGGAAAAAAGGAGAATCATCTGTAACAAAAATTAATCAATAAAAAAATAAATAACATAAAAACAATTTAAAACCACTGAAGAAAAAAAACAAACAAACAAAAAAAAGAATTCCAACTAATAAATGTAAATGGAATGAGGGAAACAGCAAGTCATCATTAGGTAAGCACCATATTAACAAATAATAAAATTTGTGGGTGAAACATTGAAGAGAAACAAGATTAGTCTCAATATATCTCCCTCTAAAACATTTATTAATTCAAAAGAAAAAACAGTAACTTCACAGTTAAGAAACCCAGCAGTTACTACTGTTAACCAAGTGGATCAAGGTTAATGTCGTCAATAATGAAATATAGCAACATCATGAACCCCCAATATGATGCACTGAACAGGACACAACATCACTTATGCAATATTTCTGCCGACCTATGAGAAACCATCAAGCAAATTCAAACTGAGGGATACTCTATGAAATAACTGACCAGTGTCCCATGGACTAAGAGGTCCTGGTTTGATTCCCAGTCAGGGCACATTCCAGGTTGCAGGCTCAATCCCCAATAGGGGGCATGCAGGAGGCAGCCAATCAATGTATCTCTCTCACACCTAGGTTTCTCTCTCTCTCTCTCCCTTCCTCTCCTTCTCTAAAGAAATCAATGAAAACTTTATTTTTTTAAAGCCCTGGACTTACATCACACACAAGAATAAACTCAAAAGGGATAAAAGACTTAAATGTGACTCGTGAACCCATAAAAATCCTAGAAGATACTGTAGGCAACTAAATTTCAAACATTATACGCAGCAGAATTTTCACTGATACATCACCTAAGGCAACAGAAACAAAAGAGAAAATGAACTCATGGGACTACATCAAACTCAAAGCTTCTGCACAGCAAAAGAAACCACCGCCAAAATGAAAAGGCAACCCACTCTATGGGAGAGCATCATTGCCAATGATATACCAGATAAGGGGTTAATTTCCAAAAAATATAGAGTGCTCATACAGTTCAACAAAAGGAAGACAAAGAACCCAATTAAAAAATGGGCAGAGGACTCTTATTTAACATTGTACTGGAAGTCTTAGCCACAGCAATCAGACATGAAGAAAAAATAAAAGGGATCCAAATTGGAAAGGAGGAAGTGAAACTGTCATTATTTGCAGATGACATGATATTGTACATAGAAAACCCTAAAGACTCCATCAAAAATCTATTAGACTTAATAAATGAATTTGGCAAAGTAGCAGGATACAAAATTAACGTCAAGAAATCGACGGCATTCTTGTACACCAATGATGAACTCACAGAAAGAGAAACTGAAAAAACAATCCCATTTACCATCGCGCCAAAAAAATTACGATACCTAGGAATAAACTTAACCAAAGAAGTAAAGGACCTATTTGCAGAAAACTACAGGTCATTGAAAAAAGAAATAGAGGAAGATATAAAAAAGTGGAAGCACATACCCTGTTCATGGATTGGAAGAATTAACATCATTAAAATGTCCATACTACCCAAAGCAATCTATAGATTCAATGCAATCCCCATCAAAATACCAACGACATATTTCATAGAACTAGAACAAATACTTCAAAATTCATATGGAACCAAAAAAGACCCAGAATAACCACAGCAATCTTGAAAAAGAAGAACAAAGTAGGTGGGATCACAATACCAGATATCAGGTTATATTACAAAGTGACTATAACCAAAACAGCCTGGTACTGGCACAAGAACAGGCATATAGACCAGTGGAACAGAACTGAAAACCCAGAAATGGACCGAAGGCAATACGCTCAATTAATATTTGACAAAGGTGGCAAGAGCATACAGTGGAGTAAAGACAGCCTCTTTAATAAATGGTGTTGGGAAAATTGGACAGCTACATGCAAAAAAATGAAACTAGACCATCAACTTACACCATACACAAAAATAAATTCGAAATGGATAAAAGACTTAAATGTGACCCGTGAATCCATAAAAATTCTAGAAGAAAATGTAGGCAACAAAATTTCGGACACCATACGGAGCAGAATTTTCACTGATACATCACCTAAGGCAACAGAAATAAAGGAGAAAATGAACACATGGGACTACATCAAACTAAAAAGCTTCTGCACAGCAAAAGACACAATCATCAAAATGGAAAGGCAACCCACTGTATGGGAGAACATCATTGCCAATGATGTATTAGATAAGGGGTTAATCTCCAATATATATAGAGTGCTCATACAACTCCACAAAAGGAAGACAAAGAACCCAATTAAAAAATGGGCAGAGGAGCTGAATAGACACCTCTCCAAACAGGACATACAAATGGCCAAAAGACATATGAAGAAATGCTCAACATCACTAATCATCAGAGAGATGCAAATTAAAACAACAATGAGGTATCACCTCACACCTGTCAGAATGGCCGCCATCAACAAATCATCAAACAACAAGTGTTGGCGAGGGTGTGGAGAAAAGGGAACTCTAATACACTGCTGGTGGGAATGCAGACTGGTGCAGCCGCTATGGAAAACAATATGGTGCTACCTCAAAAAATTAAAAATTGAACTTCCATTTGACCCAGTGATCCCACTGCTGGGAATATACCCTAAGAAGCCTGAAACACCAATCAGGAAGAATATATGTACCCCCATGTTCATAGCAGCACTATTTACAATAGCTAAGATCTGGAAACAGCCCAAGTGTCCACCAGTAGACGAATGGATAAAAAAGTGGTGGTACATATACACAATGGAGTACTATGCAGCGGTAAGAAAGAAAGATCTCTTATCCTTTGAGACGACATGGAGGGACCTGGAAAGTATTATCCTAAGTGAAAGAAGCCAAACAGAAAAAGACAAATACCACATGATCTCACTTATATACGGAATATAATGAACATAACAGTCTGAGGAATACAGTAGACCCAGACACATGAAAGTAGGGCACAGACTGACATCCCTCAGAAGAGGGGATGGGGGGGGGGGGTGGGAAGAGATAAACCACAGAACTTATATGCATGTATGCATGACCAATGGACATGGACAACTAAGCCAGGAACGGGGCGGAGGTGGGGTGGGGTGGGGGGTGCCAATGGGGTAAAAAGGTAAAATATCTGTAACAAAAAAATAAATAAAAATTCATATAAAAATAAATAAATAAATAAAAAATAAAAGGAAAATAAAATTAAATTAAATTAAAATTAAAAAATTTTAAAAAAATGGGCAGAGGAACTAAATAGACACCTCTCTAAACAGGACATACAAATGGCCAAGAGACATATTAAGAAATGCTCAACATCACTAATCATCAGAGAGACGCAAATTAAAACAACAATGAGGTATCACCTCACACCTGTCAGAATGGCCACCATCAACAAATCATCAAACAAGTGCTGACGAGGGTGTGGGGAAAAGGGGACTGACTCTAGCACACTGCTGGTGGGAATGCAGATTGGTGTAGCCACTATGGAAAACAATATGGGTTACCTCAAAAAATTAAAAATTGAAGTGCCATTTGACCCAGTGATCCCACTTCTAGGAATATACCCTAAGAAGCCTGAAACACCAATCAGAAAGACTATGTACCCCATGTTCATAGCAGCACTGTTTACAACAGCTAAGATCTAGAAACAGCCCAAGTGTCCAGCAGACGAATGGATAAAAAAGCTGTGGTGCATATACACAATGGAATACTGTGTAGCTGTAAGAAAGAAAGATCTCTTATCCTTTGAGACAACATGGAGGGACCTGGAGAGTATTATCCCAAGTGAAACAAGCCAAGCAGAGAAAGACAAATATCACATGATCTCACTTATTTGTGGAATATAATGAACCTAACAGTCTGAGGAACAGGGTAGACCCAGAGACGTAGAAGTAGGGTATAGACTGACAACCAGGGGGAAGAGATAAACCACAGAACTTATATGCATGTATGCATAACCAATGGACATGGACAACAAAACTGGAGACGGGGTGGGGAGGAGCGTGTCAATGGGAAAAAAGGAGAAATATCTGTAACAAAAATAAATTAATAAAAAAATAAAAAGACACATTTCCTAACTTTTTTAAGTGTGTTCAAATTTCTACAGGGGCCTTAACTTCATGGCTAAAATATGTGGTTAGTCAAGTATGGCCTCAGACACCTGTTTTGGTAAATAAAATTTTAATAGATCACAGTTACAGCTCTTTGTTTATGTACTGTCTATGACTGCTTCTGCACTCTGATGGCAGAGTTGCTAAAACTGAACAGTTCCAACACAGACTCTGTCTGTATTTTAAGGTTTGTATATATAAACCACAAACCTTAAAACATTTACTATCTAATTTTTTACAGAAAAAGTTTACTGACACCAGATTTCAAAAGCTTAGTATGAAAAAAATAAAAATACCTTGTTAGCCCTGGCTGGTGTAGCTCTGTGGTTAGAGCATCAGCCCGCACACTGGAGGGTCATGGGTTTGATTCCTGGGTTACAGGTTTGATCACCCACCCCAGCTGGGGCACATGTAGGAGGCAACCTATCAATGTGTCTCTCTCACATCAATGTTTCATCAATGTTTCATCTCTTTCTCTCCCCCGCCCTTCACTCTCTCTAAAAACCATGGAAAAAATATCCTCAGGTGAGGATTAACAAAAATTTGTGCTGATTACATTCTGAAATGACATTCTGAATATTTTGAGTAAAATAAATTAAAATTGATTTGTCCTGTTTACTTTTACTTCATATGTGTCTGCTAAATTTTAAATTACTCATGGTTCACATACTTTTGCTGCACAGCTTTGGTCTAGAAAATCTTATTTAAACTAATAAATGCCACATACCAAAAATAAAAAATATATTTTAAAAAGCCCAGGCCAGTTTGGCTCAGTGGTTGGCGCATAGGCCTGCGGACCAGAGTCCCGGGTTCGGTTTCCACTAGGAGCACATACCAAAAACAAAAAATAAAATAAACAAACTAATAAATGCTGTTCCTATATAATGAGCTTAAACATAATTTATCATTCAACCTCGGACACTGTTGAGAGTGACACAGATGCTATTAATACAAAGGGCATAGAACCAGAACACATGGGCCCTTTAGAAAATACATGCATAAGCAGAAATACAAATTTGCCACAAGTTTTCTATGAATGGTGCCCTTCTCCAATATATTTTCTATAGAGATTTAAGAACTGTGAATCAGCCCTGGTCAGTTTGGCTCAGCAGTTAGAGCGTCGGCCTGAGGTCCAGAGAGACCCAGGTTCAGTTCCCACTAAGGGCATGTACCTCAGTTGCAGTTTGTCCCCGGCCCTGGTTGGGTCGTGTGAGTGGCAGCCGCTCGATGTGTCCCTTTTATGTCGATGTTTTTCTCTCTCTCTCCCTCCCACTCTATCTGAACAAAATATTGAAAAATGTCCTTGGGTGAGGATATTAAAAAAAAACAAAAAAAAAAAACAACTGTGGATTAATCACATTCTTCTATAACTTTTCTTCTCATAAATTCTATTTCTCACATTACCAATTCACTCCACCCCCACAAAAAGGAATTCTCATGCTGTAGGAAGTATAGAGAAATATCATTCCTTTCCCTCCATGTGTAGTTCATAAAATTAAAAATTAGTGAGTATATATGTTAATTAGAGGAATCCACCATCTTAAATTCTGGAACTCATGCACTTTGGTGCCTGGCTTTGTATTTAAACAGAGTAAACTTATCCGACTTGAAGCCTTGCAATAGAAACAGTAATGTTTCATCACTGCTTCCAATTTTGCAATGATAAAGATACTGTATCTCAAATTCAAAATTAAGCCATTAGAAAAAAATGAGATTTTTAAACTTAGTATCTCTTTCAAGAAACAATCTTATAAAATATCACTAGATGGAGCTGTAACTTCACAAATAAAACAGTTTCTCAGCATCTTCAGTATTTTATGCAGTCTAGATCATTGGTGTAAAATTGAGTGTAACTCTGAACCACAATTACATTCTTACTATGACCAGTCTACTCATAGCAGGTATTAAGTTCCAGCTGTAGCCATTTGTCTTCTAATAATGCCTTGTATTAAATGACTGTCAATAAAAATAAGAAACTGAGAATGAGAAAATTTAAAAAATGAGAAATAAGAAATTTTACAATTATATATATATATATATATATTTTTTTTTTTTCAGGGATTTTTATATTTGTTTTTGTTGAGGAAGACCTGTGTTAGTAGAGGAAAGGGTGGGAGAGGAAATCAACCAGGTTGCTATTTACCTGGGCCCAAAATGTTACTGCATCTTCCACATGACTTCCAACCACATCTTCAACTAAAATCAAATCACAATGCAAAGAAAATTAGGAATTAATCAAGGTCATCTAGTTTTTACATCCAAAAATAATTTTTAGTGTCAGTACCTTTGTCAGTACCTTTGTTGTAATGTGTATCTTCATCCATTTGGGCAATTCCTGAAAAACTAAAACAATGCAATACCTTGAATTAGGTTCTAATAATCTGTCCATTAACAGTGAATAAAGACTAAACCTAATGTTCAAAATCCTACAAGTATGTTTTGCCCTAAATAAAGTTATCAAAATTCAAACTCTATACTAAAAGACCTAAAAAATATTTGTTTAATAATTAATTCTTTTGTTTTAGTATATTATATTTTGCAATTTCCTACACAAACACCATCTTTGACATTATCTCTTTATCCAAACTTATACAAATGTACACAAAAGGGGATAATTCATGCATATTTTGATCACTTACATAAATCACTTCATAACAATGTGTATATTCTTTTTAAATAATTGATGCTCTTGTATGCATAACCAATAAATGTAGACAGCAATGCTGGGGGGAGGAGGAATTGGGAGGAAGGTGTCGGTGGAGGGGGGGAACATCTGTAACAAAAATAAATTTTTAAAAATTGCAAAAAATAATAAAAAATTTATACTATAAAAAAATAAAATTGAACCCTTCCCAAAACAAGAGTAGGACTGGCTGGTGTGGCTCTGTTGGAGCATCATTCCATACACGGAAAGGTTTCGGGTTCAATTCCCAGTCAGGGCACGTACCTAGGTTTCGAGTTCCATCCCCGGTGGCACACATATGGGAGGCAACTGATCAATGTTTTTCTCTCGCTCTCTCTCTCTGAATCTCAATCTCTCCTTTCCCCTCTCTCTTAAAAAAAAAAAAAAAATCAATAAACATATCCTCAGGTGAGAAATAAAAAAATAATAATAAACAAAAAGAAATACTACAAATATATATAGAACAAATGCTTCAGAATGGTAATGAATTTTATTTAAAATGCACAGTGGTTTCTGTTTTCGAAGATACCCTGCAATTAAAGACTTGCAAAATAAATCAAATTTTGCCCATTACTTCAAAAATAATTTTTATTACATAATATACTTTCCCAACTGCAAAATATTTCAAAATAAAGACCTACCAGTTTATCATTTTATCCTTACCACACTTGAATATTGCACTTTACATGCATAAATGTTAGTTCTTCCAAGGAAACTGAAAATACAGACTTAAGGACTTTAAAAGTTATCTAAGCCCTGGCTGGTTTGGCTCAACCGTTAGAGCGTCGGCCTGAGGTCCAGAGAAACCAGGGTTCAGTTCCCGCTAAGGGCATGTACCCCGGTTGCAGTTTGTCCCGGGCCCTGGTTGGTCGTGCGGGTGGCAGCCACTCGATGTGTCCCTTTCATGTCGATGTTTCTCTCTCTCTCTCTCCTCTCTCCCTCCCACTCTATCTGAACAAAAAATGGTAAAATGTCCTCAGGTGAGGATAAAAAAAAAAAAGTTATCTAAGAACATTACTATACCCAAATTTAAAATGCTCTCTGAACTAGGAAGAGAAAAAAGTTACCTGTGTCATGGATGGAAAAAAAGATTAAAAAAATTTTAATCTTATTCTTCCAGCTTTAGTTAAATTAGAACAGCTTAAAAAAAATTTTTTTTTTCACTTTGCTGGGTGTGGCTCAGTGGTTGAGCGCTGACCATGCACCAAGAGGTCACCGGTTGGATTCCCAGTCAGGGCACATGCCCAGGTTGTGGGCCAAATCCCCAGTGAGGGACATGCAGGAGGCGGCCAATCGATGTTCTCTCTCAACCATGTTTCCATCTGTCTCTCCCTCTCCCTTCCTCTCCCTCTAAAACTCAATAAACAAAAAATAAAAATAAAAAAATTTTTCACATACACTAAGCAGTATCAAAACATGTTCAAAACAAGGATTCTTCCTCTAATATTGGTTCAATTGAGCAAAAACATTGCAAACCCAAGTTGGAATTCTTTAAGACCTTGGTTTCAATTTAGTAAAAATGAAAATGTTTACTTTGGAAATCCCCCAGACACCTAAGAAGCTATTTCTAGAATAGTTTTAAAATCGTATTTCCAATGGAGTCCAAACGACGTTTCCGCGACGACTGCGAAGGAACTCTCGCTGCACCCACTTTCCGCAAACCTGGATACCAATGGCACTTCCAACCCTCCACGGTGAGCCCAGGTCGCCCTGGACAACTATTTCGAGATATTTTGAAATTCAAATGACACAGAAGAGAGAACTCCACCGTCTTCACCGAGGGCCCGAGTTATCTGCAAGCCGGTTTCGGCTCTTGGCCCGGTACTCCGAACTGGGTGCCTGGCGCCCTGGGAAGTAGGCCGGCGGCTCGAAGGCGGAGGAAGGCCAGGAAGTGGGCCTCGCCACCCTCAGCGACCTAACCGGTAACCAGGGGTGAAACCAGGGTCCTGGAAGTGACCACCATCGAACCTACCAAAAGGACTACTACTGACCTCACCCTTTCCGCCACAGAATCCCTAGGAAAGTGTCCCCAGCCCCACATGCTGGGCCCTCAGCCCTCTTCCCGCCACCACTGCTCACCCTCGGCCGGCCGTCGCGCAGGCGCAGAGACTTACCGCGCGAGCTTCGGCCGCTGGGACTCCTCGGGGCCCCTGCGCACAACGCCCTGCGCCATCACCCGGCTGGGGCGGCTGCCTCGCTCACGTAGCCGAGGTGGGGGTGGCGCACGCTGGGCGGGGCCACGCACGCGCAGGGTGGGGCGGGGCGGTGGTTACCTCTTACCTGCCGGTAAAGGCAGGTTCCTTTGAGGAGGCTTCAAATAATGTAAGGTAGTGGCGTGAATTTCGTGCTCTTTCCTAATTTGTTCACAGTGATTCAATTTTTTAAAAATCTCTATTGTTGAGAGTATTACAGATGTTCCCCCCTCTTTTTTCTCCCATTGCCCCCCTCCTCCCAGTCCTACCCTGCCCCAGGCCTTCACCACCCTATTGTCTGTGTTCAAGGGTATTGCATAAATGCATATAAGTTCTTTGGTTGATCTCTTCCGCCCCACCCCCTCTTCTCTTTGAGATTTGTCAGTCTGTTCCCCACTTCCATGTCTCTGGGTGTATTTTGTTCATCAGCTTTGTTCATTAGATTCCACATATAAGTTAGATCATGTGATACTTGTCTTTCTCTGAATGGCTTATTTCACTTAGGGTAATACTCTCCAGGTCTTCTCAAAGGGTAATAAATCTTTCTTTTATACAGCTGCATTGTATTCCATTGTGTAGATGTACCACAGCTGTTTTACCCACTCATCTACTGATGGGTGTGCTGGCCTGCTCATATCACCTCGCCCTGATTAAATAATACAAAAGGCCGACTGTGGAGCTTTCAGAGGCAAACTGAGGAAGTACCAGCTGGCCTGGCACTCCTCTAAGCGAATTTGTCCTCTAAGCGAATTTGTTATTTTTTAGAACTTAGAAAATAGAGTGAATAGCAGGACAACCCTGACTGTAGATGTGTGCTTACGCAGTTCCCTCCTGCCTCAGCTCCTTCCCACCTCCGTTCCCTCCCACTTATTGCCAACTGCCTCCACTTCTGTAGTTGCTTACTTGCTTGCTCTCCCCCAAGGCCAACAAGAAATGCCAGTTGCAGAAATTTGTAACAAGCCCCCTATAAAATAAAAATGTAGCTGAAAGTTGGGGCTGATCTCTGAGAACTCGGGACTTGCTCTCTATTTGGCTTTAATTTGGCTCTGGTGGTCTCAGTTCTCTGGTACCACAATGGGCACTTGGGCTGTTTCCAAGTCTTAGCTATTGTGAATAGCACTACTATGAATGTAGAGGTGCATATATTCTACCTGACTGGTGTTTCAAGCTTCTTAGGATATATTCCTAGGAGTGGGATCACTGGGTCAAACGATAGTTGACTGTTTAATTTTTCTGAGGAAATTACATACTACTTTCCGTAGTGATTGTATCAGTCTGCAACCCCACCAGCAGTGTTCCCTTTTCTCCACATCCTCACCAGCACTTGTTTGTTGATTTATAAATAGTTGCCATTCTGGCAGGTGTGAGGTAATAACCTCATTGTCATTTTAATTTACATCTTTCTGATGATTAGTGACTGAGCGCTTGTTCATATATCTCTTGGCCATTTCTGTGTCCTGTTTGGAGAAGTGTCTATCCAGGTCCTCTGCCCAATTTTTTTTTAATGTTTTTATTGATTCTTTAGATAGAGAGGAAGGGAGAGGGAGAGACAGACACATTGAACATCAGTTGGCTGCCTGCCTCCTGCACACCCCAGACATGTGCCCTGACCAGGAATTGAATAGGTAACCTCTTGGTGCATGGGACAATGTTCCACCCACTTAGGCCATTTGAATGTCCTATTTGGAGAAATGTCTATTTTGGTCCTCTGCCCATTTTTTAATTGGATTGTTTGTCTTCCTTTTGTTTAGTTGTATGAGTACTTCATATATTTTGGAAATTAACTCCTTATCAGATGTATCATTGGCAGATACCTTCTCCCAAATAGTGGGTTCCATCTTCATTTTGATGCTGGTTTCTTTTGCTGTGCACACACTTTTTAGTTTGTAGTCCCATTTATTTTTTTTCTTTTGTTTCTCTTGTCCTAGGTGATGTATCAGTGAAAATTCTGCTACATGAAATTTTGCTGCCTATGTTTTCTTCTAGGATTTTTATGGTTTAATGACTTACATTTAAGCCTTTTATCCATTTTGAGTTTATTCTTGTGTATGGTGTAAGTTGATGATTCAAATTTTAAAACAACAAAATTAGAAGAATCCCAACATCTTTTTTAAAAGACGGAAAGAAGAAAATTATGTTGGTAAAGAAAACGTGGTTTTCGAATTAGTAGCTTTACAAGCATTTCTCCACCCAGCCTCTATTTCTGATTGCATTGCAGCTTTTTCCACCACTTTAACAGAGGGTAGGGGGGGATTAATACTGCTTTTAACTCCTTGATTGAGATATAATTAACAATAAAGTGCAGGTATTAAAAGTGCACAATTAGAGCCAACATATTATACACTGTTTAAATCATACTCATAATCAAGAAAACAATCATTTCTTTTACCCAGAAAAAGTTTCCTTATGCCCCTTTATGGCTCTCCCACCTACCCCAAGTGACAGATTCTGCTTTTTGTCACCATACCTTACATACATTAGTTTGCATTTTCTACAATTTGATATTAATTGAAGTAATACAGTGTGTACGTTTTGTCTGGTTTCTTTCATTCAGCACAATAATTTTGAGATTCATCTATTTTGTCATATGTATGAATAGTTTGTTGCTATTCGTTGTTAAGTAATATTCCATTGCATGATTATAATACAGTTTATCTACTTTCTGGTAGACATTTGGATTGTTCCCAGTTTGAGATTGCTTTAAATAAAGTTGCTATGGATAATCAGGTGCCAGTATTTGTATGGGCATATGCTTTCATTTCTGTTGGTTAATATATAGAAGTAGAATGGTAGGGTCATATAGTTGTGTGTGTTTAACTTCTTAAGAAACTACTAAACTGTTCTACAAAGCAGTTTATTTTATATTCCCACCAACAGTGTCCAAGAGTTCTAATTGCTCTAAATCCTCACCATCATTTTATATGGTCAGTGTTTTTAAGTTTATGTATTTTATGTATAGTGGTATCTTTTTGTGGTTTTAATTGAATTTCTCTATTGGCTAAAAATATTGAATATTTTTTTGTTTATTTTCTATCTGTATAGCTCCTTAGGTGAAATGTCTGTTCATACTTCTTCCATTATTTGTTTTCTTGAGTTTTGAAGTTCTTTATATACTGTGGCTACAACTCTATCAGATTTGCAAATATTTTCTCCCAGTTTGTGACTTGTCTTTTCATTCTCAAAAAAGGGTATTTCAAAGAGCCTTTGATGAAGTCCAATTTATCAGTTTTGTCTTTTATGGATCGTGTTTTTATCTTGTATCTAGGAAGTCTCTGGCTAACCAAGAACACAAAAGATTTCTCCTATATTTTCTTCTAGAACTTTTACGTGTTTAGATTTTACATTTAGAATTAAAATCCTTTCTGAGTTGACTTTTATATAAAATGCAAAGCATTGTTTTTTACATATGAATATCCATGTCACTCTCTCCCATCAAGCCTTATATTCCACCCGTTGATCCAACACCATGTAGATTTACCCCAGACATAGTTACCCCAGACAATACATTTTAACTGGAACCAGCAATTCATTCAGAATGTGACCTATCCTTCTACAGGAAGGACTGAATTCCCCCCCTTAGGGTATGCTGAGACCAGATCCTAATGATCAGTTTGAAGTCAATGAGAGGTGGCAGGGGTGGGTATTGAGGAAGACAAGTGTCACCTTACAATGCAGATGCCTTAGGTAGAGTCTTTGCAGGATCTCCAGGCAAGCACAGGCTGCTCTCCTCTAGCAAAATGGAGGAGGCTGCTTCTGCCAATTCAGAAAGTTCAAAATCAGGCTCACCAACACAAATGTCCCCATCCATGATTCAGGGTTCTAGTCTTATGCTGTTGGCATGCTGAGTGTTGGAGATGATCGAGGCTGTGCATTGTTTGCTTTGCAGCCTTGCCACTTTAATACCAGATTTGGGCCAGTTGTCAGTGCAGATTGCGTGCATCTGCAGGAGATGAGACTTTCCTTAAAAGGTGCTGTGGAGGCATTCTGACATTGACAGCATGCCTTAAGTAGCTAACATGAACCTATGTCATTTTCCTTGTTCGGGTTTCTAAAGCAGCTAGCAATAGCTAATCAACACCTCTATTTTTAAAATTTCCGTTAGTCCCATTCCACTGTAATGCTACAGCTACTGTATAACCTAACTTGTGACCTTCCACCTGCACTTCACCCAAATCCACTACAGTAACTGTGATGCTACATGCCAGGAGTTATCACTACCCCACTTACCAACAGTATGGTGTCTTTATTGTTATCTGTCCAGTGAATGATCCAGTCATAGAATCCCATCCTCAAGTTTTGCTTTCGAAATGTGTTACTGGTACCCATCTTAGCCTGGGTGCACCACCCCCACCATCCCCACCCCTCGCCAACCAAAAGTAAAGCCTAAAACACATGTTTATGTATGGGTAATTTATTTGGGAGATGATCTCAGAGAACTTGTTTGTACACACAGACCCAAGGAAAAGTCCCAAGCCTGAAAGGAGGGCAGGGAAAGACCAAAGAAAGAGGCAAGCCACTTGAGTTTGGAAATTAACAGAGTTTATTCAGGGAAACTTATATACCGGGCACTCTTGGGCAGCTGCAAAATAAAGTGGATATTCTCCCTGCTGCTTGGCAGGCGCCAAAGAATTATATAGAAAAGGGCAGGATGGTTGGGGGCACTGGTATGTGATCAGTCCCAGGTGTGGGGAAAATGCCTTATATGTTTGCCCAGGTCAGGACAGCAACCTGTTCCAGGAACCAGCACGACATGGGACAAGGGAGAGGTACTGGTTTATGTTAGAAGGGAAGTATCGATTATGACCAGACAGTCTCTGAGAGGGTTTACGGGAAGCAATCTCTGTTCTTGCCCGTGTCCACCTTGTGGGTCTGCAGTGGTCACATCATGGAACAGTCTCTCCTCCACAGAACCAAAGGGAAGGAAGCAGGGAGTGGAAAGGGGAAAAAGAGAAAGCTAAAATAAGGATATATCATACAGTTGGCCACAATTTTTGGATAACTGAGGAAGCTTATGAAAGGCATCTCAAAATTGTCTTCCCAGCAGACAGAAGGGGAAGTATTCATCTATTGGCTTCCACCTCCCGTTAATCAAGGGTAGTCCCAAGGTCATTAACTCTTCCACATCTTTTATGCATGTATGATGCAGAGGGGTTCCAGTGGGCATCCCAAGCCACAATGTCAGGGATATCTAGAGTCACGACATGGCCCCCAGACAAAGTGCCATCAGATATCTTCCACATGAAGCTGACAGAAGCCTGCTCCGAGGAGTTTCACAGCAGTACTGGGGTATGAGGTAGCGCCAGGAAAATCTGAATTGCTGCACAAGAGTTGTCAATACCACTACATGCAAGGCATAGTTAACAAAACAACTTAAAAATCAGTAGATACCACTAGAAAATGATTATATAATTTTGAAATCATTTTTTATTTAAAAATATAAATCAACATTAAAAGTTTAAAAAATAAAAAAGTAAAGATTTTAATTTACTTTTTTGAATGAAACAGTGGCCCTTATATATTTGTTCAAAAATCTCAATAACATCTTTCATTTATTTGTTTATTTTTAATGTTTTTATTGATTGGAGAGTGAGAGGAAGGGAAAGGGAGACAGAGAAATGTCGATTTGAGAGAGAAACATCAATCAGCTGCCTCCCATAGGCATCCTGACTGGGGATCGAACCCACATCCTGGGAATTGAAGCGGTGACCTTTCAGTGCACAGGACAACACTCAACCAACTGAGCCACACTGACCAGGGTCATCTTTAATTTTTTAAATACATAGCTTGAAAAAGTTAAATTATGAAAGATTAAATATTTTTAATGTACTTTTGACTAATATGAAAATAATTTCATTTGTTAGGAGAATTAAAAAAGTATAGACAAAACAGTAAATCATGAAATTTTATACAAGTAATATAAGGTATTTCACTTATTTAAATTAAGAAAACATCCAAAAGGACATTTTATATACTAAAAGAAGTAAATAATTTGAGACAAAATAAAATGTATTATTATATTTAAATAAACACAAAAAAGATATATTTGTATGATAATTTTAATTTCCCCAATAATCTTCATGAAGTTTTTTTATTTGATGGCAATGGTGCTTTTCCTTTATGGTTAGCAGCCTTTTCCATTTTTATCTGTAAATTTAAAATATTTGTTGATATAATAATTTGTAAAACATTCTAAAGAAAGAAAGGTTGCACATACCTCACTTGGATTCATGCTTGCTTTGCCACAGCTACTTTACACAGTCATGTAACGGTTATTAAGCTGCTAAATACTAACGCCAAAATCTGAGAGTGAAAGGAATCTAATTGCATTTTTAAATTATGGTTTGAATTCAACTTTACAGAAGCATTTTAATAAAAATAACATATATAATCAGCATTTCTTTGGAGAAAATGAATAAAAATAATTTAAATTGCCATTACATATTATTTTTTAAAGGTGAAATATCTAACCTTCCATCAACCTAAACACATTCACTTACAGGGTTAAAGAATACACCTAATCCAGCTGGATTATCTCTGGAATGTGGACTGCTTAAAGGATAGTGTCCTATAATACTGGTTTCTACATTTGCACAGTTACTTTCCTGAATGTTGTTGTTCACCACTGTAACTGCAGTAAAGAAGCTTGCACAACCATAGCAGTAGCCCTCTGATCTTTTAGAAACTTATAACCCTTTCCCTGGGGGGGGGGAGACCCAGAGAACATAAACCCCACCTGCCTCTTACTCACTACCACTCACACTCACACACACCAATTTCCAGAGGCAGCACCACTGCCTTACCTCTGCAAGAGAAGGGCAGAGAAAATGTGGGGCATGGCAGCTGGAGGCAGGGCCTCCCACCTTCTAAGGTGACAGGAATAATATCAGGAAACCAGAAGGAACCTGGTAAAACTAGTCTACTCAATCTCATCAAATTATAAATAATAACTTCCTAATAATAAAATTGAATGAATTGCCCTGGCCTGTTTGGCGCAGTGGTAGAGTGTCAGCCTGAGGACCAATGAGTCGCAGGTTCAGTTCTGGCCAAGGGCACCTATCTTGGTTGCAATTTGTCCCCAGCCCTGACCCGGGTCGTGCGGGAAGCAACAAGTCGAAATGTCCCTCTCACATTGATGTTTCTCTCTCTCCCCCTTGCTTTCCCTCTCTCTTCCCCTCCCACTCTATCTGAAGATAAATAGAAAAAAATATCCTCAGATTAAAAAAAAAATTGAATGAATCTCATCTCTATATCTTCCCCATTTTTCCTTCTCTCTCCTCTTTGGGCTGGCTGGGAACCTCGTTCAGAAATCATATGCTCTTTAACGCTGTATCAGTCAACAGGTCATCTGAAGGACTCCCAAAGAACACCCTATTCTAAGGCAAAGATTATAGGCTTTGGAGTCAGAGAGAAGAGTATTTGAACCCTACTTCTAGCATTCGTTAACTATTTGAGGCAAGCTATTTAACCAGTAGTTTTCTCAGTTGTGGAAAAAGGTCATAGTAATAGGTACATCTCAGGGTTGTTCTAAAGGTATAAATAAGATCATATATATAAAGAAAAACATACTTAATAAGCACTCAACAAATGCTAGTCTCCTTTCCGCTCTCATTTAGGACCAAGTATTAGATTTATAGCAATATCAAAAAAGAGCAAACATACTAAACAAAAGTCAAGGAAGCATTTGTTCATTTGAAATACAGGCACACCTTGTTTTATTGTGCTTCTCTTTATTACACTTCACAGATGCTGCATTTTTCATAAAATGAAGGCAGGACCTCCACCAGCAAAAAGATTACTGCTCACTTTATTGCAATACTCACTTTACCGTGGTGGTCTGGAACACCAAACCCATAATATCTCCCTCCCAAGTATGTCTGTACAAGCATAACACTACTTTGTAAAGGCTCTAATTCCATCAGATTCAGTTTCCTGATCATCCCTTTTCCCTCAATGGTGCGTATCTTGGTTTTTTAGAGTAATAGAAGAATACTAACAATGTGTATGGTACATGTCAGCTCAGAAATTGTTTCGGTTTGAAATTCTTAGTTTTTAAACTCTATTAATCACACAGGCTGGAGAGTCTTTAAGCTGTATCTCATAAATCCATAAATCACATAAGGCAGAGAATTATCAACTACATCTCACAAATCCATAAATTCTAGTTCTAGTTATAATAAGCAGTCTGGGTGGTTATAATAAGCAGTCTGGGTGGGCCAGGTATATCTTCCAAAACATTCACAGATAAGAACTCCCCTTCATTATCTTCCCATGAGCAAATTCTATTGGCATGTTTTCAAGGCAATTAAGACTACCTGGGCTTCTGGAGGAAGGAAGGAAGAACTTCTAGAACCCTGTCCCTAATAAGCCTGAGGAAAAACTAAAATTCAGCCATTAACACGTGTGTTCCAAGAACAGAAACAGCTTTGATTAAAAATTTATCTTTAATGATGTTGCAAAAATAGCCTTTTCTTTTCTCAATCTGACTATTTCATCTTCCTCCCTGAGATCCTACTACTACCTCTTTCCCTTAGACCAGAGCTTTATAAAAGACCTTTCTGCACTGTCCAACAGGTAGTCATGAGCCACATGTGGTTACTGAGCTCTTGACTGAAGAAGTAAATTTTAATTTACTTAATTTAGACTTATAGAGTCATGGCTACAGCACAGATATAGAGCATTTCCATCACTGCAGAAAGTTCTATTTTCTAGCTTTGCCTTAAATTATATGAGAACTCTCCCCTCTACTTTAAAATTCTTCCTCGGAAAAACCAAGCTAATCTCTGTCCCCTACTCACTTCCTCTTCTCTTAGAAGGTAATTTATTTAATGGTCTCCTTTTTCCACACCTTCAGTTACTCAACAAGCTCTTGTCTAAGTGTCATAGAGGATATGACAAAAAGTGACAACAGTGTCTGTTCTTTCATGACATTTATTACCTAGCTGAAGAGATTTAAAAAAATGTCCTCAAAGCAACTATAAAATAATCCTAAAGAAAGCACTTTTGGGAATGTGCCGTATGACTGGATAACAACCCCCCCTACCTCATTAAGCCAACATCCTTTCATCCAGCCATAAACAAAAACAAGACTCTCAAATATGAACACTGCATGAAACACACCAAATGTGTAAGTAGATGACATGTATGAAAGGGATATCAATTGTGTATTTATTTTTTCCATAAATACTTCTTAAAAAAGGTATTATATACAAGTGCTTAGTTCTAGTGAAAACAGAAAGAATAAAAGACTACACTTAGCTCTAAGGAGTTTTTCAGTGTGGTGGAGAACTGATAAACATTATCATCACTGAAATCTGGGAACACTTCAATACTGTAGTTGTTAAGCCCTAAAAATGTTAAAATACATTTATGGTTAGTGCTCTAGTTCTCAAAGGCTACTGAGTAATTTTAACTTCAATATGAATATACCGCCCTGGCCAGTTTGGCTCAGCGGTTAGAGCGTCGGCCTGCGGTCCGGAGAGACCCGGGTTCGGTTCCCGCTAAGGGCACGTACCTCGGTTGCAGTTTGTCCCTGGCCCTGGTTGGTCGTGCGGGTGGCAGCCACTCGATGTGTTCCTTCACGTCGATGTTTCTCTCTCTCTCTCCCTTCCTCTCTCTCCCTCCCTTCCTCTCTCTCCCTCCCACTCTATCTGTACAAAAAATGGAAAAATATCCTCGGGTGAGGATAAAAAAAAAAAAAAATGAATATACCTAGAAGTTGCTAAGAAAAACTACCACATATTATTAATTCAAGATACATAATTTATAAATCTGATGGTTGATGATTATTACTGAAAATTGTATTTGTATATTTAGTCAATCTTAACCTCCATAAATTAACCTTTATTACCATATTATTCATTAGTCCTGTTTCCCTCTGAATTATTCTAAATAAGCCCCAAGGCCTAATACCACCTATAAATAAAGACTTCATAAATTATTTTTAATGACAATCCACAATCAGTATATAATTATTTCATAGTATCTTCATTACAAGTAAATGCTTAATGTAAGCAGATTTCTCCACAGACTTACCCTTTCCTGGTATTGTCTTTCAAAGAAAGCCATATCATCCTCTTCAGGTCTCCTTAAGGAAGAAACTTGATGACTTGTACCTACTAATAAGAAAAAAAATTATTCTAAGTTATATATTTCCATAATTTTAAATTTTCCTGAAATTAAAAAGATTTAAAAAAAAGAAAAGTAAACTTGCCTCCTACCTAGTGGTATTTTTTTTTTATTTTTCAAACCAGAAATGGCTTAAATGGAGAACTGATCCTACTACCTAATTCTTTTTTAGAAAGCGGAACACCATAAGACAAAAGTAATTTTCATTGGAAACTTTCTGCAAATATTCAACTGGTTCATATTAAATAAGACAATATCGCTATTTTATATAAGAGCACACTTAGCATTGTTCAATTACATTTTACATTTTCTAGCTAATCTAGAAATTTATGTACCACTGTAACAGATAATACACAGAAGTATTATGGTTTGAATGTTTGTCCCTCCAAAAAAAATTTCATATGTTAAAACCCTAATGCCTAATGTGATGGTCTCTGGAATTGGGGCCTTTGGGAGGTACATAAGTCATGAGGATGGAGCCCTCATGAATAGGATTAGTGTTTTGGGGGGGGGTGTTCATCCTCACCCAAGGATTTTTTTTTCCATTGATTTTTAGAGAGAGCGGAAGAGAGAGAGGGAAGGGGGCAGAGACAGAAACATCGATGTGAGAGAGATACACCGATTGGTTGCCTCCTGCACCTGCCCCAACTGGGGCCAGGGATCAAACCTGGGACCCTTTGGTCCATGGCCGATGCTCTAACCTCTGAGCACATGGGCTAGGACAGAATTAGTATTCTTATAAAAGAGACCCCACAGAGATCCCTCAACCCTCTCACCATGTGAGGATGCAATGAGGTGGCACCTGCTATAATCAGAAAGAGGCCCTTTACCAGAACAACCATGCTGGCACCTTGATCTTAAATTTGTCTGCCTCTGGAACTCTAAGAAATAAATTTCTGTTGCTTATAATCCACTCAGCCTATGGTATTTTGTTATAGCCACCTGAAAGGACTATAGTGATGATTACAGTAGGCAACCATAGTGATGATTCTATCAGCTTTGAAATTTTTCAAACTAAAATAATTTTAACCATTTTCCATGGTATTCACTTCTTTTAAAAGATTTTTATTGATTTCTAAAGAGAGAAGAATGGAGAGGGAGAGAGAGAGAGAGAAACATTGATGTGAAAGAGAAACACTGATCAGTTGCTTCCTACATACCTCCTACTGGGAATTGAGCCCACAGTGCAGTCATGTGCCTTGACCAGGAATCGAACCAGAAACTTTTGGTGCACAAGATGACGCCCAACCATCTGAGCCACACTGGCCAGGGCAGTATTCATTTTTTAAACTAATCAAGCACTAGTTTATGTGCTGAAAGAAATTTTAAATTACCTCAGAAGGAAAATCTGGTTTTCTTTATAGGTACATCACAAGCCCAGTCATCGAAAAGTTCACCTTCATTTCAGGTGAATGTCTTGGTTGGGTCCCTTAATATCCAAAATAGAGTATCAACCTGAACACCTGTTCTTGTTTTTAAAACACATGAATTTACCCTCAACCAGCAACACAAAAATCATATAACTCTTGAGAGTCACCAGAGTATAAGCACACTCTGTCAACTATCAAACAAAATCCCTGTTGAGAAAAATAAGAAAAATTGCTTCAAACATTTGCTATCTATCCATTCATCTGAAAACTCTGGATTGTTCTCTGGATCATATTGGACTGTCTAAGCAAAGCCTCTTGCAGAATCATCTATATTGAGTTACATTTTAATGATAAAATGCATTTATATGGTAAAATAGTATGTAATCACTTTTACCAAAGGTGACTATTAGAAATGAACTGCATTTGCTGAAAAAACATTTCTAAGGACCTTAGGCCACTGCATCATTGAGGGTCACTATATAGACGTCTTTAAAACCCAGCACTGGTGTAACTTTCATTAGCATGGAGGAACTCATGTATTCTCCTTTCTCATAATAAAAAGTGTTAAACTGATTACACCTTTCTTTATGCATTTTCTGCCACTACACTCAGCCAAAACCGAAGCTTAATGAGCAATTACAACCTTGAATGTGGACACAACTGTGTCTTTTTTCTTGGTTTTGATCTTTTATCTCTATTTTATCATTCTCCATTGTGTGTTATTTTTGTAAGCGGCAGACTTAAAACCCATTGTGGAGAAAGGGCACATGAAAAGGTTGTATGAAAATATAATTTTTAAAAAAAAATTCTCATTTTTAAATATTTTTAAATGTTAAATACCTAATAAATCATACAAATTCTTTCTTCAATGTTTTTATTCTTGCTTTCAATTAAGGAAATGGAATACTAGCGCTTAAAATGAATTCTATTCATTTTTAATTTATAATTAATAAATGATAAAACTTTGCTAACCTATCATTATTACTGGATTATATCCTGGTTGAGAGAACCTAGGATCAAGGCAATTAGTCCATTCGAGGGCTCTCATATTCAGACATCAAAGCAAACGTACCAGAATAAGGTTTTTTTGTTTGTTTTGGGGTTTGTTTTTTTTTCAATTTTTATTAATTTATTTTGTTTCAGATGTTACTCCTTTTTTCCCCCTAAACACCCTTCTCCCCATGCCACCCCCTAGCATTGCTGTCTATGTCCACTAGTTATGCATACATGCATATAAGTTCTTTGGTTCATCTCATCCACCCCCCTGCCCTCCTTCTTTGAGGTTTGTCAGTCTGAACCATATTCCTTTCTATGTCTCTGGGTCTATTTCATTCATCAGCCTACCTTGTTCATTATATTCCACAAATAAGTGAAATCATGTGGTATTTGTCTTTCTCAGAATAAGGTTTTAAAACTTCAAATTATTGTATTATCAGAATGCTTGTAATTCTCAGATTTAGTAATTTTTCCCAATAAAAATAAACTTTCTTGCTTTTTCTCACTGCCTGGCCAATGTAAAATAAAATGATAATAAAATTGTGGATGCTGGAAAAAAAGAGAACTATCAATGAATCAATCTATATTCTTATTTTCTACATCCAAACATATTTCTTAATTTAATTTCATTACCATCTGTTCGTCTTTCTGGAAAAGAACTAGATGATGTTTGAAATGCTTTTAGAAATGGGTGGTCCATGGCCGTATCTGAAGAATCTAAAAATTCCGCTGAAGGTGCACCTGATAACAAAATACATGAAGAATGAAAAATAAATCTCTATTTGTTAGGATACAAAGAAGTTATTTCAAATGTAAAATAGATTAGAACCTCATCAGAATCATTAGAAAAATCCTTTCTATAAAAAAGAAATTTTTATTTACATTTTTACCAGCCATATAAAGTAAGGGCAAATGAGTAAAGTATTTTTGTATTTATCAGAGACCTTTTTCACAGAAAACAAAAATATGCACAAATGTAATTGTATGTCAGCAAAGAGTACCCAACGACAACATAGTTATAAAACACTATCAAAAGCGACATTTGCAATAAAGAACCTCTAGTTTAAGAGGGCAGAATAAGTATATTTTTACTCTATTCCTCACTCAGAAAACAGCTAAAAACAGATTATGAAAAATAAACCTTCAATGAAATGAGAAAGCATCAAAACCCCAAACCACAAACTACAAAGACCAACTGCTAAATAATTGACTTTTGAACCAAAAGGAAGGAAGTGCAGAGAAAATTTATATATAGTGCTTTATCTTCTTCAGAAACCACCACCTCCCCCACACCCCTATCTCCATCCTGCGGGTAGAGGGAAAGAAAATAAACTTTCAGTCCTATTTGGTTTTTAAAATTAGTCCTTTCCTATAACGGAAGCAGTGTGGGACAGTTGCTCAGTCTCTCAGATTCCTGCCCCTCCTCCTGCAGCTCCTTGCTCAAGTGACCTGTGGGAATACAGGAGGGGCGCTCAGGTCCAGCCGGGTTCTTGTGCTGTCCTCTGGTTGCTGTGTGCACTACAGATCTCAAATGGTGAGGCTGGCCTATGTGGTACTTTAGTCTCTCAGCTAGTAGGGCCTGCTCCCACTAAAAGTACAGACCCCTTGATGCCTCCCCCTCCCCCTATTGAAACCCCTGGAGCTCAGCTCTGCTCTGAGGTCACCCTTGCCCCTTGCTGTGACAAATACCATGGCAGGCCCACAGCCTCACAGCTCAGTTATGAACTGAGAATTCTGGGCTCCTTCTGCAACATAAAGGAACTAAATTCCAGCCAGGGGCCATCTATGTCCAGGACTCAGCATGGCTAACCAAGCAGATGTCCCTCTATCCCAGGCTCCTCTATATCTGAAGTCAAGACAAAAATATTTAATGTTTCCTCTCCTTACTCTCACCTTTATTCACCCCACCTTCCCTCAAGGGTCAAAAAGGACAGGTTTTCTTGCCCTTTGAAAAGGGATTTATTTATGGAATTTAACAAGCTACTTCTAAAATTAGAAGAGAAGTACAGATATATCAAGACAATCTTGGAAAACAAAATACAAACAGGAGGAATTTACCACACCAAATATCAAAACATAACATGAAGAATAACAATTAGCCCTGGCCAGTGTGGCTTGGTTGGTTGGAGCATCATCTCTTATACTGAAAGGTTGTGGGTTCAAATTCCAGACAGGCCACATACCTAGGTTGCAGGTCAACAAACGTACAGAAGGCAACTAATCAATGTTCTCTCTCATAGATGATGTCCCCTTTCTCTCTCTCCCTCACTCTCAAGTCAATAAGCACATCCTCAGGTAAGGATTAAAAAAAAGAATAACAATTAAAAACAGGTAACATTGTAATAATATTAGCACAGGACAGAAAAACTGGTTTGAGAGTATGATAGAATACGGTAAAGTTTCAAATTATTTGGGAAAGATAACTTTCCATCAATTAGGACAAAAACAAACTGCACCTCGCATTTTCACAAAAAGTAAATTCCAGATGCATGAAAAACCTAAACATAAAAACAAAATAATTAAGTATTAAAGTAAAATGAAGAACATGTTTATAAAATTGGAGCAGAAATTTAATAACTGAAACACACACACTAAAAGACAAATGACAGATTGGAAAAAATATCCACAAAATAAATAATAACAAAGCATTAGTACACAGAATATGTAAGGACACTTTTTATAGTCAATGAGAAAAGATAAAAACAAAAATGAGCAAAGTGTAGGAACAGACAACTCACAGAAAGTAAAATGGCCAATGAATATGAGAAGACTCTCATCTCACTAATAACCAGGGATATCAAACTAAAACAACATTTTCACACATAAGACTGGCAAAAATTAAGTTTAATGATGTCAGTGATCAGCAATGTAAGGAAATAGGCAAGCTAAAACATTACTAAAGTAAACAAAGCATTTTTGAAGAGCAGTTTGACAGAATGTATTCAAATTTCACATGTGCACATACTTCAACCCAAAAATTCTACTTCTCTATGTGATATACAAGGAAGCAAGTTCAAGGACATTTTTGGCAGGATTGTTTATAAAGGCAAAAAAAGGAAAGCAATCCAAATGTCAGGAACAAGGAAATGGTTTAGAGAAACTGATAATCTATATAGTGTGGAATACTAGGCAGCAGTTAAAAAGAATTAAGTAGACTTGTGTGTCCTGACATAATAGAATTTTAAAAATAATACCAATAATAAAGTTAAATTTTTTCTAAGTTAAGAAAAGTAAAATATAAAAATGTATGCTAAAAAAAGTTTGTATCAGTTGATAACAGGAAATTACCCTCTGGGAAAGAATCTGGGGTAAAGATGAGTGTTCAAAGGGGACTTGTATTTCATTTGTATTGTTTGAATCTTTTATAGTAAGAAAATATTCATTCATATTTATGAAAAAAATTTAAAGTAGTATATGCTTGTAAAAAAAAAAAATCCATACACGAAAGTATTTAAAGTAAATAGAAACCTTATTCTTCTCCCCAATCCCACTCAAAAGAATCCAGTTACCTTCAATGGTATGATATATATCCAATTGAACTTTTCCCTATATTGCTTAAAACTTTTATGTATGCAAGCAGATATATGTGTGTACATACATGTGTACATACACATACATGCTTATGACCATGCATTATTATAGATGTGATTACATGCATATACAAGCATGTGCATATTCACACATGGACGTAAGCCTATTTTTCCAAAATGAGATGGTTATAATGGTAAAAATTTCAAACAATAAAATAATAGGTAAACTATCATATCAAATAAATAAAACATTATTTATTATTCAGCTATTACAAACAATGTGGTTATGAGTTGGGATTTGAGTACAAATACTGGGGAAGGAAATGATCTCTTGCGATTTCTAAATGTTCTATAATGACCACATATTGTATAGTGGCAATTAAACCTTTTTTAAAAAATCAAAATCAAGAGAATGTTTTCTGGAAAGAAAAAAAAACATGAAGAATATAAAGTGCTAAACAAACATAAGTCTTCAAAAATATGACAAGCTCACATTTCTGTATCAACACTTACCAATTCCACTGTCATCTAACCGCATGTAGCCTTCTGCCAGTGAGCTGAAGCCAGTTAATCCTCCCATTGCTGCATAAGGAACATCCCGTCCCACTGGTTTTCCTTGAGCCAGTCTTTCTTCCTTAGTTTCCACTACTGTGTCGTGGGCAAACGCAGGCTGACCACAAGCACAAGTGAAGCAACTGTGGAATCCTGAACATTTGGAACCTGAATCAAGGTGTAAAGGGAATTAAATGCTTTTAAATATAGGTACTGAGCTGTTTGCCCTAAAAACACTCAGCTTGGCCAAAATCAACTGAATCTGGATCTTTCATGTGCCATCCTCTAACCCCTGTAACTGCTGCCACCAAACCTTGAACTCCCACCCAGCCACTGCTCTTACTTCTAAAAGATTCTAAGGCAGTAAAGGATAGTAGCAGGGGAGGGGGGGAATAGAAAAGCCAATGAGGTCTAAAAGAAATAGGGCTGAACACTAGAGAGTCAGGAAATGCAGGCCCTCTCCTCAGATACTGAGTTAAAAGCAGACATGGTGGGGACAACCAGTGGGCAGGACCAGGTGAAGAGATAACATGGAAACCTCTCCATGGATCAATTCCCCATAAAGGCCATACTGGAAAATCAACCCATAGACAAAGAAAGGATGTAATAGAATATTGTTTAACAATAAAAAGGAGCCCTGCTGGTGTGGCTCAGTGGATTCAGTGTCATTCCATGGACTGAGAGGTCCTGGTTCCATTCCCGGTCAGGATATATGCCCAGGTTGCAGGTTCGATCCCCAGTAGGGGGAGTGCAGGAGGCAGCCAATCCACGTTTCTCTCTCTCCCTTCTTTTCTCTCTAAAAAAAAGCAATGAAAACATATTTAAAAAAAAAACAATAAAAAGAAAAGAAGGTCCTGGCCGGGTGGTTCAGTTGATTGGAATGCCGTCCCGTACACCAAAAGGCTGCAGGTTCAATTCCTGGTCAACTCACATACCTGGGTTGCAGATTAAATCCCCAGTCAGGGTATGTACAGGAGGCAACCAATTGACATTTCTTTCTCTGTCTCTCAAAATCAATAAAAACATATCCTCAGGTGAGGATTTAAATTCAAAGTACTGATACATGCTACAACATGGATGAATCATAAAAACATTATGCTAAAGAAGACAATCACAACCAGCCACATATTCTATGAGTCCATTTACATGAAATGTCTAGAATAGGCAAATCCATAGAGACAGAAATAGATTATTGGTTGCACAGGGCTGGGAGGGGGACAGACAGAATAAGAAATGACTAATGGATATGAAGTTTCTATTTTTGGTGACAAACATGTTCTAACATTTATTGTGGTGATGGTTATACAACTGTGTGAATATATTAAAAATCACTAAATTGTACCCTTGAAATGGGTATGTGAATTATATCTTCATAATTTTTTAAATGTTTTTATTGATTTTTTCTTTTTAGGGAGAGAGAGAGAAACATCAATGAGAGAGAAATATCAATCGGATGCCTCCTGCATGCTCCCTACTGGGGATTGAGCCTGAAACCCAGTCATGTGCCTTGACCAGGAATCCAACGAGCAACCTCTTGGTTCATGGAACAATGCTCAACCAACTGAGCCACACTGGCCAGAGTGTGAATTATATCTTAATAAAACTATTATATACATATATGTATGTGTGTATAAAAATATACACACACACATATATTTATCCTCACACAAGGACTTTTTTTTTTTTTGCATATATCTTCAGATAGAGCAGAGGAGAGAGAGAAACATCGAGTGGTAGTCACCCACACGACCCCAACCAGGGCAGAGGACAAACTGCAACTGAGGTAGTGCCCTTAGCAGGAACTGAACCTGGGACTCTCTGGTCGGCGGGCCAACACTCCAACCGCTGAGCCAAATTGGCCAGGGCTTATATATATTTAAAAAGCCATATTTAGCCCTGGCCAGTTTGGCTCAGCAGTTAGAGCATCGGCCTGCGGTCCAGAGAGACCCGGGTTCGGTTCCCGCTAAGGGCACATATCTCGGTTGTAGTTTGTCCCTGGCCCTGGTTGGGTCGTGCAGGAGGCAGCCACTCGATGTGTCCCTTTCAGGTCAATGTTTCTCTCTCCCTCCCACTCTATCTGAACAAAAAATGAAAAAATGTCCTCGGGTGAGGATAAAAAATAAATAAATAAATAAATAAATAAATAAATAAATAAATAAATAAAAAGCCATATTTAAATGGAAGCCAGAATACACCATTAATGAAATCTTTACACACTCACACTTCTGACAAATATTTATTTATGGGAACTAGGACACATAGTAAGTTTTATTCAACTACTTCCATTATTAGCTAATGAAAGACATTTATTCCTACCACTGTCATTACAAATGCTTTATATTTCATCATTTCGATTAAACCTATTAACAAAAACAACTGGAATAATTGTCTCCTGAAGAAAAACACTGGACTAACAATAGTCTACCTATTTCAAAGGTTTCTTGTTTTGTTTTGTTTTTATCCTTACCCAAGGACATTTTTCCATTTTTTTGTTCAGATACAGTAGGAAGGAGAGAGAGGAAGAGAAAGAGAGTGAGAGAGAAACATCGACATGAAAGGGACACATTGAGTGGCTGCCACCCACACAACCCAACCAGGGCCGGGGACAAACTGCAACCGAGGTATGTGCCCTTAGCGGGAACCAAACCCAAGTCTCTCTGGACCACAGGCCGACGCTCTAACTGCTGAGCCAAACCAGCCAGGGCATTTTTTTTTTATTATTATGAATTTTCGAAGGGTTTTTAAAAGGATGATCCAGTGAAAGGGCATATGACATGGGGGCTGGGATTTAAGTAGAGTTTTTGAGGTAAGGGTGCTATTGCATATAAAGTATGAAAATTATCATGTTACATTTTGCTCTTCCCATTAGCCTATGTTTTAAGCCAGCTATTTTCAACCAGTGTGCCACAATAATTTTTAAAACATGCCATACCTGACTATTTATTTGGTCAGGGGCATTGATTTCTTTTTCCTTAAATTATCAAGTTAAAAAACGACAACAGCCAACACAACAATAGCTGTCCAGTGAGAATGAATCAAAATATACTTATGCTTTTTGTCAGATCAGAAATAATTTTAGTAAATTGTTTTGTTGTGCCATGAGATGAAAAAGGTTGAAAAATCTGTTTTAAGCAATAACATAATAACCTACCAGCAAATTATAAAATTTATTTCAACTTATAAAATCCTTTTTAAAACCTGTAAAAGAATTTCATAAAACTCCCACTATTCTAAAATTCGAATCAAATCACATCTAATGATTATTTAAAATCTACTTGACTGATTTGAATTACATGAGATTAGGGTTTATGACTGCAAAAACATAACTCAGAATTTTACCACAAAAAAAAAATGTTAGAGCCCTGGCCGGGTGGCTCAGTTGGTCAGTGTCATCCCATACACCAAAGGGTTGCGGATTTGATCTCCAGTCAGGGCATGTGTGGAAGGCAACCTTCCTTCCTTCCTTCCTTCCTTCCTTCCTTCCTTCCTCCCTCCCTCCCTCCCTCCCCCCCTCCCTTCCTCCCTCCCTTCCTCTTTCTCTCTCTCCCCCTTCATCTCTCTAAAATCAATTAAAAGTAAAACTTTAGCTATCCACCAAATTTTTCTTAGTTGTTTCATATTGACTCTATCTAACTGAATAAAACTGGCACAAAGACATTAAATATTCAATAAAGAAATAAATGCATTCTGTTGGTGTATATATAACAATGTAACTCACAGGTATTGCACATAAAGCCAGGCGAGGCACTGTGCTGATCGGCAAAGTGCTTACACCTGCATCGAATGGGCTGCGCACCATTCATAGGGACATAATGGTAAGCCCCGCACTGGCAGCCAGTCACTCGGCAAGCCAGACTGATGGGGCGCTGCTCTGGAATCGTTTCAAAGTCAGTTTTATGTTGTTTATACCTGAAAAAATAAAGTAAAAGGGAAGAAATAAAAACACAATGCAGGTAATGTCAGAAATCACTATTTTTATTGTTAAATGCAAAATGATTCTTTTTCATTTTATTGTTGTTTCATTGTTCTTGTCAGTAAGGCAGAAATAAACTCCCCTACCTGCAGTATTTGCGGCAGCTATGTTACTTTTGTCAGAAGTTCATTTTGTAAATAAGAAAATAAATCCAGCCCAGCCAGTGTGGCTCAGTGGTTGAGCATCTGCCCATGCACCAAGATGTTGCTGGTTCGATTCCAGGTCAGGGCACATGCCCAGGTTGTGGGCCTGATCCCCAGTGGGGGACATGCAAAAGGCAGCCAATTAGATGCTCTTTCTCATTGATGTTTCTGTCTCTCTCTTCCTCTCCCTTCCTCTCTCTCTAAAATAAATAAAGAAAAAAAATTTATTTAAAGAAATCGATGGATAGAGAGAGTGTGTGCATAAATATAGTACTAGCAATAGTACTTACAATAGCAAAATATATATGTATACCCATACATACATACAGACATACAGACACACACACACATACACACACACACAACACATTAATAAGGGCATGGTTAAGTAAATTACAAGACAATACTTTTCACACTTTTTACCAGTGAAACCTTTTCTTCAAATAAAATATTTTACAGACCATAATATATAAAATAGATAAAAGCAGAATTGATTAAAGCAAGGGAAAGACCCAGAATTGGAGTCTGCCCTTTCCCTAACCTACCCTTCCACCTGGTACACCCTTGAGTTACTCTCACACCTCTGGGGAACACACAATGAACTAGCCCAAATATCCTGCAGGTATTACAAATCTTGCTTGTGCCGTGGCCGGTTTGGCTCAGCAGTTAGAGCATTGGCCTGTGGTCCAGAGAGACCCAGGTTCGGTTCCCGCTAAGGGCACTTACCTCGGTTGCAGTTGTCCTTGGCCCTGGTTGGGTGGTGCGGGTGGCAGCCACTCGACGTGTCCCTTTCACGTCGATGTTTCTCTCTCTCTCTCTCTTCCTCTCTCTCCCTCCCACTCTGAACAAAAAGTGGAAAAGTGTCCTCGGATGAGGATAATAAAATAAAATAAAAATCTTGCTTGTGATTATCACATAATGTGAAAACATTTCTGTGATAGTTCTATCATGAAAAATTGGTTCAATATTTATATGCACACATAATTAACTAAATGAACTATGCAAATAACATGAATATAGTAAAATATATTTATAGCAGCTGGTTTTGGGTGTTAAGTCTTCTTTCTATTTTTCTATATATTCCTCATTTTCCTTAGTAACCACATTTCACTTTTATAATGGGGGTGGGGGGGTTGGAACTGTGAAGACAGAGATCTCACTGAGTAACCAATACTAAAGAACTTTTCCATCAAAGTTTAGTTGGGTCCATTTTGAAGGTTAATTACATGCTGTATAAGTATACATAGATAAGAGATGGGCACTGAATTTGTACAAGAATAAAAATTAAGCCCTGGCAGTGTGTCTCAGTGGTTAGAATATCAACCTGCTCACCCAAGGGTCTAGGGTTCAATTCCTGGCCCCAGTCATGGCACGTATGGGAGGTGACCAATCAATGTGTCTCTCTCACATTGATATTTTTTTCTGTCTCTCTCTCTCTCTCTCTCCCTCCCTCCCTTCCACTCAAAAAAAAAAAAAAAAAAAAAAAAAAATCAATGGAAAGAAGCCCTGGCCAGTTTGGCTCAGTGGTGGAGCGTCAGCTCACCGACCAATGAGTCTAGGGTTCAATTCCCGTCAAGGGCACGTGTCTCTGTTGTGGTTCCTCCCTGGCCCTGGTCGGGGGTAGTATGGGAGGCAACCAGTCAGTGTGTCCCTCTCATGTGGATGTTTCTCTCTCCCTTTCTTTCCCTCTCTCTCCCCCTCTCTCTCTATCTGAAGATAAATGGAAAAATATCCTCCTGTGAGGACTTAGGGGGAAAAAAAAAAAAAAAAGCAATGGAAAGAAAATTCTCCTGTAAGGATTAACAACAAAAAATAAATAAAAATAAAAAATGCATGAATGTATCAATTCTGAAAGATATCAATGTAACTCACATTCTCCTTTCCCCCACAGTGTTTTTAGTTGGAATTGCAAAATAAATTTCAAGTCAATCTATATACAACATTACTCACTGTAGCAACTGCCTAACAACCTTTGGTAAACTGCAAGTCTGTAAATAGCAACTACACAAAGAGTATCTCCTGAAAGAGCCCCAGGAACTATCAGAACAGGGCGATCTTCCTTCCATGGTTGCTTTCAAACTGAAAGTTACCTAAAAACACATCATGGGCTCAGTGATTTTTCCATGATGCAGCTTTGTCCTTTTGAGCTTTACAACTGTGACCTGTGACAGTAGTAGAATTTAAAGTAGAACACGACAAACAGCCAAATGCAAACCTCAGGCACAGGCAACACGCATCAAGGATTGGGGCCTCACTGCATTTCCTTTGTTCCCTGTGCTTTTCTTGGAAACGGGCCAGGTGTAATAAAAAGCTGTGTGCTTAGTATTGTTGTTTATTTAAAGAAAGGTATCACAAAACATGTTTCTTAAAGTATAAAGTGCGATCAGAAAATCTGAGGAGAAATGATTCTTTTTGTAGATTGAGAACCTGGTCAGTGTGGATCAACTCAAGCAGTTCTGCAGTCTGACAACCCATCCTTGACCACCCTGTCCAGTGGTGGGAGAGGTAGACTGTGCTCCCCAGCCTAACTGAGAGACCAGAGCATCAGTATCATTTTTACCAATGGCAGGAGAAGAGATACTTAAGGTAATGGACTGTACTGAGTTCTAACAGGATATAACAGAATTTTTAAATTATAGCAAAAAGAAGTTTAGATAATTTCTAGTGCATAATACAAAGGCCTATTTTAAATGTTTCTCAGTTATCACAAGTAATGTTATTTATAGAAGGAAATATGGTCTGCTACAGTTTCATATTTTCTAATCACCAGAAAAATATCTTACCTGTGTCCACAAAAACACAGTGTCTCTGGGCCCACAAGTTTACAATCTATTCCAGTCGGTGATCGCCAGCTCACGAACAATCTGTTCTGGAGGCGCATAGGTAAAACTCTTCTTTTGTATTCTTCATATTCTTCAGGAGTAAAAAGTTTCCCTCCATCATCCTCACCCACAATTCTACAACAACATAAAAATACTTCTCTTAAGCCTTGATTCTTTATCTTCCAGGTTAAAAATACTATACTCTAAAATTAAACTGTACTGCCCTGGCCAGTTTGGCTCAGCAGTTAGAGCACGGGCCTGTGGACTGGAGAGTCCCGGGTTCAGTTTCCACTAGGAGCACGTACCCCAGTTGCAGTTTGTCCCTGGCCCTGGTTGAGGTCGTGTGGGTGGCAACCCACTCCGTGTGTCTCTCTCACATCGATGTTTCTCTCTCCCCCTGCCCCCCACTCTATCTGATGATAAATGCAAAAATGTCCTTGGGTGAGGATTAAAAAAATTAAATTAAACTAACTAAACTATACTTGTATAGTTAAAGGAAAGACTTCTATGGCTCTGATTTTTTACTTTAGGTTTATGTTAATAGCAAAATTATACACAATGATAATGAAGCTTTTGCTTTCCATGTAAAAGAGGATTTTAAATAAAAAAGTCAATGAATTCATAACATCTGACTTTACTGATCGAGGCTGACCACTGGAGAACTGCCACACAGTCATCTCAGTTTCTCTTTTGATTCTAAAGTAAACATCCTTATTCTTCTCATTAAAAGCTGTAGCCTAGCCCTGGCCGGTTTGGCTCAGCGGTTAGAGTGTCAGCCTGCGGTCTGGAGAGACCCAGGTTCGGTTCCCGCTAAGGGCGTGTACCTCAGTTGCAGTTTGTCCCCGGCCCCGGTTGGGTCATGTGGGTGGCAGCCACTCGATGTGTCCCTTTCACGTCGATGTTTCTCTCTCTGTCTCTTCCTCTCTCACCCTCCCACTCTATCTGAACAAAAAAAACAAAAAAATGTCCTCAGGTGAGGATTAAAAAAATAAAAATAAAAAAAATAAATAAAAGCTGTAGCCTAAACTACTAAAAATCCTAACATTTTCCTCCTTTAAAAATAGTGCCCCCATCCCCCAAAATAAATGGTACGAAAAAACAACAGTGCAGAATACAACATGACTAATGTCCACACCTGACCCTAGACCTTGGCCAGAAGTTTAACATGGGACCCACCAAACACCTTGGACCTGCATAAGTTCAAATCCACATCTGTTGCTGAGTAATCAGGTACATCATTGTTAAATTCCAGAAGTAAAACCTCAAAATTGTATGGGAAAAATTAAGCCAACGATATGTCTCAATTTCATAAGAAATTGAGAGTTGGCTTCCCTGGAGGAGAGAGAACCACAATTTAAAGTTATTTGTTCAAAATTAAGAAACTTCTCCTTGAATATATGTCCCTTTTAAAAGTCATGAAAAGTATTGTTTGCAGAATGCTCCATAATTTTTTGTGCACTCCATACCTTTTTCTATACTTTTAAGCCTTTACCTAGGTAGATAAATAAAGAAACTCAGAAGCTATGGAAACATCACAGCTTCTTCCTCAAATAATTTAGATACACAATAATAAAAAAGACAAAGGGGTATTTTATTCTGAAATCATTTTGGAGCCATTTCACTTTATTATAGCTACTGAGAATTATACCAACAGGTACTGAAAAGAACTTAATTTAAGATCAATTCAGATCTTTAAAAAAAGAGATCATTTATATCTAAGTTCTAACCCAGTGCAGCTCACACTTTATTGTATTTACACAATCCTCAAGGGATCTAGTCCAAATGCAGATTCAGATTAATGGTCTAGAGTATGCCTGAGAGTCTGCATTGCTAACAAGCTCCCAGCGGATGCCTACACGGCTGGTCCATGATTGCTACACTTTGAATAGCAGGCTGTAACTTTTAAAGGGAATTGTTCCAGGTTATTTATGTTTGCAAAAATAATTTTCCACCCGGCCCTAACATTTTCTGGACCAGGCAAGAGACTGCAATTGGAAACTCACGAATCCGCACATGTAAACATCTGAATACCTAAATTATCAGTCAACACCAGGGCCCAGAAACTTGGTCCCTGTAAAAAACCCTGGAAACTTGGAGGCTAACGGAGCCGGTTCTGCCCTGGGTGAGGGCTGGGTGGAAGCTGTTCTGGGCACAGTACTTCTGGTGTTACCTGGGCCCAATGGAACCGAGAACGAGGCCTGACCCATCAAGCTCCTCGCCCTCACTTTTCTGGCTCAGAATTAGCAGGCATTTCTAGGCGTTACCCAAAACTATACCACGAGACAGGCAGAGGGAGTGCAGTCAGGCAGGAAACCCTTTGCCCGAACACCCCTGGGTGATTTAGGGCGGCCTAAGCAGAGCGCCCCCTCTCGCTCAGGTTTCCCAGGCGGAGCTGCGATCACGTTGCTTGGCGTTTGTAGACACACATTCCCCCCACCCTCCAACTCCGCCTCGTCCCGCCTGTTCCTCGCCGGTACTTCCCCCTCACCCAGTTTCCCAGCTGTCAAAAACCTTTCTCGGGAGATACACGTCGTCCAGGAGCCCCAGCCCTGTCGGGGCCAAAGGGGCGGCTGCGTTTGCAGTCTCGGTAGAGGACTCTCCAGAACCACCGGAACTCCATCAGGCCGTCTTTCTCCCAACACCAGCACCTTGGACTCGGGAGCACGTCCGGAAGTGCCCGGCTCACCCTCCAGCTGTACTAACACGCGAACTACCCTCCGCTTTTACAGGCCCGAGTGCTCCGTGCGCAATTCGTTCGTCAAAGGCCGTTTGGGGAAAACCCCGGACCTCTGCATACATCTGGAGTTAATAATCCTTGGGAAGGTCGGGGCGGGAACCTCGTAGCCTCGGAAGAAAACTATTAGTACAGAACTGAGTGTCACTACACTATTTACAGAAAGACGAAATTCGAAATCAGTGGAAGCTTCTCCCCCAGCATCCCGAAAGGGACTCCAGAGCCCGGCGGGCGAGCGCAACGGGACGCGCCCGCCCTGGGCGCCCGGCCGGAGGGGCCGCCTCACCTGCGGTACTCCAGGTAGTCGTCGACGGCCGCTGCGCCTCCGGGGGGAGCCGTCAGCCGCTCCATGGCCCTCGGGAGCGAGAGCCCGCGAGCGCGAGCTGGCATCAGTGGACCAGAACGGCCCGCCCCGCCCGCCTTCCGATTGGCCGAGCGAAGACGGGGTGACAGCGCAGGGTGCGTGCTTCCACCTGGATGCCCATGTGGGCGTCAGAAACCCGCTGTCTGCAAGCACAGGCCCGCCCACAGGGGCTGCTCCTCACCGCCCTCCGCAAACCTCGCCGATCTTTTCCCTAGTCTGGCAGGTCTCCTTGTAAAGTGACATGTGACAAAATTGACCCAGAAACATACTCATGAGGTACAGACTGACAAGCCTCCGAGGAGGGGGGTTGAGGGGGGAGAGATAATCCACAGAATTTACATGCATGTATGCATGACCAATGAACATAGACAACAAAGCTGGGGATGGGGGGGGGGGGCTTGGGGAAGAGGGTGTCAATGGGGGAAAAAGGAAAAACATCTGTAACAAAAACAAATTAAGTTTGTTTTAAAAAGTGAGCTGTGACAAGGGAGTGCAATTTCTTGCTTATAATGAACGCACAGAACATTGCTTATTTCTTTGTACAGCGCTTTTCACCAGTTTTGAGAAGGTTCTAGATATGGCCTGCCTCCTCATAATCTCCAGCTGTTTTCAAAATGAGCATTTAAAAAACTGTGATGTAAAATCAATAGTCCTGGATGTTTCCTCCCAGTTTGGGTGTCACTATAGCTACATGTTCTTTGAAGGAAGCAAATTTCAAGTGTAAGATGAAAAAGGTAAAAACAATTTAATATTTTTTTAAACCTTTGGAAATGTTCAACACCAAATCCTTTTTAGAGTTGAATTACCATGCGTTTGGTAATTTAGCCATAATTTGGGTTAGCAACCTGGAAAGGGGTAGGAAATTCATCACTGCTCAGGAGTCATTAAACTCTGAGGCTCCCTGAAGATCAGCTTGGGCTCTCTGTTTAAATTTTCTGGGCAGGAGAATCCACAAACAAGAAAAATAATTCGCTGAACAACACTTTATTTTAAAGTTACTTTCCTGAATATTTCTGGTCCCCAAGGCAAACTGCTACAGATCGTTCTGGTGCTCCCCTTTCCTTTTCCGTACCCTTTTCCCTTATAAAGTTGGTCCTTCTGCTCAGATAGGTTCATTCCCACTTTGACGTGCTCATTACTTTTTGTTAATTATAGCTGACCCTTGAACAATGCAAAGGTTAGGGGTGCTGACACCCCAGTTGAAAATCCACATGCAACTTTTGACAGAAAGCCTTACTGATAATATAAAGTCAATTAACACATATTTTATACATTATGCATATTACATCCGTATTGTTGCAACAAGCTAGAGAAAAAAATCATAAGAAAAATACATTTACAGTACTGTACTATTTATGGGGGGGGCACATATGAGTGGACACTCGCAGTTCAAACTCATGTTAAGGGTCACTGTATTCTCCACCAAGGTGTTATGTGGTAGCTTAGCCTTAGCCAACAAACTTCGAAGCCTCCCAGACACACTTGCATTTTATAGAGGTTTTAAGATTAAAACTGTTTCAAAAGTCAAATGAAGGAGTGATCCTGAAATGGGGTTACTTTAGAAGGAGGAACCCTCTCTCTAGTCACCCCAGGTGGGCTGCTGCTGCCAGTTTTATCTTTATGAGCACCTAACCCTAACTTTAGGCAGCAGTTAAACTAACAAAGATAAATAACAAAAAGTGCCAGGCTCTGTGAGCTTGCGGAACTGTCTATGTAGGCAATTATAATTTAATGAATCTAGAGGGAAATAATTAAAATAGGCTTAGCTCAATTGTAGACTCTTCCAGGATCCTGGAGCAGTAAACTCTTCTGAACAAAGAAGGCAACAAAAATCTTAGGTGTGACAAATAGGACTATAGAACAAAGTAGACAATGTTATCCTAACCTTGTATAAAATTGACACCTTTGCTAATTAGGATACTTTATATGTTTTTTTTCTGCTTTAATTTTAAAAAAGTATAATGCAACTATAATTTCTACCAAAAGGTGGCTAAACTGGTTTAGGCAGTAATATAGATAGAAGGACATGAAAATTGCCTAGGCAAGTGTTAGATATTTTATAGACAGGATGGGGTAAAAATAGGTTTACAGTTGTTCAAATGGAAAATAATACAATAATTACTAAATAATAATACAAGAATAAATTCTTGCATACTCACAACTGTAAACCTACTTTTGCCCCACCTTGTATTATCCGTATTTTGCAATGACGTGTAAATCAGGAATGCTTTCTTTTGCAAATAACAGAATAATCCTATTAACAGAGGCTTTATTAAATATAGGGTTGTTTGCCCTGGCCGGTTTGGCTCAGCAGTTAGAGCGTTGGCCCGCAGTCCAGACAGACTGGGGTTCTGTTCCTGCTAAGGGCACATACCTCAGTTGCAGTTTGTCCCTGGTCCCTGTTGGGGTCGTGTGGGTGGCAGCTAGTCGATGTGTCTTTCGCACATCAATGTTTCTCTCTCTCTCTTCCTCCCTTACTCCCTCTCACTCTATCTGAAGATAAATGTAAAAATGTCCTCAGGTGAGAATAAAAATAAATAAATAAATATAGGGTTGTTTGTTACTTTAAAGAAGTGTCGGAAGAGGTAGTTGTTGGCATTGTTTCAGGACGTTTTCCCCATGGTTGCAAAAGCTCCAGAAATCATATCCAAATCAAGGAAGAAAGAAGAGTAACCAAGCCCTGGGACCAAAGAGTCGTGGGTTCAATTCCAGTCAAGGGCACATACCTCGGTTGCATTCATCCCCGGCCGTGTTCAGGGTCATGCAGGAGGCAACCAGTCGATGTGTCTCTCTCGCAATGATGTTTCCTCTTTCTCCCTCTCTTTCTCCCCCTCCCTCCCACTCTATCTGAAGATAAATAGAAAAATATATCCTCAGGTGAGTATTAAAAAAAAAAAGAAGGGTTAACCAACATCAGCTGTTCCTTTATCAAGTAAAAAGGAATGTTTCTATAAGCACCCCCCTCCAAAAGATTTTCATCTATGTGTCATTGGCCACCCCTATGTCACATTACCACCCCTAGTTGTAGAAAGAAGGCTGAGAAAACAAGTACTGTACTCACATTTTCCAGGCTCTATCTACAATTAAGGTGGTTGAGAGAGGTCAATCCATAGGGTTGAAGTGCACACCCATCTTCCTACACAGGCATTTTTACGTCGAATGTATTTATCAGCCCTAAAGTTTCAGCCAGCTATTGCATCCAGCTTGAAGTCTGGAGTCTCTGCAGTCTTCTCTATCAATGATTCACTCTTAATGGTTTGGCAGTGATAACTGAAAGACAAGAAAACTGTTTGCCCCTCCAATATCCATACTACAGCGATAACAGTAGAATAAAATCATTAACAATAAAAACTCTACCAGCCCTGGCCAGTTTGACTCCATGGTTAGAGCATCAGCCAGTGAACCAAAGACTCTCGGGTTCAATTCTGGTCAAGGGCACATACCTGGGCTGCAAATCCTCCCCGGCCCTGGTCGGGTCTTGTGGGAGGCAACCAGTCAATGTGTCCCTCTCATGTCGATGTTTCTCTCTCTCTCCCTCTCTCCCTCTCTCCCACTCTCCTACTCTATCTGAAGATAAACAGGAAAAATACATATCCTCTAGTGAGGATTAAAAAAAAAAAAAAAAAAAAAAACTCTACCAGAAAAAGGGGAGAATTGGAAATACACAAAAGACACTAGAAAATGACACACACCAAATACCAAATCCTGCTGGGCAGGAACATTAATGACTCCATGTTTCAACAGTACAGAAAGTTCCTTGTCCAACCAATTAGATCAGGCAGCCTCTGATTCTGTTCCCTGGAAGGATCTCCCTTGTCCTTCCTCTCCCAGCTCCCAATGTTCCTCTTTGGAAGATGTTATCCTGAAGCCATTTAACATGGGCACTGAGGAAATGACTTTTCTGGGGGAAATAAACACCCTTCACAATCCACTACCTATTTGTGCAAATGCAGGATCCAAGGGATGTTAAGGGTTGAAGAATTATGAACTTTTCCAAGTAGGCTGGAAATTTGGGAGGCAGGGGGCAGTATAGTTTCCCCCTAAAGTGTTTTTCTTTTCTTTGATCAACTGTATGTATGAGTAACCACAGCCAAACTCCAGTTTAGACCAAATCAATTTTTCTTATTTTATTTGAACTCTATTATACATACAAAAGCACATATATGCACGGTTTAGTTTTTAATTTTAAAAAATAAACAGCCAAGTAATCACATCCAGCTTAAGAAATAGACTAATATCAGTAGTTTTTGCTACTCTTTTTTTTTTTTCTTTTTTACAATTTTCTTTTTTACAATTTCTTTTTCTTTTTTTTGCAATTAGTGTTCTTTTTTAGTAAATCTATCGGGATAACATTGGCTGGGAACATTATATAATTTTCAGGTGTGCAGGGGCTTATAGAGAAGTTTTCAGTAATGTTTAAAGCATTTCAGATTTCAGTTCCTTTGCATATGCTAGCAATATTTCCCCCCTTCTCCGCCATGCAAATGCTCTCTGCCTTTCACATTCAGAACAAGCATCCTGCTCTCTGAAAGGCCTCCTCATTCCCACCCCCAAAAGGCACTGTCTATTATAGCATTTAGGGCTTTATAGCATATCTACTGTTATTTTTATTCCTCTATAGCAGCGATTTTCAACCTTTTTCATTTCACGGGACACACAAACTAATTACTAAAATTCTGCAGCACACCAAAAACTATATTTTTTGCCGATCTGACAAAATAAAATATGTATAATTTTGATTCATTCACACCAGACGGCTATTGTTGTGTTGTCTGTTATTTTATTTGACAATCTAAGGGAAAAGCAGTCAGTGCCCCTGAGTAAATAGTCAGGTATTACATGTTTTTAAAAATCTTGCAGCACATTGGTTGAAAATTGTTGATCTAAACAGTGAACTCTTTGGAAAGCCTGTGTTTCCCCATTTGTATATTGAGAGTAATAAAATTACATCTCCTGTGAGAATTAACTAAAACAATCTCTGTAAAGCACTTACTTGACATTTAGTTAGCTCTCAGTGAAGGGTAGCCAATATGAAAGTCTAGTTTTGTAACCTTGGGTACCTGGTATAGTGTTGACATACAATATACACTTAGCAAATGTTTGCTAAATGAGAACAAAATAATATTCCAAAATATCACTAACAATATATAAAAATCTTAATTAATGGTCCTTAATATAGTGCTAGCCCTAATTTGTCCGGTTTTCTCTACTGAAATTTCACAATCCAAACTGTCATACATCTTGTTGGTGTCGTATCATTGTTTTCCAGTCACAGTTGAAGGGATGCTGTGACCAAGAACTGTTTGAAATTAAAAAGGAAAAGCAAACATATTCAAATAAAGAAAAAATCCTCTTGTTTTTTAATTATTTCATTAGCATATTTAGTCATCTTACACTTTAAACTTAAGACAGTAAGCTAAAATTAGTCCTTTTTCATTTTTAACTCTTGGATTACTTTCCCTGCTTCATAGTTTTAGCTTTAAATAAATAAGAATGACTGCCTTCAAAAGTTATTTTATAAACAGATCTAGCTTTGTTATAATCACTTCCACAACAAAAATTTCAGTGTATCCAAAAAATTTCTAGGTTCCTTACGTGACCTACTTTACTGGATTACCATGAGTACAATAAAAATACCAGACTAATAAAAGAACTTGGGAAATTCCTTTGAGAAATGGGATATTAGCTATTGGATTAAACAAAAAAAAATTCTGACCTTTAAGTAACTGTTGGTCTGGATTTTATTTACTTTTTTTTAATTCCTCATAAGTATCTCTAAACTCCCTATCTTACTAATGACACAAAATTTATTTGTATAATGTTATTTTACCTTAATTCCTTTGAAAAGAATAAAACAGCCATCTTATATCATAAAGTATCTGTTTTCTTATGCAGGGAATTTTATATAGTTATAATGAAATAAAAGTTTATTGTACTCTAATAATTTTTACTCTTTGTATATTTAGGAAACCTAAGCCTTATTGCAGAAGTCAGTATTGGACTTGACATGAGTATTTGCACAATCTATAGACATTCATTCCACAAACTGTTACCAAATGCCTATGTTGTATAAGTACTATGCTAGGTACTCAGGATACAGGAATACAAATGAATAAAACAAAACAATCAGTAGTGATAAGTATTATTAAGAAAAAGAAAGTGGATTAAGGGCAATAGTGAAGGGAATGAGGTGTTACATGGATAAGGTTAGTACTCTGAAAACATCGGTGACTTGAGCAGAATCTTGAAGGAAAGAGAGAGAAACACAGACACCGAGAAAGAGAGCTCCAGGCAGACAAATCAGCAAGCTCAAAGGCCCTGAGGCAGAAGTGTATTTTGCTTGTTCTAAACAAAGAGATCAGTGTGGTTGGAGCAGCATGAGCAAGGGAGAGAAAAAGATGATGAGGCCAGAGAAGCAGGGCCCAGATCATACAGGGCCTTATGGATCCAATGAAAAGATGACATGAGCCACATATGTAATTTTAAATTTTCTAGTAGCAATCTTTTTTTTTTTAATCCTTACCTGAAGATATTTTTTTATTTTTCTTCAGATAGAGTGGGAAAGAGGGAGGGAGAGAGAAAGAGAAACATCGATGCAAGAGAGACACATCAATGGGTTGCCTCCCACATGACCAGGGCCGGAATGAACCACAACCCAAGTACATGCCCTTGACTGGAATCGAACCTGAAACTCACTGGTCCACAGGCTGATGCTTTAATTACTGAGCAAAACCAGCCAGGGCTCTTAGTAGCCATCCTTTAAAAAAATAAAAAGAAACAAGTAAAATTAATTTTCTTTTATTTGACCCAATATATCTAAAATATTAACATTTCTACATGTAATCAATATAAAATATTAATGAGGTAGTTTACATTTTTCTTTCTTACCATGTGTATATTTTATATTCATAGCACATCTAAATTCAGACAGGTACATTTCAAGTGCTCAATAACCACAGGTTGCCAGTAGTTACCATATTGATGCAGTTATAGACAAATGAAATGCCTTTGCAGAGTTTTGTTTTATTTATCAACTATATACAAAAATAAGTAAAATAAATTTAATGTTGCCATGAGTCAGTTTCAACAATTAGCAATACATGGCCTCTTGTTTCATCTATATCTCCCATCCACTTTCCCCAAACCCAGATCATTTTAAAGGGATATACTGGGGAGTTTTAAACAAATGAATGAATTTTGATTTATTTATTTTTTAATCCTCACCTCAGGACATTTTTCCATTTATCTTCAGACAGAGAGAGAGAGAGAGAGAGAGAGAAACACCGATGTGAGAGAGACACATCAACTGGCTGCCTCCTGCACAAACCCGACCAGGGCCAGGGACCGAACAACAACGGAGGTACGTGCCCTTGACCAGAATCAAACTCATGACTCTTTCGTCCATGGCTGACACTAACCACTGGGCCAACCCAGCCAGGGGAAATGAATGACTTGTAGCAATTCACTGTAACTGCCAAGTGGAGAATAGCTTGAAAAGGAGAAAAATGGATGGAAAAGGGAAGACCTGTTTTGAGGCGATTACAATAATCCCGGTGAATTTACACCACCTTAGTCAGAGGTGATGGCAGTGGAGATGGTAAGACATGGAGAATCTATTGGATCTTTGGTATATTTCAAAGGTAGAAGCTGACAGGATATATTGATGGATTGGTTATGGGATGTGAGAGAAAAGAATCAGGGATGACTTCAAGGTATTTGACCTGAGCAGCATGATGGATTTGCCACTTACTGAACTAGGGGAGACTGCCAGAGGATGGAAATCGAGTTTGCCTTTGGACATGTTAAGTTTAAACTGCCTATGAAACATTCACATGCAGAGAATGAATAAAAAGTTGAATATCCCAATCTGAAATTTAGAGAAGAAGTTCAGACAGGAGACATAAATTTGAAAGTAATCATAAAATAGATGGTATTTAAAACAATAGGACAAGATGCTTTCATAGGAAGTGAATATTAACAAGGGAGAGGTCCTAGTACACTCCAAAGTTTACAGCAGGAAGAGGAGGAGGGACCAGGACAGGAGACTGAATAGAAGGCCCAAGTGAGCCAGAAAATAAATGAATAACACAAAAAAGTAGTGTCCCAGAAGACAAGTAAAAAAGTATTTTAAAAAGGAGGTAGTAAGCCCTGGCCAGTTTGGCTCAGCGGTTAGAGCGTCGGCCCGCGGTCCGGAGAGACCGGGGTTCGGTTCCCGCTAAGGGCACGTACTTCGGTTGCAGTTTGTCCCCGGCCTTGGTTGGTCGTGCGGGTGGCAGCCACTCGATGTGTCCGTTCACGTCAATGTTTCTCACTCTCTCTCCCTCCCACTCTATCTGTACAAAAAATGGAAAAATATCCTCGGGTGAGGATAAAAAAAAAAAAAAAAAAAAAAAAAAAAGGAGGTAGTAAGCAAAACACAAAACTAAATTTAAAGAGAAAATAAAAATCAATGCCTAGAATTTGAAAACTGAAACAAATGAACCTAATGGTATATCAATTTGGTGACAAAACACAGAAAAAAAAATTATTCCAACTGACCTTAGAGCAAAATATTCTGACTATGCAGTTCTTGGTGAGATACATTCTTAGGACAAAATAAGTAAAAAAGCAAGCAAATCTTAAATTGTCTAGTTTCATTTAGTAGTCTTATTGTTAATAGCAACAATTGTATTATTATTTTGAAACTAACATATTTTAACATAATACAACTAAGAAACTATGTTAAAGCAGTTAAGGATGAAATAGTCAGCACAAAAAGGGCAGTTAAAGAATCTTGCAATTTTCTAGAGTCCCCTTTTCTCCACACCCTTGCCAACACTTGTTTGATGATTGTTGGTGGTGGCCATTCTGACTCGTTTGAGGTAGTGATACCTCATTGTTGCTCTAATTTGCATCTCTCTGATGATTAGTGATGTTGAGCATTTCTTCATATGTCTCTTAGCCATTTGTAAGTCCTGTTCGTAGAGGTGTCTATTTAGTTCCTCTGCCCATTTTTTAATTTTTAATTGGGTTCTTTGTCTTCCTTTTGTTGAGTTGTATGAGCACTCTATATATTTTGGAAAATAATCCCTTATCTGATGTATCGTTGGCAATTATGCTCTTCCATAGAGTGGGTTGCCTTTCCATTTTGGTGGCTGTTTCTTTTGCTATGCAGAAGCTTTTGAGGTTGATGTAGTCCCATGTGTTCATTTTCTCCTTTCTTTTTTTTTTTTTTTTAATCCTCGCCCGAGGACATTTTTCCATTTTTTGTTCAGATAGAGTGGGAGGGAGGGAGGGAGAGAGAGAGAGAGAAACATCGACGCAAAAGGGACACATCAAGTGGCTGCCACCCGCACGACCAACCAGGGCCGGGACAAACTGCAACCGAGGTACATACCCTTAGTGGACACTGAACCTGGGTCTCTCTGGACCGCAGGCCGATGCTCTAACCACTGAGCAAAACCAGCCCTGGCCATTTTCTCCTTTGTTTCTGTTGCCTTAGGTGATGTATCAGTGAAAATTCTGCTGGTGGTGGAATGCAGACTGGTGCAGCCACTATGGAAAACAATATGGTGTTTCCTCAAAAAATTAAAAATTGAAGTGCCGTCTGACCCAGTGATCCCACTTCTAGGAATATACCCTAAGAAGCCTGAAACACCAATCAGAAAGAATATATGTACCCCCATGTTCGTAGCAGCACTATTTACAATAGCTAAGATCTGGAAACAGCCCAAATGTCCATCAGTAGACAAATGGTTAAAAAAGCTGGGGTACATATACACAATCAAGTACTATGCAGCTGTAAGAAAGAAAGATCTCTTATCCTTTGAGACGACATGGAGGGACCTGGAAAGTCCCTCCATGTATCTAAGCGAAACAAGCCAAACAGAGAAAGACAAGAATCATATGATCTCACTTATTTGTGGAATATAATGAACGTAACAGTCTGAGGAATGGAACCGAGACATGGAAGTGGGTACTAACTGACAATCCCCAGAAGAGGGGGTGGTGGGGGAGAGAGAAACACAGAACTTATATGCATGTATGCATGAACAATGGACATGGACAACAAAGCTGGGGACAGGGTGGGGGTGGATAAATGGGGGGAAGAGGAGAAACATCTGTAACAAAAATAAATTAAAAAATTTTTTTTAATCTTGCAATTTTAAATTGTGGTTGTAAATATCAGTATAAACTTGCAATTTTTAAAAGTTACTTATTTTCTAGCTCACTCCACTGAAAAGGCCAAGAAGCAATGATAACCCAGGAACAACAAGAAACCCCTGTTGCGGTCTGAAACATCATTTCATGCTAAAAGGACTCAGGGTTTTTTGGACAAACAGCCAATTCCAGAATATGTATCAGCTGAGCGTAGGACATTTTATTGTGCCAGAAAGCAAGAAAACTATCAAAGGCTAATATTGCCATGTCAAATGAATATAGAAACCTCAAAAAGTTCACCCCTTGTACCCAAAATAGAATAATTTAAGCATCAAACAACTGCAACTGACAGAAACACAGTCAATAAATAAAGCCATTAGTTCTTAGTGATATTTTTTAAGAAAGAAAAAAGAAGACAGTCTATGGACATCACAGAGGTTGCTAGGTAACCAACACATTCTCTAGAATTGCATAATTAAAGAAAATAATTAAAAATCTTTCCTGCTACCTGGCCAGTGTGGCTGTGTGGATTGAGCATCGTCCCATGGACTGAGAGGTCCCGGTTCAATTCCTGGTCAGTGCACATGCCCAGGCTGTAGGCTAGATCCCTAGTCGGGGGTGTGCAGGAAGCAGCAGATCAGTGTTTCTCTCTCACATGAATGTTTCTCTCTCTCTCCCTAAAAAAAGCAATAAAAACATATTTTAAAATAAATAAAATAAAAATCTTTCCTGCCTTTCTGGCTTGAACAATATTTCAGGGTAACCAAATAATCTTAATGGATATAGGAAAATTCTTCCAGAGTAGAATTCTAACTAATAAATGGGACAGGGAATGATCAAATTAGAAAACCACCATCTTGCAACCCCTAATTATTTCCAAATGAATCAAATAATGTAATCAAGAGATACTAAAATAATTACATGAAAGATGAAGGAATCAGGCTGTCACAGCCTGAACAATTTAAGCATCACTAAGAGTGAGCCAGTCTGACACTATGTGTGTCCTGAGGTCATGAAACAATATGAAGTCTACAATATCACCTATAGCATAGTTTTGTCAAAAATTTGAAATAGAACTTAAGTCTTTAAAGATAACTTTTAGACTACAGGAAATACAGAGGATAGGGAAGCAAATTAAACACCACAAGAATGCAACTGAGACATTCTACAGTACTACCGACCGGGTTTCTTCAAGAAGGAAATGGTTATTAGGGAGGGAAGATGGAGCCCTCCTCCAGATGAAAAGAGATTTTAGAGGCTGTAAAGATCAAATTCAATGTATGGACCTTGTTTGGATTCTGATTTGAGAACATAATTGTAAAAAGATGTTTTTTGAGACAATCTGGGAAATTTTAATAGTTTATATTAAAACTTAAGGGGTATGTCATTTTTTCAAATGTAAGAATGGCTTTGTGGTTATATAAGATTTTTTTATTTGATTCTTAAAGCATAATGAAGTAGTTAGGATAAAATATCATGCCATTTAAAATTTAAACACGCCAGCAAAAAAAATAAAAATGAAATAGAAACAGCTCCAGTTTATCAAGATGCCACTTTTATACCAGCACAGAGAAGAGCTACTTCTTCAGTAGCCATAGGAGAATACTGTCCTTGCTTCAGCAATTCAGATGCATACCACGACTCAAGAGTTGTTGAGTGGCAACATGAAGGTAGAAACCAAATTGAACAAAAGCAGCAACCTCAGGATAATGAGCCAATTCCAACTTCGTGGTACCTGTCACCTGCTTTGTGGCCCTGGCTGGGCAGCAGATCTGACACAGGACAGAAACAAACCAACGTTAATGGCAAGGGGGCAGATACCTTTGTAGAACAATTCTGTTTCCAAGAAGATTTGTCTATCAGTGATGGAAATTATATTTGTTGGGATGTAAGCAGACATATCACCAGCTTGTGTTTCCAGGACTGGTAAAGCAGTCAAGGAGCCACCAAAAGTATCGTTCATTTTGGATGTGCTCTCCAGCAGATGGGAGTATGGGTAGTAAACATCACCAGGCTGGGCCCCGCAAGCAGCGGAGGGGTCTGCGGAGCAGCAGAGACATCTCAGAGTGAGCCATTTGGATAACTTGTTATAGATCAAACACATTTGCCGTTATCTCTAAAATATTCTCCCATAGAACAGTCAGAATAAGGAGTCAGGTACTGATGTGGGCAGCATCAGAAGCAGTGGCTGAAATCACAATACTGCATCTGTGAGTATCTTCACCAGTTGGATCTTCTTTGATCGGTAGCAATATAAATATGGTATAGCTTCTTTTTTTTTTAATCTTCACCCGAGGACATTTTTCTTTTTTTTTGTTCAGATAGAGTGGGAGGGGGAGAGAGAGAGAGAGAGAAACATCGACGTGAAAGGGGCACATCGAGTGGTTGCCACCTGCACGATCCAACCAGGGCCAGGGACAAACTACAACTGAGGTACGTGCCCTTAGCGGGAACCGAACCCAGGTCTCTCTGGACCGCAGGCCGACGCTCTAACCGCTCAGCCAAACTGGCCAGGGCTAGCTTCTTCTTTTTATTAGATCAATCATTGAAACATTTCTGGTTAATAATTATGCCAATCACTGACATTTTGCCAGTCTCTCAGTCACCAATAATCAGCTCATGCTGACCACAACCAACCACCGTCCAAGCTTCCCAGAGCCCAAGGCCAATCTGCATTGCTTCCTGCACAGAGAGGAAAGGAATGATGCCTGGGGCTCTCAGGTCAACTTGCCTAATGAGTCTTACAACCAACTAGACCCTTTCCATCAAAGACATTACCACAGGCATCTACAACATACCCCAATAGCTTCTTGCCAACTAGAATGTCCACATGGCTCCTGTTCTCTTCACAATATCTTTACCCTTAGTTTACCACTTCCAAACACAACACCAACATTGTCAGGTTCCGAGTTCAGAGACATGCTTTAAGCCTGAAGAAAGCTCTACCATTTCTTCTGCTTGAACAATTCTCAGCCCTTGTGTTCGAGAAATACAAACACCTGAGACACACTCAGACTCTTCAAGGTCAACAAGGTATTAGCTCCAAGAATATGTTCTTCAAGAACAGAGAATACAACCCTGGCCGGGTAGCTCAGTTGTTAGGAGTATCGTCCCCATATATCTAGGTTTGGGGTTTGATCCCTGGTCAGGACACATACAAGAATCAATCAATAAATACATGAATAAGTAGAACAAGAAATCTCTCTCTCTCTCTGTGTGTCTCTCTCTCTCTCTCTTTCTCTATCTCTCCCCCTTCCTTTCTCTCTGAAATCAATTTAAAAAGAGAAGAAGAACAGAGACCACATCGGCAGTGCCAGTCTCTGAAAGCAAGTGTTAGACTCACGGAAATTTCTTGTGGCAATGAAGGATGATCCCAAAGCATTTTTGGAGACCAGCCCAGTCTGGCACAGGAGAATGCAGACCATGGTCCAAGGCCATGTGCACAGACAGTATCTTTGTATTCTCCTTTGGTGGTTCTTCTGCAGCCTCTGGACTGATTCCCAAGTAACTACTAAAAGAACTTACACTGCTATTTTGAGATAGTATATTAGTATTATGAAATAATTACATTAGTATCAAAATGTACTTCCAAAAAAAATGTATTGCGGATAAAGCAAGTCACAACATAAGGATAAAAAAAATAATTCTCCCGGCCGGTGTGCCTCAGTGGTGGAGCGTCATCCCATGCACCAAAAAGTCACCGGTTCGATTCCCAGTCAGAACAGCATGCAATTTAAAACTTATGAATTGTTTGCTAAATTGCTTATTTCTGGAGTTTTCCATTTAATATGTTTTTAATATTTTTTATTGATTTTAGAGAAAGAAGAAAGGAGAGCGCGAGAGAGATTGAAACACCCATGAGAAATGGATGTTTCCAAATAGATGGGCTGCCTCGTCCACACCCCCTGCGGGGGATGGAGGCAGCAACCTGGGCATGTGCCCTGATCAGTAACTGAACTGATGACCTCTTGGTGCATGGGAGGATGCTCATCCAACTGAGCCACACCAGACGGGCTCCATTTAGTATTTAAGGACTGAAGTTGACTGTGGGTAACAAACCATGAAAAGCAAAATCACAATAAGAGAGTACTACCATATTGGTATAAAATAGGTCAGGCAAAGCCCGACAATAGAAAACAATAGATTGTTTCATAACTGTGAGCAGCTCTGGGCTCGGCTTCATCTGTTTCGAATTCCAACAGGACATCCTAAGATGGCAAAGGGCCGGGCTGTGACTACAGTTAGGACACGTGCTGTCTGACCCACACTCATGCCTTATCACCAGCGAGAAATACGTTATTTTGGTTTTGCAGAGGCATTCCCTCTGGCCCCTCTCCCTCCCACTCTATCTGAACAAAACATGGAAAAATGTCCTCGGGTGAGGATAAAAAAAAAAAATTTTTTTAATTCTCCAAATCCTTCCTGCACTAAATCTTTCCTCCTGGAGTACATTCTGGTTTTGAAAAGTTTTAGTTTAATACGCAAGATGTAGCACCTCCTCGAGGAGGCAGACAGCCAGTGACCTTTCTGCCTGGCAGAGGTCCCCTTTCTGTGTCCTCCTGCTTCAGCCATCACTCAAGGCCTTCAGACTCCCAGTTCAAATTTGAAGAAAAGAGTATAGGGGCCCAGCCAGTGTGGCTCGGTGGACTGAGCATCGTCCCATCGATTTCCGGTCAAGGCACAAGCGCGGGTTGCAGGCTCAATCCCCAGTGCGGGGCGTGCAGGAGGCAGCCAATCAATGTCTCTCTCATATCAATGTTTCTCTCTCCCTTCCTCTCTCTCTAAAAAGTGAATAAAAACATATTTTTTTTAAAGTATAGGGATTCTTTTTCCTCTATTTCAAACTCATGAAAATGAAAAACAAGCAAACCAAAAAAACACACATTTATATCTAAATGGAACATAACCTAATGTTATTTGTATATTCCCAAACACTGGTGGTTCAAAATGCTTTTCCTCAAGCTCTGATATTGTACCTACCATATCTACTACACACAACTAAAAGACTCCTCAGAACCATGGCTTATTTCTTACCCTGAAAAATCAGTAGAGACTAAAGAAAGTGTGAGTGGCTGGATAAATTAAGCACCTGAAAAAGTTAAATAAAAAATAATGGTTTATTCACATGAACAATGCTGCCATTCAACACTTAGAAGCAAAGTGAAGTTACACTTGACCTACAAAGGCCTCACTGAAGGTCCTAAACTCATTCTGAAAGAAAAGTTTGAAAGATACTGGCTTTGGTAAAATCTAAAAAAACACACTAATTTTTCAAAAAATCTTTACGATTTAACTTCCTTCTTAAATATATACAAATATTACTGATTCATTTTAAGTCAGAAGCTATAAGTTAAAAACCTGATCTGATTAAAGACAAGTCTGACCACTGACCAATATCCTCCCAGCTCCCTAACCCAATTATGGATTAGTCACTGTACAGTTTATTCTGTCGTTTCCCTACTCTGCAAAATATGTCTGACCTGCTGCTCATGACATCAGAGTTTGAGAACAGTCACCTATTTTGTATTTTTTCTGTCCTTATAGTTCTATACTAGTACAGATATTTCACCATTTGTCTCCCCCAAATGGGTATGAATCACTTTATTAGGTTACCCTCATGCATCTAAAATAATGACAGCATGACACAATGGAAAAAGGACAGGTTTTAGACTTGTCCCACACTAGGTCTAAATACTTTATTTGCAACCAAAATGCCTAATAATTAAGTGAAAGATGATTATCAACTGTGATATAGCCACACAATAGAATATCTATGAAAGCTATATATTTACTGAGTTGGAAAGAAGTTCATAATATGTTGTACAAAAAGAATGTGTAGTATAATTTTTTAAAATATAAGTAAAGGTATAAATGCACAAAACAGAAAGTGTAAAATGATTTAGTAACTCATTTTAACAAATATTTACCAGGTACCTGTGATGTGCCAGACACGCTGTATATGCCCAGGTTTTACCAGTGAATAAAATGAAGTTTTTGCCTTTGTGGAGTTCAGATTCTAAGAAGCATCAGGGGGAAAAAAACTCACATTAATATACAATTTAATGTTAGATGTATTACAACCATGAAGAAAAGTTAAAAGGGTAGGAAGAATGTTAGAGGTATGACATTTTAGGCAGGTAGTCAAAGACAGCTTCCCTTAAGAATTACCATGTAATATGATCTCACTTATTTGTGGAATATAATGAACATAACAGTCTGAGGAATGGGGTAGTCCCAGAGACGTGGAAGTGGGGTACAGACTGACACTCCCCAGAAGAGGGGGTGGTGGGGGAGAGAGAAACCACAGAACTTATATGCCTGTATGCATGAACAGTGGACATGGACAACAAAGCTGGGGACAGGGCGGGGAGGGAGGAGAAGGGGGGAATCAGTGGGGGGGGGGGGGAAACATCTGTAACAAAAATAAATTAACTAATAAAAAAAAGAAAAAGAAAGAAAAAAGAAGTACCATGTAAGCACATGAATATGAGGGAGGGAACCTTGAAGAGATCTGGGAATGAGGGTTCCAGGGGAGAAGTATCAGGTTTGAAGCTGCTGACGGAAACACACTTGGTGTGCCCTAGGGAGAGCGTCAACATGGCTGAAGAGGGAGGAGGAGGGTGGTGCGAGGTTATGAGGCAACCAGGAGCAAATTCGGGCTTTTGAGGCCACAGTGAGAATGCTGGATTTTTAAACAGAAATGAGAAGGTAATGAAGAGTGTCAGGAGGGGAAATCAGATTCACATTTATAGAGTAAAATGTCAACAGCACTTATCCCTGGGTAAAAAAATTTTGGATTTTCCTCCTACATTTTGCTTATCTGTATTTATTCTCATTTTCATTTCATATTCATTTATTTCTCCCCCACCCCACCCATCTCTAGCTCTCAAACTCTCTCAAAAGATGAATCCTACCATTCTCCAAACCAAAACCCAAAAATTTCTAAGATTCCTTTTATTCATTAACCATTTATTAAGTGCACAACCACCATTAAAGTAAAGAAAAAAAATTTACAATAACACGTTTTAAGAACAAATAATATTTTATTTCATCCCTGAAAACAACAACAAAAAGACAAAAATGTCCACATCTAATAAGAAAGACTGAACAATTATTCCAAACTTTACCTGGCAATGGTATATAATTAATTTCTTCACATAAAGATAGAGTACAGCGAAAGTTTAGAATGCTATCTTTCATGAAATAATATTTTCTCATACTTATTTTAATAAAACATTATAATTATTGCTACTATGTATGGTAGCACTATAATAATGAACTATATCCAAAATCAAATTCAATATAGTCTACATCTAGAAGCTAGCTGCACTTCAGCAGTTATTATAGAGAATAAATACTATTAAATATAGGGCACTATATGGCAATTAAATTTGCTACAAGGGACATTTAAATAAAGGTGTCCTTTGTTTTATACTAGAATTAGCCAATATTAGGATCTCTTGTGCTATATATATTAACTGTTTTCCTGAAAAGATAGTCAATCTTCATAATTTAAATTATATCTTAAATGATCTTAATTATTTTAAGTGGTCATTACATAAAATGAATACCTACTGTATCTGTTATACAAATTCAAATTTTCATAAAGCAGGATACTCTTATATAATATAACGTTACCATTTTCCAAGCAATTTGATGCAACACAAATACCTTTACACATCTATACATCTGGCTAAAGTCCTTGAGAGCCCCAGTCTCACAAATATCTCCATCTCCCTTCCCCTGCCAACATAAAGGCAAAAATTATCCAAACATGGAAATAATGTGCTTCCCTGACAGATAGACACTCAGAGGATTAAACTTTTAAACTGACATTCATAAATGTGAAAAATCATGAATACTTCTTTTTAATCTCATCATAAAATATCTTTTATTCTTCAGAATTCGTGAAAGAAAATGTTACATATGAGGTTAGAGATTACTATCTTAACATTATTTAATTGTCCCAATGTTTAGAATAGGTTACAGACAGTGGCTACTACCCATTTCAAGATTATACTCATACAAATGTAATTTTTTTAAATATACAATAGTTAACCTCCAGTTATTCTGAAGGATAGTGCAAATGAAGACATTCTTTGGGTCATGATTTCAAAACATTATTTTCAATATTATTACTTCCTTTCTCCGCTCAGAATCTGAGTAACAAAATATAGTACTAGAAGTAAGCACACTTTCTAACAGTATTAGTCTAACAGTTATGTATCTTGAGAACAAACGACAGAATGATTTAATAACAATATTCTTTATTTGTCTGAAAAACATGTTATATATTTAAATAAATATTTTATTGAAATGAACCCATGTCTTTCAGTGTTTTTATTTCAGCTTGATCTCAAACTCAAAAAAGTTTATACAAAGATCACCTACCTGCATACCACATCAACCATGTTACACCCTTGAAGGATATAGTTCAGCATTGAAGACACTTGCCTGAAAGCAAACTAATAACTTAAAAATGTATATACAGAATAAGAGTTCATGAATCCAGCATATTCCTTGAAAATACAGAGAGCTTTAATTGTAGATTGTTCTATCCTAGCCAGCGATTGAAAAGCTTTTCTGCCCTAGGGTATAATCCGCGGTGGATGGAGCAGCACAAGGTGATCTGTAACTGCTATCTAATGCTGCCTGCTGCATTAGTCCTTTTGTTTGTAGTTACTGGCACCAGATTCCCACTAGTTCCATTTGTAGTGTTGGTTGCAGAGCCATTCACAACAATATAGTCGACTTTGTTCTCTAGTTTCACCAATCGTTGTAAAATGTCATCCAAAAGGACAGCAATTGTTCTTTTTAGATCCGCTAGGGGGGAACAAAATCAAAATAAACCATATTAAACACTTACAGAGCACTTAATACTTGTGCTTTATAGTTTGAGGAAACAAGTGAACAATTACTGAATCATCTGCAAGAAAATATACAGGAAAGTACTTATACCACAAATAGAAAAGGCCTAATTATTATTATATTTTTTCTTTTTTGTTCAGATAGAGTGAGAGTGAGAAAGAGAGAAACATCGACGTGGAAGGGACACATCGAGTGGCTGCCACCCACACAACCCAACCAGGGCCAGGGACAAACTGCAACTGAGGTGCGCGCCCTCAGCAGGAACCGAACCCGGGTCTCTCTGGACCACAGGTCAACTCTCCAACCGCTGAGCCAAACCGGCCAGGGCGAAAAGGCCTAATTATTTTAATCAACAGATCACACATAGAGCTTCTTAAAGGAATTTCAGAGTTATAAATATGGGGAAACTTCTCTCTTTTCCAGTGCAATAAAACATATTTAAAGTCTGGCTCAAAAGTTAGTCCCTTGTAAGGAACTCATTTACCTTGAATTTATTCGGCAATTTATGAGGATGACTGTGGACTAAGCAGGTAAAGTGAAAAGCTAGCTGAGCTAAGTAAGAAATTCAGTGAAATGCAGAAACAAGAAAATTGGAACCTCCACAGTCTGAAATGTGGGGGAGCCTAGGATCCAGGGCAGATGCCAGGAGCCTGATTTATACAGCAGACATACCAGCAGTTCTGACTTAACTTTCTTCCAGAAATGATGGGGCAGACTATATTTTTTAATCTCTTTGGGAGGTGAAGGGGTTTCAGAAGAACTACTGGGCAACAATGAAATTATGACCCCTTTCTTCCTTAGAATTCTCTTTTCTCAGGTTTCCCAAAGGCACCTAGTGCACATTAGGTACTTGATCAGTTGCAACTAATACTGTTATTTTTTGTTGATCCTGACTCCCCCACCCCCCAACCCCCGCCAAAAAAAAAAGCAGACCAAGCCCTAATCTGTGATCAGGGGAAAAATCATCTAATAATAACCGATAAATTTGCTGATGATTCTCTTAAAATATTAGAAAAAGCACTAGCAAAAGAAAAAATAAACTGGACTTCATCCAAATCTAAAACTTTTAGGTATCAATGGACTATCCAGAAATTGAAAAGACAACCTACATAATGGGAAAAAATATGTGCAAACCATATATCTGGCAAGGGCTTATTATCAAGAATATACAAAGAACTTCTAAACTCAACAACAAAAAGATAACCCCATATTTTAAATGAGAAAAAGACTTTACTAGACACTTCTCCAAAGAAGATATGCAAATAGACAACAAGCACATAAAAAGATGCCCAACATCACAATGAGATACCATTTCACACCTACTAGGATGGCTATGATCAAAGAAAGGGAAAATAAGCAAAGGTTGGGAAATTGAAACACATACATCATTGGTAAGAATATAAAATGGTACACCTACTGTGGAAAAAGTTTGGCAGTTCTTCAAAAAGCTAAACATAAAATTACCATGTGACCCAGCAATTCCAGTTCCAGGTATATACCCCAAAACTGAAAACAGAGACTTAAATACTTGTATACCAATGCTCCTTTCAGAATTATTCACTATAGACAAAAGGTGGAAAGAACCCATGTCCATCAATAGATTAAGAGATCAAAAAAATGTGTTGTACATGTACAATAAACCATTATTTAGCCTTAAAAAGAAATGATGTTTCGATACATGCTACAACACGAATGAACCTTAAAGACATTATGCCAGGTGAAATAAGCTGGACAAAGGACAAATACTGTATGACTCCACTTACATGGACTATCTAGAATAGACAAATACATAGACAGAAAGTAGATTAGACGTTACTAGGGCCCAGGGAAGGGGGAATAGTGAGTTATTGCTCAATGTCCACAGTTTCTTGTGTGAAGTGATTCAAGTTTTGGGAAGTTAGCGGTAATTGTTGTATAACTCTGTGAATATAATTAATGCCACTAAACTGTACACTTACAAATGACTAAAACAGCAAATTTTATGTTATATACATTTTACCAAAATGTGAATATATATGTTATATATGTCTTATGGGGAAAAAAAAGATACCAGAAAGTAATGACAGTTATAGTGGTGGGTGGGGATAAAAGGTGATTAGAAAAAGCTTATCAAAAAATAAAACAAACCTGGTCGATGTGGCTCAGTGGTTGAGCACTGACCCATGCACCAAGAGGTCTCAGTTTGATTTCTGGTCAGGGCACAGGCCCAGGTTGTGAGCCAAATCCCGTGAGGGGCATGCAGGAGGCGGTCAATCAATGTTCTCTCTCATGGATGTTTCCATCTCTCTCTCCCTCTCCCTTCCTCTCTCTATAAAATCAATAAAGAAAAAGGAAGGAAGGAAGGAAGGAAGGAAGGAAGGAAGGAAGGAAGGAAGGAAGGAAGGAAGGAAGGAAGGAAGGAAGGAAGGAAGGAAGGAAGGAAGGAAGGAAGGAAATGTAATACTGTATACAGTGAGGGAAAAACTTTATTTGGACAAAGTCCAGTCATGGAAGAATGAGACTTTCCAAGCTGTATATCTTCTGGCATCATTCATCATGAGCATTTTTATTTCTAGCAGAAATGTAAAAATAATAATAATAATAATATAAGAAAAATCTTTTGACAAAAAGTATTCAGGTACTGAAATGTCATGATATATACAACTTCTTTCAAATGGTACCTCCAAAAACCATATATATTTGCATAGCAAAAGAAAGATAAAAACAAATGTAGAAATTTTTTTAGCAAATGATGAGTCTACATGAAAGATGTATGATGTTTACCATACAATTATCCCTAATTTTCTGCAGATTAAAAAGCTTCAAAATAAAAGCCTGGGAGAGAAGACTTTGTTAATTAAGGCCTTTCAATCCAGAGCTATAACAGTATTGGTAAATAGGAGAAAATTAAATATATATATTTTTAATCTTTTTTATTTAAAAAATTTTTCTTCTGACCCCATTTTTATTTTTTTAATATTTATTTCTGTTACAGATGTTTCTTTTTCCCCCATTGACAGCCTCTCCCAATCCCGCCTCCCTCCCCCCAACCCCACCCCAGCATTATTGTCTATGTCCTTGTTTATGCATACATGCATGTAAGTTCTGTGGTTTATCTCTTCCCTCCCTACCATGTCCACCTCTTGTGAGATTTGTCAGACTGCACCCCACTTCCATGTCTCTGGGTCTATTTTGTTCCTCAACTTGTTTTGTTCATTATATTCCACAAATAAGTGAGATCATGTGATATTTGTCTTTCTGATTCACTTGTTTCTCTTAGGATAATATTCTCCAGGTCCCTCCATGTCATCTCAAAAGATAAGAGATCTTTCTTTCTTACAGCAGCATAGTATTCCATTGTGTATATGTACAATTAAATTTTTTTTAATTCTTCAGCAACAAGCCTAAAAGATAACTACTAGATCTCTGTTCTCCCCTGACAGTCACCCCTGTATCATATATGAAGAGGTAGTAATCTAGGCCAGAGAAAGCTAGCTAGAAAAGACTAAGGGTAGGGGGTTTACCAGCTTTTTAAAATAAAACGAAGCTAAAGTCCTGGGAAGTCTGACACCAAGCTGATGTGTGACATGAATTATAAAGGTACAATCTAATCGCTGATTGGAGTTAGGGCTAGAAACAGCAATTAAAGGAAAGTTGGGATTAATGAGAAACAACTATATGACAAGTTTACTTGACCAATATTCTAAATTATCATTATATATCCCCTTTCACACTTTCTAAAATCGTTTCAATAGAATATTACAAAAGGCCAAGAGATTTGGACTACCTTGTTCCATGCTATAAAATCAATTAACTGAGCTGTGGCCAGTTAGGCTCAGCGCTTAGAGTGTTGGACTATGGACCAAAGGATCGCAGGTTTGATTTCTGGTTAAGGGCATGAACCTGGGTTGCAGGTTGGATCCTGGGTCCTGGGTGGCTCATGCAGGAGGCAACCAATCGATGTGTCTTTCTCACATTGATGTATCTCTCTCTCTCTCTCTCTCTCTCTCTCTCTCTCTCTCTCTCTCTCTCTCCTTCCTTCACTTCCTCCCTTCCACTCTATATAAAAATCAATGGAAAAATATCCTCAGGTGAGGATTAACGACAACAAAAGAAATCAGTTAACTGAAAACCAGAACATACTAATGTTTCCTGAACTTGGGATCATTTTTAAATACACCACAACTGCCCTTTTCTCTAGATTCATAATACAATTTTATGTTTACATTCCATGGGACTGTATATTAATGAAAGTTATATATTTATAATTATATGGGAGTCCACATAAGCCCTATCACTGAAGGTGATAGCAAAAAAACCTCTTTCCCTACTGTGAGTCCCTGTTCAGAACCCCTAAAAGTAACTTGAAAGTGGATGGAGAACATATCATACCATCCTTTTACTCTCAGCTCACCCAGCTTGATGATTCATCACACAACAGACACTCAACAAATGTTTGAAAAAAGATTCTGCTGAATGTCCATTTCATGTGTTTGGTAGCTTGAGGTTGACATGAAGATCAGATTTAGAAAATAAAACCCTTTAAGGTTGCTCTATTTCTGTTTTAAGCTTCCTATTCTGAGAGAAGAAATCAAATAGTTTAAGGGAAAAAGAGAATAGAAAAAGAAAATGTAAAAATTACAAAGGCACTTAAGAGCATAGATACTATCACAACAGTACCTAGCCCAATTATTTCACAGTACACAAAAATCAAAAGGATATAATGCTATTAAATATACTAAAGATATTGGATATAAAAAGATTCTAAAATACTAAACGTACTCAGAAACGATGAGGCACAGCAGGAGCCACTATCATCCCAAAGCCGATGGAACACAAGAAGCCAACAGTGATGTTACCGGAGCCCAAGTCCAAGACACCCAGTAGAAAACAGTCTGGCAGAAGCTACCACTACAAAGGAGATACCACCTGAGGCAGAGAGAGAGAGAAATACCCTAGCCTTTTCTTCCTACTTTCCTAAACTGTGCCAGGGCCCCCCATTGGCTGAACCTAGGCAGAAGCTAGCTGATGTGGGAGCTTGCAAAACACCACCTATTACAATCATTCACCTAGTGGAATCACTTTCTCATGAGATACAAAACAGAGCAGAGAAAGGGTAAAGAATAAATCTGAGAGCAACCAGGCATAGGGCCAGCACAAACAGCAAGCACACATGCCATTGTGGACTTGCCCGTACTTAAATGTCTCTATCTTGATTTATCTCTTCTTTATATCTCAGTAGATATAAATTTTGTTTGTATTCTTTTTTTTTTTTTTTTATCCTCACCCGAGGACATTTTCCCATTTTTTTGTTTAGGTAGGGTGGGAGGGAGAGAGAGGAACAGAGAGAGAGAGAGAGAAACATCGATGTGAAAGGAACACATCGAGTGGCTGCCACCCGCACGACCGACCCGGGCCGGGGACAAACTGCAACCGAGGTACATGCCCTTAGCGGGAACCGAACCCGGGTCTCTCAGGACCGCAGGCCGACGCTCTAACCGCTGAGCCAAACCGGCCAGAGCTTGTTGTTTGTATTCTTAATGTGAGCTCCCTCAAATCTGTTGTATAGAAGAGGCAGATATAAGGATAATCATGTGTACACACAAAAAAAGGAACAAAATTTTAGTAAAATGCAAAACAACTAGTGAAAATAAAAATAAGTGTTTAATGCACTAAGTCAAAAACTTTTCCTTATTTTTCTAATTCAGATGTGTATTGTATCACTACTAACATCAGCTTAATGGTATAAGAAAACTGGGAAGTCACTTTCTGATTATTAAAGTGAATTACCCACTGTAAAACTTATAGTAGTATGCAGTAAAATAAGAATACTTCCTAAAAAATGAGTTTTTTTGCCCTGGCTAGTGTGGCCCAGTGGTTAGAGTGTTGGTCCAATGAAAGTGAGTTCAATTCCCAGTCAAGAGCACATACATGGGTTGCAGGTTCAATCTCTAGCCCCAGTGGGGGCATGTGCAGGAGGCAACCAATCTATGTGTGTCTCTCTCACATCAGTGTTTCTCCGTCTCTCTCTCAAAATCAATGAAAAAAACATCTCTGGGTGAGGGTTAACAACTAAAAAAGAGAGTTTATTTAACTATCTGAGCAAAAGAGCAGATAGGTAAAAGTTATTTCAAAAACCTCATAAACTCTATAATTAAATGTACACTGTTTACTCTTTTACATTTTTAATATAGCTACCATCTCTCATTGAGTGCTGAATAAATTATGTTATTCAACAAATATTTTATTACTTCCCTACTTAAGATTGCAAGGCACATTATTTAGATCATATAAGTAGATCGATATATGTTTCCATCAATTTAAAATACAAATTAAATGCCTAGGAGCATAAAATAAGCTTTTTATTTTTTAATTTTCCATCTACACCGCTAGCAGAGATTTTATTTTTTCACCTTTTTTTTTTTTAATTACAGATGTTGCTCCTTTTTCCAACTTTGACACCCTCCTACCTGCTTCCCACCACCTGCCTTCAGGGTACTGTTGTCTGTATACACTGGTTATGCACATAAGTTCTTGGTTTTATCTCTTCCCGCCAACCTCCACCCTTCCCTCTGAGATTCATCAATATTCCCTACATCCATGTCTCCGGATCTATTTTGTTCATCAGCAAAATTATTTTGTTCATTATATTCCACAAATAAGTGAAATCATGTGATATTTGTCTTTCTCTGATTGGTTTATTTCACTTAGCATAATACTCTCCAGGTCCCTCCATGTAGTCTCAAAGGGGAAGAGATCTTTTTCTTACAGCTGCATGGTACTCCATTATGTAAATTTACCACAGCTTTTTTATCCACTCATCTACTGATGGACACTTGGGCTGTTTCCAGATCTTAGCTATTGTAAATAGCGCTGCTATAAACATAGGGGTGGATATATTCTTTCTTATTGGTGTTTCAGGCTTCTTAGGATATATTCCTAGAAGTGGAATCACTGGGTCAAATGGTAGTTCCATTTTTAAATTTTAAGGAAACGCCATATTGTTTTCCATAGTGGCTGTACCAGTCTACATTCCCACCAGCAGTGTACTAGAGTCCCCTTTTCTCCACACCCTCACCAGCACTTGTCATTTGATGATTTGTTGATGGCAGCCATTCTGGCAGGTGTGAGGTGATACCTCAGTCATTTTAATTTGCATCTCCCTGATGATTAGAGATGTTGAGCATTTTTTCATGTGTCTACTGCCCATTTGAATGTCCTGTTTGGAAAAGTGTCGATTCAGGTCCTCTACTCATTTTTTAATTGGATTGTCTTCCTTTTGTTGAGTTGTATGAGTACTCAGTATATTTTGGAAATTTATCCCTTATCCTATATACCACTGACAAATATGTTCTCACATATAGTGGGACATCATTTTGATGTTGGTTTCTTTTGCTATACAGAAGCATTTTAGTTTGATGTAGTCACATTTATTAATTTTTTCCTTTGTTTCTCTTGCCCTGGGATACATATCCTTGAAAATTCTGCTACGTGTGATGTCTGAGATTTTGCTGCCTACGTTTTCTTCTAGGATTTTTATGGTTTCATGAGTGGCATTTAAATATTTTATCCATTTTGGGTTTATTCTTGTTTGTGGTGTAAGTTGGTGATCTAGTTTAAATTTTTTTTTTACATGTAGCTGTCTAATTTTCCCAGCACCATTTATTGAAGAGACTGTCTTTACTCCATTGTATACTCTTGCCTCCTTTGTCAAATATTAATTGAGCATAATGTCTTGCATTGATTTCTGGATTCTATGTTCTGTTCCATTGATCTATATGCCTGTTTTTGTGCCAGTACCAGGCTGTTTTGGTTACAATGATTTGAAGTAAAACCTGAAATCCAGAATTGTGATTTGTTGTCCTTTTATCAAGATTGCTGTGACTATTTGGGGTCTTTTTTGGTTCCATATAAACTTTTGGAATATTTGTTCTAGATCTGTGAAATATGTCATTGGTATTTTGATGGGGATTGCATTGAATCTATAGATTGCTTTGGGTAGTATGGACATTTTGATGATGTTAATTCTTCCAATCCATGAACATGGTATATGCTTCCACTTCTTTTTATCTTCCTCTATTTCTTTTTTCAATGTCCTGTAGTTTTCTGAGAATAGGTCTTTTACATCTTTGGTTAAGTTTATTCCTAGGTATCTTAATTTTTTTGTTGCAATGATAAATGGGATTATTTTTTTAGTTTCTCTTTCTGTGTGTTCATTATTGGTGTATAAAAATGCCAACAATTTCTTGATGTTGATGTTGTATCCTGCTACTTGCTGAATTCATTTATTAAATCTAGTAGTTTTTGGTGGAGTCCTTAGGGTTTTCTATGTACAATATCATGTCATCTGCAAATGAGTTGGATGCCTTTTTTTCTTCTTGTCTGATTGCTGTGGCTAAGACTTCCTATGCTATGTTGAGTAAGAGTGGTTAAAGCGGGCGTCCCTATCTTGTTCCTGTTCTTAAGAAAAACACTTTTAGTTTTTGCCCATTAAGTATTACGTTGGCACTAGGTTTGTCATACATGGCCTTTATTAAGTTGCAGTATTATCTTTCTATCCCCACTTCACTAAGAGTTTTTATCAAATATGGATGCTGGATTTTGTCAAAAGCTTTTACAGCATCTATTGATATGATCATATGATTTTTCTTTCATTTTGTTTACGTGGTGTATCACATTTATTGATTTGCGAATTTTATACCAGCCTTGCATCGCACTTGGTCATGGTTTGTTCAGGTTTTCTGAATTTATGATTTTAGGAATTTATCCAATTTGCCTACGTTGTCAAATTTGTTGGCATATGTTCATAGTATTTTCTTACAATCCTTTGTATTCCTGTGGTGTCAGTTGTTATTTCAACCTTTCGTTTCTGATTTTATTAATTTGGGTCCTGTTTCTTGGTGAGTCTGGCTAAAGGTTGATCAGTCTTATCTTTTCAAATAACCAGCTGTTGGTTTCATTCATCTTTTATGGTTTTGTTTTGTTTTGTTTTTCAGTCTCTATGTCATTTATTTCTGCTCTGATCTTTATTATGTCCTTCCTTCTACTAACTCTGGGTTTTTCTTTTTGTTATCTTTCTAAATCTTTTAAGTTATAGGGTTAGATAGTTTATTAGAAAATTTTCCTGTTTCTTAAGGTAGGCCTGTATTGCTATGAACTTCCCTCTCATGACTGTTTTTGCTGTGTCCCATAGATTTTGTGTTTTTGCGTGTTCATTTTCACCAGTTTCCAGGAAGTTTTTAATTTCTCTTTATCTCACTGGTAACCCATTCATTGCTTAATAACATGCTATTTAGCCTCCATGTGTATGAATGTTTTTTCATGTTTTTATTGTAATTGATTTCTAGTTTCAATGCCATTGTGGTCCAAGAAGATGCTGGATATGATTTCAATCTTCTTGAACTTGTAGAGACTTAATTTGTGTCCTAACATGTGGTCTATCTTTGAGAATGTCCCGTGTGCACTTGAGAAGAGTGTACATTCTGCAGAAATAAGCCTAATTTTTTAAGTGAGAAAAGAAAAGCTAGAAAATGGATTTGACTAAGTTATGTAAATTATGAATAAGCTAAATGTTTTAAATGGCCACATTGAAATTACTTCTAATAGGAAGTCTGAGATGGGCTTTCTTTAGCATACTTAGAATATAAGAAATATTCATTTTATAGGTTTGGTTTAGGGTTTTATGTTGATAAATAATTTTGAGATAACTACAGATTGTTATATAATAGTTAGTAATAAACACAGAAATTCCTGTACCCTTTACCCAGTTTCTTCCAATGCTAACATCTTGCAAAACCATACACATCACAACTAGAATATTGACATTGATAGTCACAATGCAGAATATTTCTATCACAAGGACCCTATGTTGTCCTTTTATAATAGCATCCTCTTCCCTTTTATTAGCTTGTTAAAACGGATTACATTGATTGATTTTTTTAAAAAACTGAAAGTCTTGCATCCCTAGAATAAATGCCATTTGGTTATGGTGTTTAATTATTTTTTATATGATGTTGAATTCTGTTGGCTAATATTTCATAAGGATTTTCACATCTGTATTCAACAGGGAGACTGGTTTGTAATTTTTCTTATACTATTTTTGTCTGGTTTGGGTATAAAGATAATTCCAGCTTTATAAAATGAACTGGGAAGTGTTCCCTCTTCTATTTTCTGGAAAAGACTGTAGAATATTCTTTTTTTTTTTTTCTTAATTGATTTCAGAGAGAGAGGAAGGGAGAGGAAGAGTGATAGAAACATCAATAAGAGAGAACATCCATTGGCCACTTCGCACACCCCCCACTGGGGACCCCGTCCATAACCTGGGCATGTGCCCCGACCAGGAATCTAACTGGCGACCTTTGGTGCATGAGTTGATGCTCAACCACTAAGCCACACTGGCCCGGCATGTAGAATATTCTTATTTAAACTTACGATAGAATTCTCCAGTGATACCAACGGAATCTTTAAGATTTCTTTTTTGGGGATTCTTAAACTCTAAACTCAACTTCCCTAGTAGTTACGGGGCTAGTCAAAGTATCTATTTCATATTGGGTGAGTGTGGTCATTTGTGGTTTTCAAGGAATTGATCCATTTAATCTAAAATATCAAATTCATATATAGAGAGCTGTTCATAGTCCCTCATAACCCTGTATGGTCTATAGTGATACTCCTTTTTCATTCCTGATACTGGTCATTTATATCTTATTTTTTCAGTCTTGCTAGAAGTTGGGTCAACTTTTTTTTTTTTTTTTTTTTACCCTTTTAAGGGACAAACTCTTTGTTTCACTTTATTATTTTCTTTTTATTTCACTGATTTCTGTTCTTATATTGATCATTTCCTTCCTTCTACTTGCTCTGCATTTGTTTTGTTCTTTTTCTAGGTTCTTGAGATGGGAGCTCAGTGCTGCTTTAACTGTGTCCCACAATTTTTATGTTGTATTTTCATGTTCATTCAGTTCTATGTATTTAGATTTCCTTTGAGACTTCCTCTTTGACCCATAGATTATATAGTTTCTAATTATCTGGAGATTTTCTTATTATTTCTGTTGTTGATTTCTAGTTTGAGTTCATTGTGGTCAAACAGCCTGTGTAATTTCAATTCTTTTAATTTTGTTGAGGTTTGTTTTATGACACAGGATATGATCTATTTTGGTGAGTATTTCACTGACTCTTAAAAAACATATGTATTCGCCCTGGCCTGTTTGGCTCAGCGGTTAGAGCATCGACCTGCGGTCCGGAGAGACCCGGGTTCGGTTCCCGCTAAGGGCATGTACCTTGGTTGCAGTTTGTCCCCGGCCCTGGTTGGTCGTGCGGTGGCAGCCACTCGATGTGTCCCTTTCACATCGATGTTTCTCTCTCTCTATCTCTTCCTCTCTCTCCCTCCCACTCTATCTGTACAAAAAAATGGAAAAATGTCCTCGGGTGAGGATAAAAAAAAAAAAAAACATATGTATTCTGCCCTGGCCGGTTTGGCTCTGCAGATAGAGCACTGGCCCGCAGACCAGAGAGCCCTGGGTTCGGGTCCTGCTAAGGGCACGTACCTCAGTTGCAGTTTGTCCCTGGCCCCGGTTGTTGTGTGAGTGGCAGCCAGTCAGTATGTCTCTTTCACATCGATGTTTCTCTCTCTCTCTCTTCCTCTTTGTCTCCCTCCTGCTCTATCTGAAGATAAATGCAAAAATGTCCTCAGGTGAGGATAAAAAAAAAAAGGATGTATTCTGCTGTTGTTGATAAAGCTTCTATCCATAATCTATTGATTACATTGTGTTCTTCAGATCTTTCATATCCTTGCAGATTTTCTATCTAGTAATTCTAACAGTGCCTGAAGAGGAGTGTTTAATTCTCACTATAATTGTGGATTTATCTATTTCTCCTTCTCTTTCAGTTTGGAGATACACATTTAGGATTGTTATTTCTTCTGGTTGGGTTCACCCTTTTATAATCATATAATGTCCTTCTCTGACTTTGGCAGTTTTCTTGGCTCTAAAGTCTACTTTATGTGATATTAATGGAGCCACTCCTTACCTTTTTGCATGATATATCTTTTTCCACCTTCAGCCAGCTAACATCATTAAATTTGAAGCGAGTTTCTTATAGATAGCACAGTATGGGTCAGATTTTTAATCCACATGGTCAAGGTCTCTTAGAACATTTATACTTAATATGATTGTGATATATTAGGACTTACGTCTTTAATTTCATTTTTGTTTTGTTTGTTCTGTTTTTCACTTCCCTGTTTCTTTTTCCTGCCTTCCTATGGATTACCTGAATATTTTTTAGAATTCATTTGTTACTTACCTGTAGTGTTTCTGAATATATCTCTTTATATAGTTTTACTGGTTGCTCTAGGTATTACATCATATAGATAACACCACAGTCATTTTACCATTTTGAGTGAAATACATAAGCTTTACCTCTCTTTAACATTTGTGATAGTTCACTTTGTGTGTCAAGTTGGCTAGGCTAAATTTTGCATCAACTTAACCAGGATAAGGTGCCCAAACAAATCCACCAATCTAGATGTTGCTATGAAGGTAGTTTTTAGGTATGATTAGCATTTAAACCAAGACTTTCAGTACAGATTACTTACGTAATCTGGGTGGACCTCATCGAAAACAGACAAGTTCCTGTAACAGAATCACTGCCTTCGGACCCAGGACTACATCATAAACTCTTGCCAGTATTTTCAGCCTACCAGACTGCCCTACAGATTTTGGACTTTCTAACCCTTCCATTACATAATCCAATTACTTGATGTCCATCAGGTCCCCCCCCCCCAACTCGTTTCTCTGGAAAACCCTAATACACCAATACACCATCCTTTATCCTACTCTATTATAAAATATTATCTTAAATATTTCTTCCACATACATTTTGAATAACACCAGACAGTGTTATAAGTTTTGCTTCAACCATCATAGTTTAGAAAACGTAAAAAAAAAAAAAGGAAAGCTACTGAATTACTTTTTTTTTCCCCTTAATTGATTTGAGAGAGAGAGGAAGTGAGAGGAAGAGACAGAAACATCGATGAGACAGAACATCAACAGGCTGCCTCCTGCATGCCTCCCACTGGGGATCGGGCCCACAACCTGGGCATGTATCCTGACTGGGAATCGAACTGGCAACCTCTTGGTGCATGGGTCAACGCTCAACCACTGAGCCACACCGGCCGGACTATTCTGACTTTATTTACTGTGTTATTCCTTTCTTTCTGATAGTTCCAGGTTCTTCCTTTTATCACTTCTCCTCTGTTTAAAGAACTTCATTTAGCCATCTCTTAGAGTAGGTCTACTGGTGACAAATTATTTTCCTTCATCTAAGAATATCTTTGATTTTTCCCTTCATTCCTGAAGGATATTTTCACTAGGTATAAAATTCTGGGTTGATAGTTCCTTCCTTTTAGCACTTGAGAAATATTTTGCCACTTCCTTCTGGCTTTGGTGGTTTCTGATGAGAAACCCACTGTAATTTGAATTGTTTTTCTGCTATAAGGTGTTCTTTTTTTCTAGTTGCTTTAAGATTTTTTCCTAATTGCTCTTTAAGTTTTCAGAAGTTCAATTATTATGTCTCTTGGCATGGGTATTTGCAGGGCTTATCCTGCCTGGGGTTCACTCAGCTTCTTTTTTTAAAAGATTTTTATTGATTTTTAGAGAGAGAGAAAGAGTGAGGGAAAGGGAAACATCAATCAGCTGCCTCCTGCATGCCTCCTACCAGGGATCAAGCCTGCAACCTGGGCATATGCCCTGACCGGAAATAAAACCGGCAACCTTTTTGTACATGGGACAATGCTCAATCAACTAAGCAACACCAGCAAAAACTTCACTCTGCTTCTTGAGTCTGAGGTCTATGTCTCTTGCTAAATTTGGAAAGTTTGCAACCATTATTTTTTTTTTAGTACTGTTCTAGCTCTACCCTCATTCTCCTGTCTTTCCAAAATTCAAAGACATAAATGGTAAATCTTTTGTTATAGCCCCACAGGTCCCTAAAGCTATTCATTTTTTTCCAGTCTATTTTCTCTCTGTTGTTCAGATTGGGTAATTACCCTGTTCTTTATTCCAGTTCACTGATTCTTTACTTGTTCTCTCCTTTTTGCTGTGGAGTCAATCTGCTGAACTTTTTATTTCAATTATATTTTTCAGTTCAAAATTTCCATTTGGTTTTTCTTATATGTTCTATTTACCTTATATGTTCTATTTATCTGCTGATACTTTCTATTTCTTTGGTGTCTTGTTTTTTCATTTGCTTGTGTTCATTAATTCCTCATTGAAGCATTTTTTTAATGTTTTTTATTTTTTTTTTTTAGAGAGAGAAGAAGGGAGAGATAGATAGAAACATCGATGAGACAGAAATATTGATTGGCTACCTCCTGCATGCCCCCTACTGGGGTTCAAGCCCACAATCCTGGCATGTGCCCTGACTGGGAATCGAATCACAACCCCTCAGTCCATGGGGCGATGCTCAATCCCACACCAGCCAGGTAGCTCATTGAAGCATTTTTAATCATGACTGCTTTAAAATCTCTTTCAGATAATTCTAACATCTGTCACTCGTCATCTTTTTCATTCACTTACAGATTTTCCCAGTTCTTCTTCATATGGCAAGTAGTTTACATATTATATGTTATATGTTATGAGATTCTTGATCTTATTTAAACCTCCTATTTTAGGTGATTTTCTCTGATACCACTGTGGCAAGGCAGAGGGATACCACCTTGTTACTGCCAGGTGAAGGCAGAATTCTAGATTCCTTACTTAGTCTCCATTGTCACCTGAGAGTAGTGAGTTCCTCTTTACAGCTTGATGGAGGTGGGGGTTTCAGGTCCCCATGTACTCTTCATTGCCATTGTGGTGGAGATGGTCTCCTTTACCACTGGGTAATGGTGAAAGTCCTTACTCTCCACTAGGACATCATCCCAAAGAGATAGGAATGGGCACCTGTTATTTGCCATGTGAGGGTTGAAATCCTGGCTCATATGGGGGTGGGTGGTGTTGATGACTCATTATAGCCTGCAAGGGTGGAATTCTATGCTCTCCACTTGGCATTTGATCATGTGGGGAGTGAGGCGCCACATTACTTTGTTTGGCTGGAGAATAGCTGTTGTCCAACAGTTTTCTGTCTTGCTAGGCTGCCTCTTTCTTGGCTACAGAAAGCATGCTTCTGTTGAAGTTTTCTGTTTGATTGTTTGTTTTTTGTCTATGCCCAGTAGCATTTCTAGGTTGCTGGCTTCTCCAACTCCAAGTGTGGAATATATGAGGTAAAAGAAAATCCAGCGAACGTACCACTGTCCTGGTTCCTTGGGTTCCCGCCAGTCCGACTTTTTCTCTTCCAGATTCTTATGTTTGTTTTACATAAAATTTCCAGGGTTTTCAGTTGTACTTAGACAATAAGAATAAGAAAAGATGTACAGGAACAGGAAAAAATAGATATCCATCTTCCCAAAGAGCCTAATTTAGTGAATTTTTAAAATGTGGTTTTCTTCAACTATAAAAGATATTTTCTAACAGCTCATTTTCTGAAAATGTTTGTAACACAATTTCCATTCATTACTTATATAATAGTTTACATGTTTGAAAAAATGCTTGAAGTCAGAAATTTGAACCTCATTTCTAAAAAGAATTTTGGTAGATTTGTGCGGAAGAACAACTCTTTGTTCATTTAATTTTCAAAACAGCATTAAATATTAACATTAACTTGTTTTCCAACTCTCCTAAAATATCTGGCATCATTTTTATTTTAAATGTTCAGCCACAATGGTAGATAGTAAAACCAAAACTCTTAAAAGAAAGCAGGGTCAGTCTTTAGATGGAAAAGCCTGAGATGGTAAAAGACTGGTGTTGCTGGAGATTCAGAAACAGGTGTAGGAAACCATGCATCGACTGCAAGGTGCTCTGTCACTGTGAGGCTCAGTGCAATATCCCCAATTCATTGTTCTAAGTAGCAATTTTCAACCTTTTTCACCTCATGACACATAATTACTAAAATTCTGTGACACACCAAAAAATATATTTTTTTGCCAATCAGACAAAAAAAAAATTAGTATAATTTTGATTCATTCATACCAGTCAGCTACTGTTGTGTCAGCTGTTGTCATTTTTTTATTTGACAACCTAAAGGAAAAGAGGTCAGTGTCCTGACTAAATAGACAGGTAGTGCATGTTTTTAAATTCTTGCAGCACATACTGTATCATGGCACACTGGTTGAAAATTGCTGTTCTACACATACCCCAGAAACCAAAATAGATAATGTTACATGGGAAGAAACAAACTTACATCAGAGAAGACTAAGAATGTTGATAAAAGACATAAGGCAGTTGAAAATAATTATATGTTAAAAAGAAAACACAGCCCTGGCCGGTTTGGCTCAGCGGTTAGAGCGTCCGCCTGCAGTCAAGAGAGACCCGGGTTCAGTTCCCGATAAGGGCATGTACCTCGGTTGTAGTTTGTCCCCGGCCCTGGTTGGGCTGTGCAGGTGGCAACCACTTGATGTGTCCCTTTCACATCGATGTTTCGCTCTCTCTCTCTCTTCCTCTCTCTCCCTCCCACTCGATCTGAACAAAAAATGAAAAAAATGTCCTCGGGTAAGGATAAAAAAAAAATACACACACACATATATTAGAAAGTGAGTTTTGGAGAAAAATTTTAAGCATAAAACTAACCCATAATAATTGATATGTTTCACTACATAAATTTTTAAAATAATATACCAACTTATTAGACAAGTGAAAAACCAAAGAAAAAACATTTGCAACATATACAGACAGCAGCATGTCTTTATAAAGTATCAATCAGTTGCCCTGGCCGGTTTGGCTCAGCAGTTAGAGCATCAGCCTGGGGACCAGAGAGTCCCAGGATCAATTACCGCTAAGGGCATGTACTTTGGTTGCAGTTTGTCCCCGGCCCTGGTTGGGGTTGTGTGGGTGGCAACCACTCAATGTGTCTGTCTCACATCAATGTTTCTCTCTTTCTCTCTCTTCCTCTCTCTCTCCCTCACGCTCTATCTGAAGATAAATGCAAAAATGTCCTCGGGTGAGGATTAAAAAAAAAAAAGAATCAATCAAGAAATTTCCCAGCAGAAAAATCGGCAAATGATACAAACAATTCACTCTCATACATACAGGAAATACAAATAGACAACAAACAAGAAAATCTTTTAACCTCTCCTGCAAACAAACCAAAAAAATGCAAAAGCAAACTAAACAGAACTGGCCCAGCCAGTGTGGCTCAGTGGCTGAGTATCAGCTCATGCACCAAGAGGTTGCCGGTTCCATTCCCAGCCAGGGCACATGCCCAGGTTGCAGGCTTGATCCCCAGCAAGGGGGTTGTGCAGAAGGCAGCTAATCAATGTTGATGTTTCTCTCTCATCAATGTTTCTATCTCCATCTCCCTCCTTTCCTCTCTCTCTAAAATCAATAAAAACATATTTTTAAAAATAACTGAACAAAATTGGTATAGTGTAGAGAGACCAGCATTTTTCACACTGGTGGGAAAGTAGTAGTAGACATGTATACTGATAAGACCATTCTAGAGGGCAACAGAGACCTATATGTAATAATATGGAAAGATACCCACTGTTAAGTGAAAACAAATTAAGTTGCAAACTAGTATCCACAGTACAATCCCATTTTTGTTCAAAATAAAACAATGTGCTGGACCATGTGTCAGCAAACTATAGCTGGCTGGCTACCTGTCTTTGTAAATAAAGTTTTATTAGAACACAGCCATGCTTATTTAATGCACTGGAGACAATATAACCCACAAAGCTGAAAATATTTACTATTTAGTCCTTTAAGTAAAAGTATGCTACCCCTCCATGCTTTACTTTTACTTATCTATGTCATATATTTCTGTAATATTTGAATGCTTATAATAAACTATAGTTTCATAATGAGAAATAAATTTTAAAAAACATTTTAAGGAATTGGTTAAATACCATGTGGCCATTAAATAATGCAGGTATATATTAACTGAGATAGAAACATCTCTACCATATATTAAATTTTAAAACACAGTTTATAGAATACCAGGTGTAGATGGGTTTCACTTTTGCTTTTAAAACTGAGTTGTTATACACAGCTGGGCAGCATAGCACAGACAGCTACCATTTAAAATATCACAGTTAGCCCTGGCCGCTTTGGCTCAGCGGTTAGAGCGTCAGCCTGCGGTCCAGAGAGACCCGGGTTCGGTTCCCACTAAGGGCATGTACTTCGGTTGCAGTTTGTCCCTGGCCCTGGTCAGGATCGTTCTGGAGGCAATCAGTCAATGTGTCTCTCTCACATGGATGTTTCTCTCTCTCTCTTCCTTCCTTCCTTTCTCTCTAAAAAATCAATGAAAACATATTTTTAAAAATTAAAACTATGAGAGACAAAATTAGAAACTCAATAAAGAGCTGAAAATAAAGTTGAGGAAATATCTCATAAAATAAAGCAAAAAGACAAGGAAACAACAAGAGTAAATAAAGGAAAATTACAGGACCAGTTCAGAAGATTCAAATGCTAAATAACAGGATGCCATAAAGAATGAAAACAATGAGAAGAAAGAAATCAAATAAATAATTTAGAAAAAAAAAAAAATCCCAGAATTGAAGGATATAATTTTTGGGATTTAAAGTACCCACTGAGGTCCCAGCACATGTATGAAAGAAATCCTTGCCTGGGCACAGCATTGAGAAATTTCAGAACAGTATGGGACAAAGATCTCACAAGCTTCCAAAACAGTAAGTCACATTAGATTCTCAAAAAGAGAATCGGAAGCTAAGAAGAAAAAAAAAAAGAACAAAGTCTTTAAAATTCAAGAGAAAACGACTTTCAAAGTAGGATTCTATACTCAAACTTTCAATTAAGCATGAGGGTATGAGGGGGTAGGGACAATTTTCAGATATGCAAAAACTTCAAAAGTGACCTCCTTTGTATCTTTCTGAGGAACCTACCAGAGGATCTGTTCCCCTAGAATTGGGAGTAACCAATAAAGAAAAGCCAGAGGATTCTAGGAAACAGAAGATCCAACATGAGAGAAATAAAGGGAATCTGAAGGATGATGATGGAATGAGATCCCAGAACAATTTACTGCTATAAGCCCAGAGAGGAAAAAGTCCAGATGAGGGCAGATCAAGAGACTTCTTCAAGATAAAAGCAAGTGACAAAATGCCTAATGTGTCTGAATATACTGGTAGGAGATTTAAACAGCTGTGGGAAGTTGGGGTAGAAAACTAGATTAAGAAACAAAAATCAATGCTTATTAGTTATAGAGGGGAAAATAAATAAAGTGGTACAAGAACGGAAAAGTAATCATAATGCAGTACATGGCTCATTAATGAATACCATTAACAGTCATAATAATACAAACACTGAACATTGTTCTAACCAGAATCATGATGGGAAAATGGCGAGAAGGACACATTGTATGAAAGCTGCCTGGGGTACGTGAGAGGCAACTATGGGTAAGAAAGCTGAATCTGTAGCTTGCATAGTAGGAAGATAGCGCCTATAATTAAGAAATCAAAAAGTAGCTCATAGAGTATGTTATTTAGAGGTTAGAGGTAATAACCAAAAAAATCAGATTAAATAACTTTAAATGGCAGGCTTTGAAAAATGGGAAACTAGGACTGTTGGGGGCTGGAAGAACTTTTTATTACAAGAATCACAATACATTTTGACTCTTTATTTATTTTTATTATTATTATTTTTTAATCCTCACCTGAGGACACGTTTTGCCTTCATAGAGCGAGAGGGAGAGAGGGAGGAAGAGAGAGAGAAACATCCATGTGAGAGAGACACATTGAGTGGTCACCACCCACACAACCCCAACTGGGGTTGGGGACAAACTGCAACCGAGATATGTGACCTTAGCAAGAACCAAACCCGGGTCTCTCCAGACCACGAGCCAACGCTTCAACAGCTGAGCCTAACTGGCCAGGGCCATTTTGACTCTTTAAATACATATATGTATAACTTTAAAAAAAAAAACATTGAAATAGAGAACACAAAGTATTCTATCTCCTCTCTCTCTCTCTTTTAAGTCTTAAAGGCAAGAGAGAACATGGCATGCATAAAGAACTTAAAACACAGCAGGAACCTGGGATGTGAAAGGGAGAATAGTAATAACAATACTGTAGATATAGGCAAATACTGCCTCGTAAGAATTAACAGATGTTAAATAACTGACGGTCTATAATGCGATAATCGGGAAAATGTAAATATAAACTAAGTATGATAATTGTATTGTGATTATGAAGAAAAAGATCATTTTAAAGATATAAATATGAAAATATCTAGCAGTGAAATGTCACAATCTCTGTAATTTAAATATTCTTCAAAAATTAGACAAAACAGCCCTGGCCAGTTTTGCTCAGTGGTTAGAATGTCAGCCCACAGACCAAAGGGCTGTGCGTTTGATTCCCAGTCAAGGGTACATGTCTGGGTTGCAGATTTGATCCCAACCTGGTTGGGGTCATACAGGAGGCAACCAATCTCTCTCTCTCACACACTGATGTTTCTCTCTCCTTCTCTCCCCCTCCCTCCCTTCTACTCTATCTAAAAATTAATGGGAAAATATCCTTGGGTGATGATTAGCAAAAAAAGAAAATAGAGAAAACAAGTATTTCAAAATGTTAATAATTGTTGTATCAAAGTGATGGATATATGAATATTTATCATATTATTTTTATTTTTCAGTACACTTGAATTTCTCATAATAAAAAATGAAGAAAAATATTACTTTGTAAAGATCTGTTCATGAAGTGAAGAGTTAGATTTCCATGACTATTTTTTTTTCTATTCCTAGGACTATCTTTAAATGGGGATAGGTTGACTCAGTGGTTGAGCGTGATCCACGCACCAAGAGGTCGCTGGTTCGATTCCCAGTCAGGGCACATGCCCAGGTTGTGGGCCCAATCCCCAGTGGGGGTGCATGCAGGAGGCAGCCAACTGATGTTCTCTCTTACTAATGTTTCCATCTCTCTCTCCCTTCCTCTCTCTCTAAAATCAATAAAGAAAAAAATAAATAAAATAAATAGGGATAGGTTGAGGAGGAGAAAACTAGAAATAGTCTACAGTTAACTTACCATATCCTGCCATCGAAGCGCCATTCTCGACATCCACTGTGTTCTTATTTTCCTCTGCTAGAGCTTTAACATATCTTTTGCTTAAATCTAGTATTTGTTCACGTAACTTGACACTGCTTTGATGTCTTGGTTGTTGAAAAGTATAGTGCAGTAACATCAATCCCCAAATGAGTCCAAATACAAGCAACAGTAAACTCAATTTCTGGGACATATTTTTTCTTGAGATTGTAAAAATCATTTCTCATGAAGCAAACAGACACAGCCAAAAAGTAGTAACTAAAGGCAAGCCACCAAATAGTTAAGACTTTGGAAAGGAAAAAAGAATAAATTTCCTCCTCCTCCTCTGTTAATATGGTATATTCTTCATCTTCAGCAAGGTTGCCTCCAACTCTCAATTAACTCTGTAAAACTGAGAAGAAAAAAGGCCATTAGTCATGACCTGTATCAGTAACAGAATAGACAATGACAGATTTAAGAAGAGATTCTATAAATAGTTTTGATTTGGAACTATATCATCATCTTTGCCAACTTTCTCCACCACCCAGCAAACTTTCAGGTCTTTTATCAGTTTCATTTATATAGTTCTTCAAAAATTTAAAATAGAAATAAATATCAATTCATTGAAAATATCTTTTTTTAAAAAGCCACCATAATGCCCTGGCCGGTTTGGCTCAGCGGTTGGGAGCATCGGCCTGCGGTCCAGAGAGACGTGGGTTCCTGCTAAGGGCACGTATCTTGGTTGTAGTTTGTCCCCGGCCCTGGTTGGGTTGTGCGGGTGGCAACCACTCGATGTGTCCCTTTCACATCGATGTCTCTCTCTCTCTCTCCCGTCCACTCCATCTGAACAAAAAAAATGGAAAAAATGCCCTTGGGTGAGGATTAAAAAAAAAAAAAAAAAAAAAGCCACCATAATCACAAAATTATTTAAATGACTTCTAGTCATTTGTAGCTAAAATTGTGAACATATGATTTATAGAAGATCTCAGTCTATTCAAATACAGGTCACCAACCTAAATGTCTAAGAGCTATTCCTCCTCCTCCTAGATGCCAAAATTGAAGTTAGAAATGAGGAAAAGTGAAACACTGGAAAATCAAAATGTTTGTCTAACTAAAAAAAACCTGTAAGTGTGCCAGTATTTAAAAATGTCACTAGAAAATATTAATACTAATTAATGGCATTAATACTCATACTAATGGCAATGAGATAATATTAAGCATCCAACCTAAGATTAAAAATAAACTGTGTTTCAGCCCCAGGCCCATGATAGCAAAATGATCCTATAGACCACACCCTCACAAAACCAGACAGAACAATGCCATGGCTGACAACAGGACCTGATACAAAGATCAACTATCCCTACCTTGGCGCCAACCAATCAGTACAGCCCATGACCCCAACTCCTTTAGACACCATGATTAATGATTTCCCCCTATATAGCCATGCCCTGGAAGCCGTCAGGGAGCTAGATCTTTTACCAGTAGCTAACCTGTGACTCCAGGTTTGGCATCATTTCCTCAACTAATAAACTTCTACTTTCTTTGCTGTGAATTCCTATTTGCACGTGATTGGACTTTGATGTGCAAAGGTGAATGGGCTCCTTTTGTCTGCTAATAATTTCACCTGTCTGAACTTTGGCTAGAGCTACAAATTCACAAGTTCAGAATCTTTATCTCCACTCAGGGTCTTTCCTTTCCTTTAAAAAGAACCCTTAAACCTAGCCCTATTAGATCATAGGTTTTACAACTCCACAAAAGTGACAAATTCCAAAACTGTAATGGCATTAGACAGAACTGGAGGTTCGTGGAGGGGTAAGGAATGGGTGAGTGGATTGAAAAAGTCAAACAGAGGGAGCCTAATCCATAAAAGATAAAGTCCTTCTAAGTTCAATAAAAGCTTAAGAACGAAAAATTGCTCACCAGCACAAACTTTGCTTAAATAGTGAGTTGCAGAACCAACACCAGACACAGATTAAAAACAGACCAGTAGTGAACAAGGAAGAAACATAGCTGAGGAGGATATGCCCCAAACTAATAAATCCCAGGTTACAAGCAGACCTAGTTTAAACCCAGTATTTCTCAGTGTGAAGGTCCCAAAGATCTAAGCTGCAAACATTACTGCTCTATATCGACTTGACTATACCATCAGATTCAGAAAGAGGCCTTCATGAAAGGTCTTGATAGCCTTGACTCTATATAAAATGTGTCCACTCACCACTGCCCTCAACAAAATTAAAGCAACCCATTTCAGAGAAAAGTCAGAAACATTTATAGGCACTACTACAGCAAAAAAAATTTACATACTTTGTAACTTGCTTCTGTTTGTATATGTTTTTCTATAGTGATAAGAAGTAAAACATTTAATATGAAAAGGGTTTGTCTTTGGGAATAGCAAGGACATGAGAAGTTAGAAGTATCCCACTCTATACTAGAGAACTACAAAAGGACACCAAAGAATAAAGTGGGTGTGGGAGCTACCAGGAAGAAAGGACACCCCGGAGTCTTCTCCAAATTAAAAAGTCTGCCAGGAGCCAGTTTATGCCTGACAAAGAGCTGAGCAAGACAAAGGCCCACAAGGATTCTCTGAAGCAACCCAAGAAGGCCTGAAAACTGTTCTAACTAAGGGTTCATTTAAACAAGCAATTCCAAGCAAGCCCAGCAGAGTTGACCAAGATTCCTACAAGGATACAATTCAGCCTTTGGTCTCATTCAAGGAATGCTTCACATTAAAATTACCTAGAGAGTTTTTTTTTAATCCCAATGTCAGGTCACACACCATATTAATTAAATTAGAATGGCTGGGGGTGGGAGTCAGGTATCAGTATTTTTTAAAGAGCCCTAGGTTATTCCAATGTGCAGCAAGGTTTGGGAACCACTGTCCAAATCTCAAACTTCTTAATGAAGCAGCAATGATAGCTACAGGTAGGGCCATTAAAGTCAAAGTTACAAATCAGTTCACCAGGTGTGACACAGGATTCCTACTGGACTACCTACATGATCTTGAAGGGGAAGGAATAAAGGGAAGAGAAAACAGGTGACCTTTGCTAAAACCATTACTGGAGTCAGAGGGGATAGCTCTCCCCTTCTCAGCTCTTGCCAGTCTTGTGAGAAGGAATTCAGATCAGTGACAGACAGCAGTGTTGAAGCAAAGCAAGCAACACTTGGCATAAAGCACAAGCAGACAACTCAGCTAGTCTGAGTGCATCACCCAATGAGGTTCAAGGGTTTTATATTTTTCCCACTATAGGTTTCAAACTTCCCCTGCCAGATATCTTGGGTAGCACACTAGGTTTCAAAATCCACTTCTACATTGTTGTGGCTTATTTGGGAATGTTTGTATAAACATTTGGTCATCTTGTCTGGCAAGTCCTAAGACAGCTGACTTATTTGATAAACTTCCCCTTCCTCCCTCTTCCCCCCTTTCCTGCCTAACATCCCCCAAGTGACACTATCCCAATGCTTTGGGGGTTTTGTTGTTTGTCCCCCGGCCTACATCTGTCCTTAGGTTTAGCTGGCACAAATAGCATTAATTGGGTCTTTGTTCTCTCTTTTCCCAGGCCACGGTGATTTAAGCTATGTATTCTCTGGATAGGGAGATGTATAAACCATTTGCTCTCAAGCGTCCTTGGTTGAGGAAGATAAGGTCTTGCAAATCACAAGCTGGCTGCAAGCTGCCCAAACTGTTTGGCCTTGTTTAATTCCCTTGTCTCAGCTTCTCCACTCCACTTGCCCAGGAATTTTCCTAGCTTCTTACTATCCTGCCACAGAACCCAAGTCATTCCTGCCAGGGTGGGCTAGGCCCTAAATTTACTAGGCAGGGGTAGAGATGGAGTGAAGAGAAAGCAGTGTCCACTGTACCACTTCAGTCCCTAGGATCAATATGAATACACAGTCCTATTCTATGAGAGGTAGTTCTGTGATATCATATAGGGAAAAACAGCAGATAAGAAGCTGTAAATTCTTTAGCAACTAAAGGTAATTTACGTTACATTACTTTTAAAGAGAAATAATTCTTAGATTCAATCTTCAGAAAAGAAAGGGTTCAATGTCTTATTTCTGTACAATGTTCAAAGTTGCAAATGACAGAGGAACTGGCACTTTGAACCTCCTGATTTTTCTTTATGTTTCAAGTACTGATCCAGCTCCTAGAAGGCCACATAGGTCAGGATGAAGACAATAAGTAGAAACCTTTAGTAAAATGTCTATAATGTAGCTGGGGACTTATGGCTACCATCTAGCATAGAATTTATTAGAGTCCTTCTTATACCAAAACAGTCCGCAACCTAAAAATGTTTTAATCCCCTTCCAGGCCACTACAGTCATTGTCTACTAGTCACTTAAAAAATAAAACTTCAGCCCTGGCCGGTTTGGCTCAGCGGTTAGAGCGTCGGCCTGCGGTCCGGAGAGACCCGGGTTCGGTTCCCGCTAAGGGCATGTACCTCGGTTGCAGTTTGTTCCCGGCCCTGGTTGGTCGCGCGGGTGGCAGCCACTCGATGTGTCCCTTTCACATCGATGTTTCTCTCTCTCTCTCGTCCTCTCTCTCCCTCCCACTCTATCTGAACAAAAAATGGAAACATATCCTCGGGTGAGGATAAAAAAAATAAAAATAAAACTTCAAATCTGTTGCAAATAACACACACACACACGCACACACACACACAAGTGTTTACATTGATTTTAGGGAAAGAGGGAGAGAGAGAAAAATAGATGAGAGAGAAACATCAATTGGCTGTCTCCTGCATGCTCCCTACTGGGATCGAGCTGCAACCTGGGCATGTGTCCTGACCAGGAATCAAACCAGCAACCTCTTGGTGCATGGGACGACACTCAACCAACTGAGCCACAATGGCTGGGCACAACTGGAGAGATTTTAAAGGCAAAAATTAAATCATAACTTAATTTATGATTTAAATTAAATCATAATTTAATTTATGATTTAAATTATAAAAATTTATAAAAATTATGAGTTAATTTTTATTGTTAAACCTTCATCATTATTAAGATAGATTCCAAAATATTTTAGGATTCCCAGGGGAAAGTTCTCACCCAACAGCAGAAATTACAAAAGGAATTACAGTCCATATGGCCCAAAGATACAAGAATTACGTAGAAGAGACACACTTAAAATGAAGTATCTGTAGAGTACTAGACCTGAAGAAGGGTAACAAGAGCATGGTCCAAGTACCATTATCTCCACAAGGATTCCTGCAGCTGCTTCTTAAGTGGTTTCCCAGATCTCTGCAACCCCACTTCAAGCCATTGTCCTCCCTGCAGCTAAAATGTTTCAAAAACAAAAGTCATGATTCGAATAGTCACAATCTGAACATTTCTCCAAAGGAAACATGCAAATGACCAAAAAGCAGATGAAAATATGTTCAAATCACTAACCATTAGTGATTAGTGATTAGTGAAATACAAATTAAAACCACAATGAAACACCACTTCACATATATTAGTATGGTTAGGAAGGGCATCAGACTATGCCACCTCAAAACATGTCACTTTAGTATATGGATTATTTTGAGCTGAGGATAATTTGAGAACCAGCAGATACAGGAAGGGCTCCCTGCCCTCCCCCTTTCTACCTAAAAGTAAGACCTGAATTTCCTGTGAGAACGTAAGAACGTTCTTATCACAGGAGATAGAGAGGAATCTATACCAACACACCATGGCTGACATCAGGACCAGTTCAGATGACTAATGACTCCCTGCCCTGGCAACAACCAAATAGTAGGGACCATAACCCTAAAAGGACACACCTGGGAAGCTAATGAACATTTTACTGAGATACTCCCCTAAGACCACCCCTAACATGTCTGCCTTTAACTATTATGCTAAGTGAAATAAGCTAGTCAGAGAAAGGCAAGGACCACATGATTTCACTCATATGTGGAATCTAATGAACAAATGAACTATCAAGTAGAATAGAGACAGACCCATAGAGAGGAAGCTGACAGCAGTGGGAAGGGGTAGGGGTTGATGTGCTGGAGTTGGGGTGGAGGTATTAAGAAAAAAAAGAGAGAGAAAAAAATTCATGGACACAGACAATGGTGTGAGGATTAATAAAGGGTGGGGGAAGGTAGCGGAAGGTATAGGGGGAATAAATGGTGATGAAAGGAGACATGACTTGGGAGTGTACAGATAATATGTTGTAGAACTGTGCACCTGAAACCTATATAATTTTGTTAACCAATGTTACCCCAACAAATTCAATTAAAAAATAAAAATAATAAAAACCTATAAGGCAAGGAACTCAGTACTAGCGCGCGCGCGAGCTCTCTCTCTCTTTCTCTCAGCTCTGAATTCTCTTTTAGCCATAATTCAAGGACCAAGGTCTAACATCTGGTGCCATTCACAATTAACATAGGTAGCTACAATAGTCTGATCCATAGGAAAGAAAGTAGAATGGTGATTACCGGGGGCTGGAGAAGTAGGAGAATGCAGAGTTACGGTTAAAATTTATTTTGGGATGATGAAGTTCTGGAGATGTACAGTGGTGATGGCTACAAGACAATGTGACTATACTTAATGCCACTGAATTGTACACTTAAAAATAGTTAGCATGGCCCTGGCCGGTTTGGCTCAGCAGTTAGAGCATTGGCCTGTGGACCAGAGAATCCCAGGTTTGGTTCCTGCTAAGGGCACGTTGCAGTTTGTCCCCGGCCCCGGCTGGGGATGTGTGGGTGGCAACCAGTCGATGTGTCTCTCTCACATCGATGTTTCTATCTCTCTCTTCCCCCGTCACCCCCTCCTGTTCTATCTGAAGATAAATGCAAAAATGTCCTCGGGTGAGGATAAAAAAAAAAAAACATAGTTAACATGGTTGCCCAGCTGGTGTGGCTCAGTGGATTGCATGTCGTCCCATAGACTGAGAGGTCCCAGTTCGATTCCTGGTCAGGGTACATGCCTGGGTTGCAGACTTGATCCCCAGTAGGCGGCGTGCAAGAGGCAGCAGATTGATGTATTTCTCTCACATAGATGTTTCTATCTCTCCCTCCTCTCTCTCTAAAAAAATCAATGAAACCATTTTTTTTTTTAATTGTCAACATGGTACACTTTATGTCATGTATATTTTACCATATACACACACAAAGTCATATTACATCGCTCCTGTTTAAAAACCTTTTGAGCCCTGGCCGGTTTCGCTCAGCGGTAGAGCATCAGCCTGCAGATCAATGAGTTGCAGGTTCGATTCCGGCTAAGGGCACATACCTCAGTTGCAGTTCATCCTTGGTCCTGGTCAGCGTCATGGGGGAGGCAACCAGTCGATGTGTCCCTCTCCCGTCAATGTTTCTCTCTCTATCCCTTTCTCTCCCTCCCACTCTATCTGAAGATAAACAGAAAAATATCCTCAGGTGAGGATTTAAAAAAAAACCTTCTGAAAGTTTCCCACTGCATTTAAAATAAAATGAAAACTTTACCACAATCCACTAGGTCCTGTATAATCTGACTTCTACCTTTATGTCTCTTTCCTAACTTCACACCACTTCCCCCTGTTCACTGTGCTAGAACCACACTAGACAAACACAACGAATGCTTTGACCTCAGTCCCTATAGAACTGCTATGCCCCTGCTGTAAATGCTCTTCTCGTGGCTTGTTCTTTTTCATCCTTTAGCATTTAGCTCAAATGTCATCTCTTCCAAAAGTAGCACTCCCACTCCTACCCCAGCTCCAGCCTCAATGTACTCTCTATCATACTCCATGTGAAATCATATACTCTATCTTTAAAATCTTGAGCTAATTATTATCTCCCTATGTCCTGGACACTTATAGGGACAACAGAACTTTCCTAATACCTGTGAATATAAATGAGAACTCATGCTACTCAACAAATACTAACCTTTATTATTAGTGTCAGGCACTTATATAGCAATGCCAGTAATTCTAGACAATGTGAGTAACTTGAGTTAATACAGGGGATGTTTCGCTAGATCCAAATAAAACCTCTGATTAGCCCTGGCCGGTTTGGCTCAGTGGTGGGAGTGTCCACCCAGGGACTGAAGGGTCTTGGGTTCGATTCCAATCAAGGGCATGTACCTGGGTTGCAGGTTTGACCCCTCTGATTAGCTCCCCTGGCCCTCTATAATCCAGTTAACAGAGACCAAATTTATTTCCCATTAGTCACAAAAAGATCTCCCCCAATCTAGCCAGTCTTTTGTCTCATCCAATATTAATAACAATACCTTACATTTATATGATACCATGCATGTTTCTTTATATCTTCTCACTCAGTTAGTAACAGTCAGCTATCAGAGTGTGCAAGCTTGAAAAAGTTTCTAACTCAGAATTTGTAGACAACATATTTCATTGGTATTACAGATACACCTTGGAGTTATTGTAGGTTCGGTTCTAGACCACTTCAATAAAGTAAATACCACAATAAAGGGAGTCACATATATTTTTTGGTTTCCCAGTGCACATAAAAGTTATGTTTATACCATACTGTAGTCTACTGAGTGTGTAATAACATTATGTCTAAAAAAAAGTACATACCTTAATTTAAAAATACTTCATTGCTGAAAAATGCTATTTTTTAATATGTTTTTATTGATTTTTTTTTAGAGAGAGAGAAACATCAATGTGAGAGAGAAACATCGAACGGCTGCCTCCTGCACACCCCCCTCCTAAGGATCAAGGCCACAACCCAGGCATGTGCCCTGACCAAGAATGGAAGCGAGACCTCTCTGTCCATGGAGGACACTCAATCCATTGAGCCACACTGGCTGGGCAAAAAATGCTAATTACTGTCTGAGCCTTCGGCAAGTTGTAATCTTTTTGCTGGTAGAGGGTTTTGCCTCCATGTTGATGAAAACGCAGTATCTATGAAGCACAACAAAGCAAGATATGCCTGTAGTCACTGAAGAATTACCCTGTCCTAAAAGATGACACACATCATGATGGTAATGAGAGCAGTGTATCTTCCAAATAGCTCAAAATGAGATTAGAGTATCTGTTTAAATGCTACCTTAGCCAGAAGAAATTCAAAACTTCATTAGCTGCCTGGCCGGTGTGGCTCAGTGGTTGAGCGTCGACCCATGCACCAAGAAGTCGCGGGTTCGATTCCCGGACAAGGCACATGCCCAGATTGTGGGCCAAATCCCCAGTGCAGGGCATGCAGGAGGCAGCCAATTGATGTTCTCACTCATCGATGTTTCTCTCTCTCTCTCCCTCTCCCTTTCTCTCTCTAAAATCAATAAAGGGGAGAAAAAATTAAAACCTCATTAGCTTACTCTAGCCCATGTTAATCTTCTAACTCTCACAGTACATTACTTTATACCAACAGAATTTACACATCATATCACCCAATCATGTGTGTCAAACTTGTCTCCTTAAGTGTTAAGTTCCTTAAGAGTAACATGCCCGCCCTGGACGGTTTGGCTCAGCGGTTAGAGCGTCGGCCTGCGGTCCAGAGAGACCTGGGTTCGGTTCCCGCTAAGGGCATATACCTCGGTTGCAGTTTGTCCCCGGCCCTGGTTGGTCGAGCGGGTGGCGGCCACTCGATGTGTCCCTTTCACGTCGATGTTTCTCTCTCTCTCTCTTCCTCTCTCTCCCTCCCACTCTATCTGAACAAAAAAATGGAAAAATGTCCTCGGGTGAGAATAAAAAAAAAAAAAAAAAGAGTAACATGCCCTACGCTGCTGCCACAAATCCCACAGAGCCTGGTGAACAATCAACACAGATGTGTTCACTTTAAATACATCCCTGAGCCTAACTCCACCTTCTCCCAAGCAGCAATGTGACCCCCCTGAAATGCTTTTTGGGTGTGAAGGGACAGAGGAGATCGAAATTTTGAGGTAAAATTAAAGTATCTTCAATTTTTATCCATTTCTGAACTGGATCCCATCCCCTCATATTTCAGATGAAGAAACTAGCACCCAGAAATGTTAAGTGTCTTACCTTAAATGACACAATCGGTCTGTGGGAGAAACTGTATTGGTCCAGAACACAGGTTCTAACTCACTATTTAGGTTTTTCTTTATACCACACTACTTTCCTTACCTCCACTGAAACAATCGTAACATTAAGTGAAGCCTTTTTTTTTTTTTTTTTTTTGCTTTAAAAGAATATAACCAGCCCTGGCCAGTCTGGCTCAGCGGTTAGAATGTCGGCCTGTGGACCAGAGAGTCCGGGGTTCAGTTCCCGCTAGGGTCATGTACCTCAGTTGCAGTTTGTCCCCGGCCCCAGTTGGGGTCATGTGGGTGGCAACCACTTGATGTGTCTCTCTCACATCGTTGTTTCTCTCTTTTCCACCCTCTCTCCCTCCTGCTCTATCTGAAGATAAATGCAAAAATATCCTCAGGTGAAAAATTAAATAAAAAATAAAAGAATATAACCAGAAAACAGTAATGGCAGTTTAGAGCAATCATCAGAAAATTCTTAAGATATATAACTTGGAGTATTCATTAAATTATCAAGTTGACACATTAAAGTTTCAAATATGCTTTATTCCAAAGTATCATAAAGTCACTACAAAAAGGATTTAAGCAATCTTAGATCTTGGGCTTTTTCACATAGGCGAAAAGCTACAATTGAAAAAATATGAAGTAAAACAAACAAGGTCTTCTGGATGTAGACACCTTCACCATGACCAGCAAATATAATGATAAGAAAACACATTTCTAGAAAAAAGAACTTGTGGGGGAGGAATGGAAGGAAGGATGCATAAAGGCCTAGGCTCCAGTACAACCTTTACCACATGCAGTTTCATTTACAGCATGAAAGAACTTGGTTTATTCGTTCCTTTGCTCATTTATTCATTCACAATGTTTATTAAAGTGCCTACTATATGCCAGAAACTGTATATGTAAAAGGTAAAAGAAGATAAGACAGTATCCTTGTTCTTCTAGAGATTGGAAAATAAACAAGCAAACACAGAAACACGCTCATTTCAGCCTGTAAATTGCTATGGAAAAAATAAACAGAGCCACCGTGAGAACATCTAGGGAGTCTACAGGAGGTATCAGGTCAAGGAAGACCCTCTAAGGCAGTGGTTCTCAACCTTCCTAATGCCACGACCCTCTAATACAGTTCCTCATGTTGTATGTGGGTGTATCTGCATGTGGGCGGACCTGCCTGAAGACAGAGGAGCAGTGTCTCAGTTCCTAAGATCATCGGAAGTGTTTTCCGATGGTCTTAGGCAACCCCTGTGAAAGGGTCGTTCAACCCCCAAAGGGGTCGCACCCCACAGGTTGAGAACCGCTGCTCTAAGGAGTTCTGATCTGAGAAAGATGAAGAAGTTCCGATTACCTTCCAACTAAAACCTTTAGAATTCTTTTCTGACCAGAATCTTGGGAACAGACAGTAAATTCCTTATTCTTAGCCTCCTCAGTACAAACCAATGAGAATGAGCAGGGTCTCCATCCCCAGCATGGAACGGCTAGTTTGGAGAACTCATCCCAAGTAAACAGAAGGAAACCTACAAGCAAAGAAAGCTTTGTGTTCCTCTTTCTTATGAGAATGACAGTTGCCCTGTGGTAATATACAGGAAGAGTAAAGATTTAATATGGTGATCTTTACACAGAAAACATGTGCTCTCAATGGCGGTTTCTAATATGAAGAGGGTAGTAGCAAGATGGTTTGTAAAATAAAGTCTAGGTAGCAATCCACTGGCATGTTAACTTACAAGTGTTACAAGCATTTTACACATAATTTTTTCAAACTCTAAAATATTCCTTGTTAAAGAACACAAACGTGTCAAAAACAAAGAAGATGGGGAAATTGTCTTCCTTATTTTTATATTTATTACAGGACTTAACGTCTCCACTCCAATTTGTAAGATCTTTGGAGATTTGTAAATCTCCAAAGATCTGTTCTAAGTTTTACTATGTCACTTGCCAAACAGCAAACAACAATTATATAGTTAAGCAAATTGTCAATGGTTTCTCCCTCACCAAGACAAATATACAAGTCCAACTTTAGTATTAGGGAAAAGTAAAGACAGAGAATCAGTGAATATTTAAACTAGAACACTTTCATTATAAACATAAAGTGAAGCACAAAGAGGATTGACAACCCAACAGCAGGGGGAAATTAGGCAATCAAACTCTCAGCCTAGAACGCTAGTGTTTTCCAAAAACAGAAACAAAATCAACTTAATAGTTTGCAACTAGCACTTGTTTAAAAAACAAGATAAAATAGAAACCATCAGAGTAGACTGTACACACTACAGATTTTATTTTGCAAAACTTTTCTTTCAGTTTACATATATATGTATGTATATCTTTTTCATACACAGATACACACATGCACACACAGAGTTATGCATCTATGGAGTCTTGACATAAAAGCTCTTTTTTGGTTGTTGTTAATCCTCACCTGAGGATTTTTTCCATTGATTTTTAGATAGAGTGGAAGGGAGGGAAGAAGGAAGGGAGAGAGAAACATCCATGTGAGAGAGAGACATCCACCGGCTACCTCCTGCTGGTACCAGGAATCGAACCTGCAACCAAGGTATGTGCCTGTGACCAGTAATCGAACCCAGGACCCTTTGGTCCTCGGGCTGACACTCTAAACACTGAACCAAACCAGCCAGAGTGATGTGATATAAAGACTCTTGCTATGGGTTGCAGTCAAAAATTTAAAAACACCGCATTTCACATTGCCTATCTTGAAATACTTCCTTGTATTTTTATGTAAACCTTCAGTAGCAATGTTAAAAACATTCATGGATGGCTAATCCTACCTTAAAAACCTCTCCTTCAAATCCCATTTCTGCATTGATTCGGCGTTCTGCTTCAAGTACTGTTATGGCTACAGCTAAAGTAACTATCCACAGCAAGAGCAGCAACTAGCGAGCAGAGACCCTCTCACTCAGCCAAAGGTACTATAAGAATCACTGCCTGTTAGTCTTCTAAGAAGTTTACTGCTAGAGAGGCAGATATTTATTACAAAAGAACACAGTATGTTCACTAGAGCTCAGAGGTTCAGGAATTCTCTCCAAAAAAGACTCAGAAATAAGTCCTCCACAGATTGACCTCAGAATGTAATTTCAGAGGGAAAGGCCCATTCCTAAAATACTTTCTTTACATAATATTGCCTAAGGCTAACGTCTGGGGGGAAATTTTAACACAGGACACAGTCACTCACTCCTAATTATGTGTAAGATTTAAAATGTGAATTGCCTTGAGAAAGGCTACACTAAAATTCCAGCTGAGATACAGAAATATCATATCTAAAGATATCAGATCATTTTTAGGTGGCATATTTTGGAGAAAGAAGAGAAGACTTAGAGCACTGAAGAGTAAAAAGATATAAAAACATGGGTAAAGTAAGTCAGGGTTAAGAATAGAAAATGTGGCCCTGGCCAGTTTGGCTCAGCGGTTAGAGCGTCGGCCTGCGGTCCGGAGAGACCCGGGTTCGGTTCCCGCTAAGGGCACGTACTTTGGTTGCAGTTTGTCCCCAGCCTTGGTTGGTTGTGCGGGTGGCAGCCACTCGATGTGTCCCTTCACGTCGATGTTTCTCTCTCTCTCTCCCTCCCACTCTATCTGTACAAAAAAATGGAAAAAATATCCTCGGGTGAGGATTAAAAAAAAAAAAAGAACAGAAAATGTGCCCTGGCCTGTTTGACAGCAGTTAGAGTGTGGGCCCATGCACTGAAGGGTGTGGGTTTGATTACCAGTCAAGGGTACATACTTGGGTTGCAGGTTCGATCCCCAACCCGAGTCTGGGTCATGCAGGAGGCAACCAATCAATGTGTCTCTCTCACATGGATCTCTCTCTCTTCCTCCCTTCCTCCCTCCCTATCTAAAATTCAATGAAAAAATATCTTTCAGCCCTGGCCGGTTTGGCACAGCGGTTAGAGCATCGGCCTGCGGTCCAGAGAGACTGGGGTTCAGTTCCCCCTAAGGGCACGTACCTCGGTTGCAGTTTGTCCCCGGCCCTGGTTGGGTCGTGCAGGTGGCAACCACTCAATGTGTCCCTTTCACATTGATGTTTCTCTCTATATCTGAACAAAAAATGAAAAAATGGAAAAATGTCCTCGGGTGAGAATTAAAAATATATATATATTATATATCTTCCAGTGAGCATTAAAAAAAAAGAAAAGAAAAAAAAAGAACAGCACTGGCCAGTTTGGCTCAGCGGTTAGAGCATCTGCCTGTGGTCCAGAGAAACCCGGGTTCAATTCCCGCTAAGGGCACGTACCTCGGTTGCAGTTTGTCTCTGGCCCTGGTTTGGTTGTGTGGGTGGCAACCACTCAATGTGTCCCTTTCACATGGATGTTTCTCCCTCTCTCTTTCCCTCCCATTCTATCTGAACAAAAAATGGAAAAAAAATTTGCCTCGGGTGAGGAAAAAGAAGAACAGAAATGTTAAGACAAAAGGGAAACTATTGAATCATTATGCCATAGTAAAAGCTTAATCTAAAATATATTATGCAGGTCCAGCCGGTGTGGCTCAGTGGTTGACCGTCGACCCATGCACCAATAGGTCGCTGGTTCAATTCCCGGTCAGGACACAAGCCCAGGTTGTGGGTCTGATCCCCAGTGAGGGACATGCCGGAGGCGGCCAATGTTCTCTCTTATCAATGTTTCCATCTCTCTTTCCCTCTCATTTTCTCTCTAAAAAAAAAAAATTTTTTTTAATTAAAAAAATATATATATATTATGCAGTACGAGGTGTTCAGTCACAGAGTTTGACCTGCCCACAACCTCAGCCAGTCATATTTTGTGCCACATGACCCCACCTGCCCTTCCACAGCTAACTAGACTAGCACTAGGCACCTTTACCTGAGGCCTTGGACAAAAAGAGGCCCTTTAAGAAAAACATGATGTTGAGAGTAGGGGCAAAAAGGTAAGGAATTCACAAAAAGAAACAATGAAGTTGGATTAGGAGACTGACAAACCAGAGTTATAAAGCAGGCATAATAGGTAAACTGAGGCTCTGAGTAAAAGAAAAGAACTAAGCATGTCAACAACTCAGAGGGAGCATATGCAGCTCATGAGAGAGATGACTGGTCAGTAGAGACTGTGGCAGTTTCTAGATCTTTTATATGTATCACCTTTCTCGAGGTGGAAATATAACCCTAAGACACAAATAAATGACTAAAAAGGTTTACATCTATTTTTTCCCCCACGTTAAAAAGAATGTCTAAAAACCCTTATCACTGAACGTCTGAGCTAGAAAAGTCCCTGGAATCAGACCAATTCACTATTTTAGAGAGGAGAAAACTGACGACCACAGAGGAACCTAAGGTCACACAGACAGTGACAGAGCTGGGACAAAAACCAAGGTCTCCTATTTCTGTAGTCATTACCTTTTGTCCTATACTATTCTAAATAACACCAACATAGAAACATTATTTTCTTTCAAAACAAGTATTTTTGCCACACATTTTTAAATGAATCAGCAATCTTCATGTGCATATGCCATCTCCCACAGTTTAAATAAGTTTTCCACTTTTATACTCTCTGGCTCTCCATTATCCTTATGAAATACATTCATTAGAGTTCTCTTTTCTACTGAAAAAAAAAAAAAACACATTTAAATACATCTGTCACTAAAGATATTACATGGAAAACAATCATCAGACCCCACTGGTTTTTCCCCCACTATAACTGTACAGTTAAATGCAGCACCATTCAGGACATACTATTTCACACACTGCACAGTAGTATTTGAACTCAAAGTAATACAAAACAGACATTGTAAGTGAAAAAAATTTTCAACTAAGGACCATAAAGATTTCTTTGAAGAAAAACTCATCATCAATATCAGTAAAATTTAGGAGAAAACAATGCAAGAACAATAGAAACTAAAGAAGGACTAATGTGAAATGTTTCAAGTCATTTCCTTACAAAATTTATTACATTCAATCAACTTGTCCTGAGAACAAAAACTACTACTTGGAAACACAAATCCCAAAGAGAGGAAATTACTAACTAATGAGACCGAATAGAAAGAGGTAGGAAAAAAGTTGACACAGGGTTGAAAAGATGGTGAGGCCCCACATGAGGATTGCAGAACACCTAGATGCTTACTCTGCCAAAAACACTTAAGCTCCTCTAAGGATCCCGCAAAGGACAAAGCTGGGGGGAAGGGCAGGAGGTTGAATAAGTCCTTGCTTGTATCTCAAAAGCTGATCCACAGAAAAGCAGAGTCATCAACTTCCTAAGACCATCCTCAGCCATCTTAAAACAACCGAAATTAACACAGCATATTTTTTTTAATTCTTTGTTTAGGTTTAAGGTGAACAAGGCATCAAGTGAAGAACACTTACAACCTAGGGTAATAATGATTAAAGAAAGAAAAACACGAACTCACAAATCCAGAGACTACTTCAGTATAGCTAATCAAAGTATCATATTCAAAATATTTTTTTTGTCAAATAAAGAATGAGTGGCAGTGTAAGCATACTCCTTCTTATCCTAACAACTTAAAGGTGTGTAGTTTCTCTCCATTTGATTAATGAGAAAACTCGGGCTTACAGCCTTTCAATTACCAAGGTCACAAAGCCAGGCAGTGGCTCCATCAGGATTGGAACTCAGGCAAGTCTGAGTCACCCTTAACACCACTTTCAAGAGTATAAGCAGTTTCAGTTCTTCCTTACTAATCACCCAGGAGTTGAGCTTTGAAGAGGGAGTAAAAAGGTAGCATTGGACTTTCTCAAAGTTGTGGATGAAAAAGGGGCCACGGACTAAACCTAACAAGCTCAGGGGAGGCCTGCAAGGCGGGCCTTACAAACTCAGCGACCTGGAGTAACTACATAGGATAGACTGAAAGGAAAAGTTCCTAACTAAAATCGAGTGGTGGGGATAGTCGTGTCCTTGGTATCTTCCTTGACAAAAGTCAATCTTTCCCTTAACTGAGCCTGTCCATTGTCATTCTCCATCTACAACATGCCTTTGGAATGACAAGGTAATTTCCTTTGCCAAAGCCCTCGGAGCACAGTCACTGCATCAGAACACAGACCACAGAACTCCCCCACACACACACACAATTATCTATTAATTGTTTTAACTATCCAATACCCAACAACGAAAAAGAGGTGTCTACCCCTTTCCTTTTTATCCAGTCTCGGAGATTTCCCTGCTTTGCCTTCTCCCACCTCCCTAATCTATCACCAGTGGATTTCGTGTGACCCCTTACGTCTTACTCTTTGATTCTGATATGTAACACAAATGGTGAAAACTGCCATTTCCCGGAGCATTTTTCTCAATCTGTTGAGATTTTTGCTTCCTGGCAATTATCCTCAATTTCGCTCAAATAAACTCAGAAGATTCTTACAGGTCGGACGTTTCTTACCTCGACAAAGTAGAACAGGGCTGAGCTGTCAAAAGGAGAGAGCAGCGAGCGCGGCTGCAGCGCCGGCACTCCATCCTGCAGCTCAAGTCCGTCGCTCCCCCGCGCCGGCGGCCACGGGACCGAGCCCGCCCCGCTCGGGTCACGCAGCCCGAGCCACGCTGGTTCTCCGCGGGCCCACGGGGCCGCGGCTGTCAGACCCAGAGGGGCAAGGACAATGAGCCACCACGGCGGCGACCGGGACTACCGGCCGGTCCCCAAGCCGGGTCTCCGCGGACGCCCCGCGGCAGCGCCCGGGGTGCGGCGGGGGGCGGGGCGCAACGGAGGGGGGGCGGCCGCCGGCCGCAGGGGTTCCGCGAGTGGAGCGGGAGGGGCAGGCTGGGGCGCCTCCACCCCCGCTTCCCTCTCGCCCCCGTCCCCATTACCTTGCCTGTGGGGGCTTCTCGTCACCGTCGCCGCCGCTGCCAACGGGCTCCCGGGCGGCGCTGATTAGAGGGCATCAGCGGCGTCCCGCGCTAGTGAAGCAGCCTCCAGGTCGGGATGGAGCAAGGACGCGACTGGGAGTCAGGGACAAGGTTGGTTTCCAGCTTGTGGAGATTCTACTCCTCTCGTCCCTCGCACTCCGCTTCCGCTCCGCCTCCCGGCCCGGCCGGGCCCTTCCCCCGCTTCGGAGCCCAGCCGCCCGCCGCGCGCGGCATTGTGGGAATTGTAGTCCCAGCACGCGGAAGAGGCGGCACGTGCTTCTAGCCCGGCCGCACTACTTCGGGTCAAGACCACGCCGTTGCGCGGCAACCAGAGGGCGGTGCGCTCCTTCTTCCGCCTTGGAAGAGGACTTTACCGGAGGGTGATCTGCGTCCCTCGCTGCAGGCGTCGAAAGAGGAGTGTGGGCTTCTTACTCCTGACCTCCGGCAGGGAACCAACAATTCCAAAGCTGTTGTCCGTGAGGCAGAAGGACTTAGTAGTGATTAAAAGTGTGCTACACATATGCGTAACCAATGGACATAGATTTAATGCGGGGGTGGGGTGGGGGGAGAAACATCTGTAACAAAAATAAATAAATAAATTCTTCTAAAAAAAAAAAAAAAAAGTGCTACAATGTCCGTTGCTGCCTCTGACTGTCCTTAACCAGTGGGGTAAGGCAAGAAAGGTAAAAGGTGAACTAGGAAGAAAGAAAATTGTTATTCTTCACAAATGATAAAATTATGTATGTTGCAAACCCGAAAGACTCCACAGATAAATTGTTACAATTAATAAGTTTAACAAGGTTAAGAAATCTTATTTCTTTAAAAATCAATATTTCTAGCCCTGGCCGGTTGTAAGTGGTTAGAGCGCCGGCCCCAGACCAATGAGTCGCAGGTTCCATCCCGGTGGTACCTGGCCCTGGTCGGGTCCTGTGAGAGGCAACCAGTCGATGTGGCTCTATCACATCGATTTTTCTCTCTGTCTCTCTTTCTCTCTCTCTCTCCCCCTCCCACTCTATCTGATAATAGATGAAAAAATGTCCACAGGTGAGGAATAAAAAAAAAAGTAAAAAAATCAATATTTCTATATAACAGGAAAAATTATTTTAGTTTGTAAAAGATACCAGTTTCAATAGCTTAAAACAAATATAAAATACCTAGGAATAAATCAAAGAAGTGCAAAGCCTGTATGAAGAAAACATTTTTTAAGACATTGAAGAAGACCTGAACAAATAAGAGATAATAATAAGTTCACGAATTAAAAGATTCAGTACTAAAAGATGTCAAGTCTTCCCAAATTTATCTGTAGATCCAGTGCATTTCCAGATAAAATCTCAATAGGTTTGTGTGTGTGTGTGTGTGTGTGTCTGAAAGAAAACCTGAACAAGCCAATTTAAAATTTTATTGAAGAGCAAACACAACCATTCATGAGGAAGAATAGTGAAAGAAAGAGGAGGAGAAGGAAGACTTGTGCTACCAGATATCAAGCCTTATTATGAAGCCCTAATAATGAAAGCAGTGTATTAGTGGATCAAGGATAGACAAATATACCAATGGAACATAATAAAGTCTCACCTGTATGTGAAAATTCGATTTATGTTGTCACGGTGGTGATGCAGAGCAATACCTCAAGAATGGTTTTCAGCCCTGGCCAGTTTGGCTCAGCGGTTAGAGCGGCGGCCTGCGGTCCAGAGAGACCCAGGTTCGGTTCCCACTAGGGGCACATACCTTGGTTGCAGTTTGTCCTTGGCCCTGGTTAGGTCGAGCGGGAGGCCGCCACTTGATGTAACCCTTTCACATCTCCCTCCCACTCTATCTGAACAAAAAAATGGAAAAATGTTCTCAGGTGAGGATTAAAAAAAAAAAAGAATGGTTAAAATGAGTTTTTCACATACACAAAAATCAATTCCAGATGGATAATACACAAAAATTGAAAGAAAAAAAAAACAATAAAGCTTAGAAGATATGTCTATGACCTTAGGAGTAGGGGACACGCCCTGGCCGTTTTGGCTCAGCGGTTGGAGCGTCGGCCTGTGGACAGAGAGTCCCGGATTTGGTTCCCGCTAGGGGCATGTACCAAAAAAAAGGTAGGGGACAGACTTTTAAATCCAAAAAGCACTATATGATAGAAAAACTGATAGATATAACTATATTAATATTTAAGACTTAGTTTTATTAAATGACACCATTAAAATAGTTTTAAAGTAAGCCTTGAAGTTGGATAAGAAATTTACAGTGTTATGCTGTACACCCTAAACTTATACAGAGCTCTGTCAATTATAGCTCAATAAAACTAGAAAAAAAGTGTACAGCATATACAACCAAGGAAAGTCTTATATCCAGAATATATAAAGAACCAAAAATGTAATAAATGAACAGTCACATCACTAAGAAAGATATCTAAATAACCAGTAAAGGTGAAAAAGTATCAACCTCATATGAAAACTGGTAAATTAAAACAATAGTAAGAGAATACTACATACCCAACAGAATGACTAAAATGAAAAAGACTAAAAATTATAAGTATTGACTAAGAGTGGAACAATGGGAATTTTCACTTTACTGTAAGGAGAGTAAATTAATAGAGTAGTTTGGAAAATTGTTTGGCCTTATCTACTAAAGTTGAACATGAGCCAGTAGACAATCCAGCCTGTGATTTCCAGATATATGCCCTAAGAAAGCCATGCTCATGTGCACCCAGATGTATGTGCAAGAATGTTAACAGCAGTACTGTTGTTACACAGTTAAAAATTGTAAACAACCCAATGTCTTCTATCACCAGCAAAATGTGAGATAGTTGTATAATAGAATATAACAACATGAACAAACTACATGCAACAATATAGATGAATATTGAAAAAATAATGTTTATTCCTATTGTTTAAAGTTTTTAATTTACTGAGAGAGAAAGAAACATCCATTTGTTGTTCCACCTATTCATGCATTTATTGGTTGTTTCTTGTATGTATCCTGACCAGGATTAAACCTACAACCTTGGTGTATGGAGACAATGCTCTAACCAACCAAGCTTCCCAGTCAGGGCTATTGCATTTTTATAAAGTTCAAAAACATGAATAAAGAATGCATAGTTAGGTGTTAAAACAGTAAAGAGCAAGGAAAAAGTTACTATAGGAAGGTTAATGGCTACCTCCAAGAAGGGGAGGGGATTGAGACTGGGAAGAAGCTGTGAATTGGAATTCTACAAATCTTTATTTCTTTTGTTTGTTTGTTTGTTCATCCTCACCTAGGATATATTATTTTTCCATTGATAATTAGAAAGAGTGGAAGTGAAGGAGAGAGGTGGAGAAAGAGAGAGAAAGACAGACAACATCTATTGGTTGCTTCCCACACAACCCCAACCGGGGATCGAACCAGCAATCCAGGTATGAGCCCTGGACGGGGAGTTGAACCACTGAGCCACACCAGCCTGGGCAAATCTTTTATTTCTTGATATGAGTAGTGGTTACACTGTTGTAAGTTCTACAATAATGTGTTAGACTGTATATTTATTGTTTACATTTTTCCATTCATGTGTTATGCTTCCCAATTTACAATAAAAGAGCATAAGTCTGGAGTCAGATTGCATTTTTTTTTTTTTTCAGTTCTAGGCCCTACTGCTGTATGATCTTGGGAAAACTCCATAATTTCTCCAAGCTTCAGTTTCCCCATCTGTAAAATGGCAGCACTAAGAGTAACTACATCCTAAGGATGTCATGAGAATTAAAATAAGAATATGAGTTAGTGTATAAACTATACTGCATAGTGCTTGGCACATGGCAAACCCTCAGGAAACGTTGGTTGTTGTCACTGTGACCACATTAAAGCCTTAAAGACACTGAGGCAAGTAAAATTATGAGATGGTCCCTTGCAGTAGGGGAAAGGAGGGAGAATATAAATATATAAACAGCCACAGCAAAATGTGATATCTGCCATATGGAGAGAGAGAAAAAAAAACACTTCTATCTGAATTGAAAAGGTCTGCATGATAGCAGAGCACAAAGCAAAAGAGACAAAGGTCAAGTGCACAAAGCATGAGAAAATCTGGGTACAGATTACCTGCCATATCGAATACAGTGGGCACTAGCCACACGTGGCTTTGAGAACTTGCAGTGTGGCTAGTGTGAATTGAGATATGCTGTAAGTGCAACATACTGTACACACCAAGTTTTGAAGATTTAGTACAAAAATCTAAAATATTTCTAATAGTTTTAAAATAATGATTATATAGTAACATGATAATATTGTGATATATTCAGTTAAATGAAATACATTATTTAAATTTATTTATTTTTACTTTTCATATATGACTACAAGAGAAAATAAAATTGCATATGTGGGTTGTATTATATTTCTATTAAACAATGCTCCCATAGAGATACAGTATATAGTAAAAAAAAAAAAAAAAAAGGTAGGACAGAGCAAAAGCCTTAAATGCCAAACTAAGTAACTTTTACTTAATTTGAGGAGCTATGCAAATTTTTAAGATGAGGAGATGGCTATGCATTTGTCTATGAGACTCTTTCACTATCTAATACTTATTTATATTGTTAAACCAATTTCTTGGATTATAAACACTTTACTACATTCTTTCCAGAGCCTGGTAGAAGACATTCAGTAACCTTCCTACTGACATCATACATGAATATCTGGACACTATATATATTTAACAAATGCCGTTTGACTCTGATAGAGTTTAGCGATATATCCCACGGCACTTGACGACTTAGAAACCATTTTCTTAGATGTAGTGGGATGGATTGCCATACTCCTCCCACTCATCTGTCAAAGAAAGACCTAGAATCAAAAGAATGTAATCAGCTGCTCGAATAAATTGAATCAGAGTTGAAAACATTCCTTCCTGGAACCAAAGATAAAAACCATAGACAACTAGTACCAGGCTCCAGATAGGGAAGTGCCTTGCCAGCAACATAATAGAGGAGAAGGTAGGCTATTACTAAAAGACAAGGCTAGTATGTAGTATCATAAGAAAAAGAGCCTCTCCAAAGGTTAATCATGTTGTCTCTGAGGAAAAGGGTTAGGAACGGAATGGGGAAATGAATAGGAATTAGAGACCTACTTCGACTCTTATTTATGAGACAGAATATGACACTGCTCAGGCCTGAAGTATCGCTCAGATGTGCTGAGACCATGAAAAGAACTCTGGGCTGAACTTGTGGAGAAATGGTGACTCTTTCCTACGGGGAGAGGTGGCTCTTTCCTGAGAGTTTGAAATGGGAGGAGGACAAGGGGAGGGAGAGACAGGTCAGAAATGAAGGGCGCCTCCCTGAAGGACACCATTGTTGGGAAGGCCTAACACTAGAAGTGCCTTCCATTGGGCTTTGAGAGGCATATGCAAGTTAACAAAATCGTTGTTCCTCCTATATCACAGTGTTTCTGTGATTTGCCAGACCCTTCAAGGACAGTTTTAATTTTCCACATAGTGGTCCAAAGGGTTTGGTCTGGGGAAGTCTGACAGGTTAGGGGAGGGAGGGCCCTGACCTGCCCCTCTTCATTGGGGTTTGGGAATGTAAGAGGAGCCTACTAACCACAGGTGAAGCTCCTAATCGAAAGTGTATTTGTCCCCGGCCCTGGTTGGTCGTGCAGGTGGCAGCCACTCGATGTGTCCCTTCACATCGATGTTTCTCACTCTCTCTCCCTTCCTCTCTCTCCCTCCCACTCTATCTGTACAAAAAAAGGAAAAATATCCTCGGGTGAGGATAAAAAAAAAAAAAAAAAGAAAGTGTAATAAAGAGTTTGAGCCAAGTGAGGTATTTTAATTCCCTGTCTTATGCTGGGGACTCATATCTTGCCCAATTCAAATTGAGACCTTCCTTATAGAAGAAACCAGATTTTATTCATTTAAAATCCCAGACATAAATTGCAAAAAGGCAAAGATGAACATTCAAATTATCAAGATCATAATGACCATTATATTTTCTTTTTGTTTTTTTACTTTTTTATTTATTTTATTTTTTTATCCTCACCCGAGGACATTTTTTGCATTTATCAGATAGAGCGGGAGGAAGAGAGGGAGGAAGAGAAAGAGAGAAACATCGATGTGAGAGAGACACAACCCCAACAAGGGCCAGGGTACAAACTGTAACCAAGGTACATGCCCTTAGCGGGAACCGAACCCAGGACTCTCCAGTCTGCAGGCTGACACTCTAACTGCTGAGCCAAACCAGCCAGGGTTGACCATTTTTTTTCTAGCAGACTTAAGGTCATGCTCATGTACACTCAGTGACATGGATTTTAACCAAACAGAAGGTGCAAATGTATATCTTCTTGGCTAATTTTGTCTAACCACAAAAATTACCTACTGTTTGCTCATTATTATATAATTCAGAATAATTATTGCATGTACACTATATGAAATGATGAATGTTATTGCATTCAAAACTCATCACTTAACATTTTTTCCATGTAAGGAGTTAAATTTTAAAATTAAAGCCTCCAGCCTGGGTGGTGTGGTTCAGTGGTTGAGCAGCAATCCATGTACCAAGGGGTCACAGGTTCAATTCCTGATCAGGGCACAAGCCCAGGTTGTGGGTTTGATCCCCAGTAGGGGGTGTGCAGGAGGCAGCCAATAGATGTTCTTTCTCATCAATGTTTCTATCTCTCCCTCTCCTTTCTTGTCTCTCTAAAATTAATAAAGAAAAAATATTTTTAAAAAATTAAAGCCTCGGCCCTGGTCGGTTTGGCTCAGCAGTTAGAGCCTGTGGTACAGAGAGACCCGGGTTCGGTTCCCGCTAAGGGCACGTGCCTTGGTTGCAGTTTGTCCCTGGCCCTGGTCGGGTAGTGCGGGTGGCAGCCACTCGATGTGTCCCTTTCACATCAATGTTTCTCTCTCTCTCTCTCTTCCTCTCTCTCCCTCCCACTCTATCTGAACAAAAAATGGAAAAAATGTCCTCAGGTAAGGATAAATAAATAAGTAAAATTAAAGCCTCGCCCGGCTGGTGTGGCTCAGTGGTTGAGTGTCGACCCATGCACCAAGAGATTACTGGTTCGATTCCCTGTCAGGGCACATGCCCAGGCTGTGGGCCAAATCCCCAGTGGGAGACATCGATGTTTCTGTCTCTCCCTTTCCCTTCCTCTCTCTCTAAAATCAATAAAGAAAAAATAATAATTAAAAAAATTAAAAATTAAAGCCTCCAAATATTCTAAATTAGATTAAATTTATTCCATTTTTAATGACTGCATTTGATCAATGTCAAGGATTCAGTCAGCTTATTTGGCTATGTCTTATTTTACCCATTTGTTAAAAAGTGTATAGGTATCTTTCTATTTACTCTTTCTTTTTTTTTTTTTTTATCCTCACCGGAGGATATTTTTCCATTTTTTTGTACAGATAGAGTGGGAGGGAGAGAGAGGAAGAGAGAGAGAGAGAGAGAGAGAAACATCGACGTGAAGGGACACATCGAGTGGCTGCCACCCGCACGACCAACCAGGGCCGGGGACAAACTGCAACCAAAGTACGTGCCCTTAGCGGGAACTGAACCCGGGTCTCTCTGGACCGCAGGCCGACGCTCTAACCGCTGAGCCAAACTGGCCAGGGCTATTTACTCTTTCTTAAGTAGGTTATAAAATTTAGTCAGTCAAGATGTGTGACACCGTGCCCTGGCTGGCGTGGCTCTGTGGATAGAGCATTGGTCTGAGCACTGAAGAGTCACAGGTTCAATGCCCAGTCAAGGGCATGTACCTGGGTTGCAGGTACATGCAGAAGGCGACCAATTGATGTGTCTCTCTCACATTGATGTCTCTCTCTCTCTCTCTCTCCCCCACCCTTCTCCCTTCCACTCTCTCTAAAATTCAGTGGGGAAAAATATCCTCCAGTGAGATTAACAACAACAAAGAAAAGATGTATGACACAGTGAGTTAAGAGAAAAGATATTACATACTGTAGAGTTGTGTTAATATTTTGGTCTAAGAATTACCCAACTTTATCGCATTTAATTTTTACAGTCCCAAGAGCTTTGTCTGTCATAATTACACTAACATGTTCTATAAAATTCACACATTCCAATACATTCCCCATTGTACACTACTCAGATCAATTATTTAGCAGAAGAGAGAGATGCAGCCTTGAAACTCTAGTCCCTGTCAGATCCATCTATTCCCACCCACATCCTGTCAACCATCTCTCTTAGATTCCACAAAAAGTGAGAGGGAAGGAATGAAGAGAAAACTGGCAGGCATTAACTAATTATCTCATTTCCTGCCTCCCTGTTCCTATGGCTGGTAATAACAAAGCACACACACTCGGTTATCATACGGATAACTTTATCCATTCAATCACTTCATCAGCACGTATTTGTGGAGCACCAACTGCTCAGCTTTATGCCTAGTGCCTTGGAGAACACATGGCAAACACAAAACAAGCCCACACTTCATGATTTTACAAGGAGGTTGGGAAAACAAGCCCAACAAGGAAAATAATTAAAGAGCAATGTACACATTGCAACTATGATACCAGTGATAAATATTATAGATATTCAAGGTGATGTAATGTTTACCATGTGCTTAACTCAGACCAGATGGTAAATAAGTAAGATTCAATCGTAAAAGGACATTGTTTGGAACCCTATTCTTCTGTTACCATGATTATTGGGTCATAACCAAAATGCTCTATACAATGTATAGAGACTATAGGATCTGTGAGAAAAAACTCAGTGGCTGATATTTGTATAATTTTGAAAGCATTTTTGCTATGTGGAAAAGTCAAGCAAAATAAGTGGATGGCTGCCCTGGCCAGTTTGGCTCAGCAGTTAGAGCATCGGCCTGTGGACCAAAGGGTCTCAGGTTTGATTCCCGGTCAAGGACATGTGCCTGGGTTGCAGATTCAATCCCTCGCCCCAGTCGGGGTCATGCAGGAGGCACCCAATCAATATGTCTCTCTCACATCAATGTTTCTCTCTGTCTCTCCCTCCTTCCCTTCTACTATATCCAAAAATCAATGGGAAAGTGTCCTAGGGTGAGGATTAACAACAAAAAAAGATAAACCGCCCTGGCTGGTTTGGTTCAGTGGTTAGAGCATTGGCCTACGGTCCAGAGAGACCTGTGTTCGGTTCCCGCTAAGGGCACGAAACTCGGTTGCAGTTGTCCCCGGCCCTGGTTGGGTCGTGCGGTGGCAGCCACTCGATGTGTCCCTTTCACATAGATGTTTCTCTCTCTCTCTCTCTTCTTCTCTCTCCCTCCCACTCTGTCTGAACAAAAAATGGAAAAATGTCCTCGGGTGAGGATAAAAAAAAAAGATAAATGGATGGCAAGTGTCAAGGGAAAGGAGAACGATCTTATACGGGGTGGAGCAAACATCGGTTTATACTTGTTCATGTGGAAATAATACAATAATTACTAAATAATAATACAAGAATATACTGTTTTGTGTATTCATGAGTGTAAACCTACTTTTGCCTACCCCGTGCAGGCTGTTCAGGGAAGTTCTATCTGAAATGAGTTTCATGAAACACCTCTGTTTCCCTATAACAAATTTGCCTTGCCTGAAGTTATCTTGATTGAAGGTATAGGCAGGATTTATTGATTGCAGGCGACAAAAACTGACTCATTATCCTAAGAAGAAAAAATAAGGAAATATGTCAGGGGTGCAGTGAATTGATAGGAGACTATAGAACACATCTGAGAAGAAGAACAGAAATTGAGTCATTGTTGGAGTCTCCAGTGGTCCCACAACTGTCTTTTAAAAGGATAGTCTGGCCCAGCCAGTGTGGCTCAGTGGTCGAGTGTCGACCCATGCACCGAGAGGTCGCCAGTTCGAATCCTGTCAGGGCACATGCCCAGGTTGTGGGTTAGATCCTCAATGGGGGGCATGCAGGGGGCGGCCAATCAATGTTCTCTCTCATTGATGTTTCTATCTCTCTCTCCTTCTCCCTTCCTCTCTCTCTAAAATCAATAAAGAAAAATAAATAAATTTTTTTAAAGGATAATCTGGCCAAAACACCTCCACTGCTATTATGTGACACTGCTAGCCTCTGCAGATACATTTTTTTTTAATCCTCACTCGAGGATTTTTTTTTTTTTTTTTTTGCATTTATCTTCAGATAGAGCGGGAGGAAGAGAGGGGGGAAGATAGAGAAACATCAATGTGAGAGAGACACATTGGTTGGTTGCCACCTACACAACCCCAACCGGGCCGGGGACGAACTACAAATCAGGTATGTGCCCTTAGCGGGAACTGAACCCAGGACTCCCGAGTCCACAGGCTGACGCTCTAACCGCTGAACCAAACCAGCCAGGGCTCTGCAGGTACATTTCATGAATCTTAAGGATCTCTTCATCTTTGCATCATTTGCTCCAGACTTACAGCCCCAGGTGGGAGAGGCTAAAAGTTCAAGCCTAGGGCCACGTGCCAATGCTCCAGCTGCAAAGGGGAGGGGAGAAAGGAACTCCCTTCTGGGGCAACCAAGGATGGGAGCACAGCACAGTCTCCCCAAAAGCTGCCATCTAATGAGAGTTTTCCCAAGTAGAAAGGTCTTTGATACTCCACTCCCAAAACACGACAAAATTCTATTATGGTTTCTGTTTCTTGCAATTAAATCAGCCCTAACACAACCCCCACAGGAAGGCTGTAACCTAAGACCAAGTCAGAACACAGAGTGCAAAACAATATCTCTCAGGATATTTAATAAACATAAACTGGGCACAGTGCCAGGGTGTTAAAAGCCCAAACATGAGGGGGTAAGAAGATTCTTGATTTAATGATCCTTAAGGTCTATCTAGGGAGAAAAAACATACCAAAGAGAAATTTCAAAATAAGATAGCATATGCATTGGGCCAAAAAAAAATGTTATTGTTGATGGGAAACAGTTCAATGTACTGCTGAAAAACCTTTGTGCCTGAACTAGATTGCATATATTTGAATCCTGCCTCCATCCCTTACTAGGGGCAAAAACCCAGGACCAATCATTTCTCTGGGCTGCAATTCCCTCATTTGTAATAAATGTGGATAGTAAATATACCTACCATATAGAATTCCAGTGAAGATCAAACTCAGATGACCCATGTGAAATTCTTCATACTGTGCCTGGCCAACACATAATAAACACTAATACACGTTATCTAAGTTAATAGCTATTGTATCTCTCTCTCCCATCCTCTCTAAAAATTAAAACAACAACAGCATATCCTCTGGTGAGGATTTAAAAAATAGCTACTGTATTTCATCAATATCAATTGATGCCACCAATTGTAAAATACATCATTATTTTATAAATTACAGTGAAATAAAATCACTTCGAATTAAACTCTGATACAATGCTTTTCTATAACTTAGAATTTTTCTACACAATCTCTTCCTCATGCCGCCCAGGCTGGTTTGGCTCAGCGGTTAGAGCGTCCGCCTGTGGTCCCGAGAGACCCGGGTTCGGTTCCCGCTAAGGGCATGTACCTCGGTTGCAGTTTGTCCCCGGCCCTGGTCGGTCGTGCAGGTGGCAGCCACTCGATGTGTCCCTTTCACATCGATGTTTCTCTCTCTCTCTCTCTCTCTCCCTCTCCCTCTCTCTCTCTCTCTCTCTCTCTCTTCCTCTCTCTCCTTCCCACTCTACCTGAACAAAAAAATGTCCTCGGGTGAGGATAAAAAAAAAAAAAATACTACAATCTCTTCCTCATGCCATAAAGAGTGGTGGTGGTGAAGCATTGCTTAAAAGAATGTTCCCTGGCCGGTTTGGCTCAGCAATTAGAACGCCAGCCTGTGGACCAAAGAGTCCCGGGTTCAATTCCGGCCAAGGGCACGTACCGGGTTGCGGTTTGTCCCCGGTCCTGGTTGGGGTCGTGGGGGAGGCAGCCAATCAATGTGTCTCTCTCACATAGATGTTTCTCTCTCTCTCTTTCTCTATCTCTATCTCTATCTCTATCTCTATCTCTATCTCTATCTCTATCTCTATCTCTCTCCCCCTCCCTGCCTCCCACTTTATCTGAAGATAAATGAAAAAATATCCTCGAGTGAGGATTTAAAAAAAGAGAATGCTCCCAGTTATCACTGGGATTCCCTACCAAGCTACCAGACATCCTGTAAGTCATTCTGAACATTTATTACATTCAACACATGTGGTACCAAAAATGCATTTAACTGAGTTGAAGTAATGACAATTTGAACAGCTATGACCATATTTAAAGGTAATTACACCTATGTTGTAACTGCCACCTGGCTGACAGTGAGTGCAGAAACATCCTGGTTTCAGAGATGTGACCATGTGAAAAAATGTGAGTCTTACCATTTATAAAATTATTATAATTTATAGAATTCAAAGAGACTCAGAAGAAGACAGGAGTTTAGGAGCTCAAACTCTGCAGTTTTATAAACTAAAGGACAAAAAGCAATAGCTTTGACAGATGTTTGCAGTGAATCATCATTGTTGCTGTAACTTGTAGAAAACTGTTCAAATTGTTACTATAGCAAATACTAAAATGAAAGTATTTTCAGAACTGCCAGGCCAAACTCATGTGCAGAGAAGTTTTCTCAGAATCCAAGAACTGGCCCTGGCCAGTTTGGCTCAGAAGTTAGAGCATGGGCTGGAGGACCGAAGGGTCAAGGGTGCAATCCTGGTCATGGGCACAAGCCTGGGTTTTGGGTTTGATCCCCGGCCGCAGTGGGAGGCAACCAGTTCATGTGTCTCTCTCACATCAATGTTTCTCTCTCTCTCCCTTCCACTCTATCTAAAAATCAATAGAGAATATCCTCAGGTAAGGATTAACAAACAGACAAAGAATCCAAGAACTAAGTGTGAAAGGGAACTATATGAAACCTGAATCCATCCATTCTATATCATTCCTGACATTTAAAGGCCATACAGCCCTAGCCTGTTTTGCTCAGCGGTTAGAGCATCGGCCCGCAGACCGGAGAGTTCTGGGTTTGGTTCCCGCTAAGGGCATGTACCTCAGTTGCAGTTTGTCCCCAGCCCCATGGGGTTGCACGGTGGCAGCCAGTCGATGTGCCTCTCTCACATCGATGTTTCTCTCTCTCCTCCTCCCTCTCTCCTTCCCACTCTATCTGAAGATAAATGCAAAAATGTTCTCGGGTGAGGATAAAAAAAATAAAATATAGCCCTGGCCAGTTTGGCTCAGCGGTTAGAGCGTCCGCCTGCGGTTCAGAGAAACCCGGGTTCGGTTCCCGCTAAGGGCACGTACCTCGGTTGCAGTTTGTCCCCGGCCCTGGTTGGGTCGTGCGGGAGGCAGCCACTTGATGTGTCCCTTTCACGTCGATGTTTCGCTCTCCCCCCCCCGCCCACTCTATCTGAACAAAAAATGGAAAAAGGTCCTCAGGTGAGGATAAAAATAAAAAATAAAATAAGCCCTGGCCAGTTTGGCTCAGCAGTTAGAGCGTCGGCCTGCGGTCTGGAGAGACCCGGGTTCGGTTCCCACTAAGGGCACGTACTTCGGTTGCAGTTTGTCCCCGGCCCTGGTTGGTCGTGCGGGTGGCAGCCACTCGATGTGTCCCTTCACGTCGATGTTTCTCTCTCTCTCTCCCTTCCTCTCTCTCCCTCCCACTCTATCTGTACAAAAAATGGAAAAATATCCTCGGGTGAGGATAAAATAAATAAATAAATTAATTAAATAAAATAAAATATAATATAAAGGCCATACAGCTTTAAAGAAATAAAATAAAAAATTCCTCTAGTGATAGTAAACTCAACTTCAAAGGAGGTTTGTCTCATCTTAGAAAAATTCTGCTTCAAGTTCTTACATATTGAAAAACAAAATTTTGCCCAAAAGGTCACCAGTTTGATTTCTGGTCAGGACACCAAAAAAAAAAAAAAAAAAAAATGACTTCCTTGCCATTCACCTCTTGGCCTGAAGCCTCTCCTTTTTCATTCCACCACATGCCCCTCCACTCATTCTGTGTTTTCTATTTTCCAAGGCTCATTAATTCTGAGGCTCAATAATTTGAGCTGAGTTCAGCTGTATGATTCTTCTGCTGGTCTTACTTGGAATCACTACACAGCTGTTAATCTGGCAAGTGAGCTGGCCCTGGGTGGTCTAAGATGGCCTTGCCCGCATGTCTAGCGGTTATCCCGGCTATCAGCTCCAGAGCGCTCCAGATCAGCGGTTCTCAACCTGTGGGTCGCAACCCCTCTGGGGGTCGAACGACCCTTTCACAGGAGTCGCCTAAGACATAACAGTAGCAAAATTACAGTTATGAAGTAGCAACAAAAATAATTTTATGATTGGAGGTCACCACAACATGAGGAACTGTCTTAAAGGGTCGTGGCATTAAGAAGGTTGAGAACCACTGCTCCAGATGGTCTCTTGTCCTCAAGAGGTATAGACTACTTTGCCAATAGTGTCAGGACAGCAAGAAAGAGAGAGAAGCTGCAAGGCCTCTTAAGACCCAAGCTAAGACTTCCCACAAGGACAGCTCTGCCACATTCTTTTGGCCAAAACAAGAAGCAAGCCAGCTCAGATTAAAGGAGATAATTAATAGACTCTACTTCTTGTTGGGAGGAGCAACAGAGACACAATGCCAAGGGCTGTGGATACCAGCAGGTGCTTATCATTTTACTTGCATTATCTCATTTTCCTCAGCAACATATGGAGTAGGCACTATTATTATGTCATATTAAATGTGAGTATGGCTGATACACTGAACAGATATCATAAGTTATCACTGGAAAAACAACTGTCTTTCTTTTCTTCACTTTCCATTTAAACCAGTTCTGAAGGGATGAAATCTAAGGCAAGTCCGTGGACTTTTCTGATCACTCTTAAAAAATTAAAGGTCTGCTTTTTAGGTTTCTGAAACAGTCCTGGTTCGGTAATTCAAATGTCCAGTCCCCTGTAATAGGTTGACCTCTAACTTCTCATTTTGCAAGCATCATAGTACTAAATGATTCAGACAAGAAATATCACTGGATGCTAAACATAGTTGGTAAAAGTTTGATGAGAAAAAGATTTATATTGTCTTGAAATAGCTTCTTTCAAAATAGTTATTCATTACAAATGGGAAAGTTGTTAACTTATGGCAGAGAAATCTGGCAGACACCACCTAATCCAAATGATCAAAACTAATGTAAGCAACAATGGGACAAATTGACACCATGTACCTTTTGATGTGATGTACTAAGAACTCAGCATCCATTATGAAATATTCCTGGTAAATAATGCAAGCTTGCAACCTAATCATGAGGAAACATCCAACAAACTCAATTTGAGAGATGTTCTACAAAATAAATGTCTGTAATCTTAAAAGTGTCAAGGTCATGAAGGACAAAAAATAGCTGAAGAACTGTCCAGATTAAAAGAGAATAAAGACACATGAAACTAAATGTAATGCTTGAGAGGGACTCCCTTTTGGGGTCAGGGCCTTACAGGATACCGACAGCCACAGTTCTCTCTAAACATCTTCTTCTGCCCTGGCCAGTTTGGCTCAGCGGTTAGAGCATCGGCCTGCGGTCCGGAGAGACCCAGGTTTGGTTCCCGCTAAGGGCATGTACCTCAGTTGCAGTTTGTCCCCGGTCCTGGTTGGTCGTGCGGGTGGCAGCCACTCGATGTGTCCCTTCACATCGATGTTTCTCTCTCTCTCCCTTCCTCTCTCTCCCTCCCATTCTATCTGTACAAAAAATGGAAAAATATCCTCAGGTGAGGATAAAAAAATAAAAATAAATAAAATAAAATAAACATCTTCTTCTGATTCCCAGCTTTCCCTTCAGAATAGGGGTGTGGTCAGCCAGGGGAAATCAGTGCTCAACCACTGAACTTGGTGACTTTACCCATCACTCATCACTTTGGAATAATTGATAGCGGGTAGTTGATAATTTGCAGGGACTCACCCAAAATAGGGACAAGAAAGGTCCTATTTTAACATTACATTACATTACATGAGAAAACTAAGGCTTTAAATGTTGAAGTAGCTTGTTCTTGGTCACAGATCATAAAAAGAGGAATTGGGATTAAAAAACTAGTGTCTTGCCCTGGCCGGTTTGGCTCAGCGGTTAGAACGTCGGCCTGCGGTCCAGAGAGACCTGGGTTCAGTTCCAGCTAAGGGCATGTACTTAGGTTGCAGTTTGTCCCCAGCCCCTGTTGGGGTCGTGTGGGTGGTAGCCATTCAATGTGTCCCTTTCATGTCGATGTTTCTCTCTCTGTCTCTTCCTCTCTCTCCCTCCCACTCTATCTGAACAAAAAAATGAAAAAATGTCCTCGGGTGAGGATAAAAAAGAAAAAAAAACTAGTGTCTTAATTTTTTTTTTTATTCTCACCCAAGGACATTTTTGCACTTATCTTCAGATAGAGCAGGAGGGAGACGGGGGAAGAGAGAGAAAGAGAAATATCAATGTGAGAGAGACACATAGAGTGGCCGCCATCTACACAACCCCAACCGGAGTGGGGACAAACCGCAACTGAGGTACATGCCCCCAGCAGGAACCGAACCCAGGACTCTCTGGTCTGCAGGCCGACTCTCTAACCGCTGAGCCAAACCGGCCAGGGCTAGTGTCTTAAATTTATGCTTACAAATTTCACCTTGGTAAATTAGCCTGTTGTTCGGGCGGTTGTAACTTTTTAGGTCCTTATTACGTCATTTAATGACTTTGCTCTACTTCTTAATAATTATTTATCAAGTACTTACTGTGATGTGCCTTCCATACATTGTCTCAGTTTACTTTTAGCAACTGTATCATGTAGCTATTATGTGACCATGGGTAAGTTTCTTAAACTCTATGTGCCTCAGTCTTCTCATATACAAAATGAAGAAAAAATGCCCAGCCAGTGTGGCTCAGTGGTTGAGCATCAACCCATGCACCAAGAGGTCACTGGTTCAATTCCCGGTCAGGGCACATGCCCAGGTTGTGGGCCTGATCCCCAGTGGGGGGCATGTAGGAGGTGGCCAATCGATGTTCTCTCTTATAAATATTTCTTTCTCTCTCTCTCTCTCTCCCTCTCCCTTCCTCTCTCTAAAATCAATATAGAAAAAAAAATTTTTTTTATACTCACCTGAGGACATTTTTCCATTTTTTGTTCAGATAGAGAGGGAGGGAGAGAGAGAGAAACATCGATGTGAAAGGGCCACATCGAGTGGCTGCCTCCTGCACGACCCAACCGGGGCCGGGGACAAACTGCAACCACAGTACATGCCCTTAGTGGGAACCAAACCAGGTTCTCTCTGGACTGCAGGCTGATACTCTAACCATTGGGCGAAACCGGCCAGGACATGAAAAAAATTGTTTCATGAAGAAAATAATAGCACTTTTCTCATAGAATTGTTATAAATATTAAAAGAGCTAAAATTTATTAAGTGTTTAGAACAATGTCTGGTACATAACAGATGTCATGTAGGTGGTAAATGAATGTCAAATAAATGTGTATTGTTAAAAAACATAACTAGTATTCAATTTTTTTTATTTCTTGCTATGTTATTTTTTTAGCTCACCCATATCATGATGTATAATTCTAACTGCAAGCTACATTTTACCTGTCCATTCCCTTTACAGGCCTACCCTTAACATTTCTGGGGACTGAGGCCAAAGGGGGCCTACATACCATATGTTTAAATATTTAAAAATCATAAGTGAAGATAACACAGTATAAAATTAAATATTCTTTCTCCTTGACAAATATTTCTTCATAAGCATAATATGGAAACTTATCTGTAAAACTCTGGTTTTTATATGATATAAAATTGGCGAAACACCCAAGAGGACTAAATTTAATTTCTTTTGCCCATGTCTGGTTATTCTGTTAAAGAACTGGGGACATCTGAATGAGTAATAACAACATTTGTAACTTATAAATTGGATATTGCCCTGGCCGGTTTGGCTCAGCGGTTGGAGTGTCGGCCTGCGGTCCAGAGAGACCCGGGTTCGGTTCCCGCTAAGGGCACGTACCTTGGTTGCAGTTTGTCCCTGGCCCTGGTTGGGTCGTGTGGGTGGCAACCACTCGATGTGTCGCTTTCACGTCGATGTTTCTCTCTCTCTCTCTCCCTCCCACTCTATCTGAAAAAAATATTGAAAAATGTCCTCGGGTGAGGATAAAAAAAAAAAAAATTGGATATTAATTCCAAAACTTTATTTTCTTGCCTTTTTTCCAGCAAAATCATAATAATAATAAAAATGTTTCCCTGTGTTGTTTGCTATTGTTAGCCATGCCAAATTTTAAAATGAACAATGAATTTTCAAACTTTTTAAATATTTTTAAAATTGATTTTAGAGAGAGGAAGGAAGAGAGAGAAACATTGATGTGGGAGAGAAACATCGATCGGTTGCCTCCGTTACACACCCCAGGCCAGGCAGAATTTTTAAACTTTTACATTGAAGTATTTCTTGTATATAGTAAAGTGCACAGATCTGTTTTGTTTAAGTTTTTTTTAAATTGATTTTTAGATCCCGGCCAGTATGGCTCAGTGGTTGAGCATCGACCCATGCACCAAGAGGTCACTGGTTCAATTCCTGGTCAGGGCACATGCCCCGGTTATCCCCAGTGGTTAGAGTATCAGTCTGGGAACCAGAGAGTCCCAGGTTTGGTTCCTGCTAAGGGCATGTAACTCGGTTGTGGTTCATCCCCGGCCCCAGTTGGGGTTGTGTGGGTGGCAACCAGTCAATGTGTCCCTCTCAAGTCGATGTTTCTCTCTCTCTCTTCCTCCCTCTCCTCCTCCTGCTCTATCGGAAGATAAATGCAAAAATGTCCTCAGGTGAGGATAAAGAAAAAGAAAGAAAAACTGTTTTCTCTAAAATTAAAAAAATTTATTATTTTCAAAAGTGAAATTTAGTTATGTAAGTTTTTTTTTTTTTTGGTAAAGCTTTTGCTAACATTAGTAATAACAATGAACAGTTTATACCAAACAACTATGGCCAGTCCAACTTCAAAATAAATTTCATTTTTCTGCAAAGACTACAAGTAGCTCTTTCTTGAAACCTTCCATTGTTTTGTTTAACTTTTCTAATGCATTTTGTATCTTACCTAAATTAAATCCAGTTAATTTGACAAAATTTAGGAAGTATTTTCCTCGTGCTCAAGAATGATTTTGTATATGCTTCATTAAGATGTTCATTGTTTGGGCAGATCAAGAATGTTGTTTATAATGCTTGATTTGTTGCAAAGATTATCATTACTACTGACATGATGAAGACCAACAAATCTGAACAAGTTCAAAAGTCATTTTGTAAATTTTTCTGGATTCTTGGCCAAATTATGCCATACGTACTTTGTTTTAGCAATACTTTCATCTGAGGATTTATCATGCATGGTGGGAGTCACGGTCACAGACATATACCACATGGTACATCTGTAACATAGGATTTACTGGTAGAGCATACGCAGCCCCCAAACTCTTCCTACCTTATAACTTAAGCCTGGCATTGATGTTTGCAATGCACCTCGGGTCAAGTCCCTGGGGCCTGCCTGAGGCAATGAACTAGACATGCCACAAACGGCACCTGAAGAAAAAGGACTCTGTCCCCTTCCTGTTACATATTTATCAACTGTACAGAGAATGTAGGAAAGATCTAGTTTCTTTAAGAAAAGAGTGTATCAGGAGATCTCAGGTCTAGGAAAAACACTAAGGAATATGCAAACCCAAGGCTGAGAGGTCTTCTACAGAGGGCCTTGGAAATAGCCTTGAAGTCTCTCTGCCTGCCAGGAACACAGGCATCAGCCAGCGGCCTAGCTGTCCCTCTGCAGACAGGCTCAGGCCACTGAGCCAGCTCTCTGCTAAGCTACCAAATGAGGGCGCAGAATGTGCCTGCAGAGCCGTCCAGATTTGTTTCTTAGCAGACTTGCCTTTGGTAATCTTTTGAATCACTGCTTAATATTGAAAAATGTTTTCTCAGTTCTTCACTTAAGCCAAAAACATATATATATATTCCTTAATTATCCACTTTGTTTTCTTATGATAGTTCAAATGTGTATCTGTGTGATTGTGTACAATTATTCAATGATTTTGTGCAATCCAGTTGAAGTTGATAATGTAAATATTTAAGTTTTTGTTTTATATGGAATTTCTTCTCTCATTTTACTAACCATTAAACTAATGATCTTATATTGAATTTTCCATCCTAGATAGTGATTGCTATTTATCTGGCTTAAATGTTTAGTGATTCTAGCTTAAACTTTCAAAACCATTTATTCTAAATCTAAAAATATTCCACTGTTTTCTGTAAATGTTGTGCTGTTAAAATAGCATCACCTTAAGAGTATTACAATACTGTCCTACACGAGTGTTTACTTGCATTGGTGAAGCTACTATTGTTTGCTTCTTTTTCAGGCTTTTTCCCTCCAGTTCCAGTAATAGCATGTGTGTTTTTGTGTGTGCCAGTGACATCTCTGTTCTTTTCATCAGGAACCTAAGTATTTCCAGTCACAAATACCTCTACTGGCCAAAGCTGACCTTGAAAACTCATTGTGAGCTGTGTAACAGTTTAACGAAAGAAATAGCCTTTAAATTTAAAATACAAAATACCGTTTTTACACTTTTTTATTTCACCTGAAAGCACTTTGGTGTGAAATGAATTACATCTGAAACAGAAGAACGTGACGGTCACTGTCCAGGATCATTGCTCAATAAACCTTCAATAGCTTCAGGGTTTCTCTTGCTCCTTCAACCTGCTGATTTCGTGTATAATTCTCTATTAATTTTAGCTGTTTTGGTCAGTTTTTAAATCTTCATTAGTAAAGAATGAGAAATTGGAGAGATTTCATTAGACCTGTTTAAGCTAGAGATTTTAAGAGAATAATTTTGTTCCTAGTTTCATGATATCAGTTATTAAATCTCCATTAAATAAATAATTTGTAATCTATTCAAGAATCTTATGTGATTTGTTCTCAACAAAATCTGTTTGCTTTTATTATTTCTAATTTTTAAAAATGTAAGCAGACTGCCTCCTTTGAAGACTTTCTATTTCTTTTCTTTTCAGCTTTTTTTTTCTTTTTGAGCTCCACTTTTGTATTTTCTTTTTTGTTGTTGTTGGTTTTTTTTGTTCAGATAGAGAGGGAGGGAGGGAGAGAGAGAGAAACATCGACGTGAAAGGGACACATCGAGTGGTTGCCACCCACACGACCCAACCAGGGCCGGGGACAAACTGCAACCAGGTACGCGTGCCCTTAGCGGGAACCGAACCCCGGTCTCTTCAGACCGCAGGCCGACGCTCTAACCGCTGAGCCAAACCGGCCAGGGCCACTTTTGTATTTTCTATATCTTTGATGACCTTGACTTGTATTCATTCTCAGTAATCCAAATTAAAAATAATCTATAATATATTCAGAGTTTGCATAGCTTAAATATATTTTCATTTTAAAAGTAAATTAAGCCCTGATTTGGCTTAGCGGTTAGAGCGTAGGCCTGCAGACTGAAGGGTCACGGATTCAAATCCTGATCAAGGGCATGTACCTGGGTTGCAGGTTTGATCTCTGGCCCTGGTTAGGGCTCTTGCAGGAGGCAACAATCAATGTGTCTCTCTCATATCTATGTTTCTCTCTTCCTCCCTCCCTCCCTTCCATTCTATCTAAAAATCAATAGGAAAATATCCTCGGATGAGGATTAACAACAACAAGTAAATTAAAATACACGTAAAGTAAAAATTAAAATGAAATGCTGCCATGCCCCCCCTTTGGGGAGCACGCCTGTGCCCTTCCCTTTCCCCTTTCTTCCCCCACAGGCATGCATCTCCTAAACTCTAAGGGATCCCACAATGCAACCAGGGGAGAAATGGGCAGCAGTAGTTCCGGGGCTAACCCCCTGAACCTGTCTCCAAGGCCCCCTTTTCTCTGACTTCCCAGTGAACCAAAGCAGCCCTGCCCAGGCTCTCCTGTTGCTTCTTCTATCCTACGCCCTTGCTTGTTTCATTGTCCCCAGATTTAGTAAATGTACTCACGATCAAAAATTAATAAATATAATGCCCTGGCCGGTTTGGCTCAGCGGTTAGAGCGTCGGCCTGCGGTCCTGAGAGACCCAGGTTCGGTTCCCACTAAGGGCGCGTACCTCGGTTGCAGTTTGTCCCCAGCCCTGGTCGGTTGTGCGGGGGCAACCACTCGATGTGTCCCTTCACATCGATGTTTCTCTCTCTCTGTTCCTCTCTCTCCCTCCCACTCTACCTGAACAAAGAATGGAAAAATGTCCTCGGGTGAGGATTAAAAAAAAAAAAAAAATTAATAAATATAATGAAATTTCATATACAAACTCAAAAGTCTTCTAAATTATTCAATACATTAAAATGCAACATATAAATTACAATTCATGAGTATCAGAGCATTCAGTCAAAACTGTTTAAATAAAACTGAATTTTAAATGTAGTTCTCTGAAACTGTAAATCTCTCAACATATTTTTATTAAAATAAAACTATTCAGAATTCCAACTTTCAATGCCCACTTAAGTTGACAATGTAAAGAATCAGTTTTTCATTTTAAGCTTGTTATATCTAAATCACACATATACGCCTTTAGTAATATGAATTATTATTGCCACTCTCCTCCACTGCTATGTTTTCAGGTGCAAATACAGTGCTACTCTAAGTGTACTACAGACTAGAATTCTAAGAGAGAAGCCAGGAAATGCATACTTAGCACACCTGGGAAAGGACACTTTATTATGCAAGAATCTGTAGCATTTGTAGCATCTGAGAGGAAGGATTTGTCAAGTAATTAATTTGTTTACTCCCTTACCTAAACATTTTTGCCACTCAAGTGCTCCCTGTCCTCCAAAGCCAAGTCCATCTCCAAGATTGGCAGCAGTACAACTTGCAGACTTTCACAACAGTCAAATTCACTGCCCACTTTTTAAGGACATAGGACAAGACATGAGGATGCATTTTCCTGGATCCTGAATAGCATTAGTCACAATAAAAGATAAATAGGGTGACAGGTCAGGCTGTGTCAGCCCTAAATACCAAGTCAGTGACCAAGGTGCCCATGGGTATTTTAAGAAATGTCCTTTTTGTGTCTTTGTGACATATGAAGATTTCTCAAGTGAAGGAAGGGTCAGAGCAGAGGCTCCTCTTGCCCAGGTCTAAGGTACTTATGCCCCTATATTGCTTCCTGTTCTTTGCTACAAACAAAACCATGATAAACAGTCTAATTTCTGTCTCCTTAAGGATTTATAAAGAGCTTCTCTGGGATACATACTCAGCAATCAAATTGTTGGGTTACAAAGTATAAACCATTCTTTATTTCACTGAGTATTGTTCTCTGGAACAGCTATGCTAGTTTATACGCTTCCTATAATACATAAAGATTTTCTTTATTTTTCCATGCAAATTTTCAAAATCAAAATTCTATCCTCCTTTACCTGTTGTTTCACAATCTGAAATGTTCATTTGTCTAGTTTGCTGTTGATTCATTGGTTGGATCTTTTAGGCAAAACTGTCTAACCAGCAACCACTTGATGGTATTAGCATCTGAGTCATATTTCTTCATCCTTCATTCAATTAATATATTTGTTTATCCAGATCACAGACTTCAGTAAACTATTAGGAACTGCTCAAGGCATTGGGGGATCCAAAGACAAATCATGCATAATCCCCTTCTCTCAAGGACCCACAAGTCTGGAAGATACAATGAGAAACCTATTTCAAAGCCTTGCAGAAGTCATTTTATTTCTTCTTCTCCTTCTTCTCCTCCTTCTCCTTCTCATTCTCCTTCTTTACAAATCCTTTATCTTGTCAAAAGAAATAAATTTACGTTAACCTGAAAATGCATGTCCCTAGCAAATTCTCACTTGTAATTTTGTGTTTATTGTAAGAGAATATAAATGATAGTTTGAATAATGCTTTCTTGAATCTTGCCCAGGATCAAGATCAGGTCTGGGTACTCCACCATCTCCTTTTGGAAAATTACCACTGCATTTGCCAATATCTAGTCTTGATTTCATCTCCTTAATTTTCAAAATAACATCTGTTCAACTACTCATTCTGGGCTGTCTGGGTATATAGTTTACATGATAAAAAATTATCTAGATCTCTGCACAACTTATATGCTGAACATTTTTCACCCATCTTGGTCTCCAGATTCTTCTAACCCACTTTTGTTTTACCATCTTTAGTACGGAGACCATCTCCTTGACAAAGACAGACTCAAAGAGCTCTGCTTATTCTGTCACTTGTTCCCGCTACAGTGAGCCCCAAGCATCAGACCTAACTCTTCATCTTTTTTGCTCTAAAGATGATCTATAAAGCTCTTTTATTTCTCCTTGGCAGATTTGTGATTCTCAGCCCATTTGGGGCTTTGGTGTTCTTAATGCCTTTTTTTTTTTTTTTTACAGATTTATGGCACACTTTCTATTCATTCTTAGTTGTATTTCTTTATTTCTATCACTAGTATATTTTCTATTAAAATCTGAATGAATCAGAAAATACTTCGTACTATCACACTAGCTTCTTCAAACATCTCTCTTTTTTCTTCTTCATTGGAGTCATAAAATTATGTAATCAGAATTGAATAGCTGAGGGTAATCCAATTCTCTTGAGTATAGTATATTTAACACAGTACAGGGCAAATAAATATTTAATGAATGACGATAAATGAATGAAAATCTCATTCCATGGATTTATGTTTGTCTTTTCTTTGAACTTTTTATAATATAATATTTTGCAACTTTCAAGATATATTGGGCATTCCTTTTGTTATAAAAACTTATGACTTAGGTAGAGTCACTTTCTCCCTACATTACTATCACTTTTACTTCAGTTAATTCCAGTTTTTAAAGCACATTCATCTTTCTATGTTTGTAGTTAATGGGGATATTAACTCAGTGCTATGGAAACTGCTCAGAGAAACCCTTGGGCCAGACACCCCTCACACCTACATGTAATAATTTTCTTTTTCATGGTGAGCAGGACTAACGGCTAGTAACAATTGCTTTGAGGAAAGACCTGTGCCCTTTTCAAATTGTGAAAGTGCTGTTCCTTATTGGGAGAGAATTTGAAGCATCTTTATATCCCTTGCTTACATCCCCTTGGGTTATAAATTTGATGTGCTTTTGTTCTTGATATAGTTGCCTATAAAAATACATTGAGAGGATCTATTTTCTGTGTATCCCAAATAAGATGAAAGTTGTCATGTAAAAACATTGCCATTAACATAATTTCTATCCTTGAAAAGTTTACAAAAGGGCTCTGGCCGGTTTGGCTCAGCAGTTAGAGCGTTGACCTGCGGTCCGGAGAGACCCGGGTTCGGTTCCCGCTAGGGGCACGTAACTTGGTTGCAGTTTGTCCCCGGCCTGGGTTGGTCGTGCGGGTGGCAGCTCCTTGATGTGTCCCTTTCACTTTGATGTTTCTCTCTCTCTCTCTCTCTCTCTCTCTCTCTCTCTTCCCCTTCCCTCCCACTCTATCTGAACAGTAAATGAAAAATGTCTTTGGGTGAGGATAAAAAAAAAAAAAAAGTTTACTAAAGGAGGATTAAAAAAAAAAGTTTACTAAAGGAAAACAAACCCTCTCCCTGCTTCCCTCAAGCTTTGCTGCTAGGAGCTCAGCTGCCTGCCTAGGTGTCCATGCTGTGGCTGAGGGCAAGACCCGTCAGGAACCACCTGCAGCCAGTCTGAGCCTAGAGCCATGAAGACAATAAAAGAATCCTGCCTTCAGCAGAAGCCTGAATACATGGTGGGTAATGTCTGGATATAGCTATGCTGTTTATTTGCTAAAGAATTAGAGACATGCCCTGGCCGGTTTGGCTCAGCAGTTGGAGCGTTGGAGCGTTGGCCTGCAAACCAGAGAGTCCTGGGTTCAGTTCCCGCCAGGGGCACATACCAAAAAATAATTAATTAATTAGTTAGTTAATTAAAAAATAATTAAAGAGACATGAACCCTATTAATCAGTGTTTGTTGCTTCCATCCTTTAGTCTTTATCCCATTGCAATCGAAAGACTTAGGGTGTGCTCCTGCCCAAGAGGGCAGGCAAACCAAATTTGGGTAGTCCTTGAAACTCCATTATGAAATATTAAGGCAAGTTAGAGTTACTAATTGTTTCAAAACTGTATTTTTTTCCATCCTGTATATAACTTTGATATTTTAGATGGGACATAGCCTTATTTTTACGCCATAGATAAATCTTGCCATCAAAAATCTGCGCTGTATATTGTATGATTCTATTTATATGAAATGCCCAGCATAGGCAAATCCTTAGAAAAAGAAAGTAGATTAATGGTTGTTAGAGAATAGACCAAAGGAACAACGGCCTCGACAGCAAGTCTGTCCAGGAGAAAGCTGCCCCTCCAGCCTCGCCCCAATGATGAACAACTCAATTCTTCCCCATATGTCTCTGTTGCCTTTCAAGCTGCCTCCCCCATGCTGGAGCCCAGGAGAAGCAAGACTGAATTATGGAGCTTTGGGGTGAAACAAGATTTGGTTATTTTGGAAGAAGTCAATTCTATATCACTTTGAAACTTGTAGCTGTTGCCCAGTCTGGTTTCCCTTTAAGAGTGAAAAGTACACCCTGGCCAGTTTGGCTCAGCAGTTAGAGCGTCGGCCTGCAGACCAGAGAGGCCCGGGTTCGGTTCCTGCTAAGGGCACATACCTGGGTTGCAGTTTGTCCCCAGCCCCGGTTGGGGTCGTGTGGGTGGCAACCACTCGATGTGTCTCTCTCGCATCGGTGTTTCTCTCTCTCTTCTTCCCTCTCTCCCTCCCACTCTATCTGAAGATAAATGCAAAAAAAAAAAAAAAAAGTGGAAAGTGTTAATACAGTGAAGGACCTTCCTCTGCCAAGATTTGTTGCTTCAAAGAATGAACAGGACTTTCACCGTGCAGTCCATATTCTTCAGATTCTGAAAATCAAGGGTCTTATTCTGGTGTCATTCCTCCACTTCCTGGAAGGGGCCAAGTGAAAAAGGGATCCGTAAGCCATGACACTATCTAGCCTCGTGCGTCTGCAGATCAACAGGAACTTGCATCTCCAGTAGTTTCACCACAGCAGTCCCCACCAACTTCTTCGCACACGCGGAGGAAACACAGCCATCGTCCCAGTGAAGGAAAGGGTGAGAGGCCTCTTGCAGGACCTGATTGTTTCTGCTGGTGATGCAGTGTGGTCAGGGCATTCTCCACCTCTACTTCAAGAAAACTGGGTCAGTTTTGCAGACACTCCACCAACCAGCACTCTTTTAACCGTGCACCCTGCTTCTGTCCAGGACCAGACAACAGTACAAACTGTAGCATCAGCTACAACTGCCAGTGAAATTCATAGGCAATCCAGTAGCTACGACGATCCCTGGAAAATAACAGATGAACAAAGACAATAGTATGTAAATCCATTTAAAACCGTTCAGCCTGATCTTAACGGATTTATTCCAGATCTGCAGCTAAATTTTTTTTTTTTACAAAATCAAAGCTTCCCATTGAACTTTCTCATATTTGGGGACTCTCAGACTTTGATAAAGATGGAGCACTGACACTGGATGAGTTCTGTGCTGCTTTTCATCTGGTAGTTGCTAGGAAGAATGGCTATGACTCACCAGAAAAACTCCCTGAAAGTTTAATGCCAAACTGATTGACTTGGAAGATTCAGCAGATGTTGGGGGTCAGACAGGTGAGGTAGGTTATTCAGCCTCTCCTGCAGAAGCACCAAGCAAGTCACTGTCAATGCCATCACTAAACCAGACGTGGCCAGAGGTGAATCAGAGCAGTGAGCAGTGGGAGACATTTAGTGAACGCTCTTCAAGCTCACAAACTCTGACCCAATTTGATTCTAACATTGCACCAGCTGATCCTGATACTGCTATTGTTCATCCAGTTCATATTTGTATGACTCTGAGCAAAATCCACATGCAGGAAATGGAACTTAAAAGAACTGGCAGTGATCAGACTAATGCCACTAGTCTATTACTTGTGAAAACAGCTGACCTTTCAGAAGAAAATAAGATAAATTTGTCAGTGAAATTTGCTTCTGGAAATACTGTAGATGGTTACAGTAGTTCAGACTCAGAACAGATCGGGAACAATGTAATTCGTCAAAGGTCGCATTCAGGAACAGCCCCTGATAACACTGCCCCACCACCTCCCCCTCCAAGGTCACAGCCCTCTCATTCGAGATCCTTATCTTTGGACATGAATCAGACCTTTACAGTCACCACAGGACAATAACAGGCTGGAGTTGCTGCCCATCCTCCTGCAGTGCCTCCAAGACTACAGTCCTCACAGGCTCCGGTCAGTGGATGCCGATGGCCTGATAACTCACACTAGTACCTCACCTCAGCAGGTACCAGAACAACCAAATTTTGCAGATTTCAGCCAATTTGAAGTATTTGCTGCATCAAGTGTAAATGAAGAACAAGAGGATGAAGCTGAGAAACATCCAGAAGCCTTGTCGGTTGAAAAAGCTCTGATCCTGCAAGTTCTCTTCGCATTGCCAAAGCAGATAGTAAAATTGAAGAAAAGACAGCTGCTAGTGCTCCCGCCAATGCGAGCAAAGGTACACCTCTTGCTCCACCACCCAAACCTGTTCGAAGAAGATTAAAATCAGAAGATGAGTTAAGGCCAGAAGCTGAAGAACACACACAAAAGACAGGTGTCTTAGCTGATGTCCTTGCGTCACAGCCTTCTATTCCTAGGTCTGTTGGGGAAGATAAGAAGGCTATTCGGGCATCACCATTTGATGCAACACCATTTTGGCCAGACTGAATAGTGAATTGCAGCAACAATTAAAGAATGTTCTTGAGGAGAGAATTTCCCTGGAAGTTCAACTGGAACTTCGACCACTCTCTCACCTATAAGCCAATTGCCATTAACTGTAAACATACCCATTTTTTTTTTTTTTTTTTTTTGTTATCCTCACCCGAGGATATTTTTTCCACTTTTTGTACAGATAGAGTGGGAGGGAGAGAGAGGAAGGGAGAGAGAGAGAGAAACATCGACGTGAAGGGACACATCGAGTGGCTGCCACCCGCACGACCAACCAGGGCCGGGGACAAACTGCAACCGAAGTACGTGCCCTTAGCGGGAACCGAACCCAGGTCTCTCCAGACCGCAGGCCGATGCTCCAACCGCTGAGCCAAACTGGCCAGGGCTAAACATACCCATTTTTAAGCAGTTTTGGCTTCAAGCCAGTTTGGAGACCCAACATTCGGCTCACTGCTTAATTCAACATTAAGTTTTATGATTATGTTTTGCTCTATATGTTCACCATTGTATTTACGTATCTTTTATTTTTTAATTTCAATAATAAAAGGGTCAGGATGACTTTTTCTGGAAAAAAAAAAAAGGTTGTTAGAGAATAAAGGGAAGGGAGAATGAGGAATGATTACTTAATGGTTATGAGATTTCTTTGAGGGGTGATACAAATATCCTGAAATTAGATAGTAATGATGGTTGCACAACATTGTAAATATACTAAAACTCACTGAATTGTACAATTTAAAATAGCTTAAGTGGTGATTTTTATGTTATGTGAATTTCATCTCAAAAAAATTATTCTAATCTGTTTTTGTTCTGCTCCGATATTTTAAATTTAGAATTGTCAAATTTATGGGAAATATAAAGCACCAACTTGCCCTGGCCGGTTTGGCTCAGCGGTTAGAGCGTCCGCCTGTGGTCCGGAGAGAACCGGGTTCGGTTCCCGCTAAGGGCACGTACCTCGGTTGCAGTTTGTCCCCGGCCCTGGTTGGTCGTGCGGGTGGCAGCCACTCGATGTGTCCCTTTCACGTCGATGTTTCCCTCTCTCTCTCTTCTTCTCTCTCCCTCCCACTCTGTCTGTACAAAAAATGGAAAAATGTCCTCGGATGAGGATTAAAAAAAAAAAAAAAAAAAAAAAGCACCAACTTATATAAAGCTAGAGAAGGCTACTGTTAATAAAAGATAAGTTAGCCCTGGCCGGTGTGACTCAGTTGATTGGGCATTGGTCCCTGCACCGAAAGGTTGCTGGTTCAATTTCTGTAGGGAGCGTGCAGGAGGCAGCCAATCGATGTTCTGTTCTCACATGAATGTTTCTCTCTTCTTCTCCCTTCCTCTCTCTCTAAAAGTCAATAAAAAAAAATTTTTTTTTAAGAGTTGACCAAAATAGAGAGAGAGGCAAATGTGTACATTTGGGGCACCTACCTGCAATTAAAGACTGCTGTAGCGTGCAATCCCTGACCTTGTTTCTAGTATGATTGTACTGCCACCTGGTGGTTTTCAATCACCAAACCAAGTAGGGTCTCATTTATGACTGCCATCTCTTACCTATTCTTCCCACCAAGCTTGCCCTCTTCTGGCTGTAAAGGATACGCAAAATGAATTATTTGATGAGATTTGAAAACCAGTAGATTGTACTATGATCTACTAAGCTCTCAAATAACTGAGCAACATATTAACTCAGAGAAGTGACAGAGGCAGAATTTGAGGTACACTCCATCCATTTCATCAAATAAATATGTAACACCAGGCAGTGTTAGACTTTGAGTATATGTCCCGAGTCTAAGCACACACCCAGGAGTTAGAAGAATTGGCTAAGATTTTCACAAGGTTCCGTTGCATTAATGGCAACTCCCAACCAAGTGTGGGCTCCCATGGTTCTGGGCAATGCCTTTAGAAGGAGGAAAAGGAGTCTCCCCTTCCCTACCGCCTGTATTTATGGGTGGCACCACAACTCTGAGTCCTAACCGGTACAGAAGAGGCACCCTTGCTCAGAAAGTCATGGCTCCTAACACAGGCAAGTGCAGCTGGAGCTGTGGTCTATCTGTCACTGCATATGTGGCTACCATCACACCTCACCTCCTGATCCTATAGGATATCGTGGGTCTCACCCCTGGCAAGTAGTAATAAGATTTAATGACCTGATATAAAGGGCCCAAATACCTAAGTGCCAGCACCACCTAAAAGACCTGAGGAAGTTAGCAAGCTCCTCACTAAATATACAATGTCCATAGTAGCAACCTGCCCACTGCTCAGCCAGGCGTACCAACATGCCCAAACACTGCTTTTACACTCTAGGGGGTCAGTCCCACTGATCCAGGCACCATTGTGCTAGTGGAAGCTGACCCCGATCCTAGAGAGTTCTGTTGAAAAAGAAACAGCCACATACGAGTCTGGCCGCTAGAGACATACATCCACTGGAAATCTTTCCAGTAACAACTCATAAAGTCAAATCAGTGGAGGGATAGTAGAAATTTAGAAACCGAAACATTAAGATGTATGTATCTGGAGATTTTAAATACTTTTAAAAGACCTTGTACAGCAGGAGGGAGAAAAGGGGGCTGAGTAACTGATGAAAGTGTTTAACACTGGCTCTGAGACACTACTCAGCACCACAGAAATGGCACAACTAATGGTATTTCCAAAGACCTCCCAAATGAGGACCCCAGAGCCTGAGAGCTAAATTCTTTTTTTCTTTACATTTTATTTATTTATTTATTTATTTATTTATTTATTTGAGAGAGAGAGAAGCAAAACATTGATTTGTTGTTTCACTTATTTATGCATTCATTGATTGCTTTGTGAATGCACCCTGACTGGGGATCAAACCCACAACCTTGGTGTATTGGGACAACACTCTAACCAACTGAACTACTCAGCCAGGGCCAGAGCCAAATTCTTGAGAGATGGGTGACCCTGACCCTCCCCTCCTATTCAGGCAGCTCTGGAAGGAATAAACACGATGGCTGGCCATGGAAGAAATGCTAACCCAGACTCTCAGATTATACAATCCCAAAGCCAGCCCTGGGTGCCAGGCCCTGCATCCCACCTCGCAGAGCACCCTTTCCACCTCCTGGTCCTCCATCGTATGCCAATCCCATCAAGGACGCTGGCGGAACTGTGTGGATCTCAGAGAGAGAGGAACAAAGGTCCTCTGCCTGGCAGATTTCAGTCACATTCGGAAATAAAATCCAAACAGAAACCCCAGGATCTAGGCAGCTATCAGTAGACTAAGGCTAGACTCCTTGCTTACCTTAGACTAGAGGAAGTGGTTAATGACCTCTTGTTCCCAAGCAAATTCACTCAACTATTAAGGCCTTGCAAGCTAGTCAAATGCAAATGCTCTCTTTTGTTGTGGTTCGTATTCCCATTGTGCACAGTCTGGTTAATAGGATTGCTAGTAAACCCCTCAGGCCTAACCCTTTCTCAGGCGGTGTGCTAGAGCAAAATCATTCGGTTGCACAACAGGATGTCTGAGCACCAGTGCTGACAGGTCCTGTTGGAAGGGCTACAGCCAGCCTGCCACCAGGTATGTATCTGACCCAGAGCTCACCTCCCTCTGTATTAAATGGTACCAGTGAAAGTGATGCTTAAATGAGTCACTCCTTTCTTATACCATGCCTCAAATTATATCCCAGGCAGAATGGCCCTCCCAGTATAGCCAAATCACATTCACCTGACTGGCAGGTTTGTGTTCTAATAAACTTGCTATAGTTTTAATGGGTGATCTCTGGATCATAATCCACAGAAACATCTCTACAATTAGTCTAGCAATGTGCCCAGGACCTATACAAATTGTGGATAGAGCCCCCACAAAGCTCAGTGTTGGATATCACATGCTCCTTTGCAAGATGCACCCCTGAGGAGCTGATGGAACTAACTGAGATCTGCTCAACCAGCAGTAGAGTCCGTCTGTGTAGATCCATCCTGAGCCAGGCCTTTCATCCATACTCAGAACTTAACACCAGCCAGCCACCCCTACCCTTCATGGTTCTCCACCTGGAAAAGCCACCCTTCCCTGGGCTGCCCCCCCCCCCAAGCACATCAACCCCTCAGATGACATGGCCCCAACCTGAGAGCTCACCATTGGAAATGACTGTACCTGAGATGGTGACACCAAACTCAAGAAAAAGATGAAAAAGATAATGTGCCCCCAACTTCACTGGACATTGAAACTGGACATTGGAACATTCCCCTCCCAGGAGGAAAATTTCCCTCCTCACCAGGAGGGAAATTACTGTGGTGATTGTTAACCTCGGGCCTGAGTTACAAAAATGCCTCCAGTTAATCAACCCTAAAAATCCCATAGCACACTATTCTTCTGAAATAGCTAACTGCATGCCTCAGAACCTTGCTTCTATCAAAACACTTGCTAAACTGTGAGTGAGTCCCCCTGGTGACATTAGACATCATTTCACCTTTATGGCAAAAAATGTATTCTAACCACACTAGCCACAATAAAGCATTTCTTTGCAATACCCCTAGCATGACCTGCTTAGCCCACCGTTAGGGATCTCTTACTGCTGTGTTCATTACTCACTGTTACAGATTTTGTTTTCCACCCAATACATCCATAACAGACCTTACTCTCCCAGTTATTCCTACCACAACTCCTCCACACCCCTCCACATCTTATCCATAAGCCCCTCCCCCTTGTATGCACCAAGAGAAGTCCACATGGTTAACATCACCAGTAATGAGACATGTTGACATTATGTACCTTCGGAGACTACAACATCATTTCTGTGATATTTTTGCCAAAATGCATAACCCAAATTTAATCAAGAGAAACATTAGACAAACCCAAATTAAGTATGCCTACATAACAATAGGCCAATATTCTTCAAAAGTTTCAAGGTCATAAAAGACAAAGACTGAAAATGAAAGACAATAACATGAAATTATCCAGATTAAAGAGTGACAATTAAATGCACTGGGTAATCCTGGATTGGATTCTAGCCCAGAAAAGGGATATTAGTGGGACAACTGATTAAATTTGAATAAAGTCTGCAGATTAATTAATAGTGTGTCAATTTCCTACTGTGATTATGTAAGACATTAATACTTGGGGGAGTTGGGTGAAGAGAATTGTTTGTATTATTTTTAAAAACTTTTTAATTTTAATTTTTTTTCATCTGAGAATATTTTTCCATTTATCATCAGATAGAGTGGGAGAGGAAGAGAGAAAGAGACAGAGAAAAACATCGATGTGAGAGAGCCACATCAACTGGTTGCCTCCCACACGACCCGACCAGGGCTAGGGACAAACTGGAACCAAGGTATGTGCCCTTGACTAGAATCGAACCCAAGAATCATTAGCCCTCTGGCTAACGCTCTAACCTCTGAGCCAAACCATCCAGGGCTATTTTTTTATTTTTATTTTTATTTTTTTATCCTCACCCGAGGACATTTTTCTATTTTTTGTTCAGATAGAGTGGGAGAGAGAGAAAAAAAAATCAACGTGAAAGGGACACATCGAGTGGCTGCCACCCACACAACTAACCAGGGCCAGGGACAAACTGCAACCAAGGCACGCGCCCCTGGCGGGAACCGAACCTGGGTCTCTCTGGACCGCAGGCCAACACTCTCACTGCTGAGCCAAACTGACCAGGGCTATTTTTTTATTTTTAAATATGTTTTATTGATATTTTAGAGAGAGAGGAAGGAAGAGAGAGAGAGAAACATCAATGTGAGAGAGAAGCATTGATTGGCTGCCTCCTGCACACCCCCTACTGGGGATTGAGCCCCAAACCTGGGCATGTTCCCTGACCAGGAATCAAACTGGAACCTTTCAGTCCACGACATCTGCTCAATCCACTGAGCCACACCAGCTGGGCTTTAAAATCCTTTTAAAAATAAACTTGAGCCCTGGCCGGTTTGGCTCAGCGGTTAGAGCGTCAGCCTGCGGTCCAGAGAGACCTGGATTCAGTTCCCGCTAAGGGCACGTACCTTGGTTGCAATTTGTCCCCGACCCTGGTGGCAGCCACTCGATGTGTCTCTCTCACATGAATGTTTCTCTCTTCTTCTCTCTTCCTCCCACTCTATCTGAACAAAAAATGGAAAAATGTTCTTGAGTGAGGATAAAAATAAATAAATGAATAAACAAACAAACTTGAAATGATTGCAAAATGAAGAGGATAAATAGATCTTGTCCATTTAAGTAATTATTATCCTTCAAAGTATTGTCTCTAAAATGTTAGATATATATATTGTAAAGTTATAACTTCCTTTCTTTCTTCTTTCAACTACAAGTAGAAGTTTATTTAGAAAGTCACAGAGATAGAAAAAGTGAGCCAGCAGGGCTGTGTGGGCTCAGGAAACAAGTTACAGAGGCAAAAACAAAACAAAACAAAACAAAACTGGCCCTTAGAGCTTAGGAGAGAGATTAAAGGTATGCACCTTGAGGAAATAAGAGTGAGGTATGTCTGTGTGTGTGTGTGTGAAAGAGAGAGAGCTTGACCTTTCTTCTAAAAATGATTTCAGTTTAATATGACACAAGAAAAATAGATTCTTTTTTTTTTTTTCCCCACCCGAGGACATTTTTGCATTTATCTCAGACAGAAAGGGAGGGAAAGAGGGAGGAAGAAAGAGGGAAACATCAATGTGAGAGAGACACATCGACTGGCTGCCACCCACACAACCCCAACTGGGGCCAGGGACAAACTGCAACCAAGGTACATGCCCTTAGCGGAACTGAACCTGGGTTTCTCTGGTCTGTGGGCCGACACTCCAACCACTGAGCCAAACCAGCCAGAGTGAAAAATAAATTCTTGTAATATTTTTAAACTATTATGAAAAATTTCAAACACAAAATTATAAAGAATACCCTCATGTTCTGTTATGAACTCTTATGTACCCATTACCCAATTTTAACAATTAGTATCCTTGCCATATTTACAGTATTTTTTCTTTCTTTCTTTTTAAAATTTTCATATTTACATTATTTATTTGAGGTTTCTTTTGGAATAATTTAAAGCAAATCCTAGATATGTTATTTCATGGTAAAAACTTTTTCTTTAAATCAGTAGTTCCCAACCTTCCTAATGCCGCGACCCTTTAAGACAGTTCCTCATGTTGTGGTGACCCCAACCATAAAATTATTTTGTTGCTACTTCATAACTGTAATTTTGCTACTGTTATTAATTGTAATGTAAATATCTCATATGCAGGATGTATTTTTATTGTTACAAATTGAACAGAATTAAAAACAATATGTAATTATATATTGTGAAATATTTATTTCTAATTACAAATAAATGAAATTTTGTCTTGAAGCATAGTGTAGCATGGGTAACAGGCTTAATATAACAACAGTAAACTACATTGCCACATTTTGCGACAGTATGAGTAAAAAGCCAACGTCAGTGCGAAGGTTGAGATTGCTTTTTTCTCACCAAATCAGAAATTCTCGGGGCAGTCTTTGCAAGAGCACAATGAAGATCATCTTCCACAACAAGTCTACTTCTGTATTTAGACTTGATAACCAACAAGCTGGAAAACCCTGTTTCACAAAGATATGTTGTTGGAAATGAAAGAATAAGGCACAACACAGTCTCAAAGAGAACAGGATATGACTGCAAACACTTGATCCAGAATTTTGTAACTGGCATTGTAGAGAAATCAGTTCTTGCTGCATCACTGTTAATAAGTTCAATGAACTCCTCTTGTGCTGGCTCATGAACAACTTCAATTTTGACTGTGAATGGGCTTCTGGCAAGTGCAAATGGGGTGTCAGGTAGATTTGAAAAGTATGATGAAATTTCGTCTGCAAGCATGTGAAAGTGTTCTTTTACAAAAATTATCATCGTAATCCTTTTGTCTGGTTCAATGTCATGTTCCTCAAAGAAAGCAGATAAGGTAGGCAACATGTAAATTTTTTTTCATCCAATTTTTTTTTTTTTTTTTTTTTTTTTTTTTTTGCCAACGCTGAAGTTTCATTTGGAATAATCAAATCTTTTCAGACAAACCAAGGCATGTTGCATTTGGTCCTTGCAGTGATAAATTCAACTCATTCATTCAAGATGGCAAAGATGTCAACCAAGTAAGCTATTTTCTGCAGTTCACTTTTATCGCTGAAAAGTGCTTCAAACTGCGGTCTTGCTTTCAGATTTAAAAAAGTTTTGAGTTCATTACGAAGCTCAAAAACACGTTTTAAAACTTTTCCTGTCGACAACCATCTCACTTCAGTGTGAAATAGCAGAGCATTGTTCGGCGTATCCAACACATTGCACAGTTGCAAAACAGTCGACTGTTTAAAGTGCTTGCCTTTACATAATTGACAGAACTTATGACACCTTTCATTACTTCTTGTAACTCTTGTGGCAGCATCTTCATTGCTAATATTTGCCAATGAATCATACAGTGAGTTCCGACAACTTTTACTGACTCATTCAGTACCAAATGTTGAAATACAGATCGACATCATAGCATAGCTAGAGCACCGTCTGTGCAAACATCACAAACCTTTCCCCAAGAAATCTTATGGTCTTTCAAAAATGAGCCAACTGTGTCAAATACATCATGTGCAGTAGTTGTCGTTTCAAGAGGTTTCCAAAAGGTAAACTCATCTTTAAAGTTGCTATCATTAATATACCTAACATAAACTAGTAACTGTGAACAGTTTGCAACGTCTGTAGATTCACCAAGCTAGATGCTAAATATTGGAAATGGAGCAGATTTAATTTTCTGGATTACCTGATCAAGAATATCAGCAAAGGGGACTTCCAGTCAAGATGGCGGTGTAGATAAACACGGTATCAAGTCCTCCTGCAACCACATCAACATTACAACTAAACTACAGAACCACCTGAAATCAAGCTGAATCGAAGTCCTACAACTACAAAATTAAAGAAGCAGCTGAATCGAGACAGGTAGGAGGGGCGGAGGCGGACGGGCTGGTCCCACACCCACGTGTGGCGGATAAAAATCAGGAGGACACCTCAGCTGGGAAGGTCCTTCCTGAGACTGAGGGGTCCCCGTCCCACACCAGACGCCCCGCTCAGGGTCCCAGTGCCAGGAAGAGAATCCCCATAACTTCTGGCTGTAAAACCAGCAGGAACTGAGGCTCAGGGAGGCTGGGGCAGCTAGAGCCCCAGGCAGCTCCTTAAAGGGCCCGCGCAGGACTTATCGGACTCTCTCCCTCTAAGCTTGGAGGGGAGGCAGCTCGAGGGGCGCCAGAGACATACAGGGAAGAACTGAGCTGTTTGGCACTGGAGCGAGGGCTGGAGAGGGGGCTTTCTCCTGGACAGATGTGCTATCAGAGGTCTTTGTTCCTTTGGTGAGCCCTTCCCTGGGGCGGCAGACAGCCGTCATATCTGGGACTCCAGCAACCTGGCTCACACTGGTAACCCCGCCCTGGTGACTCCCTGAAGCCCCACTCCACCCAACTTTCAGGCCAACCCAAGCTGTTGCCAGTTGGTTAACTATAGGGTTGGCTTGTCTTGGATCCTGCTTCAGGTTTTCCTAAATTCTTTCAAACAAGCAGCATCTGGTCTCAGAGAGCCCCATACCTCTTGTTAAGTAATACATAGAAACAAACACAGGGAGGCAGCCAAAATGAGGAGACAAAGAAACAGGTCCCAAATGAAAGAACAGAACACAACCACAGGAAAAGAACTAAGCAAAATGGAGATAAGCAACCTAACAGATGCTGAGTTCAAAATACTACTTATAAGGATGCTCAGTGAACTTAGTGAGAACCACAGTGAACTTAGTGAGGGCCTCAAGAGCATAAAAAAGGACCAGTCAGAAATGAAGGATGCACAATCAAAAATAAAGGAGGCACTAACTGAAATAAAGAATAATTTACCCAGATTCAATAGAGTAGGTAAAGCCAAGGAGCAAACCATCGATTTGGAATATAAGGAAGCAAAAAACACCCAATCAGAACAGCAAAAAGAAAAAAGAATAAAAAAAAAAAAAAAGAGGATAGTGTAAGGAGCCTCTGGGACAACTTCAAGCGTGCCAACATTCGCATCTTGGGGGTACCAGAAGGAGAAGAGAGAGAACAAGAAATCAAAAACCTATTTGAAACAATAATGGCAGATAACTTCCCTAACTTGGTGAAGGAAACAGACATACAAGTCCAGGAAGCACAGAGAGTCTCAAACAAGATGAACCCCAAGAGGCCCAACCAAGATAAAAGGTTCAAGACAAAGAGAGAATCTTAAAAGCAGCAAGAGAAAAGCAATTATTTACCTACAAGGGAGTTCCCATAAGACTGTCAGCTGATTTCTCAAAAGAAACTTTGCAAGCCAGAAGGGAGTGGCAAAAAATATTCAGAGTGATGAAATGCAAGAACCTACAACCAAGATTACTCTATCCTGCAAAGCTGTCATTTAAAATTGAGGGCCATATAAAGAGTTTCCCAGACAAGGAAAAGGAGTTCATCACCATCAAACCATTATTATATGAAATGTTGAAGTGTCTTCTTGAAGAAAAAGATAAAAAATATGAACAAACAAAATGGTAACGAATACATAGCTATCAACAGTTGAATCTACAAACAAAATGAACAAGCAGAACAGAAACATTCTCATAGATATAGAGAACATTTTGTTGGTTGCCAGATGGGAGGGGGGATGGGGGAATGGGTAAAAAAGGTGAAGGGATTAAGAAGTACAAATTGGTTGCTAGACTGACAAACCTCAAAGGAAACGGGGGTTGGAGGGTGGGACGAAATAAACCAAAGAACTTATATGCATGTATGCATAACCAATGGACAGAGACAACAGTGTGGGAAAAGGCAGGAGGGGGGCGGAAGTGGGGAGGAGGGGGAGTCAATGGGGGAAAAATGAGGAACATCTGTAATATTCAACAATAAAGATATAATTTAAAAATTTTTTTAAATAAAAAAAAGAATTTCAGCAGACATGTCATCTATTCTGCAAACAGTGTCGTTAGATAAGGAAATTGCACTCAATTTTGTAACAAATCCGTCTCCGATCATAACTGGAACGATGTCTTTGGTCGCTGGCAACAGTAAATCCTCAGCAATGGTGTGAGGTTTCACGGCTCTGGTGATTCTTAGTGCCACCAAATATGAAGCTTCAACGGCTGCTAAGTTTTGTTTGTGGTACTTTCCACCAGTGTCAAGTCTGGCTTTCTTGAGTCCATCAGCTGTGCTTCTAAAATAGTTGGTATCCTTGTCAGCAAAGCTCGGATGCTTGCTATCAAAATGGTGTTTTAGTTTGTTCAGATTCCTAGATTCGGCTAATAGAACTTCACAACAAATAACACAATGCAGTTTCTCAATTCCTGCTGTAATTATTGAGGTAAAACCATACTGTAAAAAATCCTCACTATGTATTCTTTTCTTAACATTCTTCTCTACACAATCCATTGTCATGGGATGGTTTGCTAATGAAAATAATATATAAAAGTAGCTTTAATAATACAAAAGATGATACATGGCATAGTTCAGTCAATACAGTTCATAAAGTATACTATGATTTACAATTCTGGTTTTTTTTTTACATACCTGTTACTATCACAAGGGGGCAGTATTCACATCAACCACAGCTGAATATAAAAAGACCGATCAGCGTTCAGATTAAGTTCCCATAGTACAGATATTTTTTTTGCAGTAGTTGATGATTTTACACAACATGATTTTACATTTACTCAGTAATTATAATTCATGAAGTGTCGTTTTACCTCCAATACTGCTGCTTTCAACACAGTAACTACTTTTAACAGAGTAGCTGCTTTCTACACAGTAGCTGCTCTCTACACTTGTGACTGGTCAGCATAAGTACATTATGGCGCCAACCCCATCACATACACCTGTATTTGTAAAGGGTGTATGTGATGGGGTTGGCACGATGATGTAATCACGCCGGGTACTTGTATGTGGGTGTATCTGTATGTGGGCACATCTGCATGTGGGCGGACCTGCCTGGCGACAGAGGAGCGGTGTCTCGGTTCCTAAGATCCTCAGAAATATGTGTTTTCCGATAGTCTTAGGCGACCCATGTTGAAAGGGTCATTCGACCCCAAAGGGGTTGCAACCCACAGGTTGAGAACCGCTGCTTTAAATGTATCTACCACACCGTTATCACACCTAATAAAATTAATCCCGGGATATTATCAAGTTCCCAGTACTTATTCAAATTTGCTATTTCAAAATAGTTTGCTTGAATCAAGCTCATGAAGTACATATTTAATTATGCCTCTGAAGACTCTTTTAATCTTTAATAATTCATCCCCCACACACAAGTTTTATTTAATCTGTTGGGGAAATTAGTTTATTTGCCCTGTGAAAGTTAATTACTTTCTCTTCGTGTATGTTTTTAAACTTATTTCTCTATGCTCTGTATTTCCTGTTAATCTGTTGATTAGATCAAAGGCTTAATAAGATTTGAGTTGAATTTGGAGGATCATAATACTTCATAAAAGGTGTTGTATAGTTACTATTGCATCACATCAAGAGGTGTATCATGTCTGGTTGTTTCATTCTTTTTTTTTTTTTTTTTTTTTTTAAAGATCAAAAGTGCGCCCTCGCCAGTTTGGCTCAGCGGTAGAGCATCAGCCTGCGGTCCAGAGAGACCCGGGTTCGATTCCCGCTAAGGGCATGTACCTCGGTTGCAGTTTGTCCCTGGCCCTGATTGGGTCGTGCGGGTGGCAACCACTTGATGTGTCCCTTTCATGTCGATGTTTCTGTCTCTCTCCCTCCCTCCCTACTCTATCTGAACAAAAAATGGAGAAATGTCCTCAGGTGAGGGTAAAAAAAAAAAAAAAAGATCAAAAGTGCTTTTATTTATTTTTATTTTTTATTTATTAATGTTTTTGTTATAGATGTTTCTCATTTTTCCCCCATTGACAGCCCCCCCCCCGTTTCATTCTTTTAATGGTGCTAGGATCGATTGGGAGAGTCAAATGATATAAGCTTGATTTCCTTCATTATACATTTCAATAGCTTTGTATTTATTTATTTTAAAATAAGTTTGTATTGGTTTTTTTAGAAAGAGGAAGGGAGAGATATTGAAACATTGATGTGTGAGTGAGAGAGAAACAACCATCAGCTGGTCCTGCACACCCCTCACCTGGTATGGAGCCCCAAACCCCGCCATGTGCCCTGATGGGGAATTAAACCAGGACCTCTCAGTCAATGATACAGATGCTCAATCCAGTGTTGAACCACACCAGCCAGGCTCAAAAGCTTTTTAAAAGTAAATGTTGTATGTTTAGCTCTATCAATAGAGGAAACAGTCAAATTTTGAAATCTTGCCCAGGGGTAGCAATCTTCATAATAATGTTCAGTTAACTTTCCTAACACAAAACTATTGTTAAAGGTCCCTGTCAAAACGTATTGTGGAAAAAAATATTTGTATAAGGAAATTAATCTCAAAAGTTGCAAAATACAAATAAAGCTCAGTTACCTAAGAAATTATTACCATGATTGGGAGGTCTTGGTTACAAAGTTATAAGGAAACATCTAAATCGAAAAGGAGTAGTAAGTAAGGTCCCTGGCCAGGTAGTCTGGTTGGTAGGAGCGTCCTCCCAATGCACCAAGTTTGCGGGTTCTCACCCCTCAGGGCACATACAAGAAGCAACCAATGAGTGCATAAATGGGTGGAACAAGAAGTGGATGTTTCTCTCTTTCTCCCTTCATCTCTCTCTCTCTGTCTCAAATCAATTTTTTTAAAAAGTAGTAGTAGGGAGCTAAGCAGTATGAAAAAATAAAATTGACACAGCTGTCTCTGGGAGGAGGGACTGGAGACAGAGAGGAGTGAGGCAAAGAACTGTAACTTTCATTATAACCCCATCTGTGCAGGTACAACTTCGATAGCACTATAAAGCATAAATGTTGAAGAAAGGTAATAGTGCTGAAAACATCCCAAAACAAAAGCCTATTAATTATAGATATGCTTCCAGTTTTTTCTGTGCCATCAGCATCCACTTGGAAAATATATAAAGGGGCTAAGGTCAATAAAAGGGAATCTGGTGACTGAAAATCTTCAAAAGGAGTGACGCATTAAAAAGGATTCTGGCCCGGCTGGTGTGGCTCAGTGGTTGAGCATTGACCCATGTACCAAGAGGAGGCCAATCCGATTCCCATGGGGCACATGCCTAGGCTGTGGGCCAAATCCCCAGTGCGGGGTGTGCAGGAGGCGGCCAATCGATGTCCTCTCTCATCGATGTTTCTATCTCTCTCCCTCTCTCTCTAAAATCAATAAAGAAGCCCTGACCGGTTTGGCTCAGCGGTTAGAGCGTCAGCCTGCAGTCCTGAGAGACCCGGGTTCGGTTCCCGCTAAGGGCACGTACCTCGGTTGCAGTTTGTCCCCGGCCCTGGGTGGTCGTGTGGGTGGCAGCCAGTCGATGTGTCCCTTTCACATCGATGTTTCTCTCTCTCTCTGTTCCTCTCTCTCCCTCCCACTCTACCTGAACAAAAAAAAATGGAAAAATGTCCTCGGGTGAGGATAAAAAAAATAAATAAAAATAAAATAAAATCAATAAAGAAAAAAAAAGTAAAAAAAAAAAAAAAAAAAGGATTCTGACGTTGGGAGGTCAACGCTGGGATTTAGGTTCCAACTGGCCCAGATTCGGAGCGCACGCCACCTCTCGGATCCGCGGGAACAGCAACAGAGTCTTGCTGGAGGCGGGGCCAGTGACGTCATCGGGACGCCCCGCCCCCTCACGCTGCGCACTAGGGTGGCCAGAAGGTTTCTGGCGGCGCCGGCGCCATCTTGTAGGGACCTGCGACCGAGTGGGAGTGGAGTGGGGCGGCCGTTGTTGCCGACTCTTCCCTTCTCCGCACGCTCGAGTCGGCGGGTTGCTTAGGCCATCGGTCCTCAAGGCGAAACTTGTCTCTCACTTAGTTCTGGGGAGCGCCTGGCCGACATGAGTGATGTAGAGGAGAACAACTTCGAGGGCAGAGTGAGTACAAAGCCGCGGGAGCCGTCTTCGGCGACGGCCCGATGCCCGGGGTTTCACCGGGGAGAGCGCGGTCGGGCAGGGGTGCGGGGAGCCGTGCGGGGACCCGCGGCGAGCAGCCTCTGGAGCCATCGCGGTTGCTTCCTCACATCCCAAGATGGCTTCTGGGTTCCACTCATGCCCCAAACATCACGGGTACCCTCCTCCCCCTTTTTTGGAGACGGACTGCTACCTGGAGTCCTGGTCCGACTTCTCCCCTGCAGTGCGCCCTCCCTTCTCGCCACCCCTGAGGCTTCCTAATCTGTGCCGAGGTGTGGGTGCCCGTCGCGGTGGGGCGGGAGGCGGCGGCGGGGAGTTCCTCTCCGGCCGGGCAGCGGCAGGTGCTTCCTGCCGTGGCATTTCTGGCGACCCCGAGCAGCGTGGAGGGTCTCGGGGTCGACAGTGCGCGGGGCTGTCGTCCGGGCGGGGAGAAGCTGCGTGGGACTAGCTGGGGCCTGTGTCTCCTTGGCTCTCTGTTGCAGTGAGCGGCCGCGTCTCTGTTGGAACCGGCGGCGTTGCGTCTATAAAGGCGAAAGCCTTGAGGTTGAAGGTGGGACGAGCCTAATGAAGTGGTTAGTCAACGACCGCAACGACCCTTAAGCGTTCTTAAGACGGGAGCTGTGAGGGGAAAACTACGCGAGGAGCCCTCTTTCCCTTAATGTCCCTTCTGCTTTGCTTTCATTTCAAAGTGAATGTGGGAATGCTGTAACGCCTTATATTTCTCCTTCTTTGATGTTGGGTTTTGGGGGTTTGTTGTTTCTCTCTCTCTCTCTCTCTCTTCTCTTTTCATTATATCTCAACTTCTAATGCTGTCTCCCCCCCCCCCCCCCCCGCCCCGTGACCTTTCATCTAAAAATTGACCACTCCTGTACAGGTTTTTACGGTAAAGAAAAAAAAGGGGGGGAGGAATCTTCTGCCTTGATCTTACATAACTAAACAGATTTCATGGCTCAGTATTTTTTAAAATAGCTAGCCAGCTTATACTGTTCCCTAACTCAACGTTTTGCTGAAAAGTACAGCCCTCTCCTATTTCTCTTCTTAACCAGCAAAGAGGGCTCAAAGGTTTTCATTATTTTGGGTCGATAAATATAAACATCATAAGCTGAAATATACTAGGACGTGTGTCATTGTTCAGATTATATTTCCGAAGTTACCCTCCTGGTGGAAATTGGTGGGAGTGAGTTAGTGTGAAACCCTGAAAACAGAATCCCCAGGCAACATGTTCCGTCTGTTGTGTCGGTGTTCTAGTCACTAGGGGAAACGCATAAAAACACTTAAAGGTGTGTTGTGTGCTGGATGGAATAAAGTTTGTCTTTTAGAAGCTCATTATATAAACACCAGGAACCAGACAGTTAAATCAGGTCGATTTAGGCTTTTGTCGTTTTTAGGGAAAGATATTTAAATAGATTATAAACAAAAAAACTACTTTTAATTCCTTTAAAAATTGGATTTTTTTAGGATGGGTTATTGTGTGTCCCAGCAAACTTTTTACAATCATGTAGTAACATTTGGTGGTAGTTGTAAGCTGCTGCTTGTCTTGAATATGTTAGGTATTTATGGGAAGGAATTCTGTCCATTCGATTACTTTAGTACAAAAAAATTATTTTTGTTAATGTTTGATTTGGTTTGTGGGGAAATGAAGAGGACTTACTATTTGGGACCTTGTTTTCATTAAGTTCTTATTTTTTAATTAGTTACCGAGTTGAGGAATGGAGCAAGTTTAAGATAATTGTCACCTCACCCACCTAATAAAATATATGCAATGTATGTAAGATTCTCACTCAATTTTGAGCTAAAATGTATGTAGGCATTACTTAATTTTAATAGAAAAAGAGTTTACACCATCCCCCTTCTTATAGTGTTTGTGGTCATAGAAAATACTGTTTCACACATGATCCCCAAGTATTTTAGTGTAAGTGAATTCAGATTGAATGAATATGTCCATGCTCACCTGTTACCCTTCTTTTTTTTTTTTTGTAGGTTAAGGTAATTGTTGTATTCGTACTTTGTTAAAGAATTAGAAGAATGCCAGAAGCTTTTATGAGGATTTATATTTTCTTTTTAAAATTCTTTTTTTTAAAGCATTTCACTAGTACATTTGGTTTTTAAAGTATGGTGATAATTTGCTAGCCACAAAACCAGCACAGGTTTTAAAGTTTTTATAGAATACAATTGTTATGTTCTTATCTTTGTATCTAAATTTTGAAAGGCTCAAAAAAAGGATTTCAAGGTATTTAAGTAGTTGTACTTCAAACTTTTTTACTAAATTAAATTAGAGAAAATCGACAGGTCAGTATTCAGATTTTATTTGCTTTGCCTACAAGTATAAACAGCACATATTAATCCGATCTTCTGAAAAGGTCTTTAGATTTAGAGGGCAACTTTCTAGAGACTGCAGAACACATTAAAGAAACAGGGCTAAGACTAAGGGTTTGTGCTTTTACAGAATTTTAGAATTTATACCCACCCCAACCACCCGAAAACTTGAATACACTTTGTAATTTACTTCTCACACTAATTTTTCAAGGGCTGGAGTTCTCTTACCATTTTAGAAATTAAAAACTGGCCCAGAAGACCGTGCAGCCAGGAATCTGAGATGTACAAGTCCCAATCATTTGCTCATTGCATACAACACTATGTTGTATATTTTTTTATTTACTTTTTTAAAAAGGGTGCACTATACTTAAGTGTCTCCAAATCATTAGTGGATTTTGCTAAACACAATTACGGGAACTTAATTTTCCATTATAGATTAATGTCGCTTCCATTTTAAAGGGCTGGAGTAAAAGAACTTTAGGAAAGAAAACATAATTGACTCAATTTAGTTATAAGTAACCTTACAACTTAACCAACCAAAATTCCCTTCTGCCTGAGGTGAAACTGAGCATCTGCTGCCTTTTTACTATAAAGGCCAGATGTTCAGGGGAAAAAAAAAAACTTGAAGTCTTATTTGAGATGACTGACAGCTCAAATCTGGGTAAAGTAAGTACATAATCAAGTGCTCGGTGATAAAATTAATACGGAATTCAGAAAATGGAATCGAGCTCTGTGAGCTATGGGAAAGGGAAAGCTTTACGTGGTATGTATGTGAAATTTACTTTGGAGCTTATGTTCGGGAAATGAATAGTGATTGTATAGATGTGACAATGAGTAGGTTGCTGGAATAGTGAGAGGTGATAGATTTGATTAAATATGTAGTCAGATAATGAAGGGTTTTGAGTTCTGAATTTATAAATGTGGACTTGATCCAATGTGCAGTAAGAAGCTATCCATTGATTATTTAATTCTGGGAGTGGCATAATGAAAGTGATTTTAGCAAAGAACAAAGACTGGTACAGGAAGAGCAGCAGGGCATAGTTTAAATATTTAAGGAAGGAAATTATTAAAAATCTGTTCTAAACAGTACATCAGTGGGGTGTTAAGAATGAGTGAGTTTTTTAAGGGTTCCAGGAGAATAGTGATGCCCTTAAAATAGGTTCATTAAAGCAATTTGCACCCTGGCCGGTTTGGCTCAGCGGTTAGAGCATTGGCCTGCGGTCCGGAGAGACCCAGGCTTGGTTCCCGCTAAGGGCATGTACCTCGGTTGCTGTTCGTCCCTGGCCCTGGTTGGGTTATGCGGGTGGGAGCCACTCGATGTGTCCCTTTCACGTTGATGTTTCTCTCTATCTCTATCCTCCCCCCCCACTCTATCGGAACAAAAAATGGAAAAATGTTCTCGAGTGAGGATGAGGGGGGAAAAAATCAGTTTGCTTGGGACATGTATATCAAGTTAACAGAAATATTTTAAGTGAAAATGTCTTTTGGAGCTGGGAGTTAGGTTTGTACTTAAACTATGACTTTTCATGTTGTCGTAAAAGAATGAATTGTTTGCTTCACATAACTTCAACTAAAATTAGGATTTTGATCTCAAAAAATCTTTGTCCTTTAGAGAAATTAAGGGGAATAGAAATTAAGGTTTTCTTATTTCATTTATTTTATTCCCCTTTTCCCCTAGATTTTTTTAATGAAGCTTAGAAAAATATTAAAAATACTTCCTCATACAATAGCCTAGTATTTTTAATAGAGGTTGATTCTTTATTGTGTAAGGGACCATCTTATAACTCCACAATTGTCTGTGATCTGAAGTACAGTTACAGAAGAAAAACACTACTTATTCTTGCCCCCTTTTTAGAAATTATTTCTACTTTTTAAAGAGGCTTCCCTTAATATATGGGATTATTGACTGGATAATAAAAATGAAAAGCAAAACACATTCATCTGTACCAATTTGGAATTAAAAATTTTGTGTGTTATTTTGTTGAACAGCAGAAATAAAGGAAGGTTTATTTCTTTTCTGAATCCTAACTTGTAGTAATAGGGACGATGGCTACGCCATTCAAAATCCAGCTTGGTGTGACTGGCTTCTTTAAAAACAAACAAACAAAAAAAAAACAGCAGCAGCCCTGGCCAGTTTGACTCAGCGGTTAGAGCATCGGGTTGCGGACCAGAGAGTCCCAGATTCGGTTCCCGCTAAGGGCAAGTACCTCGGTTGCAGTTTGTCCCCGGCCCTGGGTGGGTCACGTGGGTGGCAACCAGTCAATGTGTCTCTCGCTCATCGATATTTCTCTCTCTTCCTCCCTCTCTCCCTCTAGCTCTATCTGAAGATAAATGCAAAAATGTCCTCGGGTGAGGATTAAAAAAATAAATAAAAAACAACAAAAACTTAAACTGGGTTCTTTTCATTTTCTGTTGAAGTTTTAAAATAATAAGTGAGGGTTTAAAATAATGTAGATAAAATTGAATTACAGACAAAATGTCAACTTGAGACAGTCTTATTTGCCTTGAGTTTATCTTCCTAGAGTTAAGTACTGTCATCATCCAATTTTTTTATTGATTGATTTTAGATAGAGGAGGGGCAGGCAGAGAGAGTTAGACATCAGTTTATTGTTCCACTTATTTATGCATTCATTGGTTGATTCTTGTATGTGCCCTGATCAGGGATTGAACTCGAAACCTTGGTGTATTGAGATGGTGCTTTAACCAACTGAGCTACCCAGCCAAGGCTCATTATCCAATATTAATGTTTTATTATTTCCCCTATCATTTAAACAAAGAATCTGTAAAGTTAAGGAAGCATTTTAATGCTAAGATTTTTATATTTGAGATTCTTTCACTGAAGGGCACAAATTTGCTCAATACAAGTAGAAGGTAGGATTTTTAAAGGGAGCAATGCAACTCATTGTACCCACAGTGCATCACTGTAATATTACAGATTTGTCATAGATGCTTGCTTTTGATTTGTACCATTTCTAATAGAGAATAAAACAGTTTGGGGACCTGAAAGACTATCTAGAGATTTAAATATATAGGAATTAAAAAATAAACTTTATGGACTTGATTTTGTAAATTAACTTAAGTTATATAACAAGTATGAAATGACCATGAATAATCAGCATAATAGTTTCCTAGAACTTGCCAGACAGTATGAAAACTCTTTTGTCAGTGGATGCTTAGGCTGCAAATAACTAGCCCTAGAACCCCTTGTGAACGGAATATATTTACATGCTGAATTAATACTAATATTTGTTCATATGTCCTAACAGATTTAGCAAGACAAGTGAAGGTGAGAAAACGGTAAAGATCATATGGGAAAAAGAATCAGTAAACCCTGTGAAAGAAAATTGAGGGGGAAAATGAAAGGAAATGTGGTTTCCCCTCCCTCCTTTAAGTTACTGCCATGTGTAGTTGTGTATAGTCCTTATTGTCTAATGATTTTCATGGAAGGTGTGAGTGACTAGGCCTTACCCATCTGAGGCAGAGGAAAAGTTTTTGTGTTTTGTTTTGTTTTGTTTTGTTTATCTCAGATAGAGTGGGAGGGGGGGAGAGAGATGCACATTAGTTGCCTCCGGCAGGACCCGACCCAGGACAAAACTGCAACTGAGGCATTTGCCCTTGGCCGGAATTGAACCTGAAGACTCCTCCAACGCTCTAATTGCTGAGCCAAACTGGCCAGGGCAAAAGTTACAATTTTCCCTTAACTAAGGCCCTTGTAGGTCTTATTCAAGATTCATAAATAGTTTACGACATCAGAAGATGAGAACATAAGTAGAGAATTCTATGACAGGTTCTTATTTTAGTTTGCTTTTAGTTGCTATTTATTGGCTTTTATTATACCTAAACCATTTTAGTTCTTATAAACTTGTTTTCTATACCCTTGAAATTGTTTCTTATACACTAGCTTTTTGGACAACAGTTGATCATAGCATATAAATTGGCAAGTTTATGAGCCACATTTAAAGTCTGTACAAATATTATAAATTTTACAGGTAATTTCATAGTTGTGGCATGAATTTGATTATATATGTATAAATGTCAGTTCTTTGTTAAGTGTTTCCAAAATTCCCAACTTGACAGAATGAATATAGACACATGCAGTGTTAGAGTATCCATGAACATTTGCAGATACAAAGGCCATGTGAATCTCACTCTGAATGCATCATACAGATGTGACCTTAAAGAAAGATAAATCATTTTAAAATGGCTAATGTTACAAGCATTTGGTAATTTCTTTTAAAGGTATTGCTCTAATATTAGTTGGGGTCAATAATTGGGACTGGGAGAATTTCTTTTATAAGCCTATGAGTCTTTTTTTGTTTTTTGTTTTTAGAAAAGCAGCCTATTATACTCAAGAGTAAGGAGGCAGAACTATTGCTGTTTCTGTAAACTGAAATGGAAGAATAGCATAAACACACATTTCCCACATGTCCTAAAGAGTGAGGTTCTTAGTACAATAAATATAATTGGGTAATTTAAGCACCCTTTCCCCTTGGTCATACAATTCACCCAAATGTACTAGTGTATTTCTATGGAAATAGATATCCAATTTCATAAAGTAATGGGAAAATATGTTTCGAGAAAATTTGTTTTAAAAGTTTATGCTTTAGTCATATAAACTTGAATTTGTGTAAACTTGGCACTATTACTTGGCTTTAGAATTTGCCTTGCCATAATAGGATGGGTTACAGTATAGCATTTATATTGGTTTATGTGTTAAAGTACTAAGCATATATTGTTGGAATTTTTCCACCTATAATATGATACTAGCTTTATTTAAAAACACTACAATTATTGCTTCCTGTAGAAATTATTTGTGTTCTGCAACAATGGATATTCCTGATTAAAAGAATAGTATATTTTTGTTATAGTTACTTTCAGTATGTAAAATACAACTGTATTTTAACACAGGAAAGAAGTATGGTTTTTAGCCCTGGCCGGTTTGGCTCAGCGGTTGGAGCGTCGGCCTGCGGTACAGAGAGACCCGGGTTCGATTCCCGCTAAGGGCACGTACCTCGGTTGCAGTTTGTCCCCGGCCCTGGTTGGTCGTGCGGGTGGCAGCCACTCGATGTGTCCCTTCACATCGATGTTTCTCTCTCTCTCTCTCTCCCTCCTGCTCTATCTGAACAAAAAATGGAAAAATGTCCTCGGGTGAGGATAAAAAAAAAGAAGTATGGTTTTTAGACAGCTTTATTGAATATTCTTACCTTTCTTAATATTTATGGTTAGCTCCCTCCTTTTATTTTTGTCCTTCAGCTACCACCAAAGGAGGTATCTTAATAGTAAAGAACAGTTAAAAGCACAAACAAGTTATTTGAACAGGTTGTGTGGTGAGATCTTTTTGCCTGGCTTTTGATTTATAGTGATTATGATAGAATGGAAGCCTATTTAAGATTTATATCAAAGTTTGTGATATGATGTGATTACAAGTCAAAAGTAGAAAAGGATAATGTAGCATTTGTCCATAAAGGGCTTATTGTAGCCTGGTTTCCAATGTACAGTCCAGTGAAAAGGGTGTTTATTTGACACCAGCTTTTGAGAAATAAGTTGCTTAAACATGGTAAATATTGCCCTGGCTGGTTTGGCTCAACGGTTAGAGCATCGGCCTGCGGTCCAGAGAGACCCAGGTTCAGTTCCCGCTAAGGGCACATACCTTGGTTGCAGTTTGTCCCTGGCCCTGGTTGGGTCGTGTGGGAGGCAGCCACTCGATGTGTCCCGTTCACATCGATGTTTCTCTCTCTCTCTTCCCCTCCCACTCTATCTGAACAAAAAATGGAAAAATGTCCTCGGGTGAGGATTTAAAAAAAAGTAAATATTAATATGACCATTTTTCTCTGTGTGAAGACTGTTTATTAATTACTAGTTCTTATGAGAGGACTTTTTTGGTATTATAGTAAACAGTTTTGAAGAAGTCAAGGCATATTTTATGCTTGGCAGTTTATTCTTTTTTATTTAGTTTACTTTTTGTTTGGTTATAGTTTATTCTTTAGGTTAAAGTCCTGAGTCTCTAAATTGTTCTAGAAGGTTAACCAATACTGACAACTTTGAAAGTAGGAGTTAAAGGTGGGTTAAGAAGACTGTTTCTTAACCTTGAATGCTTCTGTGACGAAATTTATGCAGATTTAAGTTCCCCGATTTAAAAAATCGAAGGGTAGGCAATAGAGAAGGTTAGATACTTGTAATACCTTGGATAGTAAAAAGCAAGCCTTTTAATATATGCTGATGTCTTTTGAAAAGATATTGTCATATTTTACTGATTTGTTAACAAAAGGAAAATTGCATTTTTTCCAATGAATTGCTGTGCCAGAACTAGGATTTAAAATATAAGATGTTAGTGATTACCATGTTTAAATTAGTTTCTAAGAGGTGGTAATTTTCAGCACTACTGAATAACTTTCAACCATTAATCATGCTGATAAGAAAAGATTTGAAAATCAAATATACACATATGTTTGGACCATAAAAATTTTATCCTGTACTAGAAAGCTTCACATAAACATTTGGGATAAATTTGGGATTTTAATATATACGATATTTATTTCTATCCTAGTAAAATTAAGGGTTTTACAGTGTCACAGAGCACAGAAGCCTTGTGGATATGTATGGATAACAATGACGATGGTGATGTTCATAGATACTGTTCCATCTCCTGCTATTTGACAATAGCATAAAAGAATGATATGCAAGAGGATCTGTTTTATAGACAGGAAAGCCAAAGGCGGGGAGGAGAGATAATCTTTTTATCAGTGTAGTTAGTGAACCAGCCTGTGAGATTGCAATTACAAACAAATTATTCGTGCCACCCCCCACCCCCCCTCTTTTTTTGAGTACTCAGTATGCTGCTTTTACTGTTTCGGTGAATGAAAAGGCCTAAATTACTGTTCCTGTGCCAGGCATCTGTCCAGGAATTCAGAGAGTATGTGAGATGTAGTGAAGGACTTATTGTAGGTGACTAAGTGGGAAAGGTTAATATTGAATAGGAAAGGCATATGTTTCGGTTTTGTTTTCATCTGAAAAAAATAAATACGCTTAACAGCATTAGTATACTTATTGACATTAAGTTAAATATAAAGGAAAAGTTTTAAGGAGGTTGCATCATGTAGATAGTGTTATGGTGTAAATGAAAATTGCTGTGAAATTGGGATAATTATTTACACTAATAATCAAGGCTTAAATGGACAGAGAAACCAAACTGTCCGTTCTTCTTTGGTCATAAGTATCTCATTTATCTATTAAATTGAAAGACAGGCTTTTAATTGGTTTGAATTTGATTTGGAAAGGTTTGTTTGTTTTGTAATTCAACGTTTTTAGAGGCCAGTTTTCTGGTATAGGATATAGGCATTGAAGGGAGTACAAATATGCATAACTGCATAAAATCTGTGAAAACTGGGAACAAAAAGAGGTGGAATCAAAAATAAAGACCATGTTACTAATTTTGTAACAAATTCTTATGCATTATGATACTTCATGGATAATATAGCATTATAAAATGGCACAGCTGCAAAAATACATATATTAGGAATTAATTCAGGGGGGAAATTTTAAGAATTTCATGCTTTCTTTTTCCCTTACTTTTTTCAGAATGATTGTTTTACTTCAGAACATATCTTCCTGGTTAAGTCGGAGTGAGCAAAGATAGTAGTCAAACAAAATTGGGAGATGTTAGTAATTATATTAATTTTTTTTTTTTTATTTCTTTGAACCTCAGCATGTGTCCTATAATATTTGAGTATAGATAGGTGTGTACAGGCTAGGATGCTTTGCATGGCTTAGTGAAAGCTTATATTACAATCACTAAGAATCTTTAGGTTATAAATTACTGAAAATGTAAAACGTAGGTGGGGGATTATAGTTCATGCTCAAATTAATACTTATATTAAAATTTTTCACATTTTAGGAACTAGGATGAAACATGAAAGGGGAGGAGGGTGAAGAGTATGGTAAAAACATTCAGAAAATTTCAGTAAATTCTCTTGAATTTTTAGAGACTAGACTTTTGAGCAGTTTTAAAGATTATAAAATTGTTTTTTAAATAAACTAGTTATTTGCACTTTACCTGCTGGCTTTTCCATTTGGTAGATAACATTCTGAACTCCAGCAGAGTTTTATAATCCCCACGTGCTTAAATATACTAAATGTTCTTTTTCCATTAAGGTTAATGTTCGTGAAGAAATTGAAGAGTTTTTTCCAAGAATGTGGAAGATAAATCAAGATAAAAGAAGGCTAATGAAAAGTATTAAAGATCAGAAAATTAAAATTGAATGGGGGAAAAAATTGAACAGAAGATTGGTCAGATAGAAGCACTTGAATATTTTTTAAGGCTATTTTGAATTGTTTGAATTGGGGAAGAATACACGAAGTATGAAAAATGAAAAACTCAATGAAGAATGAAGAGAAGTAGAAAGCAAGAGTGAAGTAGAATTAAAAGAATCTGGAAGAATGAATGGGTCCTAGGTTAAGTAAATGTATGGTTTATGTTCCAGTGTCTGTATGATCAAGTTGTAGATGAATTTGCATGATTACTTAGTTAATAGAGAATTGGTGATCTGGTTCAAGTAGGGAATTATTGAGGACAGTTAGCAGTATTAACAGTGGGTTATTAATGAGCTGAAATTTTTTCTGGAGGGTGTTGCCTAACCATTTGTTTTTCAGGAGCAATCAATATAAATAATTACGGTACTTTAAATGTTAGGTGTTAGGCATCTACGTGACCAGTGCCATTTGTAATACTGTCTTCTTTGTTAGGAGTCTCGCTCTCAGTCAAAATCTCCAACGGGAACTCCTGCTCGTGTAAAATCGGAGAGCAGGTCAGGATCTCGTAGTCCATCAAGGGTTTCCAAACATTCTGAATCCCAATCTCGATCAAGATCAAAATCCAGGTATGTGTGTATAAAATAATACTTAAAATACTTTCTTTGGATTTTTCAGAGCAAAGTAGTTTTTGCCAAAATCCCTCATTTTTGCTGCATTTTGTATAGAAATTTTCCCAAAGATTCAAAATCATGAAGTAGTTTTTGCAAACTTTAGAAATGGAGTTTAATAATGAATAATACATTCTAGATAAAGACTTAAATAAATTATCTCTAAACTCAATCTATCAGATACTAGCTAGCTATTAAAGCAAATTAAATATGTTAATTGATTTAAATGTACTTGACATTTAGGATTAGTGTTTAATTTTATTTTAATAATAGTTCCACAACAAAGAAGGTAATTTTCTCCATTGGAGACTTGGCGTGTAATTTAGTACAGAGAAAGTTGATGTATGTATGTTGTACTGGTTATCAAAATGATTTGAAAAGTCTTTTCAAGATTCACATTCCATTTACATTCTTTACCTGAAGATTCTGACTTAGGTCCAGGGTGGAATTCTGGTCAGATGTAATTAGTGGGGGGGTCCCTGGATGATAGAGACCCTTCCACTACCACCTCAACAAAACTCTCTAGTAACCACTGCAAGGTTCACTGTATCAGATATCCCAGGTGTGCTGGGGTGAGGAAAACATCCTGGGCAATTAGTTTGACAAATCATTGTAATTTCTTTCTTTTTTTTTTTTATCCTCACCCGAGGACATTTTTCCATTTTTCGTTCAGATAGAGTGGGAGGAAGGGAGAGAGAGGGAAACATCGATGTTAAAGGGACACATCAAGTGGCTGCCATCTGCACGACCCAACGAGGGCCAGGGACAAACTGCCAGCTGAGGTACGCGCCCTTAGTGGGAACCGAACCCGGGTCTCCCTGGACCGCAGGCCGACACTCTAACCACTGAGCCAAACCGGCCAGGGCTCGTTGTAATTTCTTGATTAGAGACAATTTATGTTTTTGAATAGAGTGCTTGCAAGGGGCATGAGAGAGAAGAATCATTTAAAAGACTACTTCCATTGAGGTCCACTGCCATGTCTTTTTCTATATTGTATCCAGCCCAATGCTTGGTTTACTAACTAATCTAATTAAATCCACACGTGCAGAATAGCACTGGATAGAATTTGGGTATAGAAACAGAAATGAGCATATTTTTATTTAAGGACCTTTGCATTTGCTGGCCTCAGCTAGAATTCTCTCAGATATTCTTTTTTACCATTTGATTCACTTCTCCGCTTGTGTGTCACCTGAAAACAATAAATAATATGGAACCTTTTTTTAAATGTTTTTATTGATTTTTTTGTTTGTTTGTTTAGAGAGGAAAGGAGAGGGAGAGAGAGACAGAAACATAGATGAGAGGAAACCATCAATTGGCTGCCTCCTGCACATCCCCCGCCAGGGATCCAGCCTGAAACCCAGGCATGTGCCCTCACTGGGAATCTGACCAGGAATCTAACTGCTGACCTCTTGGTCCATTTAGTGACGCTCAGCCAACTGAGCCACACTGGCTGGGCAACATGGAAACTTTTTTTTTTTTTTATTGATTTTAAAGAGAGAGGAAGGAAGAGGGAGCCAGAGATAGAATATCTATGAGAGAGAACATGGATTGGCCACCTCCTGCATGCCCCCCACAAAGGATTTGGCTCACAATCTGGGCATGTGCCCTGACTGGGAATTGAACCAGTGACCTCTTGGTGCATGGGTCAGCACTCAGCCACTGAGCCACAGCAGCCGGGCCAACATGGAAACTTTTTATTCCCTTGTTCTTAATTTTCTTCATACTTGTCACTATCTGATTGGTGGGGGGAGCACTCCTGAAGGGTTTTTAATTACTGTCACTTTTCATTACTATTTAAAAGTAACAATTGATATTTTAAGTGACAGGTTTTCTTATTAATGTTTTTAATTTATTTTTTAAGTTGAGGCTGTAAATTAGCGCTAAGGAAAATGGGAAATATCCTGTTTGATATTCTTACACAACACAGGTTTTTTTTCAAACATACCCTATCCTACCTCCCCACCCCCAAATTATTAATTTCTTTTAGATAGTAGGCTGCTCATTTTATTGTTTATGTTCCCACTCAGACGCCTTTGTTTGCCCCCTTTCAATAAATCTATACTCTTCAGCTTGATAGTTAAGCTTTTTACACAATGTTGTATCAGTCCTTTACTAATCTTCACTCTCATCATTTCCTTTGTAAGTATCCTAATTCCTTGCTAATTATACTGTTTTTTATTTTTTGGTCATGTCTGCATGTCTTCTAGTCAAGGAACCTTTGCTGCTCTTGCTACTCCTAGGACACTTTCACCCTTCTACCTAGTAAAGTCTGTTAAGTGTCCTAGCTTTATTGTTAGCCTTCTTTGTTTTGAACAATCTTCCTTCTTTAGTTTTATTCCAACTACACACCACATTTTCTCTTTTTAAACTTTCCAGCCCTTAGCATTTATAACATTTATTGAATGCCTTATAGAAGTTATTTTGTATGACTGTCATCACTACTGGTCTGGGTGTTTAGTTAAGGATGGGTCATATATATTGTAAACAAGAAATTGTTGCATTAATAGGTAAAGAAAGAAGACTGAGAGCTACTGGAAATAGAAGTAGGACATGAACTAGGGAATTGGCAGTAGAGATATGGGTGAGATGCTCTAGAAAGCTCGAAGAAATGAAGACTATTAGATTAGAAGGGCCCCGGCCGGTTTTGCTCAGCGGTTAGAGCATCGGCCTGAGGTCCGGAGAGACCCGGGTTCGGTTTCCGCCAAGAGCACGTACCTCGGTTGCAGTTTGTTCCTGGCCCTGATTGGGTCGTGCGGGTGGCAACCACTTGATGTGTCCCTTTCATGTCTATGTTTCTCTCTCTCTCTCTCTCTCTCTCCCTCCCACTCTATCTGAACAAAAAATGGAAAAAAATGTCCTCGGGTGAGGTAAAAAAATAAAAATAAAAATAGATTAGAAGGGCATTTAGGTTAATTAGTAGATGCTAGATTGCAGCAGGCTAAAGGAAGATTGGAAAGGAAATGATACTTAACAGTGAAGGGGATATAGCACTATATTGAGGTGATAAGTGATTCAACGAAAGGATTTTATTGCACTCGTGGTTTGTTTTGTCTTTTTGTAGTAAAATACACATAATAATCTTAACCATTTTAAAACATACAGCTAAATGGTGTTACATTGTTGTGCAGCTGTCACCACCATCCATCCCTGTAACTCTCATCTCTTGTAAAACTGAAACTAGACCTGTTAAACAGTGACTCCTCATTCTCCCCTTCTCCCATCTCCTGGCAATTACCATTTTACTTTCTTTCTTCATGATTTTGACTACCAAGTACCTCGTATAAGTGGAGTCATGTAGTATTTGTTTTCTTGTGACTGACTTTCACTTAGCATAATGCCCTCAAATTTCATCTGTGTTGAATATTGAATTTCTTTCCCAGTGGTAGTTGGGTTTGTTTTTGTTTTTATTTTCCCCCTTTTAAAGAAATTAGACCCTTGCCCTGGCCGGTTTGGCTCAGCGGTAGAACGTCGGCCTGCGGTCCAGAGAGACCTGGGTTCGGTTTCCGCTAAGGGCACGTACCTCGGTTACAGTTTGTCCCCGGCCCTGGTTGGGTCATGTGGGTGGCAACCACTCGATGTGTCCCTTTCATGTCGATGTTTCTCTCTCCCTCCTCACTCTATCTGAACAAAAAATGGAAAAAAAAATGTCCTCAGGTGAGGATAAAAAAATAAAGAAAGGAAGAAATTTAAAAGGAAAGAAAGTAGAGCCTTAACATGCTGGTAAGGTAAGGTGGAAAAGGTGAATGGAGAAGGGATAGACTGAGGACAAGGAGGAAATTGTAGTGATTAAGAGAACAGGAGGAAGACGACTACCCTTTCTCAGAAAGGAGCTGAGAATAAGCAGGGATATGTGTCTATAGGTACTTGGCATTAGCTATTTGTTTCAGTATGACCTAAATTCATTTCTCTTTAAGGTCGAGGTCAAGGAGGCATTCTCATAGACGGTACACTCGATCCAGATCCCATTCTCACTCTCATAGGAGACGATCTCGAAGTAGGTCATATACACCAGAATACCGGCGTCGAAGGAGCCGAAGTCATTCTCCAATGTCTAACCGGAGAAGACATACAGGCAGCAGGGTATGTGGTTTTTTATTTATTTATTTACTTATTTATTTTATTTTTTTAATCCTCACCCGAGGATATTTTTCTGTTTATCTTCAGATAGAGTGGGAGAGAGGGAGAAACATCAACGTGAGAGGGACACATCAACTGGTTGCCTCCCGCGTGACCCCGGCCAGGGCGAGTTATGGTTTTTAAAAGTAAATAAAAAGTTATTTTGTCTTTAATATGTGTTTAGTCATAGCATCATACTTGCTTTATGAAATCGAGGCCATTGTTTAAAAAGTGGTACTCAAGAAACATCTTTGAGGATGTGGATATTTAATATACATTTAAGAATATTTTCTGTTCTTGCCTTTTAAATAGTTAAAAGATGAATTTGGGGAGAAATGATATGTTCCATAAATTAAAGTGAAAAGCATAAACTTAGTTGAGAATATTGAAATAAAAAGTTTTACAGCAATTGAGGGGAGGTGGTAGACTGCAAGTAAATACCGAAAACTGTAGAAATAGCTGGTGCTCCTAATGTGAGCACTGTGCAAAGTTCTTTAATACATTCAATACTCTTAACATCTGTGAGGCAAGTTACCATGTTACATATAAGGAAATTGAGTCTTGATTATGTGACATTGAGGTTTGTCTTTTGGCAGAGCCCAGGTTTCAACCAGACTCATGACTCTAATGTTCCTGTGCTTAACTACTATGCTATGCTTCTCCCATGTGATGCTGCATACTCCCATGTGAATCAGCTAAGGAATGAAAATGGGGGGGTTGTCTAATTGGCAATTGCAATGAAATCAGATTGAATATACATCTATAAGAAATGTAAAACATTTGAATAAACTAGAAATATGGTATTAAACTAAGGATGAATTCTTAGTATGCATGCTGAAAATTGCTGGGCTAAAGAATAGGGTTGTTTTTATTCAGACTACATACAACCTGAAGCATATTGCAGAGAAGGCCTGAGTGTATTGTGAACTGTAAGACATAACTAACTGGTTTTTTGTGTTTTTTTCTCTTAAATTATTTCCAAGTCACTTGAAACAATATAGTCTTTGTGTATTGGTTGAGGTGTTCTAAGCATAGTATTTCTGTGTGTTTTAATATTTATTTTAATTTGGAGCTTAAAATTAAATGACATCTTTATTCAACAGGCAAATCCAGATCCCAACACTTGCCTTGGAGTGTTTGGCCTCAGTTTGTACACAACAGAGAGAGATCTTCGTGAAGTATTTTCTCGATATGGACCATTGAGTGGTGTCAATGTGGTTTATGATCAGCGAACTGGACGATCACGAGGATTTGCTTTTGTCTACTTTGAGAGGATAGATGACTCAAAGGAGGTAATTTTGTTTTTATAATTGTCACCTTAAACATTTTCTGATGTTCATGATTATAGTATATTGAGTTACTACTAAAAGCTGATTAATAGTCTGGCCGGTGTGGCTCACTGGTTGAGATTGATCCATTCGCCAAGAGGTTGCCAGTTCGATTCCTGGTCAGGGTACATGCCCAGATCGTGGGCCCAATCCCCAGTGAGGAGCAGGCAGGAGGTGGCCATTTGATGTTCTCGCTCATCAATATTTCCATCTCTCTCCTCCTCTCTCTTCCTCTTTCTCTAAAATCAATGAAGAAAAAAAAAAAATTTTTTTTTTTTTTTTTAAAAGCTGATTAATAGACTCCGTTTCATAAACATGTCCTCTTACATTCTTGATCTGATTCAAACTCTGCGTCTTAGTGTTACAATTAGAATGGCCAGTTTCACTTTCTGGTATAGGCATATCCTTACTGAAATCTGGCTTTGTACAGGGATATGTATATGTTTGAGTTAATGGAAAAAGTGAAGTGTGTGTTTCTTTTGAATAAACCTTATTCTTGCTCTAACCAGGTGATTCAGTTGACTTTTTAGAATCATGGTGTTTAGGTATTAGATTGTAAAGGAAACAGTGGGCTTGCTTTCTCTATATTAAAAGTTTATAGTGATTGAGTTAGAAAATTCCATTTTAAGGAATTAGAAGCTCCATTGTTAAGATTTTATCAAACCTTAATAAATGACGTGTTAGAATTTCTCTTTTGTACTATTTTACATATGACAGTAATTGGATATAGGTCATTATTGCCCCATGCATCAACAGTGCTTGATTGCAACGTAAGCAATCATAATAAATGTTAGCATATCTTTTAAAAATAATGGAGACGAGGGATGATATTAAACATCCTACAGTGCACAGGATAGCCACCCACAGCATAGAACTAGCAGTCCCAAAATGTCAATAGTGCTGTGATTGTAAAACCCTGGCAAAGTCTAACAAAATAATGCTTCCGCTTGTAAGTCTTTCATATAATAGGCATTCTAATTTTGTCAATATAGGTTTTTACTGTTACATAAAGTAGTCCCCACTTACCCGCAAGGGATATGTTCAAGGACCCCCAGTGGATGCCTGAAACTGGGATAGTACCAAACTTTTTACTTAAAGGAAGCACTTTTTTATAGCTTCTCAGGCATATTCAGATTGCCAACATCACTATTCTTGTGCTTTGGGATCATTAGTTCAGTAAAATAAGGTTTACTTGAACACAAGCACTGAGATACTGTGACGGCTAATCTGATAACGGGTATGGCTATTAAGTGGCTGATGGGGGGTGGAGTAGTTTATCCAGTGTGGATATGCTGGACAGGGATGATTCACATCCCAGGAGAGACAGCACACAATTTAAAATTTACAAATTGATTATTTCTGCCATTTTCCATTTTGTTCTTTTCATCCCTCGATTGACTGTGGATAACTGAAACGGCAGATAAGGTTGGTGGAGGGAGGGGGTTACTAGAGATTTGCTTATTCCTTTTCTCAAGGGATAAAGGTTTAAATTTAGAAATACCAAGATATCTGACCTGGATTAAATATTGAGAAGTGTGAAAGTATCACAATTAAAAATTCTTTGAATTTGAAACTTGTATTGTCCTATCTCTTGATTATTCTTCCTCCAGGTTTATTCCTGGGTAAAATAAAATGAAAATGGCACCTTTACTTAGTTCCAAAGAACTTCATGGAAATTTGTTAAAGTGGTTGAACTATTACTGCATTTATTGGTGTTAGTGTCAAGGGTCAAAGTGATAGGGAATGTAAATGCAGGTATGAAGACAGGAGCACTTATAGACAGGTTTAGAGGTTCCTTTCTATTTGCAGTTCACTAGGTGGCGATGTGTTCTTCAAGAATGGCTTGACTAAGTTAAACTTGTCGATTGAATTGCAGTTTCTGCTTTGAGTTACCCAGACTGAAATTAGTCACTACAGCCTCGGAGTTATGCACTTTCCTAGGTTGTATAGTTCTTTCTCTGTGGCTGAAGGTAGCTGCCCCCAGTATTTCAGCACAGGCCTGCTTAACCGTCTGTGTGTACACTAAAAAAAACTCAATACTATTGACATGCATATAGCAGGGATTAATATGTACAATCATACCCCCAAAGTTTGAAAAATAAGTGTTTAGAGAATTTTAATTTTTGACATTTCAAATGGAAATGTTAAATTTATTACAGTTTTGATGGTTTTTCCTTGGTGAATTATGCGTGACTTTCTATGTCTTCTCCTTTAAAGGCTATGGAACGGGCAAATGGAATGGAGCTGGACGGTAGAAGAATTCGTGTGGATTATTCTATCACCAAGAGAGCACACACACCTACACCAGGCATCTACATGGGCAGACCAACTCAGTAAGATTTCAAGTTTCCTAAGTTAAGCTGTTTTAGCCAGAAGTCCACCAGAAATGTCCACAAAATTTTGATTAGTCAAAAGATAAAATTTTTTTCTATAATTAAAATGGAAATAGATTTAATTTGTGTATGTTCTTTGAATCGTTCTATTTTGTATATATACAGTTGACCCTTGAACAGTGCAGGGGTTAGGAGCACCAACTGTCTTGTTGTTCGAGGGTCAGCTGTGTATATAAAAAAAATCCACATACAGCCCTGGCTGGTTTGGCTCAGTGGTTAGAGCATCGGCCTGTGGTCCAGAGAGACCTGGGTTCGGTTCCCGCTAAGGGCATGTATCTCAGTTGCAGTTTGTCCCCGGCCCTGGTTAGGTTGTGCGGGTGGCAACCACTCAATGTGTCCCTTTCACGTCGATGTTTCTCTCTCTCCCTCCCTCCTTCCCTCCCTCCCACTCATTCTGAATAAAATATCGAAAAATGTCCTCGGGTAAGGATAAAAAAAAAAAAAAAAAACACATATATCCTGCCAGTGTGGGTCAGTGGTTGAGCATCAACCCATGTACCCAGAGGTTGCCATTCAATTCCCCGTCAAGGTACATGCCCAGGTTGTGAGCCCAATCCCCAGTGGGGGACATGCAGGAGGCGGTCAGTCGATGTTCTCTCTCATTGATGTTTCTATCTCCTCTTCCTCTCCCTTCCTCTCTAAAAATCAATAAAGAAAAAAAACTTTTTTTTTTTTTTTTTTTATCCTCACCCGAGGACATTTTTCCATTTTTTGTACAGATAGAGTGGGAGGGAGAGAGAGGAAGAGAGAGAGAGGGAAACATCGACGTGAAAGGGACACATCGAGTGGCCGCCACCCGCACGACCAACCAGAGCCGGGGACAAACCGCAACCGAGGTACATGCCCTTAGCGGGAACCGAACCTGGGTCTCTCCAGGCGCACCAACCGCTGAGCCAAACCGGCCAGGGCAAAAAAAAATTTTTTAATCCACATGTAACTTTTGACTCTCCAAAAACTTAGTTTTCCTTTAGTATCCATCAGGGATTGGTTCTGGGACCCCTGTGGATACCCTGTGTGATGCTCAAGTGTCCAGTATAAAATGGTGTAGATCAATGCATGTGGCTGGTCCTCTGCATCCACAGACTCCCAACCGTTGATTGAAAACAGAACAGGTATTTATTGGGGAAATTTATGTGTAAATATGCCCATGTAGTTCAAAGGTCAACTGTGTGTGTGTGTATATATATGGATAAATTAAAACTGTTGGAGTACATTTCTGGCCCTTGGTACTATACAAATAAGAAAGTTATTAGATACTAGAAAAATATATACTTTTAAGAAAGTACTCCCTTTCTATTTTCTTTTTTTTTTAGAGAGAGAAGAAAGGGGGGGGGGCATCAATCTGTTGCCTCCCCAATTGAGTATTGAACCCACAGCCTGGGTGTGTGCCCTGATTGGGAATCAAACCCACCACCTTGTGTTTAGTGTATAGGAGGACACTCCAACCAACTGAGCTACACTACCAGGGCTTCTGTTTCTATTCTTACTTATTTTTCTTTATTGATATTAGAGAGAGATAGGAACATCAATGAGAGAGAACATTGATTGGTCTCCTTCTGTATGCCCCCCACTGGGGATCAGGCCTGCAACCTGGGCATGTGCCTTGACCGGGAATCAAACCACTGACCTCTCAGTGCATGGGTCGATGCTCAACCACTGAGCCACACTGGCCAGGTTCCCTTTCTATTCTTTTTTTTTTAATCCTCACTCAAGGACACTTTTTGATATTTTGTTCAGATAGAGTGGGAGGAAGAGAGAGAGATACATCAACGTGAAAGGGACACATCGAGTAGCTGCCACCCGCACAACCCAACCAGGGCCGGGGACACACTGCAACCGAGGTACGTGCCCTTAGCAGGAACCGAACCCAGGTCTCTAGGGACCACAGGCTGACGCTCTAACCGCTGAGCCAAACCTGCCAGGGCTCCCTTTCTATTCTTATGTTACCTGGGAAGCCTCTGTGTATAGGGAAAGACTTTACTTTTACTGATACTAGCATTTGTTTAAAAACAAACAAACATCCAGTCAGTGTGGTTCAGTGGATTAAGCCTATGGACTGAGACTTCCTGGTTGAATTCCCCATCAGAGCACATTCCCACAACTCGGGCTCTATGTGTGTCTCTTACATTGTTTTTTTTTTTTTCTTCTTCTTTATATTTAGAGAGGGAGAAGGAGAAGGAGAGAGAGATAGAAACATCAATGAGAGAGAACATCTTTGTGCATGGGTTGATGCTCAATCATTGTTCCACACTGGCTGGGCTCTCACATCAATGTTTCTTTTTCTCTCCCTTCCTCTCTCTCTAAAAAAATTAATAAAATTGAGAGAGAAGGGAAAAGAGGGTGGTGAAGGAAAAGGGGTGGGGGTGGGGGCAAATAAAAAGAAAAAATTTAATAAAATTATTTAAAAAATAAAAACAAAAACAGCTTTCACATTATGTAGAATATAAATGGGGATTTTTTTAAATTCTTGATTTTTTAAAAATTGCTTTGAATTAGTTGTAAGGACACATATCTTAGTGTTTTGGTATTGTTTCCAGCACAGTTCATTTCACTTTGTTGAAAAGGTCCTGGTGATTTAGGTAGTGCATTGATAAAAGAGCATTTTATAGTTTGGAGAGGTGTGTGAAATCGTTCTTGATTATTTATGTAATGAATAGGAAGCCAATGCAGAATACCATGGGCAGCAACAAACTAAGACATGGTTGGTGTAAATAGCATGAAAGGATTACTTTCCCTTATCTTGCCTCCTTCCTTCATTTGATATTAAGTAAGTGATACTGCCCTGGTTGGTTTGGCTCAGCGATTAGAGCATAGGCCCACGGACCAGAGTTCTGGGTTCCATTCTCGCTAAGGACACGTATCTCGGTTGCAGTTTGTCCCCAGCCCCATGGGGTTGTGTGGGTGGTAGCCAGTTGATGTGTGTCTCTCACATTGATGTTTCTCTATCTCTTCCTCTCTCCTTCCCGCTCTATCTGAAGATAAATGCAAAAATGTCCTCGGGTGAGGATAAAAATAAAAATTAAGTGATACTGGAAAATAATCATTCATATTGTTATAAAATGTTTACATTTTTTCTGTAGTAGTGGCGGTGGTGGAGGTGGAGGCGGTGGTGGAGGCGGAGGAGGAGGCAGACGTCGAGATTCTTACTATGATAGAGGATATGAGCGTGGTTATGACAGATACGAAGACTATGATTACCGGTACAGGTAATACTTAACTGTGGTTTCCGTTCTACATTACATGATAGTGGTATTACTGGGCACTTTTGGTTTATGTTTGATATGTTTTAATAAAAATATTTAAAAGATTTTATCTGATGCTTTCTTGAGAAAGTAGGAAAAAATTATTTTCTCAAGCCCTAGTACAGAATTTAAATTACCTGTATTTGCCAGCATTTTGTTGTGTCATATATTTACTGTTTTAATATCATTGGCACACAGAGAACTTAATAGTTATCATGTTGGGTCCATTATTATTTTGAATGATGGGGGATTTTTAGTTTCATCTGCCTTAGTGGATTATATGTATACTAAGTAATCTTTTGTTTCCTACAGAAGAAGATCACCTTCTCCTTACTATAGTCGATACAGATCACGATCAAGATCTCGTTCCTACAGCCCAAGTATGTCCTCTGTGCTTTTGCATTAATTAATGGTTGATTTTAGAAAATGAGGGTATATGGTGACTGTTAATAGTTGGGAAAATAATAGGCAGGTCAAACTATAATTGTCATTTTGACTTTTTTTTTCTCTCTTTCAGGGCGCTATTGATGAAGAGAACGATTGCAGTTGAGGATCTCTTTTTCTCTCTTTGTCTTTTGTTTAATTCTGGATTTCCCTGAGCTTCTAATCCTTCCTACTTCTTAAAAAGAATCCATAAAAATATCTTTGGTTTATTTAGCATCTACACTTTGTCGATTGTATTGCTGTTTTTCACTCCTTTTATTATACTCTTATGGATGTAATTGTTGTCATTTTGAGTAGTTAACATCTCGAGTAAAAAAGGAACCCCCAGTGTTATACTTTGTAAATTTTTTCCCCCGCTTTTACAGAAAATTTAACTCCTGGCTAATCAAAAGAGGAAAGAAATGGTCTTTTTAAAGCTTCTTTTGTGTTAGATACTGTATTAGAAATCTACATTTCTGACAAACTCCTTTTTTAACTTTCTTTTGAAGAAGATAGTAACGCATAAAGTAGTTCAGTCATGTCAGGTTTGTCTGGGGTGGCATGGAGCAAATAGTAGAATGTAGAATGTTTTAAGCTACAAAAGAAAACACTTGGTCATTTCTTTTGGGAAAAAGGAAATTTTGAACCTTAAAAATGACGTCATTGTTTTTTAGAGATGGAAAGCTGGTGGACTCCTATAAAACATGTTATATTTAAACTACATCTGTTAAAACTTACAAACTTAAAGTGTGATTTTTCTGTGTGTTGAATTTATTGAAGTTTAAGTATTCTCAATCAGTGAAGGACAACCCTTATTATTTATTACTTAGGGCAATTGTATACTTTGCTGTTAGAAATTTTGGTATGGGACAGTGGTTAAACAGGCTATTGTATAGTATAGAGTCCTTAGAGGATATGTGTGGGGAAAAGTAGTTTCCTTTCAAATAAAAGTTAATTTCTTTGAAAATGGGACTGTCTTTTTATTATGTTACAATGGGAAAATATAACTGGATTGATTTGGGAACCAGTCCTTCCTTTTTCCGAACATTTTTGCTTACATCCAAATATAATCCTTATCTCTTACTCAGTCTTTAAAAACCTCTGTTTTATTCTCCCATTTTTGTTGACCACATTGTAAATATTGAGATTATTCAGTATCAAGCACCTTGCTGAAAGAAAGATAGTATGGTTCATGTCTTCAAAAATTCCACATTCTAGGGAAGGGAGCCTTGTAGATATCTGGAAGAAGAGTATGTTAGGTGTAGGAAACAGCAAATGTAATAGCCTTATAAGGCAGAACAATACCTGGAATGCTGGACAAGAGAAGACAAAGTTGATAACCTTAAGGGCTAGGCCCTGCTGGGGAGTGTTTGGGAAGTGATTTCAACAATCAGGCACAATTTTTATAGAAAGGGGAACTGTCAGAAGTGGGTACCTGGTTGTAATGTTACATGTGGATATATATTATATATTAGACTTAAAGACTAGATGTGTTACATTGCATGGACGTGCAACACAAAAATAATTGGGTATTTCTGGGCCTCTTCTGTTACCTATTTATTGAATTGAAAAAAATTTCAGCTGATTAAAGGTAAGAAAAACTTGTTTTCTAATTCCTTGCAACACTGTTTCCTACTCTTTGGGGGGAGTCACGGAGCCTTTAAAAATTGGAAAAGAAGTTCAGTCTTCCTAGAAAAAGTGCACATATAAAACAATTTGTGTATACAAATACGTGGTTTTTAAATTATTTTGTGCATAGAATAATATCTATAAGAAGATGCACCAGTTTTCTAATAATGGTTAGTTATCCCGTGAAGTAGTCTATAGAGAGAAACTTGCAGAAAAACAATAGAACACTTTTACATACAAATTCAGGGACATAATTCATATCTGGATAAAAGTCCCTGTCATAGACATTGTCCTTGGATTCAAGAAGAATCTTTCCTGGCTGTTTTATTTATATATGTATGTATGTGTGTTACTCACCTGAGGATATTTTTCCATTGATTATAGAGTGGAATGGAGAAAGGCAGAGAAAGAAACATCGGTGAGAGAGACACACATTGATTGGTTGCCTCCCGCATGACCCAGACCAGGGCAGGGATGGAACCTCAACCCAGGTACAGGCCCTTGACGGGGAATTGAACCCATGACCCTTCTGTACTTGGGCTGAAGCTCTTAACTGCTGAGCCAAATTCAGCCAGGGCTGGCTGCTTGTTTTTTAGGATGTGGCTTTAGAACATTTGAATTTCCTAGCACCTTGAGAATTATGAAGCACAAATATGTATCACTTTATTATGGCAATTAAAAGTCTTATTTGTGCCCTGGCTGGTGTTGCCCAGTGGTTAGAGCATCAGCCTGTGCACCAGAGGGCCATGGGATCAATTCCCAGTGGGTCGCAGGTTCAATCCTCAGTGTAGGTGCATATGGGAGGCAACCAATCCAAGTGTCTCTCACATCCATGTTCTCTCTCCCCTCCCTTCCACACTCTAAAAATCAATGGAGAAGATATCTTTGGGTGAGAATTAACAACAAAAAGTCTTGTTTGTAATGTAAAATAAGGTTTGAGCCTTGCCAGTCCCGTGGACTGAGAGGTCCAGGTTTGATTCCAGGTCAGGAAACCTGTCTGGTTTCAGGCTCAATCCCCAGTAGGGGGCATGTAGGAGGCAGCCAATTAATGTTTTAATCTTTTCCTTCCTCTCTAAATACCAATAAAAATATATTTTAAAAATAAAGGTATGTTCGCTCTGGCCGGTTTGGCTCAACGGTTAGAACGTCAGCCTGCCGTCCAGAGAGACCTGGGTTCGGTTCCCGCTAAGGGCACATGCCTAGGTTGCAGTTTGTCCCCAGCCCTGGTTGGGTAGTGCGGATGGCAGCCACTTGATGTGTCTCTCACGTCGATGTTTCTCTCTCTTCCTCTCTCTCCGTCCCACTCTATCTGAACAAAAAATGGAAAAGTCCTCCGGTAGGATAAATAAATAAATAAATGTATGTATGTATGTATGTATGTTCAAAATATGTCCACCCCTGACATCAAACTTACTGCTTTAGGCATATGAATTTCCTTTTTCCCACCTGACTAACCCCAAATTAAGTGTATTGAATGGTCAAAATCCGTGCATTTTTATATTATATAAAATAGACATTAAAAGGTAAGGTGAGCCCTGGCCAGTGGTTAGAGCATCCGCCTGCGGTCCGGAGAGACCCGGGTTCGGTTCCCGCTAAGGGCATGTACCTCGGTTGCAGTTTGTCCCCGGCCCTGGTTGGTCGTGTGGGTGGCAGCCACTCATTGTGTCCCTTTCACATCGATGTTTCCCTCTCTCTCTCTCCCTCTCCCTCCCTCCCTCCCTCTCTCTCCCTCCCACTCTATCTGTGCAAAAAATGGAAAAATGTCCTCAGGTGAGGATTAAAAAAAAAAAAAAGGTAAGGTGAGGCCCTAGCTGGTTTGGCTCAGCCTGAGGACCAGAGAGTCCTGGGTTCAGTTCCCGCTAGGGGCACGTACCAAAAAAAAAAAAGTGAGCCCAGGCTGGTTTGACTCCGCAGTTAGAGTGTCGGCCTGCCAACTGAAGGGTCTTGGGTTCAATTCCTGGTCAAAGGCATGTACCTGGCTTACAAGTTCAATCCCTGGCCCCAGTTGGGGTTGTGTGGGGGGCAACCAATTTGTGTGTCTCTCACATCTATGTTTCCCTCCCTCCCTCCCAAACTGTCTAAAAATCAATGGAAAAAATATCCTCAGGTGAGGATTAATCCTAAAAGTGGGTTGGGGGGTAAGATGAGAGAGGTACCATTGATGGGGAGTAATGAATATAGAAAACAAAGGCTTAAGTAACTTCCAAGGAAGCAAATATACATACAAATGAAATACCAGGTTTTGTCAATTTTAGCTCTCACCAAAAATATATGAAAGGGAGGTGGTTTTTAAATATATATATATTTATTGATTTTTAGAGAGAGAAACATCACTGTGACATTGAAACATTAATTGGCTGCCTCCACGCCCCCTACTGGGGATTGAACCTGCAACCCTGGCATGTGCCCTTACCAGGAATCAAACCGGCAACCTTTCAGTGTACAAGATGATGCCCAACCAACTGAGCCACACTGGCCAGGGTAGAGAAGTCTTGAAGCAAAAGGTGTTCAGATTTTACTAAAGGAAAATAAGCTATAATCTGAATTATGTACGCCACAAAATTATTTCAAAGTGAAATTGAGGTAACAGTTTTCAAAAACTATGGTGAGATAAAAACCTAATGGAACTGAGGGGAAAAAAGACTACACGGCGTTAGTACAAAAAATGCATGCATGCTGCGGTATCCTATTTGACTAATTTTGCCCTACACTTAACGTAATTGACCCCAAAAAGGCTATCCATTCGGGAGATCCTGTGTGATGATCATAGGTGAAGAAAGCAGTTGCGGCCTGGCCGGTTTGGCTCAGCAGTTAAGAGTGTCGGCCCGCAGACCAGAGAGACCCGGGTTCAGTTCCCGCTAAGGGCACGTACCTCGGTTGCAGTTTGTCCCCCGCCCTGGTTGGGGTTGTGTGGGTGGCAGCCACTCAATGTGTGTCTCACGTTGATGTTTCTCTCTCTCTTCCCTCTCTCCTCCCACTCTATCTGAAGATAAATGCAGCCTGCCAGTGTGGCTCAGTGGTTGAGCATCGACCGACCCATGCACCAAGAGGTCGCCAGTTCGATTCTCGCTCATCCATGTTTCTCTCCCTCTCCCTCTCTCTAAAATTAATAAAGGAAGAAAAAAATAAGTAAATAAATGCACAAATGTCCTTGGGTGAGGATTTTTTTAAAAAGAGAAAGCAGTTGCGGGGGCAGGGGGATGGATGAGATGAACCAAAGAACTTACATGCATGTATGCATAACGAGTGGACATGGACAACAATGCTGGGGGGAGAGAAACATTTGTAACAAAATAAAAATAAAATTGGAGAAAAAAAAGCTAATCATGCATCCTATAGTCAGCTGAAATAATTAACTATCTTAAAAGTTAATGAGACATGATGCCCTGGCCGGCTTGGCTCAGCAGTTAGAGCATTGGCCTGCGTCCCAGAGAGATCTGGGTTTGGTTCCCCCTAAGGGTGCGTACCTCGGTTGCAGTTTGGTCGTGTGGGTGGCAGCCACTCGATGTGTCCCTTTCACGTCGATGTTTCTCTCCCTCTCACTGTTATCTGAACAAAAAATGGAAAAATGTCCTTGGGTGAGGATAAAAAAAAAAAAGTTAATGAGACATGTTGTTAGATTAAGGAATGCTGAAAACAAAACAGAAGAAAGCAGTTGCTTAACGCAAACTAGTCATGAGTCCTCACCAGGTTGCTGTGATGTGAATCTAGGTATGTTTCTCTCTGATGGTAATTTAATCCAGGAAGAGATTTTCATGGCATTATTTTTCAGATTTCTACAAATACTGCATTTTTTTGTTTGTAAATTTGAAAGGATACTCCCTGCAGGAAATGTAACAATTGGAGCCTGGCCAGTGTAGCTCAATGGTTGAACGTTGACCCATGCAGATGTTGCCAGTTGGATTCCCAGTCAGGGCACATGCCCAGGTTAGGGCCTGATCCCCAGTTGGTGGGCATGTGGGAGGTGGCCAATGTTCTCTCTCATCAATGTTTCTCTCTCTCCCCCTCTCTCTCTCTCTCTAAAAATCAATAAAGAAAAAAAAATGAATTGGGGATAAAATTGAGACTTAAAGAGGGCTTAAATAGACTCCCCTCAGAGGTGAGCGTTGACACATGGGTAATTGAAGAACCACAGTTTCAGGAGAGTGAGGCTCTGATCACTTTGGAGAAATTAAAAGTACTTGAAGAAGCCCTGGCCGGTTTGGCTCAGCGGTTAGAGTGTCGGCCTGCGGTCCTGAGAGACCCGGGTTCGGTTCCCGCTAGGGGCGCGTACCTCGGTTGCAGTTTGTCCCTGGCCCTGATCGGTTGTGCGGGTGGCAGCCACTCGATGTGTTCCTTTCGCATCGATGTTTCTCTTTCTCTCTCTGTTCCTCTCTCTCCCTCCCACTCTACCTGAACAAAAAATGGAAAAATGTCCTCTGGTGAGGATAAAAAAAATAAAATAAAATAAAAGTACTTGAAGAAGAGAATGGGGAGTTAGTGTTTAATTTGTATAGAGTTTCATTTGGAGAAGAAAAAGTTGATTGTGACGGTTGCACAATAGTGAATATACTTAATGCCACAAATCTGTGCACTTACAAATGGTAAATTGTGTGTATAGTCTACCACATGCACAAAAGGACATAAAGCCCAATAAAACTACAAAGATCTCTAAAATAAAGATTTACACACATCAAATTCGGTACTATTTCTTGCTGTTGAATTCTGTGATTTGAAAGTTGCAAAATGACTTGGTAACCAATGAGGTCATTGCTTGCTTTGTGACTGCTGCACACACTGGTGCCTAGAACAGTGATGAATGGAGTAAATGTCCAGTTAATACTTGTATAAATGAATGAATGAGGACAATAACAGGGAAATGATTGGTAGAGCCCATTAACTTAAGTTCCCAAAGTTCCTTCAAGTTAAACTAAAGAGCTGAAGTATAAAAAGAAGAGAAATGACTATTTAACATACTTATAAAAGTATTAGTGCTTAAGTAAACTTGTTAAATTCATCTACATGGAACAGATCCTTAATGTCAGATAAATGTTCTATTTGATATTTATAAAATCAAGTGCAAAGAAGTCAAATGGAAAATGTTCTTTTAAACATAAGGGAAGTGAATTTTATTTTCAAGTACTGTATATTACAAATTATGTTCACTAGCCTCTTTGTAAAGGCATACATGTATTTGTAATTGAATTAATACAATTACAATTTTTATACTATGGTTTGTATACTCTAGTTTCTCAGGATTATATATGGTTTACACTTTTTATAATACCATAAATTTAATAAGTGCAAGACTCAAATGAAGAAAACCAAAAACATTTGTTGTCTGGCATAAATGGATCCTGAATCCATTTATATACATACTAAATGGGAAGACCTAATGCTATAAACATTCCAATTGGTACCCCAATGTATGGACACATGTAATGGAGTTCCAATTAGAATGCTTGGCTAGCCTGGCCGGTGTGGCTCAGTGGTTGAGCATCGACCCACGCACCAACAGGTCGCCGCTTCAATTCCTGGTCAGGGCACATGTCCAGGTTGTGGGCCCGATCCCCGGTGGGGGACATGCAGGAGGCAGCCAATTGATGTTCTCTCATCACTGATATTTCTCTCTCTCCCTTTCCCTTCCTCTCTAAAATAAATAAATGAATAAAAAAAAAATTTAGAATGCTTTGCTACATCTATCAAGGTGTTGTCTTAAATTCCAGTAAACATCCAGACTTAGAAAATTATATTAGTCCACATCTGACATCACAGTCACTTAGAAAAATATAGGACAGGAAGCAGCATGCAGTAGGGTAGTGCCAGGCATTCCTCAGGAGTCCTTGGAGCAGTACACACAGCAGTGCTAAGTAGGTACAAGGTGATGAAGTCCACATTGTGTAAGTGCAGGAGCCACCTACTTACGAAGTTTCATGTATAGGTACCAAATATTTCTCGTACAGCTCCATAGGCATAGCTTCCAGGGTTCCTGGAAAACACATGTTATGTCGCTGTACTCAGAAGCTTCAAAGTATGCTGTCCCCATAAGTCAGTTTCTTCCAGGCCAGATGCAATTCACCTATCATTTTTACCAGCCTTGGCTGGGTAGCTCAGTTGGTTAGAGCATCGCCCCAATACACCAAGTTGTGGGTTTGATCCCCAGTCAGTCCACATACAAGAAGCAACCAATGAATGCATAAATAAATGGAACCAACAAATCAATGTTTCTCTCTCTCTCCCCCCTCCCTGTCTTCCTCTCTCTCTCTCTCAAATCAATCAATACAAAATAACCCCTATAAAATGGGGGTTGGGGGGAATGGATGACATTGTTCCAAAAAGCATGTGGAAGAATGTACATAGGAGTGAGTAAACAATCAGGAATAGAGTTCAGAATAGATTCAAGTACATATGAATATTCATATGATAAAGATTACATTTTATTTTGGTAGAAAAAAGGTAGATCAAAAGATGGTACAATTGGCCGGCCAGCGTGGTTCAGTGGGTTGAGCCTCTTCCCATGGACTGAGAGGTCCTGGTTCAATTCCTGGTCAGGGCACATGCCCAGGCTGTGGGTTCGATCTCCCAGTAGGGGCATGCAGAAGACAGGCAAGAGATGTTTCTCTCACATCGATGTTTCTCTCTCCCTCTCTCCCTAAAAAGAAAAATTGACTATTTGGAAGAAAATAAGTTAAGACCCTTGCCTCATACTACATTACTATAAATTACAGGTGGATTAAATATATAAATGTAAATAATAAAGCTATAAATTATCATTTGGAAATCATAATAGTAATAATTAACTGACAAGCAAGACTCTTTGATGAGTGCTAACACTTACAGATAAAAATTTGAGGAATGATGAGGAACATATAGTCTGGAAGTCTCTCCATGCAAGATACCTGCTAATTACAAAGGGAAAATGTTTGTAATTTTACACCAGAAACCTGGCAGACATCCCTTAATCAAGTGATCAAAGTTAACATCACCAGTAATGAGACAAATGACATCACGTGCTATTGATATGATGCACTAAGGACAATATATCACTTCTGTGGCATTGCACAAAAAACAAATAACTTGATTTTAATCATGGGGGGAAAGCAAATAACCCCCAATCAAGAGGCATTCATTTTATTAAGTAACTGATCTGTATGCTTCAAAGCATTTTAGTGTGGCCCTGGCCAGTGTGACTCAGTTGGTAGGAGCATCATCCCTCATACTACAAAGTGGTGGGTTCTGTTCTGGGTCAGGGCACATACCCAGGTTGTGGGTTTAATCCACAGTTGATCCCCAGTTGGGGCACATGTGGGAGGAAACTGATTGATGTTTCTCTTTCTCAAATCAATTAAATCAATTTTTAAAAATTCTTTAAAAAAAAGACAAGTCATGATCAAGGTTTGTCATTCTTTCCAAAATATGATTTATAAATAGTTTCATTGTTTTCAGTCATAGAGATTCAGACCATTTAATTTTATTATTATTATTATTATTATTATTATTATTTGAGAGAGAGAGAGAGAGAGAGAGAGAGAAACATCTATATTAGAGAAAAACATTAATTGGTTGCCTCCTGTACAGGCCTGAGCGGGGATTGAACCCAAAACCTGGGAATGTGCCCTGATGGGAAATCGGACCTTCAACATTTCAGTGTAAGGGATAATGCTCCAACTGAGCCACACTGGCCTGATCCAGAACATTTATTAATCAGTCCTCCAACCCTTTAAGAGTCCACTTTATTGCCCTGGCCAGTTTGGCTCAGCGGTTAGAGTGTCGGCCTGCGGTCCAGAGAGACCCGGGTTCGGTTCCCGCTAAGGGCACGTACCTCGGTTGCAGTTTGTCCCCGGCCCTGGTTGATCGTGTGGGTGGCAGCCACTCGATGTGTCTCTTTCACATCGATGTTTCTCTCTCTCTCTCTCTTCCTCTTTCTTCCTCCCACTCTATCTTTTTTTTTTTTTTTTTTTTTTTTTTATCCTCACCCGAGGATATTTTTCCATTTTTTGTACAGATAGAGTGGGCGGGAGAGAGAGGAAGGGAGAGAGAGAGAGAAACATCGATGTGAAGGGACACATCGAGTGGCTGCCACCCGCATGACCAACCAGGACCGGGGACAAACTGCAACCGAAGTACGTGCCCTTAGCGGGAACCGAACCCGGGTCTCTCCGAACCGCAGGCAGACGCTCTAACCGCTGAGCCAAACTGGCCAGGGCCCTCCCACTCTATCTTAACAAAAAAAGTGAAAAAATGTCCTTGGGTGAGGATTTAAAAAAAAGTACACTTTATTGACATACTTTACATAAAATTAAATTTACCATTTTTAAATGTACAATATTTCTTTCTTTCTTTTTTTTTTAAAGGAAGTTAATTTTTATTTATTTACTTTTCTTTATTAATTTAGAGAAAGAGGAAGGGAGAGAGACAGAAACATCGATGAGAGAGAACACTGATTGGCCACCTCCTGCATGCTTCCCACTGGGGATTTGGCCCACAAACTGGGCATGTACCCTGACCAGGAATCAAACTGGTAACCTCTTAGTGCATGGGTCAACTCTCAACCACTGAGCCACACCAGCCGGGCTCTCTTCTTTACTGATTTTAAAGAGAGAAGAAGAGAGAAGGACAGAAATAGAGATATTTATTGGCCACCTCCTGCATGCCTCCCACTGGGAATTTGGCCCACAACCCCGGCATGTGCCCAGACCAAGAATCGAACTGGCAACCTCTTGGTGCATGGGTTGATGCTCAACCACTGAGCCACACCAGCCGGGCATATGATTTTTGATTAACTGTATATAGTCAGGTTTTACATTAAGTTTTAATCTACTGCAGCATTTACAGAGAGCAGAAACCTTTCATATCAGTTATTCTTAGTACTTCTTTATTTTTTTTCCCTTTATTGATTTTAGAGAGAGAGGAAGGGAGAGGGGGAGAGAGAGAGAACATTGATGAGAGAGAACTTCAATTGGCTGCCTCCTGCATGCACCCAATGGGGACTGGGACCACAACCTAGGCATATGCCCTGACCAGGAATCAAACCGGCGACCTCTTGTTGCATAGGTAGATGCTCAACCAGTGAGCCACACCAGCCGGGCTTAGTAGTTCTTTAGTACTTAACATATTAGACAGTTAATTACATTAATTGACTTTCCAGATAGACTGAGTTGGTGTGAAAAAGGATGTTAAATTTGATTTTAAGTAAAAGTTAACTAAATTAAGTCCTTGATAAACTAAGGATTACTCTTTTAGGTGAAAGATGTGTCATGAGAAAACAAAGTGCTAACCAAAATTGTATTTAGTGAAACAATTTTAATTCTATGACCTTTAGTCTGTAGAGATTTAGTAAAGGTCCTACAAATTCCACAGTAAAATACAATTAGACTTAATTTTAAGGTGTGTGAAGATTGTTAAAACTTGTTTATTGGATTAAAAGCAGGAAGCTAACACATTTTAAAACATACTTCAAGAGTTGACATAAAGGGCTTTCTGAGTAAAAGTCAATTGATGAGAAAATTCAATTAACCAGATCACTCCAACAGATGACCAAAACTTTACTACATTTTAACATGAACCTTCATAGAAAATGAACCTAAATTTGAGTTCAATTTATGTTTGTACCATATAGCACTTTAAATCCAAATCGGACATTTAATTTTAGAATTTTAAGTATGAAAAGAAAACCTAAGTAAATTTCTTTATAATCTCAGTATGAGAAAATCCGTTAAAAGTATGATTCAAAATTCACTTGCAATAAAAGAGATTGATAAATTTAATAGCATAGAAATAACTACGGCAAACACCATAAACAAAGTTTGAAGAGAAGTGATAAGCTGTAGAAAACTTTGTAAATATATCACCAAGGGTGAATCTCTCTATATTTGATACAGATACCACCCTCTACTAACTTTTAGAAATGAAGAAGAGAGAAGGTTTTTTTTGTTTTACAGTGTGAATGCCTGTTAATAAATATACAAATAGAGTCCTGGCCAATGTGGCTCAGTTGCTTGGAGTGTCATCCCATACACCAAAATGTTGTGGGTTTGATTCCCAGGACACATACCCAGGTCAGGGCAACCAATCGATGTTTCTCTCCCTCCTCTCTCTAAAAATCAATAAAAATTTAAAATAGCTCGGCTGGTGTGGCTCAACGGTTGAGCATCGACCCATGCACCAACAGGTCACCAGTTCGATTCTCAGGGCACATGCCCAGGTTGTGGGCCCAATCCCCATTGGGGGGCATGCAGGAGGCAGCCAATTGATGTTCTTTCTCATCAATGTTTCTATCTCTCTCTCCCTCTCTCTAAAATCAATAAAGAAAAAAATGTTTGCCCTGGCCAGTTTGGCTCAGCGGTTGAGCGCCGACCTGCGGACCAGAGAATCCCGGGTTCGGTTCCCGCTAGGGGCAAGTACTACCAAAAAAAAAAAAATGTTTAAAACATTAAAATAAAAAGGAAATTCTTAAAAGAAATAAATGGAGAAATGACAGACAATAATCATTCTGTAGCCCTCAATATAATAATAAATTCAGACAAAAATTATCAATGGATTTTAATAATAATTTTGAGTGAATAGTTGTTGGAGAAGGGAATATTTGCTTTTGTATTCAAAGTATCATGCCACAGATTACTTATTAACTGTAAAATAAAGGACTATTTCTTTACAATAAAGATATCTGACAGTCACAGTGACAAATGTAGCATTACTAATAGTGGAACAAACCAGCACGTGCCTCTGTGAAGCTGTATTGTAATACAATGTAAGGTTTACAACTTTGTTTATGAGTATTCTTGCCAAAAGTGTTTAACCTGAATCTAATCAGGAGGAAATAATCTGAAAAATTCAGAATGTGAGAAATTTTACAAAACAACCAGCCTAAAAGACTGGGGTCAGGATGGAGTGCTCTAGATTAAAAGACACTAAAGCCCTGGCCAGTTTGGCTCAGCGGTTGGAGCGTTGGCCCAAGGAGAGTCTTGGGTTTGATCCCCAGTCAGGGTCGTTCAGGAAGTGGCCAGTGGATGTGTCTCTCTCACATTGATGTTTCGCTGGCCCGCCCGCCCTCCCTCCCCCTCCATTTAAAAAATAATAAAATAAAAAATCAATGAAAAAATATTTTTGGGTGAGGATTAAAACATAAATAAAAGACACTGAAAACATACAACACTCATAGGCTATGCTTAAACTTTGATTGTATCCTGGATCTAACAGAATAAAACATCAGCAAAAGGTTATTTGGGTTAGAGAAATATATATAATATGATTGAATAAATGCTTATTTTCTTAGCTGTGAAAATGGCATTATAATTCTATGGGAGAATGTCATTCTTAGAAGATGCAGGCAGAGAAGGGTGGTGTGATGATGAATGCCACCTTCTTCAAATAGTTCAAACAAAAACCAGTATATACACATATAAGGAGATAAGCCAACAGGATTTACTGTACTATTCTTTCAAGTTTTTTGTAAGTACAGATTTATTTAAATAGAAATGTAAATGTTTAAAACCTCTAATTTGAAAAAGGAGACCACTGTGACTGAAAACTGGGGATGGGAGGGAATCTTACCTTTAAAAGTAAGAATAATTCCAGTTTTCAGCACCAAAGGTAATGAAATAATAAAAGAAATGAGTGACTCAATTCCTCAAAGAACATTTCTACAGTATATGTGGTATGAAGGACTACTCCTGGGCTTGCTAGCACATGAAATTTCACTTAGCTAAATACAATGCAAATAGTTTTAGAATGTTTTTTAGCAGATTAATCTTTTGGAAAACAAATTATGGTCTCTTATTGTGAGAAAAATGCTACTGTAGTATCATAATGTGTACTACAGAAACGGATATGCTAAAATTCTTTAAAATATGTTCTTACTGATTTTAGAGAGAGAAGGGAGAGGGAGAGAGAGATGAAAACATCAAGCAGTTGCCTCCTGCACGCCCCCTACTGGGCATAGATCCCATAACCCCAGGTATGTGCCCTGACCAGAAATTGAACCTGTGACCTCTTAGTGCATGGGATGATGCTCAATCCTCTGAGCCACTCTGGCGGGGCTAAAATTTAGAGTACATGTGAGAGCCTGGCTGGTGTGGCTCAGTGGTTGAGCGTCAACCCATGCACTAAGAGGTCACTGGTTTGATTCCTGGTCAGGGCACATGCCCAGGTTGTGGGCCAAAGCCCCGGTGGGGGGTATGCGGGTGGCGGCCAGTCAATGTTTTCTCTCATAAATATTTCTCTCTCTCTCTCTCTCTCTCTCTCTCTCTCTCTCTCTCCCCCGCCCCCTCTCCCTTCCTCTCTTTCTAAAATCAATAAAGAAAAAAATTAAAAAAAAAAAAAAGGATGTAGGATTGAGGTGCAAAAAATGCTGAAAGAAACTGGTAGGATGAGTGTGAACTTGTTCACCAAATCTTGGTGTTGAGAATTAGGAAGCATACTTTCAAATTTTGAGAGATGTTGACAGGGGGGAGGGGACACTGGGGCAGGATATCAAACCTGCAACCCAGGTACATGCCCTTGACCTGGAATTGAACCTGCGACTCTTCAGCCCACGAGCTGACACTCTAACCACTTAGCAAACCAGCCAGGGTTGGTGGTAGTGTTTTTTTGATGGCACTTTTATGTTTTTGTTTTATTTAAATATATTAAAGAAAAGCTTAGATAAGTTTTAAATGCGCCATTAAAAAAAAGTTAAGGGCATTTTGGGTACATCACTGGTATTTTTAAGGATTGCATGAATGACATTTATATGCTAACTTTTAAGGGGTGGTGGGTAAGAAAAACACCTTATGCATCAATCTTTATCCTCCATGGTGCCCTACACCTTTAGGACACAAACATTTGTTGAATAAATGAGTAAATACTATTTCACCAAATGTTTTTTGATGATCCTTATTAGAGAGAGAATTGTAGACTTGAACAAATCCAGTTCAAAGTATACCCAATGTTTGTCTTTATAGAAAAATGTATCAGTCTAGCTGGTATGGCTCAGTGGGTGAGCATCGACCCATGCATTGACTAAGAGGTCGTTGGTTCGATTCCTGATCAGGACACATGCCCAGGTTGTAGGCCTGATCCCCAGTGAGGGGCATGCAGGAGGCAGCCAATTGATGTTCTCTCTCATTGATGTTTCTATCTTTCTCTCCCTCTCACTTTCTCTCTCTCTCAAATCAATAAAGGAAAAAAAAAGTAAATGTATTTTAAAAATGTATCAGCCCTGGCCGGTTTGGCTCAGCGGTTAGAGCGTTGGCCTGCGGACCAGAGAGTCCTGGGTTCGGTTCCCGCTAGGGGCATGTACCAAAAAAAAAAAAAGTATCAGCTATATTTATCATTTTATATAAATTGTTTTTGTTAGCTAACCACACAATAAAACCTTATGGCATTATACTACTACATTTTGGAAAATGCTAACTATTTGCTATTGCCTGTAATAAAATAAGAAATGTAGCCCTGGCCTGTGTAGCTGGGTAGGAACGACAGTCTGTATACTGCATGCATGAGGCAACCAATAGATGTTTCTCTCTCACATCAATGTTCCCCCCTCTCTCTCCCTCTCTCTTCCTCCCCCTCTCTAAAAATCAATGAAAAAATGTCCTCAGCTGAGGATTACAAAAAGAAGAAATGTAAAAATTAAGGATTTCATAAGAATCAAAGCATATATTTCACTATCTAAAAATTGTAGTTATTTTAAAGTGGAAGGTAAAATGAGTTTATTGAAATTTTCTAGAATTTTATTTGATAATTTATATGAGGTGCCCAGCAACTTTACGTTTTAACCAGAGAATTATTGTTTAAGGACTTTAGGTCACAGACTGGTTCTTTTTCTGTACAATTTTTCAATTTCTGTTATTCAATAAGGTTATATCATAGGACTACATCATCAGGACTACATCATAGAAATCTCACGTTTACTCAATATATTTTGCCAACTGTGACAAAAATCTTTCATAGCAAGCCTCAAAAAAGTTTCCTGTGAATCCCATTCTGCTCTCTAGTCTTATATTTTATAAGTTAGTCCATGTATGAAGTGATAAAAGTTTATGATGTTCTCTGATAGGATTGTACTAATAATGAATTATAACCAAAGATTTTTCATCATCCTTAGAAAATTGAAAATTATTTTAAAGAATAAAGAAAATTATACAGCTTTGATATATTTATATTTGGGTTCAGAGAAATTAGTTTATAGTCTCATTCCCAAAGTAGCTAGTTTCTAAAATTTGAAACAGAATCACCACTTTTTAGAGAGTGAGATGGGGTATGTATTTGCACAAAAAAAACAACAGCATTTGTATGTTCAACAACTTTAATGAAGGACTCACTTCATAGAAGGCTAGATGTTAGATGGTATCATGCATTCATCCAACAAATATTTTTTGAGTATATACTATGTGCCAAGCACACTATTAGGCATTAAAAAATTAGCAGTAAGCAATATAGACCCCCCCCCCAAAAAAAGCTTTTACTCAGAGAGTTTACTTACATATAAAGATAAATCAGATCTTACTAATCAATTTACATCTACTAGAAGATATAAGTGTACAAATTTTTCAAATAATTGTCTTGCAATATACAAATAAAGTGCTATGTCAATTCATACTTTAAAATTCTGATATTGGAGAACAGGAAGATTATTTCCAGTTTAAAGGGTCAGGGAACACTTTCTGGAAAATAATGACTCAGTTGTAGCCTAAACTATGAAGACTTGATACATAATTATTTTACATTAAATCCATTGTATTACAAAATAAAAGAAAAATGAGATACGTTTAAAATATAAAATTTACAATGTGTCTACATTTTAGTATCTCATGGACATGAAAGATTTTCAACATGAAAAACATAACAGATCAGGAATTAAAAGGAAAAATAAGTGAAAGTGTGATTGCCTTCCTTGTTTTTAAACAATTATTAGTTTCTATTTTAGACCATAATGACTTTTCTCATTAAAAAATATATTTAAAATTTTGCAGTGGAATAAAAATTTTACAAAATAAAAATCTCTTATATTTGCATTATCAATAACTCCAAAATTGCAGGGCCAGATTAAAAGGCTTTTATTTTTACAATAATGGAGCTATAAATTAAATAAGCCAAATAATCTTTTCTGCTAGGTTATCACTGAGAGTCTTCAATGACTTTTGAAATATAAAATTTAATGTATTAACGAAATATTCTTACAATTTGCCTAGACTCTGAAAATTTTAATCTCTGCAAAAACTTGAAATATCATAGGTAAAAGCACCAGACAAATCTCTTTTAATAAATTCCAATTAGTGATGTTCTTTTGCTTCACAATTTATTATTTTAAATAAGTGAGAAATAAGAAATGGTTCCTAAATCATTCAGTTTGCTCCATCAAGCTTCTCTCTTCTTCATTCTATGAAAATGAATTCAACAGATAAAATGCATAGGGATACTCATAATCACAGAGTATTAAAGTTTGGGTCCTATAACTGTGCTCATTTCAAATATTGAAAATAAAAATTCATCTTCAGGATCTTTTTTTTTTTCCTCTTAGAGCCCTGCTATTTCCATTATTTTTGCTAGTTTTTCAAGTGCACCACTGTTAAAGCTATTTTGCAAGAAGGAGCAAGTATGCTAACGGTCTTTAATTCTATGGAAAATTTCCTCTTAAATGTTGCTCAAATGAATGTGTCAACTCTAGTGGGGAAAAGCCCAAGCCAGAGATAGTCACTGCAGCACAAATGAAAATTTTATGTCTATCATTTTTCTAAGTAATTCTTACAAAATATTTAAAGAAACCACCAGGAATAAAAGTAAACATAGATAATTAAACTGATAATTTCAAATGATTTAAATCCAATTTATATGATTTAAATCTGATATTTTATTTACCTTTTAGTTTGGTCTAGAATAGCAATGGGTTTCAAGAGGCTCCAGATTTTGTTCTAATCATCTATAATTTGTTTCTATAAGATTAAAATATTCAAATTGATCCATTTTTCAGAAATCTGAAAGAGGCAGTTAGAAAACTAATTTCAAGGCCAAATGTAATTATTAGCAAACATTCACGCTGACTGCTCATCTATTAATTTAACATTTGACTTAGTTTTTTAATTTTAACATTTTTTTCTTTTTAATTCTTTTACCCACAAATTCTGTATTATGGTAATAATTTCTTATCTAAGTTCATATGAAGCACAGGGTCTGATTTAATAGGTTTCCTTCAATTAAATCAGAAAGTAATTGTGAGAATAGAGACAAATTTCATACAACTTTCAGTCAGGACAATGGCTTGTGTTAGCGGTTGGCATCAGTAAGGTATTAGTTTAGGACAGATTTTCATTTTTACTCTGCTTTCCCCACCAATTGTTGCTTAGCTGTGTTATTTAAATAAACTTTCTTTTCTCTAATGCTGGGTGTATGTACACAAAACATCCCTTCCTGCATTGTTTTCCAGTATCAAACAATAACCCCTTCCCTTCTTGCATTTCATGGAACTTTCTGAAGTGGTCCAATAATTTCATTGATATTTTTAGTCCTAGCCCTTTTTCTGAAAACTAAATTCCACAGATATTTGTGGCAAGCCTGCTCAGTGTTCTGTTTGTTGTGACAAAGGTAAAGGATGGCATAAATAGTTAAACTTACTTTACAGCTGTGGAAACAAAGGTCAAGGAGGTGAAAACAAAAAACAAAAAACAACTGACCCAGGGTCAGCTGCATGCATAGAAAACAGGCACCATTGTGGCATCCACCACTTATGAAGATCAACAGATTTACAGGTACACGCGTTATTTAAGTGCAGCTTTTAATTCAAAGGCACAGCCTAGGACTTTGAGCTCTTAGAACAGGATGTGGTTCATGTATCTTGTTAAGTGTGGGAAGCCAGGAGGATTTATGACCAGTGACCACCACCCCTTATTGGTGGAGCAAGTAAGGACTGAAGGCAGGCTGAGCTTCTACCGGCTGTTCTTCCACAGCTAGGAGGTAGGAGAGAGGGAGTGCGCTGTGGGAAGACATATATGCATGGGTGTGTATGAGTGTATGTGTGTGTGTACACACCCATGCATATATATGTAAATAGTAATACACAGTTCTCCCCTACATCCTCTGAAATTTCACTAAAGCAAAAAGAAAATGAAATTCAAGCCCACTGATAAACTATTGTATATCCCAACATATTACTTGTGATCTGTGATAGGAGGAGGAATTTCTTAGTTTACTGCTAAGAGTGGGTTGGCCCCTGAAGGTTCTGATATAGCTGGACCATGAATCAAGCTTCTGAGAGTACACAAGAGAAATTTCTTTACCAGCCTGTCACATTGAATTGATTTTAACTACTTGGGATAGTTTAAAGATCCTGAATAAAGCTACTGATATGAACCAGCTAAAAAAAGTTTTTTCAAGGTCTCTTCTTTCCTCAAGGCTGCCTTTAGTTTTCAGTGACATGAAGAAGCTTTGGTCAAAATAAATGCTTTATTTTTATTTATTGATGAGAGAGAGAGAGAGAGAGAGAGAGAGAGAGAGAGAGAGAGAGAGAGAGAGGTTGTTCCACTTATTTACGCATTCATTGGCTGATACTTTCATGTGCCCTGAATAGGGGTCAAACCTGCAACCTTAATATATCAGGAAAATGCTCTCATCATATAAGCTACTCAGGGGCTAAATGTAAGTTTTTGTTTGTTTGTTTGTTTGTTTTTAAAGATTGATATTGGGTCTGGACAAACCTTACCTTGGGTCTGTTTTCTTATCATCAAAAATAGAAAAAATGTATTTATTACAACCTCCCACTCAGGATTGTTATATGGTTTCATTCAGTGATAAATATATCTCATTCCTGCCTCTGAACTAACTGCACGTCTACCTGAATTGATCTTCCCTTCCCTCAACTGTAAAATGGCAATCTAGTAAACCCCTAATAATCGTTCCAGCCCTCAAATTATAGAATCATCTTATTATGAAATAGGTTTAACAGAGAGTCATATGAAAGAGAACATACTCTGTACAATTCCCTAATTAAACACAAACCCCCCAGACTTGTTTATACAAAGTAACCAAGAATTTAAAATATATGTAAAAAGAGGGTATTTTACCACTTTGAGTCTTTTAGTATAACCTCCAATATATTGCCTCAACCCCTTTCTCTTTCCATTAAATAAAAAGTGCTAGCAGTTTACATTTCCAAAGACAAAATCTTAGTTACCAAACTTACATTTTAGAGAAACTCTTACTATTTACTATAATAAATCTAGATATCTTCCGGTTCACACAGCCTTTTCCTGTTGCAAGTGCTTTAAACACATTGACTTCCCACTACACCACAGTCTGCCTTCTTGACTTTGCATCCACTCTAGCCTGGGTTTTTGAAAACAATAATTTATTTATACTGATATATCCATAACAGTATAAAATTCAAAATCTGTAACTTTGTATTACATTGCCTAATCACTGTGATAATGCTACTCTGGCAATTTGTTTGAATTATAGTGCTTTCCAAATACATTTCTGTTTGACTATCCAACCCCTAATTACATATATATATGAATATATATATACACATATATATTTAAATTCTCCAATATCCTTTAATTACCTATAAGATTATTATTTTTTAAATCACCAAAACTGTTTTTATGAGTTTATAAATGCCATTAACTCTGTTGGCTTTTAATAGGTTATATTCTAATTTTTCATGGAAAACTTAGAAGGAAAAGGATATTTTAATCCACAGATAATAAATTTTAACAAAATTATGTATAGTCTTCAGCTTAACTTTTATGTTTGGATTTTACTGCAAGGAAACATAAAAAAAAAAACAAAAAGTAAAAACGAACTAACACAGTAATTGTTTTTTATATCACATGTAAAGTTACATTAAGAGAAACTACAAATTATCAAAGAGACTTTTCCCCACTATAATTAGTCATAACTGCATACTAACAATACATGCAAGTTTTAACTAATACGGACTTTAAACGATAAAAACTACAAGCTTGATTACTAGATTTGGTTGTGGGAAGATACACTCATTTTTAGGTTAACCAAGAGTTCCATAAGCATGCTGATTTTGATCTTTTTTTTGCTTATACATCTTCTCTGCACTTCGCTGTAATATATTTATTTCTATTAGCCGTTGCATTTTAGAGTAATTCAGTTTATTACTATACTAGCAGAACATTGGTAGAGATTAAAAATGCATCACTTATTGTAACAAAAAGAAACTGCTTATATAAAAAGCAATGGTCATTCTTCATTTACACCAAGATCAAAGTGTTAAAATATTTGGTTATCTTAATGTAACATGACATTTTGTAATGAAATAATTTAGGGGTATTTAATAACCAAGGAAAGAGAATTTCTTACAGGAATAGGAGGGGCTATCATTGATTGAAACAACATTCTTCATTTATAGCCACTAAAAACTTCATTGGTGGTCAGACCTGAAGCAACATTACAGTTTAATCCGTTTCCTTATCCCTCCATAAATATAGAAAAAGCAGTAAATAACAGGACCTAGTGTTCACTTAAAATCTGCGTTTCCTCACTAGCTTTAGATTTCAAATCACATTGTTGTTTTCACAACAGCAGCAGACCATATTTTAGGCTCTTTTTAAAAAAATAAGGACATTTTATCAAATAGTGCTATTTACTTTGATTAAAATAAAGTATGCACATTTGGATAATGTGTACAAATGAAAGTGGTAGAACAATCCAGCAGAAAGAACATGGTAATAACTTCATATTTGTAAATAAATTTAACATCATTTTCAAAATATGTGATCATATTATTCTATAAATTTTTAAATTGTTTTATTATTGATATTTTATTATATATGTATAATAAAAGTTTTAAAAAACAGAAAATAAGGCACGAAAAAATGTAAAATTAAAAACATTTGTATTATTTAAATTCTAATGTTGCTGTACTAATAACATCCTAATTTCAGTTTAGTCTGTATTGTTACTCTTCTCTCCCCAGCTTTAAACACATCATATTGAAGTATTTTGATGGTTAAGAAAAAAAAACTTAATAAAACAGTGCTTACTTTACTTGTTTTAACTTGCAACCTCAGAATTTGAACACAAGTTCTATCTTGCTTTACTCCTTTGGAAATCTGCACAGAGGGCTTCTCAGCAGGAATATTTGTATATATTCTCATTTCCAATTATACACTGACCGCATTCCATACCGGACACAATTGCCCTCAACTGAAAGATTTGTTTTTAAGGGAAAAGGGCACTGTTACCTTTAACCCTACTGTCTATTTCACTGGATTAAAACATTTACTCAACATTTCTTTTTTGGTTGTTTATTAATATTTAAAACAAAATTCAATTTAATCTGTTTTTAAAAGTCATAATATTGGCTCTGGATTAAAAATAAAATTCGAATATTTCTATGTTTGCTAGAGATAAGCATATATATATATATATATATATATATAGTGCTACATCAAAATTTTAGATTTTTTAGTTTATTTTCTATTTGGGTTTTTACAGATGAACATTCATTTAAATCAAAACCAACAATGTCATTTTAATTTTGGTAGTTAAAGAAATATATGACCAAAGAAATTACCATAAGAGGAGATACAATAATTTAACCAAGGAGCAAATTTCTAGGCAATTTTCAACAAACGAAAACAAAAGATGGTGACATCATTCTGTATTTAATTGTCCCAGAGCAAAATGTTAACAATGTAACAAAACCTTGGCCAGGTAGCTCAGTTGGTTAGAGGGTTGTGTCCATATACCAAGGTTGTGGGTTTAATCTCTGGTCAGGGCACATATAAGAATCAACCACTGAATGCATAAAAAAGTGGAACAACAAATAGCTTGCTCTCTTTCTCTCAAATTAATAAACAGAAGGAAAAAAACTTCAACATAAGAGAAATCAAACCTATTTTTGATGCGACAAAATTGATACTTTTTTTTGGTTTTTATGATATTTGTTAGTATCCTCTTTATAAATTAGATTTTTAATAGCTGGATTAGAATTAGAATGGATTGGAATTAGAATGGGGGCCATACAGTTATATTAGCTTAATTGAAAATATTCAATAGTCATATTTTATACTTGTTTAGTTATATACATTTTAAAAAGTCTTTACTAATATTTTACAGAATAAGATTCAGTTATTTTAAAATTATTCTCCAAGTTTTAGAAAGTGTTAGGAAAAACAGTTTTAGATAATCAGATATGAATAGTTTCCAAAGAAAAATAACTTATAAAGTAGAAAAAAATACTTCAATGACTGGTACAGGACACCTCCAAAATAAAAATTAAACAAGGGGAAATTATTGATATTACATTAAACCTCAGTTCAAACAAAATTTTGCCTTTGAGAAGGCACTAGCATTGTCAATTTAAAAATCAATTTAAGTCACCTGAGAAAAGCAACAAAAAATACAACCAACTTTAATTTTTAAAAAAGACTTGGGTTCTTAATTGATTTTTTTTAGAGAGAGAGAAGAAGGAAGAGAGAGTGAGAGAGAGACATCTCTTTGTTGTTTCACTTATTGATGCATTCATTAGTTGATTCTTGCATGTCCCTTGACCAAGGATCACCCACAACCTTGGCATATCTGGATGATGCTCTAACCAACTGAGCTACTCGGCTAGGATCCAACTCTAATCTTTTAAAGCAATCTACTACAAAAAAGTAAATGTTTCAACAGAAGTGTGTTGGGTATGAATTTCAGGACATATTTTACAGTGTCAATTTTGATAAAGATTTCAGATTAGGTTTTGTTTTTCTCTGCTATATCTTAAATTCTTATTAATTTAAGCTGAGATGTTTTGAAATAATAATTTAAAAAATCACCACACCCCCATGCTGCTTTCATCTTTAAAGCTGGGATTATCATGCTAGAGAATGTGAGGACCAAAATGTAAAGTCAATTTAGGAAAGAATGAATTTTAATGAGTCAAACTGGAAGTGGTAATGATCTACCATTATTCTTTCAAATAAGGAATTTATAAATATACCTTGTCTTATTAAACCTAAGAATTAACTTTCCATTTACAGACAGCATGAGCAATTCATCAGTTATTCTCTAAAATCACAGAAGGAGCTGCTTCAGATATACTTGTCATGAAATCTGCAGTTTCATTAAGGGGACTTTAGTTCCTAAGTGTTTTGGAATGGGACCTGGAAAAGTAATGGTCAGGAAAACAAAGGGTCCAAATATGAAAATAGTAATCTAAGATGTGTCTTTTAAATGTACATGTTAGAAAATGCTGGAAACTAGCTGTAACCTCAGCATGTGCTTTGCTTTCCTATTATTTTAATGAGGAGAGTAGGTTCTTTCCAGTGGGATTTCATGCTTGGATTACTGTCCCATTTTACTCCATTAGACAATACATTCCCTCTGCCACCTGCCCTCCGCCCTTAGCAAGGAAACCTGCAGGATAAATGAGTTGCAACCAAGAAACAAGTTTAAATACCCAGCTCTTCTCAGCTTCCCCTTCCCCTCCCCCACAAACAAAAGCCTGTCTTCTTTGTTTTTCTATGGCTGGTCTGCAAATACTTATGTATACATCAATTACTAAAGAGTCTTTTACTAAAGGTCTCATCCCTACCCTCTCCTAGAACAGTAATACTAAATGAATATTTTAAAGTTTGATCTAAGTGAAATAAAGATATAATTGCAATAAATTATATATAAAGTTTACCAGCTATATTAAAATTCTCATTCCTGACTTAGTAGTTGAAAATGTAAAAAAAAAAAAAAAAAAAATCAATTTCTCCCAACAAGAACAAAGTTTTCTTAAAGAAAAATATTGGTTATATAAATCTTTGAATTTGAGAAAAACATTTGAAAATATCTCAGGTTTTAGAGTTTTGGCTTGTCTAGATTAATTTTGGAACTTCCTTTACAATTAAAATTTTCTCTACTCTAAAAAATTATTTAATATTTTTCTAAAGTATCATTTTCAAAATATGGAAATTAGAGACTATATAAATTCCAACCTGGAGTCATTATACAAATAATCACATCTCATTTTCTATTTCTTTAAGGGTTACCTAAATGATTAACTGTAATCTTAAGCATTTACACTATAAATTTGTCTCTAAGTTTTAGTTTGGTCAATTCAAAATAAACCATTTGTAAGTACTCTTATTTCTGAGAAATATTTTTACATAAGAACTTCAAATATACATACGTATTGACCACATTAGTGAAATGTAGTTGAATTATATAAAATGTAAACAAAATGTCTCTATTTTAAAAGTTTTTCTTCACTAATTAAGTCAGGTTTTGAATTTTCTTTTAAAGAGCTGCTAAAATAACTTTGTTTTAGTATTATGGTACATGGCAATGTTAGTTCAATTAGTTGGTTTTTAGAGACTAAAATGAGAGTACAGAAATTAAATAAATAGTTTTTCCAAAAGAACTTGAGAATGATGTAATATCACTACTAGCTATGAGTTAATACAAAATTTTTTTTGAACTCGCTGTTTTAAATTAATTCTCTGAAAGTTTTTAATATTTACCGAGGAATTATCGTTTAAGAGTTTTTTAACCACATCAAGTATTTTATCAAAACTTAAAAAATGAACAATTAAATTACCTGTGAACAACTTAAATTACATTTCTAACTGGCATATTTCCTTTTTCTTATATAATGAAAGAACTGGAAACTGTGTTATAAAAGTAGATATACCAAACAAATTTATCCTTTCCTCTTTTCTGTCATGGTCAGAGTGCTGATCTTTATTTTTCAGAAGACCAATAGTAACTTATGTATATAATTGCAAACGTAGCAAAGACGCCACTGCCTAGAATACACTACTGTAGCTGTTAGCCTTTTCAGTTAATCATTTTAAATATGATTATTCGTTTGTTTTGTGCTTAATATATAAGCCAAACTCATATTTATTTTTTCTCACCGTCTGCACCAAATGTAAAATTAGAACATTTCAGCTACAGTAATCGCTACTCCTTCATGGTCGGTCTCAGCTTCTTCGCTTTTAAGACAGCTTCAACGAAAAGGTTGGTCTCGGCATAGTTGATTTTACCCGGAATTTTTCGTTTGCTCTTTTTGGAGGGGTCGTTCGGTTTTGCTTAAAACAACCCCGTGGACCACAAAAGGGGGTTAAAAAGGGAGGGGGCCAAATGAGTCAATTCTCTGGAAGCTCAGGGAAATCCAGACATCTAGAAACGTATTTGGTTTTAACTAAAAGAAAAAAAAGACGTATACACCCTGAGATGTTGGACACGCTGTGACTTCAGCTGCTGAGCACGGCGCAAACCCATGACCTCCGGGTGCTGGACGTTGGGGGAAGGGAGAGGACTCTTTGGGCACCACGCGGTCAGCCGAAGGGGCGGGCTCCAACGTACAGCCAGAACTATTTTCTACTCTTCATTAGTTACCTCCCCCTTTCCTCCTTGGGGGTTGGGGCTGGGGGCTCACAGTTAAAGGGCTGGAAAAATGAAGACACGAAGAGGGAAACCCAACCTCACCAATGAGAGGGAGCAAAGGGTTATTTTCGCGCCACAAAGGATGGAAATCCAGGGGTGGCTCAGAGGCCAATGAATGGAAACCAGCAAACGGCTTTGGCGGAGGCAGCCGACGGTGATAGGCTCTCTCCGTCCACCAATCGGGTGAGAGAAGAAACTCCCCGCCCCCTCCCCAGCCAGGGGCTGTCTCTCCACGCGGGTTGCTCAATTTGGTCTCGGCTGGTCCGCCCAGCGCAGTGCGAAACCCCGCCCCGGGACCGCGTTTGCGCGCCCTGGAAGCCCGGCTCGCCGCGCCGCGCCGCGCCGCCCCGCCCCGCCCGAGCGGCGGCGCAGGGTTCAGCAAGGGCTTGGTGCGGTCTTTCTTCGTGGGTACCATGCACCCCGCACTCTCGTAACAGGCCGGAAGTTCGGGAGGGTCACCAATCGTACGCGGTCTGGTTCACCCTCGCTGTCCGCGGGCGGGCACAGGAGGACATCAGGTGGGGTCGTGCTGCGAGGGGAACAACCGAGGCTCCCCACCCCACCCGGGTCCCCACGTCTAACCCGTCCACGCTGCTCCGCGCGGAGGGGACAGAACCCAAAACGAAGCCAGAAGGCGCCTGTCCCGCTGCAGGGCCAGGGCGGTGCAGTGGTTGAGGGCCTCCGAGGCTAGCCGGCGGCGGACGAAGGATCTTCCCCAGCGTGAGCTGCAAGGATCCCGCCCTTTCTCCGTGCTGCACCGGGGAAAAGGAAACAACCGCATCTTCTCATCTCACGGGGCACCATTTTTTATTTTAAACAAAAATAACAAGGCAGATTCCGGAGAGGGCAGAGCTAGGTTACTATTTATCATGCATCTGGTTTCAACAGATCAGAGTCCAGGAGAGCTGGTCGAAGGGGCAAGAGCATGCTAAAAAAAATACCTCCTAGGAGGCCCAGGCGACGCGGCGGGCATTGAGAGCCCACCCTCGTTAAGCACTTTGGCTTTCGGCTGGGCTCTGAGGCAGCGGGAGTTAGGGGTAGCAACAAGAATGCCCTTTTCTCCTCCTCTACCTGCTCAGCCATCGCCCTTTACTTGTGGACACAGCAACGGTAACCGACCTTCTAAACATAGTTTTTCTCCTTTAATATTACATTGACCAATAAGAAACATTTTTATTGCACTCAGGTCAGCAGATGAGGAGGTGCAGCTGTCCAAAGAGTAAACAGGCTGCAGTTGGAAAGACTCAGCCGCATCAGAGCACATACGATGGGTGGGAGTCCTTCGTGGAACTATTAAATAGGAGCTACAACAGCTTCAGGAAGAATTTGGAGTAGCCCATATACATGGTTAATTTTTTTGTGTGAGACTCATCAAAAGACTGGAAGTCAGTTTGACTTTATATTCATTTTTGAAAATCCTTAAGATATTTTTGCACTTGAAATGTCAATAAAAAACAATTACCCATTCTTTTTTTACTCAGCCTTTAAGTATATACTTATCCCTCAGTGGTTGGAAGATTCGAAGTGAAGTGGACTGTATCCACCTCCCTTTTTGATGTCTGAGCTTAAATAACTCGTGTATGTTTTTAAGGTCCTATATGGGTATCCAGTTTGTTACAATAATACACAGATTAAGTTCACAAGAGCCCCAGGAACATATTTCATCAAAACAGCACACACTGTTTTAAATTCCAGCTGTTAGATTTGTTTGATAGTGACAGACAAGTATGGGCTAGTATTCATGGAAAATAAACAATTTATCCCATGCTTTGGAAGTAGATATTTCCTTAGGTCTGAGTTTTAATAAGAGCAAATACAGTCAGAAATCCAGAAGGCACCATTTAATTGACTTGCACCATTCAATTGGAAACAAGCAGAACATAAAACATTTGTACTTGATGAGAAATTACTAAGTTAAATGATCAACAGGCTAGTTTATAATATTTAAGGAGGTATTTAGAAAAGCAAACATTACTAAATGAAGAGCATATTGTTTTTTCAAATAGCTTTTGATCACATGCAACAGGTTTATGAAAAATTCACAACTTTTGGATATTTACATTTTTAATACCACAGAAGTCATAAAGGAAGGATAACTTTTTTCTGTTTAAAAATATGAAAAGGAAAAATAAGTAAGCTTATTTAAAAAGTTAACCTACTGTCTTTTTTGGGGAAAAAAGTTAAACCTAGCTGTAAACATAAAATTTCAACCACCAAATTGTTTTTTAAAGATAGAACACATAACACAGTTCTAAATTATTATATAAAAACACATTTGTCCCTTCTATCTCAAAGTAAAAATATTTTACTAAGTTAAATGTGAATGAAAATATTGTGAAAGTTCGTTTACATTTAAAAATCTGAATTTGCTTGGCAGGAAAAAAAAACCTTAGAAAGAATAGTTGCATTTAAAATGGATGATCTGACACATTCCGTTTCCTTAAAATTATTAAATAAGTTTCTTTTAAAAGAAAAAAATGTAATTTTCATTATGCAGTGATCTCCACATACTTAAAAAATAAAATCCTTTTAAATGCCATATACAGTTTAACAAGGGAAACTAACTATATCAACGTCATAATTACTTGGAGATGTTTCAGTGTAAATCACAATATTTTCTCTATTACACAATACATTTTCCTACGAGTCAGTGTACCAGATCATTCAAGAGGTTTGTATATATTTCCATGCTATACAAATTTCATTCACTTGTTTAAAATAAGCATTTTATATCTTTTCCACGGAATACCTGTTATAAATACACAAGTATCTGGTGCAAATGAAGCCTGGGAATGGAGTACACAATCATCAAAACCACACTTGGAGATTTCCATCGGAACCCCAGCACTGCGTTCATTTCCGTATTCCTTGTCTCCAGTCCACATTTTGTTGGTCCAGGAAGGCTCCACCGGGCCCAGACCCTCCCCCAACACCCACCATTGTACTCATTACACACAAGGCAAATTCTGAATGGTTCTCATGACCGAATGCGGGCAGAAAAGAAGCAGAAAGAGACGAACAATTTTCGAGTGCGAATACCACCGAGGGGTAACGCAGAGCAGTCTTCCTGTTTTTAAGAGTCCCAAGTTCTCCAACTAAAATTATTTAAATGAAAGTACCAGCCTACCCCAGTCCTCCTCTGGAAACTACAGGAAGAAAAGGTTTCCGTTTAAATACCGACTTCTCCCACTCCGCCTTCCCCGCTCGGGCCCCGGAGGCCGTGGGACACCCCCATTCCTACCCCAGAAACCTCCGCCCCTGCGCTCCCCTCCCCCACCGGCGGCCAAGCCCGCCCCCGGCCTCATTTATCCCGGAGCCTTTTCTGAATAGCGCAACCAATGGCAAACGCGAAGCCGAGAGCCACCGCGAGCGCAGGCGGAGGAGGTGTCGCCCAGACACCCGCCCAGGACGCCGCGAGCTCCCATCCCCCACCGTCCAGGCTAGGGGCCGCCCCACTTCCCCGGTGCCCGGGCCGGTGAAGGGTGCAGGGGTGGGGCGCGTCTGCCCGCCTCTCCCGCCCCTACCCAGCCTACTCCCTCGCTGCGTTTCCGCCCCTGCTAGCGCTGGAAATGTGCTCGCGGCTTAGCCGAGGTTACACTTCTAATGTCATCCAAGCCACAAGGCGAGTTCGGGATTGTGACTCTTTGGTTTTGTTAATTACCTATTTTAAGATATCGAATATTTAAAACTCTGGTAAGTAGAGCTGAGGAATTGCCTAGTTAGTACCCCCACTCCATCTCATTAAGGAAAAAAATCACTCTTCCTCCCCTCCCCCTCAGGATCCGCCCGGACCAGATAACCCTTTCTAAACTCTGTGGCGATAAAATCAGCCCCGGCAGCCGCGCTCCCCTCTGCGCTCCGGCTGCGGCTCCTTTAGCATTTTTCCCTTTTTCTCCACCCCTTCTCAGCGTCCCTCCCCCAATCTCCTTGCCCCTCCCCCTCTTCCTCCTCGCTCTCGCTCTCCCCCCCCCACCCGAAACCCACTCTAATTGAGGCGCTGGGATTCCTCACGTGAGACGTTGATTTGTAGTTTGAACACGTGGCTCATTCAAAAAGCCGGACACTCGGAGCGGATCTTTTCCGCCTCCTGAGCCTTCCTCCCTCCACCCGGTCTCCCCTCCCTCCTGCCAGTCACCCTTGTGGGTTTTTTATGGGGAGGCGGTGCCTGCCCTCACGTAGTGTGATATTTTCACTGTCCGCTGGCCGATGCCAAAGGGGTTGGGGAGGAAGAGACAAAAAGTAGTTTCCCCCCCTCCTTCTTCCCCTCTCCTCTTTTCTCTCGCTAATCCCGCCTCCTCCTCCGAGTTAGGAAGACTCGTTGATGCGTTTAGGTTGTAGGAAGGCTTTTTCGTTTTTTGTTTTTTTTAATACCCAGAAGAGGAAAAACAGCCCTCGGATCTGATTTTTCTCTCCTCGTTCTTGTCCTTGGTTCTTATACTGTGTTTGTGTATTTTAACGGCGAGAAGACGAGGGGAACAAAACCCGCCGGATCAAGCCATCACTGTGGGTGGTTTTAATTTTTCGTTTTTCTCATAATTTTTTTTTAAAACAACCACTCTTCACAATGAACAAACTGTATATCGGAAACCTCAGCGAGAACGCCGTGCCCTCGGACCTGGAAAGTATCTTCAAGGACGCCAAGATCCCGGTGTCTGGACCCTTCCTGGTGAAGACTGGCTACGCGTTCGTGGACTGTCCGGACGAGAGCTGGGCCCTCAAGGCCATCGAGGCGCTTTCAGGTGGGCCCCGGCCTGGCCCCGCCGGGCGCCTGCCCTGGCCCTGCGCCTCCCCCGCCCCGGCCTGCCGGGGTCGGGGGCCCGGAGCCAGGCCTGCGGCTGCCGCCAGCTGATCCACTAGGGCTCCAGGCCCGGGCGAGGGCAGGGAGAGGGGCCGAGGCCCGGGCGAGGGCGGGGAGCGGGGTCGAGGCCCGCGAGCCCACACGCGTGGGGTCCCGGGTGCTTCCTCAGCTTGGACTCCGACCCGGGCCCCCGCCGCTCTCCTTCCCGCGCCGGGTCTTTGCGGGCTCAGGGCGGACGCGCTGTCAGGAAAGCCCGGGCGCGGGCTCCGAAGGAGAGCGGGGGCCGGGGCCGGGGGAGGGGCGCCTGCCCGCGCGGGACTCACAGCGCTCGCCCCGCGCCCAGCCGGGGCCCAGGCGCGTGCTCCAGGCTCCCGCACGCGGGGCCTCGGGGCCGAGCGCGAACGCCGGCTCCTCTCGCCTGGCTTCCTTCTTCCTCTTCTCTTTACTTATGGCGTTGGACCCGCTGACCCCGCTCCCGCCCCAGACCCCGGCGTGGAGGCACGAAGAGTGGCCTCGACCCCGGGGCGGCTCGCACCGCAGCCGGGCGCTGCCTCTCGACCCTGGGGAGGCGGACGAGTGCGACCTGGGTTCCAGGTCCCACGTCCCCCGCGACCCACGAGCCAGAGGGGCAGGTGGGCGGGGGCGGCCGGCGGTCGCCCAGGAGGGACTTGCGGCTCTCGGTGCCCGGCCTCGGGCTGCGGCCACCGGTGGCGGGCGCGCTCGGCGCGGCGGGGGACGCCTGGAGGAAAGGCTGTGATCCGGTCCCTCCGGGAGCCCGTGCCCCTCGGTGTGGCGGGCGCCGCGCTGCCCTCCGCGCGTGGTCTATTCGGTGCGGAGATGCACCGCGGAATTTTCTTTCTGCGCCCACCCTGCTGTCCTCGAGCCTTTCCCGCCACTCCCTGTTCCCCGCGGGCCTGGGCTTGAACCCGGGAGAAAGGCCAGGGTGCCCCCTCCCCCGAGTTTGTCTCACGCGAGTGTCGGGAGAAGTGGGCGGAGGGGCCGTGGTGGCCCAGCGAGTGTCGTGGGGTTGGGTGACCCCCCTCAAGAGGGCGGGAGAGGCGGGGGGGGGGCGAAGAATGTGACTCAAGTAGTGGGTCCGCCAGTTGACTCCCCTCCCCACCCATCTGTAAATTACCCAGCTTCCTCCCCCGCGCGGTGCCTTGCTTCTCTCTCGGCCTGACCGAGTCCGGGTGCCCTTTGGGGTCTCAGGAAGCCACTGTGTCGCCGCGTAGGCGGCGCGGGTCCTAAACCTGCCAACTGTCTTCCACCTCTTGTGTGCCCGCAGGTAAAGTAGAACTGCACGGGAAACTCCTAGAAGTTGAGCACTCGGTCCCCAAAAGGCAAAGGTGAGTTAGTTTATTATGTTCTCGTCGATTCTGTTCTCACCCGGTTATTGGGAGGAAAGACTGTCAACACAGCTGAAAACAACTTTTCCTCGTAATGTTTATTGGGCTGCTAGCTGTACGGCTTGGCGTCGTCTTTTTCATTTGCATTTAAGTGTACGGCAGGTGTGTGTTCCTGGGGAATGCTGCGAAGAATAGAGGGCTTGTCGGTGGGTCCCTGACACTCAGTGTTAGCGGTATAGAAGTCTCTAAGGAAATCTCTCACAGCTAAATATTCCCGAGCAGAGTAGGTCAAGTTGCTACACCCGGAAATCAGCCTCTGAGGTCAGTTTTTGAGACTCTGTAGGACTTAGGAAGCAATGGGCGACTTCCCCTCCCTACTTGTAAGTACAGGATAGGGGAAAGCAGCTGCAGACACTCGTGGGTGTGGCATGCCTTTCCTTCTCTGTCCGGAGCTGTGGGCCACCAGTCCGAGAGGCCTGGGAGGCTGGCTGCAAGTCTGAGAGGAGAAAAATTTCCTTTACCCTGTTAGCTGGCCAGCTGGGATTGGAAACACGTGTGTGAACGCCTGGCCTTTCAGTCACTCCAGAGGTACACAGGTTTCTGCAAACCCGCCTTTGTCTCCTGCTTCTCTCTCCCCCACGCTTTAAAAACATATTTTTGCTTACAAATAACCACCAAGAGATCACGAAGACTCAAGATTTGGGCTACTGCAGCAAGGGGATTGCATTTTTTTTGGAGAGCGTGTGTTGTGTGTCACTTTATAGAATGTTTGGAGGTTGTTTTTACCTATGGGGTATTCTGGAGAAATGGCTCATTTCTCAAGATCAGGCCAATATCAGTGCTCTGTAACTCTAACTGAAAAGGTGCTGCTTTCTCCCAGCGGTGCTGGGGCTGGCCTACGTGTGCCTTTCTGGGTTTTGCAAGGTGGGGTTAGGGTTTCTGTGCTTGCCCCTCCTATCTCCCCACTCCCAACACCCGGCCAACCAATAACCTGAAAGTTAATTTAAACTAGGACTGTTTGCGTCTGGTTAGGTATTGGTGATAATGTGGGTGCTGTGTGTTTCCCTGTTGCTGTGCAGAGAGAGATGGCCACATAAAATGTTACTGTTTGCCTGTTTCTAGATTGAGTTCTCTAACAGGTAAAGCATTTTCACAAATTGTGTTTTTGTTAGCAAATTGGTTTGGATTTTTGTGGATTTCTCTTGTTCATATACTTAATTTTCATTAGGATAGTTGGAAAGAGATTTGTGTGACTGGATAGAGTTAGGTGTAATTGGGAATTTCCATAGAGGGGTCAAATAATTTCATATAGTAGAATGGAATTCTTCTAAAATTTTTACTAAAATAATTGAATGTGTACCAAAAGGTTGATCTCAGTTTAATAGGAATTGAAAAAATTGAGGATGAAGCCTTATCTCCTTAAAAAGAAGTTTAAAGGCATAGTCTTAATTGTTTACCTGGAGGGGGATGTAAGCACATTCTGCAAATTCTAATTGGTTTTATGTTTAGCCAGTGTGTCTTAATTTTCTTCAAATATTGAATAAAAAGTAAGCAAATGGTTGTGTTGAAGGACTGACATTTTAGCATTTGAGAGTTTCTAAATTTAAACATTAAATGTCTTGTGCATCTCAGATATAATTCATTAACCTGCATGCAAATGCAGATTACTTTGTCTTAACTCTCCTGATTTTCCTTTCCAACCTGGTGTTAATTTCTCCCCATGTGTAGGGAATTAAATTTAAAACATCTGGTAAGAACTGCCTCTTTTCTTCTTAAAGGCTTTGCTTAACCAAAAAACATAACTTAGTTACTTGTTACTTTATACCAAGTAGGTTCCTCTTTAGGAAAGCACATAAGGTAAAATGTGGCAACAAGTATTGACCAATGGAAGCTTCTTCATTTTATTAACAATGTAGATTAAATTAAAATGCTCAGGATTTTAAATGATACTATCTTACTAGCAAAATAAATAGGAATACACTGGAGACAACTTTTTACTGATTTAGAGACTAATCAAGGAATTCCTTTACTTGTATCCAAATGGCTAAAAACAAAAGTAGAGCTTTCTCTTCTGGAATTTTCTTAGAGAAATTTTCTGGAAATCCAAATTACAATTTTGTTTTAACTGAACCTTGGTGCTGTGATGTAGTTTCCCTTATCTGAATACTTCTGCTGAAAGGGCTTTGGGAGAGTGCAGAGAAGGAACCCTGGTGATCCTAAGCCCAGCACCTATAGGAAGGTCAAAAGGAGGTACTGGTGACAGTGAGTTGAATCCCATAGACCAGTCCTTGCCAAGAGAGCCTGCTGGACTTCTGGGTGGAGTTCTTTGTGCATAGCACTCATTGCATTCCATCCCATCATCATGTAGGCATCCCAGGCAGGCACACCCACATATGCAGCAGTGACCTTTATACCTGCTGTGCAAGGCATGTTGGGAGCCCTGCGCTGAAGAATGCTTATGGCAGCACTCTGAGATGGATGAATGGGCTTGCAGCAACTAAACAGAGGAGCAGGCCTAGGATGTGATTTGATGCTTGGCAGCCTGGCCCAACTCTGACTGGGAGCAGAGCTGGGCGGGGACCCTTTCAGGAAGGGGTATTGTTGAATTTGGTTCAGACCAAGCTTAGCTCCTGATTACCAAAGTCTCAAGGGAATGTGGAAGGAATGCTGCTTTTCTGCATTCAGATACCCCTTCATTGGGGAAGATTACAGCAGCACTTCACAGAGCTTGAGGCCCCCTGCATCCAGAATGAAGAGAGGATTGGTGATAGTGTTGCACTTTCTGTTCCAAATATAAAAGATACAGCACACAAAGAGTTGGCTGGCTCTGAGGTATAACCTTAATCCCCCCCCCCCCCGCCCCAGTCTTGGGGGTAAAGTTTAAGTTAAGGGTGGGTGTGAAAGTTGTGACTTTGGAAGACTGTATTGAGTTTGGTTGGAAAGAGCCATTGGTATCTTTGTGGGACCTTGTATGTGCCACTATGTGATTATATAAATAGCACTGATTTTTGTTGTTATATTGTGGGCTTTTGGGCATGGGAGAGAGACCAGGAAAGTCCCTGACACTGGAGAACTGAGAAGATGGTGGTTTTACTTCATTTTCCATTACTTTTTTTTTTTTTATCCTCACCCGAGGACATTTTTGCATGCATCTTCAGATAGAGTGGGAGGGGAAGAGGGGGGAAGAGAGAGAGAAAAACATCGATGTGAGAGAGACATGTTGACTGGTTGCCACCCACACATCCCCAAACTGCAACCGAGGCATGTGCCCTTAGCAGGAACTGAACCCGGGACTCTCTGGTCTGCGGGCCGACACTCTAACCACTGAGAAACCAGGGCCCATTACTTTTTAAAATTATGAATTAAAAAATACATATTTTCAGTCTTTTAAAGCTTAAACTTCCTCATGGTTTAGTTGTTAGAACATATTGATTAGGATATGTATGTAGCCAAATAAATATTTGAATAAAGGAGAAAAATAGTAAGATATTATAGTTATTATTTTTTTTCCAGGAAGAATTTGTTAAAACAGACTGGTGCCTAAGCTCAAATGTCTTTTTTGTTTTGTTTCTTAAAAAAAAAAATTAAATGAACTTATTTTTTTTTATTAGAATCTTGTGCTTTTAACATGTAAATTAGATAGACAGAACATGTATAAAAATTACTAGGGTTTTAAGTATATCTTACTTTATTAGCCATTTAAAAGCTAGTGCTTTATTTTAATAGCTGTTCAGTATAGAAGAGGTTGGTGTAGTGACCAGCCTTGTACCTATTCACCAGTGCATATGACCCTGTTGTCTCAGGCCAACAAAAGCTGTTTTTAATGCTGACCATTTAAATATAGGTATGGATAGCTGTGCTACTCCTTGCTTACCAGAGTGGTACAGGTGAATCTTGTGAATTAGAGAGATTTCTCACACATGCAGAGACGTGAACGTCTGAATGTTATGAAACTTCTGTGGCTGGTAAAGAATCGTAAGCAGGGGTATCTTTGGAGTGCTCAGTTTAAGGTCAGTAATGCATGATTGCTTACGTAGTTGTAGCCAGTGAGATTTTTCTTGATACACTGTTTTCTCAATACAGTTTGAAACAGTTTAAAAGATTTCTTACTTTGGCCTTATTAGAATTCAAACAAAAAATAATGTTAAGTGCTGTGTGTGGCTGTCCACTGTAACAAGGAAGATGTTAGGGAGACATTGTATGTGCCTGGAGCCAGTGGGAATTGAGAATCTTGGCTTGTGTTTCTCACTTTCCTTTTGACTTGTGTGATCACTTACATTATCTGTTCCTGCTGAATGCTGCTATAATAAACTGACAAGGGGCATGGCTTGTTCTGATTTGCCATTCTACTTGAAATAATTAGCTAAGGCTTAAAAAATATCTTTTGGAATTACTAGAGATCTGAAGTTGACCCTGTAAGAAACTTGACTTGTGTTTCTTTTCTGTAGTATGGTAGCTCAGTTGGTTTTGCACGTGTACCTCTTTCAGGCAGTCAGCAAGAAGGAAATGTTCTTTGCCATACTTTGAAATTCTTTTACGAGCTACACCATTGCAGTTATTTTATGGGTCTGGAATTTTGTATGAAAGAGAAGCTGTTGAACCATTTTGATATATATTGAAAGCAACTTCATTGTAATTGTCTTTAGTAGCATTAAGACAGCAACTTTTCCAGCAGTAACATTTCTAAAAGTATGAATTATCCATTCAGTAACTGGTGGTTGGTTTGGTCTGGGAGGAAGGAGAGAGGTTGTGCTGTTCTTAGCTGAGTTTCCTTCATCTATCTATTTTTGCCTCTGATTCAAGCTTCTGGAGTCATAAGACAGGAGGTGGCAGTGTGGTAGCAGTGACCAAGGGGTAGGATTGGCATTTTTAGTTAGGATCTCTGCCCTGTAAATCTGATGTTTAAAAATTGGCTTGGACTGTCAAGGTTTTGCTTGAAAGCTGGTGGCAAACATGGTTTTTCAGTGCTCTATTAAAATTGAGGGTATAATTTCTCATGGTCTTAAATCACTGTTTGGCAAGTGTTTAGGATTGGTAAATAAACACTGTTATAACTTTTAATATACTATGTGGATTTTGTTGCCCTGAAGGGGGAACACAACGTACATCAATTTTGTATTTTAGAAAATTATCCTTAGACCATTTCACTTGATTAGGAAATAGTTTGAAATTATGATAGAACTATTCTTTGAGGATTGTAATTGAACTATAAGCTGAAGGAGGTATAAATCCTTTAAATATCGGGCATTACCACTTAATTGCTTAGGAAGTCGATTCATAACGAACCACTGCAAAACTAGCAGCTCAAAGCAGCAACAAGTTATTCTTTCTCATGACTGTGGGTCTGCTAGGTGGTTGGTTCTGTTCCACTTGGTGTCATTTTGGGTCATTCAGTAAGCTGGGCAAAAAGGTCCAAGAAAGCTTCACTCACATGTTTGGCCTCTTAGTGCTTGTCCTCCTGACCTTTCTCCACATGGCGTCTCATTTCTTGGTAGTGACTTGTAGCTGGCTACCCCATGCAAAAGCAGAAGCTGCTTGGCCTCGTAAAGGGTTGGTTCTGAACCAGCACACTGTTACCACTACCCCATTCTATTGATCAAAGCAAGTCACAAGGCCAGCAGAGATTCACAGGAAATAGACTCTACCTCTTTTTTTTTTTATATCCTCACCCAAGGACATTTTTCCATTGTTTGTACAGATAGAGTGGGAGGGAGGGAGAGGAAGAGAGAGAGAAACATCGACGTGAAAGGGACACATCGAGTGGCTGCCACCCGCACGACCAACCAGGGCTGGGGACAAACTGCAACCGAGGTACGTGCCCTTAGCGGGAACCGAACCCGGGCCTCTCCGGACCACAGGCCGACGCTTTTTTTTTTTTTTTTTTTAATTCTCACCCGAGGATATTTTTCCATTTTTTGTACAGATAGAGTGGGAGGGAGAGAGAGGAAGGGAGAGACAGACAGAAACATCGACGTGAAGGGACACATCGAGTGGCTGCCACCCGCATGACCAACCAGGGCCGGAAACAAACTGCAACTGAAGTATGTTCCCTTAGCGGGAACCGAACCCGGGTCTCTCCAGACCGCAGGCCGACGCTCTAACCGCTGAGCCAAACTGGCCAGGGCAATTAAATTTTTTTTTTTTTTTTTTGGTATGTGCCCCTAGCGGGAACTGAACCCATGACTCTCTGGTCCGCAGGCCAACACTCCAACCACTGAGCCAAACCGGCCAGGGCAAATGCTTTTTTTTTTTTTTTTTTTTTTATCCTCACCCGAGGACATTTTTCCAATTTTTGTACAGATAGAGTGGGAGGGAGAGAGAGGAAGGGAGAGAGAGAGAGAAACATCGACGTGAAGGGACACATCGAGTGGCTGCCACCCGCACGACCAACCAGGGCCGGGGACAAACTGCAACCGAGGTACATGCCCTTAGCGGAACCGAACCCGGGTCTCTCCGGACCGCAGGCGGACGCTCTAACCGCTGAGCCAAACCGGCTAGGGCCAGGCCGACGCTTTAACCGCTGAGCCAAACCGGCCAGGGCTAGACTCTACCTCTTTAAAAAAAAAAAATTTAAAAATGTTACCCTAGGACATGTTTTCATTGATTTTTAGAGAGGAAGAGAGAGAGACAGACAGACAGAGACAGATAGACATTGATGTGAGAGAAAAACATCAATCAATTGCCTTTTGTCTGCAGTTTGGGAATTGAATCCACAATCTGGGTATGTGCTCTGATTGGGAATGGAACCTGAAACTTTTTGGTGCATGGGATGACGCTCCAACCAACTGAGCCACCCAGCCAGAGCTAGCCTCTACCTCTTTTTTTTTTTAAATAGCATTTTAATAATTAAAAAATATATTATTTCTTTATTGATGTTAGAGAGGGAAAGGGAGAGGGAGAGATAGAAACCTCAATGAGAGAGACATTGATTGGCTACCTCCTTCATGCCCCCCACTGGGGATTTGCCCCACAACCTGGGCATGTGTCCTGACCAGGAATCAAACCAGCAACCTCTTGGTGCATGGGTCGACCCTTAACCACTGAGCCATACTAGCTGGGCCAGCCTCTACCTCTTGATGGTGGAGTGGTGTGCCATGTGCAGAGAAGGAGAAGTTGATGGTGGCTGTCTTTGTAGATTATCTTTTATCAAATGAAGAATTAGAGACTTCAAAATGCTTGGAACATAAAATATCTGAAAATTGCATTTAGCACTAGAAATGGGGAGCCAATACCCATTGTAATATCCTGGCAAGAAATAATGGTGTTTGCTTTGGAGGTGATAAGTAGTGGTCAGTCTCTGTATATTTCTAAGAAACAGCTAATAGGAATTGCTGATGGATTAGATGAGGAGTATGAGAAGAGTTAAAGATGACAAGATTTTTTTTGGCCAGAACAATTGGGTCGAAGGTTTTGCCATTTACCAAAATGGAGAGCATTGGGGGAAGAACAAATTTTGGGTAGAAATCAGGAGCTTTATTTTTGGCATAGTATATTTCTGGTACTTACTGGAAATTAGAAATCTAAGTGAAGAAGTTGAGTAGGTAACAATGTTGTTTACGGGAAGGTAGGAAAGTGGAGGTAAAATAAGGGGCCTCAGGCCTGGCTCAATGGCTCAGTTGGTTGGAGTGTCATATGGATGCACCAGGGTTGCGGGTTTGATCCGAGGTGAGGGCGCATACAGGAGTCAATGGATGAATGCATAAATAAGTGGAACAACAAAGTGATATTTCTTTCTTTCCCGCTTCCTCTCTCTCTAAAGTCAATAAGTAAATTAAAAAAGGGGAGGGGGGGCGGGCTTTGTTAGCTTGTGGTATTCGAAATCATGCAGTTGAACAAGATCTCCAAGGTACTGAGCCTGGGGCTCTAGGAAGAAGGAGGGACCAACAAAGGAGAGTGAACAAAGCCAGTGAGGTAGAGGAAAGCAGAGTGAACTGTCCCTGGGAGATAAGTAAAGAAAGCCTGTGGAGAAGGATGGTGTCTCGGTAGCATGCCCTGAGGGTCTGTGGTATAAGTGAAGAAGCTACTGGAGGTGGTCTTCGGTCTCAGCCTTCTGGCTTTGCAGAAAGTGATTTATGAATTTTGGAACAACCTGGAATGTAGCCTTTCTTCCAGAATTCATTTACTAAGACATTAGTTAATTTTCTTATTTTATAGAAACATCTGTGAGTGTGTTCTACTTATAAACTGCTGAGATGGAAGAGTCTAAGTTTAGTAGATTCTCTTGTTGAGTGAACAAGACTTGTTTGTGAAAGTAGACCTACCCTCTGATGTCTGTTTCAACACTTCTGACCACTGTGATTCTATTTTCTTATGGACAATCCATTCTGTTTTTTATTAATTTCCATTTGGAGAATCTTCTGAATCTGTCTAGGTTCTAAAACAGTGTAGACCAAGTCCAGTGCTTCTATGTGGTTGTCTAAATACTTGATGCTTTGACAAGCAGAGGTTGAAACTATTGGCCAGAACACTTACGGATATCACAGGCTAGGTTTAAAATACTTTAATCACTTTATTTTAGGACCCTGGAATAAGGAAAGTATTCCTTTTATTTATAAAATGTTAGCTATAAGAAATACAAGAAACCTTTTGTAAGTACCTTAAATTCCCTCATTTTTGCATATTTAAAAATCTGGTTCTTTTTTTTTCTCCCAATCCTCACCCGAGGACATTTTTTTTTTCTATCTTTAGATAGGGTGGGAGGGAGGGAGGGAGAGAGAGAAACATCAATGTGAGAGGGACACATGGACTGGTTGCCTCCCGCATGACCTCGACCAGGGCTGGGGATGAACCGCAACCGAAGTATGTGTCCTTGACTGGACTTATTGGTCCATGGGCCGATGCTCTAACCACTGAGCAAACTGGCCAGGACAAAAATCTGGTTCTTGACAAAGTAGCCAACTCCTCAAATTATGAATTCTGTCTTTTGCTACAATAGACGCCAACACTAGGTGATGCGATAGATATTCTGAAGCAGAATAAGTCTTTTTTAAAAAAGATTGTTCATGTCTATGCAAGTCTTTTGATCAATAGAATACTACTTTGAAAATATGTTAAACACTAATTTAAAAATAAGATCGCATAATAGATTTTTTTAGTGGTATTAGTTACTTTACCAAATGATTCTCCATAAAGCCCTGGGAGAAGAAGTGACTTGCCCAAGGCACCGCAGGTGATTGGTGGAACCCATTTCCAGGTTCATGACTCTGCCCTGCCTCATTCCTCCCATTTAAGTTGTCAGATCCTCAAAGTAGCTTACACAGCAGCCTGATCATGTTTGCAATGGCAAGTCAGAGCAGAGATGTCCTGTTTCTTGCTTTCTCCAAAGAAAAAATCTTGTTTGGCTTCTTTGAAGGGTTGATTTATTATCTTCCTGTAGGAAAAAAGACAGGTACAGGTAGTCTGAAATCTGGGGCTTACTATGAAATAAAATAGCTGGACAGCCTGTATTAAGACAGAAAATGAGACTACTTTTTCCTTTATTTATATATATATTTTTTTTATTTAAAAAAACAATTTTTTTTAATCCTCACCTGAGGACATTTTTCCATTTTTTTGTTCAGATAGAGTGGGACGGAGGGAGAGGAAGAGAGAGAGAGAGAGAGAGAGGGAGAAACATCAATGTGAAAGGGACACATCAAGTGGCTGCCACCTGCACAACCAACCAGGGCCAGGGACAAACTGCAACCGAGGTATGTGTTCTTAGCGGGAACTGAACCCGGGTCTCTCTGGACCGCAGGCCGATGCTCTAACCGCTGAGCCAAACCGGCCAGGGCTATTTATATAAATTTTTTAAATCTTTTTTTTTTTTTTTTGCATACTGCTATTGAGTACATAAAATAAAATATGTGTATGGGAATATGGTCTTGACAGAGTAATCATAATAGAAAATGAGGTGATCTACTGGTATAGACTACTTTTCCTTTAAGGTAATAAATGAATTACAGAGACGTCGGAGGGGCCTAAGGACATGTGAGAACAGAGGGCGATCAGGAGGTAGATGCTGTAGCTTTAGCGCAGGCAGGTGATTAGGACTTATGGGATGTGTTTGAGATTACAGAAGAGGTAGCAGTGTCCAGAGTGGAGTCCTTGGTGCCTAGTTGTCCCAGTTTGCTACCAAGATTAGCAGGATCCTGGCTTGCAGGAGGAAGTCTCTTAATAGTGGAATATTGTTTTTGTTGTTTTGTATTTCTTTTTATCCTCACCCGAGGACATTTTTGTATTCATCTTCAGGTAGAGTGGGAGGGAGAGAGGGAGGAAGAGAGAGAGAGAAAGAAACATCGATGTGAGAGAGACACATTGACTGACTGCCACCCACACAACCCCAACTGGGCGGGGACAAACTGCAACCGAGGAACGTGCCCTTAGCGGGAACTGAACCTCGGTCTCTCTGGTTCGGGGGCGGATGCTTTAGCCGCTGAGCCAAACCAGCCAGGGCAATCGTGGAATATTGTTAAGGAGTAAGAGAGAGTAGGAAGGAGAGGTTCTGTTAAAACCTCTTGATTAGGAGCCCTGATACTTGCCTCATGTGCCTTTGCTGAACTGAAGGGTATCGCCAGAAAGATATGGGATATGAGGTCTTAGATCTGGGTTTGAATCCCAGTTCCACTTTCTAAATGCTCGGTGTTTAAGGATGAGGAAATCAAGGTCTGGGGAGGTTAGAATGGAAATGATGCCCCATAGGTTTCTGGGTACATTGTGGTAAAGCATCAATACATTATCACTCAGTTGTCACTCCAGTGGCAGGGGTTGTATTTTCTCTCTTGAGATTTGAATGCAAAGGCTGGAAGTAGATTGATTCTATTTGGTGGTAATAGAAATATGAAAAATCTTTGTTCTGATTTGGGATGTGGACTGATATAAGTAGAAATCTGTGAGTAGTGTCTTTATGTTTTTATTTTCACTGGGCATGTATTAACTTTTAAAAAATGTAAGGCATAACCTAGATACAATAGAGTGTAGAAGTATTAAGTAAACATCTTAATACGTTTTTACATATGTATACATTCAAATTAGTTCAAACAGCATGAAGTAAAATGTGAACATACTTGTTTTACAATCCTCCCTATGCCCATATATTTCCTAGATCTTACAACTGGTAACTTGGTGTATTATTTTTCAGAAATTCTTTGCGTGTATCCACAAATACTTAAAAGTCTTCATTGATTTTTAATTTTTTTTTTTTTTTTTTTATCCTCACCCGAGGACACTTTTTGCATTCATCTTCAGATAGAGTGAGAGGGAGAGAGGGAGGAAGAGAGAGAGGGAAACATTGACATGAGAGAGACACATCAACTGGCTGCCACCTACACAACCCCAACCGTAACTGGGGACAGACTGCAACCGAGGTAAGTGCTCTTAGTGGGAACTGAACCTGGGACTCTTTGGTCCACAGGCCGACGCTCTAACCGCTGAGCCAAACCCAAACTGGCCAGGGCTCTTCATTGATTTTTAGAGAGAGGAAGAAAGAGAGAGATAGAAACATCGATGTGAGAGAGAAACATTGGTCGGCTGCCTCCTGCATGCCCCTCCACTGGGGATTGAACCCATAAGCCGGGCATGCACCCTGACTGGGAATCGAACTGGGACCTCTCAGTGCATGGGACGGTGCTCAGTCCCCTGAGCCAATTTAATAATGACATCAATCTGTTTGTATAATTTTTGCTTGTACTCAAGTATGCATCCCGAAGAATTTCAGCATTGGTACAATTTAACAGTTGCATTATTCAGCATAGGTGTGCAACAGTTTAACTGTTCTTTTCATAGTAATTTTACTTGAGCATATTTATATTAATATTATAGGATTCCAAGGTAATTTCTTAGACTGGGACTTGCTAGGTCAAAAGACCTGCACATTTCAATTTGAGAGTGCTCTGCCCCAAACACCAAGTTACCTGTGTTAACATGGTTAGTCATAATTCCACAAATGAGCTGTTTTCAGTGAAGCGTGCAGTGAGACAGTTTGGTTAAAAACTGTCTTTTCAAGCATGGAGACTATGTCACTCTCGGAACCTCTTACTCTTTCTCCCATGGATGTTGTGCTAACTCTGACAAATTTAGGTCCCGATTCATTTGTGCCCCTTATATGTAAAAATTAAGTCAAAAGCTGCAAAGTTTGCCGGGCTGGTGTGGCTCAGTGGTTGAGCATCAACCCATGCACCAGGAGGTTGCCGGTTTGATTCCCAGTCAGGGCACATGCCCGGGTTATAGGCCAAATCCCTAGTGGGGGCGTGTAGGAGGCGGCCGATGGATGTTCTCTCTCATCTTGATCATCGATGTTTCTCTCTCTCTCCTTCTCCCTTCTCGCTCTCAAATCAATTAAAGGAAAAGCTACAGAGTTTTAGTTTTGATAATTTCTACCTCCAATACGTAGGGCTTATGTTCTCCTATACTTAGCACCTTGAATTTTGGATCTTACCTCAGAAACTAACAGTATTTGTTTGCACTGGGAACTTAACTGAATTATGCTTTGAGGTTAAATTTGATCAAAAATTAGTTTCTAAAACAGTGCTGCTCAGCTTGCCATATAGCTGGGCAGATGATGATCAGAGAGTGTAATTAAGAGAAACTGTGATGTTGTTAAAACTGAGAAGTGATTGAGTTCTCCCCAGTGGTCTCCAAATGTCTGTTTAAAAAACAAAGCCAGGCCCTGGCCAGTTTGGCTCAGCGGTTGGAGCGTCGGCCTGCGGTCCAGAGAGACCCGGGTTCAGTTCCCGTTAAGGGCACGTACCTCGGTTGCAGTTTGTCCCCGGCCCTGGTTGGGTTGTGTGGGTGGCAGCCTCTCAATGTGTCCCTTTCACATTGATGTTTCTCCCTCTCTCTCTCCCCTCTGCTCTATCTGAACAAAAAATGGGAAAAAAAAAAAAAAAAAATTCAGCCCTGGCCAGTTTGGCTCAGCGGTTGAGCATCAGCCTGCAGACCAGAGAGTCCTGGGTTCAGTTCCTGCTAGGGGCACGTACCACAAAATAAATAAATAAATAAATAAAAAAAATAAAAAAGAAAGTCAGCTGTTCTTGCAAAAATAAAGAAGCTCTTGCCTTTTCTTTGGAGAGAGAAGTGTGGTTCAAAATTGTAATTTCCATATTTTGGGGGGTGCTCGTTTACCCATTTCTGCATTTTTTTCAAGTTTTAGAAATTAGTTCATTTCCTATGGCTTATTTAAGTTTCAGTTTAACAAGCATGGATTGACTATTTGGGTTCCTAGTCCCTTTCTTCCAGGTTTCAGGAGCTAGAAGAATAAGATACTTGTTCTGAAGAAGTACACGGGGTATAGAGGCTTTCACTTTGTTCTGTCTCCATCCCTGGGCGATATTATCTTCAACATTCACAGTGGCTCACTGGTACTGGTGCAGTGATCACAAAGGTGGATTAATATCTCTGCAGGTAAAGAGAAATTGCAAATGTGGCGTGGGGTACATGGTATGCCCCAGAACACAGTAGTGGTATCAGGCTTGGCTGGTGCTGATAAGCCAGCCAGGGATGGGTTCAGAGAGGGATGTGTAGGCAAGCTGAGCTGACCCTGTGCATTGGGGATGGAGAAGGCAGAAGGGACGGCAGGAGCCAAGGCATGTAAGTGAAATATCCTGGTGTGTGCAGGGGAACCGCAAACTGGGATTAGAGAGGCTCAACTGTGAGAGGACGGGGGCTGAGGCTGAGCCTGGAGGGGCAGCAGCAAGAGCAGCCTGTGTGCTTGAGAAGTGACTAGACATGTGTCTTATTCTGATTCTCCATGTGTTTCACTTCAGGGGCTCAGTCCATTTAATTTAGCAAATGGTTATGTGGGATGATCATGCAAGATTTCATGCCTAGGTTAACTTTGGGATCGGCTCACCCGATCATGTTGAACTGCTTTTTTTTTGTTAATCCTCACCCGAGGATATTTTTCCATTGATTTTTAGAAAGAGTGGAAGGGAAGGAGAGAGAGAGGAACATCGATGTGAGAGAAACACATCAATTGGTTTGCCTCCTGCATGGCTGGGGATGAACTTGCATCCCAGATATGTGCCCTTAACCAGGAATCGAACCTGTGACTCTTCGGTCTGTGGGCCGATGCTTTTAACTGCTGAGCCAAACCAGCCAGGGCATGTGTTGAACTGCTTTTATCTCTTAAGTGCTTCATGAGAATGGCTGTGCCCCAAAAATATCCCATGGGGTTTAGAGCTGTCTCTAGGATACCCTCTGACAGGGTAATTACGGTAAACTGTGCTAGGACTAAGGAATCCTGTAGTGAGGCTGACTGAGGCTATGTTTTTTGTTTGTTTTAGGGTCAGCTATGAGAAGACAATCATCAGTTGTGATGATGAAAGCACCTTGTATTATTTGTTTTTTATTACGGTGTCTCAAATGATGTAACGAACCTTTGGAGAAAACAGGCAGACATGTCTGTGTGCACACACTGTTATCAGCAGAATTGGGGGCAGCAGTACCTGCAGCACAGGATAGGGAGGGCCAGTGGAATCTTGCCTGGAATTATAAAGACTTCAGTTGTTCAGCTCTGTGGTCCTGGGCAAACTGATTAAACTCTCTGAGCCTCTCAGTTTATCTGTAAATATGGGCCATAAAACCTATTGTACAAGGTTGTTGGGAGCTAAATGATAATGTTTGGAAAGAACTTCTTGAAGTATCTGCAACCTGTGTAGTTGTCTCATATTAATAAGCTTGTGTATTTAAATGTGACAGTTGGAGATAAGTATGTCTACTCCTGTATAAACCCATGGTTTGTCTCATATGTTCAGATACGTAGGAATGTTTCACAGTTCTTTGTGGAATATAGGTTACGTGTTGTGAATAAGTTAAGAGTTTGTACTTTATGTTTAGATGTGTTTGTCTTAGGATTTCTAAAATGGGTCTAGTTTTGAAATTATCTTGAGAGATCATCCTGTTAAAAAAAAAAAAAGGACTAAGATAAAGAATTCCTGTTAATTTTGGAGGTAGACAACATAATATAAAACTGTACAGATGGTAAGAAGTGGCAGTTCAGAAGGGGATATCTTACAAGTCAATCTACTCAGGAAAAGATACATAATCTTACTAGTTACTAGAAAAATGCCAATTGGGAAAAGTGAACAAGATTGATACTATCTGATGTTGGCAAGAATGTGGAGGAATGGACACTTAGACAGCTAGAGAGTAGATTGTCAAGACTTCTTGGTATGCCTGTAAAAGGCAGCATCTGTTAGAACTTAAGGTGTGAATACCCTTCAAGTGCCGTAGAAAACAACTCAGTCCTCATGGAAAGAGCTTCGTATCACCAGACAGGACTTTGTAAAAAGGTCTCTGGGTAGGAGTCCATAATACACACAGATAAACTTGTAGGTTTTATTACATCGCTCATTACATTTTAACAGGTATTATACAGATAACCTAGAACTTTCACCATTGTCTACTTTCCAAGCAAAGGGCACTCCTAGCCTTAATTTGACTGGGACATTTTGCAGGACATTTTTGACCTTTAGAAGGTAGGTTTTTGGCCCTGGCCAGTGTGGCTCAGCTGGTCATCTCATACATTGAGTGGTCGCTGGTCAGGGCACATGCCTGGGTTGTGCAGGCTAGATCATGCAGGAGACGGCGGATGGATGTTTCTCCCATTGATGTTTCTCTCTCTTTCCCTCTCCCTTCCTCTCTCTCTGAAATCAGTTAAAACACAGTTTTAAAAACTTAAAAAAAAAAAAAAGAAAAGATTTTTGAAAAGGAGGAAGCTATCTAGAACCCATTCTCATCTTTCACTTTTTTTTCCCCCTTAAAAGTCATGTTAAATGATTTCTGACTTTTAGGCACGTTTAATGTTTTTCTTCTCGCAATTTCTATTATGAAGAAAACGTACCCTATTTTGACAAACTGTACTATTGTAGATTGGCAGTTATAAAGAATGCTACTGACCCCTGGCCAGTTTGGCTCAGCAGTTAGAGCGTCAGCCTGCGGTCCAGAGAGACCCAGGTTTGGTTCCTGCTAAGGGCACGTACCTTGGTTGTAGTTTGACCCCCGCCCTGGTTTGGTCATGTGGGTGGCAGCCATTCGATGTGTCCCTTTCATGTCAATGTTTCTCTCTCTCTCTCTTTTTCTCTCCCTCCCACTCTATCTGAACAAAAAATAGAAAAATGTCCTCGGGTGAGGATAAAAGAAAAAGAATGCTATTGAGTTATATGCACTGACGTGGGAAGAACCAATTGAAAAGCAAGTTATCGGATAACTCTTTAAACAGACAGGCATTTGGGGAAAACCCCCTTTCAGATGCACATGTCTGTTTAAAAACAGAAAAAGGTCTGGCCCAGGAAGAGAGTGGTTAACCTCTGCAAAAGGGAACTGACTGAGGAAGGAAGAGGCTAATAGGAGATTTTTGGTTTTATACCCTATTGTAATGGTTCTCAACCTTTAGTTTGACCCTTTGACACTTAAAAACTGAGGACTCCCAAAGAGCTTTTGTTTGTTTTCATTTATTGATATATGCTTCACTAGCAATTAACTAAATAACGTTTAGCCCTGGCCAGGCAGCTTAGTTAGTTGGAGTGTTGTCCTGTACATTAAAAGGTTGTGGGTCTGGTTCTCCAGTTGGAGCATGTATGGGAGGTAACCGATCGATGTTTCTCTCACATCAGTGTTCCCCCCTCCCCCAAGAATCAAGTTAAAGAAAAACAACAGCCCTGGCTGGTTTGGCTCAGCTGTTGGAGCTCAGCTGTTGGAGTGTTGGCCTGCGGTCCGGAGAGACCCAGGTTCGGTTCCCACTGTGGGCACGTACCTCAGTTGCACTTTGTCCCCAGCCCTGGTTGGGTTGTGTGGGTGGCAACCACTCAATGTGTTCCTTTCACTTCGATGTTTCTCTCTCTCCCTCTCCCACTCTATCTGAACAAAATATCGAAAAAATGTCCTTGGGTGAGGATAACAACAACAACAACAAAAAAGCATATCCTGGAGTGAGAATTAAAAAAAAAAAAATGTTTAAAATTATTTTAAAATAAATAACTACAATAAAACTCATTTCATGTTAACATAAAATTTTTGTAAAAAAACAAAAAACAAAAACGAAATAAAACAAAACCAAGGAAACCTAAAACAAAAACAAAAATCAGAAAAGTGGAATTGTTTTATGTTTTTGCAAATTTCTTTAACGTTTGGCCAAAAAGACAGCTGAATCCTCATAAGTAATTGTGTGTTCAGTCTGTTGTGATATATTGTTTTGGTTGAAGTATGTGGAAAAAATCCAGCCTCACTTAGGTATATAGTTAGAAAAGGAAAGGATTATTTTAATAGCCTTTTTAGATAGTTGTGGATATTCTTTGTTTTGACACCAAAACTGGACAAGTAGTAGTTTTTAAAAGGTTGGCTGAAATGTGGAATCTGAAATCATATCTGAATTTTCTTGTATTCGGTTACATTAAAATCCATTGGTCTCTCTTGCACTTTGAATGGTTCTTTTATAAGTATTGGGAAGCTGTCAAAGCTCATGATGGTAGGTAAGTTTGCCAAAATTCTGGTTTTTACTTAAAAGCTCAAATTTAGTAATTGGCAACACATATTGTTAGTTTTTCTAGAAGTGACTGGTTGACTTTATTCTCTTTTGAGCAAATATCCACCAGCTACTCAGGATTAAATAACCACACTGTATCTCTAGCTATTTCAAGTAAAAATGGTGCCGTATGAAAAAAGTGGTGGGTCCAATCTTGCGGTTCCAACAGCTGCACGGCGCTCTTACTCAGACAACCACAGTGGGTAGCAGGAGTGCTTTATGCACATTGCCCTTTTCTTTTGTCTTTTCTGTTGATCCTCACCTCAGGATATGTTTTCATTGATTTTTAGAGAGAATGGAAGGGAGGGAGTGGGAGAGAGAGAAAGAGACAGACATCAGTGTGAGAGAGAGACACCGATTGGTTGCCTCCTACACGACCCCGATGGGGACTGGGATTGAACCCACACCCCAGGTATATACCCTTGACTGGAACCGAACACGAGACCCTTTGGTCCACAGGCCAATGCTCTAACTGATGAGCCAAACTGGCCAGGGCCATACTGCCCTTTTATTCACATAGATGTTAACAAGGTATGTGTACTCAAGGATTATTTAAGAAAATACTTTTTACTGCTTCATCTAGGACATTTAAAAATGAAAGTTGGATTATATTTTACTTCAGGTGAAGAATGCAGTGACTTCTACAGCTTAGTGTAACTGCCAGGATTTATTTATGCTCAGGTGCCTCAGATTACCCACCATTGCGTTTACAGCATCAGTGTAAATGTCAACACAATGAAGCAGGCAAATAACAACTTGCCTTAGTATAAAAACAATTTTGACTTCTTGGACCTCTTGGAAAGTGTTTCAGAGACCCCCAGAAGCCCACATACTTTACATCAACAATTGCTGCTTTACACTAATGTGACGTTTGAAATGAGTTGGATTAGGTATTCCTGTGAATATATATTGACATCATAATACAACAGGTGGCAAGAACAAGTGAGGATTTCATGTAACTTCATGGTATGTTAGCCCTGATAGGGAATTTTACATAGTCAGTTTGTGAAAGACAGGTGTGGGAAGAGAAAAAAAACCAAAAGGAAAAGGTAAGAAACTAACCACAAAGGAAGAATCTAGGTATATGAAAGATGAAATATTTAAATAGCACTTAAAACAAACCCACATGGGCAAAATGACGAGAATTGGATTATTTGGGCACCAAAGCCCATGGTACCCGTTGACAGGTCTTGCTTAAGGAAATGAACAGCCTTCAGTGTGTTGTTACTTGTAAAACGCTAAAGAGATCTAATTAGATTCTCAGGACACCATTGAAATTTCTCTCAAGGATATAGATATTTTGAGGCTATAAGCTTGCTTTCGGTGACTTGCTCTATTTGTAAGGATGGCCACATGATGAGTCCTATCTCTGATGTATTTCAGCCAGCTTTTCTTGCCCTTCGTAACTGTTGTTCAACTGGAGAAAATGACTACTTTTGTTTCCATCACAAAAGAGATACTTTTCTTGTCTTAGACAATAATTTCTTTTTTCCTTCAAGAATTATAATACAGCATTTATCTTTCATGGTATTTCACCAAGTCTTTTCCATTCTGTATATATATTTTTTTCTGGCGTGAAAAAGCTTGGTAGCTTGCTAGTGTGTTTTCTTTTTCAGATGATTCTGTTTTGCTGATCTTGGATCCTAGCAGTTCTTAAACTGAACAAATTTGAGTATTAACTACATGCCAAGGTACTACTTTAGGTTCTTGGGAAGACAAGAACATATTCTCATAAAGCTTAGGGTCTAGGACTGTGCTGTCCACTAGGGTGGCCACTGGCCACATGTGGCTGTCAGGAAACTGAAATGTGACTGGTCCATCTTGTGATGTGGTGTGTGCATAAACTACACTGCATTTTGAAGGCTTAGTTCAAAAAGAGAATATGACATATCTCAAATTGTATATTAATTTTTCTCTATTACTTGAATTGGGTACTGGGAATTTAACCTTATGTATGTGGCCTGCATTTGTGGCTTTTCTGTTTCTGTTGGACAGCACTGATTTACAGCGAAGTAGACCACATATACACAATGTGAGGCACGTTCATGGCTACAGAGAAAACTAAGGGTAAGGAGGAATGGGAAGAATTGGCAGGGGCTTGGGTGTGGTTACTTCCTATGGGGTGTTCACAAAAAAGCCTCACCAATGATGAGCAGGTAGGTGTCCAGGGGAAGAGTGACTTGGGGAAGGGGAGCAGCAAGCCCAGGAACACCGAAATTGTGTGTGCTGACTGCTTTTCTGGTCAACTAGGAGGGCGTGGTGGCCGGGTTAGAGCAGCAGCAGGAGGGCTGTGGGAGGTGAGCATGCATGCTGGTGGGTAGGAATGGAATGAGGAAACCAGGGAAGGGCTGTTAGAAGGGACAATTCTCTTGAAGTTTAGGGAACTCTCTGCTGAGACTAGACCATGTTGGGTGGAGTGGTATCAGGGAGGCCAGTGAGGAGGAAATTGCAGTTATACAGGTCAGTGATGGAGGTGGTAGTACCAGGGCTATTGAGGTGGAGATGGTGGCAGTGGTGATGAATGGAGAGAATCTTCAATTTTGAAGATGGAGCCAGTAGCGGATATGGAGGGGCTGGGTGTAGAGAGTGTTGGAGAAACCAAGGATGCCTTGACAGTTTATGGAGCAAGCCACTGAAAGGATGACATTTCCACTAATTGTGATGAATAAGATTGTAGGAGCAGCATGATAAGGGAGGAGAAGACAATGAATTCAGTTTGGCCAGATTATGTGGAGATGCCTATTAGACCTGTGGAGATAGGACAGTGAATACACAGTAAGTGAAGGAAGAGTTGGGGGAGGGGGCCAAGGGGACGCTGGGGAGGTGAGGGGGAACCAGTGATGGAGTCTAAGGAACAAGCCCATGAGGTAGAAGGAGTGTCTTGAGAGAAGCACCCAGAGGTCTTTGTGAAAGAGCGTCAGTAGGAAGAGTTATCAGTTGTGACAATTCATGTAGAATAGGAAGAGGGTGATCACCATCACTGGTATCCTGACAAGTGCAGTTTTGATGGAGCAGTAGAGCTGAAACCTTGAATAGGGAGGATTTGTGAAAGACTGGATGGATAGATGGAGAGGAGGTAGGGACAGTGAACGTGGATAGTAGTTTGCTGTAAAGACATCAGAGAAATGGGATGGTAGTTGGAGTGGTTGTGGTTTAAATATTTTTTATTTCAACTTACAGGAAAGTTTTAAAAACAGTATAGATTATTCATATACGCTTCATCCATTTCCCCCAAATGTTCATTTTGACCTCTATTTTTTCTGGAACATTTAAGAATACATTGCAGAATGCCATTTACTGCTAAATATTTTGGTGTGTGTTTTCTAAATAGAAGGATATTCTATTCCATGAACACAGTAAAATGATCAAAATAAAGTATATTGATACAGATGTATTCAAATTTTGCCTGTTGTCCCACTAATGTCCTTTTTCCGATCCTGGATCCAATCCCACATACATCATGCATTGAGTTAGGATGTTTCTTTGGTTTCTTTTAATCTGGGACAATACCTTAGTCTTTTGTGTGTCTTTCATAACCTCCATGTTTTTGAGGAGTATAAACTAGTTATTTTGTACAATGTCTCATATGAGTTGGTGTGATGTCTCTCCATGGTTAAAATCGGGTTATGTACTTTTGTTGGAATACCGCAGAAGTGATGATGTCTTTGGTGCCCCACCCCAGGAGGCTCGAGGTGTTGATTTTGTTCCAGTAGTGAAGGTGTTAACCTTGGTCAATGGGTTAATTCTCCTTTGTATTAAGAAGCTTGAGAGGGATATTTTGAAACAATGTGAAGATCTGGTCTCATTGTACTTTCGCTAATCTACGCCTTCATTGATGATTCTTACCTGAAACCAGAGTGGCTGCCAAATGGTGGGGCTATTTCTGTCACTTCTCCAACACTGATTGGTTGGAATTTACTCTAAGGAAGCGCTTTCTCTTTTCCATTTATTTTGTTGGTTTCTGTTAATGTGGACTCACTGATTCTTAATTTACAGATTATCACATGTTAGTGTCATTTTGTTGCTCGGTCAAAGTGAGGGTTAAGGTGAGAGGCAGGCATTGTAGCATGGTGGTGAACTAAGGTGTGATTCAGCACCCGTGTGACAGTGATTGATACTCTAATGTGCCCAGTATGAGATGAAATCTTTGTATGCTTCCACTGCGTTGTAAATGAGCAGCTTTGTACTTAACTTGGAAACGGACTTTAGCTGCCTAAGTGGAACAGATCTAATATATCTGACTCTCTTCTGGTGGTGTTTTATAACTAGTGAAAATCAGGTCATTCTTCATGTATATGACACATTAAGTTGAAATTTAGATACTTTGCACCTGTAAGTGTGTAATAACTGTTGTCTTCATAGGTAGGTTATTTTTTCCGTACCAGTCTAACTTTGTTTTAGCTCGTGATCAAGCATTTTCCCCAGTCTGTTGCCTGTTGATGCACTAAGTATAGTAAGTGTGAAATCGGTAGAATATCGTTATACGTTTCTCCAGTGTTCCTGTTTCATCTTACTTCTCTTGGCAAGTGCTGTGTACACTGACACAAATCAAATAGAACCTTAAACTATCTTCTTGAGATAATATACTGAGCATAAAACACCCACAGGAATTAAGTAGAACTAGTTTTTTTCCTGTGGTAATTAAAAGGTTGGAAGATTAAAAAAATATGTAGTTAAAGACCAAAATTGAAACCATGAAAATGATTTTTCTCTGTCCCTAAATGTAGTCATTGTATAGTTGATTGTGTTTTGGGGGGAAAGATTTATATACATGTACAAGCATCTATAAATGTATACTTCTTAGAAAAATACTAGCCCAGCCAGTGGCTTAGTGGTTGAGCATCGACCCATGCACCAAGAGGTCGCTGGTTCAATTCCCAGTCAGGGCACATGCCCAGGTTGTGGGCCCAATCCCCAGTGGGGGGGCGTGCAGGAGGCTGCCAATCAATGTTCTCTCTCATCAGTGTTTATCTCTCTCTTTCCCTCTTCCTTCCTCTCTCTCTAAAACCTATAAAGAAAAAAAATTAAGAAGAAAAGAAAAATACTACTTACTCAGTTCTGCCCCTTCCTGTATTGATGTTTCGAAAAGTAGTTGTAAAGGTGCTTTGGAAGCTGGAGGGGAAGAAATTGTGGTAATATAGTAGTTCAATACTGGAGTCTTAATTTAGGAGTAAAGTATGTTTACCCATATATGGGCTGATAATACATTAAACCTTGTTTAAATGTCTTTGTTATTGATAGGATATTGACAGTATGTTAGGTTTCATTATTAATACTCGTTAACAAATTATTCTAATTTTCTGAAAAACTCCAGCATGTGATTTACCCCATCATCAGTAAGGAAAGAAGAAATGTATTTTACAGTGTTTAAACAAATGTTTAAAAAGGACACCAAAAAATGCCCTCAACCTATGAAAACCTCAGAGCAGTCCTTTTATTTTTATTTTATTATTTTTTTAATCCCCACCCAAGGATACTTTTTTCCATTTTTATCTTCAGATAGAGTGGGGTTGGGGGAAAGAGAGAGAATCATCAAAGTGAGAGAGACACATCGATTGTTGCCTCCCGCAGGACCCGGCCAAGGGTCGGGGACTGGACCACAATCCAGGAATGTGCCCTTGAGCAGAATCGTACCTGCAATTTTTTGGTCTGAGGGCCAACGCTCCATTGCTGAGCCAAACTGGCCAGGGCTCCGAGCAGTCTTTTTAAATAGCATCTACATAATATATTATATTAACTGGAACTATTTCCGTACTATAAATTTAATTCTGTTTATTTTTTACTCCCCCCAACTTTCTTGTGTGTGTGTGTGTGTGTGTGTTTATGCTTTTAGCAGCCTTTTATTTTTTCCCAATTTTTATTTATTTTTGTTACAGATGTTTCTCCTTTTCCCCCCCTAGACACCCTCCTCCCCATCCTGCCCTCCAACCCTCAGCATTGTTGTCTATGTCCATTGGTTATGCTACTTTCTTGTGTTTTAAAACTTTCTTTAAAAATCTTTTATTTTATTTTTTAATATTTTAAGGTTTTTTGGGTTTTTTTTTGGTTAATCCTCACCCGAGGATATTTTTCCACTGATATTTTAGATAGACTGGAAGCGGGAGGAAAGGGGGGAGAAACATCGACGTGTAACACATCAATTGGTTGCTTCCAGCATGACCCTGACCAGGGCTGGGATCAAATCTGCAACCCAGGTGCATGCCCTTGACTAGGAATCAAACCCGAGGCCCTTTCATTTTCAGGCCAACGCTCTAACTGCTGAGCCAAACAGGGCAGGGCTTTCTTTTTTTTTCTAATGGTTTTCTTAAACTGCCCCCTTTTGTGTGTGTGTGTGTTCTCAAAATGTTTATTTTTTAAAGCATCCTTAAATTATTTTTCAGTTACAGTTGACATACATTGTAATAGTTTCAGGTGTACAATATCGTAATTAGATATTTGCATACCTTACAAAATGATCACCCTGCTAAATCTAGTACCCATTTGACACCATACATAGTTATTAGTGTTATTGACTCTATTCCCTATGCTGTAAGTTACATCCCCGAGACTACTTTTTTTTTTATCCTCACCCGAGGACATTTTTCCATTTTTTGTTCAATTAGAGTGGGAGGGAGAGAGAGGAACAGAGAGAGAGAGAGAGAGAAACATCGACGTGAAAGGAACACATCGAGTGGCTGCCACCCACATGACCGACCAGGGCCGGGGACAAACTGCAACCGAGGTACATGCCCCTAGCGGGAACCGAACCCGGGTCTCTCAGGACCGCAGGCCGTCGCTCTAACCGCTGAGCCAAACCGGCCAGGGCGAGACTACTTTTATAACTGGCAATTTGTAATGCAGCTTGTTTTTATTTATTTTTTATTTTATTCTTTATCTGTCAGAGGGCAAGGGGATGCTGCTTATTTTTAAAATGAAAAATTTTACAGGAAGATCTTATTAAAATATTCTGGAAAACACTGAAATTTGATTTGTAAGCATAAAGAAAACTTGTTCAACATTTTAAAGAAAAAAATTATTTTTAGTTTTTACATTGTTAACAATGTAAATATTTTAAATTGAACTGAACATTAATAGATTTTTAACATGAAGTACTGGTGTGTTTTCATTGCAGGTGGAAGTCTAAAACTTTTAGTGCACATCAATCAAGTTAATTCTCAATTTATAGACTTCTTTAAAGTAGTAGCTTATTTTTTGGTACAAGGTCAACACTTTATTATTATTATATTTTTAATCCTCACCTGAGGACATTTTTGCATTTATCTTCAGATAGAGTGGGAGGGAGAGAAGGAGGAAGAGAGAGAGAAACATCGGTGTGAGAGACACATCGACATGTTGCCACCCACACAACCCCAATTGGGGCCAGGGACAAACTGCAACCGAGGTACGTGCCCTTAATGGGAACTGAACCGGGGTCTCTCTGGTTTGTGGGCCGACACTTTAACTGCTGAGCCAAACCCGCCAGAGCCAACACTTTATTTATTTATTTTGTTCAGATAAAGTGGGAGGAGAGAGAGAGAAACATCGACGTGAAAGGGACGCATCGAGTGGTTGCCTCCCACACAACCCAGTGAGGGCTGGGGACAAACTGCAACTGAGGTACATGCACTTAGCGAGAACCGAACCCTGGTCTTTCCAGACCGCAGGCCAATGCTCTAACCGCTGAGCCAAACCAGCCAGGGCAACACTTTATTTTTTATTAATTTATTTTTGTTACAGATGTTTCTCCCGTTTTCCTCCAGATACCCTCCTCCTGATTCCTCACACCCCCCAGCATTGTTGTCTGTGTCCATTGGTTAGACATAAGTGCATGTAAGTTCTTTGGTTTATCTGATCCTGCCACCCCCTACTCTGAAGTTTGTCAGTCTGAACCATATCTGGGTCTATTTTGTTCATTAGTTTTCTTTGTTTATTATATCCCACAAATAAGTGAGATCATGTGGTATTTATCTTTCTCTGATTGGCTTATTTTGCTTAGCATAATTCTCTCCAGGTCCCTCCATGTCATTTCAAAGGGTAAGAGATCTTTCTTTCTTACAGCTGCATAGCGTTCCATTGTGTAAATGTACCACAGCTTATTTATCCATTCATCTATTGATGGGCACTTGGGCTATTTCCAGATCTTAGTAATTGTAAATAGTGCTGCTATGTACATAGTGGTTAGCTCTTAAATAAACTATATAATTAAAAGTTGCTAAGTATCTCACGATGGAATTACAGCTAGCAATTCAATACGGCATACTGTATTTAAGATTTGTTATATGTCTTGAACTTTAAACAAGTTTAAGTTTATTAAAAACATCACTGTTTATACTGTCTAAATATGTAGATCTGACAAATTTTAGTTTGGTTATGTTAGTGTATATTGGTATTAGTATTTAACTTCTTCAGAACAAGTTTTAAATTTTATGGTAGTATAAAGTTTAAAATGTTAAAATTTCATTAAACTACTTCCAAATGGTTTGGTAAACAAAATTCTAGTTCACTAGTTTTATTGTAATTTTTTTTATTATTCATTCATTTATTTATATTAATTAATTTATTTCTGTTACAGATGTTTCTCCTTTTTTCCCCACTGATTACCCCCTTATTGTCATTTTTAATTTGGCTTAATTACTGCCTAAATCTCTAAATTTATGAATGGACTGGATGAATATTTTAATAAAATAACAGCAAAATTACCTAAAACAAAAACTTACTGATTAAATTTGAAACACTGAAACTTTTAAAAATTAGGAGATTGGTCTCAGCAAATTCTGAGTATGTATAGTATTATTTCTTGTTATTCCAATAATGGAAAAAAACACAAAAATGCTAAGAATTAAGATTTTTGAAAATACTGTTCTGTATTACTAACTTAGAACAAAACTAAAAAAATCTCCAAGATAACATTAATTTATAGCCAACTGATAGTAAATCTGCTTCAAGAGATTGTATTTTAAAGCTATTGAGCCCGGCTGGTGTGGCTCAATGGATTGAGCATCTTCCCATGGACTGAGAAGTCCTGGTTTGATTCCTGGTCAGGGCACATGCCCAGGTTGTGGGCTCAATCCCAGTAGGGGGCATGTAGGAGGCAGCCAATCAATGTTTCTCTCTCACATCAATGTTTCTCTCTCTCTCCCTCCCTCCCTCTCTCTCTCTAAAAAAAAAAATCAATAAGAATATATTAAAATAAATATTAAACACTGTTTAGAAAACAAACACTATTGTTTAAAACAAGAAGAAAAAATAAAAGAGCTTTGGCCAGTTTGGCTCAGCGGTTAGAGCGTCGGCCTGCGGTCCAGAGAGACACGGGTTTGGTTCCCGCTTAGGGCACATACCTTGGTTGCAGTTTGTCCCAGGCCCTGGTTGGGTCATGGCGGTGGCATTCACTCAATGTGTCCCTTTTACGTCGATGTTTCTCTCTCTCTCCCCCTCCCACTCAATCTGAACAAAAAATGGAAAAATGTCCTCAGATGAGGATAAAAAAAGAAAAAAGAAAAAATAGAAAGCTATTGATATTTGCAATTTGACTTTTGTGGATTATTTACAATTTTCTTTTATTTTTTATCCTCACCTGAGGACATTTTTCCATTTTTTGTTCAGAGTGGGAGGGAGAGAGAGGAAGAGAGAGAGAGAAACATTGACGTGAAAGGGACACATCGAGTGGATGCTACCTCACGACCCAACCAGGGCCGGGGACAAACTGCAACCAAGGTACGTGCCATTAGCGGGAACCGAACCCGGGTCTCTCTGGACCGCAGGCCGACGTTCTAACCGCTGAGCCAAACTGGTCAGGGCATAATTTTATTTTCTTTCAGCTCATCTGTTGAGCTCTGCCAATGACTAGTGTGCCCAGGAGCTAAGGAGACAGAAAAAAATTATCTTACAATTTTGAAGGAGAAAAATGAACATTTTACAATAATTTTATTCATGTAAGAAAGCAAATTCATATGAATGATATGTGCATTCACATATTTTTATTCTTTGTCATAACTGGCAATAACTTTAAATGCATAGCTGAACTGAGTCTTTTGGATAGTCTTATTAGGTAGTCTGCAGTTTTTGGAAGAGATGGGAGCTATTAAGATTCTGAAAGTTTCTCTCTTTATCTACAGAATATTAAGATGTGTGTGTTCTAAGTCAGATCTGGTTCTGGTTGGTTGTTTTGATACTATTTGTTTGGTTTCATAACTGTCATGGCTTTTGAAAGATAGACTGTTACACGTACAGTATTTTTTCTGCTTGTATCACAGTGAAGATAGAGTTCTGCAACTAGTTTTTAGTCACCCACTTTGTGTATTTAAAGCCTTTCCAAGTCCCCAAATACCTAAAGTTCTAAACGTGGGGATAAATAACTATTTAAATAATGTCTAACAGATAAAACTGTCTGGAAGGGATTTAGAATTCCAAATATTTGTAACTGATATTCTACTCTTAAATTTAAGATGTATTCTAGTTTTAATCATCAATAGAGTGTGCTAAATGCAGGTGTATATCTATGCTGTAGGACCTCTTAGAAAAACAATGTTAAAACTTAGACTTTTTTTCCCCCCTACTTAAATAAAAAAAAAAAAGACCTTTTGAACAGATGGCGAGTGGTTAGGGGTGTGTCTGAGTCCTGGTGTGCTGCCCCCTGGTGGACAGTCTTTCCTGATAGTTTACGTTTTGCACTTGTTTCTACAAGTCATTCTTTAGGCAATTAATTAAAGTGCTTGGCCCGCGGTTAACACATTCTTAAGTGTTTTGAAATGTATAAGCTTTTATTTCAACATTTTTACAAGGTGTTAAAGTCTAAAGCCCAGCCCACTAAAATTTAATGCCCTGTACAGATTGTTAATGACAGGTTTAGTTTGTGATGTCTTTCCTAATTGCAAAGCTTTCAAAAGGGTTAGAGCACTTAAGGGATGGGGAGGGCCATTTAAAACTGTTGGTGTCTGTGTTATGGAGAAAGCCTGAGGGCAGGTAGATGTGCTCTGGGCACACTTGAGGGTGAGTACTGTGCAAAGGTAACTTGGTTGCCCAGTGCCCCCTCTCCTTTGGCTTATGTTAAACGTTTTGACCAATTACATCTGTAAATCAAGATGACCAAGAGTTTCTTCCTTTGAGAGACTTGTGTCCTCCATGGGCTTGGAGATGTTAGTCATAGGTAATGTGTGTTTTAGTATAATCAGTGATTATAAGCATGATATTACATTCTAGATTGTCATAATAGGCACAGTTTTAACATGTCACTTTCTATTATTTTTTTTTAATCCTCACCTGAGGACATTTTCCCATTTTTTGTTAAGATAAAGTGGGAGGGAGAGAGAGAGGGAAACAACGTGAAAGGGACACATTGAGTGGCTGCCACCCACACGACCAACCAGGGCCGGGGACAAACCGCAACCGAGGTATGTGCCCTTAGCGGGAACCGAACCCGGATCTCTCTGGACCGCAGGCCGACGCTCTAACTGCTGAGCCAAACCAGCCAGGGCTAACATATGACTTTTTAAATTGCATGTCTAGTAACTATATAAGTATATAGGGCCCTTGAAAGGACTTCCGGTAGAGGGGAACTTCTTGAAACATCATACGCATTTTTTTACTGTCCGTTAGCACAGCTATTTGTCTCACTCATGTGTCATGTTAGGTTGAGGCTGGAGGTTTTGTGACCTCCTTGGGCCTCCTCTATAACATATGGATATAAGTTAGATAACATCCAATGTTTGTTTGTTTCTAGGATATTGGGATTTATATTGTTATGATTATATTGGACAGTTTTCTTGGAGAGCTGTTTTTTTTTTTTTTCACAGAAGCCAAATAGTAGACACCTAAAATTATGGTAGAAATAGCATGGAAATTGGAGTTAGAATTTTGAATTTGTTTTTCCATTTACCTCTTGAGACTGTTTCCTAATCTATGAGGTGGGAGTATTAACACCTACCTGCTTAGTTCAGTTGGTGTAAGGTACAGTGCTAATGTATTTCAAGTGCCTGGCATGGTTTTTTATCCAGCAGGAGCCCCTGAATAAATGGTATCTGTTATTTTCATTCTCAATACTCTTGCCATTTAAAAATTTATCGTTAATTTGTAGTTGTGGCAGAAATAATCTGGAAGTGATTAATCTTCTGTGTGTTGCTACCTTCAGTCTTTCTAGCTAGAGGGTATAACTTTTCATCTGCAGCATCTCTTATTTGTATCAGTATTGCCATAAATGCAAATTTTGTAGATCTGTTGTCCAAATGTGACAAAGGATTCCTTTTCATTCATATACACTAAGTTATAAACACAATTTTTGTGAACATCCTGTGTTTGAAGTTACACTATAGTTAGAGCAGCAGAACGAATCTAAAGGTACAGTCATCCCTGAGTATCCTCTGGGATTTGGTTCCAGGACTTCCACTTTCCTTCACCCGCCACTGATACCAAAACTCCAGGATGCTCAAGTCCCTTATTTGCATAGTATTTGCACATAACCTACACACATCTTCCTGTATAGTTTAATCTCTAGAATACTTATAATACCTAATACAGTGGAAATGCTATGTGAAGAGTTGTTATACTGTATTGTTAAGGGAACAATGACAAGAAAACAAAAATCCTGAGCTTTGCGCAATGGCAATGTGGTAGCCAATGAGGCTTATCTGAGGCATGATTATTGCTAATTGAAAAAAAGAAAACGCCTATGTGTTCAGTACAGATGCAACCATTGTAGACTTAACTACATAGTACACATTTTTCTGAATATTTTCCATGAATGTAGAACCCTGGGGATACAGAGGGCCAACCCTATTCTTCCAGGCAAGAGGAGATTACAGTCTGATGCAACAATTTTAGGTCCCTTTAATGTTCCTGCAGTATGGAAAATGCTATATGACTGAAGGTTATGAGTGAAAAGTACTTAAAGTTTCTTTTCTACCAAGCATGTAAACTTAAATCATATTTCTCTTCTAAAACTTTCTCATGGTACAGAGTACTAACAAACCCAGACTTTGATTTTGATGGAATTTATTATTTGTGAAGATGGTGACTTCCAGATTTTAGAGTGTAAGGAAAAAAATGAGGATATTTCAAAAGTGCTATAGGGGAGACAATAGAATAATAAATTCTCCTGTACCCCTCACCTAGCTTCAAGAATCACCAGCTGGCCCTGGCTGGTGTGGCTCAGTTGGTTGGAGCATTGTCTGATGCACCGAAGGGTAGCAGGTTTGATTCCTGGTCAGGACACATACCCAGGCTGTGGGTTTGATCCCCAGACAGGGTACGTACAGGAGGCAGCTGATCAATATTTCTCTCTCACATTAATGTTTCTCTCTTTCTCTCTCTCTCTCTCTCCCCCTCTCCTTCCCTCTCCCCTCCCTCTTCTCTCTTTTTAATATCACTTTAAAAAAATTAAAACGAATCACCAGCTAATGACCAGCCTTATTGGATCTCTCTGCACCAATGCAATACCTCCCCTAATGAATTTTGAAGCAAATTCAAGACAGCAAGCCTACTACATTCCTAAATTCTTTAGAATGTGTCTCTAAAAGATAAGGACTTAATAAATTAAACATAGACCTGCCAGTGTGGCTCAGTGGATTGAGCATCGCCCCATGGACTGAGAGATGCTGGTTCGATTCCCGGTCAGAGCACATGCCTGGGTTGTAGGCTCGATCCCCAGTAGGGGGCATGCAGGAGGCAGCCAAATGATGCTCTGTCTCATGTCAATGTTTCTATCTCTTTATTCCTTCCTCTCTCTAAAAATACCAATAAAAACATTTAAAAAATATTTAAAAATCAATAAAAAACATTAAAAAATTTTTTTCTTTATTGATTTTTAGGGGGGGGTGGAGGAGGAGAGAGAGAGAGAAACACTGATGAGAGAGAACATCGATTGGCCGCTTCCTGCATGCCCCCCACTGGGGATCGGTCCCACATCCTGGGCATGTGCCCTGACCAGGAATCCACCTGCAGCCTCTTGATTCATGGGTCAGCACTCAACCTCTGAGCCACACCAGCCAGGCAATAAAAAACATATTAAAGAAACAAAAACAAACAGATAATACTATAATTACGTATAAAAAACTTTGGTACTAATTCACTGATATCAAATACTCTAGTTTTTCCTGGTCTAATTGCCACCTCCCCCCCCCCCCCCAACCTTCCCAGTTTATTTGAATTAGGATTTAAGTAACTTTCATACATTGTGATTGATTGATAAGTCTTAGGTTTTTTGCTTATTTATTTATTTATTTATTTATTTATTTATTTTTTATTCTCATCCAAGGACATTTTTCCATTTCTTGTTCAGATAGAGTGGGAGGGAGAGAGAGGAGGAGAGAGAGAAACATCGACATGAAAGGGACACATCAAGTGGCTGCCTCCGGACGACCCAACCAGGGCTGGGGACAAACTGCAACCGAAGTACATGCCCCCAGCGGGAACCGAACCCAGGTCTCTCTGGACCTCTGGCCGACGCTCTAACTGCCGAGCCAAACTGGCCAGGGTGGTTTTTTGCTTTTTTAGATGTCAGGCTCCTTATCTTTTTTCTTTGAAATTTATTTGTTTAAAAAGTTTAGGTGTTTGTGCTGGAGAGTTTCCCAGGATCTGCATTTTGTTGATGTTGTATCTTTTTTTTATCTTTACCTGAGGACATTTTTCCATTTTTTGTTCAGGTAGAGTGGGAGGGAGAGAGAGGAACAGAGATAGAGAGAGAAACATCAACGTGAAAGGGACACATCAGTGGTTTCCACTCGCACGGCCAACCACGGCCGGGGACAAACTGTGACCGAGGTTCGTGCCCTTAGCGGGAACTGAACCCGTGTCTCTCTGGACCGCAGGCCGACGCTCTAACCGCTGAGCCAGACCGGCCAGGGCTTGATGTATCTTTTAGCAAGTACTGTATTTCTGTCCCTAGAGAACACCATAGGTTAGAGATTTGGTCATTTTCAGGTTTTGTTGTTTTTTTAATTGGCCAACATACCATGGGCCGGACATAGGGAATTTTTAATATCTTGACCAAGGTTTTATTTATTTAAAGGAACAACACAGATTCAAGTAGTTTATAGTTTATCAGTGTGAGGGTTCAGGTTTGGGGAAACATTGGCATAGATATGGAAGATGTTACATTTAAGTGAACATTTCTAAGCTAGTCTTCCTTTAGTGTAAACACCTGGTTTTTTTTTTCTTTTTTTTTTTTACCTCATTAGAAGGTGAAATAGCTTATTAAGCAAGAAGAATTTGCTGCTGTCAGAGACTGGGAAGGTAATATTGCATTTATATTAAGCATTCTGCTGGGAGAAGGTTCTCTGCAAAGTCTAGTCTGGCAATATATTGGGAGAAAAGCAAGGGTTGAGTTGCCTAGGACGAGGAATGTCAGATACTTGGATCAAACTTGCCTACGTTCTTTATTTTTTTTGCTATGTAAGAATTCTTTAATGACATGATACAGAATTTTCATATTGACTCTCTTGTGAGCAATAACAATTGTTTTCTTATTTGCTTGATTATACAAAATGTATTAAAATTGGAACACATTGAAATTGGAAATATAAGCCATGTGGGTTGTATAACCACTTCTTGGAAACAAGTTATCTAGACTCTCTTCCTTCTTCAGACTCTTGGGGTGAGATTATAGTAGTTTCTGAAGTTGCTGAGAAGGTGGTATAAGTTGATCAAGTACAATTTTCCTTCTTATAAAGCAAATTCAAGAATTTGCCTTGGGTAAAGGACCACATCTAATTTGTAGTAATGTGAAATGATAATTGTTAATGAAGATATACCCTATATTCAAAATACAGCATTTTTATTTTTTTTTAATTAGTTTTTATTGATTTTTTTGAGAGAGAGAGAGAGACAGAGACATCGATCAGCTGCCTTCTGCATGCCCTCTGCTGGGGATCGAGCCCGAAACACAGCTATGTGCCTGACTGGGAATTGAACTGGGATCTCTCAGTCCATGGGATGACACTCATCCACTGAGCCACAGTGGCCGGGCAAAATACAGCATTTTTAAAAGTTTCATCATCTTGCCCAGCTGGTGTGCTCAGTGGTTGAGCATCGTTGACCCATGGACCAAGAAGTCACTGGTTCACTTACCCGTCAGGGCACATGCCTGGGTTACAGGCTCAATCCCCAGTAGGGGGCATACTGGAGGCAGTCAATCAATGTTTCTCTGCTCCTCCTCCCTCTCCCTTTCTTTCTTTCTAAAAATTCAATAAAAACATTTTTGTAATCTTAAAACATCTCTTCTTGCAGGTACAGTTCATTCAGCGATGGTAAAATTTTGTTTAATTGCTCCTGAAATTTCCTTGACAAACAAAATATTATCAATTAGTTTTACCTTTAAGTATCAAGTAGATTAGGTTTTAGATCAGCTTTGTCCAGTTGAAAAATGTGAAATTTTATATACATGTAAAATTTTAAGTTTTCTAGTAGCCACAGTAAGATGTAAAAACAGGTGACATTAACATCCATATTTTATATAATCCAATAAGTGTAAAATTTTAATCTTTTAATGTGATCAGTATTTAAAACTGTTGAAATTTTATACTTACTTTTGGTACTAAGTTTTCAAAATCTCTTGTATATTTTACACTCATGGAACAATTCAATTTGGACTGGATTAGCCACATTTCAAGTACTCAGTAGCCTCATATGACTAGTGGCTACTCCATTGGACAAAGACGTTTTAAGCTACTTAGCTTTAAAAATCACTTGTTAAAAATATGGTGAGTCTTGCTGGAAAAAAATGTAATGGTATTTATAAAATTAGTTTTACTGTGGAAAAATATGGGAATGATTAATTTTCAATGTGACTCAAACAAATTAGAGGTTTTGCATCTGAGTACTTTATTCCCTTGTGACCACCCTAAGATTCAAGGAAGGTATGTGTAATTGGTTATATCGTGTTAATACTTTTTTTTTTAATCCTCACCCAGGGATATTTTTCCATTGATTTTTCAGATAGAATGGGAGGGAGGGAAGGGGAGAGAGACAGAGAGAAACATCAATGTGAGAGAGAGACATCGATTGGTTGCCTCCTGCATGAGCTGGACCAGGGCTGGGCATCGAACCTGCAACCGAGGTACGTGCCCTTGACTGGGAATCGAACCCGAGACTCTTTGGTCCAGGAGCTGACACTCTAACCACTGAGCCAAACCCACCAGGGCTAATGTTATACTTCTGAAGGAGTTACTTTTGAGTCATACAGGCTATTTTATTTAAATAGCACTCTCCCTGATGTTCAACTCCATGTGTTTGGTCGGTTGAAATACTGGGAGTAACTTTTTTGGTTAAAGGCAAGGCACAGTTTCAGATTAAATCTCAGTATGAAGGCTATAGAATCTTTGATTATTCAGGAATCAAGGATCAGTTTGTGTCCTTATTTATTCAACTGTTATTTTTTGAGCAGTGTTCTGTTATCTTACCATGCCCATATCTTAGTGAAGTATAAGAACTCTAACTGTATTCCTCCCTTGAAGGGACATTTAATCTTCTGAGAGAGAGATGACAGTGAGTACTTGCAAGCATGGGTAATAGAAGCAGCACAGAGAATAGCCAGTGCTTCTTGGACCCTACCAGCTCATACCCCTAGCTTTAGTCGAGTTTCCATCCATACACATATGGTTGCCAGACTATTCTAGGTAGATGAAGATGATAAGATGTGCAGCTTTGAAAGATAAATACATCTCTGTTTTAGTTAAGGGGACTAAATAAAACATGGATGTTGTTCCCGTGGAGATCTGGGAGCTGGGGATGACAGAGAATCACCTTAGAAGCTCACTTAGAACTGTAATGTTTCAAGAGACTTTTCTTCCTCTCTTCCTTGTTTAAGCAGTGTTGAGTTACTGCTCGTTATGTGCCAGGCAGTCTGCTTAGCACTTCAATATACAACAGTGAATAAGAGAAATAATTTTGCCCTCAGGGGACTTGCTCTGTTAACTAGACTTTACTGGTCAGCAAATGTGTATGTGTGAGAAACACATTCTGATTTAGGAAGGCTACGCTGGGGCCCTGGAAACTTCATTTTAAGTAAGCTCTCCTGGTGATTCTAATGTAGATGGTTCTTAGACCACACTTGGAGTGTCATCTCTATCTCTGCAGTGGAGGGGACAGCATCCTTTTTTCCTTCCCTCCATCCAGTATTCAATTTACTAGGATCTGACATTCCCGTTAACAAATATACTTTTCTTTACACTACATGTGATTTCCTAACTGTCAATCCAATAGATGAGATTCATCTTTCACAGGGATTCTTAACCTGAGTTCTACCTGATTTATTCCCAAATCTCAGCGTTGCTCCCTATTTTTACTGACACTTCTTTTTTTTTATCCTCACCTGAGGACATTTTTCCATTTTTGTTCAGATAGAGTGGGAGGGAGGAAGAGAGAGAGAGAAACATCGACGTGAAAGGGATACATTGAGTAGCTGCCACCCGCACAACCAACCAGGGCCGGGGACTAACTGCAACCGAGGTACGTGCCCTTAGCAGGAACCGAACCCGGGTCTCTCTGGACCACAGGTCGACTCTCTAACCGCTGAGCCAAATTGGCCAGGGCTGACACTTCTTTTTATTGATTGATTTGAGATAGAGAGTGTGTGTGTGTCAGTTCGTTGTTTCATTTATTTATGAATTCATTGGTCGATTCTTGATTGTGCCCTGACCTGGGATTGAACCCACAACTTGGCAACCTTGGTGTATTGGGATGACCCTCTAAACAACCGAGCTATCTGGCCAGGGCTACTGAAACTTCTTTAAGACTGTCCTAGAATGTCTAATTTCTTCAACTAGACTGTAAAACCTTTGGGGAAGAGAGAATTGAGGCTACAGAGCTGGTCAGAACTCGTTGGACCTATAGCTGGTTTCTCTTGCTTCATTGTATGTTATACTACAGGCTGGAAATAATAATTTCCCCTTAACAATTAGTAAAGTGTATTTTATGAAGTACAAAAGCAAAAGGAAATGGAAAACTGCCTATGATTCTCATCCTGGTCGTTACTTTGGTGCTATACCCTTTCCTCATTTCTGTGTGTGTGTGTGTGTGTGTGCGCGCGTGTGTGCACACATATTTTTTCTGCTTGGGGACATTTAAAAAATTATTGTGGTAAAACACACATTTTTAAATGAGGTCATATTTCATGTTTTTGTAATGTACTCTTTTTGTTGTCATGAACATATGTCCTCATTAAATATTCTTTTCCAATTATACTGTCTCCATGATACTTTGTTGCATCTATTTTTTTTTTTTTTTTTTGCATTTATCTTCAGAGAGAGCGGGGGTGGGGAGAGTGAGAGAGAGAAACATCATTGTGAGAGAGACACATCGAGCAGTTGCTACCCACATGACCCCAACCAGGGCTGGGGACAAACTGCAACTGAGGTACGTGCCCTTAGCGGGAACCGAACCCGGGTCTCTCTGGACTGCAGGCTGACACTCTAACTGCTGAGCCAAACCAGCCAGGGCTGTTTATTTTGTTTTTAAGATTCTACATATAAATAAAATCATATGGTATTTAAAGAGCTAATTCTTAATGTGTAAAACAAGAAAGGATAGGTATAATTATATATTGAATATTGTAATTATTACCAGCAATTAGCAATATTAAATTTGGCCAGGTTGAACAAATTCCTTTTTGGGCATAGACTGAAGTGGTTGGGCACAGCTGGGCAGAGCCGGAATACAAACCTGCAGCCGCCACCGAGGGCCCCAGGTGGCAGGGTGAAGAGGCCCTCCAGTGCTGCTCTGAGCCCACAGGCTTGGCCATCTCTGAAAATGACTGGTCCAAACTTGGCCCATGTGTCCCAGCTCTTTGCTTAAGAAAACAAGGCAAAGAGGGATGGGTTACAAGTTAGACTTGGTTTTCTCTTCCAGTCTTTAGCTGGTGTGGGCATTGGATCATGATCTGAGCCTTAACCTCTTTCTCTATTAAGTGGGAGAGCGGTGATTCCTTTCATTTGTATAGGTTGGTAGAAAGAAAGAGATGAGACAGAGCCTTTTGGGATAAGTAATATAAAGAAATAAAAAATTACATTCAGGACCTGCAGGTAGTTTGAATGGAAGGTTGCAAGTCTACATTTTTGTGTCTTGCATTGAGACCATGAAATGACTGGTTTTTAAATGCCTGGTGCCTGTGTGTACAATTTCCGTGATACTTTGAGGCAGTTGGGCTAGCTGAGTTTTAGCATAGTTTCCTTCCTTCTTGGTATTAATATGTAACCTTGTCCATTTAATGTCAGTATTGAGACTTGGTATGTAAATTATGATGGATTTAAGCTGTGGGGTAAAGTGAAAATTTTGTTTTAGGGTTAGCATGTCCTTGACGATTTGGGTTTAACATGCAACCTGTTATTTTTCTGAAGTTATTTGATATGGTTACATTATTGGTTGGTTTATCAATGGAATCCGCAAGATTGAACAGAGTGGAGTTAAGAGGACAGACCCTGGAGCCAGAAGGCCTCAGATACCACGTATTAGCAGTGTATACTTGGGTAAGTCAAACTTCTGCTCTTTGTTTCCTATCTATAAAATACTGACTGCAAGGGTAAAATGACATACTGGACGTTGTCTTAGGCAGTTTGGGCTGCTGTAACAAAATACCATGGGCTGTGTGGCTTACACAGCAGGCCTCTATTTCTCACAGTTCTGGAGTCTGGGGGGTCCAGGATCAGGGTGCTGGCAGATTTCGCTCGGTGCTCGGCGAGGGCCCTCTTTCCGGCTTGTCGGCAGGTGCTTTCTTGGCCGTAGGCATGTGTGGCCTTTTCCTCAGTGGGTGTCAGTGAGGAGAGTGCTGGTTTCTCTTCTTAAAATGACAGTAATTCCATTATGTGCCTTGTCTAATACCATCACATTGGGGGTTAGGGCTGTAACGTGACAGGTTTTTTTTTGGGGGGCACATCAAGCATTTCTTGTTTATATTCTTGTTTATACTTTTGTCAAACTTGACAGTGGAAGAAAAGATGCAAATATGAAAGACTTTTGGCAAAAACCTAAGAGTCTAAAATTTGAATCAGAAATAATCATTATGAACCACATGGTTTATTTCTCTTTCAAACATAATGTATATTTTCTAGCTCTGCTCTAGGAGGCATGACCAACCCAATGACAGTGAGCACTTCGGTGACCCCAGGTTGTGTCTCTATAATTTCTGATTAAAAGGAACCAGTGCTTCATGTAGATAAGGCTGATCGCAGGTGGGGGTCAGGAAGTGTACAAGTTGCACCTGGATTTATCATGTCCTAACAGAAAGCAAAAGAGCTCTCAGAGGTTACGAGAGTCATGTCAAGAGAGGCAGGAACCAACGTGAAGAGGCTTCCATTGATGGACCAAAGGCAGGGCAATTTGAGCATCAGAAAGAACGCATGCAGTGGATTGATACACACACAGTCTCTCTGAATCCATGAATTTATGATGATGCTGAAAAACAAAAGCAAAACAAAACAAAAAACCCAAAACATTTGGTCAGCTCTGCACAATGCCAGGGCACCAACTGAAAATTTTGAAATAATGATGTCTTTGAACTCCTGAGAGGAGACTGCGATGAAGACTTGCATGAAGCTGATTTACTTTGGAGATGATTTCAAAGGGCAAGAGTGAGGGGTTGGGGAGACTAACTGGGGAATGAGGAAAAGCCATTGAAAAGTACTTTACTGATTGGCCATAGGGAAACGGGGCCTTAGAGAAATGTACAGAATGCCTCCCTGCTGGTCGCCTGGGGCATTTATCTACTGGCTCCCAACCCCTAGCCTATAAATTGTAGGTTGTCTTAAGGTCTTCATCTCACCTATGCGTGTGGGCTGCTCGTGCACTTTTTGGACACTTTGGAGAAGCCCTGAGGTAAAAAGGCAAAGATGTATGCTCAGAGGTGGTAGGAGGCAGACAACTTCAGGGTGTGTGGATGAAATCAGAGGGGAGTGAGGGGATGTGATGGGGGGCACACAGCTGTCTGCAGCACAAGTGAAGGAATCAAGTACTTATCCTGCCTTTCCTGTGCTTCTGAGAATCCAAATATTTGATAAGGGAAGGTGGGTGGTTCCTTACGGAAGAACTCAGCTTAAAAAAACACAGAAGGCGTGTTAGAATGAGAACATCAGTTTTCAGCTTCGAATGAAATAATGTGTTTAGGCAGTGATCATTAAGATTGCAACATCTTAGAAAGACACCCAGAGAGAGAACTGGATCTCCTCATGATCTCCTCATGGATTATGAAATACCCACTGTGACGTAGTACTGACTCCTAAACAAATAACAACATCCAAATTGAGTTGTCAGATCTAATTACCACTTGGGTGGGGGAACATATGCACCACCACCATGGGGGTTTAGTTAGCAAAATTCAGGCAGGACAAATGATAGGTGTGGGGTTTTTCCCCACCAAGTAAGTGGCAAGAAAAAAAATGGAAATGTGTAGATTATGAGACTAGTGTGATAATCAACCAAATGCAATGTGTGGACCTTACTTGGATGCTAATTGAACAAACAGTTGTAAAAATAATTTTTTTTCTTAAATTGTGACATTTTGAACACTGACTAGATATTTATTGTGAAGTTTTGTTCATCTTTAATGACTGATAATAGGCCCTGGCCAGTTTTGCTCAGTGGTTAAAGCGTCGGCCTGCAGTCCAGAGAGACCGGAGTTCAGTTCCTGCTCAGGGTGTGTACTTTGGTTGCAGTTTGTCCCCGGCCCTGGTTGGGTTGTGCGGGTGGCGGCCACTCGATGTGACCCTTTCATGTCGATGTTTCTCTCTCTCTCCCTCCCACTCTATCTGAACAAAAAAATGGAAAAATGTCCTCAGGGGAGGATAAAAATAATAATAATAGTAACGACTGATAATAGTATTTTGTCTACTTAGAGTTGTTTTAAGAGATAATAATACTTAGAAATAAAAGGCATGAGAATACCAAGTTGGGGGTGATGGTTACATTCTGGGAGGCAGTAGCATGGGTAACTTCAGTTGTCTCATTCTGTTTGGTGAGCTGGGTTCATAGATGTTTTATGGTTTATAATATAAAAAATCACACATCATTGTGCATCAAATTCAACATAGTAAACAATTATTAAAGTGACAGAGAGAAGTGCAATGGATAAAATCCAGAATGAATAATTGTACATGATGACCAAATAAATGGCATGAAAACAGTGAAGGGGAACTCATATTAAATAGACCTACTTTTAGGAGCAACAATGATGTTGTAGTGAAGTTTAAACAAAAAAGGTCCTTATGTTTTATAGCTATTTATTGATGTACTTCAGCATGACTGTGGGACTTGTTGGTACAGTGTAAGTATAGATAAATAAGATCAGGTGATTGTACTTGATCATAGAAGCTGGTATAGGCATATGTAGGTTGATTGTTATTAGTTTATCTAGAGGTGTCAATGTGGAAATTGCTCTAAAATCCACTTAAATCAATTTCATTGATTACTAAAGATCTTGAAGATGCCCTTTGGAGTCTACATGAGCTTCTCTGTTGACTTGTTATCCTGTAATTTAAGATGCTTTTAATAAATAACTATTATTGAATTTTCATCTTCACTAATATTTTAAGCAAAGAGAGTGTTAGACAAACTTCATTTTTCTCTCTGGGGGGAAACACTTATGTTCTATATGCTTTACTTATAAATAGTTGTTTTGGAGTTGCTTTTTAAAGCAACAGTAATTAAATCAGTACTTTTGTTCTCAAGCTTAAGAGTGGTAGTTCTCACTCACCTAATAATTTTTTTTTTTTTATCATCCTCACCCGAGGACACTTTTCCATTTTTTGTTCAGGTAGAGTGGGAGGGAGAGAGAGGAAGAGACAGAGAGAAACATCGATGTGAAAGGAACACATCGAGTGGCTGCCACCCGCACGACCAACCAAGGCCGGGGACAAACTGCAACCAAGGTACGTGCCCTTAGCGGGAACCGAACACGGGTCTCTCCAGACCACAGGCCGACGCTCTAACCGCTGAGCCAAACTGGCCAGGGCATCACCTAATAATTTTTAAGACAATCATTAAAAGTGTTGTTTGTTTCTGGATGGTGGATCTGCAAGTCTTGTTTTTTCTTCCCTTTCTATATACTATAACAAAATTTAATTTAATTATTACGTGGGTGCTTCCTGGGTGCCGAGCACCGTTCCAGGCTCTGAATACAACAGCAGGTGGAACAGTCTAAGTCCGTGTTCTTACAGAGTGTGTCTGATTAATGCTCCTTTGGTGTGTTTGAAGAGGAGGTGAAACACCCACTTCTTTTGCTGATAGTTCAATGAAACTTTAAAGATTTGGTAATCATCGAGCAGAAACAAATACCAATATCTTCTATCAACTCTTAAGTATTTAGAACCAAATCTAGACAGAACTTAATTCTGAAAGCTTGTATGGGAAAGGGGTGCTTGGAAAAGCAGGTGATAGTTGTTTCCCACAACTTGGTAAGTACAGCTGAGGGGGATAGATTTTCTCTAGTACTGTCCAGGTCAAAGTTTGTGTTTCTGGGCTGGATGACTGGAATTTATGCCTTTGCTTTTTAGTTAGAGCCTTTGGATGCTTGTACTGGTAAGAGGGGAGTTTGGGGTTAGGAGCCAGAGGTGAAACGGCAGATTTTAGGATTACTTGCTGGGTAAGAGGGGAAGGGTCATTTTTTCCATTTCCATATTGTTTTAATTTGCATTGTTTCTGGTTTTAGTGTTATTGAGTATATTTATAAATCTTTAAAAAGATGTTTTTAAATTAGCCCCGCTGTTGTGGCTCAGTGGATTGAGTGTCGTCCCATGGACTGAGAGGTCCCAGTTCAATTCCCAGTCAGGGCACATGCCCGGGTTTCAGGGGCGTGCAGGAGGCAGCTGGTCCATGTGTCTCTCTCACATTGATGTTTCTATCTCTCTTCTCCCTTCCTTCCCTCTAAAAAATCAATAATAAAAAAATATTTAAATTAAATTTATTGGTGTGACATTGGTTAATAACATTACATAAATTTTAGTACATCTGGAAGGAACAACTTTTGATGTTATAACACTAACTGTAATGAAAACAATTTTAATGTTTGTCTGAAATGAAACTTGAGGGAATCAGGTAATAGAAATTGGACAGCCATTTAAGGGAAATAATTATTCTGGAATAATTTCTAATACATAAATGGGTGTTGGATGTATATTTTGAAGAATGCATTGGGAAACATGGTTAATGGATTACTTTTGATATATAAAAGATTGTATTTTATTTAAATAATTTATTGGGAGCCCTGTGAGGTGGATATTGCTTTTATAATATGAATAATTACCTACTAGTTGACCAGAACTCTATGTATATTTACATGTGTACTTTTGGGAAAATTTTCGGTAATATATACCCAGAAGAATGAGTCCATTGGTAATGAATGCTTAGTTTCTTAATATTGTGCTGCTAATTCTTACTGGGTCAGATGTTTGATTAAACAGATTAGTACTTGCATATCTGTAGTAATTCTTACTTCCTTGGTTACTCAGGGTAAATATTTACACAATGTGAGTAATTTTTCTGCTAGTTAAAGTAATATATGGCATTTTTGAAATCTGTGTATTAGGAATTCTTGTATTAGGGTGTATTTTGAAGGTTTTTGTAGAAAATAGAAAAAGTTATGCAAAAGCAGAACTATAACACATGTCCGATAGTTTTTACCCATTAACACAAGTTATTTTGAAACAAATCTCACATCAACATTTATAAGTAAATTGAGACTGGATAGTGTTTAAAATCTTTTTCTTTTTCTTTCTTTTTTTAAAAATATGTTGTTATTGATTTTTTTTAGAAAAAGAGGACGGGAGAGAGAGAAACATTGATGTGAGAGAGAAACATCGATCAGCTGCCTCTTGCATGCCCCCTACTGGGGATCGAACTGAAACCGCGGCACGTGTCCTGACTGGGAATCAAACTAGGACCTCCCAGTCCATGGGACAGCGCTCAATCCACTGAGCCACACTGGCCTGGCTAAAATCGGGTGTTTTTTTTTTCTTCTTTTTCCAGTATTGACACCCTCTCTGTCTCTTTGGTGTATTGATCTTGGTGATTGCGCTTTCTTTTATTGTCTCAAAAATAATGTAAGAATGCTTCTTACTCTCCATTACATGATTATGAGCAGGATGTACCTGACTTTGGTTAATCTACACATTCTTTAGAGTGTCCTAAGGGATAGGCGGTATCTCTGGCATTTGTTTCTTCTCGTGCTTTGGGAGGAATAGAAGGGGCAAAAGACTGGACTATGAATCTTGTCTAAGCTGGTGTTTTGCTGTGGTACTTCCAAGTAAGTGGATTATTTGACTTGGAAAGGAAAACTAACTGGTTCTAATTCTGGAACTTGAGTAATTTATTTCATTTGAGAATTCAAGCCTAACTGCTAGTTTGTTTGTTTTTTTTTAAAAAATAGCTTGTTGACTCTGAATTCCTTTACCTTTTACTAGGGTGATTGGTGTGTGGCATCTATGCTAAAATCTCATATAATTACTGTCTCCGCCCCCTTCTCTCCTTTCTTTCTCTGACAGTGTTGAAGAAGGGGTAGAAAAAGAGGGTGTGGGTATATAATAGCTATTATTATATACAACATATAGTATACTATATATGCATGTTTACATGTGTGAGCATTTGAACTAAAGTGTTGGTTTTTTTTAATGTTTTTTGTACTGTGGATTCTTTTAGTAACCTGAAATATATGGACCTCATAGGGTGTTTTTAAATGCATAAAATAAAACACATAGGATCATGAGGAAATCAATTACTTTGAAATACTGTTAGCAAAATGTTAAAACTCATAGTAACATGTGCTTCTTAACATAAGTAACAAGTTCTAGCAACACATCTAAATTTCACAGTAATGAGTGTAGATGGTATTTAAAGATCTGCAACAACTTAATGTGATATGAAAAGGGATTTATGTTGATGTCAAAATTACAAGTTGTATAATTCTACTGTGGTTTTTGTGCTAAATTTCAGAGGATAGTGAAAATAAATATGTGGGCCCCTCCCCCACCATATCCCATGCAAGTTCCCTGAATTCTATCCATGGACCCCTTGGCTGCGATCTCAGATTGAGAACATTGTGCTCTAAGGCTTTGTGTCCTGCACTGCTTCATTTGAGGCTAAAGGGTTTGAACTTAGAATATAGTCATCAGATGAAATGTTTCAAACATTATATCTGCCAATTTTAGAGGCTTTTGAAATCAACCATAACAATCTAATGATGCTGGCTCTCCAGATGGTCTCAATATGCATCCTGTGACTAACTCCGTCTCCTTTTCCTTCCTGAGCTGAATTTTCTTACTATATATTGGTTTGTAGTTAATATAAAATTAATAAGTAATTTCTAAACATCCATATTGACTATCAATGTCTTTTGGTTTTATATGTTTTTTTTTTTCTTTTAAAAAAACATTTTAATTCTTCTGCAGGATTCGGAAACTTCAGATACGAAATATCCCGCCTCACTTACAGTGGGAGGTAAGAACTTCTATATTTAAAATTAAAATTCCAGTATCTAAGCTTATTGTTAGTTTTTCCAAAATTTTTTGGTCATTCCCTCAACTCTTGTGCTTGAACACAGTTTTTTCTCTCATGGTTTGTGTCTTGCTGTGGGCTTTTCTTCACACTGTGTCTTTTAAAAATTGCACTTTGAGATACTTATAAAAAAGTTGAAATAGCTTCTTGGGAAATCTTCCTCATTCAGTCTCATCCCAACAGAACCTTTTTATTTGAGATCTTTCTGATGAGTTTGCCAATTGTATGTATGTATGTATGTATGTATTTAATTATTTTTGGTACGTGCTCCTAGCGGACACCGAACTCAGGACTCCTGGTCCGCAGGCCAATGCTCCATCGGCTGAGCCAAACTGGCCAGGGCTGCCAATTGTATTTAAATATGAAGTTCCCTCCTTGGCAAATTTTTTACAAAGACAAATAGCTGCTGCTTATGCTTTATTTTAAAAGGTGACTCTGCTTTCTTTTGCTCAGATGGTGTCACTGTAGTGACTGGGCAGAAACACAAGCTAAATATTTAGCACTATTGATTAGTCTGTGTCAGCAGTTTCCAAAGCATAATAATGATGTCCTGGTGAGAATTTAAGTCACCAGTGGATGAAGAGATAAAAGAAAATATGTGTTGACCCTTCCAGAGGATGGAACCCAAAAGTTCTTCAAACCTACCTTGGAGAGGTGGTACAGGGAAAACTGCTCAGCCCTAGTATATTTTTGGTCTGAGGGTCGACACTCTAACCCAGTGGTTCTCAACCTTCCTAATGCTGCGGCCCTTTAATACACTTCCTCGTGTTGTGACCCCAACCATAAAATTATTTTTGTTGCTACTTCATGACTGTAATTTTGCTACTGTTATGTCTTAGACGACCCCTGTGAAAGGGTTGTTCAACCCCCAAAGGGGTTCACAGGCTGAGAACCCCTGCACCGCTAAGCCAAACTGGCCAGGGCAGCCCTTATGTATTTTTAATATAAAAATTAAGAGTAGCTTTGTAAATTTCACATTCATCTTCTAAAATGACATTTGATGAGTCACTAAACCAGAACCTTCATTAAAATGCAAAGTATGGTTGAAAGTTTTTTTTGATGGGGAGTTGAGGGAAGTTGGTCAGCAGTTTGGTTTTTTTGTTTTTTTTTTAAATCCTCACCCGAGGACATTTTTCCTTTTTTTTTTCTTTTTTGTTCCGATAGAGTGGGAGAGAGAGAGAGAGAGAGAGAGAGAAACATCGATGTGAAAGGAACACATCGAGTGGTTGCCTCCCGTACGACCCAACCAGGGCCAGGGACAAACTGCAACCGAGGTACGTGCCCTTAGCGGAAACCAAACCCGGGTCTTTCTGAACTGCAGGCCGACGCTCTAACCGCTGAGCCAAACCGGCCAGGGCAGCTGTCTGATTTTTTAAGGTCTCAGTAGGTAACCAGTCATTTATGCTCAGAATATTTTACAGAACATTTATAGTCAGAACAGTATTATTTATTGAGTTTTATCTTTGTAGGAGGAGTTGGTTCTTTGGTATATACGTGAATATTTCTCAAGCGATATAATGCATAAAAAGTATACTTTTGTAGATGGAAACTAAATAAGGTTACACTCAATGCATTTTCCTGTTTTAGATTAACATTTGTTTAGGGAATTGAGTAGCTTGGGGGATGGGCCCCCAAGTCAAGTGTTGTGGTTTGATCCCTTTGTTTTAACATGGGCTGGGTTGAATATGATTTTTCTGAGTGTGTATTGTAGTTTTCAATGAAATAGTCCATAGCAGCCAGTTTTAAGCAAGTGAATTATTAGAGTAGTAGTATATCGAATACAGGCAAGTGGCAGTTTCCTTTTAATTCATGCATAGTATCTCTTCAAATTAGATTGCGGTGGCTTCTCCAGCATTTAGTTTATTATATTTTTGGTGGCTTTTCAAGCTTTTAGTTTATTGCATTCTTATTCTGGATAAAATTTAACCTCATTCATGAGACTAAATCTCTATTTGCAATATCTAAATTTTTAAAAAATCGTATTTATTGATTTTTGAGAGTGAGGAAGGGGGAGCTAGAGAGACATCGATTTGTTGTTCCACTTATTGATGCATTCATTGGTTAATTCTTGTATGTGCCCTGGCTGGGGACTGAACCCACAACCTTGGCATATCGGGACAACATTCTAACCAACTGGGCTACCTGGTCAGGGCCGTCATATCTAACTTTTATATTTCATTTTACCTTCCCCATAGTTCTTTAAGGTAAGGCGAAGTTGGGCAAATATGAGCACACAGGATTCAGATAATTCAGCAAGAACACATACTGAATTATAAGACGTTTGGAACTAGACTTTGAAACTCTTGACTTTCAGCTCTTCAAAATTTCTTACATGGTTGTTGGACATATTGATTAACAAAATTTACTGAGGGCTTGTCAGGAGTGGGCTAAGGTAGAGTGAGGTTTCCTTTCCTTGAAGACTTGAATGAATACCATCTTTTATTTCCTCTTTGGGGCGAGTCACTTTGTATAACTTTCATCTGTACGCACCGAGTACGCTGGCTGTTTCCTGCCAAAGCCTTCTCATAGACAGTGATTATTTTTTACTTACAGGTCCAGACTCCCTTTATAGTAGACTTTTGAATGCACTGATTAATCGTAGAATCACTGAAAGTGGAAAGACTGAATGTTATGTGCCTCCTGATTTGATGTAATAGGAACTACACAGACAGGTGAAATAGTCTAGTCTAAAAAATAGAGGTTTGACTGGGTTCACTTTCGATCTAACTTTGGGTTTACAATAAATACGGAAGATAGAGGCATCACTTAAGAGATGCCGCAGAGAAACAATTAGCCACATCCAGAATATGGGACGTTGCTCAGGACAAGCAATACTGGTTTACTAATCACTAATGGCATGTTAAAAGGGATGGAGACTGTCATGGAGTTAGACTTACTAGGAGAACAAAAAAAGCCAATATATACCTCTAGGAAGTTATTTGCAAACTGTGTAAACAGTCCTTTGAAGCAGTATGAAGTATCTAGAAACGTCTTAGAGTTTTTTGGGGGCAGCCTTTGGGGTCAGTCTTGGAATTGTATCCCAGCTCCACGACTTTCTAGTTGTGTGATCTCTGAACAGGTTTTAAAAATTCTCTGAGCCTCCTCTTCCTCATCACTCATTGGGTGGCTGTGAGCATCAATAGTTATGCATGCTAAAGCCCTTGAAACAGCGCTTAGTACAAAGAAGTGCACACTACACTTTAGCTATAATAGGAACAACACATTCACCTCCTCTTGACCTTGTTCTCATCTCGGTCAAATCCAGCCTGGAGCGCAGAAAACACCAGGTATTTCAGCAGCGGGGAGTTAATGTGGAGAATCACACGGGTGTTGGAGAGGCTGAAAGAGCAAAACGGGAAGCTGGAGACAATGATGCAGGGAGCAGCCACCACCCTGAGGACTGAGGAGGTGACACAATGAGGGAGGGAGGCTCCCTGGCTGTGGCTGGCACCTGGGATGGGAGGAGGGGGAGGTGATGAAACTGGTGGAAACCACTGCTGATAGGCTGACATTGATAGGAACAACTGATAAACAGGAAAGAGCAAGTGCTATCTCCTCTACTCCTGCTCTCCAGTCTCCCTCTATTGCCTTCTATCAGCAGAAACTAACGGGGGGCCACTGGCCAAGGAGCAGTGGAGTCCCCAGCCTCTGCATCAAAAAATCAGAAGGTGGATTTGGAACGAAGAGCTTGATGTCCAGACAGAGTTCCACCCAGAAGTGAAAAGTCCTCCCCTGTCCCGCCAGTCCTCCAGTAAGCCATTTCCCGTGACCTCAACCAGAGAGGTGTCAGAATCTGGGACCTGGCCGAAACGCTTAGTGGAACAGTGCTGTGTGGCATTTTATAAGAACTGTAGGTGAATTGTTATCTTTATTCCACTTTGCTATCTTTATTTTGTATTTGTGTTCATTCATTATCTTCATACCACCATATGCTGCTGAATGGCACAAGGGGGATTCCTCTCAAGTTCTTGCAGGCTGTGCATGTCAAGCAGTGGTAACTGATTTCTAACTTCTTGTTCGGGATGGTGATAAAGCATCTGTGGGCCCTGGGTTAGCTATTTCACTGAAGTGTTTTGGGGAGATATAAATATGGAGAAACTAACTTTTTGTTGTTTTTTTGAACCCTCACCTGAGGATATTTTTCTTTTTATCATCAGATAGAGTTATAGGGTGGGAGAAACATCATTGAGAGAGACCATCGACTGGTTGCCTCCCGCTTGACCCGACCACGGCCGGGGATGACCCGCAACCAAGGTACGTGTCCTTGACCGGAATCGAACCCGTGACTCATTGGTCTGCGGGCCAATGCTCTAACCACTAAGCAAAACTGGCCAGGGTGAAACTAACTTTTTGAAGGGCTTGCTGTTGGAGAATTAGGTAGGTTTGTTTTTCCCCAAATATGTGGAATGTAGAAGGGAGATTGAAGAACCTGTGTCTTCTCTACCTGCTGCCCCTTGCCTAAGGTACTTGCAGGGTAGGTATTTGGTGTGACTGCAACTAGAACCGCCTTGGAGGCAGAGGGAGGTGAACTGTGTGATGAGGATTGAGGGAGCACTTCCTTGGGCGAGCAACACTGAAGTGGGGGGTGGCAGAGTCCCAGCAGGACACTTGACCTTAAACACTCTGAGAAGACTTTTTTTGGGGGGGGGGGGTGGTTAATCCTCACTGGAGGATATTTTTTCCATTGGTTTTTAGAGAGAGTGGAAGTGGGGTGGGTAGTAAGGGGATAGAGAGAAAACATTAATTGGATGCCTCCCATACACTCCTGGACCAGGGTTGGGGATTGCATCTGCAATCCAGGTGCATGCCCTTGACTGGGAACTGAACCCATGACCCTTCGGTGGGCTGGCCCATGCTCTAACTGCTAAGCCATGCTGGTCAAAGTGACTACTTTTTTTTTTTTTAAACCTTACTTGATGTCTCAGATGGGCTCTATTTTCTAAATTTAAGGAATATATATATATATATATATATACACACACACACACACACACACACACACACACACACACAGAGCATTTAAAAAATAAATTCCTAAGGCCTTAGGAAAAGACTTCATGAGTTTTTTCCCCTTAGTCTTATGTCTTACTACTGCTCTCTCATCACAATAATCACAATTCCTAATAAGTACTCACAAAATGTTGAAAGGGCTACCCTCTCTGAAAGAAATGAAAGATCCATTAATTACGTACGGGAAGTGTCAAAGGGGCCAGGAGGCTCTCATTTTAGAGTCAGATGATCCGGGTGGACTGATGTTTCTGGAGTTGCTGTGTATAGAAGCAGTCTGAGCTACCAAGTTGGTTGGTGTCTGTACCACAGGGCTCCACAGGCTGACAAGGCCCTCATGTCGCTCAAATGAGCGAGTTCTCAGGCGGAGATTCGACTCTGTGGTCTGACAAATACTTATGAAGAATATATACTTGAAAATCAGCCTTGGTAGAAAATTGAGAATGTATGTTGGCTTTACCGCAAGGACTGGATAGGCAGTTTTTCCTGGACTTAGTTGAGCTGAGATGATGAGTGTCTTGGGAAGAAACTCTCAAGAGGTTTCTGCAGTGTAAGACCGTTGCTGCCACATGTGTGGTCTGGTGTAATTGACTGAAGGAAGCAGAAGTTGTCTTCTGGGCTGAACTCAGGCGAGTAAAGGGGTGGGGTGGGGGGAACTGGTTCTTCATAACTAAAGCATCCTCAAATTGCATCCAGGCCTCTGACATTCATGAACTGGTCTCTGGTTTTTGACATGGAAAGCAAGTAACCACCATACTAAAAATAAAAAAACTAAAGATGCAAGTTGGAAATTGCAGCGTAAAATACTTTGGGTTTTTTCCTTTTTCTTTATCAGAGCAGAGTTACTTAATGATTTCTTTTAAAGGTCTTTATTATTATTATTATAGTTATTATTCCTCACCTGAAGACATTTTTGCATTTATCTTCAGATAGAGCGGGAGAGAGGGGGGAAGAGAGAGAGAAAGAGAGAGAAACTTTGACGTAAGAGACACACATTGACTGGTTGCCACCTACACGACCCCAACTGGGGCAGGGACAAACTGCAACTGAGGTACGTGCCCTTAGCGGGAACCAAACCCGGGTCTCTCTGGACCACAGGCCGACGCTCTAACGGCTGAGCCAAACCAGCCAGGGCTTATTATTATTATTTAAAAATTTTTTTTAAATTTAATTATTTTTGTTACAGATGTTTCTCCTTTTCCCCCCACTGATTCTCCTCTCCCTCTCCCTCCCCGCCCTGTCCCCAGTTTTGTTGTCCATGTCCATTGTTCATGCGTACATGCATATAAATTCTGTGGTTTATCTCTCCCCCACCGCTCCCTCTTCTGGGGATTGTCAGTCTGTACCCCACTTCCACATCTCTGGGACTACCCCATTCCTCAGACTGTTATGTTCATTATATTCCACAAATAAGTGAGATCATATGATACTTGTCTTTCTCTGTTTGGCTTGTTTTGCTTAGGATAATACTTTCCAGGTCCCTCCATGTTGTCTCAAAGGATAAGAGATCTTTCTTTCTTACAGCTGCATAGTACTCCATTGTGTATATGTACCACAGCTTTTTTTATCCATTTGTCTACTGATGGACACTTGGGCTGTTTCCAGATATTAGCTATTGTAAATAGTGCTCCTACAAACATGGGGGTACATATATTCTTTCTGATTGGTGTTTTAGGCTTCTTGGGGTATATTCCTAGAAGTGGGATCACTGGGTCAAATAGAACTTATTATTATTTTTTAATTAATTTATTTTTGTTACAGATGTTTCTCCTTTTTCCTCCATTGACACCCTCTTCCCGATACCACCCCTCCCCCCCAGTCTTTTTGATGCTTCTATATAAAGCAGTTTTTGGAAGTAACTGGATCTTGTAGGAAATCTTAAAAGGCTCTTCTTTTGGAGGGCCTAAGAATTGCCCTGATGGCCCTGGCCGGTTTGGTTCAGCGGTTAGAGCGTCTGCCTGTGGTCCAGAGGGTCCCAGGTTCGGTTCCCGCTAGGGGCGCGTACCTTGGTTGCAGTTTGTCCCCGGCCCTGGTTGGTCGTGCGGGTGGCAGCCACTCAATGTGTCCCTTTCACATCGATGTTTCTCTCTCTCTCTCTCTCTCTGTTCCTCTCTCTCCCTCCCATTCTACCTGAACAAAAAATGGAAAAATGTCCTCGAGTGAGGATTAAAAAAAAGAAAAAGAATTGCCCAGACAGAACACTTGATTTAGGAGTTGGCTTGCTAAATTTGAACCCAGCTCCCAGTAACCAGTTTGGAGAAAGTTGACGTCTAGGGTATAGGGGAGGTTAGAAAGCCCCTGGCTTCCTTTGTGATTAAAGAAGTTTATTCCTTTGTGGTTTGGTGGTGGGAGCGCCACATGAATTGTGAGATGTAGTAGGAGAAGCCCCAGGACTTTCCTGTCAGTTAGTCAGGTCTATCACGTTCAGTGTTTGGTAGACAGGGCTAAAGCTTTAGAATGACGCCCACATTTCAGAACATAATGAAAGACACGGTCTAATAAATAAGGTGGGACCCTCAGAAAATGGATTTTTTCTTGTGAGATGAGGCAAGTGCTTTTAATGGAGAAATTAATATGATCCACATTATATTTAGAAGAATGTTTAATGAGGGTGCATTGTGGAGGTCAGAAATTTCCAGAAGGTTAGTAACAGCTTCTTAAAGCTGGTGACATCTCAGTGAAGTCTGTTATTGTCTTTCCATAGGCACTCTGAATATAGTAAGAAAGATCAATTATAGAAGACCTCCCTGGCTGTCCTAGGAGGTAGAAATAACAGTATCATTAAAATAGGTTCTGGCAGAAGGGAAACCAAAGGAATATTTATTTAGAAAGAAATAAGTAAGCAAGAAAGTAGTAATGACATGCCATCTGGTCTGGGGGAGAAATAAGGTAATAGCATAGTTAATATCAAAGAGTTCAGGAGAGCCCTCATAGTAACTCTTGGGATGAATGTGTGCTGAGAATTAGAAGACTGTCTTGAGATCGAGGAGGTGGAATAACTTCCAAATAGAGAGATTTAGGCAAGAGCCATGGGTTCTGTTAGGTGAGGTCCCTGGTGGATGTTGACGTCTATAAGGAAAGAACTGGCACTCATTTTCATCTTCCACAGACTGATTGCTGTTGGGTGCTCTGGTCAGATGCTACTTGGCCCATGATAAATATGTGAATTACTGTTGAACAGAAAGAGTTGAGATCAAAGTGTTTACATATAATTGACAATGTAAAGCTAACAACATGAGGTGTTTTAACTCAGTCATGCAGAAAAAGACATCTGTAGGAGCAGTGAGGTTGACATTAGCCATGAACTGAGCAAGAAGTCACCAGAGGCATTGATATTGAATATTAGAAATAACCCATTTAAAGGTTGCCTTCTGCGATAGGGCATCTTGCTGTTGGAAACAAAGTAGCTGCTAAAGTGTTCTGGGTGGGTGCTTTTCAAACGTTTCTCTCTTTGCCCTGGCCAGTTTGGCTCAGTGGTTGGAGCATCGGCCTGCGGACCAGAGAGTCCCGGGCTCGGTTCCCACTAGGGGCACGTACCAAAACCCCCCCCCCCCAAAACAAAACAAATTGTTCTTTCTTCTTTAAAGGAGGTGGTGTGGCTGAAGCCTGCTGTGTGCATATGGGTAAAGGCAGAATTATTCAAAGGTAGCATAGAACCTTGCCTTGCTTGGTCCCTGGGAATCCTCTGGGGAGGATTTTCGGGTCGCTGAAAAATCACTCTGACATCAGTGAATTTAAGCGAACGGTTGTTAGAGGTAGTTGATCTCGACCAAATAATTTTGAAGGAACCTAACAAGCAATTAAGGAAATGATTCATGGAGATAGGTGATCTTTCTTCACCGTGGACGACTCTGAGCATTGGCCTGTAAAGAGCTGATATTCAGTAAGTACTGATGTGCTGAGTGCTCGATTAACCCACTTTATCTTCACAACAGCCCCATGTCCCCACTTTACAGATGCGGCAACTGAGGTACAAGGAAGCGAAGTAACTTGTCCAGGGTCACACAGCTGGGAAGTGGTATAGTTTCTGCTCTTACTCAGGTTGCTCAAGCAGAAAATTTCCCTCACAAGTTCTTATTTCTTGCAATTATTATTTCTTTGCTTTCAACATGCCCCTGAAGGTTGGACAGTGAACCCAGTAGAAACTGGATCCTCCCCAGGTCTGGAGGAAATATGTGGTTATGAGTGATGAATGGACGTGGACACATTATTTGGGGAAGTTTATGCATCGTTGCTCTGGGATGGGTTAGATTTTTGCCTCATTAGAAATGGTCTGGTAAAAGGTGTGCGGGGGAGGACCAGAGTTTCCCGGGGACCTGTATATGAGCGTGTGTGAGGCAGGTTTTCTGCTCTCAAGCTGTTCCCGCCGTGTTTACCACGCTCTTGCACTGTGGCGCCTGGACTTTTGTCCTGTGCTTCCACAGTTCCTCTGAGACGGTCCTCTCAAGGTCTCCATGCCCTTTATTTAAACCGTGTATTATGAAAATACAAAACATAAACAAAAGTAGAGAGGTTACTAGGATGACACTCAGTTTCAACCATTATCGATATGTGATCAGGCAATCTTCTTGGTTTGTTTCTAACTCTACCCTCTTCACCCTTTTCCAGATCATTTCGAGGCAAATCTTAGACGTATTACTTTATTTAGTAAATACTTCAGTATGTTTCTCTAAAAGATAATGTCTCTGTGTTAGTCTGCTAGGGATGCTATGACAAAATACCACAAAGGGGGGAACTTTTTATGCCCCCGTTCTGGCGGCTGGAAGTGGGATGGTAAGATGTTGACTCACACGGCTCCTCCTAAGGGCTGTGAGGAAGGGTCTATTCAAGCCCACTTTGTTCCGCTAGTTCCCTGGCATGTGACAGTGGAACTCCTATCTTCACGTGACATTCTGTAAATTTCTCCTTTTTTTTTTTAATCCTCACCCGAGGATATTTTTCTATTTATCTTTAGATAGAGTGGGAGGGAGGGAGAGAGAGAGAGAGAGACAGACAGACAGACAGACAGACAGACAGACAGACATCGGCGTGAAAGGAACACATCGACTGGTTGCCTCCTACACGACCTGACCAGGGCTGGGAATGAACCGAAACAGAGGCACGTGCCCCTGACTGGATACAAACCCGAGACACTGGTCCGAAGCCCAATGCTCTAACCGCTGAGCCAAACCAGCCAGGGCTAAGTTTCTTCTTTTTAAATTTAAATTTTAATGTATGTTTTTATTGATTTTTTTTTTTTTTTTTTTAAGAGAGAGACAGAAACATCAGTGTAAGAGATACATTGATCGGCTGCCTTCTGCACGCCCCCTACTGGGGATCAAGCCTGGAACCTGGGCATGTGCCCTGACTGGGAATCCAACGGGGACCTGTCAGTCCATGGGACACGCTCAGACCACTGAACTGAGCCACGCTGGAAAGGCTCATTTTCTCCTTTTCATAAGGACACCAGTTATGTTGGATTAGGGCCCATCCAAATGACATCATTTTAACTTGATTATCTCTGTAATGACCCTGTCTCCAAATACAGTCACAATCTGAGGTGCTTCATCACAACTTTTTTTTTTATCTTCACCCAAGGACATTTTTGCATTTATCTTCAGATAGAGCAGGAGGGGGGAGAGGGAGGAAGAGAGAGAGAAAAACATTGATGTGAGAGAGACACATCAAGTGGTTTCTACCCACATGACCCCAACTAGGGCCGGGGACAAACTGCAACCGAGATATGTGCTCTGAGCAGGAACCGAACCCAGGACTCTGGTCCGCGGACCAATGCTCTAACCACTGAGCCAAACCGGCCAGAGCTCATCACAACTTTTTGGGAGACACAATTCAACCCAATACTCGTTTAAAAATTCACATTGTGCCCTGGTCTGTTTGGCTCAGCGGTAGAGCATCAGCCCATGAACCAACATAGAGCATCAGCCCATGAACCAACGAGTCCTGGGTTTGATTTCTGCCAAGGGCACGTACCTCTGTTGCAGTTCATCCCCCACCCTGGTCAGGGTTGTGCGGGAGGAAACCAGTTGGTGTGGCTTTCTCATGTTGATGTTTCTCTCTCTCTCTCCCTGTCTCTCCCTTTCTCGCTACCTGAAGATAAATAGAAAAATTGCCCTGGTTGGTTTTTCTCAGTGGTTAGAACATCCACCCTCGGACCAAAGGGTTGCGGGATCAATTTCCAGTTAAGGGCACATACCTGGGTTTCATGTTTGATCCCCAGCCCCAGTAGTGGTTGTGTGGGAAGCAACCAATCAATGTGTCTCCCTCCCTCCCTCCCTGCCTCCCTTCCACTCTATCTAAAAATCAATGGAGCCCGGCCGGTGTGGTTCAGTGGTTGAACATCGACCCATGCCTGTTCAGGGCACATGCCCAGGTTGTGGGCCAAACTCCCAGTGAGGGACATGTAGGAGGCGGCCAATCAGTGTTCTCTCTCATCAGTGCTTCTATCTCTCTTTCCCTCTCACGTCCTCTCTCTCTAAATCCAGCGCCTTAGACCACTCGGCCACGCTACCTCCCAACGTCCTCTCTCTATAAAAAAACAAAGAAATAAAGGGGGGAAAAAGCAATTCTTAAAAAAAAAAAAAAAAAAAAATTAATGGAAAAATATCCTCTGGTGAGGATTAACCAAATCAAAAAAAAATTTGCATGTTAAATTAATAGTAATTTTTTGTTTAAATTCTCACTGGAGGACGTTTTTCCATTTATCTTCAGATAGAGAAGCAGGGTGGGAGGGTGAGAGAGAGAAACATCGATGTGAGAGGGACACATTGACAGGTTGCCTCCCACATGACCCTGACCAGGGTCGAGGATGGACCACAACTGAGGACGTGCCCTTAGCGGAACCGAACCCAGGTCTCTCTGGACTGCAGGCCGACGCTCTAACCGCTGAGCCAAACTGGCAATAGTAACTCTTAAATTTCAAATCAAATCATTCATATTTCCTTGATAACATCAATTTAAAAAAAATGATGTTGTTTAAACCAGGATCCAAACAAGATCTTTTTCTAGACAGTTAATCAATAGGTTCCCCCACCCCAACTTTTTGTGTGTGCAACGTATTTGTTGAAGTTGGTTTATTAGTTCTGTAGGATGTTCCTCACTCTTAGTTTGCTGAATTACATTCATGTGTGATCCCTTAATACACAGATCCTCTGACTCTTGTGGGACTTGGATTAGACTTAAGTTCACTTTCTTTTTGTTTGGACGAGACAAAGTAATAGGTGGTTATGTATTCTTCCGTCAGGAGGTACATAATACAGTGCTTGTCTCTGTGACGTGGAATGCATTGATCATTGCTTAGATTCATTATCGTGTGCCTGCAGGATGGTAATATTCTAATGCTACAATGTCTGCATTTATTGGGTGTAATGCATTTGTAAAGAGGAACTTGTCCTCATTGGTGATTTGATCACTTTGAGGTAAAGTTTGAGACAGGACACATGCTTGATTCTTTCCATTTGTTTTCTGCCTTCTAGATATGGCTGCCTTGGCATCCTATAAAGATGACCTGTACATTTGTTTTAACCAGTCAGTTTTTGTGTGTGTAATGAGGAACTCATGAGCTTAAACATATTTGGGTTTCAGAATTATTGGGATCATTTATACCAATACTCAAATGATTCTAACCTGAGAGGCCTATGGAATGTCTTCAAGACAGTGCTAGTGGCCTTTTGATGTCACCTCAGTAATTGATAGCTCCTTGATTTTTGGTTCGATAATTCCCAGGTTTATCTTGTACATGTTGTTCCAGGGACTGGAATCAGCCCTATCTCTGAGGAGCTGGGTTCCTTGGGAAATGGTTTTTAGAAATGCTTCTCTTGGGACCGAATCCATCGGCCTTTCCTCGGTAATGTTTATGCCCTCAGTTCCTCTCCCTGCGGGTCTTAGTCATGGCTGCTCTTCTGCTTTATTCTCTGACATGAGCTCCTCCATTCCCGAACGTGATCACTTCTCTGTTATGTTTTTACTCTCTTGCTTTTTTCACTCTTGGAAATTCCATTTGTTTCTGCTGCTTTGTTCTTCCTGCTTGGAAGTGAACATTCACTTGAATATTCCTTGAACAAATTTCTTTCTCTCTCAATTCATTGCTTTGTTTTCTCTGTGAATTTTAATATTGCTTAGGTGACATGGGCTTGACCTTGAGGTCACCCTTGATTCTCCCTGTCCCTTGTGCCCTCTGGTCACAGGAAACCAAGTGTCCTTAGGTTCCTCCCTTCTTGTGCTTCCTTTGAGTTTCTTTCCTGCCCCACTACCCTGCAGAGGATTTAGTCGTCAGTCAGTCACTTGAAGCATTTCGCCATGTGTAAATGGAGAAAACGTCATGTAGGCACAACTACCCGACAGGAGGGACCACTGAGGACTCCTGCTTTGTGTTCTCAAGCTCGAAAACCGTCTTTACAAGTGCCTGAGCACTAACTTTAGGATTCCGTGTTAGTGTCAAGAGGTTCATTTGCTCTTTTAATTTCATAATCTGCAAATGAGCCCTGTAACTCTTCAAATGAAAACAATTGGACATTTCTGTTTGAATTATATTAAACTGCCAACAACCACAGATTGTTTATGGTTGTTAAAAGAGAGGTCTTTGGTTCAGTAGTATTTATTTGCAGTCAATTGGCATGCCCAACAAGAAATAATTGGTAAATAAATCTCTCATTTGTTGTAGGCAGAACTTTTTTTAATGTATGTTTTTATTGATCTTTAGAGAGAGAAATGGAGAGAGAAACATCAACGTGAGATTGATTGGCAGGTTGCCTCCTGAACCCACCTTGACTGGGGATCTAATCTGCAACCTGGGTATATGCCCTAACCAGGAATCAAACTGGTGACCTTATAGTGCACCGGATGACATTGAACCAACTGAGGCACACTGGCTGGGGCCAAGCAGAGCTTTTTACACGATACTTGTACTGTTTCAGAGTTCATTTTGGCGCTTGGGGATAAGTGTGATTCCACGAACACAAGTTTACAGGAAAGGAAGTCAGCTACTTGGAGGTGGGAGATGAGGTGACAGCCATCCACACTTAAGTGTTCCATGGCCAAACAAATAAATAAGTAACTTAAAAAGCTTATTTAAAAACCGTAATCTTTTTTCTGCGTGGGATCAATAGATCTGGTGTTCTAAACGCACGGGAGTCCCCAGAACACTTGCTGTTTCCTGTGCCAACTGGTACCTTAAGTGTGAAGTAAGACATTTGTCGAACAGTGAGAGAGGGGATCTGTGTCATTTTTACTTACAACGCTTCTGACACCAAATGTCTTTTTTGTTATATATTTTTTAAATTACAGTTTGCATTCAGTATTATTCTGCATTAGTTTCAAGTATATAGCATAGTGGTCCCCCTGATATTTCAAGTACCCACTTAGTTATTACAAGATTATTGACTATATTCCCTATGCTGTACTTTGTATCCCCGGGACTGTTTTGTGACTAACGATTTGTAGTTCTTAATCCCTTCACCTTTTTCATCCAACACCCCCTTCCAAATATCTTTTGTGGCATTTTTTTAAATACTACTTTGCTCCAACTCCAGCTAGGTGTCCTACAATTCAGCTCAGTTGTGGTACTATTGGAGTGAGTGTCAGACTTCACAGGTTAAGAGTTCCATCTCACAATCCCTCCTCCTTCCCCATTTCGGATGCCAGGTGCAATGGGATGTCTAGGCTACTCTGGCTGACTACGAATTTGGAGGGTCCAACAATGTCTCTATCTCCTTCTGTTGATAATTCACGAGACTGGCTCATAGAACTCAGGAAAGTGCTTTACTTACTATTCCCAATTTATTATAAAGGATACAACTCAGGCACAGCCAATGGAAGAGGTGTGTAGGGTAAGGTATGGGGGAAAGAGCCCAGAGCTTCCCTGCCCTCCCCAGTCACGTGTGATTCAGCGCCAGGGATGTAAATGCCAAAGAGAGGTCATTTCAAATTTCAGTGCATGAAAACCTTCACTTGTTCTTTTCCTACTGCTTCCTACCTCCGATGTTAATGAACCAAATTTTCAGAGTTAATGTGAGGGAGGGAGAAGCCCCCAGGCAGGAGTTTAAGACTGTAAACCATTTGGGAATGGTACCCTTAATTCTGTTTCTGATTTTAGAATCAGCAACCAGAAAGCAGGGTTGCCTCAGCACTCAGAACGTTTTCCCCTTTTGTGTTTTTGCATTGCTAAATGGCCTACTTTGTCTTATCCAAACATAACCGTACTATTTAGAGTTTTTTCCCATGCGGGGATGAGAAAGGCTATAATTTTCTGTGGTCTTTCCTAGATGTATAGTGTGTATGCACGGGTGTCTGCTCAGGATTTCTCCGTGATCAATCGGTCCTTGTCTGGGAGACAAAAGGAAGTGTTCAGTAAGCATTGGTGGAACTGAGGACGCAATGTGATGCTTCTCAGAGTGTGGCCAAACCCAGAGAGAGAGCTCTGTGTTCGTCTTGCTGGACTCCTTGGTCTGATGTTTTCTGTCACCCCTCCTCCATGTACGTCAAAAGGATTGACATTGTTTAATTAGCTCAGTCGGGTTGATGGTAATGAATTGATTTTTCAGACTTTTTTTTCTTCAAGCAAGGCCTATATTTGATTGTCCATTTTCTCATTATTTTTGTGCTTACTGTTGCATTCCTAGCTCTCATTTCTATTTTTACTTTACTACCACGGCTTCAAGTTTTAACAGCATGTGGGGAGGCCTGACCACGGGATGGATTGTCGTTTGATTCCTCCAGCCTAGATACAGGAAGGAAATAGCGCTATCTTCACTTTGGGCAACCTGACCTAGAGTCCCCTTTCTTAGCCAGCACTGTATGTAAACTGTATGTAGTTCTGTCATATTATATGTAAAAATAAGAATGGCCTCTAATATCCTTGCAGATGTATTTATGGTTTTGAACACCATGTTCATCAATATGTTTTTATTTAGATATACTATAATTTCTTCCTATGTTTGACATAATGGACACTTATTTAAATAAACTTGCATTTTTCAACCCTCAGACCTGCACCCTCTTTTATTTATTTTATTGTTTTATAATCCTCACCTGAGGACATTTTTCTATTTATCTTCAGAGAGTGGAAGGGTTGGGGGAGAACCATCGATGTGAGAGAGATGCATCGCTTTGCTGCCTCCTGCATGACCCTGACCAGGGCCAGGGACAAACCGCAGCTGAGGTCCATGCCCTTGGCCGAGATCAAACCCACGACTCATTGGTCCACGGGCAGACACTCTAACCACTGAACAAATATTTTCTAATGTTTCAGTTACAATCCTGAGGTGAAATTCACAGAAAATGTAGCCCACTTACATATATAATTTAAAATTCAATATAACCTGGCTGGTGGGGCTTGCTGGTTGAGCATCGACCCATGCACCAAGAGGTCGCTGGTTTGATTCCTGGTCAAGGCACATGCCCAGGTTGTGGGCTAAATCCCCAGTGGAGGGCATGCAGGAGGCAGCCAGTCAATGTTCTCTCTCATTGATGTTTCTATCTCTCTCTCCCTTTTTCTCTCTCTCAAATCAATAAAGGAAAAATAATTCAGTATAATGTCCTAGTGATACCAGAAAGGAGAAAGGAAAAGGAAATGTTTTATACAGTATATTTCAAAACATAAACACTTGGGCATGCCAGAGCTTAAGGCATAATGAAATAATCAAGTGCTTGTACCACGTGTAGAATAACCCTCAGTGAACCAATACTGATACTAACATACAGGTATGACATATGGGTGACCCAGAGTTGTATTGTTCTGTGTTGGTAATAAGGAGACTGAAATACAATTATATCTTAAAAAAATTTTTTTTTCTTTATTGATTATTAGAGAGAAAGGTAGAAGGGGAGAGAGATTGAAATATCGATGAGAGAGAACATTGATTGGTTGCCTTCTGCATGTCCCCCACTGGGGATCAGGCCCACAACCTGGGCATGTACCCTGACTGGGAATTGAACCAGTGACCTCTTGGTGCGTGGGTCGATCTCAACCACTGAGCCACACTGACTGGGCCAATTATATATTTTTAAAAAAAGAAAACATTTTATTTATCCATTTTAGGAGGGAGAGTGAAACATTGATTAGTTGTTCTACTCTATGCATTCATTGGTTGCTTTTTTTTTTTTTATCTATTTTTTACCTTCACCCAAGGACACTTCTGCATGTATCTTTAGATGGAGCGGGAAGGGGAGAGGGGGAAGAGAGAGAGAGAGAAACATCTTCGAGAGAGACACATTGAGTGGTTGCCACCCACATGGCCCCAACCGGGGCCAGGGACAAACTGCAACCGAGGTACATGCCGTTAGCGGGAAACGGACCTGAGACTTTCTGGTCCACAGACCAATGCTCTAACCGCTGAGCCAAACCGGCAGGGCTCATTGGTTGCTTTTTGTATGCATTCTGACCGGGGGATGAACCTGAAACCTTGGTGTATTGGAACAGTAGTCTAACCAACTGAGCTAACTGGCCAGGGCTACAATTGTATCTTGATTTTACAAGGTAGTTGCAGTTTTGGAAGATAGAGTACATCTTCTAAACTGAACAATTAAATTCAGATTTAACAGTAAATACTTTGTTAGGTTATAGGCTTAGATAAATGGGCTTTATGTGGATGTGAATGTCAGGGGCTTTCAGGAGCCATGCAGGACATGGGGCATCTGCTTATGTGTGAGACTGTCCTGCGCACTCCAGGATGTGTGGCTTACCTAGTGTCAGTGAAGTCACCTCCTCCCACCTCAAAGGACCCACAGATTTCTAAAACCACTCCCTAGCGATGAAGTTTTCTCCACTGAGAATTACTTCTCTAGATCTGTGCGGAAAGACCCGTTTTAAAAAATTTTTCCAATTAGTCACTGACTTTGAACAAAATACAGAAATTATTCAAAACAAAAAAAATTAAAGTCGGTCAGAAGGTCAAGTCCTGATTTTTATTAGATTTGGCAGATTATAAATTCCTGTCAGTCTGCTATAAAATTTTCTAAATGCTTAATCTCTACTTTCAGATTTACCTGGTCACTGTGTTCTCTCTTTATCTCTCCCTTCCTCTCTCCAGAGTCATCCAAATTGAATGTATGTTTCTGAAAAATTCTTGCTCTTGGAGGATTTTACTCCTGCTCTCCCTAGCCAAATGCTCAAATGTTTTATTTCCACCACCTCCTTTGTTGTTTATAAATATAGCTTTTTATAAAACTATTGTATCGTCTAGTGATGGGAATGGACCTAACTTCCTTCACTCTCAGGGGTGCTTCTTTATTCCAAGATAGAAATTTGCAATGTAATTTAACAGGCATAACTCAAATTGCTTTCAGTTCTCTTTAGCTTTATATACTTAAAGCTTTATATACTTAAAATCCACGGTGCTTTCTCTTAGACCCACAGGGAAGCAGTGACTTCTGTAACCTTAATTTCAGAGGACTTCCAGTGATGTCTTACATACTGTGAGACTCTTAGTGGTTGAAGATAATTCCTATAACAGGGCAGGAAGGGTCCAGAATCATAAGGTGTTCCCAGCAGTTCATGTTGGTGATACTGATGACTGAGCACCTTCAGCAGGGGACCTGCCATTGCTTCTGTGGACCTGTGGGGAGAACAATAGTACTGCAGAGATTAGATGGTTTCGCCATAGTGACTGAATCTTAAACATGATCAGTTTCCTTTTCCTACCCTTTGGGTTCCTCTAGATCAGCAGAACAATGATCTGCTTTCATGGTAACTGTCCTTCAAACATAGGTTAACAATCTGAGTTTTGGTCGCATCTCAGTACCTCCCCTTTGCCAGCCGACTCAGTTCACACGTCGTCCTTCTGCGGTGCTGCGCGTGGTTGGCTTTGCGCAAGTACTGATGGGGGTAGACCCAGGCACAGAGTTGTGAGGTGGCTGCTGTCATTGTTGTGGAGTGAAATGAAAATGCTTGGGCCATTTAGTATTTCTTAAAATTTTGGGGGCGTAGAAAACACAACTAGGTTGAAGGACAGGATTTTCTTACCTCCCTTGCTTGGCAAGGCTGGGTCGGCCTAGTCAGAATGCCCCCGCTGGCTGTGCCGTCAGTGGGGCGGAGGTGGTGTCATGCTGCCAGGAAGCCCTGGTGACAGAACTGTGCCTGTCACCTTGTGTCCCGTGGAGGAGCAGGACAAAGCCGGGGCTCTGAGGCCAAACCACCTGCTCACATACAACCCAGAGACATTCGTTTTTGACATTTACGTTTTAAGAGTTGAGTTGTGTCAGAACTGTGTTCATCTTAGATGGATTTACCTATATGTGATCAGCAAAGAAAGCAATATATGATAGTTTGCGTGGAAAGTTTTTGTCCTCCACTTTATTCCATGATCCTCTATCCTGGAAAAATGGGATACAAGAAATACAAATGTTTGTTTCTTCCCCTGCTCGGCTCCCAGGTATGTGCCTCTCATACACACAGAGAACATGTTCGAAGATGCGTCCTTTTTATACCACGTGTCCCATGACCACTAGTCAATAACCTGATCTGGTGTTAAACTAAAGAAATAAACAATTTGTTCTCATGTCGAAGGAAAAAATGGGTTCATCTGGCCTTCATGGGTGCTATGGACTGAATGTATGTCCCCCAAAATTCGTATGATGAAGCCCTAATTCCCAATGTGATGGTGTTAAGAGATGGGGCCTTTGGCGGGTAATTAGGTGGTGAGAGTGGAGCCCTGTGGATGGGATTAGAGCCGTTGCAAGAAGAGACACAAGGGAGATGATTTCTCTCTCCGTGCAGAATTCAAGAAGGTGACCGTAAACCAGGAGGAGGGCCCCCACCCAAAACCATGCTGGCATCTAATCTTGGACTTGTAGCCTCTAGAACTGTGAGCAGTAGTGTCTGTTGAAGTGACCCAGCCTGTGATATTTGTTACAGCATCCCGAGATGGCGGAGATGCTGGGGAAGGTGCAGAAATGTGGTACCTTTGTGAGGAATTTAAAAGTGACTTTTTCAATTCTGTATTTTGGAAGTTTTCAAGCATATACACATAGAGGAACTAGTATAATGAACCCCATGTACCAGCTTTAAAGATGATCAACGTTCTATTCTTGCTTTCTGTCTTATCCCCCAATTTCTGTAGTTTTTTTTCTGGACTATTTTAAAGCAGTTTAAAGGTGACTGAAGCCACAGAAAATTTGGTTTACCTGCTAATGTAAACAAAGATGTATTCGTTTCCTATTGCTGATATAAGAAATTATCACAGACTTGGTGGCTTAAAACAACAGAAATGTATTCTCTCCCATTTCTAGAAGTGAGGAGTCCGGAATCAGTCTCCGTGGGCTCAAGTCAAGATGTTGGCAGGCATCTTGTCTTTTCCAGCCTCCAGAGGCTGCCTGCATTCCCTGGCTTGTGACTTCCTTTGTCTTCAGATGTGTCTGCTTCTGTTCACTTGGCCTTCTCTCGGACTTTGACTCCTCTTGGCCCCATTGTTTCTTTCTTTTTTTAAAATATTTTTTCTTTATTGATTTTAGAGAGAGGGGAAGGGACAGGGAGAGAGAGATAGAAACATCGATGAGAGAGAATATCGATTGGCCGCCTCCTGCATGCCCCCCACTGGGGATCTGGCCCACAACCTGGGCATGTGCTCAGACTGGGAATTGAACCGGCGACCTCTTGGTGCATGGGTCTACACTCAGCCAGTGAGCCACACCAGCCGGGCTGTGCCCCTTTTTATAAGGATTCTTGCTATTACATTAGGGTTACTTGGACAATCGAGGGTAATTTTCCCATCTCAAGATCCTTAGTTTGATCACCTCTGCAAATCCTCTTGCCATGAGAGGCAACATCCATAGGTTTCAGGGGCTAGGAGGTAGACATGTTTGGACTGTTATTCACAATGCCACAGTAGGACCACAGTGTGGTCAGCACTCAAATGTCAAATAAATGGTTAGGACCGCAGTCTCAAGGGTGGGGACTCTAATCGCAGGGAAACACATGAAGAGTAAGTTTTTTAAAACCTGGAGGAATCTCTGTGCAGACTATAACCTATCATTTTGCATAGGGGCGGTGGCATTCCCGTCAGATAACAAGGAAGAAGGATGCGGGTGTTGGGGTAAGGCCAGTTAGTAACACGTGCCTTTTGAGATGTAAGAGAAAAGACAGGTGCTTTCCAGCATCAGATTCGAGACTTGAGCAAAGGTGACCCAACCATACAGAGACTCCGGGTCTGTGAAGAGGAGGTTAACGATATGGTCCTTTCTAGGTCACTGTAAGAACTAGCAAATAGCGTAAGTGCCTCACCCCATAGCTTATTATTAATTAATCAACTTCACGGTGTTTGTCCTTTGGCTGAAATTCTCATCCTTTGTGCTCCACCCTAGTGAAGTACTTGACTCTCAGCCCCACAACTCGCATAGTTTCAGGGCTTTGGTCACACACGTCCTCTCTGCCAAGAACCCATTTGCTCCTTTCCGTCTTTCTTAATTCCTATTAATTAGTTAGCTCTCACCTTAGAGGTCATTTCTTCCACAAATTCTGCCTTGTGTTTTTCTACCACACCTGGATTAGGTGTCTCCCCTAGATTTCTCTCACACTTGGCACTGCCGTACCGCTTAGCACTTTATATTTTCATTCCCTTCTGATTTGTGTCTATTCCTCCTCCAGACTCTAAACTTTGGGGGCAGGGACTGTATCTGACATCAAAGACCCAGTACAGTGTCTGGTGTGACCAGCTGGGGGGTGTCTTTCTCTTTCGCTCTATTTATTTTTACACACACACACACACACACACACACACACACACACACACACAACACACCTTCTTGGTTGGAAACTTTTTCAACTACATAATAGTGTTTTTTAATAGTTTACTGGGTTATTTATTTATTTATTTATTTTTGTGGTGGGGGGAAGAGGTGGGGATGGTAGGTATAAGAAAATAGAATGTGCCCTGGCTGATTTGGCTCAGCAGTAGAGCATTGGCCGGACCAGTGAGTCTCGGGTTCGATTCCAGCCAAGGGCACGTACCTCAGCTGTGGTACATCCCTGGCTCTGGTTGAGGTCGTATGGGAGGCAACCAGTCGATGTGTCCCTCTCACGTCAATGTTTCTCTCTCTCCCTGTCTCTCCTCCTCTCTCTACTTGAAGATAAATAGAAAAATATCCTTGGGTGAGGATTAAATAAATAAGGAAAATAGAATGTAAATTTGTTGACCTAGGTCATTGAGTTTTATTGAAGTGACAATCACAGAAGTTTTTAAAAAGTGCTCTTGCTTTTGTTTGTTTTTGTTTGTTTTGGGAGAAACAAATCTTTTTATTTTTTATTTATTTATTTTTAATTATTTATTTATTTTTTTGTTACAGATATTTCTCCTTTTTTACCCATTGGCACCCCCCACCCCACCCCACCCCCACCCCATCCCCGCCCCATCCCCAGCTTAGTTGTCCATGTCCATTGGTCATGCATACATGCATATAAGTTCTGTGGTTTATCTCTTCCCACCCTCCCCCCACCCCCTCTTCTGAGGGATGTCAGTCTGTAGCCTACTTCCATGTTTCTGGGTCTACCGTATTCCTCAGACTGTTATGAGAAACAAATCTTTAAAGCTAGGTTCAGCCCTTCGCTAGCAGGGATTATGTGTTTTAGAAAGAAACTGTGCAGGCATGTTACTTGTTTGTTTTTTTTTATCCTCACCTGAGGACATTTTTCCATATTTTGTTTAGACAGAGTGGGAGGGAGAGAGAGAAACATCGACGTGCAAGGGACATATCAAGTGGTTGCCACCCACACCACCCAACCAGGGCCAGGGACAAACTGCAACTGAGGTACATGCCCTTAGCGGGAACCGAACCCGGGTCTCTTGGGACTGCAGGCCGACGCTCTAACCTGAGCCAAACCAGCCAGGGCGGTATGTTACTTGTTTTAATGTTTTAAGTAGTTCAGGTGTTTTGGGTTAGACTTTCTAATAATATTTTAGTTTAAAATACAACTTCCTATTTTGGAGGGAAGCTTAATTTTTTTCTTTTTTTAAAAATCTTTACCCGAGGATATTTTTTCCATTTGTCTTTAGATAGAGTGGAGGGGAGGGAGGGAGGAACGGTAGGAGGAGGGGGAGAGAGAGGCAGAGACATTGACATCGATATGAGGCACATCAACTGGTAGCCTCCTGCAGGACCCCAACCAGGGCTGGGGACAAACCACAACTGATGTGTGAGCGCTTGACCAGAACCAAACCTGAGATTCGTCGGTCCACAGGCCAACGCCCTAACCGCTGAGCTAAACCGGCCAGGGCTCTTCCTTTTTTTTTTTTAATGAAAAACCTCAAACTTTACTGTTGAAGAAATGAGTCACAAAGAGTCAGAAGTGTCTTTGAGTAATGCGCCTTGCGGCTTACCACTGGGCAGGCTGTGCTCCAAGACGCCCGCCTCCCTGGGATAGGTTAATGCTAATGCTGAGGTCACTGGTCATGACCTCCACGTTCTCCTGTCTCTGCAGCTCCGATGCCCACCTACTTGGAGCCTGTGCTGTGCATTCCCAGTATTCCAGTATCATTGAACACGCCTTGAAGCTGCCCCACTGAACAAATACTTCTGATTTCAAATAATCCTCCCCCCCCTCCCCCCCATAAAAGACATGACCTAATCTTGTTAGTTTCTTTCTTGCTTAATGAAACACCGGCAAGTCTTTTTTCGGACGCAGCTTTGTGTCTGTGTGCTGGGATTTTATCCTGGCTTACTGGTTAATTAATGTTAGTTTCATAGGAGGACCTTTGCTCATATGCTATCTTCTGCTACTAGAGATAGAGCTTTGTCATATATAATAGAGCTTTAGTTAACTTTCTACGGACTGGGTCCAGCTTGGTGTCGTCTGTTACTGAGTTTAAGGGTCACCTTTACCTTACCGTATATTTTAGGGCTTTAACTTTACCACTGATGTCATACCAATTTTTTTAACCCTTAATTTTCACTGGCTTTATTTTTCTCTTGTGGATATTCAAGGAAACCTTGCGTCATTTATCTTTGGTAAGCTGCTTCATCCTTTTGGGAAGTAGTTATTTTTTAGTCGTGTAGGTTTTTCTATAGCTAAAAGACCTCACTGTGTCAACTGTATCCATGGTTCCCCACCTTTAGAAAATAAGACCCTCAATAACTAAATAGTCGTTAAAATCAAACAACCCATATATTCATCCAAAAAGTTATGTTATATACATGGGTAAGATTCATGGTTTGTTTAGTTACCAAAAACTCAGAAAAGCATATATGGATTCGTGTGCCCCTTGTAATAACTGGATCCAACCCACTGAGCAGGAATCGATGGTGAGTACTTGGGTTGCCATGCCTCCTTCCTGCCACTGCAGGAGGGACCCTCACAGAGAGATTTTCCCACTGAGCCTAGGTTAAGCCTCAGAATCCTCTTTCAACAGTGTTCTGCATGGTCACAGGCAATCATTTGCAGCTGGAAGGCAAGAAGAGCATTATTTGTCTCCTTGGGCTAGATGATCTATTCAGAGCCCATCATTTGACTTCCATAAATCTCTCCTGCTCCCTTGAGAATATCTGCTACCTCATTCACATATTCAGATCCTCTCAATATGTGAAGAGAGCACATTTAGGGGGTACACTGTTTAAGATGCATTTCTCCAGAGCCCTCATTCGTGCCTCGTTGGATGTGCTTCCTGACCCCTCACAGCAGTGTCCTTCTGGAGGCCGGGTTTCTGAGTCTGAGAGGAGGTTCTCAGAACTGACTGTACGTTCTGTGTGCCTCTGAATTGGGCTCGCTGCAGTGTAAGACCTTTCCTGTCCTTGACAGTTGCTGACTTTTGTTCAGTGAAGTACGGGTTGTATGCCCACATTCTCTGCACATGACTTTCTCATTCATTACAATTGAACTAGCTTTTAGGTATTAAAATATTCAAGTGCCATTGATTTACATGCTTAAAGACACGTGTGGTGTCTAACTTAACCATGTCGCGGGGCACTAACATACAGGACTGGACTGGTCAGGGTGACGAATGGTGAATGGTGGGCACAGACTCTGTGGGCCATGGGCTCTTCTGGAAGACCAGCCCTGTGGGCAGTGGACACGCTGAGATTGGGTGACATCAGGTTCTCCTTGGTCATGGAAGCTGAAGTGGGTTCACTCCAAGCATGATAGTGAGACTGCTCAGAGCCACTGAGGAGCTGAGGAATTGGGTTATTTTCAGTATGAACTCTGAGAATCTGACCACCGTCCATCTTATGGCAATGACTGTTGTCCATTTTAACTTTTTAAAATAGAAATGTTTTGTGTTTATTGTAGAAAAAAAATTTTTCATGAAAAAAAAGTGCCAGTAATGCTGTCATCCAGAGATAACTGCCATTACTGGTTGAGTCTTTCTGTTGCTCTCCATATAGGGGAAGCCTGATACACGTCCTTGGATTTGTCCTACAAAATGGTTTTCCAGTGTAGTAGCAGCACTTACTGAATCAGCTGTTTCTTAGCTGAGCCCTTGTGTTCTGGGACTCGTTGACAAGTTCACTAAAAGGGTTGCCTTTCTTATTTGCAGCTTGGTCAGACATTGGGATCTTTCAGCAAGGAAGGGACTGCTGGTTCTGCCTTCTTTCTGGCCATGGCCGCCATACATGGGCACTGTTGACCGTCCACTCACAACCAAGCTGCAGCGTGAATGTAGAGAAGCACAGCCTCTTTCCCACCCCCCACCCCCCCAATCATTTCTGGACTCAAATACCTTATCTTTGTCTTTTTGTAGAGCTAGCTAAGTGGTTAGGGTGCATAGCAGATGACACCCGTGGTGAGCATTTTAATCTGAGCGCACGAATATCCTAGAAGGGTTGTCGGTGACGTTGAGTTCAGATTTTAACTTTGTTTTCAGATGTTTAGCAATGTGTACTTGCTGCTTGAACTAAATGCATTGAAGAGTAAGGGCTACAGGTGGTGGTTAATGAACATTCCCACCTAAAACCAGTAACATTCCTTCTCCTTTCTTCCAATTCTGTTCCTCTTGATTTTATTCTACCTTCTGTGTTAGAATTTATTTAACGGCAGTGTGTATCAGACTTGCTTACAGACAACTGTCAGCGCTTATTTTAATCCACAGAAAGGTTTTTTGTTTGTAATCTTTTGGATAAAACAGCTTTTCTCTTATTCTGCCTAGCTGTGGTGATATTTGAGTCTAAGAAAGGCACCTGTAGTACCTCGATCATTGTAACACAATTCCCAGTTTTGTGTTTTGTTTGGGGCTCAGTCCTGAAGAAGTTAAATCAGAATGGGCTTCCAGAAATAGGTGAAAATGTCTGAGTGTCTTTAAAAGCCCACCTTGGCTGTCTTCTGTGTTGTGGCTCCTCCCCCACAAATGAGTGTTGAGGAGAGGCTCACTCTCCATGTGTGGGTGACATATCTCTTGTGCCAATGGTGGCAAAAATTGCAATTAAGAGAAGGCAAAGACAAACCCAAGGTGAAAGAACAGCCATGAAGTTTTTGGGCTTCTTTCAAAAAATGAGAATTGTGTGCACTTTGTAACTGTAGCTTTGGTATCTGTATGCTGCAGACGCAGCCTACGAGGAAGGGGGTAAGGTGGTGGTGTGCTTACCGCTTCAGGATTTAGCTCTACATAGCTGGTATTTGAAAGATTTTTTTCATGTGTAAGAGTGGGATGTCCTGGAGGGGTTGCCGGCTACCTGAATCTTCCAACAAGCTACTCCTGATGGTGTGGTGGTTTACCTCAATCTAATGGTACTCTTTGCTGGCTCCATTTATATCCTTCATGTCCTGGTCAGTCAAGGGACAGATCTACTCTTGTTTGGTTGGTATTTTTAGTTGAACTGCTTTTTTTTTTTTTTTTTCAAATGAAACTGCAGTTTAAAGAATGACTTAATTGCCTCTACCCCCATTATAAGTAATACAGATTCACTGGATAAAATTTGGAAAGTAAAATACAACAAGTTTTGGTATATTGTCTTTCTTGTTTCTGTGCAGGAATGCACATAAATTGCATTAGTAGGTCAGAGTATGAATATTTAGGCCATTTGCTGTTACAAAACTTTGTAAAAGTTTTGTGCTTCTTTTTTTTTTTTAATCCTCACCCGAGGACATTTTTCTATTTTTTGTTCAGATAGAGTGGGAGGGAGAGAGAGAGAGAGAAACATCGACATGAAAGGGACACATCGAGTGGCTGCCACCTACACGACCGACCAGGGCCGGGGACAAACTGCAACCGAGGTACGTGCCCTTAGCGGGAACCGAACCCGGGTCTCTCTGGACCACAGGCCGACGCTCTAACCGCTGAGCCAAACCGGCCAGGGCGGTTTTGTGCTTCTTTATACTTCCCCCATGAATACAGGAGACGAATGGTATCTTGTGTAGGCTTATAATTTAAAAGCCAACAACACTGATCCTGTTGCATATAATTTAATGTACTGCTTTTTTTTTTCCCTCCTAAATTTTAGCCTCTTTTTTCAAGTCAGACATTGGTAGTCATTCTCATTTTATTATTGATTTATAACAATTTAAGCCCTATTAGATCTGTTCTTTTTTAACAGCTTTATTGAGGTTTGATTGACGTACAATAATTACACATCTTTAAAGTGTACAATTGGATACGTTTTGACATAAGTGTATACCTGTGACATCGTCAGCACAATAAAAAATGGGCATAACTATTACTCCCGTAAAGTTTACTTGTGCCCTTTTGTAGTACTTTCTACCCTTCCCCTCGAGCAATTACTGTTTAGCTTTCTTTTACTTCAAATTAGTTTGCATTTTCTAGAGCTTTGTATGAGGAGTCATGTCATCTTGGCCTGGCTTCTTTCAGTCAGCACAATTACGTTTAAGATCTGCCCATGGGTGAATCAGTGGCTCACTCCTTTTTATAGCTGAATAGTATTCCATTGTCTGGATATACTACAATTTATTCATTTGTGGATGGACCTTTGGGTTGTTTCCAGTTTTTGACTACTATAAATAAAGGTGATAGGAGCCTTTATGTGCAGATCTCTGTAGGGGTGTATGTTTTGTGGGGACCCACTTGGAATTCCAGAGTTGGTATGAAGATTATTTTAAACTAGAAACACTTATTGACATTCTGCCCTTCATGTTGCTATGAAGAGGTTTTGAATAATCATTTTCCATTTAATATGGTGACCTTCTGAGAAATGCGTGGTGTGGTGTAATGAGCACAGTGGGGAAGGAGGGTGTGTTGAATCCTGACTCCCTGTGTCCTTGCTCTCTGACTGGGCAAGTGACCTTTCCTCTTAGAAGTTCAGTTGTTGCATATTGACACAGTTTTGATAGCTACCTTTGATGGTTGTCTGGGTGATTAAATGGGCGAATGTACGTGAAGAATCGAAAGAGTGGTGGTTAATTACTGTGTGTACATATGTGTGCCAATGGTATTGTTCTTCATCGCCATGTTGGTTTTCCAAAGTTTGTAATTGTGTACTAAGGCCTATTTTAGTTAGAGCAGTGTGGTGAAGAGCAATTCTCACGGAGACAGATGAATGGGCAAGCCCCTAGGTTAAGTACAAGGTGCTTACTATGGAGGATACGGGAGGTGTATTAGTTTCTTAGGGCTACCATAACAAATTTCTATCAATTGGGAGAATTAATACAACAGAAATGTATTCTTTCACAATTCTGGAGGCTAGCAATCTGAAATCAAGGTGCTGGCAAGCCTCTCTCCCACCTTCTTTGGTAATTCCTTGGTTTGTAGATGGCGTTACTCCAGTCTTTGCCTCGGTAGTCACATTGTGTTCTCCCTGTATTTCTGTGTCTGAATTTTCTTCCTGTTATAAGGGTGCCAGTCATTGGATTAGAGCCACATTCACATATACTGAAACCACTGAGCCATACCGGCTGGGCATAGACATGAATTTTTTTTTTTTAATCCTCACCTGAGGACATTTTTCCATTTTTTGTTCAGATAGAGTGGGAGGGGAAAGAGGAAGGGAGAGAGAGGAAGAGAGCGAGAGAAACATCGACGTGAAAGGGACACATTGAGTGGCTGCCACCCAGGGCCAGGGACAAACTGCAACCAAGGTACGTGCCCTTAGCGGGAACTGACCCCAATTTCTCTGGACCACAGGCCAATGCTCTAACCGCTAAACCAAACCAGCCACGGTGATGGACATGAATTTTTAAAGGACAATATTCAACCCAGTTCAGGGGGTTAACCAAGACTGGGAGTGACCAGGACTTGAATTCTAGAATGTTAATAAGATCTAAAATGTGTTCCATTTTAAAGCTGGCTACTAAGGAGTTAGTTGAGAGAGAATGAGAAATGAGGCTGGGAAGCAATACCTAATAGTCTTGAACCGTATTAAATTGTATGGCTTTTCTTCCCCTAAGAACCATGGAGAACCTCAGGAGTTTTGAATTCAACATTCACATAGAGGATTTTTGTTGTATGCATGACTGAACATTAATTTGAAATAGCTTTTCTGTATTTCTTTTTTTGAGGAAATCACCAGGTTATGAATCTTATAACTCATCTTAGAAAGTGGTGCCCCAGTTTCCACACCTCCCCTCCACCCCCTTCCCTCACCCCTGCTGCTAGGATGTGGAGAGCTGGCCATGGGCTCTCTGTGGGCTGGCTGTGTAACAGCTTGATTCAGTTGTGAGCAATAGAGACATGGAGTTGCAGTGTGGATATATGTTTTGAATTAACTGAGATGTCACAAGAGCATCAAGTTCCAAACCATGCACATACTGGGAGTGGCGAGTTATAGTCAGGTCCCTTGGAATCTGAAATTGGCATGAAAGCAGCATGGGAGGAGTACTTTGAAGATTAGAAATTGAGATATATATATGACAACATCTTTATTTTTATCCTCACCTGAGGATTTTTTTTTTTTTGCATTTATCTTCAGATAGAGCGGGGAGGAGAGAGGGAGGAAGAGAGAGAAAGACATTGACGTGAGAGAAACACATCAAATGGTTGCCACCCACACGACCTCAACCAGGGCTAGGGACAAACTGCAACCAAGGTACGTGCGCTTAGCGGGAACCAAACCCGGGACTCTCTGGTCCACAGGCCGACGCTCTAACTGCTGAGCCAAACCGGCCAGGGCTATATGGCACCATCTTTAAAACCCCAGGCAAACTTGGTGGATGAGTCTCTAAGAGGTGAACTTGGTGTTGTAGACTTGATTTCCTAAAAAAAAGTTTTGCAGTGAACAAAATTATCTTTCTTTACTATAACTTTTCCTTGACTGTTAATGGACCTTTGCTACTTTTTAAACCTTTACAATTACTTGAGCATGCCCAATTCATAACTGGTACTCAAATATTTGCTAAAATAGCATGAAGCAGGATCATGTTACAGTCTCAGGGATAGGATATGGGTGAGAAGCTTGCTAAGTAGAATTTTGGACCAAAAGTTGTACTCAAGGGCTTAATTAGCAGTTTTTAAGTACAGCAAATACGTGGCTGGGCTCCAAGTAATGCCTAGATCTTGGATGTACACTACCAGACACTGAGAGCAACAGGTGGGTTTCGGGAAACCCTGGTTTGCCTTGTAGATTCTACTGCCCTCTTGACCAATAGATTTTGAACAGGGGAAATTCTAAAGACATTTGTAGGGGCTGCTTTTTATCACTAGCTTGGCAATATTGTGATAATTTGTCCACCCCAAAAGCAATTAAACTTCTTATGAAATACATGTCTGTCATAGGAAACAAATAGCACCAGATGGAGGGATTCTCCTTGACTTTTGTCCCCAGTCCACTCTCTTCTACCACTCTGACCTTGTCTGAACAGCGTTCAGGTCTGCTAAAATGAGGTGGTAGGGTAAGCATCTTTCCTTCCTCTGTCCAGCTCCCAAATAATTCATGCATTGGGCTCTGCCCATTGTTCAATTGTTTCTCTCAGTGAGAGCATTAAGAATAGGAGAGGAGCCCTGGCCGGTTCGGCTCAGCAGTTAGAGCGTCGGCCTGCGGTCCAGAGAGACCCGGGTTTGGTTCCCGCTAAGGGCACATACCTCGGTTGCAGTTTGTCCCCAGCCCTGGTTGGTCGTGTGGGTGGCAGCCACTCGATGTGTCCCTTTCACATCGACGTTTCTCTCTCTCTCTCTCTCTCTCTCTCTCCCTCCCTCCCTCCCTCCCTCCCTCCCTCCCTCCCCAACCCCCCACTCTATCTGAACAAAAAATGGGAAAATGTCCTCGGGTGAAGATTAAACAAAAAAGAATAGGAGAGGAGATGCTCTGGCTGGTATGGCTCAGTTGGTTGGGTGTTGTCCTGTGCACCGAAAGGTTGCTGGTTCAATTCCTGGTCAGGGTACATGTCTTGGTTGTAGGCTTGATTCTCAGTAGGGGGCTGCAGGAGGCAGCCAATTGATGTGTTGCTTTCACATGATGTTTCTCTCTCTCCCCTTTCCTATTCCCCCTCCTCCCCTTCTCCTTTATTCTCTCTAAAAGTAAATAAAAATATATTTTTTAAAAGCAGATACATGGAAAAGTTTATTGAAAAGAAAAGGAAAACAAATAGGAGAGGAGAACTTTATCTTTTTGGCATCACTTTTTAATAAAACAATTTAAAGACCAACATCCAGCTTGATGTTCTAATATTTTTTTTCTTGATTGTAAGATGTTCAAATGTAGAAAATTTGGAAAGTGGGAAAGAAGAAGAAAAGTCTTTTAATGGCAACATTGTTACCTGAATCATAATACAGTCTAGAATGATGGGTGTTCAACACAGTTGTCATGTGGTATGCATAAGTTTATATCCTGGTATGTCTTATTTTAAAAAAATTGAGCTATAATTCACATACCATAAAATTCACCTCTTTAAAATGTTCAATATTTTTTATATGTGGACAGGATTAGGAACCATTATCGCTATCTAATTCTGGAACATTTTTATTCCAAAAAGTAATCTAATAGCCGTTAACAATCACTGTCCTTCCAGACTTTTCCCAGCCCCTGGCAACTACTAATCTACTTTCTGTCTCTCTGGATTTACCTATTCTGAACATTTCATAGAAATGGAATTATATACTACGTGGCCTCTCAGCATATTTTCAAGGTGCATCTATATTGTTGTGTGTACGTCATTCCTTTTTATGGACAGATAGTATTTTAGTGTATGAATATGTCACATTGTTTATCCATTCATCAGTTCCATGGATTTTTTTAGGACGCTACCTAGAGCCCAGTAGAATAACTAATGCAAAAGGAATAATTTTTTTTTTATCCTCACCCGAGGACATTTTTGTATTTATCTCCAGATATAGCAGGAGGGAGAGAGAGGGGAAGAGAGAGAGAGAGAGAGAAGCATCGATATGAGAGAGACACATCGAGTGGTCGCCACCCACACAACCCCAACCGGGGCTGGGGACAAACTGCAACCGAGGTACATGCCCTTAGCAGGAACCGTACCCGGCACTCTCTGGTCTGCGAGCCGACGCTCTAACTGCTGAGCCAAACCTGCCAGGGCGAAGGGGTGATTTTTTTTTTTTTTTTTTTTTTTTTTAAGGCAATAAAAACATTTTTTTTTTCTTTATTGATTTTAGAGAGAGAGGAAGGGAGAGGGAGAGAGAGATAGAAACATTGATGAGAGAGAACATCATTGGCCACCTCCTACATGCACCCCACTGGGGATCGGGCCCACAACCTGGGCATGTGCCCTGACCGGAAATCGAACCGGCGACCTCTTGGTGCATGGGTTAACGCTCCATCACTGAGCCACACTGGCCAGACAGGAAATGTTCTTATTAGTACTGCCTTTGGAACCTTACTTTCTTTTCCTTCTCCAGTTGTTTTATTAAAATAAACTTTAGCCATGGCCACATAGCTCGGTTGGTTAGAGCGTCATCCTGATACACCAAGGTTGCAGGTTTGATCCCTGGTCAGGGTACAATCAACCAATGAATGCATCAGTAAGTGGAGCAACAAATCAACATCTCATTCTCTCCCCACCACCTTCCTCTCTTAAAAAAATTAAATTAACTTTAAACAAGGGGCAGGGGCAAAATGCCAGCATCTGAGATAGTCTACCACCACTTTTGGGGGCCACTTAATTTTGGATGATTTTTCACTTCATTTAGATAAGTTACTTTTGATCAGCGCCTTTATCCAGAATTATGTTAGAATTGTATTTAGGCTTTTGAATTGCTATTGTCTTTCCCCTTTACTCTACTAATTTATAGTTGTTGAGAAAGATAATCCCTGCCTTTCTGAAAAAGGAGTAAGTTAACGAGTTATTGGAACTGGGGTTTGCATCTAGGATTCCTTCCCTAGTCTTTGAATTTTTGGTTTAGGGTCTGTGGCCTGGAAGGAGGACCAGGCAGGCACCGCTGTCCTGCCTCACCGCTGGACTCTCCCGAGACCTGTGGCTTGTGGGGGTAGGCCACAGAAGTCTTAGTGTTCACGTTTCGGGGACTGCTGTGACTGAGGGGACTGGAGAAAAGGTAGCAGATTAATAGCTGGTGCTGTGGAATTCCATGTGGCAGTTAAAAAGAATATGCTAGATTTGCATTTACCAACACGGACTGGCCACCAAGATGACACGTAGGGGGAGAAAGCAAGATGAGTAATGTCATATTAAGAAAGCTACCTAAGCCCTGGCCGGTTTGGCTCAGCGGTTAGAGCATCGGCCTGCAGTCCAGAGAGACCTGGGTTCGGTTCCCGCTAAGGGCATGTACCTTGGTTGCAGTTTGTCCCCGGCCCTGGTTGGTCATGCGGGTGGCAGCCACTTGATGTGTCCCTTTCACGTCGATGTTCCCCCCCCCCCCCAACTCTATCTGAACAAAAAATGGAAAAATGTCCTCAGGTAAGGATAAAAAAAAAAGAAAGCTACTTAAAATCTGTTTCAGTTTGATTAATCTGTAAAATGGGGATAATAGCCACATTCTGAGGATTAAATAAGGAAATATGTGTAAAATGTTTAGAATAGCATTAATACGTTAGTTTTATAAAAACTAAAAACTCAGCAAAATATTTGCCCTCTATGGGTGTTTCTGTGAATATATAAACATACACACATACTTTTTTAAAAACTTGAGTTAAAGTTCACATAATTATAAAATTTATCATTTTAGAGTGTGCGAGTTAGTGGGTTTTAGCATATTGACCAGGTTGTACAACTGTCACTACTAACTCCAGAATGTTTTCATTATCCCCAAAAGAATCTCCCTACCTGTTAGGACTCAGTCCCCCTTACTCCCTCTCTCCAGTCCCTGGCAACCACTAACCTACTTTCTGATTTACCTGTCTGATAAATGGAATCATTAATGTGTGAGCATAATGATTTCGAGGTTCATGCACACTGTAGCAAGTATCAGTACTTTATTTTTTTCTTATGGCTGAATCATATTCCATTGTATGTGTACACCACATTTTGTTGATCCACTTGGGTGGCTTTTACTTTTTGGTGATTGTGAATCATGTTGCTATGAACATAGGTGTACAATTATTTCTTTGAGTCTCTGCTTTCAATTCTTCTGGGTATATACCCAGAAATGGAATTGTTAGATCATGTGGTAATTCTATTTTTAAGTTTTTTGAGGAACTGCCTATTGTTTTCCATAGAGGCTGCACTATTTTACTTTCCTCAGCAATGTATGTGGGTTCTAATTTTTTAATATTTTTTGTAAGATTTATTATTTTCCTTTTACAAAATATAGCCATTCCTGGCCCAACCGAGTTGGCTTATGGTTGAGCATCGATCCATGCACCAAGAGGTTACGGGTTTGATTCCCAGTCAGGGCACATGCCCAGGTTGTGGGCCAAATTCCTAGTGGGGGGCATGCAGGAGGTGGCCCATTGATGTTCTCTCCATCATTGATGTTTCTCTCTCTCCCTCTCCCTTCCTTTCTCTCCCAAATCAATAAAGGAATGAATGAATAAATAAATAAAAATATAGCCATTCCTAGTGGGTATAAAGCGACATCTCATTGTGGTTTTGAAATGCATTTCATTAGTGACTAATGATGTTGAACATCTTTTCATGTGACACACACACTTCTAGAACCATCTGGAGAGACCCACCAAACTGACAGTCGTTTCTTTTAGGGTTTGAGGGAAGTAAATAGTTTAGAAGCAGGTGGTCAGATGAGACCCTATGTTTATATTATTTGGCGTGTTTTTACAAATATTTCAGTTAGTAAAATATAGAACAAGTTAATACCTTCATGTGAATAAGGTGTGTAGAAATACAGTATTTAGCACTTGGAACGCGGGAGTCGGTGAGGTTCTTTGCCTACCAAATGCAGATTGTGATCTCCCGGCAAAGTAAGGCTTGAACTGGTTTTAGTTTGTATCATTATATTTCAATGTAATTGTGTAAAAAAATGAGGCAACTTCGTTAACCGTGTGGTGAAGAGTATGGGCTCTGACATCTGGGGCTTCAATGCTTTCTCCATCACTTAGGTATCTATGCCGTAATCGACCCATCTGCGAAATGGGATGTTACCTCACGGGACTGTGTGGACCAAACGAGTTAAAGCAGATAAAGCAGTTGGGGCAGTGCTGCTGCTAGGAAGCTCTCACATGTATCTCCCAGAAGCCACTGGTGAAAGGCGGGTGTAGCTGGAGAGGGGAGAGGGGCATTAGATGACGAGTGGGTCACACGGCCTTCAGACACTGTTAGGGATTTTGGACACTATCCCAAATGTGAAAGGAAGCTTTTAGAGTGTACAGGGTATGAGTTGATTAGCTCAGCTTTAAACAAATCAGTCTAGCCCAGCACTGTCCAGTAGAAAGAGAATGCAGGCCACTTATGCAATTTAAAGTTTTTTAGCAGCCACTACTTTAAAAGAAGTGAAAAAATAAAACAGGTGAAAATTAATTTTAATAATATTTCGTTAAACCCAATATAGCTAAAATGTTATAATTTTAACTTTTAATCAATATTTTAAAACTTTGTTTAAACTAAATTTTCTAAATTTGGTCTATATTTTACAATTAAGCACATTTCAGGTGCCCAGTAGCCACATGCAGCCACATGTGAGCCGGTGGCTATCACACTTGGACAGTGCAGGTGTAGCTGTTATGAGGACAAGTAATTGGAAGCAAACATGAATGTGGGGAGATGGGTCCGGAGCGTGCTGCAGCAGCCCAGCGAGAGGCGAAGGAGCTCGGTCTAGGTGTGGCTGAAAAGAGAACAGCTAGTAGGCCCCGAGCATATGTAGGCGGTAGCAATACCAGGTGGACTTTTAATACTAAGCTTCAGGAAATTGGAGGTAAAATTACTCAGGTCGAGTGCAAGATTTCTGACATACATACATGGAAGCCAGTGTAACAATTAGGAATAAATTACTTGGAACACACCTGACAAATAGTCACATCACTATGGTTAATAATCACCAGTCTACTGGGAGAATAAAGATCAGTGAAGAGATTATAAAGTGACATTGTTTTCATTTTCAGGATTAGGTAAGCTCGGGTGCTATGGAAACAAGGGTGCTTTCCCCACTCTCGAGGGTGTGACTGGAGCGTAGGTGTGGGGAAAGCATGTTCAAGATGTTGGAAGAGGCAGGCTGTACCAGGACACCGATGACCTCCTACACCGTGTTGGACAGTTTCTCTTGGCCTTTGGAAGCCACTGAAGAGTAGTAACTTCCAGGACAATAGTCATGGGTGGTGGACTGGCGAGAAGGATGCCAGCCAGAGCCTTGGTTCAGATAGTTCAGAAGTGACGGGACCTGAGCAGCAGAGTGGGGATAAAGAATAATCAGTCTTGGCTGGTGTGGCTGGATGGTTAGAGTGTCTGCCCATCCACCAAAGGTCCCGGATTTGATTCTCGGTCAATGGCATGTACGTGGGTTGCAGGTTTGATCCCCAGCCCCAATCTGGGCGTGTGTGGGAGGCAACCAATCACTATGTCTCTCTCACTTCGATCCTCCCCATCCCCCTCTCCCTTCTTCCCTCCCTACCACACTCTCTAAAAATCAACGGAAAAAAGATCCTCCGGTGAGAATTAACAACAACAAAAGAATAAATAATCAGCAGAAGGTTTATTTGGAGGGCATGAATTACTCCATCCCATGGGGGGATCAGCCGAAATATGGCTAGTTTTGTGGGGGTGAAGGTGGGGTTGCTGTGGCAGAGGAAATTTGATCATGTGTGAGGTACAAGATAGTTTTCAACCATCTTTATTTTGGTGTTCCATGTATGACTAAATTAGGCTACAGGATTGAAGAGGGATATGAAGAAACTGTTATTTTGATTATGGTGATGGTCTCAGTACGTGCATAATGGCAAAACTGATAAAATTTTATGCCGTTTATTGTACTTGAATACATCAAGGGTTAAAAAAAAAACCCTAGGTGATTAGCAGGTATTATTGATTTTAGTTATTTTTAAGTTTTATTGAGATATAATTCACATACCTTACAATTCCCCCATTTGAACTGTACCCCAGGGGGTCTTAGTATGCTCACAGATATGTGCGAGCATCACCACCGAGAACCTGAGGACATTTCATCACCTCAGAACAAACCTTTAACGCTCACCCTTCCACTCTCACTAGCCCAGTGCAACCACTAATTTACTTTCTGTAGAATTCCGTTCTGGACATTTCATATGAATAGAATCCTATAACATGTGGTCTTTTGTGATGGTCTTCTTTTACCTAATGTTTTTAAGGTTTGTCTATGTTGTAGCATGTATTAGCACTTCATTCCTTTTTATGGCCAAATAATATTCCATTTTGTGGCTATACCACATTTTGTTTATCCACTCATCAGTTGATGGGCAGTTAGGTTGTTTCCATTTTAGGCTATTATGAATGATGTTATTCTTTCCCGCTATGTTAAGGAAAGTGATCATCTTCGCATTTAATCATGTGATTCTTTCTTTGCTATTTCTACATTTGGATGATTTTTTTTTTAAGTGCTGAACATTTGAGATTTTTAAGTTTGAAATATATAAAAAGCGGTGTTTCCACCAAGACATTTCCTCTGAGGCTTTAATTTGCTTTGGTAATGTCTTTCCCTTCCAGTTGGAGTTTAAACTTACATAAGCATAGAGAAATGTTTTCTTTCCGGCTTGAGTGAAATAAACTCATTTAGGAATGAGAATTTTGGTTTCTTAAGAGATTGTGGAAATGTCAGGAATGTTCAGTGGAAGTATTTTGGGTTTTTGTTTGTTTTTACCATTAAAACAAGGCTGTTTAAAAGAAACATTTGTGGTTGAAATAGATGGGAGAAAAGACAAGACATTCTAGGAACTGAGGAGGCAAGAACCTAGGGGTGGGTGGTTTATGTGATAGATAACAGGAACATTTGTCTTTTGTTCCTAGCTAATGCAGGATGAGTCAAAAGGGCAGAACTTATTAAGAGTAAGTTGTACATATTTACTTGGAGAGTTCAGCGAGTTGGAGTGGCAGGATACAGTTTGGTAGTCCTGTTTCACATAGCACATTTGGACAGATGCCTTCCCAGTACTTAGCATTGCTCAATCATTTGGGGGTTGGAAACCATTCTGGGACTTGTGAATCTGACTGGGTTATTGACAGTCTTTCTCCCATCTCTCAGTTGTGATTACCCCCAAAACTTGTGCATAAAACTTTGATGACCTCAAAGACCCACCGACATCCATCTCTGGTGTCTAGGTAAAACCCCCTAGCTTGTTTGGTTAACTTGTCTTCAACTGGGTACCAAGATTAATACTGAAACTCTTTTTCTCTTAAGGACTATAGTTTGTTTTTTTGTTAGGTTTTAGAGATAGGTTTATTGAAGTATAATTTACATACAATAAAATTCACCATTTTTAGTGTATAGGATTGTAGTTTCTAATTTTTTCCAGAGGTTTTTACACATAGGATAGTTGATAATCAGTAGCATCTATTATTACTTAGGAACAGAATGTTTAACTCTACAAGCACTTTTGTTTTGAACATATAAAACTTTATACAGTATATGCAGTGAAAATTTTATGTATATTTTCTCCAAAATTTTTTTTTTTAAGAATCACTGATTGTTAGCGGGGAAGAGAGAGAGACATCGATGTTAAAGTGAAACATTGCTCAGCTGCCTCCTTCACGCCCCCTACTGGGGGATGGAGTCTGCACCCTGGGCATGTGCCCTTGACTGGGGATGGAACTGGCAACCTCCTGGTGCATGGGGCAGCACCCTAGAAACTGAGCCACACTGGCCAGGGCTCCTCAATTTTTTTATATTAAAAATGTTCTTGTATCATGTGTTTATATGCCTGTGTGTATGTTTGTATGTATATATTTACATATAAGTATATGTGTATATTTCTGTGTACATACATATAAATAAATGTATATATAATTTTTGTCACTTTGCCAGTGGACCTTTTGGAGAACATTAGTTTCTTTAGTATTATTTTTGCAGGTTTAGCCAACATTTTTAATATAAGTCATGGGTATGTAACTTTTGTAGGATTTTCTCTATAGTAGTAAAAGTTAAGGGAGTATAAGCTAAATGATGTGGACAGTAATGTATTTAATTACCAAAGAAATTGCTTTTAGGAAGAATTAAAAATGATGTTTATTTAAATTAACGTGTTAAGTTGGCAATTACCCCTCCCTACAGCCCTTCTTCATTGCCACCATTTCCATGCCCCTGTACATCCTTGCCCCTCAAGATACCCAAGTTGCTATACAGCCCTACTATTAGATAAGTTTTCATTTAAAAGTTAAATTTTAAATGGTAGATGAACCTTTTCAGATGCTTTAATTACTTAAGATGGAATGAATCAAAATACCTCATTAGAATTCTATCAATTTACATTGTTTATAAAACATTTTTGGTAGTGAAAAATTTTTGTTTTGAAAATATAAGTAGGTTGCTTTTTTTAAAAAAGATTTTAAGGCATTACACATTGTAAATTACCTATTTGGAGGGAATTATAAGAGGTTTTCTATTTATTTGCCTTTATAAGATATGTATATGATCAACATACATACATGCATGTTAAAGTCACCTCTGAAACAGGTGAACACTAGTAAAAAGAGTACCATTCCTAATAAACTATACTAGAATTTCCTCCTGAGAAGTATTTACTTCACTTTTGAACTACGTAAATGTCTTTATGCACCTGTAGTTCTAGGTGCTAGGGATAGTACAGTGAACAAGAATTCCTGTTCATGTGGGTCATTCATTCTAATGGCTGAGACAGACAAGTGAAATTATATGTAGCCAGTTAAGTCTCTGAATTAAAAATTAAGCTTTATAATTTAACAGTAGCTGTAGTGAGAGACAAAGATTAGTGTGCTTCTATTAATAGACCCCACTCAAAGTAAATTCACCATGTCAAAACTTTACTATGAAAGAATGTAGTAATTCCATTCACAAATAGGTATTCACCTAATTTAAAATGGAATAAAGAAATAAACAAATAAAAAGCTCATTCCCAGACATACCTGGCTATAGATTTCAAATTGGAAGCAGTAGACAAAAAGCCTGAAAGACACCACATAAGCCCTGGCCGGTTTGGCTCAGCGTTTAGAGTGTCGGCCTGTGGTCCAGAGAGACCCGGGTTTGGTTCCCGCTAAGGGCACATACCTCGGTTGCAGTTTGTCCCCGGCCTTGGTTGGGTCATGCAGGTGGCAGCCACTTGATGTGTCCCTTTCACATCGATGTTTCTCTCTCTCTTCCTCTCTTTCCCTCCCACTCTATCTGAATAAAAAAATGGAGAAAATGTCCTCGGGTGAGGATTAAAAAAAAAAAAAAAAGACACCAAATAAGGCAAACATTCCTTTAGAAGAAATTGCTTCAACTTTAGTAGGAAATTACCATAAAAATTTATTTAATGTGTTTCTTAATGGTTTACTGTGTTCTGGGCCAGAAAACATTCTCAAGGAACTGTTCTTCAAATTTTGCAATTAAATTAATCTATAATTGCTTCACTATAAATTAATAAAAACTTATTTTGTTTTACTTTTCAAGAAAATCTTTTTATAGTTCTTGGAAGCTAAGGACAGTTGGATTTGGTTCATACTAATGAGATGTACACCTGCAGTTCATAGTATAATAATATTTAGTTACTGCTGCCTGGCCAGTGTGGCTCAGTGGATTGAGCATGCCCCATGGACAGAGAGGTCCCGGTTCGATTCCTGGTCAGGGCACATGCCCGGGTTGAGGGTTCAGTCCCCAGTGGGGGGTGTGCAAGAGGTAGCCGATTGATGTTTCTCTCTCATATAGATGTTTCTATATCTCTTCCTTCCTCTCTCTCTAAAAAATCAATAGAAACTTATTTAACATTCACCGTATAATAATGCAGCTACAGGAAAGATGGTAAAAACAGATAGTTTCAAATTGTACATTTTCCAACCTAGTATAGATTTAGAGGGGTTCACCTTTGGGTATACTTTTTACTGTCTAAGTATCGATATACCACTTAGCTTAGTCTTTAGTTAAAGATTCCAGGTAGACTGTCCGCTATGTTCTTTCTTCATCTTGGTAGCCTGCCTTGAGTAGTCTATTCTGATACACCCCTTATAGCTATAAAAGGAAGTTCTTTGAAAAGGAACATCTTAAAGAAGAAACTTAACTTGAGCCCTTGTCTCGTGAGTTTGTGTACAAGGAGGAAGTGTGGCGACGTGCGGGTGTGTGTATAGGAAATACGTGCTTCCTTCTGCTGCAGCCCAGGGACCAGGTGGCTGTGGCTCTGAACTCTGCTGAGCTGCCTGCCTTCCTGGTCATCCACAGGGAGTGGCCTTCCAGCCGGGGATCTCGGGAGAGGCAGGAGAGGGGACCTCACTGTGGTGCCCCTCCCTCAATGCTGTGGTCCAAGATGCCAGATTTTTTTTTTTGGCTCTTTTTCATCACAATTCTTTATGATTTTCAAACCTACTTCTGCCCTTGCTAATAACTTGGGAAACTGAAAATTTGTAACTTTCTCTCCCCCTCCTGATAGGTGCTGGATAGTTTACTAGTCCAGTATGGAGTGGTGGAAAGCTGTGAGCAAGGTACCTGTCTTCTCAATTGCTTTCAAATTTGTAAAAGGAGGGAAGTAAAAAGAAAACTAACTTTTTTTTCTTTCTCTTCCTTTTTTTTCTTCCTCCAGTGAACACTGACTCGGAAACTGCAGTCGTAAATGTAACCTATTCCAGTAAGGACCAAGCTAGACAGTAAGCAGTTCAAAACTTTTTATCTCTATGTAATAAGTAGGTTTAAGTATAGTACTTCTATTTTGGCCTAGTGGATAGCAGAAATAAACTTTATTTTGCAAAGTTTGACCCTGCATATCTTTTAATATTTGAACGTATGAGAATTTGCATTGGTTAAAATTTTGTTACCTTTTCAATCTATCTTTAATGCCAATTCTAGATGGATATAGTATGAAGCTGAATTACACCCTATTTGCAAAAAGCTGTGGACCTGGGTATCATCAAATTACATTGATTTTTTTCCCCTTAGTAGTATGATATATACATTATTGCTGTTTTATTTAAAGCTGGTAAGTTGCTCATGTGTTAAACTAACAACAGTGTTAAATGTTGTTCTCTTGCTCTTTGATTTCCTAATGATTACCATTGTCATTTAGGAGTGTGCAGACATTGAACCAATGTAATTTGCTTTTAGATTGGTGGGAAAAAATGTATTCCAATGCCTTGGGGAGGCAAAACTTTACAGATCAAAAAAAAAAAAATCTTCCTTTGGAAAAAACAATTCTCTAGGCTTGGGATTGATCCAATAAACTGAGCACTAGAGAGGGAGAATGAGGCTCTCACAAATCCTGCTTTTGACATGTCTGCTCAGATCGCAAACAGGAACGGCACACACGGTGCCCAGCAGGCCATGGAAGTCTTCACCTCCTCCCACTACAGTGCAGGTGGGAATAGCCGGTCTGTCCTCTGTGTGGGAAAGGTGGAAGGAAAGACCACGTGGCTGACACCAGCTGCAAGAGTGGGAACCGAGCGAGCTTACCAAAGGCAGTGCCCACTCCTGGAGGAACAAAGCAAAGACAGATGGGGCTGGGAAGGAGACGGAAGTTTGCATTTCACAAATGGAACTTTTATTTTTAAGTTGGGAATATTCACATGGTCCAACATTTTAAAGGTCCGAAGATGTGTAGGGTGCAGAGCTTCCACTGTTGTTCTCCAGCTTCCTTGGAGATGACCATATGGAAGACACATATGTGTGTGTATTTTTCCTCCTCTTTACACAAATGATACCATAACATTTGAGTGTTTTATACATAGAAATCTATTTTTCATAGTTGCATAGAATTTGATTATATGAATATAGAATGACTTAGTTCCAAATTGGGTGTTTAGCTTATTTCAAATCTCTTGCATTTATGAACAAGGCTGCAGGGCAGTGATTGTCAACCTTTTTCATCTCATGGCACATAGAGTAATCACTCAGGTTCTGCGGCACACCCAAAATATGTTTTTTGCCGATCCGATTAAAAAAAAAAAAAAGGTGAAACTTTGATTCATTCACACCAGACGCTATCGTTGTGTTGTTTGTTGTCATTCTTTAAATTTGACAATCGAAGGGCAAAGAGGTCAGTGCCCCTGAATAAATAGTCAGGTTTTGCATGTTTTAAAAAAGAATTTTTAAAATTCTTTCGGCACACCGGCTGACAGTCGCCACTGTGGTGAATCTGTCTGCGTACTGTATGTCGTTTTGCGCGTGTGTGAATGTAGATGCAGATTAAATTCCTAGAAGTAGATCAGCTGAGGAAAGATGCTTGTGCCTTTTTTTATTTTGTTAGATATTGGCAAGTTCTCTTTCATAGAATTTGAAGTAGTTTAAGTTCCATCAGCACCATGTGAGTGTGCAGTTCTTACTGTCCCTAACACAGGGCTGTGTCAGATGTGGCTGATCTTGTGGGTGAAAAGTAGTATCTAATCATGTTAATTCCATATTTCCCCCTAAAACATGAGTGAGACTTTGAGATTCACTTTCAACATTTTAATATGAAACTTTTAAGACATTTAAAGATATTCTAGCCCTGGCTGATGTGGGTCAGTGGTTAGAGCATCGGTCCACACACTGCAGGGTTGCGGGTTTGATTACTGGTCATGGGCATGTACCCACTCCCCTTCCCTCCCTCCCTTCCACTCTGTCTAAAAATCAATGGAAAAATGTATCCTTGGGTGAGGATGAACAAAAAACAAAAAAAATGTATTTGTTCTTCTGTTTGTATCTTTTATTCATTTTTTAAAAATTAAGTTTATATGAAGTTTTTGGACATATTAGAAATAGATTGTGGTATGAGTTGTAAAACTGCTTTTTACAAACTTGATTCCTCAACCCTATTGTGTAAGAGGGAAGAACAGAAAAATTGAATTTTTTATACCCCAGCCCTGGCCAGTTTGGCTCAGCAGTTGGAGCGTTGGCCTGTGGTCCAGAGAGACCCGGGTTTGGTTCCCGCTAAGGGCGTGTACTTCGGTTGCAGTTTGTCCCCAGCCCTGGTCGGTCGTGTGGGTGGCAACCACTCGACATGTCCCTTTCACGTCGATGTTTCTCTCTCTCTCTCTCTCTCCCTCCCACACTCTATCTGAACAAAAAATAGAAAAAATGTCCTCGGGTGAGGATAAAAAAAAAAAAAATTTTTTTATACCCCAGGTAGACTGGGGGGCGAGAGTGGGGCCGTGAGCACGCAGGGCTCTGTTGGTCTCACGTGCCTCAGTCTTTACAAAGATCCTCAGCAAAAATTCCACAAAGCAAAGAGAATTAGAAAATAATTAGAGGAAGTTAATTTAAAGAATGGAAAAGTCAGTCTTGTGATACAGTGTTATATAAATTTTCTAGTAAGTTTTTTTTTTGTTGTTAAAAGATGTTGGGCATACATCGTCCTCCTGTGAGGAGAAGGACTTTATTTGAGAGGCACTGGGTGCAGTGGAGAGAGATGGCCTCTGACCTTGACCTCTCTGAGCTTCAGTTTCCTCAGCTACACAGTGAGGGCTGACAAGAACCCAGTGTAGTCGTTCCTGTCGGCGCACATTTATAGAAAACGGGCTTATCAAATGGCCTGGCGCATAGGCACCAAGGAAATAGCTCTTGCTAGCACACGGGTTCTGGGCCGCTTCTAGAGCCGCTCGAGGTGGTGAGCTGGGGAAAGCTGGTCCCTCCCGGGCTTGCTCCACTGAACCCCGCAGGCCTGTTCTCCGGCTGCGCACAGCTGTCTACACGCCTGCAGTGACTTCTCCACGCCCTTTCCTTGGCAGCCCATTCAGACTCACCTCTTCAGGTAGTGAGGGCTGGGTCGACGTCTTTCCTTAGCGTCTGATACTTGGGAGTCAGTGTAACTGGGATGTGCATGCGTGATTGTGGGCAGAACATGGAGGTTTAGAGGGGACCTTCCAGAGTCCAGGTCCGTGAAATGGACCGGACCCTCTGTGCCCCCACTCTTCCAGCTGTGACTCTGGTCAAGTTCATCTGTCTTAGTTCACACGTGTCCGTAAAAGGGGAATAATTACAGTTCTTAGTTCAGGAGGCTGTTGAGAACCTAATATAGTGTTTCCAAAACACTTACCATAATACCTAGCAAGAACTTCACAGTTGGCAGCTGTTATGCATTTACCAGTATTTTCACTGCTGTGGATGGTACTCTGTTCGTGTGCAGAATATTTCATTTCAGATAATGACTGGCCACTGATGCTCAGGAGTTAGGGACCCCCTTTAAAGGTTTTTGTGGCTGCCTCTTTTTGTTACTTAAAGTGCCACTCTTAAGAAAATTGATTCCTCAATAAGGCCGTCTCTAAGACAGAATTTAACACGGAAATTTCTGCCACCTTGTGGCTAAGAAAGTCAAAGGTTAATAGTAATATATTACTAGGAAATACATACTTGTTTTAACCTTATGTCTGGGATTATTTAAATAATAAAATGAAAATAAGAGACAAAAAATAGATGATTAAAAATAGATGTATTTAGTATTTCTTGTTCCTTGGAGCAAAAGCGGCGTGGGTCTCTGGAACCCTTGTTTCCTTCCAGAGATGCTCAGGCAACGCTGTCAAGGATAGGCGTTCCTCTTTGGAAGATTTGTAATGTGCGACAAGGAAATAACCCTTTAGACTTTGCAGGCATGTCGTTTTTATACTTTCTTACTTCTGATGTTTATTTTTGTTAGGGAATCAGAATATAGTTTGTTTATGTTTTGAAGCTATTATTGAAGATCCTTCTATATCAGCCTGAAGACCCGTATCAAGTCATGTGAGCATCCTTGGTGAGCACACTGCTAGGGTGAGAAGTGTGTGAAACAACCTGGCTGCTGGCTAAGGCAAGGAAAGTCACCCTTAAACTGTAAGGAGTGTGTAAACGGAAGATTAATCTGGAAAAAGAAAGAGTAACTAAAGCAGGGAGACAAAGGAATTTCTTGCCATTTTGCATTCAGAGATAGCCAGTGTTAAATTTGCACAGACCTTGTCCCATGTAACTTCTAAAATCACAACGATCATTCTGTAGTTTTGTGGTTTGTCTTTCTGTTAACTATATACAGCTTGTAATCCCTACCTAGTATTTCATCTCTACCACAGTCTGTGTGTCCCATTTTCCACTGCACTTCTAGGAGGTTTGCAGGTGTGTGTGTGTATGTTCTTTTAGAAACGGTTTAATTAATAAGCTCCTTTGTAGGTGAATCTTTGGGCTTTGTCCATGATTATTTCCTTAAGACGCATCCCTGCAGTGATGTTACCAGGCTTTCAGTAATTATTACTGAATTGTATATCTCAATCTCTTATTCTCGGTACAAACAGAAAGCTGAATTGTATGACTTTTCAATAATGGTTAAACCACATTTTTTTTTAAATTTATTTTTTATCCTCACCCGAGGACATTTTTTCAGTTTTTGTTCAGATAGAGTGGGAGGAAGAGAGAGAGAAAGAAACATCGACGTGAAAGGGACACATCGAGTGGCTGCCACCCGCACGACCCAACCAGGGCCGGGGACAAACTGCAACTGAGGTACGTGCCCTTAGTGGGAACCGAACCCGGGTCTCTCCGGACCGCAGGCCGACGCTCTAACCGCTGAGCCAGACCGGCCAGGGTGGTTAAACCACATTTGTTAAAAACTATGCTAAAGAGAGGTCTGGGAGGTAGAAAAAGGAAATTTTAGACATGGAATTTTGGAGTTGACGGGGTTCATAAATCTAATCTCTGTAGGCGAGGAACAGTGCCAAATAAGAAAACGACCTCTCCAAGGTTACATGGCTACTTACTGTTCTAGCTGGACCAGAATTCCGGGCTCTGGTTTATCCTCTTTTCACTCCTGGGATCTCTGTGTGCACCTTCGGATGAATTTAACTTCTCTGGGTCTCATTTCTTCTCTCTCCACGACTCCCTCATCCTTGAGTTAAACTACTTACCCTCTCAAGGCCCTTTCGGCTCTAAACTGTGATCTACCCCAATAAACTTCTTATCAATAGAATCAGTGCTACCAACTAGCAAAATACTCACCGTCTTCTGAAGGACTCAGATTAGTGTCAGAGCAGAGCCAGGTAAAGAAGAGAAACAGGATCCTGTGATACAATTGCTGGGGAAGCATCCTTGAGTTCGGTTGAAGTGAATGCATATGTTTTGAATAATTATGACAGTTGTTCATCTTATCTTTTTTTTTTTTTTATCCTCACCCGAGGACATTTTTCCATTTTTTGTACAGATAGCGTGGGAGGGAGAGAGAGGAAGAGAGAGAGAGAAACATCGACGTGAAAGGGACACATCGAGTGGCTGCCACCCGCACAACCAACCAGGGCCGGGGACAAACTGCAACCGAGGTACGTGCCCTTAGCGGGAACCGAACCCGGGTCTCTCCAGACCGCAGGCCGATGCTCTAACCGCTGAGCCAAACCGGCCAGGGCCATCTTATCTTTTAAAATGCTTGTAAATTGAGGTATAGCCCAGCTGGTGTTGCTCAGTGGTTGAGCATTGACCCATGCACCAAGAGGTTGCTGGTTCGATTCCTGGTCAGGGCACATGCCCAGGTTGTGGGCCCGATCCCCAGTGGGGGGCATGCAGGAGGTGGCCAGTCGATGTTCTCTCTCATCAATGTTTCTATCTCTCTCTCCTTCTTCCTTCTCCTCTCTCTCAAAAAAAAAAAAAAAATTTAATAAAGAAAAAAAATTTTTTAAATATAAATTCAGGTGTAATTGATACAAAACATTAGTTTCAGGTTTTACATCATAATGATTCAATAGTTGGATACATTATGAAATGATCACCACAATAAATTTAGTTAATATCCGTCATCTTATCATGTTATATATACAACATGTTTGGTGAAAATATTATAATGTTGTTCCCCATGGACTCAGCAAACCGCCCAAGGACATAGCTAAATATCAAACTCTGCACAGGAAGGTTTCAGAGTTTCACTGAAAAGTCAGAAATGTCGAATCTTTAGTCACGAGAAAGCCCTTGCTTGCCGTTAGGTTACCCCTCTGCTTTCTCAGCGCTGTCCACGTCCGGGGCACTGTGGGTCAGGGGGTCGGAAACCGCCCCGTTGGCAGCCCCACGGTGGGGTGCACAGTGTGTGAGCTGGGAGCTTTGGGGCCCAGACTGCACATGGGGTATCGGAGCACCGGGCCCTCTGATCTCCCGAGCGAGAGAATCTTTCCTTTTCTCCTCAAAAACAATAAACAGTCTTTTAAAAGCAGCACAGTGAAGTTTGGAAGTTAGTTTGACACTGAGTTGAGAGAGCTGTTTCTTAGGACACGTGACTTCGTTTAGGCAGTCCCAGAACACTTTGGGACGTCTGTCCGTGTTCGTCTGTCTCACTCAAGAAAGAAGTCATTGCTGCTTTTGTAACGTTACTGACTGAATTCCACAGTCAAAATGGACTTTTCTTCTGAAGCTAGCAGTGCTCAGTTTTAAGGTAGGAGAGGAGATTACAGTGAATTTGTCGTCTTTAATGCCGGTGGATACAGTTGACTCCTTCATCGAGTTCACATTTCTTAGGTTTCTGAAGCAACCCTTGGTGATCTGTTTCTCCCGGCCTTGAGAAAGGTCTAAAGTTGTTTTAAATGACTATCTAATTGGTTGAAACTTCTGTAGTTCTGCCTTTCTATAAAAAGTATACATAATAAAGATTAATAAAATTTCTCAGTAGTTGTCTTCCTTCAGAAATAACCAAACTATTTCATGTCCTTAATCCACATTTCCCTCAAGGAAAAGGGGGAGGGAGAAAGCAAGGCATAATAGGTTAACCGAAGGTTCTGTTATCAGGACGTTGGTAAAATAACTATCACCGTATAAAGCTGATGGAAAGAATGCCCTCTGGTATGGAAAGCATGCGGAAACATCCCAAAATATATTTGACAAAAAGCAAAACACAAAATTACGTCCATCACGATCCCAGTTACATTGGGTACCGGACACGTCCATGTGCGTGTAACACGGAGAGAACTGGTCTGTTTGCAGCCGTCGCTGAGGTTGACTGATTCTGGGAAGGGTCTCGGCGGGTTGGTGATGGTGACAGGAGTGTCTTGTTGCTTTGTCCTTCTGTATGACTTGACCTGTTGTGATTAGAGTTCGTCCGTGTACTAGGCGCTGTGGGACAGTGAGGGGGGATAGACGTGAGTGACGAGGGCAGGAGTCGGGGTCCTGAAAACATCAGGCTGCTTTGTCTGGTCGTCTTGGCCTGAATTCCAGTGCCATGCTTTTGGGGTCCTGTCTGCTGCCAGGTCCACGTCCCCTCCTGTTTCCATCTCAGTGAACAGTGGAAGGCTCTCCACGTAAGGAAAGCAATACGGGAGCCAGAAATGACCGCTGAGCGACTGGAGAGAGACCATTTCGTGCCTGTTTTTCTTTTCCTTCCTGGGCTGAGCTCGAGGCCCGTTGGGACAGAATCCGAACCGAGTCTGAGTAACCTTAGGGAAAGTGTGGGACCTTTATGTGTTTTTAATTTTGTTGTGTACTTGGGAGTGTGTATTATTAAAAGTGTGTTTATGTGTGCTTGTGAAATCTTGGTGATATCTTCTCTGTTGATTTTTTTTATTGAGTTCTCCATTTTTAAAATACTTAGGTAAGGTATAAATAAAACAACAGTAAGGGAAAATCTTATAAGTCTGGTAAGTGAAAGAGGCCAGACATGAGAGAGTCCAAAACATGTGTACTAATATATACTTATTTATGTAGACTTTTAAGACAGGCAGAGTCAATCTGTGGTGGTCAAAGTCTGGGGCGCTGGTGTGTCCTAGTTCTGCATCTGGGGATGCATGTTTACCTTATGAGAACTCATTGGGATGGGCTCCTAAGATTGGGTACTTTTCCATAGTAACATTTAAAATGAAAAAACAGTAAAGCTCCTCTCAAAATAGAGAGATGGATGGGTGGGTGGGTGGATGGATCAATAGATAAGGTAGAAAGTAGCTTCAGCCGGGTGCCCTGGCACATGCCTGTAGTCCCAGCTACTCGGGAGGCTGAGGCTGGAGGATCGCTTGAGCCCAGGAGTTCTGCGCTGCAGTGCGCTATGCCGATCGGGTGTCCGCACTAAGTTCTGCATCAACATGGTGACCTCCAGGGAGCAGGGGACCACCAGGTTGCCTAAGGAGGGGTGAACCGGCCCAGGTCGGAAACGGAGCAGGTTGAAGATAGCTTCATTTGCTTTTTCTGGGGTTCATCATCACTCCTGCCCCAGGTTAGATCATAAACTCCAGAAGGTCAGGGGCTGCTGTTTTCTCAGGGACTGGCTCATAATAGATACAGAGAACTTGCTGAGGGATTATTCTGAGTATTAAATTCTACCAGTCTCCTGTGAGTGTTTTAGAGAGATTTGTCCTTTGATGCCTAAGATGTTTTAATATTTGTATTTTGTAAGAGGGTAAAGTGAGGTAGGTGTATATTTCTAACATCTTTTCCTTTCTGATTTGGAAAGACTAGCCTGGATAAGGACTGCCCCCTTGCTATTTGGATACTCCTAAGCTATTACTAACCTCTTAGGTAATAACTTAATTAAGGTTTTCAGTTGTAGGATTATCCATAGTAGTCAAGATATGGAAACAACATAAGTGTACATCAATGGATGAATGGATAAAGAAAACCTGGTGTGTGTGTGTGTGTATGTAAGCAGCCATAAAAAGGAATGAAATCTTGGTGTATGCAATAACATAGATGGACCTTGAGGACGTTGTGTTAAGTGAAATAAGTCAGAAAGAGGTCAGACAAAGACAAGTACTATAGGATCTCACCTATATGTGCAATCTCCCACCTCCCAAAACACACTCACATAAAGCAATATCATAGATTCAGAGAATAGATTGGTTGATATCAGAGGTGGGGGGGTGGGCAAAATGGGTGAAGGGAGTCAAAAGGTACAAACTTCTAGTTATAAAATAAGTAAATCATGAGGATGTAGTGTAGAGGCTGGCAACTATAGTTAATAATACTATATTGCATATTTGAAAGTTGCTAAGGCGTAGATCTTAAAATTCACAAGAAAAAAATATGTAACCATGTATGGTGACAGATGTTAACTAGACTTATTGTGGTGATCGTGTCACAACATATACAGCTATGGAGTCCTTATGTAGTACACCTGACACTAATGTAATGTATGTCACTGCACCTCAACAGAAAAGTTTGACGAATTATACTTTTCTTTTTCCTTTTCACTGGTAGATGGCAAGTATGTTCCCTTTGGAAACTTGTCTTTTCTTTCATGTGTGTGTGTTGGGGGGTGTTAAGTGTGTTCTGGGTTACCTGTTCCGTGGCCTTCTTCAGAAGTCTTCGAGCCAGCGACCCTGCGCGGAAGAGCGGCATTGCTTTGCTGCAAGGTGTATGTCATGTGGCTCGATTTCTCTCCCCACCGTTGCTCCCTGTCACTTCCAGAGCGTTAGACAAACTGAATGGATTCCAGCTGGAGAACTTCACCTTGAAAGTGGCCTATATCCCTGACGAAATGGCAGCCCAGCAGAACCCCTCGCAGCAGCCCCGCGGTCGCCGTGGGTTTGGGCAGAGAGGCTCGTCGAGACAGGGCTCTCCGGGGTCAGTGTCCAAGCAGAAACCCTGTGACTTGCCTCTGCGCCTGCTGGTCCCCACCCAGTTCGTTGGAGCCATTATAGGAAAAGAAGGCGCCACCATTCGGAACATCACCAAACAGACCCAATCCAAGTGAGTATCCTGAGTGTGTGCTGGGCGTTACTGTTTCCCCTGAATCTTAGTAGCAGAGCATATTGTTCTGGTAGTTGCTCTTGTGAACGTGGTTACGATCCCTTCTGGTACTTGGGAATCTGGGAAAACCTTGTGGTTTTGATATCTTAGTGTTTGTTTATTTTTTTGAACGTGGGGCTAAGTAATTTTATTCTCAAAGGGAACCTCATCTTTTCCCATGTTAATGGAAAACAAATGGTACCTAATGCGCCTGTGGTGGGGAGGCCTGGGGAACAGAAGGACGGCTTCTAGGTTATTCTCTGCTCCCCCAACCCCCAGTGATACCTGCCTTTTTGTTTCTGGAAGTAATTTACTGGGTCCAATACAAAGATAAGTTTTTCAGTCTTGCTTTACTTGAGTAAAGAATCATTCAGCCTGTGCTCCAGATTTATCCCTTGAGAACGCCAGGTAGCCGGAATGGCTCCTTCTTCAGGATCTTGGTTGGGAGTTTTACTGTGCTGGTTTTAAGGGACTGGGAGATCCTTGGCCACCCTGGAGCTAACTTTTCAGGAGTAGAAAGCAGGCGCCGTGTATTAGGATTTACCAGTGTGCTGAGCATGGTGCCCGATGTGCAGAAGGCTCTCGTGTTTGGCTGATGAGTGAAATGTAACTCCACACATCACATATTACTGGCTTCGCTCTATTAGCGGACCCGTGATACTATGTGTGACTATCTGGACCAAGAAGCTTGGGGATGGACTCTGTCCCCACCCTAGTTCTGGGCAGTGTTACTGGGCACATCTCTGGGCCGCTGCCGCTGTATTGCCTAAAGAGCTGAGTGTACTAGGGGGAGGTGGTCGTGTATAGATCTCTCTGGGGTCAGTCACTCTGCACCAAAGGGCAGAGCAGTGGCCTTGGGCCAGCTACAGAAATGACTGCAGATTATTTTGCTTTTTAAATTTAGTAAGGACATTGATTTATTTTCATGTGGTCCAAGGCATTAAGGAGAGAGAGTCGTTTTCTGGAAGTACAACTGTGGTGCTGTGTTTGTTCGAACAGGCCTTCAGAGGATATCCATATTCATCGTGGGCACCATGCCTGCGTTGAACTAGTTGACTGATTTCTCATGCGGAACCAGAGAGAACTGTGTTTTGTGGTGGTGCTGGGCCCACTCCACCTGCAGAGTGATGTCTGAGCCGGCCTTCCCCTGCTTTGAAGCAGGAGATGATGTTGGGTACCTTTGAACACAATCAGTAGCCTTGACCTCGTAATGTAGGGGGTGGGGAAGACGATTGAACCGTAGCCTACATCAGTTTCGATGTTGAATTTGCCTGGTTTGAATCTCAAACTTGAAGGGCTTCTTACTTCCCTTGGTGAGGCCTTACCTGCAGAGACAAACGATGACATGGTTTTCCTTCCTTGTCGCATGACAGGTTAGTTATTCCTTTTTAACGCTACTCATTTCCTTGTCGGAGGAAGAGAGCTTCTGTGGTTTAAATTGAACTGTTTTATTGGGAGAGGGAAGGGGAGCCGTTTTTATTATATCCCATGATCCCTCTGCGGAGCTCTGCCAGTGGGCTTACTTCATTCTTGCCGTTGACACTAGTCATTATCGGATCCTGCTTCTGGAACGGCCTCAGGGGGTCACCCAAATCTGTAGAGCAACATTCCCTTCTCCCCAAGGGCCAGACTTAAGTAACCCTTCACAGTGATGGGCGGAAACACACTGGAAGGAGGGAGTTTGTTTGACATGTCACCTTCTAGAATATACGCAATGCGTTAAGGTGACTGGGATTCCTGAAATCGTGGTTGGGAAAAATGGCTCCTGAGATCGTAGTTCCTGAGTTTGGGACTGTTATCTAAGGCACTGTTTTTAATTAGTTATTTCTAGTTAGCTCTTATTTGTTTAATTTCAACCTTGCCCTTATTTTTAGTGATAGGTTTTGCTTCTGAAATATATCTTCAGTTTTCAGTAAACATTTAGGAAAATGAAATCCAAACCTCGATTTTATTGGCAAGATGAAGTGGCTGTCCTCATGGTGAGGAATTACGTAGCTCTTTGTCTTCCAGTGTTTGAGTGGCCAGAGGGACTTAGAAATATCTCATTTTCTCTGAACACACTTTTTTGGATAGTTTTTTTCCCCAATTTGTATTAATTTATTTTTGTTACAGATGTCCCCCCCCAACACCCTCCTCCCCCCACCCCAGTATTGTTGTCTATGTCCGTTGGATAGCTGATTTTCTTTCTTGTAACTTTTCAATAACAGCAAACTTATTTTTTGCATTTAATTAAAAATATACACGTATGCAAATGAAAAACAAACAAACAAGAGTTACCCTTCATCTCACCCCTGCAGTAGCCATTGTTAAGTTGAGGGTGTCTCTTTATAGGATTTGTTTCTTGTATCTGCTAACAAGTGTAGCTTTAAAGGATAAATCTTATGCCCAGTGGTTAGAGCATTGGCCTGTGGACCAATGAATCACAGGTTCGATTCTGGTCAAGGGCACGTGCCTCTGTTGCAGTTTGTCCCCAGCCCTGGTCAGGGTCGTGCGGGAGGCAACCGGTTGATGTGCCCATCTCACATTGATATTTCTCTCTCAATCTCGCTCTCTCTCTACCCCCCTCACCCTCCCTCCCTCACTCCCTCCGTCCCACTCTATCTGAGATAAATGGAAAAATATCCTCAGGTGAGGATTAAAGAAAATTTTTAAAGGAATAAATTTTATGGTATGTATTGTATTTTTTTCACAAAAGGTCAAGGATTTCTTACAATGTCAGTATCTGTAATTATACCACGTTTTTAAACAGCTGTGTGATATGGATGTATTCTTATTTAACCATCTCTTCCTGGTGGGCCTTTTGCAGATAATCCAGTCATTCCCGTGCTGGATGTTTTCAGCCCCTTTCCCCTGTGGACATTGGCAGTGTCTGGAGACATTCTTGGCTGTCACAGCTGGAAGAGGGAGGTGCCCCAGGCGCCTAGTGGGTAGAGCCCAGGGCTGCTGCTGAACTCTGCCACGCACAGGACGGCCCCCCACAGAGAATTAATTTGGCCAAAGTGGCAGAAGTGCTGAAGGTGCAAACACCGCTCGGCGCACATAGGGATACATCGTAGATGTTCCTGGAAGTAGAATTCCTTTTTGTTTTTTTTAAGTCCCCACTTAAGGATATGTGCTTAGTTTTAATGTTTTTTATTTATTATTTTTTTAGAGAGCGAGAGGAAGGGAGAGAGAGAAATATCAATGTGAAAGAGAAACATTGATTGGTTGCCTGCTGCACCCCCCACACCGAATCCCAGGCATGTGCCCTGACCGGCAATCGAATCGGGACCTCTCAGTCCATGGGATGACACTCAGTCCACTGAGCCACACCGCTGCGCTGTTCTTACTGATTTTTAGAGAGAGGGAGGGAGAGAAAGAGAAACATAGATTGATCGGTTGCCTCCTGTCCACACACACCCTGACCGGAGATTGAACCTGCAACCTTTGGTGTATGGCGTGACCTACTGAGCCACCTGGCAGGGCAAGAAGTAGAATTCTTGAGTCAAAAGGTGTAAATATTTAGCTGTGGTAGGTCCTGCCATTTTGTTCTACACTCCCACCAAGGGTGTGGGTGTGCCCAGTTTACTCATCGTCTTGCCAATACTTAATTTTATCTATCAAAATATTTGCAGGTCTGGAAGAAAATCCGCCTTATTTTAATTGGTGTGTGTATAATTACTAGTGAGGTTTAACCTTTTGCATTCGTAGACCATTTGCTTTTCTTCGCAGTAGAATCGCCATCTCTCTGGGTTTTGTTGAGGACTTCCCTCTGTGAAGGGGGCATGTAGGAAGAGCCTCGCAAAAGGAAACAGATGAGTGAACGTGCTCATCCGATGAACAGGGAGAGAATACGGTGTGGAGTCAGAGTTTGAACTGGTTTGTGGGGCTCCAGCTCCTGCCCTCTTGGCCTGTGTCCCAGTTCCTGTTTGGTTTAGAGCAGAAGAAAGCCTTTGTCTGAACCTCGGCTCTTTATCATGCGATGTTTGTTCCGTGCCATCAAAAAGGAAGCTTGGGCACAATGAAAAGATGTCCCTGCTTGGTCAGACTGAGGAGAGAGGGGGAGTGTTCCTGGAATTAAACTTCATCTCTAAGGCATCCAGTGGACAGTTTATCAGGAGATTATGCTCTTGAGGGAATTGACTCATCATCCTCTCTGCCCCGAGGTCCCATGACTTGGAAGTTGGTGGTTGTAAATGCTATTGTGAATCTGTGTTGACAGCTCTCATTTTCCTCTCCTTGTGCCCATCCTAAGAATCGATGTCCATCGCAAAGAGAACGCAGGTGCTGCTGAGAAGTCCATTACTATCCTTTCTACCCCTGAAGGCACCTCTGCGGCCTGTAAGTCTATTCTGGAGATTATGCATAAAGAAGCTCAAGACATAAAATTGTGAGTAACAAGGATGAACCTATGGAGAGGTTGATATCCGTGCTGTTTTGTTTTGAATTTCTATGACACCGTTCTTGGAGGTTGCCAACAAATACCGGATGTGGCTGTCTTGATGAGCTCCAGTGGTTGGCACTGTTGATTTGGTTGTAAAACATAAGTCCTTAAAATGTTTTCATTTGTGTGTAGCTGTGGGGTGAGTGGTGGTAAGGAGGACAGGCCAGCTATAGAAGGTGATGGGGGACATAAGCCACCCACCTGAGGTCCAGGAAGTATGATTGGGATTTACCCCAGGCAGGGCCCAGATCCTCACTCCTTGATTTTGAGCTTCCTGGGGGTTTTGTTCTAGTCTGCCCAGCAACACCTGCAGCAGCAGGGAGTAGGAGGAGGGGAAATCCCTAATCTTGTGCTAATAAACTAGGGATTTATTTGGATGTTCCAGGTTGGAGCTCTTAGCTGTCTTTCCCATAGAAACTTGGAGTAGAGTCGGGTTTTGTGCTACTTTGAGCATTTGGCACAGGCCTGCGTGTAAAGTAGGACCCGGAGTGAGGTGCTGGCGTTAGCCTGGACCTATCGCCAGCATTTAGTTTGTAGGGACTTTTAAAACATATTAAATATATTTTAGTTATAAGGTATTATTTAGGGTGCTATCAGATTATAATTCTTGTTTGGTATAGAGAAAAATAAAGAAAAAGCCCACCACCCAGATAACCCCAATGATGTCTTTAAACAGTGGTGTGTTTGACTTGGAAATTCAGAAGGTTCAAAACAAAGTGCGGAGCCCTCGCATCCTTCCCCCAGAGTGTAACCACTGTTGAGTTTCTTCTGTTTCTTTGTATAAACTGTGCATGTATTGCCAAATATGTATTTTAAAATTTATACTGAAAATCATACTATTTTGCATTTGTACATTGTGTCCTGGTGTTGGGGGTTTAGGGACAGGAATTTGAGTAGGAGCTGTTTGCAGAGCTAACAGAATCCATCATTGGAAGATGGTCCCTGAGATGAATAAAAGGAAACCATTTTTAAAAATTAACTTCTATCCAAATACATGTTAATGTTTTGTTACCCCATCTATTCATGCATTGCTAGAATGTAGGCTCATGGTCAGCCAGTTTTAAACTCTGCCCAGCACAATGCTTCCTCTATGGTAGGTAGGAAGTAAATGTTTAATGAATGAATATTGTCTTTTTACTCAAGAGTAGGTTTACTTATCCTGATCTCATGACCATTTTTTCCCTTTCATTTACAGCACAGAAGAGATTCCCTTGAAGATTTTAGCCCATAATAACTTTGTAGGCCGTCTTATTGGTAAGGAAGGAAGAAATCTTAAAAAAATTGAGCAGGACACAGACACTAAAATCACGATATCTCCGTAAGTGCTGCTTTGCTTTCTTTTGAATTAGAAAATTTTCAAACACTGTGTTTAACCCGTAGGTTACATATTAAGCATAGCTTGTCCCATCTGACAGCTGGTGGAGCTAGCTTGCATCGCCAGACTTCGCTTCTCAAACTCGGTATGCTCTCTGTTCCAGCCCGAGCATTCTCTGTTCCCGCTGAAGGGGAGGGGGCACCGAAAGCTCTACATTCCTATTTCCTAGCTGAAGTTTTGGTTAAGTTTTCTAACATATACTCCTCAAATGGGTATATAGAGTCCAATTTATTATCCATTGATGTGTAAGAAATAATTCCAACATTTGATAGCTTACGACAATGGCAAATGTTTATTGGTCGCCTTGTTTCTGTGGGTCCGGAATTCGGTAGCAACTTGACTGTGTGGTTTTGCTCAGGTTTCATGTTGCTGACAAGTCAGTGCGGGCTGTTGGGAGGCCTCAGTTCCTCACCACAGGGGCCTCTCCACAGGGCTACTTGAGCATCCTCAGACAGGGCAGCTGTCTCCCAGTGGATGATCTGAAAGAGCAGTGTCTTTATAACAGCCTCAGAAGTCACACCCTGCTGTTTTCTAATGTTCACACAAGAGAGCGCTCTTCAGTGTGGCAGGGGAGTGCATGTCACTGGGAGGGGGTCACCCCGAGCCTGGCTGCCACACCCAGGGTCCGCAGATGCTCTGGAATGATTTGGAAAGGTTTTTCTTTTTCTGAGAGGGACTATCCCTGGTTTCCATCAGAACACCTGAAAAAAGGTAAGGTGGTAAGAGACAGATGGACTAAGAACAGGTGCGGGGTGTTTGTGTAGCAAGTTTTCAAAGAAGGAGGTGGCGAGGAAGGAGGAAGTTCCTGCTTGATTGTAAAGAAAGAAAAAATCATAAAGTGGTAAATAATAAAGGACCCTACCCCGTCTTGAAGTTCATGCCCAGAAAGAGGAGGGTTTTAAGTGGGGGGGGGGGGGGGAATCTTAAGAACTATTCTAGAAGCAGCTATTTTGAACACTGTAATATAAAAGCTTGGCAGGAGTGCCCTGGCCGGTTTGGCTCGGCCCGCGGACCAGAGAGGCCCGAGTTCGGTTCCCGCTAAGGGCATGCACCTTGGTTACATGGTGGGGTCAGGTTGGGGTCGTTTGGGTGGCAGCCACTCGGTGTCTCTCTCATGTCAATGTTTCTCTCTCTCTCTTCCTCCCACTCTTCCTCTTGCTTTATCTGAAGATAAATGCAAAAAATGTCCTCGGATCAGGATTAAAAAAATAAAATAGAAGTTTGGCAGGGGCGAGGTGGGTTGAAACTGGAGAATAGAAATACACTTCTTCTTTAAGCTGTCTAAGACAAAAAAATGTTTACATTTTTATCAAGCTGGAGAGAAAATGATGCCATTCATCTGTCTCAAGTTTAGCTTAAGGTATTCCGCTAGTCGTGAACATGAGGTTTTTAACCAAAGTACGAGGAGAGCTGCACCAGCACCACATCCCCGTGCCCTGCGCACTTGTCTCCACGGGGCACGGCTCCCACTGCTCTGTCTCCAGGCGGCGGGCTGGCCCAGGCGGCGGGCTGGCCCAGGCGGCGGGGCGCAGATGTCATCCAAGTGCTTTCGAAGCTTCCGCAGGACCCAGGACTAGCGGCAGTTTCTGAGTATTGCTGCAGCATTCTCATTTTTTGGTTGTCATCCAGGGACTACATATTTTTTTAAATTTAGTCAAGATGGATTGAAAAATGTTAACAACAAAACACACAAAAGAACATAAAAAATGAAAAAAAAAAGAAAAACAAAATAAAAAGGATCGATTTACATTATTTCCTCTAGCCTACTTTGATCTAAATTCTCAAATCACTGGCAAAGAGGAAGTTTATACGCATGAGTTCTGGTTTGCCTTTGTGGACCATTTCCACGCTTATTCCTTGCTTGGTGACCCAGAAAATGCAATTGCATGAGAATGCCAATTATGCCTAGAAATTGGTCAGGGCAGACTAGAAACATACACATTGAAGGTTATGTACATCTGGTACTTGGTTTCCACTAAAACAGCATCCCTCCAGTCATTTTCTTTACATTTCACTGTTAAATTGTGAAAATGGTTCAACCTTCAGTAGTCAAGAAGTACACCCTGTTTAAAACATGAACTTAACCGAACTGTATACACCCAGCTATTTTTATTGAGAAGTGTTTTCTGTCCTGCAGCTTTACAATTCTTGGATTCATGTCTTTTGGGGTTGAACCATTTTTCATGTCTAACCATCCACTTTTATATATATTGCCAGCCCCCACAGTTGGGTTTTAATTGCCATCTGTGGCTGAACTGTTGTTCACTGTCTTCTCCGATAATTTCCATTCCTTTTCTTTCCCCTTCAATCCGCAGCCTGCAGGAACTGACGCTGTATAACCCGGAGCGCACCATCACAGTGAAAGGCAGCGTGGAGACCTGTGCCAAAGCTGAGGAAGAGATAATGAAGAAAATCAGGGAGTCTTATGAAAACGATATTGCTTCTATGAATGTTAGTTTTAACATGAAGGGCGTGTCCTTCCTTTGATGAAGTTAAAAGATGTTTTCAGTCGCATTGATATGATTTCTTTAGCGATGTCATCATTAGATGTAGGTTCTCAGTGATGTTTAGCACCATAGGGAGTGCCCTGGGAAGACCGGCTTTGACAGTAGGGTGGCCTGTCTATATGATTTGAGCAAATTATTTAGTCTTTGAGACTTAGGTTCCTTATCTGTGAGGTAAGGCTAATACATACCTTAAAAAGGTTAATATCTCCTGCACAAGGTTGATTCGAAGGAAATGAGTATAGTAGGAATATGGGCTCTAGACATGTGTGAACTGGGTTTGAACCCCAGCTCACCCATTTATCAGTTGCGGTTCCACTGTCTTGGACAACTTATTTGGTCTTTCTGAGCATCAGTTTCCTCATCTGTAAAATGGGGCTACTGCCTACATTGCATGCCTATTAGAATTACACTAGATAACTGTGCTTGTAAAAACTATTGTTATGAATACAAATTTAAAACTTGGTTACATGGAGATAAAAAGAAATAATCTGTGAAGTGCAACCAGGACAAAGTGAATTGTTGACATTCCTTAACGGATGGAAGGGTGTGCACAATGTAACATTTGTCAAGTTCGTCTTGAGTTTTCAAGTAAATGACTTGAAAAAGAATATTTCCTCAATTGGGCCTGTCATTTGAAACATTATACCTAAAAGAAGAGAAATGTAAATATGTTATTCCCTTTGGGGGAAGAACTTAGAATGCTAATAATTTTAGGCCACTCGATTGCCTTCCTGCCTTCACATCATCACTGCTCGTCCAAATGTTTGGGTTCATCAGGAGTAAATCCAACTCCACCGGCCTTTTAAAAGGATTCTCAAGTATGCTCAAGTCTCAGCTCTCTGATCTCCGCCTTCCTTCCTCAACCCTTATAACATTAAACAAAAACAAAAATCCCCTTTCTGGCTGCTGGATCCACTCCAAAGAGAAGTTTAGTTGTAGTTGTTACATGTGGAGAGGACCTGATTTCCGAAGGGCTTGACTGGTTTAGACCTTTAGACCCCATGACTGCCAAATTATATCCAGAAGTAAAGATCTCTGCATAGCTCGTTCTCCATATCTGGTTTGCTTTTCAGTGAACAAATCTTGTTTGCTTACTACTTCAGCGAATGCATGGTTTTCTGTCTATACTTACTCACCGTGTGCCCACAGTACAGAGTACATATTTGTCTGAGCACTGAGCTGCTGGTCAAGGACAGGAAGGCTGTGTCCCTGCCTCAAGAAACTCAGTGTGGCTTCAGATCAAGGAGGAGGCACACAAGCACATGGATTTTAAAATGCCAAGAAATATAAACAGGGATAAGCTATATGCTCAAGTGTGGTCACAGGAAACATCTGCTTTGTTCTAACATTTGTGTCAAATGATTTTCTTCAGACAAGAGGTCACAATCTGAATATTGTCACTTCTAAATGCTCACTTACACTTGATCTTTTAATTGTAAAATGAAGGGACCTTTTTACCATTACAGCTTCAAGCACATTTAATTCCTGGATTAAATCTGAATGCCTTGGGTCTGTTCCCACCCACTTCAGGGATGCCACCTCCCACCTCAGGGCCCCCTTCAGCCATGACGCCTCCTTACCCACAGTTTGAGGTAAGATGCGTGCCTTGGCTTTCTTTATGATTGAGTGGGACACAGTCGGACTCTGTTGCCTTGTGACGTGAGATGTTTTATGGGGAAACTCTTAATGTAAAACCTGGTTCCCATGTGATCTGGAATTAGCTTAGAGCCAGCACATGCTTTCTGGCTCTGGTCAGTAGGATCTTATCTATCCTTTTGTAGACACGGGAGTTACTACTCTTGGTGTTTTGGGGTGGTAGAGTTGTCAACATGTGCTTTCAAATGTTAAAAGTTTGAGACTTTGAGTGGGGGGAAAGAGGTTATTATTCTTTATATATACATATATATTTATTTATAAATATATTTCAATACAAATTTATAATTTGTATAAATTATAAATAAAATATATATTTCAAATTGTTTATTAAAAAATTTTTTTTAAATTACATTTTACGCCCTGGCTAGTTTGGCTTAGTGGTTAGAGTGTCTGCCCAAGAACTGAAGGGTCCGGGGTTTGATTTCTGGTCAACGGCGTGTAACTGGGTTGCAGGTTCGATCCCCAGCCCTGGTCGTGCGGGAGGCGGCCAATTGATGTGTCCCTCTCACATTGATGTTTCTGTCTCTCTCTCCCTCCCCTCCACTCTGTCTAAGAAATCAATGGAAAAATGTCCTTGGGTAAGGATTAACTAGAAAATAAAATTACAGTTTACATTCAGTATTATTTTGTATTTGTTTCAGGTGTACAGTGTAAAGGCAATTATGTACTTCACATAGTGATTCCCCCGGTGTTTCCAGTACCCAGCTGGCACCATTCGGTTACTGCAATATTGTTGACTTTATTCCCTGTGCTATACTTTATATCCCTGTGGCTATTTTGTAACTAACAATCTGTGTTTCTCAATTCCTTCACCTTTTCACTCAGTGCCCGACCCTCTCCACTCTGGCAACCATTAGTCTGGTCTCTGTAACCGAGCCTGTTTCTGTTTTGTTTGTTCATTTATATTGTTATTTTGATTCCACATATAAGTGAAATCATGTGGTATGTCTTTCTCTGAGTGACTTATTTCATTTAGCATACTTCTAGGTCCATCCATGCTGTTGCAAATGATAAGATTCCATTCTTTTTATGGCCAATAGTCCATTGTATGGATGTACCACAGCTTTTTTATCCACTCGACTGCTCATGGGCACTTGTGTTGTTTTTATAGCTTACCTACTGTAAATAATGCTGCAATGGACATAGAGGTGCATATAATTCAAAGTAGTGTTTTTCGGATATATACCCAGAAGTGGAATTGCTGGATCATAAGGCAGTTCCATTTTAAATTACTTGAGGAAACTCCATGCTATTTTTCACACTGGCTGCACAAATCTTCATTCCTACCAACAGTGCACAAGGGTTCCCTTTTCTTCACATTCTCGCCAACACTTGTCTTTTGTTGATTTATTGATGATAGCATTTCTGACAGGTGTGAGGTGATATTTCATTGTGGATTTAATTTGCATTTTTCTGACAATTAGTGACATTGAGCATCTTTTCATATGTCTATTGGCCATCTGTTTGTCCTCTTTGGAGAGTGTCTATTTAGGTCCTTTCCCCATTTTTATTTTTTCAACTTGTCGTCCACTGATCTCTTTTTATTCTTTAAGTGGGCAGTACCATGCTTACTATGACTGAATTCATGAGGCCTCATTACAATTTGATTCTTTTATTTTTAATTTTTTTTCTTTATTGATTTTAGAGAAAGAAGAGGGGAGAGAGAGAGAGAAACATTGATGAGACAGAACATTGACTGGCTGCCTCCTGCACGCCCCCCACTGGGGATTTGGCCCGCAGGCTGGGCATGTGCCCTGACCTGGAATTGAACTGGTGACCTCTTTGTGCATGGGTCAGCGCTCAACCACTGAGCCACACCACCCGGGCTGATTCATCTTTTAGAAATATTTATCTTTATTGTTGAAAGTATTAGAGGTTACTTATTCTTAAATATTGAAGAAAAGAATTTTTAAAAGGCTTCCTTCATCCTTAACTTCACCTGAAAGTTACCTGCTTTGAAAGGTCGGTAAAAACTGGACATTTTTTTTCTTCCATTTTGTTCGTATTTTTTAAAATTATGAACTCAGTTTTGTGCATGTGTTTGCGTGCAAATGTTAAATAGCTTTTATTTATTTTGTAAACAGGTTATTAAGAAATAAATCTTGCCCAGCCAGTGCGGCTCAGTGGTTGAGCATTGACCCAAGCACCAAGGGGTCGCCGATTCAATTCTCAATCAGGACACATGCTCAGGTTGTGGGCCAAATCCCCAGTGGGGGGCATACAGGAGGCAGCCAATCGATGTTTTCTCTCATCGATGTTTCTATCTCTCTCTCTAAAATCAATAAAGGAAAAGAAATAAACCTTATTTTTTATTTTATTTTAATCCTCATCTGAGGACATTTTTGCATTTTTTTTCAGATAGAGCTGGAGGGAGAGAGGAAGAGAGAAACATCAACATGAGAGAGACACATCGAGTGGTTGTCACCCACACAACCCCAACCGGGGCTGGGGACAAACTGCAACTGAGGTATGTGCCCTTAGCGGGAACCAAACCCAGGACTCTCCAGTCTGCGGGCTGACGCTCTAACCGCTGAGCCAGACCGGCAGGGCTAAACCTTATTTTTATATTTGCTTTTTAAGAATAGCATTTTCACCCTGGCTGGTTTGGTTCAGCGGTTAGAGCGTCAGCCTTTGGACCAATGAGTCTCAGGTTTGATTCTGGTCAAGGGCATGTACCTCGGTTGTGGTTCATTTCAGGCCCTGGTCGGGGTTGTGCAGGAGGCAACTAGTCGATGTGTCTCTCTCACATGGATGTCTGTCTCTCTGTCTCTCTCCCCCTCCCTCCTTCCCATTCTATCTGGAGATAAACAGAAAAATATCATTGAGTGGAGATTAAAAAAAAAAAGACCAGCATTTTTTCCTGAGGTCAGAAATAGGAGACCAGTGATATATGAAAATAATTGCAGCATAGTAGACACCTCATCCAATAATTCTTTTTGAAAGTAGTTCATGAGTCATTTATGTTATCAATGATAATTGGGGTAGAAAATCATGTGAAATAAAATTAACGTTCTAGGATCTTCCTTCATGTCTTTATTTTTCCATTTCTCCCTTCCTGTTGGCTGTCCTTGTAGAACGTTTTGAGTGGTACCTCCTATGCCAATTTGGGGAAATGTCTGGGGGGAATAAATTGGGGGTGGGGTTCTATTATCACCCTGCCTAGAATATGTGTAAAGTGCCACTGGAATTCTATAGAGAACATGGGTTGCTGAGATTGTCCATATGTTATCCCTTTAAGAGTGAGGATTTCCTTTGCCTGCACCTGAAACCCGCACACTGTTGGGTGTGCTTAGCTTTTGCCCTCCTCTTACCATGTGTTTCTGCCGTGACCGTCAGCAGCATTCGCACCTTCCCCTGCACCTTGTCCGTCACTCCAGTGTGTTTGGGCTTGGAAATCATATGACAAAGCCCATTCACCTAAGGATAGGCTTCAGAATTCCAGTTCCATTTCAAGTGTGAATTGATTCATTATGTCTTAAGTGACACTTTCCACTACAGCTGAAGGTGATGTAGAGAGGGAGCAGGTGGAAGGAGCCCTGGAGGTGAGCGCCCAGCTCTAGCCCAGCTCTAGCCCAGCTCTAGCCCAGCTCTGCTCGGGGTTTGCACCACCACAGGTCAGTCTCCTCTTTGCTTTGGGTTTGGTTTCTCACCTGCACAATGAAGAAACTGAATTAGATGAATAATCTTTAGAGACTCTTTTTTTAGGTCAAACATTTTAATTTTGGAAGAATTGAGTAATATAAAAAGTTTGAGAAGAGAGCAAAAGTGAGCCTAAAATGGGAATTTGAGAGTACATGAACTTAACCTCTAATATGCCTCCTAGTATCTTCATTACAAATAGGTGCATTTGTCATATGACTGAGGTTAAGGCAGAAGTGTCTCTGACAGTTGTGTGTAAAATGACATTTATTAAAAATTACAAGGAGTTGACTTAAAGTAGCTCTGCTGTAGCAGCTCTCATCTAGCCTCCATGTCTGCCAGCCGTCCTGACCTAGCTGTTCTTTAGGCAATCACTTAACTTCCCTGTAGGTGTGATCAGAAGCGGCCAGCAGGGGACGTAGAAACAGACACTTCAAGGGGGCGAGAGCTCAGAACCCCTAATAACCTGGAGGTTGCAAGAGCAGAAAAAATACATTCTTTTTTTTTTAATCCTCACCCTAGGATATTTTTCCATTTGTCTTCAGGTAGAGTGGGAGGGAGTGAGGGAGGGAGAGAAAGAAACAAGAAGAAAAACATCAATGTGAGAGAGACACATCGACTGGTTGCCTCCTGCATGACCCTGACGAGGGCTGGGGACTAAACCGCAACCGAGGTATGTCCCTTGACCGGAATCGAACCCACAACTCTTCGGGGTCCACAGGCCAGTGCTCTAACCACTAAGCAAAACCAGCCAGGGTGACATTCTCATTCTTAAAGGGATAAAATGCGGACAATCTTAGCAATCCACGTTCTCTGCAAAATTCCAATGGGCATTTTTACTCTACACGTATTCTAGGTAGCGATACAATGGAACCCCCAACTTTAAACCGGACATTTCCAACTAATTGGTGTACCACGGACCACCTAAACGTTAAATGCTAGGAAGAAAGGCAAACATGTCTACCTAGCTGGAAAGGTCGACAGACTGTGTATGTATTGCATGTATTTGCTGAAGATGTGACCTAGTGATTTTTCTATAGATTTAACCTACTGCTAACTTCTCTCTTTTCATCTTGTACCTCAAATAATGTGTCAGGAATTAGCCATAGACTTAAAAGTGGAAAGGAAACATTTTTGTAATCTACTTTTTTCCTCAAAATGGAAGAAATCTTTGCTTTTGTGGGTTTTTAAATTGCCTTTTCTTCTCACAAGTACCTCCATGGACAGTCCTCTCTTTTCTCCTCATGGACATTCACCTTGATATTAACCACAGTATCATCATCACTCTTGAGAAATTTGGCAGAACACTGTTATTTAACATGCAGGCTGTGTTTCAGTTTCCATAGTTATCCCAATAATGTCCTCTAATATCTCTTTTCAATAAAGAATCCAGTCAATCCTGCTCATGTCTTCAAGTCTCCTTTAGAAGTAATCAGTGGTACTTTGAGATTGTGAGAGTATCTTGCTCCCCAAAAGCCTTTCAACCCGGTGGGTTTAATAGCCATTGTTGACATTTGCCCAAATCATTTGTTACTGTCTTGGAGTTTTACATTTATTAGTTGACAATATTCTATAAAATACAGCTTTCTCTGATCCATACCTAAAGGAGAGGAGGTGTTCTTTTCAAATGGAATTTCCCCCTTCCTCCAGGCCCAGGGTAGGGATTCGGGATGAGACCCAGGCATTGTTATTTTGTAAAACTCCGTAGATGACTCCAAATTGTAGCCAAGGTTAACAATAGCTGCTATTTCTTAACTGGTTAAGAACCCGTGCCCACCTTAGAGGTAAATGAATCAGAATCTCAGTAGGAGTAGATGGAGGCTCAGAAACTTGTGGTTCGTTAAGGTCATCAGGAGCTTTTGTTACCTGTTCATTGTCAAGAACTACTGTTCTGGAAAGAACATTTACTAGTCTGTGGAGGGTGGACTTAAATGTTGGAAAAGAGGATCTATCAAGACTAATGCATGGGAGGCAATATTTAGGATAAGCATAAACACACCATTCATATATGTCCCTTTCTAACTTGTTTGAGGTTTTATTTTATTTTTTAATCCTCAGCCGAGGATATTTTTCTGTTTATCTTTTTTTTTTATCCTCACACAGGGACTTTTGCTTTTATCTGCAGATAGAGCGGGAGGGAAGGAGGAGAGAGAGAAAAACATCAATGTGAGAGAGACACATCGACTGGTTGCCATCCATACGACCCCAACCAGGGCCAGGGACAAACTGCAATTGAGGTACATGCCCTTAGCGGGAACTGAACCCAGGACTTTCTAGTCTGCAGGCTCTAACTGCTGAACCAGATAGGTGGGAAGGAGGAAGAGAGAGAGAAACATCGACTGGTTGCCTCCTGCACGACTCCGACCAGGGTCGGAATCGAACCTGCGACTCTGGTACACTGGCCAACACTCTAACTGCTGAGCCAAACCAGCCAGGGCTGTTTCAGGCTTTAAAGTGTAGTGAGAAAACTCACCCCCTTTACTCTCACTACCTGTCATTCCAACTCTTGGGCAACCATCAGGCCCAAAGCTGTCTGTGGGATGCTGCCATATGTCTGTTTTCATGCTTCTAAATATATTTTGGCATGCTCTATCATCAGGATTAGGTTTGGCTGTGTTTTTGGAGTGGAAAAAAATGTGGTTTAAATGAATTTTCCTTCTTTAAGAGTTGAAGGGCAGGTAGTTGAAGTAGTTCTGGTAGCAGTTCTGTGTCGTCTAGGACTGGTCATTGACTCGGCATACCATTTCCTGTACTAGATGACTGCTCATGCTCCAGCCCCTGGATCTGGTTCCAGCCAGCAAGGACGAAGATCAAACATTGGCAGTCACCTCCTTTAAGGACACTGCCTGAGGATAGCTTTTCCCACTTCCACTGGTGGTGTGTTTGCTAGAACACAACACCTGGCCATTTCTACCTGCAAGAGAAGTTGGGAAACTGAGTCTATAACTAAAGAAGTGAATAGGTTTTGGGGATGGCTCTTTGACTCTGCCCCCCTGGATTTAGCAGTACGTATTACATGTTAAAGGAATCTCTCAGATCTTGGAGGAGGTAAATTTTTAAGGTCCCCCCCTCATTTCTTTACACCCCCCACCCCACAGGGAACTCTAAATTAATTCTTTAGGAGAAAATTCCATGTTCCAATTCCTTTCCTGCAGATTATTTTCATCTAATTAAGAAAAAACACCATTTTCAGAGAATTGTACTGTTTCTGGATACTAATCAGAGTAAAATATTTCCAAATAACTGTCAGGTAATTTTCTGGTTTAATGTTTCAGAGAACAATTCTTTTTTTTATTTTTTTATTTTTTATCTTTTATCCTCACCCAAGGACACTTTTGCAGTAATCTTCAGATAGAGCAGGAGGGAGAGAAGGGGGAAGAGAGAGAGAGAGAAACATGGATGTGAGAGAGACGCATCGACTGGTTGCCACCCACTTGACACCATCCGGGGCCAGGGACAAACTGCAACCGAGGTACGTGCCCTTAGCAGGAACCGAACCCGGGTCTCTCTGGTCTGCGGGCTGATGGACGCTCTAACCACTGAGCCAAACCAGCCAGGGCCCTAGGACAATTCTTTAAACAAGTTTTATTTTAGTTTATAACTTCATGGGGGAGGAATACTTAGCTGGAATAGCTTTGCTTTCACCGTATATTCAGACTGTTCTTTTTGTACACCCAAATCCTTACTAAGTAGTCACTACTCTTTGAAACACAGATTTGTTTTTTAAAGGCAGCAGGTAAATTCACCCAAGCATTATCTTTTGCTCACCACTGCTGCTTCCAGTCCTTTGTTCCCTTCGGCTTCACTTTTCTTCTGGCTGAAGAGCACTGCCGAAGGTCTGTGGTATCTTTAGAACCTGGGCTAGAGAACGCAAGGTGGGCAGATCTGCCCTCAGCGCCCTGGTGGTCCTCTACCGCGGCTACGCTGCCACTCCTTCGGAGCTTGCTCTCCTTCAGAGCTCTCAGAGCAGTCAGGTCCTCGCTAAGACTGCCTCTTCGTCCTTGCTGCCCTGTGGGGTAGCAGTAAATCTCTGCTTTTACTCTACACATGTATTGCCTGGCAAGGAGGTTTTTTAAATTTTTTTTTTAAATTTATTTATTTATTTTTAAGAAGAGGGGGAGGCGGGGGAGAGAGAGAGAGAGAGAGACAGACAGACAGGCATCGATCAGTTGCCACATGCACGCCTCACACTGGGGATCAAGCCCGCAACCTGGGCATGTGCCCTGTTCAGAAATCAAACTGGGGCCTCTCAATCCACTGAGCCATACCAGCCGGGCAAGGAGTAGGTTTTGATAACTAAATGTTTCAAGGAATCTATTTTTATGTACTGCTTCCTTTTTCGTTCACAATTGTTTCATTTTCCCCCCCTCCCGTTTTCTCGCTTCTGCTTTGTAACATGAATGTAGAATGGATGCATCTTGTCTTTGGATAAATCACTTGCCTCTGTTCCATTCCAGAACTTTGCCCACCCCTCCCTTACAACATACCCTTTTTCCTGGAAACTGCCAGGTTGATTTTTCCCATAGAGCCAGAGTTGGTTCTCCCAACAGACGAAAAGTCTATAGTCCCGCCTAGCAGCTGGCTCATGCAGTACTTAATTGGCAGACTTCAAGTTTATAAATGACAGGAAATGCTCCTTTCAGAAATGCTCAAACAGTAGGGAAGAGGCAATTGGCAGCTAGTGAGCAGAGCGAGAGGTGGAACTGGCACACAGCATCACCCATAGCTTGACAGTGTTGGCAGCTTGCTTTTGGGTTGGCAGAAGTTACCCCGAGTGCTGCTGTCTTAATTTTGGTAGTGCCTTTAGAGTTTTCCCAGAAGTCTCCAAATAATAGCACGATCTTAAAATTGCTAACTTTCTGTTTATGGAAGAGGCAAAAAAGGTGATCAGTTCCTTAGGTCTTAGCTAATTTAAGAAATAAAATTAGTTGAATATGATTTTTTTTTTTAAAAAGAAAAATGAGTTAAAGGGATTTGGGATCAGATTACTGTTTCACGGAGTCTCTCAGTCTTTCTTACTGTGCGTGCAGCACTTTTGTCAGTAAACAATTTCAAAGTAAATAATTCTTTGTACACATTTATTATGTCTAAGAGGCTTTGATTATTTGTTATGGGGGAAAAGTTTCTTTGCCTTTTTCTGTGTGTGTTTAAGATTGCAATATTCTTTTCAGGTCATGGAGTTGAGTAAACTTAATTCCAGTTCCAGACCCAATCCATTAAAACAAAACAAAGAAACCCAGGAATATCTATTTTACAAGCCCAAGGAAAACACTGGCATCCTTCCAGGTTCCTGGAGGCTGCTCTTGTTGGCTGGCATGCCTGTCTCCATGCCTTTGTAATGTCTTAGATTCTGTTCCCCACAAAGTAAATACACTTAACCTTACTGTTTGCTCATTCTTGTATCTCCTCACGATGGATGATTAGGAATTACTCATTGGCAGACTTCACCAGTTATGCAAACTTTCAGCTGAGCAGCTTTGTTCTTTTGTTTTTCAAGCTATAACATTAAGTCTGCCAACAAGTCCAAAGGCAGTTTTGCCGATAGGCGTCTGGCAGAAATCCACTGGGAAGCAGCTTGTGTCCTGTGAATATCCTTCACCTCTGAAGGTTTAGGAAAAAGGGTCCAAGAAAATGCATCTGAATATTAACTTAAATGCAAAGAATGTGTAACAGAAAGGGTAATGCTGATGCCTTTTTCCAAACTCCATCTCAGAGACTTAAAGTTCAGGTGGAAGAAGCTTATCATAACCCATATTCTGACTTCAGTTTTGAAAGTAAACATGAAGTTATCTGCTCTTCTGAGGGACCAAATCCTGAAACATGGCTTACCAGGCTGAATCCCACATAAGAATGAGTCGTACGCACAGTAAGAAAGACTGAGAGACTCTGTGAAACAGTAATCTGATCCCAAATCCCTTTAACTCATTTTTCTTTTTTAAAAAAATAATCATATTCAACTCATTTTGTTTCTTAAAGATCATCTTAAATTAGCAAAGACCTAAGGAACTGATCACCTTTTTTGCCTCTTCCATAAACAGAAAGTTATGTGAGGTGCCTTATATTCCCAGAAGAAAATTTCTTTGAAAAGCAATTTATGGTCAGGGGGATGCCTGATGGATATGGAATTGGAGTAAAGGGAATTGATATTCAGAAATGTCTTCGAGACATCTGATGAGTCAACTTTTTGTTAAGGTGCCAAGAGTACAAGTCACTATCAGTCTGGGCACCACCTCCTGGTGCTGTCTGCTTTGCTCTAATGCTTGTTATATTTGACAGGTTCTGTTGCTCCTGTTTTCATCCCAGTGCAGGGCTTTTTTGTTTTTGGTTAATCCTCACCTGAGGATATTTTTCCATTGGGGGGGGGGGGGGTTAGAGATGTATGTAAGACTCACACTGATTAGTTGCCTCCGGCATGCACCTCAACCAGGGCTGGGGATCAAACCTGCAACCCAGTTATGTGCCCTTAACCGGGATGCAAACCCGACCCTTGGGTACATGGGTCGGCGCTCTAACCACTGAGCAACACTGGCCAGGGTACAGTGCAGAACATTTTTCTGTCTACATACTGATTCTTTCTTTAGATCTTTGCCCCTTTAGACCCTTCTCTACTGACCACCATTCCTTTTCTAAACGCCACATAACTTTTCTTTTAAATTTATTTTCTTAATCTCTGTGTTGGATTCATTACCTCCCACCCCACCTCCAACCCCCCAAACCAACAAAACAAATGCATTGATAGCCTTTTGTCAGCGCGGTGGAAAGATTATTGAGCTCTGGCTCAGCCTTCGAGGCTGTGACAGTTTTGGCAATGGTGCTGCCTCAGAGCTGTTGTCATAGCAGCAGAGGTCTTCAGATCTAGGGGGCTGTGCTGGCTGGACGTGCCCTCTAAGGTCGCTACCTGTTACATCACCCTCTGAGAACATTCAGAAGTTGCTCTCTGGGATCAGTCACAGGAAAAGTAGTTTTTACTTAGCAAATGAATAGTTTTTCTCATAAACATGGTGAATCATGCAACTGGTTTTTTTCTTTTAATTAGCTGGTAGGAAGCTTAGAGTGAAATTTGTGTGATAATGGCACACCTGACTTCGTCTTGTCTTTTCTGTTAGGGCCCTATGGTCTTATTTCTTCACCTCCTTTGTTTTACCTTTCTAGGTTGTGTGTGCTTTGTAAAAAGCATAAAATCTTTCTGGAACAAGGCCTAGAAAACAAACAATTATACAGTTATGGCAAAATACAATGGGACAGATCTGGACAAGTTACACATTGGATTTAGGTTGACCATTTAAAAGGTCTTTTTCACTGTAGGACCTCTTTCCCCCCAACAAGTATATAATTAAGAGGAACATGATACGGGTGTTCTCAGTGACATAAAATATTTAAATACTAGCTTTACCTTAAAAAAAAAAAGTTGGTGAAGATTCATGTGAGTTTTAATATAAGGACCAGAATGACAAAATAGATGCTAACACTGAACACGGTTTATGTTCAGTGTCAGCATTCATTCAGCCTGTCTGTGTGGTTATTAAAATACGAGAGGCTACTTACAGTGTCCCTCTGGAATAAATGGCGCACGGGGACTGCATGACACATGGGCAGGCTGTGAGGTGTGGTGCTTTCCTAAAAGAGACACTGTTCTTAGGACTTGGAAATACTGAAGAATGAAATAATTTTGTTTGTTCTTCACTGACAGAATAGCAACAGTAGTCATCTGACCAAGTTGTGCAGGCCTGGCCCGTCACAAATCTCCACAGTCAAGAGTTTAGTGAAAACAAAGAAAGTTTAGTGATAAGGCAGAGTCTGATTGTTTTTATCTAAGGATGCTCACAGAGCTACGAGAAAAGACTTCCTTTAGCGGCCAGCTATGTCGTGTGTGTGCTGACATCCTGGGAAATGGAACACCAAAGAAATACAGGCTATAAAGAATACAGTCCATCTATTGACACAGATGCTGAAGAAACAAAATCCAGTAATCAGAGAAAAATCCAGTGTTTTTTGTCAAGAATATTTCTTAGAGTTGAACTTCTTTTGGTTGTTATTAATCCTCCCTGAGGATATTTTTCCATTGATCTTTAGGGAGGGAGGGGGGTTGACTCTTACAGGAGATATGAGGTACATGGTGGGGGCTATACAAGAACACACTTAGAGAAGCAGAGTTTAGATGATTTTCATTTGTCGAAAACTAGGTGTGGGGTCTGGAATCATACATCGCTGTATTTTTCACAAGTGTGAAAGGCATGGTTTGAACTAAAATAATCCCACACCCTTTAATATGTTGACTGTAAGACAAACTTATTAGCATGAGAATGTGGAAATGTCTCAGTTTTAAATGGTCATGCTCTGATACAGCATTTCTATTATATAAAATCTTAGAAGTATTTGTACAAGGGCATAAGATTTATCTTTAAAGATTTGATTGCAGTATTATATGAATCAGTGAAAAACTGGAAACCAGACTTTCTGAAGGTCCTTTTATTTATTTATTTTTAATCCTCACCTGAGGATATTCTGTTGTTGTTAACTGACTTTAGAGAGAGAGGAAGGGGAAGAGAAACACCAATGTGAGAGGGAGACATCAACTGGTGGTCTCCCGTATGTGCCCCGACCTAGGATGAACCTTCAACCCTCAGGGCATACATACCTATGTGCCCTGAGCGTAACAGAATCTGCAACCTTTTGTGTGTGTGTGTGTGTATGGGACGACACTCCAACGAACTGAACCACCTGGCCAGGCTGAAGGTCTTTAAAATAGCATCCTCAGATATAAAAAAAAACCTGTCAGGTAAAGATGAAGGAATCATGAATTTTCTGTGATGTGGTTCTTTTATTCTCATTTCATTTACTTGTCAAGAATATTGGATACAGAATTTCATTTACTTGTCAAGGATCTTCCTTGGATATAGTGATGGAATCTTCATTTTAAACATAATCTTGTCCCTCTATTCCAATACATTTAAACTTTGTAACATTTACATAGCTTTTAAATCTATAATTTAGTAAAACTGTGTACAGAAGTGACATTTTGCCTGCAAATACTCTCAGGATGAGTATGTAAGATCTTCTTGACCTGTTAGGTAAACTCATGTCAACTTACTGTGGTGGTTTTCCTAAAACAACCTTATATTCCTGCTGTATGCGAATGCCCTACCCCTGTGCCAATGATAACAGCCCAATTTGTATCCAACAGAATGTCCTGTGTTTCTCTTCCAACAGCAGTCAGAAACAGAGACTGTTCATCTGTTTATCCCAGCCTTGTCTGTCGGTGCCATTATCGGCAAGCAGGGCCAGCACATCAAACAGCTTTCTCGTTTTGCAGGAGCTTCTATTAAGGTACTGTTCTGCCCTCTGTGGCTGTCCTGGTGCTTTAAGTCAGTTACAGAAACACGAGTCTTCTTGCCACTTCATAATTTGAATCGAAGGTGCAGTCTATCCTGAGGTTTCATAGTTTATTTCATATGCTACTCCAATGACCACACTTTGAGGGAATTTACCAGTTGTCTTAATTTGTGAACTTAACAGTTTCTTACACAGGAAGCTTGAGGGACAAGGACCACACTGGGTACCAATGGTATAGTGATTAGGAACACAGACAGTGGACACTCAGACCCAGCTCTCCCTCCAGCTCTATTAGCTGTGTGATCATGGGCCAGGTAACAACAACTCCAGCCTTCAGTTTGCCCAAATGGAAAGTAGAGGCAATACCTCATCAGGGTGTAGTGAGGATTAGCCAAGGGACTGCAAGTGGACATTTACATTAGGACTAGGCACAGGGTAAGGACAAATATACTGCAGGAGCAATAACTAATAAACTCACTTTAATCACTGTCTCTTCAAAGCCTCCTTCCGGAAGGCTTTTATTCTGCATTTCAGTCAGTCATATGCAAATATTGGGCTGGGCTGTGTAACCTTTCTATTGTAACCCTTCACGGGTCTGGGTCTGTTCCAGATCGCTCCAGCTGAAGCACCAGATGCGAAAGTGAGGATGGTGATTATCACCGGGCCACCGGAGGCCCAGTTCAAGGTACGCGCTGGAGTGTGTGCACAGGTAGTAAATGCGGAGAATATGAATGCCTTCTTTTAGGAACTCTAATGTGGCTTCTCCTTTAAATGTACCTAATTATTCAGTAGAAACAATTTCTCAATGGAAATTCCTAAGACTAAGAACAGAGTAGAGGAGTATTTGAGATCTTGATCCGCAGCCACTGTGGTCAGTTTGGCTCAAATAAGGTCTTATAAATCTGTAATGGTGGCTGGATTTGGATTTATCTGTCTCCCAGAAGAGCTGCTCAGTGCCTCATTATCATATGTGCCCCCCTTTCATTTTACCCTGATTAACTGTTAGCCCTTGTCTGTCATCTCTCTACAAACCCTTCACATTTTAGAGGTTGTTATGGCATCTGCCTGGTGTGAACCACTGCTCATGTTTGCTGCGATTTCTCTCACTGTATACTGGAAGATGGCGTAGCTGGCGACAAAGAACAGAGACTTGGCAGCCAGGGTGCTAGTTCAGCTCCCAGCCCTAGCGTTTACCAGCTTGTGACCCTTGTGCAAGTTACCGAGCCTTTCTCTGGCTAGTTCCTCATCCATAAAATGGAGATTTAAGGTTTAAACAATATATAAGTGCTTAGAATAGTGCCTGACACATAGGAAGCACAATATAAATATGTTGGTGATGGTGTTCAGCAGACTCTGGGTCAGTCAGACTAAGACCTTGCCAAATCCTCAAATTCACATATGCATACCTTTGAGTGTATGATTTCTCCTATAAAACGCAGTCTTTGTCACAGGTAAAAGCAACTACTGAATTATTATTTTTTTAATCCTCACCCGAGGACATTTTTTTTCCACCGATATTTTGTTTAGATAGAGTGGAAGGGAAAGAAAGAGAAAGAAACATCAATGTGAAAGGGACACATCAAGTGGTTGCCACCCACACGACCCAACCAGGGCTGGGGGCAAACTACAACCGAGGTACATGCCCTTAGCAGGAACTGAACCCAGGTCTCTCTGGACCGCAGGCCGACGCTCTAACCACTGAGCCACACCGGCCAGGGCACAACTACTGAATTCTAATGACACTAATGTACCAAAACCCATGTCTTGTTCCTACCACTTGGCAGCTGTGTTACAGGACAACTCTTAAACTTAAGCCTTGCCCTGGTTAGAGCATCAGCCTGTGGACCACAGAGTCCCAGGTTTGGTTCCCGCTAAGGGCACGTACCTCAGTTGTGGTTCGTCTCCGGCCCCAGTTGGGGTCGTGCGGGTGGCAACCGTCTCTCTCTCACATTGATGTTTCTCTCTTTCTTCCTCCCTCTCTCCCTCCCCCTCTATCTGAGGATAAATGCAAAAATGTCCTCAGGTGAGAATTTTAAAAAACCCTTAAGCCTTAGTTCCCTCAGCTCCAAAATGTGGCTAGGAACAGTGCCTACATCCCTCTCTCACGATCCCCCCCACCACTTTTATTTTTTTTAATCCTCACCCAAGAATACTTTTCTATCTTCAGACAGTGGGAGGGAGAGAAAGGGAGAGAGGAACATTGACATGAGGGGGACACATCAACTGGTTGATTCCCGCACGACCAGGGCCACGAATTGCAACCAAGGTACGTGCCCTTGGCCGGAATTGACCCTGTGACTCATTGGTCCGCAGGCTGACACTCTACGGCTGAGCCAAACCAGCCAGCACCCCCCCCCCACACACACACCATTTTTAAAACATTACTGTCTTTGATCTCTATTTTCAATGGGCCATTTTTCACTAAAAATTCAAAGGTCTCCCCACCCACTCCATTTACTGCAATGGTGGGGAACCTTTTTACTGCCAAGGGCCATTTGGGTATTTATAACATCATTCACAGGCCATACAAAATTATCAACTTAAAAATTAGCCTGCTATATTTGGTGAGGTGTGTGATGTTAGCTGGTATGGATTTTGAGGGTCTTATACAGCCCCTGGGTTGGATGTTCCCCACCTCTGATTTACAGGAAGAGCATGAAACAAAAAGAGCTGCTTTGAGATGTGGGTGCAGGTTGGCTAGGCTCAAACTTGGGTGAAGAATTTGACTCCCTCACACCAGCCATGTGGTCCATCCAGGGTAGTTCAAATTATAAGTTGGAAGTGTTGAAAATTGCTTCCTATCCTGAACCTACAGGGTCAGTCATTTTTGGTTTTACATCTTAAAAGATAAATACAGGCATCAGTTATTATATGTTCCTTCTTGGTGCTGAGCTCTTACTATTTGATAAATGGAATTACCATCTTGCAATTTCTATAATACTGCTTGAATGCTGGGAAACTCAAAGTTTGTTTCCCTGTATCCTCCAATGCTCGTGTTGTACAGTTGTCCTAAATGGAACACTTAAGAAAAGCTATAATGCTTAAATCTCATTTATGTGATCCGTGATAATCACAAATGAATTATTTTAGAGATCTAAATAACAATAAACCTCCTAATCATTATATTTCCTTATGAACTCAAGAGCTTCTGTTTGTTTTGGAGGATGATGTATATCCCCAGTGTCCGTGTGTTAATAGCTACATTTGTGGCCTGAGACTCTCAGGATGAATGGAATATATACCAAGATTTTTTCCCTGTAATCCCCCAACATGAGCTTATCATTTCTGCACCAATGAAAATGTGTTAGATACTTTTGTTTTTGTGGTTGGCTCTGTAGTTCTTCCCTAGTCTCTTTTGCGCAAGAAAAATAGTTACTTTCTTCCTGCCTGTAGGAGAGGTTTTACCTTTCAGTTGGAGAGCAAATGGCCATTTGCCCACAAAAGTGATTTAGTTTTTGTTAGGATGACTATTGATGAACTGCCTTTAACTGTTGTCAGAATATGGTTCATCTTTCATTAATCATTCAGTTGCCTCATCTATGATGTGCAGTTACCACCAACCTTTTCTAGGGCTTTCTAACCCCTCGGTTATGCAACCATCAGTCTATCAAATGCAGACGTATCACTGCAAAAAGCTATTCCAGTGGATTTGGGCCATCTTTAACGTTAATGGACCTTTTGTCTCCTACATGAACGACACTGATAGGATATGTGCTCATCTGCAGGCTCAAGGAAGAATTTATGGAAAAATTAAAGAAGAAAACTTTGTTAGTCCTAAAGAAGAGGTGAAACTTGAAGCTCATATCAGAGTGCCATCCTTTGCTGCTGGCAGAGTTATTGGAAAAGGAGGCAAAACGGCAAGTACTCCGGCAAAACCTGTGCAGTGGTATGAAAGGGAGAGCACTGGCAGGTCCTCGGGACTTCCACGCCCCTACATTTTGGCTAATTTATAAAAGGCAGGACCGTCTGGGCCAAGGTTTGGAGAAGACTGCCTTTTGTTCCTCCTGAGTGTTGGTGTTAGTTACTGGTGAGAGTATGCCTCTCATTCAGACCACTTTGTGAAGGGACACATCGAGTGGCTGCCACCCGCACGACCAACCAGGGCCGGGGACAAACTGCAACCGAGGTACATGCCCTTAGCGGGAACCGAACCCGGGTCTCTCCGGACCGCAGGCCGATGCTCTAACCGCTGAGCCAAACTGGCCAGGGCTCGTTCAGACCACTTTGTGTGAGAAAACTCTTATTTATAAGGGGCATTTGGCATTTTTCTGTTGATATAACTCAGCTTTTTATTTTTATTGCACAATGACACGAGACAAAAATTTTTATCTACCTTATAACTTCTATAACCTTGTACTTCTCTAACTGAAAAAAGCAAATGGTTTCCAGCTTTTTTTTTTTTTATCCTCACCCGAGGACATTTTTCCATTCTTTGTACAGACAGAGTGGGAGGGAGAGAGAGGAAGAGAGAGGGAAACATCGATGTGAACGGGACACATCGAGTGGCTGCCACCCGCATGACCAGCCAGGGCCGGGGACAAACTGCAACTGAGGTATGTGCCCTTAGTAGGAACTGAACCCGGGTCTCTCCGGACCGCAGGCGGACACTCTAACCGCTGAGCCAAACCGGCCTGGGCTCCAGCTTTTCTTTTCTTTCTTTTTTTTTTTTTATCCTCACCCGAGGATATTTTTCCATTTTTTGTTCAGGTAGAGTAGGAGGGAGAGAGAGAGAGAAACATCGATGTGAAAGGGACACATCGAGTGGCTGCCACCCGCACGACCAGCCAGGGCCGGGGACAAACTGCAACCGAAGTACGTGCCCTTAGCGGGAACCGAACCTGGGTCTCTCCGGACCGCAGGCCGACGCTCTAACCGCTGAGCCAAACTGGCCAGGGCCCAGCTTTTCTTTAATATGTGTAACTGCTAAGTCATTTTCAAAGCTATTTACAATTTTGAAGTGATTGAGAAGCAGACTTTCAGGATTTGAATTTGGTTCTGCCACTCACTTGTGTTACTTTGGGCAAGTCATTTTCTTTGCCTAAGCCTCAGTTTTCATCATCTTGCAATAGGGACCATATTAATCACTGGAAAGAATCAGTGGATTGGATAAAATTTGTAAAGCCATAGCTAGTGTCTGGCACATAGTAAGTGCTTAGGAAATGGTAACTTAAATACAAATCATGTTAAGTCAAGTTTTTTTTTTTAAATCTTTTTCAGGTGAATGAGCTCCAGAATTTGTCTAGTGCAGAAGTTGTTGTCCCTCGTGACCAGACACCTGATGAGAATGATCAAGTGGTGGTCAAAATAACTGGTCACTTCTATGCTTGCCAGGCAAGTGGGCTCTAACGTGATAAGTACGCGCTTCTGTTTCTGTCCCAAATGGAAGCAATTTTCCTGTGGGTGCCTGACCCCATATAAATAAGGTTTAGTGCCAGACACTTTTTTTTATGTTTTATTTATTGACTTATTTTTTTAAATGAGTTGGTATACTTCCAGGCGGTACAGAATAAAGACTGAAGAACCCACTCTGACAGGACTCTGGGCAGGCTCTACCTCACAGCTAAGGTTAAAACGACTGAGAGAGATGAACTAAGGAGATAAGCCACTGCGTGATTATGATGATGATTATGATTTTTTTATCCTCAACCGAGGACATTTTTCCATTTTTTGCTCAGATAGAGTGGGAGGGAGAGAGAGAGAGAGAGAGAAACATCGACGTGAAAGGGACACATTGAGTGGCTGTCACCCACACGACCAACCAGGGCCAGGGACAAACTGCAACCGAGGTACGTGCCCTTAGCGGGAACCAAACCCAGGTCTCTCTGGACTGCAGGCCGGCATTCTAACTGCTGAGCCAAACCGGCCAGGGTATGATTACGATTTTTTACAAAAGTTTTTTCTTCAATGTACAATAGGCTCCAAGACAATACTTCATTCTAGCTATAGGGGGCAAGAGATGTTATGACAGGGTATCTAGATGTTAAAACAGGAATGGAATTAAGGATCAGCTCACTTTTTGCCAAATTTCTTAATTTCACCAGTGTCCAGGAGGCCCTTCCCTGTGGCCTTTGCTTTTTTTAGCTCCTTGTTTGAATGCCTATCTTCCTCGTTCATCTCCTTGGCACCAGACATGGCACCTGCTGCCCCTTCCCCAGACCCTGCCACTGGCTGAGCTCTCTACCCCGCCCCTGTGCTTATGCCTCTCTAGCTGGCCCCGCTGATTCTAGTGCCAAACACTTGATCCCCCTTTTAGCAGGTGATTTCAAAGACTATTAGCAAACTAAACTAATTAGTATGTATAATTAATCCTCAAATAAACTTCTATTTGAAGTTTCTGGAATGATAAAGTAAAACAACTTTTAGTAACTGTTGAACAGGTAGAAATTTCAAACCTCTCTCCTTTTGTAGGTTGCCCAGAGAAAAATTCAGGAAATTCTCACTCAGGTAAAGCAGCACCAACAGCAGAAAGCTCTGCAAAGTGGACCACCTCAGTCAAGGCGGAAGTAAAGGCTCAGGAAACAGCCCACCACAGAGGCAGATGCCAAACCAAAGACAGATTGCTTAACCAACAGACGGGCGGCTGAACCCCTATCCAGAATCACATGCACAAGTTTTTACCTAGCCAGTTGTTTTTGAGGACCAGGCAACTTTTGAACTCCTGTCTCTGTGAGAATGTATACTTTATGCTCTCTGAAATGTATGACACCCAGCTTTAAAAAGGAAAAAAATAAGGGGCGGGGGGGAAGAAAAGAGAGGCACTTCCCTTTTGTTGTATTCTCAGTGTAACATATTCTAATTTTCCTTAATATTCCCTTGTGATACAAAAAATTGGCTTAATGATGCACTCACTAAATTCATCCAATAAAATTAGACTGCTCTTAAGTCAGAATAGAATTATTACAGGAACTTAAATGTCAAGGTATCAGCATAGAAAAACTGTTTTATTTTATCTAACACTAACACGAATAACCTAAGGGAAGTGCTGAATGGTGTTGGCAGGGGTATTAAACGTGCATTTTTACTCAACTACCTCAGGTATTCAGTAATGCAATGGAAGCAAATTTTGTGGGGCTTTTTTTTTTGAAAATTTTATATACTTTATAAAGATAAAAGTCCAACTGTTTTTTAAAATATAAACTTAACATTTAATTAGCTAACAGGCAAATAACTGAGAAAAAAATTTTACTTCTGGCTGGTGACAGTAAAGCTGTAAAGTTAATTTCAGGTTTTTTGAGGCTTTTGACAGTTAGTTGGAAAAGTAAGTGTCCAATGACATGAAGCAGTGCCTATATTTGGAGAGCAGCAATACCATTTCCTTTTCTGTTTACGGTAGGGAAAGTTTTTGATGGTACTAACAGAGCAAAGCGGTCACAGGAGGTTTTGGAATGGCTAGTTTAAATGGCTTCAGGAGACTAAGGTTTTTTGTTTGTTTGGCTAAGTGATTGAGTGCATAATTGCTTTGTGCTTTTGACTATCACTACCTAATGAAAGTGTCAATGAAGAGAAGAGATGCAGCCCCTGTGGACTTGAAACTGATTGGCAGGAAGCAAGCCTCGGCTTGTCTTACAGGATGCTTAGTTTGCCAATCTACCTCAGAGCAGTTGGTTTACCCTTTGAGCAGAGCCATGGGGCAGTCAGATGGTGTGACAGTGTTTAAAGGCAATAAAAAGCTATATCTGCATGTGCCAGGCACTGTCATGAGCCTCACTAAGCTGTTTTGAAGATTTTTAAACAATGATAAACCAAGAAAAATGACAGGCCACCTAAATTATTACATAAAATGCAGTAGGATTTCTGTATTCTCTGCAACCAGTTCTTGTAAGAAAATAATTTTTGGAATATAATTTGAATGACTGTGATAAAACTTTTGACTTTTGATACTGAACTCATTTGCCTATTCCATAACGTGATGGCAAAGCCCAGTATGTACAATTATGTGGGTTTGGGTGGTCTCCAGGGCCACGCTGCTCTCAGAATTGTGTTGCTTTTGTTCATAAAATGATCACAGTCATTATATTACACGAATCTGAAGGACATAAATAACCCCTTAAAAAATTATTTTGCCTCATTTGTATTTCAAGATGAATTTCTACAGACTAAGTAAGCTTTGCTGATGATCAGCATTATCAGACATTTTGAAAATGACTTGAAATGTTTGACTTGAAATGTTTTCAGAAACCAGTTTATTTTGTAGTGTTAGCCAAAAAGTGCCCTTTTTGTCACTGAATTCATCTAGCATTCATAATTTTCATTTCAAACTGAATTGCTTTAAAAAAAAAATCATGGACTGGCTTTCTGGTTGGCTTTTAGGTGAGATGTGCTTATGGCCAGAACTCTTCCTCAGTATTTGATTTTTCCAATATTTGTTGTTTTTTTAAAACATACAGATAGGTGCTACCTTTATATCTGCTGGTTTAAATTCTGTCATATTTCACTTTAGTCTTTTAGTGTGGCAAATCATGTTTTACTTTTGATTAAGCATTGGTAATGGAGTATCTGGTAATAGCTAGGAAATAATTCTGTAACTGAGTTTGTACTCACCGCATATGGATCATTCCTCATTTGTAATGTGCCCCAAATGCAGCTTCATTTTTCAGATACCTTGATACAGAATAAAGTTTTTCATCATTAGGTGCAGTTTGATATGTAGTATGTTTTATTTTTGGTTTTCCAAATAAATGTCAATGTAATTTATAAATATAAACAGACTTTTAGTAATACTTGTCAATCTCCAGTTAAACACCAATACCTACTGGTAAATTATTTTCTCCAGTCCGTGGTACTTAATGTGAACCTTGATAATACTGTTTGCATACGAGCTAAGAACTATAGGCTTTAAGTAGTAGGGCCAGTGGTGTAGTTATGTTTTTTTGTTTTATTTTTTTAAATGTTGGCTCTTCCATTCTACATAATACTTATATTTAGCAAAATTAAGTAAGATCTGAGCAGAGCCCTGGCCAGTTTGGCTCAGCAGTTAGAGCATCTGCCTGCGGTCCCAGAGAGACCCGGGTTTGGTTCCCGCTAAGGGCACATACCTCGGTTGCAGTTTGTCCCCGGCCCTGGTTGGGTGGTGCGGGAGGCAGCCACTCGATGTGTCCCTTTCACATCGATGTTTCTCTCTCTCTCCTTCCCACTCTTATCTGAATAAAAAAAATGGAAAAATGTCCTCTGGTGAAGATTAAAAAAAAAAGATCTGAGCAGAGAGCTCAAGTGAAGCACAAGGACCAGTGACAACTCCAGGAAATCCTGTTGGGATCTCTGGAATAGAGACAACACATTAAAACTGAGGTCCTTTAACCTGCAATTGCCATATCCTGTCAGTTAGCACATGTGCCCAGAGTCAGAAAAGACTTGACAACTTACCCAATTAGGTGGGGTTTAGGGGCTATATTTGAGAAGTGACTCAATCTGAATCCAAAATGACTAAAACAGTATTTTATTCACATTTGAACTCCACTGGAGTCAGGGATGAAGTGTCATCTTCTATTCCAAGAATGAAGTCTTCAGGTAATGTCTCAGGTGCTATTTGAGCTAACTGGTCATCATAAGAACGTAGGGTCCATAATTTCTCTAGTTCATATGTTTCTCTGGTCTCTGGAAGCATCAAATGAATCACCATGCTGCCTATGAAGGACAGGGAAGAGTTACAGAGAAGCAGTTCGTTTGCTGCTGTTATGATCTCACAACACTCTCATAGTTTATTACTCATAGTAGAAGTATAGAAACTAGAACAGTGGTTCTCAAAGTGTAGACCACAGATGAGCACCATCTGGAAACTTGTTAGAAATACAAACTGTGGATCCTATCCAGCAAAATACCACAGAAGTGTTGCTGTTTTTTTCCTCAGTGCATCACACAGGAGGTACATGATGTCAATATGCAACATTGCTTGACTCAAGGGTTAACTTCAAGTTAACTTTTATCCAAGTGACCAAAGGTAAGGCCTGCCAGCTTTCTCTTGGGAGACAATTCTCCAAATGTGTCACATTTCTGCACATTCTGTGAGCAGAGCACTAACTGCCTTTTGTTCTATCTTCTTAAAGGATGTCTGTATGGAGAATTGTTTCAAAGAGATATAGTCGGCCCTCGTTTATCGTGGTTAATCAGTTCCAGACTCTACGGCGATAAATGAATTTCCGTGAAGTAGGATTCTTTATTTATTAAGTTGTCCCTCGCCACTTTGTGCTTCGACTTTCGTGGCTTCACTCTATTGCGGTTTCGCTCTATCGCGGTTTTTTCTTTCTTTTTTTTCTTATCCTCACCCAAGGACATTTTTTTGGATATTTTGTTCAGATAGAGTGGGAGGAAGGGAGGGAGAGAAAGAGAAACATCAATGTAAAAGGGACACATCGAGTGGTTGCCACCCACATGACCCAACCGGGGCCGGGGACAAACTGCAACCGAGGTACGTGCCCTTAGCGGGAGCTGAACCCAGGTCTCTCCAGACCGCAGGCCGACGCTCTAACCGCTGAGCCAAACTGGCCAGGGCGGTTTTTTCAAATATAGCTAGCATAGTATTTGAAAAACCGCCATAGAGTGAAGCTGTGAAAGTTGAAGCGCGAAGTGGCGAGGGACGACTGTACTGTCTCTCTGGAGCAAAGGGCAGCTTTGCTTACAGCAGTGGTTCTCAATCAAGGACATTTTTTATTTTCTCAATGGGGGGAGGGTAGAGAGGAGGAGAGTTATTGCTAAACATCCTAAAGTGCAGAGGGTATTCCTACCCACTCCCAATATAATTACCTGGTCCAAAATGTTAAGTGACAAAGCTGAGAAATCCTGACTTATAACCAGAGCAAAAGCAGACCTGCTTCATGCCCATTATGAACAATGTGGATACCCTAATCTCACGGTTCCCCTCTTAGAACTGTGTCTACAGGCCCCGTGTTGTGCTACAGAGGCTGGGCTTAGGGAGCCTGGTGCAAAAAATGCTGCTGTTGAAATAAACTGTCCATCTCTCACCTGGGAATAGTCTTGAGTCTTACCAACATCCATGAAACTGGCCAGCTAACTTAATAGCTTACAAGTAAGATAAAATCTCAGACCCCACCTTATAGTTCTTGACAGTTACTGTTTTTCCCTTTGTAATAAGAACCTTGTGGGGAAATACTCTGAAACTATGTATCTATTAATACCCAGATTTGTTAAGTCTTTCCAAAATTCCAGTCCTGTGCCTAGAATGCCCTTCATCTTGGCTGAGTTAAGGTCAAGGTTATATGTACCCCAAGTTTTTACCACCACTAAGGGATCTCTCCCATCTCTATCATGTTATCCACCATCTTTCTGACCTCTTTGACTCATATACATACCAGGTTAGGTGAGCATTTCACATGTAAATAAGACCACCTGAGTTACAATGAAACATTTCAAAAATTTTATACAGAAATACTCAGCAGTTTGATCTCAATCCTTTTGCAACTGAAAACAGTTCAAAATTTGTGCAATGCCAAATCCTTACTTGTAAAATGTATCAAAATAACTTACCAAAGTCCACACACAGCCAGTCATCAGTGTCCTTCCCTTCAATCTTCACATAAGGCTCACTTTTACTTTTTAGGAATTTGTACTAAAAAAAGAGAGGTCATATGTTAAAGGAAGAAGGAATGGAGGAAATATGCTCCTATTCAGGGTCCAGTGGTGTTTTCTTGGTCTTAATTTGGGGCCTAGCTTACTCATTCCTCATACTTTGCCCCAGAATTAATAACTTAGGGAAACTAGTTCCTCCTGAAACCTTTCCCAACTTCTGTATCTCTCTCCTAAATCCTCTTGCCCAAACGCTCCTGAAAGGGCCACTCTACTCATTCACTACAGTGTCTGGTGCAGAGGCCTAAGCTCATTCAATACCTGGTTCTCACCTATACATCATCCCTTCTGTCCATCCCAACTACCTTTATGACATTGTCAATGGGACTTTATCATCCCAAATCTCTATTCCCAACAGATACCATGAATGGTCTAAAATAACATTTTCTGGGGGGGATACGTGCCCCTAGCGGGAACCGAACCTGGGACACTCTGGTCTGCAGGCCAATGCTCCAACCGCTGAGCCAAACCAGCCAGGACTAAAATAACAGATTTTTAAGTAAAACTATTACAAGAGACAAAGAAGGGCATTAATGATAAAAGGGGCAACTAACAAAGATGACAGAACAACTCTAAACACATATGTATAAAATATCAGAACATATAAAACACTGACAGAATTGCAGAAACAGATGGCAACACAGTAATATAGGAGACTCACTACCCGGTTTTCAGTAATGGACAGAACACTCAGAAGATCAGTGAAGAATAGAAGACTTGAACAACACTACACAGCAACTGGACTTAATAGACATTAACAGAACCCAACAGCAGCAGAATACATATTTTTCTCAAGTACACATGGAATGTTTTCCAGGATAGATCATGTTAGGCCATGAAACAAGTCTTAATAATTTTTTAAAAATTGAAATCATATAAAGTATATTTTCTAATCACAATGAAAAGAAACTATAAATTAATAGAAGGAAAACCAGAAAACCTCCAAATATGTGGAAATGAACACTCTTAAGAAACCAATGGGTTAAAGAATAAATCACAAGGGAAATTAGGAAATATCTTGAGACAAAGTAAAATATAACATCCCAAAACTTATGGGATGGAGTGAAACAGTGTCAAGAGGGAAATTTATAGCTATAAAATGCTTATAGGAGAAAAATCCCCAAATCAAAAACTTAATCTTACACCTACAAGAACCAGGAAATGAAGAACAAATTGAAGCTAGCAGAAAGAGGGAAACAATGATCAGAGAAAAACTTAAGGCAAAAATCAATAAAACCAAGATTTGGTTCTTCAAAAAGATCAATAAAATTATCAAATCTTTAGCTGGACTGACCGAGGAAAAAATAGAAGACCCACAACAGCTGAAATTCAGGGGACACAAGTCAATTTTAGAGAAGGAAAAGTAATTCTACTACTACTATGAATGACTGTACACCAACATATTAAATAACCTCGATGAAATGAATACCTAGAAACAACCTACCAGGATTGAATTATGAAGAAATAGAAAGTCTGAATAGACCTATTCAGTAATAATGATAGGACTGAATCAGTAATCAAAAACCTCTCAACACAATTATATCTCAATATTTTAAAAAAGGGAATTGGGGGGGGGGGGGGCTCTCAACAACAACAAAAAAGCCCTGGACCAGACAGCTTCACTGCTGAATTCTACCAAATATTTAAGCAAAAGTCAACACAAATTCTTCTTAAACTCTTCCAAAAAAAATTTAAGAGAAGGGAACACTTCCTAACTCATTCTATGAGATTAGCATTACCCTGACACCAAAGCTGGACAAAAACTACTAGAAAATTACAGACCAGAATCCTTGACATATATTGATGCAAAAATCCTCAATAAAATACTAGCAAACCAATGCAACAGCATATTGAAAAATTTATACACAACCAAGTGGGATTTATTTCTGGAATGTAAAGATGGTTCCACACGAAAATCAATGTAATAAACCACATAAATACAACGAGGGACAAAACCAGAGGACCATCTCAAATGTATGCAAAAAAAAAGGCATTTGTCAAAATTCAACATCCTTTCATGATACACCCAACTGAGAAAGGAAATTATCTGAAGATAATAAAAGCCCTCAACTATCATACTTAATGACCAAAGACTAAGTTTTTCCTCTAAGATCAGAAACAAGAACGCCCACTTTTAGCCCTTCTATTCAACATAGTACTGGTATTCTAGCCAGAGCAATTAGAGCAAGAAAAAATAAAGAGAAAAAAGTAACCAAATTAAAAATAAGAAGAAATAGCCCTGGCCAGTTTGGCTCAGCGGTTAGAGCGTCGGCCTGCGGTCCAGAGAGACCCGGGTTCGGTTCCCGCTAAGGGCACGTACTTCGGTTGCAGTTTGTCCCCGGCCCTGGTTGGTCGTGCGGGTGGCAGCCACTCGATGTGTCCCTTCACATCGATGTTTCTCTCTCTCTCTCTCCCTTCCTCTCTCTCCCTCCCACTCTATCTGTACAAAAAATGGAAAAATATCCTCGGGTGAGGATAAAAAAAAAAAAGTAAGAAGAAATAAAATGATCTCTATTTGCAAAAAACATCAACTTATATATAGAAAACCTTAAAGATTCTAAAAAACAAAACAAAAACTGAACCATTAGAAACTAGTAAATGAATTCAGCAACATTATAGGATACAAAATCAACACAAAACTCAGTTACGTTTACATACACTATGTGAAATCTGAAAAAGAATGAAGAAAATTCCATTTGCAGTAGAATCAAAGTAATAAATACTCAGAAACAAATTTAATCATAAAAGCCAAAGACATATACTGAAAACTACAAAATGTTGCTAAATTAAAGACACCGATAACTGGAAAGACCCTGATTTCATGGATTGGAAGATTTAATATTGTTGACATCAACATTACCCACAGCTATCTACAAATTCAATACAATTCCCGTCAAAATTCCAATGACTTTATCAAGTGTCAAACAATGGTTGAGATGATGATGATGGCAAAAAATTCTCATCAACACGATCTGGGGGGACTGAGAATGCCAGGGGTCCGCAGAATGCAGCTGGGCAAGAGGGCTTGTGTGCTTATTTGTGGCTTTCCCTCACTGGACTGGAACTCCGCAACAGCGGGGGCTATTTAGTTGTCCATGCCTGCACCAACCAATAGGGCAGCCCCAGCACCATCAGACTGTGAAAATATAAACTGAAACTTTAAAATTCTAGTTTCTTGGGCCCGGACCCAGTAGCACAATTGGTTAGACCACTGTCCCGATAAGCCAAGGTTGTGGGTTTGATCCTCAATCAGGGCACATACAAGAATCAACAAATGAATGCATGAATAACTGGAACAAACTGATGTTTCTCTCTCCCTTCCTCTCTTTCCAAAAATCACTAAATTAAAAACAATTTTAAACAAAAACAAAAACAAAAAAATTGTACGTCCTTGCCCTGGCTGGCGTGACTCAATTGGTTTGGTCCCTTGCACCGAAAAGGTTGCTGGATCTGTCATGTCACATGCCTAGATTGAAGGCTCAGTCCCCACCCTCTTGTTGGGGGTGTGGCAGGAGGCCCTCTCTCCCTCTCCTTTGTGCTCCATCTAAATTAATTTTATTTATTTTTTTATTTTTTTATTTTTTTTTATCCTCACCCGAGGACATTTTTTTCCATTTTTTGTTCAGATAGAGTGGGAGGGAGAGAGAGAGAGAGAAACATCGACGTGAAAGGGACACATCGAGTGGCCGCCACCCACACGACCCAACCAGGGCCGGGGACAAACCGCAACCGAGGCACGCGCCCTCAGCGGAACCGAACCCGGGTCTCTCTGGACTGCAGGCCGACACTCCAACCGCTGAGCCAAACCGGCCAGGGCTAAATTAATTTTAAAAAATATTTCAAGTTAGTTCCTTGGCTGTACTGATCCCATTTGAAGTGCTCTCTGGCAGTGTGGGGCAGTGTGGGGCCAGTGGCTGCCCCTCTGCACCATGCAAGAGTAACACTGGTCACCACCACAGTAAGTTCCATTAGATGGCCCTCGGGCTGTCTTACATTTGAACTGACCCTTCAGGGTTACACTGAACTTTCTGTATCGCAATATCACATACGGCCATGTGTACTGGCATAAGGAAACCCAGTCCAGCCTGAGCAGACTGAGAAGGAAGTCAATAGACAAACACAGTCACCATTATAATCAAATTTATTATTCCAATGGTACCAATATAGCTTGAGGTGCTCATGGTGACACTGCATAAGATTTCCTGCCTTCTAGCTTCTGTGCAAATGCAAATGTCTACCTGATGCTTGTTCCTTTCCCCTTTCTGGGGGAAAATCCACTATGGGCCATTTACCCAAATAAATCTCTTAATGCATTTAATTCTTTTTGTTGTTGTTGTTGAACATTTGAGTTTCCCTCAGAAATGGAAAAAAGTGTTGGGTGTCCCATCCCACCTCCCCTCACCAGCCACATAAGTCCTTGCATCCAGGGAATTTCTGGTGCCTCTGAAATCTTGAAATAAATATAGAAAGTAGCAGCATCAAGTGTTCACACACTTATTCTTTACTAATTTCATACCTACAAAAAAGTTGCAAAGATGTTAGATAACATCTTACAAAACCACTGTACATCTGCCAAACCTCAGAAACATTGGTACGTTACAATTAAGTGACAGTTTATTTGGTTTCTCCACTGATGTCCTTTTCTCTATTTCAGGATCCAATCCAGGATACCACATTGCATTTCATTTTGCACATTTTTAGTACCTAGTAATTTCGCCAGGGATATGACTATAAATTGAGAGAAGTTTGAACTGCATTTGGTTTAACTTCAAGAATTTTTGTTTTGTTTTATTAATCCTCACCTGAGGATATTTTTCCATTGACCTTTTAGAGAGTGTGGGAGGGAGGGGGAGAGAGAGAAAGACCGATGTGAGAGCGACACATAGATTGGTTGCCTCGCCCTGGCCGGTTTGGCTCAGCGGTTGGAGCGTCGGCCTGCGGTACAGAGATTGGTTGCCTCCCGTGCGCACTCTGATGGTCCAGAAAATCTAACCCATGGCCATCTCGCCTTGCACTGCAGTCTTTCCCAAATGCCCTCGAGCCCAGCACAAGTTGCAACCAACCATCTCGGCTTGCATTGTAGATCCTACCAGGCGACTACAAGCCTGGCATAGTGGCTAGCACTGTAGTCTTTTCCAAGCAACTTCAAGCTTGGCACAAGTGCTGGCCAGCCTTGGCTCACATTGTAGCCTCCACCAAGAGGCTCCAGACCCTACACAACCAGTGGCTGGCCTCGACTGGCACCAGAGCCATAAAAAAGAACTGGTCAGAAATAAAGGATACACTAACTGAATCAAAAGAATAAATTACAGGGAATCAACAATAGAGTAGACGAAGCCAAGCATCAAATCAACAAATTGAAATATAAGGAAGTAAAAACACCAAATCAGAACGGCAAAAAGAAATAAGAATCCAATTAAATGAGGATGGTGTAAAGAGCCTCTGGGACAACTTTAAGAGTACCATCATTTGCACATGGGGGTGTTGGAAGAAGAGAGAGAGCAAGAAACTGAAAACCTACTTGAAAAAATAATGACATAAAACTTCCCTAACCTGGAGAAGGAAATAGACATACAAGCCCAGGAAATGCAGAGTCCCAAACAAAACGAACCCAAAGAGGCCCACACCAAGACATACCATATTTAAAACGAAAAAGGTTAGCCCTGGCTGGGTGGCTCAGTTGGATGGAATCTTGTCTTGTATACCAAAATGGTTGCAGGTTCGATTCCTTGTCAGGGCACATACCTAGGCTGCAAGTCAGGGTGCATATGGGAGGCAGCCAATCTATGTTTTCTCTCTCTAAAATCAGTAAACATATCCTTAGGTGAGGATTGGGAGGAAAAAATTACAAAAGGCTAAAGACAGACAGATTCTTAAAAGCAGCAAGAGAAAAGCAGTTAGTTACCTACAAGGGAGCTCCCATAGGATTGTCAGCTGATTGCTCAACAAAACTTTGCAGGCCAGAAGGGAATGGCAAGAAATATTCAAAGTGATGAAAAGCCAGGACCTACCCAAGATTACTCTATCCAGTAAAGCTATTATTTAGAATCAAAAGACATATAAAGAGCTTCCCAGATAAGAAAAATTTAATGGAGTTCATCACCACCAAACCAGTATTACATGAAATGTTAAACAGTCTTCTTTAAGAAAAAAAAAAGATAAGAAATATTAACAATAAAATAGCAATAAATACATATATCAATAATTGAATCTAAAAAACAAAATCAACAAGCAGAACAGAAATAGACTCACAGATACAGAGAACATTTTGATGGTTGCCAGATGGGAGGGGATTGGGGGAATAGGTGAAACAGGTGAAGGGACTAAGAAGTACAAATTTGTTGTTATAGAACAGTCATGGGAATGTGATGTACAGAACAGGGAGTATAGTCAATAATATTCTAATAACTATGTATGGTATCAGATGGGTATGAGAATTATTAGGATGATCACTTAGTAAGTTATATGTCGAATCACTGGGGTGTACACCTGAAATTAATATTGTATGTTAATTGTAATTAAAAAATAAAAATTGATTTAAATAAAAAAAAAGAATGAAATGACTTGGTGATCCGCCCCCAAAATGAAAAAGTTAGAGAATAAAAGTTTGCCATTTGCGACAACATGGAAAAAAAACAAAATCTTGCCATTCGTCACAACATGGGTGGACCTAGATGGCATTAAATGAAATAAGTCAGACAAAGAAAGACAAATACCATATGATTTCACTTCCATATGGAATCTTAAAAACAAAATAAATGAACAAACAAAACACAAACAAACTCATAGATACAGAACAAACTGAGGGTTGACAGAAGTCAGAAGTGAGGGAGGTGAGGCGATAAGCAACAAAGGTGAAGGGAATTAAGAAGTACAAACTGTCAGTTACAAAATTAGTCACAGGGATATAAAGTACAGCATACGGAATATAATCAAGAATATTGTAATAACTATATATAGTGCCAAAGGGTACTAGATTTATCATGGTGATCACTTCTTAAGGTATATAAATGTCTAATCACTGTACTGTATACCTGAAATGAATATAATATTGTATGTCAACTGTAATTTAAAAAATTTTTTAAATAAAAAAAGCTGGGACATAAATAGATATTTCTATACTTATGTTTACAGCATTATCATAATAACACAAAGGGGGAAGCAACCCAAATGTCCATCAATGGAAAAATAGATAAAATATGGGATGTACATATAATAAAATATTATGACACATGCTACAACATGGATGAACCTTGAAAACATTATGCTAAGTTACATAAGGCAGTCACACACAAACACACACACACACACACACACACACACACACACACACACAAATAGGGTATTATTTCACTCATATGAGGGACTCGGAGTAGTCAAATTTATAGAGACAGAAAGCTGAACAGTGGCTGCCAGGGGCTGGGGAAGGGGAGAACGGGACGTCAGTGTGTACTGTGTACAGGCACCAAGGCTCTGTTTTCGGCCCTCCTTTTACCATCCTTCTCTAGGCAAGCCCAGCTATTCTTTCGGTCTTAATTGTCCCATTTTCAGCAAGGTGAGAGCTGTTTCCCTGTAAAGTGGTATCAAAATCAGGTAAAGGCTGCCAAGTACACTTTCTTCCTCATTCTAATTTATATTCAGTCCAGCTGGAAAATGAACTGCCTTCCTTTTCCTCAGCTGTTAATTCAGAGGACAAGGACTAAATCTTTTTCATTTTTATCTTCCCAATACCCAGCACAGTGCTTGGGAACACTGGACATGCTCAAACATTTGAATTAAGCTCTAGGTCAGCATTGTCCAATAGAACTTTTTGCAATTATGGAAATGTTTTATGGTTGTGCTGTCCAATATGGTAGCCATTAGTTACATGTGGTTACTGAGCACCTGAAATCTGGCCTAGTACAATAGAAGAACTAAATTTTTTATTTAATTTATAATTAAAAGCCACATGTGGCTAGTGGCTACCATATTAGACAGTGCTGCTCTAGAAATCCCTCTGGGTTATACTGTCTTCTAGTCTATCTCAGGTTATTTTTAAATACTTCTTTAAGAGACAATAATTAGAAATAACCTGATTAACTTTCACTATCAAAAAATATAAAACATTCATGCAAATTCTGAAAATTTGGTCGTCTTATATAATCTCATTGATGGGTTTACTTTTCATGTGCTGCTTCTGGGCCTAACAAACTGACACTATTTCATTCAATTAATAGTTCCAAAGGGAAAAGAAAGCATCCTACCATTTTCACAATGTAGTAGGCCATGGCATGTAAATGTCGGGTAGAAGTTCCACTACCGATCACAAAGTAATCTGTATATTTCATTTCTGGAGGAATCTTGATCACACAAATGTCTCTTGCATTTTCTTGCCTCAGAAGTGAAACCAACATATCAATGTCAAACTTGGGACCAGCATGATCTGAAATGCACAAAGATTTGCTTGTGTCAGGTGGCCAAATAGAAGTCAAGCACGGTATACACTCAGCAACACAGGAAGCGGCACAGGAAGTGGCCAGTGAAACTGCTCCTTCTGGAAGGTATTTAGATCTAAAACATTTTCAAAGACGGCAGGGCCCAGGTCTCCTGGAAGTTGAACCTGGGCAGTGGTTTCACACGGCACTGCTCTACTTTTATAGGAAGGGTGCTCAGGTTACACGGAGCCACCATACATCCTTTGCTATAACCATGTGCAAACAGAACCCTACATCAGCAACAAATGACTTTCTGTTAACCAGTTCTTGAGGAAATAAGCACTATACCTCAGACACAGAACTGTTATAGAAAGAAAACAGCACACCCTGGGGAGGAGGTGATGTCCTGGGGCATATTAAATGGAATCCCAGACATAAAGGGTCACAGAACTAGAATTGTGAGCTGGAAGCGCTCGTATTATCTGATCCACAGCCTTCACTTGAGAGATGGAAGAAACTTAGGCCTAGCAGAGTTAAGTGTTGGCTACAAATCAACCAATGAGAAAGGTAAACATTTAAAAGCAATTCTTATTTGGAACCCTCATGTGGTTTTTTTCTTTTTTTAAATAGAGCCATTTGGGTTATGCAACAACTGTTATCTGTGAAAACGTAATTTATGTTCCTATAGAGATTCAGATATTCTGTTCTTCATAGCCTGTAAATGTACAGCTAGCTCCCTTATATTCTACAATGGACTCCCAATGACTAGTGGCTAGTTCTCTAACACCGCCTTTCTCAGATGTGATCTATTTACCATCTCTCAAGTTTCTAAAAACCTTCGGTGATGAAAGGACCTTAAATTAGACAGGTCTCCTATCAGCGCTTCTTCACCCTTGCCCCAGCCCCTGGCTTTTCCTCAGAATCTTCACGTCCCAACACTCTGGACAAGTCCATTTCCCAGGACCCTAAGAAGAGTGTGAAGGGGGCGGGGGTGTGGACGGCGAGGCTGTGATGCCAAGGGGTCTGGTGTTTCGTTTCTTGGCCTCACAGTGTTTTCACTGTGAAATGGCAAAGTTGGCGCCAATAACCTTTTAAGTCCCTCCCAGCTCTGGATCTGGAGTTGGTGACTCCAAGAGGGGGTTTTACTCAGGCCCCCCCAGCTGCGACCCCCCAGCTGGGACCCGGCTTCCGCCTGCCCGCGGGGGCCCGCCGCCCTCCACCGCGCCGGTACCTGCAGCGCCAGATTCCCGGCGCCCCTCGCTGGCTGCCCCCTCGGTCCGCTCCTCCAGGCCGGGCCCGCCGTGCAGGCCGCGCGCACGGTCAGCGGTCAAGCAGGCCCGGCTGAGCGCTGGTCCCGCGGGAAGCCGTTCCGCGGCCAGCAACCGAAGCCGGCACCCAGCGCCCGCCGCAGAGCCTGCTGCCGGGGAAAGGGCTCTAAACCCCAGCAGCGTCCAGAGCCGCCGAGCCACACAGCCTCCCGGACCCATTGCCGTCGCGAGCCTTGACTCACGGGGGCGGGGCTTAATGCGGCCCGAGCAGTTTCTGCGGCTTTCGATTGGCCACGTCATTGCGGCGCGGCCTGGAAAAATCGACGCAAGCGGTGTGGGCGGGACCAGGGCCCAAGGGCGGGGCGTGGGCGGAGTCTGAAGCCGGTGGGGAACGACGGTGGCCCGGATAAACTGCCGGGGGTTTAGGTTTTGCAAGAGTCGGAGGACTAGTTATTGCCCACCTTGCTTTGCCCAACGTGGTAGTGATGCAAACTTCGTCCTTGCTTTATGAATGTAAACTTTATAAAGGCAGGAATTTTTATTTTGTTTTTAAGTGTTCTCTCCACAGCGCCTAAAACAACTGGTGCTGAATGAACAGAAAAGTTGCTGCTGTTGATGAGACTGGAATTAGGACATAATTTTCTACTCATCGCTCATTACCAAACAATTATCATGATTCCCTTGCAAATCGGAAATCCCATGAGGAAAGTCTATTATCCTGGGGTGGGGTGGGAGGCAGGTATAAAGGACCATTTGGAAAACGTTTTTAGTAGGCCAGCCCTTTAGGTACATTCCACATATGGACTTGTTTATGCCAATGGGTTGCACTGCGGGGCCCACTGTGTGAGAACAAGGAATGCCGAGGTGCAGTTACAGTTACAGTTAAATCACAGGATCTGAAAGCTGAGAGATCCTAGGAAGAAGAGTGACTTGCCTGTGGCCATACTGGAACCAGAAGCCATTTCTGAACTCTAGGCCTGGTGACTTCTGAAAGGAAGAATGCCTAGAACTGTGCCAGGCACATAGTAGGTGGTCCAAAAGCTTGATACATTATTTGATTTCTTTTGAAGGAATAACTCCAAGCGCTAATTTAGGGGAAACTAAAAACTGGAAACAAATATAAGCACCTATGTGTTCTCTCCCCAAATATTTATAATTGCTTCAAATTAGTTTTGAAAATACAGAAGAAATAAAGGGATTCTATGGAAAATAACCTCACAGGGTGATCTGATCATAAATTCCTAACTGGGCAGGTCATGGTGGGTAGTCACACCCCTCACTTACAACGTCTTTAGTGAAAGGTTTTAAGCCAGCTCTGTCCATTGTTCTTGTGTATTGAGGTTACCACACCTTTGAAATACCAGAAGTAATTCCTGACTTGAGCCAGTGTGGAGATCTTGCTTCCTTCTTTTTGCTCCCATTGTTTTCTTTAGGGTTCTGAAATAACATAGCTATGATCAAATTAAGATCCAAATCGTTCTCTCAAGGAGACATATTGCAAAAATGTCTCCAACAGCTGCGATGAGACATCCTAATGGTGGACAAGTCAGAGTGGCCTGCACTGATTATAAAGACAATAAATTAAAGGTAATTCTAAATTAAAAGGATCCCAGTTGAGAATTATAAGCCAGTGTTCTCTTTCAAAGACGCCTCCCTGCCTCCACTTTCTTTCTCCTGAAAAGTTCAGGCTCTAGGCTGCATCGGCAATGACAGCAGGGCAAACACTCCAGAAAATGTGCTTTCAGCTGCCTGAAGAGCCCCCGCGAAGGCTTTTTCCTTGCTAGAAGATATAAATGACTTGAACTCTGCTTTTCTTTTCTTTTGTTTTCACACCGGGTCTTCTCCCCTCTGCTAGGTGACCACATCAAAAATGGTTCCTCTGATCCCAAAACTCTAATCAGAAAGAATATATGCACCCCTATGTTCATAGCAGCATTATTTACAACACCCAAGATCTAGAAGAGCCCAAGTGTCCATCAGTAGATGAGTGGATTAAAAAAACTGTGGTACATTTACACAATGGAATACTATGTGGCTGTAAAAAGGAAGAAAATCTTACCTTTTGCAGCAGCATGAATGGACCTGGAGAATAGTATGTTAAGCAAAATAAGCTAATCAGAGAAAGACAAATACTATATGATCTCTCTTATATGTGAGATCTAATGAACAAAATAGACCAGAGGCATGGATGCATGGAACAGACTGACAGCTGTCAGAGGGGAGGCGAGTGGGAGGTGGGTACTGGATGAAAGAAGGTGAAGGGATTAACCAAAGGACATATATGCATAGCCCATAGACATAGATATCAGTGTGGTGAAGGCCAGAGCGAGGGTGGGTAGGGGCTGGGTGGAGGTGGGCAAAAGGGGGGTGGGGAATGGGATACATCTGTAATGGTGTCAACAATAATAGTAATAAAAGATAAAAGCCCTGGCCAGTGTGGCTCGATTGGTTGGAGTGTCGTCCCGTACACCAAAAGGTCATGGGTTCAATTCCTGGTCAGGGCACATACCTGGGTTGCAGGTTTGATGCAGGATTGGGGCACATATGAGAGGCAGCCAATTGATGTTGCCCTCTCTCTCTCTAAAATCAACAAACATATCCTTGGTGAGAATAGAAAAATAAAATAAAGATTAAGCTTAAAAAAAAAAAAATAAAGAATGGTTCCTCTGGTAGTGACAGTTCAATTATCTGGTTCTTGAGCCATGTTTTTCTGGGGTCCTCTACCCACATAATTACAGGGACTGCTCATGCAGAAGCCTCCATAGGTTTGGGTGGTAGGAGTTTTAACTAGAACAATTATCTACTCATAACAGTAAATCATGTGAGAAAAATCCTAGCTAAATAGCTGGAGTTTGTGGGGTTTTAAATAGTAGGCAACCAGCAAGTTGCCTTAAAGTAGCCATTTAATGATTATTGAATTGAGCCACATGGCTTCAAAGGATTTCCTATGTCAAAAGGGACTGAGGCACTCTGGAATGGCACAGAGTCTAAGACCCAGTTTTTGGCCACTGAGGCTTAACATGTAGAGGAAGAAAAAGACACAAACACGTAAAATGGGAAAATAACAAGAAAGGATTTAAATAATAATATACACCGCAAATAGCATGTTGCCTTGTGGCCAGTTTAAAATATGACTCCAAATTCTTTGACACTTTTCCCATTGAGAGGTAGGGTCTGTGTCCCCTTCCCGTAAGTTTGGGTGGGCTTGTGTTTCAACCAATAAAACATGGCTGAAGTGACACTATGTGACACCTGAAGCTAGATTAGAAAAGGCTACGCCACTTTCACCTGGCTGTCTTGAATGAGTCCGCTGGGACACTCCCTCACAGAACACAAATACCATGTAAGACATCCAGGACACTTGCTGCACCGATAGCGGTTGCTGATGTATCTTTGCTCCTTCCTTCTGCATTTCCCCAGTTACTAGTACAGTTGTACATCTCTTCATGTGTGGATTTGGATTTTCTCTTGTAGATTGCCTGTTCACGAACCTTTGCCAATATTTTTCTAGTTGAGCTGTCTTTATTTATTAATTCTTTTATAAGTTATTTTATTCCACTCTAAAAAATAAGTAATGTTTGCAAACTACTAAAGAATACGTATAGCATGTAGATAAAATATAACGAATAGAACAAACCTACCAGTCAGCTCAGGAAAACATGGCAGCACTGTTGAAGTCCCAGTTGCTGCTTCCACAGCTGGTTTCTCCCCCCAGCGATAACCACTGTGCAGCACTTCGTGTAGTAATTCTTTCACCTTCTTTTCTATAGGGTTATCACATATGTTTGTGTACATTTCCATATTGTTTAGTTTTTCATGCTTTTGAAAACTTTTACATAAATGGTATCACATTGTATGTATTCTTTGTCAACTTGCTTTTTTCTGCCAATATTCCATTGGTTAGTATTTCCTCTCAGTGTTTACAGCTGTAGGCTCATTCATTTTTATTGATGACTAGTATTCCATTGTATATCCCAACTGATTCATCCATTCTGTGGTTGAGGGACATTTGGGTTGTCCCTCGTGCTGTTCTGAACGTGCATGTCTGTGTCCCGTGGAACACATGTGCAAGATTGCTGGGTCACAGGTGCATCTTCAACTTCACCAGATGACACCAGATTGTTTCCCAAAACGATTGTTCCAATGTAAACTCCCAGTGGCAGAGTATGCGTGTTCCGATGTTCTCAGTTTTGCCAACACTTAATTTTGTCAGATTTTAAAAAATCTTTGCCAATCAGGCCCTGGCCAGTTTGGCCCAGCGGTTAGAGCATCGGCCTGCGGTCCAGAGAGACCCGGGTTCGGTTCCCACTAAGGGCACGTACTTTGGTTGCAGTTTGTCCCTGGCCCTGGTTGGTCGTGCGGGTGGCAGCCACTCGATGTGTCCCTTCACGTCGATGTTTCTCTCTCTCTCTCTCTCCCTTCCTCTCTCTCCCTCCCACTCTATCTGTACAAAAAAAAAAAAAAAAATCTTTGCCAATCTGGTGGGTATGAAATGATGTCTCATTGTGTGATGATTTGTTTCCCTAATAATTTTTTGTATAATCTGGGCACTAATCTTTTATCAATTAGATGTACTGAAATTATTTTCTTCCAGTTTATGCCTTTTCATTTTTAATCAACTTTATTAAGGTATATTTATACAAAATAAGCATAACCAATTTTAACTCTAAAATTTAATGATTTTGACAAATGTATACAGTTGTATAACCACTACAGTTATGGTATAAAATGTTTCCCAAGCCCCCCAAAGTTCTCTTGTGCCCCCAGTCAATCCCCTTCCCTACTTCTAGTCCCAGGCAAGCGCAGATCTGCCCTTAATCACTACAGTTTTGCCTTTTCCAGAATATCACATAAACAGTCTCATTCAGTAGGTCTGGCTTCGTTCACTCAGCATAATGCTATTGAGATGTATCCACAATGTTCCATCTATCAAAAGTTTGTCCTTTTCTTATCATCAAATAAAATGGACATACAACATTTTTTTTATCCATTCACCAGTCGATGAAAATTGAGGCTCTTTGTAGTCTGTGACGATTGCAGATAACAGTATTATGAACATTTAGGTACAAGTTGTTGTATGAACATATGTCTTAATTTATTTTCAGTAAACACCTAGGAGTAGAAGGGCCAGATCATATGGTACCTGCATAGTTACCTTGATAAGAAACTACCAAACTGTTTTTTTCAATTTGCTGAATTGTTTCCCATCTTGCACGTCCACCAGCAGCATGTGAACATTTTGTGGGTTTTTCACACAGAAGTGTGTGATGTTTTTTTCACACAGAACTTTAAGACTAACATAATTTGATGTCTCAGTCTTTTTCTTTGTGGCTGGTACTTTTGGGGATTTGTGAAATCCTTTATCACTTGATTCTTTATGTTGTGATTCTCCCTTTTGTAATTTTTCCTGAGAGAATGACTATATTTTTTTCTTCAAAAATTCTTTTTTGACATTTTCCCATAGCAGTCTATAGGCAATGCATACTTAACTTACTGTGTCTGATAATACAGCACTTGTTGACTTGTCATTACAGAATAATGTGACATGAGATTGAGGGTAAGAGCTCAAGGAACTCAATTCAGAAAATTATATTTCACATAACTGAAAGACTTTGAAGAGAACGTGTTTTCTCAGTTCAGTTCAGAATGGAGTTCCACAATGCCTTAAGCCCTGGCAGGGTTGCTCAGTGGTTAGAACATCGGCCCATGGACTAATGAGTTGCAGGCTCAATTCTGGCCAAGGTTACGTACCTCAGTTGCGGTACATCCCAGGTCCTGGTCGGGTCATATGGGAAGCAACCAGCTGATGTGTCCCTCTCACGTCGGTTTCTTTTTTTCTTCCTGCCTCCCTCCCACTCTATCTGATGATAAGTAGAAAAAAAATATCCTTGGGTGAGGATTAAAAAAAACAACAGTGCTTTAAAACGCAGTTTAGCACATTTTCCTCTTAGGCCTAAACAGCAAGTATTTGAGGCCGTGCAGACTGAATGGTCTCCGTCCCAGCCACTGGACTCCGTTGCAGTGCAAAGGCAGTCGCTGATAACGTAGATGAACGAGTGTGACTACGTTCCAATAACACTTTATTTAAGGACACTGAAATTTGAATTTTATATAATTATTATTATTGTTATTATTATTTTTAGCCTCACCCAAAAACATTTTTACATTTATCTTCAGATAGAGAGGGAGGGAGGGAGGGGGGAGGAGAGAGAGAGAAAAATATCAATGTGAAAGAGACACATTAAGTGGTTGCCACCTGCACGACCCCAACAGGGGCGGGGACAAACTGCAACCGAAGTACGTGCCCCCAGCAGGAACCGAATCCGGGTCTCTCCGGTCTGCAGGCCGATGCTCTAACCGCTGAGCCAAATGGGCCAGGGCTGAACTTCATATAATTTTATGTGGCACAAAATAATGTTCTCTTTTCATTTTTTTAAACATTAAAAAACAAAAACCAGCTCTGGCCAATGTGACTCAATGGTTAGAGTGCTGGCCCGTGCACCAAAGGGTCCTGGGTTTGATTCCCAGTCAAGGACATGTACCTGGGTTGCAGGTTTGATCCCTGGCCCCAGTCGGGCATATGTGGGAGGCAGTCAATAGATGTGTCTCTCCCACCTTGATGTTTCTGTCTCTCTCGCTTCCCCTCCCTCCCTTCTTCTCTTTCTAAAAATCAATGGAAAAATATATCTTGGGGTGAGGATTAAAAAATTTAAAATACAAACAAACAAACAACACATAAAAACCAACTTTTGCTTGTGGGGCATAGAATAGCAGGGAGAAAGCCAGATTTGGCTCATACACCATAGAGCCAACCGTTAATTTAGGATACAATCCTCCTGACATCCCTGTAAGGAAATTGGGTGATACCTTCCCCATTTCACATAAGCATCAGAACTCAAAGAGACTTTAGATATCCAATTTAGTTTTGCTCTCCTCCTCATTTCCTCCATTTTATGGATGAGGAGATTTGGGTGCACAGAGGGAAAATGCCTGGTTTAAGTCCTACCTACCTCTTCTACTCAATTCCAAAAGCAGAAATTTGAAGCTATATCCACAGCCACAAAATCCTTCTGCTGCATTCTCATCAGCAGTTAATCTTTTTTTATATAAAAAATATCCTAAAGGAATTTATCCTAATAAACACCTTAAAATTAAGGACTCACTAAGCTCAAGTGTTGATATTTAATTTGTATTATTAAAACATATTCAGTGCACCCAGCTGGTGTGGCTCAGTGGATTGAGCATCGTCCCATGGACTGAGAGGTCCAGGTTCAATTCCCGGTCAGGGCACATGCCCAGGTTGCAGGCTCGATCCCCAGCAGGGGGCGTGCAGGAGGCAGCCTATCGATGTTTTTCTCTCTCTCGCCTTTCTTGCTCTAAAAAATCAATTAAAAAAACATTTAAAAAAAAGGATCAAATAACTCCTTAAAAAACAAAAACAAACCTGTACAATGCAACTGACTGAGAACTGCAGTGAAAATTTGAGAGAAATTTTGATTAGTGAGGTGATGTAATTTTCTCTATAGGAAAATTATATAGAGAATTAAAATTGGTTAAATACTAAAATACCAGTAAGGCACCCAAATCCACAAAAGCCTACGAAAGACCACCAAAGCAAATTTGATTCCAGAATTTCAAGGACAAAAGGAACAGCAGTTCAGGTGTAAATAGCAGAGGAATTGCTTCTGCAGATTAGGCTGAGGTCAGCGGGGTTGGCCAGGACGGAGGGCTCCAGGGCAGAGATTAGTGCTCTCACTGCTGTGAACGTCTGGAACCCAGGCTCCAAGCACAGTCATTGTCTCTTGTTCACTGGTTGTGTCCTCTCCAGACCAGAGCCTGGGACATACTGGTTCTCAGTCAATGATGGTTGAAGGATCAAAATCAGTCTGCAAGAGGTGAGTCCTGGGAATGGACCTCTGAATTTTTAGGGTACTAGTTCCAGAAGCTTTAAGATCATTTATTTATTTATTTTAGCTTATCTTTTTTTTTTTTTTTTTTCCATATTTTGTTCAGATAGAGTGGGAGGGGGAGAAAGAGAGATAAACATCGACGTGAAAGGGACACATCGAGTGGCTGCCACCCGCACAACCCAACCAGGGCCGGGCACAAACTGCAACCAAGGTATATGCCCTTAGCGGGAACCGAACCCGGGTCTCTCTGGACCGCAGGCTGACGCTCTAACCACTGAGGCAAACCGGCCAGGGCCATTTTTTTAAAAATATGTTTTTTATTGATTTTAGAGAGAGAGAGGAAGAGAGAGTGAGAGAAACATCGATTGGCCGCCTCCTACATGCCGCCTACTAGGGATTGAGCCTGAAACCTGGGCATGTGCCCTAACCAGAATCCAACCGGTGACCTCTTGGTACAGGCGACGATGCTTAACCAACTGAGTCACATTGGTTGGGCTGAGATCATTCTTTTAAAAATTCTTAAAGGATGTTTCCCCAACCAGAAGCCCCATCAGAAGGTGTTCACCTTCCCCCTCTGGATGACTATCTTTTCATTTTCCCTGTAGCCTGTACTAACTTTTGGAGTTACTATGCACTCCAGATGTAATGAACGCACTGACAGTACTGTCTCAAAACTGTTTAACAACTGAAAATTCAACAAGGGCAGCCAGTGTTTGTGAGTGAGTCAGAAGTGTTTAAAATAAAGACATTTATAAAAAGTCCTAAAAAAAAGAAATTCCCAGAATAATTTATTACCTACATATTTCAATTTTCCCGGGAAGTTCTAATTCCTGGCAAACATTAATCGTCATTCCCCTATCTTTTAGGTTATTTCCCCCATTTTACAGATAGCCATTCAGCAGAAGTTAAGTGAGTTACTGCCAAGGTCACCTAGAGAATATAAATCTAAATAATTCATGATTTCAGCTCTCTCTCCTGCCATTTGTTAAATTGAAATGTTAGGGGGTTTGATGAGGATTTCCTCCAGCTCCTGACCTGCTTCCTTAGTGATTGATGGTATATTTGCTGCTCTCTTCTACCCTCTATTGATAGAGGAACGTTTGACTCTCAAGACTATAGTTCTCAAAGTTAGGTCTTGGGAGCAGCGTTATCAGCATCACCCAGAAATGGCGAGAAGCCCAAATTATGGGTCCCCACCCCTGAACACTGAATTAGAAATTTCGGAGGTGGGACTCAGGAGTCTGTGTTTTAACCTCCAAGTGATTCTGCTACAACTTGATAATACTTTTCTGTGTAGGTACTAATGTCCTGGCCTCCTAATCATCATAAAAATGACAAAGGATCTTCTCATTGCTTCTGCCCTCAGGCCTCACATGGTGGTATATACCACTGTACCATATACACAGGCCTGTCATGCCTATACATCTCTATCTATCTATTATCTATCTATCATCATCTATCATCTATACATACATATATATAATGCTTATGAAATTCTCAGTGCTCCACAGGGCCACATTAAACAATGTTTTATGTGTCAAAACTAAAAATGAAATTGAAAGGCAAACAATAAATTGAAAAATAATTACAATTTCAGCATCTTGTCTCTTTTTATACTTTATTTTTCAGGGAAGAGAGGGGAAAAATGTCATGTCTGACATATGGTAGACAGTTTTAGTTACAAATAGAGGTAAAACCCTTACTGATCAAGTTTCTGTATCATGTTTTTAATCCTCACTCAAGGATATGTTTCTGTTGATTTTTAGAGAGAGAGGAAGGGAGAGAGAAACATTGATGTAGGAGAGAAACACTGATCTGTTGCCTCCCATATGCGCCCTGACCGGGAATCAAACCCGCAACCTTTTGGTGTAGGGATGATGCTCCAACCAACTAAGCCACTCGGACAGGGCAAATTTCTATACCATTTAAATAGAGAAACTAGTAGGATAACCAGGGGTCTCCTTCTTTGGAAAATCATAATACATAATTTCAAATAAATGCATCAGAGTGCACAGAAATTCATATATACACACAAGAGTGTCCACACTTTGAGTGCTGGGCCATGTGCAGAGCAACATGCCTGACACACAGAAAGCACTAAATGTCCATGGGATGAATGAATGGATACAATTTCTTTATACTGCTGGGCAGGATAAATTGTCACAAAGATATTCACACCCATTGACTAGGTGAATATTATTATTTTAGTCTGACAACCATCCACATCATGGTAGAGTCTTGGCCTGTTATTGTTCTGTTGGGAGCTCATGCATATTCATTGCAATAGGGTTCATTGAGCTTGGAACATGATCTTAAGGACAGGGATACAGCACGGTGGTTTTGTGCATGTGTTTATATGAAAAGCTAGAAAGTGTCCAGACTCTTTTTCCAGATAACCTGGGTCAGACTCGATGAATAGTACCATCTGCCCCTACTCTTCGGACACAGTATGTCTGGCCTACTAATCACGTTAAGACATTATAAGTGAAACATAAATCATAATGAAAGAAAGCACTGCTGACCGATTTTTATCCGTTATAGAACACAGCTGAGGCTGCGCACTGTATCATTCCTCTCTACTTTTCTAAAATGTCATTTAACCTATAAAAAAAAAATTGGACCTCCCTAAACCACAACATATATTTTACAGTAATCTCTAGGGAAAAAAGTTAACAGCCACATCTACTCTAGCACAGCTTATACATACGGCACCGAAGAGCGAGCTGCTGGGCAGAAATAAGGCTGAAGATTTAAAGAACCCTTGGCGGGTTCTTGAGCAGCGGATCTTTCTCCTGGCATCTGGGGAAGAACTTGACCTTTGCATGCTCGAGGAAACCATCCAGACCTTTGCCTTTGACCTCAGTACTGTTTTCTATCGGTTTGTATTCCTTGTGTTTTCTGAAAGCAACGTGTTAGAAAGATTTTAAAAAGATCTCCAGCTGAGGTATGTTACTTTCCACAAGCTTTTACATGCCCAGTACTGGAGGGTTAATTCCATTTAACCTCACCTATGGCTTTTAAGACACTGATGTCTAATGGAAATATATGTATTTTCTCTTCTTCATGCAAGAAATGTGCCTGTTTAATATAATTTGAGATGACATGTTAAATATTAAGTTGACACAATTTTGTTAAGTTACTGACATCTGGTAGCATTTTTAGGATAAAAAAACAAAAACAAAAAACCACAGCAAAATTAACAGGCTAATTTGGTATTCATCAGTCAATGGAAGATTTTCCTCTCACACACAAAATGGTTAAAAGCCAAAAAGGAAAAATGGCCCAGTTGTGCAACACATTGCTACTTATTTTCAACAACATACTATAGTGATTTAAAGTGTGAGAACCAGCAACTTACTTGTACACCAAGAGGGCGATCACAGTGACAAGTATGGCCAAGCAGCCCACGGAGGCCAGGGCACCACCATTTGCCATTCTTAAAGGGGAACCTAGGTCTTAAAACAGAAGAAAGACCATATTTAGTGACATCTTCCACCTAGAGGACATGCTGCTTGAAATGCAATTAAATAAATGACAAAGGGAGTTATCAGAAGATATATGGCTCCCTCTGGGCTTTCCGTAATCTTTTCCATTAAATAATACATAGTCTTCGGGTCAGCTTATCTTCCATTTAGAGAACGAGTTGGCATGTCTGGAACACTGTGTTAAGGGCTCAAGAGAGAGATGTCACGTCCTGAAGACAACTGCTCAGGTCTCAGCTGACCCAGCAGTGCCCACATGCCCCGTCTCCCCCTCCCTACCTCCCAGACGTTCTAAGCACCCTGGGAGGTGCCCATTCTCCCCAGGCTACTTCAAATCTCCTCGCCCTCTGCTGGGAATGTCTCTCCCAGCTTATCTCAAGTGTCCACCCCTTTGGGACTCCTTCCAGACATTCATGAGGCCATGGTCACCGCTTCCTTTGTCATTACTTGTCTCCCTTCCTCTGCCTCAATCATGTGGTGTTGCAGTTACTACTTTACACGTGTTTCTCTCCTACTAATTTGTGAGAACCCATGAAGCAAGGGTTATGTCTCCTATTTACTCCTGGAACCCTGCAAATCAACTAGTCTTGTCTCTACCACCAAAGTATAACTGGAGTTGATCTATTTTTCCTCCATCTCTTCCGCCACCACCGCAGTCCCGCCACCAAGCCCTCTCCCGAGAGGACCTGCTTCCTGATTTGCCTGCAACAGTCCTTGCTGCATCCGTAGTCGACATGCTCCTCTGACAGCATCAAGATGGGGCTGCAAACCCACCAGTGGTTCCCCTAATGCACAGAATAAAGCCCTCACCCTGCTGGTGACCTACACGGATCGAAACGGGCTGCTCATAACTCAAACGCAGGTCTCAGCTCAGAGGAGGCCTTCACCAAGCTGGTGCTGCTGGCTTGGCTGGACGCCCCCTGACCGCCCCCTCTGAAAAGCCAGTGTCTCTCGCCTCTCTCCCACGCTAGTCACTCTCCATGCCTGACCTCGTTCTACTTTCTTCACAGTGCCATCTATGTGTTCATTGTCTGCTTCTGCTCACGAAAGCAGGGGTCTTCTTCGTCCTGTTCCCCCCTCTCACTACAACTGTGTATCTTGTGCCTGTAACTGAGCTGGGCACAGAGTAGATGCTCGATGACTATCTGTTGAAAGAATTGCAGCTGCTTCATGAATGTTCACGGAATCAATGAATAAAAGTCATTGCAACTAAATGTCTATGGATTTGCCTTTGAGCAATGATCTATTTCTGAAATTCTGACTTTGATACTTGAATCATCAAGTTACAGTCCCAATGGATTCAAAGCTCTTCTCCTGAACTTCCTTAATTTAGATTTTTCTTTTTTCATCCTCACCTGAGGACATTTTTCCATTTTTTTGTTCAGGTAGAGTGGGAGGGAGAGAGAGAGAGACAGAGAGAAACATCATCGTGAAAGGGACACATCAAGTGGCTGCCACCCGCACGACCAACCAGGGCTGGGGACAAACTGCAACCGAGGTACGTGCCCTTAGCAGGAACCGAACCCGGGTCTCTCTGGACCGCAGGCCGACGCTCTAACTGCTGAGCCAAACTGGCCAGGGCCTTAATTTAGATTTTTTTAAAAATTATCTTCTCTTTATTTTATTTTATTTTATTTTATTTTATTTTATTTTATTTTATTTTATTTAATCCTCACCCCGGGATACTTTTCCATTTATCATCAGATAGAGTGGGAGGGAGAGAAAGAGAGAGAGAAAAATATTGATGTGAGAGACACACATCTATTGGTTGCCTCCTGCACGACCCCGACCAGGGTCAGGTCTAAACTGCAACTGAGGTACATGCCCTTGACTGGAATCGAACCCACGACTCTTTAGTCCACCAGCCGACACTCTAATTACTGAGACAAACCGGCCAGGGTAGGCTTTTGAAAATGGCTCAGGTCACAACTAAAGCTATCCATCACTATAAGAGGAATTAGACAAATTCCTAAACATCTGATCCAGGTAAGAGAACAGTGGTTTGCGGGCGCTGAGGAAGCTTCAGAGCCTAGGCTTGGACTCCAAAGGCGATTCTACAACTGTGGCAGCACAAGAGGAATCAACAGCAGCTCCTGGAGGCAGCAGCGTTGAGGCTCCAGCTGCCTCGCCTCCCGACCTCTCCCGCTCTTCATCCCAGGCCCCCATGCACCCCACCCTCCAGGAGGGGAAGTCCTTCCTTTGCATCCTTGTTTTCAAATCTACACCTTGGATCTCACCAACACTAAGCCCTCATACAAACACATACATGTATGTTCATTCACTAAAGTGTTTCCTTCCATGAGGTTAAAGCTGTCTTTTGTATTAGTGACTTCATAAGTCGAAGTACATTTTACCTTATGAGATAGGCTCCAGGCAAAAGGGGTTATCTGTGCGTTAGTCACCAGGCTGCACCCGACAGTGCTCAAGTTAAGGGGCAAACTCAGTGCTGTGATGTGTGTACAGTTTAATCTCTCCCTTCTGTTCCACATGGGCACTGCTTCCAAGAGATAAAGCAGTAACTCACAACAAAATTCGTCATAAATGAAATTCGGTTAGAGTCACCAGGTAGAGACCTTATTTTCAGGTTGGGGAACATTGGAAGCCACCAGCAAATAAAAATTTCTCAGTGAAATTCTTAGTCCACTTTGTAAACATCCCACCTCTCCAAGCATTAGGAGGGTGAAGATTAGTTTTTCAGGTGAACACCTGAGCAATAGGTAAGTTGGTTTCTTACGTCTCCGTGTGATGCTTGGCTGAATTTGGGAAGGGAACGAGGACACGTAGCAAGTTAGAAGGGAGCGAGGCCCTGGCCGGTGTGGGTCAGCGGTTAGAGTGTCGGCCCGCACACCGAAGGGTTGTGGGTTCGATTTCCAGTCAAGGACACGTACCTGGGTTGCAGGTTTGAACCCCAGCCCCAGTGGGGGCACATGTGGGAGGCAACCAATCGATGTGTCTCTCTCACATTAATGTCTCTCTCTCTGCCCCCTCCCATCCACTCTCCCTAAAAATCAATGGGAAAAAATATCCTCAGGTGAGGATTAACACACACACACAAAAAAGAAGGAAGCGAGGAGTCTATTTTGTTTCTCTCTTCTTTGCCCAGGTGGATTCCAGTGACATGATACCAGCCTCCCCTCTGTCATAGATTAATTGGAGAACAGTGTTCCTTTTGGATGTTGGTTTACACGTCCCCGTTGAAATGCCACCCTATCTGAGCACACAGGGACCACATCCCATTAGCACTGCTCCATGATCACAGCTGAGTTTTTTATCAAAAGGCTTTCCTTGCCCTGGCCAGTTTGGCTCAGCGGTTAGAGCATCGGCCTGCGGTCCTGAGAGACCCGGGTTCGGTTCCCGCTAAGGGCACGTACTTTGGTTGCAGTTTGTCCCTGGCCCTGGTTGGTCGTGCGGGTGGCAGCCACTCGATGTGTCCCTTCACGTCGATGTTTCTCTCTCTCTCCCTTCCTCTCTTTCCCTCCCACTCTATCAGTACAAAAAATGGAAGAATATCCTCGGGTGAGGATAAAAAAAAAAAAAGGCTTTCCTTGGGCCACTGTTTCAGCCGGTCTCTCATCTCTTCCCTAAATAGACTCGCTGTTGGATTTTAATGCCAGGCCTCAAGTCCACGTTAACAACAGTTTAATGAATTTTGTGCAGAAATAAAATTAAACATTGGTAACAAAGCTCTGAAGAGCTTGAGTATTAAACGCAACACCCGTGCTCTGCAACATAAAATGCTCCCACAGCACAAAACGAAACTCACGTCTGCCTGGGACAGAGACGAGGGTGCTCGTGAGGGCCAGACTCGCGCTGTCCCCCAGAGTGAGGTTCACGCAGTACGTCCCAGAGCCGTTGAAGGCTCGGCGCACGGTCAGCAAGCACGCGTCGCCCACGTCCACCTCCACGGGGTTGCAGACGGTGTCCTGGGCGACCTGGCAGGTGGGGTCAGAAACGACGGTGCAGACCTCTGTGGGGCTGCTGAGGGCACGATGGCACCGAGAGGGAGAGAGGGATGCAACAGGTTTAAAGGGAACGTCACCATTGCCATAGAATTGAACTCAAACTCTATGACTTCGAACTGTCACCTATAATCTACCCTTGAACAAGCTTGGGAGTGAACTACAGTTTCCTCTGTGTCTTCCGGAAGGTGAGGCCCTGGGTGTGGAACAGGGAGAAATATGTCCCCCGAGGCAAGGGGCTACTGGAAAGGGTGCGAAGGCCCAGTCAGTCCCTCCACTGTCTGGCTCTGCAGTACGCAGACAGCGTAGGTGTCAGGCAAAGATGTTGCTGAAGGCCAGCGCCAGCCCTGCCTGGGCTCCTGCGGAGGAAGCCACCACAGCAGCGACGGCAGCTGATGTGTACTTACTATGTGCAAGGCCCTGAGGTTTCGGTATATGACAAGCCTGTCTACTCCGCTCAATGACCTGATAAGTAATATTATCCAAATATTACAAAGCACTCCAGGGAGGGAAAATAATTGGCCCACGGTCACACAGCAGTCAGAGGTGGGGCTGGGACTTGAACAACAGATGATTGACAGCTGTCTTTGTGACCACTAGGCTTGCCTGGCCATGCATGACTGCCTTAGCCACTGATTCACTTCCGAGGCGACTCCCTGGAGGGACACCCCGAGCTCTGATGCGAGGTCTGATGGGGGTGGCATGAGACGGAGGCTCACCCTGGCCTCTGCCGCAGCCTACGCCTTCAGCTTCTTCTCTCGTTTCTGTCCGTCCTCATTCCACCCCTCTCCCAAGCCAGAGAGCATTTTAGCTGCCATTTGACACTGTCCCATGTTCTTGATTAATTTATACATTTACATACATATACATTTTTAACTACTTGACTTACGTACATGTGAATCAGTTAATTCATTAACATTTAATTAAGTGATATAATACATATTTCGTCTATTAGATATAGTTATAACCAAACCCTAGAAAGTCAAATTATATAATGCACTAGAAGAGCTTTGTAAATTATAGAGACAGGATTATCAGGCTTTGCTGTTAATTAATGCTAGGACCCAGCCATTCCACACTGGCCTCTTGCCAATCTGGAAGAGGCTCAGGGAGCTTAAGAGTGGGGTTCTGCCCTGGCCGGGGTGGCTCAGTTGGTTGAGCATCATCCTGTGCACCAAAAGATCACCAGTTGGATTCTGGTCGGGGACATGCCTGAGTTGCAGGCTGATCCCCAGTAGGGTGCGTGCAGGAGGTGGCAATTGGTGTTTCTCACATCTGTTTCTCTCTCTCTTCCCTCTCCCTTTCTCCCTCTCTAAGACCAATAAAAAGATATTGTTTTTAAAAAGAGTGGGGTGCTGAGCCACACCTTAGCCTGTGAACTGTGCTCTCCCGGGTACTCACTGTCTATGGGGGCAAATTCTAGAATCACTGTGGCCCCATCTGTAAAATGAGGAGACTCATAGGATTGTGTGAGGATTCAGTAGGAGAACAGATGTAAAATGTTAAGAACATAGTAAATGTTCGATCAATAATTATTATTCAACTTCATCAACAGTTAAAGGTAATGAGCATTGCTCAACTCTAGCAAAACCAATGCATCCTTCAGAGCACCTTGAAGGGCCCTTCCTGGTCCTGGCTTACGGATGAACTAGCAATAGAAATCTGCCCAGAAGGGGAGACTGACGTTAAGGCCCCTCTGCAGGCTGGGGTCCTCACTGGACCATCCTCTGCTAGAGACGATGTACTCACGTCCCTTGGCAGGTCACAACGAAGTCCATCAGGGGGTCATCAGGCTGTGGCACAGGCATCAGAACTTCTGTCATCTCAACGATGTTCACCTCTAGAATTCCCTCTAACAAAACAAACCCCATGGAAAAACACATCAAAAGGCGATAGAAACCAACCCAAATCAAACTCCTCCTCCACAAATCAGAAGGCCAGACAAAATGGAGACAGCCTTCTGCCACACCTAGTAAAGCAGATCCAGGAATCTGCCCCACTGCTCTGCGCATATGTCAACACAGCACTTTCAGAGTCAAACGGAACTCCCTTCAGCCCAACCTCGCTCCTTATTCCTGGAGCCTGTGCACTTGTTAGAAGGCAGCACCTACTCTGGGCAGGTGTTCTAGGAAAAGGTGCCCCTGGGGGATGCAGCCCAGGTTCAGACCCCGGCCAGCTTCTCTTGGTGAGGTGGCTCAGCCCCAGGGTGCAGTGTGGTTCTAGCCCCCATCCCCAGAACTAGGGTGTACGGCCTGGGCTTCAGACCTTACCTGTCTTCTCTACTGGGTGATTGTGGACTGTCCCTAGAATGTACAGCCACGTGTGGTGGCTCTGTTCATTCACATTTCTTACATAGAAGAAGTGTGACTTTGTGAAATCAGCCAGGGAAGAAAGCGGAAGTTGTGGGAACTTGTTACTGGCCTTCTTTCAAGGCTCATTCATTCAGATTTCTGGGATGCACAGGGTTGGAGATCCAGGCCCCAGGTAGACTTGTCAGCATGTGGGCCTCATGAAGGATGAGGATGTGGATAGGAAGGCTGGGGTAGACAGGTGGGAATCTAGAAACTAGTGGAGCCTTTGTTTGTGCACATGCGGCATCGCCTTGGACAGAGAGTGGGTGCTGCTGCTCCCCACCCGCACCCTCCAGAGTCAATGAAGCGAGTGGGTGGCCTGTGGTAGATTCTAACATCCTTCCCCTGCTAGTCTTACCTACAATTGTGATGGTGGCTTTAAAGTGACCGTATCTGTGAATCTTGCAGTCTTCATCAGGAATCTCCCACAACTCGAGGGGGCTGTCATCAACAGGTGCTGGAGAGTTTAAATAATAGAGTTTAGATTAGTTGCCAAGAATGTAAAAGATGTACATATAGAACCAAAAATCTAAGCAGCTGTCTACCTGCTCTTTAGAAAAACATCAAGAATCCTATACTTTTAAATTGCTGCAGAAATTTGAGCTAAATGTGTAATGATTCATATAGATGTGAGAGCTGTAAGGCATTATAATTATTAAATTATCCAAGTAAACACAATCCCATATCTTGTTTAAACACAGGAAGCAGCCTGGCGGGTGTGGCTCAGTGGACTGAGTGTTGGCCCATGGACTGAGAGGTCCCGGTTGGATTCCCGGTCAGGGCACATGCCTGGGTTGCAGGCTTGATCCCCAGTGTGGGGCGTGCAGGAGGCAGCCGATCAATATCTCTCTCTCCCATCAATGTTTCTGTCTCTTTCTCCCCTCCTCTCTCTCTCTAAAACAATCAATAAAAACGTATTTAAAATAAATAAATAAACACAGGAAGCAAATGAAGGGTAGACGCCATATTAAAATGTGTGATACAGCAATCATGACGACATAAAGCAGGCCATGACAGGTAGTCCTGTTTTAATTCTGGGGGCAGATATTCTGGGCTCAAATTCCAGGTCCTTTGTTTTTAGCTTTTTGAGACCATGGACATATTATTTCATCCCTCTTTGCCTCAATTTACTCATCTGTAAAATAGGAATAATACTTCCTGACCTAGTTGGGTTGAACTATGTAACTTAAATGAGATGAGGTATATAAAATCTGCTTCTCATACCTGCCACATAGGAAGTACTTAATACATATCAGCTTCCTTGTCCCAACGTGTACTTCTATACATCTATTTAGAAATGGTATGCTACAACATATGTAAGACACATAATTTAAAATAGTACGGTTGGTGCACAATAAATTAAGAACCAAGCAACATGGAAAAAGGCAATTTCCTCCCTGTTTGGAAGTCTCGTAGCTGCTAAGCTTACATTCTAAAAGTCACCGTTACTGGTGAACAGAGAGGTAGGAAGGCAAAGGAGTGGACACGAGATGTTTTTAAAAAATAACCTTTTGAGTATGATTGGAGCAAAGAATTCAATGCTCTGTACACCTGACACTAATATGATGCTATATATCAATTTTGCCTCAATAGAAAGATAATTAGTTATAATTTCAAAAGCGCTAATTAAGGCATTGGTATTCCTTTAAGAAGATAAAAAGACTGGAAAGAAAATATGTTACTGAAAATGCAACATTACCTTCTCTAAAATTTCAAAAGGCATGAAAATGGACCCAGTTTTGTGGGAAGGGCTACATAAGGGACACATCTTATGTAGTTAGACGCTGATTGGGAACGTTCTCCAGGGCTCCTCAGGGCCCTTTGGGGTGATGCTTCTCCGCACAGAGGGGGCCCTCTTACAGTATCTCAGGGCGTCTCTGGAAGTAAGTGTTCCACAGCATACACTTGGGGAAATGCCACTTGGGTCAAATCCAGAAGGGTTCCAATGTTGTGTTGGATTTAGTGTTTTTTTGTTTTTTATCAGCAGGATTGTCTGGGGCAGACTCTTAGGGATGTCCCCTGGGTTTCCCAGTGGTCCTTTGGAAGTTACAGGATAATCATTCATTTTGTCCTGAGATTTAACTAATATGTTCTGTAGCAATAGATTTATTTGCACGGGGTGTTAAAGATGGCTGGCAATTCCCAGGAAACTAGAAAACTTCTTCTTTGGAGGTTCTTGACAGGCAGAATTTAGCTGTCACGTTAGAGCATGGAATCATGACTCTGCTATATTTTAAAATAAAACTTTAAAAAATGATCAAAGAGTCCTGGCTGGTTTGGCTCAGCAGTTAGAGCGTTGGCCCGTAGACCAAAGAGTCATGAGTTTGATTCCAGTCAAGGGCATGTGCCTCGGTTGCGGTTCGTCCTCGGCCCTGGTCAGGGTCATGCGGGAGGCAGCCACTCAATGTGTCTCTCTCCCATCAATGTTTCTTTCTCTCCCTCCCATGCTATCTGAAGATAAATAGTGAAGTGTCGTTGAGTGAGGATTAAAAAAAATAATAATAATAAATTGATTTTTATCTTTGTTAATAAAATGTTGATTTTTATCTTTGGTAGAATGCTTATAAAAATGCATGTTGTTTTGCAGACATATCTAAAGTCAAGTTTATATCTTTATCTCTGTGTTTGTAAAGTCAAAGTATGATATAGGGCTGATGGAGAAAAACTAACACCTTAAAAAACAGAAAGGCCCTGGCCAGGTATCTCAGTTGGTTAGAGCAAGCATCATGTCTATTTGCCAAGGCTGTGGGTTCGATCCCCAGTCAGGGCACATACAAGATTCAACCAATGAATGAATAAATAAGTAGAACAACAAATCCATGTTTCTTTCTCTTTCTTCTCTTTTCCCCTCTCCTCTCTCTCTATCTCTCCCTCCCTCCCTTCCTCTCTCTAAAAGCAATTATAAATAAATAAAAATTTTAAAAATGTTTTCAAAAAATTAATCAAAATCAGTAATAAATTACAGTGTCTTGATTTACATATTTTTGGTTTATCAATATCTCATTTTATTAATAACACTATTCTGACAGTTTATTACTTATAATTAACAGGTTTTTGGTAAAGACAATGACAAGTTTGGACATCATGATGGCACTGTCTTTCTGAGCTTGGTGATGGCGCCCTCTTGTGTCCAATGAGAGGATGTCAGTCTATGACAATCCCCTGGATCCCGGGGTGCTAAGATGAGCTAATGGCTGTGTGGGGAAGGGTGGAGGAATCAGATGAAAGCTAAAGCTTCCCGTAGTAGACTCTTAAGAACTTTTTGTGTGTGTGGTGGAGTGGTGATGTGGTGTGGTGGTGGTGGTGGTGTGGTGGTGGTGGTGGTGCGGTGTGGTGGTAGGTAGTGTGGTGGTGGGTGGTGGTGGGGTGTGGTGGTGTGGTGGTGGTGGTGGTGGTGAGTGGTGGTGAGTGGTGTGGTGGTGTGGTGGTGGTGGTGAGTGGTGTGGTGGTGTGGTGGTGGTGGTAGTGTGGTGTGGTGGTGGGTGGTGGTGGTGTGGTGTGGTGGTGGGTAGTGTGGTGGTGGTGGTGGTGGTGAGTGGTGTGGTGGTGTGGTGGTGGTGGTAGGTGGTGTGGTGGTGGTGGTGTGGTGGGTGGTGTAGTGGTGTGGTGGTGGTGGTGTGGTGGGTGGTGTAGTGGTGTGGTGGTGGTGGTGGGTGGTGGTGGTGTTGTGGTGTTGGTGTTATGTTGGTGGGTGGTGGTGGTGGTGGGTGGTGTTGGTGTTGTGGTGTTGGTGTGGTGGTGGTGTTGGTATGGTGGTGAGTGGTGGTGTGGTGGTGGGTGGTGTGGTGGTATGGTGGTGGGTGGTGTGGTGGTGGGTGGTGTTGGTGTTGGTGTTGTGGTGGGTGGTGTGGTGGTATGGTGGTGGGTGGTGTGGTGGTGGGTGGTGTTGGTGTTGGTGTTATGGTGGGTGGTGTGGTGGTATGGTGGTAGGTGGTGTGGTGGTATGGTGGTAGGGTGGTAGGTGGTGGTTGGTGGGTGGTGTGGTGTGGTGGTGGGTGATGGTGGTGGTTAAGAACTTCTTGAATGTTCTCATATACTATTAGCAGAGGGTGTTATTTAATTAATTAAGGCTTATATCCAGAACAATTGTAATGCCTGGAGTTTTTCCAGCTTGCTGGCCAAAAAATATTCTCAAGGCACATTCCTTTATGGCCATTTAGAAAGTGCTTTCAAGTGTGGCTGTGTCTTCATGGGACACTAGGTGGACGCGAGCAGGGCAGGGAGCAATGGAAGTGGGGAGAAAGGTGGCAGGGGGGAAGAGGGATGGCCTGAACGTTTACAAGGGGCCAGCGTGTCTTCTCAGAGCGACAAAAAGAGGGAGACGAACAGAAATGTGATGAGCTAGCAGGAGGCAGCATCCGTGCAGGTGACAAAGGCCAGTGAACATTGGGAGGGCCAAAGAGCTGTTTACCAGCCTCCAAGGTTTACTTGAAAGTGACTTTAAACATATTCTCCTTTCTTCCATATTCTCACAGCTTGAAATAGTGATAAAATGGCTTTAAAAATCAACAGATTTTTGCAGAGTCTGTCCACAATCCTTTTAACTAGGGATGTTATGCTCTAACTTACATGAATTTTCCTCTTAGCAGTTAAGGGCCCCGTCCCCAGAGATCACCCGGTAAACACTTACAGAAAGAGGGAGTGGGTCTTGGAGGTCTGGGTGAAGGCGAAGGACAAGGTCCGGGCACTGCAGCTTGCACAGTGAGGTTCAGGTTGAAGGTTCCGTTGAGCACATACGTGTGATTCAAAGTGTGATTGTTGGAAACAAACAGACCGGTATTATCCCCGAAGTTCCACTTGTAGTTAATGGTGGACGCACTCAGGAAGTGGCTGGGGTCATGAATCAGGACATTGAACATAATGGGGATGTCCCTGAGGAAGGTTTCATCAGATGAATTTCGATCATTCTTCTGGGACATATTCACAAATATAAGAATCTGATCTAAAGGATATATATGTATAAAAAAGGAAGAAGAATGCATGATTGTTTAATTTTAAGTGGATGACTTCAATACTGTTTTTAAGTTAAAAATTTAAATTAGGACTAAGTCAGCATCATTTTTCCTTTTCCTATGCAAGTTTTCCCAAGTTAATCTGGAAGACAGAGGGAATACATCATTCAGTATACGTTCGAGAAGGAGTCCCGATTAACTGTAACCTAACCCAGAACACTGGGCTCCAACTCTATCTTAATCCACTACCTCAGAGCACAAAGGGCCTCGTCGTCAGTTACCTTAGGGTACACACCACTCACCTGTTACCACATACACATCTTTCACTTTTGCGATGGGAACATATGTCCGTCGGTCTCTTCTAAAGACAGTTACTTCCATGAATTGAGGGCCAAGCGTCACATTGGTTGTGTTTATAGAAACACTAGCTGAACACTGTCCCAATTTCTGGAAATACTGACCTGTGAGAGGGTGGAAATATTTAGTTATTGTTTACAATCCATGATCATTATAGGAAGTTGTTTCTTAATGACTAGCCTGTCATTTAGAACTTCCCGAGGGGAGGGAAAAGCGGGATGGGAATGTGGTCCCGGCTGCTTCAGAAAGGAAGATGTGCTCATTTCATTCATTCATTCATTCATTCATTCATTCATTCATTCATTCATTCTATCCTCACCCAAGGACATTTTTCCATTTTTTGTTCAGTAGAGTGGAAGGGAGAGAGAGAGAGAGAAACATCGACGTGAAAGGGGCACATCGAGCGGCTGCCACCAGCAGGATCCATCCAGGGCCGGGGACAAACTGCAACCGAGGTACGTGCCCTTAGTGGGAACTGAACCCAGGTCTCTCTGGACCACAGGCCGACTCTCTAACCACTGATGTGCTCATTTTTATGTAAAACCTTATACAACAAACTCACAATTAAATAAATGTAATTGCATAGTTTAAATGAACAGAGCTATTTAGTGGGATAATATAGTCATTAGTTCACAAATAAAATACTTTTTACAAATCAGTGATCTGGCACTTGAAATACATGTATTTCCCACCAAAAATACATTTAATATAATGGTGAGGTGTCCAGTAGAGTTTTAAAAATTTTATCTGAGAATCTACCTTATTTTTGTAATAATAATACTATTTCAGCTATATTAATTAAACAGCCTTTTTTGTTTTTTTTTAGGGGACTAGAGTCCTCCACTTTCTAATAGTATTTGCTAATCAACATGCAGTAGGCGGTGGAAGGTATGGCGGGTACACAAAGGGATGCAGTGGTTCCCTACACCCACCCTCGGCCACCCTCGAGCCATTCCTTTTCTTTCTGAACCCTGTCCTCACTCTGACGGCCACTGTCTAGTAGTGAAAGTACTCGCTCTCCTGCAGGGCTCAAGGATGTTTCTATTGCGTGGAGCACTCGGTAGGGGTGTGTCGTTGGAACAACAGGTATTGTGAGATGGGTGCTTGTGAGACGGGGGTGTTTAAAGACCAGGTCTGTCATCTGGTCAAAGGTGTCAGAAACATGCACTCGTCTTCTACGGGATGTGTAATTGGGATCCCCCTTTACGTTGACTTGCAGCGGCCTCTCTGATGGAGGTGTGGGGGAGAAGTGTCTCTGAGGGTGCTGGTCATACGTGAGGAAAACGTCAGTTCTGGCACTGAGAGCACAATGCTTAGTCGAGGGACAGTGTCAGCTCACTCTGAGACCTCAGCAGAAAATGGAAATTCGAAACAGTCTTGTTAGAAAAACAGCAATTTCAGGCTGCAAGGTGAAATAAAAGGAAGACATCTTAACTAGTTAAGTGAATGGATGTTAACTAGGCTAAACAGAGGCTAACTCACGTGTTAGTGAGCATACGTGACTCCGTGAACGCTCCATGTCAGGTCAAAGGAATCATGACATTTGGTGAGGTGACAGACAGGGCCATAAAAGCATTGAAAAAAGTCAGGGCTCAACTGATTTAAATAGGCAGGCATAGCCCTGGCCAGTTTTGCTCAGTGGTTAGAGCGTTGGCCTGTGGACCAATGGGTTGCGGGTTTGATTTCGGTCAAGGGCACCTACCTTGGTTGTGGTTCATCCCTGGCCCTCGGGTCGTGCAGGAGGCAGCCAGTTGGTGTGGCTCTATCATATTGATATTTCTCTCTGTCTCTCTCCCTCCCTTCCTCCCTCCCATTGTATCTGATGATAAATAGAAAATTATCCCCGGGTGAGGAATTATAAATAAACAAACTAACAAACAGACAGGCATAATATCTGACATATCTTTTGTAATTTGTTCATCCAGAATGTATTATTAGTATTTTGTTTTGATTTGTAAATAAGTCAGTTGGAGAAAGAGAAGCTTTCTCTGATTTACAAAAAAAGACAAAACATTTAGAAATTTGGAGGCTGCACTACTGGTAGCAGTTTTCAGATCCTTGGAGCCTGGTGGCACCTGGTGACATTTTAACTACAGACTTAGCAGCTTTGCTAGTAATAACCTAACTTTGCACCTCTTAAAAATAATCACTTGGCCTGTAATAAAGCAAAGTGGATACCATTTATGGTTTTAAAAAAAGAAAAACGGGTAGGCTATGCTAAAGAACAGTAGTGGTTAGATTATGTTATTTCTACACAATGGAATATTAGGCAGTCATTAAAATGACATATATAAAGAATTTTAATTATATAGTCAAACACTCATGATATCAAGAAAAAATGTGTATACATTATAATCGTAATAAAGAAATACTAGCAAAGAAAACACCATCATGTTACCAGTGGTAATCTCTGGCGTTAATTATAGATGACTTATTTTTCTTTTGTACTTTTCTGCATTTTCCAAATTTCCTTAAAAACTATTTCTTTAATTCTTAAAATTCATTTGAAAAATATAAGAAATTAACGAATAAATCAACAAATGCCCATTTGTGTGCCCTTCAAATAAATAAATATTTGTATTTTTCAGATTATTGTTTTAGACAGAAAAAAATTTAATAGTTTGTTTTAAAGAGGAAAGCAGAATCTTTTTTTTTTTCTTTTTCTTTTTCTCCTTTTAATTCTGGGTGTCCTGGAGATTTTGCAAGACGAATCAATATATATATATTTTAATCTCTCACCCTTATCCCTGCTCTGGAAAATTAACAGATTAACTATGATTAAACTCTCAGTGTTATTAATTCTTGATTATAGAATAAGAAAAGAGAAAAAAATTAAAATTTGAAGGAAAGGTAAAGGAAAAGCTAAGGGGATTTGCAGAAGTCCAACCAAGTGTGTGAAACACGTAGACGAAGCTCCATTTCCTCCATCTGTGGTGGTGTGGGAACGGCCTTCCGTCCGGGAACACGTGGAAGCTCTGGGCAGTGTCGTTTCCCCAGTCGCTGTCCTCAGCCCACGCTGTCCAGTTGTACACGTACAGGTCAGGAGAGGGGCCTGTCCCTGAACAGAGGAGGAAAAACCACGACTGTCATCTGGATCAGGAAGCTCACTGCTTACCATTGAATTAAACACTTTTTACAGTTTTCCAAAACTAGTTTAAATGTAGTTGAACAACTACAACCCTAAGGTTCAGAATTCATCCAATGACGCATTTATGACCTGTGCATTTTTTCCGCATATATGTTCGATTTTAGTAATTTTTTTTTATCCTTACCCGAGGACATTTTTTTTTTTTTGCATCCATCTTCAGACAGAGCGGGAGGGAGGAAGGGAGGAAGAGAGAGAGAAACATCGATGTGAGAGAGACACACTGAGTGGCTGCCACCCTCACAACCCCAACCAGGGCCGGGGACAAACTGCAACTGAGGTACGTGCCCTTAGCGGGAACCAAACCTGGGTCTCTCTGGTCCACAGGCCAACACTCTAACCGCTGAGCCAAACCGGCCAGGGCCAATTTTAGTAATTTTTATAGAGCAATTATTCAGGAAAATTCAATCTAGAGATGTAACTTGATACCTTTTATCTTCATACTGGGTCTCCAAATCACAATTGTATTCAAACCAAATGGAGCGTTGCTTTATCTTTTTATTTCGATACACTCCATCTGTCCACATTACGACTGTCCACTGCTAAAGACTTCAGCACACATCTGCTTAGAATAAGGGTATTCTCCTATATATACACAATGCCATTACCACCCCTACCACAGTAACCAAGTGTTGCATACTACATTTGGCTATTTTGTTTCAGAAAGAGAGGAAGGAAGGAAAGAAGGAAGAAAGAGAGGGAGAGCAAGCAAATATGGCAGAATGTTGAATTGCTGGATCTAGGCAGGGCATTTAGCTGCTCAATGTACCCTGCTTTCTATTTTTCTGTATGTATGGCATGTTTCGTTTTACACAAGTCATGATCAATATTTTTTCATCTAGAACAATTCCTTTCCCTCTTGGTATATTTTGCATTTATCCTCAGATATAACAGGAAGAAGAGAGGGAGAAAGAGAGAGAGAAACATTGATATGAGAGAGACACATCAACTGGCTGCCACCCACACAACCCCATGGAGCCAGCAACAAACTGCAACCGAGGTACGTGCCCTTAGCGGGAACCAAACCTGGGACTCTCTGGTTTGCGGGCTGACGCTCTAACCGCTGAGCCAAACCAGCCAGGGTTGTATTTTTTATTCTTAAATTGACTCAAGGCCAGTGAGAGCCCCTTCAAGCTGGCTTCTGTATCCTTGTGACATGTCCCCATTAGTCTTTGAGCACTTCCCACGCTTGACGATAACCCAGGCTCACCTGGTACACTTCCTGCCCAATACCTGGAATCAGTCATTTCTTCAAAGATCTCTAGGTCTTTTTAGTGGTGATAGACATTTTGTTACAATTTTCAAAAGTTGCAAGAACTCTTTCATATAAAATATGCTCAGAGGGCTAGATCGTTGTTTGAAACATTCATAAGACTCGTTTTTTTTTAGGAAAAAAGAGAAAAATGCTACAGAATATTAAATACAACACTTAAACTATCAAATCCTTGCCCAGCTGATGTGGCTCAGTGGTTGAGTGTCGACCCATGCACCAAGAGGTCGCTGGTTCAATTCCCAGTCAGGACACATGCCCAGTTTGTGGGCTCAATCCCTGGGGGGCGGGGGGGTGCAGGAGGCAGCTGATGGATGTTGATGCTTCTCTTTCTCATCAGTGTTTCTATCTCTCTCTTCCTCTCCCTCTAAAAAGTCAATTAAAAAAAAACATTACAGAGGGTTCCAAGTAGCAGAGAGCCATCTGTTTGCTGCAGTGTGATTGGCTAATGTTGATGAAGGGCCTCAGTGGAATCATACACTCACCCTCCCCATCATCCACCTTGAGGAGAGGGTGATGTGGGATGACAGCAGCATCTTGTGTTATCAGGGAAGCACCTGTGAGGATCAAGGTCTCTAGTAGTTAGAGAAACTGGCGTGTTCCTGTGATGTGAATGACATTTCTTACCATTTCTGCAGTTCTTCTCATAGACTATATTGCCATTGGCATCTTCCTTTTGGCATCTGGGGAATACCAGGTTCACCACGAATGTTATATTTGAGCCCACCAGCGCTGGAGAGTCACTGGTCAGAACTGCCTGCACGTGGCCTCCTAGAAAGAGAAAGGTGGAACTTCCGGTCAAGATGGCGGCGTAGGTAAACGCGGTATGGTCCTCCCAAAACCACATCGAAGTTACAACTAAACTACAGAACAACCATCATTCAAAACCGCCTGAAATCCAGCTGAATGGAAGTCCTACAACTATGGAATTAAAGAAGCTGCAACAAGACTGGTAGGAGGAGGGGCGGAGGCGCGAGGGGCGGAGGCGCGAGGGGCGGAGGCGCGAGGGGCGGAGGCGCGAGGGGCGGAGGCGCGAGGGGCGGAGGCGCGAGGGGCGGAGGCGCGAGGGGCGGAGGCGCGAGGGGCGAGATGGGCTGGTCCCACACCCACGTGTGGCGGATAAAAATCAGGAGGACATCTCGGCTGGAAAGGTCCTTCCTGAGGACTGAGGGGTCCCCGTCCCACACCAGGTGCCCCGCTCAGGTTCCAGTGCCAGGAAGAGAAGTCCCCATAACTTCTGGCTGGAAAACCAGCAGGAACTGAGGCTCAGGGAGGCTGAGGCGGCTGGAGCCCCAGGCAGCTCCTTAAAGGGCCCACACATGGACTTACCGGACTCTCTTCCTCTAAGCTCGGAGGGGAGGCAGCTTGAGGGGCGCTAGAGACATACAGGGAAGAACTGAGCTGTTTGGCACTGGAGCGAGGGCTGGAGAGGGGGCTTTCGCTGGGACCAACGTGCTGTCAGAGGCCTTTGTTCCTTTGGTGAGCCCTTCCCTGGGGCGGCAGACAGTCGCCATATCTGGGACTCCAGCAACCTGGCTCACACTGGGAGCCCCACCCTGGTGACTCCCTGAGGCCCCACCCCACCCAACTTTCAAGCCCACCCAAGTTGTTGCCAGTTGCTTAACCGTAGGATTGGCCTGTCTTGGATCCTGCTTCAGCTTTTTCCTAAATTTTTTCAAACAAGCAGCATCTGGTCTCAGCTAGCCCCATACCGCTCGTTAAGTAATACACAGAAACAAACACAGGGAGGCAGCCAAAATGAAGAGACAAAGAAACAGGTCCCAAATGAAAGAACAAAACAAAACCCCAAGAAAAGAACTAAGCAAAATGAAGATAAGCAACCTAACAGATGTTGAGTTCAAAATACTGCTTATAAGGATGCTCAATGAACTCAGTGAGGGCCTCAAGAGCATAAAAAAGGACCAGTCAGAAATGATCAATGCACAGTTAGAAACAAAGGAGGCTTTAACTGAAATAAAGAATAATTTACAAAGATTCAATAGTAGAGTACGTAAATCCAAGAAGCAAACCATTGATTTGGAATATAAGGAAGCAAAAAACACCCAATAAGAACAGCAAAAAGAAAAAGGAATCCAAAAAAATGAAGATAGTGTAAGGAGCCTCTGGGACAACTTCAAGCGTGCCAACATTCGCATCTTGGGGGTGCCAGAAGGAGAAGAGAGAGAACAAGAAATCGAAAACCTGTTTGAAACAATAATGGCAGAAAACTTTCCTAACTTGGTGAAGGAGACAAACATACAAGTCCAGGAAGCACAGAGAGTCCCAAACAAGATGAACCCCAAGAGGCACACACCAAGACACATCATCATCAAAATGCAAAAGGTTCAAGACAAAGAGAGAATCTTAAAAGCAGCAAGAGAAAAGCAGTTAGTTACCTACAAGGGCGTTCCCATAAGGCTATCAGTTGATTTCTCAAAAGAAACTTTGCAGGTCAGAAGGGAGTGGCAAGAAATATTCAGAGTGATGAAAAGCAAGAACCTGCAACCAAGATTACTCTATCCTGCAAAGCTGTCATTTAGAATCGATGGCCATATAAAGAGTTTCCCAGACAAGAAAAAGTTAAAGGAGTTCATCACCACCAAACCGTTATTATATTAAACGATGAAGGGTCTTTTTGAAGAAAAAGATAAAATATATGAACAAACAAAATGGCAATGAATACATATCTATCAACAATGGAATCTACAAACAAAATGAACAGGAAGAACAGAAACATTCTCATAGATACAGAGAACATTTTGTTGGTTGCCAGTTGGGAAGGGGGTTGGGGGAATGGGTGAAAAAGGTGAAGAGATTAAGAAGCACAAATTCATTGCTAGACTGACAAACCTCAAAGGGAAAGGGGTTGGGGGGGTGGGAAGAAATAAACCGAAGAACTTATATGCATAACCAATGGACACAGACAATAGTGTGGGAAAAGGTGGGAGGGGGGGCGGAAGTGGGGAGGAGGGGGTCAATGGGGGGAAAATGTGGAACATCTCTAATACATTCTACATTTAACAATAAAGATTAAAAAAAGAGAGAGAGAGAGAGAGAGAAAGGTGGCCTCAGCGATCAGGCATCTCTTCCCGTTCACTGGTGAACGACCTCAAGTCAAATCTACATCTATGTTCCAGCCAGAGGATCTTCATGCTTCTTTAAAATAAATTAATTTGTTTTCTGGATTCCTAACTTTTGCTATGAGAATACAACATTCTAGAAGATAAATAATAAAAGGAAGTCAGACTAGTTAAATAATTCTCTAAACACAGAAAGAACATTCACTTAAAATAATTTTTAAAATCTGATAAGTTGGACTGAAGATACAAGTATTAAAAATTCGTGTTTTTTAATCCTCACCCGAGGACATTTTTCCATATTTTTTTTTTGTGTTCAGGTAGAGTGGGAGGGAGAGAGAGAGAGAGAGAAACATCGATGTGAAAGAGACACATTGAATGGCTGCCACCCACATGACCCAACCAGGGCTGGGGACAAACTGTAACCGAGGTACGTGCCCTTAGTGGGAACTGAACCGGGGTCTCACTGAACTCGGGTCTCTCTGAACCGCAGGCCGACGCTCTAACCGCTGAGCCAAACCGGCCAGGTCTTTAAAACTCCAAACCAATGACTGAAGAAGTCATTCATGCATGTGAACGGAAATATACTCACTTTCCGACAAACTGCAGTTTTGAGATGGTCAAAAACTGTTCGAGTCTCAGATCTTCTGAAGATGACCATTCACACGTTAAATAGGTTTGAGACTAAACCTGCTCACCCTCCAAAATCTTCCCTAAACTACAGACTTGTAAATCCTAAGGAGGTTAAACTGTTCGTCTGTGTGTGGCTTAGAAGGTGCTATGTTGAGATGGAGAGATGGCCCCATCCAGGTGCCCAGAGGACTAACATTCACAGAAAAAACATAAAGCACGTGATCTCCAAGTCTACAATCTGAGACTAATTTAAACAGTAAATGACAGTTGTTGGGGTTGAATCCTGGACTTACCCTTCCAGGAGTTTCTCCACCTTGGGTCTCCTCTTTTCCACATGGGATAGAGTTTTTCATTCCAGTCGTTTTCATCTGAAGACCAGCCATTTAAACGGTTGTGCTCCCTCATATGACCAGAAGGTCTCTCACTGCTCAGCACATCATGGAATCCTATACCGATTTTGAAAAACCAATTATTTAGTCCATGCTATCCCTTGCTTAGTCCTTACCTAACAATGGTTAATGCCACTTTTCATTTCATAAGGTTAGAAAGAATATATATAATATATCCAATATGTCAAACCAGTAAAGGTTTTTTAAAAAGATATCCACTGGAAATACCTTTAATACAAATATTCAGGTACTATGTCTCTCTCTCTTTTTGTTTATCCTCACTTGAGATATTTTTTTGTTGATTTTTCTAGGTAGAGAGGGAGGGAGAGGGAGAGGGAGAGGAAGAGAGAGAGGGGGGAGAGAGAGAGAGAGAAAGAGAGAGAGAGAGAGAGAGAAAGATGGGTTGCCTCTCGTATGACCCTGATTGGGGCCAGGGATCAAACCTGCAACCCAGTTGCATGCCCTTGACCAGGAATTGAACCCGTGACTCTTTCTTTGGTGCTCAGGCTGACACTCTGACTGCTGAGCCAAACTGGCCAGGGCCGGACGTTATCTCTCCATGTATTTTAGATGAATCAAAGACAAATTTGAAAGTCAGTATTTCTTAGCCATCATTTGTTCTTTCAATATATCGTCTCTGAATATTTTGATTTGACACAGTGTCATTAGGAAAACCCTGATGCCAACGATCTTCAGAACAGTTTTTGCATCTTTTTCCATTCTGAATTGTTTACTTGGCTAAAGAAATGCCAGGCTTAGGAATGCCTCCAGGCTTCCAAGAGATGCATACTGGACAGTCCACTATTGCATCTAAATTTTTCTATGGCCCAGCATATGGTCTGTCTTGGTAAATGTTCCTTATGCACTTGAGTTGTTGGGTAAAGTGTTTTGTTTTTTTTTTAACGTCGTTTATGTCAGGCTGGTTGATAGTGTTTTTTGAGACATCCATGTTCCTATTGTTTTTCTGTCTACTTGCTTTTTCAATTACTGAGAGGAATGTTAAAATCTCCAACTATAGTGATGGATTTGCCAATTTGCTAATTTCTTCTTTCAATTCTGTCAGTTTTTGCTTTATGTATTTTGAGCTCCAATGGTTAAATCTTCTTCATTAATTAATCCTTTTATCACGAGGAATTGATTTCTAATTCTGGGAATACTCCTTGTTCTGAGAATACCCTCATATTAATGCTCAGTGTTTAATTGGCACATCTTTTTATTATATATATATATACATATATATATATACACACACACATAGGTATATATATACATATATATGTATATATATATAAATATTTGAAGTAGATTTCTTATAGACAGCATATTGTTGGTTTTAAAAAAATCTACTCTACCTTTTACTTGGTGTTTAGGTAATTCTCCTCAGAATAGATTTTGGAGATGGTAGGGCAATGACTTGATGCCTGGAGCTATGGCAGCCCTCTTTAACCATGAGGGCACAAATCTCAGGAAGCAAGCCAACACATCAAGAATTTCAGAATGGAAGGATAAAGTGTTCTTGGTGATGTTGTTGAGCTCTTGCTCTTCCCCTGCATACCTCTGGACTTACTGAGATAACTGTGTTACTCAACCTATTTGAGTATTGTTACTCACAGTCAAACACTCAATTGTGTATTATCCTCAGTCAGCCCCTAATCATATACTATCATAAACTAATCTCTCATCAATTCGTATGGTCTTATGTCTTGGCATGGCCATGAACTCTTAGAGCCAGAAACATTGCCTTCTCTTACATTCTGGAAGAGGTCTTCCACGAGGTATGGTATTTGCTAGGTAGTAGAGAAGCCATATTGAATGAATGCCACTAACCTCTGTCTTCTATTCTTCCTCCTTGGAGGGAGGAGAGAACAGCATGCTGTTCCCTTCTTATAAGGGAGGAAGCTGGAATAGCAAAGAACATTGAACTGGGAGTCACTGAATCTGGTTTTTAGTCTTGGTTCAGCTACTAAACAGACTGGGTGACCTCCAGTCATGTGTCTTCTCTGGGCCTTCAAATCAAACAAAAACCAAATGTCCTGTGATTCTGTGAGACTGTTCCTATTTGGAAAATAATCCAACTCAGTGAGGGCAGGACATGCATGCTTATCAATAAATGTTTATAACTAGAAATTCACTCCAACTGAGTCACAGAATGGTAGAATGTTCAGTCTGGAAAGAACTAAGATTAGTTAGCTCAAATCCCTTTATTTTATAGAGGAAGAAATTCATGCCCAGAGAAGTGATATGATTCACATCTTCTGATTCCCAGGACCAGCTTTCCCACTGTTCCAAAGTCTTCCTCAGCTCCTGAGAGAAAGTTAGTGCTTCCAGAGACATAATCAAAGGCAGATTTCTCTTCTGACTTTAAATGTCAGAAATCAAGAAAAAAAAATACAAAATTAAAAGGAGAGTGACAAGGAATAGACATAGGTCCATGGAACAGAATAGAGAACCCAGAAATAGACCCACACAAATATACCCTACTGATTTAAAAAAAAATTTTTTTTTCTTTTATTGATTTGAGAGAGAGAAAGAAGAGAGAGGGAGAAAGAAATAGAAACATCGATGAGAGAGAACATCGATTGGCCGCCTCCTGCATACCCCCTTCTAGGGATCGAACCCACAACCCCACCATGTGCCCTGACCAGGAATCGAACTGGGACCTCTCAGTCCATAGGACGATGCTCAATTCCCTGAGCCGCACCAGCCAGGCTACCCTACTGATTTTTGACAAAGGGGCAACCTCAGTCTGACGGAGGAGAGCTGGCCTTATCAGCAAACGGTGCTACATGTAAAAAGCCCAGGAAAGATCTTTAGGCTCCAGGCGAGGCAAGAATTCTTAGATGTGACACCAAAAACATGATCCATAGAAGGAAAAAATGATAAATTAGACCTCATTCAGATGAAAAAATTCTGCTCTTTGAAATACCACGTGAAGAGCATGAAAAGGCAAATTACAAACCGGGAGAAAATATTTGTTAACTGCATTTCTGATAAATAACTAATATCTCAAATATACAAGGAAATTTCAAAATTCAATGTTAAAACTCAAACAATCCAATGAAAAAACCTGAACAGACATTTCACTGATGAGAATGTGCAGACAGCAGAGAAACACATGAAAAGATGTTTTTCCATTTTTCCATTTTTTGTTCAGATAGAGTGGGAGGGAGAGAGAGAGAGAAATTTCGACGTGAAAGGGACACATCAAGTGGCTGCCATCCACACAACCCAACCAGGGCTGGGAACAAACTGCAACCAAGGTATGTGCCCTTAGCGGGAACCGAACCCTGGTCTCTCCGGACCGCAGGCCGACGCTCTAACTGCTGAGCCAAACCGGCCAGGGCTGAAAAGATGTTTAATGCTGCTGACCAGTGGGGAAATACACATGACAAGTACAGCGAGATACCACTATACCCTATCAGAATGACTGAAATAAAAATAGTGACACATCCAATGTAGGTCAGATGTGAAGAAACTGGATCACTCATACGTTGCTGGTGGGAATATAAAATGGTGCAGCCGTCTGGAAAACAGTTTGGCAGTTTCTCATAAAACTAAACATGTAATTACCATGCAACCAAGTAATTGAACTCTTGGGCAACTGTCCCAGAGAAATGGAAAGTTATGTTCACCCAAAAACCTGGACATAAATGTTTCTAACAGCTGTATTCATCATAGCCCAAACTGAAACAACCCAGATATCCTTCACTGGGTGAATGGTTAAAGTGTGGTATATCCATGTTATGGAATACTACTCAGTAATAAAAAAGAACTATTGATAGATGCAACATCTTCAATAAAGTATGTTTTGGTAAAAAAGCCAATCCCCAAAGATTATGACCTGTAATGATACCATTTACAGAACATTCTTGAAGTCACAAAATTATAAAAATGGAAAATGAATTGGTGGTTTCCAGGGGCTAGGGGTGGGATGAGGTTGAAAAGGGACATGTGTTTGGCTATAAATGGGCATGAGGGATCCTTGCAGTGATAGAGCTATTCTATATTTTGACTGTATCAATGTCAATATCCTGGTTGTGATATTGTAAAAGAGTTTTGGAAGATGTTACCATTGACAGAAACTGGGTACGGGGTACAGAGGGATCTCTTTGTAGTTTTTCTTACAACTGTATGTGAATCTACACTGACCTCAAAATTAAAAATTGAATTAGAAATAAAATAAAACAGAATAGTAAGCAAACTAGAAGGAAAAAAGAGGGGTGTGTACGGGGGTGGGGAATTGTGCAGGTCAGCGGAGTCACCCCGCACAGCGCCAGCTTTCCCTCTGCACTCTGGGCTCCCTGCTCTGTCCATCGCCCGCAGAGAGGTAGCTGCGGCTGCCTGTGAGCTGCTCTGTCAACTCCTCCTCCTGCCTCCTTCCTGCCAGGCTGGGATTTGACAGTGGCAAGGAATCCCTTAGTGTTTGCTATACTGCTAAATCCCACCATCCTTATTTTTTTTCTGGCCAGAATCTCTGGCTCAGGGCCAGGTGAAGCCAGGAATGGCAGGGTTTTGCTATGTTAGCTAATAGGCAGGGATTCCTCTCAAACTGACGGAGAGATTCCACCTCTGCTCGTGTTTTACCGCGCAGAGCAAAGGACGCTGGTGGCATGGAGGCTAGAATTGGCTGCAGGGGCCTCCACTAACCTGTCGGCTCTCTGTCTCTCCATCTCCCCGGACCGCAGACTCCAGGGGGGCAGGTGTCTGCCCAGGAGGTTCTCTGAGGTAAGACAATTGCTACCTTGTGTGTCTCCCACTCCAAGCACCTGTTGTTAGCTGATGTCTCAAGAGCCCCATTGCCCTGTTTTGTAAAGGAGGAAATGAAAGCACCCCGGAGCCAAGTCGCTGTGGCCCTGCCCCGCGGCTGGCAGGGAACCCAAGTCAGTCCAAGCACAGGAAGGTCAGCGGGCTGCAGGGAAGCGGCCTCCTTCCTCTTGCCCGCCGTGTGGCCTGAGGAGAGTTACTTGCCCCCGCTGTGGCCTGTTTCCTGGTGTGGGAGACGGGATTAACACAGATCACGTGAGGCCAACACCGAGCAGTGGCTCTCAGGCCCTGGCACCCACAGCAGCCCCTGCACCTGGACTCCCGTGTCAGAGACAGCGGGCCTTTTCCTGCTCCGGTCGCAGGAGATGGCGGTGGGGTCTGCTGGGGCTGGCACCACCGGAACCTCCAGCCCCAGCTGTTTGGAGAACTGGCCGCTTCCCTCCCTTTCCCCCCAAGCATTTCCCTGCTGTCCCCACTGGGGGCTCCCATGACCCCCGGGACCCCCTTCCCCTCTCCACCCCTGCCTGGGCCTCTCCGGCCCCTGGACACTGAGCTCTGCCCTCCAGGGCTACCAGCAGTCCCCTGTTCCTCCCGCTCTCCACCCAACAGTCCCTCCTGGATCCCGCTCTGCAGGACACTCCCCCCTGCAAGGAGGAGGCGGGGAAGGATGTGTCACAGGACCCTCCGGCCATGGGTCCAAGAGCTTTCTCTCTCTCAGAGCTGGGCCCAGTAGGTGAGAAGCAGACCTGGCTCTTGGTGTCCTCACCTGTTGAACAGGGGGAAATCCTCTGCTCCACGAAGGTGCTGCAGGGATTACCCGAGTGGACAGAAGCAGCTGGCGTACAGGCTGCACATGGGGACAGAGGATGCTCGTCTCTTCTCAGCGCCGACCTCCCTCAGCCCCCAGCAGGTCGCCTGGCAGAATCAGGGTCCCTGGACTTTTCGTCCAGTGACTGTCACTACTCTTTTGGAGAAAGGTGGAATTGACCCTTCTGGGTGACGTATAATTTACTTTTCTAATTCTGCCCGGAGGATGGGGACCACCATCACCACCCACCCCCTGGACTGGACAAGTGGGCTGCCTCCGAGCTCAGTGGGGCAACGTTCTGGCTTTGCATGCCAACCACAAGAGGGACTTTTTAAATCCTCACCGAGGATGTTTTTGCATTTATCGTTAGATAGAGCGGGAGGGAGAGAGAGAGAAACACCTACGTGAAAGGAACACATCAAGTGGCTGCCTTCCGCACAACCCCAACTGGGGCCAGGGACAAACTGCAACAGAGGTACATGCCGTTAGCCGGAATCGAACCTGGGACTCTCTGGTCCACAGGCCAACGCTCTAACCACTGAACCAAACTGGCCAGGGCACAAGAGGAACTTCTTAAACAAGGGTGCTCCAACCCTACCTCCAGATTCTGATGTCACAGATCTGGGCATCTGCATTGTTAACAGCCCCCAGCCGTTAGTGCACAGCTAGAACGGAGATCTGGGCGGCAGCTCCTCTCTCAGGAACCTCACCATCGCGGCTGCAAGAGCCTGCAGGTCTGGGAAGAACTCTCAGCAGGTTAGCAGCAGGTTCTGGGCTGGGATTATCAGAGAGCTTGTCTCCAGAGTTGGGGTCCCCTTTTATCTGAGCTCTCCACCCTCCTGGATAGAAACCAAAGTTTAGTGGGTAGTGTGACTTTGTTCTCAGTCCAGAGACTGTTCCCCTCACATCCCTCGCCCTCCCACTGTCTGGCAAGATAGTAGGTCACAACTGTGATGGAAAAAAATAATGCCCCATAAGAGAGAGGCGGCACGGTTATTAGCTTCCAAGAGTCTGAAGCAAAGAATGGAGCCGGAGGCATTTTGTTGTAGTGCCGACATTCCCTACAGTTTCAGAAGAAGAAATGAGTGAGCGAGGAGCCTGCCTGAGGAGTTGCGTGGAGTCCGGCTTCTGGCTCAGGCAACATGACTTCAGACAACCAACAGCCTGAGACCGGGTTAAACCCAGACCCTGAGAATTACTCACGTTTGGCGGCATCGAGAGGCAATCTTGCAGCCAGGAGCAGAAGCCCCAGGAAACAGTAGAGACATCCCATGCTGAATTTAATTCTCACAGACCAGCAATCAAGGTTTGACTTCTAACTCCCCTGGCTCCATCTGCTAAGACCAGCAGTGCTCTTCTGGCTTCTTCTGCGCCCCACTCCTTATTTTAATTAAATTAAATATGGGCCTCGGGGCAGATCATGTGATGGTGTTGCCTGAGCTAGTCTCTGGAGTTCAGCCTCTTACAACTCATGTGCTTCTGACTCACTCACTCTTAGCATCTATTTATTCACTTTTAAGATGCACACTGTTTCAGTGCCATGATTCCACATTTCTAGCTAAAGAACTTTTAACTTCCTTTCCTTTGGACTCTATTTTAACGTCCTTCATCAAATAAAATTTTAATCTCCAACCTCATTGATAATCAGCTTGTTGCCATTCATTAACTGACTCACTCACCCAGTTCATGCTGAAATGTCACAATGATGCTTCTTTTGCTGTCACTTAGGTGACCAGCCCCTCCCAGTGCTGGCTTAATGCTGGTACATTCCCTTCTCCCAAGAGGAGTGAGGATGGGGGATGCATTTCTTCAGTCACTTGACATTGTGGATCACGTACATGGATAACATCTGTGGTGCCAGAAGGTGCTTGAAACAGCTGCTCAGGTCTCCAGTAGTTGAGAAACTTACCCCAAAGCACATTTATGATCTCTGTGCCATTCCATATAAAATTTGAAACATAATTTAGTGGTAAGTGCTCTTGAAGCATTTATGTGGTGTATCACTCAGGGTCAATTGCAGAAAACATACAGCATATGTATTTCATGTTACAGAAAGCAGGCGTCAAATGTCAAAACAAGCTGGTCTGGAACATGAATTTTATTCAAATTATTTCTGGTTACAGAATGTGCAGAAAATGTGGCAACATGAACACTTTACTGCATGTGATCTTTTTTTTTTTATCCTCACCCGAGGACATTTATTTATTTTTTTGTTCAGATAGAGTGGGAGGGAGAGAGAAGAAGAGAGAGAGAGAGAGAGAGAAACATCAGCGTGAAAGGGACACATCGAGTGGCTGCCACCTGCAAGACCCAACCGGGGCCGGGGACAAACTGCAACCGAGGTACGTGCCCTTAGCGGGAACTGAACCCGGGTCTCTCTGGACCGCAGGCCAAGGCTTTAATTGCTGAGCCAAACAGGCCAGGGCCACTGCATGTAATCTTTAAGTCACATCCACATAACCATTTTCAGTAGATACAGACGTCCTGCTGGGGGGAGGGTGAAATTTGGGGTATTGATTTATGTTTCAGCTGTGCTCAAGACAGAATGAAATAGTCTGGAGACTGAAATTCACAAAGCGGGGGGTGGGAGGTGGGGTGGTACCGACTCCCTACACGGCAGCTCGTTGGTGATTCTTCTATAGCCTTGCAAACAAATAGGAAGAGAAAATAGCAAAAAGACATATTATTCATGATTGAAACAACACTGTTTCCAGATACAGACGAATAAATGGGTAATGCAAGTGTTTTACGTTATATGAACAATCTGTATAATCCTATTTGCTTTTAACAACAAACATGCGTAACTTTTACAATTTAATAAAAAGCTTCAGTTTAGGAAAAACTTACTGTTGACTTATTTTTTTAAAGTATTATTGCTCTTTGTTACTGATCATTAGTTCTGGCTTGTGTTTTTGGCCAGATCAACTACCTCCATCTCTAACTTGGAAGTGACAAACTCTTCAGTAACAAAACCTTAATATGGAGACAGACTGAGTGATCAAATCTTATCTTACATCTCCTCTTCTTCCTTATCACATCGAGGGGAGGTAAATAGGGCAATAGGCAAAAAGGCAGGCAGCTGGGTGAGGTGAAGAAGACACCAACTCTTCGAGTCAAAGCACTACCGACTGGATCGGTGCCTGATAATCAACAGCGAACAACAGAGTCATTTACTTCGTAAGACTGGATACAGGGCTATTTTGGATAAGACATATCCTTAAGGTGTTTTAAAATAAATACATGAATAAAATCATACTATAAATTAAGTTTAAAATTGTTCAGTGAAAGAAGGGAACCATCTCAATTACTTGGTATTATCGACATGATTATTCAGTTTGGACATGATGTTGAGAAATAAGCATCCTGGTTTCGGACACCCCTCATGGTGGCCGCAGTCCCGACTGGAGGAGCAGCACCTGAGGTGTAATGACTGCAGCTGCCACCCAAAGGGGGTTTGGGGAGTGATGGGCAACAACCAAACCCAGGAGTCAGGGCAGCAAGGGGGGTGAGAGGGGTAGTTAACACCTTTAATTTTAGGGCTTTCTCAGTTCAAACTGGTGTTTTAAAGCAAGATAATAGAAAGTAAGGTTTCTTTCTCCCTGACTTTTGTAAACAGCTGTTGTATTCGATCCCTATTGCCACTGTAACAAGTGGCAGAAACTCGAAGGGTTAAAACAACACAAACCTATTGTCTTATGTTCTGGAAGTCAGATCTGAAATGGGCCTCAGTGGGCCAAAGTCAAAAGTGTCGGTAGGGAAGCTGTAGTGAAGACTTTCTCCTCGGCTTTTCCAGCTTCTAGAGGCTTCCCTCTCTGTCCTGGCGCATGCCCCCCTTCCATCTGCAAAGCCAGCCCTGGCCGGGGGAGCCTGTCTCACGTCACACGTCACACCTGACAACGACCCCCCTTCCTTCCTCTCTCCCTTAGAAGGACCCTTGTGGTTACATGGGGCTCATCTGGATAATCCAGATTCATTTCCCCATCTTAAGTCAGTTGATCAGCAACCTTAATTCCACCTGCAACCTTAATTCCCTCTTGCCACATAACATCTTCACAGGTTCCGGGGATTAGGATGTGAGCAGCTTTGGGGGCCATTATCCTGCCTATCAAAGTAATATCGCAGGTGACTTAGCAAAAAATTCTATTTATGAAGAAGAGTGTGTGATAAGAACAGTGATGGGAAGTACCTCTCAAAGCTTCCAAGACTTGTTGAAACAGAGCCTTTGCTAGTTGGCAGAACAGAAAGGCAAGAATAAACGAAAGATACAGGGATCAGCTCAGAGAGAGAGAAAGCTCATGTGATGTGTCCTGTCTGGGCTTTTGAACGTGTTATAGTCAGAGTCACGGTTTCCAGATTTAAGCATTAACAAGTGACTCAGAGACTTCTGTTTTTGTGCAGTTCTTCAGTCTCTGGGTGCTCTCTGCATGAATAAGTAGTTAAATGCCCTCGTTTTCAGGTTCATTAAGTTTTGAAACTACACTTCAACCAACATAATTTTTTCCTAGCCTTTCAGGGAAAGCGGAGGAAATGAATTACGAAGGTCGGCGCATCCTCTCGTGGTCACCTTTGTGGTCACAAAGCACCAAAGGCTGTTGAATTTTCAGCCTGATGAGTTAATTGGATAAGCACAGAGGAGACAGGGAGAGCGCAATCCAGGTGGGACAGAAAACCATGGAGAGAAGAAGGAACCTTGAAAAGAAATGAAGTACTGATATACGCTCACATGCGGATGAACCGCAGACACTTCGTGCTGAGTGAAAGAAGCCGTTCTCATAAGCTCACATATCATGTGGCTCCATTTATAGGAAATATCCAGAATAGGCAAACCCACGCGAGAAAACAGGTTGGTGACTGCCAGGGGCTGCAGGGAGGAGAAAGGGAGGAGAGCGTGTTTAGTGGGCTTGACTGTGGTGTGACGCGAAAACATCGGGGAAGTAGACAGCAGCGGAGGCCGCACCACAGGGGCCAGTCCCAAGTGCCACTGGCGTGTTCACTTTGAAATGGTTAATATTGCCCTGGCCGGTTTGGCTCAGCGGTTAGAGAGTCGGCCTGCGGTCAAGAGAGACCGGGTTCGGTTCCCGCTAAGGGCATGTACCTCGGTTGCAGTTTGTCCCCAGCCCTGGTTGGTCATGCGGGTGGCAGCCACTAGATGTGTCCCTTTCACGTCGATGTTTCTCTCTCTCTCTCTTCCTCTCTCTCCCTCCCACTCTATCTGAACAAAAGAATGGAAAAATGTCCTCGGGTGAGGATAAAAAAAAAAAATAAAAAAAAAAATAACATAAAATGGTTAATATTATGTTATGAGAATTTCACCTGGATTTTAAAAAAAATGTTCTTCCCTTTATGGTATTGATTTTAGAGAGAGAAGAAGTGAGGAGAGAGAGATAGAAACATTGATGAGAGAGAACATGGATTGGCCGCCTCCTGCATGCCCCCCACCAGGGATTGGGCCCACAGCCTGGGCATGTGCCCTGACCGGGAATCAAGCTGGCCACCTCTTGGTGCATGGGTTGACGCTCAAACACTGAGCCATACCGACTGGACCACCTGGATTAAATAAAAAAAAAGGACATAATGATTAACTCCACAAGACCCTTTGTCGTGTGCCAGGCACGATGCTAGAAAGTGAGGATGAAGAGAACAGGGCGCCTGGCGCCATGGGGCGTACACTCCACTGGAGGCAGGGGTCAGATGAAGAGGCAGGTAGATGCTGTGACAGAAGCAGGTCAGGAGCACAGCAAGGGCATGGGTAGTGCTGTCCAATACAAATATACTGTGAGCCACATACAAAATTTAAAATTTCCTGGTAGCCACATTTAAAACAAGTACAGAGAAACAGTTGATAGTAACTTGATACCATGAATTATTTAACTCAATAGACCTAAAACATCATTTCAGCGTGTAATCAGCATATAGAATTAATAAGAAACTATTTTATATATATTTATTTTCATGCAGACTTTGAAATCCAGTGTGTGTTTGTTTCCCTTACAGCACATGTCATTTTAGATCAGTGCATATGCCCATGGCTGGTGTTTGGGACAGTGCAGCTCTGGAGGGACAGAGGGTGAGGGGTGGCCTGGGGCGTGGGCTGCTCCGGGCAGAGAAAGTTGTGGGGCCACAGCCCAAAAGGGAGCTAAGGCTGGAGGGACACAGAGGTCTAAAAGCCGTGAGGCGCCATGCTCCTCCTACGTCGAGCCTGATTTTGATGGAAAGTGGGTATAATGCACATTGCTTTGTTCTTTTTTCTCTGATCTCTCAGCGCTGGAGATAAAGCAGAGAGGTTGCGTTCCCATTACACGTGATTGATTTAATATGACCACTCCCCCGCCCTGACTGTCCATCTCCAGCATTCTTTTCAAAGTGAAAATAATTCTTGTAAAACTCCGTCTCGTCTCAACTCAGTCATTAGTGCCTTGCTCAAGATAATGTTTCAATGTTAGCCAAGGGGGAAAGCTCTCCAGGCAACCGATTTCAGAAGCGTAAGGTATGTTTCCAGAACTTCTTTTAACTTTAATATTTTGAAATGGTTACAAGAATAGTACAACTCTCATATATCCTTTATCCAGATTTACCAATTTTAACATTTTGCCACATTTGCACACTAGTTTACATATACTTATGTGTATATTTGTACATATACACATACATATGTTATTTTTGGTTATTGTTTTTATGAATCGTAAATTGCAGGCATCAGGCTCTTATGCTCTTCGGCTAGTATTTCCTAAGATCAAGGGCATGCTGTTAACACAAGTACAGTGCAATTACCCCAATCAGGGAATTTAACATTGGTTTATCCAGTAACATATTTTATAACAGTCCCTGCCCCCCCCCACCCCAGGATCACGCATTGTATTGTCATGTCCTCTAATCTGGAACATTCCCTCAGCCTACTTTATCTTTCATGATATTAAACTTTTTGAAGAGTAGAGGCTAGTTTTTATTATTGTTTTTATAGAATAGGAATTATTGTGCTTATTTCACTTAGCACAATAGTTCCTATTTTCTTCAAGTTTCTGTGGGGAGGACTGTGTTGATTGATTGATTGATGTTCATGCCTGGGTCTTAGAGGCAGGTGGGACTGTCAGAGAGGACAGAGAAAGTGTGGGGACAGCCCAGCTGGCGTGGCTCAGTTGGTTGGATGTCATCCTGTGCACCAGGAGGTCGCTGATTTGATTCCCAGTCAGGGCACATGCCTGGGTCGTGGCCTTGATCCCCAGGAGGGGGCGTGGAGGAGGCAGCCAATGGATGTTTCTCTCTCATTGATGTTTCTATCCCTCTCTCCCTCTCGCTTCCTTTCTCTGAAATCAATAAAAAAACATATTAAAACAAAAAGAGTGTGGGGACAGATCCCACCAAAGTCACAGACTAAAAGAGAATTGAGAGACACTGGTATAGAGCAAGCCAAGCAACCATCTGTAAAGGCCACCATATCATACCTCTCTGTGTAGTTTAAAGACTGTATTACATCCTGGCCGGTTTGGCTCAACAGTTAGAGCATCAGCCCTCGGACCAAAGGGCCTCAGATTTGATTCCCTGGTCAAGGGCACACACCTGGGTTGCAAGTCTGATCCCCCACCCAGACTTACTGGATGTGTCTCTCTCACATCAATGTCTCTCTCTCTCTCTCTCTCTCTCTCTCTCTCTCTCTCTCTCTCTCCCTCCCTCCCTCCAACTCTATTTTTAATTTTTTTTCTTTATTTATTTTAGAGAGAGAGGAAGGGAGATGGAAAGAAAGACAGAAACATTGATGAAAGAGAACATCGATTGGCCGCCTCCTGCATGCCTCCCACTGGAGATTTGGCCCACAACCTGGGCATGTGCCCTGACCAGGAATCGAACTGGCCACCTCTTGATGCATGGGTTGATGCTCAACCACTGAGCCACACTGGCCAGGTTCAACTCTGTTTTAAAAAAAAATCAATGAAAATATTCTTGGGTGAGGGATTAAAAATAAATAAATAAATAAATAAATAAATAAATAAATAAATAAATGCAGTAGCTTTTTTTTTTTTAAATCCTTACCCGAGGATATTTTTACATTTATCTTCAGACAGAGCAGGAGGGAGAAAGAGAGGAAGAGAGAGAGAGAAACATCAATGTGAGAGAGACATCAATTGGTTGCCACCTGCACAACCCCAACCAGGTCCAGGGATGAACCACAACCAAGGTACGTGCCCTTGGCTGGCATCGAACCCGGGACTCCCTGGTCTGCAGGCCGATGCTCCAGCCACTGAGCAACACTGCCCAGGGCTAAAATGCAGTAGCTCTTTAGAAAAAAAAAAGTTGTATTACTTTCCTGTTAGTCTTTGTCTGACTGTGCCTTCAGCTGCTCATCTGTCGACTAGAGGGTTTGTAATGGGAACGTGTAACAGGTTCTGAGACCGAGAATCAAAGGAGCCTCTGTCAAGGCACCATCTCGGAGCCCGTGGCTCTGGCTCCCAAGGCCGCAATCCCACGCTGGTGCTGGCTTCACGTCCCCTTGGAACCCGCGTGTTCACATCCTGGTCTTTCTTTCCTACGTGCAGAGCATACTTTGGCTGTAAGCCAGTAGTAGCGTCCTTGGATTGCGGTTAACCACTGAGAGAGATCACGCGGGTGACCCTGATGAGCCCCCATTATGAATGTAAGAGTCTGGGCTGCCAGAGGACGGGGGGCACCGTTCAACTCACCGCCTCACGCCACGCCACTGTCCCGCAGCAGAAGGACCCTGTGAAACACACTGTCTTAGAAGAGGCCAAGCAGAACTACAGAAGCTACTCGGCTAACTTAGTGCCTGTATGGTTGGAAAACCATGGGAAACTACTTGGAAAAGATGTTCTCTTTCGAAAGGAGTTCTCAATCTCAGGAAAGGTTAGAATTAAGCTATTACCTGGTTCCATGCATAAAAAATAGTTCAAATTTCTACATTGTCTTTCCAGGGTCAAACACCAGCCTCACCATTAGTGAACCTTGGGGCAGACACTGTTCATTGCCTACCTCAAAGCTATTCCTTTGTTCCTCATTCTCTGATGCTGTCTGAGTTTTGGGTGGAGGTCTGCAGTTTCCAAGGTGGAGGGGCTGTCCAGTTCCTGGTCTAAGTGAGCACGGATCATAGATTTCATGTTTCTTTGGAACCTATGTTCACATCCTGTGTGTTCACATTCTGGCTATGACCACAAGGGCAAGTCTGCTGAGAGAGCCTCGGGGAGTATTTTCCTCTCATAAAGAGGGGGTATAGTAGGTCAAGTTCTTTGCCCATATTGCTGCCAGTGTTCCGCATTTGAACGTGGTCTCTTGGGGAAACCATCAAGCAGCTGCTGATACTGTCTTGCAACCCTGAACAGGGGAAGAGACACTGCCCAGGGCCCTGAGCTGACTTCAATGACCTGTTGAACCATTGGATTTCTTGTTATGTGAGGATTGAAAGCCCCAGCAGTAGGCTATTCTGTTGCTTGAAGCCAAAAGTAGTCCCAAATCATCATACCCAGCACTGCAAGGCTCTGTGTGGCACATTCAGAGAAATAAAAGACACACTGGATGTGATTTTCATCCTCAAGGGACATTCAATCTGGTTTCGGGGTTGGCGAGTTTTTAGCCAAGGGCCAGAGAGTAAATACTTTAGGCTTTGTGAGTCATAGTCTCTGTCATGACCGCTCAACTTCACAGGTGTGACGAAGCAGCGTAGACAATGCGAGTGTGGCTGTGTTTCAATAAAACTTTATTTATGAACACTGAAATGTGTATTTCGTATACTGTTGTTCAGGTGTCACAAAATATTCTTATTTTCCTCTTAACCATTTGAAGATGCAAAAGTCTTTCTTAGAGGGCTGTACAAAACTATGAGGTTGGCTGAATTTCATTAATAGATTACTGACCCTTGTGCTGGACAAGGAGAAACCTGGAAAAAAGCAAACAAGCATCTTTTTGATTTACAAGAAGGGAAAACTGAAGCTAGGGAAAAGACAGGCTTTAAAGTTTCACTTTCTCAACCTGTGGGTCACGACCCCTTTGGGGGTTGAACAACCCTTTCACTGGGGTCGCCTAAGACATAACAGTAGCAAAATTACAGTTATGAAGTAGCAACAAAAATAACTTTATGGTTGGGGGTCACCACAACACGAGGAACTGTATTAAAGGGTCGCGGCATCAGGAAGGTTGAGAACCACTGGCTTAAATAAAAGAAAACCTCTGTGCAGTTGAGAAGGACTGACCCAGAGCTGAGAGAGGACTGGGAAACCAGTGTAAATGAAAGAAATATTCAAGGACTTTTGTGCTTTAGTTTGAGACAGCCTCCTCCCCTACATCACTGAGATATTCACCCACACGTTCTGCTATTAACCCCATTGTTTCAGCTTCCAAATTTTGGCCTTGAATGGATCTAGAGTTCACTTTGTATGTAGTGCTACACGGGGATCAGTTTTATTTTTATCTACATAGTAGCAAGATTTCTCAAGACTATCTTTCGAGAACCCCTCTTTTCCTGGTGTGTCATAGTGGATGGGGGCAAGCTGGGTGTCTGTCACCTAGGGAAGGGGAGGGGGAGGGAGAGGGTCATATATGAGGATGTGCACAGGGGTACCAAGCAGCAGGGAGAAGAGAGGCCTAGAAGTCCTCAGGCAGCATGGATTTTAAGACTGTAGGGAAATGTTACACACGACACTCATGTAACACAAAGACACGTGTGTTCACCACTAAAACACCCTCTACACAAACCCTGGGAAGCAGAGAGTCACGGTAGACACAGAATGGGGGTGGGGGTGGATAAAGGAGTGAGAAAGAGCACAGATAAACTATAAAGCAAGAGAGCAGACTTATGTGGAGACTAATGATGAGCATGTGCTTCCAAACGAGGGGTAAAATTAACACTCTTCATCTAGGTTAACATTTTAAAAGCAGTTTATGAGCTTCTTGAAAAACCAGATCTGGTTCATGTCGGGGCCTGGGGTTTCCTGATCATTCTTGCCTCGGAGTGAAAGCTTGGTAACTTGTCATCACCACAGCAAGGCGAAGGCCTCCCTGGAGGCGTGGCAGCTCACGTGATGAGTGAAAAGCGCCAGCGGTTTTGTCAGGTGTGGGCGGGTATTAGGGAGTAAGACTGTGGGAAAGGATTGGAGCAGCACTTCAGAAAGGCCAGCAGGTTAGGAGGCTGGATTAAATCGTCTACCCAGGACTACAACAGTGACAATGACAATGATTACTTTTCTTTAAAAAACATATATATTTATTGATCTTTAGAGAGAAAGGAAGGGGGAGAGAGAGAAACATCGATGTGAGAGAGAAACAAAGATGGGCCGCCTCCTGCATGCTCCCCACTGGAGATTGAACCCGAAACCTGGGCATGTGCCCTGACTGGGAATCAAACCAGCAACCTTTTAGTGCACAGGATAACACCCAACCAACTGAGCCACACCAGCCGTGGCCATACGATTACTTTTCTATGCTGGACAATAATCTAAGTGTTTCACATCCTCACAACTACCCTCTGGGGGTAGGTACTTTAATCGTTCTGATTTTTCAGCTGTGGAGACTAGGGCACAGAGAGGTGAGGTAATTTGCCCAAGGTCACACAGCTAGTAAGTACTGGAATGGGATTTGGACCCCTGGTTCCAGAATCTGCCACTGAATTCTCGCACTGTGCAGGGGTTTCACTGGGGCTGGCAGTGTCATGAAGCTCTACCATCAGCATCACTTAACGTATGCTCTTGGGGATAATGGTTTATTATAAAGTTTAACTTTTTAAAAATATGGGAACATTTGGTACTACAGGGGGGCAATATACATATTTTTGGCTTTAACATCTTTTTTTTTTTGTATAGATATCTATTAATTTATTAGTTTTTCTTTTTTTAATTCTCATCCAAGGATATTTTTTTCCATTTATCTTCAGATAGAGTGGGAAGGAGGGAGAGAGGGAGAGAGGGAGAGAGGGAGAGAGAGAGAGAGAGAGAGAGAGAGAGAGAGAGAGGAACATCAATGTTGTTTGATTGATATGAGGGAGACACATCAATTGGCTGCCTCTTGCATGACCCCGACCAGGGCCAGAAACTGAACCACAACCAAGGTACGTGCCCTTGACTGGAATCGAACTGGCAACTCTTTGGTCTGTGGGCCAATGCTCTAACCGCTGAGCCAAACCAGCCAGGGACTTAACATCTTTTTTCAAGAATATCTGTTCTGCGGTTTTATTTCTCGATAAATTAATATATTACTGACTCTTTTTATTTTTATTTATTTTATTTTATTTTTTTATCCTTACCTGAGGACATTTTTAAATTTATCTTCAGACAGAGTGGGAGGGAGAAAGGGGGGAAGAGAGAGAGAGAAACATCGATGTGAGAGAGAGACATCGAGTGGTTGCCACCAACACGACCCCAACTAGGGCTGGGGACAAACTGCAACCAAGGTACATGCCCTTAGCGGGAACCGAACCCGGGACTCTCTGGTCCACGGGCTGATGCTCTAACCACTGAGCAAAACCAGCCAGGGCTCACTGACTCTTTTTATTTTTAATTTTTAATTTTTTTTTTTATCCTCACCCAAGGACATTTTTCCATTTTTTGTTCAGGTAGAGTGGGAGGGAGAGAGAGGAACAGAGAGAGAGAGAGAGAAACATTGACGTGAAAGGGACACATCGAGTGGCTGCCACCTGCACAACCGACCAGGGCCGGGGACAAACTGCAACCGAGGTACGTGCCCTTAGCAGGAACCGAACCCGGGTCTCTCAGGACCGCAGGCCGACGCTCTAACAGCTGAGCCAAACCGGCCAGGGCTCACTGACTCTTTTTAAATAAAAAACTACTGAGGGCCACATTCTATGCTAGTGGCACGAACTATATATACTGTGAAGTGTCCTTCCTGGGCCTGGATATTGAGAATGACAGAGGCGAGAAGGGGCCATTTTAATGGAGGGACAATGATGACAAGTTCACAGGTTAACTGGACCTTCTAATCTCTAATTGTATTATTTGCAACTTAGTCAATGGAAAAGATTTGCATGCCTTCATTAGTCTCGAAGATAAATGGTTGCATTTTACACTACCAAGCAGATTAAAATACTGTTAGTGAGCAGAATAAAAAGAAGAGGAAAGACACCAACGAGAATCATGTCAGTGAGCTGTATCAACGGGAAAGTTAAAGGTTTTTGTATTCAGGGCCCTCCGGTGGTAAACTGATCTTTCAGGCCATGTCTTGGAGTGTGTTCAAACCAAGAAGAAAGAGCGACAGTCTCCATTAGCTGGAGGAACAAGAGGCATTTTCAGGGGGAGCTAATGAAGGGTTGAGACTGCAACGAGCATGGAAATAACTGAGTCTGAACTCATTGAACTGTTCTGTGCTGTTTACTGATGTTCAAACATGAAAAGACCCCATTGATTCAAGTTCTCTGGCCCCGAATCCCTTCATCAAGTGTGCAAGGAATTGGCATGACACTCGAGGCCCCAAAGAGTGACACCATGAAAAAGAGACACGTGAAGGAAGTGGACTTTTCTGGCAGGAACACCCAGCGCCTGTGAAAGGGAACACTGCACGTCTGTGGGGCCGGGCCAGGGGCCACAGCTGTCCCATGAGGCTGCGCGAATACGCGGCTTCTGTCGAAGGAATTGGGTTTCTGAGAAAGAACTAAGGCCTGGGCTGGGCCAAGGTGCAGAGGAGGGCTCAGAATGGTGAGAAACACAGCTGGGTTGGCACCCGGAGAGCACACCAGGCCCCCTGAAAGGCAGCCCTGCTGCGAATAAGGGCCATTGTTCAGTGAAACTTCAGTCCCCAGGGGCTCAACCAGATGTGCTGAGAGGAGGCGGCTGTCCCCCTGAGTCAGCTCACACTGGATGCGACACATGGGGCTGGAGTTTAAAGACTTAATCCAACTTTTAAGAGGAGAGGATTGTTGTTTTTTAATCATCACCCGAGGATATTTTTTTCATTTCTCTTCAGACAGAGTGGAAGGGAGAGAGAGGAAGAAAGGGAGAGAGGGAGAGAGATAGAAACATCAATGTGAGAAACCGACTGGTCTCCTGCACGACCCTGAACAGGGCCAGGGACGAACTGCAACCGAGGTACATGCCCTTGTCCAGAATTGAACCCACAATTCATTGGTCTGTGGGCCGACGCTCTAACTGCTGAGCCAAACTGGCCAGGGCAAGAGGAGAGAATTGTGACACTATGTTTTAACAGGTTCATCCTTGAGAAAGACAGCAGGCCAAAACGGGACACTCTTGTGAGACAAAGGGAAGGGACAGTCAGGAAATAACATATAGAAGGAGGAGGAGAAGCTTTAAGACTGAACTCTCCCTTTTTTTTTGTTTGTTAATTCTCACCTGAGGATGTTTCTCCATCAGTTTTTAGATAGAGTAGATGGGAGGGAGAGAAAGAGAGAAACATCAATGTGAGAGAGACATATCCATTGGTTGCCTCCTGCATGACCCTGATCAGGGCCAGGGATCGAACCTGCAACCCAGGTACGTGCCCTTGACTGGAAATCGAAAAGGTGATTCTTTGGTCCGCAGGCTGATGCTCCAACTGCTGAGCCAAACTGGCCAGGACCACACATATTTTTACACATAGTTAATCCTATTATAACAAAATTCAGATGTACATAAAAACAAATTAGTACAATGATTCCCTGTATATCTATCAAATGGATTTAGTAATTACTAACATTTTGCCTTCTTTTCTTTATATATTTTTCATCTCTTTATTTCTTTACCATTATTTAAAAACAAATCCCAGATACTTCTCTAGCTTGGTGTCTTTTTCTAAATGTCATATACATAAATAATAATAGTAATAATAATGATGATGACAACAAAACACTAATACAATAAGCACAATGTTTGTATATATATATTTGCTATATTTTTAATTAAAATAATTATTAACTAAAATAATAATTATAGCAAACACATATACAGTGCTTATTTTGTGACAGGTACTATTGTAAACACTTTATAAACCTGAACTCACTTAAGCCCTCACAGCAACCCTATGCAGGCAGATACTCTTATTATTCCATTTTACAGATGATAAAACTGAGGCACAGTGAGGTGAAGTGACTTGCCCAATGTCACACAGTTAATAAATGATGTATGCATGATAGGAATCCAAGCAGACTGGTCCTAGAATCTGTGCTTGTACCACTACTTTATACTGCATTTTATACATCTCTTCCAGCATACCTAAAAGATACCTTAAAGTTACCATGTCCAAAACTGAACTGATTTTCTCCCCTAAACCAACTCCTTCCCCAGTGTGACGGATATTGTGGATTGGCGTACTCAATATCTATCCCCAGCTCCTTCAAAAGTGCCTTCCAATATTACCCAGGCAGGAGAGCTAAAAACCACCTTTCGCAGACTTTCGCAAAGCTAGGGTTCCAGATGTCACCTGGGTTTTGACAATCAGAGGCCAGCCTCTGATCTGGAACTGATCTAATGAGCAGAGGCAGGCACAGACAGGCGCTTCCTGGTGAGGACCCCGGGGGAAGAGGCACAGCTCTGAGGCGGGGTGGCTTTGCGGGTTAGCAGAGGCAGCAGGCCCATGTGACAGAGCTGTTCCTAAAACTCAGTCTCCTGCCTATGTTGTTGGCCCTTGTACGCTCCTGTGAGTCATTTTATATGCTGAAATGTCTTTTTTTGCTTAAACTAACTAGAGTGGATTCTCTTCTCTGCAACTGCGCCTTGGCTGCAATTCCATTTTTACATTAGTGGCAATTACATTCTTCATGGGTGTGTATGTATGTAAAACTTACCAAACTGTACACTTTAAATATACATATCATATCATATTATATATTAAGCCTCAATACAACTTTTAAATATGGTCCATTTTGACCCTGGACAGTTTGCTCAGTGGTTAGATCATTGGCCCATGGACCAAAGGGTCTCGGGTTTGATTCCCAGTCAAGGGCATGTATCTCGATTGCCGATTCGGTCCCTGGACCTAGTCAGGGTCATGCAGGATGCAGCCAATCAATGTGTCTCTCTCACATCCATGTCTTTCTCTCTCTCCCTCCCTCCCTTCCACTCTATCTAAAAATCAATGGAAAAATATCCTCAGGTAAAAATTAACAGAAAAAATATGGTCCATTTTTGAGTTAACTTTTATATACAATGTGAGGTATAGCTCAAAGATCATCTTCTGCATGTGATTCTCTGTCCCAGCACCATTTGTTGAAAAGACTATCCTTCCTCCACTGAATTGCCTTCAGATATTTGTCAAAAATTAGTTGTCCATCGATGCGTGGATCTACATCTAGACTTGTCTGCTCCCCGGACTTGTTTGGCTGGATTACTGTGCCTGTATACTACATCTTGAGGTCATATGGTGTCAGTCTTCTAACTTTGTTCTTCTATTCCAGACTGATAGAGTCTTAGGTTATTCAGTGGGTTCGTATATGTTATTATAATATTAGTTTTAGTGCTCAAATTGTTCCATATTTGGCCAGTGGGAGCCCCTTCAAACTGGCTCCTTCATTGTTTTAAAATGTCCCCATAATTGATTAATTCATACATAATTTATTACCTTTTGGCATAATAAGACATTCCAGGCTTACTGAGTAGTCTCCCTACTCCAGCCCAGGAGTCAGATATTTCTCTAAGAAACCTTGATTCTTCTTAATAAAAAGTAGTATTCAGAAATGAGACCCTGGTGCTGGGGCCAGGGGGTCATGGTGCTGAATTTGGCATGTGGGCTTGGGCTGAGCCGCCTTGGCAGTGAGCCAATAAGCACCTTGGCGTGTGCCCTGGGTTTAGCTGCACACTGAGCAGGGCTCTCCTAACTGCACCCTTCTCTGGACTGACAAAGGGTCAAAGGCATCCTGGGGGCTTCTCACATATCAAGAAAGGAAGAGTATAGGTGTGATGATTCCTGAGCTGTGGGTGAGGAATTAGATGCCCCAGTACCGCCCATTCGCCTAATCTCGACTGGGTTCTGTTCTCTTCAATCCCTTGGGGAGGAGCCCTTAGGGGTGCTTAGGAGTGAACCTTAGACGCTTTCATTTCTGCCGATGGATCTGAGCAGAGAAGCTGGAAACTAAAAAGCATCTGCACCACACCCCTGAGCCTCAGTGCATTCCCCACAGTCTCTTTGGAAAACTCCAGATTTATCTAGATGTGGGCAGCTTTCTGTGCACATACTGAAGGCACCTAACTTGACCCCAGATCTGTCGGCCCTGCTTACCTCTCCTCCCAGCCTGTGTGGGCAGAGCGAAGGCTGCCCCTCCTCCCGCTGTTAGCAAGCCCTGGCCACAGAGACCTGCACCCGTTCACCAGACCTGCAGAGGCTCAGCCTTCCTGGTGTGGAAGTACTGTGGCGTTAACGCCCTGTGGGGGATCTTGGCCAGTGAGAGAGAGGAGATGGGAAGGAGGCTGCAGATAAATTACTTGCTTCTCCTTCCTGACAACAGACTGTTCCAAGGCAGTAGTTTTATGTGGCCTCTCTTGAGATGACCTGTGATAAGGGTCAGCCTTCTGTGTTAGTTACAAGGCAGAGGCCATCTCGATAATACATCCCTCCTGTCTGCCTCCCTCTCCTTTCCTCTCCTATCGCTCCTGCTTGCCCGTGGATTGCACACCCCAAGAAGGCATTCAAGTGTCAGTTCTTACCCCAGGCCTCTTTCTAGGGCTGGGATACAACCCCCTGAGGTCTTACAGTAGAGTGTTTACAGATGTACTAAAAAAATCCCAGCCACTTGAAAGCTACTGTCCGGCTTATTACACCCCTCCTTAGATCCAGCGGGACGCTTTTATCCACAGCCCACTAGCCTCTTAGAGAAAGGCCCAGGGTGAACGGGCAGAATCTCCACCTCTGCCACCACGAGCACCACGAGGGGTACCCCGAGGTGACGGCCCTCCCTCCTGCCCTCACTTGCCTTTTGCCCCCGTTTTCTCATCTATTCTTTTAAACTTCTATCTTACTATGTGTATGTAAGTCATCTCCCATCCTTTCTAGAAAAAACTTAGGACTCAGTAAAATAGATGACAATTGTTAAAATAAATCAAATTCTACAAGATCAAATGCCCTCTTTCCCTAAAATCTTAATAAACTAAAAAGACTTTTCGGGACCTACTCAAGCAGTATTATTCACTGGAGCATTCTCACACAGCAGTGGGGGGAGGGGGCAGTCCCATGGGGTCATGGGATTTGTTCTGCAAGGGCCTGAGCCTGCTGTAAAATGCCTCCAGGCCAGCAAGCCCCATGACATCAAGTCAGCTGCCCAGGGTGCCTGGCGAGATCGCTACCACCCTCTTCCTCTTTCTCAATGGTAAGACAAACCCAAATAAACTCACTGTCTACACAGAGAAATGCCCCACGGCCTCCTCTGATACCCAAATGCAACATAATCAGTCCACCAGTTAGGCAGGAAACAGGGGAGCCCAGAAAGCCGGCCACAGAGTTAACTTATTTGGCCTATGGCGGATGATTTGAAATATCATAGGAAGGAGAACGGATGAGGATCAGGCATTATGTTATTGAACTTTGACAAGCACCGTGATGCTTTAACCATCATGAGAGAGAGCAGGGCCTTCTCAGCTTCAGTCCTTTTTGTAAACCTTCATGGTTTTGGTCATATCTGTGTACTTATTATCATTTTTACTTCATGTTTGTCTTTGAATCTGCTAGTGATACTTTACTATTATTATTTTTTATCCTCACCCGTTTTTGCATTTATCTTCAGATAGAGCGGGAAGGAGAGAGAGAGAGAGAAACATTGATGTGAGAGAGACACATCAAGTGGTTGCCACCCACATGACCCCAACCAGGGCTGGGGACAAACTGCAACTGAGGTACGTGCCCTTAGCGGGAACCGAACCCGGGTCTCTCTGGTCTGCGGGCCGACGCTCTAACCGCTGAGCCAGACCGGCCAGGGCTGCTAGTGATACTTTAATTTCATCCTAAACAATAGTACCCATGAATTCAGGAATTTGATATGCGAGCTATGTTTTTTTTCTATACATAGAAAAATAATCTACTGTAATCTAGCTATAGAAAAGTCATCAATTGTAAAATAAATATTAGAAACCTACTGAAACAAATTGAAAAATGTGTGCATGTGCCTTCTAAAGACATCTCACATGCCCGCGGCGGTAGGCGTGCTGCCTTCCGGTACTCACCAGAGGAACTGGATCCTGCGTCTCACAGGGCTGCCCAGGAAAGTGTTGGCTACAGTGGGATTTGGGGAATTAGAGAACCTGTCCTCTGAAAGAGTCAGAGGTACATATATTCATTATTGTAGGCTGATACACTGAACACCATAAATGTAATTGACCGCCCAAAGTAATAACATCAGCAAACCCTTGTATATTGATTCCACCTTCTAAATTTGGTAAGGAGACCAGCTGGTTTCTCTTCTGCTTCAAGCATCACTTAGAACTTTTGTTTCAACTTGAATGACGTTTCTTTTGCACTCTGCTCTTCTAAATCTCCTGATTAAATGGGATTAGGGAGCTGTGCTGAGATCAAGTGCTACTGTCACAGGATAAAGAATAACCAATGTACCCAGATCTAGAAAAAAATTAGGTTTTGGAAAGCCAAAATAATCACCAGGGAGGGACTATAACTTGTACACCATTCCTGTTTCTGTTTTGAGGCTGCTTCTGGTGAGACTGAGCCTGTAGAACAAATACGTTGACTAATGCCAATAGTGCGGCGTTTGTAAAGCCCTTTAGAAACAATGCTGGTAGTTGTAATAAGTTCTCGTTACATTTTCTGAGAGTACTTGTTCATTCAGTTTACCAAGCGCCAGTATGAGAAAGTTCTGTTTATAAAATATCAGCAAATGTTGTGGCCTGAGGAAAGACTATATTCCAAAGCGGGCTGGGAGTTTCATTGGGATCCCCTGTGGGACCAGGGATGCTGGTGGAGAGGAGTGGGGGTCCCATCAAGAAGGGGCTGGAGAGAGAATATTTCAGTCTGTTTCACTCTGTGCTAGCCATGAGGGGAGAAGGAGGAGAAAGAGCACTCCTATTGTAGGGGTTTTGCTATGGCACAATTGAGCATGGGAAGGCAAAAGAGGAAAATAAATTTTCTGCAAGGTCAAGGAAGAGAAAGCTTGCTTATCAGCAATAGAACAAGGTTGGAAAGTGTTATTCGGTATTAACTTGAGATTTGAACAATGTTAAAGCTAAGTTCTAGGACTTCAAAACTGAGGCTAGCCCAGAGAGGTTTGTAAAGTGTCTTAAAAACTCAGCATCAGAAGCAGATAGGACCTACGACACACTTCTGAGAGATGCTGCACTCAGCCAGAAGGGCTGACTCACTGCTTCTGGGTGATGGGTTGTCAGGTAAGCAAATTGTGGGACCGGTGAGGCCATTCACCACAAAGCCAGGGGACGAAGACAAGGGCTGAGAAGTCAGGCATTGGCTTTGGGGTACTATCACCTCTTTGGGGATGGAAGTTATGGGTTGTGTTAGTAGCTTTCTCTGTGGCTCGGGTTATAGCAGCCCTTAGACAATAGCAAAAAAAAAGGAAATTTAAAATTTCAACTTTTTTTTAAAACCAGTTTTTTTGCACTGTTATAGTGAAAACAGAGGCTATGAGGCAGAACAGACTAAGACAAAGGTGACCCCACACCCAGGAGACCCAGAGAAATTATAAGACAAGTGGGTCTTCCATAGACATTTGAAGTCCCTCCCCACCCCCAATTTTAGGAGAAGCTTCTTCTTGATAGGTAGACTACATTTGGTGAACAGATAATGAAGAAAAAGTCTAGACATTGCAGCCTTGAGTCCCCTCCCCACTCCTCTTCCTCAAAGCAGTCACAGGAATGTACAATGTGACATGGTGGTGTGTAACGGGAAGCTTCTTCAAAGCACAATTCAGCAGTCATGTGCTTACTAGGCTGGTGAAGAAAGAACTGTGTATGTGGGCGAGCAAGGTCCAAGAAAGTGCATCCTGACATGATTTGTCTTAGTAAAAGAAAAACCTAAATGTCCATCATCAAAGGAGACGTTACATAAAGTATGATACATTCACACAATGGAATACTATATAGCTGTTAAAAAGGAGTTAGTTCTTTGGGTCAGTTTGGTCAGGATATCAGAAGAGACTTCGTGTATTTCATGACTGATCCAGGATGGGATTACAGCTGATCAGGGCCAGTGAGAGGCTGTGAGAAATGCTACCACAAATAAGGCTATGTAGTTTTGTTCAGGTCTCCTTTTCCCGAATGCAATAGTTCCTCATATACAGGGGTGGGGAAAAGTAGGTTAATAATAATAATACAATAATTAATAAATAATAATACAAGAATAAACTCTTGCATACTCATAACTGTAAACCTACTTTTGCCAACCCCTGGGTATTCAAATACCTGGTGAATCTTGTTAAAATGCAGACTCTAAATCAGTAGGTTTGAAATGGAGCCTGAGAGTCTGCATTTGTATTAAGCTCTCAGGTGGTGTTGATGCTGCTGGTCCTCGGACCACACATTGAGGAGCAAGGGTTTTGCAGAGGAATGGATCTGCTAGGTTGTAAGGAGATGCATCTTTGACATTACTAGATATTACCAAATTGCTCTCTGAAGTGCTTGCACCTACCCACGTGCCTACCAACAGCTCACAAGTCTCTACAACCTCAACATTGCATCTTCAATGTCTATTATTGTCAGGCTATTTTTTGCCAATTTGATGGCATGAAGTGGTATCTTGTTCTATTAATTTACTTTTCATAAATATGACTGAAATTGGACCTCTTGAGTGTCTTCTTCAGTAATAATTCTCAACATAACTAATATTTTGGGCAAATAAAATGTCTTCATTCATCGGTTTCATTGTTTAAAGCATCCTTCTTAAAAGATTCTCTCATATCTGCATGGCTTTCTAATTGTTTCTTTTTTAAAGTGCTGGAAATAAAAGTGACAAGGCAGAACTGAAAGAATGAAACTAGAAGGGAGCAAAGAGAAGCAGCTACTGTCAAGCCAACTGGAAGAATGTCTTAGTCTTGTTTATGCAATCTTCCTGGCTGAGAGGAAGGGAAAATGAGCTGGAATCTTAGGGAGGGAGGGATAAGAGGTCTGTATATTTTTTGAGTACTTCATTTATCTTGATTCTTAGGGGAATGAATTTTACTTAAGTAAATAATTCTGTCCAAATTTAGCCTTTGCCATCTAAAATGATTCCACCCCACAAATTACATGCCTATAGGGAAATATGGGAGATACATGTATTGTAATGGTAGTACATGTGTATTGTAGAAAGTGCTGATAAGTAAAAACAAAAAACCCAAAACCTATAATCTATTTCTATTTTTTAAAAAATCCTCATCCGAGGTTATTTTTCCAAATATCTTCAGAAAGAGTGTGTGTGTGTGTGGAGGGACATCGATGTGAGAGATACACATCAATTGGTTGCCTCCTGCATGACCCTGACCAGGGCTGGGGATGAACCACAACCGAGGTACATGCCCTTGGCTGGAATCGAACACACAACTCTTTGGTCTGTGGGCTAATGCTCCAACCACTGAGCCAAACCGGCCAGGGCTATGATATATTTCTAATACAGCATGGTAGTTAAAAGCATGGGCTTCTATATTTTGGTTTTCTCACTTAGAAATGAGGATCGTGATAATAGCACCTCAATCATAGGGTTGTGAGGATTAAATTAGTAGTAGATGTAAAGTAAGTACTTAGGACATTGTCTGACACATAGCAAAAGCTCATTAACACTAGAGCTATTAGATGTGATATATCAGCAAGATGTTAGAACAGGAAACCCTCAACCCTCGTTTTCCCATGAACACTTGGATTTAACAGCAATATACAGACAAATTGCCTATGTGAAAAATCTAGAACCCAGTTAAGATGTTCCTGTACTCCAGGCAAGTGCAAATCCAACCACATCATAGACTGGTGGGAAAATTTGTCTCTTTCCAGAGCCCCTGCCCTGGCACATTATGGTGCAATTGTAGGGAAACACCCAATCCCTGTCTTCTCCCTGGGGATGAAAGGAATGCAATGTACACCCAACATTCTGACTTTTAGGTAGACTGCTCAAGGGACGAGTTTTTAATCTTGCCTGAATCCAAGCACTGACTAGGAGCCAGGTTGGGAGCTTGGCCTCTGAGAAAAAAAGTGATCAACATGCACCAAAATTTGCAGTATCACAGACAGACACTAGGTGACTCTCCAGTACCACGGCACACTATAGCACCAGAGAGGCCACAGTATCCCAGACAGACATCAGGGGGAGCTCCAGAGTAGAAATGGGCAAATCTATTGATTAGGATATTCCACACAAGCCCAGAGAGGAGAGGTGGCCAGAATAGGTTTGAGAGGTCTCCAGAATCTCCATTAGGGCTGAATGGAGAATGTGCTCCCTGTATGAAACAGGACTGCAAAGTAGGGGGAGAGGGCTGATTTTTCAAATGCCAAAATCCCAATAGAAGATAACAAGACATACAAAGAAATAAGAAAACATGGTCCATTTAAAGGAACAAATTAAATCTCCTGAAACTGGCCCAAAAGAAACAGACATATTGGGTTCGTGCAAAACAAAAACAAACCCCCAAAAACGACAATAACAAAAAAACAGACATATGAGTTACCAGATAAAGAATTTTAAAAAAGGGCCCTGGCCAGTTTGGCTCAGCGATTGGAGCTTCGGCCTGTGGACCAGAGAATCCCAGGTTCAGTTCCCGCTACGGGCACGTACCAAAAAAAACCAAAAGAATTTAAAAAAGAGAGTACAGATAAACAACTAAACAAAATCAGGAAACAAAATACATGATCAAAATGAGAATATAAACAAAGAGATAGAAACTATAAAGAATCAAACAGAAACTCTGGAAAATGAAAACAATAACTGAACAAAAATGTTCACTGGAAACCTGACTAGGCAGAAGAAAGATTCAGTGAACTGAAAGACAGGACTTTCAAGTTACTAAGGCAGAGGAGAAAAAAGGAAAATGATTGACTAAAAATGAAGAGAGCTAAGGGATTTATGGGACATCATCAAGCTGAAATATCTATATCTATATCTATATCTATCTATCTATCTATATATATATATATTCACACACACACACGAAGGAGGAGGAAGAGGAGGAAGAGGGGGAGGAGAAGGGAGTGGTGGGGGAAGAGGAAAGAAATGGATATACAGATTCATGAAACTCAAAAAACTGAGGATACATTTATAATCCAGCAATCTCACTTCTGAGTACATGTGCAAAATAATTCAAAGCAGGATCCCAAAAAGATATCTGCACACTCAAGTTCATCACAGTATTATTTACAGTAGCCAAGAGGTCGAAGCCATTCAAATTCCATCCACAGATGAATGGATAAGAAAATGTGGTGTATACACACAATGGAATATTATACAACCTTAAAAAGGAAATCTTATTACATTCTATCACATGGATGAACCTTGAGGACATTATAAGTGAAATATGCCAGTCACAAAATGACAATTACTGTATAATTATTCTCTTATGAGGTATCTAAAATAGTCAAAATCATAGAAACAGAAAGTAAAAATGGTTACTAGGGGTTGGGGGGAAGAGGAAGAGAGAATTAATGTTTAGGGGTATAGAGTTTCAGTGTGGCAAGAAGAAATAATTCTAGAGACCTGTTACACAACAATGTGAATGTTGTGCATGTTACTTAACACTGCTGAATTACACACTTAAAAATGGTGAAGATGGTAGATTTAATGTTATTTTTTTTACCACAATTAAAAATAAATAAATCTGAGCTATTAACTTTTAGCCCCTCCCCCCATGAATATATACTTTCTCCCAAATTGGACAACATTATACATGCTACTTGATAACAGGCTTTGGCCCATTGACTACAGGATAAAAGCCTTTCCAAGTTATTCCTTTTCCTTTTAGGTCATTTAGAAAGACTGTTAAGTATTCCAAGATATGAATCTACATAATTAACCAATTTCCTGTATAACTAAATCCTGTTATACCTTTGAAATAGTTTTAACATCAGCTTGTTTTATCTCTCCCATTCTAATCGCTTTCAGCTGTTACACTTCTCCCTCAATCTGTGACCAATCAAGATAATTAAATCAGTTTACTTGTAATACAACCTTATTTGCAGTTCTGTCACTTGCCCTGAGTCCTAGGTGAAAGGGACAGCTGTTGCAGCGGTGTGAAGGGAGGCTATTTTTGCTTATTTTGGGGTATACCTTTCAGTTAGATCACCTCTCCTAGAACTGGTTCTTGCTTCAGTGAATAAATCCTGATGGTGGCACATGCTCTTGTTGCCTTTTCCCTTCTCTCCCTCAGGCTCTTTTTTTCTTTATTGATGAGAGAGAGAGAGAGAGGAAATTAGAGGGAGAGAGAAAAACATTGATGAGAGAGCCCTGGCTGGTTTGGCTCAGCAGTTAGAGCGTTGGCCTGTGGTCCAGAAAGACCTGAATTCGGTTCCCACTAAGGGCACGTACCTCGGTTGCGGTTTGTCCCTGGCCCTGGTTGGGTCATGTGGGTGGCAGCCACTCAATGTGTCCCTTTCACGTTGATGTTTCTCTCTCTCTCTCTCTCCTTCCTCCCCTCCCTCCCTCCCATTCTATCAGAACAAAAAATGGAAAAATGTCTTCGGGTGAGGATAAAAAAAAGATAAAAATAAAAAATAAAAAAAATCGATGAAAGAGAACATTGATTGGCTGCCTCCTGCACACCTCCCATTGGGGATCAGGCCCATGGCCTGGGCATGTGCCCTGACTGGGTCGACGCTCAACCACTGAGCCATACTGGCTGGGCTCTCTCTCAGGGTCTTGACTGAATCTACCTGTATGCCTGGCCACCACCTCATTGCTACCTGTTTTTGATTTCTGAAGTCCTGCTGCCCCTTAGTCTGGGCTTAGGAGTTCCTAGCCTTCTCGGACTCCTGATGCCAATATGCATGCACACTGCTGGCTTCCACTTTGTGGACATTTTGCTTTAGCTTCTCACACTCTTAAGTAACCCATAGCACTTATTTGTGCTTTCTGACAACTGCACTATTTGACAACTTTGGATCTCATTAATAAGTTCACCACATTTTTGTGTGTGTGAACACAGAAAACAGCCTTCAATAATTAAATCAAAACAAAACTCCCAAAACACATATTAACTAAGCAGCCTAAATGTAGCCAGGTAGGCTCGTATTTCCCAAACTTGCCTGAAGAATCTCATGGAATACTTCGTTAAAAAACACATTTCCAGGCCGAAGCCAATGGACATATTATTTAACAGTATCCACATGATAATTATAACCAGGAAAATTTAGAAACACTGGGCCCTTACCTCCATCCTCAGAGCTTCCAGGACTCTGGGAAGTTCAGTTAGGACCCAAGGGAGACTGATAAACTTGTAACCAATCTATGGTAATGTAGCATTCATTCCACCAGGGGAAGAAAATTCTAGGAGTCAGCTGCAAGTTGGAATAAACATTGGAAAGTCTTTAGAGCTTGAGACCAAAGCAGGGATTTATGGTCTACCATCTCTACACGAAAGGTGGTTTCAAATCTATACTCCTTGGGTAAGGATCTATCCCAAATTCCGGGGTTCTAGAACTGTTGGTTAGAGCCATACAGTTCTTCAAAACGTGCAACAGAGAGTCTGGATCCTCTGAGGTCTATAATCCTTTGCTTATATTAAAATCACTTGGAGGGCATATCTTTTAATAGGTAAGGTTTTATTTTCACTTAAAAAAAATCAGCTCAAACTTACGCGCAGCAGGGTCGCGGCTGTGGCGGACAGAAGCAGCTGGGGCCGAGGCAGGCGGGAGGTGCAGCCATGCCTCGGTATTACGAGGACAAGCCGGAGGCGTGGAGGAGGACCTGGGCACATGTCTGTTGCAGTCCGACCATGTGCTCCAGGAAGGAAAATCCCCTCGGCAATCTCTAAAGGAAGGAAACTGCAAAGCTTTGAAATACTCATTTTTTGAATGTAAAAGATCAATGTTGGATGCCAGATCAAGATTCAGAGGAAGAAAAGGATATTGATAAGTATTATGTTGGAAGCAAGATGAATACAACAAAGGATTTCCTCTGGTCATTAAAACAGAAACCAAAATAGGAAACATACTTTTTTCTTACACCTGTTTGGTCGAACCATGGGACCCTGGAAGAGAATGAATGAGTTCTGTTTTTGAATATGTATAAAGTAAATGATTTTCTTGCTCTAAATTATTTTTAGAAGAAAATTTTAGTTGACTAGTGGGGAGCATAATAAATGTATTTTAATAATTGTTCTAAAGCACAGATTGTTCTTTTCAAACATGATTCCTTAACCAAATGACACTTTGTACATCCTTTATGAATATTCTGAAAACCACTGATGGGACTGTTAAAATCCGTAACATGGAGCTTGGGGAGAAAAAGTCTTTTGGGGAAGTTTAGAATAAAACTTGTGTCCAGTTTGTCCTATTTAGTTCTAAAATAAACTGTGTTTGATTATTTGAAGAAAAAAATCAGCTCAACGCTAGATCTTTGTTAGGTAACTGTTCTTGCAATGCTAGCTGTGTCATTTTTGAGGCTTGAGAAAGGAGCACAGAGCTCTGATATGTGCCTCAACTCATGCCAGGTCTTTGGTTTCTTGGATCAACTGTATGTAAGATCTGAAGATGTTATCCCTCAATCTGAGGACAACGGGAGACCCAAGCATGTGAGAATGCTAATATAAGCTCGAGAGAGAGCTAGAATCCTGACCCCTCTACATACACTATTTATTCACATGATCACAATTTCTATTCCTCTTACAATCCAACCATTTGATGGGATAATGTAAGGAGTAAGTAGAATTATATAAAAATTAGACTAAGATAAAATTAGCCTAAAATTGCTGAAGAAAACTCAAATGGTATTCCATGAGATAGCCAAAATTGAGGGGGGAACAAAATTATGAGGCAAAAATGCCTATGTCCTAAAAATAAAAGTTTTCACTCTTTAAAAGCTGTTATTTCTCTTTAAGAGAATCTTCTTTTGCATGAAGGAAAGTCATGCTACTGATGTTTATTCAGTAAGTAGGCTAAATATTTAAGCATTTCCCCCCTAATGGCTCTACAAGGTATCTCCTTCTTAAAATCTTCAAAGGTAAAACTTTAAAGGTTAAGATAGTGAAATGATGTAGAATGAGAAAAGTACTTTATTCAGCACACACTGACAGTTTTTTCAGTTCCATTCATAATTAGAGTAAAACAAAATCTCTTGCTGAATATTATGTTTTATTAAATAGTTAAGCTCAAGAAAAATATGTTCCATTTCAAACCCCTAGAGTTGTCATTGAAAGCTATATATTCCTTATAAATAAATATGTATATACATACATGTGTGTATCTACTCTTTTATAGAACCACTCAAAACAATTTAAAAGTCATTCTTTTCTGTGTTTAAAATTGTCCTTTCAAATATTCAGAAGTTCCATGGGCGGTGGCTTCAGTGGAATTTTCCCCAGAGTAAATGTCTTGGACTGAAACTGCTCCAGTTCTTCTGCTGTTAGTTGATGCTTGGGTGTGAATAATTCATTACCTGCTGTCATGCTGCCATTTGAGACGGAGGCAGAAGTGGATGCGCTGCTACTTCCACAAGTGTCGCCAAATGACTTGGAGAAAGGAGTGTGAGGATGTGGGCCTGGACTACCGAAGCTGGCCCCAGAACTGCTGCTTCCAAAGGCTGGGGCCACCGGAGCTCCAACAGGGCCTGCTGCCGCGGGAGCCGGGAATCCCGAAAACCCGGCTGAGCCAAATCCTGAAGTTGCAGGGGCTTTAAATGAAAATGAAGCGGCAGATGTGACTTGGGGTTTCCCAAATCCAGGAGCTGGAGTAGAAGCAGTGACAGAAGGACTGGTAGAGGAAACAGCTCCAAATACTGGAGTATTCCCGAATCCAGAAGGGCTTGTGGAAGAGGCAGGAGCAAAACCAGAGCTTGTTTTAAAACTAAAATTTTGAACGTTATCATTCCTGCTGTTATTTACTGGGAAACCTACAAATAAACCAGAAAAAGAAAAAAAAAAATCTATTATAATCAGAAAATGTAGCCATGTTACCACCCAACCTCTTCCCATTTCTCCCTTATTCCTGCCATGCTTGGATGTTGTGAAGAAAGATTACTGGAAGGGAGAAGAGAAAAGTAAAAATGAGAAGTAGAACAAACCCACTGAACCCCGCTGTTCTGTCTTTCTGCGACAATGATCTCATTTGCACTGCGATTTACTCAAGGAGGCAGCATCCAGAGCCCTCAGGGATTACTGAGTGCACTTTCGCTTTCAGCTTGCCCCACTCCCATTCACTAGAGCTGTTGCTTGAGGATGATACTATGCTGTTATACAAGTGACAAGGCAGGCCTCAGGGGTGCTGCTACCGTAAACTATGAACGTCTTGAAAAAAACCATTCCTAAAATATACTTCTAAAGCCTGCGTGAGCCACAGGGTCTTTCAAAGACCAATCCAGCCCATTCTGGCCCCCTTTCACTAATGCTTGATGAGCCAAACTCTTATGGAAGGTGGTAACATTTGCAAGGATAAGTTAAAATGGTACTTAACATACCTTCAGGCTTTATGATTTGAAACCTATAAAGTCCTATTTTCCAAAATCAGTGCCATCCTGCATTTATCACTTACCTGGTGACCCAAATGTTACTGTTTGCCTGCTGCCAAATCCAAATGTAGGTGCTGCTTGATTTATTCCATCTTTTACATCAAAGAGCTATAAAAAAAGGACAAATAATAAAGTATTTGATAAATAATTCTCAAGTACCTTTTCTATATATGTTAGAGCCAAATTTAATTTTTAAAATATGCACTTAAAAATGTAAAGTTAAATGTTTAACATAGAAAAATGCCCACAATATGAATATGTATAGAAAAAAATAAACCAACCTAAAAAATGAAGAGTAATTGGATGATGAATTGTGGTTTTACTTTTATTTATGCTTTTAAATATTTTCTAAATTTCTTCAAAAAACACAGATTAAAATCAGAAAAATACTTAAAAAATTTTTTTTGATTAATTTATTTTTGTTACAGATGTTTCTCCTTTTTTTCCCCATTGACACCCTCCTCTCCATCCCCCCCAACCCATACCTGGCTTTGTTGTGTGTCCATCGGTTATGCGTACATGCATATAAGTTCTGTGGTTTATCTCTTCCCTCCCCCCACCACCGCCTCTTCTGAGGGTTGTTAGTCTGTACCCTACTTCCACATCTCTGGGTCTACCCAATTCCTCAGACTGTTATGTTCATTATATTCCACAGATAAGTGAGATCATGTGATATTTGTCTCTCTGCTTGGCTTGTTTCACTGAGGATAATACTTTCCAGGACCCTACATGTCGTCTCAAAGGATAAGAGATCTTTCTTTCTTAAAGCTGCATAGTACTCCATTGGGTATATGTACCACAACTTTTTTATCCATTCGTCTACTGATGGACACTTGAGCTGTTCCCAGATCGTAGCTATTGTAAATAGTGCTGCTATAAAAATGGGGGTATATATAGTCTTTCTGATTGGTGTTTCAGGCTTCTTAGGGTGGAAAAATACTTTTTAATAATACATTTCATTGTATATAGGCTGATCTGCATTTCTCAAGAAACCTAGATATTAGGTATGGGACCTTTAGAGGGCACTCAGTTTACTTACTCTAGTACTTGAACTGAAGTTCATTCACAATGACACTATTAAAACTTACCACTGAAACCTATTAAACACTTCCCACTGCCCGCAAATACTTTATGCTCTTGCTATTTCCTGCTCTAGAAATGTCTTTCGTCTCTGCTTACTGAAATCTTAATCTCTCTTTCAAGAAACTTTTTACTTACCCCTTCCCAAAAAGCCTGTCATTTCCTAATGAACCCAACAGATATGATTTCTCTCATTAGGAAGCCCCAATAGCATATTTAAAAAATAAACTTTATTAAGGTATAATTTACATACAATAAAATGCATCCATTTTATGTCTATATATCAAATATATGTATATATAAACTTCAATGAGTTTTGACAAGCTTATAACCACCACCACTATCAAGATTTAGAACATTTCCATCACCCCTAGAAGTTTCCTTGTGTCCCTTTCAATCCTCTCCCAACTCCTGGCCCCAAGAAACCACCCATCTGCTTTCTATCACTATAGATGAGGTTTGTCTTTTCTGGAATTTCATATGAATGGAATCATTAGTATGTACTCTTTTTTTTTGGGTCTAGCTTCTCTCCCTTACTGTGATATTCATTAACAGGTAAATGAATTAACAAATTATACTCATACAACAGATTAAAAGAATAAAGAATGAATTACTGATACATGCTAAGCCATTGTGAGTGGACTGTCCAAGACCCTCTCCTACAGAGGAGCTCTAGAAAGCTGGCAGAAAGCAGGAAACTTCCAACCCTGAAGGAAGTTCTGTAATTCTTCGGACTCAGTTGTCCCTTCTACATCAGCTCTCAGAACGGTAGGTGGACTACCTCTCACCCATGGATAAAATGCTTTCAAGAAGTCCTACTACATTCAAATGGCATTATAATAACTGAAAGGTGGAAGAAATTAGCTTGCACAAGAGTCTAGTTATTTAGGACGCACAGAGTTAAGAAAGGATGAGGTGTTGGGACTGTCATACAGTCATTCACTAAGTTTAGGCAGCTACTACTCTCATATTGTTTTTCAGAAAGTAGAAACACAAACCACCTGGAAAACTGGAAATATTAAATTCTAAAGATAAATATTTCATTTTAAAATAAGGTTCTTAAGCCGTGGCTGGGTAGCTCAGTTGGTTAGAGCATTGTCTCGATACACCAAGGTTGTGGGTTTGATCCCATCAGAGCACATACAAGAATCAACCAACGGCTCTAGCTGATTTGGCTCAGCAGTTAGAGTGTCAGCCTGCAGACCAAAAAGTTGCGGGTTTGATTCCAGTCAAGGGCATGTACCTTGGTTGCTGTTTGTCCCCAGCCCTGGTTGGGTTGTGTGGGAGGCAACTGGGCAATGTGTCCCTCTCACATTAATGTTTCTCTCTCCCTCCCTCCCTCCCACTCTATCTGAAGATAAATGGAAAAATATTCTTGGGTAAGGATTAAAAAAAAAGAATCAATCAATGAATACACAAATAAGTGGGAAAACAAATTGATGTTTCTCTCTTTCTCACTCTCTCTCTGCTTCTCTTTCTCCCTTCCTTTCTATCTCTAAAATCAATAAGTTAAAAAAATTAAAAAGCAAATAAGGCTCCTAAGAACTTTTTATGGGATAGAGAAATCATAACTTTATCGACAGAGGAAATGACTACCCTTCAGTAAGGATAATGTATCATTGGAGACAAGTGGGTATAAAATAACTCCTAAAGGTGTTTCTGCATAAGACAAGGAATATATGGTAAATATCCTTCAGTCACAAAAGTATACATTAGTCTAAATGTGCATTCATATCATTTTTCAAAGCAATTTCTTTTCAAAGGCTGATAACCTGAAATATTGAAATTTATGTAATATTGTCCAATTTCAAAATTAGAACTACCAAAGTTTAAAACTTTACCCTAAAAATAGTTTTTAAAAAGCACAATTAGCCCTGGATGGTATGGTTCAGTGGTTAGAGTGTTGGCTTGGGCACAAAAGGATCTCAATTCTTGGTCAAGGGCACATACCTGGACTGCAGGTACAGTCACTGGCCCTGTTTGGGGTGGGTGTGGGAGGCAACCATTGACGTCTCTCTCACACTGATATTTCTGTCTCCTCCCTCCCTCTCTTCTACTCTTTCTAAAAATTAATGGAATAAATATCCTCTGGTGAGGATTAACCAAAATACTACTATTACTACTAATGTGTGTATTATAATTCTGATAAAGAATTTGAACTTTGCTTTCCAAATCGAAAGTAAAATTCTCTGCAGAAAAGCAATAGATAAAGTTTGCTTCCATGTAGCAAACTCTCCAGTACTCACCAAAGCTATTTTAGTTGATGTATCTAGACTTTTCAGCTCATTTACTCTGTTCCTCCACTGATTTATTAACTGTTGGACAGAATTTAGCTGAAGAGAGAAGAGAGAGAAATAATGAGTCAATATCCAGTGTTTAAATTAATCTCTCAAATGGCAACTTCACGTCTTGGTCAAAATCACAAAAAGTTTATGAAACATTTTTATGGCTCATAACTTGTAAAATTTGCATCGACCAGCCCCTATTTGCCAAAGATATTCTAGCTGCAGTCCCCTCTCCCTGGTCTTCAATTCCTTGTATAACCAGGTTAAGAATCACAAATACCTGGCAGCATAGAGTTAGTTGTATTTGGATGGGAGGCAAGCATGTGTACTAGTTAAAATACATGATCAGCCCTGGCCAGTTTGTTCCGTGGTTAGAGCCTCGGCTTGCTGACCGAAAAATCATGGCTTCGGTTCTTGGTCAAGGGCAAGTATCTGGGTTGCAGCCCCAGTCAGGGTTGTGAGAGGCAGCTGGTCAATGTGTCTCTCTCACATTGATGTTTCTCTCTCTTTCTCCCCCCCCCCCCCCAAATCTATCTAAAATGAATCAATGGAAAAATATCCTCAGGTGAGGTTCAAACAAACAAACAAAAAAACGCATGATCATGACTGTAGACTAAAAAATACAGAGTTTATGTCATTTCACTTAGCACCAAACTTATTCAGGCCCAGCTTTTTTATTTTTTGATATTTGATATTTAAGAATATTAATCTATATAACAGACTGCTTTATTTCACTTTACCTTTCTATCATTCATCACAGTGTCGGCACCTAAGAGATGCTCTATAAATGTCTGTCAAATGATGAAAGGGTGTGATTTCTGGGACTGGTTGTTGGATAACTTGTAATAAAATAATGACATTCCTAGTTACCACAGTCAATATATTATCACCATTTTAGATAACCAATCAATTTCAAAGGAAGTAATTTAGAAAATAAAAATAGCCTTTTCTTGCCCTGCCCAGTTTGGCTCAGCGGTTGAAGCACTGGCCTGAAAACCAGAGAGTCCCAGGTCCGGTTCCCGCTAGGGGCACATACCAAAAACAAAAAACAAAACAAACAAACAAACAAACAAAAATAGCCTTTTCTCAAAAAAAAAAAAATGTAGACCTCACCCACGTTGTCAAGCAAGCCTTGACTACAAACAGAAAAGACAGTAATTAACAGCTAATCTGTTACTGAGGTAGATGAATAGGAAACAAACTTACATAACTCTGTAAGTTATTGCTGGTTAAGAAGTTATGGTATTCAAGCCTCAACTCCTCTGGTGAAATGTCTGTAAAACCTGAAGTGAGGAATCAATTGGAATCTTTAAAACAAATGCCAATACTTTTGACAGGATAGTAAATCTAGAGGTGCTAAACAAGGAAATATGCTAATGTTGATCATTAAATTTTTTTCATAACTATAAGGAAGAAAAAAAAAAAACCCTACTCTTTCATGTTTAACAAAGTATAAAATTAGAATAAATGTAGTTGGTTATTTGATCTTTGAAGGGAGAATTTTTTTCTAAAGATAAACAGAAAGAAAGGAATAACAAAAAGAAGAAAAAAAGAAAGTTGACTAATATACATTTAAACTTCTATCTAAAAAATATTCTGCATATCAGAAACTATAATAAGCAAAATTAAAAGACAAATGATAAGCTGAGAAAGCTATAATTGTAACATGTCAGTAGAATACTTTTAACATACAAATAGTTCTTACAAATCAATAAGAAAAATAAGTTAATATGAGCAAATATAATAAACAGGTAATTCACAAAAATTCAAATAGCCAGTAAATAAATGAAATTAAAAAGTTCAATTGAACCCTGGCTGGTTTGGCTCAGCGGTTAGAGTGTTGGCCTACAGACCTGAGAGTCCCAGGTTTGGTTCCTGCTAAGGGCACGTACCTAGGTTGCAATTTATCCCTGGTCCGGGTTGGGGTCGTGTGGGTGGCAGCCAGTTGATGTGTCTGTGGCACCCCTGCCAGTGTGGCTCAGTTGGTTGAGCATCGACCCATGCATCAAGAGGTCACCAGTTCGACTCCCGGCCAGGACACATGCCCAGATTGTGGGCCTTACCCTCAGTGTGGGGCATGTGGGAGGCAGCCAATCGATGTTCTCTCTCATCAATGTTTCTCTCTCTCCCTTTCACTTCCTCTCTCTCTAAAAATCAATAAAGGAAAAACAAATAAAAAAATAAATAAAAAAAATAAAACACAAAAGAATGTGGTGAAGTGGACCTTCTCCTAAAATGCCAAAAACAGAATTTAAAATGTACAACTTTTCTGGGAGAAAAATTGTCAATAAGCATCAATTGCCCTAGAAATGTTCACACCTTCTGACCTTAATAGTATTTCTAAGATTTAACCTCAGGAAATAATTAGATGCATTCAATCTGTTGCAATATATTGCCTGGTAGCAGTGTATGAACAAAACTTGTTCTTGAACAAACATGTAGTTAGGAAAGGATGACTTTAATGGCTGTTTAAGATAATTGTGAATATTATTCTTTGATATTACACCAAACCTTGACAGGTGGTAGTTTCTAAAAGGTTAGCTGCAATATATCTAAAACATTTTGTACTATTATATTAAATCCACTGGTTTATCTTGAACTTAAAATGAATTATTCAGTCATGTATAATTTTACTTTATTTTTTGTAAATTTATTTTTATTGATGAATGTATTACAGATGTTCCTCCCTTTCCCCCTATTTACCCCCTCCTCACTGCTCCTGCCCCCTCCTGCCTTTCCTCACACTATTGTCTATGTCCATTGGTTATGCATATATGCATAGAAGGTCTTTGGTTTATCTCTTCCCATCGTCCCTCCCCTTCCCTTTGAGATTCATCAGTCTGACAACCAATTTGCACTTCTTAATTCCTTTATCTTCTTCACCCATTCCCTGAACCCCCCTCCCATCTGGCAACCAACAAAATGTTCTGTGTATCTATGAGTCTGTTTCTGTTCTGCTTGTTCATTTGTTTGTAGATTCAATTGTCGATAGATACATATTTATTGCCATTTTATTGCTCATATTTTGATCTGTTTTCTTCAAAAAGTCCCTTCAACATTTCATATAATACTGGTTTGGTGGTGATGAACCCCTTTAGCTTTTTCTTGCCTGGGAAACTCTTTATATGTCCATCAATTCTAAATGACAGCTTTGCAGGATAGAGTAATCTTGGTTGTAGGTTCTTGCTTTTCATCACTCTGAATATTTCTTGCCACTCCCTTCTGGCCTACAAAGTTTCTTTTCAGAAATCAACTGACAGTCTAATGGGAGCTCCCTTGTAGGTAACTAACTGCTTTTCTCTTGCCGCTTTTAAGATTCTCTGTCTTGAACCTTTTGCATTTTTTTTTTTTATCCTTACCCGAGGACATTTTTCCGCTTTTTGTTCAGATAGAGTGGGAGAAGGGGAGAGAGAGAGAGAGAGAGAGAAAGAGAGAGACTGATGCGAAAGGGACACATTGAGTGGCTGCCACCCACATGACCCAACCAAGGCCGGGGACAAACTGCAACCAAGGTACATGCCCCTAGCAGGAAACAAACCCAGGTCTCTCCGGACTGCAGTCTGACGCTCTAACCAATGAGCCAAACCGGCCAGGGCGAACCTTTTGCATTTTGATTATGATGTGTCTTTGTGTGGGCCTCTTGGGATTCATCTTGTTTGGGACTCTCTGTGCGTCCTGGACTTGTATGTCTGTTTCCTTCACCAAGTTAGGGAAGTCTTCTGTCATTATTTTTTCAAATAGGTTTTCAATTTCTAGCTCTCTCTCTTGTCCTTCTGGCACTCCCATGATGCGAATGCTGGTATGCTTGAAGTTGTCCCAGAGGCTCCTTACACTATCCTTATTTTTTGGGATTCTTTTTTCTTTTTGTTGTTCTGATTGGGTGTTTTTTGCTTCCTTATATTCCATAACAATGGTTTGCTTCTTGGCTTTACCTACTCTACTGTAAATTATTCTTTAAAGAATCTCTATAAATTATTCTTTATTTCAGTTAGTGCCTCCTTCATTCTGACTGGTCCTTTTTTATGCTCTTGAGGCCCTCACTAAGTTCACTGAGCATCCTTATAAGCAGTGTTTTGAACTCTGCATCTGTTAGATTACTTATCTCCATTTTGTTTAGTTCTTTTCCTGGAGTTTTGTTCTGTTCTTTCATTTGCGGCATGTTTCTTTGTCTCCTCATTTGGCTGCCTCCCTGTTTGTTTCTACGTATTAGGTAGATTGCTATGTCTTCTGGGCTTCCTAGGGTAGCCTATAGTAGTAGGTGTCCCATAGGGTCCAGAGGCACAGCCTTCCTGGTCACCCATCTGGGCCCTCAAGGTGCACCCTTTGTGTGGACTTTACACCCTTCTGTTGTAATTGAGTCTTGATTGCTGTTGACACGTGAATGGGAGGGTTTTACTCAGGCTGATCAACTGCAAGGACTGGCTGTGCCCACTAGCCACTAACTTCTGACTACCTTGGAGGATCAGCTGTGCAGGGGTCCACCACACAGAGCACGACTTACTTTAGCAGGGCTCTGGTACCCACTGAGTCCATTCCTTGAGTGTGTCACTTGTGGAGGTGGTTGGGTGGTGGTGTTTCGCTGTGTTCTGAAGCTGTCCACTGGGTGTGCTGGCTCTGGGGCAAGGTCAGCCATAGCCTGTATTCTACCCAGGCCACTAGGCATAAACTACAAAGTGGTCTGCAGATGGCTGCTTCTTATGCTGGGCTTGGAGGTGCCCAGGCAAAGCCAAGTTGTGAACCAAGACAGGCTGCTCCTAGTGCTGGGCCTGGGGCCACTTAGTGAGCAGTATTGCTGAGGCCAGATGCTGCTTTTTTTTAGAGCATTTAGGAAAATCTGAAACAGGAGCCAAGACAGGCCAATCCTATGGTAAAGCCACTGGGAACAGCTTGGGTGGGCCTGAAAGCTGGGTGGGGCATGGCCTCAGGCAATCAGGGAATCATCAGGGTGGGGCAGTGTGAGCCAGGTTTCTAGAGTCCCAGATATGGCACCTGTTTGCTGGCCTCCTGGGGGGAGAGCTCACCAAAGGAACAATGATCTCCACCAGCACATCTGTCCAGGAGAAAGCTGCTTCTCCAATCCTTGCCCCATGCCAAACAACTCAGTTCTTTCCCATGTCTCTGGTGCCTTTCGAGCAGCCTCCCCTACACTGGAGCTGAGAGGGGAGCAAGTCCGAGTAAGTCCGTGCACAGGCCCTTTAAGAGGAGCTGCCTGGGACTCCAGCAGCCTCAGCTTCCCTCAGGCTTAGTTCCCACTGGTTCTTACAGCCAGAGTTATGGGGACTTCTCTTCCTGGCACTGGAACCCTGAGCTGGTGGCCTGGTGTGGGATGGGGACCCCTCAGTCCTCAGGGAGGACCTTTGCAGCTGAGGTATCCCTCCTGATTTTAACCACCACACGTGGGTGTGGGACCAGCCTGTCTGCGCCTCCACCCTCCTACCAGTCTCGATGTGGCTTCTTTAATTTTGTTGTAGGACTTCCATTCAGCTTAACTTCATGTAGGGTCTTTTTTTTTTGCCACGTTTAATTTTGTAATATTATAGATTGATACTTTGGAAAATATTGGTTCAATGAGTTATATAGAACTTCGAAACATTGGCAATTATCATTTTTTTTTTTTTTTTCAGTCCTCACCCGAGGACATTTTTTGATATTTTGTTCGGCTAGAGTGGGAGGGAGAGAGAGAGAAAGAAACATCGATGTGAAAGGGACACATCGAGTGGCTGCCACCCACACGACCCAACCAGGGCCGGGGACAAACTGCAACCGAGGTACATGCCCTTAGCGGGAACCGAACCCGGGTCTCTCTGGACCGCAGGCCAACGCTCTAACTGCTGAGCCAAACTGGCCAGGGCAGCAAAGATCATTTTATAATATCAAAATGTTCATATTTGTTAATGTCACTATCTATCTCATCAGAAGAGACTGAGTATCAAGAAGTCATCAAGCTCACATTAGCACAAAACAGTTTTCCTTAATCTATTTTTCACTTGAAAGCTTAAATTTTACCATGGGCAATAAACGCTGTCAGTGTTTCCTCTGAAGTGACAGGCTCCCTTTATTTATTTTTTAAAGAAAATGTCACCAAATACATAAGTCTAAATAATCATAGGTCTCAGTCATTCTTTCAAATAAAAACTGTCCCATGGAAAAAAATTTTTTTGTAGCTAGTTCAACTCACAAGTCAAACGATCACACTAGTGCTTTCCCTCAAGCACACCACCACACTAGGATGTGGCAGAAGCACTTCATGTGCGCTGCCCATTTTGTCACACAGAATAGTAAAATATTTGCACTCAAGAGTTAATAAAACTAACTTTTACCATTTCATCAAGGACATCCTTAAGTAAAAATGACATTAAAAATTTAAATTGACTACTATTATAGTCTGTTAATACAGTTTATTGTCTCTGCCTTAATGTATACTAAGATACAAGGAGATTTACACATCCGTGCTTTTATTTATTTTTTTAAAGCCTCACCTAAGGACATGCTTGGCGGGGGGCGGGGGGAGGAGGGAGAGACATAATTGGTTACCTTCCATACATGCCCCAACCAGGGATTGAACCTGTAATCCAGGTCAGGTATGTGCCCTGACCAGGAATCGAACTGGCAACGTTTTGGTGCACAGGATAATGGTGCAACCAACTGAGCCACTCTGGCCAGGCTGCATCAGTACTTTTGCCCCAACTGTGCAAATGTCAACACAGTAAAAATGGCAATTAATATGTATTATTATGAAAATATCTTTGAATTTATACAGTCCCTACAAGGGTCTCGGGAATAAGGTTGCCAAATTTACAAATAATACTACAGGAGGCCCAGTTAAATTTGAATTTCAGACATACAATAAATACTTCTTTAGTATAAGTATGTCACGAATGTTACATGGGCTATTTATATGCTAAAAATATTATTCTTTATCTAAAATTTAAATTTAATGGGTACCCTATATTTTTTCTGGTACCCCTACATTCCACATTTTGAGAACCATTGCTTTAGGGCATTCATTAAGCATTAGGTTAAATTCTGAACTAATTTAAAAAGATTTAATACTTCTTTATTTTCTTTACAGAAAGAATCACCATTTGAAATTCTCATATTTACTTGCATTTCTTATTGTCTCCCTCTCTCAAGGACATAAGCTTCATAAGCGAGAGATCTTGTCCTTGCTCACCACTGTATCCCCAGCACTTAGAATAGGGCCTGGCACAAAATTCAATAAGAATTTGTTGAATGATTGATTAAATAAATGACTAAGGAATGGTGAGACATGAATTCTCACAGAGAATAAGAAGGTAGAGCTGAGACAGAATAGAGAACTATTCTCAGAGTTCTCAGGGATTGCAGGGGCTCTTATCTGCTGGGTACTTGCTGTTTACTCAATAGGGCAGAAGCCCGGGACCACCCAGAGTGGGTTTAGAGAAGTGTGGTGGTATAGGTTTCAGCCCAGAAAGGGCTTAGAAACTATAGATAATGGGAAGGAAAGGGGTATGTATGTATAGAAATGCTATCCTTATAGCCCAGCTAAAGTTCCTTACCTTTAAACATTATCTCCAGGATAGGTCTTCACATGCTTTATAAAGAAAAGCTATCCTTGCCCTAGCCGATTTTGCTCAGTGGTTAGAGCGTTGGCCTGTGGTCCAGAGAGACCTGGGTTCGGTTCCTGTGAAGGGCATGTACCTCGGTTGCAGTTTGTCTCTGGGCCTGGTTGGGTTGTACAGGAGGCAGCCACTCGATGTGTCCCTTTCACATCGATGTTTCTCTCTCTCTCTTTCCCACTCTATCTGAACAAAAAATGGAAAAATGTCCTCGGGTGAAGATAAAAAAAAGAAAAACTATCCTTGAAAGGAAAGGTAGGGAAGAAAGAGAACACGGAATCAGACAGCCAAGGCCTTAATGGCAGGCAGGGTATGACTCTTCTATTCACTGCTGGCAGCCAAGAGGTTCTAAAGTTGTACCTATAGGGAATCAAGAAAGCAGAGTCTCTGCCTGTGCTTATGGGATTGGAACTATGGTGGGTCCTGATTTTACTGAGAACTACATATCTGAAAAAAACTATACCTTCCAACCTCAATCTCTGAATCATGAAATTCTGCTGGAATACCCAGATACTTTAAACAATGTCCAAACTCTCCTAACAGTAGCTATGTTTGTGGTTATTTCTTTATTTCACATGGTCTTGGTTTTAGAAAATTAAAATTATAAAACATATTTTAAAAACATACAATTTCTCAGTTACCTGAAATACTAGGTTTCTTTTTCATTGGTGAATAAGCAGAGAACATCCACTGCCCTGATGATTCCCAAACCTCCATATCTTTCACAATTTCTTCCCTGACAAAAAAATAAAGAATCTTTTTCATCTGCTTATTAAAATTTATCATTTATAATTTTCAATGACTGAAAATTTAAATTGTAGTAAATATATGATTTTAGACTTTTTCCATTATATTTTCTCAAGTGTTCTTTGAAGCAGCTTAAAGAAATATAAACTGTATTTCATGTTATAGATACCACTATAATACTAAAGAAGTTCATAATTTTGGTTTTCCAGTATACTTAACCATTAACCAATACATTTAACTGAACTACTGTACCATACATATATTAAAGAACTAAAACATAATCAAATACACAATACAACTTTAATCTTTTTTGTTCATTATCATAAACATCATTGATCATTTAACTGGGAAAGACAGAAAGTACCAGGTAATATAGATGTATAGCATTTTAAAAATGGGTAGGACTTTAGAGATCATTTTGTCTAATTCTTACATTTTTCAAAACGGGAAATAGATCCATACCTATACAGTAAATTTGTTGGCACAGTTGTGGATAGATTCGGCTATAAATTAAATCCCTTCCTACCCTGTCTAGAACACTACAATTAATACAATTATAAGATACCATAGACAATCTGTATTAAATTTAGGATTTTTATAACATCAAATACAGGAAGGAGGGATTCATTTGTTTTTTCTTTAAAAAAAAAAAAAAATCAGTAACATATGGTACATGGCTCAAAATGCTTACCACTGGTTCTAATTTAGTTACGGAAAGTAAAAGACTAACAAGTATATTTTTGTCCTGGGAGCCAGGAGCTGAGGAAAGTTACAAATAGCCAGGCACTGTTTTGGCACCCAGTCATAAATTCTACTAAAAATGTTCTCAAGAAATGATAAAGAATTTACTCTACAATGAGGAATAAAATCAATTTGAATGAGGTAAATGAAGTAAAAGTTTTAGAAAGAAAAATATGAGATGCTCTGTGACCTCCAAGATCACAAGTTGCTTTAAATTACCTCATATTTTGTAAAGGTCTCATAATTTACAACAAACGTAAGCAGGACTACCTTAGAAAGATATTCACAATATAGTGTTATCAATATAAAAGTGGGAAAAGCATAATTAACTCTAAGAAGCCTCTGTACAAATATGGAAAGATGACACATTTTTAAGTGAAAATAAAGTCGTAGTTATCTCTGACTAGAATCATGAGTGCTTTTTCTTCTTTTTGCTTATTCTGATTTTTAAAATAATGTATTACTTCTTTTTAAAATATATATTATAGCCCGGCTGGTGTGGCTTAGTGGATTGAGCAATGTCCCATGGACTGAGAGGGCTCAATTCGATTCCTGGTCAGGGCACATGCCCGGGGTTGCAGGCTGGATCCCCAGTAGGGGGCGTGCAGGACAGCTGATTGATGTTTCTCACATTGGTATTTCTATCTCTCTCTCTAAAAATTCAATTAAAAAAAAATATATATATATAAAATAGGTAGCTTTTTAAAAAATAAGCAAATGAATAATAATTTTTCAGAATGCTTTCACTTACAGAAGTTTCTTTTCATCTTTCTGTGCATCAGAGCTAGGTGAAGAAGCAAATGGGTTCTGAGACAATCCAAACCCCCTGTTCCTATTAGTTGAATCTCCAGAATTAAAGGAGCCTAAAGATGACTTTTCTTGCTCTCTGCTACCCCCCCATGGTGTAGATTTGGAGAAACTGGATGGTTGGATAACACTGGAGTATCTCTGGTTGGTGGCATTCCATCCACGTGTGTTACTACCTGAAATAAACAATAAAACAATTTTACTGGAAATTAATCTTTTAAATCTATAAAAATTTAATTATATTTTGTCTTATTACATACATGTGGACATTATGCAAAGATTCAACATTTCCACTCATTTTAAATGACAGAACTCTTCACTTTCGGCTTATCTACTGCCGTTCAGTGTAATATCAACAAATCACATAATAGTCTAATTGCATTTCTGGTTAACAAGACTGAGAAGACTGTAAATCCCTAGAAAAATAATGACATATTACTAAATTCAGTTGACATAGGCTTATTAAGTAAACAATTGCTTGATAGTGGAGTGGATAGAGGACGTATATCTTAAATCATAAGCTCCTTCAGGATAAAAAGCTGTCTTTATCATTCTTTGCTCTCCCACTGGACCCTATATAGTAATAAAGTCTGAAAAATGGGGAATATATTAGAAAGTTTGTTGAATATGAAATATTATATTCATTGTCACCTCTGGACTTGAATAGATGCTTACATCTATTTGACTCAGTCTTCTCTTTAGGAAAACACACGCCCACCTATCTTTCACAGGGAGATTATAAAAATGATTTACATGTGAATAAATTGCATTGAGTTCCTCTATTATGAGCATATTACTAATATTTCATAATTATCAAAATGAGCCAACAGGACTCTATCCTTTCTGTCTCTGTATTTAAAAAAAATCTTACCAGTTAAACTATCTAAATTATTCATCATTTCCTACTTGGGTCCAAGATAATTCATCTTGTTTCTCACTTTCCATTAAATATATTAAAAAGTGGAGTGATGTCCTAGTCAGTTTGGCTCAGTGGTTAGAGCGTCGGCCAGTGGACCGGAGAGTCCCAGGTTCGGTTCCCGCTAAGGCACATACTTTGGTTGCAGTTTGTCCCCAGACCCGGCTGGGGTTGTGTGGGTGGCAACCAGTAGATGTGTCTCTCTCACGTCAATGTTTCTCTCTCTTCCTCCCTTTCTCCCTCCTGTTCTATCTGAAGATAAATGCAAAAAAGTCCTTGGGTGAGGATAAAAAAAAGAGTGGAGTGATGGGAGATATATTCCTTTATGAAAATTCACCTCCCAACTCTAAAACTCCTTAATAAAACCAAAACCAAAGCAAAAGGCAGCAGATTGCTGGACCAGGTCCCTCAAGTAGGGATTAAGGGTATTTTATTTTTCTAAATTCCTTTGGGGAATGATACAATTGAAGAAATTCAATTAATCTTTTGAATATAGCTTTTGGCCTTCATATTTATTAATTCCAAAAGCATTCACTTGTTTCAGATAGCTAAATACACTGTTGACTTTATGAGTTTCATTAAACTTTTTCATCAATCTATCCATTTAATGTTTATTTTCTAATTACTACATTTAGAGTGAGTTTCCACAGAATGTCAAATATTACATTCTGTTGATCACGGAAGTACATTAACATTTATGAGACCCTGACTCCTAATGTTTGGTTTGGGATATTTTATGACACCTGTTGTGGGTAATGCAAAAAGACTGTCTTCAAGAAGAGGGGTCAGGTGTGAAACCACAATGAAACTCAAGGTTGAAAGGTCAGATGAATATACCTAAAAAAGGGTAGGGGATAGTGCATGAGGGGTCAGCATCTGGTAATACCTTTAAGGACTATGTTCTAATTCTAAGAAAATAAAACCTCTTCATCTGACCTTTAAAACCTTGTGTTGTACTATGGTTTCATGTCTGTGATTTTTACATCATCCATAATTGGTTTAATGAAATATTCCAAAATCTTCGGCAATGACTTAGGTACAGGGAGCAGTCAACGTGGTCCTCTACCCGTTCCCTCATAGCCCAGAGTTCTTAATCGAGCATCCCATTCTCCCAATTTTACCCCAAATTTTATGAGCATGTACAACTGTCAGAGGAGTGGCTGTAAGCTTTCATTAGATTTACAAAGGAGTTCGCGACTTCCCCAAAGAGCCCTGACTCTAACCACAGATGTTAGCCTCTCCCTCGGAAAGCAAATTTAGTAAAAAGTATATTCGAGTCAAGGGGGGGGGGGGGGGGGGAGGGGGAAGGAGTACCCAGAAGGGTATAGTGAAGCAAGGATGTATCTGGTTCCACTTATGCCAATTTCCGAACCACTGCCACCCACCGACAGGGCAGTACATCCGATTTAGAACTCATTGTTGGGCTTAGTACCCAGGTCCGCGCCCCTGGCTTCGTCTGCTCTACAAAAACCGACCGAGCGCCCAGTACGCCGGTAAAAACGTCGGAAAGAAACTGCGTGCCGGGCGCTGAGCCGAGCCCCACGCGGGACGCCCGTTTCCCACCGGCTGGACCCCACGTCAGGCCCATCCCAGCCCGGCTAGCGGCGGCGGAGGGCTGAGGACAACGTCACCTGAGTGCTGTTGCTGTCGTCCGCCACCCGCACTCCAGGCGCCGGGATGTTTGTTCCAGCATCGCTCTCCAAAGCGACACCGGCCTTGAAGGAAGAACTGACAGATGGTCATTGCGGGCGCCTCCCCAACGGACCAGTCTCAGTAAGCACCCTCAACCACGGGAGTGCCGAGAGCTACCGAAAGTTCCGTCCCGGCGTTGTGACGTCATCTTCCAGCGCCTCGTCCCGCCCCCAGTGCGACGGGAGGCGTGGATTTTACCCAATAGGAATTGAGAAGAGCGGAGGGCCCCAGGTACTGTGTGTTTAGCCTGGGAAGGCGGAAAGCTTGAACCCGAACGTGGACAAAGAGGCGCCTTGAACCCTTGTGTGGTGCTTCGCGCTGCAAAGGAGGCTGGAGTTCGGAGTGAGAAGAAAGCGAGGCAAGCAAACCCAGAACTTGAGCAAGGCCCGGAGAGGGGGATTAGCTGTGGTTTGAGAGACCGAATGTATTTTCATTTGTAACAGCTGAGAAAGTAAAAGCGTGCCCAGCCATTCATCAGGATGGATAACAGTGTCAGAGAAAGGCAATTGTAACGTTAACAGGAAACAGTGTATCCTTTAAGGACAGACTGCAACTGAAAAGTATAACAGCCCCCATTTTTGGATGAGTACTGTGTTCTTATATATCGAGAAACCTTATTCTTTAAAGTCCACATAGCCCGGCCGGTGTGGCTCCATGGCTGAGTGTCACCCATGCACCAAGAGGTTTCGGGTTCGATTCCCGGTCAGGGCCCATGCCCAGGTTGTGGGCCTGATCCCCAGTGTGTGTGTGGGGAGGGGGGGGAGGCCATGCAGCAGGCGGCCAATTGATGTCCTTTCTCATCGATGTTTCTCTCTCTCCCTCTCCCTACCTCTCTCTCTAAAATCAATAAAAGAAAAAGAAAAGTCAAGTTCACATAAACGTTGCTATTTAAAATTATATCAGTGAGAATGAAATATCCCACTCTAGCCAGAAGCGTCGAAAATACAAAGAAGGAAGCATTCTCGATTTCTACCCAGTGGTTCCTGAGACGAACATCCCATATTCTTTATAGTTTCCAATGAAACATGACCCCACACCCACTTCTCAGTACAGACCTGATGTTGATGCCTTTACACACGGCTGCTTTGCTTTGAGCCTGTCAATACCATTTCGTTTAAATTTTACCTGAAGTCCACCTTCCCCATGAAGCCTACAGCTCTCTTTTGTATGGTGAGACACCCTGCAGTTCCTCTGGTGTTCAGTCTCCTTGGTTGCAAAGAATCAATAAACGTGACTTTGTTGGATTGTAGATTTGTCCCTGGGGGTTTAGGACAGCAATTTTCAACAGGTGTGCCACAAGAATTTTTAAAACATGCAATACCTTACTATTTATTCAGAGGCACTGCCTTCTTTTCCCTTGCCAAATTCCCCTGCAGCATTTTAGTAATTAGTTTATGTGTGCCGTGAGATTAAAAAGATTGAAAATTGCTGTTTTAGGATGATTGACTATTGTACTTGCTCACATACTTTGGATTTTGAGGACAGTGGAATCTACAGGAGCACTGGGAGTCATTGGTGCAACCTAGTTTATCTTTAAAAAAAATCTAGTTTATTTAAAAAATTTTTTATTTATTTTAAAACAAACTTAAGAGCTAGAAATATAGTACAAAGAATGTTTTTTCCCCGAGCCATTTGAGGTTATGTGGCAGACCCGATGCCCCATCACCCAAATACTTACTGTAATTCCTACAAATAAGGACTTCTCCTACTAAATCACAATACAATCAGCAAAACCAGAACATTAATATTGATGCTTTACCACCATCTAATCCTTTGACTCCATTCATATTTTGCCAGATGTCCCAATAATGTCCTTTAAAGGAAAAGAATTCAGCTCAGAATCATTGTTGCCTTACTCATATTTCTTTTTTTAATTTAAATTTTATTTTTCAATTACAGTTTAATATTTTTGTTAGTTTCAGGTATACAGCATAGTGGTTAGACAATACTGTACAAAGTTTTCCCTCCTAATACTTCCTCCTCTATCTGGCACCATGCATGGTTATTACAATATTGACCATATTCCCTATGCTGTACTTTACATCCCCATCACTGTATTATAACTACCAATTTGTACTTCTTAATCTCTTCACCCTTTTAACCCACCTCCCCAATCCCACTCTCCTCTGGTAACCATCAGTCTAGTCTATTCTTAGTATCTACGAGTCTGTTTCCATTTTATGTTTGTTGTGTTCTTTAGATTCCACATATAAGTGAAATTATATGGAATTTGTCTTTGACTTATTTCACTTAGCATAATACCTTCTAAGTCCATTCATATTATCATAAATGGTGAGATTTCATTCTTTTTTTTTTTTTAATCCTCACCTGAAGACATCTTTTCATATTTTGTTCAGATAGAGTGGGAGGGAGAGAGAGAGAAACATTGACATGAAAGGGACACATTGAGTGGTTGCCACTCGCACAACCCAACCAGGGCCGGGCACAAACTGCAACCAAAGTATGTGCCCTTAGTGGGAACTGAACCCGGGTCTCTCCGGACCACAGGCCGATGCTCTAACTGCTGAACCAAACTGGCCAGGGCTCATTCTTTTTTATAGCTGAATATATATATATATAATTTACATCTCCCACCACTTTTTATCCATTCATCTATTAATGGGCAATTGTGTTGTTTCCATATCTTAGCTATTGTACAGAATGCTGCAATGAACATAGGGCTGCATATATTCTTTCAAATTAGTGTTTTGGGTTTATTTGGATGTATACCCAGAAGTGGAATTTCTGGATCATAAGACAGTTCCATTTTTAATTTTCTTGAGGAACCTCCATACTTTTTTCTGTAGTGAGTGCACCAATCTGCATTCCCACCAACAGTGCACGAGGAGGGTTCCTGTTTCTCCACATCCTTGCCAGCACTTGGTATTTGTTGATTCATTGATGACAGCCATTCTGACAGGTGTGAGATGATAGCTCATTATGGTTTTAATTTGCATTTCTCTGGTGATTAGTGACATTTAGCATCTTTTCATATATCTATTGGCCACATGTATTTCCTCTTTGGATAAGTGTCTATTCAGGTCCTCTGCCCATTTTAAAAATTGGATTGTTGCCCTGGCCAGTTTGGCTCAGCGGTTAGAGCGTTGGCCTGTGGTCCAGAGAGACTCGGGTTCGGTTCCTGCTAAGGGTGCATACCTCGGATGCAGTTTGTCTCTGGCCCTGGTTGGTCGTGTGGGTAGCAGCCACTTGATGTGTCCCTTTCACATCGATGTTTCTATCTTCCTCTCTCTCCCACTCTATCTGAGCAAAAAAATGGAAAAATGTCCTCTAGGATAAAAAAAAAAATTGGATTGTTTTTGTGGTGTTGAGGTGTATAAGTTCTTTAAAAACTTTGGATATTAACCCCTTATCAGATGTATCATTGGTGAATATCTTCTTCCATTCAGTAGGTTGTCTTTTCATTTTGTTGGTTTCCTTTGCTGTATAAAAACATTTTAGTTTGAGGTAGGGTAGTCCCCTTTCCCCTTTTCCCCTTGCTGGAGTAGATGTATGAGAAAAAATATTGCTAAGAGAGATGTCAGAGATGTTACTATCTATGTTTTCTTCTAGGAGTTTTATGGTTTCGAGCCTTACTTTAAGTCTCTAATCCATTTTGAGCTTATTCTTGTATATGGTATAAGGTGGTCTAGTTTCATGTTTTTGCATGTATCTGTCCAATTTTCCCAACAGCATTTATTGAATAGACTGTCTCTACCCCATCGTATGTTCTTGCCTCCTCTGTCATGTTTTTTTTTTTTTTTTTTTTTAATCCTCACCCGAGGATATTTTTCCATTTTTTGTACAGATAGCGTGGGAGGCAGAGAGAGGAAGGGAGAGAGAGAGAGAAACATCGACGTGAAAGGGACACATCGAGTGGCTGCCACCCGCACGACCAACCAGGGCCGGGGACAAACTGCAACCGAAGTACGTGCCCTTAGCGGGAACCGAACCCGGGTCTCTCCGGACCGCAGGCCGACGCTCTAACCTCTGAGCCAAACTGGCCAGGGCTCTGTCATGTTTTTTTATTTATTTTTATTTTATTTTTTTAACCTCACCCGAGGACATTTTTCCATATTTTGTTCAGGTAGAGTGGGAGGGAGAGAGAGGAACAGAGAGAGAGAGAGAGAAACATCGATGTGAAAGGAACACATGGAGTGGCTGCCATCCTCACGACCGACCAGGGCCGGGGACAAACTGCAACCGAGGTACGTGCCCTTAGCGGGAACCAAACCCGGGTCTCTCAGGACCGCAGGCCGACGCTCTAACCGCTGAGCCAAACCGGCCAGGGCTCTGTCATGGTTTTTTTAAACATTTTTTTTCTTTATTGATTTTAGATAGAGAGGAAGGGAGAGGGAGAGATAGAAACATCGATGAGAGAGAACATAGACTGGCCGCCTCTTGCATGCCCCTCACTGGGGATTTGGCCCACGACCTGGGCATGTGCCCTGACCAGGAATCAAACCAGTGACCTCTTGGTGCATGGGTTGACGCTCAACCACTGAGCCACACCGGCCAGGCTCCTTTGTCATATGTTAATTGACCATATATTGCCTTACTCATATTTCTTTAGTCTTCTTCATTCTGGAACATCCCTCAGTCTTTCCTTGACTTTCATGACCTTGACACTATTAAGAATTATAGCTTGTTATTTTGGAGAAGTTCTTCAGTGCAGATTTATCTGTTTTCTCATGACAAATTTTTTTTCCAATGGAGTGAAAAATTCAAAACCTAACATAAAAATGTTCAGAATAGGCAAATGTAGAGAAAGAAAAAAATTAATGGTTGCCTAGGGCTGGGTATTTGAGGGATATAACTGGGTTGAATAATGTCTCCCCAAAATTCATGTCTACTTAGAACTTCAGAATGTGACCTTACTTGGAAATAGGGTCTTTGCAATGTCATCAGTAAAGATGAGATCATACTGGATGTGGGTGGGGTGGGCTAAATCCAATGACCTCATAATACCACAAAAAGCCAGAGACACACAGGGAAGAAGGCCATGTAAAGACAGAGACAGTGAATGAAGCGAGACAGTTACAAGCCAAGGAACAGCTAGGATTGCCAACAACCACCAGAAGCTAGGGAGAGAGGCTTGGGTATTTTCTATCTCAGGGCCTCCAGAAGGAAGCGATACTGACGACACCTTGATGTAGGACTTCTGGCCCCTTGAACTGAGGAAGAATAAACTTCTGTTGTTTTAAGCCACCAAGTTTATGGTAATTTGTTGCAGGAGCCATAGTGAATTAATACCTGGGGAAAACAGGGAGAGACTGCTAATGAGCATGGGGTTTCTTCTTGAGGTGATGAAAATGTTCCTAAATTGTGGGGATAGTTGCACAATTCTGTGAATATATTAAAGACTACTGAACAATACGCTTTAAATGCTGAATTGTTTGATATGTAAATTATATCTCAATAAATCTATTATGTACATAAAAACCCTACATAAAGAGAAATATCATTCGTTTTTACAATTTCATTTAAACATTTTTAGTATTTAAGATTATACAACTCCCAGATAAAGAAAACAATGAATATTAAAATAGAAACACTGCTTCACAAATTTTATAAACAATCATTATCTAACACATCTAAAATAAAGAATAAAATAGAACTTAGTCTATTTTAAGTTAAAAAATATTTAATATTACCAGATAAAAACATTGATGGTGACAGTTTTATATGGCTCATTCCATACATTTCATGATGTAAAAGGGCAAAACATTACTAGGAAAGGAATGAGTAGATGGGTTTGTAAAAGATATATTGACCACATAAATGAAATTAATATAAGATGACAAATGTTCGATTCAAATTACTATAAAACTTTTAGATATAATGGGGTCAAACATCTCTGATGTGTCTTGCTAAGAGAAAGAAATCATGTGCCTTTTAATCCATAAGAAGTTCAAAGTCAACACTGATATTGTATAACTATCAGTGCTATTCTAGTGACCTATAAATTTGCTCTAAATAGCTTTATTTTTGGCTAGTCAATCATTCTTACATAATTGAATTTTATTTAAAGTGAGGACTGAAGAGACAATCATTTTTAAAGCACTGGGTAAACTGACATAAATTAATGATGGGTACTAAGCTTGACATTTCTGTTTAAAAGATGGGATATATTTAATTGGATTGAATATATTTCATCAGGAGTTTGGTACATTTTTAAGTCCCAAAATGCGACTACAAAGTTTGTGAGAGAGTATGTGCATGCCTCTACTCACTCTGCCGTGCTTTTAAAAATGGAGCACATTTGGCACTAAACAGAACAAATGAAGACAAGCGAAATTATGTGAGACTAAGCTGCTCCATACTACTTTAGTCTTGACTAAACCTAAACAAACAGACCTAGCTACACAGCACTTCTGTGATGTATGAAAATAGAATCTACATCTAAGACGAGACTATTTCACTGATGAGCCAATCCCCCACTCTGTCATATAATATAGTCACAAATGTGAAATTCATTGAAGAATTCATATTTTCACCAAATGTTTAATATTTTTCAAGTTTTCCTGCTAGATATGTTCATGATTATGTGGGCAGCTAAAATGTGGTCTTTGAATTAAGTAAGGAAATCCATATAAAAAAAATCTATTTTATAGGGATCTTTCTTCACTTGAAACTTCCTTTAAAAACAAACCACCAAACTAAAACTTTGCAACCAAACTTTTGGAACCAAGTACTGGTGGCCATATTTTTGAGTCTCTGATGAGTCTTGAAGTCCACTCATTTTTCATGTTTCAAGGGTTTCTTCATTTGCTCCACAAGTATCAACCACACAAATTAAACAACTTGTTACTGGAAAAGCTCGAACTTTGGAGTTGGCAACCCATTTGTCTGTTTCAGTATTATATTCAAGAATGTGTCCTAATCGACCCACACCTTGAAAACCAGCCAAGACGTAAACTATAGAGCCAACTGCTGCACACTTCACAGTCACACCCTTCCATGGCATCGGTGAGACCATCTTCCATTCATTTAATTTTATATCATAATATTCCACATTGTCCAGACCACCTTTAAAAGAATAAAACAAACAACATAAACTATATAAACAATTCTAAGACAGCCTCTTCAAGTAATAATTCTTTGCATTTTTCCAACCTTTTATTGTGAAAATTTTTAAGCACGCATAAAAGGTGTAAAAATTTTATAATGCCCACTTATCTACCATTTGATTCTTAGTCTTACCTTAATACAGCAGAAATTTAACTTTTATTTTTAATCTAACAATCATAAATATTTAATTCTACAAAATTAAAAATTTTCTATCTGTTCTAGAAAAATAAAAAAGTAAACCAATCTGTGTATCTTCCTTCTGATTAACTTTCATTATAATTACTCAAATGTCTCACTTTGTCCTTATACTATTTATCTTTCAGCAGTTTATGAAAAACAGCAATGTGTAGAAATAGGAGAAGGGAAAGAAGTTAATTTATTATTACACTGAAATAATACTTAATGGTACTCACTAAAATGAGATTATGGAGTATCTATAGATTCAGTACAAATTCTCCATTATTTAAAGCAATTATTTAATATTTTTGTACACCATTTAAGAAAATAAAAATGTCAAATTTACTCATTAAAAAATAGTAATATCGATATTTTCACGCAATATTTAAACATGTTTAGGAATATTTGCCATTCAGAACTTGAATACAAGTCCTAAAGCCTGTATTTAAAAAGTTTTTTTAAAGTTCAAATATTTCTGTCACTTAAACAGTTCTTAAACTAGTGTGACACTATACCCCAGGAGGTATTTAGAAATGTGTGGAAGCCATCTGAATCTGTTACAATGGCTGATGGCATTACCCACATTTCGTGGAAAAGGATGTTAAGCATACTCCAGTGTTTCATAGTTCCCCAAAACTATAAACATAAGTATAATGATGTATGTGATAATGCTTGTATCTAGATTTTATTTTTTTATTCCTCACCCGAGGACTTTTTTTTTTTGCATTTATCTTCAGATAAAGCGGGAGGGATAGAGGGAAGAAGAGAGAGAGAAATATCGATGTGAGAGAGACACATCGAGTGGTTGCCACCCACATGACCCCAACCAAGGCCGGGGACAAACTGCAATTAATGTACATGCCCTAAGCGGGAACCAAACCTAGGACTCTCTGGTCCACAGGCCGTCGCTCTAACTGTTGAGCCAAACCGGCCAGGGATTGTATCTAGATTTTAAGAAATGTTTGTGGCCCTGGCCGGTTTGGCTCAGGGTTGGAGCATCGGCCCAGGGACCAGAGAGTCCCATTTGGTTCCCGCTAAGGGCACATACCTCGGTTGCAGTTTGTCCCTTGCCCTGGCTGGGTTGTGCAGGTGGCAACCACTCGATATGTCCCTTTCACATAGATGTTTCTCTCTCTCTTCCTCTCTCTCCCTCCCACTCTATCTGAACAAAAAATGGAAAACTGTTCTTGGGTGAGGATAAAAAAATATATATATTTCTGTAATTTAAGATAAGGAAATATCAGCAAACACGTTGGGAAAGTTGAACAGTGAATTAATATTACACACCTAAGCCATTCTGACCACCCACAGCAAATATTTTGTCTTTTACAAACACCAGTCCATGATTCTTCCTGGCCTCAATCATTGGACATAGCTCAGTCCATCTGAAAAAATAAAAGAATGTTTTTAGTGTACTGTTCATAGGCAGTAAAAAGACTCATACTAATTTATAAGAAAGATCTGTTATCCCAACTAAGTGCTCACTTACCAGTTACATATATGTGTGTATGCATGCTTACACACACACACATCTGGAAGGCTAGAAAACAATAGCTTAACAGTGATTTTGAGTAATTTATTTATAGGTAGATAGATACAGATTTTATTCCCTTCAACTCTCATAGGATATGAGATATAGAATATATCTGGAGACTCTTATTATGTCTTTGGAAGAAATCCACTTCCTGTAGTTCACAATAACTTGTAAAATGGTAACAAAAAATAAGGGAAAGATACATAAAAGACTATAAAGCATGAACACTGTCATATGTGGTTTTAATTAATATTTGTGTATGAATAGGTAAAACAAATTTATCATGGGCCTCTAGCAATCAGCAAATTAGTAGTATCCATTACTATTCACATGTTCATCCTCAAATTTACACTTAGGACTTTGGCCAGCTCTAGTAACTAAAGTACTATCATTCTGTTAAGTTTAATAACTTATTAGTATGTTGCTGTGTTCTCTGAGATTGAGAATATAAATGTGGATACAAGTGTTGAAGGACACCAGTTGACAGGTAATAGCATCATATACACATAAATCACAGACAAGGTGGTTAGCTATTTTTTCTATGAGATTAAATCCCTTCTGTTGCATATACTCCCATACACATCACTGACATTTGTGTTTGTGAAGGTGGTACTGGCCCACAGGCTTGTGTTCTTAACAGCCAATAACCAAAATACTCCAAACAACAGCAAAAGAAAAATTTGGCATAAGTGTTAACTCTCTAATATGGTTATTTCTATCTCTTCTTTTAAACAATGTGATGAATGTAACTTTTCAAAACATAATTAAGACATAATGGTTAAAGATGAAATAGTAGCAACTTATTTGTTGCCTTATATTTATGTATGTATTTTAAACAATGGTTTGGCAGTCACCACTCTCACCCTCAGAGCACCCTGGAAGGTGAGGTGGGCTACTCTGCCCCTAGTTTTTAGGACAAACACAGGTGCTCGCCAGGGGAAAGACCAGCAGAGAGCCGGGCGGTGAGAGAGCCGCACTAGGTCTTCACTGCTCTCCGTGCAGCGAGCCTTAAGAGTGGGCTGTCAAAGTGCAATCAACATAGTATGCGACTTAGAAAAATTCTCTCTCTACAGCCCTCTCTTCTTCAAATATGTCCATGGTATAAATAGCATGTTTTTATGTAGATATAAGTCTCCTGAAGGTTTAGAATTAAGGAAGTTTCACAAAACATTTTTCTTAAAAACATTTTTCTGACTGCACAGGTTTCATTTCATAGTTTCCAATTAAAGACATTCTAGGTACATAACACAAGAAAATTGTCAAAACTTGGAAGAAACATTCTTATAAAATATAACTTGGATGGCTAGATTACATATAGAAAGGAAATCAAAGACAGGTATCATATGATATGACTTATTTGTGAAATCTAATAAAAAAATAAACTGACAAACAAAATAGATCCAGAGACTTGGAAGTAGGGAACAGACTGACAAACCTCAGAGGGAAAGGAGGGTGGGAAGAGATAAACCAAAGAACTTATATGCATGTATGCATAACCAATAGACAGACAATAGTGTGATAAAGGTGGGGAGAGCCAGGAGGAGGGAGGCAATGACGGGGGAGGGGTGGACCGATATCTGTAATACTTTCAACAATAAAGATAAATTTAAAAGATAAAGAAAATCTTAGTAATATATAACTTATTTTTCATTCTGAGATTTGGAAAATTATATTCACACTACTTTTTTTTTCCCTTTATTGACTTTAGAGAGAGAGGAATGGCGAGGGAGAGAGATAGAAACGCTGATGAGAAAGAATATCAACTGGCCACCTTCTGCATGCCCCCCACTGGGGATTGGGCCCACAACGTAGGTATGTGCCCTGACCGGGAATCGAACCAGCGACCTCTTGGTGCATGGGTCAAGGCTCAACTACTGAGCCACACTGGCCAGGCATAAGCTGAAGCCATTTCTTAAGGTGTTGAGGAAGGGTCCAGGCTGTGAACATGCCCACGACCTTAGCACATTTAAAACTGTATGTACATTCTTAATAGAAGAGCCAAATTTTTCTGTTGGATTCCTTCTGCCTTTTGGCATATTCTTCCACTGAGCTTACAGAATATAATACTGTGAAACAGAGTTTTAAACTGATACATACGTTTCTGTGGCAGGATCATAAACTTCGCAGGAATTCAACACTCGGCCAGAAACATTGTTCCCTAAACTTCCACCACAAACGTAGATTAGGCCATTGGCTTCCACCATCCCATGGCTGCAGCGCTGTGTCAGCATGCTGGGCTTCGTGTGCCAGCTTTCTGTTCTCGTGTCATAACACTCAAACAAATACAGAGCTGAGTTTCCTGTAAAAGAGGGACCATCATGCTTGCAGCAGTGTGTGTGTGTGGGCTTGGAATGAAAAGTTGAGCCAGTTACTGGAAGAAAAAATTTAGGGTCATAGAGTCTTTTCTATACTCAATCAACAATACTAGCAGCAAAATGTAGGAATAGTTGGTATAGACCTTAAAAAATATTCCCAGAAGGATCTGTTGGAGAGACTTATTTATTGGTAATTAAATTTTAGAAAAAGATATTGATTTTATTTCAAAAGAAAGTTAAATAAGAAACTTTATGTATGTCCTCATGCCCAGTTCTGCATGATAGGAATGATCCAAACTTGAAATGTTTATATAGAGAGGAAAAGCATAACTATTTACAGATGGTAAATCCACACCTTAAAATAGGAAAACTACTATCTGATACTATTATGAGGCTTATCATTTAATATTCTGTAACAGTCACTGCACCATTAACAAAACTACTACTTCCTAGTTGTGTGGGTAAGCCCTGAAGTCACGCCGATCCATTCTTGAGTATACTCTCAAGGTATTGTTGTATGTTTCTGGTATATTCTGATTACACTTTAAAAAACAAAACAAAACATTTTTATTGATTTTTTAGGGAGAGAGAGAGATAGAAACATCAATGTGAGAGAGAAACATCTATCAGCTGCCTCCTGCACTCCCCCGACTGGGGATCGAGCCCACAACCCGGGCATGTGCCCTGATCAGGAATCGAACTGGGACCTCTTAGTCCATGGGACGACACTCAGTATACTGAGCCACACCAACGGGGCTGATTATACTTTTTTTTTTTATCTTCACCCAAGAACATTTTTCCATTTTTTTTTTTTGTTCAGATAGAGTGGGAGGGAGAGAGAGGAAGAGAGAGAAAGAGAGAAACATTGACGTGAAAAGGACACATTGAGTGGTTGCATCCGTACTACCCAACTAAGGCTGGGGACAAACTGCAACTGATGTACATGTCCTTAGTGGAAACTGAACCCAGGTCTCTCTGGACCGCAGACCGACGCTGTAACCGCTGAGCCAAACCGGCCAGGGCTAATGGCAAAACATATATTCATTCTGTTTTGCAACTTCTGCACATTATAGGAGCTCAATAAAAAGTTTTAGGAATGATACTATTAAAGACCAAATGCTTTGCCTGCCGGTGTGCATGTTGACCCATGCACCAAGAGGTTGCCAGTTCGATTTCTGGTCAGGGCACATCCCCAGTGGGGGGCATGCAGGAGGTGGCCAATTGATATTTCTATCTCTCTCTTCCTCTCCCTAAAATCAGTAAAGAAAAAAAAAGAAATATATATATATATATATATATATATATATATATATATATATATAAAGTCAAGTGCTTTTTTCCTTCCCAAGAAAAAGAAAGTTAGAACTTTACCCAATTATTTCTCATTTCCCACTCTGCTGAACTTTGCTAATGCTTAAAAACACTACCACCACCCTTATAATTCTCAATCGCAATCAAAATCTTGAAAAGCAAAGATCAGAGAGTAACAAATGAAAAAAGCAATGGTCATGACTAACAATAACTCCTTTTTTAAATAAAATAAAAAACGTTTAAACAGTTTGATAGATTTAATTGGTTGACATTAGGGGGGAATATACAGTATATAGCAGATATAAAAAACTAAGTAAGTGCCCTGGCCAGTGTGGCTCAGATGGCTGAGTGTCATCCCATGGACCAAAATGTCACCAGTTTGATTCCTGGTCAGGGCACATGTTCAGTTTGTGGGTTTGGTCCATGGCTGAGGTGTATATGGGAGGCAACTGATTGTGGTGTTTCTCTCTCACATGGATGTTTCTCTGTCTCTCTTTCTCCCTTCCTCTCTCTCTCTCAAAAAAAAAAAAAAAAAAATCAATAAAACCCTAATTAAATAAAAAACTGACTTAGAGTAAATGAAGTTATCTTTTATTCTTTCTACAGAAAGCATATTTATAGAACAGTTACTTATGATTATTTTTAGCACGTATCATATTTGAAATATAATGTATTAGACATTCTGTGAAAAATGCTTTTAAAGAAGGGAAAAGGTCACCTCTTAAATCACATTTTGGAAATCATACTTTTTCTTGTATTTATCTGGGAGGGGGTGAAAACTTAGATAAATACGCTGAACAAAAGTAAAACATTCTTTGGGCTAATATAAAATCATCAAAGAAAATAAACTTAATTAACATATGTATTCCATATATTAGGTTTACTCAGTCTTCCTAGTTTCTTTATTAGCCCATTACTTAGCTAAAAAAATTACTTTAAAAGATGAAAGCATGTAAAAGCTATATGTGTCTAGTCTGCACCTAGAATATTCATTCAGAAAAATTATTTATTACTAGATTTATGAGGGATCACTTTGTAAGTTACATAAATGTCTAACCATTGTGCTGTATATGTGAAACTAATATAATATTAAATGTCAACTGTAATTGAAAAATAAAAATAAAACAAAAAAAATTATTCATTTAGAAAAAGATCACTATTGGACACTAAGTTATCCACCAATGAGAAAGGTTTTTACCCTGTTCTGATCAATATCAATAACTATCAGTTATTATATTAAAAAGGTAAAGAATAGCCCTGGCGAGTTTGGCTCAGCGGTTAAAGAGCGTTGGCCTGCAGTCCAGAGAGACCTGCGTTCAGTTCCTGCTAAGGGCATGCACCTCAGTTACAGTTTGTCCCAGGCCCTGGTTGGGTTGTGTGGGTGGCAGCCACTCGATGTGTCCCTTTCACTTCAATGTTTCTCTCTCTCCCTCCCACTCTATCTGAACAAAAAATGGAAAATGTCTTCGGGTAAGGATAAAAAAAAAAAAGGTAAAGAATAAAGCAAATAAAAAGTTCATTCTTAGTTTCTTTCTGATGCAAAGAAAGCAAAGATAATACAAATTTTAAAAGCTTGAATGTAGTAAAGAGTCTTAAAAGACCTATAAGTAAGGCAAACTCTGAAATCTTAAAACAAATAATATTATGTATCAAAAACAACTAATCTAGCCCTGGACAGTTTGGCTCAGCAGTTACAGCGTCAGCCCAAGGACCAAAGAGTCTCAGGTTCAATTCTGATCAAAGGCATGTACCTTGGTTGCGGTTCAGTCCTTGGTTCTGGTCAGGGTTGTGAGGGAGGCAACCAATTGATATGTCTCTCTCACATCCATGTTTCTGTTTTTCTCTCTTTTTCCTTCCCACTCTATCTGAAGATAATAGGAAAAATATCCTCAGGTGAGGATTTAAAAAAAAAAACAACAAAAACCTAATCTAGAACTAATCCAGTTATTGTCAATGAAAGAAAGCTTTGTTATGACAAAAATGGACAATTAACATAACCTAGGAAATTGAAGTTCTTGTAAAACAATGACTTACAAAGGAGTAGGGTAAGCCTTCAGGGACATGGGCTCTAAAAAAATAACATATGCATTTAAATTATGCCCCAAATAGCTGGACAAATAACACCAACTGTTTATTTAAATATGAAAGCCAAGATACTCCACTCTAAAGCACATGCCCCAAACAAAAACACCGAGGAAGTCCTTACCGACTTCGGAACCTCCAGATGTATAAATTTTGCCCTCGGCGGCGCAGGCAGCAAGGCTGTCTCTAGGTGTTGGGGGGCCCAGTTTGGAATACCAGCTATCCTTCACGACATTATAGCAGTCCATTCGTTTTATGGGGAAGAGCTGAGAGCCACCCAAAATGTATACAACGTTGTCCCAAAACACGCATGCTGCATCTCTTCGTTTTTCAAAGGGGCAGCGAATGTCTGTCCAGCTATAATCCTGTAACAGGAAAGGGCAGGAAGCTTTCAGTAATGGAAAAATGTAGTTGAAAAGGATAAAGCAAAGATATAGTTGAAAAAATACAAAACACGAGAATATATTAATTTTCTAGAATAAATATAAAAAAGTTTGGCTTGAGACTATTATTTAACCTATGTGATTTTTTCAGAATGTTGGCTGCTTTGGGTCTTTTCTGGCTCTAAAATAAACTTTAATACATTTGGAAGTATCATCATCACCCAGTCTTCTCTTCTTTCTGCTACTGAGGATAATAATACAAGAAAATTATAAAATATGTAGTTTATTTTTAAAAAGTTTTTTTTTTTCCAAATATAAATATCCTTATCCTTTCCCTGCCAGATGCATAGAGCGTTATAAAGAATCAATGGTTGCCCTGGCTGGAGTGGCAAGGTTTCATAGACATTGCCCAGTACACTGAAGGGTGGTGGATATGATTCCCAATTAGGGCACATACCCAGTTTGTAGGTTTGATCCTCAGTTGGGACATGTACGGGAGACTACCAATCAGTGTTTCTCTCTCTCTCCCCCTCTCTCTCTCTCTCTCTCGTCAATAAAAAACATGTCCTGAGGTAAGGATTAAAAAAAAAAAATCAATGTTTAATTTGAAGTTTAAATCGCTATTATACTACTGATGTCTAAAGCTAGAAGGTATTTTGGGGACTTCTGTGAGATACTAATTTTCTGTAAACATTCAGTTGAGCCAGTGTAGTCAGCTGATGCTTAAAGCTGTGATATTTATTATGAAATAATACTTGAGTACAGTAGTTCCCCATTATCCGTGGTGGATTTATTCCAAGACCCCCAGTGAATGCCTGAAACCATGGATGGTACTGAACCCCATATATGTTATGTTTTTTTCCTATACATACATACTATGATAAAGTTTAATTTATAAGTTAGACACAGTAAGAGATTAACAATAACTAAAAATAAAATAGACTAACATATTTTATGTTATAATGTAAAAGTTATGTGAACGTGGAGTATTCTCAAATTGTACTGTACTCACCCTTGTGATGATGTGAAATGATACAATGTCTACATGAGGAGATAAAGTGAGGTGACACAGGCACTGTGACATAGCGTTAGGCTACTACTGACCTTCTGACGATACATCAAAAGGAGGATCATTTAGCCATGATATGAATTGTTTATTTCTCAAATTTTCCATTTAATATTTTCAGACCATGGTTGACTGTGGGTAACTGAAACTGCAGAAAGTGAAGTGGCGAATAAGGGGTACTACTGTAATCTGTTCTGAGTAGTCTGGAAACTTACTTTTTCTTCCCAATGATTAGAAATGGGCATCTATTAGGACTTCACAATGAAGGTTGTTCACACCCCTCTCCGTTTCCTCACTATGTTTGATGACATCCAAGGACAACTGTGCTTTTCTTTTATGTAAATGTCTAGGGGAATGTACCCAAAGTTACAGCATCTTGGATCCTCCCCTTTTTGAGCAAAGAAGCTAGTGTTTCTGACTGTTTTCTGAAAATGGATGCAAATAATTAGGGCTGGATGGAAATGCAAGCAATTCCCAATCTCACTGAAGATGATTAATAACATTCAGTTCCCTTTGGGAAAATATATCAAGTGATATCTATGATGCTAGTATTCCATGTTTCAAGCATTCATCAGATTAGAGCAAAGTATCGTAGAAAATGGCTTTTATTAAGGTTTCTTAGCAAAAAAAAAAAGTCCCTGATATAGAATATCTTGACTTCTGGTGATGATAAGCATTCTGCTTTTTAGGTGACCAGAAAAACAAAGGCTTAATCTACTTTTATTCTCAAATTAAGATCTATGTGTCCCCCTGGCTTATTGTGTGGTATATGTATTGGTAGGCACACAAAACTATAGGATATACAGAACTCCTCTCAATGCTTCAGTTTTACTGAATGGATACTGAAAAATGGGAAAAATATTTTAAAAAAATTTTTTTCTTAGAGAAACTGCATACAACAAAATGAAAATAAAAAGAGACAAAACAATGACTATTCTATAGGGAGCGATCCCTCAAAAGTAAACCAATGGTTCTTTTACATACTCTGCAGATCTATTCATAATTCTTATCTCACCAAGTTCGATAGCAGAGAAATACAATTTCATTAATGAGATACACTGTTAACTCAGTGAATCTCAAGTCTTGCCACTCTTACATCCAACTCATTAATATTATTAGCAAGCAATATGGCAACTTTTCCAGTTTCTAAGGATGTCCTCAAGAACACAGTTTCCATGCTCTTTCTTATTTAACTTCTATTCTTTTTTTTTATTTTTTATTCTCACCTGAGGACATTTTTGCATTTATTCTCAGATAGAGTGGGAGGAAGAGAGGGAGAAACATCCACGTAAGAGAGACACATCAACTGGTTGCCACACACACGACCCCAACAAGGGCCAGGGACAAACCACAACTGAAGTACGTGCCCTTAGTGGGAACCGAACCTGGGCTCTCTGGTCCGTGGGCCAACACTAACTGCTAAGCCAAACTGGCCAGGGAGGCCATTTATTCTTTTTTTTTTTTTTTTTTTTAATCCTCACCTGAGGACACTTTTCCATTTATTGCACAGACAGAGTGGGAGGGAGAGAGAGAGGAAGGAAGAGAGAGAGAGAAACATCGACGTGAAGGGACACATCGAGTGGCTGCCACCCGCACGACCAACCAGGGCCGGGGACAAACTGCAACCGAAGTACGTGCCCTTAGCGGGAACCGAACCCGGGTCTCTCGGGACCGCAGGCCGACGCTCTAACCGCTGAGCCAAACTGGCCAGGGCCCATTTATTCTTTTAATGATCTCTAATACTGCTACTCTTCAAATTAAAAATAACTGCTCACATAGAAGCTGGGATTAAAACAAACACAATACCCTTTCTTTTATCTATTTTTTATCCTCACCCGAGGACATTTTTGCATTTATCTTCAGATAGAGCGGGAGGGAGAGAGGAAGGAAGAGAGAGAAACATGGATATGAGAGAGATACATCGAGTGGTTGCTACCCACATGACCACAACCAGGGCCGGGGACAAACTGCAACCGAGGTATGTGCCCTTAGTGGGAACCAAACTCAGGACTCTCTGGTCCGCGGGCCAACGCTCTGACCTCTGAGCAAAACCAGCCAGGGCCCTTTTCTTTTAGCTAGATGAGCTTAAATATTTAGATGCTAAGTTATGAGGTTTCAAAGAATGAATCCCAAAGGCTTTGGTAACAGAACAGTTCTAACTTTCTAATACTGCTCAGGGATTTAAGTAGGAAATTAATGAGTGCTCATACATACCTGTCATACAGGGTTTGACTATGCTTCAGATTTAACAATTAAAATAAATTGCTCTCACCCGGCTGATGTGGCCCAGTGGTTGAGAGTCGACCCATGCACCAAGAGGTCGCTGGTTCGATTCCTGGTCAGGGCACATGCCCAGGTTGTGGGACCAATCCCCAGTGGGGGGCATGTAGGAGGTGGTCAATCAATATTCTCTCTCATTGATGTTTCTCTCTCTCCCTCTCCCTTCCTCTCTCTAAAATCAATAAAGAAAAAAATTAGAATAAAATAAATTGCTCTCTTGAAATTATAAGCCCATGGGGAAAATGACTAACCTTTGTGTGTGTAGTATGTGTGTGTGACACAGGAATAGGCTCATGTTTCTATTTACTTGCAATCTAGTCTATGATTCCTCTAGAAATCCTGAAGTTTTTAAATCTCTTCCAACTCTCCAAATACTGTAATTGGTCACTCTACATGTTAGACACTAAGTTTGATAAATACTAACTATATATAATATTCTGCCTAAAAGTTCATCTTCTAGGCAGAAAGTAAAATTATCCTTGCAAAAATTTCTTCCTAGAATGCAAAATGGGCTTTATTTCAACTAAAATGTAATGTTTTACATTTGGGATCACTCAATCTGTCAGATGTTAAGTACACCTGTGTTTGAACATATCTGACTTTGACTATATATGAATATATGGGGGGAGGGAAGCTTATGATCTTTTTCTTCTCTGTGTGTGTATGCGTAGACCTCCCTGGGAAGTCTGTTTAATTCTTGCTATCTACCTTAGTACCCTTAATCTGAAATAGACTACTGAGAAGGTGATTTGATATTTGCCCTTTAGTAACTTGTTATACTAGGAGATGAGGTGTGTAGTTGAGGAAGCAAGCATAGAGGGGAGAAAAATAGATGGGAAGTAAGGACTGTCAGCTCAGTGGGTGTAAGTGCTGGTCTTAGCCTAGTGATGGGACCACTCCCAACCTGGGGCCTGCAGGTGAAGGTTTACTTCAGCTCCTTACACTCCTAGGCTACCGGCGAGCTAGAGGGACATGCAGCTTTCCTGTTAGCAAATAGATAGATGAATAATAGCACTAGAGTCAGTGTATGCGTGTGGGCCAGGAAATGTTACCCTAAAAATATAATTTAATTCAGTTAAATTTTTTTTTTTAATCCTCACCTGAGGACATTTTTCCATTTTTTGTTCAGATAGAGTGGAAGGGAGAGAGAGAGAGAGAAACATCGATGTGACAGAGACACATCGAGTGGTTGTGTCTCTCTTGCATGACCCAACCAGGGCCAGGGACAAACTGCAACCGCGGTACATGCCCTTAGCAGGAACCAAACCTGGGTCTCTCTGAACCGCAGGCTGACACTCTAACTGCTGAGCCAAACCGGTCACGGCTAATTCAGTTAAATTAATTGAGGTTATCTAGTCCATGTGAGGTTCTGTATTTAGCTGCTGAGAAGATATGAAAATGTGGAAAATGGAAAGCCTGGAAAAGACATAAGTAGAAGGATTTCTCAAGTTTCCACACATCACACATATGTGCACCTAATACACATGCAGACACTCCCATGTATAGAGTCCTGCCTCCCTGGGCCTTGTCAGCTTTTCTTGCCTCTGCTGCGTTATACCACATTGGAGGCTTTTTTCAAGTTCAAGACTCCTTTTCTTTTTGTTGGTTTCTCCAACTTCCTTTCTCTGAATCCCCACTACACTGATGAAGGAGTACTCCATCATGTCTTGTCCTGTGTGATTCCCCAGCTGTATCAGGTGAAACACTTCCCGAGGTGAGGGGCTATAACATTTCTTCAAATGACTCAAGGCAAAAACATTAGTCTACTATTTTTCTTGAGAGTAAGAACTGATTTTATATAATCTGTATTCTGAAAACACATGGGTCCTCAAAAAACAGAAACACTACAGATATAGGTTTTAATAATCAAGACAACCAAAATCCAAAATGAAAGAAATACTTTTTATTTTTAAGACTTAAGAACTTTATTTTGGATCATTTTGAGAGGAAGCCAGGCAAAATTAGGGAAGATGAGGGTCTTAGAAAAAAAGAAAGCATAATTAACAAAATGGTAAACAACTTGAAGATTTCTTGCAGAAACCTCTAATAGTCAATCTGAGTTTAAGATGACCAAATTGTAATCACTTTCTCTGAAGCCATTATCTGACTTATCCTGGTTTCTTTTTCTTTTTAAAATATTCTCATCTGAGGATATTTTTCCATTTATCTTCAGACCAGGGGTGTGGATGGGGGTAGGGGAAACACGGACATGAGAGAGACACATTGACTGGTTGCCTCCTGCAAGACCCAGACCAGGGCCAGGGACTGAACCACAACTGACTGGAATCAAACCCATGACTCTTTGGTCCATGGGCCGACACTCCAACCACTGAGCCAAACCGGCCAGGGCTAAATCATCTTAGTTTCTAAGGGCTGTCAAATATCACAGAACTATGGTGACAATCAAGTTTACGTCAGATGCCAAAACATTCCTAGAAGTAGTTTCATGAAAAATATACAGACACACTTTTGTTCATTCATTTCACAAGGTCACAAAGAATATAGCTCTAAGAAACTAGTAAACTTGGGCACTGAACTAGGCTCTGTATGAAGGACCTGTGGGTCTCTCATATGTCAGTTAACCTCTCCGGGTGTTAGCTTCCTTATCTGTAAAACAAAGAGACAACTAGTTGATCTTAGCCCCCCAACCCCCTTTTAGCCCTAAAATCCAATTATCGTGTGTCCAAATGATTTAGAATGTGTCAATAACAAAGAGCCACTATTAAATTATTCATTATTGAGCACTTCCCTTTCCAGGAACTATGATTAAATATATTAAAACATTATCTTATTTCCTCCATAACCCTATGAGGCAATATTCTCATTTTATAGATAAGAAAACTAAATCTTCGCGATGTTAACTACCTTGTCAAAGGTCACAGAGTCAGAGAGTGGTGAATCCAAGATTTAAATGTGAATCTCAGACTCCAAAGCTGTGCTCTTAACCCTTCACTGCCCCACTTCTCCAAAAATCTCATTAAGTGGCAGCATAGAAAGAACAATGCTTTGGGAGTGAAGTATTCTGGGTTCTTCTAGTTCCTGTTGTGCTTCAGGCTCAGTGTCTGGGCATTTGACTTGACAGTGGGGAACCTGAACAGCCTCATCTATAAAATCAGGCTATAGGCAGGATGGCCACTGAGGTCCCACACAACCACTTGTAAACACAATGCTCAACCACTAAAACCACAGCTTCTCTGAAAACAGGGACTTTTCCCAGGTCTTGGTGTGATGCATGTTTTAGGGAATGTTCGTATTGGATGACAAGCCACTTTAGTAGAAAAGTATATCTCATCCAGCTGAGCTACCTTCATTATTGACCTTCTAAAGGCCTAAGACTGTAGATATGACACTTGACTCTTAGTTTAGACCAGTCCCTTACTGCAGCTCTGTCCTTAAATTGCACTGACACCAGCGTGCATCTTGTCACTATGGCTCCTGACCCTGTGGCAAGGAACAGGGAGACCTGTGGCCAACCAACAAATAGTAACTGGAGTCAGGGGCCAGGATTTCATCTACTTTTTGGGTAAATCTAAATAGTTTCTATTTTTATCCTTTGCTATTCCTGGAAATTTACCCTAAAGAAAAAACTGGACAGTGTACAAAGTTAGCATATACAAGGATGTTTCACTCAGGGATATTTTAACAGGACAAAATGAGAAATAGGCCAAATGTACATGAAGAAGACAGGCATTAAACAAATTATGGTACATCCTTGTGATGGAATACTCTGCAGTCCATCAAAAGGATGGTATTCTCACTGACATAAAAATACTGCCATTATATAAATGCTGAGAGTAAAAAAATGTTATTACAAAATAGCCTGCATGGCATGATGTCATATATGTAAAACGAGAGGATTTAAATGAAGTTCACTAATTACTGACAGCTGTATTTTGATATTGGGAGAACTATGACGGTCTCCTTTAGATTTTGCTATATTTGAATTTTCTACAATGAGCATGTTTTATTTATTTATTTTAACAGAAAAAGTAAATACAACAACCAGACAAATGGTACCAAAAGTATGGTACCAAGAAAACATCATCTTCTTATACTTATAATAGTGTTAAATGTTTTAATAGAAATGTAAAATTTAAAACTAATTAAAGGCTTTAAGAACTGAAAAACATAAAGAGTTATAATATGAGGCTGGATTTCAACTACAGAATGGATCAGAAATAGTCTCTGCCTTCCTGCCAAATAGTACTTTTCTGAGGGCACTCTAGCTTTTCAGAAGTGAACACATGATTATGCCAAGTAATTTCACAGGCGGAATCCATGTTGAAATGCACTCATTTTCAACAGGGTCACACAAATATTGCTGGAAATATATTAAACCCCAAAGTCCAGAAAGGAATTTAATGATCAGTCATTAGGAGAAAATACTCTGGTAAATCAAGTTCTTTAAGAAATATAGCATTGTAGCTAGGAAAAAAAAAAAAAAGGCTTCCACGGTTAAGGGTGGGTGGGGAATGATTGTGCTGTTGTAAGCTCACAGATAATTAAGAACAATGACTATGCAAACGGGTGTTTCTCAGCTGTTAATGATTAGTTAAAATAAGCAGAGTCTGAAATGATGCCAGAGACCAGCTCAGAGGGAATTACTAATTAAGAATCACTGTTGCCTTAGAAGCTCACAAAATGTTCTTCCCTTCTGCTCTCAAACTAAAACCATAGCACTAAAAATATAAAATTTGAACCTGAACTACGCAGAAATTTAAGTGTGAGATGAAACTCAGCCAAAAGTGAAATCTGACATAAATATTGTGCTCAATAAATAGATGAGATAGTAGGGAAGTATTTCATTGCTAGCACCCTACCAGTTACCTCAACACAAGATTTGTCTGTTTCTGCTCTCTCCCAGCCTTTTTAGGGGACTGACCTGTTAATTTATGATAATTATGGCTGGCCTTGGCTTACAGAGAATGAGTTTGATGTCATCCCACCCATGGTTAGCCATATTGTCATTCGGGTTTCTTGCAGAGACAGTGACTAAACACAAAAGGAAACAGATCTCTGAAGGTGGGAACCTCAGGCATTGTACCTATGTGGGGTACAAGGGGCTGAGGTTGATTTTAGAACAAAACTACAAAAACGGTGTGTTATGGAGATGCTGGGAAAGAAAAAACCAAACCAAACCAAACCAAGGCTCTCAATATTCCTGTTTTGGAAGACATTCTAGGAAGGCAGAGCGCTCTTCTGAGAATTGACCTCAGAGCATGTTTCAACCACTTCTATATAAACGTGAGGACCACTTGTCTAATTAAACTGCCTGCAAACAATCAGGCAGGAGAAATACTGAGCACAAACAGCAAAGAACATTAAATTTTTTTTTTTTTTTTTACCACTGGGTACCTATTATTCTGATGACTAAGGGTAACTTAAGGGATACCCATGACCACCCACACTTGTATTCCAGCAATGTCAGTCCCTGGGGCCCCAGCTGTGGGTCCCATCCTCCTGAGATGACTGCTGCCCATTTTGGACATTTTGTTCCTGTATGTGCTCCTGATCATTTTAGCGGTGCTCGCCTTTTTACCTGAGTTCACTACTTCTATCATACTCTTGCTGGTGGCAAACACTACCGTTACACTCTTTAAAAAACCTTGCTAATTGTTTATTGCAACACCATTTTCCTTTAAGGTTTATACTTTCTTTCATGCACATGTTTTTAAAAGTCTTATGCAACACATTATAACTGCCAATTTCCATCCTGACCACAGAGTGGACTGTCTCCTCAATGGAGGCCTGTTTAAGAGGGAAAGTGTCCATGACACTGTGAGAAAAGGCACTGTGATACCTTTCATAAACAGTATCTCCAACAGGAAATTTGTGCTCTGGCTTGAAGGTAACTTCATTTCTCTCTCTCTCTTTCCCTCCCTCCCTCCCTCTCTCCATGTCTTTTGATTTAGGGGCAATCTATATTTAAATCCAGTCCTATAAAACTAACTGACAAAACTGCCTGTGAAATGTTATATAAAGTTATACTGGTTCATTCACCTTAACAAACTTGAACACAGCCTATCTCAGAGATATCATGGGTTTGCTTCCAGACCATTGCAATAAAGTGAGTGTCGCAATAAAGCAGTCTGCAATCTTTTTTGCTGGTGGAGGGTGTAGTCTACAATTTGTAAACAGAAAAAGAACACACGCAATGTCTGTGAAGCATAATGAAGCGAAGCACATAACATGAGGTGTGCCTGTACCCACACTGGGCCAGACACTAATCTCAGTGATGAATCCTCTACGTCAGAGTTCTGAGTAAGAAAATGTACTCAGGGTAAACCTTCTGGACCTCGTGGCTCCATATAACATGGCATCCTATGGTTTTGTTTTATAATTTTCAGGCTCTGGCCCTCACCCTGTGGTCTTACCCCTTGCTTGTTTTGACAAGAAATATGCAGAATCCCCTTTTCTCTGGTCATAGTCTCCTATGTCTCCACCAAACGGAAGTGGTGAGCCAAGACCCTTACAAGGTTCTAAGTCCTCAGAGCTCATCACTTCATTGACAAGAACAGTCCAAATAAAAACTGGTCAATTAAGTCAACTTTTATTTGGGCATCAATATTATAAGACATTCCCATGCTTCTATTTGAGAACACCAATACTAAGAGAGTAGAGCACTGGATACAGACAAATAACTCTTTTAGTAATCACTAAGCACTTGAAAACTTAAAAAAAACCCAACAGGTACAGGTGGGAAAGGGGAGGCTCAGCAGGCTTTATAAAAAGACTATAACAAGAACAATATCATTTCAATTCAATACAGCGACCCAAGACTTCCTTTTCTGTCAATTTTCAGAAAATATATTAAGATTCTCTATCTTGTCATTTTTCAATCAGCCATTAATTAATACAAATATTTGCCTCCTCTCACCAGTGATATCCAAAGAATATCTAAAGATAATAGTTTACAGGGATACTGGCCTAATTCTAGATAATTCAATTAAGTAATAATGCTTAAATTTTCCCCTTTGAAGGAGATCAGTTCAATAAAAATGATCATTTTTGGCTGGTAGAGAACACACAAAAATGGGTCCCCTTTAATGACAGTTAAAACCATTTTAAGATTTGTGAAAATATTAAGTTCAAGAACTTTAAAATAAAACAATTCCTATATAGTACTTATTATGCAGTCCACTTGAATAATAAAATAATGTTCACTTTGGGAGATTCAAGGTAAATAATAATTTATTATGAAATCAGCCTCCCAAATTGTTTTAATATTAGACAGAATAGAGACTAATCACCTCATATTAAAATATTAAATACAAATAATAGTAAATGGTGCAAAATTTTAAAGATAAAGTTTTATAGCAAAAAGGGCTGGTACTTCTAAGAGAAATGTTTAATAAATAATGTAATGAGATTCTAATAGTGTTAGTTTCAAGGAATAGGACAGAATTGATGAAATGAGGATGTTTTTATTGGTAGTTATTTCCTCAATTATTTGAATTTTTCCACTGGAATTCTAAAAATTTGTGGTTGAAGGCTGTAAGTATAGCAGTGAGTATAGGCCATCTATAAGAGCAAGATAAGACATCAAATGAGAATTCTGAAGTTACAGTCTCACCTCCAGGCTGGTGCAGAATATATATCTCTTTTCAACTGTCCAATAAAAAAAAAAAAAAAAAAAAAAAATCAAGAAAAGTGTTAAAACTACAGACCAAAAAACAAAGGGCTAAGAGTCATTTCACATTTACCTTACTCTAGAAACCATGCTCACTGTCTCCTAAATGGAATCAGGATTCTCCTTGTCCCTCTGTATATGAAAATAGCTATCTATTTTACTTTAAGATAAAATATTACTACCAAAACATGTTTAAGTCTTTATAATTATCAAATTCAACTACAGTTAGGCTTTGGGAAACAGGTGGAGGTATCACTATTATTAACACCTGAAAGCTGTGGTCATGACATTACAACTAAATTCCTATGATTTAAGCTTTTTGCTGGGAAAAAGAGTATATTTACAAATTTTCTATTCTTGACTCAAAGGATCCTGAAAATTTTAAAAACACTGAAATTAAAAAGCCACCAAAGTGTCAATTGTCTTAACCTTACCCGATATGAAATAGATGTGCAGGTGTAACAACCTCTTAAGTACAATGACACTATGCTTATTGGATTGTACTGCACAGGCCATGAAGTCTCATGGGACCTGCTAGTACCCAGTCTTCTGAGAAGGGAAGCCAAATGTCTTTAGTAAAAAATATCAGCCTACATTCTAGAGATGGAGAAAGGATCTGTGATAGATGTATGAGCTGAGAGCAGCCCAACAGAGACAGCCCAAATATGATAGTATTTAGCCAGTCTAACCTAATCTTCCTTCCTTGAAGAGGTCTTTTTGATATCTGGCAGCATATTTACTCTATGCATTATGATGTTAAGTATTATAAGAAGGAGAAGCAGTTGCAGGTCTCCTTCTCTACCAAAATAGAGGAGGAACTGCCAGGAATGGCAGCTCTGTTGCAGCCAGGCCAGATGTAGTCTTATTGGACCAGACTGAAATAACCACTAAAACTGGGCATATAGCTAACACACTGGCTGATGAATATTTCTGTTACTGTCTACTCAGACCATTAGATGAAATTTCTTTTCAATTGGCAAAAATAAAATTACTTCATTGTTTGACCTTGAGGATCTTTTCACTCTCTAGCTGTATGCCATAATCAAAGCTGCAGGAGCCCTGGTCTATGTCATCTTCCCAAAGGCAGCCAGTCACATGCTGGTCTCCTATATTGATGCTCATAATACTCATCGGTTCTGGAGAACAGGGAATGGAAAGGATCCTTCCTGTATGTATTGGTAAGATCAGTGCTTGACAGGACAGAAGTTATTCTAGAATACAGTGTTGGTCATTTCAAAGTCCCTAGACATGGCCTGCTATGCCAAATCCAGCCTTCTGCCAGTTTCTGCAAACAAAGTTTTGTTTGCCCATTTATTTATGTGTTGCTTAGGGCTGATTTCCCACTACAACATCAGAGCTGAACAGTTTCAGCACAGACTATTTAGTCTACAAAGCTGAAGATGTTATCTGCTCCTTCATAGGACAAGTTTGGCAAGCCCTGATTATTGCATGTTGGTATAACCCCTTGGAAATGAAGGATAGCTTGCTGCCCTAAGAATCTCCTATATATTACAGATGATACATATCCTGTGTCCTACTTTTATACTTTTATTGGGTACACCAAAAAGGTGCCAATTGCAAGTAAAACTTATAACAGGAGAATGCTCTGAAGTGGGACAGGCTACAGGAGTACGGCTCGGCTGCTCAGGCTACACTGCGATCCTGGGGCATCAGGATGCTGACCAGGATGCTGCATATAACTTGAAGCATGTCCCAATATGATCACAGAGCATGGTCCTGGGATTTTTGAGCAAGCCAACCTACTTTAAGCAGGTACCATTAAAAAGAAGTTTTAGCCCTGGCCAGTTTGGCTCAGCGGTTAGAGCGTCGGCCTGCGGTCCGGAGAGACCCGGGTTCGGTTCCCGCTAAGGGCACGTTCTTCAGTTGCAGTTTGTCCCCGGCCCTGGTTGGTCGTGCAGGTGGCAGCCACTCGATGTGTCCCTTTCATGTCGATGTTTCTCTCTCTCTCTCTCCCTCCCACTCTATCTGTACAAAAGATGGCAAAATGTCCTTGGGTGAGGATAAAATAAATAAATAAATAAAATAAGTTTTAATTTACTTTAGAAAGAGGAAGGGAGAGGGAGACAGAGAGAGAAACATCGCTCAGCTGCCTTCTACATGGCCCCTATTGGGGATCGAGCCCACAACCCAGATTAGGAATCAAACTGGCAACCTCTTGGTGCACAGGATGATGCTCAACCAACTGAGCCACACCAGCCAGGGCTAAGCAGGTACCATTTTCTCAGTAAACAGCTCATGGCTGGCCACTAGGTTCTAACAGACAGCAAATGCCTGACACCGGGAATCCAGATGACCATATCATTAATCCTTTTTGAAGTTTATCTGATCTACCAAATCATAAATAGCATGCATTTAACCAGTAATCTGATATGTAAACATAAGACTGGGCTTATGAATGTCCAAAGGCACAGAATACCCAAACAGGCTAATTACAACCCTTACCCAGTAGGCTTTTCCCCTCAACCAGGGTTATGTCTTCATGGAGGCAGTCCTTATAAATTAGCTGACAAATTTGAGAGATGGAGCATGGTTCATTTGTGATAGTACTAGCCAAAAATGGACTGCTAAAGCATCACAGTCCCTGCAGGGATGGTACTGAAGAATAATACAGAAGAAACATATTCTGATTTGACAAAATTTCAAGCAGTTTCTTTTATTGTCCATTACACTTTTCAGGATGGAAAACCTGTGGTCAGCTTTTTAATCAATTCTTAGACAGTGGTGAATGGTTTACCCAAATGGGATGTAGACCTGAAATAAGAAAGAATGTAAGACTGCTGACAAGAAGAGCTGGGAAAAGATAAAGTAGATGGCTATCTAGAAAGGACACAAATTTGTGTCCAATATGAATTCTTTCCAGAGTGCCCAAAATTGCAGCAGTTTCTTAATCATCATGTGGATAGGGCTGCATCTATATCTTCCTTCCCCAATCTGATACTTGCTCTATGGCCTTATGAGTGACCACAGTAGCAACAATGAGAGGCTTGCACCACCAGTGGCTATAGAGGCTACTGAACACCCTCAAACTAAGATCAATGTGGCTATCCACTACTGGCCAGCACCCACTTGGTCAGCAATATTGGCCAATGGTAAGCCCTTGATTTGTTACCACACCTTGAGGGAACCAGTGAGTTACTTAACACCAGGCTAACTACACTGGGACCTTTCCATGGTTGAGGGGACAATGCCCTGCCCTCACTGGAACTGATACTTACTCTGGATTTGGACTGACCTTTGTAGTCTTTTGCACTCTTAACACCACAACCATGTGTTTTTATAAGTGCCTTGTACATCACCACTACAGTATCATACACAACACCTCCAAGGGCCCACTTCAGTGAAAAAGATCAGACAAGTATCCTGATGTCAACAGGATGCTGTGGACTTCAGGTATCTATCATCAACCAAAAATAGGCCTAAAAAATAATGAAAGGGCTTAGACTCAACACCAGTTATGGACTTGGAAGGTTGGGATGCTATCTTTCAGGAATGTGGTACCTGCTCTGTCCCAGCAATGCATGTAGTATGAGCAAAATATTGTATTATTCCCCCACAGCCAAAAAAACAGGTCTAAGAAACAGGAGGTAGAAATGTGAGTGGACTCTATTAAGGTTATAATTAGTAATCTATTTTAAAAATTGTGTCCCTAGACCTGACTCAGGCTCTGCTGGCCCAACTGGCACATGTACTAGAAAATACATTAAAATTGGTGATCATTTCTAGATGGTTGCATTAAAGGTGATTTTATCTTTTTTCTTTGTGACTTTCCAGCTTTTCTAAAATGACTATGTATTATTTTATATTAAAACATAATTACTAAACAAAAACAAAAACCCACATACACTCCAGAAGCAGATATTCACTGAAAATGGCATATAAGGAAACAAGGGGTTGCTAACAAAATGAGGTAAGATGGGAAAACCAGTGTTCCATTTCTTTGACAGTGGTTACTGTGCAGGAACTCCAGAGCAATTATGGAAACATTTGTAATCTGCCTAAACCTCAGTTTCCTAATCTGTAAAATGAAGATAACTAGTATCTCATAAGGGATGTGAAGGAATACCATAAACAGTAACATCTCTACAGACATGAGTTATTACTACTGGTGGTAGGTGAGTGTCTATGTGCTCAAAGCTTTCAGAAAGAAAACAAGAAAAATTAATTACCTTTGGATTAAAATATCTACAAGACTGTGGTTGAGAGCCTCCAAACAGGGCTATGCGGTAGTCATGTTTCTTTCTTCTGGGCCTTGTGCCTTCCACCAGTTCCTCCCGATCCTCTGGAGACAGGAGATGGTACCTCATTCCACCTGTAGAAAAATACACGGCAGCTCTTTAAGAACTGCAGGTGCATTAATGCTTTGCTGCGGGGGGGGGGGGGGGGGGGGGGGGGGCACCCAAACATAATAGTGCTTTTATTTGTGTAACTTCTTTTTCTACCATCCCTCTATAGCATTTAAGGAAAGAGTGAGGGGGAAGAGACAGGAGAAATGTATGAGGATCTAATCAATTTATTATTCTCAGCAATTACCATTATGCTGATTGCCCCACTCACTTACTACATACCAGTGAATTATCTGGCTCTTCAAGCAATAGCTGCTAAAATACAATTACTGAAATTCCGATCTAACCCGGCGGTTCTCAATATTAAATGTACATTAGAAATCACCTATGAAATCTCTGAAACCAAGCCTGGGCCATACCACAGACTAATCAAAATCTCTGGTGTTTGGGCCCAGGCGCTGGTATTACCACTCAAAATGTAGTTCAAAGCCCTGGCCAGGTTGCTCAATTGGTTGGAGCACTGTTCCGTGCACCAGAAAGGGTTTGAGTTCGATTCCCAGTCATGGTTCGTATGGGAGGCCACTGATCAATGTTTCCTTCCCTCCCTCCCTTCTTTCCTTCCTCTTTCCCTCCCTCTCTCCCTTCCCGTCTCTCTAAAATCAGTAAACATATCATTGGTTCAAGGACCAGCAGCTTCAGCAACAGGGAGCTTGTTAGAATTGAATTACAGAACTTACCCTAAACCTACTGAATCGGATTCTGCATTTTTAACAAAATATCAAGGTATGTAAGGCACACATTAAATTTTGAGAAGTACTGCGTTAGATGATACTAAAATACTGTGAGGCTTCAGAACTATTGTAATTGATATGATTCTTTAGCAATTTCTTGATTTTGTCAATGGCTGTTTAACAAAAACTTCTAAGGTGTTATTTCAGAAAAAGATTGTTCAATAAATGATGTTAAACAATGATATGGAGAAAAAAATTTTACCCCACCTCATATTTACTCTAAAGAAAATTAAAAATTAATAGAGTATCTGAATTTGCAAAAAATCTTATAAACATACTAAAAAAAAAAAAAAAATAGGATAGTTAAAAAAAATTAGGCCCAGAACTGGGAAGCCTAAGAAAAGACAAAAGATATAGAAGCCAGCCCTGGTCAGTTTGGCTCAGCAGTTAGAGCATTGGCCCGAGGACCAGAGAGTCCTGGGTTTGGTTCCCGTTTAGGGCATATACCTCAGTTGCAGTTTGTCCCCGGCCCCAAACACCCGGTTGGGGTCAAGTGGGTGGCAGTCACTCGATGTGTCTCTCTCATGTTGATATTTCTCTCTCTCTCTTCCTTCCTCTCTCCCTCTTGCTCTATCTGAAGATAAATGCAAAAAAATGTCCTCGGGTGAGGATAAAACAACAACAACAACAACAACAAAAGACATAGACGCCATAAAAAAAAAATTCAGACTTAACTACATAGATTTTAAGTTAAATTACAACATGGCAAACAAACAAACAAAAAAGACAATGACAAAAAGATACCCTATTAATTAATAAGATTACGACCAGAAATAGAGTTAGATTAAGTATCTGAACACAGTTCACAGAAAAAGAACTAACTACAAATAACTCTTAAACATCTGAAAAGATACTCAAGTTGGAGAAATACAACTTAAAATCATATTTTTTCTCTTATCAGACTGGCCAAGACAAAACTGTCTGCAACACAGGGGAAGGTGTGGAGAAGCAGCACTCCCCTCCAATGCTGGTGGGGGTGTGGATGAGTACAAACTATCTGGAAGCCAATACAGCGTGATCCACGGAAATTACAAACGCACACACCCTTGAACCAGTAACTCCTCTTATCAACCTATAGTTAGTTCACTGTCAGGTCAATGGTTAAAAATTATGATATATTGCCCTGGCCGGTTTGGCTCAGCGGTTAGAGCGGTGGCCTGTGGTCCAGAGAGCCCTGGGTTCGGTTCCCGCTAAGGGCATGTACCTCGGTTGCAGTTTCTCCCCGGCCCTGGTTGGGTCGTGCGGGTGGCAGCCACTCGATGTGTCCCTTTCACATCGATGTCTCTCTCTCTCTCTTCCTCTCTCTCCCGCCCACTCTATCTGAACAAAAAAATGGAAAAATGTCCTCAGGTGAAGATAAAAAAAATAAAAAATAAAAACAATTATGGTATACCGCCCTGGCTGGTTTGGCTCAGCGGTTAGAGCATCAGCCTGAGGTCCGGAGAGACCTGGGTTCAGTTCCTGCTAGGGGTGCGCACCTCGGTTGCAATTTGTCCCCAGCCCTGGTTGGGTTTGTGGGTGGCAGCCACTCGATGTGTCCCTTTCACGTTGATGTTTCTGTCTCTCTCCCTCTCTCTCCCTTCTGCTCTATCTGAACAAAAAAATGGAAAAATCACCTCAAGTGAGGATAAAAAAAAATATATATATATGGTATACCCATACAACGGAATAGTATATGTGGCTGTTAAAAAGACTGAAGAAGGATGAATATGTAGACATGGAATGGTGTCCAAGAAATAATGTGGAATGCAAAAAAGCAAGATGTAGAAGAGTATACAGTGTGATATCATTGGTTTTTAAAAATTTATATTTTATGCATATATAAATGCATATTTATATATGTAATTTATATAAGCATATGTAAATAAATGTGTATTCACAAACTCAAGACAACCTTTGGAAGAAGAGGGTAGGGAATAAGGGTATCAAAAAGACCTACTTTTCATTATATACTCTTTTATACCTTTTGAATTGTATGTGCTGCACAGTATTATTGATCCAAAAATAAAATAATGTAAATAACTTTCAACACATGCAGAACACTTCTGTTCATCAGGTTGTATTGGGTCTTTCTTTAGAAGAGGCAGAAGACAGGTTAAGAGAAGAGTTTTTGAGTGCATGAAAATCAATATCAATAATTAGCATTTCCTTCCATTTAAGACTTTGATTAGAAGCACGTGGCATTAGAACAGCTGTAAACCTCAGGGACCGAGGCTCTCATGCATGCTCAAGGGTTTACAAACTTTTTCTGTAAAGGACCAAACAGTAAATATTCTAGATTTTGCAGGTCACATATGGTTTTTGTCACATATTCTCCATTTGCTTGTTTTTTACAGTTCTTTAAAATGTAAACACCACTTTTAGTTCAAGACTGGATTTATCCTGTGGGGTATAGTTTGCTGACCTCACCGCCACCCATTCTGCTCTAAGGGTCTAAGACAGTGGTTCTTAAAGTATGCTTCCCTGGAAACTTGTTAGAAATCCAAATTACGGAACACTGCCCCAGTCCTTTTAAATCAGAAACTCTGGGGTTTGAGTTTCTACAAGGGCTCTACACAGATCACAGGTATAATTTGAAATCTAAGGACACAATATTCCCAACAAGAGAAGACAGGTAGCATGGAAGGAGAGACAGGAGGGAACAGGCCACTGGGTAAAGTGGCTGACTGTGGCCAACTGTGTTGACCCCTAAAGGAAGCATGAACTGTGCCTCCTTTATTGATAGGCATTTTCTCTCTAAGGGCAGGGCTGGGGACAAACACTCTGGCCCCTTTCCCTGAGGAACTTCTTGCTCCTTAGGCTTATTCCTTTGGGATTTATTCCTGTGAGAGTCAAGTATTGTCATTTGCAAATTCTACGTTAAGAACTTGGTCAGGCCCTTTGTGGTGGCTCTGACTGTGTTCTTCATTTTTATTTTATAACTGATTTTCTTTTAGTTGTAAGTTATTTTAGTGTAAATTTAGTCTATTTTTTTTTTCTTCCACTCTCAAAAGACAGCAGTAGTCAGATGACAGTAAGATGTCTGATAATTTGAAGAAGGGAGACTGGAGGCCTTCTTTCTCCATTTAGCTCCGCCCAGGCCCCAAAATCTCAAAGACTCTCAGCTGCTTATGTTTAGTCATAAAATTTTAGAACTCATTGCTCTTTATTTTTAAAAAATGTAATAAACAATAAGACCTCAAGAGCCTAATCCCTATACTTGGTTGGATTTCTGGAATAGTCCTGCTATCCTGTTTCTAAATCAATTCAGAATCCACATCAGAACTAAATACTATACTTGACTACAAATGGCTAGTTGTCTTCAACAGCTCCCACCATGCATGAGGAAACAGGTGCAGCCTCTGCCCAATGAAATGCTAAGGCCAGAAGTATAATACAGTTTGGGAATGAGGCATAGCAAAAAACCTGACATTAACATGTATGAAATGAAAAGATGAAAAGCCCTAATATAGAAACATCTTATTGGTCCCAATTTTCTATCATCTCTCTGCATTTAAGAGACTAGTGGCCACCTATGTTCTACTTCTTACAACTCTACACCTTGGTTTTCAACACACCAGTCTTTGGTTTAAGCAGCTCCGTGAATTCTTCTTCCCTGGTTCTTTTCCGCCTACCACCCCTTAAATGTAGATATTAACAAGGCTATGTCCTTGAGTCATAGATACCCTTTTCTCTTTTTCCCTTAACGCCTTAACTGGATTCAAATATCCAAGTCTTTAAAAAAAATGTATTTCTATTTAACGAAAATTTTTCTTAACTTCCAAATTATGGCGCAAGGGGAAGTGATACTACTTAATAGTTAGGACACTCAACCTTATTACTCTTGAGAAGGATGCGTTAGGCAGGCATGAAAGCGCTCAGTTCTCTTTTATTTCCTTAACTCTGTGCCTGAAACTAGCTACACCTTAAACAAAATGTCCAGATGAAGGACCAATAACAATGTAAGGTTCAAAGTAGGTTCCAGCTACCTTCTACTAGGAGCTTTCTTGCTCATTACATACAGGCACACGTCAGAGATGCTGCAGGTTCAGTTCCAGACCACCACAATAAAGCAAGTATTGCAATAAAGCCAGTCATAATTTTTTTGCTGGTGGAGGGTCTTGCCTTCAATTTGTAAAAAAACCCAACATCCAAGAAGCACAATAAGACAAGGTATGCCTGTATTAATTGAAATCTATACTGCTGTCCCATTTAAAAATTATCTGGCTACGACGATTACCTTAGTTTGCCCAAGAACTGAGAAGCCCACTCACATATACAGACTTATCCTATCAGTTTTATAATAGCTCACTCTTATATGATTCACAATAAAACCAAACATTTAAGAAAAGTTTCCAAGAACAACAAAAAGAGAAAAATGTTCAAAAGCAATACAGAAAATGCAGACAAGAAAAATCAAAGGCACTATAATACTATTTTAGAATAAGATATTATAGATATGAAATAAGAAATTAGAGAATAAGTAAAAGCTCACAGAAATTAAAAAGAGCTGAAATAAAAATTAAGGAAAACTACCAGAAGACAGAACAAAGAGGCAAAGATGGATAAGAAGAGAGACTCAATTGCTGAAGAATCACACTACCAATAGTAGAAAACTGAGAAATCTGAGGCTGACAAGAGAGAATACCCAAGATAATAATAAAAAAAAAAAAGCCCTGGCAGGTTTGGCTTAGCAGTTAGAACATCAGCCCATGGACCAATGAGTTGCGGGCTCAATTCTGGTCAAGGGCACGTACCTCAGTTGCAGTTGGTCCCTGTCCCTGTTCGAGGTTGTGTGGGAGGCAACCAGTCAATGTATCTCTCTCACATCAATGTTTCTTTCTCTCTTCCCCTCTCTCTCTTTCCCTCCCTCCATCTGAAGAAAAATAGAAATATATACTTGGGTGAGGATTAAAAAAAAAAAAAGGATAAGAGATTTTTCTTTCTTACAGCTGCATAGAATTCCATTGTATTTATGTATCACAGCTTTTTGATCCACTCATCTACTGATGGACCCTTGGGCTGTTTCTAGATCTTAGCAATTGTAAATAGTGCTGCTATGAACACAGGGGTACATATATTGTTTCTGATTGGTGTTTCAGGCTTCTTAGAGTATATTCCTAGAATTGGGATCACTGGATCAAATAGCAGTTCAATTTTTAATTTTTTGAGGTAACACCATATTGTTTTCCATAGTGGCTGCATCAGTCTGCATTCCCACCAGCAGTGTACTAGAGTCTCCTTTTCTCCACACCCTGGCCAGCTCTTGTTGTGTGATGATTTGTTGATGGCAGCCATTCTGACAGGTGTGAGGTGATACCTCATAGTCGTTTTAATTTGCATCTCTCTGATGATTAGTGACACTGAACATTTTTTCATATGTCTCTTGGCCATTTGTATGTCTTGTCTGGAGCATGAAAGGACCTGGAGAGTATTATCCTAAGTGAAACAAGCCAATCAGAGAAAGACAAATATCATATGATCTCACTCATTTGTAAAATATAATGAACAAAAACAAGCTGAGGAACAAAATAGACCCAGAGACATGGAAGTGGGGTGCAGACTGACAAACTTCAGAAGAGGTGGATGTGGGGGAAGAGAAGAGATAAACCACAGAACTTTTATACATGTATGTGTAAACAAAGACATAGACAATATTGCTGGGAGGGGGTGGTGAGAGTGGGAGGAGGGAGTCAATGGGGGAGAAAAAGAAAAACATCTGTAACAAAAATAAATAAATTAAAAAAATAAAAAAATAAAAAAAGATGCACACCAACATACATTATTGTGATATTTCAAAATATCAGGGACAAAAAATAGAAGACTTTATATGTTTACAAAGAGAAATAAAGGATCAGATTGGCATCAGATTTCTCAAAAGTAAAGCTGGAAGCTAGTAAATGATGGAGCAATGCCCTCAAAATTCTAACTGAACAGGGTTTTCAACATAATTCTATAACAAGTATAACGAACTATTGCTCAATCTTATGGTAAATAAAGATATGAGATTTGTCAAGGCTCCAAATATTTACTGACTGTATACTCTTTCTCAGAAACCTCTGGGGATACGCTCTATCACACAGAGAGAATTAAGAAAGAGGAAGACCTGGGGTCTAGGCAGACAGCAGATCTAACATAGGAGAGGAGTAAAAGGACACCCCAGGATGGCTGAGAAGGGAAGCCCAAGGATAGAAATTGTGCCTTAGGCCTAGAGAGCAAACAGTCCACATTGGGACAGGCAGAGGAAGATCTATGAAGGATATTTCCAAGAACTAAAATAAAGGTAAAAGATTGTTTAATTGTACAGTCAATTTTATCAAGTGGCATTTTACAAAGGGGTTGGGACTTAGCCTGCAAGTAAAGAAAAACTAAGTAAATGAAAAAAATGTGGCAATTATTAGCGTCAGGCCAAAACAAAAACAAAAACAAAGCTGTTTATGAAAGAAAATGTGAACACAGTACACTCTTTGGCTAAATAAAATAACAAAGGAAATACTAGAAACAAAGTACATGAAAGTTATCGTACACAAAAGGAGACAAAGCATTAAGTATACACACACACACACACACACACACACACACACACACACAAACACCCTCTCGCATTAAGTACACACACACACACACACACACACACCCTCTTACATTCTATCACACATGTCCTTATAAATAAGGGCTGTGGTTAAGTCCCCTCCAAGTAGACAGCTGAGAATCCCAATGGATTAATTATATGGAAGAGCAAAGTCTTGAATGTTTCTCCCTGGCTACTGAGTCTGATTCATTTAAAGGGTTTTTGAAGCCCATGAAAAACTGGTTACATGATCAGGTTATAAATAGATATTAAGGCAACTTACTTATCACCATCTTAAGGCATTCAGGATTGTCTTGAATAAGTGGTTCAGCTTGTACTGTTTTACTTAAGAAATTCTTTGATATAAGAGGAAACCTGACTTTAGCAAGGATATCAACCATAAATGGCTGGCGATTAGGTTCATCGTATTTCAACCACCTGACTGCGGCATCATAAACCTAAGGGGGGAAAGACAGCATAGTAAAGTTCTTAGATGGCAGGAACATTTCCAATTACCTAGATTTATTCTTACATTGAAGGAGAAGAATCTCATAACCACGTATTCCCAATATTTTATTCAGATATTTGCTTTCATCCTCAAAGACTTGCCTATACTTCAGAACAGTTTACATGCTGCTCTAGTGATTCTTTCAGGTAACATGTTTTTTAGAACTAATTATTACTACATAATGTAGTGACAGAGAGAATGTTGAATTTATAATTTTTAAAAACAAACGATCACTTGCTTTTTGGAAGGAGATATGATGCATATTTCTACTGAAAAAACAATAACAAAACGATTGGTCAATGATAGTTTTAATATATGTCCATTTGGTAACAGGAAAATACGTTAATTTCCTAAGAGGCCTTCCATCATCCCAAAAGATGTGAAGGTAACCTATGATTTTATTTCAATCTAATATTCCTGAATTGTGAAATGACAGACTTATCTGCTTTCCAGAAAACTTGATAATATACAAATTCTATATTTAGAAAATAAATTACAGGATTTTAAAAATAAGAACTGTTTTCCAAAACAATACTGTGGCATTCATTTAACTGTACCAAACAAGTCCAAGTTTATTAACATAATTTGATTAACAAATCACAGTTTAAACACACTGAAAACAAACATTATTTCATATACACACATATCTACCACATAGATACCTGAGCTAGTTAAATTTGTTAATTTTGGGTTGGTGGTAATAAGGCCTAAGTTCTCTGATCTCCCTGAGTTGGTTAATTTTTTTTTTTTTTATAGGAATTGATCTATTTTGTTTAAATAAGCTTTCTTTTGGAACAGTTTTAGATTTACAGAAAAGGTACAAAGATAGTTCAGAGTTCCCAAACACCCAGTTGTTAAAATGTTATATTAATATGATACTCCTGTTACAACTAATGAACCAACATTGATACATTATTATTAACTGACGTCCATACTTGTAAACAATTCCTTTAGTTTTTATCCAATTTTCTTTTTCTGTCCCAACCCCATAAAGGATCCCACATTACATTTAGTTATTATGTCATCTTAGGCTCTTCTAGACTATGAAATTTTCTCAAACTTTTGTTTTTGATGACTTTCACAGTTTTGAGTTCTGGTCAGGTATTTTGTAGACTTTCCCTCAATTTGGGTTTATCTGATGTTTTTCTCATTGTTAAACTAGGATTGTAGATTTTTGGGAGGAACACCACAGAGGTGACATTCCGTTCCCATTACATTATATCAAGGGTATATGCTAGCAACAATGACGTATCACTGACGATGTTAACCTATAGGCAGTATTTGTTAGGTTTGACCACCTGTAGGTAGTGTTTGTCAGGTTTCCTCAGTCTAAAGTTACCTTTTCTTCTCTTTCCATTCTGCATATAATCAGTTAATTTTGACCAAAGAACTGAACTTTTTCTTTTTGTCTAGTCAGGTCCTCCAGGTCCAAACTGTGAACTTGCAAACTAATACTCTGGGCCATGAAGAAGACTGGACAAAAGAACATGGCTCAGTGCAAACCTTTTATATTTAGAACAAAAACAACTCAAAACCTATACTCTTACAGTATCTCTATTAGTTTTCTATTGGTGCTGTTAACAAATTACCACAAACTTACTGGCTTAAAATACAAGGAAGGACGTGGGACTGCGAAGAGGGTTTATGTGAATGTCTGCATATCAAGGTGTTACCACACCTCATTCCCAAATACCTCTACCCAGCTTACACCTTTGACAGTGTAGTTTTGAAGGCCAGAGTCCAATATGGGTCACACTGGGCTATAACAAAGTGTCAGCAGGGCTGCCTGAAGGCTCTAGAGGAGAAACCACTTCTTGCCTTGGCCAGATCTAGCAGCCACTTGCACTTCTTGGCTTGCAGCCCCTTCCTCTATCTCCAGAGTAAGCAATGGCCAGCCAAGCCTTTCTCACATCACATCACCCTGACACTGACTCTTCGGCCTTCATTTTCCACATTTAAGGACCCTTATGATTACATGGGGCACACTGGGATGATTTCCTCATCTCAAGATCCTTAACCTATTCATATTTTCCGGGGATTAGGATATAGACATCTTTGGGGGAGGCACTGTTTTGCCTACCATGGTACCCAATAGCTTTATCTCTACCATAGCCAGCCCTTACAAGCACCCAAGACTTACTTTTCCTATGAAACAGATTTTGGAATACTCTGTTTAATGTAAAAAACACATTCTCTCCTAATTATGATTCTTTTCCTTGCCATGTATCCCAATATGAAGCATAAGAGATCAATAATGACATTTTTACCAAGAAAAAATGTGAGAAGGCAATTTAGTCACCTGATCCTCTGCTCTCACAGTCAGAGTGTCCTGGTTGAGGAGATGTGTAACTCGCTTGACATCAAGTTGTAGAAATTCATCAGTTTTATAAACTTCAGTAAAATGCTGATGAATAAAGTCATCTGCAGTTGCTTTTAATTCAGGACAGTCCAGACACTCTGCTAGCACACTTATACCTGAACACAGAAGAAAATGAATAGAAAAATTATTTAAAAAAAAAAACCCAAAAAACCTAAACCTACGTTAAGGATAAAATATGAATTTCATAATCTGGATTCTTTTGTTCCACTGATTTCTTTTATGTCATCTTATGTATGGTTGATTTTGATATTTTCTAGGACAAGCCCCCTTCAACATTTTTCCAAACTTTTCTTGGCTATTGTTAAATAATTTCTGTTGCATATTAATTTTAAAATAAGCTTAACACATTCTACTTTAAAATTTTTGATGCGATTTTAGCTAAGATTACACTTAATTTTTAAATTACTTTGGGGACAACGCCTGCTCTGCAATCTGGAGGAGCTCCACTTAGGAACATGGCATATCTCCATTTATTCAGATTTTTTATTGTCAATATAATTATACAATTTTCTTCATAGAAACCCTAAATTTCCCATTCAGCCTTTTCCTAGCTATTTTAATTTTTGTTTGGGAGATAAGTTAGTAATTGATTATTAATGTTACATTATCAAGAATCTACAAAGTACTAACTGTTCACGGGTTAAATCCAGCCCACATTCAGCTAAAGGGTCAGCAGCTAAGAATATTTTTTTATATTTTTGAAGTGGTGTAAAAAAAAAAAAAATAGGGCAAATAGGAAGAAGGAGGGGTAGGGGAGGCAGCGGAGAGGGGAAGGAAAGGGAATAGGAGAAGGAGGACAAGGAAGAGCGACAAGGACCACATGTGACATAGGCCTAAAGCACTATCTCACACCCTGGCCAGTATTGCTCAGTGGTTAGAGCGTCAGCCGTGGACCTGAGAGGCCCGGGTTCAATTCCTGCTAAGGGCACATACCTCAGTTGCAGTTTGTCCCCGGCCCCAGTTGGGGTCGTGTAGGTGGCAACCATTCGATGTGTCTCTCTCACATTGATGTTTCTCTCTCTCTCTTTCTCCCTCCTGCTCTATCTGAAGATAAATGCAAAAATGTCCTTGGGTAAGGATAAAAAAAAATAAAATAAAATACTATCTCGCCCTTTAGAGAAAATATTTGCCAAACTCTCTCCTAAATAAAATAATTAATTATTGTATGTGGTCTCCCTTCAAAGTCACGAGGTAAATTTTTTCAGTTCATTATCTTGATTTTCCATGTTTCAACTTCATGTTGTCTTCAGATAATGAGTTTTGAAGCTTTCATATTTATACCATATAGGCCCTCATAATTGATGCTGCAAATAAAAACTTGTCATTTTATTTTTTTTTAATTAATTTTAGAGAGAGAGGAAGGGAGAGGGAGAGAGATGGAAACACAGATGAGAGAACATTGGTTGGCTACCTCCTACATGCCCAACACTGGGGATGTGGCCTAAAACCTGGGCATGTGCCCCTGACTGGGAATTGAACCGGCAACCTCTTGATGCATGGGTCTGACGCTCAACCACTGAGCCACACTGGCCAGGCTAAACTTGTCATTTTATAAATGTGCTGACTAATGCATAGCATGGGAGATTTTCATGGTGAGCAGTCGGTTACATCTATACACGTATGTTCCCATCAGGTGATGTTTTCACCAAGAATCAGTATTTGTTTACTGACTAGTTTTTGGCAGTTGAATTTGTTGCAATTATGCAACCTAATTAAATACCACACAAAGGAACAAAATATAAATGTGAAAAGTAGTTGTTCCTATGAAAACTAATCTTGATGTTTAAAACAGATGAGAAAAAAGCTCATATTAGGCATGACCAAGATGACTGATAAAATCTGGGAAAACACTGCAAAATTTTAGAGGGATTGTGTACTCAGACTCTCATTAAGTTATTACTGTTTCTCCATCTGTTCCTTCTGAAATCCCTACTTCAAATTATTGTCCTTGGATCTTCTTTCCTTGTCTTTTATCTTCTCAATAATCGTTTCCATTTCTTTGCATTTTTGTTTTGTATCATGAGGCAATTTCCTGATTGACCTTTAAATTTTTGGTATTCCATTCTACTTTTTTTTAATTCAATTGAATTTCATGGACAATCACCCTCCCCACCCCACCCCACTGTCAAATGCATCCTTTCTATTTTTAGTTCTCCTCCATTTCTTACATTAAACTTGGCTATAGGAGCCATTCATTTTGGCTGTTTAGCTTGAGTTCCCGTCCCTCAAATCACTGGGTTTCCTTCAACTTTGTACGTATGACCTTTGCCTAATTCCATCAGCTGTCATGAATTCCTTTAGCATTCACAGAAGTCAGATTGTTGGGGGCTTCTGGGCAGCAGAAATTGGTAAGTGATGAAAAATAAGACAGGAGTTCTCCAACTGGCTTGCAGGGAGAGCCATATTCAGGGTTAAAAAGAAAGCAGGCTGGAGCACTTCCCTGGGTTACTGAGTAGCTGCACTTGGCTCAACTGGCTGGGTCACTGTCTTTGCCCCAGGCTCCCTTCTAGGCTGCTAGGACCTTCCTCCCAGCTATGTAATCAATGATGACAGAAGGCATCCAGAGGTAAAACTCTTAAATGGTCTCCTCGGAAGCCCAAAGCTTAAGATGTAGTTAGCACAAACTTGCTTCAGGTTACACACTATGCTTTGTACTGCCACATCCACTCCCTACATTCGAGATGAATCATTCCAGAATGAAATTTAGAGTGCTAGGAGTTAGGGAAACATATTTTAGCTTATCATCTTCTAAATCTTTAAAATCCTTCTTTATATTTTTGAGCATATTTACTTATATAAGGGAAATAAATCTCATAATTATAAATCTTATTGATAAATGGAGCCCCTAATTATGGCCCAGAGAAACAGAGGGACTCATCCCAGAGTGTCTATTGGAAATGAAGGCTGGCCTTCTATTTCCTAAGATAGGGATCTTTGCACTATGTAAACCAATGGCTACCTTAAAAAAATGTCATTAGTATATTCACCTGCACAGCTGTTTCCCCTCCTGTTCTATCTGGTTCAGTTCCTTTCCTGGAAACCAGAAACAATCTCCTTCTCATCCCCTTTGCCTAGCTTTTATCCCTCTATAAAATTTACTCCGCTTCCTTTCTACCTGCCTTCTAAGATCTTTTTCTCTGTGCTCACAGTGGGAGTGTGTGCCAGATGAAGTCAGGAAACTGTCTAGGAGGAGGGGAGCCTAGAAAAGGGGAACACAGGAGGCTTGCAAAACTCCTCGTGCATCTCCAGGAGCCCTGTGCCCCAGGCTTTGGCTTCTTGTCATCAGCACCCCTCATCTTCTCCTGTGGGTCAAAAAAATCTTTGCATTGGCTGAATTCCCAGGCCTCTCTTTCTACTGTCCTTGGTTCTGCTTTCTTTCCTAGACTCCTACCCTGATCCTCTTCCCCTCTGAATCACAGCAAGGGCAAGAAAGTTTAATTACAAGGACCTGGATGTTCATTCATGTGCTGCTAAGCATGATCTCCCAGTGGAAAGCATACCACTCCTCATTCTAAAAAAACTCTATCAACCTCCTCTGCTTCACCTAGTATCAAACACAAAATACTCTATTAATGGAGCACTATAGTAGTCCCTTGATTAGTATCTTAATTTACAGTCTAGGATTTTTAAGTCTTCTAGTATACAATAGTTAGCATATCTGACAGTGTGAAGAGGCAGAAATGTGTAGTTAAGGATAAGATTACTTGAATTCCAACCCCAACTCCTCCACATACCAGCTATATGACTTCAGCAAATTACATAACCTCAGTTTCCTTATCTGTGACAGACCACAGTAATCATAAGGGCTTCACAAAGGTAAACAGTCATATTTATGTTATCATATATCACACACCACCACCAGATGCAATCCTAACTCCTTGTCCAGAAAAACAAAAACTCATTACTAAAGCTACTTTATATTTGGGAATATATTGATACAGTATTTAATGAGCTCACTGCTGCCCAAGTTAATATAAACTTCCCTAGGCTCTTCTGCAAATGTATTACTAGAAAAATTTCTAGTGAACAATGTCTTTAAGATTAAATGAGAATACGGATAACCACAGTTTTTTTTTTTTCTTTACTAAAATACACATTAAAAGTTTTTTTTTTTAAAAAAAAAGGAAATTAGCCTGGCAAGAGCGTTGGCCCGCACACCAAAGAGTTGGAGGTTTGATCCTCGGCCCTGGTTGGGGTTGTGTGGGAGGCAACCAATCAATGTGTCTCTCTCACATTGATATTTCTCTCCTTCCCCCTTTCCCATCTCCCTCCCACTCTCCCTAAAAAAATTAGTGGAAAAAATATCTGGGTGAGGATTAACAACAACAACAAAAATAGGAATCTGATTGCTTACCAAGACAATTTGAAGCATCAACTTGTTCTTTCAAAAAATCAACACACATTTTCTTCACAGGTTCAATCTGGTACTGGTTTGCTGCATCTAATAAAGACTGAACGTTGTTGCTATTCACAGAAATTCTGCAGATAAGTTAAAGTAAATATTAATTTCCTATAATGTTTTATTGAAATAATGCTACTGTAGATTGTATCCCACTAGCCCTGAAATTAAGCAAACAATTAAACTTTTCAGTCCTTGAGTTAGTATGACAGAGGATCTTCAACTCTTCAACTCTCCACTCCTAGCTACACAACCCCCTCCCCCCACCCCTGGAAAAACCTTCAAGTTTTTCATTCTGAAGAATCTGGAACACAATGATTTGTTACAATGCTTTGATAGATCCCAACCTTACTCCTACACAACAGAAATAATCCTTCTTAACTTACCTAGCAGTATAAGCAAATTCCACAAGTTGTTCAATAATGTCAGGTTCAGCATCTTTGAGTTCTACCTCAAAGGACTTTGATTCAAGCATGTTAGCTAAAATTAAGAGAAGTAAAGATGGCATGAGTACTGCCACTGAGGAATGAGATCATGCCACGTTAAATATAGAGAGGAATAATACGAGAGAGACTTCTCTGGAAAAAAACCCAGAACGCCCAACATTCCTATAATAAAAGCAAATTAATTCTCCACTGGAGATATGCTGTAAATTAAAACAATCTAAGAAATTAGTGAATTAGTGTACTTCTTTTAAAAAAGGCACCCAAGTGAACAGAGAGACATAAAACTAGATTTAGTATTTACCCAACTCCTAAAATAATTTAGTAGCACTCTTTTAAACTGCTATGAGCAAAATGCCTCTGATATAGCTAAAACAAATATGTAAGAACAATGACCATTATATATAGTCAGCTACAACTAGCAAAGCTCTCATTCTTCCCCCAAACCCTGCAGGTAGCCAGAGTATCAAAGAGAAAACTTGAGGTAGATACAGTTCATAACCTGATCAAGCTCATAAAATAGTACTCAGTAGAGGAACCAGGACTTGGACCCAGTTCTCAACTCTAAATCTAGGTTCTTTCTAGTATGATATGCTACATTTCTTTTTTCATTTTTATTTAGTTTAACTTGCTAGGTAAAACGTCATAAGGTTTACCTGTTCCTTTGCCTTTCCACCAGAGGTTAAGAAGAAAACCCTAAGCACTCATTAGAAGCTATATCTCCATCAATCAAGACTGTGGGCCTTCAGGGCTAATGAAAGGACATGTTTCCTTTGATTAATCGTCACCATGACCATCTGCAATCTTTTCACTGTTCTATGGCCTTAATTTCTTAAATCCTTTAAAAATTAAGAAAAACAGCATATTTTCATTTAGACCCACCTCATTCTCATAGAATAAATAATATGTTTGACTTTAAGATACTTACTTGTGAACATTAAGTTAAAGAAATGACTGGCTGCAGCAAGGACAACACGATGTGCAGGTATTTTTCTTTCCTGAACCATAAGGATCACATCACACAACGTTTTCTAATCAAGAGAGAAATAAATAAAATCAAAAGGGGCTCATTGGGCCTAGTTTAGTAAACATACAAAATAAGTTCTTGTCAAATGCTTTATCTCTATTTTCTATTTAAATCTGGTCTTTTTTCCAGTACATAATTTGTTTATCATGTAAGACCTATTTAGATTTACAGAGCTGCTGCCATGAGTTTGCAGTATCAAAACCAGGTACTGAACTTCCCAACAGTCAGGAAAATCTTCATAATCAGCAAAGAAGTAGTATACTAATCTTTCAGGGAAGCCTTTTTTTCCCCCTCTGAGAGAAATTCTAAGCTATCTATCATAGTGAGATTTTATGGGGACAGTAAATGACATAATGACAATGTCCTTGATGGTTTTACAAATATAACAATCTGTTTTTTAAAATGATCTATTCTTGATAAAATCCAGAGTACACACTGCATTTCCCAAGACACTAGCCTTCAGAAGATCTTTTCTTAAATAATACTTCTCTCAAATGTACTTCTGATAGAAGTTGGATATCAGTCACTTTAAATTGTGATTTCTCACCTAGGCCAAAATAATGTCACTCTAGGCTGCTGAAAGGCGGCAGATTTTGATTAAATACTTAAAATGTTGGAAAAATGGACTATTAAAGAATAAAAAGGTTTACTAGAACCATTAGAGATGAATTTCAAGGAAAAGAAATGTCCTCCTCAGTAAAATAAAAGTTCTATTTCTTCATGAAGCTAAATATATAATGTACAGATAAGACTTGGAAAATGTACAGCCTGGGATATGGTAAGCACTCTTTTAGGCAATGGGATGATGAGGAAAACAGTATATTTAGAGTTTATAAAAAAAAATATCACTCAGAAATCTAAATAATGGCTTAGTAGCTCAGAGGAGATGGCATTTTGCAAATATATATCTCCTTACCCAAGGGTATTTTTCCAATTGATCTTTTTTTTTTTTTTGATGGAGGGGTAGGGGGAGAAACATCGATGCCAGAGAGACACATCAATCGGTTGCTTCCCCAACAACACCCACCAGGACTAGGGATTGAACCTGCAACCCAGGCACGTGCCCTTGACCAGGAATCAAACCTAAGACCCTTTGGTCCTGGGGCCGACACTAACTGCTGAGCCATACTGGCCAGGGTGCATTTTGCATTTTTAAAAATCAATAAGGGAATAAAAGACTTGGGTGAGAGTGGCAAGAACACAGGCAAGGAGAAGAGCTGTAAGGCTAGTGCAATATACCAGGAGACAGATTACTGTGACTTAAACCAGGTGATAAAAAGTAGTCAGATTATAGGTATATTTCAAAGGTAGAGCCAACTAGATTTGCTGGTAGAATAAATGTAGGAAGAGAGGAAGACAAGAATCAAGAATGATTCCAAAGTCTTCTGCCTGAGCAACTGAAAGAATAAAGTGACCATTTAGTGAGATGGGAAAGACTTTAGAAGCAGGTTTGACAGTGGCACAGACTCTGGAGGGGGCTGTGCAGGAATGGTGAATTAAGAGTTCAGTTTTGGCCAGCAGGTGTGGCTCAGTGGCTGAGTATCGCATTTTGCATTTTTAAAGTATTTTGCTGGAACTATTAATCTAGCTTCTGATAGATAAATTACTGCTATTTTCTACTTTATTACTCCATGAAAAAAAAATCTATATAAGATGGTAATACTTATAACTAGAAAGAAAATGGGCCCCAAACAGTAGGCTAAAGGATGAACAAAATTTCACTCTTATGCTTTATTTGAAGACATTTTATAAGGCCTTTGGACTATTGCTTAGAAAGTATATGCAGATTATTTAAAGTTAAAGCTATTGTTATCTCAATAATATCTTGAATTAAAAAAATTATTTCCTTTTATTTGGGGACAGGGTTCAGTGTAGGCATAGCTCTCAGGTGATTTTGCTACATACCACACCAAGCCCCCCACCCCCAAAAACCCAGGTGCAAAAAAACCAAATCAACTATATGGTAATCACCAAAACAAGCTGATCAAATTAAGAGAAGAGAAGAGAAGAGAAGAGAAGAGAAGAGAAGAGAAGAGAAGAGAAGAGAAGAGAAGAGAAGAGAAGAGAAGAGAGAGAATGAAAGGGAGAAGGGAAAGAAGGAAGGAAAGGAAGGAGGAAAAAAAAAGAATACTGACAGAACAGCAAGCAAATCAGGTAGGGGAGGCATTTATGGCTGCTGATGGGAAGTTCCAGAAAATGTAGAGAGCTAAACTGAAATGTGGCAAAAAATCTTTCCAAAGCATACTCAGCAATAGGGAATTTCAGTGGAGCAAATTCATAGGCACTGAAGGAAATTACAGAAATCAGAGGGATCTTTATAGAGCAATTTAGTCTTAATCTAAGATCAATCTCCAGCTGGATATTAATGTGTGTGTAGCGGGAGGGTGGGATGAAAGGGGAGGAGTCTTTTGTATCTAAGTGGTACATTTATCTGATTGTACTACAATAGATTGATAGGTTTCAACAAGAGATGGGACTGACCTAGAGAGAGGTCCCTCCTGCTATCAGTCATCTGGGGAAGAGATGTATCCACAGATTAAGAAATGGGAAGAGAAAGAGACTCAGGTAAACTGGAGAATGTGAGAGGTAACAAGTCCGAGGTGGATTAAAGAGAAACTTAAAGAAAAAAAACCACCTGTTGAATAATACATGTTCACTGAATAAAACAAGAAAAATAACCCTTGCAATTTCTCTATGTCCCTCATATTAGTTATATCTTTGCATTAATTTCAGCTTTTGAATATTTAGACTCTTCTAAACAGCATAGATGTTTGTGTGAATTCATCTGAAGCTCTCATCATCTAAGATTATTTTTAGTAGGGTTTAGTTTAATCCTTCATATTTATTATTGATAACTTATGTTTTACCTTACAAATGCCATCTTCTTTTATGCTATTTATTATGCTTCCTTGCTGTCTTCTTTTTTCTTTACTGCCAGCTGCTATTTTGGTCACTTTTTCTTTGCACTTTTTTCTTCCTTTAGGGACTGACTGACAGAAATGTCAACTATTTGGATTCAACAGGGTATTAGTCAACTATTTCTCTAGGAATGCAAGGAGGGTTCAAAAGAATAATTCTATTAATACAATTCATCATATAGACAGGTTAAAAGACAAAATATTCATGTAGAAAGACTTCAATACATGACAAAAGGGTGTTGGATAAAATTAAAAATTCATTTCCTGAGACTCTTTAATAAAGAAAATGATGTGTCTGTGCACTAAAGGCCATTTATCAGCAAACATCACATATAATGGTGAAACAAGAGAGGCGTTCTCATTCAAGTTTGAAACATGTGGGAATTGGGTATATGATAAAGATACCATTTCAAAAATGTGGTAAGAGAGTGGAACATAGATGAAGTTTAGGGCAATAAAACTATTTTGTATAATACTGTAACATTGGATTCATGTCATTATACATTTCTCAAAACTCAAAGAATGTACAACAGAAACAGTGAACCCTAATGTAAACTATCTTAATAATAATGTAACAATATAGACATATTTTTATTGTTGTTAATTCTCACCTGAGGATATTTTTTTCCATTGATTTTGAGAGAGTGGAAGGGAGGGAGTTAGTGGGTGGCGGGGAGAGAAACATTGATGTAAGAGAGATGCATCAAATCTGCCCCTGACCAAGAATCAAACCCATGACCCTTCAGTTTGCAGAATGACACTCTACCCACTAATCCACACCGACCAGGGCAATAATGTAACAATATTGGCTCAATTGTAACATGTTCACTATACTAATGCAAGATATTAATAATAGGGGAAACTGTGGGGGCAAGAGAAGAGGGTAAATGGAAACTCTCTGCACTTTCTGCTCAATTTTTCTGTAAACCTAAAATTGCTCTAGACAAATAAAGTCTATTCATTTAAAAATGTAGTGAGAGATCAGATAATTGAAAAAATGGTATTAGGGTAACTATTACACTTTTAAGGAAAACATTAGATTTCTGGCTCTTCATGTACTCTCTCTTCCTCTGGGAAGGTAAGTTTCAGTCTTTTTCTTGACCTGTCACTTGTGGAGTGACTATAGGATGGGTGAGACTATGGCAGTGGTCACACAGAGCCAGGCCTCCTGGCTCATTCTTCTTTCATAAATCTGCCCCCAAGTGGAACACAGCTCCTTAGGGCAGACTTGTCCCTGATGCAGGACGGGACTGTTCCCATTCCTCAGCTGCTCTGCCTCACACTGGTGGGTAAATTTAGTTTAGGGGAGAAAGAAGAGGAAGCCTGTTTTTATGCTCAGGTCAAAGCCATGTTCTCTCATCTGTTACCATTAATTTATCCATCTCCTGAGTCTATTTCTCAGACATTTAGAACCATCGGTGGAAGAGGGCCCCTCAAATCCATATGCACAGATAATCGAAGCACCATAGAGGAGACAGAGACTTTGGGGCTGATTTAGTGTGTTCAAGTAGAGGCTTCTGAGGAAAGAGACCCTTTGTTAGGAAAGACCTCAAAACAGGCAAGCACTTCAGGCATGTGTTGGTGGAATGACCTTTTGCTCTCTTTACGAGTTTGCAAGAAAAAACTGCAAAGGCAGCCAGGTTCCATGTAAGCTCTACAGCACTGTATAAGGTTCTGGCTTTTAAAAATATGTGCTGGCAGTAGTAGGAAGCATGTAATCAGCTATTCCAAATTCTATTCTTCAGTGTATCCCAAGGAGAGGACTGAGGAATGACTAACCTTCGGATTTATGTAGTATGTCAAGAGGTTCTGCAATCAAGTCCTTCCCAGTGTGATTTCAAGTTGGCCCTGGGTCTAAATACCTGAGCAGACTGTAGATTCAACTATAGTTGGGTGGAAAGGGAAATGGAGTCCTTATTATAGTAGGGTAAATCATCTTCTTGAATTGAGATACTAGAAAAGCCTCAACAAAAGCTATAATAAACCCAGAGGCCAAGGAGAAAAATTAAAAAGGCCTCTTTAAGAATCATGTTTATTCAGAAAAGCAAGATAAACAGCCTTAGACTTAAACATACATATAATTACAAAAAGGCAAGTGGGAGAGTGAAAGAAAAACAAAGGAAGACACCTAGATTGATAGAGGAAAAAGGGGATTTCCTTCCTTAAGGAAAATGTGATAAGTTATGCCAAACAGCTTTGAAAGGGAAAGGAGATACACTTTGGTATAATTTCTCTTTAATGATGGAACTAGGAAAGAAAGAGTTATTCTTACTGTTTATTCAAGAAAGGTAATATGGATCAAAAAGATATAATAGAGGAAGAGAAGAATTAAAAAATAGATTAAAATGGTTCTCTTACTAAGTAATTGCAAGGTGATATGGCTGGGAAGACAGGAACAGTACATGCTACAGTGGCACATTCCTGGTTAGTTTGTGGAAATAAGACTTTAAGGGAGAGTACTAGGTCACATTAAAGAGAAGTCAAGTAGTCCGGCCGGTGTGGCTCGGTGGTTGAGCGTCGACCCATGCACCAAGAGGTCGCCAGTTTGATTCCCGGTCAGGGCACATGTCCAGGTTGTGGGCCCAATCCCTAGTGGGGGGCATGCAGGAGGCAGCCAATCGATGTTCTCTCTCAGTGATGTTTCTATCTCTCTTTCCCTCTCCCTTCCTCTCTCTCCAAAATCAATTAAAAAAAGAAAAAGAGAGAAGTCAAGTAACTCAGACATAGTCCAGGACTAAATTAGATGCTGAACTTCCCCATATTTTGAATTAACTTACTGAGGGTGGTGAGGGCTGGCAGTAACTGAATCAGTCCTGAACACCGGCCTCTTATTTTCCACTATAGGAAAGTCTATAAGACAGGCGCTAGAAGAAAAAGTATGTTAGCAAACAAACATCTCGAGTCAAAAGGAGAAGGAAAAAAGGTATTTTGACCTATACAATGTTACCTCTACACAATACAGAAAGGAATGGTATTCAGCTTAAACAGGTTAGCAACTCACTTGAGGCTGCCTAAAAGAACAAAGGAATAGAGCCCATTTTGAGAAATAGGTAACAGAAAGGAATGCATCTGCTACCACGAAGTTTCCAAGGCCTAGGAAACTCAAATAATGAGGAAAAACAAGGTTTTGAGGGGCATACAGTAAAGGCCATATTGGTCTTTATGGGGGGATCACAGGGCTTATAGGACTCTGTTAAAGTCATTCTTCAGGTGAGACAAATGGAGGGGAAAAGAGAAAAGCTCCTCTCTAAGAAACATTATTAATCGATATAAGGAACTTAACAGCAAGACAGGATCATAATGGGGACACAAATGTGCTGAACAACCAGAAGGGTTACAACTGTAGAGAAAGCATGGCCATAAACTCTGTTCTGTCTCTGCTACAAATGTAGATCCCTTTTTCCTTAAAAGGAAGAGAAGACTTTGTCACTAGACAGAAACTCAATCATTTTAGCATTGGGTAGCCAGGAACACAAGGGTCCAAAAAAGAAATAAAACTTAAACTTTAAATGTGAAGGATGGACAACAGGAAAAAAGGGGAAACTCTAGGAGACCTGGCAGCTGACACATTATTATACAATCCTAACCCACATTAATCTCACTGGCAAATGTCTAACATTTTGCCCATGAAAAACAATGTGTCATATGCCAGTGAAACCTTATTATGCATAGATGAAATTCCTTCTCCATATGGTAAACACAGCGTCCCTCTTAGCCTGTTGATAAGTGGTTTTCCCCAGCTGAGTTCAGTCTTAGAGTCTATCAATTACAGACAGCCAATAGACTGGCAACCTCTCAACACCAAAGCCAAGATTTTATCTTTTTGAAAACTCTCTGTTCCTTCAGAAACCAAAGTTTCTGTTCTGTTTTTGCCCTGGAACAATAATGTGGGTTAGGATTGTATAATAATGTGTCAGCATCTGTACTATTTAGTATAGAGATGGGAGATTAGCTTGGATCTCTTCAGGTTTGTGGAGGTAGGGATGATGCTGTGCTAAGCTTAAGAGTTCTAGGGTCCCTTTGACATGCAAAAAACATGTGACAGCAACTACTTTGAAACTGGAGAAATTCAGCTTTGGAGGTACTACACTAAATCCAATCCAATGGAAGATGGCTCACGCTGCAGCTGCTAAAGAAGTTACCCTAACTACCCAAACACTTAGGCAAACACCTTATTGCTGAGACTGAACAGTATAAGGAACCAGAGAGGGCAGACATTTTCAATTCAATTGCTTTCATTTTAATTAAAAGGGAGGTCACAGATGTGGGAATTTAATAAGAGGGCTCATAAGAGTCAAATTTGGGGGATTTTATGTTGCTAGTATAGAATTATATGAAGTGCTTTAAGCTGTCATATGGTTGACTGCAGACAATATGGAACACTATGAATGACATCTTGAGAAAATTTGAGATGGGAAATGGAAGTGAACTTCCAGTCTGGAGTTAAATTAATAGATAATCTATCCATTTCAAAGCTTTCTGAAGTAAAACCTTAAATAGCCTCCTAAACTAATCTTCAGGGGATACACAAAAGAACAGATATTGATAGAGGATGCCTCATCGGCACTGAAGACAGAACAAAGCACTCCCCGTGCCAGTCAGATAGAAAGCCCAAAAGACAAAGCAAACTTGGAAAGAAGAACTCATAGCTACGTGGTCCAGCTAACTTCTGTTAGGAGTGGGGTGGTACTTTGGTGTCTGATACCAATGCAGGGAGTTTACATAAGGCTTAATGTCCAAATGAGACATAGGAGAACATACTATTGACAGCTAGGCAAGTACTTGGGTAATCCATATGCAGTGCTTCTCTAATAAAATAATGTTGGAAAATTAGGCTTTGCTTGAGAAGCCCATATACAGGCCTTTCTACCCATCTTAACCAATGACTAAATTTTGGAATCTGAATACTTTTATGTTTTGCAAGGAAAGAACAAAAACAAAAAAAACATGGCTGGGCCCATATCCAGCTTACAGAGTCTATCATGACACACACCTTACGGTCCTACTTAAGTAGAAGTATGTGGGTCTCAACACAGTAACTTCATTGTTAATAGAACAGCAATGGCCCTGGCCGGTTTGGCTCAGTGGTTAGAGTGTCAGCCTGCGGTCCAGAGAGACCCGGGTTCGGTTCCCGCTCGGGGCGCGTACCTCGGTTGCAGTTTGTCCCTGGCCCTGGTTGGGTCGTGCAGGTGGCAACCACTCGATGTGTCCCTGTTTCTCTCTCTCTCTTCCTCCCACTCTATCTGAACAGAAAATGGGGGAGTGTCCTCGGGTGAGGATAAAAAAATAAATAAATAAAATAAAACAGCAACGTCTTAAGCTCTAACACACACACACACACACACACACACACACACACACACACGGCAAAATTAGGAAGAGAGATAAAAGCTTGGGATCTCATTTCCTTTCCTTTGGGTGAGGTTAAAGTTAGAAATGTTCTTCCCTTCCAAGTCTCAGTCCCTTCATCCTCTGTTCCCAACACCACACATAGATACAGATATAGAAAGACAGACACAGCCACCGTACATTCTCCTTTTAGAGAAAAGCCTTATCAGTAGTTTTCAAACATTTTTTTTTTACATCCTGACTCAAGGATGTATTTTTATTGATCTGAGAAAGAAAGGGAGAGGGAAGGAGGAAGGGAGGGAAGAAGAAACACTGATGTGAGATCGGTTGCCTTCCATACTGTACGCTCTGACTGGGAATCAAACCTACAAACTTTTTGGTGTATGGGATGACACTCCAACCAACTGAGCCACTGGCTGGGGCCAAACTTCTTCTTTAAGCAGCAGAATCCACTCTCAAATTATCTGATTTCAAATCATTTATATATACAGAATGGTTTCTCTATGGCCAGAACTACCCTGGCAACCAAGGAATGGAAGAGGTTCCCATCACTATTATGCTTAATGATTCATCTACAAAAAAATTTGTTTTTGATCTCAGTAATGTCCTCTGGACATGGATTCCACAAGTTTGGAGATTTGGGAACCCTAAAAAGAATGATTCAACCAAGTGACATAAAAATATTTTGCAAGTTAAGACTGCGACCTGGTCATTTTGAACAAAAGTTATTACATTTGGCTAGGTGCCTGACTCTGGCCATCCATGGGGCAGAAGATGGCTGGAACTCAGGGGATCTCCCAGGTACTTCGTGGCCATCAGGAGACATAGTACTCCATAAGTTCCTACATATCTTCCTGGTCATAACAAGAATGCAAGGCCCTGCCTCTTTTTACTGGGGCCACCATTTCTCAGAGTTGTTTTCATAGCGAGTGACCATAGGGGATGAGATAATGCCTCCCCTCCAGGATAAAGGATAGACTTGTTTATTGCTTGCTATAAAAATGGTAATTTCTTAAGCTCAGTGTACATCCATCTGGGCCCCATCATTTTGCCCTCATAATACTTGTAGGGCAAGGGGAACTGAGACATCATGCTGATGTTCATGAGTCTATGCTGTGAGTAATCAAGTCTCTGACACAGGAGTTTTTTTTTCTGCCAACATCCATTAAGGAGTAACAGGCCCTGGCTGGTTTGGCTCAGCGGTTAGAGCGTTGGCCTGCGGTCCGGAGAGACCCAGGTTCGGTTCCCACTAAGGGCATGTACCTTAGTTGCAGTTTGTCCCCGGCCCTGGTTCGGTCGTGTGGGTGGCAACCACTCGAACTGTCCCTTTTACCTCGATGTTTCTCTCTTTCTCCCTCCCACTCTATCTGAACAAAATATCTTTAAAAAAAAAAAGTCCTCGGGGTGAGGATTAAAAAAAAAAAAAGGAGTAACAGGCTAACTAATCAAGTTTTAATTAGCAAAAAAACAAATCCCAGACCCAACACTGGTACTGCCAAATCCAGTGGCAAATGTTAATAAAAGACTGATGTAACCATATATATAGGCAAGACCAAAAGCTTAAGATACTTAGAACTAAAGATTAGGTCATCCCATCAGATAAAGAACCTGGAGGAGTTGGTTAAAGACAAAGAATAGGAGTAGGCAGTGAAAGAAGTCATTAAGTACAACAATAAATAATAATATTAAAGCATAAATAATAAAGAACAAGGAATGTGGCTTCTACTTTCATTTCCATCTTTGTTCTTATATTTACATAAGTTTTAACTAGTATCCTTTATTCTTTTGCATTCAGAATCATACAAAAAAAATATTACTTAGTCCTTAATATCCTGAAGAAATGAATATCACTAAGTGATCTTGAACTTGGAGTTAGATATGGTTAAGTGAAAAAACTTGATTGGTGACTTTGTTTTTTAACTATAGGAATGAGAATAAGAACATCCCTGTCTGTATAGGACAGCCTAAGGTGTGGACGTTTGTGGATCCTGGCTATCTAGCATCTAATTTCCTTTGCCTATTAGAACCCCAAGCTCCCATTTCCAGAAAATTCCTCATTATGAACTATCTTGGAAAGAGAGCAATTTTCAGAGCTTGCATCTCATTATGGAAGCTGAAAGTCAGATATTTCTTCTACTCACTCCTTAGTAGAGCCCAAATCTGGCAAACTATATAATGCCAGCCAATTAGATACCTACTTCCAGGATTCTAAACCTTGAGTAAAGGCTGGATGGAGGGAAAACCATATTTATGGCAGCCACAGCAAGTGGTTAGGACTGTTCCTGCACAAAAACCTCAACTTCAGGGTTTCTGCAGCCGGTTCCTGCTTATGTGCCACATTGGCTCATCTTCCAGCTTGTGGTCAGTGCTATAGGCTGAAGGTATCCTTGCAATCCACTATTTTTTACCTAAGACAGAATAGTTGCCTGTTGCCGGTAACCAAGAATCTCAGCAGATTCACTGCAATAATATTATCTACAATATTTGTACAACAGTGAATAATTTATCATGAGTTTTCACATTCTTTCTTTCATTATTCCCAACATCAGTAGAGTTAATATGATATTATGATCATTTTTGTGCAGATAAGAACATAAAAGGTTGAAGCAGTTGTGACTTGCCCAGTGTCAAACATTTATAAGAAGACGGAGCCAGGATTCAAACCCAGATCTCTTTGATTCCAAAGTCCATATTATTTCCACTATAGCATGCTGTTTCTCAAAACACTGAGTGAATAAAGACAACATTACTGAAAGTTTTATAAAAGACATAAAACGATTACAAATAATTTTTTACCATAAAAGCTTACAGTATTAAATTGTGACTCAATTTAATTTTAATTCAAAAAGAAGGTCTAAGAAAGAACTCATTTAATCCTAGCACACTGTTTACAGTAAACTAATCTGATCTAAGTCTAGAATTTAAGACAGCATAGATGGCATATTCTCAAGAATATCCCTCTTAAATATTACCAAGCACATTTTTGACAGCTCAACAGAATGTACTAAATTATATGCTAAACATATATTATGTACTAAAATACATAGTATACCAACTACTTCACTGATATTAATCTTTGTAACAGATGCCCACTGGAATAGCTACTTAACTTACAATTATAGCTTCTCAGGAAATGGCCTCAATACTTTAAAATGGGTCTTTCAAGATCATGTTTGTGCTACATGACCCTGTTCTCCTTAGCACAATTTATTCAAAGGATTAACATTGAACTAAAACCAGGTCTCTCAGATCCTCTCTCTCTAGGATTTGAAACTCTGAAAAAGAAACAGACTGGGAATAGGTGGAGCTGAGGTGTAATGAAGGCAGTGTCCTAGAGAAAGGCTAGAGGCCTTTGGGGCTGCCCTGGTTCTTACATCTCCCAAATCTCGATTGTTTTCTTTTCTTCAGAAAGGAATTTCAATATAATCATGTCTTCCTTAAGATGTGCTTCTGTACTCATTCATTCAGTACACCTATGGTAAGTGTTATGGTGGCAGTATATACTAGATACTACTGGACTTTAGAGGAAGAACATTATTTATCTTATCTTGGAAAGCCTGGGCCATACAGTAGGCAGGTCCCTTCCCATATACTCACCACTCTGTCCCTCCTTTGTCCTCTAAATTCTGTTTTCCCCTACCATTCCATTAAAACTTCACTTACTAAAACCACCAATTTTCAAATCCAGTAGACACTATCATTTTTGGCCTTTTTATAACATTTGGTATTCCTGTTTCTTCTTTGTAACTTATCTTGATTTTGAGTATTATCTATCTTTCAATTATTACCTTTCTTCCTTTCACTACTTAAACTCCAATGCACTTTTTTTCCTATCCTTTAAAATATTGATGTTTTTTAGAGTTTCATCCTTTGTCCACTTTTCTTCTTACTCTGCCCTCATCCTCTAGGTGTTATCAACCATACCTATGATATCAACCTTTTTTTAACAAATATTTGAGCTCTTGTGATATGGTGGACGTTGGCAACACACAGTCCCTGCTCTCATGGAGCTTGGAGCTTAGATCTTAGTAGCAAAGACAGACATTAAAGTAAAAAGTATTTACTGCCCTTATATAGATAATAAATGCACAAAGAAAAGGTCTAGAGTGCTATAAGAATATACAATAGAGGGCTTTGACATAATCTGGGGCATTCAGGGAGGAAGTGGCATTTAAGGTAAGAAGTGAAGCATGAACAGGAGGGGAAGAGAGTGATAGGCACAGGCACATTTTAGGCTCAGAAAGTTAAGACAGGTGCCTGGAGTGAAATGACTAAGAGAAAAGTGATATGAGATCTGACTGGAGAAGTAGGTTGAGATCAGATCCAGCAGGGCTTAGAAGGGGGACAAATATTCATTATAAATTCATGATAATAAGCACCACAAAACAAAACAAAAAACAAACAAAAAAATCTGCCTGCCCTCATACTACTCATTTCTACTCTTCACAAAAACCTTCCTCGCCCTGGCCAGTTTGCTCAGCGGTTAGAGCAGCCTGCGGTCCAGAGAGACTCAGGTTCGGTTCCTGCTAAGGGCATGTACCTGGGTTGTAGTTTGTCCCTGGCCCTGGTTGGTTGTGCGGGTGGCAGCCACTCGATGTGTCTCTTTCGCATGGATGTTTCTCTCTCTCTCTCTCTTCCTCTCTCTCCCTCCCACTCTATCTGAATAAAAAATGGAAAAATGACCTCAGGTGAAAATAAAAAAAAAACAAAAAACAACCTTCCTCAACCTCCAGCTTCTTCCTCCTTCATTTTGGCAGATGATCTCATCTCCTATTTTTCAGAGAAAGACAAAAGCCTCTGAATAGAAACTTCTTAATTTTCCTGATTCCAAACATACCTAGCTACCTAGTTACCTACCTAGCTACCTATCAACCTTCTCCTTCCCCATCATATGGAAGAGAAACTGTTCTCCTATGTTAAGATTAATTACACTTGCTTTGGGTCTCATCTCAGAAACCATCTATCAATTACCCTATATACTCAGCCTCTACATCTCAAATAAATTCTTCTCACTAGTTTTTAAACACACTTATATATCTCCATTTGAACAACAACAACAAAAAACAACCTTCATTTGACTCCCTCTCTCCCTTCAGAACTAAATTTCTCAAAAAAGCTGTCTCAATTTTCTCATATCCTATTCACTTCTACTCATGCTAATTTGACTTCCATCTTTGTCTCCCCATCAGAACAATTCTCACTATAGTCAATAAATCCCTCTGTGTTGCTACATCCTGTGAGCATTTAAAAAAATTATTTTTCTTTATTGATTTTATAGAGAGGAAGGGAGAGGGAGAGAGAGATGGAAACATCAATGAGAGAGAACATCAATTGGCTGCTTCCTATATGCCACCCCACAGGGGATTTGGCCCATAACCTGGGCATGTGCCTTGAATGGGAATCGAACTGGTGACCTCTTGGTGCATGGGTCGACGCTCAACCACTAAGCCACACCAGCCAGGAATCCTATGAGCATTTTTAGTTCTACTCTAACTCTGATCTCCCATAGGCTCCAAAATTTGTCATCCTCCTTCAGAAACAATTTCTTCTCTGATTCTCAAAACTCTCATTTTTCTCCTACTCTTCTGGCCATTTCCCCCCACCCCCCTTTTTTGTTTCCTTTGTAGGATCATTCCCTAGCTTTTATCCTAGACTCTTGATTCTCCACGGCTTCGGTAAAGAAGTTATATTCTATCTCTGCAGATTAGTGACATATTTATACTTCTAACCCACAACTTTCCGGACCTGTCAACTCATCATATACCTCAATGTCTCATGGGCATTGAAAATTAAACATATCTAAAACAAAAATTATGATCCTCACCTTAAAGCCTTGATCCTTTTCCAGTTAGCTCCTCTCACTGAATAGTGTCATCATCCATCTAGTTATGCTGTCTAGAACCTTAGAGGTCATAAGTGACATCTTGTATTGAATCCCTAGGCATCCAATAAACCACCACTATCACAACAGCAATAAAAATAGCCAAATTTATTGAGAACTTATCACTATCGGGTTATGTTTTAAGTTATCTTAATTTGGTTATCTAAGTTAGTCATCACAACCACATATGGTAGTTATCATCACCAGGTCCTGTTGACTTTACCCTCTAAATCTCTTGAATATATCATCTTTTTTCTCGTTGCTTCTATTGTTGCTGCTACAACCTTAGTTCAAGAGACCGTCTCATTGGGCTATTGCAACAACTTCCTGTTTGTTTTGAAAGCAACCACTCTGAGAGCTCTCTAATTCATAATTGACCACAGAGCAGTCAATTGTCTTTTTCAAAAGAAAAAGAGATAATACCCACCAATTCCTTCTCTCTCTCTCTGACACACATTTGAAAGGGTTTTAAAATAAAGTCAAAATCTCCTAACTTGACTTATGAGGCTATACATGAGCAGGTCTCTAGCTATTTCTGTTTCATCTTGCACTATCCTTCTCCTTATGTTCTGTGCTCCAGTCACACAGGCCTTTAATCAGTATCTTGTACTTGCCATTCTATGGTAACCAGTTCTCTGATTCAGGACCTCTGCATGTGTTGTTCCCTCTACCTAAGAGGCTCTTCCTTAAGGTGCCCACTTAACACCTACTCTTATTTCAGCTCTCAGTTCAATTACCACTTTCTTAGTGAAATCTTCCTGATCGTCAAATCATCTATTCATATGTTGACCATTTTTTCTCCTTATTAACACCTACCACTGTTGCAATTTTACATTTTTGTATATGTGGCTGCTTGACTAATACCTCATTTTCCTACTAGATAATAACTGCATGAAGACAGGAACTGTCAGGTTTTGCTCACCATTTCAACTCCAAAATCTAGCAAAACATATTCATCTGTGCCCTGGCCAGCATGGCTCAGTTGGTTGACCACTGACCCAGCACTGAAAGGTTGCCGGTTGGATTTCCAGTCAGGGTACATGCCCAGGCTGTGGTTTCAGTCCCTGGTCTGGATATGTGTGAGAGGCAACTGATCAATGTTTTTCTCTCACATCGATGTTTCTTTTTCTCTCTCTCCCTCCCTTCCTGTCTCTCTCTCTCTCAAAATCAATTAAAAATAAATAAATATTAATCTGAATGGATGAACTAGCAAGCCAAACTGAGACAGGAGAATAAATAGTGAGCTAAACGAGGCAGTGAATCTGCCCACATTTTGGTTTTAACGAGGGAAAGAGAGGTATTTTTTATAGAATGTTGAGACTAAGAATGGGAGGACTGGTTTGCTGGTTGGTTTAAAAGCTGTAGAGATTAAAACATGCCTAAATGCTGATGGTGAGAATCCAACAAAGAAGTTAAAGATGCTCAACAGAGGTAGAATAACCAACAGTATAAGTTGTCTGACCAGGGTAGTATGGAGGAAGTCAAAGCCCAGATAAAAGTACTGGCCTCAGATGGAAGAGGCAGCTTCTCCATTGTAGCAGAATACAAAGAGAAAAAAGAAAGTGTCAAAATAGGTTTATAGATTTGGTAGTGGGAAGTTAAAAGTTAGATAGTTCCAGACTAATTCTTTCTATTTGTTTGTGATGACAGTGAAAGTGAGGATACAGAGAAAGAACTCAAGTTAGAGAAAGAGTAAAATAAATGGAAAGTAGGATTGCTCACCAGTACCCACAGCCCAGGTGAAGTTAGGACTAACCAGGCAGAGGATTTCCTAGTAATGGGACATTTTCCAAGTTCTGGTTGAAAGCCTTGTACAAAGAAGGTAAATAGTCACAAATGCTTTTTGCCAGATGGATGTGAAAAAAGGACAGAGAGTCCAGAAAGCTTGAGGTATTGAAGAGGGGGGGAGGGTCTCCTAAACTGGACAGACAAAAAGAGAAGACAAAAGAAAGTCAAGAATAGAATAGAAAGATCTGGCCCTGGCCAGTTTGGCTCAGCAGTTAGAGCATCGGCCTGCGGACCAGGGAGTCTCGGATTTGATTCCAGCCAAGGGCACCTATCTTGGTTGCAGTTTGTCCCCGGCCACAGTTGGGTTGTGCAGATGGCAGCCAGTCGATGTGTCTCTCTCATGTCGATGTTTTTCTCTCTCTCCCCGCCACTACTCTGTCTGAAGATAAATGTGGAAATATCCTTGAGTGAGGATTAAAAAAAAAAAGAATAGGAAGGTCTGGATGATGATGGGAGTTGTCAATGGCAGTTGTTATGAGAATAAAATAAGACAAAGCATGTAAAACACTTTTCAGAATGGCTGGTAGAGAATAAGTGCTTAAGAAGTGTTTCACAAGAGACCCTAAAAATTAATGATATGTAGTAGTTTACAGTCTTGGAGAGGTGAGTGTACAGAAGTTGAGCCATTTTAGTTAGTGAGCCCAGATGACTGCCTAGTATCCAATGCACAAATCAGCCTTGTGGTTCTCTCATATAACTTTTAATAGGGTTTTAACATAAGCTTTTTAATTCCAGTTATGCTTGAATCCATTTAACATGAGGAAACTATAGTGGTACTCAACTTTAAGGGTCTTCTGGACTTCATTAACACAATAGGAACAACCGGATATGTTCAGTAGTGACTATGACACAGCTCTGCTTTGTAGAGCCCCTTACTAGTGCATCAAGCAATACAACTAATATAAACAAAAAGTTATGAAAATAAGTGAAAAGGTGTGTAACCTAATTAAATAAGATGCCACTATACACCCCCTAGAATTGCTAACATTATAAAGACTGAGAATAGTAAGTATTGACAAGGATGTAGAGCAAAAGCCTCTCACACACACCTGGCAGAAATGTAAACTGGCAAAACTTTGGAAACCATGACACTAGTAAAGCTTTATGCAGCATAACCTATAACTCAACAATTCTACACTTAGGTATTCCCCAAAAGAAATGCATACATGCACACATCAAAAGACGTACAAAATGTGCAAAACTGTTCAAAGTAGTACTATTCTTAATAGTCCCAAACTGGAAATGATCCAGATGTCCATAATGATAGAATGAATAAATTGTGGTGTTTTTATACAATGAATACTATATACAATAAGGATGAACTAGAGTTATATACAACAACATAGATAACAAACCTACTGTCATCTTTAACAAACTAAGACACAAGAGTATTTACTGTATGATTTCATTTATATAAGTTCAAAAAAAGTTTTTTCTATGGTGATAGAAGAACAATGGTTACCTCTGAGGGAGAGTGACTGGGAAGGGCATAAGGAGGGGCCTCTGGTATATTAGTCATGTTCTATTTCCTGTTGTTAGTGGTGTGGTCACTTTATAACAATTCACTGAGCTGCACATTTTTGATTTGTATCCTTTTACTTCAATCCTCTACTTCATTGGAAAATGTACTTAAAAACAAAAGGCTAGAAATGACGAAAAGGGTGCTGGAGGGAAGGCTCCATAAGAAAATGAGGCAAATCAAAAAAAAGAAGCTGAGGCTGCTGGTTCTGCAGAACCCCCTTTCACCACTATGTTTAGGATTGGCTACTATGTTACAGAGAGATGAAATGACCTAAATCATATTATTTAAAAACCACAAAACTAGCCCTGGCCAGTTTGACTCAGCAGTTAGAGCATCAGCCCACAGACCGAGAGTCAAGGGTTCAATTCCGGTCAAGGGCACATATTTTGGGTTTCGGTTTGGTCCCCAGCCCTGGTTGGGTTGTGCGTACGGCAACCAATGTATCTCTCTTACATCGATGTTTCTTTCTCTCTTTCTCCCCACTCTGTCTGAAAATAAATGGAGAAATATCTTTGGGTGAGGATTAAAACAAAAAAAATCACAAAACTAATTAATGGTAGAACAGGGATTGGAATTCAGGTTTTCTAATTTCAGTGTTCTCAAATTCTTGTAGAAATGTTTCTGGGTGTACATAAAGGAATCTTTGTCATTCAGGTATTCATCATCCTGATCCCCAAAGTAATGAGGTCATAAGGGGAAGCAAAAATAGTCATAACACAAAAGTATTCACGAAAGAACAAGAACACTTATAAAATCGGTCTTCACTCAAATATTCCTTCTCTGGCTCAGACCAGCTCCCCTTTCTGCCAGTTCCCCTCAACTGCCTTTGTCAGTCATCCTTGGTGAGTCTCTCCAGTGTTATGATTGTAAGCAGAACAATACAAGTATAATGTAAATCAACTGCAAAGTGAACCTATACATCTTACACAAGATGCAAGATTCCATGAACTTGGTAAAAGTGCTACTGGAGAACTGCTGGACTTACATGCAAAACAACTGACAAAAGGAAGATCCAACAGATTAAGGTCAGTTAACCATCATGGAAGAGATGCCACCCAGCATCCATTTTCCCTTCCTACTCAGTACAGAATCTTGATTTTTCAGTAACCGTATTTCTATTTTGACAGTAAATAGATGTTAATATAGTCTAAAGCTAAATATAAGAAATGGATATAAGTCAATTATTAAACCTAAAGAACTAAATTGTACAGTCTCAGACACCCCCCCCCCAAGTAAACATTTGATGCTGCAACCCAGTTGCACCTTGCCTATGCAAGAAATGAGGCAATGCTTTACAATGCTATACTCCATGGATGAAATCACATTATTTGAGGGAGTTTGGGAAGGTTGGTGGAAACAAATTTGAGCACTGGTGAACTGTGTCCAAATACCATTTACAGGCAGACACTAGTTAAATGCACTAGTAATTTGAAGTCAGTGGTGCTGTATATATAAAAAGGTTCACATGAAAGCAACATGAATGTATACATAAAAATAGATATATAAAAGTAAGTTACATAAAATACTGAATTCAGACATTCATCGCTATTTCAACACAAAGGCCAGGAAAGATTTAAAGGCGTTCCCACAGATATCTACTGCATTCATGCACCATGCCAGGAGCGGATGAACAAAGACAAGATCCCATCAGTCAGAATTCCCTTAAAGAAGCCAAAGTTAATCTCTTCATAAAAGATCTTAAATCCCTCTACTGTCATCCACATTCCCATCAGAACCACTATATAAGCAAATTAGGCTTGGCAGCTACTCATACAACCTGCTTTTGTCCTCTTGAAAAACAGGACCAGTGTCACAAAACCGAAGCATTCCCACAAATCTCCTGAGACTTGTTATTTTCTATAAATCAGGTTTACAGAATCAGAACGTAACTAAGTGACCTTTCTGATGCTTTATTGGAACAAGATGTTATGGAATTTGAAAATAAATAAATAAAACCTCTCTAAGCCACATTCTCCGGGGTATTAAAATCGGTTCTTTTCATAACCCACCTTTCGCCGACGGCGTGAAGACTTTCATTAATGCGCCACATACCCAAGATAGAACAAAGGGCTCGTTATCACAGCAGAGGCGCAGAGTGCCCTTAAAAGACTGCACCGCGTTTACCGATGACGGTTTCTGCTCTAAATTAACATGTACCGCAACTAGCTCCACCCGGGCATCACAGAAGGGGGCGGGGATACTTATTTGAGAGGAGCTGATTTCAGGCCAAGCAACGCTTCTCTCCTCTTTGGGGGCTTCTGGTTGGGCTGTGCCAATGGGCTCCTTCGCACAAGATCTCCCGACACCTTACACGGCTCGCCAATGGAGGGATCCTCGCCTCACAAAGCGTAACTAGGGCAGAGCTATTATACAACCGATACCCGACGCCGAATGCCAGCCCGAGAGTCTCCCACGAGTCTGACCTGGGAGCCACAGCATCGGTAGACGAGGAGGCACTTTTGCTCTATAGCAGTTTAAAGCGACCCTCTACTAACAGCACCTTGCTTGCATGCAAAAATGGGAGGGAGGGCGAGGACAGAAGAAGAGGGTCTCGATGCTCAGGGCGCGAATTTCGGCCCCGGGAGCCAGGGGCCGGAGTCCCGGACCACCTCCCCCCAGCCGTCCGCCACTCCCACACAGGCGGTACCTGTTTCCGCATGTTATTCATGACACCCATGAAGCCCGCCAACAATTTAGCTTCTTCTCGAGCAGCAAGTTTCTTCTCGGTCTTCTTCTTGCAGCTTTTCTCCACCCCTGAGGCTGCCATCCTCCGTCAGCTCGGTTTACACCCGGGGCTCGCCGGGCCGGGCGAGGGGCTGCACGCTTCGAGCACCCTGGGGCTTCTGGTTGCCAAACACCACGCCTGGGACTGCGGCTGCAGCGCCCTGCTCCGGAGCGCAAGGGCGGCGGAGGCGCGGCCACTGCAGAAGAACAAGGCCTGGAGGTCCCCTCAGAAGCTCGCGGGGAGGTAGCGTCGCGGGCTCGGCTGCATCTCTAAGAGAACCGGAGCCGGGCGGAGGAGCCTGCGCACTGCGCTGGAAGGGGCGGGGGCGCTATGAAGGGAGCAGGGGGCGGGGCCATGCGTCACAGCGGCGCGCCGCTCGGAGCTACGCAGCGCCGGGGCGCCTGGGTTGCCTTGGTCCCCGCCTGGAGCCGGTGAGTTTTGTGCAGCTGGCCCAAGGTGACGTATCCCCATCTTTTTGTCCAAGACCGATTTCATAAATTTAAATTACGTGACGAGATTATCTTTTTTGGGTAGTTGGGCAGTTAAATACATTAAAGTGTCTTCCATTAGTGTCATCTCCATAGTAACAGGGTTGGTGTTTTCTTCCCTGCACTGTCAGAGATGGGCATATCCTAGGCGCTCAATAAATACCGCATACTGCAAGTTAAAGGCGTATTACACGGAACCCAAGATTTATTTGCTTAGGATTTATTTATAAAGCAAGAACTCTCAGTCCCGTGAGTGTCTCCTTGATGCGGAATGCCTGACTACTTAGGCTGGTTTATTTACTTATCAATGTTTGAATTAAGATCAGGTGTGAGCTACAGCAATCCTCAGGCTTCCCCAAGTGTTCTACAGGAACACGAAACTCAATCACAGAACTGATGTTAATGCTTTTTATAACTGTAATAATTTATTCTCTTTAGTGTGTGGTAATACACAGGATTATTTGAAATTTTACATTCTGAAAACTTTCTACATATCCCCTTAATTTTCTTCCTCGGTGTATATAGGAATATACAGAGACATATTTTATGGAAAATGATTTGCATTATTGAATCATTATGCTTTTTCTTGATGAGGACAAACTATAGTATAACAAAGAGCACGTGGCAGATAAGCCTCTATTTTTACAAAGAATAAGACATGCCTCTGTGCACTTTTCCGTCCCTTTTCATTTCAAGATTCACAGATGGCCTTCAATTTTAACTAGTCAATAATTTGAGGTTTTTGAGTGGATTCTGACAATAGGAAACATTTATTCCTAATGAAATTAGAAACAAGGGAAAATTTGCCTAGCCGGTGTGGCTCAGTGGTTGAGCGTCAACCCATGCACCAAGAGGTCACCAGTTCGATTCCCAGTCAGGGCACATGCCCAGGTTGTGGGCCCCATCCCCTGTGGGGGCATGCAGTAGGCGGCCAATCAGTGTTCTCTCTCATTGATGTTTCTATCTCTCTCTTCCTCTCCTTTCCTCTCCCTTGAAAATCAATAAAGAAGAAAAAAAAAGAAACAAGGGAAAATTTGTTCATTTTGTTAAATTATCTAGGACACTTACAAATAAGAGCACATTTAAGCAGTTTTTAATAGAAAGGAAGTGGAAACCTATCTTCTAACTTTGAGAGACACTGAAGATTTAATTCAAAGGCAGAAATGTAGGTGATGAGATTAAGTGATATTATGTAACAAGTCAAAAGAAAGAACAACATTCTTCCTATTTGATGTTGGAACAGTCCTTTCACATATTGCAGAATATAGAACATAAGGGTCATGGAAGAGCCATAGTATTCAGAATTTAAAGAGACCATGGAGGTTGTATTTCACACAGGTTAAGCATCGTGCTTTGCCTGGATGCAAAGTCAAACACCCCCACTCTGTACTTGTTCAACTTTAGTGAACTTGCTTAACTTCCCTTGTGCCTCAGGCTTCTTATCTGTAAAAATAGAACCTATCACATGGAACTGGTATTAAGATTACAAAAACGCTTAGAGTGGTGACAGAAGAAGGCAAACAGTATGACATACCAATTTAATAACATTAACTATAATTATTTAATCCAGCATTTCCCAAAATGTGTTCTTCAAATATTAGTGCTATGAACTATTCCCCACCTCTCCCAGCATATGATCCCTGGGAATACAACTTTGGAAAATAATATGTCCTTCTTGGAGAAAATCTCAAATACATTTGCATATTAAGTTTTTAGAGAAGACTTGCTGTACCTATTGCTTGAACCTAATCAACTTTGCTGTGGTATACTGGCCTGGGGGTGGGGTGGGGGGTGGAGCAAGGTGGAGGGGGTCAATGGGAGAAAAAGGGGGGACATCTGTAATACTTTCAACAATAAAGATACATTTTTTAAAAAGAAGAGATTGAGTTTTTCCAGTTTAACAGATCTGATATAGAAAACAGAATATGTGCCCAATAATATCCAGCAAGCTGGCCCTCTGGCCCTACTCCCACTGCAAATCTTCGAAAAGAGTATTACTGTCCCAGTGGGGACTTGTCCGCCACCAAATTGGTTCCCTGGCAGGTTTGGGGCAGAGAGACCAGTCAGGTTCACCTCCTCCAGCTTCCACAGCTGAAGAAGAAGAAAGGAGGAAGATCCTCCCCAGGGCTGGAGGAGCCACGGGAATCCCGACCATGCTCACAGTAGCCACAACATCCAGATCTTCCTGGGCTTCTGCTATCTACCCCAGGCAAATTCTCTTTTCTCTGCTCCATTAATCTATTTTCTTTTAATCCTGCATATGTATATATAAATGAGACTCCATGGTTTATGTGTGGAATTACTTAGAGAGGCAGTGTACATTGTCAGCTTTACTAGGTTTTAATCAAATTGCTCTTTAAAGAGATTGTACCAAATTATATTCTTGCTAACAATGGATAAATGTTCAAATTCAGATCATCAATTTCTGTTCACATGGCTCATAATAAAAAATTGTAAGGAACTGAGGTATTTAAGATGACAACTAGTCTTAATTATGTAAGCCATTTTTCCTTCAATAAAATCAACAAAGATTAACATTTACTAAACACTTACTATATATGCTAATCACTGTGTTGCATGTTTTCTCTCTGTTGTCTCCCTTCATCTTCACATGCCCACTGAGCTAGGCACTGATAATTTGGACTTCACAAGAATGAAGAACTTTTTTGTTTAAAAGGCACTGTTAAAAGAATGAGAGGACAACTGTGGAATGACAGAAAATACATACAAGGAAATCCCTATCAAGATTCTAAATTTTTCCCCCACAGAAATTACAAACATAAAAAAAAAATCCTAAATATTTTATTTTTTGGAACCACAAAAGACCCTGAATAAGTAAAGCAATCTTGAGTGAGATTTATGTTCTAAACTTACAACATTCACAAAAATCTGCCCAACTCTAAGTCTCAGGCACTTAACATCTATGGGATATGCCTTTCTGAATTACATTTATTGTTTAAATTTTTTATAAAATGTGGAAAGTAATGAACAAACATTTATCTCACTTTTTTTTTTTTTTTTGGTACATGCACCTAGCAGGAACCAAACCCAGGACTCTCTGGTCCTCAGGCCAACACTCCAACCACTGAGCCAAACCAGCCAGGGCTGTCTCACAACTGAGATATACTGTAGGGGAAGTCAAAGAAATATAACATGGTTCCTGGCTCCCTCCATCTCCCGCCACTCCCAAGCTTAGATTCTGATTAGGGTTACAAGACACTTGAAAGCGCCAAAGGCATCAAAGTAGCAAGTAAAAACAGTCAGATGAGTGGTTTGTAAGACTTTGTCTTTTCACCCATATCCTTTGCTGTTCTTAGGAGTGAGTGAATGAATGAACACTTAGAAGAAATCAGTTGAATCTGTTGGACCCCTTTGTTTTCTTAGTGTTTTGAAATGTCAGAAGACTTTCATTTGTTCCTTTTGTGAAGATAACTGAAATCATTCACCTAGAGGAAGAGTTTCCAGTGGAAAAAGGAAGCTGGTACTGAGCTCAGAAACACTGGGATCACATTTTTTTTAAAAAAATTTTGATCTAGGTTATGACAGTAGAACCCTTGGTCTTGGAAACATTTATCAATATGACAGGCAAAACATGATTTTTCAGTGTTATTATAAAAATGCCTAATGAGATTGAGCATCTTTTCATATGTTTGTTGGCAACTGGTGAATTGCCTGTTTATGTCCTTTGTTTTCTCTTTTTTCCCCCTTATTGATTTGTAAGCATTCCTTGTTGAGGTGGCTTTTAGGAAAATTGAGTTTGAGATAAATGTATGTGTAAAAATGTCCAGTAAGTCATTGAAATTGCAGGATGAGGTCTCCAAGAAAAGAATACAAATGAGCAAAAACATATTACTGATTGATAGCTCAAGGAGGAAAAGGATCCAGCAGAGGAAAAGAAGTATTCAGAGTGACCTAGAAAATCATGTCCTCATATGATCCTTAGCAGTCACACTTTCTTCTTTTTTTTTTTTTTATCCTCACCTGAGGACATTTTTCCATTTTTTGTTCAGGTAGAGTGGGAGGGAGAGAGAGGAACAGAGAGAGAGAGAGAAACATCGATGTGAAAGGACCACATCGAGTGGCTGCCACCCGCACAACCAACCAGGGCCGGGGACAAACTGCAACCGAGGTACGCGCCCTTAGCGGGAACCGAACCCGGTTCTCTCTGGACCGCAGGCTGACGCCCTAACCGCTGAGCCAAACCGGCCAGGGCAGTCACACTTTCTTTTACTACACAATTTAGTGTGGCATGCATGCCTACCGGAAGTCCAGTCTTTTATTTTATTTTTTTGAGTTTTACTCTCCAAGTATATTTAAGAAGCCTCAGGAGTGCTGATTCATGTCCAAATGTTTGTCCTTCTAGCTATTACTTTTTCTTAGCTAGCCCCAAATTCAATGTGCCTCCTTGAAGCTAGAAGATTCCACAGAGCCATCCTGATGCTGTAACTCCAGAATGTGCTCCCGATGCATTGTTGACTAAGGTGCTTGATGCATTACCTTCTGAAACCTGAGCCATCTGAAGACATGCCCTGACCAGGCCATGCTCTCGTTGCCCAGGGACCATGTGCACTATCACTACTATTGCTGAAGCTGAACCCCTGGGATTGTTGTCTGCTGATCTAGGCCAAGCCAAACCACTGTGGCTCTAATTATGCCACCAGGGTTATTACAAATTCTAACCCAGGTTATGGTTGTTCCTCATACTAGAGGGGAGAAATTCACAATGCGTTTTCAAATGAGATCCACATCAAATATGACCTAGCCTTATCACCTTCAAACTCTTACCATTCACATTCACTTCCTTGGGGCCCATGTCTGCTGCCAGGTGGCTGTGTTGGGGGCATATCCACTAATGAATCCAGATGGGATTCACTTTTCGTAGCTGTTTCACTTGCCTTTACCTGTCCTCATGGTAAATTATCACCAAGAGATCTTGCTGTTCTTTTCTGTTGCCTAACTTAAGCCCATCAAACAATTGTGATTCATTTGAACTTGAGAAGGAAAGAGGCAAGTTCTCGCTTCATTCCTCCAAAGAGTGCTATCTTTTGTTGAGGGCTCTGACCAATACATTCCCATTCCCAGCGGCATCTAAGTTTTCAGCAGCAGTGGATATGTTTGGGGTGGGAAGGTGCTATCAAAATGTCCTGTTTCAACTCACAGATACAGAGAAGAGACTGATGGTTGCCAGAGGGGAGGGAGTTGGGGGACTGGATAAAAAAGGTGAAGGAATTGAAAAGTACAAATTGGTACTTACAAAATAGTCATGGGAATGTAAAGTACAGCATAGGGAATATAGTCAATAATATTGTAATAACTATGTATGGTGTCAGGGGGTACTAGAAATTTCAGGGGGAACACGTTGTAAAGTATAAAATTGTCTAACCACTATGCTGTACACCTGAAGCCAATACAAAATATTATTAAATGTAAACTATAATTGAAAAATAAAATAATTTTTAAAAAGGTGCTGTTGTGAGGTGCTTCTCTCTTTTAACCAGGCCAAGTTACCCTGAAATGTTAAACCCCCTGAAGGAGTGTGCTTTCTATGAGGTTAATGAAGTTTAAGTGTCACTTGCCCTGACCCCTACCAAGTGAGGGCCCTCACAATGTATTCATAAGCTCATATATTTTTGTAACATTTACAAAAAGAGTAGATATTTTTGTATTCTTTTTCTCAAAGAAGTTCTGTCCTCCCAGTTATAAAAACTTCAGTCTCTGCCGAAACTGGATCCATCCCTGATCTCAGACAAAACTTTGTAAAATATTTTTTGCTGTTTTAACTTTTAAGAGGTAAAGTAGAATAATAGAGTCAAGACAATGTGATTTGATTTCTGATTCCATTTCTTACTAGCTGTGTAATGCTGGGTGTGTCACTTAACCTCTCTGAATCTGAGGTTCCTCAGCTAGAAAATGGAAATAATTATGCATGTCTTCCAAGATTGTTGTGGGAATTAAAGCTCATGGGAGTAAAAAGTGGGAAAAAAATATAACTTAGCTCTGGTCAGTGTGGCTTAGTCGGTTGAGCATCGTCCTATGCACCGAAGGGTTGCATGCTCGATTCATGGTCAGGGCACATACTCAGGTTGCAGGTTCAATCCCTGGTCATGGTGCATATGGGAGGCAACAGATCAATATTTCTCTCTCACATCGATGTTTCTCTCTGTCCCTTCCTTTCTCTCTAAAATCAATAAAAATATTTTTTAAAAGATTACAATTTAGTCACATCCTCAGTTTAAAAGATATTAATTATATACACAGATGCCCTAGTGCAAAAGACTTGGGAATGAAAGATGCTATCTCAGATACCTTCAAGGAATTATCTAGAACAGGGGAAACCCAAGGAGATTGGAACATTTTTTTATAATTGCTTAATTTTCTGTTTTGCCTGAGCCATAACACTAATTCACTGTAACCATAGCTTATAATCAAAATATTGCCTTAGGAAGACAACATGACAGTGAATTCGTCTATGAGAAGATTTCAGCCCAAGGCATTGAGTTCTGCCTCAGAACTCAGGTCAAGTTGGCTGGAGAAAACATATGCTCTTCCTGAATTCCTTCCCACTGAGCGTCAACATCGTTCTCCAGTCTATCTTGAGTATCTATCTATCTGCTGCTGTCTTTTCCCCAAATCCCCACCCTTTAAAGACAGTCGTATATTCCTGTACTTATATTTATCTTTGTTCTTCCTCATTGCCCTCCCCTCTTTCCCATAAATACATACATCAGAGTGACCCTGCAAAGTCAGTGGAATTCTGCTCCCCACTCCTTCTCACTTGGGACTTGCAGACCAAACTTTCTAGGTAACTCTTTCCCGGTTCTCCAGGTTTATTTTCTATCCTCTTCTTCTCTACATTTCCACATACCTTTTCCCATACTCCACAAGCATTTCCGACAATAGACAAAACACACAGAAAAGTGACAATGATTTTCTAAATCCCAAAAATAGGTTGAACACAATCCTCAAGTATTCCATTGGCGTACCAACACTCAAAATCTGTTGAGAAAATCTTTTATAAATGTGAGGCAATGGCTCAAAAAGACAGCCTTTACATATGGAAAGATAGCAGAACATATTGAAAATACATGGAAAAACTGTCAGAAAACCAAATTATATACCAAAGTGCTAACAGTGTTTATATATAGGGGATGAGAGACACTTGAACAGAAATTTACAAAAGGAAAAAAAATAAAAAAGATTCTCATAATCCTCAACATAAGCTTTTCTTACGTTTTACTACTCATTTTAGGGAAACAAAGAAGGAGTAACAGAAATAGCAAATATAAGGAAGTTACAAATATTTCAAAGTTCTTTCCGTCAAGACCACTGGGCCTATTTTCTCTTGCACAGAGCTTTGATAGTTTATTATAGTGAGATGATTATACTGGTGTGTCTAAAAGTGCAGGTCAGGGCCTCCATGGTGGCGGTCAGCTGACGAGAGGCTGGAAGGACAGGTCTGGAGAGCTGCTGTAAGAAAACATTGTTTATCTCCCTTGGTCATAACCACAAAGGCATCAAAACTATGCAGAAAGTCAGTGTGTGAAGGACAGGTAGGTGTCTCAGATACTGTGTGGAACAATACAGAGTTGTGAAAGCAAAGTCTTGAACAAAATTATTTGTTACAATGTATCTGATTTTTATTGAACTCAGTGAGGGAAGCAGGAATGAGACAATAAGACAAAAGATTTGGTTGCCTTAAATGCTTACACACACACACACACACACACAGCAAAAGAAACATTGACAATTGAGATACAAAACTGGTTAACATTCTAGAGGAAAATAAAACTATAACATCTTTGGGGCTGATTTCTCTAAAGGCTATAAAATCATGACACCTTATCAAATCCTTCAGGGTGGCCTCTAACTTCACAGGGCAGTAGCATAATTTGCCCTTTTATCAGTTGTGGATTGTTAGTCAAATATACTCTGAAAACAAAGTGGCCATGCCCACTAGCATTAGATAAGGGTAAACCAGACTGTATGGTTTTGCTGTCTTTCTTCCAGTATTAACTTTGAAAGTCCAACATTTATCTTGGTAAGGGAGCCAGTATTTTCCTCCACTACCATTGCTAGAATTGTGCATAAAGTAGGAATAAACAGGCTCCAGGAGGTATATGTAGGGATTCAACCCATGACTTCCAGTATTTGGAATGTGTGAAATCAGTTTTGGCTGCTCAGAAATGTATTTTGCTCACCAGATAATTCCCTGTGGAGTTCTAGACACTTGAACAGGCAAAAACAAAAACAACAAAAAAACAAACTTGACTGTTCCCTTCCTCACTGCCTTCACAATCGCTGCTGCTTCTCTTAAGTGCAGGAGCCAGAGAACTGTTTGTAAAACCAGGACCAAGAGAAATTTTGTGGATTGCAGGGATTTATTTTTTCTCCTTATCTTTGAATCCTAAGTCCTAACATAGGACCTGCTACATTCAGTAAATGAAGTAAGCCTATACAAACTTGACTATTAATACTTCTTGGCCAATGAACTTGACCTAGTACTGAAATGTGATGAAATTGGATAAATGGAATTTGGAAAATGCCTGTTCAAATGTCAATATCTTTTTAGAAAACAAGGCAATCAGGTATCCTGTTACCATCGCCCTCATGTCTTTGACTATAAAAAATTGTATATATGTTTCTTTATTCTGCGTTTGTGAGGCTGAGCACCTTCAATTTTTTTCTCTTGTAAATGCTTCAAAAGATATAGTATCTTAAATGTGTTCCCAAATGTGGCTTTTTTGTGATTTAAAAAAAATTTTTTTTAATTCTTATAATCCTTTGCCGAAGATATTTTTTTCCATTGATTTTTAGAGAGAGTGGAAGGGAGGATGAGAGAGAGAAAGAGAGAAACATCATTGATCGATGTGAGAGAGACACATCAACTGGTTGCCTTTCATACATACTCCAACTGAACCTGCAACCCAGGTCTTTGTCCTTGACTGGGAATGGAACCTGCAACCCTTTGGTCTGTACGCCAGTGCTCTAACCACAGAACTGCATTGACCCAGGCTCATTTGTGATGTTTAAGGGATAACTTCTCTTCTTTGGGGGCACTGTGAACTTCTCAGTGCTCAGAAATAAACATGGCATTTTGCTCCTGTCTGCTCACTTGGCATGAGCTGCTACTTGCTTCAGACGAGCAGGCAAAAGGCTATTTTAAAGACTCAAATTTAATCGTGTCAGTTGTTAGGTTCTGTGGAATTCCTTCAAAGTGGATAAAATAGTATTCTTCTTTCCTGGTAACCTGTGATATAGTCTTAGGAAGAATCTTATTGTAACACAACAGCATTGAACAATTTGTGTGTGCATTTGTGTATGAGAGAGAGAGAGCGAGCGCACAAGTGAACACAGGGTGTATAAATGCTTGATTTGATTATTTTTGTTTGAGAAACAATCTAGATTTTTAGAAAGAGGTTGGGCCCAGCTCACATGAACTCTGTGTTAAGGCATAAGTAATCCACGGGACAGGAGCAGACTCTCTCTCCACCCTCTGGCTGCCTTACAAAAGGACTGGGGCTTAGATCCAAGAATGTGATGTTAGTTATGGTCCCTGTCCTCTGGGTGGGGCAGGATGCAGTTTGCTCTGATAAAAACTCCAACTAAAGAGAGGAAACTAGGGAATTAGCTAGTAAGAGGAGAGAACTCCTTAGAATCCAATGATACCTGGTTTTCATAGGCAAAGCAAAAAACGCCACAGCAGAAGAAAATTGTATTTCCTGCTTTAGAGAAAGTTCCAGGGGATCACAAGCCACAGTTACAATGTCCTTGGAGAACCCTGACTTCTCCATCACTGCCAAGGGCAAGATTAAAATGAATATTTTACTTTATCAATTTGGGAACCCAGTTTAACTTCAGAGGAATGAAGATTGTTTGAGACAGAATATTTTTCTTGCTCATGGTTCATATCTTGTCCTCATTCTGTCTCTAAAGCAATTTTCCCAAATCCTTGTGGTTTCCCACACTCTTCCCTTCTCTGGTTACATGTAAATAAATATTCATATGAGATTAGAACAAGGAAATAGAATTAAAATACAAATTTTTATTTAGCAGCCCTCTCCCAAAACCCTTCTTGGTATCTGGACATTTATGTCTGTGTTTTTCTACAGATTAACATCTTTTTCTTAGTAGAAACACGATAGAAAGTCTCAGAGGTCAGTGGAAAACCCCAGCCTTTAAGAAAAGTAGAACATAGCAACTTAAATGTGCTTGGAAAAATCAGTATAAACTCCAGTTTTTAAAAATATATATTTTTCTGTACCTTCTCAAACGCCCCAGCCAGAAGTAGTGCTCACTTACCCCCACTCTCATGAGCACTTATAGTGCTCAGATTTGGGTCTTTGATACTTTTCTCCACTAGAAGGAGCCTGGGCTCCTTGGACTGACTGGAGCAGTTTCCAAGATTGGAGACAGGAAAACAAATTAAACGGGTCAGGAAACATCCTTCTATTGCCAGAAAACAAGGATTCTTTAAAAATACTGTCATGTCAGTGAGGACAGGGCAAAAGGAGCAAATTAAAGATGTTTCCACTGACTAAATTTTGAAAAATTAAGAACCAAATGATTGTTTTTACTATTTTAAGTTCATAATGATACTCAAAAGAAAAAAGCGAGGTGGAGTAGAGGCGCCATCACGGGAGTGGGCATCCGCCACAACAAAGAGGAGAGGTTCAGCACGAGGAGCCCCAAGGCCAAGGCATCTCCCTAAGGCTGTGGGTCAGGCTGTACAGGTTTCCGGCCAGATGAACCAGCTCACCTTCAGCCAAGAGGTGCAAAAGAGGGTGTTCACAGAGTGGCACCAACTGGCTCCCTCTGTTCCTCTCCCTGATGATCCAAAAGAAGATGCTTCCTGAACGGGAGGGTAAAACCACTGTGGTCGTAGGGACTAGAACCCATGATGTTACAAACTGAAGGTGTGAACAGCCACACAGTAGCTGCATCCTCAAGGCCAGAGGCAAGATCCCCACCTTCACCTAGCTGGCCCTGGACTCCCCCAAGGGCTGCGGCACGGCCCTGCTCTCTGGCCCTCGGAAGGGCGGAGAGGGAGGTATATAGGCACTTGAGCAAGGCCCTTGGAACTGTGCGTAGCCACACCGAACCCTACCTGCACTCCAAGGGCTGAGAGTTTGAGTACACCAAGGGCCAAGGGGCCAGCCACTGCTACAAAAACTAACTGAAGATCTGACCTTGGTATTAAAAATATTTTGGATGCTGACAAAGAACAAAGTTAAGGTGTAAAAAAAATAGGTAGATATGAGACAAAAGAATGATGACTATGAATATATTTGTTCAATTTTTACTTATTAATGAAATAATAAGATTATGTTTTGTTTTTCACTTATGTCTTACTAAGGGTAATTTTAAAAAGAGGGCATTATATATATTTAAAAATTTTTTTTAAAAATTGATTTTAGAGAGAGAGGAATGGAGAAGGAGAGAGAGAGATAGAAACATCAATGAGAGGGAACATTGATTGGCTGCCTTCTGCATGCGCCCTACTGGGGATTTGGCCCACAACCTGGGCATGTGTCCTGACTGGGAATCAAACTGGTGACCTCTTGGTGTGTGGGTTGACACTCAACCACTAAGCCATACCGGCTGGGCAAGAGGGCATTATATTTATATGACTCTCTCATGTAGGTATTGTTAAAATACAATTCAGCTGAATAAATTTAAAGATGTAATTGGCATTATTTAATGATGAATTGGAAAGCATTTCATTTGGCAGACAGAAAGAAACTCCAAGGAGCTATACAGAATGAAAAACTTGCCTTGGTCGGTTTTACTCAGTGGTTAGAGCATCGGCCCTTGGACCAATGAGTCGTAGGTTCACTTATGGCCAAGGGCACGCACCTCGGTTGTGGTTCATCTCTGGCCCTGGTTGGCACCGTGCAGGAGGCAACCAGTCGATGTGTCTCTCTCACATCTATGTTTCTCTCTCTCCCTCCCTCACATTCTATCTGAAGACAAACAGAAAAATATCCTTGGGTGAGGATTAAAAAAACAAAGAGCCCTGGCCGGTTTGGCTCAGCGGTTAGAGCGTCGGCCTGTGGTCCCGAGAGACCCGGGTTCGGTTTCCGCTAAGGGCACGTACCTCGGTTGCAGTTTATCCCCAGCCCTGGTTGGTCATGTGGGTGGCAGCCACTCGATGTGTCCCTTTCACATCGATGTTTCTCTCTCTCTCTCTCTTCCTCCCACTCTACCTGAACAAAAAGTGGAAAAAATGTCATTGGACGAGGATAAAAAACAAACAAACAAACAAAAAAAACAAGCCCTGGCCGGTTTTGCTCAGTGGTTAGAATGTCAGCCTGTGGTCCAGAGAGACCCAGGTTCGGTTCCCACTAAGGGCATGTAACTTGGTTGCGGTTTGTCCCTGGTCCTGGTTGGGTCGTGCGGGTGGCAGCCACTCGATGTGTTTCTTTTTTTTTTTATCCTCACCTGAGGACATTTTTCCATTTTTTTGTTCAGGTAGAGTGGGAGAGAGAGAGAGGAACAGAGAGAGAGAGAGAGAGAAACATCGATGTGAAAGGAACACATCGAGTGGCTGCCACCCGCACAACCGACCAGGGCCGGGGACAAACTGCAACCGAGGTACGGGACCTTAGCGGGAACCAAACCCGGGTCTCTCAGGACCGCAGGCTGACGCTCTAACCGCTGAGCCAAACCAGCCAGGGCTCGATGTGTTTCTTTCACGTCGGTGTTTCTCTCTCTCTCTTCCTCTTTCTCCCTCCCACTCTATCTGAACAAAAAATGGAAAAATGTCCTTGGGTAAGGATTAAAAAAAAAGAAAACAAACAAAAACAAAATGAAAAACTTCTATAGGCAGAAGAAGGGGGAAAAGGAAGTTGTTCTATTGAAGAGTGAATCCTTTCAGGCAAGGTCACTCTCCTTTGGGGAACAGCAGGGGTCCATCAGGTTGGTTACCTCACTGGTGCTGACCAGATAATTCTAGATAGACTGGCTAAAGTTTACAGTTAGGGGAGAGGCTGGATCTACAATTAGGTCTGTCTTGGTTAGTCTCAACTATTAGGTCTTGGTTTGCTGATGTAAAGCTTAGCAAAAGTCACTCCATTATGGGCCTGTTGTCTATAACAATATAAAATGAATCCATGTAAAAGATATTATTTATCTCATTAGTTAATGAGTGAACCAACCTTATGTTACCACTTGGTCAAAGGAGAATTCTAAGAAATATATACGCAATGAGGAATGTTGAAAAAATGAATTTACAAATAGATGAAAAATGGGTCTATCCACAGGCAATAATAAATTGCATTCAACTGTTAATTTACATTTCTTTGGACAAGAATCATCTACACTATTATTTTTACTATGACTTACAGAGTTGTAAAATAGTTTGTACTGAAGGGAAAATATCATTTCTTCTCCTTTCCTAAGTTCTCAGCTGTGACCCCTGTAACAAAAGACAGGTTCGCAAGAGAAAAGCATATAAATTTGTATAAGTTCTGTGTGACACAGAAGCCTTCATAAGGAAATGCAGACTTGAAGAAGTGGTTATACCGGAGTGTTTTAAGGCTGGGTTTGATGAAGAGTGGAGAGTGGTAGAAGAATGTAGTAGGACAAAAGGGATGGGGGTATAAGTTGAGTATAATAAACTGGGCTAAACAGCAAAGCCTGTTTGCTCAGATTCCTATCTTGGATTTAAGGATGTTTCTTTCCTCTGGGAATAGGGAGAGCTCCTCTCACATGAGGGTTTTATGACCTGTTTCAGAGAAAATCAGAAAGTTCTTCCTGCACATGCCATTTCTCAAATTCCTTCAGCTTAAAATACTCACTATGTCAAGGTGCTGTATTTTGTGATAGACCATGAAGTTCAAAGACAATGGAACATGGAAAATGTGCCAGACAGGACATTCAATACAGGGAGGGGCAAAAGTAGGTTTACAGTTGTTGGTTTATGATTATTACATAGCTTTATTAACGCAAAAGAATGTCACTCATAACTGTATACTTACTTTTGCCCACCCCTGTATGTATGTATATTATTTCTGCCTATTTCAAAGTCATTCACACTTTTTTCTAGCAGTCTATTTATAAAGTATATAAATGTCCTTATTTCTATGTCTATATAAAGGAAAGAATATACACAGAACATCAGAAGCCGATATTGTTCCAAGAAACAGAAAAACTGATTGACACCAGCAACAACATGAACTAACCATGAGAAGGGAGTTTGAGAGTTATTCAGCACACATAATAGTCATGCAGGAAGATAATGTAGTCTAAGAAAATCAAAGAGCCAGATATCCCAAAGAAGAAAATTAACTCCATAGACTCCATCCCTCACCACCCAGAAGAAGCTGTCTCTATGTCCTTGCTACACAAAATATGGTTCAAGGACTTGTAGTGTTGCCGTCACTTGGGAGCTTATTAGAAATGCAGAATCTCAGGTCCTACTTCAGACCTACTAAAACCCAAGTCTGTAGTTTAACAAGATTCACGGGTGATTCAGATGCACTTTAAAGTCTGCAAAACCCTAGCCCTGGCCAGTTTGGCTCAGCGGTTAGAGCGTCGGCCTGCGGTCCGGAGAGACCCGGGTTCGGTTCCCGCTAAGGGCACATACCTCGGTTGCAGTTTGTCCCCGGCCCTGGTTGGTCGTGCGGGTGGCAGCCACTCGATGTGTCCCTTCACGTCGATGTTTCTCACTCTCTCTCCCTTCCTCTCTCTCCCTCCCACTCTATCTGTACAAAAAATGGAAAAAATATCCTCGGGTGAGGATAAAAAAAAATAAATAAATAAAGTCTGCAAAACCCTGATATAGATAGTCTGCCAATTATAGTAACATATTCAAGAAACAGATGTCTTTTATTCTACCTTCAGGTCAGATTATTATATCACAGTGGTAAGGCTATTGGTTAGATACTGCCAGACCTAGAATGCTTGAAAGAATGTATGATTCTATAGAGAGAAACCATGTATCAAAATCTAAATCTATAGAAAAGGCAACTAATTAAGAGTGAAAGAGAGTTTTAACTAAAATAAAGGTTTAATTTAATAACTAGTGGCTTGGGGTAGAATCATTTTGGACTGTGATCAGATTCCAAATCTCATTGAGCAGCAATCATCTGACTACCCCAACCCTGCAGTGCTGGTAATCAATCTGATATTGTGAGTGTGTTCGTCTCCATTATAAGTTGTTTAAAATATTTATAAAAACCTGATAGGTTAAATTTGTGATTTTAAGTAATTATTGAGAGCATATAATTAAAGAAGTTTATAATCACTGAATATCTGAGAATTTTTAAGTAGTTAAATCTTTAATTTGGTGTATCAGTTGGTATGATTAGCATATGAATGTTTAGGATATTGTTGATTGTTTAGTATTTAGAGATAAACTAATTGTTTAATGCATCAGTTAAGTTTCTTCTGCAGTATTGATGTATAAAATGCAACCCACAAGTCACTTATTTCATATTCATGGACTGCAGATGGTCTGGGGAGGCTCTCCTTCAGTCTGAGTTGAGTTTAAGTATGTTCCATGTGTTTCTGTTGTGGGACCAGTGGCTACTCAGGGCTCTTCTCAAGGTGGATGATAGAATTACATGAGAGGAGAGTGGAAACATGTGACTACCCTAATTCCTTGGCTCAAAACTGGCAGGTTCTCCTTTTGGTCCCCATTCCATTGTCTAAAGCAAGTCATATGGCCAAGGCCAACATCAAAGGAGTAGGAAAGAATGCTCTACCTGCATTCTTGTTTTTTGTTCATCATTTTTTCTTCTGTGGTCAATTTTTTCATTGATTTCCATAGAGTGGAAGGGAAAGAGGGAGGGAGGGAGGGGGGAGAGAGAGAGAGAGAGAGAGATATCAATGTGAGAGAGACACATCAATTGGCACAACCCCGACTGGGGCCATGGATGGAACCTGCAACCCAAGTATGTGCCCTTGACTGGGAATCGAACCCACAACCCTTTAGTCCAAGGACTGATGCTCTAACCCCATGAGCCAAACTGGCCAGGGCTCTAACTGTGTTCTTGAACCATGACAAAGGGGGGAGGTAAGGAAGAATAGCGAGCAAATAATGTAACCTACCATACTCAATACATCCATGAGATCAAAATATTGGATATCAGCTGAAGCACAAACAGTAGTGATCATTTGCCATGCACAAAAGCCTCTCATAAATAAAAGACTTTCTACAGCAAAGTTCTAGGTACTGAAAGACTATTTTTATGGGGTCAAATGCAATGTGATGAGAACTTAACATTATTTGATCTAAGTGTTTTTGTAGGAGGATTGCAAAATAACTCATGATATAGAAATTTAGGAGGGGTTTGGTTTTTTTATTTTGTTTATAGCTGATTTGGTCTTGTGTTCCTGCAGGTAGCTGGAAAGAACGAAACAAAACAAAACTTAGTTTAATCTGGTTTAAAATGTATTCTGATCCAGTAATTTAAACCACTTCATTAGGCCATTCTCAGGTTCTTGGATTTCCCACGTTTTCACACCTCAATGCCCTCTTACCTGAAAATCCATGGGGGAGTATAGATTACTGTGTTCTTATGAGGTAGGGAGAGAGGGCCCTATAGCCTTCTCCTGGCTCTTGATTGTTCATCCAAGTTTTGGTTATAGACGTCAGTGGCTGCTAAAGTTATCTTTTTCTGGTTCAGTCAGGGCCTAGTCACCCTTCCTTGCTGGCTTGGTCCCCTTTATGCTCTTTCTGGATACAGACCCTTCAAACTATCCCCCCACTCAACCCCTGGCCCAGCTGTTCATCCTGTGAAGTCATCTCTCCCATTTCCACAACAGGCAGGCCCCTGGCTCTCAACTCTGTGTCTGCGTTACCAAGGGAGGCTTGGGCGTACACAGGAGGTTCTCTCTCCGTCTCTCTTTCTCTCAGGGACCTCGTCACTCTAGTCTAATCATGCCAGGACATCTCGTGTTGAGATGAAGCCATTCAGCATAGCTATCCTAGAATCCCATGGCATGTGGCCAGAGGACCTCCTTTGGAGCATGCGTTTCTCACTGTCCACCTTTCCCTTCCTCTGATCCCTCTTTTCCTTCTCACCATCCCTTGGACCACAAATGGGAAAGTTTACTTTTACTTCTCTTCTATCACATCCTCTTTCTACCACAGAATAGAAAGTTTCTTGGCATAGTGTCATAGGCAAAGAGGAAAAGCTCTATGATTTACTTTGCCAAGTCTAGCTCCTAATATGTTAAGTGGGAGCCAAAGTGATGTAGAAAAATCTCTTTCATTTTGACAGTTTCTTGCTGCAGAATCCTAGTTTATATGTCAGAGGCTCACTGTTAACTTCTTTTATTCCTAATTACCACCCTCCCCCCAACAGGCACACAGATGGTTGCTGTTAGCTCTGTAAGGAGAAAGTCGTGACTAGGAAAAGCAAAAGAGAAAAGCATGTGAATTTTTCAAAGTTCTGCTGGGGTACACTGATACTTTTTATTTGTTGGGGTTTGAGTTGAATAATATTTCAGAAAATCAGATGTGTTTCCACTTTTAGGTCTATTATGTTTTTAGGCAACACTGTGGAGAGCAATCTAGGACATACATGATATGAAGGTTGACATTCACTTGTAAACAGCCATTAACTTAATGTCTGTGTGTATTTTGGGGGTTGGGGTGATGAGGATTATCTAGAAATAAGAAGGAAAAAAAAGTTAGTCATCTCCAAATTATCTGTCATTACAGGGTAGGCAATAGGAATCCTTGTCATGTTTGCCACTCACACTTAATCTCTGATCAAAAGAAGTCATGCATTGTCGTAATACCCCTAGCCCTCTCTTTCTGTGGCCAGACTCTGGAATATTCAGCTTTTGGACAGTAAGTTGCTGCTTTGTGGCATTCAGCACCTCAGAAGGAGATACCACCTCTTCTCGTGGTTGATAGCCGCCTGGGAAGATTAGGAGCACTATTCTAGCAGGAGCCATAACTCACAGAATTAATGTTGCTCCTGCTTTTAAAAAAATAAATGGAAACCATTTCATTCGTAGTGTTCAGCTTATCAAATCTTACCCAGAGTAGAGTTTTGTAGAATCTCCTAGAGGGGATTTCCAACAAATCCCTTGCTACCATCTGGGAGATGCACTGATTTCTCCAAAGAGAGGAAACACCACATCCTCTGCTTCTATTCCATTACTGTGCTGGCACCTAGGACTAGCAGAGATACCTTGTAACAAAACACTGATAGCATCCTGCCCTGTGGAGTGATACTCTAAGACTTATAGCCTTCTCAGTAGAAGATATTATCTCCCTCACATATGTCCCTGGGTCTTTAAAATCCCTTTAAAACTCAGAATCATATTGATATAAGCTTTATGGGGAAATCTAGATGGTCAGATTGATTATCTAGTCAAGAGGAGTATTGTAAATATTTTAGACCCATTCTAGACAGAGAGAGAAACAGCATTCTAGGGACCACTACTGTGTCCCTCACTGCTCTCTACAACAGGAACTCAATTAGGATGAGCATGAGGCCTTTGGGGCTAAAGTTATGTGCTCAGATCTCCAGGGCATCGTCATCTTGACTCTATTTTATGGCATCCCAACCCCCATTTGCACCTGGTCATAAGGAAAGCAAACAAGTGGCTAGAATGATGTCCCATAGCTCAGTTCTTACTGATCCCTTAGACAGACAGACCCTTTCCAGCCCTATGAACCCAGGGGACCCTAACTGTAACATGGCCCAAGAGGCTCAGCATTTTCAGTTTGGGCTGTAAACTTTGTCAATTTAACCACCATTTACAGCTTATTAAAGTTAGATAAATTTTTATACCTGGGCAAAAGTCTCTACTGATCTTTGATCCCAGGCACCAAATTTGGGTGGTTTCAAAGATACTTGGGGCTTCAAGAAGATTTAATATTTTTTATGTATAAAACAGTGATCTTCCTTAATGAGATGTGGGGTGGGCACCACCCCTGGAAGGGGTACTTAAGAATCTCTAAGGGAAGATATTAATTTAAAATTTTTATTTAATATTTTAATATACTCTGGGAATTGGGTATTAAATGAACTTTTCCTGTTCTTTCAAAGTTTCAGCAGAAGCGTCAAAGGCGAAAAATAATACAGTAGGTACCAAGTGCTCTCACATCCTAACAAAAAGGCAAGGCTGCCTCAGGGTGGCCCCAGTTCTCACTATCAGCCCATGACCCACTCTTAGACTATCTCAGAGGATGGGAAACATTCAAGTTTGAAGAAACTTAGAAAGAGGGGCAGGGAGGGTGCTGTGCATTTCCTCTTCCTGCCTCCAAGAAGGCAGGACGCAGAAGGGAGAGACTTCATCTGAAGCCAGCTACAACAGGCTTCAGTGGAGCCATTTGGAGAACTTTACATATGTCCCCGGAGTTGGAGAGACAGGAAGGTTGACAACAGATTCACATTCGAGACGCTGAGAGGCTGTGCCTGGGTCTGACAGAGTAGAAGTGTTGCAGCAGGTCAGGGACACGGGCACATTTCCCCGAGCCAGCAGGGCCCTGCAGATTAAATGTGGGCATGGGTAGTTGTCTTGAAATGTGCTGTGCCTAAGAGAGCGAAGGTAAGTCCTGCCGAGGGCTTGGATGTTGGAGATGGTCAAGATTTAGGGGTTGGGGGATGGGTATTATCTTAGAATAAGGAAAGGCAAGGAGTAAGAAAAAAGGTATGTGGAGAAGGGAGCCAGCAAGATAGAGGCTGGAATTAGGCAAAGCCAGTGAAAGTCCATGGTAGTAGCCTGAAGGGTCTTTGAGAATGACGGCGCCTATGTGACCTGAGAACCTACTTTCTTCTGGAATGTTAGGTGTGAGTGATTTTTTTTTTTTCTGTAGAAACTGAAGATGTTTGTCCCATGTTTGACATGAGAGGTAATGAGGTGTGGGGCTGGAGCAGCTCAAGAGGACATGGGTGACTGGAGCTGAGGGGTCCCGAGGTGTTAATTCACTGAAATCTTGGAGAGGTCTTCAAAGTCTCCCTTGGCCAGGGGAATGGCAGGAGATTTGAGAGTTTGGGATGCCTAACTGGCACTGCATATAAACATGAAGAATTTAAATAAGATTATTTCTAAATTGGAGAGGGAGAGAGAGAAGGCTTGGAGGGAGAGAAAGGAGTGCACTTATTAACCGAGGATGACTATGTCTTGGTTGCTTGGATGAGGCCCAGGTTAAGCAATAAATCACAGAGTCACTGAATTAAGGTCCTCCTGTGTGCCAGGGTCTGCAGAGCTAAAAGAGAGATTAAGCAAGAGAATGCTTTCTATGTATTTCTAGATGATGCTTACTATAGGTGCTACCAGGTAAGTATTGCTCTTCCCATTTGACACATTTCAAAAGTGGGTCTCAGAGATGTTAAATAATTTGCTTAAGGTCACACAGTGAGTAAGTGGCAGAGCCAAGATTCAAGTCCATACCTGTCTCATCCTAACACTTGTCTTCTTTTTGTTTCCTCATCCTAAGGCATGAGGGAGTTTGGGGGGGTATGTGACAGCTAATGTTACCGTGAACCTAGTTCAATTGTGTAATGTTTATTTCCCATAACTTATCCCTGCATAGAGAGCTTTGGGAACTTACCTAACTTCACGCATCGATGATTGTAGTATAGAACCTAATGGATTATGGTTTGAATTGACTGGGAAGCTTTTGGTTGCCAGTAATAGAATATACGGCTAAACATGGCTAAACAATAGGGGTCTATTATCTTACATAACAATAATTCTGGAGGTGGGAGGTTCCAGAAGGTTTAAGAATGCTTGAGCTCCTGGTCAGCGAGGCTGCAGTTCCCCTGGGCTTTCTCTTCGTGGTCACAAGACAGCTGTCACTGCTCTGAAGATTACACCCTCGTCTGACAATACCAGCAAAAGGAAAAGATCTTGTTCTCATATGACTCTCTTTTTATTAGGGAAGAAAATCTTTGTAAAAATCCTCAGGTGATTTTCTTTAGAATTGATTGAGCCCCATTGGGTCCCACTGTCATCCTTAAACCACTGTAAGTAAAGGGACGAGAGAACATTATGACTGGCTTAGGCCAGTTATGGGTCATTCCCAGAGGCAGGATAGACCTTCCGGGAGCATATTGCTGCCCGATGCTTGGACACATTTGGCATTCTAGTCGCGAAGGAGAAGGGAAGACAGGCAGTTGGATCCACAGTGTCTGCTACAGGATTCTGTGCCAAAGGCTCCTAGCAGTGGACCTGCGTGGGCAGGGCCGCGGTGCTGAGTCACTGTGCCTGTGTTCTGGAGAAGATCCTCCTTAATAACTAATGCCTCTCCGTCATCCTTGCCTGATGGCTTAATGCAAATAGTTGGGTTCAAGTTTCTGACTTCGCACTTGTGAGAAATAACTGCCATTCTCTGGTACATGGTGTTTTAATATAAAGCATATTATTGTTCTAAATTCTTACTACTTTGCTTCAAATATTTTTGAAGAAAGAACAATGAGTCATCTCTCAAACGTTTGGAAATAACACACAGATACATAACTAAATATGGCAAGTACTCTCATCATGTTTTGTGTCCCCAGTATAATAATGACACAGTAATATAATTACAACAGCAATAGTAATGATAATAATAATAGCTACCATGTATCAATTGCTGTCAACTACTGGGCTGAAGATATTTATACAAATAGACATTTTAATCCTCATAACAATTTTATGAGAAATGAAAGTTCATGTAAAATGAATATTCCCATTTTATAGATGAGAGAAAAAAGAGAGATTGGAGGACTTGCCAGTAGGCCTGAAATCTAGGCTTTGAATCCTGTCGATCGACTCAGTGAGCCTGCTGAATGACTGTGGTGTTCTGCGCTCAGTGAGCTCATGACGTCACCTGCTGCAGATGAAGAGCCAGGGTGGGAACAGAGAGCAGGAAGGGAGATGTTTTCTGATGGCCAATACTGATCACCATGGGAAAGGAATTAAAAATTCATTCGTAATAAGGCAAATTTTGAGTTACAGTTCTAGATAAGCATTATTACATTGTCAGTCTAAGCGTTGCCACTTACTAGCTGCATGACCTGGGACAAATTATTTTAGCTGTCTCTGCCTCGGTGTCTTCATGTATGAACTGGGATAACAGTACCTACTTCATAGAGCTGTAGAGAAGATTAAATGAATTAATGGATATAAAGCACTTAAAATAATGGCTGAAATCTAATGGGTCATTGCGAGGATGTGAAAATAATGTGAGCGTCAAATGAGATGGGCTAGGGTTTGAATCCTAACTGTTATTTAACATCTGTGTGACTTGGGCTGAAAAGCTAGACCCTCTGTTCCTAATACATGACTGTGTTAATAAATGAGTTTTAGCCCTGGCCAGTTTGGCTCAGTGGTTTGGTGCTGCCCCTCTACCTGGAGTGTCCCGTACGTTCTTTGGTCCAAATTATTCTGCCTCCCTATCTTCAGCAGGTACATCAGATTATATCATTTCTTTAGGGCCTTGTTCTTGGCCAAATGCTACAGAAGAGGGAAATCTGACAAATGAATTGAAAGGTGTTAGGGCCTCTATAAATGCCATTTACAGAGAGTGAATGAAAAGAACTGCAATTTACAAAATAAGATAAAGGCATTCCTAACATGAGTTTAGGTAGAGTAGGAGACTCTCTAGGGCCCCTCCCATCTCCCATGGTCCATCAGAAAGGCTCCGGAAGTCCTTGTAGACTAGACCTTAGAACCTGTACCTGGTTACATCCTGAGCAAGCTAGGCGCAAGGTTGGACTCAGTGGGGGTGCAGAGATTCACCTTCTTTGGTTTTATATCTTCATATGGGGCAGCGTCTTTTCCTTAGACCTCAGCATAGCACATTTAATAATGCCAGACCAAAACAATATCTTTTTAAAAAAATTAATTTATTTTTGTTGCAGATGTTTCTCCTTTTCCTCCCATTGACACCCTCCTCCTAATCCTGCCCCCCCCCAACAGCATTGCTGTCTATGTCCATTGGTTATGCATATATGCATATAAGTTCTTTGGTTTATCACTCTCCCCCACCTCCCACTCCTAAGTTTGTCAGTCTGAAGCCCACTTCTGTCTCTGGGTCTATTTTGTTCATCAGCTTATTTTGTTCATTATATTCCACAAATAAGTAAGATCATGTGATACTTGTCTTTCTCTGACTGGCTTATTTCGCTTAGCATAATATTTTCCAGGTCCCTCCACGTTGTCTCAAAGGATCTTTCTTTCTTATAGCTGCATAGTATTCCATGTGTATATGTACCACGGTTTTTTATCCACTCAAAACAATATCTTTTTTTTTTTTTATCCTCACCTGAGGACATCTTTTGATATTTTGTTCAGATAGAGTGGGAGGGAGGGAGAGAAAGAGAAACATTGATGTGAAAGGAACACATCGAGTGGTTGCCACCCACATGACCCAACCAGGGCCGGGGACAAACTGCAACCGAGGTACATGCCCTTAGCAGGAACCGAACCCGAGTCTCTCCGGACCGCAGGCCGACGCTCTAACCTCTGAGCCAAACTGGCCAGGGCAAAACAATATCTTTTCACCTGAATGATATGAACAGTTATGGCTATCATCTTACAATTTTTTTTTTCCTGTTAAGGTTAGGCTTTTTCAGTAGTGAAGACAGAAAATTATTACTTTGTGAAATTTTATTATGGCAGACCCAAACTCCAAATAACTCACGTCAAAATACAAATTGTTGTCCTGAAATTGTTCAACCATTGCCCAAATGTCCACTTCCCTTTGAGCTTTATGGAGATGGCCTAAAAATATTTCCTCTTTGGTAGATGTGGGGGCACAGGGCAGCCCACCCCAAGATATCCCACAGTGGCGTATTAATCACTTTGAATTACAATCATTTGAGAAACAGCAGGAGGGAGGAGCTGTCTGACTTTCTACCTCTCTAACTGCAGGAAATAAATCTCCCTGTGATCAGTATCCTCCTGCTTCTCAGAGCTGGGAGACAACCTTATTATAAGAGTTGAAAAAAAAGCGCTGTCCAAGTGGCTCAGCTGGTTGGAGTGTCATCCTATACACCAAAAGGTTTTGGGTTCCATTACCAGTCAGGGCACATACCTAGGTTGCCTAGGTTGCAGATTTGATTCCCCCCAAGGCTAGGGCACAAATGGGAGTCAACCTATGGATGTTTCTCTTTCTCTCTCTCCTCTTCCCTGCTTCTCTCTCTGTCTCTTAAAAAATAAAAAAATCCAGTCCTGGCTGGTTTGGCTCAGCAGTTAGAGCGTCCACCTGCGGTCCAGAGAGGCCCAGGTTCAGTTCCCGCTAAAGGCGCGTACGTTGGTTGCAGTTTGTCCCGGCCCTGGTTGGTCGTGCAGATGGCAGCCACTTGGTGTGTCCCTTTCACGTTCATGTTTCTATCTCTCTCTTCCTCTCTCTCCCTCTCACTCTATCTGAACAAAAAATGGAAAAATGTCTTCTGGTGAAGATTAAAAAAAAAAAAAAAATCCAGAGTAAAAACAGCTTGTATAAACAAACCTTGTAATGCCTTTACTAATTTACTGCTTAAGCCCAAACCTTGCTTAGAATTCTTTCTAATGAGCACTAACTTTTTTTGTCCTGCCAATTTCTAAGAAATTTATTGTTTCTCTGTCTAAAAATTATTTTTTAAATGCCTGGTTTAGTCACTTCTTTGAGCCTCATTTTATGGTCTGAGCATCATATTGTGATTCTCCCGTGTGCACGTATTAAATTGGGTTTTTCCTGTTAACCTAGTACTGTGTCAATTTTATCATTTTATTAGTAGTCCGGCCATAAGAACTTAAGAAGGGGAGAGGGCAGGAATTTTCTCTCTGCCTGATATAAGCATTAGGGGTTTAGATGGAGATTTATAGGAATCATGATTTGCTGGGCTGCCATTCTGCGTTCTGAGATAAAATGACAATCCGTTTTAAAGCCTAAGACTTTTTATAATGAAACATGACAGACCAAAGCAATTTTCAGTTTTTCACAAGGATCCAGGGAGTAGAACTCCTGCTACACTATTAAACATTTCTTGGCAGCAGCTTGCTGGATGTGCCTGAGAGCTCTTGGCAGAAGCTATAATAGAATTGTCCTTCTTCCCTCTCTCGCCCCAGCAATTCATAGTCGATTTATAGTACTTTCTGAGAAAGGCAATTCTAAGTCCTAAGGGACATCAAAATGAAAAGCACACCAAATGAAGTGTCTAATTTCATCAACCCAAAGATTAAATAAAAAGTCTTTTTCTCCATTGGGCTTATAATAGCAAAATAACCTTCTGTTAGACTTGATTACATGAGCACTTATAAAATAAACTTCTGGCATAGATGATATATTATTTAAAATGTAGTAGAGAAAAACATTGAGAAATAAGCCTGTCCAATTTATTTCCTATGGGACTACATGCATTTTTTTGTTGTTCTGCTGTTATTAATCCTCACCCAAGGATATTTTTTCATTGACTTTTAGACAGAGTAGAAGGGAGGGAGGGAGGGAGCGAAGGAGGGAAAGAGAGAGGAAGAGAGAGAGAAACATTGATGTGAGAAAAACATCAATTGGTTGCCTCCCACACGACCCCAATTGGGGCCAGGGATCAAACCTGCAACCCAGATACATGCCCTTGACTGGGAATTGAACCTGAGACCCTTTGGCCTTTGGGGTGACGCTCTAACCACTAAGCCAAATCAGCCAGGGTTGCATGCATTTTTTTTTTTTTTTTTACTATAACAAATAGATCCTATAATATGTCTCAATATGATAGATGTTGATCTTTTTAATGAAAAAAAAGTTAATAGACTTTTTAAGAGCAGTTTTAGGTTTACATAAAAGTTAAATAAAACCCTGGCCAGTGTGACTTTGTTGCTTGGGTGTTGTTCCATGAATTGAAAGGTTGCCGGTTTGATTCATGGTCATAGCATATGCCCAGACTTGATCCCCAATGGGCGGTGTGCAGGAGGCAGCTGACCAATGTTTTGCTCTCACATCAATGTTTCTCTCTCCCTCTCCCTTCCTCTCTCTCTAAAAATCAATAATAATAATTTAAAAAACTTTAAAAAAATTGAGCAGAAAGTTTCTGTACCTATACCCACTTTCCTCACAGTTTCTCCTGTAACTAACAACTTGCATCAGTGTCATACATTTGTTACAATTGATGAGCCAACATTGATGTGTTTTTATCAACTAAAGTCTATAGTTTACATTAGGGTTCACTCTTTGTGTTGTATATTCTATGGGTTTGCACAAATGCGTAATGACATGTATCCACCATTATAGTATCACATTGAATAGCTTTACTCTCCTATAGATCCCCATTCTCCACCTATTTATTTCCCTCCCCACTAACCCCTGGCAACCACTGATCTTTTTATTTTTAGTTTTGTCTTTTCCAGAATGTTGGAATCACACAGTATATAGCCTTTTCAGACTGGCTCCTACACTTAGCAATATGTATTTAAGGTTCATCTATGTCTTTCTGTGACTTGATAGTTTATTTTATTGCTGGATAATATTTCATTGCTGAATATTTCATTGTCTGTTTTTCCATTCACCTACTAAAGGACATCTTAGTTGCTTTCAAGTGTTGGCAATTATGACTAAAGCTGCTGTAGACATCCATGTGCAGGTTTTTGTATGGACGTAAGTTTTCAACTCATTTTAGTAAACATAAGGAGCGTGATTGCTCTGTTATATGCAAGATATGTTTAGTTACATAAGGAACTGCCAAACTGTCTTCCAAAGTGGCTGCAACATTTTATATTCCCACAAACAATGAATAAGAGTTCCTGTTGTTCCCACATTTTCCAGCCTTTGGTGTTGTCCATGTTTTAGATTTTAGCCATTCTAATAGGTATGTAGTGGTATTTGACTATTGTTTTAATTTGTCCACATGCATTTAAAATTTTTTTTTCTTTATTGATTTTAGAAAGAGAGGAAGGGAGAGGGAGAGAGAGGTAGAAACAACGATGAGAGAGAACATCAGTTGGACACCTCCTGCATGACCCCCACTGGTGATCGGGTTCATAACCTGGGCATGTGCCCTGACCAGAAATTGGACTGGTGACCTCTTAGTGCATGGGATGATGCTCAACTACTGAGACACACCAGTCAGGCTGTCTACATGCATTTTATTTTATTTTATTTTTTATTTTTAAACCCTCACTGGAGGATACTTCTCCATTTATCATCAGATAGAGTGGGAAGGAGAGAGAGAGAGAGAGAGAGAGAGAGAGAGAGAGAGAGAGAGAGAGATCAATAAGACAGAGATACATCGACAGGTTGCCCGCAGCATGACCCAACCAGGGCCAGGGATGAACTGCAACCTAGGTACGTGCCCCTGACTGGAATCAAACCTGCGACTCGTTGGTCCGCGAGCCGACCCTCTAACCACTGAGCCAAACCGGCCAGGGCTCCACATGCATTTTAAATTGTCTAAAAACATATTGCTACCTCCTGATCTGGACGTGAGAGATATAGTTAGGACCTTCATGAAACTGTATATAAAATTGTGTGTGGTTTTTCTGGAACATGAGATGTTTTCATTATCAGAATTTAAAAGAAGTTTATCAACAACAAAGGTGAAGAGCCTCTCTTTTAGTGCCTTTTATTATTATTATTATTTTATTATTGTTATTATTTTAAAATTTAAGTCACCTTTACAGTATTGTTTGGATACCATGCTGTTTAAAACCTTAGAGTACAGACTACATTCATGATCATCTGATACATTTTGGGAGCATCTTTAATGTAACAAGCACAATATTAGGCACTGGAGGTACAAAGGTGAAACCCACAGGACCTCTGTTCTTAAGAAAGTCAGGCTTGTGTAAATCATGTTGTCAGCCAGTAATCACCGAGGAAGACTCAAAGACTGTGGTCAGTTTTGATTTCCTCTGGGTGCTCAGTAGATGTCCTTGCAGTGTAGGCCAGCTAACTGGTCAGCCAGCACAAAGGCATGGAATTAAAAAATGTCTGATTTTTTTGGTCCTGATGACATACATATTAAAAAGGCATCATGTAAGTTTTTTTTTTCTCTTCCTGACACACACACAAAGCTACTGCTATAAAATTGTGGTTATTTTGGAAGCTAGGAGATTTCAAAGTCTACCTAAAAAATATTTCTACAAAAGGAATGTATATAACCAAATATTATAATTCCTGAAATATAATGTAGCAGGCAACTTGAGACTATTAAGCTTTCAACATAACAGAGGTTTATTAAAACCTCCATACAAAGAAAGCCCAACAATAACCATTACTTTTATTTAATAACATCAGATTTTTCCATTGTAAAAATCAGACAAGTTGAATACTTATAGTAGCAGTGAAAGACTTAAATTTTAGCATTTATGACATATATGTTGTTTCAGAGATTATTCTATTCTGATATAAAAAAAATTTTGTATAAAAAAAGCCCTGTTTTAATTTTTAAAGTTCTCATTCATTCATTAAATAAATTATGTTAGTGCTTAAGATTTCCTAAGCCTTGTTAATGGCATTGTGAATACAAATGATGAATATGTCATATGCCCTGTCCATAAGGACATTGTATTATGGTGAGAAAGAATTTTGTTTTTGATATTTGAAAATAAAAATTAGAGTAGCAGTTACATAGACCCGTTTTTTGGCTAGCTCCCGAATAAGAGACCAATATATAATGTACATCAACTTGATAGAGGACATCTATGAAAAATGTATAGCTAACATCGTAATGGTGAAAGACTGCATGCTTTCCCTTAAGGCTGGAACAGGGAGGATCGTACACTCTCACCACTGCTATTCAGCATCTAGCTGGAGGACATAGTCAGTGCAAAGGAAAGAAAAAATACAAAGAGTTTGAAAAGGAAGAAATAAAACTCTTTCTATAGACGACATGATTATCTACATAAGAGATCTCAAAGAATCTATAAAATAGCTATTGGAACTAATAAGTGAATTTAGCAAGGTTGCAGGATACATACTTAAAACACAAAAATCAATTCCATTTCTGTATGCTTGCAATAAACAATTGGAAATTGAAATATCACTTCATAATAGCACTAAAACCATTAAATATTTGTATATAAATCTAACAAAATAGGTGTGAAGTTTGTATGCTAAAAAATAGAAAACATTTATGATAGAATCAAAATGTCTAAAGAGCCCTGGCAAGGTGGCTCAGTTGGTTGGGTCTTTGTGATGTACACCAAAAGGTTTTGTGTTTGATTCCTGGTCAGAGCACATACCTAGGTTTTGTGTTTAATCCCTAGTTGGGGCACACCTGGGAGGCAACTGATTGATGTTTCTCTCTCACATCAATGTTTCTCTCTCTCTCTCTCTCTCTCTCTCCCCACCCCCCTCCTTTCCTCCCTCCCTTCCTCTCTTTCTAAAAATCAATAAAAACATATCATCTGGTGAGGATTAAAAAAATTCTCTAAAGAAAGAAGTATCTGTGTTCATAGATTGGAAGACTGAATATTGTTAAGACACTAATTATTCCCAAATTAATTATAGATTTAGTCAATCCTAATAAAAATTTCAGCAGATTTTTTTCTCAGATAGAAGCCAGCAAATATATTCTAAACTTATATGGAAAAGCAAAGAATAGCCCAAAAAATTTTGCAAAAGAATGACTAAAACAATTCTGAAAAAGAAGAAAAAAGTCGTAAGACTCACTCTACTGCCTGATTTCAAAACTCACAAGACACATTCAATAATAGTGTGATATTTGCAAAAGGATAGATGCATATCAATGAAACAGATTAGAGCAAGAGTTGTCAAAACTATAGTTTAAAGGCCTAATCTGACCTGCTGTCTGTTTGGAAATAAGTATTATTGAAGTAGAGCCAGGCTTATTTGTGAACATATTATCTATGGTTGCTACTGTGCTGTGATTACAGAGTTAAGTAGTTACAACAGAGACTGTAGGCCTGCAAAGCCTACAAGCTTTTGTATCTGTTCCTTTACAGCAAAAGTTGGCCAACTCTTAAAATAGAATCCAGACATAGAACAACTCATATATGATCAAATGATTTTTGACACACATGCTGAGATAATTCACTGGAGAAAAGGTAAATTTGAACATATATGTGCAAAAATATGAACCTTGACCTGTAACTCACACCATATTACAAACTTAACTGGAAATGGATCAGAAACCTAAGTGTAAAACCTAAATTATAAAATGTATAGAAGTGAATAGGTGAAAATCTTTGTAACTTGAGTGAGGCAAAATTTTCTTAAATAGCATCCCTAAAGTGCAAACCAGAAAAGAAAAAGTTGACAAATTTGACTTGATCAAAATAAAAACCATTGACTCTTCAAGACACTGTTAAGAAAATGAAGGAGAAGTCACAGACTGGAAAAAATATTTATAAAACACTGTCTAATAAAAGACTGAGTTCCTTTATAAGGAAGAACTCTGGCAAGTCAATAACTGCAAACAACCCCAATGTTCAACTTGTGAAGGGATAACTAAACTGTAGTATATCCATGCTGTGTATGCACAAACTGTGATGCATTCATAATATGGAACACCACTCAGCAACAAAAAAGACAAATCTCAAATGCATTATTGTAACTGAAAGAAGCCAAACTTAAAGGCCACATACTATATGTTTCAATTTATATGATACTCTGGAAAAGTTAAAACTATAAGGACAGACATAGACTGAGAATTGACCACAGAGGGGCACATGGGAACATTTTTGTTAAATAAATTAAAGATAAATAAGCTATCATTTCTGTTCTCCAGGAGCTCATGGGCTAGTACACACACACACACACACACACACACACACACACACACACACCTGTTAAAAGATTTTCAAATAGGGATATAGGCATGTATGTGCATGTTGCTCAGAGACCAGAGGGTCTAACTCAATATGGTGGCTGTGAGCAACTAGTATGAAAGGATAAACTTGACCAAAAAAAGGACATTCAAACTGGGTCTTGAAGTGTAAGCAAGATTTTCCAAATAGGGGACTAATGTCTTGCAAGGCAGGAGAAATGGCACATACCATATGCAAAAACAGAGAGCAGAAGAAGAGACTATGGCACTTGGAGTAAATGACAAGTCATTTAATGTAGCTAGAGAGCAAAGGACAAGGTGACTTGGAATGCATACACAAAGAGGACCCGTGGCTAGGAAAGTGGACAAGGGGTCTTTGCATGCCATGCTAAGGGATTGGACTTTTCCTGTAGACAGTGGGAACTACTGAAATATTTTACCCAGAGTAATAATATTACCAGATTTGAGTGTAAAAATGCCATTTTGCTAGCATTTTGGAATATGATTTGAAGAAATAAGAAACTAGAGACTGGGAAACTGGTTTGATGATTGCTGCAGAAATTAAAAAATATTAATTTATCTTTATTGTTGAAAGTATTACAGATGTCCCCTTGCCCCTCCCATTGTCCCCCCTCCTCCCTTCTTTCCCCTTCACCACACTATTGTCTGTGTCTATTGGTTGTGCATTGGTTTATATCTTCCCGGCCCCCCTCCCTACTTCCCTGTGAGGTTTGTCAGTCTGTTTCCTGCTTCTATGTCTCTGGATCTATTTTAATCAACAGCTTATTTTGTTCATTAGATTTCACATATAAGTGAGATCATGTGATGCTTGTCTTGCGGAAGAAATTTAATTGTGTGGTGCTGAGGACCTGGCCTAAGGCAGCAACAGTGAAAGTGCTGATTAAGGGACACTTTCAAAAGATATGTGAGAGTGAAACTGATGGATTTGGGAATTAGTTGAAAGTGTGCAGGGGGAGAAAAAGTGAAGGGGAAAGGCACTTGAGTATATATAACAGAGTTCTGGTTTGAGTAACGGTGGTAAAGCCATTAATTGGTTAGCTTGTTATAGAAGAAAGAGCAACATTTAAACACAATTGTCTAATAAGAATCCATTTTCACATAGGAGATCTAAAAACAGTACAAATTTAAATTTGAAAAAAATGTCAATAAAAAAATTCTGGATCCTGTTTCCTCTTTTCCAGTCAAGAACATATTTCTTTGCTCCTTCTCATTCAAATATTGAAACAGAATGGAATCTGAGACTTTGCAAACCATGCCCAATTTATGCCTGAGCTGTTTCACTAGTGATACAATGGTTACCTTAGAGATGAGATAAACAGAAAATTGTTCCCTTTTTTGTTCCAAATAATTGTCTTGTTGCCTAGGAAGATAAGTTCTAACCTCAGGCTCTTTGGGAGAGGGTACCACCTCTTCCTCTTTGTTAGTTCACTTCATTCTGCTTTGAGATTTATTTCCATTGAAATCTCAAAACATGTTGTTCCAAGATTATTTGCAATGCCTTCTTTAATATACAATATACAATTACAACAATAGTTACTGAGTGTTTACTATGTATTAGACTCTGTGCTATGTGCTTTTGTGGTACTATTTCTTTAATTCTCAATATACCTATAGGTACAAGTGAGTCTTATCATTGTAAATATGAAGAAGCTCTGTGAGTTCTTGCTCAGTCTCCCCAACCGGTTAGTGAAAAGAACCAGTACCTGTACTCAGGTCTACCTGATTCCAAAGCCCTTGAAATTTCCATTGTGTCATACTGATTACATCTATATATAGAAAAACAAAGCTTTTTAGTAACAATTTAAACATAAGCCAAAGAACAGGGGATCCTATAATGAACCTCCATGTACCCTTCTCCCAGCTTCTCCAATTATTAACTCAGCCACTCTTTTTCATCTTTACCCTCCTAGTTTTTCTCTACTCTCTCCCACTACTAATAAATTATTATTATTATTTAAAAAATGTTTTCGCCCTGGCCGGTTTGGCTCAGCGGTTGGAGCGTCGGCCTGTGGTCTGGAGAGACCCGGGTTCGGTCCCCGCTAGGGGCATGTGCCTCCGTTGTAGTTTGTCCTCGGCCCTGGTTGGGTTGTGTGGGTGGCAGCCACTCGATGTGTCCCTTTCACGTCGATGTTTCTCTCTCTCTTTTCCTCCCACTCTATCTGAACAAAGAATGGAAAAATGTCCTCGGGTGAGGATAAAAAAAAATGTTTTCACTGAATTTTTAGAGAGATAGAAACATTGATGTGAGAGATACATTCATCAGCTGCTTCCTGCATGCCTCCTACTGGGGATTGAGCCCAAAACCCAGGCATGTGCCCTGAATGGGAATCAAATTGGAACTTCTCAGTCAATTGGATGACACTCAATCCACTGAGCTACACTGGCTGGGCCACTAAATTATTTTGTAGCAGATCCAAGACATCATTATCATCTTATCAGTAAATATTTTTGTATATAGCTTTAAAAGATATATATTCTTAAAAACAATGACAACCTAACCACAGTATCATTATTATTTACATCAAAACAAGTAGGCAATAAATTCCTTAACATTATCAAACATACAGTGTTCATTTTTCCTGATTGTCTTTTTTGTTTTTTAATCCTCACTTGAGGATATTTTTTATTTATCTTCAGATAGAGTTGGAGTGGGTGGGGCGGGGAGAGAGAGAAAGAGAGAAACATTGATGTGAGAGAGACACACGGATTGGTTGCCTCCCACACAACTGTGACTGGGACTGGGGACCGAACCACAACCGAGGTACATGCACTTGACTGGAATTGAACCCGAGACTCTTCAGTCCTTGGGCCAATGCTCTAACCACTGAGCTTGATTGTCTTTTTAAAAGTTTTAACTATTTTATTTTATTTTTTAAGTTAAATTTATTGGGGTGACATTGGGTAATAGGATCATATAGGTTTCAAGCGTACATTTCTGTGGTACAAAATCTGTATATTGCACTGTGCCCACCACCCAAAATCAAACCATTTTCCATCACCATATGTTAGGCCCCCTCCAACCCCTGCCACCCCTGATTGCCTGATACATTTTTTTAAACAGTTGGTTGTTTGAATTAGGATGATTGGAACTAATTTTTACATAAGCCACATTTTTTTTCAGTGTTTCATATTTTTATGTATGTATGTATGTATGTATGTATGTATTTATTGTTGAAAGTATCACAGATGTCCTCCCTTTTTTCCCCCATTGACCTTCTCCTTCCTGCTCCCACCTCCCTCCTACTTTCTCCAAACTAATGTCTGTGTTCATACATTGTTTAAATTAGTTAAAACACCACCTCATTTTGGTTTATTTATCATCACATCTACATGCACAGCAGCTAGAAGGAGCTCACAGACAAATCGTAAATAAACTACTGAATCAGTGAGTGACCTGTGGGTCTCTCTTTTTTTTTAATTGAGATATAATTGACATATAGCATCATAATAATTTCAGGGGTATAACATAATGATTCACTATCTGTATATATATTGCAAAATGTTCTCCACAATAAGTCTGGTTAACATCCATCACCATGCAGTTACACTTTTTTCTTATGATGAGGACTTTTAATATCTACTCTCTTAGCAACTGTCAAACATACAATACAGTATTATTAACTATAGTCTCCATACTGTACATTACACCCCCAGGACTTATTTTATTACATAGCTAGAAGTTTGTACATTTTGACTCCCTTACCTATTTCTGATATAGCCCAGGAAAGATATGGCCAGAAGTCAACCTCGTTGGTGATCTGTGTGAAATAAATAATAACCTTGGCACCTTAATCAATATGCAAAGTTTCACAATGTTTGACTACCTATGACAGATCAGATTATCTTCCTGTGCTAACTGCTTCACAAACAAGATGAAGAATTTAGTGCAGAATTTGAAATGTCAAATTAAAATGTCACACAATAAAAAAATGTAAAAGCTATGCATATTTAGTTTTTATACAACATATAGTAATGTCCAGGGGTCAGAATCTGTTTCATGGTGCTCACATTTTTGGAGTAGGTTATGTTTGTCTTTAATGCCCTCCCTCTCCTTGTCCTCCCTACCCCAGCTCCCTTGTGGCTAAGGTCCATGTTTCACTATGTCTTCCTAGAGACCCGTACTAAAAAACTTGGGCCTGGTCTGACTCTAAATCCACCCATCCTTTATCCCATCCTCTTATCAAAACTTCTTGCCAGAAGAACAAGAAAATGCAGTGGAAAGCCGGTGGGCTTTGGAATGGAATTCCATCTCCACTACTTTGTGACCTTAACAAGTTGGTTAACTTCTCTAAGCATTGTTTTTTTAAAATTCTCATCCAAGGATATTTTTCCATTTTTCCTCAGATAGAGTGGAGGGAGGGAGGCAGGGAGGGAGGGAGGGAGGGAGGGAGAGAGGGAGAGAGAGAGAGAGAGAGAGAGAGAGAGAGAGAGAGAGAGAGAGAGAGAAACATCGGTGTGAGAGAGACACATTGACTAGTCACCTCCTGCATGACCCTGACCAGAGCTGGGAATGAACCGCAACCAAGGTATGTGCCCTTGACTGGAATTGAACCCATGATTCATTGGTCCTAGGGCCGACGCTTTAACCCCTGAGCCAAACTGGCCAGGGCTCTAAGCATTGGTTTTGAGATTAACCATTGGGTTGTTGGCAGGCACCAAGCATTTACGCTCCCTATACCTTTCAGGTAGGAGCTTCAGACAAGCTCTCTTTTAGACAGTGAATCAAAATGATTAGTCCAGGTTTCAAGCCTTGGAGGGAGGCTCACAAAGACTAATGGTAGAGACTCAGAGGGGGACAAAGAGAGGATATGATGTCAACCAGACTTACCTTGTTTTTTTTTTTTAACATAGATGAAGACTCATATGCTACTTACTTCCTCAAATTACCAAAGCGAAGAGGATAAAACTGTCTTCTGCTACTCTTCACTCCCCTTTCAGGCTGTGTACTGCTCATTCATGACTGACAGTCACTTTTTTGGTCCCTTGGGACATTCCCTGAGATCTGATTTCAAGACAGAAACAGCAGAGAGGGGAGAACAGGGTATGGTTTGCTTAATTCCACTACCCATTAGAAAAAGCCTTGCTTAGAACTATTCACACCAACAATGGGAGGAAAACAACCTTCTAAAAATCCAGTTACTGGTGTTTCATGGGCAAGCAGAGATTGATCCAGGACCTGCCTGAGTGGAGCTGCTTATTGTACAATTTATCAGATTGTTCCGGGGCTCTTTCTTTCACATCTGAAATAAACCTTCTGGCATCCACTAGGTGAGATAAACAAGCTCTCCAGTGTCTGAACGGGAGGTTATAAAACGGTGCTCTCTGAAGCCTTGGGGTTTCAATGATGATGGAGAAGGGGATGTGAGAGCAGAAGGGGCTTGAGGCACTCCACTTCCATTCTGCAAATTCTGCTTTGTTCGGTTTCATTTGTTGAGTCTGGAGGAAATATAATTTGGCAAAAGAACAGGAGAATAGAGATTTCTTGCGCACACACACCAGCCAGCAAAGCAGTCTTGGATATTCCGATCAAGGGGAAATTAAAGAGGAATAATGGAGAGAGGGAGCAGGCAGAGAGCAAGCAGCAAGGCTCTTGAGCTTGTCTGTGCTAGGAGACTTTATTACTCTCAGGACCGCAGGCCGACGCTCTAACCGCTGAGCCAAACCGGCCAGGGCTAGGAGACTTTATTACTGATAGTAGGTTTTCCCAGTGAAGTTAAGAAAACATGTTTTCATGTTCACGTGTGGTTGGCAGAACCTTTTGGATAAGTGGCTCTGGACACTGCTTGCACATTAATGATCGCCTGGGGAGCTTTAAAAAAAATATTGTGTCTGGGTTTCACTTTATAGAGTTTCAAAATCCTTGGTTATTAACCAAGTTCTGGTGGCTAGTAATTAAAAACATTTATCCATATTGTAACATCAGAACAATTATGTTTTATAAAATTTTATAGGGAAACTTGGCACAATTATAGAGTTGGATTATTAAGAATGACTATCAATAATGAGGTTTTTGGATATTTCCCAATTTTATATTTTCCTCTACTCATGAAGACACAAGATATATGGCCAAAGGCTTTCTTGGCATTGTGTTAGATAAAGAGAGACCACAAAACAAGCTTTTGTCATTTTGTGTTTTTTATATTAACGAGAGAGATAATAACGTACATTCATCTTTATGATCTATTACTGCTTCCTGATTATAATAAAGAACATTTTAGAGACTCTCTGAATGAATTTCTAATGTCAAACACTTGCTTCACAATATGACTATAAAGGGTATTGGTCACAGCCTTGGAAAACACAAGGCTATAAATGTCCACTCTGCTTGAATAATGTTGTAGAAGCATTACATAACTTCAGAAGCCATTTATTGTAAATTTACTTTAAAAGTTTGTTGTTCTTCAAGATGACAAAATTAAATAGCTCACAACCAACTATAACATTAAAATTTAAAACTAACATAAGAGCTTCTTACTTTTCAAGCATTTGAAAGGGCTGTGTTTCCTAAATCGATTACTTTTTACTTTGAAAAATGATGTGTTGATAGAGCCATAAAACAATTTGTCCTAAAGAATCCTTCAAACCCCATGGAAGTGAATCATGAAATATTCACAATATACACTCTGATCTCGGAGGGTAAAATTCTTCCCTTGTTGATGTAACTCCTTCAAAGGGAAGATTCTTTCCTAGGGAGCCATGGCCTTTGTTTGGCATGAGCCAAATAACTTTCCCAAAACTCTGTCTGTGGGTGCTGTTACCCCTCTGTTGCTTGGACACTGTGAAATGAAAGAGGGGAATCCTTACCTCACAGTGACTGTTCTATTTTGAAATTAACACAGGTTAAGAGGAATACTTCTGAAATTTGGAAACGATCTTCCAATTTCAAATATAGACCTGCATAGCCTACTTGAAAAAACTCTGGGAGGAGATTGTTAGGAGAACATGCATGGTTGGGTGGGGGTGGAGGTGTGGGTGGGGCTGGGGGAAGGGAAAGGGGAAATTCTAGGGTATTCTGAAGTTCTGGGGTCCTGGATGAGCTTCTCTATCAGGGTTCCTAGGTCTAAAAAAGTTTTTTTTTTTTTTAATTTATTTTATTTATTTATTTCTAAATCTTTATTGTTGTATGTATTACAGATGTTCCTCATTTCCCCCCCCCTCTATTGACTCCCTCCTCCCCACTCCTGCCCCCCTCCCACCTTTTCCCACACTATTGTCTGTGTCCATTGGTTATGCATATAAGTTCTTCGGTTTATTTCTTCCCACCCCCAACCCCTTTCCCTTTTTGGTTTGTCAGTCTAGGAATGAATTTGTACTTCTTAATCCTTTCACCTTTTTCACCCATTCCCCCAACCCCTTCCCATCTGGCAACCAACAAAATGTTCTCTGTATCTATGAGAATGTTTCTGTTCTGCCTGTTCATTTTGTTTGTAGATTCCATTGTCGATACATACGTATTCATTGCCACTTTGTTTGTTCATATAGTTTATCTTTTTCTTCAAAAAGACCCTTCATCATTTCATATAATAACAGTTTGGTGGTGATGAACTCTTTTAACTTTTTCTTGTCTGGGAAACTCTTTATATGGCCATTGGTTCTAAATGACAGCTTTGCAGGATAGAGTATTCTTGGTTGTAGGTTCTTGCTTTTCATCACTCTGAATATTTCTTGCCACTCCCTTCTGGCCTGCAAAGTTTCTTTTGAGAAATCAGCTGACAGCCTTATGGGAACTCCCTTGTAGGTAACTAACTGCTTTTCTCTTGCTGCTTTTAAGATTCTCTCTTTGTCTTGAACCTTTTGCATTTTGATGATGATGTGTCTTGGTGTGGGCCTCTTGGGGTTCATCTTGTTTGGGACTCTCTGTGCTTCCTGGACTGGTATGTCTGTTTTCTTCACCAAGTTAGGAAAGTTTTCTGTCATTATTGTTTCAAATAGGTTTTTAATTTCTTGTTCTCTCTCTTCTCCTTCTGGCACCCCCAAGATGCGAATGTTAGCATGCTTGAAGTTGTCCCAGAGGCTCCTTACACTATCCTCATTTTTTGGATTCTTTTTTGTTTTTGCTGTTCTGATTGGGTATTTTTTGCTTCCTTATATTCCAAATCAATGGTTTGCTTCTTGGATTTACGTACTCTACTATAGAATCTGTGTAAATTATTCTTTATTTCAGTTAATGTCTCCTTCATTTCTGACTGTGCATCCATCATTTCTGACTGGTCCTTTTTTATGCTCTTGAGACCCTCACTAAGTTCACTGAGCATCTTTATAAGCAGTATTTTGAACTCAGCATCTGTTAGGTTGCTTATCTCCATTTCACTTAGTTCTTTTCTTGAGGTTTTGTTCTGTTCTTTCATTTGGGACCTGTTTCTTTGTCTCTTCATTTTGGCTGCCTCCCTGAATTTGTTTCTGTGTATTACTTAATGAGAAGTATGGGGTTAGCTGAGACCAGATGCTGCTTGTTTGAAAGAATTTAGGAAAACCTGAAGCAGGATCCAAGACAGGCCAATCCTATGGTTAAGCAACTGGCAACAGCTTGGGTGGACCTGAAAGTTGGGTGGGGCGGGGCCTCAGAGAATCACCAGGGCGGGGCTACCAGTGTGAGCCAGGTTGCTGGAGTCCCAGATATGGCGACTGTCTGCTGCCCCCGGGAAGGGCTCACCAAAGGAACAAAGGCCTCTGACAGCATGTTTGTCCTGGAGAAAGCCCCCTCTCCAGCCCTCGTTCCAGTGCCAAACAGCTCAGTTCTTCCCTGTATGTCTCTGGTGCCCCTGGAGCTGCCTCCCCTCCGAGCTTAGAGGGAGAGAGTCCGGTAAGTTCGTGCGCGGGCCCTTTAAGGAGCTGCCTGGGGCTTCAGCTGCCTCAGCTTCCCTGAGCCTCAGTTTTCGCTGGTTTTCCAGCCAGAAGTGATGGGGATTCTCTTCCTGGCACTGGGACCCTGAGCGGGGCACCTGGTGTGGGATGGGGACCCCTCAGTCCTCAGGGAGGAGCTTCCCAGTGAGGTGTCCTCCTGATTTTTATCCGTCACACATGGGTGTGGGACCAGCCCGTCTGCCTCCGCCCTCCTACCAGTCTCGATTTGGCTTCTTTAATTCTGTAGTTGTAGGACTTCCGTTCAGCTTGGTTTCAGGCAGTTTTGAATGATGGTTGTTCTGTAGTTTAGTTGTAACTTTGATGTGGTTGTGGGAGGACGTGATACCGCATTTACCTACCCGCCATCTTGACCAGAAGTCTCCAGGTCTAGAAAAGTTTTAGCCAAGAAGTCACAGGCAGAATTTTTCCTTTCCTTATGCTATCAATAAGGTCATGCTATTCAATGAATGAAAATATTTGAGGAAATAAATAAATAAGTAAATAAATATTCTAAACCCTACCCTCCAACCCATTCAGCAAATGACATTTCCCAACAGGCAATAGGCAGGGAGGAAATGAACATTTATTGACTGCCAACTATAGTTCAGGCACTCTGCTAAGCACTTTTATATGTATTACCTCCTTTAATCCTTACAAATACCATGCAAAATGTTACTTTACAGCCCTGGCCGGTTTGGTTCAGCGGTTAGAGCGTCGGCCTGCGGTCCCGAGAGACCCAGGTTCGGTTCCCGCTAAGGGCATGTACCTCGGTTGCAGTCTGTCCCCGATCCTGGTTGGTCGTGCGGGTAGCAGCCACTCGATGTGTCCCTTTCACGTTGATGTTTCTCTCTCTCTTCCTCTCTCCACCTCCCACTCTACCTGAACAAAAAAAATAGAAAAATGTCCTCAGGTGAGGATAAAAGAAACAAAATGTTACTTTACAGATTGATGATTTAAGTTTCAGAGAGGCTAAGCAATTTTCCTAAAGTAATAAATCAGGAGAGTGATGAAGCCAAGATTCAAATTGTAGCCTGAATTCAATGTCCACTTTCTTCTCATTATACCAAACTATTTTTTTTAGAAAGCACAATGAGCTAAACCATATGAAACAAAATAAATTATAGATTCACAAAGAGTCAGTATTAAGGGGGCAGGGGTGGGAGAGAGTGGGCCAGTGTCGAGCAGTGGCTTAGCACATGGACTGTAGAGTCAAAGAGACCTGAATCCCAGATTCTTCACTCAGCAGCCTAATAAGTTTGGGAAAGTTGCATACGTCATAGGGGCTATTCTAAGTTTTAAATGATAGTGCACACTAAATAAAATTCTTGACCATGCCTGGCAAATAGTAAATGCTGGCTTTAATTTTTTTTTTTTTTTTAATCTTCAGGTGCTTAAAGATTCTCTGTTCCCAACAGACTTACAGCCGTAAAGGGCTGAGGTTCAGAGAGTCTAAGTAAATTTCTCAAGACCATAGAGTTAATCAGTGACAGAACTAGAACTGGAACTCAGCTCTTTTGAGTCCTGATATATGCTCATTGTCTTTTTAAGATAGTACATTCACAAGAGGATTTCAAGATAGTCCTCTTAATAATGACCATGTTTGTAAACCCCGTGGAATGGAGAATTTGAAACCAGTCCTGCTCTTGAAAAATCCAGGATGTGGACACTGTTAGTATCTTAAGAGGCATAACTTTCTCTTCCTCCTTCCTAGCATAACCCCAATTTGGCCTAGATATCCACCTTCTCTCCATCCCCAGGGGTGGATTCTGTTTAGTTAAAGCAGTGGTTCTCAAACGTCAGAATACATGGAAGACTTGCTAAAACTCAGATTGCTGGACCTCACCCTCAGCATTTCTCCGTCAATAGAAATGGAGTGAGGACAGAGAATTTGCAGATTTATAACAGATTTCCAGGTTCTCAGAAGATTAAGCTGCTGATCTGTGGACTGCACTTTGAGAATCACCAGTTTAGAACAATCAATGTCATTTCTATGCTCAGGGGTGAGCAAATGGAGTAAACTGGCCCAATCTGACTAAAGGCAAAAATTCATATTCCTTGGTTGGAGGGTTTACTCTTTCCTGATGTAGGTGAATAATGAACGATTACTGGCTGCTGGCAGCCACCTTATTGCCATGAGGAGAGAACCAGCCTCAGCAATAAGCCAGTGCTATAGATGGCAGAATAGAGAGAGGAACAGAGCACAAGCCTTTGATCACATAATTGAGCCACTGACTCAACCAAACCAGAGGCTTAACATTCCTTTGCACCTCCTAGTATGCAAGATTGTGCAAATTTCCTTGTTTAAGCCACTTGAAATCAGAGCTTCTGTTACTTTGGCTACATGTAGCTACTTAATGTCATAGAAATTCCTAAAACTTAATACAATGAAAATACATGTATTTTTTTAAAATGTATTGATGAGAGAGAGAGAGAGAGAAAGGGAAAGAGAGAGGGAGAGAGAGACACTGATTTTTTTATTGTTCTACCTATCCATACTCTCATTGGTTGATTCCTGCATGTGCCCTGACTGGGGGATGGAACCAACAACCTTGATGTTATCTGGACAACGCCCCAATCAACTGAGCCACCAGAGCAAAGTACATGTGTTTAAAATGAGTAACATCTTAATTTAACGCCAGCTTTCCTTTCCCAAATATCTTTTGTTAATGAGATCATACATATATAAATAATCATCTATTTCTATGCTTGAAATCACGGAAAGTACTCAGTAAAAGCACGACCCCTTTCTCAGTATACTGTAAGCAGGAAAAACAATGTTCTTTCAGAAGAATCGATGTCATTAGTTAGTAGTTGTCAGTGAGAAACATACTCCAGTACATTTCTAAATTAGGAAACACTTGAAATTCTTAGACAAGATAAATTCCTTCTAAAGAAGCTGATCCACATCATCTTAACAACTGCAGTTTGTTAGAGCCCCATTCTGTTTTGTAAGTCCAGATAGGAGCCTAAGTGAAATAAATTACCTTACCTCCTTTATGTTTCATATTGTTACTGTAAATAACTGCAACTATAAAAAAGATATTAGAAATAAAAAAACTCTCAAATAATGTATTCACTTTTCCTTCTTACATCACTATATATATATATATATATATATATATATATATATATATACCCAGTCCATTTCTTCCTTGTAGAAACATACCATTTATTCTTTATGACTGTAAGCAAGCAACATTTTTGTTCGTGATTCTGATAAGTTGCCAAATAAGACTTCTCTCGGTGAAAGGTCATTTTACTGTGGCATGCACATTAGGTTCTTTTTTAGAAAATGTATGTTACCTGAGGACAGAGCTTACCTATGTCTTTTAGTTATTTTGAAAGGGGCCAATAACAAGTTTTGAATTTTTTACCAAGAATCATGATGAGTAATAATAATAGCATCTGTTGCTACTTAGTACTCTGTGTTAGGTATTATGCTAAGGGCTTTACAGGGATTATCTCATTTTATCCTATCATTAACTCAACAAACATTTGTGGAACACCTAACATATGCCAGTCTGGCACTACAGACCATTCTGAGCTAGAATATTCATCAGGATGGAGAAGAACAGCAGTCTGATTTGGGATCCCAGGGCAAGAGCCACATTGCTCAGCAGGTGGGAGATGGAGAGGACAGAAATCACATTCCCTCCTTTTTACTCTCTGAGTTTCTGGGATGATATACTCTGTTTCTCAAAGTTTGTTCCTTGATATTTCTGAAAAGAATGTTAATATGTGTTATTTTAAAAGTTTCTATGACTAAAAATTTCCAGGAGAAATATGGGTATTCAACCATTAAATAGAATTCTTCACTGCAGGAGTTCTCAGTGTCTTTAATATGCTTTTGGGCTCTCCAGGAAGGTGCCGCATTGTGTACTATGTATTTCCCAAACTTATCTGACCAGAGCCCATCTTACCCTCTCTTCTTCCCCCACAGGAGCTACAGTATTAGGGTTCCATGAGCTATTTTTGCTTTTAAAAGCTTTGTCATCCCTCCCTCCACTTTAGAGCTTTCTAGTGCTCTAAGAGCTCTAGTTTTTATTTTCCACAATTGCAAAGTCCCCACCTCCCTGCCAATCTTCCGCACCTTCAACACATGTAATTTTCAGACATCACAGACATTTCCAGTCAAATCTGAGACAGCTCCATGATATAGTGGCCTCCCTCCACAATGACTGGGGGAGGAGGACAGAGGAAGAAAGGTAGGATCAGAAAGGAAAAAAATGTCAATTACAGTAAATAAATGAAACTTGGTACAGCCATTCTGAAAAGCTGCCAACTCCTGACTATAACCAAAATGCATAAAAATTAAAGGCATAGAACATGATGTCTTGGATGCAAAAGTGAAAGCTGCCTGCTTTCTCTTGGAAGCTGCCTGCTTACTCTGGTTATGTTTCAAAGTCAAGTCAGTAATTCTTATCGAAGGAGGTGTGGGGAGGGAGGGAATGGTCTTTGGAACTTAGATGTTGTTATTTGGCATTTATGTTAGCCAAATAACTTAGCCATTTCCAAACCTCGATTTCGTTTGTGTAAAGTGTGTTGCTGCTCTGATGAGGTCCAGTCAGAAAACAATAATGTAAGTAGTTAAAAAGAAAGAAGAAAGAAAGAAAGAAAGAAAGAAAGAAAGAAAGAAAGAAAGAAAGAAAGAAAGAAAGAAAGGGAGGGAGGGAGGGAGGAAGGAAGAAAGGAAGAAAGGAAGAGAAAGGAAGGAAGGAAGGAAGGAAGGAAGGAAGGAAGGAAGGAAGGAAGGAAGGAAGGAAGGAAGGAAGGAAGGAAGACTCTTAACTCTGTGTACCTTTTCATCCTTCAGGAGGTCCTCAGACCTCGTCATTCCCTGGAAATGAGAAGAGTAATAGCATCAAATGAGGAGAGGGGAGGACGCAGGGAGTTCTGTAGTTCACAGCTTCCTTTTTGAAGAGAAAGTTTTTGTATGAGCCAGAATCCTGATAGGAAACCAAATTCTCCACTCAAAATTGTTCAACAGAAGAGGTATTAATTAGTAAAAGGACTATTTACAGAGAAGAGGGCATGGGTAAGGCAGCCAGCAAGGATGTTGAGGTACTAGTGACAGTGGGAAGCTATTACCATTGTAGGTTTGAGGAGGCAAGGAGAGAAAGGTGTTAGCAGCTGGAGAAGGGGTCACCCCCTACAGGCTGGACTTGTAGATGTAGGACATCGAAACTGGGAAGAAGTAGGAAAGAAATTCTCTCTCTCTCTCTCTCTCTCTCTCTCTCTCTCTCCCCCCCCCCCCCCTCTTTCCCCTCAGTTCTCCTGCAGCTATCTCCCATTGGCTCAAACCAGACAGAACCAGAGATCAAAGGAGCCTCTCAGGGACCAGAACAAGCAATCTCTGGGGAGGGGGAGAAACAATGACCAGGCCTCTGTTGCCACACTTCTAACTTCTAAGTAAAAGCTTTTGAGCAAAACTCCTATATGTCAATGAAGGGAACATGTTACTTTCAGACCAGAGTCTAAGCCCCTCATTTTACAGATGACAAAAGTGAGATCCACAGAGCTTATTCAAAGTCACACATCTTACAACATCAATGTGAGGTTTAAGCTTAATCCTGACTTCTAGTTCCACAATGTGTCTTTTCACTGTCCTAGTCTGCATCTTTGAGGCACTCTGGGTCTACTCACTATCTTATCTCTGCCTCAAAATTCTGTTTTTCTCAGATCTTCTGTGTCTGCTAGAGAGGCAAATGGGAAAAAGAAGATTTACTCTCCAGAAAGATGTATTCCACCAACACTAGACTATTTATCTGAATAAGGTGCAAATTGCATAGAAATGAAAATGTGATTATATTAAAGCCCACCTACGTCTCTTTGAGCAAATGGATGAATAAGAAAAACTGACTCACCAGGAGAGGTCAGCTTGATCCTTCCAAATGCACCACAGAAAATAAGTAATTAAGGTTGTCAAAATGCTGAGTCTATTATTAGGTTCAGTGGTAGCTTTGGCCACCCAGGGAATGCAGGATACTTCAACACTTTGGTGCCAGTCTTAGGGAAAATTGGAAAACAGCTGACTTTTGCCTTAAGTCATTTCATGCTTACCCCTCCTTCCAAAGTTCCTTCCTCCCCTTCATTCCTTGTCACCAAAAGCTAGTTCCAGGCTTAGCCAGGAGCTGGTCTTCTCCCCCGCTTGAATGTGGGTCCCTTGAATGTGGCTCAGCATTTCAGACGGTCCTTGGCCCTTTGCTCCATGGAGGTCTACCTGTCCTTTAGGGTTTCCTTTTCACTGAGGTATCAGCAGGAGATCTGCTAAACAAAGGCATGTTTGACTGTTTCTGGTTGTTACTTAGTATGTAATGTGTTACCCTTCCCAAGTACTCTCCTCATATTCTCATTTCTGCCTACTCTCCCCACACTTACAGTATTTCAGTATGATAAATAGAGCCTATGATGGGATATTCACATACTCCAGTCAACCTGTGACAGAGGGCAAGGTTGTCTGGCACCACTTCTTGGTTGAGATGCAGAAGGTAATTTGCAGCCAGCTCTGGAAAAACTATCAAATGGGATTTGAGGCTGAGTTAAACCTTTCTTTGGCCCCCAGAGAACATCATGCTATCAAAGGTTTACCCACATTTGTAGAAAACCTATTCTCTCTATGAGTCATTCAAATAAATATCTTTCTGGGAGGTTTTTATTTCACAATACCATCAAACACCTGTCAATGTTCACTTTCCCTTTTGTTTATAAGGACTAGTATTATCTGTATCAGTATTAACCATCATCCTATTTTATGGCTGATAGGTTAAATTCCTTAGTTGTAGAAACTGTCAGTAACTATTTTCAAGCTGTAAAGTTTGAAAACCCAGCTGGTTTTTACTCTTTATACTTCACTCCTTCCCCACTCCTCTGCCCTCACCCCTATTGGCACGTTCTTTTCTCAGAAATGTTCCTTCTACAGTGTCAGTGACAGAACACTGATGCTAAACTAGCAGGACTGACCAGAAATCACCTCGACCAGAAAAATCTCTCACCACCAACTTCAGGCCATGTACATGAAGAAAACCAACACATGTAGTCTCAGGCTCACAATAGGGACTTAATAAATGATTGTTGATCTTGCAACTAGTAGAAAAACAGGCCCTAGAGATCTGATGTACAGTACAGTACAGTGATTATAGACAACAGTATTGTATTATAATCATCAAACTTGCTAAGATTTTAGATCTTAATTATTCCAACCCCAAAAAAGAAATAACTATGTGACATGATAGAAGTGCTAACTATAGCTACAATGGTAATCATATGATGGGCACCTTAAATTTATATGATGTTATATGTAAAACATATTTTAATTAAAAAAAGATTGTTGATTCTGAATTAAAATGTGGCTGAGCAGTGAGTTGTAATGAAATAGACCTGCAAGATGGTTTAGAATTGCAAAGCATGAAAAGGTTTGCATTAGTCTTCAGGGAAATGCAAATTAAAATCACAATCAGGTACATTACATACCTACCTGAATAGCTGTAACTTAAAAGACTGGTAATATAAATATTGACAAGGATGTTGAGCAACTGGAACTCTCATATTCTGCTGATGAGTGTGTAAATGATATAATTACTTTGGAAAATGATTTGACAGTATCACATAAATGAGAGCATATGCTGACCCTAAACCCAGTAATTCCACTCCTGGATATATACCACAAAAGTGCACATATATGTGCATTGAGAGTCATGTACAAGACAGCTCCTGGCAGCATTATTTGTAATAGCCCTCCACTGAAAACAACCCAAACATCCATCCGCTGTAGAATTGTCAGATACATTGTGGCATATTCAGTAGAATACCACACAACAGTGAAAAAGAATAAATCATAATTACAACAAGAAAAATGGATAGACTCCACAAACAACATGGAGAGAAAAAGTCATACCCAAAAGTATATATTCTGTATGATTCCACTTACATAAAATGTAATAGGCATAGACCCATTACAATAGTAGGAGTCAAAACTGAGGTTATTTTTAGGGAGGAAGGAGGGAGTAATGATTAGGATTAGGCCCAGTGGGGCTTCTAGGTTGTTGTCAGTATTTTTTTCCTTCGCCTGGATCAGTGGTTATAGTGTTCATCTGTAACAATCCACTGAAGTAATTATATTTTTGTTTTCTTCAATTTTTTATATGTATACTCCAATTAAAAAAAACAATTAGCATTGCAGAATGGCAGGAGTGGTCCAGCTCAACATGGCCTGGCACTCCTTGACCTTTTAGCATATATTTCCTTCAACAGTTCCCCTGATTTTTCTCAGCTTCTGTTGGTGTCTTACTGTCCACGGTCTACAGAGTGAGAGACCTCCCTAGATATTGTCAGGCTCAGACAACTACATTCCTTCCTTTTGTCCTCCCTGTTTTCTTTCCTAAAGTTTTGTTCTGCCCTTTCTTAGGGACATAATCATTTAATCTTTGCTAACTTTTTTGATGACTAATGTGATTTTTCCTTTTCTTGATGTAATTCAAATTTGAAAAAATCCTCAAGAGTGACTTTAAGGATTAGTATCATGGCTCAGCCCATAGACCTGGAAGTTTTTTTGGGATGGCACCTTTTATATGACACAAGGTATCCCATGCTTGTGCTGATGATGTGCCTCAGCTAAATCAGAGAAGTCTGGAGAAGGTATTTCTTATTTCTGCCAGCATAATGGGTATTAAGACCAGCTTGATGGTATCCTTACTGAACATTACTGATGATGTTGAATTTGCTCACTGAAACTTTTTATTGGCATAAATATCAGGGTGTGGTGATGATGACTAAGTGTATGAGAACAAAATTTGAAAAATGGAAGTATTATTCATACACTGGACTCTCTTAACCCAAGAATTACATACCAGAGTGAATGGGCTGGCAAAACTCTTTGGGGGTGTGGCTCTTCCTGCCATTTCCTTTCATCCCTCTCCTTCCCAGACTCATCTACCCATCAACCATTACTTGTGTTTGTTGAATTATTTGGGGATACCACTCGGCAAGGAAACCAAACAAGTGTGTGACCTGTTTGCTGCCTCTGCTCTCTGGGTGAGAAGTTAACACCCAGGAAGCAATTTGGGGAATATTCAAGTCGATACACAATAAAGTGCTACACTGAATACAACTGAAACACTTGGCTTCTGATGAATACAATGAGTGGTCAGAAAGGGGAAAATCATGTTTCCACTTGGCTTATAAACTTGGGGATGGGTGTGCGATCCTGAAAAAGATTCATAAACCAAACCAAGACAGTGAAGGGAAACTGCCATCTTTTCATGTTCTCCTTTAGTCTGTATTTCTGAAGTTCTTCTATGGGCTGAGCTATTACTATTACTATTGTGGGGACCCAAAGATGGCAAAGCACAGTTCTATTTTGAGGTGGTGGTATCCCTGTTTATTATAGTTATCTATCTATATTTTTCTGTTATCTGAGCCCCCTATTTGGAAGAGACGATCTACATATAAGTTTGTTATTCTATACTAAGTACTCACTAGTGAAGTCTTTTGCTTCTAGCAGCAACAAGAGCTACTCTGTGGGATTTCTGTGAACACTTTAAAGAATTTTGAATCATGAATTGGCTGAAAGTAAAAAGAAGAATGTTTGAGGTTCACTTGGGCAGAATTATCAAGTGTGCAGTCTGTCGTCTCCTTATTTTAAAAATAATGTATGCCTCTTTTTTTGGTTATAAAACTAATTCCTGTTTATTGTAGAACATTTGGTAAATTAAAAACATATGTGAAGAAGAAAATTCACCCATGATTTCTCCATGCTTCCATGTTGCTGATATACAGTCCTGACACAAACATTAGCAAAATCGTGACCATGTCATGTATGCCGTTTTGTATTCATCTTTTTCCCAGGTCATAAAATACTTCTCAAAAACATGACTCATAAAAGCTGCAAAAGTAGACCCATCCAACAATAATTCTTCTAGAAGACATTGGTTAATAAAGTGTTTTAGAAGATATATGTGGATATTTTTCATCTCCAATTACTTGAGGGTTGCAATTAATCTTTAGGTTTTCCTCCCCTATCTATATAGCTTTTTTGCAAATATGAATAAGATTGATTCCACTATTAAAAGACAAAAGAAATATATTTTCCCTTGAAATATCTGTTATAAGGATATTAAAATTAATTTTAATATATGAATCTTTTTTGTAAAATATGGAGAATGTTTTTTTCCTTCTAGATGTTATTTTTAGAAAAACCTGTAACCAACATTGAAGGATAAAATTCTCTGTGCAAAATGCTTCTTTTACTTGGTCCATGATTCAGGAAGTCTACTTATTGGTTTATACATGGTGAAAGATTAAATTCACTTAGACTATCTTAGGTGATGCAGATGGGAATCTTACAGGATTCTGGGAAGAGCTGCCTTTGGACCTCACAGATGCTGAACACCAACACCTAGAACTGAAACTGTAGGAAATGGGCTATCTCATTGTCCCCTGGATAGCAGGACTTCATTGACCTTCATCTTTGTTACAGTGATTCATTTTACTGCCTCTATTTCTGTGGCTCCTTTGTCACCAATTCCTTCACCCTCTATATGTCTTTTTTCTGCCTAATGCCTTCAGTTTGCTCATAACTTGCCCCTCTTAGGAAGCTACTGCCTCACCCCCACCATATGATTGATTTTCCTTTCCATTTCCAGTTCATATTCTTGAAAGAAAATGGGTGGAGGTAGTCACCATGATCCCTGTTTGGGTAGAATGTTCCCATCAGGTCACCTTTTAGGTCTGCCTGCCCTTTAGTTCTGTGAAGGGGGTTGTATGGCATAGATCATAGTTTAGGCTGCTGCCTCAGCTAGGGGAACTGGCTGGAGTAGCTCTCCTAGAAGGGAAATCTGGCACAGCAAGACAGAATGACCTCTTAGTCACATTCTTTTTGTTTTGATTTAAAATATATATATATATATATATATATATATATATATATATATACTGATTAAATTAATATATTTTTCATTCAATTTTGTCAAGGCAAAATTCTCCTCTTTCATTTAAAATAGTCATGTTACATAGAAACAAAGCATAGATTAGTGGTTGTTAAACACTGGAGAATGGGGAAAACAGGGAGATTTTGATCAAAGGGTACAAACTTCTAGTTATAAGATAAATAAGTTCTGTGGATGTAAAGTACAGCATGGTGATTATAATAATCAATACCGTGTCATATATTTGAAAGTCGTTAAGATTTCAAATGTTCTCACCACACACACACAAAGAGAAAGAAAAAAGGTAACTATATGAGGTGACGGATGTGTTAAGTAACCCTATTAATAATTTCACTATATACATACATGATTTATATATATATAATTATAATACTGTACACCTTAAACTTACACAATGTTATATGTCCATTATATCTCAATAAAACTGAAAAAAAATAGTCATATTACCTAGCTATTTTCTGGCTGATATTAATAGAAATATATTCGAGCTAAATGTTCCTTAAAGTTTCAGAAATTTAATATCACAGGGAAAATGTTTGTGCTTTAGAATGTTCAACTGACATTTTAATAAACTTATTTGCAAGAAGGTAAATGCATTTTAATAGTTAATGTAGAATTGTGCCTGTGGCCATCAAAGGCTAGCAAAGATGGGTAGGGAAGGTCTGGAATATGCTGACTTTAATAAAGTAGGTTAAAAGCATTTCCCTTTTAAGATAGAATGTTCTCAGGCATTTTCCTGGTGCTTTGCTGCTAAAATATTAATAGTTACATGTAACAGTTAACTTAGACTGTTATTGTTGAAAATAACTTTTATATGCACAAATTGTGATAAAAAGGAGAATGGATTACAAACATAAATATGTATTTTGGTTTTACTCTAGAAGTAAGACAACTTAAAATGCTTTCTACATCATCTTACCACAGCAAAACGGGAAGTGAAGTCAGGCTGTCAACTGCTTCCTGTCTTCTTGCAGAAGGAAACAAATATGTAACTATACTAGGCAGCCTTCAATTCTCTCTCCACTCAATCATTCCTATGCACAGTCCTGATTTGGTATTAGTAAAATGTTATGCTGTCATTTCTATGTTCTCAGCCCTGGGTGTATGTTCGAACCACCTGGGAAGCTTTTAAAATAAACCTTACTTCCAAGGCTACCCCCTCCCCCAATTTTCTGATTTATTTGGTGTGGGTATGGTTTAGGCATTTATATTTTTAGGAAGCATCCTAAGTCATTCTTAGAAGCAGGCAGGAAGCCACTTGGCAAAAGGACAGAACCTGAACATTTGAATTTGCATTGGAGGTGCTCTATTTTCTATCCCCAACTAGTTTGCCAGGCTCTGGCAAGCCCAAATGGCCTCTCATGCCCTCTGTCAGTCGCTTGTGCTTCTCCTCTTCTGCTCCTTTTCCAGGCATTCCAACAGGTTCTTCCTCACGCACACATTTTTTTCCTGGTTCACATTCCTGTCCATTCATCACTTCCTTTGTGAAACTTTCCCTGACTGCCCTTGACTGAAGGGCTTGCTCTCTCTTCTGAACTCAGACAGCAGTTATTGCCTAGGCAGTTCTCTGAATAATTACTCAATCATGTACTGCTTTGTGTCATCTCTTTCACTGTTGTGTTGGATGATTAATCTTTGCTTAACTTTTTCCTTGTTATCCAGCTATGTATACTGTAAACTTCCAACATTTCTTTGTATTCTTGTCAAGCTGAATGCCTTGCAGAGTGCAGAAAGTCAACACATGTTTGCCCCCCCTTCTATCCCTACTTCCACAGGTGTGGTTCAAGCCTTCATCTCTCCTGGAGTTTTGTCCTGATCCTAATGGGCCATCCTGACACTAGACTCTCTGGCTCTTTAAATCAGGGCAAAACATGGTGGCTCACCTGGATAAGGGCCAGTAGAACTGAGTGTGTGAGTGTGTGTGTGTGTGTGTGTGTGTGTGTGTATACTCCGCTGTTCACTCTTGCTCTCTCCCTGTTTAATGAGCTAGCTGATCCTTTGGATTTCTTTTTCTTTTTGGCCCCTCACTCTCCTATTCGCTGTTCTGCCAGGACTTGATAGCAGAATTCAATTTTCTCTGGTTTTGACTACTTGTGTTCTTTAAGATGTCAGGGTATAACATACTCTTTCCCCTTTTTGGCGAAAACCTAGAATGACTTCCTATCTTCCAGGTCGAAGGTCCATTTTTCTTCTAATTAATTCTGATTGGATTTGAGAGAGATGTGGTAGGAGAAATTGACAAGGTTTACAGAGGGACTGTATGTAGGAGCTGGCTCAGATGTGCTCAGGTTCCGGTCATTACACAAAATAATGTGTTTGGGAGAAGAGTAGGGAGGGAAGATTGAGGGTGGGGGGAGGGAGAGAATCCATGGAAAGAAAATTGGGAAACTGTATTTGACATTTTTCCAGGCCAAGGCCAAAAGCAACGATATGATAAAGTGGGAAGAGTTTTTATTACCATTTTGTAAAAACATACATTTTTTTTCCTCTTAGAATTTGATAAGATTTTGATAAATTTTTGTGTCTCGAATTACTGGGAACTAAATCTTTAAGAAATTAAAATATCAATTAGTTTCTCTTCTGTGATTATGGTTAATATCACTCCAAAAGTCTTATTTTCTTCTGAGAGGGCCATAAATCCTAACGATTTAGAGATTAAGAGACCTTCTCTGATCACTACTGCCTATCCGTTGCCGCCAACCTTACAGTCAATCATCTCCCCTCGGGACGCTCCGACCACGCCCACTACTTAGACCACGCTCACCTAAATCGCCCTCCCTCCCACCTCACGGATCCGCCCAGACCGAGAAGAGAAAGATTGTCATTGGTGGAGAAGTTGTTCTGGTCCCGCCCCAGGCGACGGCGATAGGTCGAACTGGCGTGGGGCGGTGGTGGTTGGTTGCCTGAGGACGGGTCCCCAGTCGTGCCTGTCAGAGTAGCTGGCGGCAGTGGCGGCTCTCGGAGCTGGGTTGTCAGTCAGTGAGCGGAGGGGGAAGATGGCTCGTCGAGACCCGTTTTGCTAGGAAGAAGGGGGGTCGGGTGCTACTGCTACCCGGGAAAAGGCAGAGCGGACGCCTGCGCCGTCGCTGTGAGCCAGACTAGTCGAGTTCTGGAGGTGGAGCTCAGGGAGTCACTCTGGTGAGTCCGGTCGAGCGACCCGCAGCGGGCCCCCAGTGCGGCCGGCGACCGATAACTTTTTTGTCAGGGAGGAGCCGGGGCGAGGCGGCGACGGGGAGGAGACCGGGACTTTGTCTCTCGGGCGGCGACTTCGTTGCGGGTAACGGCTGCCGCGCGAGGCGTCGCAGCTGGGCGCAGGACCGCGCTGGGCACCGGGGGCGTCGCGGGCCGCGAGCGGCGGGGCCAGTGAGTGGGCGGCGGTCGGCGGTCGGCGGTTGCCGGTCCGAAGTTGGGCGCAGCCCTCCTGCTGCTGCCTGGGCGTCGGCAGCTTTGTGCGCGCGGACTCGCGTCTTTCTTCCTCCCGGCGAGGAGCGGTCCAGACTCCGGGCGTACCCCGGGTGCCGGCCGCCCCTCTGCGGAGTCGACCCCGCGGCTGATGCTTCGGCCTGACCCTCCCATCCCCTCTTCCCAGTCCAGCGAGGCTACCGCGCTCAGTCCGGTCTAGTGGCCAAAATGGTCACCGTCGACCCCCCTCGTTCTTTGAAAGCCTTCTCTTGGGTCTTTGGTCCCCTGCAGGACGTAGAGATTCAGAAAGCACCTACGATTCCTTCCTTGGTTATTACTCCGGAGATCTCTTCGGCCTTTGCCGCCTTCCTTCTATGAGTTATTGCTCTCCCGAGGCTGATTTGAACATACTCAAGAATCGTCTGGGTTTTGTGTGAAAATTGCTGCATTTAAAGACCCAAGTTTGCACCCTTCCGCCAAACCGGGTATCCGTCCTTCAGTGTGCACATGTGTGCTTTGTACAGAGTTTAGACATTCCTGAAAGATTTTAATTTTGCCCTAGTGGTTTTGACTGCACAGAATCGGCTCTCTGATAAACACACTATCGCGCGTCCGCAGCCACTCGGCTCTTCAGGTAGGGGGAGTTTGTTCACCGGCCTGGCAGCTGCTACTTATCTCCGAGACCACACTACAGACAGGAGGGCCAAGCAGTCCTTTGGCAAATTATTTGTCCTTTGAATCACACGTAGTTTTTGGAGCAGGTATGCCCCCTCTTTGGTTCATGTAACACTTTACAGTTTGAGATTTTTCAGCTTTTAAAATCTTATCTGCATAAAGTCATATGGATCAGTGTAACCTTGAGTCAATGTTACAGTCCCGGGAGGCTTGTTTTCCTTAAGAACATTCTCTTAACATCCAAACCCTATCTCCTCTACGCCCCCCTCCCACCCACCACCAAGCATTTTTTTTTTTTTTTTTAGGTTAATACATTTTAAGGTTTGCAAGATGAACCTTAATACATTTTAATAACCTTAATACATTTTAAGGTTTGCAAAGCACCTTATTTTTAAAGTGCAGGGAAAGATAAGAAAGAAAAAAAAATGTCTTTAGGATCTACTTGGCCAATAGTATCTTCAAAGCCAGTTATTCAAATAATTCATATAAACAAAATGGCAAGGGAGAAAGCCATTACATATTTAGAAAACAAATTCTGGATTGGGCTTATTCTTTTTTGATTTATTATTATTATTAGCAGAGAGTGATTATAAACTCTTAGTTATCAGCATTAACAGTAGTACCTGGACATGGACATCCAGGTAAGGCAGTGGCCAGATCAATATGTTATTCCTACTATGCTTCCTTTCTTTATTGTATTTCTCTTTTCTGAAATCTCTTGGTTGCATTTTTTTAGAGTGGTGTCATTTTGACAGAGTTTAAAAATGTCTTATAGTCAAGGTATTTGACTCTTTTATTCAGCATCCTGTTGTCTGATGTTTATTTTATAATGAATATTAAGAAATCTTTAAATGTTGATATCAAGACCATTTTTAGGGTATCAGTTTTCATTTTGTAAATAACTGAAATTATGACAAATTTATTTTGTAGTGACCCACACTGATAGGTATTAGGGATACAGAAATGAATGTCATAGCTCTTGTCATCAAAGAATTTACTGTCTAATTTACAAGACAGATAAGTAAAATAACAATTATAATACCATGTGATAAGTGTGATTAGAGATAAGTGTAGTGTAGTAAGGGAGCAGAGTAGGAGAAAGTTAACAACTTGGTGTAGGTAGAGTCAGGAGCACACAGTAGAGTTTTAAAGTATGATATATTTTTGTCAAATGCAGGAGGTAAGTGAATAACTTTCCAAGAGGAGAATATAATAAGTGAGAAGGAAAGGAGGTGTGAGAAACCATGACAGTTTAGAGAACTGACAGTCAATGACAAGTCCAAAGTCAGTAACACTGACATTGACATGACCTGAATGCAGGGTTTAGGGAAATGGTAGAAGATGAGAATCGTGAGGGTGGTAGATGGCCAGACCGGGTATATGGATTGAAGGTGAACAATAAGGAGCTATTTAATGGATTTGTGTTTTAGACCCTCACCCTGACAGAGTGAGATAGAATCTAATAGGTTCTGTCACTTTTGGGAAGAAAGGAGGAGGAATCAGGCCTTGAGGATTTGACTTTGTTCCATTGATTGGAAATGAGGAACACATAAATGGAGGGAAGATAATAAATTTTTTTTTTTTTTTATCCTGACCCGAGGACATTTTTTGTTTTTTGTTCAGATAGAGTGGGAGGGAGGGAGAGGGAGAGAGAGAGAGAGAGAGAGAGAGAGAAACATTGACATGAAAGGGACACATCGAGTGGCTGCCACCCACGTAACCCAACCAGGGCCGGGGACAAACTGCAACCGAGGTACATGCCCTTAGCGGGAACTGAACCCAGGTCTCTCTGGACCGCGGGCCAACGCTGTAACTGCTGAGCCAAACCGGCCAGGGCGAAGATGATAAATTTTATTTTTGATTTCTTGAATTTGAGGAAGCTATTGGAGCGTTCAGGTGAAGATGTAGGTATTTGGATCTATGAAAATGTGGAATTTATAAAGAAAATCAGGATTAGAGGGAGGATTGGGGGTTAAATTGAAGCTGTATTGATTTGGTTATGTTGAAATGACTCTGGGAAAGCTTTTAGCATGATAAAAGCAGCAACCAGAGAAAGAAATCAGAAGAGTAATATGAAAGAGATAGAAGAAGACTGTAGTAGTTAGAGAAAGGTGGGAGGGCCATCAGGACAGATGCTAAGGGTGGAGAGATTTTCAGATAGAGGGGGAATAAATCAACAGTTTTGAATGTTGGAAAGAGGTGTCAAGTAGAGAGGATTCTGGGGACCAGTGAATTTGTCAGGAGTCATAGGTGACTTTAAAAAGTACAGTTTTAGCTGAGTGGTGATTCAGAAACCAGTCTTCAGAAAATTGAGAAAGAATGGGTGATGATAAAGTAGACATGCTTGAATGAGGTGTATTTCAAGAAAACTGAAAGAATGGAGAGAGGGGATAAAGATAGCTATAGAGCAGTGGTTCTCAGTCTTAACTGCACGTTTACAATACTCTGGGGAGCTTTTAAGAATGCCAGTTTCCAGGGGGAATACCTATACTAATTTGTGGGGTGGGATCTAGATATCAGTATTTATTTCCAGGGGGAATACCTATACTAATTTGTGGGGTGGGACCTAGATATCAGCTTTATTGAAATATAGTTGACATTTAATAAACTACACATATTTAAAGTGTGCAGTTTGTTTGACATCTGTTTACACAATAAAAATAATGAACATATTCATCATCTCCAAAAGTTTTCACGTGTCCCTTTGTAATCTTTTCCTTTCATCCCTGGAAACTAGTGATCTACTTTCTGTTACGATAGATTAGTTGCATAGGTATTTTAAAGTTCCCTGGGTGATTCCACTATGCAGACATATTGAAAACCACTATAGAGGGGTACAGGTTGAAGGAATGTTATGTTTGTTTCTTTACATTCTTAAGGAAAGCAAGAAATAATATATTCAGGAAAGATTAGATATTTATTGGAACTAAGTCCCCGAGACAGTAGAAGTGGTTGGAATTTAGAGCTTTGACAAATAAGAAAGGAAGACAATTCTGGAAGCAACGTCTCTAACAAAGAATACAATGTTAAAGATAGTATATTTCTTTGTGATCAGCATTAAAGTTGTCATCATGTATAATCAAGATTGGTTCTCTGAAGTACTAAAAAAAATTAGCGTGTTAATATTGTGAAATGGATACCCTTCAGAAAACCCCTTAAATGGAGGAGCCCGAGACCCCTGGCACCACCATGTAGTGTTTTGTCATTTTTTTGGAGGGAGCAGATGGAATTAACAGTTTGACTATTGCTTATTGTTGAGAGCCAAGTACTGCCAGAGTCTTTTTGGCCCTCTTGGAGTTAGGCTGCATATTTGCTCTGAGGAAAGAGAACATTTAACATTTGAAAATCTCCTGTTTACAAATCTTTGCTCAGAAGAAATCCTGCTTGCTTGCCCTTTGGATATATGCCTTTTAAATGCATTAGGGGAGAAAATCATTTCTTTGTAACCCAAATGAGACTGAGAAGAATTGTGATTAAAAGAGTCTAAGGTCCAGCCCTGGCCGGTTTGGCTCAGCGGTTAGAGCGTAGGCCTGCGGTCTTGAGAGACCCGGGTTCGGTTCCCGCTAAGGGCCCGTACCTCGGTTGCAGTTTGTCACCGGCCCTGGTCGGTTGTGCAGGTGGCAGCCACTCGATGTTTCTCTCTCTCTCTCCCTCCCACTCTACCTGAACAAAAAATGGAAAAATGTCCTTGGGTGAGGATAAAAAACAAAAAAGTGTCTAAGGTCCACACTTTTTATACTGAAAAAGAAAATACCTGTATCCTCCCGTGTCCCCCCACCCCCTTCACTTTTTAGAAAAAAATTTCTGGCTCACAAAATGTAGGTAAAAGCTGAGCCCTATTGGTTCTGAGGTTCAGGGCTTGTTCCTTACTCTTGATTCTTATATTTGGCAGGGGGCTAAAAGTAGAATAGCTAATAACTAAATGTTTTTTGACATTGTACTTGATCATAAATAAAGGTGGAGTGAAAACTTTTGTTTGATTATTTTCTAGAGTTCTGAAAATGTATTTTACTGTGATTAAAGTATCAAAGTATGTGCTGATCTAGAAATGGTAGGCATCCTTAATTTTGTGCAACCTAAATAGAGTGGGAATATCAGTGTTGGCATGATTTTGGATACCATTGTTACTACAGTCACAGCAAGATTGTAAACATTCTTTATTTTCTTAATTACTATGTAATACATAATAATTGTAGGAAAATTGTAAAATTCAGGAAAGCATAAATGATAACATTTATAATGCCTCCGCCCAGATATAATCATTATTACACTTTGGTGAATATTCTTATAGATCTTTTTAATAGATATATTTATTTATTTTTAACCAAAAAGGGACCATATTGTATGTAGTTTTTTTGTACATACTATGTTGTTACTATCTTGTTTTCACTTAATAGAATGAATGCTTACTGAGTTAATAAAATATTTGTTTACAACATATAACATTGTTTTAAATGTATGGCTATATTCCTGCAAATTGATTTATCATCATTTAACCACCATTTTAATTGTTGAAAATGTAAGCTTTTCTCAATAATTGTGAGTGAATAGTGTAGCAGTTAGCTTCTTGACAGATTAATCATTGCACATATCTTTATTTCCTCAGGATAAATTCTGAAGTCAAAAGTTATGAATATTTAAATTATTTTAAATAGATATTAATAAATTTCCTTTCAGAAAAATTTAATTAATATTCACATTTACTAATTGTTTTAAGAAAGCCAGCACTAGCAATGAAGAAGCTGCCATTTTAATATGGAAAGTTGTATCTTCTATAAATTTTATTTCATTATTAGTGACACTAAATAGTTTATTTCTTTTGTGAATTATTCATTAGTGTCCTCTGTTTATTGTGATATTGGAGATTTTAAAAAATTGAGTTATGAGAACTCTTTGTATATAAAACTATTATACCTTTGTCAAATTACATTGCAAATATTTCCCCAGTTTGTCATCTGCATCCTAATTTTGTTTTTGGTGTAGGTTTTTTTTTTTTTTTAAACAGATTTTTTTTTAAATCCTCACCTGAGGATATGTCTTTATTGATTTTAGACAGAGGAAGGGATAGGAAGAGAAAGAGAGAAACAATGAGAGAGGGACATCAATCATTTGCCTCCTGTATGCATCTCCACCAGGGAATAGAACCCGATACCTGGGTATGTGGCCTGACGAGCAATCAAACCCTCAATCTTTCGATGTACAGGACGATGCTCCAACCAATTGAGCCACACTGGTCAGGACTTTTTAAACAGATTTTTAACATTTTTAGGGTAGTTAAGTCTATCAGAATTTTCTTTTATGGTATCTGCTTGCTTAGGAAAGCCTTCTCACATTCCAAGATTATATAAGTAATTCATCTCTATTTCCTTATATTACTTTCATAGTTGTTGGTTTTTTTTTTAATTGCGTCTTTAATCTATTTTGGATGTATTTTAATGTAGAGTGGCAAGTCAATTATTTTAACACTGTTTATTGAACAGTTATCTTTCCTCTAAGGTTTTATTTTTTTATCTTCACCCGAGTATATTTTTCCATTTATCTTTAGGCAGATTAGGAGGAAGGGAGAGAGAGAGAGAGAGAGAGAGAGGGAGAGAAACATCGATGCAAGAGAGAGACATTGATGCAAGAGAGAGACATCGACTGGATGCCTCCTGCACCACCCCGACCAGAGCTGGGGACAAATCGCAACTGAAGTATGTGCCCTTGGCTGGAATCGAACCCGGGTCTCATTGGTCCGCAGGCCGACACTCTAATCGCTAAGCCAAACCAACCAGGGCTCCTCAAAGGTTTTATTATTTTATTTTAATTTTTTCTTTAGCTTCACATTTATTGTGCTTCTTAAAGTCAGTCTTTTCCCTTTATATTGAGTTTATTGGGGTGACTCTTATTAACAAAATTTACAGGTTTCAGGTGCACAATTCTACAGCACATCATCTGTACATTGTATTGTGCATTCATTACCCCAGGTCAAGTCTCCTTCCATCACCATTTATCCTCCTATATTCTCCTCTACCTCCCTCCACCCTTACAACACGCCCCTCCTTGTAATCACCATATTATTGCTCCTGTCCATGAGTTTTTTTCTCTCTTTTTTTATCTTCTGCTCAATCTCCGTATCCCCTCGACAGCTGCTCTCTGTATCTATGAGTCTGTCACTATTTTACTTGTTAATTCATTAAATTTCACATATGAGTGAAATCATATGGTACTTGTCTTTCTCGGACTGGCTTATTTCACTTAGCATAATGCTCTCCAGGTCCATCTATGCTGTTGCAAAGGGTGAGATTTCCTTCTTTTTTATGGCTGAGTAGTATACCATTGTGTAAATGTACCACAGCTTTTTTATCCACTCATCTATTGATGGATACTTGGGCTGCTTCCAAATCTTGGCTATTGTAAATAATGCTGCAATGAACATAGGGGGACATATATTCTTTTGAATTAGTGTTTTGGGCTTTTCTGGATGAATTCCCAGAAGTGGAATTGCTGGGTCATAAGGCAGTTCCATTTTTAATTTTTTGAGGAACCTCCATACTGTTTTCATAGTGGCTGCACCAATCTGCATTCTCACCGACAGTGCATGAGGGCTCCCTTTTCTTCACATCCTTCCTCAGAGGTTTTAAATGTTGTCTTTATTATATACCAGATTATGTTTATATTTATCAATATGCTTTTTTTCTAGGCTTTTTATTCTGTTTCATTGGGATCTTTATTTTTTTGATCCAGTAATTTCAAACAGTCCTAATTATTATAACTTTTAATATATTTTATTATATAGTTGTGTGAATTCCTATTAACTTTTTCAAAAGATTTTCAGCATTTCTCTTATATTTCTTTTTCTAGATTGCCTTTAATTCAGTATATTAAGATTCCAAAAGAACCCCATTGGAATTTCTAAATTAATTTTTTAGAGATAGTTGTGATATCTTTACAATGTATTTATCTTTTCTTCAAGTCATCTTTAATGACTCAGTGTTTTGTGGTTTTCTTCATAGGATTCTGCCTATCTTCAAAGTTAATTTTTGATATTTTAAACTTACTGTTGCTATTGTGAACTGAATACATTTTTATTGTATTTTAAAGAGTATTACAATCGCCCCTCGCCACTTTGCGCTTCGACTTTCACAGCTTCAAAAGTCGAAGCGCGAAGTGGCGTGGGGCAACTGTATGTATTATAGAAATAAAAAATTCTACTTCGCGGAAATTCATTTATCGCAGTAGATTCTGGAACTGATTAACCATGATGAATGAGGGCCGACTGTACATCTTCCAGATGGAACATAGAAAACAGTATATACAAATTACCAACTTTTCTAACTGCTCATCTTAGGAACTCTTAATTCTAATAGTTTTTATTGAATTTTTGTAATAAGGCAGTTATAGCATTGGAAATGATAATTTTGTCTTCTTGCCAATATTTAATCCTTATTCCTCTTTTTAAAAATTACAATTATCTGAATGTCTGGGATAATGCTAAATTATCGTAGTGAAGAGTAAGCATCTTTAGCTTGTTTCTCATTTAAGTGAGAATGCTTTTAGGGTTTCACAGTTGTGTATTCTTTTTGACAATTTTTTTTAGCATGTCAAGAAAATAGTCTTCCATTTCCTTTTCTTTTTGGAATTGAGATTAAGTAGAAGATCCCAGAATGGGAATGGGATACTATTTGTATAACGCACTTTATATAATTCACTTTTTAATTTATTGGGTGTTCAAGATCAATTTGTATTCCTTAATCCTGTTTGTACCTTGTAAAGAATGTTAATTGCAACACATATGAGAGATCAGGGAGTTTTGGAAACAATATTTTTACACTGTAGTTGAAGTATTCGCCATTGTTGAGGCTTGTATCAGGGTAGCCTTTTAGTAGTAAATGTTAAGTGATATTTGTTTGGTGTGTGTTTTTTGAACAAAGAGTCTTTTGATTAGCTGATGAACATTAGTTGCTTTCTCATATAAATGCATGAAGATTCATTCAGTTATTTGCACTAGACTTAATGAAAACATTGTATTTAAGTTCTTAAACTGTACCATGAAAATTATTTGAGGTTATAGAGTGACTTATAGGCTTGGAAATTTAAGAGAGTAATGTAAGCCTTAAAAGTGCTAAAATTGCCCTGGCCGGTTTGGCTCAGTGGTTGGAGTGTCAGCCTGTGGACCAGAGAGTCCCAGGTTCAGTTCCTGCTAGGGGCACATACCCCCAAAAAAAGAAGTGCTAAAATAAGTGCAAGCAATTATGAACTCTATTTTTATCTTTTTGAGCTCTTCTGTTTTTTTTTTTCCCCTTTAAATGTAAATAACATTTAATTAATTCAGGTAGGGTATTAGGTCTAATCAACATAAACATATTATACTCCCCTCCCTTGCCCATGTGGGGCATAAAAAGTTGCCAGTCTGGCCTCTTTAAACTTGCTAGGCACTTATATACTCTTTTAATCTAAATTTCAAGTTTTCTGCTGATTTGTTAACCCATAGATATTTTTTAACCCATAAATATGTTACTCTGTCCACCCATAGTGGTGACAGAGTAACAACGTAACCCCCAAAACAGTATTACACTTTAGTAGTTTAGAAGAGGGAGAGACTTTTTGGGGGAAATTATGAAACTTCAAGTCCTGATAAAGTAATAAAGAAGGTGAAAGTATTTTAGAAATGGGTTGGGGGAAAACATCCACTAAGTAAGGAAGATAGAACTGTGCAAATCAAATAAACTACATATTAGAGAAGTACAGAAAATCAGAAGGATGGTTACATGGGAATCAGAATACTGAAGTCTGTGACATCTTCTTAGTTGAGTTTCAGAAAGGAAGACACTTGTAGCAAAGTTAAAGAGAAAAGAATGAGTGTTGAGAAAGAACCAATAGATTTATTTGTAAGATCATGGAGAGTATATGATGAGAACTAACATATACTGTAAAGGGATTTAAGGAATAAATTGATGATGATATAATTGGAGGCAGTGGCAGTAGATTAGATTACTAAATCAGAAAGTTAATCAGTGAAGAATAAATAAGTAACTGGAGGCCATTAGAATCTAATAAATCCTCCCTCTCTCTCATCCTCCCTCCATCCCCTGTTTCAGGAATGTAAGATCCTGAAATTCATTCTCAATTGTCAAATTGGTAAATATTTTGTTAGTGATAATTAGAGCTATCATTATTGACATCTATGGTGTGCTTTATCTGTGTTGTTATTATTTTTAAATTTTTTTTTCTTTATTGATTTTAGAGAGAGAGGAATGAAGAGGGAGAGAGAGATAGAAACATTGATGAGAGAGAACATCGATTGGCAATCTCCTGCATGTCCCCCACTGGGGATTAGGCCCACAACGTGGGCATGTGCCCTGACTGGGGATTGAACCAGTGACCTCTTGGTGCATGGGTCAATGTTCAGCCACTGAGCCACACTGGCCAGGCTATCTGTATTATTTTTAATCCATGAAACATTACTGTAACGTAGATATTCTCACCTGCTTTTCATAGTTGAGAAAAGTGAGACTTAGAAAGTTCAAGTAACGTTGGAACTTGGGTGTGAGTTTTCTTGGACCTTTTCATTATACCATGTTGCTTCTATTTATTGAGTTGTGTTAAAATACTGGAGTGGAATGGGGTGGTTGTAAAAGGAATATAAGGTACGATTCTTCTTAGAGAAAGGAGTGGAAGAGAAATTTTATTTATGCTCACTATACTTTGTGTTAACTCTATTTTCTATATAAAATGTTTTATAAAAGGATTCCTTCCAATAAGCTCCTTTACCATTAATTATAATATTTAATTTTTAACAATTACTTTTATTTGGAAGTGAATTATTCTTTTTATCCATGATAATGATAGATTGAGGGGAAGGGTAGGACAGGTCAAGAAAGGCAACATCAAGAAAGTAAGAGTAAAATTTATTTTTTCTCTGTGAGAACTTCAAATATGTTATATAATTTTAGGTAGCTTCTCAGAAAGGCCAGCCTCTTTATGGAAATCATACTGAGCTGGTCACAAGATAATAATCAGGGGAGATACTCTTCATGTCTCCAGATTATTAAGCCCTAGAGTTTATTGTAATATAATGTGATTTATTGAATTTGATTTCATCAACCACAAATTAGTTATTGGTGAAAGAGTCCAAACAGATATTTAGTTTTCTGTTATAAACCCTTTATTCAGAAACAGTGAATAATTGAAAAAGAATACTTAAAGTACTTTCAGGATTAAACATTCTTCCAGGACTTTCAGGTACTTCTGGAGGAACCAAGATGGAAATTTTTGCTGTACTTATTTTAGTTTCATATTCAGCTGCAAAACAACGTCTAGGTTACTTTTGTATATTAATATAGTATTATTGAAAACTTTATTTGAAAAATAATTTTATAATTCAGCCTCTGCTAAAACAAACAAATTGACTGTTACCCCAGTTAATATGAATCAACATGATTATACTGAAGTATTTATTTCTGTTATGGTGAGTATAATTTTTTTAAACCAAGAAAAACAACTATATTAATAAGGTCCACCAAGTTTCTGAATGAGAAGAAGAATCAAATAGGATTTTGTAGTACACTCAAAATCTGTTGCTTTTGTTAGGGAAGAAGAATAATTTTCCTTCTTTTAAATTCTTCTGACTGGACTAGTAATCAGATTAACATGATACAGATTAACAAGAGAATAGCTAAATTTATTATGTATGTACATAAAGGACTTCCCTAAGAATATGGAACCTGAGATCAGATCAGGTGCCTAAGGTTTATAGGCCATTTTTTTTTTTTCTTTTTAATCCTCACCCAAGGACATGTTTTTCTGTTTTTAGAGACGGAGGAAGGAGAGAGAGAGAAACATCAGTCAGTTGCCTCCTGCACATGCCCCAACTGACAGGGAATCAAACCCACACCTGGGTAAGTGCTATGATCAGAAATTGAATCCATGACCCTTTGGTGCACAGGATGACAATCCAGCCAACTGAGCCACACTGGCCAGGGCTTATATGCTATCTTGAGCTAAGGGGAAGGGGGGGCGGGGGAAAGAGAGAGAGAGAGAGAGAGAATTTGATAAGTGTTTGCTGGGCCATCTTTAGCAATGGGGCACAGGGAGGATTTAGATCAAATAGGCCTTGCTAGGTTCCTCCTTGTGTATCACACTTAGTTCATATTAAACTATAGTTATCTATCATGATATCTCTGTTCCTGGAGCAGATCCTCTATCTAAATTCTTGTAGGCAGTTAGATTACAGATTTTTCCTGGGTTTTGTTTCTTAATAACCAACTTAAAATAATACCCCAAAAGGCATATTTTGGGATGGCAAACTCTGTTTCCCCTCTTTGTTATTATGGTTCTATTAGTACACAGTACCACCATTAACTATTCACTTGCTTTTTCTCATTGCATTCTCTTTTTGTTCTCACCATTTTCTAATTGAACATCTGAGCCTCTATTAGGAGACTTCATTAATGGTTAAGAATCTCATTCCAATTTACTACAGGGCAGTGACTCAACTTAAGACATCAAGACAAGTCAATTGGAATTTGGTTCTCTTAACATTTATTCCTTCCTTTGTCCCCAGTATTAGAGAAGGGAAAATTGTTAGAATGCAAAAAGTATGAGGAAGAGAACAATTCCCTCTTTCCTCTGCTGGGTCTTTTTAATTTTCATTTATTTTTCTTTATTGTTGAATGTATCACAGCTCTCTCCTTTTTTCTCCCATTGACACTCTCCTCCCTGTTACACGCCCCCCCCCCCCCCTCTGCGCACCCCTTGGCCTTCACTGAGCTATTGTCACACTGTTGTCTGTGTCTATTGTGTTGGTTCTTTTGGCTGGTTGAAAAATCAAAATGACATGAAACAGATTAACAAGAGAAAATCAATTTTAATTTTGTGTGCGCAGGAACCCTACATATATGAGAGAGTCAGAGACAAAGGGAAAATGAAGTATATATGTTATTATGAGCAAAGTGTGCCTAGGGGTTTCAGTGGAAAACAGATGTTCAGTAATTAGTAGTTTGCCTTGCCATATAAATAGCTTTAAAGGAATTAAAGTAGAGCTATGCTGCCCTGGCTGGTGTGGCTCAGTGGTTTATCCTGGTTGGGTGCATGTGGGAAGCAACCAATGATGTGTCTCTCTTAAACTGATGTTTCTATCTCTCTCTCTCTCCTTTCCTCTTCCCTTCCACTCTCTGTAAAAATCAATGGAAAAAATATCTTTGGGTGAGGATTAACAAATAAATAAAGTAGAACTATACTTTGGAAATTGTATTTCTGTATGCTATTTTTTTTTGTGAAAGAGCAAGGAAGAGTGTCAAATGATAGTAAAGTTGTTGCAAAATAATATTCACATTGGGATTTCTTTTACATTCCTCATAGCATTTGTTTTTATTATTTACTTATGCCCTCATTTGCCTTGATTTGTTTCTAAATGGATTAAAGGACACTTATTTCTGCTGTGTTTTAGGTTTACTTTTCTCTCTTAATAGACTATGAATCCCTTAAATCCGGGACTATGTCATGTTTATTTTTGTAAACTTAGCATCTAGGACATAGTAAATATTTAATAATTTATGAATAAATGGATGATATTTAAGTAGCTCTAGTACAAGAAAAGAGAGTCCGAGTAATTGTCACAATCTTAGTTTATTGCATCTTTGATGGTGTTAATGGACTGCACTGTGTCCCTCTCCAGTTCATATATTGAAGTCCTAATTCCTAGTACCTCATAATGTAATCATATTTGGAGATAGTGTCTCTACAGAGATAATTAAATTAAAAGAAGGTAATTAGGGTGGGCCCTAATCCAGTTTGAATGGTGTCCTTATAAGAAGAGGAAATTTGAACATGACTTGTACAGATAGAAGATGATGTGAAGACACAGGTAGAAGATGGCTATAAGGCAAGGAGAAAGACCTGGAACAGATACTTTCCTAATGGTTCTCAGCCAACCCTGCTGACACCTTGATTTTGGACTTCTGGCCTCCAGAGCTGTGAGAAAATAAATTTCTGTTGTTTAAGCCACCCAGTCTGTGGTACTTTTTACAGTAACCCTAGCAAACTAATATAGGTGGCTTGTATGCTTGGATGTAGCAAAATCCCAATCCTAAACACTTTCAATTTGCTTATTCCTAAGGTCTAAATAGTTTGCCAAGCTCAATGCCAAAACCTTAATTTTTTTCTAACACCTCCCTCAGGCAAGACATGGGAGAGAGAAATTTGGATGGCTTAATGGAGAAAGTAATTACCTATTCATCTCCTTCCACCCACCCCCACCCCAATATAGTTATTGGCAAGCAGCTGGCTAATTTCTTAGTTCAATTGAATTAGTTTGGTTTGGCAAAGAGAAAGTGTTTATGGGGTATTTGTGTTGAGTGTTGAAGAGCCTCTGCCAATAGACCTGATTACTTTTTCAAAGTAGAAAATGGAAGCGGAAGACTGAATGAAATACTTTTTAATATGATGTTAATTTGAACTAATTGCTTATGCATAGTCTTAGCAACATTACTTTGCCTGTGTTATACCCAACAGGAGTAGAGCAGTGTGTCTTTTGGTGCATGCCTATTGCTTTGATAGTTGTTATGCCCTCTGATCCACGACCAGTCATACTTAGTTGCCACAATCATTTTCAGCTTTTTCATTACATACTTTATCCATAAGCTAAATATACATGCAATTTTTACCATTGATTCTTGTCATTTTAAAATTGGGTCATATATCAAATAGTGCTGTATTTAGACAACTCTTTTATAGTATTCTGAGGTACTTTGCTGAAAGAGAAAAATTTTGAACACATACAAAAATACACCACTTGCTAATTAATCACTTGAAAGCAGTTTATCAGAGTTCTGAGAATAGGATAAACTAGTGTGTGAGAGGTAAGGCTGACTTGGCTTAGGTTATTTATCTGTGGTAGTGAGAGGTTTCACTTAATTATGAACTGAACAAGCAGTTTTACTAGCTAATTAGGCTAATACTCTTTCTAATTGGACTATTTATGTTTGAAAATTTTGGGGGTCTTTTCATAAAATAACATTTTATAAGACTTGTCATTTAGCAGTAGTGCCAGCATCTCTTCATATCATGTCTACGGCAGCAAATTTTAATACCTGCAAGTTTAAAATGTTTGAAATGTAAAATATGACATGCCAATCAGTGGCAAAATTTTTATAGGTAAAATTAAATTGGAGGTTGACATTGAGGTAGAATAAAAAATTTAACTGTCAGACAGGACAGTTTTTAATAATTAACATGATTGTCTATCTAGAACACTCAAGAAAATAGACTGAAGAATTATTAGAAATCTGAATAACTCAATTATTAAGATTGGTAGAAATAATCAAAATACATAGGAAATAGATGGCTTTCCTAAATACTTGAATAAACAATTATAATTACAAAGGACAAAACATAAAGTTTTAGAAAAAAAGAAGAGATCATTTATAATAGTAACATAAACTAAGTCCTATCAGATAACAAAAGGCACTTGTAGCACAAGCTGCTGATTGTTCACAAATACTTGTTTTTCATTCTTTCTTAGAAGTAGAACCCACATTTTTTGCATGTGTCACCCTGCTAAGGATTATTTTGCTTAGCCTCCCATAATGCTGTGTGTGGCCATTAATACCAAACTCTGGCCAGTGAGCTATATGTGTAAGTTTATAAAGAGCCCAGGGAAAGAAATCTCCTTATGGGGAAGGCATTCTCTTTCCTTTTTATCCTCTTTTCTGGAAAGTGAGCAGGGTGGCCACATATAGGAGAGAGACAGAGACCCCCACATACAGGAGAAGTTCAGGGACAGAAGTTAAAAGGAGGTATGTAGATAGGGCATTCTGAGCTAAGTATGGTGCATTGGGGCTTCAAAGGGTCATTACAGGACAATAAGAAGAGATGTTAAGTAAGTCGTAGTTTTCTTTGCCAGATACATAGATAGGTCAAGAAAGGTAATCTCTGATAATTTCTTATGGGCAATGTGCCTAATTCAAATTCTTCTAGTTAGTTAAGGGGTAGGGGGACAGAAGTCTCTCTTGAGCCCACAGGGTCTCAGTTGTTTTTAGCTCATAATAACGTGAATACCACAGAGACACATCTTGGGGTTACTTGTTCTGAACCCCAACAGTTACCTCTTCTGAAATTTCCCGAGAAGTATCACATTTCAGAAGTTGGGTTGATAGAGATTGTTTCATATCTCGTTAAACCAGTCTCAGTCTTAAGTATAGGTCAGGTCAGTTAAACAGTTGTTATTCTTTTCAAGAAGTGGTGATGCAGGTGGGCCCCCCAAATTAGTCCTATGATGCAAGCAATCGGTATTTAATAAGAGGCATCTGTATAGAAATAAAATAAAAATGAAGGTTAATGATTGGAGTAGACTATAATCCCAATTTCTGAGTTCTGAAAGCATGCAGTAGAGAAGATTTCTAGATGTGTAGCTTCAAGAATCTTCAGATGGAGTGAAGGCAGACAATGACAGTCTGATAGATTTTTTCTGGTTTGTAGTTTGATTGTCTCTGGAGATCTTTATGCAACAGGCATGAAGATTTGTCCACGTATGAGCTGTTGTGATTTCTTTTTTAAAAAACTTCTTTTTCCTCCCCTTTAATCTTAGGAATTGAAGACGGTAAAGATAGGTGGGCTTTGAACTGCTTCTAAAGCTACATTTCTGGTTTCACAAAGATTTGTAAGATGACAATTGCTTTCAGTTTCTCGAATGATATCATAGGTTGACCTTCCTCCCTAGCCATTTCATCCCTAATTTGCTTTTTTTCTTCTCTGGGTACATAGTTTTATTTTAGCTTAGGGGAGGACGTATTTATAAAAAAAATCCTGTCACATTCTTCAATCTTCAGCTTCCAATTTTGCCAAATTTCTGATTAAAAGTTATATCTATTCAAATAGCTTGTCAGGTTTCAGCTGGAACAAATGGTAAATATTTTTGGCAGTATTGAACAATTACATGGACTCAAGAGGCTACTGAGGTCATTACCTTCCAGATCATTCCCTCTGATAGCCAAAAAATAGAACTGACAGCCTTTCTGTCCCAGGCAGGCAGGGGAATGTTTCCTGGTGAGGCACAATGTCCATTTCCACAATACAATCTGATAAAAGATATACAATTGCTTTATATAACGCCTGTTCAAAATATACCAACTCTACTCTAAACTTTTCCCTTAACTTCATCAACTCTTAAATCTTAACTCTAGCTTCCATTAGAACTTTATCAACAGGTTTTGGTTTTATAAGACTGGGTAGAAGAATTGTTCCCTGCCAGACATAATATCCTCTCCCATAAAACATTCAGGTAAAGTTGACATAACTCTTTTTTAACATAGAGCCCGTTTAAACATTCTGATTTTATAATCTTATCAATACTTACACTTCTGTATTCTTTTCATCTAATTGTAACCTGAGCCAGGGCTTCACCAAGGGGTTTTTGTACCCATAGTTCATGGAATTCCCATATCAAGGAGTCCTAGAAATTTCTCTTCATTGTATCCCTATTAATATTAAAAAATAAGTATCTCATTTTATTTATTTGATTTGGAAGCCCTTGCTTTAAAGTGTACTTTTAAATTTAATCTATTTGGAACATTACTAATAATAGCCATTGCAATTTTAGGTTATAATTTCCTTGAGGGCTGGCAGCAGTTTGGTAGGACCATAGTCATAAGTGGAGTTTAGCCCACATTTCTGTCTGGCCATACTTTGGAGCTTCCAAATTGACAGTCACCAAGCTGAGTTCTTAGGACATAAAATGTTTAGATTGTCATTTAATAAGATTTTGCCTTTTTTTTTTTTTTCTGTTCTCTTAAGTGCAGGACAGTTATACTTTCAATATTCCTCCCTCCCTTCCTTATTCTGTATCTGCAAAAGTCTGAAGACAAATAGGAAGATGTCTGAGTGCACTTTGATTTTTGTTCTAATTTCTGTTCCTTCATTTTATTAAGGGAATCTTAATGACTAGCCATTATAACAGTATGAGAGTTCTTAAAATTTTCTTTTTTTTAATTTAGAAATTTTTCCAATTCAAAGGATTTATTGTCTGGCCTTAATGAGTGAGATCTTAATAGCGACTCAAACCAATATTCTGTATGCAAGAGGCATCCCAAAGGAGTGTGCAAAAAGATGTAACCATGCCAAGATAAAGTTAACTCTCAGTTAGAAACAGCCATTCCAAAATATGAATGGGATGTTTGGATTCTCTAAGCTCATATCCACAGCCTACTTACTTACTGCCTGCTAGACACACATATATATCCTCCAACTACTGGAAAACAAGAATGAGGGGCCCTGTTTTTACCATCTTTGGGAGGAAATGAATAGACAAAGAAAACTCCCTTGAGAGCTTAGCATGGCTGGACAGAGAGCAAGGTGCATATGAGCAAGTGCAACCTCTAGATAGTGGAAGCCAGAGAGGAAGTATTTTCACTGGTCATAAGGCCAAGTCTCAGGACATATGGCAAGACAGGAGAGACACCAGACACACAGAGAAAAACAATTAACAAAACTCATAAGTACTCATACCAAATAACCAAACATTGCTAATCTAAATTTAGGAAAGGGAAAAAAAAGAACTCTTGCCACTCTGCTTCCACTGGACTGTGCTGGTACAGATTTGGGAGTCTGATTTGGCAAGAATTCTTACTTTATGGGTTTGCTAGAGGTCCCAGGATCTTTCTGTTGTAGCAGCTTCAGGGTGAACAGTGCCCAGTCAAATGCGGTATCCTGTTCACAGTGCCAATTGTGAGGTGGGGTTGAGAGGAGTAACTTTTCTTCACCCTCCTTGGTTCTTTTGGCTGGTCTAATAATTAAATCTATGTGAGACAGATTAACAAGAGAAAATAACCAAATTTAGTTACATACATGTACATAGGAACCCCACATACAGGAGGGAGAGACTCCACATACATGAGGGGTTGAGGACAGAAAGTTAAAATGAAGTAGGTACATAGGGCATTCTGAGCTGAGGATGAGGTGAGGTGCCTTGGGGCTTCAAAGGGTTATTATAGGACAAAAAGAAGAGCAGATGTTCAATATTTAGAAATTTACCCTGCTATATAGATAATCCAAAAAAAGGTTATCTCTGATAATCTCTGTTATGGGCAAGGCCCCCAGTTCAAATTCTTCTAGGTAAAGGAATGAGGTAAAGAAATTTCTCTTGAGCCTACAGGGTCTCAGCTGCCTTTAGTTCAAAATAATCTGCATACACTGAGGTATATGTTGAGGTGACTGGTTCTGAAACCCTACAATAGCGTGGTAGCTACCTTCTAAGATGAATTATTTTAAGAAAACATATCCCAGGTGCAAGCTCTTATTAAGCCTCTGCTGGCATCATGCTTGCTAAAGTCCATTGGCCAAAACAGGTTATATTGCCAAGCCTAGCATCAGTGTGGTAAAGGACTACACAACCATGTAAACAGTAGGAGGGTCCTGGCCTGTGTGGCTCAGTGGTTGAGCGTCAACCCATGCACTGAGAGGTCACCGATTCAATTCCTGGTCAGGGCACATGCCCAGGTTGTGGGCCAAATCCCCAGTGGGGGGGCATGCAGGAGGCAGCCAGTCAGTGTTCTCTCTCATAGATGTTTCTCTCTCTCCCGCTCTCTCTAAAATCAATAAAGAAATGAAAATTAAAAAAAAACAACAAAAAACAGTAGGAAGGGTTGTTTGTTGAAGGCCATAAATACTATGGTAATAGTCTTCCACACATGAAAAAGAAAAGTTCCAGACCAAATTGGGTAGAGAAAGATCAAGTCTCAGTAGAGAATGCGTTCTTTTTGGTAAAAAATCAAAACATGCAGACACATAGATAGCCAATAGACATGAAAAGATGCTCAACATCACTAATCAGAGAAATGCAAATTAAAACCACAATGAGATATCACCTCACACTTGTGAGAATGGCTATCATCAATAAATCAATAAACAAATGTTGGTGAGGATGTGGAGAAAGGGACCCTCATGCACTGTTGGTGGGAATGCAGATTGGTGCAGCCATTAAGGAAAACAGTATGGAGGTTCCTCAAAAATTTAAAAATGGTACTACCTTATGATCCAATGATTCCATTTCTGGGTATGTATTAGAAGAAACCCAAAACACTAATTCAAAAGAATATATGCACCTCTGTGTTTATTGTAGAGTTATTTACAATAGCCAAGATATGAAAGCAACCCACATGCCCATTAGTAAACCAGTAGATAAAGTGGTGATATATATATGGAATATTACTTGCGCATAAGAAGAATGAAATCTTTCCATCTGCAACAACATGGATGGACCTAGAGGGTATTATGCTAAGTGAAATAAGTCAGAGAAAGACAAATACCATATGATTTCACTTATATGTGAAATCTAAAGAACAAAACAATTGAACAAACAAAACAGAAACGGACTCATAGATACAGAGAGCAGACATATGGTTGCCCAGAGGGGAGAGGTGTTGGAGGGCTGGGTGAAAAAGGTGAAGAGATGAAGAAGTATAAATTGGTAGTTACAAAATATTCATGGTGCCCTGGGTGGTTTGTTTCAGTGGTTAGAGCGTTGGCCCGTGGACCAGAGAGTCCTGTCTTTGGTTCCTGCTAAGGGCACGTACCTCGGTTGCAGTTTGTCCCTTGCCCTGGTTGGGGTCGTGTGGGTGGCATCCAGTCGATGTGTCTCTCTCAGATTGATGTCTCTCTCTCTCTCTTTCTCCCTCTCTCCCTCCTGCTCTATCTGAAGATAAATGCAAAAATGTTCTCCGGTGAGGATAAAACAAAAACAAAAACAAAATAATCATGGGCATGTAAAGTTACAGCATAGGGAATATAGTCAATAATATTGTAATAACTACGTATGGTTCCAGGTGGGTACTTAAAATACTGAGGGGATCACTTGTAAAGTATATGATTGTCTAAACGCTATGCTGTTCACCTGAAACTAATACAAAATAATATTGACTGTAAAACAAATCAAACACATATAGACTATCATATCAGTTTGAATGTAGAAGCAGTTATAAGGATCCAACTGTGTTCTATTAAGCTAAGACAGTAAAGAAATCTGTTAAGTAAAAAACAAAGCCACTCTTCTGAATAATTTTTTTGTTTTGGAAAATTTAATATAAAGACTATCTTTTTCCTACTGAATTGTGGTATCACCTTTGTCATAAATCAGGTAACCATGTATGTGTGGGTCTGTTTCATTGCGGCCCCCCCCCAACTCTTATAATTATACTACACTGGCTTAATTACTATGGTTTTTTGTAAGCTTTATAATAAGCTTTGCTATTTAGAAGTCTAAGTCCTCCAGCTCTAGTGTTCTTAAAGATTGCTTTGTCTATTCTAGATCCTTTGTATATATTTCTTGATTCCTTTTAACCTTTTAAAAATTAGTCTTAGTCTGGCCAGAGTAGCTCAGTTGGTTGAGCATTGTCTTGTGCATGGAAAGGTTGCTGGATTGATTCCCAGTCAGGGTACATACCTGTGTTGTGGGTTCTATTCCTTGTTGGGGCACATGCAGAAGGCAACTGACTGATGTTTCTGTCTCATATCTCTCTCCCTCCATCTGTTACTCTCTCTCCCCCTCTCTTCCTCCCTTTCTCTAAGCATGCCCTCAGGTGAGGAGTAAAAAACAAACTAAAAATAAAATAAAATTAGTCTTAATTTTAAGTAGAACATTATTTTGAATATTTGTAAAAATTTTACCCCTTCAATTCTCTGTAACTTGATGTAGCCTAGTTCTGTTTATGATAACTTTCTTTTCTAATTTACTAGATAAACAATGGATAAATATAAAAGAAAAGTCCTGTGCATTTATATTTACTGTGCTTCATTTTGCTTAAAAAATATATATAACAAGATACAAGTAAACAAATTCAGGCAAAAAGAAAATAAGGGTTAAGAGTATAATATAGAACAATAGATAAGATTAATTCAGGCCTGCTTTTTTTTTTTTGGACAGAGCTAGGACTGGAACTTTGACTCTCATTTTATTAGAATCAAAGCAAATAGAATCAGTTATGAGATTCATGGAATCCATAATGTGAAAGTAAAGTAGTTACTCTAAAGGATAGTTTTTCCTGGTACTGAAAATTGAAGATGTGAATTTTTTCCTCTGTTGGATTTAAAAGGGGATAACATGGTCTAGCAGCATTTTCAGTAACATTTTGGACTTAATTCCAAAGTGCAGTGCAGTTTATCTGAATGTACAGTTCTATGAAATCAATACTATGGTGGAAATATGTGGTTTTCTGATTGTCTGATTTGATCCAAAGATAAAATTTAGAATAAAAAAATAAATGGGCTACTGTTTTTTCTAAAAGATAAAATGTGTATCTCTCAAGTAATTCTTTTTTTCTTTTTTTTTAATCCTCACCCGAGGATATTTTCCCTTTTTTTTTTTTTTTTTTTTATCCTCACCCAAGGATATTTTTCCATTTTTTGTACAGATAGAGTGGGAGGGAGAGAGAGGAAGGGAGAGAGAGAGAGAGAAACATCGACATGAAGGGACACATCGAGTGGCTGCCACCTGCACGACCAACCAGGGCCGGGGACAAACTGCAACCGAAGTACGTGCCCTTAGCGGGAACCGAACCCGGGTCTCTCTGGACCGCAGGCCGACGCTCTAACCGCTGAGCCAAACTGGCCAGGGCTATTTTCCCATTTTTTGTACAGCTAGAGTGGGAGGGAGAGAGAGGAAGGGAGAGAGAGAGAGAAACATCGACGTGAAGGGACACATCGAGTGGCTGCCACCCGCACGACCAACCAGGGCTGGGGACAAACTGCAACCGAAGTACGTGCCCTTAGCGGGAACCGAACCCGGGTCTCTCCGGACCGCAGGCCGACGCTTTAACCGCTGAGCCAAACTGGCCAGGGCTCAAGTAATTCTCCATGAATAAATAACTATACATATATACACACACAATGTTTTTAAACAACAGAAACTTTAGAATTTATTCTTTTGCAAGAACTTTGTGTTGTTCACTAAGGCATATTCTGTATACTTTGATAGCTGAGTGGAGACTACGAATTTATATTCTTCAATAATAATATTGCATAACAATAATACTTTATTGCCAGGTACTGTAATAAATTTTTTGTTGAATTCTCACAACAGCTCCTTGAAAGTAGGTACTCTGATTATGCCCATTTCACAAAAAGGCAAATAACTTGCTCAAGGTTATACTCCAAGGAAGTAATAGAATCAGGATTCAGTTTCTGGCAGTTCTGCCTCAGTTTCTACTATTTGATAATGCTGATGAAAATTAAGAAGCCTAATACAGGATTTGTACCTGAATTAGGAGGTTAGGAAATTTAGAGCTAAGATTTTTTTCTCAAGAAACAGTTTCATATATATGGATAAGTGAAGAAAACTACATTGTACTTTGACAAGTTTTGCTTGAGGTAAATTTGTTTTGCATTTCCTTAGCTTCCTTTTTTTCTCATGTATACATAATTCCATTCTTCTGAATAACTATTTTTGAATATAGTCATTATCTTGGATATTATCATTTTTGTTTTATGAATATTAAGCTTTCAGGGAACCAAGTGGCTTGCCTGGATAGATTATTCTTCATTTTTTTTTAATCCTTACCTGAGGATATTTTTCCATCTATTTTCAGACACAGTGGGAGGGAGGGAGGGGAAGGGAGAGAGAGTGAGAGAAACATCGATGTGAGAGAGACACATTGATTGGTTGCCTCCCAGACGACCCTGACCAAGGCTGGGACTGAACCACAACTGAGGTACATACCCTTGACTGATATCAAACCTGAGACTCTTTGGTCCAAGGGCCGACTCTAATCCCTGAGCCAAACTGGCCAGGGCTAGATTGTTATTCTTGTAAATAACTGAAATACAGTAAAATCCTGATATAATGGACTAATTTGGGCAAGGGGTGTCCATTAAAGCAGAAAGTCCATTATATTATAAAGTAGGTTTTCCAAATATGTATGTTAAAAAATTGACAAATTAGTTTACCTGTTTTTACTTATGTAGACACATTTGTGTAATTAAAATTAAGTATGTATGGAAAGTTTTCTATATGTATTACTGTAATTTAAAATTTGTACTGAATAGGTCTAGTAAATGTGTGCATTCACCAGTCACTACCAGTAATCAAATGCACATGGCTGGGACATGGCTAAGCACACATCGAACATCAGCCAGCTCGCGTTAAAACTCCTGCAGAAAGTCACGCCACTTGACAACAGAAGCAATTACCATATGCGATGTGTGGTGTGATCATGTACTAATCATTCTCCAAAATTGTTTACGAGTGGTGACTCTTGAATTTCAATATGTAGGTTGTAGTTGTAGATATGTAATGTTTATTTATGTTGGCAAAATTACTATAGTGTTTTCTCAAATTATATGGCCTATTTTTGTTAAAAATAACAGTGAATTAATAATAAAAAATAACTTGTTAATTTAATTATAAGCAAATCTTGGTTGAAAGCTTTTTAAAAATGGGTGTTAATTTTCACATATGACATACGGACCAGAAATTTTGTCTGTTAAATCCGAAGCCTGTTAAATCTGAGGTTCATTAAACCGAGGTCTACAAAATCAAGGGTTCACCGTATAAGCACATTAAATTGCTTTAATTTCTTCTGTAAAGTAAATTTTGGATGCATGTGTTTTTGAAAATACACAGTTTTAAAGTATTTTCTGCAGTTTTCTTAAGATGCATGGTCTGTTTGAAATTATTTAATTGAAACTAGGAAGAAATGTCCGGTATATTTTGCAGCTGGCAGTCCTGAAAGCTGAATAAAAATTGCAGAGCCAATTTCATCATATCGTGATACTTTTGTCAAAATTCTTTCATTTCAACACTTGTTTGTTCACATTGCTTTTTGAATCCAGTAATTTATGTTTGAAATTGCTTTAATTTTACAAATAGGAAGTAACTAAATTTTATAGGTTTACTTCTATCTATAGCAATCTGACTGTAAAGAAAATGTACTTAAAATTTAAAATTTTCTATGTTAATTTTCAGGTTGAAGGTTTAGAACAGATGTGGAAAGATGTTCACTTCAGAGAAAGGGCTTGTGGAGGAATGGTTGTCAGAGTTTAAGGTAATGTTTGTTTTAATATAATAATTATATTCCAAAGAAGTTTTGTCTGGGGTTTAAATTCTAGTGGCTTTAAAAAAAATATTTGACTGAAAAGCTAAATATTTGTTGAAGCAGAAGTATCTTCCAACAAATCTTAATAGGGAATTATTTACACATGCTAATCTCTTCTTGGAGATCAATTACTTTTTTTCTCCCAAGTGGTCCAAACAGTTTGTTTGTTTTCTCCTTTTCATGGCAACACTACAAAGAATGGTTAAAGTGTCTAAATGTTGATGTCACTCTCTTCAACCACCGTTGAAATCCCAACTTGTGTAATGGAAGTGGGCATGATTAACAATGAGGAAAAAATGGGAAGATATTTACCCAACTTTCTACCAGTGGATCTTTCTCTAATTGGCTAACCCAGTGACTATATAAGGGGTGTATAACTTTTGGTTAGTTGATGAAAATATAAAATCTGTTTTCTTGTTTCATGAACTTGTCTATGATAGCTAAAATTGTATTGTGTTAACCAGTCCATTACTTTCTCTTTGTCTTCTGGGTTTCATTGTTACACATAATTATGTGAATGAACTTCATGTTCATGAACCATAGGAATGAAGGGTTTGGGTGGCAACCATCACTTTTTCCCCCCAGCCCAATCAGCCCAAGATCTTCAGGGATAAACATAGTCTTTCAAAGTCAAACTTTTTGGCTTGTTTTAGTGAGGGAGACTACATAACTGGTACCATACAGGCATCTCACCAAACAAAGGAAAAGATACAATTGTTACAGGAGTTAGAGGAAGGGTGGAGTTCAGATGAAATTTAATTGAAGCCGGATTTTGATGGACTTAAAACAAAGCATTTCTATGTATAAATGAGGTTAATATCTGGTCTCAACTTTGAAGTAGACCCAGGATCCTGTTGTCTTGGAAACTACAAAGTTAACATTTATGTGGAATGTTGTGTTCAGAAACCCCTCCTCTGAACCTCTGTACCTAGGTTGGAAATTGAGCCTGCTTCTCTGTGTTAAGGTGACTTAGATCCTCCAGACAAGAGTGGGATGTTTCATTCTTACTGATATATGTTTAAACAGCAAAGTTTTTGATATCTTGATTTTAGATAATAAGGCTTCTCAGTGAGTAACAACATAGTAGTCACTCAAAAAGGGAGGTTGTTATGATACTTTTTGGCTACAGTGTGTCCTTGAGACAAACAATGTTTCCTATTAAATTTGCAGCTGGCCTTATCAGTGGTTGTTACCTCATCCTAATGAATGAATGGCTGGGCAGATTTTTACTTTTCAGCTTTTATAGTCATGAATTGAGTGTCCTTCTGTGGAATCCCTAAGTAATTATAAAGTGATGCAGAATATTGTAAAAGTACAATGTATAAAGTACCTTCTACATATTTTAGTAGTTTGATTAAATCTTGCATGTGCTTTTTTTGATGCATGTTATCTTTGTTTTTTTGAATAAGTGTTCAAGGTGTTTTTAAGCTTTTTTTTTTCTTTTCCTGCTTCAAGAGTGTTTAATGTGGTTGATTATATCTTTTTTTTTTGTTTTTTTGGCAGTTTGATGGAAATTTTCAAGTTTAACAATTGAGTACCGCTTCTAGGACATACTTATGTTTAATGGTGAAGTTAAATTTGCAAAAGCAAATATAACCAGTTAGCCATTATTTAATGGGGAGTCATGGAAAGATGGCATGTTAAAAAATGAGGTAAAGGGGAGGGGTCAACTATTAAGGCAAATAATTGAAAATCTTGAATGATTCCCTTCCCTTTCTGTTTGTTTGTTTATTGCCTTGCCCTTCTGGCTTGACTATATAGATACCCTAGTAAGTGTAGCAGTGAGGGATAAGGGACCAATGTAGCAGTAAGGGCAGTAATGTGCCCTAGTGTTTGAGAAAATTTTTTTTTTTGGTGGAAGATTACAGAGATGGCATGTAGAAGAGGCAGCTAGAGTGGTTACATTGGTAGGTTGGTTACTTTGAGCAAATAAGGAATGGTAGTTAGATTTCTCTGTATCTGAGAAAGGAATTAATAACATGAAATGGAGAAAGGCAAGAAGTAACCTTAAGGTATTGTATTGAAATTAGGAGAATCAGTATGAACTCATGGATCTATATATGTATATATTTACATATGTATATCCATGTACACGTGCACATGTATATCCAGGTACACGTGCACATGTATATCCATACACGTGTGCACATGCATATCCACACATATGTGCACATGCATATTGATACATATGCGCCTATGTATACCCATACACACACAACACACACATGTCCATACACAGGCACACATGCATATCCATACACAGTGCACATGCATGTCCACACATATGTGCATGTGTATGTCCATACATGTGTGCATACATATATTTCCTAGCTTCTTTTACTAAAGGGCCAGTAGCAATGAGTATCCCAAACACACCGATATTGTTTTCTAGAAAACAAATTTCTTTTCTTTATTAATTTTAGAGAGAGAGAGAGAGAGAGAAACGTCGGTGTGAGAAAGAAACATCAATGAGAGTGAACATTAATTGGCCGCCTCCTGCATGCCAGCCACTAGGGATTGGGCTCACAACCCAGGCATGTGCCCTGACCAGGAATCAAACCAGTGACCTCTTGGTGCATAGGTTGATGCTCCAGCACTGAGCCACACTGGCCAGGCCAGATCTTGTTTTCTAAATACGATTTTCCATGTAAAGAAACTAGGATATGAATAAACAAAGTATTATCAAAGGAATATTTTCTCAATTTAACATATACAGGGTGGGGCAAAGTAATTTTTACAATTGTTTGTAGGGAAAATAATATAATATTTAATAAATAATAATATAAGAATAAACTCTGTTTCATATACTCACAATTGTATACCTACTTTTGACCCACTTGTATTATGTGAGTAGTGATGTTTTATCAAAAATTTTACAAATTTAGCCCTGGCCGGTTTGGCTCAGCGGTTGGAGTGTCGGCCTGTGGTCCAAAGAGACCTGGGTTCAGTTCCCGCTAAGGGCGCGTACCTCGGTTACAGTTTGTCCCTGGCCCTGGCTGATTGCGCGGGTGGCAGCTACTCGATGTGTCCCTTTCATGTCAATGTTTCTCTCTCTCTCTCTCTCTCTCTCTCTCTCTCTCTCTCTCTCTCTCTCTCTCTCTCTTCCTCTCTCTCCCTCCCACTCTATCTGAACAAAAAATGGAAAAATGCCCTTGGGTGAGGATTAAAAAAAAAAAGAAATTTAATTCAAGGGTAAGGAAACTTTTTCATTGGGAGGAGAGGAATGAAATCCTGGGCCTCACGAAATAAAAAGTAATATAATTTAATTTTTCCCTAATCCTTCAAGATTAAAATTACTCAATTTTCAGCCAGTTTGGTATAACAAATGTTTTAAATTATTGTCTATGTGTAGTCAGTTATAGAGATGTTTCCTGTTTCTTGGTTAATTTGGCAGGCACTCCTGAAAATGATTTTGAGTATCATTTTGAATTGTGTTAATGTGTGTTGAATTCAGCTCTTTTCATGTTGGATAAAGAGATTAAGGTTATCAGACAAAATCAGCAGCATACTAGAGGTAGTAGAATACTAAAATGTGCTTTAGCACAAACTTCTTAAGTACTTTTAAAATAAGAATATCTTGTCTTTTGAAATGATTTGTGATGTTAATTACAATTTTGGTTAAAATTTCATGAAGACAGATGCTGTTTGCCAAAGTATCATTTGGCAGACAGTTTTTTTTAAATGTAAGGATGTGATATGGGTTGAGTGGAAGAGAATTAATGAAGATGGACAGATGGGTGGAGAAACAGTAAACAAAACAACTCTGTTAAAAAATCTTACACATAAGACTGGATTTTGACTCATATATATTTATATAAATGTAAATATATTTAGAAAAAGCCTCTGCTTGGTTGTTTAATAACCATGTGCTTATATGGCCAAGATCATCATGATTGGTAAAGTGGTACAAAGTATATTGGTCTGAGAAGTCAGAAACCCTTTGATCTAATTATAATTCTTCTGCTGGATGGTTTTATGATATTGGATAAATCACATAACTTCTTGGGTTTTCAGTATTCTCATAAGAAAAAATTAATTGTAGATGGTCTGTGAAGATGATTTTAGCTCTTTCTCCACTGTTCCATGGTCACAGTCTTAACTCCCAACTTCATAACCTCACTCAACATTCTCTCAAATGTACAAGGACAAAACATAATAATAATAAATAATAAAACAGAATAATATACACATTCAATGTATATTCTGGCTTTGGGCTCTTGTTTTTATTACTCTTTGTATACCAAAAAAATAATTAAACTGAGATTTCATTATTTTAAGATTTCATGAATAGTTCAAATTCTAGCTTTTCAAAGATTTATTTGTAAAATATTATCTTTCAGATTGTATTGTTTTCCTTAATGCTATGTGTAGATTTATCTAGCAGATTTTCAGACTCCTAATTTTTTCAGTTTTGTGGTGGTCATTGAATCTCAGTATGTGACTCAAAATTCAGTCTTAATGAGTGATGTTTTTGAACAGAGTTGTTTTATTTATTGGTTCTCTACCCATCTGTCCATCTTCATTAATTCTCTCCTACCCAACCCATATCACATCCTTACATTTAAAAAAAAAACCCATCTGCTAAATGATACTTGAGTATGAAGCATCTGTCTTCAAATTTTGCCAAGACTAAAAGACTAATTTTCCAATATAATTTCCCATTATTACTTTTTTGTCTCCAGTTATGCCTTCTGAAAAGTGCAAAAGCTTAGCTGGTATTTGCAAAGGCTAGTACCTTTCAACTGATACTGTGTGGAAAAATTTAAAGTTTTGCTCTAATACTATTTAATTCATTAGGTTCTTTTATATCTTAAATTTTTCAAAGCACTATTCATAAGCACAGCAATTATATTTTCTCCTCTTCTATAAACAAAATTAACTTCTCCTACATTCACAAAATGAAATAATAACAGAATTGTGATAAAATATAATAGTCCATAGCACTAATTCATAGGAGACCTCTCCTGTCATTTAGCTGTAGTAGCCTAGGTCCAGGGTATTTTCTAGAGCTTGTCTTTTCTGAAAAGAGTTGTTTTTGTTTTTCTTTGGCTGTTTCACAGAAAATATTTACCTCATGAGGGTTAATTGGTACCTAAACTAAAAACTGTTGTTCACATTTTTAATGAATGTTTCATTTTTAGCCTAAATAGTATATATAGTATTATAATAATCTTTATTTTCACTATTTTTTAAAGATTTATATTTCAATTCACTCAGTTTTAAATTTTATAGTCAGACACATATATGAATACATACATAATAATGTATTTTACATGTATAATTCAGGCTCATTTCCATCCAGGGGATTAGAAATCTTCTGTTTATTTGACTAGTATTCCCTTTTATATAAATTCCCCCAGTATTAGGTTACTCTTGACCAAATAATGGAAATGAAATGTTGCCTGGAGATCTTTTGTTACATGCTTTTGAAATATTGAAGAATGCCCCAATCTCCTTTTTATGTAAGTAGTTGCGGTAAAATGCCCCAGAATGATGAAATGTTCCCAGATAGTTCACATTTACTTATGACTCTAAAAGAATCTATTCACTTATATATCCTAAGGTGAGATGTGACCTGTTTTTAAAGAATCTACTGAAGTGTAAACCGTGACAGTATTCATCTTATTCTGTTAATTTATAATAAATTCCTTTAGCTAAAGTTTGAGTGTGAGGCTTTGTGCTGAGTGCTATTGATGGAGAGATATTAAGATAGCTCTTGTTCTCAAGGAGCTCACAGTAAAGTAAAAATGAATCAGATATCCTTACTAAAATTTTTATGCTGTTTAATTTTCTATGTATTTTTATGCACACATACACCTGTGTACACTAACCATAATCCATTTTAAATCATGAAATGCTAGGATAGGGGACATGTAAAAAATAGTATATCTTGGAATGACTGTTAGCAATATCTTGAGACATATCTACTGCTGGATTAACATTTGTTGATTGATTGATTGAAGGAAATAATGTGCATGAGAAAGAATAATTTAAAGGAAGGGACATATTCTAGGAGGATAGTTGTTGTTGTTGTTTTTTTTAATCATTTGTTATGAAGTGTTTTGTTTTTGTTTTTCAGATTTTCCTACTACTTTTACCCCAAAGCATCTGACTTACTCCTGGAGTTTTATTTCTTCTCATTACTCTGTGGTCATTGTGTCTTTTCTAAATGGGTGATGCTGGCAAGCAGTGATTAGTTGTCTATATTTTAAATGACATTAGGAAAACTACTTTGTTGGCCGTGTGGCTACCTTGTTCTGCAGTTCTGAGAAGTCTAAAATTTCCTCGTAATTCTATAAAGGAGGGAACAGCCTTACCTAACTTAACAGTCACAATAGATAACTCAGGAGAGTTCCTTTGATAATGATCTGTAGCTTTCAGGTTTGCAACATTATTCGATCCTTATACAACAGTGGTCATTAATATAATGTTTATTTAAAAGCAGGATTTTTTTTTTTTTAATCCTCACCCAACACTATTTTTCCATTTATCTTCAGATAGAGTGGGAGGAAGGAGGAGAGAGAGTGGGAGGTAGAGAGGGAGAGAAAGTGAGAAAGAAACATTGATATGAGAGAGACACATCGATTGGTTGCCTCCTGCACGACCCCAACCAGGCCCGGGGACTGAACTTCAATTGAGGTATGTGCCCTTGACTGGAATCAAAGCCCAGACTCTGTGGTCTGCTGGCCGACACTCTAACTGCTGAGCCAAACTGGCCAGGGCAAAAAAGCAGGATTTTAATTTTATTTTATTTTATTTATTTTTTCAAAAAAAATTTTTATTGATTTTTCAGAGAGAGGAAGGGAGAGAGAGATAGAAACATCGATGTGAGAGAGAAACATGGATTGGCTGCCTCTTGCACAGCCCCCAATGGGGATCAAGCCCGCAACCCTGGCATATGCCTTGACCAGGAATCGAACTGGGACCTCTCAGTCCATGGGAGGATGCTCAATCCACTGAGCCACACCGGTCGGGCTAAAAAAGCAGGATCAATATGGCTAATGAGATTTGTAACATAATGCTACAGAAAATATATCTCTGGCTTTATACAAGTTTTGTATTCTCATTTCTAACCCTACACTGTGATCACAGATGAAGTGTTGCCCTGGCCACACTTTGGCTCAGCAGTTAGAGCGTCGGCCTGCGGTCCAGAGAGACCCGGGTTTGGATCCTGCTAAGGGCGCGTTCCTCGGTTGCAGTTTGTCCCTGGCCCTGGTTGGGCCGTGTGGGTGGCAGCCACTTGATGTGTACCGTTCACGTCGATGTTTCTCTCTCTCTCTCCCTCCCTCCCCTCCTCCCACTCTATCAGAACAAAAAATGGAAAAATGTCCTTGGGTGAGGATTAAAAAAAAAAAAAAGATGAAGTGTTGATGTTAATTTATGTCTCTGTTGATGATAAGAGGATTAAATATAATTTTTATTTTACTTTTGCAATTATTTTGTTGAGATATAATTAACAGAATATGAAATTTACTGTCTTAACCTGAAAATACAATGGTTTTTAGTATATTCATAATGTTGTGCAACCAATACCAGCATCTAATTCTAGGATATATCAATCAATCTTAAAAGAAACTTTATGCCTGTTACATACTTCCAACTCTCCCATCCCCAAATTACTTGCAATAGCTAGTCTACTTTTCTGTTTATAGATTTGTCTATTCTGGACACTTCATAAAAATAAAATGTATTTTCTTTTAATTTGTTTAGACACTACCAGAAACATCTTTACCAAATTATGCCACAAATTTGAAAGATAAGAGTTCTTTAGTTTCATCTCTTTATAAAGTTATCCAGGAGCCACAAAGTGAGGTAAGTACTCTTATAGTTTATTGTATTAATACTATTGATTATACTAGTACAGTTGATTGATGTAAAAAAATTTTTTAGTCCTGGCCAGTTTGGCTCAGCGGTTGGAGCATCGGCCTGCGGACCAGAGAGGTCCCGGGTTCAGTTTCCGCTAGGGGCATGTACCAAAAAATAAAATAAAGTTAACAATATTTAAAAATAAATAAATAAATAAATAAATTTTTTATTATGAAATATAACATGTATAAAAGAGTAAGAAAAAGTGTGTGTTTAAACAACTATAGTATATATTATGGAGTGTTTTAGCTGATTACCTTTGAAAAATGGGGTGCAGGGGATAAAAGAAGAATACTTTATGTTGACAAATGGTGGAGTAAAAAGAAAACCAAAAAACTAATAAAATGAACTTCGGTGTACCCTCCCCCAGGCCAAGAAATAGATCTGTTGCCATATTCGAAAAGCCATCTCTGAACTGTTCCTCCTTCTCTCTCTCTCTCTCTCTCTCTCTCTCTCTCTCTCTCTCTCTCTCTCTGTCTCGTTGGAAGTAGCCTAGAAAAGTCTGGGTCACTACATTCATTTACTCCTTCAGCAAATATTTGTGTGTCTACTATGAGCCAGCTGCAATGCTAGGCAATAGAAAATCAAAGATGGTCTTTATCTCAAAAGAGGAAAGGAGTATAAAATACGTAAACACACTTTCAAGCCAATTCTTAACTGAATCTAGATAGATATGCTTGAATTTACCAGGTGTGCAAGATAAAGGAACATTCCAAGCCGTAGGGGTAGTATACGAAGGTCTGAAAAAATGTAAGGCATTTAAGGAAAGGCAGGCACTGGCTGATGCTTTGCCCAGTCCTTCCTTCTTTTCTCTTGCCTCATCTCCTTTTCTTTTTTTAAATAGCAAATTTAGATTGAAGGTGATAAAATCAATACTCTGGATTCTGGTGCCTATAAATCCCACCATTCATAGTAGAAATAGAAAAGGGTGACTTCTGGTCAAGACGGTGGTGCAGGTAAACGCGGTATTGCATCCTCTCACAACCACATCAGAATTACAACTGAACTATAGAACATCTATCATTCAAAACCACCTAAAATCAAGCTGAATGGAAGTCCTACAACGACAAAATTAAAGAAGCCATATCAAGACTGGTAGGAGAGGCGGAGGCACGGATGGGCTGGTCCCATACCCACGTGTGGCGGATAAAAATCAGCAGATACCTCAGCTGGGAAGGTCCCCCTGAGGAGTGAGGGGTCCCATCCCACACCAGGCACTCAGCTCAGGGTTCCAGTGCCAGGAAGGGAAGTTCCCATGACTTCTGGCTGTAAAAAACAGCAGGAACTGAGGCTGAGGGAGGCTGAGGCTGCTGGAGCCCCAGGCAGTTCCTTTTAAAGGACCTGCTCACAAACTTACTCAGACTTGCTCCCTCGAAGTTCCAGCGTGAGGGAAGCAGCTCGAAAAGCACCAGAGACATAAGGGGAAGAACTGAGCTGTTTGGCATTGGGTCAAGGGCTGGAGAGGCGGCTTTCTCCTGGACAGACGTGCTGTCAGAGGCCTTTGTTCCTTTGGTGAGCCCTTCCCCCACAGGACAGGCAGATGGCCACCATATCTGAGACCCCAGCAACCTGGCTCACACTATTTGTCCCACCCTAGTGATTCCCTGAGGCCCTGCCCCACCCAGCTTTCAGGCCCACCCAAGCTGTTGCCAGTTGCTTTACCATAGGATTGGTCTGTCTTGGCTCCTGCTTCCGATTTTCCTAAATGCTCTCAAACAAGCAGCATCTGGTCTCAGCGAGCCTCGTACATCGTGTTAAGTGGCCCCAGGCCTGGCAGTAGAAGCAGCCAGCCTTGGTTCACAACTTGGCTTTGCCTGGGCACCTCCAAGCCCAGCACAAGAAGCAGCCATCTGCAGACTGCTTTGTAGCTTATGCCTGGTGGCCCCAGGTAGAACACAGGCAGTGGCTGACCAGGCCCCAGAGCCAGCACCCCCAGTGGACAGCTTCAGAACACTGCAAAGCACCACCACCCATCCACCTCCACAAGTGACACACTCAAGGAATGGATTCAGTGGGTACCAGAGCCCTGCTGAAATAAGTCTTGCTCTGTGTAGTGGGCCCTTGCACAGCAGATCATCCAAGATAATCAGAGGTCAGTGGATAGTGGGCACAGCCAGTCCTTGCAGCTGATCAGCCTGAGTAAAGCCCTCTCATTGATGTGCCAACATCAATCAAGACTCAGTTACAACAGAAGGTTGTAAAGTCCACATGAGGGGTACACCTCGAGGGCCCAGCTGGGAGACCAGGGAGGCTGTGTCACTGGACCTGACAGGACACCTACTACAATAGGCCACCCTAGGAAGTCCAGTAGACATAGCAACCCTACCTAATGCATAGAAACAAACACAGGGAGGCAGCCAAAATGAGGAGACAAAGAAACATGTTCCAAATGAAAGAACAGAACAAAAATCCAGGAAAAGAACTAAACAAAATGAAGATAAGCAATCTTACAGATGCAGAGCTCAAAACACTGCTCATAAGGATGCTCAATGAACTTGGTGAGAACTTAAAGGATCTTAGTGAGAGCCTCAAGAGTGTAAAAAAGGACCAGTCAGAAATGAAGGAGGCATTAACTGAAATAAAGAATAATTTACACAGATTCAATAGTAGAGTAGGTACACCAAGAAGCAAACCATCGATTTGGAATAGAAGGAAGCAAAAAACACCCAACTGAAACAACAAAAAAAAAGAATCCAAAAAAATGATAATGTAAGGAGCCTCTGGGACAACTTCAAGCATACCAACATTCGTATCATGGGGGTGCCAGAAGGAGAAGAGAGAGAACAAGAAATTGAACACCTATTTGAAACAATAATGACAGAAAACTTCCCTAATTTGGTGAAGAAAACAGAAATACGTGTCCAGGAAGCACAGAGAGTCCCAAACAAGATGACCCCAAGAGGCTCACACCAAGACACATTATCATCAAAATGCAAAAGGTTCAAGACAAAGAGAGAATCTTAAAAGTAGCAAGAGAAGAGAAAAGCAATTAGTTACCTACAAGAGAACTCCCATAAGGCTGTCAGCTGATTTCTCAGAAGAAACTTTACAGGCCAGGAGGGAGTGGCAAGAAATATTCAGCATGATGAAAAGCAAGAACCCACAACCAAGATTGCTCTGTGCTGCAAAGTTCATTTAGAATTGATGGACATATAAAAAGTTTCCCAGACAAGAAAAAGCTAAAAGATTTCATCACCACCAAACCATTATTATATAAAATGTTGAAGGGTCTTCTTGAAGAAAAAGAAGATCAAAAATATGAACAAACAAAATGGCAATAAATACATATCTATTGACAATTGAATCTACAAACAAAATGAACAAAGAGAACTCAGATATAGAGAACATTTTGTTGGTTGCCAAATGGGATGGGAGTTGGGGGAATGGGTGAAAAGGTGGAGGGATTAAGAAGTACAAATTGCTTGTTAGACTAACAAACCTCAAAAGGAAGGGGGGTGGGAAGAAATGAACCAAAGAACTTATATGCATATATGCACAACCAATGGACACAGACAACAGTATGGGGAAAGGCAAGAGGGGGGTGGGAGTGGGAAGTAGGGGATTAATAGGGGGAAAAGGAGGAATACCTGTAATATATTCAACAATAAAGATACTTTTTTAATTTAAGAAAAGAGAAAAGGATTAGAAATAGGATAGAAAATAAAAAGGTAAAGCCTGGCCGGTATGGCTCAATGGCTTGAGTGTCATCCCATGGACTGAGAGGTCCTGGTTCAATTCCTGATCAGGGCACATGCCCAGGTTAGGGTTCTATCCCTAGTAGGGGGTGTGCAGGAGGCAGCCAATTGGTGTTTCTCTCTCATATCAATGTTTCTATCTCTCTCTTACTTTCTCTTTCTCTAAAAAAATCAATAAAATCGCTCTGGCTGATTTGGCTCAGCGGTTAGAGCGTTGGCCTGTGGTCCAGAGAGACCCGGGTTCGGTTCCCGCTAAGGGCGCGTACCTCGGTTGCGGTTAGTCCCCGGCCCTGGTTGGTTGTGCAGGTCGCAGCTACTCAATGTGTCCCTTTCACATCGATGTTTCTCTATCTTCCTCTCTCTCCCTCCCACTCTATCTGAACAAAAAATGGAAAAATGTCCTTGGGTGAGGATAAAAAAAAAAAAAAAAAATCAATAAAATCAAATTTTTTAGAAGAAGAAAGAAAATAATAAAAATGGCATTTGTGTGGGGGGGTGGAATGCAGATAGGCTAATGCAATAGTTAACAAGAGAGGATAAGACAGGTAGGAACTGAAGCTGGAAAGATAGATTTAGGTTGTAACCATGGTGGATCTTAAAATCTGTCATAAGCAGTTTAACCTTTTTTTGCACTGAAGCGATGGCTTGATTAGATTATTCTTTTAGTAAGGTGGCTATATAGAGGATAGATTTGGAGAATGGAAAATTAAAAACAAGAGACTAGGAAGCTATGAAAATAGTTTAGGAGGAAGGTGTTGAGAACCTGAACTGGGGCAGTGTCAGTTGGTATGGAAATAGGTGGAGTAGGGGGAAGGAATATGAGGAATATGATTATTTTGTACTTGATTTTGGCTGTAACACCACTAATTGTATTATTCAGGTAAAGTAACTTATACTCTGGAGTCCAGTCCTATATGGATCTATATGGTTTTGGGATGAAACTGTCAAAATTAGAGTATTTGGTCATTTGAATAGCTCACCTTTTTTGGAGAGGGGTTTGGAATAACCCAGCTTCTGCTGAGTATTCTATAAAGTGCATCATGAATTTTAGGTGCTGAAGTAAAGAGTAGGGAGTATAGTGACAAGCCAAAAACATTAAGTGGAATAACTGAATACAATCATCATATTTTGCTTGTTCCTCTCTCCTCCCCAAAGCTTCTTAATTTGTATAGTATGTGTGAGTTGTTTCCTTGAAGGGTTTTAGTAGAAGCTGTTTTATTTTTTAAAAGATTAAAAATTTTTTTTTCTTTTTATTGATTTCAGAGAGGAAGGGAGAAGGGAGAGAGATAGAAACATCAATGAGAGAGAACATTGATTGGCTGCCTCCTGCATGCTCCCCACTGGGTATTGGGCCCCCAACCTGGGCATGTGCCCTGACCTGGAATGGAACCGGCAACCTCCAGGTGCATGGGTCGATGCTCAACCACTAAGCCACACTGACAGGGCTAGAAGCTGTTTTAAAGTTTTCCATATTTAGTTGAGAATTATTTCACTGAATAGAGTAAGTATAGCTATGTGCTTTATTATTATTTTAAACATGCTTGGCCAGTGTGGCTCAGTGGATTGAGTGTCGTCTCAAGGACTGAGACATCCTGGTTCAATTTCCAGTGGGGGCACCTGCCTAGGTAGCAGGCTTGATCCCCAGTGTGGGGCATGTAGGAGGCAGCTGATCAATGTTTCTCTGTCATTGATGTTTCTCTCTCTCTCCCCTTCTCCCTTCCTCTCTATCTAAAAAATCAATTAAAAAATATTATTATTTTAAACGTTAAATCTTGTTTATCATTTCTTGCTTAATATTTTTAAGAGACTTAAAAATTATTCCTCTGGTTAAGTGTGTTTTAACCAGGCTATTTAGATAGAGTTTGTATGGTAAATTTCTGATAGGCTCGTTTAGTTCATAGCATTTCTTTTATTCAAATTAACAGTGAATACAGCTCTAATGGTTTATAGCACTATTTCTCAAACTGTGGTGAAAGACTGGTTTAAAAAACGTTTCAATCTGTTACAGAATATGTGTACCTAATGTTTCTGATGAATCATGCAACTCACATCACATGCGAGGTACCACACAAATTTGATAACCCCTAACTGATCTATACTCTGTTGAATAAGTCTGCTGATCACCCACTAGTATGTTGTAGCAATATCAAGTTGCTATAAAAATTTCTAAATTTTTCCTCTCAATTTCTGTATTTATATTATTGGGGACTGGTAACAGTTTGTTGATGGTCTTCAGTCCGTGGTCCACACATTCAGAAGCAATGATTTAGGAGATTTTGCATGTAAGTTTGTTTTTATGTTTTATGCCTGATTAATGTGGTGAAGACAGTGTGTATTCTGTATTCTTAAAAGACAACTCAGTCTTAAAAAATACACTTAGAAGTGTTCTTTGAAGTCTGGCAGATTTGGTATTTGGATTCTACTGATAATACATTTTCTTTACTCAGTTTAATTCATTTAATATTTGTTGAACCTACATAATATGCCAGAAATCACTTAGAAATATAGTAGTGAACAAAATAGACTAAATTCTTGATCTTATGGATTAGAATTTATATTCTGGTAGGTGAGATACACCAAATATCTAAATGTATAGAACCATGTCAGTTAGTGGTAATACTATGAAGTTAAATGAAGTGGAGTGGGGACTGAGGACGTGATAGTTAAATCAAGGACTGAATGAATTAGAGGGAGAAAATAAAACAGAGGGCAAGAGCTTTCCAGGAGAAGAAATAGAAAGTGCAAAAGCTCTGAGATAGGTGGTATGTACGGTGTTTTCAAGAAACTATAAAGAGACAGTTTAGCCCTGGCCAGTTTGGCTCAGCGGTTAGAGCGTTGGCCTGCGGTCCGGAGAGACCCAGGTTCGGTTCCCGCTAAGGGCATGTGCCTCGGTTGCAGTTTGTCCCCGGCCCTGGTTGGTCGTGCGGGTGGCGGCCGCTCGATGTGTCCCTTTCACGTCGATGTTTCTCTCTCTCTCTCTCTCTCTCTCTCTTCCTCCCACTCTATCTGTACAAAAAATGGAAAAATGTCCTTGGGTGAGGATAAAAAAAAAAAAAAGAGACAGTTTATAGTACAATAAAATTATCTTGACTGGTGCTTTTAACTGACTATAACTTTAAGATAGGCACATGATTAAAGGCTAACAGTACTCAGGTCTGTTAAGAAACCAGCTGTTTTTTTGAAAGAGCCATATAAAGTCTCTTTGGTGTTCTAGGTGTAGGGAGCCCTGAGTGAAGAGAGGGTCAGTTGAATGGCTACTGGCACCTGAATAATAGTGTCCTTCCTACTTTTCTATATCTTTTTTCCTACTCGTGTTCCTTAGTAGTTGTTCAATGCAAAAACAAAACAAACTAAACATTTGTAAGATTTTCTTGTAAATTTATTCAAACTTAACTCTTTCCCATCTTCTATTCCTGCTTTAGTCCTTTAAAGTCACATTTCTCTTACCATTAGAAATCTTTCTTAGGATACAGACATTATATGTATGGATTGTTGTAAAAGTTTATTTGTAACTCAGTTGTTTTTGAATACAGAATGTATTTTAGAATGGAAAGAAGGTACATGATAATTAGGTTCTCATTAGACCCATAAAAAGCCCATTTAATATATGAAAATACACCTGATGTGCAGTTCTCTCGTAATAGTATTATAAAACGTACCCACTAAGTATAACAATGTTTCTATGAGAAAATACACTAAAAAATTCAAACCAGGCACTAGAAATAAACACAGCATGTTCCAATGCTCCATTGCTTACCTCAAATATATTCAAGTTACACAAGTCAACCACCACCTGTATTTCCCACATTATATGTCATTTTATTCATCTCTGATATTTTTCATGTATGTTTGTAATTGAGTAAAGAAGTCTTGGCTCCAGTTCTGACCTTTGTAAGCTGTGTGATAGTAGATAGTCTCTTTGTCTCAATTTCCTTGTATAGAAAGTATGCATAATGATATTTTTCCCTACAGTATTGTGGGAATTGAATGGGTTCATGTATGTGAAAGCATTTTGCAAGCTGTAAAATAATACACAGATATTGGTTTTTATTTCTATTGGTTTTTGATATGTGTAATTTCGTCTTCTCTCATTGCAACACAATTTCTACATCCCATTTGAATCTGTCTTCATTTGGTTCTACTTTCATAAAGCAAAAACCATTTTAATTTTGTATTTTAAACCAGTTATAAGGCCTTTTAAAGGTGTTTTGATTAAAATTGATTGTGTTCATGTAAACTATTGAATACATTTTCAACATAAAGTTTCATAATTTTGCAAATACTTATTATCAAAGCTTCCCCAGGTATATAGAAATGAGGAAGGTTAGACCACAATGCAAGATCATTCATTGACACTGTTCCATAAAGAAAAATTTAAAACTCCACTTGAAAGCTAAACATTCCCCATCAGTTTTTCTTAGTTCCTACCACCCCCAACCCCATTCTTGCAAATTTGTGTCCTAAAAAGTTTTCTTGCTATCTGTGAATCCCCCCATGCCTTTGGCTCTCTAGATTCTTGTTACCTTTTCCATGCCAAGTGGACACCTGTTGACTTCTAATGACCATTTGAGAATGGAAAAAATATCCTTTAACTGTGAGAAGTTAGGTAATTTTTCAATAGAAAAGACTAATTTGACTTAGTCAATGTTTATTGAAGTGTAACTTTTGTTATACCTTATATACCTTATATAGATAATACTTTAATTACACGTAATTTACTTTATATATTTAACTTATTTGAAATAAAAACATCTGCTATAAATTAATTTGTATTTGTTACAATTATTGGTAGTAGAAAATCTGTTTAGTAAGTTGACTTAAAACTATTGCCTGATAGTTTGAAAAAATGAGTACTCTGTGAAACTCTTGACATATTTGTTTATGATGGTGTGTGATCACTGAATATGCCTCAAAATAATACTTATCTATAAGGGTCTCTTATCTTTCTGATTTAAAAAATGTAAGGGAAGAGGGGGCAGGGGATAGGGAAGAGTTAAAAAGAACTTATATGCATAAATATATAACCAATGGACACAGACAATAGTATGAGGAAGGCAGGAGGGGGTCAATGGGGGAAAAAGGGAGGGACACATGTAATACATTCAACAATAAAGATAAGTTCAAAAAGAAAAAAACACTATACAGCAGAAAATGATGAAGTGGAAAAATAAATGAACAGTAGAAAGGGAAAAAATATCTTTTATAAAGATAGCTCTATTAACTAGATAATGTGGGGGGTGTGGTAGGAGAGAAAAGGTTATAGATAACTTCCAAATCATGTTTAAAACAAAATGACAGCGATGTTTAGATTATCCAGTGGCAATTAACCATTGTTACAATAGGGATCTAGATCTAGGGGCTCTATAATTATTCAGCTACGTCACACACCAGTCATTGTTGTCAAAGGCTGCTAATTATAAGCTCGGGAGGTGTCGGTAACTGCCTAGGATTCCCATTTCAATTTCTCTGACCCTGTAGCCAATTATTTATATATTGGCTTTTTTTTTTTTTTTTAATAAGGAAGAAAGGATATTAAAGATATTAAGGAAGAAACCTAGATATTTTAAGAAGTTAAAAAAGATGGTTTTAATAACAGTGTTACCATAGAGTTATAAGATATTTTAAAGTTTATAAAGTGCACTTGTTTTGCTTTGGCCTTTCACTAGAGTTCAAAAATTTTACTAAATAGCTTAGCAATGAATAGTTTTGCTTCCCCCAAAAATGGAAAAACCTTGATATATTTTAGTAATTAGTAATCAGGGAAAAATTTTAAAATATTTTATGTATCAGTTTCATTCAAATACAATACAATCCTTGAATTAACATTTTGTCCTCTTCCAGTTGCTTGAACCTGTCTGTCACCAGCTCTTTGAATTCTATCGCAGTGGAGAGGAGCAGTTACTTCGATTTACGCTGCAGTTTCTTCCAGAACTGATTTGGTGCTACCTTTCGGTCTCAACCAGCAGAAATGTGCATAGCAGTGGATGCATTGAAGCTCTTCTTCTAGGGGTTTACAATTTGGTTTGTATTTAATGTGGTTAACAAAATGTTTTATGGCAAAAGCAAATATATAACCTTTTCAGCAAAAGTAAATACCTAATAGCAACTACTTTTCATGTTTGTAAAGCTATTATTTGTTTTTTATACATCAAATGACTCATAACTCATTCTTCCCAAAATAACTTTATGGAGGTTGAGGGCTGTACAGGCATACATATAATTATGTAAATAATTCTTTTGGGATAGACTGAACACTGAAAATCAGACCAATTATTTTATAAAGGTATTTGAAAATATCATTGTTGAATTTAAAAATTTTTAAACTTAAAATCCATTGTCTATAAATTGTTTGTGACCTTCACAAAAAGTTTAGGAGAAAGCACTGGCCTGTTTGGCTCAGTGGTTAGAGTGTCGGCCCACGGACCAAAGAGTCCCAGGTTCGATTTCAGCCAAGGGCACGTACCTCATTTGCAGTTCGTCCCCAGCCCTGGTTGGGGTTGTGTAAGTGGCAACCAATCGATGTCTGTCTGTCTGTCTGTCTGTCTGTCTGTCTGTCTCTCTCTCCTCTCTTCCTCTCTCTCTCCTCTTCTCTCCCCCTCTCTCCCTCCCTTCTGCTCTATCTGAAGATAAATGGAAAAATATCCTCAGATGAGAATTAAAAAAAAAAAAAAGTTTAGGAGAAAAAAATTTAGTCTAACATCTACCACTAGTAATTCTATAAAATCTGGACTGTCTCCAGAGTTTATACCCTTGATTTAACATATAGTTTGAATTACTAATAGTGTTTGTATATTAATTAGTATGACATTCTAGATATTTAAGGTTTCTACTTTTTTTTTTTTTTAATGTTAAAAGTATTACGGATGTCCCCCTTTTTTCTCCATTGACCTCTCTCCTTCCCACTCAGTTTCTACCTTTTAAAATGGAAAAAAAATCAGGGCTTTGTCTTGACATATTTTGTAACTGTGTCACTTGATTTAGAAACTAACTTTTTACATGAGAAAAATTAATAACTGTTAAGACACTACATCTGTATTTCAGCCATCCTTAAAATTATATGTTATTTATATTTTAAAAGTGGATGGTTAACTCCAGTTGTTTCTGAATAATTGACAAAGTACTGTTATAATTTAAGATTTTAGTTGACTTTAAAATTCTTTTCTTTTCAGGTTATTTTTTTTTTAGACTAACAATTTACATTTAGCCTTTAAATTTATGTGCAAAAAAAATAAGTATTTTAATATACTTTCTTTTACTTTTGTAGGAAATAGTTGATAAACAGGGACATAGCAAAGTATTGAGTTTTACAATTCCATCATTATCTAAACCATCTGTATATCATGAAGTAAGTGACATTTTATCAAAGTATACTTATTGTTTTTAAGGTCCTAAGTTGCTATAAATTAGGGTCTGGTTATTGAGGCAAAATTTTGATCAATTTATTAGTACCGTAAGTATAAAACACAAAAGTATTTGCCATTTCAAAATTTGAAATGAGAAATCAAGATCATTAAACTTTAAACTAAAATGTGATTGTAAAAGATCTACCCAAAGTATTTATTTTGAAAAATTTTCTCTCCTTCCAATGGATAAGACTAGTCTATTTATTTATTTATTTATTTTTGCAGCATTATGTATTTTCATGGTAGAATTTTTGAAGCTAAACTATTATTTCTATTTGTAATTTAGTTATTAATTATTTATTAAATCTATGAGCAGAAAATTTAGTAGACAGTCTGAATATTTTAAAGATATATGATGTTCATGGCAATTATTCTTAGTGGTATATGTATACTAAGTATCACATTTTTAATAGAACATTATTTCATCTTCCTTTTTCCAATGTCTTTTCTTTAGCCTTCCAGCATTGGGTCCATGGCTCTGACTGAGAGTGCACTATCCCAGCATGGTTTGTCAAAAGTTGTGTACAGTGGACCTCACCCACAAAGGGAGATGCTGACAGCACAGAATAGGTATACTGTGGAGACATAACTTGCACTGCTACTACACTGATTAAAAAAATTATTTCAGTAGATCTATAATTAATGAGTGGTATATAACAATTTTTTAAAATATTGAGTCATTGTACAAGAGAAAACCTCATATTCCTATTTATCACTTATACTTTGCTTTAGGTGTCATTGCAAACATCTGATGTTTAAGATAGTTTTCATATGACTGTTGCTTGGGAAGTGTTTTTCCTTTTAGTGTTGTATTGTTATTCCTGTGATTATTTTGTACAGGTCTGTTCTATAATGTAATACTTTCCCTAGTGCCTGCTTAATTTAATTATGGTTGAGTTAGAATTCTAAAGATTTGTAAATATTTTTTTGGTTTATCTTTAGGTTTGAAGTGTTGACATTCCTTTTGTTGTGTTACAATGCTGCCTTAACCTATATGCCCAGTGTTTCTCTTCAATCATTGTGTCAAATTTGTTCAAGGTAAATTAAAATCTAAATGTTTTTAATATTGAAATATATGAATCCAGAGTTGCTGGTTTTGTTATACATCTAAGTTATTTTTGTTTTCTTTAATCATTTGTTTAAAACATTAAATAAGTTAATATGAAGTTCAGCCTAGTCAACACATAGAAGGTTTCTTATAAATTATAGTCACAGCCCTGGCCACTTTGGCTCAGCAGTTGGAGTGTCAGCCTACGGACCATTGAGGCCCAAGTTCGGTTCCTGCTAAGGGCATGTATCTCGGTTGCAGTTTGTCCCCGGCCCTGGTTGGGGTTGTGTGCGTGGTGACCAGTTGATGTGTCTCTCTGACATAGTTATTTTTCTCTCTCTTCCCCCCTCGTTCCCTCCTATCCTATCTGAAGATAAATGCAAAAATGCCCTCCGGTGAGGATAAAAAATAAATAAATAAATTATAGTTACCAAAAAAAATGACAAGGAAGAGGGTTAAGTTGAATAGCATTTCAGTGGGATATTTCATCAGGAAAGGATTATACTTGAGTAGATAAAAAAGCTGTGGTCCATATACACAATGGAGTACTATGCAGCTGTAAGAAAGAAAGATCTCTTATCCTTTGAGATGACCTGGGGAGTATTATGCTAAGCGAAATAAGCCTATAAGAGAGAGACAAATATCACATGATATCACTTATTTGTGGAATATAATGAACAAAATAAGCTGATGAACAAAAAAGACCCAGAGTCATGGCAGTAGGGTACAGACTGACAAACCTCAGAAGAGGGGGGTTGGGGAAAGGAAAGAGATAAACCAAAGAATTTGTATGCATGTTTGTGTAACCAATGGACATAGACAACAATGCTTGGGGTTGGGGGTGTGGGGGATTGGGAGGAGGGTGTCAATAGGGAAAAAAGAGAAACATCTGTAACAAATAAATTAATAAAACAAATACACACACACACACACACATATACAGGTACAAAACAAAGAAAAGGATCATACTATATAATTAAGAGGATGGAGCTCTTATGACCTTTCAGAATTTGGCATGTGGTTGGTTTCTATTTGTGTTTTTTTTTTCATTATTATTTATTTCTGTTGTGCTCTAATTTGGTACCAAGAAATAAGTTAGAGATACAGGTTTTTAAACTTCCCTTGTTTAAAAATATTGAGCCAAAAGGTTGGTTAAATAAATTGTGATAGTTCTTAGATATACTATGCAAGCATTTAAAAGTTGTGATTTAAAAAGATATTTACTGATAGATTATATGTGCTATGATTCCAGCATTGACTAAATATGACCAGAATATCAACAATAGTTATTTCCGACTGGTAGAATAATGGTTTATTAATTTTTTCCTGTGTGATTTTCTGTTCTTTTCTAAATTTGCTGTGATGGACATGTTACCTTTTTAAAGAAAATAATAACAAACCAAAACAAAATGACCCAGAAAATGCCTTTGGTAATTCAAATAAATAGGGAAAATAGAGAATTAATAAACTTATAGAATAATTGAGATTTGAGGGACTTATTTAGATAATGTAACTTTGAAATGTTAGTAAGAGGGAGGGTGCATAGACCAATACTTAGAAATCATACCAAACAAAACAAACCGAAAAGCAGAAAATAACATTGAATAGGATAGAAAACTGTACAGGACCAGAGAGAAGGTTGGAAATAAGGCAAAGGGCTTGTTTAAGATGATAGAGAAGTGAAGAGTCTTTCAGATGATTCCTTAATTAGCATAATTATGTTTCCTAGACCTTGGAAGATGATACCAATGTGCCATCTCTCCCACTAACTGAGTCTCTCTAATATGTTTCTTGTTTTAAATACTTTAAAGTTACAGGTGCCCAGACTTTTGAATTTTACAAGATCTGTAAAATTTCAAAAAAAGCTGGAGCGGTTGGAGTATCTACATAGTGTTGCCAACTTTTTATCTTGCTAAGTGATATAACTATCTACCATCAACATTATTTAACAAAACTGAGACTATTTTCACACCAAAAAGCAGGGAGAGTGGAAGAGAAGGACAATAATTTATAAATTAAAAAATGGGATGTTTAGCTTTCTTTGTTTCTCTTTTCACTATGGTCTTAGTAAAACTTTGTTATGGTCTAAAATGAGGATAAGGACCAACATGACTTGATGCAGTAACTTTCACCTTAAGAAATTAAGTAAACTACAAAGCCCAGCTTCTACTCTGAAGCAGTGTCTTAGATGGTAGGATCCAGGAATGCAATACAGACATAGATATATAGAGACATCTATCCCATATATCTGTAACTTAGCATCTTCTAAAACAGTATGTCTTATTTGTCCAAGTTCTTTTAATGGCACTACCATCCAGACTGTTACCCACACCAGTGTAGGAATAATTATACACTCCTATTATTCCTTTATCCCCACTCTTGATTTTACTTCCTAGATGTAACTCCAATCCCACCCTTACTCCTCCTCACAATTACTTCTTTAGTTCCGACATTCTCCTCTCCTGTTTCATTGAACTATTCCAATATAGCCTGAGTGATAGAATCAAAAGATCAATCTGATCTTGTCACTCACTTGTTTAAAACAACAAAACAAAAACCTTTAGTTGCTTCTCACTGCCTATATGATAAAGCCTAGCATTCTATAAGATATTCCATGATCTGACCCCTAGCTAGCTCTTTGCTATTTTCTAGTGTGCTAGCATTCTAGCCTTCTAAAATTCCCCCAGTCTCCTTGATATCATGCTTTTTCACCCCTTTTTCTTCAAGGCTCAGTTCACAGGAGCATCTTTCTGGGAAGCCTTCTGTGATCTTCTACTCTTTCCACTCTCTCCTTTTATTGCCTTTGCAACTTGTTCATTGCAAATATTTGTTTACTACACAGTCTTCATGGTTAAATTGGGAATCCCTGTGGGTGCTACAGCTTTCATCTATAACCCTAGTGTCTGACACAATATAAATCTTTAATAAGCATTTCACTGAATGAATAAATAAATTGAAAAATTCTATGTTTCATATATTGGTTGTCTGTTATTTAGTACCATCCGTATCATAAAGGTGTAAGGTGTAAGTAAGCAAAACGGTTCTTAGTTTGCTTTTTAGATAATAAGAGTAAGAGGAGTTTATTCTAGATTGTATATAAGTTTGTGTAATGGCAAACAATATTCGAGTTGGTTTTATTTCATATGCAGCTAATTTTTCTCAGTTTTTGTCTTAGTCATCTCAGGCTGCTGTTCACAAAACTTCCTAGACTGAGTGGCTTAAGCAGCAGACAGTTATTTCTCACAATTGTGGAGTCTGGCAGATACAAGGTAAAGGTGACAGCAGATTTGGTTCCTGGTGAAGGCCATCTTCCTAGCTTGCAGGCTACCGCCTTTGCACTGTGACTTCACATGGCAGAGACCTCGAGTCTTTCTTCCTCTCTCTAAGGGCACTAATCCTGTTGTGGGTGCCCCATTTTTGTAATTTCATCTAAACCTAGGGCTTCAACATGAATTTGAGGGGGACACATTGAGTCCATAAGTATCCCTGCTCCCTTTTACCCTTGATTCTAAAGAGTTTTAAGATCCTTTCAATATCAAATGAATTTATATTTACTCTTTAAAGTTGTTTTGAATTAATGATATCCTCATTTGAAATAGTCTGTGTTATACTTGGGCATGTTTAAGTAAAAGGCTTAGATTCCATGAGTAAAGAAAATATTAAGTACCTACATGGGAAGAGGAGGTAAATAATTACAATCTATTGACTAGTACTGTTTTAAGTGATAGTTGTATTGTATCAACCACAACATATTATGAGAAAGCACTATTTTTTCATTTTATTAAAAATAGAAACTTACTTTTTATTTTAAAAGCAGTGTATGTTGATCATAAAAAACTTAGAAAATACATATAAATATTTTTAAAAAAGTATGTTTCCCTGGCTGGGTGACTCAGTTGGTTGGAGCATTGTCCCATACACCAAAAAGGTTGTGAGTTTGATTCTCAGTTAGGGCACATACCTAGGTTTTGGGTTTGCTCCCTGGTTCGGGAGCCTACGGGAGGCAACCCATCGATGTTTCTCTCGCATTGATGTTTCCTTCTCGCTCACTCTTGCTAAAAAAAAAAAAAAAAAAAATTAAAAGAAAAACATCCACCCTGACCTGTTTGGCTCAGCAGTTGGAGCATCAGCCTGTGGACCAGAGAGTCCCGGGTTTGGTGCCCGCTAGGGGCACATCCAAAAAAAAAAAAAAAAGAAAGAAAGAAAAAGAAAAGAAAAAAAGAAAGAAAAACATCCTCAGGTGAGAATTTTAAAAAAAAGGAAGAAAATATGTTTATAATTCCACAGCTCCGAGATAATTCTGTGACTTTGTATGTCATCTTTTTATAGTGACACATGCCTTTCACTTATTTGTTATAAAATCAGATTAGGCTACATGTGTTGTTTTGTACAGTTTTTTTTCCCTGTCATTTACATAGGCTTTCAAAACGTCATGTTTAATTGTTTCATAGTATTGTTGAACGATGTATAATTGGTCCCTTGTGTTGGACTTTAGGTGGCTTCCTATTCATTATAATATGTAATCCTTATCATCAGTACTCCTTAAATATTCTTCGCTATGATAAATACTTCTTTACTTTTTTTTATGATAGTTTCTTTAAAAAAATTTTTGTAAGAATGTATTGATCTTTCTTTAAGATTCTGCCTTTGTTATCATGTTTAGGCATTCAAAGAATATGTACCTATTTGCTTCTGTTTTATTTATCTTAAGGTTTTTAACATTAAAATTTTCAGTCTATCTTTAGTTTATTGAGGTGTGTACTGTATGATGTTTGAGTGTAATTTTAGGGTATTTTTTTGAAGCCTGTAGTTTGTGTCAAGAACTTTGTCAGGAATAGAGAATCACACTACAGTACTATTCACGATAAATGGTACTAAGTTCTCGGTAATAAGTTTTACAGTGGCCAAAAATTATTAATAATTTAATTGAACAAAATTAGTGAATCAGCTTTGAGAATCTGATTCATTTACTATAGACTAACATCACTCTGGCTTTGTACATTTTTTTTCCTCAGTCTAATTTGCTGAGGAAAATATTATAGACAAATGTTCTGTTTGGAAAGAGTCTTTGTTTCATAACTATTAGATTTACTTAGAGAAGAGAGCATGCCTAGTACATGGTTGGCTTATAAATGTTAAAAAAATAAATTACCTAAGTTTCTACCAATTTTACAAATATATTTATTTTGGTCTTTCTAGAATCTGTGTTTGTGGATATCCCAGACAACATGTAAGAAAATATAAAGGTATAAGTAGCAGGATACCAGTTTCTTCAGGATTCATGGTGCAGATGTTAACAGGGATTTATTTTGCTTTGTAAGTCAATTTCATATGCAATGTAAACATTTGATCTTCTTGGAAAATTATAGTTTGTTATTGTTACTATATACTTAATAGCTAAACATTTGGTATACTTTTGTGAAAGAATATCAATCAAGATCTTGATAATAGTTTTATAATTTCAAATATATCTTTTAATGTTCTGAAGAATTTGTATCCAACTGAAACACTTCATCATTTTTAAAAAAATTTAAGAACAGAATGAAAATTAGGAGTACCTAAGTATATTCACAGTTCCTTTCTTCATTACTTTTTTTGCTGTAATTTCCAAATAGCTTTTCTTCCAATGAATATATTTTCCCATTATAAAAATCTCAACTCTTGCCCTGGCCGGTTTGGCTCAGCGGTTAGAGCATCAGCCTGCGGTCCGGAGAGACCCGGGTTCGGTTCCCGCTAAGGGCGCGTACCTCAGTTGCAGTTTGTCCCCGGCCCTGGTCGGTTGTGTGGGTGGCAGCCACTCGATGTGTTCCTTTCACATTGATGTTTCTCTCTCTCTCTCTGTTCCTCTCTCTCCCTCCCACTCTACCTGAACAAAGAATGGAAAAATGTCCTCGGGTGAGGATAAAAAAAAAAAAAAAAATCTCAACTCTTGAAAAATATTTTAGAGCCTCTTTAATCACAAATAATTTATTATTAATTTCTATTATTGATGCTCAGCCTTAATGCCTTAGATACTAGTATTTTTCTTTGAACCCTATTTTTTACTTTGTAATTCTTTTTTTCTTTTTTATAGGATTTATGGGGGTGACATTGGTTAATAAAATTATATAGGTTTCAGGTATACAATTCTATAACACATCATCTGTATATTGTGTTGTGTTTTCACCACCCCAAGTCAAGTCTCCTTCCATCACCATTTATTCCCCTTTGTCCTCTTTTACTGCCTTTTCCCTCTGGTAATCACCATACTGTGATCTGTTTCTGTGAGTGTTTCTTTTTCTTAATCCCTTTTTACTTTGTAATTCTTTGGATCACAATTTATTATTAATTTACTATTTCTAATAAATTAATGATTAATTTAGTATTAATTATATTAATTTACAACTAGGATCTAATTGCATAGATATTAGTATTTTTCTTTAAACCCTATCTTTTATTTGGTAATTCTCTTACTATACATATCTTACTATACTTTGTATTATATTCACTTGATACTTTAATTTTCCCTAGTACTTTATAAACCTTTTGACTGAAGGCAGGATTTATTATGTTTGGGCCAAATCTGGCCTGCTGCCTGTTTTTAAAAAAATTTTGTTGAAACACAGTCACATCCATTTGTTTTTGTATTGTCTGTGGTTGCTTTTGTGCCATAGTAACAGAATTGAGTAGTTGCAATAGAGACTGTATGGCCCACAAGCCAAAAATATTCCCTGACTAGTCCTTTAATAAAAAAAGTTTGTTGACCCCTGTGTTAGACCTTTAATATTGTCCCATTCAACTCACTCATACTTTTCTCCCAATTTATTGCTGATATTTGCAACATACATCATGTACCCTTCTAAATGAATATCAAAATGTAAAGAAGTAACTACTTAGGATACTGCAAGCCACAGTAGATTCTCATTAAAAACCATAGGAGTTACAGAATAATATGACCATAAAGTGTTCTGAACATTATTCTAAGGCATATTTATTGTGCTCTGACTTGCTTTGAAAGTGTAAAATGCTTTGAGATTGCCTGGATTTTTTGATACCTGTTCCAAAAATAGAAGTGTCTTTGGCGAAGAAATGTACATCTATAAAATGTTCTTGTCTATTAATGGGCTTTCACATACAATCGAAAGGAATTCAAAGATTTATTTTTAAGGAGAGGGGAATGCTAAGCATTGTGTTAATCTGATCAGTTATCTTCCTCAGTAAAGACAGTTTCTCATTGTATTTTATTCAGTTATATAAAATTAATGTAAAATATTTATTTTGTTTATTTAATTTTATAGTTATAATGGAGAATGGGATCTAGCTCAAAAAGCATTGGATGATATTATATACAGAGCCCAGTTAGAATTATATCCAGAGCCATTGCTGGTAAGTGCCTCACTTATTTATGTAATTTTTAAAATTTTAAAATTCTCAATTTAGAACTATAAATTGAGGAGTAGCCATTCATAGTACATTAATATGTCATTAATATTCAGTGATTCATGCTCATGTTATACTAGAAAAATTTTATACTTGAAAAGGTATATAAATAATAAAATATGAAAATTTTACTTGGCTAACTTCTTAGATACCTGATAGTCTATTTAACTTATAAGAATGTTCTCCTTAGCATGCCTAGAGCTATGTTTATTAATTAGCAGTAGGCATTTGGAAATATAATCCAATATTTTGAAATTTTTGATTTTATCACATATATTACATTTATTTATTTATGTTTTTTGTTTTTTTATTGATTTTAGAGAGAGAGGAAGGGAGAAGTAGAAACATTGATGAGAAAGAACATTGATTGGCTGCCTCCTGCATGCTCCCCACTGGGGATTGGACCCACAACCTGAGCATGTGCCCTTACTGGGAATCGAACCAGCAACCTCTTGGTACATGGGTCAGCACTCAGCCACTGAGCCACACAGGCTGGGCTTACATATTATATGTAACTATAAGTTTTCTTCTGATCTCTTACTTCTTATTCCAGATGACTTATATATCATCATATGAAATTCCTTAGAAAAAGTATTTTTTAATCTCTTAAAATTTAACATCTTGTTTTTCTAATGGTATAGTAATACATTTTTAATACTAATCTTAAACTATATGTTTTCTTCTTAGGTTGCAAATGCAATAAAGGCTTCATTGCCTCATGGTGCCATGAAATCTAGTAAGGAGGGTACAAGGTGTATTCAAGTTGAAATCACACCAACTTCCTCTAGAATATCAAGAAATGCAGTAACCAGCATGTCAATAAGAGGTCATAGGTGGAAAAGACATGGTAAGAAATAAAAAACTCTATACATTAGAGGATTATTGAGTCTATCACATTTTTCTCTATACTTACAGTGCTATAACTTCTGGCTTTAGTAAACAGTGCCACAGTGGCATGGAAGAAAGAGTTATTCACTTTTACTCACTTTTAACTTCGAATTTAATGTCCATGAGTGACAGCCGATAAGGAAAATAGAGCCCCTTATGTTACATATATGATAAAAATTTATTTAAACATTATATTGGCTTTTAAATTATATTTCAATAGAGAGAAAAGTAGGAAAATGCATTTAAAAATTATTCATACATTTTGAGTTTCTATTCATAATTACTTGCAGTATTTGTTAATGTTTCTGATTTCTCAACTAATTTTCTAACAGATAAACTTGCATATTGAAGTAGAATGACTAATAGGGACTTGAACGTTTTCTTCTGGATTTCCTATAAAGGATGCCATGGTATTGATGCAACTCTAGGCATTTCTATTTTCTGGAAGTTACTTTTCTTCCAATATTGTTTGTTTTAATATTTCTTCTTGATTGCTTCATTTTATTATTTAAAATTTCTATTGGAAGTTAATTTTATTCATCATGGCCTTCTCAAATGCTTCCTGTATAATTAATTATTTCTTATTTAATTTCTCATTCTTTTTATAACTCCCCTCCTACCTAGAAGTTATTGTAGTGGCAAATACCAGTGTAAGATGAAGATTACTGTCTCCTTTCTCAGAAGGTAATAACAGAGTGGGAAGCAGAAAGCCACTTCTTATTGATTAGGAGTAAAGCAAAATCAATTCCCTATTTTCTTCTTCCTATAAACCGATGAAAATGATAGCTCCTTTTGGTATATTTACTTATATTTGTCCCTATGGCCTCTATAGAGAAATGCAAAAATGAGATTATTTATGGTGAAATATAAAGTTGATAATGAGAAAAGTTACCATTGTCCCTTCTCAGGGAACCTAGGAGATAGTATGTCAAATAAAGAATGATGATGAAATTTTCCAGCTTAATCAATGATCATTTCGAATCTTTTTCTTTTTTAAAAATAGTGTGACAATTCTTGAAGCTCCCTTAGAAAGACATAAAAAAGATGTTAATGTTTGCCATTAGCAAGGCAAATTATGTTGCTATTTAAAAAACAGTCAGATACTTCAGTTTCTTCAGTGAAAATTATGTTACTGAATGGATCTATAGGCTATAGGTAGAAGTCATTTAATTAGATATAGTGATACCCTAGAGATCAGTTTTGTGTGTGTGTGTGTGGTGCGGGCGGGGGTGGGGGGTGCATAAATAGGTGAATATAGACACAGAGGCAATGAACCAGCTCATATGGGTCATTGTGGCTATAATGGCTCCCAAACTACCACTATAGGAAATGTAAGAATGCTTTTTAATTCATTTTCCACTTTCCTGTCTTGCTATTTAGGTGGACATATTGGGAATTAGGAGGAACAAAATATAGGTCCTTCAGTTAAAAATGTAAAATATTGAAGTTCAATTGTATTTGTGCATGTGTGTGAGAAAAAGAGATGTGTGGGTGTGTCCATGCATGCATTTACCAGAATATGTGTACCCTGCAATAAAATAGAAGGTATTTTAATAGAAATAATTTTAAAGGAATAAATTACCAAAACAGGAGAAAAGACTACTATATTGTATCTATTGGATACTTACATATTTCCCAGGTTACATTTTGTCCTCCACTTGGGCATTTGGCACTGTGTCTTAGGGCTACAGCCTCATTAAAGCAACCTTCTTAATCATCTTTCTATTCCCCTACACTTATTCAACCTTCATGACTCTAACTCTTGGACAACTCCTGTTTATTGTAACAAAAAAGTCACAGATGATTTGGAAGAGAATGAACTATAAAAAGAAGTCAGGTGCATGGAGCAGATACAGAATATAGCTTAGTCTTGTTTACCATTCTTCTGCAGTGTAAGTTCTTCTTATCTAGTGGACTCTAAAATATTCCTAGTCTATAGTTCTTATTTATTTCTGTAGGTAGGTTGCATTCTCCCTTTTTTAGTATAATCTTGGGTTTCCTTTCCTTTTTACAGCAGTATTTTTTCATTGTTACCCTGTTCTGAATGAAAAACTTTTGTTTTTCTTCTTTGTGGTCTTGATTCCTTTGGAACACCTTATTATTATTGTTCTGGGCTCTTTAGCTGACACTGGCTTCTTGTGGGGAAGATAAGGTATCTTTACTATAGTTCTTAAATATATAAATAACTCTCAATTTGTAAATGGATTTTAAGTTAAATTTATATGTAAATTATATTTGTTATATTACATTCATATATACATTATATATATATGAATTACAATAAAATTGAATTTACTTATACATTAATTTTTGCAGAAACAATGTTAAAGGGCTTGTAGATTTCAGAGGGACCCACAAAAGCCTTTTCATCCCCTAATGTTTCTGAAGCAGAGTACTATAGACTGTAGGTTTAGTTTATGACTGTGAAAACACATTTAGAGTTTCTTTATTTGACGGAACTCTAAATGTGTTTCCTATTTCACTTCTATCCCTACTACTCCCTTACTACACCAAGCCTTCCAGGAAGAGGGATTTCTTCCCAGGCTCCGAACTATATCACACAGTAGGAACATGGAATATGCAACTTTAAACCAGTGATGATTAGGATTGGGGAAGGAGAAGGGAGAAGAAGCATGAACTTTAAGGAATATTCTTTAAACTTTTGTCCTTGCCTCTTTCTTTGTTACTGCTGGTACTGGGAAAGAAGAAAGCAATTGGCCCCCTTTTCCCCCTCTCCTTGGGTTTCTTCCCTTTTCTACCCCTCTTCTTTCTTTTATTTATGCCTTTAAAAAAATTGAAATATAATTGACATGTAAAATTATATTAGTTCCAGGTGTACAACATAATGATTTTATATATATATAGGGAAATGATCACCAGAGTAAGTCTAGTTAACATCCATTGCTATAAATAGATAACAAATGTTTTTTTCTTGTGATGAAAATTTTTAGATCTACTGATAATTACTTTTAACAACTTTCAAACATAAAATATAGTTTTATTATCTATAGTCATCATATGTACATGTACATTACATCCCCAAGACTTACTTTTTTATATGTATAACTAGAGTCTTGTACCTATTGACCAATGGACCACTTTTACCCATTACCCCTGCCCAGTGCTCCCCAACCACCAATCTGTACTCTGTCTATATGAGTTTGGGTTTTTTGTTTGTTTAGATTCTACATATAAGTGAGATCACATGGTATTTATCTTTGTCTGTCTGACTTATTTCACTTAGCGTTAATTCCCTCAAGCTCTATCCATGTTGTCACCAATGGTAGGATTTCCTTCTTTTTTAATGGTTGAATAATATTCCATGTATGTGTACCTGTATATAGATTTTAAATTAATAGATTTTAGTTTTTATTTTTAGTTTCATAGCAAAATGGAGTAGAAAAATTTAGAGAATTTCCATAATTTCCATGGACCCTTTGACCACCTCCCCACCCTACCACATCTTCCCCCAATATCAACATCCCACACTAGAGAGATATATTGATAAGGCCCTGTAATTTTAATTTTGACCAGACTGTACATTCTCATATCGACTAAGTAGGGTGATTTTTAAAGACTGGTTGGTTTCAGCTGTCATATTTTGGAGAGACATGTTTGAAAACTAGTATGTTTGCCTGATTTTCCCCACTTTTCACTTAACTTAATGACTTTATAATTCTATGTTAATATATTTGTTTGTAAAGTAACATTACAGTGTAGAATTGCTGCTTTTAACTTTTAAGGGTCATAATTTCAGAATTAATAGCTTTATTTATATATTGTTAATTTTCTTTTAATATTGTTATTTTTTTAAGTGTATTGTGTTTTACTTAGTGTGTATTTTTTTATCCTCACCCAAGATATTTTTGCATTTATCTTCAGATAGAACTGGAGGGAGAGAGAGAGGAAGAGAGGGAGAAACATCGATGTGAGAGAGACACATCGATTGGTTGCCGTCTGCACAACCCCAACTGGGGCCGGGACAAACTGCAACTGAGGTACGTGCCCTTAGCAGGAATCAAACCCGGGACTCCCTGGTCCACGAGCTGACACTCTAATCACTGAGCCAAACCGGCCAGGGCAATTATTGTGTATTTTTTAAACCTAGAATTTCAAGCAATCTACAGTTTGAGGTCTTTTTAGAATTCATAATTTGAAAGTAAAATAAAATTAGAGAAGGATAATAGAATAAACATTAAAAAGCATTAAGTAAGGTAAGAGAAGAATGAAGAGATTATGACCATAGCAAGAATTAAAGTGAAAATTCCAGTAATAAAAATAAAACAGTGAAATAATCTGTTAATTTTCAAATTTAATAATAAAAATGCAATTTTATTCTTAAGTATTTTCTTAAGAATAAACAATAGTTAAAAGGAAAACAGAATTTTTTTTTTTTTTTTTGGTATGTGCCCCTAGCGGAAATTGAATCCGGGACTCTCTGATCTGCAGGCTGATGCTCCAACTGCTGAGCCAAACTGGCCAGGGCCGAAATGATTTTTTTATAATCATTCTTCAATTCCATAGTCATTCTTAAATGTTGCTTCTAAAGCTATCTTCATTATCTACCATATCAGCTGTAAGAGCCCTTTTTATTAAATCACTGTATGATCTTACCACTTTAAGACTCTTTTATACAGTTTATATTTATTTCCTTGTACGTTTCCATTTCCTCTCTTCTTCCAGATCAAATTTAATTTCTACTTTTTCTGTCTATTTTACCACACTACTATGACTTACTCTTCTACTGAAAAAAAAAGTTATCTGTACTTCGAACAATGTATCCACCTTTCTTCCTTTTTTATTTTTGTTTATGCTCACCCAATGATATGTTTATTGATTTTAGAGATGAAGGAAGGGAGAAAGAGAGGGGGGAGGAGAGTAAGAGAGAGAGGGGGAAAGAGATTGAAATACTGATTGGCTGCCCCAACCCAACTGGGGATCAAACCTACAACCTAGGTATATATACTGATCAGTAATCAAACCCGCAGCCTTTTGTGTGTAGGACAATGCACCACCTGGCCAGGGCCCAACTTTCCTCCTTTTAAAATACTTGTTGAAATACCACTTCATTCTATAAAAGACCCCTAATTAAGTTATGGTTGCAAATAATATGTGCTTTATTGTTTTTGCCAACTAGTTACCTAATGAAAGGCTTATCTGGTAAAATCCCAGTTCTGTATTACTGCACATCATTCTTTCCACTTGTGCATTTGTGAGATAATGAGACAAGTAACTGAAAAGCACTTGGCGTGCTTTAAAGCACTACATAAAGGCTGACTGTTAATTAAGAACTGTTTAATTTGTTTTATTTAGCTACATAATAATTTGTTCTTCATAAGTTTGTATTAGCTAGCTTGCTGTTCATATGGTCCTGTGATTGATTAGCTCTTTCATATTTCTCAATTTGAAATAAACATGTCCAGTTTGAGTGTAGTATCAAACACAAAAGTATCCATAAGTTATAGATAGTAAGAATTCATTTAATGATTTTTTTTTGTAGTTTCTGTAGCCTTGAAGTAAGTACTCTAACTCTATTATCTGACATTTATATTACCATTATGTCAGGATTTTTACAATGTTATTTTAATACCTGTTTTTTTCAGTTAATCCTCAATTAACATGAAAATAGAATAGACTGAACTTGTATTTCTTATTTATGTGCAGTTACAGCTGTTTGCAACAGGTAGGTGTCAATAGTAAAAGCAATATTTGTTAACTAGATCCTTTAATTTAGTCCTACTTTTGGTCCTGGCATATTATTTTTATAACATTGCATTTGATTATTTTGATTTAGGGGATCCAAGAGTACAAAGTTTTAAGTAGTGAAAAAGAATTGAAAATAACTATGCATATATTTTAAGTTTTCTAACAGTAATACAAAATAAGTACGCTGGGAATTTTAGAGTATTTAATTAATTATATGGAATATTTTAGTGAAAAATCACACAAAATGCAATTTATGTAGGTGCATTTTACAATTTACATAAGTGACCTTTCATGTTATAGTAGTTTTATTGCATTTTCAATATAACTTTCTATTTTAAAGGTGTTTAAATAAATTTAAATGAGTATAACAAAATACCGAGTCCTGTGATTATGTTTTTTAAAAATGATAAAAAATGTGATTTGTTTCCATTTGTTCAGTGGTTAAGTACTAATTTATTAGTTGAAAAGAGAAAAGGAACAATAAAAAGTAGCAGTTCATTTTGAAAAATAATTTCTTGAAAACTGGTTGTTGAGCCCTGGCCGGTTTGGCTCAGCGGTTAGAGCGTCCGCCTGCGGTCCGGAGAGACCCGGGTTCGGTTCCCGCTAAGGGCATGTACCTCGGTTGCAGTTTGTCCCCAGCCCTGGTTGGTCGTGCAGGTGGCAGCCACTCGATGTGTCCCTTTCACATTGATGTTTCCCTCTCTCTCTCTTCCTCTCTCTCCCTCCCACTCTATCTGTACAAAAAATGGAAAAATGTCCTCGAATGAGGATTAAAAAAAAACCCAAAAAACTGGTTGTTGATTTAGAAAATGTTAAATTTCTATTGTATAATAACATATTGATGAAACAGAATATTACTAACTTTTTAACTGTTGAACAAATCTGAATAATTATAAGAAGTGTATTTCAAAACATTTAAAGTAGTCTTCATTCTAGATACTACAGTATCTTTTCAGATATTCATAAGCCTTTATTTTTTAAATCTGATTTTATGAGAAAAGCATTAGTTGAAACAAAGTTGCTAATAGTTATGAAAGCATTTTGAAAAATGCAGAAATGATCATGTTAAACCCCAAAGTAGCAAACTTGAACAAATTGGCTATTGGAATTTTACATCTGCAATTAGAAATGTATAATGCTTGCCCTGGCCAGTTTGGCTCGGCGGTTAGAGCGTCGGCCCATGGACCAGAGAGGGCACATACCTCAGTTGCAGTTTGTCCCCGGCCCCAATTGGGGTTGTGTGGGTGACGACCATTCAATATGTCTCTCTCACACTGATGTTTCTCTCTCTCTCTTCCTCCCTCTTTCCCTCCCACTCTGTCTGAAGATAAATGCAGAGGATAAAAAAAAAAAAAAAAGAATTGTGTAATGCTTATGCTTTTAATTTTAATATTGTCTATACTTATTAAGGAAATTTAGGAAAAAAACTAGTAGTTTTATAAAAAGATTGAAATGTTTTTAGTATAATTTTGAGAGGCTCCATTATTTTCAGATTCTGAAATGCTATTTGAGGAAAAAATTTTCCTTTCCCATTATAGATGTTAAAACATTTAGACCAAAATAAGGATTTCCTTCTGGCCAAAGTTAGCATTGCATGCATTTTAACTGGCATTCTTGATATGAAACTTGATACTCATGTAGGACAAAATGAAATATTAGATGTTAGATGACTAAAAGAAAAAGAAGCTATTAACCAAAGAGCTAAAATATCACGTTGGCACAATTGACTCATAGGAACATTAGGTTTAAATAGGAAAGAATCCTGGCTTAGCCAACTTTAGAAGAAAACAAAACAAAAAAAAAATCTTAGTCTATTTCTAGGTAAAAGTAAAATAATTTTCTATACAGAGAATAAGATATTTTAGAATTGTTAGTCTTAGGCAAACATACTTGTTTGTAAATTATTGGTCTACATTTTACACCAAGGAGGCCTTATATAATTCTTGCTGTAGTTAATGAAGTTATTATTTGTTGATACTTATTACAGAGCACTATGCCATCCCCCCAACTCCCTTTTTAGGAGCATTTGTTATACAATGTACACAGGAAGAAATAAACTTTCATATATAGTTTTGTAATAGATGTTGCTTACCTGTTTTTGGTCTGTCTGGTCATGAGGATCTTTATCATGAAGGATTCACCTTGTCCAGCAGCATTCATGTTGCCATTCTCTAAGGCATTTTTTTTTTTTAAACTTGATACTTAATGAAAATGACAAAAGAAGTTATTGAGAGTGACTGAATACACCTCAGTAAGGAGAATTGTATCATTTACTGTATACGCAACAAAAGCTAAAGACTTGATTCTTGCCCTGGCTGGTGTGGCTCTGTTGGTAGTGCATCCTCCCATGCACAAAAGGTGGTGGGTTCCATTTCTGGTCAGTACATGTACCTAGATTTCAGGTTCAATCCCCAGTCAGGGTACATGCAGGAGGCAACTGATTGATCTTTTTCTTTCACAGTGATGTTTCTCTCTTTCTCTCCCCTCCTCTCTAAGATCAATTAAAATTTTTTTAAAAAGACTTGACTCTTCTTTACTTAAGGAAACTGGTAATAACTCCTAACCAGTGTGTCTATAAACAAATTATTTGGTCCAGACTGCATTTTTCTGTGTCCTGCTCCTTTCTTATTTGGAAAGCCTACGTTTGGCTTCAGGAGCCAGATTTCTTAGTTTTTATGTACTTGTTCAGAGTGTAGTCCCTTAACTGCCAGGACCTTATTCTGTGTTTCTATGGCAGCTTCATTTTTCTGTAATCTGCTTTGCAAATTACTGGTCTAGGCTGTGGACTGTTACAGTGTTGTTCTTTCTAACCCAGGACACACTTCATGCTCATTATTTTGTGCCATTTATATGTGACTTCTGTTGATTAAAAAATGCTAATAAAGTATGCAAATAATTTATCTGTGTACCTGCCAATGGCTGCCTGTTGTAATCAGAATAATATCTAAGCTCTGTATTATGGCATAGGTGTCCCTAGTGATATGATGTCTTACCTACCACTTTGACCTCATTTGAAGACCACTCTTACCCTTCCTTCTAACCCTTCAACATACTAAGCCATTTCTGCCTTAAGAGCTTTATACTAGCCATTTGGGATATTTGAGCTGAAATTTAAATGATGAAAAATTGCCAGCTTGAACTCTTCTTCCACATTGTTTTGTAGCCAGTGCTTTTTCATCATTCAGATCTCAGCTCAAATATCCCTTCCTTAAAGAGAGCTTCTCAGACCACCCATCTAAGGCAGACTTTCTCCCCTAGCTCCCTTCTTACTCTCGCCCACTATTCTTATTTTCTTCATTGTTATGCTATCTCCACTATCTAAAATTATTTTGTTTACTCAATTTACATTCTACAGTGTAAACTCTGTGAGGGCAGGGTCTTTATCTGGTTGACCATTGTGTCCCCAGAGGCTAAAAAATGTCTAGTACATAGTAGGTACTCAATAAATAGTAGTTGAATGCATGCATGAATGATAAATTTGTAATATAAACTGAGCAATTTGTTTCTTCTTTTCTCATTGTATTGAGAAACAGTGTAACAACATGATAGTCAACTGGGTAGAAGGGAATTCACGTATAATCCCAGTATTTAAAGAGTTATAATTTTATAATTTTTATATATTTGTGTGTGCTTTTCATAGTTGTGCTCTATTTAAATTAAAAAAAAATTTTTTTTATATTTTGCTTTTGTTCAGTTAACATTGTCAAACATTTTCCCGAGTCCTAGCAACTCCAATTATTTTAATGGCTACATAATAATCACATTGAGTTGATATTCCATCATTTACTTAACTTTTCCCTTAATATGTTAAATAATTTGTTGCTTTTTGCTACTATAGATAATACTGCAATGAATAGCTTAATATGAATGTAGATAGCATTTTTATTCCATTGAATAGAATAGACTAAATTAAAGGCTATGAAGTTGTTTAGATATTTTCTGACATTTTAAATATTTATATCCTATAAATTGTAAAGAAATGTATATTAATATCTTTGGGGTTTACTCTAAAATACTTTTAATAATTAGTATCAAAATGGTATGATATGGACATTTAAGGTGTGGATTAAATTTTTTTTAAGCTTCAGTTTGTTTTATTGTTTTTGTAAATGAATTTTGTAAGTGTCTTGGGTCATAACCAGATTACTTTAGACTTTACAGCAGTCTGAGTACAGAGCTGTGTGAATTCTATGAATAAATAAATTGTTCCTTAATTTAAATTATTATTTTCAGTAAATAAGGAAATCTTGAAAATATAAAAGCTAAAGTTGGGATAAAGAGTTCCATGAGTTATATAATGGAGTAGATATTTGGGATTATAAAATTACAGAGGGGAGAAATCTCAACTTTTCATGATCAGTTTTAATAATATTTGCAATTTGTTTCACCTTTTTCCTCCCTCAAAGCCAGAAGACATTTGTAGGGAGAAATGATTTGAGTGCCTTTGAGAACCAATTTGGATATGTCCATTAAAAGTATTCTTTAATTCCCCTCATTTCTGTATACGGAGAGAAGGTTACCTATTTATAGAGGTTATACAAATAAAATATTCTCTTGAGAAGTTTCTCTTTGGATCTTTTTTGAACTTTTCGAATTATTTGAAGTCAAATGTAAGTATTGCTTTTGTAGGTATAGAACAAGCGTAACACCTTTTGCATAGATTTTTAAGTTCTGGGCTTTTAAACAGATTCTGTTTTCTTAAGACATTTATATTCCCTTAACTGCCTTCTAGGGGGGCAATGTATGTCATCCCATGGATGACATGATAAAATAACTATAGATTTTTAAAAATCTTTTTGATGTTAAGCATTTTACTACATTTAGAGGTGGCTGCTTCACTTTTCCAAAACAAAGAGCCTTTGCTTTTCTCTGTCAGCTAAAAATTCTTATTAGTGCCCTGGCCAGTTTGGCTCAGCAGTTAGAGCGTCAGCCTGAGGACCAAAGAGTCTCGGGTTCGATTCCGGTCAAGGGCACATACTTCTGTTGTAGTTTGGTCCCCAGCCCTGGTTGGGGTTGTGCGGGAGGCAGCCAATTGATACGTCTCTCTCACGTTGATGTTTCTCTCTCTCTCTCTCTCTCTCTCTCTCTCTCTCTCCTCCCTCCCACTCTCTTTGAAAAGGAAAAATATTCTCAGGTGAGGATTTTTAAAAAATTCTTATTAGCATAAACTGTATATTATTTTTCCTTTTTTAAATTTAAGTAACACATTCCTAGCCTACCTTTCTCATGTCTTCTACATTTTTTATTTATTCTAATAATAATTTTACCTCATAACAGGAAATTCATTTTATCAAACAAATATTTATTGGGTACCTATTATATGGAAACTACTTTCCTAGGTACTAGGTATACAGTATTGAACAGACAAAAATCTCTGCCCTCATGGAACTTACATCTAGTAGACAAGATAAATACTTGTCGGTTAGAGAGTGATTAAGTGCTAAGAATAAACAACAAATTAGGGAGGATGGTATATAAAATATGGGGAATATTGATGGGATGATCAGGGAGGGTTCACTGAGAGGAAATTTTTGAGAAAAAACCCAAAAGAAAAGTAAGGAGATGAGTCATGTAGCTATATTGGGAAGAGCATTCCAGGCCTGGCGAACAGTAATACCAGTAAGAAGAAGGTATGTGTAGGGGGATTGGGTCACAGAGCTATATAGGGGATAGAAGATATTGGAGAAATAATGGAGAGCAAGATCATGTAACAAATGTTTATTGGAATTGTTTTTCTTTATTCTGTAATTTTCCTGAGCATTATATTTCTGTTCTTTCTAGCTCTGTACAGAATTTCCTGCTTTTTAAAAATGAATTTAATGAGCAGTTAAAATTTTTGCCATTTTTACCCTTTTGGACTGATAACACGCAAAAATTTATGCTTGTAGAAAAAAAACACATGGTCTTATTTTTTCTACTTGCCATCTAATTTCATGTTTTAAAATTTAGTATCATGGCTTCTTGGTCTGCAGATCTTCATCACTATCACAGTAAATGTGGTTAGCAATCCAGTTGCCTAGTGCTGCTTTATATTATTATTCTTGTCATTTTATTATTTTTTTTCCTTTATTGACTTTAGAGAGAGAGGAGGTAAGAGGGGGAGAGAGAGAGAGAGAAACATCGATGAGAGAGGACATCAATTGGCCGCCTCCTGCATGCCCCACACTGGGGATCAGGCCCACAACCTGGGCATGTGCCCTGACCAGGAATTGAACTGGCGACCTCTTGGCACGTGGGTCGACGCTCAACCACAGGGCCACACCGGCTGGACTATTCTTGTCATTTTATAATTTGCTTGCATAATTTTAAATTTGCACCATTTTAAACAAATAATTTTATTAGCATCTTTTAAAAAATAAATACAATTAAAGAAAAACTAACCTTGAGAATTATGACTTAGGTTTTCTTAGAGACGTTTATTTACTCTTCCTTCTGTTTAGCCAAAGTAAATTATTTGCTTTCTTTGAAATGACTAGGACTCCAGCAAATAAGTTAAACCGAATTGAAGGATGTCAGAGGACATTTAACTCGAACTGATTTTAATGAATTGAAGAGTTAGAATTTATAGTATGTTAGAATGGACATTTGAAGTAAAAAGATTTTGTTTAGTTCCCCAATGAATAGTTGTGTGGCTTTTACTGAACTTCAGTTTCCTTGTCTATAAATGGGAATCGAATTGCCTACCTCAGAGGCTCACTATCACACATTGTTTCGGGAATGAAATAATATTATAGGAACACTTTCAAAAACACTATTTAGTGCCATTCACTGTAAGTAGTAGTATTTTCTATTCTCTTAGGATACCTGTGCTTATCTTTTAAAATTTTGTTGTATTAATATTCAATGGCTTTGTTATGTCTGGATAATTTTCACAGTTGATAATTTTTTGGACTTATGGTCCCTTTTATAGATCTTCTGTGAAATTACTTCTACAGTGTAAATGGACAAGTCTTGGTTGTCACCCAGCAGTGCCATGGCGAATTTACTCTGTTGCAGTGGCTTCTGGCATTTACCTCACTAAGATTTTATTTGCCCTCACTTTGAAGACAACTGTTAGCAATGGAATATATTGGTTGGAACTTTTTAGTCTCATTAAACCTGTATTATAAGGGCACCCAGAAGCTGCAGTGTGATGCTATCTTACCAACATGCTTTGGTCTGTCTAGGAAATAAAAATTTGATTTAGAGAACCTTCAGTTAAATTTTTCTGAAGCATTAAGTAAATGAGAAATCATTATACCACCACATTGGCCAACCAGCCCAGGGCAACATGAAGGTTTAAAACCTCCAGAAGTGCATTTTGTGCTGGGTATGGGATACACAGGGCATCCATAATAACTTTTGTTTTAAGTTTTCAAAATTTGAAAGAATCCGAATAGAACCATGGTTCCCAAACTTTGCTGCACATTAGTTACGCTTTTAAAAACCCCAGTGCCCAGCCGTGGCCGATTTGGCTCAATGGTTTGAGCGTCGGCCCAGGGACCAGAGTCTTGGGTTTGATTCTGGCCAAGAGCATGTACCTGGGTTGCGGTTCGTCCCCGGCCCTGGTCAGGGTGGTGCGGGAGGCAACCAGTTGATGTGTCTCTCTCACATCGGTGTTTCTCTTTCTCTCTCTCTCTTTTCCTCTCTCCCTCCCTCCCAGTCTATCTGAAGGTAAATGGAAAAATATCCTTAGGTGAGGATTATAAATAAATAAATAAAAATCCCAGTGTCCAGATTATACCTCAGAATAATTAAAATCAGAATGTCTAGTGTGAGAGCCGAACATTAGTAGTTCTTAAAGATCCCCAACTGATACCAATGTTGGGATCCAAAATTTGGGAATATGTGGCTCTGGCCTCCATTTCTTTACTACCTGTTACTGTTTCACATTCTTTAGCACTATTAGTGAGAGAATTATAATCTTATCATGAAAAACATTATAAAGTAATATGTGATGTCCCTCAAGCAGATTTGTGGTCTACATTTTTTAAAGAGTATAAAATGTTGTACATACTCTATTGTTTTGAACTTTGACTTTCATTACTGGCCCATGGTAGATATATTCATGTTATTTTTTTCCCATTTCTTACAGATATTTCCTCAACTACTTTAAATAAAATCATGACTTTGTGACTTAAGACAAAAAGAATAAAATGTCTACAAGTATTAACGAGTTAGAATGGTCATTCCTTTGTTTTGATTACAGTGGCCATTTTCAGAATAAAGGACCAAAACACAATTTGTTTCTCCAAATCCATTTTTATTTTTTCTCCAGCTTAGTAAGGAACTGTTATAAGATTGCCTAAACTTATGAATTAGTATGAATCTGAAGGAGAAGGCTGTTTAATTATATCAGAGCTGCATTAATATTTACTAATATACAAGATTGATATGTGAGACAAAAACCATACCTATAGCATTATGAACCATTATATCATAAGTGAATGAGCATATTTCCAATATTGTGATTTACTAAGCCTCAATGTAATCTAACAAAAAATAGAATTTTAAGTGTACAAAGGTGAATTCCTAAGTAGCTTGATTCCTTTTGTTGACAAAAGCTAAAGTTGTGGGTGTATATCCTTGAACATTTGCCTAAGGCTTTATAAATAAGTTCAGATGGTCACACTATTATCTTAAAACAATAGAAATCCTATTTTGATTTATGAAAAAATATTTGTTTCATAGTCTGTGTCAAATATGTGTGTGAAAAAATGCAGAACATAAATTGATGCTCTGTGATTTTTTGTTGTCATTTAAAATGCAAGAATATTATCCTATTGTCTCCAGTGCCGTCAGTACTGTAAATTATGGAAATTTCTGCAGTGCAAATATTTGACTTAATTTATAACATTCAGTTGTCCAGTTTTTGTTTTGGATCTTTTGTTTTTTTTTTGTTTTGCATTTTTATTTTGTTTTGTTTTCAGCCATCATTTTGTCTTATCATCTTCAATTCTAGAGCAACCTGACAACAATAATGATACTACTGAATTGGGCATCCTTGTCATTCCTGAAATTAGTGTCACAAATGTGGCCGGAGAGAGAACCGGGAATGGGGAAAAAGGCAGAACACTAGGAGAGATTGATGCTCAGCATATACAGGGCGTGCAGGAAACACACCCTGTTTCAGATCCTAGAACTGAAAGCAAAGGCTTGCCAGAGATCAGGAGGCAAAAATCTGTAAGAAAAATGATGGAGGATGGAATAAACTCACCTGGCAGAGTGCAGTTTTAGCACAGCACTTTATAGCTGCACTCCAAGGTATCTCATGGAAAAGGGCCACTGCTGCATGTTTTAAGCAACAGTCACACAGTCACAAAAATTTTGCATGTCATCTAATAATCAAAATGCATGAATTATGCACCATAATTTCTCTTAATGACTCTTAATTCTCTTTGGAATGGTCATACCTATATTGTCTCTTGAGTAAATTGTTACAAAAATGGAGGCAGAAACTTGCTTCCAAAATAATTGCTTATCTTTTGAGATCAGAAGTTCTTTCGTCTTTGATATGAAGGATAATGTATATAAAACTTTTAAGTTTGAGCTTGTGATAATAGTCTATTTTTATCTTTATAAAATAATCTAGACTATAGCATACAACCTTAAAATATTTCTGAAAATATTTTTTAAAGTTTCTTGGTAAGAGCTTTGATTTTTTACTGCTTTGTTACTAGAGGAGAGCTTGCCCCTAATTTCATTGTGTGGTATTTTTCCTAATTGTTTCTGATCTTTTGCATGGTCAGTAAGAAATCTCTTTCTGAAAACACGGTGGGGCGTGGTTTATGGCATGCTTTTTGTTTAATATGCTCTAAATTACTGTTATTTAATTACAATGGACTGTTTTTAGCATTTTTATAGAATGATTTGATTTATTCTTTGATTTTGGTCTATAATCTGTTGCTTTATCTAATTATGCTAAAGTTTAATTTATTTAAAGTATAATTTGGTATTAATCATGAAAAAAGAATTACTAAAAATACTTAATGTTAATTAATCTTTGTTATTTCTTTGTTTAGGAAATACAGAATTAACAGATCAAGAAGAACTGATGGACATATCTGAAGTTGACGAGGGATTTTATTCCAGGGCTGCATCTAGTACCAGCCAGTCAGGCTTATCAAACAATAGTCACAATTCTGGTAACAAGACAAGTGTAGGAAAGACTCAGAGACGTTCAGGAGGAAGCAAAACTGGAGGAAAAGAGAAAGAAACTACGGGGGAGTCTTGTAAAGATCACTTTGCTCGAAAACAAACTCAGAGAGCTCAAAGTGAGAATCTTGAGCTTCTCTCTTTGAAGAGACTTACGTTAACAACCAGCCAGTCCCTGCCTAAACCTAATAGCCATGGTTTGGCTAAGACTGCTGCGACTGTATTTAGTAAATCTTTTGAACAAGTCAGTGGTGTGACAGTCCCACATAACCCATCATCTGTTGTTGGCTGTGGGACTGGGACAGATGCCAATAGGTTTTCCGCTTGTAGTCTCCAAGAGGAAAAACTTATTTACGTTTCTGAAAGGACTGAACTTCCAGTGAAGCATCAATCCGGTCAGCAGAGGCCTCCTAGTATTAGCATTACTTTGTCCACAGATTAATATGTAAGAGTTTTCTCATGTGACCAGTGAATCTGGAAATAAGGCTTTGCTTTTTTTGAAAGTGCCCAGGGTCTTTCATCCTTGTTCCTGACAGAGCCCCAGTGTCTCAGATTCTGAAGGCTTTATGAAGGGAACAATGTCTAGGTTGCAGTAAGTTAAAATATGGTTTTGTTATTTCTTGGTTGTGTGTGTGTATTTCTTTGTTGCTCTAAGATTGTCAGTGTGACAATATATATTTTGTCAAGTTGTCTGATCAGACTGGTTATATCTCATGTGAAGTCATGAGTTGTTTTTTCCCCCTAATAACTCCTGTTTTGGTAGATGTAAGTTTGGCCTTCAAAATTAAAGGAAATCTCCATGTACGGGAACTGTTTTTTTAAAGGATGAGGCAGAGGTACAACTCCAGGAATTCTACAGCTGACTGTTCAGCAAGACAGTTTTGAAAAATGGGCATGTTAAAAAACCAAAAATGATGTGAAAAGTGCCTGATAAGAATGTTTGTAACCAGACCATCTTTAAAATTAGTAGAACAATTTATATAAAGCATTGGAAAGTGCTTGGTAGCTTAGTACCTATACTATTATATGATTCCAGGGGATGGGCAAAGGAATTTCTGTTGCTGTCTTTGGAACATTTTTATGTCAAAAACTAAGTTGCTAGTAGATGTATTGTTTTGAAGTGTTTGATTTGGATTGAGCAGGTGAAAATCCCTTTTAATTTCTAAGATGTAATAGACTATAAGGCTGACTTACCCTGTTGATTGACTTCAGAAATCCTAGTGGGTCTGGATTCCTGTAATTCAAAGCACACATCATTGAAGACTTTTGGGAAATCGTAAATCTTGCAACACAGCTCTCAAGATGCCAGTATCAACCATATTGTTTGTCTGCAAATGAAGGATATTAGGTAAATTTTTAATCAATAAAATGTCATGAGCCCTGGCCAGTTTGGCTCAGCGGTTAGAGCGTCGGCCTGCGGTCCAGAGAGACCCGGGTTCGGTTCCCACTGAAGGCACGTACCTTGGTTGCAGTTTGTCCCCGGCCCTGGTTGGTCGTGCAGGTGGCAGCCACTCGATGTGTCCCTTTCACATTGATGTTTCTCTCTCTCTCTTTCTCTTCCTCTCTCTCCCTTCCACTCTATCTGAACAAAAAAATAGAAAAATGTCCTCGGGTGAATATAAAAAAAAAGTCATGAAAAAATAAAGATAGTGAAATATGGACAAAGGACATTTACATATTAACTCACAGAGGGTCATTTATGTTTGTGTTCTTAAATTTAAAATTATTAAATATGAAAAAAATGTGTTTTTTATTTTGTGAACAGGCCTATTTTCAGTGTTTTTTTATGATAGAAAGAATAATCAATGTAGTTACCTCACACAAAAAAATTAAAATATAAAAGGCAATATGACAGAAGCTAAGCAAACTTGTATGTGGCCATAGAGAACTAAGTTTGGTATTTGCTAGTGATGGTCATTCCAGCTATTGAGGTTGCCTGTAAATCAAGAATATTTAAGTAATAACTCACAGTAAGAGAGAGAGAGCAAGACTGAGGATGAGGGTAAGCTGACTGGGAAAGAGGACCTAGGGAGCTGTCCACCTGGTCTCTTTCACTGTTAGTATACAGTGGTTCCTTATTCACGGTCCCTAGCTGTGATCACACAGAGAAAATGCTTGGTTTCTTCTTATACCCTGCTGATGCAGAGCTCAGATATATGAAAAATGTGTGTTGAGTGCTAACACATTTACAATATAAATGCAGTTCTGACCGTAACTGCCTTGGCTCTCATTTTAAATCTGACTATTCAAAAGGCATGAACTCATTTTCACTCATTAACCCTGAATACAATATATATTTTTTAACATAAGTAAATTTGATTGTTATAGTCCAGTAATAGTCATGGAATAAGATCTATTGGCATAAATTGTAAGTTAAAAAAAGAAAAAAAGTAAGGCAACCAGGTAGTGAGAGTCAATATAGTATTAATTTAATAGGAATCCTGTGTATACTTTAAAATGTCTGTGAATTTTCGGTTGTCTTTTTGTGATAATTTGACAAAGAATTTCCCCTAGGCAGAGCTACTAACAGTGTTAATAGTTTTAAGAACTAATTTAAAATATCAACATTTTAAGCAAGTTAAAGTGCTTAGAAAATATTGTAGAATAAGTTTGTGGAGACATTAACTGGCACAAATGAGAGAGGAGATTTTAATGTTCAACTGCTATCATGGAAACTAATTGGGTATTATTCTAGATCATTGACATCACCTGGCATCTTGTTAAAAATGCAAAATTTCACAGTCATCCCAGATATACTGAATCATAATTTGCATTTTAGCAAGATCCTGAAGTGATTTTTATGTACAGTAAATTTTGAGAAGAGAATATCAAAGTGCAAACAAATCACTTATCTAATATTTAGAATTCTCAGTGGCCTCACAACACTAGATCAAATATGTTAGGGACTAGTTCATTATAATCTTTATTGTTTTAATGGAAAATTAATTTTTTAATAGTGTCAATGACACTTGACTTTTTAAGTCCTCCAATTCTAAATTTTTAATGATTCTCATTTATTTTATGATAAAAATATAACATTTTATATTTTTCTTGTTAACCATAAGTGGAATCAGAGCTGTACATAGCTATAATTTTAAGTATCAAAGGAATACCACACCTTTATACAATGCACAACAAATCTGCACATGTATATTCTTTAAATTTTTTTCTTTATTGATTTTTTAGAGAGAGAGGAAGGGAAAGGGAGAGAGAGATAGAAACATTGATGAGAGAGAACACTGATTGGCCGCCTCCTGCATACCCTACAAAGGGGATTTGGCCCTCTACCTGGTCATGTGCCTTGAGTGGGAATCGAACTGTATCCTCTTGGTGCATGAGTCAATGCTCAATCACTGAGCCACACCGGCCAGGCTGCACATGTATATTCTTTTAAAAACTCTGAAGGCTTACGCAGTGGAGTTACTCTGAATTTTTGCTGCAAGTAATTTCCACCAGTTAATTTTCTGGAGTATGGGATTATATATTAACAGTAAAATTTTTTTATAGTTGTACCTTTCATACTATTTCAAAAAAGATTATACACTTGAAAATTTTTATAGGTATTATAAATACTGGCTAATGCTAACTATAATAACAATTGTAATTATCTCTATCCTCTTCTCACTCACCTTTCCAAATTTGAAAGTTGGGGTGGCTTTTGTAGGTCATTTTTTCATTAAGATGCTGATGTGAGCATTTGGTCACAGACTTCCTACATGTCCAGAATAATACTTTTTGTTATCGTGAGAAGGATTATGCACAATATTGGGGCCTTGCACCCCAGTGCTTAGATGATCTGACATTGTAGCTCCATTCCACATTTTATTTTTTTTTAATATGTTTTTATTGATTTTTTTTAGAGAGAGGAAGGGAGAGATAGGTAGAAACATTGAAATGAGAGAAAAACATCAGTCGGCTGCTCCTGCATGCCCCCTACCAGGGATTGAGCCTGAAACCCGGGCACCTCTGAGTCCATGGGATAATGCTCAATTCACTGAGCCATACCAGCCGGGCTCCATTCCACATTTTAAACCTCTCATTCTTCAAATACCCAAATACCTGTGGTCTTCTAGTGAAACTGGTTCCCAGCATTTGCCTTTTGGAATCCAAGTGGGGAGAGAAATGAAGACTTTTCAAAGGAAACAAAGTGGACTTTTCCTAGAGGACCCAGAGCAACAGAGAGAGCACCTAGAATCCCTTGTACAGCACCACTGAACTTTTTAAAGACCTTCTGTAGACTTGGAGAGTAGAATTTCTTCAGTCCTGAAAAGATGACGAAAGTTCATTTTGAAAAAGCAATATTTTATTGTCCTTTTCAATTATAATATAACTGCTTTGCAAACATTACTCATTAAAAAAACAAAAAGTTGAATTAAAGGGAAATATATTTTTTAAACCAAAATAGATAAAAAGAATCCCAGTTTTAAAGGATTTTGCTTGTTTGGGAAGAATAAAATTAAAGTGTTAAATTATAAAGAAAAAAATGTACTCTGAGACAATTTAAAATAAATATTTAAAATAGGCTGTTAAGATTTGAGTCTATAGGCACAGTAAATCTATACTTTATTAAAGGAAAGCACTTCAAGCAAATATATATGTTAAATAATATAATTGAAAAGATATTTTTTTAAAAACCATTTAAAAAGAAGGAATAATTTGATGGGCACTTAAACTAAGCATAGAAATTAATGTATAATAGTGTTTTCCCAATCTTTGGATGAAAAATAAAAACCCTCTAGTTCTTTAATTAGCATGAATTTATACTTTTAGATTTGTTGCTTAGTAAAATTATACTCAATACATTGAGTTATTCACATTTATGTTTAATATTGTTAGATTCTTCATTAGAGAACATAAATATGTTGTCTTCTATACCTTGTAACTTGCGCATATCTAGAGAGACTAGCAGTGAACTTCTGGAAGATGTTTTGGTGGTGTTGTTTTTTTTATAGTAGAGGACTAGAGTTACCTACCTGTGTCTTGTTATAAAGTTTCTATTAGTAAACTCAAGATTCTATTCCACATATTATTGCTTTCTCTTAAGTGGAGTTTATTGTGTACCTGTTCTAGTTACTGCTAATCATGTAATGATACTAATTTTTTTCATAGTAAGTATTCCTGTTTCTAATTGTATTCCCAAAGTTTACATTCCTAAAGAATAAACTATGACTTCAGATATTTTTATGTGTTCTCGACCTTTTTAACACTATGAAATAAATGGGAGTTTTAGTTTTTTGAAGTTTTGTATATTTGTGCAAATGATCTCCAGGTGCAATTCTTTATACAGCAGTGTTGACTCCTTCATTAAAATAAAAATTGAAACAAAATATTTTTTCCAGATCATTTACTTATTAAAAGAATCATCATAAAATTTTGTGAAAATCCTGATGTATGAGAAGAAAACAAAGGAGGAAAACTTAGGTTAGCTAAGCCAGTGAGAGAGAGCTTTTGGGAGTAAGTCATAGGGCAATGGCATCTCATTCCTTGCTTTATGTTTTACATGGTTGAGGGATGAGAAAGTGACAGGTCTATTAGTGTCCATCCAAAAAAAGGGAAGCTCCATGGTCATGTACTGTTGGCTGATTATTTGTCATACCAAAAGCACAGGCATATTTAGATAATTCTTTGTCCTTTTATTTTTAATATGAGTCTTTATCTCTTGAGTGCAGATTATATACCCAAAGTATCTAGCGTAGGACTTTGTGCATGGTAAGTATTGAGATATTTAATGAGTGAGTGAGTTAGGTTGGTGTTAGGTTTTGGAAAGAATCAAGGATAAGGTCTCCAATATATTATAATAAAATTTTAGAATTTCATTTATTGCCTCTGGGAAATCTCTGTGGCATTACTTGTATTGCATTACTGTGTGCTTAGAAACAGGACCCTCTTAGAAACTGGAAATAAAAATCCTGGTGTGTAGTTGATTATATATTTGGATAATTCCATTTCATCTAAAAAACTAAGTAATTTATGAAACATTTTCTGAACTACTATTGGAGGAGTATGTAATTATAGAGAACCAGAACAACCAGAGAGTGATTTCGTAAGCAGTGTGTTAGCCTTACGGAATACACACTCTTCTAGTGACTTTACTAATCCCAATAAATTGTCAACTAACCTAATAAAATCTGACTTTGGTAATACCAACATCATTATTTTATTATTATTAAGGAAATTTTGCAAACAATTCAAGTCATTTGGTAATTTTCCGTGCATTGTTATTGTGGTGGTGGTGATACTTGTAATTAAAATTATGATCTCATTTAATCTTCAAAACTATAAACTAATCTCACTATAAAGTGAGTATAATCCCCATTTACAAAAGAGGAAACTGAAGCTCTCAATAGAGCAAGTGACTTGCCCAAGGTCCCCAGCTGCTGGGTGGCAAAGCTAGGACTTAAACACAAGACTTATGACTTACTTTTCTTCACGTCACTTGGTAAAACTAAGTAAATACTACAAAATGGACATATATTTGAAATTCACCCCATTTATCTTATAAGTGATAGAGTTAAGTTTTAATTTAAAAATAAATGTTTTTCAAAAATAAATTATGGTATCTTTTATAGAATTTTAGAGAATTGTGTTTCAGTGGTACAGTGAATGCAGTTATTCTGATATTAAAAACATGGTAAAATACCAGTTAAGATTTTATTTATGCTTTATCTTCTCAGATAAAGATGAAAAGGATTGATATCAGTATTGGTATAGGTGTGGGGAAATCACCAGTCTCCAGCCATTAGCAGGACTGTAAATTGGTATGACTAAATTGGTGAGCAATTCAGCAGGATCTATCCACATACTTTCTGACCTAGCAATTTTACTCCTCTATGCTTACTCCCCTCTATATATTTTACAGAAATTTTAGCACAAATGTATAAAGGTATTCATTGCAGCATTGCGTATAGTAGCAAAAAATAATCTAAATGACCATTAATAGAGAACTAGATAAAATATGGTACATGCGTATAGTGGAATATAATGTAGCCATTAAAAACAACATAAAGCTGCCCTGGCCAGTTTGGCTCAGCGGTTAGAGTGTTGACCAACATACCAATGAGTCCCGGGTTTGATTCACGTTCCTTGATTGTGATTAGTCCCTGGTTCTGGATGGGGTCGTGTGGAATGGAGTCAATCTGTCCCTCTCACGTCGCTGTTTCTCTCTCCCTCCATCCCACTCTGTATGATGATAAATAGAAAAATATATCCATGGGTGAGGATTTAAAAAAACACATAAAACAACACAGATTTGTTTGTGATTATTCAAAAAGATTATATATTTCCTGAAAAACATATTATAGAACAAGATATAGAAAGACCACGATCCCATTTTTCTAAGAAGTATGTGGAACATTTAATATGGGTATGTATGTATTTCTCTTAAGTATGATCTAAAGACAGCCTGAATTAGGAAAAAACTGTTGCTTTTAAAAATAGGTTTCTGGGCCTTGTGCTAGTCTCCCTGAATCAGAAAGCATCACTTTGAGTAAAGCATGGCAGCCTGTATTTCTAATGAGTTCTTAGTTGATTCTTACACAAACTTAATTTTTTTTTTTTTGGTACGTGCCCCTAGTGGGAACCGAACCCGGGACTCTCTGGTCCGCAGGCCGATGCTCCAACGGCTAAGCCAAACTGGCCAGGGTGATTCTTGCAGAAACAACATTTAGCTTAGTAGGTGACAACAATGAATCTTTGTGTCTCTGGTGATGGTTTGTAGTTACAAAGGATTACACCTCCTTTTTAAATTATGGAAATATAATTGGCATGTAATCATATTATTTTCAGGTGTACAACATAATGATTCAATATTTGTATATACTGTGAAATGATCACCACAATAAGTCTAGTTAACATGTGTTACCATACAGAATTTAAAAGTTTTTCTTTTTCTTGTGATGAGAACTTTGAAGATTACATCTCCATGACATATTTATTTTATAACTAGAAGTCTACCTTTTGACCCTCTTACCCATTTTGGCCACCCCCCCACTGCTCTGCTTCTGACTTATTTTACTTAATATAATGCCCTCAAGGTCCATCCATGTTGCCACAAATGACAAGATTTTCTTCTTTTTTAAGCCTGAATAATATGCCATTGTATATATACCACATTTTCTTTATTCGTTCACTCTGGTTGTTTCCAGAAGGACAAATTTTTTGAAGAGATCTTGTGTTCTAAATGTGGCCTCCCTGAGATAAAGGATGTTAACAGTATGTTAACATTGATTAACATCAGTAACATAGACCTGTTAGTGAAAGGTGAATTGGCCTGACATAGAAAAATGATCTGTGATATAGTACTCACTGATTAAATGAGCAGCCCTTTAAAAAAGACTTTGTTATTGTTGAACTCTCCCAAATATCATCAGATAATCTGTTAATAAAGTAAAACTGCAGTAAAGGAGTGTACCACTTTGGTACACTTAGCTGTGTCTCAGAACCAGAAAACTGGATATTTGTAGAGCTTTGGGATGTGTGCTGAAATACTTTAAGACATCTGTAAATAAAAGGAACTGTTTGGATTTGGCAAAGTTAATGAAATGGTTTAGGATTGGTGAAAACAGCAAGCATGGGTCTTGATAAACTTTAATTAGCTGGCAGTTTGCCCTGATAAGCAGATTATTGTCTCCATCCTATAGGAATTTCCTTATGCAAACAAAAGAATTAGAGATTTTTTTTCTGTTTGTTTTATTTTGTTTACAGTCTTATCTTTCCTGGGCAAAGTTTTCCTGGAATAAACAACTATGCGGTACTGACATAGGCGGGATACAGTTTTATCTAAGCCAGTGGTTCTCAACCTTCCTAATGCCGCGACCCTTTAACCCCCAATCATAAAGTTATTTTTGTTGCTACTTCATAACTGTAATTTTGCTACTGTTATGTCTTAGGCGACCCCTGTAAAAAGGTCATTCGACCCCCAGGTTGAGAACCGCTGAAAGCCATACTGACATTGATGGTTTCAGCTCTGTTTATCGCTTCCTATTCAAAGATTGTAAGTCAGTATCACAAATACAGCATACTGGTATGTCTTCTGTGACTTCTCAGGGTTCCACTGATGATCTCAAAGATTTTTTTTCTGAAACTCCTTGACCCCTGCCACACTTGGCTCACACTTGTTAAGTGCTCTAATACAATCCTCATCACATTGTACTGTGATTATCTTTTCACATGTTTGTCTCCCTCACTGGACCATTGCACTGTGGAAGTTTTAGTATGATACCCAACACACGATAGTGAATAACGATTTGTTCTACTAGATAAACAAAATCCAATCCAGGAAATGGGTGGCGGCATAGAAGAAACTGAGTAGCTTCTTTCCCTTTCGAGAGATGTCTGTAAAACTCCTTAGATTCTCTAACGTACGTCTGCGTGGAATTTGACTACTTGGTTCTTTAAAGTGTATAAATTATATCCTTTTTTTTTTCTTTTTTACTTAGAGTAATGAATAGCATGAAAATCTTCTGGGCTAATGTTTTACATTCATTTATTTTCTTTCATATATTTTTTGGTATACCTGTGGTACACATTAGTGATATGTAGACTTCTCAGAAAATAAAGTAGGAAAGACCTAACTTCATGGAAGCTACAGGTATATTTAACTTTTGTATCCCAAGTCCACTACAACCTAATGAAGGCCTGTGGTGCCTGTATCTTAAAACTGTTATTGTCTTCATTTAGCCAGGATTCTTCTACTAACGTCTTGCCCTTGTGCTTTATAATTTTTACTAACGTTTTCTACAAATCTCTTAATATGTCACCCTCTAGAACAACACATCACCACTACTTCTATTCTAAATCTACTCCGATGTAGAATTTGTTTCAATATTCATTTACATTCTCCAAGTTGAATTTATTGAGGCAAGATATGTTTGAAAGAGAGAAAACAAGCAAGCAAACAAATCTATGAACTATACGTATAGAGGATAGAATATTTTATTTCCAGTTCACTTAGGAGTTAAAAATTGAGTCTGGTTATACAAGCTGTATGACACAGTATGCTGGTACTAGCTAGAAATGGACTGTGGTACTACAGTGCCACTCAACAATGGTTGTGGAGGACAGTAAGGAAAGGAACTCTACAGTGACAACAAATCTGAGCAGTGTTTCTTGTTGCCTGCTCTGTGCAGAAGGTGAGGATCCCAAGGTACAAATCAAATGACCGGATTGGCCAGGTGGTGGAGTACATGGACATAATGAGCTTGGAAGATGAATGAAAAAAATTTGGGAGCTAAATGTATAAACTCAGATTGTAAGAATAGTTGTTTCCCACGTGAAAAATCCCCATTGTGATTCTAAGGATGGTAGTAGATTTCTTTCTGACATTCCAATCCCTGTTCAATCAGCTTATGAGAAAAGTGGCTATATTAGAAGGATCGGGGCTGCAGAGGCCTTCTTTTCATCAAGGGCACCCTGATTACTGCCACTGCCAGCAGGAGTGACCTACCCTCAGACAGCATGCCCTACGGTAGCCAGATAGTTGCTTAGTGGAAGATTTATTATATCAAATCTCTTTTCTCATGGAGAGGCAGCTATTTGTCCTCATAGAATAGACAGTTACTGTGAGTCTGGGTTTAGAGTTGCTTTCCCTGTACGCCGTGCTATGTGCAACATTAACCTACTTACCATCAGTTTTCTTCAAAACAGTGCATCTAAGGAACCTACTCTATATTGTAAGAAGTAAGATAGAGGGGGAATTCCACTTCCAGTAATGGCAGACTAGATAAATTTCCATGGACAACTTGATAATCTGAACAGATATTTATCTATCTATCTATCTATCTATCTATCTATCTATCTATCTATCTATCTAGATATCTGTATATATATACACACACATACATACACACAATAAATATACAATATTGCAATATATATATATTTAAATATATATAAAATATGAAATATTTATATTTATAAATATAAATATGAAAACCTAGAGAGGCAAGCCAAACACTGGGGCTATGTCTTACTGGAGGTATTGTCTGATTCTAGAAGAAGCACTTAAGGGATAAGCAGTGCTTTTTACTACCCCTGGGAGGCTAGGGAGACAAAAATTAGATACTAACTACTCATGGGGCAGGGCTTAGAAAACTCCCATGTTTTGAGGACCCCCAAAAATTTTCACTGAAGAAATTAAAGTAAATTGGAGGTACACCCCCCGCACACACACACACACGGAATTCAGCACAGCCTTAAGTCATCCCAGTTTCCATTTGGATGAAAGTAATCCTCTATGTGCCTGCTAATTAAAAACAAACAAACAAACAAACAAACATACATCCATGAAGGAAGAAAAGCAATTTTAATTCTCAAGTTTTACAGTTTTTCAAATGTCTAGCAGAGAAAGAAAAATAACCAGACACTTCTACTGCAGAACAACTCATTGAGAACAACAAGCAACATTGGATAACATGTTTTAGAAATCTGAAGTCATCAAAGAACTTTTGGGCAACTAGGATTCTAAGAGCCAAAAGACCAAAGAGAAGGTGTGCAGAAAATAATGAATAGCAGGCATGAGACACTATCCTTAGAAAGTGCTGCTTGCAAGGTTGACCTTGTAATAGCCCATAAATTTTGACATAATGTATTTGTATGTTGTGTTATTTTGTAATTTAGCTAAGTATTTGGAACACATATAATAATATACTTCTATTTGGACACTTTTAAGTTGTACTCTTGTCCTATATAATTTTGTTTTGATCTGAGTAGAATTTCTGCCTTTCCCAGTCACATCATCGTTTCTGAAAATATGGTTACTTTTTGTGAAAAATTCATGATAGCTTAAAAAGAAGGTATATTTTCTTCCCTTACCTTAAGTTCTTAATCGAGTTATTACTACATTATGTATTATTTTATTCAGCTTCTAATTTTTAAGAGAACATTTGTCTATGTGTGTGTTTTGTCATATTCTGATAATAGATTGTTGAGATTTTAAATTATATTTATAGTTCTATTTTTTTTTGTATTTCTGTAATTTTTATGTTTTTTTGTTGCTATATTGTTTGGGACATATAATTCAATATTGTTAGGTTTTCTCTTTTTAATATATCTTATACAATCAAATAGGGAGCTTGATTACTTCATAATGCTTTTGCTAAGAAATATACTCACTATCGTGATAGTAATCCCTACTGTGTATCAAAAAAATTCAGATTGATTATAATTTTTAGCTCCTCTATGTATTTTGGTTTTTAAGATACCCCTAAAAGCATCAGATTTGTTCCATTTTTTAAAAATTATCATTTAAAAAAATTAACCAAATTACATTTCCTATTTTAATGAATTTCTCTGCATTCACATTATTCTATCTCTGCTTATGCTTAAATAATACTGCTATATTGCTATATACTTTATATGTTTGTTTTCCTGAAAGGAAAACAAAAGCTTTCTTGTGCCACTTCAGACTCTATCCCTTTCTCCAATTCTATCCCAAGGTGATCATTGATCTGCTTTTTTGCCACTAAAGATGTTTCTATTTTCTAGAATTACATAAATGGAATAATAAAGAATATACTTTTTTTGGTCTGGCATATGTCACTCAGCATAATTTTTTAGAGATTTATTCATGATATGGTGTGAATCAATAAATATTTTGTCCTTTTTCTAGTTAAGATCGCTAAATAGTGTTTCAATGTAAGGATATGCCACAATTTGTTTATAGTTCACCTGTTGATGGACAATAAGGTTGTTTACAGTTTCAGAATATTACAAATAAAGATGCTATGAACATTTATGTACATGTTTTTATGTGAACATATGTTTTAGTTTCTCTTGCATGTATACCTTAGAGTGTATCTTAGTCTGTTTGAGCTGCTTTAACAAAATGCCACCTACTAGGTAGTTTATAAACAACAGAAATCTATTTCTCACTGTCCCGGAGGCTGTTTGTCTGAGATCAGAGTGCCAGCATGGTAGGGTGAGGGCCTTTTCGGGGGCACGAACCTCTCATTGTGCCCTCTCATGGTGGAAGAGGCTAGGGAGCTCTGTGACATCTCTTTTATAGGAACGCTAATCCCTTTCATGAGGGCTCAACCCTCATGACCTAAGTAACTCCCATATGAATTTGGGAAGAGGGGGTGGACATAAACATTTAGATCATAGCAGAGTGATATTGCTGGGTTGTGTGATAACTCTATGTTTAACCTTTTGAGAAATCACCCAACTCATTTCTATAGTGGCTGCACCATTTTACACATCCTCCAGTAGTCTGTGAGGATGGCGATTTCTTCACCTCCTTACCAACACTTGTCATTGTCTGTCTTTTTTATTCTAGTCACTCTAGTATGTAAGAAATGGCATCTTATTATGGTTTTGATTTGCATTTCCCTAATGACTAATGACATTGAGCGTCTTTTTATGTGGTTTTGGTCATGTATGCATCTTCTTTGGTTGTTGAAGCACAATTTATCATTTTTTCCTTTTATGATTCATGTTTTATCAAAGAAACATTTTTTATCCTGGATTCACAAAGATTTTCTTCTTTGTTTCTCCTAGAAGCTTTATAGTTTAAGATTTTACATTTATGTTTGTGATACAATTTGCCTTAAATTTTGTGATTTGAAGAAAGAGTTGATGTTTATTTTTCTCCATATAGATATACAATTGTTCCAGCATCATTTGTTGAAAAGATTTTCCTTTCCCATCGAATTGCCTTGGCACTTTTAAAATCAGTTAACCTGATATGTATGGATCTATTTCTGGACTACATTCTGTTCTATTGATCTATATGTCTATCTTTTGCCAATACCAAACTGTCTTGATTACTGTAGCTCAGGGCTTCTCAACCTCAGCACTATTGAAATTTTGGCTTCCATAATTCTTTGTTGGAGAGGTTAGAGCTGTGCATTGTAAGGTGTTCAGCAGCATTTCTTGTCTTTATCCAGTGGACTGTACCTGCCGTAGGCAGTGTGTAGTCAGATCATGTTCTTTTATCCATCTGACTATTTTTTCTTTTAATTGGTATATTTATACCACTTACATTTTTTTTTTTTATCTTCACCTGAGGACATATTTGCATTTATCTTCAGATAGAGTGGAAGGAAGGCGGGGGGGGGGGGGGGGCGGACATCAATGTGAGAGAGACACATTGAATGGTTGCCACACACACGACCCCAACCGGGGCCGGGACAAACTGCATCCGAGGTAAGTGCCCTTAGCGGGAACTGAACCCAGGACTCTCTGGTCCATGGGCCGATGTTCTAACCACTGAGCCAAACCAACCAGGGCTATACCACTTACATTTAATGTAAGTATTGATAGGTTGGGCCTTAAGTCTGCCTTTTTTTTTTTTTTTTTTTTTTTAGCTTACTCCGTTTTTTATTTGTTTTTCTGACTTCATCTGGGTTGCTTAAACATTGTTTTAGAATTCATAGCATTTAAAATATTTCATTTCTTTCAAACTTATTTCTATCTTTTTGTTTAAAGTGTGCCTTTTGTAGGGAGTATATAGTTTGTCTTGCTTTCATATCAATTCTAATAATATTAGCCTTATGATGTGTTTAGAAAACATTAACCAGATGTAGTGATACAGTTGAATTTAGGCCTACCATTTCACCATCTCCTCATTTGTACCCTCTGTTTTTGTTTTTGTCTTTAAATTTTTTTTTCTTTATTGATTTTAGAGAGAGAGGGAGAGAGAGAGATAGAAACATCAATGAAAGAGAACATCAATTGGCCGCCTCCTGCATGACCCCCACTGGGATTTGGCCAACAACCTGGGCATGTGCCCTGACTGGGAATCGAACCAGCGACCTCTTGTTGCATGGGTCAATGCTCAACCACTGAGCGACACCGGCCAGGCTGTACCCTCTATTTTTTGTTCTTCTGTTCCCACTTTTTAGCTTACATTTTTTTTCTAGTATTTCATTTTAATCTATCTATTGGCATTTTAGTTATACCACTTTGTGTTGTTATTATTTTTAGTGGTGGCTCCAGGAATTAAAATTTAAATCCCTAATCAGAGTCTGTCTTTTTAAAAAATTTTAAATCCTCATCTGAGGATATTTTTTCCATTTATCTTTAGATAGAGTGGAAGGAAGGGGGGTGGGGAGAAACATCGATGTGAGAGAGACACATTGATTGGTTGCCTCCTGCATGACCTGGACCAAGGCTGGGGATGAACTGCAACTGAGGTACGTGCCCTTGGCCACAATCGAACCCGCGACTCTTTGGTCCGCAGGCCGACACTCTAACTGCTGAGCCAAACCGGCCAGCGCAGAGCCTGTCTTTTTATACAGTGGATCAAGAGCTATCCTGGAAGCCCACCTAGCAGATGTCTATTTACATCTTGGCTAAAACTGGCTCTTATCACCACCTTTATAGCAATCATTGTCCACAGGTAGTGATGGTTAGACAAATTGGGATTCTTATTCTGCAAATGGAAGAAAGTATCCACCTATGCTGAGAGAGAGAGGTTTCTGATGTTACCTGAATAAGTTGGTGCTTGTTAGTAGGGAAGAAGGGGAGTGAATATAGGAAAAACAGTGTCTGCCAAAGGAATTAATCTTATCTAATATGCTCAGTTTGCTAACATTTTAACACAATTATTTTTTGTTATTAATAATTAATTTTACTAACTAAAGAAAATCATCCCTTTCAAAGAATTACATGAAGTCTAGCTTTTAGTGTTTGTTGATCCAATACCTCCTATTCCTGTTTTTTCATTTGTTTGGGCTAGGAGTGCTCTTTAGAATAAATTTTGAAAGTTTGTACAAAACTGGCCTGTGGTAGATAATTATGATATGTTAATGAGTGAATGGATAATGAATGAATGCATCGAAGTAGCTATTTTCTGACAACAAAAAATGAAATTTGATAACAGATCAGTTTAATTTTATTCTAGCAGATCAGAATTTCTCCCAACGAGACTTTGCCATAAAGAAGATAATCAAAATTTAAACAAAAGCAAAAACAAAGCAAAACAGAAGAAGTTTAATCTGTGCCATAGGGTTGTTTTCTTTCCTATTTTAAAAAGAAGATAGATGTCATAAACAATTTTATGTGTACTTTGTTTTTAAAAGCCTAAGTAACATTTTGAATATATTTTATATGATATGTTTTAGTACAATATAAATATAACTGGGAAAATATGCTTAATTAGGGGAGAAAAGAATTGACATTTGCAAAGTTTAATTAAATATAAAATGTTTGGCTTGTGAGTTTGAAAGCACATTCCCTACTTTCTTCTCTAATGGGAGCTTGCAGCTCTTTGTTAATGATGACTGAGGGCAGAGACTGTATTTTCTATCTTTAGCAACTTGTGTGTGCAGAGAGACAGATGGTTCAGCTTTACGATGGTTTATAGTTTAATAAATGCACACACAGGCATTATCTTATTGACTTCCCTTAACATTCCAAGGAGATAGTCAAGGAAAATTCTCCCATTTTTATGGATAAGGAAGCTGAATGAATGAAACATCTAAGGTCCCATGACCTGTGTTGTTAGAGTTAAGACTGAGACCTGATCCTCAACCCAATGCTCTTTCCTCTACACCAACATCTCCAGGTCTCCCTGCCCCACAGCATAGCTTCCCTGGAGTTGGGCGTGTGCACCTTGCATGGAGGGAGACCCCGCTGCCGCCTGAGTGTTTCCCAGAGGGACAACATGAGCAGTTTGGTTAGCAAACCGTTTCTTGTGCAGGGCTGACCCATTTAGTATCCCTGGACCTCACCCACTAAGTGCCAGCACTGGTCGCAGTCTCTCTGACATCCAGAATGGCCCCCACATGACCAGATGCCCCCTGGGAATGCCACTGTAACAGTGCTCTCCACGAGCTCCTCTCTGCGGTCCCAGACCGCAGGAGTTATGCCACGACGAGTAAAAATAGTCTTGAGAAAGCCTTTTGAACATCTTTGGCCAAATGTATATTGTATGTAAGGCTGCGTTAGGACTCAGGAGAGGGGATCAAGGAGTATTTGGGGTCCCCCGAGCAAGGGGAGTGCCAAAGCTTAGAAAAGAAGCTACCAGTTGGGGTAGAAGAACTGCTCACAAATAGTCGTGATGATATTACTAATTTTACCGCTGAGCTATCGCTATGTATTAGATGCTATGGGAAGCCACTTAGGTGATCTCATTGAATTCTCACAATAGCGCCAAGCAGTTGTCGCTACATTATCCTCCCGTTTCAGATGAGTGAACGACCATCATCCCTTGTCGCAGTCATTGCTGTGGTTATCCCCAGATAGTCCTTTCTCCACAAAATCAACCCGAGCCATTTTTGTAACCTGGAATTAGATCAGATCACTTCTCTGCTAAAATTCTCCTACTCTTACCTGTCACTGAATGAAATCTAAAGTCTCACAGTGGCCCACAGGGCACACGGGCTCTGCCCCCTCGTACCTCTCCGACCTCATCTCCTCCTCCTCCGCCTCACACTGACCTCACTCCAGACATGCTGGCTCCTTGCCATTCTCGGAACAGGCCAGCCTGTTCTCATCTGCAGTCACTTTTCTGTCCCCCCAGATACAGTTCAGTCCCTCCCTTCCTTTAGTCTTTGACCCAGCCTCACACTCAGAGAGCCCTCTCCTCACGGCTGTCTACAGCCTCTCTCTTCACTCTCTGTCCTTCACACCTTACCTTCCTCCCCAGCACTTAGTTTCACCTCTTATCCATCTGCTCACTGTTTCTCCGTTCATGAGACTGGGAGCTTAGTGAGCGCGGGCTTTGTCTCGTTCACCACCTAAGAAACTGGTTGGCATGCAGTAACTCACTGTCTGTTGAGTTCATGTGGCTTAGAGAAGGTAAGTCGTTCGCCCCGTGTTCAGAGCTAATACGGGGTGGGTTCGCACTCTGAACTCCCAGATATCAGAGAAGCCTCCTCTTTGGGGGAAAAAAAAGATGATAGAGAAGCTTAGGATGGGAGATGTGAACAGAACAATGCCTTTCTTCTTCTCTTTGCCAGGGAATGCTCAGTGAAACATTTTTGGTTTTGTTTTTACGATCCATGTAAAAAAGAAAAAGAAAGAGATCTACCCAACAGCCAAAGAGAACTGTACAAAAGGCAAAACTAAGGTGCAGACACTTTTAGAGACTTCACCAAGTCAGGAGTCGGCAGCTAAACTAGAACCCCAGTGCGCTTCTCTTGCTGGGCTCTGCGTTTTGCTAGACAGCTGTATTATGCTTTAGCCTGGCTGCTTAATTGTCATGTGAAAGGAATTCATACAACTGCAAACCGGTGCGCCCTTGAACCAGCTCTGTAGGGGTCACATTGAACAAGTTAATTCAGGGTTGGTTCAGAAATAGCTAAGCCAGAATTGCAGTCTGCCCAATAGTGTTTGCTTTGTTCCATTGCTTTAGTCATTCCATTTATGCATTTTCCTCTTCCAATTCTCGCCATTGTGTCCTTTTGTCCCTTGCGTGCTCTGTACCACAACTCCCAGGAAGCCTCGCTAGCTGTATGTTAAATACTTAAAAATTATTTTTAAAAAGTAATTATGCAAAGTGTTTAAATGGCTTATCTTTTTGGCTAGGGGGAAGCAAGGGAAGTCGACAGAATAGACCCTCAAGTGATATGGAATCAGTCTCTTGCTGGAATTTGCAAAGCCTATTTTAAATCTGATCTTAGTTTTCAGAAGATTGTTTTTAAAATGTAGAAATTCAAGAAGACAGCTTTTGAGAATGCAAATTTTGAAGAACTTGGAATCCTTTTCATTTCAAATATAATATTAACCACAGAGCTCATCTAGCTGGATATCACAGTGTGTACAATATAAGGAAACCACAATAATAAAAACAGCCTCTCTGCCTTGCTAAGGTTTGGTGCTATCTTTGCCCTACACCATTTCCGGCGTGCTATTGTTTAGAGAAACAGCACTGTACCCAAGGGATCTAAACGGTGGGAAATTAAGTCGTGACAACTAGCTAAGAAGCGATGAATGAATTTCAGCAAATGAAATGTCACGACTTGTAATGTGGGAGTGATGCTTTTAAAAACTTTTAGGGTTGTTTGCCTCACTGTCAGGGGCAGAGTACGGTTTATGCAAGGGAAAAAGAAGAATGCCGAACAAGAAGTTAGTCTCATTGAAGTTAGGAGGAAAATGCATTTCACAAGGAGGAAAAGATGTAAGAAGGCAGGTGCTACTCAGAGGTGGGGGACACAGCTGTGGGGGTCAGGGGTCTGGGCTCCCAGCGCAATGACTCCCTCGGTGGGGTTAGCACTTGCTAGGGTTCCCTTTGACCACCTGCATAGTTTTTACATTTCTGTCATTTCTGCCAACACCTCTGCTGATGTGTTTTGTAAGGTAACATTTGCATAAAAATCCCTCAAATAGAACTAAATTTTAACAGAGGCTGGTGTAGAAAGAATTATACATGAATGAATGGGAAGAAAGAATATTAGACCTTTTATTCAGTGTTACACATTTATCTTTCCATCATACCTAGAATGCTCCTAGACACAGTGGAAATGAATTTTAATTCTGAAGAAATTTGATAAATGCACACAATGAACACATACGTTTTAACTCTAAAATAAAATTATTTGATAATTCAAATATTTTCAAAAGGGAAATTTCAAAATTAAGCCAGTCAAAAGTTTTTTTTTACATTAAATTGGTATAAATGGAATGATTTATCAGAAAAGGGGTGTGTGTATACATGAGTAACCTATATGAAGTATTTTTGAGAATTTCAGCCTGCCTAACACAGACACAGTAGTTAATGACTGCTTTTAAAAGTCCAGAGTATTTTTGCCAAAGTGTCCATTTAATTCAGTTTCAACTTACTGACAAACTTGTTTTCAGCTTACATAAAAGTGGTCTGTCCTGTTTTGCTGAATTGTAGGCATATGGCAATATTATCCCCTGATTTTAGTCCTCAGGTTTTGAGGATGAAAAAAGGATATTAGGGAAAATCAGAATAATTACTTTCAATTATTAGTGGGGCAGTGTGGGGAGTTAGAGCAGCTTCAGAAAAACACTTACACCTAAAAAACTTCAACTCCTTTCATGCAATACAATTTGAAATATATCACTAAAGACAAAGTTTTAAAAACATTGCTTCCAGGGACCTTCTCATACAACATCACTCCTTGGGATGTATAGAACAGGTATCTGTTCCCAGGGCTGGAGATGAGGACCATTAACAAGGACTCTGGGAAGGGACCCTGTGCTGATGGTGAAACTGGGAGGGCACAGGAGGAAGTCATTGTAAGGAACAAACAAACAACCCAATGGGACCACTTGTAGTTCTACTTAGGACCACTAGCCTCGATCTCAGCAGGCTCTAAACTTGTGATTGGTGTGGAGAGGCTGGAGGTTGGTGGCAGGAGGTGGGGGAGGGAGGATTTGCTTTGCCCGACATGGATTTATGGTTAGCATTCTATAAAAGAAAACCAGGGTCCACACCAGTGCCCGCTCGACCATTACTGTTCGATGCGAGCTGGCAGGGAGTCTAAGCGCTGGGGGCTAAGGACTGACTGCTTTAGTCAACTAGAGAGTCAGGTGGGGCTCGGAGGTTCTGTGCTTGTATCTCTAACTCCACAGGCAAGGCTGATCCTGAGAATAAAGTAAGAAATAAGTTTGGGAGCCCCTCAACCTTGGAGCTCTGGGACTACATCTAGGGAGTGGGAACATGGTTGGGGATGTGAAATGGTCCAACATAATGTGGGGTTGTTGGGCCAAGGAGTAGAACTTAGCTTCCCTGAGGGCTCAGCGCTGGGGATGTGGGGCGGGTCATGCTATGGCCTCCCCAAGACTTTACCACCTGCTGTAGTTCAGAGGGTAAAGGGGACAAGGCAGGTGGAGCTTGGCTGGGTCTCCTTCTCCCTCTCATCCAACACTGCAACCCTCACATTTAACCTCCCTACACACTCCAAATCGTATTACTGCTCATTGACACCGCAATAGGTCCCAGTTTCCTGTTGAAAGACTCTCTCTTTTTGGTGTCAGTAACACTAATTTAAAAAATATATTTCAGAAACACTGATAAGAGTAATAAAGTGGTTATTGTCAACCACCCCCTCTACTGAATAAAACATTAATGGGGGAGGGGATAAAAAAGACATGTGACCAGCAGCTCCATAAGGCTTTAACTGAACCCTGCAGCAGCAAGGTAGCTTGGTGATGGGTGCAACAGGTCCACTCCATCAGTGTAGACACCCTTTGGGCTAAGATTTTGGAAGGATGGCGACTAATGGTCTTGGTTCTTTAACATCCTCCCCACTAGGCATAGTGGTCATTCAGTAAGCGTTGAACGAATCATTGAATGAGTCTTTAGAGCACTCAAATCTCCCTCTTTTAGCACCCACTTCCCCAAATCTACCCTCTAACACCTTCATTCCATCCCCAATAAACAGCCCAGATGCAGTTATTTTCAACCAACTTCTACCAGACAAATTTGTGTATTTGTGACTACTCAAAATAAATCCTGGCTCTCATGATAGCAAAGCCCACCTACAATTAAACACTACACATACACTAAAAACAACGAGCCAGATTATGGGTGATGAATGGACCTAACTTTGTGGAAAGCATATACTTATTAGTAGGAAGAACCTCTTGAGAAATCAAGGCTTCTGCTCACTCACATGACTTTCCTCATCCACGTCGTTCAACACTGATTACTGTAGCTGCATCAGAACTTAGAAACTTGTAATCCAGCCCTCTCATTAATAGATAGGGGCTGAAGTTGCCTTTGTGACTATCTCAAGATCTCACTTCTAATTAGAAGTGCTCGAACCAAAGCACAGATCTCCAGACTCTCGAGCTAGTGGCATTTTCCCCGCAAAGGAACTGCTTCTGGAACAGACAGAAGGGGCAAGGGACAGATCTTCACCAGACCTGTTGAAGCAATTCATTCAGTTAACAGGAATAGACACACCTGGAAAAGAATGAATGAGGTAGAACTGTTTATACATACTAACATGGAAACATCTCCAGACACTACTGAATGAAAGAAAGCAGTTGCCAAACAGTACACAGAGTATGAGTCCACTTATGTGAGCCAAAATGAATAGTGGCTATGATGTGCGGACAAGGTCTGACGGATGCATCACACCCTGGTAACAGTGCATACCTCTGGGAGGGCTCTAGAATTGGCAATAGTGGTCAAAGGGAAGTTTGTTTTTGTCTGTATTGTTTTAATTTTTATGAGAATCTATTTATGCATTAATTTTTTAAGAATTAATTTAAAGGAGTAAAACTGCATTTTTTTTCTTACACTCTGTGTCACTCTGATGCCTTTGTACATTTCTGTGGGTCATGTTCAGAGAAACGCAGTTTGTTACCTTCATCCCAGTGGAGTCCCTACATCAATCCCAGAGCTTTAGGGGCAAGAGTCTGGCATCGAGAGAAAGGAGAGAGAGCACTTGTGGGCTTCATTTCGTCTTTCCCACATCTTATTCGCTGCTTTCTCCCTCATAATGGCCATTTCACACTTTTCCCTCAAGTCAGACCTAACTCTTTGACTATAATGATGATGTAATAATAATAATGGTGATAATGGAATATGCAAATACTGCTAATAATAAATGATCATAGCTACTCTCTTTTGAGCACTAATTCTACCCCAGACACTCTTCTAAGCACCTTTATGCATTATCATGGTTTAAAGCTTCATAACCACTCTGTGGGGTAAGTACTATCATTACCCCCATTTTAGGGGTGAGAAACTGAGGCTGGAAGAACTCAATGAACCCGGCTGAAGCCACATGGCTGGTGAGTAGGGGAATTGGGTCTGAACCCAGGCAGTCTGACTGAGTCTGTGCTTGGGCCCAGGTAGGCGCCAGCGTTTCCTGTGCTGGGAGACACACTGTCCACCGGGCTCTGTGGGAGGAGTGCACGCAGGTTGGAAAACACAGCTGGTCTAAACTGGAACGTGCGTGCCTTTGGAGAGACCGTGGGGTCTGGTTCCCCATCGCTCACTGCTGTGCTACTCCCAGCCTGTCTACTTAAGGTTCCGTTGCCGCTGGGCTACTCAGTCAGGGGCATCATCCCCTCAGGCAGCGTGGGGAGGGGAAGGCCCCATCTACTGTCCTGTACAAGCAGCAGTTCCCCCGTTACCAGTTCCTCCTCCTTAGTACAAGAACAATAAGAAACATCTTCTGAGAGAGAGGGGCTGGCTTCCTGGGGGCCAGTGAATATCATTCCTTGTCTCTGAAGATTGACTGTGGCCACGTCCGTTTTGTTCCTTACAGGTATGGAAAGCACTAAGTGGTACTTTTTGAAGTGGTTTTTATAGTTTATGTAGAGAAAGGCCCTTTTGAGGAAGCTGGTTTTCTTAAGCTAAATAAGAAAGTTGTTCCCCATCCCCCACTTCCGTCCAAACTTTGAGAATTATTTAATTATTTCTCTATTTATGACCAAAGCATCTCTGACACATCACAGAAGATGTGAACTATATCTACACATACTTATGTACATATGCACATACTACGTATATGTTTATGTATGTATGTACATTGCTAATACAACATGAAATGTATATGTGTATGCCATTGGATGAAGAACTATACAATTCTCCTCTCATTCCCAAGGACCATCAAGTTTCCACCTCGAGTACTAAATTGGCTTTTTAAAAAATTCTGCCAAATCCTGCTTAGGGAAACCACCGGCAGTTTCAAAGTGGTGTTGATATTTCCACGTACTTTGTGAATATTCTCCTTTTGGGAAAAACAACACCTGCTCCTTTTTCTCTCCACGTGGTGTTCCGTGTGTGTGCGTCAAAGACGAAGTGGGGACATGTCCTTGTCATTCTCTGAGCCCGAAGCTCGGGGCCCAATGCTATTGCTATATTTTGCACTTGTCAACACAGCAAACGGGCGCATTGCTTGAGCGCCTGCTCTGTGCCCAGCCTGCGTCTGGGGCCTGAGAGGGTGAGTGCCCTGCCCTCGGGTTGCCAGCCCGCAGGACCCCGCTGGACTTCCCGTTTCCAGGACGACAGCACTTCCAGGTGGGTGAGGAGCTGTGACAAATGTGTCGTACCATCCCCATTTCTGCAAACAAAGCCATTTATTTTAGGCTGAAGCAGTTTGCAGCAAAATCTAAATAATTTATCTGGAACGTGTCAAGTGGAATGCTTTCAGGATGGCTTTTAGGCTTTCTCTGGTAGGGCGTTTATAACGTGAAAAAAGCCTTGTTATCTTAGCTGTCTCACCTAACTGCCGTTAACTGCAGAGAAGCATGGACTATGCATGGAGGTAGTCTCAAGAATCTGCCTGTTTGTGAGAAACATGTCAGCTCATTACTGAAGCCGACCGGCGTCTCAAGGATGTTTTACTCAATGCTCTAAGGTTTTGTGACAGAAAAAAAAAAAGATTTTGCTGGGCCACAGCTGCCACTAAATGTTATCCATTGTGATAGAACTGGAAACGTCCTCAACCCCACCCTCCTACACCCCCCAAAATACTGATTCCTGAAATTTCCATTAAAAAAAAATGGAGCCCTGGCCAGTTTGGCTCAGCGGTTAGAGCGCCCGCCTGCGGTCCGGAGAGACCCGGGTTCGGTTCCCGCTAAGGGCACGTACTTCGGTTGCAGTTTGTCCCTGGCCCTGGTTGGTCGTGCGGGTGGCAGCCACTCGATGTGTCCCTTTCACATCGATGTTTCTCACTCTCTCTCTTCCTCTCTCTCCCTCCCACTCTGTCTGTACAAAAAATGGAAAAATGTCCTTGGGTGAGGATAAAAAAAAAAAATGGAACCCTTTTTGTTAGGCTGCATCGCTCCTGGAAAGAAGGCTAATCGACTGAGGAGGACCGGCCGGGAACTTCTGCTTGGCATGAACCTTTGGTAGGGTCATCTGCTCAGGGCCTGGGCAGCACGCTCCCCGAAGGAGTGAGGCAGTGACAGTGAGCAGCAGGACTTCAAAGCCTGCAGAGAGGAAGAAAGAGGCAGGGTAGCCTTGCCCTGGGAAGGCCTGGGGAGCCACGGCCCAAAGGGGACACCTAAGCGTGAAGGCAATCTGGGGACCTATTGCCACTTGACTCTGCAGAGGACCAGCTCTCGCTCACCTCTGAGTGATTTCTGACACATGCAAAGCACAACATAAAACCTTCTTCTTTAAGAACCTTACTGAATCTTCCTGCACGTGGCCTAGGTTTTTATGAGACAGGGACGTTTCGGACATCTTTTGTCCTTGTCCAAGCTGGAGACAAGAAAGGTGATGTGCCTGCGTCTCCCAGTGTGGCAACCTACAGGCCCAGAAGGGCCCCCTGCCAGTGTATATTGTGCTATGAGGTCACGGGTGGCAGAAAATGCTGGCCACCCTCTGTACATGCCACAGGAAACATTGCACCTCCAGCACTTTCATACAAAGTGGCCGTGGTCACGACGCCCGTGTGGGGCTCAGAAGCCGTTTGCTGCTCTGCTCTGTGATTCATCCATCGCTACGGCCCCTGGGAGCCCAGGGAAAGACCCAAACCTTCCTGCTGTCTGTGTTCGGTAAGCAGAATGTTCAAGTTTGAGAAATCCCTTGTTTGAATGCTACTGAGAAGTAAAGTAGCCAGTAGCAGTAGCAAGCACCTGCTTCTCAGGATTATGTGCTCGGGAAAACACGACGGAGTTTCAGTTAGGACTTGCATTCGGTAAACCAAGCGTAATAAATTTGCCTTTTTGAAAAATTAAAGTGGGAAAAATAACGTGTTAAAGAAGGACAAATTACTTACACTGTTGTTCCTGGGTTGAATGGCAACACATAATTTATTCAAAACGTACCTTTGACTGTTATTTGTGTGTGAAAAATGTGTGTCTCTGATTAGAGCTGGCTGAATGTTTCCCCCCCAAATGATGGGCTTTGAGCATTAATAATAGGCCTCTATCTGTCAACAGCAATTCTATGACTTAATTCAAAAGCAATAAAGCTCTTATAATAGACCACACAATTAACTTACTGCAGTTGAAATATATAAAACATGAATGGGTTTAGAGGAATCTGATTGGAAGTTAAAACACTTCGAGTTTCCCAGTTTAAGACCACACGACAGTAGTTTAAATGCATTTTTTATTACTTGAAATCTTTTTCTCCTAGCATGTAGTCATGGTGGGAGAATTAAATGACACCGCAGGTTTTGGAAAAGAGGAAAAACAGAGTAAAACCGCAAGCACTAGGCGAATGAGGAGAGAGAAGGGTCGTGCAGGTGAGTCTCTGGTTAGACATCCCTCCAGGGAGCTCTGCTTGAGACAGCTCTGCTGCATTCTCCGGTCAGCCCGAGACTGAGTTCCTCTGAGCACCGGCTTCCATTAAGTACATACAACAGGAGTTTACAGGAGGTTTTCTGAAAAAAGCAAAGACAGTCAAGGTCAAGCAACAGTCATCCTTTTACATAACAAGGTTCTACCAAAAATTTTAATTGATTTCACTAATTTAAATGTCACAAAACAATTAGCTTTGTTTTTGTAGCTCTCTCTTCCAGCGTGTAGGTGAGTCTTAATTTTTCCTAGTTACATTTATAGAGAGTGTTGATGATTTCAAATACACAGTGAATGTTATAATGACCACAACTAGGGGAAAAAAACTTCTATTTTTTTTTTTTCCCAGAGCATTACAGGTAAATTGTGGAGTGGGATGTGTAGGGCCTTTGGGGAGGAGGGATAGGTCCCCAAACTAGTGAAGCTTTGTTCCACACTAAATGTTCTCAGCCCTTTGCCTTGCTGTCTGATTGGGAAGAACATTAATACACCAGGAGCTCAATGCTGAAAAAGTTTCCAGTGGGAATTCCTAAAACATTTCTGAAAGTTACGTGGCTGAGGCTCTGAGGTAATTTGTTGCAGTCCTCACTCCACAGCTTGATTCAAGTCGGAGGGGCTCTCCTGGGCCCCGAAACCACAATGGGCTTGAAAATGAAACTTGGTTGTTACAGGAAGAGGGAAAGGTGAATTTTTTTTAATTAAATGAAGAAGAAAAAGTAAAACAAAATCTCATTTGCACCATGTAAACGAAAGTTTCCTCTAACCACAAAAGGACATTTGGGAGATAACAGGGGAAACTGAATAAGGATTAGCTCTGAGATAATATCAGAGAATGAGTAATATTTTTAGGAGGGATAATGTCATTGTGGTTATGAAGAAAAATGTGCTTATTTTTAGGCAATATGTGCTGAAGGCGTGAAGTATGATGTCAACGACTTATTTGCAACACATTGAAAACATACATACACAAATAGAGCTAGTGTGGTAAATATTAGCAGTAATCATATTTAGATAGTGGATATATGGGCAGTCACTGAACCTGGAAATAAAGGTCTACCTTATCAATTGGAAATGTTTCTGGCTGCAAGTAAAAGACAAGGGCTGAAACTTTAACATTCGTTACTTATTAAACAAGAAGTCTAGAAGTTATCAAGTCAGGGTTGGTTCAGCAACTCAGTGAAGCCATCAAAGGCCTGGCTCATTCTGTCCATCGGCCTTGTCACCCTCAGCTGATTGGCTTCTGAAGCTGTCAGTTCAGGATTGCAAGCAGCGACTGCAGCTGGGCATCGTGGCCAGAAAGGCGAGGGGGCGGGTGGGCAGCAGCCACAGCAAGCTCTCCTGTCGCACTTGCCTGTCTCGGAAAGCAGAATCCTTCCCAGAAAGCCTTAGGAGACTTTTGCTTACACCTCAGTGGTTAGACTGTCAGAGGTCAATCCTAGCCACAGGGGGTCTGGGAAATGATGTCAGTAAGCGACTTACAGCCATTGTGATTCATCGCTCTGGGCTGTGGGTGCCTGTCTTCGAACAAACTGATGTCCTGTTAACAACAGCGAGGGAAATGACAGCTGTTTCCCATTTGCTAAACAGATGCCCTTTGTTTCTGGAGGGGAAGTTGTTCTGTTCTTTTCTTTTCTTATTTTATTTTTAACTAGGTAACAGAAATGATTTTAAATGAAACTAAAACTAAAACTCACCCCACAATATATAATATCATGAGGATGTTTAACAGAAAGACAAATTGTGCCCCCAAAAGGACCAGGTTCCTCGTCTTTCTATATATGATCTCTTTAGCCCACTGATGTGGAAACTTTTTAACTTTCCATGAAAACTATCTTTTGTTTCACTCTCAAATTTGGCAATACATTTTATGTGGTTTTATTTTGTTTTGTTTTAATCCTCACCCAAGGAGATTTTTCCATTTTTTGTTCAGATAGAGTGTGAGGGAGAGAGAGAGAAAGAGAGAGAGAGAGAGAGAGAGAGAGAGAAACATCGATGTGAAAGGGACACATCGAGTGGCTGCCACCTGCACGACCTAACCAGGGCTGGGGACAAACAGCAACCGAGGTATGTGCCATTAGCGGGAAACAAACCCAGGTCTCTTTGGACAGCAGGCCGACACTCTAACTGCTGAGCCAAACCAGCCAGGGCCTGGCAATACATTTTGATGAACAGATTACATTTATTTATTTATTTATTTATTTATTTATTTATTTAATTTTTATCCTCATTCGAGGACATTTTTCCATTTTTTGTACAGACAGAGTGGGAGGGTGAGAGAGGAAGAGAGAGAGAGGGAAACATCGATGTGAAAGGGCCACATCGAGAGGCTGTCACCCGCACGACCAACCAGGGCCGGGGACAAACTGCAACCGAGGTACGTGCCCTTAGCGGGAACCGAACCCGGGTCTCTCCGGACCGCAGGCGGACGCTCTAACCGCTGAGCCAAACCGGCCAGGGCTGAACAGATTACTTTTAAAGATGGTTCTCATTGTGGTAGACATTATGCAGAAGAGCAAGATATGTACCACTATTCATCATATTACTGCCCACAGGTGATCGAGTGTCCTCTATATGCAAGGTGGTGACATGTTCTCTCATTGATGTGAGAAGAAAGTGCCTGGCTGTTACAAAAATCCCCAAGTCAGTCTAAGTCATCAGACTTACTAAAGAATGAGAAAATGAAAAGTTTCCAGCAACCGCTTTAACTTCTACTCCCCCCTCAACCCATGCGGGCCATATAATCACATACTCTCAACATCAGGGCTCTTTAAACAAAAGCCAGGTATTGGTCATAGCAAGTAATAGCCATAACTAGAATTCCCTCTGGTCATGTCCCATGTTCCATATTCCTTGGTCCAAGAGTAGGCTTTCTTTCTTTTTTTTTTTCATCCTCACCTGAGGACATTTTTCCATTTTTTTTTTTTTTTTTTGTACAGATAGAGTGGGAGGGAGAGAGAGAGAGAGAGAAACATCGATGTGAAAGGGACACATCGAGTGGCTGCCACCCGCACGACCATCCAGGGCCGGGGACAAACTGCAACTGAGGTACATGCCCTTAGCGGGAACCAAACCCAGATCTCTCCGGACCTCAGGCCGATGCTCTAACCGCTGAGCCAAACCGGCCAGGGCGAGTAGGCCTTCTTTTCGAACAATGCTGCACACTCCTTGTGGAAATATTGGAATGAATTCCCAAACCAATAATGGCCACCTGAAAATCACTGGGAGCCATAGTCATGTGTCCATGGAAGGCACAGAATTGCACGGCCCAGTCTCAGAAGGTCTTTTGTGTCCAATCACCACCACAATGGCCATTTGTCCAAGTTTAGCATTTGGTGTTGATGGCTGGCATTGTGCTCAGACATATCGTGGCTAGCTGCCCTCCATTTCTGGGTGACTGATTATGACGTTGATCATTACATGGAGGCTTCGCTGCAGGACTGGCTTGGAACAGGTCTAAGAGCTGCCTTCTCTTTTATGTCAAAAAGGGCGACTGGGCTCCCTGACTCAAGTGTCTTGTTGGGGCTGCACCTGTGGCTTGCCTACCTCTCTGCAGTGACCCCTGGGAGCTGTCCTATCGCTCATAGAAGCCAGGTGACTGTTCTGTCTCCAAACTTAGAGTTAACCCTTAGGATTAGTATTTTTTTAAGTGATTTCCTCCCATGGTTCATATGAAACACTTCCTTTTGATTTAACCTTAAGATAAGAAGGATACATGGCTTTTTTATTAAAATTTTTTTCCCCTTTATTTATTTTAGAGAGAGGAAGGGAGAGGGAGAGAGAGAGAGAAACATCGATTGGCTGTGCCCTGACCAGGAATCCAACTGGAGACCTCTTGGTGCGTGGGTCAGCGCTTAACCACTGAGCCACACCCGCCAGGCTACACTACTTTTGTTGTTGTTGTTGTTTTTTGATATTTTGTTCAGAAAGAGTGGGGGAGAGAGAGAGAGAGAGAGAGAAACATCGACGTGAAAGGGACACATTGAGTGGTTGCCACCTTCACAACCCAACCAGGACCGGGACAAACTGCAACCGAGGTACATGCCCTTAGCGGGAACCGAACCCGGGTCTCTCTGGACCGCAGGCCGATGCTCTAACTGCTGAGCCATACCAGCCAGGGCTACTACTTTTTTTTTTTTTTTTAAAGAGTCAATGTCGCCCTGGCTGGTTTGGCTCAACAGTTAGAGCGTCGGCCTGCGGTCTAGAGAGACCTGGGTTCGGTTCCCGCTAAGGGCATGTACCTCGGTTGCAGTTTGTCCCCGGCCCTGGTTGGGTCGTGCAGGTGGCAGCCACTCGATGTGTTCCTCTCATGTCGATGTTTCTCTCTCTCTCTCCCTCCTGCTGTAACTGAACAACAACAAAAAAATGTCCTCGAGTGAGGATTAAAAAAATAATAATAATAAATAAAATAAAATAAAATAGTCCATGTCCTAACTCCTCATCACATCAGTGAGAAGTTAGCTTGGCTGGGAGTGTGGACAGGCGCCCACAGAAACAGGAGGGCAGGCAGAGCCCAGTGTGGGCAGCTGGGCAGTGGTGAGGGAGCTCACAGTCCCTCCCACTGCTTTCCTGTCTCTCCGGTGACATTCAGGAAACAAGGCCTCAGCTCAGAACAAGGGGAGAAAGATTTCGGAAGAGAAGTCAGGATAATAGGAAAGTGATTGTCAAGAAAAGCGCAGTGGGGGAAGGGGATTAGTGAATGGATTTGAAGTGAGATCAGCCAGGGGTGGGGGGAGAGGTAATATACCCCTGACCAGACGCTCTCCCCTGGCTAGGCCAGATGGAACATTGGGAGACATTCCGGGGAATTTCTGATGTGAGAAGCCAGCTCCCAAGAAGTTCTTGATACCAGCTGGAGCAGCTGGGGTTCCAGCCAAACACCCTGCTCTCCAGTGCGGTGCCTGTCACTGGGAGAGGTGATGTGGACAGCAAACCCCTGCTGCCTCATTGCTGAGATGGCAAAAGATGGGGCGGGGGGACACCCCTGGGGAGAGGTCACAGGGTTGGTGATCTCTACCGGTGTGAAGGACCCAAGACACTAGTCTTCAGCGTTGGGGTAGGTGGCTGGGTAGTGCTCCTGTGTCAGGAGATGGCATGTCCAACTTTGATGTCCTTCCTTGGTGCCTTATACTGCCTTTTGGTTTCCACAATTCTTAAACAAGATTTTACTTTCTCTGAGTTAACCGGCAAAATTGCTTTAAATAAATATATATATATTACTATTTAATAACATGTATTATTTGTATATATGTGTTTTAGGAGCAACTTTGATCTACTTCATGAGCCCAAGATTTTTTATTTATGTAAGCTGTGCCTTATCAATATGGGTAAGATGAATCAAAATGAAAGTGATGTATTTCAGATGGTTAAGGGAACTGTAACAGACAATCAGAATGTCTCAAAACACTTGTTAGAAGTGTTTTTGAATTATCAACTATAGCACAGAGAAAAGTACATAAAAGAAAGATGTATAAGAAATGATTGTAATAAATAATTATAAAGTGAATACCATGCAAACACCACCTGAGTCAAAAACTAGGATGTAGCCCGGTCCCAGGAAGTCACTCATGGGCCCTTCTCAGTCACACCCCTTCCTCACCAATGAGAAGGAGCCACGAGCCTCACTGTGGCAGCATCCACTTTCTTGCTTTTCTACATAGTGTCACCAGTGGGGTAGGCATCCTTAAATGATATAATTTAGTTTCGTTCAAGTTCGGATGAGCTTCCCATAAATGAAATCCTAGCTTACCTATTCTACTGCCTTCTTCTTTTACTCAGCATTGTGTTGGCAATTCCTCTGTTGTTGCAACTCTGGTTTCATACTGTCCATATTGTATTGTATAATATACCGCCATGTATTTCATGAGTTCTCCCAAAGAGCCAGATTTTGGCTCTAGTAAGCCTTTCTACTGTATCTTCATTTTTCTAGTTCAATTATTTCTGCTGCTGCTTTTATTATTGCTTTTCGTTTATTTCCTTTGGGTTTAATTTGCTCTTCCTTTTCTAACTTCATGTAGATACTGAACTCCTATCTATATGAATTTGGACTTTCTTTTCTAATATACATGTTTAAGACCATACATTTCTCTTCAAGTAATACTTTAGCTGTATCTGACAAGTTTTGATATACTTTGCTAAAAATATTTTATAATTTCTTTTATGATTGTTAGTTTGACCTGTGAATTATTTTGAAATGTATTCCTTAATTTGCAAACATATAAGGCATTTGTGAATTTTTTCCTAATTGACTCCTAGCTTAATTGCCTTGGGGTCAGAGAGCATCCTCTGTATGTTTCAATATTTTTTTTTTTTTTTTTTAATCTTTATGAATTTTTATTTATTTTTTTGTTACAGACATTTTACCTTTTTACCCCATTGGCACCCCCCACCCCACTCCCCCGTCCCCTGCTTAGTTGTCCATGTCCATTGGTCATGCATACATGCATATAAGTTCTGTGGTTTATCTCTTCCCACCCCCCAACCCCTCCCACCCCCTCTTCTGAGGGATGTCAGTCTGTGCCCTATTTCCATGTGTCTGGGTCTACTGTATTCCTCAGACTGTTATGTTCATTATATTCCGTATATAAGTGAGATCATGTGGTATTTGTCTTTTTCTGCTTGGCTTCTTTCACTTAGGATAATACTTTCCAGGTCCCTCCATGTCGTCTCAAAGGATAAGAGATCTTTCTTTCTTACCGCTGCATAGTACTCCATTGTGTATATGTACCACACCTTTTTATCCATTCCTCTACGGGTGGACACTTGGGCTGTTTCCAGATTTTAGCTATTGTAAATAGTGCTGCTATGAACATGGGGGTACATATATTCTTCCTGATTGGTGTTTCAGGCTTCTTAGGGTATATTCCCAGCAGTGGAATCACTGGGTCAAATGGAAGTTCAATTTTTAATTTTTTGAGGTAGCACCATATTGTTTTCCATAGGGGCTGCACCAGTCTGCATTCCCACCAGCAGTGTATTAGAGTCCCCTTTTCTCCACACCCTTGCCAACACTTGTTGTTTGATGATTTGTTGATGGCGGCCATTCTGACAGGTGTGAGGTGATACCTCATTGTTGTTTTAATTTGCATCTCTCTGATGATTAGTGATGTTGAGCATTTCTTCATATGTCTCTTAGCCATTTGTATGTCCTGTTTGGAGAGGTGTCTATTCAGCTCCTCTGCCCATTTTTTAATTGGGTTCTTTGTCTTCCTTTTGTGGAGTTGTATGAGCACTCTATATATATTGGAAATTAACCCCTTATCTGATACATCATTGGCAATGATGTTCTCCCATACAGTGGGTTGCCTTTCCATTTTGATGATTGTTTCTTTTGCTGTGCAGAAGCTTTTTAGTTTGATGTAGTCCCATGTGTTCATTTTCTCCTTTATTTCTGTTGCCTTAGGTGATGTATCAGTGAAAATTCTGCTCCGTACGATGTCTGAAATTTTGTTGCCTACATTTTCTTCTAGAATTTTTATGGATTCACGGGTCACATTTAAGTCTTTTATCCATTTTGAGTTTATTTTGGTGTATGGTGTAAGTTGGTGGTCTAGTTTCATTTTTTTGCATGTAGCTGTCCAATTTTCCCAACACCATTTATTAAAGAGGCTGTCTTTACTCCACTGTACGCTCTTGCCACCTTTGTCAAATATTAATTGAGCGTATTGCCTTGGGTCCATTTCTGGGTTTTCAGTTCTGTTCCACTGGTCTATATGCCTGTTCTTGTGCCAGTACCAGGCTGTTTTAGTTACAGTCGCTTTGTAGTATAACCTGATATCTGGTATTGTGATCCCACCTACTTTGTTCTTCTTTTTCAAGATTGCTGTGGCTATTCGGGGTCTTTTTTGGTTCCATATGAACTTTTGAAGTATTTGTTCTAGTTCTATGAAATATGTCGTTGGTATTTTGATGGGGATTGCATTAAATCTATAGATTGCTTTGGGTAGTATGGACATTTTAATTATGTTAATTCTTCCAATCCATGAACAGGGTATGTGCTTCCACTTTTTTATATCTTCCTCTATTTCTTTTTTCAATGACCTGTAGTTTTCTGCAAATAGGTCCTTTACTTCTTTGGTTAAGTTTATTCCTAGGTATCGTAATTTTTTTGGAGCGATGGTAAATGGGATTGTTTTTTCAGTTTCTCTTTCTGTGAGTTCATCATTGGTGTACAAGAATGCCGTCGATTTCTTGACGTTAATTTTGTATCCTGCTACTTTGCCAAATTCATTTATTAAGTCTAATAGATTTTTGATGGAGTCTTTAGGGTTTTCTATGTACAATATCATGTCATCTGCAAATAATGACAGTTTCACTTCCTCCTTTCCAATTTGGATCCCTTTTATTTTTTCTTCATTTCTGATTGCTGTGGCTAAGACTTCCAGTACAATGTTAAATAAGAGTGGTGAAAGTGGACATCCCTGTCTTGTTCCTGTTCTTAATGGAAATGTTTTTAGTTTCTGTCCATTGAGTATGATGTTGGCTGTAGGTCTTTCATATATGGCCTTTATTATGTCGAGATATGATCCCTCTATTCCTACATTGCTGAGCGTTTTTATCAGAAATGGATGCTGGATTTTGTCGAATGCTTTTTCAGCATCTATTGATATGATCATGTGGTTTTTATTCTTCATTTTGTTTATGTGGTGTATCACGTTTATTGATTTGCGAATATTGTACCAGCCTTGCATCCCTGGAATGAATCCCACTTGGTCATGGTGAATAATTTTTTTGATGTATTTCTGGATCCGATTTGCTAATATTTTGTTCAGGATTTTGGCGTCTATGTTCATCAGGGATATTGGCCTGTAGTTTTCTTTCTTCGTAGTGTCTTTTTCTGGTTTTGGAATTAGAATTATGCTGGCCTCATAGAACGTGTTTGGAAGTCTTCCTTCTTCTTGAATTTTTTGAAATAGTTTGAGGAGAATGGGTGTTAGTTCTTTTTTGAATGTTCGATAAAACTCCCCCGTGAAACCATCTGGGCCTGGGCTTTTGTTTGCTGGGAGAGTCTTGATTACCTCTTCAATTTCCTTAGTTGTTATTGGTCTGTTCAAGTTTTCTATCTCTTCCTGATCTAGTTTTGGGAGACTGTGTGTTTCTAGAAATTTGTCCATTTCGCTTAGATTGTCGAATTTGTTGCCATATAGTTGTTCATAGTAGTTGTTAACGATCTTTTGTATTTCTGTGGTGTTGGTTGTTACTTCTCCTCTTTCATTTCTGATTTTGTGTATTTGGGTTCTCTCTCTTTTTTTCTTGGTGAGTCTAGCTAAGGGTCCATCAATCTTGTTTATCTTTTCGAAAAACCAGCTCTTTGTTTCATTGATCCTTTGAATTGTTTTTTTGGTCTCTATGTCATTTATTTCTGCTCTGATCTTTACTATTTCCTTCCTTCTACTTGCTCTGGGGTTTTCTTTTTGTTTGCTTTCTAATTCTTTAAGTTGTGAGGTTAGACAGTCAATTAGAAATTTTTCCTGTTTTTTGAGGTAGGCCTGTAGTGCTATGAACTTCCCTCTCAGAACTGCTTTCGCTGAATCCCATAGATTTTGTGTTGTTGTGTGTTCATTTTCATTGGTTTCCAGGAAGTTTTTAATTTCTTCCTTGATCTCCTTGGTGACCCATTCATTGTTTAATAACATGCTATTTAGCCTCCATGTGTTGAAATGTCTTTGCATGTTCTTGCTGCAATTGATTTCTAGTTTCATGCCATTGTGATCTGAGAAGATGCTTGATATGATTTCAATCTTCTTGAACTTGTAGAGATTTAGTTTGTGTCCTATCATGTGGTCTATCTTTGAGAATGTCCCATGTGCACTTGAGAAGAATGTGTATTCTGTAGTTTTGGGGTGTAATTCTCTGTAGATGTCTATTAAATCCATTTGGTCTAGTGCTTCATTTAGAGTCTCTGTTTCCTTGCTAATTTTTTGCCTAGAGGATCTATCCAGTGCTGTCAACGGGGTGTTGAAGTCCCCTGCTATGATTGTATTATTGTCGATTTCTCCTTGGAAGTCCTCCAGAAGATTTTTAATATATTTTGGTGCTCCTATATTGGGTGCATATATGTTTATCAAGGTTATATCTTCCTGTTGGATAGATCCTTTCAATATTATGTAGTGGCCGTCTTTGTCTCTAGTTATGGTCTTCATTTTGAAATCTATTTTTATCAGATATGAGAATTGCTACCCCAGCTTTTTTTTGTTTTCCATTTGCTTGGAAAATTTTTTTCCATCCCTTCACTTTCAACCTATGTGAGTCTTTTGTTGAGAGGTGGGTCTCTTGTAAACAACATATAGATGAGTCATGCTTTCTTATCCAATCAGCTACTCTGTGTCTCTTTATGGGAGCATTCAATCCATTTACGTTTAAGGTGATTATTGAAATGTACTTATTTATTGCCATTTTTGTTTAGTGTGGTTCTATTTTTCTTCCCATTTCTACTGCTAATTACAGCAGTCCTTTTAACATTTCTTGCAGTGCTGGTTTGGTGCTAATGTATTCCCTTAGCCTTTTTTTGTCTGGGAAGCTTTTTATTTGATCTTCTATTTTGAATGATAGCCTTGCTGGGTAGAGTAGTCTTGGATTCAGATTCTTGTTTTTCATGACTTTGATTACTTCATGCCATTCTCTTCTGGCCTGTAGTGTTTCTTGGGAGAAGTCAGCTGAGAGCCTGATGGGGTTCCCTTTGTAGGTAACCTGTTGCTTATCTCTTGCTGCTTTTAGGATTCTCTCTTTGTCTTTAATTTGTGGCATTTTAATTACTATGTGTCTTGGTGTGGGCCTGTTTGGGTTCTTCTTACTTGGGACTCTCTGTGCTTCTTGTACTTGAATGCCTTCTTCCTTCACCAAATTAGGGAAGTTTTCTCTCACTATTTTTTTGAATATATTCTCTATCCCTTGCTCTTTTTCTTCTTCTTCGGGGACTCCTATGATGCGAATATTATTACGTTTCCAGTTGTCCCATAGTTCTCTTAAGCTGTCTTCCTGTTTTTTAATAGTTTTTTCCTTTTGTTTTTCTGATTGGTTGATTTTTTCTACCCTGTCTTCTAATTCACTGATCCGGTCCTCAGCTTCCCCTACTCTGCTTTTTAAACCTTCCAATGTGTTTTTCATTTCGGATATGTCATTTTTTATCTCTTCTTGTTGGTTTTTAATTTCCATTTGGCTTATTTTCAGTGTCTCTATGTCCTTACTCATGCTGTTCAGCTTCCTCAAGATCATGGCTCTGAATTCTAGCTCTGTTAACATGCCTAATTGCTCCACATTGATCTCATCTTCGGTGGAGGTTTCGTGCTCTTTCATTTGGCTTCTGTTTCTGTGTTTCACCATTTTGGCTATCACTGAGGGCTTTGGAGCCTGTCAAGTTCTCCCTGTGGGTGTTGGTGTTCTGCTCTTTGTGGCTCCTCTCCTGTGTTTAGATGAGCGAGGGAGGACCCACGTTGAACACCACTGTCAAGTCTTACTTTGCTGGTTAAAGTTGCCAGCCCAGGAAACGTACTGTTATCCTCTAGCTTTTTGCCTGGAGGCTAGCAGTCTAGGTTACTTGATGAGTTTTGGGTTGCCAGTTGATTGAAAAACTCCCTCTGGTGCTCAGCCAAGGCGCTTTCACGAGGGTGGGGCAGATGCTGGTTGTTAGTGAGCCTCAATTAGCACTTCAATGGCCCACAGGCTGGGGTTGGATCTCCGAGGGAGGGGCTGCTGCCTCTCTCAGAGCCCTGGGAAGGAGCAATGTGGACACCGTCCTGCGTGGCTGCACTCAGCCAAAGCTCCGAGCGCCCTCCAAACCCCGAGTGTCCCGACACAGCTCCAGTCCAGTCCGCCCTCCCTCTGCCGGAGCCCAAGGTGAGTGGCTGTGGCTGTTTCAGCCTCTGTCCCGGCTGCGCTGTGGGGCCGCCTGGGAGTGTGACCCGAGGGCGCCGCTCCCAGCTAAGGCCGTTGCCGAGCTGCCGACCGTGGGCTCCCAGCCCCGTCTCGCGCCTTCGCAAGCCTACCGGGATCGAGTCGGTGTCCCTCGTTGTATGGTCCTCGCAAGCTGCTTTTCTGTTGGTTTTTCCCGTCGATTTGTCTGTGTTATAGTTGTAATTCCAGTTTGGTTCTGGGAGACGGTCTGTGTAGCTCCGTTCACTCCGCCGCCATTTTCTGTCTCCTGTTTCAATATTTTGAAATTAAAGTTTTCCCTATGATCCATTAGCTGGTCAATTTCTACAAATGTTTCATGTGTTTAAAAAGCATGTATATTTGAAGTTGTTGGGCACAGTGTTTTGGTTTTTTTATTATTATTTTTTTAATCTTAATTGTTGAATGTATTACACATGTTCCTCATTTTTCCCCCATTGACCCCCCTCTTTCCCACTCCCGCCCCCCTCCTGCCTTTTCCCACACTATTGTCTGTGTCCATTGGTTATGCATATAAGTTCTTTGGTTTACTTCTTCCCACCCCCCAACCCTTTTCCCTCTGAGGTTTGTCAGTCTAGCAATGAATTTGTACTTCTTAATCCCTTCACCTTTTTCACCCATTCCCCCAACCCCCTCCCATCTGGCAACCAACAAAATGTTCTCTGTATCTATGAGAATGTTTCTGTTCTGCCTGTTCATTTTGTTTGTAGATTCCATTGTCGATAGATATATATTCATTGCCATTTTGTTTGTTCATATATTTTATCTTTTTCTTCAAAAAGACCCTTTATCATTTCATATAATAATGGTTTGGTGGTGATGAACTCCTTTAACTTTTTCGTGTCTGGGAAACTCTTTATATGGCCATCGATTCTAAATGACAGCTTTGCAAGATAGAGTAATCTTGATTGTAGGTGCTTGCTTTCCATTGTGCTGAATATTTCTTGCCACTCCCTTCTGGCCTGCAAAGTTTCTTTTGAGAAATCAGCTGACAGCCTTATGGGAACTCCCTTGTAGGTAACTAACTGCTTTTTTCTTGCTGCTTTTAAGATTCTCTCTTTGTCTTGAACCTTTTGCATTTTGATGATGATGTGTCTTGGTGTGGGCCTCTTGGGGTTCATCTTGTTTGGGACTCTCTGTGCTTCCTGGACTTGTATGTCTGTTTCCTTCACCAAGTTAGGAAAGTTTTCTGCCATTATTGTTTCAAACAGGTTTTCGATTTCTTGTTCTCTCTCTTCTCCTTCTGGCACCCCCAAGATGCGAATGTTGGCACGCTTGAAGTTGTCCCAGAGGCTCCTTACACTATCCTTATGTTTTTGGATTCTTTTTTCTTTTTGCTGTTCTGATTGGGTGTTTTTTGCTTCCTTAGATTCCAAATCAATGGTTTGCTTCTTGGATTTGTGTACTCTACTATTGAATCTGTGTAAATTATTCTTTATTTCAGTTAATGCCTCCTTCATTTCTGACTGTGCATCCATCATTTCTGACTGGTCCTTTTTTATGCTCTTGAGGCCCTCACTAAGTTCACTGAGGTTCTCACTAAGTTCATCGAGCATCCTTATAAGCAGTATTTTGAACTCAGCATCTGTTAGGTTGCTTATCTCCATTTCGCTTAGTTCTTTTCCTGGGGTTTTGTTCTGTTTTTTCATTTGGGACCTGTTTCTTTGTCTCCTCATTTTGGCTGCCTCCCTGTGTTTGTTTCTGTGTATTACTTAACGAGAGGTATGGGGTTAGCTGAGACCAGATGCTGCTTGTTTGAAAGAATTTAGGAAAACCTGAAGCAGGATCCAAGACAGGTCTATCCTATGGTTAAGCAACTGGCAACAGCTTGGGTGGGCCTGAAAGTTGGGTGGGGCGGGGCCTCAGGGAGTCAGCAGGGCAGGGCTGCCAGTGTGAGCCAGGTTGCTGGAGTCCCGGATATGGCGGCTGTCTGCCGCCCCAGGGAAGGGCTCACCAAAGGAACAAAGGCCTCTGACAGCACGTTTGTCCCAGAGAAAGCCCCCTCTCCAGCCTTCACTCCAGTGCCAAACAGCTCAGTTCTTCCCTGGATGTCTCTCGAGCTGCCTCCCCTCCAAGCTTAGAGGGAGAGAGTCCGATAAGTCCGTGCACGGGCCCTTTAAGGAGCTGCCTGGGGCTCCAGCCGCCTCAGCCTCCCTGAGCCTCGGTTCCCGCTGGTTTTCTAGCCAGAAGTTACGGGGATTCTCTTCCTGGCACTGGAACCCTGAGCGGGGCACCTGGTGTGGGACGGGGACCCCTCAGTCCTCAGGAAGGACCTTCCCAGCTAAGGTGTCCTCCTGATTTTTATCCGCCACACGTGGGTGTGGGCCCAGCCCGTCCCCTCCGCCCTCCTACCAGTCCGGATGTGGCTGCTGCTTTAATTCCGTAGTTGTAGGACTTCCATTCAGCTTGATTTCAGGCGGTTCTGAATGATGGTTGTTCTGTAGTTTAGTTGTAACTTTGATGTGGTTGTGGGAGGACGCGATACCGCGTTTCCCTACCTGCCATCGTGACCGGAAGTCCACAGTGCTTTTTTATGTAAACTTTAGATAGAACACACACACTCATATAGAGTATATAAAATACATATAAATACATATTTAATAAATATTAATATTTTTTGCTTGTTCTAGCAGTTACCAAGAGGTAGGTGGTGCATTAAAATTTCCCACAATGATTGTCTATTTCTTCTTTTAATTCTACACATTTTTTTTTGTCCTCACTCAAGGACATTTTTGCATTTACCTTTAGATAGAGCGGGAGGGAGAGGGGGAGGAAGAGAGAGAGAGAGGAAACATCGATGTGAGAGAGACACACTGAGTGGTTGCCACCCCCACGACCCCAACTGGGGCCAGGAACAAACTGCAACCAAGGTACGTGCCCTTAGTGGGAACTGAACTCAGGACTCTCTGGTCCGAGGGCTGATGCTCTAACCTCTGAGCCAAAACGGCCAGGGCTAATTCTATACATTTTTGAGTCATATATTTTGACTTGTTATAAGGTATATACAAACTTGGAACTTTTATATCTTCTTGATGAATTGAGCCTTTATCATTATGATGTCTTCTTTATGTCAAGGAATGCTTTCTTTGTCCTTAAAGTCTATTTTGTCTGATACCAGTGACACAGATTCTTTTTGGTTAGTGTTTGCATAGCATATCATTGCATCCTTTTACTTTCAATTTTTTTTATTTTTTTAATGTGTCTCTTGCAAACAACATCAAATTGTATTTTTAAATCCAACTTGTCAATATTTACCCTTTAACAGAAACATTTAGTTTATTTATACTTAAAGATAATCAATGACTTATTTAAGCTAAACCTACAATGTTATTTTGTGTTTTCTATTTGGCCCATTATATTTTTTTTACCTTCCTTTCGTACCACCTTTTCCCTCAACTTGTTTTTCTGTGTTTTATTGTGGGTTTTTCTTCAGACGTATCTACAGTTAACTGACTTTTCTTTGGTTATAATCTCTATTGAATTTATCAACAAAATTTTAAATATTAATTTTAAGTGCTTTATTTTTCAGTCCTAGGATTTCTATTTATTTCTTTTTTATGCTGCCTATGTCTCTTTTTATAGTTCCTAGTTCCCTACACAGATGATCAGGCTGGGCATTTGTTTCCTTAAATCTAGTAAGCACATTATTTTACAGGCCATGGCCGATAACTTAAATGTCCGACATCTCAGTAGGCCTGTTTCTATTGTCTTTTATTTATTATAGATCTTGCTTATGGTGCTTCATTTGCTTGTGTGACTGTTTATCTTAGTGTGTTGGGCATTGTATTTTAAACTCATTACAGGAGTATTTTGAAAGCTAAGATGATAGTATCTTCCTTTAGAGAGGATTTTAATTGGCTTCTACCAGATGCATAGTGGGCGCTGGCCATTGGGAACAGTTTAATGCAAGTGCAAAGCCTGAGGTTTCCTGGCCCATCTAGATGAGGGCAAGCTGGACTACAAGTCCAGACAAGAGGTGGCTTACTTGTAGTTTACCCTTACTTACCCTGCGGGTGAATTTATATGGGATCTCACCTTAAAGTGGAAACTATTTTACCTCTGTCCCCATGTTTAATGGACTTCGATCATCTGACTTTCTGAAGCCACCAAAACTGCAGTTTTTTTCGTAGCTGTTTCAGATGTTTCTCCTTTTCCGCTCATTGATACCCTCCTCCCCATCTCCAGCTTTGTTGTCTATGTCCATTGGTCATGCATACATGCATATAAGTTCTGTGTTTTATCTCTTCCCCCCCAACCTATTTCCTCTGAGACTTGTCAGTCTGTACTCCACCTCTATGTCTCTGGGTCAATTTTGCTCATCAGTTTGTTTAGTTCATTATATTCCACAAATAAGTGAGATCATGTGATATTTGTCTTTCTCTGCTTGGCTTGTTTTGCTTAGCATTAATACTCTCCAGGTCCTTCCATGCCATCTCAAAGAATAAGAGATCTTTCTTTCTTACAGCTGCATAGTATTCTATTGTGTACATGTACCGCAGCATTTTTATCCACTCATCTATTGATGGACACTTGGATTGCTTCCAGATCTTAGCTATTGTAAATAGTGCTGCTATGAACATAGGGGTACATATATTCTTTCTGGTTGGTGTTTCAGGTTTCTTGGAGTATATTCCTAGAAGTGGGATCACCGGGTCAAATGGCAGTTAAATTTTTAACTTTTTGAAGTAACACCATAGTGTTTTCCACAGTAACTGCACCAGTCTGCATTCCCACCAGCAGTGTACTAAAGTCCCCTTTTCTTCACACCCTTGCCAACACTTGTTTGATGATTTGTTGATTGTCCAGCTTTTTAAAATATAAGTATATTATATATATATTTTTAATTTTTTCTTTATTGATTTTAGAGAAAGAGGAAGGAAGAGGGAGAGAGAGAGAGAAACATCAATGAGATAGAACATCGATTGGCCGCCTCCTTCATGCCCCCCACTGGGGATTTGGCCCACAATCTGGGCATGTGACCTGACTAGGAATCGAACCAGCGACCTCTTGGTGCATGGGTTGATGCTCAACTACTGAGCCACTCTGACTGGGCAGTATATTATTATTATTATTATTATTATTATTATTATTATTATTATTCCTCACCAGAGGATATTTTTATATTCATCTTCAGATAGAGTGGGAGAAAGAAAGGGAAGAAGAGAGAGAGAAACATCAATGTGAGAGAGACACATCAACTGGTTGCCACCCACATGACCTCAACCGGGGCTGGGGATGAACCACAACCAAGGTACATGCCCTTAGTGGGAACCGAACCCAGGGCTCTCTATCCATGGGCCAATGCTCCAACCGCTGAGCCAACTGGCCAGGGCATATTTTTAAATGTTATAGCTGAACTGCATAAAAAAATAATTTTGATGTTCTGGCTTTAAATCCTGCATATTACATGTTCTTTGGGTGAAATACATCTTTCTGGTTTTTAACTTTGTTCTATCTTTTTTTTTTTTTTTTTATCCTCACCCGAGGACATTTTTCCATTTTTTTGTTCATATAGAGTGGGAGGGAGAGAGAGGAAGACAGAGAGAAACATCGACGTGAAAGGGACACATCAAGTGGCCGCCACCCTCACCACCAACCAGGGCCGGGGACAAACTGCAACAGAGGCACGTGTCCTCAGCGGCAACCGAACCCGGGTCTCTCTGGACCACAGGCCAACGCTCTAACCGCTGAGCCAAACTGGCCAGGGCACTTTGTTCTATCTTTTAGGTCAGCGACTAACACAGGCTTTGCTTCTGCTACCTTGCAGGGAGACTGAATGTGGCACTTGCCATGTCTGTGTTCCTGATGGAATTATATGGACACAATCTTCTCCTAACAGTAGTGTTTGGCGTAGTGGTGGCTGGATCTGTACTCATATTTGGGGTCTTAATTGGTGACTGGGTTGAAAGAAAACCAAGAAATAAAGGTGATATTTTTGTCTATGGTGTGTACAATGATGTGGTGAATTATGATCTCACTCGCTCTTTTGTTTTATTTACTGAAATAAAATACAGATATGAACACAGTAGCAACAGAGCATACCTTTTGAAAAGTAGAAATAGACTTATACAGCGTTGTGTCATTCTCTGGCATTACACTTAAAATATTTTACTGTAGTGTTTAGATTCTTACCCATCACAGATTTTTTTTTTTATCCTCACCCGAGGACATTTTTCCATTTTTTGTTCATATAGAGTGGGGAGGGAAAGAGAAAAACATCGACGTGAATGGGGTGCATTGAGTGGCTGCCACCCACACGACCCAACCAGGGCTGGGGACAAACTGCAACCGAGGTACGTGCCCTTAGCGGGAACTGAACCCGGGACTCTCCGGTCTGCGGGCCTAGGCTCTAACCGCTGAACCAAACCAGCCAGGGCTTGGAAAGGCATTTTCTGAAGCCACACCCTCCGAACGCTAACTTATTTAGACTCTGGCGTATTGGTTCATAGGCCATATTGATAACTTCAGTCACAAATGAAATCCAGAAGAGTGATACAGCAGTAGAACATTTTTAGTTCTTTGATGTATTCAGTGTCCTGCTTTTCATATCATCTTTCTCTCAATGTACGTTTTCATTTACTTGCAAAGCCCAGCTTTTCTTCCTTTTCATTGCAAAGGCTTGCCTCTAGTGAGCCCATGTGCCTCCTGCTCAAGCCTGTGATTGCTGATAGAAACAAAAACCGTGGCTGGCACAGCAATTTGGTCACATGCGGTTACTCTGCATCAAACAATGAGGTAGCTGCAACCTGCCTCTTAAAACCAAGAGTCATAGCGTTTCCATCCGCAGTTGCTCATGCCTCGCTCTTCACTCAGAATGCTTCTGTCACCGCCTGCTGTGTTGTCCTGATGCTTGTGTTCTCCTACAAAGGGAGATGGAGCAGATCTGGCACGGCTGGTTCACTGTGAGTGTCCCCATGTCCCGCTCGCTCCACTCAGAGACAGGACCTGATGCCCTTCAGTGAGTCATCTGGACGGCCCTGCGCCCTGCTTTTGGATCTGGCTCATCTTTTGCCACTGTTCTCCTCACTCCTAATTTGTGAACCAGAGCCCAGATTCCACAGACACAAAGTCATTAGAACAGCAGAGTCTCTGTCTGCAAAGTACAAATTAGCGTCGGATCTGGTGCTAATGGGGTGGGAAGAAGATGATGTTTAGAATCACACAGTAACGTTTGGCTCCAAACCTACATCAAATCTCTTTCAGAGGTTTCTGTGTTCAGTTAGATTAAATAAATAAGTGTATGTACCACAAGGGGCTGAGAAAGTCTATTCTTGGGTTCCAAACTCCCTTTACCCTCCTTCTGTAGGTGGCCAGCTGCGAGCTGTGATTACCCTGGTGGCTTTGGCAAACCTGGCTGGCACGGCCCTGACCATCACCGTTCAGAGGGATTGGATTGTGAGCCTCACAGGTGACAACAGAGGCCAGCTGGCTGGTGAGCTGTGCCGCACTCCCCCATCTTGTCCCCCCAAATCCATCAACAAATGTGACTGTTCATCTTCCCTTATCTGACTGTGAGAGGTAGAATTTTTTCTTTTCATTAATGGTGCTACATGGAAGACTCTGGCATCTTCTTTGTTTTTTTCTTCCATTTATAAAACTTGGATCATTCACATTGTGATATATTCAAATTGCCAACTTAAAGCTGTCCCAGCCTATATTTGTGTGATTGTTCCTCTCTGCTTGAAAATGTTCGTGAGCGTTGATAGACAAGATAAAGGAAGCTATTGTGGGGGAGCCTATTAAAATATACTTTTTACAAAGAGCAGAAACCCCTTACAATCATGCTATCTTTTAAATGACACTGATTTGGATGTAGTGTGGCTTAAATAACACCATCCAAAATAAAACGGCTCTGTGGGTAAGAGCCGGGTGATGCGGCGTTGAAAGTGCCCTCTGTCTCCGGGGAAAAAAATCTTTCTAGTCTCTGTTAATTAATTTTAAAGAAGTCTAAAATAAAGCACAGATTCTGGTTTGAGGTTCATTATAATTTTTAAAATGATCTTGTAAATATATTCTTCAATTATGGCAGGATAGTTAAGAGGATCAGCTTTGGAGTCAGACTGCCTGGGTTTAAATCTCAGTTCCACCATTTACCTCCTCTGTAACCTTGAGCAAATAACGTCACCTCTTTGTGCCTCATTTTCTTATTCTGTAAAAGGGAGACACTATCAACTTCTTAGGGTTCTGAGGATTAAGTGAGATGAATATATGTGGGAGGCTTAGAGCTATGTACCCGGCCCAGAGAAAGTATTCAACCAATCTGTCCTTCACTCCCTCTCCCCTGTCAACATGCTGGTCATACCAATATTAATGTTGTGTCCGGTAAGCTGGTAGGGCGTGATAGCAAAGAGTCCTGAGACAGGAGTTGAAATAATCAGCTCCAAAAATCCTGGTGTCTCCCGTCCTCAGTTTACTCATCTGTTAATTGTTCAGATTCCAACAACTGATCTTGAAGGCGTTTTTCAGGTGGCAAATCCTATGACTAATCTCTAGTTAGACTGAGAGGACTCTGTCCGGTTTTCACCATCGTTCACCCAGGGCACGGGTAGCAAATCCAGCAAATGCATGACCTTGTTTACCAGGAGGAAGGACTGACCCGATGACATGCGACGTTCCCTTCCTCTCACCTGCAGGGATGGATGCAGCCGTCCGGCAGCTGGACCAGATCATCAATCCCTTGGCTCCCCTGTCTGCGGGCCAGGTGATGACATGGGCATCTCGTGTGATCGGTTGTGGTTTCATTCTTGGATGGAACTTGGTTTCACTTCTTGTCGAGTTTCTGTTTCTGTCCAGGGTTTACCAACTAGTTCCCCAACTGGCTGTAAAATCCCAGCAAAAAGCAGGGGGACACTTCCTAGAAAGGCAACAGAAGGCTGTGAACATTCAAGGTAATGCAAAGTCGGAGAGGGCTTTTGTTCTTTTACTCTCCTTTCCATCAGAGTTTCATTTTTTCTTTCCTGAGTTTGTGTCTGAGCACAGTCTCAACATTCTGTCAGCAAATTGCCTAGAAACAGTGAGAGGAGAAGGCTCTGGCCGCGCCATTGGTCGTGCGGTTCACAGGACTGCTGTCATTGGCGGGCGGGTGGGCGGGGCTGCCGTGCGCATTTTCACAGGTTGTGCGGTGCACAACTCCATTTGGAGACACTCCTGTGGGAGTAGCATCCCACTGACCTGTGCAGTGCATAGCCTGCCCAACCTAGTCCACAGCCCTGGGGGTAGATTCTTCTTTCCTGTCTCACTCAAAAACATCCTCCCTAAAGATGCTAAGCTAGAGACAACTGTGTTAAGGAGTATGGACTGCTCTTTGTCAAGACAATATGACGAATTGGCTATCACTGCTATCAGCCATGTGTAATAAAATCAGAAATTCCCTAACATTAGGGTGAGAATGGGAAGAAGGGGGACCTGCCAATAAATAGGACCTCATTCTCCCAAGATGAGAACTATCCTTACCTGTTGACGATGTTGGCCATCTGCCTGGTACAACACAGCCCACTCACTGCTTCTGACCTGAGTTTCTCTTCCTGAACTTCTCATAATGAATTCTCTTTTCTCTAAAGCTGTTTTGCAATTACTTGCCCACCAGATCTCATTGCATGAATAAAGTATGTGTACTTATAGAGGTAGATAAATAGATACATATTCCTATTTAGGTGATGGATGATGGATGGATTGGTGGATGGATGTATGGATGGATGGATAGATAGACATATAGATGATAGATAAAGCTATATACTTTAGCTGTGTGACCACATATGGTTAATTTATTCAGACTCTCTGTGTCTCACTATCTATAAAGTACAAATAACAATAACAACACTGACCTCAGGGAGGCTGTGACAATGAAATAGGACAATCTGTGTAAAGCCCTGTTTTGCTCCCTGGCTCACAGTAGAACTTAAGTCAGTGTTAACTGGCTTTTAAATATCTTTTAAAAAATCTTCTCTGGCAGTAAACTATTTTCTTTGAAGAGCTTCACCCTCCTCACAGTCTTGGTCTAAAACGAATGTGGCCCACCTGACCCCCTCCTACCTCCACAGCCCTGCTTGGCCCCTCTGGTCCTTTCCAGGGTTTGTCTTAGTTTGTGCTAACCACCTCGCGCACATGGTTATGTATTTGAAAACTTGTTTACAGTCCTTGCCTATCCTGCACTGGAAGACTGAGAGGCATTTATCACTTTCTTTTCATGAGTATGTGTTTCTTCAGGAAAACACTCAAAGGAGTTACCCATCTCTGTCCCCAGGAGCTTGTTACCATGTCTCAAGCATGTGAGCCCTCCTCTGTACCCTCCCTCTCCTTCATCACCCCTTCCTCTTTCACTGTGTGTCTTAGTTTGGGTTCTCTTAAGAGCAACCCTCGAGACAAGGATTTGGGGTGGAAACTAATGTTTTGGAAGGTGATCCCAGGAAGCATGGTGAAGGGATGGGGGAGGCAGGATAGGGGTCAGCCATTAAAAGGTGTATGTGCGACCACTGAGGATGGACTCAGTCCCATGGGGGCTGGCCCTCTCAGAGACTGTGTAGGGCACAGGAAACTAGGGTGTTTCTCCACCATGTCTTGTCACTCATCAGTCGCAGGTGGTTCAGAGGGACACTGACTTCTGTGTATGTAGAGCTGCCCTATGTCCCTGTGGCTGGAGGGAGGCCCTCGGGCAGAGACACAGCCTCCCAGGATAGGAAGCCATCAGTGCACAGGGGAACTGTCCAACGGAAGCAGATGAGGTTGGGAATGGGCTGAGGGCATTTGGGCAGGGCACTGACATAACATCTCTTTGGATTTTATTTTAGGTGCAGTGAGCTCTTGGGAAACCACTGGTAGATTCTTCAAAAAGCCTAAAACTTCAGAAAAGCCAAGGGAACGCAGGACTAACTTTGAAGGACAACAGGCCATGACCACAGGGTCCTCCCTCTGCCTTCAAAGCACACGGAGGGTGCTGCCCACGTGTCGAGAGGGCTGGGAAGCCTACCGCAGGCAGACCGTGTTCCCAGCCGGCTTGGGCTTAGTCTTCCTCTACATGACGGTGCTGGGCTTCGACTGCATCACCACCGGCTACGCCTACACCCAGGGGATCGGGGGCTCCCTGCTGAGCATCCTCACGGCCCTTTCAGCTCTGTCTGGCCTGATGGGCACAGTTCTCTTCACCAGGCTCAGGGGGCACTACGGCTCGGTCACCACGGGCGTCATATCCAGCTGGCTCCATATAGGTTGTCTGATGCTCTGTGTGTTTTCTGTGTTTGCTCCTGGAAGTCCTTTTGATCTGGCTGTTTTCTCATTTCCATTAAGCAACAACTCTTCTTCAAACCATGAGGTGCTAAAAGAGGACCAGATGCACGCTTCTTTCTTTGAAAGAAATATGAACCAACCTATCCTTCCTGACCAGTCCTCCCTCCACTGGACCAATAGTACGGTTCTGTTCGAAGGCGAGCAGGACCCCGAATATCCTGAGTCTTACATCCCCATCATCTTGCTCTTTTCGGGCGTGATCCTGGCGAGAATCAGTGAGCAGTGGGTCATGTGTGATATGCAGGCTGTGATGTTGCTAAGTAATCTTAGAAGCATTTGATGGTCTCACCACTCTGTCATTGCAAGTCTTCATCATTCATTCACTGAAAATCTGTTCTGTGACAAGACAAGAATTTGTTCTGTGACACTGGGGATATGAGAGTGGTTGAATCAGACAAGGTCTTAGCTCCATGGAATGGGAGATCACCGAATAGTCAACAACAGCGAACAGTACAAAGTGATAGGAGCTGTTAGGAAGGACAGAAGAATTGGGAACATGGAGGAGAGACACCCAATCTTATCTTGGGCTTGGGGAAGCCTTTCTAGGAGGCACAAGTCAGAGCTCCAGAAGGGCAAGCCAGGCAGGTGACCGGGAGAGGGAAGAGTGCTCTAGGCCAGGCAGTGTTGTGCAAAGGCTGAGATGTGAAAACGTGGGGACCTAGTTACTTCCTAGGTGCCAGGCATATAAACGCTGTAGCTGGCGTCCACATGAAAGAAGAATTTTGACCTGGATCCTTTCTCTGTGGAACTGGGATGGGGACAGGGAGACGAGGACCGCCTGGTAGGCCAAGGCTTTCCTTAGCTGCCTGGGGAGGGCAGTGAACTCCCTTCCCAGGGACAGGGTGGCAGACTTTGAGAGTTTGCATGCTTGTCTGCCCTAAGAACGTGGTTTCTGAACTCTGCCACCGACCATATGTCATCAAACCTGGCAGTGAGGACATGCCTGATTTAAGTCCCATCTTCAAAGCCCCTCCCTGAGACCCCGGCTCAGAGCCAGACGATTCCCAACTTCCACATCAGAAATGGGCGGAGTGGAAGATGTGGTTGTGGTGGTGGTGGAAGGAGCAGATCAACAACCAAGTACGTCTCCCTCCCTCTTCGAGGAGCATGCTGCACACCTCCTCGGTGTGCCTCTTCCGCTGCTCCGGGCACCAGGCTTCAGCCAGCTCCCTCCCTCTTGGGCTCGGAGTGTCACCTTCTCATCTCTGGGACTACTGGGTGGGAGCATGGTGTTGGGTGATATGTTTCTAATTTCCCAGTGGAAACCTGGAGCCCATTGGTCCACTGGACCTTTGGGATATCGGGAGAAGGGAAATGAAAGTTTTGTTGGTCCAATTTAAGAGGTTATAAAACCACGGGCTAGCCTGGGAACCTTATTTCTCTGATAGAATACATGTGCCTGAGAAAGAAACCGTGTTCTTAATTCCAAACAGCTGACACAGACACCTGTGCCTTCATCAGGCGGTTGCCTCACCTTGAAACTATTTTAAGTGTAGTGCCCAGTGGGTGAATGACCTTTTACTAGGGTATTTGACTTGCACGCCCTGCTTTTAATTGCACGAACAACTGAGAGAAGATTAGCCATCTGAGATTTATGCAATTCACATTATATTATGATAATCAAGCATTCAGTTCAAAAGAAAGAAAATGTGCACCAGTGACTCCTGTTCCCAAAGGAAATTATCACATTTGGGAAATGGGAAATTTCCTTGCCGGTGCCTGCAATCTAGAAAGGCATTCAGTATGAGAGAAACTTCAGGCTTTTCTCCACTGCGGCAGCGGTTCTTTTTCCTGACCTGTGAAAAGGACCCAGAGACACAGAGCACTCTGGACACTCGCGAGGGAGACAGCTCAGGACGTGGAGCCAGGTGCCTGCCGATGCTGGCAAGTTACCTAAGCTCCCGTGTCCCTGGTTTCTTCTCTGCAAGACGGGGTAATAATGGTGGCACTTAGCTACCACGCAGGTCCTGGCGATGCACCAAGATAATTCCTGTGGGCAATGTGGGTGGCACAGAACGGTCACAAGTGCAGGAGCTACTTGTTCAAAACATGAATATGAACTCTCACCTTTCATCATCATCATCGTTCTTATGTTTGGCTGCAATTTGGTGTTTTCATGAGCACCGCCGTGTAAGGGCGGAGTGGGGAGTGTGTGGCAAGACAGAGAGAACCCGTGTTGAATGAAGTGGATGCGGTGTGGCTCCCACACACCCAGTGCCAGCAGAATGCCATTCACAGCTCTTCCAGCAGAGTTACCCGTGGCCTTGGGGTCGATGGTGTGCTGCTGAAACGGCGCCTGTCGCAAGCACCCGTGCCCAGGGCACACTGTGCCGGGCTTTGTGTGGTTAGCACGACCAGGCCTGGTGGTGGCGACGACTGTTCCTCTCACCAGGACAAAGAGTGGCCTGCCTTGGTGTCCACCAGGGATCCCCAAGCACAGGGTGCATTCTAGGCATTTGCTCAGTAAACACTTGTTTCCATTCTGATGGAAACAAAGTTACAGAACTTTGGCTGCAAGTGTTTGACACATCGCCCACAGGTAACTTTGCTTTCCAAAATCTAAGAATTGTAACCTTTTTTTAAAGTCCTCACCTGAGAATATTTTTCCATTTATCTTTAGATAGAGTTGGAGGGGGGGGGGGATATCAATGTGTGTGTGTGTGAGAGAGAGAGAGAGAGAGAGAGAGAGAGAGACATTGATGTGAGAGGGACACATTGATTGGTTGCCTCCTGCACTACCCTGACCAGGGCCAAGGATTAAACCACAACCCAGGTAGTGCCCTTGACCAGATCGAATCTGAGACTCTTAGTCTGCGGGCCGACGCTCTAACTGCTGAGCCAAACCAGCCGGGGCTAAGAACTCTAACTCTTTGTACCCTTGATTAGAAATAATTCTGTCAGTGCACAAGTAGCCCTACTTCTTTGAGCTCTTCACATTGTGCCACCGAACACTTCGGAACCGTAAGTGCTGCGCGGGAAGGGCCGGGCGCGGGGCTTCCACGGGAAGCTCCAGCTCAGACAGCAGCCGGGGCGAGGCTCTCGCAGGCACTCAGACTTGGCCTCTTTACGTGGAAGGTGGACGGCACAGGAGAGAGAGGAGACCCATTCCTTCTCTGCTCAACCAGGAGTGAAGAGGAAAACTCTGGAAGTAGAACTGGATTTAAAACTCAAGACTTTGCTGTGTTTCCTAAACATTTTTAGAATGAACTGGTAGGCATAAATAAATATATCCCAAATGAAGTTTTTGGTACCTTGTGATGATGGTGGTAATGGTGATTGAAAAAGATAACTATAATGCCACAAATGAGGACAGTGACTACCAGGCACAGATGGCCAGGCACGGGGCTACACGCTTCGCAATCTTCTACCATGGAATCCTCTGGCGGGATATGGTGCTCTTAGCATTCCCATTTCGCAGATGAGGAAACTGAGCAACAGGAAGGTTCGCTTAGGCAACACAATACAGTAGTGCTAGGCCGGACTCCTCACCTCATCACACTTACTCTCCCCCTCTACTGCTGCCCTGTAGGTCTCTGGTCTTTTGACCTCAACTTCTTCAGAACATTCCAGAAATGGAGCGAGGGGCTGTGAACGGCGTGCAGTGCTCCCTGAACTACCTCATGGACCTCACCCACTCCATCCTCGTCATGCTGGTCTTCATCTCCGTACTGTTTGTAATCACAGGGCACGTGCTCTACTTCTTTTACACAAGGAAGTGCAAGATGAGAAATGCCCATGTTCAGAAGACAGAGAAGAAAGACACGTTAACCTGAGAGGTAGGCAGCGCCTCTGACTGCTCGGAGCTCTAGGATCACGGGCCCTGTCTGGGTTTCCAGGGATTCCCTGCACTGCCCCTGGTGCCCACCTTGTACCGTTGCTACATCTGAGAGCAACTGTATTACTCGTCACCTTGAGCCAAGAGCGTCAGCTGTAGTCAACGCATCTTTGTGATGGGTACTAGTCAAGGTTTGAATGGGGTCTGACTCAAGGCACATCCATGGACTGAACCCAGATTCCACTCCACACAACCTGAAGGGTTTAATTTTGCCAACACAATGATTCATTGTTTCTTGGTTTTTATCGTTCTTTGGGTTTGAAAATGAGTCAAAATCTTCTGGTCAGTGTTAAAATGAGAGAGGTGGAGCTAGGTCAGCGGTCTGGCCTCAGTTCCTTGGGTGTGGGTTTATGTTCTGCAGCCGGTTTGTGAATGTGCCTCTGATGTGCTCGGTGCCTCTCATGTGCATAGGAGCTATTTGTTGGAGCCATAGGTCATGGTAATAACCTTTGGGGGGTTTCTGGACTCTGGGGCCAGGCCAGAGGTCTGACGGTCTTTCAGTGGACCTGGGAAAGTATCACCTCAGCAATCAAGCTAAGACTTCCAGTTTGACCAGTTCTGACCAAGAAAAACACTAGTTTGTGATGAGCTAATTTTGAATTTCTGGCTACTCAAAATTAGCTCATCACAATCAACACAAAAACTAACTTTTCAGGAGCCTAGGAAATCCCATAGCTCTTGCAGGGGTGGGGAACTTTGTTCTGCCACGGGCCATTTGGATGTTTATAACATCATTCACTGGCCGTACAAAAATATCAACTTAAAAATTAGCCTGCTGTATTTGGCCAGGCTAATTTGGTGAGGTGTGTAATGTTAGCTGGTATTGATTTTGAAGGCCTTACACGGTCCGTGGGCCGGACATTCCCCAACCCTGAATGAGTTGCTATTTTGTAAATGCTGTGACATAGAACAGTGAGGCCAGTGGTTGAGCCCCCTTGGGCCTCCAAGTGCAGAGAACTTTCCGTGTGTGGGCAAGTCACATTTGGGAATGGCCTGGAGCATGTTCTGAAGGACCTTCGCTGGTTGGCGTTGTCGGGAATGACGTTTCCTAAGAGAGGGTTTCTCAACCCCTGCACTTTCTGGGTCAGACAATCCTTGATGTGGGCTGTCCTGTGCCTGGAGGGTACTTTGTGGTATCTTCAGCCTCTGCCCCTAGATGCCAGTGCTCCCCACCCCCAGCTGTGGGAATCAAATGTCTTCAGACATTACCAACTATTCTCTAGGAGGGCAAAGTTCCCCCCACCCCAACACCACTGTTAAAGAAAAAATTTGAAACCTAAGGGAAGAATCAACTTACTGTTAAAAGGCAAAATGACAAAAGGTCATAATTAGTAGTAAAGAAACCACAAAAGGGGGTTTTATACTGACCTACTTTTTAGAGTTAAGAGAAAATGAGGGAAGGAGAGAATTTTGTGGAACATGTTGTTTTACATAAGGTAGTTTCTAAAAATTGTACCTTAAGTTCTAGTAATATTTATGGTGCCACCTCCCCCAATCTTTTCCTTCTATTAAAAAACTCTGAAAGACAATATTACTATAGATACACACACACACACACACACACACACACACACACACCCTAAACCAACTAGGTCAGGAAACCAGAACTATTCACCATATGGATTTTTTACTAAGGAAGTTGTATTTTAATGTTGCATACCAAGTCCTCTGGCCCTTGATTATTTTAATGAACACACAAGTACTTGGACAGAGTAATCTTAGAACAAGAGACTGTTTTTTTTTATTTAAAGACCCCAGAAGTGCTAGCAACTTAGGTGTAGAATTTATGCCACATCTTCTAAGTAGCACTGGCTACCCCTGCACCTTCTGCCCTTGAAAACTAGCTGCTACTTCTAAATCCTGCATTTTAAGTGGTAATTTGAGTTTTGCTTTTCCTCCAGGTCCTGTACAGTAGAAAAGCAACATCCTTCTCTCTGCTTGATTGTGGAAGCACTCTCTGCATGTTCCCATATTTTGATTCATGTTTTAAACCAGCACTGCTCAACAGAAACATAATGCAAATCACATTTATGTAATTTTAATAATATAGTTCATTTTAACCCAACACACCTAAAATATTATCATTTATCTTGTAATCAACATAACAGTGAGATGTTTCACTCTCTTTTTTAACATTAATTCTTCCAAAGCCCATGGTTTTCAATGCCTTAGCACATGTCAGTTCACAATGGCCACATTTCAGGAGTTCAGCCCCTATGTGTGGCCAGCAGCCTGTACTGGAGTGCAGCTTGGACTCTGGATGATTCCCACAGTTCCACACATTTCTGTACTCCAGGAGGTCTATAAATGATACAATGGGCTCTATTCTGCCCTAGGGAGTGGGGGCTAACATGCCAGGGCATTTGTTCAACTGGAAAATCAATGGTATTAGGCTCCGTTCCATCAAGGACATCATTCTGCTATGTTCCCAAGAACAGTTCATGGTGACATACATCACACTCATTTGACTGGATTTTATCTCTTTATCTCTGAAACAGATTGACCACGAGCTGTTCTTCTAGAAATGCAATTGGCAATGGTGGAAGGTACTGTAAGACAACTGGCCCCTTGCAATACAGATAAATTCCACTAGGGGCCTTCCAGTCATGGTTGCATAGTTCCAGATTGGGGTAACTCCCTTAAAAACAATACCGGAGTCGGATCTTTTCAGTTTATGAATATAAAGTAAATTTTGGAAAGGCAACCTTTATGAGTACAGAATAAAAATAAGCCTTTCAAGCACATCTCTGGGTGTTTGTCTGTTCACATAATCTCAACATGGCTTTTTACTCAAGAGGTGTTATTTATCCCTGACTTTGGCTTGACAATCAGCTAAATAGGTAGCCTCTGACAGGCCTCACTGACCAACAGACCTCCTAGGGTCAAGTGCATGTCTCCACTATCTCTAGATCCTGTGTTGTTATCTGGACAACCTTCTCTGTTCTACTTCTTCCTTCAAGGTACTTGAGATCATGGGGGGTGGGGAAGGGGGCATCTTCTCACTTGGGATCTAAAGAGCCTAAAATGCAGATGGCCCTGTCCCTTCCTCCTACTCCATTTAAAACTTCAAGTGCCAACTGGCAAATTTGCCAACTGGCTCTTTTCTCTGGCTCCTGGGAGACTCAGAGCTAAATTGGCAGAAGCCAAAAGCATGAGGTCAAATGGCTTATTTTATAATCCTGCTCTCTTCTTGCTGAGCTCTTATTCCCTCTTCCAATTAGTGCATTGTTTGCTATTAGTTTGTAAGCCAACTCAAGTTATTGTGGAAATATATTGGTGTTGAATAAGTAGATATAACAGTCTCTTCACAGTTTGTCCTAGCAATGGAATCTTTCAGCTATTGCCTCAGATACTAAGTGAAATTATTCCTTATAACAGAAGTCGACTGACGCACATTCTAGCCAGCTTCCTCGTACACAGTGACATGGGTAAGTCACATCGTGTCAACTCTGTTGTTGGGAATCAGCTACCACAAAACTTAGCACACAGGGAAACAGTTAATATTTGCCAAATTATGTAAACATTTAAGGTTTTAGGAACCTCAAAAAATACATACTGTGGGTTTGGAATAGTCACTTGAGCTACAAAGATTTGCTTGCTTTTAAGAAACAAAAACTCCTTATACTCAAGGGCTTGGGAACACTGCTGAGTGCCTGTCAAACGCATGCCCATTCTTGAAGTCACATTGACTCAGTACCTGAACTAACATAGCAACAGTGTAACTGATACTGGGCAAGTCGCATCTGGGGAGGTTAGTGACTGGAGTTCTTAAATAAGATTTCACATTTTCAGTGAAATCATAACCATTAGCGTCAAACTGTACTTCAATCACATTCTTTCATAGTCATAATTAAAGATTCTCTTCATGCCCAAGCTTCTCCCTTGGAGTTAATAAGTCCTCTTTGAAAACATTTCATTCAAGTCAATTTGCTTCACGTCCCCTCAGGGTACTTGAGCACAAAAGAATGCCCTGGCTGTTTTAATAGTCATCACTTGGCATCTTTCCACTCTGGCTTTAGCTCCGCTCAACATGCAGGCACGCGCTGTGCTGAGAAGGGCAAGCTCTCTGCAGAACCATGTGGGGCTGGCTCCGCTTCTCACCCCAATCTCTTGGGTGATGCTAGATTTATTTTACTTAACCAAGGTACAGGACAAGCTTTTGCCATGGTACATGGAAGGAGATTTGGGGGGAAAATAGTGCAGGGAATGTACCAAACTTGGAACCACAAGAGGGCATCTGAAGGGCATTGCTTGCTCCTAAAGTAAGAGGGCACAATACAGCTGTTGGAAGCACCCCTAGTTATGGGACAAGGCTCAACAGGCTCTGCAGGTCAGACCTAGTACCTACAGCCAACAGCTATGGCTCTCAAACAATGCTTGGCCCGTCCCTCCTTTCAAAAGCATCTTTAAATATCCCAAGAGAAAAGGAGAGTTCAGACTGATTCTTCCAGAAGTAAACCATGTGGCTTATGAATTAAGCTTTGAGATCAACTCAAGCCCAATTACTTAGCACCTCACTTCATTGCCCTAATTCCCTGGCTAGCCAGTATTGACCAAGGTAATTCAGTTTTCTTGGAAGAGGAAATTGCCAATGTAGAAAGCAAGGCTACAAGGAACCCAAAATATGCCCCAAAAGTTACAGGGCACATACAGGTAAAATAATTTTTACACTCCATTTTCTACTACCATGTGGCCACTAGAACGGATTGTCAAGAGATTGAGGGAAGCCCTGGCTGGTTTGGCTTAGCAGTTAGAGTGTTGGCCGCTGGACCAAAGAGTCCTGGGTTTGATTCCAGTCGAGGGAATATACCTTGGTTGCTGTTCATCCGCGGCCCCAGTTGGGGTCATGCAGGTGGCAACCAATCGATGTTTCTCTCTCCCTCCCTCCCACTCTGTTTGAAGATAAATATAAAAATATCCTCAGGAGAGGATTAAAGAAAAAAAAAAAAGAGAGAGATTGAGGGAGAAGCGCCACAGCACAGGCGAGATTTAAAATGCAGTTGTTAAGATAAAGAAATGTTGCCCGAAACATCCATAAAAAGAAATTGTATATCCTTGATAACTGAGCTAACATATACCTCTTGGTCCTGTTTCTCAGGTATTTACTGTGTACATGAGTCACTTATGCAACTTATACTCCAAAGTGATTTTGATGTTTTTGCCACTTTTAAAACATCTCAGGAAATCATTCAAGTGCTGACTCAGGACCATCTTCCCACAGACTTCATTGGAAATGTCATTAAGATGCCAGAAAGGGTAAGTTTTTAAGTCATGTTTATTAAAGCAGACGTTACACAATAACCACCATAATCAAGATGTCAAAACAGTTCCTCAGAACTCCTCAGGATACTCTTCTGCAACCAACCCCTCCCCACCCCTAGGAACCTATCGATCTGTTTTCGGTCAAAGAGGTAAAATTTAATCATTGAGAGGGCTTCACATACAGTATTACAGACAAATCCTAAGCATATAAAACCAAGATTTTAAAAAGATAACTTTGGAACAAATAATCTTTACCATAGTCAAAAGAATGAGATTTTAAAAAAAAACCAAAAAACCTTGTAATTAAAGCAGTTGACAAAATTGTCTTAAAACAGGTATAGAATAGCTAGTCTTATTACTATGTCAAACTGCAGGCTGGGGCTGGTTGGTAGAAAAACTCTAAATAATGGAATTGAATTCTATGGAAATTCTCTGTGGGGCAGATGTACATTCTCACGGATACTTGGCACCTCAAAACACGCCCCCGCTCTTACCGTGAAAGGGACAAAGAAATAAAAGGCTCTATTTGCATATATCAACCATCACATGTTCAGATACACCTTATCTACTTGACAAGCTTGTCTTTCCAGTACTGGCCCTGCAAAAGAAGTTCCACAGCAGGTGATTAGATTAGCAAGTACTAAGCAAGACACTGTCATTAAGAAAATAGTTCACAAAACTGTGCAGACAATAGAATTCCCCACCATTTCACATCAACTCAGACATAGTCATGTTCTGACATAAAAACCAATTTTTAAAACTCAAAATCCTATGTTACTAATGCTAACAATCCATCTCAGCCTCCTTTCAAACTCAAAATGGTCACCACTGGAAAAACGTTTGAAAGATTAAATGTCCATCACTTAAATATCCTTTTCAAAGTGGGGCCCTGGCCGGTTTGGCTCAGCGGTTGGAGCGTCCGCCTGCGGTCTGTAGAGACCCGGGTTCGGTTCCCGCTAAGGGCATGTACCTCGGTTGCAGTTTGTCCCCGGCCCTGGTTGGTTGTGCGGGTGGCAGCCACTCGATGTGTCCCTTTCACATCGATGTTTCCCTCTCTCTCTCTTCCTCTCTCTCCCTCCCACTCTATCTGTACAAAGTGGGGAGGGATAAGACTGCATTTAATAAATTCCTATCTGCCCTGGCCAGTTTGGCTCAGCGGTTAGAGCGTCGGCCTGCGGTCCGGAGAGACCCGGGTTCGGTTCCCGCTAAGGGCAAGTACTTCGGTTGCAGTTTGTCCCCGGCCCTGGTTGGTCGTGCGGGTGGCAGCCACTCGATGTGTCCCTTCACGTTGATGTTTCTCTCTCTCTCTCCCTCCTACTCTATCTGTACAAAAAAATGGAAAAAATATCCTCGGGTGAGGATTAAAAAATAAATAAATAAATAAACAAATAAATAAATTCCTATCTAGTTGGCCTCAGGTAAATCCTTTAACCCATCAGAGCAGGAGTATATCCAATCAGATTAGGGTTCTCATCCTTGGCCAAGAATTCTATTCAAGTATTTAATAATAACTTGATCCAAATTCTCTCCATTTACCTGGTTTGTCAGCATCTTGAAGCTGGACTGAGCCTGGTAGAAAAGTGAGAAGAACAATGTTAAGAATACTGTGCACTAACTTTTTTATGTTTTGTTTTGATAAAGAATGTCTTTTACTGTGACTATCTACTAGCTGCCCTTGATGGAATAAAAAGCTACTGTTGAATAGAATTCCTATTTAAAAAAAAAAAAAAAAAAAAAAAGCTACATTCTCCAAATTTCCTGACACTTGGGAATCTCCTGTAATTTCCAGCCAGGAGTAAAATGAGTGGTGAAATAAATCCCTCTACTCTGGGAACCCATTTAACAGAATGTCAGCAGCCACCATTTCCCAACGTTATCTCTGTTACATTAGCATGGAATAATATCCATTTTAGAAAAGTAAACATTACTGGCAACGGTTATCTTTCTAGGAAAAACAAAGTTTTAACAGATTTAAAAACCAAAGGCAGAGGCAGAACCCAAGGAGTTGAGAACAGGCTTCCTCACTTGCTCAGCTTCCACCATCCTTCAACAGACACGGGCCCAGCCACCGCCTGTTTGAAACGCTGCCAGGCTCTCAGTACGTGTCTTCCTCAGATGGCGCCGTTGAAACAGTTTGGCTCAACACCCACGGCGACTGTGAACCAAAGCCTGGCCATCTCGTTTCCCTGTGTGGTGGGGTATCCACCGGAGACTGCGGTATGGGGCAACACTGTTCATGTGCTTTGGGCCTACATGTGTCTGGAAGGCGGTGCTGAGAACACAGCCTGCAACACACTCTTTTCCTTTTAAAAAGCGTGATGAAAACTGACATCCTGTTTGGCTGCCTCATCAGTAAAAGGATCTTTCACAAACCAGGCCAAGATGTAAACCCCAGAAGCCTCGCGTTTCAAAGACGACTCCTAAGTGGTACCTGTGAGAGCTCCAGAGATTCCTTCACTCACTGAACTCTAAATTCGGACCTTAAATTTGGAGAATAACCCTTGCCACGGCAATATGCACCAGCCACGACCCCCTGGCATGCCCACCGAGCTGAAGAGCGCCTCCCCAACGCAGTGCTTCCTTGGGACGAACTCTCCCCGGGCGGCCTCAATGTTTGTCGTGGTGGACCCAGTGGTTCAGAGTGCCTCCCGAGACCAGCCTCCCACCCTGAAAATGCTTTCCGCTCCCGCCAGACTCACCCCCACACCTTTAAAAAAAAAAAAAGCCCAACCACCGTGCGAAGTGACAACTGAAAGGCATTTGCGGCGGGAGGGTGGCTGTGTGGGCGAAATGACCTCCGCTGGTTGCTGACACCGTAATTACACGGCTCCGCACCGAAACAGCGTTTCAGATCCGTGATCTCACCCACTTCCTAAACTGCTCGGTCCCGGCGGCAGAACCCGGAGTGGGGGTGGGGGGGCGAGTGCGCCCCCAACCCGCACCGTCCCGGGCTCTGCGCCTCCGCCCCGGGTCGGTCTGGTCCTCGAAATGTTACCTTTTCCTTGGAAAGGAGCTTGAAGCTCCCTGAGGTCCGATCCTCTGAGCGTCGGGGCCACAGGCACGAGGGGTGCCTGGCGCCCGGCCACTGGGGAACAGGGACCTGAGGCGCCACGAGGGTGTCCCCACCCAAGAGGGGCTCCTTCCCCGGGGCTGGAAGGGCCGCACCCGAGGGGTCGCCAAACTGAGCCTGACCCCCGGTCTTGGTGCAGGGTCGGACTGGACAGGGATCGGGACAGCAAGGGGCATCCTAGTGTCACCGGAGACCCTCAGGCCACGTGGTCGGCTCCGGCGTCGAGCCTGTCGGAAGCCACTTACCGAGTCGCGCGCCGCTGCCGAAAGGGGAGGGCGCGGAGGAGAGACCAAGTTTAAAACGGGCCTGGACTGTCAGCACTCGGAGGCAGCCAACCAAAAAGTTGCCCAAGTGTGGCTCCGGGCCCAGCATCCGCCCCCACCCAGCACCCACCCAGTCCCGCCCCGCCCACGGCGCCCGGAGGCCCTCGCGTGCCCCCTGCCGGCGGCCGAGGGAAAGCGTGGCGGGCGACAGCCCAGGTCCCCCAGCCTGCGGACTCCGGAAAATCCACCCCAAACACCTCCCTGGGTGTGGTGTCCACTTACCTCGCTGCAGGTTTGACGAAGCTCCTGATATTCCAATAATGTTAGGAATCCGCCGCGCCCCAGATAGCCCATGCCCTCCCTTAGGGTGGCCTACAGTCACAGAAGCCCTGAGGGACAGAACAAACCCTCCCCAGCCTTGCTCTTAGTTTTATCTTTAACCTGTCCTTGGAATCTTGAGATTTGGGGTTTCCTAGAAGCTGGAGCACTTGCGATCATTTTGGTTGGAGGAACTGTTTCATGCAGCAGATATTTATCAGTGCTGACTCTGTGCCAGGCATTGTATTGTAATGGGTGCTGGGTGTGAAGTTCAAGGAGAAACTGCCCCTGCCCTCAAGGAGTGTAAAATGAGGTTCATCCCCTGACAGAAGCCCACATAGTGTGCCAAGGGCACAGCACAAAACGGGCAAGTCCGGCTAAGGAGTCAGTGAAGGCTTCCTGGAGGAGGGGGTACCGATGCTGAGTCTAGCATTACCAATAGGAGGTGACAGCATATGGAATATAGGAGAGGGAAAAGCTGAAGAGGCCAAGAGAGTTAGAGAAGAATCATAGAGTACAAGCACTTTATAAATCATCCAGGATTTTCTCTGGTGGGGTAGAGCTGGCCTCAGACTGTTCACCCATAATACAGTTGGCATGGTGATGGAATATAAGTTCCATGAGGACTCTTGTCCACTGGATCCCCAGAATTCAGCACAGTGCCTGGATAAGTGGGAAATGACGCCAGGGAAAGAGATTTACCATTTGTCCCCCAAAGTAGTTTAGTAACACTATAAAACTCCTACAGGCTCACATGGTAGTAGTGGTGGGGTCTTACCCAGCTGAGTTCTCCTGGGTCACCTTGAGTGTGAATTTATCCCTGCTTTCCCAGTACTTGGCCTAGGGCTTGGTGCAGTTAGTGCTTGATAAAACCTGTTGGATTTCTTCTCTTGGTGTGTATTTGGCCTGCCTTTCTAGAGCAGGCATCTGGGGGCATCAGGAGGTGTTAGGCATTTCTCTGCTGCTAGAGGGGAGCCTCCCTGCCCCCCCCCCCAACCCACTTGGCCCTGTTTCTCTGTGGAAGAACTTCTGTGGGATAATGACCCTAGCCTCTGCCCACACTTTCCTCATTCCCTTCCAAAAGAGGAAGGAATTCCAATGAAATCCTGTGCTAACATGAATTTTGAGAGCATGCAAACTGGGATTGGCTCATTGGCTTCCATCTCCTGCTTGTCTCTCATTCCCAATGAAACAGACTAAGATTCTGACCTTCTCTGATGGGGGTGGGGGGCAGGATAAGAACTGACCACCTGGAAGCCACTGAGAATTTTTTTTTTATTCATTATACAGTCAGTTGGAAATTTATGCCATTCCCTTTACCTTTGTGCTTTTTTGGTAGACCAAACCAAGTGAGTATTTCTCATTAACCCTGCAGTAACATGATCCTGCATTTTGCTCACTCTAAATTTTTGGCCCCCACATGTTATGGCAGGTGACATCCTATGACTCATCTTTCTCAAAGAACAGCAAATCCATTAGAAGGATGTCAGCTGTGAGGATTCATGTTCTTTTTCTTCGCTCTGTGCCCAGGATCAGTATAAGGAGATGGTGACTCAAGGTCTGGACTGAGAAGGGCGATAGAACAGACCCAGTTCTAAAGACTCGATCTTATCAGTGGGAAAGCTAACACTTTAATTTCCACTCTGTGTTGTATGTCTGAGTTGTTTCTGAGCATGGAAGGGGAAGAAAACACATTATTTACGCCCCCCCCCCCCCAAAACCTGCCATTGCCAGGTCTCTATTTCCAGGAGATACGAAGGTTCCCTTGTTCTCTATGGACGGACATCAGACCGATCTAGGGCATTTGCTTTTGCCAATTAATGGGCCTGTTCATTTACTCTTGTCTCTGCATTTTATTATGTTGTTGTAGAGTCAGAAGATAAAGCAACAACAGACATTACTTATTATTTGAATGATCGCTCCAGTCGGGTAACATTTTAATTGGTGTCTCTGGGCTGTTTGCCACATGCAGGTCTCAGCCCAGCAGCCTGCCTTTTCCAAGCAGCTGCACGCTTGTTTTCAAGCCAAGAGAGAATGTCTGCCCTCACTGAGACCTATTGGTTTTATCTGCCTAAATAAACGGTGTGGCTGATCAGTAATTAGAGGGTATGCTAGTTAGTCTCCTGGAAGCAAAGGAATACAGGTGTCCTTGTTTCTGACCTCCACATGGGTACAAACAGATTTATTTTTTAAAATCCCCCCTCAGGTTTGTTTTCTTACAAACTGGAGCACTATAGGTCACAATGCTGCTAACAAATATATGAATAAAGGTGTAAAATAGAATTCTATTTAGTTACATATTCAATATATTAAATATGTTACTTTTATTGATAAGAATGATCTGGTTTGTTATAAAATAATGAAATATGAACATACTTTAAGTCCACATCTTTCTGCAATTAACCTCTCATTTCCTTGTTTCTCTTCGTAGCAAAACTCCTCAAAAGCACTGCCTATGTTTGTTCCAATTCCTCTCCTCCATTCTTTTCTGAATTGCGTTATATTGGGCAGCCTCTGAGATGGTCCCCAATGCCCCCTCTCCTGCTGTGCATGCCCTTGGGTGATTTCCAGCCCTTCAGCGTGGGCTAGAGCTGGTGAATTTCTTTTAAGGAACAGAATCGGCAAACGTGATGGGGTGGCATAAGAAAAGATGCTCCACAACACATGGCATTAGGGAATTGCAAATTAAAACAATGAAATACGTCATATTTTATTAGAATGCGTGCATTCCAAAACACTGACAACATCAAATGCTGGTGAGGATGTAGAACAGGAACTTTTATTTGTTGCTGGTGGGAATGCAGAATAAAGCCACTTTGGAAGACAGTTGGTAGTTCTTTAAACAATTAAACATACTGTTATACAATCCAGCAATCATGCTCCTTGACATTCACCCAAAGGAGTTGAAAACTTATATCCATGTAAAAACCTGCAAAAGCTTATTTATTATAGCTTTATTCATAATTGCTAAAGCTTTTAAGCAACCAAGATGTCCTTCAATAGATGAATGGATAAATAAACTGTGCTGAAAAGAAATGTTCTATCAAGCCATGAAAAGACATGGAGGGAACTTAATGCATATTGCTAAGTGAAAGAAGCCAGTCTGAAAAGTTTACCTACAATATGACTCCAACTATATGACATTCGGGAAGTGGCAAAACTATGGAAGCAATAAAAAGATCAATGGTCACCAGAGTTTTGGGGGAGGGAACATGAACAAGTCAGAGCACTGGGGGTTTGTAGAGCAGCGAGACACCTCTGTATGACACTGAAAGGGTGGATGCATCTATTATACACGAGTCAAAACCCACAGAATGTACACCACAGCGTGAACTCTATGTAAACTACAGACTTTGGTTGATAATGATGTACAGTATGGGGAATGTTGGTAGTGGGGTAGTGTGTGTAGGGAGGGTGTGGAAACTCTCCCTACTTTCTGCTCAATTTTTCTGTGAACTTAAAAATGTCCTAACAAAGTTTTTTTTTTAAGTGCTGGGATGTCAGTTCAGAGATTATATTACAGAACACTATAGCTACCATCTTGGGCTGCTCTCTCTTTCCTTCTTTCTCTCAGGGGAACCAGGCTACCATGCTGGGAGCTGTCCTACGGAGACACCCACTGGTAAGGAATAGATGCCTTAGGCCAATAGCCAACAAGGATCTGAGGCCTGCCGACAGCCACGTGAGCAAGCTTGGCAGTGACTCCTCCCACGGCAAGCCTTGAGAGCACTCCAGCCCCAGCAACACCTTCACTTCAACCTTATGGGAGACCATGAGCCAGAGGCACCCAGCTGAGCGACACCCAGATCCCTGACCCACCGAAGCTGTGCGATAATAAATGTTTATTGCTTTAAACTGCTAAGTTTGGGGAAATTTGTTACACAGCAATAGATAACTAATACAGCAAGCCCTCACTCCATGGAAACAGCTCTTTCCAAGGTCCACAGTGATTTCAGTCTTCACCTTAGTTGTCCTGTCAGTTTGAAGGGCCATCACCCTCTCCTCCTTCAAATGCTTCCCATTTGGCTTCCAGGTCACTACACTTTCTTGGTTTTTCTCCAACTTTGGGGCTGTTTCTTCTCGGTCTCTATTCCTAAATCCTTTTCATTTTTCCACCTCGACTCTGTGGAGTTCTCCAGGGCTCAGTCCTCATATCTAGATTCTCCTTGTTCTACTCTTCTCTAGGAGATGACTTCATTCAGATGTATAGGTTTAAAACTGTCAACGCTTGTACTGGGGTTTCTAGAAGCATTTTGAAATAACTTATCCCAAACCGAACCCTTGATCTTTCACCCTCAAAACTGATCTCCCCACTATTACCCCACTACAGTAAATAGCAATTTCAGTCTTCGAATGCCTATGGCAAAAACCTGGAGGCATCCCAGACTCCTCTCCTTCTCTTAAACCTCACACCCACTGATCAGCAGCAAGTCCCACCAGCTCCACCTCTAAATCCCAGATCTGACCGCTTCTCAACCAGGCTCCTGGTTCAAGGCTCCATTACATCTCTCCTGATCATTTTAACAGACTTTCAGCTGATATTTTGCTTCCACCTTTTCACTTACAGTCCATTCTCCACCCAACAGCCGAGGGAGCTCTTCAACACACGGGCAAGGTCATGTTGCTGCTCTTTCAGACCTCTCGAGTCCCTCTCCTTTTTCTCATTGTGAAGGCCAAGTCCTTTCGATGGCTTACAGGGCAATACAAGGCCTCCATTTCTTCTCTGCCTCCCCCCCCCCCGACACTCTCCCTTTAGCCCCTTTGCCCCAGCTGCATCGGCCTCTTCACTGTCCCTCCAACATGCCAAACATAGTCCTGCCTCAGGGCCTTAGCACTGGCTGTTCCTCTGTCTGAAATGTTCTTCCTCCAGGTTTCATTTGGCTTTCACTGACTCTTCCTTCAGGTCTCTGTTCATAAGACACTTGTTATGCCCAACTTGTATTTCCTAAAATTCATATGCCAAGGTCCAAATCCCCAATGTGACTATAATTGAAGATAGGACCTTTAGGTAGATAATTAAAGTTAAATGGGGTCTTAAAGATGGGTCCCTAATCTGACAGGTGTCCTATAAGAAGAGGAAGTCCCCAGAGACGTCTCTCTCCCACCCCACCTCTCTCTCCAGAAGAACGGAGGCAAGGCCATGTGAGGAGGGGAGCCTTACCAGAAACCAGTCCTGACAGCAATTTGATCTTTGATGCTCCAGAAGAGTACGAAAATAAATTTCTGTGTGTAAGTCACCCCGTCTGTGGTGTTCAGTTCTGTCCATCCTAGCCGACTATTACACCACCCACGAAGTGAGGCCTAGTCTGACCGCCGTGTGTAAAGAGCCAGGGTCCCTCACTCACCCAGCGTGCGTCCCCCTTACTCTGCTGTATTCTTCACGACACCTTAACCTCCTTTTCTTGTTTGTTTGTTTGTTTATTGTTCTTCTCCCCTGAATAGAACGTCAGCGCGGAGACTTGTATCCACAGCCCCAGACACGGTGTCTGGCCCAGCTTAGAACCTCACTCAGTGGTTGTTAAATGCTCATGACTGAACTGGGCAACCCCCCCTCCCCCCACTAACATTGCTCCAAATGCCTCAGACAACTACAGCTGCTCAAAAGGAGGAAAATACTGTCAAAAAGTGAGCTTTGATCACAGTGGCCCCCTAACTTATACAGCCTCATCTGTATAATTCTTGGAATCAATCAGTTCTTGGCTGCATATACTAAATACATATACCGGTTTTATTTTCCCTCACATAACAATTTAGAAATGGTGCAAAGGGACCCAGTTTCTTTTTATCTTTCTGTTCAGCCATCCTTAAAATATAGCTTTAGCCCTTCTGATGGACTGCTTGTGGTCACAAGATGGCTGCTGCACATCCAGCGTCTCATCTGCATTCCAAGCAGGAAGACTGTGAAGGGAGAAGGGCACAGGCAAATGCTGCCGGGGGTAACCCTTTTAAACAGAAGCCCCACTTGATGATTTCCATGGCCAAAACTTGTCACATGCCCTTCTCTCGCTGCAAATGATACTGGGAAATGCATTTTTTTTTAAAAAAAGAAAGTAAGTTGGGTACAATACCACCCTGAACAAAAGTGGGGTGTTTTTGCAGAAAATAAGTGGCAGAGTAATGGAAATTGTCTCGGTAGTTAACAGGGTGAGCCTCTTCTTTTTGCACACAAAAAAGCAATTTCCCTACTTTTCAATTCCTAAAAGAATGTAAACCCAGCACCATGTTCCAGATTTTTACTTTCACCTGGACGGAGTTGCAGGCGTGAGAACAGCGTGGACAGGATTCCTGAGTGGCTGTGAGAAAGAGCCTGTCTGAGGCGGGCTCAGAGTGGGCGTGTGGGACAGGGAATAATTGCAGATCGCCTTTGTTCTGGTGTATATTTATGTGATTGCTCAAATCAGCGTTGCAGGTTTACATTTCAAGAGGGTAGGGATTGTGACTGCTCCATTTCCGTTTCTAAAACCCAGGCTGCCTGAAGCACATGCAGGCAGTTGCTTATAAGTGTCTCATAGAAATGATGATAAATGTGCGAAGCTGCTTGATTGCGTTGTCCTTTCTGATTAACGCATATTTATGACCCACATTTGGACGCCTGGAAACAGCCGCCAGGCCCATCTGAGCTTGTGCTGGGTAACGGAATGCAGCATTGCCACCAATGACGTCTCCTAAGTCGTGCTTTAATCTTTAGGAAAATGGTAATAAAAGAATAACGAATGTTTTGTTCTCTCCAGAGATGCACATGATGTGTGTTTCGGTCCTAAATCTTAATGCGACAGAACTTCTGTGCCGTCATCACTATTCCATCTGGAAGGAAAGCAGCAGGGCCTGGCTAAGCGTCTCCTGCTACCATCTTGTGTCCTTTCTCCTCTCCTTGCTGTGACCTTCCAGCGGGGGCAGTGGCATCACATGCTGCATTGAGAGCGGATTGTTCTGTTTTTCCCTTGCGGATCCACACTCCCTTCGGAGCCTGCGTTCTGCTAGACAGGGTGCGAGGTGCCCAGGGGGCTTGACGTGTTAGTCCAGTGAATTTATTCAGATTCATTCATTTAAACAGGCTTTAGAGGTAAACATTCAGTCGCTTTTTGTGAAAGGCCCAGTCTCCAGGTTTCTGCTCCCCTTCCCTCTCCTCTCCATTGCTTCTGGGGAGGTATGTGGGGAGGTGCTTATGGCACAGGAGAGGAGTCGGGCTGACACGAATGTGCTGCCCCCCTGGCCTCGGCTGCAGTGGGGGCTGCCCGCGGACAGTGACCCTGAGATGTGACTGTTGCCAGCCCTGGGCCTTCTCTGGTGTTGGCTGCTGAAACCTGGGACCTGGTCACTTGTGATCACACTTACTCTTGGCTTAGGCAGGCTTTGGGAATCTGCCCTGGACAATCACAATGCCACCTGCCTTGGCCACTCAATCCAAAGAAAAGCTCCCTCCTTCCATAGCTTTCTTTATAGCACCTACCTATCTGTCCATCTCTCTCTCTCTCTCTCAACTGGCTTCCTCTAGCAGGACTTCAAGTCCCTTTCATGATTATTTACTTAGGAGTCTCCTGTCTTCTGGGAAGATGGATAGTTCTGTTCTCCTCTCTGTCTATATCTGCATCTCCATCCCCTTCCCATTATCCATTTCCATCTGTGTCAATTACAAACTCTAAAATTCAAATCCTCGTCTGTTACTTGTTAGCTGTGTGCACCAGGACAAGTTACGTAGCCTGCCTGAGCCTCGGTTTTCTTGTTTGTAAAACGAGGACAATCCCAGTGCCTACTATAGTCTGTGATAAAGACAGCGTGAGCTGCGCTGTGGAAAGGTTTAGGAGAGGGCCTGACACGTGAAAGCCTGTTAAGTGTGTGCTGCTCTACTTGCTTGGTGCCTTCCCTTCTAGAATCTAGAGTCCACAGAAGCAGAAACTTTGCCTGTATTTTTTATTGTTATATCTGCTGGTCCTTAAGCAATGTCTGACACATAACAGGCAGTTAACAACTGTTTGTTGGATGAATGAATAAATGTGCGTATGGAGAAATAAAAATTTATACGTATTTCAAAAAAATATTACTCACTTTTATGTTCCCTCTAGTAAAAGTTTGTGTCTCTCTCAAGATTGTTTACTCCTATTTAGGGTTCTCCTATCCTCCAGGAAGGTGGGAATTTGACTTCAGTCTTTAATGGAATTTTTTTTCCCAAAACGACCCTATCCCAGGGCCTCCAAACTTGTTGCCAATATGGTCCTGGGGAAGTCTCACCTCCTGGTACTCAGAAGTTCCTACTCTTTCCTCACAAAGTTTTGGCTACATCCTAACATTGACACTAACCACTATTCTCTTCTACTCTGAGGGGGTTGGGGTACTTAGAGTAGTCATGTTTTGTGTGTGTGTGTGTGTGTGTGTGTGTGTGTGTGTGTATTTGTGCGTCTGTGTGTGTGGGAGAAAGACTTTTAATTGGCTCTTTCTGAGTTGGGAATTTATACTCTGTCCAATCAGCTGTGGCCAGTGGTGAGTCACACTGGGCAGAGCTGCTGGGAAACCATCCCTATTGGTGAGGAGAGTCGTTGACATGGTCATGGTGAGCTGACACCTCCCTCAAAGTGTCTATAATTTCTTTAGAATAAATTCTGAGAAGAAGAACTCCTGGGTCCAAGGCCATAACCGCTCACCAGGTTAATGCCACCAATGGCAGGCCCACTGAACAGCAGGCGATGAAGATTTCAATTAGCTGGTATTCCCACTGGGATATTGGGCACCCACTTTGAGCAAGCTGTGTGCAGTGAGCAACTCTGCAGGAAGGACTACCTATTTCCTTGGAAAAAAGGCTTCAAACCTTTCCAAGTTCTGCAGCATAAAATACTGAGGGGAAAATATTTAGCTTGAAAAAAATGTAAAGGTAGGTGTTGTCTACGTAGTTGTCTTGATCTTAGAGAAATTTAACATGATGGTCCCTTTGGGAAAAAAACAAAGGAAACTTTGCTCTGCTTTCCAGCCCAGATGAACCAGTGTAGCCGTGCCTTTTGGTGCCATTCTGATTGGTGGAAGCCAATATTTTGTATATCATCCCTGAGTGAGACCTCTTTGGAATGCCTGGTTTTTAACTAAATTGTTTCTCAATGTATCCAACAATGAGAAATAGTGAGTGTATAGTACGCATTACACTTGTTTCTTTTCAAAGAGAGAGAAAGGATATATGAGTGTGTATTTGCTTCCATATACCTAAGCTATCCAAGAAACCACATACACTGAGTTGTTGACAGGGACAAGAACTGGGCAGCAAGGTGCCAAAGAGGCAGAGAGAATTTGAACAGTTATGTTCTTTTGTACCAATTTATCTAGTTTTTTTAAAAAAGGGAATATGGTTTTTTATGTATTCATACAAAATGATTTTTAAGTTACATATGTTTTATTATTTTTTTTATATTTTATTTATTAATTTTATTTTTGTTACAGATGTTTCTCCTTTTTTACCCCATTGACACCCTCCTCCCCATCCCCCCCCCCACCCTGTCCCCGGCTTTGTTGTCTATGTCCATTGGTTATGCATACATGCATATAAGTTCTGTGGTTTATCTCTCCCACCCCCCAGTAATATGTTTTTATTGACTTTTTTTAGAGAGGAAGGGGGAGAGAGAGAGAGAGAGAGAAACATTGATCGGCTGCCTCCTGCACATCCCCTACTGGGATCGAGCTGCAACCCGGGCATGTGTCCTGACCAGGAATCAAACTGGTGACCACTTGGTGCATGGACTGATGCACCACTGAGCCATACCAGCTGCGCCCCTGTAATTTTTTTCCTCTAAAATATTCAGTGGCTTTCAATCTATTCTCGCTAAAATCCAAATTTCTTGACATTGTCTTCTTTTTATAACTTGGTCTCATTATTTCCTGTCTGGAGCTTTCTGCTAGGCCTCAAGTGTTGCACCATCTCGACTCATAGCTGTGTGCTCTCTGGCATTTCTTTATTCTTCTCTTCCTCTTCCCCAGCCACCAGAAAGTAGCTCAGGTTCACATCTGCGAAGTTTTCCCTGAATGGTCTAGCCCTCTGCGACTTTTCTCTTCCAAATTTCTATAACAATACATTGTGTGCCCTACACATTTGGCCCTTACCCCCCACCCTCTTTCTTATCGAGGATAAGTGCACTCTGTCCCCAAGTAAGATGACCAAATCCTATGGGCAGTGGCTGAGTACGACAGTTTTCTAAAAGTCTTTTTTCCTGGCAGAGCCTTACACTTGGTTGATGTCTCAGTGATGCTTTTTGACTAATCTCTTTTTTGTGGAAATTTATTTCACCATATGCTTGCCGGATGTTGTTAAGAATCCCAAGCTGTATCATGACAATAAGAAATTGTGTATCCACCCAAAACCACCGTAGCAGAAAAAAGAGGACAGAGTTGAATTTTCTGGAAGCACATGGTGTTTGAACAGCAATATATATTTGTTTTTTTTGCAATATATTTTTAAATATAACATTTCTGGAAAACAAAATGCATGATAGAACTTTTCCTTCTTTTTCATTTTGGCTCATATATTTGGCTGCATTTTGGAAACTAAGCCCTATTTTCTGGTAACCATGGTGAATTAATTAGCTTTTTTGATGTTATCAACTGGTTCTTGAGATTCTCATTTTGAGTAAATGGAAGAGTTGGATTCAAATCTCAACAGGTCTGATCTCCGATCCATATGACTTCTATGCTTGCATACACAGCATTGCATTAAGCTTTAATAGAACAAATACATTCCTTGAGGAGCTTACACTGGATTGCATATTGATTAGTCTGTCCCTTACCTACTTAATGGCTGTGTATGTAGTAGGTGCAACTGTTTCTTGGGAAGGCTTAGAGTTAGAAAACAATACTTCTGAAAAAGGCTGATCTTTGAAACCCAAGCCAGTAAGAATGAAGAAGTAAACGGCAAACTATGAAAAATAATAGTAATAGTTTACCTTTGCTTAAGGCTTTACTTAGCTAGGCACTATATTTCAGGCATATTCTTTCTTCATCTTTACAAGAACTGATTGAGGTGGGCACTATTGTTTATTTTCTTTTACGCATGAGAAAAGAGACTCTGAGAGGCCAAACTACTTGACCATGATCAACTAAGTGGTAAAGCAAGAATTCAAGTGCAAAGCTTTTACCCCTGGGTTGCTGTGCTTAATCTTGACTTTATGTTACTATCTTTCCAAAGATTAGTCATATGGACAAGTAACTTACTGGCATACTTGTCTTACTCTCTCTAACTAGATCATAAAAATCTTTCAGTGGAAGATTGCACCTAATTTTCCTGTTTTCCCACGCACAAGCCATAGTGCAGGGGCTGCACATTGTCAAAACTCAACATTCCAGGATGAATAAATGCACAAATGGCTTTTATGGCTTATAATCATGTGTTAGTAAGATTATGATATTGAAATTCAAAATTCAGCAAACGAACTATGTACCAGGCAGTGTGAGGTGGTACAAGAGCATGAGTTTTGGAGGACTGTAAAGGATGTCCGTGAAGTGCCTGGCACACAGAGATGCCCATACCTGGTACTTTTCTTAATACCTTTATGTGATCTGATTTAATTGTTCTCACACACAACCTTGTTAGGCAGTGGATTAGTCAGCTCAGGCTGCCACAGACTGGGTGGCTTAAACAACAGAAATTTATTTTCTCACAGTTCTGGAGGCTCCAAGTCCCAGGTCAAAGTGTAGGCAGGTGAGACCTCACTTCCTGGCTTACTGAGAGCCTCTTTCTCATTGCGTCCCGGCGTGGCCTTTCCTCTGTGTGTTCACATGAAAAGAGAGCTCTGGTGTCTCTTTTTCTTTTTATACAGACACCAGCCCTATCAGATTAGGGCCCCACCCTTATGGGACCTTAATTACCTTATTTAGCTTTAATTACCTTCTTGAAGGTTGATCTGCAAACCCCTTCAGTGGGGGTTGAGGCTTCAATGTATACTTTTTTGGGGGGTGGGGAGCACAATTCAATTCATAACAAGTAGTTACTCCCTTCCTATTTTACAGATGGGGAAATAGATATTCAGGGGGATGTTTCTGCTCTTCTGGGAAGCCTGACTGTGCTTTCAGAAATGTCCACCACCCATATTGCCATAGGTTTCTTTCGTCCCTGCAATCTAAAAGAGCTCGATCCTCTCTAGGATTTTTTTCCCCTAAGAAAACAGAATCCAGAGCATCTTTTCTTTGGATGGTGCTGATGAAACCCTGAGAGTTGATTCCCCCCACCCCCCCGAATTCCTCACCTCTCTTCTAACTAGCTGAGACCATGGGGCTATAACATAATGGATTACATGGTTCCAATTTCCTGTACATCACAGAACAAGAACCACAGCATAGCCAGGTTTACCAACATCGGAACAAAGCTGGGGAAGGAAGGTTGTTTGGCATATAGCTAACCTTAGGTGGAATTATTTTGTTGCCTTCTCACCAGAAAGCATGTTATTCTCCATCTGATGACTTTGATATCATTATAACTCAATACTCTCTATTTCATAGCTTATGCCTACTCGTGCCATTTACTGCTTTATGTCTTGTATTCTCTCAGTCTTACCAGCTTCAGTCAAATTGTTATTTCTTTGTGTCTTGAGTTCTAATCTCACTCAGAGAGGATGTGATTTGTTCAACCAGTTAGCATCCCTTTAGGTCTCTGGCCAGTTTTCAGTCTAATTATATGTGTTGTTTCAGGACAATGGGAAGTTCTTTCATCCATCACATCTTGAGGAAAATACTCTGAGAATACACAAGGGCTCTATTCTAGTCCTGTGTTTACTTCTCTTCTATAAGGCAGTCCAATGTTGTTAACATTCAAATTCTGGGGTAAGAGTGTCTGGATTTAGACCCAGCTTCTAGCACTTACCAGCTATATGAACTCCGGTAAATATGCCTCAATGTCCTCATCAATAAAATAAGGATGGTAATAAATATTCCCTACCTCACCGAGTTCTGAGGATTCAGTAAGTTAAGGCATGTGAACATTTAGCACAAAGCACGCATATCGTAAGAGCTCAGTAAGTTTGTAATTGTAATTGATCGTCTGAGTGTGCTTGCCCACCAGGAAGGAGAATGTCAGCTCCTTTGCCAGGAATCTCTAATTGTAAACTTACAAATAAGCATTTAAGCTTTAAATTTTAAGGTGTCTGTTTCGTGGCTGACTAAATAACATGATTAACGAAAGCTGTTAGTTCCTGATGAAATTCATTCGCCAATTCCACAAGCGTTATTTACACAGACATTGGGGACGAAACCAGGGAATTCCGGGACTTCGGGGCGAACTTGAACCGCTGAGCGAGGGGAATCGACCACGCATGCGCCTTTCGTAGGCAGGGCCGCGAAGGGCCGGAGCCGGGAAAGAGCGATGAATTACGATCTCTGCTGGCGACGCTCACGACTTTTGCCGTAAAAGTCGTATGTGGCGCCTGCGCACCTCCTTTCCTTTTTCGGATTGTCGACTCCTTCGCTGTGCGGGTCCTCGCTGCGCCGCCTGGGCCGTCACCATGGTGAAGCTGAGCAAAGAAGCGAAGCAGAGGCTGCAGCAGCTCTTCAAGGGCGGCCAGTTTGCCATCCGCTGGGGCTTCATTCCTCTCGTGATTTACCTGGGTCAGTGGGAGAAGAACCTGTGAGGAGACGGGAGGGAAGGGGGTGTGGAGGCTGCGACTCCATCTTTGGCTTGAGAAACGTAACCACGCTGTGCAGGTCCTTGGAGGCTTTCGGATCAAGTGGGGTCGGTCTAAATTGAGTTTGAGTTCCTGTTCAACCTCTTAGTATTTTTATGGTCTGTAACCAGTCACAGAACCCCCCACCCCCTATTCTGTTTTTACATCTGTAAAATGGAGGCGACACACTCTGCAGGATTGTTGGGAGTGTTAGATTGTCACCTAATGTGTGTGGCAGCGACACATCTCTGGCACCAGGTGGGTTTTCAGGGCGTTTTCCTCGCCTCTCCAGGTGGGCCTAACTAGAAAGGGTCCTCTCGACGGGATGCGGCGCCGCCTTGAAGCATGATTATGAAAGCAGTTGGATGCTGGAGCTTGCTGACCTGTAGAAAGAAGGGCGAGGATTTCTATGACAGAACCCATTCTGCTGGCGAGGAAGCCGAGTTAGAGACGAGTTTTGCTCCTTGCCGTATGCCCCACAGCTGTTAAGTGGGGGAGCTATGAACTCAAGCAATGGGACATCAGACCCCGTATTCTTAACCTGTAGGCTGTACTGCAAAGATTTGTAAGTTGTTTTCACCCAGGGCTGCACCCTAGGACTTGACCCTATGTCTAGCCTTGGGTAGTTTTTTTTTTTTCTTTCTAGTCTTATTACCGGACTCAGGAAACATGGTAGAAGAAAAGAGCCCCAGTGCTGTCAGTTTGAGCATAAGTTTGACATTTTCTGAAACTCAGTTTTACACTTTAAAATTCTGTGGTTTTAACAAGGTGCTGCTTCCTATTTGTTTTAGATGTCGTGCATTGCTTAAAAGAAAGTACACGCTAAATCTTGACGGAGCCCTGGATTATGCTGGAAGTTCTTTAGGCAGCTGTGGCTCCCATTTCCCTATGGATTGCAAACCATATGATAATCTGGAAATACTTAAGTATTCAGGACTTTAAAAGATCTTTTCCCTCCCTCATTTTCAATACATTTTTTAAAAAGCATTAATTTCCCAGATTTTAGTGACTTTGTATAAGTATCAAGGATTAGGGTAAATAATTGACAGCCTAGTGGTACAGCTGTGCTCTTACCCCTCTTCCTCCCAAACTGCTACCCCCTCCCCAACTTTAAAATGGTAGAAGTGCCCAGTTTGGTTAGTGAAACAGTGGGACTACCTCTCTTAGCTAAGAAAGGGGGGGGGGGGGGAGGTTAGGGAGATTTGGATTCTTCCCCTCTATTGTGCCATTTCCTTTTTTCATTATGTATGTGGGATGATAATGCTTTTTCTCTTCCATCCTAGAGTTTGTTTCCCTTTTTGTGCACACTGGTTATGTTCTCTTTCCTAGGATTACCATTTATGTCTAACCTACTTCCCAGGTTGTTTCTTTTACTTCTCCACCTTGCCTCGTGCTAAAACCTACAATTGCAGATTGAATTTCTTGTGTAATTTTTTTTTTTTTTTTAGGTTAAAACATACTACTTTAGGGTTTCAGGGAGTGTAGTGGGATTATTGTGCTATAAAAATAGGACAGTGACATAAAGAATCAGTTTGGACATTACCAACAAAAAGATTTTAATGAGTCACCTGATGGAAGACAGTTTTCCACAGTGTCTTGAATTTCTGCAAATCTTGTGAACAGAGGCCCTGACTACCCTTTGTTCCATATTATCTGTTTAAGGATTTTTGTAGAATGAACAGCCTTGCAAAGTAGTACCTCCATCTAGAACAACAGGGAGACATGCTTACTGCCCATTATCAAAGATTCTGGTTCCCTAGACCAAGGATTGTCTCCAAAATGATGGTACTGTGACTAAAGTTATAGCTGGGAGTAATACATTGTTCTTTGTTTCTGACTTGGTATCTTGTATCTTCTACCTGCATCTGTGAAACTGGCAGGCTAGTTTGTTGTCTTGAAAAGGGGGTAAAATTTCATACCCCTCACAGTTCTTGATGCAAACTCTAATTTTAATCAACTATTTCAGCAAATTAACATACGTTGTCCAATTAATATATTTTAAATGGTAAAAGGTTTATTTAATCATACAGTGATACCTCGGTTCTCGAACGCCTCGGTTTTCGACCAAATCGGTATTCGACCAGGAGATTCGAGAAACTTTTGTCTCGGAATCCGAACAAATATTTGGAACTCGAACTTCCGAGATGAGCCGAGTTGAGCCGAATGGCGTTCATTCGGCCCAGCGCGCCTTGCTTGCGTCATCAGTGTGAGTGCAGAGAGAGAATCACGCTTTGTGGAGAGAGTCACGCTTTGTGGAGAGAGTCACGCTTTACACTGAATTTAACCCTTAGACATACTGTACACTTTTATTTCTTGTTGAGACTTATGTTTTTCTACATATTATATACAAATTAGGCCAGTAAATAGGCATTTTCTGGGGCTTGGAACGAATTAATCCAGTTTCCATTATTTCCTATTGGGTTTCATTGCTTCGGTTCTCGAACAATTTGGTTCTTGACCGTCCTCCTGGAACGAATTATGTTCGAGAACCGAGGTATCACTGTACTTGTAATAAGAATGTTAACTTAATTAGGTTGTGAAACAATAACTGGAATGCCCCCCCCCTTTTTCTATTACCAGTCTTTGATTGCTTTATAAAAAGAGGTTCATAGGGGATAAAATAAGATGTCCTCAATATATTTTTTTTTTTTTTAGTTTAGTTTCTTTAAAAAAATCTTTTTGCTCTTTGAAGTCTTTCATCCAGTGTGATTTGGTGGTTGTAATATCTTTTTTCTGGGTAATGACTAATAATGAAAGATAGTACATACTAAGGGCTACTATACTAATTGTGTATATAATAGCAAGAAGGTAGTTTGTCTTCCCTGCTGATTATTTCTGGACATAACTCATACTCGAGTGAAGATTGAAAATTGTTCTGTAGTACAGATGAATCTAGATAGAGTTGGTAGATTGGGATACCATTCCAGCTACCCTAGGTTATTGAAAAAGAAAGGTTTTTTTTAATCCTCACCCAAGGATATTTTTCCATTTATCTTCAGATAGAGTTGGAGGGAGGGAGGGATGGAGGGAAAGGGAGGAAGGGAGGGACAGAGGAAGGGGGGGGGGGAGAGTGAGAGAGACATCGATGTAAAAGAGACACACCAATTGGTTGCCTCCTGCTCAACCCTGACCAGGGCTGGGGACCAAACTGCAACCAAGGTATGTGCCCTTGACCGGAATCGAATCCATGACTCTGGTCTGCGGGCAATGCTCTAACCACTGAGGCAAACCAACCAGGGCAAAAGAAAGTTTTGATTGTAAAGTTTTTGCTGGGGTTTTAATTAATATTTATTCTCTTTTTCTCTCCTCTCTTCCCCTATCTTTCAGGATTTAAGAGGGGTGCAGATCCTGGCATGCCTGAGCCAACTGTTTTGAGGTACTCTTCTTACAAATAAACATTTTAGGGCAAATGTTCATATATTAGTGCTGAATCACTGGGACGCTGAAGAGCAGTAGTGGTAGGCATTGTGATGGAGCTTTCCCAGTCGGTGTAGTTTGGGGCTGTTGGAAAACTGCAGCAGTTTGCAGACCAGCTTAGCTTATGTTAGCAAGTAAGCACTTTCCCTAATTTATTTATTTATTTATTTAATCCTCACCCGAGGAAATTTTTTCATTTTTTTTTTGTTCAGATAGAGTGGGGGTGGGGGGGAGAAACATCGATGTGAAGGGGACACATCAAGTAGTTGCCACCCGCACGACCCCAACCAGGGCCAGGGACAAACTGCAACCGAGATACGTGCCCTTAGCGGAAACCGAACCCGGGTCTCTCTGGACCACAGGCCGACGCTCTAACCGCTGAGCCAAACTGGCCAGGCTCCCTAATTTTTTTTAAATTGATTTTTAGAGAGAGAAGGAGAAAGATAGAAACATCGATGTGAGAGAGAACCATTGATCGGCTCCCTCCTGCATGCCCCCTACTGGGGACTGATCCTGCAACCCGGGCATGTGCCCTGACTGGGAATCAAACCTGCGACCACTTGGTGCATGGGTTGATGCTCAGGCATTGAGCCACACTAGCTGGGCTCTTCCTAATTTTTATTTACTATACCATGTTTTAACCTTAGTGAAGCATATTTTTTTTTTAAATAAAAGGAAATTATCTTTCTGCCACTTGAAAAGGTGAACTGTTTTTCATTTCTCATATTTACATCTTAACCTTATTCAGATAAATACAACTTTTATATGATTCTAACAAGAGTACAAAAGATTTTATTTTCTTCACATAAAATTAGAGTTGATATCTCATACATTTTCCAGCTGTTGATTACTTAGGTTTTTATATTTTTCAATATTTAACATAACAATATAATGAACATTTTTATACACATAGATCGTATAGGTTTTGATTTATTTCCTTATGGTAAATTCTCATGGGATTGTTAAGTCAAATGTATGAACACTTATGGCTCTGAAAATGCATTGTCAAATTTCTTTCTCAGGAATTACCTTGCCAGTGTTTGATAAGCACTTGTGAAAACTACACACATGCAGAGTATAGATATTCATATACTGACACATGTATGTATATATGTATGCTTATGAAAACTATATGCATGTGTGCACATAGGTATATATATATATAAAGGCAGAATCTAGAACAGGCAAGTTTGCTCTGTAGAAGGGATTGCATCCCTGCACAGTTGCTGTGGGATTTCAGCTGGACCCTCTATTTTACAGACATTCTTGTGGTTTTCCTTAACAGACTTTTCACCAGTTGTTCTGGGTCTTTGGTGTCTTCAAACTTCTACTCTTAAGTTATTTTTTCTAGAATGTGCAGAAAATAAAAGCATTATTACTGACTGTCACTTAACAATGTATCACTCATTGTTTCAGGTGCTTTATATACAATATTTCTAATTGTCATTTCAGTCCTTCGGAGCAGGTCACAGTTGGTAGGTGGTAGAGTATGTCTGTCTCCAAAACCTACACTCTTTCCACTGGGTCACCTGGCCTCCCTTAGTTAATCTTACCTCTTACTGTACTTAGCACAGTGCCAACTGATAGGAATTTCCTCTACCCCTCTGCCTTGCCAGCCTCTTCTAAGAGGAAAGGTTTTTTTTTTTGTACCTGAGGTTACCACCATATGTACCCTCAACTTGTCCATTTTTGCAGTTATTCCCTAATAAAGTGCTGTAATAAATGATCTTCACCCACTGCTTCCTTTTTCACTTCCCTCTCTCCCTTTAACATCGTATGGTTAACCTTTATGCTATGGCTTCTTAAAACTGTTTTCAGAGATCACCACTAAGTTTCTTTTTTTTTAGCCTTTATTATTCTTTGAACTGCTGATTTCTTTTTTTATAAAATGAGGTCTTGAGGTAATGTATCTGCTATTTACTAGCCAATTGACCTTAGTTTCCTTAGGGAAACATTACCTTAGGAAACATTATCAGAGATGGGATGACCTGGTCAAACTGTGTGAACATTTTCTAAGCACTAGAGGAAGTCACCATCAGATATTTTTCCCCAAGAGGCTATTAAGCTTTTTAAGATGAAGTTTCCTGTTTTATAAGTTGGGTATAATACTACTTCATATGATTGCCAGGAAGATTGATTAAGAACCCTGTATGTATTTGGCAAGTAATAATGTGAATAACTGTTAATGGTATTTTAAAATCTTCTTTGTGTCATCTTTACCTCATTTCTTTCTCCTGTGGGAAGTATGCTCTAGCTACGAGATGCTGTTTGCTGGTCCCAGAATGAACTGTACATTTTCATGCCTTTGCCTGTATGCTTGTGCTCCTTCCTTTCAGTTTCCACTTGAAAACCTACTTCTAGAAAAGCCCAATTTCAAATGTCACCTCTTCCCTAAATCATTTTCCCCTTTTTCCAGCTGAAACCACTCTATTTTGTGTTTCCAGAGTGTTCTTTTCAGTCATTCTCTGCCTTATGTTATGCTTGTTGGGTATTTACATTATATTTTGTCCTGTAAGAACCTAAAGTAGCTGCCAACAAATGTTGAATTAATCAGTCAGATGACCCAACTTCTTGGTGGGTTTTTGAACAGGAATCTAGAGTATTGCTTCTTGTGGTATGATTGTTACACTGGACCTGCATGCTGGAAAATGGCATTTTGTGCCCAGGTGATCCAGGATTCAGAGGTGGGGTACAATGCACCCTTCTGTTGAACTTTTTGGCTTCCCACCAAGAGTTGACCCTAGTTGTAGACTAGATGGAGCAATCACCCCCTGCTTTTTTTTTTTTTTACCTTAAATGTCTTCTCAGTACTCCTCTCCTTTCTGGTGCTGACTCTCTTTTCTGTCATTAAGAGCATCTTCTGGTTTCCTTCCAGAAGTATCTGTGTTTAGGAAAGAACTGGCCGAATGCCTGCAAAGGCGACCAGTTACAGTGTTGCATACACTGCGCCGCCTGTGCTGGGAGACTGGCTGCAGCGTCTTCCTGGGCTGCCTAGTCTGTACCCTGAAAGAAACAGTTGTATCTGCCAAGGTTTTTATTAATGTAGAATTTATTGTTCATTAAAATCAAGTTTGTTGTTTATGTATGACTTTATATAATACTTATGTAAGTAATATAGCTCATGATTTACTGGTCTGTTTCCTTTGCTAGTAGTTGGGTTCCTTGGGATTAAGACCATGTTCGTTTTTGTGTCCTCTCACCCAGGATGGTACATTGTACATGGTCAACAAATGTTGGTTGATATGAATGCCTTATTTAAAATGCTAAGTGAAATAAGCCCATTAGAGAAAGAGAAATATCACATGATCTCACTTATATGTGGAATCTAATGAACAAAAACTGATGAACAAAAAAGGACCGGAGGCACAGATACATGGAACAGACTGACAGATCTCAGAGGGGAGGGGTAAATGGTGGGGGGGACAGGAAGAGATTAATCAAAATACATATATGCATAGCCCATGGACACAGACAGTAATGTGGGGAAGACCTGGGGGGTGGCACATGGAGGACATCTGTAATAGTGTCAGTAATAAACAAAGAATAAATGTCACAAAACTAAAAAAAAAAAAAGTGCTTTAATAAATAAGGGCAGTATCTTAGTAAACATTATTTAGGCAAAATATATCAATACTAAGATTAACTAAGAGAATCATTGTTCCCATTATTTGTATAAGGCCAAGGAAGATACTCTTTTTCTATATTTTGGGTGCTCATTACTACTGAGGAGGAGATCTTAATAGATGAATAATTTATTTTCATGTCTTAACTGTATTCAGAAATACTTGGGGTTTAATGGGAAAGTTTAATATACTTTTGAAAATTAGAAATAGATACATGTTGGGTTTTTTTCTCAGGTAAAGGGAAAATACTTTTTAAAAACAAACTTTAGAGAATATTCAAATTGTCATTTTGTAATGTAATTTTTATTGCCATATTACTAGAAATCACATCTTTAATAAAAAAGATTTAGAAATAAAATACCTCTTGCCTCTTTCCTGTATGCTGTTGCTTAGTCAGCAAATGATTCAGGAATTTGGGCTAGTTAGTGGCTGGAGTGTTTGGCATAAGAATTAGTTGAGGCAGAAATGAAGGCTAATTGCTCTTGGGATGTGTGTGGACTAATGGTTAAGAGCTCCTGAGTTATATCGCACTCTACCACTTGCAATATGTAACCATTCAAAGTCTCGGTTTCCACATCTTTAAAATAGGGATCATGGTTTTTTTGTCTGCTGCTCTTTTTATGTCTTGTTCCATTCTCCATGCTGAGGGTGGTTTCCTCTGCAAGTATCTCAGTTTCAGCTCCCCTGTTTGTTTGTTTTTAACTTTGGGTTACCCTGGTACTGATTTTAGCCACTTTATTTTTGTATTCTGCAATCAGACTGAAGTGTAATTCAAATACTGGAATATCCGATTGGCTCCACATGGGTCGGGTTTTCTGTTTTGTTCAGTTAGCTGTGGTCAGGAGACAGGGTTTCAGTTACAGTAGCTACATAGGCTCAACTCTGCAGAAGGAGGAAAGGGACACTTCCAAAGCATGGGCTGGGCAGCACACTTCCAAACAGGACTACTGTAAGAGTCTTTTATTGATAAATATTCTCATAAACAATTTGCCAGATCATTAAAGAGTCTTCATAGCCCAGCTGGTGTGGCTCAGTGGTTGAGTGTCAACCCATGTACCATGAGTTCGCCAGTTCAATTCCCAGTCAGGACACATGCCCAGGTGGTGGGCCAAATCCCCAGTGGGGGTCATGCAGGAGGCGGCCAGTCGATGTTCTCTCTCACTGATGTTTCTATCTCTCTCTCCTTCTCCCGTTCTCTCTCTCTAAAAATCAATAAAAAAAAGTCTTCATAAATATAATTTTATTGACCATATTTATTTAACCATTTTCCTTAATTTGGATAGTTAGTCGTTTCCTTTCTTTTTCTTCACAGTGGACAGATGTATTTGCTGCCAGCACACACATCTTAGAGATATTCTGCATTTTTGAGGGCCTTTAACTCATCTGAACTCATAGAACATCATAGAGGGTTGACATTTCTATAATTTGAGGTCACCTCCTGTACCTCTCTGGACCCTGATTTTGTCAGAATTGAGGGCATCATTGGCGACTTTCCTCCTTTTGAAGGCTATAACCTATCAACTTTTTGGACAGAATTTCAATCTAGTGAAAAGAGCCCAACTTTTTGGGTATTGAACATGTCTCATTTATGGCCAGTTTCTTCAGTTCTCTGAGTTTCACTTTCCTCAAATATAAAATGAGAAAACAGTCTAGCTAGTGTGGCTCAGTGGCTGAGTGTCGACCCATGCACCAAGAGGTTGCCGGTCCAATTCCTGGTCAGGACACAAACCCAGGTTGTGGGCCCGATCCCCAGTGGGGGTCATGCAGGAGGCAGCTAGTCGATATTCTCTCATCGGTGTTTCCCTCCCTCCCTCTTCCTCTCTCTAAAACCAATAAAGGAAAAGAAATAAAAATAGGGATCATAATTAGGATTTGTGAACTTTGTGTACAGTGTCTGAGCCATAGGAAGCATTCAATAAATGTTATTCTTAATTTTACTGGTGTTGCATCTAGTAATGGTACAGCTTTTTTTCCTGAGTTTATCAGTCCTTCATGTTAATGGAAATCATTAATCATTTACTTTTTATTGACTTCAACTTACATTTTCCTTTTTGTTTGTATAACAAGTAACCACTCTCAAAACTAACAAAATTGTATTTCTTTAAATATAGGCCTCTATGTTTGATTTTTTTTTTTCAATGAGATTGAGCCTTATCTTCTAGTAACTGAATTTGATAGATGAGTGAACACAGATGTAAATGTATAAAATCTTCTAGTTCTTAAACTATGTTTAAGAAGTTTTTACTTTGGGATTTAATTTATTTCTCCTCTTCACAAACATTTTAGCTTACTTTGGGGATAAAGGACTGTTTGGTCATCTGGATTTGGAAGCAATCAATGGACAGGAACAACACGGAAGGTGTTCACTCTGGCTGGGACAAGAGATGGGACATCGTTCAGACGTTCACCACTTGGATGGCACAAGGCTCTTCGCAGGTGCATCTGTGGCAGAGTGGAGCCTCTGCTGACTTATTTATGGTAGACTGTATCAAATAAATGTTTTTAACAGTGTTGTGTTGAGTCCTTTTTTAGTTTAACACAGTAGTATTGTTAGGTAAAAAATGTAGCCTTGCCTTGCGGGGGTTTGGCTCAGCAGTTAGAGTGTCAGCCCGTGGACCGAAGAGTCGTGGGTTTGCTTCCAGTCAAGGGCACATACCTCGGTTGAGATTGAGGTTTGGTCTGGCCCTGGTTGGGGTCATGCAGGAGGCAACTGATGGATGTGTCTCTCTCTCTCTCTTTTTTTTATTAATTTATTTTTGTTACAGATGTTTCTCCTTTTTTTTCCCCATTGACACCCTCCTCCCCATTGCCCCCCCCCCCGTTCCCGGCTTTGTTGTCCCTGTCCATTGGTTATGCATACATGCATATAAGTTCTGTGGTTTATCTCTTCCCTCCCCCTCCAACCCCCTCTTCTTAGACTTGTCAGTCTGTAGCCTACTTCCACGTCTCTGGGTGTACCCTATTCCCCAGACTGTTATGTTCATTATATTCCACAAATAAGTGAGATCATGTGATATTTGTCTTTCTCTGCTTGGCTTGTTTCGCTTAGGATAATACTTTCCAGGTCTCTCCATGTCATCTTAAAGGATAAGAGATTTTTCTTTCTTATAGCTGCATAGTACTCCATTGTGTATATGTACCACAGCTTTTTTATCCATTCGTCTACTGATGGCCACTTGGGCTGTTTCCAGATGATGTGTCTCTCGAATCAGTCTCTCTCTGTCTCTCTTTCTCTCTCTCTCACTGTGCCCCTCCCTGCCTCCCACTCTATCTGAAAATAAATGGAAAAAGATCCTCGGGTGAGGATTAAAAAAAAAAAGCAGGCTTTTAGTACCTTTTCAAAACAGGGAATCTATATTTGTGCCTACATGCTACCTTCAAAAGTTAGAGAATTTCCAAGTTAATGTCTTAACACATGTTTTCCAACTTCCCTGTGCATTGAATTAATAATTTCCCCGGGATGTTCTGAGGTAGTAAAAGTAGAAACAGCTCTCAGTCTGTGACAAATTGGGCCCTTACTTTCTGTACTGAATTGGAATACATTTCTTATTGAAAGAAGGAGGCTCTTTGGCTCTTTTGGAAGTTGATGGGATTAGCTTTGGGGAGTGTATGTCTGATTTATTTGTGATATAAAAGATTTCCCTCACTGGTGTTTGGGAACTAGAGCTGGCTGGGCAGGAGCCCACTGAGAGCTATACGGAGCAGTAGAGCTTTCTATTTCCTGATAGAAGAAAAGGCAGTTAATGGAACGAATTTTCAGTTCTAGATACTAGTTTCCTGGGAACTACCTGTATATGAAGCCTATTTATATTTTAAGCTTTTTTCATAATTCTAACAAAATATATTTACGTAGTTTTGGGAATTATAATTAATGTAGAAAAGTAGGCTTGAAGTAAGATAGAATCCTGTTTGGGAGGAGCCCATTGGTTTGAATATTTTAGCATCTAGTGTTTAAGTTGGGAATGATCATGAATGTAATTTCAGGTAACTGGAGTTGTCATTACCAGAAAGTTCTTGTTTCTAAGTAAAACCATTAGCTATTTAAACCTACTGTTTAAACCTGTTACCTTGGCCATGGAGATGTAGGAGACTGTTATTGAGACTTACTGCACAAGGGGGTTTTAAAGTGGAATTTTTGAGAGCTAACTGCAGGAAAACCATTTTTCATAAGCACTTAATATAATTACTTCTACATCATGAATCTTGGCACGTAGGATTTTGCTTAAAAAGAAAAGTAGTTAAATCCCACAACAACTCTTAGTTTTAAATCTCATAGAATTGCTTAAGATTTTGGCCTTCCACTCCTTTCTTTCTATTAAATTTTCGTGTTTTCAGTGAATTTTTTTTCTAGTTAGAATTTTAGTGTATATTTTCTCCCCTTTCTCATTCAGGATTTCTAGAAATTGAGGAAGTAAAGCTAGGGTAGATGTTCATTCTGATAAATACTAACATGGATGGTAAGCATAACTGGTTTTATATTTTAGGGGTTAACTTGTAGTGGTCTATAAAACCTAGTAGATTTTAATGAAAGGAATCCGGAATTAAGTTGTAAGGGACCAGTTAGTTCCCTGATCTCAGATCAGGAAGTTAAGGAGCAGAGTTTTAGTTCTTGTTCAAGACAGAATAAAAGCTGAGGCTAGCACATACATTAATGTGTGTGTATACCTTAAATTTGTGAAGTTTATAGCTAAGCTCCTATATTTTATTGAATTTTAGTTTTTAGGGCAGTGCCATCCAGTTCAACAAGCACTGGTCTCTTCTTGGATGGACACTAGAGAGGCCTTAAAATTAAGATATTCTTGACCTTGATTTGCTAAGGCAAAACCACTAGGCTGAGGACCTGATTGAGTCTTGGCACTGCTCTTAGTTCTACCCTTGCTGGAGAAGTCACTTAATCTTTAGGCTTCAGTTTCTTCCACAAAGTAGGAATAATAATAATTGCCCCAGGGCATTGTTTCATAAACCAGTGTTTCCCAGCTGATCCCAGACTAGCATGACCTAGAAACTTGTTATCAATGCACATTTCAGGTATGAAAACAGGGTGAGGCCCAGCAATCTCTGTGTATTTTAGTTACTTTAACCATTATTTTGAGTTAAGCTTATTTGTGACAATTAGGGAGTTGTATGCAGTGTAAGAAATGACAAAGATCCCTGTGCCCTTGGTATCCCCCAGTGGTGACATATTGTAAAACTATAGTAGAGGATCAGGATACTGACATTGATACGATCAGAACTCTTCCATCACCTCAAGGATCTCGTGTCGCCCTACTTTGTGCCGCCCTACTATAGCCAACCATCCTCACCACTCCCCACCTCATCCCTAAACCCTAGCAGCCTCATTTCAAGAAAGTTATAGAAATGGAATAAAACAAGGTGAGGCCCAGCAATCTGTGTATTTTAGTTTGGGATTAGTTTTTTTCCACTCGCCATAATGCTCAGTAGATTTATCTAGGTAGTATGTACAGCTGTCTGTGCTCACTATGCATTTAAGGTTCTGCAGGTGACGGATGGAGCTCAGATTTGAAAACTGCCACCTTAGACTCGCAGCAGCCCTCCCACTCCCCCTGCACATTAAAGTCTATTTTCTACATAATATCCAGAGTGATCTTTTTAAGTCAGGTCACATCCCATGTTGATGAGAACTTCCCAGTGGCTTCCTACCACTGGGAATGAAATCCTGAATCCTCTGTTACCTTCAAGACTATGGAATCTGGCCCTACGTGCCTTTGATCTCTTCACGGCCTAGTCATCTTTCCCCCATATTCACTTGCACTCTTGCTATTTTGATCTCTTATTATCCCTCAGAAAGGCTACACAGCTTCTTACCTTGGTGTTAGCTCTTCTTTCTGTTGGAACTCTTCTCCCAGCTGTCCACATGCTTAGCTTCTTTTCTTTATTGTAATCTGTCCAAATGTCACCTTGATGGAGAGGGCTTCTCTCATCCTTATGTAAAATAGCAAACCCTGCACCTATGCTGTCTCCCTTTATTCTCTTCCCTAACCTCACTTTTCTTCAAAGAACTTCTACCCATCTGGTCTTTTATATGCATGTAAATAAATAATCTTGACTCTCACTTCTAATATGTAAGCTCCATAAACAGGACTGTATTTTTATAGGCTAACACAGGTCCTGGCACATAGTATGTATTTAATAGGAATGAATGAATTACAAGATTGTATGAAGTGTAAAATGCTTTGAGACTGGAAACTCATAACATGAAGCACTGTACAGGGCCAGTATTTTTCTCTGTATCAGCCATAATTGGTAATATAGTCCCGCCAAGGACTTGACATCAAAAGATGTTGAGAGGAGGTGATGTGGGAAAGGGAATGTTTACTATGACTTGACATTTTATTCCTTTAGTCACAACACTGAAGTAGGGCGTTTCCATTTTGCAGATGAAACAGGCTTGGGTCACATCCCCCAAATCACAGAGAAATCTTGGATTTGAACCCAGATCTGCTAACTAAAAGCTCATGATTTTATTAGTGACATCACACTTAAAAACATTTTTTTTTTTTTTTTTTTTTACAACTGGTGAAATGTTATAAGAGACAATTACAATGACTACGAAATGTTAGCATTCAAGTTCCACAGAGAAGGCCACTATAGTACATAGAGTACTAGTCAAATTCACATAAATTTAACTTATTTGAAATTATCATGCTAGCTATAATGAACTCTAAATATTTCTTTTTGTTGTTATATGTCATAGAATAGCCTACATTTCTAGAGAGGTATATTGCACATACAATAAAATGAACAGATCTTAAATATGTAGGTTGATAACCATCATTTGTATACACCCTGTAACCACCACACCAAGATGGGGATCCAGATCTTGAACCTTGGATCCTTAGTGTATCACACATAGTAGATACTTAAGAGGTGTTTTTTAACTAAATGTAAACAACTTTTGAGGTTGACATAGATTAACTGTTTAGGGGAGTTTGAATTGATGTTCTCTTTCCTGGAAGAAGCAAAGATAATAAAAGTAACCGTCTTAGAACTTTGCTCAAAACCCTTCCCATTTTCTTAACTTCCTCATCACAAAGGCAAGGCTCTAGTTGACTTGTTCGCTGATATATCCCTTACACCTAGAACAGTGCATGGCCCTTGTGGGGTCTCAGTATTTGGTAGGCGAAGAAGTAGACATGGCATAGAATGTAAGATGCCTACCGAAAATCCATTTTGCCATCCAATCCTGAACATCATTGTTTTATATATTTTGTCCAGTGTATGGCAGATAAGGCTACCTCTAATACTAGCTATTCTGTCATGGTTGAGACTACAAGTCCAAGACAACTTTATTTTTTATTGAAAAAAAAAAGTTTTTTCTTTATTGATTTTAGAGAGAGGAAGGCAGAGGGGGAGAGAGACAGAGACTCATCAATGAGAGAAAACATTGACCACATCCTGCATGCCCCCACTAGGGATTTGGCCCACAATCTTGGCATGTGCCCTGACCGGGAATTGAACCAGCGACCTCTTGATCCATGGATCAATGCTCAACCACTGAGCCACACTGGCCAGGTGACAACTTTATTTTTTAATTCACACACTTGTTAATGAGAAATGGAGTTGGTGTATGCTAAAATTAATCTTATTTTTCTCTTGTTATACTTCTTTTTAAGTAAAAAGAGGCTGTAATGAATAGTGTTGATGTGGGTGGGTAGCTAGGTTATTAGAACTTTCAATGGCTTTGAAGAGAACTCCCACAAGTTATTTTACATTGAAAAGCTCCCCACAGAACTATTAGTTTAATTTCTTTTTCTTAAAACAGCAAGACTTCTCTCTGAAAGTCTGTAGCTGTAGGAAATTCAGCATATGTCAACTTTTAAAAAGAACTTGGAAGAAAGTATATTTCTATAGTTTTGCTCCTGACTAGGTCAGAGGATGCCTAGGATATGCGTGGATCTAAAAATGATAGCAAACAAAATTGGTCCAATTTCAAAGAAAACGTTTTGAAATAACAAATTAGTAGGACACATGGGGATGAATCTAAAAGTCTTTTTAATGTTATGCACTCTGAGATTACTTAAATTTTGAATGGTTAAGAATGTTAATTCTAGCGACTGCCATCTTTGTGGGTGACTATATAAATCACAGAGCTTAGAATTTCCTGAATACAGATTTATTTAGGATTGCTTAATGATTGTCATGCTACTATTGCAAATTGGAGAGTGCTAAATGTGTCCTTTTCTGCAAAGGCAGAGAATCAGCTTAAAAGATTAATGCAGAAAAGGGCCTTGACAATTAACTAGCCCAACACCCTCTGTGGCAGCTTCTAGAATGGCTTCCAATGATCCTGGCCTCCTGGTGTTTATGCCTGCATTAGTTTGCTAGGGCTGCCATAACAAAATAACCCACAGACTGCTGACTTAAACACAGAAATGTATTTTCTCACAGTAAGACATCCATCTATAAGGCAAGAAGAAAGGCCGGAGAAGAAACCAAACCCATTGACACCCTGATCTTGGACTTTCAGCCTCTAAAACTGCTCTGATGTGAGAACTATTATGTGGGAGTTAGGGGGGAGGGCTGTAGTTAGAAGCAGATAAGTTAATGACTTTTTTTTTATCCTCACCTGAAGGACATTTTTGCATTCATCTTCAGATAGAGTGGGAGGGAGAGAGGAAGAGAGAGAGAGAAACATCAACGTGAGAGAGACATATCGACTGGTCGCCAGCCACACGACCCCAACCAGGGCTCTGCAACCGAGGTACGTGCCCTTAGTGGGAACCGAACCTAGGTCTCTCTGGTCCACAGGCCCACATTCTAACCGCTGAGCCAAACCTGCCAGGGCCGGGTAAGTTAGATGGAAGCTGATAATGGGGAGTCTAGAATGTTGGAAGAAAGGGTTTGGATGTCTCTGATAGACAACTGAAGCTATTATTATTTAGTTGAAAACTAAACTTGAAAGAAGAGCTACAAGTATGTTTTCTTAGAATTAGAACAAAACTTTCTTAAATGCTTTGTTCAACAAGTTTATGATTAAAGATTTTTATAACAGTATGTACTTAGCACCTTTGAAGAACTCCCTGTAATGTTACCTTAATATTGACTATCTTGCCTGGCCGGTGTGGCTCAGTGGTTGAGTGTCAACCCATGTACCAACAGGTCACTGGTTGGATTCCCGGTCAGGGCACATGCCCAGGTTGTGGGCCCAATCCCCAGTGGGGGGTATGCAGGAGGTGGCCAATCAATGTTCTCTCTCATCAATGTTTCTGTCTTTCTCTCCCTCTAAAAATCAATAAAGAAAAAATAAATAAAAAAAATTGAATATCTTTAACAAGACCATTCTTCAAAATTTAATTTTGTTCTTTTACTATTTGGGTCTTGTGAGTAATATATTGAAGGAAAGGAAAGAAAACACCTAAGAATATGTTATTTACATTTTTTTCCGATATTAATGAATTGTTTAAATGCCATGTGGATCAAGAGTTTATATGGAATTAGCAGAGTGAATAATGGAGGTATTATCATCCTCCTCATTATTATTATTTGAAATAAGGTTTCTCTATTATAAAGTATCATCATCCTTCATTGGCATGTATTGGATTACAAAATTCTAACCTAAATAATTTATTTCTCTGCTTTATGTATTTTATTTCCAGTCTTATGATAATCTATTAAATGATTATAAGGGTTAGCAAATGAATTGCATTATGTTAATTAGTATATTAGTTTGCTCAATACCCAAAGCTTTTCCTACAGTTCCTTTCTCTGTATCACACTGCCCTCCTAGGGCAGCAGTCCTGTGTTCTACCTGGCTCCTTGCCCAGACTTTGAAGCTCCTGTGAAGTCCCCTTCCCACTGATAGACTCTTCAGCAAGGATGATAGGAACACTGACCTTCCTGATTGATTGGTCATATTCTAGTATATGCTCTACTGAGGACATATTGCCTGAACAGGAAGGGGTCACACAGGACCAAGGAGCTCTGCGTTCATTTCTAATACCATCACCTGGTGAGCTTCCTCCCACTTAGGCAACTGTTCCCTTGCTGGCTTCCTGTGTAGTCAAGTATTAACTCAAGCCTGGGTTGTCCAAACTCCATACGTTGCGAAGGTCTTGGGACTGGTTCTTGACCACCTCCTGAGAGATAACCTCCAAGCCCTTGGGGTATCCTGTCTGATAAGAGTGTATTTGTGTACCTGGGGGTCTTGAGACTTCCTGATAGTTTACACCAACAATGGGATTTATGGTGAACATCTGTTTGTGTTCACCTGGGACTGTGGACCACACTATCAGCTTGACCTCGGTGGGGCCTGGAGACTGAGTAGCTAAGGTCAGTCATGTGGGTGCTCTACAAAGAAACGTGGCTATCAGTCCTCAGGTGAGCTTCCTAGCAGGCAGCACTTCACGTGGCCGACAGCATTCCTGAGAAAATGAAGCCCTGTGCGTGACTCCACTGGGAGAGGACAGCTGGAAGCTGGCACCCTATGTGCCATTTTCCTCTTCTGATTTCAATCTATATACTTCCACTGTAATATGTAGTAAACCATAACCACGAGTATAATAGCTTTTCTGAGTGCTGTGAGTCCCCCTAGTGAGTCATGGAACATGATGATGGTCTTGGGGACCCCCAAACACTTTCCTGTTACATGTCTTTAAACAACTTAAACATTTCACTCCACTCTCTCTTCTGAGGAGAAGTTTAATGTCATTTTTATTTTTCTTTATAGGCAGGAGTTCTATTCCTCTGGCTTTTTTCAAGATTTCTCTGTCATTGATTTTATGCAGTCTAAGTACAATATGCCTAGGTGTAGTTTTTAAAAATATTTATCCTGTTGTTATTTGAACTTTGGTATCTGTCATTAATTTTGAATATCTTTTGTTATTAATTCAAATATTTTCCTTCCTCCAGATTGGTTAGGTGCTGGTGAAACCCATGTTTTTTGGGCCCAGGCAAAATAGTTCCCCTTGAGGGCAGGCTTTTGTTGAGAACAGAATTCTGTGTATTTCAAAATGATTACGTTTTCCCTCCCCCTGCTGGAAGCACTAGGGAATTTTTCTCCAGTCTTGACTGAGAACAAGTAGGGCTCTCTCAGGCTGTGGACACTGAGCCGCCAGCAGGTCACTGATTGTTGTCTTCCTACTGGGACTGGTTGCAGGAGGGGCTTCTGCTCTTGGTTAGCTGTGATTCCATTTGCCCGTCTCTCCAGTTGGGGGGCTGTGGTTTGCCCTGTGACCTCAGTTCTCTGATGGATCTACAAAGGGGTGTTGATTATCAGTTTGTTCTGCCTTTTTTCTTGTTCTGAGGACAGGAGTAACAACCTTCAAGCTGTTAAATGTTGAACTTGAAACTGGAAATCTCCTTTACACCTTTAAATGAACATACATTAGTTTCTTAGGTTGTCTTCTTAAAGCAATGTGGATTCTTCTAGTTTCCCACAATGGGAAAATATTTGTTATAATGATAAGCAAAATAAAACAGTAGGATATAGATATATATGAAATCTGATCTTAACATGCTTTTTTTAAAAGCACAGAAAAAAAGACTAGAAGGCATTATACTCAAATATTGAAAATGAATGCATATGATCATTGTCTATTGGATGATGCATTATTTCTTCTTCCTTATTTCCTACCTTGAGCACATATAACTTTAAAGAAAAACTTGCAAAAACTTGAAAGGTAAATTTTCCTGTGAAGTTGTTATGGAATAAGCAACCAAAATCTTAAGATGGGGTATATACTTAATGAACTAGCTTATTTTAATATATGTTAATTATCACAAACATGTTAGACAGTGTGTTGAAGAAATGATTCTCATTCTTGCTATTTTTATAAGTTGATCATTCCATATTGTGTTTGTCTTTGTTTTCTTAATCGAGTCAGTGGGATGAATAATATTCGATGAAGTGAGAAGGTTTGACTTGCATTGGTTGTTTTCCATCTACCTGGGAAAAGCAGCAAGATAAACTCCTCGTTGTGCAGGCTGATCGCGGGAGCTGTGGGCAGATAAGCTGCCGCTCTCAGGTCAACGTGATAAGAATAATTTAATCTGTAACTTAATTGACATTATTGAACTTCTAGTCAAAAGCAGATATCAGCCCTGGCCGGTTTGGCTCAGCGGTTAGAGCGTCGGCCTGCGGTCCTGAGAGACCCGGGTTCGGTTCCCGCTAAGGGCACGTACCTCGGTTGCAGTTTGTCCCCGGCCCTGGTCGGTCGTGCGGGTGGCAGCCACTCGATGTGTCCCTTTCACATCGATGTTTCTCTCTCTCTCTCTGTTCCTCTCTCTCCCTCCCGCTCTACCTGAACAACAACAACAAAAAAAGCAGATATCAAAGTATATGTTGACTGAATGTATATTGCTGAGGTTTATTTCTGAAACTCACCTACTTAACATGCTAAATAATTCTACCACACCCCCTCCTTACACCCTATTAATTCTAGAAGTCTGTAACTTATAGAAGCACTTTATAACTTCATCGCTCTGCTTTTGTCTTCTTGTAGGTTGCTCAAGAACAGGATATCTTTCTGACGTTTTTTCTTTGGTATATGTAAAACAGGGATAATAAGTGGCTCTCTTTCTTCAACACTGTGTCTTCCATTTACGTTTGTCCCTTCCTTTGAATCCTTTTTCCCCTGCCCTTGCTGCCATTTCAGGCCTCATCTGTCCTTGGCAATCATGACCTTTCCTGTATTCACCTTCGTTCTTTCCATCTCATGCCTTCACAATGTCTTCAGTAAGCCTCCTCAGACATGCTGTTCACAAACCTTAGATGGCTCATTGTTGCCTGGCTGTAAAGCTCAATCCAGCAGAGCTCCATAGTGTCCCAACCTATCTTTCTCACCTTGCTCTCCACTGTGGTGTCTCACCCCAGGTTACAGCCAAACTGGAGTTCCTGGAGTCTCCAGAACCCTCCATTCCTCTGTGTCTTTACTCTTGTTCTTAACTGAGCCCGGGAGGACCTCTTCTCATTTCTGCTGCCCCACATCTCACTTGTCTCTAGAACCTGGTCCAGTGCAAACACACTCAGGAAGCCATCTGTGATTCTTGTCCTACCCTCCAGCTTAGACACAAACCAAATTTTCTTTCCTCTACAATCCCATTGTTCTTTTTCTGTAAAACTAAGTCTCTGCTTTAAAGCATAGTTGTTCTCATGCAGGCTTATTTCACCCACAAATTTATAAAATTCTGCAAGGATTGAAACTAGCAGTCATATTTGTCTCTTCAAAGTGCTAGGCAGGTGTTGTCACTTGTGAATTAATTAGCATAGCACCTCGTGGTTACAAAGTGTTTTGACAAACATCTGTTCTCTCCTTTGGCCCAGCCAACTCTCACAAGTAGGCTGAGCAGGTATTGTCATAATTTCATAGATGAAGTCACGGGGTGCCAAGAAAGAGACAAAAAATGTGGATGCCTGCTGTAGGCACTGTTGTGAGTACTATCTCATGTAATCTGCACAGCAACCATATGGGGTGGGCATTATCATCTGCATGTTGTAGGTGAGGAAACTGATGCCTGGAGAAACAGAATAACTTTCCTAATATCTAGTAGCTGGAGAGTAACAGAATGGAGACTTAGATGCCTGTTTTTTGACAAGTGGTTCATGCCTTTTTCCACTGAGGGGGTGCCCTTTTCTCTAATGTGTCATTGAAGGTAGTGAAATGTGATTAGCAAGTATGGCTTCTCTTTAATGTTTAGCCTATACATTTTGAGGCATAAATGGGTGTCAGATCAGCCTGGGGCTGTGGACTTTGGAAGAGTTGCAGCTTGACATTGGTGTCCAGCAGGGGGAGTGGGAGAGCAGCATCTGCCTGGTAAAAAGGTCTGAGCTCAAGATACTACAAAATCAGCAAAATACAAACACAACCTACTGAATGGGACAAAATATTTCCCAGTGATACATCTGATAAGGGGTTAATATAAAAAATATATAGGAAACTCATACAACTTAACATCCCCCAAATCCGATTACAAAATGGACAGAGGACTCAGACATTTCTCCAAAGAAAACATAGAGATGGCCAATAGACATATGAAAAGATGCTCAACATCACTAATCATCAGAGAAACTCAAATTAAAACCACAATGAGATATCACCTCACACCTTTCATAATGGCTATCATCAATAAATCAAAAAATAACAAATGTTAGCGAGAATATGGAGAAAAGGGAATTCTTGAGCACTCTTGGTGGGAATGCAGATTGGTACAGCCACTGTGGAAAGCAGTATGGCGGTTCCTCAAAAAAATTAAAAATAGAATTACCATATGACCCAGCAGTTCCACTTCTGGGTATTTATCCAAAGAAATCCAAAGCACTAATTTGAAAAGATATATGCATACCTATGTTCATAGCAGCACTATAGTAACCAAGATATGGAAGTAATCTAAATATCCATCTATAGACAAATGGATAAAGAAGATGTGGTACGTATATACAATGGAATATTAATTACTCAGCCATAACAAGAATGAAATCTTGCCATTTGCAATGACATGAATGGACATAGAAAGTATTGTGCTAAGTGAAATAAGTCATGCAGAGAAAGACAAATACCATATTATTTCATTTATATGTGGAATCTAAAACACAAAACAAACAAACAAACAAACAAACAGAAAGAAACTCTTAGATACAGAGAACAAATTGATGGTCACCAGAGGGGTGGAGGTTTGGGGGGATGGGTGAGAAAAGTGAAGAGATTAACAAGTACAAAACCATAGTTATAAAAACAGTCACAGGAATATAAAGTACAACATAGGGAATATAGTTAATATTGTAATAGCTACATATGGTGTCATATGGGTACTAGACTTATGGGGGTGATTATAAGTTATATAAATGTCTACTATGCTGTATACCTGAAACTAATATAACATTGTATGTCAACTGTAACCAAAAAAAAAAAAAAAAAAAGATTATAGTATTGTCTTTGCTGTCTTAGTATTTTACTTGGCTTCTAGCTAGAAGTTCAAGATTAGTGCTTTACCTTTGTTTTCCTTTTGGTAAGAGAATTGCCTCTGCCACTATTATTGACCTGTCTCAGGAGGGGCAGGAATTGTTGTCACAGAGAAACTGTCTTTGGGCCCCATTATACTTCATAGGACAGATAGAAGACCACATGTGTTAAGATTCCCAATTTGACAAAACACGGTAGGATCAGAATATATGTTATCCTAAGTCCTTTCTGGAAGTAGGTCAGTCATAAATAAAAAATAAAAAAAATAGAAGGCAATATACATTAGTCCTTTTATGGCATATTATGTGTGGGAAGACTGGGGCCCCAGTAGGTAGAGTGCAGAAAGCTGATGGTGATGGGCAAGAGGAGCTGTACTGAAAAGTCAGAGGACAGGCTGCTGAAGCCATGAGGGTCCAGAGAGGAGCAATGGGCTGAATACCTTGAGACTGCATAACTTGGGAGCTGGTAGATCAGATGTGGCCTGCAGAGACGAGGTTGGAACAGCGATGGTAGGGATGCAGTTGTGTTTGAAAGCTAAGACTAGCTGGATAAGAATGCAATGCTCAGGCCCTGGCCAGTTTGGCTCAGCGGTTAGAGCGTTGGCCTGCAGTCCAGAGAGACCCGGGTTCGGTTCCTGCTAAGGGCACGTACCTCGGTTGCAGTTTGTCCCCGGCCCTGGTTGGGTCGTGCAGGTGGCAGCCACTCAATGTGTCCCTTTCACATCAATGTTTCTCTCTCTCTCTTCCTCCCACTCTATCTGAACAAAAAATGGAAAAATGTCTTCGGGTGAGGATAAAAAAAAAAGGAAAAAAAAAGAATACAATGTTCAGAACTGTGGCTGGAATTGGCTGTGAAGTAGGGAGCAGGAAGTCTGGAGAGAGGAACTGGGGCCTGGTCTTAAACTTTTCAGGGATGGGGAATGTTTATGAAACACATATAGGGGAATATTATGGGATATTTATGGAATGGCCAGTGTCTGGATGGAAGGAGCAGACACATACGCATAACAGTTATATACATTATCTCACAGAGGAGGTATTTTGGGATAAGGAGCCACGCTTTACACCCCCTCAACTGTGCAGTGCTAAATATTCTGATTACTCAGAAGGCTGTCATGAAGCAAGGTCGTACAAGACAACTGGTGGCCACCTTGAACTGTCTCCCAGAAAGATCTGTTTTCTTTTTTATTTCCCAGTCTCTGGCACAAACGCATTCTTCTTTTGAGCTGTGGCAGGCTGAGGAGAAATGAGGAAGTTCCTGGATCCAGGCACAGATTCAAGCTTCTCTGATGACCTGGGGAATGGTTCCAGGTATTTAGTGGAAATGAAACAACTATTTCAAAACATGAGTTCCACAGGATTTAGGGGGGCATAGTGCCAAGAATTTGTGTCCAAATAGCTGGTGAAACCATAGCATTTTTGGTTACTGATGTTAAATAAGGAAATTCACATAAGCCAAGACTTAACCACAGTTGACTTATCAGAATCATAGTTTAAAAAATTTGAAGTATTAAAAAAATATTAAAATATGTTGATCAGTTTTTGTGATTCATGGTGTATTTTTAATATGTACTTTTTAAAAATTGATTTTAGAAAGGGAGAGAGAGAGAAACATTTCTAAAATCAATAAAAACTCTCACATCGATGTTTTTCTCTCTCTTCCTTCCTCTCTCTCTCAAATCAATGAAAACATATCCTTGAGTGAGGATTTAAAAAAAATGTTTATTTTTAAAGCATAAAAGACAGTAGTAACTCCAGACATTGATTTGCCTGTTTCATTTTCAAAACGCTCTTCATAGTTGAATTACCTACCCTCTGAAAGAGCCAGGATTTCTATCTCCATGAGGAACTAGAAGCTAAGAAAGGTTGGTTGGTATCCCCAGTCATACAGCGAATTTGTAGCATATTTGATACCTAAAATATAGGATGTGTGAATTGCAGCTCTTTTCACCAGATAAAGCTAATTTTAAGAGTGAGCTGTGAAATACATTCTGAACACTGCTCAAATTTCTTTCTTTTTTTTTTTCTGAGTAAGAAAATCACATTCGTTTTGATTATAATTATTTTGATAACTCACGAGTATATCTTAAAAACATGTTTAAAATAAAACTTATTTGTCTTCCAAAACCCTATTTCTCCAGAATATCAGTAAATGCTTCCACTACCTTTTCATTTGCTTAAGCCAGAAACTTGGAAGTCATTTTAGCTCTTTTTCTCTTTCATCCAGTCCCCACGCTCTGTGGTTTTACTTCTTGAAAATGCGCTAATTCATTTCCCTACCTAGTTTAGACTACTACAGTGTAGGTTTTCCTGATGTTTACAAAAGTTGTGTAATGTGACCTGCCCCTCCATTGTTGTCCCCCATTCTAATCCCATTCGTCCCCATGCAGCAATCAGAATGTCTTGGCTGTAGGCGAACAGCATTTGCCTACTCAGTTGGGGGTGGGTAGAGTAGTTCTCAATTGGCCACCGAGAGGGGATACTGTATGGATGGGTATGGAAGCTTAAATGTGACTGACCTCCCCTCACTGTAAGATTCTTTTAAATTTATAACAAACTTCATCATCATGTCTTTTCATATAAAGAACATACTAAGGGGGTTACAAGTGCATGGATGGATGTGCAAGAGGGCTAAGGTCTGACCACTTCAACCAGGCTTAACCAGGTCCTAATCAGACAATTATTCAAATCTCATTAGTTTAAAAGCTTTTATCTTCCTGGAAGCTGAAACTGCTATTTGTGATTAATGGGGTTTATCACACGAGTGTGTGTGTGTGTGTTGTCTTAAATAATGCTTGGTCTGATATCTCAAGCCTGTCAAATTTGTGCTCTGTTGCCATGTAGAAATTCCTAATCCATTTGGGAATTAAGCTGTTCAAATAGATGAGTTCTTTGGAAAACAGGGTTTTATCTCTTAAGCTCAAAAACCGTGTATTAGACATTTTGAATCTAAAACATGTTACATGCCCTGCTTCCTCTGCTCAATTGATGTAATCAGTATAATTTGTTTTTTTTTCTGTAGTTTTAATTTTTTAAAACTTATCTTTACTGTTGAATGTATTATAGATGTTCCTCATTTTTTTACCTCATTGACACCCTCCTCCCCACTCCCGGCCCCCTCCTGCCTTTCCCCACACTGTTGTCTGTGTCCATTGGTTATGCATATATGCATGTAAATTCTTTGGTTTATTTCTTCTCACCCCCTAACCCCCCTCCTCTTTGAGGTTTGTCAGTCTAGCAACCAATTTGTACATCTTAATTCCTTCACCTTTTTCACCCATTCCCCCAAACCCCCTCCCATCTGGCAATCAACAAAATGTTCTCTGTATCTATGAGAATGTTTCTGTTCTGCTTGTTCATTTTGTTTGTAGATTCAATTGTTGATAGATATGTATTCATTGCCATTTTGTTTGTTCATATTTTTTATCTTTTTCTTCAAGAAGACCCTTCAACATTTCATATAATGGTTTGGTGGTGATGAACTCCTTTAGCTTTTCCTTGTCTGGGAAATTCTTTATATGGCCATCATTCTAAATGACAGCTTTGCAGGATAGAGTAATCTTGGTTGTAGGTTCTTGTTTTCATCACTCTGAATATTTCTTGCCACTCCCTTCTGGCCTGCAAAGTTTCTTTTGAGAAATCAGCTGACAATCTTATGGTAACTCCCTTGTAGGTAACTAATTGCTTTTCTCTGGCTGCTTTTAAGATTCTCTCTTTGTCTTGAACATTTTGCATTTTGATGATGATATGTCTTGGTGTGGGCCTCTTGGGGTTTATCCTGTTTGGGACTCTATGTGCTTCCTGGACTTGTATGTCTGTTTCCTTCCCCAAGTTAGGGAAGTTTTCTGCCATTATTGTTTCAAATAGGTTTTCAATTTCCTGTTCTCTCTCTTCTCCTTCTGGCACCCACAAGATGCGAATGTTGGCATGCTTGAAGTTGTCCCAGAGGCTCCTTACACTATCCTCATTTTTTTTTGGATTCTTTCTTTTTTTTTTTTTTTTGCTGTTCTGATTGGGTGTTTTTTGCTTCCTTATATTCCAAATCAATGGTTTGCTTCTTGGCTTTACCTACTCTACTATTGAATCTGTGTAAATTATTCTTTATTTCAGTTAGTTCCTCCTTCATTTCTGACTGTGCATCCATCATTTCTGACTGGTCCTTTTTATGCTCTTGAGGCCCTCATTAAGTTCGCTGAGGTTCTCACTAAGTTCATTGAGCATCCTTATAAGCAGTGTTTTGAACTCAGCATCTGTTAGGTTGCTTATCTCCATTTTGCTTAGTTCTTTTCCTGGAGTTTTGTTTTGTTCTTTTATTTGAGTCCTGTTTCTTTGTCTCCTCATTTTGGCTTCCTCCCTGTGTTTGTGTTACTTAACGAGAGGTATGGGGCTCACTGAGACCAGATGCTGCTTGTTTGAAAGAATTTAGGAAAACCTGAAGCAGGATCCAAGATAGGCCAATCCTATGGTAAAGCAACTGGCAACAGCTTGGGTTGGCCTGAAAATTGGGTGGGGCAGGACCTCAGGGAATCACCAGGGCGGGGCTACCAGTGTGAGCCAGGTTGCTGGAGTCCCAGATAAAGTGGCTGTCTGCTGCCCCAGGGAAGGGCTCACCAAAGGAACAAAGGCCTCTGACAGCACCTCTGTCCAGGAGAAAGCCCCTCTCCAGCCCTTGCTCCAATGTCAAACAGCTCAGTTCTTCCCTGTATGTCTCTGGTGCCCCTCAAGCTGACTCTCCTCTGAGCTTAGAGGGAGCAAGTTCGAGCAAGTGCGAGTCTTTTAAGAGGAGCTGCCTGGGGCTCCAGGCGCCTCAGCCTCCCTGAGCCTCAGTTCCCGCTGGTTTTCCAGCCAGAAGTTACGGGGATTCTCTTCCTGGCACTGGAACCCTGAGCAGGGCACCTGGTGTGGGACGGGGACCCCTCAGTCCTCAGGGAGGACCTTCCCAGCCGAGGTGTCCTCCTGATTTTTATCCGCCACATGTGGATGTGGGACCAGCCCGTCCCCTCCGCCCCTCCTACCGGTCTTGATGCAGCTTCTTTAATTCCGTAGTTGTAGGACTTCCATTCAGCTTGATTTCAGGCAGTTTTGAATGATGGTTTTTCTGTAATTTAGTTGTAACTTTGATGTGGTTGTGGGAGGACGTGATACCGCGTTTACCTACCCGCCATCTTGACCGGAAGTCTTACTTAATTTTTTTGTTTTCTTGATTATTTAGTATTTAAAATGTAAGGGGCTACAAGGATACTTTCGGCGCCAATGAAGAGGCATTAGGCCCCTTGCCCTCATGTTAAATAGCCCCAGATAGCTATTCTTTACTTTTCATAGATTTTCTGTCTCTTCCCTAGTTGACATTGCGTGCTGTTGCCAGGAGCCTTGTTCCTATTTCTAATTTAGTTGGATACTGGGGAACCAAATCAAGCCTGAGAAATGTGTATATAAAACAAGAGTAAATAGGCCCCAAAGAAGAATATAGGGGCTTTTTGAGAACAAAGTGTATACATGTCAGAACACAGGCTTTGTGACACCCACTAGGTTAAGCTGTATGAAATTTGCCATTTGAAGGTCAACCTGGTCTATTATTGGCAATTTTATCTGGTCAAACCCAACATTTTAATTTTTTACCTATATTTGGTGTGATCTAGATCAATGTTTCTCAAACTATCAGGGTGAAGAATCAGATTTTTAAATAATTTCCAATTCATTATAGACCAATACTTTCATAAAAGGTAATGAAAATGAATTGCTAGAAAAATGAAATCAAGAGAAGACACACAAAATACAGGCCTAGTTTGCCCGGCCAGTGTGGCTCAGGGGTCGAGCATCCACCTATGCACCAACAAGTCACCAGCTTGATTCCTGGTCATGGCACATGCCCAGACTGCAGGCTCAATCCCCAGTGGGAGGGTCTGCAGGAGGCAGCCTATTGATGTTTCTATCTTTCTCTCTCCCCCGTCCCTTCCTCTCTCCCTAAAAATCAAAGAAAACATATTTTAAAAAAATGCAGTCCTATTTTTAAGTTAGGTGTATAGATGTAAAGTTACATTAAAAATAATAAGAATAACAACGTATAGGAAAAAAGAGATGTGACAGTTGTACACACTCACTGAGTTTATATACAGGGTGTCCCCCTCGCCCCCAAATGTATGCACACTGTATCAGCTGATAGCTGTTACATTCTGAAAAGGAAATGTATTTTAATAAACGCTGGCTTTATAATTATTCAAAATGTGTATACATTTTTTGGGACACCTTATATATAGGTGATTATATATAGAAATTGCTGTATGTTCAAATTGTCTTCTGCAATTTTAACTAATCAAAGTTATGAAGGAAATAATGATTCCCTAAATTAAATACCTATGTAAACACTTTGAATATACACATGTCTATCACCATTAAAGTATTAAATGGACAAATCTAGGTTGGACAGCTAAAAATGTTACTTATAGGAGATCACATATATCTAAGTTGTGTCTATGTTTGTTTTAGTAACATTCATAGTAGAGTGTTTCTGAGGTACATTGACTGAAATGAAAGAAGAGATTTTAAAATAATTTCTGCATATTCAGGATATTCATTTTTAACACAATGAAGCAAATGATGCATTATTTTCAAAGTGCATTTTAAGTCTTTTATTGGTAATGAGTTCCAACAATTTATAGTATAAAATTATTATTAAATACAAATTATATTTTGATGGAAGAAATGATTTTGGGATCCATGAATTTCTTATACCTGGAACTTTTTTCGGATGGAAAATAAAATGCATCAAATTTATAAGGTGTTTGATGATAACTTTTCACACATGTAAAATACCAAGATTATTGCTCCCTTTATTGATAATTGTTAACTTGTAGGAACTCTGTGTTGTTGATTTTTTAGTTTCCAACTTTCCTTTTGCCTTTCAATGCATTCTTTCTTTGCATAGAAGTATGACAATCATTAAAAATATTGAAGATACCAGATCAAAAAGCAAGTCTGGCTATCTCCTTCATATCTGTAAAATATTGTGGCCAAATTTATTTTTTATCTTTCAGAAGTGCTCAGAATTTGTTGAGAGCGTAAACATTGTCCATGTTTTCCCTTACTATTAGAGCTCTGTAGCAATAACAATTCATTATAATCAGCTTTCATATTCTTACATAATAAAGATTAATATCAAGTTTAATGCATTAGACTTTATACAACTGAAAATTTCACTAGGTCACTAAGTACATTTAGTTCTGTTGATATTTTTTCATGAAATTTTTTAAATAAAGGAAGCAGCACGTCGAATTGGTGTTTTGTGCAAACTCGGTAGTCTGAGTAACAACCCAGAATGCTTTTCTGTTGTTGCAGCTGTGCCATCAGAATATGCTTCTTTCTGAAACTTCAACTCGAAGCTACATTGTGGACACCGTAAATCTTTCATAGTCTTATATAGTTCAGAGCTAGTTGTATTGGCAATGCAGCTAAGAAAAATAATTCTTTTTTACAATATCACCATTATGTTCAAATTGCATAGGTATTAAGTGACTTTCTGTTAAATGTTCTTATCACACAAAAATAAATAAAGAGGGCGAGAGGACACTTTTGGAGGTGATGGATATGTTTATGGCATTGATTGTGGTGATGGTTTCATGGTGTGTACTCATCTCCAAACTCATCATCTTATACATTAAATAGGTACAGCTTTAAAAAAAGACTGTTAGCTACTACATCTGTGCATTCATTAATTTGCAAAGAAGAATGCTTTGCTAGCTTTATTTATTCATTTAGTCTTTTATATCATTACTCAGTTTCAATCTATAGTAGCACTAGAAAAAGTAGTACCTGAGATATATTTTTTTTGCTGTACATTCATCAATTTGAAGCAAAAATCTTGATTCAGTCTTTTACTAATGTCCTTGATTAATGTCACTTGTATATAGCTTGTTGGTTTTAGCAACCCAAAGTTCTATTTTATAAGAATCTCTCAAAGCACACATTTATATATGAAATATTAAAGATTTACCTATGTTGACTTGTTTGTCTGATATTGTTTCTGCCATAGATTTTTTTTGTTTCAAACTTATTATTTTTTAATGCAAATACCCCTTAAGTTTAGGGGTTTAAGTAGCTCCATTGCTTTATTAGCTATATGTTTCTACAAATAACACAATATGGTTTTAGCACTTCACCATCACTGATGGTTATAAAACCAAACAAACAAAGCAGGAACAAACTCTTCTAATTTTTTAATCACTCCCATTGCCATCATTTGGTTAACTACTATTGCTATATTAAGAAATATGTTTTTTTTTTTTTAAACTTGTTTTTATTGATCTCTAGAGAGAGAGAGAGAGAAACATCAATGAGAGAGAGAAGCATTGATCAGCTACCTCCTGCACGCCCCCTACCTGGGATGGATCCTGCAGCCTGGGCATGTGCTCTGACCAGGAATCAAACCAGTGACCTCTGGGTGCCTGGGACAACGCTCAGTTCACTGAGCCCCTCTGGCTATGGCATTATATTGTTGTTGTTTTTTCAAATATGTCCAATGAAGTTTATTTAGCCATCAGATTTTTAAATTAATTATAAAATAAGTTATTAACAATGCTTATTTTTAAATTTACTTTAGGTTTCAATTGATGAATGAACCTGAAAATAAGTGGTCCTACTGCTCCTGACCAGTATGTAGCTTATGCCACATGCACCTCATTGCACAAGCTCACTGACACTGATTGGTCTCCACCTGCTCAGAAGACCACCTCATCGCAGGTGCTCACTGACACTGACTGGTTTCCTCCTTCCTCAGAGGGGCAGCTGATCACATGCTTAGATGATGCAGTGATATCAAACTGTTGTTTCCAAAGGTTTACTCAGTAAACTTTGGTATTTATCTCATTGCAGACCTATAACATAGGGTTCATGGGCCAGCATGAGTTCATAGACCATACTTTGAATAGCACTGAGCCAATGGAAACTATAGATATACAGAACACTGGAGACGTGTAATAGCTCTCACTTGAATACTACATTACAGCCTACAGAGCATTGTCACTCGTACTAACTCCTTATCAGTGTGACTCCAAATGGGTGACATTACTCTCATTCTGCTGTCAAATATCCCAGAGCTAGGAAGTGGCAGTAGGGAACTGAAACCCCAGTCCAATGTGCTCTCTCATCTACAATTCCCAAATACCTACAAAAGACCTGAGTACATAAATTATATGTAGTTATTACTTTTTATGTGATTTGCTGTGACAATTCAATTCTGGATAGATAAGTATTTTCTTCTGATGACTCATTTTTTCAGTAGTTTGAGTTGATTTTATTTGTAATTCTATATAATATTCTAGAGTCAATTTTGTTCTCTTAAGACATAATTAGGAAAGTAAATTTGCTGTCATTTTTTTTTAAATCCTCACCCAAGGATATTTTTCCATTTATCTTCAGATAGAGTGTGTGTGTGGGGGGTGGGGGGGTGGGGGGTGGGAGATACACTGATTAGCTGACTCCTGCACGACCCCAACCAGAGCCGGGGACCAAACCAAACCGAGGTACGTGCCCTTGACCGGAATCAAACCTGCGACTCTTTGGTCCACAGGCTGACACTCTAACTGAACTGGCCAGGGCATTTTGCTGTCCTTTTTATAAAATGTCAGTTTATAAAAGAAATGAAATCTCTTCTAATCTTTCTCAATGTACTTGAAATTAAATATATTCTACCCCCATCATTTGCATAAATGAAAAATGGAAAGTTAAAAACAGGTATTTTAGGATTACTATCTTTAGAGTAGCCTATAGCTTAACTTCTTTTCTATTTTTTGACCACCTCTTATAAAAGGGATTGAACACTAAAATGCCCACAGGGCCAAGTAGGTAATGTAAGAAGGGAACCAGGTGGGACGGGACAGTGGTGAATTGTCCAAGGCACTAGTTAAATAGGGCGGCTGCTGGCTCTTACCTTCAGCTCCTTGTGACCATGTATGACATGAGCCCAGGGCCATTAGATCTGATTTTCCAGAAATGTTGGAGATCGAGATTTTTATTAGATTTTTTAAAGTTGGCAGCAAATTAAAATATTCTGAAACACTTGGCAGTCCACTGAAACCCAGCTACAGGTGGACTCAGTGGCCAGCTAGTCATTTACTGCTGCTTTGTGTAGAGATAACTGGTTTTTATTTAGCTGAAGGTTCTCAGCCACTTGGGGTCATGAGGAGGAAAGTGATGTCATAAAGTTTTAGGAAGATTTCAATAAGAGGTGAAATAAAAGTTTTCTGTTCAACTCTAACTTTGCCAGAAAATGTAGTTAACAAAGCACCCTCATTCTGATCACTCTGGTGCTTGCAGTGTGTATCCTATTAAATTTTTTAAAATTATAAAATATGTATAACAAAAGTTACCACTTTAACCATTTTTAAATGTATAATTCATTGGCATTAACTATAGTCAAAATGTGCAGCCCTCCCTTCTCCAGCCCTTGTTCATTGTTTCCAACAGAAACCCTGTGCCCATTAAACACTAACTCTCCATTCTCTCACCCCAGCCCCTGGCAACCTCTCTTCTGCTTTCTGTCTGTCTGTTCTGCTTTCTGTACCTACAATTTGCTATTCTAGGTACTTCATATAAGTGGAATCATACAGTATTTGTATTTTGTATCTGGCTTATTTTACTTAGCATGTTTTTAAGGTTCATCCATGTTGTAACATGAATCAGAATTTAATTCCTTTTCTTTCTTTTGTCTTTATTGATTTTAGAGAGAGAGAGAGAGGAACATCAATGAGAGAAAACATCAATTGGCTTCCTCCTGCATGCCCCCCACTGGGGATTTGGCCTACAACCTGGCATATGCCCTGACTAGGAATTGAACCAGCGACCGCTTGGTGCATGGGTCAACACTCAACCACTGAGCCTCACCAGCTGGGCCCTTTTCAAAGCTGAATAATATTTCATATGTTTATATATATGCATACATACACACTGTATTTTATCTGTTCATCTGTTGATGGATACTTGGGTTGTTTCTACCTTGTGGCTATTGTGAATAATGCTGTGATGAACAAAGGTATACAAATATCTGTTTGAGTTTCTGCTTTCAATTCTTTTGAGTGTATGCCTAGGAGTGGAATTGCTAGATCACTGTTTTCCACTGCACCATTTTACAGTTCCACCAGCACTGCACACGGGTTCCAATTTCTCTACATCCTCACCAACATTTTATTTTCTGTTTCTTGATAAAAGCCCTCTACGTGAATGTGAAGTGGTATCTCATTGTGGTTTTGATTTATATTTCCATATTTTCATGTGCTTATTGGTCATGTGTATATCTTCTTTTGAGTAATGTCTATTATAGTCCTGTGCCCATTTTCCAATTGGATAGATTGTATTGTTGTTGTTGAGTTTGTAGGAGTTTTTGTACTGTATCTTATTGAGAAAATCCTTGGTGAACATAGGTGGTAACTGGCAGCACTAAGATGCCTCTGGGTAACTTGTAGGGGAGAATGGGTGAGAGCTGTTTGAAAAGCTGGGTCCCCCCCATCCAACTCCTCACTGCTGAGCAACTGCCATGACCTGCCCCAGCGAGAATGTAGGGGTTAAGGGATGGGTTTACAGAAGGGTCATTTTATGGATGAGTTCACATGAAAAGCTGTAGGATGGAGCTGCGAGGTGAAAGCTGTGTCTTCACCTGAAATAAACAGTTTTACATCTTTACACCTGTTCAGTGGGTCTTCAGATATTCTGGGAGACAGATCCATGAACCTGCTCCCAGAGGTAGTTCTGAATATGTTGGTCCTGCTGAACGGGCCACACAGGATATGGGGACTTAGAAAAACTGGCAGTAGCCTTTATATGTATAAACTTTTGTATTTTTTTAAAAAATCCTTACCCAAGGATATTTTTTCATTGATTTTTAGACAGAGTGGAAGGGAGGCAGCGGGCGGGGGGGGGGGGGGGGGTAAAACATCACTGTGAGAGAGGCACACAGACTAGTTGTCTTCCACATGACCCCCACTGGGTCTGGGGATTGAACCTGCAATCCAGGTACATGCCCTTGACTGGGAATTGAACCCATGACTGGTCCATGGGCCAATGCTCTAACCGCTGAGCCAAACAAGCCAGGGCAACTATGGTATTTTTTATAAGAGAATATAGGCCTTGCTAACTTTTTTCTGAGCAATTGCATTATTATACTTTTTTAATGTCAAGAATGAAGATTAAAAAAAATTTTTTTCTTTATTGATTTTAGAGAGAGAGAAAGGGAGAGGGAGAGAGAGAGACAGACAAACAGAAACATCGATGAGAGAGAACATCAATTGGCTGCCTCCTGCGTGCCCTCCACTAGGGACCTGGCCCACAACCTGGGTATGTGCCCTGACTGGGAATCGAACCAGTAACCTCTTGGTGCATGGGTCGATGCTCAACCACTGAGCCACACCAGCCAGGCTAGGAACGAAGATTTTTAACGTAAAGGACAAGGAAGGGAGTTGGATGGATTTTTAAAGTGATGGGGAGGCATTTTCTCTGAAGCTAATTGTGATTCTCTCCCAGGCATTTTGGGAATGGGTAATCCTATGGCAGGAAAAGAAGTGACCTTGAAACTAAGACAAAGTCAGACAGAATTCTAGTTCTGAGACTTACTAGCTATGGGGCCTGGGCTTGAGGTCTAGCTTCATCACTGACAAGCTGTGTGACCTTGGGCAAGTTACTGGCCTTCTTTAAGTTTCAATTGTTCTCACCTATGAAATGGTAATGCTAATATTTACCTCTTAGAGTACTGGAAGGATTAAGTAAAGTAAGAAACGAGAAATGCTTAGCATGTGCTGGTCTTTAGAATGAGCACTCAGGAAACATCATCTGTTATCGTTATTAGAGCCTATATTGTCTTTATATATATATTTAAATATGTTTTTATTGATCTTTTTTAGAGAGAGAGAGGAAGGGAGAGAAATAGAAACATCCATGTGAGAGAGAGAAACATTGATTGGCTGCCTCCTGCACGCCCCCTACTGGGGATGAAGCCTGAAACCTGGCATGCACCATGATGGAATCAAACTGGGACCTCTCAGTCCTTGGGAGGACACTCTTTCCACTGAGCCACACTGCCTGGGCAAGCTTGTATTGTTTCTAACTTTTTATGGACTCTCATTTTGAGAGGCTTACTACTTAGAATAGTAAGCTGCTAGTGTGTGTGTGTGTGTGTGTGTGTGTGTGTGTGTGAAAGAGAGTGAGAAAGAGAGAGAGAGAGTGTTAATATTCACTAATCCCGTCATCCCTAGTCAACAGCCTGGGACATCAAGGTTTAGAGAGAGCAGCATTTCCTAGAACAGAAGATCTAAGTTTCTAAACTGCTCACATACAGAATTACTGAGGACTAGTTTATCAACGATTGAATTGCTAATTCTTATTTAGATATGGTTAATTTGTGAATTATGTGAATATATTAATACAATGTAATATCTGAAAAGTGAGTATTCGACTAGCTAGTTATGAACACCACTATATATTATTTTATCCATTCTACTCCTGTAATGAAAAGAACATATTAATAGTAAAGATAAAATTGATAAAAACAAGCAAGTTGGATTGGATGATTCACCAAGTTTCAAGGAATATTTCCACTGTGTAAATGAGGACTTGTCTGGATGCCAATCTGATGTGCTTGAGTGATTCAGGTGATCAGACAAAGTGAGGTTATTCAAGCTGTGTTATCAGATATTACCCCTGAGGCCTGTGGTACAGCTGACTTGCTTTCTCTTTAAGGGGAAATGAGTTCATTATAAAGAGAACAGTATGTGTCATACTGATTCCAGGAATTGCAAGTTTTTGACAAAATATTTTTGAAAAAAATAAATTAACTCAAATATTTGGAAGTAAGGCTCTGGGGGGATTCTACAGAAAATAGTTACAAGGCTGCATTAATTAAGATTCTTTAGGTTGTAAGTAACAGAAATAGATTCTGACTAGATTAAGTGAAAAGGAATTGTATTGGACAGATACAGGATTTTCTCATTAATCTAAGAAATTGATGACCAGCCAAATCTTGAGGACAGAAAGTAGCAGGAGTTTGTAGAATTCTGCTATCAATGTCTCTGCTCCAGCAAACCTTAGCCTCAGTTTCATTACTGTAGATTTGAATAGGGCTGGTTTAAGCCATTGTTTGAACTTCTCCCTGGACCTAATCAGCTAGGTGAGGGGCGGCGTCTTCTAGTCTGGACAATACAGCTGAACACCCACTTCACTCAACCCCAACAGCCCCTGGAGAAGGGAGGCAGGCAGCCCATAGCGGGCATTTGTATCTACCACAGACTATTTTACCTTTTAGCTACTATTTTTTTTCCTCCTGCCTTTAAAGACCATGGTAAATTTTTTGTTCTACTCTGCTCACTGGACACTTGATCAATGATTTTCAAGAAGTTTTGTCAGTATCAGCAACTCTACTTAGTCAATCCATTAACAGTAGTCTTTGGGTAAGTTCTTGTGATGTGTGTTCTTCATCAATTCTTTGCTTTATTTTTCTTTTCTTGCTGTTTTTGCAATTTTTATGTTTAGGCTCTACATTGATTGGCATGTGATTATTACACATCTTTGAATGGACTGACCACCAGATGAAGGGAGTGAGTGAGGTTGTGAGCTGAGACAATCTGAACCCCAGTTTGGGTTTATTGTCTCAAGCATCCTCTCATCAAATCTGTTACTGCCTGTGTCCTGAGGAACGTTTTCCCTCAGTTGTCTTCTCTCCCGCCTGACTTTTTTTGAGAGAGACTTTCCATTAGGAAGGTATTATTTCCTCATTTAAAAAAAGTATGAACTATATAACTCATATACAAAAATAAATAAGATATATATTTTTTATTAGTCTTTAAAGACTAACAATAAAAGAACACATCTATCTATCTATCTATCTATCATCTATCTATCTATGGCATTCCAGTATCTTAGAAAGCCTCTATGTGACCTGCCCTGATCACACTATTTTTCTTCTGGTTGTAACCATTTGCTGACTTTTGTGTTCATAATTTCCGTACTTAAAAACAATTTTAAAACACTTATGTATGTATGCAGTACAAGCATACATAAAAATATGAGTGGTCAGTACAATTCTAGTTGAATAGGAAATGCTATTTTTTAGAAGAAGGCTTCTGGGATATAATAAGCTGAACAGAGTCTCATGGGCATGGTTTATAAGATATCTTTCTGGAGAAGTCTATAGCAAAGGCTTGACTGCATCCTGGGAAAGTCAAAACATCCTGCAGGCCAGGAATATGGGCCAAGGATGTCCCAGAAAAAGTAGGTAAAGTATTCCTCTTCTCTGTGTTTTCGGTCCCCAGCTCACCACAACCAATCCCAACACTCAAGTGTAGGTAAAAAATAGTAGTCTCGAAGTATGCTACCTTGGCCAGCAGCATCAGTATCATCTGGGAATTTGTAAGAAATTTCTAGTCCAGACCTACTAAGTAGGATCTCTGGGGCTGGGCCCAACAATCTGTGTTTTAACAAGTCCTACAGTGATTTTGGTACATACTAACGGCTGAGATACATTGGATAAAAGCATACACTCTACATGTGTTCCATTGATCTGGATTGTAGGGCATGCAGAAGAAAGCCAGAGCTCAGTTAATTAGCATATGGTCAGGATAGGCTAAGTGTATGTAACACTAGGTGTGCAGGTAATAGCCAGGCTCACTAGGCATTCTATCCTCCATTAAAAAGGCAGTGTAGTCCGGCTGGTATGGTTCAGTGGTTGAGCATTGACCCATGCACCAAGAAGTTGCCGGTTCGATTCCCAGTCAGGGCACATGCCCAGGTCGTGGGCCAAATCCCCGTTGGAGAGTGTGTGGGAGGCAGCCAGTTGATGTCCTCTCTCATCGATGTTTCTATCTCTCTCTCCCTCTCCCTTCCTCTCTCTCTAAAATCAATAAAGAAAAAAAATTAAAAAAAAGAAAAAGGCAGTGTAAGGTAGCAGGTATTCGAAGGAGGCAGCCCTCATCATGGCTGTCTTGGTGACACTGCTTCAGTCGGGACTATTGTCCTCTAAACCTGGCACACAGTTATTAATCCGGGATCTCCCTTCACCATTCCACCTTGAGTTTACCTTCAATTCTTTCTTTTTTCTTCTTCTCCATGTTTCCCTTTTCTTGGCTTATTCTCTTGTTTTTTAACTCAACATTCATTAGTTTCTTCCAAAAGACTGCGTGGGGTGTAAATTTTTGGAGTCTTGGAGTGTCTAAGAATGTCTTCATTCTTCAGACTTGATTAATTGGCTAAATTTAGAAGAATGTTGAAGACATTGCTCCATAGCTTCTTCTTGTCTTGTTGCTTCCAGTGTTGCAGTTGAGAAATCCAAAGCCATCTGATTCCCATTTTATTGTAAGTGACCTGTTGTTTTCCTCTCTGAAGCATGCAGAATCCTCTAATTGTCTCCAGAGTTCTGAAATTTCACAAGAATATGATTTTGTGTGGTGTTTTTTTCTTCTTCTTGATATAGGATTAAAATATTAATTGTACTCTTCATTCAGTGGCCCTTCCAATTTGGAAACTTGTATCTTTTCATCCTGGGAAATTTTCTTGAATTCGTTTGTTGACTTTCTTTTTTTTTTAATCCTCACCCGAGGACATATTTCCATTTTTTGTTCAGATAGAGTAGAAGGGAGAGGGGGAGAGAGAGAGAGAGAGAGAGAAAGAGAGAGAGAGAGAGAGAGAGAGAGGGAGAGACCGAGACCGATGTGAAAGGGGCACATCGAGTGGCCGCCACCCACACAACCCAACCAAGGCCCGGGGCAAACTACAACCGAGGTATGTGTCCTTAGCGGGAACCGAACCCTGGTCTCTCTGGACTGCAGGTCGATGCTCCAACCGCTGAGCCAAACCAACCAGGGCTGTTTGTTTACTTTCATTCCACCATTTTCTCTGTTCTCTCTGTAGTTCCTGTTTTTTTTTTATTTTTTTTATTTTTATCCTCACCCGAGGATATTTTTCCATTTTTTGTTCAGGTAGAGTGGGAGGGAGAGAGAGGAACAGAGAGAGAGAGAGAAACATCGACGTGAAAGGGACACATCGAGTGGCTGCCACCCTCATGACCGACCAGGGCCGGGGACAAACAGCACCGAGGTACGCGCCCTTAGCGGGAACCGAACCCGGGTCTCTCAGGACCGCAGGCCTACGCTCTAACCGCTGAGCCAAACCGGCCAGGGCCCTGTTTGTTTTGAATGTTGTATCTCCTAAGTTGGTTTTACATTTTTTATGTTTTAGCTTCTTTTTCTCTTGGATGGTCTCTTTTTTATAGCTTCCCATTCTTGTTTGATGAATGCTATATTCTCTCGTATCTCTCTAAGGATATTAATATTTTTGGAATTTTCTTCACTGAATAGTATTTATTTCCTCCAAATTGATTTTTTTTATTTTTGGTTTTCTTAGATGTCTGACTTGGTTATTTGCTCATGTTAAAGAGTTAAGAACTAAAAAACTGATTGGAAGCTTGTCATTTTTAAACTTCACAAAGTAATGGGTGAATCATTTGTTGGAGAGCTCCTGATGTTAGTATTTTTACATCTTTACTCTTTCATCAAGTTCTCCAGGGAAGTTTCTCCCATTGTACTGCCTGGCTCCCAGAAATCTGGAGGCTGAGTGGGGGGTGAGAGCTCAGGACTTAGCAGTCAGCTTCTCAGACCTCATTCGTCCACTGCTTGTTATTTGCAAACCCCTTCACCCACAGGTTCCTTGACTGGGATGCCGAGGGTCGACACTGCGCATGGGTCTCCTTCAGCCCTTTCTTTTCTGCCAGGCAATGGAGTTGATCTGGGCCTTTATAAATTACTGAAAAATACGCGTATTCTGCAAAATCATGCTTCTGGGAAAAATAGGCTTAGGAGAACACTACTTAAATTTTTGTAATTTTATAATCAGTATAACACAAATTCAATAACAATTCTAATAAGCAGTAGCACAGTTAGTTAAATCTCATGTGTATTTGCTTTTAGCACCACGTAGTAGATTCTTCTCAGAATTAAACCGAGGTGTAGGTCCTTGAAAGTATTTACTTCTAACAGAGATTGGTATCAAAATAAAACTCTGACCTGATCCATGTCTAAGTATCTCTTCACTTATGTTTTTTAAACACAGGAGAAATGCCTTTCAGTTCCCACAGATGGGTAACGTAGGAGAAAATGTGGAGGTTCTTGAAGTTAGCAAACCAGCCAATACTTACAGTAAAACATTTTTTAGAGGATTTTATATATTTTATATGCTTTCTCTTTAATTGTGAGACATCTTGCCCCTAGTAGTTTCAAAATGCCTGTGAGAAGTCATATATGAACCTAGACAATTATATTATTATACTGAATCATCCTCCTAATTACATTAAAGAAACACACGAGATATCTGAACAGACAATACATCTCACCCCTGTGGGCCATCTCCACCCCCAGGACACGCTGCTGTAACCGGCAGGTCCTGGATAGGCCCCTCCGAATGCTGCCAGTTTCTTCAGCGGAAGCAAGTGCTGTGCGGGCCCGGTCCCTCCACCTCCGCCAGACTCACAGATCCTGGGTGGTGTGCTACTGGCCTGCAGCTGTGCTCATGTCCTTGTCTCACCCATGATGTTGTTTTCCTCCCCTCACCCCTACGAGTTCTGCTCTTGATGTTTTCAGGAGAATTTGAAAGAGCACAGTGGAGTAGAACGTGGCATTCCCCCGATTTCATCCCAAGTCCCCCAGGAACTGTAATTTTCGAGGAAGGGGAATCAAAGTTAGCTGGAATTTTATAGGTTGAAAGCTGTGTTTCAGCCCCAGGAACTTCTGCAGAAGGAGAGACTGTGAGGATGGGGTGAGTTAGAGAGAGGGAGAGGTAAAGGAAGCAATTTTGGAAGCAGCATGGACATGAATTGTGTTCTGGTCCCTTGACAGTAGTTAATGTTTTTTTTTTCTAAATAAAATATCTGACTTACATGAAATTTAATTTTCATTTTCTTTTGTGACTCTTTTTAAAAGGGTGGAGATTTCTGAAACCTGAATTGTCTGCCATGTACAGAGAACCACATTGTAGCTCTTAGTGTTTATGGCATTTCATAGTTAATTATTGTACTCTAATAGAAATTTATTAACATTTTAAAAGTTTGTGGACATCTAAACAAACGTTTAAGTACTTTATTTGTCAAAATGCACTTAGTCTACTGAAAAACAATCTCTCTTATTTGAATATTTCTGGTCATTTGCCAACATTTTCTTTTTTTCATCCTCACCGGAGGATATGTTTATTGATTTGAGAGAGAGAGGAAGGGAGAGAGAAAGACAGAGAAACATTGATGTGAGAGAGAAACACTGATTGGTTGCCTCTCATATGCACCCTGACCAGGGATTGAACTGCAACCTAAATATGTGCCCTGACTGGGAGTCAAACCCACAACCTTTTGGTATATGGGACAACACTCTAACCAACTGAGCCATCTGACCAGGGCACCAAACTTTAAAAATTATTTTATTATTTCTGTAGTGGGCATGAAACTTAGGCTCTCAACACAGGTATGTAAGCCATGTCTATTTGTCCTTTTTTTTTTTTTTATCCTCATCCAAGGACATTTTTCTATTTTTTGTTCAGAGAGAGAGACAGAAACACCGACGTGAAAGGGACACATCAAGTGGTTGCCACCCGCACGACCCAACCAGGGCTGGGGACAAATTGCAACAGAGGTACGTGCCCTTAGCAGGAACCGAACCCGGGTCTCTACGGACCACAGGCCGATGCTCTAACTGCTGAGCCAAACCGGCCAGGGCTATTTGTCCATTTTTAGTTGAGCATAAGTTCTATGTCAGGCCCTCATTTCTTAGAAGTTTAACCTCAGCTAAATCAGGATTTCTGCAGTCACTTCAGGCTCTAGATCTCCCCACTGCCTGCCCACACACCGTCAGGACTGATAGTCAGTCCCAGGCATGTCAAGACTTCCTAGGCAGTGGGGTTGGGGTGGGAATAAGCTGCCTGCACTCATGTGGTTGTCATATGTTCCCAAGGTATTGAATGTAAATCGGTCTTAATTTATCAGACACAACATTGCTCTTGTGTCTTCCTTGTTCTGTCCCAAGGTCACTTCAGGTTATACTTACTTATGTCCTATGGACACATGCGTTACCTATGGATGTCTTTCTCAGAGATAGTTATTAACAAATAACTCTCAGGTTTTTCCATCTTATGACTCCCTTTCTTTCATAGCTAAGAAAATCTGTATTTCCTGTAGGATAGGAAAAACTGTATTTTATACAGTTATTCATTCTCTTTAATACATTCGTTAATATATACTTCTTATCATATACTCAAAAGATCAGGCTATTACAACTGAAAAGTGCTTTTCTACAGAAGCATCCCTCTTGGCAGATGGTAGATGCCTTAATGTTTAATTTTAGTTGGGGAAGGGTCATGGGTCAAAAAGGAGTGACTAGAAATGAAGGTGACACCATTTTAATATATAAAAACATTGCCCATAGAAATTATGTTGAAATATGAAATGTATATTCATATCTATTGTGTACTCTAGAGCCTTAATTTTAGTTTGGCATTATGTTTTTCCTTTATGAATATTATTTCCATAAGTCCCTGTGAGGAATGGAAAGCTAGTGACAGTGAGAGACAGCTCACTGGCAGGGACTCTGCATGATGAAGATGTGGTCTTGAAAATCTAAGTTTGGGTTAAGAACTTGGAGTACCTGATATCAATACACATTCCCTTAACAGGAAGCCCATCTTCTGCTTCCAGAAAGATGCAATAGACATACTTTTTCCTGTTCTTCCTACTAAGTATAACTAAAATCCTGGACATTATATTTAGCACATATAAGAAGACTCTAGAAAGAAGAGGAAGATCAGTTAGGAACCTTAGGACTTGACAAATGACATAATAATGAGTTCCCTGGGTTTTCTTTTTGTCTCATATATTTCAAACTCAGTACAGGAGAAGACAGCAACCCAGAAAATGCCAATGGGTACAGATGAAAAAGAGAATCCCAAGAAGAGCCTGAATTTTCTAGCCAAAGGACTAGTGAAGGGACAGTCTCACAATGCAGAAGACTTTTAGATAACAACCACTTGACTCCAGGCAAATATCACAGAAAAAAACCATAGTCCCCTTATCCTGCCTCCAGCTGAGACCAAGTGAGGAGCTAACTTCCACCCTTATGAACTTATAACGAGGCAGGCACATCCCACTGGGATAGCATCAGAGAAGGCCAAATGGGGAGTTGGGATTTCATCCCTGACTGGCAACAATGAACCCCCACCCCACCCCACCCCCACCCCTTGTGGTGTCAGGGGCCACATGCAGAGCCTGAACTTCCTCTTCCACCTGATGGTCAGGAGGTGGCCCTTCCCTTTTCACTAGTATGATATCAGAGGGGCCTAATGGAGACTTAGAACTTTCACCAACACTCAGTGGTAACAAGGCCATCTCTTTCCCTCACCATGTCAGTGGAGTCTAATTGGGGAGCAGTAGTGAGGCACCCCTCTCCAGCCAACTTGAATCCCTACCCCTGCCTAGTGGGAACAAAAAGCTCCTCCTACCCTGGGTGTCAAGTGAGGACAAATGGAGGACCTAGACTTCTTTCCCCACCTGAAAACTAAGGACAAAGAAAAATTCTTGGAAGCAACTAGAGAGAAATGACACATTACCTATTACCTATAGCAGCAATTTTCAACCCGTGTGCCACAAGAATTTTTAAAACATGCAATACTTGACTATTTAGTCAGGGGCACAGACCGCTTTTCCTTTAGATTGTCAAATAAAAAAAATGACAACAGCCAATACAACAATAGTGGTTCTGTGTGACTGAATCAAAATTATACCATTTTTTTTTTGTCAGATCAGCAACAAATATGATGTATTTTTTGGTGTTCTGCAGAATTTTAGTAATTAGTTTGTGTGTGCCATGAGGTGAAAAAGTTTGAGAATCAGTGACCTGTAGGAGAAACCAATTTGAATGACAAGCAGATTTCTCACCAGAAACCATACAGGTCAAAAGGGAGTGAAGTAACATTTCTCAAGTGCTAAAAGAAAAGACTGCCAACCCAGAATTCTATATCCAGTGAAAATATCCTTCAGGAATGAAGAGGAAATCAATATATTTTCAGATGATGAAAAACTAAGAAAATTTGTTGCCAGCAGAACTACCCTAAAAGAATGGCTAAAGGAAGTTCTCTCTCTAAAAAAAAATGGAAATGGTAAAAGAAGGAAACTTGGAATATCAGAAAGAAAGAAAGGACATGGAAAGAGCAAATTAATGGGTAAATACAATAAACTTTCCTTATACTTTTGAGTTTTCTAAATTATGTTTGATTATTAAAGCAAAAATTTTAACAGTCTAATGTGGTTCTCAGTGTATGGAGAGGAAATAATTCACACAATGATATTATAAATGGGGAAGAGTAAAGGAAAGTAAAGAGATAAAGTTTCTCTGCTCACTGAAGCTTGTAAAATGTTGACACCAGTGGACTCTCAGCTATATATACATAATGTAATGAATGCCTAGAGGAAACACTAAAAGAGCGCTACAAAGATAAACACTATAGATAAATCAAAATGGAATTCTAAAATATATTCAAGCAACCTACCAGAAGGCAGGAAGAAGAAACCAGAGAAACAAAAATACAGAGATATCAAACATAAAGTAAAAAGTAAAATGGCAGATTTATTTTAATATATTAACAATTACATTAAATGTAAATGATTTACATATACCAATTAAAAGACAGAGATTGGTGCAGTGGATTTTAAAAAGTGACCCACCCCCTGACCGGTTTGGTTCAGCGGTTGGAGTATTGGCCTGGGGACCAGAGAGTCCTGGGTTTGGTTCCCGCTAGGGGCGCGTACCAAAAAAAAAGTGACCCAACCATATGTTGTACAAGAAATTCACTTCAAATAATTCAAGTGATATATGTAGGTTAAAAATAAAATGATGGATAAGTATATATTATGTAAAATTTCCATAGAAGAAAGCAGAAATATCTGTATTAATATCAGATAAAGTAGACTTAGAGCAAAGAAAATAACCAAAGACAGAGAGGGACATTATATGGTGATAAAAAGGTCAGCCTACAAGGAAAACATAGTAACCCAAGTGTGTGTTCATCATGTAACACAATTGCAAATAAGTAAGCAAAAATAATAGAACTGAAAGGAAAAGTAGACAAATCCACAATTCTAGTCGGTGACTTCAGCCCCTCTCTCAACAATCAGGAGAACAATTAGAGAGAAAATCATCAAGAATATAGGAGAGTTCAACAACACCTCTTGGTTGATATTGACAGGATCTAACTGACATATAAAACACTCCCTCTAACAATAACAATATATATTCTTTCACAAACCCATGGCACATAAACCAAAATAGAACATATACTGAGCCATGAAAAAAGCCTCAACAAATTTAAAAGAACTGAAGTAATATAAATTATGTTCTCAGACTACAGTAGAATCAAACTAGAAATGGATGGCAGAAAGGTAATAGAAAAATCTCCAAACACTGAAAACTAAACAAAAAACTTGTAAATAATAACATGGGTCAAAAAAGTTTCAAGAGAAATAAACGAGTTCATTGAACTGAGTGAAAATGAAACTGCAACATATGAAAATTTGTGAGACAAAGCTACTAAAGCAGTACTGAGAGAGAAATTGATAACATTAAATGCTTACATTAAATGGAAGTAGATTATCTGTATAAATTCTTCCTAAATGGTGATACAAAAAGACATTGGTAGAGCAAGAATTGAGATTTTCTGATCCTGGGAGCACCTAACCCATATGGACAATGTTACCAACAGGCGTGTGCCCTGATTAGAGACCTGGACAGACCTTCTGAATCTGCTCCTGTCCTGCATAATTATTTTGCTTTCTGCATGTTTCTTATCCTTGGTTTAAAATAAATTCGGAGCTATGTTAGAATACAGGGTAAACGGCTGTAACAAAGATATCCCCAAATATAGTTGCTTGAATAAAAGTGTATTTCCTTATCATCTAACAGTATAGTGACTATTGTCCAGTTTGGTGAGTCTGTTCAGCTCCTACTCAGCTCCATGAGGTCAATTAGAGATTGAAGTTCTATTCATCCCTTTGCTCCACCAATCTCTAGTGTAGGCCTGTCCAGAAGAAATTTCTGCAATGATGGAAATATATCTGCATTGTCCATTATGATAGCCACTAGCATGTTAGAAATTGGGAACCTTAATTTTATATAATTTTAAGGAATTTAAATTCAAAATTAAACACAAATAAGTGGCTCCTGGGTACTATATTAGACATTTCAGCTATGGATATTGCTTCATTACGCATGATTGAAACTGATTCACCACCAAAGTTTTATTCTAACCTACAGAAAAATGAAAGACTAGAAATGAAGGGCCAGTAATATATTAGGGCAAGAGAAAGTGAAATTATATCAATTCTACTCACGTTCCATTGATGAAAACTTAACCACTGTGTCAGGGGTTCCCAATACCACCCCCAGGTTCAATGATTTCCAAGGAGGGCTTGAAGAACTCAGTGTATATGAGTCACAGGCTATGATTTATTACAGCAAAAGGATACAAAGCAAACTCAGCCAAAGAAAGCTACATGGGCTGAATTCTGGAGAAAATCAAGCACGAGCCCAGTAGAGTCACAAGGATGTGCTTACTTCCTCCAACAATGAGTTGTGACATGTGTTTACCAGGGAAATTCATTAGCAACTCAGTACCCAAGGTTTTTATTGGGGCATCCTCTGCTTATCACATATTAAAATTTCAGATTCTCAGCAGGAAAGCAGGTGGTTCGTATAAACCATAGTTCATACAAACACTTTAAGCACTCCTAATATTTAGGGGAAGTTCTATATTGGCATAGGGGACTATTGTTTACTATTCAAGTTCCCAGATGCCAGCCAAGGGACATGCTTAAAGCAGGCTTTTCCAGGATAGCAGTCTTAGGCCTGCTTTGTTCTTTCTTCGGCTCAGTCACACCTACATGCAGAGGAGAATGGCAAATGTAGCCTCCAGATGGGTAGCCACATGTCTAACGCAACTAATTCTATTACCATGGAAGAGGCGGAGAATGGTTTTGAAGCGATAACTAGCAGTCTGCTATGTCATTTACACACTTACGACTTTGCAGGAGCTTCTTAGACTCTCTGTTCCTTTGGTTAATATATGTGCCTCTGACACAATACATACATGTTGGCACAGAGTAAGTGCTCAGTAACAGTTAGTTATGTTGTTATTATGATCACTGCTATTAGTCTTTTCTTAGAGCATGTGGGATGGTTTCTCTCTTCCTTCCCACTCTTTTTTTTTCCCTCACCCGAGGACATTTTTTCATATTTTGTTCAGATAGAGTGGGAGGAAGAGAGAGAGAGAAACATCTATGTGAAGGGACACATCGAGTGGCTGCCACCTGCACGACCAACCAGGGCTGGGGACAAACTGCAACCGAGGTACGTGCCCTTAGTGGGAACTGAACCCGGGTCTCTCTGGACCGCAGGTCGACGCTCTAACTGCTGAGCCAAACCGGCCAGGGCTTCCTTCCCCTTCTTAACTCACTAGAAACTTGGAAGTTTTATGAGGAGCGGAATCTGGACTGCTGCCTCCCGCAGCTTTCTCTCCTGCAGATTTTCCGGTTACAGTGTAACCGAAGTGCCCTAGCCCCCTAACATTGGGAGGTAATCCTTTCCTTTAGCATCCAATTATAATAAGCAGTGTTTCCATCTCAAGCCTTCTACAGGAAATTCAGACCTTTCCCAAGTCTTCCTGAGAATTCTTGATTCTGCCTGTCACTTCTCTCCTTAAACACATACCTTGGTTTCTCTGATTTCTTCTCTGAATCTTCTTGTGTTGTCAGTCTTGCCTTGTCCATTTCCCGAAAGGTGGACACGAACCTCCCTCCGTTCCTCACAGCTAGGCTAGCACAAGGCGGTCATACATTTGGTCTATGTTGGTGAATAAAGCTCATGGAAGTTTTATGAGTAAGACAAGATAAATTAAAATTTGCTACTAGACGTCACAGTGGCAGAAGTCACACCTGCCACAGGTGCTCCTTATCGTCTTCTCTCTTTTTTTTTTGCCTCTCTCCTCCCTGGCACTGTCTGCCTTTTTGCTGGAACCTGCTGGAGATAACTGGATCTCTTCTAGATACGGCCTCTAGATTCCAACCTTCTTACCTTCCATGCCTCCAGAGGAAACAGAAAAATCCCGCAACATTTAAAAAACAGAACAAACAAACAAACAAACCCAAATCAAAAACTTTCAAGAATGTTGCTCTTCATCTTTCTGTTACTTTCACGATTCTACTTAACCCATCCTCTTGGCTCTTTCATAACTTGGGTCCTACTGCTTCAGCTTCATTTCTACAACTTCCCTCTTTGTGCCTCAGCAGTTTAGGGTTCCTTCAGTTCTTCCAACACGTTCTCTCCTTCCTCTGAGTCTTCACATGTGCTATGCGCTCCCCTTGGAACACCCCCGCCTGAATGGCTCGGTCCTATACATTCCTTTGATAGAAGCTTACATGTAATTTCTTCTGGGAAGCCTTTCCCCAACCCTCAGTTTTAGATTAGACTTACCTACTGTGTGTTGCCATAGTAGCAGTAATAGTTTCCTGTGGCTGATATAAGGAATTACCACAAACCGGGTAGAAATTTATTTTTACAGTTCTGGAGCCTTGATATCTGAAATCAAGGTGTGAGACGGGCCATGCTGTTTCTGAAGATTTAGGGGAGGATCCTTCCTTGCCTCTTCCTGCCATCAGGAGTGGAACCCGGGCTGCTACCTCCCTAGAGCTTTCTCTCTTATAGATTTTTGGGTCATTTTCATTTTTTAAAAAATATATTTTTGGTGATTTCTTAGAGAGAGAGGAAAGAAGGGAGAGATAGAAACATCAGTGTGAGAAACATCCATTAACTGCCCCCTGCATGCCCCCTACTGAGGATCGAGCCTGAAACCCAGGCATGTGCCCTGACCAGGAATCAAACTGGGACCACTCAGTTCATGGGATGACGCTCAATCCACTGAGCTACACTGGCCAGGCAAGGGTCATTTTCAACCAAAGTGGTGGTTGTCTTGCAATCATTGGTGTTCCTTGGTTTATAAATCCATCTTTCCAGTACCTGCCTTCATCTTCACAGACTTCTTTCCTGTGTGTCTCTCTGTCTCTTCTCTTCTTATAAGGCCCACCCTAATTACCTTATTTTATCTTGATTACATCTGCAAATATTTATTTCCAAGTAAGGACACATTCATAGGTACTGGGCATTAGGACTTCAACATACCTTTTAAGGGGTCATGAGTCAACTCATCATAGCAGTACACATACTTAGGGTACAGCATAGCAGTTATTTCTTTAAATTGTTTTTCTAGACTGTAAGCACCTTCAGAGCAAAGACCTAGTCTGTCTGACCCACCATGGCATCTTCAGGGCCTGGCAGAGAATCTGGAATATTGCAGATATTCAGAGGATATTTCAATGAGTGAATAAATAAATACTGTGCTAATTTATTCTTCCATCCAACCCTTATTTCTCCCCCTTGTCAAAGCCTTGATGTCCTCTGAAATTCCTGAATCTTAGTCACCAATCACCAAATCCTACTGAACTTGCTCTTAGTTATCTTTTGTTGATGGCTGGCAGTGTCTCCTCTTCTCTCGCCATTACCACCATCCTGATTTAGAACAGTGTCCTCTCTGCCCTGGACTATGAGGAAGGCCTCTGAAATGTTGCTCCCACATTCTCTTCCAGCCCCTTTCCTACCCATTTCTCCACACTGCAAGTTGAGTGATCCTATTAAAATGTAAATCTCATATGTCATTCTACTACTTAAAACTTGGCAATGCACTTTGGCTGGTTCGGCTCAGCGGTTAGAGCGTCGGCCTGTACACCGGAAAGTCCTGGGTTCGGTTCCCACTAAGGGCACGCACCTCGGTTGCAGTTTGTCCCTGGCCCCTGTTGGGGTTGTGTGGGTGGCAAACAGTCGATGTGTCTCTCTCTCATCGATGTTTCTCTCTCTCTCCCTCCCTTCCTCTCTATCTGAAGATAAATGCAAAAATGTCCTCAGATGAGGATTAAAAAACAAACAAACAAACAAACAAACAAAAACTTGGCAATGCCTTCTCACATATATGTGATAAATTCCCAAATTTTGAATATGGCTTCTAAAGCTGTCAGTGATTTGAGGGTTCCAGCCTCCTTCTCAACCCCATCTCAACCAGCCTCCTTTTTGTTCTGTATGCACTGGACGTAATGTAGTTTTCATTGTCTCAACCACAGTATGCTCTTGTTAATTCAGACCTGTGCACATGCCATTCCTTCTGTCTGGAATGCTCTTCCCACCCATGTTGGCCTGGCTAACTGCTACGTATCATTCACATCTCTGCCAAAACCTCTCTTTTTCAATTAAGGCTCCATGACTGACCTCTCTGGTCTTAATTAGGCCCCCCTGCTATTGATGTCCTCAGAACAGATTCTCAGCACACCAAACATTTCTCCTTTGTAAAGCTCATCATACTTACAGTCTTTGTGCAATGTCTATCTTCCATGCAAACCACACGAGGACAGGGGTCATGTCTAGCCTGTTCCCTTCTGCATCCCCAGCATTACCTGATGTACATGGTGCCCAACACTTCTGTTGTTTGAAGAATGGGAAGCCACTTGTGATGTGATGTATAGTTTCTAGAAATCAGCATGTTGCTCCTTTCTTGCTTAGCTCCTTTCAGTTTCTGATTTCTGTGGACTTTCCCTTGCTCAGCAGAACTTCTTCTCTGGAAGAAGAAGTGTATGGTGGTCAGGGTGGGGAAGACGTTATTAGATGACAGAACTTTTATATTGCTGGGGTTGAAAGGGGAAATCTTTACCAAATTCCCAACACTGTGTTGAGGTGGGCTGGAGAGGCCATGTGCCGTTACCCAGATTGCTTCTCTCACCACCCTCCCGATGGGCGAGGGGAGAGAGCGGCTGACGGGATATTACTGTTGGGAAAGGAAATGAAGATAAATATACATGCACTGACTTGTATTGCCTCTTCTAGAAGTTCTTAGAATGTTTCTTTCTAATTCTTGCTGTTTTCCTTACGATAAAGATTCATAAGCACACAGTATTTCTAATTTTCCCACTCGTTGACCAACGGTATATGTCCCCAAGAATTGAAGTGTCTTATATTTGATCATCTATGTATGTTTCCTTCATTCAGTAAATGTTTATTAGGGCCTCCTATGGTCAGGTTCTGGGCCATGCGCTTTGCATGCAAAGTGTGTACAGTAAAGTCTGCCTTCTTGAGGAGCCCACATGCTGGTTGGCATGAAAACCATCAATTTAAAGAGGTGTTACCCTGTGGTCGGTGCTATGACAGACAGGTCCGTGAGTGTTTCAGGACCCAGAAGAAGGAGGCAGAACTTTGATGTGATTGGGAAGCTTGCACATTGCTGTCTCAATCAAGTGGTTGATTATCTCAAAGGCTTTTAATCACATCTTGAAATGTATTCCCTGTGTTAACATGTTCTGGGATTTTCTACATTATCTTCAGTTCCCTCGGAGGCAATGGGACCGACACGCTAAGAGAAGGGGCCCAGAGGTGGGTAGACCTGGACTTCAAATCTGGGCCTGGGCCTCGCCTTCCCGCTGGGCGACTTCGGGGAGCCACTCACTTTCCCACAGCCTGAGAGTGCGGGACTGTCTGATGACGCAGCGCACTCGCCGGGGCCCGGCATGTGGCGGAGGCAGGTGCTCAGTTACCTCTGCTCCAGGTGACTGTAGCTTTTTGTGTTGTTGTTGGTGGTGACAGAAACCTTTTTTTCTGTTATCCTCACCCGAGGACATTTTTTCATTTTTGTTCAGATAGAATGGAAGGGAGAGAGAGACAGAGAAAAGAGAGAGAGAGAGAGAAACATCAACGTGAAAGGGGCACATCGAGTGGCTGCCTCCTGCACAACATCAACCAGGGCCGGGGACAAACTGCAACCAAGGTACGTGCCCTTAGCAGGAACCGAACCCGGGTCTCTCTGACCACGGGCTGACGCTCTACCCGCTGAGCCAAACTGGCCAGGGTAAAACCTTTTTATATTAAGCTTTACAGGACTCACAGAGGCTTAGTTGCTGATTTTTAAAAAAGGCTTTTACTGGTATAAAAACAATTTAAACATTACATAAATACATTATAAATATTTCTTTTAAAACATGTATAAGTTAGCAATTTATCTGAGGTAAGCCTATACAGTCCAAGAAATGATCTGACTCTGAAATGAGGGTAATTCAAGCTGTATTACCATTTTATGCTTTTGTTGTTTCTCTTTTCAAAATGAACACAAAATATTTCAAGTGGCACTTCATATAAATATAAATATCATTTATATAAATTAACTCATATCACATATTTAAATATCAATAAATTAAAAATAATTAAAATAGTGTCCTAACGCGCATACTTTTAGTTCTTCATAGAGAACAACATAAGTTATGTGCCCAGTGGACAGCTTTCTGACCAGAGAAAGGAATGTCCATGAGGTGCACCCATCCCAGACGCCCAGGCTACACCCGAACAGCCCTCTGGGCGAACTGCAGGAAGTCCTCGAAGCTGCGCAGGATGAGGTGGGCCGTCCTGGTCTTCAGCCACTCTTTCTGCGACTGCATCTTCTCCAGCAGGCCAGCGCTTGCGGTTGGGTCTGGGGTGGCTTCTTCAACTGGATTCTTTAACTGGAGGAAAAAGAAAACAAAAAGAATTGTTTAAATATTGAACGAATCCCTTTCAGTGCAAGGATGCTCTGGGCTGGGGGAAGATGTTCAAATTTGGGGTGAAGGAGACTGAGGCCACCTGCCCTGATTTGCCCAAATAGGGTGAGGTGCTTTTCTTCCGAGCCCACCCTTTCATATCAACTGAAGTCTAAGCATTTCTTTGCTGGTCTGTCTCCTTTAGATCATAAGCATCCTGAGGGCAGCCACAGTATCTTATTTGTCCTCTGTTGTCCTAACTAGTGCCTGGCACATAGTTGGAATTCAATAGCTAAATGAGGAACCTACAGTTAGAAGCATTTCAATGGGTTCTTGAGTGGCCTCTGACTCTAATATTTTCCTCTGGTTTCTCTCTCACTCATCTGTTCGGCGTCTGTTGAGAGCCCCCTGCTCTAGCGGAGAAGGAGGACTGGGAGACACCTTTCCGTAGACCCACTGGCATGGGACACCTCCAAGAGTGGTCCTGAGCACGGAGCATCACCTGGAGCTTGCTAGAAATGCAAATCTCAGGTCTCACCCCAGACCTGCTGAGTCAAACTCTGCGTTGGAACCAGACCCCCAGGACATTCGTGTGCCCATTCAAGTGGGAGATGCCCCAGTTTAAGGCAAACAGCTAGAAAAAGCAGAGGTGGGATTAGCACCCATGGCTTTCTCCACCCAGGGCCCTGACTGGATTTTGTTTGGCTCATCCACACACTGTGCCATCAAGTCTCCATTATGTCGCATTTGAATGGCCAGCTGGTAGTACCACAGACCTGTATCTGCTCTTCCAGCCTCTAGCCATTTCTCTGAATGAGCTCTTCTGGCAAAAAGTTGGAAAAAGGGGTTGAAACTACCATAATGACAAGAATGTCACTTGGCAATAATCAAAATATTATAATAATTTTGTACTCTCTATTCTTTGTTGTTATGGATCACTGAGCAGGGTTTGTATGCTTCCTTCTGCCTCTACAGATACTTATTTTTATTATTTCTTAAGCTATTAGACGCTGATGTTACAATCCACCTCATTTAACATAGTTTTAAACATAGTTATTAATGTCTTTGCAGAAGAGAGAGAGAGAGAATAAAGCTTTAACTGTCAGGAAATGCTTCTCAGATCTTTCCTCTACGTGCAGACATCTCTTTAATTTGCTTTGCATTCCTGAGCTGTCTGGGCTGCTTTCTTTGAGACTGTCTTCCTCACACCGTGAGGAGACGGGATGACACTCACCTTTTGGTTCAGGATCTTGACCAGGATTTTGGTTCTGGTCTGCATGGCCTTGGCATTTCCCTCGAACGTGTTCTGGAGGTACTTCAGGTACACCTGGAACTCCTGAAGACCGGCGGTGAGTCTCATCAAGCAGGTCTCCTAAGAGGAAAGATGGTGGGAACATCGATTATTGCCAGGAAGACATAGCTGATTTTAAAAGTTAAAATTGCGATAATTCAACAACTTTTCCTTCTAACCACGCCCTATTTTCCCCTCCCTGGGAACTTCAAGTACTTCTCAGGCATCAGCTCCCCTATTTGAAGTATCCGGCCAGTCGGAGACACCACTGATCAATTTGCCCAGAGCCCAAGGGCGAGGAGCCCTCTGACCCTCCCGTCAGTGCTTGTCGCCCTGGCTGCCCTCCTGCCCTTGCCCATGCTGGGCTACACGTTTCTGTGGAATAACCAGAAGTCAGCACAGGCTGTCTCACTGCCGGGAAGGAGAACGGCGTGGAGAACGACCTCAGCAGGGAGGACAGTGCGAAGGGTAGCCAAGGAGGAGAAAAGTCACTGAACCACCACCTCGCGTAGGGCAAACGCGCTAAACCCGCTGGGGTTGAGTCCCAGGGCAGGCAGGCCACCTCCGACCGGGCCGCTCCAAAGGAAGTTGCCTTCACAGAGATTCCAGTCAGCTGCCTCATGCAGTCGACAGGATGTTCTTCACATCTGCCGCCTGCTTTGTTGCCTGCCTGGTCTACGTGCACGCAGACCCCGCATGCAAGGTGCAGACCCCGACTCAGGACTGGCTAACGATGGACGTGATGTGTGGGTACCTGATTGAATCCAGAATGGAAGCACCCATCTTTTTTTGTCAGTTTTGGAAGGTTCAGGTTGTTTTCTGTCAGCGCCTCCTTGCTGTTTTTACACGATTCATCGTTGTCACACATCTGGGAAGAAATGCCACAAGTTATCATACAAGTGCCCCTCACGCAAACGCCACTAGAGGGCCTGTTCATGTTCCACCGTGGCCAGGAAGTTTTTGTAAGAAAAATGAAGTCCCAGCCCATTAGCATCCAGGCAAGCGAGATCTAGTGGAGGGTGGGCACACCTGGGTTCAAGTCCAGGCTCACCTGGACTTCAGGCTTGTTACCCACCCCAGTCTCAGGGTCCCTGTCTCCAAACGGAGGTAACAAAACATCTCCTTATAAGTTTGTTGTGATGAGATAATATTTATAAAAAGCGCCTGGCACATAGTAGGTACTTAATACACTTTGATGATAATTGGGTGAATAGAAATTGAACCACAGAATGTTCCATTGGGAAGGAACTGTGAGATCACCTAGTCCGATCCCAGGTTTTACAGGTGGGGCCCAGAATTGGTAGGAAATTTGCCCAAGATCACAAAGCTGGTTCAGCAGAACCAGAGCTGGATTTGGGCTGTTCCAATCCCCTTTCCTGTGTTTCTTCCTTTCTACAAAACAGAGCCCAACTACCTTGCATTTAAAGCTTGGGAGCTGCTTTAACCTCCCTATGATTTTGCCTCGTCAGTGGGCTATCAGGTTTGCATTGTATAAGCTGGGGTGACTTTCGGAGTCCCTAACTACCAAGTTTGTATAACCTAAAAGTACTGTGACTGTCCTGAAAAGCTGGACATTCATTTCAGGTGCCACTTTTCCAATCCTCCCAAAGTCCAGGGGATACACACACATACACAAAAGATCGACAGACCTCATTTTTCGGTTAGGGAAAAGGGAGTCCCGAGAAACAGTGCCCCTTAGCTTATGTCAAGCATGGAGCTGGGAATGGGCCAGAGTGTGAAGATTCCAGCCCCATCTGCATTTCCCAGGAGGGAAAGGAATTCCCTGGGACCAGCAGCAGAGAAGAAATACAGATGATAGTCTGCTTCTTCAGCTCCAAATCTAAACTGCCCCAGAAGAACCCAGCTAGGACCTCCCAGTGCAGGCGCCCCCGCCTCCATCCAGGGGCCGGAGAGGGGAGCCCACGCAGGTCTCTGCTCACCCTCTACGGGGCTCACCCACCTTATTTTTCACTTCAGAGATTTCGAAGAGGATGGACTGAATGAGTTTTTCAGTTTGTTCTGAAGAGGTGAGTGCTGATCTATTTGAGACGGTATCATCTTTGGAATCTTCTCCCAGGGGAGCCGGGGTAGGGAAAGCAGTTGCCATCACCAGGAGCAGCCCCAGGGAGAAGGCAACTGGACTGAAGGTGTCTGCGCCGGAGGGAAGGGAGAGCAGCAGTGAGCAGACGCCGCTGGGGAAGCTGTGCCTCGGGCTGCTGGCCGCCCGCCAGCCCTCAGCGCACACCCAGTCTCACCCGGCCAGGGATTTCCTTCACTTACTTGTGCAGAGGGAGTTCATAGCCGGTTCCTGGAGGGAGGTGGAGCTCTCTTTTCTTCCTGGTGGGCTCGAGGACAGAATGAGCCTCAGACATCCTCAGTCTCATATTTATTGGGGCTTGAGACTCTAATATTGAGACTCATGGGAAAATCCCACATTTGATAAATCTTCGTTGGAGGGTGGGGGTGGGGCTAGAGTGGGTGGGGCTGATTGGAAACCTTATTAAGATTGTGCAATGTGACGTCCTTGAGCATCACAAGGATCATAACCAGGGGGAAATGTGCCGCTGAGGTCATTACCAAGGAGCCCGAAGAAGCAAGATCACTCTTCCTCTACTTTCTTTTTCCTTTTTTTTGTGACTCAGCACTTTGGCATGAGTTGAGAAGGAAAAATCTAAAGTCATCCACAAAATCTGATGGGGGTTAGAAAAGCTAAGGCTGACTATGATTAAAAAAAAACAGAACACAAAAAAACAAACAGAAAAAACCAACTTCAATGATCACCAGATCAACAGGCTAGGATTTAGTTTTCCAGTTTTTTCATATTTGTAGAATCCTAATAGGTTCTGACCTGAGTTTCCTCAGACCCCCACAGCCCACCAGCCTGGGGTTACACACAGGATGATACCCCAAGCCACCTGCAGTACTCTTCGTTCCTGGCCCTCACCATGGCCAGCTGTTGAGACATGCCACCTGCCCCCACATCTCACGCAGCTAATCTCCGGGAGTCTCCAGGTGCAGTGCGCGCTGACTACAGAAATGACTCCTTTTTGCCCCCATGTGGCACTGACCAGTTTCCTCCTCACCTGCTCCAGCTCTCTGCGGCCAGGTCAGCTGCAACACTGCTCTCTCCCAAGTGGCCCCTTGGGGACCCGCTGGTGAAGACTGTGATCTCTATGCCAAGAGGGTTGTCTTCAGCTGCTGTGCTGTCCCCGCTGCTGGCAATGGGGTGATCCTGCTCCTGCAGAGGAGCCCTGAGGAGCCTGGTGGGTGCTGGGTCTGCTAGAGCCCTCAAGTTCCTGACGCCCACTTATTTCAGGGCAAAAGTGGGGAGAATGCTACTCACCTCTTTGATGGGATGTCAAAGGAGGACCTTGTGGCATTTTCTGGAGCTTGTGTTCATAGCTCCCTCCTGTTGTATGACTTGATTCGAGTCCACAGGCGGCTGGGAAGGAATCTAACACAGACTCGGCTCTAGGCTCTGATCACGGTTCTCCTCCAGTGCCCCAGCCCTTCTTATTGGCCGAGCTTGAACAGGCTCCCTCAGCTTACGATGACGATGTGTCTTGCAGGTGAGTCCTTGGTCTCATGCAAATAGGCTCATGACCAGGCTGCCCCACCAGTCTCCCAGACACCCAGACAGCTCAGAATATTGGCTCCAGGCTACAACTAGGACCCTTGTAGAGCACCAAAAACAAAACAAAACAAAAACAAAAACGAAAAAAAAAAAAAACCCACCCCAAATTATTTACAAAACAGTGTTATCAAAGAGGAACTCGTCAAGATTACTAAAACAAGGACCTCTGCTATGGTATTTAAATCGATTTACTCAAGTTTTGTTTTGTGCACAACACTGGAGGGCCCACCTGTTGGAGAAAGTGAGGTCATCCATTCTTTCACTGACTTTCTACACCGAGGCGGGTCCTGCGTGGCCACGGCAGGGGTGTCAGTTTGAAAACGAAAATGGGAGAGGATGGTTGAATGGTTTCCTTTTTAGTGCTCTTGGGTCTTGAGCAAATCAGACACCCCCAGCTGAGTCCTCTGTCCTACACCAAACGAAGCCACCATCCTGGCTCCCCTGTGATGCAGGTGACAGGCCTGTAGTGTGGGATTGCTTTTCTTCTCACATGTCTGTGCTTTAGAAAATACGACTCAGCAAATTTCAAATACTTAGTGACTTGACAATATCGTGCAGATTTTTCTTTTCAATGAGAAGTTTTGAAAATAGGAAGTGCACATGATAAAATATTCAAATAGGACATCAGGGTATATAGGAAGAAGTAAGTCTCCTTTCTTTTCAGCTTCCTTCCCCAGAGGTCAAAGGAGGACCCTGTGGCATTTGCTCCCTCCTGTTGTATGACTTGATTTGAGTCCACAGGCGGCTGGGAAGAAATCTAATACAGACTTGGATCTAGGCTCTGATCACGGTTCCCCATGATACTGACCCTCAGTATTTTTTTTTTTTTTTATCCTCACCCGAGGATATTTTTCCATATTTTGTACAGATAGAGTGGGAGGGAGAGAGAGGAAGGGAGAGAGAGACAGAAACATCGATGTGAAGGGACACATCGAGTGGCTGCCACCCGCACGATCAACCAGGGCCGGGGACAAACCGCAACCAAAGTACATGCCCTTAGTGGGAACTGAACCCAGGTCTCTCCGGACCTCAGGCCGACGCTCTAACCGCTGAGCCAAACTGGCCAGGGCAACCCTCAGTATTTTTAACTAAATCCTCTGTTACCCTATTCTGGGTTAGGCTTTCTTGGCTACTCAGGTACTCGCCTTTGTATTTTCATTACTGGTTTATATATTATGTTTACACATATAGTCATACACAAATACACACATACTGTAATTCCCCCATTGTCAGGGTGTCACCTCGCGAGTGCTCTATGGGAGGGCACATGGTCGGCCACAGGCTCTTGAGTCACCTAGCTCAGGGTTAAAACCCAGCTCTACCACTGGCTACTTGACCCTGGCTAAGTTACCCCAAGGCTCTGTGCCCTTTTTTGCTCATCTATAAAATTGGGGGAATAACAATTTTTCCCATGTTATTGTTGTGAAAACTGAATGAGACGAAGTAGTGAAGGTCCCTGGTGCACAGTAATCCCACAGTAAACACTGCTCTTGGAAACATTCCTTGGCTCTGGGTCTCTGCCTGGGAGAACTCCCCCAGCTGCGCTCCGTGGTGTCTCGCCTGTGAGGAAGCTGTGCGTGAGCCAGACCACACTGTGTCAGCCCTCAGCTGGTCACCCAGTCATTTTTCCTCTGAAGGAATGAGGTTCTATGTTTTGTCAAAAAGACCTCATGGTGAAAGTGGAGAATGAAGGGAAAAAAGTGGTTTCCCCTCTTTTTTTGAGAATATTAGGATCCCAAACCTGGTCTCGCAATTTAAATAATGAGCACGGCTCGCTCTCGTTCTTACACGATTTCCAAAACGTTCAGCCAGGTGTTCTCAGGATGGAAGCCTGAAGCCTTCCCTGTCCATGGTCATTATCATTGTCAACTGTGGTGATGCTGGAGGGTTGTCGAGGGTGGTGGAGGTACGAGAGGGTACAGAGAGGATAAATGGTGATGGGAAAATAAACCAAAAAATGATGACAACCTAAAAAAAAAGTCTCTAAAGTGGCCCTCGAGGGTGAGGGAGCCAGACTTAGTCCCAGGCCGGTGGGGCTGGGAGCACAGGCGGGTGGGAGGGAACTGGCGACGGCCTCCCTCCTTGCATACCTAGCTTCCTGGGTCTTTAAGGTGCTGGCGGGAGAAGTGGGCTCCCCTTTGCCCCTAAGTGTTTATGCACCTTCCGTGACTCCACCCGCAGAGCCTCCTTCCTATGCATTTTCCGCTCGGAGGGCTCATCCCTCATATTCACTATGTACAAATGCCCAGGAAAGGCCATGCTGTTGGCACTTCCTAACTAACGTAACCTCAATCGCTGGATTTGAAGGGACTGCCGGCTGAGACCGAAAGAGGCAGGACAAACGTCTGGGGAGGAGGAAGGGAACCCAGGTTGCTTTGCATCCTTTACCATTGCATCTGGGGCTGATGGCCCGGGGCTTCCCTACGTGGTGGTGGGGTCCTGCTCGGACATTCGCCATGCACCGGAGGCGAAGGGGAAGTGTGACTTCCATTGGGTCTTGAACTCTCAGGAGAAGAGGTGTTCCCCACATCTCCCAGGTTAAAATGTGGCGTTGGCTCTTTGTCTTTATTTCGGAGATTTGGGGGGGGGGGGCTGTGGGCCTGTGATTTAGCGGGAGGGAGTATCCCAAGAATAAAAAGGAGAAGTCACCTAGTAGCAGGGAACTTGCAGTTGCTGTCAGATGTGGTTTCACTTGTCACTAAGTCATAAGAAGTTTGTAACTGAAACTGGGTTATTTAACAGCTTCTTCCGGGGCTGCAGCTCCCTGAGCAGATACCAGGACTGTAAGGCTCTGGAAAATGTCTCTGCTGTGGGAAAAGCAGTGGTATTACATAGAGAGAATATTAGGGGCATGTCGTATGTCACTTTGGAAAAGGCCGTCTGATCTTGGGGGCAGCCGGGCCTGGAGACCAAAGCTCTGGACAGTTCCCAGCCAGACCCATCTCAGTCCTGGCCCTCACAACCTCCGCTGATGTCCTGTTGTAGCTCCTGGTGACTTCTTGGTCTGGCCTCAGCTCTTCTGAGGGCAAAGATGTGCGGCAGCTGGGCCCGGCTTTCCTGAGGGGCGGGGCGGGGCAGGTCTGCCCGCTGGGTTTCTCGTTCAGGCTGTGTGTGGGGCTCATCTGTTCTGCGCCCTCATTGTTTTGCTATGTGCTCAGTTACCTTCCCTCATGAGGTGGAAAATCCCAGGCATCTTGGGAGGGAAGTGGCATCTCCTGGGGCAACAGTGTAGACTCCCCCTGCCATGGGGACCGCACCCTTCCCTCTGCTCTCGAGGCGGGGAAGAGAGTTCCCAGACCTCCAGAGGTTAATAAGCCAGCTGCTCTGAAGCTGGTTTGGTGACGAGAACTTGTATAGCTGGCCGCTGGCCCTGAAGAAGCCCCGTTGGCCCTGCGCCCCAGGGCTGGGGCGGTCCTCAGCGGTTTCAGCGCTCGTCTCTTCTCTGTCTGTGGGGTACACCTTCTCTGCTGGTGGCTGCTGCTTCTGCTTTACAACTAGGACATTTCAGCTGATCAGCAGAGAGCAGTGAGTTCATTTATCCTCACAAGTGCTTGAACATCTTTGGTTTCCCCAAAGGTCGCAGCTCTCGAGTTCAGTGTCACGGGCAGAGACTAAGCATGCAAATGCATTGGCTGGTTCCTTCTACTCTTTCCTCTCAAAATTAAGGTACTAAGAACCCAGCCGAAAGCATCACATGCCACGGTCAGACTAGGGGATTCTGCTGGCCAGGCTCTGACGCACTTCACCTCCCTTCCCTGCCTTTCTGGCTATTTGTTTACTCAAAAAAGAGTGTCTTTGTCTTTCGAGCTAAGCCTCCTGTGTGTCCTCCTTAGCAAGCTGAATCCATGAAGGCGGCGAAGGTCTTCATGGTGGAAAAATACACATGATACGCTTTGGACATGTTGAGCATGCTGTAATTCTGAGAAAATGGGGTTTATTATTCCCGAAGAAGGGTTCACCTGGATTGGTTTAAAATATTACAGAAGAATTCAGATCCAGGTAAGCAAGTCAAGGAATCCGAGGTGATTTCTTCCTGGTCTTGAGTTCTGTGTACCTGTGTATGGGGGTCGGTATGTGCAGCGCAGGGCAGAGTCCTTGACCGACAGACCCTAGTCCAGGCTCCAGGGGCTGCTGCCCCCCCTGTGAAGGGTGGGCTTGGAGGCCTGTGTGCTCAAGAAGTTTGACTCCTGGTCTGTCATGACTTTGGTCTGCCAGGCCAGTGGCTTCTTCCGTGCTGTGGGATCTCCACAGTGGTGTGTGTCAGAGGCACCATTGTGTCCCCCAAGGGCTCTGGGGTATGATGGCTCTCAATTCCCACCCTGGAGGCCACGTGCTACTTTTCTGGGGATGAGGCAGTGACAGCAGGAAAGGCACACCTGCTACACTAGTCAGCTTGGCAAACGACCAGGATGCAGGGAAGCGGTTTCCTCCATTCTGGCATTAGAAATTGTCGTTTGGTAATCTTAACTGTTAAAAGAGGAGAGACTGCATTCCTCAAGGTTTGCTTGGGGCCTTGGGGCCTCAGCAGTTGCTGCTATCTGCCTCAGATTCTCTTATCCTTCTCATCAACAAAGGCTGTGCTATATACTTCTCTCCCCGTGTTGTTTGTTCACCAAACACCCAGTAAAGCTATTGAAGGCACCAGGTATATAGTCTGAGGCAGGTCAGGTGTCGGACGAGACTTGGGTTCTGGGCTTTCTCCATCTGATATTGTATGACTAGTCTGTGAGGCTTACACAGACCCCTCTGGCTTTCTTAACTTGTCTTAGCTTGCAGGATTCAGAAGAAGGTTGGGGTGCTCTGACCTATCTGGCTCAATGATTAGAGCATTGGCCTGAGTACCAAAGGGTAATGGGTTTGATTGCTGGTCAAGGGCACATACCTAGGTTGCAGGTTTAATCCCTGGCCCCAGTCAGGATCATGTAGGAGGCAACCAATCAATGTGTCTCTCTTACATCGTTCCCCCCCCCCCCCCTCTTCTACTCTATCTAAAAATCAATGGAAAAATATCCTCAGGTGAGGATTAACAGAAGGTTGGGGCTTTTTGCTGCTGGCAAAAACTTTGGGCCAAATGTAAGTGTGATTGTTGGCAGATATGAATGTTGAGATGATGAATAACTGGAGGCTCTAGGGCAAAGTGCTCTCTTATCTCTGGGCCCCAGTGGAGAGATACTCTCTGAAATTCCTCCTAGCTCCAGCATTCTGTGATTCTTCATTAGCCGTGCTTAATAATCCAGAGTCTACTCCTAATGGAAGTATAGGAGTGGAAGACTCTACATTGAGAAATAGTTCTTGAAAGCCCAAAAGTCAGACGCTGTCTTCTTGTTCACACCCAAAGACCTTTAGTGGCTGGTAGGGGTGCCACCATTTTGATATGCCCAGGGTCTTGGTGGCCTCAGGCAGATGAAACTGATTTGGAAGATGCCAAAGCCCAGACATATCATGAAAGGAGGTAGCAGATTTCTAAGTTACCATACAAGTGAGAACAGATCAAGACTCAACATTTTTTTAATTAAAAAAAAAAACTACACAAGTAATACATGTTCAATGTAAAACATTTGAGAAAATAGAGATAGACAAAAAGGAAAAAATGTGCAAGATTTTATCACCCAGCATAATCATTATTATCATTATGTTGAAATCATTCTTGCCATTTTTTTCATTGTAATTATGCATATCTAAATGTATGGAAAATGGAAAAATTCCATATGCAGTATTTTATACTCTGCTTTAAAAAATACTACTCTGTATGCTAACATTCGGGGTAATTCTCTGAGCAGAGGTGATGGAAATAATAGCTACAGGTATACCAGTCAGAGTTGAGAAGGGAACCTCAAATGAGGTTCATAATGCCTGCTGCATATGTACATTATTCATGTCACAAGGCACAGAGAGAGAGTTTGTGTTCTAATGGGGATAAAATGCATTTAAAACCATCACTGGGTTCCCCAGGGAGGTTAACTTAGTTGTTTGTGCAGTCATGTAATCTCTAAATCAGCCGAATCAGTAAGTCATGCTGACTGTTTTGCACCATGAGAGTGAAGTTTGCATTTTGGCTGAAGATTGCTTTTCAGTTGGTTCTGGTAACAACACAGCCCAGCTCTGGCAGTGGACATCAGTAGCTCATTGCCCTTTGCTGGTTTCAGGATGCATGACAGTTGTCACGGGTGATGGCATTATCATCTCTCCTCATCTTGTGTGGCTCATTTCCTCTAGTATCTCGAGATTCCTTATTGGGACATGTTCTACAAAGCAGAAAAAAAAAAAGTATATCTTGATAAGGAATTTGCAACATTTCTGTTTTTCCCATCTCCAGTTCCAACTGTTTCTCTCTCGGTTCACCTCTTATCTGCGGTGACTATGTTGCTTGTGCAAGGAAACTGCATTTCCTTTGGGTGCTGAAGTTAGACCCTCCGCCAAGCAGATGCCTACTCTTCTCTGATGATGGTGGGGAGACATGTCTGGGTGAGAGGTAGATCGCCGTGGTCTGTCTTCAGGACTCAGAGATGCTGGAACGGGCTAGCTACTGTGTATTTCAGGGTCCTTCCTGTACCCCACCACCGATTTTTTAAAAAGTACAACCACAAGCACCTGTTCGAGAGAGTTTGGACATACGGGGCAAAGTCCTGGGGGGACTTCTGGCTCTTGGATTTCATAACCGCAGTATCGTTTTCCTTCTAAGGTATTTTGAATCATTGAAGATTGACATGTTGGCTCAAACAGGTATTTGTTGAGTGCCAGGTATTGGGCTAGATGATTTATATACCTTATTTCATTTAAATTCCACTCTATGAAAGTGGCAATTATTAGCTTCACTTTGTGAACTGAACACCAGAAAGGTTAAATGACTTACCGAAGATCGTGCAGGATCCTGGGATCGTGAAGACGCTTGGGAGGAGAGGTAAAATATGATGGATAGATGAGGCATACAGTTGCCAGATAAAACAAAGATGCCCAGATAAATTTCAGATATACAACAAATGCTTTTTAGTCTAAGCATATTCCAAATATGGCATGGGACATACTTATACTAAAGAAGTATTTCTTGTTCCGCTGAAATTCAAAGTTAACTGAGCATCTTGTACTTTTATTGGTTATAGCTAGTAACCCTTCTCCAGCGGACCAGATTATGGGGGTGGTTCTGAAAGCCAGTCGGAAATGAAGGGACTAGAGAGCCAAGGAAGACGGTTTGAGAAGGGCACTCACAGGATGAAAGTGTCCATCTGCGTGAGGGAAAGAAGAGCCTAGGGAATCGCAGAGGGAAGTGGCTTGGAGGCAATGGAGCAACCATCTCAGCAGAAGACCGAGACGGAGCCGGGACAGAGGTAGGAGGGGCTGGCTGGTTCAGGCTCAAGAGAGCGACCGTTCTCTTTCTTGTCAACTTTCGTGTGGTGACTTTTATTGGTAGCTTCATGTTAGACACGTTGGGAGTGTTTACGCCATAGAAATTGGCTAATGCTACAAACCAGGGCCCCTAGAAAGCTGATTGTTAAATACCTTCCAGTAGCCCTGGCCGGTTTGGCTCAGCGGTTGGAGCGTCGGTCTGTGGTCCCAAGAGACCCGGGTTCGGTTCCCGCTAAGGGCATGTGCTTGGGTTGCAGTTTGTCCCTGGCTCTGCTTGGGTCGTGCGGGTGGCAGCCACTCGATGTGTCCCTTTCACATTGATGTTTCTCTCTCTCTCCCTCCCACTCTATCTGAATAAAAAATGGAAAAATGTCCTCGGATGAGGATAAAAAAAATTTAAATACCTTCCAGTACACCAGTGGACCCAAGGGAACACAGGGATATATATATATACTTTTTATCCTCACCTGAGAACATTTTTTAATTTTTGTTCAGACAGAGTGGGAGGGAGGAAGAGAGAGAGAGAGAGAGAGAGAGAGAGAGAGACATCCACGTGAAAGAAACACATCGAGTGGCTACCTCCTGCACAACCCAGCTGGGGCCAGGGACAAACTGCAACAGAGGTATGTGTCCTTAGCGGGAACCGAACCCGGGTCTCTCTGGACCGCAGGCGGATGCTCTAACCGCTGAGCCAAACCGGCCAGGGTGACACAGGGATGTTTTGAAGGTAAAAGTCAATGCAATCCAGAGCTTGGTTATTACATGGGTATTATTTAGGGAGTGTAGGGAAAGCATGTATCAAAGGCATTATTTGATCTTACATTTCAAAGGCCATAGATCTTTTTAAGGAAAGAAATTGTTCTGGCCAAAGCATGCTGGTCCTTTGTCTCAAAATGAAGGCTGCTATTTGAATAAACAAGTAGGCACAGGCTACCAGCTGAGGTTGGGAGATTCAGAATGTGCACAGGGCAGAATTTGTGTTTTACAGAGTTAGAGACCCTTGGGTTTTCCCGGCCTAGTGCTGGCTTATACCTTGGTGGACAGGGCAGAGGCCGAGCCTGTCTCTGGAGCCATGGCCCAGTGAGGGATAGAGGACTGGTCACAATGAGAGAATCAGACACAGCAAGTCAGCACCCACAGGCCTAGAGATTCCTGCCTTGTCACTTTCCCATCCCAACCAGAGATGATGAATCAAGCCCAGTTTTGAGGCTCTTAGTGATCAGGATGGACCCTGAAGTGTTCATAAGGTCCCCAAAGGATTGCTTCTTAGTCATCAGCTTAGCTCTTAACTGTACCAGAATTCACAAGAAATCACTTCTCCTACTGTTATTCTTGGCATCGGGTCTTATTGTACTGCGTCCTCCTGTGACTCAGCTCTGCTTCGCTCTGTCGCACACATCTAGGACATCGCATTAGGAAAACAGCGAACAGTGCCCGGCCGATGACAGGAACCTGGTTGATACTCGACTGTACCGTAGCCAAACTCCGGCAGATTGAGTAAAATATAAAACTCCCCGACAGAAACCTGGTTCCGGTACATGGCACAGCTCCCAGGCAGATCACATGAGGCTCCGCGCTACAATTACTTTTCCCTCCTTAAAGGATGTAAGTCTTTTGCTAACCGTGTCGGTGCAGGGCAGAGGGACATCTTGTGGATGCCATGGCATCTCTCTGTCCTGAACTTTCATCAGGACTCAGACTGTGCCTGGGCCCTCCGGGAAGCCCTTGCTGACCCATTTCCAGGAATAGTGAAAGCTCTGGTCCTGGCTGTCCTGCAGCGTCACGTGCTGTAGGAATCAGCTTCCAGGCACTGTCGTGCCGGCGCTGGCTCCGGAGCCAGACTGCCTGGATTCTGTTCTGTAAGCTGCCAGGAAATGATCGAATCCCCCAGATTTTCTCACGTGTAAGACGGGAGGCAACAATTTCACCTCACATATGCAGTTGTTGGAACCTATGTAAACTGCTTAGCACCCTGCCTGGCAGGTCGCAGGCGCCCCAGGGAACATTCACGATGCTCTCTGTTTGGCCGAGAGTTTCCCGAGGGCCCTGTCTCTCGGCGGCCGTGCCTAGCACAGTCCTGGACCCTTGGCGGGAGCTCAGGGCTGCCGAAGGAACGAAAGGGGGGGTCTCCTTTCCACTGATCTGGGAAAAATAACACAGAGTTTAGATGTAAAAAATAGTTTAATTCATAAATGTATTTTTGTACATGTGTTTTTAAAAAGCCATATAAAATATTAAGCTCACTTGATCTTTAAATTAGAAACAAAGACTGTAATAATTTATTCAACAATTCAAACTATCTGCGTATGTATCTGTATTGCATACTGCAGGCAGTCCGGTTTACCAGAAGAAACATGGATTTCAAAGACAGAGTTTTGGGCCCTTTCTTGGCGTATTCACTCATTCGTACGGACTTGAGGCCAGGCTTCCGTCCTCTGTGCCTCAGTTTCCTCATTTGTCAATTGCAGCAGAGAAAACTCCCCTCTGGGGGTGGTTGTGAGAATTAAATGAAGTCATACCCATAAAGCACACTTATTGGTATATTTCATGTGCTAATTTGTCAGATGATTTTTTTTTTTTCAGTTGTTATATTAGACAGACTGGGGCAAGGGAAAAAATGGGAAGAGGAGGGAAATAGACAAGGATCAATGCAGACGAAGTAGGCAGGAGAAAGAGCTAAAAAAAAATAGAAATGGCAACAAAAATAACAAGTGAAGTGGCTTAGGGATTTTCTTTTGTTTTAAAATATTATTCTTTAATTTTTTGTATGGGTGGCACATACCCATGGTATAACATTCAAGAGGTACCAAAGGGTGTTTGGTGAAAGTGAAGTCACTTCTACTCTGCCTGAGCCGGACAGTTCACCTCTTTGGGGACAACTGCTTCCATGATTTTTTTTTTTTGTCTTGTGAATCCTTCTAGAAATACTACATACATTTGATATGCAAAATATTCACATTTCCCATGATTTTATTTTATTCTTCCACACAAGCGGTAGTGCACTAATTACACTGTTGCACATCTTGCTTTCTTTTTAAAAGTGTTTTAGCAATCATTCCTTTTCAGGGGACCCGGGGCTCGCTCCTTCCTCTCAGCCCCTGTATTCCCTTTGTGTAACCAGTCCCCCATTGATGGAATTTTAGGTTGTTTCCAATCTTTTGTTATTACAGATAACAGTACAATGAATAATATTGTCGATGTGTGATTTCACACATGTGAGTATATTATAGTGGAATAGTGTCCTAGAAATATACTTAAGTACTCAAAGGATTTGGGCAACTTTTATACAGATGGATAGAGGTTGTACCGATTTAATGCTTCCTCTGGCAAAGTGTGAGAACACCTATTCAGATACTCATCAGCACACGATACTCTGAGTCTTGATCTTTGCCAGACTGACAAGGGAAAAACCTACCTCAGTGTAGTTTTGATGTGCATCTCTCTTAGTATAAGTAAGACAGAACATCTGTCTAAATATTTGAAAACCATTTTTATTTTATTTTCAGCGAACTCTACATTCATATCTTTTATCTGATTTTTTTTGTTGGTTATCAGTTCTTTTTATATTGAATTGAAGGGGCTCTTGATATACTCCGAAAGGGAAATTTTAGTTTTTTGCATGTAGTTTTAGTTTATCCTTCTTCTTTCTATCACTTTATAGTGTTTTTTTTTTTTTTGTTGTTGTTGTTGTTGTTGTTGTTGTTGTTTTGCTATGCAGTAGGTTTAGATTTGTATGAAGCAGAATTTATATCCTTTGTTTTATGGCTGTGGATTTTGTGACATACTTTAAAAAGGCTTAGTCTCATCTGATATCATAAGAATATTCTAAGTTTCCCTTGAGCATCTTCTTTCTTTCTCTCTTTCTCTCTTTCTCTCTTTCTCTTTCTCTCTTTCTCTCTCTCTCTCTCTCTCTCTCTCTCTCTCTCTTTCTTTCTTTCTTTCTTTCTTTCTTTTTCTTTCTTTCTTTCTTATCCTCACCCGAGGACAACTTTCCATTTTTTATTCAGACAGAGCTGGAGGGAGAGAGAGGAAGAGAGACAAAGAAACATCTATGTGAAAGGGACATCAAGTGGCTGCCATCTGCACGACCCAACCAGGGCCGGGGACAAACGGCAACCAAAGTACATGCCCTTAGTGGGAACCGAACCCAGGTCTCTCTGGACCGCTGGCCGACGCTCTAACCGCTGAGCCAAACCGGCCAGGACTCTTTTTTAAAAAAATTTTTATTTATTGATTTTTAGAGAGAGGAAGGGAAAGAGAGAGAGAGAGAGAGAGAGAGAGAGAGAGAGAGAAAGAAAGAAACATTGATTTGTTGCTCCACTTATTGATGCACTCATTGGTTGATCCTTGTCCATGCCCTGACCAGGGATCAAACCCACAACCTTGGTGTATCGGGACAATGTTCTAACCAACTGAGCTACTTGGCTAGGGCCCCTTGGGCATCTTTAAATAATAGGCTTTAGAAGTTTTGAGAAATACAGACTATGCTTGTCGTGAGGCTAGATGAACTCTTTGTGTTCACACCTGATATAAATACCCAGACCTAGAACAAATGAGGATCTCTCGGGAAGGGAAATAAACACTACTTTACCCCCCTTTTCTGCATTGATCATGTATTGCTTTGATGCTCAGAAAGATAGTAATTAAATAAAAATGTACTTTTACCCTCTTGGACCTTCTTTTAAGATACCCCTCGATCTTGATCTGTGAGAATGCTAGTAATGCTGCCTGTTTTGCTTTGGAAACAGTCTGTCTGGCTCCACCCGAACAGAAGTCCCAGTGACTTCCTTGTTGCTAAATCCCGTGGAGGCATTTTAGCCCTAATCTTCCCCCTGGCCCATGTGTAGCTCCTGACCACGCCTCCCCGTTTGGCCCCAGTGCTTCCTTTCTCCCCGCTGTTTCTCACTCCTTCCTCCTTCTGGCCGCTCTGTCCGTGGCCCCGCCGATCCCCAACACAGGCAACACTGGGGAGGGCTCACTGTGCTCAGGTACTTGAAGTACTTCGCAGATATTGTCTCATTCAGTCCTTACTACAACTTTCTAAGGGTGTTATGATATCAATTGTATTTTTCAGATGAGAAAATGGAAAATTAAAAAAGTTAAGTAATAAGCCCAAGAGCAGCCAGCTGGAAAAAGGGTAGAACCAAGGCCGGAACCCAGAGACCGCTTTTACCCACCGCTTACACTGCACGTGTTGCGAACACTCACTGTCCCTGGCTCCTTTCTCTGTGCCTTCCGTGGCCGGCTCTGCTTGTGAGCCCTTTCTCTTCCATACAGATGCCTCCCAAGTCCATGTTGTGGGTCTAGTCTCTCCCTGTATCCTGGACGGTAATCTAGACATGTTCAGTGTTCAGTGGGTATATTTCCACTTGGACCTCTTATAGACACCTTAAATTCAGCATTCCAGTATCTCCTAAGATTATACATCTTGAAAGATGGGGGAATGTTATGTTTTCACAGTGTCTTGTGCAAAAGGCTGGCAAATGAGAACAAATATTCTAAATCTAACAGTGCTTTTCTTTAAGTAAGTTAGAGTCGACTGATCAGTACCTGCTACAGGACTTGGCTCCAGCCCTCAAAAAACTTCCCATGATTCAGTTTGATTTTCACGTCCTTGGTCTTATAAGGCCAGGGAATATTTTTGGAAGATTAGTTTCTTTTTCCCCACAACCTAAAGTAATTTGCTTATCCTGATGGGAAGTTCCGTTCATTTCCTAAAAGTGAACAGGGCTTCCTATCATGGGGTAATTCGCACCGAAGGCCTGGATCCGTTTAAATCTCCTGAGAGTCTGGGTCCGATCCATTGCAATTAGTAATCACAGAGAACTCGGGGGAAGGCATCGACTTTAAAAACAGCTACATTCCAGTCAAAAGAGGAAACTTCAACCAGAAGAGAAATCTTCTAGCTGAAAGGTGGATTTTTATGCCTTTGCCATTGATAACCATCACTATAGAAAGAGCATTACCAATTACGGTTCTCCAGGGCAGTGTTTTTCTTTCCATTTCTCTATCAATTAAAAACATTATGAAAGTAGTACATGCTGACCGTAACTATGTTAAGACGGGCAGCCCCTTGAGATGACCACTGTTCACAGCTGCCACCCCCTACCACGTCCTCCTCCGGCTCACGTGAATGGATATGAACAGGCACCGACATAACACATTGAGGGCCGGGTTATTTATTTATTTTTAAAGTAATGAAATCATGCAATGCATATTATCCTGCAACTTGTTTTGCTCACTTAACTCTACATCATGAATACCCCATCCAGGTCACTTAGCATAGCTTTTAACTGAATAAATCCATGCTTTATTCAACCAGTTTCCTCTGGATGAACATCCAGATGGCTTTCAGTTTTCTCTCTCTACGGGCGAGGCAGCAGGAGACACCCTTGCACGCCCAGATTACATAATGAAGCATTTGTTTCTGAAGAGTCCTGAAAGTAAGACTGCTACAGGGTTGGCTGGTTTCTAAGACTACATTAAAATATGAACAGGGTACAGGAAAAGGGAATTGATGTACTTCTCTCTGCCAGGTACCCCACTAGGTACTTTCCATAAGTTGTTTAGTTTCATCTTGGTCTGCTGCCTCCAGTCCGGCCCCAGTCCTTCCTCTACACAAATAACCACAGAGGAGCATGTCACTTCTTTGCTTAGGAGCCCTGCCCGGTTCCTATCTCCTGCAGGGTTACGGCCAAGCTACTGACGTGCCACACAAGGCCCTCTACAGTTTGGTCTACTCTCTCTTCAGTCTCTCTCTTGCCCCTCACCCGCCCGCTTTGCATCCCCGCACTCACACACTGTTTGTCGTGCTCCCCCTGACCAGGCCACTGCAACCCTCCAGGCCTCTGCTCTGCCTCCCTCTCTGTTCCGACGGGTGCTTCCCCGTCCCTCCCCCTGGACCTTCTCTCACACACCAGTTAGCGCCCAGTGAGTCTCTAGCTCTTTCAGAATGCCTTTTGCAGGCCGGTGTGCGAATTAGTGAGGCTAGATCGTGCCCCAGTGACTTAGAACCCAGAGACCTCAGCAGCTTAACACAAGTTCATTTTTTGGTCCATCAAAGTCCGCTTTATGTCTGGGGCATCCTCAAGAGCAGTTCCCCTCAGCGACCTGCCTGAAGGAGCTGCTGGAAGCTTCTCCACCCTGTAATTGTACCGTGCAGAAGTCTTGGCTCCTCTAGTTCATATGGCAGGAGTAGAGAAGACTGAGTATCATGCTGGCATTTCAATGTATTGGCCCAGACCTGACCATATTGTTCCCATTCTCAGCCCACTGGCTAGCTCTGCTACATTGTCCAACGACATGGGGCAGAGGTGCAGCCCTCTCATTAGGCCAGGAGGAAAGGAAAATTGGACATAGGTGTGTGTCTTCTCTATGAGAGTGAGCAATTCTGGCAAGTAGAGGACTTTCTCTTGTTCGTCTTTATATCTCTGGCTTCTGGCACAGTGTCTGGCACACAGGACATAGCCTGGAAACACTTGCTGAACAAGCTCATTCATAAACAGCAATAGTCTACGTTTATAGATGGGACACTAAAGGTCAGAGAGGCCAGTTAACTCACTTATAATCACACAACTAGGAGATAGCAAAGCCAGACTCAAACCCAAGTCTGCCAGATTCTAAACCTCATGCTTCTAGGAAAGAATCCAGAAGTTGCTTTCCAAGTCTGATTCGGGACATTAAGCAGTTCACCCGTGGGGAATGAATTCAGTGTTAGAGACATAAGAACCTAACAGCTGCTTTAGAACACCAAGTCTGGGATGCCCAGGAGTACATCCACCAGGGACCTCCCCTTTTGTTCTGGGAGGGCGTTGAAAAATTAAGCAGGCCTTTATGACCCAGGATTCTCCCAAGCATGGACCTCAACCAAAACAAAGCAAGAAAAACCAGTCCCCAGTCAAACTGAGCATTCTTCTGTTCTCAATATATTTGAATCTAAATGAAACCCCTAGTTTCACATACTGTGTGTCTACAGAGTGCTCTGGGGGCAGAGATGGAGTTTGAGCACCAGCTCTGCCGCATCCCCAGCGCATCACTGGACCTCTGAGTCTCCCTTTCTTTATTCTGTAAACTAACACTGACTGTAAGAATACTGACCCCACTGTAATTTTGAGTAGACCACAAAGTGCTAAACTTTGTGCTCTGTTGACTCAGATCTCCAATAGAAGTTCAGGTAAGTACCCTACTGTATCAGGGTTCTCCAGAGAAACAGAACCAGTAGGATTGGCTCACCTGACCTTGGAGGCTGAGAAATGTCAAGACCTGCAGTCAGCAAGCTGCAGATCCAGGAAAAGGAGTGATGTAGTTCCAGCCTGAGTCCAAAGGCTTTGAACCAGGATGGCATCCGTTCTAGTCTGAGGGCAGGAGGTCATGCTCCAGCTCTTCGGGCAGAGAGGTAAACAGATATAGAAATGGAGATGGAGATGGAGATTGAGGGGGAAAGGAGGGGAGGGGGAACGGGTGGGGAAAGAGAGAGAGAGCGTGAATTCTGCCTTCATTTTTGTTGTATTCAAGTCTTCAATGGGTTGGATGAGGCCCACCCACAGTGGGGAGGACTGTTTACTTTATTCAGTCTACTGATTCAAATGCTAATCTCACCCCGGAACACTCTCACTGACCCCCCCCCCCCATAAGTGTTTAACAAACATTATCTGGGCTCCCCATGACCCTATCAGGTTTATATATAAAATTAACTATCACACCTAACCTTCCTTGTGTACCTTCATTATGTGTACTATTTGTTAATCTACAGAACTCTAATGTTTGCATTCCTTTTATATTGCTATTCTGAGTTGTTAAAAAACTTTTTTTTTTTTTGTCCTCACCCGAGGACATTTTTCCATTTTTTGTTCAGATAGAGTGGGAGGAAGAGAGAGAGAGAAACATCGATGTGAAAGGGACACATCGATTGGTTGCCACCCACATGACCCAGCCAGGGCCGGGGACAAACTGCAACCGAGGCACATGCCCTTAGCAGAACCGAACCCGGGTCTCTCTGGACCGCAGGCCGATGCTCTAACCGCTGAGCCAAACCGGCTAGGGCTGAGTTGTTAAAAAACATTTAAAGACAAAATACTTGAAGTGAAGTAATTTACCTCCTAAAATATTTTAAAATGAATATTATCTGCTGAATCCAATGAGAATACAATTCAAAATAACCCCTACTGCTATTCACGTTTTCCCTTACTCTGATTTATTTTTTAATTTAGTTTTTAGGGCAGATTTAGGCTCACAGCAAAATTGAGCAGAGGTACAACGATTTCTTATGTAATTATTAACCTCCTCTCTCCCCAGGTACAGTCTCCCCCATTACCAACATCAAGCCTCAGAGTGATATATCTGTTACAGTCAATGAACCTACTTTGACAATCATCGTCACCCAAAGTCCATGGTTTGTAATAGGGTTCACTTTTGGTGTTGAACATCCTATGGTTTTTGACAAACGTATAATCACAGATGCCCACCCACTGTAGTATACAGAGCAGTATCCCTGCCCTACAGACCCTCTGTGCTTCTGCCTTGGTAACCCTTCCTTTCCTTGTCGCCCTGGCAACCACTGATGCTTCTACTGTTTCCACAGTTTTTTCTTTTCAAGAATGTCATATTATTGCAATCACACAGTATGTAGCCTTTTCAGATTGGCCTCTTTAACTTAGTAACATGCATTTAAGTTTCCCCCATGTCTCTTTATGGTTGATAGCTCATCCCTGATTTATTTTTATCACAGTGTTTAGTCCTAGCTGAGAAATATTATCTATCTATATGCATACATGTTCATTGTCCACTTTCCCATTAGACTCACAGCTTCTGAAAGGCAGGGACTTTGTTTTACTTACCACTGTATCCCGGTTCCAAAAAATGAATGAATGGATGAACAGATGAGTCTTTTATAACTATAAGCCTTTTATTTAGGGAATTATTTCTGATATGTGTGATGTAAGAGTTAATTTTGTATTTCTGTTTCAATGGGATTTAAATATGATTATTCTGAAAGAGTGTGGGTTCCTTTTGGTTTAGATATGGGACTGGAGAGCTGATCAGTGACCAGGACAACAGGAGAAATGATTGGTTTCCAACAAAGTACTACTTACATTTTTTTTTTATGTGAAAGTATGGTATGAATGGGAAGTGGGCACTTTCTCGTGATAGCTGACTATATAAAATGTTTTATGTTTTTTATTATAACAGTAATAAAGTCTCCTTCCCTGGGCACCCACTGACCCCTAATCCTACTACCCAGAGGCAGTATATTCTAAGAGTTCTGAAAGTTTTGTGCGATGTATAATTTTGCGTGTTTAGTGGATCACAGATTAATTCACTCTCTACTCTTGGATGTAACAACTCTTGCTCTAACTGATAGGTTGTCTTTTCCCCACTGGACAGCGGGGAGGCCTAATTCTTTCGGTTAACAGAAGCTCAGGTCTTCTTTGGCTCTGACAGCCCCTGTCAAGGATACACTCGCTCAGTCCTCCAGCTCTTACTCCCCTGCCTTCTGCCCAAGACGCTCCTTGGGGAATTTACCCAGGAACTTACTGCCACATGTGCTGGAGTGTGGGTCACACCTGTGTCCCTGAGCGGCCTGCTGGCAGCTCCTCCTGAAGCCTGCAGCTAGCAGACACAGGCCTGGAGCCCCAGCTTGGTCCTCCTTGCTGACTCGGCGTGTCTTGGTTTCCCTGGGGTGGCCTGGAGTTCGCAGCCAGATGGTAATGCTGTCACCACCTTCCTGGGGACCGCCGTTGTCAGCTGGCCAGACGTCACTTTCCAGGGCACCGCAGGATCTGTGTACACTCGCACACCACATGGCAGCTAAGGGACCCTGGGCCACTAAATGCAGGCCCCTTTGCTGCTTCATCTCACGCACCGTGCGGGAACCGTAGGAGGCAGAATCTTCCCAGCCTGCCAGACGGAAGAGGAGTAGGAGGCCCTCTGCTTTCACGCTTTCCCTCAGCCTAACACTCACCCTCTGGGATTTTGGCTCGGGAGGCGGGATTTCTAGTACATGCGCGCCTGGCCCTCTGCCTCCCCCGTCCCTCTTCTTCCCAAGGGCACTGAGCCCAAAGGTTGGGTGTTTGATTCACGCTTCTGTCCCGTGTGCGGAGGACTTCTCCGGCGGCGTACCCTCCGTCCCGAATCCGGTGCCATGCCTTAGTCTACATAGGAAGAGCAGAATTCAGGGAGAGAAGTAAGTTTGCTGATAAGGGAACAAACGTATATTGGGAAATACTTCGAAACTGACACCTGTTATATGTGTATATGTTTTATTTAGCTTAACTGATCGAAGGTGAGTTTATACTACACACAATACTCCATTTCTTCTGTTTCTTTTTCCCCCCAATTTTTATTAATTTAATGTTGCTACAGGTGTTCCTCCTTTATCCCCTGTAGACCCCCTCCTTCCCATCCCTCCCTGCCCACCCCCTACTATTGTTGTCCGTGTCCATTGGTTATGCATCCATGCATATAAGTTTTTCGGTTCATCTCATCCATCCTCTGTTTCGATTTAGTATTTCTTTTTTTTTTTTTTTTTATTAATTAATTTTTGTTACAGAAGTTTCTCCTTTTTCCCCCACTGATTCCCCCCTCCCCCTCCCTCCCTGCCCTTTCCCCAGTTTGTTGTCCATGTCCACTGTTCATGCGTACATGTGTATAAATTCTGTGGTTTATCTCTCCCCCACCACCCCCCTATTTAGGGGATTGTCAGTCTGTATCCCACTTCTGCGTCTCTGGGACTACCCCCTTCCTCAGACTGTTATGTTCACTATATTCCACAAATAAGTGAGATCATATGAAACTTGTCTTTCTCTGTTTGGCTTGTTTCACTTAGGATGATACTTTCCAGGTCCCTCCATGTAGTCTCAAAGGATAAGAGGTCTTTCTTTCTTACAGCTGCGTAGTACTCCATTGTGTATATGTACCACAGCTTTTTGATCCATTCGTCTACTGATGGACACTTGGGCTGTTTCCAGATCTTAGCTATTGTAAATAGTGCTGCTACAAACATGGGGGTACATGTATTCTTTCTGGTTGGTCGATTTAGTATTTCTTGAAGATCTTTTCACACGCACACACACACACACACACACAAAACACACATACATACCTAACTTATTCTTTTTAAAGAGCTACATAATATTCCATAAAAAGTAATATAGTTTATTTAGCCAGTCTCCTACTGAAGGACAGTTAGATCATTTCCAGGCATTTTCTCCGCAAACAATACCATAATAAACATTATTTAATTTTTTTTTTTTTTTGCATATTTCTGTGGGCATGTCCTTTGGCATATCATTAGCAATGGAATTGTCTTGCCAACCAGTGTGTGAATTTAAGACTGTCTAAAAATGTTCAAGCACTTTACAGTCTCATCTACTGATGTGAAAGTCACAGTTTTCCCTTAACATAACAGATTATAGAAATAACATCAAAATGGTTGAACGCTGACTTTGAAATTCACATGAGAAATGTGCTTTACCAACCTCACTACTGTCAGTATTGTGCAATAATTTCTCTGAAAGATAAGGATCACCGGCTTCTATGCTGTTTTTCTTTTCTCTCATCACCATGCCCCCCCCAACTTACATACATTTTTTCAAACAAATTACATTTCAATGTTCTTTCCTTTTTTTTTTTACAACTTATTTTAAAATACTTTTAAAAATTGATATTTAGAGAAAGAAGAAGTAAGAGGGAGAGAAAGGGGAGGGGAAGAAAAACATCCATATGAGGGTGAAACATCAATGGCTGCCTCCTGCAGGCCCCCCACTGGGGATCCAGCCCACAACCTGCATATGTGCCCTGACTGGGAATTGAACTTGCGACCTTTTGGTATACAGAATGGTGCTCTGACTAACTGAGCCTCACTGGCCAGGGCACATTTCAATGTCTGACTTTCTTTTTTTAGTTTAGATCTGTGAGTCAATTTTCTGAGCAAAATTCACTTATATGAAGTTTCACTAGAAAATCATTACCTTACTGTTTTTCTTAATCTAGGCCTATAAAAATGACCTGTAAGTTTATTCATGTACACTCTGATTGCTTGAGTTTCTTTAAAAAAAAAAAAAAAAGGTTTTTTAGACTATGGGAATCAATTCAACATGGCAAAACCATTTTTGAGATGGTGTCATAACAAGTCATGAGAACAGCTAAGGAATTTCAGAACAAAAAAAGCTGTGTGGAGCCTGGCCGGTGTGGCTCAGTGGTTGAGCACCGACCCAGGCACCAAGAGGTCACCAGTTTGATTCCCGGTCAGGGCACATGCCCAGGTTGTGGGCCAGATCTCCAGTGTGGGGTGTGCAGGAGGCAGCCAATGTTTTCTCTCATCGATGTTTCCCTCTCTCTCTTCCTCTCCCTTCCTCTGTCTCTAAAAGCAATAAAGAAAAAAATAATTAAAAAAGAAAGCTGGGTGGAGGATTTTTCTCTAGGCATCACTGGGTCAGAATGAATTTAATATTAACTAAAACTGCTTGGAGTTGTTTAGGTGAGTAAGAGATTTCCATTTTTATCTTGAAACAACGTGTCATAAAATATCCAAAGCACTAGGTTTGTGATACAGAATTTATGAGGTTTGGTGGATCCATTCCCACCTTCCCATGGTGAATGATCACTGACAAATCCCACACATTTGGATATTATACCAGCCATATAATTGAGTTTATTTAATTGGGGTGGGGGGGTGAGTGTGTGTTGATGACAAGAAATGAAAAAGACAAGAGTAATGAGATAAACTTTTGAAGGCGTACACTCTGGCCAGCTGTGTTTAGCTGGTATTTCTACAAGTCCAGAACACTTGAAACCTGATTTACGAGACCTAGGAACTTTCAACATGGTCTAATTACTTGCTCAAAGACACGGATATGATGATTTTAGGCAACTGCTTAAACCTTTTTCACCATGGATAAAACTATGACTTAATGAGTAATACGTAGAAGGAATAATAAAAAATAAGAATGAAATAAAACTTGGACCACTTGCGGACACTTGTCTGACTTGACATTTAGTTACATAATATATACTTTGAATATAACATTAAGGTTTAACAAATATTTAAAGGCAAAGTTACATCACTAAGATACTAAAAGTCTTATTTTTATGTTTGTTTTAGATGTTTTAAGTAATTGCAATGGCTTATAAAATAATGATTGAAAATGTTGCTTATAATATAGTTTTGCTGCTAAATTCTCCACATTTTATAAACTTTTTTATTTCTTTGGGTGTAAAGCATTTTTTTCCTTTCTTTTTTATTAATCCTCACCAAAGGATATTATTCCATTGGTTTTTAGAGAGAGAGTGCAAAGGACAGTGGCAGAGAGAGAGAGAGAGAGAGAGAGAGAAAAGACATCAATGTGAGAGAGAGACACATTGATTGCTTACTTCCCACGTGACCTTGACTGGGGCTGGGGATTTAACCTGCAACCCATGTATGTGCCCTTGACTGGGAATCAAACCTGCAACTCTTTGGTCTGCGGGCCAACGCTCTAATACCACTGAGCCAAACCAGCCAGGGCAGGTGTAAAGCACTTTGCTTAGTATCATGATATTGTCCATGTCGTGTCCTCGATGAACAGTCATGTTTCAGTCCATCATTCAGCTTTGGCTGCTGAACTAATGTAGTTGTAAGACTTCGCTCTGTTTCTGTTAGAATGCTTTTCAGTTCTGTGCTGAATACCGTAAGTACTGTAGAAAATGTCACTTCTCCTTTGAAGACTGTTTTGTAATGTATATAAGGAATGTAATTGTGTTTTTTAAGAAAAGCATTCAAGTATGACAATAATATCTGTGTTTCACCGAAGTGCTGTTCAGTAGTTGCAACAAACTATTTCATGTCATTTAATTAAGTGGCCAAAATCAAACAAAGTAACAGTTTTTATAATGATGCCAGTGATGAAGAGACCATGGGAATACATTTGGAAAGAAGAGGAAAATCAGGCAGGAAGGAGATGAGTCATTTGGTTAGCTGTGTGATGTGGTGATAGGTTCACAGATGTTGGGAATCATGTAGACGTGGGTGGGAATTCCAGCTCTGCCATTTACCATGTGCCTCAGCTTCTCCAGTTACTTTTGTTGTGAAGATAATACATGTAGAGTATTTAGTATTCAATAAAGCTTACTCTCAGTACTGTTATTATGTACTTGGTACTATGCTCGAGGTTGAGCCTGTACTGGATACTGAAGCAAATGCAAAAGAAAGTACTAGACTTAATTCCAGGCTAGTTGGAAAAACACAAGCCCATTGGAAACAATGAAGACCATCCAAGGCACCAAGTGCCCTAGAAACTCAGATCTACTTTGGAGTTCAATTTTGTGGATAATTTCTTCTTGGGAGTTTGATGCTTTTGAAGAGGTGTCTTTAATTTTGCAAGGCTTTCTTGAAAGCATCTCATAAATCATGTGATAGGTTATGTCAACCTCATTTTTTAGAAGTTCAATTACATGTTCGTTGTGGTTTCTAGAGAGTCAATATCCTGAAATTCTTTAAAAAGTTTTATTGGTATCAGGGTTGAGAAATAGGTTCAGGGTAGAAATGAGGTAGATTTGGTTCTTGCAGTGGGTTTCAAAGGGAAATTTTAGGCTTCTTTTCAGGATTATTTTGTGAAATGTCAGTCTCATATATGCCTGTGGTTGAGGGTGCGGTGGTGCCTGCCCTGGGCAAATAGAGGAAATGATGAAATAATGAAACTTAACTGTGTACTGTCCAGCCAGGAGATGGAGGGAAGGCTGCAGCTTTCCCCAAACCCGACCCCATTGCATCACGATGCATCACTGGTGGTGCATTCTGCATTCTCTCCTCTCTTACTCTCCTCTTACAGTTCTAGGGTGAGTCAGACCTGGATCTGAGCCCTGTCCTTCTGGCTCTTATTACCAATGTGACCTTAGGGAACTGTTTTTTTTTTTTTTTTATGCCTTTTCATAGTACAATGGAGAAAAGTGTCATAAATGTGCATTTCAACAAATGCTTCAGGAGATTCTGATGTGAGAGGAAGGGAAACTGAAATCTGGAGAGGTAGATTGGCTACTCAGTGGCAAAGTTCAAAATCATTCCAGAGTTTCCTGACTTCTGGCCCAGCATTCTGTTCATCAAAGCAGTGGCCCACTGTGGGGGTAAGGGGGTGGGGGAGGCATCCTCTAGTCTTGCCTCCCATCATAAAACAGTTCCAGTATTGCTCTTCGGAAAGACAGAATCTACATAAACTCATCCGTTCAGCTCCAAGGGCACCACCTTACCTGCTTCTCCTTCCTCCCAGCTTTCCCAGTGCTATATCCTGCTTCCTCAAGCTCCAAGGAAAAACCCAGGAGTCCTTGCAGATACCCTCCTCTCCCTCATCCCAGATGTAATCTTCAGGAAGTCCTTGTAAGTTTCCAATCATCTCTCACCTGGACCATCACTTTCCATTTGGTCTCAAGCTGGACTTTTACAATGTGATTCCTTTTTCTCTCTCCCACCTGATTTAAAAACCTTCCCTGACTTCCTATGACTGTTAGGTTGGAGGTAAAACGATGTGACCTCCAGCACCCCAGAAGGTCTGGCTCTCCAGTCTTTTTTTTTTAAAATATGTTTTTATTTATTTTTTTAGACAGAGAGGAAGGGAGAGAGAGAAAGAAACGTTGATGTGAGAGAGAAACATTGATTGGCTGGCTCCTGCACATCCCCTACCAGGGATTGAGCGCACAACCCGGGCATGTGCCCTGACCAGAAATTGAACCGGGACCTCTCAGTCCATGGGACGACACTCAGTTCAATGAGCCACACTGGCTCTACAGTCTTATTTTGTACCATTCTTTTCTTCTCTGAGCTCCTTCTTCAAGTTCCCTGAATGTTTCAGCCCCTCCTTGCCATCGGGTCTTTGCACATGTAGCAGTTTTGTTTGGAACATTGTTTTCTCTTTTCTTCTTTCTTTGCCCAGTCAACTCCTACTCACCCTTCAGATCTTAGCTCAAGGCTCACTTTCCTAAGACAACTTTTCCTAACTGCTTCCAGTTTGCTGAGTTCCTGTTGCAGCCGTTCCTAGAACCATGTTCTCCCCTATATGTGTACCAGTCTGTATTTCATATACTCATTTGAATAACTACCTGATTAACTTCAGTCTTTCCCACCCTCTTGAATGTTCCATGAGAGCAGATTAGCATGGCTGATTTTGCTTACTATGGTTCCTCCAGTGTCTAGTTCAGTGCCCAGCACATAGTAAATCCTCAAAACAATATCATTTAATGAATGAATGAAGCTTATATTCAATTCTTCTTTCCACCTCCTCTTTATCTATCTCATCTGGTCCGATCACCCAAGGCCTATCTTTCATATATTTACACTTAGTTAGGCACATGTATGTACAAATATGTCTTTTACGTTCTCTTTATCATAAAGTAACTTCTACATTTAATCTTGCTCATCTTCGATGATACTTTCTAATCTGAATGTCTCACATAGGAAATAGAAGGGGCCTCCTGAGTGTAGGGAAGGGAAGTACTTAGTAAATTACACTTCCTTTCTCTCTCTTACTGAACTGCTGGAAAACTCCCTTTGATCATGAAAGCCAGGGGACAGTCAGGTTGAAGGCCATAGATGATCATGGTTTGCATCAAGGTTTGCATACTAGATAACTCAGGAAAAGAAGGTGGACATCCATAGCTATCATAGTCCATTGAATTCCTTTACCTGTGGGAATTATAGTAGTAAGGTATTCTCTGAGACCTTTTGATTGATCAGCTTAGAGATTTCATGCCACTATAAATCATTATTGCAAACTGATAACCTATATCTAGACAGGATCTAAGACTGGTCGATTTAGGGTTCCTCATCAAGTGTGTGTTAAATAGGCTAAACAAACTATTGGCCTGAGGAAGAGATGGGGTGGGGAGGCTCGGAGATGTTCCCTGGGGCAAATAGGAGTGTCCCCCCAAAATCAGAAAGTTGGCATTGTGAAACTAGGGACTATCCAAGAGAAGGTATGTAATGCCTCTGCACTCAATGCTTATATAAGTAAATATAAGCAATTGTTTATTACTGCAGAAAGCAAATTGGCACTTGTGCTCTGGTTGGAGAAGAAATAACAGGAACAACTTTCCTTTTCTCTAAGGCATAAGCACATTGGAATTTGCTGTTTGTTATTAATACATTCCAGCGGTCTGTTGCATTTTTATCAGATGAACCTTTCTTTTAAAACGCAATTCTGCGCTGGCTGGATGGCTTGGTTGGTTGGAGCATTGTCCCGTACATCGAAAGGTTATGGGTTGGATTCTCGTTCGAGGCACGTACCTAGGCTGCAGGTTTGAACCTGGGTTGGAGCTCATACTGGAGGCAACCAATCAATGTTTGTCTCTGACATTGATGTTTCTCTTTGACATTGATGTTTCTCTCTCCCCCTGTCTCTCTTCCTTCCTCTCTCTCTAAAATCAGTAAAACAGGTCCTTGGGTAAGGATTAAAAAAAAAAAAAATGCAATCCTAAGTAGAAGAAACTATGAGATGCTTCAAGTGTTAGAAAAGAGGAAGCTTTTTTCTGAGTAACTTTTATGTACCACTAAATTCCTGCCTGAGCTATAAGAATTTGTTGGGAAACAGGTCCCTGTTATAACCTTTACCACACTTTTATTCTTCCGTTGTGGATCTTATTACAATATATTACTATTTGTTATTTTTGAGTGTATGTTTTTTTATAAAACAGAATTGTGTCATTCCTACTCAGTTATAAGCTCCCTGGGAACAGGAATCTCTGTTTGATGACTTCTGTTTATATTCATAGGTCCCAGAACCATCATCTCTGGTTTAGGGTAGGTGATTCATAATCATTTACAAGCATCAATTCACTTAGTCCTCCCAGGAGCCTACAAGGCAGATATTATTATCATCCTCATTTTAGGAATGAAAAAGCTGAGGCATCGCGAGGTTAAGTAATTTGCTAGTCAGTAGTAGAGTCTGTAGTGGAGCCACATCGGTCTGGATGCTCATCATCAGGATCCTTCTGCCACCAACACATACCTGCTTGTGGAAGAACGCGGTCTCCGTGGGAGCAGAGGAGGAGCAGCTTTGGCTCCGTGACATGTGAACCGCTCAGGCAGACATGGTCAGGGTTTCAGTTAGCTGGGAAGGCTACCTGCAGTGTGCCCCTAAGACGGGAAAGTGAGGGGAAGGGGCAGCGAAGATGTGGTAAGTGGAGTGAGCAAGTCTAGTCAGAAGTACTCAAGGAGCCAAGGTGGTCTGGTCTGTTCTGTTTCATCATATTCCTCTTTTTCTGGATTGGAAGCCAAGCTCTAAGTTATTTCTATACTTGGAAGAAGGTGGCCTAGGTGGGGAGAGTACTTTCTGAGATTTCTAAAGCTGACCTTGGAGATGACGTGCTTTCTAGCTACGCAAGCAATCCTTCCCCTTCTGATACTATTGACAATCTAGAGCAGTAACGGGGCCAGGGGGGTTCATGCCGGCCTGTGACATGCTCTTTTCTCGAAGATGTCTTTACTTTTTAAAGCTAAGTCTTTAAATCAGCAGTTCTCAACCTGTGGGTCACGACCCCTTTGGGGGTCGAACAACCATTTCACAGGGTCGCCTAAGACATAATAGTAGCAGAATTACAGTTATGAAGTAGCAACGGAAATAATTTTGTGATTGGGGGTCACCACAACATGAGGAGCTGTATTAAAGGGTTGTGGCTTGTGAAGGTTGAGAACCAGTGCTTTAAATTGTATTCTTAAACAAGTTCTTTACAAATTATTTATGCTTATAGTTAAAAAAAGAAACTAACCAGTATAGAAGGGCACAAAGTGAAAAGTGAGTGTTCCCTCCTCCAGGAGTCTTTTATGTGTCTCTCAGCCTTCAAAGAGTCTCACCTCTTCCCCTACTAAATAGGAACATATTACATTATGTGTCCTTATTATTTAAAAATAAATAAATTTAGCCCTGGCCAGTTTGGCTCAGCAGTTAGAGCGTCAGCCTGTGGTCCAGAGAGATCTGGGTTCGGTTCTGCTAAGGGCACGTACCTCGGTTGCAGTTTGTCCCCGGCCCTGGTTGGGTCGTGCGGGTGGCAGCCACTCAATGTGTCCCTCTCACGTCCCTGTTTTTCTCCCCCTCTCTCCCTCCCACTCTATCTGAACAAAAATGGAAAAATGTCCTTGGGTAAGGATAAAAAAAATAAAATAAAATACCACTAAAATTATAAGAAGGGATGTCCTTTTAAGTCAAATATTTATAAAGATGGAACAAATAGAAGAGGAATCAAAAGCTCTTAATATTTTGGAAGCAAAGTAGGGAGAAGAGAGGCAACTGGTATAATGGACCCAGGGAAGTGGAACCCTCAACTGGCCAAGGAGAATGCTGAGAGGTATCTGCTCTAACTCAGATGCCCACAGGTCAGCTGCTGACAGCTAGAACCATGTGTGTCAGGATGAGGAGGAGGAGGAATAAGGAATGGGGCGACCTGGGTGTCTGGGCTGGGAATAATGCAAGGTGCAGGTGAAGGCATGGTCTCTGTATTGAAAGAGGGGGTACATGCATAATAATGTGTATGTCTACCGAAGATTTTTTCCCCACTTGGCTCCCTGAGCTTAGCAATCAGGTCTTCATTGTCCAGGTAGGGGCTAGAAGAGTATACTCTAGGGAACGTGACCCATGAAAGCAGAAAGACATAAAGATGTGGACACCACATTGCCTAGATCGTGCTACAGTGAAGCTCAAAGTCAGTGAACCCCATCCTCAAGCTTAAAGCTTCCCGTCAGCCCTTCTCCACTTCTTTTAAACATGAGCAGGTAACCAGCCATGTGAGGATGGCATCTAACACGAGAAAGTCCAAAATAAATAGGAAAACCAGATTGTACAGGTAGCAGAAAACCTGATATTAATATCCCCAGGGAAAATATTTCTCCCATGAAAGAAGGGTGGGATGCTATAAAAAGTAATGTTTGGAAACTTAAATAATCCTTGGATATTGGAAACATATCATAAATGAAAAACTCAAAAGAAGGACTGGGGGAAAAAGTTGAGGAAATTCTAAGAAAGTACAGCGAGAGAAAAAAATTGAAAATAAGAAGAAAATTAGAGGATGAGTTTAAGAGATCCAACAACTCAACAACAAAAGTCCCAGAAAGGAAGAGAGAGACCATAGCCCTGACCTATGTGGCTCAGGTAGTTGAACATCGGCCCATGCACCAAGAGGTCGCTGGTTTGATTTCTGGCCAGGGCACATGCCCAGGTTGCAGGCTCAGTCTCTCATAGGGGGAGTGCAGGAGGCATCTGATTGATGTTTCTCTCTCACATGGATGTTTCTCTCTCTCTCTCTCCTTCTCCCTCCCTTGTTCTCTAAAAATCAATAAAATATATGAAAGAAAGCACATAGAGAACATGGAGGAGAGGACATTTTTCAGAACTGAAGTACATGAATTTTGAAATTAAAGGGTCCCAGTGATTGCCCAGCACAATAAATGGAAAAAAAAAAAATACTTCCAGCATAATTGTGGAATTTCATAACCTTAAGAACAAGAAGATTCTACAAGCTTCCAGAGAGAAAAGACAGGTCCTATACAAGTGATCAGTGATCAAAGGGCTTTGGCTTTGCAACAGCAGCACTGCAATCTGGAAGACTAAGGGCAGTACTTTAAAAAAATATGAAGGGCGCTGATTTCCAACCTGGATTTCTGTAGCAAGCCAAGATATGAGTCAAGTGAGAAGGTGGAATACATTCAGACAGGCAAATCTTTAAAAAATTGCAAAAAGTACCCCTTCTCAGAAAGCTCTTGGAGGATACACTCTGTACAAATAAGTGAATAAGCCAAGAAAGAGGAAGGCATGGAATACAGAAGATCCATCATTTCAGAAAAGGGAAGGGAATCTCCTGGAGAGTGAAGGGAGATCCCAGAATGACAAGTACGCTGCAGACGTAGAGCAATTGGTGCAGATTGGAACAGCGAGACTCGGGAGGTAGGCTGAGAGCTGCCATTGCCAAGTCTTCCGCCATTATACCAGTCTTTCTTTCTTTCTTTCTTTCTTTCTTTCTTTCTTTCTTTCTTTCTTTCTTTCTTTCTTTCTTTCTTTCTTTCTTTCTTTCTTTCTTTTTACTATACTATTGTGGTAAAATCTCTAAAATTTTACCATCTTAACCATTTTTAAGTATACTTCAGTAGTTTGAAGTATTTCACATTGTGAAATAGATCTCCAGATCCTTCTTATCTTATAACACTGAAAGTCTATGCCAGTTAAACCTCTTCCCATCCCCCCTCACTCCACCATTCTACTTTCTGTTTCTGTGAATTTGACTACCTCATATAAGTGGAATCATATAGTATTTGTCTTTTGTGACTGACTTAGGCCACCTAGCATAATGTCCTCAAAGTTCATCCACGTTGTAGCGTATGACAAGATTTCTTTCCTTTTTATGGTTCAATAATATTCCATTGTATGTATCCATCACATTGGGTTTATTCATTCATCTATTAGTGAATATTTGGGTTGCGTCTACTCCTTTGTTTTTGTGAACAATGCTGTTATAAAGCTATAAACACAGATGTACAAATATCTTTCTGAAACTCTGGGATTGCTGGATCATATGGTAGTTCTATTTTTAACTTTTTATAGTACTGCCATACAATTGCACCATTTTACAGTCCTATCAACAGTACTTAAGAGTTCTCATTTCTCCAGATTCTTGCCAACACTTGTTCATTTTTTGGGTTTTGTTTTGTTTTTATTTGTTTTATTGGATAGTAATCATCATAATGGAATATCTCATTGTGGGTTTGATTTGCATTTCTCTGATGATTAGTGTTGTAGAACGTATTATCATATTCTTGTTGTATATCATCTTTGGAAAATATTTATTCATGTTCTTTGTCTCTATATATGGTGTATAAATAAGGATCTAAATTTACTCTTTTGCATGTGGATATCAGTTTTTTTCAACACCATTTGTGAAAGGGACTGTCTTTCCTCATTGAGTGGTCTTGGTACTTTTGGTGAAGATCATCTGATCTTAACACAAGAGTTTATTTTTGGGTTTTCTATTCTATTCCACTGATCTCTATGTCTGTCTTTATGCCAATACCATGTTGTTTTGATTACTGTAGCTTTATAATATATTTTTAAATTAGGAAGTGTGAGTTCTCCAAATTTGTTCTTTTTTTTTTTTTTCCAAAAAATTTTGGCTATTCACGGTCCCTTGAGATTCCATATGAATTTTAGAATGAATTTTTCTATTCTGCAAAAATACTATTGAGATTTGATAGTGACTGCACTGAATCTGTAGATTGCTTTGGGTAGTCTGAACATTGTACCCATCTTTCTAATTGCATAAAACCACTAGAAGGTAAGTTTGACCAAAGTGAGGGTATAAAGCAATAAAGTGGAAGATGATGGGATCAGCTAATGAAACACTGTACTGAAAGGCCGTTGGACAGTGTAGAAGAATTCATATAATAAGTATAAAGATATTCAAGCTAATTAAAAAAGAAGATTATCAAATTTTGAAAAAGCAAAAAAGCAAGAAGGGAAGCATTATCATAGTACAGGATAGCACTGACTATGATTAACATTTGCATGGGCATATAGTGTCAATACTGAATACTTGGTTAATCAAAAGTGTAATGTACATTAAATTGTGAAAGAGAAAGCACAGCATTAGGAGAGTTAGACCTTCATTTGTCTATAATAAGTCAATGAGTTGAAAGACAGCGGTATTGTTTGTGTAGTGCTATACCGTCCAATGTAATAGCTGCTAGTTAGCCCTGGAAATGTGACTGGTCCCAGCTGAGATATGCTCTTAGTATGAGCTACACGTTGAATTTTGAAAACTTAGTACAAAAAGAGAAGGTAAAACATCTCATTAGGAAATTTTATTTTATTTTATTACTGTTTTTTAATTTATTTTTGTTACAGATGTTTCTCCTTTTTTTCCCTATTGACACCCTCCTCCCTGTCCCCCCCACCCCGTCCCCAGCTTTGTTGTCTGTGTCCATCGGTTATGCGTACATGCATGTAAGTTCTGTGATTTATTTCTTCTCTCCCCCCATGACCCCTCTTCTGAGGGTTGTCAGGCTATACCCTACTTTCATTAGGGAATTTTAATCGATTAACATGTTGCAAAGATGGTATTTTGAGTATGCTGATTTAAGTAAAAGATTAAAATTCATTTACACTTGTTTCTTTTACCTGTTCTGATGTAGCTACTGTGGAATTTAAAAGTGCATGCATGGCTTACATCTTATCCCCTTTGGACAGCACTTGGGAAAGGTGAGGTGTCAGTGCCAGAAGCAGCAGCTGAGACGGCGAGAAGCGGCTCTGGGGAAGGACAGCGACACTGTGGAGGGTAGAACACGAAATCACTGTGCTTCGTTTTAGCCTTTTAATATCACTTGACTTTTAAAATAAGTGCATATGAAGTTTCCCCTGTTAATCCACATAGATTTATCTGTTCTTTTAGAAACTGCATATTATACGATAATGAAGGTACCATAATTGCTATATTTAGTCCCTTATTTTTATGGATATTAAGTTGTTTTCAGATTTTTGTGTGTTTTTTTGCTATTTCAAATATCATTTTAAGGACTATGTCTGAACATAGATCTTTGCCATATTGTATCTGCAAAACGAATATCCAGAAGTGGGCTTCTGGGACACAGGCATGTGCATGTAGAGTTAGAGAGACCTACCGAATTTCTCTTCTGAGAAATTACGCCGTTTACATTCCAGCAACAATACCATCTTCTCCATATGTGGGTCAAAGTGAAAATAATCAAATTTATTTCAGCCATCACTCTTTTGTTATTTGTGATGTTGAACATCGTGTGTATGTTTTATTGGTCAGTGTCCTCTCTGCTTATGTCCTTTTCTCATTTTGTCTTGGGCTGCTGTCTCTTTCTAAATGATCCATAAGAGTGGATGGAAACTCTCTCAATGGATTCTGAGGGCTGTCGGAGCTGGGAAAGATGTTTGTTCCCCTGAAAGAAAACCCATCCAGAAGTGCTGGACGAAGATCAGGCGAGCATGTCCATGTCCGTGGCAGTTTGTATTTGACAAAAAAACTAAAAAACAAAAAAACAAAACAAAAAACAACCAGACACAACTATTTTAAATAAATAGAACCGCATATGTTCCAGGAACAAAAACAACCAACCAGCACTTCTAAACTCATGGCTAATCATTAGGGTAATAGAAAATTGTTTTGAGGAAGAAAGCAATTTTGTGGAAACAAACAGATTACTTTTAGTTTTTAGATCTGTGCTACCTCTTTCCTCGCCTCTTTGTCCTACGGACTTCGCTCTAAGTTTCCATAATTTGTCTTCAGCCCTAACCTTATACAAAGACCGTGTCACCCAGTCTGAGTATTTATACACGCATATCCCACTTTTATTAATAACAGCTGGGTAATGCTTCCCCTCCACATTGTTCTTTCCCTTCGTGCCCGGCACCGCCCTCAGGGGTGTGGCCGCCGTGAAGACAGGGTCCAGACACTTACACACTGATTGGGTAAAAATAGAAGGCTGCATGCAGGCCTTCACGGTCCTCATTCTGCCGGGGGAAGAGCTGTTTCTGGTACAGGCGCAGCTCTTAGACATCGCTGGTGAGGGAGAGCTGCGTGACCCTCCTCAGAACACCACGTGTCAAACCCTCCTGCAAGTCAGAGGGTTGCTTCACCAAGTTGAGATCATTTCCTCTTCTATCCTTTATGGATGTGGAAAGAGATGGGACCGCCTTTCATAACCTAATAATCTTGCAAGGGCTTCTTGTATCAAAACTTATTAGTGCTGGCATTGTACCAGAAACTTTTTCTTATGAAACACTAAAAATAGAATGATCCATTAGGGCAATAGCTTTTGTAAAGGTTTGCCAATCCAGGCACAAGTATTTTGGTGTGAAGTCTAGCAGGGCTCATTCAGACACATGGAGCAACCTTTATCTAACCTCTGAAGATAAACAAAAGGTCACTTGAGACTGATCGAGTACTACCATGGAATTAGAGCTTGATTTGTTGACTGTGCAGTTAACTCCAGCTTATCTGCGTACCACGCATTATCACTGATTTGCAGTAGGTACTCATAGCAATTTCCTGTTTCTCCTGCCCAACGCTTAGCGGATCAAGCCCGTAGCCAAGGAGGAATTGCCGTTCTCCTGTTCTGGTTTAGATCTCTAGTCTACGTTCTTGTGCTCTGCAGGTCAGGGTGAGTGTGACCAAGATCATGAAAGCAGAATCTATCCTCGTCCTCTTTTTTTGTACTCTGTCAAAGTTTTTTCTAGAAGTTTCGCCAACCACATGGCTAAGGAGGCTAGCCTCCCATCAAAGGAGTGTGTGGGGAGCCTGATGCTTGTCGCTTGTTACTGAAAAATGGCTTCTTTTCTCTCTCTACATAGAGAGCCTTGTCCTGCTCTGATCTCTTCCTCTGGTGATCTGACGCTGTTCTGTCCATTCCCCTTGGCTGGAAAAATTCTTCCTGCTTTATTTTTCTTTCTTCTTAAGAATGACTGCTGTCCTTCCTATTTACAGAACATGCATCATGGAGGGAATTTGAAGAACACCCAGGAGCACAAGGGAAATAATATTCATAATTCTGCTACACAGAAGTCAATACTCTTAATATTTTAGAATATGTATACATATATGTACAGGGTGGAGCAAAAGTAGGTTTACAGCTGTTCATATGGAAAATAATACGATAATAAATAATAATACAAGACTTAACTCTGGCGCTGGCCCATGTGGCTCGGTTGGTTGGGCATCATCCTATGTACCGACAGGTTGCCAATTTGATTCCCTGTCAGGGCCTCAATCCCCAGTGTGGGGCATGCAGGAGGCAGCGGACTGATGTTCCTCTCTCATGTCGATGTTTCTCCCTCTCTCTCTCTCTCCCCCTTCCTCTCTCTTTAAAAAAGAAAAAAAAAATCAATGAAAAAAAAAACAAAACTGTTTTACATACTTACAACTGTAAACCTATTTTTGCCACACCCTGGATATATGCATTTTAATTTATATTACCAAAGAGCCATTACACTGTGCTTTCTATGTTATAATATTTTAAAATTTGGCAATAGGTTATATTCATCTTCTCATACTATTCACATCAAAAATACATTTTATAACATTTTTATTAATAAATTTTATTAGCTCAATTAGGTGGTCATAGATCATTTCCATTTTATTTTACATATACTATTTCAATGAACATGATTGCACACACATCTTTGTACTCACTTGACATTTTCTTTAGAAAAAAATCCTAGAAGTGACTTTGTAGCACCAAAGGGCCTGCACATGTTAAGGTTTTTGATAAACATTGCCATTTGCCTTTCTTAAAGGTGGTACCAGTTTGCTCTCCTGACAGCGATGTAGCCAAGAGTCCATTTATCAAGTCTGTGGTCAACGGCAGCAACTTAACTTTTTCATCTATTTCAATTTGATAAGTATGAAATAGTATCTCAGTGTTTAATAACATGGCATTTCTTAGATTTTGAGTCTGAATATATTTACATGTGTTTCATAGTCAGATATATGTGTTTTCTTTTTTTAATCCTCACTTGAGGATGGTTTTTGTTGCTTTTAGAGAGAGAGAAAGTGGCGGGAGGAACATCAATGTGAGAAACATCAGTTGGTTGCCTCCCATACGTGCCCCGACTGGGGATCAAGCCCACAACCTAGGTATATGCCCTGACGGGGAATTGAATCTGAAAACGTTTGGTGTAGGGGAGGAGGCTCCAACCAACTGAGCGACCTGGCCGGGGCAAATATATGTGCATTTTTGTGATCTTCTTCTTTAGGTCCTTAGTCCTCTGTTTCATCCACTTTTTCATATTTCTTTGTGTTGGATACAGAAACTGTACCAATTCACAGAGTGGGTCTTAGCCGGGCGCCGGGCTGCCTGTCCCAGATCCCACTCTGTCTGTGTAACCCTGGGTAAGTTACGTAGCTTCTCTGTGCCTGGCTTTCTCACCTGCAAACCGAAGAATCATGCCTGCCTGAGGGTTGTTGGGAGGATTAAATAAGTTAACATATGAAAAGCACTTAATACACTGTCTGGCGGTACTAATTGCTAAATAAGTGTGAGTTGGGACAAATACTTAAGATACCCTATATAGTAAGGATATTGACGGTTCGCAAATGCTTTCCCTTATTTTTCTTAACTGTGTGTGTATTTGGCTTTGTACCTACAAAATAGTGTAATGCATATAGCATCCTTCCTTTTTTTATTCCAGGATTATATAAATATTCTCATATTTCCATCCAGGGTGTTGTTTGCTTTCTCATTTGTTTATTTCATTTAAAATTTAAAAATTATTTAACCTACATGGAATTAATTTTAGTAAATAGACGGAGGTAAGATACCAATTTATTGCTTTTTAAGATCCCAGTACTGCCCTGGCCGGTTTGGCTCAGTGGTTAGAGCATCGGCCTGTGGACCAGAGAGTCCCAGGTTCGGTTCTCGCTAAGGACACATACCTCGGTTGCAGTTTGTCCCTGGCCCTGGTTGGGGTCGTGTGGGTGGCAATTAGTCAATGTGTCTCTCTCACAGTGATATTTTCCTCTCTCTCTTTCTCCCTTTCTGCCTCCCACTCTATCTGAAGATGAATGCAAAAATATCCTCAGGTGAGGATAAAAAAAAAAAAAAAATCCCAATACCATTTATTGAATAATCTCTCATGTGCCTATTTATTTGAAGCACCACCTTTATGGTGAATCAGCATGTATGGTGACTACTTATGTACACTTATTTGTTTCTGGACTTTCGATTCCATTTAACTGAGCTAACGTAACAAAAACTGTTGGCTTGTTAAGAAAAAAAACTAGGTCCTCTATCTTTCCTTTTAAATTAATTCCTATAGGTTTTATGTTTTGTTGTGCTTTGAGAATAGAATAGCTTACCATTATATATAAAATTTGCATCATATATGGAGAAAAGTGTTTTTAAATATTTTGTAACTTGTTATCTTACCAAACTGTCCTATTTATACAAATAGATGTTGTTACTTGGTATTATGTTTACCAGTAATCATATCATTCGAATAACATCTTTGTAGCCTCTCCCGTAACACATACAGTCGTCCCTCGCCACTTAGCGCTTCGACGTTCGCGGCTTCACTCTTTCGTGGCTTTTTCAAATATATTCATTGAAAAGTTGATCGAGACAGTGAAAATGATACAGCGCGTGCTCGGCTGTCTGAGTCAATTATACGCCCTTGTATTACAATTCAAATTACAATTACTGTACATATGGACTGTAGGCCCGTGTATTCGAGCTCCCCAGGAATCCTTCAATGCCAGGAGCAACCGCTGGGGTGTGGAACGGATTAACCGCGATAAACAAGGAACGACTGTGTACTTATGTTTTTCTTGTCTCATTACTAATCAGACTTCTGGAATGTGAAGTGCTTGTGGTGTCCTCAGCATTCTCGTCTCACTTTTTTTTTTCTTTATCCTCCCGAGGACATTTTTTTGCATTTATCTTCAGATAGAGTGGGAGGAAGAGAGAGAGAGAGAGAAACATCAATGTGAGAGAGACATATCGAGTGGCTGCCACCCACACAACCCGAACCAGGGCCGGGGACAAACTGCAACCGAGGTACGTGCCCTTAGCGGGAACCGAACCCGGGACTCTCTGGTCTGTGGGCTGACGCTCTAACCGCTGAGCCAAACCGACCAGGGCATCGTCTCTCTTTTTACTAACAATTTTGGCTGTTGATTAGAGGCAACGATGCCATGTTTGAAGTTATAACTAAGAAAAGATTTTTCACTGAACAGTCACAGAGGCCTATCATCTGTGATAAAATCCTTCCATGTTCCTTGTGGTTATGGTCTTGCAAGGGTGAGACTGTCTATATGACTTAATCTGCATGTATCACGTGATTTAATTCTCCTGACAGCCCTATGAAATAGATTTTGTTGTCCCTATTGTCAGAAGAGGAAGCCAAAATTTTGAAGAATGTATGCGTTGATTCATCAATCCATGTCACCACAAGATAATAGTGACATTTGAGGTAATTCTACTCATTTCCCCCCAGTGTTTTACAAAGTGATGGGAATAGTGGGAGTTACAAATTTCTTTACTCTGTGAAATCCAGAAGGAATGTAAAGAAAATATAGTCTTAACTGAGTAGCTCCCACATTTAATGTTCATCAGCATCACCCGGGGTGCCTTTCAAAGTATGGACTCTTGGGCCCTGCTCTCAAATTCCAGTTCCAAGGGGCCAGGCTGGGACAGGGCCCAGGGAACTGTAGTTTTGAAAGAGGAGGACCACAAATCCCCCTCCCTCCCTTTTTTTTATTATCCTCACCCGAGGACATTTTTCCATTTTTTGTTCAGGTAGAGTGGGAGGGAGAGAGAGGAACAGAGAGAGAGAGAAACATCAATGCGAAAGGGACACATCAAGTGATTGCCACCCGCACAACCAACCAGGGCCGGGGACAAACTGCAACCGAGGTACATGCCCCCAGCGGGAACTGAACCCGGGTCTCTCCGGACCGCAGGCCGATGCTCTCACCGCTGAGCCAAACCGGCCAGGGCATGCAAGAGGAGGACCACAAATTCCCCTTTAAGAAACAACAGTTTAATGATGATGGATGGAGACATGACTTTGGTGATGAACACACAATACAGTGTACAGATGATGTGTTATAGAATTGAGCACCTGAAACCTGTGCGATTTTGTTAACCATTGTCACCCCAATAAATTCAATAGAAAGGAAAAAAGGAAACATTTTAACTACATAGGGATATTATGTCTATCAATTTTATTTCATAATTATTCAGAAATGTAGAAATCCTTTTCAGAGCTAATGTAATAAGGCACTTCTGCCAGCTGGCCTAAGGTTCGATGCTTCCACAGTATAGTTTTTCTGGGTCAGTCATCAAGCCTATGTAGTTTGCTCAAATCGAGGAAGAAGGAACTAGTGTTCTGGCTGCGTTGTGTGAAAAGTAAATATTTTATTGAATAAGATTTTGCGGACACCACTTACCAATGTTGAGGGAGTGACGTTTTCAAAATCTTTTGAGTAAAAGTAATTAAGAGATTTCTCCAACTTATTTGTTCGTTGTCTATTGCCACTATGACCAAGTTCTTATTGGGAATTCTCTCTTCTGTACATGGTGGAAGCCTATACATTTGGGAGCTTTTAAAGTAAATTAAGAAATTTTTCACCGTAGGATTATGTTACATGGATTCACCACTACATCTTCAGTTTCACCAGGAGAAATGCTTCGTATTTGCATCTAGGACACATTTACTTTAATGGCATTAAATAGATACAGACTGAGTACATGTGAATGATAACAACCACTTGATCTTAACTACTTAATCTTACCTGTGCTCTTTTGGACTATAATTTTCCTATTAAAGAATAGATCTTACATACATGTTAGGTCAGGGTTATCTTCTGCATACATGTCCCACATTTTGAAACATTAAATAAAAGCTCTGAGATTATGGGTGGGAACAGATTTTTTTTCTTTTTTTTTTTTTAATCCTCACCCGAGGACACTTTCCCATTTTTTGTTCAGGTAGAGTGGGAGGGAGAGAGAAGAACAGAGAGAGAGAGAGAGAGAGAAACATCGATGTGAAAGGAACACATCGAGTGGCTGCCACCCGCACGACTGACCAGGGCCGGGGACAAACTGCAACCGAGGTACGTGCCCTTAGCGGGAACCGAACCCGGGTCTCTCAGGACCGCAGGCCGTCGCTCTAACCGCTGAGCCAAACCGGCCAGGGCAAGGGAACAGATTTTATTATGGTTTTTAGAAAGCAGCCCCAAGGAGATGCTGATGGCAAAAGTTTTTTACCCTGGCGGGGCTGCATAAAATGTTTTTTTTTACTTCAAAGGACATCTTTTTAAAAAATCTGCAAACAAAATGCAGCTTAATTTGTAGGAGTTCATAAACAGCATATACTTGGTAGAAAAGGAGGCTGTAAAATCAACCCCTGGCAGAGTTCCTAGCTGTCAAGGGCTGGGACAGCTGGGACTGAGTTCTTTACGTGACCCTTGGATACTGATGCGTTGATCCCCGTACTCTGTCAGGTAGGTGTCTAGATGGTGCAGTTCTAGGATCCCAAATACTGCTTGGGTCTGGATTCACCACTAGAGATTGCTTTTCCTCATTAGATAGGCCTTGGTTCACAATTCCCTGGGGAGATGGTTCCATTTGTCTCTGATTTCTTAATTGACCAGAATGACTTCTGGCCTTACGAGACCACCAGGGTGAAAGGTAGGGGACGAGGAAGAGCTGAAGACAGGGAAGAGCCTAGAAAAAGTGTGAGAAAACCATGCTGGGGCCCAGCTGCTGTTGCCAGCCCGCCTGCTGGGAACTGCTGTCTCTGCTTGCTCCCTCCGACTCTGCACAGATGGTCACTTCGGAGAGATTATCTGAAGTCCTAGAAGAAATCCTTGCATGTTGATTAAGCTTCTGCTTCTTTCTTGGGCATGTGGCAGTTCTGATTTCCACCTGTCTCACTTGGAAACTTGAGAAATATCCTTTGTGAGGGTTGCACAGCACACAGGGCTGTTGAAGTGAAGAGATGGTGACCTAACACCAACAATTCTTCCTTCCTTTCCAGAACATAGTATTCCCCTTCACTTGCATGGTAACTAAAAACCCCATCTCTTAAAGAGTACCTTACCCTAAACTGGTTACTTGTTTTTTCCCCCTTAATTATCGTAATCAAAAAACATCCATGAATCACTTGAGTGGTTTGCTGTCATCAAAGCTGTCATCTCCCCATCTCCTTGGCCACTTCCTCAAACACTCTGAGGCCTCTGACACCTGAAATTCCTACACCTACCACCTTCTGGGGGAGCACTAGTGGCTACATAGCTGGTCCTTCTGATGATCTTTTTCTTGGAGACCTTTTCCGTTCCAACGATCTTCACTTTTCCATTTCAGCTTTCACAGCATGGGCCCCGCCTTGGCTTTGCCATCCCGCGGGCTGCCTCACCATGAGGCCTTGAAGACCAACACCGGGCCCTGATCACAGCTTCTGATCGCCCCGCCTCGTCACTGCCTTTTTCACGGCATCACCAAATCCTCCAGTTCCTTCCACTCCAAGTGAACCAGTCCTCGTTGGATTTCACCTTCCTGGACAACATAGACCTTATTGTTTATCCATTTACTGTGTATGCGCGTGCGTGCGCGCGCGTGTAGAGGAATGTATACTATATTTATTTTATTTCGGATCATCTGTCTTACTGATACGGAATTTACATGCTGTATGTTACATGCAGTAAAATGCACAACTAAGTCTTAGATGTATAGCCTAAAGAATTTTTACATATGTCACTATGTAACCACCACCCAGATCAAGATACAGAACATTTCCATTACCTCATAGAATTCTGTCCAGATACTTTCCAATTAGTAACCACTTTCTGAACATAACCACTATCATGACTTCGAATCAGCAGAGATCAGTTTTGCCCATTCTTGAGCTTCCTATAAATGGAAAAGTCACTGCTTCATAGGAATCGAAATTTAAATAAATTTTTACTGGTCACCACATGGTGGGAACTGGAGTTTTAAATGTGTTCCATTAGCACCTGCTCTCCCACTGGCCCCTCCCCCCCACATGGCTATTGTAATAAAGAGGAAATGATGTTCAACTTATGTCCAAGGTACCCAGCACAATACTACACTCCCTATGTATTCATTCATTCATTTAACAAATGACACTGAGCCTCATCTCCGTACAAGCTGAACAACAGACTCTATCCTCTAGGAGCATATAGATGACCAGAAGATAGTGCAGACAATTCAATACAGAAAAAGGAAGTCATCTTCTGTCTTTCTTCTCCGACTCCACTCTTACTCACAGAGGAATGCAACTGGGCCCAAGCAAGGACACAGAAGATGCTTTTGGGAGCCAAGTTCCTGTGTAGACAGGGCAAGCATGTTATATCTTGATTTGAGCAGAGAAGAAAACACAGTTTGCTATGATTTTGATTGTGCATATTCCTTTAAGCTTTCCAGTATAATAATGTAAAGAGATTATTGGTTTAATTTGTCCAGGACCTATGTTGTATGAAAGAGAAGATACAGTGTCAGGATGCAAAGGAGTCACCACATTTATTGTATCAGTGTAGTTTCCAGATGAGTTTTTATATGCTCTCGGAAATCCACCTTGGGTCCTCTTTTCCCCTCCCTCCACACGTTGTCCCTGGGGAATTTCATCATCTCCTGCTGTGGCTTCTGCCATCATGTCTATGGGTGTGGCTCCCATATGTGGTTACTGCAATCCAACCTTGGACTGAGCTCTTGACCGGTCCACCGCCTGGATATCTCCATGTGCATGTCTCACAAGCAGCTGCAAGCCAGTAGTCCCAAAATGGACTCAGACCCTCCTCTTCTTCATATGTGCTCACTCTCCTGTAGCCTGTGTGTTGATGATGTGAGTTTCCCCCTGCCCTTACCTGTGAGTTCTGCCTCATCAAACTCTCCTTGATCTGTCCCTTCCTCTGTGTGTGCACTTCACTGCCCTAGCTCGGGGTCCACCATCTCCAGCCAGGTCTGCATTAAAGCCTCCCTGTTCTTTTCCCTTCACCTGTTCCTCTCCCACTGCCAGGGGGGTGTTCCGACACACCATCTGATCATACCACTTTCTGATTCAAAATGCTTCCGTGACTTCACATTTCAACCTCTCCATCTGACTTGCAAGCCTTTCATGATCTGGCCCCTAACTACTTGTTCAGACTTGTCACCTTCCCACTTTCCCTGTGAACTTGGAGCTTCAGTAATGCTGAACTATCAGCCATCCTATAGTATTCTTTGCTGTATGCTATGCTTTTGTGCTGCTGTTCACTTTTCCTGAAGTGCCCTGTTCCTATTGTCCACCTGGGAAGAGAAGGGCAATTCTACCCCCTTTGTGAAGTCTTCCCCAATTCCCTCTCTTGTAAGCATAGGATCCCAAGTTCTACAGACACAAGGAGATGAATTCTGCAAACTACTTGTGTGAGTTCGAAAGCAGCTCCGTGGAGGCAAGCATCTTTCTGCGGAAGAATGAGGACAGGAAAGATGAAAAACACACACCAAGCAATAAACAGGTAGGTATTCTTAGGGAAATGCTTGTTTGGGTTGTGAACCTTAGACTAAGGGCCTTTTAAGTGAGTGGGAGAAAGACTCTAGGAAATTTCCTTCTCTTTCTGATTAATGAGTGGAGCCTGGACAACGGGGGAGGCTGGGACTCGGTGACCTGGAGCAGGAGTAGGGTGAGGAAGGCTGCTCAGAGTGCAGGGAAGGGATTTTCAGGTCCTGGGTGTGTCTTTGGAAGAGGCTCCTAGGCGTGAGTAGAACGTTGCTAGGGAGGCGTTCGGAGCAGGTCTGCCTAAGCAGTGGCAGGGCGTGCAGGAGTGAGAGAAACAGTGGGCGGTGACATCAGCCAGGCACAGGGACTAAGAGGCGAGGTCCAGATTGCTTGGCTCTAGTATCTTTCAAGTGTGTTCACATTCCTCCCTTGGTGATCACGTCGAATTCATCTATCAGTACTGTCCTTTCCTTGGGGCTGCTGAGGACTGAAATTAAGTCAGGGGAAGCTTGCTCTGCCCACTTCCCACACATACACATATACATACACATACACATACACATACACATACACATACACATACACATACACATGGCCACTCGCTCTTTCACAAACTCATAGTATTTCAACTGAGAAGGACTGTGAGATCACAATATTTGAAACCATTTTGGGAGAGGTCATTTGATGTCATCTCTAAGGACATTGTTCTCTTCCAAAGTGGAGGCAGGTCAGTGTGGAAGTACACATACATGTTCATGCCTATGTGTGTTCAGCTTGTACAAAGCACAAAGTTTGCAAACTTTCTGATGGCATTATTAACTTCCTAAAACAGAAGAAGTAATTGAGCATCAGAGAGGTTAAGTGGCGTGTCTTTGATCAGAGGGAAACCATTTGGACAAGTGACTTACACTTTCTGAGCCTCAGTTTTCTCGCCTCTATGATGGGGATGTACTGGATATTGCAGTTGTTACCCCGATTCTATTCAGTTCCTGTTCCACTGTGTAGCAATTGTCTTAAAAAAAAAAAAGAGAGTAAGAGTAGTCCTCAACCTTGGGTAGTTGTTCCCCAGAGGAAAATGTGCGGGGACATTCTTGATTGTTACAATGACTGGAGGGGACACTCTTGACTTCTGGTATAGTAGGTACACTCCTGACCATAGGCTGAGCCCTGGTGGGGCCACATCAGTCAGGATAAGCCTTCGTTTGCCACAGAGAGTAGTGAATGTTCTTTAGACCTGGAACAGAGTGCCTTCCAAGATGTAATACTGTAAAGGAGCCGTAACAGCGATAAAGAAACATGAGCAGTGATATCACTGGTGGTGGAAGACATCTGGCCCTTAGTCATGTCCTGCCTTGTATTGTCCCCTACTGTTTCTGGTGGGTTCATCCACTTCCACTAGAGCACAGACCACATCTTTAATTTTTTCATTCCATCAAATCCAATGCTTTGTGCATAAAGTATTCTCAGTCAATTATTGCTGAGTTCAATTGAATAGATTTGAGGGTTAAGATCTAGCCTAGAAGTGTGGGCTTAGGAGAGAGTTTCTAGTTAATATAGGCACTGCTGGACCGAGATCATCCAAGGTATGGTTGGACTGAACCAGTAATTTCTTAGAATTCCAGGGTAAGCAGGATTCTTAAAAGTGGTGTCTTCCCACCTGCGCAGCAGTTCTGGGTACCATCTTTTTAAAGAGTCAGTGACAAGGGACAGTAAATCTCTGCATTTCCCCCAGAGCTGTGCAGAGCTGTGGTGGGGGACACTGAGGCATGTTGGGTTGTCACATGAATAGGGGGCACCCATGGCACTTAGTGGGCAAGGGCCATGCATTCTAAATGATCTCAAAGCACAATGAAGAATTGTCCTGCTCTAAATGCCAAGGGTTGTCCCTTTGACAAACACTGTAAAACTGGAGCTCATTCCAGATGATGGTCACCAATGGCTAATTTTCATATGAGGCATATTTCAATTCAATATATAGAAATACTTTCTTTTTTTCTTCTTATACCCTTATATCTGCTTCCCCACTCCCCATAAATAGTAACACTATGGTGAAGCTAAAATTGGGCAAACCCTATTCAAAGGCTAGAGCTTCCAGTCAGTTTTTTAACTCCTATTTGAAAAAATTTTTTTTCCTTTATTGATTTTAGAGAGAGGGGAAGTGAGAGGGAGAGAGAGATAGAAACATTGATGAGAGAGAACATCGATTGGCTGCCTCCTGCATGCCCCCCGTTGGGGATTTAGCCCACAACCCCGGCATATGTCCTGACTGGGAATTGAACCGGTGACCTCCTGGTGCATGGGTCGATGCTCAACCACTGTGCCACACTGGCCAGACTTAACTACTATGTAATAAGAGCAGATAACAAAGAAATACCACAACTCAGAGAACAGCCTCAGAAGAAAGTTAGAGACCAAAATAGTCAAACAAACAACTGGAGAAAGAAAACTCAGAGGATGAAAAAGATTTTATGCAAAGAGAATAAACTTTCAAAGAAAAAAAACTATTATTAATATTTTTAGAGAAATAAAATAATTTAACCATAATATGAAAATAAGATGATAAAAATGCAACTAATAGAACAGAAAAAGCTTCTAGAAATTAATAAAATGACATAAAAAGTGAATATTTAAACAGAAGGGTTAGAAGATAATGTTGAGCAAATACCCCAGAAATTAGAATAGAAAGAAATGAGGTAAAAAGCAGGGAATAAAAAATAAAGATCAAATAATTAGAGGATCAATTCAGGAACCACAGTTTTTGAATATATGTGTCCAAAAGAGAGAATAGAACAAACCATAGGGGGAAAGCATGAACAAAGTAATTCAAGCACATTTCCCAGAACTGGGAGACATGAGTTTTTGTCTTTTTCTTAATTAAAATTGCCTATTGAGTGCCCTGTGCAATACAAGAATAAATCGACAGCCAAAGCACAGCCTTGTGAGATTCCAGGACACCGAAGAGAAGAAGACAGTTTGGAGATAATGTTACTCTCTTAAAACAAGAATGGAAAACTATCAATAGTAACATTCAGGTTAAAAAAAATAGGTATTAGAAATTAATAAACAAGATAGTGATAATTAAAAACTCAAAAGAAGTACCAGAAAATAAAGTCGAGAAATGCTCCTAAAAAGGAGAGTAAAATGCAGAGGGAAAGGAGAAAAAGAATAAATAAAGATATTAGGGAAACTGATCCAGGAGTACTAATACAGAAGGAGCAGAAGTATCAGAAACAGGGGAGACAAGAGGCCCCGCTGGTGTGGCTAAGTGGTTGAGCGTTGACCTATAGACCAAGAGGTGGCCCAGTCGATTACCCAGTCAGGGCACATACCCAGGCTGTGGGCTCAATCCCCATTGGGAGTATGCAGGAGGCAGCCAATAGATGTGTCTCTCTCACTGATGTTTCTCTCCCTCCCTTCCTCTCTCGCTAAAAATCAATAAAAACATATTAAAAACAAACAAAAAACAAGAAGAGGAAATCATCAATAAAATTATTCAAACAAATTTCTCACAAGTGAAAGGTATGTGAGTCTCTGGATTCCTGAAAGGACTGTGGGGGGCCCAGCATAGTGGGTGAAAACAGGCCCATGCCCAGGAACATTACTGTGAAATTTCAGAAAACTGAGGACAAAGCGAAGATGCTCTTTGCCTTGATTACAAAGGATGTTCTCCATAAAAACAAAAGAGTAAACCAAGAAAGAGGAAGAGATGAGAAATCCAATGCGGGAGAAAAACAGGGAATTCCAGGGTTCACAGTGAAGGGAAGTCCCAGGACAACAGCATGGGGGCACCCAGACCACACAGGGGCTGGGGGTGGGGGTGCGGGCTCCAGTCAAGAGAAAGAGATTGATCACCTACTGTCAGTAGATCTATGTCTATTAGACTATCTACTAGAAGGTAGGCACAAAGACAATTCAGCAAATGGAGGAGAATGACAACAATTGATTTCAGGAAAATCAAGAAGAAAGAAAACAACTATAGTCCACAATGCTCAACTGTGAATTGTCTTTGCCTAATTATGCAAGCACAGAAGCTTGACTTAATCAAAGGGGTATTATCTTGGGAGCATGGAGCACAGGAACAGAGGAGAAGGTATGAGAGAGTTGGGTGCTCATCTACCATCATAGGTGATAGAAAATGCCCAAAAGTCACAATTCAAAACAGTATAACCTAGACATGTTATTAGAAAGTGCCAAGATGTACACAGCAGGTCCTTGAGTAATGTCCTTTCACTCAAGGTCATTTTGTTATAATGTTCATAAGATGCCCTAGGAACTTAATTCTTGTTTATATCAATTACCTTATGATGACAATGATTTTGCTTTATTACATCATTTCACTTAGTTGCAGAACCTATTGATGACATTCAGTGAGGACTTGCTGTACTCTAGAAAAAATGGCCAAATAATCAACATCGGTGGCCTCTGGGAAGAGACACTGAGGAGTGTGAGGAGTGAAACAGAGAGACACCATGTTTTGTTAAAAATGTTTTAATATCATTTAACTTTCTAAATGATATTCATATATACCTTTGAAAAAATAATTGACTTATAACAAAATATGTTGTATTTTTTCAAAATAAAGAAATAAGACAAATGTAAAGAATTTTGGTTCTTAATTAACTCAATGAATCAACATGATGGAGGACTACTGACTCCTCTAGGTCAGGGGCTGGCCTTACTCTCCTCGTTCCCAGCATCTAGCACAGAGTAGGGACTCAAGAATTAGGTGTTGTTTGATTGGCTTCTCTATTAATGGGTGTTTTGGGCTATATTCATAGAATGATTCTAGGGGAAAAGTTACTAGCTAGCACTCATTGAGCATTTACTCTATGTCAGTCTCTGTTCGGAGCACTGGGTATATATCACATTGTTTTGTATTTACAACTTTGTGAGGAAGATGCTAACATGGTTCCTATTTTATAGACAAGGAAACTGAAGAACAGAGGAAGTTATGTAACTCATTTCAAGCCACATAGCTGGGAAGTGTCAAAGCTGGATCTGAACCCAGACTGCTGACTCTGAAGTCTCCACTCTTAATTGCTAAGCTTTATAAAGAAGGACAAAACATCCCTTAGTCAGGCCGCATTGCAATATTCTGTTCTGTTCTGATCATGCGCACACTCTTTAGAAGTAGAATGCAATCGGAGGAAGTTGAACAGGATGTGAGAAGACCAATAATCCAGTGGATGTGGGAAATAGGGATAGTTTGTACATGATGACAGTCTAATCATGTTTCAAGGGGGTTGATAATGAGAGAGATTGGATTTGTCCTTTGTGTCCCAAGTAGTAAAACTTGAACCAATGGTAGATATTATCTGAAGCTATATTTCAGTTTAAGGAAGAACTTTTCCACAATTCAATAGAAAATCAACTGCTTTGAAAAATTGATGGTCCCATTACTGAAAAGCATTAGCTGGTCTAACTCCAGGCTTGGAAGAAATCTAAAGAAATTACGTTCGATCAACCTCAGGATGCTTGGATCACCTATCCAACACCCTCTTAAAAGGTATTCTCAAACATTGCAGAGCTAAAGAACATACCAGAGGCAGAGCACTCTTTTAATTTATTTTTTAAATCAAAGTATCACAAGCACACAGTCTAAGGAGTTGAATAATTCACTAAGGCTAGTTAAGAAAAATAGAAGTTCCTCAGGGGAGACCCTCTTTAAAAAATTTTTAGGTGATTTTTTTTTATCCTCACCGCAGGACATTTTTCCATTTTTTGTTCAGACAGAGTGGCAGGGAGAGAGAGGGAAAGAAACATCAATGTGAAAGGGACACATCGAGTGGTTGCCACCCACATGACCAACCAGGGCCGGGGACAAACTGCAACTGAGGTACACGCCCTTAGCAGGAACCGAACCCGGGTGTCTCTAGACCGCAGGCCGATGCTCTAACCACTGAGCAACCAGCCAGGGCTAGGTGATTCTTTTAGAAAATTTTACCTCTCCATCTTTAGATAACCTCCTTACATGGCTATTTCTTGATTTTTCAGTATTAGGCATTCTCCATTAACGTCCCACAATGTAGATGGTTTTGTTCTTTCATTCCCGCCACAACGTACGCACATACCCTTTCCATCTCCTTATTATTCCAGTGTAGTTTGTGTAGTGAGCTTCGTTAGATCAGTATGTAGTATTTACATTAATATAACTGAACACTATTTATAGTTGAGTCAGACCATAAACCATGATTAATTTTTTTTTTCCTTCACATCTTTGTTTCGTCTGGAGTGAATAAAAAATCTTGCTTTTTGCCTTTGCTTATTTTTTATGTACTTACCAATAATCAAACCTTCAATTTTCTGGCAAGTATTTGAATTTCCTCTCAAGACATTCATACACCTCAGGTATTCCAGCCATCTTACCATCATAAAGAAGCCTCCCTCAGAGCCTCCTGGCTTATTCTAATCCTGGGGCCTGGCTACCCTCCGGGCCTGGTGCTAGAGGGTCATCTGGGAACTGCCTTGACGATGACGTGACGATGCCCTTTACCTCTCTCCTGTTTCCTGTATCTCCTGTCTCTCTTATTTGGTTTTATCCATTGCTTTAGAGGTGCTCACCAACTCTTTAAACTGTGTGCATGTGTAACTTTGATTTTAAAAACCATGAAAAACAGTGCACTGCCTCTGGTGTGACCTTTAGCTCTGCAATGTTTGCGAATACCTTTTAAGAGGGTGATAGAAAAGTGATCAAAGCATCCTGAGGTTGATTGGATGCAATTCTTTTAGATTTTCTTCCAAGCCTGAAATTTTGACCAGATAATGATTTTCAGTAATGGGACCATCTATTTTTTTTTAGACGTTTTTATTGATTTTTTTGGAGAGAGCAGAGAAGAAAGAGAGAGAGAAACATTGATGTCAGAGAGAAACATCAATCATCTGCCTCCTGCAAGCCCCCCACTAGAGATCGAGCCCACAACCCAGGCATGTGCCCTGACTGGGAATCAAACCAGGACCTCTCAGTTCATGGGATGATGTTCAATCCACTGAGCCACACTGGCCGGGCGGGACCATCTATTTTTCAAAGCAGCTGATTTCCCATTGATTGTGGAAAACTTCTTCCTTAAACTGAAATATAGCTTCGGATAATATCTACCATTGGTTCTAGTTTTACTGCTTGTGACACAAAGAACAAGTCCAATCCCTCTCATTATCGGCCCCCTTGAATCACGATTAGGCTGTCATCATTGATAAACTATCCCTATTTCCCACACCCACTAGGTGTTTGGTCTTCTCACATCCTGTTCAACTTCCTCCAATTCCATTCCACTTCTAAAGAGTGTGTGCATGATCAGAACAGAATATTATAACTGTGGCCTAAGAGACACTTTATCCCTCACTATAAAGCTTATCAATTTGAGACAGCAGGGAAGTACCTGCACAGTATTATGCTAAGCAAAATAAGCCAGGCAGAGAAAGACAAGTATCACATGATCTTACTTATATGTGGAATCTAACAAATAAAATAGATCCAATGACATGGAAGTATAGAACAGACTGATGAATCTCAGAGGAAAGGGGGGAGTGGGAAGAGATTAACCAAATAATATATATGCATATATGCGTAACTCATGGACACAAACAATAAGGTAGCGAAGGCCTGCGGTGGAGGGGTAGCAGGAGTTGGGTGGAGGGGGTCAATGGGGGAAGGAACGGGGGAAGTAATACTTTCAACAATAAAGATAAATAATAATAATTTTAAAATGTAGAGACTTTAGAGCCAGCCAGTCTGGGTTCAGATCCAGCTTTGACACTTCCCAGCTGTGTGACTTGAAATAAGTTATATAACCTCTGTTCTTCAGTTTTCTTGTCTGTAAAATAGGGACAATGCCAGTGTCTTCCTCACAGAGTTGTGAATATTAAACAGTGTGATATATACCTAGCGCTCAGAACAGACTGACATATAGTAGGTGCTCAATGAGTGTTAGCTAGTAACTTTTCCCCTAGACTCATTCTATGAATATACCCAAGACACCCATTAATAGAGAATCCAATCAAACACAATTATTTCTGGAGTCCCTACTCTGTGCTAGATGCTGGGAACGAGGAGAGTAAGGCCAGCCCCTGACCTAGAGGAGTCAGTAGTCCTCCATCATGTTGATTCATTGAGTTAATTAAGAACCAAAATTCTTTACATTTGTCTTATTTCTTTATTTTGAAAAAATACAACATATTTTGTTATAAGTCAATTATTTTTTCAAAGGTATATATGAATATCATTTAGAAAGTTAAATGATATTAAAACATTTTTAACAAAACATGGTGTCTCTCTGTTTCACTCCTCACACTCCTCAGTGTCTCTTCCCAGAGGCCACCGATGTTGATTATTTGGCCATTTTTTCTAGAGTACAGCAAGTCCTCACTGAATGTCATCAATAGGTTCTGCAACTAAGTGAAATGATGTAATAAAGCAAAATCATTGTCATCATAAGGTAATTGATATAAACAAGAATTAAGTTCCTAGGGCATCTTATGAACATTATAACAAAATGACCTTGAGTGAAAGGACATTACTCAAGGACCTGCTGTGTACATCTTGGCACTTTCTAATAACATGTCTAGGTTATACTGTTTTGAATTGTGACTTTTGGGCATTTTCTATCACCTATGATGGTAGATGAGCACCCAACTCTCTCATACCTTCTCCTCTGTTCCTGTGCTCCATGCTCCCAAGATAATACCCCTTTGATTAAGTCAAGCTTCTGTGCTTGCATAATTAGGCAAAGACAATTCACAGTTGAGCATTGTGGACTATAGTTGTTTTCTTTCTTCTTGATTTTCCTGAAATCAATTGTTGTCATTCTCCTCCATTTGCTGAATTGTCTTTGTGCCTACCTTCTAGTAGATACTCTAATAGACATAGATCTACTGACAGTAGGTGATCAATCTCTTTCTCTTGACTGGAGCCCGCACCCCCACCCCCAGCCCCTGTGTGGTCTGGGTGCCCCCATGCTGTTGTCCTGGGACTTCCCTTCACTGTGAACCCTGGAATTCCCTGTTTTTCTCCCGCATTGGATTTCTCATCTCTTCCTCTTTCTTGGTTTACTCTTTTGTTTTTATGGAGAACATCCTTTGTAATCAAGGCAAAGAGCATCTTCGCTTTGTCCTCAGTTTTCTGAAATTTCACAGTAATGTTCCTGGGCATGGGCCTGTTTTCACCCACTATGCTGGGCCCCCCACAGTCCTTTCAGAAATCCAGAGACTCACATAACTTTCACTTGTGAGAAATTTGTTTGAATAATTTTATTGATGATTTCCTCTTCTTCTGCCCCTCCCCCCTTCCTGAACCTCTTGCTCATCTTATATTGGAACTCCTGGATTGGTTTCTATAAGATCCTCAATTTTTTTTTCCTCTGTCCCTTCTGCATTTACTCTCCTTTTAAAGAGAATACCTCACCTTTATTTTCTAATCCTCTTTTTGAGCTTTACATTATTACTATCACGTTTGTTAGTTTCTAATTCTCATTTTGGTAACTGAATGTTCCTTGTTATGGTTTCCTATTCTTGTTTTAAGTGTACAACATTGTCTCATTTGTTTGAGAGTTTTAATGACATTAATTTTATTCCTAAATATTTTGTAACTTCCAAGTTATCTACTTGTTTTGTTTTCTAGTTTTCTGTTTGTTCTAGGCTTTCCTTAGAAATCTGGCCATCCTTGGATGTCTGCTCAGGATCACAGAACTATCAAGCTGACTGAAAGCTCTGAGTTTATAGCTGGGGCTTGTTGACTATGAGTTTTGGTCTATTGATCTGGAAGCACTGTTTCTTTAAGGAAACTTTGGACTCAGTTTTTATTTTGTCTTTTCTCTTGGCTGGTCACAATGTCTGGAAGGACACTTTGATCTCCCAGTGTGGTAGTTAATTGGGCAAGTTCAGCCAGGGAAGGAGGGCTGGGAGTCTGAGCATGTAATGGTCACTAAATGCCCTAGTTTGTGCTACTGTTCCCAAACCAACGACTGGGCCAGGTGATCCCCAGTCTGAAAAGAGTCCTTGGAAGAACAAACCTGGTGTTTTTATGGGGGAGGGAGGGAGGGAGAGCAGCATGCCGACCTGGTGGTGAAGAGCAGGGAGGGGCCTGAAGACCTGAACTGCTTCTCAAACAGCCTTTTCACTCAGCCCTTCTTAGGTTTGTTTGCTTCACTTTAGCCCTCATATGGAACTGCCACTTCCTGGGGCTTTGGAGCACTCTGCACTGAAAGCTGCACTGGTTTTAACCTTTTATTTATTTTTTGCTTATAACTCAACACTCTGCGATGTACCAAGTTGCCTCAGCAATCTCTCTCTGCTTTCCTTTTCTCTTTCTTTCTTTCTTTCTTTCTTTCTTTCTTTCTTTCTTTCTTTCTTTCTTTCTTTCTTTCTTTCTTTCTCTTTCTTTCTCTCTCTCTCTCTCTCTCTTTCTTTCTTTCTTTCTTTTTGTTGTTGATCCTCACCCAAGGATATTTTTTTTCCATATATTTTAGAGAGCGTGGGAGGGAGAGAGGGAAAGAGAGGGAAGGAAGAGGAGGAGGAAGAGGAGGAGGAGGAGGAGGAGGAGGAGAAGAAGAAGAAGAAGAAGAGGAAGAAGAAGAAGAAGAAGAAGAAGAAGAAGAAGAAGAAGAAGAAGAAGAAGAAGAAGAAGAAGAAACGTTGATATGAGAGAGATACAACAATTGCTTGCCTCCCATATGTCCCTTGTCCGGGGCCAGGGAACAAACCCGCAACCTAGGTATGTGCCCTTGACCAGGAATCGAATTTGTGACCTTTTGGTGCACCAGCCGACACTCTAAGCACTGAGCATCACCAGCCAGCGCTCTCTCTGCTATACTGTATTTTCTCTTTCTGGATATTGGAACTTCTGGATTGATTCTCTCTCTCTCCCTCTTTCGATTTGAGAGACACATCAATTTGTTGTTTTACTTACTCACGCATTCATTGGTTGATTCTTATATGTGCCCAGACCAGGGATCTAACCCACAACCTTGGTGCATCAAGACAAGATTTCACCAACTAAGCTACCCAGCCAGGGTCCTTTCTTTCTATTTTTAATCTCTTCTCTTTTTTCTATTCTTTCTGGGAGATTTACTCAGCTTTATTATTTAGCCCTTTATTGCGTTTTTCATCTGTGCTATGATTTTTAGAATTCCGAAGAGCTCTCTTTTTCTCTTTTCTTTTTTTTTTATTTTTATTTTTTAATTTTTTTTTAAATATGAATTTGTATTTATTTTTTTGTTACAGATATTTTACCTTTTTACCCCATTGGCACCCCCCACCCCACCCCACCTCTGCCCCGTCCCCAGCTTAGTTGTCCATGTCCATTGGTCATGCATACATGCATATAAGTTCTGTGGTTTATCTCTTCCCACCCCCCCAGCCCCCCAGCCCCTCTTCTGAGGGATGTCAGTCTGTGCCCTACTTCCATGTGTCTGGGTCTACTGTATTCCTCAGACTGTTATGTTCATTATATTCCATATATAAGTGAGATCATGTGGTATTTGTCTTTTTCTGCTTGGCTTCTTTCACTTAGGATAATACTTTCCAGGTCCCTCCATGTCGTCTCAAAGGATAAGAGATCTTTCTTTCTTACCGCTGCATAGTACTCCATTGTGTATATGTACCACAGCTTTTTGATCCATTCGTCTACTGGTGGACACTTGGGCTGTTTCCAGATCTTAGCTATTGTAAATAGTGCTGCTATGAACATGGGGTACATATATTCTTCCTGATTGGTGTTTCAGGCTTCTTAGGGTATATTCCCAGCAGTGGGATCACTGGGTCAAATGGAAGTTCAATTTTTAATTTTTTGAGGTAGCACCATATTGTTTTCCATAGCGGCTGCACCAGTCTGCATTCCCACCAGCAGTGTATTAGAGTTCCCTTTTCTCCACACCCTCGCCAACACTTGTTGTTTGATGATTTGTTGATGGCGGCCATTCTGACAGGCGTGAGATGATACCTCATTGTTGTTTTAATTTGCATCTCTCTGATGATTAGTGATGTTGAGCATTTCTTCATATGTCTTTTGGCCATTTGTATGTCCTGTTTGGAGAGGTGTCTATTCAGCTCCTCTGCCCATTTTTTAATTGGGTTCTTTGCGAAGAGCTCTCTTTTTAAAACTAGTGTCTTGTTATGTGACTATGCTATCTTATCTCTCTGAGGAAATTAGTATCAGCCTAAAACATTTTCTCTACCCTTTATTTTTTAATTTCTCCTGAACTTCTTCTTTCTGTTAGTCTGTTGTGGTCTAGGCTTTTCTTAAATGTCTTGGTAATTTATTTTAAAATTTTTATTTTTCTTTATTGATTTTAGAGAGGAAGGAAGAGGGAGAGAGAGATAGAAACATTGATGAGAGAGAACATCTGTTGGTCGGCTCCTGCATGCCCCCCACTGGGGATCAGGTCCACAACCTGGGCATGTGCCCTGACGGGGAATCGGACCAGCAACCTCTTGGTGGATGGGTTGATGCTCAACCACTGTGCCACACCCACCAGGCTTGTAACTTATTTTTAAGGGTGAGGCACTGAAATGCTGATTGGATGTTGTATGTGGGTGGGGCTTATTAGCTGTGGGCTTTTCTGAAGAGAGATCTTACAGGCCTCTCGATTTTTCCATTGGAAGACCTTTAAATGTTGGTATATGCAGGTGGTTGGGGCAGGCCTCTCTTTGGGTATTCATTTTCCCAAGACAGGACTTCTCCAATCTCTTGCCTGAAGGACATAAACCTGCCTTGAAGTGTTTTTATAGCTGAGCCTGGAAAAGGTTGGCAAAAGTGTGATGTTTCTATGTGTGCACGCATGTACGTGTACCCATGTACCTGCACACATGTCTGATCATCCAGGGTGAGCCTTCACTTAATCTCCCTGTTCTCTGTTGGTATTTCATTCTGCCACACCTGGGCTGAAGTCTCACAGGCAGACTCACTCCCTTGGCAGCTGAGGGTATTTTTTTTAACAACTTTTTTGTTTGTTTGTAGTACCATTTTAATGGGGCATACACAGAAATCTTTAATTATTTAAGTGGAACTAGAAGTTCCACCTTTATATTTATTCTCATCCACTCTGGCCGGTCTTGTCTTCTCCCTGAACCTGAGATTGTTTACATGGAACTTCACTCCCCTGAGTCTTGTTGAATCTGAGAAGGCATATTGGGATTTTGATTCTGCTCTTTACTATAAGAGGGAAAGTACTTAGATGTTGGGCTAGTCTCCTCAGGATTCTGGAATAGGGGTCAGTATGCTAATTCCTGCAGGATAACTATGGGGAAGAGAAAGGAGACTCATGTAAGAAACGGCAGACATGCTACGTGTGCGCGCCACAGCGGGCGGACGTGGTGGGGCCCGAACTGATGTGTACGCTGAACTCACAGAGCATGGGCTCATCTTCAGCGGGGGGCCCCTGGGACCTCTGGGAAGCTGTGTGCGTGCCCTACTTTTATGCTTCCCTCTCACTTCTCTTGCAGATTGCCAGTTGCCCCTTCGTCCTGGTGCAGCGTTTCTTAAGAAAGCCTGGGTTCTTGCACGCAGCTGATGCGCTAACAAGAGGTCATAACCTAATTAAGACAGAGTGGACAATAGTAAAGCTGACAATTCACACTGGGCAAAAGCCATTGCTATTATGTTGGAATGGGAGTAGAATTTTATTAAATGAGCAAGAAAGCTTAAAAACTGACAAACAAAGAGCTTAAAGAACAAATGGTTTCCAAGCTCCATTTGGATATTTGAGAACTTAATGAATGACTACATTGAAAGTCTTTCTTACCTACTCAGCAAGCAAGAGATAACCATAAAACAGAACTTTGTTAGCCTACTTAGAGTTACATCATGATTTTGAAAGTAATAAAACTGCTTTAAAAAACTGTCCTATAAATAACATTAGAGCGTAAAGGAGATTTTCACTAATTCAGACTGGCCATCCTTCTCTTGGTTCAAAGTGATCCATATTAGCAAGCGGCTTCTCAGGTTTTGTTTTGAATAACCAATGGACATGTTCATGGAGCACGAAGGCTGTATTTCCCGCTCTCATCCAGAGCCCAGGAAGCTGGTTCAACGTCAGGGCTGAGCTGGGGTACGTGGGGTGAGGTGGTATGAAAGGACTCTGGTCACAGTTGGCACCCAGTCCTCGGCCCTCTGTCCCCACGTCCTTCGTGTGTCCACCAGCTTTCAGCTCCAGGGCAGGGGGTAAAGGAAGGTCGACTTGCCATGGCCTTGACTGTATTAAAAACCGTCCACTAAGAGAACAGTTTTCAGTTGGGAGTAGAATACTTGTGACCTTGAAGTTGTGTAGGTGGGACGTGGAGTTTTGACAGCAGTTTCCTAGAAGGCCGTGTACTTTCACACCATGGCTCTCTGCAAGCACACTAGGCATTATTATTAACTTGGTACATTTTCAATGGGTTTTTGAGTGCGGCAGTAACATTTATAGAGTTCATTTTCAGGGTTGTCATTAATCTGTGTTGTGGTTTAGACTTAAGATAGTCATAAAACCCTCAATTGTTATATTGCAAAATTCATCTCTGACATCACCATTTTGAATATACTTTCTAGACACAGGAATACAATTTACTCCCAATAATAACGGTATTGCAATTATTACCTTTGCCTTTGTTTTTAATGTTTTTATTGAATTTATCGGGGTGACATTTGTTAATAAAATTACATAGGTTTCAGGTGTACAGTTTTATAATACATCATCTATATATTACATTGTGTGCTCATCAACCCAAGTAGTCTCCTTCTGTCATCGTTTATCCTCACTTTACCCTCTTCTACCTCCTCCACCTCCTAGAACCTTCACTTTTTAAGGAAAAGGTAAGAAGCACATCAGAATGCCTGTTAATATATAATTTCCTTCTCAGAAGAAGTGAACATTTAATTCTAATCACGGTGAGATGAAGTTCCTTTATGAAAGTATTGGTGTGAAATATGATGCAAGAAAATCAAGCCCCAAACTGAGCAGAAGGAGCTGGGGTCCAGGGCAGGCTCAGGGGACCCGGAGCTCAGCTCTCGGAGGTTCCCTAGGTGTGGACATACGTGGACTGAGGAGGAGGAAGTGAAGCAGTGAGGGTCCAATAGTAGATGACATGCTGTGCTTTTTATTTATTTATTTACTTATTTATTATCCTCACCAGAGGACATTTTTGCATTTATCTTCAGACAGAGCAGGAGGGAGAAAGGGAGGAAGAGAGAGAGAGAAACATCAATGTGAGAGAGACACATCGAGTGGCTGCCACCCACACGACCCCAACCAGGGCCGGGGACAAACTGCAACCGAGGTACATGCCCTTAGCGGGAACTGAATCTGGGTCTCTCTGGTCCGCAGGCCGACGCTCTAACCCCTGAGCCAAATTGGCCAAGGCCATGCTGTGCTTCTTAATTTTTCTTTTTGCTACTGCTTATCATGGAACATTTCAAGTATGCACAAAAGTAGAAAGACTCATGTAATGAATCACCATTGCCAAATTTTATTTTTAATCTAATGCGGTCAACCCGATGGGGGAAAAACAAAGTGGAAAACATAAGAAGTCCTTACAAATGTGGTAGATCTTAAAAACCATGGTGAGGACATGTCCTTGGCTGCCCAGGTCTACTCCTTCTCCAACATATGGAAATACCTGCATAATATGAATGCCATTTTTTTAATCCTCACCCAAGGACATTTTTGCATTTATCTTCAGATAGATCAGAAAGGAGAGGGGGTGGAAGAGAGAGAGCAGGAAACATCGATGTGGGAGAGACTGGTTGCCATCTACACGACCCCAACCGGGGCCGGGGACAAACCGCAAGGTACGTGCCCTTAGCGGGAACCGAACCCGGACTCTCTCTTCCACGGGCCGACACTCTAACCGCTGAGCCAAACTGGCCAGGGCTGAATGCCATTTTTTAACAAGAAAAACATTTTGTGAATTTTGACAGTGCCCTATTTTTTAGGACTCACATTGATTTGAGGTGGACAGGGCAGGTTCTTGACAGTGGAGCAGGGTTCCCGACATGACCAGGTATCTGACCTAAGTCAGGTGTAGATGAGTCAGTAATAAGAGAGACAGCGGGAGAGGCACGTACTAAGGAGGCACATGTCCACTGTGGCCCGGGGAAAGCTATCAGATAAGAGACACGGGAGCAGGTGGGGGTGCAGCTGGAAACGGGACTTGTGCGTGCAATTCCCACTCACCTTTCAGGCTCTTAATTACTGCTGCCAAAGGTGAGTGATCCAGGGAGCAAAGGCTGCACATTCCTTTGTTAGAGGAATGTCACTGTTGAGTTTACCAGCATGAAAAGCCCTAAAACCCCCAGGGCCTTGCAAAAACAGATGGGATTAGTCAGTATTGACATTTACTGGGTATTTTTTGCTACCCTCCCCCCTTCTCAGGAATGACAAAAGTTTTTCTTCTCTCTACTTAGTAAACTTCTCTCCCTTGAGGATTTTCACCTTATGAAAGACATGGTTAAATTCTGTACGGACTTACTGGATTGTATTGCAAAATTGAAAAAAATAGCCAATTTGGGACAGTGTTTCAATTAAGTTGGTAATGGGATGGGCGCTCATGGGGGGACATGGGTTTGAATTAGGAAAGAGTTGGAAGGAGTAAATCTTCTGAATTATAAAAGTCTGAAATTTCTCAGCTCTCTATTTGTAGCATGACTGCTTTCCATACAGTAGAAACAGAAGATAAGTTTATATAAATACTGCAAAATTCTTGTCTAACCACAGTGGTTGGTGTTCAGGACTCACACCTTTACAGACTAATGAAATGTAACCACATGTGTCTGGTAACAAGGATGTGCTAATTGAAAAAGAAACCCAATAAGAGGTAGAGCGCCAGTAACAAAGGTAGGGTTGGGCTGCCCATATATTGGTTCCTTCTTTCCTTCCCTCCTTCCTCCTTCCTTCCTTCCTTCCTTCCTTCCTTCCTTCCTTCCTCCTCCCTCCCTCCTCCCTCCTCCCTCCCTCCCTCCCTTCCTCCTTCCTCCCTCCCTCCCTTCCTCCTCCCTTCCTTCCTTCCTCCCTTCCTTCCTTGGCCTCATGAATACTCCTAGTAGAGTTACTACCTACTCTTCCTTCAGGTCTCAGCCAAACTTCACTTTTTCCAGGGATCCTCCTCATCCTCCTCACCACCACCTCCATCTAGCAGGTGGGTCAGATTCATCCTGAATTACTCTCTGTGGCGTATAACAGATACTCAGTAAATATTTGTTGAACAAATGAACAAGCTAATCCATTCATCCATGCATTTCCCACTTTGTCTCTTTACTAAGGAAAACTTGACTAAGCAACAGCTGTGTAAGAAGCCTGGCCAGGTGAGCCACACTGGGCGGAGAGCAACCTCTTACACCTGAACCCAAGCCAGAACTTAGCTTCTTCAAAACCCAAGTTTGCTGAGAGTGAGGAACATTGCTGCCTGGGTCTAGGAGTGAAAGGTTACAAGACTAACCCAAAGGAACAGAGAGAGATTGAAAACTAAGTTTACACAGTGCCCAGCTCATGTGACTCTTAGAACCTGAAATATCATTTTCCTGGTGAGGAAGCTGTGACCTAGAGATGAACTAATTTACTTTGAAGTCAGAAAACTGGTGAGCGTGGATCACTGAGATTTCTTTGAACTGATTCAAAGTAGTTGTAGATTGAATGACCCTGAAGTATGTTTTGGTGCCTTGGATTTGAAGGGGACAACTTATTTCCAGGTAAGGTAAAAGGACTCCTAGTGTGGGCTTTTCTACACTGGGATGGGTGGCAGGGACGAGGGAGTACCAGCAACCCCACCAGGAGAGCCTTCTGAGAGCGGGGTGCTCCTGCAGCAGCTCACTGAACCACTGCAGAGTCTTCCCAAACAGTGAGCTTTGCTCATGGCAGCGAGAGACTCATTCTATTTAGCTTGGCCTGTCTATTTAATAGGCTGCCGGCTGTGTACTTTTGAAGCACCGGCACCTCATTTGCAGGGTTTTGGTGGGTACAAAGCCCTTTCACACTCATTCGCTTGCTTGGCCCCATGACAGTACTGTGAAGAAATTAAGACTAGAGAATTGTGGTTTATAGGGCAAGTTCGTGGAGGAACAACAGTGTAGCACAGGCGGCTCACGTGGGAGGAAGTGTTTCTCCAACAGGCTGGTGGCACAGAGCCAAGTGTGCCAGGAGCTCGCAGAGCACTCAGATTGCCTGTTGAACCCTCGGTCTGGGTGCCACCCTTCTCGGGCCCTTCCTTCCCGCCACCCGCCACAGCAGAGGGCGACGATTGCTAGCAACCAGTTGTCCAGCGTTACCAAGTGGCCAACACCAAGTGCTACGCGTCCATGACTTCATTTTATCCCCCAGGCACTCTGCAAGAGAGCCATACAGGGACCCCCATTTTACCTGTGAAAACAGACTCAGAGAGCAAAGGAACGAAGGCCTCACGGCAGGTGTTTGAAGCTTGTCTTCCTACTCAGCACATATTTTTCTTTTCAACCCACTGACTTTTTACCTATAAGACTATTAAGCCTTTTGAGTTCAAAATAAAGGGCCTCAATATTGCATTCTGGAAAATCTTCTGAAAACTCTTAAGTTTCCAAAAAGATACCTTTTCTTTCCAAAGTGATTCTCTAGAAAAGTAGGCTTCTTGGTTAGGCCACCAAATGTGCGCCCAAGGGCCAGGGCTCGGTCTCCTGCGCCCTGCGCCCAGCGCCCTGTTCCCCGCCCTGGACGCGGCTGCTGTTAGCAGTTTCTGGTGTTGAAAATGATACTTGGAAGTTTCCTTTCTCCCTGCGCTTGAAGGAGACAGAGAGGCTGCAGCCCTGGCCTCCGCGGTGCCCTCCCGGGGTGGAGGCCCGGCGGCCTGGCACCGCAGGGCAGGGTCCGAGGCAGGGAGTGAGGAGCTCTCTGGGGAAGATGGTGCCTAAGGGGGAAGGAGCCTGGCCCCACAGCGTTTTAGGGTTGGGGGAGGGGAGGGAGATTCTGAGGAAGAAGTGGTGGTTTCCTCGACTCCCATGGCAGAAGCCTCCACCCCCACCCCGTGGAGTCATTTCTGAGTTCTGCGGGTCGGAGGGGACACACTGGTGAGGCTGGCAAGGGCTGCTGCTTTGACTATTCTGGGAGACACTGAGCACTGCTTGGGCCCCCTCCCCCATCAGGGCAGGCCGTGGTAAAGGGGGCACCTCCTTCCCAGCTCACCCCAGATCCCAGGACAGGACAACGGGTGGTGATGGAGCTCGGGGAGCAGTAGCGGAGGAGGCCGCCGGGTGTGGGCGGCAGCGCGGCCCAGCCAGCCTGCCGGCTCCGGAGCAGGAGGGCACCGCGGCTGGAACGCACGTCCGCTCTCCGCGCGCGTTCTCTGGCTCCTGCGTTTGTGCTCTGTCTGGATTCTTCCTGCAGACTATTCTCCTCGCCGACACTGGTCTCTTTTCTTCCCTTTTCCTGTCCAGTTCCTGCTTGTCCTTTACGATGTGGTCAGGCAACTCCTTCCCTACGTCCCTACCCCACTCCCAGCCCCGTCGTGACCTTGCTTGTATTAAAATCATCTGCTACTGAGTCTGTCGGAGACTTTGCACTTCGTCTGTGTAGGGGTGGTTTTGATCAGTTTTGTAGTTCCGGTGCCTGGCTTTCAATAAATACATTGAGGAAGCATTGAGTTCCTGCTCTGAACTACCCAAGAGGTACTATTTGTCCTTGCAAAACATTCCTCAGTGACGGTTCAGGCCATCCGCTGATCTACTTTCTGCTGGCTTGGCAGACCAGAGATCGTGTCCTTTGGTTGAGGATGGCGCTAAAGTGACTGCTAAACTTTGTTTCAAGAGGAAGCATATCCGACTTTGTGTTGAGAGGAAGCACTGGAAAATGAACCACATTAACACATCACCATAACCGTTCAATTATCTTAGATATTTATCAAATTACTGGCTGGGTTACTGAGTTTGGATCGCTGGAAAAACAACAACAACAAAAAAGCCCAACTGAGAAATCTCATTATGTTTCTGTGAGGGAAATTATTTGTGAGAGTATGTTGAGAGAGTCTAAAGGAAGACTATATAATTGTTATATTCCACCCCTCTTGCTATCCCCCCCCCCCCCACCCCATGTCTTTCTCCATTTCAGACACGGTGCTTTCAGTAATTTGACATGGGGACCAGACTGGGATAAGGAATACGGCTCAAAGTGGAGGCGATAAGTAAATGCCTCTGTTTCTAAGCAACAGAGGGGACATCAGCTGTGACTGGTACAGTTCTGGCGGGTACTGCTTTCTGTCCCATTAAAAGATTGTCAGAAAAATAGAAAAAGAGTCTGAGTTATTTGAATAGGTTCTGCTTTGTATAGTTCCAACTAAATGAACTAAATTTGTGCTTCACACTTGTAAGGCGGCCTCTCATGGTGCAGGCCGAAGGTTTTGCGCTGTGTAGAAATGGTAATTCCCCCCTCTGGAAGGCAAGGATACAGGAATGGGAGCGGTGGGTGGGGGAATCAATGTGTAGGTCAGAGATTTGAATTTTAAGTGCAATCTTCTTAGTCATCACTTTCATTTCTGTCTTCTAGGGAAATCTGACACAGCTAGAAAGCAATGGAAAACATTAGGGTTGCATTAGATGTCGAAGAGGAACTGGTCATATCATGGAGATAAAAATGGTCTCTTTACAGGGGTTTTAAAAAAAGCTGGTTATTTAGAGGTAGCAGCCTTTTGGGGGAAAGCTCACAAGGGTTCCAGGGGCCATTTGTCCCTTGTCAGCAATATGGGCCCCATGTTTGAATGGTGAGTGGATGGGCTTCTTCTCAATGTAGGTTTGCTAAAGTGGGATTGAAAATAAATCTCATCTCTTTTCAGGATATTTCCCAGTAGAGAAGTTTCTATAGGTCTACTCAGTGGAACAATGTCCAAAATAGATATAATGTGGTTATGGTTTTACCTTAAATCTGTTGGGTAAGTGGATTTTAAAAATTCATTATTAATTCTGCATCTAATTAGCCAACAGTGTTACTGGCATTATAGGTGACCCAGGGGAGAGTTAGAAAGGAAGTAAAAGATGTGGCCTGGGAGAGCTCATGAGGGAGAGATAGTGTGGTGCCAACCTTCATACATCACTTGAAAATGGGACAGTAATTTCCCATTACTGAACCTATTAGTTCTCTTCACAAACTTGTTGTGTAGGCTTTACTACCTCTATTTTACAAGCAAGGACAGCAGAGCTTAGAGTAGTTAAGGGACTTCCCCAGGATCACATTCCAGTAAGTGATAGAGTCTCAACTTAAAAATCGTAGTATGACTCTACAACTGCATTAAATTCCATTGAAAACTTGCAGGCAGCATTTGAGATCTTGCTCCCTGGCAAATGTCCTCGGTTTGGTTCAAATGAACTTACAAAAATTCTCTATAAACAACAACAACAACCGCAAAACCGTGGCAGTTAGAGTCCAACGTGTGTGCAAGTGCATGAGGACAGGGCTCTGCGAATGATCAGAGTGGACTGGGGCTCCTCAGCGATGGGATCTTGGGGGAGGATGCAAGGCACATGGATTATTGGAGTCAAAGGACACCTGCTGTGGGGACAGGGGTGGAAATGGCATGGGAGGAGGACAAGGGCAGAAACAAGCTGGACATGTGGGTAAGGGAGGAACCAGACCTTCCCAAGCAAAGGAATCATGGCTGGGAATAATGAGAGACACAATTAGGAGACATTGGGGATGAGCATAGAAGGGGTAGGAATAAAGTGACACCTGGAATTTCCTTCCTACCACCCCAGGGAGCCATGGCAGAAGGGCTGTTGGCAGTCCTAACGTGTTTTGCACTGCTGCCTCCATGGGTAGAAAAGGGGGATTGCCAAGTGAGTTATATATGGAAGTTGTGCAAGGGAAGTTCTTATGCAAAATGACTAAACACGCTCCACTGACCTGGCTGGTTACTTATAAACATTGCATATGTGTAGACGTTGACAGAAGTCCAGATAGTTTAACCTCTCAGAGAATAAAATGAGAATCAAGTTATTCTGAAAGATGAAGGGCTTCTGGGTTAACTGCAGCAGTTTGACCATCTGTCCCTCGGTTTTAGCACATTCCCATCAAGCATTTCCTGCATCTAGTAACGGTACCTTGGAACTGGGGGGAGACTGAGTGACAGAGTCTTACTCAAGGGCGGGACTGAGAGCTTGGAGTGTGGAAGGAAGAGAGACCTGGTGCAGACCTGGATGATCTCTACAGTTATGCAACTTCCTAGCCACAAATCACTTATTAAACCACTGAATTCATAGAACCAAGGTCTCTCTGCATTTGGGTCACTCCAGTTAAAATCTGGGACCCACAGGGCTGGGAGAGGCAGCTGGTCATGTCAGGGAGACTCCTTGTGCAGCATCACAGCACAAAAGAGCTCTCCGAACTCGGTAGACAAACCCTGGAACCCCTAGCAGTCAGGTGGGAGGTTTGCAGAGCCTGGAGAGAAGTTCTCTCCCTTCCTCTGCAACTTCCAGGTGGGTCTCAGGGAACACACGATGGAGAGAGACTTTCTGAGCGTGCCAGACTGGCTGCACCTAGAGTCTCATCCAAGGGGCTGTTGGCCTAATTCTAGCACAGGGATTAGAGTTTGCTTAGCCAGTTTGGTTAAAAGTGTCAACTTTAGAACCAGGGAGCGTGCAAGTTTACTCTGGCTCTGCTATTTTCCTCAGTAACACAAGGATAGCAGTAACACTGAAAAAGTTGTGCCAATGAGATAATGCGTGTATTGCAAGTTGGGTTCTTTGGGACACAGATTATGAGATGGAGGTTTGCTTATGGGAAGGTTGCTGGGGAGTCCTGTCGGGATCAATACCTTTGGGAAAGTGAATAGCATTATTGGGCGGAGGGAGAGGGTGCACCGGAATGCAGTTGTGAGAAAGGCCTCACCAATCACACGGGCGGCTCACAGCTGCAGTATAGCCCTGCAGAGTTATCCTGAACTGGAGACAAGGGGGTCAGGCTTATATCCCCACATCGACCAGACACTGGCTGTGCGTCCTCAGGAAGGGATATGATCTTGGGTGAGGGCAACGTATCCAGAGGGATTAACTGCCAATACTCCCTGCAGGTGAGGGGAATGGGGCTTGAGCCCTGCAGGAGGTGATAAACCTGGGTCCACTCTGCACGGCAGCTTTACTTGCTGCAAACAGTAAGTTCTGGAAACAGCTCTTCTAGGGTTCTGGTGGACCTCTTTTCCCCGGGAAACTTACAATAGGAAGGTGAATGGATTGAACTAGAACCTTCACCACAGTAGCTGCTGTTAAAGCTGCAACTGGTATTCACTGTCTTTCTTCTTGAGGACTCATTCTAACTTCTCTTTAACCTTACCTGGTCCAAGTGATTACTTGGTGGGTACAAAGTAGACTCTGGCTGCTGGGCTCATCCATTTCCCATTAAGAGACACCAAGGACCCGGGTGCTAACCACAGTCTTTGCTGCTTCCCATCAGTAGAAGCAGCCCTATCACTTCCTGAGTTTTCGGGCCAATTTCTCATGACAGAATGTTGACTCCTTTCCTTGTCTGCTATTTTCCTGGTATAAAGAACATGAACTAACTTGGTGGCAGTCACACCTTAATCACTTAATGGGAAACTGACTGTGTTCCCTGGGGGAAGCAGGCCACCAGCAATGCTGTGAGCCCCTGAATCTTTGTAGGCTTATATCCTCCCATCCCAAGGGCATGTGTGTTACCGATGCCTCCACCATACTTGCCAGTTCTCGCTTCTCAGGTCCAAATAACATACCATCATCAGTCCAGCGGACCAATATGATGTTCTGCAGGATGTCCAGGTGGCTCAGGTTTCTCTGGACTATATTTTGACGGGGTGGGAGAGTGAAGACATCCCTGGGGCAAGACTGTAAACGTATACTGTCGTCTGTCCCAAGTGAAGGAGAGCTGTTTCTGATCTTCCTTTTCGATGGAGACTGAGAGAATGAACTTGTTATATCCATTCCTGCAAAGGATGCACCTAAAGCATCCTAATCTGCTCTAGCCAAGATATCACTTCTGGCATGGCTGCTGCAGTCGGGGCCAGTGCCTAACTGAGTTTGCGCGAGTCCGCAGCGGACTTCTGTAGGGGCTGGGCTGGTGGGTTACATGGCAATGTGATGGGCTCATCATCCTGCGTCCTTTAGATGTACTATTCCCCTCAGGATGTGATCCTGCTTTGGATTTACTGTCTTGGCTGGAGTGGGGAAAGGCAGTTCTGAGATTTCCACTCGGCTTTCCCACTATGATATGTGGGGTTTGGCCAAAACCCAAGTATGTCCACTTTAGTTATCTATTAAGGTACAAGGAAAATGACTTCTAGATGGATGTGAGGAATCATGGCCCAGGTCAGGGTCCTGTTTATTACCTGGCCACCATAAACGGTGGGGGTGGGTGGCTGTAATGTTGCTTTGGATCCCTGGGTTTCGGTGTCAACCAGTGTGCTATGATCAACAGTTCTCAAAATGTTTAGGATTTTCCCTTTTCCAAGTGTACAATTACCTGAGTAAATGACGATAGAGCCTTCTAGGTAAGGATTGAAGTAATCGTTACTGTAAATACTTACATAGAGTTCTCCCTCCTAGGGACCTTGATTCTTTTTCAGTCAATAGTTTCCAGGTCAGGACACTCACTCAGATTTAGAAATTGGACGAGGAATCATGACTTTTCATTGGGTTGCCCTTAGTCACTTGACCATTCATTTTTATTTCTTTGGTTTGTATAGATTGAACATTACCCTTGCTTTCATGATGGTGCAGTGTATCAGCCTACCATCAGGTAGCTGTCTGATCACATCAGGGAATGGTGCCATATGGGGGGCTCATTGTTGGTCTCTGCTGCTCATGAATTGGATACTGAGTGGTGGTCTTAGCCAGGTTGGCCTTGGTGAGTGGAAGTCTGTGTTGCCGAGTCCATGTATAACCTCCATTCCTGCCATCATGGTCACTTTGTTCATGAACCCATTGGGTATTGGCTGGGGAAAGAGACTTACTTGTGTTCACAGAATGGGTCATCCTTTACCTTCAAATATTAAAATCTTCCTCTGCTGAGGTCACCCTTTGGTGAGCATTTACATGGTTTTTGTCCATTCAGTGAGGTCTGTCTACATAGTTCTTCCCCAAATTTCTTTGTCACCAATTTTCCAATCACGTTCCTTCTAAGTATCTGATCATCCAGCCAAACCATTGGCCACAACCCATGAGTTGGTATATAATCACGTGTCTGGTTCATGTCTCCTTCTAAACAATGTGAACACCAAGCACACTATCCAGAGTTCTCCCCACTGGGAGGATTTTTCTTTACCACTGTCCTTCAGAGATGTCTCAGGAAGGAACTATAATGCTGCAGCTGACAGCTTTTCAGTGGTGCTTACATATTGTTTAGAACCATCTGTAAGTCTGCATTTTCTCTTCCTCTGTTAACTGATCACAGGGAGATTCCCTGAGGCCACAGGTGCAGGCTATAAGGTGGGAGTGGTGGTCATGGGTATTTTAGTCTCTTCTTCATGTAACTTACCTGTACTTTCAGGACCTGCTTGGATCTGATCACATATGTACTGCTTCTATTTGATGGTAGAGTGCTGCTGTGCATATACAACTTAATGACTCGCCCAGTCAGATAACACCCAGTCCCTGATGAGCAGGGGGCTTGATAACTTGATGGTCCATGGTCAACCACTCAACCTCTGCTGAGGACCAGTAGCAGCCAAGAGCTTTTTCTCAAAAGGAACAGTTTTCTGTGAAGACTTGAGCTCCAGTTCTCTTATTGGGACTGTTAAAGGCTCAGAAAAGCATCCCTGTCTGCCACTGACCCTTCAAGTCCCACGGGATCTGCTGGGTCACATGGCCCAAGCGTCAGAGTAGTTTGTGTGGCAGCCTGAACCTGTCTCAGAGCCTTCTCTTGTTCTGGGCCCCACTCAAAACCAGAAACTCTTCAGGTCATTTAGAAAGTGGGCCTCAAATAAGGAATATGTTGCCTCCAAAATTCAAAGAAGCCTGCTAGGCATTGGGCATCTTTCTTGGTTATAGGAGCAGCCAGATATAAAATGTGTCCTTCACATTAGAAGGGATATCTGAACATGTCCCACACCACAGGATCCCTATAAATTTCACTAAGGTAGAAGGCCCCTGAATTTAAGTTATATTTACTTTATACCCTCTGATATACAAGTGTCTTACCACTAAGTCTAGAGTAGTTGCTACTTCTTCACTCGGTCTAATCAACATAATATCATCAATGTAGTGGACAAGTGTGATATCTTGTGAAGGGAGAGGTGATCAGGATCCCTGTGGACAAAATTATGACATAGGACTGGAGAGTTTGTATCGCTCTGTGGTAGGGCAGTGCTGGCTTTGCCTGTTAGAAGCCAACCGCTTCTGGTGGGCCTTATGGACAGGGATGGAGAAGAAGGCATTTGCCAGATCAATAGCCGCATGTCAAGTATCAGGAAAGCTCAAACAATGAAACCACATCTAGTACAACTGTAATTCAGGTCACCACCTGGTTAATCCATGGTCATTCTCCAAGATCCACTTGTGTTCTGCACAGGTAAAATAGGCAACTGAATGAGGATGTGGTGGAAATCACTACCCCCTGCATCCTTCAAGTCCTTGATGGTTTCACTAATCTCTAGAAATGCAGTATTGCTTTTGATTTCATATTTTACTATTTTCTTAGGCAGAGACCATTCTAGTGGTTTCCTCTTGGCCTTTCTCATCAACATAGTCCTCACTCCACAGATCAGGGAACCAATGGGGAGATTCTGCCAGCGTCTTAGTATATCTATTCCAGTTATGCATTCTGGAACTGGGGAAATAATCACAGGATGGGTTTGGAGACCCACTGGGTGCACTGTGAGAGGGACCTGAGCTAAAACTCCATTGATCACTTGGTCTCCATATGCCCCTACTCTGATTGGTGGCCCACAGTGACATTGGGGTATCCTGAAATTAGTGTCAGTTCAGAACCAGTATCTAATAGTCCTTGAAAGATTTGATGATATTCTTTTTCCCAATGCACAGTTACTTTGGTAAGGTCTTAGGTTCCTTTGTGGGAAGGCTGGGAGAAAGAACAACAGTATAAATTTTTGGTTCTTCCTTAAGGGGACCTGGCTTCCTCTCATTCAAGGGGTTCTAGGTCTGTAAACTGGCTCAAATCATGGAATTGATGGAGGAACTGTGACTCTTTGTTTTTATGATTCAGATTAGACTTGTATTCACTTGACTTTGGACTTTTCTGCTTATGCAGATCTAGTAAGAATTTAGGAAGCTTTCTATGGATTTCACATCCAGAAACACCATAGGTCTATGGAAATCAGATTATTCTGGGTGCTGCTCTGATTCTGTTGCCCGTAATGCTAACCATGCCCGTGTTGCCTTTGAGTGTGAATGGTGCCACTTCACCCGTGCACCGCAGGCTCCAATTACTCCCATTGAATTTACGTCTCTCTTTTTATTTATTATTTATTTAAAATCTGTAATGTTGAATGTATTAGATGTTCCTCATTTTTACCCCATTGACCCCCCTCCTCTCCACTCTCGCACCCCTCCCGCCTTTTCCCACACTATTGTCTGTGTCCATTGGTTATGCATATAAATTCTTTGGTTTATTTCTTCCCACCCCCCAACCCTTTTCCCTTTGAGGTTTGTCAGTCTAGCGATAAATTTGTACTTTTTAATCCCCTTACCTTTTTCACCCATTCCCCCAACCCCCCTCCCATCTGGCAACCAACAAAATGTTCTCTGTATCTATGAGAATGTTTCTTCTCTGCCTGTTCATTTTGTTTGTAGATTCCATTGTCGATAGACATGTATTCATTGCCATTTGGTTTGTTCATATATTTTATCTTTTTCTTCAAAAAGCCCCTTCATCATTTCATATAATAACGGTTTGGTGGTGATGAACTCCTTTAACTTTTTCTTGTCTGGGAAACTCTTTATATGGCCATCATTCTAAATGACATCTTTGCAGGATAGAATAATCTTGGTTGTAGGTTCTTGCTTTTCATCACTCTGAATATTTCTTGCCACTCCCTTCTGGCCTGCAAAGTTTCTTTTGAGAAATCAGCTGACAGCCTTATGGGAACTCCCTTGTAGGTAACTAACTGCTTTTCTCTTGCTGCTTTTAAGATTCTCTCTTTGTCTTGAACCTTTTGCATTTTGATAATGATGTGTCTTAGTGAGGGCCTCTTGGGGTTTATCTTGTTTGGGACTCTCTGTGCTTCCTGGACTTGTATGTCTGTTTCCTTCACCAAGTTAGGGAAGTTTTCTGCCATTATTGTTTCAAACAGGTTTTCGATTTCTTGTTCTCTCTCTTCTCCTTCTGGCACCCCCAAGATGAGAATGTTGGCACGCTTGAAGTTATCCCAGAGGCTCCTTACACTATCCTCATTTTTTTGGATTCTTTTTTCTTTTTGCTCTTCTGATTGGGCGTTTTTTGCTTCCTTATATTCCAAATCAATGGTTTGCTTCTTGGATTTACCTACTCTACTATTGAATCTGTGTAAATTATTCTGTATTTCAGTTAATGCCTCCTTCATTTCTGACTGTGCATCCATCATTTCTGACTGGTCCTTTTTTATGCTCTTGAGGCCCTCACTAAGTTCACTGAGGTTCTCACTAAGTTCATCGAGCATCCTTATAAGCAGTGTTTTGAACTCAGCATCTGTTAGGTTGCTTATCTCCATTTCGCTTAATTCTTTTCTTGGGGTTTTGTTCTGTTCTTTCATTTGGGACCTGTTTCTTTGTCTCCTCATTTTGGCTGCCTCCCTGTGTTTTGTTTCTGTGTATTACTTAACAAGAGGTATGGGGCTATATGAGACCAGATGCTGCTTGTTTGAAAGAATTTAGGAAAACCTGAAGCAGGATTCAAGACAGGCCAATCCTATGGTTAAACAACTGGTAACAGCTTGGGTGGGCCTGAAAGTTGGGTGGGGCGGGGCCTCAGGGAGTCAGCAGGGCGGGGCTACCAGTGTGAGCCAGGTTGCTGGAGTCCCAGATATGGAGACTGTCTGCCGCCCCAGGGAAGGGCTCACCAAAGGAACAAAGGCCTCCGACAGCACGTTTGTCCCAGAGAAAGCCCCCTCTCCAGCCCTTGCTCCAGTGCCAAACAGCTCAGTTCTTCCCTGTATGTCTCTGGCGCCCCTCGAGCTGTCTCCCCTCCAAGCTTAGAGGGAGAGAGTCCAATAAGTCCGTGCGCGGGCCCTTTAAGGAGCTGCCTGGGGCTCCAGCCGCCTCAGCCTCCCTGAGCCTCAGTTCCCGCTGGTTTTCCAGCCAGAAGTGATGGGGATTCTCTTCCTGGCACTGGAACCCTGAGCAGGGCACCTGTTGTGGGACGGGGACCCCTCAGTCCTCAGGGAGGACCTTCCCAGCCGAGGTGTCCTCCTGATTTTTATCTGCCACACGTGGTGTGGGACCAGCCCGTCCCCTCTGCCCCTCCTACCAGTCTGGATGTGGCTGCTGCTTTAATTCCGTAGTTGTGGGACTTCCATTCAGCTTGATTTCAGGCGGTTCTGAATGATGGTTGTTCTGTAGTTTAGTTGTAACTTTGATTTGGTTGTGGGAGGACGGATACCGTGCTTACCTACCCTCCATCGTGACGGGAAGAGTGAATTCATGATTCTCAGTTGAGAGGCTGTGGTTCCCACGGTCAGATATGGCCTACGGCTCGGAGCGCTGGCCAAGCCCTTCAAGGATGCCAGGGCTCTCCTCACACACTTATTTCTCACAGTCATGGTGAAAGGTGTCTCCCGGACCCTCCCGGTGTGGGTGAGTAAGTCTTAAACGACAAACCCACTAACATTCCGGTCTCTCGGAGCCTTGGAATCTGTTCTACATAAAATGAAGCAGGTCAGGCATTCCCAGTTCACTCACGGCTGGCTCCCTTTCCGTCCGTGTTTCAGCCAAGCAATCAATCAAACTTTTAGAAACTGTAACATTAAATGCAAAATCTCTGCTTAGTGGTCTATATCCATACATTTGGCCAGATCCATCTTTATTCCTTCCACCATTATCCCATAAGTCCTTGTCTGACAGTGGACCACAGTGACATTTGGGGTATCCATTACTACTAAATGTTCCCCTCATTTCTATCTGTATGATTAGAAAGCTCAGGTAACTCTTTTGGAGTATAGTGCATTTCCACGTGCGCTGCACGTTGAGCCCCCTCTTTAGAGGACTACCAGGACGTGGGTGTAGTTGTAGGTCTGGAAGCAGAGAGGAGCGTGGCGATGGGGACTGAGGGTCAGCATCGCCGTGCGGGTCTGCTGCAGAGGAAGCGTTACAGTTCCTTTGGGCAATGCGGAGCTGCTCCCCCCAGGCAGAGGCGGAAAGGTCTATGCTGCCAGGGGCGGGGATGCCACTGTCACACTGCAGATGGGGAAACCAATGCGGGGGGGGGGGGGGACTTCTTCCACTGGCAAAAACGATTTATCAGAATTTAGGAGCTCAGTGTCCCTGGCTTCATCAGAGACTTCCTACATGTCCCCATCCCAGCTTACAGGATCCCATTCTTTCAAAAGCAATGCCCTCATTTTAACAGTGTACTCCCTGTGAGCCCGAGTGGTCAACTTGTGTTGGAATTTAACCAGTTACAGGATGTGGTCCTGTGTGTGATTTTAAGCAATTTCAACCATGTGGCTACAGGAAATAGCCACATGGTTGAAATTTCCTGTAGGGCACACATAGAAGCTCTTAGGCTATTTATGTGGTGCTTTAGCTGGGACTTCAAATCTTTCACCACTTGTCCAGCGACATTAGGAGCAATCAACCAATGTCATTATGTTTATTAGTTTTCCAAAACTATTCAAAAGTATCAGATACAAAATCACCTACCTTGTTGCACCTTACAAGTGGTTGATTAGGAATATTCAGTGCAGATATTTAGTGCAGATATTTAGCTTCTCTCTGTAAACAGTTCATGCCTGGACTATCAGTGCTCACTTTTCTTCTGAGGGTAGAATCATTACCATCTTGAAAACAATTTTTTTGTTTATTGATTTTAGGGGGAGAGAAAGGGAGGGGGAGAGAGAGATAGAAACATCAATGAGCGAGAACATCGATTGGCCGCCTCCTGCTTGCCCCTCACTGGGGATTTGGCCCACAACCTGGGCATGTGCCCTGACCAGGAATCAAACCAGCAACCTTTGGGTGCATGGGTCAACCCTTAACCACTGAGCCATACCGGCCAGGCAAATCATTAGTATCTTTAAATCTAATCCTATTCAAGAGCCACTTTCAGAAACCCCAGAACCAGTTATGGCCAGTGTAATTCCATGTTATATAACACAGTGACAGTTCTCATGACTTAAGCTACATTTGTTTGTTTTCTGTTACCTGAAGCCAAAAGCAGCTATCATAACTGATATCTGATATCATAATGCCAACTGACCAGGGCCATTAGAGCGTAATGTGTAAGGTGATGAATTGCCGAAACAATTTATTCCTACAATTAGCATATAATTTACACAAATTAGCAGGTTTATTGTGTGCTGTCTTTATCAAAATATCAGAATTGGTCTAAAGCATAACTCACATTCACTCCAGGCCTGACCTACCTAGAACCACAGGGAAACTTGCATTTCAGTATTCAGTTCTTACCTGAACAATTCCATGCTCGTTCATCCTTTAGGAAATAAGCCCCAGGAAGGAACTGAAATGAGGAAATAAAAGGCTGACCAGAGGCTAGACAGCCTCTTGTTCCTGACCTGGTTGGATGTACTTGCGTTAGAAGACGGTACCTGTGCTGTAGGAGGGGCGGGGGCGGGTCAGGGTACGTCCCCGGCGAGGAGGCACTGAAGAGATCAGAGATGCCCGGATACAGGACAGCAAGCAGACCCGAGAGATGAAGGAAGGAGTCAGAAAATTCAGGCAGTGTTTTATAGCCTTGGGTGACTGTCCCTCCTGAGCTCCTAGGAAATGTTGCTGCCCGGTCTGTGGGCAGCCCGGTCAGTGAGGTTCGTCCTGCACAGGGAGCCACTCCTGGCCTTGGTGCTGCTGCTGTCTGGTGTGTGTCACTGCATCTCTACCTCACAGGTGAACGAACACCTTTTCCAGGGTATCTGCTCCACTCACGAGCCACTAAATTGCTTGTTCTGGAAATTGATCCTTCTGCCCCAATCTGTCCACAGGCAACCAGGGGCCGCTGACGGCTCCTGGCCAAGACTGATGCGTGCAGGGGTGCACCCTGGGTCCAAGCCAGACCAGGCATTTCCTCTGCTGGGAATTGTAGTAGTGACCACGAAAGACGGGCATTCTCTGTAGCTCCATCGTTTGTAAACATAGGAGTTGTGGGGGGCACCTTCTGCTCGCTGTGAAAATAAATAAGCAGAGAAGGCCAGTCTGCAGAGAAGGGCAGTTTTCTCCTTGCCACCTGAGCCTTTCCCCGAGCATCTGCGGCTCATTCTACCTTTGTCCCTCATTCGGTCACTCTAGCGCTTCCCGGCTGGCATTGCAGTTCGTGCTGGGTACTTGGAGTGCTTTTCTCCCCGAGTGTGTTCACTCTGAAGGCTTGCCTTGCCCTTATTTGCAGTCAGCAGTCAGTCAGAATCATCAGCGAGGGTGCGACAAGTGCTGTTATTTGAGCACACACAGACAGGACAGGCGGGGAGGCGCTGGGGCCTGGGTTTCTGAGTGCTCTCTGGTTTACCACAGGGGCTCACTGTCTGCTCACTCGCAGGTTCTGGGTTTCACTGCGTCTGCGTTTATTCTCTCTGCTTTCCCTGTGTTGTCATCTTTGCGCACCGCCTTGCTCTCGTCCTTCCTCTGGAGGCTCTGTTGCCAAGAAACAAGGAGAGGCCAAAGCGCTTGGTGAAACTCGGTAAGAGAAGGGGAACGTCAGCTGGCAGACATCAGATGTGCTTTGGACCTGTTTAAATCCACGTCAGAAATGATCTTTTTTTTTTTTTTTCACAACAACCAAAAAGATCAAGAAAATTGGGAAGGGAGCAACAAGACAAGTTGTTCTGTGCCAGGAGTTTTACAAGGAGAATGGCGCTGATGCTTGAGCACAGAGTCCGCCCTATACCCGGTGGTTTAGATTCAGCAGAGGTTTCGGACAGCACTCGAGTGCTTTGGGAAATTGATATACACGCTTGATAACAGCAGGACGGGTGTTTACATTTTTATTTTTATCTTAAGTTATTATAATATTTAAATCTGAAATTATTTTGAGATGGAAATCAGTCTAACATGTTCATATGTAAGAGTGGTAAACAACTAAGTAATTTGCCATTATTTCTAAAAATTCTAAAACAAGTTCTATTTGCATTTTTTCTGGTAGCATAACCTTCTCAATGCCTAGCATTCTGCTTTACACAGTATGTTAAATTAACACTTGCATCTATGCATGAACGAACGCCTAACTGGTAGTTTGGAAAAGCGATTCTCAAATTTCAATGTGCATTAGGGTCATCTAGTAATCTGGTTAAAATGCAGATTCTGTTTCGTTCAGGAGGTCTGGGTGGGGCCTGGGATTCCGCATTGCTAACAGGTTCTCAGGTGAGTCCCACACTGTTGCTTCATGGGCTGTATTTTGAATAGAAGAATTTAGGAGTCTGGAAAGAAAGCTTCATACAGATCAACACCCTTTGGTGTTTTCCGTCCCGGGTACAAGTTAGGGGTGAGGTGAGCTGAGCAGTGAATATAGTTGGAGGTCTGGAGACCTGGGTCCTAGTCGCATCCCTGGCACTAATTAGCTCCATGACTGGGCAGATCACTTGCCCTCTTTGGGTTTCAATTTTCAGCCCTTAAAATGAGAAGTTAGGTGTGGGTCAGATTTCAAGCTGTCCCGAGGAACCCTACAGCTCCACAGAGATGCCGCAGGACCCTCTCCATGCCCCCCGCCCCAGGAAAAGTGTGAGAAGGAAGAGGAACGGAGGCGATGGGGAAGAGTCACTATTTAGAAAGCTAGGAGAACAACCAGGAACGAGCCCTGTCACTAAGAAGGTGGCTTTAAGAAGGACGCAGTGGTGGATTGTGTCAAAAGCTTTTGTTCAGTTGTCATTCAGCACAGTATTCAAGGTTAGCATGTTTTGCACGCCTGGGATTTTAGTGCACGCATTGTTCTAAAGAGGTCTGAGAATTCATCTCAGATCATCCTTAATGACATGGGAAGAGGGACGGGAAATGCCACCTGAAGGAGTCAGCAGCCGCCGAAGCTGTACCACGCTGTCTCTGGGGGCTGACTTACTCGCTTTCCTTTGCTTTGGTTTTCCCAGTGGCTCTTTTTCTCCCAGTGGAGTCCTGGGAACAGGGAGACAGCAATTCATTCAGCTGTCACTTCTGGGCAGAGAACCAAGAGGAACTGATGGCCAAAGTATAACCTGGGCATCGTGCTGAAATGCTTTTGATGTTCTCTATTTCCAGGAATGAGAAAGGGGGAGGGAGAGAGGAAGTTTTTCCAATGACACATTTTTATAGTTTTCTCATCCATAGCTTTACAGTAAAATCACCTGATCATCTGTCGTGTTTTAGGAAAATACCCACTCTCCAGAGGTTCTGATTTCATTGGTGTAGAGTGGGACTCCGGCAATGTGTGTGTTTGTTTGCTTGTCTGTTTTCTAAAGTTCCCCCAGTGGTTTCAATGTGCAATCTGGAAAGACTAATCTTTCAGGGATCATTTCTATAGTTTGTTCATGGGCAACCAGGAATGAAAACCGGTTTAGCACTTTGCCTCAGCATTTCCCCTGTTCTTTCCATCTGTCCACGGGTAGTTTGCTCGCTGTCCAGAACTGCTTAGTGAGAAGCCTGTGAAGATGGATTATTTAAAGGTCATCTTGACGTGGACAAAATTGTTAACTTTCTGCAGAAGGAATGTGTTGCCAGGCTTCTGAAATGTTTCAGCCTGCAGCCCTAGGTGGCCAGGGACTCTGTTGGGGGAACTCCAAGGCAGAACAATGGTTTTTAAATAGCGAGGGCTTCAAGCCAGGGACCCAGCAGTGCTTTCACGAACTTCAGCATACATGGAATATTTTAGCTAAGCACAAGCTCCCTGGATGGCAGGGATTGTGTCTGTCCAGGCAAATGTGCTGGGAACTTGCTGCTGTAGTTTTTGCTCAGGACTATTATTCCCAGCCAGATCTCATGGACTCTGACAGGCTCCGCAGTGGTGCTCAAGTGTTGCATGCTATGACCTCATTCAACTGTGGTGTGCTCTCTCTCTTTCTACTCCCTTGTCTTTCTCTGTGGTTTTAAAGGAGATCAAAATATGCCACCCCCACGGCTAAATAAATTAAGGTACATCTACAGAGGTGAGCAAAAGTAGGTTTATAGTTGTGAATACACATAACACAGTTTATTCTTGTATTATTAATTATTGTATTATTTATTTGTATCATTTATCTTCTTATTATTGTCGTTATTCATATCCTTACTTATGATTTATCTTTTAGGTGATGATGGCTGGTAATTTAACCTACTTTTGCCTACTAACGTATATTATGGAATACTATATAGCCATGAGAAAAGGAAACCCTGCTATTTGTGACATGAATGGACTTAGAGGGCATTATGCTAAGTGGAATAAGTCAGACACATAAAGATAAACACTGCATGATCTCACTTATATATGGAATCTGAGAAAAGTCAAACACATAGAAGCAGAGTAGAACAGTGGTTACTAGGGGCAGGGAAGAGGGGTCAGGGAAGAGTTGTTGGTTAAAGAGTAAAAAGTTATAGAGGATAAATAAATCTAGAGATCTAATATATAGCATGGTGACTATAGGTAATAATATTGTATTGAACTATGAACATTTGTTAATAGATTTCAGGTGATCTCATCATAATAAAAAATGGTAACTGTGTGAGATGATATGTTAATTTGACTATAGTAATTATTTCACTATGTATATGTATATAAAATAATCATGCTGTAGACCTTAAATATGTATAATTTTTATTAACAATAAAATTTAAAATTGATTGGGTGTCTTCAATAGAAAATAAACTCTTTCCTAGCAAAAAACAAACAAACAAAAACAAAAACAAAATATGCCACCCCCAAATATGCCAATTTGGCATAAGGATTATTTTGAGCTAAAGACATCTGAGCTTCAACAGGTGTGAAAAGCTTTCCTGGAGCTTCTTCTCTCTGACCCGAAGCAGACACTCCTAAGAAGTGGGGCTGCCACATGTCCCTTCTCCTGGGGGGTTTGTGGCCACAGGGAAGATGGAAAGTTGGTACCAAGCTGGACCTGTACGAATGAACCTTGCTAGGAAAACCCTTATCTTCTGTTAGCTCCCTCGTACATTTACTTCCCCATCGTTTGCAGCCCTGGAAGCCTGAATCCTCCTCCTTTGTCCCGTGATATCTCTACAACGTCTTGTTCTTTGTGAGAACTGGTGTATACGCTCTAGGGAGATGAAGAAGCCATATCGCATTGGACTGGTAGGACGTGTTGGATTTAATTGTGTTCTATTTAGTCTACCTTTCTGTCCACTCTCCGGGCCATATTTTTGGTAAAGATCCTGTAATGTTTCCTTCAGACGATTTACCTTCTCAGCTTTTCTAACTCTTCCTCCTCCTCAGGCTCCTTAGCTGGCTCTTCTCCTTCTCCTGCTCACCCCCTTTCTCAGCCATGCCCCCGGCTCCTCTCCTGTCTTTTCCTGGCATGCCACCCTCCGCCAGCATGCATAGGCTTCCTTTTTAGGCCCTGAGGAGCAGTGTCTGCTTAGTCATCTCCCCGGGTCTCGGCATGTTATTATAATTAGAACTGGCAAGTCCTTCACCCGATAAAGAACCGGTTTCCTTCTCGCCTCCTCTCCCCCCCTCCCTCACCCCCATTCTAATGTGTATTTTTAAATTTCGATGTGTTCTTGTGAAAAGTAGTTTTATGTGTGTGCATTTACTTTAAATGTTGTAAATGACATTACGTTATATATCCCATTCTCTTTATTGCTTCTTTTTTGTTTGTTTTCTTTTTTGTTTTTGTTAGGCATTATGCGTTTAAGCTCTATGCATGGGGCTGTGTATTTCTAGTCTGTTGTTCTTAACAAATGATAGTATTTCATGGTGCATTATTCAAGGTAGGCTGGGTTAGGCTGAAGAGCAGACAACCCCAGGATCACAGCTTAACACGTGCATATAAGATGATTTCTCCTTCACACGGAACCCTCTGCCGGTCTGGTTCTTCCGGGCAGCTCCTTGCTCAGCTGTGGTTCCGGGATCCTCACCATTTGTACTTCATAGCTGTGTCATTGGAAACATGACGTTCAGGGTTAGTGAAGCAGGGAGGGAGAGCGCATGGAGAATTCATACCCATTCTTACATGCTTCAGACCAGAAGCAGCACGTCACTGCCTCTCACAGCACTTGACCAAAGCTGTTATATGGCCCCGACTGACTGTGTGTGGGGTGGGGAATGTAAGGAGCACATGGGTAGTCAGGGAGCTGTGAACATCTCTGACACCGCGAGCATCCACCACATTTTATCTGTACGCTGTCCAAGCAGTGGGCATCCCGCTTCCAACCACCACCAACAACGCTGCAGTGAACATCTTTAACTTATACCCATGTTGTAGTGGGTTCAGTGGCAACCCCCCAAGATATATGTCCACATCTCAACCCCCAGAACCTGTGAATGTGGTCGTACTTGGAAAAAGGATCTTTGAACATGTAATTATTAAAGATCTCTAGATGAGATAATCTTGGATTATACAGGTGGGTTCTGACAAGTATCCTTATAAGAGACAGAAGAGAAGGAGACAGAGGGAAAGAGGAGAAGGCTATGTGAAGGTGGAGGTAGAGGTTGGGGTTCCCCAGCCACAGCCAAGGAACACCTGGAGCCACCAGAAGCTGGGAAAGACTGTCCCTTAGAGCCTTCAGAGGAACACAACCTGATTTCCGACCTCTGGTCTCCGGAGCTGCGAGAGAGCACATTTCATTGTTTTAACTCACCGAGTGTGTGACAGGTTGTTAAGGCAGCCCTAGAAAACAAACAGATTTTGCTGCCTCACAATAGGATGCTGCTATAACAAGTACCTAAAACTGTGGAAATGGCTATGGAATTGGGTGATGAGCAGAGGCTATAAGAATTTTGGGGCTCATTATAGAAGCATTATAGATTCTGTTGAAGATACAAGGAAGTGAGGAGCACAGTGGAGAAACCTCCTACGGTCTTAGAAAATACCTATATTGACATGCATAGAACATTGTTAGAAACATTCAAGTTGCTTCTAGCAAGCACTCAAAAGGAAATGAATTATTGGTAACTGGAGGAAAGGTTAACCTTGATATACAGTGGTAGGAAAATCTGGATGTATTGTGTTTTCTTTGTTGCATAAAAAGCAGAACTTGCCATCTATGAGCTTAGATATTTAGCTGTGGAGGTTTCTAGGCAGTGTTGAAAGTGCAGCCTGGTTCCTCTTGCTGTTTATAGTGAAATACAAGAGGGAAGATACGTTGAGGAAGGAACTACTAAATAAAGATGATTATCCAGGCCAGTGTGGCTCAATGGATTGAGCGTCATTCCATGGACTGAGAGGTCCCGGTTTGATTCTCAGACAGAGCACATGTCTGGGTTTCAAACTTGATCCCCATTGGGGATGATTCTATCTCTTTTTCCCTTCCTCTCTCTCTAAAATGTCAATTAAAAAAACACACATATTTAAAAAAAAAAAAAAAAAAAAGACTTAGCACGTTGATTGAGGTAGAGTCTCAGTCTACCCAGATTACAAAAGATGCTAAAATTAGAAAATTCCCTGTTGGGAGGTGGGCTCTGCAGACAAGGCTGAGGGTGTAGTTAAACAGTCTGTCAACAGAAGCTTGCAAAAGAGACAGAGTTATGCAGGAAAGTTCTGCGGGGGACCCTCTTGTCTAATGGCATGGCCCCCTGTGTCATCTACAGGAGGCCCGTAGGGTGTTGAGAATGTTACATCAGCAGAAACACTGGCAGCTTGGACTGAGCAGGGCAGAGACAGAATGACATGAGAGAAGGCTAGCAGACTTCCAAAATTCTACAGATAGGAAATTGGCTGACAGAACTCCTCAACTGCGAACATTTGCTACCCTTCAAAGAATAAGGAAGAATGACTTTGAGGTGCCATCAAGGCCCAAATGATAGGGTCACTGTTGGCCCAGAGGGTGGGACCACCACAATCCCAGAGGGCAGAACTGCCATGGGCCCAGAGGGTACATTGAATTCTAGAGGATTATTCTCAAGCCTTGAAACCTAATGAAATCTGTCCTGTCAGGTTTTTACTTTCTTGAGAAATGTTTATCATTTAACTTTCCCACTATTATATGTTGGAAGCAGATACCTGTTTTCTAGTTTCACAGATGCACAGATAAAGAAGAATTTTGTCCCCGATGGACCACACTTCAAGTCTCACCTATGCCCTAATTTAGATAACATAGATGATGAGATCTGGGACTTTTTGAGTTGATTCTGGAATGAGTTAAAATTTGAAGGGGTGTTGGGATTGGGTGAGTGAATATTTTTTGCATGTGGGAAGGATACACATTTTGTGGGACCACAGGGTGGACTCTACTAGGTTGAGTAAGCCCCCCTCCCCACCCAAATCATATCTACCTGGGAACTATGAATGGGACTCTATTTGGAAACAGAGTCTTTGCAAATGTTATCAAGTTACAATGAGGTCATACTGGATTAGGAGGGGCTTCAAATCCACTCTGTAGAGGAAAAGACACAGAAGAGAAGCCCTGTGAAGACAGAAGCAGCAGTTGGAATTATACAGCTAAGTAACACCGGAAGCTACCCAAATCGGAAAGAGACGAGAAATGATTCTCCCCTAGAGTTTTGGGAGGGAGAAAGGCCCTTCCAATACCTTGATTTCAGACTTTCAACCTCCAGAACTATGAGAGAATAAACTTTTGTTGTTTTAAGCCACCAACTTTGTGAAAGCAACCTTAAGAAACTACGACAGATGTTTTACCCAAAGAAGGCACAGGTTCAGTGTACTTCGTTTGACTAATTATCTCCCTGATTTCTCTCCATACTAGTTGTACCAGTTTATACTCCTACCAACAGTACATAGAAGTTCCTACATTTCTGCCAACATTTGGCCTTGTCCAGCTTTCTAATTTTAATTAACCTAACAGGCATAAAGCAATATCTCATTATTCCTTCCATTTTTCCATTTCCCTGATTATCCCTTATTTTGAGTATCTCATGGTATGTTTATTAGCTTTTTGGATTTTCTGCTTTGGAAATTGCCTATTTATAGCTTTGCTGATTTTCCTACGTGGACTGTTTTCTTTTTCTTACTGTCCTTCAGAAATTCCATGTATGTTCTACTTATTGATCTCTAATTGGTGTTAGACATTGTAAAAGCCTTTTACCATTTTTCTCAGCTGTCCTTCAACCTTGTCCATAGTGTCCCCATTTCATTTCCTCTTTGTTTGCCCTCATTCATGCCAAACTATATTAACCCCTTTTACTGGTTGGAGTTTACTCAATGATATTACAATGTCACGTTAGATGACTTATTCTCTGTTCACTTGCCTTTCAGTTGTTGTTGTTGTTTTCTGAGCCCAGTTAACCGTGCAATCATGTGTTGAGCAAATGTCAGGACTGGAAATGGTAGGCCTTATTCTGGAACAGAAAACACTGCTACTGATCAGGAACATATGGGACTTTAGCACAGTGCCATGCGGCCAGGCTGTGTACATGTGGGTGTGATGTTGTGTAGTTGGGCCAGAACTACACAGCCTCCTCAGGGAACCTCCTGAAAAACGTGAGGACGAGCAACAGTGTAAATGAGGTCAGAGGTGTCTAACTTCAGGGGGAGTTTTTAGGGGTGAGTGTTCCCTGACTCATATACTGTGACAGCTGGAAAGGACCTCCTCGGGGGATCATACAACTCTACCCCCTCATTTCAGCTGCAGAAACTGAGACCTAGGGAAATGAAGGGGCTTGTCTAAGTCATATAGCTGAAGCTAGAACCCAGATCTCTTGACTCCCATTGTGTGTGTTTCCACTTTTCTGCCTTTTCCCAAGAGGATGTCAGAAGTCATTTTGGGGAGGTGGGAGGTGGGGGTGGGCTCTGGATAGGAGCTAGGACTTAATCTAGGAAATCAGAGGCCTCCAGAATTTGAACCCACTCAACCTGTCCAACCTTACTTTTTGCCATTCTAGATTAATCTGCCTCATTCCTCTCATGTTCCATGCTCTACTCTCACCTTCAAGCCTTTATTCATGCTATGGTCATACATGATCACACCTAGCATCCCCTTCTATTCTTCCTGTCCATCTAACCCCTCAAGGGCTCATCCTTTGAGGCTGACTCTTACCTTCTTTGCACCATTGCTAATCAACATTATTCTCTCCCTTTAGGTTTTCATAATGTATGCAGTCTATACAAATCCATTTTGGTTTGATTATATGCCACTTTTATTTTTTCCTCCTGGAATGTTTCTATGGTACAACCCACCCAGCAAGTCACTTAAGGTCTGTACACTTCAGTGTTTACTCACTAAAAAATAAAAGAAGAGTTGATCAAGATCATTTCTAAGGATGCTTCTATGCTAACATTCATTGTCTACATAAAATTTTAAAATCCTCAAGGAAAGGGACTGTCTTATATTTCTCTTATAATTCCTTTAGTCAAGTGGTTCTCATCCCGAGACAGTTTTGCTCCCCACGGGACATTTAATTTGGAGATATTTTGGTTGTCACACTGGGGGAAGGAGATGCTACTGGCATCTAGTGGGTGGAGGCTGGGGATGCTGCTAAACAGCCTCCAGTGCCCAGAACAGGCCACACAAAAGTGGATTATTCAGCTCAAAATCTCAGGCAAGGCTGAGAAACCCTACCTTATTCTCTCCTGCAACACCATAGAGACATATCATAGACATGAAGAAACACTTTTATCTTTTAGTTAGAAAGAATTGCCCTTATTAAAGGGACCCTGTTGGATATGGAGTTTTCATTGAGGGTAAAGAAGAGGAGGTGAGCACTCATGCAAAACTGGAGCTAAATCAGAGAAGAGAATGACGTTGTCCTTAGTCAAGAGGGAGAGGAGAAGAAGGACCTGTTGGATGGACAAAGACTGAGAGCTGAGGAATTGTTGTGGGAGGTGCTGATTTAAGTAGCTCGTCGTGTAGACATCTTTGGTGAAAGTGAGCATGGTAAGTGGTGATAACAATGACACTGGAACCATGAAGGAAACTTCTGGACACTATAATTTATGTTTTCAAGAAGACTTGTGTTTATAATATCCTCATTCTTACTTTTCCTTGAAATAAAGTCTGGGTGATGAAAATAGTTTCATTAATAGATGAGGCAAGGAGATTGGTTCCGTGGGATCTGAGCTCCAACATCCAAAAGAAAAGCCCAGGCTCTCTTTCCGCCCCACCCCACCCCGGTTTCCTGGAGAGGGATGACAAATGGCTACATGTTCTTGGTGATTCCTCTCAGTTTCTGCCTTAGCTGCGCTCCCAGCCTCCTCCCTCCTTGTGTCATGTCTGTCTTTCCCTTTACGTTGGAACATGCAAGAAAGTCAAGTTATTTCTTTGTCACCCTCCCCTCTCTCTCCATCATTAAATAAATATAATAAGAAATATCCTAAGAGCCACCTGAAATCGAGCTGAACGGAAGTCCTACAACTACGGAATTAAAGCAGCAATCACATCGAGACTGGTAGGAGGGCGGAGGGGACGGGCTGGTCCCACACCCACGTGTGGCAGATAAACATCAGGAGGGACACCTCGGCTGGGAAGGTTCTCCCTGAGGACTGAGGGTTTTCTGTTCCACATCAGGCGCCCAGCTCAGGGTTCCAGTGCCAGAAAGAGAAGTCCCCATCACTTTTGACTGTAAAAACCAGCGGGAACTGAGGCTGAGGCTGAGGCTGCTGAAACTCCAGGCAGCTCCTCTTAAAGGGCCCGTGCACGGACTTACTCAGACCCACTCCCTCTGATCTCCAGCATGTAGGGGAGACAGCCTGAAAGGCACTAGACACACATGGGGAAAACTTGAATTGTTTGGCATCAGGGCGAGGACTGGAGAAGCAGCTTTCTCCTGGACAGACATGCTGACGGAGGCCATTGTTCCTTTGGTGAACCCTTCCCTGGGGTGACAGACAGCCCCCATATCTGGGACTTCAGCAACTTGGCTGACACTGTTTGCTCTGCCCTGGTGATTCCTTGAGGCCCCGCCCCACCCAACTTTCAGGCCCACCCAAGCTGTTTCCAGTGGCTTTATCATAGGATTGGCCTGTTTTGGCTCCTGCTTCAGAGTTTCCTAAAATCTCTCAAACAAGCAGCATCTGGTCTCAGTGAGCCCCATACCTCTCACTAAGTGGCCCAGGGCCCAGCACTAGGACCAGCCAGTGTTGGTTCACAGCTTGGCTTCACCTGGGCACCTCCAAACCCAGCACAAGATGCAGCCATCAGCAGACCCCTTTGTAGCTTATGCCTGGTGGCCCTGGGTAGAACAAAGGCAGTGGCTGACCTTGCCCCAGAGCCAGCACACCCAGTGGACAGCTTCAGACCACGTCAAAGCACCACCACCCAATCACCTCTACAGGTGACACACTCAAGGAATGGACTCCATGGATACCAGAGCACTGCTGAAATAAGTCTTGCTCTGTGTGTTGGGTCCCGGCACAGCTGATCCTCCAAGGTAGTCAGAGGTCAGTGGTTAGTGGGCAAAGCCAGTCCTTGCAGCTGATTAGTCTGAGTAAAACCCTCCCATTGACATGCCAACAGTAATCAAGACTCAATTACAACAGAAGGGTGTACAGTCCACATGAGGGGTGCACATCAAGGGCCCAGCTGGGTGATCAGGGAGGCTGTGCCACTGGACCCTACAGGACACCTACTACAGCAGGCCTCCCTAGGAAGCCTAGGAGACATAGCAACTCTACCTAATACATAGAAACAAACAGAGAGAGGCAGGCAAAATGAGGAAACAAAGAAACATCACAAATGAAAGAACAGAACAAAACTCCAGGAAAAGAACTAAGTGAAATGGAGATAAGCAATCTAAAAGATGTGAGTTCAAAACACTGCTTATAAGGATACTCAATGAACTTAGTGAGGGCCTCCAGAGCATAATAAAAGAGCAGTCAGAAATGAAGGATGCACCAACTGAAATAAAGAATAGTTTACAGGGAATAAATAGCAGAGTGGGTAAAGCCAAGAAGCAAACCATTGATTTGGAATATAGAGAAGCAAAACACCCAATCAGAACAGCAAAAAGAAAAAAAAATCCAAAAAAGTGAGGATAGTATAAGGAGCCTATGGGACAACTTCAAGTGTACCAGACATTCGCATCATGGGAGTGCCAGAAGGAGACGAGAGTGGGAGCAAGAAATTGAAAACCTATTTGAAAAAAATAATGACAGAAAACTTCCCTAACTTGGTGAAGGAAACAGACATACAAGTCCAGGAAGCACAGAGAGTCCCAAACAAGATGAACCCCAAGAGGCCTACACCAAGACACATCATCATCAAAATGCAAAAGGTTCAAGACAAAGACAGAATCTTAAAAGCAGCAAGAGAAAAGCAGTTCATTACCTACAAAAGAACTCCTATAAGGCTTTCAGCCAACTTCTCAAAAGAAACTTTGCAGGCCAGGAGAGTGGCGAAATATTTAAAGTGATGAAAAGCAAGGACCTACAACCAAGATTACTCTATCCTGCAAAGCTATCATTTAGAATCAATGGCCATATAAAGAGTTTCCCAGACAAGAAAAAGCTAAAGGAGTTCATCACCACCAAATCAGTGTTATATGAAATGTTGACAGGTCTTTTTGAAGAAGAAGATAAAAAAAATATGAACAATAAAATGTCAATAAAAACATATCTATCAACAATTGAATCTACAAACAAAATGAGCAAACAGAACAGAAACAGACTCATATTTACAGAGAACTTTTTGTTGGTTGCCAGATGGGAGGGGAGAAGGGTGAAAAAGATGAAGGGATTAGGAAGTACAAATTGGTTGTTAGACTGATGAACCTCAAAGGGAAGGGGAGAGGTGGGGTGGGAAGAGAGAAACCGAAGAGTTTATATGCATAATACATAACCAGTAGACACAGATAATAACGTGGAGAATGCAGTAGGGGGCAGGATTGGGGAGGAGGGGGTTAAGGGGGGGCAAAGAAGGACATCGGTAATACATTCAACAATAAAGATAAGTAAAAAAAAAAAAAAAGAAATATCCTAGACATACAAAATAGAAAGCTCCCCAAAAAGCCAGAATAGAGGAGAAAAATCCATGCTCTGAAAAATCTCTTGAGGTGGATGGACATCTTTATTCCCAACTTCTCGAGCACTTGGAAGGAGATCGCACTATTAGTTCTGGCTACCAGAGGTATTTGGTAAAGTTTTTGTTCAGATTTTGTTTGAGGAAGAAATGATTAAGTTTAACATTAAAATTCACGAGAATATTTCAGTTCCTTGTAAACTCTTCTGATCACGATTACTTCGAGTGAGGTGTCATTTGTGGATCCTCACTGAGGAAAAAAGTGCTCCTGAGGGGACTTCCAACAGTTAATTTCAGGCGCTCTCTGAGTGTACGGCCAAGGGCATCATAAAACAGGCTGAAGTGTGTATGTGAACAATGCTCGTGAGCTCTTTTTCATGGTTTAGTTTCCCCTCTGTTGCATAGGTTTATAAACTGGGTGTATAGGAAAATGAGTGTTTTACACCCAATATGCCTGAGTTCTTTTTCCAGTTAAAAAAAAAAAAAAAATCAGATAAGAAAATTGAAGTATCTTTTTTTTTTTTAATCCTCACCCGAGGACATTTTTCCATCCTTTGTACAGACAGAGTGGGAGGAAGAGAGAGAGAGGGAAACATCGATGTGAAAGGGACACATCGAGTGGCTGCCACCCGCACGACCAACCAGGGCCGGGGACAAACTGCAACCAAGGTACATGCCCTTAGCGGGAACCGAACCCGGGTCTCTCCGGACCGCAGGCAGACGCTCTAACCACTGAGCCAAACCGGGCAGGGCTGAAGTATCTTTTTTTTTATTTAAACTTTCTTATAAAGGTTTCTGGGAAAATATTCTAGGGTAAGGACTGAATGACAGTGGACAGTGTAACCAGGGCAGAGATCTACTACGCATAATAGAAATTTGATAAATGTGTGTGGCTGCTACTGTATTTTTTGCTGACGAACACATGGCTTCTCTTTATAGAATAGTCTGGGGAAAAAATCAGGAAGGAGTTATAGCAAGATAAAGCCCGTGGTCACTGCACATTTTGTGGCCCGGTCACCATTTCTGTTACTCTGGGAATTTGTTTCTCTTCAAGGCTGCCTTTTCCACTTGTCATCCTGTTCCCCCTGTACACCAAATCGCAACATACAAGGAACTGAGTCTACGAAACTTGAATGGCCACCATAAGCCCTTTGAGATTAATGCATGCATGGGTGGGCCCCCATTTGGGATTTTTTTGCTCTTCCCCCTTTTGTGATCATTTAAAAATGCCATGCCGAAAGAGTCTGGGCAGCTCTTTGTTTGGTCTCTGGTTTTGCTTTCATACATCTTTCATGCCTTCTTGGCTGGGTGCAGCTGAGGCTGGTTTTACAAGAAGCTACCCATAAAGCCCAAATGGGGAAAGATGAGTAAACTCTTGCTCTGAGGGCAGGGTTTGTGAAAAGGAGATCCCCTTTCCACTCTGAGAATGCACGATTTAGCAAGGCTCCACTTACAAGTTCTCCTGGTCAGCTACAAGCTACCTTCTTGTACTTCGCTCATCAGCTGATTTTTGAGCATCTTATAATTCTGTTCTTTCCCTGAACAGGGAGGATAACAATGTTTGCATACAATGTGAAGAAGCACGTGGTGGGCAGAATTCTAATGGGCCCCTTGGTTCTGCACCTCTCCCTTCCAGGTAGATGCCCCGCATGATGAATGTGCAGCACTGTGATGATGATGGATCTTACTCCTGTGATGAGGTTATATTAGGTGGTGTATGTTAGTTGACTTTAAGGAAAAATATGGGGTGGGCGTGACCTAGTCACACAAGACTTTTAAAAGCAGAAAGTTTTCTCCAGCTATTCACAGTAGCAAAAGGCAGAGATTGGAAGTAGGAGCAGAATTTGACTTGTTGCTGACCTGAGAATGGAGGAATGTGGACAACCTCTAGAGGCTGGATGTGGTTCCCAGTGGACAGATCTCAACCCTACAACTGTAAGGAAATGAATTCCACTAAAAGTAGAGTTTTGAAAAGGACCTACATGAGAATTCAGCCCCACTACACACCTTGGTTTCAGCCAGGTGAGACCCGGAGAAGAGAATTGAGATACACCATGTCTAGACTTTGGACCTATGGAAATTGTGAGATACTAAATTTGTATTGCATTAAGCAACTAAATTTGTGGTGTTCATTTTCTATTTCACCCAGCAATGGAAAACTAGTATGAAGGAAGAGAAAGCCTTTGGGAGACTATCACTAAGTAAAACCAACATTTCTGTTTGGTTTTAGAAAAAATCATTGTGATGGTTAATTATACGTATCAGTTGGGCTAGATTGCCACGCCCAGTTGTTAGGTCAAACCCTCGTCTAGATGTTGGTGTGTGAAGGTAGTTTGTAGATGTAACATTTGTAATCTATTGACTTTCTTTTTTGCGCAATCTGTTGACTTTAGATAAAGGTGATCACTCTCTGTAATGTGGGTAGGCCTCATTCCATCAGTTGGGAAGCCTGAAGAGCAAAAACAGGCTTCCCAGAGAAGAAAGAATTCTGCAAGATGTGGCAACGAAATCCTGCTTGTTTCCAGCATGCCAGCCTGCCCATGGATTTCAGGCTTGCCAGCCCCCCATCGCAGGAGCCAATTTCTCAACATGTCTCAACATGTCTTCATACATATCCCATCGGTCCTGTTTCTCTGAAGAAACTTACTGATGTAGTCATAAACTCAGATGCCCGTAGGGACCACACAGATGGGAGAGGTGTGCTGGGGTGAATTTGAAGACGGCGTGGGCGCCCTCTTAAAAGCAGTGGCTCATAGACAGTGCCACAGATTGTAACCGGTCAGCGCGCAGGCCTCGCACTGCCAGTTCTATTGATGTTTTTCAAAAGAAGCCTTAAATCCAGAACCCTATACAAAATTACCCAAATTTTAAATGTACATTACTAATTCAAAAATATATTTTTAAAAAACAGCGCACCACAAGGAAACAATCTAGAATATGGGCCGTCTAAGCCACAGCATGCTGGTTCCTTCAGTAAGTCAAGTTATTAAAACAACAACAACAAAAACAGGGTTTGGAGACTGTTGTGAATGGGAAGGATGAGAAAAGACCAGACCTAACAACTAAATGCGGTGAGTATCTTTTGGGATTGGTTGGAGGTGGGGAGTGGGGAAGAAATCACCTGTAATAGACATTTTTGGGAATATTTGTGGAATAGGAACTGGATATTAGATAACATTAGGAGTTTCTAATTAACATTTGGGTATAATAATGATATTGCTGGTATTATGAATATATAAGGAAAGTTCTTAAAAATTTTTTAGGGATGTATGCTGAGATATTTAGGTGTGAAGTACAATAATGTCTTTAATTTACTTAAAAATTCCTTTCAGCCTTAGCTGGTTTGGCTTAGTGGTTAGAATGTTGGCTCGGGGACCAAAGAGTCAAGGGTTCGATTCTTGTCAAGGGCATGTACCTTGGTTGCAGTTCGGTCCCTGGCCCTGGTTGGGGTCATGAGGGAGGCAGCCAGTCAATGTGTCCCTCTCACATCGATGTTTCTTCCCCGCCCCCATCTGAAGATAAAAGGAAAAATATACCCTCAGGTGAGGATTACAAAAATAAAAAATTCTTTCATTCTCTTTCTCTCCCCATACACACGCTCATACACACACACACTCACAGTAGAATGTTAACATGATTTAATCTAGATATTGGTCATATGTGTGTTTACTGTACTATTTCTCATATTTTTCTGTAAGTTTGAAACATTTTATAAGTAATTTTTTAAAAATCCACTGAGTGGAGTAGGTAAAACACATCGGTGGGTCCCAGTTTGCAACTGTGATCGATAATCTTGGGTCAGAGAGCTGTACCTAACTTACAGGTTCTCCAGCCTCCCTTCCCGGGCTCGGTGAGGGTGGTGCTGCTGGCCTATCATTGTTGTGTATTTATTTCCGACTCTCCTTCTAGGTGTGAGTTCTCTTTGGGCTGCAAAGGGATCTTACTCACTTATGTGTTCCTGTCCTGTGTCTGAGTGTTCAATACATTCCCGCTGAAGCCCAGGAGAACATTATGACGATAACACAGCTCTCATTAACTGAGCCCTCACAGTGTTCCGGACTAAGAACCTCACAACAATCACACGAGGTAGATTGAATTAGATCTAACGGTAGTAGTAGTTGGTCCCCCTTGGCTAAAGCAGAAGGCGAGGTCCGCAGGAGATTGGAAATGTGCCAAGGCCACACAGCAAGAGGTTGGGACTGAGCAGCCTTACACCAGAGCCCCCTTTGAAAACAACTTCCTTCCATGCCTCTGGAGTCTCCTTAGCTCCCTAACATACATCGTTTCACCAAAATAATTTTACCACTTTCTGTGTGGCAAACAAAGGGATTTCAGAAGGACAAGTCATGGGAGAAAGGAGGTTAGACTGTGGCCTCCTGTGCACCTTCTGTGGGTTTCACAGACAGCCGCACATGAGAAAGCAGGAGCTGGCCAGGCAGAGCCCGTGTGACCTCACTAGGCAGGGAGGGTGAGCAAGTGGAGGCAGCAGTCGTGAGAGATCAGGTGGCCCTTGACTTCTGCACTGGGGCAATGTGACCAGGACATAGTAGGCGAGCTGCCGCCTATTCAACTGAACGGCCCTGAGCTCTGTCTAGACCCAGGATGGTAGTTTTGGCCCTCACTGAGCTTCGACTAACTTCTAAGGGGACAGTTTTACTGTCACCAGGCTGCCCTTGGGGATCCACAGCAGGTCATCTCACTAAGACATGGGACGAAGACGAACTGTGCTGTTTTACCTCCCTAATAACCACCCCCGGGGAAATTTAAAAATCGTGATACATATTTCTAGTGGGGCAAATCTGTTTGAAATTTTTGCTGTTGGCTGGTCAAGAAAGAGAAAAAAAAAAAAATCAAAATCCGTGTCAGGGATTAGGGTCTTCACGTGCTATCTGCGGGCGCTGACCTCCTTCACCGTGAACGGTGTTGCAGGAGCAGCGGATATACCACGGTGATCCCCCCTCCCCCCCATCTTGGGTCCCTTCTGCTGCAAATACGGCCCGTCGGCCCCACCCGAGCTTACCGGGGCTGCCAGCCCCATGCTCTCACCTGTCCGAAGCCTGTCACACAGAGCTCCTCACACACAGAGGAGGGCCACCCGAGACTTCCTCCTTAACGGAGAGAGAATTCGTCATTTCACACTTGGTCTGGGCGAGGTTATTGTATTAGTTCCCTACTGCCACTGTTACAAAATGTCACGCATTTAGTGGCTTCCAACAGCACACATTTGTTCACTTAGAGTTGTGGAGTTCAGAAGTCCCAAGTCACTTTCTCTGGGCTGGAGTCAAGCGGTTGGCGGCCTGTCTTGGCTCCGGAGGCTCCCGGGGAGAATCCATTTCCTCTCCTCTTCCAGCTGGAGGAGCCCGTTCTGGCGAAGAGCCCCTTGCTCCACTTCAAAGCCGGCAACGTAGAGTCTTCAGATCTCCCGCTGGCTCCGGCTCTCTGCTCCTTGCATCACATTCTCTCCTCCCGCTCGGCCTCCTGCCTCCCCCTTATACGAACCCTTGTGATACGCCGGGTCCACCCGGTTAATTCAGGATAATCTCAACATCTCAAAATCCTCATTTTACTCACATCTGCAAAGATCCTTTTGCCATGAAAACTAACATATTCACAAGTCCCAAGGAAGAGGACGGGGGCATCTTTGGGAGCCATTATTTTGCCCAATACAATTAATATTTGACATAGACAATTCCAGAAAAAGGGTTTTCTTTGCTTTTGCTTGGAAACCATTTCCAGATGGCGTCAAGTCCAGTTGCTTTATAAAGCTACGGCCAGGACAGTCCTCAATCAGCACCGCAGTCCCCTGTCGTAGGAACGTGGTAACTCTCAAAGCTGTGCGCTTCTGCTGTTTCATCAGAACTGCCTTTTCCAATTTCTAAGCTTTAACCTGCTCCTCCCCACCCCATCATAAACTATCTTCCTGTGTTTTTCTCTTTTTTGCACATTTTGAGCACAAAACTCTTTAGGAATTTAAGTACTTGGATGAAATAGGAGTAAGAATTAAAAAAATATATATAACCTTTGGTGAAAAGCTTGTGCCTCATTAAAATCCATCAGAAGTATGCATGTTTGCCATTATGTGTCCAAGGAGACTATTTTTCTGCGAATGAACCAACACAGGAGCTTTACTTTTTCACCATAATGAAGGACAAATAATATTCTTGCAAAAGTAAAAGCTAACTTGATGTTTAGACACTTTTCACATAGATTAGGATATTGAAATTTGCAGTCTAAGGTCTAACTCCAGATTAATTCCAACCAAGTTTGGTGAAACATGCATCTTTTTTTTTTTTTTATCCTCACTCAAGGATATTTTTCCATTTTTTATTCAGATAGAGTGGGAGGGAGAGAGAGGAAGAGAGAGAGAGAGAGAAACATTGACGTGAAAGGGACACATCGAGTGGCTGCCACCCGCATGACCCAACCAGGGCCGGGGACAAACTGCAACCGAGGCACGTGCCCTTAGTGGGAACCGAACTGGGTCTCTCGGGACCACAGGCCGACACTCCACCTGCTGAGCCAAACTGGCCAGGGTGAAACATGCATCTTTTTTTAACCTCATTAATAATTACTATCCCTATGGTAAAATGCAACATAGAAATGCCCATTTTAATAGTCAAAAGGGACAATTTGATGTGCGATCTATTTCCTTTTATAAAATAGCTCATCTATTTTAAAAAGTGAAATGCAAGGTCTTCCACTTACAGAAAGCAGTAGAGTCCAAACGAACAGACTGGCTATTTGTAATATCGGGGGAGAGAAGGGAAATTCCTATGAGAGTTGCTTTTCCCAAATTGAGTACTGACATAAAATTATCTCCAGTTCATAAATTACTATTGACTATGGTTTTAGTTTAAATAGCTCTTTTTCCCTGTCACAAATCACTTTAATATTTTCTTAGGAATTTGAATTAATCCAAGCTGAAGTGTTATCGGAACGTTTGGTAGAAATTCAAGAAATGGCCCTTGAGCATTTTGGTATGTGTACATCTACAAGGGTTGCAGGAAGATAGAGTGTTTGGTGGCCTGGGGACAGAATCTTTCTGTGATTTTTCAACTATCTTAAAATAGTACCTGGAATCTGTAGGAATCCAAATGTGCCCATTTTTTAAAGCAGGTGAAATTTTTATATGGCTTGCCTTCCTTTGCATTGCCCCAAACATCCACATTCCATAGACCCTCAAGTAGGCAGCAGAATGGAATGCTGCAGAGTTCCTTCCAGAGCCCATTGCCAAAGATCACGTCACTCGTCTGGAATCCAAACGGGGAAGGAGCTGCTCCTTGAAGAGACGATAAGACCTTAGCACGTACTTAAGAAAGTATCCCAGGGCTCTGAGAGATGTTATTTTTCAAGTTAGGCTATTCTGCTAACTCACTATTATTTGGACTCAGGGAAGGTATGATAAAAACCAGAGGAGGGTCTAACCTTGTCAATCTCTTCCCACCCCTTCCCTTTGCGCTGGATCCAAAGCAGACGTGAAAAATAAGAGACCGTTTGATATAGTGCCAATACTATTTTTTCATTCACTCATTCATTCAGTCATTTAGATGGCGGGCAGGGTAGGTAAGAGCTCTTTTCAAATAGGACCTGGATCCCTATATTCATCTTTTCCTGTGGCAGAGAAGTTCTAGATGAGTGGAAGACTTACACGAAGTCAACAGCAAAACCCCGAAAGAATGAGCATTTTTTATGATGGTGAGACAGGGCCTTTGTCAGCATAGCATAAAACCAAGACGTCCTAAAAGAAAAGGGCAACAGCTTTGATAACATGAACATTTTAAATGTCAACATGGAAAAATATGCCCTGAACAGAATTAAAGGACCAATGAAAGGTGGAGAGAAAAGGTGTACCATATATAAGAGATCAAAGGTTTAGATTTCTAATATATAAAGAATAAGAAACAAAAACCCAAGTAGAGAGGAAACATTAATATGCAATAAACCTGCTAATATAAAAATGTAAATTAAAACATCAATTTTATCTGCATCGATATAGATGTACAAATATGCATATACCTTTTTCGCAATTCAGATTTGACAAAATTGAACCATGTGACAATGTCAAATGTCTGCTGGGAGTGAGAGGGAGAGGGAGAACATTCCATGGGTGTGCATATTAATTCTCATAATCTTGTTGGAGGGAAATTTTATAATATGACTCAAAGATAACAATGCACTTTCCCTTCTACCCGCAATTCTCCTGCCAATAGATGAGAACTTGACAGGGTGTTGCAGAGGGATTCTTGTATCAGGCAAGGAGCTCAACCTTTGCATGCTTATCGTCCCTGCAAAGCCAAGAATCTATGTGTAGGGTGGAGCGTAATGTCTGTTTTCTGGTTGTGAGGCAGATCTCTCCTCCTGTCATAGTCCATTTGGGTCTCCAGAGCCGGAATACCTTTTTAGGGACAAGTCCATTAAGAGTGAGTCTGCTTAGAGGCTGTCTGGTTTTTACCCTATGTTGTCACGATCCTTTATAGATATGGGATAGGGTAAAACTTGGAGTAGAAAAATATGTCCCCTGTATACTGGAATTAAGGCAGCAACTCTTACCTCTGCTGACAGGGGAGGGGCTCCGGGAAGCTTAGCAATTCCCAGGAAAGCAAGTTACCAGTTCTGGGTGGTTTGGTTCGTGTTAAGATGCTACTGGGTAATTTTGTAAATAATGGGCCACGTGGAACACTAAATGACATGTAAATTTGGAGGTTATCTTCAGGGCTACTTTTACTCTTTAATAAATAAGGTAATTAACCTTAGTGTTTCATTTTGATCTCTTATAAATTAGAACTTTTAAAATTCTATGTTTGCAATAGAGGCGTTAGCTACCTTTACAGTGGTAATCACATTGCAATATATAAATGTATCAAATCAACACACTGTATACCTTTAACATACACAAGGGTATATGTCAATTATATATATCTCTCACTTAAGGAACTCTACAATGAAAAATTTTAAAAATTCTATGTTCCCTTGGGATAATAACTTATTTGTGTTATATCCCAGCGAAGACAACACTTTAGCTGAGAATTTTCTGGACACTAAATACCCTAAATGCTTTAATATCTCTTTCTCCCCCCCTCCCCTCCCCTCCCCTCCCTCCCCTCCCCTCCCCTCCCCTCTCCTCCCCTCCCCTTCCCTCCCCTCCCCCTTTCTACCAGTCCAGTCATACTTAGAAAACACCTAACTGTAGCATCTTACCATGGCTACAATCAGAAGCCCTCTTCCTAAGACTTCCATTCCTTTCTGATTATTAACCTAAGGGAGATGCAAACAACACTATCCATCAATCATGTACATACAGACACAAATCATTCCCAAGCCACCTCCTGAGCCAGGTCTCCTGGCTGACCCCAGAGGGGCAAACATTCCAGGCAAAGAAGAGGGAAGGAGCGCACCCAGGCTGCGTTGCTAAACCCACGAGCGGGAGTCCTGTGAGCGCAAAGGAGCTTGGAACCATTTCTGTAACATACGTAGGCATTAAAAATTAAATGAACTAAAACCAGTGCCCCTCAGGGACAACACAGCCCCAAGCTGGGGACCACAGTAAAATTCACGGGTCATATTTCATTCACGGCTGTGCAGCCAGTACCGTGTAATGATGTGTGGCCACCCTGCTTCCTCCTACTTGTCCTGGTCTAACGTATAGGAAAAGTGGATGGTTAGGAAGAAGGATGTGTGTGGTTCTGGGAGGAATAACTCGTGGAAGTCAAAGGTGATACCAGGCCGAGCCTGGTCACAGCAGCTGACCGACTCCCTAGTCACTCACTCTCATTTTTAGGTATTTCCTATAAAAGGTTAAAAGTGAACTCTTTCGCTCTCAGGGTTTTGGCAGAGGCCCAAGTTAGAGAACCAAATATTCCAGCATCTCAAAGAGGAGTATTGGGCTCCCTTTGCAAGATATGCTGATTTCCATTCTCCTGCCATTAGCCCCTGGGCCACCTTCAAGTGATATAATAGAAGGGGTGAAACACCAGGATTGAGTGTCTCTGGAGAGAGTTGTCAGTGGGGAGGTGCGTGGTGAGGGGAGGGAATATTTCTGCCATTTCAAACCAGCTAAGGGGATCTTACAGAGAAGTTGTCATGCGTGCCGGAGGGAGGGAACATCTAAAGTCTGCTGAGGAGAGATTGTTGCTAGCTTGCTCCTCTGGGGCCAGGACATCGAGAGTTCATTGATTGAGAGCTATGCTTCTAGAGTTTGGTGGGACAGGCTGTTTCCCCTTCGTCAGATGAGGACCCCATGGAAGGGCCCAGACTGGATCATTTTGTAATGGACTCTATCCAAGAAGACTACCTAGAGAGTAAAGGTGACCCTCCCCAACAGATGGGGGTCACTTACCAGAATCTGAGGGACAGGAGTCCAGCTGCTGTCTTTGGGAGATTTTTACCCTGGGCAAGTCCTTGAAGAATACATAAAATGCTTCAGAAGAGAGAGAATTGGCCTTTAAATGTTACACCCTGAAAGGACATTGATACCACATTCAAACTATCAAATAAGGCCTTTCTTCAACTCTGGTAGGAGCAAAACCCAGCAGGTCAGACTGGTTCTCCCTTCACCTCTGGTCATTTCCTGGTGAGGGGTAAGCCAGAGCTGGGGGTGAGAGAAACTTAGAATGAAATACATTTGGGAGTTCCCATGCTACTCTGGGTGCTGAACACCATGCATTGCTGTTGCTTGTTGCGAGTAGCTGGAGAAGTTGCTTGCTGTTGCTTGTTGAGAGGGTCTGGAGGCTTTTTACTCAGGCGCAGGAAGTAGGAGTCAAGAGGACACGTGCACAGGTTGGTGGTGGGAAAGAACAACGTCGCTGTTTCCACCTTTTCAAGTTTCACTTTATTGACTGAGCCAGGTCTGTATGAAACACCAAGGTCTGCCCGCAGAGAAGTATGTGTATGTTCCGGATCCCCTTCCCTCTCCCTTCTCAAGGACGTCAACCCCGCAGCCACCACCTTCCTCTTGCGTGTCACCGATTTCTCCATCTTCACCAGACCTTTCCCACCAGCATATAAAAATGACTTTTTATCAACCATGTTAAAATAAAAATGATCCCATGTCTTTTGAGCGACTGCTCTGTTCCATTTCCCGTCACTGAAAAATGCTCTGAACGAGTTGCTGACTTCACGGTCCATGTTTCTGCATCTCCCATTCTGTCCTCAGTCCATTCCAGTGGGCTCCCATCACCGCACACTGAAAGGCTGTCCCCAGAACAACGGTCCTCTAGCCACGTCTTCGGTTTCTCAGCTGCACTTGATATGGTTGGCCAGTTCTTCCCTTGGAGACACATTCTTCTCCAGGGATTTTGTCACATACTGATCGGGGCCCTTCCTACATACTGGCCGTTCCTCATTTGCTAGCTCTTCCTCCTCTACCAGCTCCTGTCCTTAGTCTCTTCGCATCTCTTTCCAAATTCTCTTCCTAAACCACTTAACCCTGAGGCTGTATTGGACAGCGCAGATATAAGACATTTCCATCCCTGCAGAAAGTCTTACTTGCCACTACTGGTCGGAAAGAAGAAAACAAAATCTTATTATTAAGTAAAGCCGACTTCAATCAGTCAACAAAAATAAAGAGAAAAAACAGGAATGTGTACATGTCTGTTCATTTAGGAAAACATTCTTTGGGTTCTGAGTGATAAAGAACCCAACCCAAGTCATCAGAAGAGAAAAAGAAAGACTGGCTGAAGTATGTGGAGAGGTACAGGGGAGCTTCGGGAGCAGGGCTTAGCCACGATCCCCAGGACCCCTCCCTCTGCTCCCCGTCCTCTGAGCTGGCTCCACTTCTGGTTCTGCCTATTGACTCCTCATTCCCGCAGCAGCAGCACTAAGCACACATTGTCCTAAGGCTCAGGTAAGCTCAGGTGTACTCCTTTACTCCAAAGCGCGTAGATTTATTTCTACTCATTAGTATTTCCTTTCTTCTACTTTTTTCGGATTTAATTTGTCTGAAATGGGAATTAGACTTATTGTTTTTCAATCTCCAACCCCACCATAGGTACTATGCATTTGGAACCACAGCTTTCCTTTTTGGCGTTACTGTTTAATATGTCACTGTCTGCCCTGGCCGGTTTGGTTCAGCGGTTAGAGCGTCGGCCTGCGGTCCTGAGAGACCCTGGTTCGGTTCCCGCTAGGGGCACGTACCTCGGTTGCAGTTTGTCCCCGGCCCTGGTTGGTTGTGCGGGTGGCAGCCACTCGATGTGTCCCTTTCACATCGATGTTTCTCTCTCTCTCTCTGTTCCTCTCTTTCCCTCCCACTCTACCTGAACAAAAAATGGAAAAATGTCCTCAGGTGAGGACATATTATTATATATATATATAATGTCACTGTCATTATCATTCAGTTTGCAATATTTTTTTATTTCATTTGATTTTCTTGAGTTATTTAGAAGTGTATTACATAACATAATTTCCGAATTTGGGGGGAATTTTCTAATTACCTTCTGTTGTTGACTTATATTTTAATGCCATTGTAGTCAGAGAATATATTCCATATGATCTGAATCCTTTGACAAAAGATTGAAGACCTCCCTAAGGTCAGCATAGAATGTCCTTTGTTAATATCTACTATTAATATAATGGCATCAGTTCTCTTTCGGTTAGTGTCTACATGATATATATTTTACCATCCTTTTCCTCTCACCATTTCTGTATCTATATTTAAAGTGATTCTGTTGTTGACAGCATATAGTTGGGTTTTTTAGTTTCCAACCTAATCTCTAAAATATGTTTTTGATTGGCTCATTTATAGTAAATGGAATAACTGATACAGTTGGGTTTAAGTTCACTATTTTGACATTTATTTCTTCATCTGGTCTTTGTTCATTTATTCCTCCTTTTGGATTAATCAAGCGTATTTTATAATTTCATTTTTCTATCCATTAATAGATGGTTCCTTATAAATTATTATAGTTTTCTTTTATGATTTCTGTAGAGATTATAATATGCATCTTTGATTTAATACAGTCCATCCTAACTTTTGTGTTACTGTTTTTATATATTTTATTTATGTATGTTATAAATCCCATAAGACATTGTTATTCATTGTTACATGAAACAGGCAATAGTATTTTATGTTTACCCAGATAGTTACATTTCTGATGCTCTTCATTCCTTCCTTCATTTCCATGCTTTTACGTAACTGTTTCCTCTTGTCCTGGTAGTGTGGGTCTGCTGGTGAAAACTTCTCTTGTTTTTCTGAAAATATATTTATTTTTGCTTCCATTTAAAAATAATTTTTTTTTCTTTATTGGTTTGAGAGAGAGAGAGAGAGGAAGGGAAAAGGAGAGAGAGATAGAAACATCAATGAAAGAGAACATTGATTGGCCACCTCCTGCATGTCCCCCACTGGGGATCTGGCTCACAACCTGGACATGTGCCCTGACTGGGAATCAAACCAGCGACCTTTTAGTGCATGGGTCAGTGCTCAACCACTGAGCCACACCGGCTGGGCCGCTTTCATTTTTAAATGATATTTTAAATGAATACAGAATTCCAGTTGACAAACTTTTATTTTGGCACTTTGAAGATGTTATTTTGTTATCTCCTGGCTTCCATAACTTATGTTGAAAAAGCAACCGTTAGTTTTATTGTTGTTCCTTTTAAGTTAATGTATCTTTTTTCTGTGGCTGAAATGTATCTTTTAAGGTTTTCTCACTGTTCTTGATTATTAAAAGGTTGACAAAACAGGTCTAAGTATGTTTCTCATTTAATTTAGCCTGCTTAGAATTTTCTAAGCTTCTTGAATCTGTGGGATGATGTCTTATCAACCTTGAAGAATTTTTAGCCATTATTTCTTTAAATATTGTTTCTGTTCCAATTTATTTCTCCTCTTCTGGTAGTCCAATAAAATATGGTAGACCTTTTAACTTTGTTCCATTTATCTCTAATAGTGTTTTATTTTTGTATATCCATTCTATCTGTGCTTTGAATTTGTATCTTTCTATTGTCTTATTTTATAATCTAATAATCTTAATTTCTTCTCTGTCAAATCTGCTGTTAAATGTATCCAATGTGTTCTTAACTTCAGATACTATATTTTTGAGTTAGAGAATGTGTATTTGATTTTTTACATAGAGTTTAGTTCTCTGTTACTAATTCCTTACCTTTTCATTCATTTTTCCTCTATTTTCTGCAATATATTAGTCAGTTAAAGTCTTTGTTTGCCTGCTTCAATATCTGTATTATCTGTAGGTCTGCTTCTATTGTTTATCTTTTCTCTTGATTATGATTATCAGTCACTTTTTTTTTTCTATTCACTGATGCTTAGCAATGTTTTCTTTGTCAGACATTGAACATATAAAAACACTGTAGAGGCTCTAGATTATACCTCACACTAGAGAGGATTTCCACTTTCTCCATTAGACCAATAAAATGAGGGGTTTATCTTGAGATGAGTAGGGATTACACTGCACCTTTAGTAAGATTTAGTACACTTCTGGATTTTCTCTGTTCCTTATACACAGCTTTTCTGAGCTTTTGGTTACAGTCTGTGGGATCTCTGTCTTCCCAGTCCTAAAAACTGGGAAATTTAGTGCTATGCTTTGGAGATTTCGAACTTAGTTTTTATCCTCCCCTTTCTTGACCTATTACAATGTCAGAATTTGGAAGATGTCCTAAGGGTGCCTAGCTATGTGTTTTAATGTCAGGATCTCTTTCCCTAGTTAGACTTTTTCTCTGTGGGACTGTGAAACTAGAGGAGATTGTAATATGCCTTTTGAAGCCTTCAACTAAACTTCCCAGCCTTCTTTGCATAGCCCCTGAACTCAGAGGATGTCCCATGGGGAAAACCAGTTGGGCGTTTTGAGTTGAGCACTTCTCAAATTTCTAGTTTCTCTCACCAGCCCCACGTGACTACCAAAAGCCTCTCTGGTTTTTCTTTCCTCAAGAAAATTCTTCTTTACAAGCCAAGTCTAATTCTTGGTTCATGCCCAGAATTGTCAAATGTCCCCAAAGAAGAAAACAACTGGTGATTTATGTCGCCCTCATTGCTTCCTCATTTTCTGAGACCCTAAAAATGTAATTTTTGTAACATTTCTGGCTCTCCTTAGTTGCTGCAATGGGAATTATAGTCTGTCACGACCTACTACATTTTGCTAAGAAACACAAGTACCCTGACCATTATCTTTTGAGGATAAAGGCCCACCAATATGGTTACAACTTTAAGAATTGAAAAGAGACGTAACCTGCCTCTAGTACTTGGATTCGGGGGAGGGAAAGGGGGGAGAGGTTACATTGGTGGTCCAGACTTGTGTTCTCAATTGCAGAGCACCTTAACAAATAAGCAGCATGGTCTTGGGAGCTACCGCTAGACTTGATATGGAGAGAACAGCTGTCATGAGTGGCTTTTGAATAAACCATGTAAGCTCGCAGCAATAACCATAGCTAGCAGCAATGAAAATTTACTAAATATCTAGACTCTTCCATTTTCCTGGACATAAATTCTCATATGATTCAAGGGAGATAAATGGTGATAGGAGGAGACAGATCTGGGGTGATGAACACATGATACAATATACAGATGATGTATTATAGAATTGTACATCTGAAACCTATATAATTTTATTAACCAATGTAACCCCAATAAATTCAATTAAAAAATATAGGGAAGCAATCCTCCCCTCTTTTGGGGGGTGATATTTAAAGCAGATCACATTTGAATCAGAAAATTAAATAAAAGTCTGTATTCTTCCACAGAGGAAAAATACTTACTACACTGTTATTTCTAGTAGTGTGACCAGGCAGCTGGGTACAAAATTGACTCAGAGCTGTGTGACTCTGAATATGAAGATTTATGAATACCTTAATAATTTTATTTTTCTTATATTATCTTTTTCATATGTAGTTATATACATACAAATACACACACATATATGTGTTTATATATGTACATACATTACATATATATGTTTAGCTATCTCCCTTTTCAGTCATTATTCATATAATATGGGGAATTATTTTTTAATTATGATTTTAAATTATATTCTTTTTCAAGAACAATATTGACATTTTAAACAACTAGATCCACACCTCTTATTCTTTTATACCATGACTTTAGTAGTTTCTGTTTTGGTTTTTTGTTTTTGTTTGTTTGTTTTGTGGTTTGGTCAGTTGAAGGATATCTTCAAATTACTTTCTCTAGTGTTTTTTAAGTAATTGCATGTCTGACTATGACTCCTGCTGTCTTCATGAATGTAGATAACCTTGAAATCCTTAAGCTACACATTTTTGCTCCCAAATTTCTAGAGCAATGGTTTTCAACCTTGACTGCACAATGTCATCTCCTGCGAGTTGAAAAGGTGCCGATGCCTGGGTCCCATTCCTAGCAATTCTGATTTAACTAACCTGAGATCTGGCCTGGATATCAGGATTAAAAACAAAACAAAACAAAGCAACAACACAATAAAAAATATACTCAGGCTCCACTCTAGGTCAATTAAAGCAGAATTCCTGGGAGCGAGGCTTGGGCCTCGGTCGGCACACCCTTTCTGCTCTGGGTGAGAAGTTCTCACATGTGCAAACCATGCTGTCAGTTTCCAACAGGGTCACTTTTGTTCTTTGTTGCCATCAGTGGGGGTTAGGATTTTGCTTGCACATGTCTAGACTGGTCGTGATCCTTTCTGACCTGTCGTCTCCCTGTCATCTGTAGTCTCCCTGTGCCAGCGGGTGTCTTGTTATAGCTCCCCTCTTTCTCTAAGGAGGGGAGTCATTCTGCACCTTATGAAACACTTTTCCGAAATTTTCTTTGCTATTTCACAGGAGATCATTTTTGAGGCTTGCTTTTCCTCTGTCTCTCCAGAATGATGCTCTCCTTCCCTTTCTCCCATTGGGCGTTTTGTCAGACCCCTATTTTTGTTGTTATTGTGGGATCTTGTTGGTTTTGGTTGTATCTGCTTTCTTCTTTTTACTCATCTCAAATAAGGCAACATTGATCTCATCGGCCCCCACCTCCGGTAGTGTGGCTGACAGGTGATTACGTTTCTCAGATTCCTTCTATAGTACAGTTGTAAACATTCCCGTCTCCCAGTTCAGTTCTGAAAGTCTAGGAGGCTTTCTCTTCATCTTGTGTTGCCTTATGAGGAAACATCTACCTCTATTTGCTTGGCCCGCTCATGCGTTGATTGGACACAATGTACTTAAAGATGCATTTCCAGCATTCACTCTTACCGTGATGTTTTTCTACATCATCCACCCGTAGTGCTTTTCTTGTGGGGACCCCTTTTCTCAAGAAACTATCTGTTAATGCCAGTACACACCTCCCACTTCACCTCTGGCCCGGTTCTTTCCTGGGTTTTTTCCTGGGGGCCAGATGGTGATGCGGACTGAAGAACAATAGCCCCCAGAGCACGACACCAGCGGGCCAGGCAGTGGCTGATACGGTTCCTTGTGGGTCATGCTGGCTCTCTGAGTCAGTGGTTTGTCAGGGGGACAGGTATGAGGTACCTCCCTGTCCTTACTTAGATGATGTGTGTTGGGGTATGAGGGGAGTGCTCTGAAGAAAGCACCCCACCCCCACCCCGCCATAAAAACGTATAATAAGGGAAACTGAGAGAGGAGAGGGTGGAGGCCTGGGACACAGCATTCCAGGCGGAGAGAACAGGTGACGTTTCCTAAGGCTTGAGGAGACGGAGGAGCCCCAGTGTGGCAGGGACTCAGAGTGTGATGAGAGCAGGTTCTAGAAGAGGCTGGGCAGGTGAGCACACTGTGCAGGACAGACGGCTGCTCCTGTCATTCTGTGAGCACTGCGGTGCTCAGTCCTGCATTGCTCATTTCCATCCGAGCAGGACAGACGGCCACTCCTGTCATTCTGTGAGCACTGCGGTGCTCAGTCCTGCATTGCTCATTTCCATCCTAGCATTAAACATGGTAGGAGTTGCTCATCTACTCAGCCTAAGTAAGCAAGAATGTGTGTGTGTGTGTGCTCCACCCATGGAATTCTAAAATATATGATGACAAATAAAACAAACAAAAAAAAGGTCTTTCTTTACATAAAATTGCTATGAATATTTAATCTGGCTTGAAAGGTCAAAAGTGGCCCCATGAATCTATATTATAAACTTGACCGAAGCCATGTCTTCCTATAAATCCAGGAGATTTTCCAGGGAGAAAGACACTTGACCAGACGTTGCCTCTGTCTGAAAACGAGCGAATGAACACTGGTGTGCCTGCCTCTGTCAGCTTAGTCTTCAAACAAATTTGTTCTCATCTGTGGTCACAAGGGTGATTCATTGTGTCTTTCTCCCCCGCACCCCACTTTGATTCCCTGCAAGGCCTATCATAAGCTAGGTTAAGCCAAAGTGGAAAAATAAAGAAAGAAAACCTCATCAGAAAAAAATAAATCCCAACCTTCTCAGGAAAGAAATCAGATATTTTCCTATTCACAGTTCCTCAAATACGGTTGATAACTCTGGCACAATTACTGCAGGCTGATTTTCCCCTCTGTTTTGAATTGATTTTTTATTTTCCTACTAACTGTTTGATTTTATTTATTAATTTAGCCTGGCTTATTTTCTAAGTTTGGGCCTTTATGAGACTTTGGCCCCAGCAGAACTTCTCTTTTTAGTTTCTACCTTAGCTACTGGGATCCCCAGATCGCTCTATCCCCCCCCACCCCCCCGCGCCCCTGGTCCCTTTCTCTCTGTCTTGCTCTCCGTCTCTCTTTCTCATCACACTTCTCACACTCCCGCTTTCACTGTCCCCTTGCCCTAGCCCCTTCTCTATTTCTTACTCACACTTTGTTCCTACCTCTTTCTTTCACTTTCGTTCTCTCACACTCAGTCTCCCTCTTATTCTCTCTCTGATAATTGGCAAAATGACCTCCAGGTTTGCAGTTTCAACTACCACCTGCCAAGAGGTATCTTCTCTATATTTGTAGTTAGGGGGCTCTTTGAGTTGCTAATAACAGAATTCAGCTCTGACTGGTGGCAAAAAAGGAGGGGAACTTTATTGGAAGGTTTCTCACGGAATCAAGAATCAAGAGGCAAACAATCATGAACAGAAATGGCTCTAGGGCCCACTGCTAATATAGGAATTTAACACCATGAAGTCCCAATCTACTTGTTTTCCTGGTCCTGGATCCACATCTCTGGGAGATAGAATTTGACCAACTCAGATCTAACTGCGGATCAGCCAGCTCTGGATAGGGGAGAAGAATTGTGTTACACGGATGAGAACGCTTCGGGTCTGCCCATGTCTACGGCGCTGTTCCCAGAGATCATAAACTAGGTAGCAACCTAATGGTTGCACACTGAAATATCAGTTCAGTCCTGGTTTTCTGATTTTTGGATGACAGACCCACTTGGATGAACTATTGCAGTGACTGAAATTCTCATCTTCCTTCTACGATCCACTGTCCAGTGGGATTCAGTCTCACTGAGACAACAGTCTCTTGCCTGGTCCTCCAGCCCCGCTGTTATGACCAGTCCCTCTCCATCCTCACCCCACACTACACATTCAGCAACATGCGTATACACCCAACGTGTGTATAACGAGAAAGAGAGCCCAATTAATCAGAAGGAATAAACCTCAGGGGATAACCTCAGGTAATTCACAAAGATTTTCCAACTGGAATTGGGCTTTGGTCACAGTATATAGAACTGTTTACTTAGAAATATGAATTGGCAAATTATTAACTTATCTATTTAAAATATGTCTTTGTCTAGCAAGGAGGATCAGAAACTAATTCAAGAACCCCCCAGAGCGGAGTGTAATTTAGAACTAGTTTAAGTGCTTCAGTGGAAAGGGGCAAGGGACTATGAACAAAGTCAGTGGGAGGCCAGGGGGGTCTTTCCCTGAGGAACTGATGCTCTGAGGTCAGGAGGCTGGGAGTGGGATGTCAGGGAGGAGACGCGGAGGCAAGCCTTCTGGGCAGAGAGAACAGCGTGTACATGGTCTCCAGCGCATCTGAGGAACTGGGAATCCAATGTGCCACAAGGGAGCAGAGATGAACGAGGAGCAGGGTGGAAGGCTGATGGGCCAGCAGGCAGGGCCAGCCCTTGTGAGCAGGCTACAGATTTTTGCTGAGAAGCCATCAAGGGCTTTTTAAGCGGTAGTGTAACAGAATCAAATTCAGCTTTTAAAATTATCTTTCTGGCTGCTGTTTAGAGGATAAATTGCAAGGAATTGAGAGAGGATATGGGCAAAGCGAAGGACGCGGTGAGTGAAATCTGGAAACTACTATTGTGAAATGTCTGCAAATTTGTAGAACTGGCAGAAAGCCCGGATGCTCAGATAATTTTATAGCTATTTTCATTTTGAACCTGCCAGTCATCATAGTTCAGAGGTCATTTGAATGAAGTAGTAATAACGTCAAGACCAAGACAGAAGTGTGAAATGACTAGGATTTGCCCCAGATGATGAAACAATAACATCGTGTATGAATCAAGGATAACTCTTTGGCTTATGGTCTGAGGAATTAGGTAAATGTTTGGTGTGACTGCCTATGCTGTCTCCTTTATTTCTCCTTGAGAGTAACTTATCCAATGAGAAGAAGCCATTTTGATTATGCTTTTCCTTCAGTTGGTCAAGTCCCTGACTCAGTCTGTATATTTAATAGATTTCTTTTGCCATCCACTATGTGATATGTATTACATGCCATTGAGTCAGCTCCCACCCCTGGCCCCTGGCAGCCCTATGAGTGAGTGATGTCCACCATGTCCTGTCCTCAGCAGCCCTGCTCAGTTCCTGCAGACTCATGCCTATGGCTTCTTTCATGGAGTCGATCCTTCTCATGTTTGGTCTGCCTCTTTATCTGATGCTTCTGTTTTTCCCAGAATTATTCTTTTTGAATATCATAAACTTTTTGATGTTTGTATTAAAAAGAAGAGTCCTGTAAACATCATATTAGGATGACTGCAGGAAATACTGAATTTAGATACTTAAGTCATTATGAACAATATCCTTCAAAATCCTCTTTAACTCCCTATGACTCCCTTTAACTCAAGTTTATGGAAAACATATAGAAACATTTCAAAAGTAACATTTTGAATGTTGGCTATTGTTTATGATGATGGGAGGATAAGAGGCAATCGGAGTGTCCATGGCTGGAGAATGGGACACAGGAGTTAGAAGGAACAAACGAGATGTCCACCCAGCAAGGACCGTGTTCAGTACACAGTCATCTCAATGGGAAAGATGAGGTTCCGGCCAGAGAATGTTGGATTCGCAATAAAACTGAATTTTCCTACAATATTTTAATAATGTATTCCTTCCTTCTTCCCTTTTCTGTCCCCTCACTCATTCAATGTTTGTTGTTATTATTTTTTGAGTCTCTGCCATTATGCTAAATTCAAGATACTGTAAAAAATAGCATAGATGTTGTTCCTCCCCAAGAGGAGTAGGGAAACAGACAATAACAAATAGTCACATAAATAAAGACAGGGCTACAAACTGTGATGAACTCCTTGAAAAAAATATACGAGTTAAAAAATAGAAAGAGGTAGACCAGGGTAGGCTTCTTTGACAAAAAGACATTTGAGACCTAAAGAATGGTATTTCCCCAACGGAAGCTAGAAGAAGGGCATTTCGGTTCATGGGAATAGCATGGACAACAGACCTCACGAGGAGAAGGGCCTGGTATGTATGAGAAAATGAACGGAGGTTGGTATGGGTGTTACATGAGGGACTGCAGTACAAGATGGGGAAGGAGAAGCGTACAGAGGCCAGGCCTCTACAGGCCTTCTAGGTCTTATTGCTGACCTTAGATGTTAACTCAGATGATTGGCATCTGTTGAAGGGTTTTGGGCTGGAGAGTAGAATGATTTAATTGACATTATAAGACTATGTTGTTGAGTGATACAAGGTGAAAGCGTTGGAATAAGAACAAGGATGGATACAGAAAGAACCACTGGGCGGTTTTTCAGGAGTTCGGGTGGGAGGTGGCTTGGACAAGGGGATTGGTAGTGGAGATGGAGAGAAGAGCATAGCTTTGAGAGATACCCTAATGGTAGAATAACAGAACTTGGTGTTACATTAGCTATGATACTGGGAGAAAGACAGAATCAAAGATAACTCCTAGTTTTCTGGCTTTCAGGTAAATGTTGGTACCATTTGCTGAGTGGCACATTTTCAAGAAAAGATCGGGAGTTCCATTTGGATCATGTAAAGATTGCTGTACAGTTTTGTGCAGTTGGTTATATGGGTCTAGAGTTGAAAGAGCAAACAAAATTGGATAAATAAATGTGGGAGTGATGTACAGAAACAACAGAAAGCATACTTAAAGAGGGATAGCACATAGTGGGAAGATAAGAGTCCCCAGGACAATGCCTTGAGGACATTCAATGTTAGAAAAGGAAGAGTCCAGAGAAAATAATGTTTTGAGAAGGAAACATTTGCTAACTCTGTTGAGTGATGCTTAGATATTGAGTAAAATAAGATGGAAAAAGATCCATTGGATTTGGCAACGTGGTGATCATTAGTGATCCTAAGAACAGTTTGGGGGAGAAAGAAAAAAGGGACAAAGCCAGTTTATAGGAGAATTAGTTGTGAATAACAGGCGACAGAGTGGAGGTAACATATGAACACAAGTCTTCCAAGAAGCATTACTATGAGGCGACATGAGGAAATGAGTTAGTATATGAAGCAGGACTGTATTAGACACCTCTTTTATTTCACTTCAACATGCCCCATGCAACCCAGAAACCAGGAGAGATAACATCCAAGGATAAACCTTGATCAAAGGGCAATGGGAACTGATGGATAAAAGCTTTCCTTTTTCATCCCTTGGGTGGATGATTTTGGGACACGTTCATAAGTCTACACAGATGAACTCATGGGACTGAACACCAGGTGCCTTTAAATACATCTGTGTATTGACTTTACTCCTTTTCCTGTTTTGTCCCTCTTTCCCCCATCCTGAGATCACTTCCAGATAAATCACCTACCTGTATGCAAGCTTTCGACTCATACTAGAGTGTGATGGGAAGGATCAGTAGAAAAGAAAAAGATGAGACACAGAAGAGGCAAGGGATAACTTAGAGTAAGGCCTTTGAGAAGGTGAGAGCAGATGGGACCCAGAGTACGTGGAGAGACTGGTTGAAAAGGAGGAAGGGCCCGGCCGGTGTGGTTCAGTGGTTGAGTTTCCACCCATGCACCAAGAGGCCACTGTTTCGATTACCAATCAAGACACGTGCCTGGGTTTCAGTCTTGATCCCCAGTTAGGGGACGTGCAGGAGGCAGCCAATCAATATTGATGCTTCTCTCTCATGGATGTTTCTATCTCTTTCTCTCTTCCAAATCAATTTAAAAAACAAACATTTTTTAAAAGGAGAAAGGATATTCCCTATGTTATGAGACAGGAGAGCAAGTGAAGATGAATTGGGGACAGGTCTGTTTGTAGTTTGAGATTGTATAAATGAGAGAGTTCCTGTATTAGTTAGGGTTTAGCCAGAGAAGCAGATCTATATCTATCTATCTATCTATCTATCTATCTATCTATCTATCTATCTAAGAAAGGAGTAGGGAGAGAGAGTAATTGATTGATTGCAAGGAATATCACTTGTGTGATAGTGGGGCAACTCCAAAATCAGTAGTTCAGGTGATGAGGAAGGGTAGGCTGGAACTCTCAGGCATGGACTGAAACACCCACAGGCAGAATTTCTTCTTAATCAGGGAAGCTTCAGTTCTGTTTTCAGTTCTCCTCACTGACTGAATCATGCCCACTCAAACTATCTAGGATAATCTCCCCTACTAAAAGTCAACTGATTATGGATTTTATTCATTGTTAAATACCTCACAGCAACACCTAGATTAGTGTTCAATTGAATAGCTAAAGACTATAGCCTCACCAAATGGATACATCAAAAGACCCTCATGCTATCTACTTTTATCTCTAGAGCTCTGCTAACTAATAGAAAGTGTTGCAATGATGGAAATGATTTATATCTACATTGTTTAATATAAAAGCAGCCAGCCACATGTGCTGTTGAACACGGTGCCTAATGCAATTGAAGAACTGAGTGGAGTTTTATTCAATTTTAATTAATTTACATTTATATAGCCATAAGTGCCAGTGGCTACTATATTGACATGCAGCTGTGAAGTACAAAACAGTTTTATCAGTTGAGGATATTATTGCTAACTAACAGTAATAAATTGGTAGATCAAATATGGCTGAAAAAAGAAAAGCAGAGCATGTTCTTATTTGCCCTTCAATCTATACAGTAGGAATTTCTCAGTCACAGCTATCATCTCTGACACTGACCTTGCAATTTGCTCGTATCATGATTCTGGCTGAGCAGCTCATCACTCGAAGGAGATGTGCATTCCAGCATGGAGCAAGCAACAGGCTTGCTTCCTGTGTGCACAGAGCCTTTTCCAGATGGCAAATTGTATTATAAAAAAACCACATCAGTCTGTGTACTATATCATGTTTCCTGATTAATGGATTACATTATAACTTATGATCAGAATAAAAACACATGTTGTAGGGAAAATGCCCTTTTTATATAACAAAGAAAAACTCAGAGGCTTCTTAAAATGAGAAAGTATGTGGGCCACATTCCCCAAACGCAATGTAATATAACTCAAACTTAGCAATAAAAATAAAACTATATTTGGCTTGGCCAGTGCATCTCAGTGAATTGAGTGTTGTCCCATGGACTGAGAGGTCCCGGTTCAATTCCCAGTCAGGGCACATGCCTGGGTTGCAGGCTCCAACCTCAGTAGGAGGCGTGCAGGAGGCAGCCAATCAATGTTTCTCTCTCACATTGATGTTTCTATCTCTCTCTCCCTCCCTCTCTCTCTAAGGAAAATCAATGAAAACATATTTAAAAATAATAATAAATAAATAAGTAAAATAAAACTATACTTGGAAACATAAAACATTCTAAATAAATTTTTGGATCAAAGAGAAGTCAGAACTAAAATTAAGATTTATTTAAATAAACTGATAGTGAGATTATGGTATATTAAAACAAAGGGGTGCAGCCAAAGCTGCATTTAAATACTTAGCTTTAAAAATACCTTCTTAGAAAAGAGACGATAAAATTAACATAACTACATATTTGATTTCCGGAAGCTAGAAAAATAGCATCAAAATTAACCCCCCAAAATAGAACATAATAATAAAGATTAAAATAAAACAAAAATGTTGACTTGATAAATAAAACTAGCATTTATCCTTTAAAATATACATATTTCTAGAAATCTGTATATTAAAATAAAAAAAGAAAATACAAATAAACAGTTTTAATAATGAGAAAATATAAGTAAATATATTTGGAAATAGTATGATTATAAAGATGGCAAATATTTGTTGAGAGCTTTCTATGTTTTAGGCACTGTTGCATAAATATTCTGGTTAAATAAACTATTCAGTAGAAAACTGTGTGACTATTAAATAAAAAAAAGGTAAATTTGCATGTTTGACATTGGAAAGTTGTCTATGACATACTGACAGGTGAACAAGGCAAGTTTCAAAATTCAATGCACACCTGACCTCATTTTAAAAATGTATCTACTTATATGTATCTATATCAATATCTGTAGTTTAAAATCCAGAACAGTCTAGGGATAGAAATTAATCACAGAAGAGAACTTTGCATTCTACTTTATCTACTTCTGTATTGTTTATGTATTTATTTATTTTTTTACAGTGAGCGTGAATTACTTTTAATAAGTACATGGATGATACTTTTTAAACCACTAAATATGTTCAACACAGTAGCAGTTCCCAAGAGACTGCTGGTTGAACATCATTTCACTTAGGGGGTATCCAAAGCAAGTCTGCTGTAATAATTTCCCTTCTGCCCCACACTACTTATCACCCACACTTCAGTGACATCTTCTTTGTTGTGTGTGCCTGGCATATTTTGTGGTCATGAACTAATGCATCTTCATAATGGAAAATGTTGATATCAGGAATGAAAATTGTGATGCATTTCAGGATGCCCTAAGAAATGAAGTTGATTATGCAAGGATTGTGGGCTTCTGAGGGTGGTGTCAGAGAAACCCCAGTATCAAGACCTTTTGGTGTCTGTGCAAGAGGGACTAAGAGTGTAGTCATCTCCGTTCAGCAGAGTGCAGGCTACATTTCCTGGAAAATACATGTGCAGGTTAGCCCTCGTCCACTGGAATTAGGGGCTGGTGGAGCTCTCATGAGAAGATGGGGCTGGTATAATGTACTCAACCCAGCGAGAATGCTACAGTTTGGGCAGGAAGGTCAATTCCAACTACAGCACAATGTTCTGTCCACATGTACTTAACATGTGAATCCTGTGGGTCCATAGGAGACACTGGGGGTGGGGCAGAGGGCAACAGAAGGAACCACTTCAGCGCCTCAAAGACAAGTCGGGCACAACAGATTCTCCCGGGACCTCTTTAATCGAGTGCATTCCAGTCCTCAGTAAGGCGAGGCTGCATGTCCTTCAGAGCTCTCACAGAACCCTGTACAGCTTTGACATGACGGGCTCCGGCGCTCTAACTGTGGCGGGAGCAGCGTGCCCAGCAGATGCTTGGGAACAAGTGGCAGAGCAGTAGATGGCCAGAAAGAAGTGTCCTTGTTCAGTAATTACATGTGAGAAACTCTGAGGACTTCTAGAAGAACTCACAGAATGGAACTTAAAGGGGGCCTAGGTCCATATAGGCGTGTGGAACAGAGCCGGCGGCACCTGCTTATTATTGTTAGGGTGACCCCATCATGTGGATAAGTTCCACAGGGGTTCAGAGGAAAGATTAGCTAGAGACATCAGGGAAGGTTCCATAGGCCAGGTCAAGCTTGAGTGAGGCCTGGAGGTTTCGATGTGTAATGATGGAGGAATCAAGCAGGGCAACTTCAGGCAGAGAAAACAGCCTGAGAAAAGGCCCAGGTGGGTGAGGGGCATTTTGGCAGAAGCAGCGCGTGCCTGAAGGAATACAGGACGTTCTGGGGTTGCAGGACATGTTGGGTCTGACATATTGGGCTTAGAACTTTGGACTTGATTTCACAGGAAATGGGGAACCCTTGAAGAGCAATGTCGTGATTAGATTATTGTAGGGAAAATAATTTAGCAGCTGTAGGCAGAATAAAATATGTTGAGAAGGGGCTGGAAGCCAAGAAGACTAGCCTCGTTTTCCACAGGGAGGGTAACGGACTACCTGGACGGGAACTGGGGTTGGAAGTGGAGGTAGAAATGAAATCGAGCATTTCACATGGGATGGGTGTAGAGTGGGAATGAAGAGGGGACAGAGAAAGATTGAAAGACAAATATGGCACCCTGGCCAGTGTCGCCCAGTGGTTAGAGTATCAGCCCACCTACCGAAGGGTTGCAGGTTTGATCCCCGGCCTGACCAGGGCGCTTGCAGGAGGCAGCTAATCCATGTCTCTCACATCGATGTTTCTCTCTTTCTCTCTCCCCCACCCTCCCTTCCACTCTCTCTAAAAATCAATGGAAAAAATATCCTCGGGTGAGGATTAACAAAAAAGGAAAGACAAATATTGAAAGGGGATTAGCGATTAGGGAAGAAGGAAGGAAAGAAGAAAGAGACTGAGAGGGAAGTGGGTGGGGGGGGAGAGAAGGGAGAAGAGGGAGCGCAAAGAAGAGAGGGTGGGAAGCTATAGATATACCAAGGTTTGGAAGCCAGCAGCTGGTGCAATGGTGACACCTTTAATGGAAACAGACAATCACTATGAAAAATCTCCCCTAAAGAGTTAACTCAGTTCAGTTAATCCAGGTCTTGGAACGGTCATTTCATTAGTATAACTCACTGAAACTGAAGGCCAGTGGTTAAGTTGTGATTGTGACCCTTTCCGGATAGTTATTGGGAGCACAGTGGGCAGCAGAACAAGTGTCCTTTAAGAGACAGTCACATGATAAAATGGTAAATATCCCTGTTGCTAGGAGACATAGTCCATAGTCTTCTGGAAAGAGAAGGAGAGATGTCTAACTTCTAATCAGGCCAGCTAATGTGCAGAAAAGATATTTAATCGGCTTCAAGGCAGATTTTGCCCAATTTTAGATTATCCTTGGAGAGACCATTTAACTTTCCTCCGATTCCCTCCCAAGCCCCTCAGGGCCGCAACATCCCTGTCTTATTGCCGACACCATCCTGGGTGGGTCTTTGCCTGTTGCCTGGCGCCTTGGCTGAGCGCAGCCAGCGATGGAAGCGGGGGTCCATTTGTCCACCGCTCTCAGCCACCTCACATAGGCCTCCTCCAGCGCTCCCCAGTGACGGACCGGAAGCCCAGACTTAGAGAAATGGCTAGAAAATATAGCAAAAATCATCTGCAGGGAAAAATCCAAGTCCTTCCTTTATATTTTTGAGCCAAGAAAAAGGAGAAAACATATCCTATGGTAAAATGAACATGCTCTTCTGTCTGTGCTTTATTGTGTCTACAGATCACATTGGACCACTTCATAATTATTTTCTTGACATGCTTTGTAGAAGGGAGACATTAAGGCATTTGAAACTCTCCTTTAAAAGCCTGGCATTTGTTTGAAAAGAAATTTACCCTTTTGTTTCCCCTGGAGGAAATCTAACAGCTCTGGACTGTTGACAAACATTCCCTTTTGGTGTCCCTACTCCTTCTTGAAGCCCAAATAAGGTAACTGAGATCTTCTACGCAAATACATAGCCACCCTAATTTGCATATCATTTGCATAACTAGGAATGCAGAGATTTTCTTTCTTCCTGTGGGAGAAACCCAGCCATGAAACCTTCTTGGATTCCATCGTTATCTAATCCTGTCTTCAACACACAGTGCTAAGAGAGTTTTCCCAGACATACGATGTGTGCCGACCACCTCACATCTTCCAGCCTTCCTTGAATAACCAAATGAAATTACTCATGGCCTCAACCTGAACAATAGCAGGAAATCCATTCTCTTCCAGAATATTCCAGAGAACTCCAGAGAGTGATTTCTAACTACCCAGTAATGGCTTCTGAAGCCTTTTGCTTTTCTCTCTTGGCTTTGCCTGCATTCATTCCCCAAAACACTGCTAGCACAACCTAAGGGCGGTGGTTAATCCGTTTTCCAAAGTGTAGGTAACAGAACTACAAAGCACAGAGGAACACAGGACTCTCTCAGACATCGTGATTTCACTTCACGCGAGTCCTTTCTTCTTCCTCCCTGGGTTCTGGTTGGTTGCTGGGGCCACTGTTTCTCACACCTTTGTTCTTATCCCGAATTCCGAGGGAAATCCACACATTAAAATAAACTAATAACCAAGCAAACACTTCTCTTCCCCCCAAATCCAACCTACAACTCTCTGCTTAAGGAAGACTCCTTTATACTTCGAGATCAAGTTCACCTTCTCTTCTGACAGCTTACCCCATTTCAGATTAGTCTAAGCCTTATCTTAAACAAAGATTCCTTTAAAGCCTTCCTAACAAAAACAGGTCATTTCCTCTAAAGATGATTCAACCTCTCCCACGGAGCAATACCAGCCATCTGTAGGCATGGTTTTATTCTCAAAGCAAAGCCATTCTGAAATGTTTACTTCTCCACTGCTGACAGTGTCCTTACTTATTCAGTGAATGGGGCTGGAGGAGAAGAATGCCTGTCTCTGGGATTAGAGAATCTACGGAGGAGAAAAGAGCCAACACAGAAATCATTACAAATATTACTCACATACTTTAAATCACGTAAAGGAAGATAGTGGAATGGGAAAACCACATGCGTGGGACCCAGCTGATTACAGATCTGCATTCAAATCCAAGCCTAGTAACCATTCACTCTGTTCTTGGTCAAGTTACTAATGTCCGCAAGACAGGATAAACATACCTGTATGCCGCAGGTTGTTATGAAAATTGAGAAAATGTATGTAAATCACTTGTTATCTAATGGGGGCGGGGGGCTCCCAAAATACCCTTGCCCTCCCACTCAGACTAGTAACCTGCTTTTGTTGGCCAATCCAAATCGGTGCCTTAAAGACCTTAAGATTGACCAACTGAATAAGAAAATGTGCAGTTTAGAGCCAACCCCACTGACTGTCTCCCCCTCCAGTCTCCTGTCTCGTTCCTATCAGCATCTGCCCCCATCCCCCTCTCGGTTCTTTCTAATCTGCACTCCCCTTTCTCCTCCCCATCACTTACTCCTGTCTGTATAATGGGAATCTCTCCACTGGATGGAACCAAAATAGATTAGCACTTATTTCAGTTATTGAACATTTTATGTTTCCTCTTTTTTGAAAAGCTAAGTAAACATTTTAAAGTTGTCTTTCTAAGAAACAAAGAGAATAAGTGAACTGGTTTTAAGTGCATTGATCTCAGTGGAATTGGGGAGGTGGGGATGGAGGGTTGTTGGTCCTCTGTAACAGAGAATGCTTGCTTTAAAACACTTGGCTTCTTCTTTTGTTTTATCATTATTAACTCAATAGTCACCGACCTGCAGACTTTGTGGAATAAACAAACAGAGAATCACAATCGCTCTGCAATTGTCCACCCTGGTGTGAAAAACGTTGAGAGTCTTTCTTGGATGGTGCTCCTTTCTTCCTACCCCACAGCAACCTGTCCACAAGGCCTTTTGGCTTTGCCTCCAAAATAAATTCTGTGCCCACCTACTTTCCTCCATGTCCTGTAGCTTCCTGGACTTCTCAAAAAGCCTCTAAGGATTGCTTCGCTACCACCCCCACCCCCCACAAAAGTCTCCACAACAGCCAGAATAGGGTTGCTAGATCAAGCAGATAAAAATATAGGCTATCCAGTTATATTTTAGTTTCAGACTAGAGGACCAGATAGTAAATATTTTAGGTTTTGCAGGCCAGATGGTCACTATATCAATCTCATCTCCACAGATAATACAGAAACGAATGCACATGGCGATGACTTTAGGACACATCTTGCTAGTGGTTGCACAAGATAAATGGAGATAAAACACAGATGCTCACAGACAGTTCAAAGTGATGACTGCTTAATGCTGAGATGCTAAGTGTGTTTCCTGAGGGAGGACCAGCTGCATAAACCAGAGGTTGGCAGATAGTAGCCCATGGGCTGCTGTCTTTGCATAGCCCATGAGGCAAGCATTGTTTTTACATTTTTTTAATGTTTTTTTTTCAAATGTTTTTATTGACTTCTTAGAGAAAGGGAGAGAGAGAGAGAAACACTGATGTGAGAGAGATGTATCAATCGACTGCCTCCTGCACAGCCCCTACTGGGGATGAAGCCTGCAACCCGGGCATGTGCCCTGACCGGGAATCAAACCAGGACCTCTCAATCCATGGGCCGAAGCTCAGTTTACAGAGCCACGCTGCAGGGCTGATTTTTGCATTTTTAAATGGTTGAAATAAAAATCGAGAGCTGTCCGCTCAGTGCTGCTGCTTTCGCTCTCGAACCTACATTCTGATTCTCTGTTCTACAGTTTTCCTCCCAAATGCACATGTGTCCCCACCTGGTGCTTCCCACCGCCTCCCGCTCGCTGGTGCTCTGTGCAACTCCTGCTTTGCAGGCAAGCTCACCCGACTTCTAACCAATGGCTTCCCTCCCTCTCTTGGCCTGATGGCTAATCTGGCTCCCAGTCCTCTTTCCTTCCTTCCTTCTCGTCAGCAGTGAAGGGGCTGGGGTGGGATTTCCTCACTCGCCAGGGCCATTTCTAGGCTGTCCAAACACCAGTGTCTTCCTTTCATTCATCCTTAGCACTTCACGCATCTGTCTGCACTGTCTTCTTCAAATCAGTGATACTAGAGCCTCCGGTCTGCTCATGGCCACCTTCGCACATCTTCACAGTGTGCTTTCTTCTCCCTGTGCAGGCCACCCATCATCTTCCATCACTCCACATCCCTTTCCTTTCCTCCATGATGCCCCAGGCCTCCTCCTTTATTTTCCGTAGCAGAGAAGCAGCCTCCTGCTTCTGAAGTCTCTTGGGGAATCCCCCACTTCTGAAATCCATACCTCGGGCTTCTCCTTCTCTGATGATAACTCTCAGCTGTCTACTCTTCCTTTGCTCAAGTCCGTGCTGCCACTCCGATCACCAGAGAACGTGCTCAGCGCCCCACCGGCTCCCTCTGTCTAAGCTCCCATCGAGGCTGCCACCCCAGCTGTCCCAGCTGGCCCCCACCATGGCATTCCTTCATCCCACCCCCTTCTACGCCTTCTGTCAGTAGAAGGTATAGACTAGGTCTGCCCTGGGGTCCTGCTGTCTGATTTCAACCTGTCATGTGCTATGGCTTGTCAAGCCTTTGTTCGTCTTTTCTTATATTCCCCAAAGCATCACCCAAATAGTGATTTTATCCACACTTTCTCCTTTAACTCTAGTGACATGGTTCTCAAATTTTACATTTTAGAATCACTGGAGGGAGGTCATTTAAAAGTCTTGATGCCCGGTTGTACCCCGTACCAATTAAATCAGAATGTTTGCAGGTGAGAGTAGATATCAGTATTTCTTTCTTTTCTTTTTTTTAAAGTTCAGGTGATTCCAATGTCCAGCAAAGTTGGGAACCACTGCTGCCGTGTTTCTGGTTCATACTCACTTTTTTTTTTTATCCTCACCCGAGGATATTTTTCCATTTTTTGTACAGATAGAGTGGGAGGGAGAGAGAGGAAGAAAGAGAGAGAAACATCGACGTGAAGGGACACATCGAGTGGCTGCCACCCGCACGACCAACCAGGGCCAGGGACAAACCCCAACCGAGGTACGCGCCCTTAGCGGGAACTGAACCCGGGTCTCTCCGGACCGCAGGCCGACGCTCTAACCGCTGAGCCAAACTGGCCAGGGCTCATACTCACTTTTAAGGGGATTTTCAATGTTGTGCATCAAGACTACCTATATCAACAGAGCTTAAATGTCAGGACTAAGACCATCTCTGTCAACATGACAACTATTCTTTCCAGGAAATTCTTGTTTAGGAAGAAAAGGCTTTAAGCTAATAAATAACTACCCTATTTGCTTTTATCTGGGAAAATGGTTTGCTCATCTGGGCAAACAATAGATTGTTTAACTGGGCAAGCAGTTCACTTGTCTAACAACTGTTTACTTATCCAAGAGTTGACCTTCACCTTACTGGGTCCATCTATACTACACTGTCATGTCATGAATTTTGCTCAGTCCCGATCAGATCTCCCCTTAAAAGACCCACATGAAACCACTTAAACCCAGATCCCCAAACTTGCAAACATCCTTTCCTTATCTTTGCATGACTAACAGATTTTTCTGTGGTCTTCTAGGGTATTTTGATCATGTATCTTCATTGACCCTTTATCTGCACCCTCATCTCATTGCTTTTGTCTAGGAAGCAGAGGTTTCTGACCTCAGACATACGAATCCCTTCCTTCCTACAAACCTGACCCCCCACCCAGCTCTCCTTTGGAACTTTCCTCTCTATCTAGAAAAACCACTTCTGTGTTTTTCTTCACCCACACACTCATAATTCTCCAGACATCAGATGTGTGGGGTTTCCACACAGCAAGCAATTGTCTACAGTACCAGCTGGGTGTCCTGTAATTCAATTCAATTCTGACACTATCAACCTGGAGTTAGCCTCGAATCCCACAAGTTAGGGGCTCACTCCCACAAGACTACCCCCAATTCTGGCACCAATTACAAGCCCCAAGTTGTCACCGATATTTCTGACCCACTGGCTATACACCGGGATTCCCACAACCCCCTAATTGGGTTGGTAATTAATTTGCTAGACCAGATCACAGAATTCAGGAAAATACTTTCATGTACCAGTTTATTATAAAGGATGTAATAAAAAATGCAGAAGAATAGGCAGATGGAGAGACACATAGGGACGATGTGTGGGAAGAGGCGTGCAGCTGCCGTGCCTCCCTGGGCACACGCCTCTCCAGCACTTCCACGAATTCACGAGCCCGGAAGCTCTCTGAATCCAGCACCTGGGGGAATTTCATGGAAACCTCTGACATAGGCCCGACCCGTCATTAACTCAGTCTCCGGTCCCTCTCCCCATTCTGCAAGATGGGGTGGGGTGAAAAGTTCCGGACTTCTAATCATGACTTACTCTTTCTGGTGACCAGCCTTCATCCTGGAGCTGTCCAGGAGCCCACCAAGAGTCACCCCCTTAGAACAAAAGACACTCCAAGGGATTTGGGGAATTCCAGGGGACTTTGGAACTCAGTGTCAGGAGCCAGGCAAAGACCAAACATTAGAATAAAAGGCGCTCCTAGTATTCTTACCACTTAGGAAGTTACAAGGATTTTAGGAGCTCTGTGCCAGGAACTGGGGATACACACACACACACACACACACATATACATGTATATATATATGTGTGTGTGTGTGTGTGTGTGTGTGTGTGTGTGTATATATATATAAATAAATAAATTTCACACCCTCTCTTCTGACTCTTACCCTCTTGTCATCCGGTACACCGAGATCTGCCCACATTGAACAGATCTTCATTTGGAGTTGATACCTCTTCTCATGACAGGTTAATACGTCCTTCCTGCCCAAATCCTAGGATGTGCAAACTGCCCCGCCTGGGCCACCTTCTTGGGCAGCCACATCTCCCCGAGGTTTCTCTGTGACCCGGCGCCCAGCGGCACCTTTTCTCTCATGTCTTACGAATGTCCCCTTTATTGCCCTCATCTAATGGCCTTGCATCAGAGTCTCTTTTGATGACCCCACTGGATGTGACACAGCCCCCCTTCTCTCTCTCCCCTTTTCTAGTTCCTCTTCCTCACCCACTTACCAACCGTGAGTGTTCTCCAGCACTCAGGCACACTCACACAAACTCCTGAAGGCACTTGTTCTCATGGTCTCATCTCTGAGGACACTTCTACGTCAGTAATTCAAGTACAGGGTAGAGCAGACGCTTCCCAGACCAACACCCTGACCTATCAAATAGCTGATGAAGATGAGCATATCATTTCCAGGGGGTGTCTCATAGGAGCAGCTGGAATTGCTGGCAGAATCTGCACCTGGGTGTGAGCGGGGACATATCCCGAAAGAATCCAGAGCAGAGCCTGTCCCAGGGGCTCCGCGGCCCCTCTGCGACCCCCTGGCTCCATTCCCACGACTATCAATCCACCCCAGCAGCACTGCCTGCAGGAAACCAGCCCGAGGTCTCTGGCCAACCCTCAAAATAACCGGCTTGGAGTTTGCAAAGGGAAATGGGGATTGACAGTGAGGTCTCAGAGTGGCGAGTCCTCACTCTCCCCGCCCTGGTGCCATCTCCTGTAGTGGGGACAGGGAGACTATGTAGTCGTGCCAGAGGAAGTGAACTAGAGACGGAGAAGAAATTCCTCAGAGAGCATGTTCACAAGTTATCTCTGAAACTGCTCTAGAGACCTTCAGAACTGCCCGGGGGCAAGTTGTGTTATGTTTTATCTGCCCACTCGGTAGTCATTGTCTAATGAGTCTGTTTAAAGCAACGGACTGCTGGTAGGACGTGTGGCGGTCCACGCGTCAGTTCAGCTTGTCCCCTGCCTCCAAAGAACTCACTCGGGGCCCACACAATCACATTTTAAAGCAGTGTGACATAGAGCCCAAGAGGCTTTAGGAAAGGTGGGGACAAACAGCTATCATATCTGTAACAGTGTTCACTGTTCCACAAAGTATTTTTGCACTCATGACCTCATTTAGTAACAGCCCAATGACAGCAGCGGAGAAAATAGTGTTGACCCCATTTACAGAAGGGACATCAAAGCAGAAAGAGGCCATGTGCCGAATCATGTGCCGAAGCATGTGGCTAAGAGCTGGCCAGGACCAGGTGGCCAGATAATTTCCTGCCTTCCTCACTACCTCGTGCTGCCTTCCTGCCTCAGTTTCCTTGTTTGTGTAAGGAAGGTGATAGGCTGGACGTCTTTCTTCTGTAGTTCCTGTATGAGATTCTCTGGCCCTATAACAAGGTCCACCCCCAGGAGCTCCCAGCTCCGGAGAGACAGAGAAACCAAAAAGCTAACAACATTATTCCCCTGCCTGGCTCGTGGGGATGCTGTGCAGCTGCAGTACACAATGCTCTGACCCCGGGAAAACACTGTGTGTTCAATAACACTGGATGCAATGGTCGGAGCACTGTGTACACACGCTTTTTAGCAGGTATTCTTCCAGGTTCTCATTAGTTTTCCAAGTACCTGCCTCCCCCAGGGGATTGCAGGCTGTACCCACCATGGCTAAGACTCCTGTGCTCAAGGGGGAATGTTGAGGAAACAGTGAATGAAATGAAATGGGTTGAATCTAGAGAGGGAGGTCGCTGGATCCATGCTTCGAATTCTTTCCCCCTCAACGCACGTTTTTGTGTTTCTCCTAGTCCTTAGTTTAGTATGTTGGTGAAGTTCAGTGACTATGAAATGGGGAGGGGGTGGTGGTGCAGATTTTGAGTGAGGGAGGGAACGAAGGAGAAAGAGAGGAAGGCGACGGAGCATCGGATTTTTTGATGCTTCTATCCCATGGATGTAAGTGCCAAGAGCTCATCTGTCTCGCATGCTGGTATTCTCTCTAAGGAGCGCACCAGGTCTCCCACGGGAGAGGACGTTCTGGGAGATCTCGTGATGACATCACGTTCCAGGAAATCGTGCTGCAGTCACAGGCTGGGCAGCAGAGGCAGCCGCTTCCACTGCGCGCCCCTGGAAGCGAGCTCTGCTCTGGGTTGCTCCAGGCTCCCTGGCCCAGAAAACCTTACTGGATGGACACACGCCACACACAGCCCCACCCCCAGCTCCCGGCGCTGCCTTGTAAATACAGTTTGTCGTAGGAAATGTGGACAGGAGCTGTGTGGGCCCTGCCGAGGTGACGGTGGAGGTCCCTCAGCAGGCTTGGTGACAGGTGGCAGAGGCCAGGGGCCTGGGGAATCACTTACAGTCAAGGAGGTTTCTTTCTCTCCCAGCCTTTGTTCCTCTGATGGGAATGAGGTAGTGGAAAGCCAAACCACACAAAGGGGAGCTTGGCGAAGGGCTCTTGGGCAATTTGCATTCGAGTTTCCTTTTTTAAACAACTACAGGGCAAGTCAGTGTCCCTGGGGGCATTTGCTGATTGGCTGCCTGATTCTTTTTTGTTTGTTTGTTTGTTTCCATAAAGCAAATCTTGTAAAGACACTTCTCATGATCTTATGCACATGTGCTCATGCTTATCTTATTCATGTGAGGCTGAAGGTCTGCTGTTCAACAGTTAGTAAGGAGCCTTCGTGAGGAGACTCTTTGAATCTGGGAACCAGAGAGCACAAGGTCAATGAGACAGTGGGCTCATTTTGTGCACCGAGTGTCAGAGGGTGCCAGCCATATGGGAGAGAGGTTTGAAGGACTGTATCTGCAAAATGGGTTCTAGCTGGCAGCCAGGGCAAAAAATTGCAAACTGGGGTCACCTCTCATCTTATATTTGGCATCTGCACTGACTGTGAATTCTCCCCACACGGAGCTAAACAATGGCATGCTGGCAAACCGGCCCTTTGGAAAGAAAAAAGAAAGGGCTGGTGCGTGACATTAGCCAACTTTCATGGTATAAACAAACATACTCCAGCTAAGGCAAATTTCCAGCTACGAAATAGTTGACCTGCTCACAAGACTTCTGAATATGGAACACGGCTCTCCAGAGCTGGTGCCAGCAGCTCTAGTCTACCACTGGCTAAGAGACAAATCTGCACTTGCCACCTTCCCGGCCAGCGCTGGGCCCGCCCATCCTCCCCCTCAAGAAAAAGATAAGCTCCAGGTGTGCCAAGTGGCAGCTTAACTTTCCCCAGCCTGCAGTTCTCTTCGGCAGAATTAAAATAACGCAGTAGATGCCACTTGGAGTCTCTGCCAAGCCCACAGCACTCTGAGACCTGCACCTTTGTCCCACAGGGCCACCTGGGTCGGGAGAGGCAGCACCAGTGGCCCGAGCTGATTAAAGCAGCATGAGCAGAGGCCCTAGGGGAGTCCACGCATTAGCTGGCCAGTGGCCAATCAGATCTCTCCTTTGAGTATCTGAACAAAGCGACCTTGAATTTGGATCTGGGAGTGAAGAGAAAGAGAGAGACACCGAGGACACCCCTCTCTCCTGCTGTGCTCCTCAGTCCGCCTGCTCTTGGCCTGGTTGCTCAGCTTTATCTGGGAGTCGGGGAGATATCCCAGCTGCTTCCAATAAACTCTCTTCTGCACACAGGACAGTCCAAGTAGGGTTTTCTACAAGGGCATACTTTCTTTCTGAATTGATTTATTTGATTGTAGCCCTAAGATAATTTTATTGGTAAAAAGTAAGTTTTATAAGTAACTGTATTACTTTTACAACTTGAAACAAATGACATCAAATGTCTCTTTGTCCTTTTTTTATTTTTTATTTTTTTTTATCCTCACCCGAGGATATTTTTCCATTTTTTGTACAGATAGAATGGGAGGGAGAGAGAGGAAGGGAGAGAGAGAGAGAAACATCGACGTGAAGGGACACATCGAGTGGCTGCCACCCGCACGACCGACCAGGGCCGGGGACAAACTGCAACCGAAGTACGTGCCCTTAGCGGGAACCGAACCCGGGTCTCTCCGGACCGCAGGCCAACGCTCTAACCGCTGAGCCAAACCGGCCAGGGCTGTCCTTTTTTAAAATTTTCATTTCAGCAGACCAACATTGACATTTCAAAGATTAGCCTCGAAGACTAGGAGGGGAAAGTGTGAAGGAAGAAAATGCCCCCAATGAAGACCAGATGTGAAAACGAGCACGGGGCGGTTCAAAGCGGGAGGCTGGCAGGAAACGCAGAGCCGACAGCGCAGGCGCGGTGTGGATCTCCACTGGGGAGGGTTTCACGAAATGTGCCCCTGGACATCGCGGTGACTAACAATTCCTGGCATTAGGAAACGGGGCCCCGATGATCCATTTACAAAAGTACAGTAAAAAGTGGAACAGGAAACTTTGAGTTAACCTCATCTTGGCATATCCACAGTTTTCACTGTTAAATTTGGAAAGGGAGGAATTTTCACTGCGACCTGATCTTCCACAGGCAGACTGGACGGGAAGGGCTCGGCTCAGCTGTTGGAACACACGTTTCCTCTGGGAAAGCATTCTGTGGGAGGGCAGGCTGCAGGGGGCCAGTGGGGCCCGTGATGGAGGACCGCAGTGCTGGGGACAGTGCAGGTCTCCGTGAGGGCAGACCCCGCAGGTGACCTGCACTTTAACAGCCCCGTGGGCTGGGTTCGAGTGAGGGGCATGGTGGAAGGGGGGGTGAAGGAAAGGTGGGGCATCCCCTGGTGGAAGGAATGGGGGTCCACTTGGCAGAAGTGTAAGGGATAGGGGGACTACGGGTAAAGGGAGGTTCTACAGTTTAGTGTCCTTACTTACTTATTACTAAATTAGACAACCCAGAGGGTTGCTGCCCCTACTTGCTATTGGACGCTCTGCCCGGAGTGGTGTTAACCTCTGAAGCAAGTTTGAAGTGTATGGGGATTGTCCTTGCCGGCTCAGCAGTCGGATCTTGGTTTGAATCCCAGTTCTACCAGTTGGTTACCTGCTGTGTGACTTTGGTTTGGTTACTAAAACATGCTGTGTCTTTATGTCCTCATTTGTAAAATGGAGATGATGCTATGGACCACAAAGAGTCTGTCTACCCGGCGCTAACAGAGCCAAAGTCTAAACACGGAGAACTGCAGTGGAGAAAGCCTGGCTATTTTATTATGAATGACACAGCTCAAGAGAACAGGAAGCTAATGCCCAAAAGCCTGGACTCCCCAGTGGTGTGTAGGTCACAGATTATATGAGATTTGGGGTCATGCTGGGAGCTGATTGGTCAGAGGTGAGGCGAGGGTAATCAATCATTTCTTCAGTCTTCAGGACAGCTCTGGCACCCCCCCGCCTAGTCCCATGGAAAGTAGCCAGGGGGCTGTTCCACTTAGGGCTCAGAAACTGAAACATAACTTAGGTCAAGATGTTATCATTATCCTGCCAGAGGTCCGGACTGTGTGACCATTAGTCAGGTCTGGGCCACTGTCTTCTGCTGCCTTGGGGGTTGCTGATTATCCAGGGGAAAGGCTAGGTCTCTGAAGGGGGGGGAGAGAGATGATGTCTGGGACAAGGAATTAAAGTTAACTTTAATCAAAGCTTCGACGAGGATGAAGATGACGATGATGGAGCTGTGAGAATCCACTGAGCTGGTGCACAGAAAGCACTTAACACACAGCGCACTCACTGTGTTTGATGATGTGATCTGCACTCCCTTCCCTGAGACACTTCCGCTGAATGATTCTTACCCTTTGAAGGAGGAAAGGATGGATCAGGGTTTAGGGTGGTTGATTAGCTAAGACGTAAGAAGTATAAAGATGCCGCCAATGGTTGTGGGGAAGTCCATCCACTTTCTTGTGTGAGCTGGTGACCATAAATCTGAATCTCCACAGGAGATCCTATCTGTTGAAATTCATGTTAGGAGCATGTTCCATAGACATTTAGGAATTCTAGAGAAAATAAATATTGGAAAAATGTCCACGATAATTCATGATGTGAAAGAGATGTTTATTATTATAATGCTCCTTCCTTCAGTCTGACGGCCGTCTGGAGGTGATAGGATTTTACAACAAAACCAAAACAGAGCAGAGAGGAGCCTGACAGGGCAGGGCAAGGCCCAGTCGTGGGTCTGGTTCTTCGGCGCGTCCCAGTTGCTGCAAACATTTCTGCCTTCATCGTGCTGGGTGACTCGGACAATACGCTGCCCTCCTGGCTTCACAAAGGTTTGGAAAGCCCTGGCGAGTAACAGCGGTTTCCTAGGGTTTCCTAGGGCCCTTGCGTCTGGGCAGAGCAGTCCTGGTTACGTGACACCCTGTGAGTGTGCTGGCTGCCTCCAGGGTCGTTTCAAGACCACCACTGTGTGTCCCCGGGGTTAGGAGCACTTCCATCCTGGTGCTTCTGATTGGTAGCTGGGGGATGTGCGTAGGTTCTGTTGGCGGTTTCCATGTTTACTGCAGACGATTCCATATCAGTGACCTTAAAGTAACCTTAGGGAGTGAGGAAACAGTCCATGAGTCCACGGATCCCTGCCCCGTCAGAGTTGGAGACCTCGCGCTCTTCCTCTGGGTTGGTCTTGGTTTGCTGCACGTCCTCAAGCACTGGATGAGTCCCCCCAGCGGTGTCCAGATGATGGGCTCAGACAAGCAGGAGCCCAAGGCAGTGGCTGAGTTACGGAGAGGCCAGAGCTGTGCAGCGAGGGGGCCGGGAGTCCTGGGTCTGGCTGGCTCCCTGGCTAACAGAGTCCTGTGCCTGCTGCCAGGCAGGGAGCTTCCCCGGGCAGGGCCCAATTTCAGCGGTTTTCTGAAGGAGTTTGTGCCCAGAAGTCTCCCCATAGACACCTTACTTTGAAAGCAATAACTGTCTTGGTCCACTCTCAGACACTCTGATAAGATGGTACCTGATCTTTTGCTTGGGATGTAAACCCTCCTAAGAATACTCACGTTTTAATAAGAAGACACTGGGGATCTAAACAGATCATCAGCCAAAGAAATAAATCTTTTATGGCAGAACTTTGGGTACAATGGCCTTCGACATGGGGAATGTTTCTGAATACACAATCCTGCCTGCCAGTCTTCAGTGGCCGCCGCCACGCTGTCTAACTGGACTAACCTTTCTCTTCTGTAACATGGGGATAGCAACACTTCACATACTGACTCAGAAGAATAGATAGTAACACGAGGACATAATAGACATGAACTTGTAGAAGTGTTGACACCGAGGCATTTTACTATAACTTTTAATAGGCAGCAATTTGGTTTTAAGGAAAAGCCTACGTTTCTGAGTCAGGCAGGTGTGGGTCGTGTCTGCTTTGCATTAGTTGTGCCGAATTCTTGAGCCTCTGGGAGCCTCTGGTCTTTTAAACTATAAGATAGGGGTGATGACCCCACCGCCCAAGTTTATTGTGAGAATGAGACATCGCTGTGTACCTTGTCTAGTGCCAGGTACCTTGTTGACACCAGCAAGTGCTGGCTGCCCCCATTCCTCAGAGTGCCATAGAAATGGGAGGCTTTGTTGTCCACAAAGGGCAGTTATGGCAGGGAATCTGGCCTAGCCTCAGGCTGATAACAGGCTGAAGGACCTTTGAGGATCCAGGGAAGTTCTGGGCACCCCACAGAGTCCAGCCAAGACTGACCTGGGAGAGCTGTGTGCTCCACGTCACACCCAGAGGCTGTGGTTCTAGGTGGCCTCCTGGGTACATTGGCCATTGCTCCCCAGCTACCTCGTCTTTCATGTGTCCTTTAAAATCCCAGCTTTGAGTAGATGGCACTCAGTCTGCCTTATTCCCGAATTTATCACCAGCCCTTTGTACAGGGCCTGGACAGAGTAGGGGCATCTGCCAACATTAATTAGATAGACAGATGAATGACCAGGGTCAGCCATCTGGACTTGCACGAACTGCTGTGCAGTCCAGGCTGAACCTGAGCTCCAAGAGGTTAGGACCAGGAGAAGGTTTGGGGGTTACAGACTGAGAACCTCCAATACCCAGATGGCACTGAGGCCAAATATAACTAGGGTGGAACACATGGGATGATGTGTCCTCCTTTTCACCCCATTTCAGCCTGGAAAAGTCATCTGTCTTGATGTTCAGAGCAAAAGGAAAACATGCGCTTCGATGTCGGAGGGCAGATGCGTGTCATGACTTACTGACACTGCTGAAACAGATCCAAGGATCCTTCTCTTCTCTCACTCATTCACTGGGGGCCTCCTAGGTGCCCGGCACGATTCTAGGCGCTGGTCATAAATATGTCAGTAAACAAACAGGCAGACTCCTTGCCCTCTGGAGTTCCACTGAAGTGGGGAGATCAGACAGTAAACAAGGAGCAGGGGCCAGTGTGGGCGACGGGGTTTGAGGGAGAAAACCAGGGCAGTGCTCGGGAATGGAGGAAGGTAAGGTGAGCGATTGCAGCCGGGGAAGGGCCTCCCTGAGGGCAGGAGTGTGCTCAGAGACGTGAACCAAGAGACCCTGATACTACGTTAAGGGAGAGGAGTCGAGGCCCAGGGAGGAGTGAAGGGCCCGAGGAGGGGTCCTAGTGGCCTGTCTGGCTGAAGCGTGTGCTGAGGGGCCAGCAGTAGGGAATGAGGTGGGCGGGGCGGAGCCAGATCCTGGACTCTGGGTCGATTCTGAAGGTGGGAGGAGGGTTCCGAGCAGAGTGGTGTCCGTGGCTGGCGGAGCCCTCCGGCGGCCTGTCCCGTGCGGAGGCAGTAGGCCAAGGCGGAGGCAGAGAGAACAGTCCTGCAGCTGCAGCAGAAGCTGGCTGAGAAGGAACGGAGCTGGGATCAGAGTGCGTGGGGCAGGAGAAATACTAAGTAACAAAACTTGGCATAGGATTTAGAGACTGAGCTAACAGGACCAGCCAATGGATTGCAGGGAGCATTTGAGAGAGAGAGAAGAACCAGGAAGGCGCCGACATTTTTTACCTAATTTAGTTGAAGTTTTTCCTGAGATGGGATGTGCAAGGGAGGAGCGGGGTTTGTGAGGGGAAATGAAAGATTTGGTTTGGGACACTGTCCTAGTCACCTATTCCTGCGTAACAAACCCCCTCAAGACTTCGTGACTTAAAACTACTCTCTAGTGTTATCTTTGATGTTTCCCTAGGCCCACTGGGCTTAGCTGGGTGATTCCTGGTTGCGTTTCTCTGGCGAATGCAGGAGACAACCGGGCTCACTCGGATGCTGGCCATTCACTGGGAGCTCAGCTGGACATGTCAGTGCAGTGCCCACTCGTGTTGCGTGGCCTTCTTACAGCAGGGCAGCTAGGTTCCCAGAAGGAGCACCCAAGCGGTTGCATTAAAAGAGAGCCAGGTGGCCCTGGTCGGTTTGGCTCAGTGGTTAAAACCTTGGCCCGTGGACCAGAGAGTCCTGGGTTCGGTTCCCACTAAGGGCATGTACCTCGGTTGCAGTTTGTCCCCGGCCCTGGTTGGGTCGTGTGTTTCTCTCACGTGAATGTTTTCTTCTCTCTCTTCCTCCCTCTCTCCCTCCTGCTCTATCTGAAGATAAATGCAAAAATGTCCTCGGATGAGGATGAAAAAAGAAAGCCAGGTGGAACGTCCCAGGATTCTATGGCCCAGCTCTACAAGTGTCCAAATGTTACTCCTGCTGTATTTTACTGGCCACGTAATCCACTAAGGTCAAGGTACCACGGGAAAGGGAGGGGGACTTCACTCCTGATGCAAGGTGCCCTGTGCGCGTACCTTTGGACACCGTCACTGATAATCTACGTACTGATGAGTATTGATACTCAAGTCTGGAACTCAGGGAGAGTCTGGGTTATGGGAATTGGGCAGGAACTTTCTCTTCAGACTTCATTGTTTAGATTTTTAGACCTGATATTGTTTAATTGGAAACAAATTGCCCTCCTGCCTTTTTTTAAAAGTGACTTAGTTGGGGCTATGTTATTCTGTTGGGTATGTCTGTGATAGCTAATAAATAAACTGTATTCTTTTTTAAACCATCATTCATATTTATTAATCAATCAAAACACAATGCCTGATAATCTAGACAATTAATGTGTTAATTATTATTATGAACCATTATTATTTTTAAAATCCTCATTGGGGGATATTTTTCTATTTGTCTTCAGATAGAGTGGGAGGGAGAGAGAGAGGGGGAGAGAGAGAAACATTAGTGTGAGAGGGACACATTGACCAGTTGCCTCCCACATAACCCTGACCAGGGCCAGGGACAAATCACAACCAAGGTATGTGCCCTTGGCTTGACTCTTTGGTCCACAGGCCAACTCTCTAACGGCTGAGCCAAACTGGCCAGGGCAAACCATTACATTTCTTATGCTTCCTTATTCACATTCTTGCTAAACTGGATCAATATTCCATGCTGTGTCTCTGTGGCATGCATTGGTCTGGCCATATTCACATTGAAGTAATTATTCCTGATGCTATAAAACAGTTCAGATGACCTGTGCTTCCATCTGACCTCAGTATTAATGTGTACACCATTTCTCAGCCTAGAGTCTTTGGAGTTATTTCCCGAGTCCCCCAATTCTGTAGGAATTAAACATTTTTGGATTTTCATATATATGATCATCTTAAAGTAATGCTAACACATTCTGAAACTCTCCCAGGCTACCTCCTTTAATTGAAGTAATCCAAGCAATTTCATAGGAGCACTTGCATTGAGTGTGTGGCCATATCAGTACCAAGTAAAGCCAAATTACGCCGCAGCATACTCTAGGGCGTTGCAGTCATTCTGCAGAGGGCTGTGGGGGAATGGAGTGGCCCCTATCACTGGCATGTGAAACCACAGGGACCCCAGAGCTGGCCATCCGTTCATGTTCGCAAAGCCACAGGCTCTGCTGTGAAATCTGGTCTTTGTGTGCACAAATTGGCAATAGTCAGATGGCAGTAAATGTGGTAGTGAAAAACAAGGACTTTTTTGTTGTTGCTGTTAAACAGTATTTTTTAATTTCAATATTGTGTCTTGGAGTGTGCTGATTGGCTTTTCAAGATAATGGATCCATTGTTAAAAGAAAGCATCTTCTTTAAAAAGATAAGAAATCAGCATGATAACAATAATGATTAAAATGATGGTCCAAGTTTGCAACAAGTGAAATGAAATATGTCCATGCATGTTCTGTAGACCAAACGCGGGCGATCTAGCGGCAGCAAATACCATCCCATTACTCTAAATGACGGTTGATAATTTGCATTTTGGGGGTTTTGTAGCTTAGTTTGTATTTCATTTGTAAATGTAATTGAGTTGTAGGTTTGCACAAAAGCTGTAGGCATAAGGTATTACCTTCATTAATTTTAAAGAAACATTATAATGAAGATGATTTACGTCAACATTGATGATTTATAGTATTTTTCCTTTAAAGGGTTGCTTCATTACCATGTTGAAGAAACACTGATTTAATGAAATCAAAGAAACAGTCTTATCATATTCTAGGAAAAAGTAACAGAAACAAACAGACAAAAAACAATAACAAAAAACACTTTGAGGCCCATTTTTTCTCCCAGAGATATTTATAGGCTTGTAAAATTCAGGGTCCAGTTGTTTTTGTTTATTTTTAAAAGATTGTTTTCCCTGTGTGGTACATAGGAGAAATTTGAATATACACCTCTAGGCATGTTTTATGGTTTTCTAGAGAAATTCTCTCTGTGCTCCAGTTATACCAATCTACTTGTATACCAAGTATGTATACCAAGAAGATACTAAATCCTTTGACACCTCAAATCCTTTGTACTTGCTGTGTCCCCTGTCTGGTCTATAGCACCTTCCTTTGGCTTTTTGCATGGCTCATCCTTTTTAATTTATAGGTTTCTGCTTACATGTTTCTTCCTCAGAATACCCTTCCCTGACCACCTCTGTCTAAAGGAGATTCCTCTTACTTTCCGTCAGCACCTTTTTTATTTTCTTCCTAGTACTTCCAGGATCTCATGATTGAACAGGTTTATTTCACTTGTCCAGTTCCTGCGTTCCTCATCAGACTGTAAGTCATAACTGCAAAGGCTGCATTGTCTGTTGTTTGGGCCATTGTAGGATCTCATGTGCTCCATGGCACACAATGGGGACCCAGTAAGCATATTGATTATATTTGGAAATGTGGTCATTGTTGCTTTTATGATTTAGTGTCTTGCTGGAGACTCTCATCTAGGAAGTCATTGTGAAATTCCTGACAACGTATTCAGTGGTGAAAACACTCCCTGAGAATTAAGGAGACCAGGAGAAGGTCTCGGGGTACTGGTTGAACTGAGTGGTACAAAGCAACCAAAAATAGGGATCAACTTCCCACTACAGTGTAGCTTTGTTGTTTGAGCTACAAATATGCAATTTTTCTCCTGATTCCTATGGATTGCCTTTTCCCATGGCTTAAAGAGGAGGTAAGAGAGAAATAATGACCACTGAAGGCCCTGTTCTGCCAGACCATGGCCAGGATGAGTGCCTTAGTCACAATGAGAACTAGGCAAGTTGATAATTAATGGACTCAGTGAGCAAAATAATGACTAGTTTTTAAACATTGGATGTTTAATCCATTCAGTCTCAAAACTCTGTTGAGTTATATACTGGATAATTGCCATTTTTCATTAACTCTGCTACGTGCACTTCTTCACCTTTAAATATCTCTGAAATCAAGATGCATCATAACAATTTATGTCATGCCATAGTTTACTCGGGGGCCTTTTTCTTTTTAAATGACACATAAAAGTGTGCTTCGTTACATGGTAACAGATAACTGAGAAGGCAACAGAGTCAGGATTTAAGTCCTATGAACTGTTTTCTCAATTTCCCCCAATTTGGAACAAATGCTCCTCCTCAAATAAAGACATGTCCTTCAAGGATATGAGACTTAGAAAAATCGCTCATGTTTCTCCCAGTTCAGCTTTCCTGGCATGGATCCCAAAACCCCCCGTGAGAAATCACACGTCAGAAACATCCTGCTGGCCCCACCATTGCCTCAGCTCCCCTTCTCGCCCACACGTGTTTCTACCCTGCGTGAGCTACTTCATTCAGTAACGGGGACTCCTCGAAGACGCCATCCCACAGCACGCGGGAGGAACTGTGTTATCACCAGGGAATCACCTCCAAAAATGCCGACCTCTTCTAAGTCAGAAATGATTGCCTGGTCATGGCAATTCCATGAGAGAACAAACTTCGAGTGACAACTGTGGTTCAAGACCATGATTAGAGAGAGTGACCTGGGACCGACAGACCTCAGAACCACGAGGACGCAGGGCACGTCCCCCGAAGCGGCAGTAGGGGGGCTGGTGGAGGCACCTCTCCGGAGACTGCCGCTGGGAGCCTGGCCCGCTGACCAGGCAGGATATCCTCTGTGAGCGCAGCAGTTTCTCAATAAGAAGCATGAGACTTAGAAACATTGCAAAAGGGAGGACGAAAACTCTGAAATTAATATCCGGTGAGAGTGAGAGGAAAACTTAAGCTACTTCATTTGCAGTAACAGCCTCAGGATGAAAAGCTAGTCTGGTAGCCAAGTGTGAAAAGTTAACATTGTAACTCAATAAAACCATGGGGTCACAAAGGCAGGAATTTACATGAATTCATTAGTTGGGTTTTCCTAAGTTTATTTGCTCTTTCAGAAGAAAGTTTCCTCTATTGCTACATGAAATATGAGTGTTTGTGTGTTTACGTTTTAAAATAAACCACATTACCTATTAGATCCTGTTGTTCTTATTTTACAGCTTAACCCATGTAAGCAATCCAATCATTATAAATGCTTTCACTCTTCTTTAAAAGTAAATACAGTATTTTTTTTTCCTGTGTGTCTGCCTAACTTTCTTAATGGGACACTAAAATGGAAACTATCTTCTGCAGCCTTGGCACATGACTTTCTCCAGGGTCCAGCTGGGGTTCTAAAACCTTCCATGAGTCCAAATCGTCTGTCACCACAGATCACCGGACAGCCCGTTCGACTTCATATGGAACCTGTCTAGACAGCAACCTACTGATGGCACCTGGACACACCCAAGATAAAAGTCAATACCACCCTTATTAAAACCTAATGAGAGTCATACTTGGCGTCGGGTTGCTACACAACGTCTGGGAGAGATGTTAACTCAGAAAGAAAACTACGAAAGGGAATCATTATCTAGGGAAAGCCAACCACACCGGAAAGGAGAGTGTGATGCAGGAAAAGTTCATCCTGACAGATGCTGCCACACATTCAGTGATTTGCATTGTACTTCCCTAGGAAGTACAAAAGCACATTGTCATTTTGTCATTGTTGGAAGGACACACTTGATTGACACTCAATTGTCAATACTTTGCTGAGGCTTCCTGACCTTTTGTCTAGACCCCATCGGCTGAGTTGGGGTAACATGCCACATGGTGTGGGCGGTGCGTTGGAAATCTGCTCTTGAAGCTAGAGGAACCACTATTGCTTTTTCTTCAAATAAACCTAGAAAAAAACATTTCGCTCTTTTTTCTAGCAAAGGGAGTAGGGGAATTCAGAGCCATTCAGAGACCTGAAGTTGAGTTTCCTGGGGCGTCACCTTCTCTCTTGACAGGAATAACTGAAAGTAGCTTGGGGGTGGGAGTACGAGAGGTCCTCGTGACTTCTCCCCAAGCCCCAACATTTCCCCTCACATCACCTGAGTGTTTTCACTTCTCTTTGTGACACTCTGCTGAAGGACCACCTATTAAACCTACTTCTAAAGATGCAAATGGCCCTGGCAAAGGAGACGGGCTGGCAGGAAGGCTGATGTCCCTTCAGGGGTACGCACAGAGGACAGCAAGGCAGGGCTCAGGAAATGGGCGCTCAAATCTTGAAGGTTGAATGTACACAGGACACCAGTCTTGTTGGGACCCTCAGGTGAGGCGCCAGAGTTTGGATGGTGAGGCTGAGGAGAAGGGCAGCGAGGCAGAGGGATGACATTGGGAATCAGGGACCTGAACGACACAGGACAAGGGCAGTGGAAGAACTGGGCCCTCAGGGAGAGGGAGCTCCTGAGGTGGCAAAGGGCACGAAGCCTTGCTAGGTAACTATAGTCTAGGGCCAGCCCTATTTTCAGGAAGAGGATTCTTCTTTTTCTTCTTCTTTCTCCCTCCTCTTCCTAGGGTCTAAGACTTGAGCTAGAACTATTGGTCTCAAGACTTAACTTCATGATGGACTTCTGTAGCATTTTGGGCATCTGTGGACTGGTCCCTTTAAACTCGGTCACCCTTGTTAATGGTATTCACATGATGTTCTGCAAACCACTAAATGAGCAAAATGACTTGTGGGCTGCTTTCAAGGTGAGACTGTCTATACCTTAGCTAAGATTTGAGAGGGTCAGTCTGTTGTGGTTATACCCAGAGTCTTGTTAGGGTCAAGGCCCCTTGGTCAGCACAGAGGGCCACAGTTTGCTACTTGGGGTTGAGCTTGAAACAGCTGGGCAAGGAACTGGTTTCTTTTGCCTTTGCATTGTCAGGAGACATCATGATTCATGTGACATAGTTCCTCGAAAGACCAAGGGAACAAAGACAAGACAGCAGAATTGAATTCACAGAATATTTCCTAGTGCCTATGGTTTAGGAATACATATTTCAATATCATCTAAGATAAGAGTGTTTGGGTCTTTATAAAAAACACTATATCTGGTAATTAAATATAGGTATTAGGTCATTAGAATTGTTTCTAATTTGTTTGTTTTTTTTTAAACTAACTTTCTCACTGCGAACAAACTAAAAGATAGCAACTTTGCACAAAGCTGACTTCTCAAATATGTAGGTAAAAAGAGTTAAGACTTTGTAGGTATGTATATGACACAGACATATTAAAAAAAATTTTAATTTTATGGATTAAAATCTCGAGGTTTGAATCTCCTTGTACCACTATAGTTAGATGAGGCAGTCCAAATGGCATCTCACAAGATGTTAACCACTAGTCCCATAGTTCTCAAAGTGTGGCCAGAGGACTTCTGGGGGGCCCTGGGTTCTTTCTAGGAGATCCACAAAGTCCTGACTTGCAATACATATCCGTGTAAGGCTGGATGGTGTTTCTATATTTTAGTTAGAACAGCATAACTAACAGATTGCATGCAGAACTTGGTATGAAATTCTAGCCATCTTCTCTGAGGTCAAATGTTAAATAAATTTCCAAAAATATACAACGATGGTCTTCTCACTACATATTTTGGGGAGAAAATATAGTTATTTCTAAAAAAATATGTTTTTATTGATTCTTTTAGAGAGAGAGGAAGGAAGAGTGAGATAGAAACATCAATGTGAGAGAGAAACATCAACTGGCTGCCTCCTGCACGCCCCCTGCTGGGGATGGAGCCCACAACCCAGGCACGTGTCCTGACTGGGAATAGAACCAGGACCTCTCAGTCCGTGGGATGACGCTCAATCCACTGAACCACACTGGCCAGTCAAAAAATATAGTTAATTCTCATGAAAAAATACATTAGTTATGTTAGCATGTAAAGGTTTAGTTATTATTATGTTGAATGGACATGTTACAGAAGTTTTTCGGTTTTAATTTCTAACAGGGTAAATATTAATAGATATAAACCACAAAACCACAGAAGCAGAAGCTCTCTAAGGTCCTCAGTGATTTTTAACACTGGAAAAGAGTCCTGCTACTCAGATGTTTGAGAGTCGCTGCATGAACCCTGGCTCACTTTTCTCAAGCTAGTTCTCCAAACTCTATAACCAACTAAAGTGTGGCTTATGCTGGTTCCCTCTTCACCCCCTTCCCGATTCCCTCCAGCAGCATGTTCATGCACACGCGTGATACGTGAATCTTTAGCAACCGGTAGGGTGTGGAAATCCACCAATTGCAATGTTCACACAACCACTAAACAAGGATTGTGGCTGAAAGCCACAGACCCTATCCCTGTCTCTGAGCTTCAGGGGCCTCCCACTTGTAAATTTCATCTGAGCCTGGGAATGTGAGAATTCCCTCTCCCGCCCAGAAGGCTGCTGCTCACAAGAGAATCCTTAGGCTTAGCTCACCACCTGAAACAGTTCCGGGCTCTTCTAGAACCTGTGCCTGCACCGGATCTGTCTGTCCGTGGTGAAAACGCCGTGCCTTCCCTGGCGGTGTCTGTCCAACCAGTTTGGACAGCACAGTAGATGGGTATTTCCTGCAATGACAAGATGAGAATGGGTCACCAAACACTTTCTTCAACATCCTAATTTGCTCTAAAAAGATGGACCTTCAAATAAAAAATGGAGCTTCAGGAGGTCCAATACTGTGCAATGTCTTAAACACCTGGGTCAGAATTTTTAAGCTGAAGGAGTAGGCAACAGGTCTCGGATCTTAGCCCAACCAAACCGCCTAAACCACTCCAGTTAAAACCTAGCTGGCACACTGCAGTGTGCAGCAGAGTGAGCTCCCCACCAGAAATGCATGGAATGTACTTAGATGTCATTTTGGTGGGACAAAATTACGATAATTAGGAAAAGCAGATGCAGGGGATTTCCAGAGGTCTGAGGCTAAGCTGGCGACTGCCAACTCCGCACACTCAGAGGGAAGTCTCCCAAGCACGGACTTCCGCGTGCGCTGGTTCTTACCCTCCACCGTGCTGTTAGGGGTGGACTTGTGCCCCCTCTCCCCCCGCTAATTCATACGTTGACATCCTAACCCCAATACCTCAGTACATCACCTTGTTTGAAGACGGGGTCTTTTCTCAAGGTAACCAAGTTTAAAGGGAGGTCATCGGGGTGGGTGTAAACCCTTAATATGACCAGCGTCTTTATAAAAAGGAAGAGTTTGGACACAGAAGGAAGCCAATGTGTAGATACAGGGAAAACACCACGTGAATTTGAGACAGACGTCTGTGAGCCAAGGAAAGGGGCCCGGCCCGGAACAGATCCTTCCCTCAACCCCCTCAGAAGGAACCAACTTTGATTTTGGACTTCTCGCCTCCAGAATTGTGAGAAAATGACTTCTCTGTTACTTAAGTCACCCAGTTTGTGCTACTTTGTTTCAGCAGCCCAAGCAAACTTGCCTTCAGGTTTCTAAATCACAGCCCGCTTTTCTCTCAGGGAAGATTTCTAAGGAGTCTTTTACTTGAATAAATGAGGCCCAAAAGAGTAGTGAGCATGTCCCCCTGAAGCTCTGACAGCGCCCTCAGCCGCCCGGGCTTATGGGATCGGCCTCTTCCTCCACCTTCAGACTGGAAGGGGCTTCAGTAGGTAATGAATGGATGCGTCCGGTCCCTTTCAGTGGTGGGACCCAGGGAGTGGGGCCTGACATCCACAGAAGCCAGGCCCCTGCAGCCTCAACACGACCCTCACTTGGGGATCTCCCTCTGAGGGACTTCTCCTTCTGCCCTTCCGCTCTGCCAGAACCTGACCCCAATGTGTACTGGTCCACGCATCTTGCGCCATCCGTGCCGTCTCTAACCTGCAACAGTAGGAAGCTCCTCAGGGCTTTGATGTTGCTACTGACCTTGGCATGCCCCAGTCCACACGCACCTCTTCTGCTGTCCCCACGTGCTCTTCTGCTCCCCACTTCCTCATTGTCTTCATTCTTTTATCACATGCTGACCACAGAGTCATCTCCAGCCACCCTCTGCATTCCTTCTGCTACATCTGTTTTGTGGCCAAGCCTTATGTATTGTTCCTTCCCATTGCCTCTCTCTCTCCCTTTCCTTATATGTCCACAGCAGACCCATAGTCAGGCCCTGGGTGCCCCATGTGTGGACAGTGGGTGACACTATTCGGACACCAGAGATGTTTTGATTTGGGGGCACCTGGAAGGGAAGGGTAAAGGATACAGGGAGGTCTAAGGAGGAATGTGGTGAGTCGAAGGCAGGCTGTGGATGGGCAAATTGGGGGGTTGGTGAGTGAGAGATGGGGTGGCGCATCTACTGCACATATTTTGTGCTGGTAAAAAAGAAGTTAAACGTTTGACAGTTTGTTTGGGGGACTACAGATTGGTGTGAATGTCAAAATGTCAACAACTGCCACAGAATGTTGGTATCACAATGCCATGGATCATTGCAGAAGCTTCCTCCCCGTGGCTTGAATTCCCTTCCTCTAGTATTGTACATACTATCATCCTATTTTACTATGTAACTTTGGCTAAATACACCATTTCATCAATTTACATGGTCAACAAATATTAACTGAATATCATTTGCAATGTTGACATTTGGTAGGAAACAAAACTAAGTCTTTGTTATTTTCCCACCATCCTCTCCAGCAACTCCCAGCCCTGTGCATTAGTTGTATTCTCCTCTGACAGCTTTTTCATTTATAGGATGAAATGGGGAAAATATGGGGTCATTCTCAAAATTGTAGAATTTATCCTCTCTGTCATTCCATACTTCTGTTTTGTTTTTCTCTTTCAATTTTAAACTCGAACACTTTTAAGCTTCCTTTTCGCAGTTCATGTGAGGAGAACCAACTTGGTTGCTGACTTTGGTATTCTTCTATAAATATTACTTTACATTCAATAAATATTACTTTAGTTTCAGGAGTAAGCGTAGTGGTTAGATACTTATATAATGTATGAAGTGATCCCCCTGATATTCTTTGAAGTAGAGACGATATCTGGACTTCTCGCTTCATGAAAATCAGACCACGCTTCTATTTGCTCCCTGCTTTGCCTAGAGATTTACTTCAGAAATGGGAAACCCTAAGTGACATTTCCATTGTAATGATCATTGAAGTGCTGTGCACGGGACAGCACAGTCGGGTGCACGATCTGGGGAGCGTCTGTCTGTGAGTGGTCCCCAGCGTGCGGGGGGCAGACACCCCCTTTCCCACGCTCCCGCAGTGTTGCCAGCCAGGCACCCCCGAAGCAGCCCCCCGCCTGCCACCCGCTTTCCGGTCCCGTTGGAGACGTTTGTTCCTCTGTGGTTTCTATTTGCCGTTGGATTTGGGGGGCGGGGGGAATGTACGCCTTCAGATCATGTCATTAATTTCCTCCAGCTTCTAAGTCCATCTGTCTGTTACCTACAATTCATTCTATTCAGTTGGAACTCCGCCGGCTTCTTATTTTAATTTGGGAGCCGGCGGCCTCCTGCTCCGGCCTCTACAGCTTATCTCCATCTGTCAGTAACCTTTCCCCTCCTTTCTGTCCTTACGGGGTCCTGGCCGCTGTCATTTCCTGGGCCGCTCTGTTGTGCTGGCTGGTCTGTGTTAGGAGATGCCAGGATTTCGCAGACATTTCTGAGGATTTTCAGATTATGTCCAGTTCCTCGAATTGCCCATTTCCTCGAGCGTCAACGTTTCGTTGTATCTCAGGCTTGTGTTGTCGTTGCACATACGCGTTTCCCCAAATAAGGATTCCTACGCGCCCAGCTGCACGACCAGCTGGGCCTGGGTGGCGGTCAGCGTGCGCCGGCGGCGCCGCGTCTGCCTGGAGCCCGCGATAAGGGTGTGCCCGCGGGCGGCGCGAGGGTCACGTAGGCCACTCGGGACGTCCGGGAAGGACGGCCCTGCCGGCCAGGTCGCCGGAGGTGAGCCCTGTCCCCGAGCCCCTTGCTGACCGTAAGCAGGAGCCCAAGGCCCCGCCGGGCACTGGGAGCCGCCCCGCCAGGCCCACGGGCAGTTGCGCCACCGCGGGTCCCTTGTGGCCTCCCAGCGAGCCCCCGGAGCATAGACAGCTTCCCGTTTTCAGTGTCGAAATGCACGGAGGTAAGCAGTCCCCTGCATCCCGCTCCGAGTTGTCCTTGTTGACATGCTCCATGCTCCAAGCTCCAGTGATGCGGGCGCTTCTCTGTCCTCTCATTCAGATGCAAGGACAGATTTTCGAATTTTTTCCCTCTTAAATAATGAACATAAGTTTCCAGAGAAGTCAATCAGTTCCAAATGTCCTATGACATTAAAAAAATAATAATAAAAGTAGAGAGTACTCACGCAGTCCTTGCCAAGTGGTCAGAGATAGTAAATTATAAACTGCTGGCTAATTTCTGGATTTAAATAAATTAAATGGAAAGTTTGGATGGGCTCAGCACTGTGAAAATGAAAGCCTGTGTTAAGGGCTCGATGTGCCACACTCCAAGCATCCTTCCAGCCACCGGCCAGCTGGCTTCCAGGGCGAGGGCCCAAGGGAGGAAGTGGGGGTAAGAAAATGAGTGGAAAACATCCAGTTTTTGTAGTCAAGGCTCCTAAAAGTTGAAGGCTTGTCTGGACTTGTTTGAAATGGAGAAGTTCTGCTTACAGAATCAGGACTTTATCTATAATGCCCCCAGAGTCGTGGGCTGGAGGGGACAAGATAGAGATGCCGTGTGTATACATAAACACGAGGAAACGTGGGGATACAAAGATAGGTCCCTGGAGATTTGTCTTTTCTCGGACATCTGGCCTCGCTTAGAGCCCTAGGGCCCCCTGGGCAGGGGCACATGTGCCAGCCATTCTTTCCATGTAGTTTAAAAAAAACTTTTTTGTTCAAAGTATTACAGACCCCCCCCCTTTTCCCCACTGATCCCCTCCTCCCTGCTCCCCCCGCCCCATGTAGTTTTAAAGTCAAAGTTTACTGAGTGAGCGTGACCAGGTGCCAGGCCCTGACATGTGCATTTTGCAGGCATCGTCTGCTTTTGTTCTTTTAGGACATTGGGTCTACTCAGCCCAGAGGGCCTCCCTGAGCAGGTGGCATTTGAACAAAGTCTGAAGGAGGTGAGAACATCAGCGCCGTGGTCCTGAGATGGGGCATGCCCAGTGTGCTTGGGGAACAGCCAGCCGGCCGGTGTGTCTGGAGAGGAGAGGAGGTGAGGTCCGAGAGAAAAAACCCTCCGAAAGACTTTGGCTTTTTCTTGGCGTGGTCTGGGAAGGGCAGTGTAATGAAGGTACTGAGAAAGAGTCTGATTTGGGGCACATTTTGAAGCTACCAGATGAGAGGTGTCAAGGACAGCCCCGTGGTCCTTGGCTGGTGCCCCCCGAAGGAGGGAGATGCTGTTACTGTGATGGGAAGACTGCCTGTGGACTCATTTGGGGGAAGACCAGGCATTCTTTCTAGACCAACTAAGTTAGGAGAGGCCAGTAGGCATCAAGATGGAGGGGTGGCGCGGGGACTCCGAGACGTGGCTGGTGTGCAGAGGGGAGGTCTGGGCTGCAGGCCAGTTTGGGAGTCCGTGGCATAGAGATAGTCTGGAAGGCCACAGAGTGGATGGAATCACCAGGGAACAAGATAAAGAGGAGCGGACTGAGCACTGAGCACTGGCCCCTCAGGGTTAAGAGGTTAAGGAGAGTCCGGCCGGTGTGGCTCAGTGGTTGAGCATCGACCCACGCACCAAGACGTCGCTGGTTCGATTCCTGGTCAGGGCGCATGCCCAGGTTGTGGACCCAATCCCCAGTGGGGGACATGCAGGAGGTGGCCAATCGATGTTCTCTCTCATCAATGTTTCTGTCTCTCTCACTCTCCCTCTCCCTTCCTCTCTCTGTAAAATCAATAAAGGGGGGAAAAAAAAAAGAAGTTAGGGAGAGGCAGCCGAGACAGCAGGAGTGGCCACTGCAGGGGAGGCAGAGTGCGGGGTCCTGGGGACGAGCGGAGCAGTGTCTAGCAGCGTGTCCTGGTCGACCTGCCTGCTCGAGCGATAGCACACCCCAAGTGAGAGCCTCGTCTGCACACCCCAAGTGAAAGCCTCATCTGCACCCCCCAAGTGAGAGCCTCGTCTGCACCCCCCAAGTGAGAGCCTCCTCTGCACCCCCAAGTGAGAGCCTCGTCCGCACCCCCAAGTGAGAGCCTCGTCTGCACCCCCCAAGTGAGAGCCTCGTCCGCACCCCCAAGTGAGAGCCTCGTCTGCACACCCCAAGTGAAAGCCTCATCTGCACCCCCCAAGTGAGAGCCTCGTCTGCACCCCCAAGTGAGAGCCTTGTCCGCAGCCCCCAAGTGAGAGCCTCGTCTGCACCCCCAAGTGAGAGCCTCGTCTGCACCCCCCAAGTGAGAGCCTCGTCTGCACCCCCCAAGTGAGAGCCTCGTCTGCACCCCCAAGTGAGAGCCTCGTCTGCACCCCCAAGTGAGAGCCTCGTCCGCAGCCCCCAAGTGAGAGCCTCGTCTGCACCCCCAAGTGAGAGCCTCGTCTGCACCCCCAAGTGAGAGCCTCGTCTGCACCCCAAAGTGAGAGCCTCGTCTGCACCCCCCAAGTGAGAGCCTCGTCTGCACACCTCAAGTGAGAGCCTCGTCTGCACCCCCCAAGTGAGAGCCTCGTCTGTACCCCCCAAGTGAGAGCCTCGTCTGCACCCCCAAGTGAGAGCCTCGTCTGCACCCCCAAGTGAGAGCCTCGTCTGCACCCCCCAAGTGAGAGCCTCGTCTGCACCCCCAAGTGAGAGCCTCGTCTGCACACCCCACGTGAGAGCCTCGTCTGCACACCCCACGTGAGAGCCATGTCTGCACACCCCACGTGAGAGCCATGTCTGCACACCTCAAGTGAGAGCCTCATCCGCACCCCCAAGTGAAAGCCATGTCTGCACACCCCAAGTGAAAGCCATGTCTGCACCCCCAAGTGAAAGCCATGTCTGCACCCCCAAGTGAAAGTCTGGTCTGGGCCTTACTCAGTGTCTAGGAGTCAGGGGTTAGTCAGTCAACACAGATTGAATGGAGAGAAACAGCTCTTTCCCTGCTTGAGGAGAATAAAAGTCTGTTTTTGCAATTTGCATAGTAGGGTCCGGGGAGGAGGACGAGTGTAAGTGCGGTGAAGAATGGATTTCAGCAACATCAATTAGTCATTCCCCCACTTCTTCATTTGCTGTGCACATGTGGTTTTCAACCAGGCTGGGATTTGTTTAACAAAACAATCATGGTCTCCATTTCCCCCAAATCCTTGAATCTAAAGATCATTTTTGAAATGTTAGGTCATGGTATGGTGCACTCCTAGAGATGTCTCATTTTCATTTTCCTAATTTTATAGGAAGAAACATATATTTGGATCTTCAATAAACACATTTGAAATGAAAAACGAAGTTCTTGTGTTGATTAATATCGATACCTTCCTATGAGTCCAAAACGCATCTCCCAGCCATCTAGGGTCCTTAGTGCCTCCACACTGTTCTTACAGGATTGTGATTAAAACTGTCCATTCATTAAATTGTTTTACACTGTCTTGTGCGTATGCTTCACACGCCTTGGTTTGGCGAGGATCCCGAAGGAGCCGGGCTTGGCTGCCGCACAGCGTGGGCTGGAGACAAAGGGAAACTGAAGTCTGAGTTGTGGGAAAACACTGGCAGGAGACATGAAACCACCTTTTTGTTTTCCTTTAATCTTCACTGAGGACATGCTTAGAGAGAGAAGTGGGGAGAGAGAGAAACATTGATGCGAGAGAGAAACATCCATTGGTTGCTTTTCTTACGTGCCCCGACCAGGGATCAAACCCACAACCTAGGCGTGAGCCCTGACCCATCGAGCTGGCAACCTTTCTGTGCACAGGATGACACTCAACCAACTGAGCCACTCTGGCCAGGCTGCATGAATGTAGCCTCAATTCTGCAGGTCCCATAAGGTCGGGGCATGGGCGAGGCGGCTAGAAGTGCAGAGCCTGGAGTCGTACCAAGGTCATGTGTTCCCGGGTGCTTTCCGCTACGCCTGTGGTCAGAGACGGAGCTGATTCACTCAGTCCACTCGTCCACTCAGTGTTTGCTGACTGACTTCCATGTCTATTGCATTTTGTTTCTTCATGAGTTAATAATATGTTTATTTTATTACGTGGAAGAAACCAGACATAGCCTAAAAATGAGAGATCTGGAGACAGGAGAGGTCTAGGGTAAAGGCAGACAGCACCAAGTGCTAGTTGGGCTGGCTCGCGCTCGAACCCTGGGCCCGGCCAGTGTTGTGAGGTGCTGATTGCCCTCTGGGGTCTCGGTGGTCTCCTGCAGGAGCCATGAGGGTGTGTTTCCTGAGGAGCGGTTGTGAGGATCACAGATGATGTGAAAGAAGCGCCTGATACAGTGATGCTCACGTAGCTGGCACTCAGTGAGTACATTGTAACGTTGTCAGTATCCTGTCTGTTGCAGCAGGGTGTGCAAGAAATAAGCAACCTCGAGGAGCCTTCTTGCGCAGGGGCCGAGAATCTCAGAGTTACCGCTCCAGAAAAGAAGTGGTGGTGTTCTACATTCAGGCAGGCACTGTTCACCACGTTTTGCCTTGGACAGAAATTAGTCACCCATCACCTCCTTCCTTTCATTCGAGGATGGCTTCAGTTATGGCTTCAGCCCAGCACCAGTTAACTGGAGTTTGCTCGCGCGATGTAACCTCCCCACAGTCATCCAGAGCAGGAAGCCAAGAGAGGCATCTCTGCGAGCTTTTGTGTTGACACCTTTTTGAATGACATAAAGGGATTTGACTCAAAGACAGTCCCCAGCAGTGAAAATCAAGCAGAGTCTCTAAGCATACTACCCTCTGGGTCCACCCATGTTGTGGCAAATGTGAAATCTGAAAAAAAACACACCAAAAAACAGATTTGTAGAAACAGCTCATACTGATGGTTGCCAGAGGGGAGGGCCCGGGGGACGGGGTGAAGACAGTGAAGGGGATCTAGCCCGTGATACTGTGATACATTTGCACAGTGAAAGATTTCTAGACTTGGTGTAGTGATCCCATTGTGAGGTACGTAAATGTCGTATCCCTATATCGTACGCCTGAAAACGAAAACCTCAGATTTTCTGCTGCCCAAACTGTGTGTATCTGTCGACTCAGCCCATCTCGGACCCTTTGCAATAGTACTTCCTGACATGTGCTTTCTTCCCCGAAATGCTCCTTCAAAGACCCAGTGGGCAAGAAGGAAAAGCAAAACCTGCTGCGTCTGCTTCTGGACACTGGACAGGTCCTTCCATGTCCCAGAGCCACAGTCGTGTCAGCAAACGGCCGTGATGGGAAAGCTGCCTGTATCTGTGAGATAGATGGATGGAGGCGGACAGCAAACCCAGGGATGAGCACGAATACCAGGCGAACCGGTTCCACTGGATCGAACCGGCTCTGGAGGCAGGAGCCCGCTACACCATGTGAGTTCACCGAGTTCAAACTTGATTCCTTAAGAGGAGGAGATAACACTTTAATGAGTCCATTAAGCAAGAATGCGATTAGATAAAATTGTTGTAGAATCACTGATTAATCATGGAAAATAAGAAATTTCCATAAAAAAGCAAGCATGCCCGAGGCACAGATAACACTGGACCGAGCGAGACCACAGAAGAAGCTGACCTCTAGCATTATTGATATCATACTTTCACAGAACTAGTAATAATCTCCTGCCCTGTACCGAGAACCACAGGCAGCCCTTTGCATTCATTAGTACATTTAAGACTCACACACAGGACTTACTCATTTCCCCATCTTTCAGGCACAGCTGGCTCAGAAAAGTTTAGTAACTACCCTGGTCACACGCAGGGAATGGAGCTCGGCTGTGACCCCATGCAGCCTGACTCCGGAGGTCTGGTTTCCTAAATGGCTCACCACACCGCCGCCCAAAGACAGCGATGCAATAAGAGAGCCGCAGAGGGCAACGCCCAGCAGTTTCTTTCAGTGCTTTGGGGCTTCCCTTTCTGCGGCCCCCTCTTTCTCTAGATCACTGGTTCTCACGTGCCTCCTGTGCAGGAAAGAAGGGTTCTAAGACAAGCAACCTCACAGGGGGATCTGCTCCTAAATTCCTAACCGGGCAGCTGATGGTGGGTAGTCATGCCCTGGGCATGTAACTTCTTTAGTGAAAGGTCTTTAGCCACCCCTGTCCACTGTTCTTGTGCCTCTAGGTTAACACACCCTTGACATGCAGGAAGAAGGGGGTATTAACCCTGAAATGAGCACGTAACCTTGGGAACTGTCCTGGCATCCAATCCTGCCCTGCTTTCTCCCACCTCCGTAATTTCAAATGCAAAAGAGAAGCAAAACTGTTCTTCTAAGAGGGCATGAGACCTTAACCCCCGCATGTCCCCAGTTGGGCTGAAATAAACATCAACATTCCCTGCAGAGGTAGAGGTTCCCGAAGCCTGAGGTTTGGGGTGGAACCTGCAGTTCCGCGTTTCTGACGCGTCCCCAGGGGCTGCCGGTGCAGCGGGCTCCACTTGAGGACTCTGAAGGCGAGGCCTGCCTCGCTGCGTGGACCACAGCACTCCTAGTTTGGGGAGGCAATGTGAACACACTCTTTCTTAGTCTAATAACTAAACAACAAACACAGTGTTGTTTACTTGTCTGTAGTTCTTCTCTGTTGCAGAAGCACCTTCGTTGAGCTATTGTACAGGTTAGATAGGCCCCGGTGGGTGGCCCACACACCAGCGGCCACACTTTCTAGGGGGACTGTCCTCTGAGTCCTGGCCAGTGGCTAGCACCCAGCGTGTCCCAGACTCCGCCGGTTTCGAGAGTGGCTGTTCCCTGAGTGTTTGTAGTCGGCGTGGGCTCGAGTTGCACACTCATTCATGCACACGCTGCGTCCCTGTGCGGTGGCTGCTGGCTGAGGGAGGCTTCTTTCCCGGGCCGAGCTGCCAGGAGGTTTAGCGGGCCGGGCGGTCAGCATGTCTTCCCCTGAGCCCTGTGCTGCCCCTCCCCCGTTCTTGTCCCAGTTATGTGCATTCTCTAGCCGGTGCTGTCCCACAGAGATGGACTGTGAACACATATGAAATTAAATGTTTCCCTGTGTGTAATTTAATTTTTCTAGTAGTCTCATTAAAAATACCTTCTAGCCCTGGCCAGTTTGGCTCAGCGGTTAGAGCGTCGGCCTGCGGTCTGGAGAGACCCGGGTTCGGTTCCCGCTAAGGGCACGTACTTCGGTTGCAGTTTGTCCCCGGCCCTGGTTGGTCGTGCGGGTGGCAGCCACTCGATGTGTCCCTTCACGTCGATGTTTCTCTCTCTCTCTTCCTTCCTCTCTCTCCCTCCCACTCTGTCTGTGCAAAAAATGGAAAAGTGTCCTCAGGTGAGGATTAAAAAAAAATAAAAAAATAAAAAAATTAAAAAAAATAAAAATACCTTCTAGCCCTGGCCGTTGTGCTCAGTGGTTAGAGTGTGGGCCCTCGCACCCAGGGCTTATGGGTTCTGCTCTCTGTCAAGGGCAGGCACCTGTGTTGCACGTTCAATCCCCAGTCCAGTTGGGGCATGTGCGGGAGGAACCAATCATGACACATCCATGTTTCTCTTTCTCTCTCTCCCCACCCCCTTTCATGCTCTCTAAAAACCAATAGGACAGATATCCGCAGGTGAGGATTAACAACAACAAATAACAAACAAACAAAAATAACCTCACATCCCCCTTACCCCGAAAGTCTTTGAAATCTGGAGTTACTGAACACAGATCACATTTCTCCGTTCAGAATAGCCATTTTTCAGGTGTCAGTGCCCCAGGTGGCCCGGGGCTGCCGTGCAGGATAGTGCCCCTCTCCTGCCTTGGGAATGTGGCACCTGAATCTAGAAGGAGCCCCTTTGTGAAAGATGGAAATACGCAAATATTCATACCTGCGCATTGGTTCGTGTCTATTAAACATACACATGTAAGCAGCCAAAACACGCTGTGCCTCAGAATCGCCCAGTTTTACTTCATCACAGTGCGGGTTGGAGGGAGGGGGGGCTGCGTTTTTAATGAGCTCCGAGGGTAATTTTGCAGCATCCAGCCCAGGACTTTCCACAGAGGGACATTTCCAAGTCATCTGACAGAGAGGCATGAAATCCCTTCTAGGAGGTGTCAGACCAGGGGCCGGAGGAGACAGCATGCGGCTTCTTTTTCTGTCAGAGGGCGAATTTGGCTCATACCTGAAGCCTGATTTGCACGGGTATGTATTCTGAACAGATAAACATTTTGTCGTTTTTCAGGATTGGGTTATCATCCACTTTGCAGGAAAATGCTGCTCAATTGGCTTTGTTGTCTTGGTTTTGTGATTTATATTTTTTAATTTATGGGAGACCTGAATGTAGAGATGTGTGTGTAGGTGCTGCCGCCTCGTGGTGAAAGATGCTATTGACACATGTTGGAATACATGTGGGCTTGCCCTCTGCTGGTCAACACGTGCAGTTGACACACAGAGGTCTGCCCATTGGGCTTGTTGGTGATGGCTGCCCCGGGCACTGTAAAGTAGTGGTCCTCAAAGGCAGTCCCTAGATCAGCAGCGACAGCATCCCCTGGGTACTTGTTAGACATGCAAATCCATGGGCCCTACTCCAGATCTTTTGAATTAGAAACTCTGAGGGTGGGTCCAGTAACCTGTGGTTTAACAGGCCCTCCGGGTAATTCTAACCATGCTGCAGCCTAAAATACATGGTTCTTGATCTTTTAGAGGCACGGACAGTTGCCCTGGGAAAAAAAGTACAAATGCACATGCACCCAGACTTTGGAACCGCTTTAAGGGAGTTCATGGACCACATGAAATTGGTCTGTGAACGCCAAACGGTCCGTTCTTTTCATGCATAGTGTCAAGAAAGACACACTGGTGCAAGAATCTATATCTCAGTTTGACTGGGTGGGTTTCAGAATACTGGAGCCTTAATCAGGGACTTCTTTCAGATTAGGAAAACATGCCTATACTCAATTAAAATCATGTTTTTTAATTAGCACATTTTAGTTCATAATAAAATTATTTGAACAATATTACAATAAGGTTTATATTAGTTATGTATAAATTAAATAAATCAAGTTATTGATGATCCAATAATACAAAGCCTAAAATTTTCATCAGAATAATTAGGAATTCAATATCACTTTAATGTAATACTTCATTTTAAAATAGTTGTTTGTTTGCTTTCACAGAAACAGTATCTTTGGTGGTTTCAATGGTTACTTGCTCCAGTAGTTCATTTGCTGTAGAGATAATGGCTATACCTGACCGTCTTTCTGTGATATTATGATCTCAGATATAGTATTAACTTTGGCAGTTTTTAAAAATAAAATAAAATTTTAAGAGGCTATGGTTCCCATTCCCCACTGGCCAAGTTAGCTATAGCCTGAAAGTTACCAAAGGATTAGAAAATTCCTGGTGAATTATTGCTGTCAATATGCTGCAATGCCTCAAACAGCTGCATGTTAGAATTTAGAAAGAATGTAAAGTTTTCAGTCCCTCATACATGGTGACCCATCAATATCACATCTCCTAAGTTACATGTTAATTTCAATTTTATAAATTAATCTCAATAGCAAATTTGACTTTCTTTTTTTTTTTTTTTATCCTCACCTGAGGATATTTTTCCATCTTTTGTACAGAAAGAGCGGGAGGGAGAGAGAGGAAGAGAGAGAGAGAGAAACATCCACATGAAGGGACACATCGAGTGGCTGCCACCCGCACGACCAACCAGGGCCGGGGACAAACTGCAACCGAGGTACGTGCCCTTAGCGGGAACCGAACCCAGGTCTCTCCGGACCGCAGGCCGATGCTCTAACCGCTGAGCCAAACTGGCCAGGGCGCAAATTTGACTTTCAAAAGCAGTGGCATACTATATAATTAAAGTAGCTTATCTCTACCTTAATTTTTCTAAATATACATCACCTAAGAAACTGGGATGTCTGTGCTATTCTATCATTATTATTGTAAACTGTGTTTTAATAATAAAGTTACTATATCTAATGTAGAAAGAGGAAATTGTTCCTAAAATCAAGTTTGGGGTCATGGAAGGCCTGATCATGAGATTTGCAACTGAAGATCTTTCTCCGTTTTTGGTTTCGTCTTAATGGTGGAAAAGCTGGTGTCAACATCAAGAGATTCTGTGATTTGTTTAGCATCAACAACAGATCTTGAATAAACATAACCACTGGCTTTCTTCAGAGATTTTTTTAATTCCTTTGATGCTTTCAAGAGCATTATGCACATTGAGTTTGGTTCTCACATCATTAGTCTTGTATCATTAATTTTAGTTAATATAGCATCTAAGTTTAGTACTGAGTATATAAGTTCATATTTTCAGAAGCATAGCTTTGGCTTGCATTCTAAAGTCCTTATCAATAAAATCAACAGTTTTTAAATAAGTATTACATACTTTTTTTTAAAGTTTATTTTTATATTTTTATCCTCACCTGAGGATCTTTTTTCATTGACTTTTAGATAGAGTGGAAGGGATGGAGGGAGGGAGGGAGAGAGAGAGAGAAAGAGAGAGAGAGAGAGAGAGAGAGATGGATGTAGAGAGCCCAACCAGGGCCAGGGATCGAACCTGCAACCAGGTATGTGCCCTTGACTGGAATCAAACCTGCAACCCTTCCATCCAAGGGCCATCACTCTAACTGCTGAGACAAAGTGGCTGGGCTATATAGTACGCTTTTACCTCAACAATTCCATTGTGCCTTTGAAAATGGCTGCAAATTTAGGTTTGGTAAATGTTTTTTATTGCAGTTCTATATTTCATGTCACTGTAAAGGTCTTGGGCAAAGTTTTAAAAACTCAAAATGTCAGAGATTTTTGCTACAGCATTCACTACCAAGTGAACTGAGAATAAGAAATAGAGAATGTATTTTAGAAAGAAATATGAAAATTTTTCAGAAATTTAGAAGACAGAGGACAGTTACCACGGAGCTTTTCAAAGAACTCTGTGCAGTTATCCCATCCCCAACACAATTTTTATGCTCTGTGTGTGTGTGTGGAGAGTGGTGTGTGTATGTGTGAAGTGTGTATGTGGAGAGTGGTGTGTGTGTGTGGAGTGTGAATGTGGAGAGTGGTGTGTGTGTGTGGAGAGTGGTGTGTGTGTGTGTGGAGAGTGGTGTGTGTGTGTGGAGTGCGTATGTGGAGAGTGGTGTGTGTGTGTGGAGAGTAGTGTGTGTGTGTGTGGAGAGTGGTGTGTGTGTGTGGAGTGTGTGTGTGGAAAGTGGTGTGTGTGTGTGGAGAGTGGTGTGTGTGTGTGGAGAGTGGTGTGTGTGTGTGTGTGTGGAGTGTGTATGTGGAGAGTGGTGTGTGTGTGTGGAGAGTGGTGTGTGTGTGTGGAGAGTGGTGTGTGTGTGTGTGTGTGGAGAGTGGTGTGTGTGTGTGGAGAGTGGTGTGTGTGTGTGTGTGTGGAGTGTGTATGTGGAGAGTGGTGTGTGTGTGTGGAGAGTGGTGTGTGTGTGTGTGTGTGGAGTGTGTATGTGGAGAGTGGTGTGTGTGTGTGGAGAGTGGTGTGTGTGTGTGTGGAGAGTGGGGTGTGCGTGGAGAGTGGTGTGTGTGTGTGTGGAGTGTGTGTGTGGAAAGTGGTGTGTGTGTGTGGAGAGTGGTGTGTGTGTGTGGAGAGTGGTGTGTGTGTGTGTGGAGAGTGGGGTGTGCGTGGAGAGTGGGGTGTACGTGGAGAGTGGGGTGTGTGTGGAGTGTGGGTTGTGTGTGTGGAGAGTGGGGTGTATGTGGAGAGTGGGGTGTATGTGGAGAGTGGGGTATGTGTGGAGTGTGGGGTGTGTATGTGGAGAGTGGTGTGTGTGTGTGGAGAGTGGTATGTGTGTGTGTGCGGAGAGTGGTGTGTGTGTGGAGAGTGGTGTGTGTGTATGGAGAGTGGTGTGTGTGTGTGTGGCGTGTGTATGTGGAGAGTGGTGTGTGTGTGTGCAGAGTGGTGTATGTGTGTGGAGAGTGGTGTGTGTGTATGGAGAGTGGTGTGTATGTGTGTGGCGCGTGTATGTGGAGAGTGATGTGTGTGTGTGCAGAGTGGTGTATGTGTGTGGAGAGTGGTGTGTGTGGTGGGGTGGGGGTTGGAGTGTGGTGTGTGTGTGGTGGGGTGGGGGTGGGGAGTGTGGTGTGTGTGTGGTGGGGTGGGGGTGGGGAGTGTGGTGTGTGTGTGGTGGGGTGGGGGTGGGGAGTGTGGTGTGTGTGTGGTGGGGTGGGGGTGGGGAGTGTGGTGGGGTGTGGTGGGGTGGGGGTGGGGAGTGTGGTGTGTGTGTGGTGTGGTGGGGGTGGGGAGTGTGGTGTATGTGTGGTGGGGTGGGGGTGGGGAGTGTGGTGGGGTGTGGTGGGGTGGGGGTGGGGAGTGTGGCGTGTGTGTGGTGGGTTGGGGGTGGGGAGTGTGGTGTGTGAGTGGTGGGGTGGGGGTGGGGAGTGTGGTGTGTGTGTGGTGGGGTGGGGGTGGGAGTGGTGTGTGTGGTGGGGTGGGGGTGGGGAGTGTGGTGTGTGTGTGGTGGGGTGTGGTGGGGTGTGGTGGGGGTGGGGAGTGTGGTGGGGTGTGGTGGGGTGGGGTGGGAGTGTACCGAGCAGGGTGCAGGAGGAACAGCATTCGATGTCCCTGTGTCCCTGGGCCTCTGCCGAAGGCTGGGAGACCCACTCGGGCTGGGGGCTACTGCTGAAGGCGGAGCCGTTGCCGGGGGAGTAGGGCTAATCCGCTGCCCTGGAGATAGGGAGAAGGTCCTGGGTCATCCAGCTGGTCCAGTGTGACCACGGGGTCCTCCCGTGGAGGAGCGGGAAGCAGGGGTCAGTGTGAGCAACATGGCACTGTGAGCAGGATTCGACTGCCCGGTGACCTTCCAGGTGGAGGAAGGGGCCTCCGTCCAGAGAGGGGACGGATCTGGAAGCAGTCAGAAGACAGACTCTCCCCGGAACCCCAGGAAGGACTGCGATCCAGCCAACACCTCGATTTTAGTCCAGCGAGACCCATTTTGGACTTCTGACCTCCCGAACTTCGGTTCCAGGTAATGTCTTATGTTGTCCGTGCCGTTTTAAGCCACTCGCTGTGGTGATCTGTCAGGGCGGCGGCAGGACTGAAATCCGAGTTTCGGCTCAGTGCCACTCGCGGGTCTAGAGTCAGCCTCCCGCATTCTGAGGCTCGGACGCAGGTGCCCACGAAGAGCAATGTAGCTGGGAGAAGTCTTGCAGTCAGTGCAGTGCTGGTGAATGTTCAGCAATCAGCAAGCCGGGAAAAGTAAGGCACTGACTGACAGCACTTGCCAGTCTCCAAGTTGTAAGTCATCTTGCCATTGCTCACTTCAACCTATAAGCATCTTGTTACTGGATTCAGATTTGGGAAGAGATGCAGAATCAGCCACCCTTGTGTAGCCTTCTCCTTACACAGATCGGTGGAGGCAAGTAACCTTAAAAGCATAGATAATAGTAAGATGTAATGACGGTAGCCAGGAGTTTTGAGTATTACCTTTATTTTCAATACACTGATTTGTAAGTTTATGTGACTTAAGTTTGAATAAGGGCTATATTCAACAAATATCTTAGACAATTCTTGAACATTGAACAATTGGGTGTCACAAGCCCATTCCAGCCAGGTCTGGTACACCCCTGCGTCCCATACTCGTCTCTCACCACTAGAGGGCGCGCTTCTGCATGCACCCTGGGCTCCTGCCACACAAATGAGCCAGAGCCCGCCTTGCTTGTCCGGGCCACACTGGGATCCAATTCTTCTGGTCGTCACTGCAAGGTTTTCTGCAGGTGTAGGCAGCTTCTTTGGTTGGGAGAGGGACTGTCTCTGAGGACAAAGTAGATGTAAGGGGAATTGGGGGGTTCAGGATTCTCAGCTTCATCCAGGTCTGTGCAAACAGCCCCCTCTCAGAGTCCCACTCATTTCCCACCAGAGCTTTACCTTAGTGCAGTGGTTCCCCAACTGTAGCCTGCATCAGGATCACCCGGAGAACTGGACAGAACTCGGGTGCTGGGCCCCATCCCGGGGTCTGGTGCAGCAGAGAATTTGCATTTCTAACAAGTCCCAGCTGACACTGTTGCTGCTGGTGTGGGAGCTGCACTTTGAAACTGTCTTATTCTGAGAGACCTGGTGGGTTTGTGTTGCAATTCTGCAACCCTAGGTATTGGGCTTGGCTCCCAGCCACCTCTACCTGGGATTACAGGAAATACCGGATTCCTTCCAGGCCGCCCTAGAAGCTGCTGACTTTCCAGTTCTGTTCTCGTTGGACATTCATGGTCTTCGATAGCTCCTCTTCCTTCTGCACTCTCTCTAGTTCCACTATTTCAGTTAACCTTTGAAGGGTAATGAATCGCCCAAAACAGAACGGCTCAAGAAGACAATCATTTTCTTTGCTCACAATTCTTTTCAGGTCTGGGCAGCTCAACTGGCCCTGCATGGTCTAGAAGGTCATGTCTGGGGTTTCAGCTGGGATGATGGAGATGCCTGGGCTGGCTGGGGCTCCCTTCACATGGTCTCATTCTCCAGGAGGCTGGCCCAGGTGTTGTCACATGGTGGCCCAAGGGCTGCCAAAAGCAGCGAGATAAGGCAAACCCCAAATGCACAAGCATGTCTGCAGCTTCTGTTTGTCACATTTGTTAATGTCCCAATGGCCTAAGAAATAGGTGGCTAAGGCTAGAGTCAGGGCAGAGATGCTCTCTGCCTCTTGAGGGGAAACACTGCAAATTACAGTCAACCTTTGAACAATGCCAGGGTGAGGGGCGCTGATTCCTGACCCCCGATAGGTGAAAACCTGAATATAACTTTTGACTCCCCCAGAACTTAACTACTAATAGCCTACTGTTGCCTGCATCAGAATCCTTACTGACAACATAAATAGTCGATAAGCACATATTTTGTATGTTTTATGTATTACACACTATATTCTTACAATAAAGTAAGTTAGAGAAAAGAAAATATTGAGAAAATCTAGAAGAAAATACATTTATAGGACTGCACTGTTTATTGAAAAAAATTTATAAGTGGCCCCACTTTAAATCAGTGTTGTTCAAGAGTCGACCATATTGTGTCTACTCTTTCCATTTTTCCTGAGATATAATTTACATTTTATATACATTTAAGGTGTACAACTTAATGATTGCTATAATAAGTTATCATCCATCGCCTCGCATAGTTACAGTTTTTTTCCTTTTGATAAAAACTTTAAAGATCTGTTTCTTAGCAATTCTCAAATATACAATACGGCCCGGCCAGTGTGGCTCAGTGGTTGAGTGTTGACCTGTGCACCAAGCAGTCGTTGGTTCGATTCCCAGATTGTGGACCAAATTCCCAGTGGGGGGCATGTAGGAGATGACCAATCAATGTTCTCTCTCATCAATGTCTCTATCCTTCTCCTTCTCCCTTCCTCTCTCTCTAAAATCAATAAAGAAAAAAAATAAATAAAAAATATATACAATGCAGTGTTGTCAACCACAGTCACCATGCTGGGCATGAGGTCTCCAGACTGTACCTTTTGGCCATTTTCACTCAAACTCCACCCCACTGGTAACTACAAATCTGATCTCTGTTTCTGTGAGTTCATCTTTTTTGGTTCCACAGATAAGGTCATACAATATTTCTCTTTGTCTGACTTATTTTACCAAATAGAATGCACTTGAAGTCCATCCATGTTGTCACAAATGGCAGGATTTCCTTCCTTTTTATGCCTGGACAGTATTCCTGTGCCTTTGGTGGTGGTGGTGGTCTGCCACCATCATTACCTTTCCTGTGGCCAGAAGGACCACAGCCACTTGGCTTCCCGATGTCTTGTGCTCACCTGTGCCCCAGTCCCTGTGACTGCTGGTGAGTGGTTCAGGTGATCACAACCGCACTGTGCAGCATGACTTTCCTGTGTTCCATTTCCCTCAACAAGGAGTTCATCCTTGCAGTCCTCAGACAGGAGCAAAACATTCCGACGACTGCATTTTGAGGCTGTTTCCAAGGGCGACTTTCTAACCATCACTGTCTCAGGGTCCTGGCAGGCCAAGTATGACATACTCAAGCTGGAGGCTGTGAGGAGAGTTCACTAAGGGGGTTATTTACAGGGTGTGGGCAGAATTATAGTAAACTGGTCATGGTCAGTACAGTCTCCTGGAGTCAGCCCTCGCATGGTGCTGTTACATCCTAAACCTGAAGGGACAAGGGGAGGAATTCGGAGAGGGTGGCTGTATGGCGAGGTTCCCTGGTGGCAGATGAAACCTTCTAGAGATACAGCAAGCTCCCGAAGACCCAGCGGGAGGGGTCCTGGACCTCTCTCTTCTCCTGCCCTCTGATCTCCCGCATTGTCCCCCTTGGCCAATCCCAACCCATAGCAGGAGAGAGAGGGACCATCGATACGTTCCCTACAGGCCAACCTCTCAAGGCGTAGAGCAAGGAGGTTGCAGGGCACATCAGTGACCTGAGCAGGGGTGGCCAGTCTGTCCATGCCTGGGTTAGATGATATCATATTCCTTGTGATAATAATGTATAATTGTTACCCTTTCCAATCCATAGGCCCTATTTCCATGCCTGAGTTCTTCAAAGATGCGCAGCAAAAATTAATCAATAAAAAAAAAAAAAGAGGCGCAGCAACACCAAAGAGGTTGGTGGTGTTCTCATTTCATAGCCAAGGCAACAGGGTAAGTAAGTTGCTGGGCATCGCAGAACTTTGAAGGCACACAGCTGGTTAGTGCTCTTTGGTGGCATTGCAAATGATCTATCCAGTGGAGGCTACAGTATAAGCAGACTCTTCACATTGTAACTAGTGTCTGTGTTACTTTGTTAGGACTGTGGCAACAGAGTCCCGCAGTGCAGACTGCGTGGTTTAGAACAACAGCAAGTTATTGTCTCCCAGGTCTGGAGGAAGAGCAGGGTGGTTTCTTCCTGAAAGAGGATCTGTTCCCTCCCTCCCTCCCTCCTGGTGGTTTGCTGGACATCCTGGGCATTTCTTGGCTTGTAACGCGTTACCCTGGCCTCTGCCTTCATCTTCACATGGTATTCTCCCTGTGTGCACGTCAGCCTGTGTCCAAACTGCCCCGGTTACAGGGACACCAGTTCTGTCAGGTTAGGGTTCACCCTAATGACCTCATATTAACTTGATCATCTACAAAGATGCTATTTCCATTTAGGTGACAGTCACAGGTACTGGGGGCTAGGACTTCAGCATTTTTGTTGAGGACACAATTCAACTTATAACAATGCCCTGTTACCAGACATATCAACTATGTTTATTGAGGGTCTACCCCCATACAGAGAGAGGGTCCATTTACAGGACAGGGAAGAGTTTAGTAACATTTGAGTACTATGCTTTGGCTGTATTATGCTCTCTGAAAACTGCTCCAAGAATGTTGTAATAACTACCAACCAAAATACGTATGCTATGAGCTAGAAGAAGAGCTTCCCTAATTGTACCAGGTGAATTAAAAACCCAAACAACAAATAGAAAGATAGCGGCAGGTTATGCTGCCATTAGGGAGAACTCGGGTGTTCTGCTTTACTTTTACGGGTTCTGAACGGCAGGTGGCACTGTTGCCCTGCTCCGTGAAGGTTCATTCTGCATAAAAAGCCTTGGGAAGAAGAAACAGCCATACATCAGTGGGAAAATGCATCCAAGGCTCCAGAGACTGGGTCTCTGCAACTGCTCACCCTTGTCTTGTTCACTCACCTCCGCGATGCATTTGGGTACTTGTCCATGGAAAAGATGTAGACCCTGTGGGTCTTTCTCTAGGACTGTGCTCAGCCTCTGCCTTTGTGGGTGGGTGCTGGCTCAGGGGCCCCCAGGCGGTACACCGTGTGCTTGGGAGGTGCGGGACCGGGCCTAGGCAGTTCAAGCCTGTGTGTGCCATGTCCCGTCCCTGCTTCTGCCCGGCTGAGTTCCTCTGACAGGCCGTTGGGATTATCATCTGTGAGGATGCTTTGAAGCACAGGAGGGCCTGTCATGAACCTTAGTTCCCATCTTCTCCTTTTGTTAGAGCAAAAGGGTTTATTTTATTTTATTTTATTTTGTTTTCAATTACAGTTGACATACAATATTATATTGGTTTTAGGTATGTAGCATAATAATGAGACATTGATAGAACTTATGACGTGATTACCCCAATAAGTCTAGTACCTGCCTGCCACCATACATAGTTATTACAGTATTATTGACTCGATTCCCCAGGCTGTACTTCATATCCCCATGACTTTTTTTCTAACTGGCAAATTGTACGTCTTAATCCGCAAAGGGATTTATTTAAAATTCCTCCCTGGATCTCCACTTCAAGATTGAATTTAATATTTTGAAAGAGGGCAAAGTGCAGCACAATGGGGATGAGGAGGAGGGTGGGGACTCCTATTCAGACGCTGGTTCCCACTGTCCACAGGCAAGGAGCCCACTTGGTGACCAGGTCGCTCAAGGACACTCCTTTTCCCTGGCTTGTAAGATACCAGATGGCAGTGAGGCGAGTTCCTGAAGGTGGTGGCTCAGATAATAAAGCTCTTCCTTTCTTTTCTACCTAGTTAAACATTTTTAAAAGTGCATGGCCCCACAGGAAGCCTGCAGAAGGAACTCCCCACTGTGGGAAGGAGGTGGGGCAGGGGTGAAGAGGAAATCTATCTGCTTGGGCAAGCTGCAGGGGCCAGGAGGCCCCCGGCCTGGGCAGCTGGTCCTGGGAGGGGAGCCGAGGAAGGGCCGAGGGAAGGGAAGCAGAGGTCAGGGCGCGTGCGGCCACCTGTTTCAGATGTGGCCGAGGTTGATGCAGTGGCAGCCTCTCTGTGGGGTCCTGTGGGCATGGAAGTCCCTTTCATGGACTTCCAACACAAAGGAGGGGTCAGGATGACTGTAACCATGTATGGTGGGGAGAGGGGTTCTGGGACAGCCCTGATCCCCATTACTCAGATGGATATCAGTATTGGTATAATTTGCTCAGCTTTATATTTCTTTACCTGTATCGTTTCCCCCATTTTGGAAGGGCAATGTGGTAAATGTGTAATGTAATGTGCTTTGATTTTTATTCCTGTGTAAGAGTTTTCAAACAGTTACATCACTGAAATACTTCTTATCAAACTATCCATCCTGATTTTTAGCTGGGGTTAGAGCTGGGCTTGGGGCGACAGTTTAGGAGGCTTTCAGACCAATCAGAGGTAAGTTCCTTGGAGCAGGGGTCATGTTTTCTTATCGTCACTTGACCAATATAGTTCATGTTATTAAAGGTGATTTTTTTTCCCTTTCTTCCTCCACGTAGTGGGAGAGGCAAACCAGTAATTATGATGACTCTCAGCATTTATAGTGAGGGTCTGCATCACAAGTTGGCCTTGAGGGAGGGGAGCCCAGCTTCAGGGACACGGGCCTGGGGAAGGGCTGAGCGGCTGAGAGGGAGAGAGGCGGGTGTCTCAGTTTCCCCGCAGCCTGCGGGCGGCCCGGGAGGAGGGGCTGCGAGTGCGATTGGCCAGTGCCCTGGAAAGACAGGCTTATACTCCAATCCTAGCACCCCTGTTGTAGCCTGAGCGGTGAGGGCCATTGCCTACTGTTGAGCGGGTAACCCCTTGGCAGGGCAGGGGGCGTATGGGAAGGGACTGTGAGGATAACTCGAGGGAGGGGACGGCACTGGAGACGGTAGACAGGAGATGAGAACCCGTCAGGACCTGCGCGTGGCAGAGCATGGGGAAAGGAAGTGGGCTGTCGCCCAGGCTCTCAAGGTGGGTGGGGAAGACCGAGCACTGAGCACCCGAGGCCAGTGAGCTGCCCGGGTGGTGCCTCGAGGGGCTTTCTGAGCACAGGGCCCCTCAGGGGAGGGATCGGGCTGTAGGCCGCGCACACAGGTGAGGGGAGGGCTGGAGAAGGGACTCCACACAGGCCAGGTTGGGATAGATGGGAGGTGCAGGCGACAAAGCCAGGCCTGTTCGGAGCAGGTGGCGGAGGGCTCGGGCCCAGTGGAATCTCTTAAGCTACATGTTTCCCTGGCCAGGCGTGCTCCCCTAGGCCTGGGGGTGCCCTTCCTGCTGCCACGAGCTGGCTCCCCTGAGCCGTTCACTCTGCTTTTTCCAGAGGCTGTTGGAATTTAGAGAGTGTCCTGTGAATGTGAGCGACTCTGTCGTGTAATCCTCTGGTTCCTATTGAGTCAGACTCTGAGGATGGGACCTAGCAATCCATTGGACATGGGAAGAGGGAGAGAATCGTCCCTAGTTGAGAACCACTGACTTAACTCAAAGGAATAAATCTCTGATGGTGGCATTTCAGGTATCGGTAAAGGTACTGGGAACAAAAAGACCCTCTCGAATAATACCCATAAGCGACTTTCTACATTTCCTTCTTTTAACTGGAGAAAAAGTGAGCACATTCTGTCTGTACACCTCATCCTCACATAGAATAAAAATCTGTTAAAAATGTAACATTGGTGACTACTTCTTTCTAAGATGAGTTTTTTCTTCCAGGTGTCAGGATGAGCATGACTGGTTTTGTCCTTTCTCCTCAGTGTGAGGTGTAGAGTTAAACACACTCTTTCTTGAGAAAAAACAGTTTTTCTTTTTCTTTTCAATCCTCACCCTAGGACATTTTTTTCCATATTTTGTTCAGATAGAGTGGGAGGGAGGGAGAGAGAGAGAAACATCACATCGATGTGAAAGGGACACATTGAGTGGTTGCCACCCGCACGACCCAACCGGGGCCGGGGACAAACTGCATCCGAGGTACATGCCCCTAGCGAGAACCGAACCTGGGCCAATCTGGACCGCAGGTCGACGCTCTAACCGCTGAGCCAAACCGGCCAGAGCAACAGTTCTTCTTTACAAAAGGCAAAAGGAGCGATGCCCTCTCCCAGTTCCTGAGCCTGCGGACCGCAGATGTTTCTCTCCTGTTACCAGGAGCTCCCCCGTGTGGTAGCTTCTGAGATTTCCTGGGTGCTCTGGCCTTGGCTCTGCTCTCCATGTATTCCGGATGTGAATTTCAGGTATAAGGAGGCAGGCCCAGTGAGAGGGATTCACTGGGTAACAGACCTGACAATAGCAAAGTGTTACCCCTCCTGGTTCAAGTTGACTCTTTAACTGTCTTATTTCTTGTCCAGAAAAAACTAGTAATGGGGCAATGAGAGGAACCGAAACAGGCTCACTGGGGTAGGTATTAGAGGGGACCCCCCCTCCTCAGGTGACTGACCTCCTTTCTCCTTCCTGCCCTCTTTCCCCTGCGTGCAGAGCTTTCCCAGCACTTTCTGGAACCTATTCCCCAGGACGCCCGGTGTTCTGCACACAAATACATTAGTGAAAAGATGGGGTTCCTGGCTGTGGGCTTCTCAGGGCCTTTACAACGCAAGTGGACGTGGTGAAGGTCCAAAGCAATAGCTGCAGCGTGCAGACTTTTCCTAGCTCATGAACACAGAACCTCACTTACAAGGGCTATATACCAGACGGGTGTTCTGCAGACCACACCCTGAAGAAACCATCTAATCGTAGCTGGCAAGGAGCTGGTGATGACCAGCAGTAGCAGTGAAGGAGAGGGGGCTCTGAAGGTGGGGAATGTGGCTCCTGTGGCCTCATTGCTGAGCAAATGGACAAATCTCCCCTCTTCCTACTAGCCTGAATCTTTAACTCTTTGGTCCCGAATATTTCTGTTCATTTCTGGTTTCCCGGGGCGGGGGGGGGGGGGGGCGTTAAATGGACACAAGCATATTAAACGCAGCACCAGGAATCTTGGTAGCTGCTTCTTGCGTAAATCTGTGCCCTATCTATAAGCCTTGATGTCGTTCTGCATTCCTAAAGTGACACTGAACCAGCCTGGAGCAGAGTCCCTACTGCCTGGAGGGAGGGACGTGGGGAGGAAGCTTTTCTGGGGAAACAATACTCTGTTCTACATGGTCCATGGAAAGAAAATGCCTAGCCCAGCTCTCAGAAACACCCCGAGTAAACCTGAGTTGACCTGATAATACACTGACGGTGCAGACCTGGCAGTTAATGGACAAAGGGAGGTCCTCTTCTATTTTTTGAAAGCCCTACTCAAGTATCTATTCCCAGTGAAGGGGGCATAAAAGATCCAGCTTAAAACCGTCATGATGTTGGCTTCTCAAGGGCCTGAGGATTGGCAGCAGGAGGGGCAGACTGGCCATTGACCGAGTGGCACAGAGCACAGACGGCAGCCCTTGCATGGGCTCAGACGGAAGTCCGGCTCCCTCCGAGGCCACCCCCTCGCTTCCCCGGCCCTCCCTGGCCTGTCCCGCTCCCCTTGGCCCAGCACTGCCAAATCTTAGCAAACAGAAATAACCACGCCCAGTTCGATTTCAAGTCTGGGTCACCAACAAGTAAGTAACTGTTTAGTGTAAGTGTGTCCCATGAAATAGTTGAGCCACGCTTGCCCTGAAGTTATTTGTTGCTCACCTGAAATTAAAATTGCCCGGGGTGTCCTGTATCTTATCTGGCAGCCCTCGCTGCACCCCTCCCCCTGAGAGCAAGCCTGCAATAAATCCTTTGAAGAGGAGTTCCTGTCTCAGGCTCTGTTTCGGGAAACCTAAGAACACGTGGGGTGAACGTTAAGAAAGGAACAGACGCAGGTTCAGCCGCTCATGGGGCCTTTGTTCAAAGCTAGTGCGTGGCCTGTAACAGCTTCTCAGGCAAGGACTGTGGGAGGAGCGGCGGGTTTCCACGGAGAGCGCAATGGCTACTGGGTCTCCCCAGAGCAGGATTCAGCTTCCTGGGTCCGACCTAATTAGGCACAACATCTTGGCGGGGACAGATGTCGACAGATTTTACTGTACTTAAACGATACTTCCTTCCCAGCCCTCGAGGATTACAGGCACTGGACTGCTAACCTTACCTCACTGACCTGAGTCCCAACAGCAACAATTTAGCTTCATTTCCTCATCTTTCAACACAATAATCCTTTGGTTTTATGTGGCTGCGTTCATCGGAGGAGCACCCCAGCTTTCTAAATCCATGTGTGAAGTTGACTGAGAACTATGCTAGGTGACTGGCCCTATAAAACCAACTCATGTTCGAGCCTTAGTATTTTAAAAAATAATTAATCGCAGTGCACTATTTTCTGGCATATCTGATGATTTCAAATGATCAAATAAACCTAGCAGTCTTGTTAAAATGCAGGTTCTGACTCCGTCGATCTGTGGTGGGACCCGAGATTCTGCATTTCTGACAGCTCTCAGGTAATGCCAGATATCGATGTATTGTCCTCTTTCTACAGAGGAAACCCCAGCCAGGTGGGTGCGCAGGTGGCTAAGGGCCCAGCTGGGATCTGAACCCACGTGGTCTAGCCCGTGTGCTCTACCACTAACTCTGTGACTGGAGAAGCTGATTAAGAGGCTGGGTGGACTGCACTGGTACATGGATGAATTCCCAGGACACTGGGCAGGAGACTTGCAGAAACCCATAGCAGTGGTCAGGTCACCAGGGTTCAAGTTCAGCTACTACCTCTCTCTGTGTGAGCTTAGATGTCAACTTGTTTCTGTCACTGTGAGATGCCCCCCCGCCTCCCGAGAGCTATGGGAGGCCCGAGCTTAATGCATGTAAGTGTTTCGCACTGAGCAGTGGAGTGAACGCCTGATGCCCGGCACTGTCATCAGCACTCTAGCCTCAGGGAGCTGTCCCCGTGCCAGCAGGGCAGTGGCCGGGGCACAGGGCAGACAGCGGACCTGGGCCAGGCCCAGAGCGGAAGGGACACGCTCCTTTGCTCTCACTGTGCTCTCACTCACCAACTCACAGCAGCCTCTGTGTGTCTCGGGTGGAACTTACAAGATGACGTCTGGTCCTGCGGCTTCCAGTCTGTGGGCGCGCTGCAGCTGGCGCCCTGAAAGCGGGAGAAAGGCTTCTGATGGGAGGCGCGTTCCGCCGCCACGCTCCAGTGTAACAGCAGCAATCCCGGCGCCATGGAGAGGCTCGGCATCCCTGGGAAATGAGCGGGAACATCAAGCCACTGTGGGGGTGATCCGTCAGGGCAGACGCTGTGCCCAGACGATTCAGCCCTGAAGTGCTTTTCGCTCAGCCGAGTGGACAGCTTAATCCCTTCATTACCTGTCTTCACGGCAACTCCCCCGCCATGGCTTTTCTAGACTGTGTCTCCCGGGGCGGGGGGCGGACTGTGCATTGCCATCCAGTTAATTTATCCCGGCAGCAGGGCGTTGCCTGGACCCATCCTGAGCACCGGTCCCCATGGTCTCATCACCTTTGTGGCGCAAACATCAAAGCTCCCAAGGAGAGGCGAGCGCTGTGTACGTGGGAGACTTGCTTTCACTTTTAGCTGCGAGTGGTACATGAAATGACATCTCTGGATTATGATTCTTTAGGATCTGCAACAGGGCGAGGCTTCCTCTCAGTTACGTATGAAATAAGTTGTTACTTGTTAACAGCCAAGGAAACGGTCATTTAAAACAGTTTTCTAGAGGCCCCTTCGGTAACCCTCCTTTCTGGGACGGCGCCATGTGGCGGGACAGCAGCGACTGTTTTCTGCAGCTGTGCAGTCAGGAGGCAGGGAGCAGCCAGCGTGGCTCTCGAGCACTTGACATGTGGCCTGTGTGACCAAGGACAGAATTTTACATTTTAGTTCATTCCAATTAAAATTATGTTGAGCCCTGGCCGGTTTGGCTCAGCAGTTAGAGCATCAACCCGCAGACCAGAGAGACCCGGTTCTGTTCCCACTAAGGGCACGACCTGGGTTTGTCCCCAGCTCCGGTTGGGGTTGTGTGGGTGGCAACCACTGGATGTGCCTCTCTCACATCGACGTTTCTCTTTCTTTCTTCCTCTCTCTCTCCCTCCCACTCTATCTGAAGATAAATGCAAAAATGTCCTCAGGTGAGGATTATAAAAACAAAACAAAACATGTTTGGAGAGCGATGATAGCTAGTGGCTACTGTCTTGCACAGGGCAGTTCCAGAGAGAAAGAACTTTGCGCGTCAAGGTCTCTGGAGGCCCTCGGGAGCGTGGGGGTATCAGGAGAGTCTGAGGTCAGCGCTCAACACCCAGTATACTGGCGGCCAGCAAGCGGTGTCCTGCGTGCCCACGTGACCCTGAGAGGTTTCTCTTCGAGGATGGTAACGTAGTGAATAAAATGTCTTTTACTCGCCTCTCAGAAGAGTCAGTTGTTGTAGTTCGGAGGCTATCAATGAACAAGGCTGCACGTTGTAACACTGCACTGTGAGGTGACTATTCGGGGAAGGCCGAGAGGGTTCTTGGCCTGGGCAGGTGGATTCCTCCATCCGGTGGGTACCGTGTTTTTCCTTTCTGTTCCCTGCATCTGCCTTATCCCCATTTCCCAGGGAAGCGTAGGGTTCAGTCCTACCCCGGCAATCAGGGGATTGCTTATTTCCTGGTGGAAATGTAACACTGAAGTAATAGAGGTGACTCATAGTCCTCTTGGGCTTGAAGAAATGTCTTTATTTTCTTTAAAGCAAATTACCGAGCTGGTCAGGAGTTGAATCCTGGATATTTTGGTGAGTAATCCGAGAGCGTCTCTCGGGTGCCACACTCAGCCCTTCCCCTCTGAGATCCTGCCACTCCCGGAGTGAGCACCAGGGCAGTGGGGTGCAGCTACAGGAGCAGGACACCAGGGACAGTGGGGTGCAGCTACAGGAGCAGGGCACCAGGGACAGTGGGGTGCAGCTACAGGAGCTGGGCACCAGGGACAGTGGGGTGCAGCTACAGGAGCAGGGCACCAGGGACAGTGGGGTGCAGCTACAGGAGCAGGGCACCAGGGACAGTGGGGTGCAGCTACAGGAGCAGGACACCAGGGACAGTGGGGTGCAGCTACAGGAGCTGGGCACCATGGACAGCGGGGTGCAGCCAAGAGCTGGGCACCAGGGACAGTGGGGTGCAGCTACAAGAGCAGGGCACCAGGGGCAGTGGGGTGCAGCTACAGGAGCAGGGCACCAGGGGCAGTGGGGTGCAGCTACAGGAGCAGGGCACCAGGGACAGTGGGGTGCAGCTACAGGAGCAGGGCACCAGGGACAGTGGGGTGCAGCTACAGGAGCAGGGCACCAGGGACAGTGGGGTGCAGCTACAGGAGCAGGACACCAGGGACAGTGGGGTGCAGCTACAGGAGCTGGGCACCATGGACAGCGGGGTGCAGCCAAGAGCTGGGCACCAGGGACAGTGGGGTGCAGCTACAAGAGCAGGGCACCAGAGGCAGTGGGGTGCAGCTACAGGAGCAGGGCACCAGGGGCAGTGGGGTGCAGCTACAGGAGCAGGGCACCAGGGACAGTGGGGTGCAGCTACAGGAGCAGGGCACCAGGGACAGTGGGGTGCAGCTACAGGAGCTGGGCACCACGGACAGCGGGGTGCAGCCAAGAGCTGGGCACCAGGGGCAGTGGGGTGCAGCTACAAGAGCAGGGCACCAGGGACAGTGGGGTGCAGCTACAGGAGCAGGGCACCAGGGGCAGTGGGGTGCAGCTACAGGAGCAGGACACCAGGGACAGTGGGGTGCAGCTACAGGAGCAGGGCACCAGGGACAGTGGGGTGCAGCTACAGGAGCAGGGCACCAGGGACAGTGGGGTGCAGCTACAGGAGCTGGGCACCACGGACAGCGGGGTGCAGCCAAGAGCTGGGCACCAGGGGCAGTGGGGTGCAGCCAAGAGCTGGGCAAGGAACTGGAGCTGCAAAGGGGCCATCACAGAGTTCCCTTTCCGCTCAGGGTGACCCCTCAGTGAGCTCCAGTGTAGTGAAACAACAGAATGTAAGTGAAATGTTCTCTCTGCCCCTGGTGAGGGAACATAATGTCCTGACCTCCGTCTTAGACTTGGGGAGGGAAAAACTTCAGTGAACACAACCCAAACTAGCCACGTTCTCTGTGCCCCGCAGCTGCAGTGCTGGCCCAGACCAGCGGCTTTCACCCAGTGATGCCCTAGGAATGTGTCAAACATGCACCACCTGGTACCTGGGCAGGCACCGCCCTCTTCTCCCTCGATGTCAAATTAGAAAATGACAACAGCCCACACAACAATAGCTGTCCAGTGTGAATGAATCAAAATTATCCCTATTTTTTTTTTTTTTTTTTTGCAGATTAACAAAAATATATTTTTTGGCATGCCACAGAATTTCAGTAATTAGTTTCTGCCTTGAGCAGAAAGAGGGTGGACATCACTGGCCTAGACCAAGCGCTGAGCACTTACCCACTTCATGTCTACATTTCGGGAGCAGGAGCATTCTCAGTTGAGAGAGGAGGATCAGAGGTCAAGGTTAACCAGGTCCCCCCGATGGCCGAGCCGAGGTTCCCAGGCCAGGCCTCCCTGGCTTTCGGTCGCCATGGCCTCCAAGCTGAAGGCTCCTCAGCTCTGAGCAGCGGGAAGTGGCCATAAGACCGTGTTAAAGACAAGCGCTCAGAATACCCTGTGAGAACACTGCGGTTAGAACAGGCAGACAGTGTTTAATAACTGGAGGAATGGCTTCCTATCTCTGCGTGGTAGGCGTATGTGAGCACAGGCGTTTTAGCTGCAAGTCTCAGCGCCAGGATGTGGAAATCTCCATGGTCTCTCCCCATCGCCTGCGATAGCCCAAGACAGCCAGACTCCTCCAATAAGGCCGCGACTGCCCGCCTCTCAGCTTTGGAGAACAGCGCGTCGTCCAGCAAATGGCAGCTGACCGTGACCACATTCAGGTCTCACCAGTTCGGTGCCACAACAGGGACCTGTCTGGGCCTGTGTCTCACATCCTCCCCCCAGCTCCCATCCCAGACCCCCCGGCAGCTTCAGCCCCTGAGTCCTGCCGATTGAAATTAGAGCTCTGGGCTCAGATGGGCAGCCAGGACCCCAGTGGGCTGGGAAGGCGGCCTCTGGGCTTTTCCTATAGTTTGGATATCAAGGCGGTGGGGGTGGGGGGTTCTGCCCGCTTCTCCCAGGATTGGTAGCTTATTCATGGGAAATCGCAGGTCTAAGTAGGAAACCTGCTGAGAGAAAGCAGAAAAGAACAAAGGAAGATTAAAGATGGTTTTCTTTGAGTAATCCCCCTCCTCGCTTTACGCTTTGTAGGCTACACGTTGGATTATACTGGAAGCATTTAAAAAGATTTAACTCTTGTTAATGTGCCACAAAGCTATATAAATAAAATTTTGCCCAGACTTGGGGTTTTCAAGGGGCAAATGCAAGTAAGGATCTATTTTGTTCAGAAGCCAAAAAATCCATGCTTTAAATAAGTAAAATTCTAATAGATATTTGCATAGTACTCGTCAATATACAAAGTACTGCTCCATGCATGATTTCATTATCAGTATTGGTGGGTGGGTGGGATTATTATCAGTCCAGGCTAGAAGGTCATGGAATTTGGAATCCAAAAGACCCAGGTTCAGATTCCACCTGTAGGATAATCTGTGTGACCTTGAACAAGACACTTAGCCTTTCTCAATCAGTCTCCTCAGCAGTTCGATGACATTTGTCAAGGCTGGTTGCTGCCAACATGTACAGCAGCAGCATCCAAGAGAATCTGGAGGGAAAAAGAGTGGGGAGCAATCAGGGATCAGGAACAAAAATTTAGGTCAAGTTCAGACTTGGCAAGAAGGATCAAAGAGGAACGCTAATCCTGTAGTCTGTGTCGAACACAAAAGCAAGTAGCTGACTGTGGCAGACACACCCTAAGGTGACCTCCGAAGAGTCATACCTTTGTATATCCCCTCCTCCTGAGTGCTGGGGGAACTGTGACTTCCAACCAATAGAAGATGGCAAGGGTACTGATGTCACTCCTTGGCTAGGTAACTCATCAGACTGGAGAGGGAGTCTCTCTTGGGAGCTTGGAAAAAGTAAGGTGACATGGCCGCCAGGCAGCAAACTGTGGGGGACCTCTAAGAGCTGAACCCACCCCCGAAGCAAAAAGTCAGAGCCCCGAGTTCTCAAAAGTGGAGTCTTCTCTGGTCGAGTCTCCAGATGAGAACCCAGACCAGCTGACAGCGTGATTGTAGCCTCTGAGACCCCAAGTGGAAGACCTAGGCAACCTGTGCTCAGACTCAGGACCGTCGGAAACGGGGAGATGATAAATGACGTTGTATAAGCCACTAAGCTTGTGGTAATTTGTTATGTAGCAACAGAGCACACCGAGGTTTGGAGGAGACTCCCATCAGCTGCCTGAATGCAGAACGTGAGACCCAGCTATTCAAGGCCCATGTGGAGGGCAGCCTAGGAGCCCAGCCTGGTCACCCCCTTTGCAAGAGAGCAACTGGAGCCTCCATCCTTGCCTCCAGGCAGATGTGACTCTGAAAATCACACTGTTTAAAAGGCAGTTGCTGCTGATATCCTGACCACCACCTACCCACTGGCTGAGAGATGGTCAGGTGCCCCTTGGAGCAAACATCACGGAGGCCAGGTCAGGAAGCCACCTCTTGGGGCAGTGGTGGTGATGAAGTGAGTGGATGTAGATGTGCCCCTGCCTTCGAGCCTGGAGGGGCGCAGGCGTACCTGCCTCCAGGCTGCTGGATACTCAGGGACAGAGAAGCCAGGGAGCTGGTCCTGCAAATATGAAAGTTCATTCAAAGGATATGTGACTAGTTGTTTGGCAACCAGGAGAGGTTTCTAATTTAGACTCAGATCTGTAATAGAAGCTCTCTGTCACCTCCTAGGGCACACCTTCACACAGCTATCTGTGGGGTCCCCGCCGAGATGGGGGAGCTGTTGAGCAGAGAAGTGCAGAGCTCTCTAGCCAGGTTCAGGATGTCCAGGTGCTACAGGCAACTCAAAGTTCGCGCTCTGCTGCTGACTGTACTATCTTGTTTGAGCTCATGGCTACATAAGTTTAAGCCGGGTCCCAGCATCTTGCCCAGACAGAAGCCCATCAACAGCAGCAGCCTGAACACAGTGGAGTTTGGGCTTTTCTTTGATAATTCCCAGAGCACTGTAACATCAGCAGCATGGATATTTCCCTTCCTGAGCTATCAGCAGGCCATGCGTAGCCTCCGTAGCAGCCCTTGCTGGCCACACAGGAAGCTGCTCTTACTGGTTTCCCACAGAAACGAACAGCGTTAGAACTGAGGCCTTTGGACTCTAAATAAAACTGATTCTCAAGCTTGAATACACATTAGAACATCCCAGCCATACCTCAAATGAGTAATATCAGACTCTCTGGAAATGCTAATAAGGCATCTGTAATTTTTTAAATTACCCAGGTGATTCCAAGGTACAGCCAAGGATGAGAACCACTGAAGTAAAGGGTCTTTTCTGTATCATCTCTAGCATATAGGCCTGCAATGGGCTGATCCTTGGCCATCATATATATTTGAATATATATGTGTGTGTGTATACGCTCTCTCTCTCTCTTTAAAGATAGATAATCTATACCTATAGATACAAAGATTATATGTCTCCCTTTAAAGTGATTAGGCAATGAATTTAGCGTCCCATAAATTTTTTAGCCATAAAACATAGTCCTTCATTGGTGACCTGTGGGTTTATATACTTACGTCCTGCCTTTGGGGTTGACTCTCAACGTGTGGCCGTAGGGATGGACACTCTCTGGTCGACTCTGGGCAGACTGTTAGCAGTGGAACAGAACTGCACTTCCTCATTGTTCTCCATGTGCCATCGACGCCATCACAGCTCCAGGCTCGAACCCAAGTCCTGCGTGCTGCTCCGGCATGCCTGGGACTCTGGAGCACCCAGCCCACCCCCAGAACCCGGCCACCCGAGAGTCTGCAGGACCTCCGTCCTGGGGATGCGGGGACTAACGCTGTGGGTCCCAGCCCTAACTTTCTGCAGCAAACCACCATCTTAAACCTGAAGAATAAAATCTTCCCCCAGGACCCACAGAGTCATCATCCTTGGGGCTGGGGGTCAGGAAGTAGAATGAACTTTGGAAAAACTCAGAAACCTATCTCTGAAATATTTTAGAATTATGTCATTTCTGTGCTGTCATTGGACTCGACACAGATTCCATGTTGTCTCCTCCCCTCTGCCGGGTTGCAGAGGAAGGCGGATGGTAGCACGTCATCGGAGGTCAACATCCTCGGTGAAAATCCTGAAAATTCTGAGTCCCTTGACTCTTTCTTCTGTTGCCTGTCACCTCTCCCATCCCAAGCCCCCTTCTTCGTCTAGACCGAGAGGAAATGCAGGGATGTGGAGCATGAACTGTGGTTTTTTCAGGAACCAACGAGAAACTGGAAGATGCAACCCTTGATCAGTTGGAAACAGATGGAGAGACCCCTCACCTCCACTCCAAGGGAAAACCCCAATGTGCCCGGTGAACATGCTGCTTAATAACCGACAGTGCGGCAGTTGCAGCGTCACAGATGCCATGAGCCCTCAGGAAGCTGGCCTCGTCCTGGAGAAGGGACAATGGGGCTCGGTCTTTCATCCCAGAACTTCCAGCAACCCCTGAGCCTCAGAAGATAGTTTCCACGTGTCCTGAACCTATGAAAGGTAATCCCACCTAGATGGTGTCTCCCTGAGTATCTGTTTTTATTTGTTCTTGTTTTTGTAGGTAGACTCTTCTTCCATTAGCCAGAAACATACATACATACATATATATACATATATTTAAAGTAGTTACCTCTAAGGATTCATATTATCAATATGTAAGCATTTTATATTAACCAAAATTGGCCTTTATCTTGTGAGCTATGTATTTCTCATATGATATCTAACACCTTAATGAGGTAAGATACCTGGTTTTAGGTAAAAATATATTTTCTTAGAAAGCTGTGCCTTGTGGCACGATGGAGGGGTGGCAGCCCACCCTATGAGGTGTCAGGTGTGGCAGCACCTATAGATGGCAGCAGGCGGTTTTACTTCACTGCCTACTATCAGCTTATTTGTATGTTCAGAGATGGGACTTATTTTCCTCCAAAAGTGAAGTAAGCAGGATCGTTAAAAGCAGACTCTGCAGTTCTTGCTTTGGGCGAGATTCCTTTGTATTGCTCTCCCCACGGAATTCTAGGAGGGTTGGCAGACATTCCAATAGCATGTGGTGTCTCTGGGCACCCATGTCCCCCAAACCACCTTAGAAACAGTAAACAGAGCAGAGGCTGAGAAGGGGTTTAGAAGTTTGAAGAAGGAAGGAGGGAGGAACACAGACTCTTCAGGATTCTTGAACAAATCTAAAGATGAAGAGGGGACAGGGAAAATTACTTTGTAGTCCAGACTGTGGTGGCTAGCCCTATTCTTGCATCCAAAAGGCTTTAATTTTTAAATTTTTTTTTTTCTTTATTGATTTTCGAGAGAGAGGAAAGGAGAGGGAGAGATAGAGACATCAGTGAGAGAGAACATTGACTGGCTGCCTCCTGCACGCCCCCCACTGGGGACCGGGCCCACAACCTGGGCATGTGCCCTGATGGGGAATCAAACCAGTGACCTCTTGGTGCACGGGTCGATGCTCAACCACTGAGTCACACCAGCCGGGCCAAAAGGCTTTTAATAAATTTTTTTCCCCCCTAGAGTAAGGGATTGTGTGGGACAGGTGAGGGTTTCATGCTTTGAGAGAATTTTGTTTTTTTATCCTCACCTGAGGACATTTTTCCATTTTTTTGTTCAGATAGAGTGGAAGGGAAAGAGAGGAAGAAAGAGAGAAACATCAATGTGAAAGGGACACATCGGGTGGCTGTCACCGGCACGACCCAACCAGGGCCAGGGACAAACTGCAACCAAGGTACATGCCCTTAGCGGGAACCGAACCAGGGACTCTCAGGACTGCAGGCCGACCCTCTAACCACTGAGAAAAACCGGCCAGGGCAAGGTAGAAATATTTTTATATTTAGATAACTTTAGACTCGGAAGTGTGCAGAAATGGTATGGAGGGTTGCAATGTAGCCCCCCCCACCCCCATTATAACATCTTACATAACCATAGAATGTTTATGTATACTAAGAAGTCCACCTTGGCATAACGTGTTAAACTACAGACTTTATTTGGACGTCACCACTTTTCCTACTACTGTTCTTTTTTTAAATTCCAGGATCCCATATTTCATTTAGTTGTCAAGTCTCCTAAGCCTTCTCCCTTCAATGACAACCCTCAATCGTCCTTGTCTTTAATGACCTTGAAAGGCTACGACAGAAGTTTGCCCTTCTCAGCACATTGTTATCAGGAGTACCTAATTTTTTAAAATTAATTAATTTATTTTTGTTACAGATGTTTCTCCTTTTCCCCCACTGATTCCCCCTCCCCCCCCCATCCCCAGTTTTGTTGTCCATGTCCATTGTTCATGCGTACATGCATATAAGTTCTGTGGTTTATCTCTCCCCCCCACCCCCTCTTCTGGGGATTGTCAGTCTGTACCCCACTTCACATCTCTGGGACTACCCCATTCCTCAGACTGTTATGTTCATTATATTCCACAAATAAGTGAGATTATATGATACTTGTCTTTCTCTGTTTGGCTTGTTTCGCTTAGGATAATACTTTCCAGGTCCCTCCATGTCGTCTCAAAGGATAAGAGATCTTTCTTTCTTACAGCTGCATAGTACTCCATTGTGTACATGTACCACTGCTTTTTTATCCATTCGTCTACTGATGGACACTTGGGCTGTTTCCAGATCTTAGCTATTGTAAATAGTAAAGAACCCAATTAAAAAATGGGCAGAGGAACTAAATAGACACCTCTCCAAACAGGACATACAAATGACTAAGAGACATATGAAGAAATGCTCAACATCACTAATCATCAGAGAGATGCAAATTAAAACAACAATAAGGTATCACCTCACACCTGTCAGAATGGCCGCCATCAACAAATCATCAAACAACAAGTGTTGGTGAGGGTGTGGAGAAAAGGGGACTCTAGTACACTGCTGGTGGGAATGCAGACTGGTGCAGCCACTATGGAAAACAATATGGTGTTTCCTCAAAAAAAAAATTTAAAATTGAACTTCCATTTGACCCAGTGATCCCACTTCTAGGAATATACCCTAAGAAGCCTGAAACACCAATCAAAAAGAATATACGTAACCCCATGTTCGTAGGGGTACCTAATTTTGATACATGTTACTGTTGATGTTAACCTTGATCTCTTGGCTAAGGTGATGTTTGTCGGGATTCTCCACCATAAACTTAGTGTTTTACCCTTGTAATTGTAAACATTTGAGGAAAGATACTTTGAAATTATGCAAGTCTCCTGTTTCTGCTTAAACTCTTGCCCCCTGATGTTAGCCTCCTTTGGTGGATCTTGCTTTTGGCAATTATTACTGTGATGGTCTAAGGATGATTTTCTACTCCCTTCATTCCTCCTCCATTAGCATTCTTCTGTAAGGAAGACTTCACAACGCTCCCTCATTTACTCAGTTATTTATATCAGTGTGGACTTATGGATATTTGTCTTATTCTTTGGTTATAATCCAATCCTGTTGTTTATATTGTTGCTCAAGGGGTTCGGCCTTTGGGAACACTTTCAGTGACCCTTTGATGTGCCCCCATCCTTTAATGTATCTTTTACTACTTCCTTACTTTCTGGCACCAAAACATATTTCAGGCTCATCTTATAATGTTTTCTACTCCAACTCTAGAATGAACCAGTTCTCCAAGGAGCCAAATGGTTAGAAACCAAGATCTAGGCAGTATATGTACTCATTGTCCCTGGGGTATCATCGCTTCTAGCCTGTCTCAGTGGGAAGAATGTGCCAACTAATGAATATATACACCTGCTTTTATTTCTGTATCTATTTCTCTGTGTGTGCATCTTTGAAGACATAGCCAACAATAACTGTGTCTAACGCCAACCCAGCACCTGAGAGTATGTTCAAGCCTTCCCCCTTTCCTTATTTGTAACTTCTTTTTCCAATAGTGAGAAATTGGCAGTAGTTATTTACTATACATTTACTTATTTGTTCCTCTCTCATATGCAAATAATTTCAGAATTCCTAATCTTGCTCCTATGCAAAGCAGACATACCAACTAGAGTACAGTGTCTGTGTGTGCGGTTACTTTTGACTTTAGCCTCACAGTATTCAATCAAAACCTTTCCAAAGTGTTATGGTGGATAATATCATAGGTGGGGTCACCTGGCAGGTGTATGCTAACTTTTAAGAAGCTGCCAAATGACTTTGCAAAGTGACTGTGCCGTTTTGTATTTCCACCCTCGGTATAGGAAAGTTCCACTTACTCTGCATTTTTTGCAGCACTTGGTGTTCCCAGATTTTTTAGGCAAATTACTTAGCCTCTTTTCCTTCTCTGTAAAATAGAGTTAATAATAGTACCCCCCCTTATTCAGTTGTACAAGAATTATGTGAATCAATACATGTAAAACACTCAGAACAGGGCTGTCAGATAAAATCAGGACAACCAGTTAAATTTGAATTTTAGATGAATATATTTTAGTATAAATATATTCCACATACTATTTGAGACAGCCTTCTACTAAAAAAGAGTTTATTCAAAATTTGATTTTAGCGAATAAAAATACAGAAATTTGAATTTCAGGCAAACACGTATTTTTTAGTATAAATATGCCCAAATATTATTCATCTGATATTTCGGGAGCCCCAGGTAGAGGCCACCTGCTCTCGGAGCTCAGCTCCGTGCCCAGAGCCCGGGCTCTGTTTGCCAAAGGCATCTTCAAGTGTCCAGGAAGGAGATGCGGAAGAGATTCAAAGGCTCTTGGGTGAGCTCGGACGACACCTCCTGGTAGGGTATTGTTTTCAGTAAAATCCGTATGAAGTTGAATGTACATTCAGAAACGTGACCAGAACACAAGTGCACAGCTGGATCCACATCCACGCGGTGCACACGCCCAGGGACCTGGCATCAGATCACACAGCACATCGCCAGCCCCCTCCCCTGACGAGTGACGTCGTTGACTGGTTCGGGGCTGGTGGGCTTTAAAGCAGATCGTGCTATTTTTACCCCAGCAGCTTACTCGGGGATTTTCGGAGGGTTTCCTCTCAAGTGACTTCCTTGGGGCTTTCTACTTGAAAGTAGGTCATTATCCTTTTGAATAAAATTGGCCAAGGGAGACAAGTCTGAGCTAAGGAAAGTGCTTATAAATAAGGGGTCTTCTGGAATGCTGGCAGGTGAGTAATTGATTGGACTAACCTGCAATTATATTTCCTCTTAAGTCTTTTTCAAAGACCAGGTAATAATAGCAAATACTTCCATAGCACGAACCCTGTGCCAGATGTTTGAAGACCTTTACATATATCGACTCACGAAATCTTTACAACGTAAAGCAACCTGCTCAACACAGTCCAGGCTGCATGTAGCAGGGAGATGAGCCCAGGCCCTTTGGCTCCAGACTCTATGCTTCTCAAACCACACTGTACAGCCTCTGAGACTTGGTGGAGTGCCATTTCACTTTCCTGGAATAGACTTAGCATTATTTTTTACCATGGGTCCCAGATGTGAGTTTTGTCTTTCCTCGTATCATGAATTGGCCTCCAAGGTTGGTGTCAGTAGAACAAACCCTCAGCGAACCCAAGGACTTCCCACAGAGCGTCCGGGGACACAGGGGGAGAGAGGTGCTGGGTAATGATCTGAGCTGGAGGTCTCCAAACTCATTGAATTGGGGGTTGTCGCTAATGGAGCCCTGATTTCTCATTGCAGGTGATAAATCTTCCTAATGGCATTTCAAACATATTGTTCTAAATTTAAATATTTTAATATTAATTTATTCTAATGCCACCTCAAGTGGATAATGAACACCACCATCAGCTGAATTAAAGAGAGAGAAGAGAAATAGGCAGATCCTTACAAATTCTCTTTTCTGGGAGTGAGTACAGGGGACAGTAAAAAACATTCCATCAAAACTCATTTCTCTTTCAGTTGGGTAATAATGATACGCAGAATCATAAGAAGTATCAAAGACTGTTAAGTTTTTAGCATTTGGGGGAACCCAATGGAATAGGAGCCGATTTCTCTGGGAGTTTGAGTTTTGGCCATTAGCAAGCATTCTAATAACGGTTGCCAAGTATCTCCTGTGCAATAGCACTTTCTATGTACTTGACCCAGATTATCTCCTTTAGTTCTAACAATCACATGGACAGGTGCTGCTTATCCCCATTTTCCAGATGAGAAAATTGAGGTATTTAAGACTTAAGGTACAACGTCACTAAACGTCGGGCCTGCAGCATGTGCGATTCTGGGCCCTGGGCTCTTAGCCGTGGTCTCTCATGACGGGGGCTTATTTGCACTGTGAAGAAAATTCAGCAGCCACAGCTTGATTTCGTTTTCCCCAAAGAGAGAGGGGAGTGGAACATGTCAGCAGTGGTCCTGCCGCTGCAGGAAATGGGAGCAGCTCAGAACAGTGGCCTGTGAGTTGGAGAAGGCTGGACGCTGGGTGGACCTGCCCAGACATGCCCTGAGCAGCTGGAAGGAGGGACGGAGGTCACAGAGCCCCATCACAGCGAGCCACCTCAGAACCTGAGCCGCCCCTCTTTAGCCAAGCGCCCCAAGCTGTCACCCAGAATGAGTGACAGGCAATTCCTCCATGTCCAGGGTGGCTGGAGGAGTCCAGAGATTGCTTTTCAGCATTGTGGAGCCGAAGCAGCCGAGAGAATGGCCACCTTTTGTTCAAATCCCTCGAGAGTTCCTGTCGCAGTTACTGATTAATCGGGAGCCCCTGGGCTCCAAATGCATCCTTCACTGTGCCCTGTGATGAACAATAGGATTCCTTGAAGTATTTCTCCTGTATTGTGAGCAGTAAAATAGGCAAAATTATATTATTTGTGTAATATACTAGATATACACACACAAATACATAATAAATGAAAATTTTAAAGTAAGTGGGCTTAAAATGTCAAGGTTTTCCAGTTGAGGGCACTGAGGGGACGTTGCAGGAGGAAGAGGCTGTGCCCCGGTTCCCAGGGTGGGCCAGGGGTTGGTGGTGTGGGTGTGAGGACATTACTAGAACTTGCCCCAGCCCCGGGCCCAGAGCACAGTCCCTGTGTATCCTTGCAGCCCCGGCCTGGTGATAAGCATTCCACAGCCGTCTCCACTGAAATCTAGAGGCCCCACCAGCACCTGGACACCCATGCCAGTTCTGATGGCCGGCTTCCCCTGCCGGCACCCCAGAGGGCGCCTGCTATTTGCCCGGCAACTCAGATCAGCTCAAGGCAAACTTCTCTGCCATGCGGTGGGCAGTGCCCACCTTCTCCCACGAGCACACGCCTTCCAAGCTGGCCTTCCTTGGGTGCTCTCCTCAGACCAAGGCACCATGTTGAGTTTCCTTATATCTTACAGTCTTTTTTCATATTTAATAATTCCTTTTCTTAAACTCCCCCATTTAACCCACCGTGTGGTGTCTATGATGATTAGATTCAAACCACGGCACCTTCCACAGACCACCTACCGGAACCACACTGTGCTCTTGTGCTGGGAAGGGTACCCTGATAACGGAACATTTTGTCTTTTTTTTTAAACTCATTTCCTTTTTTGTTTTATTTTTGGCTTGGAGGGCAGTTTTAGGAGCAAGTTTTCTCAGTCTAATCTCAATTCAGATTGTATAAGATGCTTATCATTTATTATCAAGGAGAGGCTTTAGTGGATGTAAATAGAATGTTTCTAAAATATTAGCATATCACACCGCAGCTTAAAACTTCTTTGTCTTCCCTCCCATCACCTCGCCCTTGCCTCCCTTTCTGTTTCATCTCCTGCCGTTACAGCTGTAGTTTATATGTTACTTCATAGTCTAGAAAAATTGAAGTTCTGCACCCCCACCCCTTCCTTTTTCTGGCCTCTATGGTCTATACTTTGCCTGACATGCCCTTCTCTCTAGCTTGACTGCGTTCTACCCTCTGGCACTCTGGGAAACGTTTAACATCTCGTCATGAGGAAAATGTTTAGTTTGTAGGGTTTGCTGATTTCTGAGCTGAGAACGCTTACATCATTGCTGATTCCAAGCTATCTCTGATCACTAAATGCAGAATTGGGAAGAAATGTATACAATTGACTTTTGCCCACCCTTGACTTCGCTTATCTGCTCAGATAGCAACTCCTTCAGGAAGTCTTCCCTGATTACAGCCTGCTGGCTGCTTTCATGACATCCTGTGCATTTCTCTGTCATTGCACTTTAATGCACCAGCTTATTCTTTTCTGTTCCTACGTGTGTTCTTTCCCTCAGATTCAGCTTCATAAAGATAGAGATCACGTTTTTTTCCTGCATTTTTGGCACCGAGCACCGAGCCTGGCACATACTTATCACCTGATATATGTTTATTGAATGAATAAGTGTAGCTGACCCCTTGCCAATATGCTGTAATTGTCTCTCTGTCACCTGGATTGCACCGTTTTAGAAATGACCTCATCCAAACAACCTATTGGAAAGGCTCACGTAGACTTGTTAGACATGAGCCTTGAAGGTCTGGCTGGGTGATAGTTTGGTCAGGATGAAAAGTGGTTTCCCAGCTGTTTCTCTGGGGCACAGAACCTACAGACCCAGTGGAGAGCAGCCCCAACAATGAAAATGCCCTCAAACTCATGCAGTTCCTTCTTCAACACCAAGTCATTTACAGGTGGGTGGAAACTTGCAGTTGTCTTTGCACTTTTTTCCAAAAATGCCTTGGGTTTACAAGGCTTGAAACTTTCCTGTAGGTTTGTTAGGTCTCTGTACTTGACCTGGGCCCTGCCATCAACTGCCAGAAACACCCACATGGAAAATGTGAGTGATATGCGAGCTGGCGTTGGCAAGACATACGTGAAAAAACTCAGATCCCAAAATAACTGTAGTTACTTCGCATCTTGCCAATAATGTATATCATAGAATTGTGGGATGTTCGGGTTGAGACCGACTCAAGTGAAGCCGCCTCCTCGGGGAATGAGTTCCCTAGTCTGCAGAGTTACGTCTGCTGGGTGCCACCCACTGTAAGGCATCCAGTCCCCTTACCTTGGCATTCAGGGCCTCCACGCTCTGGTCTCAACCTTTAGTAACTGGAATGACTTTATCCAAGTGTGTGGCATTCTCAGGGTACAAAAGGGATACAATTGACTAATTGTGGCTTTTTACTTAGAGGAGTCACCTTTTCTGATTTTTTTTTTTAATCCTCACTTGAGGATATTGTTTCCACTAATTTTTAGATAGAGTAGAAGGGAGGAAGGGAGAGAAAGAGAAACATTGACGTGAGAGAGACACAGTGATTGGTTGCCTCTTGCATGACCCTGACTGGGGCCGGCGATCGAACCTGCAACCCTTCAGTCTGCGAGCCAGCGCTCTAACCACTGCGCCAAACCAGCCACGGCCTTTTCTGTTTTCTAATTCGCTTTATTTTTTCTACCCCAAGTTTAAAGTTAGAACTCCCTTTCATGGCTTTTCTCTCTACAGTCAAAGAAAGCGAAATCCAAGTCTATCCCTTAGATCTAGGTTAAAACTGCTCACTTTGCGGCACCCAGACCTCTCATTGGTGGAGACTCTGGATTTGTACAAGGGAATTTATACAAATCAGCCTTTTCTTGGCACAGACGTCAGGGCAATGTGAGGGGAAGCTCTCCAGCCTCACTTTGCTTGAGAGCAGGTATTCTCAGTCCTCACCCTGCATCAGCATCACCTGGGATACTTTAAAATATATATATAAATGCCTGCTCCGCTCCATTCTGAATCAACTGGTCTGCGGTGGGGCCTGAGTTCGCCAGCTCTGCTAAAGGGTCCTGACCGCTGCCCCTCTGCTCTGTTGTGCCCTCCTGCCAGCTGTCCCTCCAGCACTGCATGGGCAGATCCCTCTGACCCCTGCTTGGTCTGAACCAGACTGTCTTCTCTCTTATCAGTCCCCACCTCCAAAAGGTTGTGCTTGAGTTTCCAACTTTCCATTTTTCATGCCTCATAAAATGAGACCTTTCTTCCAGGTTCCCACCTTCCCCATTACTGGCTACCACCAGCTCCAACATCAGTTGAAGCGGGCACACATGAAAACCCAGGTTACGTCTCATCTCACATCTGGAGCAGATTATGGCTGTGATTCATCCAGACTTTCAAAGCACATTCCTTGATTGTGTCGTTGCTGGGCTAGTCCTGGGTTATACAGATGAATACGAATGTTTGGGTCTGCTTTCAAGGAACTTCCTATCGAGAAAGGAGACAGGCAGCCCCGTACGGAATTATAAGCACCCCAACAAGGAAGGTGGGTGCCACTGGCACTCTCGGAAGTTGGTTTTTAAGCGGGATATCTCTCTGGGAAATTGAGGAAGACAATCTCATTTCATCTCACAGAAGCTTTCCGTGATAAGTTGGAACCCTGAATTTTCCCCTCGGCTTCAGAAAGCTTTGACATCAACGACTGAACTGGCAGAGGGGTAAAAGCAATGAGGATGATTCCTAAAATCTACTTTTGCCTTCTTAGGCAACTGCAAAGAGCAACTCCAAAAGACTGAATCGCTTTATTTCAATTATATAGGCATGTCACCATGACTCCATGGCCACTGATATTTATCCTGACAGAGACAGCATATTGGACACATATATGTATTTAAAAAAGTAATGTCGATAACCACAGAGTGGGAGATGATATTTTCAATATACATGTCTGATAAAGGACTCATCTAGCATATAAAAAGCACTCCTACAAATCAATAAGAAAAAGACAACCTAATAAAAATTGGTCATCACCCCTGGCCAGTTTGGCTTAGCGGATAGAGCATTGGCCTGCGGTCCAGAGAAACCCAGGTTTGGTTCCCGCTAAGGGCATGTACTTTGGTTACAGTTTGTTCCCGGCCCTGGTTGGGTTGTGTGGGTGACAACCACTCGATGTGTCTCTCTCACGTCGATGTTTCTCTCCCTCTCTCTCTCTCTCCCTCCCACTCTATCTGAACAAAAAATGGAAAAATGTCCTCGGTGAGGATTAAAAAAAAAAAAAAAATTGGTCATCAGACCTGAAAAAACTCTTCAAAAAGAGGATTTCTAAATGTTCAATAGACACATGGAAAAGGTCCAACATCTTCACTCATCCACGAAATGCTAAGTAAAATTATAATGAAATCCCACTTCATAGTCACAAGAATGTCTAAAGTTAGAAAGACTGAGCGTACAAGGTGTTGGCAAGCGTCTGAAACAACGGGGATTCTTGTACACAGCTGAAAAAATCATACGTTTGTGTAGCCCTTTCAAAACGGGCCCCAAAGCTAAGTGCAGCTGCTCTGTGACCAAGGAGTTCCAGTCCCAGGTGTCTGCCTGGGTCAGTTCTGGGTTTACTGTCTCTCAGGTTAACCCTTGCAGGCTGCTGTCAGAAAATGGATCGGGGCCCTTAAAGAAATATTTTTTCCTTTTGGCAGCTGGGACGGAAGCCCGGTCAGCACAGGCTGCAGGTGAGACGTTGCAGGAGGAGGAGCTTTCCTGCGCGGTTCCAACGTGCTCGCTCCTCCGGCTCCTGCAGTGTGGTCCCGGGCCCCAGCTCCTAGCGCCCACAGCTTCGCGCGGTGAGTCCAGGCCCTGCTGCACTCAGGGTTTCTCAAGCTCTGGGCACCTGCAGGGCATGTGGCCAGCAGCACCTGGTGGCTTGCAGCTGCCCCAGGCAACCCCTTGGGTCAGTTTTGCAAGAGTCCCTCAGGTCTGACGCTGCCCTGTGAACAATGCTCCTTAGTTCTTTAACGGCTGGATCTCCAGAAACTTCCAGAGGGCAGAATTCCAGAAGGTTCCACCAGCATAGCACGGCTGTGACTTCTCTGTTATTCAGTGGTCCATGGGCATGCCCTCTCCAACAAGGTCTATGTCTCAGAACGTGCCTTGAGGGCAGAGTTGGGGGGTTGGTCACCTGAGTGTTCTGTCTCAGCCCTAGGGTCGGTAACTTCTCTTTACATCTGCCTTTTCGAAATTCTTTATAAAAGAATTTCTGTATATTTTTTACTTCTTACTTGTTCCTCCTGTTAGGCATTCTTCAAATTAAATCACTTGTTACTCCAGTTGTCCTTAAATTTGCTTCATATTCAACTTTCCCTAATCAAGTTATTATGTGGTTTTGCTCTTCTGATTGGACCAACACAGTCCAAGAAAAATACATGATTATGGCACTAAAAGACATGTACAAGAATGTTACAGAAGCTTTATTCATAATAGTCCCAACCTGGAAACCACCCAGACCTCTGTCAACAGCAGAATGGAGAGATGGATGATGCCACATCCACACAAGGGGAGACTCGGCAGGAGGGGAGGGCTACCTGCAGGTGACTCTCGGCCAGACGCCGAGGAGTGCAGACTGTGAAATTTTATCCCTGTGAAGTTCGAGAAGAGACTGAATAAATCTGTGCAACAAGTCAGAATCGCTGTTAACTTCTAGGGGCTGGAGTGCACATTGACTCAGAAGGGGTGCAGAGATTTGGGGGGATATTTGAAATATTTATATCTTGATCCAAAGGTAGTTATATAGGTATATAATTATGTAAAAATGATCAATTTGTGCACTTGACTGCATGTTTATTACACCTTCATAAAATAAAAATCAGACTAAAAAGGAAAGGTAAATATGGCATAAAAAGGGCTGTGGGTGTAGAACTGTGTGGACAGGCTCTGCCCTAGCTGGTCCCCTCGGCCGATCCTTCCTACAACGCTCAGCAACATGAACGTGGCATTTCCCATCGTCCTGAGACTGGACTGTAAACACGGTCCCGAGGCTTCTGCAGACATCAGAGTGAGGGGCTGAGGGAAGTGATGAGAAACCAAGGGATTGTCTCATGTACATGGTCAGTGAGTGGTGGAAAAAGAAATTCCTCCGCCTTTTTCTATTTCCCACCAGGGCACCTCTGGCCCACCATGCGGCTTTTCAGAGGGCTTCTTTCTAAAGACGTTTGAGATGAGTAATGAGTTCCGTGCAAGTAAAGCCAACAGAGGATGATTTCGAAATAAAAACCTGTCACGGCTGGGTGACACTGGTGTGATTGTATATATATAATGTCTTCTTGACTGCAGCGATGAAAATTGTAGGGGAGTTGGTGAGAGAGGGAACTCGGTGCCGGTGCCAATTTGGTAGCTGAATGAAATCATTTCACTTCAAAATAGAGAGCAGAAATGGGAGAAATCAAACTAGATGCTCCTTGGGGGAAAAAATCAAAGGAAAAAAGCTCATCAGTGAAAGAATCTCGAAGGCCCTGGGTCAGGATGAGCTACTGTCAGAACGACAGAAAGCCGGCCCCTTTGCGCTGCACAGGCTCTGTGAACTTGGGGGAGGATTCCCTGCCCTGGGCATCACTGCAAGGGAGTATTTAGCTTCCAGTTACTCTCTGTTACAAAGTGCAAATATAGCTGAGACCAAAGGAGTTAGCTCAGTATCTAATAGAGTCTATTAATCTATTGTTTTGAAGGCAGAGGGAGATTAAAAGTCATTTCCCCTTTCTCTGGACTCATGTAGTCCTTTAACTGTAATTTTCTCTCGATACTTGTGCCAGTTAATTTATTGCCTTTCTGCTCCAAATGCACCCTCTTCTGTCCTGCTGGGTCATGCTGGAGCTGGACTCGGCACAGTGCCCTTCTGCTGACAGCCAGCCGGCTCGATGTTACGCTCTACCAATAGAGGGCGCTGCAAAGCGGGATGGGGAGGAGAGCCGCTTTGTTCCACGTGCTGTTTCCCATGCCCTTTGGAGCAAATCGTGGTGTTCACCGCGATGGTGATGGCTCTCGGGGTCCTGAGGTGCGCACCCTTTAGCACCCTGTTGCTTTTTTGCTGCAGCAGCCACGCCATCTCTTCAACGGTCTGCAGCTCAGCCGTGGGGGATCCTCCTCCAAGTTCCCAAGGTCCTCATTTATCTTTCCCTCCTCCCTTGGGATGGTAGCAGCGTTCTGAGTTTCTGCCTCTAGTACACCTTACAGTTCTCTTTTATCCCTTTTAGTAGTTAATCATTTGCCTAGTTAATTCTTTATACGAGATTTCTCTTGTTCAAAGTACTAATGGGGCTTGTCTCTTGACTGGTCCCTAACAGATACAACACAACCATCTGACTTTGTGAGGTCGTCTGCGTGTATGCCCAGGGCCCTCGGGAGCCTCTGTGCCTTGGCTTCTAGGGAAGCAGCCTTCCAGCTGGGGTATGTTAGATTGGCTGTATTTCAGGGAATTAATTTTCAGATCCCAGACTTCCACTTCTAGTCTTTCCTAATAAGATCAGCCTGAGAACATACCTGCAGGGGAGATCCCATGGGAAAGGTTCTTTCCCGGCTCACCTTCAGCTTTCAGAACGAAAGGCGTACTTCTCGTCTCTCCCTGATTTTATCACGCGTTGTCTAAAGCTGTAACACATTTAGGTTGTTTTGATTAATTCTGTTCTAATAACTTTAACAATAACTCAATCCAGGGAAAAACTTGAAATGTCTAAAGGCTTAAGATGACAGGAAATGAAAAAAATTATTTTGATTTATATTATATTATTGTTACATAGAATTATGCTAGGGTGATTAAAGAGATTTTCAAGTATGAAATATATTACAACAGGGTAAAATTGGGGAAATGGAATAGGAATATGAATTCAAGGAAGAAAGGAAACACTAAATATTTTTCTTAACTTAAGAAAAAGCACTTTCCACCCTGGCCGGTTTGGCTCAGCGGTTAGAGCGGCGGCCTGCAGTCCAGAGAGACCGGGGTTTGGTTCCCGCTAAGGGTATGTACCTCCGTTGCAGTTTGTCCTCGGCCCTCGTGTGGGTGGCGACCACTTGATGTGTCCCTTTCACGTCAATGTTTCTCTCTCTCTCTCTCTCTTCTCTCTCACTCTATCTGAACAAAATATGGAAAAATGTCCTCGGGTGAGGATAAAAAAAAAATCTAAAAAAAAAAAAAAATACAAAATGCACTGAGGAGCCTGTGAAAGGTTTAAAAAAAGTCATTTGTGTATTTTTAAATTTTGGATGGTGAAAAATATAAAAGTACTGTGGTACCCATATTTCTTTGGGTATATATAAAAGCAAGCGATAACATTTTTGTTTCAAATTGTCAATATTGACTGCATGTCAGAATTACACTCTTTGCAACTATTTAAATGCAAGAAGAGAAGTTTTTAATTTCATCCTTAAAAAGTTCAAGAGGATATATAGTTTTCAAAAATTGTTTTAGGAGATACACAGGTAAACAAAGTGGCCTCACATGAAACCATGAATGAATCAAGTCTGACTGGGTGAATAGAGAACGAATGCGTGAATCAGCAACTGAAAGCAAGAAATCCCTCCTAGGATATATGAGAACATCTCGTTTCCCTGCTTAGTTTCTCAGCGCCCCCTGTTGGGGGACATATGCACACGGAAAATGTCAGAAACCAGGATGCCCTTGATATTGGGGCCCAGATCAGGAGCCAGGTCAGCCCAAGTTTCTCCTTTGTCTTTATTTTGAATGACCTTTAGCTGAATGAATGACTGATGATAATCTATTTCCTTAATGCCTTGTGTGTGATAAAGGCTTTCAAGCTGTGAAAGCCTTTATTTTGTAATCGTAAAATGGATTTAGAAATTTCTAATCCGCGGCAGTTGGAATATTCATTTTACCTTTCAGGGTAAACTGAAAACACTGTCTTAGAGACAGAAGACCCATAGAAAACACTGTCTTAGAGACAGAAGACCCATGTTGACATGCTGGTTTTGTAGTAACTGGTTACACGTTTATCAAATGCCTCTGTCTCCTCACCTCAGCTTCCTCATTGGTAAAAAGTGCATGGTGATCATTGTTAGCTTAGATGCGATTGTACATTTATGTGCTTAGCATATGACAGATCTTCAGTAAATATTTGTTGAAGCTAAAGCTAAAGTACCAGTTGGCAATGAACTTTGGGTATATCCACCTCTCCCTGCCCTAAGGGCTGCCAATGACTCTACCGTAAATTAAGCCGGTAGGTCATCCAGGGCTGCACGCTCCACAGGCTTGATCCCATTAGGACCTTCCGGCCTGATGCAAGTGTGTGGAGCATTTAATCATTGCACATGCCTGGGTTCCCACTTCACTCCCACGGCTCTGGCCGGTGTTCACTTTAAATGACATGCTTCAGTCATTGCCTCGGGACAGGCGTGTTTGCAGGCATTTCATCTTCAGGGTCTATTGAAGCAGTCATTGTCAAGTATTTATTTAGGGTCAATAAAACCATTCTGCGTTATCTAAAATATAAAACACAGGCAGCATAACTTTATGCCAGAGTGGTTACTGAATCTGCTCCCTTGCAAATGTACAGTACTAGCCAAGGTTCCAACCAACCGAATTACAAGCTGACTGGCACATACACACACACACACACACACACACACACACTCACACACACACACACAGGGATTTCTTCACACCAGTTGATGACAGATCCCTGCCACCAAGCTGGCATTTTATGAACAATGGAGATCAATGAGAAAGCGAAATGCGTGGGCAGGTACCTGATAATAACATTATAAGGTCTTGCCCATGACTGCAGCACATGAATAACAGAAAGTGACTGTGGTTGCAGAGTCAGACGGGGTTGAGCAGCATCTGAGCTGCTTCTGCACTCACACCACCGGTCTCTAAAGTCAGGATTGCTCGCCGAGCTCTCTGTGCACTTCCACGAATAAGAGAGATGAATTTTAAAAAGAGCTTTCTGATGCTCTCTGCAAAAGAAACCCTCAAGTCATATTTCTATGAAGATTAAGGACCCCATTCCAGACCCCAATTAACTAAGGGAAATAACGATTTCAAGAGACACAGAGGAAAATCATTTCCTACGACGGGCCAGGCACAGGCTAAGCGCTTTCCCAGATCTTGTCTCATTACCTGCACGGGCACCACTGCAGGGCAGGCCTCGTTCCTTCCGTTTCTCAGGTGAAAACACTGAGGTTCAGGAGGTTCCATTTGGGACCAGGACCTGAGTCCTTGTGTCTCTCTGTAACACATCGCACATTCTTGCCCTTTCCTGTTCTTGACTCTAACCCTGGCTCAGAGAGATGAGTTCTCAGAAAAGAGGGGTTTGGGTTTGTATTTACAGCTTATTCCAGTGGACCCAGAGCAGTGGTGCTGGGTGTGGGCTGCATGCCAGGGTCGCCACCGTTCTGGGGTTGCATTCCTGGCATGCAAGGAATCTCTCAGGGCCCCAGGAACCTCTCAGGGCCCCAGGAATCTCTCAGGGCCCCAGGAACCTCTCAGGGCCCCAGGAGTCTCTCAGGGCCCCAGGAATCTCTCAGGGCCCCAGGAATCTCTCAGGGCCCCAGGAATCTCTCAGGGCCGTGTCCCTCAACCTTCAGAGCCCCCTGGAGGTTTGTTCAAACAGATGCTGGGCCCTGTCCCCGGCTTTCTAATTCCTTTTGTCTGGAGTTGGCCTGACAATATGCATGTCTAGCAGATGTCCCAGTGCTGCTGCTGTTGCTGGTGGGACCCTCACTTTGTCCCACCAGCAGGGCATTGTTCCTCAAAGTGCAGCCTGAGCAGGGTGTGAAAGTCAGAATTGCTCGTGGGCTCCAGTGCAGATTCCCCGGCCCAGGCCCAGGACTATGGGGGTGGACCCCAGGCATCTATCTGGCTTTTAAAGAAGTGTTCCAGGTGATTCTTCAGCCCACTGAAGTTCGAGAACCATCATCCAGTGCATTTTTAAACTCCCCCTCATCTCATGTTCAACCTGGCTTTTAAATTCTGTGACATTTTGAATGACAGTTGCACAAGCAGAACTCCATGTAGCTGACCGGGAGCTGTGACATACTTCTGATTCTTGAAAATGTCCGTAAGGGATCTTGTAGTTCATGCTTTATAAATAAAATAAAAAAAGAAGAAAATTTTTACTAATTTAAAGAAAAAAACAATTGTCAAGTTTCCACCTCATCAAGGGGAAGAGGCCCGACTGAGGGTGGTTCCTTCGGGCTCCCCACGCAGGGACCATGGGGAGCAGGCAGGCTTCTGGGAAGAGGCTCCTGGAAGCTGGGGGGCCGCTCGGCTTCCTCGGGGCTGGAAACGTCCACAGCAGGCACGCTCCGGCGGAGGAGCCGGAAGCCAGGCCCAGGGCGGATGTGCCCCAGGAGAGCAGGTGCTTCCCGGGGCCCTGCCCTCGGCTGTGGCCCCTGAGAGAAGCCAGGCACCAGGAGGAGAATTTACGACGCTGTGCCGGCTGGGTCCGCCCGGTTCCCACAGCAGGGCCTGCGGACCCCAGCGCCACCGGCTGACAGGGGGGGAGGGGAGAGGGGAGGCCGAGGTGGAGATGGCCCAGCTGTCTGTCCTCCCTGAAGAGTTGCAGAAATGAGTCCCTCTTATCTTAAGTTACAAATACAATGGAATTTCAAATGAAGGCGAAATGAAGGTCCTGGGAAAAGGTTTCCCATTGTTCCTCCAGGGCGCCCAAAGAAGCCACTGGTCCTGGAGAGCCCACATGGGGAGGACTGTGCTGCCAACCGCAGACCTGGTGGCAGTCGCTCTGCCTGTCGTGAAAGCAGGAAGACCAGGTCCTCAGCCCCAGCTGCCCACCCCGGCCCTGCCCAGAGGCCCCCAACTAAAGCCAGCCTTCCAGGTTCCTAGCCAAACCTGTCAGCGGGGACAATGGCCCTTTATTCTCCCGCAGCCTCTCCTGCAGGCCAGTGGGTTACACAAGAAGACGATGTGACGCAGCCCTCAGCGGCCTTCCCCTACCCGTGGAGCCCAGAGTTCAGTCGGGTGACGGCAGTGCACACCTGGGGGTCTGCTCAGAGAGAGCCCCACAGTCTCCCCACCCACATGGAAGGGCAGGGAGCCCACGAAATAGCTCATGAGGCTTCACAGGGTACACTGTACAGAGCACAGCTCAGCATGTTTGTAGGTACGATCCTTAGGTCTCCAGGGGAAAACCAACAAAATAGCAAGTGTTGCGGAAAGGGTTTCACTTCCTGAGGGGCAGTGAGCCTGAGTTGAAACCTGTTACTCAGAGCACAGGTGGGGCCCCGCAAGGCACAATCCGTCCTATTGTTCTCTAGGCCTTGCCTCTCCCAGGGTCGCGTGAGGGGCGAGGCAGAGCCCTCCGCCCTGGATCGGGGTCTCAATGAGCTTGACTAGTGTGTCTACAGAGAGAGGCCAGTGTCCCTGGAATACTCGTAAGGGTGTCATTTCAGAAAACTTCCCAAAAGTGGAAGGGAATTTATGTTTTAGTTTTTCTTTTAAAAAAAAAAAAGTTGTTTTTTTTTTAATCCTCACCTGAGGACACTTTAGCATTTATCTTCAGATAGAGCAGGAGGGGAGAGGGAGGAAGAGAGAAGAAAAACATCAATGTGAGAGAGACACATCAACTGGCTGCCACCCTCATGACCCCAACCAGGGCTGGGGACAAACTGCAACCAAGGTACAGTGCCCTTAGCGGGAACCGAACCCAGGTCTCTCCGGTCCAGGGGCTGACGCTCTAACCGCTGAGCCAAACCGGCCAGGGCTAAAAAAAAATTTTATGAAGTAGGTGAGACTGGAATGATACATAGGTAGAGGTAACTGAAGTTAGCAGAATAGCTATTGCTGGGCCCATAAGAATAACAGCCAACCATTTTTATGCACTGTGCTAAGCGCTTTCTAGACATCTGGTTTCACTCTCACAATAACCCAGGGAGGTAGGTATAGCCATTCTCTCTCCCTTACAGTAGAGGAAACTGAGGCTCAGAGAAGCCAAAGGTCTTGCTCTTTGTCCCAGGACCAGGATGGCAGAGTTGGGATTCAAACCACTACCTCTCCATGAGCTCCAACCTCTGCCTCAGCCCTGAGCAGGGCTTTGTCTCAACAGACATCCCCTGCAGGCTCTGCAGGCTCCTCCAAGAGGGCCTCCGGCTGCAGGGGCCTCTGGCTTCTTTGTATCTCACAGATGTGGGAGTCGGGGGAAGTGGGACTCAGTCAGCATCCTCCGAGAGCCAGTGTACAGGGACAGCTTCCCAGCTGGCCCAGGACTCTGTGAGGCCTCCCTTCCCATTCCAGAAGGCTTCCACACGACCTTTCACCTTCCGCTGGATGCCAGCTCCCGGTCGCTCCTTCTCTGGCCTGGACCTTGTTCAGCCGGGTGACATTTTGGGCACAGTATATAAACCAAATTCATGGTGACTCCAGACACTGGAAGTGTTTTGACTATCAGGTGTGGTAGGGGTCAACAGGGAGATGGAGCTGAAAACAAATGCCAATCCCTCGACCACCATGGGAGCCCTCAACACTGTGCTGCTACGTAGGATGGATGGGCTGTTGCCCTCCTCCAGGGGTTGCTGGTGGCAGTCACTGAGTGTGTGCACTGTGGAAGGAACACAGCCGCAGCCCAGGTCATGTGTGAACTGAAGGTCTTTTCAGTCTGCTGGGTGGGACGGTCATTTTGTAAGGTTTTTCATCGGGCAGGAAACGCTGCTTTAAGTTTTCAGCCACACCTAGAGAGACCTTCCCCCCCCTGAACTCCTCACGTCTTTTGTTTTCCAAGTGGCCTAGATAAGATTGTCACTTATCTCTCTTGTTTACCATCTTATCCCCAGATCCAGCATCGCTCCTGACATATGGTGGGCACTTAATTAATACCTATTAGTGATGGAGTAAATGAATAAGTAATTGAATAAGTGAATCAATAAAGCATTAAGGTTGGGTAGATTCCTAGAGATGACCAGAGAACATTTGGGGAGCGTGTCAGTTCAGGTCCTGCAAGGAGCAGACACTGGAGTAGAATTACAGTGCAGGTTTATTAGGGAAACACCTGTGAAAAATCAAAAAGGAAGAAGCAGGGCCCGGTGAGGAGGACCGCTGTGCAGATCTGGCAGTCTTAAAAGAAAGGGTGGAGCGAGCAGGCTTGCGAAGCACACTGTCTTCCCCACGGGGAGCCTGCATCTGGGGCCAGCCAGCCCCTGCAAGGCCCTCTGGGAGCCACCTGTGTCTCCACCACCTCTACACCTTCCCTCTTTCCAACAGCACCTGAGTTCTCCCCACTGGGAGGCAAGGTGACTCGGGACACCGTGTCCCGCTCAGCATCGCCACATCCTCTCTCTTTCCCACCAATTTCCAAATGTCTCAAACTCAACAAGCCCGAACCTCACTGGAATGTATTCTTTTCCATGACAATTTTCTTTACTGAAATTCCAACTCTATCAGGTGAGGTCAGGAGCTGCAGATAAAAATCTAGCATTCCTCCCTCCTTGACGCACTCTAAGTTCCTTTACCTTGTCTTAGACATGCCACCACCCACCAGCTCCAACACCGGACATTTGAGGAAGAACTCTTCAGGACTTCACTTCAGCCTGCCTCCAGGGGGCGCCGCAGAAATCCAGGTCCTACCGGAACAGGCCATCCGACGTCCTTGCTTTAGTCACAGAGTGTCTGGTTATCAGGATCTCAGTAAACAACCCAAATGAGGAGGTGTCTGTTATCAGCAGGGGGAAGAGCATGTTTGTTTTCTTGACTCCTTGCATCCTGGCAATTGACGTGCTGAGTAAACAACCCTGTTTACTGAGGTCGCTTTCCCTCAATCATGCTGTGACTATGAATTTGTATTAGGCACTTCCTCTCACTGTGATCTTTTTACCCACTGCAGTTACAATGACTGCCATGGACTTCCTCCTGTTTGTGGTTCATTCGTTCGTGCATTCATTCATTCACTCATTCATTCCGTTTCTGTTCATTCCACAGACACTGAGAGAGCCACACGAGACTGTGGTTAGAAGCATGGGCTCTGCAGCCACACCGGCTGGTCTCAGCTCCCAGCTTAATCATGGTCTAGGATGGGTGACCATAGTCAAAGGACCTAACTTCTCCCACCTCAGTGTTCTCATCTGTAAATGGGGGTGATTAGAATACCCATCTCAGATGTTAATAAAGATTAAAATAGTTAAACAGTGCCTGGCACATGGTAAGATAAATAAAGGAATACTGAGTCAGTAACTTCAAATCCTTGCTCTCTAGGAAGTTCTTTCTGAATGACGCATGAACAGTCGTGACAAAGGCTGGTGTGAGCTGTGATTGAGTAAACTTAGAACTTCTCCAGCCTGGAACGCCTTTGAGATGGGGTCCTCGAATAATGAAAATTATATCACTCTTGAAATTATTGATTAACACTAGTTTCAGCATAGTGGTAGAAGGATAAGCAGTTGTCTTCAAAACAATACATAAAGCATTTGAGATCTTGATGTTCACATGTTATCAGTTTGACTCAAACTCATAAAAAAATGAATATAAAAAATAAAATTATTAAAAAATAGAAAATAGCTTTGTTCATGTACATAAAGCAAAGCTTTAAAATGATTTTTATACAAATTAAGAATATAAAAGCAAAATGTGATAATATTGTACATAAATACATATTGGCATACTTCAGTCAGTTTTTTAGTGATGAGTGTATTGCAATAAGTCTCTGGCATTTTTGAAGAATGTATTTATTTCAATGTCTTTTTATTTTTAAAACAAAATTAAATGCCATATCATTTACAGTCGCATTTAATGATTCATAAATTTGAAATTGACACTTCTCTGTGGACCAGAATAGTTTAAATTGAGAAAATACTTTCTCTTGAGGTGCTGAATTATTCAGTAAGCTCAGAGCAAATGCATCTAAGTGTAAGATATTCTCAATTCTAATGGTTTTGAATTGAACTGTGTTACTATTTCAGCCCAGATAACTTTACAAGTATGCCTGTTCAGAGCATCTTTATTCAACAAATATTTTTACAAAGCCTGAACTGTCAAATAATTTCTCACTATTTATGAGTCCTTTGAATGTTTCACAAAGCTTGGTTGTCGTAATAATTGCAGGCCTTTTCAATTATATTCCATTTCAGTACAGAGTAGAAATTGATCCAATTAAAAACAGGAACTTCACCAAGAGCTCCTCCCCACCAGTCAAGGTATCATATACCTCTGAGCTCCTGCAGCTAATTTCTTCACTTCCTCTCTGCTTTGGAAGAGACGATTTCAATGTGTCACAATGTAAGCTTGTTTTAGATCATTACAATTCGTGAAAAGCTTCGATACTGAGTTTTTGTGTGCTCCATTGATTGAACAATTTATTAAAATATTCCAATTGATTTTCATCAAAATGCAATCAACATGTAAAGAATTCTTTCAGGACACGTAGGTTGATTTACAAAGTAGTCATTTGAAGGCTCAAAGATTTTAAAAATCGGATTGCTGGTGGGCACCAGAGACAGGAAGAAAATGTGTGCTGCCATCCTGTAGTTTTTGTCGTCTGACGCCTAGGATTGGTTTGTTTTGCAAGGGATGATTGGATATGTAGTATAAGCTCTGCCACAAGAATTTTGCGCTTTACTTTGTTTACATATAGAAACACTTGTAATTTTTGACAATGACAGTTTCTATTTCCTCCGATGGAGTATCACAGTTGTTTGGATACAATCATGAATTATGTGCTCCACAGCTGTTTCCGAGTACATTCTGTTCTGTAGCTGTCTTAATTTGATAAGAATACTATTTTCCACGAACCTAAGCACCCCTCAAAATTTGGTAAGAACATAATTTTCCACAAAGCTCAGCACCCCTCAAAATTTGTGTTCCTATTGCTACTGCAAAAACACATCTTATCTTTAATGCTGAACTTTTGAACTGAATTTAAAACGGTATTCCCAACAATGTCATATGTTTTACCTGAGAATACACTTCCAAACATTTTACTTTGATTTCATGAATTGTATGGGGGGAAAATACCCCACCGTCTTTGGAATGAACTAATTTTTTATTTGAAGTGTCTGAGGACTCATACAAAGGGCTTCATGCAGCTGATCCGCCTCTCTTCTATGGCTTATGTCGCCAACACACACACACAGTTATCAGTTCATTTTATTTTATTTTTTATTTTTTCTTTATAGATTTTAGAGAGAGAGGAAGGGAGAGGGAGAGAGAGATAGAAACATTGACGAGAGAGAACATTGATTGGCCGCCTCCTGCATGCCCCCTACTGGGGATCAGGCCCACAACCTGGGCATGTACCCTGACCAGGAATCGAACTGGTGACCTCTTGGTACATGGGTTGACACTCAACCACTGAGCCATACTGGCCGGGCTCAGTTCACTTTCTGTATGCATAGACTGGAATAAAAATGGGCAAAACAAATTGAGAATAGTCCTCTGAGCTAAATGAAAAAGTCAGGCTTCACAGGATGATATGTAAACATCCATACCTCCTTCAGCCGTATCTGTGAAATTGTGGTTTAGGGGGAGCATCCTTCTTAAAATAGCTCTCATTTTCTGAAGTAGAAGCTGGAATTTCTTCAGTACATTTGTGTCTGGTTTTTATGTTGTCAGTGATGTCCCCAGGATCCAACAGTGGATGGTAAATGTCATCAGAGAATTTGTACAATTTATCAACTTTCTTGATACCTGTAAATTCAGTACTTAGTTGTTTTTTTTTTTTTCATTTAACACACATATTGTTTTATTCAATTGTGGCTGAAAACATTTATTGCCAAATTAAAAAGTGTTATCATATAGTAAAATAAATAGTTGCAATTTTATGCTATATTGTAAATGAAAAACTGCTGCTGCAAGAGTATTCGGATTACTCATCATAGACTTTATAGTGGGGACACTTAGTCTCTAACTCTCACATACTTGACACAGGTGCTAACATACACTTTCCCTTATTTTCCAGACTTCACTAACCGGAGGTCTGGTGACTTTGTGCATCTTTCAGGCCACTGCATTGGCCAAGACACATCTGGCTGGTACACCAATGGCCAGCAGGAACGGGGGTGCCAAAAAATCTCCCACCACCTTGCAAGACCAGAAGGAGATATATAGGTGGTATCTATACAATCAGCAGCAAGTGCCCTGCATGCTGTCCTTAAAAGGGAGGTGTTAGTTATCTCCTGTTCTGGAAAAGCTCAAGAAAAGGGAGAGGCTATTGCTGGTCCTCTTTCACGTGGCATTAGGGTGGGAAGCATACATCTCATATTTGCAGACCAGACTATGGTAGAAGCTGGAAGGACAAAGGATATCTACCAAACTCACCCCAGCCCATTTTTACGCAATCACAAGGAACAGTACTTTATAGAAAAATAAAACATCTGGGACAAATGCTGAAAAGTTCACGGGACACCAGGCATATGCTGGTACTGTCCCCGGTGAAGCAGGGTGTGTTATCTCCCTGGCTGTGAGTGAGGTAAGCAGGCATTCCTTCAGGATGGATACCCAACAGCAAGGGAGGTCCGGGCAGGCTTCTCAGGACAGGGCGTACCGAGCAGAAACTCACATGATAGGTTGGAAGTTGTCAGGTTCAGTATGAAAAGCATTTAAAAACTAAGAGCTCTGTGTACGCTTTTTATCTATCTTAGGTATCACAATAATTCTAGGGGTGAATAATTTACTCTGATTTTGCATACGAAGAAACGGAAGCTTAAAGGGGTTAAGAAATTTGCTGAGGTCCCTGCCTGGGATGCAGTGAGGCTGGGATGCAAGCAGAGGTCTGTGACTCCAGCGCTGGGCATCCGTTCCTGCCAGGTCCACCAGGCAGTTCTGTGTGCACAGGGGCTCAGCACAAGAGATGGTGTACACACTGGTGCAGGCACTTTGGCAAAACCAGTGGTGGGGTGGGTCTGCGGAGAGATGCTCCCGGAGGGAGGTGCAGGCCAGGTTGTGACTGGCTTGAGATGCCAGGGTAACCTGAACTGAGTCCTGATTATTGCAAAGAGCCATAGCAAAGCTCTTCTCCATAAAGACCTGCAGGTGACTGGCCTTCTCTTGCCCCCTCCCTGCCTCACCCATGGTGCTTATTCTGTACAGGCGAGTGTTCTCTGTGGCTAAGGTGCATGGTACTGAATACTGTCGTGGAGAGTTTTGTTTTGCTTTTACTGTTTTAGGTGCATGTTTAGTCTCTTATGCAAAAACTTCAGGTTTTTCAAGGCAGGGATCAATGCATTATAGATACTATTGGTTTCTTAACAATCCCCTCTTGGTGCTGAGCACACAGGAAGTGCTCAGAAAAACATTTGTTGATGGAAGGAGGATTGTCAATAAATAGATTTTGGATTGCATTCAGCTGACTTCTTTGACAGTCATGTTTCACTCGCGACAAGGATACGTTTTGAGAAATGCCTGATTAGGCAATTTCGTCGCCGTGCAAACATAGGGTGCACTCACGCACCTAGGTGGTGCAGCCCACTGATGTAACCCTGTGTGCTGCCCTGTCACGGGACTGCCACGCAGCAGGTGTGCTTACACCAGCATCACCACAGACACGTGAGGAATGTGCTCTCCCGGGACTTGACCATTTCTATGACATCATTAAGCAACAGGAATGTTTTAGCTCCATAACCTTATGGGAGCACTGTCATATGTAGAAATTTGACTCGACTTTGGACCTGCCTGAATTCTGCCCTGTGCCATCCCCCAAACCGACTCTGGTTTGCTCTTGCCTGGGGCTTCCGTTTTGGTTGCTTAACCTTGTATAATGGTTGCTCTTTCCGCCTTCTTTCCTGCCCCATATGAGTGACAGGCTCCTTCCGGATATTTATGGTTGAGTGAGCCCAGATGGGCTGGCCATTGACCCATTAACGCCTCACTGGCCACTCCCATTGGTGTGTTACTTGATTTTAATCTCAACTGATTGACCTTCACTCATTTTGGTAAATCTGGTCAGATCTACACAGGACTGGACTCTGGAACTATGTTATGCAACATGGCAACTACAGCCACATTTGGTTATTAAATTAAATAAAATTTAAAACTCAGCCCCTCAGTCCGTATAGCCACACGTGGCTCATGGCTACCTTATGAGACAACACAAATGCTGAACTGCTCACCATTGCGGAAAGTTCTGCTGGAACAAGGCAAGTGATTTAGGGTGAGACTGTTGAATAACAAATTCTGTAGCCAAAACTGAGCAGTATAAACCAAAGTTTCGATCCATGATTTTTTTTTTCCTATCCTCACCCAAGGACATTTTTTTTTTCTTTTGTCTTCAGATAGAGCAGGAGGGAGAGAGGGAGGAAGAGAGAGAGAAACATCGATGTGAGAGAGACACATCAACTAGCTGCCATCCACATGACCCCAACCAGGACCGGGGACAACTGCAACCGAGGTACGTGCCCTTAGCGGGAACCAAACCCAGAGACTCTCTGGTCCGCAGGCCGACGCTCTAACCGCTGAGCAAAACCCTCCAGGGCTGGATCCATGATTCTTATACTGGCTTATTTATTATTTAATATTATATTAATAGAATTCCTAGGGATAAAATTACTTGCATAACTATTTGTTTAAGTGTCTGTCTTTCAACAAATCTGTGAGCACTTCCAGAATAGGGAACATGTTTCATGTTTCTGTCTGCCAGGCTTGAATTGATGTAAAAAAATGCTTTGAGAATGAATGAATAAAGGCTTAGACACATCATTTAATTGTCTCTATTGCTAAATATAGTGATTAGTCTCCCAGATTATATTCTGAGATGCACCAATTTTTTACACCTTACTATGTTTAATGCTGCGCAATCTGAGACTATGAAAGAAAGAGTTCAAGAATGACATACAAATTTATTTAAAACTACGAAAAATCTATGGTGAGGGCACAGAAGGAAAAGCTCCCCAGGGGACCCACATGGGGTCAGTGGAGGCCTTACAGTGGGGAGACATGACCCTCATTTGTCTTTTTTGTGGAACTGGCAGGAGCTGGATGGGTCATCATGAGTTCTGATGGCCACAGGTGTCCTGTCCCCCAGTCAAGGAAGGCAGGACAAACCATGGAAAGTCAGCTTCCTGTCCCCTTTCTTTCCCTGGAGGGACCCTCTGCCAGGGCCCTGTGATGCTTATCTGGGCTCTGCAGATCTTTGGAATGAGGTCATCCGGGAAGTTGAATCCCTTTGATACAATGATCTCTGCATCCTCTGCCCTTTGTTCTCCTGGAGAATGACGGGCAACCCTCATGCTTCTTACGTGGTTGAAACAGCTGTTGTGAGGCGTAATACCAGGTGCAGGCTTCTGTGTGGCTGTGCGGGTCCTTCCCCAGCTGCCAGGCTGGGGGCCCCGGGCTGTAGGTGGGTTCCCCGAGTAAAGCTGCAAAGGAGAGGAGAGAGGAGACTTCACCTGTGAGGGGGACTCTCTCCCACACAAACATGTACTTAAGTACACACATGTACGTTCACACACATTCGTCAATTCATCTCATTTGACAGTCAGACCAGTTCTAAGGGCTCACTTTTTCCTGAAGGGGTGGGAGTGGGTAGCTGTTTGGAATGAGATTTCTCCGAAGTCCTGAGCCCATCACTTTGTGTCTTTTAATAGATGCTTCCTTGTTTGTGGACACAGTGCAATAATTCCTGCCCAATGGGGATTCTTGTGTTGCAGGCATTTCCCAAACACTATAACTTGTGCCCCGTTTCCTATATAAATCCCCCCTTCCCAAAGCATGAGTGACCTGTCCTGTCCTGCTGTGAGCACTAGATCACCTCTTCCCAGGGTCACAGTGAATCTTCCCCTCCTGGCCATTGCTGAACTCCAGTCAAGTACCCGGGAGACTTGGGAAGAGTGCATTTCTGGTGGAATAACTCAGTTGTTTGGATCTTGTTTCATCCTGAGATTCCCTGCCTACTCTCTCTTTTGTTTCTCTGTTGCATTTTCTTATTGATCACTGAAGTGTGTGGTGAGCAATTAGGCAGCATTTTTGGCAGAAACAGAGGGTCTGAAGAGGTCAGAATTTTTCTGCCTGGAGTTGAGCTCGTGAAGCAATGGGAAGTCCTTGGTTCTCAGGGAATGATGAGAGCATTTCTCTAGAAAGAGAAAAGACTCCGTGTGTGTGTGTGTGTGTGTGTGTGTGAGAGAGAGTGTGTGTGTAAATATTTACTGTTCATATAATCAGTAATCCACAGCAGAAAAACGAGCTAGAAAGTGAACTGCCTATTAGAAACCAGTGAAGGGAAGGTTTCCTATTTCCTGTCGGTGTGGGCAGGGGTAGGAGTTGTGAGTGAAAGAGGACATTTGCTGATTGGGGCTGCCTGATATTCAGTCTCCCTGCCTCCTGTAACGTTTTTTCTAATCTTCCTTCAGATATTGAGTCAAGGAAGGAAACATGGTACAACCTCAGGGTTTCACCAAGGGGCTCATCACAGTGGTGTGTGTGTGTGTGTGTGTGTGTGTGTGTGTGTGTGTGTGTGTTTGGGGGGGGGGGGGGGTTACCAAGAAAGGACAGAGGAACTACGGAGCTGGCAACAGCAGAGAGACATTACCACCCCTGGGCCTGAAGGGACAGGGGCCTGGAGAGCTAGAGCTGGAAACGTCGGGAATGCCCAGCCGGGGCTGTCCCTCTGGAGCAGTGGTTCTCAACCTTCCTAATGCCGGCCCTTTAACACAGTTCCTCAGGTTGTATGTGGGCGTATCTGCACGTGTCTCGGTTCCTAAGACCATCGGCAATACGTGTTTTCTGATGGTCTTAGGTGACCCCTGTGAAAGGGTCGTTGGACCCCCAAAGGGGTCGCAACCCACAGGGTGAGAACCAATGCTCTAGAGGAACACAGCCTCTGTCAGAACCACAGCAAGGAAACCAGTACCCTCATCCTCTTCTCCTCCCACCTTCAAGTCTGCGGGTGGTATTCCCAGGGTGAAATCCACCAGGAGCCAGGGAGCGAGTGAGCTGGGTGATGCAGGCTGAAGAGTCGCCCTGAGGGTCGAGAACAGAGCGGAGGGACAAACGGCACAAGTATCGTGCCTCCCGCGGCCCATGTGCTCTGGAGAGGAGACTCCATCCACACCATAACCCCGAGCTCTGATGATCCAACTCCCACCCGGCAGGTCCCACCCCCAGCCCCCAGTGCTGACTTCAGAGCACACGACCCAATTCAGGCCAATGAGCCAAAAGATAATTTTTCTAGAGACTTAGGGAGGAAAATGTGTCACTTTATGAGAGCTACTGGGAGAGAGGTTTTTCCCTTTAGCTGAATATCCACCAGGAAATAGGCAGCCCAGCCTGCAGGCGGCTTCCAGGGCCTTGCAAACAGCTGGGAGCCAGCTGCAGGATGGAGCAGGAGCGTGGAGGAGAAATGAAAAACAATCCTTGGGCCATCAGCGGGCCACTGAAACCCACCTTGTTACTATTGTTCTGAATTGCTGGGCCCACATTGTCTCTTTATCATTTATGTCAATTCGAGTTGGAGTTTTGTTTTTTTTAATCCTCACCGGAGGATATGTTCTCATACCTTCAGGTCGAGTGGGAGAGTGGGGGAGAGAGAGAAAGAGAGAGAGAAATATCGATGTGAGGGGGGCACATCGATTGGTTGCCTCCCAACCAGGACCGGGGACGAACTGCAACCAAGGTACGTGCCCTTGGCTGGAATCGAACCTGCAACTCGTTGGTCCATAGGCTGATGCTCTAACCGCTGAGCAAAACCAGCCAGGCACGAGTTGGAGTTTTGATACTTGTAACCAAGAACATCTCGCCAAAGCCACTAGGACTGGGCCTGGAACCAGAGAACGTTCTTCTATTCAGTGCACGTGAGAATTTAGAGCACCACAGGGCAGACAAGCTATTGTTTGATAGGAATAACAATACTCTAAATAGTGGGAAACTAAGGAAAAGATCAAGTCTAAAATGCCCAGGAGAGGCAGAAGCTGGAATTATGGAGCCAAGGGGCCCACATTCGGCATAGACAAGGTTGGGGAAAATGCAAGTCAGGAGACAATGAAGAAGAACTCCCCATGGCAGTGAGTGGGTCTGTCTGCCAGGCTTAGAAGGCCAGGGCAGGCTGGACAGACAGTTTGAATGAGGTCATCACATTCTTCAAGCAGCAGGATACAGCTTTCTTTACATTCTTTGGGAATAACTAGGTGTTGAGGCAGAACTGGGGCTGCGTTCTCAGCGTTACCCATCACAACTCTTAGGAGGGTAAGCCCGCTGGAGGGAGGAGCTGAGGTTGGCCCCTGGCTGGCACTCATTTTGCTGCCAACATCAATTCCAAACATTCCTTAACAATTTCTTCCTTTGTTAGGGATTTTAATAATGCCTCTCCTTGATCTTAATATTAAAGATGTGTTCTTTTGCCCTGGCCAGTTTGGCTCAGTGGTTAGAGCGTTGGCCCTCGGACCAAAGGGTCTCGGGTTTGATTCCTGATCAAGGGCACATACCTGGGTTGCCCTTGATCCCCAGCCCTGGCTGGGGTCATGTAGGAGGCAACCAATCAATATGTCTCTTTCACATTGATGTCTCTCTCTAAAAAAAAATCAATGGAAAAATATCCTCGGGTGAGTATTAAATAAATAAATATTAGGGATACAAAAATGCTTAATGGATATAAAGGATAGACAAGAGGAAATAGTGAACTTGGAGATGGCATGAGCTAGATGAAGGTAAAATAAGTAATATCCATACAAAATAAAAAATAAAGATGTGTTCTCTTGGCTGGGCTGATGGTAGATAAGATAATGGTATAGTATTATTATATTTATTGAGCACTTAGTATATGTCTGGCTTTAATGCAAGCACTTTATGGGCACTCATTCATTTCATCCTCATCACATCCTATGAGAAAGTTATTGTTATTTTTCCCAACAGGCCGGTGAGAGAAATGAGAAGTTACTCAGGTTGAATTTTAAGTGAGTGGAAGGTTCATTTGGTTCACCCTCTTTAAAACACTTTGAAATATTGTATATACATAAGTGAATATAAATATGCATGTATTATAATGAATGCCCCAGCCTGTGTGAGAAGGGGCACTGTGGAAGACGCTGTGTATCAGTTTCCTAACTGAGCCCCTCACACCGCCTGTCCTTGAGGTTAATCCTAGGCTGAACTTTGTTTTTATCATTTCTTGCTTTTTTTTGTATGACTTCACTGCCCATAGAGCTGCCCAACCTGTGTCGGGCTTTTTAAGTGATCAGACACATTGAAAATCTTAAACAATACATTGTTTACATTTACAAGGCTTTGAACTATATAAATAGTATCCTGTATAATGATGCAACATGATGTGAGAGCTATTCATGTCGATACAGGAAGCTCTGTGTACTCATTCCTCAGGGAAATGTGATATTTCTTTTACACCACACTTTAGTTTTGCTTTTGTGGTTGTTGGACATTTGGGTGGGGGGTTCTTACTAGCCAACCTTTACCACTATGAACACTCCCATAATGTCTCTCAATGTCATGGTCTCAAGAGTTCCCCCAGGGTATCAACCTAGGAGTGAAGTGTCTAATTTGTAGGGTATATGCAGCATCGAGTGCCCCGGATAAAGCCTTGTTGTTTAGCAAAGTGATTGTGTATCAGGGTTTCTATTACACCACAGCCTTGCTTACCCTTGGGGTTGTCCGATTTAAAAAAAAAGAAATCTTTTTTCTGAGTATGTCAGAAATTATTTTATTTGTTTCAAACACATCTCAGGCATTGTAGTTGCTGGCTGTCACTCTGAAGTCCCTCCTGCTGTACAGGTTTCCTCCCCGTCTCTGATGTTGTCCTTCACAGCTTCTGTGTTGAAGAAACCGGGTCATTTATTCTGTATCTTTCCCCATAGTCTGGATGTTGCTGATTGCCTTTCAATGTGTCACTCAACATGTCCCACTGAACTCTTTATGTCCTGTAAATGGGGTAAGATCTAGAGAACTGGTCAGATTTAGCTTTAATTTTTTGACAAGAATACTTCAGATGCTGTTTATATTTCCATCCATCAGGTAACAAACAATATCTGGGTAACGAATTCTTTATGATGTTCACAACAGCCATTAATGATTTTTTTCTATTACAGTTGATATTCCATAGTATTTTATATTAGTTTCAGGTGTATAGCATCATGGTTAGATAATCATATACTTTACAAAGTGATTCCCTTCCCCCTCCATCCCCCCCAATATTTCAAGTACCCACCTGGCCCCATACATAGTTATTATAATATTATTGACTATATTGTACTTTATATCGCATGACTATTTTGTAACTGCCAATTTGTACTTGTTAATCCCTTCAACTTTTCACCCAGATCCATGCCCCCTCCCCTCTGGCAGCCTCAATTTGTTCTCTGCATCGATGAGTTTATTCATTCATTTATTTTGTTCTTTAGATTCCACATAGGAGTAGTATCATACAGTATTTGTCTTTCTCTGACTGACTTATTTCACATAGCTTAATACCCTCTAGGTCCATTTATACAGTCACAAATGGTAATTTTTATTCTTTTTAATAGCTAAGTAATATTCCAATGCATATATATATATATATTTTTTTTTTTTCACATTTTTTTTTATCCACTCATCCATTGATGGGCACTTGGGTTGCTTCCATATCTTCAGCTATTAATGATTATTGCCTAGCTTCATGATTTAGTTATGGTATTAAAATTCTATCACTTCCATGTTATTTATTAGCTAGGATACTTCTATGAAAAATTCACCTCATTAACTATTTGGTGTCCTAAGATACAGTTTATAAACAGATTCCATTTGCTTGATTCTTTTTCTTTATTTACTTATTTTCAAAATAACAGATTGATTCCCAGCATCCTCTGGATATAATCAGTGAATTTTTTAAATGATTATGTACAACATTTCAAATATATTTGATGTTTCAACCCATTGCAGCTGTTCAATTATCCCATCTCCAGCCAGTGGGAGCCTATTTAAGTTGGTTTGCATATCCTTTTGACCCATCTGTGATACTTTTCAGCAGCTTTTAACTCTCTGGTATCACAACAAGTACCAGGTTCATTTTATACATTATATGTCATATACCTGGAATCAGCCATTTTTCTAGAATTCTGGAAAATGCTATTAAAAATAATAATCTGCACCCTGGCCTGTCTAGCTCAGCTATTAGCGTGTTGGCCCACACACTGCAGAGTTTCGGGTTCAATTCCTGGTCAAGGGCACATACCTCAGTTGCAGGTTCAATCTCTGGCCCTGGTCGGGGTCATGTAGGAGGCAACCAATCAATGTGTCTCTTTCACATCAGTCTCTCTCTCTCTCTCTCTCTCTCTCTCTCCCCTTCTCCCCCCCCCCCCACTCTATCTAGAAAAAAAAAATCAATGGAAAAATATCCTTGGGTGAGGATTTAAAAAAAAATTAACAATCTAGGTGCTAAGTGTTGTTATTTGCTTATTGTTAAAAGTTATGTATTGCTATTGGGTTGGTTGTTCTTTATCCTTTGTATTGTCACATTAAAAAGTGTATATATATATATATATATATATATATATAGAGAGAGAGAGAGAGAGAGAGAGAGAGAGTCAATTTGGGGTATGTTTAAAGGGATAGTTTTCTAATTTACTCATGAGTTTGAACACCTCCCACATGTTTACTCAGCATTTATGATTTATTTGTGGTGAAAGGCCTATTCATATCAGTGAGGCAATTTATGCTAAAAGATTTCCTGGTATTAAACACCATGGTCATATGTATTCTACTTTTTACTCACTGGTAGATTTGGTTTGCTACTATTTTATTTAAAATTGTTGCATTTATGTTCATGAATGAGACTGTTGTATTTTTGTTTTCTTGTGAGAGTCTTGTCTCATTTTGATACATTAGCTTTCTGCAGTTGATTGGGATGTTCCATCCTTCCTCCTTCCTCATTTTCCTCCCCCTTATCTCCTTCTCCCTGTCCTTCTCCTTCTTCTCAGAAAGGTTGAATAATAAAAACGGAAATTTTCTGATCCTTGAACGTTTGTTAGAATGTACTGGTTGGTACTTACTTTGTGAGAAGAAAAAACTCACAACTGCTGATGGATTTCATTTTAAGATTTTAAGAATAATCGGGTTTTCTGCTCTTGAATCAGTGTTGGAAAGTTATATTTTTTGGAACTTGTCTATTTTGTCAAAAGTTATTGGCAGGAAAACTGTATTATCTCCATTTGTAGGTCTAATATGATGTCAGACTGAGTGTGTCTACATCTACACTCGTGATTTCCACCACCTCCTCTTCCTCTGCCCCCTCCCCAGCCCTTCTCCATCTCAGAAAAGCCAGCTTTATTCTTTCTGGTAATCGGGCCACAAATCTTGAATTCATGTTTGGTCCTCACTTTCTCCTGCAATCCACTTCCAATCCATGAGGAAGTACTTTTGGCCATTCAGAGTCTGGCCTTTTTAATCATCTCCATTATACCAAGTGTCTTTAGTCTGTTCGGGCTGCTATACCAAATACCACAGCCTGGGTGGCTAATAAGCAACGGACATTATTCCTCCCAGTTCTGGAGTCCGGAAGGCCAAGATCAAGGCACCAGCGTGGGTGCTTTCTGGTGAGCCAGCCCCTTCCTGGTTCATAGCCAGCATCTTCCGACTTGTCCTCACGTGGTGGGAGGGGGGCTGGGGAGCTCTCTCTCATAGCACTAATTCCATCTGTGAAGGCTCCACCCTTATGACCTAGTCACCTCCCAAAGTCCCCACCTCCTAATCCTATCACCTTTGAGGTTGGGATTTCAGTGTATGAATTGGAGAGACACAGATGTTCAGACTATAGCACCAGGTGGTCTGGCATCAGCACCTCTTGCTTGGTCCGTTGTATTAACTGGTGCTCCGGCTTCTACGCTCGCTCCCCTCCAGCCTGTTCTCCACACAGCACTCGGAGGGAGCCTTCTGAAGGGTACCTCGCCCTTCAGTGTCTTCCCAGCTCTTTACAACACATTCCAAGTCACCATATGGCCCTCAAGGTGCTCTGTGATGTGCCCCCCAATACCTCTTGGACTCTCTTCCACACTCTTCTTTTGCTTACTTGTTCCAGATACCTCTGTTTTTGAGTCAGACCTGGCTTAGGGCTTTTACATTTTGGGCTCCTAGTCGTTGGATAGCAATTCCCTTTAATACCTGCAGGATCACTCCCTCACTTGTTTCCGGTCTTGCTCGAGTGCGTTATCAGAGTCCTTCCTTCACCAAACTCTGAACCACCCCCTATCCAGTCACTTATTATTAGCCTTACCCTGATTTATTTTTCTTCTTAACATTCATCATTGCCTGATGTATATGTTTGTTTATTATCTGCCTTCCACTATTAGAATATAATCTCATTCAAGGGAGGGCTTATCTGTTTCATTCATTGCTGTATCTCCACTATCTAGCTCAGAGTCTGGAGCATAGTAGGTGTTCAATAAATATTTGGTGGATGAATGAGTGCAAGTTGGCTTAAAGTTATAAATTCTCAGAGGAGACTACTTTTTCCCGGGGGCCACAGCTCTGCCTTCATGCAGCAGTTTTGCTCTTGTTTTTGATGTTATTTTTCACCCTTTCCCTGAAAATGCAGGTAGCCCTTAGGAGATCTAAATTCCTAAAGGAAGTGTCTGCCTTTTAACGTGATACCTTCCAAGGGTCCTTCCTTCGCCACTTTTAAAAAATTCTGGATTCTTGCTCTCACTTTATTTTGTGTACTCTGAGGATCCCCTTGACTTTCTTGTGAGCTTAGCTATGCCATTTCAAGTAATGAAAATAAATATTTCTTTATTTTTTTTTTTTTTTTTTATCCTCACCAGAGGATATTTTTCCATTTTTTGTATAGATAGAGTGGGAGGGAGAGAGAGGAAGGGAGAGACAGACAGAAACATCGATGTGAAGGGACACATCGAGTGGCTGCCACCCGCACAACCAACCAGGGCCGGGGACAAACTGCAACCGAAGTACGTGCCCTTAGCGGGAACCGAACCCGGGTCTCTCCAGACCGCAGGCCGAAGCTCTAACCGCTGAGCCAAACTGGCCAGGGCAATATTTCTTTATTTTTATTTTGTGTTTCAGGGAAGGATTTTAGATGACCCGGTTTACTGTATTGTTTATTAAATATGGAACTCTTCAAACTCCCCACGTTCCCATGCAGTGCGCAGGGACTCGACGGAGGACGGGCCCGTGGTCTTACTGTAATGAAATCGCTGAGAGCAGACCCTGGGGTCCCTCACCCCCAGAGTGGCGCTGCACTTCCACGTTGGTCTGGAGCGCTGCCCCTCTTCCTTTGAGGGTCTACCAGAACAGACATTTGTAGCCTAGTGAATATCCATGTGCAGAGCGGATAGGAAAGAGGGAAAAACAGCAATACGCCAGTCTGGTTCCAAGGAGCCTGCTGGCCGTGGGAGGCTGGAAGGCCCTGTGAGTGTGTGATGGGAGGTAGGCGGGGAGCTGGGCTGACCGCAGGAGCGCAGCTTTGGTCAGAAGCTGCTCCTTTGCTTTTTCTTTAGAAGCCAGACCTGAAAGACCCGTTTCCTCGGGGTTTCTGCTCCAGGTAAGGCTGGAACCACCTCCCTTCGGTTCCTACTGTTCATTGAGGCCACTTCTCGGTGGTTGTCAGAATGGTAACGTTGGGACCTTGGTAAATTGTATGACAGATTTTTTAAAAAAGTATTATCGGCACTAGTGTGATAGTGTAGCTGGAAACAAACTATACCTGAAGACAAACACAAATTGGAGTGCCCAGAACACAATGAAAACCAGTGAAAAACAGACATCCAGTCAATCAATTTGCTGCATATGATACCAACTGACATCTTTCTTTTTCAACCTATTTGTCTCATCGAAATGACTGACTTTGGGCTGAATTGACTTAATTGCATGGTTCCTTTTAATAGATGGCAGACAAGGATTGCTCTGCTGGGCCATGATCAAATGCAGCTGATAGGCCGTGAACAGTAGTGGACAGCCCCAGCTAGTGGATGGCTTGCTAACATTTTCCTTGCAAAATAAGTTACTGCTGCCAACCTAGCAGTCTGTTGGTTTAAAAAGCATCTGAATAACAGAGAGTACAGCATTTTGTCCAGTGAATAAAATTTTAATATATCACACCAATCTCTGGGTCAGTTAATTTAGTACCGTTTTTTTGATAGATAAACTTGTGATGAGCTTTGAAACATAGGCCATGAGCATTTAGACGTTTCTTTTGAAAGCTTTCCTTTAAATAGCAGCATTAAATTATGTTTACTAAAAGTGATAAAAATATTATTACAATGCACATGTGAAAATCCCACCTACCCAGAGGCGGTGATAGTTAATAGTTTAGTATATTTCTTTCCAGTCTTTTTTTCCACACATTCTTACTAATAAAGGTGATAATGTAGATGTGATTTTTTTTAACTTAATTTATATACTGATGGTTTTTTCCCCCACTGATCATAATGACTCAAGTACATAAATTCTTCATATTTTTAATTGTAACATAGTATTTCATTGTATGAATGTAGAATAGTGTATTTAAATATTTTTCTATTATCAATTAGATGGTTTCTTGTTATTTATTATTATAAGTAATACTCAATTCAACATATTTGCATATTAAGTTTTTTTCTATATCTTAAATCATTTCCTTAAACTAACATCCTATAGTTATAGTAGAAGTAATTAATCAAAGTTATAAATATTTTTCAGGCTTCTGAGACAGACAGCCAAATTATTTTCCTAGAGGGATGTCCTTGTTTATATTTACTCTAACAGGACACAAAAGGTCTTGTCTCACTATACCTGGGTCAGTATGGACTATTTCACTTTTTTAAATTGCCATTTTAATTGGTAGATATTATAGCTTTTTAAATTTGCATTTTATGGTTAATCTTAGGTTTAAAGGTATTTTTTGTTGTTGTTTTTATTTATTAGTCTTTAAATAAATTTTTTTCTTTATTGATTTTTTAGAGAGAGAGAGAGAGAGAGAGAGAGAAACATGGATGAGAGAGACATCCACTAGCTGCCTCCTGCATGCTCCCCACTGGGAATCTGGCCCACAACCTGGGCATGTGTCCTGACCGAGAATCTAACTGGCGACCTCTTGGTGCATGAATCCACACTCAGCCACTGAGCCACACCGGCCGGGTTATTAGTTGTATTTTGTAGGGGGTGAACTAGTCTGTTCATGCCCTTTACTGATTTATATACTGAGATCTCACTACTTTTTTCTCATAGACCCACCCATACAACATCTTTACTTACTAATTAAATTAATTTTTGTCTTATGTATGATAATTATTATTGTCAGTTTATTGTTTGCATTTTATTTTGTGTTTTCATGTGTAAAATCTCTACATTTTTATGTAATCATATCTATCATCTCTTTGCTATTTTTTTACATTGAATTTATGCCTGGGAACTAGAAATAAATAAAAGGTAAAGTAATTAATTATAGTATTTATCTTTAACAGGATTATTTAGGTATAATTTACATACCACAAATTCATTTGTATTAGGTATACAATTCAGCGAGTTTTAGTCAATTTAAAGAGTTGTGCGAACCTCGCCAGAATCTAAATTTGGAACATTTCTTTCATCCTCCAAACAGACTTCATGCCCATTTGCTGTCACTCCTCATTCCTAGTCCTCATCCTGGGCACACACTGATCTACTTGCTGCTCCTATGGATAACCCTATTGAGACATTTCATGTGAATGGAATCATACAATGTATGGTCTTTCTTGACTGGCTCCTTTTATTTAGTATAATGTTTTCAAGATTTAGCCATGTTGTAGTACATATCAATCTTTCATTCTTTTATATGGCTGACCAATGATCCGTTGATGGATATACCACATTTTGTTTATTCATTCATCCATCGATTGACATTTGAGTTGTTTCTACCTTTTGACTATTATAAATAAGGCTGCAATGAACATCCACGTACAGGTCTTTGTGTGGCATACATTGTTATTTCTCTGAAGTATATACCTAGGAGTGGAATGGCTGGTAAATGTAAGCTTAACTTTTTAAGAACCAGCTAATTGTTTTCCAAAGAAGCTGTGCATGTTCGTTCTCATCAGCGATGCTCGTTTCTCCACCTCATGCAGCACCTGTCGTCGTGGAAGTCCTTCCACACCACACTCCTGTCCATGTCTCTCTTTTGTTTCACTTTATACTATAAGGTAAGGGTTTAAAATAATTTCCCTATAATGATTTTTTGTCATGTCTTCTTATTCTATTAAATTTATATTTAAATGAAATGCTTTTATGATTTTTTTCTCCCAATATCTCCTTTTGACATTCTTCAACATCAAACTTCATCTTTTTCCTTCTCACACAAAAGATGAGCATTTCCCTGAAATTTGGCCACATGAAATGCTAGGATAAACTAATGTAAAAATGTATTATTTATTAAAAAAAATTTTTTCTTTATTGATTTTTATAAAGAGGAAGGGAGATGGATAGAGAAATAGAAGCATCAATGAGAGAGAACATTGACTGGCCACTTCCTGCATGCCTCTCTCTGGGGAACAGGCCCACAACCTGGGCATGTGCCCTGACCAGGAATCGAACCGGAGACCTCTTGGTGTGTGAGTCAATGCTCAACCTCTGAGCCACACCGGCCGGGTTAATGCGACAATTTAAATGATCAATGACTGCTTTAAATCTTTTTTAAAGTAATGGGATAAAAATCTTTTAAAACACACTGCAAATGAGTATGCTTATCCTCAAGGTATTCACCTTGAGTATTCCAACGAAGCCATCCCTAAACCATTTGGAGGACTGTTCTTTGGAAGTGGCCCTGCAGAGCCTGTGGCATATATTGGCTCTCCTTAGCGGTTGCTTTGTCAGTGACAGGTGGAGTTTATTTTATTTTATTATTATTATTATTTTTTTTTTTAGAGAGAGAAACATCAATATGAAAGGGACACATTGAGTGGCTGCCTCCTGCAGGGCCCAACCAGAGCCGGGGACAAACTGCAACTGAGGTACGTGCCCTTAGCGGGAACCGAACCCGGGTCTCTCAGGACCTCAGGACGACTCTCTAACCGCTGAGCCAAATCGGCTAGGGCTGGAGTTTATTTTTAAAAAGGGCATAAAGTCATTTAAAACCAAACATACTCAATAAGGTGAGTGATTTAATTGAACCAGAAATACGGGCTGGATAGTCACACACATGCTTGTGTGCGCACACATGCTTGTGTTCGCACACACACATGTGCACATGAACACACACACACACAGAAGGTGGCTTTCTCTGTGTGCTTTTTAGATTAAACCAGAAAACAACTCTAAAGATAGGACTATTGATATTTTAAGTGAGAACACTATTAGCTAAACGAGAATAACTTTCTATAGGTTAACATCTTTAAAGATAAAAACATTCAAATAGATGTTCAAGTCTCTCCTATGTGTTTAAAAGTTTATCTTACTATTTGATAATGACTTTTAATTTCAAAGTTAACTTTGAAAATTCCAAGTTCAAAATTTTATTCACACTGACATGTTCCCACAGGAAGTTCTGACTACGAAGTGGGGGGCACGTGGGGAGAAGAGTCTGCGCCTGGGTTTGAAGCTCCCTACTGAGCAGGTAATGAGTTTCTGGTCTCCTCAGCCTTGGTGCTGAACCCGATGCATATCAAGCATTTCTATGCTTCTTGTAGGCTTCTTCAGAATGCTAATGGTCCCATTTCTTACAAAATTGCTTGGAAAATCTTTTTTCTGTTGGCTTACTGGGCTTCCTCCCACTGTATCTGTATTCAAAACGAGTGTTGAGAACACGATAGCTCTCCTGCAGGCCGAACAGTCAACTCACAGAATTAAATTTGAACATGAATGGAACTGCCTGGCTGTGGGGTGAGGTCGACAGACAGAAACTCCAAAGGGTCTAACGCTACTGCCTTGTAGACAGAGGACAGTCAGAGCAGCCTAGATTGTGAGCTCCTTGATGTGTCGTGTGGCCTCTGACACCTTCCTGGGTCTCAGTTTCCTCAACTGCAAAATGGTCACAAAATGAAAAGACTTTGTCCCACAAGGTATAGCAAAATCAGAATGTAATGACCCTCAGCACAGTGTACAGCACATAATAAGCATTCAAATAATGGAAAGTCACTGGTCGGTTTGGCTCAGTGGTTAGGGCATTGGCCCGTGGACCAAAGAGTCACAGGTTCGATTCCAGTCAAGGGCACATTCCTAGGTTGCTGTCTGGTCCCTGGCCCTAGTCGGGGTTGTGAGGGAGGCAACCAGTCAATGTGTTTCTCTCTCTCTCTCTCCCCCTCCCTCTCTCCCGCTCTATCTGAAGATAAATGGAAAAAAATATATAAAAATAATGGAAAGTCTTATTACTGTCATTATTATCGGCCATCATTGTCATCTTTGTACCTCCTTCAGTACCCCCCAGTGCCTGTTTAGTAAGAGCACAATACACAATGCCTTGTGTTACTATCACCCTTGTCATCACTTAGCACAGAGCCTGGCATATAGCCAGTGTCCCATACATGAATATTAAGCAATTGAAAAAAATCCACTTTAATAATGTGGCTGCCAGACATAATTCATACTGGATATTCAGAAAAATGGTGTTGAACATCATTTGGTAATTACTCAGAATCTTCCTGTTTTTCTGGTGTGAGCTCTGGAGGGGGAGACAGTAGGGTGTGGTTGTTATCAGCACAGATGCTAGAGCTGGACCACCAGGGTTCAAGTCCTGGCTGTGCTTCTTACTTGCCGTGTGACCTGGAATACGTTATCTGTTCTCTCCCTGCCTCAGTGTCTTCATCTGTAAAACAACAGTGCCTTCCTGTAGGAATGAGAGAGTTTGTCCATGTCAATGATTGTTCATGTTAGTGACGGTTCAGGTTTGTCAGTTTGAGAGGGAGGGATAGGAGATTGCCTCCCAATGTAGTCTCATTCAGGCATCTCAGGGAGAAAGAACCGCACCGGAATCCTAGGCCCAGACTCCAAGGGTGACATTAAGAAAGCACGTACGCGTGCCGTTTTTCATGCTGACCGTAATACAACGGGTAGAATGACATGGTCAGCATTACTTCGGTACAATGCCTTCCCTCTGCCCCAGGTACCTGACAGGACTGACACCCTGACCACATGACTAGATCGGTGACTTGGGAGAGGACGGAGGGTTACCTCTGAGCACAACATTCAACTGCTAGAGCAGAGGGCTCCGTGCCTCTGCCCCAGCCGGCAGCCCGTCCAGGTGGTGGCTGCTCAGTGTGGTGCCGCAGACATGATGTGGGCTGGATCCCCCAGGTGAGTCATGAGAGAGCAAGAAAAACACAGCTGTTGTGCTAATCCTCTGAGGTTCATTAGGGGGCACCACCTCTGCTATCCCGACGCGAGGGTCCGACATGAGGATCGAATGCAGTGATGTACGTTGATGGAAACATTCTGACAGCATGGCGCGCTCCACCCAGAGCAGCAACCAGCACCTCTAAGTTAGCAATCGGGCGGGACAGTTTGAGAAAATACATTCTTGGAAACTCACTTGCAATTATTTCTTTGAAATAAAAACTGAACTCTCCGGAACTACGTCTGATATCCCACCGGTCTATCCCACCGGTCAAATGTGCGGTTAGTTTTCCTGGCCCCAGGCTGGAGAGCAGTCAGCTTGGGTTCAAGTTTCCAGAAGTGTTAGTGAAGAGGGTAAGATGTTTTATTGTTGTTTGGGAGCAGGACAGTGACCACTAACACCAGCACTTCCTTCAGTATGGAGTAACGGTAAGAAAGGCTTGTTCCTGAGGGCCTGTGCACCAGAACTTCATACACAAAAATGTCTAACCCCTGCACCAGCTCGCCCCTTTACAAAGAATGAAAGCTTGTCAAAGGTCATAGGTCAAGGACACTGTGAGCTGGGATCCAAACCAGGTCTGTTGTTAACTCTGCCTCGGTCAGGTTCTCCCAGAAGGAGATACTGAGACAAGGATTCAAGTGCAAATAGTGTATCAACCAGTGGAAAATCAATCCGGAGCAGGAAGGCAGTCAGTAAGAGATGCATTACTCTATCAGCTGCTTTGATGGCAACTATGATTTAATTCCATGGAAAGAAAGGACAAAACTCATGCCCCAGAATAATCGCATGCAAAGGCTGAAGGAGCTGGAGTTTATGCACCAACACCTGAGAGTCGCTGGTGGCGGGCTGCTCCCAGGGCAGGGTGGCCTGCTGTGGTTTGGGGAACAACAGCCCTCAGGTGAGAGATGCAGACCCTGGTGATTGGAAGCATCTGGAGCACATGAATGTCCAAGGGTTGTGGGTGAAGATATGACAGCAGTTGCTCCAGGCTCCAAAGTGTGGGGTCTCGGCACCACATTATCCTGCTGAGCCCTCTGGGTCCCTGAGTCCCCTACCCACATTGGGCCCCTCTAAAGCCAGGGAAAACTTCCCATGACCCCAAAAGTCTTCATCTAGAGGCCATCTGGCACCCAGCGAGTAGAGGAGACAGCTCTTAGATAAAACTACTTTAAATGGAGATAATGGAATCCACGTGCTAAGTTGGTTGTAAGAATCAAATGAGAACAGTGTCTGACGCATAGTAAATGGACAATAAATGTTTAGCTATGATGGTGTCGAGGATAATGGATTTAGGGCAGGACAGAATGAGAGGAAGGAACAAAAGGAAGAGGAGGGAGATGAAGGCCAGAGGAGGAATTACAGGATCGAGAGTTGAAAAGCTCTTTTCACAGTGTATCATTCACAGGGGCTGTTGACTTTCCTCTTCTCCAGGTTTGGGGGTGATGTACTTCCTTATCCACAAGAGTGGTCTGAGATAGCTTCCTGCCAGCTCCAGTTCCCACTCCTGCTCCAGGTTCCACTCCTGGTGGTCACCCCAATGAAAAGATGAGACAAACAGCCTGGGGCCGGGATTCCAGGCTGCCAGCAGCCTAGGACGGGGCTTTCCAACTGGCTTCTCCAGTTGAGCCTAAAGCCGCGTCAGCGATTCTCGGTGGGTGTGCTGCAAGGTTTCTAACACGTGTGATAGCTTCTTAGTCAGGGGCACTGACCTCTTTTCCCTTAGATGGTGAAATAAAAAAATGACAACAGCCAACACAACAATAGCCATCCAGTGCGAATGAATACATATTATATCTATGTTTTTTTGTCAGATCGGCCAAAAAAATACATTTTTTTGATGTGCCACAGAATATTAGTGATTAGCTTATGTGTCCCATGAGGTGAAAAAGGTTGAAAATCATTGTGATGATGCCAGTTTGGAGTGTCCTGGAAGCAACCTGTGTGCACGCATGTGTTTAACTTGCAGGACATATGTAATTTTAGATATTCTGGAAAATCGTTGTTCTTGATCAGGACAAATGACAGTCACCTTTTTCCATTTTCACTGCAAGCTGAAGGAGAAAGCAATGGCTTAAATCACAGACCAGGTGTTTCAGATTAAATATGAGGGGGCATTTCTTTTTCAGATACGTCTGATAAACCCTGGGATGGATTGTCACAGGAAATTTTGAAGCCTCTCGCTCTGGGAACTTTAAAAATAGAACAGATGCGCATCTGCCTGATAGCTGAAGCGCAGTCCTATCTGGACATGCGTGATGGATTGGCTCGGGGTGGGGGCAGAGAAAGGTCTCCTACTGAGGTCTACTGACCAAGCATTTTATTTCACTTTTCAGAGCATTTTTCGGCATTACTGACTTTATCTGATTTTAAGTCACAAATGTTCATTATTTAAAATTCAGAGAATACAGAAAAAATATAGAAAAGTAAAAAATACAACTACACAAATTCTATAATCCAGAGGTAACAAAAGTGATTTATTTTTGGTATATATATATTTCAGACTTTTTATACATTACACAGAGCCTACAAAAATGTATATCATTCGCTGCATGCTTTTGTAATCTAGTTTTCATATGTAGTGGACCCCTTTCCATGGTGATAAATCTTGCTCTTCATCATTTTTGGTAGCTAAAGATTATTCCATGATATGCATGTAGCATGATTTATTCAATCAATTTTCTCCTGTGGAGGTTGATGTTGTTTTCCTTGAAATCCTTGTACATATGTCCTGTGGAGTTGTCCAATTATTTCTTAAGAATAAATTCCTAGAAGTAGGATTGCCGTGTTAAGGGTATGTCTGTTTACAATTTTTTCCCTATTGTTAGATTCCCCTCCAGAAAGGTCATATCAATTTACATAACCATCGGTAATGCTTGAGAGAGTCTGGTTCCGCCTTTGCTAAGTAACAGTGGCTACTGTCCATGTTCACCGGCTATTCTCAGTATTTTAATGTGTACTTCTTTGAGTCCTATAAAGAGTGAGGTTTTCAATCACTTATATTGTGTTACTTGCCTTTCCTTATCCATTTTCTGTTGGGGGCCTAGATAGAGACAGATTGATAGACAGATGGATAGATATAGAGATATGTATAGGTGGATTATATCTATATATTATTTCCAAGCTGTCTTTTAACTCTACTGGTTATGGATGTGTTGTACAGAGATTTGCTACATAGAAGATTCTTCTTTGGGCTACATTAGTTATGCCTAGAATACAATAACCTCCTGGAATTCTGGCCAAAACAGAGTCACCTGCTTCTGGGCCAGATGAAGTTTCAAGTCACCACGGAGTACAAGGCAGAGTTTGGGTAGGTGGGTAAGGATTTGTAGACATGCCAGTGCATATTGTATGGAATTAGGTCAGGGTTGCCTGTCATTGAATGAAGTCAGAGCCACTGGGCTTGACAAAAGAACATGAACTAAGCTTTCAACACATGAGCCCGTGGTGGTGGGTTGAGCGAGAGGTAAGGGACAAAGGGAAAGCAGGGAAGATCATCCTTCAGGGCCAGTCCCTCTGATCCCCTCCACCTAAAAGTAGCAGCACTGATGGGATGAACCAGTCAATGCAATCAAAATGCTCAAATCAATATCGTGTGTCAACCCTTTCAATAGGATATCAAGATAATTGCTTGAAAAGGGTAAAATTCAATCAATCAAACAAGTATTATGTCTATGCAATGCTAAATAACCAAATTGATCTTCTTTCCCTGAATTGACACATTTAAATTCATGTTGTTTTGTACGATGTAGAGATAGCCAAGCACATTGTTTCTTCAACTGGAATCCAGGTATCACCTGTTTAGGGAACGTAGATTCCTGGGTCCCCATCCCAAACCTCCTGGATCAGACTCCCTGGTTCCCAAGTTTATTTTTCTTTATTTAAATTTTTATTTATTTTTTAATTCATCTTTATTGTTGAATATATTAGAGATGTACCCTTTTTTTCCCCCATTGACCCCCTCCTCCCCAATCCCGCCCCCCTCCTGCCTTCCCCACACTATTGTCAGTATCCACTGGTTATGCATATATGCATGGAAGTTCTTTGGTTTATCTCATCCCCCCTTCCCTTTGAGGTTCATCAGTCTAACAATCAATTTGTACTTCTTAATTCCTTCATCTTTTTCACCCATCTCCCCAACCCCTGTCCCTCTGGCAAGCAACAAAAAGTTCTCTGTATCTATGAGTGTTTCTGTTGTGCCTGCTCATTTTGTTTGTAGATTCAATTATTGATAGATATGTATTAATTGCCATTTTATTGTTCATATTTTTGTTCTTCTCCTTCAAGAAGACCCTTCAACATTTCATATAATACTGGTTTGGTGGTGATGAATTCCTTTAGCTTTTTCTTTGTCTGGGAAACTCTTGATATGGCCGTGGATTGTAAATGATAGCTTTGCAGGATAGAGTAATCTTGTTTGTAGGTCGTTGCTTTTCATCACTTTGAAAATCTCTTGCCACTCCTTTCTAGACTGCAAAGTTCCTTTTGAGAAGTCAGCTGACAGTCTTATGGGAGCTCCTTTGTAGGTAATGAACTACTTTTCTCCTGCTGCTTTTAAGATTCTCTCTTTGTCTTTAACCTTTGGCATTTTGATGATGATGTGTCTTGGTGTGGTCCTCTTTGGGTTTATCTTGTTTGGGACTCTCTGTGCTTCCTGGACTTGTATGTTTGTTTCCTTCACCAAGTTAGGAAAGTTTTCTTTCATTGTTTCAAATAGGTTTTCAATTTCTTGCTCTCTCTTCTCCTTCTGGCACCTCTATGATGCGAATGTTGGCATGCTTGAAGTTTTCCCAGAGGCTCCTTATACTATCCTCTTTTTATTTATTTATTTATTTATTTATTTATTTATTTATTTATTTGCTGTTCTGATTGGGTATTTTTTGCTTCCTTATATTCCAAATCGAAGTTTTGCTTCTTGGCTTTACCTACTCTACTATTGATTCCCTCTAAATTATTCTTTATTTCAGTTAGTGCCTCCTTTATTTCTGACTGGTCCTTTTTTATGTTGTTGATGTTCTCACTAAATTCCTTGGAGGTCTCCTTAAGTTCCTTGAATGTCTCACCAAGTTCCTTGAGCAACCTTATAATCTGTGTTTTGAACGCTGCATCTGATTGATTGCTGACTTCATTTTGTTTAATTCTTTTCCTGGAGTTTTGTTCTTTTCTTTCATTTAGGACATGTTTCTTTGTCTCCTCATTTTGGCTGCTTCCCTGTGATTGTTTCTATGTATTATGTAGAATTGCTATGTCTCCTAGGCTTCATAGGGTGGCCTGTTGTTGTAGGTGTCCTGTAGAATCCAGTGGCACAGTCTCCCTGATCACCCCAGCTGGGCCCTCGAGGTATACCCTCATGTGGACTGTACACTCTTCTGTTGTAAGTGAGTCTTGACTGCTGTTAGCACATCAATGAGAGGGATTTACTCAGGCTGATCAGCTGCAAGGACTGGCTGTGCTCATTGACCACTGACCTTGGAGGATCAGCTGTGTAGGAGCCCACCACACAGAGCAAGATTTACTTCAGCTGGGCTCTGATACCCACTGAGTCCACTCATTGACTGTGTCACTTGTGGGGGTGGTTGGCTGGTGGTGTTTCCTTGTGGTCTGAAGCTTTCCACTGGGTGTGCTGGCTCTGGGGCAAGGTCAGCCACTGCCTGTGTTCTATCTGGGGCCACCAGGCATAAGCTACAAAGTGATCTGCAGGTGACTACTTCTTGTGCTGGGCTTGGACGTGCCCAGGAAAAGCCAAGCTGTGAACCAAGGCTGGTTGCTTCTAGTGCCAGGCCTGGGGCCACTTAATGAGCGGTATGGGGCTCACTGAGACCAAATGCTGCTTGTTTGAGAGATTTTAGGAAACTCTGAAACAGGATCCAAGACAGGTGAATCCTATGGTAAAGCCTTTGGAAACAACTTGGGTGGGCCCGAAAGTTGGGTGGGGGGAGTCCTCAGGGAATCACCAGGGCGGGGCTACCAGTATGAGCCAGGTTGCTGGAGTCCTAGATATGGCGGCTGTCTGCCACCCCAGGGAAGGGCTCACCAAAGGAACAAAGGCCTCTGACAGCACATCTGTCCAGGAGAAAACGCCTCTCCAGCCTTCGTCCCAAGGCCAAACAGTTTAGTTCTTCCCTGTATGTCTCTGGCGCCCCTCAAGCTGCCTCCCCTCCAGTCTTAGAAAGAGCAAGTCTGAGTAAGTCTGTGCGCGGGTCCTTTAAGAGGAGCTGCCTGGGGCTCCAGAAGCCTCAGCCTCCTTCAGCCTCAGCTCCAGCTGGTTCTTCCAACCAGAAGTTATAGGACTTCTCCTGTGGGATGGAGACCCCTCAGTCCTCAGGGAGGACCTTCCCAGCCGAGGTGTCCCTCCTGATTTGTATCAGCCACACGTGGGTGTGGGACCAGCCCGTCCACCCTCTACCCCTTCTACCAGTCTCGGTGTGGCTGTTTCTTTAATTTCGTGGTTGTAGGACTTCCATTCAGCTCAATGTCAGGCAGTTCTGAATGATGGTTGTTCTGTAGTTTAGTTGTAATTTTGATGTGGTTGTGGGAGGAGGCAATACCGCATTTACCTACACTGCCATCTTGACCAGAAGTCCCCCAAGTTTTTTTCCAAGCAGAGGTCCTCACCTTGCTGCACATTGGAACTACCTGGGGAACTTTTAAATAGCCCAGGCTGCACCCCAAACCAATTAATGAGAATCTAGTTGTAATTGGGTGGGGGGAGCGAGAACCCAGACATCCATATATTTTAAAGCTGGCCAGGTGGTTACAAAGTACAGTCAAAGGTAAGAATCATTGAGTTGAATTGCATGGAAGGAGGCAGGTATCAGAGGTCTTGTAAAAGCTTCCCGTGGGGTTTTAATGTTAGAAATGACAGAGCATGACCTCTGAGAGATGCGACCTATACAAAGGCATGAGAGCATTCTTTCTGAGTTCCTGGGGCTGTTTGCTGCAGTCGTGACTCATGGTGAGTTTTTGCCCAGCTCTGAAAACCTGTTCTGGAGAGGCCACACTTCCTGTCTGCTTATGTTCTAACACAGCAGTCGGAAAGCCCCTACTGCCCAAATCCGCAGGTCCTGATATTCTTCTTGGTTCTATGTCATGGTCTCCTCCTCCCAGAGCATCCTGCCTCCCCTCTTCCCTCCCTGTGCCCTCAGCACCTTTCTCGGGCCTTCTCTCAAGCATCCAACGCACCAGGCTTTTCTCCACTGGTTGTGTGTGAGAACCTGCTATTCTAACCAATTAACCCTTGTTTATGTAGACTAAGGGGATCATGAGTTACTTCCCCCAGGAAACGCTTGTGTTTCAGTAGGAGCCTTTTGGAGAGAATTTCTTCAACCAGATAAGGCACACACTTCCTTCTCATCCAGACTCAACTTGTTGGTAGCCTCTTGCCTCTCCCCTCCCCAACCCACCTGAATAAAACTGATAAGTTGAACCAGAAGGACTTGTGGGATGAAACCATAAAAACAACTTCATTTCTGTTCCTGCTGCCCCTTTAAACTTGTTCAGTGGGGTTGTTTCCTCGATAAAAACTCAGGGCATTTCTGATATCTTTTCTCAGATAACAAGAATCTTCCAATCACTTTACATCATAATTTGGACATGAATTTTTTCTGTTTCCCCAATGGTCTAGGAAGAGCAAAAGTTTGTGGCTTCTTTCTTTGTGTCTTATATTTTCACTCTTCCTCAGGTTAGCTGGGCCTCTAGATCACATTTTCTGGACCTTCAAGGTTGAAGCAGGAGGAAGGTTGGGGGATAGGACAGGTAAGTTGCCCAGATCCATTTTCTGAGCACTACAGACAACTTATAAACACTTGACCAATCTTGACAGTATTGTCATAGGACAGCAGCAGTCTCTGGACCCTTCTCTTATAGGTGCTTTCTTAGCTTCTCCTGAGAGCCCCCTCCTCCCCACTGGCCCTTCAAATACAGTGGGCCCTCCACATCTGTGGGCTTCACATCAGCAGACTCGACAACTTCAGATTTTTTCAAACAATCTCAAGGAGTTCCAAAAAGCAAGACTTGACTTTGTCACATGCCCAAGCACTGAATCCATGTGAATGGGGTGTAGCATACCCTGCTGTAGCCTAGATGCAAATAAAGGCTATATGCAAAAACTATACCATGTATATTAGGGACTTGAGAATCTGTGGGTTTTAGTATGTGAGGAGGGAGGGCCTGGAAACAATCCCCCATGAATACCAAGGGATGACTCTGCAGCTTCCTCTCTCCTTTGGCTGGCCTCTCTTGATACCCCTGCAGCTCTTTCCCTGGTATTACACCCATAACTGCTCACTCTGGGCCCCCACCTACATGGTCAGAACCCACAGGCTGACATTCCTACCACCGTTCCCACATCTGATTCCCAGAATCTGCACACTTTTGACCTGCCAACAGTATGTTACTTCCTAGACATGCAGGCACCTACTCGGTCGCCTCGGGCCACATCTGCTCATTCAGGTGTGATGGGGGCTAGTCTTCTGGGTGCCTGCAGGAAACACTGATTCTTTATCCATGGCTTTCTGAGCGGGGACTGTTAAAGGTGGGGACAGGGGCTGTGCAGGGAGGTTGGCTCTTCCCAAAGAAATGATCTTTAAAATTTCTCTCTTGACTCTTTGTCCTCCTCAGTGGGAGTCTGAGTCATCAAGCTGGTTCTCAGCCCCCCTCTTTAACATACCTGCACAGTTGTCCATCCCCCAACTCAGGATACATAATATCTTGATGTCCCGGCTGGAACTTTCAACTTAGCAAGTGGTTCCATGTTAGGACCTCACTCCCTCATCCTCAGCTCATGAGACCAGGAATGAACTCCTGACTCAAGGCCACCCAATAAACACCCCGTGATGTGGGTGTTCCATGCAAGTAGGCGTGATCATATTTAAGTGAGCAAATATGCACAAAGCAATACACTGCCTCCGATGTGTGGTAGAATTCAAGCCAAGGGGTCTAAATGCAAATCAGGACTAGTGGCCGTGTTGTAGGAAGCAAGCCAGAGGAGGAAGCAAATTGAGCCAGTAGAGAGGACAATGAAGGTTTGATCAAAGGAGCAGAGGTGAGGGAGGTCATGTGGCATCTAGGAGAGGAAGGATGTCTTCTCAGTCTCTGACTGCCCAGGGGCCATGCAGGGCTCAGCTTCTGGCCCTCTACTCTCCATGAGCTTGCCTCTTGCATGTGCCCATCCACCCTTCTTCCTTGGGCCAGTACAGTGCGCTTCTCTTTCTTGCAACCCACACTGGCTAACTACACCAAGAGGCAAGTGCATTCTGGGTGCCTTGAGTAACAAAACTCTGCATCTGATTCTTTTCTTGCTCCCCCACCCCCACAGATCTATCAAATGCAGCAGATTAGCTGTTTTGCACCATGGCTTGAATGAAAAATACAACTGTCAGTCATACTGTCAAGTCAGCAAAACACAGGCTTGGTTTTTCCTTTGTGGTTCGCATGCCACTCTTGCAGAATTGGGAAATGATATCTGTTCACGGGAAATCCCACATCTTATTGTTACTGACCAAGTTTGGGGGAACTTGATGGTATCAAACAGACAAGTAGCAATTGCCTTTCAAGTGTGAAAGGGTGGTTGTGAACCCTGGTGACACACACTAGACACACCTGGGGTGCTTTTAAAACTATCAGTGCTGGGTCCCACCCGGGCTAATTAAGTCGGAAACTCTGTGGGGGCAGCCCAAGCTTACTTCTTTTTCAAATCTTCCTAAGTGATTTTAATGTGAAGCCAGGGTTGAGCACCACTGATCCAGGGGAAAGGAGGAAGTGGTAGATCAAGGAAGCTAATATTTGCTGATTATCTACAATGTGTTAGACAATTTATCTAGTAGTACCTACTCTCTATCAAGTGCTTACTCTGTATAAGGCACTCTTGTTAAGAGTTTTACATCTATTGACCAGTATTCATTACAGTCCTCTGAGGAATTATCTCCATGTTTCAATGAGGAAACTGAGGCACAGAGAAATCACAGGTCTCATGAGTGATGGTGCCCAGCTTGAAATCAAGGCAGGCAGCTCCAGAACTGATATTCTTTACTATTACATTTTACTCTCACAATAACCCTGGCCATTGGTGAACGGGGCTATGTTATACCGGGAATGGAGGAAGTAAGACAAATCCCATAACAGACATTCCTTAAGAATTCAAAAATCTTTGTGCTACCATATTAACAAAGATGATTTCTCATCCACACTGTATATTCACTGAGGGGCCTTGAGGAGATGGGGGTGGGGGGAGGGGGAGGTGAACGCTCTGCTCCACGAGGTCACTCAGGGTCCGAGCCTGAAAGAGGTTTCACCATCTTGTAAATGGCTCCATCAAAAAAAGTGAGTGGCCTTCTCAATTTCTTGGACCAGGTGAGAGAGAGAGGAAAGTCACACATAGGTTTTGTACTGCTTTAGCCAGAAGTGACATATGTCATTTCCATTCACCCTTCATTGGCTAGGACTGGTCACATGACCCTGCCCAGCTGCGTGGCTTTAGGTAACGCAGGGGAACAAATGGGAAGTTGTCAGCATTCATTTCTTTGCCATCCTCCATAAGGTGTCTGTCATTCCAAGAAGCAGTCTCAGAGAGATTAAGAAATGTGCCTAAAGAGACAGAATTTGGAGCTGGGCCTCATACTCGGTGTTCCCACTTGGGTTTTTGTGCTCTGACTCCATCGGTGACTAACTGTAAGCGCTTGGAGCGAGATTCTCCACACCAATTAGCATTTATTCATCCTCGAGGGCATCTAGCAAATGTGAAACACCACCACCAAACATAAGCTGACACTAGACATTTCTGGGTTGTAAATATGGATAATTGTGCTATTTTTACGGGGCGTGCTCATTAAACCATCAGGTGAAGTGTCTGATGCCATCCTAGGAATATAAAGGACCAAGCTTGGTGCCTGAAAATAAAGAACTGATTCACTACGGCTGCTGATATATCTGTTGCTTCAAAAACGCAGCCGTAGGAACCACAGCTGCTGTGCGTGTAAGAGACATTTACAATGCTGATGGCAGCGTTCTGCAGAGCCTGGAACTCTGCCACCCCAAATTGCTCCAGGTACGGAGCTGACAGGTTGGAGGAAAGTTTGCTCTCCCTCTCGCTGTGATGGGCAGTGGCTGTGGTTGTTGATTAACTCACAGCAAGAGCAGGAGTAAGGCGTTCACTAAACTGAAAACGCCACCATTGTAATGTGAAACTTGGCAAGCAGTGAAATTTCTTACCTCGGCCAAATGCTAGGGGTTTATTGTTTTGATCATTACATCTTAAAATACTGGCCATTTTCCAAATGGCCGGCCGTACGTATTAAGGGGAAAGAAGAGCGTGCCCTGGGGTGGGTGGCCCCGACTTATGTTTGCTTCCACAAGGATTTTCTTTGTCCCTGGTCCCCCACACCTCTGGGAAGTGCTCACTTACGCAGTGTGCCCTTCACCCCCTAATACCGAGCTCAGAGTTGTAACTGCATAATATTGACAAGCCCATCCCAAACCTTCCTCTCTGACCTGGCACCTCCTCCAGTTCCCCAAGGAAACAGCTTTTCCCAGAAAGGCGTCCAAGGCAAGGGGGCCTAAGATGGCATGCTACACCAAAAATAAAAGAATAAATCAAACAATGAAAAAAATAGCCACCATTAATGAGCGCTGCCATATATATGCCAGACCCTCCTGTAAGCACTTCACATACTAATGTATCGAGTCCTCCCAGCAGCTCTCTGAAGTAGACACGACCATTATCCTTATTTTACAGGTTAGAGAGCTTGAAGCAGAGAGAGGGTAAGACACTTGCCCAAGGCGCACAGCCAGAAAGTGGCAGAAGCAAGAAACAAAGGCAGGCAGAAGGGCTTCAGAGGTCAGGCCCTTACCCAATGAAGAGAATAAAAAGAAAAAGGGGTTTGGAAGGTGAGAAAAAGATTGACAAGAGGTAGCCCACTAATCCCTTTGCCATGTTTCTCTCGTTGACTTCTATAAGGTCCTTCTCAGCTAGATCGGACCAAGACTGTGGTTCCACAGGGATCTGGGCCCCAAAACTGAGCTGATCATTGAAACTCAGATATTCACCCTGGCCATCATCACTTAGTGATTAGAGTGTCAGCCCACGCACCAGAGGGTCTCCGGTTCAATTCCCGGTCAAGGGCATGTACCTGGGTTGCAGGTTTGATTCCTGGCCCTGGTCAGGGTCTTGTGGGAGGCAACCAATTCATGTGTTTCTCTCACATCCATGTCTCTCTCTCTCCCTCCCTCCATCCCCCCCTTCTTCCCCCCTCCCTCTTTCTCTAAACATAAAAAATCAATGAAAAAATTATCTTCAGGTAAAGAGTAACAAAAAAAATAAAGCAAAGGCAGATATTCAAGCCCTGCTCCTGCACCACTAAACCAGTCTGAGCCCCCGGAAATAATACTTTACATTAAACTCCCTCAGGTGTTTCTAACGGCCAGGTGTTTTGGGAGGCCCTGACATGGTAGAATTAAACTGTTCCCAAGCACAGGGATAGACCCGAGCAGGCTTGGGTGAAGGAGGCAGGCCCAAGACAAGTTACGCTTTATGTACATGGGAAGTCTATTTTAAAACAAGCAAGAAGGCTAGATTTGAAGGGATAAGAAGTGGTCATTGTTCCGGACTGGAAATGTTCAGGCAGCAAGGGTCTGATCACCAGTCGGCCCCATTCATTCGTATTACCTTCATGTTGGGACTGAAATCCTTCAAAAAGCACTTTTTATTGATTCTTTTTCTTTTCACACAATACATACTATTGTAGAAAATGCATGTTAGTAAAAAGAAGAAAATTAAAAGCACTTGCATTCTTAATTTCCCATAGTTATGCTGCGGACACTTGGGGATACGGATTCACTTCCTGCCAGGTAGAGACACGTCTCCTCTGTTTTTGGGATAAGCTGGTGGCATCACCATTTTGCCATCTGCCCACCTGTGGCCTCGCTGAGTGAGGCACCAGTAGGGACTTCATGACTGCGTCAATGTGAGGTTGCCAAAGCTTGAGACTCGGGGCCCCATCCGAAGACCTGAGCTGGGGTCAGCAGGTGTGCAGGATCCGAGGAAGCCTGTGTGGTGAGCAGGTTCGCTCTAGTGGAGCTGCACCCCTAGTTGCTGTGGCTGCTGCCACGTTAGCCAGCACCACAGCCCCGAGCATCAGCTCAGAATCGGGGTGTCCAACCTGGGAGGAACCTCAGGGACCACCTGGCGGTCCTTTTATAAGAAAGGGAACCGAAGTCTAGGAAGTGAATGTCCAGCCCCGCTATTGTCTTCCCTGGATGTGAGCTCTAATATCCCTGAAGCATAACCATGGGGTCTGGCAAGGGAATCAGGTGATTCCTAAGGGACTTCATTAATGAATGGACTACAAAAACAACAGATGGGCCAAGGTCACTGGAGCTTGACTTTGTAAATCCTTTATGACTACTGGCACACCTATTTCTATAACTTCATTGTGGCTTAGTTGGGGGAAAAAATCTATGCAACGGACCCAACAAGAATTACAGTCCCACACTTTCTTGTGTGTCAATACCCCTTCCTCCCCTGCTTACTTTCTCTCCTGCAATGTGATTGGTTAGGTTTGGTCTATAGCTTATAATTTGGAGTATCTTAATAATGTCAATTTTAATGGATTTATTTAAAAAAAATGTGTGTTGCCCAGCTGGTGTGGCTCAGTGGTTGAGCATTGACCCATGCACCAAGAGGTCACCAGTTTGATTCTCAGTCAGGGCACATGCACAGGTTGTGGGCTGGATCCCCAGTGGGGGGCATGCAGAAGGCAGCCAGTGGATGTTCTCTCTCATCGATGTTTCTATCTCCCTCTTCCTTCCTCTCTCTCTCAAATCAATAAAGAAAAAAAAAATGTGTGCTATACTGCAGGGGTAGGAAAATGTTTTCTTAAGGTCATATAGTAAATATTTTAGATTTTGTGAGCTATGGGGTCTCTGTTGCCACCTCTTATCTCTGCAGTTGTACAAAAGCAGCCACAGGTAATATGTAACTGAATGAGCATGACTGTGTTCCAATAAAACTTTATTGACAAAAATAGGTGGCCAGCCTGCTTAACTCCTACTCTCTTGAATAATCACAGCCTCTCTAAAAAGTCTTGTTTGATGAGATGTCAGAAGAAAAATCATTGCATCTTTAGGGTGAGTCTGAGGTCATATCTATTCATCAAAAAAAAGTGCTTTGTTCTGAAAACCCTACTTTTTCTGCTTTTTAATGACTGCCAGAACAATGTTCTTGCCAAACATATGTGTTAGTGATTCCACGTGACTATCTTCACAGTGTGGAATTATTTGAGCTCGGATTACAGAGTGCAGCGGTCTCTCCAAGACATTAAAGCAGAAGAAGGATGGTAGTATCAACCACCAATGCTAAAATTTTAGTTGTTAGTAAGCCAAAAATGCTCTCAAAGTAGCCAGTTCTTTTTAGGAATGTATTTCCTATATCATTTAGTTGCAAAAACAAACCACTCTAACTTAATGCCTTAAAAGAATAGTTATTTATTTAGTTCATGAGTCTGTGGATCACCTGGATGGTTCTTTTGGCCTAGACCAGTCTCAAAAGAGAGAGACCGGGCTTGTCCCTGGCGTGCAGTCAGCTGGTAGGTGTGTCAGGGGCTGACTGACGTAGCATGGCCCTAGTCACAGGCTGGCGGTTGGACGGCTCTCAGCTCCAGCAATGGTGTGTGGGGAAGGGTTCTGGATCTCATGGCTGTCATTGTCCAGCAAGCTGGCCTAGGATTGTTTACACTGCAGTCCCAGGGGGCCCAGATTGTAGATGGACGCATGAAGGTTCCCCTGAGGCCTAAGCTCAAAACTGGCACTTGGTCACATCACTTCCACTGCATCATGTTGGCCTCAGCAGTCACTGAGACCATATTCAAGAGACAAGAGACGGGGAAATGGATTCCACCTCTTAGTGAGAACAGTGCAAAGTAACGCATCGAAGGGGGCAGATCCAAAGAGGCATGGACAATCGGGCCATCACTGCCATCAAGCTAGCAGAATTTCCAAGAGAATAGGCAGAATAATTGACTGAAGAACAGAGCAGGAAACCCTATTGACATCATTCACACGGTTGAGATGAAAACAACACTAGCAAGAGTGACATCTATTTTCACATTCATTCTTACTGTTGAATGAATCCAAGCCATGGCTTGGATTCCGTTTTCTGCCCACCTCACAGGCCTGCTCAAATCCATCATGTTTCCTAATGTGCACGATTGCACTTTACCCGAAGAAAGCCCTGCGTGTGAGCCTTCAAACGGCCCAAAGATAAATTAGGATGTTATTCTTTGACAAGAATTAAAAAACAATTTTAACATAAGGATTTATTATAGAGTTTCTTGAAATAGTGAGTCCTCTATTGACCATGCAACTTACTTTGTACAAATTTGCCAACTTTTCTGGGCCCTCTTACCACGTGAATGACACACCCCTAGTTCTCTCAGGACTCCTTACTTATTAAGGTGATCCTCTTAGTTTTGTTCTTCACCATGTTTGTAATTATGAAAAGCAATAATAGTACCTATTTTCTTTTCTTTTTAAGGGGCCCATCCACTTGGGCCTGGATAGAAAAGCATCAGGCCAAGCTTCAGCAGACGGGACTTACAGCCTCAGTTCAGTGAGACGGCACAAGTATAGAGACAGAAAGCATGGAGTCAGGATATCCGGGTTTGGAGCTCATCTGCAAGTCTTTTATTTTTTATAGCATATCATTGACCTCTTCTTGGCCTTTAGTTCCTTAGGGTGGGTGGGTACTTCCAGTGTCTATCACTACATGATTTTATTTGTTGATTGTGTGACTTCTCTGGGCCTCAGTTTCCTTATCTGTAAAGTGGGGCCAATGGAACTTACCTTGCCAATTTCACTGGGTGTAAGGATAAATGAAAAAATCAGAAGTGAGTTTACCGTCAAGTGCCTAGCAACTGAACTTTAGAGCACCTCACTTCATGGTTTCCTTCTAAGTCAATGTTCTTTTGTGCCTAATTTCGTATCCGTAATTGTGAATCTAACAGCATTCCTTAAGAAAAAGAAAAGAACAGGGAAAGCCTGTAATATTAAAGAAAATAATAACTAGATAGTACATATAGATTTATAGTTATTTATTCATCTCTAACGAAACGTAAGTAATAAAGGAAAGAACATGGTGGGTTCTGAAGGTTGCCCAAACCTGCACAAGCCTCCGAGATCATATTAAAGAAGTGTTTTATGAGGGCTGTGCAGCTTAGAATTGGGGGTGCACTACCTTCATTTCAAGCTTTCACATCTAATTAAATACAAATACTGCTGGAATCAGCAGCACACAAAGACTCATCTGTCAGTTATACTTGAGAGTATGTAACATAGAGCTTTTTCTGAGAGCAGGTTTTAACAGATAGGGGAAGCATGAAGTATGAGACCCTAAAACGAGTGGGGGAGGTCCCAGAAAGAAAAAGTAGAGCAAAGTCTAAGGTAAGACTCTGGCAATGGCCAATCTGAAAGGAGAGTGTGCCAAGCCATAGTCCCTGACCATGGGACTATGGGCACCATTAGGAACTGGCTTCCAGGTGAGCTCCAGGGATCCTAGGGGAGGGTTGAAGCTTCATACAGCAAAATGTTGACAAAGCATTTATCTCTGGGTGGCATGAATATTTTTATTTTCCTTTTTTGTGCATACTTTTATTATTGCCCAATTATAACATGGACGCAAATACTCTGTATCAGGATTTTTTTTTAACATTTAAAAAAGATTCTACATTTCAAAACAAGGAGTGCAGAGAAAATACCTCCCAGTATTAGACCAAAGCTAGACTGAATTACTTAGGGCTTAGATAATGTTCCAGATGAAGGCTTTTTCTACGGGGTGGTTTTATATTTCCATTCCTATTTGACAGAAGCATTTTCCTCCTGGAAGCTGATTCAAGCTTAATAGGAATTTTTGAAGTTACGTAAAATGGAGTCTAGTTTGCTTTTCTTTTCTTTTTTACAGACTATTTTTAATTTTATTGAGTCTAGTTTTCTTATGCAAGCCATTAAGAGGCCATTAGGATAGAAACATTTACCGGGGCTCATTCAATTTAATTCAGTTCAGTTCAATTCTACAACCTTTATTTATTGAGTGGGAGGTGTCAAGATGAGTCAGGTTTGATCCTTGCCCTCAAGATCTTCAAAGCCGAGTGGATGAGGCAGGTGCAAAGACAAGAGCAATCACACTGTCTGTGATAATCGTTCTAGGCCCACTAACTCTTGCCACCCCTCTCTGTCGGTCTTGACCTCAGAGACACAGGGAAGTTTGGACAGCATTTCCTATGTAAGGCAATTTCTCTCGATAGCTATTCATTAAACATCTCTACCAACATAGGCACAGGTCAAATTACAGCTCTCATTCCATACTTTGGATTTTAAAACCTTGGTCCCGTTCTCTGGCTATCCCCTTGGAGACCTCATCCCTCGCTGTGCTGGAATATCTTGGAACACTTTGCTTCTTCAAACCCACCCGCCTCTCCTGCTTGACTTCCATGTTTTAGTCCCACAAACACGGATCCTCCCTCCTAATACAAAGGGGAGTGAAATTCAAAATGTCTGGTGGGATTTGCACCAGTCTCTCCTAATTGCCCAAAGCATCTGCCGCACGGCCCTCCTTTGCCCATATTTCCAATAAGTCCCACGAAACAGAGGCACAGATTGTGGAGGGAATGGAGGAGAAAGTGAATTCCACTTGGGAAAGGATATCTGAGGAAGCTTCCTGGAGGAGATGCCATTTAGTTGGGAAGGTGGGTACAGCTTCAGAAGGTGGGAGCAGGGCTTTCTGGCGGTGGGATCCCCATAAGGAAAAGGCCGGAGGTGGGCAGTGGAAGGTGGAAGATGATCAAGGTGGAGTCTGCCCTAGGACAGGTGTACTGCTTGTGCGGGGGAGAGAACTGAAAGTGGAGGGATGATCTGCGGGTATTCTGGAAAGGGTCTTGCATGCCAGTCGAGAGAGTTTAAAATGTATTCTTAGTGCAAATGAGATAACCCTAAACCACGGTTGAAGGGGGAGCGTCCATGGAATCATGTGTGCTGAAAGCAAGCATAGAATCCGTTTTCGAAAGCCTCTCCACACAGCCTTTATTCTTAGATCCTCTCCATAAACCAGCTTGCCAAGCATGAGGCCTGGGAGGCAACGCTCCTATAATAGAACTTCATAATCAGCCCCCAGAGGCCTGCAAAAGTCTATGCTCTCGGAGTAGTGAGTTATTTCCTCCTCTTCTGCTCTGCAAAGAAATATTTATTGAGTGTAGGCCAGGTCCACAGGAGAGCACTGGTAAGCCTCCAGGCATCAAAACTTGACGAAAAATCACTCCAGGTCCAATTTAAACACATGAACCCAGGAGCCTCCACCAAGTAAAGGGAACATGTTGTGGAAAGCAGATTTCCTATTATTTTGTTGTGAAAAAGACCAGGTATTCACTCTCGCCAGCTTCTAGCTCAGGATGAAGAAAGTAAGATTCAGCTCGTAAGGAGGCAAACAGGTCTCGGGGAAGAAACACGTGAGAGAAATAATCCCTTCGGAGTCGTTTGGAAAATTGCCTTTGCTGATCCCCAGTGGAAAAAACAAAGTGCATTTGATGAATTCAGCCGAATAAAATCCTGGAAAATTATCTGAGTTTAAAAAAATTTCAAAGCAGAGCTTAAAAGCATTAGCAGGCTTTTGTGAGTCAGGAAATGACACAGATGCGCACACATGTGTCTTAATGGTGCGTCTTTTTGTCAGATGGTGCCTCCGACCTAGAGTAGTACCAGTTATTGTTCATTACCTATAGGGAGGGGGGAGGGGAGGACTAGTCGGAGGTGTGACTTTTAAAACAGATCCAGGAGTAAAAGAAATCATATGGTCTTTTTTATTGGGAGGAAACTGAGTCCCTTGTGTTTCGAAAAAGTTGAAGCATTGTGCGTGGGACTTACTCTTGGATTATTATGGCTATGTCTTATATGTAGAACAAAGACATCTAAAATGCATTTGGGGGCCACATGTCCAGAGGAAAAAGCAGAATTCTTTTTAAAAAATTTATCTTTATTGTTGAAAGTACTACAGATGTCTCCCTTTTTCCCTCCATTAACTTCTTCCTCCCCACCCCCTTCGCCACACTACTGTCTGTGTCCATTGATTATGCACATTGCCTATAAGTTCTTTGATTTATCTCTTCCCACCTTCCCCCTTCCCTCTGAGGTTCCTCAGTCTGTTCCCTGCTTCCATGTAGCAGAATTCTTGCTAGTTACCTTTACTGGCTGTGTATTCTCTGTTCTTAGAACAGGCTGGGAGAGGGAGGAAGAGAGTGTACAATTACCTGCTCATTCCCTCCAGTTCCCTGAACTTCCCTTTGCAACACCTGGCCAGGGTGTGATACAATCTCGTGTTCCCGGCCAGGGTTTCGTGGAATCCAGAGACGTAGAGGCACCGGGCAGCTAGCTCCAAGGACGGGCCTCAGGTGGCCAGGCTGACCGCCCACGGCTCCTGCAGAGCAGGTCTCAGCAGGGGCTGCTGTAGCGGAGAAGCCGTTGAAGGTCTGGGACCCAGGGAGGCACAGAGCACCTGAGAAGGCATCTAAAATGGGTCTGAAACAGGGAGGAGCCAAAGTTGGCTCCACTGGGTTATTATAAAGACCTGTACTTCTGGCCAGATTACATAACAATTCAGGCAGGACAGAAAACTGTTTACAATGTGATTCTTCGTTGATTGGGTTTGGACTTCAGCGTCCCATTTGAGCAATTATTGCAGGGACTGAAGACAGGAAATTCTTTTTAAGGTCATGTTCAATATCCTCTCTTGTTAGAATGGTGTGCTATCAATTTGTGTATATTCGGAGTTTTACACAGGCTTTTTCAGCCCAGGGAGGGGGCCCTAACCAGAATAGGTTTAGATGTTGTTCCAGAATGTGCCTCATCACTGGATTTTATTTGAACCAGGCCCTATGAGAAAAGAGAACATGAGGAGAAGAGAACATGAGCCAGCTTTCTAGGCCCTCACTTTGCAGACGAGGGACCCTTGCTAGCCAGATTGACTCACGAGGGGAGGGCCCCAGGGTTTACTCTCAGAACCCCCAACATCTCCTTGAATGATCCTTCCTGTCCTCAAGTCCTTGCTCAAAGAGACCTACCCTGAGCATTTCATTTTTAAACTGCTGTACCTCTGACCTCCTGTCCCTAACTCTCTATTTCCATACATGCATCTTCTAACATACCACCTAATTTACTTCGCCTTATGACTATTATTTATGGACAGTTTCTTCCCCAAGAGTGTAAACCTCACAAGGCAGGCATTTTTGCCTGTTTGGATCACCGTTTTGTTCACTGATATCTCCCAAGAGCCTACTTGTAACTGACTGATAGAATGACCTTAGCGCAGTCCCGGTGCCCTGGGTCCCCAGGCTACCCTTCATTGCGGTGGGGATGGGTCCCCCTTGAGCGGGCTTCTGGATTGCAGCTGAGCTGGGCTCTGTGTTCTGCAGCTCAGCTCGGACCACTGCTTTCTTCTCGTTTTGTGATTGAACATTGACTGTGTGTTAGAACCTAACACAGGGATCTGGGGCTGCATCTTCCAAAGCTTGGCTCCCAGACTGTGAACAGAGCTTGTTTCTCTGTCTTTTCTGTTTTATCTTTGATCACAGTGCTGGGATTTCATAGGTGCTCAATTAATGTTTATTGAAATGAAACTTAGTTGGCAATGGCTTGGAGTCCCTCCTTTTGCAAACAGAGGAAGAACTCTGTTGCACACAGTTGCTATCACTCAGGATTTGGCTCTATCTAATTGTGTGTCTCCAGACACGGCCGCGTGGAGTGCAAGGCTTGTGGGAGTAGGGGCTGATTCTTGTTCCCTGGTACCAGTCTTCCCCACAGCTTCTCCCTCTGAGGTCCCTAAAATTCCTCCCTAGAGTTACCCAAATCCTTCCAGAGGTCTGCGCTCCTTGCTGTCCTCGCCTGTCATCTCTGAGTCAGCCTGGATTTAATCACACCTCTCCTTGCTGATTGGGCCCCACATCTCCACAATCAGAAATATTGTTTCTATCTCCAAGCTCCTTTCTAGGTTACCCAAGATAAGCAAGGGGAGGAAGTAAAAATAGGGCACAAGGACCTAGAGACACCCAAATGAACTCTAATGGTTCCTCGGGTCTATCTGGGCCAAAAGTCACGTCTTTGAACTGCACCTGAGGTGGGTCTTATTTCTGAGCGTCAACAGCGACGGCCAGAGCGAGGCGAAGAGTCGCAACAGAAGTTCTTTACTGTTGCTCCAGTTCTGGAAGGCTGGCTACCGGCGCCTCCAGCACCTTCCTCTGAGCCTGGGGCTTCTAGAAGGGGGCTGGGAGTTGGTGGTGCAAGAATCCCTCTGAGGATGTCAGGCCAGAGCCTGTGTGTGGGAAGAAGCCCTTTTCACCAAGCTAGATCCATCCTTTGCAGCCCAGACAAGGCCTGAGAGGGGTCCTCTGGTGTGAGGCAGCCCTTTGTCCATTGTTAGAACCAAGAGAGGGAGGCCACAGTCCCTCACGCTGCTACTGCTCTGGGAAAGTGTCTTTACAGTCAGAGCCAGAGCAAATGGGGTTGAGCCAGAGTGGGGGGCAGGAAAGGGACCCCAGGTCCTCTCAATGGGACAACATTCCCCTGGCACCAGGACTCCCTTCCTCAGGACTTTGACTGCCATTTGAAGAGTGGACAGCTCTGGGGGCCCAGATCCTGTATCAGCTCCACACGAGTAATCTATGTCCTTTGAGCAAGGGAGGAGAAGAAAGCTATGGGGTAAGGAAACAGGGAACCTGGTCCAGATGCTGCGTTCTTTGCCTTTTTCTCATGTCTGCTACCTTTCTAGGACATGTCCCATACCGTCTCCTTACAGCTAGCCCCACCGCCACCCGCCCAGTCCCTACACACTTATTCTCTAACCAAACAGGAGAGGAAGTGGTCATAAACTCCAGGTGGGGTCTCAGCAAAAACATGCAAGGCCCTCACCTTCAGGCTCTAAGTGAGCAAAGAATGAGAGAAGTCAGCTCCCCTCAGCTGCTGCTTCTCCTCGCCCCCAGGCGCAGGTGTGGCAACACTGACCCCCTGGCACCACGAGGCTGATTCCTGGGAGAATCTCACCACCACTACTGGGAAGCTCTACATAGTCACCATCGTCCTCAGCTCAGGCCCATCCTCGGGCGGGGAGAGCGCCCAGTGTGATTCTGCCGGCGCCTCAGTTTAGTTTAGCTCATTGGAAAGTCAGTGTCACCTTACTGAGAACACAGGATAAGACGTGAGAAGAAAAGATAAACAAGGACATACATCTGGATGTTTCTCTTGACAATTGGCTTTCCCTTGTATCTGGAACTGGGATAGTCAACCCTATATTATGTTGGATATTGGCGTGTGATTTAGTCTGGTTCATTTGGGTTGAAAATAAATTTTTAAAATTGATTTTAGAGAGGGAGGAGGAAGGGGGTAGGGAAACGTGTGAGACAGACATTGATCAGTTGCCTCTCGCACACACCCTGGCCGGGGATTGAACCCACAACCTAGGTATGTGCCCTGACAAGGAATCAAACCCACAATCTTCTGGTGCATGGGACAGTGCTCCAATGAACTGAGCCACACCAGCCAAGGCTGAAGTTAATTTTAAAATTGTCTTGTATGGTAGTGCTGACAGAGACTCCCACCCAGTGACATAATTGCAAGTTACCAGTGCCTTCTCTGTCTGGGACGTCAATAAAAGTGTTGCTCTCCCTGGCCGGTTTGGCTCAGTGGTTAGAGCGTCAGCCTGCGGTCCAGAGAGACCCGGGTTTTGTTCCCGCTAAGGGCACGTACCTCGGTTGAAGTTTGTCCCCGGCCCTGGTTGGTCGTGCGGGTGGCAGCCACTCGATGTGTCCCTTTCACATCGATGTTTCTCTCTCTCTCTCTTCCTCTCTCTCCCTCCCACTCTATCTGAACAAAAAATGGAAAAATGTCCTTGGGTGAGGATAAATAAAAATAAAATAAAAGTGTTGCTAACCCAGGCTTTGCTGTTTGTTAACATTGTTGCCTATCTAGGTATCATGATCATTTCTATGATCATTGTGGCTTCTGTGAACAGTATAGGAAGCCCGCAATAGGTAGAAACCACAGTTCTATAAATACCTCTCTTTCTTGTTCTACCCTGAACTGATTTCAATTCTTGGCCAAAAGGCACGTCAATGTCATTTGCTATTTGTCTCCTACAGTGAATTGTGTTTCTAAAGAATCGACTTCTCTGTGAGTAGTGTTCGGCGATACCATGTGTTTGGAAATGTATGTTCACCCACTTCAGGTAGTGAATGTTCCTTCATAGCAAATATAAACATAGAAAAGCCGATTGAAAATGCAGAAACCAACTAACAGTTGGTTTTCTGAAGTGACCAGCTTACACCAGGGAGTTCCCTGTATAGCGTGAGAAGGATTCGGGAGAATAAGTCATGTTTCATTTACTTCTCCTTTGATGGATGTTCCATGACACTGTGATCCCTCAGACTGACATCCAGGAGAAGAAACACTGAAGGATAATGAAATGCCAGTTAATTCCATTATATCATTACTGACATCCCGGCTAGGCTCACTCTATCCTTAGGGGAACTCTCTGCAGGGGAGCACATCTCCTGGGACATATAGATTTTTGTGGTCCCAATAAGCCAACAAAGATAATCACAAGTCCCGAGCTTGGCCATAGAGAATGTCAATCTGAGAGCCCACAGAACTGGACGGTTTCTTATTCTTCCTCTCTGTGCTGTGCTCTGTGAGTTCAGGAAAGTTTGCAAAAACTGGGTTAATGTTCTGTTATCAGAGCATTGTCCACATGAAAATTATACTAGTTGGAAGATCTGAGTATAGACTCCGTTCTACCAGATATCAGTTTTGTAGCTCTCTTAGCCTTCAGTCTCTTTACTCATAAAATGGTGATAACCATAGTCACCTCCTGAAAACACTGTGAAAACTTTGAAGTGACATTCAAATGCATGTCATTATTATCACCATTATAATATGTCCCATTACGTCCCCTTTCTTCCCTACTTTAAATAGTGGAGCAGTGTTTTTAACAAGAACTAGTAATTTCTTGAGTTGATGTTACTGGACTAAAGGGACATGTTTCCCAGCCCAGTAAAACATGAACAGGAGTTTGCAGCAAAGAAAGTAGAGGTTCATTAGTTAAGGAAATAGTGTGCCAGGCCAGGAGACACAGACGAGCTAGTGCTTTAAAACCTGGCTCCCCAATGGCCTCACATGGGACAGATTACATATGGAAAAATTACTAATTATGGTGATAAAGGGAGTTGGGGTTGTGGCCCCTAATGATTGGTTAGGGCCAGGGTAGGTGGTAATTGACCACTGTATCAGGTCCTAATGTCAACCATGGAGTCATTTGTCTGGTTTCATGAGGATGTGGTCGGTAGGGTTATTTCGCTTTTGTGGGCCTGGGGTGGAAACACAACTGAGGTCAAGATTTTATCTCTAGTTTGACAGAAACTCCGTTTCTGTGTTCAACAGACCTGAGGCTTTGTTCTTAAGACAATTTGATGCTGACCAGAATCTGATGTCCTCAGGGCGTAATGATTAAGGAAGGGAGTGGACAGAGAGAAATAAGAAAGGGTCACGGTAAAGAAATGGAGTTTCTGTGCGTTTACATTGACTTCATGCTTCCCCTCACGTCGCCTGTTAGTGATGATCTTCTGACAACCCACCTCCGCCCTGTCTTCTGCAGATAGAAGCCAAGGTAGCAATGGATCTTGCTAAGAGGTGAGGAATTTTTGAATTGTAAGAATCTAAGTTTTTTACCTGTCTAATAACCGCCTCAAGGTAAAACCCATCAGAGGTAATTAAAGTAAAATCAGCAACATCTCTCACTGATCTTCCAGGACTATATGGAATTTTGCGTGATTTTAAAAACATTTTACCCAAAGATGGCATTCATTCGTTAAATAATGTAAATTGAAATATGATGTTCCTTTATGATTGCTTACTCTGATGAAATCAAAGCTTCCTCACTTCATTACATTGGATTTGATAAGTGATAAGGAGTTTCACTGGTCTCTGCCCTAAAATGCATAGGTGTTGCTGTAGGAGGTAGCTGGTGTGAGTCACCGACCTTGATTTGCAAGGGTTGTACAACCAGAAGGGAGCACAGGTTGGGTATGGCAGGAAGGTCACCTATATTTTGGTTATTACAGATCTTTAGATAATTGAGATTGTATCAAGGACTTGAAGTTTAAGTCATAGTAAGTCTAGACAGAGACTCATAGACTTAGAGCTAGAAGTCACTTTAGAGACAATTTAAACTGCTGCTATTCAAGAGTGTGGTCCAAGGACCGGCAGCCGCAGCATAACCTGGTTAGAAATGCAGCCGCTCAGGCCCCACCCAGACCTACAGGATCAGAGTCTGCATGTACCAAAACCCTCAGGTGACTGAAGGCACATTACAGTTTTAGATGCACTGGCCCAACCCATTCCTCTTGTTTTAGAGATTAGCAAACAGAATCACAGCAAGTCTAAAGGACCTGTTCAAGAGCTGACGGCAGGTCACTGGCAGAGCAGGAGGCATCCCATCTCACGATCTGGTTCTTAGGGTTGTGAATCTGAGTAGCAATGGGTAGTGGGCCAAAATCAAAGATGGGTTCTCCCAATGAAATGTGCAATAGTAATATCAAGCAATGTTGATTCAAGAAGTCAGTTCTCCCCCTGGCCAGTGCGGTTCAGTTGGTTGGGCATCAACGCATGTACCAAAATGTTGCTGGTTCGATTTCCCTTTCAGGGCACATACCTGAGTTGCAGACTTGATCCTCAGTAGGGGGCATGCAGGAGGCAGCCAATCAGTGTTGTACTTTCACATTGATGTTTCTCTCTCCCCTTCTCTCTCTAAAAGAAAAATAATTTTAAAAAATCTGGAAAAAAAAGTCCTGGCCTGTCTGGCTCAGCAGATAGAGCATCAGCCATCAGATGAAAGGCTGGTGGGTTGATTCCTGGTCAAGGGCGCATACCTGGCTGCAGGTTCGATCCCTTGCCCTGGTCAGGATCATGTGGGAGGCAACCAATCGATGTTTCTCTCTCACATGAATGTTTCTCTCTTTCTCTCTTCCTCCCTCTCTTCCACTCTATCTAAAAATCAATGGAAAGATATCCTTGGGTGAGGATTAACAAAAAAATAATTAAAACAAACAAAGAACTGTTAAAAAAAAAAAAAAAAAAAGAAGTCAGATCTCATGCTTGATTAAACTACAATTTCTACATTATTTATATAAATGGTTTGTTCTCACCAAAGCACCACACCTCCTCTGGTGGCAGGTTGAGTACTCAGATGCTCTGAAAATGAAAACTGGTAGCATGACAGCAAAAAGAAATGTAGTTTTGCATCCACTGCATAAGGGAATAGAGTGCAGTGTTGAGATGGCATCTACCTCAGGGCCTTTGCTCTTGCTGTTCCCTCTGCCTGGGATGCTACACCTCTGAATCTTCACATGGCAGGCTTCACCTTATCATCCAAGCCTCATGCTTGGAGAAGCTTTTCTTGGTCACTTGATCTAGAGTCCACTCTCCTCCTCACCCCATTCCCCTCAGCCATTCTCTATCCCATTGTCATGTTTCATTTTGTTCATGGCAAGTATTAAATGAAATTATTTAGTTTAACTCTTTGTTGCCTGTCTTCCATCCCAAAGCATGTCCATTTGATAAGAACAAGGACCTGGCATGGCTTATCCACAGCTGCATCCCTGGTGGCCAACAACAGTGCTTCACACATAGTAGATGCTCAATACTTGTTTACTAAATGAATGAATGAGTAATTTAGAATGAAGTTTACCATGTTCATGGCAAGAATAATCATCAACAAGAGCTAACATTTAGTGACTTTAGCCATGCGCTGGGCACTGTGTTATGGGCTTTACATACATCATCTCATTTAATTTGATTTAGTATTATTAAAGTTTCAAAAAGTAGGCTCTAGTGTTGACTGCTTGGAAGTTGTAGCATTAAATGCTTCTTCCTGAAGTTGGGGAAACTGACTGGAACCTGGATGTGACTCCAGGACATTTCCCTAAATTTAAGAAAGGTCTGAGTGGCCTTCTGCACAGTGGTCCATACTGCCTGAGGTCTCAAGGATCCAGGCTGAACGGGTTGGGCCAGGAGATCCCTACACCGCACACTATGCTTTGGTCCCCTTCCAGTAGTCCTCTGAGCACATGAATTGGTACATCCGGACTTAGAGGGATGGCTTGGAATGAAATGTCCTGATTACACTTTTCAAAGTGATGATAGAAAAATTAACTCTGGGCCATTACCCCTTGCATGACCTACAAAACCATTTGTAACAGAAAAGAACTTGTGTAGAGAGGAACATGATGCCAACCACAGGACAATCCTTTCTCTTCTCACTTTCCACCAAAGAAGCAAAGCAAATAGGCCAATTTTGGCCTCAATCATCAAGTACGTTTCAGGGTGCCCCCAGAGGGGGGAAGGGCAATAGACTTGCCCTCACGATGGTGACTCGGAACTTCTATTTAGTTTTTTTTCCAATTTAAAATCTCCCAACGTGCTCAGTCCCCACCCACCTCCGTCGTGGTTCCCACAGCCCCACACGTCCAGACCAAGCCGCCCAGCAGCTGAGGTCGCACTGGGCCCACCTAGTGATGGGGAGTCAGTGAGCAAGGCGCCTCTGCCGCGAGAGGGGGGGGGGGCAGTTTTAGTAAAACCGTTTCAGTCCAGAGAAGAGCTTTCTAAAGAACTGTTTAACATTTAAAGTTCTATTATTATTTTTGGCAGCATCCTGAGTCCATGTCTCTTTTTTGGCTACTTTTCTGGTACTTTATGTATCTGGAAGCATTGCAAGCAATTTCAGTGACACTGGGAAAGATTTTCCAGTGTAATTATAGGAGGGATTTAAATGCTATCTAAATGTTATTTTGTATACTCACCAAATAAGAGGGACAACTTAAAATGACTATATAAAATGACCTATAATATAATTTACATTTATATAGCATAGACATAGAAAATGCCTTATGGTCATTGTAGAATTAGTTGTATGAATTTTAAAGATCTATTAACAATTACTCATAAATTCCAAATTGGTTACCCAATGCAGAAAACAGATAGGCATTTAAGACTGTGGGCAGTCCCTTCCTTCACGTGGTCAGTGGAGTGGGGCCTGGCATATTTATTTTGATAAACTTTTTATTAGGGGGAATTTCAAATATACGCAAAAAGAAGAGAGACTATTCCCATTAACCAACTTCAACAATTAGCCATCTGTTGACCCTGTACATTGACGGTGAGAAGAGGGGATTATGCTGTGGTCCTGGGACAGCTAGAAAGGCAAAGGTGTCTATCAAGGCACAGGTGGTTCTATTGGTCTCTTGGGACATGTTAGTGAATAAACAGGTAGGAATCTCTGCTCTCTAGAAGCTCACATTCTAGCAACTTCGAAAGTAATTTGCTAGGCAGATATTAATGGCCTTACATATGTTGATTTCTAAGGAATGTTGAGTGCATTACAATATTCTGATGGAGAGCTGGTTTCTAACCACAACACTTTCATTACCACATCTGCTGGCAAATGATCTGAGTAAGGACTATGAAAAGGAAATATTCTAATAAGCTCCATATAGCCTCTGAATTTTCCTGACAGCTGGGTACCTGGTAGAAGTGACTGGGTAGTAGCCCTTAACAGTTAACATAAACTCAGAGTTAAGAAGTATTTCCTTCACAGCAGTCAATGTTAAAGAAACCTTTCCTTCCCCCTCTCACTCCTAGCATTTTACTAACCATTCATTGCTTGAGAATTGTTTTCCTGCACAGAGGTTAGAAATGATAGAAAACAAAGGTTCTGGGTGGAAACAAGGCCAAAGGAGGGGGAGGAGGAGGACAGAACATCCCAGTGGCTTCGATCCTAAGTGTTGTCAACAGGCACCAAGAAATGTTTTATCAGCTCTCATGTTGTCTCCCAATCTAGGCCCATCCTTCTGAAACATAATACAGCCTTGAAATTTTAAGAGACCCTTTGACACTCAAAATCTGAAGGTTTTAGGTAATGAGGAAGGAGTGTGATTTATTATTTCCTTTAGAAAGTGTGTTCAAGTGTAGATATAAATGAATTCAGTAGGTACTTTTTAATAAAGCAAATGTGAAAAATGTTGAGCTTCTACATATATTTGTAGTTTTAACTTTATGAACATTCTGACTCATAAATATGGACTTTCTTTTGTTCATGAAAACTGTTAACTTGAGGCAATTATAGATTCTCTGTATCCTTTAACTTTTGAAAATTCAGCATATTTCTTGTATAGTTGTTGTTGTTTTTTCACATAAGAAAATGCTGTTTGGTACTTCCCTTGTGTCCATCATCTAAGCTCCGGGAATTTTTCAGTTCATTGGGCTCAGCTGACATGAGAAGTCATTTTCTTGTTTGTTTGTTTTAAAATGACAGTTGACATTTTGTGACTTTAGAATGTGGGAGGGAAGATGACAAAGAGTAGAACATACATCATTAGGCACTATGGGAGAAGCTGGTTCAGCTCTGGAATATGAGTGCGGGGTGCAGGCAGCAAAGAGGAGGATTTCTTAGCAGAGCACCTGCTGAGCAGAAAGGCCCACAGCTGACCACTGAAGTACTTAAAAAGTGCTTGGATTCTGCCCTGGCCGGTTTGGCTCAGCGGTTAGAGCGTCGGCCTTCGGTCCGGAGAGACCTGGGTTCCGTTCCCGCTAAGGGCATGTACCTCGGTTGCAGTTTGTCCCCGGCCTTGGTTGATCGTGCGGGTGGCAGCCACTCGATGTGTCCCTTTCACATCGATGTTTCCCTCTCTCTCTCTTCCTCTCTCTCCCTCCCACTCTGTCTGTACAAAAGATGGAAAAATGTCCTCAGATGAGGATTAAAAAAAAAAAAAGTGCTTGGATTCTGCAGTGACATTGAAGCCATCTCTGGTTCCAAGTTTAAAAAAAAAAGATACCAAATTAGAATTAATAAAATAGTCTTCGCCTGTGTAAAGATCTTTATTATTATAACTATTTATCTTTAAAAATATTTTTAAATGAATTTTATGTTTCATGCTTTTCTCATTGGTGCATTCTGGACTTTTCCTTTCATGGAATTTCTTGCTTTAATCCTGATTGATGCTTCAACTTATGTACAATCTTTTTAGCTATACACTAGGAGCATGGCTCTTCTCAGATTAAATTTCAGAGAGGTTTTCTTCATCTTTGTTAATTGCAAATTAGAAAGATGCTTGTCTGTCTGTGATGCCGAATGTGTGTGGATAGAAGTCAGATTCATAACAAGATAGGAAGGCAGAGAGTTGGCCTGAGTTATCTTATTCTGACAAGCTTGAGTGTGTGTGTGCACATACTTTTTGGTGGGGGAACATTGTTCAGATAAAAAATCAGACATAAGTTGAACTATAGTTTAGGAAATTGAGATGAAGAACATATTGATTGGGTCCAAAAGCAATGACTTGTGGACCATCAAGAGACCTTCTTTAATTAGCAGAATTGCCATTGGCATTGGTCTGGACCCCACAGGGGCAACTTAGAAGACAGCTGTGTCCACACTGAAGCCAGGTCCTGCAGTCCCTTGCCACCACCGTCTGCAGAGCCACAACCCTCTGGGCCAATAAAAAGGATCATTCCATGATACCCTACAACAAATGAGCCCCCTTTTAAATTCCCCACTGCCCCTTCTCAACATACTGCCCTAAATGTAAATTAGGATTAACCTAGAATTTAGAGGGTGGGGAGCAAATAGTAGTAATTTTAATGGTACATTATTTATGCCACCAAATCTTTCTGAATCTCTGTCAGGAGCCTGATAACATCGATATCATTATAATTCAAACCTTATTGTAAATGTGCACACGCATTCTTAGTTTAGTCTACCCTTTATCGCCTACTCTCACACTAAAAAGTTTTCAACTGTCAAAAGAGTTGTTTTTCCTAACAATATAAAAAGCAACATGAAAAGTATGAATTCTCATGATAGGTGAGATTCAAAGCTTTGGCCAGGACACTGTTTACAGTATTTTATGGGAATAATGATTGGTCAAAGTTGACTACTCTTCTCTTGAATCGAACACAAAATCATGGACTGAACACCATTTACCTGGCAAATGATGGAGATTCCCTGCTCAATCACCCTCCAGCTCCCGAGAGGTTTGAGATCCTAAGGATTGGGAAAACTCACAAACCAGACATGCCTCCTGACAGAGCGCGTGATGTGGGAATGGAAGAGGGAACTGAGGTTCTGTTGGGTTTTCTAATGATCAGGGTGTAGTAAAGCTGATCCAGAAGCTGTTGGGGGACTAACACCATTCTGGCTCTTTCTTGCCTCTTTAGGGAGAGGCCTACCCAAATTTCTATCTTCTGAGAAACCCCAAACCTTGGCTGCCTTCACTCGGAGCCCGTGCTTAGGAATGGTGGGCTGCAGATGAGCTTGTATGGATGTATTAGGTTAGTAGAGAACAAGCTGAAACTTATCAGAAACACTGCCTCATAACTACGTTTGACACCTGGTTTTACAAAGAATTCAGGGACCTTGTTGATTGATATAAACCCTATTGTGTTTTATGTGTGGCGAGCTCTTTTTAAAGAATTGTATCTTCTCTGGAGAGCTACTATGTCACAAGGGTTATAAGGAACTCATACACCAGAGGTTCTCCTCCTTTTGAGAAGAGAACCTACTGTCCTTTTCCTTAAAAAGCTTTGAGGTATAATTAGAAACAATGAAACAAACATACACAAGAATCATAGATGAATCTTAAAAACATGGTGTTGAATGAAAATGATTTCCAGTGAAAAAGAATAAAGTGAGATTTAGCACAGTATCATTTATGTACATTAAAAACACAAACACACAGCCCCCAACACTACATTTTTTGTAAGGGTCCGTGCATGGCCAACACTTCAGAGTGACATGGGATAAATAACCCCTGCAAGGTACTTGCTTGCACCAAGGATTTTGTGCTATGGACTGAAGAGTATACTTCATTCGCTTCTGCGGACCTGGTGGTTGAGGGAAAAAGAACAAAACTTTGTGATTCCTGTTGCAGGAGTGAGGAAGATACAAGAAGAGAGGTCCTGGGCACAGGGAGGGGAGAGGGAAGAGACTTAGGTCATGCTTCCTCCTCTACCCTGCTTTCTGCCAGGCATTCCAGCGAAGTCTGGAAAAGGGGCCACAGGGCTGGGGTTAGCAACCTTTCTCTACGGAGGACCACATAGAAAGTATTCTGGGCTTTGCTGCCCACATGATCTTCGTCACAACTACTCAGCTTCGTTGCTGTAGCTTGAAAGCAGTCGTAGATAATTCATAATGAATGTGCATGGCTGTGTTCTAGTAAAGCTTGATTTAAAAAGTGAGGGGCAGACTGTCTGTGGCCCATGGACTGTGGTTTGCTGAGCCCTGGCATAGGTGGCTGGACCTCATCAATTGGCGTGGCCTCCCCATTTGCAGAGGGCCCAGAGCAGAGCCTCTAAGACGATTCTGTCATTCAAAAGCAGAACCTATGAGGACAAATGCAAAGGCACCAGGCTTATTTAAATTCCGCATGAAGAGCCTGCGGCCCACAGGGGCTTTCCTGATTGCAGAATCTCAGACACTCTGAGCATTGGCTGCTGGGATAAATAACCTGTGGGCAGGGCTCACATCATTTTCCATTTGCTCTAGTCAAGAGCACGTTTCATAAGCAAATGCAAATACTCAAGATCTTTTTGGAGTTTGTAGCAAGTGACATGAATTTACATTTTCCATCTCCCAGTAGAACTGTGTCAAGGGTTCTGTCTCTGTCTTTGTCAGACATCCTGACTTAAGTCTTAGGGACATCCCCCCCAAGAACCCCCACACTGAACAGAAGGCTGTCTAGGCAGTAGCTAACCCCATGCCTGCAGCTGGTGTTAAGGAAACCTAAGATAAAAGTATAAAGCTATCAAATGATCGTTTCTAGATGAATAGGCCAATAAAGCTCTGTGCATCCAAGCACGATGATGATCAGTGCTGTGGCGCTCAGCTACCAGCAGGAAAAGGCAAACAAAATCAGGGGCTCTGTGCTGCCTTTCACCTTGCACTGGTCCATTTGCTTCTAGTTGCTAATTATTGCCCCTCAAGGCGCCTGCCCTGTCTTGTCCGTCAAGAATCTCAGGCGCTCTCTCTCATTACTGCATCCCCCGGTTATTTCACAGCAGAGGGAGGACTTCCCGGGGCAATGAAGGGCAGCCTGTACCCTGACACGGTGGCTAACATCTTAATTCAGTCCTGTAACCCCGCGCTTATCCACAATGATTCATTCGTTCCCAGTTAGATCTCCCCAGGTGTCCCTCCCCTGCATTTTACTATTCTGTACTTTCTTGCTACATGCTTGACTCCCCGGAGGGGAGGCTGCAAGGCAGAAAAGGACCCTTTTAAAGCCATAAATTAGTTTGAGTCATAAAATTCACCCACAGAATTGCCCAGAAGTCCACGGGTCAAGAGAGAGGTGAGGAGAGTCATTAACTAAGATGCTTGTCTGGGGGGCCCACCAGGATTTCACTCGGGGGCCTGTACAATGGGGAGGGGCTTCTCCCAGCAGACGCAGGGGGAAAGACGGATCGTTCAAGTCTCCATGGGCCTGTTAGCCCTGTGTCTGGTTATAAATCCAGAATACTGAACTATTGAAACCTGCTCATGGAGGAAGGACGCCTCGTTCAGTTCTCTCTAAAGTCGTGGGGAGTCGCCCTCAGCACGATTACCTGCCCTGATGTGAAAGTTCACTCTTAGATGAGATGTGGAAAGGCTAACCTGACTGTGTACTTCCCTGTAAATAAATGTGACCTCAACAACCGAAAATGATGCAAAAGTGTTCTTTACGGCTCCCCTGCAGGAAGCCTTGGGTGCTCAGTAAGGACTACTTTGACATTTTCCGTGTTTTGTTGGGAGGAAAGGAGCAACTAGCTTATAACTGCTGAGCGTTCTCTGTCTTCTCTCTACTCTGAAGCTCTGCTCCCTGTTTCTTCTGGTTCTGGGCTTTCAGGACAACCACCACGTAGCCTCTTCTCCTGCACAAATCTGACCTCCCCGGAGGAGGAAAAGCAAGCGTGCCCTCTCCCTTCTAGGCGTGACGGTAACAGAGGACTTGAGAGAGGAACAGAGACACGGAATTCCTTCTACGTCCGTGAACTCTCCGGGCATTTTGTTTAAAGGGGTGATGGACTGTCCTTTAACTAATAGGAATATAAATAGCTCACACTGTTGGATGCTCGCTATATGTCAGACATTGTTCGAAGCAGTTGTATGTATTCCATCCTTGCAACAATCCCATGTCAGAGGTCGAAACTGAGTAGCTTTTTTAGATGGGAAAACCGAAGTTAGGTAAGTTAAGTGACCTGCTCAGGACACACAGCTACCAGCAGGGGTCTGGCCCCAGCTTTCAGCCTCTGTGCTATAGGACAAGAAATATGGGAGGCGCCCTCCTGAGTCCCGCCGCTCTGCGGTTATGGAACTTCTCAAGGGAGACCAATCCCTGTCACCCCAGAAGGACTTACTCAGTGCAAACCCACAATGCCTCGTGGATTAATCTGGCAGCCCACATCTCTCTTCCTTTATGCAATCAGTCCCTGTTTGTACGGGGAATAGGAACTCAGGTTATTATTAGCTGAGACTAATTATGAACATATATATAATTCATGTATGTAAATGTCAGAAGTGCTAACACCTTTTTCCTGTCCTTAAGTTTCGTCTAAAGTGTTATCATGGAGGGGCATTTTGAGATTACAGCTTAATCTTTTAAATAGAATAGAGTTTTGTTTGTTCAGATTTAATGTAATTGTTATATAAATCCTTAGAGCAATAGAGGTTGGATGTGGTTTCTTGTTTGTTTGTTTTAAAGAGAAATGCTTGCACCTGGTCTACGGAAGCCATGCCACTGACCCCATTGTCAGTGACTTTTCTGCTCTTTTCTTCATGCCTTTACTGAACAATGACACACGTATGAAGTGGCAGGCAGGCAGGATTACAGAACTGCTTTGGAACAATGCAAAACAAACCATCCTACCTATGCCCCAAACAGACCTTGTTCTCTAATGGAGGTGATCATCCAAAGACAAAACCCTGGAGCAGCAGGAATAATAGTAAGAGCTGACCTCTATTTAGAGCTTTCTATGGGTCAGGGGCTGTGCTAAGCAAATCACACATATTAAGTGTTTGCTGTACATTTGAGTGCACTATTATCCCAACATAACAGATGAAGAACCAGAGGTATAGAGAGGAAAAATGCATAGCTAGTAAAATAGTACAGCCAAGATGGAAACACAGATCTCACCGACATTTTCTTCTTTTAATCTTCACATAAGGATATTTTTCCATTGATTTTTAGGTAGAGCCGGTAAGGGGTGGGGGAGGGGGCATTGATGTGAGAGAGACATCAATTGATTGGTTGCCTCCCTCACAATTAAACCTGCAACCCAGGTACGTTCCCTTGGCTGGGAATAGAACCTGAGATCCTTTGGTGCTGGTGCTGGGGCTGACGCTCTATCCGCTGAGCCATACCAGCCAGGGCTCATTGACTGTTTTCATCCTCTGAATCACCATATACTCAGCCAAGAGACACAATCTCTGCTGCTTCCCAGGGCCTGTGATTCTTGGTGATAGCAGCCCTAGCAAAGTAGTACACGTTTCTTCCTTTGGACTTTTGCCTTTTTCCTGCCATACAGCTTCAGAAAACAGGAAGTAGGCATCTATCTGCTTGAAGTCCATGCAAGAAAAATGTACTTTGGGAGAAAGGGCATGTTTGCCTACAAATTCTGTCTTCTGGCCTAATACCTAGAGATTCGCTGAGGAAGACCTGTATGACAGCTGCACACACCAGCCAGATTTAAAACGGCCAGCATCACACACTGTGTGGAGAATCCAGCCTGGTATCTGAAACCTGCTCCATCAGTGCTCAGGGCAGACAGAAGTGCCAGAGGACTGATGCCCAGTGCAGGGGCAGCTGGAGGATAAGCCCCCAGCTTATCTCACCCTCAAATGGAATAACTCCGCTGTCTTCTGGCTTCCAGAGTTCTGCAGCAGGATTAAGCTTCCTTAACCTTTCTCGATAACGCACCATGTATTGGCTTCCTTCCTATCCCGTTTGACGTTCTCCACTCTTCTATTGCTTGTTCGAGAAGTGTTATTTCAGAGTGTGATTCTGGGGAATCCAGAGCTACAATAGCCTCCTTTCTGGTTCCTTGAACGTACATATGAAACATCCGCATTGAAAGATGCTACTGTGGTTTCTAATTTAACAAGCACGCACTAGCCTCGAGTTCTTTCCAGGGTGCGCAGTCCGTCCTCTGGTGAACTCGTGGGACCTCTTCTCGCAGGGAGGGTGCTCTGTAGTCCTGCCTTATGTAAATGCGTTCACCTCAGATCAACCACTCTGCATTTTTTTTTCTTCCGTAAACACAAAACCAAGCCCAATCCTTTCAATGCATATAGGCTTTTATTAGCTTGTGTTCTTGCATCATATCTGTGTGTTGGGTGGATGTGTTTGCATCAGCGTTGTATTGTTTTAATAGGTTGGCTTGTGGCTGAGCCAAATGTTTCTTTATGGGGCTGCTATAATAATGCTGTAAAGTTTAGTTTGTCCTTTGGGGTGGGGGTGGGGGATAAGGGGTGATTCTGAATGCGAGTCCAAGAGACTGACAGGACCGAACTTCTTAGGAACAACACAAGCTGCCCCGAGTGTGCAGTGAAGCATCACCAAGGACCCCTGACCCTAGCCTGCTCCCCTTTACTTGCAGGTGGATGGAGTGTGTGTCAGAAGCTTAGGTCTTCTCAGTGACTACTCAGAACAATGCTAAGGATGCTCCTCATTGAGTAAGTAGCTTTCAGCATCCTGGGCTCCTGGAACCTCTGCAAACTGTTTACCGCCAAGCCCCACAGTTCTGGAGTGAGGAGGGCTCGGGCCAGGGCTCTAGATGAGTACATTAGCAAAGCCGCACCGGACTAGGCATTCAGCCTCGACAGGTGTTTGCCTGCGGGACCACTTACCTTTGCCTCTTTCGGAAAAGTGTTGTCACGGAAGCTGTTTCTTTGTTGTGTCTTTCATGAACCTTTTATGTGAGTGCACACATCTGAAGAAGTATTGTTGGCGTAAGGGATTTGTATGGAAAGTTCAAGGGTCCCCCTGAGTGTTCCACCAGCGGTCAGCGCAGCGGGTCTCCTGCACGGGGCGGAGGGCCGGAACCACAGCTTTCCGTGGCTGTGGCAGACTCACTCCATGCATTTGAGCCACCGAGTTTACCTTCTCACTTACTGGGGAAAAAGAAATAATAACAGTGCATTCTATTATTTCCTATCTAATTATGAAGAAAAGCCTCCTCTGTGAAGTGATTCAAGTATTATATGGAGGGAAGATTTCAAACAGGCTCTGGATAAATCTACGAACTCATGTAAATCCACCCATTACATTTAAATGGACTTTCTTTGAAGTAGGTCATTCCGAAAAAGGATGTGGGACTTAATCCTGTCTTTCGTTTAAATGTGTTTTGCAAGATAATTTCTCCTAACAACCGTTGGGGTATTAGTTTGGCCCTGATGCCAATGGGGTTAGCAGTGACCCGCAAGCACAAAATTCCTTTGTTGGTTTCCCAGAATTTATTTCCTAAAAATTAAAAAATATATATTTTTTTGTTTTTTGTTATGTTTTAATAATGGCAAGTGAGTTTCTGAGACTGAAGATTTGATATTCTCTCACTGTTCTCGCAAGGGCCCTGTGTATCAAAGCCGCGTGGGGCAGCTCATTGGAAGAAGGTATCATCTCCGCCCGAATCCGCTCTTTCATCTCCCATCTCCCGTCTTGTTGGGTGCCGCTTGCACATGTTCAACTCTTCCTTTCCTCTCCATTCCTGCTCAGACTCTTTGGTAGTCTAAGTTGTCATCACCTCCCCGGGTCACTGTGACACCACCAAGCTGGCCTCCTTGATCTTAATTCTGGATGTCCTAGGCAACTCTGCCTTCTGTTTCTTGGCGGGCCATCCCAACACATACTCCCACCATGTCCCGCCCCAGCTCAGAAACACACCCTGCTCCCTCTGGCTTACCGTGCACCTCCCAAGGCCCTCTGCCTGGCAGAGCCCCCCAAAAGCCAGCCTGTCCCCCACATCCCAGTATGCTCTCACCACTCAACATGTTTTGCCTTTTCCACTTACCATGAATAAGTCGTGATCATTTCCAGGGGCCATGGGCACGCTTGTACAGGCTGTATACCTCAAATACCAAAGGGCATTGTTCAAATAAACTATTACCTAAAGGACAGCCCCCGGCTTTGAGTATCGTAGGGAACTGGTGGTTTCTACTTCCCTGATTTTCTCCCTTCGCATGGCCTGTCTGTCTAAATCCTGCTCATCCTTCCAAATGGACCTTTGCTGTGATGTCTCCCCCAACTATGCCAACTCTCACTTGTCTCCTCCTTTGAAGGGGGTTCTGGAAGTCTTGTACCCCCTTCCCCCAACAGTTCCTTGTAAGAACTCCCCTGCTACAGAGAACATGAGCCCTCTCTCCTTCATCTTTCCAGCTCTGCAGCAGAATTCTGAGGGCTTAGTGACTGTTAAACAGCTTTCTCTTTTTCCAAATGTGACTGTTTTAACTCTCCCGGTAGTTCCTGATCCTCTCAAGGAGATGGCCACCACCATCCACGTATGTAGCTCACATGGTGCTGAGCACAGGATTGGTGTCCTATAAATATTGATTGTTTGATGACCTATGAGTGAACTAGAGAGGAAAAAAAACATCAAGTGTTGATATGTTTCTTTAGGTGAAATCAGCATCATCTATACTTTGATTCCAGAAATATCTAATGTGAACCGAAGGTGTAATCGTAAGCAATAAGATCCTTTCCAGAAAGTTGTCAAAATGGTCCAGAGAAAGGACAGAATGAATCATTTTTAAGTGACAATTATAAAGGAAATCTCAAGCGAGGCAGTTTCAATTATTTAGAACACTGAGTAGCTACTGAAGATTATTAATGTGCAAATTGAAAGGCAGAAAAGCTGGAAAAGCAACATCTGTGTCCTCTGGTTAGAGATTGAAATTTTATGAGGATTACCTGTTGTCATGGAGGAAAAGGATTCTAAATACATACCCAGCAGTATTCTGAGGAGTCCTAAGTTCTCTAGTCAATGCTCCGGAAAACAGCCACAGAATTCTGCCATCCCATCTGTCCTTTTCTTCTCACGGAGGATCTGTGTGCCTTAGAAAGACAAATGCAAAACGGAGACAGAAAGAGTCCTGCGGATGCCTTCTTCTGGCATTTCCCCCCTAGCATTTCACCTCCCGTATCTGATCCTGTGATCACTGTAGTGTCTTCAGAGTGTTTTTAGGATTTGAGCATAAACAGAGGAGTTCGATTTACATATTTTGCCCTCCCCAGATTCCCTCCAATTCCTCCCAAATCTCCCTGCCAACAGATATCAGTCTGCCTCACGTACACCAGCGTGGAGTGTTAACTTGGTTCATTTTCAGATGTGTACCTTGTGGTGGGAGTGGGGGATGGGAGAAGATCCTTTTGTACTAGTTAGAGTAGAGGTCTACTAAGAAAAGGCGCAGTCCATGATTGAAATGGAGTTCATGATTTCGTGAGTAACAGCTCAGTGCAAGCGGGGCCGCTCGTCCATCTGCAGGTTTGTTCCGTCGAGGCAGCTCACAGTTAGGGCTAGGCTCTCCCCCAAGTGCTGTAGGTCTTAGAAGTTTTTGTCATTAGCTTCCTGCTTGGAAACTCTGATACAGCCTCTGTCCCTTTTATTTGAAAAGTACACAGATACTTTTCATATAATTTCAGGATGCTCTCGGCTTTTCTGAAGCCTCTGGACCCCAGATTGAAAAGAATAATAAAGATAATCTCTAACACACCTGTATTCCCAACTGTGCCAACACTATTCTAGGAACTTGAACACATAGTATCTCCCTTATTCCCCACAACAATCTAATGAAGCAGTTCCGAGGATTATCCTCATTTTACAGGGAAGGGAACTAAGGCCAAAGGTGTAGCCTGTTTAACTTCCCAGGACTGGTAAAAGGCAGCGGGAGGATTTGAACCCAGCCCGTCTGGTCCCAGGGACCACCCTACCATCCTGGTGCTCTTTTAGGATTCCTGGATTAGAAACCATAAGGTATGATGATAAGAAGTGAGCTATTAAAACAAAATACACAATGCTTCCAGGTGTCTCTTATGATTTCATGGGTTCTTGACCTCATTTTATCTCTTCTAATGTCTGCACCATAAGTGGAGATCTAGAAATCATCTTGTCCATATATCTTGAGGAAACTATTAAACTTTACAAACTATTGAAACTTTACAAACATTAAGGCCTATTGGTCCGTCGAGTCTCCTTTGTAAATAAACATGAAATTCTAGCGTTAACATTGAGAACAGTATCTAAGAGAATGTTTCAAACCTACATATTCAAAAAACGAAACAGTATCCGTTTTGATCTTGAATTATATGTGATGCCCACCATGCAGAGAACAACACTGGAAATAATGGGGAACGTACGCTCTGTTCAGAGGTGATATCAGTCCTCAGTAAGTTCACAGGCAAAGAGGAGTCAAGGGTAAAAAACTGTGCAGATACTCCATCAGAGTATGACCCCAACTGGCTCGTCCTGAATCCGCTGGAGAACTGAGTCAGCCCTGACAATGCAGGTTTTGACATTGCACCAGGAATAAGCAGCAACTTTATGACTACCACCTTTTGCTACTTCTAAATCAATAGACACAAAAGAGATAAAAGATTTAGTTAGCAGCTCTGTCAATAGCAACTATGAATTATTACTCCCTACGGGCCTCTTCCTCGAGTCTTCTTCTCCTTCCCAAGGGACTGGGTCAGGGAGAGAATCACATGAGGGTCACCTTTTAATTTTCTAAGCAAGTTCTTATTTGCTATTCTGATCAATGTGACCTCTTTTAAGTAGGTTTCTTTAGAAGTAAAGATTGATATGTCTTAGTGTTTCTCTTTATGAGGGTTTGATATAAAACTTTAGAATAGGAAAACAAATTTTGGGGATGACCCAGAACATATTTATAAAATTTGTGTGCTTGTACAAATATGTGCAGATTTCACATTAATAGCCAAAGAATGTGTGTGTGTGTGTGTGTGTGTGTGTGTGTAGGTAATTTTGATTAAATATTTATGTGGAATTTTTTAGGTTAGACCAATTTTCAACATAGAATAGATGAGATCTATTAATGACACTGACAACATATTTTTACAGTTTGCAAGATGTTTTTATAAGTATTATTTACTTCAGCCATTATAACCACCCAGCACAGTGGGTTTTATTGTGCCTGTTTTATAGATGGGGAAGCAGGCTCAAAGAGGTGAAGTGGTTGACAAAGGCCACAGAGCTAATAAATCAACAAATGTGGACCTGACCTGGGTGTTTTGACTCCAGGTTCAATGTTTGTTCTAACTACACTAAAGCTTGATTCAGTTTATAAAGGATGACGAGTTATATTTTGATGGTTGGCAGTAAAAAAGGCACTTCAGGAATAACCTGTATAACCTTTTTATAAGATTCGGTGTTTGCCTGGAGAGAGGAGGCGATGGGGACATTGGTGGAAACCATATCTGGTCCATCACTGGTTCCCAGGTCAGGCAGCTTCCCTGAGGCTCACTGGGGATCGACTAACAGCAGCCCCAGCCGCATGAACAAGCTAAGAGGCACCTCATTGGGTTAGCTTTTTCACATAATTCTTGTCTAATCTCAAGAAGCTGGAAGTATTAATTATTTGTGCAGAGCAGAACATAGGGGCTCAGAGAGGCCAAGTAATCAATCTAAGGATATACAACTAGAAGGTGGACAAATCTGGATTTGAACCCAGGCCCATCAGATTCCAAAGCATGAGAATTTCCTCTTCACTCCTCAGGTCCCTGGAGCAGAACTGACGGACACTGCTAGTTCTGCCTCAGGAGGAAAGTGGTGTTTGCTCCATGAAGGGAGCTGGGAAGTGGACAAGTAAGACATTTTTTTTATCTCTTTACCTTCTTAAATTATTGAGGACCCCAGAGAGCTTTTGCTTATGTGGGTTATATCTATGGAGACTAAGTAGATTAAACTTTAAAAGAGAAATGTTGTAAAATATCTATTAATTTAGTAATAAATCAATTATATGTTAGTATAAATAATACGTTTTATGAACTATAACTGTTTTCCAAAACAAAACAAAATTCAGTGAGAAGAGAGACATGGTTCACATACTTGTTCATTTCTTTCATGTCTGGCTTTCTGGAAGTAGTTGGCTTCTCTTATCTGTTCCTGGATTCTGTCTGTTGTAACATCACATGTCCATAACCTCTGTATACTCACGAGAGAATAAGGACAAAAAGGACCAATTACATTGTAGCATTATTAAGAGAACAGTTTTAACCTTGTGGAATCCCTGAAAGGGTCTTGAGGATGCCCAGAGGTCTCCAGACCGCACCTGGGAGGCTGCTGCCCTATCCCCACTTCAGTATGGACCAGGGCTGGTGGAATAACTGAACGTCTGTGTGGGGGGAAACATCACTGCTAACTGAGTCCGGTCATCCATTTGGTAAAACAAAATCCCGACGAAGTCCAGTCTAAGCTCTCCATTTTGCAAGGATAAGGACTCCCTATATTCAAAGGACTTTCATTGGATAGAAAAGCCTTTATAATGTTGAGAAAAAACTTCTTCCTCTAGGGTTTTGCAATTTGGTCTTGAGGCTGTATGGGATAAGTTCTATTCCTCTTCTGCGTGTTCAAAATATTTGAAAACCACTACCTTGTGGCCCCTTGAGTGCTGTCCTGTTCTCCAAGCTAAGGACCTTTATGTTGAAGAATGTCGGAGACCTTCCTGCTTCTCACGTTCTCTAGCCCCACATCCTATACATTCTTTCCAACATCTTCAAAAAGCAATCTGAGCTCATACAAAATAGCCAGAACCCTCTAAGGCACATTTTCTTATGGCTTATTCTGTGCTTGGCTTGGGTCAATGTTTAATGTTCACAAAGAGGAGGAAATGTCTTCTTGAAGGTCTCTCTTCTGGTTGCATGGTCTTCGACACCCTTCTCCAAGGCATAATTTCACCCGTCCCGTCCCTCTCATCCCTACAGAAAGGTAGTGCTATGGGACCAGTGCTTCAGCATTTGAAACAGTTACAAACATCAGCTCACTTCATTGGCACAGGAACTGTGCACAGAATGCACTGATGCAAACAGAATAAGAAAAACGCAGAACTTCCCATTAACCTGATTTTATGGATTTATCATCTTAATACTTCATGCCTGGGATTCTGCAACCTGCTTTGCTGGCTGCCCAGCTTTCAGCGACTCCCTATTCTAAACCACTCTACATATTGATGCTAAAATCATCTTCCTTTCCTGCTGATCCGAACATGCCACCATCTGGACTCCATTTATAGCCTCCTGTCATCCTTGGGATAATGTATTTTTCTCTGACCTTTGAGACTATGCATCTGCTAGGACCTCTGTCTTGCTTTCTTCAACAAGGATGGCAATGTTTAGCTGCTAATTACAATTTTGTTCATTTATTTGTTCATTCATCCAGCATTCACTCATGCGTGCATTTATTAACTTAGCATCTACTATGTGCTAGGCTCTGCATTGCAGGAGAATACAAAGATAAATCATTTCTGCCTTCAAGGGACTTATAAACTCACATAGTCTTACATGCAAACATTTAATTCAAATACAAGGCAGACTGATAAGAGAGGTGGTAAAATAGATTTGTAGCTGTAGGTAAGCCCTTAGGTTGACCCAATGGGAAGAGCAAAGAAGGTTTCTAGGAGGAGGTGTTATTTGATCTGTGTGAGGATGAGTAGATATCTATGAGCAGAGCAAGGAGGATGGGACAAGATTGGCTTTCTTTTTTTAAATTCTCACTGAGGATATTTTTCCATTTTTCTTTAGATAAGTGGGAGGGAGGGATGAAGAGACAGAGACAGAGACAAAGACAGAGACATTGATGTGAGAGAGACACATCGACCGGTTGCCTCCTGCCCAACCCCGACCAGGGCTGGGGACCGAACTGCAACAGAGGTACATGCCCCTAACCAGACTCGAATCCACGACTCTTTGGTCTGCAGGCTGATGCTCTAACAGCTGTGCCAAACCGGCCAGGGCAAGGTTGGCTTTCTTGTTGTCTGTCAGGTCATCTTATTAATTGCTCTCTCATCTGTCTTCTTGGACATTTGACCACAGATATGTATTTTTTCTTTTTTATAAAAGTGTCCTAAACATTCAAGGGTCTGGTAAATTTTCACACCTGACTTAAAAAAAAGAAATTTCCAGGGGAATAACAATAAATAGCATAGGCAAAGGCATGAGCAGACTAATTTTAAGATTATGAGTGTAATGAATAGAAGACAAATGTACGAGGAACAGCACCTACCCTTATCAGCCAGTGTCTGGCTGGAGCCACCAATGCAAATAGTATAAAGAAAATGTATCATCCCCGAGGGGAATATTTGCATGACGCATGGTATGTGATGTACTACAAAAATAATAGCACAGTATACCATAGGCTTGTCATGAACAGTTTGATGGCAGATAGTTCTATTTAGGAGTCTTGAAAATGAAAATAAAATGAGTAAGACTTAACATTTTTAGGTTTGAAACATGTTTCATTATTTTTCTCTGTTTCTCCCAATTGCATATTCATTGCACAAGAAAACAAAAAAAATAGTGTTAGTGTCACGTACGCAGTTCTTTCTGACATTCTCAGTAAAGGTAGTGTGGACAGCACTGGGTTTCTATCTGCCTTCTGATCTCCCATTGCTCAACCTTAGTCCTTGGGAAGGTCACATTCAATCCATTTTGATCATTGCATGCTGAAGTGTTGGCAAGCTTGAATAGGGAAACAAAATTGCATTTAGGTTTTCTATTTTTGAGAGCTGGTAAAGCAATGCAAACCATCTTAAATGAGGGAAAAAGTAAAGCCAGAAGACGTTAGGAAGGGATGGACTCGAAGGAGGATTCATCAAGTTCCTAATAGCTATGGTGTTAGGAGACTCATTAGCATGGCATGTATTTTGTACATTTATCAGGAGACAAGCAGGTACTCAGGGAGTGAAAACACAAGAGAAATCCCAGCTAATAGATGCTTTCCTTGGAATTCAAGCTAATCACACGAGACCACAAACATTTAAGGAGGAAAATCCATGAGAGTCACTACTCCAAAGTCCATACGTCTGGGAACAGAAGGTCATTTGCTGTGTGTTCTCTGAGGGCTCACCCCAGGAAGGGGTGGACTGTCTCTGTGCCTTCTCTACCCTCTGAGCACCACAGTCTGGTTCACCCTTTACAATCATATTTTTGGACACTGGCATAGCTGTATCTGTGGTCCTTTCTTTGAGCTCCAGCTGCTCTTGCTGGTCGGATTTTCACTTGAGTGCCTTCTAATTTGGTAAGTTCAACTGCTGTGCAAAATTAAACCCTCAAAACCACCTCCCTCTACTTCCCTGACTTCTCTAAATCTGGAACCATTTTTAAAATAGGAAATACATTCACATGTATTTTAAAATACCAAAAATGTTATACATGAAAAATTTCCTGTCTTTCCTTTCCCCATGTAGCCAATTCCAGCCACTTGTAAGAAATTTCAAGTTTCTTCACCTACCTACAAATATGAATATAAATTTCCTTCCTTTTTATTCACAGGGGATTATATTCTTCACGCTTTTCTGAATCCTGTGGTCTATTGTTGTATAACAAATACCTCTAAATTTAGTGGCTTAAAATAGTTTATTATTCTCTCCATAGTTTGGTGAGTTGATTGGGCGCTGTTAGTTGTCAGTTCTTGCTTTGAATTCTCACCGGTGGTTACAGCCAAAAGTTGGTTAGTACAGGAGGTATACGAAGACTTGGTTGGACAGGGTGTCCCAAGGTAGCATACAAATGGCTAGCGATTAAAGCTGGTTGTTGGGTGGACTCCCAGCTGCCAGAGCACCTTTGCATGAACTTGCCATGTGTTTTGGGCTTCTCCTACCATGGAAAGTGGGTTCCAAATGGGAGCATCCAAGGAGTGAGTATTCCAAGAGAGCAGAAAGTGTAAGCTACCAGGACAATAAGGACACTTACAGAACTGCTGTATTCCATTGGCCAAGGTAGTCACAGGGCCTGCCCAGGTTCAAGGGGATGGAGAAATGAACCCTGTCTATTCATGGGGGAGTGGCAAGATCATATTGGAGAAGATCTTGGGGACAGGCATATTGTGTGGTCATCTTTGTAAGATAAAGTAACACCACCGGAGTACTTTTCTACTCCTCCTAACACATGTTGGAAGCCTAACACATGCTGTAAAGTCTAACATCTAACCTCCCCCTGTTGCCACTGACTCCACTAATTCAGTTCCTCGTCTCTTTGTAGCTAGTTAATTGTCAGATTTATCTTCCTGGCTCCAATGTCCCTTCACTGCAAATAGCCAATAAAACTTGTATTTTCTTACATAGGTATTTCCATAAACTTTACCTTTGATGATGTCATTCCCTAGGTAAAAATTGGCTCAAGTACCACAGTGGTTTTGTTTGATCTCTGTGATGTTGGCATATTTAGTATTTACATTTTTTTAAAACTTTTTTTTTCTTTCATCCTCATCTGAGGACATTTGCATTTATCTTTAGACACAGTGGGAGATAGGGAGGAAGAGAGAGAGAGAAACAGCGATGTAAGAGAGACACATTGAGTGGTTGCCACCTGCACGACCCCAACCAGGGCTGGGGACAAACTGCGACCGAGGTATGTGCCCTTAGCAGGAACTGAACCCGGGACTCTCTGGTCCACAGGCTGATGCTCTAACCGCTGAGCCAATTAGGTTCCTTTTGAAAAGCTGGGTTCTCACATGTGGAACTTCAGTTGCTCAATTAATATGTTCTAGATATTGAACAAAAGGGAAAAAAAAAATCAGTCCCTGTGGAACTTAGATTCTAGGATGGAGAGGCAGACAACAGATAAAGGAATAAGAAAAATATACAGAATACTGTAAGTCAACAGGCTCTGGGGGGCCAGGAAGGGCACGACGAAAGAGTAGGGAGGGAGCACTACAGCTTTAAGCCACATGGTCATGGGAGCCTCACTGACATGAGGCATCCAGTTAAAACAACTTGAGTAGAGAAAGGGAAACATGGATTTCTAGAACTTTCCTTTCCAATAGAGTAGTTCATAGCCACATGTAGCGATCTAAATATATATTAATTCAAATAAAATAAAATTTAAAATTTAGTGTTTTTAGGCACACCAGCCACATTTCAAGTGCTCAATATGGCTAATGGCTACAAAACACATACAAATATGTCCACCATCGCAAAAAGTTCTATTGGGCAGCATCGCAGAGAAAGAATATTCTAGGCAGAGGGTATAGCAAGTGCAAAGGTCCTGGGGTGGGACATTGATTGACTTAAGCTAAATAGTGGCATGGCTCTTCTGCTTATTTCCTGTTGTCTGCCTTATACTGTGGTTGAATAGCAATTTTCATTTATTACTATAATTCAAGCCAACTTTCCAAGGGTCCTTATTGATATTGAGTTTTAGACCCTTGGTCAATGCCATAGAATCTACAGGATGAAGTCTTAACTCCCTGGTCTGGCATTGAGAATCTGTGTGAAAGATGGTCAAGACCAAGAATCTGGACTAGGAGACAGAACCCACATGTACAGTTTTACAGCAAATTAGCTTTATGGAGTGATTTGAAAGATTTCACCAAGAATGAAAGAGTACATGTGGAATTTAATGAACAAATTGAACTTCCAAGCAAAATAGAGAGACTCGTAGACAGCAGGAGATAGCTCTGGTGGGGGTGGGGCTGAGGGATTGGGCATGGCCAACAGTGTGGTGATTGCGCGGGGTGGTGGAGGTAGAAGAGGGCATAAAGGGGATAAATGGTGATGGAAAAATAAAATTTAAATTAAAAAAGAATGAAATGGTACAAACACTCACTAATCAGAGTGAACATTGACCAAAAGTGTCCTGGAATAGCATTACTGGACCTTCAGCTGGTATTTCAAGAGGAAGTCTGGAGTATGGGGTGACATCCTGGGGCACGAAGCAATGACTGATTTCCAATTGGGGCTGAAGTGTTTCAACACTGTATCAACTGGTACGTCTTACATAGTGCATGCAAGTGCGATCTCAGCCTTGAATAAATAAGTGTGATAGGTATTTGGAAATTGTGATGGACTATAGAGTTTATTGCAGAGTTCTGTCCACATAGCCTGTGGTGACAGGATTTAAGGCCTTCTGCAGTGTGTCACCAGCATTCTTTCTAATGTTGTCTCCAGCTTTCCCATTATATTATGGATCCCTCTCTCCCACCAGTATGACACACGCAGTGCCTGATAGGTTCTGTGTGATACCGCCTTGGCATTGTTGTCATGATTTTCCTCTTGACTTGAAGGACCCTCCCCCTCCTTTCTGCTTAGTTGAATCTTCCCTGCTCAGCTTTAAGGCACAGTTTAAACCGCCTCCATTGACTTTTCTTTGCCCATCCCAGGCCAGAAGTATTTCTCGCTCCTGTGGCTCGGATCCCTCGGATTATTCACACTCGCTTGGCAATTACCAAGAGTGCAAGGCAATTCTTTGTTTTTCTATATGTTTATTTTCTCCTGGGCCAAATCTTAAATTCTCTGCAGTCAGAGGTCACAGGTCAATCTTCCTTTTTCCTTACATGGCCACATTTCCATACGTATTTGCCAAGCATCTCCCCAGTGAGGGGTTCAGAGTACAACCGTAAACCAACGCAGGGCCCTGACCTCCTGTAATCCTTATTTGTCCACTTTATTTTTTTAATGTGAGTATGCTTATTCAATTCTTACAAATTTTAGGCAAAGATGGGGACCCCGGTATCCTCCTGATAAGGAGTGAAAGCCCTAACTGGCCTTTGTTGAGGATGTAGGACATGAGATTCACAGCCACCTAGATCTCAAGGCCCTGCTAGAATAGTTTCCTCTCAACGCTCCACTATTCCTAGCTCCTGGAATGGTGTAAACAATGATTCACACCATGCTGCCCTATACAGTTTACGAAGCACATTCATCACGCGCGTTCGGCTTTCAGGGAAGGTCAGGTTCCAACTTGTTAATAGAGATTCACCTTCGGGTCACCAGACTTGCACTTATTTTGCTAAACACCTATCATAACCAACACAAGTTTTCTCCCTTTAACCTTTCATGATGAGGGTGCTAAAGAGGGGACAGTGTGGCAGGGGCAATGGCGTGTGACTTGTAGTAGACTGAGAGCCTATTTTGAAGTTCTTTGGCACAAACGTTTCCAGGAGTAGCGATTATGATTTGGGGCTAGGCTGTGCAAAAAGCAAGGAGGGGTTATGGGGAAGGAGTGTCTCAGACTTCTCAGTTCACTTGGTCGAAGTCCAAGTCAATTCTGTCTGTTAGGAAAAGGGAGTGAAGTGGGGCTTCTCAGCCGAAGGGAATTAATTGGACTTGGGGGTGGGCAGTAAAGTGGGTTTGGTGGAGGATTCTGGGAACCCCGCATATGGCTGAGAGGGTGTCCTACCCTTTCCTCTGGGTTCCGGGATGACTGAGGGGCCCAGGTCCGCAGGCGGAGGTGAGCCGGGGGAGAGGGCGGGGCGGGGCGGGGCGGTGCACCTGGGCGGGGAGGGGGAGGTGCGCGGGGCTGAGCCAGGCGGAGGCCCCGGCGCGCGCCAATGGGCAGCGGCTGGCAAGCGCGCCCCGCGCCGAGCCGCAGTCGCGCCCTCTCGCTGCCTGGCGAAGGCGCGGACGGTGCGCGGAGGCGAGCGCAGGGGAGAGGAGCTGCTGGCGCCGCAGCGCCGTCAGGGCATGAGGATGGCCGTGGGCTCAGTCAAGATGCAGCCTCCGTGCGAGAGCCCGGCCTTGGCCCGGGCAGTGGCGGTGGCAGCGGCTGACAGCGCCCTGCGCCGCAGCCCCTGCGCCCAGGAGCCCGCGCGCGAGCAGCCGCCGGTGCCGCCGAGGCCGCGGCTCAGGGACCTGCCGGCGCTGCTGCGGAGCGGGCTCACGCTGCGGAGGAAGCGGAGCGTGGCCGGGGCCCGGGTGAGTGTCGCTCGGTCCCGCCGAGTGGGCAAGGGCGGCGCACGTGGACCCGCGCCCACCCTCGGGCGCTGAGGACGGCGGCGGGAAGTTCCGGAGGTGGTGGAAGGAGGAGCCTTGTGTGGGACCAGCCAGGAGAGGGTCCGGGGACAGCGGGGTCCTAGGGTGTCCCGGGGTGAGCGACGGTTTCCCCTCCCCCCAGATGCACCTGATCAACCCCAGAACACCTGGACTCCGGCTGCCTGACGGTGGGCATGGCCCTAAGAAGGGCCGTTTGCCTCTCCCCAGAGGGGAAGCTGCAGGTGTCCGGTGCCTAACAGGCGGCCAGCCGTGTCGGACAGCAAGCTTCAGGGCCCACGAGTGGGATCCCCGTTGGCAGGAGGCAGGAGATGTGTGCGCTTGTTTTGGACACGCCGTTGATAGCTCTGGGCTTCGGGACTGGCTGTGGCCGCCCCCACCGCCGAGGGGAGGCGGCCCGAGTTGAAGTTACCAAAGGAGCTTCTAGCTCCTGGGTTCCGGAGTCTCCAGCACTTAGTATTCGGTGACGCCACTTTGAACTGAGGGTGCACGCCCCCCCCCCCCATCTTAAATCTTAATACTTTCTGCTGGTGTATTCAGATATTATTATTGTTGTTGTTATTATTATTATTATTATTATTAGTGAAGAAGTGTCCCTCGTTGGAGTTTAAGAGCGTCTATGGCCTGAGCAGGTCAGACATGTTTTGTGTGTTAGAGAAGTGGATGATGAACTGCTGGCATCCTGACACTAGCCACTCAGAAGGCCTTAGGTTCCCTTGCTCACCAGGGCTTCGGGACAGCTTTGGTGGGTTCTACACAGTTTTGTGTTGTTTTACTGTATCATTGTTAATCAGGTTTTACAGAAAAGCTGCAATAAGGTAGATTTGGGGGGCTGTAATTTTTAAAATGAAGTCTTGGTTGTCTGCCTGTAAAAGCAGACCTCACTGGGGGACTTTTAGTTCTTGTAAAAGTGGGTTTGTGGAAGCTTGAGAGCTAGGGAGAAACCCTTATTTTGGTGTGGCTTCCTGTGGGTATGGAAGGGTCTGAACTGATGTAGGTCTTCAACCTCTCTAGGCTGCCTTCTTCCTTTCTTAGGCATTTCCTTTCCCACGTTGAACGGCTGTACATGATCTACCTCAGAAGGGTGTTCTGCGGATTAGCTGGGTGCAATAGGACGTGTTTAGGTTCATGACCAGGAGAGTTTAGGAACTGCCTACAAGTGACCTTCATATGTGGCATTATGGCCTGCAGAGAATGTGAGGAACTGTGTCCCAAACATGTGATCGCTAAATAAATGCAAGAACCAGAGTGGTAGACTTTGCAGGAATCTAGGGAAAAGTAGGTCAGATCATGTTCCTGTTATCCTTGACAGTTACTTTTTCATGGCACAGAACACTGAGACATGAGGGCAGCCAGGCAATCTGGGAAGGGCAGTGCTGAGGGTTTCTGTGTAAACAGATCTGAAGTGTTCATCTGCATGGAGGCTTGTGTTCCTCGCTGCCCGGGGTGATGTTGTGTGCCTTGCCAATATACAAATTTATGCTTATCTTAATTATTCTGAATGTGGTTACTTCAAATAATGTGTACTTTATTAACCCTTCTTCCGTGCTAACACTCCTCTCTTTGGGACATTCCAAACACATTTCATAAGTGCATGGCCAGTTTCTTGTTCGGGGAAGATTGTCATATTTTCCATTGTTGGAAACTCAGTTTTCGACCATCTTCACCTCCTTTGGCTTTGGAACTTTGTGATTTTGGAACCTTCTAGATCAGAGATACAGGAATTCGAAAGAAAGAAAAATGGGTGAAATAACCTGTATTAGTCTTCTCAAGTTGCCATAATAAAATACCATAAACCGGGTGGCTTAAGCAACAGAAATTTATTTGCTCACAGCTCTGGATGCTGGGGAGTCCAGGGTCAGGGTGCCAGCCGATTTGGCCTCTGGTTAGAGCTTTCCTCCTGGCTTGCAGATGGCCACCTTCTTCCTGTGCCTGTTCCCTGCTTCGTCACGTGGCCATTCCTCATGCGCACGGAGAGAGAGAATCTCTTTCCCTTCCTTTTCTTATAAGCCCACTAATATCATCATGGAGGCCCCACCCTCATGACCTAGTCTAGCCCTAAATGCTCCCCACAGACCCCATCTCCAAATACCACCACACTGGGGTTTAGGTTTTCAACTTACAAACTTTGAGGAGACACAAACATTCAGCCCTTAAGAAGTATTTTGAAGAACTACATATACCAAACCATGTGGTGACTTGCGAGCATCTAGGGTCATCTGGTTAGCCCCTTGTTTAGGGCAATGATGCTAATCAAATGACTCATGGCTAGAGACTTCTATGGACCTTTTGCTTTGTATTTCATGGGCTGCACCTTTAGATTACAGCTAAGTGACTATATGGACAAGTTAACACAAAATTACTACTCCTGGTTTAAAAAAAGCAGCTTTGTGCATTATACAAGTTGGTAAGAAAGTCTGCACCTTTTGCATTGACCAAGACTGGGTTGAGGAATACTGGCGGCTCTTGTCCATGCTGCCTTGGGCTCCCACACATCTGATAGCAACTGTCATCCAGTAAATTCTTTGTGGATTGTGTTGCCCAACCCAAATGTCTTCTAGGTGCTCTCTTACTGGGAAAAATTAAGCTGACATTTGGTTGATACTGCAGAACTCTAGGGTTCCTTGGTTTCAGTCACTTCTAATCATATTGAATTCCAAATGCACAAAGATTAAGACTCTCTGCACTTTTTTAGGCTAAGTGGGGAATGACTAAATTTTGCCCTGTGGGAGGACCCCAGTACCTCTTTAAATATTCGTGGTAAGATAAGGCACAGCTTGAATTCCTACCAAAACCCTTTATTCGTGTTTTGAGGTTGTGAGAGATTAGTATAATAAGCACCAAAGTTTCAATGGTTATTAACATTTGCCAGTCTTGTTTCATTTATTTCCACCTTCCCCCATTTTTTTGTGGGGGGCTGGTGTATTTTAAAGTAAAAGCTTAAACATCATGTCATCCCACTGATAAATGTTTCAGTTTACATCTCTGATAAGGATGTTTTTTTTAAAGAAACAACTTTTATGCCTTTTTTACACCTAAAAATGTTAACAATAATTCTTTAATATAATTCCCATATTCATATTTTCTCAAAGATATCTTTTTACTTATTATTTGTTGAAATCAGGAACTAAATGAGGTTCGTACATTGCATTTGGTCATTTGGTTTTTAAATCTAATTTACTAGTTGTCCCTCCACCCCCCCCACTCCCCATCCCCTGCCTCTTTTTTCATGCCATTGATTTGATGGAGGGAACGGGTCATTTATCCAATAGAATGTCCCATTTTCTGGGCTGATTTCTTACTATGGCGTTGTTTCACTTGTTTTTCTATTCTCCATGTTTCCTGTAATCTGGCAGTTAGATGTAGAGGCTTGATTAAATTCAAGTTCAAAGGCCAAGCATTCTTCGTAGGTGGTGCTGCATAAAATCCCTTGCATCACATCACATCATGCGTCTGCGTGACGTCCAGATGACTCTTTTGGAGATGTTAAGATTGATTAGTGGGTTCAAGTAGAGTCAACTTATCTTTCTACCTTTCACTAATGATTATAGCATCATAGGTGGTTGTAGCCTAGATCCATTTCATTAGGGGTTGTAGAGTGGTGATGATCTAAATCTATGATTCCTCTTTTAAAAAAGGTGTATACCTTTTATTGAGGTGTAGTTGATATGCAACATTATATTAGTTTCAGGTGTATAACATAATTATTCAATATTTTTATATACTGTGAAATGTTCAACAAAATAAGTCTACTTAACATCCATTTCCACACATAGTTGCAGAATTTTTTTGTCTGTGATGAGAACCTTTAAGATTTACTCTCTTAGCAACTTTCAAATATGCAATCCAGTATTATTAACTGTAGTTGCCAGGCTGCACATTGTATCCCCTGACTTGTATTTTTGTAATTAGAAGCTTGTATCTTTGACTCCCTTCACCCCTTTGCCCACCCTGCACCCTCTATGTCTGGCAACCAACAGTTTGTTCTCTGTATCTGTGAGTTTTTCTTTATTTTTCTATTTCATATATAAGTGATATCATATTTGTCTTTTGCTGTCTGGTTTATTTCACTTAGCATAATGCCCTCAAGTTCTATCTATGTTGTTTCAAATAGCAAGTTTTCATTCTTTTTAAATGGCTTAATAATATTCCATTGTATATATCCCACATGTTCTTTATCTACCATCCATTCATGGACATTTAGATTGTTTCCATATCTTGGCTACTGTAAATAATGCTGCCGTGAAATAGGGGTATAGAAATCTTTTTGAGTTAGTGTTTTGTTTTCTTCAGACAGGAACAAAAAGTGGAATTGCTGGATCCTATGATAGTTCTATTTTAAATTTTTGAGGAACTTTCTTATTGTTTTCCATAGTTGCTGCACCAATGTACATTCCCACTGACAGTGCACAGGGTTCCCCTTTCTCTGCATCCTCTCTAGCACGTGTTATGTCTTGTCTTTTTGATATTATTCCTCTTGCGTTTATTAATTGGAATTCTGTCTATAAAAAAATTACCCTCATGGACTATTTGGGTCCCCTGAAATTTAGATTCTGTAGGAAAGACAGGGAAAAGGCTTAATTTTTTTCCTTTAATCAATTTTCTGAGTAATGATTTGTGCTCTAACAACCTCCCATGATAATCAATGAGTTTCTCTTTTTTAAGTATCATTAAGAACTTGTGGATCTTAATGTATTTGTTTCAACCCATTGCAGTCAACATTCTTCTCGATGCTCAATTTGTCCTTATCTCCTGTATACTTTTACGAAGGCCCCGATAGTGTCTGATACTTTCTTGCTTCCTGGTACAAGATAGTCAAAGCTTATCTTGTCCATTCCTGGCTTCAGTCCTGAAGTCCGCTATTCTCCCAAGGAGCCTTGATTCTTTTTACTGAAAACCATTTATCTCCCCCAATTTTTGCCTCTGTTAGTGGGTACATTATTATTATTTTTTTTTACCTTGGTCTTAAGCCTTCCATCTAAAGTGTTTGTTTCTTTTAAATCTTTCTCATCAGGCTGTTTCTAAGACTGTCATTTTCTCCCTCTAATAAAATAGCTGGCAACAACCATTCCTTCGTTCTATATTTACCGTCAGAGCAGCGGCGCTGACTTATTTTGGGCTTTGGCTGCTGCGATCTTTTCTGCTGTGCTCTGCCACCTCCTTCAGCTCCTGGAACTCTGCTTCATTCCCAGCAGCCTGCCAGATCTGCCAATGCGCTTTGGTTGCTCACCAAAGCCCTCCAGTGCTTCCCAGGCTTTGGATTGTCTTCTCTCCCCAACCTCTGCCCTGTGGCACCCTTCGCTCAGGCAGGGTCCCCGTGGCACGGTGGGTGAGGCTGGAGAGGCCGGAAGAACCGCTGGCTCTGTGCATGAGGTTCTCTCATCTTCATTTCTGGTCACCACCCGATGATTCCCTCTCCAGGAGGAACACGGGAGCCATTGCCTTGTCCATGCTGGAGTGCATTGTGTGTGACTTAATACCTCCTCTGCCAGAAATAAGACTTCGTTGATTGAGAAATGATCCCTGCAGACCCCATTTATAGTCATTTCATACACATATCTTCCAGGCAAAGCATCTAATTTGTTCTTTGTATTTAAATGAAAACCAATGGCTAACACCTCATGACACTGAGGTGCCATGCATGTTCTGATATAAATAAGTAAACTTCAGTGAACCCTTTCACCAAGCCTAGGAGTTAGATGCTATTATTTGCATTCTACAGACGAGGAAAGGGAAACACAGATGGAACTTGCCCCAAATCATAGACTGGGTGGAGGAAGGGAGGTTTGAATCCAGCCATTCTGGTTCCATAGTCCATGCTCTGAGTTGACTCTCTGGTTTCCTCAAATGCACTGAGGGCAAAGGGTATATTTACTCTAAACTACTACAGCCTTACAGTACCTGCTGATATTACCTTACCACTCTGAGCAGGGTCGGTTCATGCTGCTGGCAGTGCCGGACATTAACCTGTATTTGAGCACACAGATGCTTGTGATAGACCTACGGGGTGTGAGGGAGAGTACTGTGGTTATAGGTGAACAGTAACTAATATTTACTAAAATTAAAAGTAGCATTCCTTGTGTCATAAGCAAAAATCACCTCAGTCAAAGGCCCACCTCAGTCAAAGTCAATCTAAAAAGCTTGTGAATTTACCTGTTTACTTTTTTCTCATCTGCACATGGTAGCCTGTCAGAAGATAAAGACCACTAAGGGAGGCATACACCTTCCAGAGATGGTGAGTCAGATCAGACATGATGGACATGATCTTTTTTTTTAAATCCTCACCTGAGGATATTATCTCATTGATTTTCATATAGAGTGGGAGGGAGAGGGAGAGAGAAACATCAATGTGAAAGAGACACTTCGATTGGTTGCCTCCTGTACAACCCCAACCAGGACCAGGGACCAAATCGCACCCGAGGTACGTGCCCTTGACTGGAATCAAACCCTCAACTCTTTGGTCTGCAGACTGACGCTCTAATCACTGAGCAAAACTGCCAAGGCGTGACGATCTTATTTGAGAAGCATTGACTGCCTACCAGCTTGAATCTTGACAGTATTATATAACTATGTTGACTATGGCTACAAATAAAGAAAACTCCACGGATGCCACCTCTAAAAATATTTACTTGGGGAGAAGGAAAAGAAATTCTATTTTAATTTCATGTGAACTTTAGCAAAGGAACTCAATGGCAAGTTAATGCTGTATTTACTTATTTCTTTCTCTTCCCTTCGCCCCCTCACACAGGCTTTGGTTGCATAATTAGATCAGAGGAAAAGAGCCTGGGTTATGGCTTCAGAATAGGGTTAGAACCCCAGTGCCATTACTCTGTCCTTGCATGACTTATTCTCTAAGCTCTTTAAGCCTCAATTTCTTCTTCTATAATGAGATACACTATGGGTCAGGGTTTTCCAGGAATAGAAGTAAGATATAGAAAGTTTGGGGCTCATTGAAGCTTAAATTTTTCCTTGCCCAGCTGGATGCTTATTTTAGGTAAATGGGCTTTCATAGACATATTTATGGAAATCTAGGCACACAATTTTTTTTTTTTGTGGTACGTGCCCCTAGCAGGAACCAAACCCTGGACTCTGGTCCGCAGGCCGACGCTCAACCGCTGAGCCAAACTGGCCAGGGCAGATTCCCTGTTTTTAAAAGTCATGATAGCCTAACAGTGAATATTTTAGGTGGTGTCTGAATACTGGTGCCATAACAGAATAGTCTGCATTTCACACGTGCACCGTCTCTTAAATTGGCAGTAATTGGTAACTTGTATAGCTAAAAATAGATGGAAAGGTAGGAGATATGTCATTGGTGATGACTGTGAGGTTTCCTTTTTGCTTTAATACAATATTGCATAACAACCCTTGTTAGGGATATGGTAATTTCAGGAACGAGGTATGATCTGGAAGTAGCTTGTAAGAAGTTATACAATGTTATGTGAAGGTAAAATAGTTAAACACCAATGACCTAACTTTTTGTGGTAAAGTATTATTATGATAAATCATCCATAAATGGATATGGAGAAGGGAAAGTCCAGACACCATTCTGGCTACTGGCACGTCTTTATCAAATTGAAACTTCAGAAGTCCCCTAAAGGGAAGAAACGATAGTCCAGAGAGGTAAGTGATTGTGCCGTGGTCACCCAGCTTGGAGATAGGAGAGGCAGAATGGAGCTCTGGACTGATTCCAAAGTCCACGTCTTTTCCACAATATCATGTTATCTAAGACTTTGACATAATTATAACACGTGGTCTATTGAAACAGTGCAGGTACCAGATACTCTGATTCTAAATGTAAAACCTGGCGGGCTCATTTTCCTTCCAGTGTCTGCAGCAGTGGCTTCCAGGATCAGTCTTTAATTGCACGCTGGCTTGGCAGTGGCTTGGGCAGCAGCTGCCCATCATCTCCAAGCGATACCAAAGCCTTTTACAAGAAAGGCGAAGGTTTGGGATGACACGTCCCAGAAGCCGTTGTTTTCCCAGGTGGTTTGGATGCTGACTAGGTCCGTACGACAAAAGTCCTTGGAGATGTATAAAACAAGCAGGTTCCCTCTTGGGGTGCATGGGAGACGAAAGGGAGAGGGAGGAATTTCTGCTACACCAGGATTTACATTTCTGATGGCGGCTTGTTTGATATTTAAGAAACCAGATTAGGAAGTGGAAAGTGCTTGCCATTGAATAAAATCATTGGGAATACACAACTATCTTTCAATTAAATTAAACGTTGGTACATTTATCTGTAATGTGGTGTGATGGCCCCAAGTGGATGGCCCCTAACATTTTGGACCCCAGGCCTTTTGAAAAATCCGAGGGCTGCACCCAGAGAAGCGCGTGTGCAGACGTAATTCTGCATCTCATTGCAGGCGGCCTGTGGTGCGGTGACGCCTGGGCCACCACAGACCCTACTCAGAGCCCTCCCTACCCGCTTACGAGAAAGCTGCACCATGGTTCTGTAATTATTTTACTAAGAAAATAGTCTCTTCTTCCTTCAAAAACCCAGCAGTATCAACCAATGATTCCGTTGTCAGTAAATATTTCCTTGAATTAAAGTATTTTGTCAGTTGGTCGAATTGGAAATTGTTCGCCTCCGAAAGAAGCGGACGGTGTTAGTGCGCTCGGTAGGTGATGGTGGGATGATGATGGCGACTCCTACTATTTAACAGGTCCTTGTATAACTAACATCTATGGTGTCCAGTTGTTTGAAGTACTTGAAGAACATTAACTCTTTTAACCCCTGTAACAGCTTTAATATGCCAGATGCGCTCTTTGTCATTTTTTATTCCAAAGAGGAAAATGGGGTACAGAGAGGCTAAGTTGCCTGAGATCAGCTTTTAAGTGGAGCCACCAGGATTTGAACCCAAAAAATTGGGTTCCATATTACAAGGTCTGCCTTTTCTGTTCTATCTTCTCTCCAAATAAAATGATGTATTTCCTGATTTCAGTCCCTCGCTCTTTCTCTAACACTTTTGAAGTAGGGATGTATGTTACAATTTATGTGGTCATTTAATGGGATAATGAAAGCTATTATTAAAGTGATGGCATGCCTTACAGTTCTAGTGTTTTAGAATACAGGAACTGTAGAAAGTCATGTTTTAGTTTTTAAAATTAGCTGCATAGTTTATCTGTAGAAATATCAAAGTAAATCACAGCTTTAAAACAAAATCCATGTCTATTTATGAAGTGTGAAAATGTGAATTAAGATTATTTTAACAATGTATATGAACACTGATATTGCTTAGGCACTGATTTAAATGTCAGAGGAGAATACATTTAAAATTTTTCTTTAAAAAGTGTGCATAATAGCCTCAGAGCAATGTTAAAGTGGAAGAAATCGAAATTCTTTTTAGTGAAATTATATGTACATGTAAAATTTATTATTGGTTTCCTCACAGATTTTTTAAAAATAAAATTTAAAGTTAAACTTCCCATATAAATCTCTTATTTTTTATTTATTTTATTATTTTTTTAATCCTCACCTGAGAACATTTCTCCATTTTTTGCTCAGATAGAGTGGGAGGGAGGGAGCGAGCGAGAGAGAGAGAGGGAGAGAGAGAGATAGAGAGAGGAAGGAAGGACGGAAGGAAGGAAGGAAGGAAGGAAGGAAGGAAGGAAGGAAGGAAGGAAGGAAGGAAGATGTGAAAGGGCCACACTGAGTGGCTGCCTCCCGCATGACCCCAACCAGGGCCAGGGATGAATCACAACCGAGGTACGTGCCCTTGACTGGAATCGAACCTGTGGGCTGACACTCTAACTGCTGAGCAAAACAAGCAAGAGCTAAATTTCTTATTTTTTAAAACTAAGAACTGTGAATATACTCCAATGACAATAGATTCAGACTTGCCTTTGAGTCACCAGACTGTGTGTGGTGAGTTGGCAGGTCTTACCTTGTGACTCAATTCATCTTTTTTTTTTTGGTCTGCTTTGTTCCTGGGGTATTGGCATCTCCCTTGTAAAATGCTTTTCTTTTATGTTGCACTGTTTGTGTTACCTGTGGAGAAAACCTAATTTAGGATTTCTAATAAAGGCAGAACAAACCTTTACTGAAGTTAAGGGGTCTGGAAAACCAGGGCTTCTGCAATCTAGTTGGTTGTCTTCCTGTACCCCCACCCCACCCCCAACTGGTCTAACAACTTAAACTATAGCCCCGGTGGTGGTTTTGTTGTTCGGTTGAAGTTGACTTTGTCAGATCATTTACCTGCAGCTGTTACGAGGCGTATAGGAAAATACTTGTGATTGCCCCACTCCGACGCCTTTGGTGCTGACTCTAAATTTGTTTTACTCTCTCCTGTTACTCTTGAGGGAAGTGAACAGCTTATCACTGCTGTTTAATCTAACACACCAAGTGTTGACTGTAATGAACAAACACTACAAATGGTTTACTCTTCCATATTGCGCTGCAGATTTATATATAGGTATGACACTTTTTGTAGAAAACAAAGATGTATGTTGATGTCTTTTAGAAATCATGGGAAGCATGATGCCTCTATCAATCCATTAAACTAGAATTGGCAGTGGTGTAGTCGAGAGAACACTTTTCTGTGTTTCTCACTTAATGACTGTGCGACCGGGAGAAAGTCAAATAACCTTTTGAGTCTCTGTCTCTGAAATGCGATGCCAGTGTTCTATGGAAATCAGTGGTGGGAGAGGGGTCAGTTTTCATCTCTTGCTCCTTGTCTGACCAAGGTCAGAGCAGCGGTGATCTGAACCCCCAGGATGCTTTGGGGGCATATCTTAGACAAATGGAAAGATGGATCTTGAATACTCATCACGTCTCTTGAGTTGGGGAGGGGGAAGCTAATGCATTAGTACGAAGAGCATTTGAAGATGCAGGAAGAATCTGATTAAATCAAGAATCTGTCATATCAAAAGAGTATAAATCTGTTTCTAGAAGATTAAATTGTTTGGCCCTAAACAGAATTCTGGGAGAGGTGTCAGAAGAGAACTCGGGGCAGCTAACTCTCTATCTGGGGAGATCTTACAAGGTGGTTTTACCTTCTTTTAGATAAGAGATTTATTGCTCTTTTTTTTGCCATCAATGAAAGCTGTTTCTTAGCCTCAAATTAGCATCAACATTTGTTTTCTTCTATGACTTTAAATTTATCATAAATCTTCACTTAGCACCAATTCAAATGCTCAAATTTCCCCTCCTCTGGGCATATAACTTCTTTTTTTTTTAAAAAAGCCACTTAGTCATATTCTAATTCACCTTGACTATCTAATGAAGTCAGAGCTTAAAAAAAACTCAGCAACTTCAGTTCATGAATAGTTGGCTGTTTGCTCTGCTCTCATCTATATAATGCTTGACATTTACAAAGTGCTTTCACATACATTTTTACTTGACTCTTTTCATAACTTTGGAATAGTGTTTCTTTCTTACACAGACTCAAAAGCAAGTTAGTGAACTGTTTTGTTCTCTGTGTCAGGACTTCACCATCTGTGAAGCAAAGATAGTGCCGACCCCATAGTGTGGTGAGATTAATTAATATGTGCAGTACTGTTAAGACCTAGCTAGTTATGTCGAGATGACTTAGTTAATGTGAGCGGCTGCTGTCATCACCACCATCATCACCATCGTCACCATCACCTGAAATGACAGATTTGACGGTTTCCAAGTTTAGTCCCTTTGAAAAGCTGAAAGAGATCTTGGTTATACTGATAGCAAATAAGTACAAAAACTGAGACTCAAACACTGTCTTGCTGAAGGTCACAGTGAGGAAATTAAGAGTCAAGGGCTCTGTAATCTGGGCCCCACTTAATACAAGTGTCTCTGATATGTTATCTGTGGACTCTTCCTTAAAGCTGTCAAGGACCGGGTCTAACGGAGGACTTCCCAACCTTTAGCATACCTGAGAATCCCTGCAGGGCTTGTAAAAACAGACTCCAGGGCCCCAGTCTTAGAGACTTTGAATTAACAGCATGGGAATGGGGTCCAAGAATCTGCATTTCTGTCAAATCCCAGGGGATGCTGATGCTGCTGGTCCACGGACCACACTTAGCAGCACTGATCTAAAGGGCCTCAAACGTTTGGTGACCTTCATCATTAGAAAATTATTGAGGCCAGGAGTCTGCCTGGTTTTCTCTTGGCCACTTTTATGATGGAAGGTCAAACCAAGGAGGAAAACCATGACTGTAAGACATTTACTGAATTAACAATATTGGAAAATCCCCCTTACTGGCTTCCACAGAGTGACTGGCAGTTAAAAGAAGTGAGGAGCATGCAGAACATAAAGGGCCCTAGACGGCTGTGCTGAGTCTCCGTCCATCCCATGAACTCTCTACCTCTTTCTGTTCTAGTCTGTACCTTGGAGGCTGCCCTCAGTTAATGTTCATCCAGGGCTCTCTTGGCCACCTGGCTCTGGTCGGGGTTCACACAATAGAAGGCCAGGAGGAGAGAGAAGTCAGGGGTGCCTGTTGCTCCTGCCGCCTCTCTCTGTGGCCACTGAGAACCAGCCACCACTGGTTGATTTCTCTTCAATTGCTTTGGCTCTCTCCAGCCTCCAGGAGAGCCGTGTTTTCTCTAATCCCTCTGCCTATGGCTGTTAAAGACTTGTTGCTACTAGCCCCTGTGTGTGGCAACATCGGATGGGTCTCTGAACCTTACCTTGCCCACACACCTTTGCCGGCTCTTTCCTGAGGGGACCCTTGATGAGCCCAGGGAAGTGCAGTGCTGGGAGGAGAGACTGCAGGAGGTGTAGCCTTGGAGAGAGAACCTCATACATGGACTGGGCATCGGCAGTGATTGAGGCAAGGAAGCCAGCGCAGCCCTGAGCTTTAGGCAGAGGGTGGAGAGTGCAGGGAAGGGGCCTGGCCTAAAGGGATGCTGGGCTTACCCACAGAAGGTCCTGAGAGCGCCCTGGTAGAAGCTATACTGTGCTAGGAGGTGGCCCAGGTGCCTTTCCTGCTCATAAACGTGGATGGCTAGGGTTCAGAATCAGAGAAGCTTTTACAGGAGGAATTTTGCATTCCTTCTCCACAATTGCCTGGCAGGCTTTTTCCCTACCCATGCTTTTTTTAGCAGACACCCCTAGCATTGTTAGTCTACACCCAGGAGTTATAAGACCTTAGTGGGGACTTTGATCTTGCTAAGTTTTGTCACAATGTATTGAACACATTCTGAAATGCCTGCCAAAACTGCATTCACGAAGTAACAAATAGATGAATGGCATAATTACACCTTCAGTTCCTTTGCCCATGGGTCTAGTCATGGGCGTGTCAATATGATGAAAAACATCTTTCATGGTCTTGGTCCTCAGCCAAACCATCTTCTACCCTCACTTCGCCGTGAAGCAGGGCCACAACACAAACTCGGAGCGTTCTGTGTGTATCCGATCTCTCATATTGAAATGTTATGCCCAGGTTGAAACTATTTCACAGCTCCTGTAGATAATTTTGGGGTAGCAAAGGTTGAATACCAACATCCAAATACCTTGTCTTAATAAATGAAATGTTTAAAGACAAAACAGGCCCTCGATGTTAACTTTTCTGTTGTTACAATTCTTTAGGAAGAAGAAAAGTGCTCTGTGAGGAAATATTAACTCAGATTTTCTCCCCTCTTTCTGAGTTTTCATATATTCATGTGTCAGGAAACATGGATGAGTGAGGGAGTCGGGGGTATGACCTCTTACAATTGAGGCAAATCCTGATGAAATCACGTTCCTCGCTGGAGCGCAGATGTAAGGCATGTAAGCCCTTGGTTTTTGCTGTAGTTTTCCCTCCTTCCTGGTCATTCATCCAGTAAGGCTTGATGGCTGGGCACCCCAGAAGACAAGCCACTGGAAGCGCAGAGGCGAAGGCCCCACATCTTCAGGGAAGGGGTGGTGCCTTCCTAGATGGAGGTTGCCCAGAAGTGGCGATGCCTGAGCATCACCTGTTAAACTGACCAAAGGGATAAGAGGGCTCTGGTGCACAGGACACTGGTAGAGTCCATATTCTGTTCAGGGAACAAAGTGGAGCTCAGTGTGGAGCAGTGGGTGCAGCGGGCCCCCGGCCCCCAGGCTTTTTTCCAGTCACTCTAACATGGGGATGTTTCCTGCTGACCTGCCTGTTGCCACCTCCCATCTAGACTGAAGTCCCCCTCTGCCCCTTGCTGGGGAAGGAGCCCTTTCACAGCATCTTCCTCTCTGGTGTGGCCCTGAGAAATGTCTAGTTAGCCTTTCTCCTGATTTTCTTTGAAGACTCATCTCCCTACTCACTTCCCTTGGAATGAGTTATCCATCTTCATTTTGGGTTTGGTTTCCATGGCTCTACCATTCCTGTTTTCTCCTCCCCGCCCCCTCCCTAAACCCCCAAACATTGTTCCCTTAAGGCTTTTCTGGTGGGCCACTTGCCCAGCCCATCCTCGCTGAATCAGCTCCTTGGGTCACTGCAGCCCTCCATTTCTTCCCTCTGTTCCATGTACCTGGCCCCGGCGGAGGGCTCTGTTTCCTATGGATGAAGTTGCTAGATGCTCTTTCAAGGAGTTTGGGTGACTCAGGGATACTTAAGGCTACTTCTGCTTGTTAAAGATGACTATGTCATGAGTCCTCATCCAACCTCCTTTAAACTGTTTCAGAGTATTTAAGCTCTTAGAACATTTACCTTATCTTCTCCTCCTCCATCTCTAACCCTGACCCCAACCCCCACCAAGAGAAGTGGAAAGTTTGCAAGTAAATAACCATTATCTAACTGGTCTGCATTAAGGGATGGAGAGTTTACAAATGTATTTATTGCTGGTTAGCATTACATTTTCAAAACTATCTCCTTTGAATAGGGACCTCTGTCTTGGTAAAAAAAAAAAAAAAGTATGCCAGAAGGTATTGCTCTGGTGCAAAGTAAGACTCGGAAATTAAAAATCAGTTTCATGTCTTAATGACTGCAATAAATGTAGAAGCTACTGTTTAAGCAATTAGCTTTGGGAGTACAAGGCTAAAGAGAAGACAGAGTGAAATGTATGAATGATTTTATTCATTGTTCTTTCGCTGTCAACAGCTTCTTATAATGTAGCACCTTTCACATCCCAGACTGAACTCTGGTGTGATCACCCCCCGCCCCCATTTTTTGTTGTTGTTGTTGCATTTCCTGATGTCTTTTCTTTTTTCTAAAAAGTCTGTACTACACCTTTCTCATCTGACGTGTCAGTCACGATAGTGTACGTTTTGCTGCAGTAATCTTCATGGCTTAACAAGAAAAGTTTCTTTCTTTCTCACAACAAGAACATCTTGTGCCTGGGTGCACTCCATTGGTGGCTCTGCCTCCACCTCTTGCCGTTTCCATGTCATCCTCTTCCACAGTGACTGCAGTATGTGAAGAAAGAAGGGAGAATTTCACACAGACTTCTGCCTGAAGTGCCCTTTGCTCATTCACCAGAGTAAGTCACAGTACCTGATTTCAAGGCACCGGGAAAGTGTCCCCTTCCCCGGAGCTTTGAAGGAGAAAAGAAGCACAAATATTAGTAATGCCTTCCTCAGGTATCAGAAGCTGAGAATGCAGACATGAATTAGGGCATGATCCCAGTCTCTAAGTCCAGAAGCTGGGGGGGTGGGTGGGGGGGAATAAACCTGTTAATAGTATTATAATATAGTTTTATAAAGCTATACAGAAAACAAAATACATAGCATGATAACCGCTATGGTAGAACAGAAAGTACCTTGGGAACACAAAGGGAGAGGATTTACTTCCCTGGGCCTGGGGATGAGAGGAAAACTTCAGAGCAGAGGGGACATAAGAGCTGGGATTTGTCTTCCCCACATTGACATCTGCATTACCTTGACAAGGGTGGTATCTAACTTTAGTTTATGTGCTGCATAACATCTACACTAATAATGTGGGATACAGCTCAAATAAATAAATTAAGACCTCAAGAAAGAAAGGAAGCCTGCCTGTCAGCAACAGAACAGATCTGCTAGTTCACATGAATGCAACACACAAGGATCCTTTGAATGAAGACATCCCAAGAGCTACTTTTACTGAGCGATTATGCTACTGATAGTTCTTTAATCTCAAAAATTGGACTTGCTGTTACAGTAAAGCAAGAATAAAGCCAAGTCTAAAATAACAACCCAGGTTAGTTATTCAGCAGCAAAGGTTGCATATGCAGTACTTTGATGTGCCCAGAGATTCTGACATATTTTACGTTAGATATAAATGTGGGTGGTGTGTTAACAGTGTAAAGAATTTGCTTTATAGACAGAAGAAGACAATCTCATTCTCCAGTCTAATAAAGCCATATTTTTATCATTGCTGTTGACCTGCTGGTCCTCTTGCTGGTCCTTCATCACACTAGGCACACTCCCATCCCAGGGCCTTTGCACTTGTCTTCTCAGTCGGAGACCGTCTTTCTCCAGACACCTACTCACCTGCTTTAAGTCTTCACTCAAAGGCCATTCTCTCGATGAGGCCCCTGGCCACGTATTTAAAATTGCAACATCTACCTCCTTCCACTGTCCTATTCCTATATCACCTTCTGACATCAATAATTGACAGTTAGCTTGTTTATTTTAATTATGATCAGCCTTCCCCCATTAGTATGCAAGCTACCCCAGGGCCAGGATTATTCTCTGCTTCATACATGGTTGTATCCATAATTAGTTAGACCAGTGGCTAGAGCAAAATAGGTTTTCAGTAATACTTGTTATTACTGAAATAACACGTGGGGGTATTTTTTTTTTTCTGTAAGGGTTCTTCTAAACTGTACAAAAAGTTGTATATGTACATATATTTTTCTTCCTCAGCATTTTTAATTTAATAAATATTGTAATGCACCAATCTGATTCCCAAGGGGAGCAAGATTGAGGACTATTTAAGGAGCAACTTGTCTGATTCTGCTTGTAATATTTAATTACATTCAGCAAGTTTTGGAGTGTCAGTATTGGACAGGATACCTGCTGTCTGGAAGCGTCTTCTCTTTGAGTGTGATATGCTAGGACTTAAGATCTGTCTCTTCACATCACGAGCTTGCGTGGACCACCTCTTCCCCAGTGCTGACTGGTGCACTCAAGTGGCTCTCCACCTGTCCTCTGTCTGAGACACATGAAGTGTGGTGTCCCCCGGCTTGGCTACTCCCACTTATGTTGACCCATCTGTCAACAAATGGTGGGTTATTTTTTCCATAAGGATTCTACCAAATAATACATGAAGTTGGTTTTTACCTCTTGTTCTTCCATCTAGAAAGTATATTGGGAAAAGATGTTTTCCATCTGCTTTAAAAAATTTTTTTTCTTTTATTGATTTGAGAAAGAGAGGAAGTGAGAGGGAGAGAGAGAGAAACATCAATGAGAGAGAACATCGATTGCCGCCTCCTGCATGCTCCCCACGGGGGATCTGGCCCACAACCCGGGCAAATGTCCTGGCTGGGAATCGAACCAGTGACCTCTTGGTGCATGGGTTGATTCCCAACCACTGAGTCACATTTGCCAGACAAAACCAACTCTGCTTTGATTAAAAAAAATTTTATTTATAAATCTCAGTATTTCACTTATTAATAATAAAGCTCTTTTTGGCATATGGCAACTAGGTGTGCTCATGAAGGCTCATTTCAAATAATTGGTTTAGACAATCTCTACTGTAATAAGGAGAAGGGAGATGGAGCTTGATTAGCAGGATTTAAGGGGATTACTGGGCAGAGGCAGTATTTCAGGACAAGACTTAACTAGTTGGTAAGACGGGAGGCAGAATAGGTCATGGCAGAAAGGAGCATGGCATGTGATAGGGACACTGAGAAGTGGCCTGGCTGAGGCAGGAGAGATGATGGTAAACAGGTTGGATCTGTAAATTGAGGGAAGGTGATCAGTGATCTTGAGTTTGTCTTTGTGTTAACTTATTAACAGTAATGGAAGATGTCAGTGGAAAACGTGTATCCTCTAGAGGTTGCCAGATTTTGTATTTAATGCCCTAGAAAAAAAATTTTTTTTTTAGCCCTGGCTGGTGTGGTTCAATGGTTAGAGCATCCGCCCGTGCACTGAAAGGTTGCAGGTTTGATCCTGCCACATGCCGGAGGCAACCATGTGAGACCATGTGCGTCTCTCTCGCATTGATGGTTCTCTCTCTCTCTCCTCCCTCCCTTCCACTCTCTCTAAAAAATTCAAGTGGAAAATATCCTCAGGTGAGGATTAACCCCCCCCAAAATTTTAAATGGGATCTAGCATATGACTTCAAATTTTTTTTTTCTTTTGCAAAAGAAAGGCTGAAAAAGATTCAATAGCTCTTACATTTTATAAGAGAAAGACATTTTAGCACAAAGGCAAAAAAAAGAAAGGACTGCTCTTCATAATTAAATAAATTTAATTATAAAAAGTTTATTTAAACTTACTGCATTGTCCTTATTTTTGTTGTGCTTCACATAGACATTTTGGAACCACTTCCTGCAATACATGCGTGGGCCTTGGGGACACAGCACAGAGAACGGAGAGGCTGAAGGCAGGAGAGTCACTTAGGCTCGTGGTGCAGGTGGCCGAGCTGAGGGCCTGTTCTGAGATGGGGGCTTTGAGAGTGAGAAGTCCGCAGCTGGGCAAGGACAGGATGCGAGGGTTTAGCGATTTCCTTTGTTTTAATAGCGGCTAACAATCAGCAAGCACTCAGAATGGGTTCCTGGTCCTGAGAGGGCTATCACTGTTCAAAATATGAGCAATAGAGACAACAGAGGTTGTCTTTCACCTACAGAGAAGGCCTGTTAGATTCCTGAGACTCTTATTTAGGAAATTATGAGAAAGAGAATGTATGTATATGTGTAGGTTTAAATGAAAAGTTGTCCCTGTGTGTAAGTCAGCTAATGTAAAGGAAAAAGAGGGAAAGAGGCTACTTTTTAAATGACTAGACGGTGGTATTTGACTTCAGGACATTTTGAAGTTTCAGTTTCTTGGTTTAAGGAAGGAGAAACTAAATGTCAGTCTGCTACCATTGTGGTGTGTCCCCTCAGAGTCCACACTGCCTTGTGGCCTCCAGACAGGCGGAAATGGATGCCTCTCCTGTTCCTTTGTTTCCCTCCCAGCACCTTGTCCTCAGGCTGCATCTGCTCTGTGCCAGGTCTCCACCTTCAGCGTCAGATAAGCATTTTGCCAGCTGCCCTCAAACCCAACCTTGGGTTCGGCAGAGGAGATAAGGTAGAAGGTAGCTCATGTGGGAAGAGAGGCAGCTGACTGGATACAAAGGAGAGTGTTTATTTCCTTTAATCACTCCTGACTTTTTCCAGGTCTTAAATTTCTCTGTGTGTGAAGTCCAAGGAATTGTAGCCTAAAGATACTCATAGCTGCTTTTCACAGCAGACTCAGGTAGAAAACTGAACTTCTGAGCACATGAAATCCACTTGCCTTCTGCTTGAAATTGAGAATAAGGAACACATTTATTTCTTGCTTTCATAAATTTCATGATAGCTGTTGCTTCCCACCCTCTAGGATTTGGCTCATTTACATGACAAGTGTGCCCCTGCCCCCCAATGCCTACACACCTACCTCCTTCTTTTCAGTGTTTCTCAGGTAACTGACCTGTTACTGGGCCAGAGTACAGTGCAGGTTTTTGTGTTCACCTAAGCTTGTCTCTGTGATTGGATTTAGGATGAGTCAGTGAGGGGTCTTGACTGCAAACGGAGAAACCAACTCTGAAATTACTAGAAGGGTACTGGAGAACAGGTTAACCTGCAAAATTATTGGAGGACTGGAGAGGTAGGAATCCAAAGGGGCAGGAACCAAAAGCATTTGCACAGAAGAAGCCACAGCCCTGGCTGGTTTGTCTCAGTGGTTAGAGCATTGGCCTGCGGTCCAGAGAGACCCGGGTTTGGTTCCCGCTAAGGGCACGTACCTCGGTTGCAGTTTGTCCCTGGCCCTGGTTGGGTCATGCGGGTGGCAGCCACTTGATGTGTACCTTTCACATCAATGTTTCTCTCTCTCTCTCTCTCTCTCTCTCTCTCTCCCCCCCTCCCGCTCTATCTTAACAAAAAATGAAAAAATGTCCTCGGATGAGGATTAAAAAAAGAAAAAGAAGAAGAAGCCACAGGATATAGGCAATATGAGCACAAACACTGAAACCAACCAGCCTGGGGTTCTCTGCCACTCACTGCCTGAAGGACCATGGGCAAGTTACCTAACCATCTGTGCCTCTGTGGATAATTATAAGTACTAAGTGCATTAATATTTCTTAAAAGTGCCTAAAACAGTGCCTGGCAAATGATAAACAGTATATCAATGTTTGGAAAGTGTGTGTGTGTGTGTGTGTGTGTGTGTGTGTGTGTACACATATATATTTAGCTGTTAAATATATGCCAGGTTGCGCTCTAGACTACAGAGATCCTATGTCCAAACCTCTTCTTTGCTCACACTGGCTTTTCCCTTATTACAAATTGCCAACCTTTGCTCAAGGGCTTTGTTTCAGTTCTTTATGGTTCCCTCAGAAACACTGATTCTGGAACATTATTAACAACAAAAGCACATAAAGATCCCAGTCTCTACTTCACTGTAGGGGTTTAGAACGAGCCACCCCAAGATGCGCCTCTATGGTATGCAGATTATTTGGAGCTAAAGGCAACTGAGCCCTGTGAACTCGAGAGAAGGTTCTGAACCACCACCCCTCAACTGTCTAGTACAGTTTGAATTAGGGGCCTTGCCCATAATAAGAGATTGTCAGAGATGACCTGTCTGTATGGCAGGGGTGAACTGCTGATTACTAAACATGTGCTTCCCTGTAATTACCTTCGGAATCCCCAATATGCTTCACCTCATCCTTAGCCAGGAAAGTCCTATCTACCTCACCTTCCCTTTTTCATCTGGAACTCTCATATATGTGGGATCCCCCACTCTCTCATGTATGCAGGGGTTAAATGTGGTCATTTTCTCTCACTAATCTGTTTCATGTCTATTTGAGTATTACAATAGTCGAAAGAACCCTTGAGAGTAGAGGAAAGTTCCTTCATCCACCACACTGAGTCAGGATAGTAAGAAGCTAGGAAAATTCCTTGGCAAGTGGAAAGGGGAAACTGAGATAGACGGCTTATTCAAACTGGCCCCATCCAGCACCCTGACTCACCCGCCTCCTTCTCCCTTGCACAACCATGCCTTTAAGCATTAAACCCACAGGACAGTGAGGTTCTAATCAGCATCAAGTAATCTTAGGAATAAAGCCTCAGGTCTGTTGACCACAGAGACAGAATTTTGGTCAAACTAGAGATAACATCTAGGCCTCAGTTGCTCCAAGTCCAGAAAAGCAGCAGAACCAGATGAAGTAACACAAGGCTGACGTCAGGACCACATGCAATGACTAATGACTCCTTACCCTAGGGCTGACCCATCAGTAGAGACCACGGCCCTGAAAGGACACATCTGGAAAGCTGATGAATAGTCTTTTGAGATCCTCCTGAGACCTCCCCTAAAATTCCTGCCTTTAGAAAACAAATACCCTAAGGCAAAGGACCCAGCTGTCTCTGCTCCTCTCTCCCCATTTTCCCTTCTCTTCCCCTCTCATGCACTAACACTCACACAGGAGCCTTCCTTCTTCAGGCATGTATCTTTGCTTTCTTTCTCCAAGGGCTCTTCTTTTGCTTCTGTAACTTGTTTCCTAAGTCCACCCAGCCCAGCAGGCTCACTCTTCTATCCCTATGCCAAATAAACGTCCTCTTGCACTAGAGTTCTTTGTTCTGAATTCTCTCTTTGCCTAATTCAAGAACCGAAATTATTGAACTGAGAGCCCACCTCACTGGTAACAACATTACCCTTAGTGATAGTATAGTTAACTTTTTCTGCCACTTTGTCTTTCTTTTTTTATTTTCACACTGTGTTTTCATGATCATTAGTAACATCCCCTTTACTCTTCCTCCTGTTGTTTTGTTAAATTAGAAATAGCCCAAATGGAAACTCTCATAGAAGATAAACCATCTTATCTCTATGAAGATTTGTAGTAGCAATAATATTTTAAAATAAAAAAGAACAGGAGAGATTTGCAATACATATTTTTTTTCCCCTTTTCAACTTGGTTCAGAGAAAATTACATTATCCATTCTTTTGCTGAGATACTCTTTCCCTTGAGTAAGATTGTTAAGAGTGTTGGTTATCCCAGGCTGGTTTGGCTCAGCAGTCAGAGTGTCAGCCCATGGACGGAAGGGTTGTGGGTTCAATTCCAGTCAAGGGCATATACCTGGGTTGCAGGTTCAATCCCTGGCCCTTGTTGATGTCCTGCAGGAGGCAACCAATTGATGTGTCTCTCTCACATTGATATTTCTCTCTCTCTCCTCTCCCCTCCTCCTTCCCCCCACTTCCCCCTATCTGAAATCAATGTGAAACAAATATCCTTGGGTGAGGATTAACAAACAAAAAAAAGAGTGTTGGTTATTCTGGCAAACCATAATATTTATATTTATAAAGATGCTTTACTTAAAAAAAATCAAATCAATGACTAAGTATATTCCATGCATTGAATGTGCTATTTTGGGTCCCAATATTACTTAGTTATGCTCTCTTTTCTCCACACAAACACACATATAATATCTAGGTATATAATCATGTAATTCTGCCTGATTTTGAATATGAACATATGCGAGTACTTAAAATATTAATTTATTAAATATTTTGAAAATTCAAGTAGCTAAGAAAAGTGGAAGTTTTCTTATTGAGGACATGAAAATTGTAGAATCATTATAATGAACTACTAGCATTTAATATGAATATGTATAATAAGGAGCTCAGAGTTTATTTCATTGGCAGGGAGTATAAGGAGATGGTTAAAAGCATTTTATTTCAGTTATATACAGTTCTATACATGTTTATGAGGCCTGGGTCACCATATAAAATGTACTCCTTACTGTGGGTTGCAGTCAAAATAGTTTGAAGGGCCCCCTGGCTGGTTTGGTTCAGCGGTTAGAGCATCAGCCCGTGGACCAATGAGTCGCAGGTTCGATTCCAGTCAAGGGCACGTACCTTGGTTGTGGCTTATCTGAGGTCAGGGTCATGCGGGAGGCAGCCAGCTGATGTCTCTCTCTCACACCAATGTTTCTCTCTCTCTCCCTCCCTCCCTCCCACTCTAGCTGAAGATAAATGGAAAAATGTCCTCAGGTGGGGATTAAAAAAAATAGTATGAAGGGCAAAGATTTAGAAAAACAGCCACAGCCTCGTCCAAGTGTGTCTTTGCTCAGCTTGTAGTGGGTTGCTCCCTGGGGCACAGAGGAGTGTGAGAAAAAGGGAGAAGATGGTTTAAGATTAAATGCATCCCTGATGGCCAATAGGACTGTGAGTGTGGAAGTGTTTGTTACCCAGCTTGAGATACAGAGGACTTAGCTGAGAGTTATGTGAAGGGAATTGCCTGCCATGAGTCATGGAAGTAATTTATAATTGGAAAGCTTTCAAAAACAAGTTTCCCTATGTGTCAAACGTAGTCATTAATAAGAAATGGGCATTGACTTTTGAAAACCTTTGTTAGCATTGAATCCACTACAGAAATGTGGGTGAGAGCAACTGGGCGGGGGGAAATGCTTTGCCAGGAACCAGCCAAGTTCTGTTCTCTGCAGGGAGAACCGTCCTCATTATCACCCTCAGATTTAAGGCTTTATTTATACCGATGACTTTTTGTGCTGCATTTAAATACATTTATAAGAAGAAAACATGGGCACACAGTCGTGTTAATTAACTCCTGGAGCTTTATTTGCTGGTGATTACATTTCCAACACTGCCATTGAAAACCTCAGTGAAATGAAGTAGGTTTGACAAGGCATTAAATCTCCCACCAGCTGGAGGCCAAGGCAATTCACGGGCAGTCAGAGAGTGCCAGGGACAGACCCTCACCTTGGAGAGCAGGATTCATTTCGTGTGCACTTACTTTTGGAGATTATCATTTGAAAGTAAATTTGGAATTTTAGAGTCTATGAAATATGGTTTAAAACTTAATTGTGGTAAAATGCAAATAACACAAAATGTACCTTCTTAACCATTTTAAGCGCACAGTGCAATAGTATTAAGGACATTCACATTGTTGTGCAACCAACCTCCAGGATCATGTATGGATTTAAAGCCAGGAGAGTGTAAAAAATTTTATTATAAGTATACCTTTACCCTAGGATTTTAACAGTATTTGAGTGTTCTAAGTTCTTCCATTATTCGACAAGTATCATCTAAATCTTGGCTTTGAATATTCAACAGAATTAGAAGGATCCTTGATTACTTGCTCACTGCTGTTTCCTTCTTTTCTGAAAGTTCTGGGTCAGCTTAGTACCGCTTACAACTATTTTTTTTTTTTTTTATCCTCACCTGAGGACATCTTTGCATTCATCTCCAGATGGAGCGGGAGGGAGAGAGGGAAGAAGAGAGAGGGAGAGAGAAACATTGATGTGAGAGAGACACATTGAGTGGTCGCCACCCACACAACCCAACCAGGGCCGGGGACAAACTGCAACCAAGGTACGTGCCCTTAGCGGGAACCGAACCCAGGATTCTCAGGTCCATGGGCCCATGCTCTAACCACTGAGGCAACCGACCAGGGCTTTTTTTTTTATCCTCACCTGAGGACATTTTTCAATATTTTGTTCAGATAGAGTGGGAGGGACACAGAGAGAGAGAAACATTGACGTGAAAGGGACACATCGAGTGGCTGCCACCCACATGACCCAACCAGGGCCGGGGACAACTGCAACCGAGGTACGTGCCCTTAGTGGGAACTGAACCCGGGTCTCTCCAGACTGCAGGCCGACGCTCTAACCGCTGAGCCAAACCGGCCAGGGCCCGACCAGGGCTTTCTTAAAAGGAATCATGGCCTTTTATTCCAAGGGATACACGTACTATCAAACTCAAACCAATGCAGGAATATCAAGGTTCTGAAGGGTTTCAGTCTTGTTTTTGCAAAGATTTTGATCTAATTTAGTTTTATGTTCTATCTGTGAGTTTTAAAATAGTTTTCAGTCTTGCCTCAGAATTGCTTTAAAAACAATTATCTTGGTGACTTAATCTTACATTCAGTGAAAGATCTGTGTGGAAAAGTAGTTGCTTGAATATATACTTAAAGGCTCTTTAAAACCCCCTTTCCTCCCATTGGTTGAGAACTTCGCCCCGGTCTGCATGGTGAGGTCTGAGTACTGAAAACATTCTCTTGAATGGAACTGGAGAGTTGTCAGTTGGGGTTCAGGAAGGAACGCAATGGACAAGGAGGCTGGGATCACAATGTAAACTCTTGCTTAGAGCTCTGATGAAACCCGTGCCCCATATATGAGGATTGCAATTAATAAAAAAATTGATGTGCAGTTTTCATATCCAACAGTAGTGAATACAGTACCTGTGCTATGTCTGGGACAGGGGAGGGAGTTTAGATTTTACTAGAAACTGCATTGACCAGGTGTCTTCATATTTCATATTATATGTAACTGTCACACAATCCATTGTGTATCTCTATTTTTCCCTTGGAAGCTGATATCTGACCTGGCTGTGTGCAGACAACTAAATTCAAACCCTGGGAACCCCCAAATTATGGATATTTGACGTTGCAGTATTTGCTTCCTAAATTGTTTTCTTCAGATGCTGTTAGCTCTGAGTATTTAGAGGTTCATGGCCAGAGAAAGTGATCCTAAACAGTTCAGCATTTTGGCCATAAAACAGATGCTCTGAGCACTGATGTTATTAGAAGAGGAACTTTGGGCAGAGCCCAATTTTTATCCTGTATGTAGGTTATAAAAGCATTTTGAAATGGAAGGGCAGCCCCGCCCCTTCTGGCTGTGCTCTTTGGAATGTCCCCACTGTAGTCTCTCCTGGTCTTTGCTCTCCCCTCTCTCACAGAGGGTCCCTCCCACTTACCGCCACGCCTCTTCTCCGTGTTCCTGCGTCTTTGGGGCGGGCCGAGAGAGTGGCTCAGTGGACTCCATCGAGCAGAGAGGAAGGAGGAATAGAACATTAACTGTCCTCTCTCTTGGCTGTTTGCCTACAGGTTTATCTGACCTCCCCACCCATAAATACACTTACATGAGCGATAACAGGTTTGGGTTTCTTTCTGACTGTAGACGTGTCCCTAACCCTTCACGCATGAAGAGTTGCCATTTTCACCTGTGTCCCTTTGCCTTCCTTTTGGAGTTGGAGGTGGGGAATAGTGGTGTGAGTGAAAGTTTTATTTTGCTTTTAAGGTAGGTTTTGTTTTTTTTTCTGATTATAAAAGTAATATATTTAATATAGAAAAGTTGAAAGTTTGGAAAGAAACACAAGTCTGCCAGTAGCCAATCACAGAGACCATTGCGATTAGCACTTTGGTATACATTCCTTTCTACTTGTTTTCATGGACCTTGCACTGTCTCTTCAGTTTTACTTACTTCCCTCCACCCCCACTTTTCACCAACATATTTCCACATGTTACAAGTTCTTTAAAATCTTTGTAATGGCCTGGATTGAGCATCGTCCTGTGGACTGAGAGGTCCTGGTTCAATTCCTCGTTAGAGCACATGCCAGGGTTGCGGGCTCGATCCCCAGTAGGGGGCATGCAGGAGGCAGCTGATGGATGTTTCTCTCTCATGTCCATGTTTCTATCTCTCCCTTCCTCCCTCTCCAAAAAAATTAATAAAAACATATTTAAAAATTTATTTGTAATGACTGCATAATATTTCATCATGCTTCTGAATGAGGATGTGGGCGGGGTGGAGTGTGGATGGAGCTGGGATGGTGGGGGGTAGGGGGTAATGAAGAGTTCTGGCGGTGCCCAAGCTGCCGCTCCACAGACCACGCTTGGAGGAGGGTGTAGATTACTGTTACGAGCACAGACAGTGGCTGAGGTGGGGCCCGAGGAAGCTCAGAGGTGCCAGGGGGTTTTAGTAGCACCCCAGGAGCCTCTCCTGGGAGGCCCATGATGAGCAGGGAGAACTGACTGGCAGTTGCCAATACGTGCTACGGTGAAAGGGGGATTTCCAGCGGGAAACCAGAGATCCCCTTGAATTCCAGAACATCTGAGCGCTGTTATGGTGACCTGCGGGTGTGTGCTTTGTTCCTCTCCCGGCTGGGGGACCACCGGTCATGTTTGCTGAGACTGTAGTAGTGCCAGAGGAGAAAGCAGGCAGAGGAATGAGGCGAGAAACAGTCTGAAGACAGCCTGTCTGCGATGATTTATTAGAGAGAAGAAAGGCTGTCTAGACAGGTTAGAAGAAATAATTTGGTGGGGAGATTAGAAAGCAGGTGATTCAGTGGAGGCAGAAGGAAAAATCCGTCAAGGCATTGGGAGGTGTACGCACACAGCGTTGGCACCAAGGCCGTGCCATGCCGATGAGGCTGCGCCCCGTCCGGAGAGGGAGCCTGGGGGGAGTGACCCTGCTTTGAACCCTGTACTTCGTGGAATCTGGTTTCAGCAGATTAGGAGAAGTGATAGTTAGGGAGTCATCTTTGGAAACAGTGGAAGGAAATCCCAACAAGATGCGAGTGAAATTCTGATTGTCTAGTACTGCGTTAGGATGTATTGGAAAAGTAGAAGGAAATGAAAGAAACACGTGTGGCTATGAAGTGAGCTTTCAAGGGACCCTTGATTTTGAAAAGACAAATACACAGAGGAAGGAGGACACGTGACCCAGGATAAATCAAGTTTCACAAGCCTGTAAGACTCAGTGCCGGCTGACGGAGGGCCCGAGCAGTAAGTGAAGGCCAGCAAAGCTGACAGTTTTATGTGTGATCAGAACAAGAAAACGAGGAAGGCACTGGCCTCTTCCTTGTGGCACATGGTAAGAGATTAACCAATGAGATGACACTATCCTCCATCAAGAGAGTGATTTTTTCCAAACTGGAATTGCACAAGATAGACCATAATAGAGTTCCCATCTGCTTTAACTGACTTCAGGAGAGCTAGCAAAATGACCTTCGTGACACTAAAAGTCTGTGCGTGGGGTCACAGCCCTGCTGTAAGGGTTATTATTAATCATGGAGGATCTGTGTCATAACCCTGGCATTGCAAGTGTCATGAATTTTATAAGTTGTACATGCACATACTGATCCTGATACTGACCCCTTCAAATCCTAAAACAAATTATTAACTAAAAGATTTTGGAGCACTAAGGAAGGTAAGTAAACTCCAGACTCCCAAGTGTGGGAAATGGAACCTACCCTCATGGGTTTGGTGGGTGAATGGAAGAGTCTATGTCCAAAAGACACTTGATGTGAAACCCTTGGGAACTTTGCCAGGACAGTTTTCTTTCGCTGAAATCGTATTTTCTCTTCTGACTGGGAGGGACCTTGGGTGAGCGTCAGAGAATTCTGTCCCTGCGCCCCTGCCATGGGCCCTCTGCCAGGTCCCTTTGAGGAGCTCCCAGTGTAGTGGGGGAGACCCACCTTTATGTACAAAACACTAGGAAAGTTTGCTGAGCGTCCGACAATAGTTAGCACTTCCTGAACACGTGGGATCCTGCAGGCACTGTTCTGAGATCTTTTATAATATTTTAAGTCCGTGGTTTTCAAAGTATAGTCCATGAAACACCAACAACCTCTGGGAACTGTTAGTAATGCATATTCATGGGCCTTGCCCAGACCTACTCAACCCTGCACCTCTGGAGATAGAGGGTTTGAGGACCAGTTTCAAGTCGTTGAATCCTTACAACAAGCTGATGAGCAGATTTTATTTCTCCCATATAAGCAGGTGGAAACAGAGGCACAAAGAAGTTAAATAACTTGTCCAAGGACACATGACTTCTAGGTGGTACAGATGAGCTTCGAATCTAACAATAGAAATTCAGTGTTCGGCTCTTAGCCACCAGGCAGGGCTGCTCCCAGGAGAAGGTGTGGTGCCCAGAGGAGGGAGCTGTGGACTCCAGAAGGTGGAACGTGTCATGGAAGGTGTTCAAAGAGCTGGATTTTGTTCCCTTTCTGAACATTTAAGGAGAATCAACTGTGTGCAGCAAATCGTGTTAGCTACTGTGGACATTTATAAATGTGAGTGGACTCTAGACCCTATCTTTAAGATTTTTGTAACAAATTAGGGGAAATCCAAATGTAAATCAGTATCTGGACTCTAAAACACGTTGGAAGAGAAATTCTAGTGGGAGATTGGAGCATATGAATGCATTTTAACATGAACTGTATGGAAACAAACCTGAGAGGAGTAAGTAAGGTCTTCTCGCAGGGAGAATTCCGTGTAAGATTCAGACACTGGAAACAACATATTCTTGGATTGATGGGCCCTTTTGTGTATTTGGCTCTTGGGTCCATTTTGTGTAGTGTCGGCTTTCCTACAGTAGGATATAGATGGGAAGTTCCTAGTTTAAAAGGAGAAAGTGAACATTATTGCTCCTTCTTTGTTTTAGTCTTGGAAGCCAAACATTGCTTTGACCTGTTTCTTGCTTTTAAGGAACATGTAAGTGAGGATAGAAATCTGCCTGGAACAGTTTTGGAGGAAATCATCTTAAATTGCAGTAGGGGTTCATTTGGTTTAAAATGAAAAAAATTCTTATCAATAACTGGTTCAGCACTGGAATATATTGCTAGGGAGATTACAGAGTGCCTCCTGCTTTAAAATTTGACCGTTTATACCAGGATTGGGAAACGTTTTCTGTAAAGGTTGAGGTAGTGAATATTTTGGGCCGGAAAACAGAGACCCTATGTAAACCAATGGCCACAGCTGTGTTCCAATAAAACTTTATGAAATACAGGTGGCAGCAGGGTTTGGCCGGTGGGCCATGGTTTGCACCTGTTCTCGGTTCCCACCTGTCTACATAGTTGAGATGAAGGCTGTGGAATGGGCCAGGTGACCTCAGGATGCCCTTTGTGTGGTACATTTCTGACGTTCTTTGTATGTCGTAGTTGAGTAATTGAGAAATGAAAACTAGAAATCGTTTTCTAAATAACGCCTTCTACTAGAAGACTGTACGTTATCACCTTTATTGTTTTGCAGTGTTCAAAAATGTGTGTACAAATTGACAAGAAACACCTAAGATTTATTTCCAGAGTCAAAGAAGGGAAGAAAGGCGATACTCCGAAGTGTACTTCTTTTGCTCATTTCTGACTTGCTAGTAATGAAGGAAAGGAAAAGCGAACACTTTTCTCTCTCTAAGACCCCAGTGACTTAATTGAAGTGTTTTTCATTACAAAGAATTAATTGGTATTCAAGTGGATCTTTAAGCTTTAAAACAAGCACATAAATTATTCTGTGTATAAAAGTATACAGCAGGTCCTCGAAGAAAGTTGTTTCATTCGACATCGTTAAATTATAACATTGATGAATTAGAATTAATTGGTATTCAAGTGGATCTTCAACTTTTAAAACAAGCACATAAATTATCCAGTGTGTACAAGTATACAGCAGGCCCTCGAATGAGGTTGTTTCATTCGACATTGTTTAGTTACAACGCTGATGAGTTAGAACATCGATGACTGGCTGTGGAGTCAGCACGTTCTCCCCGTCTGTGCGGGTTTCCTCCGGGCACCGGGTTTCCTGTCCCGTCCCAGAGATGTACACGGAGGATGACTGGCGTGCCTTACTTCTCCCAGCCTGAGTGTGGCTGGGGGTGTGGGTAGCCTGCGATGAAAGGGTGTCCTGTCCAGGGTGGGTCTCCCTTTGCACCCTGAGCTGCCAAGAGAGGTTCTGGCTTCCTGGGACCCTGAACTGGAGTCACTGGTTTGGAAAAACAGGTTCTCTTGTTTTTATTCATCTTTCTTAAATGTATGTATAGCTCACATCTATTTCAGTGATTCATATTACAAGTGTTTTGGGTCTTTATTAAGGAGTTTAGTGATGTTTTTGTGACCAGAATACAACGTAGGAACTTAATTCTTGTTTATATTAATTAGCCTATGGGAAAATTGGCTTCATTATATATTATATATTGTTTTCCTTTTTCTTGTTTAAAATTTTTTTTTTCAATTACATTTTACGTTCAGTATTATTTTGTATTGCTTTCAGGTATACAGTATAGAGGTTAGACAATCATATACTTTACAAAATGATGCCCCTGGTATTTCCAGTGCCCACCCGGCACCGTACATAGTTGTCGCAGTGTTATTGACTATACGCTCTGCTTTACGTCTCCGTGATGTTCTGTGACTACCAATCTGTGCTTCTTAATCCCTGCACCTTTTCCACCCAGTCCCTCAACCCTCCTCCCCTCTGGCAACCATCAGTCTGTTCTCCGTTTCTCTGAGTCTCTTTCTGTTTTATGTGTTCATTTATAGTGTTCTTTAGATTCCACATAAAAGTGAAAGCATATGGATTATAGTTAATTCCTGTTAAAGTCATAGTTTGCCAAAACCTATTGATAACGTCAAGTGAGGACTTACTGTCTTCTCTGTAGACACTTCCTCCACACGCGACCACTTAGACACAGTTGAGAAATGGGAGGGACGGTGGGGTCAGTGGCGTGGCAGAGGTGGCCAAGTGTTTCATAGATTTTGGGGTGGTCCCATCATGTTCACCACATGGGCTGAGCGTCGGGACCATCAGGCAGTGTGACCCTGGGAAGAACAGTCAGCCCCTGTGACACACTGTAGAAGGTCTCGGATCCACAGCAGGTCTGAGTCCCTCTGGGGTTACGAGGCTGGCTGAGGAGAGGGGGCACACACTGCAGCCCGGAGGCATTCTGTTTCAGTGGCAGATACCAGGGGTAGAGCGTTTGTGGGGAGACATAAATCATGGAAGTCTCAGGGCTTGGGCGGGCTTCTTGCAGCATTTACATTAATCGAAGGAAGAGCAGGGTGTGGACACGTACAGAAATGCACGGAGCAGAGGTCATGGCAAGCGCTCGGGTGAGAATGCACTCGGACTGCCCAGTAGACATCAGACAACCTGCGCCTACAACAGAGAGGAGGAGAGAAGGGCAGCAGGGGTTACGTGACGCTGACGACACTGACTGCTCAAAGCCTTGGAGCACTGTGAGCACTCAGCAAAAGTACACTGTGTTTGTTTTTCATATGTTTTAAATCCTTACCCAAGGATATTTTTATTGATTTTAGAGAGGAAGAGAGAGAGAGAAACATTGATTGGTTGCCTCCCGCCTGTGCCCCAACCAAGATGGAACTCGCAATCCAGGTATGTGCCCTGAGCAGGAATCAGGCCTGCGAACTTTTTGGTGCACAGGATGATGCTCAACCTACTGAGTCATCCGGCCAGGCTGTGTTTGTTTGTTTTTAAATAACTATTTACTTCTTAAAAACAAGGTGATACGTAAGGAGATGTTCTAGGAAGATTAATCTGATTTATGTGAAGGTTCTGGAGGCTAGTTAGCAAGGAAGTAGATACTGTCTTTTGAAAAAATATTTGAACGTTGTGTTTTTTGTTTTTGTTTTGTTTTAAATCCTCACCTGAGGATATTTTTCCATTTATCTTCAGATAGAGAGAGGGGGAGAGGGAGAGGAGAAGAGAGGGAGGGAGGGGAAGAGAAAGAGAGAGAGAAACATCGATGTGAGAAAGACACATTGACGGGGTGCCTCCCGCAGGACCCCTAGTAGGGTGGGGGCTGGAACCCCAACTGAGGTACGTGCCCTTGACGGGAATCAAACTCGGGACTCTTTGGTCCAAGGGCTGATGCTCTAACTGCTGAGCCAAACCAGCCAGGGCATGTTTTTTGTTTTTGTTTTTTGGGACTTTACTTGTGGGAGGAAAGACGCCATGACTATTTGTTTAGCTTTTCATTTTGAAATAATTTTGGACTTAAAAATTATAAAAATAAAACAAAGAGAGTTCCGTTATAACCACAGCACACATGTGAAAACCAGCATTAAAACTCAATGAATTCAAATACAGAACTCATTCAGACTTTGCCGTTGTCCCATTCAGGGCCTTATCCTAATCCAGGATCACACCTTGCCTTTCTTTGCCAGTTTCCTTTGGTCTCTCTCAGTCTGAGGTAGTCCCTCCATTTTTTTGTTTTTGTTTTTGGTTTTTCAGAACCGTAGCAATTTTTGCAGAGTATAATTTAGTTATATAGAAGAATGACCCTCACTTTGGAACTGTCTGATGTGTTCTCATTAAATTCCAGTGTCTTTTATCAGCGTATCATATCAGCAGGCAAATGATGTCAGCTTGTGTCATGACTGAGAGTAGCTTTTATCACACTGTGAAGGTGATGCCTGCTAATTTCCACTGAAGAGTCATTTCATATCTTATGGGGAATCATATGTATCTCATTACACTGTATCTGTATCCTGTACCTCATTATACATTTCACTAATTTGGGCATCGATTGATGATTTTTTTCTGCAACATTTAGTATTGTGGCGTTTGCTTAACAGTGATCCGTTTTCCCCTTTTATTGCATTTGGTAATTAGAATCATTTCATAAGGAAGAGCTCCCCGCCCCCAAACATGTATTTATTCAATTATTTGTACCTGTATGTACTCATGGATATTTATTACACGAGTTAGGATGTAGTCATATTTTTGCTGCTCAATGCGATTTGGCTAGTGGGAGCTTCTTGGCTGCGGTGGATGGGGTTCATCTTGGAGTCCAGGTGTGACTAGTGGGTTGTTGTTAATACAAGTCAGGAATTCAATGAACAGTGGAGATAAGTAAGCTTGTTAATTTGCCTGTTGATCCAAATCTTTAATGACTTGATTCCTAAATTTAAAAAAAAAATTTTTTCTTTATTGATTTTAGAGAGAGAGAACATCAATTGGCTGCCTCCTGCATGTCCCCCAGGGGGATCTGGCCCACAACCTGGGCATGCGCCCTGACTGGGAATCAAACCAGTGACCTCTTGGTGTATGTGGATGGGTCAACGCTCAACCACTGAGCCACTCTGACAGGGGCTTGGTTCCTAAATTTTAAAGGCTTTTCTGTGATTGCATTAACCAAAGAAGCCCACCCTGTTAGGCAAAACGGTTTCCTTGTTTGTAAACACAGTGAGAAGGAAAGGTGTTTTTCCAAGGATCGAATGAAATCAGGTTGATAGCGCCTTGGGGTTTGTTTCTGTTGTACCTGTTGTGTGCATATTTCCCAGAAGCTGCTGGTTCTTGCTGGTTTACGTTTCTAGGCAGGCGAGATTGTGAAATATTTATAAGTATTCCTAGAACCCGCTTTGATTTTCTACTTGAGCTTTTAAGTGGGGCAAGCATGTTTATACTAGAAGAGAGTCCTTTAATAATGGGAAGTAAAAATAAAGTGTCACGCTCTGGATGCCATTGAAAGGGTATGCCCTTTCTGAAGGTGTGAGCGCTGTGCCCCTCCGAGACGGGAAGGCATGGTGGCTTAGGGCTGTGTCTGAGCCGGGCTAGGTAGGAAAACATGCCACATGAACAGGTGCCACGTGGGATTTGCTGAAACACTGGCTCTTTGTTCTACACCAGCCAGACTCGGAAGATCAGCCACGGAGCCCAGTGTTGTTGGTCAAATGACTTATTCCTCTGCTGTGTTAGGATCTCAGCTGGGAGTGGGGTTGAGGCGATGTTTGAGGGGAGCTCCAAGCCTCATAGCTGTGGTGGATGGCGAGAGGTTCAAATCGCCAATTTCAGCCACTGATTTTGACAGTTTTTCTCAAATCTAGATTAGAACTACTTGGGGAGATTGGCAAAAACCAGAAGATACCTCTTTTAGAGGTTCTAATTAGGACCCCAACACCTGTTTAGTTTATTGTTTGTTTGAGTTTCCCAGATGGTTCTAATTCATAACCAGGTTTGAGAACCACTGGATCTAGCAGATGTTACTTGTGACTTCTTCATGCAGTTAGATGTACATGTTTGTCCTTTTAAATCACCACATTCTAAGTTAGAGGATACATATATGGGGCAGTAACTAAAAATAGGCTTAAGTTGGCAAACTCGGGTGAATTTCTTAACCTCCTTAAGTCTAGTTTCGTCATCTGCAAAAAGGGATTAATAATAGTACCTACCTCATAATTTTTCAAGGATTAAATGATATGTTGCATGTAAAATATTTAGCACAACCTCTAGCACATACTAGAAATGCAAATTATTTATTTATTATTTTAAAATGTGGCATTCAAAGCTGCTTCTTCAAACAAAATTTTTAATCTTCACTCGAGGATACGCTTATTGATTTTATAGAAAGAGAAAGGGGGGAAAGAGTGGAGAGAGTGGGGGGAGGGAGGAGAGAGAGAGAGAAGAGAGAGGAGAGAGACATCAATGTGAGAGAATACCAACTGGTTGTGATGGATCAAACCCGCAACCTTCTGGTGTGTGGGACGATGCTTCAGCCAACTGAGCCACACCGGCCAGGACAGTTTTTTATTATTTCATGACATGCAGCATGTTACAGGAGAATGGTAGCTTTGGGATCAGTCACTTTGTTTCATTCCTGGCTCTGTAACTTTCTCGCCCTGGGACCTTAAGTAAATTTCTTCATTTCTTTTACCCCCAGTCCTCCTGTCTGTAAAAATATGAACGGGTGGAGGAGTTGCTAATATGGGAAAGTGCTTCAGACAAGGGAAGTGCCCAGTAAGCATTTCTGCCCCTTTCCTTGTCATTCCACATATCATAGAGCAATAGAGAAATGCAATTGCAAGAACGTCGTGGACTTCGAGGTGGCCAGGCTATGTTAAGAAGATAGTATTACAAGGGGCTTCTGTGGCTGTGCCTGGCGGTTGGGAGCATGTTTCTTGGGGAAAGATGATTGTGGGCCTGAACTGTGACCAGTTGCAGAGAGGGAGTCATGGTGAACTGTTGCCCTCCCTTCCATTTCATCAATTGGCTCATGTCTGCGGTTTAAACATCACTCAACTTGTGATGACCGTGTAATTCTCAAGCCTTTTAACCTTGATCAAGCTTTGATTGAGATGTAAGTGCATCCTGGGGCTTAAAAAGGACCTACAGTCTTAGCTCTCTACTGGACAGCCTACTAGGTTACAATTTTTATTTTATTGTTCCAGTTATTCATAGAGCTTTTTGGCTTCTTAGGATTATAAGAAACCCAAGTATACGTATTCTACCTTAACACCTTCACATTCTACTTGATCACCCAGAATGGGAAAAGGACAGTGGCTGAAGGTGATAGAAAGCTGTGTCACGAACTGAATTCTCAAGTTATCAGTAAACTTGGTGGTTCTTGTTGGTGCCTATTTGTAATAGGGTAGGCCATACTTCTGTGGTGATTGAAGTGATTCAGACTTTCTCCTGTTATTTCTCTCTCCCCTGAGTAGCCCACGTACTTTAACTCAATCCAAGGAGAGTATTAAGACATGTCCTTTAAGAGCTGATAAAAAATGTGCCTTAAGTCTATCATATAGTTTGGGAAGATATTTTTGTGGCTGGAGTGAATTCCATGCTTGGTTCAGAGCCAGCCTCGCAGATTATTATAGTTTAACTTAGTAGACACCTAACTTTAAAAAACCATGAAGGTAATTTATGATTGCTAACCAATTACCCTTTTGTGTTATGCCATTATTTTTTTCTGGAAGTTCATTTGTGAATATTAGAGGGTTGTAATTTTCTAATACATGTTTAAAATATGAAGTTTTCCTAGAATCGTTTAGGACATCCTTTTTCATGGTTTATTAAAATGGAAAGGAGAAGAAATGAATTTGAATTGAAATCTAATTTTATTTGTATTGTTAGCAGTCTTCTCTCTATGGTATATGTATGTCTTCCATGAAAGAATCATTGCATCTAACATACGTAGTTCTAGGAAATTGGAAATACAGGTGGAGGGAATCACTGTCTTGTCTGAGCATCATGTGTGAGGTATGGTGGTGAGAACCATTTAAAACAGGACACCTGCATCAGTTGGACCAGCCAGCCAAGATTATAGAGTAGATTGATAGGAAATCAGGATCAAGAAAGAGAAGTTGTGGCTGTGAAGTGTTCTTTAGGCCCTGTATCTTTTGGTGAAGGATTCTTACATCGGGGGTGAACACATGTCTTGTTCATACGTATGTTTGTGGACAATCCTACAGTGCCTGGCGAGGAGCTCAGTAGGTGCTTCATAAATATTTGTAAAACGAATGGAAGTTAGTTGCCATAGGAATGATTTGAAGCCCTGGCATCTTGAGAGGAGAAATAAAACAAGGGAGTCAAAGATGGGTGAAAGCAGCTGAGTACTTGTATATTAGAGAAAGCATATTGGAAAACAGAGGGTGCATTTTCAAGGGGGTTCTTGTCATACTCCTTCAGGTAGACACTGAGAGAGCAATCTGTCAGGTGATTTAGAGCAGGGAGTCTCAGGTTCCTGTAAGCTGGCCCATGGTGTTCCCCTGAGACAATTATGCACCAGTCCGTTCCCAATATCTATTTTAAAAATGAGGTAACGGGCGGACTGTTGCTCCATATTTTTCTTTCATTAAGTTTTTGGCACTTGCTATTTTTGCAGCAATTTACATAGAGTGGCCTCTAAAAAAGTACATAGTTATGTTAGTCATTTTAAGTTTAACAAATCAGTACTTCACCGAGTTCTACAGAGGGCTCTGTGGCTTCCCCAGCTCAGCTGAGTGTGAGCTGCTGTCCTGGAGCGTTAATGAAACAAAGCTCCCTGGGGCCCAGTTAGGAGAGGGCTTCACAGGAGTTTCTGACAGCAGATCTAGGTATTGTGTCCTGTAAAAGGCAGTTCTTATGCTGCTCTTGTCGATTCCCTGTGGGCTGGGAGCTTATCTCACACCGTTATCCAGTCAGCATGGAAGAATCCCATTGCTTTATTTGCTCACCTTACCAGTCTTTTCAAACAAGCCATGCAGGGGGAAGTTTCTGTGAAGTGGAATTGTGTGAGTATCAGACTAGTGTTGAGACAGCCAGATTTAGGTTGGCAGCCGAGAGAAAGGAAGTGGTTTGCTTTCTTTTGTGCAAGTACCCCTGCCAGGTTCTTTAGAACTTGTTTCTACCTAAATGCTTTCTTTTTAACTAGATTATATGAAGTATTTGCTTTTCTGGGCTCATTAGGCAATTAGATGAGTAATAAAGGTTGTCAGTCTGGCCTGCCATATTGTCTTTAAAAAGTCTCTCTGGGAGATTCCAAAGTGATTGAGGAGTGAATGGAAGCTACACAGACCATCTCCCAGGACCAAACTGGAATTACAACTAAAATAAAGACAAATTGTCAGGAAAAAGCAACAGAAAAGCAGTTTGCGAGGACCATATAACCAGGGGCACTGAATCGATCCTGGTAGGATTGAGGAGGCATTAGATGGGGGCTGGGAACCCATGGACAGCAGTGGTCTTAGCTGTGAGCAGCGCCCTCAGGGTTAAAATCCTAACCCTGCTCCACAGTGCAGGGACAGAACGCTAAAATAGCCACAGCCACTTACCTTGGGCTCTGGCAGAGGGAGGAAAGACTGGACTTGAACTGGGTGGGGACACTTGGGATTTAGAGGGTGCTCAAACCTTTTGCTGAGTTGCAGCCACATGGCACGGTGGCCATCTTACTTCTTCCCAGGGCTCTGGGGAGAGGCAGTGGTCCTTCCCTTGGAGATTCAACCCCATTCACGTGGGCCATTGAAATGCAAATTGAGGCTCATTAACAACCAGTATCTGCCCCACCCTCAGGAAATCCCCTTATGCTGAACACCTGAGGGAGTTTTTCATTCAACTGAGAACGAAAGACTCTTCAAGTAACTAAGACTAATAGCCTCCAAGCAAAAAGCCAGAGGATAACTGAACCATTCCGGGGCTTGAAAATCTACCCAGGATAGTAAGACTTGACAGTGGTGTTTAACATGGATCCTCCCTTGCTCATCCAAACCCCGAAGAGGGAGCCACAAACAGCAGAACACCAGCACCCACAGGGAAAATTTGGCAGGCTCCAAAACCCACTGAGATAGTCAAATTGGTGAAACAAATCCCAAATGAAAGAACAAGAGACCTCTACCGAAGATGAGGTAAATGAAATGCAGTTAAGCAAGTTATCAGAAATATAGTTCAGAGCCATGATCTTGAGGAAGCTCAACAGCATGAGTAAGGACATCAACACCATGAGTAAAGACATAGAAACATTGAAAATCAACCAATTGGAAATGAAAAACCACCAAGAAGAAATGAAGAATGACATAGCAGAAATAAAGAACACATTGGAAGGACTAAACAACAGAGTAGAGGAAGCTGAGGACTAGATCAGTGAATTAGAAGACAGGGTAGAAAAAATCAACCAATCAGAAAACCAAAAGGAAAAAACAATTAAAAAACAGGAAGACAGCTTAAGAGACCTTTGGGACAACTGGAAATGTAATAAAATTCGCATCCTAGGAGTCTCCGAAGAAGAAAAAATGAGCAAAAGTTAGAGAACATATTTGAAGAAATAGTGACAGAAAATGTCCCTAATTTGGTGAAGGAAGAAGGTATCAAAGTTCAAGAAGCACAGAGAACCCCAAGTAAGAAGAACCCAAACAGGCCCACACCAAGACACATAGTAATTAAAATGCCAAAAATTAAAGACAAAGAGAGAATCCTAAAGGCAGCAAGATATAAGCAACAGGTTACCTTCAAAGGAACCCCCATGAGGTTATCAGCTGACTTCTCAACAGAAACACTACAGGCCAGAAGGGAATGGCATGAAGTAATCAAGGTCATGAAAAACAAGGATATGAATCCAAGACTACTCTATCCAGCAAGGCTATCATTCAAAATAGAAGGTCAAATAAAGAACTTCCCAGACAAAAAAAAAAAAAAAGGCTAAGGGAGTACATTAGCAACAAACCAGCAGTGCAAAAAATTTTAAAAGGACTGATGTAATTAGTAGAAGAAATAGGAAGAAAAATATAACCACACTAAATAAAAATGGCAATAAATAAGTACATATCAATAATCACCTTAAATGTAAATGGATTGAATGCTTCGATAAAAAGACACAGAGTAGCTGATTGGATAAGAAAGCATGACTCACATATATGTTGTTTACAAGAGACCCACCTCACAACAAAAGACTCACGTAGATTGAAAGTGAAGGGATGGAAAAAATATTCCAAGCAAACGGAAAGGAAGCTGGGGTAGCAATACTCATATCTGATAAAATAGATATCAAAATGAAGGCCATAATTGGAGACAAAGAAGGTCACTACATAATATTGAAAGGATCTGTCCAACAGGAAGATATAACCTTGGTAAACATATATGCACCCAATATAGGAGCACCAATATATATTAAAAATCTTCTGGAGGACTTCAAAGGAGAAACTGCCAGCAATACAATCATAGCAGGGGACTTCAACACCCCGCTGACATCACTGGATAGATCCTCTAGACAAAATTTAGCAAGGAAACAGAGACTCTAAATGAAGCACTAGACCAAATGGATTTAACAGATATCTACAGAGAATTTCACTCCAAAACTACAGAATTCATATTCTTCTCAGGTGCACATGGGACATTCCCAAAGATAGACCACATGTTAGGACACAAACTAAGTCTCTACAAGTTCAAGAAGATTGAAATCATATCAGGCATCTTCTCAGATCACAATGGCATGAAACTAGAAATCAATTGCAACAAGAACATGCAGACATTTGAACATATGGTGGATAAATAGCATGTTATTATACAATGAATTGGTTACCATGGAGATCAAGGAAGAAATTAAAAACTTCATGGAAACCAGTGAAAACGAACACACAACAACACAAAATCTATGGGATGCAGCGAAAGCAGCTCTGAGAGGGAAATTCATAGCACTACAAGCCTGCCTCAAGAAACAAGAAAAATTTCTAATAGACCATCTAACTTCACAACTTAAAGAACTAGAAAGTAAACAAAAAGAAAACCCCAGAGCAAGTAGAAGGAAGGAAATAGTAAAGATCAGAGCAGAAATAAATGACATAGAGACAAAAAAAAAAACACAAAAAAAAACAATTCAAATAATTAATGAAACAAAGAGCTGGTTTTTCGAAAAGATAAACAAGATTGATGGACCCTTAGCTAGACTCTTCAAGAAACAAAGAGAGAGAACCCAAATACACAAAATCAGAAATGAAAGAGGAGAAGTAACAACTGACACCACAGAAATACAAAGGGTCTTTAACAAATACTGTGAACAATTTTATGGCAACAAATTCGACAACCTAAGCAAAATGGACAAATTTCTAGAAACACAGAATCTCCCAAAACTGGACTGGGAAGAGATAGAAAACTTGAACAGACCAATAACAACTAAAGAAAGAAGATGTAATCAAGACTCTCCCAGCAAACAAAAGCCCACGCCCAGACGGCTTCACGGGGGAGTTTTACCAAACACTCAAAAAGAACACCCATTCTCCTCAAACTATTTCAAAAAATTCAAGAAGAAGGAAGATTTCCAAACTCATTTTATGAGGCAAGCATAATTCTAATTCCAAAAACAGAAAAAGACACTACAAAGAAAGAAAATTACAGGCCAGAATCCCTGATGAACATAGATGCCAAAATCTTTTAACAAAATACTAGCAAATCAGATCCAGTGTTACATCAAAAAAATTATTCACCATGACCAAGTGGGATTCATCCCAGGGATGCAAGGCTGGTACAATATTCGCAAATCAATAAACGTGATACACCACATAAACAAAATGAAGAATAAAAACTACACGATCAGATAAATAGATGCCAAAAAAGCCTTCGACAAAATCCAGCATCCATTTCTGATAAAAACACTCAGCAATGTGGGAATAGAGGGATCATATCTAGACATAATAAAGGCCATATATGAAAGACCTACAGCCAACATCATACTCAATGGGCAAAAACTAAAAGCATTTCCCTTAAGAACAGGAACAAGGCAAGGATGCCCACTTTCGCCACTCTTATTTAACGTAGTACTGGAAGTCTTAGCCACAGCAATCAGAGAGGAAGAAAAAATAAAAGGGATCCAGATTGGAAAGGAGGAAGTGAAATTGTCATTATTCGCAGATGACATGATATTATACATGATATATATATAGAAAATCCTAAAGACTCCATCAAAAATATACTAGACTTAATAAATGAATTTGGCAAAGTAGCAGGATACAAAATTAATGTCAAGAAATTGATGGCATTCTTATACACCAGTGATGAAGCCACAGAAAGAGAAACTAAAAAAACAATCCCATTTACCATCACTGCAAAAAAGTTAAGATACCTAGGAATAAACTTAACTAAAGAAGTAAAGGACCTATTTGCAGAAAACTACAGGACATTGAAGAAAGAAATAGAGGAAGATATAAAAAAGTGGAAGCACATACCTTGTTCATGGATTGGAAGAATTAGCATCATTAAAATGTCCATATTACCCAAAGCAATCTATAGATTAAATGCAATCCCCATCAAAATACCAAAGATATATTTTACAGAACTAGAATAAATACTCCAAAAGTTCATATGGAACCAAAAAAGACACTGAATAGCCACAACAATCTTGAAAAAGAAGGACAAAGTAGGTGGGATCACAATACCGGTTATCAGGTTATACTACAAAGCTATTGTAATCATAACAGCCTGGTAGTGGCACAAGAACAGGCATATAGACCAGTGGAAGAGAACAGAAAACCCAGAAATTGACCCAAGACATTATGCTCAATTAGTATTTGATAGAGGTGGCAAGAACATACAGTGGAGTAAAGATAGCCTCTTTAATAAATGGTGTTGGGAAAATTGGACAGCTACATGCAAAAAAAATGAAACTAGACCATCAATTTACACCATACACAACAATAAACTCAAAATGGATAAAATACTTAAATGTGACTCACGAATCCATAAAAATCCTAGAAGAAAGTGTAGGCAACAAAATTTCAGATATCATATGCAGCAGATTTTCTAAGTCACCAGAAACAAAGGAAAAAATGAACACATGGGACTACATCAAACTCAAAAGCTTCTGCACAGTAAAACAACCATCACAATGGAAGGGGACCCCACTGTATGGGAGAGCGTCATTGCCAATGATACATCAGATAAGGGGTTAATTTCCAAAATATATAGAGTGCTCATACAGCTCAACAAAAGGAAGGCAAAGAACCCAATTTAAAAATGGGCAGGGGAACTAAATAGACACCTCTCCTAACAGGACATACAAATGGCTAAGAGACATATGAAGAAATGCTCAACATCACTAATCATTAGAGAGATGCAAATTGAAACAACAATGAGGTATCACTTCACACCTGTCAGAATGACCACCATCAACAAATCGTCAAACAAGTGTTGGCAAGGGTGTGGAGAAAAGGAGACTCTAGTACACTGCTGGTTGGAATGTAGACTGGTGCAGCCACTATGGAAAACACTATGAAATTACCTCAAAAAATTAAAAATTGAATTGCCATTTGACTCAGTGATCCCATCTCTAGGAATATACCCTAAGAAGCCTGAAACACCAATCAGAAAGAATACATGTACCTCCATGTTCATAGCGGCACTATTTACAATAGCTAAGATCTGGAAACAGCCCAAGTGTCCATCAGTAGACAAATGGATAAAAAAGCAGTGGTACATATACACAATGGAGCACTATGCAGCTGTTAGAAAGAAAGATTTCTTATCCTTAGACGACATGGAGGGACCTGGAGAGTATTATCCTAAGTGAAACAGGCCAAACAGAGAAAGACAAATACCACATGATCTCACTTATTTGTGGAATATAATGAACATAACAGTCTGAGGAACAGGGTAGACCCAGAGACGTGGAAGTAGTGTACAGACTGACAACCCTCAGAAGAGGGGGTGGGGAGAGGGAAGAGATAAACCACAGAAGTTATATGCATATACCCATAAGTGATGGACATGGACAACAAAGCTGGGGTCAGGGTTGGGGGGATAGGGAGGAGGGTGTCAATGGGGAAAAAAGGAGAAACATCTGTAACAAAAATAAATTAATAAAAAAAATTTTTTTAAAGTCTGTCAAGGGGGGAAAAATCACTTATGATTCATTTGTCAAATTATATATCTGGTGTACATGCAGACTTTAAGTTGTTCAGTAAGCAAATACATTACCAAGGCTCGATGGCAAAGGCCCAGGAAGAGCCAACTGGGAGCCAACTAGACTAGACCAGAAAGGGTAGGTGGATGTTTTATTTTAATACATAGGAATTAAAAATGACCTGTCTATCTTATGAATTTCATTTTATTTGAAGCCATTGAAAATCTTTAGCAGACAGTACCAATAGGCTTTTTGGATAAAGAGTCTATATATCTATTTTAGTTTAATTAGAAGGTAAGTAGTGTGGGGGGCATGTGGAATGGGCAAGAGGCAGAATGGTAATTCTGTCTTACATTAAATTTGGGTAGAAGGTTCAGATGCTGGAAATTGATGATGGGCAGGGTATGTTTTGTAAATTTAAGAAATTCAAAAAAGTGGAGGCGGCCGACTAAAAACGATGGGATCCAGAAAGACAGCAAGTCCAGGAATCGAGTTTAAGGACCTTTTAAAACAGGGGTTGAACGCTCAGTATGTCAATCCCCGTGTTCTTTGTCCTGTACCGCAATGGGAAATGATAGCAATTTTCCATTGTGCTGAAGCACAGGTGGGTGATGGCGCTGCTTATGGGATTGTTATGTAGGAAAAATGAGCTCCTACATTACTGAGTTGATACAGAGATATAAATATCTACAAATAAATGATAGAAAAATGAACATTGCTATGCCAGGTGCTATGAAAGCAAAGCTGTGTAAACTGCCAGTACTCTCTTCAGGATCATACGAATTCGTTGGGGCAAATGCTCTCACAGCAAGACAGCCACAGTGCAGAGCGCCCCGCAGCTGCTGTGTCAGCAGCTGGAAAAACAACGAGCTCCAAAGACGACAAACTCGAGTGGACTAGGGTGGGTCGGAGGAGCTCGGCCTAGGAAGTGACTACACAAACCTGGACTTCAGAGTCTGATGGGATTCAGGGAGGACTCAGGGAAGGTGGAGGACTTTCTAACGTGGAGAACGGCATGCGCAGAGGCAGCCTAAGTGCTGCAGGTTCTTCCAAGTCAAGAAGGAGGTAGCTGGGTGAAAAGAATACTGGAAAGAAGCCTGTTAGCAGCAGACTATGGTGGGCTCAGCAGGGTAGGCTGCGGGTGGATTGACACACATAAGCAATAAGGGAGCCACTGTACTTGAGAGGGTGGTTTAGAGACATTTGTTTAGCTGGGGTTTGAAGGATGGCCTGAGAGGGGGGGACCAAAGGGCGGGGAAATCCATTGGGAAGCTGAAGCAGCAGTTTGGGTGGGTAGGGTCGGAACCCGGGATTAGACTGGTGAAAGTAGACATGAAAAGGAAAGGAGAAATGGAATCAAAACCACATTAAGCATGAAGTGACAGGTAATCATCCAGTCTCTCTGTTGCACTTTTTAAACTTGTACTCTGTAGATTGGGAGCTGTTCAACTGGCAAGTCCTGTCCCACTGGAGTGAATGGTAACCAGGTATTTACTTTGAGTGGGAATAGGACATTACGTAATGCTGTATGACTTGAGATTTAAGCTCATCTTTCGGCATGGATAGCTACTGGGCCTTCCACTGTTGTGTGTATTGTGCCCTTATGGTACAATGATTTCTACTTGGTTCTAATTATTTTTCCCCTTTTCTTTTAAAATAGGCTCACGCGAGAAGAATTTCCAATCCGTACCTTGAACATACTTCTTCTCAGGTATGATTCTTTTCTCTCTTACTGTGTTTTCTGAAGCAGTGATTCACGGATCCTGATGTAGAATTCTTTAGGTATAGCCCTCCCTGTTGCCTCCTGATGGTGCCCTCTCCTTCACCTGGGGATGACACAGCCAAAGTGAGCAGAGATGGCCTGATAACTGTGTCATAATTCAGGATGTTCACTAGGTAGGAAAACAGTATTTTCCCATCGTCCAAGTCCTTTACATGAATGCTTTATTATATAGCAGAGTAATACATAATATACATATCTTCAACTTTCTTTATAGAAACACTATTTTTTAAATGGTGGATATTTTACACTGAAAACTGGCAAGGGGGTTACTTATATGTATTTACTAGTAAACTATCCCTGTATGCTAATTGGTGAGAAACAAGGAGGATGCCTTTATTGTATTGTGTTAAAGAATCAGATGGCAAAGCGTTGCATTTTCAAAACGACAGGAGATAGTGAGCTTTATGAGGACAGGGACCTCTTCGGCCTTGTCCATTGTTGTATCCCCAGCACCCAGACTGAGCCTCATAGCTGCTCATTGCATGTTTTTCTGCTTGACCAAGTGACTGCATATTGGTACCATATTTGTACTCTCTTATGGTGATAGTTTCTGTCATCCGATTAGTTCACGTTTTTCTTCAGCTTTAACACGTGTTAAAAATAGATCATTTTCTGTCCTTTTCCCTTTCTCATAAGGTTGTGTTAAGGAGGTGATAAAGAAAAATGGAAAAAATATAAGGATGGAGTTGAATCGTTCTTGTCAAGTTATAACCAATACATTATCAATTTGTTTGCTTCAAGAGAAGATATATTATATATATATGTGTATATATATTTGCAATTTTTATTAATTTATTTTTGTTGCAGACATTTCTTCTTTTTCCCACCTAGATACCCTCCTCCTGGTCCCGCCCCCAGCCCCACCAGCATTGTTGTCTATGTCCATTGGTCACGCATACATGCAGATTAGTAGAAGATATCTATTTTATAGGGCAACATTTTGTAGGTGCAGAAAGAGTTCACCAAGAAACAAGTAAACAGCCTGGTCAGTGTGGCTCAGTAGATTGAGCATCATCCCATGGACTAAGAGGTCCTGGTTCAATTCTCAGTCAGGGCACATGCCCACGTTGTGGACCTGATCCCCAGTAGGGGGTGTGCAGGAGGCATCCGATCAATGTATCTCTCTCACATCATTTCTATCTCTCTCTCTCTCCCTTCCTCTTTCTCTAAGATATCAATGAAAACATATTACAAACAAGAAACAGCCCTGGCCAGTTTTGCTCAGTGGTTAGAGCATTGTCCTGCGGTCCAGAGAGACCTGGGTTCAGTTCCCGCTAAGGGCACGTACTTCGGTTGCAGTGTGTCCCCGGCCCTGGCTGCAGGTGGCAGCCACTCGATGTGTCCCTTTCACGTCAATGTTTCTCTCTCTCTCTTCCTCTCTCTCTTTCCCACTCTATCTGAACAAAAAATGGAAAAATGTCCTCAGGTGAGGATTAAAAAAAAAAAAGCAAGAAACAAGTAAACAGATATGAACACATACCCCTTGTATGTAGTAATTCTCATGAGCCTTTACTGACGAGGACAGTTTCCTGTCATTGAGCTGCTTTGTGCAGAGCGTTGCACGCGGGAGCAGGGTGCCAGCTATAGAGGAAGGAAGAGTATTAAGGGACATAAACCTCCCTGGATCTGAGGAACACCCTCCTTCATCCTTCAAGAATCAGAGACTCATATGGGCAAATTAGAAGATTAAGAAAATAAGTTAAATGACATTTTTATTTTCTAGATGGAATCAACAAGTAGATGAAACCAGGAGTCTTGGAATTAACTATGAACTCTGAAGCTGAGCAAAGCTTCAAAGCGAAGCAGAGAGCAGCCTGCTATCAGGTTGTGTCGTGGTGCAAGATGCTCACCAGATAGGGAAAAATTAGTTTTCCGTCTTCGGAGACCTTCACATGAATGTTGATCAATATGGCAGGGTTAATGTATAATAAAAATATTCTTCAATTTACCATATTGATAGAAACACTGCTCTTAAAACCAGTGGATATTTTACACTAAAAACTTGTATAAAAAAGATTATTTATAATTATAGTTAAAGCAGTTTAGCATATGGAAAATAGCTATTATAGCATAAATAAACCAATAGCAAAAGTAAAATAAAATAGGTCGTGGTGTTTATAGCTACATAACTGTCTTAAGCTTATGGATTTGGTCATGATTTTTTTTTTTAATCTATAGTGTATTCACAAATTATTGCATTATTGTTCTAAATTTACAGTGAATGTTTGCTTTTTCACACTTAGATTTATGGGGAGAATTCTTCTTGCGCGGGAAGAGCGCTGAGGAATATCATCATCGTCCAGGCAGCTGACCTGATAAAGGACAGAGCCAACTTCAAGGGATTTTACAGGTGACACAGTTTGCTAACATCTCGTCAAAAGTTCTCCTTAAAAAAAAAAGTGTTAAAATCTTAATCTTGATCCCAGAGAGACAGGCTGTATCAATAGTAGGAAGGGTTGGTCAGTTTGTTTAAAGTATCCTTTTGGGTCACTGGTAGTGACTTATCTCTTCTTTAAACTTAGCTAAGTGTTTTGCCAGTTGGATTCCTGGTTCTGAAGTTAGGGTCTGGCAGCCCCAAGTGTGGATGGGTTCCTGAGGGAGCCTCTGCTTTCTCTGAGATGGGACATTTTGTCATTTTATTGGGCACATGCTGCCCTGGGCCATCGGTGCACACAGGTCCCCCTTCAGGAACCTCACCAAGGCTCTGAGAGGACTCTCTGGCAGTCCGTGGGCTTTGAGAACTGTGCTCACCTCCCCAGGTGAGAGTGAGCATCTTTCTTGGGTGCTGTGAGAGGAGGAGGGGCAGGTGGGCATAGGGGTGGCATTATCCACCTTAGCTGGTGAATAAGGACAGAAGCATTAGAGTAAGTGAGTGCATTCGTGGCTGGTTACAGGTGGACCAAGAGAGTGGTCACTGAGAAAGTTTGGAGCACGTCTTTTCATTTTCTGAGTTTGAAGAAAAAACAAATTTTTTTCCACATTTTTATTATTTTTACTTTGAATAAAGATATTATACCACACCAAACAATACCAAGAGAAAACTACAAAAAGAAAATAAAAAGAAAAAATTACTATCATTCATTACCATTATTCTTATAGAAATGAGATTGTGATACCATTAAAATAGGTAGACTACTCAGAATAAGAGACAGCAAAAAAAAAAAAAAAGTAAGATTCCCAAAATGAAGGCTATTTCTTTAATTTAACTAAACTCAGACACGTCTGATTGTTTTCTTTCTTTTTTTAAACAAAAACTGTATAAATCTTTAGGTTTGGTTTTGAGCAAGTTCATAGGATTCATTTTATTTTTTTAAAAATGTATTGATTGATTTGGGAAGAGAGAGATTTATTGTTTCACTTATCCACTTATTTTTGCATTCATTGGTTGATTTTTGTATGTGCCCTGACTGGAGATTAAACCCGCAACCTTGTGTATCTGGATGACGTTCTAACCAACCGAGTACCTGGCCGGGGATGATAGGATTCATTTTAGCTACCACATAAGGCTATGTGTAATTTCTGTCATGGTTCTGTGTTTTTGGTTTTATTTGATCTCTATGCTAAACATTGAAAAAAGAACTGAGAGATGTACATTACTTGGGGAAAATAACCATCCATCCAAGTTAGAACATACTGATGGGAATAGAATGGGGAGAGAACATGTGATTTGCTATTTCAGATTCCCAATGGTCAGGGCAGAACCTCCTTTCATTTAAAATCTAAGAACTGATTAATGTTCTGGGTATAAAGACAGTGTGCTAGTATGATGGCCCAGAATGGATCACTTTCATATATGTCTGGTGGTGAATTAAAGTAAAGTGTTCCCCATGTACCACATGAAAATTACTTTCACAACTGGTCTCCAAACGCCATCACCCCATTTATATTCAAGATTAAGGTTGTGTCTGAACAACTGTGAATTAATTGCTAAAAATGTAACCAGAGACAGAAGGAAGCCAAGAGATAGCAAATGTTCAGCTCCAGAGATTGTTAAAATAATGCTTTGTTATAGCAATCTCATTGTCCCTGTAGCTAATCACCTCCGTAGCACAATGTCCCTACCTAGATTGCCAGTGTGGTTAGATCTACATGTCCTCAGAACAGTTTCTGGATTCAGTACAAGACTGAAAATACACCGGCAGTAAGAACTGCTGTCAGGATTCAGATTGCTCCCTTCCAGCCATCTCTGTTTTCTTCCTCACTGCTGTCCCCTAAATCCTGTGAATTTAGGTATTTTAACTGGATTGTTGCAGGTTTGGTCAGAAGTCAGGGGAGTATGAGTTAAATGCAGAGACAGCTCGCCTCATTATGAACTGATGTCATGGCAGTACTGTGTTTTGGCATATTGACTCAGCCCTGGCCCCAAAACCGAGTGAGCCCTTCCCAATGATTGGGGTGGGGGTGGGGTGGGGGGGAACTGTGGTCACCAGCATCACTTAGGAACCAGTTGTAACTGAGGACTCTCAGGCCCCGCCCAGACATCCTGCCTCAGAATCTGCACCTTAACAAGATCTGTCAGGTAATGCCTAAACACGATTTTGAGAAACCTCTGTCTGAGAAATTTCTCCCCCATCAACTGTGAACAAACATGCACAGGCATCTGTCTAGCCACCTTTGCAATTTAACAGTTGAGTTTATTCAGTAGATGTTTCATTGTGTCCTTTCATATTCCATAGAGTAGGCTGAGGAGCTGTATTGTTTTGAGATTAAGGATTAAAAACGATACAGTGTTTAATTCATGTGATAACTGTGCTTGGAACAATTAGTTTGAAGATGCCGGCTAATTGACAGAGGTGTTGAAGAATTAATTAACACTTTGAGCCTTTAACATGAAAGGTGTCCTATAGAATTAGAAGTTAATATTGGTCTAATTGCCTGTTTTGTTGTGATGTTTTCTCATTTAAAAAACAAAAAACACATCCATTTATGTGACTGTTAATGTTTTTAATGTCTTAATGCTAACCTGCAATTAAACATGCCTGGTATTGCCTTAATTGCCTTAGAGTATCTTACAGTGACACCGAACCAAAAAAAATGTGATGCATTATCAAAAGCTAGAATATTTGATCAAATATATCAGCAGAAAAGCTTACTGCCTTATTTTTTCTTTACCCTAGAAAATGTAGCACCTCATGGCATTCCTTCATATCGTCGGTTACTGTGTGATTTCTCGGTGTTTGTGCCTGTACCAGTCACAAGAGATAGGCAATATTTTTCTGTTATAGGAACACAAATAAAGTTGACATCTTTTGGTCCTTAAATGCCAAATAGAGAACAAACATAGCCATTTACATGATACATCATTAAAAAAACATTTTGGTGACAGTTTCTCATAAGTGAGAGTGGGATTCAATGAAATTTCTACAAATGAAAATCCATATTTCAGAAAGTTTTCTTCTTTTGGTTTTTCATCACAGGCTCATATAGATAGAAAAGTAGGAATGAAGATACTTCTTGTAATGCCAAGATTGGGACATTCTTTGAATATAGTTATATATTTTAAGACAGATTACAAAGAATATTTTGTGTGTGTGTGGTTGGTGGGATCCTTCACACACATATCTGGATTTATGGGTTTTATAATCTGGATTGCCTAGCTAGATTGCTTATATTATATTTAAAAGATTCACAGTCAGATTTATTATTCTTTGAGACAAATTTCAGGATTTAATCTCTGAAAAGGAGCAAACAAAATTCCATACCACGTACTGTCGTCCCAACTTTGTCTAACTTTCTTGTAATTATTTTGTTCTTGTTAAAAAGACTAGATAAAAATCTATAAATGGCTGAACCAGATTTTATCACCACCTGCTTGAGGTTCTTGTCTTACCAAAGCAGAAGCATTATCTTTATATAAAGGACTGCTAAATTTATTTTTTCATTTATTCAGATTTATATATTTTGAGAACTTACCGTGTACCTGGACTGTCCTAGTTGTTGGGGTTAATAGCGAGTTATATATAGTCCTTGTTATCCTGAAAATTATTATTCAGTGAGGAAAGCAGATTTTTCATTCCGAAAGACGTATTATTATTACATGTTAGGTGACTTGAAGAAAAAGTATAAGAGGATTTGATTTCAAGTTTCTCTAAGGAAGTGATATTTGAGCTGAAATCTGAAAGATGAATAAATAAGAGGTACATGTCATTTATTATTGAGTCACCTGTTTAAAAGGATAAGCACATGAGAGGGATGGTATTAAATACCAGTTTTTTGGCAAATAAGTGGCAACCATGTCTCATGTGAATGGCTTTGTTTTTTGTTTTTCTCCAGGAGAAGCTGCGTCGGGTCAGAACTTGTTGACTGGCTTCTAGAACACTGTCCTTTCGTCCAGTGCAGATCTATGGCCAGAGGGGTCTGGCAGCTCCTACTGGACATGGGGATTATGTCATCAGGTTAGTAGCACATGTTTTGAAGGCACAGGGTCATTATTTTATTAAGCTACCAGACCAAAATATACTTGCTTTTATAAAGGATGTTACATTCTGGATGGAAAATTGTTTTTGCAGGTAAATATTTGCATTCTCTCTTTATAAATAAAGTGACAGACCATCTTTTGATTGTATTTTCCTCACACCTTTTGTAAAAATAGTTAGGTACCTTGCTGATTCATAGACGTCTGCCTATAAAGAATCTTCTGCTTGCTCGCCCCCCTCCCTTCTCTATCAAAACACTGCTCACAGTTTCTTTTTTCAAAATCAGTAACATCTTTAGTTGCCCTAAATGTGTGATTTACCTTGTTGTACATAGATTATCATCAGAATCTGATTTTATGAGTGGAATGTGTATGCCGTTTTGATTGGCTAAGTAATCATGAACAGTTAGAGAATGACCTATAAAAATTAGCTGTTTAAACCGAACAGAAAATTAATGTTAACTAGAAACTAAAAGGATGATAGATATCTCTTTCTTAGTTGAGCCTAGGGAATTGAAGAATAGGAGTCAAGTAATCTGATTTTTTTATTTAGCTCTATCACACAGGTGCTGGTTGGTCACTGTGAAGTCCTTTTTTCCATAGGTAATAAATATTAATGGCTAGAGAACATTATAAGGTTCAGAAAGGCATACCCCAAATCCCATTGTAGAAGAGTAAGTAGTACAGATGGAGATGTGGGTATAACCTTAGTGAGTTAATAATACCTAGCACCATCCGGTCGGTGTGGCTCAGAGATTGAGCATTGACCCATGTACCAAGAGGTCACCAGTTCGATTCCTGGTCAGGACACATGCCCAGGTTGTGGGCCCAATCCCCAGTGGGGGGCATGCAGGAGGCAGCCAATCAATGTTCTCTCTCATCAATGTTTCTATATCTCTCTCCCTCTCACGTCCTCTCTCTCTAAAATCAATAAAGGGAAAAAATAATATAAAATAAAATAAAATACCCAGCACCTGATACTCTTATTTAGAAAGTCAGTTACATACCTTTGAGCAATATTATCGGCTTGCTCATGAGGTTCAACAAAAACTTTTTGTGTTAATATTTTTGGAAGAGTCTCCAGGTCTTATTCTTTGAAAATGATGTTTACCAACCTTCATAGCATTGATACTTTGGGCTAGATAAATCTTAGTTGTATGGGGCTGTCCTGTACATTATAAAATGTGTAGTAGCGTCTCTTTCTTCTACTCACCAGATGCAATAGCACCCCCTAGCTTTGCCAACCAAAAATACAGCCAGATATTGCCAAATGTTCCCTGGGTGGTGGGAGGGGGGTGGGCACAATCGCCCTTGTTGAGAGCTGCTGATCTGGAACTCACCACCACATTCGATTTCTGCACCACTAAAGTAGTTACGTGTATTCTCTTGCTTTGGGACACGAAAGCAGTTTCTCCTCGCAGTCTTTGAATTACTATAGATTTCACCTGTCCCTAAAGCAGAAAAATGATGAAAGATGTGAATATGCTGATCAAAGCTTCAAGTAATAAAAACAGATTGGTCAGTAAATCCTTTTTAATTTACTGGGATGGTGAACATGAATCGACTTAGAACATACAATTATAGTCCTCCCCCTGGCTAATAATAATTAGTAGTGCTTTCAGTTTAGTACTTGGTTTATACTTTACAAAACTGATCCACACCTTTTTTCTTCCCAACAGTGGACCAGCATTTATACTTTCAGGACACCTATGTGTTCTATCAGTTTTCATCTGATGAATGCAGCTACTTGTACTGTGAATTTGAACGAGAAGAAGAATGGCAAAACGGTGTCAAACTGTTACTACAGCTTGTGCCTGTCATTCCCACCAGAGATGGCATCTGTGAACTGTAAGTCGATGCTATTTTGTTCTGTTGTTATATTGTTCTCACTTTAAGAATACTTATGTGTCTAGGGATGGTGCTTTGCCCTTTAAGATCACCATCTCCTTTAAAAGGTAATTGTTTTGCCCTGGCTGGTTTGGCTCTGTTTAGAGCATCGGCCTGTGGACCAAAGAGTCTCAGTTTCGATTCCGGTCAAGGGCACATACCTTGGTTAGTTTGGTCCGTGGTCAGGGCCGTGGGAGAGGAAACCAATCGATGTGTCTCTCTCACATCGATGTCTCTCTCTCTCTCTCTCTCTCTCTCTCTGTCTTTGCCTTCCTCCTCCTTCCCTCCCTCCCACTCCATCTGAGACTAAATGAAAAAATATCCTCAGGTGAGGATTGAAAATAATAATAATAAGTGGTAGTTGTTTTGCCCTGGTGGGTTTGGCTAAGCAGTTAGAGCATTGGCCCACTGACCAAAGGGTACATACCTGGGTTGCACTTTTGATCCTTGGCTCCAGTCAGGGTTGTGCGGGAGGCAACCAATTGATGTCTTTCACACTGATGTTTCTCTCTCTCTCTCTCTTTCTCTCTTTCTCTTCCCCCTTCTCCCTTCTTCCCCCTCCTTCCCTTCCACTATCTCTAAAAATCAATGGGAAAACATCCCTGAGTGAGGGAAAATTAACAAAAATAAAATAAAATAAAAAGTAGTTGTTTTATTCCTATTTCTCAGATACGAGTTTTAAATTAAAATAAATTTCTTAAAATTAAGTTAGCTATTAAATGACTTAACTGCCCTGGCCGGTTTGGCTCAGCGGTTAGAGCGTCGGCCTGCGGTCCTGAGAGACCCGGGTTCGGTTCCCGCTAAGGGCATGTACCTCGGATGCAGTTTTTCCCCGGCCCTGGTTGGTTGTGTGGGTGGCAGCCACTTGATGTGTTCCTTTCACATCGATGTTTCTCTCTCTCTCTCTGTTCCTCTCTCTCCCTCCCACTCTACCTGAACAAAAAAATGGAAAAATGTCCTCGGGTGAGGATTAAAAAAAATTAAAAATAAATAAATAAATAAATGACTTAACTATTATTCCATGTCTTGCCAGCCACCATGCTGCGTCTAATTTAAGTATGGCTGTATAAGTAGATGATCTAAATTAGGAATAAACATGATTTGGCTTGAGTTGAGAATAAAATAATAACTCATATCTTATTCACTACCCAAGTCGTGACTCTCCTAAGAAAGAGCCCAACAGACATTTCTGAAAAATAATCTGGAAGCAACATTTGGCAAATTAAAAACACATGTGTCATTATCACACGAAGATACGGAATCACTATCTGATTAAAATGAATTTAAATGAACTCATTAGGGAGGGTTTGGGGAAAAGGACTCGTCATGATACGGCGATTCTGACATGCCTTTGTTTGTCCACACCGTGGATGACGCGCTTCAGCATAGCGCATAGCAGATTAAAAATTTCAGTTAATAACTTTCACATAGTTACATTCCCATTTTGATTAGATTAGTAGGGCAAGTAGTATTATCCTCATCTCATGGGGAAGAATGCAAGTTCAGGGAGAAACACAACCATAACAAAGATAAGTTGCCCTTGTTAAAAAATGACAGTTAATACTGAACAGTTAATGCAGCTTTTGGAAAAGTAAGAGCATCAGAGTACTAATGAGACGTCGTGGTAATGGAAAGATTGCTTGTAGAGAACACATTTTATATCAGAAACTATGCTAAATGCTCTGGATTCATTATTTCATCTTCAGATGAATCCTGTAAGACAGTTATTACTATGTTTTCCTGTTTTGTACGTGAGGAAGCGCAGAAGTCCGGTAGCCTGTTCGGGGCACAGGTGGTGTCTGGGGTGTTTAGGGTTTGTGTGCTTGTCCGTGTCGCTCTAGCGCTCCTGCTTTTAACACCTGCTCCCTGGTTCCTAGGAGTCATGGGGGTCATTCTAGCTTCCCTCGCTGAGGTGGTACAAACGGGAGCTATAAAAATGTTAGATAGCCCTGGCCGGTTTGGCTTAGCGGTTAGAGCGTCGGCCTGCGGTACAGAGAGACCCGGGTTCGGTTCCCACTAAGGGCGCGTACCTCGGTTGCAGTTTGTCCCCAGCCCTGGTTGGTCGTGCGGGTGGCAGCCACTCGATGTGTCCCTTCACATCGATGTTTCTCTCTCTCTCTCTCTTCCTCTCTCTCCCTCCTGCTCTATCTGAACAAAAAATGGAAAAATGTCCTCGGGTGAGGAAAAAAAAAAAAAATGTTAAATTGACTCTGAAATGGTTATGAGTCCACCACCACTGTTTACAGAGGGCCTTGCAATGCTAAAGCAAAACTCAAATATAACTCCCCACTCCACGAAGTACGGAAAATGCTCTGTGATATAATATGCTTTTAAAATAGGCCGGAAGTTTCCTGAGAAAAGTCAAGGAGCATTTCAGTAAACTTGAACACGCGTTCTAGGAAGGAGTGGCATGCTTTTTAAGCCAGGGGTGGCTGGGACTTGCTTCAGCCCTGGCATATTGGAGCAGCTCTTAACCAGTTCCTGTCCTGAGCACAAGGCGGAGCTGTGGGCATTGTCGCGGGCATCCCCCGGTGAACGGCGACACGGGCAACGGAAACCAAGCAGTCTTCATGCTGTAGCTCCAGTCCTTTCTCGTCCACGTACAGAGCAGATCGGAATGCCAGCGAGTGAGGTGACCTCGTAGGTGGGAAAAGCCTAGGTCTGTGCTAAGTTCACGAAACAAAAATGTTTTAAAAATTGGGGTCTTAATATTTATTCCAGATTATTTCCAGTCTTTTGTCACTGAGCATAGATGTCATGCCTCTAGAGTTGAGAATCACTGTAGTGTGCCTTGTCTTTCAGCACGTTTTTTCACGCGGGTGTGAACCTGTGCAGCTGGGAGTAGTAATTCCTCTGGGAACATATGGGCATTGGGAAGCCATGGACCTGTCTGTCCCATGGTATAAGCACTGACTATAAAAAGATAAAATCACTGAACCTCTGCAGGTCTCTTCTGGAGAGACAGAACATACATATTTTCTATAGCAGAACTATAAGCAAACTTCTAAGCTATAGTAGGATGTTTTGGGCCAGATTTTGGAAAGCCAAGGTTTAGGTAATCCAGACTTAGAATGAACTATAGTCAGAAAACAAAGGTACCTGGGGACACTGTCCTCTTTCAGTTGTCACAGCCCTTCCTGCGGTTTGATGCATATGATCCAGTCATAACTTCTGCTCTAATCAGGTGATCTCCATTCCTTCCGCCCCCCTCCCACACCCCTGTGTTCCCTCATGTCCATGGATGCTCTGCTTTCTCCATCTCTCCTGCAGAGTCTAATTCTACCCACTCCTCAAGGGGGAGCCCAAGTCCTACTTTGACTGCAAAACTTCCATGATGTCTCCAGTCCATGTCTGTGTTTCTTTTAGTAACTTATTGTTCTTAACTGTTTGTATCAGCATTTCCCCCACTTTTCTGTCATTATTAGTCCTATTCATTTGGCTTTGTTCCCCATTGCTTTCTATCCATTCTACTGAATTGCCCTCTAAGGTCTTGATTCATTAATTTAGGTTGTCCACCCACGAGCTGAAAACCCAGGATTGTGGTTCTTTGAATAACCTTTTTGATAATTGAAGGCGATCAAGGTCTGTCTGCCTGTGGAATTCTCCATCAGGGCTCGAATTCTCTGTCTTCTCTCTGAATCTCTTTAAAACTATGTGAGGAAACCACGTACTGTCTCTATGTAAACACAGCCTGTTCTGTGCAAAGGCATTTTTAAAAAGAAAAGTGGGTTTTTTTTCTCCACATTGAAAAAGTGTTTAAAGCAGGAAGGAAAATGGAGCTGCTGCAGGTTTCTAGGCTAATTTAAGGCAACACAATTCAAAATTCCTCTTCTATACAAAATAACTTTTCTATCCAAACTGAGCAGATGATTTGCAAGACGCGAGTGAATCAGTTGTCAAGGGTATTATCTCTCGGGGAAAAAATATCAGACACGGCACCTCATTCAGACAGAAAGCCCAGTCAAGTTGTCTGGAATGTACGTTGTTCTCGCTTTTTTTTTTAAATGAGGGGTGGGGGTAGGAATGCTGAAGGAACAGTGTAGGGAAGGGCAGCCTAATAATTCCTTCAGGACCAACGGGATCTTTCTCTCTAACACTGTGACTTGTTTGAGAATTTAGGCTGCAAACAAACTTTGCTGTTTCAATTTAGCCATCATTATAGGTGGGTGTGGGGTGCTCTGAATAGCCGGGTCTATGAACCCTGAATACATACAACTAAATTCTGCCCATTACAGGACAGTTAACATGTGCACCAATTTTCAAAGAGCTGTACAAAGATTGCTAAAATTAAACTCATGCCATATTCAGGCGCGCATGAAGAAGAGTGTAGCTGCTTCCCTTTTTTCTGAGCAGTCTGTTGTTTCTCCCCACATAAGCCTCCGTCCTGATGGGTAGCCAGAAAGAAGGAAAAGAAGCCCCATATTTTTAGATTACTCCAGTAAAATCATTGTAATCAATAAAGTTTAAAAGTCCCGTTAGTGAGCTGTTCAGCATATTTTGGTGAAAAGGCTGTCTCTCTGCACCTTCTCCCTGCTCCTCAGCAAGAGAGCCTGTGGGTATATGGTGAGTGGCGTGGGCCCTGGACCCTGGCTAGGAGGCTCTAGTGCCAGGGTGGGACTTTTCTGATCCTCACTGGTGTTGCCTGGTGGGTGGGCAGCCAGTTACCTAGCGACCCCTGAGGTGACCCAGGGGTACTCTGCTGAGCGGGGGGCTGGTGTAAGTGGGTCTTTCTCTCCTGGCTTGATCGGTGCCTGGCGGTCCTACCTGGCTGGTCTGCCCTCCTAGACGCCTGCTGGCGTTGCTCATGCTCCTGAGGGTCCGGCTGTGGCTTCCACAGACCCTTCACTCAGCTACACAGCCTCGGCTGGAACAGTTCCTTCTCACCTGGCTTTTCCTGATTCTAACTGATTTTAAAATCATCCCTGTTCATTGTTCTTACTGTTATGCGCATTGCACTAAATCGGCTGGTGTGCTAACATTCAGATGCCTCACTAACCAACTCTAGGGAATGCTCGGCTCAAGGAGTTAAGGTGGATTTCTGAGCGTCATGATTCCTTGCTGCAGAGAAGCGGAGGGGCACCTGAGGTAAAGGGAACAGTGTGTAGGGCGTGAGCGGGAAGGCTGGCGGCATGTTGAGGCAGCGCAAGGCAGTGTGGTGGGACTGGAGCAGTGAGGGGGCCTCACCCCGCAGAACTCGGCTTTGAGAGGGGTGGGAAGCGAGGCTCAGGTTGATTTCAGGGGTCTGCAAATCCATAGGGAAGCCAAGCATTACCTTTACATTGAAGAAAGAAAATGACTTGAGAGAAAAAGAAAAAAATGTTGCCCGGCCAGTGTGGCTCAGTGGTTGAGCATCGACCCATGTACCAAGAGGTTGCTGGTTCGATTCCTGGTCAGGGCACATGCCCAGGTTGTGGGCCCGATCCCCAGTGGGGGGCATGCAGGAGGCAGCCAATCCATGTTCTCTCTCATTGATGTTTCCCTCTTTCTCCTTCTCTGTTCCTCTCTCTTTAAAATCAGTAAAGAAAAAAATATTACTTGACTGTATATAGATATTGTTACTTGAACTCACAGTAAGATTTTGACATGTATCTGCTCAATCGACATATAGAGTTCGTGGGTCTGTGATCTGTTCCTATGTTAAAGCAATTCCTCCACTTTAAAAAAATGGGGAACAACAGACTTAGTCATTTTGCCTAAGCTGCCCAGCAGTGATGACAATAAATAATAGTTAACAGTTATATAGCACTTGCTGTATACGAGACACTGTTCTGAACATTATTACATATAATGACTCATTGAATGCAACAGTTTGACGTTACCTGCTGCTGTTCTGGTTTTCCAGAGGAGGGAGCTGAGGCAAGGCAGGTTACCTTGGCCGCAGCGATGTGAATCGAAGGCAGAAGCTGGAGCTGGAAATGACCTCTGTTAGTGGTGCGCAACCGTGATGCTTTTAAGAAACAAAGAGGTGTAATAGAGCTACTGAATCCGGATTGGGATAGAGAGTGATACATGGATATCAATATTTTTGTAATATTCTAAAAGTGAGGCTAATACAGACCAAGGTTGAGAAGCACTGTTTTATAAGTTCCCCTGTTAAATGATAGGAAATGTGAATGCTAATGAAATCATCTCAAAATACTGTGTCAAGAAGCCAGATTGATATTGTAATATAAAGTTTTTTTATCGAGCACGGTATCTACTGCCACTTGGCTGACACTTCTGAAAATTCCATAAATTTAGCTTCATAAGCATTTATATCTGGAAGATATTTCCTAGGTAATTGAGTTTGCTCCTTAGTTCTTAGGTGAGGAAAAGGGGCAGAGAGCGGAGGGTCTGGGAAAAGACAGCTGCTTGTCACCAACACTCTACCGGGTGACCGAACAGGCATTTACTGACTGTCAGTTGAGTAGAGTACTTAGCTTGGCTCTGTGAAGGACATGACAGTATGTAATAATGTAGGGGCTTTTGTGAGGCCAGCATTATTATGACAAAGTTCAGAAAAAGGTAACAGACCAATATAACTCATGAATATAAACAAAAAAAATATCTTTCACAACAAATATTAAATGGAATCCAGCAATGTATAAAAATGATAATACATCATGAAAAAGGGAGTTTATTCTAGGAATGCAAGGATGGTTCAGCATTCAAAAATCAATGTAATTCACCATATTCACAGTCTTTTAAAAAATCTTATATGATAAACTCCATAAATGCAGATAAAGATTTTGAGAAAATTCAATACTCATTCATGATCAAATATTCTCAGATAACCAGGAGTTTAAGGCAACTTCCTCGATCTGATAAAATCTATAGTTTACATCGTACTTAATAGTGAAAGACTGAATTCTTTCCCACTAAGACTGTGAACAAGGCTAAAACATCTCTTCTTATCACTTCTCTTCAACACTAGCCAGTACAGTAAGCAAGAAAGAGAAGTAAAAGTATACAGAGGAGAAGAAAAAAAGCTAACAGCATCTATCTCTGTGGGTAACATAATTATATACCCAGAAAATCCTAAAGAGTCTACAAAAATCTTACTAGAACTAATATGTGGATTTAACACAGTCACAGGATACAAAGTCAATATACAAAATTCAGTTATATTTCTATGTATTAGGACAAAAAAATAACCCACTATGTATTACTTAGGTATAAATGTAAGAAAGTGTGTGCAAAAGCTATATGCCAAACACTTCAAAAGTCAAATGAAATCAAGTCAAATGAAGACAAGTAAGTGAAGAACGTATCCACGTTCATGGGTTGGGAGACTCAATATTGTTAAGATGTTAATTCTTCCCAAACTGACCTATCTGTTCAATGCCAATTGTCTCCTGATCTATTGGCCTTACCACACCTGCATAATTATAAAACCTGCATTTGGAAACATTGACCTCCAAACGGGGTGTCCTGGAGCTCAGTCTTCAGACTTCTCTTTTATGGATGTGCCCTCACCCAGTCATGTATTTAATATCAACTCCACAGTGATGCCCCCCAAATTTATATCCCTGTCTCCCCAAGCACCCTATAGGCACTGACACCACCACCACCCACTACCCTGTCATCTCCGCTCCCTTTATTCTCCATATCTCCCCCAACTTTTCCTTTCCACCTGACATGTAGAAGTAACACGAGAAATCCACTGGCATCCTTAAATTCTGAAATGGTACTGGATCAACCCCTTCTAATTGGGGAGATCAACCTCAAGTATGCCATTCCTGCATCCCAGACCTACCCTTTGTACTTTTGACTTTCCTAATTAGATTTTCATTTTATGATCTTTGGAGAGGAGGAAATACTACATGAATAAACAAACATTTTTTTAGGACTTCTCAAAAATTTTTTTCACGATGGAATTTGGCAGTAAGTTTTGTGTTAGGATCATAGGTGAAGAAAAAGTCTATTTATCACTTTAAATTTTTTGTATAAAAGTTACTCTGAAACCAGCTGACCTTAATCTTTGCTATTACTCACCACGCCTTCTCCCAAGAAAACACGAAGTTCTCCCAAATTCCAGCTGTTTACACACAAGGCAGAGTGCTTATCTTTGTCATTGTATATCAATATTTAAGAGCAGTACAGGAATTTTAGTAAAAATTGAACTTTTAGGCCTGGCTGTGCTAGCTTTTGAATTATAGCTGTTTAATTAAATATTAAGAATGAATCCTAAAATCCTCAATATAAAATGTACAAAAGAGATATCAGTAATAACTAATTTTATTCAGTTTGAGATGAATGTTACTATATGCTCCAGACTCTTACTTAAACCTGTCACACTCACAATTTACCACCGTTGGATAAATTTCCTTTACAAGCATAACTAGTGGACTGATGCTGTGAAAAGGCATCTTCTCTTAAGAAGGTTTAAGAGGTGTCTGTATTCGTGATATCAAAGACCTCAAGAAACAATCCAATTCTTATTATTCTACCATCTCACTTTTTCGTTTTGTCATAAAATTTGCGTTAAGAAAAACAGAGCTGTCCAGAACGTAGATGTTATGGGAGGACCACGGGAGAGTACTTGAGTGTTAGCTGCGATGCCCTTCTTACCCTCTTGAGGTCAGTAGGTCTTAGATGTGGTAGAGATTGAGTCTGTGCTCCTTGAGGAACATTCTCTTTTGTGGTGTCCAGGACTTGCTGGCAATGATTTCTTAGAATGAAAAATTCCAAATCTGGCCCAGGAAATATTTCTGAAGGAGAAGTCCCTGAACACCGTTCCTTGCCTGACATTCAGCAGGTATGAAATGGACTCTGGGTGGTCCAAGGAGAAGGTGAACTGTGGCATCGTCGCCAGTTTAAATTTGTTTCCTTCTCAGCTTGGTGGAGGAGGGGCCCTCTCTCTCTCATCTTCTATTGGCTCTTCTTCTTCAGCAAACAAGTGGTTCTCTCAGTCATAATAATAAGAAACCTAACCTGCTGTTGGTCTTATATCTTCTTTGAGTTACTTCTTCATTCATCTCTTTTGCTTTACAGCCAGAGTGCATGGCCCTCAGCCTAAAACCCAGACTCTAGCAATAGCAGATGGAGCCTGACTGGTCTGACCTCGGCTTTATCTCTTGCCATTTTCCACTTGCATGTCCTGGTCATCCTGCCACAGTTCCAGGGCCATCCTTATCCATCAGAACCTCACCGTGGTATCACTTCTTCCAAGACACCCTTGACAGTCATAGATCAGACTGAGACTCTCGCTTGTGTTGGCAGAGTGTCTTAAAGATAGATTTTGCTAAATCCACTGGATATTAGGAATTTTTCACATGTTTATGTGCCGTGCATCTCCTATTTGTCGTGGGATCATGTTTGGAACGTTCCTGTATTGTCTTGGTTTTAATAGTGTCTGTGCCCTAGCATTTCACGAGCCCCTAGCAGGAGTAGTCCAAAGTCCATCCGAAAAGTTGTGCTTCTCTCAAGTCCCTCCAAACCGAACAGTCTAGGGCAGGCCAGCCTCAGCCTGGGTGTGGAGGGTTCGGAGGGAGGCAGTGGACAGGCCTGCCTGACATCCCCCAAGAGAGAATTCTGGCTCGAGGACAAGCATGTCGCCCACCTCATTAGTTCCTCTAGAGTATCTGTTTGGCACAAAGGTCGATGTGTAGTATGTACGTAAGATGCCTTCAGAAACAAATGAAAGCCCCCGAGACGGCAGTAATAGCACTTTCCATCCAAGCTGACCGAGGACACATTTCAGATTGTTAGATGGCTCTGTAATGGGCACCATCACGTGCCCAGCACAGGGCTGGCTGCAGGGGCCTGGAAGGTCATGAAGGACACCCCAGCTGCATTAGCACATGCCGCTTATGCACAGTCTCTGTCTCCTGAACAACTTGACTCCAGATATTGGTCTATTTTGTGGTTGTTGGGATGCACATAACACTTCTTGGATTTTGAGGCACAAATGTTTAAGGGTTGTGGGTTCTATCTCTTGTACAGAAGAGTTACAGCAAGCTTTATTTTTAAAAAACCTTATTGGAATAATAATCTCAAACACATCATACTCATTCTCATGAAGGAATTTTCACAGAGACTTCTTTGAACCTCTGCAGGGAAACCAGTTAAACCCACGTTGCCGGAGACAGTACTGGGACTGACTGGTACAGAATGGGTTCCATCGCCCAGACCATGGCACCTGTGTGCTGCCCCCTAAGGCTCTTCGCTGGAACTACCCACACTGAGGGGAGAGTTTGTGTTGGGAGACCTTCTTGGGTGGGGAACTTCATTTTCCTTAAGCATTTTGAATTGCGTAAATGGTTGTCAAACAATTGCCCAGGTTAGATACTGTCATTAAGTCTGTACTAATTATTTCTTCTTCTTTTTAAAAATGTTTTTACTGATTTTTTTTTTTTTTTTTTTTTTTAAGAGAGAGAGAGAGATAGAAACATCAATGTGAGAAACATCTATTGGCTGCCTCCTACATGTCCCCTACTGGAGATCAAGCCACAACTCAGGCACGTGTCCTGACTGGGAAGTGAACTGGGACCTCTCAGTCATTGGGACGATGCTCAATCCACAGAGCCACACCAGCCGGGCTGTAGTAATTATTTCTTAGGGAAAGATGAAAAGGTGGGGTGATAATTATGTTGCTGTTATTTAATATATTTTCAGTTACTGGTTCTTTGGTATTAGGTATAAAAGAATTATTCTTACTGGATTTTAGTGACAAAAAGATCACTGAAAGGAAGACCTGCTTCAGGGAGCAGGAGAATGATGGAATAACTAGAGGGAATAATCGTCCTTGAATGTAAGCAGAGACCTTCAGTTGCCTTGATTAGATAACAAGCTAATATCTTGCGCAGTGATACTCCTGGGATCCTAGTTCGTAGCTGAGCATTCCTTGAAGTTTAATGTATTCAGTTAATATAAAGGGTGTGGCAAAAGTAGGCTGACAGTTGTTCATATGGAAAATAATGCAGTGAATAATAATACAAGACTGAACTCTGTTTCATGTACCCACAACTGTAAAGCTACTTTTGCTCCACCCTGCATTCAACAAATATTTATAAAACGCCTCTTATGCCGGTTTGTACTCTTAAGTGTTGCAGATGTAACAATGAACAAAACAGACAGAAATCTCTACTCTCATGGAGGCTACAGTCTAGTAGGAAGGACAGAATTTTATAAACAGATTTATTAGTTAAAAGTGGAAAACTTGCCCAGGCTGGTTTGGCTCAATGGTTACAGTGTTGGCCCTTGGACCAAAGAGTCGCGGGTTCAATTCTGCTGAAGGGCATGTACCTCAGTTGCGGTTCGGTCCCCAGCCCTGGTCAGGGTTATGCGGGAGGCAGGCAGTCAATGTGTCTCTCTCACATCTCTCTTTCTCTCTCTCCCTTCCACTCTATCTGGGCATAAATGGAAAAATATCCTGCCATGAGGATTAAAAAAAAGGTAGATAACTTTATGGAGAAAAAATAAAGTAGGGAATGAGGACTATGGATATGGGCCAGGGAAGGCTTCAGAGTTGTCAGACTGGAGGGGTATGAGGAGAGGAGTCCTGTGGATGTCTGAGAAGAGGGGGACAGCCAGTGCAGAGGCTCAGGGCAGAAGCATTGAAAGCAAAGCAAGTGTGGCTGTAGGAGAGAGAAGAGGGGGAGAGATGAAAAACTACCAGGAGGCTAGATCCCGAGGGCTTCGTCTGCCACTGCACTGACTTTGACTTTATGCAGAAGAAGAATCATTTGAGGATTCTGAGCAGAGCAGGTGCATGAGCTCACTTACATATTAATAAGTCTACTCTGGGTCCAGGTAAGAGATTTTATGGCTGGACCACAGTGGTAGCAGTAGAGGTGGTAAAAAGTAGCCAAATAGGAGATACACCTTGAAGCCCATAGGATTCCAGGATGGATACAGTGTGGAATGTGGGTGGGCGGGTGTGTTGGGGGGGCAGGGGAGGAAATCAAAGATGACTTTCAATTGGAAGAATGGACTTGCCATTATTTAAGGTGGGGGAGGACTATGGGGAGGGCAAGATTTTTGTTTGTTTGTTTGTTTGTTGAGTGGGGACTGGGTAGAATGATGATATGTCCAGTTTAACAGTGAGAGGGTCAAGGGCAGAGGGCCAGAGGCTTCTGCCACTCCTGTGTCCTCACAACTGCACCCTTAGATATTGACCGCTAGAACTTACACAGCCATCTGCCTGCAGCACTAGGACTTGGGTTCAGGCTGGGGCTGTTGCTAAGCAGAGACCTTGAGAAGCAGCCAAGAGAATTTTTAAAGGGGTGTGCCTGTTGGGCAGGAGCTTCCTGTTGGCACAAACTCTCAAGGGTGGGTCTTCCTTCCTGGGGTCACTCCTCTTCTGTCTTAATGTCAACTTGTCATTGCCATTACCTGCCAATTCCAGCCAGGGTTTCTGTTTCCCTTCTGTAACCGCACTTGGAATTTCTCTCTTCCTCTCCTGTTCTCGGAGCAGCACGGCCCTCTTGGGTAATACATGGGGAAAACATGCAAGTATTGCAATTGATTTTTTTTTAAAAAACATGTTTTTAATTGATTTTAGAGAGAGAGAGGAAGGCAGAGGAAGAGAGAGAAAGAGAAACATCAGTGTGAAAGATAAACATCCATCGGCTGCCTCCTGAACGCCCCCTACCAGGGATCAAGCCCATAACCCGGGCATGTGCCCTGACTGGGAATTGAACCAGCAACCTTTTGGTGCACCAGACAACACTCAGCCAATGCAACCACACCTGCCAGGGCTGTAATTGACTCTTTTCCTTGTTTTACCTTACCCCATCTGTTTCATTATCTCTCTTGACCTGATACAGTCCTTTGGAATTCTGAGTTTCTTTCAGCGGTTTGTTGAAAAGACATTCGTGACAGAATCTGCGATAGTGCAAAATACCTCGTCCGATTACCTAGTCCTTCAGGTGTCTGCTGGGGTCTGAGAGACGTGACAGCGTGAGCAGCCCACGCCTCCTACGGACCAGACCGGACCGGACCAAACAGAGCGTAGGCACCCTGGCATGTGCCCTGGGGTCTCGGGTGCTTTCGGCACTTCATTTCCTGTCACGCCTGTTAGTCCCCTCAGCTTAATTATCTAAATTTGGTTTGGCGGCTTAGGTTATACAGGGTTACAGATCTCCCCTTAGTAAAACTTCATGTATAGGGGAACCTTGTGAATAGATCATTTTAATAATAAAGCCTATTGTTTGGTATATTCATTATCAACGTAACTTGCTTTTTAGGGAATATGGTAAATTATAATGCTCAGTTCCTACTGTTTTTATTGGGCAGGTCATTAGCTAATGTTCCAAACACTTTGCTGCACAAGTAATTAAGTTATTTGACAACATCCGCACTGTTTCTTACCTGTATCATGCAGGTCTTGTAAAGGGAGTAGTTAGTAACTCACTGCTCTGATTGAAAGGGCATGGCTTTTTTTTTTTTCCTTTCTTTCTATAAAACGGTTTAATAACATGTACAGAACAGGAAGCCAATGTCTGAACTGATCTGACTAGCTTTATTTATTTATTTTTTAAATCCTCACCCAAGGACATTTTTGCATTCATCTTCAGACAGAGCGGGAGGGAGCGAGGGAGGAAGAGAGAGAGAAACATCAATGCAAGAGAGACACATCGACTGGTTGCCACCCACACGACCCAACCAGGGCCGGGGACAAACTGCAACCGAGATACGTGCCCTTAGCTGGAACCAAACCCAGGTCTCTCTAGTCCTCGGGCCAATGCTCTAACTGCTGAGCCAAACCGGCCAGGGCTAGCTTTACTTTTCTCAAGGAGCTTCTTTTTAGCTCCCCTGTGGCCGGAGACGCCCTCCTGCCCCAGCAAGCTGGCACTGCAGCTGCCCACTGCAATTGGGAGATTGAAATCAGTCCCTGGGCTGCCTGCTGAGCACGCTGCCCTGCAGGACATCTCCAGCCCAGCAGCCCTTCCAGCTCCACCGAGCGGTAGGAAGGGATTCTTGTGGAAATACATCTGGGAGACAGTTTGATATATTCCACTGGCATTAGTTAATTTTTTTTTCTTGCACCAAACCAGAAAAAAAAAAAAGAATGCAGTTCTATAAGATTTGTTTTAAAAAGTAGAAAATTGTATACGTTTAGTACACCCATTTGTGCAGTGAAATTTTCTTCATGCATTACATTAGAAAGGTGATTTTCCTAAACAAACTGATCTTATACTGTATAATATGTTATACGTCTCGTGAGTTATTTAACGTCTACATTTTGTGTGTTTGGTTTCTCAGCTGGTCTGTGTCTCTTAAGAAAGAACAAAGGGCTGCTTCTGCTGTTTCCACATCAATCCTATCGTAGTATCGGGTCTATAACAGACCATTTTGTGATACATCTGTTTTGGTTGAAACTCAGATGTAGTGGAAAATTCATGATTCATATTTTCAAAATCTGGATGTCATTTAACATGAGGGGATTTTAGAACATAGCCAGCACATATGCACACCCACTTGTGATTCCTGCCCATATCTGTAAGCCTAGGGTGCCGGGGTCATTCTGTGGAGTCGTGTGGAGAACAACTCCATCTTCAGGATTTGGTTGGTGTTTTGTAAAGAAGTTTTTGCTAATTGCTTTTGGAGGAACAGTGGGGCTGCCACAGAGCAGTGTTCCCTTGGCCTGACTGATACCACGTTCATTGCTTGGGTACTTTGACTAATGTATTAAACAGTAATAATTAAACAATAATGTGTTAAACAGTGGGGAATGCCATGTACTCCCCATAACTTGGTAGATAAATTTGGCCACCCAAAGCTGAAGGGTAATTAGTTCTTTGTTTTTTAAAGGTCTCATCAGAAAATTGAAGACTCAGAAGAAAGCAGTGATGAAATTCTTGCTCGTCTAACGTCTGCGGTAAGGCCATGCATGTAATTCCCTTCCCAGGGGTGCAGAAGCAATGAATCTAGGATTTTCGAAGGGAGGCATTTGGGCAGTGATGTAGAGACACTTGCCCTGTGGCTGCTCATCATTATGAGAGGCACCATGCAAGGCAGAAGAAGACAATGGCATGGACTTTCTATACTTGATGCAGCCGTTCCTGCAAGATCATAGATATTCCTGGTGGAAAATTCCTGCAACCTTAGTGGAGGCACAATATCTGACTTTTTAAATACAGTATGGCTTAAACTAGGGAAAGTTGTTACCTGCTGCACAAAAAAAGAAGATTTTTTTCATTAGGAAAAACAAAAAATGAATTACCACAGCCAACAAAAGGTCAGGTTGTTGGTTTTTCATGTACTAGATTGCAACATTTTCACTGTGCTTCTTAAAGCCACGAATCAGAGTTGGTAATGCCTTGCTGGTTGAAGAAAGGCTAACGCCCATCTTCATAGAAAAATCCAGCTCTTGTTGCTAATCATGGAGCTTCCGTTTGAAGGGCTCTAGCATTCCTTCACACAAAATCTTTTTTTTTATCCTCACCTGAGGACATTTTTTTTTTTCCATTTTTTGTACAGATAGAGTGGGAGGGAGAGAGAGGAAGAGAGAGAGAGAGAAACATCGACGTGAAAGGGACACATCGAGTGGCTGCCACCCGCACGACCAACCAGGGCCGGGGACAAACTGCAACCGAGGTACATGCCCTTAGCGGGAACCGAACCCGGGTCTCTCCGGACCGCAGGCCGACGCTCTAACCGCTGAGCCAAACCGGCCAGGGCCCTTCACACAAAATCTTTATCCAGTGGCTTGACTTCCTGGAAACTTTTCCAGCTTTACCAACAATTCTTTCATTTTGCTTTAACTGTATTATTAGAATGGCAATTGCTGAAAATCATACTGGATTGAGTTATATGTATGGGTGAAACTGATCTTATGCATACATTTTTATACACCAGGTTGGCATCTGGGCACAGCTTGCGAGTTAAAAGTTGTCTTTCCTACTCTTCTTAAACATAGCTTAGAAAAGTAATTTTTTTTTACTAAATACAGTGATCGCTAATGTAAAACTTCATGTGAAATGGGATCTTGACAGCATGGTAAGAAGAACTAGTTAGCATGACCTCTGCAGCTTACTTTTATCTTTTTTTTATTGAAATATAATTGACATACATAATTATATTAGTTTCAATAGAATGATTCAGTATTTCTGTATAGTGTGACATGATCACTACAATAAGTCTAGTTAACATCTGTCATCATACATAGTTACAGAATTGTTTTTCTTGTGATGTAAATTTTTAAGGTTTACTCTCTTAGAGACTTTCAAATATACAATACAATATTATCAACTGAAGTTACCATGCTATACGTTACCTCCCCTGACTTATTTATTTTATAATTGGAAGTTTGTACCTTTGACTCCCTTTACCCATTTTGCTCACCCCTCACCCGCCTCTGGATAATATTCCATTATATATATACACATACATACATATATATGTATATATGTATGTATACACACACACACACACACATTTTCTTTATCCATTTATCTGTTGATGGACACCAGTTGTTTACATATCTTGTAAATAATGTTGGGGGCACAGATATTTTTCCTAGTTAGTATTTTCCTTTTCTTTCAATAAATTACCCAAGTATGGAATTACTGGATCATTCAGTAGTTCTATTTTTAATTTTTTTAGGACCCTCCATACTGTTTTCCGTAGTGTTTGCCCCAATTTACATTCCCACCAACAGTGTACAAGGGTTCCCTTTTCTCCACATCCTTGCCAACACGTGTTATTTCTTGTCTTTTTGACAATAGCCATTCTAACAAGATGTGCAATGATATTTCATTGAGCTTTTTATTTGCATTTTACTGATGATGAATGATGTTGAGCATCTTTTTACATACCTGTTGGCCATCTGTATGTCATCTTTGGAGACATGTATATTTAAATCTCCTGTCCATTTTTAAATTGGACTGTTGTTTTGTTGTTGTTTGTATTTTTGTTTTTTTTGCTATTGAGTTGTATGAGTGTGTGTGTGTGTGTGTGTGTGTGTGTGTGTGTGTATATATATATATATATATATATATAAAATTTTTTTTGGATATTAAGCTCTTAGATATATGATTTGCAAATATTTTTTTCCATTAGTAGATTGCCTTTTCACTTTGTTGATGGTTTTCCTTGATGTGTAGAAGCTTTTTAGTTTGATGTCATTCCACTTACTGATTTTTTGCTGTGGTTGACTTTGCTTTGGTTTTAGAACCAAAAAAGTCATCATCAAGACTGATGTCAGTGAGGTTATTTCTTATGGTTTCTTCTAGGATTTTTATGGCTTCAGGTCTTACATTCAAGTATTTAATCCATTTTGAGTTAATTTTTTAATATAGTTTAAGATAGTGATCCAGTTTCATTCTTTTACATGTGTCTGTCCAGTTTTCCCAACACCATTTGTTGAAGAGGCTGTCTTTTCCCCATTGTATATTCTTAAATATTCATTGTCATACATGAATTGATCATATAAGTGTGGGTTTATTTTTGGGCTCTCTATTCTGTTCCATTGATGTATGTGTCTGTTTTTATGCTAATGCCATACTGTTTTTATTACAATAGCTTTGTATTATAGTTTGAAACAGAATATGATGCCTCCAGCTTTGTTCTTCTTTCTCAATATTTCTTTGGCTATGTGGAGTCTTTTGTGATTCCATACAGATTTTAGTATTTTTTTTGTTCTATGTATGTGAAAATTGCCATTGGAATTTTGATAGGGATTGCATTGAATCTGTAGATCATAAATTTTAAAATATGGACCAAAGAAGAGTGCCTAGTGTGTGTAAAATCCTTAAAAAGGCACTCACCATGGACCAGGTACTGTGTTCAACATTGTATATGTGTAATACACATTCTGTTAAACTTACAACAGCCCTATGAAATAGGTGGGATTATCTCTGTTTTATAGATATGAAAGCTTGTGGAGGTTAAGTAATTTGCCCCAGGTCACCCATCTAGAACAGAACAAAGCTAGGATCTAAACGTAGAATTTTCTACTTCCTAATCATCTTCTCTTAACTACTAGTTTGGCTCAGTGGTTGAGCAGCGGCCTGCGGACCAGAAAGTCCCGAGTTCGGTTCCTGCTAGGGGAATGTACCACAAAAAAAAAAGTAAATAAATAGAGTAAACTACTATGGTTCATTTTTTATAATGTAATGCAGTTTTAGGGATATTTTCAGAAGCACCAAAGACCTGTAAGCTGTGGTTCCTACAGCCTTACCGGGAAGACAAGTAGATTTTAAAAGTTAACATATAGAGTGATTGGCAGTTGGACACCAAAAATTGTGGTGTGTAGGTAGTAAATTCAAGAACAGTAACAGAAAGCTTCATTGAAGGGACTGGACTTGAATTACTATTAAAGGCAGGATTTGAACAGGCAGTGATTAGGAGGATGTGTATTCTAGCCATGGGATTTATTGCATGCAGACAGAGGAATGAGAAAGAATTAAAATCTAGTGAGTAAACCCACCTGATTAGAGAAAGTCCTAGTTGAGAAAAGTGATGAAGTAGATGTTTAAGAAAGATGATGAGCTGGAAGTGAGGAATCTGGCTGAGAGGCTGATGAAAACCATGGTGGTTTTTGTGGGAACCAAAACAAAACAATTCAAAAAGTAACGCAAACATTTTTTAAAAAATCAATAGGACTGGTCTTAAAGGCAGAGGAAGTCAGATGACTAAAGTTATGAGTTTGCATGAATAAAAAAGTGATGATACTGTTAGGAAGTTGAGTAAAATATGTGGAAGGAGAGATGATATATTTTTGGACATACTGAATTAGAGGAGATAGGAACATAAAAATACTCGGGAAGCACCTGGAGATGTGAATCTGGAGCTCAGAGAGGTCAGGTCTAAAGTTATGGGGATGATACAGAGAGACTGAAGAGCAGAGGGGAAGACAGAGTCTTGAGTAGCGGGGCACTGGGGGGGTGTGAAAGACAGCGAGAGGAAGTGGAAATAACTAACGGTTTATACCATGAACGTCAAATTCAAGAAAGCCTCTACAAAGGAGGGATGGATAGCAAAGTGTTTGCTACGTATTTGATTGAGATAATCTTGAAAAAATCTCCAAGCTAAAAGACCAAATCAACTTAGGTAAGGTGCAGAGTAGTGGTACTTAGGAATGAGAACAAAGGGCAGAGGAGAACATTTCATCTCTTCTATTGGCCCAGAATAGTGAAAATATCATTAAACTGAGATTGAGGACCTTGATTCTTAATTCTTCCAAGTATGACCTTGGTCAAGTTGAGTAGCTAGACTAGACACTATGTTCTAAAATGTCTTCAATCATTGTATAAGCATTTATTAAGGGACTGTTGTGCTTCAGTCTTCATAATGCAGTCGTTCCTGCTGACAGTTGTAGAAAAACTTGGTTACGTAGATGCTAACACCCTGCAGGAAAGAAAATAGTTGCATACCTCACTCAGGGAACAGTTCTCATCTACTGCGACCCAGCGTGCATTCACAAGGAAAGCACCGTGACATCTGTAACGCAGTGCTAACCTGCTCCTCAAGGGTTTGTGTGTTTGGGGCAGTGGCTCCCAGCAATACCATTCACTGTACGGCCCTCTGTGTTCATCTCTTTTTATTCCAACATGGGAGTTTGGGGATGAGATAAACCAAAGAACTTATATGCATATATGCATAACCAATAGACATAGACAACAATCCTGTTGGTGACGGGATCGGGAGGAGGGTGCCTGGGGAGGAAGAAGGAGAAACATCTGTAATAACAACAATTTCATTAGTAAAATTTAAAAAAAAACACAAAACATGGTAGTTTTGTAGGTGCTGTCTTAAAAATATCTTCATTTCTTTAATCCCAATAGTTTATTTCTTAGTCCCAGTTTAGGTTTATCAAGGGAAACACCCTGTCATCTAAAGAAAATAATAATCCCTGAAATTCTACCCTGGAAGAAATCACAAGTGTCTTTTCATATTAAAGGAACACGAGAAGATCGTGCATGTGTAGAAATAAAAATGTCTTTATAGAGTCAAATTTACAGTTGTTGAATTTATACAAACATGAATGATAAAAATGTTCCAGCCATATTTCTGGTGATTTTTAGCAAAGAACCACACTTCCAAGTGTCTGATATCCACAAACCAAAACAATAAAAGTCTGTAAGAAGTGTTCAGCTTATGGGAAAAGGACATGGTTATAACAGTATTCTTCCATTATAGAAAGTCTACAGAAACCCTCCAGACAGTACTGTCTAGATATTGTTTCTCTGTTGTACATCTGATTTCTGCCTTAGCACCTTAGCTTTCTTTCTGTCTTCTGACCCTACAAATTGTGTTACCTTGAAAATTTTCTGTTTTTCATTTACTATGTGTCTCTGTTGGTCTGATAAAGCCGGTGGGCTGAGAAGGGCCCTTGAGTGATATAGCCTACCAGTTCTCTTGTTGAAGTTCCAAGCATGATTTTATTTTCTTTTTAAACATGAACTCAACATTTATGATATGACTTTTATATGTTTGTATGACAATAAGGGTAAACAAAATATAGGGAGAAATGTACAATGAATTAAGTGTTGCTTTCAAAGCCATAGTTCTTAGAATGTAAATTTAGGAAATATGTTAAACTTTGAGGCATTATATAGAACTGAAAATACTTGGGAAGCATCCACAGACAGAAAATAGAAACACAGATATCCTTAAATAGGAGCTAAAAACTGATTCTAGACTTTCATTTTCCGCTTCCTTAAAAAATGAACATCCGAAGCAATCCCCCTCAGGCTATTTCTTTTTTTTTAGGCTAAATTTTCGTAGTGGAAATTGTAGGAAGAAGAAAACACAAATGTCTTATCTGGGCCTCAGTGAAATTTGTGATCTTTGTCCACACAGTCTAATTGGCAAGCCGCAGAGGTGATGTGAGTTAGGCTGAGATGTGAGTTTTATGTATTAGATGCCTGTTGGGTGGCATGGTTACATTAGTGGCATTTATGAAAGGACAGGGGCATGTGGGATGATACTTGGTACTGCTTGAAATCAGCCATCGCTTGGATGGTGAAAGAAAACAGTGTTGAGTATCTACAATAAAACTGCGTTGGAGGTGATAGTGGTGGAAAGTGTGTGGCCAAATCTTGAGAGATGAATTAAAATCACAAATCAAGTGTTCAGAATTTAGAAAGAGAGGTCAGTGGGGATGAAAGCAAAATATGATACTGGGACCATTTAACTAGACACTTACACCCTCATATTCTTTCTCAGAGCTGACTTAGTTTATAATTGCCTTCAGTTTCCATTTCTCTGCATGTTTCTGCCCTATCTCCCCACTCATGTTCTTCGGTTTATCCAACTTGAATGTAAAACTGAAGCTTCTGTTGCTTTTTTTTTTTTAATATGTTGATATTTTTATTTTTATTTTTATATTTTTTAGGGAGAGAGGAAAGGAGAAATAGAAACATTGATGTCAGAGAGAAACATAGATTGCCTGCCTCCTGCACACCACCCCCTACTGGGGATCGAGCCTGCAACCTGGGCATGTGCCCTGACCAGGAATCAAACCAGGACCTCTCAGTCCATGGGACGATGCTCAATCCATGGAGCCACCCCAGCCTGGCGCTTCTGATGCTTTTAATGGTATTTTCTAAATTCCTTCTCTTAGGGTCTTGGGGTGCATTGCCACTCCTCTGAGAAATGCCCCTGAGCTAAAAAATCTTACTTGCCAATCAAACCCAACTTATAAATGAAGGTGTCTGCTATGAATTCTAGAAGATCTTAAAGCAGATGAAGCCCCAAGAAACAAATAATCCATGCTTTTGGGGGAAAGTGTTAGAGAAAAAGAAACCTGCTATGGAATGTCTTTCTGTATTTCTCTAGAAAGAAAAAAAAGAGAGAGAGATGATGATTACTAACCGTTGCACATTGAAAACTTCACAAAAACCTTTTCCCCTGTTCAGTGTCCAGAAACTGTGAAGTAACTATCAGTTTTCAAGTCAGTTGTGAGCCTGTTCTCTCATGATTCTGGCATTCCTTCTAGCTAGTCTGGTTCTCACTTCCCCCATCCACTTGACCGGTAAGATGGATCTGATTTTACTCTCATTAACTAAGGCTTGCACTTAACTTGGATCTTTGATTTGTCTCCCAAGTCCTCTTCCTTAGAGTCCTCTTGGGAAATACTGGCTACAGAGGCACAAGGACCTGGGCCTTACCAAACAGCTGGTTGTCCTGTATCTCTGGACACATGACTCCGGGAAACGCAAAGACGTCAGCTTTTCAGGATCCTCTGTCTTGTCAGCCATCTCCTTCCTCTGATGTTGCTCGGTCTCAGACTTTGCTTACGCTTGTTTGAAACACCTTTGCCATGTCTCATCTTTCACCGGAGGCTTCAGCCATTTCTTTAAGGATGTGTCTTTCACAGGACTTGGTTTATACCTTCTGGGTCTAGGAAGCATACAGAGTGGCCAGGGTTTCTATGGTTCGCACTTCTTGATGAATCTGCAAGGTGGATTCAATTCATCGGAGAAAATGTTCTTTTCAACAGTAGTATCTGAAGATAACAGACACAGCTTTTCACCTCGGAAACTTTCCCATTGGTACTGGTTCAGCAAGGAGAAATAGCCTAGGATTTGGGTTTTGATGAATCTCAGAAAGATAGACTTTTAGAGACTTAAGAGACTGTATGCCAAGTTAGCAAGATCTAGAAATAGTCTTAGGTTCGTCAACGTGGGGAGGATCTGTCGCACTTAATGCATGACAAGCACAAGCCAGTGATGCTTTCTGCCACATTTAGACATATGGTTTTTTTTGGCAGGCTGTCTGCCTCTTCCTTTCTGGGGAAGGGAGAAACGGAGTGTCGTTAATCTCCCTTTACTTCATCTGTCACAGACCTGAGCGAGCATGTTTGTTCTGGGAATAAAAGTAAGTTGCTCACTTGGGCAATGACCAACCTTCTGTCTGGCTGCCACAGGATCGTGAACATCTTGTTACCTTATATTTCTTATCTGTAGGGAACATAAAATTCTTACTTGGAATCCTTAGCCTGGCTCCTGCTCTTCCAGGGGCTTAGAGCTACTCTGTGACTTGGAGAAGGGCCAGGTGGATTGAGTTTTTAGAGAAAGTGTCAAGTGAGACCCTAGAAGACAGATCTGGTTTCGAGGAGCATTAAAAAGGCACCGGAGGAATTGTAGCACATTTCTGGTATAGTATTCCTTGTTCTTGTTTTTTATAAGAACTCATGGGGCTTGTTGGTACCTTCCCTCATCAGCTAGAGTGTCCAGAGGGCCTTGGGCTGTAGGTCCACTGGAGAGCTGTTTCCCTTAGGTGGATCGCACAGGAACACTTCACAAGCCTATGGTATTTGGGTATCTATTCCCAAGACAAAGAAAATTATTTTGATAGGCAGTACGCATAGAAAACATAGACGTTTTTCATTGTCAAGGAATAGAAACATACCATTCAGCTGTCAGTTTGTGTATTGACAGTCATGAGTCTGCGAAATGTTCCTGTGAAATCCTGAGGGAAGTTCAAGGAACTTTAAAAGGATGATTCATGAACATTTCATGTTGTGCTGCTTCTTTGTGCATTCATTTAGAATAAAATTTCTTATAGATGTTTAATGAAGTGTAATGTTTGCATTCTTAAGTCAATATTATAGCTTTATAGTATGTTCATATTGCAGAAGGACCAGGAGGCATAGAAAAAAGTAAAAATCACTTGAATTTTTTTGGTGGTGATGGAATAAGGTAGATTTTAAATTAGTTTCTGCTTTGTTGTAAAAATTAGACTATAATAAAGTTTCATGTGACTACTGGGTAGAAGTGGTGTGAAATCTATTCCTTTGTATGTAAGTGTCAACATGATAGTAAACCTGGTGGGGAGTTGTCATTACTGTGGAGTGTACTCTGCAGTTTTCTTTTTATTTACCTGACACTTGGATTATTTAACTTGCACTTAAAGACTTAACAATTTTTTTAAAATCCCAGAATACAAAAAAAAACAACAACAAAAAAACTGCCCATCATGAAACCACTCAGAAATAACTTATTAACACTCTAGTGTTTATTGCTATCTAGGTTACTTTACTTGTATGTATATTTCTTTAAATTAAAAATTACCCTTTTGCCCTGGCCAGTTTGACTCAGCGGTTAGAGCATCGGCCTGCGGTCCAGAGAGACCCGGGTTCGGTTCCCGCTAAGGGCACGTACCTCGGTTGCAGTTTGTCCCCGGCCCTGGTTGGTCGTGCAGGTGGCAGCCACTCGATGTGTCCCTTTCACGTCGATGTTTCCCTCTCTCTCTCTTCCTCTCCCTCCCTCCCACTCTATCTGAACAAAAAATGGAAAAATGTCCTCGGGTGAGGATAAAAAAAAAATGACCCTTTTATTTTGTGGTCTGTACTTTTCACTTAATAAGTTTTCAGTGCTAGAAGTAGTATCCCATTCTATGAACTACCATTTCCCCAATTTTTTAATATTATGCTGACTTTCAAGAGTTTGCTATTATAAACACAGAGATGACCTTCTGTGTGGGTAAATTAGAGAAACATCTGGCTTGCAGCGGTTAATTTACTAGCCTGTTGATTGCAGAAGACCAACTGAGAAATGGGTAAAACGCAGAGAGTGACTCATAGCAGCGGTGTGTCCACCTTGTGCGAATTCTGCTAGTGCTGTTCATACACTGTCACGTTTCAGTCTACACAGCCGAGTATATAATCACTCGCGCTGGAGAGATGGAGCATTTCAGAAAGGAGGTATTAACTGAGAGTCGACGTTAATTAAAAAGAACAATTTAGGGTTCCTAAAGCAATTTGCCACATTATCTTCATTTAAAACACTTTATAGTTAGTGAAAAGGTCTCAACAAATGGAGTTTGAGTTCTGAAATTAGATTTTTTTTTTTTAATTTGAAAAATTGTATGAAATGAGACCTGTCAAGTTAGAGTGAACAACATTTTAAGTTTTAACCGTTTAGGAATCATGCAACGGATAAACACTGCCTGTGGTTTAGTGATTGAGAACTCATTTAGACTGGTTTGGAGGGCTTCTGGTTTCATTATGTGCATTCAGAAGTATGTGAACTTTGGTAAAGATTTTATCACAGGTAAATAAATCATTTTTTCAGAACTAGATTCTATTAGCAAGTTACTACTAGGCCCTAAAAAGGGATAGTTTTTCAGGAAGGCCCTGAGAATCTGTGTTACTATTCTGTGGTAGGTAGACTGGTCCCCCAAAGATGAAAACCCTAATTAGTACTTGTAAATATCACATTGGATGGTAAAAGGTACATTACAGATGAAATTAATGCTACACACCTGGATTGCCTACATGAACCCAGTCGAATCTCATGAGCCCTTAAAAGCTAAGAACTTGCCCTGGATGGTTTTGCTCAGTGGTTAGAGCATCGACCTGTGTACCAAAAGGTCATGGGTTCAAGTCCAGTCAAGGGCATGTAGCTTGGTTGCAGGCTTGATCCCCAGCCCTGGTCGGGGTCATGTGGGAAGCAACCAGTCTGTGTGTGTCTCTCTCACATTGATGTTTCTCTCTCTCTCTCTCTCTCTCTCTCTCTCTCTCTCTCTCTCTCTCTCTCTCTCTCTCTCTCTCCCCCTTCCTCCCTCCCTCCCTGCCTTCCTTCCACTCTAAAAATCAATGGAAAAATATCCTCAGGTGAGGATTAGCCAAAAAAAAGCTAAGAACTTGCTCTGGCAATAGTTAAAGAGAAATGGCAGAAGAAAAGGTTTTTAAAAAGTCCAAACATGATTAAGATTAAGTTTAGCATTGCTGGTTCTGAGGAGGAGGAGCCCACATACAATGACTGGGGGGAGGGGGGCCCCTCTAGGAGTTAAGGGCAGATTTCAGGCGACATTCAGCCAGAAAACAGGCACCCCCCCTATTCTACAGATAGATAGATTCCTCCCAAAACCTGAATGAACTTGGAAGCATGTCCTCCCCCAGAGCTTCCAGAAGGATCACAGCCCTGCCCCTACCTTGATTTTCGCCTCGTGAGTCTCTAAGCAGAGGATCCCGTTAAGCCACACTGACTTCTGACCTCTCGAAATGTGAGATGATAAATGGATGTCTTTCTAAGCCACTAAATGGGTAGTGATTTATTATGGCAAAACTACAAAATTAATACACATTTCTTGTTGAACACATGCCCGCAGTCCCTTGATTCATAAAATAGCAGTTATCTCTCAAATGTCAGAAGCTGCCAGGCCACAGCTAGTTGATTGAAACCTTTGAAGTTTCAAAGTGAATTTCTAAAACTGAAGTCTGCCCTTCATACATTTATAAAGGCTTCGGAATTCCGTGGAAATCTAAAAGCTTATTTTTAAAGTAAATTCTGAAAATGCAAGCACTTTAAGCACTGTTCACAACTTTCCGATGGAACATATCACTCAGTCCCTTTTATGCCAGTTGCTGGGGGTGAGGGGAGGGGTGTTGCTAGGTAAGTGGAATATAATAAGCAGCAGTAGCACTGGTTGTCAAAGAGTTTATAAATCAGGTGGGAAGAAGGGGCTTAAACACATGAAATATTAAGACAATTGAAGACTGGATTGTCTTTTGTTCTATTTATTTTATTGTTAAGCTCAACTATATTAATTAGACTAATGCGATGATGATGATGATGATGATGATGATGGTGAAGGTGGCTAGCACTCAAAAAGCACTTACTTTATGTCAGGCATCATCCCAGATGCTTCAGGTATTAACTCACTTAATTCTATAACAGTCCTATGGGCTGTGACTCTACCCACTAACTGGAATCCTTGAACTTCTTTCAAGGTTGGCATAAAAGTAATGGAGGGTTTCTTTGCCTGTTTTAGGCTTTTGCATCTTGAGTTCTGAATCTTGGTATCCCAGGAACCCCTCCCATGTTAGCAATTTCCAACTAGATAGACTTTCTAGTTGGAAAAGGTCTTATTTGATGTGGATTCATCCCAGTACAGTGTTTCTAAAGCAGCATCCCTTCATGCTTCTGCAGGAGTCTAGCCCTGCAGATAGGAGACTCCTACCAGAGGAGAGCCATAAAATCTCTGAGACCTGATTAGTGTTGTGATTATAACATTGCTATAGCTGAGAAGTTTACCTCCAAAAAATACAGTGATTGGGAAAAGGCAATTTACTATGCAAGGAGTGGCATGTAATATGGAATAGAAGGTATAGTAAGACATGAGCTTGCAAGTTATTTTATGTCTTTAAAGATACTTTGTAAAGCCCTGGCCAGGTGGCTCAGTTGGTTGGAGCATCGTTGTGTACAACAAAAATGGGAGGCAACTGATTGTCTCTCTCTCTCTCTCTTTCTCCCCCTCTCTCTAAAATCAATAAACACATCCTTAGGTGAGGATTAAAAAATAAATAAAGAGACTTTGTTAAATTATTTGTATCATATAAATTCACTGAAGAATTATTTAAATGTGGTATTGATTGAAAATACTCTGGATTTGCCCTGGCCAGTTTGGCTCAGCGGTTAGAGCGTCGGCCTGCGGTCCGGAGAGACCCGGGTTCGGTTTCCGCTAAGGGCACGTACCTCGGTTGCAGTTCGTCCCTGGCCCTGGTTGGTTGTGCGGGTGGCAGCCACTCGATGTGTCCCTTCACGTCGATGTTTCTCTCTCTCCCTCCCTTCCTCTCTCTCCCTCCCACTCTATCTGTACAAAAAATGGAAAAATATCCTTGGGTGAGGATAAAAAAAAAAAGAAAAAGAAAATACTCTGGACTTATCAGAAAATGGAAAAAATCTTGAGACAAAAGTTTAATGATGTAAACATAATCAGTGTTGTATTTTATTATTATAGCAAAAATCAGAATGTTCAAAATATTTGCTTCCTTAAAATACATTTCATATGTGCATATTTTTTATTTGTCAAGAGATTAGCATTGCACAGCAATTAGGGCGTTGAGGAAGTCACAGGTCAGGAGTAGGAGCAGCTTTGAGAACTGAAGGAGCAGATATACCTGCTTTCTGGGAAAGGTATCGGCGTCATTAGCTTGCTCTTCGCAGGTTTCTTCATCCAGAACATCTGTAGCTTCTCATTCTTTGTGCCATGAAATTTGTGAGATTTCTCCAACCAAAAAGGGCCTCCAAGTGTTATTTTTCAACTATTTGTTAAGATTTACGCCACCTCTCACTCTCTTGGGTGGATTAAATGGCTATACCATCACCACCTGTTCAGTTGCAGGCTGACAGATACCACCATCCGCTGGAGGCACATCCTTGTTCTCTTTTGATAGCTCATGATTTTGAAAAGAGACAGTCATAAAACAAATCTTTAGAACAATTTCTTAGTGTGAGTGCTTCTGATATTTACCTTTCTGTAGAAGCATCGTCTACTGAACCTCACAGAGTAGACCATTTCCAATGTGGACAGCTCTGACTATTTGAACATTCTTAGAACTGAAGCATGCCCGTTTGCAACGTCTTTCCATTTGTCTGAATTTTACCTTCAACTTTTAAGTATTTGAAGCTAATGATCATGTTCCCCCTAAGTCTTCTCATCTCAACAGCAACTGCAAACACTTTGCTTGTGTTCTTGAGCACAAACATGTGTATCAGGGGAAGGTAACAGGAGCCAGGGTCAGAATAATGAATGAAGAAGTCCATTTCAGTGGGCTTATAATCTACTGTTGGAGAATCCAGATAAAGAGGTGATTTCACGAGCCTGTGATAGTGCAAAGTAGCATGCTACTGGAGTATAAACAGAGAGGACTCCACTCAAGAGAAGATGGTAGCTAAGTTGGGACCTGAAGGACAAGCAAGTGGCAACCACACAAAGTGGGGAGGAGGGGAGGCATTCCAGACAGAGAGACAGTCATATGGAAAGGCCCAGAGCAAAGAAAGAGCATGGCTTCTTCAGAGAATCGCAAGTGTTCTATTTTACTAAGGCTAGAGCAATGATGTTTTTCTTAAAAACATGGATTTTAAGAGGAAAAATGGGGATAGAAATGATACTGAAATCCAGATGAAAAGAATACAATATATCCAATACTGGACATTGGCCTTGGTCCTGGTGTCATGAGGAAGTTTTTGAAGAGTTTTTTCACAAAAGATGTACTATCATAACATTTATATTTTAGGATGATTTGTCTTGCTGTAGGGTGAATAATGATGTGGCATGAGACAGATAAATTAGAGACAACAGTCTGAAGGGGGGAAGATAATGGGCTGAGGTAAATCAGGGATATCTCACTTCTTAGCTTGAGTCCCTGGGTGGATGGGGGTCCCATGCATTGACTGGGTACATGGAACCTGGAACAAATGTTTGGGGTGGAAGGAAATGGTAAGAAAGTGGCTTTGTGCTGGGAAATGTTGAGTTTGAGCTACTAGAGGGATATGTAGGTCCATGAGGTGGATGGAAATGGGGCTTTGAGGCCATGGAGAGGCATGTATAATTGAAGCCTTGTGAATAAATAAAATTGCCTGGAGAGAATGAACAAAATGAGAAGGAGGTGAAGAGAGCTGAGGTTGGATCACTAAGGTTCATCAAAATGTAACAGTCGAGGAAAGGAGAGCCTTGGGGAAGAGAAGGAGCAGCCGGAGGGGGAAGAGGAAGGCCGGGGGCATGTGGTATCGTAGTCCCAGTGGCTAAGAAGAGAATGGGCGTCAACCCCTGCAGAGAGGACAGGGTGAAGGAAGACTGCCACCGTCTGCTGCATTTACTTCAAGGAGGTGGCTCTCTCCTGATTGTCCTCCTGTAGATGCTGTCTGCTCCTCAACCTAAACAGATGGTGCTCCGAACCAAACACCATCCAGATGCTGATCTTTCTGGAGTCAGTCATTGTGTGTGTGTGACCTGCATGACATTCTTCTAGTAATATTTCTAAAACCATTGTTATTTATTCTAAGTAATCCAATTTCCATTGGTAACTCATACCACACTTAAGATCATCTGAAAATTAACAGATATTTTAAATGTGAACCCCTGTTCAAGTAGATGTATTTACAGGTAGCAGACTTAAATAAGAGACTTAAAAACCTAAATGTAGGACTTAATTCCCATTCATCCTGTTACTTGCAGGCCACTTCTACATATATATTAGTCTTTGAATGGTCAGCTATTGTCCAAGTTACAATAAAATTCATAGGCATGTTGGTATGTATTCAACAAAAAGTCTATATAAGAGATTTTTATAGTGTCACCAATAGAAATGAAGCAAAAAGAGAGAGAAAAAATTTAAATATCCCTACAATATCTCTAGTCTTGAAATAGATGAGTAAGCCTAAGTATATTTTATCCTCCCAGCATGCTACGTCTTTGATGTGGTGACAGCAATTACTGGGAAAACAACTGTTTGTTAAATAAACTATTAGGTGGAAAGCAGTAATGTCTACACAGTTATTTATATATCTTTCTTAATGTTCCAATTACTGGTTGACATTTACAGGAAATCACAAGATTATGCATGTGTCAGATTTGTGCAAAGATTAGCTCTTTGATACAAAATAATGAACTTGAAAATCAGAAAACAGGCTTCTGAGGAATAAAGGAAATTGTTACTTAGCCCATGGAGTTTGCTGGGACAAGAGTGTAGCCACCATTACTGCTCAGTTTGCATCTTATGTGAAAGTGCGTTAATTACTTGAAAAGCATATTTACTTCCTTTTTCCTAGAGTGTTTAAAGTCCTTACTAAAAATTTCATAGAGGTTTAAAAGTAAGTATATTTGGGAATAAAACTGGAAAGTATACTGGATTATGATTCTTCTTACATTTAATTTAGGAAATGAGAAAACGGATTCTATGTTTTAAAAACATTTCTATCGTGGTACCAAAATGTAAATGTCTCTAAAATTAATAGATTTACTAAAAACTACTAGGAAATTTGTGAATTTGATGATTCTATTCAAAATTGGTTTGTAAGGACAACCTTTTGGTTAGCTGAGATGTTTGCCACTATTGGTCTGTCTTCCCCAAATGACCTACATTCTGTCCAGCTTCTCACTTGGTTTTCAGGGGCCTCTTGCTCCATGAAGTCTGCTCGTGTCTTCCAAGTTGACCTTTCCCACGGAGGTGCGCCCTAGCACTTGCATTTGACTCTTTCTGTTGCATTGATGAAGAACAGTTTTGCAGGCCTTCAGATGTTGAGGCTGAAGGCCCTATTAAAGTACCAGAGAGAAAAGAAGGCAGAATGCTAGGAATCAGGTTGGCTCTTGTCCCTGTTAAATTTCAGAGCTATTTTGTGAACATCCCTGCTGGTTATCAAAGGTAGAAAAACAACTCAACATGTTTCTGATGGGTACCCAGGGGAGAGGAAAAATTTTGAAATATGTCTTATCAGTCCCTTAATTATCCTCTATTTAGACGGTCACAAGAGTGAACATACCCTAAGCTACAGATGTGTTTTGAATTGTGTAGTTTTTTTTTATAGTGAATAAGCTGCATTTTAAATTAAAGTTTAAGCTTCTTAAAAAGCATCCTTGCAATTTCCCTTATACTTGAGTAGATTGTGTCTGTCAAACTGCTGATAGTAACTGAATCATATCATCAGATTGGATTATAATAGTATCATTTAATACCCAAAACACAGTGAGGGCCATGTTCCTCTACAAATGAATTAAACTAGAGGAGGACAAAATAAAAAGTAAAGATCCGTTGTCAGTTGAAATGGTTGTAAGATTAACAGGTTGAGTCTTGGGAAAAACTAGGATATCTTATTGAATAGAGAAATGATTCTCAACCCCGGGTACAACACAGAATCACTTAGGAACCTTTGAAACAACAGCAGATACTGCTGCCTGGACCTCCCCCCAGAGATTCTGATTTAGTTGGGGCCCAAACAGCAGTAGTTTCTTAGAGCTCCAGGTGACTGGATGCGCAGTCAGCCTTGAGAACTGCTAAAACAGGCAGATGAAAATCAAAACTGTTCAAAGAAAGCCTTTCTCAGTAGACTTAAGTAGTAACAACATAGCTATTTGACAAGATGATACATGAAAAAAAAGATGAGGGAGAGAAACTTATAGTGTAAAATTAGTAGAGGTTTACAATCCATTATTCAGTTCTGAAATATAAAAGCCCTGAAAAACAAAAGCTTTTTATAATTTACTTGGTGAAGAAAAAATCTAACCTGCTGGACATATTTAGTGGAAAAGCCTGAGGCTTTTTCTAGTCTTCCTTTCTCCCATTTGGTATGAATAGTCATACATTTTATTGCATAAATATTAATGTGTCCGATTTCTGATTACAAGTGGCGGCCCCCGAGCTCACTGAGGGTGTGATGTAAGTAGGGTACCTTTCTGAAATGGGTAAAATTTTGAATTTTGAAATTCGTCTAGCCCCAGGGGTTTCAGACCATAGTGGGGAAGGTCGTGATAGAGAAGGCCGAGGTAATAAAGTCCCGTCAGAGGAAGAATACCTTTCTCGCCCTGGCCAGTTTGGCTCAGTGGTTAGAGTGTAGGCCCACGGACCAGAGTCTTGGGTTTGATTCTGGCCAGGGGCGTGTACCTCGGTCGAGGTTCAGTCCCCGGCCCTGATTGGGGTCGTGCAGGAGGCAACCAGTTGATATGTCTCTCTCATATCGATGTTTCTCTCTCTCTCTCCTCCCACTCTATCAGAAGATAAATGGAAAAAATGCCCTCGGGTGAGAATTTTAATAAAAAAGAAAGAATGCCTTTCTCCTAATCACTAGGCAGCGGTTCAGCACGGGTGTTACCTAAAATCCAAGGCCAAGGTCAGACGCAGCTCTTGGCTCTACATGTGAGCATCTCTGCAGCCTGGTCTGAGAAATGGCTTCTTTTTCAGGGGTCCCACTTCGGGGGTTCCACTTCAGGCACCGTGAGAGAAACTAACTAAGGTTAACCAACAACACTTAAGTAGATAAAGCAGAAAAATCATCGTCCTGCAAAAGACTCTTCAGCATAACCAAGGGCCCCACAATGTAAGCGTTAAAAACATCTACCATCTCAGAAGCTTCAGAATGTCGGGGTGCAGTCGAATCTGGTAGCTGGATGGATGTGGCTCCTGCTCTCTCAGGAAGTTCTCAAAATGTGGGCAGGACGTCAGTCCTCTGAAGGCCCAAGTGGTGCTGGACTGTAGCCTTTACTTTTCCGTTCAACAGCTTTCTTGTTAGCACTTCAAGAAAATTCTAGTTTCCGTTTCTGCAGCTGCTCCGAGTTCTACGTTTCAGTATAACCCTAACAATTCTTTGCAAAGGAGGCCTTGAGTGCTAATGCGTTCTGAAGATTCCCCCTTATTAGTGGGGGGGTGCCTTCTCTTTTGATTTTCATTGTCCTCCCTTGGGCAGCCTTTTCTCTTCCCTAAATCCTTTCTGTGGTCTTTTAAGATGGCCTGTGCACCCACCTCCTGTAGGTCAGTGACAAGTGTTGATCGCTGGGGATTACACCGTAAAAAGACACACCGGTCCGTACCTCAGGGGAGCTGCCATCCAGAACACAGGCATTCGTCACACGACTGACTGAAAGGATGAAATGATGGCCAGCACCCTAAAAAAAGAAAGTACTGTGAAGAAGCTTATAACAGGATCGTAGCTCATTTGAGTTTTGCTTGATCAGTGCTTTGTGGATTGTAGTTTGTAGGAAGAATAACCTACCTCTGGGGTTTTGTCAAAAAACCTTTTGCATCCTGGCGCAGTGGAAGCTATTCTGCACCCCTCCCTGCATGAAACACTCTTCCATCCTCCCAGACTGCAGACATGCAGGGATCTAGTGTCCTAGAGCAACCTTATTTACTTTATGTTTCCAACCTTCTAAATGACCTGTGCAGTTCTTCCTCCCTACCACCTCTCATCTCCTTCCCAGCTCCCCAAAATGCTAGATTGGCTTCTTGCTCATCCCATTCCTCCCTTTCTTTCCCCACGGAATCTATGAAAAGATGTTGTGTTATTCAGTGGTAGGAATACAATAATTTCCTTTGCTGAGCTGTTTGTATTGTGAGCCTTATTTGTAACTAGAGAAAGAAAAGCTGCAGGTCTCGTGAAGAGAATTTCAGGCATGGAAAACTGGAAGAGGAGGGTGGAGAGAGCACTGGTTTGTTCCTCTGTAAGCAAATGCAGGGATGCACCAGTATCATTTTCTGCCTCTGCTTTTCTTCTGTCTCTAAGCATGCTGGGATCTTCCCCGCGAGATCATAACATTGGGCAGCCATGCACAAGATCCCAGTGAATCTATGTGGTCCGTATCTTGGCCCCACCCCCAAATATTTGTGACACTCTGAAAGAGCACATCTTGAAACGAGATGGTGATACTATAATAAAACTTACTGATAATTTTAAAAATATAAAATATGCAATAATTGATTTTTTGTTGTTGTTTTATTGTGTCAATCCTCATCTGAGGATATTTTTTTTATTGACTTTTAGATAGAGTGGAAGGGATGAAGGAGAGAGAGACACACACATCGACTGTTGCCTCCCACACAACTCTGATGGATTGGGGATCAAACCTGCATCCCAGGGACATGCCCTTGACCAGGAATTGAACTTACAACCCTTTGGTCCGAGGGCTGATGCTCTAACTGCTGAGCCAAACCGGCCAGGACTGTTTTATTGGTTTTTTATCTGACTACCAGCACAAGTATTGGTGAAGGTTTTCCTGTGGTTACTCATCACTTCTGTCTCACCCGGCCCACTTTTTCCCTGTAAGATCTTGAACTGCAAGTTTTCCTACCATGAGCGTTTTCAGAGCTCAGACTTCCAAGGCTGAAGAGCAACTGATTATCTTCTCATTACTGTATAATTTTCCAGAGAACGTCTTAAGGTATCAAAGAATCAGCTAAATCAAGAATGTACACTTCTGAATGGCATTCGGACGTCCAGCCCGGGAAAGCTTGGCCACATGGTGCCAAGGAGGCTGCCTCTTCGGGGTGATGACTCCCTGGCCCTCGTGGGAGTGATCCTAATGGAGTCCCAGTGTCTAGCATATGTGCCACTTCTGCTTGCAAGTAAATTAATATAAATTAGATTAATTTCAACAGCAAATCGTCTTTAACCTTGAACGTCTATGTTCTCCCTTTAAAATGTCATTATCAGGACCCTTCCAAACTCACCAGCACCACCTCCAAACCCCTGAAGGCACACACACTTCTGAGCTTCTAAGCTTGTGTGGAATGAGCTTGCTTGTTGTGGACTTTTTAACTGTTACCGAGCACAGATTTCCTGAAGATTATCTCTGTTACTTTTTTTTTTAAAGTGATTGTGGTTAACGTTTTTGGGTCTCTTTTATGTTCTTTGGGAAGGCTTTTAGGAAAGGGTTTAAGCACTCAGAGTGTATGGGGTTGAGAGACAGAGAGTGAGAAAGCAAAAATCTGGACAAATAGGTGGGGGTCATGGCACTTAGGATTCTGTTCGTCTTGTCTGTTCCCATTCCACCTACCCCACGAGTCGGTAGCACTTGCTTTTATGTGCCATGTTTTCCGAACTGTTTGCTAGAAACCTGTCAGACTTCAAGTGGATATTTATTGTGTTTGAGCCGAGGTCCAATTAAACCAGGGTCACTTATCTTATTTTCTTTTAAACATTTTTTATTGATGTTTATTTTTTATTTTTTTAAAGAATAGTTTCTTAATTTCTTTTAGCAAGAGAAGAAGGGAGAGGGAGAGAGAGAGAAAGAGACATTGATGTGAGAACACAATGTCTACCAGCTCCCTCCTGTACACCCCTTCCTGGGGATCGAGCCCAGAACCTGGGCATGTGCCCCGACCAGGAATCAAACCGACAACTTTTTGGTGCATGGGACAATGCCCAACCAACTGAGGCACACTGGCCAGGGCCAGGGTCAACTATTTAATTGTTCTGGAATTTCTGTGTACACTAGAATTTTTGAGGGATAAATAATAGTTCATATCTTTGCCAACATATATGCCTGTTGTAACCATTTGTTATTTCCAATATTTTTGAGTGTTTTATAAATATATTTTTGAGGTTCTTCCCATCAGTATGGCAAAAATACCGATGTTTACAATACATACATTCTGGCAACCGTCTGATTTCTTTTTAAAGTAAGTTAGTATGATTCTTTCAGATTTTTGGCCGATAATTTTTATGCAGAGGTTTTTCCACGTCATTAAAATCAAACAAAAATCCAAAAAGTGGAAGCAAACTTAGCTCTGATTGCAAATGCTCTTAATTGGGGTTGCATATGTAAAAAACAAAGTACTGCTTTTGATGGTTACATTTTTTTTATTCTAATTGATTTTTTCCCCTAATATTTTATTAGGTGCAGAGAGAACTAGCAGCTGTTATTGCTTTGAAAGCGAAGAAGTCTGGTGAGTCGTCTTTCATGGACCTATGGAAGGTTTTCTTTCTTGGGGAATATTTCATACAGTGTGTGGTAGTGAGCAGTTGAGTGCATCTGAAGAAGTTTTGATGTAGAATGCAACAAAGTATCATTGTTTGTTTTTAAAATCATGTATTCTACCACCAGAATAGCACAGGATGTTACATATGCTATTTCAAAATTTCGCTGCCGTGCTTTATTTTACATTTCAAGGAAAAAATGAAATTAAAAATGTTTCTAGTTTGTTGCAACCATGAAAAAAATCTGTGTATACAACCAAAAGCAAACACATTGCGTTGCTTATTACAATGAAAGAGGAAAATAAATAACATCAAGGTTGTGTTTTTTTAAAGATATATTTTTTTGTCTCCAAGTAGTTTCTTCTAAAAATAATTTAATTGGTAATGAGATTTAGAAGCCAGTATTTTACATAGGAGTGATTGCATGCTTCTGATTCCTGATACCTGTGGGACACAATCCGTGGAGTGATAGGGGACAGGGAGCTGTCAAATACTCTTTGAAGGAGAGGCTGAAATCCAGTATGAAATGGAGACGCACGGAGGGAGAAAAACACTTGCCGAGGGAGGAGCGGTGGCAGAAGGAGGCATCCTTTCTGTTCAGAGGGAGGAGGCCGGTGCCGAGTGGAATGACAAACACAAGGCAGATGCTTCTTGGATCATGTCAAACTAGAATAAGGCTTTTCAGGCGGGAAAAACGAAGACAAAATAAAAGAGATGACAACATTTCAAGAAGTAAATGGAATAGAAATATCTTAAGAACACAAGCCATACATTTTTACATCTTTTTTTTTTCCAGTTAGAAACTTCAAGAATTTGCTTTTCTCTCAGTTACTTATGGAATCATACACACCTTAGTATGAATTAGCTGATTATATGTGTACTAATGTTTGTGGGTTCGGCTGCCAGGGAGGACACAGAAACCGGATGCTGTAAAGGTGAAAGGGAGGATGCCAGGCACAGCAGCCCCGACCGTAGGTTGCTGCACAGAGCGGGCAGTGTGACTAGAGCTCCCCGGCGGGCAGCGTTGGCTCGTGCATATTTGCGTGGGTGGGGGCCGACGTGGAGATGGCATCAGTGCAAAGGCTGTAGGAGGGCGGGCGTAGAAATACCTTGTGCTGGAGCTGATCTTGGTCCCTGTAATGCTAAGGGGGCAGACTTACAGTCTGTACGAGTTGGGATGGCAGTACCTTGGAGAATTTTTTTTTTTTTTAATTTCAGAAAATATTGGGAAAATAAAAATAAAATAAGAAACACTCAAGAGTGTGTCAATGCTAGAGGAAAAGAGAGCAAGTAAATATAGACAGGGAGGCTGGAGAGGTGGGTTGTTCATTTGCACAGCGTGGGGACTTCTGAGCAAAGACCTGAAGTCAGTGAGGGGGTGAGCCCTGCGGACCCAGACACAAGCATTTGGGCAGACGTGTGTGAAATGTGTTTGAGGAACAGCAAGGAGGTGACAGTGGCTGCAGCCAGGTGCACAAGGGGAAAAGAGGTAGTTTGGATGATCAGACTAAGAAGTGTGAACTTTCTGAGGGGAAGGGAAATGAAGAAGAGTAAGGCCCATGCGTTAGGTTGTGCAGAGTCAGAGATGGGTGAGAAATCTGCCGTATCACGCCCTGATGTGGCTGTGTGAAGTTAGAGTGTCTGTTTTTGTTACTTGTTTGATCTGTGGAGCTTGGAATGTGAACACAGCTCTGACAATGTCAGGGACAGAACACAATGCTCTGTCTCACATACGCTAACGATGGGGACATATACATGGTTTCTTAGGACAGCAATGTTTTGGTATTCTAGTATCCCTACGTCTATTATCCAGTAACTCCATAAATGGCATTCCGGCTACTGGGCATAATCAGAGATGCATGTAAAGATTCAGACAGGGGAATCTATTGCACTGTTGTTGTTTTTTTAACAATAAGAAATTAAGAACAATCCTTAAGTCTCCATAGCAGAGAAATGGTAAAATTGAGACATCAGTATAATGGATGTTGTACAGCTTTTTATTTTTTATTTTTTACCATGATTTTGTTTGTATCTTTTTTTTTTTATATCCTCACCCAAGGACATTTTTGCATTTATCTTCAGATAGAGTGGGAGGGAGAGAGGGAGGAAGAGAGAGAGACAAACATCGATGTGAGAGAGACACATCGATTGGCTGCCACCCACAAAACCCCAACCAGGGCCAGGGACAAACTGCAACCGAGGTACGTGCCCTTAGCAGGAACCGAACCGGGGTCTCTCTGATCTGCAGGCTGATGCTCTAACCACTGAGCAAAACCGGCCAGGGCTGTTGAACAGCTTTTAAAGTTATGTTTTGAATACTTAATATAATACAATGTTCAGTGGAAAAAATACACAATAAGCATATATTACTTCTTCTTTTCATAATAAGAATATTATTATGAAAACTAAAGAACTTTAGTTTTTTCTTTTTCTTACAGTTATGGTATAACATGCTCATTAAAACAATTTTTGATAATGCATGAATGTATGAAGAAATTGAAAAATCACCCATGATGTCACCAACAGAGATAATCACTCTTGCTCTTTTCAAAAATGTTTTTTAAATTTTTTAATTGAATTTATTGGGGTGACTTTGGTTAATAAAATTATATAGGTTCCAGGATCATTGGTGTGTTCACCACCCCAAGTCAAGTCTCCTTCCATCACCATTTATCCCCCCTTAACCCTCTTCTCCCTTCCCCCCCTCTTTCCCTCTGGTGGCCACCATAACTATTGTCTGTGTCTATGAGTTTTTTTCTACTATTACTCTTTTCTTGTATATATTTCCAGACATTTCTTTATTAATATGTAGATATTATATTATTATATATTAATATGCAGATTTTATAAAAAAGCGGACTCATGTGCTCTCTTATTTTGAGATAATCGTATATCCATATGCAGTTATGAGAAATAATACAGAGATCTCATGTTCCCTTTACCCAGTTTCCCCTACATGGTAACATCTTGCAAAACTCGAAAACAGTATCACACCCAGGGTGTTGACACTGATCAGACTATTTCCATCACCACAAGGAGCCATCGCGTTGCTCTTTTAGAGCTACAGCAAGTTTTCTCCTACCCTGCCCCCTCCTTAACCCCTGCAGTCACTGATCTGTTCTCTATTTCTGTAATCTTGTTATTTCAAAAATATGATATAAGTGGAATCCTACAGCATGTAATCTTTTGGGAGTGGTTATTTTCACTTGTCATAATTCTCTGGAGATTTCATTCTGAAGGTTATTTCATGCATCAACAGTTCATTACTTTTTGTTGCTGAATAGTATTCCACCCTGTGAGTGTATGGCAGTAAATTTAATCATTCTCCGTTGCAGGACATCTGGGTTGTGTCCAGTTTTGGACTATTATGGACAAAACTACATGTACAGACATTTATGTATGGGTTTTTGTGTGAATGTAAGTCTTCATTTCTCTGGAATAAATGCCCGAGAGTACAATTGCTGGGGGTGTTTGGTAGTTGCATACTTAGTTTTTTAAGAAACTGTCAACTATGTTTCTGAGTGGCTGTAGCGTTTTTTGTTGTGGTGGTGGTTGTTAAGCCTCACCCACAGATATTTTTTCCATTGGTTTTTAGATGGAGTGGAAGGGAGAGGAAGAGAGAGAGAGAGAAAGAGAAACATCCATGTGAGAGAGATACATAGATTGGCTGCCTCCTGCACAACCCCAACTGGGGCCAGGGATTGAATCCGAAACCCAGGTGCATGCCCTTGACTGGGAATCAAACCTGAGACCCCTTAGTTCGAAGGCTGACACTCTAACCGCTGAGCCACTCTGGCCAGGGTGGCTGTCACATTTTACATTCTCACTTGCAATATATAGGTGATCCAGCTTCTCTGAATCCTTGCCAGCATTTGTTATTTTTTATTTCAGCCGTTCTAATAGGAGTGCAGTGGTATCTCACTGTACTTTATACTTGCATTTCCCTAATGGCTAACTTTAGCAAACATCTTTTTATGTACTTATTTGCCATTTGAATGTTGTCTTTGGAGAAATGTCTGTTTAGTTTATATCTTTTGCTTTTTTTTTGTAGTTGGATTATTTTCCTACTGTTGTTTTTTTTTTTTTTTTTCAAAATTATTGCTTTACTTTCTAACACTGAACTGTCTTTAAGCATCACTGCTCCCTCCGCCACGTGTGATTTGTCTGACAGTCACTTTCAGTTTAAAATTCAGTCTCTTTCTTGGAACTCTCAGCCTCCTTGGCACTGTCTACTCCTATCCCAACTTCTTTCTTCGGGGGAGGTGTCCTGCTGCTGAGCTCACGTCTGTCTTGCTGGGCCCCTCGGAGGCCTCCTGACCTGGGCCTGGGTACCAGCCACCTTCCAGGCTGCATCCTCTTCCCAGGCCCAGCCCCCTTGGGATAGCTGGCTGCCCCAGGATGTGTTCCCTCCTTGGGTCTGGGTCATGGAGCAGTCTGCGAGTATGTTATGGCCTGTCCACCGGCCCCTCAGGTACCACTTCCTCCTTTCTGTGGGAGCAGGACTTCTTTGAGAGGTGGGCACTCTGCCTGGGCTATGTTCAGAACAGTAACATTTTTTTTCATCCACTCTCATGTTAACCTAAAAACAGAAGGCTTTCAAAGTGTGAGGCTACAGGTATTTATTTGAGATCAAAGCATAGCTGTTTGGGAATCACTGATTCAGGCAGCAACCCAAGCAGTGTTCAGTTAGAAGACACAGATGACGGGTATTAATGAGAAAGGGAAGGGAACAATGAGATCAGTAGAAGGAAGGCATTGCCGTTGGTGCAGGTGAGCTAACACAGTGATGCTAGTTCTAAATTGTTTTTTAAATTCTTAGTCTGTTGATCTTGATCTCTTTGTTAATTTTATGAATCCCGTTTTTCCTTCGACTTCTGTAAATCTTTACCAAGTTCACTTTATGTTGTTAATTCCATTTTGATTTTATTTACAATTCTTTTTGCAGATAAAACACATTTGTAGGAACATTTTTTTCCCAAAGCATCAGAGTAAAACAATACTTGTCTATAAAAGATATAAAAATGGCCATGGTTAAGATCTGGTGAGAGTGTATATATGTATTTTATATAAAAAATATATATAATATATTTTATATAAAATATATAAATTAAGTTGGTAATTTACTCCAATCTTAGTTTGACCATATATAACATTCTTTTCTCGAGATCCCTCCTCCATGAACTTTCTGCAACTTCCATGTTACTTTCAGTGTTTGTCCCATCATTTTCTTTCTTATTTGGGAACAATCGTTTTATTTTAGGACAAAATTACTTCCTTCTTTCCCCCCTTTACCAAGAAAAGAAAAAAGAAAAGAAAAGAAAAGGAATCTAAACCTACATCCTTTATATCTTTTATCCAAAAAACAGATTACTTTCCACAACAAAACACACCTCCATGCTGTATACCGTATACTGAAAACACACGTTCTCTTTTTATATATATAGTCATTTTGTTTTATTCTTATTATTTTCCAGTAGTTTTGTATAAACCACAACTCTTTTATAAATTAATTTTGGCAAGGGAACTTATATAGAAGTCTGCATTTTTTAAATTTTGTATTGGATTTATGGGGGTGACATTGCTGAATAAAAGTACATAGGTTTCAGGTATAGAATTGTATAGACCACATCATCTGTATATTGTATTGTGTGTTCACCACCCCAAGTCAAGTCTCCTTCCATCACCGTTTATTCGCCTTTGTCCTCGGCTCCCTCCCTCACTGCCCGTTCCCTCAGGTAGTCATCATACTGTTGTCTGTGTCTATGAGTTGTTTTTTTGCTTAATCCCTTCACCTTTATCACCCAGACCCCCAAACCCCTCCCCTCTGACAGCTGTCAGTCTATCTCTATCTATGAATCTGTTTCTATTTTGTTTGTTAATTAATTAATTTATTTAATAAAGTTTATTTTTCTACATTTATCTTCAGATAGAGCAGGAGAGAGAGAGGGAGGAAAAAAGAGAGAGAAACATCGATTTGAGACAAACACATTGAGTGGTTGCCACCCACACAACCCCAACAAGGGCCAGGGACAAACTGCAACCAACGTATGTGCCCTTAGTGGGAACCGGACCCGGGACTCTCTGGACCGCGGGCCGAAGTTCTAACCGCTGAGCCAAACCAGCCAGCGCTGTTAATTTATTTTCTCAATGCATTCCACATACTCTTGATTTATGAGAGCTTTTTAAATATTCTAGATACCAGTCCTTTGTCAGCTACATGATTGGCAAATATGTTCTCCCAGGCTATAGTTTGTCTTTTCATTTTCTTATCAAAGTCTTTCACAGACCAAAAGTTTTTAATTTTTGTGAAGTCTATTTACTAATATTTTTAATGGATCATGTCCTTGGTTAAGTCTGAGAACTCTTTGCTTTGCCCCCAGATGCCAAAGATTTTCTTCTGTGTGTTTTTTTTTCTTTAAAAGTTTTATAGTTTTGCCTGGCCAGTGTGGCTCAGTGGTTGCACCAAGAGGTCACCCATTTAATTCCTGGTCAGGGAACATGCCCAGGTTGTGGGCCAAATCCCCAGTGGGGAGCATGCCAGAGGCAGCCAACTGATGTTCTGTCTCATCGATATTTCCATCTCTCTCTCTCTCTCTCTCTCTCTCTCTAAAATCAATAAAGAACAATTTTTTTTTAAGTTTTGGAGTTTTACATTTAAATCCATGCTCCGTTTTGAGTCAGTGTTTACATAAGGTGTGAGATTCAGTTTAAGGTTTTTTTAAGTCTTTTTTTCTTTTTTGGCTTATGAATGTCCAATTGCTCCAGCACCATTTGTTGAAAAAAATCATCTTCCATTAAGTTTCTTTTGCACCTTTGTCAAAAATAAGTTGGGATATTTGTGTGGGTATATTTCTGGGTTCTCTGTTCTGTTACACTGAACAAATTTCATTGGCACCCACAAATACCACAGTCTTGGTTACTGAAGCTGTACACAATCTGCTTTTTTAAATACAATCCACGTTTATGGGATTTATTTTCATGTCAGCAATATAGATCTATAACATCATTTTTTTTAGCTCTACTATACAATTTATTTAACTAATACTTGGTTGTGCATTTAGGTTTCTATTTTTTGTCCTTATACTATAAATAATAGTGCTGAGGATGTATTCTTGTGCATATATCTATTTGTCCTTTTCCAATTATTTTCTCATAATAAATTGCTAAAATGGAATAGCTAGATCAATAGCTAGGGTGAACAGTGTTAAATTTTTGTTTGTTCCCATTTAGGACTTTAAGTAATCTGGAATTTATTTTTGTAGATGGTGTCAGGTAGAAAACAAATTTTCTGTTTTACTTAATGCTAAGCCAGTTATCCCAGTAGTATTTAGTGGATATGATGCTAACCCTGTCATATATGAAGTTTATATATATGCTTGAATTTATTTCTAGTCTCTGTAGTCCTTTGATCTGTTTGTCCCTGTGCCTGTACTATCCTGTTTCAATTATCAAAGCTCTATAAATAAGACTTTGGTGGGGGGCGGGGGTGAGGGGTGGAGGGGGCGGGGGGGCGGGGAGGCAATTCTCTTCTCTTCTTTTCTTCATAGTTGTATTTTGTCAATTCCCTTGAAACGCCTATGGGTTGTTTTTTTTTCAAGTATACTGAATTTATAAATCATTAGATAAATTTAGAAACAAGTGTTTCCATCCATGAACCTAGGATATCTTTGCATTTTTAAAAATCTTCAGTACTGTTCTAAAAATTACTCCATAAAGTTTTGCACTTGGTTTGTTTGATGTACGTTTAGATACCTTGTGGTTTTGGTTACCGTTATGAATCAACTTTTTCCTATTCTCTTTTTTTTTTTTTGAAATAGTTGTTCTCATCTCATTCTGTGATGGTTGGCAAGTCTTTGTCTTTCATCATGTTTTCAAAAATAGACTTTACTTTTTAGTGAAGTTTTAAGTTCACAGAAACAGTGAGCAGAAAGGACACAGAGTTCCCCTATACCTCATGCCCCCACACATGCACAGCCTCCCTGTCAACATCTCAGAGTGGTGTATTTGTAATCAATGAACCTACGTTGACACAGCATTGCTACCTAACGTCCATAGTTGACATTAGGGATCACTCTTGGACATTTTATGGTTTAGGACAAATGTGTAACATGTACTCCCCATTATAGTGTCCTACCGAGTAATTTCACTGTCCTAAATCCTCTGTGCTCCACCTGTTCACGCCTCCCTTTCCCTAACCCCTCACAACCACTCATCTTTTTACTGTCTCCATGGTTTCGCCATTTCCAGCATGCCATATAGTTGAAATCATACAGTGTGTAGCCTTTTTAGATTGGCTTCTTTCACTTAGTAACATGCATTTAAGGTTCTCCCTCAACTTTTCGTGGTTTGATAGTTCATTTCTTTTTAGCAGTGAATAGTATTCCATTGTCTGCATGTTCCACGGTTTGTTTATCCACTCGTCTACTGAAGGACATCTTGGTTGCTTCCAGGTTTGAGTAGTTAATGAGTAACACTGCTACAACCATCACTGTGCAGGTGTTTGTAAGGATGCCAGTTTTCAACTCCTTTAGATGACTATTAAGGAGCATGATTGCTGGTATGGTATGGTAAAAGCATGTTTAGTTTTGTAGGAACTCACCAAACTGTGTGCCAATGTGGTTGTACCATTTTGCATTCCCACCAGCAATGACTAAGAGCTCCTGTTGTTCCATATCTTTGCCAGAATTTGTTGCCAGTGTTCTGGATTTGGGCCATTCTGATAGGTATGTAGTGGTATCTCATTGTTGTTTGAGTTTGCATTTCCTTGATGACATGATGTGTAGCATCTTTCCATAAACTTGTTCGCCATCTGTAACTCTTATTTGGTGAGGTGTCTGTTAAAGTCTTGGACCCATTTTTTATTCGGGTTGGGGTTTGATTTTTGATTATTTATGTACAGGGTGGGGCAAAAATAGGTTTATAGTTGTTTATGTGGAAAATAATACAATAATTAATAAATAATTACGCAAAAGTAAACTCTGCTTTTGCATACTCACAACTATAAACTTACTTTTGCCCACCCTGTATTTTGGATAACAGTTCTTGTTCAGATATGCCTTTTGCAGATATTTCCTTCCAGACTGTCATTTGTCTTCTTCTTCACTTACATTGTCCAAGGGCAGCAGATTTTAACTTTCATGAAGTTGAACTTACTTTTTTATCTTTCCGTTATGGAATTAGGCCTTTGGTGTTATATCTAAAAACTCATGCCATTCCCAAGGTCATGTAAGTTTTCTCCTATTCTCCTCTAGGAAGTTCATAGTTTTGCATTTTGCAAATTGATTTCATTTCTGTGAAAGGTGTAAGGTCTGCGTCTGGGTTTATTTTTTTACACTTGGATGTCCGTTTGTTCCAGCATCATTTGTCGAGAAGACTGTCTTTGTTCTCGTGGATTTCCTTTGCTCTTGTAACAAAGATCAGTCGCCGGTGTTTGTATGGGCCTATTTCTAGGTTCTTAATTGCGTTGGTCTACTTGCCTGTTGTTTCACCAACACCACACACTGCCTTGATCGCGGCAGCTTTATGCCGAGTGTGGACATCAGGTGGTGTCAGTCCGCTAACCTGGTTCTTCTCCTTCAGTATTGTGCTGGCTGTTCTGGGTCTTTCCCTCTCCATGTAAACTTGAGAATGTTTGTAATACATCATGTGTCAATAGTAGCTATTTTGTCTCTATGTTACCAACTCAAATAGCTCTTTTCCCCTCATTTCATTTTATTGCCATGATCTTGCAATGTAACATTGACTGATATCATTGATAGTTGGCATTCTTATTTAGTCCCTGAGTTTGAGTTTAACTAAGCATAATGTTTTCTGAGTAGAAAAGTAATATGAGCAAACAAGATTGTTTTAGAGAAAAGCAAAGACATTTTTCTCCCACAGCCCAAACAAATTTGCAAAGCAATCTAGGGACAAAAATAACCAACAAGTTGTGTTTTACAATATTCAAAGAATTCAAATAGAGAAGTACTAGAGATCCTGCCTGTTTCACCCCACTCTCTCATTGCTTGAGTTGGCACTGAGAGGGGATGAAAAATAAAAGTGACAAGGTACCAGAGAGGCTAAGGCACAGGCATTGCATTCATTCCTTTAGCAGATTCTAATTTGGCACCTGCTGTATGCCAGGTACTGTGTAAGGTGTGAGAATACAAAGGTGAGCAAGGACAAATATGCTTTATAAATAAAAAACATTAATAGCCCATGGCTGTCTGAAAAAGGAAAATGTATTACCGTAGAGTTAGGAGGTGATAAAATGGAAAACTATTAAGTACAGCCTTAATTAAAAAGAGTTCCAGCTGTAGATTGGTACGTTCTGTGTGCTTGTTGTTGGATTTTAAAACTATTTTTAGGGGTGTTTTTTTTTAAAGAAGAAAAAGAAGCTGGTAAACATCTAATAAAAAGTATAAATAAATAGTTGGTGCATCTGTGGCTTGACAGAGGAATGGATTACCCTAATATATTATGTCTTGTAGTAAAATTGCTAATTAGGGCTCAGGTGGTCATAGCAGATTTATGTCTTACTGCAAAGGGTTATTAAAATAAGAATTAGTATAAAGAAAAAGTGTTGTTGTTTTTTTTGTTTCAGCTCACCATACAAACAGAAATTAAAGTAATAGCCAATCAATGAATTCTATAAATGATTCAAGGCTCTAGCTTAGTGAAAAATCCATTTTGTTGTCATCTTCTCAGAGGCCATTAGGATGTGCCTTTAACAGCTTCCTCCTCTAACTGCTAACCTTAGCGAATGTGAATAGCATTCTAAGGCTTCACAAGCTTTTTAAAACTATCCAGATATCCTTGCATGTCTTCCTTTGTTGGATTGCTAATTCTGCTGCTAATAGTGGCTGATTCGACTCTTGGGGGATATGTTTCTTCCCTTTCCAGGGACTTCACCGCCAAAGCACTTTTAGTCCTGTTGTCCTCAGATCACGCGGACCTTGTGTACGGCAGGCAGGCTTCTGTCTCTGGATAGCCAGAGACCCCATGTCGGTAACTCTCTTCGGCTTTTCTGTTTCACTCTCTCTGCTTAGCCCATGGCGAGTTAAGTGTTTTAAAACTACATATCTGGGATGTTAATGTTTGGGAAAGAAAGAAGGTGTTCTAGGCTCTGTTTATGCCATTACATGTCTCTGTGACCTTAGCCAAGTGATTCCACTTTGTATGGGGTGGGGGTGGCGGGGATCTAGGAACCTTAGATATTCCTTCCAGCTCTAACAATTCATTATAACAACGAATGTGTTCACTCATTACCTTCATTATCCTTAGTGGAGCTACTACCCTGGGCATATTTGTTTCAGGACTCTTTTAGGTGTGAGTGATAGAAAAACTGGAAACCAGAAAGGAGGTCCATTGGCTCAGAGGATCTATGGGGTTCAACAATCTCCGCAGAAAGACAGCAACTCTTTGCTAGTAGGCCCAGCAGAAGTCTTGGTGGGGACCTGGTTGGAGGTAGGAATACCTACCTCCGCAGCAGTGGAAGCAGTGGGGTAGGGGAGGATGGGGGACAGGGGTGGGAAAGAGATTAGGTCAGCGTCACACAAGGCGCATGGGGGAGGCGGGAGCAGGCAGGCACGGCTTGGCTCGCCAAGAACACCGGCGGAAGGGGAAGGGCTGCTGCTCACCAGATGTATTTGCAGCAAGCGCAAGCGTTTCTACCGACCCAGCCTGAGCCTCGGCGAGGAAGTGCTGTGCCTGGGATCACTCAGGCTAGAAAGTCCGCAGGCGGGATGCACACCAGGTTCTCCACTCTCAGTCTCCAGTTCCTCCAGCCGCACCGCGCCCCCTTCCTTACTTGTAACCTTCTGGATTACGAGGGTAAAGATGTGATTTGTGAAAAGGCCTTCACATTTCCCACTTTAGTTCCTGGAAAGGGAAAAGAACAGAGTGGCAACTCAGAAACGTTCAAGTGGTGGATGGCAGCATATCTTTTTTGCTCTCTAAAGTAAATCAGCCAGGCACTGAGGTTAAAGTGTGTTTTTTGTGTGCTAAGATATTTTATTATTTCTTTAACATATTAAAATACATCTCTGTATTGTTGCTCAGTGGTTAGAGCATTGGCCCATGCACTAAGGGGTTGTGGGTTCAATTCCCGATCAAGGGCACATGCCTGGGTTGCAGGTTCAGTCTCCGGCCCCAGTCGGGGTGTGTGTGGGAGGCAGCCAGTTAATGTGTGTCTCTGTCTTTCTCTCTCCCACACCTTCCTTCATTCCTCTCTCTCTGAAAAGCAATGAAAAATATAGCCTCAGGTGAGGATCAACAAATATATATATGTGTGTGTGTGTGTGTGTGTATGTGTGTGTGTATATATATATACATATAATAGTATGAAATGGTTTACCTGTTGCATTTAGTTTCGGCTTTATATAAATGTTATTCTTAATGGACCAAATGTTATTTTTAATGGGCTCGAAAGGATAAGAGAGCAGTCAGTGTTTCACATGGGAGGTCAGTGGTTTCTCCTCGACATCCTATTGCTTGATCATCTTTGCTTGAGTCCTGTATTCAAGCTTCACTAGGCATTGGACTGTGAGTATGATTCCAACAACCTGGTTACTGCTGTTGGCCATATAATGAGCTCTGTGTATGTAACACATTCAAGGGGGTAACCCTGGGCCTGGTAATCATGGTGGGCCCACCAGGCAAGTTGAGGGTCTTTTACGACCCTGGGACTCTGGTGAAATTCCCAGCTTTTAAGATCTACTGTTAGTAACAATCACTGGTCACCAATAATGCTTTTTAGGAAATTTTAGCAGTCCTAGCTCCCCTTCTTAAGTTTATGTATGTAAGACTGGGGAAGTCAAATGTGGACGGGAAGCTTTGTCTAAGGTTTGAGGTCTGATGCAGTGGAAGAGAGAGTCTCCTTCAGGGCAGGAGCATTCTGAGGAAAAGATTTTCATGTCACTTTGTCATGAGAAATGAAATGGATTGATTATTTTTAACAGTAGAAAATAAGTCTTTTGCTTTTGCACATTTAGAAGAAAAAAATAATCATTAAACCTATGGAATTTCTCTGGCTTTTATGATGCTCTAAAGTTTTAGTTTTTTCACTTCTCGGTCTTTTGGCTAAGATCAAGCATAGGTATCTGTTCTTCTCAGTTTCAATTTTTAGTTTTAATTTTCAGTTAACAGATTCTTCTTTTCACTTGCACCATGTTTGACTTGACCCTTATACTTTTGCAAACACCACTCATATATAGAGGGTTGCATAATATAATGGGATTTTAGAGATGTTAATAAAATTAAGGGCCAGCAAAAAACAGACTCACATTCTAGTACAATTGTTGGTATCTCAAACTCCTTCTACCTTTTGGGTTGTTGTGATAATTTTTTATTGAAAAAAAAAATGTAAATGTTCTTAAAAGCTATAGTGATTGTCCCTTGAATGGTTTTTCCATCTAATCTCTGAGTGTTCATGTAATGAATGTTGGAGCTAAAAAATACTAGTTAAAAATGGCAGACGACTGTTGGCTCTATTTTAAGTAGTTATGATATTGTGCTTAATTTTGGGTGATACTTTCAACCACTTAACTTTTTCTGTGTCTTTCACTGTCTGTCCTCAAAGAATGCACCTTGTTCTCGCTGATATTTCCACATGGTTTGGTTTTTTTGTCTTTTTCTTCTCCTTATCCACCCCCTGGATGCTCAGCTGGCCGGCGGCCACCACTCCCGTTTGTGGTCAGCACATAGCTACACTGATTGTCCTGCAACCCCACTGACGGTGGAACTGAGCATTTGTTAATCAACTACATTCTGGTCTTCCCTGGTCTAGGATGTTTTCCCTAGAAGAGAGGGCTTTATCTAACACCACACCGATTGTTGACGTTCATAACATCTCTCTCCTTCTCTCTCCTTCTCCCGTGCTATAATAACCCCTTGTCCTAACACTTCCCAAGGCTGTCCTGTCCCTGCTTGTTAACAGAGTTTGTACATTCACATCCCATCCAGCAATCAATTCAGTGGTTGACAGGTTGTATCTTCCTTTTTTATTTTAATGACATAAAACCATAATAAGAGTCTTGAAACTGTAATCCCCAGTGTAGTGAGAAGTTAGAGGATACTTGAAAATGTAAAATTCTTAAAACTGAGAAAATAATAGCATTCGTAAAGCCCAGGAACAATGGAAAATGCACGCAGCAGATGCTCCGTAAATTTTTCCCAACTCTCCCACTGGGATGCAAAGAAAATTGCCTTTAAAAAAAAAAATCCCGTGGCACTGTCTTTTGTAATTAGAGCTATTAAGTGAAATGATAAATAACCGTTCAATGACATACTATAAAAGCAAATAGCCCTTTGCCCTGATTTCTCCTGAACAGCGAGCGAGAGGGCTGAGGGTATCCGTATAGGAAGTTGGTTGGACGCCTGCAACCCTGAGGATTGTTCAGAATTTAGGCAATCAGAGAGCAAGGCAAGACGATTGCCTTGTTCATCCTTCAACGTGGTCATGTGTATTAAGATAGTAAATAGAACTGATCTGCCGAGGAGGTGAGTAATTATAACCGCAACAGAGTAGACTCGAGAATGCACGGTTTTTGAGGCCTTTGTTTTCAAAAATGTGCTGCAGGGCATGTGGGTGACAGTATGTAGTGCTTATTAGACAAAGGTAATTATCTCTCTAAATGGGATTTTGTTCCTGTTTTAGAGAATCAGATACTAGGAAGGAGATGAGCACTGAAATGTGAGGGCGCACAGGCCAGAAACTGTGTGGTCCTGTGTGGTCCAGGACAGTGATTCCACATCATTGCCTGTGTTTCGTAAATGTTGCCGAGTCCAGAGAACCGGTTTCCTGGGTTCGGAGCGGAGGGGTGGGGGTAAGGCTGGAGAAAGGCATGAAAGGGAGGATCTCATTTCCTGTTTGAGTGCTGAAAAAACAGCTTCTAGCGTGGCAGCTCCTGGGACCATATTTTCTGTGAGGAAACTAAATGAGTATAATGAGTGTACCCTGTGCATAAATTCAATATTAGTTCTACACCCAAGGTCAAATGAAAGTTAATGACCATTTGCACACCAGAGATCTGAAACCCACATTTTACTTCTTTCTCATAATGATGGGAAAGGAGAGCAATTTATATTTAAATTGATTTAAATTTCAAAGCATAAACACAGAGATCTCCCGGTACCCCTTTTTCCGCAGTGAAGCTTCTTGGCAGGGCTCAACTTCCCTAACAAATTAAGCCCCATCCCATTCCAGCTCCCCAGTGTGGACAGTGTTTTGTTGTCTGTGGAACTGCCCTGTTCCCACCCTGCTGGGTAAGTGACACCAAATCTGCAGCCAGCAATGCAATCCAGGCCACTTTCTGTAATGATTTAGGTTTTGCATTTGTTGAGCTAATTAGCTGATTGAGGTAACTAATAGGTGTCTTTAATGCCCTGTTGACTGGGCAACTTTCCGGCTAAGGCTGCCAGCCCAAAGGTTCCTGGGCTTCTGGGGAGTGGGAGCTGCTTCCCGGATGAACATATGATAAATGCCACCCAGCGTCTGGACTGCAGCCCGGGAGGCTGATATGCTATTTACCAAGTGCTCCGAAAAGACATGTGTCCTCTTACATCCTGTGCCTGTCTGTTCGGTGTGTTTGAATAAAAGTTTACATTTGAGGGGTGTGTGAGGGCAGCGGGAGGGTTGATCTAAAACCTACTTCCACAATTTAGAATTCTGTGCCTGCTTCTCTGTACATCCCGAAGGTACAAAAAAGTAATCTGTCGATGTTTAAAAGCATTAAATAGAATATTTAAGGAAATATTGAAGGAGGTGATCAGATAATGAAAAAGAAAGCTAGACTCATGGCTAAAATCATCACTCTTATGAACTAAAATATTCCTTAAGAAGAAGCATCCTGGCCATATGCTGTTTTTATAAAGTTATGAAATTCTGCCGTCTGGTAAACACAGTCTCCTCCCCGAACCCAGCGCCTTAGGCTCGGAGTCAGGAAATCTGACTCCCACGCTAGGCTGCGTTCACTCTGGTAAGTACTGGCTTCCCTCACCCTGCTCCCATTTTTTTTATAAAAGGAAGAGGTCAGGGTTGATGACTAGGGAGCCCTGCTCAGCCTACAGGTCAGGTCCCCAGCACAGAGTGCTAGGCAGCTTTATTTTTCTTAATCATACATTGCTCTCTCTTCATTAGGAATGATAACACCTGCTTGTTTAATTTGCTTGTGGAACTTTTTTCATTTCGTCGACTTTTGTCCTAAGTGAAAGTCTACCAAAGACCCTCTTCCCCCCATACAACTCCCTCCTCCCCCACCCCCCGCACACTCCTGGGAACATTTTCTGCTGTCATTTGTATTGAGAAGTAAGAGCTATCAAGGGAAATCCTTGTCTTGGCCATATGACCCAGCTATTGCCCATCATTCGTCACATTAAAAGTCTAATTGTATAAACAGCCATGAAAATGGAGCTGTTCTTGGTAAAACTGAAAATGACATGAACACATGTGTGTGAATATAAGTAAGTAATGATCCCTGGTACATAACACAAAGCACATAACTTGATTCAACTGGATTCTGCCAAAGTAAGTGATGCTGTTTTGATAAAAGTGAAATTTACTATTATTATTTCCATTGATGTGACACATGAATACGTAACATCTGATCATTTCTAAATCAGACATTTCTTTAAAAGGGGGCTAAACAGCCCTGGCGGGTTTTGCTCAGCAGTTAGAGCATCGGCCTGCGGTCCAGAGAGACCCGGGTTCAGTTCCCGCTAAGGGCATGTATCTCAGTTGCAGTTTGTCCCCGGCCCTGGTCGGGTCATGCGGGTGGCAACCACTTGATGTGTCCCTATCACGTTGATGTTTCTCTCTTCCTCTCTCTCCCTCCCACTGTATCTGGACAAAGAATGGAAAAAGGTCCTCGGGTGAGGATAAAAAATAAAATAAAATAAAAAAATAAAGGGGACTGAACGAACCATGGTTCTAGCTATTTGCATTTTTCAGATAGGCTGCAAAAATACTTCATTTTAATACTGCACCCAGTGATTGCAATCTGTTTTTGGAATGAGAGCAGTGATAGGAATTTTGACCCTGGAGTCAGCAAAGCTTCGCATTATAGAACTTCCATTTGAACAGTATCTTTTGACATAAGTGTTTTTGTTTGGAGAATAGGAAGATGGATACATACTTTTTAAAATAATCCTGGGTTTCTTTCTGTAAAGCTACATCAAAATTCCTCCTTGACTAAACACAATTTTGTTTTCCTAAAGCCGTGACCCTCAGATCGAATTTGCATAGCACTCTCCCGCAGTATTTGGTAAAGGTGCTAACCCCTGCCCTGCCCCATTTCCCCATTAAGTTGGATGGAGGCCCTGGCATCTGAATTTCTGACCACCTTCACCCCTAGGTGATTCAGCTGCCAGCTTTGACAGACACATTCCAAAGTCTGTGTGATTTGCATTCTGGGAGAGCCAGCTGGTGTTTTATGAAGGGTGTTGGTCTAATGAACCAAGCATGGTAGAGGGAATCAAAAATATTATACTTCTGCCACTCACTCATTTATTGGACAGCTGCCTAACTTTTCAGTGTTTCTCTACCTGAAAGGAGATTTTTCTCATGGGAATGATAACAGAATTTTTATAAGTTTTCATGGCATTGGCAGTAAAAGCTTTAAAAATGATGAGAATTGTTACCAAGTTTTATTTGGCGGGCAGACTCAGGAACAAGCAAGCATTCTCAATGAAGGGTCTGTACTAAACTTAGCAGGAAGACGTTTCGGGGGAGGGGAGTGGTATGCACCAGCTTAAAGGGAAGTGACTTTAGCCCTGCTCAAAATAAATACACCTGGACAGAAGCCGCGTGCTTGTAAATTGTGGGCGGATCCCCAGTCTTGTCTGGTTCTCTTTTGCCAAAAAGTGCCTATCTTCTATCTGTTGAAAATGCAAACATTTAATAAAAATGAAGCATTCACTTTAAGGCCTATCAAGATCAGTGGAGGAAGCTTACACCTTATCCTGTTATTGTTTTCTGGTAGAAGAAAGGACTGACAAATCTGAGATTGGGGTTATCTGTGTATCCTTAGGAACAGATGGTAGTTTTTAGCAATGCTGCCAGTTTCCCTCCACTCGAACTGCAATAGGCAGCAAAGCCTGACAGATACAGTTGCCAACTTAGTTTTATATGTTCTTACTTTCTTCATTTCGATTTTCAGCTTTGTTTTCATGTGTTTAAAAGACCCATTTCTATATTTTATTTCCGAAGGTGGATCTAAGTGCAGGACTTTCTCCTCTTTCTAAAGGGGAACTTATACAGCGAACACCAATTTATCACAATTAGTAAGAGAACAAACTCCTCCATCCTTCATTGAAGCCCATTAAGTGAGACCGGAGGTTGTTGATAAGCCCGGCCAGGACACCTCTTGCTGGCGGTGGAGGTGGGCGGAGGAAGGGGGCGGGCCTCGTCCCAGCAACCTGTGGTCCCTAGGAAGTGGTATGGCTACCTTGTCTGGTCAGCAGGGAAGGGGCACATTCCATCATCAGGCCTGTAGTGTTGGAGCCACACACCTAGACTATGGGCTCGATCACTGGGCACCCCAAACTCATCACGGAAATTAACAAAGAGTGTAGAATTCAGGCTTAGCATTTGTACCTGAATCCCAGTTATTGACATTGCTTCATTTTGCTGGTATCATTAGGCCTGAATGAGTCAACTAATTTCAGGGTTAGTCTTGTAACCAACTGGACAGTGTCATCAAAAGATCACATTTATTTGAGTGGTCCAGGGCCCTCCAAGGGAATTTTCCTGGGACCTGCCCTAGTACAGTTTATAATTACCTTGATATTTCAAGAAGAAAGCCAGACAATAAAATAATCTGTATTTTGTCTATTTTATGCGAAAATTTAAAAAAATATATATCCTTGCACTTATGTGAGGGGAAATAGTGGCTCAGAGCCTTTGGCATGGATATGAAACATAGTTTGGGCTAATAGACAATGCTGTAGCATAACTTTTTTTTTTTCCAAATATATTTTTGGCTTAGTTTGTTATCTGATAACTCTTATGAGATTGTTTTATCTCATGAGCCATTAAAGCACTTAACTCTGATACTCAAAAATGGTAATATAGCAGGTTCTCAAAATTATTCACTACACTGAAATGTAGATGGGAAATGCTGTGTTCTTTATTTTTGACAACTGTGCTGTGGTCCTCACAAGCTGCTACCCACTGCCAGTGAGCAGTATTTTAACTGTTTCTGATTTGAATTCTTTTTGTGAAAAATGGGCTGCTCAGAACGTTGCTCCTGCCTGGGCCTAGTTTAAATCCTCCCTCTTGGATCACTCAGTCCCTGGCATGGGAGGGTCCTGGAGCCCTACAGTGCCTTAGGCTCCTCCGCTGCCTACTATACTAGTCCCTGCTGCCCCCAAGGACCCACAGTGTCAGTCAGGGGCCCCTCCCAGCTGGGTTAGGATCTCTCGGCCCTCCTGGCTGTCCTGCCGTACTGCCTCTTGCTTGGGTTGTCAACCCCTGTCACAGGCTCCATCCAGCCTCTCCCAAATTTTTTTTTTCCTTTTTGTTATCCTCTCCCGAGGACATTTTTTCACTTTTTGTTCAGATAGAGTGGGAAGGAGAGAGAGAGAGAGAGAGAGAGAGAGAGAGAGAGAGAGAGAGAGAGAAACATCGACGTGAAAGGGACACATAGAGTGGTTGCCACCTGCATGACCCAACCAGGGCCGGGGACACTGCAACCGAGGTACATGCCCTTAGCGGGAACTGAACCTGGGTCTCTCTGGACCTCAGGCTGATGCTCTAACCGCTGAGCCAAATCGGCCAGGACCTCTCCCACTTTTGTGAGGGTTGGCTCCTTTGCTGGTCTTTGTCCCCAGAGCAAGAAAAAATGTCTGAGTCCTTGCAAACTTCCCATCCTGGGAAAGAAGAACAACTCGGGAAAAATAAGCTGTGTGCCCTGACCAGTTTTGCTCAGTGGTTAGAACGTCAGCCTGCAGTCCAGGGAGACCCGGGTTCAGTTCCCGCTAAGGGCACGTACCTCAGTTGCAGTTTGTCCCCGGCCCTGGTTGGTCGTGCGGGTGGCAGCCACTCGATGTGTCCCTTCCACATCGATGTTTCTCTCTTCCTCTCTCTCCCTCCCACTCTATCTGAACAAAAAATGGAAAAGTATCCTCAGATGAGGATTTAAAAAAAAGAAAGAAAAATAAGCTGTGCATCTGGCCTCCCCTAGCCTTACTGTGCTCACTGCTGATCTACTGTGAGTGTGCTGGGCCCCACGTGAGGGGGGCAGACTTCCAGGCCGTCTCCTCTGTGTGCCAAGGCTCAGTCTGGGCATACATTTCCACTCCCGCCCTCAGGGTCCTCACCTGAGCCAAAGCCCAGCCAGGAAGATCGGGCCCACAGCTCTAAGCTTCCATCTCTGGCGCCTCTTTACCTGTCTCCTCCCCACACCACTTGGAGCAAGTTGGGGACGGCCTTGAGATTTCCTAGCACATTACCTTCTGACTGCCTCCTCGAGGGGAGACAGTCTGCAGCTTAGCTCTCCCAGGAGAGAAGGACCAGAGCCGAGCTCCCAGAGCTGGCTCCCGGTGAAGGAAACTAATGTTTCTCTACAGGCTTTGCTCTTTCAAGCCTGTCTTGCTACAGAATTCTACCTTGGATGTCAGAGGACAAATAATGTCTTTGTTTTTGTATCCCTTGTCTTCCGTTCTACTTTAATAGGAGGTGGGTGTGATTAGAAAGAAGCTCCCATTCACAGTTGGAAATGCAAAAGTAAAAAGCACATTACCATATTTTGTCGTATAAATTAGCTTCTCTTCGCTGAGCATTTTACATCTATCCTTTCTGCCACAGGCCCGTCCTGTGGGGTAGTGCTTCTGATCACTCTCCTCTTGCTGGTCATGAAGTTGAAGTTTGGTGAGTTGATGTAACCTGACAAAGGTCATCTACTAAAAATATTGCAGGAAGGATGCAGAATGTGTAACAAAAGGAAATTATTTTAAATTCTAGCAGGTTAAAAAATGCACACACACACACGAAAGATCAATGAAACCAAGAGCTGGTTCTTTGAAAAGATAAACGAGATTGATCAACCTTTAGCCAGACTCACCAAGAAGCAAAGACCTAAATAAATAAAATCAGAAATGAAATAGGTGAAGTAACAACTGACACCTCAGAAATACAAAAGATTGTAAGAAAATGCGATGTACAATTATATGCCAACAAATTGGACAACCTAAGTGAAATGGAAAATTTTTTAGAATCACCCAGTTTTCCAAAACTCAAACAGGAGGAGTCAGAAAACCTGAACATGCCAATAACACTAAGAAAATCAGTAAAAAATTATAAGCAGTAATCAACAAACTCCCAGCAAACAAAAGCCCTGGTCCAGAAGGCTTCACAGGGGAGTTTGACTGAATATTCAAATAATATTCTTCTCAAATTATTCCAAAAAATTCAAGAGAAAAGAAGACTTTCAAGTTCTTTTTATGAGGCCAGCATTAATCCTAATTCCAAAACCAGATAAAGGCACTACAAAGAAAGAAAATTACAGGTCAATATCTCTGATGGACATTAGACACCAAAATCCTAGACAAAATATTAGCAAATCAGATCCAGCAATGTATTAACAAAATTATTCACCACAGCAAAGTGGGATTTATCTCAGGGATGTAAGGCTGGTATAATATTTGTGAATCAATAAATGTGATATACCACTTAAAATGAAAGCTAAAAATTATATGATCATTTCAATAGATGCTGAAAAAGCCTTTGACAATATCTAATACCCATTTTTGATAGAAACTCTCAGCAATGTGAGAATAAAAGGATCATACCTCAACATAATAAAGGCCATGTATGACAAACCTACGGCCAACATCATACTCAATGGGCAAAAACTAAAAGCATTTCCCTTAAAAACAGGAACGAGACAGGGGATGTCCGCTTTCACCACTCTTATTCAACATAGTATTGGAAGTCTTAGCCACAGTGATCAGACAAGAAGAAGAAAATAAAAGGCATTCGAATTGGAAAAGAGGAAGTGAAACTGTCATTGTTAATAGATGACATGATATTGTACAGAGAAAATCCTAAAGACTCCACCAAAAGGCTACTAGATTTAATAAATGAATTCAGCAAAGTAGCAGGATACAAAATTAATATCTAGAAATCGATGGCATTTTTTATATGCCAATAATGAACAATCAGAAAGGGAAACTATATATATATCCCATTTGTCATTGCAACAAAAAAAATGAAGATACCTAGGAATAAACCTAACCAAGGGGTAAAAGATCTATTCTCAGAAAACTACAGGACATTGAAAAAAGAAATAGAGGAAGATATAAAAATGTGGAAGCATATACCATGTTCATGGATTGGAGCAATCAACATCATTAAAATGTCCATACTACCCAAAGCAATCTTTAGATTCTATGAAATCCCTTTTAAAATACCAATGACATACTTCATAGATCTAGAACAAATACTCCAAAGTTTATATGGAACCAAAAAAGACCCCGAATAACTACAACAATCTTGAAAAAGAACAAAGTTGGAGGGATCACAATTTTAAATTTCAGGTTGTACTACAAAGCCATTGTACTCAAAACAGCCTAGTACTGGCACAAAAACAGGCAAATAGGTGAATGGCACAGAACAGAGAACCCAGAAATCTACTCAAGACATTATGCTCAATTGATATTTGACAAAGGAGGCAAAAGCATACAATGGAGTAAAGACAGTCTCTTCAATAAATGGTGTTGGGAAAACTGGACAGGTACATGCAAAAAAAAAATGAAACTAGACCACCAACTTACTCCATACACAAGAATAAATTGAAATGGATAAATGACTTACATGTAATTTAGTGAAACCACAAATTCTAGAAAACGTAGGCAGCAAAATCTCAGACATCACAAGTAACAGAATTTTCACCAATATATCACCAAGGGCAAGAGAAACAAAGAAAAAAAATCAATAAATGGGACTATATCAAACTAAAAAGCTTCTGCATAGCAAAAGAAACTAGCATCAAAATGAAAAGGGAACCCAACATATGGGAGAACATATTTGCCAACCATACATCAGTAAGGGGTTAATTTCCAAAATATATAAAGTACTCATACAACTCAACAAAAGGAAGACAAACAATCCAATTAAAAAATGGGCAGAGGGCCCTGGCTGGTTTGGCTCAGTGATTAGAGCATCAGCCTGCAGACCAGAGAGTACCGGATTCAGTTCCCGCTAAGGGCACGTACCTACCTCCGTTGCAGTTTGTCCCCGACCCCTCTCACATCAATGTTTCTCTCCCCCCCCCCCCCTCCACTCTATCTGAAGATAAATGCAAAAATGTCCTTGGGTGAGGATTAAAAAAAAAAATTTTTTTTAAATAGACAGAGGACCTGAATAGTCACATCTCCAAACAGGACATACAGATGGCCAAGAAACATATGAAAAAGTACTCAGTGTCACTAATCATCAGAGAGATGCAAATTAAAATGACTATGACTATGAGGTAATACCTCATACCTGCCAGAATGGCTACCATCAGTAAATCATCAAACAACAAGTGATTCCAAGGATGTGGAGAAAAGGGGACTCTAGTACACTGCTGGTGGGAATACAGACTGGTGCAGGCACTATGGAAAATAATATGGTGTTTCCTCAAAAAATTAAAAATGGAATTATTATTTGACCCAGTGATCCCACTTCTGGAAATATACCCTAAGAAGCCTGAAACACCAATCAGAAAGACTACATGTACCCCTATGTTCATAGCAGCACTATTTACAATAGCTAAGATCTGGAAACAGCCCAAGTGTCCATCAGTAGATGAGTGGGTAAAAAAAGCTGTGGTACGTATACACAATGGAATATTATGCAGCTATAAGAAAGAGAGATCTCTTACCCTTTGAGATGACATGGAGAACTGGAGAGTATTATGCTAAGGGAAATAAGCCAGTCAAAGAAATACAAGTACTACATGATCTCACTTATTTGTGGAATATAATGAACAAAATAAGCTGATGAACAAAATAGATCCAGAGCCATGGAAGGAGGGAACAGAATGACAAACCTCATGGGGGGCGGGGGCCGCAGGGATAAACCAAAGAACAAATATGCATATATGCATAACTAATAGACACAACAATGCGGTTACAGAGCAGGGAGAAGGGTGTAGTGGGGAAAAAGGATGGACATCTGTAGTACTTTTAGCAATAAAGATAAATTAAAAGAAATAAATAAATACATATGTTCTAGCAGGTTAGATTTAGAAGAGAGTTAAGGGAATTTTCAACTCCTTCCTGGCCTCCTCTTGGGCTGCCCACCCTCCATTAATGGATTGATTGATTGAACCAGTCCGTTGCTTGTGTTTGCAAACACCATGTCTCTTAGGGAGTACTTGGTGATTCTCCTGTCATGAATTCTGTGGTCAATACAAGGGGAAGATTTCGCGGTAGAGTTGCTGAAAATTTAGGAACAAAAAAAATGAAGAGCATCATGTGAGTGGCAGAAAGCTGTAATGTTATTTTTTTAATTAGATGCGAATCTACCATCAAACCTTCCTTAGCAAGGGAGTCTGTGTAGGCCTGAGCTGTTGTGTTTTCTGGTTTACAGTCCCAGAGGCAGATTTGTATAGCTGTGAAAAACAAATCCATAGACTCAGGTTCAGTTCTGCAGTAGCCACTTGCTGTGACTCAGCAACGTTCAGAGCCTCCTTTTTCTTCTTCTATGAATGGAGCTGAGGGCACATAGCTCTGGGGCTTGTTTGGTGGGTGGGGAGGGGAGTTAAATGAGATGGCATATACCTTATGGTTTCATGATGGCACATAATTAGGCTCAGAAGTCACTTTTCTTTTACCCCCTGGGTTAAAATTCTTTTAGTTTTAATTCCTGGGATAAATTATATAGAGTAATAGACTGCACTAGAATCTTTGAAATGCACACTTTGCAGTGTCGGAGCATCATTGCTGTTCATATCTTTTACTGTGTGATCATAGCAGATTCACCTGAACCTGTCCTCTTACCAGAACACATCTTTGAAATGCCCTTAAAAAGCGAATGCTTTTCTGTTTCTCAATTTAAAATGTTGAAAAAATTATAGCTAAGTTTAACTTGATTGTTTTTATTGAGGTTTTATTTTAGTTGGATCATGTACAAACCATCTTTGCATTAAAAGGAAACTTGTTTTGCCCTGGCTAGTTTGGCTCAGTGGTTAGAGGGTCTCGGGTTCCGTGCCCTGTCAAGGGCATGTACCTGGGTTGTAGGATTGATCCCTGGCTCTGGTTGGGGCACATTTGGCAAGCAACCTATAGATGTGTCTCTCTCACATCAATGTTTCTCTCCCCAGCCCCCTTCCTTTCTACTCTCTCTAAGAAAAAAAGGAAAAAATACCCTCGGGTGAGGACTAACAGAAAACAAAAAAGGAAACTTGTTTTGTTTGTTATTTTTCTGGTGCATTTCCTTATAAGGACAAACAAAATGGGCTATTGGGATCAAGCACGGATTAGTTCTTTATTACTCTGGCCTACAGAGCAAATATTTATGGTCTAATTAAAGGATTTGATACAGGATACATTTGCTCTGGTGGCATTCTTAGTCTTCTCTGTTGAATAACTTTTCCATGGTGCTGTACCCAACTTCAGGCCTCTGTGTCCTCACAGCCTGGATGTGTATTAAATGTTACTAAAAAAACAAACACCACTGTACAAATCTATTAAGAAGTGGAAGGAAAGGAAGTTTGGAGGGTCTCTGCTACAAGACAAAGACGTGGAACTGAATTGGAAGGCTGTCTGCCTTGGGGGGCATCCATCATGCAGTCAGCCGGCGGGGAGGCAGCCCAAATCTGCTCTCTGTGGCTGGAGCTGCCTGCAGCCTCCTGTGCAGTGTGTGGAGAATCTGGTGGGGCGGGGCGTTTGTCAGCGACCTCTGCCCTTAGCCTTCTCGCCATAGACTCTCCATGTTGTCTGGATGCTGTGACTTTTCAGAACATCAGCACACCACCATTCACATGTTAGTAAAAGTAATACATTTCTTTTGCGCAGCGCACATTTATTTGCTCTCTGTAAATCCATGGGTTGGGAAGCATGGTGAGAATTGGAAGGAAAGGGATGTACAGGAGCTTTTAAAAATAAATAGGTCATAGTGACCCTAATTTTCAAAGAGACTGAAGTCCTAGTAGGAAATTCAAGTCAGTTCTTAGGCTGTTTGCAATAAACCTCCTGTTTTCTGTCTTTTTTTTTATCCTCACCCGAGGACATTTTTCCATTTTGTGTTCAGATAGAGTGGGAGGGGGAGAGAGAGAGAGAGAGAAACATCAACGTGAAAGGGACACATCGAGTGGCTGCCACCCGCATGACCCAACCAGGGCCGGGAACAAACTGCAACCGAGATATGTGCCCTTAGCGGGAACCGAACCCGGGTCTCTCTGAACCGCAGGCCGACGCTCTAACCGCTGAGCCAAACCGGCCAGGGCCTGTTTTTTGTCTTTTTAGGCTCACTCCTGTTCAAGTCATTTAGACAGTTTAAAATTTCATAACATATTGGAGCAGATAAAGCATAAGGCCCGGGTATTTAACTATCTCCTCCACTAATTTCCCCTTCCTGTGTCATTTTGAGCAAGCTCAGCCTTCTTACCTGTCAAAGGAGGATAATCATAATAAGCACTAGGAATCTGATGAAGGAGAAGGCCAACCATATACCTGTACTAAAACATCACCTGGGAATAAACATCATTTTGGGATAACAGATATATGATCTCATTTAACTCAGATTTCTATATGAAATAAAGTAAATAACTGTGAGGTGCCCCTGGGGATAGAGTCTGAGCCCTGATGGCCCAGCCTTCCAGGCCAGGTTGAGGCTTCAGCCTGAAAGTTGGCCAGTGTTTATTAATAAAGTGGGGATCACCAGTGTCAACTTGTGCATCAGGAGCACTGGGTAGGGCTCTGGAGCCTGAACTGGTATTGATCTTCCCAGGCACTCATGGTCCCTAAGTCGGGAGCGGCAGGAGTCTAACAGGCGGGGGCTGCCACCACCAGACTGGCCTTTGGAAGTGGAACTCGGGCAGCTGTGTGGAGAAGGAATGGATTGAGGGAGAGGCTGTGGCCATGGCCCAGCGGAGAGGTGGCGAGGTCATGAGCCATGGCAGGGAGGAAGAGGATGGAAACAGCTCAGAGGCAGACGTGATAGGATTTAGTGAACAGTTTATATGAGGACCGAGGAAAAGGGAAAAAAAAACAAAAGTGTGAAGGTGCCTGGTGGTGATGTAAACAAAACTACAGACCCTGGGAGGGGGAAGAGGCTTGTGGAACAGAGTGAAGGGGCTGCACCCGACTTCAGCCTCTGCGTCCTCACAGCCTGGTGAACAGATGACTCTTTCTTGAGGACAGAGGTTGTGCCAGTGCACTTGTCATCGCAACTCGTGCATGGCAGACACGGGATGGTCTGCGAAATGAGAGTATTTAGCATGTAACTGGAGATGTGGGCCTGGAACTCAGGGAAGCGATGGAGACTTCGATTGGGGAATAACCCACATAATGGTGCAAGTTGAAACCACGGGAGCCGATAAGATCACCGAGGAAAGTGAGTCTGCGGGAAACTTGCGTTTTGAGAGGGTTCAGCGATGATAAGGACCGAGAAAAGAGGGTTTAAAAACAACAGTCTCAAGTTCAGCTGACAGGCTGAAACAGATTGGGGCAGAGAAAAGATTGTTGGGACAGAGGCAGAGTGGCCGTTGGTCGGCTTTCAAAGAGACGTTCCGAGGCACCGGGTGGGCCAGATTATAATACTAGATGGCACGTCCTCGTGGTGAATACTGACCACTGTTTTTCCGATTTTAACACCAAAAAAAAAAGAGTGATAAGCTGAAGGTTGCAACCGTTTTTCCCCATTACTGTTTAAAGAGCAGAAACGATCTGAGCGTTTTGAAGCATTTGTGATTATAGTCCCGGAAACCAGCCTTTCTGGCCACGGGCTTTCATGCCATCCCACAGGGGATGTGCTGCCTGCCGGAGGTGCATGGCGTGCTGTGCAGGGGCCTCCTGGAGTAAATATTGTGGCCCTTCTCCAGGAATGGGACAAAAAAATAGCTGGTATTTAGACAGCGAGGAACTGGGTCCTGCCTCCTGTGGCCTGGAAACACCTCCGTGTTTTCCTAACATTTCTGTGTCCACAACCCACAGAACACGTGAAAGAGGCCGACCCGGTGCACAGCTCATCCACACTGTGAAAAATACTAATGGCAGTGCTTTTACTACCCCCCCCATTCTTTCTATTGTATTCTGTTCTATTTCATTAAAAAAAGGGAAAGAAACACGGGTCCACATGAATGGATTTGCGATGTGTAGTCTGACCAGCACTGTTCTGCTGCATCCTTGACCCAGAGCCGACGATCACAGATACATGCATTTTATATGGAGGATGAGGACAGGTCACTTAACCTCATCTACACACAGGTGATTTTACCCGTCCAACTCATCAGGTCATGTGAACCTCAGATGAGACCCTTTATGGAAGAGCTTTCTCCCTGTAAAATGCTGTACAGGTGAAAGATGAGGTTATTGTCAAAACTTTACTTCTTGGCAAAGTACTCAACAAGTTATTTCCCTTAACTATGTTTGCTGATTTCTCACATGGAGACTCTAAATGCTAACTTGCTGTCTGTAGTTAAATTGTTGGTTGGTTTATAAATTTAAAAAAAGCATTATTCAATTAATTTTAAAAGAATGCTAACAACTATAGTCACCTAGTGCATTATAATCAGCTTGTGTTTAATGTGTTAGTGTGGCTCTTACCTTTACAAAGTTGGTCAGCAGAAATCAAATAAGCATCATTTTGAAAGGACATCGATCCCCTTTGTGTTTAAATAATAATATTAGTAGAGTTATTAGGAGAGTTTCTTAGCAACCATTGAAGTGAGCGGTAGGCAGAGAATACCTGTTGCCGCCAAGGCAACAAGGAAGCGATTCAGTTCTTGGAGGGGGCTGTCGACCGTAGCTCCCCTGAATTGCTCTCGGCTAACTTACGAATAGGTACATTTAAACTAAGTGCTCTTTTGTGAATTAGTGCTAATAAATCCACATATATTCTTAGTTCTCACGTGGGCTCTCCTGTTCACTATTCAAAATATGTGCTTTTGATCTTGTGCTTGTGACTTCTGTTGTGCTAAGTTATTTTCAAAGGCCCTTTCTTGATTTTAGACTGTGTGTGTTGAGAGATAAGGGAATGGTTTGTGTTGGCAGAGTTAGGCTCCGAGCCTCCCTGGTCCCGGGAGCTGCCATTCCTGTATGCGTGTTACACTGGAGGGAGCTGTCCCAGAATCAATATTTGCAGAGGAAATCTCTCCCAACCTACTCTCGTTTTGATCCGATAAAAGGAAAAACTAAGCTCAGAACTCTAAGTAACTGCTCCCTCCTCCTCCACCACATGAGCTACACCAGTAGGAGACATGGAGAGAAACTACCTCCTTCTTTATTCCTTGACATTGATCTTTGTGTTGAAGGGTCATAGAGCACTCCCTTTTAGCTGACTATGCATTTCACACATGAGACTTCATGGGAAAATCATAAATCCCTAAAAGTCCAGTATACATTACATTTTTGTTCTCAACTAGTACATATGAACCACTGGCTAAATGCGTGTTTGGAATTATAATTTTTCAGTACTTCCAAGAAAATAATGTTAACTATGTGTCGGAAGAGACTGGGGTCTTTTCTTCGTGATCAGGGTGGTGTGGCTGAGTCCCCAGAACTTGGAGGGTCTCTTCATGATGCTGAATGCAATCAACTGCCGAGTTCCCTGGCCAACTCCCTTAACTTGCTTGTGTTTCTAATTTTTTCTCTGATAACCAAAGCATGATGTAGGGCAACAAAAATTGAGGTCTTCTAAGATGTGAGCAGAAATGTAGCACTGTTGTTGGGGAGAAGCGAGAACTGTAAGACTGACTTTTTATCCCAAGTATGCTTTTGTGCAAATCTCTTCCTCTCTTGATTCTAACTATATGTATCAAGCATGGGCCTAAAACTCAAAAAATAGTGCTCTCGATCCTGAAATTGTTATTCACTGTTCTGCATGTTCTATTTCTTATTATAATAAGGTAGTAAAAAGAAATGCCTCAACCTCAGAGCATTGTTGTTTTAAAAACAAAAACGTGGCCCTGCCTGGTTTGGCTCAGCGGTTAGAGTGTCGGCCCGTGGACCAGGGAGGTCCAGGTTCAGTTCCTACTAAGGACACGTACCTCAGTTGCTGTTTGTCCCAGGCGCCCAGTTGGGGTCGTGTGGGTGGCAGCCACTCGATGTGTCTCTCTCACATAGATGTTTCTCTCTCTTCCTCCCACTATCCCTCCCATTCTATCTGAGGATAAATGTAAGAATGTCCTCAGGTGAGGATAAAAAAAATCAAAAACAAAAAATGTGAACTTAGTAGATGAAAAAAATTCCAAAGTTTAATTTTCTTCATTTTCTCTAAACTAAAGCTTGAAGGAACAAAAATTCAAATAAAGCATAAATTAAGTGCCAAGGTACTCTTGGTACTTCATGTGGGTGAAATTGTCCCACATCAGTATAGTATGAAGTTGTCCCTTCCCAGAAAATTACTCCCCATTACAGGATGAGGAAAGAATTCTTATATTTCAGTTAGTTAAGTGGAGTTCCTTGCTTCTCCAGTCCATTGCATTTTTAAGTGAAATTTAGGGTGTTATTCTATGTTTTGTATCTTCCTTTGCATTTACCTCTAGTTCTGCAGAGAAAACATTCATGTTTTTCTTTATTCTTAAGTTTCCTTCTAATCGGGCAACGGTAGCAACAGGGAACCTCCTTTGAACAAGCATGAATGGAGCTCTTTGCTGGAAATAGAACAGCTTCTGCCCACTCGCACTGTTCCTACCTTGCCTTTCGATGCCCAGCTGGTAGGAATTATCCTAGGTATCCACGGAGTGTAACAGAATTTCCCTCCCCTTTTCATGAATAGTCGTGAAAGACAGGGCTTCTGTAAGTAGGTGGAGTCAAGCTGCGCATTTCGGTCACTTACAGAGAAATTGTTCGTTCCATTAGTAGTTACAGAGCCCATACTGGGTGCATGGCATTTAGGTGGACGTAACAGGCATGCAAAAGCAAAAGGTACATGGAATGATATTTTTAAAAATACAGAGCAGAACACATAGTATTTAAAAGTACACAAAACAATGCAACAGTGGGTGACCTCACTGTCTGCAAGATTGGTATGTTTTTGGTGTGCTTTTGATGGAGAGGGCAAAAAGGAATAAATGGTTTGAAGGATAGGAAGTAACTCATTCTACTCAGGAGTCATCTTGATTGCTTCTTCTCCCTACTCTTCCCCACCCCCTGTAATCAAGTCACTGGCAAATTGTGTCCATTTTGTCCAAAAATATAGCTCAAGTCCTCCATGTTTCTTCAGCTCCCTGCCACCTCCCTGGCCTGAGCCAGAGTCATCTCTAGCCGAGGTGAGAGCACAGTCTCCTAACTGGCCTCACCGTCTCCTGTCTGTTCTCCACAAAGAAGGCAAAAAGGACTTTGGAAAAAATGCATCAAATCATTAAATTCCTGATTTTAAGTTCCTTAGTGATTCTCCATGTTCCTAGGCTAAAATCTGACTTTGCCATGGCTTGTACTCTCTCCAGGATTGTCTCATCATATCACCCTTGCCTGCCAAGGGTGGCTACATCGCAGCCTTCAAGTCCCAGCCCAAATATCACTCCTCTAGAGAAGCATCACCCCTTGCCTCCTCTCCAAAGTGACTTCTCCCATGTGGCTTTCTGACATTTCCCCATTTATCATGATCTTTAATTCCATTTTATTCTTTAAAAAGCATTGCTGATATTAGTTGTAGTAGTAGTTATTGTTCATTGGCTATCTCCCCAGCTAGTATGTGTACTTCATGAGGTCAGGGGTGTATCTGTCTAACCCAGTGCCAGGCACATCATAGATGCTCAATAAATATTTGTTAACATGGAAGAGCAAGCTGTATAAGGAGAAAAATAATGAAATCACTGTGCTTGCGGCAGAGTTGGGTACCATACGTTTCAGTGTTGAATGTCAGAGTGAAGTTGGGGATTAGGAGGAAGCTGGAGAGTTCCAGGTAGACCTCCAATGATGAACAGAGTTCGGACTTGATAAGATAAGCCATACGTAGGCCAAAGCATGGCACTTGTTACATTTTTTGAGGTTGATTATTTTAGCAACTGTTCATAATGATGTATGGTATTAGGGGGCAGCTGGAACCAGGGCCTTTGTGACAGACCCTGCACAGAAAGGGAGACAAGGACCTGGACAGGGAGATGCTGAGGGAATAGGGTAAAGAAGTGGACTCAAGGCTCCACGGTTTGGAATTTTGTGGTCGCAATGCATTGAGCAATCTAAATATAAAATATTGTGCTTCCTTTATTATATAACACTAAACTATTAGGCAAAAAATCACATTAAAAATTATGTTCTCACATGAACTTGATAGAAGCCTTCATCTGTACCCCCACACCCCTTTGGGTGAAGCACAACTGACATGATGTCTTGATAGGTTTTGGTGAAAAGGAAAATGAGATCCAAGTTTTCTACTGCTGTTGATTTAATAAATGTGATAATGTACCTGAAAAGTGCCCAGTGCCATTGATTAAATTTTTCATCCCAGTAATAAAAAAATAGTGCTAATATTTACATTCTGTGAATCTACCTGACATTTTTTCCTGTCAAATTGCTATCAGAATGAAAATTATCTGAATCAGTTTTCTTAGGATGGTGCATTTGTTTAACATTGTTCTTTCTTATTTGTTTTAGCAATTGAACAGGATGAGGAAAGCAGTGACAAGCACAGAACTGTGGCCGAAGCTGAAGGTGTTCCCGATTCTCAGGTATGATCAGTTCTGGGACAGCCCCTCTCTGCACCTTTGTGTTGAGAGGTGAGGGGGTGCAGGTTTGATATAGCATTTTGTGTTTTGTAAAATAGTCATATTATGGGAATAAAGTACTTATTTTTATAAAGAGACATTTCACCAAAAAAGGTCTATCAATCACATTTGTAATTTTATTCATGGGGAAGGGACAGGTAGGGAGACATGCTCCACTCCCCAGAGAAAGCAAGGAAAGAGAAGAACCCAGAGAGAGCACCTTCTGGACAGACCATCTCCTGGAGACCCAGAGGAGACTCAGCTAACAATACGAGCTGGGGCTTGGCCAGACAGGTCAACGTGATGCCTGACCTGCAGATTCTGTGCCAACCCCAGGATCATGGCATGGATATGGTTTTGGTAGCAGCTTACCTTCATATACTATTGTAGCATAAAAACGTGGACACCGTAGCGTGTCAACTGTTAACTTTATGTAAAAGCACAGCATTTAACGGTTTTAGTGGGGACAGCAGGAAGAGGGGCAGAACAGGTGACTTTCTTTTGCAAGACCCCAATAATTCAACTCTACTCCTCAGAATGCTACCCCAGACACCCAGCTATAGCATTATGTGACATAGCTAAATAGCTCGCTACCTTAAACTGGTTTCTTAACCCTTTTGCATTTTAGATTACTTGTCTATAAAGGATAGTTGTGAGGATTAAAAAGAAAAATATGTGAAATAAGCCATTGGATTTTATTTTTTTATTTATATTTTTATTTATTTACATTGCACTTCACCTTAAAGTTCTAAAACTGTTCAGAATAATCACATTAGGTTTTCCAGTTAAAAGTGCATTGTTTGACATTGTTTTTGCTATGGTAATATTCAAACTGCTGCAATCCACAACTTCATACTAAAATTACATGCCAGGCTTCCAAGCAAACCTGGGCAGGGATTCATTCCTTTCTTGAAATTTTCGTAAATCATGAAGTTATTTGTGGGACATGTTTTTAAACCTAAGTTGTTACCCTTTGTTTTGAACTAATTTATGGGCAAAAGTCTGTCTTAATGCAGTTTTATCTCTTTGTGTATCTCCAAAGGATACACAGACCTTCCTCTGGGAGGTTTGGGGATTTTCTTCAGCAGCAATGACATAATCACACAGGATGTACAGAGGAATGAAATCATGAAACAAGTTGAAGCCAGTGAATCGATAATTAGATCAGGAACAGATAATGTTTAGGCTTGTAAGTCATGAGTTAAGTTCACTGGGATGCATAATTATGGGTATCATAGGCCTCAGCTGCGTAGGAAGGAAGGCAGCTGTCACCTCCTCTGACGCATCTGAGAAAGCTCGTCTGCTACCACAGAAGAAGCACAGTGACCTGGCTCTGATTCTGCAGGTCCGTCTATGCAAAAACGTTCTGGCTGCCCTGGCCGGTTTGGCTCAGCGGTTAGAGCATCGGCCTGCGGTCCGGAGAGACCCGGGTTCGGTTCCCGCTAAGGGCACGTACTTCGGTTGCAGTTTGCCCTGGCCCTGGTTGGTCGTGCGGGTGGCAGCCACTCGATGTGTCCCTTTCACGTCGATGTTTCTCTCTCTCTCTCTCCCTCCCACTCTATCTGTACAAAAAATGGAAAAATGTCCTCGGGTGAGAATAAAAAAAAAAAAACAAAAAAACACGTTCTGGGTAGAGTCATCAGAAGTTCAAGGCGTGTAGGGTGAGCTTCACCATCAGCTGCTATCGAGGCAGAATTAGAAACAGATGTATGTGTGTGCTTATGGGTATGTAAGCATGTGTGCACTTTTATTAATTTGACATTGAATGCATGTACATGTAATTGATCAAGCACCTATATGCCAGGTTCTGTGGCATTTCACATGATTCCAATCTTCACTCCAGAGCATATTTTAGATGAGTTAAGTGGAAATAGGTTTTCATTCCTTCTGCATATGGGATAAAATGTGTCACTACGGGGAAATGCCCGGAGGCTGTTGAAAACATTGAGTGTATGAGGGGTAAGACCGTCGCTAACCCCAGAGAACTGGCCTTGTACAGAGGCTCCCTGCCTGCCGGAAAACTTCAGCTCTCCTCTGATGTGTTGGTTCTGTTTTTCTTTTTCTCACTAAAAATATTTCCTGCTTAAGAAATGCCCTGTTGCCCGACCGGTGTGGCTCAGTGGATTGAGCGTCGTCCCATGGACTGAGAGGTCCTGGTTTGTTTGTTTTTTGTACGTGCCCCTAGTGGGAACCGAACCTGGGACTCTCTGGTCCGCAAGCCGACACTCCAACTGCTGAGCCAAACCCGCCAGGGCAGAAGTCCCGGTTTGATCTTCAGTCAGGACACATGCCTGGGTTGCAAGCTTGATTCCTCGTAGGGGGCATGCAGGAGGCAGCTAATTGATGCTTCTCTCTCATATCGATGTTTCTCTCTCTCCCATCCTCTTTCTCTAAAAAAATCAATAAAGACCTATTTTTGAAAAAAAGAAACATCCTATTGCCCTGGCTGCTGTGGTCCAGTGGTGAGTGCATCGGCCTGTACACCAAAGGGTCACAGGTTCAATTTCTGTTCAAGGGCACATACTTGGGTTGTAGGTTCCATCCCAGCATGTGCGGGAGGCAACCAATCCATGTGCCTTTCTCACATTGATGCTTCTCTCTCTCTCACTTTCTTGCTCTCTCTCTCTTCTCTCCCCCTCCCTTCTACTCTCTCTAAAAATTAATGGAAAAAATATCCTCGGGTAAGGATTAACAAAGAAAGAAAGAACAGAAACGCTCTGTTTCAATGCAGTGATGTGTGGGCAGCGTGAACAACACACGCAGAGCTGAGTGGCCTCCCGGCCGTCTTCCTCCTGGCTGATGCCTGTAGGCAGGTTCTTTATGTTTCCAAACCTGTAAATTCCTATAGGGTAGCATCTGTGTCTTTGCCACCGAAGTGCCCCCACCATGCTGGGCAGTGATTAGCATACTTGATTGTCATCTCTGTAAAGTGGAAATTTTATAAACTTGTCATGAGTTTGAAATGAAGCAACATAAAAATGCCTGCCCTGCTGGCACCTAAGAGTGTCAGTAAATGTCGGTCGGCATCCGTGAGGTTTCAGGGCTCTGCCTCGAGGGCTGGACGGCCTGGGTTCTTCTCTGGCTCTGCCGCAGCAGCCCTGGGCAGGTGGCTCCGCTCTCCTGTGCCCATGGTCCTTTTCTGTAACAGGGTGGGAGTTAACACTTTGTATGCTGCACCACGTAGGCACTAGGCACTCTTCTACGCTCTTTGTTTTTATCAATGTATTTAAACCTCAGAGCAAACCCTACGAGGCAGATAATATAAACATCACCACTTTACAGATGAGCTGGTAAATGGTGGGGCCAGGAATCAAACCGAGGCAGTCTGGCTCCAGAGTCCTTGCTTTTTTTTTTTTTTTTTTTATCCTCACCCGAGGACATTTTTCCAACTTTTGTACAGATAGAGTGGGAGGGAGAGAGAGAGAGAGAGAAACATCGACGTGAAAGGGACACATCGAGTGGCTGCCACCCGCACGACCAACCAGGGCTGGGGACAAACTGCAACCGAAGTATGTGCCCTTAGCGGGAACCGAACCCAGGTCTCTCCGGACCGCAGGCCGACGCTCTAACCGCTGAGCCAAACCGGCCAGGGCCAGCGTCCTTGCTTTTAACCACTGCACGAAACTGCCTTTCTAACCTCTGTAAACTGGGATCATTGTTGGGTTGTCTTGAGGGTGAAATGAGTATATGTGCAGTAGTTAGATCGGTGCCTGGCACGTAATACTCAAAAAAATTAGCCTCACCAGTTGTCGTTATTGTCATGATCGTCTGTCTCATTGCTTTTTGGCTTGAATGTTTAAGGTATCCAAGGTGGCTGGGCCGCCGTAGACTCTGTCCACCATTGTGGTATCATCACAGACATAAATATTCTAGACCCTTCACTCATTGTAACTCTTTATATAGGACTGAGAATTAAAGAATCTTTGTCAAAATGTATAGACTTTTGTCAGGTTCTAGTTTAAGGGTATTAATGAGATCTTCAATGAGTAATTTGTAATGTGTCCAACTTTGGAAATTCTCACTTTTATTCAGGTGGCCATTGGTACCTGGGTTTAGTCATCATTTTCATTGTCTCCTAACCCCCATTGTAGTCAGTTGTTGTAATAGTAAGTGGTGATAGCTGTTAATTATACAACTTAATTGACAAATATTTGACGATTAATTGATCAGTAGCCAAAGTGTGACTTTTCTTTAATAGACTGAAGAAAGCTCTTATTTCAGGCTGTGATAGGTGTCACAGAAAAAAAGATGCTCCTTCTAAATCTTCTATGTTAGAATTTATTAAAATTACCTACTCTGTTTTTAGACTTCTTTATTATCTGTCAACTTTGCTACCCTGCTTAGCAGTATGGTCAATAGTGTATACAGATCTGAGCTGTAATGTCTCTCAGGTCAAAACCCTATCCTAGTCTGAAAGTTCAAGGAATCAGATAGATATAATGAATGAACCCCCCGCTTCATCAATTATGTAAACATATAATGTATTTATTTTCATCAGAAGAGAAAATTATATGCGAATAGTAGATTATGGAATTATTTAAGGGAAATCACAGTAATAAATTCCATGTAACTGTGGTTTCTGCCTTCTTCCCTGCTCCTAGCCCACTCCGGCAGGACACAGTATCACATGGTGTGTATATAGGTTGGGTCTCTCCAACCTGCGTGGTGTATTAATACGAGTAATTCCACCAAGGAGGAGGACCTAGACTTGCACTGCCTCACTGTACAGAGAGCAACTGGGAGTCACTGAATGATTTCTGAGGCCCTGAGCTGCCCCAGCATGGTGTTCGAGGCCTGTCCTAATGATGCCCTGGGCATTAGCAAACCTGCCTGTACCATCACACTTGCTCTTATACCAGCTGCACTGTGAATGCTTCTTGGTCCTTCCCCAGTTATGAAAGGGTATACTTTTCTATCATAATCAGGATGAAAGTTTTCTTAGTTTTCTTCCTTTCTCTGAAGAAATTTGCGAAAATGGATACTTGCTGCCTTCATGTAATAATAACAATAATAATTATTATTGTTATTATTATTATTATTTATTTTTATCTTCTGAATTTTCCTGGAAAGAGTTCTTAATATCTTCTGGGTTGGAAATAGGTACCAACAATTGAGTGATGTAATGTACCATCCCAACTCATCCGTGTTTTATTCTGCCATTTGGATTTTCTGTTTAGAATAGCAAAAAAAAAAAATTATGAATATATAGTCAAGATTTAATTTTTAAAGAAATGAATCTATTATGTAATAGTCAATAAGAATTTGTTCAAATACCCTAAATTCGTATTGAATAGCATTCTGTCTTGTAAAAGTGCTTCAGAAAGAGGTGGGCTCTTCCATCCTGGGTTTTCCCTTGATAGCAATTTTTGCATGATGTTTTCCCTAAGTGATTTTTGAAGTTACAATAATGCAGAACATGTTTCATACACAGAGCTGTGCTCTTTCACCTTGTGTCATAAAGGTTGTTCATTTATCACTGTAGCATTTCCTAAGGGAATCCTGTCCAAGTTTCCTTTTACCGCTGAAAAATGAGCCCAACATTTTTATGACTCCATCTATAAAGGAAACAGACTTTTCATTTACATTCATAACATTTCTCTTCTCAAATGCTGAAAATTATGAATAGCTTTAATTATATATTACACAGATTTTTTTCCAAAGCAGACCTTGAAATAAGGTTCTTCAATAACTCTTCTGACACTTACACATTAATCTTTTTTTTTTTTCTGGCCTAAGCAGTGTTAGGTAAACTGTTTATAATTAATTTCATATCAATAAATTAAGCAGTCCAGCAATGTGAAAGTCTAGAGCAAGAGCTGTTAGCTTGCTTCTCCTGCCATAACAAAGTTCCTAAAGTATATTAATAAATTCATGGGATTTTGGAATTAAATCTCTATATTATGGAGCATTGAAAGGGACCCCCAGAAAACATCTGGTTTAGTGTGGTAATTCCAAAGTGGACTGCCTTATAGAATGATATAGAATGTATGGGGGCATCTCTCTGGGCTTAAAGTTCTCCAGGGAGCCCTGGCCGGGTGGCTCAGTTGGTTGAATGTCATCCCATGCACCAAAAGGTTGCAGGTTCTATTTCTAATCAGGGCATGTGCCCAGGTTGTGGGCTCAATCCCTGGTAGGGGGCATGCAGGAGGCAGCAGATCGATGTTTCTCTCTCACATCAATGTTTCTCTCTCCCTCTTTCTCTCGCTCTAAAATCAGTAAAGACATATTTTAAAAGATAAATAGTCCAGCCAGTGTGGCTCAGTGGATTGAGCATTGTCCCATGAACTGAGAGGTCCCAGTTCAATTCCCAGTCAGGGCACATGCCCGGGTTGCAGGCTCAATCCCCAGTGAGGGGCATGCAGAAGTCAGCCAATTGATGTTTCTCTCTCACATCAATGTTTCTACCTCTGTCTCCCTTTTTCTTTCTCTCAAAAAAATTAATTAAAATATGTGTATATTTTTTAAAAAAATAAATTTCTCCAAGGAATGAAAAAGGACTCATAACCCTCCTTGAAAGCCTTTTTTTGATAAGGAGTGCTTAAAATTGATTATCTTGTGAAAATGCATCTAGAAATTATGCGGAAACCAGAAAATCAAGACAGCAGTAATTCTTCTTTAATTGTAAGATGATTTCATTACAAATGTGAAGTAAGTCAGTCTGAACCCCATTTTTAAAATTAATAGCATTTTGTGTTTAAAATACATAATTTGTGCACCCAAGTATCAAGTTCTAATAAAAATGTATTTCCTTAAGAAAGAAAGGTCTGGATGTAGAATCCTAAGTATACGATACAAATAATGTTTAGAGTTCCTTAAGAAACTCATGTTTACACAGACACCAAAATAATAGTCACGGTCTCTAAAATTTCTTCCACTCAGTCTCGCCCTTTTATTGCCGATGATTCTATCAGTTGTTTTTAAAAATGTGTTGGGGACCCACAAAAAGAAGGGAAGACTCTCTCTTCAAATTGGAGTCTAGGGCAGCTTAGCCCAGTTGCTTTGGAGTCTGTGCTGGTGAGAAGAGGTAACAGGCTCACTCACTTGCCAAGTTAGATGATAGCTCTAAGGTGCTTTCCTCCTCTGGGCCGCCCAGCATGGCCCAAGCCACATGTGCCCTTCATTCTGTTACCCACCAGGTGCCACCCCAGGGAGCAGAGAGATGAAGACTAATCCATCACACCACTGAATCAATAACCAGGGCCCAGATCCTACATTGCAGGGTCATTAACATCCTCTCCTGGCTAGCAGGACAGAATACTTAAGCCTGAGGATGACACGGATGGAGAGAGAAGAAATCCTACATGGATTCATCTACACATAAATGGACTTTCTAGATAACAGACACTTGTTTCTTTAAATGTCAAAATATTTAAAGAATCTTGATCAATGCCATGTAGAAATTTCTCTGAGTAGTTGCCTTGCTTTCTTATTTAAAGGAAGATACTTAACACCACTGATTACTCTCTGCTACTGATTTAAAAAGCATCTTCAAGGTCAGGTTTGGGGCTTCATTAAAATCCTGAGGCTTCATTAAAATCCTGACCAACAAAAATACACCCTAAAGAGGATGGCTAGGATAGTAAAGGACGTAAACCTAGAATCAAGTGGGCCCTCAGTAAAGCTTGGCACTCTTACCTACTTTCCTTGTTCAGTTTCTGCTCCCAGGTCAGGAGCTGACAAACCTCAGCCTACTGCCCACTGCTGTAAATCAAGCGTTTACCGGAGCTCAGCTGTGCTCTTTCACGTGCGTGTTGTCTCTTGCTGCTTTTGCACTAAAACTGCAGAATTGGAAAGTTGCCCCAGAGACCACATACATGGCCCACCGAGCCTGGAGTATTTATGCTCTGGCCCTTTACAAAAAGGTTTGCCAACCCTTGCAACTGACATGACTTCTTCTCTCATACGTCGAGCATCTTCTCACCGTCCTTACTCTCAACTAAAAACTTGACTTCTTATTTTTCTGGGCAATAGAAGCCTTCAGGAAAGAATTCCCACATGTTCCCACCACCAGATATGCCACCCTACCTGCACGTGTACCCCTGGATTTCACCTTCCCTCCTGTAACAGTGAGGGGATGGAGTCATGTTCATGGGGTCTAAGAGAATTTTATGCTTCTTTTCTATTCAAGGACATTACTCCTAAAAATGCCTTCTCTCCCTCTTACATCATCAAACTTCCCTGCATACTGGATGGTTTCTAATAAAGGTAAATACGCTGGAATACCCTCCCCTTACACAAACAAGCAAAACAGCCTTCAACCTCACTCTTTAGCTGGTGCTCACTTCTTGCAACAACACTCTTCAGGAGAGCTGTCTCTCATTCTCTGTCGAACCCAAGCTAAGAAGGAATTTTTCTTCTACCACTTTTTTCTTTAAAAAAAAAAAAAAGCCTTATTGAAAGCCACCAGTTACTTTTGTCAAACTCAGCCTCGGTTAGCTCGCCCCCTCCTTTGCTCTCTCAGCAGCGTTCGATGCCGGCCCCCCCTCCCCCGCCTGGAAGCATCTTCGCTTCTCACCAGGTTGTCCTCCTAGAGCCGCTCTTTCCTGGTCTCCTTTTCTGATTACTCCTCATCTTCCAGTGTCTAAGTGCGAGATTCAGTCCCTGGATTTCTTCCCCTCTCTGTTATATGTCACTCCAGCGGTGACCGCACTCATTCCTCTGGTTTTAAACCATCAACACTGTGACGACTCCCGAATTCCTAGCTCCACCCCCAACTTCTCCCCTGAACCTGCAGACAGCCATTACCTAGCAACCCCACTTTCCTTCCCAGACCTTCTTCCCCGGTCTTCCCAATCTCAGTAAATGATCCTTCTGCCCTGCCAGTTGCTCAGGCCAGAAATCTTGGCGACAACAAGATCTGCTGCCCCAACCTTTGAAAAATATCCAGATTCTAACTACTTCTCACCATCTCTGCCACTACCACAATTTCCAAGCCATTTCTTCTCTGAAGACTGGTCTCCTAATTGGTCTTCTAGCTTCAGCTACTTGTCCCTATCCAACAGTGTTTTCTCAACCCAGGGGACAGAATGATCCAGTTAAAATCTAAGTCAGACTCTGCCAGTCCTCTGTTCAAACCTTCTATAAGGGATTTCCATCTTGCTCAGAAAGAGAAACTTCTGACACAGCCTGTAAGGAGACTGCGTGGTCTGGTCCAATGTCAGCTCTCTGACCAATCCCACCGACCCCACCCCCTTACCAACTCTGCCTCAGCCATGCTGTTCTCTTTGCTCCTCCTTGAACCTGCCAAACACACCCAAGCCTCAGGGCCCTGGCATTCTGCTCCTCGCCTTTACCACTCTTCCTCACTTATTTTAGGTCTCCATTCAAATGTTTTCTTACTACAGAATCCTGCCCTGACCTTTCTACCCAAATCCTCCAATCATTTCTTTGCCCCCTTACCTGGCTTTATGTTCCTTCCTGTCATATATTGCCCTCCTGATATTCCATATCTGTACTTTATATAATCCACACCCCGTACTGAACATACACGCACTGACGTGTGGGGCTTTGTTTTTGTAGTTGTTGTTCACTACTATATCCCCAGAACCCATGGAGCTTGGCACATGATTGTTGCTCAAGTAAAATCTGTTGAGTGAGTGAATGAAAGAATGACTCAATGAATAAAATGGGGATATACATGGGGAATGCTAAAAGGAGGCTACCGTAAATATTGGTATTTAAATATTTGAAAGATTGTCATATTGAATAAGAAATAGTTTCAGTTGCTTTAAAAGGCAAAAAACTAGTACTCATGGGTTCAAGTTCAGTGGTTTCAGAGTTTTATCTAGTGTGAAAGGGATTTTCCAACAATTCTTCCTGTCTAAAGGATACAGGCTGTCTTAAGATAAACGGAGATGCCTGTCCAAGGGACTTTGGAAAGGAACTGGAAAACCTCTTGTGAGGATGTTGTAAAAATAAATCTCTGACTTGGGTGGAGGAATTTCACTTGCTGTCCTCTGGGAGTTGGTGATTTGGGCCACTTGATGGACTTCTTTTGTTTCCTTCCTAGTTGTTGTAGAATCTGCTAGATAAGTAGACATCCTTGCCCCTGGGAATAAAGATTTAGTCATTGCTTTGCATGTATGGTCTCATTTCTCTGATGCCTATTCAACAAAATGGGTGTCTTTGCACTAAGTGTTAAGACCATGGAGCTGTGATCAGTTTTGGCCCCTTTTTTATATTTGATTATATTGCTGAGTTCATTTAAATCTTGTAGGTTGTATTGGGTAAAATAAAAATTCCGTAGTTTTTACTATTTCTACTAAGAGTAACTTTAGATTACTTTATTAGATTGTGTCCTGATATGTCAATATGAATCATTTTTGAAAGAATTTGAACAGAAACAGTTCATAACTTGTATTACAATGAATATATTTTTGTCCAAAGTCCTAGATTCTTCTCTATATTATTATTATTACTTAGGTACTTTGGCGTAATCAAAAATATGATGCTTTATGGGTCATTTCCAAACCCTGATTAAATTTTAAGCTTTTTTCCCAGCTTATTTTGATAAACTTTTCCACTATATTTTATGCAACATTGGAGATATTTTGCTAATAATAACCCATAGTAACTTTCCAGTTGTGAAAAAAACCACACAACAACCTTGTGATCTTGTGTATTTGCACGTGGAATGATCTGGTGGAGCTAAAGAAGTAGGAGGTTGTGTCCTGTTATTTTTAGAACTCTGTATCACTTCGCCCTTTTTGCCGGAGTGGTTCCTGGCTAACTTTCCCATGGGTTTTTAACCTTCTTGCTTGTGTAACAGGAAACAGGCTGTCAGGAACAAATAGTGTTGTACCAGGAGCACACGTTAGTAGCAAATGATGTAGTTTGCTCTGCCCTTCGCTCTCTTACAGTAGGCTGATCTGTGATCTCAACTCTAAGACTTTTGGGGTGGCAGTCCTAGATTAAAATAATACAATTTCAATTTGGGAAAGGCCAAATGTTTTACCAAGACCATGATTGAATCCAGGCGACAGAAGATGAGCTTGTCATAAGGTGAACTTTACAGCGGTGTCATGTCCTGGGACTGCGGATTTAAGTACATCTTTGCTTTTTCTCCAACTCTGAAGGCAGGGGTGATGTGCAAGCTTCAGGAGAGAGATGACATCAGGCGAATCGAACTGGTCCAGAAGCTGGCGAGAGAAAACTGTCAGTTTTTGCAGACAGACAAAAAAGAACAGGAGAAATCTGAACACGTAAGTCCTTTTCCTCTGGGGAGTGCAGGTTTGAAAGGGTGGGAAATGTTTTTGCCTGGTTATACGTTTGAGGGGAAGAATTACTTATTTTAAATTCTTTAAGGTTTGCCTTTTTATTTTTGCCCCCCAAAACATCCTCCTGAGTAAAAACGACAGCTCGAAGCCAGTGGTTTATGACTCTGGATTCATAATAGAACTCTTCTCGAAGGTAAACCGTAGAGAAATACAAGGACACATGTAAGCACCTATGAATTCATGTCTGTTTATGATCCTGATTTGATGGCAATCAGGTTTGATTTTGGGAATCTCATCCCACCAGAAAGTTTGTGGAACATGGATTTTGAAAGAACATGTACTTTTTATGATTAGTACAGGGCAGTTCTAGTTACCAAACAAATGTATCCTAAGCCCCTAGAAATAGACAGGAACAGAAGAGCAGATTATAGACGCTCTCACCAATCGGGAGAGTCAGAAGGGAGTTTTCCCAGTGTCTTATGAATGTTTGTGTTCCAACAAGAGTTCTGTTGTTCGGATGTAGTTACACTGGAGGGACGCTGTGCTCGGTTCCCCTGAAAGCAGTTATTCAGATGGAGCCTTAGAACCGAGACCACTGCGGTCACGCTGGAAAGACAATGGAACCACTTTCTTCTGCTTCAGTGTTGTCTGTTGACTGGTGGTGTTGTTTGTCAGACTTCACTCTCAGTGCTGAACGAGCCAGGGTTGCTCACGAAGGGAAAATTCCTTGGTGCTTATAAACATGTCTTTCTCTGTCTTTAATTTTTCCTTGGAATTTTATTTTCAACCCTTTCCAAGGAGGAAAAAAGTGTTTCATGCCTTTTCTGCTCCAAGGCCATCAAAACCCATGCCAGGGTTGTACTGAGCAGGAGAGGGGCACGTTCAAGGATAGCAGGCGGTTTAGTTTACTAACGTAATGCATCTCTCACTGTGTAACATCAGATCATAACAGTTGGTATCTCAAGGGGCAGAATAATTCTGCAGTTTCAAAGCCTCATCACTGAACTATTTCAGGGGTGACTGTTGACTTTACAAATAGAAGTCTCAGGAGCCTTCACTTTGCTAGGTACTGTTGAAAAGTTTAAAGACTTGTTTAAGTTGTTAAAAGTACCCTAAAGGTTGACAGTATTTGAATATCCCAGCCCATGGCTTAAATGTCTCAAAAACAATATTCCTTTTGATTGCTTTTAATTCGAAGAGCAACAGTGTTCATATGCCATATTTCATTGATTTCAACATAGACATTTTCCCTTCCTTTTAGCATCTCTGGAACCAGGATGACTCTTTTTTTTTTATTTAATTTATAGACCAGTAAGTTTTGTTTTTTTTTAATGTTTTTATGGATTTTTTTTAAAGAGAGAGAGAAACATCGATGTGAGAGAAGCATTGATCAGCTGTCTCCTGCACACCCCCTACTGGGGATCGAGCCCACAACCCAGGCATGTGCCCTGACTGAGAATCGAACCAGGACCTCTCAGTCCATGGGACAACGCTCAATCCACTGAGCCACTCTGGCCGGGGGAAGGATGAGTCTTAATGACTGATGATATAAAAGCATGTTATAGTTTAATTGTGGGCATTTTTCTTTCCAAGTGGTCCTTAAAATGAATTATATATTGTACCATGCATTGTATATTTGATTCAAAGGACCAGCACCAAGCTGAGCAACATCTATTGAAATCAAACAAACAATAGAGCACCACTTCACCAAAGTTAGAAATCATCAGCCTTAAGTCACAAACAACATTATGCTTATTTAAAAGGTACCTTTTATTTATATTTAGTTTAATTCAGAACTATAGCTATAGCTAATGAGAACATAATACCCTCCAAATGTGTAATAATAGAAATTTGAACTTGGTGCCAATAGTTGTAAACATGAGACAGGAAGTTAATGGTAGGAGGTTTGCAACTTTGCTGATGCTGTCTGCTCTGCCATCTTCAAACCCTCGTTTCAAGATTGTAGTGTTTACTGAGGTGTTTACTTCTCACATAAGGACAACTATAGATGCACTGGCAGCTCTGAAGTGTTTGTGTTTCAGAAAGGTGGTGTGCAAATACACTTTGGAATTGTGGCCTTTCCTATGTAGGCTTTTCCTACTGAAGCTGAAAGTAAGGAAAAGTGAGAAACTTTCTTCCTTAGTAATAAATATAACTGGAGGCATTCTGTGACACCAGCTGAGCTAATCAACTCTCAATGCTATTTTTTTCTTTATTTCATTTTATTTTATTTTTTTATCCTCACCCGAGGACATTTTTTCGTTTTTTGTTCAGATAGAGTAGGGAGGGAGAGAGAGAGGAGAGAGAGAAACATGGACGTGAAAGGGACACATCAAGTGGTTACTTTTTTTCTTTATTTTTAAATGTTAGAATTTTTATTTTTATTTTTTAATTAGAGTTGACATTCAGTACTATGTTATATTAGTCTTGGGTATGTAGCATAATGCTTAGACATTTATATAGCTTACGAAGTACGCCCCCCCCCCCCATAAGTCTGGTACCCACCTGGCACCATGCTAATTATTACAGTATGATTGACTATATTCCTTAAGCTGCACTTTACATCCCCATGACTATTTTGTAACTTCCAATGAGTACTTCTTAATCCCTTCACCTTTTTCCCCCAGTTCCCTCCTCTCCCCCTACCCTCTGGCAACCATCAGTCTGTATCTATGAGTCTTTTTCTATTTTATTTGTTTCTCTAGATTGTTCTTTAGATTCCACATATAAGTGAAATCATATGGCACTTGTCTTTCTCTGTCAGACTTACCTCATTTAGCATAATACCCTCCATGCTGTTGCAAATGGTAAGATTTCATTCTTCTTTATAGCTGAGTAATATTCTATTATCTATAGGTACCACATCTTCTCATCTGTTGATGGGCACTTAGGTTGCTTCCATATCCAAGGCTGTTATTTATTGGTTGCTCCCCTAAATGGGTTATTTGATACTAGATGCTTATACTTTTCACAATAATTTATTAGTAATAAAAACCACCTAGTGGTTATATTACTTTTTTATGTCTTAAGCATTCAATATATTGATATCTATGCTTGCACATTGAGTTTACAGTGTCCATGAAGTGGGTGCCACATTTTCATTTTTTCTGCCCTTGCTTTCTTTGCAATAGCTGTCAGTTCCTCTTACTCATGAAAATTCAGTTATAACACACAGCATGTACAGAGGAAACTACAGTTTACTTAATGTAAACCTAGGTCTGCAGTTCCCTCTTCCTGTTATAACAATAGCAATGATGATCAGACCCTGGTGTGCCATACAGATTTCCTTTTGTTATGTTTTTAAAATGCTTCATCTACCTCATCCACCATTCCTGGGCCAAAGCTGGTTAAGGAGACAGTGATAAAATTCAAGTTAGAATCCAAGTTGCCTATTGATCCATTATTTTTACTAAATTGCATTGCTTCTCCAGTTCTAGAATGCCACATCCCTTCTTACACATATATGCCAAAATGAGAAAGCTACTTTGAAGTAGCACTGCACAGAGAAAGACATGAATTTGATAGAAGAAACCTTTTGTGCTAGTATGTCTTGTTACAAATTGAAGGGGCTAAGAGCTTTCTGAGTAGGCATTTCTAATATTTGCTTAAACTGGTACGGGCCATGATTATAAATGCATGCAATTAGAGAAACGCTTCACTCTGTGCTTTTGCCAAGGTGTTTCTGAAATGAAGAAAAAAAAAAAGTTAAGGGTATAATTACCACAAGTTTCTCAGGAAGCACTTGGTATTTCTCTTTTCTATGAACTAGCTGTAGGCAAAATTACCCAGCACTTATTCCTAAGTGTTGAAAATTATGTGAAGACTTTAAGAAGGGCACAGAAATTGGCTATTTCTTCTAAATATTATGATAGTGAGATTAATATTTGAGCATTAATTCCTTAAAGAAATTGCCTTTTAGATAGGCATCTTATTTTCTAGTCTTAATTCTATAATTATATCAATAGAGGAAGGGACGTGTGTTACCAAATGGGGATTTTTTGAACTTGCCCTTGAAGGATGACTGATGGTCATAGAAAGACAGGGTGGAGAAGAGTGTTTTAGGCAGAGGGACAGCAGGAAGACACATGATTTGAGCATGGGGTGATTCATGGGGAAAGAAGGCAGTGGGCTGGAGGTGAGGTTAGACTTCAGTTGTGAAAGCCCCGGTAAGCCACCCTAAAGAGCTGAGACTTACTGTTCTGGCGGAAGAAAGCCCCCAGAGACGGGAAGTGACATAATCATATGTGGTCTTCAGAAGATCTCTCTTGTATTTCTTTAGAGGGAAAATTGAGTGGGGAAGAAGAAAGTGTTGGAAGGAACCTTTAGAAAGTTATTATAGTGAGTAAGTTGAAAGATGTAAGCCTACCAGGGAGATAATTATGGGAAATAAGAAGGCTGTAGAAGTTGAGAGTCATTTAGGTATGAAATTGGCAGAATCTGATCATTGGTAATGTGTGTGTGTGTGTGTGTGTGTGTGTGTGTGTGTGTGTGTTATTTTAAGCAATTTTTGAATTTTTACTAAGGTTTTTTGGTATAATGGTAGACATAAGAATGTTCTGTTTATTACCAGAATGGTTGGTCACCTTTGCCAGAAAGATGTATAAGACATGTTCTCGCTTTGTTTTTCTGCAGTATATCTCATGAGGCACAGTGTTTATCTCATTAACAAATTGTTAGATGGGGGTTCTGGCTAACAGTATGGGGACTACATAAACCTTCTTCCTAGGCCTGACACCTTGACAATACCTTAACCAGCGAGAAAGTCCGGAAGCCCCAGAATAAACTGGATTATCTGGCCACAGCTTTGGCATTTGCTGCAGTGATGTGTGTGTGTGCCTTGTTCAGAACTAACTGTGGTGTCAGGGGTGCTCTCCTGACCGTACAGCCCGAGTCGGTGTTGCTCTGTTGTTCCCGAGCGCTCTTGCTCACGTACTCACTCGATACCCCCTATTAAAGCTGGTGTGTGGGGGACCTGGAATGACTGGGGTAGCTTCAACCCTGAGGTAGGCAGTCAGGCTTCTACCCTGAGGGAGTATAGTCAAATTGTGGAGCAAAGACATTGACAAAATAACAGATACAAGGAGGCAGTGATGATAATCCCAAGGGAGAGACATAGGCGTTAGAAGAAGAATTTACACCTGGAGAAACAGAGTTCTCGTATGGCAGAGCTAGAGTTTGATGTGTACCTTAAACCAGGTTTTAGGTTGCATTTAAATTATTCAAATAGAAGAAAAGCAATTCCCAGCGGAAGGAATAACATTAGAAAATGCACAGAAATGCCAAAAGAGAAGGTATTTTTTTTGAAATCCAAAACCATTCAATGTCCCCAGAGCACCAAGGGTGGGGTGAGGGAGGAGAAGGTGACAGGGAGCAAGAGTAGGAAGATTTAATGAGAAACCACACTGGAACCAAACTGTGGAGAATTCTGAGGGCTACGCTTCACTTCCTTCTAGAAATAGAGGAGCCATTGACAAGTTTCGTGAGTTTTTATTAAAAAGCAAGATGGTGGGTGGACTTAGGCGAGGTAAATGTTATGACTTCAGTCTGACAGCTTAGGAAGCTGAGGCTGCTGCATGATCAGGCGGAGCTGGTCATGAGCTCACGTCTGATGGCGTCTCCCCAATCGTCATGGGAGGGAGGCCTGAGAGAGGACAGGAAGCGAAGATGATAAGAATCATGACAGTCCTGAGAAAGAGGACCGATTAGGAGGACAGACCTGCCAAAAAGACAGAAGGATTTCTTCTTGAAATGGTGGGGGCAGGTGTGGGAAGGGTCAAGGGAAAAGCAATGCTGAGGTGCTTGCTTAGGCGGAGTCTTATCTCCGATTTGACAAGCATATAAACCATTCACATTTTATCAGTGTTAAAATATATATTTAGAGATGGGCCCTAGTTTCTGGAACACAACTGCACGATTTCCCGGAAAACCGAAACTGTTTTTCCTGAAAGGCAGTTCATGCCGTGTGGTGTATTAGCATGTGGAGTGGAAATACCTGCGGCAGCTCCTGAACCCAGTCCCCGATTTCCAAGTCGCAGAAGGGAGGACCTGTACCACGGACGTGAGAGCCCTGCAGAGAGGCATTTTCCCTAGGGATCCTGTCTATATCCCTCCCTGTCCCCACCCCATTTGCTTCAGTTCCTTTGTTAAGTCTGGTGACCCACCCTACTTCCTTCCCTTTTTCTAATTCACTTATGAACTAGGGGTGGGAAGGTGATTGTGCACTTTCTGAAACTGAATCTTGGCATAGTTGGCTGGTAGGGTCCCTCCACTCCCCCCTCCTCCCCCCGGGATTTCCTTTTCCCTGTTTCCTGCAGCCTCATTCTGAAATCCTGAGTACGTCAAAGGTCCCTGTTCAAGGATTTCTAGGGCAGAGGTGGCTGGAGTGTTCTGGCTGCTGTCACTTCTTTCTCACGTGTTAAAAGTTGATCTGCCTTTTCCTAACTTTCGTCCTATCTCTTACTTTGTTAACATAAAAAGCCTAAATATAAGCTGAAAACCCTCTTTTTACTCTGTATGAAATACCGAAAGGCAATGTGGCATTGTCATTCCACGTTCAAAATTGTGTTATCCATCTAGTCAAGTAAAGAGCGACCTTGGCATTATTTGAAGGTTACCGGTAATTTGGTTTAACCAAGAAACGACCCAAAGGCAATGAGAATGTTATGACATGACTGGTTAGTGGTGAAAGCCAGAATTCAGGTGTAATGGGCAATTCCTAATATGTTGAATTGCCCACCTATACACTGAGAAATTGCTGTGTAGAAACCATGTTATTTTTCTTAATAACAAAATCCTGACTTTGTGTTGATTGGGTACTAAAGCATCTTTTCAGAGGAAATAGCTTCCTTGAATGAGTAATTTTAGTTCATTTTCAACCAGAATTAATATGGCCATCAGAGTAACACAAAAGTGGCCGAATATAGTTCTTTCCTCCAAGAAGTTTACAAGTAGCTGGGGGGGAAATTCACACATGGGAAACAAGTAACCCTTCAAGATAGCATTGAATGAAGTGTTTTAAATAATTCAGAGCGTGGGAAAACCCTCCAGTAAACATATTTCACAAATGTATCAATCGTGCTCTTCAAAAGCAGGGTTTATAAGTTCAGTGTGCTTCGTGTACTCTTTAATTGTGAGCGTATGTGTGTGTGTTTGAGAGTATGTGTGAGTGTGTGTGAGTGTGTATATGAGTGTGTGGGTGTGAGTGTGGGTGGGTGCGTGTGTGTGTATGTGTGAGTGTGAGAGTGTGTGTGAGTGTGGGTGTGAGTGTGTATGTGAGTGTGTGAGTGTGAGTGTGTGTGAGTGTGAGAGTGTGTATGTGAGTATGTGTGAGTGTGAGAGTGTGTGAGTGAGTGTGAGGGTGTGGGTGTATGCGTGTGAGTATGTGTGAGTGAGTGTGAGAGTGTGTGTGTGAATGTGTGTGGGTGTGTGTGAGAGTGTGAGTGTGTATGTGAGTGTGGGTGTGAGTGTGGGTGTGTGTGTGTGAGTGTGTGTGTGTGGGTGTGTGTGTGGGTGTGTTTCTTCAGAAAACGGCGCAAGGCCCCCATGGAAGTCAGCGATGTGCTGGTGCTGGGTGCTGAAGCCATCTGCTCTCAGCTGTATTTAGGTTCCGACAGGAAGCCCATCGCAAGTCCCGACAGTTTTAAAATGTTAGTTTCAGCATTTTTAAAGATGGAGGAATTTGTCATGATGCTTTTTTGTTTATTTTTCTGAAAATATCCAAGTTTATTTTAAAAGACCCAATTATGGAAATTGATACTGGCTCAGTTAGGTCTCTTGAATGCGTGTTCTTCAAGGGTCTTGTATTCTCTATGGCACAGATGCTGCTCCCAGGTTCAGTTAGTTCTCGTTGAATTAAAATAGCCATGGCATCTCTAGCACGTTAGAGAAGTCATTAAAGTGAAATATTGAAAAATAGGTTATTTTTCTTTGGCTTTTGCCCTCCTCGTTGGTATATCTCATTCCAGACCCCTGGCAACTCTATGTTCTTTTCTTCTCTACCTTCATCAAGTCCTGATGTGAATTAATATAACAATTGTATTACCCTATAGATTGTTGTCTGATCAGGTAACACTAGAAATCTTTGCTGGTTCGGTTTCATTTGGGTTTATAATGGATGCTTTAAGGCAAAAATGTAGAGAAAAGATGGACAGTCCTTCATGACAGTGTGTGCTACTGAGACAGAGACATAACATGAGGAGATACCAAGGAGCAGGGAGCACAAGAACCGCATTATAATGTGCCTTGGGTCCCGGCACTGCCCTAATGCATCACCACTGTCAGTGAGCTAACACTCTGCAGGGAACTCAGCAGCTGAATCCATAGTTCCCGCTATGGCGTTATACAGGCTACTATGGAAGCTTGTCACAGGGAGCTCGCGGATCCAGGGAGACATCCCTGTGGCCCTGGAGAAGAGACAGAATTGGACGGATAAGAAGAGTAACTAGGAGAAGTGGGAAAGGATGGGCATCCCAGGCAGAGGAAGAACGTGTGTGATAACCTGCAGGGTCAAATGCAGAGAGGATGCTGCCACGCTAGAGGCAGAACCAAGTGTCTGGAGCATAGTGGGGCAGAGGGCCTGAGGGAAGAGGCAGGCCAGTGAGGGAGGTACCGGGGCCAGAGGACACAGGGTCTTCCGGGCTTAGCTGCAAATTGTGTGCTAGGAGCAAGACCCAGCTCTTGTGAGGAATTTAGTAAGCAAGAGAGAGAAAGACGATTAGATTCAAATTTTTTACATTCCTCTGCGGCAGTGCGGGAGCGGGTTTGCAGAAGAATGGGTCACACTCATGGCTCTCAAAGCTTTCTTTCTGACTCTCCTGTCTTCACAGTTCTGTCTGTTGGTTCTACACAAAATAGTAACCCGCATAAACATCAAGGCTTTGCCGTGAGAAGCTCAAGGTCAGGGACTTGAGCTGAAGTCCCTGTGAAGACAGAATGTCCAATTATAGCTCAAGTCTAGTTCATTAGCTTTATCCTAAAATATGCTGCCACATCATCATTTTCTTTAAAAAGTTGACTCTGATTCAGTCCTGTTTTGGTAGAAATGAATTTTGAGCTTGCATGTAATATGAACACTTTCTGTTAATAAGCACCATGCAGACATATACGTTCACTTTAAATATACTTACTCTGCTGTATTGTACTTGCCCCAGATTGATTCAGCCAACATTTGGTTATTTCTGAGTGATTCGAATACTTCAATTGATAAAGATGATGAAAAGGAACTTATAAAAGATTTCCATATGGGATGCAGAGAACCATTTTTTTCCTTTTGTGATGAGAAGTGGGTGGAAAGGAAAAATTCCATCTGGCATACAGCAGCCCTAACTGTTGTTTTAAGATAGCAAAAATAGAAGATCACTGAAAATATCAGAACATAACAGACTGTGGGCAAGCATGCAGTACATATTTCTCTAATAAGTCATATTAAGTACCCATATTTTAGTTAAAACATAACTATGTTCTTATTTGTCATTACATGAAAATTTGTCTTTAATTTAAAAAAATAGTCCCCTCTGTTACTGAAGGAGAAAGGATGTATTTTAGTCTGTAGAAGTCAATGCTATAGCAGTTAGGTTTGCCTGGAATAGGGGGTTTCCTTTTACTTTTCCAATATTTTCCTCCTATAATAAAAAAAAAATGGAGAAATAAGATATGGCATGCATTTTCCTTTATTGTACATTTGTACATAATTAAGTGAACAAGGCTCAACAATTTTTAACAAACACTTATAAATGTCCTCTTTGTTCAGGTTCCAGGAATGGCTGGGCAAGATTGAAGCAGGCTTAGTCAGAATAAAGGATTAGGACCTCCTCGAGATCCAAGAAACACAGAGGGACAGATTAATGGTGATAATAAGACAATTAGGATGGCAGGAAGTGGCTTGGGGCTAGGGATTTGTAAGGAGGCTCATGAAAATGTAATGAGTCATAAGGGCTTGGTGACCACAAAGGTGGAGGTGGGCTGGAAGATGTGAAGGTAAAAGTTTGGCCCTTTGTAGTCAAAGGGGAGAAAGTGTATATTTCATACAGATGCTTCTTTAAACCTTTCATGTTCTTCCCTTGGTTAGGATTTATAGAGGTAAGACAAGCTCTATATTGATACTCTTATGAATAAAAATTGTAATGATCCCCAAATGGTGCAATGCATAATAAAATCCCAAATTGAATTTTATGGTTGATGGATGCTATCACTTTCTCCCTGTTCAGTGAACTTACTGTTATTACAAGTTGGGGAATTGTGATGATGCGTTATTTTTTGCAATCAGTCTAAGTATCATGGAATTTTCCTGAGAGTCACAGGCTTGGGGATGAACTTTAGATGTCATGTGTCTCATTTGTTCAGGTAGGAGAACATTTCATTCAAAAACTGGCACCTGCTCAATAGAATATATTATAAAGTTCCCTGTAAAGTGGGCAGTAGGTACTATGTAATCCATTGATTCTGTTGGAAATTCATTAAACACAAGATGTTTATAAATATTGTAATTGATAATATTCTTTTAGTGAAAGAAATACCTTTTAGACTCTGTAATCAGAAGCAAAAAAATCATTAGTAAAAATAGCAATGACCGGAGAGCTTGCAGGTTTGCTAGGGAAAGCTGTAATTGAGTCTGTGCTTTTCTCTCTCTGTGCTCCCGCAATTGTATTTTGTGGGTCCCTGATGGGAGCTAGCCTGGTCAAAATGACTCTTACCCCAATAAAACGTTTCTGTTGAACTGCTTCTCCCCTACTTATTAGCAATTACTTCATCAAAAAATTAGCACATCTACTGAAAGCAGGCACAGACCATTTTGTTAGCAAAAAATAAGTGGGGTCATTCAGCACTTCTCATTCAACACCCATAGGGAAGCACAGACCTAAGAGTTACCTCTGTATTAAAACAACACTCAGACATTACTCTAAAAACAGGGAAACTAAGACAGTAATGAAGCCGTGGAGATAACACTGTCTCCTCCAGCAACCTGTATGGCTCCCCTTTTGAAAGGTGAGAGTGAACTATGGTATCTAAAATGGCAGAGATGGGAGCACACCTGGCCCAGGTGGTGCTGGTTTATACCTACCAGTAAAAGATGAAGGGATAAGCCAACAAAGTGATAAAGGGAAGACTTCAACCTTGTGTAGGCAGAATTCTGACTAACCCTTAAAATCCAAGAGAAGAAACCAGAAACCTTGGAACAAAGCAGAGAGCCGACTTTATTCCGATTGTCTTTGAAAGAATATAGTTGGCTGCCAGGTGCTCATAGTCAGAAGCCTCTCATGACTTGCTGAACTATTACATGCCATTTCCATTGTAATTTGGCAATCAGATCTGACCTTTATCTCAGTTTTCAGTAGAACCCATTTCCATCCCAAGTCAGTACATTCCTGTCCTTCGGTATTACTCACAGTCTTGGCATATACAGGAGATCTGCACAGACCTGAGAAGAGTCCCCACGCCCTGGAAAATCCTTATTAATAAAGATCAACGTGGCCCTAGGTATAGCCAACATGTGCAGCTGCTATTCCCCTGCGCCCCGCCCTCTGTGGTTTGCCAGTTTTGTATCTTCGCTCCGACTTCTACTTCTTTGCTCCACGTGTGGCTACCCAGAACTTTCAGGGAAGGATGGGGTGAGAGTGTTTTGATGGTCCCCTTTTGGCCCAAAATTTTGGGACTGTTTCAATCCAGAATTGAAAAGCCAGTAATACTGTCTTTTCCTTCTGAGTGACACAAGGTGGCAGGCTGTCCAGATTTCCTTGTGGGGGGCTCTAGAAGGAAGAGTTGGGTACCACAGGCCTCTGGAAGACCCTTAGTGAGTTGAATGTGTCCTGAGCCAAATGTGGGGAGTTCAGTCACTTGCCTAACTGCACTGGGGTCTTCAGGCAGAGGCCAGCATCCCTCACCAGGCAGTCAGAGACAGAGGCTGCTAGAACGGGTCTCAGTAGGTAAAGAAGGGAGACACCCACGCAGATATTTAGCCATCTGCCACCAGTCACGCCGCTGAGCCACAACACCTAAAGCTGACTTGGTCAGGGCCTAAGTAATCTTTAATCTCAGGAGAACTTTCTCTTTTTCATATACAGAGCACATTTTTGTTTTAAGATCTGGCTAAGATTAATTTGTTCTCGCCTCTTTGCATTAAGAAATGTTTTTGTCGGCATCAGAGGAAATTGAACAGAGAGGGAAGTGAACAAGATCTGATTGGAGCCCCAAAGGCACCCACCATTTAGTGGAAGAGACGGGTGAGAAACAGAGGCAGCAAAGAAGAGGAGGAGTAAGCAGACAGAAGAGAATTTTAAAATAATAAAAAACTACAAGGAAAAATAGAAAAAATGTAGTGATAACTAACCACAATCCCCCCCTCCCCTTCCCAGTATGTACATTGTAAGGCCTTCCTTGTGTTCCCCCAACATACTTCACTTAACCAACCACCCTTCCATGTGGGGTCAAACGTGTTTTCAAAAGTGTGCTGTTATAAACGATCTGACATGCACATCTCTACAAGAAAATCTTTACCTAAGTCTGTATTTCTTAAGGATAAATTCCTAGCTGAGTAATTACTGCCTACAGGTATAAGCTGTGTTAATCTCTTTTATGTTTTTGCTTAACTACTGTCCATAAAGCCTGTGCCAGTTTTCAGTTACATCGGCAGTACATGAAAGTACTTGTTTCGTAATGTCCTCATGCTCACCTTCCCCTCATCGAGTGTCATGGTTCTTAGGAGGAGAAGCTAAGTATTTTTGTCAGGATAATGGAGTGAGGGGAGTATTATTTTATTCAAATTCACATTTCTTTTCTAGTGAGGTCGAATAGTTAAATTAACATTAATCCATTTATCTTTCTTCTGTAAATAATCTATTTACCTCCTTTGCCCATTCTTCCATTGGAATTTTTCTCATTGATTTCAACAAGCTCTTTATATACTAAGGATATATCTTTGTCATATTTGTTCTATGTAGTTTTCCCCATTTTGTTTCTTACTTATTTACTTGCTTTTATACATATATGGACAAAACTGTTGATACGTGTTTCTAATTTTAAAAATTGCTTTTAAAATTCAAAGGCCTTTCCCAATGTTTTGGCCGAATACTCAGTTTTGTTTATTTTCTTCTATTTCTTCTGGAGTTGCACTTTTCACTCAGGTCTTCAATATAGTCGGGATTGGTTTTTGTCATGTCAAAGTAAGATTTCTTGATTAGCTACCACATGCAAAATTTTTCATTTAATTTACTATTTTGTTACTGGCATTTAAAAATCCATTTTACTCTGGAGGAATTGAAGTTTTGTTGACAAACTTCCTCCAAATTAAATCTATCGAGTACAAATTTAGTGAGTCACATGACCTCTCTGAGCTTCAGTTTTCTCATTTATAAAATTAAAAGATGAAAGATCTAAGATTTCCTCTAGCTCTAAAATTCCTTTCTTAAATTGAAGACTCACACCACCCTACCCCTACTCTCAAGTTCAGCCGCATTCATACTTTTGAATGTGGAACACTTTTTGGGAAAATGTCAGCATGTTAAGTGGATACTAACTGATTTATTCAGGGGACTTTGAGTTTTTACTCTGGTTTAATATGCCTATCAATGCCCAGAATCATTGTGTTCTTTAATGTTCTAAAAATACTCCTGTGGCCCTGGCCAGTTTGGCTCAGCGGTTAGAGCGTCGGCCTGCAGTCCAGAGAGACCCGGGTTTGGTTCCCGCTAGGGCATGTACCTCGGTTGCAGTTTGTCCCCGGCCCTGGTTGGTCATGCGGGTGGCAGCCACTCGATGTGTCCCTTTCATGTCGATGTTTCTCTCTCTCTCTCTTCCTCTCCCTCCCTCCCACTCTATCTGTACCAAAAATGGAAAAATGTCCTCGGGTGAGGATAAAAAAAATAAAAATAAAATAAAAAATAAAAATACTCCTGTGGATAGAACTTCTAAAAATTTACTCTGTGTAAAGTGGTGCTGATAAGGGACAGATAGCTGATCTAATCCCGCTGGAAGGATCTCTGCTATCAGAGTAGTAAAGCCGTATTTCAAGTCAAGTCATTAAATATTTGGAATTGTTTTTCTGAGTTCAGAATGTCCCGAGGAAGACCGAGATACAGAACTCCCAAATAATGACAAACTAAAAAAATACTTGATTTTACTGCCTTAAACTCAGAAATGACAAGAAAGTGGTCTGGTTGTTTATACTGGCTAAGTTCATCAACCAACCCCTATCCACAGCCAAGCTCCAAACCACTGCTTTTTTTAAAAATGCAAATTTATCTCTCCCTGGTCTGTCTCATAAAGAATGTGCTCTTTGAGGGCAGTCCCATGCTTTACTTGAACTTTTGTCCCCAGTGTCTGGCACTGGGCTCTCAGTCACTGTCTGTGGACCTGAATCCCAGAGAGAAGGCAGTTGTGGGTGATTTTCAATGTTTCCCAAGTTCTAGCCCTCAGACAAATCTCTACAAATCCAAGTTGTACCAGCTCCAGGATTCCAGTTCATTGGAGATTTAGTTTTAAATTAAAGATTTTGTACCTTGGGAAATTAACCTGGAAATGACAAGCAGAAAAAGCAGGGGAGGTTCATCACCGACAGTCCATTTGTAACTGTGGACAAGCCTTTGGGAGAATTCATACTTGCTAAAGAGTAGACATAAACTTTCAAACTTCGCCGAGTCACAATTTATGGAACAAGGATCTTACCTGGGTAGGTTTGTATGTGAAGATTTCCATTCTGTTTGGCACCCCAAGTGCACATTAATACTCAGGAAAAGAGATTTTTTTGGTCTGTATTATCACTTAAATACTTCCATTTCTATTCAGTCCATTCTTCTCTTTCCCCTCATCCCCATCCCCACCCCAGAAAAAGAGGGAGAACGACCTACTACTGTGCGACCAAATTTGTCTTGTCTTCTTTTAACCTTCTCTCTTCTTTTTTGCTTCCTAATTTTGTTTGTTTTCCTCTCAAGCAATTTTGGCAGTATTTCATTGCATTTTTAAATTCTTGTAACCTGTTTTAATGCCAACTTTCTGTGGCTGTGCAATGAACCAAAAGTGACATGATCTTACCTCTCTCCCAGTCTTGTTGCAAACTGTGAAAGGAGGTTTCTGGGATGGTTATTGCAGAGACCAAAGGTGTGCCTCTCTAAAAACATCACGGAATGTACAAAACAGAAAAAAACAAGAGTGTTTACTGAAAATGCTTTACATCTCCATGCTCCCATGCTATGTGATCTATCAGTTGCTATGGTAACTAGGAATTTTTTTTTATTCCATAACTTGCATAAGTACTGAGGGTGCCCTTTTTATTTTTTTAATCCTAACCCAAGGATATTTTTCCATTTATCATCAGATAGAGTGGGAGGGAGGGAGAAAGAGAAACATCGATGTGAGAGAGAGACACATCGATGTGAGAGAGACACATTGATTGGTCGCCTCCCACACGATCCCCACCAGGGCTGGGGGCAAACCGCAACTGAGGTGCATGCCCTTTACCAGAATTGAACCAATGACTCATTGGTCCATGGGTCGATGCTCTAAACTCTGAGCAACCAGCCAGGGCGAGGTTACCCTTTTTATTATTGCTTTGCCCTCTCTGAAGTTACACACTTACACGTGTATACACACAAACAAGCATATTTGCATGCACATAAGCAGACACAGGTAAACTTACATTTACATATACACAAAAGAGATTGAGAGTTATAGAGTTCTTACTTGAAGCCTTTGCATTTTCTAAGCATATTACTATATACTATCTTTACATTTTATTTTAAAATTTTTTTCCAGCTTTATTGAGATATGATTGACAAATAAAAATTGTATATATTTGAGGTACATGCTGTGATGTCTTGATATACCTTGATACCTATGAATTATAAAATGATTACCACAATCAAGCTAATTAACATATTCATACTTTACACAGTTACCATTAGAGAGAGACAGAGACAGAAAGATAGAAAGGGGGGGCTCTTAAGAGCTACTCTCTTAGCAAATTTCAAGCATTCAGTAATTTTTAGATTTGAAGAATGCTTCTTTTAGATTTGTCCACAGTTAAGAGGTAGCTTTTTCCATAATGAATAAAATAAACTGACAAATTAGAACCAGAAGCATGGATGCATGGGACAGACTGACAGAGGTCAGAGGGGACAGGGGTGTTGAGGGAACTAGATGAAAGGAGGTGAAAAGGATTAGCAAAGCATATATGCATAGCCCATGGACACAGACAACAGCGTGGTGATGACCAGAGGCAGGAAGGGCACGGGCTGGGTGGAGGTGGCTAAAGGGGTGGGGAGAATGGGGAACATCTGTAATAGTGTCAACAATTTTTTTAAAGTATTTATTACAATTTTTAAAAGAGAGCTAGTTTTTTCCAGTAATTTTAGTTTATAAATTAGGTTTTGACTTAACCAGGGATATTTCCTAACACAACTGAGTTTCCAATAAAAGGAATTTGGGAGGAGAAACCAGAGCCATAGGAACCGGTGAGGGCTAGCTCTAAAATTCCATACCATCCTGTTAAAGATTCTGTAAAACTGCCACCAGGAACTACTCAAACCCCAGGTGACAAGTGTATCTGCTGCTAGAATACAGAGATGTTGAGTCATAATTGAGCATAGGTTTTTATTCCATCTTTGGGCTGCTTGGGAAAGTATCAATTTGCTATTTTTCCTTCAGAGTAACTTTGCATGTATGTTACACACACACCCACACACTGATTTGAGAATTCTTAGAAACTAAAAGGCATTTCTGTATGACATTTATATTGTCATTTCTATAACATCTGGAAAGCAAGATTCCAGAGTTATTTATTTTTAATCTCAGGTAACATATGAATTGTATTTCGAGGGCCACCAAGAGATGCCAATAATGAGAGTGGAAATCGTACTGGTCCCGGCACCGACCACCTCCCCGTCTTGCAATCCCAGTGTGACACAGCCTGTCACAAACATGACTGACAGACAGTCCGCATGGTGCTGTGGACTGACCAAATACACACATTCCAAGTACTGACAGTTTCTCCAGTGGTCCCAGTAATGGGCAGGTTTTCCCCTCTTTCCTTCCACGGGTTAGGAATGCTTGAAGATCTAATTTAGAATTTGAAGACATCCTCATTTCTCCTGAGATACCTTCAATGGCCTCTATCAGAGGCCCAAGGCAGTGCCCACAGGTGCCCTTGACCTAGGCTTCTGGATTCCATAGAAGCCAAAGGGTAAGTGGGCGATTTCCCAGCTCGGCCATTCATATATATCCTTGGGCCCACCAACCACGGCGAGTCTGTGGACCTCGTGAGTCTCAGCAGAGTGAAATAACCGCAATGAGTGGCGGCAGAGGCGGTGGAGTCTAGTGGCTTCACCCCAGTGACCATGGCTGACATCACACCTTGTTTGTTGCTACTGGTGTTTTATCCTGTTTATACTTCAGACTCACTGAGGCTAAAGGATACTGACAGCTCCCTGCAGATAACCAGGAACCTTGCCCAAAGACTAATGAGGCATTAACTATTGATGCCTCGACATTTTGTATTAAAAATGTAAAAGTCAGAAACAACTGAACTTCATTTTCTCCCTCCTTTGAGATTTCAGCCTCTAGAAGTGTATGGCTTCTCGGTGAGTGAGACTTAATGCAAAAGGGTAAGGTGAGTGTCAGAGAGAAACAGCCCCGCACCCCCAAGGAAACAGTCCATTTTCTCAGCCCCAGTTCTCCGGCAGTGGGGCGGGGAGCCTTCTTTCCTCCAGGTTCGGTGAGTTTGTAATAACTCCCGTGATGGCTCTGGGTTCTCAATGGTCCATGCAGCTCAACAGGGAGCAGTTTTTCAATGAAACTGAAAAAAATTGATGACATTATTGTGTGTTTCTTTAAATGTGGATGATATTTAAACACACATACACATAAACAAAATTGTAGCAAGGCTCTGATACAGATTCAATTTTGTAACATTTTGGTGTTAATATACTTGGATGTCATACAGTTGCAACAGAGTTTGTATGTTTTTCTGCATCCCTTTATTGAGGGCTTTCTCTGTGTCCAGCATTCATAATTGGGTCAATAAGATAGATATTATCCCATTTCACAGACAAGAACACTGATGCTCAGAGAGATTGAACCACTCAGTTAAGATCACCCAGCTAGTAAGTGGCAGGTCTAGGATGTGACCCCAGGTGAGTCTGTCTGCACTTTGGTGTGGCTCTCAGTATAATTTGATCAGATCATAAATCCTTTTAAGAGCTGCCATCATCTGAGTTTAATTTTTGTGCTAAGAATTGGTTATTACCCGTGAAATAGAAATGGACCACACCCTTTGTGTGGGGTCTGGTTGAAGGGAGCTTGGTAAGATGTGTGGATCTGACAACTTATTTTATCTATTCATTGGTGATGGAAGGTTAGTTAGGGTGAGACTGTGCTAGGCCTTTTGCATACACAGTTTTGTGGGGTTTAGTGCCTAAAAACATACTGAGGGATAGAATAGCCTCATATTTCCAGTGATACTTGGGGATGTCAGGAGTACATCTTCCCCTTGGAACACAGCTGTTGAATGGTTGTTAGGATTTCACTACAGACAAGGCAAACCCCTGTCCTCTCAGTAGTTGGAGGTCTCCTCTGCAGCTGGGAACCCAGCCTTTCCCCAAGGACAGGGCTCTTCCTGCGTGAGAAGTGGCTCAAAAAACCCCAGAGTCAGAATCAAGCTCCGTTTCTGCTGCAGTGATCTGTGCCTGTTAATCAGACCCGTGGCCCACATCTGACTTTGGAGCCTGGGTTTCTAGCCACAGGTGGTCTTGATCTTGACCTTCGCTCGACAGACTTCTAGCTTGAATTTCTCCTTTCTGCCCTAGCCTGCTCTGTGGACTGGGACCCTCTGTGGCTGAGCCTCTGCCTCCCTGCCCACCTCTCTGTCCTTGATCTCGGGCCATTCTGAGGTACAGTGTCTGCCTGCTCATCCGTCATTGGCCAGGCCATTCACTCATTTCACAGGCACTGTTGTTCTGGGTGGTGGGATAGTACAGAGAACAAAACAACAAAGCCCTGTTCTCACACAGCTGCTGGCAGAGGACCTTGTCCTGCCGTTCTCCACTCCCTTCTCTCCTCATCGCCATCACTAAATCTGCCCAAAACCTTACACTGGAACCAGACGGCTTGCTGGGAAAGACACAATAAAATCTAAGCTTTTGTGGTAAAAGCAACACCACTACCTGTGTGATTTAATAACAGTTCTCGGAGGTCACATAGGGAGTGTCACGTATGCAGCAAATTGTAGGATGTGAACTGCAGTAAACTGATGTAGGTATCAGACAAGTGTCCAAACAATAGAGCACATAAGACTCAGATGAAGTCAGGTGGGGAGACGCTAGCATACCTTTACTCTAAGGCTAAGAGTGTGAGTTGTTTTCCTGGCTTCGAGGGGATGGATTGCATGACCTGTGTGGGGGCATCTAAATTCCTAAGTTGACACAAGCTTCTCCGGAAACTGAAAGGTCGGGTGTGCTGGGCCATCCCCATTTGCAGCCCCTCCTTCGTTCTAGCCATGTTCTGAGCTGCGGGCATTGAGTCCTGACCTCTGTGGACGAGGTCACCCGTGATCGCTTGCCTCCCACCATCAGATGGGACTAGGCCATTGGGAAATGTTGCAGGAGATCAGCATGTGGGAGAGAAGTTGGGGTGCTTCTTCCCACCTGTGCCCTGTTTCCTATTGCAGTTCTGGCCATGCCTGCACCCTTCTGGCCCACGACTGCACCCCTCTGTGGCGGCAGCTTCTCCTTGGGAGCCTGTCGTTCACGTCCGAAGCTCCCAGTGGGATCCAGGACTCACTCTTTCCCCCTCTGGCCCCTCTTTGCTGGTTTATGATGGTTCTCACCATTTTTTGGTTAATTTCCTCAAACCTGCCTATACCTCTGTGGATAGTTCCTTCATTAAACACGTTCAGAACCCTAGCTGAATGTGCCTCTTTTTTTTTTTTCCCCCAGAATGATCCATTAAGCTAATAAAGCATATTGAAATATACTTGGGATGCAAAGATATTGACTTTCAATTTCAAGACTTTACAGTCTGTCCTCAATCTCTCCTGCTCTTTCCTGACATAGGTTTATTACCGGAAGTTGGCCTCAGGATCAAAATCCCAGGCTTGCCCTAATGTAAGGGTTCTTGGACAACTTGTTTTACATGGTAATCATTAGAGGCAATAAAATTTAATGAGTACAGTTCTACTCTGGCAGCCTGAGCTTCCTGTCCACTCATGTTTCCTGGTTTTCTGTGGGAGTTCTTGCACGTTCCATAACAGCTCTGTGTTTGCTTTGACACCTACGGAAGTAAGACTTTACCTACATTTTACAACTGTTGAGATGATGAATCCTATTAGTCCCATTTAGCCTTTAATTTGAGTTATTAATCTTAATACATGTGGGATTTTAAAAAGGAACCAATTATCATTAAGTACTCAGTTCCTGCCAGGGTCGCCTGCACAGAGATGCACTGGTCAAGCCCGCACTTGGCAGACCGGTCCATCTAAACCACCCTCACCTTGACACCCATCTGCTTACTTAAGCTTTCTCCCCGAGGACTCTCCTCATCGGGTCTGTCTTGCCAGCAATATTTCTTGACCTTTTATTTTTTTAATCTGTTTACTTTTTTTTTTCCGTAAGAAAAAAGAATCATGAGCTACACTGTCAGCAAGTTTTGTGAAGGTTGTCCTCAGGCAAAATCGTTTTTGGCAGAAGAGATTTATTTCTGAGATAGGTGCATCGATTCTGCTGTCCCCACATCCACAGTGCAAGCGTCGATGTGGGCCTGGGCGCTTGGCTGGCCACGCTGTGTGTGAGCTCCTGCAGATGAGGAGAGATACCTAACTGCTAACTCGTGTGCACCCTTCCTGTTTAGGAGAAACAACACTGGGCTTCTGTGAGAAAAGTAGAGTCAAGACAGCTGAATGTTGTCGAATCCTAGGGTTGGGAAAGATGCCGGGGTCATCTTATCCAGCTCCCACTCACTGGAAAACTTACTCTGTAGTATTGTGGACAGGCTCTGCTCCCAGTGACAGAGAGCTCGTTCCCTCTGTGTTGGCAATACTCTAACTGGGCACAGTCTACAATCTTCCTCCTTCATCTAGCCACCCATTCATGGAAGGTCACTTTTCTAGAACTTCATGAGCAACCCTATGGCTCCCTTTCCCACAAGACAGGGCGCTCATAGAGTGGGAATGAACTACTATGCCTGTTTTCATTCTCCTGCTCTTTCCTGTCTTAGACATTCCAGCTGCCTGAACTGGACCTCACAGGGTATGTTTCTCAGACCCCTGTAGCTCCTTGGTGCAGGGTCCCGTGTACTCTGTTCCCACAGGCTATTCACAGCCTAGTTCTTTTGTTCTTTAAGTTGAATTTATGTAGCATACAATGAACTGTTTTCAAGTGTACAATTCAGCGTCTGCCCAGTGCTGGAGCCCATCAGGCCCAGGCAGTTGTGCACTGGAAGCCCCACCAGCCTCCGCCTGCATGTCTCTGGCGGCCCAAGTTGCATGGGTACAGGTGCCCACAGACCCGTCCACCCTGCCATGTTCACCTCCACGGCTTCCAGCACCGCGTTTTCCCTGCTGGGTCTTGAGCTCTGCTCTGGTCTGAGCTGGATTAGCTGTGGTCCTGCCACTGTGCTCAGCCCTTGTGAACCCTCTTCTTCTCCTGGAATTCAGTCCCTTCGCAGCTTTTCCAAGCCCGACCGGCCATCCAGAGCGAAACACTGACCACCCTAGTAGTTCTGAGCCTCACGGTGACTTGTCCCCACCTGTTGCCTGACCCACCAAAACGATTGGCCTGCTTTGGCTTTCAACACCAGGGTAAACCAAGTCGCCTTCCGTAGTTATAGTCTACAGCATCCCTGGCCATCTTTAAGGGGCATCTGTGGGTCTGCTTAAAAGCTCTGTTGTTGAGTTTGTCTGGGTTCAGTCTCACCTTTACCATGCCCTTGCCCTGTGATCTTTCTTGGCCAAATTACTTCGTCAAAATAAGGCTTTTAGCCTTGGCCGGTATGTTTCAGCGGTTAGAGCATGGGCCTGTGGACCAAAGAGTTTCAGATTTGATTCCTGGTCAAGGGCATGTACCTCAGTTACAGGTTCGATCCCCAACCCTCGTAGGGGTCACGCTGAAGGCAACCAACCAATGTATCTCTCTCACATCGATGTTTCTCTCTTTCCCTCTCCCTCCCTCCTTCTCTCCCACTCTGTCTGAAAAATCAATGAGAAAAGATCCTTGGGTGAGGATTATAAAAAAAAAAAAAGTGGGGGTTTTAATAGTACTTACGTCAGAGGATTGTTGTAATGATTAGCTAAAATAACAGATGTTCAGCTCTTAGCTTTACCTGACGTGTGGTAAGCCCTCGGTAAGTGTTTGTTGTTCTTGTAGATTCATCTGTCTGGTCATAGCTTGATGGCTCCCCTGTAGTCCATCTGTCCTCGTGGGTCTATCTGTGCATGTAGCAATGCTGTCTCCTTAGCTCTTGAGTTGTGGTTACCTCTGCCACTGTGAGATAAAATGTCATTAGCTTTCAATGGGCCAGTAACTAATAATTGCATGACATTTATATTTCACAAAATATATACCATGTATTCTCTTAAATACTGGCCACCTCACAGTGATTTCCACATCAACCACCCTCGGGCCAAGATCCTGAATTAATGTAGGTCATTTTTATCTGATATATAACCCCTTGCCTAGCTTTATCATATGTTCTTTTTGTTTTTGTTGTTTATTCACCCGAGGATATTTTTTTCATTGATTTTTAGAGAGAGTGCAAGGGAGAGAGGCAAGAGGGAAGAGAGAGACAGACATTGATGTAAGAGAGACACGTCATTTGATTGCCTCCCGCATGGGCCCTGACCCGGCCAGGGATCAACCTACAACCCACGTATGTGCCCTTGACCAGGAATTGAACCCATGACTCTTCAGTGTGAGGGCCGACACTAACCACCAAACCACACCAGCCAGGGCACTTATCATTGTTCATTTTGATGAGCATGTCAACTGTTGTTTAGAGTTTACCCATATCTGTTTAAGTCCTTCATCTAAGTTGATGATCAAGATTTAGAAGAGGGCATGCCAGTGTCATATACCACCAGAGTAGTTTGATGACACTTCCTTAGGAAGAGCACCTCTCAGCAAAATGTCCCCTGTATCAAAACCATCAGAATTACCACTTGAAATGTATTCTTTGACATTTAAGATGTTATTCTCTAAACGTCCACTCTAAAATGCTCACTTACTGCCCGGCCGGTGTGGCTCAGCGGATTGAGCATCATCCCAGGCACCAAGAGTTCCCAGTTCAATTCCCCGTCAGGGCACATGCCTGGGTTGTGGGCTCGATCCCCAGGACGGGGCATGCAGGAGGCAGCCGATTGATGCATCTCTCTCACATCAATGTTTCTATCTCTCTCCCCTCTCTCTTCCTCTCTAAAAAAAAAATCAATAAAATGCTCACTTATTCATTTACTTTTTTTTTTTAATCCTCACCTGAGGATATGTTTATTGATTTTTAGAGAGAGAAAGGGAGAGAGAGAGAGTGAGAGAGAAGATACATCAGTTGCTTCTCGTATGTGCCCTGACACAGGATTGAACCCACAAGACCTGGCTGTTTGTTGGGAATTCAAAAGATATGGTGCCTGCCCACAGTGAGTGTATACTCTAAGGCAGCGGTTCTCAACCTTCCTGATGCCGCGACCCTTTAATACAGTTCCTCATGTTGTGGCGACCCCCAACCGTAAAATTATTTTTGTTGCTACTTCATAACTATAATTTTGCTACTGTTATATCTTAGGTGACCTCTGTGAAAGGGTTGTTTGACCCCCAAAGGGGTCACGACCCACAGGTTGAGAACCGCTGCAGAGGGAGACGAAAAAGTGTATCAACGTGTGCTCGTTGGAGTGCGGAGTCCGAGGGACTCGCATGCTGCTGAGGGTCAGAGAGAAGGGCCGACCGATCAGACTGGGGTGCAGGAGGGGGTTTCCTGGAGGAGGCAGTTCTTGAAGTCAACTCTATGGGATGAATAAAAGTTGGACCAAGAAGGTTATGCTGTGCAAAGAGTCATAACAAGCTATTGACTGTAAATGCTGTCTTAGCCTGTTCCAGCAGCTGTAACAAAACACGCCAGACTAGGCAGCGTATCCACAATAGGAAGGGTTTCCCCTGGTCCTGGAGGCTGTGAGTTCCAGGTACTGGCAGGTTCAGTTGAGATGAGAGCCCACTTCGTTTTGTAGATGGACATCATTTCACTGTGTCCTCACACGGCAGAAGAGATGAGGGGTCTCTTGGGGGCCTCTTTTATAAGGCCACTGATCCCCTCATAACCAAATTACCTCCCAAAGGCCTCACCTCCATACACCATCGTACTGGGGGTTATATTTTAACAAATGAGAATTTGGATGGGGGACACAAATTTAGTCCATAGCAAATGCATTTCTATAAACCAATTAACAACTTCAGTTCCTGTGTTCACAAACTTGAGGGAAAACAGTACTGTGACTTGTGCTGCTTAAATGACCTTGAATGCCATGGCATCAAGCTAGGCGGTACTTTGTATTCTCCATCTGAAAGGCTTCTGGTGCTGCCTGCTTCAGACGAGTTTGATGGTGGAACACTGGGCCATATGAGCAGTGTTGAGGATCCTGGCTGGGGCCAAATGGAGCAGGAAGGGGAGATTAGAGGGTAAAAAATATATATACATTTTTCCCTATACTATACATAGTTCATAGTTTAGCCCATAGTTTGACCTATTCACGCCCACCCCCTTTTTTACATGTACCCTAGACTAAGAGACATTTAGGGAATGCCTTCTTAGTGTTGTGTTAGTTACATGACCTCTTACATGTGAGTTGCATGGGAGTTTAGTTTGGTAGAATTCTGACAGATGGAATAAATAATTGTAACACTCAAGTTCAAAACACAGTTATCTCACGTGATGAGCTTTGTAATAGAAAACTGACTAAGTGGCGGGGTAAGAGCCATGTGAGATAGAATTCTTCCCTTTAAAGGTAATTCACTCCCTCGCTTGCTTGCTTCTTAATTTGCATGTTCAATAAACATTTATCAAGTAAATATCACATGCCAGGTCACTCCGTGTTAGGAAGAGAAATAGAGGTCACTGTCCCTGCCCTCAAGATCTCATCATTTAGCGGAGACCCCAGGGGGAGTGGATAATTAGAGGTCAGTGTGATGGGTGTCATGACAAGGTTCTTCCGGCATCTCATCTGGATGGAGGGAGTTAGTGGCAGGAGACTTGTCGTAGAAGCTAAGGTGATAAATATGAGTTGCATCATATGGAATGGCTTGTACCTTTGGGGATTCATAGATTCAGTGAGACTTAGAACTCTGGACTCTGCCTAGAAAAATGTGCCTACACATAAAAATTTTATATACTTTCAGACGGTTCTCTGAATCCCTAGAAACCGCCCACGAACCCTTAGTCAGGCACTGTTGTAAGAGTTTATGCTCACGGAGAGGCAGGGACAGGAGGCCGTGGAGAATGCCAGTAGCTGCTTATGTGAGTACTTGGGAGAGAAATATTTTCCATTATCTCTGCTAATGGAAAAATCAAGCAAGTAGTTGTGGTGATTCCAGCAGGCCCGAGAAACCCCTTAGTGAACACTTTCCCTTGCTCGTGTTGGTAAGTGAAGATATAAATACAGTCAGAAACATGGTTCAGGACAGTACAAGTTAAGACCTGCTAAACTGGGCACATCAATTTTTCACCTTTTAAAAAATTTTTTTAAAATATGTTTTTATTGATTTTTTTAGAGAGAGAGGAGGTGGGGAGAGAGATAAAAACATCAGTGTAAGAGAGAAACATCGATCGGCTGCCTCCTGCACGCCCCTACTGGGGATCGAGCCCGAAACCCAGGTGTGTGCCCTGACAGACCTCTCAGTCCTTGGGACAGCACTCAATCCACTGAGCCACACTGAGCCAGGCAGTTTTTCACCTTTTTAAAAACTTAGCCCTCGTCAGTTTGGCTCAGCAATTAGAGCGTCAATCCATGGACCAAAGAGTCACGGGTTCGATTCTGGCCAAGGGCACATACCTGGGTTTTGGTTAATCCCCGGCCCCCAACTGGGGCCATGCAGGTGGCAACCAATCGTTGTGTCTCTCTCACATGGATGTTTCTCTCTCCCTCCCTCCTACTCTATCTGAAGATAAATGGAAAAATATCCTCGGGTGAGGATTAAAAAAAATTAATATTTTTATTACTCTATAGGTATTTTTATCTTAAAATAAGTATATCTTTTATGTGAATAAATGAAAGAAAAATGTTGGATTTTGAAGTACAAAAGCTGATCATGATCATGGAAGTTAATCTAAAGGAAGTCAAAGTTACTGGATCTAGTATTCATTCAAAATTCACAGGCAGGAGAGCAGTGTAGCCATACATGTAAAATAAAACAGAGCTACTCACCCAAAGAATGGAACAAAGATGAGGAGCAGGGACAACTTGGAGACCCTCCTGTTTTCATACCCCTCATGGGCTCTGCTCAAAGGACCTGTGATTCTTCTCCCCTTGAATGCATCCGCCGCCCCTCGTTCAGCTAAGATACCTATTTGTTGTTGAAGCTTCCTGTTCTTCCCACCATCCCTTTAAGAAAGCAGGGGAAAGAACTGGTTTTTGCAGATCTGGGGGCTAAAGTATGTTTTGAGGAGAGGGGAGATTTCTCACTGAGTATATTCCAACCAGAGCCAAGCACCATGGGCAAAAGTATGAAGACGTATGGTGCCCTCTGGGAATGCACCTCTTTCCCCACCGCACCTTCCATACCTGCGGAATCCCTTCCTTCCCGAGGTCGGTGCCACGTGCTCAGGTCATTCCCCTCCACTCCGTGGTGCTCTTCCCCTTCCTCAGCTTTGTTATCTGTCTTCTACCTCACCGTTTTCTGAGCCCTGTTCCCTGAAATCGCTTTCAGGGGCATTCCTGGGTAAGACTCTCATCACCCTGACAAGGGAATGTTTTTTATCCTTGACTCCAATAACCACGATTTCTGCCCCATTTCATGCCAAGGGCAGGGCAGCATCTAATACCTCCTGGCAGTGTCCTCTAGCCAGAGACACCAGGAACGCAGCTGTCGTTGAACAAGCTGGGTTTATTGCTTGTGCAGTGATGGAGCCCTCCCACCATGGAGAACCATGGGGCAGCTCAGTGTAAGATGGCGATAGAAGAAAGGACTTACAGGGCTTGGGTTTGTGTTAGGTGATTTGGGGGAGGATTTAAAGAAGCAGGGCTTGCCCTGGCCCGTGTGGCTTTGTTGGTTGGATATCATCCCATGGACTGAGACGTCCTGTTTCATTTCTTGGCCAGGGAACATGCCCAGGTCGTGGGCTCAATTCCCCAGTAGGGGGCGTGCAGGAGGCAGCCAATCGATGTTTTTCTCTCACATCAGTGTTTCTCTCACGCTCTTCCTCTTGTTTCACTCTCACATTGATGTTTCTCTCCCTCTCCCTTCCTCTCTCTCTAAAAGTCAGTTTTAAAAAAAAAATCTTAAAGAAAGAAGCAGGGCTTGCTCTGGGTTAGATGCTGTTAATAGACGGGATAACCATGACTGGATCTTACATCTCATCCACAGAGCAGGTAGACTAGGGCAAAGACGCTGCAGTGGGAAAGAAGCCGCAGTCACCCCATTAGCTGGGCTCTCTGGTACTTTCTGGGTTGGCCGGTGTTCATGCTTTATCTATGTTCAGATACATTTGCTGAGTGGCTATGTTTTTGTTTTGTTCCGTCTTGGTCACAGAGTGGCCTTGTCTGCTGTTGATTTTCCGTGAAATCATTGCTGACCCACAGGAGAACACCAAGCCCAGCTTTGAGTGTGAGGCCAGCTCCCAGATATCTGGGGCTGCTTCGCTCTTTCTCAGTCTTCACCACTTAAACTGCTCTGCTGTATTTGCCTCCTTGATCGAAGCTTCCACCTGCTTCCTCCTCTACCACCTGGCTGATCCCTTAGCTCCTGTGGGGACGGTCATGTCCCCAGTTTATCAGTTCCTTTCTCGGCTCACTCCTTTCCCTGACCAGGCAGACATCTGGTGATGAGCTGTTCTCAGGGCGTGCTCACGGCTGCCCAGGATCCCTCCCCTGATTACTCCTGTTGTTTCTTTGCCAGCCCCTTCTCCTGGGTGGGGCTCACCGTTCACTCTTCTCCTCAAGGTCTCTAGTCATTTCAACAGAAAGACATCAAACCATAAGCATGTGTTCTCTACCCTCAACAGTCCACAAGGTACCTGGCAATCCTTTTTTTCACAACTTGTTTATCCCCTCTTGTGCCTCCGAAACCCATTTTCCCAATGACCTCATTAGGCCACTTCACCGTGAAGTTCCATAAGATGAGCTCAGTCCCCACTGTACTAAGGAGAGAGAAGCCATCTCCTCGGCTCTACCTCAGCTTCCTTACTATCTCTACTTCATGTTTGCTAAGTCTTCACCCATCCTCTTTCTCGTGATCCTTGAAAGGATGAAATCTCAGTTCGTTTATAGCCTAGGCCTCCACTGTGTTTCTGAACCTGTCACAATACCTGGCTACCTCACTGCCTTCCCAGCCATGCGGGCTCTTTAGGCCGACTCCCTCCTTTCTCGATGACCTTCCTAGGACGTGCGTGGTCTTCCCTGTCGGTTCATTCCTCCCCATTCACTCACACCGCAACACTACTCTTCCCACCAGTGCACCCAGAGTGATCTTCTCATTGCTTTGTCTTAGACTGACTGTCTTTGTGAACTTCACACTGCCAGGCAAGCCTTTTCTTTGAATCTCCTGAGACAGTGCCCTGCAGCTCCTCCTGACTCATCTTGATTTTGCTTTTCCATAACCTCTGCCTGTAGGTTTTCTCCATGACTTTGATTCCCTACCTTTCCCCCCAACTTTCTGTGTTTTTTCCTCTTTATCCTCATCTTCATAGTTTCCTTTCTCTCCTGTTCCCTCTTAACGATCTCATTCACTCCCCAAACTTGAATAATTCACAGATTTGTCTCTGTCTTTGACCTTTGTCCAGGGGGCTAGTTCTTTATTCTGACTGCCTGCTAAACATCGACAGCGTGATGTATTATCTTTACTAAAACACCGACTGTGGAAACTAGATTCATCACTTTCACCGGAACCAATTTCTCTGTACATTTTTGTCCCCTTTAATGGCATCCTGTTCTCTTGTCACCCGCACTCATCTTTGACCATCAGATCCATGGGTTACAGTTTTGCATTGTCTCTGGCATTTGTCCTCATCTGAGGGTGCTCACCAAGTTAGACTTACATGGTCACGGAGCCTGTTCACTTGTCATTTAAGGGCAGGGTACTCATCTCACTCCTCTCTGCTCGCCACTTGGAGACCAGCACCGTGCCTTGCCAAAGGAGATACTCGCTGTTTGTTGAATAAAGTACTGTAAATTTAGTGTTTTAATGCTTTACTTGCATTTCATGAGCGACTCAGCATCAAGCCTATTTTCCATCACTAGTTCTCTGTATACTTGTATTCTTAACCAAGCAGGCCCTAGAAAAAGTTTCACACCCTGAACCTCAACCATGGTGCTTCTGCTCTTTTTCGGGAAGAGCAATTAGGTAAGGGTGCATGGGTTGGGAGGCATTATTTAACCTTCCTTCTTTAGGGCCATCTATAATACAGAGGGTTTTTATGTTTTCATGGCAATTTTAAATAACTAACTCCCTTTTTACATTGATTTTTCTGCTTTTTCTCTTCTTTATTTTTAACAGGTTTTCAAAATGGAAACTACCACTATGATATTAGATGCCGTTGATAGTACATCAATGTGATTCAGCTCTTCCCCTGCCCAGCAGAGTGTGGCTGCTCTGTGCACAGTCCTGTAATGCATATTAGTTACACAGACATTAGGGAAGCCCTTCCCATCCATATGTGTGTGCATGGCCCGTGGAAGTTAATAATGTCATATATCACGTGCACGTAGAATGTAAAATGTACTTCAGGATGACAGTGGGCTCGTACAAAATGAGTATTGGCTTATGAGAAGAGGAAAACCAGGGAAAGAATTCGTCCTTTCAAATCTATATATACTGAATTATTTGTTTCTGTGTGTCACAGTATCTCAGACCCACATTCTGCCCGTTTTTTTTGTTGTTGTTGTGTTTGTTTTCAATATATGCCCCTGTCTCTAGCCACCTTATTTCACATGGATAACAAAAGAACCCCTTTGGAGAAATGAAAGACAGCAATTACACATTGGTATTCATGTTCCAGGAGTTACACTACTGTCCTTGGGGAGTTTGACAATGAATATCCAACATTAATTGCCACAGTAACTGCATGTCTGACCTTGCTGAACTATAATTCATCAGCTTTCCATAGTAAAATTACTTGCCACTAAAAGATTTAATAAAAATCATCATATTGCTGTTTAGAATGACTGATAATTTTTTTGTTTGTTTTTAAGAAGATCCTAGAGGACTCAAGTGACTGAGTCACTATATTTTCTTAGGAATCAGGACCCTGGGAGTTGAAATCATAATTTTATTACTGATTTGGTCAACAACTATAACGAGATGAGTGCCTTGTTTTTCTTATAAGGGGTGAATAAAATACATTGATATCCCTGAAAGATCTGTGGAACTGATTAATAATAAGGCAGAACGGACCTAGCACCTTTTATCCTTTTATTCCTTATGTTTATACTTAATTATAAGGTATTTCTGCCAGCCGCAGAAACATGCTAAGAACTCTAGGACAGGTTTTCCTTTTTAAAGAAGTGACATCATTTTTAAGACGAAGCCTATTTGCCTATCAACTTTTCTTGCTTTAATCTTACATTTTCTTATACGCGTTTTAAAGTTCTTTTTCCCCTGGGCTTGCTTACACTTACTAGGTGCCCGCATGGGGAGAGTTTCTCAGGACACACTCTGGGCGAGTTCATCACTCAGGGTTGGGCTGCACTCTGCTGGGTCAGCAGTGAGCCCACTCCGACAGCCACGTCAGCGGGCCACGCTGGCTGAGCTGTGGAAGCTGTGTGTGCAGAAATGAATGATTGTTCGCCCTCCGCTCCTTTTTCAAAGGGACTGAGGTGAAGAACGTCAGCGCACTCACCCATGACTTCCAAATTTCAGCCTAGATGAGATTCTTACTAGAGATCCATTTTTGCTTGTATTCTGGCGAAACACGTGCATGATAAATTGGAAGGCGATCTCAAATGGGGGGGTGGGGTGGGGGGGATTGAACTGAATGACAGAATGGGTCGATTTGGGCCCACCTTTTAAAGCCAGGCTGTGGTGTGAGTGAGTATGACATGTACTTACCACCACTGCTTAATGTGGCTTGTTCATTGTTGTAGTGTTTGAATGATGTTATCAATGATTTTCCCATTTTAAAAGTGATTGTTTACTAGCATTAATCAGGTAAGAGGGAATACACGGGCAATCAGTTCGTTGTGTTTTTTGAAACTTTGAACTTTGGATTCCTTAATTCAAGACGCTCAGGTAGCTTTAAGAACAGACGCTGAATCCCACCCCCAGTTTGTGTGTCCTCTGTTTGCTCTGACGTGTTTGTTTCCCGCATATGTTCCGTGTCTGTGGAACTTGAGCCTGGACACTGTGCAAGAGGGAGGTTCTCAACCAGACTTCTAATTTATTCCGCGTCTCTGAAGAAACCGTGGCACAGAACAGCTCAAAAAAATGCAGCTTTAGTTAGTTCCTTTATTTTTTCTTCTTTTTAATTTTCTCTCTCCCGTTCCTCCCCGTCCCCGCTTCCAGCAGGATGATGAAGTGACAACTGTTAGAGAGCAAGAGCAGAATGTCCTGGTGCTGAAGAAAGTGCAGCGCGGTGGCCCCGCCCCCCCAGGCGGGAGCAAAGACAGCGATTGGAGGTGAGTTCCCACCGAGGCTCGTGCTCCTGTTTCCTTTCCCCTGCCTGCCTTCCCTTCCCTGCTTCATCTCGGCTCCCAGCTCTGCCTCCTTTTCCCTCCCCCTCCCTTTTCTCTCCGCCTCTCCAGCGTTCTAGCTGACTGCAGAGCTCTTAGCAGCCAGATGGACTCAGTTCCCAGTGAAAGACCGAGATGGCCAAGATCTTTTAGCATTTAGGGGATGCCTTTGTTAGCAGCCGGGCACAATGGGCAGCTCCCGGCTGAGGGTCTTTGACCCTCATTTAGAGAGGAAGGATTCCGCAGCGCTCTCAGACCGAGAGCTGCCCTTGCCTACCTTCGATGTGCCTTATTTCAAATACATCGACGAGGAGGATGAGGACGATGAATGGAGCAGCCGCTCACAGTCTTCAACCGAGGATGACTCGGTGGACTCTCTGCTCTCTGACAGATACGTGGTCGTGTCCGGGACCCCAGAGAAGATCTTGGAGCACCTTTTGAATGACTTGCACCTGGAAGAAGTCCAGGACAAAGAAACAGGTAAGACCCGGGTGTCTGCTGCTTCCAGACTCAGCAGTGGCCGCCCTTGTCAGTATCCTCAGGAGCAGGGCTCCCACTGTGCTACCCCAGGTGGGCCCATACAGCATCTGCTTTGTGCCCCTCCCGCCTGGCCCCATGCTGCTTTGTTTAAATCCAGTAAATGGACACATGTAGATCCAAGCAGCTGCCTGGGAAGTAGCTGTACAAAGAAAACGATAGGAAGGCAGATGTTCTTGTTCCTTTGGCAGTTTTTTTTTTTTTTTTTTTTTTACCAGATCTTACCTAAAGGCAGTTGGCAAGAGGCCAGCATTCAATAGCCAGTGTTCAGTGGGAAGGAATACAAGGTGCAGGGGGTTAACAAACATTCACCTGGCCTGTGGGAGACACTGAACTGGGGGGAGTAGCCTCCCACAGAAATGTCAGCAATTAATGCAAGTACTCAGCAACTATAAGCTTAGCAACTTCTGCCTTTTTCCAAGTGGTTTACAAACTGCTCAGAGCACGCCCTGCTGTACAGACTAGGATACGCGTAGCTTCTCGGACCAGAAATTCACTGAAGTCTTACTGATCAGACTTCTTGTCCTTTCTATTTAAATCTGGGGGCAGAATGGTTAGCTTTTTCACCGTTGCACTTCCGGAAACACTATTATTGTGTTTACAGAATGGCCACACTTTCTTTTTTCACAGAAGGGTGAGCGCTTGCTTCTCGTAACCAGAATTTGCGATTTGTTCCAGCCCAGAGCAATTATTCCACTGAATAGGCCTCTGGCGAGAGCCTGAATTCTGTAACTTGATCGCCTGACTAAAATGCACTTTTTGCTGCTGCCGGGGCACCTGTGATGCCCACAGTTTGCAATCATACATTGCCTGCATCAGGAAGAGGCATTTTTGGGTCGTATTAGTACAAAGTAACCCCTGAGGTTTTACCTATGCAGAAAGGATGGTGAACTGACAGCTTAGGTGACAGCAAGAACTTGCTTGGGTCCCAGGAGGTTTGTCTGGACCTAACTGATGTCTACTGTATAGGACATTAAGAGAAACAAAGATGTATGCAAGATATAAGTGGGTGAGGAGAAAAAGCAAAATGACCCAATCAGGTATCCTGTAGTAATGTTATGTTTGATCTCAGAATTCAAATGAATATTTTACTTTGCATATGTATGTTTGGGGTGGGGAGGAATCTGTAGTTGTCATTTGTACACAAACAAGGCAAAAGAAAAATGTGTTTCCCTGGCATTTGCTGGGTTGTTTTTATGTGCTCATCGATTAGTAGTTTGTGCAGTTTGAGTACTGTTCCCATGTTCTGCTTCATCAGGGATAATCGTCATGGAACTGGCCATAATTGTCCATGTACTGATTACCAGACTGCTATACACGGGGGGTGTGGACTAGAATACTGGCAAATTGCCTGTCATGAAGAGGATACCGGTAAACATGGGTAGAGGTTTGGGCGGATTAAATGCTTTCTTCATAATAGCACCACAATTTATTCTTCAACACAAGACTTTGTGTCTAGGTCATGTTGATAAGAGTAGAAATTTTTAAGGCCAGTACTAGGCCTAGCTTGATTTTGTTTTTCTTTCTTTCTCGTTGTCATTGGTTTCTTGTGAAGGATGGCCTGGGTGCCCTCTGACAAGTTCCCATGTTAACACTGGGAATGAGAAATCACCCCGATTATGTTACCGTTGCCAGGAGTCGCCTCCTGTCGGGAAATGGTGTTGTGTGTGGTGTCCAGTGACTGTTATTCCACTTCCTTATCAATTATACCAGCACTGGGATCAAATATGTCATGCTAGCCACATTCTCCGCAGAGCAGAGAGGACTGGAAGCTGTGGTTTGGCCTAAGCAGGGTGGGAAGATGCCCGTTGGGGTCAGCTTCTCCTCATTCCTACTCCTTTTCTTTGAGTTTGTGGAAGACACACTTTAGATTGTTGCACAGACGCTTGGGGGAAGAATGGTGACGACTTTTCCTCCAATCAAAGGAGAATTTTATGAAAATAAAAAAACCAAGCCCTGTCTTGGCTGGTGTGGTTCAGTGGTTAGAGCTTCGGCCTGCAGACCAAAGAGTCTTGGTTCGATTCCCTGTCGAGGCACGTGCCTGGGTTGCAGGTTTGATCCCTGGCCTAGGTTGGGGTGGTGTAGGAGGCAACCGATCGATGTATCTCTCTCACGTCAATGTCTGTCTCTTCCTTTCTCTCTCTCTTTCCCCCCTCCCTCCCTTCCACACTTTCAAAAAAATAATGGAAAAAATATCCTTGGTTGAGAATTTTTTTAAAAATTAAAGCCCAGCTGGTGTGGCTCAGTTGGTTGGGTACCATCATCCTGTGCACCGAAAGGTTGATGGTTCAATTCCCAAGTTTGGGGTTCATTTCCTGGTAGGGGGCATTCAGGAGGCAGCCGATTGATGTTTAGCTCTCACATGGCTGTTTCTCTCTTCTCCCTTCCTGTCTCTCTAAAAAAAAAATCAATAAACTATTTAAAAAAAAAATTAAAAATCAACTTTAGATTGATGTGACTGTAACAGGGATGCTAAGTGGAAGTCACATGCAGTTCTTCAGAAATTCACAGCAGTGCTGTCAACAGAAGGGCTGCCATGTGGCTTTTGGTGATAAAATGAGATTTCAATTTTTTTGATTTTATTTTTTTTAGAGAGAGGAAAGAAGAGAGAGAGAGAAACACTGATGTGAGAAACATCAGTCGGCTGCCCCTCACACGCCCCCCACTGGGGATTGAACCCAAAACGCTGGCATGTGCCTTGACTGGGAATTGAACCGGGACCTCTCAGTCCATGAGACATGCTCTATCCACTGAAGCACACCAGCCAGGTTGTTGATAAAATTAAAAGAAAGGTCATGAATACGAAATAAAATACATTTTATGTACAAATGGAAGAAAACTAGTTATGAGTTGGTTGCAGTTTGAATACTAAATGAATCGCATATTTAGAGTCATTGAGGCACCTTGCCACGGACGGAGTGAAGGCTAGTTCTTTATCTTGGTCAGCTGGTAATCCTCATGCTAAAAGACCTGTGTGTGCAAGAGCCTGATAGAGTCGCATAAACATATGGAAGACAGATGGAGGAAAATGAGAAGGGGCTGTAATAAAAGTATACAGCAACATTTTAATGTTTTTGAGCACCCCTTTTAGGGAGGATGGAGCCATATGGGGCCGGGTGGAGCCATATGGTGGGCATCCACATAGCCCCCCGATGGCAAGGAGGAGGAAAGGTACATGGGAGGAAATCAATGGTCCTGGTGGCTGGAATGAACCTCTTTTGGATTCTGACATTCTTATACCCACCAGAAGCTGGGAAAGATAACCAAGCATGAGATGCAAATTATTCCCCATCTCTTCTCCACAGAAGTCACTTAATTGTGAAAATGCAGGTGCAAGGCCAAGTGCAAGAAATCTTCTGTATCACAAAGGACACGTTGAAGTGATTACTAATTGATGTTAACATGCCAGGGTGGGGGAAGTCCACTTAATTAAATGGAAAAGAAAGGAAAATGTCAGGGCTGTTGAGAAAATGTGTTTCTGTTGCTACTTAAATGCATGTGGTGTTCTATCACCAAATCAAACAGTTTTAAAAGCAAAAGTAATATGAGTAATAAAAGTAAAATTAAAAGCAATCTAATAGTGATTTTCCTAAATGATTAGATCCACACACCACTCATTTACCATGCTGATTTTCATAATCCCCTATCTTCATACCTTTCCTCCCTGGTAGTCATCCTGAGAATGTGGAATGAATGAATGAACGAACAAACGAACGATTCAATGATTCTTCACTGTTTAAAATGGAACAAGTATTTGAGCCTGGTAACTGGATATCTATTTGTGAACATGGAAAGTGATTGAAGCCATTTTCAAAGATTTCCTTTTCTTTCAAGGTTTAGGTTCTAACTTTGAAACATTTGGAATGTTACAGAAAAATCGAGCAGCTGTATCTGTCATCTTTCCAGAGTAGGGCAGGCATCACTGGGCATTCCCAGCCCAGGAGAATTACAAGGACGGCAAGAAGGGAGAAAAACGAGGAGTTGTGAAGAGAGTGGAGGAGCATGTCTGCAGCCCGCCCTGGACTGAAGGGTCTGCAGAGGACCCTGCTCTGTTTAATGCTTTCCCCCCTCTGGAGAGGATAAAGCATGTTTCATTAGAGATGCCTCCGGAAATAATGATTTATTTCAAAGCAGGGGGAAAACCACATATCGGATGGATTATATAGGGAAAAAAACCTTCTTAATGATTTTTCTTTCTAAATATGCATTATAACAGGTTGACCTCAGGGAAAACAGAAGAGGAAATGCATTGTGTGCTCCCCTCTTTTTCTTATTTCTTATTCTTCATTCATCTTTTTGATGAAAATGCACATAAGATTACAGGTTTCCAAGAAAAACAAGCAAACAGAAAATAGGCTAGGGGGACTAGGGAAAGCCTACCAGCTGATTCTTGTTAGGCTTGACCTGATTTCTTCAAGGTATGGCTGATTTTTTTCTTTTTTAATTCATGGGGTTATCATTCTGTATATTCTCTTAATTGTGCTCAGTGTGGGACTGTCTACCCAACCTGCTCATGGATGCCTCCATGTTGCTGGTATGCTTAGCACCTCGTAGGCGGAGCATGTCATTGTAACAAGGCAACCTTTATGAAAGTACCTGGTTTATATTATGGGAGTGTCTCACTCGATCGACAGAGTCCAAACGTTATTCTCCACCACCAGCTTTGTAACTTTTTTAGAGCATTATTGCACCAAAAGAACTTGGAGTAAAGCTATGACAGGCGCCTCATTTTCTATTAACTTTTATTATTATTATTATTATTATCATTATTTGGTTAATCCTCACCTGAGGATATTTTTTCCATTGCTTTTTTTAGAGACTGAGAGGGTGGGAAGGAGGGAGGGGGGAGAGAGAGAGAGAAACATCAATGTGAGAGAGACACATCGATTAGTTGCCTCCTACACAAACCCCAACCAGCGCCGGGGATGGAACTTGCAACTGAAGTACATGCCCTTGACCAGGAATCCAACAGTGACCCTTTGGTCCTCAGGCCTGCACTCTAACCATTTGACAACACTGGCCAAGGCTCTATTAACTTTTAAAAAACATTCTTTCCCTTCAGCACCAAGCCTGTCATAAGCACTTGATACATATTTCTTGTAAAGAAAAATTAAGAATGTGTTCTCTTCATCATTGGAAAGGTAGAAGACAACTTAGGTGAACATCTTCCTTGATTTCCTTACCACTGAGGATTTCTGGAAAGATGATTGGTGCCTCTGTTCTGGGCTTTCTCGTGCCTGTGACAAGACTTTGATAACCTTGTAGCAGTCTGGTTTTTGCAGGACCAAAACTTTCTGATTGTAGGCACAGAAACTTTTACATGGTGCTCCATCTCTCCCTATTTTGTGCAATGAATATATATGTAAAATTATCTTTATATTAATTTGAATTAGTATACACGTAAAATTTCTCTTTTCTTTTTCTTTTTGTACTGTCGTGTAACCGATCTTATGTGTTAATGCCTGCACGTTAGCAGCACATGGGGCAGTTTTAAATATACCCATGCCTGCCCCGCCCCCGACATTCTGATTCGGGGGGCCCGAGTGGGGGACCTAAGCCTTATGGGCTTAGCAGCTCTGCCAGTGATGCTAATACCCAGCCAGGTGTGGGAGCACTGGAATGGAGCACTGACTGTCTCACATCCCCTGTTCCTTTGTTAAGGGTGTATTTAACGTTTCTAATAGTGATTAGTATGTAGTTGCCTCTGAGCGTTAGGGACTTCATTCCCCTTTTCTTCCACCTCTCCACCCACTCCCCTTCCAGGGCTTTGTGTCCAGCCTCATGTCCACTGGTCCCTGCCCTGGAGCCTCTGCAGCCTGAGAAATTCAAAATCCACAAGCCTGCATGGGCTGGTCCATTCCCTAAAATGGTTTTGAGAAAAGGAAACAATCAGAGGAGACAGAGATACAGGACACACAGCTGTTTGATTTCTCAGCCCTCAGAAAGAGGTGATGATATCTGAACAAAACCCATTTGGATTTTTGCCCAGGTCTGTCACACGACAAAAATCTCTGGGTGGTCCTTAGGTCTCATCGCCAAGAATGCTTACTTCTGTAAGAAATAATGTTTTAAGGAAGGAGAAACTGTATAGAGCAGAGTAGAAAGTAACTCAAGATTCTGAAGCCTTGGATCCCATGTCTGGACTCCATTTATAACCAGCTGTGACCTTGACCAAGTCATACACGAGATGATCTCTGAAGTGTCTTTCATCACTGAAACCCTTGACTCAAAGGGATCTATATCAACTTCTTCCCTTTCAACATATGCCACAGCATGATAGAATTTTAGATCTGGAGGAGACACTAGAATTCTAGAGATACCCTCCAGAACCTGGGGTGGTTTTATGCTGAAATCACCATCACCATTGCACAAGGACTTAGGCTGTTCAGTCCAATTCATATTAGACTGCATTTCTCTGCATTTCTTTGACCTCATAGAGCAGTTACAATGTTGATGGGGTAGGAAACTTGGGATGCAAGGCTCAGTGGCCAAGTCTGGTGATGATTTAATAAGTATGTTTGTATATGTATATGTCCAATGGGAAATTTTTAAAGTTCCTTTGAGAAATTATGCTACAACATTTCCAAAGAATAGCTTTGATTTATCACCTACTAGTAAAACCCTTTTGCAGTTTTATTACCAAGCCATTTGGGGATATTCAGACGCAGTCTGTGCTGGAGAAAAGCATCAGTTTCCCCCAGTGATGACGTTATGACACCCTGTCTCTTCTGTCAGCCTCCCCCTGTAATTCTTTTACTTTTAGCTGTGCACACTGCTTCTGTTCTACAATACAACAGCGCATTTGTAATTAGTCAGTTTCTATATGAACATGAATTAATACCTTAGGAAATTTTAATTTCTTCATTCCATAAATATCTTCCACCTCCTGTTACATAGGCACTGTTCTAGATGTGCGGAGACAGCTGTAAACAAAATGTACACGTTCCTCACCTTCATGGGACTACATTCTAGGGAGGGAGACAGCCAGAAACAAGTAGGTAGATGATGGCTACTAAATAATGAACTCGAAGTAACCAATATCATTGCAGGTTTAAGAGAACTTTGTCTACATGTCTTTTAAAAAGCTAGAGGATATGTTGATGCATATAAAGTATTTGGAGCATTCTGGTCCTATTCAACAAAGTTCTGAGCCAAAGGAAATAGATTTAATAGAAAAATAAAAGGAAGAAAAGAAATTTAAAGTAGCAACATGTACTCCGGATGGTACAAGATACAACTGGAACTGTGGAATCGGCACCAAGGAAATGTTTGGTATCAGACTTTCACCATCTTGACCTATGGAAATACTTTTCTCAGGGATGAATCACTGGATTACGTTGCTACGTAGGTCTTTATCAGCTTTATGAAACTGCCAGTTTTAAATATTAGGCTAATTTTGTTTGCATACATGCTGATTTTTAAAAAATCAACAAGCCCTGGCCAGTTTGGTTCAGCGGTCAGAGCGTTGGCCCGCAGACCAGAGAAACCCAGGTTCGGTTCCCGCTAAGGGCACGTACCTCGGTTGCAGTTTGTTCCCAGCTCCAGTTGGGGTTGTGTGGGTGGCAACCAGTCGATGTGTCTCCCTCACATCAATGTTTCTCTCTCTCTCTCCTTTCCCCCACCTCCCAACTCTATCTAATAATAAATGCAAAAATGTCCTCAGGTGAGGATAAAAAAATTTTAAAAATAAAAAATCAATGAAAGACTAAATAGCACCAAGTCCAGCTGCCCTGCGTGAGCCTTGGAGACAGTTATTGGGCACCACTATTCATGAAGGCTCGTTTTCCAAATAAAGCAAAGGCTTGAAACAGCTATCCACAGTGACAGTGAAAGTCTCCAAGTGCTGCTGAGGGACCGAGAGCCAGGGGCAAAGTGCTCACACTAGAATACAGTTTCTGCCCCGCTCTCTTATCTTTGTACTCTGGGGTTTGTTTCTTTGGGTTTTATTTATTTTTTTATTTTGGCAGATCCCTTCGCTTCTCTCCTTATTGCTAATATGAAGAATGCAGTGTATTTGCTGTAAATGAAGCTTTGGGAGACCTTATAAATTAGTTTTGACAAAGTGATGAGATCATTAAGATTGTGGAGGAACTTTCTTCTCTGTCACCTCATTTGTGAAAGCAGAGGACTTAGACCGTGTGGGACTGGAGGTCCCTTCCAGATTTGAGAGCCAAGATTCGAAGGTTACTCAAGACACCACTTTGTTTATTCAGACTTCCTCTCCATTAGATGGATCCCTGTGCAGGATAATCATCCTCATCTAATGGGCAGAGAAGCCAAGGAAGGAGTTAACTCCGCTGTTTCAGAGATCAAGTAATCACTTGAACCCAGATATATTCCTCGCTTTTTCCCTCTGTCATTGTTGTCTACTGACCAGAATCATGGAGGAAAGGCATAAATGAAATGAAAACCTACCATTCAACTTTAGCTATAAACTCCAAACCAGGTGCTGTAGTAGTCACTTAAGAGTGATCTAATCTCCCACACAGACCTGCTGCTTGGTTTCCAGCAGTGAGCAGATGGACACTGAGTGATCTAACTGCTTCTAGAAGGTTACAGAAGAAATGGGCTGTCGGGGAAGAGGTCCTAGTTTCATCTGATGATGCTGCATTAGACATTCACATGAGAGTGATTAGACATCAGATTCTGACTGTGGATTTCATTTGAGGTGTTCCTTTTCTGGACTAATCTATTCACATCACCTTTGAACATGCGCTATTATGTATGATAACAAGGGAATTGATGCTTTTACACTGCCAGTAGATTGTGGGTTAATTAATACTCTTGTTGGTAATGAAGCAAGGTGAAATGAAGTGAGACAGAGCTAAAGCATAAGGTCATTAACATGTGCTGATTAATAATGGAAATGTGGACATTTTCATTACTGCATAACCAATGGGCAAAGGAAGGCATTTAATGGATAAGGAGAACAGCCCGCTTTTCAGGGTGTGTTTAGTCCCTATTTAGAATAAGAATAGATCATTGGAATGCATTTTTTTTAATTGCATCATTTTCACGTTGATTCCACATGACCTCTTCCAGTACTTAGAGATCAAGTATAACTCTAGAACACACTAGAAACAAACTAAAATACGTATTGTAAAGGTATGGGAAATTAATTTCCAGAGGATTCAAAGATAGGAAATGAAAAATAAAATATGTGAGGGGCAAGAATTACCTTAGAAATTAGATCTTAAGCCTCCTGATTATAAGAATTTTGAAAAACTGGGGCATCTTAGCAAGAGTTTCTAGACTTTCTTCTTTGAATGCTTTTAAGGAAAATAGCTGTTCCTTTCTGATAGGTTAAAGCTTGGAGGTGAGGTCGAGGGTTTTTGAAAGTTCCCTTCACACTATGTTCTAAAGGAAACACATACATGACTGCTCGTTTTCATAAAGTCAGTCGTGGTGATGATGATGTTACTGGGCCCAAGCTCCTGTGCCTGATGCTTCAGAAGACCAACACTCAACATGTCAGAGTCTGGGGTAAGGAAAATGTTACTGATTGAGAAGGCACAACCAAGAAGATGGGAGACCTGATGGTGCCTCAAATCTGTCTTGCTCAATGGACTAGGTTATGAGTTTTTAAGGGGTTGGGGGATCAGGTATGTGGATATGTTGGTGGGGCAAGTTTTAATTGGAGGACCTTGGAACTTGACCATTTATGGTGAAGGGGCAACAACACCGCATGGACAATAACCCTTGGCTTCTGAAAGCGTTCTGGTTTTCAAGTTCTGGTTATGTCCTGGTCCTTTGGGTGGGTAGCAAGGGTGTGGGGTAGGCACGGGTCAAGATTTTTTTCCAGTCTGACCGGTGTGGCTCAATGGATTGAGCGTCATCCCATAGACTGAGAGGGCTGGATTCGATTTCTGGTCAGGGCACATGCTCGGGCCGCAGGCTTGATCCCCAGTGGGGGACATGCAGGAGGTAGCTAATCGATATATCTCTCTCACATAGCTGTTTCTCTCTCTCTCTCTAAAAAAAAATCAGTAAAAAAAAAAATTTTTTTTTAAGATTTTGGTTCTAGGTACAGCTGAAAATCAAAGTTTTCTCTCCTCTGCACATGCTTTGGCTGTATAATTTTCAGTTTTGGTCTATCCTCTCTGAAAAGCTACTCATTATCTCATTAAACAGAATAGGACCATTTTGAGCTGGTTCTGCAGTTACAATGTCCTCAATCCCCTAATTATAAGGGGTTTCCCTGTGTATACTGCAGCCAGTATGGAAGACTTAAAAATGAATGGACTTTCTCCTTTATACATATTTGCACATTTTCTCTTATTTACATTGTATATGCTTCTCCTGAATTGCTTTCCCTCCATCTCAAATGCCCAATCTGATACTCATCTTTTTCGCTGATGACTGGAAACCATAGGTGTTTCTTTCCTTGGTGTTGGATACGTTTCACATTTCCTAGAATGGCTGGAGGAGTCAAGTCACATAGTACTCAGGCACATTGAGAGCTACTGTAAGTGTGTATATGATTGATCAATTTTCAAAGAATCAGAATATATAAAATTGTAATCTGTTTTTAAATATAAAATATAAAGGCCCTGTCTAATAAGTCACAAAGTTCACATAGAATTATGAAGTCCTAATAGTTTTCAGTTTTATTATTAGATGAATATGATATTGGCTTAAATCTGTATTGATGACAAAGAGGCAGTACAGATTTAAGCCAATAGCTTCAATCTACCTTATAGTTTTCCTCATAAAAATAAATTTGAGAAAGATGACAGCTTTGATTAGTTTTCTCTTTACATTCTCTCTCTCTAATCTACGCTTTTTAAGAGTGAAGGCTACTCTGTCTGTTTTTTCCGTCTACGGTTCTGTGATCTCTACGGCAGGTTCCCAGGAGTTTGGTACTGATTTTTGTTCTTGTTTTTCTTTTCTTTTTTGGTCTTTTTTAAAGGAAAATGGATTTTTGTTTCTTTAACAAGAAAACGCTATTCTCAGATCTTAAACTTTTAAATGTATCATATTCTCTAAGTGAATTTTGGGTCTATTGTCATAATTAGTATTGTACTTTAGTAGAAACACGTGTCCAGCCGTATTTCCAGAAACTCTCTTAAATGTGTGAAGTAAGTCAGGCACTTTTATTTTTTGATCCTCACCCGAGAACGTTTGTGCATTTATCTTCAGATAGAGCAAGAGGGAGAGAGGGGGGAAAAGAGAGAGAGAAACATTGATGTGAGAGAGACACATCGACTGGTTGCCACCCACCCGACTGCAACCGAGGTACATGCCCTTAGCGGGAACCGAACCCGGGTCTCTGTGGACCGCAGGACGACGCTCTAACCACTGAGCCAAACCGGCCAGGGCAAGTCAGGCGCTTTTGGAGCAGCTAACCGAAGGGAGCAATCAAGTCTGAAATTCATGGAGACATGATATTGTGTTCAGTCGTGAGTTTGACAATCTAGTGATTTCAGCAAAACCATGGTTTTACTGTAACATCCGTGACTGAAAGTTGAGCATCCTATCAGAAAATGGGGAAAAAAAAGTGATTTTTCAGTGTGAGAGCGTGTACTTTAGCAGACAGTCTCACGGGGGTGAAGAAAGAATGTTAGCGGATGGCAACATGTTGATGATAATCACTGCATGTCAGTCTCCCACAGCATGTTGCAGTCAAGCCGTTGCTTCGTTTGGGGGTTGCCTTGCCACAGAATTGCAGTGATTGACAAGCACAGGTCTGAGAGGGACATTCTGTGCGGGGCAGAATGTGTGCCTGTAACATACCTATAATTGAGCTTTTCCTCATTTCATTTTGCCGTCTTTCTGGTTATCGCTGTCCCTCCCTCTTCCCATTATCTTCATTTTCTGCCCTTGGGCTTTCTTGCTCTACAATTGAAACCATTCTTTTCATTCTGTTTGTGACTTTTTGTCTTCTCCTTAAGGCAGCAACGTGGCTGGCAGTCCCCACAAGTCTCAGAAACAAATGTGAAATTGGAATTGTTAAATGTGGGTGAGCAGAAAGTGTGAAAAACTAAAGTATCTTGTTATAATGCCCAGAAAATCTTGTTATGATCTAAACAGTGACAGAAAATTATTTTCAGAGCAATCCTGTGTCCTTTTCGATTTCAAAGTGACTGTTCTTGTTTGTTCTCCGCATACAGGATACTGGGTAAAGCTTCTAGTTTTTTAATATTTTAATCCTGTAAATGAGCTTCACTCAATGTGAAGATGAAAAGTACAAATTAACATTGCCCATTGCATAGCTGGCTAGATATTTCTACCTAAATTATCAATCTACAAATCGACATCGTTTTAGTTGAGTTGGGTGTATGTATCCAGGCTCATGATGGATAGTAGTTCTAATACTAATGCATCTGGTATTTATATCCCTTTCAATGCACCTTAAATATATTTGTTTTGAGGAGAGTTTCTGCAGTGCTTACAGCAAGTTAGGTTTTTTCCACCTAAATTTTCTCCATCTTGCCTGATATCACATATATTGTTTTTGTGTCGTAGGCTTAAAGATATTGTGAATCTAGTGCTATGTATTTTGTTAAGATAAAAAAAAAAAAAAAAAAAAAAAAAACAGGCTAAAGATATTCCATCCTAATTTTGGATCTTTTCCCCAGAATTGGACATATAAAACGTAGCTCTTATGTCTTGATTCAGTTTGATCTAAGTGTGAAGGCGCTGTAGCCATTGACCACTGATGACTTTTGTAGAAATATTTGATAAGCTCAGGTTCTGTCGGTGCTGAAGGGCATGATACAAGTGCACATTTCAGAATTATGACAATTTACATTATTTGACAATCTCCCGGGGAGGGTGTTTGTTCTTTACAAAAAGAACATGCAAAGCAAATGTGTCATCATCGGCAGTAGTGAGATCGGGATAAATTCACAATACGCTTCTCTCCTTAAATGTACTTTTCCTGCTTTTAATCATCGAGAAACATCAGAACCAGACCACCTTACCGATCATGTGTCTGAGTTCCTGAAAATGTTCTGTGTGTGTGTTATTTGTGATTAGGCATGGCTGCATACAACATGAAAACTCCGACAGTGATGTAAACAAGGTTATAAATACGCTTCTCTCTCACATGAGAATAGAAATGGAGAAATGCAGTGCAGAGCCCGCGAGGCCACCCTGGAGTCATCCAGCAGAGTCCTTCCAGCTCTTGGCTCCATTGACTCTAGAGTCTGACCATCATCTCATGAGCCAAGGTAGATGCTAGCTGGCATTTTGGTCCAGGTATCAGGATGGAGCAAGTCAAGATAAACACACCTGTTCATCACACAGGGCTTCTGCTTTTATCTCACAAACCCAAACTTAGTCATGACCACATCCTGCTCTAAGTGAAGCTGGGAAATATATTGTTTGATTATTTTTTAAACTATCTGGGGAATAATATAGCCAAGAAAAATCACAGTTTGAATCTTAAAGAAAAGGAAGATGGCATGTAATTTTATAAATGGTAGCTTATGTTAGTTTATTTTGATACTTTAGACCCTAGGCCATAAATATATATTTTTGTCTCTTTAAAGAAATATAAATATATTGTGATTTAAAGCATTGTGTAATCATTTTTAAAGACTATAAAGTGATTTGGGTCAGCTCTTATATTCTTTACAACAAAGGAATATCGACAACAATCTCATGTGTTGTTAACATGTAAGGTTTACTTAACTGTAGGTATTTTTCTCATGTTTGATTTAAGCCAATGAAATCATATTTGAGAATTTTACATCTTTCCAAATTCTTCTTATAAGTTGTTAGAAATATTTTTCATAAAATAAACTAAACATATACTAAGAAATATTTCATATAGCTTCCAAGAAGTTTAACAGTAAGACAAATTAAATTTGTTTTTTTAAGCATAGTTTATAGTATATAATTGTATATAATCATTTAATATCCTTAGTGATATTTCAGAACTCATATGTGCCCGTTACACATGAATGTGTGTAAGTCCCCATAAATCATGATTTCAATGCTAAGAGAAAGGCCTAAGGTTGTTCTTAGGTAAGTGACTAATACACCTATTTCGAAACAAAATAAAACTGGCTTATTAGTCATGTGAAACAAGGAGTTTGTATGAGTGCCTTTAGCAAAAAAACAAAAATATCTTGTCAAATAGCAGTTAATACATGTTTAATGGCCTTTTTACTCAGATGTTGAGCTTTATAGCCATGGATAACTGAGTGAGGGACACCTCAGACTTGGACATGGAAGTCCATTCTTTTGATTTAGGGAAGAGTAAACAAAATGTAATGTGACTAATCATTTTTATCGTTTGTAATGTTTAACATGGAGAAGTTTACCTAGGAGGAAAGAAGCTTTTTCAAAGATTATCTTAGTTTCTGCCTTTTCATTTCAGTTTTTAAAAACATAAATATGGCCCTGGCCGGTTTTGCTCAGTGGTTAGAGCATTGGCCTGTGGTCCACAGAGACCCGGGTTCGGTTCCCACTAAGGGCATGTACCTTGGCTGCAGTTTGTCCCTGGCCCTGGTTGGGTTGTGTGGATGGCAGCCACTCTCAGTGTGTTTCTTTCACGTCAATGTTTCTCTCTTTCTCTTCCTCTCTCTCCCTCCTGCTCTATCTGAATAAAAAAATGGAAAAATGTCCTCAGGTGAGGATAAAAAAAATTTTTTTTTAAAAGATAATTTAAAAACATAAATATGTCTAATTGGCCATTAAAACATTTTAAAAGCATTATGAATTTGTAGACCATGCTAACCCTTCCATGTGGTTGTCAGTTCTACCTTCAGAAGAGCAAATTGACTGATCTCTTCTAGCTATTTGCTATTGCCAGGTGTTCACTAGAAAATAAAAGCAAGATAAAATTAGAGTAGGAATAAAGAACTTCAGCATGCTGGCACACAGAAAACGACTTCATCGGGGCATCTTTGCAATTTAAGGACAATGGAAAAACCACTTCTCCCTGTCCAAATCCAGATTCTGTGACTTTCCTGCATGCCTGTCCCACACCCCACTATGGACTGTCGGGATCCACGGCCTCAGGAGAGCACAGTGCAGTGAAGGGTCAGAGCCGGGGTTCAGTCCACCTTGGCACCTAGGCCCCTCCCAACATTAACTTGCAATAACCCTGTGATTATTCTCCTTACTTATCTCAGTCTCAACGTCATCATCCACAAAAGAGAACGTAAGTCCGACCTCCTAGGGTGGGTAAGGGGGGCACATATCATAGGGGTAAAGCTAATGACACAGAGCACAGTATGTGGTCATTAGAAAGTGGCTGTAATAATTATTTTCCAATAGAGTAGCTACTGTCTTCCCTTCCCTACTGTTCCCATTGCCCACCAAAGCCACCACTGGCTTCCTGGTGCACAGTAAGAAATCGGTGTGGTTCAAAGCAAATTCGGGGCCCCCTCCAGGGCTAAAACATGTGTTGAGTGGTGGTGGTAGGCAGGGGTTGGGATGTGGAGGTTTGCTCAGACATTCACTTGAATGGAATATTCATCAGCCTGGGTTTATAGGCTGCCTTATATGGTCCTTTAATAATCTCACCAATCAAATGGCAAACCCCTGCCGAAGTTGAGACCATAGCTTCCAATTTGTCTTCTTCATAGCGGAGAACACAGTGCTCGCCCATAAGTAATGAGTCTTGGGTTGCAACGAAACCTTTCTTTGTGACCCCAAACCACAAGTCTCCCTTCCGTCTGTGTGAGAAAGAAAGCAGTGATGGATTATTGATGAGGACTCTAATGAATGTTCTGGAAACCAGAACAAAAAGGTATGCCTGTTCTCAGTCACTGGCTGAAACATTTGTCCTGGAAACACTTTTAATCATAGGAGATACAAGAGTAAGTTTTCCCATATTGGCAGTTTTCAGGGTGTGCAAGATCTAGTGCCAGACTGTTTAGAAAGAGCCTTAGTTGCATTTAGTTGCGTTTACTTTAAATTAGTAAATTTGTACAGTATCTTTTTATCTTTGATATATCTAGCTATTGCACTTATTCTTAGCTTTAAAATAGGTAGTTGACTATCTATTGCTAAACTTTAAGGAAAATAACCTCTCTAGTATTCCTAGAGTTTCTGTTAACCAGAAACAGAAATAAAGAAAGAAGCCCTGGCCCTGGCTGGTTTGGCTCAGCGGTTAGAGCGTTGGCCTGTGGTCCAGAGAGACCCGAGTTCGGTTCCCGCTAAGGGCATGTACCTCGGTTGCAGTTTGTCCCTGGCCCTGGTTGGGTCGTGCAGGAGGCGGCCACTCAATGTGTCCCTTTCATGTCGGTCGATCTCTCTCTCTCTCTCTCCTTCCCACTCTATCTGAACAAAAAATGGAAAAATGTCCTCGGGCGAGGATTTAAAATAATATGAAGAGGAAGGGAGGGAGGGAAGGAAGGAAGGAAGGAAGGAAGGAAGGAAGGAAGGAAGGAAGGAAGGAAGGAAGGAAGGAAGGAAGGAAGGAAGGAAGGAAGGAAGGAAGTTTGTCTGAAGTTCAGTGCTAATGATTCACATCAGGAAAAAAATTAACTTTCAGAATTGTGATATGTTTCTAGTTTTGAAAGAAAGCTGATAGTAAAGATTTTTCTTGGTGCTTGGGACATAAAATATCATACCTGTCCTAAGTTGATTCAAGTAGTATGAGAGTTATTGCTTGAAATAACCATGCCCCACTTCTGATTTAAGGTTTAATGTTTAAATTATTTATTTTTTTAAAAAAAATTTTATCCTTTATTGATTTTACAGAGAGAGGGACTGAAAGGGAGAGAGAGATGGAAACATCGATGAGAGAGAACATCGATTGGCCGCCTCCTGCATGCCCGTCACTGGGGATCAGGCCACAGCCTGGGCATGTGTCCTGACCGGGAATCAAACCAGTGACCTCTTGGTGCATGGTCAGCGCTCAACCACTGAGCCACACTGGCCGGACTAGATTATTTCTTTATGTACTACATAAAATTTTAGAATGTTTAATTGAGCAGCCCTTAGAAACAGTTTATATCGTAAGAATGCTTATGTGATACTAATCAAATGAGATGGAGCAGCCCAGAGAGGTCAGTGATGTTCAACTGAGTGAATCTCACAACTGGATATTAATTTTTGTTGGTAGATGCTGGCAGATTGGTATTGAAGGCTACATACCCATGACGATTCTCATGTTCTAATCTATACTGTTAAGTGAAATGATACTTGCATTGATCATGAAGAAATTTTTCCTCCTGGCTCATTTGTGAGAGCAACTGCTGTTACTAACCAATGAGCTATACAACTGCAATAAGAGTCTTTGGAGGAAACAGCATGATAGATGGTAAAGAGCTGATTCTCAGAATATCCTTGGGTCCTTCCAGTCTAACTGGAGTACACCGCTACCAGTTACCAAGGGTCATCTCTCTAAAGCCATCAGACCGGGACCATCCACACACTAAATCCAGTAGCCTCTGAATGCCCAGGCTCATGAACCTTCTTCCAACCACTTTTTTGACACTTAAAATCTGCTCTTTTCCGATCCTTCTTTATTGTTGGCCCCTATTACCTTTGTGTCTCCCAATTTTCCTATTTCTTTCTTCTCTTTCCTCTTCTTTAACTCATCTTTCTCCTACTGTTGTCCAAACGTGAACATATACCTCAGCTCAACCTTCAGACCCCTGCTTACATCTTTCCAGGACTGTATCTGAGAATTCATGCTGTTCCCCTCCTCTTTCTACAGTAGCTCCCATAGTCATTCAGCCTTCTTTAGCAAGCTCTGGTCTTGGATGTTTTTTCCTAATAGCTTCACTGAAACCCAGGGAACTCAAGCTCAAGGTGTTTAAAAGTAAATGCCCCCTCTGTCCCCTTATTCTTTGTCCAGTCTGACTTTCCTGGTGCAGCAAGCATAATCTGTCTCTCTTGTCACTCCTCATCTTGAAAACCTCCGTTCACTCCCCTTTTCCTGTAGAAGGAACCCCAGCCTCCATAGTCTGGGCCTCCAAGTCCCTCTAGGAATTGACTCCAATATAATTTTCTTGCTTTACTTTTTAGTGATAGCGTGTGATCTCTTCCATGACTGTTTCACAGTTGTACCATGGATCAAGGCTTACAAACTCACACCCACAGACAGTGAACATGAACAAGGGAAGCCAACCGGGGAAGATCTGTGATAAACTGGAGCATGCACCCCGCATAAAATCATCAACTCGGCTCTAACCCATGGGCAACGTTTGAGACGTGAGCCTGGTGTTGCCAGAGCATCTGATTTTTAAATCTTTTTAAATCTTGTCATCTAACAAAAGACATCTTTAAGGACTAAGCAAGTCTCACACGTCCCATGTGTGTTGTGACTCAGCCAGGGACTCACCCACCTTCACTCCTTTGCTCACATTTACTTCAACTCTTCCTCCACCAATTCTGTGAAAGTTCGGGGGTCATCTCATACGCCACCTGTTTGGTACACTGGCATCTTTCCTTCATCCCCTGTGACATTTATGGTTGGTGCTGCTCAGTTCATTTCATGGGGATACATGTCTCAGCTCCCTAACTAATTGTGAGCTTGGAGCTATGGGTCAGTCCTGTGCTTCCCGGTCCCTCAGACCCCACCCCTTTACCAATATCTTGTATTAGTCACTTCTCAATACTCAGCTTTTGTTGGTTGGTTGATTGGGGCACTTGACTTGGGACAGGATCTAAACATTATTTTATGGAAATAAAGAGCAGATAGTATTTGTTGAGTGCCTGACACATGCCAGGTTCTTCACCAGATGCTTTAGGTACACTGTGTAATCCTGACTACAGTTCTGCTCAGTGTGGATATGACTTAACCGAGGCCCGGAGAGGTTAAGTACTACATCTGCGGCTACCCAAGCAGGGATCCTCTGGATTTCCGTAACGAATTGCTGTTTTCTAAGCTTCCCAGCAGGCTTGGCAGACACATGCCTGAGCCACAATGGTTGATGAATCTAATTGTGCCTAGATGCTGAGAGTAGTTGAGTGGGGCTGGGACAACAAGCGCTGTTAGGGCCTGTACCTCTCAGTGCCGGGGTGACCTGCAAACGTGACCCTTTGTGTGGAGAAGGTAGACAAGCACTGTGTGTGTTACTCCGTGATCCTTCTAGTGGCATTTTTATTTTTTAATATTTTTTCTTTATTGATTTTAAAGAGAGAGGAAGGGAGAGATAGAAACATCTAGGAGAGAACATCAATTGGCCGCCTCCTGCACGCCCCCCACTGGGATCAGCCCACACCCTGGGCATGTGCCCTGACCCGGAATCAAACCAGTGACCTCTCGGTGCAGGGTCAGTGCTCAGCCACTGCGCCACACCGCAGGGCTCTAGTGGCATTTTCAAAAGGCAGCGTGTGAGATGTAATGTAGCTAAGAACACAATACTCGTTGTATTCAAATCATTATCTCCTAAAGAATCACAGGACTCCAACACCAAATTTCACAAGTTAAAGTGAAAACAAATTTCATTATCTGAAGAGTACCACCCAAGCCCTGTCTGCCGTAAGTTCCTGTCATGAAAGGGGTGAGTTTTAAGGTTTGATGTAGAAATAGCATTTTTTTTTTTTTTTGGTGAAACTAATATATTATTTGATAGTTTTAGAATTGCTAAGCAATACTCTGGTGAAACTGTTGAAAAATACGTGGGAATTGAGTGAATGTAAAAGCTGTACCGAACAGCTGCATTGGAGGCTATTGATACTACTTTCAGAAATCTAAAAGACACTGAGAAAGAAGCATAGCTTTTGGTGGTGTAGCACTCTAACCTGTGATTCAGACAAGAACGTGTGTGTGTGTGTGTGTGTTTGCACACTCACGCCTAATCAAATTTCACGGTACCTTCTGGTGCTGCTTCTCAAAAACTAATTGTAAGCTGTGACATTCCCGGGCCAAATGTGGGCCCTTTCAAGTACAAAGTTTTTTTTTTGGCTCCTTGAAATAAAGGTCAAGTAGAACATATTTTAGAGTGCCTTAAATTCCATTGCACCCAAGGTAGAACTACGGGTGAAACAAAACTGCTAGCAGTACTTTAGGGAATATGAGTTAGTACAGAAATGTTGAATAGTCCCATTACCTTACTTAGATTAAATGGCTACTATAGGCAGCTGTCTGTCAAAATTCTTCTCATTTGCTTTCTTGGTAATTCACTTTGACAGATGAGTGGTTTCATTATTGCAGTGCATTTTGCTTATGAGTGTTGAAAAATAACTGAAATAGATTTCTCTGGTTGCTCCTAAGTAACTCTATACTCTTTATGATTTCTAGACTTCAGGGTTTGTTTTAATGCCTTCTTTTTTTTTTTAAAGCATTAAGCTTAGACCTTTTGGAAACACTTAGCTCAGTTCCTCTATAATTTGATTACATTTATGTAATAGAACCTTACAAAAGGACCTCTACCAAACCAATTACTATTCTACCGTGACACAAGTCTAGGAGGCTCTAGAAACACTGGTGTTTGGCAGAAATAAAATGGAAACTATTAGTGCTTGATACACTCAAAATGAGACTGAGAAAATTTAATTTATACATAAAAGAAAAATACATCCAAGTAAAACCAAATAAAAATAGATAATTCTTATGCCTTCAAATGAAAATAGTAACAGATGCTAGGAAAAGTCCTGTATTAACATCATAACTGCTAATTGCAGACATGAATTTTAGAGCCCTTTCTATCAAGGCTATAGGGTTTTTTTATTTTTTACATCTTTAGCTTTTTTAACAAATGGTTTTGTTTTTTGTTTTTTATTTTAGAGAGAGAGGAAGGGAGAGGGAGAGATAGAAACATGGATCAGCTGCCTCCTGCACACCCCCTACTGGGGATCAAGCTCACAACCCAGGCATGTGCCCTGACTGGGATTCGAACCAGCGACCTCTTGGTGCATGGGATGATGCCCAACCAATTGAGCCACACCACAGGGAGACACTCTAGGTCTTGACTGCAACTTTACTTCAAGCTTAGTACTTAAAATTGTCATACTGTTTGCCTTCCAGTATTGATTGTCACCAACATGTTACTTTTAGAAGGTTCAAGACTTCCTGTATTGTAAAAAGCCACTACAAAAAAATTATTCTAGTTTTGAGTAGGGGGTATTCCCAAAAGAATGGCTGAATAGTTTTGTCAGTGATGAGCCAAGAATTTGGGGTTAGATTTAGTGATTGGTTTAATGAATAGAATTTCAAAGAAATTTTTTTGTATATTGATACCTAGGTATTCACAGAGTTAGAAATCAAAATGAATACATCTTTGTATAAGAATGTTAGTGTATATGGCAACTAGGAATTTGTTTAAATGAAAGCTGCTTTTATACACCAAGGTGCTTTCTGCCTCATCTTAAGTTACTATTAATTAAGCACCATATAATGTAGTAGATAATTATAGAGTTTTAATGTGGATGCCAATGGATTTGCTAATCTTTCTAAATGGCTATTGTTTTCTAATAGTCTTCAGGGGATCGTTTATATAGCTATTGCGGTTCTAAAAATATCTTTAAATGCCGGTGGGACAGCCTTTCTTGAAGCATGGCTATTAAAAATGCACTTTTACTTTGAAGTGTGTCATTTTGATTATAGCACTCAATTACTTTCATGTGCAGCAAAAAACAAAGTGCAGGAAAAGAATAAAGGAAAGCTCTTTATATATAGAAAAAGTTTTAGAACAATACGGTAGTTAAAGAAAGAAAGATTTGAGTTAAGAATATTGGAAATCTATTCTTTACGAAAAGCTATGCTGTTAATTAGGATTTTAGTCGGAGATGTTTTTATGTAGCCTTATTGTTTTCATGTAATTAATATGGAAGAGAGATAATTAAATAAGTGCATGGAATGTTAAATATGGTAGTAACTTTAGGGAAATAAGCATTTTGGGGTCAAAGCCCTTAACAAAATATTGTCATATGGGAGCTGATTAATTGAACCGAATGCCAGATTGTTCTGCCAGCATCTATCCAGACTGTCACAGTCACTGAGTTCATTATCTAAGGCTGTTCCTGAATGGAGTGACTGGTTACGTCAAAGTTAATGGTGTTCTTTTTCATCTTAGCTACTAATGGAGTAGATCTTGATTAGAGAATCGTTCCAACTTCGTTAAATGCTAAGTGTAAGAACATCCCGAAGAGTCTGAATTTGAATGTCACGTCAGGCATTTTAAATGCTGAATGTGTAAGGTGCTCAGCACTGTCACCCAGTGGTTTCTGTGTGTCGTTGGCTACTGGCTGGCTCTTCCTGCCTGTGTCTAACGTTGAATGCAAGAAATTATCATAATTTCTAATCAGACCAGAGAAGTTGAAGATTTTCATCAATTGTATTTAGTACAGAAAAATATTACAGCCCTGGCCGGTTTGGCTCAGCGGTTAGAGCATCTGCCTGCGGTCCGGAGAGACCCGGGTTCGGTTCCTGCTAAGGGCATGTACCTCGGTTGCAGTTTGTCCCCGGCCCTGGTTGGTCGTGCGGGTGGCAGCCACTCGATGTGTCCCTTTCACATCGATGTTTCCCTCTCTCTCTCTTCCTCTCTCTCCCTCCCACTCTGTCTGTACAAAAAATGGAAAAATGTCCTCGGATGAGGATTTAAAAAAAAGAAAAATATTACAATATGTGAACATTATTGTTCAATAGTATCCCAGAGTGCTAGCCTTGAAATTGTATTCCAACACATACCAAAGATTCAGACATTGGGCCATTGTTTGACTTTAAACTATTTAAAAATCTTAAGGAAAGACACATCAAGTTTCAAATGTATATTCCAAATTTTTCATTAGGGTGACCGGCGATACATTTTTGCTGCCAGGTTGACGACTTTGGGGGCAGATCTTTGAATGAAGCTTCTCCTGCCCAGATTTAAAACTTTGCAAACAGGGACTCTAGTAGAGAGCTCCTAGCTCTTCTATGGAAGGAGGCTGCGCATGCCCACTTCCATGAAATTGTCCACAGCCACATTCTTGTACAAGGCTTAGTTCATGCTCAGTAAGGCCCAGGCACATCTGTTTGAGAACTTGCTTTTGCCATAAAATAACAGTAAGTTAGACCAGTGACTGTTCACATGTTGCAGTATGATACTATAAGTTTAGGTTGAATTTACATTTTAGGTGCCATTTGTCACATTTATTTATTTATTTATTTTTAATTTTTTTTATTTTTATCTTCACCTGAGGACATTTTCCCATTTTTTTGTTCAGATAGAGTGGAAGGGAGAGAGAGGAAGAGAGAGAGAGAGAGAAATATCAACGTGAAAGGGACACATCAAGTGGCTGCCACCCGCACAACCCAACCAGGGCCGGGGACATACTGAAACCGAGGTACGTGCCCTTAGCGGGAACCAAACCCAGGTCTCTCTGGACCACAGGCCGACACTCTAACTGCTGAGTCAAACCGGCCAGGGCTGTCAAATTTATTTTTTAAGAAGGAATATTGGTACTTATCTAAAATAAATAAATATGTTTGAAAAACATTTCCCTTAATACCCTTCTGTTGTTAAACATTACCATTTGCAACCACTTATCTGTCTGTTTGGAAGTTACCTTCGAGGTCAGTGTTTACCCGATATGCAGTTCCATCTTATATGTAAGCTGGACTTTTCAAAGAACACTCAAGGCAAAGAGGCAATAAAAATGGAACCTGTTCTTGTTGGGTAAAGAGGCAGAAGAGGACTTAGGAAGGAGCCTGGACTCAGCTCTGTCTCTCTTCACAGCAATAAGAAAATCACTCACCACTATCCCAGCTTCTTACAGATACATTTGAGAGATAAAGGTGAAAGGCCTTGGAACCTGATATGTGTCCTCTGGGTTTTATTATCCATTGTTCTTGCCCTAGATTTAGGTAAATGGCTTTAGAAAGCCTTAATTTATTAGAACATGGAGGTTTCGTTCCCTGTAGAACTGGAGTGTATACCTTGGAAATCTTATAAAATTTATTTCTGAAAGCACATGACTTGTGCACTGGTTTTCTATAACATCTTTACCCATAAACATGTTTTATAGGGGGAAAAAGATGACAAAAATTGTATGTTTAGAGTCTTGCAATAAAAACATCTCACTGCTTGAGGCATTTTGTGTCAGGAGTTTTAAAAGTCTTAACTTTAATAAATAATGTATTTTGTGGCTGAAACCCTCCTTCCTAAGCCCTCCCCTTCCACCAGCGTTTATCCTGTGTCTGCCCTGCACTGTCCGGGCCTGGACAAGCAGTTGCCCTTCTTATCACTGCCTTGCTTACCTCGTGTTTGTTTTTCTTTCTTCGCAGAGACCCTCCTTGATGACTTCCTTCTCACGTACACTGTCTTCATGACAACCGACGACCTGTGCCAGGCGCTGCTGCGGCAATATCCTTCATTACCTTCAGGAGGCTGTGTCGCCTTCCTGGCAGGCAGATGTCTCCCACTTAGGAATTAACTGCCTTCTTCGTTTACTCAAGTCCCCCTGCCCCCCGTGGAGTGGGGATACGCTCAATATTAATGTGATGATAGCCAAGGTGAAAGATGAAATGAGACAGCATGGACGGGGGGCCTGGAAATGCAGCTGCTGTTAGCCCGTTCTAAATGGTACTATTTACTGTACTGGCCTCTTCATATCCAGGTCTCAAGACTTGACAAATCTGGAGGCAAACGTGGCCTCCTGGGCAAGCTCCTGAGTCAAGAGGTTGAGTGAATTGGCAATAAGCGAATTTACCAGACAGTCAATCAGTTAGTGGGGGACCACTTGGCCGGACAAGTGTCCGTACGTGACCCATGTTTCTGGGCCAGGGTCCCAGGGGACAGCCATGCCCCCACCTGGGAGGTCTTAAACGACCCCCTGGAGTCCGCTGTCTTCTTTTCAGAGCTTTGTCAGGGCATGTGCTCCGGGAATGATGGATGTGATTAGAAGGTTAATGACCCGGTTAGGAAGCTGTAGGGTTTATACACTGAGTAGAACTGGCGCAGCAGATGGAGGCCAAGAAGCCAAGCCGGGATAACGTACTCAGTGCCCCAGGTGCGCTCTGGCCTCCCAGTGTCGAAGGGAGATGCTTCCGGAGCATCCAGGTCGACTGTCCACTGTCAGGGTTTTACTGAACCGGACTGGAGATTCCACTGGAGCCGACGTGAACATTTTGAGAAAGATGAAATTTTGGGGGGGGGGGGATTTACCTAAGTTTTATTGAGCCCTGGTAATGATCTTTGTCATATTCCTTTCCTGTTAAATACTTGTTACATTTCTCCCCCACTTTAACATGTTTTACTTAAAATGGTATTTTAAAACTTTAGAAAGGGCATAATCTCTCTTTAAAATATATAACCTAGAAATGGTGATCGCCTTTTAGTGCTTTGCTCTATATCATATAGCCACTAATAGATTATCTCGAAACTTTTCAGAACCAGTTCATAAAGCTGATCTCGAAACATGGTTTTGAATTTGGAAAATTTCAAAAACAGATTTCTTCCACAGCCTCCAAGTGGGGTGTTACTAAGAAATTTAGCAAAAATTACAAGTTTTTCCATTTCTCCTTCTTTAAAAATGTTTTGAAAAAAGAAATCTATGAGCTCATTTCTTTTATATTTGAATGCTAACATATTTCCAAAAGAATTACCACCCATGAAATAATAGTTTGTTTTATAGCACGTTACATGCCTTCCTACTATTGTTTTTAAATGTGATCCTAACATAATTTGTGATTACCATTGAGTAATTTAATGCCTCATAGAATTTCCCTGAAGAATTTCTAAAATTTTACTTGGCTATAAACATGTTTTGAGTCTTTGACATTTTATACTAAAACTTAGTTCAGATTCTTAGTGGCCTTTTTCCTAATTATCAAAACCCATGAAATCCAGAACATTTTAAGCAAGGAGTCTTTTTACATGACTACTTGGACATATTTACAGCTTCTGCCTCTTACAAAATAACGTAAAACACAAACAAAAGTGTGGCATCTGTATTGAATCTGAGATAGTTTGATGCACTTGATGATAGTGAAGGTATCTTTTCTATCCTACTACCATCACATTCTAAGGAATGGCCCAAATTATTTTTTGTTGTTTTTTGAACATTATTTAATATAGATTAGAGCCATTTGTGCTGTGTTGGGATATCTTAGGTGGACATTTTTATTGCGATAGAATTTAATACCTTTCAGCTATCATAATCATAATGAGCATTATTTAAGCTCACAGCCTTGGGTGGGCTAAAGTGCACTGCATTGCACTGAATACCTTCCCCCTATTTCCCTCCCCACCCCCAGCTAAATTTATAAATCAATATAATCTAGCATGAGCAACATGTATGAATATACATTGGAATATGCCCTGATACAGAAAACCAGACTAATATGAATGTAAATTTAACCAGTACATATTTTAAAAATATATCTTGTAAGGAAAAGAACATGATTAAGCAAATAAATGGTGGTAACTATGAATGAAGAAGAGTTGTTGAAATTACAGTTCCCCAAATTGTTTTATCCAGTAGGCCCATAATTGTAGAACATATAGGCAACCATAACAGAAAGCTTACCTCTTCACATAAATATGCTGACCTAAAAGAAAGAAGTCGTTAGTATTTCTTACTTTTCCAGATTTTTTCTTTTATGTTAGTCCAACCATGATAGTTACAGGAGAAGAAGTAAAGGACATTTGCCTGAGTGGAAACAATGTGGAATGAATCTCGATATTTTGCCTTTCAAGAGAAAAACTAGACTTTAACCGAGTCTTTGCATGTTGGTCTGAGTTTATTTCACCAGTAGAAATTAAATCAGATGCAGGTTCGGGAGTTAGTGATTGAATTATGTTCTAAAATATTTACAAAGCCTGATATAGAACCTGTTTCCCTTTTGCAATTATATGTCAGCATGGAAGAAACATAGACACCTCTCCATCAACCCCAAAGCCCACCTGTGTTTTGTATCAGAGCATTTCCTATTCCTAGTTAACCTTTCAGTGTGTCCAAGAAACTCAGAAATAATCATTTTGGAGACAAAAACACTAGTTTGATTTGGATAACATGAAGCTCATTCCTCAAGCACTAGTTTGATTTGGATAACATGAAGCTCATTCCTCAAGCTTTAAGCATGTTGCCTTTGAGGTTGTTATTTTTAGTAAGTTTAACAACATAGTTAACATACAATCATTGTCTACAAATTAGAAAATGTTTACAAGTATCATCACAATTCATGTACTCTGAAATTTCATTACCTTGAGAAGCACTGTTAACTGTCAGTATATCTTTCCAGGTAATGGAATTATTCATATAAATGAGCATAGTTAATGGAAATGGATCATCCTAACATATTCTTTTCTTACTTACCTGATCAGTGACATACTGGGAATGTTCTGTCAGTAAATGTACTGCTGGACCATCAGTTTTATGGCTGCAGAATAGCCCATTACATGGACATGTAAATAATCTAATTAACTACTCTCAATGGTTAAAACATGTAGTTTATTCATATTTTCTTTTTTTTTCCTTCCAGTGAAAATGAAAATTAGCAGTCCTTTTTAGTTATGTTTGCACATTTATCCAGTCCTTTTTTTTCCCCCCAACTAAATTCCTAGTAGTGGACATTTGGAAAATATCACAAATTATGCTTCAGAAATCTGTGCTCATTTGGGGCTACTTTAGAAGTAACTGTTTTCACAGGATGTGAATTTCTGAGGATCAGAGGATATCTGTCTTCTAACTTTGATGGGAACCGGGTCCTCCTATATAGCACGGCCAGATCTCTTGGAACCACCCTTGAAATTAATAGGCCACCTAGAGTCTCTTTGAGGTGGCATTGCTCTGTGGAACATATGAAACTAAGTCAGCAGCTGTTAATGGAATCATCTCACCCTCATCTTCATGGCCTGGCACTGAGTGTACATGAATAATTTCCTGGCTTCACTTTTGCCCTTTTCAATGTACACTGTTTGGTCTCCCTACGCATATTCTTTTCTTCCTGCATGCTTAGATACTTGTGGTTTCTTTCGAAAATAGGCCTTAGCAAGAATAAATGGATCTCTTCATATTTTTATTTTTAACAAGGCAATATTCTTTCTTAACCATTTGCACCTATTCTGCTAAGAAGTATCAAGGCAAAGAAGAAAACTCAGATGTTCCTTGTCGGAAACGTAAGGTCTTACATCTTGTTTCCCAGTGGATTTCTCTCTACAAAGACTGGTTACAGGAAGATGAACACTCCAAGATGTTTTTAAAGGTAATGTAAAATTGTCACATATTCTTTGATGCCAGATGACTGATTTTATTTTTAGTTATGCATTTGAAAAACTCATTTGTAGGTTGCAGCCATTCACTTTTTGTAACATTCAAGTTGTGATTCGAACAAAGCAATAATTTTTTTTGAATTGCAAGGCCTGATACTCCTTACATAAATAGAATGTTTAAAATTTTAAACAATTCATTATGAAAAAATATAGAGGGAAAATTTTACATTCACTAATTTAATGTTATTTTTATATAAGTCATGGGAAGTTTGATAGCAAATGAAATAATTAAGGAAGGTAAAATGAAACATACTTCAAAACTTGATAGTATTTAATATGTTGAGATTTATTATAAATTTGAACTAACCAGTCTCATATATACAATATTTGGATAAAACATTACCATTTATAAACTATATTCACAATATATACACTATGAAACTTTTTAGGATGTGGTGTATTTTGAGAATTTTAAGTAAAAATAACTTGTAAAATAGATGCTAACCTAGATTTACATTTGGAATCAGATAAACTGATATGTTTTTCTAATCAGTAATAGGCCACAACATCTTTTCAACACAGATCATTCTCTGGAGATAAATCATAGGCAGGTGGATTCCTTTGGCCACCGAAACTGTGTTAACTGCAGGTTAACACAAAGTGGTAAATAGAATTTCAGCAAAGGAAGAGTTACTTCTATTTCAGAATAGGCAAGTGTCTGGCTGCTTCTGTCTTTTGTGAAGTAAACCACTTTGCATTCAAAATTCATATATCACTTAGCCATCCAGTAAAAAAAAAAAAATGGTTTAACCCTGACTAAACTAATCTTATTTCAAAACAACTGGGTAATTTAATGGAATTGATTCCCCCTCCCCCCCAGATAATTATGTGGATATCATTTAAAAAATGTAGAATGGGCGTGGAAGTCTGCAGTAGCCAGCCAGAGATCTTTACATTTCCATCATGTCCTACCTACAGTCCCTAACACTGTGAGCCGAGTGAGGGGCTTAGAGGTGTGATCCCACTCAGGATGTCATCGTACCCGGTTGACCCCCTGCGTTGTCCGGGCCCCACCAATTTCCCTGGACAGGCTAACCATTGCATGAGTCTAAATCCTTACCAAATGGACATTAAAGCAATTCAGCTGCCATTTTTCTTTGTCCCACAGACCATATACAGGAACGTGCTGGATGATGTATATGAATATCCAATACTTGAAAAAGAACTGAAAGAATTTCAAAAGATACTTGGAATGCATCGTCGTCAGTATGTATTTAATTTTCCATATTACGATCAATGAAAGAAAACAGGAAATGTGATAGAATTTGAAATGTCCTATAAAGTTCACTTTGAACATTTTGAATCAGGTTCATCTTGATTCTTGAGCTTTTCTAGTTATAAATTGTGTGTTTTGTTTTTATATCTCAAAATGAATGAACACTAAATCCAGGTTATCTACTACTTTTTTGTTAATCCTCACCCAAGAATATTTTTACCATTGATTTTTACAGAGAGTAGAAGGGAAGAGGGAAGGGAGGAGAGAGAGAAAGAAACATCTATGTGAGAGAGACACATCGATTGGTTACCTCCCAAACGCACCTCGACTGGAGCCAGGGATCAAACCTGCAACCCAGGTACATGCCCTTGACTGGGAATCGAACCCGAAACTCTACAGTGTGCGAGCTGATGCTGTAAGCACTGAGCCACACCAACAAGGGTCGACTACTTTTTAACCCTATTTTGATACAAGAGAAACTTACTGAGCCAAGACAGCCTAGGTACATAAAAACAATCATTTAAAGCCCTGGGCAGGCGGCTCAGTTGGTTGGAGTGTCATCCCCATCCCATTCACCAAAAGGTCTCAGGTTCGATTCCCGGTCAGGGTACATACCTAGGTTGCTGGTTTGATCCCTAGTCAGAGCACGTATGGGAGGCAACTGATCGATGTGTCTCTCTCACATCGATGTTTCTCTCTCTCCTTTCCTCTTTCTAAAAAAAAAAAATTACAATAAAAATATCCTTGAGTGAAGATTAAAACAAAATAATCAATCTATTTATTTAACTTTTCATTTGGGGGGCTCATATCTCTCTCTAATGGAATAGGAAAAAATGCTTTATAAATAAGTGCCAGCAAGTCACAGAACATTTTAAAAGCTCAATTTTATGGACTCCTTGAGGTTTCTTCCTCAATTTAGAAAGATTAAAGAAAACCATTTTCTCAATGACTTTTGGCATGTCCAAGTATCCCCCAGGTAGCCATCATTAGACTTTCAAATTGCCAAAACCTGACTTTACTCTGATTATAGGAACTCTCCTTATTCATTTTGGTAAATGAAAACATCAAATTATTATTCAGATAGAGTTGCAAAGTTAATCTGAAGGGGAAAATTGTCCTTTGATTTACAATGTGGTTTCTATTTAGCAAACATGAAACACATCTGTTGTCAAGTTATGAGAAACTTCTATTAAGATTTCAACAGTCACAAATGCACATCTCATAGAAAATGTTAATTCGGGCCTTCTAGATTACTGATTTGAGGTTTAAAGCCTGACTTCATTTCAGTAAGGGAGCTCTTACTGCAAATTAAATGTCTATATAATTTTAAGGAGCCAGTAAATTCTCAACCACAAAAATCACATGTTTAGCAATGAGGTGTACGTTAGGACAGTGTGTTAAAAATGAACATTGTGAATTTTGGTGGCCTTCTTTTCTCCGTTTACACTATACTATTTCCATACCCTAAGACGAGTATGAAAATATGAATAACTAAATGAAACAGAAAAGAAAATCAAACGACGTCAAAATAATCCCCACATGGAAGTTGGTCTGTGCTGTTAGGGAGGCCTTATTACTGTCGGAAACCTTCAGCTCATGGTTTGAGACATTCCATTACAGAACTTACATAAAAGTGGGAAATAATAGGTTAACATAAGAAAATGATGTAAGACATGATCCTGTGTCTTTGGTACAAGACTATGAACTGTCCTCAGATTCCTGAATATTTGAGCTGGGAGCCTGCAGAATGTCCATCCCCCAGTCACACCACACATAGAAATAGCCCGTAAAAGATGCAACCCGGCTACTTATTCAGCTGCCTGACTAACAATCATTTCAACTGAAATCTGTCAATGTATGTAAAACTAGCATTTCTGCATAGTGAAAAAACCCAGCTCTCCCTTCAGTGTCCACTTTCTGTGGGTGGAGAGCAAAATGTGCCTGTTGAATAGACAGGCTTCTTTTCTTCCCAGCTCACCTGCAGTCCAGGGCCCAAAGCCAAGGGTGCTATCCCTAGTAAACTAATGAACACTGAGTCTTATCTTGTGGAAAAGCAAATACTTCCACCCAGTGCCTGAAAATTAGTCTTCTGTGACAATAACTGCATTATTCTGGGTCTGGGACAAAGATTGACACCTTGTTCTTTTCCTTTCAGCACCGTAGATGAATATTCACCACAAAGGAAGGTAAGGCGGCCCCTCTCCATCTGACCTGGGGCGATTCAGCTTGGAGCCACAGGGAACCAGGGCTGCAGCGGCTCACGCCCCTTGTCAGCTGCCCTGTGCTGCTGCGGTCTGTCAGCCCTGTGCCCTTGACGTGCTCACGTGCTGCCTATTTTTGTGGTATAATTCCAAGTCTCGGAGTTTCCCCAGAGTGACATAAATCTGAATGTCAAACACTGATGGGGGCGGGGGGAGTAGTCCAGGCAAGAATCTTGACTGCCAGAGTCAGAAAGTTTTATAAGAAAAAGTTTTGCACTTTTCAACCCAAAAGAAAGAGAGCTGGTAGCAAGAATGAATGTGTTTCTATCAGCCTGAGGGAGAGAATGTAAAATAGGATGTCAGGCACCATTTCGTAGAAGCTGGTAAGGTACCTGTTTCCCTTAAGAAAGTCCCTGCACTACAGCGGAGTGTGAAACCACCTCCAAGTTGCTTTATCCAAAGGCAAGGTTGATACTGGGATGGGGAAGCGGTGCCTTTCTCGGAGGACTCGGGGTGCTTGTGGTAACCAGCTGCTCTCCAGCGTGTCGCAGGGAGTGACTGGAGGGTCTTTTGCCCTGCTGGCCCTGGCAGAGGTCTGTTGGTTGCTCAGACTCTCCACCTCCACAGGCGTCAACCGAGGCAACTCCCAGTTTGTTCCTCGACGAGTGGATGGGTGGATTGCATATTGAAGAAAGAAGTTGGCAAGCTCCTTTGGAACATGCTGTAAACAGCTGGGGCTTTCCAAAGGGCAGGAATACATTCATTCATTGTTCTCTGTCTCCCTTCTCACAGAATAAAGCCCTTTTCCACCAATTCAGTCTTAAGGAGAACTGGCTTCAGCATAGAGGAACTGTGACCGAAACAGAGGAAAGTGAGTATGGTTTTAACGAGCGTTGGGGGGAGAGAGAGCAGCTGTCAATCATCATCTCTGCCCAGAATTAACACATCAGCTGCCTTTCACCCTTCCAGCTGCCACGCCCTTTAACCTGCAGGGCAGCATCAAAAGAGATGGTTTCTTTTCTTGCTTTGGGCGTTACTGGTTTCTTAGTCATGTAATCGTGACCCTGGGACCAAGGATATTTTTAATTTGGGAACTAAGGAAAGGAGACGACAAAGAGCCTCCTGTGTTCTGGGGAAGAGATGCAAAATGCCTGGAAACACCACCTCCCCCTGGGTTGTCTTCTCCCCCTCTGCCAGCTCATGGCCTGTGGTTGACTGGCAAGTCCACTGATGCCCATCTGCAGGGCACGTTTAGAGAAGAAATCTCGAGGAGAATAATGATAGGAAGGATGTGCAATCCCAGTTCCTTCGGGGCAAGGCTGTGCCGGGCAGGGCCACGCATCCAGCGTGTGCTCAGTCAGCGCCCATCAGTGCCCAGAGGGCCCATGGCCTGGCGGGAAGAGGGCCCTCGGTCAGCCTGAGGGGAAACACTTGTTTAGCACCCTGAAGATGCTGACGTGCTTTTCTCTGGTACTGTTTTGTAACGGAACAGAAAACGGTTTCCTCCTTTGGGGATAAAGGTTGAGTCAAGTGCAGAGCCAGGAAACATAGCAATTAAAATGTTCACGCCACGTGACTCAGAGCCTTTTTCTGTTAACTGGCCTCCCAATAAGTACTGAAATACTGAGAGTGAGCGTCTCACGTTCGCTCAGCCTCTGGAACGCTGAAACAACAAAAAGTCACAAGGCTACGTCTTCTGTTACGTTGTTTGTATATGGTGCTGCTCACGCGGGTGCTGTCGTGCCGGAATAGGTGGACGACAAAACTAAATGATCTGACCTCCTGCTTTCTTCCTTGCTGGCCTTCCTTGCCTCGTTGTCTCACAATTTACTTGTATAATTTTCCAAGCTGAGTTCCAAAGAGTCTGAGTAGTCCAAGGCCCTGGTCTCTTTTTGTTCGCCAGTTCATTAAGCGAGCTGTAAATGTACGTCTCATTTAGTGGTTGGTAATTCAGATCTTTGCCTTGCTCAAAAGTTTCATTTTCCTATGCAAGGAAAAAAGCCTTTTAGTCTTTCACGAGTCTGTTGACAACATATAAAGCAACAATTTGTTAGATGCCATTGTTTTAGTGACATACCCAGTAAAACCCAACCCAAAAATGCCATCAGTGCCTCCTGGTGGCGTGTTTACTTTGAGGGTCACACATGTAAACTCTGGTTTGTCCTTTGCTTTACTTGCATTTTCGTGAAAACATTCCTGAGGGTATTTTTGTGGTGCCATTGAAATTGCATATGACATTTCTCTAGTGGCTGCACTTCTTCTTCTTATTATTATTATTATTAATTTTGTAATACAGAAGAGAAAAATATCTAAGTATGTTATTGTCCTCCTGTCTTTTCTAAGGAAGCTAGTACCTTATTGTTCAGACTAGCTGATATAAGAAGCAAATAATGTGACAATTATCTCGATTGCTGTTAAAACAGTTTCTGCTATCAAATCACAAAGAAACCATTTTTTCCAAGGCCTGTTCACCCAGCTAGTGATAATGTCCTAGTAATAATTATTAGCACCACAGACAAGAGAAAGGAAATTAAAATGGCTAGAAATGTGACCTCTAGTTGGAAACTAAACTCACACCACCTGATCAGAGGGGGAGGGAGGTGTGGGAGGTACAGGGGAGGGGTGGGCCATTTTTCAAAAATCAAAAGGGCTGAATAATGTGGATGGACCTGGAAATGATTATGCTAAGTGAAATAAGCAAGTCAGTGAAAGACAAATGATATATGATCTCACTTATATGTGGACTCTAATGAACAAAATAAACCGACAAAATAGAACCAGAGGCATGGATACCTGGAGTAGACTGAGAGCTGTCAGTGGGGAGAGGGAAGGGGAGGACTGGATGAAAGACGGTGAAGGGATTAGCCCAAGAACTTTATGCATAAGCCACAGACAGACAACAGTATGGTGATGGCCAGAAGGAAGGGTGGCGGGGGCTGAGTGGAAGTGGGTGAGGTGGGAGGGTGGGACATCTGTAATGTCAACAATAAAAATAAAGTTAAAAAAAAAGGCTGAACACAAAAACCATGGCAACTGATAGATTTTTAGATAAGCTTATGAGAATTCTGATAATGAAATGTGGTGTTCTTGATTGGGCCTCTGTGACCGTCTAGAAATGGAGTGTAAAATAAAAATGTATGTTGTACATTTCAATATGCTGCTTTGGGAGACCTTAGTAACGCTCAAAAAAGGGACTCAAAAGTACAGTCTGTGTTCCAGAGCCTCCGCTGCGTTGTGGTCAGACCATCTCCACCATGAGCACGCACTTGGGTCTCTTTAGAGTGTGGGAAGCCTTAGTCCTACTTCGGCTTGTTCACCACCTTACAGTGTCTGTATCTTGTGTGTGTGCAAGCATGCATACACCCCCAGACACCCATGTGCATACATAAATAGGTAAAATGTGGATGTTGTATACTAGGGAGATGAGGAAGGTGGGTGCCTTGATTTAGAAGTCTGTACCTCATAGCCACAGTCTCCGTTTGCTAACAATGCTTCTGTCTTGTGCAGTTTTTTGCCATGTGTACATAACAGAGCACTCCTATGTCAGTGTGAAGGCAAAAGTTTCCAGTACAGCCCAAGAGATCCTGAAAGTTGTGGCAGAGAAGATCCAGCACGCAGAAGAGGATCTGGCTCTGGTGGCCGTCACATTCTCGGGGGGTAAATGATCTTCTGTCCTTGAACATGAATCTTTCACTGGATCTTCTCCGAGAGGAGAGAGCTGACATTTTTATAGAGTAAATGTGCAGCTCATCCCTTCTGGGTCTGCAGCTGGATGACCACAGGAACAATGAGAAGCTGCCTACCAGAGGTGTTTCCATGACAACAGTTGGGTACTGTTGGATACTAAATTTCCTTCCCGAGAACTGAATAGAGAGGCAGGCCCATGTTTTGAAATATATTATAAAGCTTTTCAAATTTTGTACTCTAGATAAGCCTTCTATTTTCATATTTAAATTAACTTGGGAAATTGCTAAAGGATGAAATTACTTTAGGAAGAAAAAAGAAGGACAGCCTTGAGCTAGTCATATTGCTGGCTGACAATTTAACACTTAAAGACTCCCTACTGAAGGAAAGAAAAACTGCACAATAAGCCCAAAGCTCACAGGCAGTGTTCCTTCAGGTGGACGTGGGGAGTGAGGCCTGCTTATAGCTTTTTCTTCTGTTGGGCCTTATTTATCCTCAGAAAAGGGTTTATTGTCTGTTTTGAATAAGATCACACAGATTACAAGCTGACACTATTGATCTACATGACCTGAACAGACCCCTTCATTTTCACCAGAGCCTGTCAGATTTCAGCACCACTGGCCTCCTCTTGGCTTACAATCTTTGTTTAATATCTCATTAACCCCGACAAAAATACAAAGAAAGTGACTTAGCATCGGTTGTTGAAAATGGGAGGACTCTGTGAACCAATTAACCAGAGGTAGGGGTAAGGGTGGGGCAATGACCAGGCATTTCTGTTTACACTTTGTTATCATTCCGGAGTCAGGAAAAGAATATCAGAATTTAACTTGACTTGAGAGCATTATGTGACATAATACTGCTTCCGTTGCTTTGTCACTCAGGTCCAGGTAAAATGGTCCTGCAGGCTAGTCAATTACAGTGCAAACAGATACAGCCCTTCTCTCTAGGCCTGTCCATGAGGGTGCCTCCTCCCTCTCCTGGGGCCCTACTTATGCATTCCATCAAAACATTATCTAAAAACACAAAGAGCAAACATTTGAGACACATGTGGGTTACATGAATTTTAATCAGAGTGGTTGAATTTTTAATAAAGTATTTCAGGCATTTAGATAGATATGATAAATGGTTATTATATTTAATTTTAAGTGACCAAAATTACCAAATGATTCCAAACAGTATTAAGTTTTATTAAAACCAACATTTGCCTTTCAGTACAGTATCATTATAAAAAGTAATCACTGTGTCCCCATTGAGACAGAAGGTGCTGGAGAAGAAGGGATCCTGAGTGAACTTGGTGACACAGGAGATTCACACGAAACCCAGCAGGGCTGCATGTGAACCTGGAAATTCACGAGTGGCTCTTTTATTACCCACTTTCTGTTTGATGGCCATGAAATACCATTTTTACACTCTATTAAATTGGATTCATCAGAGTGGGCAGTGGCGTTTTAATGTGTAAAGATTCATTGCTCATCATCACTAGAAACATCAGCTTATCTCTTAAATTATCCCACAGATTTGGAAATGTGCCATCATTTTCCATCAATTAGTAGTTTTGTTCATTAAGAACCTTTCTGCCTGCAGCTTAATATCCCCTAAACAATAATGTTTTTATGAAGGGGGGTGGGGGAAACAGAACTTAATGTATTCCTTGTTCTAGTTACATAATTTTCAATAAATAATGATTTAAATGCTACAGCAAAATAAAATGACAGTGAGATTTACTGTTTTTTTATTTGTGTCACAAAGAGTTTAAAGATGTTGGCACCTTGTAGGTTTTGTGGATTTTCCTAAAAGGACTGGTACTACTATCCTCATAGCTTGCAGTAGGTTTTGCGCTCTTTTGTACCGAGGGTAGGTAGATGTGTGTAGTGACCACAACCTACCCAGTTATTCAGAACTTAAAATTCTATCAGCTTATCAGATTTCATCTTTCATAGTATAGTGACAAACCTGAAAATAAGGGAAAAAAATTTCTTAGCACATGGAAAAATTAGTGTCAAAATGCTATGGCATTTTTATCCCATAGCAAGTGTCGAATGGCTCTTATAAACTCAGATTTTAGTTATATATGGGCACACAGAGGATTGCAAGAAACTGTAGCCAAACAAAGAGGGAGGAAATGGAAGAACTTCCGAACCCAGCCCTGTGGGACCATTTACTACCACACACCAACAGCCCACATGACAGTGCTATTGATCTTTATAATGCAAGGCCGTAAAGCATATATTAGATTATCATTTGTGTAGTCTGTATTAAGCAGAACCGTTCAAAACAAAATTTGGCATTTTAACTGATTAGGTTATCTAGAGAAAGATGTGGAATATCGCATTTCCCAACCATGCTGGATATCTGAAGGCCTGCTTTGGGAGGAGCTGATTATATTTGGTCGATTCCCATCTGCGTTTTGTAGTTAGGAGGAAGACATTTGTCTGTTGTGGTACAAGAGAGCTCCAGCGACAGTGGAAACATGGTCAGAGGATAGGAACAATTTGTAATAAGGAAAATAAAATGGAAGACTATATGAAAATGTCAACTTCACCAGTAGTCAAGAAATACAAAATAAACTGCAAATCTGTTTTTGGTTTTAGCAAAACAGCAGACTTACCAAAAGTAATGATCAATGTTGGTCAGTGAAAGAATTAGAAAGCATTTTGGCAATTTGCATCAAAACCTTTTAAAATATTCATTTCCTTTGACCCAGTAATTCCATTACTGGGAATCTGTCTTAAGAAAATCATCTGTAAGCAGCTAAAGATTTATGCACAAGGATGTTGACTTCCACAATATGTGTTATGGCTGTGATAATAATAGATCCCATTTATCAAGCCCCTGCTATGTGCCAGGCCCTGTGATAGTATTTAGCATGCATCTTGCCATCTAATTTATATGACCAAAATAATTGGAAAACATTAAATGTTCAACAAAAGTTGAAAAATTAAGTGATATTATAATAGACTATTATATAACCAATTAAACATGACATAAAAAATTTTGACAAATGTGTGTTTATAATAAAATCAGAATATAAAACTACATATGGAATAATTTAAAATATATGTATTCATAATAAATATATATGCATGTATAAATAATTATCACTATATTTTTGTGTATTTATACTCACACACACACTCTTACAAAAAGATCAGAAAAAAAATATACTCAAATTTAATTAATATTCCCATCATATGGTTACCTTAGAGTGATGGGAGTGAATTTTACTTTCTCCCCTAAGTATCTGTGTTCCAGAGAATGACTGGATATGGTAAGAGAGAATCACAAGAGAAGTCCACTTTACGGATAATGAGCAGTGATGGCCATATGCCCACTGGTAATGTATAGAGTACGCAGAACTCAATGAAATCTACTTTACATTCTGTTTACTTTGAAATGTTTTTTCTTTGGCAGGTTTCACTCTTTAGATATACCTTGTATGCCTACTGCTATTCTTGTGTTTCTAATGACTTCTTCTTTTCTTTTTTTTTAAATAAAGAAAAGCATGAACTTCAACCAAATGACTTGGTCATCTCCAAATCTCTGGAAGCATCTGGTCGGCTACACGTCTACCGGAAAGACCTGGCTGACACTTTGGTGAGGACCTTTAGCCTTATACTTGAAACACGCAGACACCAATGTCAGACTGAAAACATGCTTGTGTATGTTTTATAATGAGTGTTAGAAAAATACACTGAACTATTTCCTCTTCTAGCCAATAATACACTCATTAGGTAACACTGTTTTGGCTAATCCAAGACATACTGCTTGAGGAATTTAAATGCTTCCTAAGTCAGATCCTGCATCTATCTCTCTGAGCCTCTGAAACAAGGGACTGGAGAGAAGTGACTCCCTATCCAATGGAATTTAATTCCATTTCTTCTTTTCTTCTTTTATGGAGAGAATGTACCGTGTGAGGACTTAAAGGGAAAGAGACTCTGCCCTTTGCCCCATGAATTTTGTGCACCCAGAGTGCACCCTTCCCTTGCAAAAGGGCAGAGTGTCAGCTTCCCTGTGTAAAATGGCCTCATAACATCTGATGTCACTGAAGAGTGAGCATTTGAGACAAGTAGAACCCATACTCTTAAGTAATTTTCAGTTCAAATGTAAGAACATTGTACCTAAGTAGATGCTTTGTTTATTGTTTCTAAAAATCTCAGTTTCTGGTTGCTCTCTGTATGCTAGGATCCATCACCCATAAAAAGCAGGCTTTAGCTGAGTGTGACTGTGTCCTCCCCACTCATGGTCCTAGTCTGTGTCATGGAGTCATCCCTGGGCTGGTGCTCTCTAGCTGGTTCTTGTTGTATATATCATGTGGGTAAACCAAAGCTGCTTATAGTAAAAACATTTTATGTAAAATTATCTACAGGATATCAAGCTACCATAACATTAGTCACTGTCATTGTGATACTTATTACCAGACGCGTATGTGCTGAGTAATTTACATACAGTATCTCCTTTAACATTCCCAATAACCCTGTGAAGTTACTGTAGCTTTCTGCAGCCAAGGAGCGGACAGTGCTAGGATCTCAGTCCGTTGTATTTGGCTCTGGATCTCCGGTCCATTCCTTTCAGTGGGATGCAATGAGAGAAAGGGAGGAGAACCTTTTGTCTAACTTGGACTCCTTCCAGTTCTGAGTATCCAGCAGGTCACCCGTCCTATGTCTGAATATGGTGTAATTCCATCAGGGAAACATGATGCATTGAGGCTGCACAACATCTCTGAGTTAATAATGAGAGTGAGTTGACTTGACTCCTCCCCATGAAGGAGGACCACCTACTGGGTAGCTGCTCTGGGCTCCTGGTGATGGAGGGAACCTGCGCTCTACTCGTGCTCCCATGTGCCGGCCCTCCTGCGCACACAACTGCTCACGATGGCCCTGGCGTGCATTCCCAGGGCTCTCCTCGCCACTGTGCAGGGCCAGCTTCAGAAGAGGAGAAGGCGGGCCCAAGCCCGTGTCCCAGTGGAGTAAATGGGTGCTACAAAGTGTGTTCCGAGATGAGCCAGACGCCATCCTGCCTCGAGCAGTTCTCACATCAACTGTGCACACCACCTGAAACTTCCCCATTAGTCATAGCTTGAAGTATTTTATCCCCCGAATATCTCAGTTGACAGAGGACGTTGTAAGGGAAGAGTACATGTGAAACCAGCATCCATTATACTAGCCTGTGCATTGTATTCTTGAAAAGCAGGAACTAGAGCCCTGGACGATGAGATGGAGAAACACCTAGCAAGTGTTTCTTGGAGAGGGTGGGGGACAACCTTGAATATCCAGATTTGGGGAGAAAGGAGCAGGGGTGAAAAGCCATGTGAAAATACCCTTATACCTCCAGATCGGTCAACCAAGATGAGCGCTACTTCCCGACTCATGGCTCTCCCTTCAAATGTCTGCCATGCTGTGTGGTGTCCATCTGGTCCTGGTCAGATGATCCCTGAGAAACTGGCTTGTCCCCACCTCAGCACCTCAGAATGTGCACGTGAATTCATGCCGTCTGCCCTTACTGAGCCCCATTCTGTCTCCCACTCTGGGGACACAGGGACAATTTGTACCTTGAGTGAACAGAATCGAGTCTGTGGGAAAGCTCTGTGAAGGTCTTTTGCCACATTTTCTTTTTAATTAGAAAAACTATTCATAAGTGTAAAAATTCTAAAATGCAAATTATTTATTTTGCAGTTTGGAAACAGAGATTACTATTTGGAATCTGAATTATTTCTTTCACCCTGTTAAGTAATTTAGTTGCAAAGTCCCATTCTTCTTTTTCCAAGTCATTAGCTATTTCAACATCATTAACTATTCACAACCAACCCCTCAAATGGCAGAATTTATATTTTAATTTAAAAATATCAAATATTTTTGCCAAATCATTTTTAATACATTTAACAGTGACGATAGATTTAAACTTGCCATGGCATTTAACAATTTTGTGTCATATTTTAAGGAGATACTGTCACCGAACACATAGGGAAAGCAATTGATACTTAAAATAATCATCCACCGTGGGGTATAAATGAAGTGACCTTTTTTTCATGTTTAAAATTTTTTTTTCGCTTTCCACAAGCACTTGAATAAAATGTGTACATGTGTGTCTAGGATGAGACTTGTTAAACATATTTTCTGTACAAGCCATGTCTGTCTTTATTGAAGTGCACCGTGACATTTCTTCTGTTTGTTTTTATACTAACCCTGCTGGCACATTAATTTCTACCGGAAGCCCAAGTGGTTTCAGAGCCTTCGCTTTCATTATGCCGTCTGCCCAGCAGTGTTTTATAATCAGATCTGTGTGGGCACAAAGGGGGTATCGGGCCGGCTCACTCACTGATCACAGTCTACTCTTTCCAAGGCTCGTTCCTAAATTGGCTGTAACTCACTGAAGGTGAACAGACCGAGGAAAATATTAAGTGCCCTCAGACAAGATCGCTTTTCTAATCTAGGCTTCTAGTGCCTTCCTAGGGGCAGCCAGTGCCAGACACTGGGAATAACTGAGGCTCCTTTTGCTTCTGTCGGTTTAGAACCCATGTGCTGAAAATGAGGAATCACAGCAAAGGCCGTTGAGGATTTTGGGAATGAACACTTGGGATCTTGCTCTGGAATTAATGAATTTTGATTGGAGTCTCTTCAATTCAATTCACGAGGTAAGGAAGGAGTGAAAAGATCGAATAAATGCTAGGGCTCTTTTAACTGTGAATTCTTTTTGAAGCATATTTATGCATGTGACTAGGTTTTTAAAAGATCCATCATCTGGTGATATCATTATGCTAGGTAGAGTACCATGGTCCAAAAAGATATTTGAAAGATAGATCTAGTCCTAGAAAAATCAAAATACATGGTCATGCTTTATTTGCTCCTGGTATAATCATGTGTGTCTAGAATGTAGTATAAACCTGTCATATTTTTATATGTATGAATGTGTGTGTGTGTGTGTGTGTGTGTGTATGTGTGAAGCTCTAATGGGGCTGAAGAGCTGTTTTGCCTTTGATACTGATATTTTAATTTTTCCCATGAAGTGTACAATAGGTATACAAGAATCATATTTACATTTCTGTGTATACATGTGTGCACACACAGACACTCATGCATTTATTTAAGAACATTCTATAAATTCAGACTGTTCAGCAAGACTTCAAGTACTTTCTGGAAACTTTTGAGATATATTTCAAACTTTTACATCCATCAACTTCTCCCTTGAGGACAGTTTATAACATTTACAAATCAATAGGTTCTGGGCAAAATGCTACTGACAATTAATGACTAAATTTGGCCAGTGGGAAGGCTTACAGGAATCAGAAGACATCAAGTATGACCGCTCTGTGCACCCATATGTTGCATTTGCTTTGCCACGTAGAGAAATGTTTCACTGTGAGAAGGTCTTTCCTTCTGAGGGAGGAACTAATGCCCAACTTAATCCCCAGCTTCACTCTCACTTGGAATGACTTTTAAATGGCCTCGGATTTTCTCGTTAAATCTATGACCTAAATGTGAGCAAGTAGTGAGTCATTCCAGCTAGATTACTTGTGACTTTGGAAATGTTGATCGAATGGATGTGTCCCTGCTTATGCAGTGGGAGAATGTGAATTACTTCTGTAACGTACACACACCTCCATTCAGACACGAATCTCTTCTGTTGCTTTAATGTGATCAATCGATATATAGTAGATAGTTACTGGTCTTACTCGTTTCTTTTTTAATTTTGGAACTTGCTATTTCTGTTTACTATCCGATACTGTCAAAGAGTGGGTATCCAGACCACCATGATCAGCACCTCCTGGAAACTTGTTAGAAATGGGGATTTTGTCCCTACCACAGACCAATTGAATCAGAAACTCTGGTTAGGGTCGTGGGGGGTAGGGGGGCAATGATCCTGATTCACACTAAAATTTGAGAACCCTTGTTGAAAGAATCTACCTGTGAGGGTTTAATGTACATCTTAAATGCTAGTAATAGTATTCATTTAAACTTGAATGTGCCCTTAAAACAAGTTTAGGAAGTTTGGAGTCATTTAGCCCGCCTGGTATGGCTCAGTGGTTGAGCATTGACCCATGCACCAAGAGGTCACTCGTTCGATTCCCAGTCAGGGCACATGCACAGGTTGTGGGCTCAATCCCCAGTGGGGGGCATGAAAGAGGCAGCCAATCGATGTTCCCTCTCATCGATGTTTTATCTCTCTTCCTCTCTCTCTAAAATCAATAAAGAAAAAATATTTAAAAGATACATTTATATAAGGAGTTTAAGTGAACATTATTTAATGAGGCATCTCTAAAACTAAAGATAAGCTGTTTCAAATGTAATCGATTGTAGCATATTATGATATGAGAGTAGCTACCAGAAATAGCTCTTAAAAATGGACTGAATTTTGTATCATCTTGACTTTGTGCTAAAACTAAACACTGGCATGAATACCTTTTCTTTCAGCAAGAGCTGATCTATTTCACATTCAGCAGACAAGGAAGTGGGGAGCACACCGTGAACCTCAGCCTTCTGCTCCAGAGGTGCAATGAGGTCCAGCTCTGGGTGGCCACGGAGATTCTGCTCTGCAACCAGCTGGGCAAGAGAGTGCAGCTGGTGAAAAAGTTCATCAAAATCGCCGCTCAGTGAGTTTCTAGTGGTGAAAAGTACAGTTTCTCTCATCTCCTTGCCAGAGTACTTTTTTCCCTTTGTGATGATAAGAAGGGCTGGATGTAAACATGTAATATTGAGTTAAGTAACCAAAGAATTGGAAAGGTCTGTTCATGAATATTTATGTCTTTGCATTTAAAATATTTATATTTTAAAGTAAATGTCAAAATACCAGGCTGAAGCACTCTGCTGTGTGCTGGAACTGAGGAGCAGGCAGTGCACACATGCCCATCCTGCTGCTAAGCGACAGTGTGGCCAGTGAGCTCCAGTAGGCTGGTAAATGGGAGGGAGATGATGTGAGGGGTAAGGACCACTGAAAATCAGGTGCATTCAAGAATTCTGCTCTTGGCTACCTGATGCCCACAGTATGAACTTTACAAACTCCTTAGCAGGCCCTGCACCGGCTGGTCCCTCCGGATCTCTGAGTCTCATCCCCTGGGTGTATGGTACCCATGCTACAGCCTCTCAATAGCTGTCTCTTTCCCATGCACACCATCCTCCAAGCATGGACATGTGCTGTTCTGTCTTCTAAGAATGGCCCCTTTTGCCCTGGCCGGTTTGGCTCAGCGGTTAGAGCATTGGCCTGTGGTCCAGAGAGACCCGGGTTCAGTTCCTGCTGAGGGCACGTACCTCGGTTGCAGTTTGTCCCCGGCCCATGCGGATGGCAGCCACTCGATGCGTCCCTTTCACGTCAATGTTTCTCTCTCTCTCTCTCTCTTCCTCTCTCTCCCTCCCACTCTATCTGAACAAAAAATGGAAAAATGTCCTCAGGTAAGGATAAAAAAAAAAAAAAGAATGGCCCCTTCCAGCCAGCAGACCGCTGTCATTCTTTAAGACAGACATAGGTCAAACGTTGCTTCCTTCTCGAAGACATCACTGATTTTCAAATGCAAGGTCAACTACTCCCTACCCTGACTTCCCCCTCTCGCCCACACATGCTTTTTACCTGTTTATATAAGGTTCCTTCACCGGGCTATGTTAGCCTCCAGAGGACAGGGACCAGTTCTAACCAATCATTGTGCTGGTGCCTGGAACAGAACTTAGTAATAGCAGTGACTTCTGTGAATGTTGAAGGAATGATGTTTTAGTAACCTCCTGGGGCATCTCTTAAAGTAACAGATCAGTATCCTGAGACTGCTCTTGAGACAGCTTCCCAACAGAAGCAGGCAGCAGGAACCAAAATCTTTCCCAGTTCCTTCTACCTCCCAGCCTTCCCTTTTATTTCTCCTTTGTCTTCCAAAATAGTTTTTATACCAGTGTTTTGAGTACATGTCAGTGTAACATTCAGGAAATTTGTATTGTTCACTCATAGGTGCAGATCTATGCAAGGTACCGTGGGGAAATCTGGCTGAGCCTACACCCAATTCCTGCCTTCTGGGGGAAGGGGCGGTACTTCTATAATACAAATAGCTAATGTGCCAAAATGGGGGGGCTATTATGAGATCACGTTCTGTGGGCTATAGAGGAGGGGAAGCCCATACACCAACAATGTGGGGAAGGGGGATTGGGGAAATATTCGTGAAAGCATTTGATGCTGTATTTGAATTCTGGGTAGAATTTGACAGGTAGCAGAGAACATGTGGTCTGGGAAAGTAGCCTCCTCCACTTTGACCCTAGTGGAAGTTGTGAGAGATTCATCTGCAAAGGAAGATGGGACCAGACAGTGAAGGATTTTGAGTTTCAGGTTGAGAAGGCGGTAGGAATTCACTGAAAATGTGTGTGCAGGTAATGGATGCTCAGAGTCGTCCCTTGGGAAGGGTGATCTGAGAACTATCCACAGACTGAACTGTAGGCAGAGACCCCAGAAGCAGGGCATTTTGTGTTCCTAGGCAAAAGATCATGGGAGTTCCTGACTTGTTTGGTGTGGCTGGAAGAAAAGATGAATAACATATAAGCCTAAATCTTGGGCTCCTTTTATGTTAAATGCTTCTTTTTTAAAAAAAATTTGGCCAGGCCTGGCCAGTTTGGCTCAGCATTTGAGCATCGGCCTACAGACCAGAGAGTCCTGAGTTCGGGACTAGGGGCACATACCACACACACAAAAAATTTTGGCCAGTATGTTCCATAATAGCCTGTGAAATACCTAAGGATGAGGCTCTTTTGAATCAAAAACATTCTTATAAATGTGAGTTACTTGGAGAAATGGGACTTTAATGTCCAAAGAAGTAAAATGACACCACACAGCTCTCTTCCCAGTATAAGATTATATCAATCCTCAGGGAAATGAAATCTATTCACATCTTCTCCGCGTGGCCCCATGATCTTGAATTATTTACGGTACTGGTCTCTAACCCTGGCTCATGGACTAGAATGCCAATCAAGGCCCAAAGTTAAATTCTTTATAATCACACTAGTAGGAATAACCAAGGGAAAACAATAATTTCCGTGATCATGAAGTGTTTTCCCTGCCTAAGGCACCCTATTTGCATATTCATGTTTCCTTTCTCACCATCCCCATCCCCCACCTCTGTGGGTACAGTGAATTTTACTCCCTCACACAGACAAAGGAGTGTCTGCTGAACTGGAATGTGTAGTGTCAGACAGTCTGTTCTTATCAGGGAATGAATGAACCTTGGTAACAGGAGCGCAGACTGGAATGGTGTCCAGTGTTTGTACCTGCACCCATTTGTCTGCTAGAGAAATTTGTCTACATTCCTTCCTTTTTCCTTTTAACAGACTCAGATGTTAGTTATGTGCTTTTTAAGCTTTAGTATGACTGAGAAAGAGATCTGGACCAGGAAAAGTATTTATAGGGGGGCTGAAAGTTTAAAAGATGAGGATTATATCTTAAGATGCCAAGTAGATAAATGATGCTGAATGAAAAGAAGAATGAACCTTTTTATAATGAATAATAATAAAACCATTTCCCCAAAAAGTATTGGTTTCAGCTCCAGTAAGTGCCATCTGAATACTAGGCATTTGGATGATGGGCAGAATACAAAACTGAAATAGACATATCATCTAGTCTTCGGGAACCTAAAGGCTAGTGGGGAATGACGGAACCACTGCGGCCTCCATTGGGTAGTAAGGCAGGGGGACATGGGCTACGGGAGAGGCTCCCACAGAAGTCTTCTCGCACAGGGATGGACAGTTCTCACTGGTCACGAGAGCCTGGTGCTTCAGATCACCATGTCCAGAGATGGAGCCCGTTCAAGTCTGTTTCTCCTGCTGTAACCTCCCAGGGCTCTGATAAGATAGCAAGGGCGAAAGTGAATGGCAGAAGGGAAGGAGAGTCACAGTTCTGATGCCACTAGACACCAGTGATTCTCAAAAACATGTGGATTTCTAAGTCATAGACCAGGAAGTATCTTTGTTTATTCATGGAATATACGAAGCAGGGTCCACCCAGGAGAAAGTTGGCAGAAACCAGATGAAGGGGCCAATCAGACCGAGTCCTTTGTCTACCGGGAAATTGCAGGCTGAGTCCAAAGCTGGACAGGAAGACGACAAGAGGGACACATCATGCCCTGGAGACTCAGCCGTGAGGGGACTGAGCTCACCCCAGATATTCTGGACACTAGGTGTGGAGGCAGCCACGCCTTTCCAGGTTCCACTACTAAGGAAGAGTGCTCCCAGGCGTGGCCCTCGGTGGCTCTCGGGCAGCGTGTAGTCCCCGAGGCTGGCTCGGAGCAGGGCAGGGCAGCAGGACCTGCCCGGGTGAGCCAGCTGTGTGTCTGTTGCTACTTTAACAGCCCAAACCATTGTCCTCGTTCACAACTAGATGCTCTTACACAAAACCTGCATGACTAGAAATCAACATTGTTTTGGGAAACAGAAGTTTTTACTGTATCAAGGACTTTTCAAGTCATGATAGCTTTTGGCCAATCATGGAATGAGTGGAAGTCTAACATAATAAAAAAAATCATATAGTCAAAAGTTTTATACACAGAGCTATTCATTGCAGCATTTTGTATTGAATTGAATTATATTGATTGAAAAGAATGTAAATGTCAACAGGGGAATGAGTAGACAAATTATGAAATATGTGTTTGGCAAAGTGTTACATAGCCATTAATGATGATAGTGCAGAATCCATAACGTATCATGTGTAATGGCATCAGAATCCATAATGTATAATTTAACACGGTACATAACTGGAAGTGCAAGATGCAAAGTTATGTATCCACTGTCCCCGCATTCCATCGGAGACATGATGGTGATGTCAGGGAAGAGCTGGTGTCTGAGAGAAGCTAGATTAACATACACTAGGAGGGGGGTTTTTTGCACTTAACTTACTGCTTTAGCAGCAAATAATTTTCATATTTAATTATCAAGCTAGGATAATTTCTCAATTTTGAAGACTTGCCTCAGAGTTGTTGTCCAGTGAGTCCCAGATAACAGAGCATCTAGAATTCACAGGCTGTTCCGGCTGACCTGAAGCCCAGCCTCCCTCTCCTATACCAAACACCCACAGCCGGTTGTGAGAATTGGAGGAATTTTGACGAATTAAGTCAAGGGCATGATGGACATTATGTACAACAGATAACTTTGCAGAGTAAATGGAGCTCAGTATGATCTTATTTTGCATCTTATTTCCTTTTCTCTTTAAATGAGAAATGTTGGGACAGTATCCTCATAATATATGCCATATTTTACATATATCCATAATACAGTAGTAATTTTGTTGGTAGCAAAGAAAGTATGTCTGAATATAAGAGAGGCAGCTTAGACCTGTGAGGGAGAGGGGCTTGTCTGTCCAAACATAGACAGCTTGCTGATGAAAGGGACGGAACTAGAGAGCGATTATGATGAGAGGATGGTACATATAAAGATAAGTTTAAGAATTTCCCATTGAGCCCTGGCCGGTTTGGCTCAGCGGTTAGAGCATCAGCCGAGGACTGAAGAGTCGTGGGTTTGATTCTGATCAGGGGCCCGTACCTCGGTTGTGGCTTGGTCCCAGCCCTAGTCAGGGTCTTGTGGAAGGCAGCCAATTGATGTGTCTCTCTTTCTCTCTCTCTCTCCCTCTCTCCCAGTCTATCTGAAGATTTAAGAAATATCCTCAAGTGAGGATTGGGGGAAAAAAAGAATTTTCCATTGAAATTGTAAATGCATCCAAGATGGATTTTCTTTTTTTAATCCTCACCTAAGGATACTTTTCCATTTATCTTCAGATAGAGTGGGAGGGGGAGAAAGAGAGGGAGAGACATCAATTGGTTACTTCCTGCACGACCCCAACCAGGGCCGGGGACCAAACTGCAACCAAGGTACGTGCCCTTGACCAGAATCAAACCTGAGACTATTCAGTCCATAGGCCAACGCTCTAACCACTGAGTGAACTGGCCAGGGCCCAAAATAGATTTTTAAAAAGGAGGGAATTTTTGAAGTGTCAGAGGGTGTCAAGAACATCGGTCTTCTCCTAAAGGTAAGGATGAGCTGAAGCATTTGGCATTGATTCATTTCTGTTAGAAACAGTGGTTAGGCCTGGCTGGTGTGGCTCCATGCTTGAGTGTTGACCCATGCACCAAAAGATCACTGGTTTGATTCTTGGTCAGTTGTATATGCCCAGGTTGTGGGCCAAATCCCCAGTGGGGGTCAGGCAGGAGGCGGCCAACCGATGTTCTCTCTCATTCATGTTTCTATCTCTCTCTCCTTTTCCCTTCGTCTCTCTTTAAAATCAATTTAAAAAGAAAAAAGAAACAGTGCTCAGCGACACTGCCTCCCACAGGGGTGCTCAAGGGTTCATGGGATGGTGGAGTAGACTTCAGCCCTGCCTATGAGGTTGAACTATGTGGCCTCAGGGAGTATTTCAGTGGTATCTTTTGTGATCACCTGGAGAAAGGATGTTGCCTCAAAGTGCCTTCTGCTTTCTTTTATGCTGCAGCTGCAAAGCCCAGAGAAACCTGAATTCTTTCTTTGCTATTGTGATGGGTCTCAACACTGCTTCTGTCAGCCGGCTGTCACAGACCTGGGAGGTGAGCCGGGGTCCTCACGGAAAGGGGTTGGAGGGACAAATAAAACGGGAGACAGTCCAGCAAAAGCCTTTGTTTACATTGCACACACTGATTTAAATGGTTTAAACAAATACTACGAGAAAAAAAAAGTTTAAAAATAATGCATCCAGTTGGTAGAGACTATTTTGATTAAATGGTCTTCAAAATGGTTGTGTAATGTGTATGAAAGAGATGAGAATTGTAAAATGTTCCCCCACTATAGTTAGTCTTCCTGTGCTCTGCTCCTGTGATAGCGGGGTCACAGTCTATGGGGGTCCTTTCAAACGCTCCCCTGCGTGGTGATGTGTCCAGAAGCCTATTGGCTGAGATGCTAACAAATGAGCTTCTGGGCCTCTCACCTGCAGGGCCCCTGGCAGGGTGCCCACGTGGATGGTGTCCACCTTGGTAAAATTTGCAAAAGTAAAGTAAGTTGGTATTCATTTTCTTAAAGAGGGCCCACAAAATGCTGTAAGTGTCAGGCCTCCCAACTCCTGGCTCGGCCTCTGTTGGTGTTGTATGATGAAGGCTGTTTAGGTTCTCAGATGGAGAGCCCGCGAAAGTTAGCCCAAGTTCTCAGACATGGACCTGAAGGGATATGTGGGGAGAACTGACATTGGGGCACCCCTGAATTTAGCCAGACACAGACGAAGGGCCCTCTGCCTCTCCCATGGCCCCATCGCCTTCTTCCCTTGGATTTCTGTTTCCTTCACTCTCTGTTCCCTACTGACTGGCTGCTTTGTTCCATGTACCATTTCTCTCCCTCATCCCTTCTCTTTAACCATCAAGTCGTCTGCCTCTTGTCTCCAGCCCGCATGTGTTCACGTCGGTCTCCTTGCCTCTCTCCAGCCTTCCCAGTCCCAGCTCCGATCACTAACCGCTCCATTCTCTGCGTGGTTCCCAGTGCAAACTCCTGCAAGAGAGAGGCTGATAGGCCAGCTATTTCTTTCCTTACATTAGCTCTCAGCATGGGTTTCTGGGCAACTTACAGGTTCTCCTTCTGCGAATCAGGGAGATACCCTGATGGAGTGCACTGTGGTGGGTGACCTGAGGGTCAGGGTCAGTGCTCCTTAAGAAGGTTCAAAAGAAAGAAATGAAAGGCTTGCCCGCTCTGGTTAAGCCAACGAGACTGTGCACGTGCATCATAAGGTGAAGGAGGTGGGCAACAGGTGCCCCAGTTGACCAGAGGAGGAACGATGGCTGGACGGGCTACAGGAGAATTAAACCTGGGAGGAGAAATTAAATTCAAACAGCGTGCACTCCATGAGCTCCTTGTGCCAGGCACTGCAGCTTCGCCCTGGCAGAAAGGAAACGGGCCAGGCGAATGGGGACAGAGTGTGCTCTGCTGAAGGAGGTCTTGAACCAAGTCCAGTCGGACCACAGCAGAGCAAGTAGAGGACCTTCGTCCACCTCGGGGGAGCTGAGAAGACTCTACAGACAAGCTCTGAGGAGCAGGGTCTTAGAGGTTGAGTTGGGGGTTGCTGGGCAGTCAGCGTGGGCATCCCATGTGCAGGTGACCACAGGGATCTCTAGGGCTGGTGCCAGCAGATTTGAAGGAACTAGAACGGAGGCCAGCAAACTTTGTAGGTGAGGGGTCAGAGACTAAATGTTTTAGGCCGTCTCTGTTGCAGTGACTCAGCTCTGCCACTGTAGTGCAGGAGTCACCACAATTGATATGTAAATGAGTGGGCATGGCAGTGTTCCAATAAAACTTTATTTACAAAAGCAGGTGGTGAGCCAGGTTTGGCCCATGGCTGACCCCTGGAGTTGATCAGTTTGGCTCTGAGTTTGAGGAGCCACTGGGACATTCCTGTGGACTGTCCAACGCTAAGACATGCAGGCTCAGAAGGATGGGAATAAGTTGCAGATGGCTACATTCTTTCTTTTCTCATTTGATGTGTCTTTCATTGGCTATATAGGTGTGTCCGTGTAACTAGTTTCCAAACATTAAACTGCCTGTTTGCTGTGACACACTGAGTCCTAATTCAAAATAATCAAATTGAAAAGTCTATTTCTACATAATTTAAAAGTCTAATTATTGAGTTTGCCTCAATTACTTTGGTGTGTTTTGAAAACAGAAAGCCCCACAAATACCTTCCAGAACACGGTCGTCAGGGTTAATAGCTGGAATTCGTTCAGCACCAACCATGAACTGTGTACTTCTTAGGAGTTGTCTCCATATCAGTCGGAGAGCTTGGAGATTCGCGTCAAACCACACGGCTAGAGAGGGGCTGAGGCAGAATTCAAATGCAGACTGCCTTCTCCCTACGCCCGTATGAACAGCAACCAGCTTTTCACTTAATCACACTAAAGGCAGGCTGGAAAATTCCAGGCTCTTCTTACCTTCGGCCCGAATTTTTATTTGGGAGTATGGCACATCCTCTATCATTTTACACACCACCTGTTGGTGTGGCTGATCTTTATAATTCAGTCATTCTACCTGGTTTGTCATGCAGGGTTTTCATAGCCTTTCACTATTTAGCCCTCCGCTGTGAAACAGAATTCTATCATTCACACAAAAAACGTCAGCCGACGTTATCATTCCCAATCAGCAAGACTATTTAAGACGATGAGAGCATTTGTCAGAGGTAGGTTATGGATGGAAATTCAAGTTCTTATTTAAAAATCACCAGTGTGCAGAATGTCTAACCAGCCAGATTCCAGTCATGTGGCTGTTATATATTTCAAACTGTTTTTAGACACATTCCCAAGGAATGTCGCATTAGGGGGTGATGAAAACTGTGTCATGAGACGCAGTGAGGGGAACAACCGGTGATAGATGTATTTATGTTCAGAAATGGCACACATAAGCACGGCTTAATGAGCACTCCCCTGGTCGCCTCTCAAAATAACTGACTTCTTTGACCTTTTCTTTTTCTTTTTGTTTTCAGAAAATCCCTGGGAAATTTAAGAAACTTTTCTCTGAACTTGAAAGTCTAACGGTAAGTAGCTGAGCCGGAGGGGACTTACTCTTCACGTGAGTCGCTAGTGTCTAATTTCCTTCTAGATCGCAGTGGTGGGTGTCCGCACTCCGGCAGGGCAGGTAGCTTGGACAGGTTCACCTGTGTATGGAAATGGAGCTTTGCTTCTTAGGAGGTGAAGCAAGTTTGCAGTTAATGCTTCTTCTCCAGGGAAAACAATAGTGAGAACGGTCCATTTGGTATGGTTTTTCAAAGGCAGATTTTTAGTATCATCCATTTCAGAGCCTATGACACTAATTGGTATACATTTAGTGTGCAACCTGTGTCTTGTGCATTGTTCTCTTCTCCTTTTTACCATTTCTTAGGTTTGGGTACAGAATCTATAGTTTCTTTTCGGAACACAACAAGGCGGTCCTCTCTTGTTTTCTCCGCATTATCTGTGCATCACAAGGGCAGTTTTTCTTTGCAGCTGACCTAACAGAAGACGTTGGGGTTTCCTCATGACAGAAATTGTGCAGAGGGAACTGTTCTTAAGGACTGATTTGAGGAAAATAATAGAGCAATCAAAAGGTGTCTCTCTTTTGCAGCCATTTCCCATTATTGTAAACCAATAACGGCTTTCATTCATTGTCTAGACTTCCTGCTCTAACGGAGTGAGCTTATTTTCCTAGGAGGCCTTTGTCTACTTCGTTGTTAGGGAGGACCTCTCAGGATCTAAGTCATGCTCACATTGTGAAGCAAAAGTGGATATGGAATTGTTTCTGTAGCCCATTGATTTTTCTTTCTCTTTGTAATCTGCTTGGTTCTGCAGGATCCTTCCCTGAATCACAAAGCCTACAGAGATGCATTCAAAAAGATGAAGCCGCCCAAAATCCCTTTCATGCCCTTGTTGCTTAAAGGTAACATTTCTTCTCTGTTATGCTCTGTAATTCCGTCTTGCAGAAATTGATCACTATAACCATAGAGGACAAAAAGGGAAAAGAGAGAGAGAGAGAGAGAGGACTCAGTTTATATCTTTAAAGTAATTTTAGCATTCGGGCCCAACAGTGTTTGCTGGTGATTGTATTTCAAATGCTCTGTCGTTTCTAAATACCTAAGATACTGAATTGTCCTTAAGCAGACATCAACGCATTTTCTTCTGACTCACAAACTTTGGCACCGGAAACTGGTATTCTTGTTTTACCCTGCTTCCCAGCGCTGTTTTATTTTCTGTGAGTTTTCCGTCACTTGGTTCAACCACTGGGCTGGCACAAAGAACCCCAGCGGTGATCAGTCAAGCGCTTCCTTTGCAGCCTAAGTTTCAGAGATGCAGCCCACAGCCTGCTGCTGTGTGAGAAACACCCGTGGTCAGGAATGTACTTTCTTCTCTCCGGGAGTGGAATCCACCGGGGAAAGAACGTGACCATCCAAGTTAGTCCACTGACTTGTCCTGTGTCATGAAACATGTTAGTTGAATGTACTAATGAGTTCTCAGTGGTCTCTTTCAAACCAAAGGAATTCATGAAGGGGAAGTTCGTTGTAATCTAGCATATGCTCCTGACATTCCATATATGTCCTCCCTGTGTGCTGTCCAGGGAAAGGGGATTTGGTCATTTTTCTTGGCCATGTTTTAATTTTTAAAACAGATTTTATAGATACACTCTTTTATATAGCCTCTGCTCTTCAGAGACTTGTAACTTCAGCTGGGTCAGGTCCCCATAACTGGACCCATAAATGTGATTCTGGAAATGAGTTACCAAGGAGCTGGATTACTGGTTGGCCTGGCCATCCTACACCCCCCCCACACACTGCCCATCCCCCCGCCCACCGCACTGGCAGTAAAGCTGATGATATTCCCTCTTCTGCTTCTCCCGAGAGCCAGCAGAGGTTGGAGAATTGCTGAGATGCTATGCACTCTCGCAGCTACTCATTTAGTCTGCATCTAGCATAAAGCAAGAATCTCCGAGAAACAGTATTATATTAGGACAGTTGAGAGGCGCACACTTACTTCATCTAGACTGAAAAGAGTCTGCTAAATGTAAATGGATGAAATAAGGAGAGATTGTAATATCAAAATAATTTAAAAGTACATTTGATTCTACATGTTTATTTCCTTCTAGGATAAGTTTATTCAGGTTTATGATTTTTATTTGCAAAATAAAACACCTCCATTGAAGAGAGGAGCCGGCAGGAGGGAAGTAACACATAGTCTCATTTAGACACAAATGGGAAAAATAGAATATGAGGACAGATCTTAGAAAGGAACTGACTTTAAGAATTAACGTTTTTGAAATAAAACTTGTTTACATTTTTTAAAAAAAGATGTTTTTATTAATTTTTTAGAGAGAGAGGAAGGAGGAGTGAGATAGAAACATTGATGTGAGAGAGAAACAGCAATCGGCTGCCTCCTGCCTGCCCCCTGCTGGGGATCAAGGCCGCAACCTGGCTGGGAATCGAACTGGTGACCTCTTGGTGCATGGATCGATGCTCAACCACTGAACCACACCGGCGGGGCAAACAAATATTTTTAAAGTAATGAGAAATGAGCTGACAAAGCCCCTTTAACTTAATTAGGTATGAGCAAAGCTTTCTGCTGTTTATTAGTGATTTCCCTCCAAAAAATACTTAATGCAGTCAAGTGTCTCACACTTACAACTTAGCTCGGATGCGATTTTCTGCTCTACTGAGTTTATCTAGACCTCCTTGTTGGCAGCACAACAAATTTCCCTTTTTTTCTACTGAATATACATCACTCATTCACACAAGTGAATTAAATACTTTTCTTCTTTTTTTCATAAAAAGCTTTCTTGAGTTTAAACACTTATTTCTTCTTTACCTTAATTTTTCTGTCATTGTAAAAATAAGCATCGTTAGCAATCCTTTGTATTTAAAGTTGCCATTTTTGTCTGAAATAATTTCCCAAGGATAATAGGATGAAAACTTGAAATATATATGTATGTCATGTATATATCATAGACATTTTGCGAAAAACAATCTACGTTAATTCTTAGGGGGTTTTTTTCTAAATGCAAAATTATTTTAAAAGTGTCAATAAACTACTTTAGAAGAACTAACTTTTAATGGAACCCCACCCCACCCCGACCTGTGCTTCCTACTTTGGGTTCCTTTTTGTCAGAGAGAAAGGACGGACTTGAACCGGCTGGCAATTAAGAAGGACCAGGCCTCCCGTGTTTCCGTTTCTGAGGCAGTCAGTGCCCAGCCTGCAGACTGTGAGGCCGGCGTGTGGCCTTTGTGAGGTCAGCGTGTGGCCTGAGGCTCCTGTCGGCCACCAGCTTCCCTGCACTCCTCGGGCACTGTGCCTGCGGCCCACTTTCTTCCCCTCGGTTATTTCCATCAGTGATGTTTTCTGTCTACCGGTTGAATAGGCCAGGAACCTTGCCATTTTCAAACCTGCCTCTGTCCGTACTCGCTTCTGATACACAATCAAGCGCTGACTTGGAGAGCCAAAAGTCTAAACAATAAACATCTGGATCTAAATCTGAATATTATAAACGAAGCAGGTTTCCTACACTTTGCCTAAAATTGTTTTAGAAGAACATAAGTATTAAAATGTTATTGTTTCTGGAGATTCCGTTGTTTTCTGCTCAATGTTCTGGCCTAAAAACACAATGGACCAGTTAGGTAACAGAATAGCCTTAGTTTGTACTGAGCAGGTTGACGTCAAATACACCATTGGAAGTGCAAAATGTATACTTGCACTAATGTGTTTTCTCCCCACACACGTAAGTGATGCCCTTTCACTGAACAGTGTGCAGATTCCGTTTCCAGCTGCCTTGTCAGGATGTGGGAAACAATCCGTAACGTTTAAGAAAAATGAGTAGGTTACATTGCATCTAGACCGCTCCAGCCTGGCTCATGATCCATTCCTAATGGTACGTCATTCTGTTTTCAATTTCCAGATGTAACATTTATTCATGAGGGAAATAAAACATTCTTGGATAATCTTGTCAACTTTGAAAAGCTGGTAAGTAAATTTCATTATTTCTCCTTTTTTCAAATGTATCCTTTTTTTTTTGCGCCAAGAAACAAATGGATGAGGCCCTTTCCTTCACCGAATGCGAACACATGACCGTGTCCAGGAGCTCGTTTGCTGCAGGTTGTGTCTTGTCAATAAAATGTATTGCAATTAAAAAGTGCTAGCGAGGTGTTAAGCACCAAATATAAAAATCTGATTTTTATTTTTCAAAATGGAAGCTCTTAGATGAACATCAGCACTTGAGTGTATGTTATTGAACCAAAAATAAAACCGTTAGGATGCTGTCGGGGAATTCACACTCGTGAAGTTAAGCGTTTCAGCTTTAAAGGCATCGCGGTGTGTCCCAGCATGCACTGCTTCTCGGGCACAGGCGGAAGCTCTCCCTTTGGGGAGAGGTGTCCAGCTTGGCTATGAAGGTGGACTCTGTAGGGTCTGTGTGTGAGGGGAAGGACCACCCTTTTATCAGCATATGGACAGAGGGTGCCACTGTGGAGAGACTGTGCCCTGTGCTCCCGAGAAAGGGGTCCCCAGCCAGTCCCTTCTTACCAGGACTCTCCCTGAATTGTGCACAGGCTCCTCCTGGCCTTTCTGACCAGCCCACTCCCAGGAGGAAGGAGGAGTTGCCTGTAGGAACCGAGCAAGTGTAGCCAGGGCTGCTCCAAAGAGAAGAATGCATTTGTCTGACAGAGGAACTTTAGTCATGGATTAGATTGCCCTTCGTGGTTAAGAATGATCCCAGTGACCCCTGTCCACAGATCTTGACCTTTGAGTGACCTTTCCAGTAATGGTAACGGATTGGTGTGAACTCTTTCAGGAAGTGACCCCCGGTTCTCTGTGAGAGGTGGGGTGAGTGAGGTGGGGGCATCTGACCTTTGGCTCTGATCGTCAGGGTCACTCGCACACACGGAATGAGGCCGCACAGGACACGGTCCCACTTGAGAGCCACACTCCTAGGATCAGGAAGACAGACGTCTTAGAATATCTTGCCAGAGGTCCATTTTAATCCCTTGAGGATGATCCCTTTGTGTCTAGTTATTTTGAAAGTGGACGTACCTCTAACTTCTCCAGTCTCTCTCTGCACTCAGTGCTGTGGAGTCAGAGCTCAGTTATTGAGAGACTGTGCTCAAACCAATGGAAATGGAGATTTAAAGTGTTGGGGTTTTGGTACTTATTCTTTGGAGATTTGTTCTGCGTCACCGTGCCATGTTCTGAAGACCACAGGATGCCTATTTGCAGCTAAAGGCTGTGGGCACTAACAGTCTAGTTTCCAGGCAGACCCTCCGGTGCTTGGTGTTAATGAAAGGACTGCGGAATGCAAAGCCTTTGGTCAGTACGCACTCCAAATCCCGGCCAGCGCACCGGTTAAGAATGCGGATAAGCTCTGGAGAGCACGTGTGAAGATACAGGATGAGGTTTGTCACTCCAAGTGGAATTCCCCGTAGAGGTCTGGTGACATTCCTCCTGACTAACCAGGGGCTAGGGGAGCAGTGGGACTCCGTAAGCTGACTCATAGCCATTGTCAAGGGCAGGCTGGTGGTTGACCTTCTCCCCAAAGTGAACCAGTGGTTTGCTTAAGTTCATTGTGTTCTTTCCCCTCAGATAAGTGCTGCCACAGATGGGAAGGAGCCATGGGAAGATCCCCTACACCCTTCTCTCTTGGTCTCTGGCCAGCATCTCTGGTCTTCCCCCACTTTCTCCACAGCCCGGGGGAAGGCTTTTAATGCCAGCTGGTGTTGTCTAGGGTCTTGCTTTCACACATGCTAAAGCGTCCAACTAACCATTGTGACTAAAACAAACAAAGTCTAACTAATAGCACTTCTGCAATGGTGGGTAATTATCTGTACCCTTAATTCTTTAAGAAAGTTTAAGGAAATAGCATGGCATACATAAGTAATACTCTATTTTCTCTTTATTTATTTATTTATTTATTTTATTGATAGTAGAGAGAGAGAGAGAGAGAGAGAGAGACATCAATGAGGGAGAATCATCGATCGGCTGCCTCCTGCGTGCCCCCTTCTGGGGATCAGGCCCACAACCTGGGCATGTGTACTGACCAGGAATGGAACCAGTGACCTCTGGGTACATGGGTTGGCACTCAACCACTGAGCCACACTGGCTGGGTACACTCTATTTTTAATTGTAAATTCCTGAAGAGAACTTTCATTGAAAAGAAGATAAGTAGTTCTATAAGGCCCCTGGGACACACAGTGGGTTCCTGGTCCTCAAAGTAGAAGGCGTTAACATACAGCACACCTCCTGCTCACCCCCTCCTTGTACAGAAAAGACAGGGTGAAGTTAGAATTTTCCGGAAGGACAAACATGTATTTACATTGTACATAACCTATGTTATACTCCGATGCCGGGGAACAAAGCAGAATTTTCTCGTAGAGGCAGTATTTTGAAGGAATATGTCTTAGCAAAGGACAGGATTTCACTTAAGCTAAAGCAGGATCATCTTTCACAATAATGAACCAATAGAACGTAACTGAATTAACTTGTGAGGAACCAGTTCCTCATGATGGATATTAGCTTGAGCCAGCGAGCAGATAATACAGCGCGTTATCTGTATCTGGCTGGTGCAGGCCCACACATTCAGTCAGATGACACGACAACCCCCGAGCGGCCTGGGGCTGATGTCCAGTGTTCCCTCCGCTGCCTCGAGGCTCTGCACGGCTCAGTCCCAAACTGTGAAGCACGGAAGAAACAAACGCTCTCCCCTTCCTCCTCTGGGTCCCTCAATGTTAAGAGCATCATCTTTTGCCCTGGCCGGTTTGGCTCAGCGGTTAGAGCATCAGCCTGCGGTCCCGAGAGACTGGGGTTCGGTTCCCGCTAAGGGCATGTACCTTGGTTGCAGTTTGTCCCTGGCCCTGGTTGGTCGTGCGGGTGGCAACCACTCGATGTGTCCCTTTCACATCGATGTTTCTCTCTCTCTCTCTCTCCCTCCTACTCTATCTGAACAAAAAGTGTCCTCGGGTGAGGATAAAAAAAAAAAAAAAAAGAGCATCATCTTTTCACCACATCGTCCTCTCTGTCCCTTCCGAAAACCTCAAGATGAGGGCCAGGACTCGGGTGTCTGTGCCGCAGTCAGGACTGAGCCCTGCGTGAGCTGCACAAATGGCACAGGATGGCAATCGACGCGCCGCCCTAGCGCAAAGCGAGGCGGGGCCGTCCTGGGGCGCGCGGTGCGCTGGGGAAGGAAACGTAACAATCCCCCGGCAGACATGAGTCAGGCCTCGCTTCCTTTGCAAGTGCAGCTGGAGCGACTGTTCTCATCACTGTCCTGTTTAATTTTCCACTACTGAGCAGAAATACAGCTGTGAGAACAATTTAATAAGTAGGTCATATTCAGACACCGTTTCTCTCGTTCTGCTGGATTTTAAGTTTTAAAAATTCATATTAGCTTTATGTGAGCAATGACCCCTTGAGGGCTCGCTATTTATGGATGGACCTGGGTTCAGTGTATCTGCCCAGGGCGTGGAGGGCGATGGCCCAGGTGGGGAGGGTTGAAGCACCAGGTCATGGACAAGGTTGATTCTTGCATAATGAGGTGATGTTTGGATTTTGATATGAAACAAATTAGGGAGTCACTGCAGATTTTCCAGGGGACTAGAACATGATGACAAGAGGCTTTGGAGGCTGTTCTGGAACTTGATGGGAGGAGCTGTAGTGGAGGATGGTCTCGCCCTGCGCGCTGCATTTCCTTCATCATGGAAAACCGAGGCAGCGGCGCCTAGAACTGTCGCAGGTGTACAGGCGGGAGGTGACGGGATCGTGTGGGTGCCGGAGACCAGTGAGAACTCCCAAGAAAGACATTCAAGCAGAATACTGAGGGGTGTGGGAGGGAATATGCATTATAAACAGAAAACAGTCTTTGGGAAGATATTGACCTTTCAGAAAACATTTGTCTTCCATGGATATGTCACTTCCTACCACCATTTGGGACACCTGAGCCTTTGATTCCTCAAAAACACCTGCCTGCATTCAGGAGGCGTGCGTGCGTGCACGTGTAGGACAGGTGGGAGACGCTGGGCAGGCAGGAACGTTCCCCACCAAACACAGCGCAGAGCCAGCATGTCTGGTGCAGAGGACGGTGAGGATGTTGAGAAGGACGCCTCCCAAGGCCAGGAGGGAGAAAAGGCGGGCACCCCTGAAGTGAAAGCCTGAGCAAACTAGACACGTGGCCGGAGGCGTGAGAGCTGCATTTCTTCCTCGTGTCTTTTCCCGTGGCTCAGTTAGACTTGTGCATCCGGGTTGGGGAGCCACTGTTTCTACAGACAAGGACTGGATATTCTTCTGTAATCCACGCTCAATATTATCCATTAAAGTCCAGCTCCAAATTGCACCCAAGGGTGCAAAACAAATATCCTCAGATCCTGGCAGGTGTGCTACTTCAGCAACACCCTCAGTGCCCCTTCCACTGATATGTGTCCTGCTCTGCCTTCTAGCACATGATTGCAGACACCGTCCGAACCCTGAGACACTGCAGGACTAACCAGTTTGGTGAGTATTTGAAGCCAGTGTGCAGTGCAAACTTACTGTACAGTGGCGTAGACAGTGACCCTGTCAGGAGTATCTGGTGGTAATGACTGTAAAGCAGTTGTAAAGCATAATGTGCGCACTGTGCACATACGCTGTATTCTCTCTCTGTGCCATCGCTGCGAGTTGGGGATGCAGAGGAAGACAAGATATGGCAGCAAGTTTATACTGTACAGAGTGACTTGGGACCATCAGAAGCCCCCTCTCCACCCAGAAAGTCTTGTTAGATCGCCCACGGGCACAGAATTACCGGTGGGCTTATCGGGGTGACCTGTCCTAACCCTCTGTGCTTGGAGCCTTCCTAGAACAGGACTAGTATACCGAAGGCAGCCTTCCAGAATCTTCCCTCCTCTCCAACAAAAATTTCCTGTCTGGAGCTGCCTTTCACTGAACAAGTATGTTTCTGAGCACTTTTGTAGACTCCCCACTGAGACAAATGTAAGTAGGAATATTTGTTCTTTTCTAAATCGCAGGCATAATTTACATTATGTTGAAATCATGTTAAAACTTGGCAGGAAGGAAGGAAATCAACTTTTCTGAGCTCACAGAACTTTCACACGGGCAGTGGGATCCTGACACCATGACTGGGGACTGGCGAATAGAGATTGTTAATCCTGTGGGGACCGAGCGGAGGCAGCTCAGAGGTGGACTCATCCAGCCCTTATTCAGACCGAGTCTGCGTGATTTCCTGGTCCATCCCCTTTTCTTTGCCTTGTGCAGATTCAGTAGATAGAAAGGGCAATACAAAAAATAGAACGTTGGATTCAGTCACTATAGATCAATGAAAGATGTCCACCAAGTAAAACTTACTTAGTTAAGTAAATCGTGCTCATTGTAAAATGAAGTTTTAACAATACAGAATGTACACAAAGTAGAAAAATCAAAGTCACACGTCCTGAGGATGGGTGCACATCCTTAAGCTGCTTCTTTCTGTCTGGGCTTGTCTTGGCTGACAGTGTGGTCCTCACACAAAACAGCTGAACTTCCGCACGAATTACAAAGTTTCTGTTTGAAAGAGAAAATTATAAATACAGGACCTAATTTTGCAAATAGTCACATCAATTAATACCATTGTTATGTGCTTATACAATTCTCCACAAAGTACTCAAGTACAGTGCTATTACACTAGAAACAGCGATAGTAACATTGTCATGGAGACTCATTCAAATGTACAAGCATCATGTTGCCGATGAGTTCCCATTTCTTTCATCCTCGTTTGCTTCCCAAGTATTGATGGGTAGTCAGCTAATTCTAAGACTTCAGTCTCATGTATCAGGGGACTCTGGTTTATAAATGCTACAAGTGTGGACAGGAAGGTCATACTGGCCCGGCTGCCCTTGACCCTGTCTTGAACCTCCCATCACCACAGAGTAAGTCTCTGTAGCACAAAGCAAAAGGGAAATTTAAATAACTCCGAGGCCTGTGTGTGTTTTGTATTGCTATATCTTTAAAAATCATGTATGGGACTGAATTACCTAAATTCACGCCGACAGTTTACGGAGGCATGGCAAGCCAACGTCAGCATTTGGGATGAAAGATCATGTTCTTATACAAAAGATCAAGCCCTTATACATTACAAAGCGCCCACAGTGTCAGTTGTCATGTTGGAACCATTCATTCTACCATCTGTTTTTAAGGCCCCAAATGTAACAACCGGGTGATGTTGCTAGCATCGTGTTTTCTCAACCAGGGTTTACTAAACGGAGAGCAGCCCGCGGGGTCTCCCAGACAAGGCGTCTGGAACGGCCCAGCTTTTGGTCGCTTTCAAACAAGTGGGATGGTAGGCATTTAATGCCTGGTGCTTTTACTTTTTGAAACCAGGAAGTCTTGTTTCTATTAAACCTAAGAATTATAAGCCACCCGTGACTACAGGCCTTAAACAAAAAACGCATTGTCAAAGAGGAGGGAAAAACGGCTGCCTTCGTCCCCCTGCTCACGAGGGACTGCAGCCTCGCCCCTGCTGCTCCCCAAACTCCCGAAGCCAGAGGACGAGACCGCACCCCACGTCCACATTGTCTCTGTGGGCAGTCCACCCAGTCTCCGGGTGCCCTGGGGCTTAGGGGGTGGGGGTGGGTTTAGTTTGTTTCTGAGTATGGGAAGCGGGCTTGCCCCATTGTCCAGGCTACCTTACCTCTGGCTCCTTATCACAGCTGTGGCCAGCGCGACACCTGTGTCCACAGTGCACGAAAGCCTCCTGCGGCCCCTCGCGGTTTCAACCACCGGGGTTTGGGAGTGGAAACCCCTGCCTGGTCTTTCACTGGGTACCTGTTAGCCCGTCTACATGCTTTTGGACCCAGCTTTCTGTTAGCCACACCCTAAGTTCTGTTCTGTGATATCTGTTCATTCCATCCATCCCTTCGTTTTTTTTTTCCCCAAAAAATATGGACACCAATAGAAACTCTTGTGTCTGTGCACTCACGGGTTAGCAGTGACTTCTCACAGTTCCAGAGAGTTAGAGCCAGTGAAAGCCATTGGAACGGGGCGTTCTTGGGACCTGGGACCGCAGACGTGGACCTGGGGGCCCCGCGGCCTGGGTGCCGGTGTGTCTGTGCTGTTTCCACTCTGAGAAGGGGGTGACAACCCAACCACTGAATACTGTGCAATGTTAGGCGATACACATGGTATAAATGTCAATGAAACAAATACCGTGCCCGTCTAATTACCTGACCTGAGGGACCTAGTCTGAGCTGAAAAAGCAAGTGCACTGTTGGCATAAAGATCTCTCTTCTGCGATTCTGACTAATGGGAGTCTGCCTGGTAGGTTTCCTCTAAGCCTCAAGGTGGGTTTTACTGGTCTTTAGAAAGAGTATTACCGCTCTCGTGAGACTGACTGTCTTTTTTTCCTCCAAAAACTAGGAAGTGACATGTCTCCAAAAGAGCACCAAGAGTTAAGAGCCTACGTCAACCACCTGTATGTCATTGACAGCCAGCAGGCCCTGTTTGAGCTCTCGCACAGGATCGAGCCGCGGGTGTGAGCCCCGCCCCCGAGGGACTGCAGCGCTCGGAGCTCCGGAGGCAGTGCCCGCACGTCCCTCCCCACGAGGAAAGGAGTTGCTGAGTTTTATCAGCAACTCACAAGACACACACAGGAAAGCCCACCAAAGCCTGCTCAGGAAGTGACACCAGCCACCGAGAGGGGGGAGGCCTCTCCTCGCCGCTCTCGGAAGGAGAAGGCGGAAGAGTCAGAGCTTCTTGAAACGGAGAAGTCTGGTTTCTGATGCTGACAATGTCGATCCCATCCAGCTTCCAACTCCAGATGTGCCAGCACCAAGACAAGGGGGCATGTCTTGTTACAGGGACCAAATGTTTCAGGAAGAGTGTGCATGAAAAAGGAACCCGTGTTACTGTGCCTGGGAGCAGGCTGGGAAGAAAGCGGCTTGTTTGAACACCAGAAGACGGTGATGGCATCTCCCAGTTTCCAGGGGGGAGGCGTGGTCTCTGTCGATACAAGCGGTCACCTCAGCAAAGGCCACCTGTGTCTAGGGAGTGAGGGAGGACCAGCAGCTGGCATCCATGCGCTGAGTTCCAAAAGGGAAACGTCAAGGCATGCACTTCTCTGTACCCACAACCACTTAGGGGTGTCAGCTCGCTGGTGAAATTCACTTCTGCACGACTGATTTGCAACTATGGGCAAGTTAGGCTAAGTTGCCTTGCCGATAAGGGAAAAGAGGAATCTTTAGGAAGTGAACCCACTGTTTAATTTCCGGGGCTTTTCTTTACATGTGCAAACAGGCTCTCACCTGCTATTGGAAAGATGGTTTTTGAAGAGCACAGTGCCTGACACACTGCAGGCGCTCCGCAACTGCTCACCCAGGTGACGGAGTCCCAGAGGTCTGCATTCTTGTGCCTGCGGGCACCCTGTGCTCCGCTCCCCTCGCCCACAGTGTGCAGGGAGGTGCATGGCACTCTCTGGAGAAGAGCAAGGTAGGAAGATGGTGCTGATCGCCCATCTCACGCTAAATGCAAAGAGCCAGGAAATAGCCAAATGTCTGATTTACCTTAGATACTTATGAGCCCTAGAGTTCACCCTCCAACCAAGACGGCAGCCTTCCTATAACTTGTCTTTCTTTTTAAAGAGTCTTTGAAGTATTTTTTTATGCCCATTTTTATAGATTAGGGCTCCTCCAGTAAATAAGACCCTTGCTGTTCTCGGAACTGGTTCAAGTTCCCTCGACCTTCACAAACGCCTGTGGAATACAGTAGCGACACCCGCCCTCGCCAGCTAGATCCTCGTCACGTTCCGACGTGCAGGGGCCCGGCTTCTGTGTCAGGCCCACTCGTGCCCCGCTCAGGTGAGCCCTGGCCACCGCCACCTGTTCACGGCTCAGGTGCCGCACAGAGCTGCTCCCCTGCCTCATCGGCACGTCCTTCCTGAGCGGGGCCCTGTGCTTCCTGACCCCTCGCTAGCCATGCTGTTTGCTGGGCTCGGGAACCACACTGAGCCCTATCGGAAGGAGCCAGATTTGGGGTTGACCTTCCAAAGAGATTCAGTCTGTCCCAGCACGTAAAACTTCAGTCCTGAAAAGAACAGGATTTTGTCGAAAGGCGCCATCTAGGACGGGTCCTCTTAGAGAAACGCCCCTGGCTGCTGGGACTGGCGTGAGACCCACTGCAGGAGCCCGGAACCAGGGCAGACACTGGGGAGGCCTCTCCTGGCATCGCTGAGGACGGCAGGGCTGGCAGCACACACAGGTGTTCTCGTCTGGGCCCTCTGCTGGCAAGTCCCCTGGCCCAGTCAGGTCATCCAAGCCCGTTTCAGCATTGTCTCCGTGTGTTGCCATTTAAATTTTTATTCACATAAGATCCTCATTGTTCCAACTAAAACTACTTCAGTTGTTCTAGCAGAGAGCTCTTTCAGCAGAGCACCTGTTGCTTAGACCTCAATTCAAATGTGCACATGGCCCAGCAAATCCAGCGGGCGTCCGGTTTAAACACAGCCTGACAGTGGGCAGAGTGCCCCGTGGCATGGGTGGAAGCAGGCTGGCGAGAGCGTGGCGCTGTCCGCCGACTCCTCCAGCCGGGCTTGGGTGGCTCTCGGGCGGCTGAGGGAAGGGAGGGTTTTGTTCAGTTTAGATTTGCTTTCCCAGCTCTATCTTCTGAATGTGAAAATCTCCAAATCTTTCTCAACTTTTTTTTTTTATCCTCACCCAAGGACTGAGGACATTTTTCCATTTATTGTTCAGGTAGAGTGGGAGGGAGAGAGAGGAACAGAGGGAGAGAGAAACATCAATGTGAAAGGGACACATCGAGTGGCTGCCACCCTCACGACCAACCAGGGCTGGGGACAAACTGCAACCGAGGTACGTGCCCTTAGCGGGAACCGAACCCGGGTCTCTCTGGACCACAGGCCGACGCTCCAACCACTGAGCAAACCGGCCAGGGCAAATCTTTCTGAACTTTAACAGCTGTCTCCAGAGACTCCCCAGGCAGCAGCTCTCAGACATTGCAGGGGCCCCAAGGAGACGTACATCTGGGATTAAAAACTTCAGGCAGAGTTGCAGGAGCTCAGCATGACACTCTCTAAAGATCTGAGCTGTCCGCTAGCGAGAGGGCCAACAGGGCAGCTCCCTGTTCATAGGGAAGGGGGGCCGTGTTCCCTCTCCGAATACCTGCCACGGCCTCTTCGGATTAGCTTTTGTTCTGCCTAGAAGGGGGACTGGAAGACGTCTCGGTGCTTCCTCCAGCTCTCTCAGGTTTCTACGATCGTATAAAGTCTCCACTCACTCTGAATGTCCGCCATCTGCCACCGTCCCAGCAGCGGTGCACAGACCCTCCTCAGTGGTTCCTTTTGCTACAGCACAGCTCCCGACGGCCCTGTGGTCTGATTCATCAGCAGCCCAGCAAACCAGCCCTGCTTAGAAGTTAGCACCGGACAAGTTCCTGTAGGCAGAACCGCAGCCTTTCTGAATTTTTTTTTCCCTACATACTTACAGATGCTCCAAAGACTACAGTGTTTCAGATTCACTCTTTGTTATAATCTGCACAATTGCCACATGGTTGTCATGATCGATATTATGGCCTACATTCACTTTCTTCTAGTATTGTTAATTATGTTTAGAATAAGTTCATTTACCCAGACCCCTGTCCACAGGGACGGCAGGCGGTGTGTGCATTGAGCTAGGAAGCGTGAGGATCAAGTAAAACCCCGCCCCTCCCGGTTGGCTGGAGATGTTGCACCGTAAGGCTTACCCGCCTCCTAGTGGGACAAACAGCCGCAGGAAGGAGAGGCTGCTGGTGACTCGGGGTCCCCAGAGCTGGGCTTGCCCTGCTCCCCAGTCACCGCCTGGCGCCTTGTTGCAGCCATCACCAACACCACAAGTCTCAATTCCGTGTTCCTAAACGGCACAACTAATGCACGCTTCTCGGAAACGAGGCAAAAACATTAAAACGGGGACGATCAGGCGCACTGCAATTGTCCGGCATGGAGTTTCTTTTAAACGCTTCAAACACGTCCTTAAAATTTCAGCCCGCTTATGAACAAGCGGGCCATTGTGCTGAAAACCAGTCGGGGAGAAAAGGTTTTAAAAATTGCCAAAAAGTTAGATGAAAATGTACTACTGTAAAAAAAGAAAAAAAGAAAAAAAAAAAAGCAAAGCTGTATATACTAAACGTTTTTTAGCAGAGCACTATTTATTTGCACAGCCTATTTATTGTATTCGTATTACACTGTTATTAAATACTGGGATGGGCTCGATGAGCTGAGGCAAGCCTTGTACCATTCACTAGGACCGCTGAGACACTGTCAGCTTGCGTTAACGATTAGAAGATAGAAAACCCGCAATCAGGGTGCCTACCTAACTTCTCAGGGACTACACCTCGTAGTTTTCCACCATCATAAGAGCTGGTAAATATGAAACATTGGTTGAATTACCAGAATTGCCATTAACAGTATTTTCTTTCTCAGATTTCATGCTTTCTGCTTCTGTACATATATGACTGTGCTGTGTGTATTTATCGAAGCTGGTAAGCAATAATTTATATGTAAAAATGGCCAAGCAATATAAGGTGAAAACTTATATAAGTCACTGTTACCTTACCTTGTATTTTCAAGCATTTTTTTAAAACTGCTTTTCCAAATATAAGATTATGTTAAAGATACTACATGCCTCAGAGCTTCTTTCATTAGTTTTTAATCCTCACCTGAGGATATTTTGCTATTTATCTTCAGATAGAATGGGAGGGGGAGAGAGAGAAATGTTGATGTGAGAGGGACACACTGACTGGTTGCCTCCTGCAGGGCCCTAACCAGTGCTGGGTACAAACCACAACCGAGGTATGTGCTCTTGGCCGGAATCAAACCTGCGACTCATTGGTCCACGGATGATGCTCCAACTGCTGAGCCAAACCAGCCAGGCTGAGCTCCTTGCTTTGTCTGCGACGTGTGTGGGTTCCACGGCGTGTCTGGCAGCATGCTGTGTGCAGTAGTTTAGAACTCAGAAATCACTGAGGAGCCAGGAGTGGGTGACGTGGGTCTCAGGCAGCCCGTAGATGCTGAATCTCTTAGCTGCCCCTGGGTCATTGCAGGACCAAACACGCTGTTGGGAATTGCATCCGCTTCCTCAGATTCTCGGTCTGGAGAGCTCAAGGGCCTGTCAGCACCTCAGCCCGCAGGAGCAGGGCCCCGGTGGCGCTGGCCTGGGCCGAGCCGTGGCGGGGTGACAGGCGGAGGGGTAGAAGTGACGCTCTGGGGAATGGGACGTCTGGGTGTGTGTGCGGGGCGGGGGGGGGCTGTCCTTCCGTCCTCTCCCCCCCTCTGCGGAAGGACGACAGGTCCTGCCTGTCCGATGGCCTGGGGACTGGCGCCAGGCAAAGTGCTCGACCATTGTCTCCTTGCTCAGCCTTGTCTCCTACCCTGAACGTCCTGCCTTGAGCTTGTAGATTAACTCCCATCTTGCTCTTATCGATTCACATTCCAGAGGCTCCATGCATAGCCCCCGCAGGGCCAAACCCTAAGGGACAAATTCCAGCTACAACAGGCAGATATAAAAGACACGAGCCCCTACATTGAGCGCGGCTTCTAGGACTCGACCCCCGGAGTCTGTGAACCCGCCCGGAGTGCACCCAATAAAGCCTGATCCCTGTTTATTCGGCTGATTGGCTCTCCAGTCTCTTCTCTGTGTTATTCGGCGGCGCCCCCGATTCCTTACGCTGCCCACTGTGTCAGGCTTGGCCGTTGGCATGTGGTGGTCCCTCCCTGCACAGGCTTGTGTGTCTCACCATGTTGAACTCAGGGACGGCCGACGGTCTTGCTCTGTCCAGTGAACAAAGAAAAGAAGTGACCCATGTGGCCCATAACCACAGCTCACATGGCACCTGTGCCTGCTGGTCCCCGCCCAGACCTGCACTGTTCCGGGTGAGGGGGACTCACCCACCTGGTGTCCGGCTTTTGAGGGACGTGTAGCTTGAGTGAGAAATGAAGCCCCATCATTAGAAGCCACTGGGAGTGGGCAGGGTGGGCGGGTTGGAGGGTCAGCTCCGTGGAATTTAGCCTGAGCTGACTGGTGAGTGCGGTCTCCTAGGACACTCTTCGTGAAGAACTGCCCTTTCCCCCGGCCCCTGCCTGGGCACAGTCCCTAATGCGTGAGACCACCTGTCCTCCCGCATCGTGCGAAGGACTGTCTGTACGGGACGGGGAAGGAAAACCCTTGGGGTTTTCATCACCAGGAAGGGGCACTTCTGTGAAACAAGGGGGAGGGTGGAGAGCCCATGGGCAGCGCCTCCGGGACACACGGGGAGCAGCACCCGGAGCCACCAGCTTGGCCACTTGTCCTGGCCCCATAATCGCTGCGCCCCGGGGGCAGGCCTGGAATCGGCGAGCCGGACAGGAAGGGAGGAGGAGGCTCCACTACAGAGGGAGAAGAAAGGGACATCCCCACCCACGGCTCAGGATACTCGGGGTTTTCTGCACCGACATTGCCCGTGCTGGAAAGATGCTCCCCGATGCCGGCTCCTGCCGGCTCAGAAGCAGGGTCTCCGTCAATTTGCAAACCCGGAAATGCACTCCCCAGTCCTGGCCCGGGCCCCGGTGCACGGACCCCCAAACTGTGTCTCGGGGCCTGAGGGCTCCATGTCTGGATTCTCCTTTTGGGTCTTCTGGGTCCCCAGCGGGCTGTGCTAATCTTCAGTGAAGTGTTCCTAGGCCTGGCATTACCCCTCTTCCCCGACAGGAGCACACCCGTCCCCAGGCACACCCGACGGGCAGGGCTTCTGGCCACATGAGCCGAGATCCCTGCTCCAGGCACACTCGGAGCTGGTCAAGTCGCAGCTCTTCCGACAGGCCACTTACGAAGAGAAGAACACCCCCCGTAGACCCACCATCCCCGCTTTCTACAGGAAGGGGGATGGGGGACCCGGACTATTCCCAGGAAGACCCTCAGGCGGTCTCAGTGTGGAACCAGGAGCCTGAGCCGCTGCCTGGCAGGTGGCTTTGAGCCCTCCCTCCTGAGACCCCGTTCCTGCTCAGACGGTTGGAGTTCCCAAGTTGTCTGTGTGTGGTTAGAAGCTGTCATTTCCAGCTAGCACCGGAGTGAAAATAATTGCATTTTGAGAAAAATCCCTGCAGTAGACACTAGTTCTTGGAGTCCTGACCAAAAAAGAAAAGAAAAACGCAGAGAGATTAAAGTCTCGGCAGCGATTAGCCCCCAGGGGAAACTGAGGCAGTGGCAGGTCTGTGGCCACAGCGGCGCTCTGGCGTCTCACAGCGCGGAAGGCCCTTTCTCCGGGACCGTCTTTGCGGACAGTGATGCTATGTCCAGGCTGAACCAGGGACCACTGGTCTCCCAGCCCAGCACTCTGCCCGTCCAGTTCTCTGCCAGCGGCCCCTTTGTCCCCACCCCTGCCCCAGCTCAGACCTGCTGCCCCTTACGTCAGTCACTGCAGTGACCTTCTGCCTAACCTCCCTCCCTCTAGTCTAAAATTCCCCCTGCACCCTGGCCAGTTTGGCTCAGCGGTCAGAGTCCCAGCCCGCGGACCAGTTCGATTTCTGGCCCTGGTCAGTGTCATGGGGGGAGGCAGCCAGTTGATGTGTCTCTCACATTGAAGTTTCTCTCTCTCTCTCTCATTCTGTCTGAAAATAGATGGAAAGTATCCTTGGGGGAGAAAAAAAAGTAAAATTCCCCCATATAACCTCTAAACTGCTCTCTGGAGCATTTTTTGTCCTAAAACACAAATCTGAGGGTGGTTTCCCCAAATCAAAATCCTTCAATAGCGCCTCCCAGGCTATAGAACCAAATAAACCTCTATTGCATACAAGGTCTTCACATTTTGGCCTCTAGTTATCTGCTCAGGGCCAAAGAGATCGGGCAGGTGCCCCAGGACGCTAATAGCATTGTCCCTTTAAACGGTATCTGCATGTGAAGATGAACTGATTCTTCCTAATGAAAATCACACACACCAGACATTTGCTAAATAAGTGTTTGTGAGGCTTATTTGCTACTTGCAAGGTGTTAAGCCTTAAAGCCAGACTGATGAGGACACACACATAGCTAGGGTTGGGGGACCCTAACTGGAGGAGCCTGGGCCACCCGAACTCCTTAAGGGTAAATGAACTCTTCCCGCCGGAGATGCGAGAACAGACCCCAATCCCCGAGCAGCCTGGTGGGGGATGCAGGCTGAGCTAGGAGCCCTGAGACCCTCCTGCCCAGGCTGCTAAGACAGGGGTGCAGACCTGTGATTGCCACAGCTAATTACTTCTGTTTTGTGTAAGGAAATGACTTGGCTGCCGTAGGAAATAAGAATTCTTCACGCTCCTTTGTATTCAAGTGACCCGGGCTGGGCCTCCAGCTGGAGGGGAAAAGGCAGAGGGAGGGAGCGGAAAGGCGGCCTGGCCCCGCCCCTCCGGCCCTGTGTCTGTGCTGACTCCGCAGTCCTCCCAGGGACGAGCCTGCAACGAACCAACAGCCGCACAGAGGCCCCCAACCAGCGCCGCAGGGCCTGCTGCCTCCCAAGGGTGAGGAGGGTGCCCCGTCGGGGACTCTGGTCCGTCGCCGGTATTCCCAGCTCCCGCCTCTGGCCCCTCGTGCCCTCACCCAGGCTCCCTGCCCGGGCCCAGCACCCAGGTCTGGCCCGTCTCCTCTCTGCCCCCTGGACCCAGGGTGCCCAGGACCCTGTTCCTACCTCCCGAGCAAGGCTCGTCCACAACCAAGCCCTCCTGGTGGCCCCACACCGACTCCCCTTGTCCTTATCTGAATTCCCACAGCAGGTCCCCCCACCGGTTACTCTTAGGGGAACACCCCGCCCTGTGTTGCCTCCCACCCAGCGTGGGCCACCCCGAGGGTGAGGAGCAGGGTTCGCAGTGCAGCCTCTGCAGCCAGAGTCAGGCTCCGCCATGTGAGAGCCGAAAGGACGGGCGAAGGGTTTCCACCTTGATGTCCACTGTCGGTTCTGCGCCTCATAACATGGGCCGGTAGGCCCCCTACCTTGCAAGGTTGTATGAGAGAGAACATGAGAAAACACATGCAAAGTACTTAGTAGCATGCCTGGTACCTAGTAGGCACCCAGATGCTAACTGTTGAAGATGGTGATGGTAAGGGTGATGATGCCGATGCTGAGTGATACGGATGCACCCCAGGAGATCCGCACCCACTCCTGCTCCACGGCCGCGGGTACTTCCCTCCTCTTCCCCGCAGTTCTCTCAGGTGTCAACGAGACAGTCAGCACCCTCCGTGCCCCGGCCAGGTGTGAGAAGGACCTGGACGGTGCCCCTGAGCTAAGGTGAGATACAAACATGAGTTTCCCTTTGGAATTCCCATTGCTGCGCGCAAGGCGGAGGCAAAGCAAGGGCTCCCTAAACGTCTGCGGGTGGATCCGAACAGAGAAGTCTGCATGGAGCCCGCGTGGAGCCTGCGTAGAGGTGGGGCCATCCCAACGTCAGCATCATCTGTCACTAACGTATCAATAACACAGGAAGGGAAAGAGCTGAGCCAACCCTGGGCCTGGGCCTGTCTGACGCAGTGGAGCTCCAGCAGGGCTGTTCCTCAGCCCACCCAACCGCTCCCTGTCGCCCCGCGGTTTGGACCACAGGCTCACTCGGGGTGCTCCTATACAGCTGCACCTCACAGGCTGTGGGAGTCCCAGGGCCACACAGAGGCATCGCCGTCCTCGACGTGCACGGGGACGGACACACACTCACTGTTCCTTAGCGGTGTCCTCTGCGGCTGGGGCCCGGCCGGTCCCATTGGAGTCAGTCTGTGTGCGCACAAACGGGCTGAGCCGACACTCGGAGCCCTGCATCGAGATGAAGTTCCCTTCGTCAGGCAGGAAAGCCGGGAGGCAAAGGCCAGCTCACCCTGGGCCCGGGTTACACCTGCCGAGTGTTTTTCTTCCTTACATCAACCAGTAACTAACTTTCTGCCTCCACCCTTCTCTCTAACTCTCTCCCCCGCCCCATCTCTGTCTCCCTCTCCCTCGTTCTTGTAAACTAACATTCACTGCAACAGACTTCATCAAATCCACCTAATGTATATTTCTTGAGCACCTACTATGTGCCAGGTACAACCCGAGGTGATGGGAAAAGATATGAAGGCAACAAAGATCCGTCCCTTCATGGAGCTTCGGCCCAGTTGGACAGGTCGAGAGACAGACGGGAAACAAGACAGATGAGTAAGAGGTTTCTGCAGAGACAAACGCTAACGCAGGGAAGGAGACTGGAGAGAGCCCGGAGAGGGGGTGAAATGTTAGGTAGGGCAGCCAGCGGAGGCCTTTACTATGGGTTCAAGTGTGTCCCCTACAATTCACATGTTGAGGTTATGAAGTTGGAGCGAAGCCAGGATGTTGAGCCCTGATCTATGACTGGCATCCTGAGAATGGTGAAGGGGAGGTGCGTCCGGGGTGGGGGGGCACCGCGTGAACCTGGAGACAGACGTCTCCCCACAAGCCAAGGACAGGCCTGGAGCAGGTGTTGCCCTCACAGCCCTCAGGAGGAACCAACGCTGCCAACACCTTGAGATCAGGCTCCAGCCCCCAGCACTGTGAGACAAGAGTTCGGTTGTCAGCCACCCGGTTGGTGGTACTGGTGATGGCCGTCCTAGGGAGCCAGTGCTGACAACACCCGAGGAAGGGAGGGAGCCGGTCCCGCCAGCATCGCGGGGGGCGCACCCAGCACGGAGGAGCAAGTGCACACCCTGGAAGTTCAGGATCAGCAAGCAGCCGGTGTGGCTGGAGGCCAGCGATAACGTGGCCAGCCCACACAGAACCTGGACGTTTCTCCAATTCAGAGGAGAAACCTCTGGAAGTTTCCAAGCAGAGAGTGATAGGATCTGATTAGTGTTTCAACAGAATCACTCTGACTGCTGAGTTTTCGACTGAGCAAGAGGGCGAGGATGGGGGCAAGCAAATCAGGAAGCCATGGAAGCCACGGATGACCCCTGCGAGGACCACAGCGAGGTCTGCCGGCTGGAGGCCGGGGCGGGGTGTGACGTAGAACCATTCCAGATCTATCAGGAAGGTAATTCTGACAGCGCTGGCTGATGGATAGAATGTGGAGGGAAAGAGGACCTGAGATTAACCCTACAGATTTTGGCTTAAGAAACTGAAATGATGAAATTGCTACTAATTTTTATGAGGAAGCCGTTGTGGGTAGCAGGTTTGAAGGGGAATATCAAGAGCTCAGTTGGGATGTATGTTAAGATGTTCACTCGTCGGAGACTAGAGCCAACAGGAGTTTCTTTCCACCAGATCTAGCTCGTATGCTACACACGCTGGATCTCCACCCACCCATTTCTCAGATGTTCACCAGGGTCCAGGTAAAGCTGGGTATGGGGGGGATGAGATGTGCTTTTGATTGACTTAAGCTAAGTAATGATCCTTCAAACCTCTGGGCCCATGCTCCAAGCATTCCCATAACAGAACCCCCCTAAGTTCCACCAAACATATGCAGGTCATCTTGTGGGGCCACCCACTGAGACTTGAGACACCCTTCCTGGATCAGCCACACCTTCGACTGTTTCGCTCAGGGGCTGCCTTCTCATTCGGGCTTTTCTTCCTCAGAGAAATACAGAAATGTGAGTTACAACTCGGCCGTCACAGATCCCTGAGGCTGCGGTTAGCCAAGATGAAATGCCCGTGCCTAAGATACATGTAGGAATGGGCGCTCAAGCTTTTTAAAGCGGTTCCTGACTTTTGATTCAAACTCTTGCACAGCCGGAGATAAACTTTATCCCTATGGAAATAACTTTCTCTTATCCTCAGAAAAATCCTGCAAGAAAGGCATTTTTAGCCACAAAGTGCTCAGCCCAGTGCAAGGTGCACATTTGATGCTCAACGAATAATGTGTTGACCCAAAGAGCCTCCGCCACTGTAGTGACCAAAATGTGAGGCACTAGCGACACCTGGTGGTAATCCTGCGCAGAATTCAAGTCTTCTAAAAGCGTGTTCTTGAGGGCCAGGTTCAATGACAGGACGCAGTGGGCACTGTTAGGAGCTGGTGGCGAAGTGCGAGGCAGCAGCGTGGCTGCTCTGACTTACTGTGTCACTGTCCAGTGGGTTCTTGTTCTCTGTTTTTACAATGCAAAGTTCTTTTTATTTTTAACACAGAAATCAAGGGAATGAGAAAGGAGCCCAACTAGAGAATGTGATGCTCGAAGGGGTCAGGTGGGCACCTGAGCTGTTGTCTCCCGCGGTGAGGAGCAGGAGAGCCAGGGTCGGATGGGCCAGCGAGTCCTCCCTGCCATTAGCCCTCAGGAGAAAACGGAAACTCCTCAAACTCGGCTTCTCAGGCACCCCAAGCTGACCCCTACTTCCTTCCCCAGCACTCCTCGGGGTACCCCACCCTCACCCCAGTCCCCACGAGACACACACATCGGCTCCACTCCAGCTGAGCTAAACCTTTCAGGCGCCCTGGCTCAGAGCCTTTGGACAAGTCACTTCACAACCAATTAGCCAACCAGTCCCCCGAGCACTAGGGGGCGCTGTGACAAACATGGGCTACGTTGGTGAACTAGATTCCCATTCCCCTCCTGACAGGGCTCACTGTGCTGAGGACCTGGGCTCCCCCTGCCCCCCTGTCCTCTCTGCTCTTCACTAAGTGACTCCTCCTCATGTCCCAGGTCTCAGCACCTGCAGGGAAGCTGCCCCAGCCCCTCTGGCCAGCTTGGAAGTCCCTGCAAGGGGTGTCTATACCCCCCACTCCGGACTTACCCTCTCCTATAAGTCAAAGCCAGTGGACTGCCCGGCCTCCCCTTCACCCCAGACTAGACTAGACGGCTCCCGAGAGAACAGGCTGTCTTCTTCACCACTGATTTGTCAGTGTTCACATGGCAGGTACTCATGTGGTTGTTGGGAGAGCTAAAGGTAACTGTCACAGTCCCAGGTATGGCACACAATTGACTACACAGAGATGCTGCCCATCTGGAGACTTGGCCACATTGCCACCGTCCAAGAGCGAGCTCTGCTGGTGATAAGCGTGTCAGGTGGTGATAACCACGACCCCACCAGATGCTGTCGGACAGCGTGAGGAGCTCCTGGAGTGTGGTAGGGAGTCCCCTTTGGTCCCTTCCGGTGTCCCGGTGTCTGGATGTCCAAGGAGCTGGTCGCGATTCCAGCACAGCCCGGAGCACTTACTGCCAAGGTGAATCCAAGTTCACTGTCCCAGAGCAGACTCCAGGTAAGCCATTCCCAAGGTCTGAACCAGTACAGGTGTCCAGGGGGCCGGGACCATTGTCGCAGCCCCTCAGAGCTCCAGAACACCAAACCGGTGCAGAGGAGACCCTGGGCAACATTAGCTAAGTGGTGATCAGAACACTCTGGCTGCTTTTGGGGTGCTGAGAACTTGTGTTCCGCTCAGCTTTCACCTCCACACTGTCCCCCCGACAACCCTGTCAGGACTAATCACTCCGGCTGTTCACAGATCCCTTGAGGGCCAAGAATTTCCCTGACTTACAAGCTCCAAAGGACGCTGCATCCTTGGCCAATTATAAGCATCCAGAACATTCCAGGTGTGGCTCCCGTCCACCAGATTGGGGTGGGGGGCGGGGACAGAATGCAAAGTAACGCTTCATTTCCTACCCTCCTTCCTTCTTTCCCATGAAAGAGTGTTTGACCTCAGATCCAGAGGGAAAAATCATCAGCTTTCCAACTCTCAGTCATTTGCACTGGCCCCCGATGGGTGCGACAGGGCTCATCTTGTTCTTTGGCACAGGCGGGGTTGGGAACTTTCTGGAAAGGACAGGGTAAGATGCTGGAACCAGCCAGCGGCCCTGGAGGAACCCGTGATTTCTGTTGTGCATTGACGTTTCCATTTGCCCGGGGCTGGGCTTTCTCAGAATCAGACGTCAGTAAAGGCTGGGACAAAACACAAACACAGCCAGGAAGCCAAGAAACGCCCATAAAAATGCAGCTAGATGGCATTTCAGAGCAGCTCAGGGGGTGGGCGTGGGGCACTGCCCCTGCTCTGGCTGGCCCTGCCTGGCCACTTGCTCTCCAAACAGTCCTTCCACTCGCAGATGCCAGGTTGGTGGCACCCACGGCTTGATGTTTTTGGGTGGGAGTGGGGAAGACTGACAAGGAAATGGCTCCCTCTGGAGGATAAATGTGGTACTTCCTGCATTTCCTGCGCCTGTACTTAGGTCTCCGGACATGGAGGGCACTCTTTTGCAAGAGGGTGGTTTCCTTTGTCTTAAAAGTTCCCCACCTTAGGGGTTTGTTTGTTTGTTTGTTTGTTTGTTTGTTTGTTTGTTATAGCATTTTTAAAAGGGTACAAATCTTGGCAACTCAGGGCTACTTAGCGTCTTTAGTTAGATGTTAAAAAATAGCCCAGTTTTCTCCCACTATTTCTTCTGCCCTTTGGTTTAGTTCACACAGCGCTGTGATAGAAAGATCCCTGGAATATCTGAGTCATGAAACCTGAGTTCTTGACCCTGCTCCAACTTCTTTCCAGAAGTGTGAACTTGGGCTTGTCATGTGTCCTCTCTGAGCCCAATTCTCTAACATTCTGTGGCTATGCAGAGTCAAGGGAGGGAGGAGGCGCAGCTAGGTTAATTTACTATGTCAGAGGTGTTGGCCCTCTGTTGGAGTTTGTTCTTTCATTCATTCGTCGCTCACCCATCATATGTTGAATACATGCAGGAACCGTGACGGCCATGAAGATACAACATTGACTGAGACATGGTCCCAGCCCGTGAACAGACAGCATGCTGTGGTGGACGGGCACTGATTGTCTGAGGGGCTCAGCCAGGTCCCGGCACTAATTAGCTTTGTGAGTCTAGCTAAGCTTTTATAACTTCTCGAGCCTTAGTTTTCTCATCGGTATAATGGGGGTTATTGTAGAGGGTGACCAACCTTCCCAGTTTGCCTGAACCTGGAGAGTTTCCTAGGACACATGACTTTCAGAGCTAAAACCGCGAAGGTTCCAGGCAAACCAGGATGAGCTGGTCACCTAAATGAGAACTGAATTGAAAACGGCACATAGAAAGGGCCTAGCACAGTGCCCTAGATCTAATAGCTGCTCTATAAATGCAACCCTCCTGTGGGTACATGCACACATGCAGGTACACACACCCACACACCTCATAACATGGTAAAGAAAAAAGAAACAATATAAACAAATAAATATGACACTGCTGAGGCCACACATGGAGAGCAGGACTGTGGAGAGGAGCCCGGAAGCTGGATGTGAAGGGGGGGGGCAGTATCAGATGAGGGGTGATGACTAGGGAGGTGCAGCCCATGCAGGAAACGTTTGCAAATGCACGAAAGCTTAAGTGCTTAGAGCTCATGCAAGGTGTCCTGTGTGGCTAGAACCAAGCAGGTAAGATTCTAAAGGTAGCTCCGATTCCTGTCAGAAAGGCCTTGTGTGCAATACTAAAAGGCTTCAACATCATTTTTAAGGTCTCCAAATACTTTCAATGTTGCATCCTTCTAGTTAAAAACAAACATTGGAAACCTACACCTTCCCCAACACATACTTGTGTATAAACAATGCACATACGCTGTGTAAGCAGGGCATACGTGAAACAGGATCAGATAATAGGCGAACATAAACAGCAGTTCTGTTTTCTTCCTGTGCTCCAGTGAATCATCTTGCTCGACAAAGCACTGCTTCAGGCCGCGGAGAGCCGTGGAAGGTTTGGGATTACAGCAAAAAACTGGTTCGATCAGATCCGGACCATGCCTCTGGCTGCTGTAGAAGGGGCTGGAAGCACAGCGGAGGGGGGGCTGTTGTTAAAGTCCAAGAGAAAGGTGCTGGTGACTGACTCTGATGGCAGTGTGGGCGTACAGCAAAGGTGACGGAGATCTAGGTGAAATCAAGAGGACCTGGGCTGAGAATGGAGCTTTCGAGGAAAAGAAATATATGACTACGTGCATCTTGAAAGGTGTCTACAAGGAGGATGCTCCCTGGAATTGCATAAAATTTTACTGACGTTTTTTGATCCACACTCCCAATGTTGTGAGGCAGAGAGACTTTCGTGAGCCCTAGACACTTGCCTTCATGGGCCCCTTCTTCTATTAATATATATATATATATTGAGAGAGAGAATACATATAAAACATAGATGTGCATATATATGAAAGCCTATTTTATGGTTACACTATAATACATATAATTAGAAGTATTCTACTCTTTTTTCTTCAGATTTTAAAAGAAATGAAAATACTTTTCTGGGTCCCTCAAGGTATCACAGGCCTTCGTCCCTGCGCCTGAGAAGGATATGCCAGCCCAGGAAGCCAGCCAGATTCTGGTCGCGCTGAAATTTCACAGGATCATGTGAGCTTGGAGCGCCATCTAGTGGCCCACCTGCTCAGAAGACTGCTGAGGCACTGAAAAAAAAAACCTACAAAATCCCTGTTATCAGGGCTTGACTCAGACCTAAACTGCCCTGGACACTGGGCTTGAGGCTGTCTGATGGACAGGCAGCCAAAGTGAGAGCTCAAGGGCACCAGGAGAGCCCAGTGTGCCCCCAAATCAGCTGAGAAGAGCCCCCAGTTCAATCTGTTCATCAACCAGTTGCTTTGGAGCAGCAGGTGTCACCATTTCTGTGCTTGAAGAAATACACAAGAAAGTATAAGTGTACACCAGTTTACAAAAACAACTTTTAACATACTAAACAAAACATTCTGCAATAGTCATCGGTATGTCATGCTCTCTTCTCTGCTGAGATTCCTTCTGTCTACAAGGCAATGCTATCTTACACTTGGTAAGTGGACAGACTTTCCTTGTAGCCAACTTGAGATGACCTCACATTGGCTTCACATCGTAGCCTGTCCTGTTCTGCAGCTGAGCATTCGGTCTGACAGATGTCGCCGAGTGGCTACATCTTCAGAAGCGGCTCAGCCGTACACCGAGGTACATAACATAGTAGCGCCCTTGCCAACAACCGCTGGGGTAATACCATCTGCTTCCCAAGCTAGGATTCAGGAGCTTGTCTCTTCAAAGATGTGCATTTATAAAATATGCTCCATAACAATTGCTATCACACATATTTTGCAGATTAAATTGCATCCACAGCCCCCAAATTTATATATTGAAATCCCAACCTTCAGCGGCTCAGAATGTGATCATATTTCAAAATAGGGTCCTTGAAGATGTAATTCGTTAAGATGAACTGGATTTCAATCAGTATTTCATACCATCCTGTTACTATAGCAACACATACAATTTAACATTGAATTCAAGACATCCCTGTATTTAAAAAAAAAAAAAATCCCTTGGCCACCCCCCCCCCCCCCCCCCATGGAGCCTCCAGCTTCCCACTCAGTCCCTCTACCGCATCCTTCTTGGAAGCAACCCAGATTCTTCTCATTCTAGCTCTCTTCTGTCTCTGCCCCAGACGTGAGCTCCAGGCCACACTCTGCATATGCAAAGCCATTTAGGAACTCGGCAGAATGAGAGAGTCTTGCACTTTTCCAGGACCCACTTCAACAAGACACTTGTGATTATAGATAGTGATTTCTTTTCCTATTGTCACAATGACATTGCTCTATTAGTCCTCCACCCTGATAGTTCCCCTTTTCAACGGATCCTCTGCTGCTCCCAACATGCTCGGTGAACTGTGTAGGGTGCCTAGATTCTGACGGTTGACTGGCACGCCCGGTGGGACCAGGGCTTTGTTTTTACTGCTTTGGCTTATGTTCTCACTGGCATGAGTGTCTACCCGTGGTGTTCAGGACAGCTCTTTTTGCAATGAGTTAACGTTGCCTGTGTTTATTGTGTTTCTTACTGAATAGCTTTGATTTGCTTTAGGTTAGTGTCTTATGAGAGGGCCACTCAGTTGAATTGCTCCTGCAGGTGACGTGCAGAGTTTAGACACTCTAGTTCCTCCTAAAAACAGCTGACACGTTGAGTAGACGCCCCCACCCGGGGTGGTGGAGCAATGGCGGGCACACACGCAGGGACAGGGCTGTCTACTGCAGGCAGGGCAATTACTCTGCCCTCGAGGTCAGGGCGTGCACCCAGGAACAAAGTATGTGGGCTACCGCAGGCCAGCGGAGCTTGAGAGAGTCCCATTATGATGATGTGAAAGGAAACGGTTGATGGAGTCAGACCAACTGCTCAAAACCCCGTCCTTTCAGAACTTAGTTACTAGGCAGGACCTGAAGCAAAGCCCAGCTGTGAACACCTTCGACGTCACGGTGCTAAAGGGACGGCAATCTGGCATGCAGGACGGCCGCGCAGGCATGCTCAGGGGGCCCCTGATGCCCCGTGGCTTCCGGCCTGAAATTCTTAATAATTTTAGTTTTGATTTTGTAAGTGACGTCCAGTGCGACCATGGAGCATGTGCCAGGGCCTTGGAGGCTCTTCACATTGGGTTTTATTTTTTAGAATGCCTTGTTTTTGTTGCAAGCCAGACCTGTGGTACTGGGTAAAAGGAACCGGGGGAAATAGGCCACCGGTGTGGGAGTTGACCTGGCCAGGGCTGGGCTGTGTTTTTGTTTGCTGTAAGCTCGATGTTAGAGGCCAAACTTTCCTGTGTCCTGGTTTTGGCCTCCCCTGTTGCCTTTGGATGTCCCGAGACTTCGGCAGTGTCCTCTGAGATGCACAGTTGTCCTTGTCATCACACAGGATATAGAAGGCGGTGTGGAGGGGAGGTGACCTCTAGTCCTGTGCTGAGGTCACATTGATTAGTGAGCCTGTGTCTTTGGGCTGTGACTTCACAAACCTTCTCGGTTGTATTTTGTTTGTTGGTTGGTCCCCTTAGGCGAGCCAGGAGGCTAGAAGGGCTGAGTTGGGCACCTCCCTGCCCCAGGTTGATGAGGCTCCGGTGAAGCAGCTGCTCTGAAGGGCCGGCCTTGTAAGACCAGAACGCCCTGTGGGTCTCTGCCAGTGGCTGTTTCCCCCTCCCTTCCCGGAGCAGGGCGGGGGTTCTGGGCCCTTCCCTGTGAGAGCCTGGCAGGGCTGGCAGGTAACGCTCGTGGACGTGTGGGTGCCTCCCCAGTTTTACCTCTCAGCCCCGCACTGGCCTCCTGCCAACTGCTCTGAGCTCTTCCCTCCTGCACTGACCTCACGGAGAAGGTTTCTGCTCCGGGAAGTTGTGACTATATCCACCTGTTGTCTCTCCAGCTTGGGGGACGGTGGCTTGTCCTGTGACCTCAGTTCTCTGATGGATCTAAGAAGAGCTGTTGATTCTCAGGTTGTTGTGTGGGTGGGAAAGATGGCTTCCAGGCTCCCTTCCAGGCAAACTGGTCGTGCACTGATACAGTGTTTCCACTTTCCTGCTGTCCTGCTCTTCTGGGGAGCAGCATGGTTATGGGACGAGCATGGGCTGGGGACCTGGACTGCTCTGTGGGCCAGGTGCCTTCTCCTGGCTGCTTCCCTTACACCTCACTACCCACAGTGTGGCCCTCAAACCCTCTCCTGGCTGCTCCCCTTACACCTCACGACCCACAGTGTGGCCCTCAAACCCTCTCCTGGCTGCTCCCCTTACACCTCACGACCCACAGTGTGGCCCTCAAACCCTCCTGGCTGCTCCCCTTACACCTCACGACCCACAGTGTGGCCCTCAAACCCTCTCCTGGCTGCTCCCCTTACACCTCACGACCCACAGTGTGGCCCTCAAACCCTCCTGGCTGCTCCCCTTACCCCTCACTACCCACAGTGTGGCCCTCAAACCCTCCTGGCTGCTCCCCTTACCCCTCACTACCCACAGTGTGGCCCTCAAACCCTCCTGGATGCTCCCCTTACCCCTCACTACCCACAGTGTGGCCCTCAAACCCTCTCCTGGCTGCTCCCCTTACACCTCACTACCCACAGTGTGGCCCTCAAACCCTCTCCTGGCTGCTCCCCTTACCCCTCACTACCCACAGTGTGGCCCTCAAACCCTCCTGGCTGCTCCCCTTACCCCTCACTACCCACAGTGTGGCCCTCAAACCCTCTCCTGGCTGCTCCCCTTACACCTCACTACCCACAGTGTGGCCCTCAAACCCTCTCCTGGCTGCTCCCCTTACACCTCACGACCCACAGTGTGGCCCTCAAACCCTCTCCTGGCTGCTCCCCTTACCCCTCACGACCCACAGTGTGGCCCGCGAACCAGCTGCTCCCTCCACCCACAGCTCACACGTGAAGCAGCGTCGCAGGGCCGCCCCGGACCTACTGAATCAGAGCCCGCGTCATAGCAGGCTGCCCGGGTGATCCCTGTGCATGTTACAACTTGCAAAGCTCTGAAGTCAAGTTACTTCACACTTTTGAGCATTTTTTTTTTAAATCTCAGTTCCCAAACTGCACACCGAGGCACCCTGGGGCACCCAGTGAATCCCAGGGCTCTCTGGGATATTGTGAAACTTCAAGGGAAACACAGCACTGGTCAATTTCCCTTCATCCTTTTGATGATGTCCTATCAGTGACAAGCCAGGGCTTCCTCTCATGAAACCCTAGTGCTCGCGGAAGACAGTGTGGAAGGACAGGTGAGCGGCAGGCCTGTGAGCCCCGAATCTGAGCAGCTGTGCCGGGCCGAGCAGGTGCCGGGCTGTTGGGAGAGCCGTCTGTGTTCAATTGTTCAACCTGCCTCCGGAATCAGTGGCACCGTTGGGTGTGACTTTCCCTGAGCACGCTGACACCCTAGCACCATGAACCGAGAACGTTCGGGAACCTCTGTAACATGGTGAACTGCCTCTCTCTCACTCGATGTTCGAGTGGGTTAAAGGTGATACTGTGTAATGAATCCCTGTCCATTGAGTGGCCGCTCACTTCACTTTGCCCTTATTCAATCTGCTAATTTCCTGTCGAGCTTCACCTGCTTCATTCAAAGAGGTGGGCACAGCCGTCACCAGGTCCAGGAGCCCTGCCCTGCAGCTTCCTGTGCGTGGCTTTGTTTACAAACCACTTCCCACACCCGACCTCCCTGAACCTCACAACCTCGCGAGAAAAGCCAAGGAGGTATTATTCAACCCACTTTAGAGAAGAAAAACCAACGCCCCCACATTCAGAGAGGTTGCATCATTGCACAAGCTCACACAGCAGAGATCTTGGCTACCCCAAGACCATGCCGCTTACGTCCCTTCCTGCCTGGAGGGAGAGGAGGCCATTCCCGAACGGAGCGTGATGCGGGGGAGGGAGCTTTAAGCTCAAGTCCGCAGCTGATGGAGGGCCAGCGATGCTGGGGCAGAAGGCTGCTCCCTGGCCCTCTGAGGTCGGCTAACAGCTGGCCGGAGGGGCACACCTGTGATGCCAGTGGGCTGGAGCCCAGCCAGCTTGCCATGAAACTGCACAGTGGGAGTCAGCCCGGCCTGCTTGATGCTTCTGTTTGGTACGAGCACAACTGTCCCTCAGGTGAGCTTTATGTCCTCAGAGTATAAAGAAGTGGTGTGGTCTTTGAACTAGAAAGGGCCCTGGAGCTCAGATGGTACCCCACTCCCTGATGCTCCTGCTGGCGGCCACTTAGAGATAGATGGTCACAGAGCAGACGCCCCCGTGCCAGGCGGGGCGTAGCGATGGGACTGGAGGGAAGAAGTGGATCCTCAGTTGCTCGGGTAACATGCGCAGAAGGACATTTCGAACTGCCTGGCCCCTTTCCTCTCTCTGGCGGACACAGAAGTCAAGAAGTGACTTGTTTACAGAGGTCTGACCTGCGGCCAGGTAACTGCACTGTGAGAGCTGAGGAGAGGGAACTTTCTGTCTGCCTCATTCATTTCCACTTCAGGTCATTAAATGAGCCCTACACACACACACACACACACGCGCGCGCGCGCACACACACAGCAGCAGCTCTGCAGGGTGTGAGTAGACCAGGGAATTGTCATGGATGCTGGTCCCTCTGACAGGGGTGCTGGTGGCTGGGAAGGGCTGGGGCGATTCATGGGAGGCACAGAGGCCCCGTGGAGCGCTTTAGAGATGAGGTAAGCCACAGCAGAGCTGAACACACCACTGCCTCTGCATCTCTCATTTGGTTCTTGTCCAGACCAGGAGTGACCAGAAATGGTGACCATCTGTCCACTGTTTCTGAGCCTCCAGCCAGAGGCCTGGCACACCCCACACCACAGGCTCAGTCCACTGCGGGGAATGCCCTGCTCTGTCCTACTTATCAAGTCAACCCCTGCTTAAGGAGGCCGTGTACACAACCAGTTTTCTCCTGTTTTAAATAACCAACTCTAATACGCACTGAGAAATCACTAGTGGCAGACACTGTACTGTGTGCTTCCTCCCAAATGCCCCCCCCCCCATTCCCTTCCTGGGGCTGCTGTAACAAAGGTCCACAAACCAGTGGCTGAAACTACACAAACGTATTGCCCAACAGTCATGGAGCCCAGAACTCCAAGCTCAAGGTGTGGGCAGGGCCATGCTCCGTCTGAGGGCACTGGTCTGTTCCAGGTCTCTCTGAGGGCACTGGTCTGTCCCAGGTCTCTCTGAGGGCACTGGTCTGTTCCAGGTCTCTCTGAGGGCACTGGTCTGTCCCAGGTCTCTCTGAGGGCACTGGTCTGTCCCAGGTCTCTCTGAGGGCACTGGTCTGTTCCAGGTCTCTCTGAGGGCACTGGTCTGTTCCAGGTCTCTCTGAGGGCACTGGTCTGTCCCAGGTCTCTCTGAGGGCACTGGTCTGTCCCAGGTCTCTCTGAGGGCACTGGTCTGTCCCAGGTCTCTCTGAGGGCACTGGTCTGTCCCAGGTCTCTCTGAGGGCACTGGTCTGTCCCAGGTCTCTCTGAGGGCACTGGTCTGTCCCAGGTCTCTCTGAGGCACTGGTCTGTCCCAGGTCTCTCTGAGGGCACTGGTCTGTCCCAGGTCTCTCTGAGGGCACTGGTCTGTCCCCGGTCTCTCTGAGGGCACTGGTCTGTCCCAGGTCTCTCTGAGGGCACTGGTCTGTCCCAGGTCTCTCTGAGGGCACTGGTCTGTCCCAGGTCTCTCTGAGGGCACTGGTCTGTCCCAGGTCTCCTCTGAGGGCACTGGTCTGTCCCAGGTCTCTCTGAGGGCCCTGGTCTGTCCCAGGTCTCTCTGAGGGCCCTGGTCTGTCCCAGGTCTCTCTGAGGGCCCTGGTCTGTCCCAGGTCTCTCTGAGGGCACTGGTCTGTCCCAGGTCTCTCTGAGGGCCCTGGTCTGTCCCAGGTCTCTCTGAGGGCCCTGGTCTGTCCCAGGTCTCTCTGAGGGCCCTGGTCTGTCCCAGGTCTCTCTGAGGGCCCTGGTCTGTCCCAGGTCTCTCTGAGGGCCCTGGTCTGTCCCAGGTCTCTCTGAGGGCCCTGGTCTGTCCCAGGTCTCTCTGAGGCCCTGGTCTGTCCAGGTCTCTCTGAGGGCCCTGGTCCCAGGTCTCTCTGAGGGCCCTGGTCTGTCCCAGGTCTCTCTGAGGGCCCTGGTCTGTCCCAGGTCTCTCTGAGGCCCTGGTCTGTCCCAGGTCCTCTCTGAGGGCCCTGGTCTGTCCCAGGTCTCTCTGAGGGCCCTGGTCTGTCCCAGGTCTCTCTGAGGCCCTGGTCTGTCCCAGGTCTCTCTGAGGGCCCTGGTCTGTCCAGGTCTCTCTGAGGGCCCTGGTCTGTCCAGGTCTCTCTGAGGGCCCTGGTCTGTCCCAGGTCCTCTCTGAGGGCCTGGTCTGTCCAGGTCTCTCTGAGGGACTGTCTGTCCAGGTCCTCTGAGGGCCCTGGTCTGTTCCAGGTCTCTCTGAGGGCCCTGGTCTGTTCCAGGTCTCTCTGAGGGCACTGGTCTGTTCCAGGTCTCTCTGAGGGCCCTGGTCTGTTCCAGGTCTCTCTGAGGGCCCTGGTCTGTTCCAGGTCTCTCTGAGGGCCCTGGTCTGTTCCAGGTCTCTCTGAGGGCACTGGTCTGTTCCAGGTCTCGCGGTTTCTGGGAGCTCCTCGAACCATGGCGGCAGAATCTGGTCTTCACGCAGATTCTCCCTGTGCCCACCTGACTCCAACCACCCCTCTTGTCAGGATACTGGAGGAGGAACCCAGCCTGCTCCAGTGTGACCCATCTTGACTGCAACGGCCCTGTTGCCAAGTATGGTCATGTTTTGGGGTACTGGAAATGAGGACTTCCACATATGAATTGAGGGGGGGACACAGTTCAACCGATAACAACCCACAACTAATAAATGGAGAAACTGAAACAGAGAAGTTAACCTTTCCAGAGTCACACAGCTAGTGAGTGACAGCTGGGGTTCAAACCAGAGGCCTGTTATTCAGAGGGGGCTTCAAACTCCGGGGAGCGCTAAGAGCACCTGGAGGGCTTGTTAAGCACAGGCTGTGGGAGCCCACTGTGGGGTTCCCGGTGCCGGAGGTCTGGGGTGGAAGCATTTGCATTGCTAAGAGTGCCAGGCCAGGACTGGGCTTAAAAACCAGCTGCCCGAAGGGTCCGCAGGCTTCCGGGTGCATGAAAATCGCGGGCGACTTTTGTTTGTCCTGTGAGACAAAAAGTCTCCAGGAGACTTTGATTCTGTAAGTCTGGGTGGGACCCAGAAATCCACATTGTGGACAAGCAAGCCCGGTGGTTCTGAATCAGGTGTTCAGGGGCCACAGTTTGAGGAAAGCGCCGCTTCCCCACGGACGCCCGAGGTCCTCAGCGTTGACCGCACCCTGGAACCACCTGGAAACGCTCAGAAGCCCCGCGCCCAGGCCTGACTGGACCCTTGAGGATGCTGATTTGGTCAGGGTGGGGCGGGATCGGTCAGTGCGGGGCGGGGCCTGGCTGCTGGGGTGTCACCTGCCTGGCAGGTGACTATTGTGCAGACAAAGTCTGGAAGCACCGCCACAGCCCAGCTTGGTAGAAAGCAACTCGGGCTGGTCGCTGTGGGTGAGATTCCAGCGCGTTAGACCGCGGGGCCCGGAGACCTGGGAACTCAGTCCTGCCCCGCACTAAGCCGGGGCGCGTTAGACCGCGGGGCCCGGAGACCCGGGAGCTCAGTCCTGCCCGGCACTAAGCTGGGGCGCGTTAGACCGCGGGGCCCGGAGACCCGGGAGCTCAGTCCTGCCCGGCACTAAGCTGGGGCGCGTTAGACCGCGGGGCCCGGAGACCCGGGAGCTCAGTCCTGCCCGGCACTAAGCCGGGGCGCGTTAGACCGCGGGGCCCGGAGACCCGGGAGCTCAGTCCTGCCCGGCACTAAGCCGGGGCGCGTTAGACCGCGGGGCCCGGAGACCCAGGAGCTCAGTCCTGCCCGGCACTAAGCCGGGGCGCGTTAGACCGCGGGGCCCGGAGACCCGGGAGCTCAGTCCTGCCCGGCACTAAGCCGGGGCGCGTTAGACCGCGGGGCCCGGAGACCCAGGAGCTCAGTCCTGCCCGGCACTAAGCCGGGGCGCGTTAGACCGCGGGGCCCGGAGACCCGGGAGCTCAGTCCTGCCCGGCACTAAGCCGGAGCCCGGAGACCCGGGAGCTCAGTCCTGCCCGGCACTAAGCTGGGGCGCGTTAGACCGCGGGGCCCGGAGACCCAGGAGCTCAGTCCTGCCCGGCACTAAGCCGGGGCGCGTTAGACCGCGGGGCCCGGAGACCCGGGAGCTCAGTCCTGCCCGGCACTAAGCCGGGGCGCATTAGATCGCGGAGCCCGGAGACCCCGGAGCTCAGTCCTGCCCGGCACTAAGCTGGGGCGCGTTAGACCGCGGGGCCCGGAGACCCGGGAGCTCAGCCCTGCCCCGCACTAAGCCGGAGCGTCCTCCTCCGGACGAGGACCTTTGTCCAGAGAACCACAGTTCATTCCCTCGCTCACAAGGGGCCTGCGGTGCCCTGGTGAGCTGTGAGGACTCGGATCCAGGTAGCCTGGGTCTGGCCCGGCTTCCACTGGCTGTGTGACCCCACCACGCTCCTTATTTATGGGGTAGCTGCTTTTCTTGTCTGCGAACCTTACCTCCTGGGGCGGTGAGGAATCAGTGAGTCACCGCAAGTGAGGATCTTATAAAAGCACCTAGCACACAGCCAACTCCAGTTAGAGTTTTACAAGTATTCACTGACTATGCATCGAGCAGCCTCTGTGTGCTAGGCATGCGGGTGCAAGAGGGAATAAAGTACAGGGCCCCTTATCTCAGAGCTGACAGGGAGGGAATAGAAGGTGATAAGGTGATAATATGGAATGAGGGCACTAAATGACTTACCTCTCGGGATCCCCAAGATGACCCGGGGTACCTTTGCTGGGTTTCAGGTTTGTGCCCTCCCATTCAGAGGGCGAAGCCCTAACCGCCAAGGGGATGGGGTTCGGAAGTGCGGCCTTTGGGAGATAATTTGGTCATGAGGGCCGAGCTCTCATAAATGGGATCCGTGCCCTTCTGAGAACAGACAGAGGAGCCTGTTTCTCTCTCTGCGTGTCTGACATGTGAGGACACAGCAAGAAGACCGGAGTCTGCAGGAAAAGGCCCCCACCAGAACCTCCCAGGCTGGCACCTTGATCTCTGACTTCCAGCCTCCAGAACTGGGGACGTAATGTCTGTTAATACAAATACGGTAAATGACTGTGGTGTTTGTTATAGCAGCTAGAGTTAAGACACCGAGTAAGGGAGACCTCAACATCAAGCCCTGCCCCCCAGGCCGTGCCCCATGGGGCGCCCCTCAGGGGAGGGACAGAGCTGGTAGGTGGCTTGGGGGAGGGGGCTAGGATTTCGCTCACCGCCCCTCCCAGCACCCTGCACCTCTGGTTAAACCTTCCAGGAAGCTCTAAGCTCCCTCCCTCTGCTCTCCTGCCCCCTGGTTGTCTGCCTGGCTGCAGTTGTTCCCCAGGGGACATTTCCCACGCCTAGTTTTTTAAGGTGCTGCTGCTGAGTTACCTTTGGTTTGGGGAAGGGGGAATGAGACGGACTGGCCTGCGGGAGCAGAAGCAGAAGCAGGAGGCAGCCGAAGTTCCTGGCCTGGCTGGCCGGAAGTATCGAGTGAATTAAGCAAGGTGGGGGGTCTTCTTGGGCAATAGGGTCTCATGCTTCCCTTTCCCTGGGTCTATCAGTGTTGAGGAACCATTTTTCAGGGGCCATACAAAATTATCAACATAGCCCTGGCTGGTTTGGCTCAGCAGTTAGAGTGTCGGCCCATGGACCAGAGAGTCCCGGGTTCGGTTCCCGCTAAGGGCATGTACCTTGGTTGCAGTTTGTCCCCAGCCCTGGTTAGGGTCATGTGGGTGGCAAACAGTCTATGTGTCTCCCTCACATCGATGTTTCTCTCTCTCTCCCCCCTCCTTCCCACTCTGTCTGAAGATAAATGAAAAAAAAAAATAAATGTCCTTGGGTGAGGATAAAAAACAAAATTATCAACATCAACATAAAAATGAGCCTGCTCTGTTTGGTCAGGCTAATTTGGTGAGGCCTGTGACGTTAGCTGGTATTGATTTCAAGGGCCTTCTGCAGCGACACAGGCTGGATGTTCCCCACCCCTGCTGGAATGGAAAAACTCATGGGCTGGAGGGCTCTGGTCATTTAATGTCCTCAAAGACACCCAGTCTTGGGGTGGGGTTTGGGTCCCTACACCATCACAGTCTGTCAAACATACCATGTCCGCTAGGCATCATCACTGTGGTCGGGAAAGCCCGCAAGAGGCCTGAAAGCTGTGACCGTCCATCAGGCAATGGGGGGACCTGCGGAGGGGACACTAAACCAACCTGTAAATAACCTAAGTGCCCCAACAGACTGAAATGTTCCCTGAGAGGAAAAGCTGTTGCCTCCAGGGCGGAGCCCCCTGCGGGGGTCACAGTGGAGGCCGAAGGACATTTCGGCAAAGCGGACACCTGACTCAAACCCATGTGTGGAATGGGGTCCAAGGTCCCCTTCTCCGGGGCCCTCCTGGAGCGAACAGGTGGGTGGTTCTCAAAAGGCAGCAGGACCCCTTGGGGAGCTATGATCCAGGCCCTCGCCCTAGTTCTGTTTGGAACTAAAGAGATGCTGCCCAGGGACCTGTGTTTCTAACGAGGCCTCTGATGTCCCTACTTGGAAAACCCGGAATAAGGGAATCAGTCAGAGTAAGTCAATGTCCTGGAGATTTGCCAGGAATCTGGGTACTATTTTAACAGCCCTGGCTGGTTTGGCTCAGCAGTTACAGCGTCGGCCCAGAGACCAAAGAGTCACCAGTTCGGTTCCGGTCAAGGGCATGTGCCCCCGATGCGGTTTGTTCCTAGCTCTGGTTGGAGTCATGTGGGAGGCAACCAATTGATACATCTCTCTCACATTGATGTTTCTCTCTCTCCCTTCCCACTCTATCTGAAGATGAATGGAAAAATATCCTTGGGTGAGGACTAAAAAAAAGATTAAGTTGTTTCTATTTGATGTTACAAAGATCATTAACACATAAAAAGTGTGCACCAAAGAATGTAGGAAAAAATAATGGTGGGCTGGTCAGTCAACTAATATATATTATATGGAATATATTTATTATTTCAATAATTATTTATAAATTATATATGAATGATGCTATGTCTGCCCTGGCTGCTTTGGCTCAGCAGTTAGAGTGTCAGCCTGCAGACCAATGAGTCACGGGTTTGATTCCGATCAAGGGCATTTTTTTTTTTTTGTCCTGGCCCTGGTTGGGTCGTGTGGGTGGCAGCCACTCGATATGTCCCTGCCACGTTGATGTTTCTCTCTCCCTCTCTCTCTCCCTCCCACTCTATCTAAACAAAATTGGAAAAATGTCCTCAGGTGAGGATAAAAAAAAAAAAAATGATGCTATGTCTCCAGATTTTGTGGTTTTATTAGCTTCTAATTTATTTTTTCATTGAGATACAATTAACATATACCATTATATTAGTTTCAGGTATGTAACAGAATGATTCACTGTATGTGTATGTTGCAGAGTGATCACCACAATAAGTCTAGCTAATATCCATCAACACAGTTAGAATTTTTTTCTCATGATGAGAACTTTTAAGATCTATTCTCTTAGCAACTCTCAAATATTCAATATAGTATTAACTACAGTCACTATATTGTCTATTATACGACATTTTTATAACTGGAAGTTTGTGCCTTCTGACCCCCTTTATTTATTCCACCCACCCCTCGCACACCCACCTGCCTTTGGCAGCCTTCAATCTGTTCCCTGTATCTATGAGTTCAGGATTCTCTTCATTTTTTTTAGATTCCACATATAAGTTAGATCATATGGTATTTATCTTTCTCTGTTTTATTTCACTCAGGGTTCATGCATGCTGTTGCAAATAGCAAGATTTCCTTTCTATGGATAAATAATATTCCTATTTGTGTATGTGTGTATGTGTGTGTAATATCTATAACTACTTTTTAAAATACATTTATCCATTGAAGGACACTTACAGGTTGTTTTCATGTCTTGGCTATTGTAAATATCACTGCAATGAACATAGGGGTGCAGACCTTTTCGAGTTAGTGCTTCCATTTCCTTCAGATAAATGCTCAGAAGTGAAATTGCTGGATCCTATGGTAGTTTTATTTTTATTTTTTTAGGAACCTCCATACTGCTTTCCACAGTGGCTGCACCAGTTTACATTCCCACCAACAGTGCACAAGTGTTCCCTTTCTCCGCCTCCTCCCCAACACTGTTGTTTCTTGTCTTTTTAATGATAGGCATTCTAACAGGTGTAAGGCGATACCTTATTGTGGTTTTTAGTTGCATTTCCCTGATGATGAGTGATGTTGAGCACCTGTCACATACCTGTTGGCCATCTCTATGTCTTCTTTGGAAAAATGTTTATTGAGAACCTTTGCTCATTTTTTTTTTAATCCTCACCCGAGGATATTTTTCGATTTATCTTCAGGTAGAAAGGGAGGGAGGGAGAGAGAAACATCAATGTGAAAGAGACACATCAACTGGTTGCCTCCCGCACGACCCTGACCAGGGCCGGGGATCGAGCCACAACTGAGGTACATGCCCTTGACTGGAATCAAACCCACGACTCTTCGGTCTGTGGGCCGACGCTCTAACCACTGAGCCAAACCGGCGAGGGATCTGCTCACTTTTTAATTGTATTATTTATTTTTTTTGCTGTTGAGTTGTATGAGTTCTTAATATATTTTGGATATTAACCCCTTATCAGATATGTGAGTTGCAAATGTTTTCTCCCATTCAGCAGGCTGCCTTTGCATTCAGTTGATGGTTTTCTTTGCTGTGCAGAGCTGTTAGGTTTGATGTCGTCCCCTTTGTCCCAGTTGTTTACTTCGCTTTCATTGCCTTTGCCTTTGATGTCTGTTGGCTTTTGAAATTTGTAATTGATTGTGATTTCATTTCTCATTCTAAGTCATCACCGTGGTACCCCACCCCCGCCCCCACCTACCTGTTAGGGATGGGCAAAACAGGCAAGCAACACCCCCTTCGGGAACCTTCCTTCATGAGGCCCTGGCGCTGTGCTGCACACTAGCTCACCCGGGAGGACAGGCAGGAGGAGACCCCGAGAGGCAGAAACGGGAGAGAGAGGAAGAAGTACGGAAATTCAAGCAGAACAGGTGACAGTGGGCGAAGGGAAAGGTGAGGACCCAGGAATAACCGCTGACCTGAAGGAGACACAGACGGCAAAACGTTAGGGAACTGTCGTCACACAGACGGAACATCTTAGAGGGTTTGCTAACTCTCTGCCAGACCTTTTCCAGATGGCAACAGCCACTTGTTTACATTAGTCTTGCTTAAATTACAAGGAGCTGAGCTAATTTCAATGTCAAGACTTCTTGCATCAGAGCCATGGGAGGTGGGAGGCCATACTGTGCTGTTGCGGGGACAAGTGGCTAAATATTTGTCAGCTGAGGATTTCTGGGATCTTTCTGGTACTCATGTGTTAAAGCGGTAGTCACACGCCAAAAGCCACGTCATCAGGACCAGAGTGCTAATGCCCAGGACCATGAAATAGCATCTTTAATGGAAAACTTTTCAAAAATAATTTCCTGAAATGAAGACTACAGCCGAGGAAAAGCGCACACCAGGGTGGTGGCATGGTGGGCCAGTGTCTCCCCCACTTCCTTTTCTTTCTTTTTTTTTTTATTATAGTTCTTTGAATCAAAGATAATTTTTAAAACAAATTAGCAACCTACAGGATTAAAAATTAACCTAAAGCTGACCTTCTTTAAAGTGTCCCAAGTGGTTGTATGGAGCAATGAGAACTTCCTGACTTTAGAAAACAAGAGTCCTAACGTTTTGCATTGACGGCACAGGGTTTAAGATGTACTATCAAAAGAAAGGAAAGAAAACAAGCCCGGAAAGGGCAGAGATTGGAGGGTCTGTCTGAGCATCCGTAACGACGAGAAGCACCTTCTGGATAAGGATACATTGTCCACCCCCCCCCTTAAAGTCTTAGCTCCTCTGCCCCCTGAAAATAGCTCTTGGGGTTGTCTCCAAGTCCTCCCCCGGCATCTCCAGCTAATCGAAGTCCTCAGTAAGCTGGCTTCCTTCACACCCACTTGCCCAGCTCCGTCTTTCAAAAACACTTAGAGGCTGCAGCCAAGCTAGTTTTCTTTGTAACTTTCTACTTTTGTTGAGAGGTAAATTAGGAGTTGGGAATAACCCAGCTCAACTTTCCTAATACTGTCACTTAGTGGCCACGGGTAATTGCTTGAAAGCTGCAGCCTTGATGACTGTCTGCCCAGAGCAGCCCGTGGCAGCCGGAGAGCCTCGGAAGGGTCAGCCACTCACGAGTGTCCACGGCCAGTGATTTGTACGCTTTGCTGAATCTTAGCTGGAGAGACCAAGCCACCTGGATCTGGGAAATTTGGATCAGAACTATCTGAACAGCTTCTCCGTCGGCTTTTCTGGGCTAAAGGGACGAAAAATTTAATTGTTGAAAGCTAATGATGATGATGTCTAATGGAAAATGACCTGCCCGTGTACACATCAGGTTAGATCCATTACTGGGACTGTTCGCTGGATGCCAATGACTTTCGGAGTATCTCAGGGCCGTGGGTGTGAGCGTTTCAGCTCTTTAAACTCCTGCAGGGCGCATCAAGGCGGTGTGGCGTATTGAAAGGCAATTGAACCCAGTTCCAGGCCTGCCTCAAATGCCACTCGGCAAACAGCATAAAGGTAGCAAGTCACTGCATTGCTGGGATCCTCAATACCCCATTCGGGAAAGGGGGTGGTGCACTCTGCCGCATCAATAGGCCGTTACAGAGATCAGAGTGATTAATGCTGTGAAAGGGTTTTGAAAAATTCTGTGCCAGTGGAAATAGAGCATATTATGCAAATGAGACTTTCTCTACCCCGAACACCTCTGGTTGTGGCCTTGATCTCCAGACCCTGCTGAAGCTGCCGCAGACGCTCTCCCAGGGGCATGTTCGGGCCTGAGGCCCTCCACAGGTGAATGCCTTAGGCTCTGTGATTGATGAGATGAAGTAAAAGTCGGTACTATTTGCAAAGTCCTTTAAGACTGGAAAAACTTCCAGAGTCTTGTATTGGCCACCAGGTTGACCTGAACCTCAGCCAGCCTCCTAGAAAGCACTGTGATTGACAGGCACACAGTGACAGTATGTGAGTGATGAAATGAATGAATACAAATCAATGCTCAGAAAACCTTAGCCGGCCCATCAGAGTTCTCACAAGCCCTCTCACTTTTGACAACATAATGATAATGAACTTAATGGCAGAGAGCATCACTAACCTAATGAAGGATTATCATCTTCTACTCTCTAGAAAGACTTTCCTGGTCTATGTATTTGCTCCTACTAGGTTGTTAATAAGCTCAGTTGTAGTTTTCTGTTAAGCTTTTCCAAGTAAAGGGGCATCTTTTTCCTCCTTACAGTTCAATATGTATGGAAACATTCCCCCATGGGGTAAAATTTGAAAGGAATTGCCAGCAGTGGGCAAACAGACCTGAAACCTTTCAGATGGGGAAAACTGAGGGATTTGAAAACAATGATGTTGTTCTTGTATCTGTATTTTCAAATAATGAAAGAAATACATGCTTATTGTAGAAAATGAGTACAAAAAGGAAAAAAGGGACAGAAAGACACTGTAACATGTGGGCTCTTTCCTTCCAGTATTTTCCCCAATGCGTTTTCATGGCTCAAGTCGTTCGTTCATTCATTCAGTGAGTCATGGTGGCACCTGCTTACCAGGCACTTTCTTGGAAGACATTGGTGAACAGGATAGTTTTATCCAATTCCGTGTCTGCTTTCTTCATTTATCTCAAGGCTTCTCAAAGAAAGGTTGTTTTCTTTACCCATTTATGTTTATATCATGGGCCATATCTGCAAAATTGTGTTCAATTATCTTTCACTGTGCTTTGTTAACTAATAACCATGTCATTCTTTAAGTCACAAGGAAATCTCTGTCCATTTGTTACTTATGATAAAACTATAATCATCCTAATGTAGATGGTCAGTGATGGATCCCCACCCCACCCTGTGAATTCTGACAACTGTCATTGCCTTGGTTCATCAAATTTTTAAAAGAAGCAAGTATTCCATGATTCTATCCTAATCTTAGGCATAGGTTTCTGGATGTTGTCCTTTAACACTATGGGGCCCAGGAAAATGTTATTGGGCCCAGGTCTTTCTTTTTTAATGATTGAAAGAAAGAGAGAGAATGGATGTCACCGTTCTGACCCTTCTCGCGTGGGGTGGAATTGTTCTCTACAGCACCCCCTCCGCCCCCAAAGTCTCTGAAGTTTTGAGGGACAGGCCTTCCACTTAGATCATCCCCTGTAGATGGCTAATCAACGGAAAGAATGAAAGAGAAGTATTTTTTTTCCTCTTAATTATTCAAATTTAAGAACACAGGTACAGATCAGATTGCAATATGGGTAAGAATGTCTCTCCCTAGGATGTAGCAAATACCACCCTCAGTCAAAAGTCAGTTAACTTCCCGCGGTCTTAAGTGGCCTCGCAGTCCTGGGGGATCTCCCTTGTTTTCCTTTGTGCACAGTCCCCGCCCCCGGCCCATTCAGCACAAAAGGTGCGAACATCTCACGTGGTCAGGCTGTGGTCAGGCTGGGCGCTTGGTTCCGTGGGGAAGGCTGAACGGAAGGAAAGCGCAGCCGCACAATGGTGTCGGGATCTGTCCTGGAGAATTTCAGAAACGTTGATACTATTTTCAAAGTATCTCCTTCTTTCCAGCACACAGGCAAGTTTTCCGATCAGTTTCACAAAAATGGGTTACATGTGATGTTTTTCATACTACAGAAGTCTATGAACATAGTGAAGTATTGAGGTTCAATTTTGCAGTGTCTGGATGGTTGGTTCCCTGATAAATTTTCAGAGATTCCTTGTCTTTTGTCACTCATTTTAGTTCAGGACAGTAATTATAGGACAAAAGTCTTTCTCTCTGAGGAGTCAGTGGAAGAATGTGACTGTGTAGGTGGCGTGTGCTGCGTGCACACACACACTGACACTCACACCACACTCATACATACACTCACACACCCTCACACACACATACACTCACACACACACAACTCATACCCTTACACACTCTGTCAACTAAAAACCAGATCTTGACAATAGTTAGGTGAAACCCAGTTTTATTCAGGACTATTGTAATAGGAGAAAAGAGACCTCCGTATAGAGCGGGGCTGAATTCTAATACAGCACCTGGCCAGTGGGAACTTATAGCCAAGGAGCAGGATGGGGGCCGGTGGGTGGAAATTACCAAAAGGAAACATCAGAAGTAAGGTGGGGTTTGGCTAACCTGACCTAACAGGATTCCTGCTGGAGACAGGCTGTGTGATCAGACATCCCCGAGGTGGTGGGGGCGGGGGTGGAGCATGAAGAACCCAGCCAGATGCAGGGATCCCAGGTGGAGGACTGAGCACTGTTGCCAAACTGACCTAACAGGGCTCTTACTAAAACTGGATTTTACATGGAAGTGCACAGATGGGCCTAGGAGAAGGTTCCAGAACCTGATCAAGCAAAGGGTCTTTGTCATTATATACACACACACACACACATATGTATACATATATATCTATAGAAATAAAATATATAATCATATATAATTATTGTTTTAATAAAATATAATGGATTCTTAAAATTTCAATTTCTTAATGAAAAATTTTCTAGGGCAGAGGTTCTCTTGGGCAAGTCCATGGACCATTTGCATCGGAACAACCTGGGGAATTTTTTTAATGGGGATTTTAGGGGGTTTACATCCCCAGAGTTAGTGGGGCCTGGGAATCTATATTTTAAACAATTTATCAGATTATTTTCATGCCTGGTTATCTTTGAGAACCACTATCTCATGCAGTATATTTACTGAGTTCTAAAAAAAAAAAGTAAAATAAAGCCATTCTCTATATGTTTTGGTTTTCTAAAATAATAGTGACAAAGGCTAGTTACTATTATATTCCAAGTACTGTACTAGGTATTTCCCTTGTATTACCATGAATTGAACACATATTTATTGAGACCCTATATAATTACTTTGAGATCATCTAGCCCAAATCAAGAAGACTTCTTTAGCTTTAGGAGAATGTTTGGTTTTGAACTAGACTGTGTGTGAACAGCATTGATTAAGGCTTGCCTTGCTTACTTTTTTTTTAAATCCTCACCTGAGGATATTCTTTCCATTTTTGTTCAGATAGAGTGGGAGGGAGAGAGAGGAAGAGAGAAAGAAACATCAAGGTGAGAGAGACTCATCGACTGGTTGCCTCCCGCATGACCCTGACCAGGGCCGGGGACAAACCACAACCGAGGCACATGCCCCTGACCAAAATCGAACCCACGACTAATTGGTCCATGGGCCGACGCTCTAACCGCAGAGCCAAACTGGCCAGGTCTTGCTTCACTTTCTCTACTGTGGTTTTCTTTCTTTTGGTGAAGTAAACAAAGTAGAATTGTGGTAGACCGAAACATTCTCAAATATATGGCCAAGAAAGAACGTTGAAAATGATAGTGCATTGTTGGAACACTGAAGAGCAGGTGGCATGCAGTTCTGATAGGGGAGCTAATAGTCTATCTTTGCAGGTGCAGTGTTGTAGATTCCTTTGGGAGGGATACTATGCATAGTAAATGCCTAGCTCTCTCTCTCTCTCCCTCCGTCTCATATATATGTATAAATTTCTTGTTTATTTCATTAATGAAATCATGCAACTCTGCTGATTTCTGTTAAAACTCTATTTTTATATCTTAGGTGATTTGCAACCTTATCCATTCTTACATATAAGCTATGTTCCAAAGACCAATGTCAGGTTATGATCTGTATCTTTTTTGAAGGTAAACCAGTTTGCTCAAGGGCACACTAACTGGTAACGGAAGTGGAACCAGAGTCCCTAAGTTCATTATTTCACACTCTCAGTCACATTGATGGGAGCAGTGTGATCCTTAGGTCTGGGGCGGAGCATCCTGTGAGGTCAAAATATTTGAGAATAGATGGAAAGAACTGCCGTACCTCCGTTCACCCTGTGAACCCCAATAATTCCAATATAGAAAAAATTATTTTTAAAAGGCTTAGCAAGCTTTGGTTTTAAGAATGTTTAATATCAGCCCCTGTTCACCTCCCCAAAGTTCTACCTCCTAATACCAACACCGTTAGGGATAGGATTTCGACATACACATTTGGGGTGGGGCCCACAAACATTCAGACCATAGCAGAAGGAATCAGCTCTAGTGTCTACAGACAAAGGACAAAGGGGGACAACCTGCCTCCCAGGTTTAGGTCATCAGGACGGACTGTAGCCTAGTGCACACAGCATCACATTTGAGAGTTGAATGGCTTTCGTAGGTCTAACTAGTCGTCATATTCTCTACCAACCTGGCCCTAACACTAGTCCCTTTGAGTACTGGAACTTTTAACATGTGCTACCACCCCAGCATCTGGCCATGAAAAAAACCTTTCCATGCAACCCCAGAGGGGAAAGGGGACTGGAGCTGCAGGGCCAGTGAGATTTCTGTCTCCAAGGCCAAGGACGAAGTCACTAAGGAAGTTGGGAGTCACTATTTCTTGGAAGCTTCTATGATCTCAAGGTCAAAAAGGTTTCACACGGCTCCAGCTTCCTTCTCAGACCGGGTCACGCTGTCCTCCCAGTCTTCCCAACGCAGAGGACAAAGGTTTGGTCTTTCCAGTTTCTAGTCCCATCTGAGGACACAGCGAAAATATTTCTGACTCTGAACCTTTTTAAATAGACTAAGAAGCTCACATGCAGTACACCTGCCTGAAGCCCCTGTGTTTATGCCCTACATGTATAGCCCACCCCATACAAACAGATAGACGCAAACACCTCTCATCTCCGCAAAGAAAGCTCCGTCGTCTATTCATAGGAAAATAGTGGGGTCAGGCTTTCTGGGCTTTTTGTTCGCCACCACAGGGTGCCTGACAGCGCTCAGGGGCAGGCGCAGCGTCACCAGCCACCTACTGCACGCGGCTGGCAGCAGAGACCGAGCGCTAATTAGAGGGTGTCAGGAGACAAGGAGAGGAGGAAGGGGCCAAAAAAAATAGCATAAAACTTTCCGTGAGGATGGAAAGTGAAAGAGGGTGGGTGGGTTTCTTCTTGTTATTTTTGGTGGGGATGCTGTGCTATGGGACCCTGCTTGCTTCCAACTAGGGCTCTGTCCCTCTTTTTGTAATTCACAGGCAAGCGCTGGATTCGTAGAAATAGCTGGATTCTCTGTTGGGTGCTGTCTCCATTATAATAAACATTTTTCGATCTGCTTTTATTCATGCATCATGAGGACCCCCTCTGCCCTACACTAGCCATTGCTGATGGAGTTCTCATTCAAGGGTCTCGTTCCCCGGTTTTGTGAAATTGAACTTCTATAATCCAGCACGTCTATCTTCCTAGGGGCCATTTGTAGCTTTATGTATTTCATGGTCAAAACTTCACAGTGAACTGGGCCTAGCCCCCCTCACCCTGGATAGTTATGTAGGTACACAGAGAAGGTATTGCCTCCTAAGGTGACTGTTATAATGTTACTAATAAATTACCACAACTTCCAGTAACTACGGATTTGGAAGGTTCCCGCCACACACCTGCCATTTTTCTGGATCTGATGTTGATCTTTGTTTCCCTGTCTACAGTTGTCAGGTTTTCTAGGTGTGCCTTTCACACTTCTCTCTGAACATTAAAATCATCTGGGAGAGTTGAATCTCTGGCGTCCGAGTGTGCAGCGGGACCTCCGGCACTGATGTGCTCTTTCGCGCCTCTTTGTCTTTGCACGTGCTGCCTCCCCGCCCGGTGGGTTCTTCCGACTGCTGTCAGAGCAGTGCCTGGTCCTCTTGATCTAGCTGTGGCCACTTCCCATGGGACACCTGCTTTGAATCCTCCAGAGAGTGAGCTCCCCAGTTCTGAGTCCCCGTCGCCCCCGGTGCATGCCCCAGGATTTCATCAAAGTTACTGTAACTGTCTGTGACTGCGACTCTGGTTCATGTGACCCTGGATTCCTTGCAGACAAAGCTACTTCCCATCTTTCTCCACGGCCCCAGGTGCTAACCCAGTTCAGGACAGCTCAGGTTTACAGGGAAAGTCTGGAAAGTGAAACAGCACAGTGACAGTGAGGGCAAAAACTCTGGTGTTAAACCACCTGAAATCACTCACTACTACTTGCTAGTTGTGTGAATCCTGGAAGTTACTGGAATTCCTTCTGCAACCGTCTCCTAGTCTGTAAACTGACGTAATAATAGAACCTACGTTATGGCATTATTGTGAAGAACATAAATTAATTACAGCACCTTCCAACTCTGACATTCTAAATTTCTATCAAGATTCCCTCTCTTCTCTCCCCTTAACAAGTCTATATATGAATTCAGGGACTATATATAATCTTGAAATCACCTGTAGCATCTAATCCAGTATGGTGGAATGAATTCATATAAGTAAACAATTTATAGCAATGCCTGACACCTAGTAAGTGTTTAATAAATGTTGGCTACTCTATTTATTCTTATTACTATTATTATTGCCATTCCCCTCCCCAATTCCTTCAATAGCTCTCCTGTGCTAACCTAACTCAGTCCAAAACCTGCAGCCCAAGAATATGACTAATGCACTTGCATCTCATTTATAACCAACATTTACCCTTGCAAACGCTGTACCCTTGACCCAGTAACTCTTTGCCAATCCCACTTTATATCACTTGTTAGAATCCACGCATCCTGCCCAGCTGGTGTGGCTCAGTGGATTGAGCATTATCCCATGGACTAAGAGGTCCTGGTTCAATTCCGGGTCAGGGCACATGCCCAGGTTGTGGGCTTGATCCCCAGTGGGGGACATAGAGAAGGCAGCTGATTGATGTTTCTCTCTCACATTGATATTTCTCTCTCTCTCTCTCCCTTCCTCTCTCTTTAAAAAAAATCAATAAAAACATATTTAAAAAGAATCTACTCATCCTTTCAAGCCTATCTCAAATGTTAATTTCTTAATAAAATCTTCAGTATTTTCTAACTTCAGTACATACGAGCTGCTGAATGTTCTGTGAACTTTCTTTGTTCCTATTATTATTTATACTATTATGACTTCTAGCATTTCCTGGGCCCTTATTATGTGCAGGATGCTTGATAAGCACAAAACACAAGTATTGTGTTATTTACAGCAAGAAGGAGGAGGAGGTGTAAGTGGGAAAGGGCTCAGAGGGCCAGGGAGGATGTATGGTGTAGAGTGTGTCTGTGGCTATGTCTCTACCTGTGTCTGAGCTTCAATTTGGCTGTACACAAAGTAACCTGGATATTACTTGGCTACTTAGCAAATAGGACCATTTGTGTTTGCCTTGGAGACAGGAATTGTGCCTTTACTCATCTCAGCAACACCTCTAGTATGGAAATAATATGTCTTGTACCTGCTTGATATTTTTCACATTTAATAATGTATCATAGTTGATACATAAGTTATACTAAATCTTAACATTAGAGAGAACATAACACACTTTTCTTTTTTTATCCTCACCCGAGGATATTTCTCCATTTTTGTTCAGACAGAGAGGGAAGGAGAGAGAGGAAGAGAGAGAGAAACATCAACATGGAAGGGACACATAGAGAGTGGCCGCCTCCCGCAGGGCCCCAACCAGGGCCGGGGACGAATCACAACTGGAGCATGTGCCCTAGACCAGAATCGAACCCACGACTCATTGGTCCGAGGGCTGAAGCTCCAACCACTGAGCCAAACCTGCTAGGGCATAATACACTTTTCTTCTGATGATCTCTGTCAATAAGATCACAAAACACAGAAGTACAGAAAGAGATCGCTTCTTGACAGAGATTGGCGATTATTCATTTGCACTTGTTTTTATTTTAGTATGCAGGGTGGGGTAAAAGTAGGTTTACGGTTGTTGGTATGGAAAATAATACAATAATAAATGACAATGCAAGAATAAACCATGTTTCACATACAAGAGTAAACCTACCTTTGCCCCACCCTGTACTCCTGGTCAGTGCAAAATATGTTGCCTCTTCCAGCAGCAAATCATCTTCATTTGTACACTCAGATCATAATATTGATTGAGCTGGTTGAGTGTTAAGCCCTGCTAGTGGAATAGTTTGGGAACCGGAGCATCTCCAAGTGGCGAATGAATTGCCTAAAGAATTTGCCCCAACTGCCTGATGGAGATGAGCTTATCCTTGGAGGAACTGGTACACATTAGCCCGTGTGGCGGGGCAGCGCTGAGACACTAGGTGGGTTTACAGACTTTTTCTGGACAGGCCGATTGCTACAGTCACTAATAACCCGGCTTTGTGCTCTGGAGAGCTGCCCTGGAATCAGTGCATTTCTTTACCTTCTGATTCCTTGCGTTTGGCCAGTGGGGAGCACCGCTAAGAGACCAGAGGGAGGGAGGAGAGCGACTCAGGTGTTTACTTCCTTCCCTGCAGTGATGCCTTTGTCTTAGCTCCTGTTAGCTCCTTTCCACGCACCTCTCTCCGGCCGTGCTCAGGCGCCTCCCCACGTACCTCCGGCCGTGCTCAGTCACCTCCCCGCGCACCTCTCTCTGGCCGTGCTCAGTCACCTTCCCGCGCACCTCTCTGTGGCTATACTCAGTCACCTCCCCGCGCACCTCTCTCCGGCCGTGCTCAGTCACCTCCCCGCGCACCTCTCTCTGGCCGTGCTCAGTCACCTCCCCGCGCACCCCTCCCCGGCCGTGCTCAGTCGCCTCCCCGCGCACCCCTCCCCGGCCGTGCTCAGTCACCTCCCCGCGCACCCCTCCCCGGCCGTGCTCAGTCACCTCCCCGCGCACCCCTCCCCGGCCGTGCTCAGTCGCCTCCCCGCGCACCCCTCCCCGGCCGTGCTCAGTCACCTCCCCGCGCACCCCTCCCCGGCCGTGCTCAGTCACCTCCCCGCGCACCTCTCCCCGGCCATGCTCAGTCGCCTCCCCGCGCACCTCTCTGGCCGTGCTCAGTCGCCTACCCAAGTACCTCTCTCTGGCTGTGCGGAACCAACCCTCCCTCTTGCCTGTTGAAGCCGAGGGGTGGTAACTAGTCTGTGGCTTCCTTTACCCTGATGGCATCTTTGAAAACAGTTCCTGTATTGAACTTTCTTCAAGTTCCCAAATGTAGGTTTAGATGCGGATCGACAGCCCACTGCTGGGTAGACTCTCATGAAGCAGTGCAGACTCGGCTGCCAGGTGGGCGCACAAAGACCCCGGTATAGCCAGGAGGACTTTCCAAATCTACAGAAAGCTCTCATGTGAGCTCCTACAAGAGCTCTCAAGGAAGGCCCTGAGTGGGGGAGGAATGTTTTATTCCTAGAGTTAGATGCAGAAGGAAATGCCAGTGAATTCTGGAGGTGATCTGTCCACTCCAGTCCAGGTTCCCTGACAGGCTGCCAGCTCCCTGCTGCGGCTCAAGCAGAAGGTGTTTGTCTAAAGTGAAAACCTGGGAGCCACAGCGTATGATTAGAAAACAGGAAATGTTCTTTCTTTCTTTTTAGATTGGGGAAGATGGATGTAAAGTGGAAGATTTTCTTCTGTCCTTAATTATGTGGCTGGGTCTTCCTGGACTCTTAGTTTAATCTGCAGAGATACAAAAATTACACAGCAATCTGAAGCTTTAAAAATAAAGAAGAGAAAAACTGGCAGCAATTAAACAACAAAAAAAACTATTTCAAACAAAATTAAGGGTTTGACTTGAAGCCATGGGGGGCATCTCTTTTTGTTTCTTCTTATGCCGCATTTAAAGGCAAAGGAAACAAAAAGAGCTGTCTGGACGCTCTGAGCAGCGACTGGTGGCCTCGGAGAGGAGGGCTCAGCCCAAGTCCCGTGCGCCCAGCATGTCCATCTTACAACTGCTGGTTCCGTCCAGCAGTGAGAGCCCCGGAGAAGAAGAACCAGAAAGAAAGAAGAAACTGAGAGTTCAGTTGTTGGGTTTATTCACCATGTTGAGATTTGAAGGGATTCATTCGTGACAAATGGAAGTTATTACATAAGGAAAAAAAGAGAACTATTTCAGATACAACAGAAAAGCACCCATACCCATGCCCCCCCCCCCATTTAATATGCAGGTGGGGCAAAAGTAGGTTCACAGTGTGAATATGCAAAACAGTTTATTCTTATATTCTTATTGATGATTGTATTATTTTCCATACAAACAACTGTAAACCTACTTTTACCCCACCCTGTATATCATGTAATTTAAGATATTTTACCATTTTGTTTCATCTTTAAGGTATAAAATTGGGATAATTGGCGCTTCTATTACAGCCTCACCTGACATCCTTCTCTCTCCCGAGGTGACCACAGTTCTGACGTGGGTTTACCTGTTCTGTGTTTTAACGCTTTGACAACACAGGCATGTATTTAGAAATACATAGTAGTAACATTTTGTGAGCTTTAAAACTCTAGGTAAATTGTATCCTACTCCACTGTGTTTTTAAGAATTATCCATATTGATAGCGTCCCTCCAGATCACTGGTTTGCAGTGCGGTGTACATCATGTGAGTGCAGACCACAGTGTGTTTCTCTAATCCCTACGGATAAACATTTATAAAGTTTCTCTCTTTTTACCACCGCAAACAATGTTCTGATGAGCCTCCTTGTAAACGACGTCTTGTGGACACCGGTGAGAGATTCTCTAGGATGTACACTTTGGGGGGAAGTGTTGGGCTATATGCCAAGTACACCAGCAGCTTCCCTGCCCACTCCATGTCCTCTCCAGGGCGGCTGAACAGTTACGTGTGTACACACAGGACCTGAGCATATTCATTTCCCCTGCCCCACATCCTCGTCAATACCTCATATGATCAAACTTTTTTCAGTGTTGCTGAGCTAATGGTGGGTTTGGATTTGCGTGTCTCGAATTCCTACTGAGGTTCCATTTCCTCTAGCACATTTGGGTACTTCAAGGTTTCCCTTTTTCAATGAGCTTTCCTCTCCTCTTGCCCCTTTTCCTTTTAAATTGTTTGCCTTTTCGTAGCTGATGTCTCCGGCTTCTTTAGACTTCATCCTCATCCTTTGGCAGTTAAATGTACCCAGTTGTTTTAGTGGGAAGTTCCAGGTTCTGTGCACCCAGCAATGTCACATAGGCCTGTCGCAAATAACATGACTCCAGGGATGACTCTGGGTTTCAGCAAAGGAAGCAGCAAACCTGTTATGCTATCTATCGAGACGGACATGAAAGGGAAGCAAGGCATAGTGCTCTTTGGATTTAGAGCCCGGGTTACTGGGGGGAACGCTCCTGGGAACTAACCCAATGCAGGGACTTGGGAATCTGTTGGAGGTAAGCTCAGAGCTCAGAAGCCAGGGGAAGCCTCGAGGTTCACAGCAGGGCAGACGGGTTTCTAGGAGAGTGCAAGTGGTGAGAGGTGACGTGGGCTGTGATGGGGAGGATGACTCCCTGGTAGGATCATGTCTGATGGCTTTTGGGACCAGGGAAGGGGGCATCCTTGTTCCTAACTGGCAGCCCGGTGTCACAGCATCCCAAGGTGGGTGGGCAGAGAGGAGAGAAACCAAAAGGGATTTGAGATGGAAAACCTCAGGGTCAGTTGCTGTGCCCCACTCCCAGAGCCACTAAAGACTTGCCAGTGATTAGCCAGGGAGAATGTCCAGACACCCCCAGCCAGGCTCTGCCCCCTGCAGAGTGTGATGCGCAACAGGGAGTAACGAACTAGAGCTCTGGTCTGTCACCAAATTGTAATTTGACTTCAGACAGTCAAACTTTATTTCATGCTGCCTCCGACCTACAACTAGCAAGTACCAGAACTGGACAGTTTGCATCTTTCCCTTCCCATCCGCATGGTAGAGGCTGTATGAATGGCAATATGACCCTCACATCGCTGGGGGCAGTCAAAGGAATTCCTATGCCCAGATGGCTGGCCACTGAATGAAGGGTTGACGATAACCTATTAGCAATATCGATCCTCTCTTCTGCTCTGGAGTGCAGTGACCTGTGTGCTATCATCCACGAAAGTAGGTAAAGACTGAAAAGAAAACACTCAGTCCCCAAAATCAAACATCTCTTAGGTTTCTAGCTATTTCAGGTCCAAATAAATAAACCTATTTGATAAGACAGTAGTGAAACAGTGGCTCATACATCAACCAAGCAAGGGAACGGAATCAACCCCAGGGTCTTGGGCACAATCAGCAGCTATTACAGAAGGAATTAGGAAACACTCCCGCCCTCACTACTTAAGCTAAACGCAGCCAGACATCAATCTTTGTTACTTGTCTTCTTGCTGACACGTGGAAGAGTTGGCATTCTCACCTGAGTGCGCCGGCTCAGCAGCGAAATGTACGTGTAGCAGAGAAACGCTCCGTAAGGCTTGCTCTCAGCGTAAGTAAGTATGCTAACGCAGAAGTAGAGACCAGTCCTGCAGTGTTGATGAATTCTGAAGACTCGGTTCCTTTTGTTCTGTTTCATTCAGCAAAGTCTATATTCTCTCACTTCCGCCTTCAAGATCCACCAGAAGCAATTCCACATGTCCTCAAAGCAGATCTGGGAAACAAAGGCAGATCAGAAAATTCCCAGATTTCTTTCCGGCAGGATCAAGCGACTCTTATCCCAGAGCTAAGCAGTTTGGCCAGAGACTCTTGAAAAAAAGAAAAATCAACAACTAGGAAAGAATCAAGTCAATCCAGTGCTACAGACGGCTGTCGAGTGAATTAGCATGTCAGAGGATGTCTTCTGCCTCTTCCAACAGAATCATGGGGGAACGTGACTTTTTTTTTTTTTCAGATAGAGTAGGAAGGAGGGAGAGAGAGAGAGAGAGAGAGAGAGAGAGAGAGAGAAACATCGATGTGAGAGAGACATATTGATTGGTTGCCTCCTGCACGACCCCAACCAGGGCTGGGGACCAAACCCCAACTGAGGTACGTGCCCTTGACCGGAATTGAACCTGTGACTCTGGTCTGTGGGCCAGTGCTCTAACCACTGAGCAAGCCAGCCAGGGCAGGAACGGGAAATTTTAAACAAAGCAAATACCTAGTATACCCTTGACATTCATCTTTACAATTCTATTTTTTCATAAGACTATATTATTGGGTTTCCACAAATGAACTGACAATCATTGCTCCATAAATTCCGTTTCTAAGGGTATCATTTCTTGCACAGCCTCTGGAATTTCTTCTTCATTGTGAGTTTTAAGCAAGGTATACTTTTGCACAAGGCCAGGCTCCAAATTATAGTGGGCCCCTAAGCACTAACCCATTGTAAGTACTCTATATCCATTTTATAAGGAGCCCAACTTCCTCTTATGTTTCCAATCTACGTATGCTTCTAAGCAAAAAAAAAAAGAGTATGTTTTAAATTTGATTTTACTTAAAATTCCCAAATCTTGTGCCCAATCATATCCTGATCATCTAGTTATTTGTGTATTTGGAAAATGTTTCTTCTTAAAAAATAAAAAGCAATGTTTCCACTTTCTCCAGAGCCCTACAGGAACTGGTTCCCCCAGGTAAAGTGTCTGAGATGTGCTGGAGGCTGAGGCTGTCTCATTAGTACCGTGTGGGAGAAACCGTGGGCTCTGTTGATCAACTATGCATAGGACAAGTCTTCGGGCCTTGCTCAGTGGTTCTCCAGCTGGGCTGCCCGTTTGAAACACGTAGGGAATTTTGGAAAATGTATAATACAGCCCATCCTTGAATAATGTAGTTTCACTCAATGTCATCTCATTATAACATTGATGAGACACCTGAAGGAACTGAGCACTTGTTTATATCAATTAGCCTATGGTCAAATTGGTGTCCTTAATATATTATTTCACTACAGTTCCAAGAACCTACTGACAACATTAAGTGAGGATTCCAGTCTTATCACATACTAATGAAATCAAGATCTCGAAGTCCTGGCCCTGGCCGGTTTGGCTCAGTGGTTAGAGTATTGGTCCTCGGACCAATGAGTCTCAGGTTTGATTCCGGTCAAGGGCACAGACCTTGGTGACAGTTCATCCCCAACCCTGGTCAGGGTTCTGCGACAGGCAACCAGTCGATGTGTCCCTCTCACATCAATGTTTCTCTCTCTCTCCCTACCTCCTACTCTATCTAAAGATAAATAGAAAAAATATCCTTGGGTGAGGATTTTTTTAAAAAAAGACAAAGTGATTTTTAAAAGTATTTGTAACACATGCTGGATGAACATGCATGATAAAGTGCATCAGTAAGAAAAGCCCATCAACCTAACTGAAAAATGGACAAAGTAAGCCACAGACAAAACAGAATTGCAAATGTCATCAAAACATGAACAATTCTCAACTTCATATTTAGTTAAATAAGACTGAATGTGAAAAACAATCCACTGTCAGATTGGCAAGAATTACACCATTTGGTAACTCGATTTTTAAGAATTTACCCTATCATTACACTCACACAAATGCATGAAGATATAAGGATTTTCACTGCCGTATATTTTCAATAAATTAAGACTTGGAAGCAACCTAAATGTCCTTCAGTAAAAGAATGGTTGAATAAATGAAAATGTACTCACAGGCCAAAGAATTCTGTGGATGTTCAAATGAATGAGATGGATTTCCATGTCTGACGCAGAAAAGTACCCACATGTCTGACTCAGTTGCAGAAAAGGGTGTGGAGCATGATTACAAATGTGAGCATCTGGAATATTGCACAACGTACTCCACAGTGGTGGCCTCAGTGGAGGCGAACACAGAGGGAGGGAGCGTTTTTCTACAGTTTCCTACACTGTGTGATTTATCTACGATAAGCAGGTATAAGTTCAATAATATACTATTGAAAACTTAAAATCTGTGTATCCTTTTTGGCATATCAAAGACAGCTTTGTGTCAGTCTTATATTGGTAGATGCATAGCTGGGCATAGACATCATTCTTTTGCAAGAATGCCTTATTTGCAATGGACATCTTATTCATTTGCAAGAAGAATACCTTATTATATCATCATTTTTTTTCGGTTTTAAAATTTGTTTTAGTTTTCAGTTATAGCTTACATTCAACAGGGTTCTATGTTCATTTCAGATGTACAGCAAAGTGGTTAGAAAATCAGGCACTTTACAGAGTGGTCCCCCTGATAGTCCAAGTACCCACCTGGTTCCATACATAGTTATTACGATATTATTGACTATATTCCCTATGCTGTACTTTACGGCTCTGTGACTATTCCGTAACTACCATTTTGTACTTTTTAGTCTCTTCACCTTTCCACCCAGCCCTATATCATCTTTTTGCAATCACTTTAACAAGTTCAAGCCCATCACAAAGGGTTCCCGGACTGAGAAAAAGGCCTCACCCAAAAGGAATGGGTACCCATGTTCTTGACTGAGGGATATTCTTCCGTCCACTCCTAAAACACAGTCTACGTTATCCCACGTGTCGGACAGCAGAAGGGGGCTGTGGACATTACCTATTGTCTGTGCATGTCCAGGAGGCCGAATGCAAGCCCAGCCCGTGTCCGTGTGTCCTCCACTGACTCACACAGCTTCTCGGTGTGCACACAGCATGTGATCCGAGCCACGCCAGACTGCGCAGGCCCTCTTCTGGGAGTGTTCCCCTCTCCTGCCCAAGAGGGCATGATGAATGGGGCTGAAGTCAAACTCGGGGTTAGCAGAGAGAGGGACAGTAGGTGCCAGCTCTGAGACCTGTTCAGTTTTGTCCCGATGATGGGCACTCGGAGTTCCAGGCTGCCCTCCCACAGTGCGACACTGTTGCCACGAAGACTCAGAACACACTTTAAACCAACACACTGCCGGTTCCCTGACTGGGGCCCAGTCCAAAGAGAGCCAGTGGTGCTGACGCTGTGAGTGAAGCCTGAGCAGAGGCCCCAATTCCATGAAGAAAGCAGCCCCTTTCCTGCCCCACCCGGCACAGTGTGGGGTGCAGTGGGCGGAGTCTGGAAAGTGTACAAACTTCGGGACTACAAAGAATTTCCTGCCCTTCTCTCTAACTTCACATCATTTCTTTTTCCAGGCTACTCGATCCTTTTAAGCTTTGAGCTTGCACGTCAGGTTTCTCTCAGTAGCCAGTCGCACTGTTCACAAAAGTGAGTGGACCCACAGGGGCCCTCCTGGGAGATGAGGTACGTTATCACTGAGCTGTATCTCCGGCCTCCTAGTGATCCGATTTACAGGGAGCCCTCATGACTCCAAATTTAGAACATTTATTTGGAAACTTCGCTTGGGTCTCTGCACAGCGGAGGCACCGGGACAGTACGCTGTATGTTTGGGTTTGCTAACCCGGCAGTCATTTCTGAGATCCACACTAATGCAAAACATGCCCACAGGACACGAAACCCTTCATTACTCTAATGCATGTCCCAAGGCTCTCCTCCCGCCCCTCCCTCCCAGTCTCCCCCCGCCCCAGGCTCCCTTCACGCCTCCAGCCCCATCGGGCCCTGGAGCACCCAGCCCCGCAGCTCCCTTCGGCAGGAAAATGCTTTACAAGGCTGGTTTTAACCCCACTACCTGCTGCGCGGCACAGTGCTACTGTTTGCCAAGTGACTGATGGCAAAGGCAAGTCTGTGATTTCATTTGTTCAGACTGATTACTCGCACGTTGCACACGGTATCATTTGCTTGTCACTTAATGACTGACCAGCCTGCCTGAGTCATTAGTGCCTCAGCGCCGTGAAAGGAACATCTCGGCATAATGAGGCGCTAAAGGAAGTGGGGTGCCTTTTACCTAAAAGAAATGGTGCGCAGAAATCCAGCACAGCTGCAGGTGTTCCGATGACAATGTGGGAAGCAGTTAGCTTCCAATTTAGCAGAAAATTAAGAGCGAAAAAACTGTTATTTGTGAGAGAAGATCCTCATGGCAGGCAATCATCCTTGCTCGGTATCACAAGAGGAGCGTTCAGCTGTCTTTGTCGTGACTTCAAACAATTGGTGTCTTGGGCTGTGTTCAGCACCAGATTGGTGCTTATTATCTGCCGTTTATTCTTTCTTGGGATATTTTGTTTTTTTTTCCCCCCCTCTATTTTATGGTTAATTTGCTTGCTTGAATGTAAAGCCATTTAAGCTGAAAAATCTGGATTGTGGCTCAACATTGTGCCAGGGCTCTGAGCTGTATGATACAAGATAATTGGCAATTTTCAAATTCATAATCCATTTTGTTTCACGTGTCTTCCCCCGTCCCCCTGTCCCTTCTGCTGGCTTCTCTGCCCCGTTCTTTGCCATCAGCTTTGAAACTGGTCACAGAGGGAAGGTGTAGGGATAGAGGTTCCTCCAGTCAAGACCCCAGGCTCCTGAGACTCACCTTAGCAGAGATGAAAGAGCCAAAGTCCGTGATACAAAATCCACGCACCTCGGGAAAGCAATCTCAAAGCCGAGCAAATACTTTCCCGTGGAAACATTTCGGCCCATTTGGAAGCCAAGCTCCGAGTCCTGCTTGCTGGTAGTTCCATAGAAAGACTGTTGTTGAGGGTTGTTGTCTGAGGCCAGAAAGAAAACGCTGATGTTCTATGAGCTGACTGCCAGTTCCGTTTGGTAATGACCTTGTGCGTAAATCTCACCAAGCTCGTTGTATTTCTATAGCCTTGTGCCGTGTCAGTGGAGGCGCTGGTAGGTATGTTGCCTAAACCTATGTCTGCTGGTTAGATAAATCTCACATCGCATATTCCTATATTCTTTTACCTCTCACTAGGTCAGTCAAGGTGATAGTAGGTAAAGATGCCCAAATCTATGTCCACTGATCTCCTTTTTCTCTTTCAATCATGTCTAGCCTATGGGACTGACTCCTAGCGGTGTGACCCCATCTTGTTCCATTCTTTCCTGTTTTCCTGACGTCACCGAGTCCACTCATTTCAGTCAAGTTATTTCTGAGCAGCAAGTTTCCCTCAGGACATTTCTTCAGAGATGAGGGAGCCTGCCCCGTGAGTCTGCCTGGGCCTGGCCTCGGGGTGACGGGCACAGCCTCTGAGTGGGATCTGCGTGGGCGACAGCAATGTGTCAGCAGACCAGGGAGCCATAAACAACAGACCGTCCGCCTCAGCTGAACGGAGCCGGGCTGAGATCCTCCCTCATTACAAGCGTGTACTTTTCTAGGATGGTTTTGAAATTGATTTTTAGAGAGAAACATCCATGTGAAAGCAAAACATCGATCTGCTGCCTCCTTCACACCCCACCCCCAGGAATCAAGCCCACAACCCGGGCATGCACCCTGCCCGGGAATCGAACCAGCAACCTTTTTGTGCACAAGATGATGCCCAAACAACGGAGCCACGCCGGCCAGGGCCCAGTGATGATTTTTATTCTTTCCAACGGCCAGACTTTCTTTCCTTGAAAGCAGGACGAGGACGGCCCTCGCCACTGTCCTTCCAGGTCCCTTCCAAGTCTGCTTCCCCAGTCTGCCGCGCCGGCGTCTCTGTGGACGTGCCTGCTGAGTCACGCCAGTTCAGGTGGCCAAACATTACGTTTCCCCATTTTGCAGTAATTTTCCACCTGAATGGTAATGTTATTCTTCATGTGCATTTGTGTCAATTCAAGGAAGAAGAATGGAAAAAAATAAAATAAAATGGGAAGCACGATATGGTGACCGATTATAAACCAAACAAGCAACAAATTAGTAGACAGAAGAGACAAACAACCAGAGGGGGGGGGATCAAGGGGTTTCTGCCCTCGGACTCTATTTGGTGCTTATCTGTCATTGCTCTGTCTTTTGGCTTTCACCTTCTTCCCCAATTCAGACCCTCAGATCCCTTTTCACTGTAGCTGTGTTTATTTGTCAAAATGCCGGCCGGCCTGAATTTCCCACTGAGGCCCGGCTGTCTGTGGCGTAACTTGGACTTCCAGGCGCTTCCCCATCATGTTCGGATTTTCATTTTACTACTTCCTCCCGCACAGATATTCGGTTGTCCCCAGCTGGCCTGAGATGACGCTCAGCCATGCTCTATTTTTGTGTCTACTAATAGTCACTCCGTCTTCTGCTCTGCCCATTTGGTGCATAATATTTTCATTTTCTCTCTATTCATTCCCAATACTCCTGTCAGGTTGCAGCATCCACTTCAGTAAACTTCTCCCCTGGCTGAACAGCCATCAGCAATGAAGGACCCTTTGTGAGGCTGAGGGAGAATTGATCTCGTTTTCTCACCACACTGGCCATCCTGCCAAAGCAGGAGAATTTACTGCATGTCACACAGATTGCCTGGAGGACACTCTGTGTCCCCATTTGTCACACAATTTCCATTGCTCACCAGACACACAGGCTTGTAAACTTATTTCCGAAAATGTGAGAGGATTATCCTCGCCCATAAAATGCAAAATTTGCTTAACTGCCTTAGAAGATTTAAGGCTGCTCCACTTGTTTTTCCAGAGAGCCTTATTTGAATTACAAAGTGAGATTGCTGTGGTGTTGGAAGAAAGGGAGGTCATCCCCTCCCAGGGAAAGCCAGACAGAAGCTTGTCAATGGCGCATAAAGGAAGCCAGAATGTGTGATTCTACATTGGGAACTAAAGCAGTGGATAAAGGCATCTATTTTTTTTTTAAGGATTTTTGGTTCCATCTGCCTACATTTCCTAAAGGACAAAGAAACTTCAATGCAAAAGAGCATTTGCAAAGAATTAAATCCCAGTTGCTCTTTCACTTTTATGAAGCCCCTGAGGAACTGTAGGTTCTAACTAGAAGACACAAGACCCAGACCAAGGATGGGAGCTCCATATTCAGCATGTCCAGCAACAACGTCGTAATTATGCACCTGGAAGCTTTCTGGTCTTTTACCATTTACTGAATCCCATAGTCAGCCTGTTTTTATACCCAAACCAGACATAAACCAGCTCCTACAAACTAAACTGGCCTTGACATTTATAACGGACTCCAGATATGAGTATTCCTTTGTAAAACCATTAACCCAAAACAAATCCTGGTTCTCTTTTTAAATCTAGATTCTTCAAAGAATACACCCTTTTGGAAAAGCAGCAACATTAAAAACCCTTGTGAGAGGAGGCTACTCAGTCTATTGATAATCCTTAGGGCCCACTTAGGAGGGGCAAGTCACTATCCACCTCTCTGAAGATTTCTTGGCAACTATGTCTTATTGGGATTTATATCCCAAGCACCTATATTGGTGATTATTATTTAGCAGGTGCTTAGTAAATAGGTGTTTGGATAATTAGATGAAGTGGATGATTTTGTGGCCATTTATTCCTTCTTCATTCTCAGTGGATAATTACAACTCTGATCAGTTCATTCAAAGAAATCAATAAAACTGTAAGTTTTATTTGCAAAGATAGCAAGAGCATACAATGGAGTAAAGACAGTTTTCTTAATAAATGGTGTTGGGAAAATTGGACAGCTACATGCAAAAAAAATGAAGCTAGACCACCAACGTACACCATACACAAGAATAAACTCAAAATGGATAAAAGACTTAAATGTGACTTGTGAATCCATAAAAATCCTAGAAGAAAATGTAGGCAACAAAATTTCAGACATCACACGCAGCAGAATTTTCACTGATACAACCCCTAAGGCAAGAGAAATAAAGGAAAAAATGAACACATGGGACTATATCAAACTAAAAAGCTTCTTCACAGCAAAAGCAACAACCATCGAAATGAAAAGGGACCCCACTATATGGGAGAGCATAATTGTCAACGATACATCAGATAAGGGGTTCATCTCCAAAATATATAGAGTATTTATACAGCTCAACAAAAGGAAGGCAAAGAATCCAATTAAAAAACAGGCAGAAGCCCTGGCCGGTTTGGCTCAGCAGTTAGAACGTCAGGCTGCAGTCCAGAGAGACCAGGGTTTGGTTCCCGCTAAGGGCATGTACCTCGGTTACAGTTTGTCCCCGGCCCTGGTTGGGTCGTGCGGGTGGCAACCACTCGATGTGTCCCTTTCATATCAATGTTGTTCTCTCTCTCTCTTCCTCTCCCTCCCTCCCACTCTATCTGAACAAAAAATGAAAAAATGTCCTCGGGTGAGGATAAAAAAAAAAATGGGCAGAAGATCTAAATAGACACCTATCCAAGCAGGCCATACAAATGGGCAAGAGACATATGAAAAAATGCTCAATGGCACTAATCATCAGAGAGATGCAAATTAAAACAATCATGAGGTATCACCTCAAACCTATCAGAATGGCTGCCATCAACAAATCATCAAACAAGAGCTGGCGAAGGTGTGGGGAAAAGGGGACTCTAGTACACTGCTGGTGGGAATGCAGACTGGTGCAGCCACTATGAAAAACAATATGGTGTTTCCTCAAAAAATTGAAAATTTATCTATCATTTGACCCAGTGATCCCACTTCTAGGAATATATCCTAAGAAGCCTGAAACACTAATCAGAAAGAATATGTGCACCCCTGTGTTCATAGCAGCACTATTTACAGTTGCTAAGATCTGGAAACAGCCCAAGTGTCCATCAATAGATGAATGGATTAAAAAGCTATGGTACATGTACACAATGGAGTACTATGCAGCTATAGGAAAGAAAGATCTCTTACCCTTTGAGACAACATGGAGGGACCTGGAGAGCATTATGCTAAGCAAAATAAGCCAATCAGAGAAAGACAAATATCACATGATCTCACTTATTTGTGGAATATAATGAACAAAATAAGCTGATGAACAAAATAGACCCAGAGACATAAAAGTAAGGTAGAGACTGACAAACCTCAGAAGAGGGGGTGGCGAGGGGAGGGAAGAGATAAACTAAAGAACTTACACACATGTATGCGTAGCCATGGACACAGACAACAATGCAGGGAGGGAATGGGGTCAGCGGGGGAAAAGAAACATCTGTAACAAAAATAAATTAATAAAATAAAATAAAACTAAGTTTATTAAAGGATGGGATAGGCATTTCCAGTGGGGACTGAACGTGTGTGGATGAAATAAATGATAGATACAGAGATGGAAGAAGGAAGAAGACGAGGCCAGCTGAGCTAAATGTTCATCCTGTTCAGGGGTTGGAGGGAGGACACTGAGTTTGCACCTGAACGTGAGGCATTTCAGGACCTGCCTTCATCGAACTTGTAGGTCAGGGAAAGTTTCCTTGCTTTGCTTCTCTTCCAGTTTCTTGTCCTTGCTCACGAGGATCAACTGTGCCTTTAGGCTGCTACTTTCTTCAGTCGCAGAGGAAACTGCCAGCAACTCCCCAATTCTTACAGAGGCAGAACCATAGAAAGACGGTCTGTCTCGTCACTGTGGAAATTCAACCATGTAAACAGGAAAAGGACCCGGGGACATAGAAACACAGAGAGAACTGTTCTTTGTAACATACTCAAGAACCTCCTCTAAGTCCCGTATTGACTCTGTCTGACCGATGAAGATTCTTTTCTTTAGCTTCCATATCATGGTCCCATCTCCTTTGCTGGTTTTAGTTTTCAGTTTCCTTTGAGTGGCTCTCTCCTGACTGTCGCATCAGCCCCTACCTCTCATTTGGAACCCGGGGTTCTGGATCCAGCCCTCGGGCTGGCGGCCTTTGAGTGTGGTCTTCACTGGCGGTGCAGTCCTGGTTTCCCCATTTCAATCTCCCCAGCCCTCCACTCCTGCAACTAGCGAATCGCCTGGCCGCCTCGCCTCCCCTTTCCCTGCCATCTAATCAGGTGATGTTGCCCTGGCCGGTTTGGCTCAGCGGTTAGAGCGTCGGCCTGCGGTCCAGAGAGACCCGGGTTCGGTTCCCGCTAAGGGCATGTACCTTGGTTGCAGTTTGTCCCCGGCCCTGGTTGGTCGTGCGGGTGGCAGCCACTCGATGTGTCCCTTTCACATCGATGTTTCTCTCTCTCTCTCTTCCTCTCTCTCCCTCCCACTCTGTACAAAAAATGGAAAAATGTCCTCGAGTGAGGATAAAAAAAAAAAAAAAAAAAAAGAATAATCAGGTGATGTTGACAGCTCCTGTAAAAGTCGTTTTTGTTTTTCTTCATTTTCACTGTCACTATCCAATGTAGACCTTGGTTGCTGTATACCTCAATTCCAGGTTTAGCCCGGACCCTGTTCTCCACCGCTCCCCGCACATCCAAGCACACCTTCGCCTTCTCGTGCATCCGACACGCAGGGGCCAGGTTAGTGCTGCAGAAACACCACTTCTTTCCAGCTTAACTCCTTTGTAAGAGCTAAAAGCAGTTTCCTAACTGGGAGAATAGCATAGACTTTATGTAATTGTATTAAATGTTATCAATATAAATGTAAAGGTGACTTCATTTTTTGTACCTTATACCAGGAGCATTATGCTCTGTAGTTTGGGGAATGCAACTAAAATGCCCCAAGATAACTACCTGTCAGCTGAAAAATCACTCCTGAGGGATGATTTACCTGAGGGATGCTTCTGTCTGTTTTAACTTTTTGTTTGTTTGTTTTGTTTTGTTTTAACTCTTTATGCATCTCCTCAAAGAGAAAACTTCTTTTAAAATCCTTGCCCTGGCCGGTTTGGCTCAGCGGTTAGAGCATCGGCCTGCGGTCCAGAGAGACCCGGGTTCGGTTCCCGCTAAGGGTGCGCACCTTGGTTGCAGTTTGTCCCCAACCCAGGCTGGTCATGCGGGTGGCAGCCACTCGATGTGTCTCTTTCATGTCGATGTTTCTCTCTCTCTTCCTCTCTCTCCCTCCCACTCTATCTGAACAAAAAATGGAAAAATGTCCTCAGGTGAGGATAAAATAAATAAATAATTTCAAAAAAAAAAAAATCCATGTAGATGGTTTAAAATGGAAAGGAGAGGAACATAGATGTACTCAGAAGATATAGAAACTACATAAAAATTGGCATGTGTTCCTTTTCACGCAGGGCTAGTTTACCGTAATCCCAGCTGACACCCAACTGATTTCTTTTCAAATTCTGCCAAGTGCTGGAGAGCCACATGCTTTACAGAAACTTCACTTATTTAAAATCTGTTTTGCATAAACTACTTAAGATTATATTTTAACTCTCCTCACTAATAGGTTGAGATATTCAAGGTCTTTGAATATGTTTTCATGAAAGGACTATGGCTATTTCTGGACTGTTTTTACAATTATTTTAAAGCACTTCTGAGCACAGCAATTTTCAAACAACGACTTTTGTAATAGTTTTGCATAGGATGGGAAGGCTGGGGAAGCAGTAGAGGGCCTTTTTGTTCAGCTGAGGCCTTGGATGGTTTGTAATTCCACAAAGTCAGGTTGAGACGTCTATTTGGGAGAAGGGACCGGAGAGCTAAACAGCTGTGCAAAATAAGGAGGAAAGACTGAAGCTCCAGCAGCTCCACCTGAGAGGAGGAAGAAGAGGAAGCAGGTGCCAAGGGAAAGAGGAGTCGGGCAGCTAGGCTGAGATGCAGTGTTGTGTGGAATGGACCAGCCAATGAGAAATCCCTAATGTCTGGGCAAAAGAAAAGGGAATAGAAGGAGTTTCAACAGTGGGAATGATGAACGTCCCAAGAGTCTGCCAAACAGATTAGTAGATATGAGTGTGTTCATATAATGGAGGGCTTGATAGCAGAAAAAAAGGAAATGAATTAGAGCTACATAAATTACATAAATCTTATAAGCTGAATATTGAATAGAAAACTGTTTGCAAAAGCAATATTCCCTGTGATGCGATTGATACATGATTTAAAGACATGCAAAATAGCCCTGCCCGTCTTGGTTCAGGGTTAGAGTGTCGACTCGCAAACCAATGAGTCGTGGGTTCGATTCTGGCCAAGGGCACGCACCTCGATTGCAGTTCGTCCCTGGCCCTGGTCAGGGTCATGTGGAAGGCAGCCAGTTGATGTGTCCCTCTCAGGTCAATATTTTTCTCTCTCTTCCTCTCTCTCCCTCCCTCCCACTTTATCTGAGGACAAACAGAAAAATATCCTCAGGTGAGGATTAAAAAAATGCAAAATACATCATAAATGTATCAATAAAAGCATGGGAATAATAAATACCAAATTCAGGATAATAGGAAAAGGGGTATGAGAGTGTAAATGAAGAGAGGTCATACAGGACTTGAGTGAACTCCATTGGCAAGCATCATTTCTTGAGCTGGGACATGTGGCACGTGGTGTTCATTTGATTTTTTAGCTTTACTTGGTATCGCATAATTACATTTTTTGGAAAAAATGTTATTTCTTAGAAGTTTCAGATTTACAGAAAAATTTTGAAGAGAGTAGAGAGTTTCCATATACCCCAAACTCACCCATTATTAAGATCTCACATTAGTTTGGCACATTTGTTACAATGGATGAACCAATTGATACAGTATTATAAACTAAAATCCATTTAGTTTACTCAGACGTTCTTAGTGTCTACCTAACATCCTTTTTCTGTCCTAGGATACCATCCAGGATGTTGTGTTACAAAGTAGTCATCATATTTACTTAGGCTCCTCTTGAAAATTTTTCAGACTTTTCTTTTTTTGATGACCTTGACAGTTTGGGAGTACTGGTCAAGTATTCTGTGGAATTCCCCTCCACTGGGATTTGCCTGATGTTTATCTCATGACTAGACTGGGACCGTGTGTTTTGGGGAGGAAGACCACAGAGGTAAAGTGCCATTTTCATCACACCATAGGGTACAGGACTTATCACTGTCGATGTTGACCCTGATCACCTGGCTGAGGTAGTGATTGTCGCATTTCTCCACTGTAAAGTGACACTGTGCCCCCTGGTTATACTCTACTCTTTGGAAGGGAGTCACTGTGTATAGCCCACACTTAACAAGAAGTGTGTTATATTCCACCTTCTTGGGGGCAGAATATCTACATAAATTATTTGCAATTCAGCATGGGATGTTGAACTCTGCTCCATCATTTAATAATTTGGTCAAAAATTTATATCACTATGAACTCACAGATATTTATTCTATACTTTGGGTCATAATCTAATAATAATTTAGATTATGTTACTGAAGTTTTTCCAGCTTTGCTATTGGAAATACTTTCAGTTGGCTCCTATGTCCCTTTGACATACCCCCACGGTTGTGTTCTATTTGTTTTTAATTGTGTCCGTCCTTTCTGGTATTACAAGATGCTCCAGACTCACCTTGTATGTTCCCTGCCCAAGTCCTAGAATAAGCCATTTCTCCAAGGAGCTCTAGTTCCTTTTACTAACGAGAGGGAATAGAAACCAGGGCCTGGGTGTTTGGTGAGCTTGGTGCTGGGGGGATGTCGCTGCTTCTAGGCCCTTTCAGCAGACAAAGCAAGAAAACGTGTCTAACAACCTGCGATAGACACATATTTGTGAATATTTTCTCTATATAACCATCTGTATCTATATTAAGCTAAATATGAGTTCATCCTGATGTCAACTCTAATCCATTACCGTATGGATCATTCTAGTCTATTCCCCTTGATTATCTAAAGTCACTTCATCAGTGAGGAAGTTGGTTCCACCATCATTCATCTTAAACCAGTCTAAAAACTAAAAGAAGAAAAAAGTTGTATACATTTGAGGAATGGATGTGAATAGTTCTTCTGCTACAAAAACTTAATTCTGCCCATCTTAAACCTATCTGGCAAAATGAAAAGCACAATTTAACTAAATTGTTATAAGACTATACTGCCCAGAAGCAGTATATAGTCATTCTACTTGAATATACAAACTACACACACACATACAATTTTAATATATAAGAAAACTGAAACATATATGTATATATGTATCTCCTGTTTACAAAAGAAATTCATAAAACTAGTAAACCTAAACATTTACAAATAATTATACAAATACTCGATTAAATTAAAATAAAAAAAAAACTTGCCATTATTTTTACCCTAAGTAATTTGTTTACACTGTTGGTAAGTATGTGGCGAGCCGGGCAGTCTCCTACACAGCTGACGGTGATGGAGTTTTTACTGCTTTCCCGGAAATGCAGCTGCCAGGGAGAATCCAGAGTCTTAAAAACGTTCTTGTCCTTTGCTCATTCTTCTTCTAAAAGTCTTTTCTAGAACTTAACACTCTGAAAGGCAGACAACTATTTTTGCTCAAAGATATTGATCACAAGATGATTTAAAACAGCACAAGATGAAAAAACTACATTGGTGAATAAAAGGACAGTTAACAAATCTATGGCAGCTCCATATAAATACTAGTTTGCAAACACAACACAATGTGTATGAAGAGTTTTCAATAACCCTGGGGGAAGGGGTGGGAGGAGTAATACCAAAACAGTTAAGTAGGGAAAAAAATCAGAAATCAAAATTGTTTTATAGTATGGTCTTACCTACGTTAAAAAGCATAAAATGCAATTTCATAATAATTAGCAAAATCTATACGTGCATATATTCTCTAGGAATTCATCCAAATGCATATATGCAAGGTTATGAATTCCAGCATTGTGTGCAATAGCAGATGATTAGCAACAGCTTAAATGTTCATCAAAAGAGGGCTGGTTAAATAACTTACAATTCACCCAGACAATGATCCCATGCAAGGAGGCAGTTCTTTAAGATTACATGACCTCAAAGATTCAGTATTTAGTGAGAGAAGCAAATATAATATTTTTCCTCTTTTTTTAAAAGATAAGAATGTATTCACATAATTTTTATACTCACAAGCTAGCTCCTAAGGATACTAAAAACAACAACAGCAACAAACTAGCAAGAGCAGTTTTCTTTGGGGAGGGCCAGAGGTAGGAAGAAGAATTTTCACTTTTGTACATTTTGAATATATGGCTGAAGTCATAAATTGCCTTTTAAAATAAAATAATGTTTCAATTTTAAATAAGAACAAGAATATCTACTAAATAGTTATAAGTTGTTTGCTATATGTTGCAGTCTTGTAAAACCTCAATGTCTGGCAAACTTGTAAGTCAAGGCTTCCTCCAGGGCCTCTGGGAGTGGAGGGTTTCTGTTTCTTCCTTTGGCCAACAGGGAAAGCAACTGAATTTCACATCTGGGCTGAAGCAATAAGAATGGGACAGCAGTTTCAGGAAAGGAAAGACATTCTAAAAATCAACTGAAGCCACACAAAAAAGATCAAAGAGCCAAGCATAACTGTAAAAGCATTAAGAGCCCTCCCCCCAATTACAGCTATCTTGGGGAGGGTACCAGAATTCATACGAGGCATAGAACTAGATGGAAGGGTTGCTGAGCTCATTTTATGTAGAAGTGGGGTGGTAAGGGGGGGGGGGTGCTCCATCTGGCAGGGAAGTCTACATTTCTTTCAAAACTGTTGATACTGCCCTGGCTGGTTTGGCTCAGCAGTTAGAGCATTGGCCTGCGGTCCCAAGAGACCCGGGGTTCGGTTCCCACTAGGGGCGAGTGCCTCGGTTGCAGTTTGTCCCCGGCCCTGGTTGGTTGTGCAGGTGGCAGCCACTCAATGTGTCCCTTTCACATTGATGTTTCTCTCTCTCTCTCTCTCTCTCTCTCTCTCTCTCTCTCTCTCTCTCTCTCTCTCCCTTCCTCCCTCCCTCCCATTCTACCTGAACAAAAAATAGAAAAATGTCCTCTGGTGAGGATTAAAAAAAAACTGTTGATAACTTTATTGCCAGTATCTCATGGAAAATTGACTTTAGGTAACAATAGCAGGACTATTATCAGTCTTAAGGAAAATACAGCAATAGATTAAGCTAAATTCCAGAGTTTTTCTATAAATTCCAGGCAAAGTTTGAGACTAACTTGTTATAGGCAGCTTTAGCCACGTGAGAAATTAACCATAGTTTGACCTCCATTGGGAATTCGAAAAGTATCATCCTTCAGAAAAAGGGAGGACAGTGACGGCCTTAGGGCCAGAATGTCCTACATGTTCTATAAACAAATTGATAAGGAGAAACTGAAGCTTCCTTTTACCCCATAAAACTGTAACTGTTAAGAATGTGTGTGCTGCACCTGGCTAACTGCAGATATCCGTCTCTGTCACAAACTTGCTAATTAAAGCTTGTTTAACCCTGATTATAAAAGGGCTGAAAGTCTGCTACAGGGGCTGCAGTTCTCCACGAAGGTAATAAAGCTCCTAATATTCAAAATTACTTGGTGTCGAGTGAGGTTGATTCTCCTGGGTTACAACATTTGGAGGCCCCAGTGAGATCACCACGAGGTCCCCCCCCTCCCCCTGGGACTAGGCAAGGAAGCCTCCATACCCTTCGCCTCAAACTGGCTTTCGATTTGACTACAAGCTTTTCGGATCCATCCGGGGGCTGGAGGTAAGGGAAACACCGTCCCTTTCTGTCTGTTTGGTTGTTCCCTCGAGGGCTGTATCGGGTGCTCGGCAGGCGGGACCCGCAGAACTGTGTCACCCGGGTCAGGACGGGACACCGATCCCAGCTTATGGTTTCGGATCCACTTGCGGATTCGGTTGGTGGATGAATGCAAGCGGGCTCACTGTGTTACTGTCGGTCCTTGTGTTGTTGTCGTGTGCGGCTACTTTTCTTTCCTGCAGAATGGGGCAGGCCGACTGGAAGGCCCGAACCGCCCAGTGCCTGCTGAGTGACTTCTCTGATTTCTCTAAGCTCCTGTGACCACGGGAAGCCAGGGGACCCAGGCGTCCTCAGGACCCTGTGTGAGTTAGAATGGCCGTTTGGCCGCAGTATTATGCTAGCTGCCCCGAGGCCAAAAGGGACATTGCCTCCGGAACAACCCTCAAAGGGCTGGAAAAACCCCGGAGGGGTCTGCCCCCAGAGCCCCCCCTGAGGACAGGCTCTATCCGGTGTTGCCAGAGGACCCGGAGGACCGATGGAGGGGCTACTAGACTCCCCTTATCCACAGGGACCTCCTGAGGCCCACCCATCAGCTCCTCCCCCTAATTTAGATAGTCCCCCCCCCCCGCAGACCCGCGGAGGAACCCCTTACAGTCAAAGGGAAGGAATCCCCGACTCCTCGGTCCCAATGTTGCCACTCCGAGAGGTGCCCCCACAGCCAGGGCACCTCCAGGACAGCGTTATATCCACGTCCCTTTCCAACTAGTGATTTATACAATTGGAAACACCAAAACCCCTCCTTTACGGAGAAGCCCCAAGAATTAATCTCCCTGACGGAGACTATTTTCCGTACCCATCAACCGACATGGGACGATTGTCAACAGATTTTGCAGACGTTATTTACATCAGAAGGGAGAGGGAGAATATATAGGGAAGCGGCGAAAAGCCTTTTGGGGGAAGGGGACACCCAAGCGCGCCGCCAAGAAATAGAGGAACAGCTCCCCACACTTCCCCCTAACTGGGATCCCAACTCCAACGCAGGGTAGGTGGCCTTAGCCATTATCGCCAGTCTCTGCTTAGGGGTCTAAGGGTAGCAGCTAAGAAGTCCATAAACTTCAATAAGATACATGAGGTTTTACAGGGCAGGGATGAACTTCCTAGAAAGACTCTTGAGGCCTACCGGACCTATTCTCCCTTGGACCCAGAAGCAAATGAGAATAAACGTATTGTTAACATAGCTTTTGTCTCCCAGTCGGCCCCAGACATCAGAAAGAAATTACAAAAGATAGAAGGATTTGAAGGAAAGCATCTTAGTGAGTTGTTAGAAATTGCTCTGAAAGTCTTCCAGAACAGGGATGACCCCGTAACGGGCCAGACAAAGCAGCTAACTAAAATATTACTAGCCACTCAGGGCAGAAAAATAACTATAAGAACGGACCCCAAGGAAACCAAAAAGAAAAGAAAGGAAGGCCTCCCCTTAACAAGGACCAATGTGCTTATTGTAAAGGAAGGGACATTGGAAGAATGAATGCCCCAAGGGGATCATGGAGAAGGACAGAGAACAGGCTCATGACTCCCCTGGCATCCTCTTCGAGGACCAAGAATGAAGAGGCCGGGGCTCCTACAAACTTGGCCCTCAGGAGCCTACGGTAACTTTGACAGTTGGGGGCCAACCGATCGATTTTCTAGTCGACACCTACTAGGGGCCACTTACTCAGTACTCAAAAAGCCCCCTGGACCCCTTACCTCTGAACGGACCTCCATTATAGGAGCTACCGGGAAGCCCAAATCCTATCCCTGGACACGGGCACGAATCACTGACCTAGGTAAGGGGACTATAACTCACTCCTTTCTAGTCATGCCAGACTGCCCCTACCCTCTCCTTGGAAGGGACCTGCTGCAGAAGCTACAGGCCACTATATCTTTTGTAAATAGAGAATCCACCCTAACTATAGGGGAGACACCAGACAATTATGGTGTCAGTTCCCATATCAGAGGAATACATACTATATGAAGGGGACCCTGAGGGGCCAAATAACCAGAACCTATTAAGGAAATTGCAGGATGAAATTCCAGGTGTATGGGCCGAGACTAACCACCCAGGCTTAGCTGCACACCAACCGCCAATAATTGTTCAACTCTTGAGTTCAGCTACCCCAATACGGGTCCGGCAATACCCGATTCCCCGAAAAGCTAAGGTTGGGATTGCTAAGCACGTCAGAAGACTATTACAGGCAGGTATTCTCCGGTCCTGCCAGTCAACCTGGAACACGCCCTTGTTACCTGTGAACAAACCAGGGACAGGAGACTATCGCCCTGTCCAGGACTTACGTGAGGTAAATGTTCAGATAGAAACCATACATCCTACTGTGCCTAATCCTTAAACCCTTTTGAGCCTCATACCGCCCTCCAGGACCTTCTACACAGTCCGGGACCTGAAGGATGCCTTCATCTCCCTGACTTTATCACCTTTGAACCAATCCATCTACGCCTTTGAATGGATGGATCCTGAGGGGGGATTTTCTGGACAGTTGACATGGACCTGCCTGCCACAAGGATTTAAGAACTCCCCAGTGCTGTTTGATGAAGCTCTCATCAGGGACCTCCTCAGCTTCCGAGAAAGCCATCCACAGGTAACCCTCCTGCAATATGTAGATGACCTCCGTCTCGCAGCCTCTTCCTTGCAGGAATGCCCAGAAGCGACACGAGCCATCCTAGAGGAGCTGCAGAGACTGGGTTACCGAGTGTCAGCCAAAAAGGCTCAACTAGGCACACAGGAGGCAACCTACCTAGGATACCAACTACAGGAAGGTAGGAGGTCCCTCTCGAACAGCAGGATTGAGGCTATCCTCCGGATCCCGACTCCAGCCACCAAGAGACAGGTATGGGAATTCCTAGGGGCTGTTGGATATTGCCGACTGTGGATTTTAGGCTTTGCGGAAACAGCAAAACCACTCTATTCCAGCACCGGGGGAAAAGGCACTGAACTTATCTGGACTGAGACAGAGCAGAAGGCATTTGAGGAACCCAAAAGGGCCCTAACCTCCGCTCCAGCCCTAGCCTTTCCAGACATCACCCAGCCTTTCCCGCTCTTTGTAGCTGAAACCAGGGGAATTGCAAAGGGAGTCCTAACCCAAACCCTAGGGCCATGGAAAAGGCCAGTGGCCTGTCTCGCTAAGAGACTTGATCCTGTCGCTTCGGGCTGGCCAAACTGTATGAGAGCCATTGCAACCACAGTGCTCTTAGTCAAAGAAGCTCAGAAGTTAACTTTAGGACGGGACCTGCAGATTGTAGGGGGCCAGGCTACAGAAGCCCTCTTAAGGAGCCCGCCGGACCGGTGGATCTCGAACACGAGGACCACCCAATGTCAGGTTCTACTCCTAAACCCACCACACATGACTTTCTCCAAGGTCTCAGTCCTGAACCCAGCCACCCTCATGCCAGATGATGACCCCGAGGAGCCACTGCACGACTGTTCTGAGATCCTAGACACCCTTACGGGGTCCAGACCGGACCTCACTGACATCCCGCTTCTTGAGGCTGAACTTGAACTATTCACAGACGGCAGCAGCTATCTGAAAGACGGGGCCAGACCGGCGGGGGCAGCAGTCACCACTCGGACAGACACTGTTTGGGCACAGGCCCTACCACGAGGACTTCTGCCCAATGGGCTGAACTAATTGCTCTGACACAAGCCTTAAGAGGGGCACGAGGAAAGACAACAAACATCTGTACTGACAGTCGCTACGCTTTTGCAACGGCTCATGTTCATGGTTCCCTCTACCAGGAGAGGGGTCTCCTTACCTCCTCTGGCAAGGAAATCAAAAATAAGGAAGAAATCCTAGCCCTGTTAGAAGCCATCTGGCTCCCACAGAGGGTAGCAATCATGCACTGCAAAGGGCACCAGAGGGTAGCAATCATGCACTGCAAAGGGCACCAGAAAGGGAATGTCCCCATCACGAGGGGAAACTCCCTAGCTGACCGAGCAGCGAGGGACATAGCCACAAGACCCGTGGGGCCCCTTGCCATACTTCCTCTGCTCCCACAAAGGGAACTACCAAAACAACCCAACAATACTCCAGAAGAGGTCGAATTAGGGAACAGACTAAATTGCACAAAAGGGCCACGGCCGGCTACAGCTCCCAGACCAATGCCTGCTGCTACCAAAGGCACTGGGATTAGACCTACTGCGCTCCCTGCGCGGGAGCACCCATCTTGGAACTTCAAAATTAACGACCCTCTTAAATAGGCATTTCTATATTCCAGACTTAAAACTGATGGCTCATTCAGCTGTTGCTAGATGCTTGGCCTGCGTCAAAGTAAACGCAGGCCCACCAGTACCCCCAGCCTCGGGAACCCGTGAACACGGACGAGAACCTGGAGAACATTGGGAATTAGACTTCACCGACATGACACCAGGAAAATTTAAGTACAAATATCTACTTGTCTTTATTGATACCTATTTGGGATGGACTGAAGCTTTCCCCACAAAAGGGGAATCTGCTCATATCGTCATCAGGTATCACTCTCTGGGATCATCCCTCAATCTGGCTTTCCCTTAGCACTGGGGTCCAACAATGGTCCGGCATTCATTGCCAAAATATCTCAATGACTAGCAAAAACCTTAGGGATAGAATGGAAATTGCATTGTATTTACAGGCCTCAGCTCAGGACAAGTAAAAAGGATGAATAGGACTCTAAAGGAAACATTAACTAACCTACTCTTAGAGACGGGCGAGAATTGGGTGAGTCTCTTGCCCTTTGCACTATTGCGCACCCGTTGCTCACCTTATCTAAAGAAACTCATTTGAAATGTTTGGGCGACCCCCGCCCATTTTACCTAAGCTTAGTTCTGAACAGCTTGCTGAATTTCATAACTGAGATCTCTTAGAGTCCTTACAGGCTATTCAACTCCTTCGAGACGAGACTCGACAGCTCCTCCAACGACCTGAAGGACAGCCTCTGCCATCCCCAACTCAGAAATACAACCCAGGGGACTGGGTTTGGCTGAAGAGACACCCCCCTGAGAACCTCGAACCCCGGTGGGACGGACCATACCTAGTCTCCTATCTACTCCAACTGCTGTAAAGGTCTCAGGGAAAAGGTGCTGGATTCACCATACCCAGGTAAAACCAGTTACCCCTGACCAAGTTCCTGAAAAATGGATACGGCAGGAGGACCCCCTAAAACTAAAATTAATCAGGCCCTCTGTTTCCTCCTTTTCCTCTACCCCTTCCTAACAAGCACCCAAGGTAACCCATTCAATAAATCCAAATGTTAATCATGATGGAACTGTCATCTCCTCCAATGAGACAGGGAGGACCCTACCCTCTCCTTTGACCTAGCTCCCCTGTTCAGAGATGACATCTGCATGAGCCTAGAAATAAAAAAATAGGGGAGGAATATTCCTATCTGGCCTAGGCACAGTCAGGACAACGTGTAGCCCCCTCTACGCTGCAAAACTCCTCTGGCAAATGCCACATTATGCCTGTCCCGAAAACCCTCCCCCAGATCTGTCCTGTGGAGCAGTGGCCGACTATTACTGCAGATCCTGGGGATGTGAGACTTTGGCTTTAGGTTGGGATCTGGGGAGAAAAAACGACCCTCTAATACACTTCCACAGGATACCACTCCCCAACCTAGAAAATGTTACGATCCTGAAAAATGTAACCCGACCACCATAACTATTCTAAATCAGTTCGACTCTAACTGGAATACAACAAAAATTTAAGGACTAAGGCTTTATCTGTCGGGTGAGGACCTTGGGACTTTGTTCACCATTCAGAAAATTTATAAGCAGCCAACGCTCTCTGCCAGACCTATAGGTCCAAATCCAGTTCTCAGCTTCAACTTTCAAAAACCCACAACCCCCACCCCAAATCGGGAGGCCTCTAAACCCAAACCCGAGGCTCCTGATAGCTCTATATTTAGGACTTTAGACTCAGTTTTCTCCCTAGTGAACAAATGCCACAGCTGACTGGTGGCTGTGTCTCGATCCCACTCCCCCATATTACGTGGGGGTCGCTGCTAACATTTCTTTTGGAGACTCTTCAGATCAACTCAGGAATGTCTCCCTCCAAGAAAAGACCAACCTGAACCTAACCAAGGCCATCTGCGGACCCCATCCTCGACTCACCCTCGGAGACCTTCAGGGCCCTGGGACCTGCGTTACCACAAGTCCGGACCTTGTCGGATCCTCACCCTACCAAAACCACTGTCCTACTCCGATCGTCCTCAACCGAGGCGATGATGACAGCCCACCCTGGGTCATAATAACACCTGAAGGGACTTGGTTTGCATGCACCTCTGGACTTACCCGCTGCCTAACACCCTCATTAGACCCCCCCAGAAATTTGCATCTTAACCTATATCATCCCACAGGTCTACTTATATGCAGGACCCTCGGGGACAGAACATTTCCTGGCCCCTGAGGAAAAGTCTCAATTTCATAAGAGGAGCCCCCCTCTCATCCCCCTTCTCATCCCCCTCTTAGCAGGTTTGCTCTTGCTGGTTCTGCTGCAACTAGGGCGGCAGCACTCAGCACCAGGCTGACTGACATGAAGCGGCTCTCTGCCCAGTTCACTAAGGACATCCAGCTTCTCCAAGACCAGGTGGAAGAACTAGAAAAGGCCTTAGATTCCCTAGCTGAGATAATGCTCCAGAACCGTAGGGGACTCAACCTCCTCTTCCTCCAGCAAGGTGGCTATGTGCAGCACTAGGGGAAGCTTGCTGTTTTTATGCTAATAGATCAGGAGTCATCAGAGAGAGGATTCAGGTTCTTAGAGAGCGCCTCGCAGAACGGGCCAGAAACGAAGAGGCCCCTAATAACTGGTCCGGAAACCTGTATAACTGGTCCCCCTGGCTCACTTCTCTCTGCTCTAGCAGGCCCCCTCACACTCCTATTTCTAGGACTGACATGTGGACCTTTTATTATAAACAAATTAATAGTTTTCATAAGAGACAGGGTCCAATCTGTCAAATTATTAGTCCTACCTAGCCTCTCATTACCAAAGGTTGCCATTAGATGAACAACAGGAATCAAAGATTTGATCTGTACATAAGACCAGTGGGGAATGTTATAGGAGGCTTTAGCCCCATGAGAAATTAACCGGAGTTTGACCTCCACTGGAAATTCGAAAAGTAACATCCTTCAGAAAAAGGGACGACAATGACGGCCTTAGGGCCAGAATGTCCTGCATGTTCTGTAAACAAATTGATAAGGAGAAACTGAAGCTTCCTTTTACCCCATAAAACTATAACTGTTAAGAATATATGTACTGCACCTGGCTAACGGCTAACGGCCGATTTCCGTCTGTCACAAACTTGCTAATTAGTGCTTGTTTAACCCTGATTATAAAAGGGCTGAAAGTCTGCTACCGGGGCTGCAGTTCTCCTCTGTGAAGGTTGGCTGCAGTCCCTGCGCAGGTAATAAAGCTCCTAATATTCAAAATTACTTTATGTCTGAGTGAGGTTGATTCTCCTGGGTTACAACATGACTCACTTATGCAATTCTCAATGCTTTCTCTTGAGCAGATGGGAAAATTCCTTGTATGGGTGAATGGATGGATCATATTTATGTAAGAATCTGACAGAAATCTCACAAAATCGCATAATCCAATTAGACTCCTAGCTAAAATATTGGCATCTATAGTAATTTATTATTTTTTAAAATATATATATATATATATTTTTTTAAAGAGAGAGAGAGATAGAAGCATCAATGTGAGAGAGAAACATCAATAAACTGCCTCATGAACACCCCCCACAGGGGATGGAGCCCACAACCCTGGCATGTGCCCTGACTGGGAATCGAACCAAAACCTCTCCGTCTGTGGGATGACACTCAATCCACTGAGCCATACTGTCTGGGCGACATCTATAGTAATTTAAAAATAAAAAAAACTTTTGGATATACCTCCAGACCAAAGATTTAGCATGAATAGGCTCTTGGAAGATAATGAAAGAAATTTAATGTAGTACCATTAGTTTTTACCAATTTTACCAGTCATGGAAACTAGGAAAAAACAAACAAACAAAAAAATAAAACAGTTGCTTATGGGAACAATTACTTTTAAAATTTGTGATTCCAGAAAAACTTCTTCCAAATAACTAACACTTTGCACTGGGACCTAAAGCACACAAAATAATAATAATCACATGCTGCTGGGATTTCCATCAAGGGGAAAGGAGGCATGTGACGTTTCCCCAGTCTTCGTGGTCTTTGGCGCTTCTGAGAGTCGTGTAACTGTTAGAGCATCAGAGTTCCGAACGGGTGGTCATGTTTCATCACTCATGCAGGCATCAGTCTCCTTGCAGCTGGTGGTGTATTACTGCTTCTCTCAGCAATAAACAGTGCTCTGTTGTGCGTAAGGTTTTGAAACTGTCAGAAGCTCTTTTAAATATGTTTTTGAAGACAAAACTTCTTTTATTTATTTATTTTTAAATATATTTTTATTGCTTTTTTTAGAGCGAGAGAGAGGAAGAGAGAGATAGAAACATGGATGTGAGAGAGAAACATCAATCAGCTGCCTCCTGCACGCCCCCTACTGGGGATTGAGCCTGCAACCTGGGCACGTGCTCTGACCAAGAATCGAACTGGGACGTCTCAGTCCATGGGATGATGCTCAATCCACTGTGCCACACCGGCCGGGCTATCTTAAGCTCTTATATGTGTAACTCCTGCAGAGAAAAGATGGGAAGAAATAAGGCCTGTGGTTTCTATGTCAAAAAAAGTTCATTTGCAGTTTGATTATGTCTAAACTGTTTAAGTATAATTTGGGAACTATTACTATTTCCTAACCCAGGCAGGTTTTATGATTTTCTACGATTATCTGAAATGTATTTTACAAACTTTGACAGCAATAAAAATATAAAGATCTACAATTTAGGTGGGTAAAAACAAGCTCTGTAGTAAAACAATTTGACAAGTGTCCTTGCCAACACAGAGATAGAATTTACAACACAGAAACGAAAAACACAAAGTGATTTTAGATCCATGGAGATTGCTTCATAGTTCCCCTTTAATTAGAAGTTGGATCACTTCATAAGGGGAGATTTATATTTCTGATATATTATCTTTTCTAAACAAGGGGATTTACAATATATCTGTGACACACTTTCAAATTTACTATAAAAATGTAGACACAAAATTTTTCTATCCACTGGCTGCAAATCTTACATTATAAATTCAATGATAATTCACAATTTGTAGCAATGCGATTAGTTAATGGCCTTCTTTGCTATTGCTGGTTATGAAAAATGTGATTTTGGAAACCACTAAATGTGTCCCCTTCGATCTTTAATTTGGTCACAGGCTTTTATTTTTCAGTGCTTCAAATTATTTTATTGACTCAAAAATCCTCGTTAAATTGGACAAGTCTCCAAATATCATAAGTTATAAAGAATTATTTACCTCGAACTTTATTTTTTAAGCCAACCTATCACTTATGTATTGCTATCTAACAATGAACTCCAAAACTAAGCTTAAAACAGTGGCTTATTCATTTCCATGATTCTGTAGGTTGGCTGGGAAATTACTCCAGGGGGCACATGTGAGCTCACCTGTTCAGCTGCATGAGCTGGTGGGCCATCTTGGAGCTGAGTCTAGCTGTGGTAGTGTACCCCCGTCAGCGGAGTCTCCTCACTTCTCCTTTGCGTGGCCTTCCATCCTCCAGTAGGTTGGCCTGAACATCTTTCTAGAAGTGCTCCGGAAGGGCAAAGGCAGAAGCTGCAAGGCCTCTGACACCAACAACTACTGAACCTGGAGTGAAACAGGTCACAAGGCAACCCAGATTCAAGGCATGGAGGCAGATTCCATCTCCTGCTTTGAGTAGCTATAAACTATTCTGGCCCAGTTTTCCAGTCTACCCCCACCATATAATGGGGAATACCCAAATTCAGTCCCCACTGCCAGCTGTGCCAATTATGACAAAGGTGCCTCAAGACACTTTACTACCATTTTCTAGAAAAGTGTAATAACTACGCAGATCTATCAGGACTTCTAAAAGGAATGCTCTCTCCTAGAGCCATGCAAAGCGCATCGACATAACTGAAAGGGGTTGACCTGCCCACTTTCATACTGACGGGCACTGTAGTAAAGGTAACGAGAGCTACATACTTGAAAATAACAATATAATAAAAGGGAGCTACAAACCTGAAATCTTAGTCTCCCGTGCTGCTGCTGCTGCTAGATTGTGATGGATAAGAGCTCAAACCGCAGAGTCAGATGGTCTTAAACTGACATCCTGACTCCACCGTTCATGAACTGTGGGATCTTAGGCAAAGTACTTCCGTGTCTCAGTTTCCTCATCGGTAAAATGGGGATAATAATGATATTCCACATCAGCTTGTAAGAATGGATTGATGTAAACTTAGAAACGCTGACATCTCGTAAGTGCTGCACAAGAATGAGCTGTTTTCATTGCCAAGGCCGTCACCATCGTCATTGGTAGGAGCCGTCTCTCCGAGTACACTCCCGGAACAGGGCAGAGATTCCTCTGAAAACCAAACCAATCACGTGACATCCCATCCCGTCTTCATATCCAAGCTAACTATTTGGAACGGGTAGAGGAAAGTTTTTAAAAAGACAATTTAGAAGATTTCCAAGATAGAAATTTGACCAGGAATTTATCTAGAAATTTTCAAAATGTGGAAAACTAGTTTATTTCATCCAATAATTAGAAATGCCACAGTGCTAACAAGAATAGAATTTAAAAGTGAAAACCAGAAATTATCTGCCAACTTTGGTCTGGATATTTTATTGTATTTTATTTTTTATTTTTTATTTTTTTATCCTCACCCGAGGACATTTTTCCATTTTTTGTTCAGGTAGAGTGGGGGGGGGGGGCGAGGAACAGAGAGAGAGAGAGAGAAATATCGATGTGAAAGGGACACATCGAGTGGCCGCCACCCAGGGCCGGGGACAAACTGCAACCGAGGTACATGCCCTTAGCGGGAACCGAACCCGGGTCTCTCAGGACCGCAGGCCGACGCTCTAACCACTGAGCCAAACCGGCCAGGGTGGTCTGGATATTTTATTCAATTATCTGAAGTTTGTAAGAAGTCGCTGAGTAATCTCTTAGAAATTGAAGTATTTATAGTGAATATCAGTGAGCTTTTATTAAAAATTATTGAATACATATTGGAGACCTTTCCAGCCCCAGCCCCTGAAAGTTCTGTTCCATGAGCACAGGTATGTGTGCATTTATACTTGGTGAGAGTCCAGGAATCTTTTTTTTTTCTTTTGTTTTTAGGACTCGTGTCTTTAGTGAGCATCCCTGGGGTTGGATTCATTGTGATTGGGGTACTCTGCTCTGCTCAAGCATGGTCTGTGAGTCAGCGGCACTGCATCACGGGGAGTGTATTAAGATGCAGACTCCCGCCCCAGCCCAGACCTCCTGTCAGTCTGTGTCAGTCTGCATTTCCAAAGATCGTCATCAGATCCCTTTGCACATTAAAGTGTAGGTGACAACTTTTGGTCATAGTGGCATTGTTCCATTTTCTGGATTATTCTCAAACAGAATAGTTATATATGTTCTATGTAATTGCTTGGCATATATATAAAATTGTTGTAGCTATACCAAACATATATAATTACATGTAATTGTATATATACAGAATTATATAATGTATTCTGTCTACATCTATAGAGTCTTTGTTACTAATCAAACGAGATAATACTCACTAGAGGAATAGCTGCCATCTGACACCATCTTTGTCTGACAATGGCTCTACCACACATTTGCATACGTCTAATATATACATTCAACGTGAATCCCAAACTCTCCATAGTAAAACCACAACATTATTTTATCATTATAGGACAGTGATTTCGGTGCTCTTGCTTCATTTACAAGTAAAATTCCCTGTAACTATGCTTTTCCTTCCCCTACCTTTTAAGAAACTTTAAAAACTTCAACACTTTAAAGTTAATTCCCCTTTCATTATGTTGCTCATTTGTCCATCACTTTGCTACTGCAGCACTCCATAGGTAAGGCATAGGAAATCTCTTTTTATAACTTTTTCTCACTCATTCATGCATTTCTTTAACAAAATATTGAGCTCAACATGTTTCAGGTGTTATGCGCACGTAGACTGATGTTTCTCAGAGGATACAAAATACTTTGAGAAACATCGGTCTAATAGAAAAGAAAGTCAGCAATCATAACTAGATTCAATAAGCAGTTACTGGGGGGGCGGGGCAGGTAAAGGAAGATTTACAGAGATTGAAGTGTCCCATGATCTGAGTCCTAATGGCTTACCGAGTTGCGAGGGGACAGGGTGAGGAAAGGTGCTGCCGACAGAGGAGGCAAAATCAGGTGTGACACACCTGCTGTGTTAGGGGAGCAGCCGAGCAAGTTGGAGTAGAACACGGGCATGTGTGTGACATGCAGGTGAAGATGTTGGTGGAGGCTGAATGGCAGATGCCCTGCTGAGGAGCTTGGACTCATCCTGACAGCAACGTCCGGCCACTGAAGAACGTGTTCAGGAGGGTGAGATCCTCAGAGGTGCAGCTGGGAAAAGTCACCTGGGCAGATATGTGGAGGAAGAACTGAGACCACGAGAGTCACATGGAACAGTACGTCTATGAGCCAAAAACAGTGGGCACAGAGAGAAGACAAATTAGAGAAAAGTCTGAAAGACAAAATGAACAGGGCTTGATGTCCACTTGAATATAAGGGATGCAGAAGAGAGCCAGCCCCCGGATGATTCCTAGCTTTCTGGAGGAGGTCCTGGGTGGATGATGGTGTCGGTCACCAAGGTGAGGAACCACTGGAAGAACAGGTTTGGAGGAAGAAAATAAAATGTGCATTTTAGAGCAGGTCACATTTGAGGAGACTGTGCACTACCCGTTGGAAGTCTGTGGTGCACAGCTAGTCTGGTGCCCAGAGAAGAGGCCCCAGTTTACTTAGGGACTGTCTACCGTGTGTGACTGACCATGAATCAGTATTCTTCTCATATATAACCATTTTACCTATCACATGCTGGGAAGGAATTTGCATGCTGTGTTTCTTCTTTAAGCAATGCTCGGCAGTAGGCATTCTCTGAGTTGACCCCCATATAAACAATATACAGAATTAAGCAAAATTCTCCATTCTCTCCTATAAATCATGAATACTGACTTCACTGGACACTCCCAGCTCATAGGTTTCTCTCAAACATAACATCACACTTCCTCTCCTATCTGTCGAGTTGAATAGGTACCAGAAGTTAGCAGTATGTGTTCCCAAATTTATATATCCCAGTTGTTATTGTAATTACATAATTTAATTAGATATTGTAAGAGCAATGAAATATGAATGTGAGAATAGTGGAAGTTGTGGTTTCCATGAAAATGAAAGCTGAAACCATGATAATACTTAACAAAAGTGCATTCACTTAAAAATTGCTGTCAAATTAGTGATGAGACAAGTATGACAAATTAGGGGAAATAATCATAGTCGGAGAGTACTCCATATTCCGATTGTTTTGCCTGTGTATTAATTCTTCATTCCACTTGGAGGGAAGCAAGCTGGAAACTCGGCATGAAGGATTGAAGGTCTAGTTGATGCAGGAAAGAGGTTGAGAAATTCTACTCAGAAAACCCATTTTCACAGGCAAGGGCTTGGCCCTCATCACAAAACTAAATTCGCAAGTTAATGTTCAGTTATAATTTTACATTAAAGTGAAATGTTTAATAAGCTATGTATAAAGCTGTTTAAAAAATGTTTTTCCATTGTAACTGATTTTTTTTTATATATTAAGTAACCAGTAGTGGTCCTGATGCCTCTGCTAAGAGGGTCTCTAGCCCTGGCTGGTTTGGCTCGGTGGTTAGAGTGTCGGCCTGTGGTCCAGAGAGACCCGGGTTTGGTTCCTGCTAAGGGCACATGGCTGCAGTTTGTCCCCAGCCCCGGGTGGGTTGTATGGGTAGCAACCACTTGATGTATCCCTTTCACATCGATGTATCTCTCTCTCTTCCTCTCTCTCCCTCCCGCTCTATCTGAATAAAAACAACAACAAGAAGGACTGACAAGCATCAGCAAGGGCGGAGCTGTACCTGCCCCTTCTGACCGAGTATGTCCTGGGCCTGGTCAGGTTCTATCTCTCTGCTGTAGCCATTTACGTTTGTAGATCCCCCTGGTTTTAGCAAGTAACAATTTTAAATTAGCCAATGATATAAAATTATGCTCCAAACTTCACATTCATTCTATTATGTTCTTTCACTTCTTTCAATCCACCTCTGTTAATAATCGGTCTCCGTCTATAGTTAGCCAAGTACCAGCTTCCATCTCTGCTCCGTCTATAGTTAGCCAAGTACCAGCTTCCATCTCTGCTCCGTCTATAGTTAGCCAAGGACCAGCTTCCATCTCTGCTCCGTCTATATTTAGCCAAGTACCGGCTTCCATCTCTGCTCCGTCTATAGTTAGCCAAGGACCAGCTTCCATCTCTGCTCCGTCTATAGTTAGCCAAGTACCAGCTTCCATCTCTGCTCCGTCTATAGTTAGCCAAGTACCAGCTTCCATCTCTGCTCTACCTCTCCGCATGCATTGGTATCTACAGTCACCTGGGTAACTCTGTGTTACTGTTTCTAATACGTCTTGGGAAGCGGGGAGTGTTTTTCCTCATTATTTTTATAATAGTTTTGGTCGCTATACATGGTTTGGGAAGATAGACTTCTACATCAGGGCCAGCAAACCTTTTCTGTAAAGGACCCGACAGTAAATATTTTTGGCTCTGTATGCCACACGGTTCCTGTCCACCACTCCATTCTGCCGTATCCCCTACTCGGCCATAGATGGCATGTGCGGCTGCTCAGTCTGACATACAGTGGCACAGACCAGGTAGCTTAAACAACAGATGTACTTCTCACAGATCTGAAGTCTGGTGATCCGAGATCAGGGTGCCGCACGCCAGTTCTGGGGGGCCTCTCTTCCTGGTTTGTAGATGGCTGACTTCTCCCCAGGTCTTCACACGGCCTTTCCTCCAAGTGTGTTCCTGCAGGGAGGGAGAAATCTCTCCCTTTCCTCCTGTTCTTATAAGGCCCCCTTCCCTTATAATCTCATTTAATTACCTCCTAAAAGCCCTGTCTTCCAATACAGTCACATTGGGGCTTGGAGCTTCAACATTTGAATTTGGGGAGGGTGAGGAAATGGATACAATTCAATCCATAGCAGACAATACATAAATGAATGAGCATAGCAGTATTCGAATAAAAATTTATTTATGTCCCTGGCTGGTGTGGCTCAGTTGGTTGAGAGTCACCCCACCCACTGAGAGGTCACAGGTTTGATTTCCGGTCAGGGCACAGGCCTAGGTTTCCGGGATCCCCAGTAGGGGGCTTGGAGGAGGCAGCCAATCGATGTTTTCCTCTCCTCCCTTCCTCTCAGTCTAAAATCTAAAAGTCAACAAAAATAGATTTTAAAAATATTTCATTAGAAAAACAAACAACTGGATTTGGCCTGTGTGCTGTATTTTGCCAACTCATGTTCTAGCTTATTCCTTGATTTATTTTGAAACTGTGCTTTTAGGTTAATTTCTTTCTATTCTTGCTATTAAAACTGGTCTGGCCCCTGGCTGGGGCAACATGGGACATGAAAATGAAACGTGGTTTCCCTGTGGGAAGGATAGCTGAGCGTGTGCACTGTGTGGGATGAGCCTCAGACAGGAGGGGAGAAGGTCAAGGGGCGGGTCGCTCATTAACCGAACTGGCCTAACCCTCCCACTCCGGTCAGGTGCGGGACAGGTGTGTGACCTCCCCAGAAACCCAGGAATATCTGGAATGAACCTGAAGCTTACGTCTAAATCACTGCCGCTGGGCCTTACAGACGTGTCTGCTGAGGACTGAGGTCAGTTTATTGGGGATCGTTCTACCCTAAAGCCTGGTCTTTAAATCAGTGATGGTACATTTAAAGTGAAGACTGGCTATCAAATTAGTGGCACAAAGTAACAAAACACATTTTAGCATAATATTCTCAAACCCGATCTTTTCACCCAATAGGATCATAGGCCTGGGAGGAGGAATCACTTCACTTCCAAGAACCCCAAGAAACCCCAAGCCCAATGGGAGATGAGACTATTTTCCGACCCTGGGAGCAGCGTTGCTCCTTGGTGAGGGTGGGTGGGGGAGGGGACCTGTCACCGTCCACAGCTCAGCCCCTTGCGCCTCGCACACAGCCCCACGCCTGACACCCGGGCAGCACGGAGCAGGCTCCCGCCCCGCCTCCTTTCCTTGTTTACTTTCTACCCACACAACCTTGGGCGATCAGCATAAACAGTGTCCCCGCGTTTGTTTTCATGGAAAGGATGTGTTGACACCAGCTACCTAGCTGTGAATGTAAACACCAGGCTGACAGCCCCCAGTGCAGGCCGGTTAGCAGGTACTCGCTTACCACCGGCAGATGTGTAACCTCCACATGAATAGTAATTACGCAGAACCTTGGAAACCAGTGCTTCCCCAGGAGCCAATTAATAATTTGGTGGGAGAGATGTGATATGCAAATTTTCCCCACAAAACACTGGAGTGACATGCCACCCTCCACCCAGTGGACTGGGCGGGGGAATCACTTGTAACAAAGCCCCCCGGTGTGGGTGCAAACAAATTGTAATTAGGCAAATTAAATGAGTGTTGCATGTACATCAATCAATTTCTGGTCACAAGATATACAGCGATTGGTACCCTGGTTGTATGTCAAAGACTTCATCTTGTCAGACTGGCTCACCCAGCTCCGCCTCCTCCTCCTTCCACCCCCCCCCCTTCATTCTTCCGGAGTGACTTCAGCCCAGTTTATTTACTGTTTAACACCAGTGAGGCAATGCACACATTCCCGACAGCCTTCTGGCTCCATGGGGGGGAAATTCCCCTTCTCTGCTGAAGGTGATGTTTATAACACGCATGGATCCAGCACAGATGCCCTTTCCGGGTACAACAGTGATAACATCTATTTCCTCTCCCATGGAGGCGAAGAACAGAAAATACGCTTCTGTGAAAGGATGGCGGCCCAACTTGGGGACTTCCCCGCAGAGTAAATTGTTTGGGGAAGGTACATAATTCTATGTAATTGTCCCAACTTAGGTCCCCCTACTGTGGATTTCTGTGGGACTGAGTCATCCCATGAAGAAAAAAGCCTCAGAGGAAATGGAGTTAAATAAGCAGCCTCTTGGTTTTTGCTGCCTGGAGAGATTGTACAGCAAACCCCCCTCCCCCAAGCCTGCACCCACAGAGCTGTCTAAAAGCACACACTAAAATGTTATGGACGAAAAACAAAGGAATTTCTTTTATTACAGAGGGCCCAACAGGGAAAGAAAAAAATGAGCACAAAGTTTAAGGCTCCATTATAAATTTTTTTTTATCCTCACCCGAGGACATTTTTCGATATTTTGTTCAGATAGAGCAGGAGGAAGAGAGAGAGAGAGAGAGAGAGAAAGAAACATCGACGTGAAAGGGACACATCAAGTGGCTGCCACCTGCAGGACCCAACCAGGGCCAGGGACAAATTGCAACCGAGGTACGCGCCCTTAGTGGGAACCAAACCCGGGTCTCTCCAGACCACAGGCCAACGCTCTAACCACTGAGCCAAACCGGCCAGGGCAAGGCTTCATTATAATTTATCCCTAATGGTTCCTTCATCTTTGACTGAAGGTCCTGGATGCTAAACATTCGTTCATGCACCATTATTTCATTTTCTGCAGAAATGATGTTTTTCACTCTGGGAAAACTGACCACCTGGGTTGACAGTCGCTCTTCTGTCCTAAGCGGTGTGAAGAAGAGGGCTGTATGGACCAGGAGGAAAGGGCTCGGGACATCAGTGCTCACAGCAGAACCAATGCTCCTTCCAAAATCAAAGCCCCGAGTGTGGCAAAATACCCAGGTTCAATCTGAAGATGCTTCTAGAGCTAAGCCATTTTTATTTATTATGGTAATATAATCGAATGCTTAGAGTGTTTGGACGAATGGATAAGTGTTTATAACGAAGTCATTCTCTTCTGTACCCCGCCATGCTTCTCGCCTGTGGCGCTCGCTGTCCCGTCATCCTGTGTTGGACACTGACTCCCTGCGACCGTGGCTCTTCCCGAGCAGCAGCCATGCCTTCTGATTGTGCATCCTTCCCGTTCCCACAGCAACCAGTGCAGTGCTGGGCATAACGCAGCAGGTGCCCAGAAAACTCATCCCTAGAATTATATAGAGCAAAGGAAAGTGAAATCTGAAGAGTTTAAGGAGTCAAGGAACTAGAGTTATATTCATGGACACTTGGACAAAGCCTCCCTTGCCGAGTGTGCCCCTTGGGGCCTTGGCCAGCACCCTCCTCCCTACTCCCTCCCCTGCTCTCTCTGCTTGAGTCACCTGGAGCTTTTTTCAGTTTTCTTTAAAAAACACCATGTTCTGCCCTGGCTGGTTTGGCTCAGCGGTTAGAGCATCGGCCTGTGGTCCAGAGAGACCCGGGTTCGGTTCCCACTAAGGGCACGTACCTCGGTTGCAGTTTGTCCCCAGCCCTGATTGGGTCAGGGCCGTGCGGGAGGCAGCCACTCGATGTGTCCCTTTCACATCAATGTTTCTCTCTCTCTCACTCTTCCTCTCTCTCCCTCCCACTCTATCTGAACAAAAAATGGAAGGGTATCCTCAGATGAGGATAAAATACACACACACACACACACACACACACACACACACACACATACCATGTTCTTTCCTGACACTAAGCCTTTTCTTTCCGGTTACCCTTTATCCTGGACACACCAACTGACAACAACTTCCAACTGTTCTTTGTGTCTCAACTTAAAATTCATCTCCTGGCCCAGCTGGTGTGGCTCAGTGGTTGAGCACTGACCCATGCACCAAGAGGTCGCCAGTTCGATTCCCGGTCAGGGCACATGCCCAGGTTGTGAGCCCATCCCCAGTGGGGGCATGCAGGAGGCAGCCGGTCGATGTTCTCTCTCATCGATGTTTCTATCTCTCTCTCCCTCTCCCTTCCTCCCTCTCTAAATAAAATTCAATAAGGGGAAAAAAATTTAAAACAGAATTTGTCTCCATAGGAGCGCTCAGTGCTTCCTCAGGGAGGTTCAAGATCCTTTTCTGTACTCCCCACCAGCCTGCCTCCCTCCTTGGGGCCCTCATCCCTTGTGTGATGTTCAACGGCTATCCTTCCTGATGTCCTTTAGCTTGCTGAGAGGGAAGGGACGGTGGCTGCCATGTCCACCATTTTATTCCCAACACCTAACCTAGGAGATATGTTTGTTGGATGCCTGGATACATGGGTGGATAGGTAGATGGAAAGATGAATGGGTGAAAAGATGAACGGATACATGGGCGGTAGGATGGATGAGGAGATGAGTGTCTGGGTAGATGGATGAGTGGCTGGATCTGTCTGTCCTGCCCTGCCTTTTGGACCTGGACACCCAGGGCTCTGCTGAGGGCTGGACTCTCTGAGCTGAGGGACTTAGGCTGTGGAGGTCATTCATTGCAGGGCTTATGTTGAAGGGCAGAACCAAGAACGTGGAGGCAAAATGGCAAGTCGGAAGGCTGAGGGGAAGACCAAGGACGAGGGGAGGCGTGTTCTTTTTTTTTTTTTATCCTCACCCGAGGACATTTTTCCATTTTTTGTTCAGGTAGAGTAGGAGGGGGAGAGAGGAACAGAGAGAGAGAGAGAAACATCAACGTGAAGGGACACATCGAGTGGCTGCCACCCGCACGACTGACCAGAGCCGGGGACAAACTGCAACCGAGGTACATGCCCTTAGCGGGAACCGAACCCGGGTCTCTCCGGACCGCAGGCCGACGCTCTAACCGCTGAGCCAAACCGGCCAGGGCGGGAGGCGTGTTCTGAGGATGCGCGATGCACCCAGTCTTCCCGAGGAAGCAGGAAGAGGAGAAACCTGAGATCCGCTGCGGGGGGCGGGGGGAGGTGGTTAAGCCCTATTAAAGAGAGGTTTCCTGGTTTCTTCTGAGGGAGAGAAAGGAGCTATTGGCTGAGCTGTTTTAGACAAACACAGCTTCGGGAAAGCATCACCATTTACCATATTTCCTCCCAGCGGTTTAACACAAAGATATCCTCTGTCGTTCCGCATTTCTGATTTCATCAAGTCAGCCTAATGACAGTCTTCAGTTCATCCTGCCCCTGCCCAGTGGTTCTCCAACCTGGCTGGAGACTGGAATCACTGGATAGCTCTTTAAAAACATCGGTGACTAGGTCCCACCCGCAGTGCCATTGCAGAATTACCCCGGTGATGCTCAGGTGCACCGGAGTTGAGAGGCAGCTAGTCTTGCTACTCAAAGTGTGGTCTATGGACCGGCAGCACCCAGGAGCCTGTTAGAAATGCATTCTCAGGCCTCCCCCAAGACCTATTCAATCGGAAGGTGCATTTCAGCTGGATCCCAAGGTGATTGGCATGCGCATTAACAGCTCTCATTAGTCCAAAAGTTACGAGAATCCAGAGGATGTTCACCAAGCACTGGACGGGGACACACAGATCCAGGGCTGCAGTAACCAAGCACCACAGACCGCGTGCCTGGGACAACAGAAATACATTGTCTCTGGTTCTGGAGGCTGGAAGTCTGAAATCAAGGTGCTGGTAGAATTAGTTCTTCCTGGGGAATGAGTGGACCAGACCTGTTCCAGGCCTCTTTGCTTGACTTACTGGTGGCCATATTTGTGTACGCATGTCCAAATGTCCCCCTTTTGTAAAGGACACCAGTCAGATTAGGGGCCCACCCTACTCTGTTATGCCTCCTCCTTCCATAACTAATTACATCTGCAAGAAAGCAATTTCCAAATAAGTCACATTCCGAGGCGCCAGGGACGTCTTTATATGAATTTTTGGAGGACACAATTCAACCGATGATAGTGCACAAGGCCAGGCTAATCATTTGGCATCCCTTCAAGCGCTCTTTAAATATTTTTCTGCACACGAAAGTCTAATATACACTTTTCTATGACGTGAAAAGTAGTGAGGAACAAAGGACAGAATGAGAATCGGATCACTCTCCTTCCACAGGATCAAGCGCATCTGCCCTCATCTCCCTTCCTGACCCCTTCCTCCACTCCCACTGGCAGCACTAAGTAACCAAGTGCTGTGCTCATCTCAGCAGAGACTTGAACACACCACAGTGAAATCTCAACCCGACCGGCTCCTGGGAAAGCCCAGCGGCACCCCCGAAAGGCATGGCTGCTGCCTGGGACCTCAGGATCTTCAAAATGATCCCCCCAAAATACCCTTTGAAATACCCAGGTGGCATTATTAGTCCATTCAAGCAAACAGTTTATCCAATGGGGCAAAATAAATGGTTCGCAATAAATTCAAGTTTGTTTTTTTTAAATGTTTTGACAGAAAGTGATTTTGTCCCCCGATACTCTTCTACCAAACTTTGAAGGGGACGGGAAGTGGATCTCCAATGGGCCAAGTAACTCTAATCTGTGCTGCTTGATGGCCCCTGGTGTGGACTTTAAGAATAAACTCACGGGCAAGACTTGAGTCATAGAAGAATTTTTGTATGTGGGTTTGGAATATTTGATTTTACTCCTTTATGAATTGTACTGGCTGTTGCCTACCAGACACCTGAAAAAGGACAGTATGGTTGGTGATTCTAAAGCTATTGGAAAAAGGATAAAAACATCTTAAATTTGCAACAATGCACCTCAGTCTGATAATATCTCTTCTTAATACAGTCCTCAGCCAAAAGTGTCCTTCAGTGAACCTCAGAGGGGAAAAAAATGTCAACTCTTTCTTCATTTTATTGACTTAATGGGTTCTAATATTTTATTTAACTATAATAGCAAGAAAATCCATTTAAAACCTGCATTCAAAGCACTCCTCTGTTTGGGTCTGGGTAAACCAGGAGGTACATGATCAAATGAATTAAAAAGGACCAGCCCTTGTTAAGTGTGGAAAGAAAATGATCTTAATCAAAAATTCCTTTTAAAGGGTAATTAATAAAATGTCTATAGCTTTGCTTTCTTGGAAGTTTCTTAAGATAAAATTGCACACAAAGCTATCATGTCTTATCACTAATGATAGAGGGTATAATTTTTCTGCTGTTAATTATATATTGTATATATGTATATATGTGTGTACATATATAGACACAGTAAGTTCTCAACATCATTGATAGGTTGTGGGACTGAAACAATGTACTGTATAATGAAACCAGTTTTACCATAGGCTAATTGATATAAACAAGAGTTAAGTTCCTACAGCATCCCGTCAATGTTATAATGAAACAACTTTGAATGAAACATTATTTGAGGACCTGCTCTGGGTGTGTATGAAAGAAATCTTTCTCTAATTCAATTGTATGCTACCCAAGTCCTGTGGAATGTGACACTTAAAAATAAGCGGGCAGTTACATCTATATCAAGATAAACACTTCTCAATTGTACATCTTCCACATTGCACTGCACACAGTAGGTACTTAATAAATGACTTCTGGAGAACAGAAGAAGGAGGTCGGATTTCCTAGCTGGAAGGACTGATGTTTAGAAATCAAGTCAGCTCAAAGAAAATGCAGCAGGTGATATTATGCATGTGATCTATGGACTGAGATTCATGCTAGCCACACAGTCTACACTAGGAGATGTAACAAAGCCACAGAGAGTTGCGTTTGTCAATTAGGGAGCCTCGCACACACAGGCTGCGTGACAGGGTGGGGGCTGCAGAGAGGAGCTGTTTCGGGAAAGGCCAGTCCTAACAATTGTGATAGGCAGACGTGAGCTGCTTTCTGTGGTCTAATCACTAACCCCCAACTAGCAACACGAATCGGAACGAGCACCCACGAGGTTTGAGATTACAGGTCAGAAATGACTAAGACATAACTGCTACCCTTGGGGAGCTCGTAGTCTCAAAGGGGAGATGGATTTAAAAAATAACGATTCAGTCATTGCACAGAGAAGTAAGACTCTTGACAAGGACCAGGGGAAGGTCAAGAATATTTCCTACAAGAGATGATTTTTATATCAAACCTGCAAAATGCATTTGTGCTCACCTGGGTCAAAGGAGGAAGGGGAGAAGGAGTATCAGGCCGAGGAAATAATGTGTGAAAAGACGGAGGTACACAAAATTGCAGTCAAGTTCAGGAAATAACAAGAAGCTCGGTGTTAGGTGGGGCTCTGGCAAGTGACAAGACTTATTTAACACAAAAGAAATGGCCAGACAGCGAAGGGCTTGTGAGCCACACAGAGAACTGTGGATTTCTTCTGAAGGCAGTAGGAAGCCACAAAAGGTGAAGAGAAAAGTAATAAAGCACTGATATTGATTTTAGAAGATGAAACAACAAAAACACCCGTGGTCAAGTGTACCTCTCAGCAACAAATTTTCATTTCCATGAAAGTGATGATAGCACCATAACAACAATTTTAAAAAATATTTTTATTGATTTTTTTAGTGCAAGAGGAAGAGAGAGAGAGAAACATCGATGTGAGAGTGAACAACAATTTGAGACCCAGAGCAAACAGCACTAAGTGTGCCTTCCAATCAGTGAGAGCACAGGTCAGGAAGAGGAGGGAGGAGTAACGTCCTGGGCTGGCGTCTCTGAGCCCTTGACCTTGGATCATTAGCTGCCTCCAGGGAGGCCTTGGAGTCAGGAGAGAGCTTGCGATGCAGTAGAACGCAGGGTGGGGTGATGCAGAGGACATCAGTGAGGTGAGTGCCCATCTCCAGGCAGCACCCCTCCTCTGGGAAGCTCTGGCACACAGGAGGGGCCCCTGTGGTCAGCCCTGTGGCTACAGCCGACTGACGGAGTAGGACCCTGAGCACAGCTAAGCCTGGAATGCCGGCATCATCTGAGCCACTTGGAAGGCAGAGTGAGTGGCCAGACAGCGATGTCAGGTCTCCAGGGTGCAAATCCACAAACTCCATCCTGCAGTTGAGGTCCCAGGACGCTGAGAGAAGGGGATCCTCCTACCCCAGGATTATAATTCCCCAGCTCTTCCACAGATGCCATGGGCTTCCCTAATATCCTTCCACTAGATCTCCACATCTCTAAGGGGAGGAGGGGGGAGCAGTGGGTCACTTGCTAGGACCTGCCATAACAGAGTGCCGCAGACTGGGTGGCTGAAACAACAGACATTATTTATTTGTAACAGCTGTGGAGGCTGTAAGTCCAAGTTCAAGGTGTCGGCAGGCCGTTTCTTCAAGGCCTGTCCCCTTGGCTGGTGGATGGCCACCTTCTTGCTGTGTCTTCACATGATCTTTCCTCTGTGAGTGACTGTGTCCTAACCTGCTCTTCTGGTAGGACACCAGTCAGATTGGGTTGGGGCCCACCCACGTGACCTCGTGTACCTTAGTTCCCTCTTTACAGGCCTGTCTCCAAATGCAGTCAGTCTGAGGCACTGGGGGTTAGGACTTCAACATACTCATTTTGAGGGGACACAGTTTGGCCCACGGCAAGCAGCCAAAGGTGGTTTCAGCTGCTTGCAAAAAAAGGAAAGAAACCAAAAACCTTAACCAGTACAGAGGATCAACATGTCGCATGTTCTTTAATCGTTTTGTTTAAACTGTGACCCCTCTAAATTCAGTGCCAGGTTTCCTAAGAGTCTCGTGTATTAACAGTTTCTTTAACGTAACCCCTGCACCTGGACAGGCCCGACCCAGTGTTCGGTGAACTCGGACCTCCAGGAGAGGGTGAGGTACGGTCTCCTGAGACGCCCTCTCTCACTGGCATGGGGGCCCCAGCCCCACCGGGAGAGCTACGGGTAGAGCTGATGTGGACACAAAGCGGGGTTCAGCTAGGCAGAACACGGCGTGGCTCTCTGCTCCCGTCTCCTCCTTCCTCAGCACTTCGCGCTGAGATTCCACAGGACAGGTCAACGGCTGTTCTTGACCAGTGTCTCTGTTGCTGGTACCAGAGCAGCAAGACAGAAAGAAAGGGAACAGGACAGACTAGGAAGAGGAGAAAATCCGAGGTGCATTCCTAACTCGATGGGCTTTTACTTTCACATGTGGCCCAAATACCCATTATAAAGTTTCCTATCAGAGGAAAGGCTGGGAGGTTGGGGTTACCCCTGTCCCCCCATTAATAATTTGTTGGAGTTGTGTGGAATTGCATTCAAATTCTGAATTTTAGATGAATTCTTGTTTAATATATATTTCTATGATATGTAGGACGTAAAGTTCTTAATGTTAGTTAATATATCTTAACATCCATTTCTATAATGTGTAGGACTACTTAATTTAGCATAATTATCAAGATGAACCACACCTAACATTACAAGAAAATTGCAACCTGTCATAAAATAAGAGGGCCATGTTATAGCAGAACCCTCACCCTCTGAGATACCCTTTTGGAAAAGCCAAATAATGCAAATAAATCGTCCCTCCCCAATTTGATGCTGCTTTGGTGATTAGATTAATTATTGTGAAGTGAAACAGCTAACAAAGAAGGATAAATAAAAATAACTTCTTGCATCGGAAAAAGGGTGCACATTTTAACTCCAGTGCGTGACAGCAAATGTAAGCGAGAATGAGGAACAATAGGGCGCTGAGTGAATCAACATGCAGAGGCTTCCTTGCTGGAAACCGGCCCCTGCGTCGTACTCGTGCGTTTCGCTTTCCCTCAACTGCAAATTTGCCTTTTCTCCTCCACGTCTCCCGGAATTCAGAAACTGTGTTCTTGTTAACAATGGGGGCGCATCAGGGCAGAGCGGAGTCTGAAGTGTGCCGTCTCTCTGGGGGTGCTCTGCCCTTTATTCTAGACCCTGCTATTTTTTTCAAGTTGTATCTAGATTTGTTTTTGTTTGTTATTTTTTCTTCTTCTTCTTCTTCTTTTTTTTTGGTTAATTCTCACCCGAAAATATTTTTTCCATTGACTTTTAGATAGAGTAGAAGAGGGGGGGTGAGAAACATCGATGTGAGAGAGAGAGATCGACTGGTTGCCTCCCGCATGACACCTACCAGGGCTGGGATCAAACCTGTAACCCAAGTACATGGCCTGGACGGGGAATCGAACCCGAGACCTTTGGTCTGCAGACTGACACTCTAATCACTGAACCAAACTGACCAGGGCTCTCTTCATTCCTTAATATGGACTTGCTAGCTCTGCAGACATTAAAACCCACCATCAATTCCTGCTGGCCAGTCTCCACTAGACTGTCACTGATCTACCCTTTGGCTCATCATTCACTAAACAACCCCAAAAGCTATTCTAAATAGTTTACCTTCCTTTAACCCCCTAACTCAAGCTGACCTCTAAAAACCTACTCTGTCAGGTTTGAGACGAGTGCCAAGCACTGACCCAGCACCTGTTAGGCAGGTGACAGACACCTGTGGAGTGCCAGCCGCCCAGTGTATGTGCATGAAGGCACACAGGCTTCCCTTACTGCTCTGCCTCAGCCTCATCCCTCTGTCATTCAAGGGGACCTTCTGCTCACGTATCTTCTACACAGAATCATCTTCTATAGCTTCTCAACTGCTCTCTTCCCAGCTGCTTCCTTTCAGCCTCCAAACATGTACCCCCCCCCCCCAATTTTCATCTGCAAAACAACCCCAAAGCAACAGCAACAAAAGCCAACCAACTGAACTACAAATTAAACCAAAAGACCTTGTAGCCTTGCCCTTGGGGCCCTCGATCTCCTGAAGGCCAGGCAGTCATTTCTTCCATCACAAAGTCGGTGTACACCCAGGGCCAGCCGAGGGTGTACACCCTTCTTCACTGAACCTTCCATGGGTGTTCAAGAAGCACTCTCCCTGAGTCTCTCTCCGTCACTCCTGTATTGCCCATCTGGGTACAGCAAGCATTTCTTTTCTGGGGTGTGCGTGTGCGTGTGCTGTTTAATCTATGCCAGCAATTCCCATTTGTCCTGGGTCCTCGTGTTCTTCAGCGTGGAGTACCTTCAACACCAGCAGCCCTCTGCGTTGTTAGTGTGGATCGCCTCGCATGGTCGCGCAGGACGCGTGATGTTGCTAAAAGGCCCCAGTCCACAAAGCTGGAGGCGGGGCTTCACCCGCCCTCACTGCTCCTCCCATCTGCCTTTCTACTTCTCTTTATTTCCCGATACATTTCTCTGAATGGTCTAGGACTGCAGCTCCGCGCCCTCGGGAGCCAAGCGGGGTTCTGGCCCAGACCACCACCTCCCCCTTCCCGTCTGGGGCACTCGCCAGCACCCTTCTGAGGGCGCACTTTCCCAGCCCCGGGGCACCCCTTCCAAATCTGCTCTTGGGCCCGCAGCCACTCCCTCGCTCTCACCCCTCAGACACTTCCAGTGCCCGCGATCTAAAAGTTTCCCCTCTCTTCTCCTCATCAAAACTTCATTCCCGTTTCCTTGGCACAGACATGACTGAGCTGCACAAGCTCGTTATTCACAGTGAATAGCTCTGCCTGGTCTGCTGGGTTCAGAGGGCTTATGGACTGTGACTTCACCCAGACTCGCACCAGCTTGTCACCGACTCATCAGATTCAGTCACCTCTCCAAAAGAACAAGATGCCAACATTTTTCCTTGGCATTCTGTTTAGTGGGCATCTGGTCTTAGTATTGCTGTGTACCCAATTTCACCAAGCCAGCCATGCATCCCCACATCACTCACTAAATCCAGAAGTAGAGTAGGCACGTGCGTGCTCACACACACACACACACACACGCACACACGTTATGGGAAACTAACCTCCTCAGGTTGGAAGTCTTAATGCAACATGGGGACAGGCAGCCAGGTTACATTACAGTTTCTAAAAACACATGACATGTTTGTATTTTTCCTACTGTAACTGCAAAGTGCAAAAGCCACAGCTTCTATATTTAAATGTACTGACTATCCTGTGTCATTAAATTTCTATTAACGTTTTATTCCTGGCACCAACCTTACTTGTGTTAGGGCACTTTTAACCACCTGATGCTCAGGCGACAGTTACATTATGAGCCTTGTGGCAATGGAGGCATTTGTCATCCTGTGGTCATCATAAATTTTGCATACATTTGGGAGTGCATGGTGGGATGCTATTGAAGAGTCTGGGTACCAAGCGGTATGAGGTGAGCATCTTACCCAAAAGGAGCAATGAATGCATGAAGTGATAAATGCATGCCTGAAATGATAACTAAAAGCTCAGGTATTATATAGATGTGTAATGGTAGATGGGATCAAAACCATGAACCATACATATAGCTCAGAGCAGAGAGGAGGAGCAGAAAGGACTCCAAGGTTGAGTATGAAGGAATTAAACCTGGTGAGTTATTAACACATCTAAAAAAATAAGCTTTTGGTGAAAAAGGAGGTAAGTCAGCAAAAAGGACATGACCCATGCAGAGTCCAAGAGATAATGATTGGCAGGTCTGCTGGAACACTGTCAGGGAGAGAAACCCGTGTGAGTGGCCCGTCTAGTGTGAGGATGGAAGCTCCAGGCTGGCGAGCAGGATGTCACTTATGTACTAAGTGGTTCTCACTCTTTGCTCACCAAGCCCTTTGATCATTTGTACCTGACCCCACATCCTGTGCAGCTTACATACAGGAAACAATTGTATTTAAAACATCCAGTCCTGGCCTGGCGGCTAAATTGGTGGGAACATCATCCCGTACACCAAAGGAGGTTGTTGGTTTGATTCCTAGTCAGTGCACATTCCTAGGTTATGGGTTTGATTCCCCTCTCTCTCTCCTTCTCTCCAATTCCCTTCCTCTCTCTAAATCATCCTTGGGTAAAGATTATAAAAATAACAAACAACCCGGCTGGTGTGAAATGAGCGTATACAGGAGTTTTGGATTATTCTTTGGTCTGTTTTGCTTTTATCTTAGGTATTTCTGGCTTTAATGGGGTTTTTGTTATTTGTTCCCTAACTTCATCTGTCCTTGAGTTTGGCTGGCACAGACGGCATTAATTGGGTCTTTGTTCTCTATTTCCCAGGCCACGGTGAGTTAAGCTATGCATTCTCTAGTTAGGGAGGGGAGATGTAAACCATTAGCTCTCAAGTGTCCTTGGTTAGGGAAGATAAGGGCTTGGATTCGGCAGCTGGCTGCAAGCTGCCCAAAGTGTTTGGCCTTGTTTAATTCCCTTCCCAGTTTCTCCAGGCTCCTAGCTTCTTACTGACCTGCCACAATATTTATGCCCCGGCTGGGTGGCTCAGTTGGTTGGAGCACCATCCTGTGCACCAAAAAGGTTGTGGGTTCGATTCTGGTCAGGGTACATACCTCTCTCTCTCTTTCTCTAAAATCAATCAACATATCCTCGAGTGAGGATTTTAAAAAGAAAAAAAAATTGATATTTGTTTTCTAAAATTGATTCTCCTTTCTCTCTTACTTGGTACAGAACTCCTGAATTTTAGCTGGATACATGACCTCGCAAAATAAAGACCGTATTTTCCAGCTTCCCTGTACCTGTGGACATATGACTACGTTCCGGCGGGAGAAACATAAGTGGATGTGATGTATACAACTTCTAGGTCATGTTCTTTTTTTTTTTTTATCCTCACCCGAGGACATTTTTCCAATATTTTTTGTACAGATAGAGTGGAAGGGAGAGAGAGAGAGAGAGAAACATTGACGTGAAAGGGACACATCGAGTGGCTGCCACCCACATGACCAACCAGGGCCGGGGACAAACTGCAACCGAAGTACGCGCCCTTAGCGGGAACCGAACCCGGGTCTCTCCGGACCGCAGGCCGACGCTCTAACCGCTGAGCCAAACTGGCCAGGGCTAGGTCATGTTCTTAAAAGAAAAGAATGTGCCCATGTGCCCTGACCCTGTCTTTTTTCTCCCTGTCTCTTCTGGAAGGCGGACAGGTAGACCCCAATGGGGTGAAATGCCCTACAGTATGGTGAGCACAGGAACCCAGGCCCCCAACATTACCAGGTCACGCGGTCCATCCCTGAACTTCTTACTGTCAGTGATTGCATGAGAAATAATTAATGTCCGTGCTAGCTAAGCTCCTTTTCATTGGGTCATTGTAACAGCAAGAGAAACTGTATCTAAACTAGTACTGCACCATCATTGGTTCCTCTTTGGAGGAGGCAGCTCAGCAAAATCAACATTAAATAAAACATTTTTTCAAAATTATTTTGATTTTAACTGTAGAAAATTCCCCAAAGTACTTAGATAGGTGGCTTCCAAGCTATAAAACATGGCTGAATGTGGAGAACTAAAGGTAAGGGATCCATAACTGGAGAGCCGGGGCATCAGTCACGATTTCTGAAACTGTAATTATTTACAGGCGATATAAAGTTCCCTGGCTTTGGACAAGCTACGTCAATCGTATTGTAATCAAAATCACAAATACCAGAGTAGGGAGACAGAACAAAAAATGTGGCTCAAAATAACCAATAACTAATAGCATATGAAATGTTTTTAAAGGAAAAAAACCTCTTATTTTTAAAATTTATACCGAACTATTGCTTTTACTTCCAGGGAAGGTAGTGGCCTCATTTGTATGGGTATATTTGAATATTGAACCAATTTTGGTTTGTAAGTAATGTGACATTTTATACCAAGCAGAATGTAATTTTAAGTGTTCATAATAAGTTCCTTATATGTTATTATTATTTTTAAATCACTGAAAGAATAACAGTATACTGCTGTAATTGTTCTGTGTTACTCGTTGGTGTTAAGCTCTTCTTGTGTTGAGTTTATAAACTCTTCTCAGAAGAGAAGAGTATGTATTCTAAACAGATAGATGAAAACAGCCACAATGTAACAGCAGGAACATAGTTCAAGGGGCAATGGTATGTTCAAAGAGTAAAATATTATCTAGCCATTACAAATGTTCTTTTTGCCCTGACCAGTTTGGTTCAGCAGTTGGAGCATCGGCCATGGACCAAAGGGTCATGGGTTCGATTCTTGGTCAAGACGTACTTGGGTGGCAGGTTTGATCCCTGTTCCCGATTGGGATCTTACAGGAGGCAACCAATCGATGTATCTCTCTTACATTGATGTTTCTCTCTCTTGCTCTCCCCCTTCTCTCCCTCCCTCCCTCTCCCTCCCACCCTCCCTCTCTCCCTCCCACTCTCCCTCTCTCCCTCCCTCCAAAAATCAATGAAAAAAAAAATATCCTCAGGTAAGGATTAACAACAGCAAAAAATGTTGTTTTTAATAGCTTAAACTTGTGAAAATATTGTCAGTAGACTGTGAATTGAAAATGCAGTTTACAAAGTTAAATATGCAGTTAAATATGCTGTTAAATATGCAGTTAAATATGCCATGTGATCTAAACTTTGTAAACAATGAAACAAAAGGAAGCAAAGAAAATGGCCCAGGAGTAAAGAGAAACCATTACAAAGGTTTTTTCCAGTGGGATTTTGAGTACACAGTCCCCCCTTATCTGCAGGAGCTACATTCCAAGACCCCTACCGGATGCGTGACATCCCGATGCTACCAAAGCCTACATATACTATGCTTTTTCCTGCACACATGCCTACGACAAAGTTTAATTTATAAAGTCAACACAAGAAGAGCTTAACAACAACGAGTAACACAGAACAATTACAGCAGTATACTGTAATAAAAGTTATGTGAATTCAATTCCCCTCCTGCCACCTCTCTGTCTGTCTGTCTGTCTGTCTGTCTCTCATAACCAATCTGATAGCTCGGACGACTGCTGAGGGACTAACTGGCGGGTGAGTGTGCAGCCTGGATAAGATGAACAAAGGGAGAATTCATGTTCCAGGCGGGAAGGGGGTGGGTGGTGCAAAATTTCAGCACGCTGCTCAGCATGGCACACAATTTAAAACGTATGACCTGTTTACATCTGGAATTTTCCATTTAATATTATTAGACCACAATTCACTGCAAGGAACTGAAACCAAGGAAAGTGAAGCCACAGATAAGTGGGGACCACTGTAATTCTTTTCTTTTTTGTGTCTTTCAGTGTTTTCCAAGTCTCTCTAGTAAGGACACATTATTCCTTCTACCTCTCTTTCCTTATCTACTACCCCCCTCCCCCTCCTCCTTTTCTCCCTCCTCCCTCTTGGGATTTCCCAGTGAGCTGTAACCCGTGGTTGTGCTATTGTAAACTGCTGATTCCTTGGGACAAATACAGACCTCTGATGTTTCCATACAGAAATGTACTAACTGGAGACTTTGACACCTGTTCCTGAGATGGGTTTTCCCCAGAGGGTCCTGGGGAAAGGCTGCTGCCCTGAATTCCAGGCAGCAGCAGTGACTCCTGCCGCAGCCCCGCCCGACTCACTGCCACTCATGACCCCTGGGCTGCAGGGTGGCCGGACCGGCTCCTTCCATTCATTGACCCTGTGCATTCTGGTGGCCTCTGATGATGGAGAACACCGCCCACCTCTTCTCCCGGCCCACCAGGCAACGCGTCTGAGAAACACTCTCCAGCTCTCTCTCCGCAAGGACCCTGGAAGCCCACTGGTTGTAAAGACAAAAGCATATGTACCTGGTGTCTCAACAGCCGTAGAAGAAAATGAGACCCTTACTTCTCAGGCCCTGCCCCTCGGCTTCCCTTTTCTTTCTTCCTGTTCTTTTTCCTTTTGGGTCTTTAGAGGCTGTTTTCAAGGCCCAACTGAATTGTAGCTCAGGAGAAAGAAAAAGAAAAAAGACAAGTAGACATCCAGAAATCTGGAAAGAAGAAAGGAAATTTCATGAATACAACTCTGCTCTTCGCCAACTCAAATAAGGTGTCATTACCAAATGATTCGAGCCACCTACACAGGACAAAGTGAATTTCTAATCAACAGGTAGTAATAGCAAAACCTCCTCACCAGCTAAGAAGCATTAGAGTGGATTATCCATGAAGAGAGGATTAGAAAAAGAGAGACCTGAATTCTGCAAAGGAAACCCCAGCAGGCCAGCTGGCTAATGTTTGGGATAATAATTCCAAACGTATTAAAATAAATTGTAAGAAAGAAAAGGCTAAAGGCAATGAAAGCCAGCTTCACACGATCCTGTATATTGTGGATGAAATCCTGCACATGGGCAATAATCATTCCCCAGAGGCCGGCAGTGAAGGCACCCCCCGCGGGGACAGTAGAGTTTAAAGACACAAAGCCTGCTGCCTGCTAACGAGTTGCTGGAAGTGGGGGCACTTACAATGGAGTCTGACTAATAGACACCTTTCTGGCCAGCTTTTTCCGGTCTGAGTGCTGTTTCAGAAACAATGTTGCAATGGGAAGGAAATAGCAGGAGTGGAAAACTTCACTCCTCCACCGCCTTAATTGCAGTCTTGCTGAAGGACTTCATTTCCTTAAGCAAGGACGGAAATAAATGCCTTTTCTTTTTTCTCACTGATGGGGCTTGGCCAGCAGTGCAGACGTCCAGCATTAAAGCCCCTTTGCCCTCTGAGCCCCGGCCATCGGAAAGGCCCGGACACAGGAGCGACGGAGAGCCGAGTGATTCCTCCTTGTCTTCACCATCACCGCAGCCTGCGCCCTGCTATCCTGCGGCTTGGCCCTTTTCCTCAGTTTTTCTTGCCTGTCAGGTGGCCTTGTTACTTTCAGGAAATCTGCAAGTGCTCCCCTTACTGTTTTTCTATTTTTAGTCTAGGTTAATGAAATATAACAGTAGCCTGGGGGGGAGGGGGGATCACTGGGCCAAAGTTTCCTATAATTATAGGCTCCTTTTTTTTTTTTTTAAATGCTCCCTGGAGGCCCTGGTCGGTTTGGCTCAGTGGTTAGAGTGTCTGCATGCGGACCAAAGAGACCTGTGTTCAGTGTCCGCTAAGGGTAGGTATCTCAGTTGGTTTGTCCCCAGCCCAGGTTGGGGTCATGTGGGTGGCAACCACTGGATGTGTCTCTCTCACATAGATGTTTCTCTCTCTCTCCCTCCCGCTCTATCTGAAGATAAATGCAAAAAAAATGTCCTCCGGTGAGGATAAAAAATAAATAAATCCTCACTGAGGATACTTTTACATTTATCTTCAGAGTGGGAGAGAGAGAAACATCGGTGTGAGAGAGAGACACCAATTGGTTGCCATCCATGGGCCAGGGACAAACCATAGTCACAGTACATGCCCTTGGCTGGAGTCAAACCCCGGAGTCTTTGGTCTGCCGGTTGACACTCTAACCACTGAGCCAAACTGGCCAGGGCTATAGGCAGTTCTTTTGTAAAGGAGTTTTCTTAGTGAAGTCTGAAATTCCTTTATCCTTAATTTTTGAGAGATCGTTGGTATCTTTACTGAGTTGGTTTGAGAGCATGCAGTGAGTCCTTGGTACAAGTTAAATTATGAAGTACTAACCTGTTGTAGGCACTGTGAAGGGGTCGTGAGCACTGGATGAGTGAAATATGGTTCTCCTCCTCCAGTCTTCATGGTTTATCAGGAAGCAGACATGCCATAAGTAATTAGCAATCATTTAAGACAATAAAGGCTTTCAGAGAGAAAGCTCCTGCCGGTTAGCTCAGTGGTTAGAGCGATGGCCGGAAGACCAAAGGGTCACAGGTTCCGTTCCCAGTCAAGGGCACATACCTGGGTTGCAGGTTCGATCTCTGGCCCCAGTTGGGGTCGTGTGGAGGCAACCACTCAATGTGTCTAATGGACGTGTCTCTCTCCCATTGATGCTTCTCTCTCTGTCTCCCTCCTTCCCTTCCGCTTTATCTAAAAAAATGATAAAAAAAAATCAGTAGAGGAATATCCTCAGGTGAGGATTTTTTTAAAAATAGAGAAAGCTCTTAATTCTTTTAATGAGGATTCAAAGAAATATCTGGAGAGGATCTGAATGTGAATTAACCTTGAAGAGCAAGAAGCCAGAGGTCAGGATGTGCGGGGAAAGGACGTGTCAGGGAAGGAGCAAGGGGCAAATGCGTGGCAAGAGCCCATGCGGCTGAGGGAGCAGCCAGCGGTTTGTTGTGGCTGGATCACGGGTGCTGATGGGGTTTCTGAGATTGGGGGAAAGGGACAGAGAAGGGGGGAAGTTGCAGGAGACCACAGAAGGAAGGGAGCCGGGGGCCAGACCATCCGCACGATTGTACCCCATGAATTTAGCCAGAGCAGCTGGCTGGGTGCTGAATGACGCAGGAATCATGATTTGCTCATACTCTACCTCCCAGCTCATTCCATCTTGCTGAATACTCCAGCATCCTCCTTTTTGGATAGCTGTTCATCTGGTTGGTTTTGCTTCATGTTGGTACAAAAGAATGTCATGAGGGCCTTAAGTAATTTACCTCTTTTTCTAGAGTTCTCAAGGCATCAGACCAAGGTTAAATGTGTTTCCCCATGACCTGGTGCTGCCTTGTACAATCTTCCAGCCTAAATAAGCTGCATCTCTGTCAAACAGGGGTGAGCAGAGAAAATTGGGCATCTGGACCTACCAAATTAATTCAAAATGGAATGGTTCATCCTTTGCCTCGCTTACCAGCCTCCGGTGCTGCATGTGAAACTATGCAGGAGACACACGCGCCTCTACAAACATTAGGAAGAGGCAGCGAGGTCCGTTTAGCCTGTTGACATCACAGTTAGGAATAACAGTTTTTCTTTCTTAAGAGAAATTGTTTATTTATGGAATAAATAATGCTGGTTGAAACATGTGCAACAGCAAAATACAAATATGTATGAAGGCAAAATTATAATTCAGATTAATCTGCATCCAACACAGTAAAACAGTGTAACAGCAGAGGCAATCTGATGTCATGGTTAACGGCCTGGGCATATTGGGCAGACAGACTAGGTTTAAATCCTGGGCACACCACTTACTGGCTGGTAATCTTAGACATCTTACTAGGTTTCTTAAAGCCTCAGTTTTCTCATCTGCAAAATGGGAATAATGCCGCCCCTCCCCCGCCCCCAGAGAATTGTACGGAGAATTAAATGAGATAAGGTGTCTTAGGTGCGTGCCTGGTGCTCATCAAGTAATGCGCATGTACTACCTGTGCTTGTTTATAACCTGATGGAATGAGTAAGATCTTAGCTCATCTATCAATTCCTCCAGGAAAAAGTTTTTATGTTCCCCACGCACCATTTACTCCACAGGACAGGGCTGGTGCCCCTCCTAAGAAATATATTCCCATAACATCTTATTTGACCATCACTTGGAACACTTTCTGTTCTGCGCTACAATTGCCCATTAGTGGTCTGACCCCTTCCCCTGCCCCAGCCTGTGAGCAGCTTGAATTCAGTGACAGTGTCTTGTTCACTGTTGGCTCTCTGTCTGTCACCGGGTCCACTCAAGCACCCAGAGAACAACTTACCTTGAAATAAACTATAGTTTAAAAAGAAATTTGTAGTCTGTCATAGTCAGAAAGGCATCTCTTGAACTAGGAGCCAAACTGTTATTATTGTGTTATATAAATAAGGCAAGGCTAACTTTGTTTAGTGTGTTATCACCTGGTTTACAGCTGAAATGTCCACAGGAGCCCAGATTTTCCAGGCTTTGCTCCTTGTAGCCGTGTGACTTTAAGAAAGTCATTTAAATTGTGTTAATACCTTTGCTGATATTTTTGAATACGTGAAATAATTATTAGTATATAATTTAATTGATCTTGTAGACAATAGTAGCTAATACTTATTGAGTGATTTTTCTCTTCCAGGCACTGTTCTAAATGCTTTATTAATTTAATCACATTAATAACTCTCTGAGATAGCATACTATGATTACCATCATCCCATCTTACAGATTAGAATACTGAATAAAGAGAGTTCAGCAACTTGCCTAGTACACAGTTAAGTACAGAGCCTAGACTCGAACCCATACTCTAGGAATATAACTTGAGAGAAATGCGCTGTGAAGGAAGACTGAGATGCTAGCCTCACCCTGCTTCTTCCGAGACTTCATTTCCCTTCTGTAATATACGAGGACTCATGTTTGTCCTCACAGAACTTCAAAGTCAAGTCTAGACATACTACTTTTTATTTCCACCAGGGTCTCCTGGAAACCACACTGTGAGGTAAATCACTGCCAAGCGATGCGTATCTTCCCATAGGAATGATGTTCTCATTGAAGGCTGTGTTCCTGAACAAGGCCTCAGAATCAAGTAAATCATTAACAGGAGCCAAAATGTGTCAAAGAAGTGGATATAAAACAACCGTAAACCCATAGCAGACTTTCAGAAATAAAACGGTCTTCCCGGTTCTACAAAGAGTCACATATGCACTTACACCCAGATCGAAGACACACAGAGAAAAGGCACTGCTAACAGATTGAACCCATATGAGGCGAGTATCCTTGCTATGAATAACCCCTAATCTGTAATGATATGGCTCTTTTTAGAACTTAGAATAATGTTGGAGGAAATCATTCCATGGCTTGTGGCTTACAAATGTCTCTATGAAAAGCAAAGGCATTCAAAATAACTCCAGTGATTTCCATGTTCCTCTTAAAAGTGGAATTAGTTTCTTCCAATTTCGTCACAACAGTTTCTAAATATTTAAGGGACCACAGAGGACTCGTGGTTCAGAAGCCTTTTGAAACAGGTCTTGTTATTTATTTTGTGTTTTGTAATTCAACCTCCGACACTTCACTTTCCTCCTTCCATGAAACAGACAGTCTGAAAGGGGAAATCTAGGGTTGGGAAATATATAGCTTCTTGTTCTTTTGTCTTATTAATGGAAGGTGTTTTAGGGCTGATTGGATGGCTGAGCACCCATGAGACAGCCAAGTCCCTGCTTAGAGTTGTCCTGAGACCCTGTTATCCAAATGCAACTGAAATGAAACCGTGATGTACACTGACCTAAAGCGTGAAAATTAAAAGTTTCAGAACAATGATTCTAAAGAATCATGATTTTATCATTATTACTAAACAGAAGGAAGATTTTATAGGACAGTAGAGATAGTATGATTCCACAGTTGCAAATAATAAAAGCATAAAGCAATGTAAAAGATAGCTATTTTTTAGCATGAGAAGTATGGTGACTATGTTTCCCTTTAGCCATTCTAAATGTCCTTTCCTTTCTACAAGGAACAATTTCTTTGCAATAATTTTTTAATTTAAATTTCAAATGGAAAAGAATGTCAGATTTCCAAATATGCATCTGTTTCTACTTGTCCCAGTATGAAATCCTGGAGCCACATTTGTAGGGTGTTGTGTGGTTTTAGTGTATACTCAGGAGTTGACCATATCTTTGCCCTATGAAAACGTATAAAATAGAGCTGTTCATAACAGTAACTAAGAATGGAGGTCTTAACACGTTTTAGCTCCTTTAAAAAGTGAAGCCAGAAAGTCTTTGATGATTTCTTGAGTGTCCTGTAATTCTTAGTCATTCCAGTAGATGGCACTATTGTATAAAAACCTCCCATCATTTGGGCCAGGAGACTTGAGAAAGATTTTTGCTGTTTTTCTAGAATTCTCCCTTCCCCAGAGGACAACTCACATGAATGAGGTGGATAATAGAATATTTTCCTCTGTGGTGCAATATGTATGGCGCTAATGGGAAAGTCTTATTCAAATAAGCAAAGATTTATTTCTTTGAATATGTATGTATTTGGTAATTCGGGGGGCCATGTGCCTTTATCTATGATATTAAAGGAGCTTGCAAGGTTGACCCTATCTCTCTCCCCCATGCCCAGCCAGCCCCTACGTTTAACAAACCTATTGTTTAAAAAAAGAATGAGATAGAGAACCTTTAGCTGTATTTTATTATTTCTCTCCCCATTAGTACCACTTGAATAAAGGTGTGGAGTGAGCGATTGACCCCGTTTTTTGTTGTTGTTCATGTTTTCCTCAGTTTGTTTATATCTAAAGACCTAGGATTGTGTGATTGAAAGACCATGTTTTGTACCTAAAAGAGCCCACATCCTGGGTTTTCCACCTGCTTGGTCTCTCCGAGCCTCATGTTTCTTGTCAATAATGGGTCCCAACCCTGTGGCTTTAAGGGTGTACAGGTCTCCATACTCACAACGTGGTGACATATCCTCAATAATGTGGCTATTGATATTGCCATAGGATCTGAGTAATTGATTACATTGTTCAGTGATTAATTTCTGGTCTTATTGAATCTTCCAGTGTTGACTTAAGCTGAGGTAAGAAAATAGCCAGTCTATACGTGGAATTTGGTTCATTTCTCAAAGAAATACAAACCCCAGCAACTACTTCAAAGTTATATACACCAGAGTGCTACCTTCATCAGAAGCAAAATATCGTTTTAGAAAATCAAGAGTATGGTTATGGCTGGAGCACCTGCGTTGATGGTAGAGTGGTCATGTTTGTCCACCGTGGTAATTGGTGACTCATGATTTTACATCCCAAATGGATGTTATAAAACAGAGGGTACAGACCACTCGTTTTTCAGATAAGAAACCTCAGGTCCAACTTTGTGTGTGTGTGTGTGTGTGTGTGTGTGTGTGTGTGTTTAATTTAAAACCATTTTCTTTTGAAATAGTTTTAAACTTACAGAAAAGCTGTAAAAAGGTACAGAATTTCCATCTGGGATGATGAAAAAATTCTGAAAATGGATGGAGGTGATGGTTTCACAATGTGAATGTACTTATGCCACTGAACTGTACACTTAAAAGTGGTACATTTTGTCATGTATATTTTATCACAATAAAAAAAAACTTAAAAAATAAGTAAATATGTAGTTTTGTTAAGTTTTGCCAAATTCCCCTTAGCAGAATTGTATTAGTTTTCAGTCTTATCAATGATGTATGAGAATACCTAGTTTCCCTGTAGTCTCACCAACAAAATGTATTGTTATACTTTTTAATGACTGTGAACCTGATAGGTAAGAAATGGTATGTCAGTATTAATTTGCATTTCTCTAGTGATGAGGGAATTTGAATATATTTTTATATAGTTGAAGGAATTTTTACATCTTTTCTGTGACTTGTTCATATCTTCTCATTTTTCTTGTGGATTTTGGTGTGTGTGTGTGTGTGTGTGTGTGTGTGTGTGTGTGTTTAATATACACTAGGGATATTAGCCCTTTATCTGTGGTGCATGTAGCAAAAATTTTCTTCCAGTTTGCCAATAGTCAGTCTTTTGACTTTGATTATAATGCATTTATAGTGCAGATATTTTTATTTTGCTGCAGTAAAATTTACTGATTTTCTTCTTATTACCTCTCTATACTGAGTCATAGTTTAAAGGCTTTTCCCTTCACTGAGGTTGAAGACAAAGTCACAATGTGTTCTTCTCATATTTGTGTGATTTTGCTTTTTTACACTTAGGTTCCCTAAATTTATTCTTAAGTATTTTGTGAGCTATAGCTCTAATTTTATCTTTTTTCCGAACAGTTTCTCACTTGTTCCTGTACCATTTATTAAAATGTTCATCATTTTAGCAGTAATGTGAGATGCCACCCTTATCATAGTAAATTGCTATGCACTTTGGTCATTTCTGGGCTTCCATTTTATTCTTCTGGTCTGTATATGCAGATGACATTTATCACATTGTTTATTAGTACATATTGATATCTTTTGGGGTTTGTGTTAAAATCTATGCATTAACTTACAGGAGAACTGGTATAACTTTATTAGGTGGAGTTGTTCTGTCTAATGATAAAGAATGTCTTTCGATTTAGTCACATTTTTGAGGAGTGTTTTTAATATTTTCTTATATAAGTTTGCACATTTCTTATTAAATTTATTCCTAAGTAGTTTATCTTTTTGTTGGTTTTATAAATGGGTTTCCTCTACCATAATGTAAATTATAGCGAGCTGTTTATTTATTTTATTATTTGGTAATGATTTTTTTTTGGTAATACTTAAACATTTTAAAATGAAACTGTTTTAACAATAATAAGCTAAAAATAAGTGCATATTTTGCACTGGCTAGTATGGCTTAGTTGGTTGGGCATTGTCCCATGCATCACCAAGAGGTTGCTATTTCGATTCCCAATCAGGGCACATGCCTGGGTTTCAGGCTGGATTCCCAGTAGGGGGCGTGCAGGAGGCAGCAGATGGATGTTTCTCTCTCTTCCTTTCCCTTCCATTCTCTCTAAAGTCAATAAAAATGCCCAGCCGGTGTGGCTCAATGATTGCGCATTGACCCATGCACCAACAAGTCTCCAGTTCGATTCCCAGTCAGAGCATATGTCCAGGTTATGGGCCCAATCCCCAGTGTGGGGCATGCAGGAGGCAGCAAATTGATGTTCTCTCTCATTGATGTCTCTCTCTCTCTCCCTTCCTCTCTCTCTAAAATCAATAAAGAAAAAATAATAAAAATAAAATAAATAAAAATAAACTCAATGAAACATGTTTAAAAAAGTGAGTGTATATTGATTAAAAATTAGATTAAAAGTCTGTTTCTCAATTGACAATGAACTCGTACCTTGCCCAGATTTTCAATACTTAACATCTACCATGGGTGTCATAGTGATATCAGTGAGAGTGAAAACAAGAAGACACAGATCTACTACAGAGGTCACTGTATCAAAGGAAGACTTCGCCTGAAGATGATGACTTAACATGCAACTTCTGAGGTGCATGTACATAGCACTCTGTGGAACACTTTTCAGTGGACCAAAAGATTATTGTTCTAAATCAGTTGGGGCCCACAAACTTTTACCATAAAAGTCCAGATAGTAAATGTTTTAGGCTTTGAAGGCCCCTATGTTCTCTGTCACATATATTTCTTTGGTTGCAGTTTCAATTTTGATTTTCAACCCTTTAAAAACATAAGACACAATTCTTTTTTTTCCCAATTTTTATTAATTTATTTTTGTTACAGATGTTTCTCCTTTCTTCCCCCTAGACACCCTCCTCTTCATCCTGCCCCCACCCTGCACTGTTGTCTATGTCCATTGGTTATGCGTGCATGCATATAAGCTCTTGGATTTATCTCATCCCTCCTCCCTGCCCCCTCCTCTGAGGTCTGTCAGTCTGAACTGTACTCTTTTCTATATCTCTGGGTCTATTTTGTTGATTATATTCCACAAATAAATGAGATCATGTGGTATTTGTCTTTCACTGATTGGCTTATTTCACTTAGCATAATGCTCTCCAGGTCCCTCCATGTCATCTCAAGGGATAAGAGATCTTTCTTTCTTACAGCTGCATAGTACTCCATTGTAAAACAGGATTTTTAATTTGCGGTTATGGTCTGTAGTTTGCCACCCCTGTTCTAAAAGAATTTCACTCATTTTATTTTATATTTTTAATCCTCACCCAAGGATATTTTTCTATTTATCTTCAGATAGAGTGGGAGGGAGAGAGAGGGAGAGAAAGAGGGAGAGAAACATCAACATAAGAGGGACACATTGACTGGTTGCCTCCCACACGACCCCGACCAGGACAGGGGACAAACCTCAACTGAGGTATGTGCCCTTGGCCGGAATCGAACCTGCAACTCACTGGTCCATGGGCAGATGCTCTACCACTGAGCCAAACCGACCAGGGCTAATTTCACTCATTTTCATATCTCAAGTTTTCTTGTGCGTGTTCAAAAATAAAGCAATAGCTCCTAATATGTTGGTTCCATTACCCAAAGAAGAACTTCACAAATAATTAAATGATGCTATTTTTATATCAGTGGTATTTTTTAAAAACTCACTTCCAATAATTTTCCAGATTTTTCCACCTTATTCATGGATTCAATGTAGAGTGGAAGTTTACTCTATCAAAGAACATTTGATGTTATTGTGAATGCTACTGAAAATTCCATCATAAAGTGTAACATGAAAGATAAAATCATTTTTCAAATCTTTCATTAATAATATGAATACAAATATGGTGGCACTAGGGTATCATGGTAAAACAATTTTCTTTTGTTGTTTATACATATTTATTCAATAAGCTTTCTTACAGAAAAATTACCAATTGAAATTATGTCAATTGCTGTTGATCCTGTAATAAAGTTTATTGTAGTTTTTAAACTGATTTTTAAAATTGATTATAGAAAAAGAGAAAGAGAGAGAGAGAAAAAAAAAATCAATGTGAGAGAGAAACGTCGATTGGTTGCCTCTTGTACATGCCCTGACCTGGGATCGAACCTGCAGACTGGGTATGTGCCCTAACCAGAATTGAACCCACCACCTTTTGATGTATGGGATGACACTCCAACTAAATGAGCCATGCCAGCCAGGGCTATTGCAGTTTTTCTTTTCTTTTTTTCTTTTGTTAATTGTCCTTGGTCTTATTCCAGTCTATTATTAGAATATTAAAAGCTGCAAGTGTAGTAACTCCATTCTGACCCTCAGTTACTGCACGTGCACACTCTGGCAGATTCTTTTTTGTAAACATAAGGGCCTTGAGAAACCCAAAGAAAACTATAAAGATAAGGGGTTAATGATGGCCTTGGGAAACTCAGAGGAACCATGAGAAAAAAGAGATTAATGGTTGCCCTGACCTCTAACAGCTGCTCTCACCACCCCACCCCCCTTAACAGTGCCAAAAGTGGCACCAAGAATGTAGTTTTTTTCCCTGTAGTTTCTGTCTATATAAGTGAGCAACAAAGAAGGCTCAGGGCTGTCGATTTAGGGAGAGCCCCCCTTCAGCCTGCCAGTGTAATAAAGTGCTCCTTTGTAATTCGGCTGTGCGTCTCTGGTTATCTTGCTGACACGTTACAACACAAGAAACACGGAATCACTCTGTATACCAAAAACTCTAGTTCATTATTAGGTCCATGAATCATACTTTTCTGAAAATCTGGACTGACTTTTTATTTATTTATTTTTTTAACAAGGGAGATTTGCTGCTTCTCCAGATGTTTAAAATGGGGCTTTAGTTCAGTTGGTTCAAATAACGCCATCTCCTCGGACTGAACAGAAGTTCAGAGTCGGGCTTCTTCAGGGTAGGGCTTTCACCTCTAACTCCATGAGAAACTCAAGAGAAAATTTTAGGAAAACTTAACTGAGCTGTTTTTACATCCTAGCGAGCCTCCTACCGCATCCAACACTCCTCTTCTCATGCCTCGTAAATGACAGTAAGGTTAGTGTGAACAGGGGGTGGGGGACAGAGCTTTCTGATCCAGTCACCTGTGCAGCTAAATCACAGTTTACTGCTGCTGTTTTATTCCTTAAATAACGTTGGGCAGGCAGGTGGCTGCTTGCAGGCTGAGAGATTACACTTCCTGGCTGTTCCATATGTAAGCCTGAGATCTGAAATCTCATTGTTATTAATGTGAAACTGTAGCCTTGGAAAATGCAATATTTGTGGTCACTGTGTAAAAATGCAATCTGCCTTCCCTTAAACTCATAAATAGTTGGCAAGTAATAAGGAACCTCAAATGAAATTTGCCTCTGAAGAATATCATGTATCTTTCTGAGAAAATTTCTTGCAAACCCTGGAAGGCCTCAGAATCATGTCATAAAATGAATCCCCCCCCACCCCCAGCATTGTTGAGATGTAATTGACAAAAATACTGCATGCTCTCACTTACATGTGAAATCTAAAAAAGGCAAACTCGTAGGAGGAGTAGGGAGCAGTGGTTATCAGGGGCTGGGGCATGAGGTGAACGGGGAGAGGTTGCCCAAAGGATATAAACTTTCACTTTGAAGAGGAATAGTGCTGCAGATCTAATGTACAGCATGGTCCCTATAGTTAATAATAGTATATCGCATACTTGAAATTGGCTAAAAGAGTAAATCTTAAGAATTCTCACCAGCTAGGCCAGTGTGGCTCAGTGGAATGAAGGTTGTCCCATGGACTGAGAGGTCCTGGTTGGATTTCTGATCAGGGCACATGCCCGGGGTTGTGGGCTCGATCCCCAGTAGGGGGCGTGCAGGAGGCAGTCGTTTGATGTTGCTCTCACATTGATGCTTCTATCTCTCCCTTGCTCTCTCTCTAAAACATTAATAAAAACATATAAAAAATTAAAATTAAAATAAAAGAATTCTCACCAAACCTAATATAAAAGGTAACTGTGTTAATTAACCCAATTGTAGTAATCACTGCACAGTGTATTCATATATCAAACACTGTGTACCTTCAAACAGTATTTTTAGGTGGAGACTATGGGAATCTGAAGGTGAGAGTCAAGCCTAGCCAATCACAGATCCAAAACTGGGCAGGACAAAATGCTCCCAAAATAAAGGAGATGAGTTATTTAGAACCCACACGAATGAAGGTTCAGGGAGAACCTTTCATGCGGGACATCTCAAAGAAAAGGAAGGGGGTCTGGGTTTTATAGAAGCAAACTTGTTGAAGACCTGTTTTAAAGGGGACCTTCCCGTTGAGACAGCCCATTCCACTTTCAAACAGCATTTTTATGGGAAGCTGGAGTTGAAATTTGCATCTTGCGAGCTCCCACCCAGCTCACTTTCCATTTTGGGAGGCAGCTGGGTCAGATCTAATATTTCCCCTTCACAAGACAGCCCTTCATACATTGGAGGACATGGGTAGCTTCCAGACTGAATCTCCTCTCTCCAGGCTAGACATCTCTGGTTCCGTTCGTGCTGTGACATTTGCCTCATTGCACTTGCTCTGACTGTAGCCTATTTATCTACATATTCATACGCACCATCCATGTGCCTCTCTAGGCACAAAGTAGAAACTGAAAAGTAGAAACTGAATTAAGTTTTCTTAGGCAAACACTTCAGACAACTTGTGAATTGGGGGTTAGGTTTATCCTGAATTTTTGTTTTCAGTTTATCCTGAGTTTTTTTTGTTTTTTTTTTCAGACTTAATTGTGGTAATATACACATAACATAAAATGTATTATCTCAATCATTTAAAAAAATTGTTTTGTCAAAATGGAAAGGCAACCCACTATATGGGAGAGCATAATTGCCAATGATACATCAGATAAGGGGTTAATTTCCAATATATATAGAGTGCTCATACAACTCCACAAAAGGAAGACAAAGAACCCAATTAAAAAATGGGCAGAGGAACTAAATAGACACCTCTCCAAATAGGACATACAAATGGCTCAGAGACTTATAAAGAAATGCTCAACATCACTAATCATCAGAGAGATACAAATTAAAACAACAATGAGGTATCACCTCACACCTGTCAGAACGGCCGCCATCAACAAATCATCAAACAACAAGTGTTGGCGAGGGTGTGGAGAATAGGGGACTCTAGTACACTGCTGGTGGGAATACAGACCGCTACAGCCACTATGGAAAACAATATGGTGTTACCTCAAAAAATTAAACATTGAACTTCCATTTGACCCAGTGATCCCTCTTCTAGGAATATACCCTAAGAAGCCTGAAACACCAATCAGAAAAAATATATGTACCCACATGTTCATAGCAGCACTATTTGCAATAGCTAAGATCTGGAAACAGCCCATGTGTCCATCAGTAGACGAATGGATAAAAAAGCAGTGGTACATATACACAATGGAGTACTATGCAGCTGTAAGAAAGAAAGATCTCTTATCCTTTGAGACGACATGGAGGGACCTGGACAGTATCATCCTCAGCAAAACAAGCCAAACAGAGAAAGACAAGTATCATATGATCTCACTTATTTGTAGAATATAATGAACATAGCAATTTGAGGAATGGGGTAGTCCCAGAGACTTGGAAGTGGGGTACAGACTGACAATCCCCAGAAGAGGGGATGGTGGGGGAGAGATAAACCACAGAACTTATATGCATGTGTGCATGAACAATGGACATGGACAACAAAGCCGGGGACAGGGTGGGGAGGGAGGGGGAGGAGAGAATCAGTGGGGGAAAACGGAGAAACATCTGTAACAAAAATTAATTAATTAAATAAATAAATTGTTTTGTCTTTATCGATTTGAGAGAGAGAGAGAGAGAAACATCAATGAAAGAGAATGATTGGCTACCTCCTGCATGCCCTCACCTGGGCTTTTGGCCCACAGCCTGGGCATATGCCCTGATCAGGAATCGAACCGGTGACTTCTTGGTGCATGGGTTGACGCTCAACCATTGAGCCACACTGGCCAGGCCTATCTTAATTATTTTTAAGTATACAGCTTAGTAGTGTGAAGTTTATTCACATTGTTATACAAGCAATCTCCAGAACTTTTTCATCTGGAAGTCTATACCCAATAACAATAGCTCCCCACTTTCCCTTCCCCAACCCCTGCTAATTATTCGCTTAGCTTTCTGTTTCTATAAATTTGACTCCTCCAGGTACCTCATCTAAGTGGAATCGTACAGTATTTGTCCTTTTGTGACTGGCTTATTTCACTTAACATGATGTTCTCAAGGTTCATCTATGGGGTAGCATGTGCTGAGGCTGAATAATGGTCCATTGTATGCATATATCACATTTTGTTTATTCCTTCATCCATTGATGTGTACTTGGGTTGCTTCCACTTTTTGGCTATTGTGAGTAGTGCTGCTATGAACGTAGGTGTACAAATGTTTCTTTAAGATTTTGCTTTCAATTATTTTGGGCATATACCCAGAAATGGAATTGCTGGATAACATGGTAGTTCTATTTTTAATTTTTTTTTATCCTCACCGGAGGACATTTTTCCATTTTTGTTCAGATAGTGTGGGGAGAGAGAGAGACAGAAACAGGATGTGAAAGGGACACATGGAGAGGCTGTCTCCTGCATGACGCCAACCAGGGCCGGGGACGAATCACAAGTAAGGTACATGCCCTTGACTAGAATTGAACCTGCAAGTCATTGGTCCTCAGGCCAACGCTCTAACTAACCAATGAGCAAAACTGGCCAGGACTATTTTTAATTTTTTTGAGGAAACACCACACTGTGTTCAATAGTGGCTGTACCACTGTATGTTCTCAACAAGAGTACACCAGGGTTCTAATTTCTCCACATCCTTGTCAGACTTATTTTCTGTTTCTTTTTTTCTTTAATCCTCACCCGGGGATATTTTCCTGTTTATCTTCAGATAGAGTGGGAGGGAGAAAGAGAGAGAGGGAGCGAAAGGGAGAGAGAGAAACATTGATGTGAGAGGGACACATCAACTGACTGCCTCCTGCACGACCCTGACCAGGGCTGGGGACGAACTGCAGCGGAGGTACGTGCCCTTGGCCGAAATCGAACCTGAGACTCATTGGTCCATGGTCTGTATGCCATGACTCTACGGTTGAGCCAAATCAGCCAGGGCTATTTTCTTTTTCATCCTAATGTATTTGAGGTGATAATCTCATGTGGTTTTGATTTACATTTTCCTTATGCTTTGTGATTTTGAGCTTCTTTTCATACGCTTGTTGGCCATTTACATATCATCTTTGGAGAATTGTTTATTCAAATCCATTTCTAAATAAGGTTATTTTGTTGTTGAGTTCTAGAAGTTCTTTATATATTCTGGATATTAAAACTTATTAGATATATCATTTAAAAATAATTTCTCATATTCTGTAGGTTGCCTTTTCACTGTGTTGAATGTGTTCTTCAATGCATTTTTTTTTTTTTTTTTAGTTTTGATGTAATTCAATGTGTCAATTTTTACATTTATTGCTTATGCTTTTGGTGTCATACCCAGGAAATCCTTTTCATGTCTAATGTAATGACACTTCACCAATATTTTCTTTTACGAGTTTAGAGTTTCATCTACACTGTTCTTTAAGAAGCTTGAGAATGTAGGAAAGGAGAAGGGAGAATCCAAAGCCAAGGGAGGATTATTTTGAGATGAGCAGAGAAATATATTTATAAGCTAAGAGGAAAATGCCAGAATTGAGATAGAGGTTCAGTTCTGGTCAAGGACACACACATCGCTTGTGGTTCATCCCTGGCCCTTGGTCAGGGTCATGTGAGAGGCAGCCAGTTTCTCTCTCTCTCTCTCTTTCTCTCTCTCTCTCTCCCCCCCCTCCCACTCTCTCTGAAGATAAATGGAAAAATATCCTTGATTGAGGGTTTGTTTTTAATGTGATGAGATTAAATAGTTTCAAATACCTAAATCAAATTAATTTTATCATTATGAAGTCACCTTCTTTATCTTTGATAATGCTCCTTGTCTTGATTGACTTTGATATTAATATAGCCATACTAGATTTCTTATACTTACTGTTTATTTGGTATATTGTTTTTCATCCTTTTGCACTTAAGTGTTTTGTGTCTCTATATTTATGGCACTTTTGAATAGTGTAGGGTTGAATTTTGCTTTTTTATTATCAAACAATCTCTGCCTCTTATTTGGAGTGTTTAGTTCATTTATATTTAATGTATATTGATACAATTGTCTTCACACATATCCAGATAGACCCAACCTCAAATCTTACTTTACCAGTTCCTAGCTGCCTGACCTTGGGTAATTGACTTAATCTTTCTGAGCCCTAGTGTCCTCACCTGTGCAGTGTATATAAGTGCTGCTGTGAGCATTAAAGACAATGAACACAAGGCACATAGTAGGAATCTGAGAAATTGTAACTGTTACCATTAAAAGTATGTCAGTAACTCTCCATTCTTATTTTTATAATAAAGATCTTTAACTCTAGCCTGAAAAGAGTTCAGCAGCATTCTTTTTTTTTTTTTTAATTGAGGTGATATTCATATTACATAAAATGAACCACTTTAGAATGAACAATTCAGTGGCATTCAGTACATTCACGACAATGTGCAGCTACCACCTCTAGTTCTAAAACATTTTCGTCACCCCAAGAGGATACCCTGTACCCATTAGTAGTTGCTCCTCTCCTTAGCCCCTGGCAACTGCCAGTCTGCATTCTATTTGTATAGATTTACCTTCTCTGGATATTTCAAATAAATGGAATTATATAATATTGACCTTTTCTGCCTGACTTCAAGGTTCATCCATGTTGAAGCATGTGTCAGTACTTCATTCCTTTTTATGATTGAATAATGCCCTATTGTATGGATATAACACAGTTTGTTCATCCATTCATCTGTTGACGGACATTAAGGTTGTTTATGGTCTTATATGACATGAGGAATGAGGAAACTCCCAACAGGAAAAAACAAACAAAACCTTCGGAAAAACCATACAATCATGAAATCACTAAAAATGCTTAGAGCTTTAAAGTACTTCAAGTCCAACCACATCATTCTTTTAGATAAACAAGGCCCAAGCCCACCCATGTAGTTTGCAGCAGAGCTGAGATTAGAACTTGGGGTCTAGGCTCATGGTCTTTCCACAAAATAAACAACTAAATAAAAGTATCTTAGGTAAAACCCCTTGAATGAGTCTCATTCAAGACCACGTGGCCAGAGGAACACACACTGAGAGGGAAATGTATGAATGACGGTCCTGCCAAATGTGGAAGCAATAGCAAATTCAGTTCTGTTTGGGACCACGTATAGTAAGACATCAAAGAATTACAATCCTGTGTATGATTGACTGAAACTGCTTAGTTTACCCCTTATGATTCAACCCCAAACATTTCCCAGAAGCAGATCTTGAGACAAAGGATTAAATGCAAGGAGTTTATTTGAGAAAGTGTAGGGAACATTCATAGGATGTAGAGAAGGAATACAGAGAAGGCATGGTGGACAGTAAAGTCTCCTCTGTTAAGTCTGCTGCCATAGTGGATGGAAACCAGAGCTTGATCTCACAGGAAAAGGTGCCAAACACACACAGAATTATCCCACCAATGGGGCAAGGGAACCAAGCCATTGACACCAGTTACTCAAGTATCATTGGTCGACGGCTGCTACCAGAGGAGTCCCTGGCAGAGTTGGCAGAGTGTTTTCTTCCCTTCTGGAAAAATAAGCCTCAGGCACCGAGGTGCAGACCCTGGGCACTGGAAGTGGGCCAGGGAACACCGCGAGGTCTGAGGGCCACGACAGCCTCTGCCAGAGGCTTCTGCCAAGACCCAGGGCAAGAAATACTAGAATATTCGGGTATGCAGTATATCCTGGGTATTAGTGAGATTAGAGAAAATACATTTTGTATTAAGATTTGTTCAATCAAATTCCATGGAAAGCTGTGACGTAACTTCTAAATGTCTTCAAGATCCCTTTCATCTTGGATCAAATCTTTAAGACTATGAGCTAGTGAGAAAAGAAGACTAGGGAACTGAAATGTTGATATTAAGACAGTAAAAAATATATATACCTCAAAAGCGTTTTTGCAAGAAAATAAAAAGTATTTTTGCAGGTGAAAAACTGTCATTTAAAATTTTCAAACAGCAAACAATGGGAAGAGGAAAGGTTTAAAAGTAGACTCCAATCCCTGGCTGGGTTTGACTCAGCAGTTAGAGTGTGAGCCCTTGGACTGAAGGGTCTCAGGTTCGATTCCCAGTCAAGGGTACCTATCTCTGTTGCAGGTTCAATTCCTGGCCCCTGGTTGGAGTCATGCAGGAGTCAACCAGTCGATGTGTCTCTCTCACATCAATGTTTCTCTCTCTCTCCCTTCTCCCTCCTTCCCTGCCACTCTATCTAAGAGTCAATGGGAAAATATTCTCTAATGAGGAGAAGAAGAAGAAGGAGAAGGAGAAGGAGAAGGAGAAGGAGAAGGAGAAGGAGAAGGAGAAGGAGAAGGAGAAGGAGAAGGAGAAGAAGACTCCATAGTGTAAGTAGGAAAATTACATCAAATAGAATGAGAATCCCTGGGAACCTCTGTTAAATCTTGACCATCTTGAGAAGGATCAAGATCTCAAGGTCAAGAAAGAAAAAAAACAAACATGTTCTTAATAGTATTATTCACTGTTTTCCCTTACAGCCAGCCTTCTGTTATGCATAGACTTGATGAAAGAAAGACATTAATTTCTCGTGAACTGACAAAATTAGAGGATTTTCCAGGCCAAGTGGTTGAGCTCAGGACAGTGAGCTCAGAATCACACCCAAACCAAATGACCCTGGCTCAGCGAGGGAATGGAGAAAGTCACGTATTAGACAGCGGGATTGGAAAATAAAAATGATTCTTACCTGTGTCAGAAAAACTGGCATTTTGCTGATGTGCAAACACTCCTGCGGCTTGGATGAAAGTCCTCCTTCCCATTCTGGGCTTACTTCATTGCAAAGAAGAAATGTCCGTGGCCGCCAGGGGCACGAGCCGTGAACACTCACATCTGTGGCATTTAGAAGAGATGTGGAAAGTGACAGAAAAATTTACTGAAGAGCAGCGAGAGAGAAGAGGGCAGAGCTCACAGCCTTAGCACTTAACTGAGTGTGACTTTATCCATTGGTGCCAATAAATGATGACAACAGAAATCGGCCTTTGGGAGGAAGCAGGATGTGAAAAGTACTAGAGCAGAACTCGGGGGAATGTGCTTGGCATCATCCCTAAATGGATAGGTCAACAGATAGTTTTTTGTTTTGTTTTCTTTTATCCTCACCTGAGGATATGTTTATTGACTTGAGAGAGAGACAGAGAGAGACAGAGGGAGAGAGAGAAGAACATTGATGTGAGAAAGAAACATGGATCGGTTGCCTCCTGTAGGCACCCCGACTGACCCAGGATCGAACCCGCAGCCTAGGTACGTGACCTGACCAGGAATCGACCTGCAACCTCTTGGTGTATGGGACAGTGCTCCAACCAACTGAGTCACCCAGTCAGGGCAGGACAGGTAGTTTTGAAGATGTTTTTTCAAATGAAACTATTCTCAGTTGGTTTTGAAAGCTCAGAAAGCTGTTTCTGAAAAAGAGAGAGGAAAATGTGATTGATTGGTTTATTAATGCATTTAAGCTGCCACTTTCTGGAGGAGGAGGGGTGTCAAGAGGCAATATTAGTGCAGATGTTAAAACATGAAGCCAGCCCTGGCCGGTTTGGCTCAGCGGTTAGAGCGTCGGCATGCAGTCCAGAGAGACCCGGGTTCGGTTCCCGCTAGGGGCATGTACCTCGGTTGCAGTTTGTCCCCGGCCCTGGTTGGGTTGTGCGGGTGGCAACCACTCGATGTGTCCCTTTCACGTCTATGTTTCTCTCTCTCTCTCTCTCTCTCTCTCTCTCCCTCCTTCCCTCCCACTCTATCTGAACAAAATATGGAAAGATGTCCTCGGGTGAGGATTAAAAAAAAAAAACAAAAAAAAACACGAAGCCAGACCATCTGTGAGCAGATCCTGGCTCTGACATATACTTAATGTATAATTCTGGGCAAACTGCTCAAGTGTTCTGTGCCCAACTTACCTATCTATAAAAAGGTTTAATAATAGTACCTACCCTAAAATATTGTTGTGAGGAATAAATACATTATGGCAGAAAATAATTAATACATGATATGCTCACCCGAATGGATTATCTCTTTTTCCTGGGAACCCAAGCTACACTACATTTCCCAGCATCCCTTGAAACTCTAAGACCATATGACAAGATTCTGGTCAATGGTATACAGTATAGGGAAGAACTAGTGTGTGCTGTTTTTCAACCTGTCCCATAAAGACCCTGGGGTGTGAATGTCAAGCGGGGCTCGGACCTGCTGGAGAAGGGGACTGCTGGGGATCAAACCACCTAAGCAAACGAACGACCGGGGTATGTTTGAAAACGGAGACTAACCTGCTGTGGCTGGAGGAGACCGGGCAGAGGCATGGCGAGATGGCAGGTGTGGTCCCATTACAGGGGGCTCCAAATACCAGGCTAAAGACCTTGGAGGATTTCCAGGTCAAATGGTAAGCTACTACTTGCCCTGGCCGGTTTGGTTCAGTGGTTAGTGTCCGCCCGAGGCTGAAGAGTCCAGGGTTCAATTCCCAGTCCAGGGCACGTACTTCAGTTGCAGGTTCCATCCCTGGCCGGGTCATGGTTGTGTGGGAGGCCACCAGTTGATGTGTCTCTCTCACACTGATGTTTCTCTCTCCTTCCCTTCTTTCCACTCTATCTAAAAATCAATGGAAAAGTATTCTTGGGTGAGGATTAAAAGAAAAGAACAATTGGGGAGCTACCAAAGCACTGAGAACTCTGCTGACTTTGCCTAGAAAACGATGTCCCTAGCTAGAATGTGAGGTTGTGTTAGTTTGGAGGCTCCCCGAAGTAGGCTCTGGGGGAGGACTAAAGCTTATTTGGGAGGGGATCTCAGGAAGCACAATGAGGAATGAAGAAGTGACAGGGGAGGGGAGGAAAACCAGTAGAGGTTGTGTCACTGAGCAGGTCAGTGCTGGGGGCACCTGGGGCTCAGTCCCACTGGGCACGCGCAGAGGAACCATGTAGACCATGAGCCACTGGAAGAGGAAGAAAGGGGAAAAGGGGACAAGAAGGTAACTTTGGTTTTTGCTAGTATCACCAAATGAACACACGAAGAACATCATCTAGCTGAAAATAGTGACTAATGGAGGAATATACAATACAGCATAAATGCGCGCGCGCACACACACACACACACACACACGCCCATACCTTCATCTTCTCTCTCATACCCCAGTTTACCTTCTCTCTGGTTCTATCACATGGTTGTCCCAAGTCTGTGTAAATTTCTTGATGAAAACTTAAGTGTGTGCCCTTGGCAGTTTCTTGCCTTTGATGATGAACTGTAGTTATGTAAGACGTTATCACTGGGGAGAAGCTGAGTGAGGGTACACCTCCTATTTTTGCAACTTCCTGTTAAGTCTATAATTATTTTGAAATTAAAAGTTTAAACAAACATAATAAAGAATCTGAAACATGAGTAAGCCTCCTGGTTTTAAGAATCCAAGTAATAAACAAAAAAGGAAATCTTCATTATGGAGGAGGATCTTCAAATAATACAAATAATAACATTTCTTTAAAAAAAAAAAAATGATGAAAAATGAAGGTGATACCACAAGAACAACGGGCCTCATGAAATCTGCATTTTACCTCTGGAGAAAAGATCACAAACCTAGCAGAGAATAGAGGTTTACACGTCACATTTTCCCTGTTTTAAGTGGGGTTGAGAAGCGCTCACAGTGGGTTGAAAATAATGACCAGAGGGCCAAGCATTGCTGCAGGCTGGTGTTTCCTGGAATCTAGTCTTTTGTGGAGCCATACAAGCTGCTCCTTTGTGAAAGGAGAAAACAGGAAATAACCACAAAAGCAGGTCTCTCTTTTAAGACCGAAAGAAAGAAAATCAGGACAATGAGCCGTGCTCCCCTGATGTCACATTTGTCTTCTGCTGTGATGACCCCACTGGCTATACCTCTGCCCCAGTGTCTGGATGCGACTCCGCCTCCATAGCCACTTTCACCGAGCAAACTCCCAGTCTTTATCCAGGCAGAGGCCTAGATCTTAGGAATTTAACATGTCTAAATCTGGGATACCATTTGTATTGGGTGAGTTTGTTTATTTTATTTTTCTTTATTGATTTTAGAGAGAGAGGAGGGGAGAGGGAGAGAGAGATAGAAACATTGATGAGAGAGAACATCGATTGGCCGCCTCCTGCAGGCCCCCCACTAGGAATCTGAACCACAACCTGGGCACATGCCCTGACCAGGAATCGAACCGGTGACCTCTTGGTGCATGGATTGATGCTCAACCACTGAGCCACACCAGCAGGGCCAGTTTCTTTATTTTAATTACTTTCTAAAAAGACTTGCAGTGTTGTGTGTGTGTGTGTGTGTGTGTGTGTGTTTCATTGTTGTTGTTAATCCTCACCCAAGGATATTTTTCCATAGATTTTTAGATAGAGTGGAAGGGAGTTGGGGGACATCAATGTGGGCCAGGGATCAAACCTGCAACCCAGGTACATGCCCTTGACTGGGAATTGAACCCACAACCCTTTGGTAGAGGGCCGATGCTCTAGCTTTAACTGCTGAGCCAAACTGGCCAGGGCAAGACTTGTAGTTTTTTTTTTAATCCTCACCAGAAGATATTCTTCCATTTATCTTCAGGTAGAGAGAGAGAGAAAGAGAGGGAGAGAGAGAAACATCGATGTGAGAGGGACACATTGACTGGTTGCCTCCTGCATGACCCTGACCAGGGCCAGGGACAAACCAAAACTGAGGTACATGCCCTTGGCTGGAATCAAACCCAGGGCTCATTGGTCCTCAGGCTGATGCTCTACCGCTGAGCAAAACTGGCCAGGGCAAGAATTGCAGTTTTTAATGTTATTCCTGTAACCCCTTTGCCCTCATAGACCTGTTGAAATTTTTAATGCCTTGAAATTTTACTGCTCATACTAAAGTAAGTAGAGATTTTCCAAAATTTGTCATAAATTCTGGTAATTTAAATGAGATTATCAATGTCAAGTCATGAAGCTTAAAGAAACTTTTCTAAACTGTCAATAATAAAGAACAATATCAGTCACCCATGACAATTATATTTTCGCTCCTTCTACAGGAATTATTACATTATTTTTATATTACAAATGATGAAGTAATCAAAAAGTATATATCTAAAAATTACAGGGCTACAAAGCAATCTATAGATTCAATGCAATCCCCATCAAAATACCAACGACATATTTCATAGAACTAGAACAAATACTTCAAAAGTTCATATGGAACCAAAAAAGACCCTGAATAGCCACAGCAATCTTGAAAAAGAAGAACAAAGTAGGTGGGATCACAATACCAGATATCAGGTTATACTACAAAGCGACTATAACCAAAACAGCCTGGTACTGGCACAAGAACAGGCATATAGACCAGTGGAACAGAACTGAAAACCCAGAAATGGACCCAAGGCAATACGCTCAATTAATATTTGACAAAGGTGGCAAGACCATACAGTGGAGTAAAGACAGCCTCTTTAGTAAATGGTGTTGGGAAAACTGGACAGCTACATGCAAAAAAATGAAACTAGACCATCAACTTACACCATACACAAAAATAAACTTGAAATGGATAAAAGACTTAAATGTGACCCGTGAATCCATAAAAATTCTAGAAGAAAATGTAGGCAACAAAATTTTGGACATCATCCGGAGCAGAATTTTCACTGATACATCACCTAAGGCAACAGAAATAAAGGAGAAAATGAACACATGGGACTACATCAAACTAAAAAGCTTCTGCACAGCAAAAGAAACAATCATCAAAATGGAAAGGCAACCCACTGTATGGGAGAACATCATTGCCAATGATGTATCAGATAAGGGGTTAATTTCCAATATATATAGAGTGCTCATACAACTCCACAAAAGGAAGACAAAGAACCCAATTAAAAAATGGGCAGAGGAGCTGAATAGACACCTCTCCAAACAGGACATACAAATGGCCAAAAGACATATGAAGAAATGCTCAACATCACTAATCATCAGAGAGATGCAAATTAAAACAACAATGAGGTATCACCTCACACCTGTCAGAATGGCTGCCATCAACAAATCATCAAACAACAAGTGTTGGCGAGGGTATGGAGAAAAGGGGACTCTAATACACTGTTGGTGGGAATGCAGACTGGTGGAGCCGCTATGGAAAACAATATGGTGCTACCTCAAAAAATTAAAAATTGAACTCCCATTTGACCCAGTGATCCCACTGCTGGGAATATACCCTAAGAAGTCTGAAACACCAATCAGGAAGAAGATATGTACCCCCATGTTCATAGCAGCACTATTTACAATAGCTAAGATCTGGAAACAGCCCAAGTGTCCACCAGTAGACGAATGGATAAAAAAGCAGTGGTACATATACACAATGGAGTACTATGCAGCGGTAAGAAAGAAAGATCTCTTATCCTTTGAGACGACATGGAGGGACCTGGAAAGTATTATCCTACGTGAAAGAAGCCTAGCAGAAAAAGACAAATACCACATGATCTCACTTATATACGGAATATAATGAACATAACAGTCTGAGGAATACAGTAGACCCAGACACATGGAAGTAGGGCACAGACTGACATCCCTCAGAAGAGGGGATGGGGGGTGGGGGGGTGGGAAGAGATAAACCACAGAACTTATATGCATGTATGCATCACCAATGGACATGGACAACTAAGCCGGGGATGGGGCGGGGGTGGGGTGGGGGTGCCAATGGGGTAAAAAGTTAAAATATCTGTAACAAAAAAATAAATAAAAATTCATATAAAAAAAATAAAAAAATAAAAATTACAGGGCTATATCAGACACTTAAAAATATTATTTTTTCTTTATTTTATGATGTCTGTGGCATTTGCATTCTTAAATTTGTCATTTTTTATTTTAAAAAGATATTCACTCTTATAACTAATTTTTATTTATAAATTTTATTATTTTGCTTAAAGGGAACACCTTCCTATATTATACAAACTTCGAGTGCCATACCACCTAGATCTGCCCTTGGTAATATTTTCAAAAGTAATAAAAACAAGAAGTCCTTTCTACTTTTTCTTTCTTCCCCATCCCAAGTTTTAACTGTGATTCTTTTAGAAATTTTAATATTCTTCAATAACGTATTGTATTGCTACTTCTTGATTTATTCAATTGTAGATATTATCTGTTTGTTTCTTGACAGATAAAAAATGTGCTCTGCTTTACATTACATTTACTTCTGCTCTTTTTGATTGCTGTATTTAGTCAAATAAGCAGCATTTATGTCACAATTCAACAAATACCATATATTGCAGAGGCAAGACATATAACATAATTACAGTTGCTTTTTGGTCCAGCTTTGTGTTTTTGTGGGTTTCAAATAGTCTTTTCCTGTCTATAACATGCTAACCTCTATTTTCCTCCAGTGCTCCATCTGATAAAATTTCTGCTTTTGCCCAGTCGGTGTGGCTCAGTGGATTGAGCATCGTCCCATGTACTGAGAGGTCTCAGTTCGATTCCCTGTCAGGGCACATGTTCAGGTTGTGGGCTCGATCCCCAAGAGTGGGCATGCAGGAGGCAGCCTATCGGTGTTGCTCTCTCCCTCCCTTTCTCTCTCTCTAAAAAATATCAATAGAAACATATTTTTAAAAACTTTCCCCTTTTTCCTGGTGAGCTTCCCTAACAGAGCACTCTCCCCTGCTCCCGTGTGAGTTTCCGGTCCCTCGGCTGCTGCAGTTACTGCTCAGCATTTCCCTCCACTCCGCTGAGCGATCGCTCCTAGAGCCCGCTCGGTTCACTCCCCAGTTCTGCCTGAGCCCACTCTGATATCTGGGACGTGCGCTTTGCTTGTATAAAATAAAAATAATGGCTTTATTTTACACTTACACTGAATTGCTGGGTTTGCCAGATGTTTGATTGTAGTTAAAATGATTTTCTCTCTGTATTTTGGAAATATTTCTTCATTTGCTTCTGGAAACAGAATACCTGAGAAGTCTGATGTTATTCTGATACTTGTGATCTGTTCTTTCTGTAAACTTTTAGGATCTTCTTTTTATACCTGGTGTTCTACAATTTCATGATGATTTGGAATTGCATGAAGATGAGAATATATTATCACCTGTCATGTTAGCTACTCAGTGGATTCTTTCAGTCTGGACATGATGCCCTTTATTTCTGTATCTCTCTCTCTCTCTCTCTCTCTCTCTCTCTCTCTCTCTCAATTTTCCATTCTGTGTTCTCATTCTGACACTCACCTTGGTCAAATACTGGAACTCCTACGTTAATTCTTCCTCTTAGCTTTTCTTTTTTTTAATCCTCACCTGAGTACACCTTCTTTGCATTTATCTTAAGATAGAGCGGGAGGGAGAGAGGGTGGAAGAGAGAGAGAAAAACACTGACATGAGAGAGCCACATCCCGTGGCTGCCACCCACACAACCCCACTGGGGCCGGGGACAAACTGCAACCGAGGTACGTGCCCTGAACGGAAACCGAACCGGGCCTCTCTGGTCTGCAGACCGACGCTCTAACCGCTGAGCCAAACCAGCCAGGGCCATCTCTTAGCTTTTCTCTAACACTTTCCATCTCTTTTTCTATTTTCTTTTAGGAATATTTCCCAGCCCTTATCTTTAAAACCTTTCATTGAATGTTATAATTTTGATGATCATACTTTTAATCTCCAAGAACTCTTTATTATTCTAGTATTGTTCCTTTTTCATGGTATCCTGTTCTTATATATGGGCATAATATCTCTTCGAGGATACAAACAAAAAGATCTTAAAAATATTTCTTCTAGTATATGCATTATCTTCTTTTTTACCAGGTTTATTTTTCCTACTGGCTTATTTGAATTTCTTTCATGTTGGAACATTTCTTAAAATGCCTGGCACCCCTTGTTTTACTGTTAATATTTAAGAAGACTGGAATATAATGCTGACTGGAGACTCTGATTGGCCCTGCCTTGTTGGCCAGTGGGCTTCACTGTAGGACAGGAGAGCCGGGCACTGAGCATTTCGCTTGGGGACCCAGGGACACCAGCACATGGGGCTTTCTCTGAGGCTACCCAGTGTCTCTGAGCAGGAAAGTGCTGTTTTCTGCCTACAGGTTGCATTCCAAGCAGCACCCGGAGTAAGAGAGGAGTCTGGGGCTCCACCCAGCCACACTCTCTGCAGAGTTGGAACCAATCTCCATGTTGTCAGAGCCACACCTCACCCCCTCGGCCACTTAGCACCTCCAAGTCCAAAGCCTCTGCATGTTGTCGAAGTAAGTTGGATCCCTTCTCTTCCCTATCCCTCTGTGGATTTTGGCTTCATATTATTCCTCTCTGCTTAATCAGTGACCAGTCATCCACTTGCTGTGCTTCTCCCCAAAACGGACAGAAATCCTCATGCGTTGATTCTCATCTTCCATTCTCTTTGCCTCTGCAAGTTGATAAATTTGATTATGACTTCATCATTGTTTTACTGGAGCTTTGACAAAGAGAAAAGGTAAAAATGATCAATCTAGCATCTTTGACTGAAAGGTTGCTTATCTATTAGCTTTGCTATGGTGATTTGTTATATAGAATTAATTTTTTTTTATCCTCTCCTGAGGACATTTTTCCATTTTTTGTTCAGATAGAGTGGGAGAGAGAGAGAGAGAGACAGAGAGAGAGAGAGAGAGAGAGAGAGAGAGAGAGATCAACGTGAAAGGGACACATCGAGTGGCTGCCACCCACATGACCCAACCAGGGCCAGGGACAAACTGCAACTGAGGTTTGTGCCCTTAGCAGGAACTGAACCCGGGTCTCTCTGGACCGCAGGCCAACACTCTAACCGCTGAGCCAAACTGGCCAGGGCTAGAATTAACAATTTTTTTATGTAGTTAAACTTGTCAAAATTTTTTGTAAAAAATTGCCTCCTAAAACTCACCAACAATATTTACTGACAGGCATTTCTTTCCACATTAATTTTGAATATAGATTTTATCATATACCAAAGTCCCATATGTACATGGATCTCCTCCTCAACTTCCTTTTTTTAAAATTCATCTTTAGGCCTTGGCCAGTTTGGCTCAGCATGTAGAGCACTGGCCTTCGCAGACCAAAGGGTCTCGGGTTCGATTCCCGATCAAGGGCACATACCTGACTTGCAGGTTCGATCCCCAGCCCTGGTAGGTGTCGTGCGGGCGGCAACCAATTGATGTGTTTCTCTCACACAGATGTTTCTCTCTCTCTGTGTTTCTCTCCCACTCTCTCCCTCCCTCTCTTCATCCCTCCCTCCCTCCCTTCCACTCTATCTAAAATCAGTGGAAAAATATCCTCGGGTGAGGATTAACCAAAATAAAAATAAAAATAATAAAATAATTATTTATCTTTATTGTTGAAAGCATTAGATATCCCTCTTTTTCTCTCCCACTGATCCCCTCCACCCCACGCCTACACCCCTCCACCCTTCATTGCACTATTGTCTGTTTTATTCTATTATTTTTCTGTGCTAACACCACAACATGGTCACAAAACAGAATTTTTTATATTTGTGGGGAAAGACACCTACCAAGGCAAAAGTGTGGAGGGCCCTCGAAAGGCATAACGCAATCCTGCAGGTGTGTATTAGCTTTTTTATTTTTTGCTTCATGACAAGTTACCCTCAAATTTAGCAGCTTTAAATAGCAAACATTTATTATCTCGGGCGGTTTCTGAGGCTCAGGAATCTGGGAGTGGCTTCGCTGGGTTGTTCTGGCTCCGGATTGCTCTTAAGGTTGCCATGGTCCGCAGGCTGTACAGGGGCAGGTCTGCTTCTCAGCCCCCCTGCCTTGTTGGCAGGTGTCTGTTTCACACTGGCCGTGGGCCAAATCCTTCAGTTCTCCCCACTATGCCTCTTCACAAGCTGCCTGAGTGGCAGGTGGCTTTTCCCACAGTGAGTGATCCAAAGAGACAGAGCGAGACCGTGATGAGAGAGCCACAGTCTGCTTGTATTTTTGTTTGTTGTTATTTCTGCTGGTGGTTTTGCTTAGCCCAGTAAAGCTACACAAGGGCCGCGGGTGGCAAGGAGGTTCTGCCCCTCACCGTCCCCCGGGGATCCCGGCTGGTGGCAGCTCCACCGGGCCTCATGCTTCCAGAACTGCAGAGCTGGGAACAGAACACATGTTGAACTCCACGCTGGCTTTTAAAAAGTCATTATTGTTTTTTACAATTTGAAATAATTATAGACTCACAGGAAGTTACAAAAATAATACTGAGCATGTCTGCCAGGGAAAAGGGCTTCTGGGGCCCGCACTCTGCCCCCCATCGTTAGAACCTCGGTTCGCTTCACCAGGCCATGCAGCCAAGGACTCGACGCTGTTTTCTGACGCTACAGGTTCTAATCTGAAAAGAACAGGAAGATTGACCCACAAACATTACAACAGAACCTCTAGCCCTACCCAGGGGGCTCAGTTAGTTGGAGCCTCGCCCTGTACACCAAAAGATTACAGGTTTGATCCCCGGTCAGGGCCTGTACGGGAGGCAGCCGATGGATGCTTCTCTCTCTCTGTCTCTCTGTCTTTGTCTCTCTCAAATCAGTAAAAACATAGCCTTGGGTGAAGATTAAAAAACAAACAAATGGAAACTTGACTTGAAACTAGTCATGTAACACATATGTAAATGCACCAAAAAGGACCGGGTAGACACACCTCTCTGACTCAGGATCCCCCTGGGAGTTGATGTGTGTTGGGTGGGGACAGGAGTGAAGAGGAACTTTAAGCTTTTACTCTGTTTGTCCACACAGTTTATTTCATCTGTAAAGTTAATATTTTTAAGAAAAACTAATACATGTTTTTTCTTTGTCATCTACCTCCCTCTTTTTTTCAATCATTCATGCAGGTCAAGTCATACCCATGAACACCTCTCTCAGGTCTGTTCTCACACCCTCCCACGTAAACACAAGTCAGCAGTGACCCCGTTTCTATCTGGAAGGCCCCAGGCAGAAGTCCAGCGGGGGCTTAAGGAACCCTCCGTCTCTCAACCCTTCCTGCTCTTGTGGAGCGAGCTGTCAGTATTGGCGTTCACTCAGGACAGCTGGTCTTTGGTCACCCAGACCCCCTCGGCTGTGTGGTTCTGAGAAATCAGGGAACCATGGCTGGGGCCATCTGCCCTCAGCTCAGATCTCTCTAACCACTGGAGAGAGCCACCGGGGGTCAGGGGGAAACTGGGTTACCGCCACTAGCACAACTTCAGGGCCACAGTGACCATCCTGTCCTACCCTGGAGTCCTTGGCATTCTCTTCTCTGACTTCTGATGCCCCTTGGAAATGTGCCAGGGGCGGTGGGGTGTGGGCGTGAGACCAAACAGGCACTGAACTGCAGACCGAGGGCAGACAGACACACACCACTCACACAGATGCACACACAGTACGTTTCCAGCTTAAATTCCACAAGTCCTAGCGGAAAGGAGGTGGCCAGACAGGAAGAGAGGGGAGACCATCCATCTTGGTGCGGCTTCCCCTCCCCCTGGAAATCCTCTAAGGAGGATGGGCAGTGACCAGACAGGACAACCGTGAGTGGCCTGGGGGCACGGAGAAGCCTGTTGGTACTTTACTGCTGACCTTTTCACACTGCTCTCCAGGAAGAACTTGCCCAGATGACTGCTACTGCTTTCCTGCCTCTTAAAGCAAGAGGGCCTCATCTTCACCTGGGGAGGAAGCAGCCAGGGCTGGGGTGTCCTGAAGGGCATCTGCCTCCCGCCTCCCAGGAAAGGCTGTTTCCTCGAATTTGCCCTTTTTCTGTCCCGTGTTTCTTAGTGTCTTGTCTCTCTTTTTGTCATCAGCAGTCTTGTCAAAAGCTTTTATAAGTTAATTTGTCTTTCCCAAGAATCAGCTTGTTTTTTATGGATTGCCTTTAGTGTTCATTTGATTAGTCATTGTAGCTATCATTATTGTTTCTTTCTATTTTCTTTGGATTCATTCTGCCCTTTCACTTTTTTAAACTTTCAGCCGAATGCTTCGCCAGTACGTATTCGGTGTGTCTCGTACTCGAATAAATGCACTTTCAGCTGCACCTTTCCCCCAGATTTGTCTTTAGCTGGATGCCCAGGTTGTGATTGGCTGCGCTTTGATTAGTCTTAAATATCATTTCGTATTTTATGCCCTTCGAACCCACCAGTTAGTCAGAAGTAAATGTTTTATTTCTGTTTTTGGTATCTTTGTATTTCTGTTGCTGATTTGCTATTTATTTCTTTATTGTTAATTCTCACCCAAGGATATTTTTCCATTGATTTTTAGATAGAGTGGAAGGGAGGGGAGAAGAGAGAGAGAGAGAGGGAGGGAGAGAGAGAGAGAGAGAGAGAGAGACATTTATGTGAGAGATACACATCAATTGGTTGCCTCCCCAGTACTCTTACTGGGGCCAGGGATCAAACCTGCCACCCAGATATATGCCCTTGGCCAGGAATTGAGCTGGCGACCCTTCGATTCATGGGTCAACACTCTAACCACTGAACCAAACCAGCCAGGGCTGATTTGCAATTTATTTTTGACTTGAGATTAGAGAACATGATAGATATGATTTTGACTCTGCAAATAACTGATATTTGCTTACTGCGTAGTCATAGTTTATTCTTGAATATATTTCAGGATATATGTAGCCTATAATTGCATGTGTGTATTGTATGTCCTTCCTAATATTTGGTAAGCTTGATCAAAAATTTTTTCAGACATAGATATGTTTAAAATCTCTTCCATTAGCATATGGATTTGTCAATTTCTAATTATAATTCTTAAATTATTTTCTTTATATTTAAGATTATTTTGGCAGATACACAAAAGCACATAATTAATATAAATTTTTAAGGGATTGTTAATCTTTAGTGTTTGTTATACACTAAATTGTGCCCCCCCAATTCATATGTTCAAATCCTAACCCTTAGAACCTCAAAATATGACAGGGCATTTAAACAGATAAAGTGAGGCATGTGGATAGGCCCTAATCCTATGTGACTGGTCTGCTTATTAAAAGAGGACATTAGGACACAGACAGGTACATGCACAGAAGAAAGAGCATGTGAGGAGAGTAAGAAGAATCTGCAAACTGCCCAGCCGGTGTGGCTCAGTGGTTGAGCATCGAACCATGTACCAACAGGTCGCTGCTGGTTCAATTCCCAGTCAGGGCACATGCCCAGGTTGTGGCCCAAATCTCCGGTGGGGGCATGCAGGAGGTGGCCAACTGATGTTCTCTCTCATCGATGTTTCTACCTCTCCCTCTTCCTTCCTCTCTCTCTAAAATCAATGAAGAAAAAAAATTTTAATATGTAAAAAAAATAAATAAATAAAGAATCTACAAACCGAGGAGAGAAGTCTCAGAAAAAACCCAGCCTGCCAACACTTTAACCTTGGAGTTCTAGTATCCAGAACTATTTAAATATCATTTCTGTATTTAAGTCACCCAGTCTGTGGTGTTCTGTAAGGGAAGCCTTAGCAAACTAATGCAGTGCTTTCTACCTTTTGTTAATAATGCTATACTAGTTTCCTTTTGGTTATTGTTTGTAAGGTATATTGTAAAGTTTGGTTTAAAAAAAAAGAACAGATGAGTGGTTATTTATAGATGTCATGATTGTATAGATAGAAAAGCCAATTGAATCTTATAAAAATTCCTAGAACTTTTAAGTACATTTAGCAAGATCTCAGGATACAGAGTTAATATACCAAAATCATTTGTACATCTATATACTAGCAACAAGCAATTGGAAAATGAAATTTGAAAAAATATTAAGTGGAGATAAAAAGACAGACAATTAAATGTCTAAACCGAGAGTCAGTGGTTGAGGGTGATTAGAGACAGAGTCTAAATAGATCAGGGAAGTGGGCCCGGCACCCAGCTCTGGGCATTCTAACATTTAGAGGTTAAACAGAAGAAGAGGGGCCAGCAAAGGAGACTGGAGAGGAGTTGCCAGTTAGATAGAGGAACCAGGCAGCATGGTATCTCAGAAACAGAGAGGTCATTTGGCCAACTGAGTCAATTGCTTTTGAGAGGTCATGAGTGATAAAGACAGCAAGTGACCATATTATTGGCAACATAGATGTCTTTGTTAATGCTGAGTGAAATCCAATTAATTTGGATTCTGGAGAGACTAGGACATATGAAAACAAAGATAGGCAACTCATCAGAATGTTTTATTGTCAAATAGAGGACAGATAAAGATTAATAGCTGGAAAGGGATTGTGGAATCAAGGGAGGTTCTCTCTCCTCTCTCTCTCTCTCTCTCTCTCTCTCTCTCTCTCTCTCTCCCCTCCCTTCCCTTTTCCTTCCTTCCTTCCTTCCTTCCTTCCTTCCTTCCTTCCTTCCTTCCTTCCTTCCTTCCTTCCTCCTTTTCTACCATGTTCAGAGGAAATAATACAACAGAGAGGGAGAGACTGATTACAGGAGACAGGGAGGGGATACCTGCAGAAGTGAAGTCCTTGGGAAGAACAGAAGAGATAAGAGCCAGGGCCCAGGCAGAGGGGCTGATCTTTGATGGGAGCAGGGTCATTTCACAAAGGAAAAAGCATAGGCTCACTACAGCCAGGTTGGCCTATCTGATGATAGAAAATTGAGGAGCTACCACATGATTGTTTATATTTTTGCCATTGAATGTGAGGAAAGGTCATTAGCTGGCAGAGACAGAGAGGTGGAGTGAATTAAATTGGAGGAGAAGCAGAAATTATAAAATGTGAAATAGTATATGGGAAGATAGTAGAGTAGACATACCAGGGAGATATGGTCAAATTGTTGAGGGATTTTGAGAGCTTGTATGAAATATATTGTCATAAAATTAGGGTGAAACTAGTCAGTGTTCAGCTATTTTGACACAGGCATGAAGCAGTTGGATTGTTTGGGTTTAATTAGGGATGGTATTTTGATGGGCAAGTAGGACATTAGGAGAGAACACCCAGAGAGTTAAAGGTAAGAAAGTGATTGTCATAATGTGAAACCCAAGCTGTTTAAGGAAGAAAGTGAAGCAATAAGAAGATGGATGGTGGACGTCTGTCAACTATAAATGGACTGGAGATTTTAATGGGGTTAAATGATGCTGAAATAGAAGTATTAGAAAGGTAAGCCATAGGTATGGGAGGTAGTTGTCAAAGAGTGAGATGCTTAGAATTACTGTTTCAGAGATGATGCTGATATTGGTGATAACAAGGTCAGGACCATGGGAAAGAGTGACTAAGGTGAGACAGAAGAAATGTCATAGGAGATGCATTAAGCCATTGTTTCTCAGCTCAAAACACACCTCCCATATTTTCCCTTGATATGGCAGGGCTGGGACTTCGCAAATCATTTTTGCTTTGCGGATGGCTCCCTGTTACACTCTGCCAATAGGAGTCTAGGATGAAACAACAAAGCTGGAGGAGCAAGAAGGGGCTTGCTCCTTCCCGTCTGTTTCCTGTTCCTATCAATATTACCCCAGTAATGTTTCTTCACCCCGGCAGCAGTTCCTTCCCATAGCAACAGCAGAGACCAGTTTGAGTTTTTTTTAACACTTGCAGAACCAAATTTATTGAGCCCATCTCAGCCCACCACTGAGGAGGACTGTCCTCCAGAGGTGTTTCAGCTCCACAGGCCCTCTTCATAGAGTCTGAGTGTGACAATCCTAGCCCTGCCTCCCTCTACCCCGTCCCTGGGGTGGTGGCTGCCTACTACAGTTGCTCTCTCTATGATACCTTTGTGTTCTCTTTCTACTCTTCCAGTTACCTGTTGAGAATTTTATACCTAGCTAAAAAATTATTCATATTAAATTCTACCAAATAACGGACAAGGTTCCTGTTTCCTGACTTGACTCTGATTGACACAGAGTGTGAAACTGTCAAGAAACAACACTTGAAGTCAACACAAGTCAATAGGGTAAAAAGCAAGGCAGTGATTCAGAGGTGTGGTCCTGTGTCAAACAGCCCTTCTTTAAATAAATTGGTTTTGCTTCTGTCCTCTCTGGGGACAACAGAAAGTGTCATTTTTAGTTGAAATACTGAGACCACTGTAGATCCACACGCAGTTGTAAGAAATACGGAGAGATTCTGCATACAGGAGGGGTCCTTGTTATGTTGGAACTGTGCAGTATCTTGATTGTGGTAGTGTGTGCACAAATCTACGCATGTGATACAATTGTATAGAACTAAATACACACATACATGTCAAACTGGGGAAATCTGAATTGGTTGGTGAATTGCATCAAGGTCAGTGGACAGTGGACTATAGTTTCGCAAAATGTTACTATTGGGGGAAATTGGGCAAAATGTACACAGAATCTCTTGGTTTATTTCTTACAACTGCTTGTAAATCTACAATGGTCTTTTTTTTTTTTTATCCTCACCCGAGGACATTTTTTCCATTTTTTTGTTCAGATAGAGTGGGAGGGAGAGAGAGAGAGAGAAAGAAAGAGAGAGAGAGAAACATCGATGTGAAAGGGACACATCGAGTGGCTGCCACCCACATGACCCAACCAGGGCCGGGGACAAACTGCAGCCGAGGTACGTGCCCTTAGCGGGAACTGAACCTGGGTCTTTCTGGATCCCAGGTTGACTCTAACCACTGAGCCAAACTGGCCAGGGCTATAATGCTCTTAATATTTCAGTTAAAGACAACACTTTTAAAAGTATATTCCAACCCAATTTGTGTCCCTAGAGAGGACAAAAGAAGAAACAATCTATTTAAAGATGGGCTATCTACCAAAGGACCACACACTATGTTGTTTATTTACAGCTCTAACATGGGGGGGGGGGGTGTGGCGGGTGGGTGGGGGAAGGGGGAGGCGAGTTTCTAAAGTTTAGAAATCTATAATGATTGTCAAATACCTGGAATATGAAACAGCCAGGTTACACAGCAGACGTGTTGCTGGTGGGAACTAAGATCCAGATGCTGAAGCAGAAGCTGTTAGCACAAAGGTTTTTGCTCACCTCCAGGATTTCAGTTAAAAGACTTCATGAGGATTAAAGACACTAAACACTTTCAACAGTTACTGTTTTACCCAGAAGTTAATAAACTGCAGAAACTGCTGATTTTAGTGTGTGACTTTTCCCTAGCCTATTTTAGTAGTTTTGTTTGCTTTTTTTTTTTTTAAACAGGGAAGAGTAGAAAGCAAAAGATAAATCTATATGTCAAAAATGTGGTTTGCTTGCATTGCCTTTTCTTTCAACCTTGTGGCTGAATTTCCCTTTTGGTTGTAATGTCGACACTGCTTACCTTCTCTCAGAACATGGTTTTTAGGCTATGAGTGTCACCCCAGGCACCAATAATCAAAGAAACATGAGCAGTTTCCAAAAAAAGGAGAACTCTGTAGATGATGATGATGATGATGATGATGATGATTGTCTTGGTTTCTGTTTGATTGTTTAGCTTTTCTTCCTAATTTGGGAAGCATGTTTCAAGTTTCAAATGTAATAGATTCTATCTGGGCCCTCACATACCCTAAATTTCCTAAAGAATTGCCCAAAGCAAAGCCTCCTTACCTAAGAAATCCTCCCAGCCTTTCCTGAGCCCTACGGAGAGCTGCAAGGTCTGATATATAAAATGCTTGACAGTTTTAAAGTGTTTGTGGGAGAAAGTGCAGGGAAAGATGGAGTGGGAGCAATTGTAGGAAAGACACAGGGGAGCTGACATGTTGCTTTTCCTAAAAAAAAAACCCGCGACTCAAAATATAACATTGCAGTTTACTAGGTCAGTGTCTGATTGAAACAGTCCACCTACTGTTGATCAGAGAAGTGTGATAAGGCTGTGCTTGCGAAATGACATTCTGTAACAAGCCATATTTAACACGCTTGCAGAGTGGATGATTTCTTGTTCATATTTCATATACAGATATGATTTGCTTGGGAAATAACGGTCAGAAATGGCCAAGTCTTGTCGCACTCAGTTTCTTGAGCCCAACTTGGAATTTATGGTTATGGGTTTCATTACATAGTCTTAAGATTAGACCTTGAGTTTTATGTTGTCAGAAATTTCCCAGGGCTGGGCTACAGTTAGCAAGGTCAGGAGCTCATTTGGACTCAAAAGCTATAAAATAATCCAGACATGATAAGTAGGTCAGAGCTGAAAGCTGTTAAGAGACACAGTGATAGGATTATCAGCCTAGAGTAACCATCTGGGACCATTTAGCCACATTAAAGTCTAAACCACATGTAGATTTTGGAAAAGAGAGACTGAGGTGTGTGTGGTGGGGACAAGACTTTAAAAGAATGAAGGAACACCTTCTAAAAGTGGCCTATAAATGGAAAAATAATTACTTTCACAAACAAATGGGGAAAAGATTTCAGACTCCTAGACACAATAAGAAAGTAGGTTGGGATGATAGCATATAAAGAACCCTAGTTCCCATTTTTTAATTAAAAATGGAATTTCTGGCCCTGGCCAGTTTGGCTCAGCAGTTAGAGCGTCGGCCTGCGGTTTGGAGAGATCCGGGTTCAGTTCCCGCTAAGGGCACGTACTTCGGTTGCAGTTTGTCCCTGGCCCTGGTTGGTCATGCAGGTGGCAGCCACTCGATGTGTCCCTTCACGTCGATGTTTCTCTCTCTCTCTCCCTTCCTCTCTCTCCCTCCCACTCTATCTGTACAAAAAAAATGGAAAAATGTCCTCGGGTGAGGATAAAAAAAAAAAAAAAAATGGAATTTCTGTCTAGCCGGTGTGGCTCAGTAGTTGAGCATCAACCCATGAACCAAGAGGTTGCCGGTTCGATTCCCAGTCAGGGCACATGCCCGGGTTGTGGGTTAGGAGGTGGCCAATCGATGTTCTCTCTCTTTCTCCCTCTCCCTTTCTCTCTCTATACAAAAAGAAAACCAATAATAATAATAATAAAAAAAATAGAATTCTTCCCTCCCCCACAAACTACCCGAATAGAGACAAGATGGTGAGAGTGTAGCTTTAGCTTTGAAGTGGAACCCATCTTGGTTCTCATTTGGCTCTGCTGGGTTGCTGTGAGCAAGTTTCTTTAACCCTCAAAGCCCCAGTTTCCTCATCTAAACAATGAGGACAGTGTTATATACAGCACACGTCTGTGCTGACCACAGAGTAAAATAATGCATCCAAAGTTTTTATTTATTTTTTAATCCTCACCCGAGGATATTTTTCCACTGATTTTTAGATAGAGTGGAAGGGAGGGAGGGAGGGAGGAAGAGAGAAACATCGATGTGAAAGAGTCACATCGACTGGTTGCCTCCTGCATGACCAACCAGGGCCGGGGACCCAGTCGCAACCGAGGTACATGCCCTTGACAGGGAATCGAACCCGTGACTCTTTGGTCTTCAGGCCGACGCTCCAGTGGCTGAGCCAAACCAGCCAGGGCGACAGTGATTCTTCGAACAAGGATCAGAACCACCTGGATGGTGATGAAAACCCAGATTGCTGGGTTCCACCCCAGAGTTTTCAATTCAGTAGGTCTGGGGTGGGGCCCATGACTTTGAATGTCTTTATCAGAGCTGAGGTGGTGGTGGTGCTGCTGCTGCTGCTGGTGGTCCCCCCTTTGCAAACCACTGAGCTAGACTAGGGCAATGGTTCTCAAACACACCTGCTTTTTAGAATCACCTGGAGACTTAAAATCAATGAACCCATAACTGCCTCAAGGCTGTGGATTTTTCTATCCAAAATTATGATTCAGCCTTACCACTAGCATATAAAACTTGATTATTCCAAGTAAAAAAAGAATAAATCTGTAACAACTTTGGAAATTCCAGTGTGGAAAGTTGTGGGGGTTTAGCCCCAAAATATGATAGTAATACAAAATATTTGTAGAGCCAACTACTTAGAAAAGTTTTACATTTCTGATTTTCCATTGTTTGACCTACGATTCTCTATTAATGCTTGCCAAACACCCAGTTCTCAAATAATTGAGATTGCTGGCCATAGTTGAAGCAGCAAAGTTTCCTTAATATTGTAATGAATGTTGCTACTTTGAAATTCTTTTCTGAACACTAGTTGGTTATACTAGCTTTGACAAAATAGAAAATAAACACTGCTTTACAAACTATTCTGTGTTTTTCTATCAAACTAATGAAATGTCTTATGACTTTCTGTCATTTAAGAAATAATTTATTTTTATAGATTTATTCTGAACTCTATGTTGATAATTTATAGATTAGTTTTTTTTTTGTTTTTTTTTTAATCCTCACCCAAGGACACTTTTCCATTTTTTGTTCAGATAGAGCGGGAGGGAGAGAGAGGAAGAGAGAGAGAGAGAGAGAGAGAGAGAGAGAGACATTGATGTGAAGGGACACATCGAGTGGCTGCCACCCGCACGACCAACCAGGGCCGGGGACAAACTGCAACCGAGGTACATGCCCTTAGCGGGAACCGAACTCGGGTCTTCTGTACCGCAAGCCAACGCTCTAACCGCTGAGCCAAACCGGCCAGGGCTATAGATTAGTTTTTTTTAAAAAAATGCTACCTATATAATTCATTATGAAAAACTCAGTTCTTCAAAAACTATGTACCACAGTACTTTTGTTGGTACCAGAAATTACAAATGGACCATTATCATTTCCTTTTATAATACAGGGTGGGACAAAAGTAGATTTACAGTTGTTTGTATGGAAAATAATATAATAATAAATAATGATATAAGAATAAACTGTTTTGTGTAACACAACTTTAGCCCACTTTTGCCCCAACCTGTATACAAGTTCTTAGGTAAAAGTTACTGGATAATGTCTTCTAATTTTTATCTATTTATTGTTAGTGCCTAGTTATAATCATATTTTATATTCAAAGACTATATTATTCATAACATACTTTGCAAAAACCTATGAAATATGTGTTGCATTAATCATATTTGGAGTTTGTATAGCATCTCTAAGAAATTCCAAATACTTTGAAAATATTGTTTCATTTGTTTTCACAGCACTGTTTTTGAGGAGCAGATGGGTAACTGTCACAGTTGAAGGATTAAATGAGAGAACACATGCAACGATGAACTCAGCACAGGGCTTGGTGCACAGCCAATGCTCATTAAGTTAGCTGCCATTATTGATACCACTATTACTACTGACTTTCTGGTAGAACCATGGGCATTACAGTTGCATTATAATGTGATAATGTGTACTTTTCTTACACAATATATATGAAGGCATCAGTTATTGGTTGTTCAGGCCCTCTTCTCCGTAGCCATTCAAGTGATTATCATCAGGGTGGATTTAAATTGTGAGGCTGTGACACATTATCTTGGAATGCCAAGTCAGGAAGATGGAATACCAGGTTGTAAGGAAAGAAAACTTTCCATAAAGGCACCCAGTCACTGTTAAATAATTTTTTTACAAGAGACTCAATTCTACATCATGTATATATATTTTTTTTCTTTATTGATTTTAGAGAGAGAGGAAGGGAGAGGGTGAAAGAGATAGAAACATCCATGAGAGGACATTGATTGGCCGTTTCCTGAATACCCCCCACTGGGGATTGGGCCCACAACCTGGGCATGTGCCCTGACCGGGAATCGAACCTCTTGGTGCATGGGTCAACGCTCAACCAGTGAGCCACACCAGCGGGGCTCATTTCTACATCTTTTATTCTGAAACAACTTGGAAAAACCATCTCTCAGTGTTTCAAATTTAGGGATGTCTTCCCTTTCTAGGCTAGGTTTCATCTAATCACAATGAGATGGAAGAGACCAGGAGATAGAGAACAACCAGGGATGTTATCTTGCTTAACTGTCATTGATTTATTCATGACCATACATGATGCTAAACAATGTTCCGATATTACCCACACTGCTCCCAGCTTTCTGGCAGAGGTTGCTTCTTTCCTGGGTTGTCTGGACATCAAATTGACACATTCACTGTTCTAAAGGATGGGCTGAGCAGTTTGCCCACAGCGAAGCTTTGTGGGGAGGGCAGAGCTACCAATCCAGAGTAGAAAAGAGATATTGCGATTCCTTTTACAGAGCAAACATTGTGGGCCAGGGCTGGCATCCAATCACAATTATTTTATGTCATTTAAAGCATCTAATCACAAATTTCTTACCTTGTTGAAAGTACTATGGCCCAAGTTTTTATTCTCTACTAGAAACATTTTAAAAAGGAAGCAAGTATAGATTTCTAGACAAAGCCTTCTTAAAGGAATTTTGCAAACATTATGTCTGCTTTTCCTCTGTTGCAATATGTATACTGTTGCTTCTGGGATGGGACAGTCACTCTTGCTGTGCCATGCTGAAATGCATCAATCCCATCAGTCACCATGAGTAGGAAGTATTGTCACAGGATATTAAAATTCCCTGGTTTCAAAGGGATTTCCCTAAACAGAAGGGGACCAAAATCTGAAAACAACAACACACCACTACAGAATCAATTGGTAAGTACCATGCAAGTGCATGGGCTTTGCCAGGCAAAGGGAGAAAGTTTCCAGGTTATCACTGGAAGACTTAGGACTGGTTACAGAAAATTTCTAAAGCAGGAGAGCTTAGCAGCTGCAGGTTTCCAAGTAAGAAGTAAGTTATTTCATGTGCTTTGCAAAATTTGACCTACTTCAAATTCCAAAAGGGATTTGAATAAACCTACAATGAAAATAAATAAATAAAAATAAAATCACTGCCCTGGCTGGTTTGGTTCAGCGGTAGAGCATTGGCCCTCAGACCAATGAGTCCTGGGTTTGATTCCGGCCAAGGGCACGTACCTCGGTTGCGGTTCGTCCCCGGCCCTGGTCGGGATTGTGTGGGAGGCAGCCAGTCGATGTGTCTCTCTCACATTGATGTTTCTCTCTCTCCTTGTCTCTCCCTCTCTCTTTACCAGAAGATAAATAGAAAAATATCCTCCAGTGAGGATTAAAAAAATAATAAGATCACTGGTTCACGGGGATGCAATTATACAAAAAAATGAATAAATAAATAAATAAAGTTCTGGTCGAATACATTATGCCCTGAGTTTCCTGGCAGTCAAAGGGGGAAAAGTAAAGAATAATGGTGCGAATGCTGAACCTTGAGGCATAAGGAGTGGTGTCTAGTTTGGCAATCTGCAGCTGTTGTTTACTAGCAGGGTGGCAGGGAATTTTCTTCTTTGATTCTGTTTCCTTATTTTTAAAATGTGGCTAATAAAAATCTGGAAGAATGTTGGGAGAGTTCAAGGAGAAACTGTATGTGAAGGAAAACTCTAAAGCACAGTAAAAATGAAAGTGGTTATAATCAATAGTTTACATTATCCAATAAAAAGACAAAGCATTTTCTTAAATCAGTGTTTGGTTGTCTTACTACCCGAAGGGTCTGGAACACAGAGGGCACATAATACATGTTTGCAGAACCAAGGAAAGAAGGAAGAAGGGCAGTTCCCAGATGTTTTCTCCTCCAGTTTGAGTAAATGCTTGGCCAAGTTCATTCACTCCTTCAGAAAATAAAAGATGAAAAAGCTCAAATCCCAAGCAGCCAAGGACCGCGGGAAGGTCTCATGCATACAGTGTGCCTCTGTGGACTCATGACCACAGGCTAAATAGCTTTCACTATTGCCCAGCAAACCTGCTACAATCTCAGGACATCTACCACCCTTCCTCCGCTGCACCCACTTCAAGACTTCCACAGTTCCACCCACCTAATTCTTCACTCTTCATATCCGAACTCTAGGAAGTCTTCCCTGCCTTGTGCCAAATTAAATCCCCCTATTTTACACCACCATGACATTTATCATAACTCCAAATGTACATTTATTTGCATCATTATTATTATCACCATTATTAAAGAGTGGTATTATTTGAATTCATTGTTAGTTAAATGATTAATGGAGTTAATTTCTAATTAAATTATTATAACACTTATTGGCATCACTATTACGTTTACATCAACTTGTAGGTGGCTGGCTCCCTGACTGTCATCTCCATCACAGCAGGAAAAATGGTTTCAACCATGTGAACAAAAGCATTGCCTAACACATTGGCTGGTACATAGTAGCTGCCCAGACGATATTTGTTAAATTAATCAGCATTCCTGAACTCTCGAATTCTGTCTAGCGGCGCTGGAGGCCTACGTGTACAGTGATGTACCCAAGGCCGTCTAAAGTTCCAGTGGGGTCTGCAACTTTCTGCAAAGTGAACTCTGTAGCGAAATGTGTCCGAAGGCGGCACAACCGCGTCCCTTTAAAACAACAAAACAAGACAAGCTCTGAAAGCTGCAGAAGCTTGCGCTCCAGGGCACAACCGCAGTAAACCCTGCGAACGTCCCGCGCGCACAGCGCAGCGTGCCAGCTGGAGGCTGCCCCGGGACTGCCCCTTTCATTTCTCCCGCGCGAAATCCGGCCGGACGGCTCCACTCCCTCCCTCGGCTGCAGGGGGGAGCCCGGCGCCCCCATACGGGTAGGCTCCTCAGGCCGCGCCCATCAGCAGCTCCCCATCACGCCGCCTGCGAAGCGAAGTTCCCTGGTCGCGAAGTTTGGATCTGTGACCGAAGCCTCGCGGCGCAGCGCGGCAGCGCCAAGTAGGCGGCGCCGCGCGCTCCCCCTGCCCCGGGCGCCGAGTGCGCCCCTCCCCGGACCCGCCGGAGCTTCGGGCGCAGCGCGCGGGCTGCGGGGTGCGGGCGTTCTCCGTGCGCCGGCCGGGGTGAGGCGTCTCCCGTGGCAGCGTGCTAGGCGGAAGCTGGAGCCCCGGTGCAAGAATGGAGCTGGCGACTCGCTCCCAGGTGAGGGTCCGCCCGCTGGCTGCAGCCCCGACGCCCCCAAGGCCTGCCTTCCCTTTGCGCCCGGGCCTCCCTGCCTTGGGCTGGAAACGTGGCCCTCGGCCGCCGAGTTGTGGGTCGGGCGCGCCTTGGTGTGCGCAGTGGGTCACGGTTGTGCCGGCCGGACTGGGGAGGCTGGGAGCGTCCGCACTCGGGCCGGGTCCTCTGTCCCGGGTGGGGTGCCCAGGGGTTGCAGGCCTGGCCGCTGTGGCCACGAGCCCCATGAGTGATTGCATTTCGAGGGGAGGTAGCAGGAGCTTTTCTGGTGAGCGCCCCCACTTTCTTTAGGAATTGGCACGGAGATAAGGAAGTTTAAGAAAAGTGTATTTTTTCTAAAAACAGTTGCGGGTCAGACCAGTTCAATCTGGGGTAATGGAACTGTAAAGGAATTGTTCTGATATTGTTCTAGAATTTTTGTAAATGTTTTCAAGTAATTTGTAACCACTTGGGGCGGAGTGGGGGTGGGGATAGCGACGTCATTAGGCCAAATTAAAAAACAAAAAGCCCCAAGATCCCAAACCATATACACAGCACGACCCCAATTAACGCGTTAGGTTCTTAAGTAGCTTTTAAAATCTCATTAACAAACACTTGAGTAAGTTACCCTAATGTTTCAGTGGGTGCTGGGAATGTGAACGAGGCTTCAGTTTTTCTTACTACTTTTTAAAGGAGCTTTTTCTCTACTTTCTAGTAGTGAATTACTCTCCCCTCCCCCCCGTGAGCAATAAACACTTTTTTATTTCCCCAAACGAGCTAAAAATAAAGCTTTTAGAAAGGGAAGGAAGCAGCTTCTGGGGGGCCCAAGAGATACTTTATATGAGGGGTTGGTTTTTTTCTTGCTTTTGTGAGCGCCTCTGACTCACTGCTTCCACCTTAACCTTCGACTACTGTTGACCTGTTTCTCCATCTGGGTGCTGCTGGGCCTTGGCGTTGGGAGACATGAAGGGGCCAGCGCCAAGCGGCTGGGGTGGTTGTGGTGCCTGAGCCTAGGCCGCTGTCACCTGCGCAGGTCCAGCGGCAAATTAAAGGTATAGCCACTAATGGTGGGTTTGCCCACCTAGTAATTTATGAAGTTTTTAAAAGTGGACATTTAGGAGAAATCTGTTGTGGATGTTTATAAGAAAGAGTATTTCTCCAATGAGGTATTCAAAATAAGGAAAACAAACAGTTCTTCAAGGGTAAGAAGGACTGAGACAGGGTTAGATTTTTTTTTAATTGCATTGTACTTTATCATATAATTAGTATCCTTTGCTTCTAGGAGGTTCAGGTTTCTCTAGGACTTAAACCTTTCTGGAAGGAGCTTAGAGCCCCCTTGTGAATTTCATCAGCAAATGTATCCTGATAATGTATCACTGCTGCCTGAATCCTGTTCTGCTGGACTCGGCACCGCCCTGTGCGTGGTTCATGCTTAGGAAGCTCACAGAATGTGTAGTTGGAAGTGAACATTTTCCTGTTAAATAATGAGGCTAAATTTTGTTAGCTCTAAAATGTTCAACTATTTACCATGTGGGGGGTGATTCACAAATTATATCCGACACATTATGCATCAATTAGGGCAAATTACTGTATGTAAAGATGATCTGGTGTTTGTTTGTTTTGATTTTTTTTTCTTTTTTGACTAAAGATCTCCTAACTGGCAGTGCAAATTTAGATGTGTGATGATTTTTCCAGTTTGTCATGATTTAAATGTGAGCAGATTATAGTCTCTTTAATTTAAATTAGTGGAGAGTGCGTCTGTGGGGCGGGCAGGTGACTGCAGATAAGAGCATTTATGAACATTTCAGGCACAGCAAGATGTTAAATCCGTGTGGTTTCACCCTGTGCCCCAACCCTATGAATAAAGCAGTATGATGAACTGCCTGAAGCAGTATTAGTGCCGAATAAGGCTCAGCTCAGTGTGCAGTGGGTTTTAATCTCACCTACAGTAAATAAAATTTCCATCCCCTGGAAAGCACAGAGGTAGATGGGGTTCCAGCAAAGCAGCTTAGGCCCGATGTTATGAGTAGAGGGAACTAGGCAGGGAGAAGAGAAGATAACTCATTTAGATTCTCAATTCCTTTCTAGCCTCTTTTTATTTTTTTTGAGATTTGATGTCCTCTGACAGTGATCACACCTCCCATGGGCTGTCGTCCTTATTGGGCTGACCACTGTGTCTTTGTGCTTTCATACTGGATGACAGGAGTAACACCCAGTAAGGCAAGGACCTGGTCCCTTGCTGGGGGCACTCAGCAGTGCAGCTCACAGGAGCTGAGGATGCTGCCTCAGCTTCCTAGCAGAGAAACTGGGAGGTCCTGAATGTCAGTGTAGTCCTTTAACTCGCTAGCTCCAGGGGACAGGTTGGACCTGTAGAGAAGGAAATGATGGTAAATGTTCTCATGAATATGCATGCTGTGGAAGAGGTAATGGGGAATGTTTTTTGGATACTGACCCTCATAGCTACAAAGTTTGTACCCAGCTGATCCTGTGGCTTAAGATTTGTGCCCAGGGCCCCAGAAGCTGGTCACAGCTGGGGGGGGGGGGGGTCATCCATGACTTCTCGGAAGGACAGCACAATGATTTGCCACTTTTATAGTTCTGTATTTGAAAGGCGACTTGATCGTTGTTTTGACAATCTGCTGACTATCTCATCAACTTAATAGCTGAATTTTTAGTGATCAGGAGAAACCTCCGAAAACACAGCAATTCTGACCTGGTCAGGTGTACAGGACAGAAAACCATGGCATAATTATGTGACTTAAAAAAAAAATGTATGAATGTTACACTAAATGAATGTAAAGATCTTTAAAGCTGTTTGAATAGAATAGTCTGGGAATGGTCATTTTAAACTGCTCTTACCCATCAGCACTCTTTTTGACTTACAGTTTAGAATTTTTACCTCCCAAGATGCCTTCCCGTTTTGTTTTGTAATGACATAGCTTTATTCACCGAAGTGGAATTGATAACAGGCTATTTAGGGGAGGGATAGAGATAAGAAAATAACAGTAGGACCATTTTTTTGTTTGTTTGTTTATAAAGAGCAGTGGTTTCTGAATGTTTTAAAATAGTACCATTTGAGGCATATTTGGTAAATATAACTGAGGTTCACACATGGAAAGGTTTGTCTTCCATAGTAATTGTCAGTGCCCTGTATGTAGTGCAAAAATAATGTCGTGGGGCCAGAGTTTGAGTTCAAATAGTTGACGTTTTCTGCCCGATTTTCCACTCCATAATCATGAGCTGATGATTGAGGGCTCCTGCCTTGGTTAGGCTGTGTATCAGGTGTTCTTTGAGCAACAGCTATGTGCTAAGTATTATGTTAGTTATGCTGGAAGAAAGAACGACTTTTTGTCTTTTTTTTTTTTTTTTGCTTTTGCCAGAGCCCAGCTGGCTCCTGCTCTGTGCTGTGGGGACCTATGGGGCCTTTGGTTTGGGGAGTGGGAGCCAGCCTTCCCAACCCCCTCCCCACCCGCACCCTAGGAAACTGTCGCTTCCTTTGAAAAGTCAGGCTGTGCTAGGTACCTAAATTTATCAGAATTAACCCTTACTGTAGTTCTGTGAAGTCGGTTGCATTATCTGCATTTTAAAGATAAGGTACAATTGAGCAATTACCTTTGGTCAACCACAAGGAAGGAGCTGAGCCAGGATTCGGCTCCCAGAGCCATTGTTTGACTCTTGCCACTAGAATCATGGGACGTGGGCAGGTTACCACATTTTCACTGAACTAATTTTATGAGGCTAGAGGTCTTTGCCCAACATAGTGCCACTGAGATGATCAGGGATATGCCAGGTATAATGTACTATTTCTTTCTTTTGTTTTTAATCCTCACCGGAGGATATTTTTTGTATTTATCCTCAGATAGAGTGGGAGGGGAGGGGGAGGCAGACAGAACATCGATGTAAGAGAGACAGATTGATTGGTTGTCCAACCCCCACGGGCCTGTTCTGGCTGGGGAAATCTGCAACCCAGGGGTGCTCTTGACTTGAATTGAACCCAAGACCCTTCGATCTGCAGGCTGAGTCTCTAACAAGGAGTCAAACTGGCCAGGGCGATCGTTCTCATTTTTAATGATTGCAGTAGTTCATTGAGTAGATATGTATTCCATGTGTTAATTTTCTGTTGTTGATTTTTTTCTATTAAAGGCGTTTTGCATAAGTGTCTTGGGGTATATATACACATACATACCTTAATCCCTGTGTTGGACTCCACACTGTGTGTAATTATTGTTCTTTGCAATGTTCTTACTATCTCATAAAGGGAATGTGTCCGATTTTCCATGGTGGGAACCTCTGAAATACCTTTTTTGTTTTAATCCTCACCCGGGGATACCCACCCCCGCATTTACCTCGAGAGAGAGAGAGAGAGAGAGAGAGAGAGAGAGAGAGAGAGAGAGAGAAAAGCATCGCTGTGAGAGGGACACATTGATTGGCTGCCTCCTGCACAACCCTGACCAGGAATCAAACCCGAGATTCTTTGGTCCGAGAGCTGACGTCGTAACTGCTGAGCCAAACTGCTGGCGAGGGCTGTTGTATTCGCTGAGAGAAAGCAGTTTTTTGCTCAGGTTAGAACAAGGGGTCATGGTCACTGGACCAAAACAGCAACTTTTATTCCTGAACTTAGAGCACCTAGCAGAATGTTTTCCTTTGGGGGAAAGTGGAAGGTAGTCGTAGAGGGATGTTCTTTACCACCATCAGGTCCGACTGGAACCCCCCCCCCCCCCCCAGACCCAGGAATGCGCCGATGGAGGCTTACTGGGAGTGCCTGTGGCTTGGGCTGCCCTGGGATTGGTGCAGGCTGGCTGAGAGGCAGGGATGCCCTGTGCTGAGCTGCTGTCATGGGGTAGTGCATCACTGTTTAAAAAGGGTTGCCTTCTTTGGTCTTGCTTTACCCATTACAAAGTGGTTTCTGAGAGCTAAAAAATGTATTCCTCGTGGGGGTGCTGGATCTAATGGGCAGGTGCAGTATGGAAAACTTCACAAGGCTGTATACTTCAAGTATGTGCACTTTCCTGGTTGTGTATTGCACTTCAAACATTTACAAAATTGAATTTCAAATCCCTGAGTATGAGTTTTAAAGCCTGTGCTCTAAGACAGCCCAGACTACCAGGTGTGTGGGCGACAAGTTCCCAGGTGTCTTGCGTCCTCCCAGTTGTACCAATATCCTCAGGACTGGGCATGGTCCAGGGATCCCGTCCCTTGGACCCCTCTGCTGTTCCCCCAGACCTGCCACAGCAGCAGCACAGTGGTTTGGGCAGCCCCCAGCTTTAAACCGCTCCTCCAGGAGAGTGCCTTGCGTTTGTGAGTGAGCTCTGGCATCTGGTCCTTAGTCCTGGGGCCCTGCCTGTCCCCGCCCTCCCCCTTGGCTGCCTGCGGGCAGACCTCCTCTTCTGTTAGGAGGGCCCAGGATTTACCCCAGGGTAGTGGCCGGTGACTCAAAACCATGCCGCAGGCCAAAATGATAATATCCTGGTGCGTGAAGGGCCTGGCATATAGCAAATAGGTGCTAGATATTTGTTGAATTTTTTACAAGGGTGATTTAGGGCTTGTCAGTGTGTCGTGAGCGGAAGCATGAGTTATGACAGGCTGGAACGTCCTGAAGCAGGGCTTCTCGGATTTTTCTGTTGCACCAACGGGGGCCGGTTCGGGCCTGTCCCGGAGGCCTGGAGGTGTAGCAGCCCTGCCCTGCCTGTGCAGGAGATTTGCTCATCAATCTCCAGTTTTATCTTTAAAAGTGATGCCTATTTTGCATTCTTTTCCACGAAACATTTTAATACAGAAATGCTATTTTAAATAACTATTCTAGGAAAAAACTCTCCTCCCTGCCCCACCTGGGGTCCAGAAAGCCCTCTGGCTGTCACTGAGCCCTCCAGTTTGAGGATCATGGAACTGCCAAGCACAAAATTTAGAAATCATACCTGTAATGAATCCTGAAATAGAAAAGATATCTCCCTGCCCCTCTGCCCCCAGTATCTTTTTATTTAGAGCTCTAGGACTCTGAGGGCACTTCATTGGGAAAACAAAAAACTTTAGTTGATATTGAAATCCCTGAGAATATGTATTTATTTATTTTTATTGTTGACAGTATTAAAGATATCCCCCATTTGCCTCCCTCTACCTAGCTCCCCCCCCCCCAGGTCTTCCCCACACTATTATCTGTGTCCATGGGCTATGCATTTATGTTCTGAGAATTTTTTTTTTATCCTCACCCAAGGACAACTTTTTCCATTTTTTGTTCTGATAGAGTGGGAGGGAGAGAGGGAGAGAGAGAGAGAGAGAGAGAAACATTGACGTGAAAGGGACACATTGAGTGGTCGCCACTCGCATGACCCAACCAGGACCGGGGACAAACTGCAACCGAGGTACATGCCCTTAGCAGGAACCGAACCCGGGTCTCTCTGGACCGCAGGCCAATGCTCTAACCGCTGAGCCAAACTGGCCAGGGCCTGAGAATATTTTTTAATGCAAAATGTCTAGTGCCTGTATTTTGTTCTCCATTAGCATTGGCTTAAATGGAAAGATAAGAGAAAGATAACAGTGCATTCAAAATCATTGCTTATTTTTAATTCTCTCTTTTCTTCTCTGACAGTTTATACCAGGCATTTTTTTATTTGGGGAGTCTTTTAAATTTAAATAGTTGAAACCATTGGGGCCTCATTTAGCCTTTCCCACACATGGCCTCTCATGTAGGCTCCCCTTATCTGACTTAAAAACAACAACAAAAAGCTTCATCTGTTTCCCCACACTCCCAGCTTTGAATTCTCACCGAAAAGAGCATCTAGTTGTCCTCCTGACCTTCACTGTCCTGAGCCTGTCCTCTTCCCTGGCTGTAATTAGGACCGAGGAAGCAGGCACTCTCAGGGAGCGTGTGCATTCACTCGGCACAATGCCAGGAGCCGCGTGGCGGCAGCAGCCTGCACGGGCCACCATCCCGGTGATTGTTCGGCGTGTTTGCCACTAGCAGGGCAGAAGTGTCAAGAGGATCCCTGTACAAAGGCTCCCGGGGCTGGGATGTGGAATGACGGTCCTCCCCCCTCGTCAGTGTGCAGATTGCATCAAGCACAGGGACACTTTCCTCTGAAAGATGGGCACTTCCTGCCTCACTATTCCCCAGACTTAAAAAAATTTTTTTTTTTAAATTACAGTTGACATACAATATTAGTTCCAGGTGTGCAGCATAATGATTAGGCATTTCTGTACCTTAAGAAGTGATGCCCCCTGTAAATCTGGAACCCACCTGGCACACTTAGTTATTGCAGTATTGTTGGTTATATTCCCTATACTGTGGTTTACATCCCTGTGACTGTTTCTCCCACCTGTGAATCTACTGCAAGTCTTCCTGCAGGCTGGCTCTGTCCTGCAGCTGTGGGGATGTGGCTGACCTCGTGACCCTAGTTGTCTTCCGGACCATCACCCCCACAGTTGGGTCAGGTGCCCTTCTGGACTCTTCCCTGTTCACATTGATCAGACCACACTGAAATTGTTTAAAGACTGTCTGGCTCCCCCTACCACGTGACTCATTCCTCATCAGATCCCTCAGCGTGGTGCCCAGCACATACAGGTACTGTTACAGTCTTTTTAATAACTTAATGATAGCTGTGGACATAGCATCTTCTGCCTCACAGAGTGCTCTTCAGTCGTAGTTTGGAAGCCGCTAGAGCTTTATACAAATGTTCTCCTTCTCCTTCTTGGTAATGGGAGGGGTGCACATTCCTGGGCCTTGAAAGAGGCGAGGCTGTTTGACGTGCTTTGGCCAGTGAGATGTGAGCAGGTGTGTTGTGTGTCGTTTCTGGAGGAATTTTTGTTTTTAAATCTTCCCCCAAGGATATTTTTTCCATTGATTTTAGAGAGGGAGGAAGGGGAAGAGAGAGAGAAACAAGGAACGTGGATCTGAGAAACCACACCGATCAGTTGCCTCACACACACGCCCTAACTCCCACAACCCAGGTATGTGCCCTTAACCGGGAATCAAACCTGTGACCTTTTGGTCCTCAGCCGATGCTCTAACCACTGAGTCAAACCAGCCAGGGCTGGGGGGAATTCTTGAAACGTGAGAGCATCCTTTACCGAGTCTCATTTCCTCTGCATCTGCCAGCATTCCAGCCAGATGTCACAGCTGTCAGCCGGTCTGGGGTGAGGACAGGTCCTGTGGAGGAGTGTGGAGTGGTTCACCGGCTCGCCCAGAATGACATGTATCAGGAACAAGAAGGGAATCTTGTTTTGTTTTAAGCCTTTGAGGCTTGGAGATGTTTGCTACTGCTTTATAACCTGTCGTATCCTGGGGACACACAAGGCAATAGAAAGGTAGTAGAAATTACCTTACACAATTTAATTTACCTTGCCACGGTGTGGGCCTCTTTTTGGTTGTTAGTGTAATGCGGTGAGGGGAACACTCCTGTTATTAAGTGATGTGGAGTTCAGAGACGGTGAGTGCCCTGTGGGGGGCAGGAGAGTCCCACAGGGCAAAGCAGTCCTCCTGTCCAAAATGCCAATAGCATCTTGTTGAAAACCACTGGGAGCTACTTGTCCAGTTTGATAATCAATCCTTCAGAATCCAGAGAAAGCTTAACGTTGGCTTCAAATTTCGTGTCTGCTGACCTTTGTGGAAAAAGAAATTACCCAGCACTTCCCCAAGTGGTTTGGCTCATTTCCCTGTCGGGACCTCTGCCAAAGTCTGGTTCCTTGGCTACTGGTTTGAATAGCTCTTCTAAGTCCTTTACACTCACACACGTCTACATTTCTCCCCACTCATGTTTTCTCTTTTAAAGATAACATTGGTTATTTCTCCTTTACCCCTCCCCCTTTTTCCACTGTGGTAAAATATGCATAACAAAATCGACCATGTTATCTGTTTTTAAGTGTACAATTCCGTGGCATGAAGTCAAGTCGCGTTGCTGTCCAACCGTCACCACCGTACATAACCAGAACTTTTTCATCTTCCTAAATTAGAACTCTGTACCCATTAAACACATAACTCCCCATTCCTCCCCCGACCCCAGCACCTGATAACCAGCACTCCACTTTTTATCTCTGTGAATGTGACTATTCTAGGCACCTCCTATAAGTTGTATTGGGATCATATTATATTGGGCTCATACAATATTTGTCCTTTTGTGTCCGCCTCATTTCAATTTGTCTTTGCATAATGTCATGGTTCATCTGTGTTGTGACATGTATCAGAATTTCATTGTTTTTAAAAGCTGAATAATAATCTATTGTATGTACATATACATCACGTTTTGTTTATCCATTCATCGGTCCATGGGCTTTTTATTTTTTAATTAATTAATTTTATTTTTGTTACAGATGTTTCTCCTCCCCTCCCCCCGATTCCCCCCACTCCCTCCCTCCCTGCCCTGTCCCAAGCTTTGTTGTCCATGTCCATTGTTCATGCATACATGCATATAAGTTCTGTGGTTTATCTCTCCCCCACCACCCCCTCTTCTGGGGATTGTCAGTCTGTACCCCACTTCCACGTCTCTGGGACTACCCCATTCCTCAGATTGCTATGTTCATTATATTCCACAAATAAGTGAGATCATATGATACTTGTCTTTCTCTGTTTGGCTTGTTTCGATTAGGATGATACTTTCCAGGTCCTTCCATGTCGTCTCAAAGGATAAGAGATCTTTCTTTCTTACCGCTGCATAGTACTCCATTGTGTATATGTACCACAGCTTTTTTATCCATTCGTCTACTGATGGACACTTGGGCTGTTTCCAGATCTTAGCTATTGTAAATAGTGCTGCTATGAACATGGGGGTACATATATTTTTTCTGATTGGTGTTTCAGGCTTCTTAGGGTATATTCCTAGAAGAGGGATCACTGGGTCAAATGGCAGTTCAATTTTAATTTTTTGAGGTAACACCATAGTGTTTTCCATAGTGGCTGCACCAGTCTGCATTCCCACCGGCAGTGTACTAGAATCCCCTTTTCTCCACACCCTTGCCAACACTTGTTGTTTGATGATTTATTGATGGCGGCCATTCTGACAGGTGTGAGGTGATACCTCATTGTTGTTTTAATTTGCATCTTTCTGATAATTAGTGATGTTGAGCATTTCTTTATATGTCTCTTAGCCATTTATATGTCCTGTTTGGAGAGGTGTCTATTTAGTTCCTCTGCCCATTTTTTAATTGGGTTCTTTGTCTTCCTTTTGTGGAGTTGTATGAGCACTCTATATATATTGGAAATTAACCCCTTATTTGATGTATCATTGGCAATTATGCTCTCCCATACACTGAGTTGCCTTTTCATTTTGATGATTGTATCTTTTGCTGTGCAGAAGCTTTTGAGTTTGATGTAGTCCCATGTGTTCATTTTCTCCTTTGTTTCTGTTGCCTTAGGTGATGTATCAGTGAAAATTCCGCTGCGTATGATGTCTGAAATTTTGTTGCCTCCATTTTCTTCTAGGATTTTTATGGATTCATGAGTCACATTTAAGTCTTTTATCTATTTTGAGTTTATTCTTGTGTATGGTGTAAGTTGATGGTCTAGTTTCATTTTTTTGCATGTAGCTGTCGAATTTTCCCAACACCATTTATTAAAGAGGCTGTCTTTACTCCACTGTATGCTTTTGCCACCTCTGTCAAATATTAATTGAGCATATTGCTTTGGGTCCATTTCTGGGTTCTCTGTTCTGTTCCACTGGTCGGTCTGTCTGTTCTTGTGCCAGTATGAGGCTGTTTTGATCACAGTAGCTTTGTAGTATAACCTGAAACCTGGTAATGTGATCCCTCTAAATTGTTCTTCTTTTTCAAGATTGCTGTGGCTATTCAAGGTCTTTTTTTGGTTCCATATGAACTTTTGAAGTATTTGTTCCAGTTTTGTGAAGTATGTCATTGGTATTTTGATGGGGATTGCATTGAATCTAGATTGCTTTGGGTAATATGGACATTTTAATGATGTTAATTCTTCCAATCCATGAACAAGGTATGTGCTTCCACTTTTTTATATCTTCCTCTATTTCTTTTTTCAATGACCTGTAGTTTTCTGCAAATAGGTCCTTTATTTCTTTGGTTAAGTTTATTCCTAGGTATCTTAATTTTTTTGCCGTGGTGGTAAATGGGATTCTTTTTTTAGTTTCTGTTTCTGTGAGTTCATCATTGGTGTATAAGAATGCCATCGAGCCCTGGCCAGTTTGGCTCAGTGGTTAGAGCGTCGGCCTGCGGTCTGGAGAGACCCGGGTTCGGTTCCCGCTAAGGGCACGTACTTCGGTTGCAGTTTGTCCCCGGCCCTGGTTGGTCGTGCGGGTGGCAGCCACTCGATGTGTCCCTTCACGTCGATGTTTCTGTCTGTCTCTCCCTTCCTCTCCCTCCCTCCCACTCTATCTGTACAAAAAATGGAAAAATATCCTCGGGTGAGGATTAAAAAAAAAAAAAAAAAAAAAAAAGAATGCCATCGATTTCTTGATGTTAATTTTGTATCCTGCTACTTTGCCAAATTCATTTATTAAGTCTAGTAAAATTTTGATGGAGTCTTTGGGGTTTTCTACGTATAGTATCATGCCATCTGCAAATAATGACGGTTTCACTTCCTCCTTTCCAATTTGGATCCCTTTTATTTTTTCTTCCTGTCTAATTGCTGTGGCTAAGACTTCCAGTACTATGTTAAATAAGAGTGGTGAAAGTGGGCATCCTTGTCTTGCTCCTGTTCTTTTTTTTTTTTTTTTTATCTTCACCCGAGGACATTTTTCCGTTTTTTGTTCAGATAGAGTGGGAGGGAGAGAGAGGAAGAGAGAGAGAGAGAGAGAGAGAGAAACATCGACGTGAAAGGGACACATCGAGTGGTTGCCACCTGCAAGACCCAACCAGGGCTGGGGACAGACTGCAACTGAGGTACATGCCCTTAGCAGGAATCGAACCCAGGTCTCTCTGGACCGCAGACCGACGCTCTAACTACTGAGCCAAACTGGCCAGGGCTTAAGCGAAATGCTTTTAGTTTCTGCCCATTGAGTATGATATTGGCTGTAGGTCTTTCATGTATGGCTTTTATTATGTCTAGATATGATCCCTCTATTCCCAGATTGCTGAGCGTTTTTAACAAATAGGTGTTGGATTTTGTCAACTGCTTTTTCAGCGTCTATTGATATGATCATATGATTTTTACCTTTCATTTTGTTTATGTGGTGTATCACATTTATTGATTTGTGAATATTGTACCAGCCTTGCATCCCTGGGATGAATCCCACTTGGTCATGGTGAATAATTTTTTTTGATGTATTGCTGAATTCGATTTGCTAGTGTTTTGTTCAGGATTTTGGCAACTATGTTCATCAGGGATATTGGTCTGTAGTTTTCTTTCTTTGTAGTGTCTTTGTCTGGTTTTGGAATTAGAATTATCCTGGCCTCATAAAACAAGTTTGGAAGTCTTCCTTCTTCTTGAATTTTTTGAAATAGTTTGAGGAGAATGGGTATTAGTTTTTCTTTGAATGTTCGGCAAAATTCCCGTGAAGCTGTCCGGGCCTGGGCTTTTGTTTGCTGGAAGAGTCTTGATTACATCTTCAATTTCTTTTGTTGTTATTGGTCTGTTCAAGTTTTCTATTTCTTCCTGGTTCAGTTTTGGGAGACTGTGTGTTTCTAGAAATTTGTCCATTTTGCTTATGTTGTCGAATTTGTTGCTGTATAATTGTTCATAATATTTGTTAACAATTCTTTGTATTTCTGTGGTGTCAGTCATTATTTCTCCTCTTTCATTTCTGACTTTGTGTATTTGGGTTCTCTCTCTTTATTTCTTGGTGAGTCTAGCTAAGGGTCCATTAATCTCGTTTATCTTTTCAAATAACCAGCTCTTTGTTTCATTGACCTTTGAATTGTTTTTTTGGTCTCTATGTCATTTATTTCTGCTCTGATCTTTACTATTTCCTTCCTTCTACTTGCTCTGGGGTTTTCTTTTTGTTTGCTTTCTAGTTCTTTAAGTTGTGAGGTTAGTCTGTTAGAAATTTTTCTTACTTCGCCCTGGCCGGTTTGGCTCAGCGGTTGGAGCGTCGGCCTGCGGTACAGAGAGACCCGGGTTCGGTTCCCGCTAAGGGCACGTACCTCAGTTGCAGTTTGTCCCTGGCCCTGGTTGGTCGTGCGGGTGGCAGCCACTCGATGTGTCCCTTCACATTGATGTTTCTCTCTCTCTCTGTTCCTCTCTCTCCCTCCCGCTCTATCTGAACAAAAAATGGAAAAATGTCCTCGGTTGAGGATTGAAAAAAAAAAAAAGAAATTTTTCTTACTTCTTGAAGTAGGCCTGTAGTGCTATGAACTTCCCTCTCAGAACTGCTTTCGCTACATCCCATAGATTTTGTGTTGTTGTGTGTTCATTTTTATTGGTTTCCAGGAAGTTTTTAATTTCTTCCTTGATCTCCATGGTAACCCATTCATTGTTTAATGACATGCTATTTAGCCTCCATATTTTCAAATGTCTTTGCATGTTCTTGTTGCAGTTGATTTCTAGTTGCATGCCATTGTGATCTGAGAAGATGCTCGATATGATTTCAATCTTCTTGAACTTGTAGAGACTTCGTTTGTGTCCTATCATGTGGTCTATCTTTGAGAATGTCCCATCTGCACTTGAGAAGAATGTGAATTCTGCAGTTTGGGGGTGTAATTCTCTGTAGGTATCTATTAAATGCCTTTGATCTAGTGTTTCATTTAGAGTCTGTGTTTCCTTGTTAATTTTTGTCTAGAGGATCTATCCAGTGGTGTCAGTGGGGTGTTGAAGTCCCTTGCTATGATTGTATTGCTGTTGATTTCTTCTTTGAAGTCCTCCAAAAGATTTTTAAAATATGTTGGTGCTCCTATATTGGGTGCATGTATGTTTACCAAGGTTATATCTTTCTGTTGGATAGATCCTTTCAGTATTATGTAGTGGCCTTTTTTTGTCTCTAGTTATGGTCTTCATTTTGAAATCTACTTTATCAGATATGAGTATTGCTACCCCAGGTTTTTTTTGCTTTCCGTTTGCTTGACAGATTTTTTCCATCCCTTCACTTTCAACTTATGTGAGTCTTTTGTTGTGAGGTGGGTCTCTTGTAAACAACATATATGTGAGTCATGCTTTCTTATTCAGTCAGCTACTCTGCCTTTTTTTTTTTTTTTTTTTATCCTCACTTGAGGACATTTTTCCATTTTTTGTACAGAGAGAGTGGGAGGGAAAGAGAGGGAGAAGGGGGGAGAGAGAGAGAGAGAGAGAGAGAGAGAGAGAGAGAGAGAAACATTGACGTGAAAGGAACACATCTAGTGGCTGCCACCCGCACGACCAACCAGGGCCGGGGACAAACTGCAACCAAGGTACATGCCCTTAGCGGGAACCGAACCCGGGTCTCTCCGGACCGCAGGCCGACGCTCTAACTGCTGAGCGAAACCGGCCAGGGCTACTCTGTCTTTTTATCGAAGCATTCAAACCATTCACATTTAAGGTGATGACTGATATGTACTTATTTATTGCCATTTTTGTTTAGTGTGGTTATACTTTTCTTCCTCTTTCTTCTACTAATTACAGCAGTTTTTTTTTTTTAGCATATCTTGCAGTACTGGTTTGGTGTTAATATATTCCCTTAGCCTTTTTTTGTCTGGAAAGCTCTTTATTTGATTTTCTATTTTGAATGATAGCCTTGCTGGATAGAGTAGTCTTGGATTCAGATCCTTGTTTTTCATGACCTTGATTACTTCATGCCACTCCCTTCTGGCCTGTAGTATTTCTGTTGAGAAGTCAGCTGAAAGCCTTATGGGGTTTCCTTTGTAGGTAACCTGTTGCTTATCTCTTGCTGCCTTTAGGATTCTCTCTTTGTCTTTAATTTTTGGCATTTTAATTACTATGTGTCTTGGTGTGGGCCTGTTTGGGTTCTTCTTACTTGGGGCTCTCTGTGCTTCTTGAACTTGAATGCCTTCTTCCTTCACCAAATTAGGGAAATTTTCTGTCACTATTTCTTTGAATATATTCTCTAACCCATGCCCATTTTCTTCCTCTTCAGGGACTCCTATGATGTGAATATTATTACGTTTCCAGTTGTCCCATAGTTCTCTTAAGCTGTCTTTTTTTTAAATTGTTTTTTCCTTTTGGTTTTCTGATTGGTTGATTTTTTTCTACCCTGTCTTCTAATTCACTGATCTGGTCCTCAGCTTCCTCCACTCTGCTGTTTAGTCCTTCCAATGTGTTCTTAATTTCTCCTATGTCATTCTTCATTTCCACTTGGTTGCTTTTCATTATCTCTACTCATGGTGCTGATGTCCTTACTCATGCTGTTGTGCGTCCTCAAGATCATGGCTCTGAACTCTACCTCTGATAATTTGCTTAGCTGCATTTCATTGATCTCATCTTCGATAGAGTTCTCTTGTTCTTTCATTTGGGATTTGTTTCTTTGTTTCACCATTTTAGCTATCTCAGTGGGTTTTGGAGCCTGCCAAATTTTCCCTGTGGGTGTTGGTGTTCTGCTGTTTGTGGCTCCCTCTACTGGGTTTGTATGGGCCTGGGTGGGCCCACCTTAAACACCACTGTCAAGTCTTACTTTCCTGGGTAGATTTGCAAGCCCAAGAAAGATTCAGTTATCCTCTAGCTTTTTCATGGTGGCTAGTAGTCTCAGTTACTCAGTGCCTTGGAATGTAGCTCTTGTGTTCTGCATAAGAGGATTTCCAGAAGGTGGGATAGATACTGGTTGTTAATGAACCCAATTTGCATTTCTTTGCCTCCCTTGGGAATGGCTGAATCTCCGAGGGTGGGGCTGCTGCTTTTCCCTACAGCTCTGGGAAGGAGCACACTGGCCACAGTCCTTTGTGGCCGCAACTCAGCAAAAACTCTGAGTGCCCTCCAAATCCCGTGTGTCCCCACAAAGTTCCAGTCCAGTCTGCCCTCTCTCTGCTGTAGTCCCCAGGTGAGTGGCTATGGCTATTTTAGAGCTCTGTCCCGGCTCTCTGTGCTGTGGAGGGGGCTTGGTCTTCATTCCCCAAGGGCGCTGCTCACAGCTAAGACTGCTGCTGGCTGTGGGCTCCCAGCCTGCCACCCTCTCGCGCCTCCGCAGATTCTGCCAGTGTCCCTGGTTATATGGTCCTGTCCTGCTGCTTTTCTGTTGCTTTGTTCTGAGGATTTGTCTTTATTTTAGTTGCAATTCCCGTTTGGTCCTCGGAGATTTTCTGCATAGCCTGTATTCACTCCACCTCCATTTTCACATCCTCTATGCCTATCTTGTGCGCAGCTGGGTGGCACAGGCCTCTCTGGTGCTTTAGCACCCCACAGGTCCCGCGGGTAACTGGATGGCACAATCCCTGCTGGGTCACACAGGCCTCTCTGGTGCTTCAGTACCCCACAGGCCCTGTTGGTAACTAGATCGTGCAGTCCCTGCTGGGTCGCACAGTCTTCTCTAGTGCTTCAGCACCCACAGGTCCTGTGGGTAATTGGATTGCACAGTCCCTGCTGGGTCGCACAGGCCTCTCTGGTGCCCCCGAACCTTGCAGTTCCTGCGGGCGGGTATCTGGATTGCACCAGTCTTTCTTGGGCCCTGGCTTCCCACTGCTCTTGTGAACTGCTGGACCACACAGGCCTCTGTGGAGCCCCAGGTACCACCTCTGGTGGCTGGGGAGTGCTGCTGCCCTGTGGGGCTCATCTTCTGCTCAGCTTTTGCTGTAGTTTTTGGGGATGGGTCTCAGCTGCTGGTCTGTGCTTCTGTTGCCTGGGGATGGATGTCTGCTTCCCAGCCTCTGTTGCTGGGGGTATATCTTGACTCTGATTGGGCTGCTACTGTGGGGGATGGTGTTGGGCTCCAGGCTGTCCACGGCTTCCATGACTGGCACATTGGGAGCTTAGCTACTGTGCACCCGTCTGTGTTGACAGAGTGTCCACGGGTCTGATGGTGCCAGGTGTGCTGGTGGGCTTGGGTTGCTGGGCCCTGGCTGCTCCCACTGCCTCCTCCCAGGGAAGACCCAGGATCTTCCAAATGGTGGGACCTCCCCATGGCTCAGGGAGAAGCCCCTGAAGGGCCGCTCACTGCGGTAGCCGGCTGCTCCATCCACAGCACAGGAACCTTCTGCTCCCAGCTCTGCACTGCTTGGGTTTGGTCGTCCACCTTCACGTCCACTCACACTCTCTCACACACTTGTTCACTCTCTCACACACTCACCCTCCCTCCAGTCCTGCCTGCCGCCATCTCTGGAAAAAGTCGTCCATGGACTTTTGAGCTTTTTTCACTTTCTGGCTATTGTGAAAAATGTTGCTTTAAACATCAGTGTAATATATCTGTTTGAATCCCTGCTATAATACTTTTGGACATAAAAGTGGAGTTACTGGATCACATGGTCATTCTGTGCTTAATTTTTTGAGGAACCACCGTATTGTTTGACAGCACTGTTTTACGTTCCTGCCAACAGTTCACAGAGTTTCTCATTTCGCTGCATCTTCACCAAAACTGGTTTTCTGTTTTGTTGAGAATAGCCATCCTAATGCGTGTGAGGTGGTATCTCCCTGGTTTTGATTTGTATGTCCCTAATGATAAGTTATGTTGAACATCTTTTTGTGTGCTTATTGGCTATCGGTTTAACTTAGGAGAAACATCTGTTTAAGTCCTTTGCTCATTTTTCAGTTGATGTTGTTATTGAACTGTAGGAGTTTTTTATATATTCTGGATATTAACTCCTTATCAGATACATGATTTTCAAGTATTTTCTTTCATTCTGTAGGTTACCCTTTTCACTCTTTATAGTGTCCTTGGATGCACAAAAATTTGTAATTTTGATGAAGTCCAGTTAAGTTATTTTTTTCCTATTGTTGCCTGTGTCATTGGTCTCATATCCAAGAAATCATTGCAAAATTCAATGTCATGAAATTTTCTTTCTGTGTTTTTCTTCTAAGAGTTTTATGGTTTTAGCTCTTACATTTAGGTCTGTTGCATTTTGAGTTTTTTTTTGTATGTAATTTGGATTTTTTTCTTAATTAATACAGCCAAAGTTTGTCAATTTTATTTTTATTTTTTAAATATGTTTTTATTGATTTTTTTAGAGAGAGAGATAGAAACATTGATCATCTGCCTCCTGCATGCCCCCTACTGGGGACTGGGCCTGAAACCTCAGGCATGTGCGCTGACTGGGAATCAAACCAGGACCTCTCAGTCCATGGGACAGTGCTCAATCCACTGAGCCACACCAACTAAGCAAAGTTTGTCAATTTAAAAAATACATATATTTTAAAAGAACCAACTTTTGGTTTGGGTTTTTCTCTATTGGTTTTCTGTTTTCTATTTTATTTGCCTCTGTGGTCATCTGTATTTTCTCTCTTCTGCTGTCTTTGGGTTTCTTTGTAAGTTTCCGGTTTCTTATTGTGTAAATTTAGTTTGTTGGTTTGAGATCTATTTTTTTTTAAATGTAAGTGTTTACAGCTATGAATTTCCCTCGTAGCATTGTTTTCTTTACATCCCATATGTGTTGGTACATTTTGTTTTTGTTTTCATTTGTTTGAAATAATTTTCTAATTTCCTTTGTGATTTCTTCTTTGACCTGTTCATTGTTTAAGAGTGCGTTTAATTTCTACATTTGTGAAATTTTCAGTTTTCTTTCTATTATTGATTTCTAGTTTTATTCCATAGAGATTGGAAGAGACAGTTTGTGTGATTTCAGTACTTTTAAATTAATTCTGACTTGTTTTGTGATGTAACATGTGATCTGTCTTGGGGAAGTTTTCCATGTGCTCCTGAGGAAAATGTATATTCAGTTGTTGGATGGAGTGTTCTGTGTGTGTGTCCAGTAGTTCTAGTTGCTTTATAGTATTGTTCATTTTCTCTATTTTCTTATTGATGTTCTGTCTGGTTGTTCTATCCATGATTGAAAGTGGGGTATTGACGTCTACAACTATTGTAGAAATATCTATTTCACTTTTTTTCTGTGTTTGCTGCATATATTATGGAGCTCTGAGGTCCGGTGCATACATATTTATAGTTGTATTATCTTCTTGGTGAATTGACCCTTTATCATTATAAAGGAGCATCTTGCCTTCAATTTGTAAAAAATGCAACATCTGTGATGTGCAGTAAAGCAAAGCATAATAAAACGAGGCATGTCTGACTCAGGGGTAGTCACTCCCTCTCTCTGGGTTACTATTTGTGTTGAATGTTTTCCACCCTTTCACTTTCAACCTATAGTTGGGTCCTGTGGTTTTTTTTAGTCCATTTTTCCAGCCTGTGTTTTTCAATTGTAGAGTTTAATCCATTTGCATTTAAAGTGATTACTTAATAGGGAAGAAGTTAATTTTTGCCACTTTGTTTTTGGTTTTGTATATCTTAGAGCTTTTTTTTTTTTTTTTTTTTTTTTACCTATATTTACTCTATGATTGCCTACCTTTGTTTTTGTTTTTTTACTTCTTTGTAGTGACGTGTTTTGGTTCCCTTTTTATTGTATTTATTTTGTGTGAGTGTTCTATAGATATTTCTTCTTTGGTTACAATGGGAATTATATATAACTAACTAAAATTAAAACAGTTTAATTTGAATGACACCAATTTAACTTAAATGGCATACAAATAGTACAGCTACTCCTATATAGCTCTGTCCCCCACTTTTGTTATTGATGTCACAGATTACATCTTTATGCATTGTGAATCCAGTAACATAGATTTTTAAGTCTTTTGTTCATCCTGTAGAAAATAAAAACAGAGTGGAAAGGAAAGAGGTTTCAGAGGGAGCCATGGTGGGAATGTAGTTTCACTACTGCAGTGTGATAGGAAGCCCACCAGGAGCAGGGGAGGAGCATTATAATTCCACAAGGCTCCCCAGCTGCTATTTGGAGACAGGCCTGTAGAGGGAGCTCAGGGAAGCACTTGATCACGTGCCTGGCATCATGCTCTGTGCCAACAAGACAGACCAGCTGCCATCCTGGTAAGGAGCTGCATTCTGCATGTGATTTGAAGTGTTTAGTAAACCACTGGCTTACTTTTATATTATTTTAAACAAATTTGAATAGTGGGATAAACAAGACTTTGAATTATTATAAAGAGTTTAGATTTTTAAAAATACTTAGTTTAAATTCATATAACAAAATTAACCATTTTAAAGTGAACAATTCAGTGGCATTTAGTACATTGACGTTGTATAACCACCACATCTAGTCCAAAACATCACTGTGGAGGAGAGACTGTTCCATGATGTGACCGCTGTCTGTCCTATGAGCTGGACCCTGGCCAGAATAGAGGTAACTTTCCCCAAACCTCCCCTTAGAGACTGTCTGATGGTAATTGCTAACATTAATCAGCACCCCTCCCTTGCCTCCTGGTATGTGCTGGTTCCTGGAACAGGCTGCTATCCTGACCTGGTCAAGCATGTCAGGTAATTTCCTGGACCTGGTAGCATTCACATTAGTACTGTCTGATGTAAAGTACCAGGAGAGAAGCAAAATGGATGTTTGGTCTCCTCTAATAGCCAGTTTTGCCTGCAGTATTTATTGACATCATCCCTTTCCCATTGATTTCTGGTTTCAAATTTTAACAGTATGTGCTAGGGTCCAAATCTAGGCATAATCTGGATGTTCTACTGTTTCTACAAACTTTTTTTAAAAATCCTTACCAAGGATATTTTTCTATTTAGGTTCAGATAGAGTGGAAGGGAAGGACACACACACACACACACACACACACAGAGAGAGAGAGAGAGAGAGAGAGAGAGAGACATTGATATGAGATAGACACATTGACTGTCTGCCTCCCGTACAACCTAAACCAGGGTTGGGGACAAACCACAACTGATGTATGTGCCCCTGACTCTAATGGAACCCACAATCCTTTAGTCCTTGGGCCCGACTCTCCAACTGCTGAGCCAAACTGGCCAGGGCTTTTTTTTTTTAACTGAGGTTTAATTTATTTATAGTAAAATCACCCTTTTTAGTGTTCAGTCCTATGAATTTTGATAGATGCCTCCATAATCACCTATCACTCCTCAATTAGTTTTATCATCTCTTAACAGGTTTCCTCTGACCTCTAGCACCAGACAACCACTGATGTTTTCTGTTTTTATAGTTTTGACCTTTCAAAATGTCATATAGGTAGAATCAAACACTGTGTCACCTTTTTCATTTGGCATAATGCATTTGAGATTCATCCATGTTATTAGTCTATTGGTAATTTATTTATTTTTACTGCTGAGTAGTATTCCATGGTATGGATGTATAGTAGTTTGTTTATCCATTCCGTAGTTGATTTGAATTGTTTCTAGGTTTGCAAATAAAACTACTAATTACAAGTTTTGTGTGAACATAGTTTTTTTGGGTAAACACCTAAGTGTAGACTTAGTGGATCATGTGTTGAGGGTATGTTTACCTTTATAAAAAACTGCCAGATTGTTTTCCGAAGTGGCTCTACCATCTTGCATTCCATCTGCAGTTCATGAGAGCACCAGTCACTCTACCTCTTTGTCAGCACTTGGTATTGTCATGGTTTTTTAAGCCATTGTGATAGGTAGATAGTTGTTTCTCATTATAATTTTAATTTGCATTTCCCTCATGACTGTGATTGTTGAACATCTTTCCCTGTGCTTATGTGCCACACATGTCTTTGATGAAGTGTTTGCTGTCCATTTTTAAATTGGGTTATTTGCTTTTGTTACTGATTTTGAGGATTCTCTATATATTCTCAGTAGGGTTTTTTTTTATATTGGATACATGATTTGCAGATATTTTCTCCCAATCTTGGATTTTCCTGTCATTCTCTTAACAGTGTTTTTCAAAGAGCAGACATTTTTTTTTTTTTAAATCCTCACCCGAGGACATTTTTCCATTTTTTGTTCAGATAGAGTGGGAGGGAGAGAGAGAGAAAAAAACATCGATGTGAAAGAGACACATTGAGTGGCTGCCACCTGCACAACCCAACCAGGGCTGGGGACAAACTGCAACCGAGGTACAATGCCCTTAGCGGGAACTGAACCCGGGTCTCTCTGGACTGCAGGCTGACGAAAGAGCAGACATTCTTAATTTGAATTGTCTAATTTACACATTGCAAAAATCTGTATTGTGTTTTTGGTGTTGTATCTAAGAAATTCTTTGCCTAACCCATGTTTACAAAGATTTTCTCCTCTATTTCTTCTTGAAGTTTTAAGTTTCAGGTTTTATATTTTGGTCTGATCCATTTTGAGTTAGTTTTTGTAAAGCATGTAGGCAAGGTATGTATGTTTCCTATGAAGCAGCCAATTTAATCATAAGAGATTTAATGAAATGACCGGGTTTATGGTAGAAAGGGATGTGAAACAGTCCCCTTTGCAGTGGGTTGAAGATGTGCTTTCCACTGTGTAAAAGGTTTTTCCCAGGTGCAAGGTAGTTCACCCTCCAAGTTCTTCTGTCCCTGCTCTCCAAATTGCGTGCAGAAACAATGAGGAGAATGCAAAGGTGTGCGCAAATGTCTTTTATACTATTACTTAGGGCTTAAAGTGGAACTTGTTTCCAAGTGAAATATAAATAATAGTGTTCCTGGAATAAGAAACATTTTCTTAAGCTTTATCAGAAATCAACTCTTGAATCAGCTGGCCTTAAAGAGCATCTCAGTTTTTTTGTTTTTTGTTTTTCCTTTCAAAAAGTACATAGATGATAGCCCTGGCCGGTTTGGTTCAGAGGTTAGAGCAATGGCCCATGAACCAATGAGTCTTGGGTTCAGTTGCAGTCAGGGGCACAAACCTCAGTTGCTGTTTGTCCCTGGCCCTGGGGTCATGCAGAAGGCAGTCAGTCGATGTGTCCCTTTCATGTTGATGTTTCTCTCTCTCTCCCTCTCTTGCTCTCCAACTCTATCCGAAGATAAACAGAAAAATATCCTTGAGTGAGGATTAAAAAATAAGTAAATAAATAAACAGTAAATAGATGATAAATATGTTCCACCTGGCTAGGAAGTGGTATTTTTTAATCCAGGAAGAATGGATTTAGATATATCATTGAGATATGGGAAAGCCTTAATTTTTTTTTAATCCTCACCTGAGGATATATTTATTGATTTTTGAGAAAGAGAGAGAGAGAGAGACATCAGTGTGGTAGAGAGACATCGATTGGTTGTCTCCCTATGTGCCCTGACCAGGAATTGAACCCACAACCTTTTGGTGTGCGAGACAATGCCCCAACCAACTGCGCCACCTGACCAGGGTGGAAAAGCCTTGATTTTTAAAAATTATACTTAATTTTGAAATATAAATTTTACCCTGGCCGGTTTGGCTCAGTTGGTTGGGCGTTCCCATGCTCCCCGAGGGCTTGCCCATTGATCCCCAGTCTGGACACATGCTGGGGTTGTGGGCTCAATCCCCAGTGGTGGGCATGCAGGAGGCAGCCAGTCGATGTTACGGTCTCACATGATGTTTCTCTCTCTCTCCCTCTTCCTTCCTCTCTCTCTAAAACTCAAAAGTATTTTTTTTAAAAGTATTTAGATTTTTAAAAAATCTAAAATTTTAAGCTAATGATACATTAGTTATTTTCGAAGGTAAATAATTGCTTAAAAAGCAGCTGGCGGTTTGAGGTATCTTTTTTATAGCTTATTTGCTTTTTTTCATTGAATTTTAATTGAGACTCAGTGAAATAGAGACCTCCAAAGCATTGCTTTGTGCTAAGAAATACTGGAAAGACCTACCACGTGAGAGACAGGCAGCCACTGGGCAGGGTTTGTTTGTATTAGCGCAGCCCAGGTGGGAAAGAACAAAGCTGGATTCCTACCAAGTGCGGCTGTGCCCACGGCTCTGTCCTCTGTCTCTTCAGTTCTGGGTTTGGAGCCCAGATGCCTAGGTCGAGGTGTGGTTCTCCGTCACGACAGCTGAATTCTGGACACATGAGGTGATGTATTTGCACCTGCCTTAGGTGAAGGGGTTGGGTTCGCAAACCACGTGCCCCTAGTAGGTAGTGTGAGGACTGGGTGGAGGTCTAGACTTGTCCAAGAATTTGGAAAAGATTGCTTTCATTTAAGGAAGGAAAATTCTCCTCACATCTTGAAATCATCTTTTTTTTTTTTTTAATCCTCACCTGAGGATATTTTCCCATTGATTTTCAGATAGAGTGGGAGGAAGGGAGGGAGGGAGAGAGAGAGAAACATCTATTGAGAGAGACACATGAGTTGGTTGCCTCCTGCATGAACTCGAGCAGGGTCGAGGATTGAACTGCAACCACGGTACATGACCTTGACTGGAATCAAACCTGAGACTCTTTGGTCTGCAGGCCAGTGCTCTAACCACGGAGCAAAACTGGCCAGGGCTTGAAAGTGTTTGTTTAAATTTGTCTTTCATTGAATTTTTAAAAATTATGGTCAGGGACACATAAAATTGACCCTCTTAGCCATTTTGAAGTAGCATGAAGAACATTGAAATTGTTGTACACCCTCCAGAACATTTTCATTGGGCAGAACTGAAACTCGACCTGTTCAACAGTCACCCTGATTTTCCCCTTTCCCTGGCCCCTAGCAGACACACACCTGTGTCTGTAAGTTTGACATCATACAAGTGGAATCATACAGTACAGTATTTGTTTTTGTGACTGGCTTATTTCAGTTAGCATAATGTCCTGGAGGTTCATTCATGTTGTAACATATGACAGGATTTCTTGTTTTTAAGAAGAATTAGTTGACACTGCTCAGCAGTTGCTTTTTGGTGCTGGAGGGAAGACAGAGCAAAGACAGGATGCCAACGAGACTCAGGTGTGCTGTGAGGGTTACCTGTGTGGTAAGGGCGAGGATGCTCACGGACAGCTGCTAGGAGGTAGGGACAGGTACATCCACAGAGAGGAACAGAAGACGGGCTCGGATCTCAGTAACTGTTCTATAGACCACCAGCGCATGGGGAGGACCCTGGTGCTTGTTAGAAATGCAGACCCTGAGGTCCCGCTCCTGTCCCACTCATTTAGATTCTGTAGATTAAAAAAATTATTTTTTTATTATTATTTTTTATCCTTACCTGAGGACATTTTTCCATTCTTTGTCCAGATACAGTGGGAGGGAGAGAGAGAGAGAGAGAGAAACATTGACGTGAAAGGGACACATCGAGTGGCTGCCACCCACACAACCGACCAGGGCCGGGGACAAACTGCAACCAAAGTACGCGTGCCCTTAGTGGGAACCAAATCCGGGTCTCTCAGGACCGCAGGCTGACGCTCTAACCACTGAGCCAAACCGGCCAGGGCGAAACAAATTTTTTTATTGAGATACAATTTACCTATAACATTATATTAGTTTCTGGTATACAATGTAATTTTTCAATAGTTGTTGGATTTCCTTCCCTTTTTTAAAAAAATTTTATCTTCACCTGAGGTTATGTTTATTGGTTTTGGAGAAAGGAAAGGGGAGAGAGACCGATGTAGAAGTGGAACTGATTGGCTGCCTCCCATACACGCCCCGACTGGGGGTCCAGCCTGCGTCCTGGGTACGTGCCCTGACCTGGAATTGAACCTGCAACCTTTTGATGTACGGGATGGCGGGCCAACCAACTGAGCCACCCTGTCAGGGTGATTTCCTTCTTAAGGCTGAATAATAATCTATTGTATGTGTGGATGACATTTTGTTTATCCATTCATCTGTCGTGGGCAGTTAGGTTACTTCTACTTTGTGTTTTTGTGAATAGTGCTGCTATGAACAGCGAAGGGCTATTTTTAATGTAAAGTTTTTCTTTTTACTTCATTTTAACACTTCAGTGTCCAGCGCTAATTTGAAATTTTGGCATTTACAATTTCCTTGGGTGGTGTGTGCTGAAATATTTTAAGAGTGATGTCTGTAAATTACTTTGAACACACGTGGATCAGGTTGGCGCCTATTAAATCGCTGTTTTCCTAGGTCAAAAACAGTCAAATATCAGCAAGTGCCTATGGGTCAGACTAATATTTGTTGAAAGAGAAATAAAACAAATGGGGTTCTATGTGAAGATCACACTTTGTACTGTTCTTTCACCCCTCTGTGTGTGAGCTTTCTCAGCACAGGGAGTTGGGGAGTCAACACACAAACATGAACTCTCCAGATACCTGTTTGTTAGGTTAAGGGTGCTGACACGTTCTCGCTGGGAGTAATTGCCTATAATAGCGTTTACATTCTCATGGAATTCTAAAACTCTGCAGTCGATTCAGAACATAGAAAAGAAGGAAAGCTCTTTCATTGTGTGAATTTCCACATCTGAATCAGCATATGAGAAAGAACAGAAAAATAAAGAACTGTCGATGGAGTTAAGAAAAGAGGACGTAGTGATACCTTATGGAGTCTTTCTTCTATGGATGTCATTTAAAGACAGATCCACCGTAGGAGAACAATAGAGAGACGGTTGGTTTCTCAGAAACGGATGCCCACTTTCTCACTTTTTGTCAAGAGATCAAAAATGGCTTCTATCTAGGCATGGGCTTGACATTCTCTGTAAAATAGGGCGTATCTCAAGAACTTGAAGGACTCTTATCCCCATCCCTGGTTGTCCTAAGGTATGAGCTGAAGCGCATTGTGCGCAGGGTTACTGCGGTCAACTGGGCGACCACGGCCGATTGATTAAGTTAGGAGATGGTGACTCCTCTTTAGAAAATTTCCCTGATGATAACAATCGCTAGTTTTATCCTTTTTCTGTTTTGAATCCAAAACAGATCCCTAAAGAAGTGGCTGACATCTTTAACGCCCCTAGTGATGATGAAGAGTTTGTCGGTTTCCGAGATGATGTTCCCATGGAAACCCTGTCATCAGAGGAGAGCTGCGATAGCTTTGACTCCCTGGGGTCGGGCAAACAGGTATGGATGCCTCCTTTCAAGGCAGGCGTGTGCGTCTGGAAGCCCGGATCTTGGTGTAGATATTCTTTTCTTTGAACATGGTCCGAGATGGGTGATATCAGCTCATTGTCGAGCATGTTATTTTAGAAGCATTAGGCCTTCGTGTGTCAAGAAACTGGGGAGAGTTCCTAGCTCCCTTTTGCTGTTTCAATCCTTTCTTATGTATCATAATATTTTTTTAATAAAGGGGACCTCACATGATCAGATCCATTTTCTGTGCAAGCTTGGGGCTGCTGCCCGAGCGAGGCTGCCCTCAGAGCCCCCCAGGCAGCTGGCCGGCGCGGGCTGTCCCGCACAGTGATTGCCCACACCCGAGGTGCGTGCGGGAGGGTGGGTACCCCCGGACGATCATGTCCCTGCTCTCACGGCGTGGTTCTGTCGGCAGCCCCCTCTTGGAATTGCTGGGGAGAGCTTTTTTTTCCTTTAATTACTTTGATCTGTGGCACACACCAGCTGCAGTTCTGAGAGTTAGATTCCTGGAAGTTGGTACTGTGCCCTGGCAATAGCATCTAGCCTTCCGGGGCATTTTCTCCTGAGTTCATTGTGGCACTCAAAATTACTCCTTCTCTTGCCTGGCTGGTGTGGCTCACTGGTTGAGCGTCAGTCCATGCACCAAGAGGTCGCTGGTTCAATTCCCAGCCAGGACACATGCCCAGGTTGTGGGCCCGATCCCCAGTGGGGGGCATGCAGGAGGTGGTCGATGTTCTCACTCATCGATATTTCTCTCTCTCCCCTTCCCTTCCTCTCTCTCTCAAATCGGTAAAGAAAAAAATATTTAAAAAAAATTTTTTTTAATGTTTCCCGCTTTGTGGTCTCTCTTGAAAGGCTGTAAATCATACCCACCTTGCTTCAGCTGGGCAAGCACAGGAAGGGAAGCGGTTAATTACATCTAAGTGCAGTGCCTGCGGGATGCCCTGGCTGGCTGTGTGTGTCCTGGCCTCGGTGGGACTGTTCTGTCCCAGGACATGGGGCCTCCACTCTCTGTGGTCCTCACCTTACTCGATGTCTCAGCAGCCAACCCCCCAGCCACCTGCTTCCACTCCCCTTGTTCTCTTCCTTTCCGTTACCTCTTGTTCTTTGTTGTCGTCTCTTCTGTTTCCTGTCTCCATATGAGGATGTGCTCCACGGCTTTGTCTTCAGACCTGTTTACTTTGTGATCCCGGGGTTGTCCTGGCTTCAGCCATCACCTCCAACTTCTAAGGCTTGGTGTCTCCCTCCAGCGCAGATGCATTTCTGATGGCCAGCTGGACCGATCCTGCTTGTTCAGGGGAGATCTGAACTCACCCCTTTCCCTCCCCTGGTTGTCTGTCTGGCTTCCCCTTTGTTATCTCCACCTTGGGTGTTCTTGAGCCCCCTCCTCTCCTGTCTCCCTGACTCCCTTCCAGGAGTTGGTGAATATTCTCACCTCCATTCCTTCCCTTCTCTTCCTCATGGCCCTTAGCTCAGCTGTAGAACTGAGCTGTGGTCAGTTCTCCCTTAATCGGAAACCACCAGTCTCTCCATTCAAGCACGGTCAGGCAGTGAGGGCGAGTGGCGCCTGCTGGGTCCACCGTGAGGGGCATTCTGAACAGTGCAGGACGTGGGTAAAGTGCTGAGCCTGGAGCCTGGCATTCAGGGGGCACTAAGAAACAAAGCAGCTGCTCTGGCTGCTATGACGACAGCTACTTCTGTGTGGTCAGTCCGCCCCACCCCCAAGCATACATTATTTAGAGGGCCCATGACAATATGCTCTTCATACAATTACATTTAATCCATGTACCTCCCTGGGAAAGTGTAGGTGCTGTATTATCCTCATTTTACAGGTGATGAAATGGAAGTGCAGGGAGGTGAAATAACTCGCCCAAGGTCCCACGTCTCAGAAGCGACTGAGCTGGGACAGTTCAGCTCTAGCAGCACAACTTCTCTCACCGTCTGAACGCCCACCGCTGTCTTCCTGCCTGTGGTGCCGCACAGACCGGAAGCTGAGTCCGTTCCTCGTGCACCGTCTACCGTGTCTACACCAGTCCATGCTGCCCATGCTGCCTGTGTACTCACTTGTCGTTTTCCTAGACTCTACCCCAGTTCACATCCAGTTCAGATGCTGCTTCTTCCAGGAAGTCTTACTGGATTTTCTTTCGTTCTGAGCACTGTTGTGCTTGTGTCTCCCTTCTAACACTGATCCTCACCGTGGTTATTGTGGACCTGTGCCTACAGAAGGACAAGCCCTGGGATGGAAGGGACCTCATACTTGAATGGGGCTTTTCCACTTCTCTGGCTTGGACTGCCCGCTGGGTGATCCTTCCCTCCTGTTTCATGCATCTGGCACCTGTTGTGAATGAGCACCCGTGGGGTGGAAACCACTCCGATAGCTCTTCTTCTGACCAGTTATTTGCTTCTGTCCTTGATCATGGTGACCAAGGCTCATAGCATCATCTAGTATTGATTTAAAAAACATAAACGGATCTCGGAGAGCCAAGAGCTGTGTGAGGGTTGTAACCTAGAATGCAGCAAGGCTGTGTGGGGTGCATATTTGCTTCATACAGACCCTCGTTAAAATGTATCTTACACCCTGTGGAGTGAGGAGAAGAAAAGCCCGGGCCTTGGTTTAGGACTGTGGCTAAGTTCTTTTTCTCTGTCAGAACTGGCCGCCAAAGGTACCGATTTTTCCCAGGCTGACCACTGCCCCGTGCGGCCAGCTCAAAGCTAGAAACTGGAAGCTGGGAACGTGCTGCTGTAAGGCCCGACCTGTTCCCTTGGGCCGGGACTGTGGGTATCTGATGAAATCTATACATAGGCCCCTGGCCCCAAAGCGGTCTGCAGGGGCCGGCTCAGGGCCCTAGGAACCAGATGCTTCCCGCACTCAGAGAGCAGGCTCGTGGTGGGTTTCCTCAGGAGCCAACTGTGTACCTTTCTTCTTCCTTAATCATAAATCCTCATCTGTCTGCTGCTGCCCCGCCCGGCCCCACATGCTCAGACCCCTGTGAACCAGCCAGAGAAGCTGCAGGAACCTGTACTTGGTGTGTGTAGCAATGCTGATGACTCTCGTCTCCCTTAAACAGTTTGAATTTCACTTTCAAGAAGCTTCCTGAGTGTGTGTGTGTGTGTGTTTTCCAAGCAGCTGCACCACAGCTATCAACAAAGGAGCAAAGTAATTTAGCTCTGAGCACACTCACTCCAATTACCCATACTAATTCATAGGAGACATTTTTAAGCTTAAAGTGCTGGATATAGGCAGTTCTTTTCTCTGTCCCCTGTAAGTTTTTCCACCCGTCTGTTATATCTATTTTTCTCCCGAGACTATCTGAGCTCGAAGTGTGTAATTAAAGTCAGGGAAAAGCATGGGGGCGGGGAGATAAAGATTCTCCAACCAAAAGTGGTATGACGAGGGGTCACTGCTGTGTTGGGTGTGGGAGGAAGAGACCTGAGAGGCAGCTGGGGACGCAGCCTCCAGCCCGGCTGCAGCTTGGAGGAGGCTGTTTGCGGGTCTCCTTTCTGAACTGCGGTGCCTTCTTTGCCCTCTTCTCTCAGCCATGCCGCGTAGAGAACCCGGTTTCCTTTTCTATTAGGTCAAAAGAAAGAAAGTCTTTATTGGAAAATGTCCTCCTTTTCTAAGTCAGTCCCGTCTTTTGCTCACTTGCTACCTCTCGGTGGTTGCTGGCCTCTTGCCACCTGGGACCTGCTGGGGGTCACGGAGGGTGGGGGCGTCCGTCGGTCCCCAGAGACAGTTGGTGAGGGAGACGGGGCAGGAGCTCAGCGGTGGGTGGGCAGCGGAGTGGAGGTCTGCAGCCCTCTCTCCCCCTGGGAGACTTGCGGTCCGGGAAAGGCAGGCTGGCTCGCGGGCTTGGAGGAGAGGGCTTTGCGGGGCTTAGAAAGGAAAGCCAGCCCCTGGGAGGCTGCCAGGTCTCCCCGTGGCTTTCTGGTTCCCTGTGGAGCAGACATTCCCGAGGGCCAGCCGGGCAGGAGAAGCTGAATTCCACCAGCGCCTGCTGGTCAGACAAGCAGCAGATTGAGGCTGTGGCCATTGCGTGTTTGCAATCGTCCAGTTTGTGGGTCTAAGTTTCTGTAAGCTATAGAAAGTGTGTGTGTGTGTGTGTGTGTGTGTAAAACATACATAACATAAAATTTGCCATTTTAACCATCTCTAAGTGCACTCACAGTGCTGGGCAGCTGTCACCATTACCCATTTCCAGATGTTTTCCTTGTCTCAGACAAACTCTGGACCCATTAAACAACGGCTCCCCATTGCCCCGAATCCCTGGTAACTCTGTTCTTCTTTCTCTGTGACATACATGTTTTCAATTTAGCAGGATGTGCGCTTCCGTTCCAAATACTTCACAGAAGAGCTGAGAAGAATTTTTGTAGAGGACACGGACTCAGAGACAGAGGATTTTGAGGGGTTTACACAGAGTGACCTGAGTGTGAACAGTAACCCGGATGTAAAGGTAATAATTAGCAACATGAGGAAGGGTGGGCTGTAATTTTTTTAGTCCTGTTTCTGAATTGTGATTTTACTTGTAAGGAGTCACTTCACAAATGAAAAGATTTTACTTTTTCTCACGTTTATTTTTAAGCCAGTTAACAAAATATAAAAATGGCTATTCTAAGGTGAATCCGTGGTCTGCCAGCCCATTATTCCCTACAGAAAATTCAGTCGTCTTTCCCGAGTGCCTTTGGCATTGGGGGATGTGTCACAGGTGTCCCTTACTGTCCTTACTAAAGACTTTCTTGAATCTCTTAGCTGGAAAGAGGAGGGTCTATCTGGGCGTAACAGGTTCAACTCATTTCTTCTTGTGTGTAAAGTGATATTCTTGGGTTTGTGGTTAATTTGACAAATATTTAGCTGCAGCAGTCTTGGTGGTTTCCCTGTACAGCCTTGATTTGGAGGTTGATGTGCTTTTTAAAAAAATTTTTTTTTTAAGAGGGGAATGGAGAGGGAGAGAGAGAGTTTAGAGAAACATGGATGTGAGAACAGAGCCTTGACTGGCTGCCTCCTGCACGCCCCCCACTGGGGATCATGTACGCTGACTGGGAATCAGCCAACAGCTCAGGCCAGGGCTTGATGTGCTTTTAAAATTTTTCCTTTATTAATTTTTTTTTTTAATTCTCACCCGAGGACATTTTTCCATTTTTTGTACAGATAGAGTGGGAGGGAGAGAGAAGAAGAGAGAGAAACATCGACGTGAAAGGGACACATCGAGTGGCTGCCACCCACACGACCAACCAGTGCCGGGGACAAACTGCAACCGAGGTACACGCCCTTAGCGGGAACCGAACCCGGGTCTCTCTGGACTGCAGGCTGATGCTCTAATTGCTGAGCCAAACCTGCCAGGGCGCCTTTATTAATTTTTAGAGAGAGAGAGAGGTGGAAACATCAATGAGATAGAACAGCGATTGGCTGCCTCCTGCATGCCCCCCACTGGGGGTCCACAACCTGGGCATGTGCCCTGACCAGGAATCAAACTGGAGACTCCTTGGTGCCTGGGTCGTCACTCAAGCCGAGCCACGCCGGCCGGGCTGATGTGCTTTTTAATGAGAAGGATAACCCAGTGCCGACCTGTGGGCCCCCGCCCTCCCTGGCTTGCTTCATGCAGGCTGTTTGTATGGCAGCCATGTGTGCTGGCCCGCAGGTTTCCAGTTTTCGGCCCCAAGGCACTAAAATCCTTCCGAACCCTACAATGAGCATCATCGACTCTTGGTGTCTTGTGTATTTTCTGTTCTTTAGCTAAGTGATGTCTGGCTATGCAAAGAAGTTGTGTTTCCAGCACGGCAAAGTAAAATTACCCCCAAAGTCCCCCCAGTCTTAGCAATTTGGGGTATGAATTGTGACATGTTATGTGGACTCTCCTATAACTTACAGCTCAGAGCAGGTCCACCTCAAAATTTTCTTTTAAAATTTGGTGAGAAAACAAGAATTGCCGCCTCCCCACCCAACCTCCTGCGTACGCATGATGAGCCCACCTCCTCGGGTAGTAGGGTATCACTCTGCCTTGCTCCTAGTGGTCCCTAGCCAGAGGTGACCCAGCGCCAGCAGGTGCTGGCCCTGGCGGTGTTCCCCTCTGAGGGCCACTGGCATTTTCACAGTTTGCTCTTTCCCTACGTCAGCCCTTACTCTTACTAAGCTGCTCCACATCCTTGGCAAAGAGAGGTGGGTGGGTTAGGTGATGATTATGATAAATAAAGCCAGTCGGGCCCTGGCCGGTTTGGCTCAGCGGTTAGAGCGTCCGCCTGCGGTCCGGAGAGACCCGGGTTCGGTTCCTGCTAAGGGCATGTACCTCGGTTGCAGTTTGTCCCCGGCCCTGGTTGGTCGTGTGGGTGGCAGCCACTCGATGTGTCCCTTTCACGTCGATGTTTCCCTCTCTCTCTCTTCCTCTCTCTCCCTCCCACTCTGTCTGTACAAAAAAAAATGGAAAAATGTCCTTGGATGAGGACTAAAAAAAAAAAAAAATAAAAAAAAAATAAAATAAAATAAATAAAGCCAGTCGGGGGGATGGTTCCTCTGAGCTTCTCCAGCAGTGTCTCCTAAAATTGGATCCTTCTGCAGCCTACCATGTTCAATTCCAAAGCTACTAATGTAGAAGGTTCTGGATATTAAAAGAAACAGATAAATTAGTGCAGTACAGTTTTATTTCTCTGCCTGGCTTGTGGATTGGTACACACACCAGGGTTTGGAAGTTGTTGTAATTTTTCCCCTCTGCCTTATTTTTACTTTGAGTCCAGCTGGAATTTGGGGGTTCACTGGGTGAATCCCAGCCCATGCTGATGCTGCCTGCAGCTCTCTTCCCAGCAGCCCCATCGTCAGGGGTCCCCAGACTCAGCCTTCCAGCCTGTGGTCAAGGACAGATACCCAGGAGAGGTCCTCGATCCCGATAGTGAAGGCTCTTTCCATTATTGCCAGAAGTCCCCGCCATCTGAGCTGCCACCCTGCCCTTGCCGTCCGTTGTTGCTGTGTTCTTGTGTAGAACTGAGTTATGTTTTAATGCTGGAGGCCTATGCCAAGTGGAGTTCGAAACTGGGAGTGAGACCCTGACCTTGAACGTCTGCTATGAGCGCTATCTTAGTTCTGTCTCGTTTTGTCAGCTCGCGGAGTCTGACCTGAGCGACGGTGGCGAAGCATCGTTGGCGAGTGAGGACGACGACGATGAGGAGGAAAAGGCCACACCTGGGAGCAGCAGGCCCAGAAGAAGCAGCTTTGGTCTTCGCGTAGCCTTGCAGTTCCCCACCAAGAAACTGACCAAAACAGCCGATAAAAAGAATTCTTCTGAGCCACTGTTTTCCGGCTCACGCTTACAGGACAGTAAAAAAGCCATGCTTGGGAGAAAGAAAAGCTGCCGGCAGGGGAAGGAAAGGGAGGATTCTGCCTCGGAGCCTGAGGATGACTCCAGGGACGAGGCCCAGGAGAGCTCGGATGCGCTGCTGAAAAGGACCATGAACATCAAGGAGAACAAGGCCATGGTAAGGCCCGGGTGGGCACCCGGGAGCCGGCACAGGGCCCTCCCAGCCCTGCCCGGCTCGCAGACTGCGCCCTTCCAGCTCTGCGCTGGTGTCTCTTGGGAAATGCGCTCTGGGGACTGTGTGTCCTTTCTTTTATCCTGAACCCCTAGCAATTATTACCTGATAGCCCTGGTTTGGGAATAGAAAGAGACTCCCAGCACCATTTTTAGCCCCCTGTCGGGTGCCGTGAACTAATGCTGCTTATCGGGCGGAGTTCTAACTCTGTAGTGGTTTGGAGCTGAGAGCAGCTGGCCCCCTGGCCTGTTCCCAGCACAGGAAGCTGCAAATAAGATGCTGGGAGCCCACTTAAGAGCTGCAGTGTGCAGGTGAGGCAGGTATCGCGTTGCAACCCACAAGCCCTTCTGGATGACCTGCTGTGGTTTCAAGACATGATCTGAAGGAGTGAAACAGGTCTAGGCATTAAAACAGACAACTTTGGTCCTGACCAGTTTGGCTCAGCAGTTAGAGCGTTGGTCCGCGGACCAGAGAGTCCTGGGTTCGATTTCTGCTAAGGGCACGTACCTCGGTTGCAGTTTATCCTTGGCCCCGGTTGGGGTTGTGCGGGTGGCAACCAACCGATGTGTCTCTCTCATGTCGATGGTTTTCTCTCTCTTCTTCCTCTCTCCCTCCCGCTCTATCTGAAGATAAATGCAAAAATATCCTTGGGTGAGGATAAAAACACACACAAAAAAACAACTTTAAAATGGCTTTCCTCGAATAATTAATGGAACAAGGTGAAATCTGATGTATTTTTTCTGTACGTGGTCAATAAATGTTAGCATCATAATTCTGTATATACAGAATTTTAAAAAAATCTACCACTCATCATCACTTTTAGCATTTTGGTATTTGTTTTCCTTTAATGTTTTCTTTTTAAAAAGAGTCATGTAATGAGACTGTATATACAATATTTTATGTCTGATGAGTTACTTAAGAAAATATAAAGCTTACTTTTGGATGAAATTTATCCTAGAACACATTTGTGCTTATTATCAGCTAATGGAAAATTTAACACTGTGTCTGCATCTTTAAAATAGGAACTGCGTTCTTCATGATCTTTTAGTGACACCTGTCCCTTTGTATAAATCTATAACTAAAAAGAATCCTAATGAAATTGCATGGTTTGCATATTAACGGCTATTACTTGGTGGTGTTAGGTGTTTATTTGGAAATATTTTCGAAAATTATTTTCATTGATGAGAACTTAACCAACTTAGTTTTGGGGAGCTCTAAATGACTGTCAGAATAATCTGGTACAATCTCTTATGTTTTGAACATCATGTTATGATGAAACTTGATTCAAATGCAAACAGTGTTCCAGGGTCACACTGCTAATTAGTGACCCAGTCAGGATTCTAACCTGGGGCTCCAGGTCTTGGTCATTCCAGGACAGTTTTCAACTTGTCATGCTCTTATACATAAGGAATGGGCATCAATTCTATTCCTATGGATGATGATACCAGCATCTCACCTCCGGAGATGAAAATCTTTACACATGAGGTTCAAGTGGTAACTGGGGGCTCTTATGTAAACTACATTGGTCAAGTTTCTCATGGCTGCAGAACTGAAGACTTGTGATAAAGGTGTTAGATGAACGAGACTTGGGAATACTTATGTACGATCCTTTCTTTGTTCCAAACTTCAGCTTGCTCAGTTGTTGGCAGAATTGAACTCAATGCCAGATTTGTTCCCAGTACGAACCCCGAACTCGGCTTCTGTAAGTGGCACCCCTTATGATTGTTTATTCCGGTACTGATGCACCTAACCGATCGCCAGGTGGCTTGTATTGCAGAGGGCACCCAGCTGCCATGTCTGTGCTCTTTCAGAAGAAGAAAACCATGCGGCGGGCCTTCTCGGAGGGGCAGATCACCAGGCGCATGAACCCCACCCGGAGCGCGCGGCCGCCCGAGAAGTTTGCTCTGGAGAACTTCACTGTCTCCGCGGCCAAGTTTGCAGAAGAGTTTTACAGCTTCAGAAGAAGGAAGACGATCAGTGGGGTACTTTCTGACCGTAGTAAACAAATGGGTCTTAGTCTGACATCAGCATTCATCACAGTCACTGCAGGCCTTGTTCAACGTGCCCCATAGGTCTGCAGCAGCTGAGGACTTTCCTTTTCATACATTCCCCGGTGGTGCTGGTGCTCCTGGGACCACCCTTTGAGAAGAAGCCCTGGTCTAAGCGTAGGCCCCGGGGAGAGGCCTCTCAGCCCCACGGAGGAGCAAAGCAGCTCAGTGGTTAGGAGCCCCAGCTTGCTCTCCAGGGGAGGAATACAGGCCTGTCAGCGGCTCTAGTCAGCTTTGTGGCTTGGCTTTGGGGGGTAGAGAGATTCCTCTGAGCCTCTGTTTTGGCAACGAGGCATTTCAGGTGCCTTCAGTCAGGAGGGAGAAACTCTGGACTCTTCCCGTTTGTGGGTTTGGTTATTCGTGGTGGTTCAGGTCCTGCCCTGAGAGTGGACAGCAGGTGCCGTGTATGGGCCAGGTAACACCCGAGCCTCGCATTGGTGCCCTGTCCCCGTGCCGTGAAGGACCCTTGGCACTGTGGCAGGAGCTCAATAAATGACTCAGTGAAGGAATGATTTCAGGAAAATAGAAGAGGGACTTAATTAACACTAATTAATGGTGGTCGAACTCTGAGAGTTTAAAATTTTAAAAAAAATTGTTAACCGCTCAGAACTTCTGATGACAGTTCCGTTTTGTCTCCTCTGGCAGGGGCGATGCCAGGGGCACAGGCGGCGTCACCGGATGTCTTCTTTTCGGCCCGTGGAGGATATCACCGAAGAGGACTTAGAAAATGTTGCCGTGACTGTTCGCGATAAAATCTACGATAAAGTTCTGGTAAGTCCCACGATCACTGGGACTCCAGGGCACTAGTATTGCTTGTGAACTGTGTGTGGCCCCACCCCGGGGCCACCCCCGGGCGAGTGGGCTCTGCGTTGGGCCCGCAGGAACGGGAAGGGGAGGCAGCTTGCTGCGGGAATTCTCATCGGGAGAGGTTTCCGTGGGGCCGCAGGCGGCTCATGTAGGAAAACATTTATTATTGTAACAGTTGAAATATTTGTGTACTTTCTAGTTACTGTAACCATTGGAGCCGCGGTTGAGCCGCGGTTTGAGAGATGGTTGGTGGGAGGCGGGTACAAGGTCTTTCCGACAGTGGTTTGGAGGGCAGCTTTGCAGAGGTGCCAGCTGAGGAGTGGGATCGGGAGGGGCAGCCGTCTTCAGGTAGTATTCAACTGTTCTTCATTGCCAGCCTTTTAAAACCGGGAGGTTTTTATACTGAGAACATCCAGATCACCAGGAACCCGGGCCACTGCCACTCTGTCACCCTGCATGGGCTGCCCCCCTCCTGTGTACCAGGCTCCTGAGGGTGCCATGGTTTCCTTCCGAGAAACACTACTGCCCACCTCGGAGGGGGGCTTTGTGCACGTCACGGCCTCGTGGGCATCACCGCCTTCTCCCCTCAGGGTAACACGTGCCATCAGTGTCGGCAGAAGACCATCGACACCAAGACGGTGTGTCGGAACCAGAGCTGTGGCGGGGTGCGGGGCCAGTTCTGTGGGCCATGCCTGCGGAACCGCTATGGGGAGGACGTGCGGTCAGCACTGCTGGACCCGGTAGGAGCCGCGTGCACACTTGTCATGGAACGTGTTGGCAGAGGGAAGCCTGCAGGTTGGGCTCCCGGGCCCTTTGCCGGAGCTCTGCAGAGCCCTCAATCCTCTGTCCCCCTTCTGCAGCTTAAGCACCATCAGCTGGTCAGGGCAGCAGACCAGATGCACTGGGTTTTCCGGGGCCAGCCAGGCGTTCTTACAGTCGTCAGGTTCATCCAGGTGCTGCTTTCTGTGCCCAGCACTGCCCTAAGGTCTCACATCTGTGAATGCAGTTTACTTTATGTCACTTGTTATTAACTCATTTGCCCTTAGGAAGTAGGAATATAACCTCCCTAAGGTTCCGCTTTTCTGTACAATGAGAGTAGTAGCATGGTTAGTAAGTATGACCTTGAACCCGGGCATTCTGTGCTCTTACACAGCCGTCAGAGGGGTAGATGTACCGTCCCCAACTTGCAGGTGACTGTAAACTGCCACGGGTTATGTGATTTAATGACAGTCACACAAATGGGGAGTGGAAAAACTAATCTTACCCTCCACTCTCACTGACCTTCTAGAAACCCCTGCTCCTGAAACCGGGCTGACTTCCTGGGTGTGTGAGCCTGGGCCTTACACTTGATCCAATACTCTGACATTCTCCACAGTTTCGAGCAGGTGTCTGTCTGCTAGTTATGTTAACTGGTCCTGCCTAAAACCAACATGTTTCAGTGTTTCTCCATGTGTGACTTTGGGTGATCGGCTTTCTGGGCCTTTTGAAACCCCTAAGAGGAAGGAGACAGGTCAGCTAACCCCTCCACCCCCCCGGGACACATGAAAAGGGAACACGTGATTAAAGACTGGAGGAGAGGGCAGCTGAACCGGGCTTGATAACACGGGAATTTCTGCTGCTCTCCCTCCCAGGAGTGGGTATGCCCTCCCTGCCGTGGGATCTGCAATTGCAGTTACTGTCGGAAGCGTGACGGCCGCTGCGCCACAGGGATCCTCATTCATCTGGCCAAGTTTTACGGTTATAATAACGTCAAGGAGTATCTGGAGAGGTGAGTCTCACAAATCAAAACAGGTCGTAATCCTGGGTCCAGCGGGCAGCTCCTCCAGGCTGATTCTTCCAAACTACCTTGAGTGCCACCCATTCTGTATCTCTCTGCACTGGAAAGACTCGGGGCTGACGGTTTCCCTGTTAGGAGAGTCCTCTCCTGGGAGGATTTTCAGCTTGGGACTGCGTGTATCCAGTTTCCCCTTATGGCACAAAGCAGAAATGGAGCATACAGGGCAGGCTGAGGGCCAGAGAGGAGAGCTTTGAGCAGGAGGTGGAATTGTGGTCCACAGCAAACTCGGAAACAGTTTCAGAAGGGGACAAGGCCTAGCTGGGGCCTGCCCAAACACCAGAAAAGTCCAGTTTGGGCCTTGTACTCACAGGGCTGCTGAGCCTAGAATGCTACTTTGCCTTTTCCTCCCTCCCATTAACTGCTTATCATGTCCCATCTTTTCTCAGCTTACAAAAGCAGCTGGTGGAAGACAATTAGAAAGAAGAGCCAGCTCACCTTTGCGTACTCAGCGCGACACGCCCTACGTACCATTTGTGCCTAAGATGTCTTACAGTTGTGTTTTTATACAGAAATTCTTTGTAGATCTAAATACTATTTTTTTTAAGATTGTTTATATGCGTACAAAGATTTCTCAGGAAGACAGCTGAGGAATCTCTATCCCTGTACACGCAGGACTGTTTGAATTGTTACAAGTATCTGCAGATGGTTATAAAGCACAGTTTAAGTTCAGATTAGTCCCAGAGGAAACATTGCATAAGTAGCTCTTGCCTTTGACACTGTTTGATTATAGATGCTGCCTTGATCCATTACCTCCCAAACAGTCCCTCTAGGTCAAGTTGTTACAGGGGTTCCATCCCCTTTAATTTACCTTATTTTGATCATAGTTCAAACCACATACTTGAACCTACTCTGGGTGATTGACGATTTATATTGAAGAATGTTCCCCTAAATTACAAAGTGTAACTAACCACAGGTGGAAGTACTAGCGTTTTCTTGTTTATTAAAACTTGAATGAACAAAACGTGGACGGTCCCGTTACCCACACTGGAGGCCGCAGTGTCCACCTCTCCATTTGGGACTACCTGGGGCCCGTCGCTTCTGTATTTTCAAAGCCTGTAAGAATTTTTAATTTAAAAAGATTTTGTTTAGTATCTTACAAGAACTAAAATCCTACTTGCTGACCAGGAGACTTCAACCCCATTGTTTTCGAGGTTGTCTTTTCCTTGGAGCCTTGATGACAATGGGAGTCTCCTTCCTGTGCTGTGGGATGAGTCCTGGGGGAAGCTAAAATGAGAACACATTCTGACTAGGTTTCCAGTCTGTCTACATTTGCTTCTTTCCCATCTTTACTTTTTAAGGATGATGTGTAAAAAAAAAAAAAAATTAATGCAGTTCCTTAAAAGTCACAGAAGCTGGAATGTTTTGTGCCTCTCAGTAGAGTAAATTGGCATGCATGAGAACAGTGCGGTGACAGAAGTCCTCGCTGTGTTCCGGCGGAGGAACGAGCCCCACCTACGCCTCCAGCAGCAGAGCCACGCCTGCCAGGACCCACTTGGCCGTCTTCTCTTGGCTCCTCAGCCGGAAGGTCCAGACGTAGTTGGGGCCCCTCATTTTGGTCTTGAACACAGGGCACGCGTAGGTGTGCTTGGTTTCCTGTCTCTCCACGGGTATGGCCTTGACGCAGATGACAGGCATCGCCGACGTCAGCTCCTTGAGATGGGCTTCGGCGATGCTCCCTGCCTGGGTGTCCCATCTCGCTCCTGCGGCAAAAACACAAGGCACGTTGGGATTGATCTCGTAACTGTCGCAGGCAATAAACGTTCGCTTTTGTCACGTTACTGCTTGTCAGTGGCTTCCTTACTGAGCTGGCCCACGCCAGCAAGGTCCGTGTGCACGTGGTAAGCAGACCATTGCTCCCGTGCCGAACACCTAAACTCTTAGGAAAAGGAAACTACGTTTGTGAAAACAGATTGCATAACAATCCAGACACACTAAAACAAACTAGTTTGCCCTCCTTAAAAAAAAAAAAGCATTTGAATGCTTATAGGGAGTGTAAGTCTCCAGGTAACCACCTGTCTCCCCACCAAGTTCAGAAACCTCATCTACATCATTGGATCTGTCTTGAAACCCTTTCTCTAGAGCCGCGGTACTCAACTTGGGGTTGAATGACCCTTTCACAGGGGTCGCCTAAGATATAACAGTAGCAAAATTACAGGTATGACGTAGCAACGGAAATTATGTCATGGTGGGGGGCACCACAACATGAGGCACTGTGTAGAGGGTCGCGGCCTGAGGAAGGTTGAGAACCGCTGCTCTAGAGTGAAAAGGAGCGTCCTGACCGACGAGGACCGCACCCCTGGCCGTGTTCTTTAGGATAAGGAGAGGTCCTGCCGAAAAAATGCATGTGGTACATTCGGACAGCACTGCACACCCCCAGGGCCCTCCCCTTCAGAGCTAGAAAGGCTTGGGGAGTCTTGCAGTACAATAGTCTGAAAAGTAGAAGAAAGATTTTGAATTGGTTATATTGAAAAGCACAACAATATAAGTTCAGTGAGGGTTTTAAATGATCCCGTGGTGTTAACAGTAGCTACATGTGCAAATTTAAGCGAGAGCCATCACCCCAAATGCCTTAAAATTTGGCTCACTTGGACACATCCTGGCGTTGAAATTTTTAAAAAGCAGGAAATGATGTAAATTCCCACTAACGTGAGTGAACGCTGAGAAACAATACACCAAGGGCAAATATAAGTTGAACCTGAGTAAAGGTCTTTCATCGAAGAACCTCACGTGTCCTCCTTGGGGCGTCTTACCTTCCATGAAGAGCCCGTGCAGATACGCGCCTTCCCTTGGGGGGTGACCGTATTCTTCCTTGGTTTTTTTGGTCACGTCAACTGTCAAGCACATTTTATCCAGTGGCCACGCGTGTTTTCGAGCCGTGGCCTGCATGACTGCTGTGGGAAGAGAAGGGACAGGAATGGTATGAAGTCGTACGGGAAGCTCCCGCAGCCACCAGCAGGCGGAGCGTGGACTCACGTGCGCTGGTCCCACTCGGTGTTCCCGCCCCTGCGTGTTGCACATGGCTGTATAAGCAACATGGGCAAACTAAGGCCTGCAGGACATGAGCTTGGGCAGGTACAGCCAGGCCCATTTGGGGAGTGCCTCTGAGGGTGCCTGGGCACTGTCGGGGCACAGGGACGCCCTGTGGGAGAGACCGGCTCTTAGCAGAAAACATTTGCTTGGAGGAACCACCTCACTCGGCTGCCCCTGGGCCGCCTCCCTCGCGCTGCTGTGCTGCCCAGAGTGTCACTTCCTCGGTCTCTCCTACACCTGTTCTGTCATGAGGCCTGGCGACCGGGGTGGAGAGCCACGCACAGGTGCAGGTCTGCTAGAAGTGGGTTCTGGGCGTCAGACTTTACCAGTTAAGAAAGACTGGGGGTTGAAGAGGCCAGAGAGCCACACCACCGCCGGAAGGGCGAGATCTTGGGTCCAGGTATCCAGCTCTCGGCATCGCAGAAGGAGGTCATTAAACCTGGTGAATGGAAGGCGGGAAGAAACCAGCTTGCTTTGAGTGGTACAGAAGTTTCCCAATAAGATGGAGTGAGTAGATTCTGGGGAAGGCTGGCGGTAGGAAAGTACACCGCTGAGAACCGGGGAAACCGTTACCTGAGCATTCACAGAGTGTTGTACCTTTAAAGGGCTAGATTTTTTTTCCAGTGGAGATTTCATACCTTACAACTGTTACCATTAGGGACAAGTTAACACTGGGGAATATGGACCATTTGTCTCCATTTACTCAACAACTGTTTAGCTCATAGTGCTGTGTGGTGACTACACTCGTGATCATGTGTCGTCTGGGCTGACAGGTGCTAACATGGGACATGGAGGACATACAGGGCGCGAGGGGGAAGGCACAGGAGGGACCGGCCGCCTGTGTCGGGAGGGGACGGCTGCTGTGATTGGTAATAGACCAGAGTTGCCAGGAAAGGCAGAGGCAGGAGAACGTGACTGGTCTTCCCACATGCAGTAATTCCCTGAGAGCAGGGGAGGTTATTACAGTTACTTGGTCTGTTGCATGTCTGCGGTTTGAGAAACGGCTGTCACACAGGTCCCCGAATCTCAGCTGCATGATGCGAGGCAGGAAGGATCTGCGGTTTACCTACGAGGAAGCTGCCTCACGGAGGCTGAGGAAAGGAATGTCCTGGATAAAATCAGGAGACGGGTGAAACCTCGAAGTGTAGGCTTCAGGGACATCACAGTCATGGGAAATGGAGCACACAGAAGACAGCCAACATAAGAGCCAGAAGAAGGTTCTCCAAGGGCGAGGGCCGCTCCAGCCAGCCCCGAGGTTTTCTGGGACCTGGTCTGGCTCAGAGTTGCAAAGGAAGCAGGGTCGAGTGAAGAATCATCCCCACAAACCACCCTGCAGGAAAGGGCTGCCTGAGATGGGTCACCCGAAGGACAGTTCCTGCTGGCTTAGAACACAGCCCTGTGCCCGGCCCCGGGTTCCAGATCGCTGGTTTAGGGAAGACATACTTGAAGATGGGTAACACAGGGAAAAGGGGAAGACCAGGGACAGCAAGGATGGAGAAAAGCTGCCTCAAAAGGTTGTAGAGGATAAATATTAACAGCCACACCACTTGCAACAAGTTTTTAAAAAGGAAATGATTACTTGTATGGCCAAGGTCATGGATTAGAAGTGATCAGGTAGGAAAAAGGGAATTAAGTTGGAAGATCTCAGGAGTGGAGAAAACTGATAAAAATGGAAGCAAAACATGAAGCAGCATAAGGTAGGATAATTTTTCAAAGCAAAAAATAAATAAAGAGTGAAACTAACATGAAAGTGGAAACAACATATGTTTACTAATACAATCCTAGAAAATCTGAGTTCCTAGATTACAAATTTGAATCTGTGCAGTCAAGGACACTCTGGGTTTCAAGAAAATTTGGCAGCAGAATAATCAGTACTATGATATATCTTAACATAAACTGAAGATAGAGAATCCCCAAGTCCAGAAAAACTTGAAGTCTTTTATAAAGGGGGAAAAAGTCACGTGAGCTTCCGATGACGCCACAGCAGCATTTGGTCAGCGGCGAGAGCAATGCTGACGAAGCCCTCCAGCAATGAATGGGTTAAATGTTTTTTCAACCAGCTCAACTGTCACGTGAGTGTAAAGAACAGATTATATGGCATGAAAAGCCACCAGCACATCTAGCAAACAAGAGAGTTGAGAAGTCAGGAAATAAAAAGAGGAATCTAAAGAAAGAAAGAAAGAAAAAAGACTCTGAAGAAGTATGTTTAAACTCCTGAGAAAGCAAAAGAAAAGTCATAAAAACAGGAAATTAGGAAACTAGGTCAAGTACCTCCTTTACCCCCCATCCCCAATATAAACATTTGGAACTGAAAACTGATTTGAGACAGTGAACATTTCAAAATGAGAGGATAAATAGCAGAAACTGAAGATATAATGAAGATCACCCAGAACTGAAAAAAAATCAACCAGAATACAGCAGATACAGGTGAAATATGAGAGTTCAGTTAGGTGAATATAATGAAGGGAACGGAGAAGGCAATATTTGGAGGAATAAGGGTTAAGCATTTTTCAGAGTGGAAATAAAAGGTGGACTCAAATTTGTAACAGCACAAAGTACCAAATAGGATACATTTTAGTTTTTTTATTTTTTTGCATTTATCTTCAGATAGAGCAGGAGGGAAAGAGGGAGGAGGAGAGAAACATCGATGCGAGAGAGACACATCAAGTGGTTGCCACCCACACAACCCCAACCAGGGCTGGGGACAAAGTGCAACTGAGGTACGTGCCCTTAGCAGGAACCAATCCCGGGACTCTGTGGTCCGTGGCCAACGCTCTAAGTGCTGAGCCAAACTAGTCAGGGCATAGGATACATTTTTAAAAGCCCACAGCTAAATACTGCAGTAAAATTGTAGGACATCAAGCGTGAAGAGAAAAAGCTTAACTTCCCAGAGAACAGATGAGCTGTGAAGGTATATTTAAGAACAGACTCGTTAACTATAATAAATGCCAGAAGACAATGGAGTTATGCCACTCAAACTCTGAAAGCAAATCATTTCCTAGAATTCTCCACATGGGGAAACTATTAATCAAGATTGAAAGCGCAGTGAAGAGACTTCAGACACAATACCACTGACTCCCACCACATCCAACAAAAGCCTGGTATGTTCTATTCTTTAACGGAAAGGAAAGGGGTTCAGAACAAAGGGGTGCAGAATGAGACGCCAGAAAAGCGACAATGAGCCGAGAAATCAATATATGTTTTTAAAGCAGAAATAATTATGGACTGTAAACAAAACCAAAAGGCTGTGTGTGGTTTAACAGAAGTTGAACTACAAGTCCAGACCGGAGGAGGCTGGTGCTCAGAGAGCCGTTAAAGTATCTACAGGAAAAGTGTTGATGACATTGTGTTAGAAAAATAAAAAGTGTGCATGTTACAATGTAAAGTGTCTCCACTAAAATAATAGGAACTGTACAGGGATAAGCACAAAATAAAGAAAACTGTTAAACCCACAGGAGTCAGGAAAGGTTGGGGGAAAAAGTCAAGAAATATAGTAATTAGAAACCACAAAATAAGATGGTGAAAATAAACCCCAAATTATTAATATAAACTTTAAGGGTAACTATAACTATTTTTGGTTGGAAATATAAAGTCAGACGGGTATGCATGGATTTGGCCAAGGCAGGGACAGGCTCTGCTTTGTCGTCCCTGCTGCCGTTGGTGGCGTGTCCACGTGCACCTGCCATTTGTGTCTCCACATGGCCACTCAGCACACACCTGAGTGCCTGGGGGGCTGTCAGCGTGCCGTCATTCGGAATTCTCACGGGACCTTCCAGTGTGTGGCTCCGAGTAGCATTCTCGTTTATGGGAGGAAGATTCGGGAAAGTGAGGGCGAGTATCTCTGTACTGAACAGTCAGGAGAAGGACGGAGAACCTTATGAAACCGTCTGTTTTGACAACCAAGGCCAAGGAGCGGCTGGAGACAATGCGTGCTCAGGGAGCTGCGATTCTCTGTCCCTGGCTAGGTGACACATCTCTGCAGTCACAGGCGCATGCGGGACAGTCGGATTGATGACATACCATACCACTTTTGCCAGGAGATGGCACTAGTAATCACTGGCTTTGGGAATGAGGGTATAGAGACTGCTGGTCAAAATGGCAGAGAAGGGAAACTGGTCCCTTCTCCGGTGACCACATGATTACAACTAAATTACAGAACCACCTGAAGACTAGCTGAACAGACTCCTACAACTAAGGACAGAAAGAAGCTACATAGAAACTGGTAGGAGGGGCAGAAATGGGAAAGGGGCTGGTCTCACACCCACGTGTGGCAGTTAAGAATCAGGAGGAGTAGCTCTGGCCGGTTTGGCTCAGCAGTTAGAGCATCGGCCTGCGGTCCAGAGAGACCCGGGTTCAGTTCCCGCTAAGGGCATGTACCTCGGTTGCAGTTTGTCCCCAGCCCTGGTTGGGTTGTGCAGAAGGCAGCCACTCGATGTGTCCCTTTCATGTCGATGATTCTCTTTCTCTCTTTTCCTCCCACTCTATCTGAACAAAAAATGGAAAAATGTCCTCGGGTGAGGATAAAAAAATCAGGAGGAGTATCTTGGCTGATGTCTCCCATGAGGAGTGAGGGGTCCCAGTCCTTCTCTGGGCTCCCAAGCCCGATGCTCCAGTGCCGGGAAGAGGGGTCCCTATAACATCTTGCTGTGAAAATCATCGGGATGTTGCCCAGGGGAGCCTGGCGGAGTCCCAGGTGCCTCCCAGAGGGCCCGCGCACAGACTTGCTGGCGGGCACGCGCGCTCTGAGCCCCGGCTGAGCAGCAGTTCGGAAGCATGGGACACACCCCAGAGGAGCGGAGGCAGGAGGGCAGCTCTCTCCAGGACCGAAGTGCCACTATTCCACATCCGAGTCTCCGTCAACCTGGCTACCAGCCCTTTATCTACCCTGGTGATTCTCTGAAACCCCCGCCCCACCCAAACCACAGCCCCGACAAACCTCTTCGAGAGACAAATCTGCACAGGCCTGGGCCTGGGCCTGAACTGTGGTCTTGCCTAAAATCTCTCAAAGGTCCACAAACCCCAAATAAGCAGCGGCCGGCCTCAACGTGCCCTATACCTCTTGCTAAGTGGCCCCAAGCCTGGCACTAGTGACACCTGGCCTCAGTTCACAGAATAACCAGCCCCAGCACAGGCAGCTACCAACCGCAGATCACTCTGTTGCTCCTACTCGGTGGCCCTGGGCTGGACACACGCAGCAGCTGACCTTGGCCTGCATCAGAGCCCCTCCCAAGAGGCCCTGGAACCAACACACCTGGTGGCCAGCTTCAGACGGTTCCAGAACTCCACCCGATTAGTGCCACAACCGACACACCCAGGGGGAGGACAGCAGGCACCAGAGCTCTGCTAAAGCAAATCCCGACGGCGGGGTCAGCCCCCACACAAGGGCTTGTCCACAGTCGGCCAGTCTGCACAGCCAGCCAGCCCGAGGGTCAGCCCCACCCACTGGTGTGCCAACAGCAATGAAAGCTCAACTCCACAGAAGGACACACAACCCGCCCAAGGACAGCCTGGAGCGCCCGGCTCGGGTGAACAGGGAGACTGTGCCACGGGGCCCGCGGGACAGCTGCCACACAAACCCGCTCTGCCGAATGCACAGAAACAAACACGGAGACCAAGACGGGGACGGACCTGTCCCAAATGAAGGAAAACAAAACTCCAGGAGAAGAACTATGTGAAAGGCAAGCAACCCACCAGACACAAAGCTCAGAGCACTGTTAGGAGACAAAGGCTGAAGACAGAGACTCTTTCGAGCAAGAAGAGAAAAGCAGTTCGTTATCTACAAGGGAGCTCCCCTGAGACAGCCCGCTGATTTCTCCACAGAACTTTCCAGGCCAGAACATATTCAAAGTGATGAAAAGCAAAGATCTACAACCAAGACTACTCTACCCAGCAAGGCTCATTTAGAATCAAAAGATGGATAAAGAGCTCCCCAGACAAGAAAAAGCTAAAGGAATTTATCATCCCCAAACCATTATTACAAGAAATGTTCAAGGGACTTTTTTAAGGAGAAAAAATAAAACGTGAAGAAAATATCACAAAGTAAAAAACATTCTCACTGATAAAGGCAAACACATGAAATCAGTGGATCAACACCCTTAAAGCTAGTAGAAAGGTTCAGAGGCCGAAGTAGGAAGATCATGGGTAATTACAATGGTACATTAAGGGATACACACAAACACACCAAAGAAGTAAAAAATATGACTAAAAAATAAACATGGAGGAGGCAAGTAAAAATGGTAGTGATTTTAAAATGTTTGAACTTAAGTGACCATCAACTTAAAATAAACTGCTATAAACATAGCTGGGTATATATGAACCACGTGGTAACCACAAACCAAAAATCCACAGGTGTTACACAAGAAATACAGAGAAAGGCATCTGCTATAGAAAATCATGAACATACAAAAGAAGAGAGCAAGAGACGAAGAACAGGAAAAACTACAAAAACAATTTAGAAAACAATAAAAAGTACATACTTAGCAATAAATAACTTTAAATATAAATGGATTAAGTGCTCCAATCAAAAGACAGGTAGATAAAGAAGCACAGCCAATGGAATATTACTAGGCCATATAAAGGAGTGAACTCTTACCGTTTGCAACAACATGGATGGACCTAGAGGGTGTTATGCTAAGTGAAATAAGTTAAAGACAAATACCATATGATTTCACCTATATGTGGAATCTAAGAAACAAAATAAATGAATAAACAAAACAGACTCATAGATCCTGAGAACTGATGGTAGCTAGATGGGGCTTAGAGGAGCTGGGTAAAAAAGGTGAAGGGTTGGCCTGGCCGGTTTGGCTCAGTGGTTGAAACATCAGCCCGTGGACCAAAGAGTCGTGGGTTCGATTCCAGTCAAGGGTACGTACCTCAGATGCAGTTCGGTCCCTGGCCCTGGTCAGGGTTGTGCAGGAGGCAACCAGTCGATGTGTCTCTCTTACACTGAAGTCTCTCTCTCTCTCTCTCTCTCTCTCTCTCTCCCTCCCTCCCACTCTATCTGAAGATAAAAAATAGAAAAATATCCTCGGGTGAGGATTATAAAAAAAAGGTGAAGGGCTTTAAAAAATCTAAATTGGTACTTACAAAATAGTCAGGGATGTAAAATACAGCCTAGGGAATATAGTTAATAATATCGATAAAACTATATATAGTGTCAGGTGGATGCAAGACCTGTTGGGGAGATCACCTCATAAGTGATACATGTCTACTATGCTGTACATCCGAAAGTCATACAATATTGAAAATCAACTGTAATTGAAATTTTGAAAAAATTAACACGAAGAACTGCAAGATGGAGAGAGGCCAGGTACTGAAAACCTAAGCCCCTGGTCAAGCAAAGTCTGAAGCTGGAACTGCCCTTGGGATTTTCAGTCATATAAGCCACTAAATTCTGTTTTACTTAAAAAATAAAAAAGGAGGAAAATGAGGGTATATTTTGACATCAGAGACAATTCATGTTGTCTTCAATGGCCATAACCACTCAACAAGGGAATTCTATCATCTATCGTTTTCACGTGACAAAATGAGAAATTTGGTCAGGTATTTTGTCCAAGATCATCAGCTAATAAGTAAGAGGCAGACTCTGAATCTTGCTCTGACCTTGACTTTTCATGGGTTTCTGCTTTGGAAGCAAAGCCACACACTAAGGAAATTCTAGTGAAACCCGTGGTAGTTCACACAGTTGACGAGCATAGTCACAAAGCACAGTCTTTACAGCTCTTCTGGGCTAATAGTCACTCAGAACAATGAACAAGCACGAGGCAGACAAGGGCCAGTGGGAGCAGGCCGGGGTAGCTTACCACTGGGCCAGGCCGTAGGTAGATGGATACGCCAGTTTGCTCCAAGTGTCCGGTACCGTGTCATAACCCAGGGCGGACTGGTGGGCTTCCACAGAAGGAGATAAGGTCAGCTCCCCCTTGCACAGAGAAAAAAGGCCACGAGTCACTATCTGCCAATGCGGGAGGCTCGCTCTGGCTCCACTCCAACTCACCTTCAAGCCAAGCTCCAACTGCTGCAGTGACCCACGGATTTCCCGGAGGAGGAGATTCATCCTCTCACATTCTTGGAAGCAAACAAGAACATAGGGGCTTCTGTTTGTGGTTTTTTGCGTGATCTCTACCATGTTGAACTCTTCTGGGAGTTTTTCCAAAATGTCATCCAAGATGTTCTTAACCTTAAATCATCAGCACACAAAGATTTAGCTCCTTTCTATTTCATTTTTGGTCACAGTGACTAAATACATCATTTTTTTTTTAGTCCCAGAATACAAACATAGTATTCCACTGCCAAGACACTTGCTAATGGATTTCAAAGATGCCCCCCACTCCCAGAGGTGGGCCGAGTGGCACTGCCAGCCCCCCAGCATCACAGTAGCCCCCTCCTCCCTCCTCCAGGTCCCTCCAGGGAGCAGCTTCTATTTGCAGTTCATTTAGTATTAACACGCAGGGAATATAAGATCTGTCATCAACTACATTTCGTTTGTATGTAAAAATACAATCAGGAAGAAGAACTCCAATATTTGGGTATATTACATTCTATAATATGTTAATTTAGTCATTTAAAATGTCACACGAACCAAGGAGGCCCTTTAAGCTTGAGCTAATTCTGGTGACTGATACTGCTCTCTGACATATCCTAAAATTTTGGGAGCAACTTGGTCAACATTTTTCACAAGGGAAGCTCTATCTTCTATAGTCGTTGCCCTGAAGAAATAAAACATTTATACACTGGAGACATGAATGGTTTTGTAGTTCTCCAATGTGCGTACTTGTTCCGTGTGAGTAGTTTCATGGAGCCGTGGAAAATCAACAAATACCTACAATGGACAAAAGACTGAGCAGGATTGCCTGTCTTCAGCCTCAGATGTCTTTCCCTCTTTTCTCCTTTTCCTTGATTTCTCAGGATTACTGCCTGTGGTTCTGACCATGTCTGCAAGTTGCTATAGCACCCTGGCAGGTAAATTGTCAGGTTCCAGAATCTTAAACTCATTTACAACAGCAGTAGAGAGTACACAGTGTCATAGAGAAATTGGGTAAAAGAATGGCTTTTGGAATCAGCTAGATTTGGTTTCCTCCACTGGCCCTTGCCAGCTGCTTGGCCTCGGGGTGTTGCCTAGGGTTACCTCTGACACAGCGTCCTGATACTACTCAGCGCTTCCTCTAGTGCCCAGCAAAAGCACCCGATAGAAGGTTGTTGCTACAATCTGCCTGTTTGGGGTGTCGAGGCATCTTGACCTCATTTGCTTTGCATTTTCTGGTTTAATGATCAGTTTCGTTGTTGGAAAGACTAAAATCCAAAAACTAGATGAAAACCTCATCCATTCTGCTTCTATTCACAACTACAGCTTTTCCCACACGGGTGCATTTTTTACCTTGTTCACCCTCTTTTAAACAAATCTAACAGTCACATAGGGAAGATGTTAATATATGGGACATAACAACTTACAAAAAATTCTACAGTTCCTAAATTATGAACAAGTTTCTCAACAAATGGCCTTATTTCAAGAAATAATTGAAACAGTTCAAGAAGTAATACTGAAAGTTCCTGGGACCTTCCCATAATTCGGTCTGATGGTTACTGTGTTAACATTATATCCCTTGCTCCGCAATTCCACTTCTGAGCGTGACTATTAAGAGTGGGTCCCGCCCTGGCCAGTTTGGCTCAGCGGTTAGAGCGTCGGCCTGCGGTCCAGAGAGACCCGGGTTCAGTTCCCACTAAGGGCACGTACTTCGGTTGCAGTTTGTCCCCGGCCCTGGTTAGTCGTGCAGGTGGCAGCCACTCGATGTGTCCCTTCACGTCGATGTTTCTCTCTCTCTCTCTCCCTTCCTCTCTCTTCCTCCCACTCTATCTGTACAAAAATTGGAAATATATCCTTGGGTGAGGATAAAAAAAAAAAAAAGAGTGGGTCCCTTTGGGAGTTACCTTTGTCTTTTGACAAAAGACTATACAAATATAGTTCATGGCTGTGATATACATGATAGTGAAAAACTAGAAACAACCCAAGCATCCATCCTCCGTAGGTTAAAGCAGTGTATATTCAGATAACAGAAAACTAAACAAAATGAACCACTGGTCTATGCACAACATGGATACATCCCACAGATGTCCTGTGGAATAGAAGGAGCCAGACGTTAATGAGAGCACGCTGTATGGCTGCATGTATCTGACGTTCAAACACAGGCGAAGTGAATCTGTGCGACAGAGGTAAGCGGAGTAAGGTTACCTTTGGGCTGGAGGGGGGGAGTACTGACCAGTAAGGGGCGTGAGTATCCTTCTGGAGCATGGAAATAGTCTGTATTTTGACCTAGGTGGTCACATGGGTGTATACACCAGTAAAAACCCACTGCGTTCTACACTTCAGACTAGAGAATCTCACTATATATACATTATGCCTCAACAGCGAAGAAGAGAAAACCCTCTACCTTGTCTTCTGCGGCCTGCGCCTGCTCCTCACTGCCCAGTGCCTTCCGGGGCTGCATCTCCAGCAAGGTTCTGAAGAGAGTGTGGGCCGTCACTGTCAGGAATTCGATCTCGGCGTTTGGGTGGAGGCCGTACAGCGCGGGGCTTTCTGGAGGAAGCATCTCCTCTATGTACTGGTGGTAGCCCGAGTAGTCTAGATTAGGTGGCGCTGCAAATCCTGGTGCCAGCATAAGTTCATCTTCAACCTTCAACCACAGAGGTGAAACGGGTTATTCCAAACGAAATGGACATCACTCTTTGCTCCCTAAATGCTTTGAGAACACTGTGGTGCTCAGCCCCAGCGCACTGTAGACAGGTAGCAAGCTCTCTAAAATGTCTCATGACCCTTTCGTAATCAATCATTCTGCTCTGTGCATGGCACGAGGCTGACCTGGGGGAGGAGGCAAAGGAACAACTTGAAGCCTATGCCTAAGAAGACTTGGTCTGCAGTGTGCTTAGGGCGACGTTATCCAGCCACACACATGGAGCCATCCTATTGACTTGTCACCTTGTCACATGCTTCAAGTTCGAGATTTTCCGAAACATCCCCATTTTGCAGAGAGGAACTGACACGGATGCTTGGTCTTAATCCTAATTCTGAATTCATTTTAGTATGACTGTATAGCCTATGCTTTCGCAGTGAACACACTTTCATAGTACTGCTTCAAATTATGTTACATGTGAATTTTATAAACATGCATAATTATATGTGCATATATTGAAAAGTGTGTGTGTGTGTGTATAAGTAGCATCTTTATAAAGCAGTATATAATAAGAGTCAAATCAATGCTAACTCGCCATGACTTTGAGCTACTCAGAGCAAAGTCTGCTCACCTAAAGCTCCATAGACCCCAGGACAGTTGCTGGCACATGCTGGTGCTCAATGCAGAGCTGCCTAATGACGGACAGGCTGGAGTCATAAGGCATTTAGCACGCCCATCGCTTCATTATGGCTGAGGGGAGACTCTCCATGTAGACGAATGTTCTTCACCAGGGCAGTGGGGGCAGCAACACTAAACCTAATTATTCAAAGGCTGCTCTTCAAAATGTAACAAAAGCATTTATGGGCCTGAGTCTCTGACCAACCATAAACAGAGTCAATCAAGTGCTTATAATTTTCTGGTGTAATTTCAGATTTTTTTTTCCTGGTTCTTTAGTTCCCAGGGGCCATTATACCTCTGTTTCAATTTTCCTAGTCTCTCTTGCTATAAATTCTATATGTACTTTTAAATGTTCAGGGGCGATGCTACTTTAATAAAAAGCTATCACCTAAAAATATGTAGTTATTTTATGCCTAAATTTTCTAAATCATTTTCCGAATTTGGGGTTTGTCTCTCTAAGTGTGTATGTGATGCCATCTGGTCTCCTCACCATTACCTGAAGATAAAGCGAATCTTCACAAATTCTTATTCAATAGTATGTACGGATCATCTGGTATAACCCAAACAAGCCTCAGAAATATAAAGATTCATACAGCCCTGGCTGGGTGGCTCGGTTCATTGGAGCATCATCCTGTGCACCAAAACGTTGCAGGTTTGATTCCTGCAACCTAGGTCCTGCACATACCTAGGTTGCAGGTTCAATCCCTGGTTGGGGCATGTATGGGAGGTAACCGATCAATGTTTCTTGTTCACATTGATGTTTCTCTCTCTCTCTGAAATTAAAACAACAACAACAGCAAACAAACATATATCCTGGGGGAGGATTAAAAACAAAACTTTTCATACAGCCCAGTTTTTAAGGAACTCAATCTAATGAGGGACAAAATAAGTGACTTTCTCCACAGCCATGTCAAGGGTGAGTAATGGCACTCTGTCCCTTCCTTCTCAAACCTGCAGTCCCAGATTTCCAGACAGCCTCTGTGCTTAGAGACGACTCTCGGTTGCTGCCTGGAATTCCAAAAGGCATTTTAAATATTGGAGTCAGCATTTCTATTTTGATTTTGTACTGGACAAATTTCCAAGTTTAGACTTTCAGATGGCCAGAAACAGTAATCTTAGCCCAATGCAAGAGCAACCTGGACTATCTTACCACCAATATCTATTACTGTGGTTTGTTTTATTCATTCATTCCCATTTTCTTTCTTTTTTTTTTTTTTTATCCTCACCCGAGGACATTTTTCCATTTTTTGTTCAGATAGAGTGGGAGGGAGAGAGAGGAAGAGAGACAGAGAGAGACATCGATATGAAAGGGACACATCGAGTGGCTGCCACCCACATGACCAACCAGGGCGGGGGACGAACCGCAACGGAGGTACGTGCCCTTAGCGGGAACCGAACCCCGGTCTCTCCGGACTGCAGGCCGATGCTCTAACCGCTGAGCCAAACTGGCCAGGGCCATTCCCATTTTCTATTATTTCACATTTAAATATCAGAATAATCAAAATTAAATTCCACCTGACTCAGGGTGACCAAAACAAAACTGTGAAGGCTATGTGGACTCATAGTATTAGTCTATGAGAGATAAAATTAGCCAAAATAAAAAATGGGCACAAAATATGAATAATAAAGCCAAAATTTGGAATAAACATTACTAAACTGAACTTCATTCCCTACAAACAAGGACTTGGGTCTTCCCTGTTAATGCTCACTAGACAGTTGAAAGGAATTTTAAGAGCCACAGTTACATTATCCTTTAATAAAGACCAAATATAAAAAATGGTTTCAAGCACAGAAACTAGCCACAAAGGGGAACCACTGAGAAACGTGAACGTGCTCTGGTGTAGGACGTTTGTCTGCGTGTGCGCCTGCAGCGGGGCTGTACCTGTCCACGCCTTCTGGAAGGTGATCATGCAGCCTTCACAAACACGCCAAGAATGCCTTTTCTATGTCAGGCGATGAGCAAAGTGACGGAAAAGAGCAAACTCAAAGGAAAAGGCTTGCGTTTTCTAGTCAGACGGGCCTGGCTCGGGTCCCACCCCTGAGTGGTTTGGTAGTATTTCTTAAAATGACAGTTTATCTGAGTTTTGATCTTTGTCAGTAAGATGAGGCTCACACCAGGAATCCAAGGAGCCGGCTGTGAGAATTTAACGACCAGGTATGCAAATAGCTAGGCCCGCAGCAGCTTCTATAAATGTTAGTTTGGGTCCTCCCTGGGCCGTAGGAACAGACAGGATGATCTCCTGTACATCCTGATTTTCTGGAAGGCAAAGGAGGACTTGAGAAATGTCCGACTGAATTCCTACTATGGTGTCAGACAAGTAAAGACCGAAAGCAAGGCTGGGTTCAGACAGGGACCGGAGTTCTCCTGCTGCTGCGAGAAGTCGGCAGGATTTCATGCTCAGGGAGCTCTGTGAAGCCTGCTTCAGTCCAGGCCTTCTGCCTTCCCTTCAAGGGTGTTCACGAAGAGCTGCTTCTTGCGAACGGGGCCAGAGCCATCACACTGTCCGCACTGTGCAAGTGACATCTGTCTTGCATTTGGGGGAGGGCAGTTTGAAAGGCTGTTATGCCTCAAAGAGTCAACAGTTCTAAGTAGACATTTCTCCAGAGGAGATACACACATGGCCAAGAAGCACAGGAGAAGATGCTTAACATCATTAGTCTTTAGGGAAATGCAAATCCAAACCACAGTGCGATACACTTCACACCCACAGGACGGCTAAGGTAAAAAAAGGGACAATAAAAGTGCTGGCAAGTATGTGGAGAGAACAGAATCCTCAGACATTGCTGGAACTACAAAATGGTGCAGCCACTTTGGAAAAACAGTTTGGCAGTTCCTTAAAATGTTAAACATAGAGTTACCCTATGATCCAACAACTGTACTTCTAGGTGTATACCCAAGGGGAAGGGATATGTATGTCCACACATACACTTGTACATGAATGTTCATAGCAGCATTATTCATAATAGCCCAAAGTGGAAACACACATGTCCATCAACTGATGAGTGGATAAATAAAATGCAGTGTTTCCATACAATGGAATATTAATTGTCCATTAAAAGGATGTACTAATACATGACATCACCCAGCTGAACCTTGAAAACATTACGCTAAGTGAAAGATATCTGACGAAAAGGCCACATATTGTATAAGTCCATTTATATGACATGTGCAGTATAGACACATCTATAGAAACAGAAAGTAGATGAGTGTTTGCCTGGCGTTGGGGAGTGGGGGATGTTGAGAAGGACAGGATGGTGATTGACTGCTAATGGGTACAGGGTTTCTTTTGGGGTGATGACGATGTTCTGAAGTAGATTGTGGTGATGGTTGCACAACTGTGAATATACTGAAATCCTTTGGATTGTTCAATTTAAATTGGTAAATTTTAGGGCATGTGAATTGAATTGCAATAAAGCTATTTTTTAAAAAAAGAATCTATAGAATTGTGCTCAAGGAGAATGAGCCTCCACAGCCTGCAAAAAATAACCAAGGACTAGAAGTCAGCTTTGCAGAAATGGTGCCAGACACAACGATCAGGAATTGGGAAAGCCAGCATCCTGCCACCCTGCTTGCTCTATAGGGTTACTGTCCTTCTTACAGTTTCCCTCCTGGTAGTTAGCACAAGACTCAGCTCCTCCGTTGCCTCTCCAAGTGTTGCTGAAGATGACAAGACTCTCCCAGTTCACTGTGAGTCTGAGCAAGAGCACTTGCCCTTGGCCTGAGTAAGAACTGCCATGGCCCGAAGTGCTGTGAAAGCTGCCCGAGGCTGGATCGCGCCATCGTGGTGTCTTTAGAGCTGAAAGGTGCGTGAGTGAATTTCCAGGCAATGCCTTCATTTTACAAGTGAGTAAACGGAGGCGCGGGAGGCCCTGCACACAGCGGGACAGTTAGTGCTAGAACCTCAGCTAGAACCCCAGCCTCCTGTTCTTGGCATCGCCCTGTGCCCCCTACCATGCCCCGTACAGACATAGCCCAGTGCTTTGGTGACCCGTGCCCCAATCACTCCAAAGAGATCAGCACTGCAGCCGACGCAGTGTGCGCAGAGAAAACCAGTGGGCTTTGGAGTCTGTGAGTTCACATCCTGACTTTGCCACTTACCAATTGTTTGAACTCTGCGGGTTTCTTTTTTGATTACATGGAGAATAAATTCTACTGTGCAGGACTGTAGTGATGGGAAAAAATCATCTACATAAACTGTGTAGTATTGACCCCTGGCACAGAACAAGTATTTAATAAATGGTGTCCATTGTTATCATCACAGATTAAATAAAGTATACAGAGGTATGACTATATTATGAAAATGTATGCTTTATGATAAATATATCCCCATTTATTAAGTATTTTGTTCCACCATTGTACCAATGTTTCAACCCGACAACAGACCCATGAGTTGGGCCATTCTTGTTCTGCAGATGACGAAGCAGAGGCTTGGGTTCAGTGCTGTGTCTCAAATCACGCAGCAAATACAACACAGAACTGAATCTGAACCCAAGTTGGTGGTTGTTTTTTGACTTCAAAGCCCAGCCTCTTAACAGTTGCTGTCTATCACCAAAGTTTTTAATATATGACAACTTTCAGGTGACCAGATACCTTATCTTCCAAAAGTCATGTATTGTACTGTTTGTTTCGTATCGCCAAGTGCATGCTGTACATGAAAGAATATTAATAATACTTCCCTAACTGGCCAGAGATGCTCTAAGGTTCCGTAAGGGAACCTTCCTGAGTGCAGCCACACTTATCCCACAAGGAGCTCACCATCCCGACAGGACAGCGTCACTGAGAGCATCCTGAGCAGCATCACTTCAAACGCTGCGTCGTTAATGGTTGCTTTCTGAACATGGTCCAATGCAAGCAAGGGAACACATTTCCAAGTAAGTTAACCAACGTGAGAAGTGGCGAAAAGACAGCGGCAGATGCTGAGTGTTAGCTCAGTTCCTAACAATGTAAACAGCACGAGCAGGAAACATTTGCACGAGGACGAAAGAACAGCTCTGCAGCCTCACCACGGATTCAGTCTGCTCGACCTTCCTTCGGTGAGTTGAACAGGTAGCTCTGTCCAGCGAGGATGTGAGACTGCAGGTGCCGCCTTTCCATCCATAAAACCTCCCCAGATCTGCACCGAAGGGCGGGTCCCTAAAATTTTAAAGGGCTAACACCCTCCAGGGATACCCCTCAGGTTCTGCCATCTGCATTTGTTTTTCAATCATTTGAACAGGAGTTCAGGCTTGTGAAGGTTAATGGACTGTCTCATTGGGCAGCAGTGATTCGCTCCTTCTCTTCGGGCCGGAGCCAGAGAGGAGACATGAGCAGGAGCTTCTCACTCGGCCCCAACCTCCACCGTCATTCTGAGAAACCAGCCTCTGGAAAGGTCAAGCTCCACCACTGTTTATCTTTCCCGTCTCCATGGAAACCTGCTCCCAGACCTCTTCTGAGGAGTGACGTCCAATTGTGTTAAATTGAAAGTGTCTTTCTGACCTGTGAAGTTCTGCTCATTTAGAACTCAGGAAAGACCAGGAGACTCACAATCAAAAGTAACACTTAAGCAATGGTCACAGGGTGGGGAAGGGTCTTCCCCTGCATTGTTCCCAAATGGTTTAACATGATTAAAAGTAGTAAAAAAAAGAACCTGTCCCCAATTTTCTATATTAGATCCGAGGAAGGTTATCAAAACTATATAATGTTGCTCTGAGCAGTGGTGAGAGCATCAGCCGAGGTGTCGTGGGTTCGATTCCCGGTAAGGATGGGTACCCGGGTTGCAGGTTCCACCTTCCATCCCGGCTGAGGGCTTGTGTGGGAGGCAACCAATCGTGTGTCTTTCTCACATCGTTGTTTCTATCCCTCTTTCTGTCCCTCCCTCCGTCCCTCCCTCCCTTCCATTCTCTAAAAATCAATGGGAAAAAATCCTCAGGTGAAGATTAACAACAACAACAACAACAACAACAAACTATGTAATGTTTTGATGCGATGAAATCCTCAGAGAAATTATAAACAGGAGTTTGCTCAAACAGTTTAAACAATGGCACTCTCTAAACAGTGTTTTGTCCTGGGAGTAGAGATGACAGTGTAGGGTGCCCTGGGTTTCCAAGAAATAATCATGCAATAGCCATGAACTTGGGGACCTGAGAGAGAACACGAGAAAAGTGTGGCCACCTTTTGCAGTTACCTCAATGTGGAAAACAAGGACTGAGTCCTTTGGCCAGGAAACACCGTCCTGGTCACAAACACATGGGTATTCGGTCTGTGCAGACACAGGGCTGGGAAGTGAAAAATGGGCAGAGGGTGCCTTGTCTCTTTAAACTCCAGTCCAGGGGTGCTCGTCCCCTTCCTCACAGAAGGAAGAACTAGGTTCTCAATTCACCACATTTTTCTTGAGCACGTGTTTAGTTAGAAGTTAATGATTAGGATTTAGAAGATTCCAGGGCTCTGTGACAAGAAAAAACTACACTAATTTCAGAGGCCTCCAACTGAAATCAACACACATGTCTTCTGGCTAGGGCTCTTACTCGGGATAACAGAGTGACCTGGGGCAAATCACTGTGCCTCAGTCTTTTTGCCTATAATATGGGCTAACAGTGTCAGCTCTGCATACCTCACACGGGTATTCCGAAGACCAGTGAGCGTGTACGTGAGTGTGCTTCACCTGGGCACTCGCGCATGCACAGAAATCACCTGGGTGGTCCCGTCAAAACACAGATTTTCATCCTGTGTGCCTGGGATGGGGCTCAAGACTTTGTATTTCTAACAGATTTCCAGCGCCCTTGAAGGTGGGGCCGAATGCACTTGCAAAAAGCTAAGAATCCTCAATCACACTTAAGAATTATCTATATCATGAAATTTTTAATTTTCTTACCAGAATTTTCTCCTCAATAAAATGAATTTGTTTTTTTTATCCTCTCCCAAGGACATTTATCTTCAGATAGAGCGGGAGGGAGATAGGGAGGGAGAAAGAGAGAGAAACATGGATGTGAGAGAGACACATTGACTGGTTGCCACCCACACGACCCCAATCGGGGCCGGGGACAAACTGCAACCGAGGTACATGCCCTTAGCGGGAACTGAACCCGGGACTCTCCAGTCCGCAGGCCGACACTATAATCGTTGAGCAAAACCAGCCAGGGCAATGAAATGAATTTTTTAAAAAGTGTCTTACCAGAGATGGATTGATGAATTCTTCTAAATACACCTGACACAGTTTGCGATCCCAATCATCTGTGATGTGGCCCCCATACATGATCTCACCAAAAAGATACCGGAGGTCTTCCCATGGGACCTGGGGGAAAATCACATAAATGATCACTTCCGGGCCCAGGGTTTCTGTCTCAGGGTGTTTGACAGGTGGCAGGACCTGTTCCTCCACAAACCCCTCTAACACAGTGGCCCCCCAAACCCCCAACCGCAGGAGCATTTAAAAGAGGCTCAGCCTCCATAGCCCCCGGCTTAGAGCCCTGGTCTGGTAAGAGGTTCAGGGTTCTGCAGAGACTTTCTTGAGAGAATCATTTTTGGTGTTTTCATACATTCAGGGGAAATTCACTAACACTGAGCTGTTTATGTGGATTTTAGAGCAAACTGAATTAGTCCTGGAACATGTTATGCGAGGAAAACTTACACATTCAAAATCTCATCCAAAAAAATCATGAGAGGGTATGAATCCAGTCAACCTCCAAAAGTTCATGCAAACAAATCCCCTTGCCACCAACTGACCTGAGGGCTCGTTTTATGGCACGACCGGCCTACTCAACATTTTAAGGGGTCTAACGAATGACTGTACCATGTTTTATTCAAGAAATCACTCTATCTCCTCTTCATTTGGCTTAGCAGTGTTTGAAGTCTCTCTTTGCTACCCTTTAGCTTCCTCTGGGTTTGCAAAACATGCCAGTTTGTGCTGAAGCCTTTCTAGACAGGAACCTTTATACCCTCGGGGGCAATATACCGCCTCCCAACAGCTCAAGTAAAAACTTAATTACAGCCTTTCTTTGTTGCACGATGTGACAGAACAAGTAAAATTGCTCCGGCTGGTCCAATGCACTTGCTACAAGTTTATGTGAATTTGAAAAAATGAACCTCCAATATATCTTTCTTTTAAGCTGGTTTGATGTGAATGAAAAATAAAGAAGTGACTGTACCATGTTCTCTCTCTCACCTACCCCAATGGTCTACCTTCCATATAGCTGAAGAGGATGTAAAACAAGAACTTCTTCATTTTATTTCTCTTCCTGATTACACTTAATTAATGGTGGCTATGCACCTTACCATCTGGTATGTATCTCCCTCAAGATTTTAATCAGCGAGGGAGTCTGTTCTTTTTAATAACCAATTCTCTTTCCCCAAATTCTGATCTGCTTTTTACAGATAATTCTTGAAAAGGACATTGTGTGTAACCAAAATATGTGCACATATTTACTTAATTCACCAGTGCGTATAACTTGCTTTGTGATATGCAGCAAATGACTCAGGTCAAGATATCTGAGAGACAAATGAGCGTGTTAAAAACCTAAGGCAGGCCCTGGCCAGTGTGGCTCAGTTGTTTGGGTGTCTTCTCGTGCACCAAAAGGTTGCCAGTTCAATCCTCTGTTGCGAGGTGTGCAGGGAAGGTGTGCAGGAAGCAGCCGGCCAACGTTTTGCTCAGATGTTTCTCTCTCTCCCTCTTTCTAAAAATCAATAAAGAATATTTTAAAAAGACACCAAAAAACCTAAGGCTGGACTGAGAAGCAGCATGATTCCAGTGGCTACCTGGTGTTGCCAAGTCTCTGGATGTGGGCACTAGAGGAAACACACATGTCAACACCTCTCCTCCTCCCCTTCGTTTCTGTCTCAATCATGTACAAGATTCCGCTGAAACAGGATCAAACTGCTGGTCAACCTCATGGTCCAGTTATAAAGGACTTGGATACAAGTGTTAAGTGGCCCATTTTGTTTTCTACCCAGGACTATTACAATAGTCAATTTTATGTCCCACATTAAAAAAAACTGCTAAGATCAACAGAAAATAGTATTTATTAGAAGGGGCAAAATATACTCAAGGTATGTATGCAGACTTACTTTTTAATTTCATGGATTTTAAAAATGATAGCTATGGCACATTGATCATCACACACCATATTAAGGCCATTTATTTTGGATACCACTTATTCAAAATGTGTTTCATGGGAGAACACACCCATGTCATGTACAAAGTGTACACATTCTGATAGTGGTCAGATCCCCTCTGAAGCCTGAGAACACTTGGATAACAACAATTGTAACAATGGTTACCAAAAGGAAACATAAACAGTCACTTAGACACAGAAAAACAGATGAGTTGTTTCAAAGGCCCCTTACAGAAAGCTGGCCCGGAGCACACCTGGTTGGTTTTGACAAATATATCTCAAATTTAACTTAATGGAAAAAGTCCCCCTTAGGAGGCCTAAGCCAGAAACTTCTTACAAATGGTTGCTGTTTGAAATCTCATCGTTGGGTTTATAAGAGTTTACACAAATGTTCCTGATGAAGCATTGCTGCTCCCATCTGTAAAACACATTTGAGCTAGGAAATAAAATCATTCATCTACCTTTAACTTCAAATCAAGGGGAACATTACTGAGAAAGTCACAACAAGGTGGCATCCTTAATACATAATAATGACATATGCAGGAAATGCACCATTATTTATACTTGTGACGCGCTGTAAATTGCTTCCATCATCAGGACTAATTGTAGTGATTATTAATGCAGTGTTATGAACTGTCAGAATTGCTGTATGTAATTACATTTGTGCAAATGCTTCATTACCTGCCTAATGAATCTGGCATCTATGCACATGTAAACCACTGTTTTTGTTAACATAATGAAGGACATTTTTTTTTTTTTTTTTTGCACAAAGCTGCTGATGTAGAACTGGTTTGACCTATCTTACGAAATCCGAGCATCCAGTGCTCGGGAACCTTTGATCTGGTTTATTTTCACACTTGGCAGAAGATGCATACAGAGTGTCAGCCATTTCAATAATAGCTTCCAGAGGGAAATTACGGCCCACTTTGATAGTGCCCGAAGACTGACAGATTCAGCACGCTCCTCGGAAGAGGTTACCTGACCACTGGCACTTACGCTGGGGCTTGCCTCTAAGTAGTTGTAGAGGACATCGGCACAGATGGCGAGGTCTCCGGGACCGAAGGGATAGCTGCGGCTCCAGCCCTGGGGGCCGAACCTCCGCCTCCCAGCCGCGCAGGCGTGGAAATAGCACAGAGCAAAGAGGAGGCTTTTGAACTCCTGCTCCTTGGAGCACGCTTCAAGTGTATCCTGGGAGGGAAGACACGCGTTTCATTACCCATCTGTGTGGTTTCCAAGGGCAAGGGTCTGGGTTTGCAATAACCCTGTAAAGGACTTTGAGGGAGATGTAGAAGAGGTAACATGCGGTCTCCGGCAGGGCCGCCTGTCCTAGGAGAGCATCATAGGAGACTGTCTGCTTCCCATTTGCCAGTCTGCTGACTTCGCTTTAGTTATTCTTCTGAATGCTTCTAAGTTCACTAGAAAATGAGACAACTCATTTTGACCAGTAGAATATTGCTTGACATCATTTTCCCCTGCAAGAAAATTGTCCCAGATAACACATTATTTAACCCCAAGTACTATTTGCCCCTGGTTTCACAGTAATACAGAATATCTGGGCACATGGCCACCGATCAAAAGACTATTTCCCAGTCACCCTTGAAGACAGATGCTTTATATAACCAAGTTTATGCCAACAGAATCTGAGCAGAAGTGATGTGTCTAACTTAAGTCATTTACTTAAAAGGAAACTTTGCCCTGGTTGTTGCTCTTTTCCTTCTTCTGTGGGCTAAAAACGATGATGACTGGACAATCATGGAAGCCACAGTAGGTGTAGCAGAGGTGCCCATCAGCTTGGGTGTGTGGCTGATCTGGACAGAGCAGCCAGTTACATGTGAGAGAAATTACCTTGTTTGAATCACTATATTTTTGTGCTGACCCTTCACTAATACAATCACTATGACCAATGGTTTCCTTCCAATGAACTAGAAGTAAAATTCATTGATGGGATGACAGAATGGCATAGGGAAGATTAAAAAAAAATACACACTCCCTAGACTAGATTTTTAAAAAATTTTTGAAACTGCAGAAGGAAGCCCCGCTGGTGCGGCTCAGTGGTTGAGCATCAAACCATACACCAAGAGGTTGCTGGTTCAATTCCCAGTCAGGGCACATGCCCAGGTTGTGGACCAAATCCCCAGTGGGGGACATGCAGGAGGTGGCCAAACAATGTTCTCTCTCATCAATGTCTCTCTCTCTCCCTCTAAAAATAAATAAAGAAAAATATTTTTTTTAAAAAGTTTTCCATAGGATTAAAAAAATGCAGAAGGGAAGTTGAATCCTGGTATGCTACACTGATATGGTTATGGCCCCATGAAATCAAAAGGTAAAAAAACAGCCATCTGATCTCCTATGGCTTACAGGTAGTACCTAACCCATCTTCTGATCTGGCAGTTCTGCGAGGCAAACAGGAAAGGTTGAGGACGACTCCTTCAGCTGAGGGTGGGTAGCAGAAGAAGTAAGGCCAAGTCTGCACCCTCCTGCCTTGTCCTTTACAGTGGCCCAAGGACAGCCAGTCTGACGACCTGAGCCATGTACAAAGATATTTAGCATCTTTGGGGTGAGATTTCATAGCTGGTCCCCAGGGAACTTCTGGTAAAATTTGAAACCAAGATTATATTTGTTCTCTGGTCCAGGACCAGAAGAGCTTTTTAGTTTTTTTTCTGTATCACTTTCATCAGAATCCAGGGCTACCACCCAATATAGTACTAGACTTGGCCAGGCCACATACAGTATAGACCCAACTAAATCACTAGACAATTTCTAGGAAACTTATGGGGTCTGGAAATATACAATCCTTAAAACAACTTTTCTACAACAATACATCAAATAAAAGGCAAGCTTTTGAGAGCAGAGAAGAGAAACCATATAATTAGAATTAATCCTGAGGATATAAAAATATATTACTTTTAGTAAGAAATTTATAAAGGACCAAATAGAACTATCACATTTTCTTTAGGAATGATAATCTAACAAGTCACCTAACACCTACTGGAATTATAGGTAATCCACAGAAAACCAAAGGTACTACAATAACTAAGTACATTAATTCCATCTATATTTCACATAACTGACCTAGTTTTACCTCATTGCTAAAAAAAAACAAAAACAAAAACACAAGTCAATGCTCATTTTATTACGCTCTGATAATATAAATGCCATTGGAAGAATATATGAATCAGGCTTTCCTATGAAAAAGTATGAGTCTACCCTAACATTCCACATTTCAGGTCAGTCATATTCTTCTGAACCAAGTCACGAGCAAATAAATATCAGAAAATATACAAATAGCACTGTGAACAGAGAGCAGGCATTGGCACACAGACAGCAGTGCTACATGCACACAGATGCCAATGTTACAGGCACAATTATTTGTTTTTGCTGCAAATCTTACAGAAACAGAAATCTATATTCTTACTTTAAATATCTGGTAATCTGGGGATGAAAGGAGCCCAGAGAACTCCTTTATGGACTCTTCTTCAAGAGGCCGATGCTACTGAGCGGAAAGTGGCATTCAGGCAACATCCTACAAGAAATGGTTCTTTACATCTTGGTCACATAATGATCATATTTACATAAACATTCTCCAGTGCTCAGGGTAATAAATAACTGATATTAAATGAACTTTGTTCAATATGAAGCCATGCATCAAGTTTGGAGATAAATTCTGATTGGGGGGAAAGATTAAAAATACAGATCTAGCCCTGGCCAGTTTGGCTCAGTGGTTAGAGCATCGACCTGCGGTCCAGAGAGATCCAGGTTCGGTTCCTGCTAGGGGCACGTACCAAAAAAAAAAGTAAAAATACAAATTTAATTGAATTTGAAAATTAAGGAATGCAAAACAAAACTATCCAAATAGAACAGCTAACTTGCCTAGATCCCTTGGGTGCTTTTCTTATCTGAGAAGGGGACCCAGTTAACAGGAGTGACTGGGATTCATTCACCTAACCCAAATGAATATCAAGGCAGATGACATTCATCATCCTTTGTCCATGGCACAGGCCTCAGTAAGATAGGGTCACAGTAGCCACAAGAACACCCAGGACGATTCAAGGAGACTTGGGAAAAGAAGTGGTCTGTATCACAGACCACTAATTGCCTGCCTTAAATTGTCTTCTCACTGACTTTTAGCTGGGCATATGGCTACTCAAGATAAGTTTTCTTTTCCCCGCCTCTCTTGCAGCTAGGTTAATGCAAAGTTTGAGCAATGAGATAAAAGAAGGACTGTATTAACTTGAAGAAAGTATCTTAAAAAGAAAGCAAACATGTTCTCATTGTCATCTTTGTTCCTTCTTTCATCCTACTGTCGGGAACATGGATATGGGGGCTGTAACTCTCCCAGCACCTGAGACCATGGCAAGCCCACCCTAGGAAGGATAGAATGGTGAAACTGGTTGGTACAACTTGTTGGTGACACATATGAGCTCTGAATGACCTACCTCTAGGAATCTCATATGGCAGAAATACTTTTTAAACTTAAGTCACTGCTTTTGTATACTTCATTCATAAGTAGACAACCATAATTCTAACTGGTAAAAAGGTGCTGGGAACCTCTTCACAGATAGCAAGGAAGCACAGGCTAATATCTATGAACTGCTTAATCTGAATAAAAATTAAATCTTGTATTCTAGATTAATGACAGGTCAGCATTCATAAAAGACTCTTTAAAAATTTATATTTTCCTTAAAGTTTCTGTTAGTGTGTTTGGTTTGGGCTAAAATAATTTTATGGCAAGTTCATTTAGTGAATTACTTTGATTACTTTTGGTTTTGCTACTTATGATCAAATTTAGTCTTACTAATTAAGAGGATCCTTTCCACTAGATAAGAAATAATATTCCACTTGAAGTTCTTAAGAATCTTTCCAATAAATGTAACCTTCAGTTAATAAAAGGGTTTTTCCAGACAGCAATGGAAAGAACTAATACTTTCATGAATAAACTAGAACTGGTGGTTTTTAACTGGAGGAGGACTTCATGCATAGTCTTTGGGGGATCTGTTTACCCCTATGATTGCATCAGATTATAAAAGAGGTCCTTACCCACCCCCACCCCCCCAAATGCTGAAGGACAATTGTGCTGAAGCATATTTGTTCATGAAATGCTCAATTTTCACGAATAAAGACAATTATTTTTGGGAGTCAGATGAATCCTATTTCAAAACATCAAACTCCTCTTTTGTACTTACTTAAAGAGCTTGAGAATATCATAAAGATCCCAAAATTATGAACTGAGGGACAATTAAAAAACAAATACATGTCCTCCACAGTTCACAATAATGCATACTGCAAATATGTAACTAGCTTAACAGGAGTTTTGAGTACCTTCTATTTACAGTCCATTGTGTTTATATAGGCTACAGATTACTCAATTATTTGAGTAATTAACTGTATTCATCAAAACTATATTCTTAGGTAGCTAGTTATTAAAATTCCTTCACAATGTTGGTTTGGGTATTGGCCCAGAAGGTACTAGAGAAAAGTTAAGCATGTGCACATGTGTGCATACACATCAAGAATTCAGCCCTAGCCGGTTTGGCTCAGCGGTTAGAGCGTCGGCCTGCGGTCCGGAGAGACCGGGGTTCGGTTCCCGCTAAGGGCATGTACCTCGGTTGCAGTTTGTCCCCGGCCCTGGTTGGTCGTGCGGGTGGCAGCCACTCAGTGTGTCCCTTTCACATCGATGTTTCTCTCTCTCTCTCGTCCTCTCTCTCCCTCCCACTCTATCTGAACAAAAAATGGAAAAATGTCCTCGGGTGAGGATAAAAAAAAAAAAAAAAGAATTCACTTCATCCCTCTGTACACGTGACATGAGTAGACGATGGTTCTACAGTCTTGTGAGAAGACCCTGACTATGACAGACCAGACTTCTTTCTTACCTGATCAAAGTTGTAGAGAGCGGCATGTAAATTGGCCAGCATTCCTGTAGGAGGTTCATTAGTGATCTTAATGGAATTTTCCAGGAGCCCTTGAGGGATGATATGCTCAGTTGGTGTAGGTGCAGCCTCGGCGCTCATGAACACCCTGTAATCTCTGTGGCTTCCTTGGCTGAATCTTTCAAGGAGTTTCTCCAAGGTTCCCAGCCACTTGGCTACCAAATGGACATTCTGAAAGATAGTATGATGCATAATTCCTGTGAAACTCAAGTATATTAATTAAATTATAGGATTACAACATTTTTTCTACACATCAATGTGTTGAAAACTCAGAGAACAAGGATTTAAATGTTCCTTTATTGTCATGTTAGGAAAACAAAACAAAACAAAACAAAACAGAATTAAACAATGAACACATTAAGTGCCCCAATTCACCACAAATTGTCTTTGTAAACCAAAATCTTCTTCCAACACTCTTATCTACTTCCAACACCTACCCATCACTTCTGAGATAAAGTTGCCTTATATGCTTCTTTGTTACAGTTCAAACTCAATTACTGAGATTTATATGGGTTAATTTAACCAAGTATAAAAACTGAAGGCCAGCCCTGGCATGTTTGGCTCAGAGGTTAGAGCGTCGACCTGTGGTCCTGAGAAACCCGGGTACAGTTCCCGCTAAGGGCATGTACCTTGGTTGCAGTTTGTCACCGGCCCTGGTTGGTCGTGCAGGTGGCAGCTACTCGATATGTCCCTTTCACATCGATGTTTCTCTCTCTCTCTCTTCCTCTCTCTCCCTCCCACTCTATCTGAACAAAAATGGAAAAATGTCCTCGGGTGAGGATAAAAAAAAAACAACTTAAGACCAGAAATGTACCAGACCACCCACTTCATTTTTTTCTGATGGAATCCTCTTCTACTCAAACTCCTGCTCATGAGAATATGGACTCAGAATGATGTGAGAGACGAAAGGCTAGCTGAAAAAGAAAGCAACCAGCCTTGGCTGGTTTGGGTCAGCATTTAGAGCATTGGCTTGTGGACCAGAGAGACCTGAATTCATGTTCCTGCTAAGGGCACACACGTACCTCAGTTGCAGTTTGTCCCCGGCTTCTATTGGGGTTGTGTGGGTGGCAACCAGTCGATGTGTCTCTCTCACATCAATATTTCCCGCCCCCCTCTCCCACTCTATCTAAAGATAAATGCAAAAATGTCCGCAGGTGGGGATAAAAAAAAAATCATGAAGGAAAAAGTGTCACTACCACCACTCTTTGATTTTCAATTTCATGACTCACAGATTTGCTCCTCTCATACGAAACAGCCGCACAGTGCAGCTTGGTGGTGGTGCTGGGAGAGGACTGGAAAGCGCCAGCCCACATGCCCCCTGGTTTGGAGCTGCCCCTGATACAGTGATGCAGGCCTCACCCCCAGGGATGTGTTCTCATTTCCAGCAAAGAAAAGCATGTATGATTACAACAGCTACAGAAATACAAAGAACGAAGGCAAAGTAATGCTGCTATCTTTCTTTGAAACCGTTCTGTTATAAAATGACCTATGCTGATTCACTTGTTCACATTTTTAGCTTTTTTTTCTCTCTTGGGCAAATATTGAACATTGGGAGTTATCACGGGCTGAACTGTGTCCCCCAAAATCCATGTGCTGAAGCCCTAAGACTCAGTGCCTCAGAATGCGACTGTCTTTGGAATAGGGTCTTCGAAGAGGTAAACAGGTTAAGCCCTGGCCAGTTTGGCTCAGCAGTTACAGTGTTGGCCCACGGACCAGTGAGTCACGGGTTCGATTCCGGTAAGGGCACATACCTCGGTTGCAGTTCATCCCCGGTCCTGGTTGGGTCATGCAGGAGGCAACCAATCAATGTGTCTCTCTCACGTCAATGTTTCTCTCCTTCTCTCTCTCTCTCTCTCTCTCTCTCTCTCTCTCCCTCCCTCCCTCCCACTCCATTTGAAGATAAATAGAAAAATATCCTCAGGTGAGGATTCAAAATAAAAAAAATAAATAAATAAGAGGTAAATAAGGCTAAAAATACAGTCACCAGCATTGGCCTCAATCCAATATGACTGGTGTCCTTAAAGAAGAGTAGCCCTGGCTGGTTTGGCTCAATGGTTAGAGCGTTGGCCCATGGACCAGTGAGTCGCGGGTTCGATTCCAGTCAAGGGCATGTACCTTGGTTGTAGTTTGTCCCTGGCCCTGGTCAGGGTCTTGCAGGAGGCATCTAGTTGAGGTATCTCTCTCACATTGGTGTTTCTCTCTCTCTCCTTCCCTCCCACTCTATCTGAAGAAAAATGGAAAAATAGCCTTGAGTGAGGATTAAAAAAAAAGAAGAGGAGATTAGGACACACACACCGAGGGAAGACCATGTGACAAGACAACCATCTACAACCCAAGGAGAGAGACCTCAGGAGAAACCAATCCTGCCGACACCCCGATCTCAAACTTCTAGCCTATAAGAACGATAAGAAATAGTTCTGTTGTTTAAGCCACCCAATCCATGACAGTGTGGTACGGCGACCCTGGCAAACTTACACAGTAGGTGCGGGCTCTCTCGTTTCCTCCCTGCCTGCTTGCACTGGACCACAGCGAGCGCTTCTCACACCCAACTGCGCCACTCACACAAGTGGGCAGGACCAAGCACAAAAATAAAACCCGTTTGGCAAACACAGAGGTGGGCAAAAGTAGGTTTACAGTTATAATACAAATGGTACAACAATTAATAATACAAGAATAAACTGTTTCGCATGCTCACAAGTGTAAACCTACTTGTGCCAACCCCATATGTCCTATTCATTGAATGGACAACAACAATCCCTTACTTGAAAAGTTTACTTGAAACAAATGTAAACATTCTAGACTGTAATGTTGGAGCCAGGGGCCAGAGACACCTCCAAGTGAGCCACCACTGAACAGGCATTTGGGGACGTAGCCGGGAACCACTGTTGAGGATACTGGCTTTGGGCTGTCGAGACTCTTGCGCCTATTTGTCCAAGGGCAGTAGGGCCTGTGCAACATTTTCACCTGGTTCAATATATAGAGAACAACCCACTTTTTGCCCATGACAAATGATTTTTGAAACCCATTATGCTAACTTGGAAACCCTCCGGTGTGGACCTGAGATAAGACAGCTGCCAGCCGGCCGCCATGGTGATAGTTTTCTCTAGAGTGTAGGCTTTTGATAAAATGCTCGCGGAATATCCCTAGAGGGGCTATATCTGATCATAACAACTGATCATTGTGGAGTCTGGTTAAGAACATATTAATATGTGCATCCATGTCATATCCCTACACTGATATAATTTAATGTAAATTAAAAACAATACAATAGTTTCCATTTTGTTGGTCTCTTTCTTCAAAGTCTTGCTTCTCTTTTAACTGTAAATCAAAGAGATACTGGACTCCTCCAGCAACTGGGTCAGCCGAGCCTGGGATAGTCTCTCCTCTGCAGTTCTGAGTGTGGAGAATAATAGCAAGTGACAGTTTAAGTGACTGGCTTACCGCTAAGACAATCAGAGGTCTCGAAGCAGATGCTTCACAAAAGAATTTCTTTTTTGAGATTTTTTTTCCTTTTGGTTATTCCTCACCCAAGACTATATTATTTTTTAATTTTTAATTTTTTAATTATTTATCCTCACCCGAGGACATATTTGTTCAGATAGAGTGGGAGGGAGAGAGAGGAAGGGAGAGAGAGAAGCATCGACATGAAAGGGACACATCGAGTGGCTGCCACCCACACAACCCAACCAGGGCCGGGGACAAACTGCAACCAAGGTACATGCCTTTAGCAGGAACCGAACCCGGGTCTCTCGGAACCGCAGGCCGATGCTCTAACCACTGCACTAAACCGGCCAGGGTGACCCAAGAATATTTTTTCATTGATTTTTAGATAGAGTGAAAGGAAGTGGGGAGACAGAGAGAGAGGGAGAGAAACATTGATGTGAGAGAGAATCGACTGGCTACCTCCCACACAACTCCGACCGAGGCGGGGATGGAACCTGCAACCCAGGTACATGCCTTTGACCAGGAATTGAACCTGCACCCTTCAGTCCACAGGCCAACGATCTAACCACTGAGCAAAACCGGCCAGGGCAAGATCGTTTTTTTTTTTAACAGTGAAATTTACAACTTGCATTTTTGGAGGCAACTGGTAGCTTCACACAGATCTAAAAATGACAGAAACATTTTACTTTGAATACTATGTTCTCTTGAGGATGATTCTACCCCTCTTAGGTTCTTTCCAGTTTGAGCTGCTGGGTGCCTAAGAACTCTCTTTGTGGGAAGATCCCAGCATCTACACAACTGTCGGGGAGCAACTGCTGTCTCTGAACAGAGCAAACCCTCCGTTGTTACCTGTCTGGCTCTGGGAACCCCAGAAGGGGACCCAGCCTCCCCAGTAACTCGCTAAGATCTCATCTAGGCAGCAGGCAGTACCCTCTTCTAGAAGGTTATGTTCTCTTTCAACCCTTCCACAAATCACATTTCATTTCAAGCAGAAATGCCAAATGCACCAACCCTGGATCCTGGAGACACTGAGGAGGCCGTGTCACATCTCGGCATGAGCGCTGGAGCATGGATGAGTGGGAAAAATGTCACTTCCTGCCAAACAAACCTGGACTCAAGTATCAGCTCTGCCCCTTTCCAGCTCTGTGGCCTTGAGGGTCTCCAGACCCCTCTGAGGCTCACCTGTCTCATCTTGATTATGAGGATGATGACACCTACCCTTGTGGATTTGGGGTATGCTCTGAGGTCGTTATCCCGAGAACTGCTAGCAAAGAGTCTGACTCGTACATGAGAACCTTCGGGATCAGTGTTCAGTGACTCAGGTGGCCATGCCAGACCTGTGGGGACGAGCTGGCATGTCTCCCTGTGGAAGGAGTCAGTCAGCAGGGCTCCTCAGTGCCCCGACACCTGGGCTGGCTGCATTGGTTTCTGGGTGCTTGCTAGAATCCCCAGCCAAGGGAGCCCCCGGAGGACGCTGGGTTGCAGACTCACAGACCCAGACAATGCTAGCTGGAAAGAGATAAAGGGGAAGCCTACCCTAACTCTCTGAATTTACAAACAGGGGAATGTTACACAACTAGTTAGGGGTGAGTTGTACGAGATACATATAAACGTGAACGCAAAGGAGAGAAGTTAGGGAGCGTGTGGGCCCTCTGTGCAGGCCTGCTTGGGCTCCAGCACTGCCTTGCAGGTATCTGATATCTCTAAGTCAGGAGGGGCCAGGGCGCCCGCCAATATTTTTAATTTTAAAGCACAATGCCTAGAAAATCTCTCAACAGATGATAACCATCCTGGTGAGAAGACCCCTAATCACCTTTGGAGGTGTCACTAATGCTGAGAAAATCCACTGGAAAGGCTCCTTCCTATTGGGCTGGTCAGCTCCCTGTGTTGTATCCAGTGTTCTCCATGAGCACGTAATACTCACTTGGAGGAGGACCCAGTGTCCCTCTTGGGAAGCCTTCTCCAGTGCCATTTCTGCCACCGTCTCCTGACCTTGTCCTAAAGACACGTTGTGGAATTTTCCTGAGTCGATTGTGAACCCGAGTCTCCTGCCTGTGGGACAACACGACACGGTGAGAGGTGAGAGGAGGCTGGAAATTGGTGCTCCAGTGGCCATCTGTGGTCACCACCGCTACCTTCCAGGTCACTTTCCTGCAGAACCAAATAAACCTCGGTCCTTTCGACCAGCAGCACAGGGAGCTCGCAACAGCTGCCTCCTTGCACGCATCCAGGAGCCTGTGGAAAGTGGTTCCTCTGGTTTTATGGTAATGAAGCTTGTGACGTGTTGACAGATGGCAAGCATTGTCACTGAGCTTTACAAACTCTCGCTGGAGCAGCACAGCATTTCCCTCGTGAACAGGGAGCAACATGTGGTAGGAATCACATGGTTCTCCGGAGGGATCGGCTCACTGGGTAAAGGCAGGAGCCTCTCCCTTCGAGGCCACGCTTGGATGGAGCACAGCCAGGCCACAGCTCTAGCGACCCGGTCCTCGGTGCAGGCGGGACTCAGCAATCCAAGGCAGAAAGCGACGGCGCCTTGCACAATCGAACAGACCTGCTCTAATGACCATTATTTAGTCACAGGGGGCACGAGATTACATGAGCATGGAGAAATGGCCTTCTGGCCCTCACAGAGTCAGAAGGTGGAAAACAGTATAAAAGAAACTTACATTATGCCAACCAGAGGCATGTGCCCTTTGAACATTTCTTCAGACTGTACAGTGTTATTAGGCGAACATTTCCTATACACTCAGTCTCCAACAAATGGGAAAAAAAAATCAAAGAAACAAAGATAACTGTAAACTGAAAGGAAGGGTGGGGGGCGGAGGGGGGCGGAGGGCAGCCAGCAAGCCTCCTGGCCACTCACCCAGGGTCTCCAGGTCTTTGAGGGCATCTACCCCTGGAGACAGGATGAAGAACACGGGGGTGGCAGGGCTGCTTTCCTCAAAGGCTTTAGCTAAATCCAGTCTGGTCCTCTCCACGTACTTTGCACCCAGTTTTTCCTCCACAAAATTCCTATAAAAAACAATGCCAACGACATGACCAGTGCTTGTTTTTGACCTTGCAAAGTATCACAGGCTGGATCACCTTAAACCCCAGGCACAGGAAGAAAACAAACCGTGTTTTTCACGTTTTATCAGAATGACAATATGAATCCAACTAGATGTACGTAATAGTGTCCATAAGATCCCTCTGAAAATCAGAAGCTTACATTCCACTTTGGGGGGCTACTGAGACCCCCCCAGTACCATCAGTTGCCTGCCTATGGCTTTGTATTCCCCAAATCTCCTGCCAGACACCCCCCCCCCCATTACTTATTAACAGTTCATTAGATTTGCCACAGTGCAATTTTCCAGCCTGCTGGGCTTCTCATGAATATACAAATGCTTTTTGGGTTGTTTCTAACACAGGAAAGCTCAATTAAGCAGGGATTATTTTTCAGCAGCACCAGATTTAGCAGAAAGTAAGTAGTACTAAGCAGAATTAACTTGTAAAGCGGGGTTCGACAGAGGTGGCTGCAAAGGGAAAATTGGCTGATCTAGACAAAGCCAAGGCAAAAAACACGCGAGTCCTACTAAAGAAAGAGGAGCGTGATCGGGAGGGAAGTTGTGAACTCTTAGGTTGGTGAATTCAAATTAGAACACGACTTGTATGAATTAAGCAGCATATTACCATTTGGAAGCCAAAAGGGCAGAGAAAAGGACACTTGAACCCAGATGTAGACAAGGCCTTCTGCTTTTAAATCGTGCTTGTTGCAAAGTTATGGGACTCTGACTGTCTCTATGAAAAGAATTCATTTTTATTTGACATGTAAAATCTTTGGAGCCAAAATGCCACCGCAGAATAAAAACGATGGAAATTAACACTTGGATAATGCATGTTCCTGACCTCTGAACTCTGCTGACACTCATCTCTCTTCCTAGAGTAGTCCCCCTATTTCCTTGTCTCCCCTGCAGATTTCAAAATCAAGTGTCTCAGGAAGGCTGTCCTGACTCGTGTTGAGCACATTTTAACAACAGCAGTGAGTACGATATCAATATCTCAGCAGAATCACTTCTCATCAGTACGGGTTGTAAATGCGTCCAGCACATTCTCCTGGCCCCTAAGTCTCCTCCAGGTTAACCTGCATTTCTGAAGATGCTGACTGCCCACCTGAGAGCGTATGCCATCCTGTCAGGGCGCAGTGCTCTCAAAATAATCAGCTTCTGAATTAAACTCTTCTTCTTCCATTCTTGCGGTAACTTTTCTTTCTCTGGACACTCGGATTCCACCCACTTCCTCCACTGCTTGGCAGATCCTTCCACGTCTCGGTCTATGCCTCGAAACTCTTCCATAAGGGCTACTGCCTATAACACAATAGGGGAACAGAGAGGATGGTTCATCTCAGCATTTGAGATAGACTTGTGAATGCATCGAACCCCATATAAACACGTTGTGCTGGACAGCTGGACAGTCTTTATCTCCTCTCCAGATTTACTCTGCACCCTTTTCTGCCCTGCTGTGAGGGTGATCTCTAAGAGTCTCCTGGACTAAGCTCCCTGGTTCTCTGGCCTGGCTGGGTTTGTCCAATAGGAAGCAAATGGCAAGGGACAGGACGGGGGGGAAGGGAGAGGTCAGGGTATTCCTCCCCCAGCTCTGAAGTGACACAGTCTGGCATGTTCACCAACCGCCACAGCTTCTATAGGCTGGCTCTCTCCCATAACTTTATTTCTCATTCATTTTACTAAATGCTCTTTGCCTTCCTTTTTCCATCCCACCCCTGGTTGATTCCTTGTTATTCTTCCCATTCTAGAAAGATATCCTCTACTCTTTGTTCAACTCGCCTTTGAATGTGCTGTCTGTTTTCTGCTGAGGCCCTGACCGGTACGCAATTGACTGTATAATTTTAAAGTATAATTCTAAATAAATTTGAATTAAAAGTTATATATTTTTATTTTATTTATTTATTTTTTAATATTTTTTTTATTGAGTGTAGAGAGAGAGAGAGATAGAAACATCGATGAGAGAGAACATTGATTGGCTGCCTCTTGCACGTCCCCCACTGGGGATCAGGCCCACAGCCTGGGCAGGTGTCCTGATCAGGAATCTAACCGGTGACCTCTTGGTGCATGGGTCGACGCTCAGCCAGTGAGCCACACTGGCCACGCAAAAGTTATATATTTTTAAAATAAACATCTAAATATACTATGAAAATAAGGGAAAACATAGTTGTTTCCAATGCATAGAAATAGCTCCTTAGGAAAAAGAGTGGGCCAAAGCTTCGCCTGTGAGAAGCATCTTTAAGGAATTCTGGAGCCTGAGAATAAGCACTTGGTAGCAAAATAAAGAAACTACATTCAGGCATATTCAAAACCATTTATGTTCCTTGACTTCTCTCAAAGGTCTAAAGACTATACATATTAACAACTTTTCTGCCCATTAAATACGTCAAAGTTCCTTTACTTCCAAAAAGAAATTAGTCAATTTAGTTGTATACCTGAAACAAATATAGTATCGTGTGCCAACTATAATTGAAAAATATATTTTTTTAAAAAAGAGCAGCCCTGGCCCATTTGGCTTGGTGGTTAGAGCGTCGGCCTGTGGTCCAGAGAGACCCGGGTTCGGTTCCCGCTAAGGGCGCGTACCTCGGTTGCAGTTTGTCCCCGGCCCTGGTTCGTTGTGTGGGCGGCAACCACTCGATGTGTCCCTTTCATGTCAATGTTTCTGTCTCTCTCTCTCTCTTCCTCTCCCTCCCTCCCATTCTGTCTGAACAAAAAATAGAAGAATGTCCTCGGGTGAGGATAAAAAAAAAAAAAAAAAAGAGCAAAAAAATTAGTCAATTTAGTAATATAAAGATCAATTAAAGAACATTACATTGTGCACCCTATTCCTGCAACTGAATGGTATGTATCACTTGCATAGTTATTTATTTATTTATTTAATCCTCACCTGAGGACATTTTTCCATTTTTTGTTTTGATAGAGTGGGAGGGAGAGAAAGAGAGAGAGAGAAACATTGATCTGAAAGGGACACATTGAGTGGCTGCCACGACCAACCAGGGCCACGGACAGGGACAAACTGCAACCGAGGTATGCGCCCTTAGCGGGAACCGAACCCGGGTCTCTCTGGACCGCAGACCGATGCTCTAACCATTGAGCCAAACCAGCCAGGGCTCTCACTTGGATTTTTAAAAACTACTTTTCTACATGTGAGAGAACTGAGATTTGAAATAAGATTTAGAAATTGAAAAGCTACATTCCTAACATACCTTAATGGCACTCCACGACTGAGTAGTTAGGAAGTCGACAGGACTCAAGTGAGTGTGTTCAACTGTGAACCGAAGCAGGAAATCCAACTCTAAAGGGTCTATCTCCTTCTTTCTCAACAAAATCTTGAGAGTACACAAAATTGAAAAGAGTCATTTGGTTTACACAACAAGATCATGACACAGAAAGCAGTCACTGCTTAGTGGATATGATTGAATAGCAGAAATAAGTCTTCTGAAAATTTGTATAGATATATATCTGTTCTATAATTGAAATAAGAAATAAGTTAGGCCCATGATCTCAAAACCTTGATCAGAAGTTTAATAGCAAATAATTACAAAAGCTGATTTATTCCAACTTTATACCTATTAATAACCTATTTGAAATATGATTTCACATTTAGTTTCCTGTTATTAAATCAAACTTATCTTAAAATTTCTTATACAAACTGGAAAGCCTGAGATGACAATGGATTGAATTACTAAACAGAAAGTAAAGTTAGTACCATAAATTAGTCTTGGTATAGGAATTATATCCAAGACACCATGAGAATCACACTATAAACTGGAACAAATTTTAGATATTCTGAATACAGAATTGGTGAGGAGTCCATAGAACATTTTGGGCGCACAAATGAAACATTACCAACTTCCACATAAAAACCTCACAATGTTAAAGATGGAAAATGCTTGAGTTTTAGACTATTTTTAAATTCTAAATATTTTCATAATACATTATGGGTGGTAATATGCATGAAAATATTTTATTTTATTGAAAAATTAATTCTTAATTCAATTTAATGTTTCAACAAACAAGAAATTGCCCAGAGACATATGAAGCATTGATAAGCACAGACTGTCAGGGTTTGAGATAGATAGCTATGGCTTCCAAGGAGAAGTTTTAAATAGATATGCATGCCTGTGTGGGCATGTCATGTGTTGTCGTTCCTGATCTATTGCTGTTGGTGAGCAATATGCATAAATACACAAATTTCAGCAAAAAACCACCAAACAATCTGATTTAAAAATGGCAGAAAAACTGAATAGACATTTCTTCCAAAGAGGACATGCAAATGGCCAACAGAGACATAAAAAAGTGCTCAACATCACTTATCATTGGGGAAAATGCAAATCAAAACCACAGTGAGATATCACCTCACACCTAGTAGGATGGCTATTGGCAAAAACAGAAGAGATGGCAAATGCTGGTGAGAATATCGAGAAAAGAGAACCCTTGTGCACTGTTGGTGGGAAAATAAATTGGTGCAATCGTGATGGAAAAGAGTATGGTGGTTCCTCAAAAAATGATAAATGGAACTACCATATGGTCCAGCAATTCCACTTCTGGTTATATATTCAAAGGAAATTAAATCACTATTTAAAAAAGCTATGTATACTCCCATGTTCATTGCAGCATTATTCACAATAGCCAAGACATGGAAACAACCTTAAGTGTCCAATGATGGATGAGGGAATAAAGAAGATGTGGTACACAGATACAATGGAATATTATTCAACCATAAAAAAGGAAATCCTGAGATTTGCAACAACATGAATGCATTATGCTAAGTGAAATAAGTCAGACAGAGAAAGACAAATACTGCATGATCTCTCTAATGTGTGAATTTTAAAAGACTGAACTCATAGACTAAGAGAACATATTGGTGGTTACCAGATGTGGGAGGTGGGGGGGGGGGTAGGTAAAATGAGTGAACATCGTCAAAAGGTATAAACTTCCAATTAATAAGTGCTGAGGACACTATGTATGGCATGGTGAGTATAGTTAATAGTACTGTGTTGTATATTTGAAAGTTGCTAAGAGAATAAATCTTAAAAATTCTCATCACACACACACAAAATTATAACTATGTGAGATGATGGATGTTAACTAAATTTATTATGGTAATCAGTTCATAATATATACAACAACTGAACCATTATGTTGTATATCTTGGACTAATACACTATTATATATCATTATATCTCAACAAAACAGGGAAAAAATTAAAAATAATTTAATTTTGTAATGCTTTGCTCCTGTTTATTGCATACATTATAAAATGCCTACACCACATAGTCTTTCTTTTTTCGTATATACTTATATAACCAAAAGGAATACAGTCGCCCTGCACCACTTTGTGCTTCGACTTGCACGTTTTTTTCCAAATATACAGTATACAGATACTAAGAACATGGATAGTTTATAGTTATTAACAGAAGGTATTTATAAAATGCCTTCTTTGGGCAAGATATTTTAGAGGACACAAATAGAATAGACATCTTTCATCAAGATTTAGATAGAAAAAGTTATACAGTAAACAAACTAATAAAAGAACAACAGGCTCATTTCACGTAGGAATGTGGTTCTCCATGTTTTTTCTCATCATGGTCACCTTTATGTAAACAAAGCCTTTGCGGAGGTAGGTAACAAAACGGGTGAAGGGCAGGAGGCCTCACTGAAGGTGGGAGTGTGAAAGCCATTCATGTTTTTCTAAAGGACTCCTTGAACCCCTCACATCTGGATTCACAATTCTGATCTCACAGAATTCCCTCGGTAGCACCTGGGAAGTTCTGCACAGAGCCTGGAAAGGTGACGAGAATGTCTCATCAATCTGCTCTTCAGGGTGACAGCTGATGTATTACTCAAAATGCCTTCCCACCCAGACCGATGCCCGGGACTGACCAAAAGGTTGTCCTATGCCCAAGTTCGCTCTGGGAAACTCAAACTCTCAGGTCACCAAGAGCTTCCAAAAAAAGGTGTCTATGCTTGGCTTCAGCAGAAATAAGGTACATAATAAATAGAAACGTGCAACTTTGGTACTGGCGATGCTTTTGAGTGACTGATTTGCTTACCTGAAAAGCCATCTGGGACAGGAAGGTGAGCTTGTCCTTCTCAAACAACGCCTGGCTGGTGTAGACGAAGATGGCGTGGGTTATGCTCTCCGTGAGGGCCGAGAGGCGCCCCTGCGTGTCCTCCACCTTGTCAGCCTGCTCGATGGCTCTGTGGAACAGGACACTGAAAGCCTGGGGAATTCAAAGGGACTGTCAGAGGGCGAAAACCGCTGCCTGGATGTCTAACTAGCACAGGGCTACCCACAGTGTAAGGCTTATCTGTGGGGAGAGACAACAGGACAGGATTTTAATAAGGCACATGGTGAGTACTCATTCAATATTTGCTGCCATTACTGTTATTAACATCATTCCATAAAATCTACCCTTATCGCCTCCCTACCCAACTACACTGCACCACCCTCTTTGCATTTCTCTGATAAGTGTGGATCCTTTTAAAAATGTGTGTATGGGCAATTCATATGTCTTAGTGTGTGATAGACCTGTTCAAAGTTTTCATCTATCTTTTATTTTTATTTATTATTTTTTAATCCTCACCCAAGGATACCTTTTCATTTATCTTCCGATAGAGTAGGAGGGAGAGAGAAAGAGAGAAACATGACATGAGAGAGAGAGACATCGACCAGTTGCCTCCTGCACAACCCCAACCAGAGCCAGAGACCAAACCACAACTGAGGCATGTGTCCCTGACCAGAATCGAACCCGCAACTCTTTGGTCCATGGGCCAATGCTCCAATCACAGAGCCAAACCGGCCAGGGCTTGTTTGTCTTATTGAATTGCACAGGTTCTTTATATATTCTGATATAAATTCTGTTAGATATATGTATTTATTGGAGATAGTTTTTAGTAGTCTGTGGCTAGCCTTTTCATTTTCTTAATATATCTTTAGAAGACCATACATTTTTTAATTTGATAAGGTTCCATTTATCAATTCTTTTCTTTCTCTTGTATCCTAAGAAATCTTTGCTTAATCTAAAGCTCAAAGATTTTCTCTTATTTTTTCCTAGAATTTTTATAGCTTAGCTTATTTATTTTGAGATTTTTTTTTGATTGATGAGACAGAGACAGAGAGAGAGAGAGAGAGAGAGAGAGAGAGAGAGAGAGAGAGAGAGACATTGATGTGTTGTTCCACTTATTTATGCATGCATTGGTTGTTTCTTGTATGTGCCTAGACTAGAGATCAAACCTGCAACCTTGGCATGTGAGGACGATGCTCTAACTAACTGAGTTACCTGGCCAGGGCCCATTTTGAATTAATTTTGTATATAGTGTAATGCAATGGTTGAAGTTCATTTTATTCCACATGGACATTCGGTTGTCTCAGCACCATCTGTTGGAAAAAACTATCCCTTCCTCATTGAAATGTCTTTGCATTACTAAAAAAACAATTAATTGAACATTTGTGGGTCTACTTCTAGATTCTATTCTGTTCCATTAATCTATGTATTTTTTCTTTAGGCTAATTAGTGTAGGTTAATAATATCTTGAAATCATGTACTTTGTCTCCATATTTGTTGTTCTTTTTAAAAATTATTTAGTTATTTTAAATCCTTTGCATTTCTGCACAAATTTTAGCATCAGCTTACCAATTTCTAAGAAAAAGAAGCCTGGAATTTTGATTGAGACTGAATCTATACATCAGTTTGAAGAGGCATGACATCTTAATAGTTCACTGAGTGTTCCAGACCAAAATCATGGTATCTCTCTCCATTTACCTGGGCCTTTAAACATTGTCTCAAGAATGTTTTGTTGCTTCTAGCATGTAGATTTTATATTTGTTTTGTTAAAATTATCCCTAAAAGTTTCATGCTTTGAAAGTTATTATAAATAGTATTGTTATTATTTTCCTTGTTCTTCATAAACAGAAATATAATAGATTTTTCCTATTTTGATTTTATACCCTACAATCGTGCTAAGAACTCTCTTCTCAGTCTTAGTAGTTTTGTGGTTTGTTTTTTTTTTGGTAGATTTCTTATGATTTTATACAATCAAGTCAACTGCGGGGAAAAAAAATGACAGATTTTCTTGTTTTTAAACCTCTGTGCCTGTTATTGTGTTACTGCGCTGGCTGAGGCCTCCTGTGCAGCGTTGAACGGAAGAGCTGAGGGAAGCATCCTTGTCTTGTTCTGATCTCAGTGGAAAGCATTCGATTTCTCAGCACTAAGTTGGCACCTATTTTGGTAGATGCCCTTTGTCATACAGAGAGGTTACCACCTACTCCTAGTTTGCTAAGAGTTTTTTTTTTTTTTTCTTTTTTAAACCCAGGTGTTGAAATTTGTCAAGTTCTTTGTCTGCAGCCATTAAAATGATTATGTGGTTTTTCTCTTTTGTTCTAGTAACATGAAGAACTACATTGTGTGACCTTTGAATGTTTAACCAACTTGCACTTCTGGTACAAATTCCACTTGGGTATAATATATATTGTTTTACATATGTGGCTGGATTCAATGTGCCATTATTTTTCCAGTAGCTTTGCAACAATGTTCATAAAGGGAGCTGCTCTGTAGTTTTCTCCTAATGCCTTTAGTTCTGGTGTCTGGGGCACAAAGGTCGAAGTGCTTGCGGGCCTCCCTGGAGAGCTCTATGCGATCTGTCTTAACATTCCAATTCTGAAGATTTCTTAGATGACACATTTCCAGATTGCTTTCCTGGAGAGTTTATGTTGAAGCACCCTAGCACTTCCTCATCCAAAGAACGATGCTGCCTCCCTTTAATTGCTGAATCAAGTGTAGCAAAAGGAAACAAATGCAATCCCCTTGGTTCTCATTCACATCACTGAAACATTGTAATTTCATGAAGAACTCCCCCTGCAAAGGAACCCCCGCCTCCACCAGCTCTGTTGGGGAGAAAGGCCCTCCAGCCCCCCTCCCCCGATGGCAAACAGCGCAGTTCCTCCGGTATGTCTCTGTGCCTTTCAAGCTGCCTCCCCCACGCTGGAGCCAGTCTTGATATGGCTGCTGCTTTAATTCCGTAGTTGTAGGACTTCCATTCAGCTCGATTTCAGGCGGTTCTGAATGATGGTTGTTCTGTAGTTTAGTTGTGATTTTGATGTAGTTGTGGGAGGAGGCGAGATTGTTGACCTACGTCACCATCTTCACTGTACATCCCCTGATTTAGTTTTATTGTTCTCCTTATACTCTGTGTCTGTTCCCAAACCCACCCCACTGCTTCTTAGTTCCATACTTCTAGAAGCTGCTAGTTATTCTTGACTCTGTCCCTCCTCATTGTCCACATCCAATCCATCTCCAAGGGATGATTATTGTAGCTTCAAATCATATCACAAGTCTATTCACTTCTGAGTCCTTCGTCACATGGTCGTCTTCTTAGAACCTTTCACTGGCTCCTCTTTGCACACGGAGTGGAATCCAAAGTCCCCCACAGGGCCTAGCAGGCCTCATACAATCCAGACCTGCTCACCTCTCGCCTCTGTCCTGCCATCTTCTCATGCACCCTCCACCTCCAGCCACACAGCTTCACTCACCACCTGGAATCCCAGACTCATTCATAGCTCACACAGCTCTGTCTCCAAACACTCTTCACACGGCTAAATCCTATCGATCCTTCAGAAACCAGCTCTGATGTCACCTCCTCTGAGAGGCCTTCCCGGAACACCCAGTAAACTGCCCCACCTCCCCTACTATTCCCTCTCATTGTACTTACCACTTACACACACACGCACACACACACACACACACACACCTATATATTTTCACAGAAGTCTGTTTTTTTAAAACCTGTATATTCAGTGACCAGCACAGCATCTGGCATGATGACTGATCCCAGTAACTATTTGTTTAAAATCAGATTGAAAAATGAACAAAAACTGCCCGGAGGCAGAACAGTGTAAATTTGAGCAGAGGCATTGGAATTGTAGGTTCAAACCCTGGCTCTTTAATTATGAAATGCACAATCTTGGGCAGTGCCTTGAATGTAGTAGTGGCTTAATAAATAGTTGTTCTCGCCCGACCGGTGTGGCTCAGTGGTTGAGCGTCGACCCACGCACCGAGAGGTCGCCAGTTCAATTCCCAGTCCGGCACATGCCCAGGTTGTGGGCCCGATCCCCAGTGGGGGGCATGCAGGAGGCAGACAACTGATGTTCTCTCTCATTGATGTTTCTATCTCTGTCTCCCTCTTCCTTCCTCTCTCTCTAAAATTCAATAAAGAAAAAAAATTAAAAATAAATAGTAGTTCTCAGTCTTTCTCCCTCAATACGAAAATATTATGGGAAATCTATAAGACACCTACATTTTCACAAAGAAAGTATAGGAGCCTCAAGGACAATTCCCTTATTTATATACAATAAACTCCTCAAGACTCCGTTTAAGAACAAAAACAAATGTATTATAATGTTGCATAGTTTAATTATCCCAAAGCCTTACTGAAAATTATTAATGAAAGTACCACTAGATCCCTATGACTTCATACTGGGTGCACTTAAATTGCTTAAAAATAAATTCTAAACTTTCAGAAACAAGTTGAGCTCCTGAAGTTTAACATTTTTCTTAGCCTCTTCGGCATTACCTTCAAAGAGAACTGATAGATGGGGTTGATTTTTCTGAGGTCGTTAATTACAAAATACAGAAGAGATGCTCGTGCAGCCACTGGTCTGTAACATTCTCGGGCCTCGTTGATTTTCTTCTCATTTTCTTTAGCTTCAGTCACCTATGATGGGATCAACAACAGTGGTAACTTAACAATTCATATTCTCTGTACTTATCCAAGTGATGGAAGGGACATATCTGAAATGAGAAATATCAGTATCAAAATAGATAACATATGGCATCTATGTGCTTGAGTTGTTCAAAAGTATTAAATTCATACTTAAAGTAATTTAAATTTTGTATTTCTTATGAATATTAAGGTATTTAAAATGATACAAATTTAAAATAATTTTTTTTCACAAGAGTTTCCAGTGAGAAGAAATATTCCGCAGCCGTTCTGTGATGGCAGATTAAACAAACCTGATTGTTTCTGACACTACAGAATTTATTCCTGGTAATGTCACCTTTCTGCTTCCTCTCTCTCTTTCAGGGGTTAATAACCCAGGTATATCACCTCCCAGGGATAGCTCTTAAAAGTCTGCTGGGTCGATTCAATGCCAATAATTTTATTAGTCAACAAGGTATAGAAAAGCAGCCAAGGTCAATAATAGATGTAATAGCCATGCTTACTAAAGAGCCTTTACATGAAGACTCTCCTGTCTCACTTTGACTTTGCACAGATCATCCTTATGTTCATATATTTTCATGTGGTTTATCTTTATGTACTAGCCTCTGGTACAGTCAGAGAGATAATGAAAAGAAACCACTATCAAACAACATATTCACTTTTAGTCAAGGCTCAACTATCTATTTCTTTTATCTACGACTATAGCTTTATACGATGCAGTATTTTTCCAAACTTTTTAGTAGTCTTGATTTATCGTATTTGTGTATAAAAGGAAATAAAGACAGGGAAGTCCCTATATGGCAATACTTTAAGAAGATAGGAACCTACAAGGCATTTTAAGAGACAATTAGAAGTTAGTTTGAAAGCTAAAACCTAATTTACTTAATTGCTCTAATCTTCACCATCTCAGGAGCCACCTAGAATTCCTTTTAAGTAAAAAAGAGAGTAATTTGGAATTCCATTTCCTTGCTTAAACAAAGACCAATATATTGGATGTGTGGGGGCATTGCCTCCAGTGGGTAATTAATAGATTACTTAGTAATGAGGATAGTCCAGAAAGCAAACACAGGTTCCTTTTATTTTTTTAACAACAGAATTTGAAGGGTTAATGGCCACTCGTGAAAATCCAAAGTGCACACCATGCATGACGCACCCTGCGAGGCATGCTGGACGTTCAGCAGGGAGTGTCATCCCTGAGAAATCTGATTGGCTTTTAGGAAATGTCATTTCCCAGTGTGAAGAACGCATCTGAGTACCGCGGGAGACCATCTCTCCTCAGTCTCCTGGCACTGAAGGCCTGGAAACAAAACTTCAGCTCTAAGTGTCTCTCAAAAATGTACAACAGACTAGGAACCCTGCGGTGAGACTGGCCGATGCCGGTCTGCCAGGGCCAGATGCTCAAGGAAACCCTTTCAGGTCTGACAGCATCTCAGCCAGCAGGCCCTGGTTGTCTTCACATTTGGCCACACAGAACAAACAACAGCCCGACAGTCCATCTGAATGACTGGAGCACTGCAGAATGAGAAGCACGCATGCGGCCCTCTCTCTCTCCATTCAGCACCCACCCCGTCCATTTTCTAGGGCAGTTTATCAGATGACCTGAATCCCACAATCCATCCCCTCTCTGAGAAATGACCAATGTGATCATACTGTCACCCGAGGACGCTATCCAGAGCGCCCGCACAAGCCTCCTGGCGTCCCCTGCCTTTGCCTACCTTGTGCGCTATCTCTGCGGCTGTCGTCTTCGTCGTCTCCAGTCTCTCTACCAGTTTGGTGTCGTCTAGAAAGCTCCCCTCCGCCGCAGAGAGGCGCAGAAGGAGTTCGTCCTCCAGATACTTCAGCTCGATCTTAAAGTCATTCTGGTGCTTTGTCAAAACCAACTAACACAAACCGAAAGAAGTTTAAGACATGGTGGTTACATTCATGTTTTTATTGTATTTTATTTTTGTTACATTCGTGTTTTTAAGAGTTTCCTTAATCATGGAATCATATATAATGAAACACACTTCACATTAAAACATTAAAACATTACCGACAATCTTTTTTTTTTTTTTTTTATCCTCACCCGAGGATATTTTTCCATTTTTTGTACAGATAGAGTGGGAGGGAGAGAGAGGAAGGGAGAGAGAGAGAGAAATATCGATGTGAAGGGACACATCGAGTGGCTGCCACCTGCACAACCAACCAGGGCCGGGGACAAACTGCAACCGAAGTACGTGCCCTTAGCGGAAACCGAACCCGGGTCTCTCCGGACCGCAGGCTGACGCTCTAACCGCTGAGCCAAACTGGCCAGGGCCTGACAATCATTTTTAACAATTCTTTTAAAAAGTTTCAGAAAGCATGTTAAGATCTGGTCAGACTCCAGGGTCCAGAGTGTAAACATTTATCATCATCATTTAACTCATGAAGCTGTAGGAATAATCTATCCTACAAGAAGAAACTTCTGGTTTATGCTTCTCTCACACACATACACATCTAATCAATCACTCTTCTTATATCCATCAAAAACTGATGTCAGAACAAACTGCCACTCTGAAAACTAGATGGGTGATTACAATAACAGTTTACCGGGAACACTACATAACAATTAGCTAATTGCTGGAGGTAAAACTTGAGAGTCAAGAACTTCTGGGGACCCTGTGTCGGGTTGCCCTCCACACTTTTGGGAGTTGACCAGGTTCTCACAGTGAAGATCAGTACAAAATCTACTCCTGCTCTGGGCAGGGGGAGGGGAAAGGAACTGTTTTGAAATATATCCGGAGGAAAGCAAACACTGAAATAAAGCCTGCCCTCAAGGACAATCACTTGATTGAAGCCTTATCTGATGGAGGAGGGAGGTGATTAGATGATTTCAGCCTCCTCTAGACTTCTTTTTATCACATAGGAGAGAGAAAATAAATGATAAGAAACTCTTCTGAAGGTCAAAAACCAATGACTAGTCCTACTGGAAAACCCTGTGATTTAATCATAAGATTATAGAGTACTTCCCATTGATAATATCTTACCACCACATCAATATTGTATAATAACACCACCTTACAACTGAGAGATCTGCAAATATGGACTCTATTTAAGAAGGAGATTCTAGGGAGACAAAGTCAAGGATAGTAGAGGAATTAGGGCCTATGGCACCAATAGCTACAACAAACATTACACATAGCCTGACTCCTAGCTGTATAAACATGGAACCTCACAGTAAAGCTCTGTTTACCTCAGTTCAGATTATTCAATACATTGTATCTGGCTCTTGTTAAAAGGCAAAAAACACAGTCTGAAGAGATAAAACAGCCCTGGCTGGTTTGGCTCAGCAGTTAGAGGGTCAGTGGGTTTGATTAGGCTGGTCAAGGGCATGTACCTGAGTTACAGGTTTGCTCCCCGGCCACAGTTGGGTCATGCAGGAGGCAACCAATTGATGTGTTTCTCTCAAATCAATATCCCCGTGTGCCCCCCCCCCCCCCCCCACTGCCTCCCTTCCTCTCTATCTAAAAATCAATGGGAAAATATACTTGGGTGAGGATTAACCAAAGAGAGAGAGAGAGAGAGAGAGAGAGAGAGAAAGCAACTGCAGTACAAAACTCAGGTATAGCAGAGATTTTGAAATTATCAGACTGGGAATTAAATGTAACTATGTTTAATGTGTTAAGGATTCTCATGGAACAAGTGGGCAACATGTAGAACCACATGGGCAATGTAAAGAGAGAGATGGATGCTCTAAGTAAAAAACAAAATGAAATGCTAGAAATAAAACAAAACAAAATACTATAACAGAGCCCGGCCAGTGTTGCTCAGTGGACGGAGCGTCGTCCCATGCATCATTAGGTCACAGGTTCAAATCCCGGTCCAGGTACATGCCTGGGCTACAGGCTTGATCCCCAGTGTAGGGTATGCAGGAGACAGCTGATCAATGTTTCTATCTCTCTACCCCTCTCCCTTCCTCTCTATCTAAAAAAATCAATATATATCTAAAAAAAATAAATATATAGATAGATATTTTTTATCCTCACCCAAAAACTTTTTTTTTTTTTTTGATATTTTGTTCAGATAGAATGGGAGGGAGAGAGAGAGAGAGAGAAACATCGATGTAAAAGGGACACATCGAGTGGTCGCCACCCATACGACCCAACCGGGACTGGGGACAAACTGCAACCGAGGTACGTGCCCTTAGTAGGAACCGAACCCGGGTCTCTCCAGACCACAGGCAGACGCTCTAACCGCTGAGCCAAACTGGCCAGGACAATAAAAAATATATTTAAAAAAAACAACACTGTAACAGAAATAAAGAATGTCTTTGATGGGCTCATTGGTAGGCTGGACACAGTCAAAGGAAGAATAAGTGAACCTGAAGATATGTCAAAAGAAACTTCTCAAACTGAAAGGGAAAAAAGAATTTATTTATTAATTTTTTTAAAATCCTCACCTGAGGATATTTTTCTATTTATCTTCAGACAGAGTGGGAGGGAGGTGGGGGAAAGAGAGAGAAACACCGATGTGAGAGAGACACATTGATTGTTGCCTCTAGCATGACCCTGACCAGGGCCAGTGATGAACTGCAACCAAGGTACGTGCCCTTGACCAGAATTGAACCCAGAACTCATTGGTCCTTGGGCCAACACTTTAACCATGAGCCAAACCGGTCAGGGCGGGGAAAAAAGAATTTAAAAAGAAAGAAAAAATTGCCAAAAACTGTGGGGCAATTATAAAAAGCATAACATACATGTAATGGAAATACTTGAAAGAGAAAAAGGAGTAGAAAAAAATTGAAGGTAATAATGGATAAGAATTTCCAAAATTAATGACATTCACCAAACCACAAATCCAGGAAGCTCACAGCATCCTGAACAGTAAATAATAAAAAGTTTATGCCCAGGCATATCATATTTAAACTGCGGAATATCAAAGACAAAGAAAATTATTTTTAAAGAAGCCAAGTGGGGTGGGTACGATAATCTCATCTGTATAGATAAATGAACAGGAATTACATGGAACTTCTCTTAGAAACAATATAAGGAAGAAAAGAGTAGAGTAAAATATTTAAAATATTAAAGGAAAAATACCACCAATCTAAAATAAGGAAATGGGAATACTGTTAAAAGGCACCTGAACTACTCATGAGGCAGTATAGTGTTACTTGAAAGTGAACACTTTACAGGTTAGCTGTAAATGTATATAGTAAATGTTAAAGAAACCACTCAATTAAAAAAAAAATAAAGAAGTAAAATTTATATGCTAAGAGAGGACAGGTACCAGAATCATATAAAATGCTCAATTAACACCAGAGAAGACAGAAAGGAAGAAAACACACAAGAAAAAGGCAAGAAACAAGTGCAGTAAATAAAATACAATGACAAATATGTTACATATTATTCCAACTATCGCAATAATCTCTTTGAATATGGATTGTCTAAATACATCAATTAAAAGTTAGAGACGAACACAGTGGATACAAAACAAGACTTAACTATCTATTGTCTACAAAAACAAAAAACAAAAACCACTTTAAAGACACAGAGAGATCAAAGGTAGAGGATGAAGAAAGATATACCACACTAACACAAATCAAAAGAAGCTGGAGTATCTATGTTAATTTCAGACAAAGCACATATCAAAACAAGGAAATTATCAAGAGCTAAGAGGGCCATTACATAATGATAAAGGGGTCAAATTCTTCAAAAAAACCCCTACAATCCTTAATGTGTATGTGTCTAATAGCAGAGTGTTAAAATACATGAGAAAGAAAATGATAAAACTGCAGGAAGTAGACAAATCTGCTATTATTGCTGGAGCATTTTAAACTCCTATATCCATAATTAACAGATCTAGCAGGCAGAAAATCAATAACAATATAGTTGAACCAAACAACACCATCAATAACTGGGTGCTATTGACATTTATAGAATACTTCACCAATAACAGAAGAATACATATACAAATTCTCAGTCATAAAACACATCTTAAAAGGTTTAAAAGTATAGAAATATGAGCATTCTCTCAGACCACAGTGAAATTAAGTGAGGAATCAATAACAGAAAAATAGCCGGAAAAAAATTCAAAATATTTAGAGATTAAACAAGAGACTTCGGACTAACACATGGGTCAAAAAAAGAAGTGTCAAGAGAAATTTAAAATATTTTGAAATAAATAAAAATATAAATTTAACATAAAAATGTGATATGCAGCAAAAGCAGTGCTTAGAGGGAAAATTAGAACATTGACAACATCCATTAGAAAAGAAGAAAGATCTAAAATTAATTTCTAAGCTTTCACCTTAGGAAACTAGTGAAAGAGGAACAATATAAACTTAAAGCAAACAGATGAAAATAAGCCATAAAAATTATAGCTCAAATCAGTGAAATTTAAAATAGAAAACCAATGGAAAAAACAAGACACCAAAAGTTGGTTCTTTCCAGGATCAATAAAATCTATAACCCTTTATTTAGCCAGACTAAGTAAGAATAAAAAGAGAAGGCACAAATTACTAAATGTCAGAAAGAAAAGCAAGGTCATTGTTACTGAGTCCATGGGCATTCCAGGATAATGAACAAGTCTATGTCCACAAATTTGATCACTTAGATAAAGTAATCAAATGTGTTTTAGTGAAGCAGAACAGCATTTTTTTTTTTTTTTTATCCTCATCGGGGGACATTTTTCCATATTTTGTTGAGATAGAGAGAGAGAGAAGCATCAACGCGAAAGGGACACATCGAGTGGCTGCCACCCGCACAACCCAACCTGGGCCGGGGACAAACTGCAACCGAGGTACGTGCCCTTAGCGGGAACCGAACCCGGGTCTCTCTGGACTGTAGGCCGATGCTCTAACCGCTGAGCCAAACCGGGCAGGGCCAGAACAGCATTTTAAATACATTTATTTCTGTGTTACGAAAAACAACGATGAAGGAACTGAAATTAGGTTCGCGTACACAAGAACTTTGTAATACCTTTCCAACCTTTATGGAAATAAACGTAAAATTATTCCAAAATAAAATAAACTTATTTATTTTTGAAAGCTGCTTCAGACAAAGATTAGGGGGAGAGCAACAGAACGCTGATAATTATTGAAGCTGGATAATGAACACGTATGGGGATTCATAACGATTTACTTTCATGTGCTTGAAAGATTTCATTACCAAAAGTAAAAACAAATAAATACATTAACCAAGCTGTCAAACCTTTTGGAAAAAAGAAAGAAAGAAAAAAAAAATGTGTGAGCATGTTACCAGGACAAGACTCCTTTCCTACATAGTCGTATGGTGTCTCAACGACAGACATGGTCCCTGCCCAGCTAGTGGTTCCGGCTGCAAGCCTGTGGCCCTCTGCACCCTGGCCCGTGGATCACTCCTGGCATGCTGCAGTGTCACCGAAGGGACCCCAGGGAAGTGTGCCCCAGCACACTCAGCCTTGACCCCAGGCCTGTCTCTGCCCTGCTGTCGACTGTGCAGAGTAACCCCCCCGGGGAAAGCAGTCTCAAATGAACCTGGGCATGGGTGAGGGCCACCTGCCGGGCTTGGTAAACAGAATCTCACTTGGCAGGATCTGGGCTGTGGCCTGAGAATGTGTATTCAGAGAAGTTATCACCTGATGCTGACGCTGCTCTGGTTCCAGAACCACCACTGAGAACCACGGTCTACACCAGGAGTGGCAGCTTTTCCCAGAGGGTCGGAGAGTACATACCCTGGGCTTTTCAGACCCTACAGTCTCTGTTGCAATCACTTAACACTACCACTGCCTTCTGCCTGCGTTTATAATCTAACTCTGTTGTTTTCTTGTTTCCTGGATTCAACCGTGAATTTAATTATTTTCAGCATTTTTTCCTAGTCAATGCACTTTAAGCCATATGTTTTCCTTTAAACGTTAGTCATAACCAACAAGTCCTTTAAATTTTCCCACCTTACTCCATTACCCCTCTTCTTTGTTCTTTCGCTTTGGCTGAATCCGCGGTGATCATCCAACCTACAAAGGCACATGCCTGCAGAAACACAGACCTGTTTCCCAAGACTCTCATGTCTCTTTGCTTGTCCTAGTCACAGTCATCAAACTGTGTCAAACTAGACCTCGAGCCAGCCCACCTCCTACCTGGGGCACAGCCCGAACTACCTCCTTCATCAGAAGTGCCCCTGAATCGTTGTTAACTGTTCACATACATCCTCAAATAGCACGATCCTGGAGGGCAGGACGCCTCTAATACTCATGTGTCTGGCAGCATAATTTGTGCAAAGCTGGTGCTGAATAAGTGTTGGTGGGTGATTTCATATTTTTTACCTTGAGTTTCTCCAAATCTGGCCTTTCAATGCTGACCACCTCTGCCAGCAGCTGGGCTTCCAGACCGTCTTCGGTGACCGTGAAATTGAGGAGGGTTGTCTGAGCTTGCAATTCTGGTTTATAGTGAGGATTCGCCAGTTTTGTGTGAAGGAGAAGACGGAAGTTCTTGTTAAACTCACATTCTTTATCTCCAATCCTGATATACCTAAAGGGGACATAACACAGACACTCAGGAGCCCCCCCGAACCAGACCTGAGCAAGGTGTCATTCCAATCCTGTATCCTGATCTCGTATCTAGGTCACAAGACCAGCGGGTTCAGGATTTTTCTGCTATTCTCGGTTTCCCTAAAGTGAAAAAAAAGAATAAAAATTATCCACTAACCTGTATATTACTAAGTTTCCTCATGTGCAGCGTGGTGGTAATAGCAGTACTCACCAAACACTGTCATTGCAACAATTAAATACAATAAATCACACAAAGGAACTAAAATAACAAATGTTAGCTTCTATTATTATACTCACTGATGAATATTATATTAAACATTGCTATTCTTTAAGGATAACATGAGCATGTGTGTGTTTGTATGTCTGTGCATAGGTGTATATATATTTAAAATACATATGGACTTAAAAGTACTGGTGCAAGAACAAAGCCTAAGAAGCCTCCTGTGTGGAGGGCAGGGATCCTCTAGCTCCATCCCGCACCGGGGTGAGCTCTCGGCAGCCAGGCTTCTGTTTTGTGTCTGTTTCCTGGCCATGGGCACCAGCAGCGGGCACCTCATCCACACTGTTCCAATCACAGTGCTTCTCTGCGGCTGGGGTTTGGGGCAGAGAGAAGGGGGAGTTGGAACTGGAGCCCTAAAGCTTGTGTTGAAGACATTCTGTCCTCCTGAACCAAGCAGGAGAGAAAGACAGCCCTCGTTTCCCGAGGTAGGACACTGAACCGACGTCAGGTGGAGAGCAGTGCAGACAGAGCATGCTCCCGGTTCTCTGGCCTTCAGGTCCCACCTTCCCCGAAGCCTGGCTGCGTTTTCACCTCTGTTGCCATGACGCCCTCAGTCTTGTCAGAGTTGCTTAGTGAGAGGAAGTGGTTGCTGTAATTACAAGCTAACCTCTGAATGAATGCAGCCTCTCCCCGAGGAGAAGGCCAGATTTTCCTTTCTCAGATGCTGGGTCTAACCTGTAAGCACGTCGTCCCCTGGGCTCCGTTCCCCTGTGGGTTCTGGACGACCTTGGCCAATGTGAGGACTGAGGAGATGCAGCGCAGGAGGAGAGGGGGCCACGTGGGTCCTCCCTGCCTCAGCACTGGGGTCTGCTGATGGCGGGGTCCTGCTGAGAACATGGCCACGTTTGGGATGGCCCCTGGCACAGCTGTGCTCACAGGACCCAGCAGCCCCTTGGGGTCGAGCGGTAGTGACAGCAAACAGTTGCAGATCCCGGGCTGCCTGAACACCACCACTGGGTTCCTTTGCCCTTCCCTCTGAAAGTGCGTTCTGTAAATAGTCACTATATTAATTCTATTTAAAAAGTCCAGCTTATTTTGTGGTCTTTTTTTTCCCTCTCCGGAACCTGCCAGGCGGATCTAGTAAAGGGGGGAGTTTTTGAATTCATGCATCAGATAGAAACCCCGAATACTGGAACTTCGCAAAATCTGTCTGAGTGGCCTGAACTGCGTAGGAGTGAAAATTCATATAAGAAGCCTGGGAGTGTGGTTGATGCAAGGAGTGTCTTCTCAGCCTCCTGTCGTATCTTAACCACTCACAGACATTCCGAATTCTTCCCTGGTCACTGTACAGAGTATTACAATGACAGAGGTAGCATCAGAATGATGTGAGAATGTCATCCAAAGTCTACATCATTTTTAATTTAAATATAATATTTTAAATAACCATGAGAAAAGTATTGTACTACTTCTCTCACCGACTTACAGGTGAGATGTTATTTCACTAAGTTTATCGATTTTGGAAAATTGGATAGATTCAGCATTCAGGCAATGTTCCTCTTTTATTAAAATCTGATAGTGTTTGCAGCAATATCCTTTTATCTTGAGGAGACACACCCAGAATGTCATAATATGGCAATCTTTCAGGGTGCTGTTGGTGGATGTTTTACAGTGTGTCCTGCCGGAGATGAAGTCTCTTGTGTCGTAGGATGACAGCCGGCCCTCTGATCTCCACTGGCTACTCTGCTGGCCTGGAGACATTTTCATGAAACAATGTCATTGTGTAAATATTGCTAAAGAATAATTTTCTCAAATCACCAAAGCTTTAATCACTAAATCACATAATCACTGAAGATGTAATCACTACAGCTAAGATTCTCTAACAACTTGATCAGATTCATGACCAACTCTCGAATTTTGTTTCCAGTGGATCTTCTATTCATAACAAAAGTGTTCGCAAGCTTGAAAAGATTTGCCAAACAGGCTACCATGGGAGACATTCTTTACTAAACTAGATGGTGAATTGTTTCACATTATCTAGTTTTGGTTTGTTTTTACTTTGTCGAGATTTCTTATTTATTTATTTATTTATTTATTTATTTATTTTCCTAGAAGAAAATTGAGCAATTCAGGTAGCAACCCTCTTCTAGGCCAGTGTACATGTGTATAATACATACTTCTCTTTAAAACAAACAATTAGAAAAGGTGAGCATTCACCTCTCTGTTAAAGAGAAACACTGAGAACATCAAGAGGTGAATGAACCACAGGTCAGTTGTGGTAAGTGCACCAGGCAGTGGCTGCTAGGGCAGCTGGGGTACAGTGGCCCTGAGCCCGTTCCACAGGTCATAGATCTGACACCATCTGTTCACACACCTGCACGTATTTTCCAGTTGATATCATGCTCATGAAATAATCACATACCTTGCCCTGGCCAGTTTGGCTCAGCGGTTAGAGCGTCGGCCCGCAGACCAGAGAGACCTGAGTTTGGTTCCCACTAAGAGCACGTACCTCGGTTGCAGTTTGTCCCCAGCCCTGGTTGGGGTCCTGTGGGTGGCAACCACTCGATGTGTCGCTCTCGCATTGATGTTTCTCTCTCTCTCTTCCTCCCTTTCTCCCTCTCCCTCTGTCTGAAGATGAATGCAAAAACAATGTCCTCGGGTGAGGATAAAAAAATAAAAAATAAAAAAATAATCACATACCTTACTGATAACCTCTTTAGTTACTTCTTTTTATCACGAGACATGTTGCAGCCAACCTTCATTCATTCAATAAGCACTTACACTTACTGAGCACCTACACTGTGCAGGTTGCTGGAGAGTCTCTAAGGCACTGGGCATGCAGCCATTCCCAAGACAAGCACAGCCTCTGCTCTCACCAACATTACTTACTTTCTCATAACAGGCATTATGGGTATGAAACTTCTATAATGACTCATTCATTCTTTTATTTATTTGGTTAATAAATAAATATGTATTAAGTGTCTACAATGGGACAGATCAAAGGACTGCTCAATTAAAATATGGGCAAAGGATCTGAACAGACATTTCTCCAAAGACACACAAATGGCCAATAAGCACCTGAAAAGATGCTCAACATCATTAGTCATCAAGGAGATGCAAATCAAAGCCACAACGAGGTTCCATGTCATATCTACTAGATGGCTACAGTAAAAACCACAGCCAATGATAAGTGTTGGAGAGGATGGAATGAAATTAGAACCCTCATAAACTGCAGGTAGGAGTGTAAAATGGTGTGACCACTTTGGAAAACAGTTTTGGTAGTTTCTCAGAATCTTAAATATAGAGTTGTCATTTAACTCAGCAATTCTACTTCTAGGTAAAGACTCAAAAGAATGGAAAATATATGTCCATAAAGAATTTGTACACAGATGTTCATTGCAGCATTATTCATAATAGCCAAAAGGTAGAAACAACCCAAATGTCGGCAAACTCATAAATAAACTGTGGTATATATAAACAATGGCATATAAAAAAGAAAGTATTGCCCGGTCATTGTGGCTCAGTGGTTGAGTGTCGACCCCAAGACATCACCAGTTCGATCCCTGGTCAGGGCACATGCCCAGGATGGGGGCTAATCCCCAGTGGGGCGGGGGGCATGCAGGAGGCAGCTGATCGATGTTCTCTCTCATTGATGTTTCTATCTCTCTCCCTTTCCCTTCCTCTCTCTCTAAAATCAATAAAGAAAAATATTAAAAAAGAAAGTGTTGATATATGCTACAACATGGAGAAATTTTGAAAACATTATGCCAGCCCTGGCCAGTTTGGCTCAGTGGTTGGAGCGTCGGCCTGCGGTCCGGAGAGGCCCGGGTTCAGTTCCCGCTAAGGGCACATGCTTCGGTTGCAGTTTGTCCCCGGCCCTGGTTGGTCGTGCGGGTGGCAGCCACTCCATGTGTCCCTTTCACATCGATGTTTCCCTCTCTCTCTCTTCCTCTCTCTCCCTCCCACTCTGTCTCTACAAAAAATGGAAAAATGTCCTCGGATGAGGATAAAAAAAAAAAAAAAAAGAAAACATTATGCCAAATGAAAGAAGCCAGTTACAGAAGACCACATAATTATAGGATTCTATTTGTAGGAAATATCCAGAATAGGCAAATCAACAGAGACAGAAAGTAGGTTTGCTTGCTTAGAAATTTCAGTTCTAAATTCACTGTGACAATGGCTGCCCAAAACTAATATACTAAAAACAACTGAATTCTTTGCTTTAAATGAATAAATTGCATGTATGTGAATTATAACCTCAGTAACGATGTTACCAAAAGAGAAAGAGAACACTCTGAAGAGGTCAACCACTAACATTTGGACTTTCATCAATCTGTTAAGAAAATTAACCATGCTATCTGTAGCTTCTCAGAGGTGCATGCTTGACTTTGAGCATGAGCTGTCTCATGGGATGGTCTTATTTGATAAGAACATATATTTAAATTTTTTAAAAATATGTTTTTATTAATTTTTGAGAGAGGGAGGGAGAGAGAGATAGAAACATCCATGTGAGAGAGATCGATTGGCTGCCTCTTGCACGCCCCCTACTGGAGAGCAAGCCCACAACGTGGGCATATGCCCTGACCAGAATCAAACTGGGACCTCTCAGTCCATGCGCCAACGCTCAATCCACTGAGCCACACCAGCCGGGCATAAAGAACATATTTTTAGTTAACCTTCTTTTTGACTGAAGACATATTCAACCATATCTTCACTGGGAACATCATCAAAATTTCTCCCATTACTTGAGTTTCCCTTTCCAAGGTTTTTCAAAATAGATCTCGTAAGTAAGCTTTGAGAAAGATTTGAGAAAATCTTCCATTGCTGGCACTATTCACTGGATTAGTGTTAGCCTAGATGTCAAGATTTGCATGATTGGCTTTTAAAGGAAACTTCAAGAATAAAGGCTTTGTGTAATTACTGCCTGGGGTTCTCACACATAAGAGATACCAAGGTTCGGATCTCATTTACATCTCCACAATAAAACCCATATTCTATAAACCTCTGGGTACATCTCGAGATTTTCTGATTATTGCTCCATCTGAGTTTGAATATTCCTCCCTTGGCGAGTGTCTCAGAGAAATGTCAGGTCTGTCACAACCTCCCATGATTTCAGGTTGCATTTCCCCTCATTTTCTTACGAATGTTCACTGGGTTTGAGTTCATACTTCATAAACTTCCTCTTTTAATCACTAATCCATGTCCCTAGATGAAAAGAAAATGTAAACATTTTTACACTGGGCTGGGCGAAAATGTGAAGGGGTCGAGCAAAAAATACAAATGAAGTAAACAACAAACCCCTCATAGACACAGACAGCAGTGTGGTGGAGGCCAGAGGGAGAGGGGGTGGGAGGAGGCAGAAGAGGGTAAAGGGGGGATAAATGGTGATAGAAGGAGACCGGACTTGGGATGGTGAACCCACAATATACAGATGATATGTTATAGAATTGTCCCCCTGAAACCTATATAATTTTATTAACAAATGTCACCCCAATAAATTCAATTTAAAAAAAGTATTTGAGGCAAAACAAGCAAAAAATAAATTAAAATTTCAATTTAAATGAAGAACACTGACTAAATCAGGTCTAGAATCTTCATTATTGTTGTCTAAGGGGACAGCTCAGTGTGGCAGGCTTAGGAACTGCAATGAGAAGAGTCAACCTACTTTTGAGATTTGTGGGGAGGATGTGAGTGTGTGTGTGTGTGTGTGTGTGTGTGTGTATCAAAACAAACCCCTAGCAAGACAACTGACATTTTTGAAAGTCAGCGCTGTTCAGGCCTCAGGGAGAAATCCCTCCTGAGCAGGGGCTGGAGAGCAGTGTCTTTAAAGGGCCAGAGAGTAACTATTTTAGGCATTTTGGGCCACATACATCTCTGCCGTGTGTTCTTTGTTACTGACAACCCTTTAAAACCCTTGTTAGCTCTTCATAAGTTATATAAATGTCTAATCACTATGTGGTACACCGAGAACTAATATAATATTGTATGTCAACTACAACAATTTTTTTAATTAAAAAAAAAAAGAAATCAAAGCTAAACAGCAGCAGCAAACCATTCTTAGCTCATGGGCCTCAGCGGGCAGGCGGTTTGCCCTTGGCCCCTCTGGAGGGTCACACAGGTAGTGGTATTAGTGTCATCTCCCTTCAGAGCCACAGAGCTAATCCCCACGATTTCCCAGTGACACCAAGCTACACTTTTTCCCATCAGCCACTACACATAGCTGTGCTTCCCCTCCCCAGGCTTTCAAAAACAAAAAACAAAACCATGAGACTGGCCAACATGGACCACGAGGCTCTGGCAATTTTGCAGGTGACACAAGCCTTTACATAGTGAGATATGTCCTTAACCAAACACCTGTTAAAGCAGCCTCCGTGAGATGCTCAGATGTGACCCCAGGGCTCCAAATGCCCCCTGCACGACTACAGATACCCTGAAGCAGTCAGTTTGAAACCCAGAAATCTACCTGCTTGAGGGACAGGTCTGGTTTTCTCTGTGAAGAGACAGTTAATTGGAGGACCTCTGCTGTGCTGATGGAAGATAAGGATGTCTGCCTGTAAAATTGGTTTTACATTGTGCTCTGAAACATTATTTTATAGGCTTAGATTTCCCAGGGATAGAAAATTACCCTCAACTGGGGTGTTTATGATCTATGAAAGGCAAAAACTACATAATGACCCAGTGGGTTTTAGCATTGCTGCTAGGTTAATTTTTGGTTAATCTCCTGTCTGGGAGAACTAAATGGATGGCTCATGCTGTCTCATGATTTGGAGGATCCAAACACAACGAAGTTAACCAGGGGGGTGGGAAAAGCAAACACTGCTTTCGCTGTTTCCGTGAAAGAGGAACCCAGAGGCTGTGGCTTCTAGACTGCAGAAGGCAGCTCTGAGCTCCTGAACTTCAACTTCAATGAGCAAGGTGAAGAGCAGCATAAAACGCAGAAGTGTGGCGACTTTTTTGTTGTTTGTTAATCCTCACCTGAGAATATTTTTTTCCATTGATTTTGAGAGAGAGAGAGATCAATAGGCTGCCAACTGCAGGTGCCCCAACTAGGGCCAGGGATGGAAACTGCAACCCAGGTACATGCCCTTGACCAGTAAATGAACCACAGCCCTTTGGTCCGAGGCTCTAACCACTGAGCCCACCAGCCAGGGCAGTGTGGCTACTTTCTTAAAGGAGCGGTTCTTAACCCATTTTCCAGCCCCACGGCCTCAGGAACAGGACAGTGGCCCTGAGACTATCCCAGTGAGAATCAAGGTGGGGGAGAACCTCCCATACGGTTTCAATGCTTCCCTCCAAGGGAGGGAGCTCCCCCTGCTCCTGCTTCTCATTGGCTGAGAACTGCTGGCTTGGAGGTGAGAGACTAATTATATGAACACAGACCAAAATAAAAGGTGTTTCCCCAGTATAAACTCCATGGCTTAATTGGATAGGACGTAGGGTGAGTCAAAAACATTGTTTCACCTCCCAGAGTTGAAATTTTAAAGCAAGGAGAGCCCCTTGTGATCATTCAGTGGATTCCTTTCTATGACTCCAAAGAGTTTATGACTTGTCCAAGGTCACACAGCTTAGTGGCCGAGCAGGGATGAGAACCTGGGTCTCTGGACTCCTAGTATAAAGTTCATTTTACTGCATCAGACTGCAGGTTCATTTGCTCTGTGTGATGCTGACAGCTTGTAACCCCAACCTCTGTTGACCTTTCTGTCAATCCCGAGAGGGTACCGAGAGAATATAACTGACTCACAACAATCAATGGCCACTAGAAAAACACATTTAAAGATACAGCTCAGAGAACATGTCCTGCTGATCTCTGAGTAGGAATTCTGTCTGTCCTTGTTCATGGAGAATTTATGAAGGAGAATAGCACTGCTTATGAAGGTGCCCAGCCCTAATCCAAGAACTATAATTCCTGGTAAATACTTTCATAAAATGAATTACTTAATTTATAAAATTATAACAGTAAGTCACTCAATTTACATAAAAGTTTTCTATCTCCTGGCTTTCAGGAAAAGAAAATATAATATTTTAAGTGTGCCAAAATGCTCACCTCTTAGTTGAATGGGTTGTATGTCATAGGGACAGTGATCTACAGATTAACTATAAATTTAGTTTTCCATATGTCAGGTTTGCATGCAAATCAGGTATATTGGGAATTTCAAAGTTCTCTCAAAAGTTCTTTCAAAATCCAGCCAAAAGGTGTGCTGGGATGGAAAGAGCCCCAATTTCTTCAAGTCATGAAAGGTCGCTGTTGTTGAGGACTGATATGCACAGTACACTAAGAACACTTGAAACGGTTTCTTGGTTAATGTTCATAGTATTTCTGATAAACATGGGGATACATTTCCCCAATTTTCAGATTTACCTGAAAGCTAGCATCTCTGTGAGTGGAGGAGGCAGCACTGTCTCGGTATCACCAAGGTGATTACCTGAAATTGAGAGTATCGTTTGAGTTCTGTTACTAAGATATACGTCCGGAAACTAAGGAAGTGTCTTACTTTTGTTAGAACTGTTCTCAAGATTTAGTGTAGCTACTTTGAAAATGCCATCAGTCTTGGATCATAAAAACCGAAATAAATTTCTCTCGTGATCAGCTCTTCGGAGTACCTGAACAAACAGCGTCGCTTTTTACTGCCACCTAAAACCAAACTTGGAAAAGTAGCATCTTCACCTTAGAATAAAGACTGGCTCCTGTGGCCGATCGAAGTTTTTACCAGGAAGAAGCTGTAGCAGGACTCTTTTTAAAAGGAGATTGGCAGCCCTGGCAGGTTTGGCTCAGCAGTTACAGCGTCAGCCTGCGGTCCAGAGAGACCCAGGTTCAGTTCTTGCTAAGGGCACGTACCTCGGTTGCAGTTTGTCCCCGGCCCTGGTTGGGTCGTGCGGGTGGCAACCACTTGATGTGTCCCTTTCACGTTGATGTTTCTCTCTCTCTCTCTCTCTCCTTCCCTCGCTCCCTCCTACTCTATCTGAACAAAAAATGGAAAAATGTCCTCAGGTGAGGATAAAAAAAAAGAGAGAGAGAGAGATTGGCAAAACCTTTCTCACTATACTGTCTGTTTGGAGAGAAATGTCCTAAGATCGTGCCTCCAAGATGGACAATTCAGACAGCCAACATGTTCTCCGAATATGATTCTCCAGGCCTCATTAGAGCTATTTTGTCAGAGTAAAGAGATAGCAGGTGGGTCTTAAGATAAATAATATAGTCTGACTAGTTGGAAAAAAGAAATACTTAGGAGAAGGAAAGAAACTTTTCCATGGACACCTAAAAGCCTTACTGCATACCCTGCTGTTTGAAATTGAAAGCTTCTAGATGAGACCTGGAGCTCCAACAGCTCCGGCTGAGAGCGCAGCCAACAGCATCAGTTGCAGAGCAAGGCGGAGGGAGGTGTTACTTAGCAACCTGGGCGGGGAGGCTGCTCAAGTTGATCCAACCTGGTTTCTTCTGAAAGCTGCACAGCTGGCAAGACTTTCAAGGAAAGGAAGGAAAGAAAAGTCCTGCATGGAAATGAGTCATTGTCTTGCTGCTTCATGCACTTAACATAACCAACACATCTTTCTAAGATAAAAGCAAACTTCAATTAGAATTTTAAAAAAAGATTAATGTTGCAAGAATCCAGGTACCATTGAACAGGGAGGAAAAAGGAAGCTGAAAAAGAAAATCATAGCAGATGATTTCCCTTTGGAGATATATAAACAAAAATCACATAAAACATACGTGTCATCCATATGCGAATATTATAATGTACCATGAAAAGTAAATTCTGGTTCCATTTATATTTGTTTGCCTTTTTTTTTAAAAAAAAAAAGAAAGAAAATTGTTTTTTAAATTTTATTTTTTCATTGATTTTGAGAAAGAGAGGAAGGGAGAGGCAGAGATAGAAACATCAATGAGAGAGAACATGGACTGGCCACCTCCTGCATGCCCCCCACTGGGGATCAGGCCCACAACCTGGGCATGTGCCCTGACCGGGAATCCAACTAGCAACCTCTTGCTGCATGGGTGGATGCTCAATCACTGAGTCACACCAGCAGGGCAAGACAATTGCTTTTTTAAAGAAAAGAACCTAAGGTTGTTAATCTGTGGCCCTATTTGGTATTTACTTTTGGATAAAGACCAAGCAACATTAGCAAGGTAACGGTGAGGGGATGATGCCGCATCCGCAGACCCTGAGTAATACACTTTGAAGAAATCTTGATTGAGTGTAGGATTAGAAAGGTTGTTGGAGGTCTCTTCTACGATCAAACTATTTTTGAATTTAGAAATTAGGAGAGCCTAGAACGCTGAATTCAATTCTCCGAAGGCATGAAATTCAACTCGAAAAGAAAAATATTCTGACTGTAAGTACATGTGAGAACTATATAACTCCAGATTTTACTTGAAAGCAGAAGCTTCTAGCTCAAGAAAGCGTATTCTCTTACAGTGTGGGATTGAATTTAACATGATTCTGACTTAAATCCAGCCTAAGACCTCATTCAAACAGATCTATAATCCACTATAATTCAACTGTATGGCAGCAACATAATATTTAATAAATTGGAAACTTGCTAACTAAGACACTTCCTTGTATTAATTTCAGCACAACTACCAGAAAATCTAGTCATTATAAAATAAATATCTGTAAACTACTATCTCTCTTTCATTTTATTCTTTCTATAAAAATAAAAATTTATGTCACATAGCTAATATTTCTATTGGTTCATTTTAAGTTTCTTCTTGGGGAATACTACTTAAAGACTATTACTAAAAAATTAATTATATATAAATAAATATAGACTAAAGTATAAAATGTCTTTGAAAGTATTATATGCTCAGAAACATATATGCATTTTCCATTCAAAATACATCTTGCAGTAAGGTTACTCCAGCTAAAATTAAAGTTAAAAAATTACTTCAATAATGTTAGGGGAGATCTGAAAGATTACAGAGATATAATTTTATGAAGATGCTTCACAGATCAGCAACTTCCCTAATATGTAAGCCAGTAAATTTGCTTTGGAAAAAGTACGTGTTGATAAATCTTCCCGGATATGTTTTCTGTCGATTGCTACCATAAGATATATTTTACTTAAAATTAGGATTGTCTGGAGTTTGGTGGATTTAATTATTTGTAATTACCCAGCTGTTGTCAGCCCATGGTCATTATATGACAGCAGCATCTACTGTGTGGGTCAGGTTCAACTGTATATCTTCTCAAACACAGATTTAATGTGCTATTGACGAAACCATTACTAGAACCAAATTAAAGTCTGGGCTGATGTATTGGTCCGCAGGGAGCTGTCAGACATGAAAGGAGTAATTAGTATTCATTACTTCATACTCCACAACATTCCAATTATTAATGAACTTCAACTTTTGGACTATGCTATATCTATCACCAGCATCTCCTTAGACATTCATTATTCGGAAGAATAAACTAATGTTAGTTTTTAAAAATCCCCTCCAAACAAACAGAACTAAGGTAAACAAAAACACTATTAATTGCCAAAAACTTTCTGAGAGATGTAGCTTCTCTCAGGGGTAGCAAAGTGGTCTTCCATCTGCATCTGAGGAACGGGGTACGATCCAGACATTCTGGGTGGATGCACTGGATTTCAGTCCCTCGGGGTTGTCTCTCCCTCTTCTCCTTCGTTCCACCACTATTTTGTCTTTACAATACAAAGGGAAACAGAGAAAAAAAATCAAGCAACATGTTCGCTCTTGGTGATCGCAAGAAGAAGGCCTATTGGAACATTTACAAACACGCAGATTCGTTTGGGATGTGATCAAGGTAAAATCAAAAATTTTCAGTTCCTGTGGCTTCGAACAACAGAAAAATCTGAAAGCACCCTGTGTCCTTCAATGAGAACATGGAACAAACTGAGGAACAGCCACACCCTTAAGTAGGATAGTGATGAAAAAGAAATAGTAAGAGCTAAAAGCAAGAATATCGGTAAGTCTTAAAACATAACGTTAAGTAAAAGAAAAGTCAAGTCCCTTTAAATTATATTCACCATGATGACATTTTTATAAAGCCCCAAATCAAACAAAAAATGAACAATGTATTGTTTTCGGAAAATGCACATGTATGCTGAAACTATTTTAAATACACAAATAAAGTGATGAGAAAATTCGGAATACTGCTTGCCTTTGGGAGAGGAGGAGGAAGGGGCAGGATGACAACTCAAAGGTGCCTTAAAGAATATTGGGAATGTTTCAGTTCATAATTTGAATGATAGGTACGTCTCATTCAATACTATGCTTCATAACTTCTACATGTGCATTTTACACGTATCAACATTAAATAACAGTATCTTTGTTGAAAACTACAACTCTCTATACTTTTCTTAGGAGGCAACTCCCAACATCAACAGCTATGACTGATTCCTTCCCTTTCCACCCCTCCTTTCTGCTAATATGCTTCGTGGCTTATACACTGTCCACACATCCCATGTCCCAAACACCATGTCTTACTTCAGGAGCTTTGGCTTAGCTTCCGTTCATACTTAGCTCCCATTCATTCATGCTTCCAGTCGTACTGTACCAATCCTTGGTTCAAGATTCAAGGGACATAATATCTATTGAATACCTAGATGTGCTATGCTCTATGTATTTTTTTCTCACCAGATAAGAAAACGTAAACACAGAAAAACAGTTTAAATAACTTACCCCCGATCACCAAACTAGAGGGTAGCAGACGAAGATTGAACTCAGTTTCATCTTAAGGCTATTTCTACCCCGTTGCTAGTCTCTAACAGCAATAAACTAGTGCGGAGCCCATTTCACATTCTTAATGTCTCTCCTGAAAATGCACAGGTAGCTTATTCAAGACGAGGCTGAGTATTATGTTTACCTTCCTTCTCATGCCAAATCCTATAAAAATATGGGAAGACACATGTTCCAAGAAAGGATGAATTCAGAATCATGCTGAAAAACAAGGAGGAGTACAATGAATGGGAGCAAAAAAAAAAAAAAAAGGAAGAATTAAAGAAAGTGATGAGAAAGCTAATGAAAAAAATAGCTAAAGTTAACAATAGACAATTCATGGAAGGCTAAGAAATATATGCTTAATCAAAGAGATATAAAATAAAGCAGCAATGAGACAAGGATTCTATTTTTTGATGCTTCTATTGGTTCCTGCTCATGGCGCCTTTCTTCCTTGTGTGTTCTGTGATTTTTGCCTGTGAACTCATGTGTGGTAGAATTCTCTCTCTCACAATCCTCTAATGCCTGAATTTTTGTACATTATTCCAGACAGGATTTTTGTTTGCTTCTGCCAAGTGTATTGGGGTATGACCAACCCAAGGCCACTTCAAAACTTATTCGTTTGAGGTTTTTAGGGCAAACAAGTAGTGAAAAGTTATCTTGACTATACCCAAGAGGTATAGTTTCTAGTTAGGAATTCTCAGGGAATATTCTTCCATCTCTTCCCAGGGAAAAGTAGAGAAAATAAAGTTTCTTTTCTATAGTGCTGGTATTTAATTTTTAACAGATTTACCCTCAAGCAAAGGTATGTACCCTTGAGGCTCTAGCATTATTATTATTATTATTTTAGTTTTAATCCTCACTCGAGGATATTTTTCCACTGATTTTTAGATAGAATGGAAGGAAGGGAGGGGGAGAGAGAGAGAAACACTGATGTGAGAGAGACACATTGATTGCAGGACCACCATGGGGACTGGGGATCAAACCTGCAACCCAAGTACATTCCCTTGACTGGGACTCACACTCTCGACCCTTTGGTTTGTGGGCTGATGCTCTGAGCCAAACTGACCAGGACTATTAAAAACAATTTCTTTTTGTTAATCCTCATCCAAGGATATTTTTTCCATTGATTTTTTTTTTTTTTTTAGAGAGAGTAGAAGGGAAGTGTGTGTGGGGGGGGGAGAGAGACATCAATGTGAGAGAGACACATCGATTGGTTGCCTCCCCAAACAGGGCTGGGGATCCAACTTGCAACCCAGGTATGAGCCCTTAACTGGGAATCAAACCCAAGACCCTCTGGTGCGCAGGCTGACACGCTAACCATGGAGCCACACTGGCCAGCCTGAGGCTCTAGCCTTACACAGGAATCATCTGACAGGTTTCAATGTTCCAGAACTGGTCCAGGATCTGTACATCCATCAGAATGGAAACCCAAGGTCATCAGGTGTTAGCAGGTGACCCTCAGGAAGAAATCCAATTTTCATGTTCCTTGTCTCTCTAATTCCTGCTCTTAGACATACTTTTTCATTTTTGGTCAACCAAGAGACAAAATGTGTTTTTAATATTTAAACTAACATATTCAGTCGTTTTTCAGTCTTCACATAGCTAACCTACAATATTACCAGTAATAAAAGCCTACATTTTTATTGTTTTGTTTCTTTTTCAGGTTAATCATCTCACTAAAGGCATATAGTACATGATTCTTATCCACAGAGAACTTGTAATCGACTGAAGTTATGTAAGAATGGAAGGAAAAAGTTCATTGTAAGAGGGACACATAAAAGCACAATGACACAGTACTGAATGTGCTGCGTGGGCGACATTAAATGTGAAAGGTTATTTTAACCTCTCTCTGGGTTGGAAGGAACTGAGCGGAGAAAGGACACAAAAAGAAATTACTTCAGTCAGCATGAAGAAAGGCCTGAACTCAATGCATGGTGTAGACATGGAAACAAAACAAAGTCTCCAACACTCGGATGGGAGAACACACAAGGTTTAGGGGAAGATGGAAGGAAAGAGTAGGAGGAATTTGTCCAGCAAAGTAGCATTCACAGGATTTCTTACTGAAAGATGGTGATGCCTATTTATTTGGAAAAGCTGGTTAAGAAATTAGGTTTCCACGCATTAAACTGCACAGACTCACAGGGCATTCAGGAAGACACGGACGAAGCTCCTTCACCCCCATTTTTCTCACCGGTGCAGGGAGTCCACCCTGTTCTCCAGCATCTCCACAGACGATCACATCCACCCTGAGGGCTTGCCCACCTCTCTGCCGATGTTCCCGCCTACACGTTCAGCCAAGGCCTCCTCACTGAGCTCACGTGTCAAGTGGCTTCTTCGACTTCTATTTTGAGGATGAGTGTTAAAGCTACACCTCAGTCTTTGAACGTCTCTTTCCCTACACTTATTCCTATTCTTACATCACATCTCTCAATAAATTACACCATCACTTAATCTGGCAGAAAACTGGAAATTACCCTTGAATCTTTCTTCTTCCCTACCAACAACAATATCCAATGAATGACTGTGAATGGATGACATTAACTCTTTGAGAATTCGTCGATTTATACTCTTCTATCTGCCTTAGTTTAGGCTCATATCGTGTCTCAACCAAATTGCTGTAATTGTTCGCTAATTAGACTCTGGCTCGAGGTCCATGTCCCTACAATCAATACTGCAAACCACCAACAGTGTGACCTTTCAGAAACATACACTTGATCACATTACTCCCAGGATACTTAAGAGTCCTCACTCACTTCCCCACTGACTGACGTTTATGATTCTCAAGTGGAAAATGAGACTACACATTTGTTATCCAGGAAGCTGTGTTCCTTTGGTCAAAAATCATTGCTGGTGTCAACTAGTGTTACTGATAGAGAAGGGCCACTTGAGTGTGGTTTTCTTGGAAAAATTATCAACCTGTAGGAAAAGGCCAACCTACAGGTCACATGTGGATGCCTGAGAACGTGCATGTCCTGGGCCATGATGGTCTCTCTGGCCTCATCTCTCCCAGTCCACTCATCTCTCCACACTCCCCTCTCTGCCACCCGAATACATGACTCTTCACTGACCTGGGTGCTATTTGCAGCTCCCAAAGGTGTTCAGCTGCTCACGTGTTTTGCAGTTTGATATTAGTTCTCTCGTTTTGGGATTCTCTTCTCCCATTTGTCTGTCTGACAAATGCCAACTCATCTTTCAAGACTCACATTAAATGTCATTGCAATCAAAGGTAATTTTTTTTTCCATAAAGCCTTTCCAAGTCTCCACCCCAGAACTGACAACTCCCTGCCGCGCATACTTTATCATCTCACTGGTGATCTGTACTCCTTTTAGTTTACAGGTCTGTCTTTCCCCTAGGGAAACATAGCTTCTTTCAGGGCAAGATCCATACCTCATCATTCTTTGAATCTGCAGCCCCTGCTACAGTGCCTGGCATACAGCACTTCTCAGAGAGGGTATTCAGTGGCTGAAGACTATGTAAGCATCACTAGCACTCAGATTCTCTTGCTAGACATACTCTATAAACATCTGCATGGGAAAGGGAAGTAGGAAAAACGGAAGCAACAGAACTGAAGTTTACCCTCATACAAGTGGTTGTTCCCACACATAAGAGTTTAGGAGCTACAACTGTTAAGGTAATAACTACATTCAAAAAACAGAATTTTTAATATTCTTACATATCATTTGAAGTTCTCTTGACCTTTTAAAAAAATGCTGGAATGATATGATCAGCTCTATAAAGCCCAACAGTTTGTACATATTCAGAGAGAGAGAGAGAGAGAGAGAGATTGTCACCAAATTTCTTACACCTAAATTGTGTTATTGAAAGTCCATGTTAAAGTTACAGAATATGTATTTCACTGACAAAAAATGTTAGGTCTTCATAACGGAGTCAGAACCTTAATAACAAGGATTTCATTTTAGTGACATTCAAGATATTACACTATATTTTTAACACATCAGATACAACTACAATTATATTTATGTTAGAGTTGCAGTTTGTTAAGTGGCTTATTAGATTGTTCTAAATGTATGTCTGAGTACATTTTGGTTTATTAAACAATTATAAGTTGTCAGTCACTGTAAATGGATTTACTTGGTGAGTTGTACAATATATACTGTACTCATTGGTTAGAGACCAGTTAAAAAACAGAAGTTAGTCACCGTTAAGTAGGCTTACTTCCCCTGAAAATTGAAGAATAATCCAGTGATGACAAAGGAGACAGATACCTTTGAGGCAGAGAATGGGTGTCAAAGAGGCAGGGGGTTGGGGAAGTGCTGACTACACCTCTGTAAAGAAGAAATAAGAAGGGAAGGGACCCAGTGAGCTAAGTCCAGTGACTGCTGGTTTCTTGACTGGAGAGGCACAAAGAGCCTTTGGGATGCCACAGTCTCCCCCGAGGCCATGCAGCTCCCTGGAGACATAACTGCTGCCTCTGACCTTTTACACACTTCCAGACAATGACAGGATGACTCCTCGGAAATGGCTTCACCGCCCCTGAAAGAATGTTCTAGAGCAGGGTGTCCCGGGAGGAATGGCAGACATTTAGAAGATCACATGAGGGTATTCTCATTTTTTGGTAGTCCACCTCTGCTGATACGGTGGGGGAGATTTTAGGGGTCCACTAATGAATTCTTTTTTTTTTTTTTAATGGTTATATTTTAAGTGTATTAGAAAAAAACAGAACTAGCACAGTAAACCCCTAACTTGGTGGATGCCATTACTTGCGATGAGTCTCAGGTTAAAAAAAAAAATAGTGAGTGGATCTAAAACTGTTTTAAAGAAAAATATTAAGTCAATAAGGATACAAGTGAGATGCAGTTCAGGTGAACATGCAGAAAACGGTGTTTGCAAGGTCCTGAAGTCGGAGAAACGTGGCAGAGATGGGCGAAGGTGCCACCGCGCTCAGATTGTGACAACGCGGCTCTCGGGCTGTGAGTCAGGAATCGGAACACGACTCTGAAGCCAAGACACAGAGTCCGAACGTCTGGCTCACACTGAGGTTGCTTTGGTCTTGGAACGGAGGTTCCAGGGAATGAAACTCAGAAATGTCACCGTGAAGACGGCAATAGATTGTGCCTGCTTATGAGGCTAAGAAAATAGAAGCTGATGATCCGACACCCGTGTAACACAACGTATATGTTAAGAATTCGAGAATACTTACTTTCCCTTTTTAATCGTGTTCCTGCCGAGCAGTGGATCAAGGACAGGGTCCACCATTTCCTCGAGGTTTTCAATTAAGATGACATCACCGAAGGCCAGAGCGGTTTCAATGACATTCAGAAACCTTGAAATTCAGTCAGAATGGAGACAGCAAAAGGTATTTAAGCACAGGGAAAATGTTCACAATTACTTCTTTACATTATATTGAATATTTTAGTCCCCCGCCCCCTTTTTTTCAATCCTCACCCAAGGCTATCTTTACATTAATCTTCAGATAGAGCTGGAGGGAGAGAAGGAGGAAGAGAGAGAGAGAGAGAGAAACATCGATGTGAAAGAGACACATTGACTGGTTGCCACCAGCACAACCCCAACCAGGGCTGGGGATGAACTGCAACTAGGGTATGTGCCCTTGGCTGGAATCGAACCCAGGACTCCTTGGTCTGCAGGTGACGCTCTTACTGGTAAGCCATACCAGCCAGGGCATGTCCTATTTTAAATGGGACAAACTTACTTAGCAAAAGCTATCTTATAAAATAGTATTCTTCCTTAACTAGATTTCATAGAAATTAAAGATTAGATTTTGAGATAACTTTGTTGTATTTTCCAAGTAAAATTCAATAGTTTGAACTGATAAGCCCATGCATAAATTAGTTACTTTTGATAATAATCATGGTTGAAATAATTAAAACCATCCAGACAGTATACGTTTAAATTTACTCAATAGATCCTTTTTTGATAAAAAATTCAAACTATATTTAATGCCTTGTGGGTTTATCAAACTTTCATTTTTTAAACCTTTAGGTTCAGTCCGGTGAAGTGGTAAACTATTATTTTATTCCATTCCCATTGTTCAAAAGCAGTCTCTCTCCTTGAAAAGAGTTTTCTCCGCGTATTCAGATGAGTGAGGAGCACATTTATCGGCACAACTGCAGGTATTCCTATTTCACTGAACTTGTGGAAGGATGACAGAGAGGACACCTGCTTAACATCAGTGAGTCTACAATTATTTATTGCCCCTGAACTGAACGCAGCTATGTACAAGACGGCTTTCCACTTAGGAGACCGCATTAGTCGACTCAATGACAAAAAATCTCTTAGCAGATTCAGTTCTCAACAGTGACATGTAATGCGGACTAAGAAGTTAAATTACCTTCGAGCAGTCGGTACTGGGACTCACGGCCGTGTTTCAGCCCTACTGCAGGCAGAGTCTAGTATCTAGGAATCTGACGGGAAACACTGAGCCTATAGCGCAGTTGACAATTCCTGTGATGTACCAAATGCCCTAAGGAAGGGTCACAATCCAGCTCATGTCCACTCTCGGCCTCCGGACACAGCGCTTTCTCTCACCTTCAATCTGATTTCCTCTTCGGGTCACTGGATGCTGCCCCACCGACACGCTTTGCAACAGAAAGCCTTTCCACGGAACAGGGTCAGGCAGGTAAGTGCCACCACACCGTCACATTTTCAAAGCGGCAGCAGGGAGGTCTACCAAATGCCAGGACTAAACCAGACCGATTTCACAGCAGCGAAGCCGAACGCCACCCCTCACCCTGCACGTACCCTTTCTGGCCCAGCTGCGTGACTTTCAGGTCAGCCCCGTACTTCTTCTTGATCCACTTGATCCCCTGCTGCTGGGGATCGACCAGCAGGGGCCAGCGCTCGCAGTGCGTGAGGATGGCCGCGTTCTCGGCTGACGTCCTGTCACCGGGCAGTCCCTCGTTACTCCAGGCGGCAACGGTAGCTTCGTCCGTCAACAGGGCGATCATGTCCAGGCCTTCGGTTACTGGGATTGAAACCTTTAAATTCAGAGTTCAATGCAAGAAAAAGACTCAGAACCCCAAGCCAAGAGAAGACATACAAATTCTCTGTGGGCTCTCAGAAGCCAAATAAAACTCTCCTCATGAAATACAATTCGACCCAATAAGCCCAGGATTTACCTCTTAGGAGTCTGTCGACTGCAGCAGTCAACATCTGGTTTATTACTGCATCTACCTGACTCCAAGGAAAAGGGACTTCGCCCTCTACATACATGTACGGCTACTCCAAGAAGGCGAGAGTAAATTTAGCACCAAGAAGTGTGGCCCGTAACAGAAATGTATTTGCCCAATGGAGTCATCACCCCACGTAAGCCGTGCTAAAATGCGACATCTTGGTCAGACATTTCATCTTTTACTACAGGCCCCACCACAAAGAATGACTTCTCTTTCTCGGGTGGGTGAATGGGACGCATTCAGTCCACTGGGGCTCCATCAGCTTGCCGGCTGGCCCAGGAACCTAGCTTACAGTCTCTCCTCTGCCTGCACTGTGATTGTGAGAAACAACATGGCAAAGTGGGAGCTGAGAGAGAGAAAGAGAAATCTACTTTATTTTATTTATTTATGTATTTATTTATTATCCTCACCCAAGGACATTTTCCCATTTTTTGTTCAGATAGAGTGGGAGGGGGGGAGAGAGAGAGAGAAATGTTGACGTGAAAGGGACACATCGAGTGGTTGCCACCCGCACAAGCCAAGGAGGGCCGGGGACAAACTGCAACCGAGGTACGTGCCCTTAGCGGGAACCGAACCCAGGTCTCTCTGGACCGCAGGCCGACGCTCTAACCGCTGAGCCAAACCAGCCAGGGCAAGAGAAATCTATTTTAAAGAATAAGGATCATTCTTGACCAAAATGGACTAACTTTACCAAAACGAAACAAGACCACGGAAAGCACTTTATTTGCTGGGTCATCCATCACCAAACACTTATTGAGCACCTCCGACACATAAAACAGTGTCTGGAGACACCAAAATGAGCAAGATGAAAAAGGAGCGAGTCCCAGGACTTGATGGAAACATCCTCCATAAGAGACTATGGGAAGAGCCCAACTTGGAGTAGGCAGGCGAGGCCGTAGAAGCGGTAGGAGTTTGATGTATTGGTTGGCCAGAGCTGCAGTAGACGCAATGCTGGAAAAATTCCCACAGTAAAGCTGGGGTTCAATTTGATACCAATATAATGAAAGTAGCACAATATTCCTGACTACAATGTTATCTTAGAAATAAACTCTATCTCCTAGTAATATGAGCAACAAGCCTTGGAATGGACACTTGGTATCTTTTAGAATGCACATCCTCCTATTAGCCAAGGGTAGGTGGCTTTAATTTCTTACCCCCACCCCCCCCCATGCTACTCTTTGGATGAAACAATTTTGGGTAGCAGTGTAATCTGGATCCTCAAGGTCATCTATGCACATTGTCCCTGTCCTTTTCAGTTACCACCATGCAACTTGGTTTGCTTTATAAAAGAATTCCCTCCAACTGATCGTTAATAAATGACAGGTCTGGTTTAAAGATTTTTAAAAAAATCATGCAGATCACAGTCACTTGTTGACTGGCTCATTTACAAACCATTAGAATCCCCGGACACCCAAGCAAAACAGGCCAGAGACCCCTGGCGGACAGCGACCTGCAGGCAAGCAGAGCTCTGGCAAACGCCCCGCACACCGAGGAGAAACGAGAGGAGTTGCCTCTTGCAGGGAAGGGCAAGATAAGGGAACACCACCAAAGACAAATGAGTAGAAAGTAAACATTAGTGAACAATTGCAGCTCCTCGTGGACCCTGGCACAGGTTCATACAGATGTGATTATCCTCCCACTTTGCGGCGGCGGAATTTAGAAACAGAAGACAAGTAAGTAGCTCAGAACCCGGAAACCGCCGGGTATCTCAGAGACAGAAACGTCTCTTCCAAAGGGTGTCATTTACATAACTGGGAATCACTGTCTTCCTTTCGTATTACGGCCAGAGATGAGTGGGACAACGAGCTGGTCGGGTTTTAGGGTCTGTTTCTCAGTTTGCACGATGCCCATGTTCTCAAGAGAAAAAGAGAGAGTGTATACTGAATTAAAACAGACACAGAGTCCCTGAGGAGAACGTTGGGGCCACAGCCAAACACAGGCCCACAGTTAAAAGGAACGTATATTTGGTATATACCATCAGAAAATGATCATTTTGCCTTGGTTATATGTTTAGACATTTTGGATAAATCAATTAATTTTATTTGTTTTATTTGTATGACTTCTTCAAAGCAAAATTTTATTTCCATAGAATCCCATGCATATAATTTTAAGTAAATGGGAAAATACAAATCAACAGACGGGAAACTTGCCAGAAACACACACACTAAATATTGCCATATCGGCCATGAACGACCACTTTGAACTAAATTTGAGGAGGCACATTTTCGACTTGAAAAATGTAACATGTCCGGCAGCATAAGCCATACTGGCAGTAGCAGTCCACACCCCAAGTGAGGAGTAACTGTAACAATAAGACAAAGTGAAGTTCAACAGCTCAGACACCAGGAAGCAGGTGCATTTCCCTATACTTTTGCAAATGAGAAAAGTTTATGACTGAGAAGGCAGAGAAAACCATAAAATAGAACAGTCTGAAGTAGTCGCAGGGTGATACAGGCAAAGACGCCCATATAGAGGGTTCAAGCTTGAAGATGTGACTGAGAGGAAGATACGAGAAGAATCAGACCGCTAACACTGTTGAAACTCAAAATACAGTAAGAATTGGACAATTAGCAGAATGCTTTACCTTCTTATATAAAAGCATGTTTTATGGCATAATTTCTTAAGGAAAAACCTTGAACTTCCAGAGAGTAATACATGTAACCCCCTTTCTAAAATCTGCAATGTAAAAACATGGTTTGATGCTAGAGATATATTAAATAATTGAGTTGCAGAGAACTTCTTCTTTTATAACTATGAAATGCCTTCAACAATGAGCTTTCCCTAACACATTTAATTTTATTTAAATTGTAAAAAGTCCATTGACATGCATTTATGTCATAAAAACCACAGTTGTCCCTATCGGCAGGGGACTGGTTCCAGGACCCCCCACCGATACCACACTCTGACTGACACTCATGTCCCTGATATAAAATGGCATTGAGCCCTGGCCAGTTTGGCTCAGCAGTTAGAGCGTCGGCCTGCGGTCCGGAGAGACCCGGGTTCGTTTCCCACTAAGGGCACGTACTTCGGTTGCAGTTTGTCCCCGGCCCTGGTTGGTCGTGCGGGTGGCAGCCACTCGATGTGTCCCTTCATGTCGATGTTTCTCTCTCTCTCTCCCTTCCTCTCTCTCCCTCCCACTCCATCTGTACAAAAAATGGAAAAATGTCCTCGGGTGAAAATTAAAAAAAATAATAATAAAAATAAAATGGCATTGAACAAAGCATACAATCGACCCTCCGCATCCTCAGATTCCCAACCACGGTTCAAAACACTACTCTCAATCTGCAATTGATTGAATCCATGGATGAGAAACCCGAGGATACGGGCTGCCTATATACTTATTTCTTAACATTCACATACAAGTGGACTCGTGTAGTTCAAACCCATGTTGGTCAAGGGGCATGTGAAAACTGAGGCAAACTTACCAATGAAGAAATACAGGGAGATTTAGGATATCTTAAGGCCTGGATATATAAATTAAGAACCTGCTGTTTAGACCTTTGGGATTACACAGTGTTGCATAGAAAACAGTGGCGTGGAAGTGAGAGGGCTGGTTTCCTGTTCCATGTGACCTCAGTCATTTACCCTTCCTGTGTCTGTTTCCTCTGCAAGGAGCAGCTCAAACTAGATGATTTTAAATCTTCCACATCTATGACTTCACTTTGCTTATGGATTTGAACTTTCTTCTCTTTTTTCTTTTTTTAGAGAGAGGAGAAGAGGGAGAGAGAGAAACAATGATTTGAGAGAGAACATTGGTTGCCCCCCGTATGCGCCCTGAAAGGGGATCGAACGTGCACCAGATGATGCCATCCTACTGGGCCACACCTGCCAGGGCAGATTTGAATTTTCAAATTTAGGGTGAGCTATTTCTATGCTTACATACAAGATGCTCTACTTTTCATCTGAAAGTAGTCATAAAAAAACAAACTTTAACAAGTAACTCAAAATATTAGTAAGAAAATAAGTTTCATACTATACAATAACATAATCATCCAAATTTCAGTTATCAGTTTTGTTTCTACGATTAATTTTCATATTTTCCATCTCCTTTCACCAGCATTAAAATAAGAAAAACTGCGGCACACAAGAAACACCTCCTTCACGCGAGAATTTCGCCACTGGCACAGAAGGCCTGGCATACACACCGCTTTTACTGCTGAAATTTCAGTGTGATGCCTCCCCGTGTGGACAGGGTAAGGAACTGACTTACCTTCTGCTGAAGAAAGGGGACCCACTTGCAGTCTACCAGTTCCTGACGATACTGTTTTGTAAAGGAGCCGACGTAAGACACAAAGGCGGCCATAAGGAGAACGTCTCCACAGAGTGTCTTCTCTTGAGCTTCCAAGGATTTAATAGACTGACCCCAGCGGATCTTCTCAGACTGAAAGATAGAGACTCAGCTGTAACTGCAGGGTGAGCATCGACTCAACAAACGCTCAATGTGTTCCTTAGAGCACAACTGAGCCCTGGCCAGTCTTCAGAAGGGCAGACCCAGACCGGTTGGCATGACCATTGCAATCTCATGTTTGAAGCCCACGATTTTGAAGGAGCTCTGATACTCTCTTCAGTTATGTTGACTACACAACATTAGAGCTTTTACATCTTCTCGTTGGACGCCCTACCTTGTTCATTGTGATTGAGGTCCTTCTTTAAAGGCTGATGACAGTCACACTCCTGTCCGTCTGGCAGCAGAGGGTCAAGAGCGATGGCCAAGATTAAATGTTAGGATTTTTAATGGCAGCTTGGCTGCTTTCCACATCTCCTGCTTTTTAGCAGTGGTACTACCGTACCGCCCTAGGTAACCTTTTTTCTTTTCTTTAACATTCTGGCAATGGGCTTATTATAGAGAAAGGAAAATGACAACCATTCATGTTAGTTAATTAAAGCATAAGGCTTAGCCCTGGCTGGTTTGGCTTGGCAGTTAGAGTGCTGGCCCTCGGACCGAAGGGTTGTGGGCTTGATTCTGGTCAAGGGCACATACATGGGTTGCAGGTTTGATCCCTGGCTCTGGTCAGGGTGTGTGTGTGAGGCAACCAATTGATGTGTCTCGCTCATCTCTCTCTCTCTCTCTCTCTCTCTCTCTCTCTCTCTCTCTCTTCTTCCCTCCCTTCTACTCTATCTAAAAATCAATGAAAAAATATCCTTGGGTGAGGATTAATAAAAAACAAACAAACAAACAAAAACACTAAGGCCTAAAGAGCCATCTGTCCTGAATCCTATTAATTAAAGAAGAGAGCTGGTCATTTATAAACTCAGGTTCAGAAGGACTTCACTAGGCTTGAAGATGATACACTCAAAGAATGCTGTTGGAGTCCTTCTATCTGGTTGGATGGCCATTTAAAAATTTGATTTCAGGTTAAGTAGTGGAGCCCTTAAAATTGGATTTGAATAAAACTGCAATAAATATCTACGGATTGATTAAACTACAAGGTAGCTCACTAATTCACTTTGTTTCAATGCATGCTAGAAATGAATACACTCTGAGCACATGCAAATGAACAGGATCTGGGGGGAAAATCAACAATTTGACAGTACAGGCAAAGAAGATCTCTGTGGAATTTAGCTTTTCTCATGAAACCAGACCACTGAAAACAAAAAATGACACATGTCAGAATAGATTGGATTGCCAGTTGCCTGCAAGCCATCATAATACCCACAACACTGAGGTCATGAGAGCAGGGTGAATGGTTATCACAGCTGTGTTAAGAGAGTCTCCCTGCTTTGCTTCGTACAGATCACCCCAAGTGAGCCACAACAATGACATACTAAGGAGCTTCAGCTCTTTACCCTCTTTATAGAATTCATTCATTTCCTTCCTCAGCTACAGACAATACATCCATTAATTTTGAAGAGGAATCTCTCATTTTCCTTCCCTCCATCTTTGTTGTCTTTGGTTAGTAAATGTTAAACAATAAAGTGCACCCACCTCATTCTCCAAAACGGCTTTGAAATGTGAAGATTTACTAAACATGGACTTATTGGCTCCTGAAATCGTCAATAATTTCACTATACCACCCACGCAACATAAATCATTACTGACACTGGCTAACAAGGGTTTAAGAGTTGGAACATGTCCTGTAATAAATTTCTAGACAGTTAAAAATCACTATAATTTTATTCTAATGCATTATAGATTGCCTGTAATGTCATCCTGGCTGGGGTGACCCATTTCTAATTTTGAACAGCTGTTCAGCTCAGGAGTTAGTTAATGATTAAATATAAATTGCCTGATTTATTAGTCTGAATGGCTGAGCTCCCAGGTCAATGCTATATAGACAAAATCATCAGTCTTGATGCTTTTCAGAAGTTAACTGTCTCCTGTTCTAGTCAGAAAGAATTTATCCTCAAAGGAAAAGGTCTGACATCTTCAATTAATCCTTTAAATAAATATATATATATATACACACACATACACACACATCTCACATATATAGATACACACACACGTGTGTGTGTGTGTTTCTTTATTTATTGCTAGTTAACACCAGTCAACCTCTTTTCCTCCCCTAGGCTCAATCTTCACGAGTACGGCCTTTGGAAGACACTGCTCTGTGTTAGAGACGCAGGGCAGAGCCTGCTTTTGCTTTCATAATCCTTTCAGACCTTCTGTGACTACTCCCTGAAAACAGTTTTATCAAATGGTGCTTTCTCTTTTCCTCAGATACTTCACAAGTGGTGAACACTTCAAATTGCTTAAATCTTAACACTTTCAAAGGGAGAAGTTGTAAACTCCAACAGAAGTGGTGGGATTTTTCAACTGACCTAAGAAAATGAGTCTTCAAAAGTCTTTCTTTCTTTTTTAACATAGGAGGCGCCCAAAGCTCACCCAATCATTCCTTCCACAAATATCTATTGCTGTCTATGGAGTGCCTGGGGCTATTCTAAATGCTTGGGATCGAGTCGTGCAGAAAACAGATGAAGCTCCCGTTCTTGAGAAGCTCATACACGTCCAGGTATAAGTGTGTATGTCATGCGCTGATGAACGCGATGAGAAAACGATGAAGCAGAGTAAGATCTATGGAGCGGCGTGTGTGCAGGGGGCAGGGGACACGCTCTGTTAGGAAGAAAGAGCAGAGAAAACATGTGATAAGGAGAACTTTTAGTACAGACGCGAAGGAAGTCAGGGAGCCAGGGGGTCATCACTGGGGGGAAGGTAAGCCGCGTGGAGGGAAAAGGCAAAGGTAGAAACTGCAGGCCGGTGAAGGTGGAGTCAGAGGGAAGGTGGCAGGTGTAAGAGGGAGGGATCCAGGAGCCAGGCACGGGGAGAGCCTTGGAGCTGCACTTTGAGTTAGACAGCCACTGGAGACTTCTGAGACGGCAGTGACACGGATGAACATAATTGTTTAAAACACCACAGGGCAGCAGTGAAGGGAGTGGCCTCCAGGGGGATGGTGGAGGCGAGGGCGGTGCTCCAGGGCAGAGGTGCTGGAGGCCTGACTGGCATGGACAGGCCAAGGTAGTCGGGATGCTGGGGTTCTGAATGGACTTTGAAGGTAGAGCCAACACAATAAACACGCTGTGGGTTGGGTTGGGTGTGGGTCATGAGAAAAGGCAAGAAGTCAAGGGTGCTGTCGAAGCGTTTGGCCCTAACAACTGGAGAACTGACTGTCGAGTATTGAGATGGAATGGAGAGAGTGGATTTTGTAGAATGAACTATGAGGGATGATGGGTTTAAATTTGTCCTTTTATTATAAATAAAATTTTTTAAAAGTCGAGTATATTTAGAAGAAGTTAGGCTATTCCACAGCTCGACTACCCCTAACACATTTCTCCTTTCTTTTTGCTAAGAGAACCCTGATTTTGAGTAGGGTGGTAAGGAGTCCAGCCCCATGAGATGATGACCTGTCTTCCTCTTCTCCAGTCTTCTTTGGAGCTACATGTATGTGGTCAATCGAGCCCTGGCTAGAGCACTTAAGTGCAGTCCTCCAAACACGTTCCTAGGAACACTTCCATTTTTCTTATAAAAGGATGAAAATCCTGCCCTGGTCAGGTGGCTCAGTGGGTTGGAACATTGTCATCCTGTACACCAAAAGGTTTTAGGTTCAATTCCCAGTCAGGGCGCGTACAGGAGGTAACTAATCAATGTTTCTCGCACTGATGTTTTTCTACCTCTCTCTCCCTTCCTCTTTCTGTAAAATCAATAAAAACTTATCCTCGGGTGAGGATTTTAAAAAAGGACAAAAATCCACCTGATACAGATTACTCTCTCTCCTGCCTGAATCTGAAGGTGTAACAGCCATCTGTGACTATGATGCAAAAGGCATGGGGATAAAACCACCTGCTAAGTTCGGAGAAGCCGAAGGGAACAGAGAGAGGAGGTATCTGATCACTAATTACCTGAATCAACACTGATAATGCTCTATCCCTGGAATTTCTTGTAGTATGTAAAAAATAAATAAATAAACTCCCTTTTGTTTAAGCCACTGTAAACCAACTTTTCTATCACCTTCAGCTAACTGCATTTCTAATAGCGCGGTTACGAAGTTTTAGGGAGCACTTAAATAAAAATTATAGTTGTATTAAGATTTAACTCGGATATTATGAAACTGGCCATTTAAAGGACACAGTTGAGTGAGTTTTTAGTGTATTCACGGACTTGTACAATCATCCTATTAATTTGAGAATATTTTGCTCACACAGAAGAGAAATTCTATACCTAATTAGCGGGCACGCCCATACTCTGGCCACTGCTCATCTGCTTTGTCTCTACAGGTGTGTCTGTTCTGGACATTTTATACACATGGAATCATACCCTATGCGGCCTCTGTGTCTATCTTCGATCACTTAGCATGACCCTTTCAAGGTTCACTCATGCTGCAGCATGAATCGGTACTTCAATCCCTTCTATGGTAAAAAAAAAAATCCCCTTGTATAAATATATTACATATGGGAGAACAAATAAAATGTGTGACTTACTGAAGTTAAGGGCTATATGTTTCTTCTACCACTCAAACAAGAGGAAGTTCATATGAATTATTTAAAAAATTTTATTTAAGGTAGTAACTACTAACATTAGCACGTCAGTCACCTCTAAGAAGATGTCACAGAAATAAAAAAATCAAGCAGGCTTGGCTTGAAGTAATGTTCAATGGTAGAATTCAATTGTACACGTATGTTAAGAGGCTCAGACAATGATTCAATACCACAGTGGCCTAGCAGCAGGCCTGAGTTTATAACACACCAGGAAAACCACGGGGTTCGTGGCTAGCCACTAAAACGTACACAGGACCTCCACGCCTTACTTTGGGTAAGTTAGAATTCCAATATGAATGATGATGAAATATTCTCCTTTATTGTTGATTCCACATCTATTTAGTTATTATTGATAGCAAATAGTGACAAAATCGGAAAGAGCTGATATGCGTATTTTAGGCAGAGTTTGGGAAGAAAGATGAACTTGCCTCGAGTTCCTTGACGAGTTTGTTCGCCAGTTCAGTGGTTCTGTTCGTCTGGTTCACCTCTTCTTGACACCGAACTTTCTCCGCTGTTGCTTTTTCAAATGAAGCTGTGAGTCGGCTCAGATTTTGATCCAGATCCTGAGTAAGAGTCAAAAGGAACTTTTGAGCCATTTGTAGATAAAATACAAATCTTATAATCAATTTAAACCATCTATTACCTTGCAGTAAGTGAAACAAACCTCTGTCCCTCCTTGACCTTTGCCCCCTTAGCGTACGTGTTAGGGAAGGGGTGCCATTAGAGACTGCCAGCTCGCCAGGTGGCTTCTCACCTTCCTTCCGCACCTGGCAGAGGGCAGTCAGTGACCAGGTGAGTGGATGCGCCCCCGAGTCAAACAACCCTGGGTACACTATCCCCTCTCCCTTGTGCCTCCGCCTTATCCTCCAGCATCAGCTTTTTAAATGTTTTTCTTTGTATTGAATTTTAGAGAGAGAGGAAGGGAGAAGGAGAGAGAGACAGAAATATCGATGAGAGAGAACATGGATTGGCCGCATGCCCCCAACTGGAGATCGGGCCCACAACCTGGGCGTGTGCCCTGACCAGGAAGTGAACTGGTGACCTCTTGGTGCATGGGTTGACGCTCAACCACTGAGCCAGCCATACCTGCTGGGCAGAACCAGCTTTAAAAAAAAAATTTTTTTTATTGATTTTTTTTTTTAGAGAGAGAGCAACATTTCACTGGCTGCCTCCTGCACGCCCCACACTGGGGATTGAGCCCCAAACCCAGGCACATGCCCTGACCGGGAATTGAACTAGGACCTCTCAGTCCATGGGACGACGCTCAGTTCACTGAGCCACACCAGCTGGGCAGCAGCATTTTAAATGTTAAAGGCCTTTGGTTCTCCACCTACTGACTCTACTCATCTCCCATTTGGTCCATAACTCAGGCAATGATCGCGTCCCTTGAGACCTCAGCACCCTAACCCAGCTTGGCCAGTGAGATGTTCTCTTCTGGAAACCTGGGATTGAAACCCAGAGGTACAGCATTGTCTTTAGCATCAGAAGACCCAGAAACATGTGTCAATGTTGGAGGGCTTCATTTAGACGGGCCATCTTCCACCAGGGGCCAGGGAAGCAGAAGGAATACTCCAGAGAATGAAAAAGGATGAGGGGAAGAACGATGAAAAGTCGCACGGCCCTTGGGAGACCCCATAAGATGTTCACAGCAGCTTCCTGCTTCCTGGAGCCCACACTTTCCCATGGAGTTCCATGAGTCATCCTTCTCCTTGGCTTAAGGGTTTCCAAGGGGGTTTCTGTTACTTGTAGCCAAAAAAGCCTTGACTAAGATATCAAATACTTGGGAGACACCTTATATAGCATCTTGCTACCTGCAAATTTCAACAACCCCCAAATAAGATTTACAATATTGCTTTTGTAAATATGTTCCAGGTTCCGAGAGACTATAGTAAGCTCACCTGTAGGACGTGCCCTATTCATAATTTAGAAACTGCCTATATTTGTCAATGACCAACTTATTATATAATTATTTAATTTGTATTGTTAAAGCAGTACCTCCTAAACATATTTTAGGTTACTAAAAGTACTAGTGGTTTTATAAAACACAGAAGCACACGTGAGCTCTGGCATCAGACACCTGAGTTCATATTTGGACTCTGCTACCAGCTAAGCAGCAGCGCCAGGTAAGCTGTTTGCTTAACCTCTCTACACCTCAGTTTCACCATCTGGAAAATGGAAATAATATTGTTACTCAACCCACAGGTTGACCGAGGTATACATAGAACTAAGGTATGAAATGACACAGCAGTTCCCTTCATAAAGCTGGGAAGGGGAACGGGGTATTGGGAGGCCAGTCCTGGGTTTCCACGCCTCTTGTGAACAGGCGTGGACAGCTTTTCTGCTGGACTTTCCCAGGATATTTGCATAGCAAATTGCCTTGGAAGACAGAGATAGTGTTTCTCTTGCAGCAGAAGACAGATTTGGTTTTGACCAGAATAATAAAGATATGTTTCCCTCTGGGGCAAAGGTTTTGCAGGTTTACTTACAGCCCTCCTTATATTGGGGTTTTTCTAAATTTGGGATTTCTCAGCTGTGACACAAAACCACTGTGTACAACGTCATGGTCCACTGTGCGTCACTCCCATGGGAACTGGGAGACGGAGGAATGACGCACCCGTGGAGCTCACGCCGCACGCCGTGCTGTGAGGCATCAAGTCCTTTGGTCTCTGACCCACAAGACTCAGGTCTTCAGCCAGCTTCTATGTGCCCGTGGCAGACTAACTTGTTAGCTTGCATGTATGATAAAATCTTGGTCTCTTCATAGTTCTTGACAGGCCCTGGCCTCTAGGATTATAGAAGGAAATGTAGTGAAGGAAGGACTCAGTCCAAGGGTCCCAGCCCACCAGATACCCTAACCCAGTGGTTCTCAAACTTGAATATGTATCACGACCACCTGGAGGACTTGCTAAAACCCAGATCTCCCCCTCCAGAGGCCTGGGGTGGGTCTGGGCGTATGCATGTCTAATACATCGCCCTGCGACACTGATGCCGGTCTAGGAAACAGACTTGGAGAACTACTGCCCTAGAGAGACCGACTTTCGACTTTCTTTAGGGCGATCCTTGGACCCCGCATGCTTGTAAGATACAATGGACTTTCTTTTACTCCAACTTAGCAGTTTTTGTTTTCACTCAACCTTTAAGATGAAGCCATCTTCTAGCCCAAGACTTGAACGAACAAATACAGAGAGACTAGCACCGGTGTAAATGAATTTCCATCACAGCACACGTGCTAGTATCAGACACATCTCTGCTTTTCTAGTCAAGAAGGCGGCAGGAGGCATGTCCCTTCTGGAGAAGGGAGGGGAAATGAGAGGCTGGAGGAAACCGAGGCAAAGCTGGCAAAAATCAGAACTTGGGCGCAAACCTTGATCTGACTGTGTGTCAACAGGCAGAACTAACAGAGGTACTCTGTCTCTGCAGAACCTGCCATGGTGTCTTCACGGAGAATTGAACCTGGGTGAGAACTGAGACTCTCGCATGAATAACTGCTCTCTGGAAATCATTCTTGGTAAGGGGACTGAGGGAACCCGTTCTTCGTAAAGCCATTTCATTCATTACTCTGTCATCTTTTCTCTGTGTTTGCAAACTTAGTTCTAAGGCTTACTGATATGAGCCTCTGCTTATACCGTGGGTCTCTGAAAACAGGGGATGTGGACGATTCTTTGCAGCTAGTGGCAGGCTCTGTGCAAAGGTCTACTGAATCTGCAGCCACACACGTCTTCACCGCAGGGTCACACACGCTGTGTTGAGTATCCTTATTCACTTTTTCTGTGAACATTAGGTTGCTTCTAACAGTTACATAAAGCCATCAACAATAATAGATGGAGACATTTGCCTAAATTTTTGGTCAAGCTGGCAGTAGAGTTTTGCAAATGAATGAAGAGAACTTGTATAAAATTACTGTTTATCCTAAATTAGTTTAAATTAGCTGCTGTTGTTGACTTGTTTTTCTTTCAACACTCATCAGGTCTTTGTCGAACAGTATGCTGGGTGCTGTGGTAGGAACAGGTACTGACTGGACAAAAAGGGGGGGATGGTAAGCCACCTGGGCAGAGAGCAGTGGTCAGGGGATTCAACCAGAGGAACTGGTCTTGAAAGATAAGGGGGTTGAGTTGTGAGAGGTGTAGGATTTCATGTCCTAAGGAGAAAGAGTTTGTGGTGTTATTAACTATCTTATTTAAATAACTATAATAAAAAGGTACCTTATAATTATTAAGCACTAAAATGAGAGCACAATTTAATCCCTTCCTGGTATATCCGAGGAGTTGATGATGCTTTGGGATCTGCTCTGGGGAGATGATCTCACTCTTTTTTTTTTTTTTTGAGAAACTGCCCTGAAATCTAGGGGGCACTGTCTATTCGAAAACATTTTGCTCTTTTTTTCCCCAAATTAACAAGTAGTGGCCCAAGACATAAGCAGGCCTGACTCCAGCCTTGTTCTAGAAGAAGCTGGGCTTGGGTGCCTGGGCACTCTGAGCACCAAAGTCTAGACTGTGGTGATCACTGGGTCACCTGCTCAGGGACCCCTGGCAGGATTTACTGTAAGTGGGAAAATCCTCCCTGAGGTCCCCCCTCCCATTCATGAAGTGGAGGCTGTGGACTGGGCGACAAACAGCATTTCGATACACCAGGATTCCTCGGTGGGAAGTAACAGATTTAAGCTAATTTTAGCTAAAGGGAATTTACTGGCAAGAAATGGGGGCCGGCTGCTAGAAGCCGAGGAAAGGCAGGGAATCACAAACAGCTGCGTGGTCGGAGCAGGACGTACTTGAAAGTCTCACCTGGACACTGTCCCTAGAATGCAGGAACTCTGTTTTCAGCCTTTTTATGCTTTTGCTCATGATTTCATTTTAGAGATGGAGGGATCAAATTGGCAAAGCTGGGATAACATAGGTAGTCTTCAGCTAGAAAAGCAAAGGACACTCCCACTAATAGCCCCACCTGAGTGTATCCCATGAGGAAAGATGATTCCCCAGAGCGAAATCTGGATTCTGGGAGGCCAAAAATCATAAGTGCCCCCCTTGAGAGGTAGCTGTTATTATCGTTACTTCACAGATAAGAACCTGAAGCTCTGAGCGTTTCCCTCAGTTGCCAGGTTACACAGCCTCCTCACTCTGATCACTGTCTTATCAGGCATCTCAAACTCATCATCTCTGTTCTGTATTCCTCACCACAGCCCATCCTCCAGCCTTGCATCCTTCTGGCTCTCTCCATCCTGGCTGCCTCTGCTTACTGGGGGCCCTCAGTGCCTCTGAACTTGTCTTTCTTCCTCTCGATTGTCCTCTCCCCAGCTTCCACTCAGTTGCTGAAAAGCTTGTTTGATCGTGTCATTAACTACAAGGGTACAAGTCTACCAACTGCTTCTTCCCTCTTTTCTTTATTCTTGACCAAGAGTAGCTCTCCCAACCTAATTATCCTGGTGAGTTTCTTTCTTTCTTTTTTTTTTTAATCCTCATCCGAGGACATTTTTCCATTTTTTGTACAGACAGAGTGGGAGAGAGAGAGAGGAAGAGAGAGAGAGGGAAACATCGATGTGAAAGGGACACATCGAGTGGCTGCCACCCACACGACCAACCAGGGCCGGGGACAAACTGCAACCGAGGTACGTGCCCTTAGCAGGAACCGAACCCGGGCCTCTCCGGACCGTAGGCTGATGCTCTAACCGCTGAGCCAAACCGGCCAGGGCTATCCTGGTGACTTTCAAAGCCCATATCAAGTACACCTTTATTATGAAACTCACTCTAATTTCTCCAGGCTCAGTACTAGTTTGGTGCGGCTGTTGCATTCTATGTATACAGTCACGTATATTCTTCTAAAACTGGACGGGTCACGTATTTGCAAAAACAGCAATGTTAATAATAGATGTAGCTAATATTCTCTAAGTACTTGCTGTGTACCAGGTATCATGCTAAATTTTTTTTGTGTGTGCAATATATGTTTTTATTGATTTTTTAGAGAGAGGAAGGGTGAGAGAGATAGAAGCATCAATGTGAGAGAGCAACATCAAACAACTGCCTCTTGCACGCCCCCTACTGGGCACTGAGCCTGAAACCCGGGCATGTGCCCTGACCAGGAATTGAACCAGGACCTCTCTGTCCATGGGAGGACACTCAATCCACTGGGCCACACCGGCTGGGTTTATGCTAAATTCTTTTTTTTTTTTTTTTATCCTCACTCGAGGACATTTTTCCATTTTTTGTTCAAATAGAGTGGGAGGGAGAGAGAGAAGAGAGAGAGAGAAAAAAACATCGACATGAAAGGGACACATCTAGTGGCTGCTACCCACACGACCAACCAGGGCCGGGGACAAACTGCAACTGAGGTACATGCCCTTAGCGGGAACCAAACTTGGGTCTGTCTGGACTACAGGCTGATGTTCTAACCGCTGAGCCAAACCAGCCAGGGCTATGTTAAGTTCTTAATATGAATTACTTTTATTTAATCCTCACAATCCTACCCCAGAAGTGGATGCTATAGTATGTACTGCACAGATGAGAAAACCGAGCCTCAAGAGAGGTTAACTAACTTGCGGGGTGAGACAGTAAATACTGGAACCGGGACATGCACCCAGGCTTCTGGCTCCGGAATCCTTGCCTGCAGTCACTGTGTGCTGCCCTCATCCTGCTACCACCAGACCACGGGAGTCTCCTGCGTGCAGAAACCACGAACGTTTCTGCTTTTCCAGCTCAGTGTCCAGCCTACAGCAGACGAGAGTGTCTACTGAAGTAGTATGTGAATGAGGACTTCCGTGAACGATCAGACTCCTTTGTCTGGCAGGGAGTTGCATGCGGCCCTGTTGAAGGTGGGATCCTGAGGGGGAGGTACCACCTCGTGGGAACGTCTTCGGAGTTATCGTTTGCACTTACCACAAGCTTTTTCCGGATAGCTTCTAGTTTTTCAGTAGCTGCAGCCAATTCTAAGTTTGCTTGGGCTAACGCTTGGCGTTTGGGTTCCACGTCGCAGTAGACCTGAAAATCCACGCAGGCTTTAATCCATGAGACGATAAACAAGCAAAGAGGACGAGTAATCATGCAACCCTACACCTGCCGGAAGCATTACAATGAAAATCTCCAATTCACCTAGCAATTGGTTGGTTGTTCCTTAGCAATGGTACTACCTCATGGTAGAGCAAAAATCCACATAACCTTCCAAGTTCTCTCTCCTTGCCCACTATCTACTCACTTATTCTGGACATGAGAGTCACAGGTACTTGCATTAAATGCTATAAACATCAAACACCATTAATTTACTACAATCTGCTTGTCCTAAAATTTGGAGAGAATCCTCATGTCACTAGAAATTGCGGTGTGCGGGAAGGGTAGTTGAGGTCGGGATCAAGTCTTGACTTGAAAGCAGAAAGTAAGTGTGGAGGAGCTCTCTGGACCCAGAAAGTGGGAGACAGCCTCACACAGTGTTAACCACACCTTCATTCTCTTTCCTAAGTTCCTGGCATCCTTAAGCGTGTGTTTTTTGAATGGGTCGCTTGAGAATTTAGGTGGATCGATTTTTCTCTCTTGTTGGGGAGAGAGAAAGGAAATTAACTTGTATTTCCCACTCTATAGCAGACACAGTCTCACTGCGTGCTCGCCTCTCCCCGGCGGAGCGAGAGCCGAGGGTCAGGCATCTCATCGGGGAGAGAGGCCACACATCCATGGCAATCTGTCTGAACCCCTTCTCTGGACAGACTTCCGTTAGAGAGAGAGCCCACAGGGCCCTATTCTAGCGCGTCCTCAGTGTACAGGGCCTAACCTGGTTTTATAAAATCATTCTGGGAATGCCACTGACTCTACTTGACATTTCCTCAGTAATTCCATTTTTGAATATAACATACAATCTTCCAAGACAAAAATGGGACAGTTTTTCATGTAAATGCCGCTCGTGCATGGGCCCTTTTTATACCCAGTACTCTGCAAAGTGCTAAGAACATCGTTGGCAGACAATCAGTATTTGATTAATAAATGACTAAATGAAATGTCATTCTATCTCCATACTGCCCAAAGTACAAACTTTAGAGTAGCCCATATACAGGCAAAAATCTACTTGTCATTAAAATATTAAAACAAAACAAAAAAATGGCTCTTTTCTCTTCTCCCTAAGTCTACAAAAGAGGGTGTGAATTTTTGCTTTGAAAGCAGGGATTAAGTTTACCTAAACATGAATTCAGAAATGCAGTCGTTCCAAATGAAAATGAAATTAGTATTTTAACACAAATAAACATAATATATGCGACAAGTTTGCATTGAATCAAATCAAATTAATTGCTGCAATTTGATCTAAAATGGCTAATCATTCTATCCTGACAAAAGATAGTTCCCAACTTTTCAAGTATCCTCCTGTATAGAAAATTCTGTTTAATCAGACACTTTCATGTCTCATTCTTAGAACTTTATCTTATTCAGATAATTACCAAATTACTTGACATTTTTTGCTGGCCTAGAAATTAAGATATTGATGGACCTTTGGGAATTCCACCTCTAAACCATATCTGATAGGACTAATACCTCATAGAATTTAATGATGTTGATGACCCAGGCACAGAGACCAGCGGCTGCAAAAGATTTGGTCCGAATCAGGCTTGGATTGAACTCTGGGTCTTTCAAATACTGTTCATTCACCACTTTTAGACAGTTCTCTGGAATGTGCTCTTTGTCGTAGTTAATTAATGCTTGCAAAAAATCATCAACCTGTAAAGCAGAAAGACTTACTGCAATGAACCCACTTTGGCTGCAGAGAAAATTCCAAGATCAAAAGTTGAAATCAGCTTTTAGGACTCACGTTACAAAAGCAAAATTGGCAAGCTGCATTTATCCCACTGTTTGACTTTTTCAGTCTTTAGTGTATGAAGTTAGAATTAGCAATGGACACTTTTAAAATCTCTTCTATCCCAGGGTAAAATATTCAGTCCCTGCACAGGAGGCACTCACAGTTTGAAGGAAAAAAAAGGCAGAAAAGAAAAAGAAAATCACATACCCCAAAGCCCCTTCACTTCACCTCCTTATACATTAGTAACATTTTTCTAGCATAAGAAATCCATGTAATTTTCTTCCTCCTACACTTTAACTGCTTTAATAATTTTGCACATAATTAGCAGCCTTCTAATGGCTGCTGGTGTTGATTTAGGTATGCTATAACCCCAAGCTAACCTCCAACTTGGCAAATACAAGTTCTACATCTGGAGACCACACAGCGGATTACCCTTAGCGATTAGGAAGATGATTCCTTTTGATGGGAACATCTTTTGTGGTCAAGTATAACCGCAGCACTGAAAACCGAAGTTGTTGGGATTTTCATCCTGCCAGACTGTCTGATACCTTTCCCATGAAGACTTTAGCTGCTTTCCAACTTCGGTCTTTCGGCACTCGGCCCCGGGGAGCCAGCAGGACCATCACAGCCGCGGTGACGTTGGTAACCGCATTGGGAGGGTTGGGGAAGACTTTCAGCTCAGTGAGATTGACCTGAAGAAAAGCACAGACACCTTCAAGACCAGGGGGAGGCGGAGAGGAGCTGTCAGTTGTCAAGATGGTCTTCAGTGGCCTCCCACCTCTCTTTTCCACATCAGTGTCGGCTGGGCAGTTCTTTGTCTCCAGGAATTCCACTTTGGGACCCCAAGAAGTTCAGTTCTCCCTGGGCACTTTTCCAGTGTTCTGAAAACATCATTACCCTTTTTGGCAGCTAGGGAAAATGGTTCATCTGGTATACCAGTCCTGCAGAACCCTGCTCACTAAGTCAGGAAATTTTATAAACATATAGGTTTTAAAGGATTTGTGGGTTCTATCCCATCTATGTAGCAGATTTTCATTTTAACCAGGTCCTCTCAGAAACGTAATCCCTTAGTTCAGTGTTTCTTTGTTGTGTTTTTCTGCTTTACATGTACAAAAACATCTTCCATTACACTATGACGACTCTGAATTGGGAGGAGGCCCGTATAGGTTGTACCTTCTTTCGACACTACTCAATCTTTTCATGTCGGAATCTTGATTTACACAACAGATGGTACTAATGGTATAAGTTATAAGTATCAGGGCAAATAGTTAGAGACACTGGTACCTGTAAGAAACACGTGTAGGTTCACGATACATGATTTTAGAAAAACAAGTACTTCCTATAATATTTCATGAGCTACATAATCTACTCATCAAATGTTGAACCCGAGTCTGCTCCATTACCATAAACTGCCTATTTATTTGGGAAATGACTGCAAAGAACAGAACAGATGGAAAAATGAGAGCAAAAGCAAAGACTTAAAGTATGCTGCTGATAACAGAGCTGGCTAACTGAGATCCTGCTGCATTTATAAATAGCATCATCATTTACAAATATACTCAGCTTTATATTTAAGTGACATTTATTTTGCCTGGATAAATAATAATATATTCTGAGAAAAATCTGCCAATGTAGAGAAGCACTAAGAAGAAAATAAACATTCCATTGTTCAGAAATAAAGAGGAAAAGACAAAAGTCCATTGTTCAGAGATAATCAGTTACTATTTTCTTCATTGTTTTTCCCATCATTTTCCTACTGTGTGCATGTTCTTCCATTACGAAAGTCATATAATATCTCCTATTTTATAACCTGCTTTATTCATGTAATATATCGTGATTATTTTCTCAGGCAGTTAACTACCATTCAACAACGTCACTTTAATGGCAGCAGTGCACCTGAAGCCATCATCCTCAATCTCTGATCATGGTAAACTTATACCCTTTGATATTTTTCAGTTTTATTGTATTTTCAGCAATACCATAAGCAACACCCTTGTAGATAACTCTTTGCTCACCATCAAAATTATTATTTCCAAAACAATACTTAGGAAAAGGAACTGAACGTTTCTCTGAAGAGCAATGAAGTCTGGATCCTTCACTCTTTGAAGGTGAATCTGCAGCACACCAGGCCCAGTGAGTCCCTGGGATTCTCCCCTGGGCCCAGGGGAGCCGGGGGACAGGCCTCGCTGCTTCCAACACCATCGCCCACAGTTCCAGTTTTCCCTGAACGCCCCTTCTGAACTATCACAGATTATTTTCTCATATGGAAACTGAAATACTCAATGAGGTTTTCCTAATAAAAGAAGTGAGGAAAATGGTGTGGGCCAAACCTAGGTACCTTTGTTCCCATCCACCAACCTTCTCATGAGCATCCTCATTATTGCTACTTTTTATATTCCAGAGGAAATGCAGAGTCCCCCACTTAGTTCTTAAAGCAACATGTAATAGAAACAACTGGATTTGGCTCAGATCCAGTCGCAATTGCCTTTCACGAGAGTAAGCCCCATGGTGCTGGAGATATTCAGTGGGGGCGACTTGTCTGGGTGATGTAGACAGACTCCAGGAAGGTAAACTATCACCACGACCTCAAAGGTTTGTTTCAACTTCATTATCTTTTTTAAAAAAAAAAAACCTTTTCGGTTGCAATGACTACTCTCAGTTCAGTTGTTCAAGCTCTAAAAGTTTTAAACCTTCTTTTGAGGAACCCCCAAATAACCATCTTTACCCTGTTGAGTGTGTTGAGCGCAGCCGTCGCCGCCACCAGCGCGGGCTCCGCCTTGAGCAAGTCGGCCTCACACTCTTTCTGTTTCTGGGACACTTCGGTCTGAATGGCTGTCACCTAACGAGGGAAGAAAAGCACACAACCACAAACACAAATGATCATCTTGGAGATCTCTATTGAAAAGTGCAGGCTGAGTCAGAAGCACTGTTCAATAATTCATCTGTCTATATCTTGAACAGGTGGGGTTTTGTCTGAAGACGGATTCCCTTTAGGAACCCTGCACAGACAAAGCTTGGGACATGCACCAAATACACAATGACAGATGTCAACACCAATGCATTCAGTATCAAAATGCTCCAGGACAGGCTCTGACTAATTGAACTATAAGGTGCCACTAATCAGAAAGGCAAGATCGGCGTGTCCTCTGTTCTTCGGTTTCTATTTTCAGAGAGTCCTGGACAAGTGAAAATCCCAACTGGCTCAGGAACCTGGACTACAAAATATTCTTGCTAGAATTCCCCACCTCATTTTTTAAATTTATTTTTTATTTTTTTTTATCATCACCCGAGGATATTCCTTCATTTTTTGTTCAGATAGAGCAGGAGGAAGAGAGAGAGAGAGAAACATCAACGTGAAAGGGACACATCGAGTGGCTGCCACCCGCACGACCCAATCAGGGCCGGGGACAAACTGCAACCGAGGTACACGCCCTTAGCAGGAACCGAACCTGGGTCTCTCTGGACTGCAGGCCGATGCTCTAATTGCTGAGCCAAACTGGCCAGGGCTCCCCACCTCATTTTTGCTAACATTCGCTGAAAAGCCACGTGGGCCCTTCTTTAGGAATAGATAAAGGCTTTCTCGTTCAGCTGGCTAGACGGTACTGTTCGGGGCTAAAATTCTAGGTAGAATTTTATAAAGATGAATTACTGGTTTCTCCAAGGATCTGGTAAGGAACTATTGCTGCAATAGTCCAGTTCTGTCTTTGGCAATAGAACAATGACATCGATGTCCACTCTGCTGTTGAGGGGCTAGTGGCAGTCTAAACACGCCAAAGAGGGTGCTGTATCAGCCTCATGACCTGAACACATGTAACATGGATTTGGGAAACCATGTGGGTACACTTGAACCCCATCAAAGAGAAAAGCTTTAGTTTTTATCCTCCTCCTCTTTGGACACCTATAGAATCTGAACGGCCAGCGAGAATACATTTTTAGTCCTCAGCAGAATGTGAGTTGCAGAGCTGCGGCACTGGGCAGCAGGATCTGGTCCCAGCAGGAGATGGATCCCGAGGTGATGGTGACTTGTGGAACATAAAGTACGAGGGAAGTGCATCTCTTCCGATGTGTTTGGAATGAACGGGTTTAACTATACCATGAAATTAAACACTGCTCCCAACAAATTATGTTGTCTACGACAGCTTTATTAGCAGTAATTGCCCGTCTCCTGATTAACCATTATTTTGCTGTATTACAGCACCTTTTAGCACAATTGGTTCAGGGTAGAGGTGGGATCTCCTGCCGATACACACACAGCTACCGTTGATGGAAAGAAGAAACCTCGGCATGCTTACTGAGAACTGCTCCACCACGCCCTTCGGAACCGCCAGGAATGGACCACGGCCACTCTGAGGACATGCATTTTCGACGTGCTCGAGAATACACCGTTACAGATGAGAGAGACGAGTGATTACCTCGGGCATTTATTTTTCATACGGGTATAACGAATCTATAAATGCTCTTTGTTCCCATTGATAACAGCGTCAGTTTAAACCGAAGTGAGGATTGTAGATGTTTAGTACTAGAAGAAACTTGAAAGAGTTTTTCTTGAAATGCCCTTTCTATGAGACTGGGAGTTGCTACTCTTCTCCTTTTGACTCCTTCACCGTTACTGGAGTATCACTCCTTTGGGGAATGTTTATAAACAGAGAAATCTTGAAAATGATAATGAATAAAAACCCACACATGCAAATAAAAATACTCTAGGCTAACTCATGTCTCGTTCCCAGCGCCTCTCCCCTAAGGTGCACGACACCAGGGCAGTGACAATGCTGTGTGTCTCGGAGGCTTGGGGAGCCTGTGCAATTTCCTTTGCCCCGTGGCTCCGGGCAGGTCACAAGGCTCACCCTGGGCAGGGGAGAAGCTTCACAGACTCCTTAGAGGGGGCGCTCTCCTCTCCCGCTGTCCGTTACAGCAGTGATTTGGAGACGGTCTCATTCTTGGGTACACCAGAACTTTTACTAGTCAAAAAAATGCTCCATGTAGATGGTTTATGAACTTTAGTAGTGGCCACAGGGAGAGAAGGAAATCGCAATACTTGCTTATTATGGGCAGAACTATGTTCACCCCAAATTTAGTGAAAGCCCGAACTCCACTACCTCAGAAGGGGACTGTATTTGGAGATGGGGCCTTGAAAGAGATGACTGAGTTAATTTTTGTTTAATCCTCCCCAAAGGATCTTTTTCTATTTATCTTCAGATAGAGTGGGAGGGAGAGAAAGGAAGAGAGAGAAACATCGATGTGAGAGGGACACATCGATTGGTTGCCTCCTGCACGACTCTGACCAGGGCCGGGGACGAACCACAACTGAGGTACATGCCCTTGACCAGAATCAAACCTGAGACGGGTCCACAGGCCGACACTCTACTGCTGGGCCAGACTGGCCAGGGCGAGATGGTTAAGTTAAAATGAGCCCTTTAGCATGGGCCCTCATCCAATCTCGCTGGTGTCCTTATAATAAAGGAAATCTGGCCCTGACCAATTTGGCTCAGCGGTTAGAGCATCGGCCTGCGGTCCAGAGAGACCTGGGTTTGGTTCCCACTAAGGGCATGTACCTCGGTTGCAGTTTGTCCCCGGCCCTGGTTGGTTGTGCGGGTGGCAGCCACTCGATGTGTCCCTTTCGCGTCGATGTTTCTCTCTCTCTCTCTCTCTCTCTCTCTCTTCCTCTCTCTCCCTCCCACTCTATCTGAACAAAAAATGGAAAAATGTCCTCAGGTGAGGATAAAAAAATAAATAAATAAAAAATAAAGGAAATCTGGACATATACAAGAGATACCAAGAGTGTGCACACACAACTGAAAGATCGTGGGAGGGCACAGCAAGAAGGTGGCCACCTACAAGCCAATGAAAGAGGCCTCTCCTTGAGGAGAGGTTCCCCAAGAGGAGAAACCAAGCCTGTCAACACCTTGATCTTTGAATTCCAACCTCCAGGACTGTGAGAAAATGAAGTTCTGTTGTTAAAGCCTCCAGGTCTGTGGTAATGTGTTATGAAAGCCCCAGCAAACTATTATATTGCTTTTACCTGCCTCCAGACTGTTAGCAATTCCTGACGGTCCTCCAAAATCCAGCTCCCCCATAGTTAGGGAAGAAACACATCTAAAATTGGAGGCCCATTCAAACTCCCAGAAAATGTCCAACTGCTGCAGAGACTGCATGAGGCCTGCACTTTGGACGGTACTTCTACCCATGAGGGCTGCACTCCACTCAACAAAGGAAGCAGCTTGGAAAGGATCAGAGGATCCTTAGAATTTGGACCTAAAAAGTCAAAGATGGAAGAACTCATTTTCACAGCTGTAATGGTGCTGGGGTTACATGAACAGCCCTTTATTATTTTACGAATGTGAAGCAACCACTTCCACCTGCTTATCTACATGGTTGTCATGATGCACAGCAAGGCAGTGTCTAAACCCCAATATTTGCTTCGTCATATCAAATGTAGCAAGGTACCTTTTATTTTTTTCTTTAATCCTCACCCGAGGACATTCCTCCCTATTTTGTTCAGGTAGAGTGGGAGGTAGAGAGAGGAAGAGAGAGAGAGAAACATCGATGTGAAAAGGACACATCGAGTGGCTGCCACCTGCATGACCAACCAGGGCCAGGGACAAACTGCAACCGAGGTACGTGCCCTTAGCAGGAACCGAACCCGGGTGTCTCTGGACCACAGGCCAATGCTCTAACTGCTGAGTCAAACCGGCCAGGGCTCAAGGTACCTTTTATGGCTTTTTAATTACCTCTCGCATATTAAGCCTTGAGACCCAATTTCATAGGATCACAGAGTCCATCTACACCTCTTTAATAACCACATAGAATCTAGCACATTGTTGAACACGTAACAAGTGTGAGCCTGCAGCCCATATTCGGTATTGATTAATTCCCTGCCTCTATGCGGTTTAATTACAAATACACTTTCGTTCCGTGACCACCCAATTTAAACCTACTTGATTTTCACCAGCGTCCTTATCACTATATCAGAATAATCTTGTCTATCAATGAGTCGCATGTCTCTGATCGGTCTCCTCCGTTACAGTGTAAACTACATGAGGGCACCTCGGCTGCCATATGTCCTCAGAGCCGTGCCAGGGAAAGAACAGGGGCCTTTGTTAGTATTTGTTATTTATAATTAGATTAAGCCTCATGAATAAAATAAAAATATTTGTGAGGATCATGTTATTTCTTGGCGTGGATTAGATATAAAAATACGTGTCTTTTTTGTGTTTGAAGAACTTCATAAAACAACCTGTCAGAGGAGTTTTAATTTTCTAAAACGTTTTCCTCCTTTGGGAGAATACTTTTGCCTTAGGAATTCACAGGCAACAATGTGAAAATACCTGCAGAGCACTTGTTCTATTTTAAGATCTCAAAAAGGTATCCGGAGGACAAATTACAATACAATCATCACTACAATATCACCTATTTGTGTAATGCCTGAAAAACACCCCCCGGGTGGGATAAGTTTATAATAATCATACTGTGTGTGAGACCTAATTGCTTAATATACAAATATACTCTCAAAAACGTCTTTCACTTATCTGTAACTCAATGGAAACATTTATTACCAGAATTAGGAATTAATAATTGGCCATGTCAAATGTGCCTTACCTTCCATTTCAAAACATTAATTTGTTTTTAAATATTTTTTTTTTCATTGATTTGAAAAAGAGAGAGGATGGGAGAGGGAGAGAGAGACAGAAACATTGATGAGAGAGAACATCAATTGTCTGCCTCCTGCACGGCCCCGAATGGGGATCAGGCCCATAACCTGGGCAGGTGCTCTGACCAGGAATTGAATCACTGACCTTTTGGTGCATGGTCGACACTCAACCACTGAGCCACACCGGCCGGGCAAAACATAATTAAAAAAAAAAAAGTCACAGGTTCAATTCCAGTCAAGGGCACGTGCCTTTGTTGCGGTTCGGTCCCCCACTCTGGTCGGGGTTGTGTGGGAAGCAATCAATAGATGTGTCTTTCTCACACAGATGTTTCTCTCTCTCTCTTCCTCCCTCCTTCCTTTCCACTCTATCTAAAGATAAATGGGAAAATACCCTTGGGTGAGGATTTAAAAGAACAAAACAAAAAAACATTTATGTAGAGTTTTGATTTCCAAAATACGTTTCAAGTCTTTAGCTGCGCAAGCTAAAGGCAAACATGCTCAATACACATTTAGAGAAAAAGAAAAACAACTCAGTTGTCTATGAATGAATGTTAACAGCACTGGGAAAACTCAAATATTTTCTGGGACCATAAAATGCAGGGATAACGGAATAGTGGCTACTGACTCAATGGCTCTGAGAGTGGTGACAATTTACAATTATTCATTAACTACACCCTAATTATAATCCTTTGTCTAAAACAAGAGCATTTACCTCATACATATACATTCATTCAAATTTTAAATATTTTAAATCTTACGTTGACTGTAATATTTCCCTTGAAAAGTAAGACATAGAAAAAAAATCCCTTCCATTCGAAGCTAAAGTTCTGGTAAAACTAGAAGGCGAAAGAAGTGGTATGTGTTCCAGAATTGCAGGAAACCTGGGTGCAAAGAAGGCAGATTCTATAGCATCGTAAAAGCAATTGTTTCCAACAATAAAACATAATCCAAAGTGCCAGAGCCTCCATCGAATCAAAAAGAACGAATTTAGCTGGGGATTTAATAATAAAGTCAAGTTGTATTATTAAAATGCAAAATTTGAAAAACATCTTGCAAAGTGACGGAATGGGCTTTGTTAACAATTGAGTTGTTCAATTTGCCTAAAAACTGAGAACCTTTAGAAACCTCAGAGGTGACTTCGTGACCTTTACTGTATTACAAATAGGCCTGATGTTCAAGATCCACATCCATTATATGCTTGAATGAGCTCAGTATTTATTGTTCTTTCATATCATTAAAAGAGCTAAAAGGTTGGGAAAATGCATAATGTAAAGAAAGGTCAAGTGGTAATCATGGTGTGAAATGCTGTTACATGTGTAACTATAATAATTCTTCAGATTTTATGCTCCTTGGAGAGGAAGTTGTTCAAAATTGTTCACCTACTAAGGTTTATTTTGTGCTAAATATAGCTCCGTGCTCCAAATGGTAGGATTAGCCTGACCTTTTGCTCCTCGGCATCTGCGGTGGCCTTTTCCCGGCTCACTTTCTCCGTCTGGAGCCCGATCTTGGTGATCAGAGTTTCGGCATCCTGATTTCTCAGTTGCAACTCGGCTTCTTGAGAGGCAAGTCTGGCTTTAAGATCTCCCACCTGAAAAAAAAAAAGTCATTACTTTGAAGTAACTTGCGTTGATAACAAACATTAGACATAGCTTAGATTTTACGACGAAATCGGGGATTCCCTAGCAGTTTGTATAGTGCATCTATTTCTCCTGAGTTGACTCTAGTCCCGTGTGTAAAAATGCAGTCCCATCTTTTGCCATGGAGGACCAAACAGAGTAATGCTTTTCAGTGATTTTCTGGAAAATATCATGAACTTATGTCAGCACCAACTGGAAGTTTATCTTCTCAACGCCTCGTGCGCAGTCAGAAAGGGCTGAGAGCAGTCTCCACGCGCGTCCATGTCCCCCTCGCCCCGTTTCCTGGTCCTGCGCAGCTCAGGCTCCAGCCAGCAGAGTCCAGGGAACATTTGCCTGGTGACAAACTGGAAGAACCCAGTTTTCCTTCTCCAAAAGACAGCGGGAGGCTTCAGACCTGTGCAGACATCAGTGCTCCTGGGCTGTTATCTGTTTACTTAATCAGTTACGTACTTTGATGGAAATGCCTGCAGACGCTCTTATCTCTTCCCACAAAATAAGAAAAGGCCTCCTCCTGTGCTGGCAGATTTGGCTCAGCTGTTGGAGCGGCAGCCTGTGGACCGATGAGTGGAGAGTTCGATTCTCTGTTGTGATTCGTCCCCAGCCCTGGTTGGGTCATGTGGGAGGCAGTCACTGGATGTGTCCCCTTCACATTGATGTTTTTTTTCTCTCTCTCTCTTCCTCTCACTCTGTCTGAACAAAGATGGAAAAATGTCCTTGGGTGAGGATAATTTTTTTAAAAAATGGCCTCTGGATTTTTCCTCACCCCATAGGACATTCACCTTAACACCTACTCAGGGCAACCCGCAAGGGTCCTGTGGAGATCAGAAGCCCAGGACTGTCCCAGATGTGAATTCACTGAGCTCTTGTGAAACTCAGACTCTGTGAGGCATCGTCTGTCTGCTCTAAAGGATGATTCTCCCACCTTTTCAGTTGGGATTTCGTGAGGTTGAGGAGGTACCACTGGGTCCCCGAGTTCGGGAATCATGTCAACGGAAGCAGAAGAGAAGTGCTGGGAGAAGGTGACCCGGCCCTAAGAATCACACGAGAGCAACTTCATACGTCACGACAATTAGCTCTTCACCCCACTTATTTTACAGAAGTATAAATATTACTATTTTGTTAAAATCATAAAAGCACTCTGGCCAGTGTGATTCGGTGGTTAGAGCACTGGCCTGTGCGCAGAAGGATCACGGGTTCGACTCCCAGTCAAGGGCACGTACCTGGGCTGCAGGTTCTATCCCTGGAGCTGTCAGGAGGCAACCAGTCGATGTCTCTCTCTCCCTCCCTTTCACTCTCTCTAAAAAAAAAATTAATGAAAAACATATCCTTAGGTGAGGATTAACAAAGAAAAAATACACAGCTCTGCCAGTGTGGCTCAGCGGATTGAGCGTTGTCCCCTGGACTGAGAGGGCCCGGTTTGATTCCCGGTCAGGGCACATGCCTGGGTTGCAGGCTCGATCCCCAGTGAGGGACATGCAGGAGGCAGCCAATCGATGTTTCTCTCTCACATTGATGTTTGTCTCTCTCTCTCTAAACAATCAATAAGGACATTTTTAAAAGAAGAAAAGAAAAAAAGAAAACACATAGAAGCAAAATCAAAAAACAATGATAACCATTTGTTTTGACTCTTGCTAAAAGCACGTTAGTGGTTCCATCTTGAGGAATGCCATCCCACTACCACAGGCCAGGACCCTGGTGACCCCACCTCAACACACTTCACATACTCTCTCCCTAAAAAGCACAGCCTCCATCACGGCTGCTACTGGCCCTGTCCAAGTCCAAGCAGGACTGACTCCGCGGTCTCCACGAATCAGGGTGACATCTCAACCACGTTTGTGTCTCTGTTCTTTCTAGCCACGTGCAAATGGTTGCTAAGTCATAATCAAAAGAATTATCCCAGGAGACTAGGAAGGAACTGTGATTTCAGTTTCTAAGGAAGCTATTAGGGCCGAAATATCCAAAGTGACTCCGGCCCTGGGCAGGAGACCTGTCTGAGAAGAAAGGTCACTAGGTCACTGTGATGACCTCCGCTGACCTCTGAAGAGGCTCAATGTGGCGGGAGCAGGTGTTTCCACATAGGAAACTATGCTCCTTTGCCTAATAAACCGATTAAAAGAAAAACTCTTAAGAAGCGATTAAATATTCCAACCACTCTTCCAATATGCACAAACCGAATGCAGAGGACTCGCCAGTAGTCCCTCAATCAGCGCTTCCTCCGGGTCCCTCTCAGACCTGCCGCCTGCTGCTTCCAGAGGAGGAGTCAGGAGACCCCAGGCAGCCCTGCACTGGGCAGGGAGCTGCTAGTCCTTTCTCCCTCTCCCCCAGCCCCTTGGCTCATCCACACGTAAATGGGGTGATGACAGAACACCACTCGCCTTTCTTAGCCCAACAGGACTCCAGGAAAGTCTTTCCTGGGGAAAAGGTCTGGGTGGAGTGAGACAGAATCGGAGAGACAGGGCGAGAAAGAAAAGGGAAGGAAAAGAGGAAGATGAGAAAAAGAGTCATAGACAATGCGCATAAAAAGGAAGAGTAAAGAAAGACATCCTTTCAAGGGAAGGAAAGATGCACACATATGGGTATACTTTTGGGGGGCTTCCCAGAAACTATTCTTCACATCACTCAGTCCTGGGACCGGACCGGGAAACCTCTTCACTGTGGGTTCTCTTTCCCGGCAGTGCTCTGTCCGTATACTCCTGCTCAGTACAGGTCGGCGTTTCACCAAGGCCGTTCCTGCTACATGGAGTGCGGAGGGTAAGAGGTAAGTGGTACTCTGGTACGGAGTGCAGGGAGGACATGGCCGGAGAGGCCTTCAAAGTGAAGGATGCCAATATGTGCTTCCCCAACCAGTTCGAGGATTATTTTGAGCCCAGGCACAGATGGGCCAGCTGCGCCATTGGGGGAAAAACTGGCCCAATCGCTTACAAAACCAGAGACTCTGCCCTGAGGCCAATACCCTAGGGAAACCCACCGGAATTTCTGGCCTTGAGGTCACCCCAGTGACAACTGTTTGTCTCTTCAGCTCCAGGGCCCAGGCGGCGCATAGAAAAGCTGTGCCATTCTCCAAAGTCTCCATATTCCCTCATTGTGACTTCTGTGAGCAGTCAGAGAGGCCGCATGGCACCACGGACAGTCCGTGGGCTTTGGGGTAATACCAACTGGCTTCAAACCTCAACCTTACTGGCTCTCTGGCCTTAAATGCTTTAAGCAACACCTACGTCAGAAACTTGTTTGCTGTTTAACAGTGAAATTAGATGACAGGTGCACAGACATGATTAGCATCCTATGTGAATTCTCTGATTACTCTTAGAGGTTGGAGGTACTGTCCTCCAAGGTAGTAGGGGCCTTATGACTGAGGATGACGACAACACTGGATACTTTCATCTAAGAGCGATGGTGGCTAAAAGGAGACCAGACACCAAGACTGGAGAAAACTTCTAGACTTAGGGACCCTGATCACATCAACTCTAATCACATCATCAACCAGGAAATGATGCCCTCCCTGACGGTTGAGAATCTGAGACCAAAACAGGTGCTAGTTCCAGCCACAGGTGACAGAATTCCTGACAATAAGCCCAGAACACTGAAGAGTGGGAGACAAGAGAGGGGGATCTGCTGTGCTTGTTCCCTTCAACACTTCTCCACCCTGCACTGGGTCAGGCCAAGAAAATGTCTCTCCAAACCAGCAGTAAGAGAGCACTTGGCTGATTCCTTTCGAGGCTTAGGCAACCAGAAATAGTGTGTTCATAAGCTGTAAAATTTTAGCCTTAGGTCTCTTTTAAAATTTTTTTGAAACATCAATGTTGGTCAGCTGCTTCCTGCATGCCCCCTACTGGGGATCGAGCCCCAAACCCAGGCATGTGCCCTGACTGGGAATCAAACCTGTGAACTCTTGGGACAGGGGATGTCACTCAACCAACAGAGCCACACTCGCAAGGGCAGCATTAGATATCGTATATAAATGGTTTGAAGTGCTGCTTCAAAAATAATTTTTAAAAAATATTTTAAGAGCAGAGGTTTCCTTAGGTAATAATCCACCCCGGGTCATACCTGAGAGGCTGTGGATTTCAGCTTCTGAATGCCGTTCACCAAGTGCTCTTTCTTCTGAGATACCTCATCTTGTCTCTTCTTCAACAGGTTCTTAAACAGGGATATTTGTTCCAGAAAACTCTTTGGGGTGGTATAGTTGTATCTTCTCTCGTTTTGGTAATACTTGGTACTCATTTCATTGACGCTGGTGTGAGCGTGTGTCATGAAAAAGCTAATAGAATCTTTGTCCCGGGGCTGAAAACACAAACATTGCAACGCATGTGAAATTCCTTCAAGTCAAAACAAAAAGGTAATAAAATAAATAAATAAACAAATTTATACAGTGTTTTTTTTTTTCTTCTAAAAGCCAGAACAGATTACAATAGAATCTAGGAACACTTAATTAGTCTTTAAGAGATACCACAGGATTAGAGAGACGGCCAAAAAACAGCGTTCAGCTTTGCTAAACTCTTCTTGCCCAGTGAGCAGAGGATTTTTATGTGCTCCACCCACCAAACCCCAAAGCCAATACGTAACAATGGCGCTACTTCTCACAACTTGATTTTTATCTATCAAGTGTGAGAAAGACAAAACGGAGAAACCCGAGACACAGAACTCGAAGAGACTTCTGTGGCGTTGCTTTCAAACTCAACTTTAGGCAAAGTAAACCAACAAGTCTGCAGTCACTAAAAAGAAAAAGAAAAAAAAAAGCCAAAAACTGAGAAACCCACTTTTATAAGCATTCATGCAAAAACAAACTGGATGGTAATGTATAAAAGTCACTGCTTCTGGGAGAAAAATACCATGATCAGTTATCTTCTTATTTAGAGGAAACAAAAAACGAACGCACCCCCCTCCCCTGCAGGTTCCCTGGAGAACCCTGCCCCCGCCCCACGATGCAGTCTTCTGTTTTGTCCTCTGTGACTTCTGAAGTAGTTAACTTTTTAATTTGTACAGCCACATCTCCCTCATTTTAATGATTATTTATTGCATTCTGTACAAGATGAACCAGGTTCAATTAATCAAGGGAAGCCTAAAAATCAATTAATATGAATTAAATGAGCTACACCAACTCTTAGGAAAGTCACACATAATTTACCAAAGTGTTGTCAATAACACTCAGACCTCTTTGGGAAAATTGTGCACAAGTGGCTGGTGATGCAGTTAAACGCCTCAAACCTGCACCATTAATATGGGCACTGGGAGTGCACGGGGGGGGGGGGGGGGGGGGGGGGGGACAGGCCAGCACTTGCTGGTGAAAAACCACTGTTCCTGAGCACCGTCTACACACACGGCTTTCCGAATCCGGAAAAATTCCTGAGTGGGTTTAAAATACGTACACATTGGATTGTGCTGCATATTAAAAATCCATTTCACTAGTAACAAGTTTTTCAAGCAAAAATTACATCTTGAATACAAATCCTGAATATTCTTCGTTTGTAGTAGATCCAAGACCTGTGTAGATTTCCAACCGGTGAACTCGGAAATGGGGATGTATAAGGAAGTGATATAAACTCATTGGAAATTATATCCCCTTGGGCATTTAATTTTTTAAAACAGCCTGACTACAATATAAACATGGGTGGAAATTCACCCCTGTTCTGTCTTGTAATGTGAACTGAAAGGGTGCACACATCCTTCTAGAATATAGATAAATACCTCCCAGCCAAGTGCAACCTCCTTACGGAGGGAAACAAGGGAGCAAACCCTGGCCTCTGCCCAACCACGACCCCATTCGGAGGTTCCAGGGCTGCCCTGAGGGCTCTCTTTAAAACAGTGTCACTTGTAAATCCGCGGTGGAAGAAGTGGTTTCCGGTGGAGCTGGAAGTGGCCCGAGACAACTTGTCTCAATGGGGCAAAATAACTATTGTTATCGGGCTTAACAAAATGGCACAGCATGGGAGCCTCGCCGAGCCAGGGAGCAGCTGGTTGTAATTCACACTGTTTTTCAGAAAACTCTAATCGTTCCAGAACAGACCTCTTTGATGCCTGGTCTTCCCTGCATTCTCAATTTGTCACTTTCTCTTATGATAAGGTCAGTAGTGACAGCACTTCCTGACATTAACAGCTGTGGCTTTTAAAGGGTCATTGTAGAACTACTAATTGCAGTAATTTCATTAGCATAAATTATTTATTCTGCCATTCATTTCTCTCCAGTTTTCTTTGGGGTGGGGGCGGGCAGGGAGGAGATGGCGGCTGGGCTGCTGCAGGGACGGCCATGCGACGCTGTATTTTTCACTTTTTGACGTGAGAGCAAAGGACATCATTCCTGCTACATTTGGCCCCTAAGTGAACACCAGTTGACCCCATTCCGTAGCTATTTGGCAGCCAATCATGGTGAAGGCAGAAAACACTGTGTCACTATCAAATGGTTATAAATCCAAGGAAAACAATGTTGTATTCAACACATAACCAAATGCAAAATTCAAACTGCGATTTCTTCACATTAATAAAGAGGAACTCGTTTCTCCTCTCTCGGTTGGCTCGCTGTAAACAGAAAAACAAGCACAGCTCCCTGTTACTTGGTGTGACGGTCCCCGGCTGCTGGCAGTTGCTGCCACACCGAGAACTTCAGCCCAGGTCACAGAGCAAAGGCCCAGGATGTCCCTATGGTTAAGAATGACAAACAGCAAAATTCGAACACAGGCCAATATCTGAGGCCAGAACACAAACATTGTGTTACATAGGATTTAAACCTTCCCAAGACCAGCAACGAAGATTGTACAGGTCTGTACTTTTACATTTGGACTTTCAAAAGTATTATACTCAAAAGAGGAGGCAGGTGAAAGAAAATGATTTCCCTTTCTTATGTTTAACTTAGGATACCTTTGTAGCATATAATGTCTTTTTTTTCCTTTTTAATCCTCACTCGAGGACATTTTTCCATTTTTTGTTCAGATAGAATAGGAGGGAGAGAGAGAGAGAAACATCGACGTGAAAGGGACACATCGAGTGGCTGCCACCCACACGACCAACCAGGGCCGGGGACAAACTGCAACCGAGGTACATGCCCTTAGCGGGAACCGAACCCGGGTCTCTCTGGACCACAGGCTGATGCTCTAACTGCTGAGCCAAACCGACCAGGGCGCATATAATGTCTTATACCTACTGTCTATCTTGAAAGTTTTTCTCAGGAATTACTTCTGTTCTATTTATTTATTTTTATTTTAAAGCTTTATTGAAATATAACTGATATAGGAAAGTGTACATATTATACTTATATTAATATTTTAACAATTCCAAACTGCTGAGTTATAAAATTATTTGTACTTTTTAGTCCCTTTTGAGGCTGGTAAAAGCAGAGAATATATTCATTAGATACTCGTGGCTGTCAGGTTGGTTTATGGAAGGAAATTGAATAATGCAGAACACGAGAGTATTGCACCTAAGCCCCTCTCCTAAGCTCTTGCAGGTGCTGCCTGGCTTCCAGAGCAAGATTCAGCAGGCAGCAGGAGATGTGGGGTTGGAACCCTCGAACCTGGATTGGATTTCCAGTTCTGTAAAGTTGGGCAAATTATTGCATTCCCTGTACTTTCTCCTTCTGCCCACAAAATCAAACCTTAAACTTTCATTACTTCTTTTCACTCTGTGTCTTTCCTTCCTTTCATTCCTCTTTCAGAACAGTGAAACATTTGTGCAATCATGAAAAGCAGGATTTAAGACTACGGGTTCTCGTGTCCCAGTGTGCATGGGCCTTACCTGCTGAGCGATCGATCCTGCGCCTCCATCTCCTCACCTGTGCAACAGGGAAACTGAGGCTGCCTTGGAAGGTGGGTGCTTGGAGGTGGCAAGCAATGCGAATGCGTTACTTCTGTCATGGGTGGTGGTAACAGCAAACCAACAGGAGGCCCAGCCAGATTACTACCACCAGACAGAGCAGCCACAAATGTTAGATGGAGCACCAAACCCCGTTTTACAAGTCTTATGCAATTTTTTGTGTTTGTTTGTTACTTTGGTGGATGCATTTTGTTGTTAGTTTGCTCGTGCTTTTAATTCTTTGTCTTTTAGAGACCAAGCCTGAGTCAAAGGCGAGATCAAGTCCAGCCAAAGCCAGTAAGCTTCCAGATGAGTTTCCAGTCACTGGAAACAGTAACTTCACTGGTTCTTGGACAGAACATTAAAACAAAGCAGCAGCTGAGGACTGCGGCTGTGAGCAGGTGAAACAGAGCCCAGCCACCCCTCTTATGGCAAAAAGGTGAGGCAGGAGATGGTGTAGCTGCCGGGTGAGGCTGGCACTAGGGGAGAGCCACAGAGCTACACGTTGGAGGTGGTGATGCCTCCACTTGACTTAGCTAAACTTTTGGCTTAACAGCATGTCCAGGTTCCTGGGCAGCTATAAAAACTGGACCCTACTGTTGAGATAGAGGGGATTCCTGAAGTTTCCATAGCAGCCAAAGCCCTGGAAAGCAGCCTTCTGTTGCTTCTCACAGTTCTCTTCTGAGTTCGATCCCCATGCACAGAGCAAGTAATATCTGGTGGACAGTAGACCAGTGTGCATGTGTTCTGACCGGGAACTGAACTGGGAACCTCTTGGTGCATGGGTCGATGCTCAACCACTGAGCCGCACCGGCCGGACTGAAGAAATCCATTTTTAAATACAGCAGTAAAATCACTTTCCTCTTAGAGTGGATGTTTTCTACAGTTGGTTTGGAGAAAATGGGAGTCAAATATGCCATCTGTATGTTACCAAACCCTGCAATACGGTCTGGATAGAAGACATATGGCAAGTGGAGTGATGACATTTTATCGAAAATGCTGACGATACTGAGCTTGTGTAATTATTTTTAAGTTGCGTTAACATGCTTCTCCACCTTGCTCAGATCTTTGTTCTACCCCTTCCAATGCCAACCCCACTCCTCAGCCAGAGCTCATCTTGTCATTACCTCTCATAATGTCCCCTTTCATCAGAGCCGACTCTCAAGTGCGTCTCCTTTTTTATTTGAAAAGCAAAAACGGGGCTAGCCTTCTAACACCTGTTTCTCTTGCCTTTTTTCTTGAATGTGCTTCTCAGTAAGGTCTCCTCCCAATGTTTACTTGGGACCCCACTTCCAGGGATGCCCCCTTCTCTCTCTCCTTGCACCACACCGTCCCATCTCCGTTTCCAAATCTCCCATGAGGAGGAGCATGTGTTGACAGTCTTCAGATAAATACCCAGCAGTGTTGAAGTGTCTAGCTATTCTGGTCATTCTGTCAGCTGTCATTTAGTTCAAAACCAGGTAACAGAAAAGTAGCACAGACATTTACATAGATGCAGCCAGCCCACACTCCTGGGTGCTGCGTGCGTACTGACTGCAAATTACACGTCAACACCCAGCAAACCGCCTGCCTTTCTCTGTGGCTAAAGGCGGTCACCTTGGGTAAGTACCTTACACTCAGCAAACGAGGTCGATAATTAAGAAGTACCCAAATTATGCTGATAACTTTCACTCTTAATAATGGATATTAAAACTAAGAAAGTGGTCAAATTAGTGCTCATGCAAAACATCGAAATGCTATTTTTGACCTCTACAGAAAAGGCACCACACGTATTCAGAAGAACACGGACGAGTTGCACTTTGAATTATAATTATTGCTCCTGAGTAACAAATTAGGAAGGAGGGAGAGTTAAATAAGCACACTGCACTGAACGGAAATCATCTGGCTAATTTGTTTCCAGGCATAATTCAGCCCCGTTGAAGTGGTAAAGTGCTTTTCAGATTCTCTGTGGCACTCGGCATCCGATAGGAGGCGTCACGACACCACGGGATGGAGTTGAACATCTGCCAGGAGCCCTCTGGACTTAAAATGATGCAAGTCCTGCTTCGTCCAGCAGATGTCAATGGTCACTGGCATTTCGAAGCTCCTTCTGTAGTAACTGTTTTCAGAGTGGCACCTACTTGGACATAACAAAGCCTGAGCCAGAACGGCAAAGGCAAGGAACTTACACAAGCATGGTGCTCAACACTAATTTAAACCAGGCTACTAGCTCTCATCTCCTCCCATGTGAGACACTGACATCAAGTGTCCTGGGCTTTCTCTTCCCCAAACCAGCCTGATGCCATGAACGGGATGAAACAGAATTTTGCAACCAAAAGATACATACCGACTCTCTCCCTCTAATAAATTGGTATTTTGAACCCTTCTTGTAATGATTAGATGATAAAATAAAGCCCTACATAATTTCAGGAATGCAATGAACCTAGGGGTAGCCTAAGAAATTTGTGTTAATAATTGCGACTATTATTTGTCATATGTAACGGTTTTCCTGATATTAAATTATAAACTATATCTGATGGGCTTTTACCTAATGTTAGTGTTAGTTCCCATGATGTGGGCTTCCTTTGACTCTTCAGGAAGACACGGAAGCACTCTGAATGTCCAGCCTATGCCAGGCACCTCTTCGCCTCACCTGTCCGCGGGACCCGAACACAGACCTCATGGGCAACGTCTGCAATCGTCACCCTCCAAACGACCTCATCAGAAAGGTGCTACACACAAATCCAACTTCATTTCTAGGACGTCTCAATGAGACTTCCATATTTACTATCCTTTTGCCTTTAAATCCGAACCCTTGAAGTTTTTATTTTGGTTTCATGAACCATTTTAAAATGCACTGGGAGGGGCAAATCTCCTATGATCAAATGGCAAACAAGACCTATAAAACATAAACCCATAAAACAAAGAGGCAGATTCTTGATCTGACTTAGTGAATGCTGAATTTAGGGGGCTGATTTTTCACCTGTCAATACTGTAATGAGAAAAATCCCAACTAACTGCCTTCCTTTGTTAAGATCAAGCCCTGCACGGCTATGGGTGGCTAGTTTTTTGTTTGGGATTTTAGCTGTGGACTTAAAGGATTTATATTCAGTAAGCCCTGTTATGAATCAAGGAAATAATGAGCCTGGCCTTCTCGTGAGTCAGGGCATGAGTCAGAACATGCTCACGCACTGTATGGGAGTGTGTGTGCGCGTGCGCGCATGTGTGTGTGCATGTGCACGGGCACACACACATGCACACATCGCAACTTGGTGTAAACCATCATATTCCATAAAATGTGAACTAACAGAGATAATCTTATCAGCTTCAATAAACTAGGACAACTTTCTGATAGGAGGTGTAATTTGGAAAACATGTATTAAGAACTTTTGGTCGGAGTGAGTGAGAGTGAGTGCGTGTGTGTGTGTGTGTGTGTGTGTGTGTGTGTGAGATGTGCAGAGACTGACACGACATACCTCAATCCCCTTGATGTCCTCAATGAACCTCCTGCTGACTGAGGCCAGAGCCTCCTGCGGCCATGCATGAAACCAGTCAATAGCCGCGCAGTTAACTATGGCTGGGAACTTCCGAGCTCTAACTCTCAGCGTGCGACCAACTGGAGAGAAGCACAAAATGATCTGCGGAGACATGGGGGCGGGGCAGAAACGGGGTGAGGAGTGAGCACAGCGTTACACTGCATCCTGGACAATGAAAGAAAGGGGCACAGCCAACCGTGACATTCAACTACCCTGGAGAACCCGGAGGGCAGCAGCATTAACCTCCCTGCTAACCAGCCTAACCCTGCCCAGCACGGCTGGTCCACCAAACATACAGAAACACTGCTGTTTACGTTCCTTAAAATTTGTCTCTCCCTTTTAAACATTTTTGATGATTACCAGTAATAGTGGGAAACTTATCTTTTTCTATTACACAAATACCATTATCACAATAAAAAACAAATTCAAATAACCATGACAAAATAGTGTCAATACTTTCTGTCTCCTTCCATTCTCTAATTCATCAGTCTCCATAAAACTGTGACGCACTTTCTTAAAAAACAAAGACAAACCAAAAAAACAATGTTTTATCATATTGATTATTTTGTTCTAATTTAAAATAAAGTACACTCACTTGAGTTCTTGACATTTTTAAAGGAGTAAAAAAATTCAGTTTACTTAATGCTTGTGATAAGAAATTTATAAGTTTCTGGTTTAAATCTAAAGTTTTATTTAGGTAATTAATGAGTTAAGAATTAAAATCTGAATATGTTTCTCCACTCTGTTCCAAAGGTTTGATTTTCTTCCTATAGCATTTAAAAAATTCACATAATAAAATTCACCAAATAACATCACCATCATATATGAAGCCATGTAATAGCTCATTTAACATATGCTCTTATGTTTATTTAATTTTCGATGGCTCTTCAACAACTCAAGAGAGCTAAACCCTGAGATCTAAAATGTTTTTTAACAATGCATAAGCTGACTAATCACATATTCATTATATTCAAGGGTCTAGTTACACACTTATTAATTGCTCTAATATTGCATGTGCGAAGTCAGCTAGCCTCAGTTACAAGGCATAATTTTCACTTATATCTCAGTTCTTAGGTTTCTCCTACCAGCCTTCTTTTCTCCCCATACTTGAATATTTCTCCTTTCTGTCTGAGAAGGTGGTTTTCCACACCCAACTTCTCTCTCATTCGTGACAATTTTAGAAAACTTCACTTACACATAGTTTTTGCAAAGGCAGAGGAGAAAAAAGCATCCTTTACTTGAGCTGCTAACTATTTCCATCACATCTACACGTTACACTTCTACGCTTGTCGCTGGCATATTGTCTGGATGGGGCTTAGCCGTTTGTGTCAACACATCCCCCAGGTGGTTCTCCATCCACAACTGCAACCTAATATGAGGTTACTGTGGGAATACTTAAATGAAACATTTACATTTTCAATGCTTTTGCAATTGGTGAAATACTCAGAGAATCTAAGTCTCTATTCTACATACAGAGTGAAATAAAAAAATTAAGGAATTATAGCCCTGGCCGGTTTGGCTCAGTGGTTGGAGTGTCGGCCTGCAGACCAGAGAGTCCTGGGTTCAGTTCCCACTAGGGGCACGTACCAAAAAAAAAAAATTAAGGAATTTTATTTCTTTTTATCTTTTAATCCTCACCTGAGGATATCCTTCCACTGATTTTTTTTTAGATAGAATGGGAGGGAGGGAGACAGAGAGAAACATCAATGTCAGAGAGACATATTGATTGATTGCCTCCTGCATGACCCTGACTGGGGCCGAGATTGAATCTGCAACGGAAGTACGTGCCCTTGACCAGGAATCGAACCCATGACTCTTTGGTCAGCAGGCCGATACTCTAACCACTGAGAAAAACTGTCCAGGACATTAAATAAATTATATAATCATTAATAACCTAAATTCTACCATTTAAAATAGATGCTGGGAACTATATTAGAGAACTATACCTGCTCATTAGTACTTTCTAAGAAGGGAAAAGGACAGTATCACAGCCTGGAGGGTGCAATTATTGATCCAATTCACTGCTCAATTTCTAGTTTTGCTAGAAATCAAACAGAGAATGTATCCTGCCATCCAGTTTCCTTGGTAGTAGTCTTACATGATAGTTTCTTGAGAGCCCATGCTAATGTCTGGAAACTTAAACAGTCTCTACAACTTTATAGATTACCTGGAGTAAACTCAAGTTGTTGCTCAAGGAACATTATTATGGGGGAGGGGGAGAAATCATTATTTCCCTATTATACTTCCCTTAATTTCTTGAGAGATTAACATAGTAACACATTTATAAAAGATAAAAAGACAGCCCTGGCCGGTTTGGCTCAGCGGTAGAGCGTTGGCCCGCAGACCAAAGAGTCATGGGTTCAATTCCAGCCAAGGGCATGTACCTTGGTTGCGGTTCGTCCCCGGCCCTGGTGGGGGTTGTGCGAGAGGCCACCAATCGATGTGTCTCTCTTACATCGATGTTTCTCTCTCTCCTTCCTTCCCCTCCCTTTCACTCTATCTAAAGATAAATGGAAAAAATATCCTCGGGTGAGGATTAAAAAATAAAAATAAAAAATAAATAAAAAGACAAATAAATGATAGATAAAAGGGCGTTACATGTTGTTTATAATTTACTTTTTCAGCTTTATTGAGGTATAACTGACAAAACTGTGAGATGTTCAAAGTGTATGTGATGATTTCATACACACATTGTGAAAGGATCCACTCATCAAGTCAATTAACACATCCATCACCCCACATCTTTACCTTTTTATGTACGTTAGAACATTTAAGTTCTCCTCTCTCCGCAGATTTCAATTATACAAAACATATCTATCAACTACAGTCACTTTATACATTAGATCCTCAGATCTTTTTCATCTTATAATTTAAAGTTTTTACTCTGTTTATCAATCTCTCCCCATTTCTTTGCCTATTTTTCAATTGGGTTGTTTTATTTTTATTTTTTCTATTGAATTGCATAAGCCCCTTGTATACTTTGGATATTAACCCCTTATTAAATATGTGGTTTGAAAATATTTCTCCCATTCCACAGATTGCCTTTTCATTTTGTTGGTTTCCTTTGCTGAGTATAAACTTTTTAGTTTGATATAGTTCCACTTGTTTATTTGCTTTTATTGCCTTTGCTTTTGGTGTCAAAACTAAAAAATAAAAATAAAAATCATCACTCAAACCCCTTGTCAAGGAGCTTACCCCCTCTTCTGGGAGTTTTATGATTTTGGGTCTTCCATTCAAGTCTTTAATCCATTTGAGTTGATTTTTATCATGATGTAAAATATGAATCCAGTTTCATTCTTTCGCATGTGGCTATTCAGTTTTCACGACATTTATTGAGACTATCATTTCCTCATTGCATATTTTTGCATCCTTTGTTGAAAATTAATTGACCATATATACACGAATTTATTTCAGGGCTTTCTATTCTGTTCCATTGATCTATGTATCTGTTTTATGCCAATATCATACTGTTTTGATTACTACAGTTTGAAATTAGGAAGTTTGATGCCTTGAGCTTTATTCATCTTTCTCAAGATTGCTTTGGCTATTCAGATTAAAAATTTTAAGATTTTTTTTTCTTTTTATATGAATAAATGCCCCTGGAATTTTGATAGAATTACATTGAATCTGTAGATCATTTTGGGTAGTATGGAAATTTTAACAATATTAATTCTTCCAATCCATGAACATGGGATATCTTTCCATTTATTTATGTCTTCAATATCTTTTATAATTTTTTCTAGTTTTTTAAAAATATTTTATTTTTATTGATTTTAGAGAGAGAGAGAGAGATAGAAACATCTATGAGCGAGAACATCGATTGGCTGCCTCCTGCATGCCCCATACTGGAGATTAGGTCCAAAACCTGAGCTTGTGCCCCAACTGGGAATCAAACCAGCGACCTCCTGGTGCATGGGTCAGTGTTCAACCAGTGAGCCATACTGAGCATTTTTATAGTTTTTAGTGTATAGTCTTTCACCTCCTCAGTTAAATTTATTCCTAAGTATTTTTTATGATAATGTAAATGAGATAGTTTTCTTAATTTCTTACTGATAGTTTATTAGTTTACTTTGTCTTGTTCCTGATCCTCAGCTTTTCACCACTGAGTATTAGTTTACAGAAAAGCAACAAAATTTTTGTGTTTTGATTTTGTATCCTGTAACATTATTGAACTCATTGATTAGTTCTAATAGTTTTTTGGTGGAGGCATTAGGTTTTTCATACATAAAATTTTATCAACTGCAAACAGAGAATTTTACTTCTTTTTTGATTTGGATGACCTTTATTTTCTTTTTCCCTTCTTCCCCTTTTCTTTTGCCTAATTGTTTTGGCTGGAACTTCCAACGCTATGTTGAATAAAAGTGGTGAGAGTGAGCATCTTTGTCTTGTTCCTGATCCTCAGCTTTTCACCACTGAGTATGATATTAGCTGTGAGTTTGTCATGCATGACCTTTATTATGTTGAGGTATATTACCTTATACTTTGTTGAGAGTTGTTATCATAAATGAATGTTGACTTATGTCAAATGTTCTTTCTAAATCTATTGAGTTGATCATCTAATTTTTATCCTTCATTTTGTTAATGTGGTGTATCATATTGATTGACATACAGGTATAGAGCCATTCTTGCATCATTGGGATAAATCCCACTTGATCCTGGTGTATTATCCTTTCAATGTACTGTTGAGTTCAGTTTGCTAATATTTTGTTGAGGACTTTTGCATCTATGTATCAGGAATATTGACCTGTAACTTTCTTTTTGACCTGTAGTTTTCTTTTATCTGGCTTTGGGATGAGGGTAATGCTGGCTTTGTAAAATGAGTTCTCCCACCTCTTCTATTTTTTTGGAAATTTGTGAAGAATTGGTATTAATTCTTCTTTAAATACTTGGTAGAAATCACCAATAAAGCCATCGGTCCTATATAATTTACCTTTGAGCCAGGTCAGTATGGCTCAGTGGTTGAGCATTGACTCAAACACCAACAGGTCACTGGTTCGATTCCTGGTCAGGGCACATGCCCAGGTTGTGGGCCCAGTCCCCAGTGGGAGGCATGCAAGAGGCGGCCACTTGACGTTCTCTCTCATAGATGTTTCTATCTCTCTCCCTCGTCCTCTAAAATCAATAAAGAAAAAAAAATTAAAATAAATAAAAATACTTGAAATATTTCAGTCTAGTATGATATGCATGTCAATACTAATCTTATTTTACACCTTAGGGGCTGTCGGTTAACATCTGAAGTACTCCAATAGAGACCATAGAGGCTAAGGATGCTTATGGAGCATTTCATGTACTCCAATGGAAGCTCAAACTGCAAAGATAGCTACTTGAGCTCTTAGCTAACATCTCTCATCAATACAAATGGTTGGTTAGTTAGCATCATGGATATTGACACAGTTTTTCACTGATGGAATGAGTAGTGTTCAAAATATCTGAAGAAAATAGAAATATTGTACTCACACCTCCACCACTGTATGAACAAAACAGGAAAATCTCCATATTAAAGTATCCCAATAATTATACCTTTGTCTCTCTAGACTCTGGGTTTTTACCAGTCCTTTGGTAAATAGCTTATAGAAAGAGTCTATCTTTTTATGTGATTCCAATAGGAAGATCAATTGAGTCTGACCATGAATATTGCCATATCTCCCCCAAAGGAACCTTCCAACGGAGGCTAGTCGGATTCCCAAAAGAACAGAGCTGGGATTGCAACAAGCTTCTAGAGCAGGTCTTAAGACGTTAGACTTGTTTTAAGTCATGTGCTCCACATAAACTCTATGAGTAGCAGGGTTCAATCTGAGACTTCCTTTCTTTGAAGCACACTTTGAGTTGGAGACTTGGGGACAAGAGCACCCCTCCAACCTGAACAAGGTGTCATCTACCTCTAAGTATTGAAGGCCACTGAAATACGCTTCCCCAATTGTTCCTGACAATTGCAAATGACCAAATTGGCTTAAGTTACTTCCCAGCAGTGGATTAGAAAGGAAAGCTGGTTAAGAAAATAAAGTTAAAAATGTCTCAGACAGCTGTGCTCTAAAAGTAAATTCTCACAAATAAAAAGCAAACCCTGAAATCACCATCTATGTATTTCCTACAGCTCTAACATTTGGATGTCAGAGACGTGCTTCTGGAATCCATACCATAGAATTTTCTCCTCCTTTTCCCCGCTACACAGGTGTTATGACTCATTTGCAATAACCCACTTTTCACTGTGCTTTGTAACACGTTTCCATTTCTTTTACATAAGATCCCATTGTAAGCACATATTTACTTGTATATCATGAACAGGACTCAGGCCATTTCCTCTTGTAATGGAAATTTGAATTGCTACCGTCACTCTGTATTTTTTTTTCTCCAGTTGATATGGTTTATTCTCAGATAGAAGTAACCCTCCCACATATTCAGAAGCTTCTATCTATAACTTATGCTTGCATTTATCCTCAAAACTCTCAAGAATGACAAGATTTGAATCTTGCTTAGAGAATCCTCATAGAAATGGAGGTTTGGCATAGAAAATACTCTCCAGTTACCATCCTTATATCTTCCTGTATCATCCTCCCATCTATAACTTTTCAATTTCAATTATTTTTATGACATCTATCAGCATCTTTAATATATACACTTTCAATACATTTTTATATTTTCTTTTTAGGTAACACACCATAAAGTATTCCCCAGTGACCTCTTACTTGCACATGCTGGCCAGTACAGATTTTTTTCAAGAGATGATACTTTACATTGATGACTTCTAGTTCTTTTGTTTTTCTTTTAAAAAGAAACAAATATGCCCAGCTGGTGTGGCTCAGTGGATTGAGTGTCCTCCCATGCACTGAGAGGTCCTGATTGATTCCTGGTCAGAGCACATGCCTGGGTTTCTGACTCGATCCCTGGTAGGGGGCGTGCAGGAAGCAGCTGATCGATGTTTCTCTCTCACATTGATGTTCCCATCTCTCTCTCCCTTAAGAAAAAATCAATAAAACATATTTTAAAATAAAAATAAAAAATAACAAACAACTCTTGAATTCGTAAAGAAATTGTATGTGTAATCCTAATACACAGCAAAGAGCAATCCATTCCTGAGAAGTAAAGACAGTAGGAGTTATACTCCCCATTCTATATTCCTATATACAAGGACTTTATTCCCTCATCTCAGCTGCCCTGTTTGTCTTCCGGGCTGCATTGCCCACACACTACTTTCCAGGCCTGTATGCAGCCCCATAACCTCGTGTCATAGTGTTTTGGTTTGTTGTTTTTTAAAATATGTTTTTTTCTTATTGATTTCCTAGAGAGAGAGGGAGAGAGAGAGAGAAACATTGATGTGAGAAAGAAACATTGACTATAACCTCGTGTCATAGTGTTTTGGTTTGTTGTTTTTTAAAATGTTTTTTCTTATTGATTTCTTAAAGAGAGAGAGGAAGGGAGAAAGAGATAGAAACATTGATGTGAGAAAGAAACATCGACTAGCTGCCTCCTCACATTCCTCACTGAGGATTGAGCCTACAACCTGGGCATATGCCCTGACCGGGAATCGAACCAGGACCACTCAGTCCATGGGACGACGCTCAATCCACTGAGCAACACCAGCCAGGCTTGGCTGTTGTTTTTAACAGAAAATCAGATACCTGATTATCTATTGAACAGGACACTGTGGCAACTCTACCCATGTGCAGCTGGAATAACAAGACCCAATACTGTCCCTAAAAACCCACATCCAAATGTAAGCAAAATGTGAAGAACATGATCATGCTTTCAAAATGCAAATTCAATATAAAGGGATGTCCTTTCTTCTAGGATTAAGCCCTTCACTTCTGGTGTTAAAATTCTATTTTATCATATAAAGTAAGAGAGATGGCCTCTACTCATTCTTTAAAGTAATTCCTCATCATTTCCCTCAATAAAACCGTTATTGTCCTGTCTTCTGCTATATACCCGTATCTCTCATATGCTTAGTTGTAATTTTATACTTGTTTATGCGGTTTGGGGAATGATGCTTTACTTCCTAACAATGAGGTGGGCACTGGGTGGGCAGGTGCTGGCCCTTCCTCTCTATAATACCCCCAGCACCCAGCACATCACAGGCACTCAGTAACTACTTGTTGAATGCTGAATGGATAGATAAATAAATAAACAGATAATAGTTGAAAACATCCTTTTGGGAAAAATAAAATATTGATCTCTACATTCTAAATTTTTTGAAGTTTTGCTGTTTTATGAAATTTCAAAGACAGTGAACTTCTGATGCAGAGTACAAGGTCATACCTTTTGTCTCTCTTAAAAGTTATTTTCATTCTGCTTATGTCAAATAACATCAGAAAATGCGAGGACAGGAGCTAGGGCACTGTATACAGAGAGCTACGATCCTGCCAAGCACAACATTGTTGGCATGGAAGGGATTGACAGAGATGGGAACTGGCACAGGGCTAGCTAGCCTGTAGGGTGTTTCTTCTTCTCCATCAATGCAAGAGTCAGAATGAAGGGCAGGGGAGCGAGAACAGGGCACCTCCCAGCGGGGAAGCCGTCCATGATGGCCATCCGTGTAAAGGAAAGGAAGCCAGGTGCTCTGCCTGTCAATCAGATGTAGATCAGCAGGGACTTGACTTTATAATCATGCAAGGGTAGCTGAATATTTGAACTTTTCATCTACATCGAATGGAATTACTTGTATCAGTACTATCTCTTATGGCTTGTACTGTCTGCTACTGTGTTAATCTGATGCTTAGCCCTGAGTGCTGCTCAGCATCTCTGTTGAGACCGTCAGGTTCCCTGGATGTGATGCGCTATGAGCTAAGAGCAATTACCCACACTGCTTGTTGTCAAACCCGGAGATGAATTGCTCTGTCTTCCATCCAAGAAGGACTAATAATGATAAAAAGAAAATCCTAAATGAGGCAGGCAGAAAAAATACTATAAAACCAAGAAAAATAAAGCACCCAGTAGACTGAAAGGAAGATAATTCCACTGAAGTTAATTTAATGTAAGAATCTGAAGAAAAAGATAAAAACTTGTTTTACACTCTCAAAAGGTTAGAAAGAAAGACAATTATAGAAACCCATAATAGGCCTAGATGAAGGAACAAGATAAAAGAATTAATATAAAAACACATAAAATAAAATACAACACTTAGTCCTAAAAATGTTGAAAATACCTTAAACCAACATTTCATCCAATGTTTTTTTGTTGTTGTTGTTGTTGTTTTATCCTCACCCGAGGACATTTTTTTCCATTTTTTGTTCAGACAGAGTGGGAGGGAGAGAGAGGAAGGGAGAGAGAGAGAGAAACATCGACGTGAAAGGGACACATTGAGTGGCTGCCATCCGCACGACCAACCAGGCCGGGGACAAACTGCAACCGAGGTACATGCCCTTAGCGGGAACTGAACCGGGGTCTCTCTGGACCGCAGGCCGATGCTCTAACCACTGAGCCAAACCGGCCAGGGCCGTCCAATGTTTAATGATGGAAAGCTAAAGGCATTCCCATTAAAATAAAAAATAAAACCAATAGTCCACAATTATTACTTAAAAGTTTTAAATGGTGCCCTGGCCAGTGTGGCTCAGTTGTTGGAGCATTGTCCCATACATCGAAGGGCCATGGGTTTGATTCTCGGTCAGGGCACATATCTAGGTTGCTGGTTCGATCTCCAGTCAGGTGCATACAAGAGGCAACTGACTGATGTTTCTCTCTCTCTCACTCCTTCTCTCTCTAAAATCAATAAACCGTAAAAAAAGTTTTAAATGGTGTTTAGAAAATTAACAGCTATTATAAGACACAAAGAAAGAGGTCATCATTATAAAAAGAAGTGGAAATTCAAAGACAATGTAACTGTCTACTCAGCAAACCTTGAAGAACAAAATGAAAAGTCTACTGGAACTAGTGAACATTCAATAAATCGGCTGTGACAATAAACAAGCAAGCATCTATCCATCCCTCCCTCTATCGGCTTTCTTATAGATCCACCAAGATCAGTTAGAAAATTTGGCAAGAGCAAAAAATAATATCAAATACTGAGTAAAGAACTTAAGAACATATATATAAAACATAAATAAAGAAAGCTAGCTGTTTTACTGAAAGTCAGCAAAGACATTTTGATTAAATGAAGAAGTGTGTCACATTCCTGGAGGAGATAGATTATTATAATGTTAAGTTTTCCCATATTAACAAATTTTAGGCAATTCCAATAATTCCCAACAGGATTATTTTGGAAAAATAATCAAGTTTGATATAGTTGTATGGAATAAAAAAGGGTAGAAACATCAAAGGACATTTGGAAAAAAAAAATAGTGAGAAAGAATTTATACTCTTAGGGAATAAACCTTAAGTTTGAATAAATAAAATAGTATAGGTAAATGAATGGAAACATTCAATATTGTGAAGGTATCAACACCATCCCCAAATTAGTCTATACATTCTCATTGGGATTTTTTAAATGTTAAGCTGATTTCACAGTTCATCTGGGAGAGTAAAGGTACAAATACCTAAGTAAATGTAGAAAAGGAATACTACAGAATAGCAAGCACATCAGCATAGGACTGACATAAAAACAGATACTTGTCAATGGAACAGAACAAAGAGCCCAGAAATAAGCCCACACCTATATGGTCAATTAATCTAGGACAAAGGAGGCAAGAATATAAAATGGGGAAAAGACAATCTACTCTATAAATGGTGTTGGGGAAACAGACCAGATACATGCAAAAGAATGAAACTGGATCACTTTCTTACATCATATATAAGAAGAATCTCAAAATAGATCAAAGACTTAAATGCAAGAATTGAAATGATAAAACTCCTATTAGAATGGCTATCATCAATAAATCAACAAACAACACGTGTTGGTGAGGATGTGGAGAAAAGGGAACCTCGTGCACTATTGATGGAATTATCATTTGGTGCAGCCACTATGGAAAACAGTATGGAGGTTCTTCAAAAAGTTAAAAATAGAACTTCTACTTTGATCCAGCAATGCCACTTCTGGGTATTCATCCAAAGAAATCCAAAACCCTAATTCAGAAAGATATATGCACTCCTATGTTCACTGCAGCATTATTTACAATAGCCAAAATATGGAAGCAACCCAAGTAACTATCAGTAGACAAATGGATAAAGATGATGTGATGCATGTATACAATGGAATACTACTCGGCCATAAAAAAGAATGACATCTTGCCATTTGCAACAACATGGATGGACTGAAAGGGTATTAGGAGGGTATTAAGCTAAGTGAAATAAGTCAGACTGAGAAAGACAAATACCATATGATTTCACATATATGTAGAAACAAAATAAATGGACAAAACAGAAACAAATGCATAGAGAGAACAAACTGACAGCTGCCAGATAGGAGGGGGTTGGAAAGATGGGTGCAAAAGGAGAAGGAATTAAGATGTACAAGTTCAGTTGAAAAAAAACACAGCCATGGGATTGTGGAATCTAAAGAACAATATAAATGAACAAACAAAACAGAAACAGACTCACAGATACAGAGAATAGACTGATGGTTTGGTTGCCAGAGGGGAGGAAGGTTGAGAGACTGGTAAATGGTAAATGGTAAGTGGTAAATGGATTAAGAGGTACAGATTGGTAGTTACGAAACAGTCATGGGGATGTGAAGTACAGCATAGGGAATATAGCCAATAATATGGTAGTTACTATGTACAGTGTCAGGTGGGTGCTAGACTTATCACGATGACCAGGTTTGTAAGGTATATACATGTTTAATTACTGTGTTGTACATCTGAAACTAATATAATACTTATGTAAATTATAACTGAAAGATTAAAGCAAAAATTTAAATGTAGAAAAGGAAAGAATATTGCTCTACTCAATTCCAGAATATACTGTGAAGCTACAATAACTAAAGTAAAGTGGTGTTTATGCAAGCATAGATAATCAGATCTATGGAGAGTTCAACAATACAATGCCACATATTCAGGGATTGAATATATGAAATAGGTAGCATTTTAAATGGTCGTGAAAGTAATGATTATATAATAAATAGTGTTAAAGCAATTGGGGGGGGGGGGAGTAGAAAAGCCATCCTATACTGTATATAATTCAGGGCTAAACATTAAAAACATCATAAATTAACTTAAAGAAAATTCAGGATAACATTTTTATAACCATGGAGCATGGAAATTCCTCTTTAAAAAGCCTTAACACACAAAAGCCATAGAGGAAAAATCAGATAAAAACAGAGGTCTTTGTAAACAAAGTTAGCAGAATTATAGTGAACTGGCAACATGTAAAACAGATAAGGACATTATAAACATAGATATCATTCAGATATATAAAGAGCACTTATAAATCAATAAAAAATAACAAACCAGCCCGGGCCTGTTTGGCTCAGCGGTTAGTGTCGGCCTGCGGTCTGGAGAGACCCGGGTTCAGTTCCCGCTAAGTGCACGTACCTTGGTTGCAGTTTGTCCCTGGCCCTGGTTGGGTCGTGTGGTTGGCGACCACTAGATGTGTCCCTTTCACATCGATGTTTCTCTCTCTCTCTCTCCCTCCCTCCCACTCTATCTAAACAATATATTGAAAAATGTCCTCGGGTGAGGATAAAAAAAAATAATAATAATAACAAACCAATATGAAATTTGGCAAAGGGCATAAACGAATAAAGATTTTTCCACCAATAGTTATTTACAATAGTGTACATTTATTTAAATAGTTCACTCTATCAACCAAATTTTTAGAATCATTTGATTTTTCTTTTTCCTATGGGAGCCTTCTAATTAAAAAGGCAAAGAGAGAGGTAAAGCAAACACTGAGAAATGTGAGAAAAAATGTTAGTTCTGAATTTGTACTTTGTATGTCTGTATATACACATAGAAAACTGAAAGGAAATATACCAACATATTTTCAGTAGTTGTCTCTAGGTAATATAACTAAGCAGTTTTTTGTTTTTTTTATCTTCACCCAAGGACATTTTTCCATTTTTTTGTTCAGAGAGAGAGAGAGAGAGAGAGAGAGACATCGACATGAAAGGGACACATCGAGTGGTTGCCACCCGCACAACCCAACCAGGGCCGGGGACAAACTGCAACTGAGGTACGTGCCCTTAGCGGGAACCGAACCTGGGTCTCTCTGGACCGCAGGCTGACGCTCTAACTGCTGAGCAAAATGGGCCAGGGCAGTTTTATATTTTTTGTTTGTTTTTTGAGAGAGAGAGAGGAAGGGAGAGAGAGATAGAAATATCCATGTGAGAGAGAAACATCCATCAGCTGCCTCCTGCACGTCCCTTACTGGGGATCAAGCCTGCAACCCAGGCATGTGCCCTGACCAGGAATCAAACCAGCACCTCTCAGTCCAGGGGACGATGCTCAATCCACTGAGGCACACTGGCCGGGCACTAAGCACAGTTTTTATTTTCTTTATATGGTTCAGAATTTTAAAATTCTCCACAATGAACATATATTTCTTACACGATCACAAATAGAACTCTCAGAAAGACAGTCAGACTGACAGACAGACACCTAGATAGATAGATATGTAACAAGACAGACAGATATCTAAAGTCTTGGGAAAGATTCAGGGGCTGCTGCATAGATCAAGTGTTCCTTTCCCTACGGCCTCAGATGGCTGGGAAGGAAGACAAGGAAGACAAGTTCTGGGTTAAAGTCAGCTGGAGAGAAGATGAGAGTACTAGTGGCAAGATAAGAATTATGTAAGAAAAGACACACGTACAAATGTGAAGGACAGAAGGCACTTGGCATTTAGTCATCGGCTTCTTTCAGGCCATCCAAGGACACACATCTGATCACCATTCATGGGAACTGCCCTGTGGGATTCACAGGTCATGTTTTGCATGCCAACAGGTTCTCACTGCCCCTGCCTTCCAAATGGGAACTGGCTTTGGGTGGTGAGCATGGGTAATGGGGTGGCAACTTCGCATCATTTAGCTTGACCTGCCAGGTGTGCTCACCAACCCTCGTAACACATTTAGCTTGCTCTGTGGCCCAGCCAGGAACATGCACACAGGAAATATCAGCTCATCAGAAACTCCGAGTCCTTAGCACGTGCTGGTGACTACCACGATATATGAAACTAACATAGAGCAAATCCAGAATTTTTTTTTTAATTCCAAGGACTGGATAATATATATGGATTAAAGAGAAAGAAACTGCCATTTTCTAGCCAAAGGGTGACCCATTTATATGCCACATTATTTCTCCCTCAGTGTAAGGTGCTGACTGCTGACCTTTCTCATGATCCAACAAACTAAGTGACAAGGCCCAAAAGGGTTAGGAGTATTTGAGGGAGATACCCTATTCCTTGTTAGCATTAAAAATCAAATCAAAACAGAACAGAAAAAGCCCTCCTTTTAGGATTACTAATTAAATAAACATTTCCCCCCATTATCTTAGGATTACCTAATTAGTAATCCTAAGATAATGGGGGGAAATGACCCATATCTAACTCCAAAATAAATTCTAGCTTGTACAGAGGTTAATACTCAGAATTGAGAGTAGGAAGAAGACTAAACATAAACACGGAGAGAGATGAATAGAAAACTGGTATCAGTTTTGGTAAGCCTGCCTAAGCAGAGATAAAAGAAAACAGATACAGGAAAAGACTGATCAATGTAACAATATGAAAAAGTAAAACTTCTATACATTAATCTCTACTACATGACTATTAGTGAGTTCAAGGAGAAAAGCCTTCGAGTTATCTCAATAGATGCTGAAAGGAATGTAATAGGTAGAGGTTTCCTTGACAAGCTATCTACCCTGAAGCAAAAGTCAACATAAGACAGAGAGTGAAACATTAGAAACACATTCGTTAATGTAAAAGTCAAAATTCTCACTATGGCCATTAATTATTTCATATTCTTCTGTAGATGAACCAAGGCAATGAGGGATAAGAGCAGATAAATAGAATATTAGGAAAGACAAAATACTACCTGCAGGCTATATGATATCAATCAACTTACAGAAACTATCAGAGAGGCAGGGAGACAGTTAGTTATAGATAAAAATCAGTACCTCTCCGCTACACAAACAATCCACCGTTGCAAAACCTATGAAAGAAATATTCCTTCTACCAAAGTGAAAAAAAGACTTTATATCATCAAGATTAAATTCTCCCTAATATAAAATTAGCCTTCAGTATGATTTCAATCAAAATTGACATGCAACGTGTTTAGAATTTGACAAAATGATTCTGATGCATATCCAGACATATAAACATGTGAGCACACTAACGAAGAAAGAGCAATTGGATATTAGATATAAAAATGTATAATAAAACTTCAATAATTCACACAATATCAGGCTGAGATCAGTAGTAGGGAGATGTATCAAGAAAAGAGGATAGAGGATCTAGAAATAGACCCAAAGAATATGACTATTTGACATGTAATAAATAGTAACTGTACTTCAAGTCAGTTAGAAAGAAATGCATGTTGGTGAGATAAAAAGATATCTTTTGGGGGAAAAAAATCTAAAACTTCTCGGCTTACTCTTTATCACATGTTCACTTCTCCAGACTCCCTGGTAGGTAGAGGTGGCCAGTAAGACATCAGCTTAGGGGTTCAGAGGGAAGCTTTGGTTTCCTGAGACAAAGAAGCCCAAGTCCTCCTCCTGCCTGGAGCACAGACCCGCTGCGCTTTTGCAACCAGGAGGCAGGGAGCGCCTGGTGAGCTGGAGGAGAGAGAGGAGGAAGCAGGGGCCTGGGGGGGATTCCTGAGCTCGTCTGGACCTGGTCAAGTGGAACTGTTCTTAGATATTCTCGTATTTGTTACCCAGTTGAGCTCCAAATGCTTCTAGTGAAGTGTTTTATAACCTTGGAGAGAAAAACACTATCCAAAATTTACAAGACCCCCCCCCCCCAATCCATAAAGGAAAAGCTGATTAAGCTAACATAAAAACTTTTAAAAACTTTAAAGTTGTAAACAAACATGTACCATATATACATTTAAAAGGCAAATGATAGAACAGGAAATACATGAGACAGATATATAAGACTAATTGATATATAGAGAGAACTCTTATGAACAAAACCATATATAATTCAATGGAAAAGTCGGCCCTCTATGACTTAACCTGGGAAGTCACTCAGCATCACTCTGCTGTATTCCCTACTCCACTCTGAGCTGAAGCAGTCCTAAGCCCACCCAGATTCAAGGAGAGGCCCTAGTCCCCACCGGCCAGTAAGAAGAGCATCAAGAATTGGCAGGCATATTTTAAAACCACTACAAGCCGTAACTACTGAATCTAGTAATTCCCCCTTCTAGGAATTTATTCTACAGAAGCGAGCAAAGTTGTAGATAAAAGATATATGTAAAGCGTTCATTTTAGGATATTTTGTTGTTGTTAATCCTTACCCGAGGATATTTTCCCATTGATTTTTAGATAGACTGGGAGGGTGGGAGAGAAACATCGATGTGAAAGAGACACATTGATTAGTTGTGTCCAACACGACCCCACCCAGGGCTGGGATCAAACCTGCAACCCAGGTAAGTGACTTTGACTTGGAATTGAACCCGAGACCCTTTGGTCCAAGGGCCAACCCTCTAATTGCTGAGCCAAAGCAGCCAGGGCTATTTTAGCATTATGTTTAACAGTTCTCAGAATCCCAGCATGCCTCAGACCCACCTGGAGGCCTTATTAAGACAGAAGCTGCTGGTCCCACACAAAATTTACAGTTTCTGATTCAAGAGGTCTTAGGGGGAGGGGCTGGAGGACTTGCATTTTTAAAAAGTTCCTAGGTGGTGCTGATTCTGTTGCTCTGAGGAAGACTTTGTCAGCCAATGATTTATAACATTACTGTTGTAAATTCTATTACTGTAGTTGTTTCTCTATTTCATAGGGAAAATTTGATCCAACTTTATCACAATGGCACAGGGAGAAATCCCTGGCCTTGTCACAACCTGGCAACCATGCTCTTAGTCATGGTTTTGATGGGGAGAAAAGTCTTTGGACAACTAAACCATAAATTCGGATCTTCTAACCTCAGCCCAGAATTGCTCAGTAGGATTAATGTGGAATTTGCCACAGCAGGGTGGAAGAGAACCTTACGATTACTCTAAACATCCAAGCAGAGGTGTATTCACGGCTAATGTCACTGCCTTGTCCCCTCTCCTGTGTACTCCAGGCTCTGTCATAGCCCTGGAACCTGTCACCAACTTGACAGGTGGACAACACCAGAAGTAGCAGAGTGGTGACTTTTCTAGGCTACTAACCATTTCTGTACTAGCAAGTCTGAATTTTCTTTAAACTGACATCCTGCCATGAGTTGGGGGCGTTTCTTGTTTTGTTACAACACTTGATCTTTACTGCTGCTGTGATTTGGTCCTATTATATTTCTATATGCTATACTGCAGCACAGAGTGGTCTCGGGGAAGGACTGGGGCTTGAGCCTCAGGTCATCTGAGCAATACGCCTAAATTACTTGCCCTCAAGTGCTGACATAATTCGCTTCCTTAGTCCAGACCTGTCCCACTGCTCCCTAAATGATGTACACTCCCTTACCTCATCCCAACGTCCTTTCCCAGCCTGATCCACCTCGTCCCTCCAGTAGGAACTCCAGGTTCCAGTCGCTCGGAGCTGTCCTAGGTTTCTCCAAGTATGTATTGCACAGTCCACCCTTATTCTTACATAAATTCTATTTCTTCTCCCCGAAAGTTCTTCCCCATCCCACCCCTTCCCCCATGAATCGCAATCCACGCTTGACACAAGGTACACAGCTTCCCCTGGGAGGGCCCCCGGCTTAGGGAGGACCCCAGCTCTCCGCAGTCCCGCGCACTGCTACGCTGCCCTGTTCTGCGGTTATTTGTGAGGCTCTTGCAGTCTGCTCAGCACAATGCTTTGCAGGAACTCAGCATCACGGGACATTTGAGGAAGGTGCACTCCATACCTGGGCAGGTAGAAATGCAATGGTCCTTTCACAGTGAGTGACTGGGTACCGTTACAAAAGGAATGTCCAAAATTCAAACGAATGCTGTAAATCCTGCAGCAGAACCACACCAGAGACCCAGCAGCAGGTTTTGAATAATATGCAAGTAAAGCGAGTAAAAGCGAGTGTTGCTCACTTTGAGCTGTCGTCGCACCCTGGCCAAGAAGAACTGCCAACAGTTTTCTCTGGAGTCCACCATGCCCAGAACATGCACTTCGTTACGAATTCCAGAAATAATCTTGTCCACATCCTCATTGCTGAAGAGATCTAGGATGTCTCCTGCCCCCAAAGAAATGAGCAGAATTACCGAGAGATCGTCACAATTTAAATTTTAGATATGCTTTTTAACGCTTGGAATGCTTTACAATACAAAGTTCAATTTAAATGACAAAGATTTTGAAATCGGAAATGCCATTTTTGCCCTCCGCATTTACAAGACACCCGACACACTCAACGTGTACACGTAGGAACCACCGTCACCCCCTGAAGGCCGCTTTGGCACACACATCCGTAAGCACACCAAGAAAGCAACACACCTCAGATTAGTTAGGTGTCTAGCTTTCTCCCCACAGACTGTCCCAGCAAACATCTCGAAGACAAATGATCTCTCTTTAAAGTTCACTGAAACTACAGATAATTTGTCATTGGGGAAGATCTTTCAAGAAATGTGTTGGTTTAATCACCTGATGCCAGCAAGTCATTAATCAGCACGAGAAAGCTCTCATCTAGAACCTGGGCATCTGTCAGCAGGAACACAGTGGGCATGTTCCTGGCTCCGGCTCTGATGTACAAATTGGCGAGATCTACCTGTAAGGAGAGGAGGCCATCACTCATGCTTTGTTCCAGTGCTGCCCTGAGGTTGGGAGCACGGGTGGGGGTGCTGGGAAGGACCGAGCGACTGCGAGGTGAGGGCTGCCTGGGGTGCTCTCCGTCTGCGTGCACAGTCTCCCCTGTCCGTGCCGCTGCTATGGGGCAGGCAGCATGACATCCCCTCCATTCCCGGCACGCGAGGGCTGTGTGTCGTGTCTCAGCCCAGGGCTGAGAGCAGGCTGCTGAAGGGCCCCATTCGGACAGAGCGGGAAGGGATTCGGCGACGCCTTTGCCAATCAGCGCAGCAAAGGGAAGCTTCTGCTCATTTCAATGACTGTTTCACTGAAAACACTTTGCATTTGGCTTTATTTAGTAACATTGAAAGCACCTGATTTTTTTTTTTGTCCGGCCAGTGTGGCTCAGTGTTTGAGCGTTGACCCATGTACCACGAGGTCACTGGTTCGATTCCTGGTCAGGGCACATACCCAGGTTGTGGGCTTGATTCCCAGCAGGGGGCATGCAGGAGGTGGCCAATCGATGTTCTCTTATCACCAATGTTTCTATCTCTCTCTCCCTCTCACTTCCTCTCTCTCTAAAAATCAATAAAAGAAAAAAAAAACATTTAAAAATATAAAGAAAGCACGATTTTTTTTGTTTGTTTAAATTAACACTTGCCACACCTAAGTATTATTTTGTAAATACGGTTGTGATTAAAAACCAACATTTTAAAAAGACATGAGTTTCTCGAATGTATTTCCACTGCATTTTATTGTCATAAACGTATCCAGAGTGGAAGGAATCTATTTGCACTTGTAAAGGCAGTATCTCTCCCCCTCTCCATCATACAGGAGTAGTAACAGTGTTGAATATCAGGCAGGTGTGGTCAATGCAAAGGAAGTGAGTATTTAATAAAATATTTTCTGAGCCAGGTGTATAGGCTTATACACCTATCAGTATTTATAGAAATTTATTATGACTCACTGGACCGTGAAGGAGAAAAAGCCAAAGGTAGTTAAACCCTCGAAAGAGGTGTTTCCCCTTCGCTCACGGCTGGGGGCACCGTCACCAAATCTCCGAGTCAGAGCTGACATGGGTGCACCTCCAGGCCGGCGGGGCGGAGGGCCCAACCCTTCCACTCACCCGCAGTTCTTGGATCCCAAAGCCTTCGGTCAGAGTGGGCGGGAAGACCTCCAGGCCGCAGATGTAAGCTGCCAGCCGGGCCAGGCTCCGCTTGCCGCTGCCGCCCACTCCGATCAAGAGGGCACAGCCCTGCGGGGTCCGGAGGATGCGGCTGATGCGGCATCTGGTGAGAGAGGGAGCACCCGCCGCAGCGGGAAACACGCGACTATGGCTGGTTTATTTTTTAGATCCATATTCAGACACTAAATTCCAGTTATTATTTCAAACCTTTAGCTCCTAATCTTGTCTCCCCATCAAAGATGCTGCCTGCCATCTGCCTTCGCATCGTCTGCCTAACAAACCGTCCTGTTAATGACACTGTGGACTCTCTTACTGCTTAACACATACAGGTCTTTGATCAATGCCTCAAATTTGTTTGATTAGCAAATAAGATCCCACACTTCACACCAGCCCCGCACGTGACAACATCAAAGAGAGAGTGTCTTTGTGCCAAGGACCTCTGCCGTAGCATTAATTTGGAAGGAGTGAATTTGTTTAGACCAATCAACATCATACGTAATTTACCTCATGCAGATTAAACAATGGCCCCTTTTCTATGATTCTTACTTCCTTTGCACTGAAGCTTTCCCTGGGCCTCAAGCACTCTAGAAAATTTGCTGAAATCATCCAAAGTCACAGAGTTAGATTTCCAGCAAGGCCAGCAATCCCGTCCTATGTGATCAAAGAGATTCTGAACGCTGAAGCTGTTGGTATTATTGCTACATTTTAAAACAGGAATAAGTTGGCTTTAAGGCAATCAAAATATGGGTTTGGTTGAAGAAAGACGTCATAATTATGTTGTAAATACTAAGGAAAGCAACAAAACAAAATGCAAACACACAGATACCCATATTAAAAACAAAATAAAACTGGACACCATGGTGTTGGCCCTAAGTTGCTCTTCTAAAATGAATGGAAACTTTAGGCCCTGAATAATCTACACAGATTTTTTTAAAGTGTTTTTTTTTTTTTTCTTTATTGATTTGAGAGAGAGAGGAAGAGACAGGGAGAGAGAAATAAAAACATCGATGAGAGAGAACATCCATTGGCCGCCTGCTGCATGCCCCCCACTGGGGATCAGGCCCCCAACTGGGCATGTGCCCTGATCAAGAATCGAACTGGTGACCTCTTGGTGTATGGGTCAACGCTCAACCACTGAGCCACACTGGCCAGGCTACACAGATTTTTTTTAAAAGAGTGCTTCTTGGGAAAAACAAATGAAGTTGGGCTGGGGCCACTGATACTTGGACCAGCATGTGTGAGCATTTCCTGAAAACTTTCAACAACTGAGAAGACAGGCTATTTTCACAAGCTCGGCCATCCCTTCCATCTTACTCAGTGTGACCACACAACAAAACCACCTTGGGAAAGCTGTCACGCTACTGGGACACAAGCGAAACCCCAACTTACAAAGCGGGGTTTTCATGTCATTTCTTGTCGTGTATCTGACAAGAATCTCTAAGCAGCAAGGACATCACTCAAGGACAGGCTCTAAAATCGTCTCTAACGCTGTGGAAATCCGCTTCTAGCTCATCATCCCTGATCAGAGAAGCAGCTTCCTGTCAGGCTGCTGAGACCCCCGTGCTGAAGGATCCCGTGGGCAGGCTCCCACACACCACGCAGGGGTCTCCCTCCCCTCAGCGTGGGCATCAGACAGCCAGCATGGACTAGCCCCGCCAGACGCAGAGCTACTGTAATCCACTTCCCGCGTGGTCACCGAGTCTAAAACTGTAATCAGGCATGACCACTGCGAAGGGGTCACTGAAACACTCAACACTGAGCGTGCTTAGCACGGGGAGGTCTCCGAAGTTCTTCTCGGGCACGTTGGCTCAACATTGTAAAGAGTGACTCTTTTAAAAATGGAATTCCCCACAAAGTTTGGTCTGTTTAGATTTCCTTCCTCACTCCCTTCCTTCTTTCTTGACTGGTTATTAATCGGGATTTCATGATTTTAATCTGCCCAAGTACCACTTATTGAAAAGGCCAGTGCTATTAACTGAGCGCTGTTCCCTCAAGTTCATATATTAAAGTCATACCTCAGAACGTAAGCTTATATGGAAGTAGGGTCATTGCAGAAGTAACTGGTTAAGATGGTATCATTAGAGAAGGTTGGGCCCCTTATGAAATAAAATGGGTGTCCTTCTAAAGGGAGAGCTTTGGGCACGGACACACAGAGGGAGCTTGTCACCTGAGGGCTGGCGCTAAGCTGCCACAAGCCAAGGGACCACCAGAAGCTACGAGAGAATTCCGTCCCTGCTGACACCTTGATTTCAGACTTCTTGCCTCCAGAACTGGGAGACAATAAACATCGACTTTCTAAACCACCCAGTTTGTGGCATTTTGTTACAGCAGCCCGAGCAAACGAACGCAGCCTGTGAGACATGACAGCGACCAGGAGGACAGCCTGGGCTGAGACGGGACAGCGACCAGGAGGACAGCCTGGGCCCTGAGACGGGACGGCCACCAGGAGGACAGCCTGGGCCCTGAGACGGGACGGCGACCAGGAGGACAGCCTGGGCCCTGAGACGGGACGGCGACCAGGAGGACAGCCTGGGCCCTGAGACGGGACGGCCACCAGGAGGACAGCCTGGGCCCTGAGACGGGACGGCCACCAGGAGGACAGCCTGGGCCCTGAGACGGGACGGCCACCAGGAGGACAGCCTGGGCCCTGAGACGGGACGGCGACCAGGAGGACAGCCTGGGCCCTGAGACGGGACGGCGACCAGGAGGACAGCCTGGGCCCTGAGACGGGACGGCCACAGGAGGACAGCCTGGGCCCTGAGACGGGACGGCGACCAGGAGGACAGCCTGGGCCCTGAGACGGGACGGCCACCAGGAGGACAGCCTGGGCCCTGAGACGGGACGGCCACCAGGAGGACAGCCTGGGCCGAGAGGGTGTGATGGACAGAATCCCACAGCAGCAGCCACGACAAGCTGTTCAGACTGTGCAGCAAATCATGTCATTCCCCTGCTCACATCTGTCCATGCTTCTCACTGAGCTTAGGATAAAATCAGAGGTCCTTCCCCTGGTTACAGGGAGCGCTCTGGGTGTCTCCGCCTCTCCACCCGTCACACACACACTCTGCTCGCCTCGCTCCTCCGCCTGCGGCGGCCACACGCAACCTGCCCTTGGTAGAATGTTCTTCCCCAGATCCGTCCAGGCCTACCTCCGCTGTATGGTTTTGATCTCACATTAAAAGTCACCTCCTCACACAGGTACCCAGTTCCTCTTCGGGAAGCCACAACTTTTATTTCTCAGCATCAACCTATCTTAGTCTCAATGTGACACATCACTTCCTGACATTTTTCTGCTTATGTGTTCATGTCCTTATAAATGTCCATAAGAATCACTAAAATGCAAGCTCAACGAGAGAAGGGACTGGGCTGTTTGCTGCCCCACCCCTAGCACCCACAACAATGTCCGACGGCAGGGGCCCTGCAGATGGTGGAGCAACCAGCGCGCTGCACGAGGGGCCCAGTCAGGGGGTGAGCCAGAGCCTGGTCCGCCAACCTCTACACCAGGTCGGGGCCTTTCCCTAACTGTCCGCCAAGAAGACGCGCCCTCCCCACTTTGTCCTAAGCTGCGCAAAAGCGCTGAGTAGCTGGCCAAGCTCCTCTTCAGCACTCAGAGGGCACTCAACATGCCAAGTCAGAGAAATCCGTTTCAGTCCATCCTGTCTCTACCACCTATGGACCTTACGACTTCGAACGAGTCACCTGTCTTCTTTGTTAGTATTTACCTAACGGGGCCGTCATGAAATGACATTGGATTTATGGCTGTGATGACACCCGAGGAATAAGTGTGCTACGTAAGTATTAAGTAGTATTAAGATGGTGACAGTTCAGGGAGACGCCACAGTTTTCCACTGTACGGCAAACAATGATAAGAACCGATAGTTCAGAGTGCTTGGTATGATCTATTGACAAACGACCGTGGGCACCCGGCCACTTTTACTTCGTAGGAAAAGCATCACGACCCGCCGACTCACACGTGGTGCATGGCGTCTTCGAATAAGACGAGGTGCATGGCCGCGTGCAGCTCATTGTAGTGGTCCAGCGTCTCTGTGAGGACTGCCTCCAGCACCTCCCAGTCCCTCACCGGCAGGTAGCTCGGCTGTCCCCCTCCGCCGGTGAAGTGGCAATAGATGAGAGGCTGCTGAAGCAGGACCTGGCGGTCTACACCCTGCAGGAGGAGAAGAGGAGAGACGGTCATGCCGACCAGCCAGAACGTTTCATCTAGAGGCAGAGCGGCCCATCAGAGGAAAAGCTGGCAGATCAATCCACGGGCAGGCAGAAGAATGTTCCCAAGCACAGGGCAATTCTCTTCCAGAACCACAGCTGTCGGAGCAAGGTAAACATTTACACAACTCACTCCCACCCCTAGCCAACAGCAGGTCATGCCGGAGCGAACAGTGACCTCTCACACGCATACACTTACTTCAAAACATTTACAGGCTATTTCCAGCATTTTCTTCTGAAACAAATCACAGTCCTTTGTGTCTATCAGCTTGTCTCCATAGACGCGAGAAGATTCGTGAAGCCACAGGCGTATTAAATCATCTGAACCCTTCAGACATTCAGGAGAAGCAAATAAAATCCCCTGTAAGACAAGAATTAAAAAAAAAAAAAAAAGATTCAGAAGGTGAGGATATTCCAAGATAATATTTTCCATTAACATTTTCTTTAACTGTATACTGAATTTAGCAACTTATTGAGTTTAAAAATGGGGGGGGGGGGAAGGGGAGGACATCTGTAATACTTTCAACAATAAAGATGTTAAAAAACATGATGAATAGTAGTGCATATATATTAGTAGTTTTACTTTCCGACAAGCAACATTTGAAAATTTACTATCATCTTACTCACTTTTAGGACTGCAGCTAAGACTGTATTTCAAGAGCCAGACCACGAACTAAATACTGCATCTGAGAATTGTGCCTATTAAGTCTTCCAACAGATTAAGTTTCTAAAACCATAGTTTGAACAGTTAACATAAAAGTCATTGGATAATATTTTTTTATTCTAAAGTCCTCTGATATCAGTTCATCTAACCCTTTCATTTCACAGATGAAGAATATGAGACCAAAGTAAATTGCCTGAATCCACACTATGTGGGCACTAGCACCAAACCATTTAGTCTCTCACCCTCCCGCCACACCGCCTTCACTGTCATGGATTCACACGGATGCACTCCGAGTGGGTCCGCTGGCCCCGGACCACAGGAGAACACCCAGAGGACCTGTAGAGAGTTAGCCGCCAAAGGCTGGACAGGTTACTGGCAACAGCAGGTGCAGCTGACCCGCTAGACAGGAACGGAGAGCAGGCAACCCTCCCATGTCACCCTGGCCTGCCTTCCTTTTTCTTCTAGGGTTAAAAATCTGCTTTGAAACAGCAGGCAGGTGCTAGCAATACAAGGAGAAGAAGGAATGGCCCCACTCTGGGGAAGCTGTGGTCTAATGTCAGAAGTGCTACACTTCTGACACAGTTGCAGAGTGAGTGGGGAAAGAGGGTTACACAAATACAAAGAAACAAAAATCACCCAGTGTGAAGAAAGACATCCCATGAAGCTTTCATGTTTAACCCGTTGACTGCCTCTCTCACAGAAGAACTTGGAGCCCATATGTAACATTCCCACTACACTAACGGTATAGGATGGACCACCTTAGTTGGATTTGTAAATAATCCCTGGCTTTATATCGCCTCATTGGACTTTCCTTTCTAAATCAAACACATAAATACTCTCCTTTCACCAGGTAAGCAAGGTGTCAATGTCAAACCAAAATAATCTAGCAATTTATGAAACTGCGATTTCACCCAGCTGGTGTGGCTCAGTGGTTGAGCATCGACCCATGGGCCAAGAGGTCATTGGTTTGATTCCCGGTCAGAGCACATGCCCAGGTTGTATATCCCCAGTGCAGGGCGTGTGGGAGGCAGCCGCCTGATGTGTCTCTCTCATTGATGTTTCTCTCTCTCTCCCTCTCCCTTCCTCTCTCTCTAAAAATCAATAAAAACACATTACAAAAAATAAACTGCGATTTCTCTTGATGTATGTTTAAAACTCATGTCAAATAAATATGAAAAATAGACAGATTATTCCTCTTACTTGGCACAAAATGAAGCAGTCAAATATTTCTACCGAATCAATGAAACAGGGAGTCCAGACTTCTACAACCCGAGAGGGACAACTTCTCCCACTGATAAAAGGGAATAACAAAACTGCCATACTTCCTTCCCAGAGAAGTGTATGGTATGAAATGAAAGAATACATTCAAGGTACACGGCGCAGTTAAACTAAGTTCTATAACTGAATGCTGTGAATATTACGGGAATCATTCCTCCACCCAAGATGCATAGACAGAGCCATCAAGGTACCTGGAAGATGTTCGACAGGTCTCTCAGGTTAAAGAGGTAGTGGAATCGAACAGCCGTGGGTAAGAAGTGATGTACCATCATCTCATGGACCGCGATCGCTGCCTGGATCAGTGTGGGGCTGCTCCTGAGAACGGACGGACCAAATGCATCCTGCTGGAAATGGGAACTAAGGATTTGGCTGTAGATGGTGTTTAGAGAATCCAAGGATGGAAAGTTGAATGCAAACACTGTGAAATGTCTCTGAAAAGAAAAACACATATAAGGATTGCAAAAAATAGGGATTATAAATGGTACCAGATTTAAAAAAAAAAAAAAAAAGCCTTATTTTTGTCATTTCTTTCTGTATCCACGCCCACTGCCAATTAATTTTAGAGTGCCATCCACTCGGACTCTGGGCCTGGCTGTGTGACTTCCCAGAGCCAACAGAATGAACTAGAAGGGCCCGTGTGACACTGTCGCAGGCTTGTGTTTCCACTTGCTCCCTGAAGAGTCGCCCTTTGCCATAATTCTACAAGCCTGCCAATGGATGAGAGACCCATGAAACAGGGCCATGTGTCCCAATAACTACAGCCAGAGTCGCCCTACATTAGCTGACGGTAACCCCCAGACGTGGGAATGAGCCCAGCCAAGATCATCAGTCACCTCGCCGACCCCAGCTGACGCCAGTGAGTAACACTCGCTGCTCTGTGCTATTGTTATATGTATGTTGTTGTTGACAGTGGTGATTGTTATGAAAATGCTTATAAGCACACAAAAAACCTGCTCGCAATATTTATAGCAGTATATTCATAATTGCCAAAATGTGGAAATAATACCGGCGCCCTTCAATAGGTGACTGTGGCATATCCCTAGATGATTATGCTTCAGTGACAAAAAGAAATAAGCTGTCCTGGCCGGGTGGCCCAGCTGGTTGGAGTGTCATCCAGTACACCAAAATGTTGCAGGTTCGATCCCCAGTTGGGGCACATATGGTCGGCAACCGATCAATGTTTCTCACATCAATGTTTCTTTCTCTCTCTCTAAAATCAATAAACATATCCTTGGGTGAGGATTAAAAAAAGAAAGAAAGAAAAGAAACAAGCTATGAAGACATCGAGGAACCTTAAATGCACATTTAAGTTAAGTGAAAGAAGCCAGTCGACAAACTACATCCTATATGATTCCAACTATATGACATTGTGGGAAAGGAAAACTACAGAGACACTAAAAGGATCAAGTAGTTGCCAGGGATTTGGGGGTGAAGGGCAGTTGGGGGTGTGTATAGGAGAAGTACAGGGGATTTTTAGGGCAAACTACTCTGTATGATACTTTCATGGTAGATACCTCTCATTATTCATTTGTCAAAACACATAGAATGTACAACACAAAAAATGAACCCTAATGTGAACTTGGACTTCATTCAGTAATAATTCATCAACATTGGCTCAGCAACTGTAACAGACGCAGTATAGCGCTAGATGTTTCTAGCAGGTCAAGTGAGGCAGCGAGGAAGCACATGGGGACCCGAATCCTCAGTTAGGTTGAGACAGCGAGTGAACCTGAAACTGCCCTAAAATAAAGTCTATTAATTAAAAACCTTACACGGTTAACCAAATGTCTAGAATGAGCCCTAATTTGTGCTCAAAAGCACCAAGAATCAAGACCTGCGATGTCTGAGGATCACATTTAGGGGCTATGAGAAAGAGAGCAGGATTCAACTCCCGACCTGGAGTCTCGGATTGATTGTGAAACTGCCCACTGTCGGGTTCATGCAGGCCACGTACTGACAGCTGTGGATTTCTTTAAGCGTCGCCTTCTGCCTATCATACCTGAAAAACAGAAAACAGAACCTTAAATCTAAAAACTAGAGATAACAGCCCAATAAAACCCACCAGTTCATAAAGGACTTCATCACCAATTGTCTCCTTTGATCTGTCCAATTGCTCCGTGATCTTGAACTCATTAGCCTTGTCTCAGAGACATGTAAACACACGCTTGGAAAACTGAAGGCTACACGGCTCCTTTGATGCCAGAATCCACATACGGAGCCGAATCAATACATGCTATTACTGCTTATTGATTCTCATGTGACTCTATTTCTGGTTAGGAATGCCCACAGCAAGGCTGGGGGCTCTCCTTCTAGTTAACAGCAGGGATCACAGACTGCAGCACCCAGATGTCACCCGATGGCTACATCCCACAGAACAAGGTCACGCTTGTCTAAGGAATTTGGCGTGAGTTAATGGATTCAAGAATTTGATGCTTAAGCCAGACGGTTTATGTTGGACTTTTCAGTCCAACTCTTCCCAAGATATGAAGGGAATCTATTCATTTTCAGATGATGAGCAGAGGACGCAAAGTGAAACCCAAAAGGTGTCAGAAAAAATGCTCCAGAAGAGGAAGAAATTAGAGTAATTCCATCTGTGAATGTTTATCAATAGTAATAAATAATAATAATAATAATGATTAGACTTCAGTAGAGAATAAAATGCAGAGAATCATTTACCAATGTCCATAGTCAATGTGCTGTCGAATCAGCGTGTGGGGCTGAATGGTGCCATACGCGTCCACGGCCGGCATATTCATGTCGTCAATAAAGTAAACCAATTTTTTATTTCCTCCTGGGCCATAGTTGCGACCAGCTTTTTTCTCTAGAGGTTTCTCAAGAATTCCTGAAACCAATATATGATTCTGTCCAATCAGATAAGATGTAACTTTCTGTCCTCAGTCCTTTTTTCTTATTTTTTCCTCATCTTCTGCCCAGTTCAATTCCTCTTTGCTTCATTCCTCTATAGCTTTGCAGGTTAATACCAGAGCTGTGTCTCTGATAACCCCCTTCTATGTCAAGCTCTCCTGCCAACCTCCCTCCTGTAGCCAGAACCTATCCTGCCTGTCTTTTCCTGGACAGTCAATGTCTACAGTCTGATATCACACTGGGCGCCACCCCAGAGACAATGTCATCGTTGATCTGGACACTTTCCTCCCTCGTACCCACTCTAATGCACAGCCCAGTCTCTCAGTCCATCTCTATCACCCTTGCAGAGCATCTAGGGACAGCTCAAAAGAGTCCCTACACCTCTCCTGGGCCACTGGTGTGCAGAAGTACAGGGCTACTGCATGGAGACACCGTACTGTGTATACATACAGTTACACTTCGTGTGCCTATATGACTTTGTGCTGGTACATTTGAGAGAAAATTATGAGTGTAGGAAATCTTGAAGAGTGTGTGAGATGCAGTATCTAAATTATGTCGACTCGCCAAACAAACTAGAAATAGTTGAACACACTGAACTGTCGGTTGTTTATTTCTGTATTCCTGATGACAATCACAATATGTAATTTGTTAAAGGGACAAATGAATAAGTGAATGAACAAAGAAGTACAGAATGAGTAAATTCAGAAACCCCTCTTCTGAGTATCAGACCTGCATTTCCAAGTCCTGCTGGGCGTCCGTTTCTATAAGATACTGGTGCCTGAGTGTTTGGCCAACACCAAGTACGCATCTTCCGCACTCACAACCCACCTCTTCCCCTTTACCCTCCGAGCTCCTGTTTATGGGATTAACATCCTCCCAGTGAGCCAGATGCAAAGGCTCAACATAATCTCTCTCTCCAGGTCACTGATCTGCCCAGCCACTGCCCATAAAGCATTCTTCATGTCTCCTCCTTTCGAGTGCCCATCTACAGTTCTAGTCTAGAGCAACATGACATTCAGCTGGTCCACCACTCAGAGGGACCAGTCTGCCTGCCTCGGACTTCTCCCGAAGTATAGCTTGCATGTCAGCTCCTTGCTCCCCATCAATGCCTCACCATTTCCTGCCAAATGAAATGCATTCTATTCAGCTTGCATCTCAGATCTCTCTCCAGTTACAATGTCCAACCACCTCAGGTTGTCTGTCTGGGACTATTCCAGTTTTAGCATTAAAAGTTCCAAGTCCCAGAAGTCCCTTCAGTCTTTGGCAAACTTGACAGTTGGATCCTCTACTAAAATACAACTCCAACCCGCCACTTCAGCCTTTCCCCATCTTCTACCCCGTCAGTGTGATTCAGTCACCTTGGAGATTCGATGGATGGAATGTGCCCCGTGATGTTCTCTCTCTCATGGGTTTGCTTACACTTATTCCTCCATCCCAAGTCCCACTTTTGCCTGCAGACCACCCCATCTCAAAGGTCTGGAACCCTAACTTTCTTTAGAAAAGAAAGGTTATTTAGATTCCTGGCGCTAATAGGCAATCTTTAAATCTTATTCATGCCTGTCTCCCTTTCAGGAACTAGCAAGATGAATTCATATTGCAGTCAAGTACTTTGTTCAACTATTGAACTGTAGCCCTAAGCTTCCACTTACAAGTGATAAAGTGGTCCCTTCTTCTGTGTCTGTGAATGAAAAACATACTATCACAGTGTCTGAGAAAAAGTAGATAAATAATATATTTGCTGAGTAAAATACTGCTGAGTCATCCTTTTAACTGTTCCAGTCACAAAGACAAAGAAGACAACCTTGATTAAAAAAGATTACACAGAAATGACTCTTGGCAGAGTTAATGATGTCAGTAAGAAAAGTTATTATTAATCTCCACTGATATTATCTAAGAAAACAGCAATAGCCCTGGCCAGTTTGGCTCAGCCGTCAGAGCATCAGCCCGCAGACCAGAGAGTCCTGGGTTTGGTTCCTGATAAGGGCATGTACCTCGATTGCAGTTTGTCCCTGGACCCGGTTGGGGTTGTGTGGGTGGCAACCAGTCAATGCATCTCTCTCATATCGATGTTTCTCCCTCTCTCTCTTCTCCCCGTTCTCTCTCCCTCTCTATCTGAAGATAAATGCAAAAATGTTCTCGGTGAGGTTAAAACACAACACAACAAAACAAACAGCAACAGCACACACCCATGCACACTCACAACACAGAAACCACATTCAGGGCAACTCAGCGGGTTTAATAAACTCCTGAACAACAGTGAGGTTTGCTGCCTCTCCCCCAATACAACCCCATTATTCTGCTGGACTAAGGGACAGACCTACCAAAATCAGCCCTTTATACTACTACTCCTCTGCTTCCAAAGCCTACTTGGCTTGCCTTTCCTAATTTAGAATGCCCCAAATCTCTGTGGTTCTTTTGATTATATTGATACATTTATTCAATATAAAATTAATATTAAATATTAATATCAATATTAAATTCAATAGTTCAAAATTCTTCTTCTAGTTCTCCTAAGACTTAACAGCTCATGGCTTGTCATTTCATTAACACAGTCTGAATGCATTTCTCCTAAATCAATTCCTTACTTGAAAAAGTAACCAGAGCCCGGGCCAGTTGCTCAGTGGTTAGACCTTTGACCTGCGGTCCAGAGAGACCCGGGTTCAGTTCCCGCTAAGGGCATGAACCTCAGCTGCAGTTTGTCCCCAGCCCTGGTTGGGTCGTGTGGGTGGCAACCACTCGATGTGTTTCCTTCACGTTGATGTCTCTCTCTCTCCTCTCTTCCTCGCTCTCCCTCCCACTTTATCTGAACAAAAAATGGAATAAATGGCCTCGGGTAAGGATAAAAAAAAAAGGAAAAGTAACCAGAGCCCGGCCAGCGTGGCTCAGCGGTTCCACCAAGAGGTCACTGGTTCAATTCCCAGTCAGGGCACATGCGCAGGTTGTGGACCAAATGCCCAGTGCAGGGTATGCAGGAGGTGGACAATCGATGTCCTCTCTCATCGATGTTTCTCTCTCTCTCTCTCCCTCTCCCTCCTCTCTCTCTAAAGTTAATAAAGAAAAAAATAAAAAGCGAAGGTAACCAGAGCACTCTTCCTGGAGTATATACCCTCCTCAGCATGCTCAGGCCCCATGAGACCGACTAAAGAAAACCCAGCAGTTTAGAGGCAAAGCAAAGAACACAACTGATGTAAACTCTGGCTGTTCTGAAGAAAAATAATCCAAATAAATCTATGAGTGATAGAAAAAGCCAAAATCACGAAGTATGAACCAAGTATATTTACCCGGAATGGTGACAAGTACAAATTCATCTGAGGCCTGAGAAAATGCCTAAAGCACAGAGAACGCATCACCTCTCTGGGTTGCGTGTCCCAGCCTGACTGCCTGCGACCTCTTGCCCCTGGAATGCACGCCAGAGGACACTTACCCTGCAGAGCTGCGGACGTGGTGTGGTAGTTGAAAGGCACGCGGGACACCATGTAGTCCTCAGAGAGACCGGCCAGCACGTCCCCTACAAGGACTGTTTTCCCCACTCCAGCATTTCCTACGAGCATCAGCGGCTGTCCTTTCTCAAGCAACAACTCGATGAAATACCTAAGACGTGTTGTCTCTGATGTGTGAACCAGGACTCTCTGGAGGGAAAAGACAGAATGGGAGAAAGGTCAGAGAGACACATTCCAGAATTTTAAATCTCCACTGGCAGAGTCACTTTCGACTTGAGACCCAGTGCATTCTGAGTTCAAGTAGACACCAGTAGGAGAGAATTTTCTGTTTTGAATTGTCCACGTTCAGACATCACTGCTTGAGACAGCCGTGGGGACATGCCATTGACGAGCCACGGTGTAAGCCACTGACCTACATTTGTGATGTAAGTACTAGCACCCAAGGCTCCCAACTGTGGAATACCTACACTCTGCCCAGCCTCGTGTCAGGCATACAAGAGAATACAGTAAACGTTTAACAGACCATCCACCACCCTTTAGTTGATGAGAAAACATCTGAAAAGTAAAACCATACACAAAGGAAATTGGTAGCAAAGCTTTGGCCAGTAAGATTAAGTGGCATAATGATCCGGCACGGTCCACACCAAAGGAGTTCAGTGTGGGGGGAGATGCTTTGGGGGAAACAGTGGCTCTAAGTGGAATATTGACAAATCCAAAGCATATTTGAAACTTATTACACATTGTTCTGTTAAAAAATGCATAACAACCCTGGCCAGTTTGGCTTAGCGGTAAGAGCATCGGCCTGCGGTCCAGAGAGACGCGGGTTTGTTTTCTGCTAAGGGCACGTACCGCAGTTGCAGTTTGTCCCCAGCCCTGGTTGGTCGTGCAGGTGGCAGCCACTTGATCTGTCCTTTTCATGTCGATGTTTCTCTCTCTCTCTCTCTTCCTCTCTCTCCCTCCTACTCTGTCTGAACAAAAATTGAAAAAATGTCCTTGGGAGAGGATAAAAAAGATGCATAATAATGTTTCTGCTTTGAAAGTGGGCTATTTATTTAGTCGCTACGTTGTTTCACAAAGAATTAGAGGTGGCTTACAAGAAGGTAGTAAAATAAAGAATACCATCATAAATATCAGACTCAGGGAACACAGACTAACAGATCAGACCAGGGAAAGGGGCAGCAGATGTGGACATGCAGGGAACAGAATCTTACAGAGTGATTAAAAGGCAGCTGACAATTTCTTGCATTTCTTGTTGGCCAAATTAAAAAGGGGGTAAAAAACTACGTGCAGGATTCACACTGTTCACAAGAAAACCACAAATCCCGTAACGGAGAAAGTTCTCCCTATGTGGTTAGCATGTACTGAGTGAGCACAACTGAGTACTTCACAGATCCCGCAGGTCATGTTCAGAACCATGACCATTTACTCTAGGATGTTGTTTTCATTCAGTGATACTCTCAGGCCCTTACTGAAAGGTACCCACTGTTCTGTGCTACATTTTATCTCTCTCTTTTTTAAAATTGCATTGATTGGGGTGACATTGGTTACTAAAACCATACAGGTCAAGTGTACGACTCAATGACACATCATCTGCACACTGCTTCATGTGCTCACCACCCAAAGTCAAGTCTCTTTCCTCCACCATTTATCCCCACTTGGCCCACTCCCTCCTCCTCCCACCCCCTTCCCTCTGGCATCACCAATACTGCTGTGTCTGTTTTTTTTTTCTTTCTTAATCCCTTCAACTATTTCCCCCAGCCCCCAAACCTACATCCCCTCTGACAGCTGTCAGTCTGTTCTCTGTATCTGTGAGTCTGTTTCTATTGTTTATTTTGTTCATAAGATTCCTCATATAAGTGAAATCATATGGTATTTGTCTTTTTCTGACTGCTACATTAAAGAGTCCTACACAACTTTTTTTTTTTTTTTTTTTGGTACGTGCCCCTAGTGGGAACTGAACCCGGGACTCTCTGGTCCTTTGGCCGATGCTCCAACCGCTGAGCCAAACCGGCCAGGGCAGACAACCTTTTTTATGAGTTGCATTTTATAATTTTTTTTTTGCTTTCTTGCTGTTCATTGTCATCATATGCTGTTAGCTCTTTTCTTGCACATTAATGCCAATCATGAACATTTACTGAGAGCTGAGCACGTGACAGGGACTACACTAAGCACTTCATACGCATGACATTGTATCATACTCATAACAAATCTTCGAGGAGAGTTTTATCGTTTCTTTTCAGAGATGATGAAAGTACAGCTTGGAGAACACTGATGATGTGGCCAAGGGCACAGTGAACTGTAAGTGGTGGATTCAAGCCCGAGTCTGTCTCGAGCCGGAGCCCCGTCCTACTGATCACACAGAACGACTTCAGAGCACAGACTGCGGACACACTACCTAATCTCTCGGTACCTCTTTTTCTCTATGTAGAAAGAGAAGCAAGAGTCCATGCCTCAGAAAGTCCTTGTAAGGATTAAGTTAATCCATGTAAAGCAATTAGAAAAGGGCCTGACATAAAGTAATAAACAATAAATAAAATAATGTTATATTAGTATTGGCTATCATCCGTGACTCGGTATGGTGCTCTTTCAATATGTTTAGAGGCTGTTAATCCAATAACCACATTTGGTGCAACTGTGTGTGAAGTAAGACTACAAAGTCCTTCTAGGTTCCTTGCTCAACAAAAGGTATCACTGATCAGGTACAATGACCTTGGGATACCAGTTTTTGGTCTTTGGTTTATTACCAATCCTCGGCTTTCGACCGGCTATGTGACGGTGCTAAATAGATGAAGTCTAGGTAGGCTGAACACACACAGACATTTCAACATCTATATATAGCACACAGAGTAGACACTGCTGTCGCCTCCCGACATCCGCTTCTCCACCTCTTCCTTCCCATCCAAGCCTCGCTGTGCGCTATCTCCAGGCCCCACTGCGTGGCCTTCAGGGGAAGCTCAACCCCATTCCATAGGGTGTGATTGGTCAAAGCCAGTCATGGTGGCCCCATTCCCTTGGTCTGAGACTGGCTGAGGGCTGGCAAAGATTTATGGAAATTCGATGCAGGAGGCGGTCTGCTCTGGGGCTTCCGAGGAAGGTTTCCTCACTCTTAATAAAAAGATACGAGAAAGTCTCCTTCCCGTCTGAAGGTAACTGCTGGGGAACTGGAGCCATTTGGAGACCAGGCAGAGATCCAGTCTTAAAATGAAACCTCTGAGCAGATAGCTAGGAAGATCTGCTTCTTGGTGACATCATCAAATCAGATTAATCAGCCTTGGAGCTGTCCCACCTCTGAATTTCTTGTTTGTGAAATAAACATCCTCACGGTTAGGTGTTCCGGGTCGAATCGTATTTTCTCAGAGTTCTTCTGGTGGAGTCCTGACCCCCAGTGCCTCGGAATGTGACTGTATTGAGAAACAGGGTCATTAACAGGTGATTCAGTTCAAACGAGGCTCTGTGGGTGGGCCCGAATCCGCCCGACTGGTGTTCTGGGAAGAGGAGGATCCGCACACGCTTGGAGACGTGTCCAGGGAGGCCACGTGGGGACACAGCGAGAGGCCAACCAAGGACGGAGCGGTCAGGAGAAGCCAGACCTGCCGACACCGCAATCTTGGATGTCTAGCTTCCAGAACTGTGATCTAATTTGCGCCGTGTGAGCCCCAAGGCGGTGGTTTTCTGTTACGGCAGCCCTAGCCCGCTACCACCAGTAGACAGCTCCTAATCCAGCATGACACGGTGTTCTTACATGGAGACACACACACAGGGACAGTGCCACGTGGAGACCGAGGTGTGCCGCCACAAGCCAGGGGACACCAGGGCGGCCAGCAAGCCCCCGAAGCTGGAGAGGCACGGGCAGGTTCTCCCCTCCAGCCCTCGGGAGGAACAAGTCTGCTGGCACCTTGACGTTGAACTTCAAGCCTCCAGAGCCAGGGGACAGTTTGTTGTGTAAGCCGCCTGGTTTGTGGTGCTTTGTGCCAACAGCTCCGGGAGACGAATGCACTGGTTTTCCTCGTCCGACAGCAGCTGCCTCCTAGTTGTGCCTACAAGTCACCTGTCTGTCCCACCAGCACTCCGCGATAAGCGGCTCCGAAATGAACCAGAATGACATGATCTTGAGGGAAAAAATGTAATAGAAAGGAAAATCGACTGAGGCCGAGTTAGAACACGGCTAACGAATAACTGGACATAAGAGAAATGTAGAAGAACCATTTAAGAAGAGGAACAATAAAAAAGAGAGACAGTCTGGCCCATGTGGCTCAGTGGTTGAGCATCGACCCATGCACCAAGAGGTTGCCGGTTCAATTCCCGGTCAGGGCACATGCCCAGGTTGTGGGCTGAATCCCCATCAGGGGGCAGGCAGGAGGCAGCCTATTGATGTTCTCGCTCATCGATGTTTCTCTCTCTCCCTCCCTTTCCCTTTCTCTCTCTCTAAAATCAATAAAGGAAAAAAAAAACAGAGAGAGAAAGTTTCATTTAGGTTTGTCTGCTGTGGTGTGAATTTGAAACAGGAGTTGCGGAGATTAAAGATTCGTTTTATGGCTTGGTTGGGGGCGTTAAAGGAAAGAAGTTATATATAAAAGTGTTGTCTGAAAAATTTATTATAAGGTCAGAAGTAAGAATCCCCTGAACTATAGAAATATACCTCCAGTTTTCAATAAAACTCACAAAGTTTCTAGGAAAATATAAAGAACGCTGCTACCACAGAAATAAGTTGAAAAAGAGGTAGGGGGGATATAACAGCCATTTCACTGACTGTTCCTATAGCGGGGACCCTTTGCCCTCAGCAAGTAGGTACACACCGACCACACCAGCAGTAACTTACCCACCAGGCTGGGCGAGAACACTGCTGCAGAACAAGAGGGGCTCACACCAGCACAGTGTGGCTTGGAATGACTGCGCCCCACACACCTACCTGCAGAGGTACCTCTGGATCCAGAGTGAATCTGGGGATTTTCTCGGTCCAAGGCAGAAATTTCTTGGTACTGTGGTCCAGGTAATAATCAAAGATTGTCCCCTGAGAGGGAAACTTCACTGCGCTCATATCTTTATGCCACCACCGACTGAATTCAGCTTGATAACCAGAAGGCTAAGGAGAACAGAGAAATCCTTGTTGCGGACTTACAGGTAATTCTGCACACACGGAGCCCCCCAAACCCTGCTACACACACGTGTCTGCAGGGTACAGACTCACAGTGCAAATGGGATTGAGCAACCGACCCAAAGAAAAGAAATAACTACATGTGAGTTACAAGGACTGATACAGTCAGAAAGGGGGAAAGCTCCAATGACCATATATCCATCAGATACACATTTTCTGAATAATTATTAATTTAGAAAGCAAAGTGAGGTTAGGTGAACCTTGAATACCCCCCCGGTCATTCAGCCGAGCAAGGAGCTGCTATAGGAATGCCACACGGCTACCATACGACAGGGGATCAAACAAACACTGCTGCTGATTTCTTTAGAGGTGATTAAGTAGTCAGATCAATTGATGGTAAGTGAGAAAATTAGAACAGATGAATATTTTTTATATCAATTTGTTTTTGTTACAAATGTTTCTGCTTTTTCCTCGCAGACACCCTCCTCCCTATCCCGCCCCCCACCACGCATCGTCTATGTCCCTTGGTTACGCGCACGTGCATGTAAGTTCCTTGGTTTATCTCATCCACCGCCCCACCCCTCCTCTGAGGTTTGTCAATCTGAACCATACTCTTTTCTATAAAATTGGTAACATTATTTGATTTAAATACTGTCCTTTATTTGCATTTAGAGCAATTTTGGAATTTTGGTGTTCAAATAACCCTTTCCTTTATAAAGTTAGGGTGATAATAAATGGTCATATTTTATAAATGCACTTATTTAGGAAAGTGAACAGTTAGTAACCCTGTTCCATCCCTTCAAATCATTACTAAAACTTTGTTGACCTTTGAAATTCTATGTGTGGGAGCCCCGACCATGAGGGCTGGAGGGTGAAGAACGGCATCGACTTGGTTCTGTCCCGGGGTACGGCTGGTCTGGCTGTCAACGCCACGGTGACGCACTCCTGACTCCGGAGGGAAGGACAGTGGCAGGACACAGGCCCCCTTGCTCAAAGGTCTTGTTTGCACAGGAGGGTCGGTTCGAGCCCTTGGCTGCCGGGTTAGGGCTTGGGAACTAGAAGAGGGGAAATGGCAACTGTGTACCAGCAACTAACTCCCCCGGTACCTGCAGGGGCCTGGACGTAGGGTGAGCCGGCAGAGCGCGTTTGTGAGCGTGTCCCCTGCATTCAGCGGTTTCGGGTGTACCTAAGACCTCAGCTCCCGTTCTCTCCAGAGAAATTCTGAAACTTTCTGTACTGGGCTGATCACGCCATCAGTAGAGACACACAGGATGGCCGGAGGCAGCGGTCTGGGCCGTCATGTGGACAATGTGGTCTTTAGTGCCTAGAAGTCACACTGGTGTGGACCTCTGCCTCTCGCCCATGCCAGTTATTTGCCATGTAACAAGAGAAAACACCTGTTAAACTCTTGGGTGTCTGTACCAAAAATAAAAAACATGATATATGATTGTCTAAGCACTATGCCCTATACCTGAAACCAATATAAAATAATATGAAAAGTAAACTATAATTGAAAATGTAAAAAAAGGGGGGGGGGAGCAATAGAAACCCATTAAAGTGTTAATTCTAGAGTGTATCACATCATTCAATTTACATTAAAAAAAATCGCTCTGGCTGCTGAGTGGATAACGATGGGGCAAGCACAGGGCAGAGAGACCAGTGGCAAGGCTACTTCAGAAGCCGAGTGAGAAAGGACGATGGCAGTTCTTGGGAGCCCAGGGAGAGCTGGCCGAAGACCTATTTGGAAGTTGTCTGCAATGACCTGGGTTAGGAACACAGGTTCTGAGTCGGTCGGTTGCAGTTTGAACCTGGCTCAGACATTAGGTAGCTGCGTGTCCTCAAGCATGCTAACTTATCTATGTTTAAGTTCTTTTCTGCTAAGCAACATTAACCAGTCAGAGAAAGACAAGTATCCCATGATCTCACTTATATGTGGGATCAAATGAACAAAATAAACTGACGAACAAAACAGATCCAGAGACATGGAAGCAGGGAGTCTGTCAAACCTCAGAGGGAAGGGGTTGTGGGGCAGGAAGGAATGAACCAAAGAACGTATTTGTATCTACGCATAACCCACGGATACAGACAATAGTGTGGGGAAGGTGGGGGTGGTCAATGTTGGAGGGAAGAGGACATCTGTGATACTTTCAATAGTAAAGCCATATATATACCCCCACAATGATTATTTAATTATAGATTACATTAAATTTAAGTAATATTAAAATTACTTTTAAATGAAGAAAGGGGATAGTTGTACCTATACCAATAGGTATGTTTTTTAAGTGTCAATGAGATAGCTTATTGAAAGCTCTAAGCACATTCCTTAGAGAGAGAAGGCACTCCAATTTGTTGAACTAATGAATGGCTGTCCTAAGAATAGTTCTTGTGTCTGCTTCATTCATGCTTCTAAATTCATAGCCTCTCTTTAGAATGGTTCATAGTTACACCCTTTTTGAAAAAGATAGTGATGATGACAACAACTATTAATAAGGGAGAAAGTGTCTGGGAGAGAAAGGTGACCATTGTGATGCCCAGCTTCTAGCTTAAAGGCTGCCATGCTTGGAAACTGGGAAGATAAAAAGAGGACCATCTGCCCTGGCTGGTAGCTCAGTGGTTAGAGCGTCGGTCCACGGAGCAGAGAGTCCTGGGTTTGGCTCCCGCTAGGGGCACATACCTCCGTTGCAGTTTGTCCCTGGCCCCGACCCAGCCCGGGTTGGGGACATGTGGGTGGCAACCACTTGATGTGTCTCTCACGTCGATGTTTCTCTCTCTCCTCCTTCCTCTCTCCCTCCCGCTCTACCTCAAGATAAATGCAAAAATGTCCTCGGGTGAGGATTAAAAAAAAAGGGGGACCACCCTGGCCGGTTTGGCTCAGCGGTTGGAGCGTCGGCCTGCGGTACAGAGAGACCCGGGTTCGGTTCCCGCTAAGGGCAAATACCTCGGTTGTAGTTTGTCCCCGGCCCTGGTTGGTCGTGCGGGTGGCAACCACTCGATGTGTACCTTTCACATCGATGTTTCTCTCTCTCTCTCTTCCTCTCTCTCCCTCCCGCTCTGTCTGAACAAAAAATGCAAAAATGTCCTCGGGTGAGGAAAAAAAAAAAAGGGGGGACCATCTGGGAGGAAGGTGAGGTGTAGGGTCAGGAGTACAAAGGTCTCAGCTGTCAACATTCTACTCATGCAACTGCCCCTGGTTTTCCAGTCCTGGAAAGGGAGAAACCTTGTGGAAAACAGTGATAAGAACCCATGGGGGCACTGGGGAGAGGGGGGAATTCTACCAGTGGTCTCCATGGAAAGGAAGCCCAAACCTGTGGTAAACTGTGCTTTTGAGAAAAACCATGTGAAATCATACAACACCAATTCTTGCCTTTCACTCAAAGCCAACAGCTGTTATTCTTCAAAAAGGACTTGGGAGATCACAGAAGGAAATGTAGCTTCTGAGAGGGTCAAAACAAAACCTAGGAGGCCAAGTGATTATCAAATTTATTTATAGATATGATTTACGTAACCCAAGTGACAAGAAGCAGAACTGGTCCACAGGTGACAGCAACCACGTATTTTAGGATTTCCAGGGAATAAACCAACAGAAATATATGGGTCACTCCGGGCTGTGAGGCCTTCCAACTTAAATTCCCTGTTTACTTCTGGAAACCTCTGGGGAAGTCTGGAAGATGCGTGCCATCTATTTTTAACGCAGAGATTCGGGGGCACCTGTCAAAGCGCAATGACCACGAGAGATCCTGAGGTGCCCTGGAAGGTGCGGCATCTGGAAAAGTGCCCGGGTGGGAGTCCTGATGCTGTCATCTCCTACCAGTGCAACCTTGGTCAAGTTACTTCCCTGGGCTTCATTCTATCTGCACAATGAGGATACCTTGAAGGATTATTGTGAAAATGATACAAGAAAATCTGTAGAGAGAGGTGCATGGTGGATGGAGATTAGGTGGGCAAATTTCTAACATTGCAAAACTCCTACTTTGCACTGTAGCTGTTCTAAGCAGCATGTGTGTGTGTGCAAGTTCTTGTCTCAAGTATTTGCCCAAAAGAAAGCAGAAGTTACACGTGGGTTTATGCTGGAAAAGCTGTGTAGGAACGACAGCCTCACTTTAGGCTGAAGGGAAGACCAATGGAAAGGAACTGGCCTGGGGTTGACCATTACCCTGGGAATCGTGTGTGAGGCTGATTAGAGGGAGGAGAGAGTGGAAACAGAAACAATTTGAAGGTTATTATGAGTTGTGGATTGAATTGCATCCCTCCAAAATTCTTATGTAGAAGCCCTAATCCCCAGTGTCATGGTATTTGGAGGTGGGGCCTTTGGGAGGTAATTAGGTTAAATGAGGTCATGAGGGTGGGGCCCTCATGGTGAAATTAGTGCCTTTATAAGAAGAGATACCAGAAGGCTTTTTATCTTTGTCTCTCTGCCGTGTGAGGACACAGAGAAACAGCAGCTGTCTACAGGCCAGGAAGAGGGTCCTCACCAGACTCGGATATGCTGGCACCCTGACCTTGGACTTCCAGCCTCCAGAGCTAAGAATAAATGTCTGGTTTTTAACTTACCTAGTGTATGGCATTTTGTCCTAGCAGCCCAAGCTAAGACATGTGACAGCCCAGGACAACCTAAATATGTTACACTCTTGAGTGAAGGCCACAGGGCTGGAGAGGAGGGGACAGACTGGACAGCTACGTTGTAACTGACACAGGATCTGTGACCATCAGACACGGGCATGAGGAAGAGTAATGTCTCCCAGGTTTTAAACTGGAGCGGCTGGGAGGAGAGTGGAGCATCACTTAGGAAAAGAGCAAAGAGGAGGAGCAAATTTGGGGGGGGGGGGAATGAAGAGCTCTGTCTCCCGCATGCTGTTGGCACTGCTCCAGAGGAAGGGGGAGACACGGAGCCCTGCGCTCTGGGGGTTATGTGGTGGAAGGCTCTGGACTTGGTCTGCCAGGTCAGGAGAGTCAGCCTGGATGGACTTCCCTGGGCAATGTCCAGGCTTAGGAGCGAGCAGGCAAGTAGGATAGATTTACGTCACAGACACAAGCATAGGGGTCACACAATGTTTGTAACAACCCCTCCCGCACAACACAGTTCCGTAAACTAGTTGTAACCACACCTGATCTTGTAGCAGAGTGCCTCCGAAGGCCCAGATACAGGCGAAGACAAAATAGACCTCATAGACTTCTTTTGGGCTGTCGGAAGGTACATTTTCCGGAGTCAACAAGCATTCCAGGAGAGCGCAAAGAGTCTAGAGAGCAAGAAACAGCCATGCATTTAGGGAGACATTTTTCCAGCCGTGGAGGACATTCACAAGGCATCAACAGATCCACCTGCTCCTTAAGAGCGTGCTTCCTTCTTCCCAGCTCTGATTTGCTGGGAGAGATAAAAGTGACTGCCTTGGGTTTCTATGCCAATCAACGGTGCAAAACCTTGCCACTTTTCATCCAACTGATCTAATAACAAACTATTAAAAAATTAAAATTGTAAAGTGTCCATTTACTAATCACTGTAATAAACAGGAACATATATAAGCAAAAAAATAAAACTAATAGGGATGTATCTATGCTCTCTTTTTCGTAAGTAGGGAGTCAGGCTACACATATCATTTCACATCCCACTTCTTAACTTAAGAGTACCAACTAAAGACATCTTTTCCTACCGGTGTTGGCCCACTACATGGCTGGGAAGGAATGGATGAATTCCAGGGGTGGGGAGGCCTACCTCCCCCTTTCCCTCTCGGTGGGCATTCAGCCCACGTTCCCTCAGCGCTTCGGCGGCCGGTCTCCCCACCCGCTGTCATACACTTAGACAGTCGGACCGGCGTCCGGAGCCTATGGCGTGTTTCTGGACATCGGATTGGATTTAGGCTTGGAAGAAATGCTGCTCAGGAACCCGTTCTCCACACCCGCCAGCTGAAGCCCAGTGTGCTCTGCTGGTGTGAAACACGCCTCGCGTTCAGGTATCAGGTCAGTAATGGGGGAATCACTGCAGCACAGGCCTTTCCCACAGAAACCATAACCAGCAACAAACGTGGTCTTGACCTAGTTCTCTAAAGCGCGAAATAGTTGTCATGAAGTAGCATCGTCACAGACCCTCACAACTCAGTGCACCCTTCCCCTAGGTTTTGGAGACAGCAACAGATTTTTATCACCACCGGACACACAGCCACGCACGCTTTCGCGGGCAGTGAGGACTGGCCTTCCCGCCCAGCGTGAATGATGGCGCAAATCCACCGTGACATGGAACGGGGGCCTGGAAACCGTCTGAAATGCTTTCAACTTTTATAGGTGAGCACCGCTTATATTTTTCAACCTTCCCTCTTGATTTCTAGTTTTTATATTTTGTTATGTTTGCCAATTTAAGATCGTTTTCTAATAGAAGAAAACTCACCCATTTGTCATCAAGAAAAATAATGTACGACTCTTTGCTGTTTCTGAGTTAAAGCCATGTTGGTCTAAGGAACTGTTCAAATCGAAACAAAAAGACTGAAAGGTGTCAATGTTAAGTTATTCAGCGATTTGAACACTCTAATAACTTAGTTTTTTTTTTTTTTCTTTTCTATTTTCTCCCAAACACCTACTTAGAAAACATTTTTGAGCTCTGTGTCAGCAATTAATAAAATCACACCTTGGTGCGTGTTCTGAAAGAGTTAACATGTCTTCAAACTTAAAGCAAAGAAGGGTCATATACTAGAAAACATAATACATTAATTTCTTAAAGTAGTCGTTTTAAGTTATTCTCTTTTATGCCCATCTCTGTTTCAAATTCCTGTCCTTATAAGTAATCCCAGAAAAGAAAAGAGACTATTGTACTGAACAGCTAAAAAGGAGCTGAGGATAACTGGCCATTTCTGAATACTACAAAAGGAGGAAGTGAGAGCAAAGGTCATATTAATTCCTACTGACCTATTTTCACACTACTTTTGAATGAAAAAGTTCGCACCATGGAGAATCACACAAATACACAAGTCAACCTGAGAAAGAACAGGACCATGCTTTTTACAAGCATTACACCAGAGGAAGTCTAATTAGGCTAACTACATAATTAATTCATTATGAATAAATTCAGACCTGCTTTCAGAAATAAATTATACCTCAGATAATTACTGTTGAAGACTAGCGTTTACTTAATTGGTGTGTGAATTATCCAAAAACCTGAACTTTCTCTTCTTATTATGCTTGTGACTTTTTCTAATTTAGCTTCAAACAAATTTGATAACACAGTAAGTTAATGGTAACAAAGTACTTTGAAACCAATTTTGCTCCTATAGGTAAAAAAGCGTTTCTAACTATAAACCTTTTGTGAAGTTTTATGTTGAGTTCTTCTTCATGCTGAGATTAAGATCACAGCCTTCATTTCTGTGCACTGTGAATTATGTTTATTTGCTTCCACGAAAACGTATCATATATACCCTTCACTCTTACCAGCTGTCTCACAAGTATTAAAAAAAATTACCCCGGGAATATTAGGACTGTCCACCTAGCCTGACCCGACTTTAGCAATGCTGAGGGGAGGGGAGAAAGGAAGAGAGGAGACAATGGTAGGTTGGTGTGTAGTGACAGTGATGTGGGTGAGTCCCAAAGTTTTCTCTTACTCGACAGTCAACATCTGTCATTACTCGTACTTTCTGTGTTCGAAAAGCATACTGAGCACCTTCGCTGGGCTAGTTACTTAAGATGTAGAAAAATAAATGAGGCTGTTACAATTTCTTATTCTATTCAAATGTACTTGGGAGATACACAGGATTCAACAAAGACATTTGGCACCTGCTATAGGCTAGTAACCATACAAATCTCTGGAGATAAAATCTCCGGAGGTCGAGCCCTGGCCCGTTTGTCTCAGTGGTTGGGGCGTCGGCCTGCGGACCAGGAAGTCACGGGTTTGATTCCTGTCAAGGGCACGTGCCTTGGTTGCGGTAAGTCCCTGGCCCAGGTCGGGTCATGAGGGAGGCAGCCAGTCAATGTGGCTCTATCACATCGATATTTCTCTCTCTCTCTCTCTCTCTCACTCTCTCTCTCTCTCTCTCTCTCTCCTCCCTCCCTTTCTCCCTGTCCTCTGGTGAGGAATAAAAATAAATAAATAAATAAATAAATAAATAAATAAATAAATAAATAAATAGTGTCTTTGATACTGTAATAACCTGGTTATTAATTAATAGTGGGAAAGGAGGGGGGCAGGTAATATATAGGCATGTCATTTGTGCCAGGAAGCTGCAGTCTACATTCTCCAGGTCTGTTCCCCAAAGATGGATGCGGGAAGGGACTGGACAGCAGACCCACGCCCAGTAAGGTCTGGGTGATGTGGGAAGATGTCCATTGCACCTGGGAGCAGGTAATTGGCCAGAGCAGGTGTGGCCACTGCAAGGGCTGAAATCGGAGATACTTAAACTCCTAAACAAAGGGCGTTCCCGCTCTTGGTCCTGCTCGCTCTCTTGCTGCTCACCCTGACCCCTGGCCCGCGGGCTCTCACGCTCCTGCAGTCACCCGCGTGGCTCGGGGCCATGGGACCCCCACACTGGACCAACGGACTGCGACTAGCCTGATGCTGCCCTGGACTCAACTGCACCAGGGAACGGAAACTCCACACTGGCGCCGCTCCAGCTCTGCCAATCTACCCCTCTGCCAGGCCTGGATGCAGGCACATGAGACTTTACAAACCGAGGGGTATAATTCTACACAAATAGAAGTCACTCATCCTCCTGTGCAAGTCTCAAAAAATATTTTTCTTGAGATCTCATAACAACCCCACTCCCCTAGCAACAGAAAAAGGGCATCCGTGCCGTCTCCGGTGGCAGCCTCAGCCCGCGAGGTCACCCCTTGTGGAAGAGCTTACAAACCCGAACAATTACAGGATGTGACGGGGGGGTGCAAAAAGCCCTGGGGAACAGGGGGCAGGAGAACGAGGGCTGGAGAAATCTCAACTCTGGAAATCTCCCCATCTTCTCGATCAAGCAAAACGTCCTGTTGCCTCCCTCGGCCACACTCCCGCGTCAGGGCTGGGAGGTGACACGGCGCAGCCGCAGACAGACCTGCACCAGGCTGCTCTCTGGGATCGAAGTGACGGTTTGAAAGCTTGTCCTCAGCTTATCCAAGCACGCAGGGACGTATTTATCAAAAAGAATCGTTAAATTGGCCTTTTCTGATTGATGCCGCCTTCTCTCTATCCAACTGGCCACATACCTGAAAAAGAACACAAGAAAGCTTTTACCGAACCCTAGGGCTTGAAAAGCCGAATTTGACCGACTCCAGAGCTTCCCCCTTCTACACAGCTTGGGGCAACACTTCGGGGACATGCCTAGTGAGTTCATTCTGTTTCTAAAGCTGCAAATATTATACAATGACCTTTTAAAAATGTATTTTAATGGCCATTTTCACCTTAATGAAAAGAATGTAAAAGAAACTCCTAACAGCACTTAGATGGCAACCATTACAGCCTCCAAGTAGGTCATTACAGAGCTGTTACAAGAAAGTCCAGGTTGTCATTTCCCGGAGGACTGCACCTGTCCCCATAGGGTTGGCCGGATTTCTGACGGCAGGCTGAGATTTTTCTTGATTAGTCTTGGCACCAATTATTTAGTAATGAGGAATTAGTTACAAATAAAAAGGTGAAAATTCCACAGGGGCTATTTCCTCCCTTTTCCACGGGACTGAAGGGAGCTGTCCCCCGAGGGCTGTAACGTGTTTCCAAGGCCTGGCTCGGAAACGCTGTCTCCTTCTTGGGCACATGTGTATGAATCTGAAGCTTATACAATGTTATCAGTTTTGATACAAAATCTCTCACTCATTAATAAAAGAATACTCATCAATGAAATGAAGCACAGCTTAACAGCATCCACAGCAGTCTCTGGGGGGAAAAACAGTATGATGTTAAATGCAAAATAACTGCTCGAAAAATTCTCATTAAACAGGAAGCAGTGATAATAAATACATTCGGCTGCCCACAGAGAAGCCCTGTGACCAGACCAATTACAACTATACGTTGCTCCAAGCAAGTCCGATTTCACATTTTCAGTATCAGAAGAAACTAAGGCAAGATGAGTAGCTTATAAAAGACTTCCTTTGATTTTCACAAGGCTTCACATTAGGGTTTGATTAAATATTTAACTACCTCGACACTATTATTTGATTATAAAATGTGAACCGTCAAAACTTTTTCGGGTCCAAGAGGAATGGTTTTCCGTTGAAGTCCAGGTTCATGGTGGTAACTTGAGAGCATATCTGGGTGACGGTGACAGTGGACAATGAAACAATGGACAACGGGTGTTAGTGACTGGGATGGAGGCTGGAAAGCCACACCTACCCCTCAGCTACTCGTCTTTACTGAGTAGCAGGTGCCAGAGGGGAATCTTAGTGCCCAGAGCGTACTGTTGATGGGGCAGGGCGGGGACTGTTTAGGGAGATGGAGTTCCAAAGTCAGACCGCCTGATCTGTATCCCAGTTCCACCTTTTTCATAAATCCTTACCAGAGGATATTTTTCCATCTTTCTTCAGATAGACTGGGAGGGAAAGAGAGAGATATTGATTGGCTGCCTCCCACACAACCCCGACCAGGCAGGGCCGGGGATGAACCTCAACCGAGCATGTGCCCTTGACCAGAATCAACCCCCTGACTCTTTGATTTGCAGGCTGACGCTCCAACCGCTGAGCCAAACCAGCCAGGGCCCAGCTCCACCTATTTTAACTGTGTTATCTTGGGCAAGTTACTCAACCTCTCTGTGCCTCAGGTTTCTCATCTGTTAAAGGAGATGATAACACAGACTTCTCAGGGTTGTTCTGAGATTAAACAAATTCTCATGTAAAACGTGCTTAGATTAATATTTGATACATCACAAATTCTCTATAAAGGTTAGTCATTAGCCCTGGCCGGTTTGGCTCAGCGGTTAGAGCGTCGGCCTGCGGTCCAGAGACACCCTGGTTCAGTTCCCACTAAGGGCGCGTACCTCGGTTGCAGTTTGTCCCCGGCCCTGGTTGGCAAGCCACTCGATGTGTCCCTTTCATGTCGATGTTTCTCTCTCTCTCTCTCTCTCTCTCTCCCCCCCCACTCTGTCTGAACAAAAAATGGAAAAATGTCCTCGGGTGAGGATGAAAAAAAATGGTTAGTCATTAGCACAGAGTTGATGGACCTGGGAGAGCTGGGTTCAGATCCTGACTCTGCCTTGTTGCGCTTCTCCGAAAAGCTGCAGCCTCCCAGACGGCACGAGAGTGGCAGCCAGCGCGCCGACGGGCACAGCAGATTCCACCCCAGCTCCCAGCAAAGTCCCTTCCAGCCTCCGTGGGAGCAGAAGGCGGCGCAGAGATCACCAGGGGCTGCAGCCTCCACGCAGCCCAGGAGGAGACGGCTCTGCACGTAGGGGCAGGTGATCGCCACGTCACTCACCCACATCAGCAGGAGCCGAAGTCTCTCTCGGAGAGAAAACCTATCAAGCCCTGAGCAAATAATGCTAATGTACAGATCACCTCCATAAGTAAGAAAGTGAGTTCAACCAAACCAACAGAAATGGTAAGAGCTGAACCTGCCTGGGGTGGGGGGGGAAGCCCCCAAATGACCTTTGCTAGGGGTTCAACAACACCATTTAGCATAGGGAGTAAAAAAGTCTATATTGTTAAATATGGACAGTTTATAATTTCATGCGTAAATTACCATAGTTTGGAATATAATCAGACGTTGAAAGACAGCAAATGTAGAAGGAGAGACTATTATCTTCAGCAGTAGCAAAAACTGAAGATACCGATCTGTATTTGTTGATCATTCTTCCCAATTTTATAAAAATGTTCCTTACGATTAATAAAAAATTCTACAGATTCGAACATGACCAAATAGAACATACTGCTGTCATATGACACACAACTGAAAATGACAACTGCCTCAGGAAACCGAGACACTGTGATGCCTTAATGCGTCACCCTAACGCCAACGTCCAGGTCACTACCGAACGTCTGTCCCTCCGGCATCTGCAGCATGCCCCATGCATCAGCGGTTGCTAGTCCCCGCTCCAGAAGGCCACGGCTGAATCACATAAAGTCTAAAACCCTGTAGTTTGGAAACTATCTAGGAGCCCAAGTTTTCAGGCTTCTAAAAACTTTCTTTTTCATTTTTTTTCTTTACTGATTTCTAGAGAGAGAGGATGGGAGAGGGAGAGAGATAGAAACATCGATGAGAGAGAACATCAACCGGCGGCCTCCTGCATGCCCCCCACTGGGGATCAGGCCCACAACCTGGGCCTGTGCCCTGACCGGGAATTGAACCGGTAACCTCTTAGTGCCTGGGTCGAAGCTCAACCACTGAGCCACACTGGCCAGGCTGAAAACTGTTTTTGTAGTCATTAGTCTGGGGCTGGAATCTGCCATACAGGACCCGTAGGAATTCATCAGAGCTCTCTATAGAGAGCTCCTCGCAGCCAGCGTCAGGTTCTCTATCATCCTCAGCATCCTGGACAAATGTCAGGAGTTCGGAGGACATTGTTCATCAGCTGTGCTTGTCGATTATTTCTGAATCTTTATGTTCACGAATGTCTACAGTACCCAAAGATGAAAGGGTAGAGCTATGGGCGGTAGAAGACACTGAACTCGTCTAAGGCAGGTGAGAGGCTTAGTGAGACAACACCAGAAGGTATTTTAAGCCAAATAGAAAAAAATATATAATCTAACACTGTGGTTCCCAAAAGTTATTTTCCCGTAATCTCTTTTGGAATCAGACTAAATTCTAGAGATCATCCCCACTTTCCTATCATTATTTACAAGCTAAGTGACCCATTTTCAGTGTAATGCTTATTGTAAATAATTGTTATTTGAACAATTCAAATAATTATGAATAAATTTAAGTAATTCTTTGCTGTATGTTTCCCCCCTTTCTATGCATTTTCATCCTTTTCTACTAGAAAAAATTCTTGCTAATCAGAATTTTCAGAAAATTTCTTCTAATTTCTGTGCCTTTCTCTACTTCTCAAGATCTTAACAGACAGCCCTGGATGGTTTGGCTCAGCGGTTAGAGTGTTGGCCCGCAGACCAATGAGTCACAGGTTCAATTCTGGTCAAGAGCTTGAACCTCGGTTGTGGTTAGTTCCCGGCTCTGATCAGGATCGTGTGGGAGGCAACAGTCAATGCGTCTCTCTCACATCGATGTTTCTCTTTTCCTCTCTCTATCTCCCTCCCACTCTCTCTGAAGAAAAGTGGAAAAATATCCTTGGGTGAGGATAAAAAAAAAAAGATCTCAACAGACATATATGAAGGATCCTTCCAGTAAGTAAGATTACTTAGAACTCAGAGCTAAAATAAAATCGTGTTTGAGTTCACCCCGGAGCACAGGCAGATGTGATGGAGGATGCTGTTTGACCGGGCATGCTCCATATCGGTAAAATGTGGACATCAATTTATTTTTAAAAATAGCCAGTGACTTTTCACAAAAATATTCTAAGAAGTTTACACGTCAATGGCACTATATTTAGTCTTTAAATGGAACCCCACAGAGATACTCTGAACACAGTATTTCATAACTTCTTCTATCTACAGTATCTTACCAGTTCTCACAAGATGAGGTTAGAAAACATATTTCCTAATTTTGTTCACTGAGAAGTCCTAGAAGCAATTACTTCGGAAACTATGAGCACACCTAGCATCCCCATCTTGGGTTCTAAATACCATTCCTTATACACAAAGGAGTTTCATCTGGCTCTTTGGAGAAATGGCTGGATCAGGCCTTGGGTGAGGAAATTCTGAGTTAAGCCAGAAGCATCTTGTTTGGCCAGAAAGCAACATGTTCAAAGATTTTGGAGGACAAAAAAATTTTTTTTAAAAGAACACAGAAGGGACTGGTCTGAAGGGGACCCTGTTGGCAAAATTTGGGACAATTTGAGCGTACAGAAGAATTATGTAGGTAATTAATTATTACCCATTGAACGTAAATAAAAGAAGCCATAAACAAAAATGAATACTTTCAAAACAGAAATGGAAAAAGAGAAAGGAAGGAAGGGAGAAAGGGAATAAGGAAGAAAAAAATGGAAGAGAAAAAGTTCTTTACAGAAAAAGTGTCACCCAACAGATGCAGACAGAATGACTGGATTAGGAAATCACTGTGGTGCAACCACCCACGGGTGGTGCTGTGAGGCATTTATCTTGTTCTCTTGACAACTAAATGTCATGAAAGAACGAGGTAGGGCTATTCTAGATGAAAGAAGATTGCAGAGACAAGTAGAGGCAGTGCATGACTCTTGTTTTGACACTGGATTTTTAAAAAGGCTGCAGAGGAAATTACTGGAGATAATGGAAAAATATGAAAAAAAAGATTATCAGATAGTATTGTTTCAAGGATAAATTTTTCAGGTCTGTACTGTGCTCATGTAGTTCATCTTAGTTCTTAGGAGATAAATGCTTAGGGATGACGTGTCTTCATGTCTCCAACTTACTTTGAAAGAATTCATCAAATGTGCAAGTGGAAGAGATGTGTGTTGGCATGCCGGAGTGTGCACAGCCAGCCAGGAGCTGACGCAGCAATGCAGCTCCTGTCCTGTAATGCAACAATGTAGCAATGGTCACGACAGACACCTGCACGGGAAGAGCGTGTGGTGGCCCAGGTGCCAGCCACTACCTTTCCAGCTTTCTGTAATTATTAACACTTTCAAATTTTAAAATTGGGGGAAATCAAGACCTAAACTATTGGTTTGGAAAACTGGGTTAATCATTATATGGATCTCAGAAGATAATAAGGATTAAATGAGCCAGTACACTGAAGTAAGGTGGTCAAGTTACCAATAAATGTGAAGTGAAAAAAACACCCCCAATCAAAAAGATCCTTTTTTTTTTCTTTTTTGTAGTTTTCATTTAAGGTTTGTGGCAGTAGGAAGTGAAAATATAAAAATACCCTTTAGAGAAGATCCCCATTATTCTGGATGATGACTTAGATGGACCTTTTTGTCACATACATAAAAATGAAAACCTACCCTTAGATCTTGGATAAAACAAAAACGTCCATAAAAATAAAATCTAATGATGAAGATGAACTTGTTTAATCTTAGGAATGCAAATCAAGCCCCTCTTAAGCCAACCTGAGACCTCTGACCTACTAGATAAAACGTCCTTCTTTAAATAAGGATTTAGACAGCTTTTGTTGGCGTATATCTCTACATGGTATTATTGAGACTGAATTACTCAGAACTTGGAACAGCTAATTCCCAGTGGGGACGAGGGGTCCGCTGGAGGAAATGGGGTGCAAAGTCTGCCTCTGCTGTCTGTACGGGGGAGCTGATAGTACTGCAGAGTCTCCTTCAGCCAGCCCCCATCCAACAGAAGTGTCCACGAGATATTCCGAATCCAGCTGAGGACAGGAAGCCATGGCCCAAGAAGAACTCTTCATTTTAGACTTCTAAGAGTCACTCCCTCCTGCAGCCATATCCAGTGAAGCTTTGCTCAGCACCATGGCCTGAGCGTGGCTCTCCTGGGCTGTAGGGTGGAGGGAGGAGACCTGTAGTGAGCGAGTCAGCACACAGACAGGGCGCCTGGCGGAGGCCATCGGCCAGGCACGTGGCAGGGAGCAGGTGTCATCCTGACATCAGAACAGTAGGGGAGGACCAACAGAACAGAGGGACTCTGGCAGGTGGGCACGCAGCAGGGACTCTGGAAGGAGGAGTGCCGTGCCATGGCAGGTCACTGATGAATGGTTATCCTTAAATTAAATTAGCCTGATTAATCAGCATTGAATTTAATTACTAATACTTTCTTCAAGTGATCATACCAATTTTTAGCTTTTTTTTTTTCAATCCTCACCCGGAAACATTTTTACATTTATATTCTGATAGAGCAGGAGGGAGAGAGGGGGAAAGAGAGAGAGAGAAACATTGATGTGAGAGAGACACATCAACTGGTTGCCACCCACATGACTCCAACCAGGGCCGGGGACAAACTGCAACCAAGATACGTGCCCTTAGCGGGAACCGAACCAGGGTCTCTCCAGACCGCGGGCTGACACTAACCGCTGAGCCAGGTCGGCCAGGGCAATTTTTAGCTCTTTTATTTGTTTGTTTGTTTGTTTTTTATCCTCACCCGAGGACATTTTTCCATTTTTTGTTCAGGTACGAGTGGGAGGGAGAGAGAGGAACAGAGAGAGAGAGAGAAACATCGATGTGAAAGGAACACATCGAGTGGCTGCCACCCGCACAACCAACCAGGGCCGGGGACAAACTGCAGCCAATTTTTAGCTCTTTTAAAAACTAGGATTAAAAAGAGAAATGTTCATAACAAAAACAAAACCAAACAACTAGATTTAAAAATAGGCAAAGGACTGAAATAGGCATTTCTCCAAAGAAAACATACAAATGGCCAATAAGCACATGAAAAGATGTTCAACATGACTAATCATTATGAAAACACAAATCAAAACCTAAATGAAATACCATTTCACATTCATTAGGATGGCTACTATAAAAACATTGAGAAAATAAGTTTTGGTGAGGACATGAATTGGAACCCTTGTGCACTGTTGGTGGGCATGTAAAATGGTACAGCCACTATGGAAAACAGTATGGTAGTTCTTTTAAGAATTAAAAATAGAACTGCCATATGATCTAGTAGTTCCATTGTGGGTATATATCGACAAAACTAAAAGTAGGGACGTAGAGGTATCTATATGCCCTCTGTTCATAGAAGCATATTTGCAACAGTCAAAAGACAGAAGCAGCCCAAGTGTCTATCTACAAATGAATAAACAGAATGTGATATATACATTCAATGGAATATCATTCAGCCTTGAAAAGGAAGGAAATGCTGGTTCATGCTCTAATGTAGATGAACTCTGAAGACATTATGCTAAGTGAAATAAGCCATCCACAAAAAGACAATTACTGAATGATTCTATTTATAAGAAGCTCTTAGAATACTTAAATACAAAGGGGCTGGGGCAGTGGGGACTGGAGAGTCACTGTTTAATGGATATGGGGCTTCAGTCTGGGAAGATAAAGAAGTTATGGAGCCCTGACCAGTTTGGCTCAGAGGTTAGAGCGTCGGCCTGCGGTCCAGAGAGACCCGGGTTCAGTTCCCGCTAAGGGCATGTACCTCGGCTGCAGTTTGTCCCCAGCCCTGGTTGGGTCGTGCAGGTGGCAGCCACTCGATGTGTACCTTTCATGTCGATGTTTCTCTCTCTGTCTCTCCCTCCCACTCTATCTGAACAAAAAATGGAAAAATGTCCTCGGGTGAGGATTAAAAAAAAAAAAAGTGAAAAAAAAAAGAAGTTATGGAGATGGTTGGTGGTGGTGGTTGTACAACAAAGTGAATGTACTTAATGCCACTAACTGTATACTTAAAAATGGTTAAAATAGTAAATTTTATATTATGTCTATTTTTACACACACACACACGCAGTACTCACGGATTCCAGCCCAGATCTTGTGGGTTCACATACAGAATTCCCGCTCTGGAAACAGTGGCCGGGGTTGCTGTCCTTAAGTGGTGGGTCTCAAAGAGCAGCCGCATGGAGGGAGTAAGGGCTATGCGCTCGTTGCTGGCCAAGGTCAGCACCTGGACAGAGCAGCACAGCACACAGGGACCCTGTCATTCCGGAGCAGAGCATCCCTGCCAACTCACCACAATACCACAGAGTACTGTCCCCGCAGAAGTGTCCAAGGCTATGAGCTCCCTGTTCCGAGTTAGAAGTTCTACAGTCCGAACAAAGATCTCAAAGATCTCAATGTATTCTAGAAGGGAGCTCACTGACCCTTGAGGAACAAACTCACCAACGTGGATTTACTGATGCCAACCTTTAAATAACTGTGGTTAATTATTACTAAATATAAGATATTTGTTTGAAGAGTTGATCACATGAAAAGGCCTGAACAAAACAAAAATAAACTTTCTTTACAATCAGAAATACTACCGTTATCGATTTTCCTATAGAAACTCACGCAAGTATAAAGATCTCAGACCTATATTTTATGGTAAACAATGCCTTAGTTCATGAAGCAGTAATTACTGTTCATTTAAGGGGGTAACTAATTCTGTTCTATAGTGATCATGATTTCTGATTTCTTTCTCCTGACCCTAACAATAGACCTGGTGTTGCTTAAGTGGTACCTCACAGACCTGTACCATCACCCTTGGGTTTTGCTGGCATGCTGGAGTAACCATGGCAAAATGCTGAGGAATGCATTTATACTCCAGTAGCCATAGGAACTGCTTGATTTCAAACTTGTCCTTTATTATCCACATATTCCGTCCTCAACCAAAGATAAGATGTAATAATTTCTGCATAGCTCTTTGAAAACGGTACAAGGTATGTGAGCTGAATTCTTGGATACATGTCTCCTTTTAAAGACGGTTAAGCCCTGGCCAGTTTGGCTCAGCGGTTAGAGCGTCAGCCTGCGGTCCAGAGGGACCCGGGTTTGGTTCCTGGTAAGGGCACGTACTTCGGTTGCAGTTTGTCCCCGACCCTGGTTGGGTCGTGTGGGTGGCAGCCACTCGATGTGCCCTATTCACGTCGATGTTTCTCTCTCTCCTTCTTCCTCTCTTCCTCCCACTCTATCTGAACAAAAAAATGGAAAATGTCCTTTGGTGAGGATAAAAAAAAAAAAAAGTTAAAGACGATTAAATTTATACAGACACCAAAATATATATATATATATATATATATATATATATATATATATATATATTCACTTACATTTTTAACTGTGAAATTAAGAGAATTAGCAGGAAAGTGCCACACATCAAAAGAGTAACTACATAATGAACATCAGGCTAAGGATTAAAAACTAGGACTAAAATCGACAAGTGAACTCTTAACACACTCTAGGTGTTATGTTCAAGGTTCAGCTCTGAGGCATTACTCACCTTGTTGTCATCCATGAGAGTATTTAGTGATTCAATCCACATGGGATCAATATCGCCATCCAGGACTATCCATTTTGGTCCATCATGAATAAGATTTGCTTGTTCTCGCAGAATGGACGAGAAGAGACCTATAAATTAAGAGCAAACAATCTTACACAATGGAGTTGAGTGCTGTTTATGTCTAAGATAAATGTGTATTTATTTTTTCTGGTGGAAGCTCTTTTAGTAAGTAAACAGACTTGCTGTCAATGCCCTGCCTCTCTCTGCTTGGCAATGGGTAATGCCTTCCCCCAGCCCAGGCTCTGCACCCAAGGGCCAGCTTCGCTTCCATCGGCAGAGCCTCAGCTTCCGACAGAGCTTCCATTACCAATAAAGACGACAGGAACTTCCCTGGAGAACGCTGTGGGACTTCGCAAAAAGGTAGCACATGTAAAATTCAACACTTATACCAAATAAAGGCATTATCCTTCCTCATGCACATATGTTCAGTATCTATTTTTTTTTTTTATCCTCACCCGAGGACATTTTTTCCACTTTTTGTTCAGATAGAACGGGAGGGAGAGAGAGAGAGAGAAACATCGATGTGAAAGGGACACATCGAGTGGCTGCCACCCGCATGACCCAACCAGGGCCGGGGACAAACTGCAACCGAGGTACGTGCCCTTAGCAGGAACTGAACCTGGGTCTCTCGGGACTGCAGGCCGACACTCTAACCGCTGAGCCAAACCGGCCAGGGCTGTTCAGTATCTATTTTAAGCCAAATGTTAGGTTATTTCACCTTCTCCATTTTTCTGTAACAACATCCAAGGGACATACTTCTAAAGCTCAAGTATTCAGAAGTGCTATATATTTCCTTGAGCTATTTGGTCATTGCCATTATATTGTTATCATTACTTTACAAGAAATATGGATAAAAACATTTTAAATCGGTAATCCTTTTTGCTGTTACTATATATCTAAGCATATGTGTGTTACATGGTGTATTTAGTAGTTGCTGATTTTTTCAAAACTCAAGTATATAAAACTGTGGTAAGAAAAAAATGGCTTAATGCACGCATGTGGAAGGTTTTGTTTTCTCTGTGAAATATTTTGTGCAAAAATAAGTGACAGCGTGTAGAACTCGCCACCATGATTCAAAAAAGCCAGCACGACTTAAATGCTTCCACAGATTTTCAGCATAATCTGATATTATGCCCTGCCTGCCATAGTCCTTAAAAAAAAAAAGAGTCAATTTTCATTGTCCCACAAATTAAGAAAAGAGTGTGTATATAAGAAAAGGATAGAGGATGGTGAGGTAGGCTTCTATACACATGATCACCAAGGAAGTCTGATGTGACATCTGACCAGACACTTCAATAAGGAAGGGAGGAGGGAGGCCAGAGTTTATGGATTACATACAGCAGGTGAAGGGCAGAGTGTAGGAAATGAGGTCAGAGATGAGGTAGGAGAATCTAGTCACATAAGAACTGAGGCTGATTTGACCCAGTGATCCCACTTCTAGGAATATACCCTAAGAAGCCTGAAACACCAATCAGAAAGAATATATGTACCCCCATGTTCATAGCAGCACTATTTACAATAGCTAAGATCTGGAAACAGCCCATATGTCCATCAGTAGATGAAGGGATAAAAAATCTGTGGTACATATACACAATGGAGTACTATGCAGCTATATGAAAGTAAAATCTCTTGTCCTTTGAGATGACATGGAGGGACCTGGAAAGTATTATCCTAAGCGAAACAGGCCAAACAGAGAAAGACAAGTATCATATGATCTCACTTATTTGTGGAATATGATGAACATAACAGTCTGAGGAATGGGATAGTCTCAGAGACGTGGAAGTGGGGTACAGACTGACAATCCCCAGAAGAGAGGGTGGTGGGGGAGAGATAAACCACAGAACTTATATGCATGTGTGCATGAACAATGGACATGGACAACAAAGCTGGGGACAGGGTGGGGAGGGGAATCAGTTGGGGGGGAAAGGAGAAACATCTGTAACAAAAATCAATAAATCAATCAAAAAAGAACTGAGGCTGTGAATAAAGGTTGGATTCTAAGGATGATGGAACCCACTGGAAATGGCAAGCAGAGACCTAACATCTTGAAGAGCGCCCTCTGTCTGCTCTATGGAAAATAAACTGCAGGGAGACCAGTTGGCCTATGCGGTAGCTGCAGAGAAGTACTGGAATACAGTGTGTATTTAAAATGTAAAGCCTATAGGACTTGCAATAAAGTCGAAGGTAGGGTGTGGAAGGGGAAAAGGACTCAGGATGATACCAAGGATAGTGCCTTTAATGAAATGAGAAGTAATAATAACAGATTTTAATAAAGGACTCTGCTTGTCTTCAAATACTTTAAAGGTAAGAAACATGTCCCATTGACTGTTGTCCCTGGTGCCTAGCCCAGTGCCTGCCTGAAACTCAGTCTGTGTCTTACATCAGGTACTTTATAAACGTGCCCTGAGGCATTCAGGCTGACTTCTTTCCTGGTTCACACCAGCCCTGAAATAACTCATGTGGGATAAAATACACAGCAGCTCTGAGCACAAACCTGAATGAAAATCGACCACTTATTCAAAACTAGCTTTAATTTACAGGTTATAATTGCTGTTGTGAGCCGTTGTATTTCCAGTAATGCCGACACACCAACAGCACATCTACAACTACGCCTAACATTGGCTTGAACTGAGAAACGGTTTTCTGGATAAAAATGAGAAATATTTAGCACTTCGGAAGGAGAAAAACCACTTGCCATCTTTCCATTCTCGGGTAGCGTGATGCATGAAACCAAAGAGTTCATCTGTTGTCACAGCTTTAGGGTTTAAGTCATTCCAAATGGGTTTTCGTTGCATGTTAACATATGTTCGGTTCAGTGTTCTCAAAATCTGAAGGGAAGAAGAACAAGAAAAAAAGCTAAGCAAATTAAGACTAATGTAAACCAAATGGAAAGTAAAATATTTTGAAGGATTTTCCTTATTGATTATACGCTCCTAGATATTGTGTGTATTAAGGTTGAGAACGGGAAAAAACGTACATGTGTACATTTTCATTGCCACCTTGAACAATTTAATCCTGCAATCCCATAGGGTCAGCTCACCTGATTCTCTGAACAGTGTAGACTAGAGAAAGTCACTCCATCATCTGAGATATTTAACCACACGGGCGAAGCGGAGGACTCGATGCCAGTAAGGGTTCCTGTTCGTGCTATTAAAATCCACTCTGCCTGCATTATTTAGATTGTGCCCCAAATTTAGCATGCATCACATTTAGCTGGACCCGATCACAAGTTTCTGATTCAGCAGGTCTGGGGTGGGACCGATGAGCTGCATTTCTAATAAGGTCCCAGGCAATGCCTGTGATGCTGGTCCAGATGTGCTTTGAGATCTAGTGAGTGACCTGGGGCAACAGTTCTCAATAGCAGACTCTCTTGACTTGAAGGGAGAGGGTGTGCGACTGGGCATGTAGTGGTCAGAGGCCGGGATGCTGCTGAACATCCTGCAATGCACAGGACGGGCCTGACGACAGAACGTCAACAGTGCTGAGGCTGAGAAACCCCGATCCAGATCAGGAGGAAAAGCAGCCCTGCGTATAAGAATTCACAGGATAGCCCTGGTCGGTTGGCTCAGCGGTTAGAGTGTCGGCCTGCGGTCCTGAGAGACCCGGGTTCGGTTCCTGCTAGGGGCGTGTACCTCGGTTGCAGTTTGTCCCCGGCCCTGGTTGGGTCATGCAGGTGGCAGCCACTCGATGTATCCCTTTCACATCGATGTTTCTCTCTCTCTCTCTGTTCCTCCCCCCCCTCCTCCCCCCCGACTCAACCTGAACAAAAAAAAAAAAAAAAAAAGAATTCACAGGATAGGTGCTTAATATATGTCTGTTTAATTAATTGGCAGCTTAACCCAAATATCATTTTTGCTTTCTCCAAAAAGCCATGGGTTTTATTTTAGATAGTTATCACCCTGATCTTCTCACAGGGGTTCGAAGTACTGATAAACAATTGCCAAATGCTTTGGACTAATAAGGTGTTAAATAACATGGCCCTGAGCTTTGGTGCTCTAGTTACATCAGCTTTAGTGAAGGCTGATTAGAACTGAATCCGTGAAGACTAGATGAAAGCAACTGAATGCCATGGGAATAAACTGACATTTTTAGAAACCGTGAATCTACTGAAAATTACAGAATTTAATTTTTCCCTCCTGAAACCTGAAACTTACTCAACAAAATAATTACAGGTCTTTCAGTTATCAACTTTAATATTTTAATTATTACATTTTTCACTAGAAAGATTCCTACACAGGACCTCCCTTTACATACCCATGCTCTCAAGTCTCATGCCCACTCTGATAATCTTTAGTCATTGGCTACTAACCATATTTATACCCAAGCAGCCTGGATTAAAATACATGCATTTCTGCACATAGTCTGCCAACCAAAAATACAGGCATGTTACCAGGACTGTCAGTAAGATCAAGCAAAATCAAGCAGTGAATTAAAAATGGGGATAATAATACCCACGGCATGTCACCACTGCACAGAGTAAATCACATTAATGCACCTAATAGGTACCTCGTGATGGGCATAACAGGTACCTCAAAAAATGTGGTTTTTGCTCCCTTTATTCCCCAAGTTTTTTTCTGGCCCTCTAGAGCTCTATATTCTGAGAGACTATTAAAGAAAAATATTGGGTTTTTTTTAATGATATAAGGAGAAAGGAAAACCTAGGATGACTTGGTAAATAACAAAGTAGTTTTGATAAATACGGGTAGGGCCCACTGAATACAACCCAGGCATTTTACTCTGTATAATTCAGGCAGAATTATATTATTGAAAGATGCATAAAATAGGATGGCACACGTCTAAATGAATGAGTAGGATGCTGCGTAGCTCGCGTGGAAAGCCCGATGTCACGTTCTATTTGTCACTCTCCCCCAGTCCCCAGTAGAGAGGAAAATAGTGTCAACTGATCAGATTCTAATTCAGAATTATGATGGACTTCACCGAAGGGAACTCTTAAACAGAACTGAAAATAGGCAATGAATGAATGAGTGAATGAATGAATGAATGAGTGAATGAATGAATGCTCCTTCCTAGGTTGAAAGCTAACAGGCCGTTGACCCTACCTCGCTCTTGCCCGTGCCCGCGTTTCCCACCACGAAGACGGAGTGCCGCACGGCCAGGAGCTCCTCCAGCTGGACGACCTGCAGACAACGCAGCCAGTCAGCGGCCTTCAGGAGTGTGTGGTTGCGAACAATCACACACACACACACACACACACACACACACTCTCTCTCTCTCTCTCTCTCTCTCTCTCTACCATTTTTGCCCACCTCTTTCCTTACAATCCAAGCCAACCCCCACTACCAACATGACACAAGGTGGGGCAAAAGTAGGTTCACAGTTGGGAGTGTGCAAAACAGAGTTTATGCTTGTATTATTTTCTTTCTTAATTATTGTATTATTTTTCCATGTGAACCACTGTAAACCTACTTTCACACCACCCAGTATTCTGGGAAACTTAAAATGCAGGACAAGGGCAAAGTACAGCTTCTCCCGGGCCTCCCAACATGGGACACAGGAGTGCAAATGAAGACAGTTGTCACTCAGTGAGCCTCTGACACAGGCAGAGGTGAGGAACAGAGGACTGGGTAGAGGGCAGTCACTCAGTCACTTGCAAAATCAGTGACTTCATGAAATATGGAACAAAACAGTGCACGGCCAATGCTGTCTCCCTCTGAGTGATGCCTTATATCCTCGGAGACATCTAAGACAGACACTCTGCGTGACCTTTAACGTCCATGTGTTCACTACACCCACGAGCACACATATGCACATGTCTTTAAGGGTCAGAGGATGCCATACGTGTAGGCATTTCTCTCCATTAAAATACGTACTACTGTCATGGCCGGTTTCACTCCACAGTCAGAACATTGGCCCGCGGACCAAAGAGTCGTGGGTTTGATTCTAGTCAAGGGCACGTACCTTGGTTGTAGTTCGTCCCCAGCCCTGGTTGGGGTCATGCGGGAGGCAGCCAATCAATGTGTCTCTCTCACATCAATGTTTCTCTCTCTCTGTCTCTTTCCCACTCTATCTGAAGATAAATGGAAAAATATCCTCGGATGCGGATTAAAAAACAAAACAAAACAAAAAAACCACATACTACTGATTTTACTCCCAATTTTCTCTAAACTGGAGAGAAAAGAGCAAAATTAATTTTTGATGCACGTCACCAAGAAGAACTAAGGAGTTTCATGAATTAATATAAAGTATACTTACATTTAAAACCATGACTTAGTCATATTTCTGTCATCTTAGAGACTGGGATGACAAACTAGTTATATTTAAGTTAGTAAAGACTGCCATATTAGAGTGCTTTCAAGTATATGTTAAGATCAGTCTGGCCAGTGTGGCTCAGTGGTTGAGCGTCAACCCATGCACCAAGAGGTCGCTGGTTTGATTCCTGGTCAGGGCACATGCCCAGGTTATAGGCCCGATCCCCAGTGGGGGGCGTGCAGGAGACAGCCAATCGATGCTCTCTCATATCGATGTTTCTATCTCTCTCTCCCTTCCTCTCTCTCTAAAATCAATAAAGGGGGAAAAAGTATGTTAAGATCATACTAAGGTTAGTGTAATATGTATGTTGAAGTCTTGGCTCAGTGTCACCTAAGGTCAGTTAGTGTCACTGCACACTCCAAGGGCTCTGTGACAAGTACATGCTCCCTTTACTTTGAGGATGAAGCTCTCCTCGGGCTGCAGGCGGAGCTCCAGGGTGGACTGCCGGACCATCTGCTCCAAGAGCGGTGCCCTCCTCCGGGGCACGTCCAGGGCTGGAAACAGGTCACCAACCAGGCCCAGGAACACAGGGATGTCGTCGGTCACTATTTTAGGCATGTTGAAGTCCCTTAATGCTCTCATGAGTACCTAAAAAAGAGAATAGAAGACACTTTGTAAAAAAAAAACCCACAATATGACGTCTAACAAATACCTAAGCAGCTGAAGATGTTGTTGTTAATTCTTATATCTAAAGCATGAGAATCAAGACCATTCTCGATTAGGAGGGCATTCCATCTGCAGGTTAACTGCTGGCAACGTCACAGATCAGAACATGAGAAGTCTCTGCCGACATCATGGACAACCTCAGATTACAGTCATCAAGGAGGTTCTGTTCTGTCCCACCAATGACCTGCTCTGATCCTGAGAAAGGGTCTGGGCCCTCTAATCCTTATGCCTCAAACTCCAGGATATAAATGAACCAGGCCCAGCAGATCATCTTGTTCAAAGTACTCTGGGAATCTCAGAAGAATAAACTCAACCATTTTCAGTTTGAGTTTTTCCTATATTGGCTGAAAACCAAAGAGGGCTTTCGATTTTAAAAGCAGTTAACTTGAACAGCGGGATGATGCGTCCAGAAAGAGGTGAGCATTTTATTTTTATTTTTATTTTTTTTATCCTCACCCGAGGACATTTTTTGATATTTTGTTCATATAGAGGGAAGGAGGGAGGGAGAGAGAGAGAGAGAGAGAGAGAGAGAGAGAGAAACATCGACGTGAAAGGGACACATCGAGTGGTTGCCACCTGCACAACCCAACCAGGGCCAGGGACAAACTGCAACCAAGGTACGTGCCCTTAGTGGGAACCGAACCCGGGTCTCTCCCGACCGCAGGCTGACGCTCTAACCGCTGAGCCAAACCAGCCAGGGTAAGGTGAGCATTTTAACAAGAACAGTGACACAGCAGGAGAACAAATGTCCCCATCATGGATCGTGACTGGGCAGGAGAGAGAGGGCAAAAAAGAATGTAGAAAAGTCACATAATAAATATCCTGTCACATAAAATACTCGTAGGATAGATCTACTTTTTTCAACTTCTCAAGTCATAACGCATGTATACTTAGTGCTGCATATCCATTACTCTTGCTTCTGATTATTAAAGGAAAGTGGGTATGTGGCTATTACTGTTTCTTCCTAAGACAGACAATGTCCCAGAAGCTCTGAATAACCAACGAAGTATTTCACTGGTGTCGGGTGATCAATCCTGTTCCATTCTTCATGTCCATCTCGTACCCTATGAAACGGCTCACTTCTTTCATTAGATTATGTCTTCACTGACTTCTTCAGGATTAATATCCCAGGATTAATCAGATTTTCTACACGTTCCTCAGAGGAAATCAAACAGTGATTACTGAATTATTTGATTATGACTGCCAAAATATTGTTTGTAGCTGACATTTCAAAAGCACTTATAAAATAACATTTTCTTTCCTACGCCCATCTCCTTTTACTAAAAAAAAAAAAATACTTGCGATCTTTTATAACATCAGAAATGTCAGTCCTCAAGATATCCTACCTTAAAAATAGATGCTACGTTTTTTAAAGGGCATGCTACACATGCCCCCCCCCGGTCCAGGTACACACTTTCATTGTGTGAAGGCGTGTCACTACTCACTCAACGAAGTCGCATTAGTACTGCATTACCTGGTCTTCGGGTCTGTTTTTGTCTCCTCGTTTCAGGGAGCCAGCTACAACCAACACAGATTTAATAGCCCGGAGTCCCCAGTCATAATGATCCTAAAATCAAAACACAGGCAAATTTTCTAAAACAGTGTATGAGGGAGTAAGGGTCTCCTTCCAGAAGTAAAAGCTGAAAGAGTTCAGATAAAGATATACTTTGATGATGGGAAGTAATATTTCCTTCTCCTCTTTCAAACAGTGAAAATCATGTCCCTTCAGCTTCTTCCTGCTTCTTGCACCTGATTCTCTGCCTCTGTCAGCAAATTTCTTCTTCCCATAGCATTCCGCTGCAGCACGGGCCGAGGCTCCGTCCACACCCCCTGCCCTTCTCTCAACAACCCTGCTAACTCCGCAGTTCGCCCATGCCCGTGTTTCCACCCCCACCCACAAGCACATTTCTGCAGTCTCGCAGACAGCCTTGCTGGCCCCTCCCCCAGGCGAGGTCTCCAACTGCCCTAAATGTTCTACCTCCTACTCCCCCCAGTGCTCTGCCCTGGGGTGTCACTCAGTAGGCACAACCACATTCAATGAAATCCCGTTAAAACCCGTGCCTCTCTGAGCCCTCCCCATTCCCCCCAAGGAAGACTCACTCTCCTCACAGGCTCTGAGCTCCTGGAGAACAGAGGGGGTCTTTTACTCCCGTTTGTCTTCCAGGTCCTAGCACGGTGCCCCGCACAGGGCAGGTGGTCAGTGAAGGTCAAAGAATGAACTGACTGATTATACACAGCTGGCCTTCTCCCTGCCTCCCCGCTGCAATCCGCACAGTAACAACACTTCTCTCAACTGTCCCTCAGCTGTGCCTGTGGGGAGCAACCTCTCCAAGCCTAGTGTCACCATCTGTAAACAGGCAGAGAAAAGGATCTACCCACTTGACGAGGTCGTTGTCGAGTAAGATGAGTTAATGCTTTGTGGCCAGCGAAACAATATATACATGTATAAAAATACGCCCTGCAATCCACTCGTGGAGAACAGAGTCAGTGGAGTGGGTCTCGGCCATCATTTTTGTCGGTTATAAAACAAAACAGAACGGAATAAAGAATACCAGAGTGCACTGAAAATAACAACGAAGTGTTCAGTGGAAGTTTCTGTTTCAGTTGTGCACACGTGTGTGCATATCGAGCCTCCACTGAAAAAGCCGTTTTTCCTGTGGGTCATGGTCAAAGTCATTGGAAAGCCACTGATGTGGAACTAGACTGAGGCTTGAAGAGGGAAGTAGAGGGGAAGAAGCAGACTTTGGAGGTCAGGGAGACTGGGGAGGGGGCTAGGTCAGTGAAGTAACAATATTAGTGAAGAGACTATAGAAGAAATTATGCATGCAGACTTAAGGAGATTTGGTGACTCTCCTAGACATTTAAACATTGCAAACAACAGCTAACAAAATCTTCATCATTGTCATTATGCTATTTTTTTTTAAAATCAAAAATATCCACTGATCCTGTTGCAATCCACCCCTACAGCTTAGAAAATGATCAGTGAACTCTGCTCCTAACTGAGTAGTTCTGTCCTGGCCAGCTTTGCCCCTTCGTCTCATCCATGACATTGCCCTGAGGGGGGAATCTCTCCCTGCCTGTCCTACCTTCCCTCCCAACATCTTCCTCTTGTACTTGGCTACGGGTGTCCTGGAGAAGATTCTAAAAACTAAACTCTAATCTTGCTCCCACCACTGGGAAGCCGTGGACTTTACACAGGTTATTACTTGACTCCATTTCCTCTTCTGTAAAATGGAGTGAATGATACCAAATTCATAGACTTCCTGTAACGATTTAAAAAGATAACACATGGTACCTATTCAGTAAATACTGGTTCCTTTCTTCCTTGGAGCTTTGAAAATTGTCTCACCTCCACTATATTCCAATTTTTATTTCATATAAACTGCCTCTCCCAAGTAAGCTCTTCAAAGTCATAAATCTGAGTGTTTCATTTTTTTCGGTCTTACTCCCTTCATTATTGTCAAAATAAACACATTACTGGGCTACAGTAGATCCTCACTGAATATTTAAATATCATCTCCATATTTCCTGAGACCAAGGACATTTATTTCTTCTGACTTTTTCCCCTGATAAAATTAAAATGGGCTCACTGAACAAAAAGTTTTACAAACAAGAACAAGGAGGAGAATCAAAAATACTCACAATCTTACTATCCCGAAACAAATGTTAAAAACACAAATCTTTCCCAGTTATGCTATATGTATATGAAACACACAGTATAATTATAGATTGCATCTACCGTTTGGTATGCTGGGTGTTTTTTTCTTCATATAACATTGTCATAAACATTTTTCCATATTATTAAACTTAGTATAATTTCCCCCCAGAATGTAAACTAACAGTTATGAAAATGATAACATGAATTTCTCAGATGCTAAATCTCACCAATACTTTCATCCTGGCACAGGCACAAAATAATGTCACCGGGAATTAATGAACGGGCAAAGGACCGAAGCCAAAGGTGGCCAAAAAGCTGAGTTTCAAAATAATGATGCTGATACATGTGTAATTTTGGGGCATATCAGCAACTTCAGTGAAACTACAAGGAGCTGATGACTAGAGAATAGAAAATAATTATGTCTGACCCATTTCAGAGACCAGGGAACTGTAGAACAAAAGTTCAAAGAAAAAAAGCAAACTCTACTTTTAAATAAAGAATGACCAACAAATGAGAAAATTCCAATGGAACCTTTCTTGAGGTGTTCTCGGGAAGTCAGTTTCACCTCCCGTGGACACTCCCGTGGACATTCTTGCCTTCTCTCACTAGGAAATAATCATCTCACCAGCATGGGGAGGCATCATGTAATTCCACGTATAATTATCACATTGGTCAAGTTTAAAGAAAATCATATAGCTGCTGACAAAAACTGTATTAAGTACAAATTAAACATGAGACTTAAAATGTCTCATTTAATTTCAGGAAAAAAAATTAAGAATTGTAAAATATAGGTTTTCAAAGTTTTATGGAAAATATAAATATACTTCTAAAAGTCTAACTAATTTGAAAGATAAATTACCCAGCATCCATATTTCAGAAGCCGTTTTATTTATTTATTTTATCCTCACCTGAGGACATTTTCCTATTTTTCTTCAGATAGAGTGGGAGGGGGAGAGAGAGAGAGAAAGACAGAGAGAGAGAGATAGACATTGACATGAAAGGGACACATCAAGTGGCTGCCTCCCGCATGACCCCAACCAGGTCTGGGGACAAACTGCAACCAAGGTTTGTGCCCTTGACTGGAACAGAACCCATGACTCACTGGTCCGCAGGCCGACGCTCTAACCACTGAACCAAACCGACCAGGGCTCAAAAGCTGTTTTAATGGGATGTGAAAAGAAGAAGCAGCAGCAGCCCTTCACCTGCTTGGAGAGCAGCTCCCCGCAGAGCGTGTACAGTGTGACGAACTTGCGGGCTAACGAGCGCGCGCCCACGAAACCCTCAGCCACGAGCATGATTTCACAGATCAGCTCAATGTCAGGGGCCACCATGGCACAGGGTCTGAAAAGTAAATATCAAATTAGTTTTAAAATGTGATAAGATGAACATTTATAAAAACAAGCTTTCAAATCCCCTTTCTTTTGGAGGGGCTCTTGTACAAAGACAACTGCTTTTAACAGCAACACTAGATAAAATTCCACTTAACTAAAACCAAATGCAAAGAAGGAGTTACGATAAATTAGTAAAGCTCATTATTTTAGACTTCTTAAAATATACATTCCAAATATTTATCCACCTGTTGTTGCACAGATAGTAAACAGTCTACTTCATGCATATCTCATTTTTCATCCTAAGCATTCCCCAGAGTCCCTCTGGGTCCACGTTATTGAGTACATCCATGTTACTGAATACATCCATGTTGTTGAGTATACACTTCTATCTAAGTTGGCTCCACAATCTTCCCCACATTTTTTCCTCTTTATCATAGGACAGAAGTAGTCAAGATAAAGGGCAAATAAGAGACAGAGGAAGCTAGCAAATTAGCTTAATTGATACTTGCATTGATATTGACAACTAATATTTCCTGAGCACTTTCTTCATGCATACAGGATGCCAAAAGCTTTTCATGCCCTCTCTCACTCAGTTCCCACTCATCCTCACAGCTCGGTGAGTGGCTACTCTCCTGTTCTGTGTTTCGGAGAGGTGCGGACTACGGTTCTGAGAAGCACGAGCACGTGCCCTGGGCCCGTGGTGGGTAAGTGGTGGACTCATGACACTCTCGAGGCTCATGCATAAGGACCACCCTTCGATTCGTGAGTACCGCTTTCATCACCCAAACTGTCCTCCAAACTTTGCTGATACAAGTACGTTCACCCGAACATAAATGATGCTACACTTAGTTAAACCAAATTTATGAAAACTTTACAAAACAATCTCAAATGTTAAGACTCAAATGAAAACATGTGTGAGATGAATCGGGTTATAAATGTAAACATAATGAAAAGATACACAATTTTCCAATAAAAATAGACATAAAATTACTAAGAAAGCTGCCATATGTGAAAAAAAAAAAGCATTTAATGAAGCATGTTAGAATAATTGATTATTAGGGGAAATAATTTTGTTTAAATACTCATTTCATGTTACCTACCAAAATAAGTCTTTAACAGATGAAGTACATTTAATATTGATACTATACAAATGAGAAGAAAACAAATGAAATACCTAGATGAATAAACAAGCACATCTTAAGCTTAAAAGAACAGAAAGAAATCACACTAAACACTATAGAGGTTCTTACGTTATATCTGAAGTAGCATATTATTTTCAAGGCAAACTGTGAATAAAGATGCATGTTGTGAACACTGAAGAAGTCCTAAACAATAAAACTGGTAAGTCTCTAGTTCATCGAGGAAAAAATAGGGAAAACAAAAATTACCCATATCAGACATTGACTTCAGGACATCACTACAGATAATAAGGGAATATTACGTGCCCTTGACCGGGAATCAAACCCCAGACTCTTTGGTCCTCTGGCTGATGCTCTAACCGCTGAGCAAAACTGGCCAGGGCTAAATTTTAACATCTTTAACAAAATCGTAGCATCCTGAATCTATCAATATGTATAAAAATAATATCTCCTTACCAAGTGAAGTTTATCCCAAGTGAAGTTTATCCCAGGAATGCAATATTGAATTGTTTATCATTTGAAAAAATCAATATAGTTCAGCACATTAAGAGAAAAAAGAAAACCCATATGAAAATTATAAAACAAAACTTCTAGACTCATAGCTGAAAGTTTTTGCAACCTGGGGCTAATCAAACATTCTTAACTATGATAGAAAAACACATACAACAAAATTATGAATTATATTTCATTGAATTTAAAATATCTATCTTTGATGAACACCATTAAGAACATAAAAATGGCCCTGGCCAGTTTGGCTCAGCGGTTAGAGCGTCGGCCTGCCGTCCAGAGAGACCTGGGTTTGGTTCCCGCTAAGGGCATGTACCTCGGTGGCAGTTTGTCCCTGGCCCTGGTTGGTCGTGTGGGTGGCAGCCACTCCATGTGTCCCTTTCACATCGATGTTTCTCTCTCTCTCTATTCCTCTCTTTCCCTCCCACTCTACCTGAACCAAAAAATGGAAAACTGTCCTCGGGTGAAGATAAAAAAAAGAAAAAAAAGAACATAAAAATGCAACACCAAATCGACAGAAAGACATTTGCAATACATATATTTAATAAAGAAATTGTACACAGAACACAGCACTTCACAAAAGATGATGTAAGAATGGCCAGTAAGTCACATGAAAAGATGTTCAACATCATTAGTCTTCGTAGAAAAGCAAACGAAGCCCACAATGGCAAACCACGGCACAGCTATTAGACTGGCTAAAACCAAAAAGACTGACAATACCAAGTTCTGACAAGAATGTAGAGCAAGTGCAAAAGGATACAACCATCTGACACCAGACTGGCAAATCCGAATGAAGTCAGACATACATTTGCCGTGTGACTTAGCAATTCAATTCACAGATCTTGACCCCAAAGAAAACATGTTTATACAAAGATTGTTCATAAAAGTTCAGAGCAGCCTTATTCATAATAGCCCCACACTGGAAACAACCCAAATGTCAATCTACTGGTGATGGGTAAGCACATTGTTGTATGTGCACACAAGAGAATACCAATCCGCAACACAAAGGCACAAACTACTGCTACCCTCTGACTTGGAAGAATCCCCAGACCACAATGCTGAAGGAAAGAAGATCACACAGAGGAATGTGCGCAGTATGGTTTCATGTACACGAGCTCGAGGAAACCCCAATTGAACCTGACGTCACAGAAAGCGCATCAGTGGTAGAAGTAACTTAAAGAACTCAGGAGAACTTCAGGGGTGTGGAAACATTCCATTTCTTGACTGTGGTAGAATTTTCACCAACTATACACTTAAATGGGTGCATTTTGTTGTATGAAATCATACCTGAACGAAGCTGATTTAGCATATGAGTTCAGCATAACTACTTCAAATGCAATGGCACAGGCCCTCTGACGGACGGTAGGAAGTGCGCATATTGGTTGAGTATTTTTGGAGAGGAGGTCAGCAATAGGTATTTTCATCATTCACCAAGTAATTCTAGTGGATTCTCTTAAAATTATTATTATTTTATCTTTCCAACACCATTTTCCCCCTTTATGCCCTCTTCTACCTCTGCCCAGCCTCCTTCTCCCCCCAACACCACCACACTGTGGTCCATGTCCATGAGTTCTGTCTGTTTTTTCTTTTTTGCTGTCCCCACCCCAACACTGCCCTCGCCCCCACCAGAGCTGTCTGCCTGCTCTCTGTCTATGAGTCTGTCTCTATTTCGCTTCACCAAGTAGTTCTACATGTTGGACTCTATTCTGGGTGATCATCAGAAATAAAGATAACTCTTAATGTGAAGAGAGGTTTACAGCCTGCTATGTGAGGATCATAAAAAACTGAAAAGAAAAACAGGAATCCTACTCGTCAATTGGGAATGGTTAAGAAAAGTATGAACAAGCCAGGAGAGAGACTCTTTTGGACCTTTCCAAAGGGTATTCAATACTACGATAAACTCCTTGTGTCAAAGTAGTAAATAGAACTAAATAAAAATCATGCCTAACCTACTATCTTAACTCCATAAAATACGAATTATAAATGAGACTAGAAAAAAAAATGTAGCAATCATTATTTCTGGGTAGTAAAGCTGTGGGTTTTTTTTTTCTTTATTCTTTTCTGTATTTTCCCAATATTCTATCATTTGTGAAAATTATGTTTGTAATAAAAATATCATTACAAAAGAGCTAGTATTAAATGTTCAAGTGTACCGCATGACTTAAGTAATGATTTTGAGTCTGGTTTCATATTTCAAGAGAGTCCATTTATCATGGTGAAAGTTCTCTCCATAAAGAGTGGTCCCTAAGAAAGACTAAGGGGCTCTCCACAAATTCTCAAGTCGAAACGAATCACTTCACAGTGCAAACCAGCAACGTTAGGTGGCATGAGAGCTCCAGAGGCTAACCCGCCAAGCAGAACACTTGCCTGAAGAGAGCTTTGAGATTTTCCGGTAGTTCGGTTCGACCAGCGTATCCCGGGTTCATAGTAATAAATATTCCAACCGATGCCTTCAGTGTGACAGCTTCCCCAAGAAACACAAATCTACCGTAAGAAGAACGTTGATGAAATTAAATGTGCTCACTGACTATGAATGCACACTGACAAACGCAAACCACCGACAAATGCAAACATGATTAGGAGGCTGTTTATTCTGTGCAATTTTCTTTAAAATTCATAAGCATACATATTTTGAATACGCTCTGAAGCATGTTTATTAAAAATTCACTCCATTCCCCCACAGGAATGACAAGTATAAGAAGTATTCTTTTATAGTTTAGCACAGCCACACAATGCTGGAACGTGAAAATGAGGACTTGATTACTTTAGCAGTTAATAAAAGGGGATGCCGTTTTTGCCTTCAAATGTGAGCTGTAATTCTTTGAAGGAGACACGCAGAGACAGAAGATGCCTGTGCCGAGAAGAAAGGGACTTCTTGCTCAGTTTTTACTTTGTCTATTTGCTTGTCCCCCTCTCTCCTTCTCTCCTCCTCTTTCTCTCTCCCTCCCTCCCTCCTATTATTTAACAAATATCCATTGACAAGCAGGCTGGGAGCATTCAGAGACCAGCTACATCACTTTAGGCATGTTCCAATTCCCTCATCTAATTTAAAAAAGGGATAACATCACCCACCTTATTGGATTATATGAGGATTAAAAGAGATTATGTATACAAATGGCTAAGAGTACAACGACTAGAACATGGTAAATACTCAACAGATGTTAGCTCTGACTATTGCTATTATCATCATTGAAGGCACTGGAGACGCAGTGAAACGATTTTCAGCAAGATTCGTGAAGACCCAGTGAGGCTGGCGGGTGACCAGGGCCACGGAATGGTAAAGGGCTGGATCATCCGACTGAAGGATAAGCAGAAGGAAACTGTCCCGTGATGTGAATGAGACAAAGCAGAGGCTAGAAGGCTTTTTCTTGAGGAAGGGGAGGACTGGAGTAGCTAAGGAGCTGGACCTACATCGCAGAAAGAGGAGGGAAAAGAGCCACAATTTTTAGGACGATGAGCTTCCTAGGGACCAGATAAAGAGGAGAAGATGGATTTGGGATAGTCCAGGTAAAAAGGATGATACCTTTATTTCTAGACTATCAGGCAGACAGTCCAGGGGGAGCTGCTGGTAGGGAGAAAGGTAGCCAGGGTAGCAGGCAACCGGCCGCTCACCATCAGAGCAGGAATAACCTCAAGTCCTGAGACAGCAGAGCCAGCAAGATGCTGAAGACTTTGTGGTGAAGGCATAGTCCCAACACTTAAATCCTCAAGTGTAAACAGAATTTAATACAACCACGAACCACAAAGGAACCCAGCCATCTGCGCCAGTGCGAAGATGGGCAGGTACAACTCGCACATGAGCAGACACGAAGACACAGGAAACTATTAAGTGGTATGGTGGGGAGTTTTCAGAAATCCTTGCAGGGGTGGGTCAGTTATATAAATTTCCCAAGAAAAGATGGCTTCAAATGACATCTGGGTTACATCAAATAATAAGACTTTGATGAAGAGCTCAGTCATGTATGCCTGGGGATGGGAGAAGAATGAACCAGCTTCCCTAACATGGCATTAGGGGTACAGCAGGTGAGGCAACAGCGCTCTGGGCACAGGAGCCTGGCTGGTATCCCAGAGCCATGTGGCAGAAGGACAGGGGGGGGGGTGTTCTGGAGGGTAGAAATATGCAGCTGTAAATAATGATAATAACTGGAAACTCCTACAGTAGGTTCAGTTTCAAGGGGCTAGGTAGTCTTTTCCTGATGGAGAGACTGAAATGTTCCTAGCTGAGCAAAATACTCTAATAAATGGGGGCTGAACGGGCAGGCCAGATAAATGAGACTTACGTAATGAACTGTATACCAAAAATGTTACAGTGAAAACCACAACTGTGGACTATAACAGTTATTTCTCCCAGTAAGCCATCAAACCCTGACATCTTTTATCTTTTGGGGTGTGGCATCGTGTTGAGAAGTGGTTAGGTTCTGGATATATTTGGAAATGTTTTGGCCCAAGGAACTGGGAGAAAGTGAGGATCTACTTTACTGGGATGAGGCAACTAACAAAGCAGGTATGGGTGGAAAGACCAGGATTTCGACTTTGAACCTACTGAAGACGAGAGGATTATGAGACACCAAGTGGAGTCTTGAGATGCCCCAACAGGCGTTGCCTATGTCAAGCTAGATATCGGAGGAAAGAGGTCTGGGCATCTGGTAGCCAGCAGCACGCAGATGGTACTGAAGGCCATGTGACTGGATGGAATCACCAAGGGAAGAAGTATAGATAGAGAAAGAGAAATCTAAGGATTGAGGCGTGTGGCATCCCAAATTAATAGGTCAGGAAACTATTAAAAAGTAGCTAACACCGATCCCGTGCTTACTATGCGACAAGCATCTGTCTGAGTGATTTGCCTTTAACCATCACAGTAATCTATCAGGTAGGGTGCTACACTTTCCCCTACTTTATAGATGAGAAGTAACAGCCCCAGGGGTGGGAGAAAACTGGGACGGTGTGGTGTCCTGGATCCCAGGTGAAGAACATGTGTCCCCAGAAGGGAGACACCAACTGAGTCAGATGCCGCCGGAGTTCACATAAGATCAGGATTGAGAACTGATGAGCAGATTTAGCATTCTAGAGGGTGCCTTTTAAGTGATTAAAATAACCTAATATATCTTTGCTGTATGTAATGCTTAAAACCCACTAATTAAAATGTGGGAGGCAATTCTAAATAGCTGTTCAAAATTAGCCAGTCTCTCTTCTTTTGTCCATTTCACGCGGCAGGGAGAGGCAGCAGAGAAGGTACAGTTGACTGCGTTATTTCTTTCTAGTTGTAACAATAGGGAAAAAAGCCACATGCCACTCACCTCTTCTTCCTCTCTCTGATGGCATCGTGTATCGTTTTCACTTGTACAGCCACCACGGACAGAACTTCCACAGAAATCCGATTGAACTCATCAAAGCAGCCCCAGGCTCCTGTCTGCACCAATCCCTTGTAGATGCTCCCTATGGACTGAATGATGGGGTGAGGCGTGACCAATTTAACGGAGGGGAGACTGAAGCTATTATTTCAAATCATTTCAAGTCGGGAACAACGATGTTAGAACACATCATCGCATAACTAACTTACTTTGTAGTCCATCTGCTCTGAGCAGTTGAACACATAAACCATCATGCCGAGAGCACGTCCAAGGTCTTTGGTGGTTTCGGTTTTCCCGGTACCCGCGGGGCCAGCTGGAGCCCCACCCATGGTCAGGCGAAGTGACTGAGTTAGAGTAATGTAACACCTTTAAGCAATAGAAAACACATATTACAGTCTAATAGGAGATTTCTAGAAAACACTAAGGGCAATCCAAATTGTTTTAAAGTGTAAGAAGCCAACATCTAGAATGTGGGAGTAGCACAAAATATTGACATACTTTCGATTTGCTCGTGGCTGTAATGAGAGTCAGAATAACATTTCATATTCAATTTATTCTGAGGTTGGTTGTTTAACAATAGAGAAAAATGTATTGCTTTATCTGTTTATTTGTCTCATTTCCTAAGAGCTGTGTATTTGAATACAAATAACACTTGATTTGCAATGCCACAGAATTTCTGATATTTCTAGATAAAGATACCATTAATATGGCAGACAACATCTCAAACAATTGTTTATAAAACAAATACAGAAATCTTGGACGATGAATGAATTATACATTGACTTCATTAAACTACTACTTCATGAATACATTGAAATGAGATATGTAAATATATATAAATACATAGTCTGCAAATAATATATACCTATTTCAAAGTATAAAGTAAATATACAAAGACACACGCAACTTATTATATTAAAATGTATTGTAGGAATTTATTTTTAATATGTTGCTACAAGCACTTAGATTATAATACTATTTTTTTTTTTTTTGCAAGAAAGACTCAGCAATTCTTAGACTGAGAAAAATTATGCAGAGAGATAATATAATATTTGCAAAAGAAAGAAAAGCCAACAAATAGCAAGTGCCCTGCATGGGGTTTCTACTGATTTAGAAGTTATTTTTGTCTTAGTACAGACAGCAGATCCAGTGGAAAGGCATATACAGGGAGGTCAGAAGACCAGGGACTAGTATCTACTTTGCCAATAAGCAGACAATCTTAAGTACGTTTTCTTTACATCAACCTGCCTCCGTTTTCTCCTCCATAAAATGAGGTTTATTGTAGGAAGATATTTAAAAAGCCAAAGGTAACTGTCTTAAAAGATTCAAAATACTATGCAAACAGAAACAATTACTTATAAAAATGGAAAGTTTTTCTATATTTGATGGCCATCCCATGTTTAAGAACACTTTACAATGACTATGGAGTGGAGAGCCCCTGGACCAGGAATTACAGCACTTTTTGTAGTGGAGACTATCTGCTATTAGTCTTTTCCTGGGGTTCCAAGTTTTGACTGGTCCTGTGGCCACCTATGTGCTACAGACCACATTTCCTACTGCCCATCCATCTAGGAGTGACCAGGCTCCAACCAATGTGCTATGTGCTGAAATGATGTGTGCAAATCCTAGGAAAACACCTCCTTTGAGATGTTTTCCCCTCTTCCTCTGGCTGAAACACCTGTGGAAGACATGTTTAGCATGTCCGCCACCTGCCAGGTACTGGTGGCGCCACTCCCTTCTGGAGTGCCACACAAATAAGACATTGGCTTCTGTCATATTGAAGCCATTATATTTTGGGTGCCTCTGTAACAGCAGCTGAGCCTGCACCTCCTTAGCTAACCCGCCTGTGTCCCAACTCAGGTATCTCAGTGACAAGCTGGTTGACAATCCAAGTCACTGAACTTGCCCACATATGTGAGAAGGAGGTGCCTATCTGCCCTGCCTACCACACAGAGGGAAGGTCAGCATCCAATGAGACGTGATGAAAGTGTTTGAAAGGCATCATTGTGCTCATGTCAACAATTCGTAAATAATCCACAGAATGGGATGGAAAAGAAATGTACACACCACACAATGCGAACATCATGAGCACTATTAACACTATCAAAAGGAACATTCATCTTTCATCTTCCAAATAAACCATAGTGATTTTAATTAAAAAATGAATACACTATTAGTCCTCACATATTGTTAAACTTTAAAAAGCCTCTTCCCCTTTCTCCTGCACCCTGTGTCTCCCTCCCCCCTTTCTCTATTTTCAACAGCACACATATACAGTAGACACTTGGTATCTGCAGTTTTTACTAGTCTCAAGCAACTTTGTCAAGCTACAAATTTTCTTCTCTTGCACTGAAAGCAGTATATACATTAATTATTTAATTAAGATGCCGAATACTGACTTTTAGTTAGAGACAAGTTAAAGACAACTGAATTAGAGACACAGAATCACAGAAGCCGTACAATTTATCAGTGATGAAATCATGAGCAGATTACTATGTGAAGAACAATCACAAAGCTGGAGAGAGAATTCACCAACCTCCCAGGACCACCATCACACCCCAACTTTATCGACTTCTACTGGAAACTGTCTACATACATTTTCTTCCCAAATAAGGTGCAAGGCATGGTAATACTGAATAACTGGGAACACTCCTATGATCCTGAGGCATGATTTCTCTTCCCTGGATACCAAGGATTAAATGTGCTTTCTCCCACCAAGTAATTCAGCGGAGGTGGGGATACTAACAAAGGCCTTCATGTCAGTAGGACGTATCCTTGTCTCTACAGTGTTTTAACCGTGTGTACAGATTTACTTGGAGTCAAAGGCAATGGACTTTAATAATAGTAACCCCGTCTCCCCTCGACACACTTGAGCCACACTGGCTCTCTGTCGTATCCCTCGAACTGGCCAAGCTCCTTCCCACCTTAGAAACTCTGTACTTATCTTTCCTGTAACTTTCTGCCCCCAGGATGTCTGCAGAGCTGACTCCTTGTTAGCATTTAGGTCTCAGCTCAAATTTCCTCTGACTCAACCTACAATAGTAGACTATCCCTGCAGGATACTGTCTACCACATCAACCTGTTTTATTTTTTTATCCTTACCTGAGGACATTTTTTAATTTTTTGTTCAGATAGAGTGAGAGGAAGAGAGAGAGAGAGAGAGAGAGAGAGAGAGAGAGAGATCGACGTGAAAGGGACACATCGAATGGCTGCCACCTGCACGACCCAACCAAGGCCGGGACAAACTGCAACCGCGATACGTGCCCTTTGCCAGAACTGAACCCAGGTCTCTCTGGACCGCAGGCCGACACTCTAACCACTGAGCCAAACCAGCCAGAGCCAACCTGTTTTATTTTTGTCACAGCATATACTACCACCTAAAATGAATTTTGTTTGTCTGTCGTTCCCCTTCACTCCACATGCCACACACAACTGGAAAGTAGCCTCCTGAAGAGAAATCCTGCCTGAACACTGGAATAAGTACCTAGCACAGTATCTGCTAGATCATTTCCCGGGTCTATGTTCTCTCTCTCTTCTTCCTTTCACTGTATGTCACCCTTCAAAAATGAATTTGAACACAGGCAACTGCTACTTTTACATTTCCGATAAGGGGATGCAGTGTGTGTGTGGGCTGGGAGTTATACATCCTGATACCAGGATGTTAGCAGAGAGAATGGACTTAGTGATCAGAGACACTGTCTTGAACCACATTAATCAGCTTGTAACTTCATGATTTGTTATCTATCGTGTAGTGTCTGTCATTCAGCTGATCTCTTTGGTTCTCTTTAATGTGTTTCTAACTAAAGTCAGCATTCACTATGTGACTTAACTCACTCATTTACACTCAGCTTTCATGTTGTTTCCCGATTTGTTCATCATTTCCTCTCATCCCTTTCTTTTCAATCTCATGCATTTTGACCCAGGCTAGGGGATTTTTTTTTGGCTTGGCTTTTCCCAAATATCTCAAACTTATTGTTACCTGTCAGTTAGAGGAGTGATCACGAGTCGAGGACTGTTTCCTAAATATTCATAGAAGTACTGGAACTGGGCATCACAAATATGAACAAAACAGTGTTTCTGGGAGTCCTCCCAGTGGTGACGAAGTTGAGACAGCCAAGCAAAAGCTTGGGGACTGACAACCTAAAAGCATCACATGATCATTACACATAAGACACAGTTGTGAGGCAACAATCTCAATCTATTAACCTAATCAACTTTATTGATTCCGTTTTATTTCTAAAAATCTCACAAAAGGGAAATCTCTTGCATGCTACAGCAAATTGTAACTGCATCTAGATGGCTGAATACTTAATAAGAAATATGTGTGTAATTAAAGTCATCATGTTGAGAAGGCTTTTACTGTAAACGGCATCCATTTGTTCAAGCAATGCTTTTCCTCTTCGCATGAATCACCCCAGGACATTCGATCGCTTTTGTAACCTTAGATTCATAGCACTAAAATCAGATGGAAAAATATAACCTCTATTAAAACGACACATCCTCCATAATTTCTGAAAGCTGGAAGTAAACTATACTCTCAACAGTCCATTCTAAAACCAGTCTTCTTTCAGTACAGAGGTTCCCACTTCATTTTTTGTTAAATCAAATAACAGCATCTTTTTCCATTGCTATTCCTTACTCTCTTACTCAATCTTATCCATTCTTCTTCCAGTTGAAAATATAATTCCAGTCTCTTTCAAAATACATGTGACCTTAGGATTTCTGAGGAATCCATTGATGTTACCAAAATTATTGTCTACTAATTTGTCTGATGTCTACAGAAGTCTCAACATTGCCTATTAATGTGTATTAGATTATCAGAAATGAGACAGTCAGTATCTCTTTTAGTATAAAATAAAGGACATATTTTAAATCATAATTTATGCTATTGCAGGCAAATCATACTGACAACACATAATAAAATATGTAAGAGGTGTGAGGTCATATTCAAAGTGTAGTTATCAATGGTTCATTATCAAAATGAGAATACACAGTAAGTGGCATTTTGCAAGGATCAGTTTTTGAATTAGCAGTTAAAGAACATTATTCACTAATGGTCCTTAACCTGGATCAAGAACTATTTTTAAATGTATGGATTCCACAAAGAAGCACTGGCTTGCACTTTGTGGAGAGAATTAAAATTCATTTTGATTTAAATAACTTCAACAGAAAGCATTTCACAATATATACATGCATTCAGATTGTCTGGTTTTAGAACCACCACCACCCAAAACAGCAAAACCAAAGGGATTTGGAGGAAGTAGGTGAAAGGCAGGATATATCAATTCTGTTCAGTGGACAATCATACCTGGCTTTTACAAGTAGGCACCTATTTTGGAAAGGGGGGGGGGATTCTTTCACACTAAAAAGTACCAATCTCTAAGAGACACACAGACTTTTTCAAGGGATAAAGAGGTTAGTAAGGCACCGAAAGGATTAGAAAATAACTTATTTAAAGGAAGTCACTTAGTCTTGAAAGGAAAAGGCAAGGGGTGACCAACATTTCTCTTCCTTCGAAAGGAAAATAATCAAAGGCACACAGAGATGGTTGAAATGACACAGATGGTCCAACTACCAGCTGGACAAGGCACAGAGGGGATAATCACCGGCCGGTGGACCAAGGTGAGTGGGTACAGAGGAGGCGGGAGACAGAGATGAACATGGTGACGTCTCAGGCTTCTCTCATCCTGGGTTAATTTTTTGGATGATCTGGATCAGAGGCTCCTGACTTGACAAAACCCTTTGGGGATATCATTTGGGATAACTCTCCCGAGAATATATTTGCTAACTCAAATCAAACTCACCCAACGTAAGTACAACTAACCTTTGAGGACTAATTAAAACACACAAACCTAAAAAGAAAAGCAACAAGCGATTTTCTTAGAAGTACTCCTGACAATAAACACCACTTTCAGGAAACACCATAAACTCCATGAAGTCCCTCCGAACAACTTGCCTTCTGAGAAATAAGCTTCGCCACCACATCTCTGGCGTGGACGTCTATGGTGCAGATCGTCATAATCTTCTGTCTGTCTCCAGGCAGGAGATCGCCCAGCAGAAGTGCAATCAGTGCGTTCAACTGAGAAATCTGGAAGGAATTGTTTACAAAGAAGGTAAGGCTTACAATCCAGAATCTAACAGCCTCATGGTCTTCGTGTGTGTCAAGAGTCCCTTAGTTTACCAAACAATTTCAAGTGTTATCCCAGCTGGCCCTCAAACAACCCCGGGGGTAGATGAAGGGAGGGGTGTTATTAAGCTAATGAGTTTAAGTGATTCGGAGACTGTTACCTCCTCTGAGCTGAGATAGAGAAGTGCACCTGTGGGTGGACGAAGCCCGGGAGAAGCGAGGTCGGGCGGCACTGAATCACGCTTCCCCCCAGTGATGATGAGGCCACAGCTCCGCTGGGAGCGGAAATGACTAAAAGCTCTCGGAGGCCCGGTTGAGCTAACCTCTGTAAAAGTATAGGAAGAGCTAAATATCAAGGGTTTCGTTCTTTTTTTTGGTTTGGGGGGTTTTCTTGCCTAGGAGATAGTGATGATTAATGAGAAAATATTTAAAATTCCAGCTGAAGACTATCACGCGTAATTCTTCTTATTCGCATTCCTATTCTTATTTAGGTCCATCGATTTGTCAGATCAGTGCTTTTCTTCTTTAAATGAGTTTTTATTGATTTTTTTAGAGAGAGAGAGAAACATTGATCCGTTGCCTCCTGCACGCCCTCTAGTGGGGATCGAGCCAGAAACCCAGACATGTGCTCTGACCGGAATCGAACCGGGACCTCTCAGTCCATGGGACACCATGGGACGATGGCCAACCCACTGAGCCACACCTGCTGCCGGATCAGCCTTTTCCAAATTACTGGTCTCTCCCTAGAAGGGAGAGGAAGGGAGTGGAAGGGAAAACGTGGCGTGGCCATAGGAAGAGTAACGTGTTGTTTCGTGACACTGTTTCCATTTCTGACTTTTGAGTGTACACACATATGTGTGAACTTGGTCTGATATGAAATATTTCTTCTTAACTGTGGTCAGAAAGCTTTGGAAGATACTCTCGTACGTGACCACTGTGTTAGCAAACTTATTTACACAACACATTGCTGCCTAACTCAAGGCTTATTAGCCCCCCCGCCAAAAGTCTTTTATTTTTGAGTAGCATATTGTAAACCAATACTGTCCCCTCTCCTTTTTCGCTCTGCAGAGGACAGTCAGTTACAAACTCATCTCCTGAGAGGGTTGGTAGTAGGTGAGTGTGGTATCACCAGAGGCTCTCAAACCTTCAGTCAAAAACCTGTTCCCTACAGAGCTATCATCACATCGCAGAAACACCCAACGCTGCGGGCTTCAGAGGATTATGAAAGGACAGGCAAGATGAGCAAGCAGGCAGGGTGAGCGAGCAGGCAGGATGAGCGGGCAGGCAGGATGAGCGGGCAGGCAGGAGGAGCGGGCAGGCAGGATGAACGGGCAGGATGAGCGGGCAGGCAGGATGAACGGGCAGGATGAGTGGGCAGGCAGGATGAGCGGGCAGGATGAGTGGGCAGGCAGGATGAACGGGCAGGATGAGTGGGCAGGCAGGATGAGCAGGCAGGATGAGCGGGCAGGCAGGAGGAGCGGGCAGGATGAGCGGGCAGGCAGGATGAGCAGGCAGGATGAGCGGGCAGGCAGGATGAGCGGGCAGGCAGGAGGAGCGGGCAGGCAGGATGAACGGGCAGGATGAGCGGGCAGGCAGGATGAACGGGCAGGATGAGTGGGCAGGCAGGATGAGCGGGCAGGCAGGATGAGCGGGCAGGCAGGAGGAGCGGGCAGGATGAGCGGGCAGGCAGGATGAGCAGGCAGGATGAGCGGGCAGGATGAGCGGGCAGGCAGGATGAACGGGCAGGATGAGCGGGCAGATGAGCGAGCAGGCAGGATGAGCGGGCAGGATGAGCGGGTAGGATGAGCGGGCAGGCAGGATGAGCGGGCAGATGAGCGAGCAGGCAGGATGAGCGGGCAGGATGAGCAGGCAGGATGAGCGGGCAGGCAGGATGAGCGGGCAGGATGAGCGAGCAGGCAGGATGAGCAGGCAGGATGAGCAGGCAGGCAGGATGAGCAGGCAGGATGAGCGGGCAGGCAGGATGAGCGGGTTGGGGTGGCGGGCAGGATGGCGGGCAGGCAGGAGAGCAGGCAGGATGAGCGGGCAGGATGAGCGGGCAGGCAGGATGAGCGGGCAGGCAGGATGAGCAGGCAGGATGAGCGAGCAGGCAGGATGAGCGGGCAGGATGAGCGGGCAGGCAGGATGAGCGGGCAGGATGAGCGGGCAGGCAGGATGAGCGGGCAGGATGAGCGAGCAGGCAGGATGAGCGGGCAGGATGAGCGGGCAGGCAGGATGAGCGGGCAGGCAGGATGAGCGGGCAGGATGAGCGGGCAGGATGAGCGGGCAGGCAGGAGGAGCGGGCAGGCAGGATGAACGGGCAGGATGAGCGGGCAGGCAGGATGAGCGGGCAGGATGAGCGGGCAGGATGAGCGGGCAGGCAGGATGAGCGGGCAGGCAGGAGGAGCGGGCAGGCAGGATGAACGGGCAGGATGAGCGGGCAGGCAGGATGAGCGGGCAGGATGAGCGGGCAGGATGAGCGGGCAGGCAGGATGAGCGGGCAGGCAGGATGAGGCTGGCAGAGAGATGAAGGGCAGGATGAGCGGGCAGGCAGGATGAGCGGGCAGGATGAGCGGGGAAGGATGAGCGGGCAGGCAGGATGAGCGGGCAGGCAGGATGAGCGGGCAGGATGAGCGGGCAGGATGAGCGGGCAGGCAGGATGAGCGGGCAGGATGAGCGGGCAGGCAGGATGAGCGGGCAGGATGAGCGGGCAGGCAGGATGAGCGGGCAGGATGAGCGAGCAGGCAGGATGAGCAGGCAGGATGAGCAGGCAGGCAGGATGAGCGGGCAGGATGAGCAGGCAGGATGAGCGGGCAGGCAGGATGAGCAGGCAGGATGAGCGGGCAGGCAGGATGAGCGGGCAGGATGAGCGGGCAGGCAGGATGAGCAGGCAGGATGAGCGGGCAGGCAGGATGAGCGGGCAGGATGAGCGGGCAGGATGAGCGGGCAGGCAGGAGGAGCGGGCAGGCAGGATGAACGGGCAGGATGAGCGGGCAGGCAGGATGAGCGGGCAGGATGAGCGGGCAGGATGAGCAGGCAGGCAGGATGAGCGGGCAGGCAGGAGGAGCGGGCAGGCAGGATGAACGGGCAGGATGAGCGGGCAGGCAGGATGAGCGGGCAGGCAGGATGAGCGGGCAGGATGAGCGGGCAGGCAGGATGAGCGGGCAGGCAGGATGAGCGGGCAGGATGAGCGGGCAGGCAGGATGAGCGGGCAGGCAGGATGAGCGGGCAGGATGAGCGGGCAGGCAGGATGAGCAGGCAGGATGAGCGGGCAGGCAGGATGAGCGGGCAGGATGAGCGAGCAGGCAGGATGAGCAGGCAGGATGAGCAGGCAGGCAGGATGAGCGGGCAGGCAGGATGAGCGGGCAGGATGAGCGGGCAGGCAGGATGAGCAGGCAGGCAGGATGAGCGGGCAGGCAGGATGAGCAGGCAGGATGAGCGAGCAGGCAGGATGAGCGAGCAGGCAGGATGAGCGGGCAGGCAGGATGAGCGGGCAGGATGAGCGGGCAGGATGAGCGGGCAGGCAGGATGAGCGGGCAGGCAGGATGAGCAGGCAGGATGAGCGAGCAGGCAGGAAGACAAAAACCACAGCACACTCAGTTACAGGGAGGGAGAATGTACATGCCCGGCACTGACTGAGCACATTGTCTGTATCATCTCATTTAAATCTTCACAACCATTTGTTATTATCCTAATTTGGCAGGTGAGCAAACAGAGTCACAGACATAATAACCACATTATCAGTCAGGGGAGGGGGAATTCAAACCTAGGCGGTCTGACGGGCCCTCACTGGCCATATCACACAGATTCTCTGTACCAGCCTGCACAAGACTGACCACCCAGCACCTTCAAAGGTGACAAAACAGCAAACACAGTGCAAAGCTGGTTCAAGGAATCAAAAATATGCACTTTAGATATTCAGCATATACCACAGCCCCATAAGCATGAATCTACTTTTAATATCTCACACCTATAAAATGTAGTTATGTTGTAACAAAAACAAAGGTGATCATTGTTCGATGTTCAATGTTCATCACCCCTACGGCTCAGGTTCCACGGAGAAAAGGTCTGTCTGTCCTGTTCACTGCTTTGTCCCCAGAACCACTGAGGACCTAGATGTCAAATAGCAGGTCCTCACTGAGTTTTTCCAGAAATAGCTAAATGAATGTACCAGGCACAGGTAAGTTTCTCAAGAAAATTTACACAGGTGTGGGATAGAAAAGAGGTGTTTGGCTTTGGATATTTTTTCATCTGGATCCAGATATCCCGTCTTCACAATCTCAGATCTTACACCAGCACCAGTGTTTGGTTACAAAGGGTGGCTGTAGCAACAGTGATGTCTTAGACCTTGTAAGAACACGTATCTGTCCGAGTGCTTTCTCAGCGTTGTTTTGCCAGAGCCCCCCTACAGCCTGGGATTTCTCCATTATTGATTCCGTTTTTCACAAAAGTTCAGTCACATGAAAGATGATTAAAAATATAGCTCATCAACATTATCGGCACAGCATCATATGTTGGGGATCTCATGCTGTCTCTCAAGATTAAACCTACTCCAAAAATGTTCCTCTGTAAGTAATAAAATTCTATACTCACAAAAATAAAGTTATAAGATGTCTGTATCACTTGGGCAGTGTCATCAGGCAGCAATTACTACAACTGCATGCAAGTTTGTGGTCTGTGGCATGTAAACCACACCTCGGCAGCTTTTAAAATATATACACCCTATCATATAATCAGCACCTGTTCTTGCCCTTCATCAAAGCAGTGTCCCATGATTTTCTACCAGATCAAAGATGTTTGCCTCAAGTCAGATACCCAGTAAGCCCTTTGAAACCCAAGTGGCTACCTCCCTGGTGCACCTTGGCCTTCAGCTCATTCATGAGCACAAAGCCTTCCATGACCGCCACCCCCCCCTTCCCCACCTCGCATCCACCCAGCGTCACTGGCCTTCTCTCTGCTCCTCCATCGTGCCTGCTCCGAGGCCACGGAAACGGTTTCATTTGCCTGGAATCCTTCTCCCTCTGACTTTGTACGGTTGGCTTCCTCTCACCATTCGAGCCTGAGCTCAGATTTGCCTTTTCTGACGGGCCTTCCCTGGCCATCTTATGTACTATTGCCCCCTACCCGGTCATTCCACATGTTTCTGTTTTAGTTTCTTCGTGGTACTGACTGGTGTCCTATCATCCGATTATTTATGTATTTCCCTGTTCACTCTCTGTCTCCTCTACTTGACTGTAAGCTCAAAGGACCAAGGCCCTTAGCTGCCTTCTCCAGCACTACATTCCCGTTCCGAGTGGCCAGCAGAAGGCACGTGCTCAGGAAACACGTGTATGCGTGAAGGGAGAAATGAACAAAGGAATGACAGCAACAGTACCTACCAGAGCAACACTTTCTTGTCTCGTTCGGTCATTCACACACGACGCATGCGGTTCCTGTTCCCAGGGTTTACAGGCCAACGAGGAATGCGGACAGTAATTACAATTGTTTTGCTGGGGCAAGGACAGCGTACTATGGGAACACACAGAAATGGGGTCTTGCCTAATCCAGGGCTCGGAAAGACATTTTAGAGGGAAAGATATTTATTGCTAAGACCTAAAGAATGAGTGTACTTTCGGTTGCAGAGCATTTAGGGTTGGCCAGCCAGAGAGGCAGTGTTTCAGCCACAGGAAGCAGCCTGTGTGAAGGCCCAGGATGTAGCGGGCAACCTTGTCTGGGAACTGGGAGTCGTGTAGAATGTGACAGAGGAAGGGACAGAAGGTGCTGGAGGAAAAGCCTAGGGCCAAACACGCAGGACTCGGCCAGCTCACTGGAGTCTGAGGAGGTGTGGCTGAAGGGTTTTGGAAGGTGGAATGATGATTAGATTTGTGTTTTCAAAAGATGTCTTTGCCTTTAGTGTGCTGAATTGGAGGGAACTAGACCAGGAAACAGACCGGAGAGGAGAGCACCCCAGTCGTCCAGGTGAGAAGGGGGGCTGGGCTGGGATGTGAATAGTGGTGGGAAGCTGAGAAGAGAGCTATTCGGGCAACTGAAGGTTCAGATCTTGTCTGAAAGATGGACCGAAGGGCCGTCCAGGATGAGAAGCCGTGAAGAGTGTCTGTGCATTTTCCTGAACGTGGGAACCCTGGAGACGTGGGGAGAATGTTTTCCTTGCGGCAGCAGAATCGTTGGGGTGTCACTAGCATCAGGAATGGCAGATTTCCCAACCTAGGGGCACCCAAGCCACTGGGGCACGCCGCTGGGCGGGGCCCCTCTGTAGAAATGTTAACCGCACTCAGCAAATCAAAGTGAACACGACAATGCTATAGTACCGTGGGCGTCAGCCACCAAAGTCCTCAATCCCTTTCCAACGGGACATAACACAAAAACAATGTTCTTCTTGTTTCAAAACAATAGGAACTAGGACCTCTAATCCCACCAATGTGTCAATGTCAGCAGTGGAAGAGACAATGGCGTTTTATTTCCACCAGCTAGAACGAAGGAAACCGCAGGAGAGACCGGGCTCTGTACTCATCCATGGGACCAGGGCCTGTGGAACCCCACACCTTCCTTTCCCGGGTTCATGTCCCACTTCCCTCTAATCACATTGCTGAAACCCCAGCACACCACTGAGCAATGAACATCGGAGACTGTGAGCACGATGATCTGTCTTGACACTAATGGGAAGGATTCTAATGCTTCGCCATTAAGCATGATTTTCTCTGCAGGTTTCTGAAAGATATTCTTCAAGTTATAAAGTTTCTTCCAAATGCTCGTATGAGAAAAGGAAAAGGTGTAAAATCAATCCTCGAAGCTCCCACCTTAAGTAATTTGAAAAAGAGGAGAAATTAAACTCGAAGTAGAAGAAAGGAAGTAATTAAGATAAAGCAGAAATCAGAGAACCATAAAACAAAAGATGGAAAAAGCCAAAGTCAAAGATTAGTTCTTAGAAAACATAAATAAGATCGGTAGACACCTAGAAAGCCTGGTGATGCAGGACGTCAGATCTTTCAGACATGCCCAGGATAATGTCAAGATGCCCACGTCAACTCAGTTTGAAAACTAGAGCAGGGTGGACAAACTTGATCTGGAAAGAGACAGACAGTAAGTGCTTCAGCCTTTGCAGCTACGTGGCCTCTATCATGACTCCGCTTAGTTGGTAGCGTGAGGCAGCATGAAAATGGCCAGACGTAGGCTGTGGGCCAGACTTGGCCAGTGGGCTGTCATTTGCCAGCCACTGACTTTGATGAAATGGATAAATACCTTGAATAATACAAATATCCAAAACTGACTCAAGAAAAAAAGACACAGAAAAGCTACATAGCAGCATATATGGAAAAGACAGCAACTTATAATTCTAAAGTGTTCCTCAAAGAAAATTCTAGGCCCAGAGAGCAACACCGGTGATTTCCATCATAAACTTTCATAACATAGATGAGATTGTAATACTTTCCAATTCCTTTTAAGACCATAACCTGATCCCCAAACCTGACAAAGATATTATAAAATAAAAGGAAATTGTAGGCAAGCATCCCTTCTGAACAAAAATGCAGAATTCCTAGACAAAATATTAGCAAATAGAGTCCCACAAAAAATATATACATGTGAAGTTTATTTCAGAAATGCAAAGTTGGCTTAGCATTTAAAAATTCACCAGTGATCACTTCATAATGTATATATGTATAATCTCTATGCTGTAAACCTGAAATTAAAATATTGTATATCAACTAAAATTGTTTAAAAAATTCACCACAGTAATAGAATAAGAGGCAAATCTCGCCCAGCTGGTGTGGCTCAGTGGTTGAGCTTTGACCCATGCACCAAGAGGTCACCAGTTCAATTCCCGGTCAGGGCAAATGCCCAGGTTGTGGGCCTGATCCCCAGTGGGGGGCGTGCAGGATACGGCCAGTGGATGTTCTCTCTCATTGATGTTTCTATGTCTCTCTCCCTCTCCCTTCCTCTCTCTAAAATCAATAAAGAAATAATTATTTTTTTACAAAAGAGGCAAATGTCATGAACATCTCAACAGATCTGAAGAAGTTCAATGCCTCTTCAAGATAAAAACTCTCAGTGCATAGTAATAAAAGGGATTTTCCTCTAGAAAGGACATCTACAAAAACCTATAACCAGTACCATCTTAGTAGTGAAGCATTAAATTTTTTTTTTTTTTGGTAAGTCTGATAATAGGCAAGGATGTTTGCTCTCACTATTTCTATTCAAAACTGTACTGGAGGTCTTAGCCAATTCAATAACTCAAAAAAAGGAAATAAAGGGCAAAAAAAGAATGGAAGACAAGAAGTACAACTGTTATTATTATTATTATTATTATTTTATCATCCTCACCTGAGGACATTTTTCCATTTTTTGTTCAGGTAGAGTGGGAGGGAGAGAGAGGAACAGAGAGAGAGAAACATTGATGTGAAAGGGACACATCGAGTGGCTGCCACCCGCACGATCGACCAGGGCCGGGGACAAACTGCAACCGAGGTACATGCCCTTAGCGGGAACTGAATCCGGGTCTCTCTGGACCGCAGGCCGATGCTCCAACCGCTGAGCCAAACCAGCCAGGGCTACAACTGTTATTATTTACAGATGATATGTTTATGTACATAGAAAACCCTATGAAATTACTAAAACAGAACGCTGCTAAAACTAGCAAGTAAATTTGGCAAAGTCCCAAGACACAAGGTGAATATTTAAAAATCAATATATTTCTATATAAGAGCCACAAACACTGGAAAATAAAATTTTAAAATCAACTACCATAGCCCTGGCTGGTTTTGCTCAGTGGTTAGAGAGTCAGCCCATAGACCAAAGAGTGTCGGGTTCGATTACAGTCAAGGGTACGTACCTTGGTTGCGGTTTGGTCCCCGACCCTGGTCGGGGTTTTGTGGAAGGCAACCAGTTGATGCGTCTCTCTCACATCAATGTTTCTCTCTCTCCCTTCCTCCCTCCTTACCTCCCTGCCTTTCTCCCACTCTATCTGAAGATAAATGGAAAAAAATATCCTCAGATGAGGATAAAAAAAAAAAATTAACTAGCATAGCCCGGCCAGTGTGGCTCAGTGGATCGAGTGTCGTCCCATGGACTGAGAGGTATCAGTTCGATTCCCAGTCAGGGCACATGCCCGGGTTGTGGGCTTGAGCCCCAGTGTGGTATATGCAGGAGGCAGCCAATCTGTTTCTCTCTCACATTGATGTTTCTCTCTCTCTCTAAAAAATCAATAAAAACATATTTAAAAAAAAATTAACTAGCCTATGTTTATAGCATCAAAACATATCAACTATCTAAAAATAAGTCTAGTGCCCTGGCCAGTTTGGCTCAGCGGTTAGAGCATCGGCCTGCGGTCCGGAGAGACCCGGGTTCGGTTCCCGCTAAGGGCACGTACCTCGGTTGCGGTTTGTCCCCGGCCCTGGTCGGTCATGCGGGTGGCAGCCACTTGATGTGTTCCTTTCACGTCGATGTTTCTCTCTCTCTCTCTCTGTTCCTCTCTCTCCCTCCCACTCTACCTGAACAAAAAATGGAAAAATGTCTTCGGATGAGGATAAAAAATAAATAAAATAAAATAAAAAATAAAAAAATAAAAATAAGTCTAGCAAGAAATGAACAAGATTGCCTTGGCCGGGTGGCTCAGCCAGCTAACATGCCATCCTGTACACCGAAGGCTGTCGGTTCCATTCCTGGTCTGGGCAGTGAGCTATTATCTCACACCCACTAGAATGACTGTAATGTAAAAAGACTGACAACACCCAATACTGGCGAGCATATGAAGCAATGAGAATGCTGTCCCTGTTGATGGGAATGTTACAATGGAGACCTGTTTGGCAGTTTCTCAAATGGCTTAACATATACCTCCCCTGTGATCTGACCATTTCACTTTCAGGTATTTACCCGGAAGAAATGTAAAGACATGTCTACGAAAGACTTACATGAAAATGTTTTAAACAGCTCTGAGATTTTACTCTACTTGCACACTAAGTTGGCCTGCCACAGATTCATGGATGCTGGCAGAAGACAGAGAGACTCCTGGGTCACAGATAAAAGACGGTTTATTAGTCACAGCAATAGCACTGAGTAATATCAGAGTATCAGCATTTGCACCAGTCCCTGACCCCGAACTTTCAAAGGATAACCTGAAAAGAGACACATGATGTTTGTACACACAGTGAGTTGTGTTACAGGGCAGGAACCCTGAGTTTAGGGAGCCCAAACCTTTTATAAGAGACAGTAAGCATGCCTGACCTTTGCGCCGTAGACAGACACTGTCTTTATCTTACAAGGATGTTCGCTATACAAGCATCTGTGCAAAAATGGTCTAGAACAAAGGCAGTCAGTCCCTCTGCTCGAAAGATGTACAAAATGTGAGACCCACAAAGGATTGTTTCCCAACAGTGTTAAATTAAAAAATCCAGACCAAAAAATGGATATGCTAATTCATGAGATAGGCAAAAGAATTTTCTTTTGTTCCTCATTATTGCCTGCTTTTTGTTATCAAGGTTATTAGAACTTCATAAAATGAGTTTAAAAAATCTTTCCATCTTTTTCTACACTCTAGCACTTGATATAACATGGTATTTTTCTGTTCTTTAAATGTCTGATAAAATCATTGAAACAGGGATCTGTTTAGGGGTATGCATCTTTAACTATCTCAATTACCAATTAAAATATTTCTGTGGTTACTGGTCTAGTCAAGTTTCCCAACTCATTTTGAATCAATTTTAGAAACAGTGTTCATAGAAAAATCATTCATTTAATTTAGATTTTCAATTTAAATCACAAGTAGTGTTACACAGCCTTTTAAAAATCTCTTTCTCATAGAGGTTATATTTTCTTTCCCTACCCTTTTGTGGTTTTTGCTTTGTCCTCTGAACTGCAAATCTTTGTCAGTGTTATAGGTTTGTTCAAAGAACCAACTCTTGGTTTAATGGGTCAGACTGAACTCAAATGGCATACATGAGTAATAAGCCCCTTTTTCTCATTACAAAGTTCTTGAGTTACCTCAGGATCTGTTCTGCTTCCAATTCCCAAACTGGGATTAGCAAACTACAGGCCATGAGCCAAATCTGGCTCACCAACTATTTTTATAAATAAAGTTTTATTGGAACCCAGCCATGCACATTCATTTAAGAATTGCCTGCGGCTTCTTTCCTGCGACAGCAGAGAGGAGTAGGTGTGAAAGAGACTATATGACCCATGAATACTAAAGTATTTACTATTTGATCCTGTAGAGAAAAAATTGGCCAACCCTTGCTCTAGAGTCAAGACATAGTGATGGCAGAAGTCCTCAGTAAATGTCTCACTTTGTTTATGAAGAATTTCTCAGGTTTTCTTCCTGGAGACAAATGCCTCCACTGAGAATCTCTTGGGATGTGTAAGACACAGAATTGATTCCTCAACAAAACGGAAAGGGAACCACTGAATGGGAGAACATATTTGCCAATAATACATCTGATAAGGGGTTAATCTCCAAAATATATAAAGAACTCATACAACTCAACACCAGGAAGACAAACAATCCAATTAAAAATTGGCAAAGGATCTGAATAGACACTTCTCCAAAGAGGACATACAGATGGCCAATAGACATATTAAAAAATGCTCTATGTCAACAATCAGAAGAGAGATGCAAATTAAAACCACAATAAGGTATCACCTTACACCTGCCAGAATGGCTACCATCAATAAATCCACAAACAACAAGTGCTAGAGAAGATGTGGAGGAAAGGGAACCCTCATGCACTATTGGTGGGGATGCAGGCTGGTGCACCTACTGTGGAAAACAGTATGGAGTTTCCTCAGAAAATTAAAAATGGAACTGCCTTTTGACCCAGCAATTCCATTTCTGGGAATATCCTAAGAATCCTGAAATACCAATCAGAAAGAATATATGCACCACTATGTTCATAGCAGCATTATTTACAATGGCCAAGGTCTGGAAACAGCACAAGTGCCCATCAGTAGATGAGTGAATAAAAAAGCTGTGGTACATTCACACAATGGAATACTATGCAGCTGTAAACAAGAAGAAACTCTTACCTTTTGCAATAGCATAGATAGACCTGGAGATTATTATGCTAAGCAAAATAAGCCAGACAGAGGAAGACAAATATCATATTATCTCTCTTATGTGTGGAATATAATGAACAAAATAAACTGATGAACAAAATAGAACCAGAGGCATGGATACATGGAGCATACTGATAGAGGTCAGAGGGAAAAAGGGTGGCGGGGAGGAGTGGGGGGGCTGGATGAAAGAAGGTAAAGAGATTAGCCAAAGAGTATATATGCATAACCCAGAGACAGAGACAACAGTGTGGTGATGGCCAGAAGCAGGAGGGCGAGGGCTGGGTTGAGGTGTGTAAAGGTGGGGGGATGGGGAACATCTGTAATAGGGTCAATAATACAAACAAATAAAAATTTTAAAATTATATAAAATATGAATAAAAAGCTGATTCCAAGTGCCCATCTTTTCTACATTTATTTATTTTATTTTTTATTTTTTTCCTTTATTAATTTTAGAGATAGAGGAAGGGAGAGGGAGAAAGAGAGAAACAAGATGAGAGAGAACATCAATTGGCTGCCTCCTGCATGCCCCCCACTGAGGATCTGGCCCACAACCTAGGCATGTGCCCTGACTGGGAATTGAACCGGCGACCTCGTGGTGCATGGGTTGATGCTTAACCACTGAGCCACATCGGCCAGGCTACCTTTAATTCTTATCACTGACCATGCACTCAAGATATTTTTTATGTTTCTTTAATCTGAGTCTGTAATTATTCTGGAATTACACTGGGATAAAATAGGCTTACTGTTGCAATCCTATTTTTTTATACGTTTGAAGTGTGATTTTTCTCTGCTTTTAGTTACCTATCAGTTCATTGTCATCTGTTATCTAACATCTAGGCATTCCTCAAATGATCCCATATGTCCAGAAACCTTATGGTTTTTATATAACTGACTTGTCATTCAGTATAATTTCTGATGAATGGAGAGGTAGAAAGTCTGTGCTCTGCTCCAGACCTTGTGGGTTCCTGCTACATCATGAAGCGTGAGATTATCAGATCACACGTTCTATAAAGGCAAAAAACAAACAAACAGCCCTGGCTGGTTTGGCTCAGCGGTTAGAGCGTCGGCCTGCGGTCCTGAGAGACCCGGGTTCGGTTCCCGCTAAGGGCATGTACCTCGGTTGCAGTTTGTCCCTGGCCCTGGTTGGGTCGTGTGGGTGGCAACCACTCGACGTGTCCCTTTCACGTCGATGTTTCTCTCTCTCTCTCTCCCTCCCACACTCTATCTGAATAAAAAATAGAAAAAATGTCCTCGGGTGAGGATAAAAAAAAAACAAAAAAACCCAAACAAACAAACAAAAACTTGTGTCAATATATGCTGGGTAGCTGCAGCCTTCAGAGGTTTCCCTACTCAGGTAATAGGACAAATGTCAACATGGTATCAATTTGTTCTTCTAAGAATTGTCAATCAGTGACTAAACGTGAAGGGGAAAAAATTGGCTCCACACAGCAAAATGAGAATCTCTTTCTTGTACATATAATGTAGCTGGGCCTTTGTGGTGGGGGAGGGTGGATGCTTAATGACAAAAGCTATATATTGCTAACTTTGAGTCTTATTAAAAGTACTCTGGGTAATGTCACAGCACACTAGCTATTAATTTTTTAAAGTCCAAAACGCCTCTGTCTCTTTTATTGATCATTTTCACACAGCTCAGTAAAGTGGAAAAACTTTCTCACCAGATCCCTAGCCTCCATAATACAATACATTTGCCAAGGAACCTTCAAACATGATCATTTAAATTTATTATATTTGTCACATTTTCAAGGACTCTGGCAAGGCAGAGTATATCCGAAATGCAGTATTTCTGCCTTTAATCCCAACACTCTCTAACATACATTCCCAACAGGTCTAGGGGAAAGCCAGTTCAAAATAATTATCTTAGATTACTTAACCGGCTATAATTTTGAAGTGAGAACTGAGGAAAGAAATTACTTGTTCGGGTAGTTCAATTATAGCCAACTTGAATCTCAGTTTTAAAATTAAGCTATTTTAAAGGAATAAAGTTCATTTCAAAAACTGCTCACCATATTACCAAGAGTAATTTAAATTAAAAACCAACTCCAGCCCGGCCAGTGTGGCTCAGTGGATTGAGCATCGTCCCATGGACTGAGAGGTCCCGGTTGGATTCCCGGTCAGGGCACATACCCGGGTTGTGGGCTCCATCCCCAGTAAGGGGCGTGCAGGAGGCAGCCGATTGATGTTTCTCGCATCAATGTTTCTATCTTTCTCTCCCTTCATCTCTCTAAAAAATCAATAAAAGCATATTAAAACAAAACAAAACAAACACACACACACTCTAGCAGATGGCTGCATCTATTTTTAAAGAGAAAAAAACTAAAGGGGTTGCCATTTAGATGCACACACTTCTCATGACCCAAACTACAGCAAAACTAAAAGGAATAACCAACACACTCTACAACTAAAAATTCTTGAATATGTTACAAGGATCCTTCACTATCCAAATCGATCTGCTTTTTAAGGCACCGAGTTCAAAGTCCTGCTACGAAGAAGCAGCGGGAAGTTGTGGGGAGCATTCTGAGTTCCGCCCACCTCGCCGTTTCCTTACAGATTGTGCAACTTGGCAAAGTCACTTAATATCTCAGGATTCAGTCTTCATCCATTGACAATGAGGACAGTAGACAAACTAACACTCCCACTCCTTCCCAAACCTAAAATGCTCTTAATCTATAAGCCACGAGAAAGGCCCTATCTCCGAACTGTTCCACAGCTAGTGCACCTTAAGACAGGGGCTGGGGGTGGGGGGGGTTTAAGGAGAGGTCATAGCATAATCGGATGAATAAAATGGAATTCAAAATAGACTATTTTGCAATGATGCTTATCTGTGATTTATAATGAACAGAAAACCATAAGACACGAAAACACTTGTTTTTGTTTAACAGTCACCCACCTTTCTTAAGCATGCACATATTCTCTAATAAATACCTGCTCAGCCTGCAAGGACGGAAAGAAATAGGCAAAGTACCCGGGTATGAGTGATACATTAGAGCCTTGGGGGATAATGGACATGACGGATGTTTTTTAAACCCATGTAGAAAACTAGAAGAACAACACAGGGTAGAAAATAAAGAGTTAAAGCCACTGATTGCTAAAATCTTCCTAGCACGGTGCCATGCACACAGAAGACACTCCATTCACGATAAATGAATGACTGAATGAATGAAGCTTACCTCTCTCAAGTCCCTTTAAGTCTCAAGATCACTGATCTATAAAATACCTGTTTTTTATGGAAATCCTTTAGGGCCGTTTCATAGCCTTCCTGCAGTCGGCTGAAGGCTATTTCTACGTCCGTCGTCCACCAGATTTGTGAGCTGGTCAGCGCAACTTGAGCTGGGAAATCGAAAATCCACAGTTCCCTAGGCTTCTCCTCATAGGCCGCTACGGCTTCCGTGATAGAATGCCGCACTGTTTCTTGCATGGTCTGTTCAAGTTTCAGAAGCCACGTTTCCACCTTTGGAAGCAAAGTGAAATGTTACAACACACACTGAACTCTGGAAGAGGTGCAATTCTCTCCTCTCGTGGGCTCCAAGGCCACACAGAGAGTGAGGCCGCAGCTGGATTTATTTTAAACTGTTGGGAAAACTAGAAAAGAGGTAACTCAGAGGAGAAGGCAAACAACGGATTGATGAAGTGTTCTTCCTACATGTACCCATCTATTCCTGGAGATAGTACTCATCTTTTTTCACCTACTGGCTGGCTAATAACTTCCCAAACCCTGCAGGAGGGATTTGTGATTATTCATTTTTCAGATTTGAAGACAAGGGGTTTCTAGGTGGAGATCCCTCTGGAAACACACGGTGTTTTGGGAAACCAAGCATTATAGCCATCTATGTGCTAGAATAATAATCTAGAGCTCTGGGGATATGGAAAATTGATTTTTTTAAGACGTATCTTTGGCTACATTTAAGAACTACTGAAAATTCTTTTATAAAATTGTCATAGTTCTTAGTATTAAGACAAGGTGTTTTCTTCAGCAAGTATCTTAATTATATTCCCTGCTGGTTCTCTTCACACTTGTCAAAAATTAGACAGCAGGAGAGTGTGAGAGAGAGGACAACTGCTGATGAATGAAAATAATCTTTGTTTTTAAACTTCAAGTTGATTTTGCTTCCACAAATATATTTCAGCCTGTTTCCCATGCTATGCCAATAGGCTCTGTTATATTTAGCCATATATGTTTCCATGGGATGATGTTATATAACATAAAGAATACATATACTATTTGCAAACAATTGACCGCACCAATAAAAATAGTGACTATAATAAATTAGTTCCAAGAACCACACAGGATGCTAAGATGGCAGGACCAGCTTCTTCCCTGCCTCTTTGAAGATAGCAGCATGCACCCCCCCTCCCCCAGCCTTTCCCTGGAGAACTGGGAAGGAGTGATGTGTGGTTAATGAGCTGGCGGCCTTCCCTACTGAAAGAAAAGGGAAGCAACACCCTCAAAATGGCCCAACATCCCACGAGCCTTCTCCCCTGACTTCAGAGCTGGGCCTCCTTCACATGCCTGAGCCCATCACATGCACATCTGGTCTAATCACAGCTTTAGGCACTAAGCACAACTCTTCAGTTCCCCAAGCAACACCTTCCTTCAGTGAGTCAGATGTCATCTGAGCATCTCCCAGATACCATGGCATCTATGTCCTCAGTCTGGCCACCTGTGCTCAAGAACTTTCCAGTCCCTTTGGGAAGACCAAACACACATATAAGCCAATAAATCGGCTCATGTTCAGATGATTACGCCAACAATGGCACTCCGTGTAATTAGAGAACTGAGCTCTGGCGAGGTCCTTACTTGACCCTCCCTGTTCGGTATTTCATCCACTTCTACCCAACCCCCTCTAATAACAATGACCACCTCCCACTAAAACTAATCATGTGTATGTCCATTTCTTCAATGAGACTAAGAGCTCCCCAAAATACAGGGGCCATGCCTTTTTCATTTCTGGATCCCCAAAACCAAACCCAGCATCTGATACATAGTAGGCATTCAAGAAACACTAGTCCAATAAAATATAAATAAATGAGCTAAATTGGGATGAACCAATCATAAAGGTGCGGGGGGGGAGGGGGAGACCTAAAGTAACAGCATCTTTTTATAAAATAAAGGCAATTAGAGGATGAATGTGGTATATGCTCCGAAGTATCTAGCACACGTTGCGGATACAGAATCAACTAGGACACTGTGAAAACTCCCCACATCAAGGGTTCTGTTAGTGACAACCACATCCGTCACCGGGTCTGTCCTCCTTCTGGGCCCTCTGCCAGTCGGCTAGCAGTCTGCTGGGGACAGAGCAGACAGCAACACACTTTTGTCAAGATAGTTTATGGTGACTTTTTCTAATCATTGTAATAATATCCTGAGGAGCCCAAGAGATAAAAAAATATATATTTTAATCAAAGTATTCTACCATCTGCTTCCTCTTCATTTGGCAGGATTTTTCTGGTATAATATTAAAAAGCAACAGAGAGGAATAAAAAAAAACAAAAACCACCTTTTTTTAAAAAAAAAGGTGGCCATCACATTTCTGCAAGGAACACTTTAAGGGACCCCCTGCCTCAACCGTGGATTAACCCAAGCTATCCAAGCACCATCAGACAGATATACAATTTCTCTAAGTCATCTGAAAACCCAGAGTTCTTTCCTCAATCATGAACCCTTCTTGCAGACCACCTTGAGAATATGCTTGAGGTGTGACTGCGACAGAGAGGACATGCTACCTTAAACCTCGTGCACATGGTAAGCAGAGGACGTGACATCAGCTTGATTTGCGAGCAGCCACTGACAACATGCACATCAGACCCCTGAGCCACAGCCCCTAAAACACGCTTTACCCTCAGGGAGGGAGGCACTGCTGTGCCCTCACCCCTGTCCTCTCCCAGCCGCGGTGACAACAGAACGCTTTGCGGGAGGCACTGCCGCTGGGCTGCACTGGTTTCTAATTCTGGGGTCCACTCAGTGGGTCTGTGACAGTCCCTCCTGTCTGGTTCAACGGCTAGCCTCTCCGAGACGCTGCGGGGGCTGGGAAGCCTGGCAGGGGGCCCTCTGCCACCCTGGACACAGGTGAACGAGGCTCTGAGCACAAAGCCAACCAGAGCCTGATTTCCCATGAGCTGAATTTTTCCCTTGTTCAACTCAGCCTTTAGAAATCATCCTGGAGTTCCTCCTCCAGCAGAGAAAACGTCACAATCAAACCTTACGTGGCCTACGCAGTCACACTCCGCTTGGAAGGGGACACACTCCTTCTCTTTGCTGGACATGCCGGTTGCTCTGTGGGCAGAAACATCCTGATCGTCTTCAAACTGCAGGTCTGCGATGCTGTCGAAGAGTTTGGAAAGGTGGCGTGTCACCTAAGACAAGGTGATTAGAAAAGAGAAGAGCCCTTCTTACTGGCCACCCAGTGACGATGCTACAGGAATTCATAAGACTTCACAGAGTTACAGCGTTGTCTCAAAATGCTCTTCTCCACAATCGTAATCATTTTAAACTCCAGAGTTTGAGATGACGCTGGTGGAGAAGCGGCCAGGCTCTTGGGTCACATTGCCAGGGTTGGGAGGTGAATGCTGACCACACAGTTTCCCGTTTTCTAGATGAGACACTTACCAACTCCTCCGTCTCCGCCACAATTCGATCGCAATCATCCTGCTGAGAATTTTGTGGTCAAGCTTTTAAAATTCTGACACATTATACTCATACGATAAAAAAGCTTATGGCTCAACGTCATGCTAAATGAAAGAAGCCAGCACAAAACACTGTAGTATTTCTTAAAATACTGTATGATTCCATTTATATGAAAGGTTCAGAGCAGGTCAATCCATAGGAACAAAGCAGATTGGTGGTGGTTAGGGTCCGGAGGGAGAAAGATATACAGGGTGACTGCTTGCTGGGTGTGTGTTTTATTTGGGGATGATGAAAATATTTTAAACCCAGGTAGAAATGATGGTTGCACAACACTGTGACTGTACAAAATGCCACCGAATCATCCTCTTCAACATGGTTAACTTCATCTTATGTGAATTTCATTGCAATAAAATAAATAAATAAAAGGTGCTGATAACCAGAAGGTGGTTTAGAGTTATACAGCCCTCACCAGCATATAGGTGCCACCTCTGTAATGAGCTTTTCTTAAAATATAGTTTAATGACACTTGATAACTATCCCATTAGCAGCTTCTAGGGACCGGAGCAGCCCGCCTAAATTCCCAGCGTGACAAGACCAGCATCAGTATTGGCAAGGGACATCTTAAGGGACTTCTTAAGGGTGATTTAATCTTCAAAGCTCTTAGCCTTCACATCTTTGCTGTATTTGCAGTTTCAGTATTAAACAAAATCACAGCAAGAAATCTTCTGAGTTTAAAACAGATGAGTTTTTGAGACTCTCCACTTACTTGAAACCTAGACAGAGTAGTCACCGATGATCGCTGCTCAGGTTATCATTCTCTCCTCCATCCCTGGACATGACCCCAAGGACATTTATACACAGAAAGTACCGCCAATAACCTAACAATTCACTGTCACAGCTGAAGGAGCCAGGAAGTGCACAGGTGTTTAATGGCTTCTGCTGTGTAATGGGCCTAAATAACAATCAGGTGGAAAGTTTCAGGATAAAGGAGACCTCAACCATCACACACCCTCACACAGCACTGCTTTGGTGAAAAGAGTTTCAAAAGAACTTCTAGGCCTGTCATCACCCAGCCGGGGACCAGGAAATGCAACCCCACAGTTTGAAGGTCTCCCACCGGGTATAACTGGCAGACACAAAGTTGGACATTTTCACCTGTCGTCCATGTACAGCTTCTGAGAGAACAGAACTGGTTTGTAAACTAACGTGGACCCTGTTGTCCTCAAATCTGTTCCATTTCTAATGAGATCTCTCTCTTGTTGACACAAAATTAAAAATCCTTCCTCCTAGTGTGGTGTTTGGAAAGACCTTTGATTTGACAATGAAAATGAATCCATAAAAACAAGTGCCTCATAGGCGCCTCTTCGTTTTTTGGTTAATCCTCACCTGAGAATATTTTTTCCATTGATTTTTTGAGAGAGTAGACAGGAGGGAGGGAGAGGGGGGCGGGGACAAGGGAGGAGAGAGAGAAACATGGATGTGAAAGAGACACAGTGATTGGTTGCCTCCCAAATGCACCCCAACCCAGAGCCGGGAACTGAACCTGCAACGCAGGTACGTGCCTTTGGGAATCAAACCCACAACGCTTTGGTGGGGGACAAGGCTCTAACCACTTCACCACAATGGCCAGGGCTAGGTCCCTCTTTTTTTTTTTTTTAATTTTTATTTTAATCCTCACCTGAGGATACCTTTATACTTTATCTTCAGAGTGGGGGGGGCGGGGGAGAGAAACATCAACATGAGAGAGAGACATCGATTGGTTGCCACTCACACGACCCCAATCAGGGCCGAGGATGAACTGCAACCGAGGTACATGCCCTTGGCCGGAATCAAACCTGGGACTCCTTGGTCCGCAGGCTGACGCTCTAACCACTGAGTTAAACCAGTCAGGGCTAGGCCCCTCTTCTTATCTCACTAAAGAAATGGCAAGGGACATTTTAAAAAAATCATAATAAAGGCCAGTAACCTCATCGATATATTAAGTAGGCGTCTAAAAGGTTAGCAGCAAACACTGAAATGTTGTTCCCTCAGGGTACAGTTTACAGCCAATGGTGGGTGGGACCTACACCCACCAGTGACACCAAGGCTGGGACCAGGAGTCACAGATTCCATGGCCGGCGGGACACCACACTTATGAGATTTCGTATTTGGATCTCATAACATTAAAGTGATATTTCATGTTAATCCCACACAGTAGTCACCCTGATTTTGGTGTGCAACTTGGCTGAGGAAAGAATTCCGATAAAAGAGCTGCAACAGGATCCCACGCAGTGTCGATATATTTGCAAAATAAAAAAAAATTACATAAATTGTGATACAACTTGTAGCCCACAATATATTAACAATGTTGCAAGGATAATCAAAGATAACCCCCACTGGATATATAATGTATGGCACATTTATTTAAAATTCAGAGTGTCTATTTTCTTGTCACACCTACATGCCCGAGTCCTTTGGGTATCAGGCAGCCTTTACCCAAAGGTCCATTGAAAACATGACATATTCCTAACGTGTGTCCAGAAGAGCTGCTCTGACTTGGCAATTTCTGTGACACACCACTTGGTGAGCAGCCTCGTCCGTGCTGCTCCGTCCAGGTAGAGACGACGACAGGACGGCCCAGGCCATGACCGTCTTCCGTGCCTTTTCCTGTTGCTGCTGCCTCTTCCCTGTTCCTTCCTCTTCCTCAGCCCCAGCCCAAGCTCAAGGGCACCCCTCCAGCTCTCTACTTCCTCTAAAAAAGCTAGGATTGTTCACTGATTTTTATTTCAACTGAAACGCATCCGTTCTTGCAAGCTGTCCGTGAACCACTTGCACCTGGAGCCTTTTCCCCGTAACTGTCTGAGGACCACACCTTGTCAGAGCAGGTTTGACACTGAGTGCTGAGCCCCATCACCCGATTCCGCACTTTCTGTCCCTAGGTGCGGCCTCGGGCCCGCCCCTTTAAGGCCAGCCGTGCTCCTCATCACCAGTATTCAGCCCACTTCTCGCAGGACCTTCCCAAATGCCAATATTTACAGTCTATTAAAGGTATCAGTTTAGTGCCATCTGTCTCATCACTGCAATTTGGAGGATTTCTCAAAAGCAAGTTGGCAGGTTTCCTCTTATGTAGATTTGGGCCGGTGCCATTGAAGGACATCTTCCTTCCTTCCTTCCTTCCTTCCTTCCTTCCTTCCTTCCTTCCTTCCTTCCTTCCTTCCTTCCTTCCTCTTTATTCTTCTTCCTTCCTTCCTTTCTTCCTTTCTCTTTCTCTCTCTTTCTTTCTTTCTTTTCTTTCTTTCTTTCTTTCTTTCTTTCTTTCTTTCTTTCTTTCTTCTTCCTTCCTTCCTTTCTTCCTTTCTCCTTTCTTCTTTCTTTCTTTCTTTCTTTCTTTCTTTCTTTCTTTCTTTCTTTCTTTCTTTCTTCTTCCTTCCTTCCTTTCTTCCTTTCTCCTTTCTTCTTTCTTTCTTTCTTTCTTTCTTTCTTTCTTTCTTTCTTTCTTTCTTTCTTTCTTTCTTTCTTTCTTTCTTTTTTCTTCATTGATCCTCACCTGAGGATATTTTTCCATTGATTTTTTTAGAGTGTAGATGGAAGAAAGAGGGGGAGGGGGAGGTGGGAGGGAGAGAGAGAGACCTCGATGTGAGACAGACACATCGTTTGGCTGCCTCCTGCACATCCGACTGGGACCAGGGACGGGACCTGCAACCCAGGTACATGCCCTTGACTGGGAAGTGAACTCGAGAGCCTTGGGTCCTCAGGCCGATGCTCTGGCCACTGAGTCAAACCATTGAGGGCTGAAGGACACTTTTTTTTTTTTTTTCATTTTTGTTACAGATGTTTCTCCTTTTTCCCCCACTGATTCCCCCCTCTGCCTCCCTCCCCGCCCTGTCCCCAGTTTGTTGTCCATGTCCACTGTTCATGCATACATGCATATAAGTTCTGTGGTTTATCTCTCCCCCACCATCCCCTCTTCTGGGGATTGTCAGTCTGTACCCCACCTCCACGTCTCTGGGACTACCCCATTCCTCAGACTGTTATGTTCATTATATTCCACAAATAAGTGAGATCATATGATACTTGTGAAGGACACTTCTTGATGCAAACGTTAAGCACTTCTGAGCGTATACATGCTCGATCTTGTCACTGTAGAGGATGCAATGTGGCCTCAGTTTTCACAGCGCAGCCACATTGAAACACGCAGATAGAAACAGGTGAAATTAATTTCAATGTATCTTATTTGACCCAACATATCTAAAATGTTTACACTATCACATGTAATATAAAAATCATTAATGAGATCTTTTACATTCCTTTCTCCAGAGTATGTTTTTGAAATCGGGTGTGTATATTCATAGCCTATCTTCATTTGAATTTTTCATCAGAAATACTTGATCTCTATTTAGATTTCATAAAATATACAGTTGCAAAGTAGATTCACACACCCAAGTAATTTCAAGCACGTTTTCCAATTGCTGAATCAAATATTCGTTTCAAATTTTAAATTAACTAAAATGTATTGGAGTTAAAAATTCAGTTTCTCAGTTGTCATAGTCTAACTAGTTTATAAGCCAAATATGCGTAGTTCATGGTGACTCCGTCAGACAACAGAAGTTCAGTTGATCCCATTGAGAGTCTGTGTTTACTAACTGTGCCATCACGGAGAAGCTTTGCTAATCGTCATATAGCAGATGAGGGAAGAAAATGTAATACTCTTTCAGGACAAAAAAGATCTTGCAAGTCATTAGGCATCGGTGGCTGAGGACATCTGGACTGCACAAGGCTGTCAGTATTTTAAGGCTCTCTGGCAACCTGGAGAATACAGAGGAGTCAACTCACATGACTCCGTCGGACTTTAACCACAACACTAGTTCACTTGAAAAATACAAAAGGATGTTTTTGTAAAAGGGGGGCGTGTCAAAGAATGTTAATATCGACTCATGTGTGACTTCAGACCAACTGTACATAACTATTTAAGTTTGTATTTCCAGAAGCATCTACCAGAGATTTTTAACCCCTGAGGTTACACAGTGTCCATGCCCACTGTCCTTTAGATAATCCATGCCATTGGAAGGTCAGGGGGAATTTGGGGAGGAGAAATCTTGAAAACTTGCCCTTAAACTCGCTTACCAACAGCTAACCATCACCGAAGGCATTCTAGACGCACTGATTTAATCTTGGTGGCGTTCCAACTCGGGCGTCTCCTCTTGGGAACTTCTGCTGACGAGACTGGAGGCCGTCACGACATCAGACCTCCCTGGCTGATACGTGCAGGCTGAGCAAATTCCACAACCACCTGCAGAAACCCTCGCGTTAGCCGACACGCTTGCATCGAGCGTGGCGGGTGGAGGAGGGGTTCTGAAGAATTCAAGCCATTCACAAGATGTCAACAGGGGTTATCTGCCCACAAAGGGCGTCTTTCCTGGGGACCCTGCATTCCACTGCGGTTGCCGTGTTAGTATCTCAGTCACACTACCGGGAGCCGTCAGGAATGTTGGCACAGAAGGCAGAGGGGGACAAGTTGTGCCTGGTGGTCCGAAACCGATTCTGATATTGAAAAGGAAGTTAAAAGAGGGTAGTGAGGCCAGGCTACTTGGCGTAATTGCCAAACGCATTAACTATTCTGCGGTAAGTGACCAAGAATTCAGAATGGGCCTCAACTCTGCAGAACCATTCAGGGGAGAAAGTTGACTGTGCCTCATAGTGGCTCGAATGGCCCTTGTCTCCGTCCCAACACGTCAGCCCTCAGTGGCTGTGTGCTGACCAGAGGCAGCTAAACGTTTTCCTAGTTATGCACCTTCAGGGACTGTGCGACAGCATTTTATATGAATTTGAATTGTTGAAAGTTTAGTTAGTGTAATGAAAAGCTCTCAACAAAATCAAATTTTGGACAAAGTTTGAAATAACATAAATCTCAAATTTTCAAAAATATAAAAAATCTAATCTTCCTGAAGCTGGCAGGTAAGTGAACGGTAGACCACGTTGACACTGGAGCCACGTGGTGGACCTTCTCAGCCGGTGAGCGGAAATGACCGCGTCCCTTGTGTGCACCGTGCAGACCGCTGTGGGCTCTCATCGCCATGGTGACGGGCAACCTGGGAGCTCCCTGAGCTGCGATTTCAATATTCAGCTTCATTATAATTTGCAATCTTTTTAATGTCTTCTACTACCTAGTCATTAAGTCGTACTACTACATAGTAGTAGTACTGAGCAATGTACCTGATATTCGAGAATTTATGATTAAAACGCTAGGAATGAGGTAGGTGAGTGGACTACCACAATTAAGTCTCGCTGATATTAGAGAAGATAACACTAAAATATTGAAGAGATGCTGTGCAAATAAAAAGAATGATTTAAAAGATACTTCTTTTAAGTTTATTTAAAAAAAAATTCCCTGCGCCCTGGCCAGTTTGGCTCAGTGGTTAGAGCATTGGCCCATGGACCAGAGAGACCCGGGTTTGGTTCCCACTAAGGGCACGTACCTCAGTTGCAGTTTGTCCCCAGCCCTGGTTGGGGTCATGTGGGTGGCAGCCAGTCGATGTCTCTCTCACATCAATGTTTCCCTCTCTCTCTTCCTCCCTCTCACTCTATCTGAAGATGAATGCAAAAATGTCCTTGGGTGAGGATAAAAAAAAATTCCTTCCCTGGCCTGTGTGGTTCAGTGGATTGACCATCCTCCCATAGACTGAGAGGTCCCGGTTCAATTCCCGGTCAGGGCATATGCCCAGGTTTGGGGCTTGATTCCCAGTGGGGGGTTGTGCAATAGACAGCCGATCAGTGTTTTCTCTCACATTGGTGTTTCTATCTCTGTCCCTAAACAAAATCAATAAAAACATATTTAAAAAATAAAAATAAAAAAACCCATCCTGTAACTTAGGAAGAATAATGAAGAAATAAAATAGAAGTCGGCACCAGGGATGCATGGACCTGTGAGACAACATGCTGTTGGCTAAGGCATGAAGCTTGTTTTTGTCATTATTACCTGAGGGGAGGTGAAGGAATTGGTGACAAGCACGTGTTGGATGATCTGTTTCTGTGGCATCAGCCTAGGACTTGAGTTACGGGCCAAGAGGAACTGGATAAGTGCACACTCCAAGACAGCGAACAGGGGTTCGGACAGGTGAGTCCCTCCAGGGCTTGGTAAGACAGCCCAACCCTTATCGCCTACCTCCATACACCCCTCTCTGGACCCGCTGCAGGAAGGAGGGGAGAGGAGGCTGCCATCCCATCTGTAAGTTTTCAACCCCGAGGAGGATGCTGTGGCTTTTCCTCACTCCTCATGGGGAAGGTGAGGGATTGTCTTCCCCAACCTCTACCCTAATGTCATCAAGGGAGAGGAGTTGGAGAATCACTCCTAGAAACTGCAGGTGTCAGGAGAAAATGAATCTGTGATGGGTCCCTCATTTGGACACCTGCTTAGGAGTAAAAGAAGGGAGAAGATGTATCCAGATGGCTGACTACACGGCCAAGGGCAAGAACTGCAAGAGCTGAGAGTTGCCTCCGCAGTGTACATCCCTTGGGGAGTTCCCCTTGTCCCCTAGGGACTTCTGTGATCGACAAGCAGGCCGCCATGCGGATGCTTACTGTTGAGGGCGGAGAAGCAGGAACAAGTCGTGCTGGCCAGAGGACCAGAATCAGGCATTAGCATTTATTACGCGAAAACCTGACCTTGACACAGAGGTGAGACTGGAATTATAAACTAGATCTTGCTGAGCTGTTTTCTGTTTATTTTTTAATAAGAAAAAGGAAAAGAATTCATGGACATGGACAATGGGGTGTTGGTGCAGGGGGGAGGGGATGGCTGGAGGTGGAAGAGGGTTTAGGAGGGATAAATGGGGATGGAAAAACAGAAAAGAAAAAGGAATCAGGGTGTTACAATACCTACCCAAGATGTTATGAAGAATAAGAGTCTGGCCCTGGCTGGTTTGGCTCAGCAGTTAGAGCGTCGGCCAGTGGATCAATGAGTCTCAGGTTTGATGCCGGTCAAAGGCACGGACCTTGGTTGCAGTTCGTTGCTGTCCCTGGTCGGGGTCATGTGGGAGGCAACCTGTGTCTCTCTCACATCGATGTTTCTCTTTCGCTCTCTCTCTCTCTCTCCCCCCTCCCCCGTCCCTTCCTCTCTCCCTCCCACTCTTTCTGAAGATAAACAGAAAAATATCCCCAGGTGAGGATTAAAGAAGAATAAAAGAGTCTGTAGCTCAGTGCAAAGAGATTTAGCAGAGCACACTTGGCATTTCTAATTATAGAAAAATAAAACTGTTTCATGTCTGTATTCTCTGAAATGAACATTATTTAATATGCCAGTCACACAAGTGTTTATTGTATATAAAGAATATAATGAAAAGACTGTTATTCTAGTTACAGATTTATGCCTCTCTCTTCTTACATATATATTGAAACTTGAGGAGAATGAGTATTTCGGGTTGGAGAGACTTCAGGAGCATGTTCCTGGAACAGAATGTGACCCCCTCCAGCTCATACTGTCACACTGGCAGAGGGTCCAGCGCCGGTCCCGAGGGTGCCCCCCCGAGATTACTGAAGCATAAGTATGGTGATGACCACTACGTTTTAAACTAGTAAAACACCCACCCACTCGAAAAATCTAAAAATACCCAAAACATCCAGTTGTGTGCTACATAAATGAGAGGTAAGTGTACTGGGGTCCATAGTCAATCTAATCCAAGGGATTTTATTTACAGGGACATCTGGGAATTCTCATGGAAATACTGAGTACTACCTGAGAGGGGACCCTGAAAAAGTTACCAAAGTTGACTGACAACCCTGTTATTAAGCAGGACTGCGCATGCTTGTACTGGCACCGGCAAGAACAGCCGTCCAGCTGATCCGAGAGTCATGGAGAAATGAAGAGCAAGAGAGAACTCATCGAGATAAAGGCCGTGTCCAAAGACGAGCAGAGTCCGGGAGACTAGTGTGCAGAGCCACGCGTTCCAAAGGAAATGGCATGAACATATCTAGAGAAGGAACAAGGAGACAAACCCACAACGACACAGCACACCTTTGGCTTCGGAGTCACCTGTGCTGTACATGGACTCGAGGAGCAACCGCCTGTGTCCGCTGGAACGACCACAGACGCAAATGAATGTGAACTGAACGGACACAGGCGGAAGGCGACATCCTCTCAATGTTTAAAGGGGGACTGCTTTGGGATTTGAACAGTTTATCTCTGATCTGAGCCCTCACGATACAAAAGATAATAGCTGCTTTTATTTGCTTTAAAAATCGGCGTGGGTGATATGTTATTTTTGTACAGGTAGGGGGAAATTAAAGGGTTAGGTAAGGAATGAGACAAATTATTCCAGTCCAGCCCTGACAGCACTGAAGACTAGTTCAACTACATAATTATGAAGTTGACTCCGGCATCAAGGGAGTGGTAGAAAGATTCCAGCCGCAATCGCGTTCCAAGTGACCCATTTTCCCCTAGGAAAGCTGCTCACCAGGCGACAGATGCACCAGCTCTTGTTGCAGAATTCTGGGGGGTTTGGAGCCAATGTTTCTTCCATTAACGTTTTACGAAGCCCTCAGTCTGGTACCTCTGATCCTGTCCCTCTACCAAGGACCAGGCAGTTACCTTCCCTAGTTCCTTTAGCACCAACTCTGGCCCCTGCTGTTGCTGCATTAAGAATTTTTATTGCAGTCCTGGCCGACTTGGCCCACAGACCTGAGAGTTCCGGGTTCAGTTCCTGCTAAGGGCACATACCTTAGTTGCAGTTTGTCCCTGGCCCAGTTGGGGTCGTGTGGGTGGCAACCAGTCGATGTGTCTCTCTCACATCGATGTTGCGCTCTCTCTCTCTCTCTTCCTCTCTCTCTCCCTCTCGCTCTATCTGAAGATAAATGCAAAAATGTCCTCGGGTGAAGAAAAGAAAAAGAATTTTTATTGCAGATTTTCTAGCTCCTGGCACATGTGATACGGGAGGTGATCTTTGACATTGACAGAGAAACTGTGACATTCCTTAGCTAACAGTATAATATGAGACTTGAAAAAAATCTTACCTGTTTAGGCTGAGCTCCCTTGGAGAGAATGTCAATTAAGTCTGCGGAGGAGACGAAATAGAAGCGTGGAAAAGCCACACGCGTGGTTTCCAGGTGTTCGGCGAGAGCTTTTTCACAAAGAGAAAGCCTACGTGAACAAAATGTATTTTTAAGTTTATCTTGACCCTTCAGTTATTAAAACGTCAACAAAACAAAACCCATCTTCTCCCATCTGTCCATCCCAATAAGCTCGCTGTTTACCAGATGGCCCACCTCCTTCTCTTTGACACCATCATCCTGCTTGTGACTGACACACAAGTCATTCCAGGGAGGAGGACACACACACACACGCACGCACGCACACGCACATCATTAGTTGAGGCTTAATTTAGATCAGATCACTCAGTTTGATGTCACTCATCATTTTTCTTAATGACACTCCGAACTAATAGGGAAAAGACCAGATTTGGTTTCACTCAACCTGAGCACAAGGTGCATTAGTTAAGATGTAACTGGTTTACATCTTCCTTTTCCCACTAGATATCTACAAAACACACGTGATTTCAACTCTCTCTGGTATTCAAGAGTCATAAGATCCAGGTCATTTCCACTTTATTTTTCTTAGCAGAGCAGAGGTGACTCAGAACCCAAGCTCCTAAATGCCCCCAAAGATTACTGACTAAACAGAAAGAATGAGCTTCTTTAGAGACCCACCCTTTTAAAATTATGGCCAAATTATCTCTGAAAAAAATCCAGATTATGAAATAATTTTGCTTATGTGCTATATATTTTTATGTAGCACGCTTCTCTATATTGCAAAAAAAAAAAAGTGATCGCAATTCTTTGCAAACCTCTTCTTTTTAGTAGCTGATTTGCCCGAATATTCTTATGACCATTAACTGCTGTAAAATTATGAAAATTACAAATGGCCCTTAGGACAGGATTTTAAACTACTAACTTGTTCCCTAAGAATAATTTCTAGTATAATTAAACTATATGCAAAATACAGGACTTGGAAGAACTGAGTGTAATCCCAGTTCTTGGCATATAGTAGATGCCTAATAAATGTTTGCAGGCTAGCTCAATAAAAGAATTGACCGCCCTGGCCGGTTTGGCTCAGTGGTTGGAGAGTTGGCCTGCGGTCCAGAGAGACCCAGGTTCGGTTCCTGCTAAGGGCACGTACCTCGATTACGGTTTGTCCCCGGCCCTGGTTGGGTCATGTGGGTGGCAACCACTCTATGTGTTTCTTTCACGTCGATGTTTCTCTCTCTCTCTTCCTCCCACTCTATCTGAACCAAAAATGGAAAAATGTCCTCAGGTGAGGATTAAAAAAAAAAAAAGAATTCACCAATCATGTCAAGTCTCTTGATAATAAGATATTCTAATTTTACTATTATGATAGTCCTTTTGGAAAACAAATATACTTGGACTTATTTACATTAACTCAAAAAATATATGTACCACCTAGTATATAATAGGTAATTAGGCAACTATAAGCAAACTTATAAAATAATTTAGTAGAGTGTATACCTACAATAACATGATATTAAGTATTATTAGGTACTTGAAAGAAATCTCATAAAATTTTAACAAATTGATCACCTTATAATTTTATTCTTACCTGTACTGTAAATCTTTAAGTTTTTCATAGAGATTAGGCTGGCATGTTGCTTCTAAAACATTTTTTATTTTAGCTGTCTTGAACATTAACTCCTGTGTGGAAGTACAATATGGAGCCATTGATATTAGAAATTACTTTCCTAAATTTTTCATTCATTTTGGGAATGAAGAATATTCAAAAATTAAAATATAAAAATGAAAAACAACAAGAAAGCAAGGTTAAAGAAACTTCTAACACCATGCCTACTCACTTTTGCTTTTACACTTCTAGATAAATATCAAACCCAACGCATAACCACAGTTTTTGTCAAAATAAATTCAACAGACATTACCATCATTCTGGGTCCACACAGAATTTCTTTTCTAAACCAAACAAATAAAAAGAATAAAGACAGAAAGAGCCCAGAATCTTAAAGAATACACTCAGATATGAAAATAAGATGAGTATGAATCCATTCTTTCCTCCTTAAAAGTTAAACAAAACAGAATTCCTCTGGGGTTTCTGCCTTAGATAGGAAGGAAATATTTAATCACCAATATTCTTTGCTGAAAGTCTCTCAAATCACTCATCATTATCATACGCACACCTCTGTGTTCTCTGTGGCTCCTAGGAAACAAACAAGTAACTGGTAGCGTTACTTTGTTACTGGCTTCCCCTCCTCAGCCTTTTACTTAATGAAGATGCATCTCTACCAGGCCTACTGCGGGGACAGGCAATCTATGGCCCACAGACAACACCTAGTCAGCTGCCTGTTGTATGGCCCAAAGTTAAGAATGTGTTTCACATTTTTAACTGGTTGGAAAAAAATCAAAAGCAGCATATTTTTAACACACAAAAACGACGTGAAATTCAAATGTCAGTGCCTGTGAAGGAGGTTTGCTGGGGCACAGCCACACCCATGTGTTTAGTGGCGGCGACGCCTTCTTTCAAAGCTCCAGTGCAGCTTTGAGCAGCTGTGGCAGAGACCAGAAAAAAACAGCAAAGCCTAAAATATTCACGTCTGACCCTTCCCAGGCCCTTTTTCCTGAAACACAAAAATATATTTTGATAAATATGATACCCCAAATAGTGTTTCTTTACAAGATTTTCATGTTGTTTGGAAAACACTGCAGGAGAGACAGCTAAAATCCCCCACACAATTACCTTTCTTTGTGATGATAACATGAAAGATCTAGTCTCTGAACTATGTTCAAGTATATAATGCACATTGCTAACTACAGTCACCAGGCTGTACATTAGATCCTCAGAATAATTCATCTCCTACCTGGAAGTGCGTACCCTCTGACCAACATCTTCCCATTTCCCCATTCCCCAGCCCCCGGCAGCACCATTCTGCTCTGTTTCTTTGAGTTCTGCTTTGTTAGATTCCACATAAGACAGATCATGCAGTATTTGTCTTCCTCTGTTTGACTTACTTCACTTAGCAGAACATCCTCAAGGTCCATCCATGTTATCACAAAGGCAGGGTTTCCTTTTGATGGCTGAATAATATTCCATTACACACACACACACACACACACACACACACACACACACACCACATTTTCTTTGTATATTCATCCATCAATGGACACTCTGCCTTCTACGAACCTTAAATTCAGCATTTACTCCATCGAATCTTCTAGCGTCTTTCACAAGCTGGATTTGAATATCTTCTGAACAAACAAAGATGCTTTCCAGGTGACACCAAGTCCGCTGGACTTCCATCCAGGTAGAGATGACTGAGTCTGCCAGGTTTAGCTTATTTCGCCAGCGTAAGACTTGCTCAATGAAGTATTCCACATACTTGCTTTGGAGCAGACTCTGCAACTGAACCTAAAAGAAAGGCAAAGAATCTTAAATAACAGCTAAATCGGTAGACTGTATGTACCATGAGAGAGAAGTCACACCTATTGTTTTATTTATCTATTTTTCAATTACAGTTGACATTCCATATTATTCTGTATTAGTTTCAGGTGTACAGCAAGGTGGTAAGAAAATCATGTACTTTACAGAGTGGTTCCCCTCCACCCCCCAATGCTTCAAGTACCCACCTGGCCCCCTACATAGTTACCACGGTATTATTAACTATATTCCCTATGCTATAATTTACATAATATTCCCTATGCATGTAATCCCCATGACTATTCTGTAACTACCAATTGTACTTTTCAAAAAAATCCTCACCCGAGGATATGTTTTTTATTGATTTTTAGAGGGAGGAAAGGAGAGAGAGAGAGAATCACTGATCCGTTGCCTCTTGTATGCGCCCCGACTTGGAATCAAACCCGTAACCTGGTTATGTGCCCTGACCGGGAATCGAACCTGCCACCTTTCAGTGTACAGGACAATGCTTCAACCAACTGAGCCACACTGGTCAGGACACCAAGGTGTACTTCTTAATCCCTCATCTTTTCGCCCAGCCCCCCAACAGCCTCCCCTCTGACACACCTATCCATGTTTGTGCTGGCCTCCTAGGACCTGGTATGCAGCATGTCAAACAGGCCTTCAATAAGTATTTGCTAAATGAGTGACTAAATGACCTTAAATATTCATATTAACATTTTTTTCAAAAGAAAAATGATAACTGTAAGCAACTGCATTTAATATAATCTTCTACATGGTGATCATATATCTCTATATAGGCAGGAAAAATGCATGCTGGCTGCAGCTTTAATAAACTTTATTCTCCATCTTTTCTCACTCTCCCACTGGTCCTTGCCTATTAATCATTCCATGGTTCTGGGTCGTTTTTTTTTTTCCTTCCAATATTGAAAAAATAAAATGAACTTCCCTCCAGCTTGCTAAGGCCGCGATCATCCATTTCCCTCCCCTTTGAGTTCGTCACCGAACTTGGCAGACCTCTCAATGCCAGGCAAAAATATATTTTGATAAATATGATACCCCAAATCCTGTTTCTTTACAAGATTTTCATATTGTTTGGAAAACACTGCAGGAGAGACAGCTAAAATCCCCCCACACAATCACCTTTCTTTGTGATGATAACATGAAAGATCTAGTCTCTTAACAATGTTCAAGTATATAATGCACATTGTTAACTACAGTCACCAGGCTGTACATTAGATCCTCAGAATAATTCATCTTCTACCTGGAAGTGCGTACCCTCTGACCACTATCTTCCCATTTCCCCTTTCCCCAGCCCCCAGCAGCACCATTCTGCTCTGTTTCTTTGAGTTCTGCTTTGTTAGATTCCACATAAGACAGATCATGCAGTATTTGTCTTCCTCTGTTTGACTTACTTCACTTAGCAGAACGCCCTCAAGGTCCATCCATGTTATCACAAAGGCAGGGTTTCCTTTTGATGGCTGAATAATATTCCATTACATACACACACACACACACCCCACATTTTCTTTGTATATTCATCCATCAATGGACACTTAGGTTGTTTCCATGACATTTGACTCTTCTTTGGGGGAAAACGTATCCAGTGGTGGCTATGCTACCGCAGTCTCCTTTCCCCACTCTTCTCTGACCATTCTCTCTCTGCCTCCTTTATGTCTCCTCTTGTTCACCAAACACAGCCTTTCTTGAAGCTCTACTCTCTGCCGCTTATCTTCTTTACCTCTCATTATCTAGCTTATCAACAATCAAGATACCGACAATGACCTCCCTTCCTACTGTCCTACACTGAACCTCTGGCTGAGCTCTGGGTCTGACCATCCACCTTGATATACGTATCCCTTGCCATCCCCATCACAGAGCCTGCCTGTCTCTTCTTAGACCCCTGGAGCCCTTCTGTCTGTCTCCCCTCTCAAGGGCAAGTTTTTTGAAAACAAGTGTTCATATCTTTTAATCCCAAATGTACCATGCCTGGATGCTGGTACAAGTAGATGCCCAAGAAATGAATTAATAATATTAAAACCTGGAAAAAATATAAAAACATAATTGAAAAGAAAAAGAATCTGTACTAAAAATATCCATCTTACTTGGTTGTGCTCTAGAGTTTCAAAGAGTTGTTCATCAGACTTGAGTAACGGAATGCCTGTCCGATAGTGAACTTCGTAGGAAAACTCCATGGTCTCCCAGGTCACACTGATTTCAGTTAAAACCTGGACATAAATAGTAATAAGTTATATGTGCAAACGTTTATTGAGCACCAATAGCTAAGCTATCACCTTGAATTATTTTATTTGTTTATTTATTTATTTATTTTTATTTTCACCTGAGGACATTTTTGGATTCATCTTCAGATAGAGCGAGAGGGAGGAAGAGAGAGAGAGAAACATCGATGTGAGAGAGAGACACATCGACTGGCTACCACCCACATGACCCCAACCAGGGCCGGGGACAAACTGCAACCCAGATACGTGCCCTTAGCGGAAACCAAACCTGGGTCTCTCTGGACCGTGGGCCAACGCTCTAACCACTGAGCCAAACCGGCCAGGTCATCTTGAATTCCCTTAATGTTTAAAATATTTTTTTGAAAAATAGAGTGATATAAAATATTATTGGCATCAATTTTTAAAATGTGCTCTTATTAATATTTTTTTACAGAGAGAAGGGAGAGAGAGATGGAAACACATCTACTGTCTGCCTCCTGCACGCCCCCTACTGGGGATCGAGCCTGCAACCTGGGCAAGTGCCCTGATCAGGAATTGAACTGGGACCTCTCAGTCCATGGGACGATGCTCAATCCACTGAGCCACACTGGCTGGGCTATTGACCTCAGTTTTTATTCCTTCAAATATGTGTTGATGAGGTTTAGGAAATAAATTCTGTCACGAAAAGGAACAAGCATCACACCAATATCAGATTTCTGTTGGATCTGCATTATATCCTTCACTGAAACAGAATGCTAGAGCAGGGAGGGATGAAACAGGTTCCCTCAGGGTCTGATAGACCTGATTTGCAAATTAGCCCGCGTGTGACAGGTGGTCACTCAGAGTGCCTGAATGTGTTAATCTGGGTAAGTCAACTACTCTCTACTCAGTCTCTCCTTCAGTCTCCTTATCTGCAAAACGGGAAGAATAATATTACCTCTCTTGGAAAGGAAATGATATGTCAGTGTCTTCTGGGATCATCATCATCATCAACTGGGCCAACCCTCTGGTTTTACACATTTCCTCTGGGTCGGAATAATTCTATTTCCTGCCCAAGTCACACACTAACTAGCCTCAGAGGACAAGCTGGGACTCATGTCTCCACACAACCACGGCATGGACTTCTCCCTGAGTCTGCTGATGGGCCCCGTGTGAAAAGAAACAGCCCCAAGGACACCACCTTTTCAGTCCCCAGTTCTTTCAATGCTTTGTCCACGATGCTTCGGATCTCGTCTTCCATCTGGTACAACTGCAGGGCTAGTAAGTCTGCCAAGGTTGTGGCTTCGCTTATTGAAAACGTGACCTGATTAGGAAGAAAAAAGGGCAGAATGTATATTCCACGTATATGAATGGCTCCTTTTGCCTAATGGCCAGAGAAATGAATCACAGCTCAATATACTCAAGTCAGCTGCTGAGCACACCTCTGGTCTGAAAGTTGCGCAAAGACATTGCTTCTTAATTGCAGTTTCTCTGGCGTCACCTGTCAGAAGCAGGGCTGAGCTTTAGGCCACGGTCACACCACACTACTTTCTTTTGTTCAGTGGCCTTCCCTGTCCGCTCGTTTCTTATCTCCTCTGCCCACAAAATCCGTTTTTCAAAGAGAATCACTACGTTCATTTATTATAATTTGGTTGAAATCCCAGGAATCAGGTAGTAGCTCATTTGTCTTTTCCTCCTACAGTTCTGTTCACTGAACACAATTCCCAGTTGCTTCCGTAATTTAACCTAGTTTTAGCACTAATTTAATCATAGTTCCTTGGGGGCGGGGGGAACTATGACTTTCACTCATAGTGTCAGTCATATTTACCATGTGAAAAATGCAATTCACACTTATTTCTTCATCACCTTGTTGATTCCATCTCATCGCCCCAGTATTTGCTAAGAAGCTCTCAGCTCTTCCTAAATGTCCAAAGTCATCGTGTCCCCGTGCAAATGAAGAGCTGATCAGCCACATGGTTCCAGGGAAACTATTTCCTTTCCTGCCCCTTAGAAGCGACAGTCCTCTCTAGCCCTCGCCACCCTGTAATAGTCCTTGTCACCATCCACCTCTCTGCACAGGGTGACTAAACATCCCTGTTAGCCGAGGACTGAGGGGTTCCCAGACGTGGGACTTTCAGTGCTAAAACCTGGAAAATCCTGGGCAAACCAATGAGTCGGTCACCCTCTCTCTGCATCATTTTCAGCCTCACTCCACAGCTGATGGGCCCAGGTCTGCCTTAGAGAAGGAATGAGCAGGGATACAGAATGGGACCACCACAATCGGTCACACAGTGTGTGCACTGGACATGAACATCCAGCCCAGGCGACAAGTGAATTCAGCCACCGCTCTGAGGCCCTGGCACAGCCTGGAGGAAGGTGCACTTTCTGCCAGGGAAAGTGCATTTTTGTCACATGCAGAAAGGTGGGATACAGGCAAGAGACTGTGGTGAGAAGAAATGTCATTGCAGGAAGTGTGAGGGGGGAGAGGGGCCCACAGTCGATTACATATTGGGAGACTCAAGAAAGATTTTTCTGAATGAATGAATCAATCAACTGCCGAGTCTAAACATACAATGTCTAAAAGACTCTAATAACAATAGCTTCTGGGATCATTTATTGAGCACTTACTATAAACTGGGTCTCATCTCCAATTTGTTCACCAATTCTGCATGGGAAGCATTATGCGTTTTCATTTCATAGAGGAGGCAATTAAGGTCTGGAGAGCAGGTAAGTTCCCCCTGATCCCAGAGTTACTAAGTGTCAGGGTTGGAACGACAAAGCCTAATTTTCATTAGTGGGGAAACTGCAAACTCTGTCTTCAAATCCTGAGAGCCTTTCATCACAGTGAGTCCCTCGAGGTCTAGAGCTGCCCAAGGACAAAACAAACAGACCAGGCTGCCTTTCACACATTTTAAATTCAAAAAGGTCACCTTCCCTAAAAAAATAAAGTGTAAGATTGATATATCTGCCCTTAAAAGATGCAAAAAGACAAGAAAATATTACCTCAAGTGGCATGAGGAACCATTTTATATATTGCAATAAAGTCAAAACCATCAAAAGACTATCAAAAAAGACACCATTACTAAATGAATTGTGGGAGGAAAAACAAAATCACAATTTCAGAATTCCCTCTCTCCCTAAATTCCTTTCTATGCCCTCTGATCTTCTCTGAAATAAGGTCCTTTGCAGCTATGTTGTGCTCTATTATATGTCTTAGCGTTCCTCTCGTTTTATTAGTAAAAGATACATTCAAAATTTACATGTCTCGTTTGCGTTCACACAACCAGTAAGAGATAAAAGTGGGGTGACTTAGATTGGGCTACTGTAAGGGAATACCAGAGATTAGGCAGTTTACGCAGCAAGCATTTACTCCTCGATGTTCTGGAGGCTGAAGGCCCGAGAGCCAGGTGCCTGAGCGGTTGGGTTCTTGGCTTACAGAAATCTGTGGTCTTCTTTATCCTCATATAGCAGGGAACAGAAAGCTCTGGTCTTTTATGGCCTTATAAGGGCAGTAATCCCATTCATGAGGGCTCCACTTTCGTGACCTAATTATCTCCCACAGGCTCTCCTTCAAACACCATCACGTTGGAAATTTAGGCTTCAACATATGAACTCTCCGGAGACACGTTTATCCACGGCAGAGGGCTAACGCTAGGACCTCTGCATGTTCATTCTGCTTGTCCTCTCCAGCAGCTTAACCTCTCCCATTTGACCAGAGACCTGTTCACAAATCCCACTTCATCCCAGATGAATAATACTTCATAGTCACAAAAGCAGTCAATTAACGAGACTCAGGACACTGACCCCAGTGGCCTGCATGAGCTGGAGCCAATGCCGGGCTCTGAGGGCAGGGCTCTGTAACTCGGCGACAGCGCTCAGGGAGGTTGTCATGTCCCTCACTGTGCTCTCCAGGCCTGCATACGCATCCCAGACACGGACTTCCCTGTCCAGGGACCAGATTTCCTAAAGCAAAGCAAAGCAAAAAAAAAAATTAAAAAAGTCCCCAGATATAACAATACATTTTGTAGTTCACCTTCACTGAAAGAATAAATATACATTTCCTAGAGTTAGGAAAGAGAGTAAAAGCATTTAAGCCCCAGGGTTAAGGACTAATACCAGAGAAACAGAAAAGAATCCTCTCATTCATATAGGTAAGTCCAGTGTGTACAAGCCCCTTGGACACTCTGCCTTCGGATTCGCGGGCTAACTCCATGTTCACGGGTCACTGCATGCAGCCAAGTAAGAGTTTACGGGGCCTGTGCAATGAACAGTGTTTCCTGTAGAAACACAAACAAACAGAAAACTGAGACTGCTGTCTGGATGACTAAGACCTTCCTCCAAAGCCCCGCCTTACTTGAACGGTGGCCTGGAAATGTCAGTGCCTTTGAGTGTTTGTTCCTGGGGCTCACGTATCTCATGGCGTTTAGATGTGTCGAGTAGGGCCCTGGACTCGGCTGTCCTCTCCGCCCAAGGAGCAACAGTCACAATTGTGCATGAGGAAACCCATCATAAACAATCTCAGCATGAAGAAAAGGGCGGTGCCACTTGTTTAAAAAAATACAAGCACGCCCTGGCCAGTTTGGCTCAGCGGTTAGAGCATCGGCCTGTGGTCCAGAGAGACCCGGGTTCGGTTCCCGGTAAAGGCGCGTACCTCGGTTGCAGTTTGTCCCCGGCCCTGGTTGGGTCGTGCGGGTGGCAGCCACTCGATGTGTCCCTTTCACATCGATCGATGTCTCTCTCTCTCTCTCTCTCTCTCTCTCTCTCTCTCTCCCTTCCCCTCCCACTCTATCTGAGCAAAGAATGAAAAAATGTCCTCGGGTGAGGATGCGAGCCGGTGAACCTGCCACTCGCAGTGAGCCCAAAGGGTGGCGGAGTACACAGGGCGTGAGCACAGTGATGAGACGGGGCGCCAGGGCCTTCAGACGGGTGATGGGACCAGGATAATATGGGAGGAAGAAACTGGGAAGAGTTGGTAGGAGCTGAGCGCAGGACTGAGGAAGGCAAGAGTGAGCCAGGGGAGAAGAGCCACTTTAACTGCCTTCCCGCCAGTGCTCTTAGGCTTCGCCCTAAGAGGATCTACTCTCTTCAGAGGGCATACGGCTGTGCAGACTAGGTATCAAAACATCACGTTCAAACAAGCTCAGTTCCGTATGTATTGAGCCCCTTGGCGTGCTGGAATCATCAATAATACAAAGATCAGAGCAGTCCATATAAACCCACACGTTGTATACTCCAATCCGTCACCCTCAGTTCTAGAACCAAAAGGAATTTTTAAAATACAAAATAGTCATGGTTGCTAAGGAAAGAATTCCAATCCCCGTACTCTTCATCTTCACACACTCCATTCCAGACAGCTTTAGGAAACTCATGATTGCAGTGGCTACTCATAAATTCATTAGCCCTGATATGTTTTTCCCCCCATTCATTCACAGAAAGGCAGGCTTGATTAAAAGTGCAACTGGCTGAGAGGGGAAAAAAAATACTGTCTCATATCATCCTGTGTGAAGTAAATAAGGACATGGGGCCCCAAACACCAGATCCCAGGTTAGGGAAGAGGGAAGGAGGTGGTGCCGAGGAAGATAAATCGTCACGCCCGACAGTTATGGAACTTGCCTTGGCAAACCTTCGGAGTTCTGCACCCATCTGTTCCACATTAATCTGTCTCCACTGGGTTTTGGTCCAATTATCAATGCTTCTCTGAAAATGTACAAGCAGATAAAAGTGTCAACAACATTTGGTGAAAGCAAGTCTCCACAGCAAAATATATGAACTGATGATACACAGTGGCTCTATCATCCAGTGGAAAGTCAATTATTTAAGTATTACTGCACTTGTCAAAACTTCCTAGCTCCAAAACAAAAAAGTTGTCAGAACATGTCAAACTTAAGGCTGAAACATTATGAGACATTAATTTCTAGTAGCAATGACAAATTCCATACACACACCATCATTATCATTTCATCCCGAGTACTGTGAATGAATTGGTAAGTATATGACCATTAAATAGACCAGGTTTTTATTATTCTACATATAACATAAAATAAGCTTTAATCAAAACCTCAATCCTTTATAAATAAACTTTCATTAACTTCTTGACTCTATTCTAGCCCTTGTTGATATATTTCTATATGACTTTCAGCTAATTCCATGAATTATGTATAATGCATGTTGCAATATGCCCAGTTCCCTAGAATTTATTTTTACATTTAAGTTTGTAATTTAATTAACATGTACAAGTTAACTTCTTCTTTAGTGAGGTCGATTTATATATGCACGTACACATCAGTACAAGCATGGGTGTAACATGAGTTTGAATGAACACGTCACCATGTATGTGTAATATGTATTTACACATTAATTTTTATTTATAACCTATATAATCCCCCAAAAGGATGTGAAGCAGTCAACTCATTACACACCGCTTCATTCAGAACTAAAAACAAAAACAACTGAGGTTCAGAGAAGGGTCTTCTACTAACATAGATGTCTGAACTCTAATTCTGGGGGGTGAGGAGGGTATAATGTCCACATATTTCAAGACATAAAACCCAAATGGAATGATATAGGCGCAAAAAGTTGCCTATTTACAAAGGTGGCAAAAGCATACAGTGGAGTAAGGACAGCCTCTTTAATAAATGGTGCTGGGAAAATTGGACAGCTACTTGCAGAAAAATGAAACTAGACCATCAACTTACACCCTACACCAGAATAAACTCAAAATGGATGAAAGACTTAAATGTAACTCATGAATCCATAAAAATCCTAGAGGAGACTGTGGGCAACAAAATTTCAGACATCATACGCAGCAGAATTTTTACTGACACATCACCTAAGGCAATAGAAACACAGGAGAAAATGAACACATGGGACTACATCAAACTCAAAAGCTTCTGCACAGCGAAAGATACAATCATCAAAACGGAAAGGCTACCCACTGTATGGCAGAGCATCATTGCCAATGATATATCAGATAAGGGGTTAATTTCCAATACATATAGAGTGCTCATACAACTCCACAAAAGGAAGACAAAGAATCCAATTAAAAAATGGGCAGAGGAACTAAATAGACACCTCTCCAAACAGGACATACAAATGGCTAAGAAACATATGAAGAAATGCTCATCATCACTAATCATTAGAGAGATGCAAATCAAAACAACAATGAGGTACCACCTCACACCTGTCAGAATGGCCGCCATCAACAAATCATCAAACTACAAGTGTTGGCGAGGGTGTGGAGAAAAGGGGACTCTAGTGCACTGCTGGTGGGAATGCAGACTGGTGCAGCCACTATGGAAAACAATATGGTGTCACCTCAAAAAATTAAAAATTGATCTTCCATTTGACCCAGTGATCCCACTTCTAGGAATATACCCTAAGAAGCATAAAACACCAATCAGAAAGAATATATGTACCCCCATCTTTGTAGCAGCACTATTTACAATCGCTAAGATCTGGAAACAGCCCAAGTGTCCATCAGTAGACGAATGGATCAAAAAGCAGTGGTACATATACACAATGGAGTACTATGCAGCTATAAGAAAGAAAGATCTCTTATCCTTTGAGACTACATGGAGGGACCTGAAAAGTATCATCCTAAGTGAAACAAGCCAAACAGAGAAAGACAAATTTCATATGATCTCACTTATTTGTGGAATATAATGAACATAACAGTTTGAGGAATGGGGTAGTCCCAGAGACGCGGAAGCAGGGTACAGACTGACAATCCCCTAAAAAGTGGGGAGGTGGGGGAGGGTTCAACCACAGAATTTATACGTATGTATGCATGAACAGTGGACATGGACAACAATCTGGGGAAGGGGCAGGGAGGGAGGTTGAGGGGAGAATCAGTAAGGGAAAAAAGGAGAAACATCTGTAACAAAAATTAATCAATAAAAAAATAAAAATAAATAAATAAATAAAAAATTTTAAAAAAAAGTTGCCTATTTATACAACAGAACTACTAAAAGAAGAGAAAAGCAGTGTCTTACTTTAACATAAACAGTGACATCCCAGAGTCCCTTGAGCAGCGTCATTTCCCTGCGGCACTGCCCCATGTGTCTGTGCTCCGGAGGAGCCACCTCAAAAAGACGAGTCACCTCCTGCATCTGTGACATTTCTTCTTCCAATGCCTCAAGCTCCTGGTTTGCCTACGGAGAAAACACAGGCACACAGACGCCCTGAACACCCAGCGAACTGCCGGAGAGAGAGGAGCCTACCCAGTCCTGTAGCTCCGGTTATAACAGTATTAACAATTTTGATCTTAAAAAGAAAAAAAAACCAAAACACCATATTTTAAACCTGCAGTGTAATTATGGGTCAAATAGAAAGCTTTAGAAAAGTGAACTCACAGCTTCTGCAAAGGTGAGAGGAGACTGTTAATAAATACAGCAGTGTTATCAATATTCTCCCTACAGGTTTCACGAAATTTGCCCTGGCGTGGCTTTCTACAGATACAATGTTTCCTCTGGATGTTCCATTGTGCAGCTGGGGATGCTGCTGGGCAGCACAAAGAGGAGGCTCTGGAGGCTTCCACTTAAGAATAAATCACTTGACGAAAACAACTTTCAGATTTAAAAAAATATCCGAGGGATTAGCCATAGCACAAAATGGACCGAGAATTTGGGCACTAAAACCGCAGCACAGTATGAGAAATGTCCCTGGATGATTATCTTAACAAGGGGCACCTGCCCTCTGGTCTACGTAGAATAGTAGATATTTTATAGCAAGTGCAAGCCGATTCATCTTTCTCTTTCTTAATAGGCCAACTCTTAATTCCAGTTTTATGAGCACAGTGGTGTAGGCACATGGTAAAAGTTCAAGGAGTGCGGAAGAGCAGGCAATGCGGGAAAAGCTGGAGAGCCAGGTTCACCCCCAGGTCCTCTGGGTGCTCGGACCCCCAGGTTCTCTGGGTGCTCGGACTCCCACCTCTGCGCACAAGCTGTTTCTGATGGATTGGGTTTCGACATTACACTAAGCTACAGACTTCGCAAAACAGGGTTTAACGTTGTCTTTCCACTTCATATTTTCTCCCCTCCTCCTCTCAATAGACAGCAATTCCATTTCTTTAGTTCTTTAGATTTTTTTTTTAACTTGACCATACTTAATCCCTTTGTGGTTCATCCACTTTAAGCTCTGTCTCTTAATTTCCTACTGTGTAATAAACAAAAATATTAGTACTCTACTTTTATTATACAGGTCTTGTGTTCCACTTGTTCAAATTTTACCTTAATAAACAAGAACTGCAAGTCAAATTCCATACACGTAAAAGGGTGTGGGTGTGAGCATACATACAATCTAGTTTGGGAAATACTGTGTCACTAATAATACTTAATGGACTTCTCAATTTTACCCTTCTTGTTCCCACTGCAAGTTTAACCACCAATTTTTTATTTAATATCCCCCCCTGATTTTTACAATATTTTCACTACATATGTATGTACTGCTAAATGCTAAACTGTTAAAACGTGTGTTTTTAAATTTTATGTGGATAGTTTTATTCTATATATTAATATAGAATATATTAGTACTTACTTTTGAGGCACACGTCTATATTCATGAAGATGTGTGTGAAGTTCATGTATTCTACTTTGGGTGGTCATTTAGGCTTGTCCTGTATTTCACCATTAGCATTAATGCAACTAGCAATTTTCACTTCTGGTATAAATGTTTTATGTAGAGTTTTTGTTATCTTTAATGGGTTAAAAATGTCTTCCAGGAGTTTCTATCATGAATGAATGTTGAATAAATACCTCACATTTTTTTGCATTTCTTCAGATGATCATATGATTTTTCTCTTCTTCATCATTAATATGATGCATTATATTCATGTACTAATGTTAAATCAAACTTGTTTTGCCAACTTGTTTATAAATTGGTATCACTTGATTATATTTTGTTTAGTAACTTTGCATCTATAGATACTAGCCTATAATTTTTCCTTTCTAATGCTGTCCTTTTATAAAAATTAACATGTTCCATAGCAGGATTTTTTACTGTTCATTCTTCTCTGGTCTCTGGAATCATCAATGACAATCATCACCAATAACACCAGGGCCTGTTATTCTCTATTTTGAAAGATTTTTAACTATTGGCTCATTTTTTCTTTTTCGTTTCCTACTAGTTAAATAGTTAAACGACTATTCAGGTTTACTATTTCTTGAGCCTATTTTCGTAAATCATATTTTTCTAAAAATGTATCCATTTTGTTTAAAGTTTTCAAATTTCTTGTTAATCGTATTCTATAATCTTTTTAATGTCTACTCTTTCTGTCCTATCACTCCCTATTTATCCCTAAGACTATTACTTTTTCTTTTTTTCCCTTGTTCATTCCACCAGAGATTTGTCAATATAATTAGGTTTTTCTCAGAATCAAATTTGGCTTTGTTGGTCTTTCTTCTTGAAAGACACACACTGGGAGTCATTTCAGTGATGATTTCTGGGTGGTTCATGTATTCTGTTTTTACCTAAAATATATTTATTTTACTCTTATTATTAAAATATAATTTTATACAATTTGGAAACTACCATCCACCACTTCCTGGCTTCCGGTGTTACTGATGGAAATATACTCTTAGCTCCATCATCTTTTCTAACAGGTGGTCTGTCCTTTCTGTCTGGTTGCCTTTGGTATTCCTGCAGTGCACTGTGATGTGTCTAGATGCTGACTTTGTATTTAGCCTGGTTGGGATGCAGAGAATTTCCTGAATCTACTGATTCATGCTTTGACCAGTCCTAGGGAAATCTCAGCTATTATATCTCTGACCATTGCTTATCTAATATTTCTGTTTATTCTCTCTTCCAGGATGTCTGAGTAGAAGTCAGACATTTTAACTTCTTATTCTGTGTCCCTTAATCTCTTTTATATTTCCCATCTCCCTACACCTATGTGCTTGCTGCCTTCCATGTGATTTCTTCCAATGTCATTTGCATTTAACTAATTCTCTTTTTAGCTTTAACTAGCTCTCTAACCCATCTGCTGACTTTTAAAAAATAATTATATTTTTCATTTCCATAAGTTCCTGGCCCTTTTTCAAATTCAGCTGATCACCACTGATAGTCTCAAAACTGAGAACTTGGCTCATTTTTTTCCAACATTATCTTTATTTTTTATCCTCACCTGAGGACTTTTTTTTTTTTTTTTTTTTTTGCACTTATCTTCAGATAGAGTGGGAGGAAGAGAGAGAGAGAAACATCAATGTGAGAGAGACACATCGACTGGTTGCCACCCACACGACCCCAGCCAGGGCTGGGGACAAACTGCAACTGAAGTACGTGCCCCTAGCGGGAACCGAACCTGGAATCTCTCTAGTCCGCTGGCTGACACTCTAACTGCTGAGCCAAACCGGCCAGGGAATCTTTTATTTTCTTAATAAATGTCTTCTAGTATCTGACATTTTATATGATATCTGTGGTTTGCATGATGGTGTGTTTACTGATTGTTTTCTTGTAAACTCGTATTTGACTGAACTGGATTTGTTGGACCCCTGAGAAGACTAGAATCAGAGCACTTCTTCCCAGAGAAGATGCGGGTCTGCGTCCACCAGGCACTGAGCAGAGCTACTTGTATCCACTTCCATTTCCCGGCCTGGACATCCCTTCATCGTGGGGGTTGTACAACCCGAACAATAATCCTTATGAAAATAGGCCTATGTTTATAAAACCGGAGGATCCTGTCCCTCTTCCCGTTTCCTACTCTGAGCCTGAGCAGGGCCTGACAGCAGTTTCCGAGTCTCTCTGCCGCTGCAGGTTCCTAAGCGCCCTTCCCCGAGGGTGCAGCCTCCTGAGAGCATCCTTCTCTCCCCCTGAAGGCTCGTCACCGCGTTCTGGACCACTGGTCCTGGCCCCGCCCCGCAGAGCGACGCAGACTCGACTCCAGACTCGCTTGCCACCCTGCGCTCTATTTTTTCCCTGCCCTTTAGCGAGTGCTCTAGCTTTTTATGGAAACTCAGCAATAGATTTCAAGTTTCACATTTGAGAACATGTTTCAGCATCTGTTTTACAGAAGAGGATTTTCAACATGTCTGGTCTATCATAGTCCCTAAAACCAACAACAGCCATTTTATTGATTTTAAATCAATTTTCCCATTATTTATACTAATTCAATTATTTGTAGAGCTATATACCCAGTAATGTTAATTCAAGTGTTTACTGCACCCGTGGCTATGAAGAAACAATAGCGTAAACTTTACTAAGGAATCGGTTACAGAAAGGAGAGGTTCACCACACCACTCGCCTTGTCCCCTTTCTTCAGGCAAGTGAACGAGGAGACCCTGTGCTATAGAACTGTTTTCTGAAGCAGTTGAAATGCAATTCAACCCAGAATTTGGAGAAAGCAGCAACAGCTGTGAGCTGCAGGTTTTACGCCAGTCTAACGAGTAAAGACTGTCTCCAGCATAAAGTAAACCCAGGAGGGCAGCCTAGAGGAAGGACTCAGAAAGATGCCAGCTCCCGTCCTGACTGGGTAGCTGAGTTTGTTAGAGCGTTGTCCTCATAAGCCAAGGTTGTGGGTTCGATCCCCGGTTAGGGCACATATAGAAGCGACCAATGAATGCATAAATAAGTGGAATGACAAATCAAGGTCGCTGTCTCTCTCTCTCCCTCTCTCTCTCTCTCTCTCTCTCTCTCCCTTCCTTTCTCTTGCTAAAAATAAATTTAAAAAAAAATTTTTTTAAAAGGAAGAAAGATACCCAGCTCCTAAATCTAAACATCACAAAGCAATTTTCTCATTTCAGCTACTTGGTAAAGAATTTCTAGAGAAACAAAAGATACATTTTTTCTAATAAAAGTTTAAAACATTGTTTCAAGCCTCAGATGAATAACTCACTATTCTGGGTTATTTACCCATTTTATTCATTCTTATAGTCAACCATAATAAAGCAGTTCATTACAAACTAGGATTGAATGACTCGGCAATATCTGTATTCAGTTAACAGTAAGTTATGGAGTTACTGACTGGCAAAATTCACATGGGAAATAGTATACTGACTAAGATTGTTGATTTTTAAAAAAAAATTAGCTGGGATTTTAATACGAGTTGTATCACTTACTAACTGTGTACTCTCCAACAAGTTAATTATACATGCTTATTTTTTTATCTGAAAATAAGAGAATAGACCTTGCAGGCCAGACACTTGGTCCTGTCCAAAATGTCCACGCATAGAAAATGTTCCTTAGAAAACGGCCCTGGATCCAAATAGCCCATAATATTTATTTATACTTTTTGTTTACAGGATTAATACATTAAAAAACACTCTCATGTCTTCTTGGTCCAATGATTGGGTTGTGGCTACACTGCTAATGAGAACCCTGCTTGCCTTGGTAGCTGAGCTGGTCCTGGCGCCTGGGGTTAGTAGATGGGTCGGGGTTCAAATCTTGCAGAAGAGCAGGATTTGTGTTAACTATGCACATTTGGGATAAGGCCAAATTTTAAGGACCGTTTGGCATGGACCAAATGTCTTCATGGATGTTTTGGATAGGACCAAATATCCATTAATCATAATAGAAGCTACATCATAGGGAAATGGAAAGAACTGAAGTAAGGTAAGTAATAGGCTGAGCAAAGTTGTTGATAGATATACAGTAAGCGCTTAAAAACAGTCGTAGTTGTTGCTTGCACTAGTATGATTACTTTGATCATGTTGGTGGTTTTGACACACATGATTTAAATCAATATAATTTACTTGGGGAAAATTGTTTATAATTGTGTTTTAAGTACTTAATTCTCGACTCCTATAACCAACTGCAAAACTAAGGCAAAATATAGCACTATCTCAGTGTCTATATTTATTTTCCAAAACAGCTCTTGTGACACACGTGAGATAACTGAGACCGCATCACCTTGTCGAGCGCCGCGTAGGGATTCTCCGCGTGAAAGCCGAAAGGAGCTTGGAGTCTGAACCTCTGTCTGAACTCGGCCTGCTTCCCCTGATCAGGGCAGGAAAAAAATGAAAGTGAATCTTAAACAAACAGCTTCAATAAAACGTGTAAAGCCTTTGTTTAAAAAAAACAACAAACAAAAACCGTGGTAGCTCGCTTACCTCAAACAAAGTACATCTTTTCCTTATGAGAGCGACTTCTGCGTTTTGGAGAGGGGACACTTCGTGCCGGACCACTGCGGCAAGCTTTTTGGTAGTTTCCCATCTTTCAGGTAACTCCTGCGAAACAGGTGCACACAGGAAATTACCCCGATGTCTCAAACGAATCAGCCCCATAGTGTTAAATACTTCTGATCTCTACACTGCCCATGCCATCTTCTCATTCGTGTATAAGAGAAGGAGTTTGTCTCAAAGGAGGTGAAAGTGACTAAAAGACTCAGAGCCAGGCTGACCCGCTGACCCTGGATCAGTATTTTCCAAGCATAAACCTGAGTTGTCCTCTGGTGTAACATTTATCTCAGAATAAATGAAAATCTTTTCAAAATAAACGCAAATGCTAAAATGTTTTGCTGCTGAGAGAATAAAATTGACTTTGTGGATCTCAACTAGAAATGGAGCCATGTTTAATTTAGCAACTCAGCAGGTGGAAAAAAATGCTTTGAATCTGGCAGGTCGGCGATGAAATGGGGCCGGTCCCACCGTCCACTTCCCCCCAGCTCCGAGGCCCTGTGTACTGTTCTGATGGCAAGTGTGTGCATTTAGGTTAGGTTAATTTTAAATTACTAGGATTTTTGAAGTAAGAAGAGACAAAGTGAAAGGAGGGTTAATTCCTACTTGATGGAGGATAAAAGAAGCAACTCAACTGTGCCCTCCCTGACTACAATGCAAACAGGACAACAGGAAGTTGTTTTCTTTGGAGAGCCATTGTGCATAATTGCTGTTGAGAACATTCCTTGTGTCCAGACTAACAAAGCCTCGTTTCTCTGGGTCATCTCCCCGGACACCGAAATGGGCTTTGTTGTACGAAACCCCCCACAGTGGTGAGACTCAACTTGCACAGCTGAAGTGCAAAAATCAAAGGTTCTCCAGACTGATTTGTAACCCTGGATGAATATCTGATGGATGACTCAGTGACCACTAATTATGAAGAGTGCACTGTGCTGAGTACACATTGTATCTGTGTGGTACGGGAGTGCAACAAAGAGAAAACATATTCTTTGACTTTGATAGTTTTATAATGTGTCAGAGTGAATGAGCAGCACACACAGTAATTATTCTTCATGGCAGAATGTGCTCACTTCCACCAGGACATCTGTGTGTCGGGGAGTGAGTGCCCGGGAGGCACCATGGCCACGGCAGGAATGCCAAAGCAGGCCAGGAACCAAGGCACCAGGTCTCTGAACCCGCCCTTCATCTGCTTCCTTCAGCCTTTATCTCAGCAGAACCCAGCAGCCTTGTCAGTACATTGCATTTCCAGCTGATCCCACGGAACCTAAATATCACACAAAGTCCCTTCAGGAGCCACGGGTGAGAAGCCACAGAGAGGTCACATCAGTGGGCTCAGCCCCTCTGACCCTCCTCAACTACACTTCACCGGTCATTACCTGCTTTCTATTTAGGGATTCCAAATAAGCTTCTACTTGATAAAAATAGATCTGCATTGAAAACCAAAAGGTCAGAGGCTCTTCAAAGTCTTGGTACCTGATGTGATCCACTGGAGGAGGTAACACTGAACCTCAGACTCAAAAGAATAACTGGGTTTTAACAGGCAGAGATTAGGGGGAGATCTTTGGAGATCCCATGCGGTAAGGGTACCAGTGCAGGATGGGGGACAGAAACTGGACAGTATTCGGAGGCTATGTGCTGTCAATGAAGGTTTCTTAGCAGAGAATGGACTTGATAAAATCTGCAGATTGGAAGTTGAGTCTGGCTTCAGGACACACTGTAGATAGAGTATGAGGACGCAGTCACATTGAAGGGCTTTTAGACAGAGCCAAGCACAAGCAAGTGTTTGGAAAATGTGATCACTGCTAATGATTATGCAGGAGAAACAGTAACTACTGCAAGTTGCTTTAATTAAAATAAAATTGGGTCACTGTTAAACTTCACATGCAACTTGTTCTGCCTATCAATCTTGAATTTCCTCCTGACCAGCCTGAATGACCGACACAGAAGCACACACATAGCTGAGAGTGTGGCCCACTTTTGAAATATTAAAAAGCCAAATTTTGCCAATATGGCCATACCCTGAAGTAGTGAGTCAAATTTTTATAATACAAATTCTGGAGGCTGTAGCTAAAATCCTACATATCAATCACCTGTGTTACGATTGGTATCTCTATATATTTTAAGGTCCAAGATCTGACTTAAAGAATATCCAAATGTTTCTGAAACCAAATATTTATAGTGTGTTCTACTGTAACTGTATCACACCCATCCTTGTTATGCTTCTATTTATCCACATCCTACCTCACTCCATATCTAACCAGATTTTTCAATTCTGGTTTTATACTTATAAGTTTATACTTATGTAGAAAGTTATCATTCATATACAGTAATTCTTTATAGTATTCATAATCAAGAGAGCACTTATAAATATACTATTGCATTTAATCCTCACAAAGCAAAACAAGGAATATAAAATGGGGCAGCTAGCAAGAAAAAGGTTGGCAGTTCCTCAAAAAGTCAGCCTTGGAATTACCATGTGACCCAGCAATTCCACTCCTAAGTGATTCCAAAAGGAACTGAAAACAGGTATGTAAACAAATACCTGTGCACCAACATGCACAGCGGTACTACTCACAACAGCCAAAAGGTGGAAACAGCGCAACTGTCCATCAATAGATGAAAGGCTAATGAAGTGTGGTGTATATGCATAATGAAACATTATTCAGCCATAAAAAAAAAATGCAGTTAGTGATATATACCACAATATGAATGAACCTCAAAAATAGCATGCCAAATGAAAGAAGCCAAACGTAAAAGACATACATTGGATGATTCCATTTATATGAAGTCTCTAAAATAAGGAAACCCATAGAGACACAAAATGATCGGCAGTAGCCAAGGGTTGGGGAGGAGGTGGGGCAGTACGGAATGGCAACCAATGGGACTGGAGTTTCTTTTGGGGGTGATGAAAATGTACTAAACGCCATACACTTTCAAATGGTTACTTTTATGTTATGTGAACTGTGAATGTCACCCCGATTAAAGAAAGGGAACAGAAAGTAAGAAGTGGGAAATTGGAGAGTGTAGGGAAATAACGAAGTATCTTGAGGGGTATTTTACTGCACACTCTGAAGCAAGCAGACGAGATGGACTCAGTTCTTAGAAACAAATCTAAGTTTGAGTTCCACACTCTCACCACCGACCTAAAATTCAATAAAAGTGTTTCAGTTACTGTGTCCACTGATCCCACTTGCAAGGCTAACGGTGAGCCTAGCCTGGAAGCAGGGGGTGATGCGGATATATGAACTCTCTCCAGAACGTCAAGCTGGGCATGGCGGTGGGGGCTCCACTGTGACCTTCATCCACGGTTCCAGTCACACCGAAGGGGCCTTCGTTTATCATGGCGCACGGCAGGTGCCAGGTCTCTCCGGAGCATGCCAACTGGAGGATGGCAGAGAAATCCTGTTTTGGAAACACAGTGATGCCTCCATCCAAACTGGGCTTCCTTATTCTGTATTAATGTGTCCATGATAGTCTTCCAAAGACTAGGACACTTCTCAATGAAAGTTTTGAATGAAAGACAGCGGGAATATGTTTTATGTGTGAAACTGATGTTAAAGTGGACCTCAAAAGAGCAACGCAGAGATCCTCTATCCCCTAAATATCTTCTAACAGGAAGGCGGCGGAGCACAGCAGGTGTTGGCTGGCCACTGCCTGGGTGACCTTGCACATTTTATCAACTCCCTTCAGGTTTCTGATTCCTAACCTGGAAACTGAAAACGTGAATCTCTACAGTACAGGTTATGAGGATGGCATAAGAGCACAGGTAAAGAACTTGGCTAAAGGAGATGCTCAATTGGTGGTAATTACTATTATTTTGCCACTACACTTACCTCTAGCTGAATGTAGACTTGCTCAGGCATCTTCTGCCCATAGGTTTCTAAGAGAGTGATGGTTTCTTTTAGCGGCTCAAAGAGTTCATCAGTAGCTCTCTGTCGGCTTCTCACAGCCAGAAGATGCCCCATGATGTCAACCAGACCATCGCGATCGCCTTCACTTACTTCTCTCTGAAGTCCACTGTCTGTCTCCTTTATAAATTCCTGTAGCTCATTCAGACTATTAAATACATATGCACATATATGCAGTTACACACAAGCACAAATTAAGTTTGTTAAAACATTTAGAAAAGACTTCAGACTGAACCTTATTTTCATTATTGACCTAATTAAACATTACTAGTTATCTCTATTATAAAACCGGCAGTTTTAATGCTCTTAAAAAATTAATATCTCAGTTTTAGAAAGCTGCCAGGTGTTAAGTTATAAGTCGAAATACCAAAGCACAAAAGGCTACCTGTCGGTGACAAATCTCAAAAGATGCTCCTGAAACATCCAGCTCCATTTCCTAATAATGTTGAGCAAGCTCACTTTGAAAGGCTTCATGTCCACCTTGAACCAACTATCAAACACTCTGAAGTCGTCGAACTTGCTCATCTGAGCATACAAAGCCTCATAAACATCAATCTGTAATCAGAAAAGAAAACTAACTATAACAACTCAATCAAAAACCAAGAGCTCCATTAAAAGCTAAAGGGTATCCTTGCCTGTTCCTTGAATTGTTCCAGGGTTGGTGGCCGTTCAGGGATCTCTTCATTTGCATGAGCATCCATTTCTTCAGATGACCCAGTTTGTCCATACAGAAGAAAATGCTTCATAAACTCAGCCTGGTCGTCCACCCAGAGGTAAGCGTATGTGTCCAAGGTATTTCTGAAGTCCAAGACTTTGCTGATGACACCTGCCACTCTGTTCATTATCTCCTGCCTGACCTCTGCCAGGCCTAACATGTCATCCATGTCATTCTAAATGAGAGGAAAACTGGGCATTTATTAAACCCAATCTTTGCTTTATCAAGAATGTGCAACATAACATTATCCAAGGCAACTCTTCAAAGAGAGAGCAGTTGGTGAAATCAAAGATGATGTTTTCCCCAACTTCTCCTTTCCTGTGCTTCCCACCACCTCAATTTATTTTAAATCATTACTATAAAAACAGACACCCATTTACAAGGGAAATACCTGATAATTTGCTATTCCCAGGTGTGTTGCTACTCGCGTCATCTGGGCGGACATCCTAAAACTATTGCACAGCATTTCCTCTACCAGGTCATAGAAGCCATCCCCAGCCTCTCTTTCTAGAGAAGGTTTAAACAGAATCTCAGGGGGCGTTAAGATCATCTGTGCTTGAAAAAATGGTGCCGGTTTGGACTGCTTCTCCGTGTTCATCAGAAAGAAGTCTAAGTCATGCATTATGGCTTGAAAAAAGCCTTCTACCACGATGTCATCGATGAATTCCACATACATCTTCCAGGAATCCAGAGAAGGGTTGGCCCCGAAGAGCTGCCTGTTTTCCTAGAAACATAAAAGTATGAACACGTGAGTATCAACACTAGTGAGTATAAAAACAAAAGCATGCTATTAAATAGTCTGTGAGAGTAGGGACTACATTTTTGTGCATAACAGAAATATTCAAGTGCTAGGTGCAGAACCTTAAACTGGACAGTAAGGATTTTTTTTATCCTCACCCGAGGACATTTTTGCATTCATCTTCCAATAGAGCAGGAGGGAGAGAGGGAGAAAGAGAGAGAGAAACATCAGCATGAGAGAGACACATCAGCTGGCTGCCACCCGCACAACCCCAACCAGGGCCAGGGACAAACCTCAACTGAACCAAACTGAATCTGCCTCAACTTGGCAGGAACCGAACCCGGTATTCTCTGGTCCACGGGCCGATGCTCTAACAGCTGAGCCAAACTGGCCAGGTCAGTAAGGATTTTTTAATATTTAATTCATTTTTAAAAGGGGGTGAGGGTAGGGGAGGTGGGCAAAGGGGAGGAAAATGGGAACATCTGCAATAGTGTTATCAATAAAGTAAAAAAAAAAAAAAGTATTTCTCCAACCCTCCCCCATAAAAATACATTGAAAAGTCATTCACTAAAGAAAAAATCATGAAGATTGCTATCTTCAAATACAGACAAGAAGCACACTAGTTCCCAATGCATTCTAGACATAGACATATTTGACCTGGGTTCTAGTTCTTGCTCTGCCTCTAACTTTCTGTGGCTTGGACTTTGCCTTCCAAGGACTGCTTGTAAATGAAGAGGTTTCCCACAGTGGTCCTTCAGACAACGCTGTCCTGGGATATCCCAAATTCACAAAGTTGGCCAAGTGCTATGCACTCTTGGCCAATCTTGAAGACTCACAGTGCGCCTATTATACACAAGTCTATTTAACTTGGTTTAAAACAATTGTTTCTAAACACAAAGAATATTTCTTGTGAGCCACCTATGAGCAGTCTATGGAAAGATGATTTAGCTTGGGAAACACTGGCCTGGTGAAGTCCAAGCTCCCTTTGTGCTTCTGCAACATGAAGTCCTTCTACCTCTTCAGTGTCTCCCAAGAGAGTGGGTGAAGTTATGGATCATCAGTGGGGCACACGGGGCCAGACACAGATGTGGTCAAGGACTGCCCGGGGTTGGGCATGCAGTGGGCAGGACTGGGACATAGATTTGAAAGGTCAGGTGGGCAGCAAGGATGATTCCAGAGACACTTTCTGAGATACAAAGGTTGTATGGTCTATTCGGGCCAGAGCGCAGATGCCCAAGCCAGAAACAGTACCGCAGAGAAAAGGAGACATTGTTATGAGAGCTGATTAGAAGGTAGAATATGCGCTCTGCTTTCCTTGACTATTTGCTAGTGTGGGTATATGATCCCGAATTCAAAGGTCCGTGCTATGCCTAAAAATCTGAACTGTAGAGATAAGTCTATCTCCTGATAAAGTAGGGCAGAAATGAGCAAGTTCTAGGGCTTTCTTTCCTTCAGACAGATTTAAGAACTGTCCTTTCAGAGTGGCTCTTCTTGCCCACCACCAAGTGGGACCATTTACATCTGTATAGTACACATGACCTGCACCTTTGGAGTTGTGCAGTACACATCCTGGGCAGCTGTACACAGCAGTCCTGACGCCTCTGTAGACACTCGAAAGGAGAATATAGATCTGAGAGCCAATAAAAATCCTTAAAGATCATCTTATTTGGTCTCTTCGTTTTATTGATTGATTGACTGACTGATTGATTGATTTGAAAGAGAGAGAAAGAGAGAGAGAAACATGGATTTGTTGTTCCACTTATTTATGTATTCATTGGTTGATTCTTCTATGTGTCCTGGCCAGGGATTGAACCCACAACCTTGCTGTATCAGGATGACACTCTAACCAACTGAGCTACCCAGCCAGGTACAGTCTCCTTATTTTAAAAATATGAAAACTAAGACCTAAAACACACCCAGTGTCACACTGGTAGGACGCTAGCTGCTGAGCGAGGACTAGAAACCATCCTCTCGGTTCCCTGCGGTGAAGCTCTAACACATCACAGTAACGGAGCTGCCTCACTGATGATTCTTTCTCATACCAAGAGATCCGATTTGTATCTCTGCATTGGCATTTAGAAAAAGTGCTCTGTTCTGATTTCGACAATTCAGAGCAGAGAGAGAAAGGAAGAGAACGAAGAGCTGTGGGTCACCGAATGACCACCCAGGTCCCTTCCCCCCAATCTCCCAGGATTCCACCCTTCCCTCTTCATCGTCAACGCCATCTGCAGACTGTCCACTGAGATCCCACAAGCCCAAAGGATGCAGCGTGAAAAGGCAGAACTGACTCGCTCTGTCCGTTTTCACGGATTTCCTCTGAACCACATTCCTCCCTGAAGTCTGGACACCAGGCTCGGGACCATTTGCTGACAAGAGGTGGGGGGTGTCCCTCAGCGGCCACTTCAAGGCCAGTCTATGCACCTCTTTTCCACCTACAGTTAGTCTCTGCCCCGTCTCGTCCAAGTCTGTGGCTTCCACATCACGTATGTGCTCGTGACTCTTGATTCTCTGTCACTCCCTCAACTTCTCCCCTGAACCCCAGATGCCCACTGGCAATGCCAACTGACCCCAAATTCCTCCCTGGGCAGGCATATCTAACGAACATGCCTCAAACCTAGTCTTATCTTTTCCCTCAAAATCTGCTCCACCACAGTCCTCCTTATTCAGTAAACTCCATTCTGCACTGGCCAGACTGACTCAGTTGGTTGGAGTGTCGTCCTGTGCACTGGAAGGTCGCAGGTTCGATTCCTAGTCAGGGCACGTGCGTAGGTGGTAGGTTCATATGGGAGGCAACTAATCAATGTTTCTCACATTGATGTTTCTTTCTTCCTCTCTCTCCCCCTTCCTCCCTCTCTAAAAATCAGCTATTTCCCCTCAGAGTAAAAGCCAAAGTTCTCATAACGGCCTCCTTAGGAGACGGTGGAGAGCCACGAGGTGTGGCCAACAAGTGGCTGGACCCGGAGGCACCGACAAATAATGGTGGCCACGCGGAGCGGCCAGAGCGGCCTTTCTGTTTCATCAACTATCTCACGTTCCAATCTCTTCCCTCGGGAACGAGAACAGGGAGAGCTACAGACGTTACAGGTAGGTCACGCCAATTTCTCCACTTAAAATGCTTCACAAAACAATACGTAAAGCTCTTTCAGGCCACACAAGAGGTTTTAAGTTACATGTCTTTGCTCTTTTTCTAAACGAAATGAAAAGATCTTCAGTACAGTGTGTAACCTTAAAAGCAATCACCTCCACCAGGCTGTGTATCTTGCAGCCGTCTTCCTGGATGAGCTTGTACCTCTTGGTGAACAGACCCGCCCTGTCCTCCAGCGGGAAGGCGGGCTCCCTGCTGGGCTCCCTGCTGGGCTCCCTCCTGGGCAGCAGCGTGCACTCAGCCCAAGCCCTCACGGTGTGCTGGATGGCTTGCACGTTGTTCTGCGTGAGCTCCACTCTGCGCTCCAGCTCCGAGGTGGCCGTTCTCACCCTCTCGATGTACCCCCAGCAGTCACCCTGCCACGTCAGCGAGGTGGTGGCTGCTTGCAGTTGCTCATCCACCGCCCTCAGCTCGTCTTCGACCAGAGGGTATTCGACTTCCAGGAGAGACCGTTTCAGCTTATTATAGGCTTGCACAAGAAGTTCAAGATGTCCTGTGTACTGAGCAACGGAAACCCAAGGATGTTAAAGCTACTTTGTCCACCTGCGATGCATAAAACTACCACAGGTCTCCGTGTTAATCATTAAAATTCAAAACGTTACTGTTCAAAATATGCCCCCATATATACGAACACAAACCTTTAAAATAGTGTCTCTCTTTTTGAAGAGGGCTAAAGCTGAATCCGGTATGTCTGACTTCTTCAACATCAAGAGGTATTTCACTTCCCTCAAGACAGCCACTAGCTATCGAAAGACAATCGATGTTTATTGCATATCATTCTATTTTTAGCACAAGTTAAAATCAAAACACTTCAGTTTTCATCCAATAATTACTATATTTTCTTTCTTTTTTTTTTTTCTTTTTATCCTCACCCGAGGACATTCTTCCGTTCTTTGTTCAGATAGAGTAGGAGGGAGAGAGAGAGAGAGAAACATCGACGTGAAAGGGACACATTGAGCGGTTGCCACCCACACAACCCAACCAGGGTCAGGGACAAACTGCAACCAAGATACGTGTCCTTAGCGGGAACCGAACCCTGGTCTCTCTGGACCGCAGGCTGATGCTCTAACCACTGAGCTAAACCAGCCAGGGGCAATAATTACTATATTTTCAAATGGTCAAGGTAAAGAGGCTTCTGTCTCATATGCTTGTTAAAAGCAACAATCATACACTCCACGGAAGTATAAATACCAAAGGTACAAATCAGGGACTATGGCCCACGGTCAGAGAAAGAATTCAAGCCAGAGACAGACATATGCACACCAAGATGACAGTGGAACTCTGTCAGTGGACTTCGGTCTTTTCCCAGTACCTAGAATGCTTGTTTCGAAGACACAAGTTTGTTCCAATGTGATCGATATACTAGGGAGTGATCTGAGCATACCACAAATTTCGTCTTCACTTATCTGTAATTTCATCAGCAAGAAACACAAGGTAAATGCTAAACACTGCACCCGACTGAGCTGAAAGGCTTAGGAATACGCAAAACGCTCATGGACACACCTCAGACGTCCACTGGGTACCTCATTTTAGCGGTACAACTTCCTGCCTGCTTTCAGACAACCCTGTTTCCGGTTTACAACAACGTGCAAGTTGTAACGTTTCCAACACCCACTTCCATAAGCAAACTTCCGGTCTTTGTCTAGGGAAAGTGTCATATTTATTATAGTATTTCTGTATTACTTGCCCATTTAAAATGTATAAAACTATGCTACTGTTTTCCCTAGGTAACTATTTTCTCACTGTATCACTGACAATGTTTTGAGTCCTGCACCTCTAACCCTTTACCCCCACTATAAGTCCTGTACTCTTAACTGTGCAGTCTTTCATAATCCGGCGATCTTAACAGACTGTACCCCTGTATCACACACCATGCTTAACTGTGCAGTCTTTCATTATCCAGCGATCTTAACAGGCTGTACCCCTGTATCACACACCATGCTTAACTGTGCAGTCTTTCATAATCCGGCGATCTTAACAGGCTGTACCCCTGTATCACACACCATGCTTAACTGTGCAGTCTTTCATAATCCGGCGATCTTAACAGGCTGTACCCCTGTATCACACACCATGCTTCATAAGGCAAACCAGTTGACTTCCCTAGGTTGTCACTCCCTAGCTTAACTAGTACAATATATTTTGTGTTTATAATCTATATTTTGTGTATTTATAATCCCTTCAGGTAGTATCATAGGAATTATCCCTAAAACATCTCAGGGATTTAGTTTCTCCATGCTGGTTTTATGAAATCAGAAAGCTGAGGGAATCCTCAGCTCTCTGGTCATATATTTATGTATGTGTGCTGAGGTTTATAAACAAAATTAAGTGGTGGTATTCTTTGTAATATTCCAGGGAAACAGATCAGAATTTGGGTACAGATCATAACGATCAGACTCACCGAGGCTACCTTTCCCCCTCCTAGGCACACATTCAGAACATGTGAAGGGCAGGGCCACAGCTACACATGAATATATCATCTTCACTATCTAAAAGTTCCGCCAGATGTTTCACTAGTCTTTCTTGAAACAGTGACTCAGACATGGCTATTCTTATACGCTTGTCTTTCCCTGTAAGGACATTAATGTAGGGAAACAGAAAAGAAAGCTACCTTTGTGACTCCTATAAGTCCTCAGTCCTGGAGGTAGGTTGTTTGCAATACATACATTGTATTTAACATATCGCCATTATATGTGACTCTATACATATAAACACATGTATATATAAAATTGGTATTGAGGTACCTGTACTTTTATTATTACATATAGCATGCAATGAAATTGTGAGAAAACGTAAAATTTCTCTGTTACATGGTTTATCATGGGATAACAAAGAATCTGTTCAATAAGGGTAAGTTTCCCAGATATTATTTACCTGTCATTATTATTTTTGGTATTTACATGTTATTTTATATTTTTTTGAAGGTTGTTTTATAGAAATTACCATCAATTTAACCAACATATTCAAGTTTATTGTCCCTTTGATATACATTATGACAATCAAAATTCACCACTGTCCACCCACAGCATGACCAAAGGTCTTTTTCATTCTACACAGTCTATGGATTCCCCAAATCTTAACTTATACAATAAAATTTTAATTAACTAAAAATACTGGCATATGTGCTATGAATATAATTCAAGCCAGAAAACATAATAAAAGACCAATGATTCCATTCAATGGAGCCAACATTTATTAAGTATATGAAGTATTACCGAGTGCCAGACATTATGTTAGAAACACAGAACACAAATATAAAATAAAATGTACCCTACTCTCAAGTAACTCATTATCAAGTGAAGGTAAAAGTGGTAAATAAATAATTATGAGGCAAAATAGAGAATAGTAAATATAGAATTTGAGAAACAAATCTCTAAAACAAAGATCTAACAGAAGTTGTTTTCTGTTATATTCCTCATAGCACTGATATTCTCACAAAATAAAATATAAATTAAAGCATCACGGATATACTTACAATAAAAATTACATCTACTAAGCATCTTAAAAACATCGTACCCCTACCTTTGGGTCAAAGTTGACACTGAGAAGACCATTTATGGCACTGAATTTAACCAAGGGTTGATTCAAATTGAATTCACAGATTTCATCCACATTATTTTTCCATTCATTATAGATACGATTTTCAAATTGGTCTAGTAGAGTTGTCATTTCAACGTACTTCTGGTGAACTAGGGCATCATCAGGAATCTCTGAGAATCTGTAGGAAAATGGTTTTTCCACTTTTCTATGATTAGATAGGTTTTAGCCTAATTACTTTATAATAATACACAATACAAAATATAATAAAATACATTATAAAAATGAGGAAGAGAAACAAGGCCAAATAATGCTATGATTGTCTTTGCCTGAAAAGATATAGGCATGAGCCTGGCTGGTGTTGCTCAGTGGTTAGGGCATCGGCCTGCAGACCAAAGAGTCACGGGCTCGATTCTGGTCAAGGGCACGAACCTCGGTTGTGGTTCATCCCTGGCCCTGGCTGCGGTCTTGCAGGAGGCGATCAGGCAATGTGTCTCCTCCACATTGATGTTTCTCTCTCTCCCCCTCCCTCCCTCCCACTCTGTCTGAAGATAAATAGAAAAAATATATATATCCTCAGGTGAGGATTAAAAAAAAAAAAAAAAAAGATAGAGTTATGAAATGAACAGAACTCCAAAGATTTTACTAAATGCCAACAGCAACAAGTTACCAATTCCTATAAGGAAAAGAGAAAGGTACAGAGGGCCCTGGCCGGTTTGGCTCAGCGGTTGGAGCGTCGGCCTGCGGTCCGGAGAGACCCGGGTTCGGTTCCCGCTAAGGGCATGTACCTCGGTTGCAGTTTGTCCCTGGCCCTGGTTGGTCGTGCGGGTGGCAGCCACTCGATGTGTCCCTTCCACATCGATGTTTCCCTCTCTCTCTCTTCCTCTCTCTCCCTCCCACTCTGTCTGTACAAAAAAATGGAGAGTTGTCCTCGGGTGAGGATAAAAAAAAAAAAAAATAAGAAAGGTACAGAGGTCTGCAAAATAGGAGGAATGTTAGTTCTTGAAGAAAGAAAAATAAATAAACTACAAACATACCGTGGGTGGAAAGGAAAAGTGAAAAGAAAAAAGAACACGGACCTGAAAACATGGAAATATATCAAGTTATATTAAACACATAATTACCATTATATGTTAAATATTAAACATAGTCCAAAACCTTTGGGATGAATCCTCCCCTCAGTGAGCCCAGCCAATGAAAGAGTTAAAGGAAATGATTTTTAATCTTCACCTGAGGATATTTTTCCATTTTTCTTCAGATAGACTGGGAGGGAGGGAGAGAGGGAGAAAAGGAGAGAGAGAGAAACCACAACCCTGACCAGGGCTGGGGATGAACTGCAACCAAGGTACGTGCCCTTGACCAGAATCGAACCTGTGACTCTTTGGTCCGCAGGCCGACGCTCTAACCGCTGAGCCAAACCGGCCAGGGCGGGAAATGACTCCTTAAGCACTACAATGAACAGCTCTTGCCCTGTATAAAATCAGCCACACCATGAGGATAAGCTGACCAGGAAAGAGGCCTGACCACTCACAGGTGCCGGAGGGACGCAAAGCTTGACCAGAACGTCTGAAGTCGTTCCAAGATCTCTTCGGCCCACTTGATGTTTCCCGAGGCAAACGGCATGTTCTTGTTAAGAACCACATTTCCACATTCAATCTGCAAATTGTTATTTTGGTGAAAAGGAAGAAAGGGAACATTTAATCAGTGCATTCCAACCTTGTACGCACTTGTTCTCCGTGGTACTTTTATAGGACAAATCTATACAATATGTGTGTTAAGTGACTTGATTAGCAGAAGAGTCGTGGTTCTTCATCTCCATAAGAAAGTCAACATAGAATCGAAGCAGAGATAACATTAAATAAGAGATATCATTAAATAAAGTCCTGGCAGATGGCCCTTACCCAGGAAGACGACGCTGTGGATGTGCTCAGCGTCACCCCTCACTCACCTGTCTCATGTGTTCGTTGTACAACTGCTTACACATGTCCAACTCGGCATTAAACATGCGCACCAGGGTGCTGTAATGGGGGCTGAAAATTTCCATGACAACTGGTTTCTCTAGAAAATTCCCAAATATGGTCAAAAGCTATAAAAATCAAAATTAAAGAAAGGTTAAGAACCATGGGTTAATACAAATACTCAGCTCACCATTTCTCCCATTAAATGTCTTACGTGACTAGAGATGAAGCAAACATACAGAACCCTACGTGTATCCTGCAACATCTTCAAATCTGAGCCTGGCCCTGGCCAGGCGGCTCAGTTGTTCAGAGAATCGTCCCATACACCAAAAAGGTTTCCGGTTTGATCCCTGCTTGGGGCTCATATGGGAGACAATCCATTGATGTTTCTCTCTCTCTTCCTCTCTCTCTAAAATCAATAAACATATCCTCAGGTGAGGATTCAAAAACAAAAAAAGGATTTATAGGTACTCTGTGTCTGTTCTTCCCTCCTACACATGTATTTTTTTTTTTTTTAAGAACAGTTTATTGATTTTTATTGAGAGAGGAGGGGAGAGGGAGACAGAAAAGTCAATCAGATGCCCCTACCAGGGCTGCAGCCTGCAACCTGTGTCCTGACTAGGAATCGAACCCGCAACCTTTCAGTGCCCAGGACGACGCCCACCAACTGAGCCACACCAGCCAGGACACGTGTATTATTTAGACATAGAATAGTCATATCAAGGACTTCTAGGTCACAGCATTACTAATCATGCCGGAAGCATCAGCTACAGAGACCACCCTGCCGGTGGCAGCCCATGGCCCACACCACCCAGCCACCCGACACAGAGGCCTGGGGCAGCGGTGACCTGCTCCAAGGACAAATCCTCTACGGACAGACAGTTCCTTCGACGTGAATGTCCTCTCTAAACTAACGCCTCGAGCTAATTAGATTCTCTCTCAGAAAGGGAGCCAGGCATGGCAGGCTGAACCTATGCTGGCAAAACTGTGAATGAACAGAAACTCCTGGCAAGCAGGGGAAGCCCATGACGAGGGAGGCAGCAAAAAGCAGGCGTGTGGCCTGAAACAGGACCGTTACCAGGCAGCAGAGGGTAAAGGTCCTCAAACTCCCCTTGCTCAGTCCACGGAGCCCCCTGGATCCAAACTAACCTTCACCACCATTCCACTAGCCTGCCTGGTGAGCCCAAGCCCAGGTTCCCACTGGCCTCCTGTCCCCTTCTCTGCCCCACACGGACCCCTCTGTGTGCCAGCAGGCGACCGCTTTCTTTACAAGCCAAACAATTAAAATACGTGATTTCTGTATGAGTAATGTTTACACAGTGTTGACAGCATGCCGGGCCCTACATTTTAAAGGGGCTTTACAACTGCTATTGCCACACGCTCCATTTCAAGAAACCAGTTACCCGGGAGCAGTAAGTTGCCCAAATTCACAGGGCGCTGGGAGAGGCGGCCTCGACCGCGGACGGCCTGCACCAGGGCCCGCCCTTCCCTGGACGGCCTCGCACCAGCCAAGGCGACGTGCAAAACCGTTATTTTATTATTTGCTTACTCTGCATAGGCTTCATAAAATGTTACTTCTTAGGCCTGTTGTGTAGATGTTTCCTTTGAAATCAAAAAAGATATCTTCTCAAAATAAGTGACAATCAATGTGGCAGTAAACTGTCCAATACCAAAGCTTGTGCCATGTTAGTCATGTGACAAAAGAGGTATTTTCCAACACAGCTTCATTGTACTCATTTAACATTTTGTAAACATTTCCATAAACTATATTCACTGAAAAAAATTTAGAAACCAACACAACGAAAAAGTAAACAAACTACAATGTAAATTTAACCGCGTCTTGGAGGCCAGTTTAGACAAACACGTTCTGACTTTTTTCCTGATCAGGCTAATTATGACTACTATAGAAACCACTAAATATTTTAAAATCTGCTTGGTTAGCTGCTGCCTAGCAAAAGGTAAATTACTAACGTTCTCCTCACAACCACTGTTTTGTTGAGTTGGGACTTCATGTTTCAATTCGAAAGTAAACACCGCCTGATAGATTTAACAGAGAAACACACTCTAACCACAGGAGGGAAATAGCTTACAACATTTGCTTTCCACCACCTCGCCTACCTGATTTGCTAAGTGAGACTTCACTCCAAGTATGAAAGAGAAAAGACAGAGAGAATATTCTTTGGGGAGGGTTAAAGTCAGAGTAGTAGTAAAAAAAAAAAAAAGAAGAAGAAGAATCAACCTTTTAGGCAGTAGACATTATAATTTTTCAACATTGCAATACATAATAATTGCCCTCCAGGGTGAGAATAAAGGTCATTTAAGCCTCTTGCTTCCTTGTCTGTGGAACTAAGAGCTATTTCATGAAGAGTACAGATGGTTGCCTTCATATCCACCTCAGGAAATTAAGGATGGACCCCTACTCTATGCTTCTTTCCCTAAATACTCCAATGGAGTTCTGCAATTTCCTTCTTCTACTTCTTTTTTTTTTTTTTTATCCTCACCCGAGGACATTTTTCCATTTTTTTGTTCAGGTAGAGTGGGAGGGAGAGAGAGGAACAGAGAGAGAGAGAGAAACATCGATGTGAAAGGGACACATCGAGTGGCTGCCACCCGCACGACCGACCAGGGCCGAGGACAAACTGCAACCGAGGCACATGCCCTTAGCGGGAACCGAACCCGGGTCTCTCCGGACCGCAGGCCGATGCTCCAACCGCTGAGCCAAACCGGCCAGGGCTCCTTCTTCTACTTCTTTTTTAAAATATGTTTTTATTGATTTGAGAGAGAGAAGAAGGGAGAGGGTGAGAGAGAGAAACACTGATGTGAGAGAGAAACATTAATTGGTTGCATCCTGTAGGCACCACCACCAGGGACTGAACCTACAACCTGGGTGTGTGCCATGCCTGGGAATCCAACAGGCGAGCATCCGGTGCACAGGCTGATGTCCAACCAACTCAGCCACATCGGCCAGGGCTCCCTCTGCTTGTTAGTTTCATTATGTTATATGGCTTTCCTAATGTGTGTCACGTGGTACATACTTATATTTTCCTAGCTTTGCCTCTCACAGAGATTGTTGTCATCTATTGCTGCCTGAACCATAGACACTTCATGTTGTCATCTATTGCTGCCTGAACCATAGACACTTCACAATGATATAGTTTTCAATTATATTGTGTGAACATTTTTCCAGACACCTTTGTTTTCTTACACATTTTAGTCTACTGTCATGCACATACACTGTAAATTGGAGAGAAACACCCATGAGTATTTTGTTTTGTTTTTTTGGTCAGTACCAACACCGTCAACTTTGAACTACAATTTTATACTGGGATAGACTTGCGATTGGTTCCAGGGCCCTCCTGGCCCTGTCTTTGCCAAGAGCAGGCACTGAATCGTGGTCTTCAAAGATGGATCTATAAGTACTGACTCCCTGGGACACAAAGTCCATGGTCAGAGTCCATCACCCCTCACCTATGGCAGAAACAGTCTTTTCCCCAAATACACACTCCTATCACTTTCCCCTTCTTCTCTCCCTGCAGTTCCCCCATCAGTGTGTCATTTCAGGACTCCGACTACCCATCAGTGACCTCACTCCAATCAGCTGCTCAGTGTCGGCTCTACAAGGCATCGCAGGTGTTCCAAATACGGCACAGACTGTGAGAGGAGCCCCGCCCTGCAGAGCGGGGGGAGGGGGGAGCAGGCGCTCAGCTTCTGCGTCTCAGTGGTCAGGGCACACGTAGTGCAGAGTTAAAGAAAAATACATGGCGCCCTGGCCAGTTTGGCTCAGCGGTTAGAGCGTCGGCCTGCGGTCCAGAGAGACCCGGGTTCGGTTCCCGCTAAGGGCATGTACTTCGGTTGCAGTTTGTCCCCGGCCCTGGTTGGTCGTGCAGGTGGCAGCCACTCGATGTGTCCCTTCACGTCGATGTTTCTCTCTCTCTCTCTCTCCCTCCCACTCTATCTGTACAAAAAATGGAAAAATATCCTCGGGTGAGGATTAAAAAAAAAAAAAAGAAAAGAAAAATACATGGCAATAAGATCACGTTGTTTAGAAAAAAACAGTCGGCATGTACCAGAACAGAATCCACATTAATGGTTGTGAGAAGGGGAAAAGAAAGACTTGAATTGGGAAAGGTAGGAGCCTTTGGAATTGAGACTTCACTTGACATCTTTCTTCCAGTTACTACACACACACAGATAAGGAGCTCCAGTCATAGAGAATGTGACAGACTACTCTGTAGCCATTAATAAAAAAATATTGCTGGATTCGGTTATAAAAGTGAGACAATGTTTATGATTCATTGCTAAGTGGAAAAGGTTACCAAGGGGGATCAGCATAGGATGTCTTTTTGTCAAAGAGAAATATGTATGCATATCTAGTCCGAGAAAAAGTGTGGCGGTATTAAATATGATAGTTTTTCTCGGAGATGGGATTACAGGGGGGTTTATCGTATAACGACAGGCTGTATATTTTGGCCGGTGGCATCTCAGTGTCATTCAGAGCTCTGAAAAAACAAAGAACTATTTGATCCCTATGAATCCTGTGTTAAAATGCTTGAATGGGGCTAGATGACATCGAGGCTTAACCACCATCTGACCAATTCATCTGAACTTGAAGATCAAAATCAAATAAATCTCACACTACGACTGTGTCTATTACAGAGTTCAGCGTCACCATTGTCAGCAAAATGTGCCCATGGTTCTCTGGCCATGTTTCTCCTAGTACTGAACCTCTTTTGCGACGTCGTCTGAATTTGTACTTGGCCTGCAATTCTCCTCTTTGACAAGCAAGTTTCACAGGATGTCCCTGTTCCCTACCTTACTTTCCCTTCGGGAGGACCATCAAGATGCTTTTCTTTTATGCAACTCATAATACATAAACACCATATTTCATCAATTCCATCACTAACATGCTTTCATGTTTTAACATCTCTGAAACTAGACTGTGTTCTATAATCAATGGCATGATGTTTTGACATTTTTCTTTATTGACACAAAATCGTCACGTGTCTGATGGGGAAGGGTATCTTAGACCCGATGAAAGGCAGTACATACATTGCTATTTATTTTAGTCTGAGTGATAAAGTAGGCAGGTGAAGCCAACATATGTAAACAATGGTGAAGAAAAGAAATTCATGAATTAGCAGATATCTTTCACTTTTCACTGCGGCCTAATCCCAGGTCAGTTCCTGCCTAGGCCACGCCAAACCCGCTCGACCCGTGTTTTGACCTAAGACACTGAATGCAAGAAAAAATCAACAGTGAAATGTCCTGGCCGGGTCCACAGTAAACTTCACGACTCCCTCGTGCATAATTAAAGTTTATAATTCAGGGAGCCGAACATGAAGAGACTCTGACCAGTTAACAGTTTACCTGGATCAGAAAGGAACACATCTATAATTAAAGTTTATAATTCAGGGAGCCGAACATGAAGAGACTGTGACCAGTTAACAGTTTTCCTGGATCAGAAAGGAACACATCTATCCTTTCGTCTCACAGTCTGAATCAGTTTTGAGTAAATCACCACGACGGCTTCTTAGGAACCCACCTTGAATGCAGCTTCCAAACCATTGCAGTCAAAGAAAGCTTCGCAAAGAATTGCCCCAAGCCTTCTCTCAAAATCCAAAGCTTTGGACTTAAACACGCCATAATCTCTTTCAAATTCCTGTAAGTATCAAAGCAAAGGATCAGTTTACACGAAGGAGGGCAGTAGTGGAAACAGCAATCACACCGGCACGCCCGCCTCCCTCCGGCTCCCTCTTTCTCGGGGGCTCCTTCTGCACAGCAGGACTGCGGGATGCAGAAGGACCTCCCTCCGCCCAGCTGCCCCAGTGGCCCACAGGACACCGACATGTCGCAGCCAGCCCATCTTTCCCCAGCTCGACCCGCCGTCAGTGCTCCGACCCACCAGCCGTCCTCCTCCCAATCCATTTGGATTACAGATGAAAAGCAAAGCTTTCATAAAAGGAAAAAAAAAACCAGCTCGTTCTCATTGTAACGTCAGTATATCTCTATGTTTACATAGGAAGTTCTTTTGTTTTTCTTTTTTTGTTGTTGTTCAGATAGAGTGGGAGGGAGAGAGAGAGAGAGAAACATCGATGTGAAAGGGACACATCGAGTGGCTGCCACCCGCACGTCCCGGGGCCGGGGACAAACTACAACCGAGGTATGTGCCCTTAGCGGGAACTGAACCCGGGTCTCTCTGGACCACAGGCCGATGCTCTAACCGCTGAGCAAAACCGGCCAGGGCTTGTTTTGTTTTTCATGGAGCAGAAAACCTACCAGGAAAAATTATATCTTCAGGTGAGAACTGAAGTCCCAGGTCTGTCCCAAAGCATCCTCAGTGATAAAGATGAAACAAAATACCCCCATTTCCCAGAGTCTCATGACTATGCTGCTAATACCCCATTTCCTCATTATACACAACCGCCCACCTCATAATTAGCATGAAAGAGTTCAGGGAAGAAGCCCAGGAGTCAGACACACTACTGGCTTTCAGCCAAGCTGCCCGAGGGACGCCCACGTCCAACACGCCGAAGCCCTCTGCTACCTCCCCGCACTCATCCGCCATCCCCTCCCCAAGCAGACATCACAACCACGACAGCTCACATTTATTCGATGTTCTGTTCTAGATACTTTACCCTATTAACTCAGTTCTCACAACATATGACGTGGTAATATTTTTTTCCATTTCATAGGCAACAACACAAACCCAGGGGAGTTCCATAGTTTGCCCCCAGTCACACCACTCCCTGGTAGATGGCAGGACCAGAATTGAGAGCCTGGCAACCTGGCTCCAAAGCCCACACTCCAACCACGATTTTTCTATGAAAAAATGCGCCTTATGTGACTGGAACCCACGCTGCAGGCTGAGTGTGGGGCAGGATCCAGGGCACCTTTGGCATAGGCCGCGGCGTTACACTGGGCACGAGGAGGTCTCCAGTTCTCCTGAACCACAGCCAAGCCGTCTCTTCATTCAAGGGTCACTGACTTTGAAAAGTAAACACGCCTCCCCAACAAGCTGTAACAAGCCTAACTTACCCGTCTTCTCGGTATGGCAACGAGGAACAAACAACTGAAGATACCCAAACATGGTTTGGACACTTAATAAATAAGTACTATCTCAGGAAGGGAATAAGGCTAATCTCCAACCTGGATCTCTCTCTGCCCCCCCTCCCCAGCTCCTTTCTCTCCCTGACTCAACCCGAAGGCAGGCTGCCCGTGGCCCCTTCCCCCAGGAAGCCCCACAGATCACTCACTCCCGTTGCATAGCGCTAAACTCATTCACTTCTCCATAAAGCGGCTCCTCTTTTTCATGCACCTGGACAGAAATGTCAGCGATCTGACTTTCTCTCTTGCTCAGGCACCACCCGTCTCTTCTCTCAACCACCTCTTGAATCCCCTGCACTGTCCTCCCGTCTCTGGGCATCGCCCTGGTCCAGGTCACAGGGCCCACTCATCCGGTTCCGGCTGACCACTTCTAGTCACCTTCTCTGCCTCTAGCCTGGTCTCAGCGAACCATTCTCCCCACCACCCTCGACACAAGCTTTCTAAACGACAACCCTGACCATGTCACTCTTCCAGTCATGATCTTCCGATTCATAATCTTAATTCGGAAGCCTCCATTTCTTAAGATCACGTCTCAAAGTCTTCCCGGCCCCACAAGGCCAGCCCTTGTCGTCGGTCCCCATTACACAGCTGTTGCCGCTCCTCCCCTGTCCCACTCCAGGACCTCAGCACTTCCCTCCCTGCGCCAGTTTCCGCCAGCCCCTTTCCCTTCGTGCGCCCTTCACCGGTTCATGTCTGGTACTTTCAGTGCCATTCATCTTTATTCTCTATTTCCTCTTCACCTGCGCAGGGAACGGGCCCGTCACAGACGCCCTCAAGCCCCCTGCACGCTGCCACCTGTATTCTGGCCTGGACTGAGTGTAAGGCCCGGTTCATTTACTTCCACAAGTACAGGGCCGATAGTTAAAGAGGTTCTCAGTACATAGCTGTTCTGAATACATATTTAATAAAGAATAAACGATATGCTGGTATTACTCAAGAATCATCGTAAAGGTTTTCTGTATTCGGAACTGCAAAGCTGCCCCTTTTAGTGACGTGGGGAGTTAATAATGAGTCGCAGCTAGAGAAGCCCTGTGGTAGGACTTAGCTCCTAAAAGGCACGCACCCCAGCTGCTGTGTGAAGCTCGGACCCTAGCGATGCCAAGACGGGCTGAGGGAGGCATGTACCTCGGTTGTGGTTCAGTCCCCAGCACTGGTCAGGGTCGTGCAGGAAGCAACCAATTGATGTGTCTCTCTCACACTGATGTTCTCTCTCTCTCTCTCTCTCTCTCTTCCCTCTCTCCTTCCCTCTCTCTCTTCCTTCCTTCCTCCTACTCTGTCTGAAAATAAATGAAAAAATATCCTTGGTGAGGATTAATAATAATAATAATAATAAGAAGAAGAAGAAGAAGAAGAAGAAGAAATTTTATCTTGAAAAATAAGCAGGCAAAATATGAAAATCCTAAGAAATTTATATAGCTAAAATTAGAAAATGCTACATATAGTAAAAGCAACAGAATTAATAGTTTAACAGATAGAACAGAGGACTAATGATAGAAAATGGAATACAACCTACTGTGGATTAACTCAATAACTACTTTTAAAATGTATTTCAGATTCTATATAACAGCAGGCTAGGTACCTTTCTACTAAAAACTAACAGGGAAAAGGAAGAGACACAGCCTCTTGAACCAGTCCAGCCCGGGCCCAGGTCCTCAGGTGAGCTCCTCCAACCGCCCCAGATGATCTTGTTCCTTTCGTCTGTGAAGGTGCAGCGAGGGAGATAAACACTAAAGAGTTGGGTGCCACAGCAGAAAGAGCTGCGTTTGGGGTTACGAGTCCTGTGAAGAAATCTGTTTCGTGCTCTGGTTAACTGTGTATTCTCGGGTAATTGGCTTAGCCTCGTCTCCCTGGGCGGTCGTGCTCAGGGTTGCTGTGAGAGTTACACAGGAAGGCGTGTGAAGGTTCGGCGCATGTCTGGCTCTCTGCACCTGCCCAGTAAGTATTCATGGACTCTAATGAACAGAGACTAGGTGAAGCCAAGGGGTTATCCTTAAGAAGAACAGCTACCATCGTTGCTTAGTTATCTGGAGACTTATTTAATCAAGTGACGCCTCAGAATGTCAGCAAAGCTGCTGACCTTCAAGTCACCTGACAAGCTGTTAAAATTCAATGATTAAAGCAAGTCTCTTAGTAAGTCTGATATCACAATGCAAAGTCGTTGTCCATAACCACTAATATCAAACTTGCTAAAGGACTAGAACGTAATGATTCCAACAACTAAAAAAAGGGTAATAATGTAACATGACAGAGGTGCTAATTATCGCAATCATAATACAATATATAAATGTATCAAATTAACATGGTATGTACACCTTAAAGGTGCACAGTGTTATATGTCAAATATATTTTCATTTAAAAAATAAATAAGAAAGCAAGTCTCTGCCCATACTGTCCAGATCTCACACAGTCCTGCAGGATGAAGCCAACGAAAATACCGAAAGTGAGCTTTACACTGAATAACCGAGAAGCCCCAAAACATTCAGTGGGTAGACCTGAGAAAACCCATGCTCTGTAAATGGACTATAGTGGCAGACCTTTGCCACGTCAATAAAGGCTGAAAGCCTGATTAATAGGCTTGAGATGGATGAAAAGAGAGAAATAACAGCATCTCTAAAAGCAAATTACTGGGGATTATTTCTTTAATTTACTGGAACATACTTAAACCATTTCTATGCTGAAGTGCAGGAAGACTGATCATGATACACTCAAGGGCTCTGTCAGCACTGGCGTCTGGTCAGTGGGGGCAGGGAGTGGGGGTGAATGCAGTGGGAGGGGGAGGCATGAGTCATGTCCATATAACTGTATAAATGTACTATGTTAGAAGTAGTTTGCTAAAATGGTGTCTCATAAAAATTACCAACTGATTTTATCTTAAAAATCAGAGAACAATGAATTCAGCTAAAAAGCACCAAAATGAACAGCTTATTAGCAAAAACATATATAATCACTGCAATATTCTGAGGCCACATTGATAACTAGGATACATTAAAAAATGCAGAGTTCGCCCTGGCCGGTTTGGCTCAGCGGTTGGAGCGGTGGCCTGCGGACCAGAGAGTCCCGGGTTCGGTTCCCGCTAGGGGCACATACCAAAAATGCAAAGTTCTTCTTCAACATAAGTTTACCAATTAAGTGAACTTTCAGTTCATTCCACTTTGATTTCAAGGAATGGCCAAAGTGAGGGCACTTCTACATTCTATCTTGAGGAAGATAATCACATAAGAGGATGATGGAGAACTTCAAGGACAGGTTACTGATGTCTCCAACCCAGAGCTGGAGATAAGTTTGCCCATTTAATTTGCAAGGTACATGGAGCTCCAAAATGTGAAATACCAAAATATAAACCCAAGCAGAGCAAATGAATTCTCTATTCCTACATGTCTGTGACTGTGCAGGCCTTGGGCAGGCATGGGGATAAATTCAGAACCTTTGGTGCTGCCAAGGGAGCGACATCAGCTAAACCCAGCCGCTCTCTCTGACGCCGGAGCACTGAAAACCTGCCAGGGTCCGTCATCATGAGGAAACCAGACTGTCCTGTGCACACTGGGTCACACTCCTCCGCTCAGTTGCTCGGGACAGCTAAGCCAAGGCTTCCCAGAGCGTCCCATCCCACCCACATCACTGAGCAGCTGCCCAGGGCCAGAAGTCTGACCAGGCTCTAGCTATCATCACCACAGTCCTCGGATCCTCCTACAGTACGCACAGTTTAGCAGGGACACACATGGCAGTATCCTCCTACCATTAACTCCACTTCCCAAAAGCTGACTCCAGTTAGAGGGATAAAGTCTGCTGACCATGTCCTTACAAGGCTGACATACTGCATGTGTACTTTCAAGATGATTCGGCCACATATAAACGATCATGAATAAATTCACATTCCTTATAAGACAGTAAGGATGAGAGCTAATTTTTCTTTTTTACCCAGGCTGCACTGTTCTTGGCGAACCACTAAAACGAGGCTATTTCTATCCTCCAGCTGCAGGAGTGCTCACAGGTAACTCCCTGGCTACCTAAGGCGGAAGTGACAGAAAACAGAAGCTACTTGAATCTGAAAGCTTCCTCCCATCTCCTGAGGTGGAAAATATTAAATTATCAATGGCTCTAAACATAAGAGTGAAAAATATGAGAAACAACACTCATGTTGATGATATAAGTAGCGAATGGGGTGAAATTAAATGTTCAAATAGACCAAAAAATTATCTCGTGTATCAGGAAAAGGCTAAAACACACAAGTTACATGGACAACAGATGATCAGATCAAAATGAGTTAGTGTGGAAGGTCCTTTAAAATATACATCAAGAAACAAGCCCAGACTGAGGTCCACTGTTATGTTAGAAACTTCTACACTGAAAACACAAAGGGCTACGTTCTGGTCCCCGGTCTGTCACTAAGGAGACTCCAGGCAAGTCCTTCAGCCTCTTTCATCCTAAAGAGTCTGGACTATTATCACTGTGACCTACTATCGTTTCAAACTTTAAAATTATAGGATTCTGTGGAATAAAAGTGCAAAGGTACAATATTACCATGTTACTGTAATCAGAAGGGTCATAAGTGCTCTGTTTAAACATTTTACAGAGTTCCGTAAATTCTTCATTCATCTTGTAGATTTGTCCATTTAAAATTGCTCCCTTGGTACCACCAAATTCAAGTCTCTCCAGCTTTTCAAATTCCAATATGGTGACAAATATATCCTTTGAAAAAACACAGAACAGTGAAAATCTTTCCATCACCCTGAGCAGAAAAATAAAATTTTTTTATGGTTTCAAAGAAATAACATTTTCAAACATTTGAAATCTGAGTTAATGGACACTGACATGACAGAAGATAAATAGTAATGATTTAAGTTGAACAAAGTCACTGCTAATTTTTTAAATCATACTCCCTTCGCTGCCCTATTGTCTGTGTACAAGTATATATGCATATAAGATCTTTGGTTAGTCTCTTCCTGCCCCCCTGAACCCCCAATTCCCTTTGAGATTCGTCAGTCTGTTCCCTGTTTCCATGTCTCTGGATCTATTTTATTCATCAGTTTACGATGTTCATTAGATTCCACATATAAGTGAGATCATGTGATACTTGTTTTTCTCTGACTGACTTATCTTGCTTAGAGTAATACTCTCCAGGTCCCACCATGCTGTCTCAAAGGGTAAGAAGTCCTTATGTTTTGTTTGTTTGTTTTTATCCTCACCCGAGGACATTTTTCCATTTTCTTCAGACAGAGTGGGAGGGAGAGTGAGGAAGAGAGAGAGAGAGAAACATCGACCTGAAAGGGACACATCGAGTGGCTGCCACCAGCATGACCCAACCAGGGCCGGGGACAAACTGCAACTGAGATACGTGCCCTTAGCGGGAACTGAACCTGGGTCTCTCTGGACTACAGGCCAACACTCTAACCACTGATCCAAACCGGCCAGGGCAGAAGTCCTTCTGTTTTTACAGCTGCATAGTATTCCATAAAATCATACTCTCATTTTCATATTTATTAAAAATTATCTAGCAGCACAGGCAAACCTAACCAACCATGGTTAAACATATGACCCTCTAATTTTATATCCTTCTAATAATAGATCAGATCCCCAGGTAATACCTAAAGCTCATACTTTTCAGCTACCCCCTTTGCAATGAATCGGCTTGAGAGAATATGATGAAAGAAAGCGTGATTCAAGTTGCCTGTAGTTAGGCATTTAGCATTCACACAGTAAGAGGCATTCAGGCTAATTAAGTGATAATAAAATTTTCAAAACATGAAGCTTTTTAAAAATGTTTTTAATGTATTTTAATTTATTTTATCTTTATTGCTTTTAGAGAAAGAGGAAGGAGAGGGAGAGAGAAATAGAAACATCGATGAGAGAGAACATCGATCGGCCCCACTGGGGATAGAGACCATAACCTGGGCATGTGCCCTGACTGGGAATCAAACCAGTGACCTCTTGGTGCGTGGGTCGATGCTCAACCACTGAGCCACACGGGCCGGACTGAAGCTTTAATTTTCACTGAAATTCAACAAATCTTATATCAACAAAAAAGCCCAAACTTGTTAGAAAGAGCTTTACAAATAAGGTAGTACCACTAGTTCAAACTTTAAAAAAACCTTAGCCAGCTGGCTCCATACGACAGATGTGTGAATGTGTGTACAAATGTGTGTATTCATTTTATTTTGGTTTTTAGTTATTTAAACATTTATACAGAACCTGGACTTCTGGTCAAGATGGCAGTGTAGGAAAATGCAGTACTTGTGTCCTCCCACAACCACATCAAAATTACAACTAAACTATAGAAAAATCATCATTCAAAACCCCCTGAAATCGAGCTGAATGGAAGTCCTACAACTATGAAATTAAAGAAACAGTCACATCAAGACTGGTAAGAGGGGTGGAGGAGCAGACAGGCTGGTCCCACACCCACACGTGGCAGATAAAATTTAGGAGGGATACCTCAGCTGGGAAGGTCCTCCCCAAGGATCGAGGGGTACACCTCAAGGGCCTAGCTGGGGTGATCAAGGAGGTTATGCCACTGGACCCTACAGGATGCCTACTACAGTAGGCCACCCTAGGAAGCCTAGGAGACATAGCAACTCGACCTAATACATAGAAATAAACACAGGGAGGTGGTCAGAATGAGGAGACAAAGAAATATGTCCCAAATGAAAGAACAGAACAAACCTCCATGAAAAGAACTAAATGAAATGGAGATAAGCAATCTAACAGATGCAGAGTTCAAAACACTGATTAAAAGGATACTCAATGAACTGAAAAAGGACCAGTCAGAAATGAAGGATGCAGAGTCAGAAAAGGAGGCGTTAACTGAAATAAAGAATAATTTATAGGGGGCCAATGGGGAAAAAAGGGGGGGGATATCTGTAATACTTTCAACAATAAAAATAAATAAATAAAATATCTATTCACACACCAAAAAAGAGAATAATTCACAGAGAATCAATACTAGACTAGGTGAAGCCAAGAAGCAAACCATCAATTTGCAATATAAGGAAGCAAAAAAACACCCAATCAGAATAGCAAAAAGAAAAAAAGAATCCAAAAATATGAGGATAGTATAAGGAGCCTCTGGGACAACTTCAAGTGTACCAACATTTGCATCATGGTGCCAGAAAGAGAAGAGGGGCAAGAAACTGAAAAGCTATTTGATAAAATAATGGCAAAAAACTTCCCTAACTTGAAGGAAAGAGGCGTACAAGTCCAGGAAGCACAGAGAGTTCCAAACAAGATGAATCCAAAGAGTTCCACACCAAGACACATCATTATCAAAATGCCAAAGGTTAAAGACAAAGAGAGAATCTTAAAAGCAGCAAGAGAAAAGCAGTTAGTTACCTATAAGGGCACTCCCATAAGACTGTCAGCTGATTTCTCAAAAGAAACTTTGCAGGCCAGAAGGGAGTGGCAAGAAATACTCTCTCCTGCAAAACTATCATTTAGAATCGATGGACATATAAAGAGTTTCCAAGACAAGAAAAAGCTAAAGGAGTTCATCACCACCAAAACAGCATTATATGAAAAAGAAGATAAAAAATATGAACAATAAAATGGCAATAAATACATATCTGTCAACAATTGAATCTACAAACAAAATCAACAAGCAGAACAGAAACAGATTCATAGATACAGAGAACATTTTGTTGGTTGCCAGATGGAAGGGAGTTTGGGGGAATGGGTGAAAAAGGTGAAGTGATTAAGAGTTACAAATTGGGCGTTAGACTGACAGACCTCAAAAGGAAGAGGGAATGGGGGGCAGGAAGAGATAAACCTAAGAACCTATATGCATAACCAATGGACACAGACAATAGCGTGGGAAAGGCAGGAGGTGGGGAGGAGTGGGGAGGAGGGGGTCAATAAGGGAAAAAGACTGGACATCTATAATGTATTCAACAATAAAGATAAGTTTAAAATAAAAATAAATAAATAAAACATTTATACAGTACGTGTTTTCATGTTCTTTTAATTTAATTTTTTTTGTTGTTGTTAATCCTTACCTGAAGATTAATTTTTTTTTCATAGAGTAGACGGGAGGAAAGGGGAGAGAGAGAGAAACATGAATGTGAGAGAGACATATCAATTGCCTGCCTCCCTCATGACCCTGCCCGGGGATCAAACCCATGACCCTTCAGTCCTTGGGCCGACACTCTAACCACTGAGCCAAATAAATTGTTCCAAAATCATGTAAAAAGCTATGGGATTTTGAAGCCACCTACAACATGAATAAATTACAAGTCAATGAATGAGTACCTCTATTTTCATGAAATGGTCGAGAAATTTGTCAAATCTACAGAACACCAGATGAGACTGGAAATCCCAGGGTTTCACCTCCTTGTTTCCCATAAAATAGTTCGCCAGTCCTTTTCTGCAGTTGAAGAAAGAATTTTTGAAAGTCTTCAAGATGTTAATGGCCACCTGCACCTTTTCCAGGGAGTCTTCAATTTCTCCTTTCAGAAGGTCTTCGGGTGAAAGGTAAGCTGTTGCCTAGGATTTAATGAAAGGAAACAATGATCAAAAATAACGTTCAATAGTTTTTTTGCTGAAAACGTGTTTCAATAAATCATTTGATTTTTTTATTCAAAATTTTTTTCAATGAATTATTTTTCAATGAGAATAAATTAGGCTATCAATACTGTGAGACAAAGCATAAATCCTAGAAATTCAGGCACTTGGGTTTCAATGACACACTTGTATTCATTAGAATAATCTACAGACGACTAAAATTTCTGGATTTATACAGTCTAGCAATAGCTGCATTTCTGCTCAGCTTCATGGATATAACAACTGTGTAATCAGAATTTGCATAGGTATTCCTGCCAGCAAATACTCTACACGATTGGTTTTTTCATAGAAAGAAATCCCCAAGCCAGGACGGAAAATCGATCAGACGGTGGATTTTACAGATGTGGTCACAAGGTCATTTGCAAAGAGGAAAGAGAGCTGATGGGTGGGCATACCATTGGCAATTCTTTGAGGTGAGCAAACTTCTCTTCTGGGGGCTTAAGCAGCATTATAGCTTAATGCTTGATCTATGCCGTACGAACTACTTCTGAATAGAGGAGAGGGAAAGGGGAGAAGGATTAAAGAAAAAGAAAGACGGTTTCACGTAGGGACTGTCAGACTCTCACTGGCCCGTCACCTAGTTCCTTCCGGTCTTCACTCTCTACATTTGTTCTGAACATTCAGAATTCCTCTCTTTAAGGGCCTCGAGAATCTATGTTTCTAAAAGTCCTTTCGTATGCTATTTCTTCCTCATGCATCTTCCTTTAACCTCACATAAACTACAGTGAGTCCTCGCTTAACATGGCAGGGAGGTTCTGTGACTTTCAGCAAAAACGATGTATAACAAAACCAGTTTACCACAGGCTAACTGATAAAAACAAGTTAAGTTCCTCCAGCATCTCATCAACATAACAAAACAAGGCTGAACAAAATGAGTTACTTGAGGACCTACTACATAGGTGTAAATCATGTGCCTTTAATCTTGTGGTTGCTTAGAAAGTTGGAGATCTCAATGGAAACTATAACAACAGCCACTCAGTTCACTTTAGCAGATGAAAGGATTTTTTAAAAAAATATAGACGTATTATCCTCCTCCCATTAATGGCTACAATTTTATGTGCAATTTGGACACCACACCATAAATTTATAAAGGGATAAGAAAATCATTCATTTAATGTCTAAATTCCCTACTGATTAGAATCCTTCAAGTTCTGGCAGTAGATTTCTAATCTATGCCCTTACTTATCCCTCAGGCTGGATGGAATATTAACCTCTACATTAGGCTGCTAACATTTCACACAGCACAGGAAAGAAAACTACCAGTAATCCCTCAGCAATGTGAGTTTAAAACAGTTTACACTTTGATATGGGCTAAGAATTCCAATACCTTTATCTGTATGTATTCTTTATAATAAATGTGTCCTTTTAGGAAGTGACAAAAAAAATCTACGGCGATGACCTCAATGCCTTGTTTGTTTCAGTAGCCCCTTGGACCTAATTACCGACATCTAAAGTAACCTGCCTGTGGGAAGCCATCGTCACTTTCACTCCTGCGAGGAGACAATCACAGCAATTAACTTTTTGTTCACCAACCCACTGCTGAATAAGATCTCCGAAGGCAAAGGTATAGATAGTACTAAATATCCTCAATTGCAAATCCCAGTCTGTATCCTTTCTTTGGGTAGCAGGGTATGTGATAGAAAAGAAAAAGGGGGGTGGGGGGGGGCGGGGAGGCAGCATCAGCAAGGGCAGGAGACCTGGCTATGATCCAAGTAGGGACCTTCACCTGGTTTTGTAACATTAGCTAAGTTGTCCCACAGGATCGCAGTTACCTTAGCTGCAAAAGAGAGATTAATTAAGTGACTCTCAAGATCCCTTTTAGCTCTTAAGCTCTGAGTTATTTTCTCTTCCTATAGTAGTTCTCTGGAGCAAACCCAACGACACCAGCTCTCTATTCTCTTCCTTAGTGGTCATAACACAAACCAACCAAAGTCACTGGATTTAGGATGAACTGGTCCCACTTCACAGGCCTTATAAACTAAAATTGTGCTAACCAATGTATTTATCAATTAACCAATTAATCAATGATCAGTAAGCAATTTATCAATAATATTATTCATTTGATGCCTGTCTCCCAGCTCTTTCTTTTCTCTCTTCTCTTCCCTTCCCTTCCTTCTTCCCTTCCCTTCCCTTCCCTTCCCTTCCCTTCCCTTCCCTTCCCTTCCCTTCCCTTCCCTTCCCTTCCCTTCCCTTCCCTTCCCTTCCCTTCCCTTCCCTTCCCTTCCCTTCCCTTCCCTTCCCTTCCCTTCCCTTCCCTTCCCTTCCCTTCCCTTCCCTTCCCTTCCCTTCCCTTCTCTTCTCTTCTCTTCTCTGTGCTTTCATGGATTATTTTTGCTCAATCCTGAGACCTCTTATCCAGTCTCGGCCTCTCAAACTCTTCCTCACCTAAGACCTTACAAAGGACAATACCTATAGCAGTGATACCGAGCCATGAATAGACAGGTGAGCCTAGAGAGGTAGTGATGCACAGTGAGCAGGCAGTAGAGCTGGCTGGCCACAGAAACATTTTTAAAAGAACCCATTATCAAAGCCCAAGTGTGTTAGCATCTGAGGTGGCCAGATGATGTCTTTTATGTGTCTGGACTAAATGACTGTGTTATGGTCACTGTTAGAAACAAGAGAAGAGAAACACATTTGCTTCTAAAGTAACAAACAGTTTCTGACTATCACTGGAATGTCTGGAGGATCCGGTAGGCAGTAAAAATGAGTGAAACAAATCAGTAACAACAGCAAATGTTGGAGACCATGGTCACTCAGATAGCATCTGACCCATCTAAAAGGGCATCATCTAATGGGGATGGCAGAGCCAGTTTAGGGAGATCTCCGACTTTTCAGGGGAGGCTGGAATTTAAATGAGAATTCCTTGATTTAATTATTGGCAACAATTTTAATTTTAAAATTCTATGCAAAATAAAAACACTGCATAGATCTATAGGTCAAATGCAGCTGACAGATAATCAGCTTATGACCTCTGATGTATAACACAGCAAGGATTCAGGCCAATAGAGTCATGGAAGCAAAGTACATGAAAGCAACATAAGGAAATACAATGATAGAAAACACAAAAAATGTGTAATCACACAAATCATGCAAATTAAGAAACAACATGGTACCAATATATATACCCAATAAATCAACCCAAAATTTTAAAAAATGGTAATGCTCAAAGCTGGCAAGTTAAAACTTTTTGTACATTGATAATAGCAATGTAATTAGTATAATCTTTTAGAAAAGAATCTATAAATGTTAAACTATGAAAAGATTGTACACTTTGATCAAAATTAAAAATTTATATTAGCCAATTATCCAAGTTAAGGAAAAAGATTTTTGGATCAAGTTGTTTTCTGCATGTTGTGTATCAATAGAAGAGGCTAGAAGCAATCTAAATATTCAAGGGTAACAAAATCACTTTTCAAGAAACTAGTAAAAAGAAAATTATATGTATGATAAAATGCATGTGTGTGTGTGTGTGTGTGTGTGTGTGTGTGTATGTAAGTTTTTTGGAAAAGAAAAATAAAAAATGCTTACTGTTAGGGTGTAGGACTGTTTCCATTGTTATAAATTTTATGCAATGAGAATATTTTGCCATCATTAGTATACCATATATTATGTTGTAATTAAAAATAAAAACTTATTTTAAAATATAGAGGAAAGCAAAGTGGGTTAAGAACTCCATCGCTTACAGTTGGGTGACCTTGAGAAAGCTATTTAACTTCTCTGGACATCAGGGTTGTTGCTGTTGGTGGTGGTGTGTGGGTGTGTGTGTGTTTAATATAAAATGGATATAATAGTACCTCTGTCAGTGTTACTGTGAGGACTGAATTTGTGAACTTCTGTAAAGGGGTTAGAAGCGTCACTGGTAAATAAAAGGTATTATACAATATTTGTTAAATATAAATAAATAAATAAATAAATAAATAAATAAATAAATAAAATCATGCAGTAAACAATTTGTGAGTGGGCAGGGGAGTTCAGCTCTTCAGGGAACCCAGGTATGAAAGTTGGCTCATTGCTGATTTTTGATTCCTAACAGGTTGGGCAGATTTACTACAAAGCCCACTTGAAGAATCAAGGAAATCAGGTCAACAGAACCTTTGGACAGAAGTCAGAACAGTAACCAAGGAGCAAGAGAAGCTACATTATTTCTTTGGGAGCTTGGCAAAGTCTGGCTATCAATACAGACTAGAGGTCAGGTATAATACATTTACAGGCTTAGAGGTAACTAGGATTTCTTACAAGCCACTGACAACAATGAATACACTAATAGGACTTCATCTCGAAATAAGAGGAGGATTCAAGATTTTGGAGAAGTGGTGATTATAGTCATTGACCCTGCAATAGAGATCATGCTTAACAGCAGCAAAAACTGAGTTTGCATAACAGAGAAACAGAAATAGAATAAAGCTAGAGAAGATAAAGGAACTGACCTGTTATGTCCTATCAATAGTTTCAACTAGCTATAGATCAAAAGTTTGGAACTTTTATGGGCCTCTATTAATTGCCACACTGGACATTTCACTTAGGTTATATCACTGATCCGCACAATAACTCATGGACTAGGCATTATCTGCACTTACTGATGTGGAAACTGAGGCTCAAAGAAATAACTTAACTTCCTTTAGTGATTTAATTAGATTTGCACCCACGCTGGTCTGAGTCCAATATACTTCCCAAGTATCACTCCACCTCCTCAGAAGGAGAGAGGAAAAAGCATATTACTAACTCAATGTCATAGTCCAGAAACTCTCAACTGCATGTCAGGAGAACTGTTCTCCAGCCTAGATTTCCCCCTACATTCTGGGAGAAATTGATAAATGATGTTATCTTTCAGGTCTCAGTTAATTCATCTGAAAAGAAATATTGGGAACTGGGTTGGCACACATTTCCCCAACCAATTCATCCTACAACACTGTCCTCTTCGTCACTTAGAACTGGTGGTGGGGCAGCAGGAGCTCCACGCTGTTCGTCTTGACTCTGAACAGACTTTCTGGGCTCCAAATTCCTTCCAATAAACATACCCCACCCTACTTTATAACATTTTAATTTTGTATATGAGCCATGAAGTGCAAAACCACCGGGAAGCATGAGACTAGATCATGATTTGGAGTTGATCATAGTTATCCACTCTCCTCCAGCAAGTAATCCAGGCCTTTCCTTGGCCACAATGATTGTCCCAGGAATGGAAACAAAACCCACTGGGCCAGAACTAAAAAGGAAGACAGCCTCTTTCCAGGGAAGTTCCTCTACTGCCAGGATACACATCTGGGGTGACCACAAGCCACCTCACTTAACAAGTGGTGAGGGTCTGAAAATAAAGTCAAACACATACCGGCAAACTGAAGCATGGCAGGAAGCTTTGGAATTATTGTGTATTCTCCTGGAACAAGCTAGTCCTGAAGCCACTGCATTCTTAGACTTTCCTGTTTCACCTGAACTTGTTGTTGTTTTTAAACTCCAGTTTGTAAGTTGTGAATGGAGGAGATCCAATTCTGGTGGGAAGCCTTCTTAACAACTCAAAGGCAAGCCATATATATAGATCCTGATTCTTTGGCATTCGTTTTACAAGAATTCCTTAGTGGTTTAGGAACACACCCTGCTATGGACTGAACTGTGTCCCAAAAATCTCTGTGTTGAAGCCCTAAACACCAGTATGACTATATCTGGAGACAGGGCCTTTAGAAAACATTAAGGTAATTAAATGGGGTCGTATGGGTGGGGCCCCAATCTCATAGGACTGTAGCTTTATAAGAAGGAAGAGAGAGCAAGGTCCCTTTGCACCACGTGAGGACACAGAGCAGGCAGCGTGTGCAAGCCGGGAAGAGAGGTCTCACCAGAACACCACCATGCTGGCACCTCGGCCTGGGCTCCCAGTATCCAGAACTATGAATAAATCATCTCTTACAATACAGCCATCCAGTCTGTGGTGTTTTGTTATGGTAGGTCAAGCAGACTCACACACACACACCAAGAACCACCACATTGTATGCCCTCCAAGTATCTTTTAGCTCTCAAATCACATCGCATTCTCTGATATTATGGACGCAAGAAGAATGAATGTTGACACAGAAAGGACACAGAAACAGTCCCATTTTGTTTGTTTGTTTTTTGTTACTCCTCATCCGAGAACACTTTTCCATTGATTTTTTTTTAGAGAGAGTGGAAGGAAGGGAGGGAGGCAGGAGGGAGAGAGAGAAAGAAAAAACCTCAGTGTACGAGACACATTGATTGGCCGCCCCCCGCATACCCCGACTGGCGCCAGGAATCGAACCTGCAACCCAGGTATGTGCCCTTGACTGGAATCAAACCCTAGGCCCTTCAGTCCAGGGCTGATGCTCTCACTGCTGAGCCAAACCAGCCAGGGTCCAATTTTTTTTTTTTTTTTACATTTTGCAAGTTGAAGAGTAGAGAATCATTTGTAAATGAGATTTTTCAAAATCAACAATTAATCAGAATTCCTTTAATATAATCCACTACTATTCTTTTAGGATAATTTTTTTTCCAGCCAGATTCTCTTAACTTACTTTACTTTCTAAAAGTGTTCTGTCAGCCAGTGTTCCTGTGGAAACCTAAGAAAGAGCTACAAAGCACGGTGTATAGCTGCCTTTTATTGGAAGTACAACATATATGCATATATGTATAACCAGTGGACACAGACAATGATGAAGGCGGGGGCGGGTGTGGGAGCTGGGAGGAGGGTGTCAGAGGGGGAGAAAGGAGGGACATCTGTCATTTTTTTTTAAATTAGTATTTTTTAAAAAGTCGTCTTACATCTCTTTGAAGAAACGTCAGCTATTAAACAAGCAAAATTCAGTTAACAACCCGCCCTTTGAATGTATTTGACGTATGTCCAGAGCTCCTTTGCTGTTTAGGCTAGACAGTCCCCTGGCCCTTCACCACAGAAGTCCCTTCTGCAGAAGAAACAGAAAAGCGGCGGTCTGGCTGACGCCGGGTTCGTCCCTTCTGCACTGACCCCATCGACCCCGTCGCTGGCCATCACCCTGGGGTTCCCACGCGAGCGCCACATACCTGGTCGATGAAGAGATTACAGAACTCTCGCAGCAGGACCACCGCCCGAGCGGGGGAACTGTAAAAGCCGGAGCGGCTCCACGTGAGACAGATGGTGTGAAACAGCGGGGCGATCAGCCCGCGGGCCTGCGCGAATCCCGCCGCCTGGAGGCGCTGCAGGTGTCTCCGCAGCGGGCGCAGGTGGAGTTCCACGTCCCGGGCTTCGAGGAGAGCTGGGGACACACACCCACTCACTGTTACGGGGCAGTCATAACCTTACCTCACAAGTTCAAGAGAGCAGTGCCAGACAACACGGCTGCACTTACACGTCACCCAATGTACGTCCCTTATCCCACAACTGACACGACAGGTGTGGAAGTCTTTGTCCACTGTCACTGTAACCACCATTCGGAGCCCCCGGCTCGTGACTCCCACAGCACAAGTGAACTGTGACTGCGGGCTCGGCAGGCAAGTGCCCTGAGTCTGAAGAGATGGACCTCGCCCATGGAAACTGTGGGCAGAAAGCATCTCAGTGAAGTTGCCACTTCGTGGTTTGCATTATAAGCTTCATCGCTGGGATGTTAATTCCTCCTGGGTACCCGGACTAACAACTGAATTATTTATCGCCTGATTCCAGCATCCTATGAGCCTAACTCAGGCAATGACTGGGAGATTTTCTACTGTGTTTTTAATCATAATGTAACTTTTTAAATTGCCAAGCAGGAGTGATGAAACTATTTTGGAACTAAATCGAGATGATGGTGGTACAGCACAGTGAATATACTAAATGCCATTCAACTGTACACTTTAACATGGTTATGTCTGTGTTATGTTCATTTTACCTCAATTTAAAAAAGTGTTAGGCATGGTAAGAGTAAGGAATACTTTTTTAGATGCTATATATGTGGAGAAAATTTTAAATAGTTAACTATTATCAATTACTGCTTCATATAATCCAAATTTTCTCATGATTAAATTTGGTTCTTGCCCAGTTGGTGTGGCTCATGGACTGAACATGGTCCCACGGACTGAGAAGTCCTGGTTCTTTCTACTCCTGGTCAGGGCACATGCCTGGGTTGCGGGATCGATCCCCAGCAGGGGGCGTGCAGGAGGCAGCTGATTGATGTTTCTCTCTCCCCCTTCCTCCCTTTCTAAAATATAAATAAATAAAAACATATAAAATGAATAAATAAATACAATTAATTTGATTCTTTTAATGTACCCTAAATGGACCTCCGTCAGACTCCATTTTGTACCTGAAGCTACAAATACCTTTGATTAACTGAAAACTTTATTTATGAAGGTAGGAAATTAAGTAAATTCTTATTTTCAGGCATTACCCCAAAATACTCCAGCCTGGAAAAAAAACCCCAACCACACCTGCCGGATCTTTTTGGGCTGTGAGAGGCAGGTGTGCACCCACCCATGTGACTCTACCTGACATGCAGCCACTTACTCTGTCCACCCAAAGTAAAGACCTGGGAAGAGAGAGCAGGTCCTGGAACTATTTCTTCCCAGGTGCACTCATGTTTTGAAATCAGAGTGTTTTTATCAATGTTAATTTTAAAATGAACTAATTGCATCTAATAGGTTAAGTGCCCTTTAAATGTGATAAGCACACCTGGTGATCTCCCAGGGCCGCGTGTGTGTCTTTGAGCGGGCCTCCACCGCTACCTGACAAGGGCTCTGGGCCACCTGGTCTGTGGAAAAGGTTTTCTTCTGAATCTCCAGGCCACGTGCTCTGGAGACTCTGAGTATGCCTGGGACTTGTTCCTGTAGCAGCTTCATCCACAGAAAACGTTCATCTTATACCAACACAGAAACAAACTGCGAGCAGCCCAGCCTGTGTGGCTCAGTGGTTGAGCACTGACCATGCACCAAGAGGTCGCTGGTTTGATTCCCCAGCAGGGCACATGCCCAGGTTGTGGGCCAAATCCCCAGTGGGGGCACGCAGGAGGCGGCCAATCGATGTTCTCTCTCACGGATGTTTCTATCTCTCTCCCTCTCCCTTCCTCTCTAGGATCAATGGAGGAAAAAAATTGTTTAAATTGTGAGCAGCTTCTATTCACTGGGACATGCTTTGCTCTATGCCCGGTACTCTGTCCACTGCATTATATCTGCAGTCCAGTGGCTCTCAGCCAGGGGAGGTTTTGCCCCCAAGGGTCATCTGCCAATGTCTCGAGACATTCTTGATTGTCACCACTGGGATGGGGGAGTGAGCAGAGACCAAGGATGCTGCTAAACACACCACAAGGCACAGGACAGCCCCCCACAACAAATAATCACCCTGCCCCAATGTCGGTGGTGACAGAGGGAAAACTTCGCTCTAACCCTCACAGGTCCACACGGAAGGTGCTGCCATGCATCTGGCCAACGACAACCGGAGGCTCAGCAAACAAAAGAAGTGCTGCGTGGATCTGGGATGGGAATCCAGATCTGACAGACCCCCCAAGCCCAAATATCCACCCCTCATCTACCTCCTTCTTCAAACAGAATTCATGGAGAAAACCCTAAAGAGGTATCAAAACATTTTCAAAGTAGATTTTAAGTATGTCCTAACCTTCCACATGTTACTTAAGAAAAAATAAAATTTTTCTAATGTTAGAAAAAAAAAAAAAGCTATTTGTCCATATTATCTTATACTTCTATCATTTAAAATTTCAGTGTTATGTCTATCCGTATTTGCTTAAACATGCCTAAAAACCACAAACAGAAATCCAGACACTGGGGAGGGCTGTTACCCCTGGGTGGGGCCAAAACTGGATAGTGGGAGGACAAGGAGACTTTTCATTGGACCCCTTTTAATAATTTCTGGTTTTTAACAATGTGAATGAATGTATTACCTGTTCATATTTCACCAACCAAACAAACCCTCCTCTCTGTTGAATCTTCACCAAAACTTCGTTGATGATTAAGTTCTTACAAACTAAGCAAGTGGTACATGGGAGACACACTCAGAGTCTACTGGTGAATTATAGCCCAACTGTTGATTAGGAAAATCTCCATGCTGGGCTTTCGTTTATCCCTTGCTGAATACCAAAGGCCTCTCCCCCTCACACACACCGTCTCATTAAAACTTCCATCTGGAGCCACTTTGGTGGGTACCCACTACAGACCCTAAGAAATGAGTGTCAGTGGAGGATGAGTACAGAGGGTTAAGGTGAATTTACCATTAGAAGAGGTGAGTACTATCATTTCATGAACAGGCGAACGGGACAAGGCTGGCTGAGTGGCCAGGCAGGGCCAGGTCGTGGGGGGCACTCAGGCCAAGGAACGGAGTCTTACCATTTTTCACAGCCATGAAAATGTCCTTCAAAGTTGGGAAATAGCTGCTTCGTTTAGTTTTCAGGATCTTAACCATTTTGAGGACAGTAGGAGCCTGAAGCTAAATTGGGAAAGAAACAAAAAATTAACAAACATAAGCTAGATTGATTACTAAATAAATGCTTTCTGTAATAAAATATTTAAATTGCATTCCACTCATGCACAATACCCGCAGTATTTAACCCTCAAAGACATATCTGGTTTCAAATTGAAAGTAATTTTTAAAGTACCATTTTTTTTTCTTAGCTTTCTTAATTTTAATTTTCAAAAACAAGGTCAATTTACACATTAGTCTATGGGTAAAATATTAACATTTCCATGTAAAATGTCTTCTCTGTTTCAGAAAAATCTGAGGCATGTACACACATGAATAAATGTCTAGTTTTTAGAACACTGCATGGAGTAACTTATAAGGCATGTGCCTGGCAAAGGAGCCAAAGTCAGCTTTTCTCAAAGCTATGTCTCTCCACGGCGCAAGACCGTATTTCTTCCCCAATCGCTTAAATTGACTAGAGTAATTGAATCTTATGATCTTTGCTATTTCCCTGGGAAATCACTCTTTTTCTAAGCCACAAAGTGTTTCCAATTATCTCCAATGCTGTGAAAATATCCTCAAAAAAGGCAGAACTAATTTTAATTCCCATTAATTTTTTTTTTTTTTTTTTTTTTTGCCTTTATCTTCAGATAGAGTGGGAGGGAGAGAGAGAGGAAGAGAGAGAGAGAAACATCAATGTGAGAGAGACACATCGAGTGGCTGCCACCCACACGACCCCAACCGGGGCCGGGGACAAACTGCAACTGAGGCATGTGCCCTTAGCGGGAACCGAACCTGGGACTCTCCAGTATGCAGGCCAACACTCTAACCGCTGAGCCAAACCAGACAGGGCAATTTTTTTTAAAATCCTCACCAGAGAATATGTTTTTATTGATTTCCAGCAGGAGGCTGGAGACAGAAACATCAAGTTGAGAGAGGAACACCAATCAGCTGCCTCCCACATGCACCCTAACTGCACAGGGGATCGAACCCATGACCTAGGTATGCACCCTGACCAGGAATCAAACCTGCAACCTTTTGGTGTATGGGATGAGGCTCCAGCCAACTGAGCCACCGACCAGAGCCATGTTCATTGATATTTAGAGAGAGGGGAAGGGAGGAAGGGAGGGAGGGAGGGAGAGAGAAAGAGAAACATCAATGTGAGAGAAACATCGATCTGTTGCTTCTCACACTAACCCTGACCAGGGCCGGGAATTGAACCCACAACCTAGGCATGTGCCCTGACCAGGAACTGACCCACAACCCTTCAGTGTACAGGATGATCCTACAACCAACTGAGCCACATGGGCCAGGGCAATCCTTCATCTTAAAGGTGCACACCATATAGCACTTTGGAATAAGAGAGCAAATGATCACATCATTCAAAGACCATATGTTCAATTTTTAGAATTATCCGAAATCACTACTCTAGAGACCCAGTTCTACAACTGACTCTATGAATTCAAATTACAAGCAGCTTCTAGGGCTATCTACTTACTTGATCATAAATGCATGATAGGTTCTCTCTCCTCATCGTCCAGAAATCCAGTTCAGCTTGAGGGTTCACGTGAAGACCATTCAGCAGAGGCTGCACTGAATCCTCTTCTATAACTTTCTGGATTTGATGTGACCATTTAATGACCACGGATTCAATGGCATGGAGCACTGCCCTTTCATTTGGCTCTAGCCTGCAAACATTGGGTAGGATTGATAAAACCATTGAAAAACAAATCGCTTCATCCAAGTAAAGTAGGCCTTGGGTTTTAACAGGTATTTCATGTGTCCATGAACTACTTTCTAAATATAAATACTTCAAAGTCAGATCCATTATTTTTATGACCTCGATTTGAGTTGTGACATTGCTATTGTCATTGGCATATCTCTAACATTTAAAAACATTGTTAAGCCCTGGCCAGTTTGGCTCAGCGGTTAGAGTGTCGGCCTTCAGTCCAGAGAGAGCCGGGTTCGGTTCCCGATAAGGGCACGTACCTCGGTTGCGGTTTGTCCCCGGCCCTGGTTGGGTCGTGCGGTGGCAACCACTCGATGGGTCCCTTTCACGTTGATGTTTCTCTCTTCCTCTCTCTCCCCATCCCAATCTAACTGAACAAAAAATGGAAAAATGTCTTTGGGTGAGGATAAAAAAAATTTTTTTTTTAATAAAAACAAAAAAAATTGTTAAAAAGTTATAACCTCTGAATCATTTTACTAAAAGAATATCCTTGACATCGTGGCAGTTGTTACAGCTTACTTTTTGAAGTCTGCTCTTAAAAAGTATACTTTGAAAGGAAATAATACATATGGTGCTTCAGCATAACATTATTCTTAAATCATGAGGTATTATAATGATCTGTTTTGCTAACAGTTTGCTGGAAATGCGATATTAAATGGGTATGTCGGCTCTCCAGGTCATTACGTACTCGGTCTCTGGAGACTTCTGATCCAGGTCCATTTTTCCCACAATGGTGGGAATTGGTAGGAGAGTTCTTCTCAACATTTTACCCCTAAAAATATGCATTTGATGCTTCATGGCTTCTATGTGACGTTCCATGTCTTGTGAAACAAAACAGGACCAGGATTTATGGTTGTTCCTATTAGAAAGAACCGGCACTAAAATCTAAAAAGAGAAACATTTTTTAAAGCTGTTAAATTAGTTTACATACAACATACTCCTTCAAAGATTTTCTTCTCATATGAAATCGGCAACAAAACCACTCGATTTCCTAAATATGCTCCTAGAATATCAAATCTACAAAGAAAAGACAAAAATCAGTGACCCATTTAGAATTCATCAATGAGACAAATTCTTTCAAAGAGGAAATAATTTACTGCTTGTTCATTCATTGGTCCATTCGTCAAACATTGATGGAGGTTCTCAGTGACTCAAGCACTGCATGAAATAAGCAAAATCACGTCAAGTAAGTAAACTGCTTTCTTAATGCAAACTGGCATATTGGCAGATACACTAATGAAAAAAATCTCTCTGAATCGCAGGGAGGCAGGAGTAAATTAATCTTCTCAAGCCCCAGCAGCATCCCATTGGATTAAAGTTTGATCATCAGAAAGACGTTTATTTAACCACATGGACCTTTTGGGAACTCCCATCATTAAACTGGGTACAGCAACGAAACCATGCATGTAAAGACCCTCAAAGTATATTTTTTATCCCCAGAGCTCAGCTTATAGTCATTAATTAATAAGAATTTGCTGAGTTAATGAAGCTCGTCTCTTCTAGCTTCCCCGCTTTTTTTCCAATAATACGGATTTCAAAACTTTTTCATTTTTTGGATATAGTCTATCTTGTTTACCAGAATTACACTGTAACATTTCCGTTCGCTAAAATGCTCTGCAAATAGTTTTTCCACCGTTTTCAGGTTTATTGAGATGTCCATCGCACATCTCCTAGACTACAATCTTGTGGTTAATTAAAAACAAGCGGAAAGTTCACTTTGGTTTTCTAATGGTGTCGAAACAAATCATTCCAGGTTGTGTATTCCATTTTCCCTGCAGAGCCCCCCTCGTGCCCAGCTAGGAAGAGAGGTTAGTAAGATGAGTCCCTGCCCTCCAGGGCTCGGTGGGCAGGTCCCTCGACGTGTGGCCGACTGGAGGCGCATTCCGGAGAAGCCCCGGCCCCCCGAGACAGGGGCCCTGGGGAAGGCTTGTCAGGAAAGTCACTGCGTGGCTGAAATCTCCAAGAGGAAAGGTCAGAGCAGGCATTTCACTGAGGGCTCCAGAAATACAGTGCTCCTGGGAAACCGCTGGTCTGGCCCGCCTGGAATTAGAGCCAGCACCCCCAAAACGAATGGCTGCATGAAGGGCCTAGGGGACCGGGCTGGGAGGCCACTGGAGAGGGGCTTTCTGTTAAATCTCAGCAGCAATGGCTTCTTCTCAAAGTCAGATGTGAGGGAAATTCTGGGTGTTCCACATTTCTAATTTATAAGGTACTGTTTCAGACTTTCTCTATTTATTATTCTGTGATGAGGCCAACTTTTTTTTTAATTCTATTTTTCAATTACAGTTGACATTCATTATTATTATGTATTAGTTTCAGGCAGACAGCATAGTGGTCACACAAGCACACACTTTACAAAGTGCTCCTTCCGATACTCCCGGTACCGGCCTGGCGCCCACACCGCTACCCCACTGTTGCTGACTACACCCCCGCGCTGTACTTCGTGTGCCCGTGACTGTTGTGGCTACCGATCCGAACTGCTCAATCCCTTCAGCGGCCAACTTCTTTTCACATTCAACATGTGTGTCACAAGCTATAGATAAAACCGTCATGAAGTTCTGAGTCACAAGCTCTGCACAGCTAGAGTATCTCTACAAACATCACCTAAAACCACCAGACGGCCCAGCCGGTGTGGCTCAGTGGATTGAGTGTCGTCCCATGGACTGAGAGGTCCCTGTTCAATCCCTGGTCAGGGCACATGCCCAGGGTACAGGCTCAATCCCTGGCGGGGGGCATGCAGGAGGCGGCCGATCGATGTTTCTCTCTTCTCTCTCCCTTCCTCTCTCTATAAAAAAATCAATAAAAACATATTTCTTAAAAAAATGTTTAAAACCACCAGACCTGGGATATGCTTTTTAATTACAATCTTATTAAGATATATGCAACGTAATTTAATTAACTGGGGGGGTTGTTTTGTTTGTTTCACTTGGGAAGTTTTTTTTGGTCTAGTTTTTATGATTCATAAGAAAAACCCCAAACTTTCTCTGTGAAAGTGTGGACCTGTTTACCAAGACGCTACACAACTCCAGATAAAAGTGCTATGGGGCCTTTGATGTAGTTCCCTTACCTACTTTCTTTCATCCTTTTTTAAACTGGGGAGTTTATTCTTAAAACACTTCTTAAATCAGTAGAGACGCAAAATACAGGAGCCTGGGCCCCAGGCCACTTGAACTGGCCCGTCCAAGGACGGGGCCCAGACATTAGCCACAAGAACCCAATCATGCTTCCTCTCTGGCTTGATAAACATTCACAATTATTGTTTCTTTCAATACCTGAGTCAACGTGACACATAATTAAAGGAATAATTACACGACATGTTAAATACCTTTGCTAAATATAATTACATAATGTTATACAAATAATCATGCCCGTGACGTTGGAAGGAGACCGGGAGCTCAGTTTGGGACGTGCTGGATTACGTGCATCAGACATCCGGGGGCCAGTCCAGAAGGAAGGTCAATGTCTAAGCTTGGAGTTCAGAAGAGACAGGGACTGGAGAGAAAAGTCTGGGAGGCCACAGTACATCAGCATGAATTATCATTAATCGGTGTATATGTGAGTCAGATCACAAAGATTATTTAATGTAGAATATACATAAGAGTATACGAGATCATTTCAAGGAAAAACAAAAAGTAAGTATGAAGTCACAAATGACTTTCCCCACTTTCGGCTCAAACACTTGGTCCAGCCCTCCTTTATTCTATTCCAGTTAAGAACCCCAATACTAGAAAATTCCCTCAATACTTTCCAATCCAATCCCCACCTCAGTAACAACCTCTCCCTTACTCCCCAACTGAGTCGTCGATTTGCTAATCCCTGCACTGCATGCTTTTTCTGTTAATGTACAAATCACCCAGAAAGTCGGCAGTCCACCGGCTTAGAACGCAAGTTGTAAACGGCCACTGACATTCCATTTGACTCCCTAACTTCCCAAGGCAGCCTGCCCTGGGAACGCCCTTCACTGAGCGTGCACGAGGAGTACCAGCTTCCAATAAGTACCTGGGTTTGGGTTTGGCAATCGGCTCTGCTGGCAACCGTCTGAAAAGGTTACGCGGCTGCTTAGTTTCTAATCAGCCTCTCCAGCCTTATTTCTCACCACTCTCCAACTCTGGTTCCCCAATCTAGTTACACTACTTCACGCCTTTAAAAAAAAAACAAAAAAAACGACCTGCATTTTCTCACCTCTGTGCCTTTGTAATGTTTCTCCCTCTGGTCAGAATGCCCTCCCTCTATTTCCTACATCTAGCTGTCTCCTCCTTGTCTTTCAACACCGTGAGGACCAAATAATTTACCATACAGCTGTGGATGCTTTTGACAGTCCAAAGGAACACTACAAATTATTAGCAGATGTTAACTGATCTGTAACAGGTGGAAACAAAAACTGCCCCAGGCAAACTGAGACCTGTGATCATCCTATTCAAGACTACCCACACCTTCCGCTGACCCCTCCAGATGTGGACAGATGCCAGCAGGCTCCCAAAGCAGCTGCTAACCCCCACCCCCCCGCCCCGCCTGCCATGTCCTCTCCGCCTGGCTCAGCTGCCTGCCTCCCTAGGTCCGTCCGCAGGCTTTCCAAGGGCAGAAACTTCCTCACCAACTGCCAGTCGGTAGTCAATAAATATTCCTTAAATGCACAAATAACCACCATGAGCTTATTAGCCTAAAATTCCCCAAGTGTCCTTTTCACGTAAATGTCCCAAAAATGTCAAGTGGAGAGGTCATACACCAAGTGCTTCTTCCCTAAATATCTTCAAGTTTCAGTGCTTTGCTGGTTATAAGAACAGGATATCTATTAGCCCTTATTTAACCTTCATTCGTGTGACAAGTGTCTATGGAGCTCCTACTGTGCGTGGGCAACGTCTTCAGTGTTTGGGACACACCGACGAGCAAACAAAGGTTCAGAGCCGGGACTAGCATAAAGCCAGGAGGCACTTACCTTGGGAACAAAGTGTAAGAGGGCACCGAAAAGCTCAGTCGCCAAGATGAGAGTGTTTAAAAATATTTTTTTAAAGCAAAAGTAATGCAAAAAATTTTACAGGGAACAAAATATCAATATTTTTCAACAAAGACCAAATTGGTATTGCTGACTTTTCTTTTCGTCACCAGCTCCAATATGACCTGGCGTGGCGCTGGTAGTGGTCCCATTTTATTGAACGTCTCGGGGCTTTCTGCATTGATTGTCATTTTAAACACTGCATGAAAATAACATCTACCCTGATCACTGAGTTGCTTTTGTTCCGCTGAATTTTGCGCTTGGTGTAGGTCCCTCACTTGCCTGACCCTAATCCTGCTCTCCTGGGTGGAGATCTCAGGGATGAGAGGTCTCTAAACAAAAAGACTTGAAGCAGGGTTGGCTGAGGGGATTCTAGGGAAAATGAAGAGATAACAAGAACAAAGGACCTGTGACAACAGTGTGTCTGAGGCCATTAGGACCAGCAAGGAGGCCAGGAGTTGGCAGGTGAGATGAGTCGAGAGAGGTGAGGACGAGGTCAGAGCAGAGATTAGAGGTCAGTTCTTTCATCCTATAACAAGCATTAGGAATCCCCCGTTCTGAGCAGCGTCCCAGAGATTCTCCAGTTCTAACAAGCTTCCCAGGGACGCTGCTGATTCACAGTGAGCAGCAATCCACAGTCTACCGACTACAAGCCCCTGGGCCCTTATGTGGAGTGAAGCGGGGACCAGTGCAGGGTCTGAGCAGAGAAGTGACATGTTCTGACTCGTGTTTCAACAAGGATCACTCCAGGGGCTGTGTTGGGAACTGAGTCCGGTTGGGAGACCCACAGACGCAGGGAGACAGACCAGGAGACCAATGCAGTAACACATGACAGGTCATGGTCACCTGGACCAGGGTGGTCTCAGGGGAGTGAGAAGGAGACTGATTCTGGATATACCCTGAAAGTGGCACTTGCATGATTTCCTGACAGAATGGATACAAAATGTGAGCCAAAGAAAGGAGTCAGGGCTGACTTGGAGGTTTTCGGCCTGAGCAACTGGAAGGATGGAGCTCGGATCCACCATTCTAGGGGCACCTATAAGTAACACGGGTTGGGGAAGACCAGTTCAACTTTGGACATCAGGTCTGAGATGTCTGTTACACATCAAGTGGGAACAGCAGGTGGATCTCCAAGTATGGAATTTGGGAGAGAGACCTTGGCCAGAGAGGATGGGGAGGACCGCCTATATCCCTGTTAATCCACCGATTCTGTGAGCTGAAAAGGAGTCTAAGCAAGACGGTTCTTGGCAACTTTCAACCTAAAAATGTACAACCATGCCTTAGGGCCTCATTCATACTGAACTGAAGCCCTGTCCATAAATAAACCTAAGTGATCTCGTAAGTGAGATGTCCGTACTTCCTCCCCTTCCTAATACTCATATCCTCAAGCATAATTAAATGAGAATCTTTCAAGCCACTTAAAATCCTGAGGTTCTGGGTGTTTTTTCTCATGAACGGCTTATTCTATCATTTAAAGCCTTTTTCAGAGTGATATGCATTGAGACTGAGATAAATTCGGAGAAAGATCAGAGGAACTTCAAAGAGTTGTGTAACTTCAGATGGTAGAGCAAGAATACTGGTGATGGGTACAGCCTTGCCCCCCAAACCCAGCGGGTGGCAGCCCGGATGTGAATGACCAAAAGTCATGTGAAATCCTTCCATCAGATTCAGTTCAATAAAAATTTACTGAACAACTGCTATTTACCTCAACTGTCCCTGAGGCTGAGGATAGAAAACTCTCTTAGTGTCTATTTGTTTATTTATTGATTTGACAGACGGAGAGAGAGATAGAAACATCGATGTGAGAGAGAAACATCAATTGGCTGCCTCCTGCAGGTCCCCTACTGGGGATTGAGCCCACAACCCAGGCATGTGCCCTGACCAGGAATTGAACTAGGACCTGTCAGTCCATGGGATGACACTCAATCCACTGAGCCACACCGGTCCGGCTTAGTGTCTCTTGAAATCAGCTTAAACCAAGTAAATTCCACAGGATGGGAGGGAAACTGGGGTAGGATACTGAAATTGGGGGATGAGAGCCCAAAGACAGCAAGAAAATACCTCCCTTCAAAAAGGCTGTAGGAGAGATGTATAAGAGTGGCAGATCATTGTAATAAATATGTTGGCAATTATTCTGACCATTGGTTTTGGCAGGACTGCACTGACTGAGGTCTGATTTACTGACACCCAACCCAGCAGTTCCAAAGTTTGGGGCACATGAAAATCACCTGGTATACTGGTGGGAGCCAGGCATTAGCTTACTTTGTTTGAGGTGTGACCTGGGCCTGGCTATGTCGTAAAGTTCCCCAGGTGATTCTAAGGGTCAGCAGAGTGTGAAAACCACTGCTCGAGTTCCCTGGAACTGGTCAGTTAGCACGTTGTTCCTCAAGGCTGCTGCATCAGGCTGGAAATGCAGAATACCCGCCCCCCTCAGCCGGTCTTTAACAAAATCTCCAGGCGGTTCTCATGCAACCTGAAGTGCCAGTAACACTGGAGTAGGGAGCACTTCTCTGACTGAAGGGAGAAAAAAAAGGATCTTTAAGGCAACCATTTCTAAAACACTGTGTTTCCATTCCTTTTAACCATTATCTGTCATCAATGACACTTAAACAAGAATCAAAAACTGATTTTCAAAACCCTTTCCAAAGTGTCCTTGTGTCTCTACTCTGAATGTAAAGTTGAAAACCTCTAGCTAAGTCCAAGAGCCTATTCAATCCAAGCTGCTTTTTATTTACTTCCATTATTTAGAAAGAGGGAAAAGATGATCCTACAAATACCTCCTGGGGAATATTAGTAGCAGCATCAGTTCATTTCAGGAACAGTCTCAATATTATCACAACTCCATCCGTCTGCTAAACAGATTACAGGCTTTCTACATTGTCAAGGAAGGAAGGGAGGGAGGGAGGGAGGGAGGGAGGGAGGGAGGGAAAAAGGAAGGAAGGAAGGAAGGAAGGAAGGAAGGAAGGAAGGAAGGAAGGAAGGAAGGAAGGAAGGAAGGAAGGAAGGAAGGGCCAGTGTTCTCCCAAATAATTCCAAGTGTCACTGAGGTAAAAGAAAGATTCAAATATTAAAGATAGACTAGTACCTCGTCTAGGAAAGCAGTTACATGTCCAAGAGATGAGGCGGGTATCTCTCCAAATAAAACTGTTTGAAAGAAGTCATTTACTCCAGTGCTTTCAGTAATCTTCTTGACAATATAAACAAGTTTATGTTTTGCATCTCTTGGAATCTGAAACAAGAACAAAATAATTTAAGTCCAGGTGTACTTTCCATGTTAATAAGCAGACTCTAACTTGTAGCTAGATTGTTAGTCAAAGAAACAAAAGCTGGTATCTACCAGAGTTAAGAGTTCTATCTCCTTGTCTACTGACACTTTTTAAAAAGTTAGTTACAATTAGAAAGTTAGCAAAACAAAAATTTCAAAATTCACAAAACCGGAAGGCAAGTTCCTGCCATTCTCTCTCTTCTCCGGAATCCCATTTCCCAAATATTATGAGGACCACATCTAGTGATGATAGTAACACTTTCCATTCCGCCAGGCACCGTAAGACCTAAAGGCAGCAAATCTTGCTTCAAACTTTTCACACTTGAAAAATGCTAAATGCCAATGCTGTCCTTGTAGGTGATACGTCCACCTTCGAGGGGGCGAGCAATCTACATTTTAACAGGGGTAGGGGAAGAGGAACGGAGGGAAGAGAAGAGGAGGGAAAAGGTCTGCCCCCTCGATGGCTGGTGAGCACCACGTTTGCGCAGACTACCCGGGCACCCATTTTTAAGGGCCATGTATTTTCCCCTGGGAAGAAGTAGGGGTCACAGGCAGTCAGAGTACTTGTCAAGCTATCTGGGCTCCGCCAGGCACATTTTTTAAGGATGTGGCTCCAGAGTGACCCAAGAGCGACTGGAACGAATGCTACCTGGCACAGAACCCACCTTGCGCCTAACGCCCGGGCAACGGGAAGAAGCTCTGCCTGTCCCGCTTTACCCGGGTCGCGCTGGCTCAGGGGCTGCCCTGGAAACCCCCCTGCAGCCGCTTCGCTGCAAAGTGGACGCACGTTGGGATTCTGCCGTCTCCAGGGCACATTCAAAAAAAGTTTGTTAAAGCGCCCGAGTGCTTGCGCTGCGGGAACCCAAGAAGGCGCGACTGGCCTGTCCTCGCCCGAGTCCCCGTTATGCTGGGCGGACGGGGTGGCCGGGTCCCTTTCCCGTTCTCCTTACCTCCCGGGAGGCCGCCAGCCGCCCCGCTGCGCCGACGCTGAACACGAGGCAGGCGGGGCTGGGGCTGTCCAGAAACTCCCCCAGGACCTGCCGGTTGTCCGCGCTCTCCAAATACTGCCTCCACTTCTCCGCCAGGAGCCCCAGCATCTGCTCCAGGCGGCTGCCGAGGAAGCGCACCCGCGCGTCTCGGGCGAAACTCCGCGCTCTCCTGGCCGCCACCGCCTCCTCTTCTTCCCCCTCCTCCTCCTCCTCCAGGCTGGCGCCCGCGGTTAGGCGAAGGGTCGGGACTTCCCGGACGCCTGGCGCCTCCCGATCTACCCCTGGGGCTGCCATCGGGCACGTCCGAGGAGATGCGGGGCTGGCCGGCTCCGCGCTCGCCCCTGCCCAGCCCGGGTGGGAGAGACACCCCTCCGCACACGCGCCCCGAGAGGCTCCCGACTCCTCCCGCGACCACCGAGCGCGCGGCCGCTCTCCCGACCTGCGGCTACTGGGCAGCGGGCAGAGGCGCCGGCCCAGGGTGAGCTGCGCGTCCCGTTTCCCAGGGGACGGAGTCCCCACCCGGCCCGCTATGGGCGGGGCGGGGCGGGGCGAGCGCGAGGGGCGCGGCCTTCAGGCTCTGGGCCTCCACCAGACGGGGGAGGGGAGTGTCCTCGGCTCCTCGGCCCACAGGGGCTGCCAGTGAGGACCAATCACGGCCCAGCATTGATTACCTGCAGTGGTTTAAACAGTACCATCCTGGGTGGAGTTCCGTGCTAAATCCTTCACCTTGATCGTTTCATGTAATTCATAGAAAGTCTGGACTCCGACTGGTCCTCCTATTTGTATGGGCAAGGGAACGAAGTCACAGAGACACGACAAACAAGCAGGGCAACGGGGATTCAGACCCCGCGCTGAGGTTCTTACTGCCTTGGCCGAAGGTTGTCCGAAAGTTACCAGAAAGTTACCAGATTCCGACCCTCGACCCTCCCTCCGATGCCCAGCAGAGAATGCATAGCGCTCTTTGTAGACGCCGAAGTGCTTGGGAAATACGTAGAATTATCACTCAATCCAAGAGTAAAAGGCCAAGGGAGAAAAGATCTGGATTAATAAATCTTCGTGATATTGGAATGGAATTTCAGTATGTTCTGCTGACGAATCGCATTTGTTGAGATTAAGGAAATTCTGATTACTGACGTAGCCAGAATTGGGGGGGAGGGGGGCTCCTCGAACTAAAGTTTTTTTAGTTGGTCTCCTTTATTATTATTATTTTTTAAGTTGGTCCCATTTAATTGTTTATTTCAAAATACGGGCACACCTCCTTTTCCTGTGCCTCACTTTATTGCTTCACGGGTGTTGAGTTTTTGACAACTGGAAGTCAAGACATCCACCAGCCCAAAGGGTTCGACTGGCTTTATCTGGTGGTCTGACGGCAGTATGCCCCAGGTGTGCCTGTAAAAAACTTCAACCCCTGTGCCTCCCACAGAGCTGTGAAGGAGGGTTGTCTTCAGTAATCCATAATAACTGGTTATTGATGAACAGGTGTTTCCAGCAAGAGCCAGAGCTTCAACAGTTTTGTTTTCCGGATGTTAAATGTCTCTGGGAGACATGCAGAAGCTTTTCTAGTTACATGACCAGAAGGTTGAATTAGCACAGGCTCCTGGAAAGCCTTATAGTGCTCGGTGCTCCAGTGGCTAGTGTGGAAGTCACTGCCAACACCTCAGTTCTTCTTATTCTCTCCTCTCCCCTCCTATCCCAGCTTGGCATTCCCTTATGCCAGAGTGATGGGGATTCTGTAGATAAGAGTTGCATTAAACTGAAAGTGAAAAACGACTTTCAGAGTCAGCAGGAAAAAATAGATAATAGTGCAAATATTAAAGTACAATTTTCAAAAAGTTACATATGTAACTACAAATAGAAAATGAAGACATGTCAAAGTCCAATTCAACTCATTTCTGAGGAAACCAACAGAATGGTGAAGTTGGTTCCAATGAAATTAGAGAAAGAAATTTCTAGGCAGTGGAGAAAATCTGTTGGACTAAGATTGCTAGGTTAGAAAAATACGTTTTAATGTCCTCTGGGGCAATATAATATTAACTTTTGTTTTTTGGGGCGTTTTCTTTTTTTGGAATAATTTGTATTTTTATTTATTTATTTATTTTTTTGTATGTGGCCCTAGCGGGAACCGAACCCGGGACTCTCCGGTCCACAGGTCAATGCTCCAACCGCTGAGCCAAACCGACCCAGGGCAATAATTTGTATTTTAGAAATAATTTACATCTGTAATGAACAAAAATAAATAGATTACTTCGTAGACGTTGGGGGGTCTGTAATCAATAGTAGATAATGAGTCAAAAAGTGGTACATTTCCCTAGATAATTAAATAATCCTTGGGTGGACCAATTAATGTTAAAATGTGACCCTGAAAAGACATGCTGCCTTTCTCTTATTCCTACATTTTAAACAGTTTTTCTTAATAACACCTTTCATTTCTCAAATACCAACCAACAAGGGCCACGCACTGTGCTGAGTTCATTTACTTGCTCCAAGTATTTCCTGAGTGCCCACAAAGTGCCTAGCACTGTTGTAGATGCTGGAAATATACCTGAAAGAAGCAGACTCAGTTCCTGCTCTCCTATTACTAGTACAAGCTAGATTTGTACTGGCTAGACTGGTGCTATACCAACTGGATTTGCATTCCGTACCACGAGGTACTAAGTGTGCATGACCAAAGCCAGCTACTTGCCTTTTAGGTTTCCTTATCTGAAATAGGACATGGCAGATAAGACTTTTCTTTTCAGTAAATAGTCCCTCTCCCTCACCTTCATGATAAGAGTATATTTTTCTGTTTCCTTGCAGTTGTGCTCAGCGACATAACTTGCTTTGGTGCTCGGGTGGTAGCAGACATGACGCAAACAGAGGCTTGAGTGTCCTCGCATGGTGGGGCTTGCCCCCTGCTGCCTCTTCCACTGTCATGAGAAGAGTGTTCCCACCTGGACCCAACATGTAACTCAGAGGCAAGTCCAGCTCAGTCTGGTGTATGTCAATCTACCCTCAGTCAACCCGCAGGTGCATGAACGAGAATAAAAGAATGTAAGCTCACAACTGCAGTGAGGTTTGTTATGCAGTGCTAGCATGGCAATGGCCAATCAGAGGGTTGTTGTGAGAATTAATTCCCTTCAAATACATAGAAATCACCAACACTTAGGTCAATGCCGGGCATATTTAAGCATCATAGAGGGTTCATTATTATTAGTTAGGGAGTGGAAAATATGAGAAACTAAACAAGCAAAGAAGAGTATGTTTATTATGTCAGATGATAAGTTCTAAGAAGAAAAGCAAAGGAAATTAAAGGGGAGTTGTTGATTATTATCAGTGTTCAAGAAAGCATCACTGTGGGGCAGAAATCTAAGTGAGAGAGTGAGCCATGGGTTTTGGGAGAGGAATATGTCAGGCAGAGAAAAGAGTCGGTAGATCCATAGAGAGGACACTTGGTTTTTGAAGAAACAGCAAGAAGTCCAGTAAGAGGGAAACTATTAAGAGATGAGGACAAAAGAAATACGGATTTTTCTTAAAATGAGACAGAAACTGCCAACTATCCCTAGTGCCCACGCACCCCTTCTGCCTCTTGGTAATAGAACACTCACCCCCATTCCAAATTTTAATGGGACTCATGGTCACCCAACTGGAAATTTCATTTCCTAGTTTCTCTTATAACTAATAGAAAATAAAAGTAATGAGATATGACTTGTGTGTCATGTTCTTAAGGAGAATCTGCCAGCCTCCATTTCTTCTTGTCTTTCCAGCTTGCTGGCTAGTTAGTATATGGATATGGTGTGCTGAGCCCTGTTCAATCACGCACGTGACCCTTGAACATATAACAATATGCTCAACCTCCTTCCCAAAAGAAAAATACGAATTAAATTATAGCACAACACATTTGTTTCAAGATTGACATCATATTCTCGGCATGGCTGGGGGAACAGGTACTCACATGCATCACTGCTGAGAATTCAAAATGATACAACCACAGAGAATTTGTCAGTTTCTAGAAAAATTTCCTATGCATTTGCCCTTTGACCAGTATCTTATTACAGCACTGACTGTAAATAACCCAAATACAAAGCTGGTTGAATAAAATATATAACAGTCCAACAAGGGAATACTATGCAGCTACAGAAAAGAATGAGAAGCTCTCTATATCTTTTAGTAGAATAATTTCCAAGAATTACTTTCAAGAGAAAAATGTGCATATTATTCTACCATTCATTCAAGAAAGCATGGAGGTGTACACCCCCATATGCACAGTATTTATGTTAAAATATAAATGCCACAATGAAAGAATAATCCAAAAACTTATAAAAGTATTCACACATGAGGAAGGGTGGAGAATATAGGGATGGAAGCTAGGCTTCTGAAAATAGACATAGTTTTCTATAGTTGACTTAGGAATCATGTAAATATTTTATATAATTAAAAAATAAGTTTAAACTTTAAAAAATTCTGTAAAAATAAAAAGCCAAATGAACTTCCCTGCATAGAATTATTGGCATAACCATATAGAGAGGAATTATTTCAAGCGATTTGAAAACAATCATCAGCCCTGACCAGTGTGGCTCAGTTGGTTGGGCATCGTCCTGTGCACCAAAAGGTTGCCAGTTTGATCCCCGGACAGGGCACATGCCCAGGTTGTGGGTTGGGCTCAGTCCCAGGTACAGGGTGTACAGGAAGCAGGTGATCGATGTTTCGCTCTCACATTGATGTTTTTCTCTCTCCCTCTCTCTCTAAAAATCAGTGAAAATATTTAAAAATAATAAAAATTAAAAAATAATTAGACAGTATATCTCTAAAGAGACATAACCTAAGAATAAAAAGAACTGCACAAAATAAAATAAAAACAATATAAACAAATAATCTTAAATTGTTTTCAGTAATTATGTCGTTAATAAGAGTTTGGTAGTGTTATTGTGAGACTATGTGTTGTGAAAATAAAAATGCCATCAGTTGGCCCTACCCGGTTTGGCTCAGCGGTTAGAGCATCGGCCTGCGGTCCTGAGAGACCCGGGTTCGGTTCCTGCTAAGGGCATGTACCTCGGTTGCAGTTTGTCCCCGGCCTTGGTTGGTCGTGCGGGTGGCAGCCACTCGATGTGTCCCTTTCACGTCGATGTTTCTCTCTCTCTCTCTCTTCCTCTCTCTCCCTCCCACTCTATCTGTGCAAAAAATGGAAAAAAATGTCCTCGGGTGAAGATAAAAAAAAAAAGGATAAAGCCCTGGCCAGTTTGGCTCAGAGGTTAGAGCGTCGGCCTGCGGTCCAGAGAGACCCGGGTTCGGTTCCCACTAAGGGCACGTACTTCGGTTGCAGTTTGTCCCCAGCCCTGGTTGGTTGTGCGGGTGGCTGCCACTAGATGTGTCCCTTCACGTCGATGTTGCTCTCTCTCTCTCCCTTCCTCTCTCTCCCTCCCACTCTATCTGTACAAAAAATGGAAAAATAGCCTCGGGTGAGGATAAAAAAAAAAAAAATGTCATCAGTTGGATTCTTGGATAAACAGACTCTTACGTGGGATTTGCATGAGGTCATTTGTGAGGGAGGGCTCTCAGGAAAAAACACCTGCAAGGGACTAAGGAAGCAGGAGTAGGCAGAGGGAGAAGTTGAACTGCCAGGCAGTTGCAAGAGAAGGCTTGGTTGATTCCATCTGGAGCTCTTAGCTGTGACGGACCTCTGGAGATGTCCCAGATCGAGGCAACAGAACGGCACCTTTGTAGGCCCATATTGCACCGAGGGAGAAAGCATAACCTTGGCCATGGCAGCCACCTTTACCTGAGAAAAAGTCCCGGAGAAGGACTTGGTGTGCACCATTTCTAGCAGTTAGGAGAATGAGGACCTTGTTCTTGAAGGGAAATATCTGGGCAGCATCTACTCAAAACGAATGAATAATTATGCTGGTGTCATTGGAAAACAGGAGTTTGGACGTGGTAGAAAAGAGAAACAGACATAAAACAGACGAGGTTAAGTAAAAACTTCTTAGACCCAGTTTTGAAATTAAAGTTTCAATATCAGATCATGATCTATTTTGTCTTTAATGAAATATCCATGACTGAGCTTTGCTCACTGCAAGATGTTTGAAACAGGAAGGAACCCTTTGCAGGGAGCATCCCTAGAGCTCAGATGTTGGTCTCTAAATATGATTTCCCACTCAAATAAACAAGGAGACTTTGAGAAACGGCCGACTCCAGCTTTGGCACAGGAAACACAAAGTAGGTTTTGGAACATATTGTAAGAGCAGAAAGCAGAGAAGGTAGCTATTACATACTCATGAAGGTGTGCCAAAAATTTCCAGAAGCCAACATGAGGAGGTTCCCACTACCTTAAGTTTGAGTTTTAGCAGGAATAAAAATTATCAGTAGCTCAAAGGGCTTCAAGTGTCTGTCAGTCGATGAAGTTCTGTTGGAGGTATGCTTCCAGATTCTCCTCATGCTGTAGAAATCTGAGCAGAGTTTTGCTCCCACCCTTACCGCAATAACAAAAAATGGTGAGAAATCTGAAAAAGTGCCACTTGACTTGAACCCGTCAGAGACCTGAGACTGCAAGACAATGGCCTACTCTGAAGCCCTGGGGACTGGACATGAACTCTTGATTAGCCCGAGTAGCTATCACTAGACACTGGTAGGAAACATTTAGCTAAATCATTAAACAAATGGCTCTCAGCAGTGGGGTCTACTTGAGAATGCAGAGACCACTGGGGCCATAGGTACAAGGAGAATTTGTACCCACTCACAGGCTCTTCTCCATGGACAGCACAGGATTCTCACTGAATAGTTTGGGGAGAGTCCTGAGAGAGCCTCCTTTTTGGTTCAGCTCTGAGGAGGGGGAACAAGACCTCATTTTGATCCTCCCTGTCCCTCCTGTGGTAGTTTTCATCAACACTCCTTCCCTCCAAAAGAAAATCATATTGCAGTATATAAACACATCAAATCAACATGTTGCACACCTTAAACCTTAAATAAACACAATGTTATAGGTCAATTATATCTCAATTTTATTAAAGGAAATAAAACCCCCACAAAAATAAATAAATTCATCAACACCTCTTGCCTCCAAAAGATGGAGCCTATTATAATTCCTTTGAAGGCAAGGCTGGGTTTACTGACTCTTCTAATGACGAGAATACAGTGGCAGTGCTGTGACTGACTAGTCATAAGGAACACAACAGCTTCCTTCTGTCCGCTCGGATCACACACGATGGAGAGGCCCTCACAGGCCAGTGAGTGATCCATCCTGGAAGCGAATCCTACAGCCCCGGTCAAAGCTTCAGATGACCTCAGCCTCTGCCCACATTCTAACTGTAATCACCCAAATGACCCTGAGCCAGCACCACCCAACTAAGCTTCTCTGAAATTACTGACCCATAGGAACCGGGAAACAATAAATGTTTACTGTCTTAAACCACTGGGTTTTAGGATCACTTAGAATGCAGGTTGTGGTACCTAAAAGCAGGTGTTGCCATAACAAGTACCTAACGTGTGGGAGTGGGAAGAAGCTGCAAAGACCTTTAGGAATGCGTTGGTAAAACCTCGATGAAACGTGCACCCCGCTGTGGAAGATGGAGGAGGCTGTGGGTGAAGACGAGAGCGGGGAAACCGTACTGGACCAGAAGGAAGGGAGAGTCCTGATGCCGCTGCAAGCTGTTTAGCAGCGCTGTGACCTGTGGTAGCAGAAAAGTAGAGAACATACCTAATGAGCCGGGTTGGGCTGAGGCTGGGAAAGGCGGCAGTGCTGGTTCTAGGGTACAGGCTTCCATCAGGAGATAGCTAAGTTCTGCAGATACAATGTACAGCATCATGACCACAGTGAGCAATACTGTATTGTATACTTGAAAGTTGCTTAGAGAGTAGATCTTAAATGTCACCACCACACCAAAAAACAAACAAAAAAGGTAATTATGTGAGGTCATGAAGGAGTTATACTTACATTAATCATTTCATAGTATATGTGTATCTTATTAGCGCATTGTACACCTTATATTTACACAATGTTATATGTCAATTATATCTCAATAAAGCTGGAAAAGTATTTTACTAAGGTATAAAACTGGGTAAGGACATGAGCATGTGAGGGGCAAGGGGCAGTAAAAACGACAGAGTCATGGTTCTGACACTGAGAGAGGCGAAAGACTGTGCCTAAGGCAAGGTGCACATTTAGCCAGTCTGGGGCAGCGGGGTTCCTGCTGAGCCCCTCCCAGGATGAATTCAGACTCAGCCTTCAGGACCAGCCTCACACTACGAGCAGCGGGTTACGTCCAGTCTCCATAACAAGCTTCCTCCACGGTTTGCTGAGCCGAAAATGCCCCCAACCATTGGCACCAGTCACACAGTTCCTCTGAGGGTAAATGATCCGACTTCACAACTCTTCAAATTTGATGGACAGAGTGTTTAAAAGAGTAAGAAGATGCCTGACAAGGAAAAAGAGAGCCCCGAGGAGAAGAGTCAGGACCCCAGCAGTGGGACTGGACAGTGACGGCCACGCGTGCAGTCCTGCGCGGGGCCCAGAGAGGTGGCTTTGCTCGGCACCGCAGTGACCAGAAATCCATCTCACAGTGGTGCCACCGGAAGCGGTCAGCATCGCACACAACGAGTCTGGTTGTAGAGAAGTCGTGGGCTGCTTCACTCGATGACTCAGGATGCGACTGTTGTGCACACCTCTTTTCTGTGGTCTCTAATAGTTCAGTGATTCCTCTTCTCTTGGTTGCTAAGTGGCAATTAGATTTTCTAGCACTCCATGCAGGTGACAATGGGTGAAGAAAACTTTCCAAAACCTTCCAGAAGACTCCTCCTTCCTTCTGACTGGCTAGAATTACATCACACGCCCATGTCTCAACCTGGAATTGGGGAAGAGGGGTAAGACCTCCTCGGTCAGCCTCCTTGATCAAGAGCCTGCTCCAGCCTCCTCCTAAGGAGATGGCCACTAGGAGGCGCCTGAGCAAAGTCTGGGTTCTGTTCGCCAGGGAACGGGGGACATGTCCGCTTGCGAAAGGTGCTGGAGGTAGTTTTTCTCAGACGCCCCCAGTACATGCAACATCATGGGACATGTCATGTTTGACTAACATGATTTCCCATGCATTATAAGACTTGATTACTTTTTTTAAAAGTGTGACTAAACATTAAAGGGACTTGATTCTTGGCTGAGGTCAACTTCAGATTCTGAAAGGAGAAAAAGAAAAACAGAGGAAAGCTGAGAAAAACGTGATTTGAGGAATTTTAATATCTGGATTTTCAGAGGTATTGACACAGAAGCAAGGGGGTGAAGGACACACAGACCGGGGTTCGCTGGAAACCTGCCAAGGGCAAGGGAGCTCGCAGAAGGCAGCGGCAGGCGCCCAGGAGAGGAGACCCTGCGGCCTCGGTGTCCTCCCCCTGCGCAGTGCGACGTGTGTCCCTCCCCCCACAGTGCGACGTGTGTCCCCCCTCCACACACACAGTGTGAATTGTGTCCTCCGCGTGACAGCGGACCTCCCGGCTTTTCTTCCTTGCTAGGAACCTGCCAGTTTTTAAACCCCCTGCAGCTCTGGTATGGACCTCCCGCAATACTTTTGTCCCAGTACTTGTTGAATTGAAAAAAGCCCTGCTGGACCTCTGGTCACCATGGCGGGTAGGTAAACCCGGTATCATGTCCTCCCACAACCACATCAAAGTTACAACTAAACTACAGAACAACCATCCTCCAGAACCGCCTGACATCGAGCTGAAGGGAAGTCCTACAACTACGGGATTAAAGCAGCAGCCACACGAGACTGGTAGGAGGGCGGAGGGGACGGGCTGGGCCCACACCCACGTGTGGCGGATACAAATCAGGAGGCTCCCGCGGCTGGGAAGGTCCTCCCTGAGGACTGAGGGGTCCCCGTCCCACACCAGGTGCCCCGCTCAGGGTTCCAGTGCCAGGAAGAGAATCCCCATCACTTCTGGCTGGAAAACCAGCAGGAACTGAGGCTCAGGGAGGCTGAAGCGGCTGGAGCCCCAGCCAGCTCCTTAAAAGGCCCGCCCACGGGCTTATCGGACTCACTCCCTCTAAGCTCGGAGGGGAGGCAGCTGGAGGGGCGCCAGAGACATACAAGGAAGAACTGAGCTGTTTGGCACTGGAGCAGGGCTGGAGAGGGGGCTTTCTCCCGGGTCAAACGTGCTGTCAGAGGCCTTTGTTCCTTTGGTGAGCCCTTCCCGGGCGGCAGACAGTCTCCATATCTGGGACTCCAGCAACCTGGCTCACACTGGTAGCCCCGCCCTGGTGACTCCCTGAGGCCCCGCCCCACCCAACTTTCAGGCCCACCCAAGCTGTTGCCAGTTGCTTAACCATAGGATTGGCCTGTCTTGGATCCTGCTTCAGGTTTTTCTAAATTCTTTCAAACAAGCAGCATCTGGTCTCAGATAGCCCCATATCTCTCGTTAAGTAATACACAGAAACAAACACAGGGAGGAAGCCAAAATGAGGAGACAAAGAAACAGATCCCAAATGAAAGAACAGAACAAAATCCCAAGAAAAGAACTAAGTGAAATGGAGATAAGCAACCTAACAGATGCTGAGTTCAAAATACTGCTTATAAGGATGCTCAATGAAGTTAGTGAGGGCCTTAAGAGCATATAAAAGGACCAGTCAGAAATTATGGATGCACAGTCAGAAATGAAGGAGGCATTAACTGAAATAAAGAATAATTTACACAGATTCAATAGTAAAGTACGTAAATCCAAGAAGCAAACCATTGATTTGGAATATAAGGAAGCAAAAAAAATGCCCAATCAGAACAGCAAAAAGAAAAAAGAATCCAAAAAAATGAGGATAGTGTATGGAGCCTCTGGGACAACTTCAAGCGTGCCAACATTCGCATCTTGGGGGTGCCAGAAGGAGAAGAGAGAGAACAAGAAAGCAAAAACCTGTTTGAAACAATAATGGCAGAAAACTTCCCTACCTTGGTGAAGGAAACAGACATACAAGTCCAGGAAGCACAGAGAGTCCCAAACAAGATGAACCCCAAGAGGCCCACACCAAGACACATCATCATGAAAATTCAAAAGGTTCAAGACAAAGAGAGAATCTTAAAAGCAGAAAGAGAAAAGCAGATAATTACCTACAAGGGAGTTCCCATAAGGCTGTCAGCTGACTTCTCAAAAGAAACTTTGCAGGCCAGAAGGCAGTGGCAAGAAATATTTAGAGTGATGAAAAGCAAGAACCTACAATCAAGATTACTCTAACCTGCAAAACTGTCATTTAGAATCGATGGCCATATAAAGAGTTTCCCAGACAAGAAAAAGTTAAAGGCGTTCATCACCACCAAACCGTTATTATGTGAAATGTTGAAGGGTCTTTTTGAAGAAAAAGATAAAATATATGAACAAACAAAATGGCAATGAATACATATCTATCGACAATGGAATCTACAAACAAAATGAACAGGCAGAACAGAAACATTCTCATAGATACAGAGAACATTTTGTTGGTTGCCAGTTGGGAGAGGGGTTGGAGGAATGGGTGAAAAAGGTGAAGAGATTAAGAAGCACAAATTCATTGCTAGACTGACAAACCTCAAAGGGAAAGGGGTTGGAGGGTGGGAAGAAATAAACCAAAGAACTTACATGGATAACCAATGGACACAGACAATAGTGTGAAAAGGGAGGGGGGGGCGAGAGTGGGGAGGAGGGGGTCAATGGGGGAAAAATGAGGAATATCTGTAATACATTCAACAATAAAGATTTAAAAATAAAAAATAAAAAAACACTAAGACACATAAAAAAAGAAAAAAAAGGAAAAAAGCCCTTCTGATGAGAGAAGATTTGATGTGGGGTGGTGGACACACAACACAATCCATGATGATGCCTTGTGAAAGTGTACACCTGAAACCTGTATAGCTTGTTTTTTTAATTTTATCCTCACCCGAGGACATTTTTGCACTTATCCTCAGATAGAGCGGGAGGGGGAAGGGAGGGAAGAGAGAGAGAGAGAGAAACATCGACGTGAGAGAGACACATTGAGTGGTCGCCACCCACATGACCCCAACATGACCCCAACCGGGGCCGGGGACAAACTGCAACCGAGGTCCATGCCCTTAGTGGGAACCGAACCTCGGTCTCTCTGGTCCGTGGGCCGATGATCTAACCGCTGAGCCAAACTGGCCAGGGCAAAACCTATATATCTTTATTAACCAGTATCACCCCAATAAATTAAAAAAAGGGAAAAAAAATTCTATAAAAAAAAAAAAGCCAGGAAGGGAAGGACTTCTGTGACCCAGGCAATTTTAGTCCAGGGAAAAAGGCAGAGCTCTGAAGGGAGGGAGGAAAAATAAATCTATAAAAAGAGAATAAATTACACGTGATCAGAGCCAGAAGCAGCTTTATTTTAGGAGCACTAGTTCCAGACAAGATTTAGAGATTAAATAAATTCATCAGAATAACATGAAAGGGAGTTAAGTTGTAGAAGGTAAAAGCACAATCATTTGTGAAGCTTTCCTAAATTGTATTAAACATTATTATTTCTATTCCTGCTTGCCAAACCTTTCCTTGAAATCAGAAATGAGGACTCAAGCCCAGAGCAAGTGCTTCGAGTCAGGCACAGGTGGGAACCAGGTGAGGATGGGAGACCCTCCCACAGTGAAGGCATCACCGGTGTGTAGAAGTAGGCCTTGCATCTGTTCTCAATGGTTTACAAAGCCCTTTCACCTGTGATACTTATTCAGCGGAGAGAGGGATCTGAGCAGGAGGATAGTGTACTTAGGTCAGGTAAATCTCCCTTTTTCTATTTACATTATATATTACATCTTTTTTATTTACATTATAACCCATTGTAACATCGCAAAATTTTCTTCCTAAACCAGTAAGCACTATTTGCATTTTTGTGTGTATATATATATATATAGTGAATTGTTCCAGGACAGAGTATCACACGTACCTGGAACATTCCGACATCTCCAAGAATTACCACGTCCTCTTCATGCCCCGATCCTGCCAGCACCGAGGAGCCCTCACCACGTGCCCAGAATTGCCAGCCCCTTACAAAGAGGGCAGAACCAATAATTACTCTAATATTCTTTTACCTAAGGGGAATGAACTGAACTTGTAATAGATTAACTCTTAGTTTGATATCTAACTATGTCTACATTTCTATTAGTTGTTGTAGATTCTTGAGAACAAAGCAATGTCCTCTGGATTCACAAGCTGGATGTATTTTTAGGTCAACGTTATAGCTCAGCTACAAAAAAAATAAAATAAAACAGGAGAGTTATTTTATTAAGGATCATAATTATTTTGGAAGAACTCTGAACAATGCCAGAGTTAAAAGACATCATATATTTTTTTTTAGTAAAGAACATAAATATTTAAATCATAATTCTGACCATTATTTTTATTAGAACAAAATATATAAACTGAAGACAAATATTTTATTTGACTGTATTCTCTGGTGATTATCACCTCTTTTCTCATAGCATAAATTCTTTCTTTTTATTAATTTTTTTTGTTACAGATGTTTCTCCTCCCCCCATTGACTCCCTCCTTCCTATTCCCTCCCACTACGTCCCCAGTTTTGTTGTCTATGTCCATCGGTTATGTATACATGCCTATAAGTTCTGTGGTTTATCCCTTTTGTCCCCCGCGCCCCTTCTGAGGAATGTCAGTCTGTACCCTACTTCCACGTCTCTGGGTCTACCCTATTCCTCAGACTGTTATGTTCATTATATTCCACAAATAAATGAGATCATATGATATTTGTCTTTCTCTGCTTGGCTTGTTTCACTTAGGATAATGCTTTCCAGGTCCCTCCATGTCATCTCAAAGGATAAGAGATCCTTCTTTCTTACAGCTGCATAGTACTCCATTGTGTATATGTACCACTGCTTTTTTATCCATTCATCTACTGATGGACACTTGGGCTGTTTCCAGATCTTAGCTATTGCAAATAGTGCTGCTATGAACATAGGGGTAGATATATATTCTTTCTGACTGGTGTTTCAGGCTTCTTAGGGTATATTCCTAGAAGTGGGATCACTGGGTCAAATGGCAGTTCAATTTTTAATTTTTTGAGGTAACACCATAGTGTTTTCCATAGTGGCTGCACCAGTCTGCATTCCCACCAGCAGTGTACTAGAGTCCCCTTTTCTCCACACCCTCAGCAGCACTTGTTTGATGATTTGTTGATGGCGGTCATTCTGACAGGTGTGAGGTGATACCTCATAGTTGTTTTAATTTGCATCTCTCTGATGATTAGTGACGTTGAGCCTTTTTTCATATGTCTCTTGACCATTTGTATGTCCTGTTTGGAGAGGTGTCTCTTTAGGTCCTCTGCTCATTTTTAAATTGGGTTCTTTGTCTTCCTTTTGTTGAGCTGTATGAACACTCTATATTTTTTGGAAATTACCCCTTATCTGATGTATCATTGGCAATTATGCTCTCCCATACAGTGGGTTCCCTTTCCATTTTGATGGTTGTTTCTTTTGCTGTGCAGAGGCTCTTTAGTAAAACTATGGAACACGTCCCGAATTTGAGAGGGGCCATGCCAATCTTCTCTGCATCGTTCCGTTTTCAGTGCATGTGCTGCGAAGTGAGCACTCATCGCATAAATTCTTCAGATAATTTGTCAAGTTCGTAAATTCAGGTAAGGATTATATTGCAAAGAAAATTAATATTTTAAAAACATTTTGTAAACAAGGTAACTTTTCCTTAAAATATAGAATGTATCTTATATCTGCAAAATGATTAACTGAATAAAATCCTTTAGGTAGGTTTGCCCTTTTTTTTAAATGTCAAAGTCTACATTTACAATTGGACACAAGAACGAAAGTACTCTCAGTCGCTTGTGACACTGGTGAAGGTACTTCAGAGAACTTAGCATCACCAGTACTCTGCAAAACAAACAAGACGACAAATGCAGGACTGAGGCTTCTTCTGAAGGACTCCAAACTGTTCCAGTCACAATTTACTCCATAAAAATGATAATTCAAATAAGATTACATGTCATCATCAGAATAGGGCTTAACTTTCTAACGACGTTATCTTTCTGTCCATATAGAAAGTGAGAGGAAGCAACTACAATACAAAACCAGAGTAAGTTATAAATTTAATTCTGACTTAGGAACTGTAATTAGAAATATATGATACTTCACCAAACACACACACACCACACACATTTCACACATACATATATTTCACAAACAAGTTAAAATATAACATAAAGAAAGCTTCAAAGACACAGTGAAGTTAAGGTTGTAACCATTTACAATATTCCTGAACTAAGTTGGAATCTTTTTTCAGTGAGCTTATTGTGAGCCTTTAAATTATTATTGTGAGCCTTTAAATTATTTCCCTCACAGCAGTTTTCAAACTTGTCAGGTTGACCAAACACTTGGAGACCATGATGGCCTTTACATAGCACCATGAATTTCTGATGTATTTAATTCCAACATAAAATTATACAAGCTAGGACGATTTTACCAGAATACATAACTTTATTATGGCTTCTACATCTCAAAAATAATATTACCATCAATAAAATATTTATTAAACCACATTTCATAGCAGGATAATAAATAACAATTTGAGCCAAGCCAACCATCAGAAAGGCATGATTCAAAGACTAATGGGTGTTTGAGACAACTGTTCAAGTTTAATTTCCTCCTCTTCCCTGTAATTTGCTTCTGTCTGATCTTTGCTCGCAGGGCCTGACTTCTTGGCTCTCTGACTCTGACTCGAAACCTGTTCATCTTAATTTGGCCCAACAGGATCTGAGCCTTGGCGCCTCCCTGTAGCTGCATGCTCAGTGTGCTCCTGCCTCTGCAGAGCTGGCCAGCCCGGGAGTGGGGCGAGGGGATCCCAAGCCCTCTGGAAGTCTAGGGATTCAAGGAGGCAGGGTTAGTGCACAAAAGAGGAACAGCATCCCTTGCGTCTGAATCTGGCACACAATAGGTGCTCAATAAATGTACTGACTGACTGTTTGAAAAACAGGATCTCCAAAGGTAGACTTGGGAACTAAAGGGGCAAGTCAGATTAGGAACCCGAAGCCAAGGTAAGATAGTTCCATGGACAAGGCTGGAAGTGTAGAGCAGGATCCGCCAGAGGTGCCCGAGTCTTGGCAGGACACTAAGCCAGTTTGGCTGAGTTACTGGTCTGTATCCTCTTATTCCACAAAGAATCTGAAAAGCTATATAAAGTAGCTTAGAGCTCATAAGTATAGAACACCCTATTCTTTTCTGAACCAAGTCTAAGAAGTTGTCTAGAATAAGAAAACCTTTGGACACCAAATTGGACATTGACTTTTTGACTGTAATTTGGTAGGAAGCTGAACACACACTACTTTCACCCTATAAGCTTGAGTCCATTTATGATTTTAAATACAGATAATTATCCACACACAAACATCCACAAAGCTATTGAACCACACATGAGTGATTTGTTTTCACTAATTGGTTTGCTTTGTTTGGTTGTCTGCTATCACTGAGGTAGGCAAGTAGTTAGAATGATTTCAAAATTAGAAAAAAACTAAGACTTGAAACTTGAATTTTGCTTAGCATTAGAGAAAGATAACCCTCACAAAGTTTTGAGATAGAGCACCCCAAACTAGCTCATAGACAGGCAGATAGTTTGAGAAAAATACAGTTGAATCAAGAAATCCCCACTGAAATGTCTCCCTTCTTCCTTTATGAAATACTGAGTTAACTTTTCAATGTATTGTTGCCTGTTTTCAAAGCATTTCAGCACTGGGCCTGCTGGGAAACATCCCATGCCCCTCACTTTTTGGGTTAACTTAAAATTAATAACTTCTATCTAACATTATTTTCAGAGGCATGCTAGTTATTTTATTTGATCCTTTTAACAAACCTATGAGGTAATTATCCCATTTTGCAAGTGAGAAAAAGAGGGTGCAAAAAGGTTCATTTGCCCAACGTTTGTGGCTGGTAAGTGGCCAAACCACACTCCGCTGCCTCCCAGCTGATCTCCACCACTGGGTTTCGCTGTTCGCAGGGAGCCGGACTGCACTGAGTAGGCCTCCGCCCTCCGGTGGCAAGGATCACACGGCCTATAGGAAGCTGCTTACTTCTCTCCTGCTGACCTCCTTTTTGGACTGTCTGCAGCCATGGTCCAGCCTTGGACTCATCCCTGCCGCTGGATTCCTCGTCCCCCAGCCTCCCCTTGTACACTGACTTGCAGTGCTTGCTCCTCACTTCAAGTTTTGCTCAGACATCACCTCAGGGAGGCTGTCCTGAGCACACTCACCACCTCTGTCCTACCTGCATACTCCTTTGTCCTCACCGCTTCTAGCATGTGTGAACTGTGTGGGCAGGGACGGAGATTGTTGTCTTATTCGTGCTCTATGACTGACACCTGGTACAAAGTACACACTTAATATCTGTTCAAGTGTGGAGACAAACTACCAACCTACTAGTCACTGCTATTGTTAAGTCCTGCAGCAAATTAGTGTCTGGAAATAGGAGGGCTACGTAAAAATGTAATTTTATGAAGACTATTGATACAAGTCTTTATACAGAATTTATCATAGGCCCTATGTGCAAATTTAGGCCTAGCTGTAATTCCTGTGGTTTACCTTCAGCAGCCTTAAAAACAAGAGTTTTATTTTGAAGTTTGAATTTCCTAACCCAACCCAACTGTTATATTGATATATATCTAAAATGTGATGCTTAGCATATATATTATCTATATAAATGTACTTAATTCTATTAAAATATAGGGGACAAAAAACCCTGTTCTACTTCCATTGAACAAAATTTTAAACAATGCCACAGTTAATGCAAAGGAATTATTGTTAATTGGGGGCAAACACAGCTATCTGTTTCCCTGAAAAACTTAAGGTAAAATATTTTGTTTCTATGGAACATTTCAATATAGACTCATGTGAAAATTCTGTTGGATGGCCACCCAATTTTCCTGGTTGACTTCACTGGGGAATATAGAATGTACAATGATTTTCTTTAATACATGAAAATATGGAGTATTTCTTAATATTCTGAAATCTAGTAACCCTATTTTTTTCTTCCAAAAGAAATTATCCTAGCGTTAAGACAAACTATTACCTTAGACAAAAAACAAAGATTTATAAGGCTTATATTCCCCCTTCCCTCTTTTTTAAACTCCTTGGCACTTGAGATTACTCTCAGATATCCAAAAATAAACAATTTCATTGCCAATGCTACCAAGAGGAACACAACCTAAGGTCTATACTGATTAGTAAATCTTAAAAGAATGGAAATATGTGCCTTAAAAATCCTGCTACGCAATTAAGTTGGTTGTGTATATAAAACAGATATTAAGGCTTGAGCAGTACACACAGTCATACATGATTCAGATGTGCTGAATAACTTGCACATATCTGAAGTCTCTACACCCCTTTAAGCAGCCGAACTTTTAACAATCTATTATAAAACAAAAAGCATTAATTTTATGGTGTTCTCTTTGATTCAGTCTTGTTCATGGTTATGTGGTTCCTAGAACTCCCAAAATCAAACTGGTTTTACTATATTAATAACAAAAACAAAATGTTAACTTTCTAATTGCACCATCTCCCCTTTTATACAACATCACCCTGATTCCAAATGTACATTTTTCAGGTAATTGAAATATACATCTTTAGTTTTCACACATCTTTTGAAAAACTTACTCCTTGGCAGAGTAGCATCTATTTAACTATTTCTTGATTCAGAGTCATCTACGAACACGTCATTATACCAGGCTGTGATATAACCATGTCTTTACCTTAGGGCTTTGCCATACAAAGCAATCTACCCATTCACCATACAGCCGCTGATCACTACAGATGTACACTCTTTGGCGTCTTCTATCAGCTGGCCAGTACACTTTGCCTGTTGTATCTATTCTGGCCTGGGGCTTGGAAACCTGATTTCACCGAAGTTGTTATAACAACACAGTCATCATGTCAGTAAGGCTCTTCATCAGATTTTGTGCATCTTTGTGGCATCTTAGTGTTTCTGTGATCTTAAATTGTTTTAATTAGTTTTCGTTTTCAGTTTCCCTACAATTTCCTAACACTTCTTAAATATGTTTAAGTAAAAAAAGTCCCTAAATCAAATTTTAATTTCCATAAATGTCTAGAGCAATGGCTACAAATTAACATGAAATCTGTATTGTTCTTTGGCAGTCTGTTCAGAGAAATGGTGACCAGCTCTTAATACCAGGAATTATGAAGAGTTGCCGATACATTTTCTAGTAAGAAAGTATTTTCTTTCCAGTGTTCACTGTGATAAGGTTGATAGTTTAAAGAATTTATTGCTACTTTACAGTATACATAATTAAATGAAGAAACATGTTAAACTCAAGGGAATTTTTATAGGTTACTTGCAATTGTTATTGCAGGCAACAACTTGTACATGATTTTATTTCCAAATCCACAAAAAACAAATTTTATACAAATCAGCACTGTAAAAATGTCAATTACAGCCCCAGAGGCTTTGCTGGCAGAATAATTGTCTAAATTCTAGGATATGGGAAACAGGATTTCTTCTGAATTAATGTTTTTTTTTTTTTTTCCATTTTCTTTTCTTTTTTTTTTTTTTTTACAAAAAAAAAAAAATTTACAAGTGAAATGTTACTACAAAACTTTTTATAAGGAATTTTTGCAAAACATTTACATTTTACCATCAACTATTTCTGTTTTTAAATCATTATGTAGATTTAATACCCTATGCTGCACATCAATTTATGTGGGATGACAACTTAGTGACATGCATAAAAAAAACACCACAAGGCATTAAAATGAAGACTTAAATACAAATATTGTTGCAATAAAACAGTTATAAAATTGAAAAATAGGACCTAAACATCATGCTTATCTAAGTTTGACAAATTAACTTTTTCTCCTAGATTACACACTTTTATTACTGCTCTCATGAGAGTATGATAAATAATGACTTAACATCAAGTTCTAATGTAATCAGCAACACATACACAAACCTAACCAAAGAAAGTATACTGTAAGAAAAAACTATTCTAACACTGGAGTTCTACCATGATAAATACATAGCTTTGCACTGATAATTACAATAAAGAAAAGTTTTATAACAGTGGCAAAGGGAATGAACAGTGAAATGCCATTAAACAAGACTCTACTGCACATCTGTGCCCTATTACTTATAACAGCTATATCCCACTGAGTCAAATAAAGGACACTGAAATTTACGATTCTTATAAGACAGAAAAGTGGATTCAGAATGGTATGCAGAACAGACTGTCAGAATATTTCTAATTTCAGTGGTGAAATGTGCACCTGCTAACACAAATTAATATATTTTATACGCTATAAAGCTATCCAGATTCAGTTTGTTAAATTTATAATAGGCCTCATTGTTGATTAAAAAATAAATTCCATTTCTGAAGTGCATACATAGGTATGCAGTAAAACTGGTTCATGGAGGAATGGTGCAGAGAGCTCATACTTGGTATTATCAACAAAAAGTATCACTCCGAGAAAACATGATTCAAACATTAAGAAAGTTTCTTTGCATAAAAAAATTTATAGCACTGATTGTGTAGCATAATGATAGATAAAATATATATTTGATGTTTCAGCTCCTATATAATAAAATTAAAATTAACACTACCAAATGCTCCTCTGTACCAAACAAAACAAACTGATTCTGATGTTTTAAAGCCAGATACATCAGTTTTTAAGAGTACATTAAATAAAATATACAAAACAATTTACAAAATCCAACTAAAATTTAAAGACTTTGTTACAAGTCTACAAAAGCTTTAAGAAACTTGAAATTTATAACCACAGTGTAAAATTTTTTTCCTTTAATCTCAAAGCTTTTTTTATACAAACTGAAAGCACAAAAGACCTTCAGTTTTATATAACGCTACAAAGGGCTGGCCTAAAGTGTACATAGTGTAAACAGTGATCATTACAGTATTTCTCCTTCATCAAAAATACAAGAAATATCACAATTTTGGAAGAGAATTCGCATGAGTAGTACTGTTCCTGAAACAATAGAGAATGCACAAGAAAACATGTACCTATATTCAAACAATCCCTAAACTAATAATGTTAATAAACCAAGCTGTTAAAAACTTTAGTTTTCAAATGGTCAATTCCAATTCCATTATGATTCCGTGTAAATACACTTTTAAAATATGAAATATCTTACTAATATTTAAGCTATTGATATAATCCAAGTATTTTTCATATGAAACTTTTGGCCATCTTTCCTATAAAACCCTTGCATAAACAATGAAATACATTTTTTCTTTAGTCATTTAACTAAAAATTATTCTGATTTTTAAAAAATAATTTTTGCTTCATAATATCACACCTGTTACATATTTGTTAGGCTGCCTTTTTAGGGAAAATTCAGCTACTAACATAATATAAAGACATTACTGTGTTATAAATTCTTCATCTGCCTTCTAACACAGTACTAGATATAAAATGGGATTGGCTAATTTTTAGTAGAAAGGAAAATGGAAATTATAATGTAGTTACAAGATATTTTTCTGCTGGCCTTTAAAAAAAAGTGATAACTCTTTCTTTGGCTACCAAGTCAACGCATAAAGAATTTTGCACATTGTCAACATAACTCATATTTACAGAATATGAAACTACAGACTGATTTATACTCTATGCAAATATTTCCAATATAAACTCTTAAAATGAATTTTGTGGTACAACCCAGGATTAGGAATATAATCAATCCTAACTTCAAACCTTATATGTTAAGTTGCCTCATTTTATTTTTCTGAAGCTATTATGAGTTTTGTTTTAACCATTCCCACCCCCAGTATTTTCCTAAGGTTTTAATCTAAAATTTAACCTAAGGTTTAGCTCTAAGTTCCTCTTGTGTCTCCAAATGGAGAGAGTAATTAAACTTCACTGATTGTCTGCATACACACTACTATAATGTAGCGGTAATAAAGATCTGAGAGATGCATCTCAGATTACTTTTTTGGAACTTTCCTAATTCAACAGTTGAAGAATTTCTAACATTTAGAAAAGACGGCCAAAACAATTTTCAGTTGATTTTCCAAAAACCAAGCTAAGAAAATAAAGTATCATCCCTATTGTCAGTTAACTATCTTGTTTTCTGTGCTATAGAAAAAAAATCCATACAAATTATTACTGACTGAAAAGTATTTCAATGAAAACAAGTCCAATTAAGGTCCAGCCTGCAAACTACTAAGGTTTGTCTTTCTAACTATGTTAACACATGATGTTAAGAGAGGGGAAGATTCATTTTAAACATTATGTGACACATTTCCAAATAACTACAACTTATAGTATGGAGGAAATACTTTTCTATCTGTTTCCAGTACATCCATTTACTTTTTGTATTTTTAAAAATTCAACACTTCACATGTTGACCCAAAATCTTGGAATACTTAAAGAAGCCAAGAATGAAAACATGATTTCCTACTCTGTAATCCACTTGACCAGCCCACTTCCAGATTTTCAAAGGTACGTGTAAACTTAAGTGCAGCACTAGAGGTCTCTGTTATAGGTAACTTTTCAGAATTCTTCCATGTTGGCTGAAACATTAGGAGTTGCTGGGTTGGAATCTTGAGAAATGGCTGCAACTGTGACAATTCTTGGGGAGCCAAGCACCTCTGTAACAGATGAGTCCAGTTCTCCCGAGGTAACAATGGCAAGAGCTGTCCCACCACCTTTCTTATTCTGGTGCGTTTTGACATGTTTAGAGAGATGGTCACTCCGCATAAACCTTTTGGAACATTCTGGGCATTCAAATCTCTTTTCACCTAAACAGAAAAATAACACATAAATAGTAATTCATTTTATTTAAACAAAATAATAATATTAAAAAATTTTCTTCTGGTCATACTACACTTTTATCTCTTCACTAGCTGCAAAATACTTTGTTTTTATTTTTAAATGCAATCAAACAATGCAATCCAGGAGAACAGCATGTGACTGGGAATGAAAAACACAAATTGGTGTTGCTAAGTCCTGGGACGTAAAAGCTGAAGCAAGTAAAAGAACCAGTCTGGGCTTTAGTTTCCTCATCTAGGAAACAAGAGGATTTCTAACAGATGATCTCAAAAATCTCTTTAGGTATCATAATATATAGTGTTCAAGGATCATGTCTATTCTTCCTTAAAAACTACTGTCTGGGTTTTGGTTATAATGCCTAAAAGCATGAAAATACCTTAGAACTATTTCAAATAAAATCAGTTCGTAATTTAATAGTGTATTGAATTTCCTCACAATGCAAAAATGAGAGGCACATACTAAATTTCAATTAATAGAGTTTTTTAGGTCTCAAAGAATCAGACTTTCAGGTTCTAGTACACTAAGGAATCCTTAAATGTGCTCTTTAATATATAAGCTAGTTTTACTGGAACTACCCACTCCTATATTCTGGGATAAAAACTAATCAAATGTTACCAAAAGAAAAAATCCATTTTAATTCTGTGTATATTAGATGGGGCATGTAAAAAAAATTGGTTAGTTGGTATACTGTTATGTTCATGATGAATCAACTACTATCTTCAGTCCTTCCTTAACTTGGCCCTCCTTTTGACTTACCAATAGAAAATCTATAGGTTCAAGTTTGTCCATGTCAGATATTTTCCCCTCTTCTTTATATGTTTGCTTTAAGTTTTTTTTAAAAAACTGTATTTGCAGTATCTCATTGAAATTTTCTTTCTCTTTCAGTCTTGAAAAATTAAATAAAAGGATAAATAAATGGTTTATACAAAATTCTCAAAGACATTAAATTTAAAAGCAATTAAGCTTTAAGGTAAAGTAACTTGCGTTTATGAATGCTAACACCTAGACAAGGATGAAAACAATTAAATGAGGGTTTAACTTTAGGATCAATTCTGAACTCCTTTACCTTTCAAGTTTCCCATTTGCTTTCAAAAGAAAAATTCTGTTTACAAATTTTAAAGCTGAAAAGAAATCTTAAAGATCTTGTGTTACATTTTCACTTTTCTGATGTGTAAGTTGAAGATCCAGAAGTTAATTTTCTTGGGAATTATACAAATTATTAATATTAGAGCAGGATTCAGGCACCCAATTTCTAGTTTGGGCTTTCTATGCTACACGCCCAGAGTGCAACTAGAAACCACTGTTCTTTCACAGCAACAATGGCCAAGAACAATCAGAGGAAATCGGGTGGTGATGGCCTGACAGCACGTATCAGTCAGTAAGCACTGAATCAACTGCGTGACCAACCTACACAGCAGCTGTGTAATGAATATTTGTTAGCTGTGATGCTCATGAACTCAATCCTTTTTCAACAAATATTTGTAGAACACTTGCGATGTGCCAGGCACTAGTGATACAAAAATGAACAAGTGAGAATCTCGGACTTTAAGAAGCTTTCATGATCTTGAGACAGTCAGTCATTTGCAACCATGTGGAGCTATGGTTAAGCTTCAATTAAGAAATCCCCACCTACTCCATGGCAAACTGTAAGATAAATGGGAATTGATAGTGACATGGTTTGTGTGTGGACTTTCAAGTCTGTCTACTCCTAAGTGGTGTGGGTGCCAATTAATTTCAAACAATGAAATTTGACTAGAATCTCAACGTAAGTAAATTATATTGTACAATTAAACTATCATTAGAGAAATGACATTTTAGTTTATTACCCTTTTCCACAGAGAAGTGTGTTCTCTGTGGTGTCAGACAATTTCTAGATCTCCTACTCTTAGCAAACATTATCATTATACTTTATCTCAAGGAGGTACAGAGTTCTTGTAATAATTACACATTATGCAATAGCTTTTAAGTTATTTTATAAGTATTTTTGGTAGGTTAATACTTCTGGTAATTAATGCAATTACTTATCAAAACTGTTGATATTAGTTTACTTATTTTAGGCAGAATGGCTCCCCAAATATGTCCACACCCTTATCTCTAGAACTTGTGAATATGTTTTATTACATGGCAAAAGGGATGTTAACTAAAGTTATGGAGGTTAATGTAGAGAGATTATTCTGAAATACCTAGGTGGGCCCAGTCTCATCACGTGAGCTCTTAAAAGCAGAGAGCTTTGTGTAGCTGGAGTCAGAGAGCTGGCGCAGGAGAAATCAGACGAATCAGAAGGTGAGAGGGGCTAGACCTGCTGCTGGGGGAGGGGGCCCCATGGAAAGTACTAGGACTGTTAGCAGCCTTCAGAGAGCAAATACCAGCCCCCAGCTGACAGCCAGCAAAGAAACAGGAACCCTGACCCTACAACAACACAAGCTGAATCTGGTTGGCAGTGTCAATGATTTTGGAAGCACATTCTTGTTCAGAGCCTTCGGTAAGAAACACAGCCCAGCTGATTTTGTAAGATGCTAGCTAAGCGAACCCAGGCAGAACTTACTTGAACTTCTGACATAAAGAAACTGTGATACAATAAATGTGTGTGGTTTCAGGCTGCCAAATTTGTGACAGTTTGTCATGGCAGCAATAGAAAACTAACAGTTATATAAGATATACCCTTAAAAAAGCAAAGCCTAATAACAAATCATAGCTGATATATTATATAGTTCAAGATCTGTGGAATATCTTCATTATAAGAACCCAAAACATGTCAAAGACAATTAAAAATTTTATTTCTCTAACACAGCAATTTTCTACTGGTGTGCCAAAAGAATTTTTAGAATGTGCAATACCTTACTATTTAGTCAGGGGAACTGACCACTTTTTCCTTAGATTGTCAAATAAAATAAAAATGAAACAACCAACACAATAATGGCCATCCAGTATGAATGGATCCAAATTATACCTTTTTTTTTGTCAGATAGGCAAAAGGTATATTTTTGGGTGTGCAGCAGAATTTTAGCAATTAGTTTAAGTGTGCCATGAGATGAAAAAGGTTGAAAAATGCTGCTTTAAGAAAATATCTAAAAACATGATCCAAACAATATTGAGTTTAATAAACTGACTACAGAAAAAAAAGTTTCTGCTTCTTTGCCTAGATTATTAAGAGAATGCCATGTTGCATTGCACAGTCATTAAAACAGTCTTTTCAAGTAATTTAAGTAAAAATTTCATTAAATGACTTACTAACATGTTATTGTTAACAGTAATTTCTCTCAGAAAACATTTGTTTAGATTTGCTAATGGAATTGTAGATTTGAGGGATGAATGAAATAAATCAGACCTTTTAAGCTTTATTTTTTGGAAGTTAACCATCAAGAGTCAATTACAGCTGTCACAGTTCTGCCTATAACCTGGTTTTTAAAATGTTACCTCAAACCTAAGCTAATACCTAAGCTAAACCTAATGTATAAAACAGTTTATGAATTATTAATGTTATTTCAAATGTATTAGTTGATAACATACCTCCATATTTATATATTAAAATTAATTTCAGGGGCAAACTAAGGAACTGTATTAGTTTCCGGGGCTTTTGTAAGAACATACCACAGACTCGGAGGCTTCAAACAACAGGTACTTATTCTCTCACAATGCCCGAGGCTAGATGTCCAAATCAAGGTATGAGAGGCTCTAGAGAAGAACCCTTCACTTGCCTCACCCTAACCTTCTGGCAATCCTTGGCACTCATTGGTTTAAAGCTGCATCTCTCCAATCTCTGTCTCTGTCTTCACTTGGACTCTTCATGTGGTCTTTTCCTGTGTCTCTGTCTTCTCTCCTTTTTATTTATTATTATTTTTTAATCCTCACCTGAGGATATTTTTCTATCTATCTTCAGATAGAGAGGAAGAGTAGGAGGGGGAATGAGAGAGAAACACCAATACGAGAGAGACACATCGACTGGTTGCCTCTGGTCGACCAGAGCCAGGGACAAACCACAACCAAGGTACGTGCACCCTTGACTGAAAATGAACCTGCGATCCATTGGTCCATGAACTGACACTCTAACCGCTGAGTCAAACTGGCCAGGGCTTCTACCCTCCTTTTTATATGGTCATTAGTCATTGTTAAAATAACCAGATTTTTTATATATAGCTCACATTACAGAAATCATTTTTTGATTTGGTCTAAGAAATCTAGTTATTCAAACTAAGAAACTTGTAGTCCCTGGATCCCTCCAAACCTCCCCTCCACTATCTTCAACCCATCAGTCCCTAGGATATGCTTACTACCCAGCCTATAATATCTTACCTATGGGTAAAATTAAATTAAAAGGGGAAAAGATGATCATTTGAGGTAAGTCATGAGGCTAAAATTTTCTTGAAGTAAAAGCCTAGTAGTAAGGTGAGGGTGAGCAGAAGTTACAAGGGAAATAAGACTTAAGAAGGTTTAGGACTCAGGGGTAGGGAACCTTTTTCTGCCAATGGCCATTTGGCAAAATTATCAACTTAAAAATTAAGCTGCTATATTTGCTCAGTATAATTTGGTGAGGCGTGTGATGTTAGCTGATAACGATTATTCAGACCATATATAGCCTGAGGGCCACGTTCCCCACCCCTGGTATGTAATTATTAAAGTACCGAGAAAGCTGACAAAAAAGACTGATAGACTGTTCTGAGAGACTGGTTGAGGTATGGGACCATACATTTATAGAGCCATCAATGTGGATAATGAGTAACTTTTTTATTTCCTCCTTTAGCAATTATCTAGTCAAATACAGAAGCCCTGCCGCAGCCAGTTTGGCTCAGTGGTTGGAGCGTCAGCTTGTGGACCAAAGTATTGTGGGTTCACTTCCCAATCAAGGGCACATACCTGGGTTGCAGGTTTGATCCCCAGCCCCAGTCGGGGTCATGCGGGAGGACACCAGTTGATGTGGCTTTCTCACACTGATGTTTCTTTCTCTTTTACTCTCCCCTCCTCCTCCCTTCTACTCTATCTAAAAAAACAAAAAACAAAAAACAATGGAAAAATAGATCCTCAGGTGAGAATTAACAACAACAAACATATATCTGTATCTAAATATGTATATGTATATATATAAGCCCTTTGGGTAAATGCTTTTTAAAAAAAGCTATCTTAGCTACTCCAATAGTTTTAACTATCATCTATGAATAGATGACCACATGAAGATCCAGATTTCTCAACTTAACTGTGAATCTGACATTACTAGATATGCCACAGACAGCATCATTCAACATGTCATTAACAGAACTCTTTCTAATCCTTGTAATTCTTCAGAAATAAAGAAAGGGGAGGGCAAAACATGAAAGAGGTCATGTCAATAAAGATGGTGACCTTCAAAACTTCACTCCATGAACCTTACAAAAAAAATTTTTTTAATCCTCACCCAAGGATATTCTTCCATTGATTTTTAGATATTCTTCCACTGATTTTTAAATACGGGGGCGGGGGGAGAGAGAGAGAGAAACATCAATGTGAGAGAGACACATTAATTGCAGGACCCTGACCAGGGCCAGGGAGTGAATCTGCACCCCAGGTACAAGCCCTTGACTGGGAATTGAACCCAAGACCCTTTGGTCTGTGGGCTGAGGCTCTAACCATTGAGCAAAACCTGCCAGGGCTCACTTCTCCATGAAAAGAATCAGAAAACTGAACAAAAACTATCAAAATCAACCCATTCTGACACTGGAAATTAAACAAGGTTTGCAGCAACTCAGGGAGTGTTTTATAAAGAAAAATGGCTGAATCTTGACAAGAACAGAAAGCTGTGTGGTGTTTTAATTTGCTTGATTCCACTGTCTACTCCTAGTAGCCTAATAGTCACCAGAGAGAACAAAATAGAACTGGAGCTCTTTCAAATTCTCATTCTCAAAGAATTACCATTATCTGATCTGTTTAGTGGTTCTTTGGAAGACCCCATGTAAAAGACTTGTATTTAACCTACTTGGAAGTAGCCCAATGTGAAAAGCCTTCTTCGGGGGCAGAGACAGGCTAGTGTTTATCTAAACCAATTACAGACACGTGTTTTAACTTCATGAATGATAAGAGGCAATGAATAATATTTAGGGCAAGCAATAAATAAACAAAACAATAAGCTTAACAGAGAAAGCTGGAAGATAGGCTATCCATAGAGGTTTTAAAAAGTTCTGACATACTCCTTGGAATCTAGAAGGTTACACACACACTTAGGGCTGTGAGGCTACTCAGTAAAAGCCCAAGAAGACCAAATTCTCACCTGTGCCTAACCTTTGAGGCTCTGCATAAGAAGGAAGTGAAGGCTAAGGCAGAGTTGTCAACTGTCTGGCTGAGTGTTGAACGGTGCCCCAACGTTCACAAAGAGCCCCTCAGCAAAAAGAGATTTATTGGTCTTGGGTATTCAAAGGAAGAAAAGGAATGGCCCTGGCCAGTTTGGCTCAGCGGTTAGAGTGTTGGCCTGTGGTCCCAAGAGACCTGGGTTCAGTTCCCACTAGGGGTGCGTACCTCAGTCGCAGTTTGTCCCCGGCCCTGGTTGGGTTGTGTGGGTGGCAGCCACTCGATATGTCCCTTTCACATCGATATTTGTCTCTCTCTTCCTCTCTTTCCCTTCCATTCTATCTGAACAAAAAAATGGAAAAATGTCCTCGGGTGAGGATAAAACAAAAAAAAACCAAAACAACAACAACAACAAAAAAAACCCCAAAAGGAATGATAGTTGAAAACCTCAAATTTGATGAAAAAAATCTCCCTACACATCCAAGAAGTTCAATCAACTCCAAGTAGGTTAAATGCAAAGAGATTCACACTGAGACATATAATAAATAAAAGTGTTTAAAGTGGAAAACAGAGAGAATCTAGAAAGCAAAAAAAGAAGTGGCTTATCACCTACGAGAGATCATGGACAAGAATAACTACTGAGTTTTCATAAGAGATTATGGAGGCCAGAAACCAGTGGGATAATATATTCAGAGAGATCAAAGAAAAAAACCTGTAAACCAAGAATTCTACATATAGCAAAAATTATCTTTCAAAAATAGTAAGTTAAGACATTCCCAGATATCTTAACAGAAAAACAAAAAAAATTTCCAGTAGCAGATCTGCATTTGTAAGAAATGCTAAAGAGACTCCTTCAGACTGAAATGAAAAGGCATTAACTAGGCAGTAACTTAAATCCACATGAAGAACACCAGGTAAGGTAACTATATTTAAATATAAAAGATGGTATAAATGCATTTTTTATTTGTAACTCATTTTGTCTCCTATCTGGTTTAAAACACAACTGCATAAAGCAATAATTATAAACCTGTGTTGGTGAGCATACAGTGTAGAAAGATGCAGCTGGTGAAGAAAGAAACAGCAGATGGAGAGGCAAAACTATACAAGAGAAAAGGTTTTATATAATAATGAAATAAAATTGGTATTAATCCAAACTACATTGTGATAAAATGTAAATTATAATCCCCAAGGCAGATTAAAATATATAATTTACTCCCCAAAGGAAATAACTAAAGAATATATTTGTATGGTAAAAGAAATGACAGAATTAAAATAACACACAAGGAAAATTTACTTAACCTAAAATGTCAATAATGGAGAAATAGAGGAACAAAAAAGATAGAAGACATATAGAAACAAACACCAGAATGGCAGAAGTCCTTATCAGCTACACTAAATATGAATGTATTAAACTCTCCAACTAAAAGGCAAAAATTGATAGAATGGATTTAAAAACATGATCCAACTATATGACACAAATAGGCTAAAAAAACAAACAAAAACAAATGGAGAAAAGATATATCATGCAAACAGAAAGAGGGAAAGGCTATATTAATATCAGACCACTAATATAAAAACTGTTATTAGAGACAAAGGATGATAAAACAGATACTCCACCCAGGATAACTATGAACACATCTGCACCTAACAATAGAGCCCCAAACTACAAAAGCAAAACTGACAGAACTGAAGGGAAACAGACAGTTATACAATATATTTATCCTTCTTCTATATGCTCCATTTCAATTGGTAGTACTTACTACTAGTACCCAGCATGTCTTTTCTCTGGGTTTCAAGAATCCTGTAGAGAGTATGTTTTTGTTTTAGTAGGCAATCAACTCAATTAGGCTCAGACTAAAAGTTCTATTTTGCCTTCTTTGGGCAGTAGTTCCAATATTGATTCATTTTCAAAGACTTTGTTATGCTGTTTGGATCTGCTCGGCACATGCTGGAATTAGGTGGTGGTTTATAAGAAAATTCAGTTCTTGCTCTGGCCAGTTTGGCTCAGTGGTTAGAGTATCAGCCCACGGACTGAAGGGTCTCAGGTTTGATTCCCGGTCAAGGACACGTACCTGGGTTGCAGGTTTGACCCCCAGCCCTGGTCGGGGTCATGTGAAAGGCAACTAATCAATGTGTCTCTAGACACATCAATGTTTCTCTCTCTCTCCCTTCTAGTTTATCTAAAAAAAAAAAAAAAAAAAAAAATTAGTGAAAAAATATCCTCAGATGAGAATTAACAATAACAAAAAAAAAAAATTCAGTTCCTGAGGCCTTGGCTGTAGTCCTTTGAGTCTGTTCTGTGCATGTGTAGCTCTTATTTTGTTAAAAACACAAAATCAGGGATCACCTCTACAAATCTCTCCAAAAATTTTCCTCAAACTTTCCAACCCTCAAGTGTCCCCTTTCCTGGTTTCTCTGGCCAGGAAGCCAAAATTCCTAAGGCCTCCAGTACTGTCATGCATCACCTTCAGAGTGAAATGGCAAGAGAGAAAAACAATGATGATTCTCCTCACACTCGCTGTAAAACAAGGGCCCCATTTCCTGGTTCCCCTGGCCAGAAATTTGGGTATTTTCTCAAATTTTTAGGTGCCTATGCTGCCACTACCTCAGTGCAAGCTACAAACACAGCTGGCCTTGGAGCACAGGGCCCCTTCTAGTTCTCTGGTGAGACATACATGCTTTCTCCTCGTTTGTTGCCTACACCTGCTACTCAGTGCCCACAGGGTCAAACCTGGTAAGAAAGAGGAGGGAAAAATCCTGTGAAACTCACTGGCATTATACACTGTTATACAAATTTTGATTGCATCGAATTTCTGCAAACCAAAATAGAGATCATCAAGGAAAAGAATATATTCTAGAAGACAGCCCATCTGTCCTCCATAGAACTCTGTAGAAGTCTGGGACTCAAATGGTAGGAGGAAGACATAAAGCATAGAACAGCAAATTAAAGTCTGTACATGGAACAATAACACTTCTATTAAAAAAATGGGGCAGTTTGGCCGATGAGGCTCAGTTGGTTGAGCATCAACCCACGAGGTGGCTGGTTCCATTCCTGGTCAGGGCACACACCTGGGTTGTGGGCTCAATCCCCAGTCGGGAGCGTGCAAAAGGCAGCCTATTGATGTTTCTGTCTCTCTCTCCCTCTCACTTTCTCTCTAAAAACAAACAAACAAAAAGAAATCAATAAAAACATATTAAAAAGAAGGGATTTATTTCCCTTTCTAAATTAAAAAAATAAATGGGGGCAAAATATTTGAGGATTTGTATTTAAAGAAATGTGACCCCCACTATATTACTGTATTTTGGTAATTAAATGTCTTCCAGTATAATACACTGTGCCCCTACCCAATTATACAAAATAAAAGCCACCAGTTCATAAAGCTCTCACAATCCTTTACGTAAACATATTCATCAATCATCATCATCAACTTGAATAAAAGCCAACAATCACTGGATAATTCAGAAAAACCTATAACATCAGAAAAAGCAAGATACGGACTAAAAAATGTACTCTAGAAAAACATAAATTATTTAAAAAATTTCTAGCTAGAAAACTCAGAGACTTTCTGCAAGGTCCTGAATCCATATAATGAGTACAGAATGCAATGAAAAAAATAAAAAAACACAATAAAAAGCAAGGTGGAACCCTGGCCAGCTTGGCTCAGCGGTTAGAGTGTCGGCCTGCGGTCCAGAGAGACCCGAGTTCGGTTTCCACTAAGGGGATGTACCTCGGTTGCAGTTTGTCCCCGGCCCTGGTTGGTTCGTGCAGGAGGCAGCCACTCGATGTGTTCCTTTCATGTCAATGTCTCTCTCTCTCTCCCTCCCACTCTGTCTGAACAAAAAAATTGAAAAATGTCCTCGGGTGAGGATAAAAAACAAAGACAATCAAGATAGGGAGTCTGGCATATACCTAGTAAAAATGCAAAATGATTAAAAAATAAAAAGAGGAGGATGATGAGAGGGGGTGGAGGGGGTGGGGAAGAACTCAGAATTGAAGAGTTCAATCAGTTCCCACAATATATGGAAACATACACCAAATGGTTATGGGTTTGATCTCCAGTTGGGATGCATACGAGACAACAGACGTTTCTCTCTCACATCATCTCTCTCTCTCTCTCCCTCCCCCCTCTTCTTTCTCTAAAATCAATAAAAACACACCTTGGGTAAGGGTTTTAAAAAAATAAAGTAAATGGAAATCTGTGACTAGATACATAATTATGAAATTAATAGAACATCAACGATTAAAAGAAAGCTATTACAATTAAAACAAATTTGGATGGGGGCATGCCAAAGGACAGAGGAGATGATCTAAAACAACTTCCATTAGCCAAAGATGGAGTGATTTGAGCAAGAAAATAATGACAGTATTGGATTATGACCCCCCCAAAAAATACTCATTTGTCCATAGTGATATACATAAATGACTGAATAAAAATAATTGGGGAAGATATAAATCTTCTTTACACAAGAATTACAACTAAAAATTGTACAAGCAATGAGGGAAAAGAAAATGACCTTTAGCTCTGGCCGGTTTGGCTCAGCGGTTAGAGCGTCGGCCTGCGGTACAGAGAGACCCGGGTTCGGTTCCCGCTAAGGGCATGTACCTCGGTTGCAGTTTGTCCCCGGCTCTGGTCGGTCGTGCGGGTGGCAGCCACTCGATGTGTCCCTTTCACATCGATGTTTCTCTCTCTCTCTGTTGCTCTCTCTCCCTCCCACTCTACCTGAACAAAACAAACAAAAAAAAAATGGTCTCTTCCTCTCTCTCCCTCCCACTCTATCTGAACAAAAAATGGAAAAATGTCCTCGGGTGAGGATAAAAAAAAAAGAAAGAAAATGACCTTTAGAACACCATAGTAATAATTATTGCAGGCAAGATACAATGAGAAATGCTTAAAGTGAAACATTAGTATCTTCTTTAAAGAGAAACAGGAAATTTGCAAAAACTCAAAGAATCTCCTCCAAAATATTTCTTAATTACTGTGGTTGTTTTCATATAACGCCACAAATTCCTTCATACTCCTCGTTCCAGGAGGTGGAACTTGATTCACCTCCCCTTGAATGTAGACTGGACTTAGTGACTTGCTTCTAATAAACAGAGGACAGAAAGAATAAAATAACTTCGCAGTGGAGATGCCTGGCATACACTATCTTAAGCAATTCATCAATGTTAACATGGCCAATAGTAAAACATACTGACATCATGTGCTACCTTATGTGATGCAATGAGAGGAGCAATAATATCTGTGATATCCTCCCCAAAGCAACTCATAACCTCAGTCTAATCATGATAAAATATCAAACAAACCCAAACTCAGGAATGTTCTACAAAATACCTAACCTTCAAAAGTGTCAAGGTAAGAAAAGCCAAGGAAAGAATAAGGAAATTTCACAAATCGTGGAGACTAAAGAGCCATGACAGATAAATGCAATGTGGTATTCTGGACTAAATCCTGGAACAGAAAATGTGTATTTGTGGGAAAGTATAGTTTAATTAATAGTTCTGTACCAATGTTAATTTTTTAGTTTTTTATTATGGTCATAAAAGAGGTTAATTTTAGAGGAAGATGGGTGAAGGGTAAATGAGTACTCTCTACACTGACTTTGCAACTCTTCCGAAAGTATAAAACATCAAAAAATAAATAAATAAAAGTTATGAAAAGAATAAATAAGCTCTTAAAAGTTGAAGGTGAAAATTAGGTCACCTACAAAAACATTAAAAAAAAAAAAAAGCCAATGGACTTATTAGTATAACATGCAAGAAGACAACAGAGCAGTGCCATTAATGTTTTGAGTGAATATAATTTTCCAACTAGAATTGTGTATAAGCCAAACCATCAATTAAGTGGAAAAGCAAAATAAGGACATTTTTATACAAACTTACTTCCTCATGCATTTTTTTAATTTTTTAATCCTCACCCGAGGACACTTTTCCGTATTTTGCTCAGATAGAGTGGGAGGGGGAGAGAGAGAGAGAGAGAAACATCAACGTGAAAGGGACACATGGAGTGGCTGCCACCCACATGACCCAACCAGGGCCGGGGACAAACTGCAACCGAGGTACGTGCCCTTAGTGGGAACCAAATCCGGGTCTCTCTGCAGGCCAACTCTAACCGCTGAGCCAAACTGGCCAAGGCCTCATTAATTTTTTTTTTTAATATCCTCCCCCAAGGATATTTTTCTATTAATTTTTAGATAGAGTGGAAGGAAAGAATGGAGGAAAGGGGAGAGAGAGAAACATTGATGTGATAGGGATCAATTTCCTCCTGCATGCCCAGACCAGGGCCAAGGATTGAACCTGCAACCCAGATACGTGCCCTTGACCAGGAATCGAACCCATGACCCTTCAATCCATGGGCTGATGCTCTAACCCCTGAGCCAAACCGGCCAGGGTCCTGTGCATTTTTTTTTTTTTTATCCTCACACGAGGACATTTTTCCATTCTTTTTTTGTTCAGGTAGAGTGGGAAGGAGAGAGAGGAACAGAGAGAGAGAGAGAAACATCGATGTGAAAGGAACACATCGAGTGGCTGCCACCCGCACAACCGACCAGGGCCGGGGACAAACTGCAACCGAGGTACGCGCCCTTAGCGGGAACCGAACCCGGGTCTCTCAGGACTGCAGGCCGACGCTCTAACCGCTGAACCAAACCGGCCAGGGCTCCTGTGCATTTTTATAGAAAGCATTTCAGAATGTTTTCAAGCAACTAAGGAAATAAATGAGGAAAATGAAGATAGGAGATCTTGAGAACACTGGATACAAACCAACAGAGCAGGGAAGAAAAGTCTTAAGATTACAGCTGTGCAGCAGCCCTAGAGAGTAATCAGTCAGTGTGTAATCAGAAAGCTGGAGAACTTTAGGAATAAGGTAAAAATAGATGCAATTGATACTATTCTTAAAAAGCAGAAGTAACAGCCTGACTCGACTGGCTCAGCGGTTAAGAGCATCAGCCTGTGGACCAAAGGGTCACAGGTTTGATTCTGGTCAAGGGCACGTACCTGGGTTGCAGATTTGATCCCCAGCCCTGGTCAAGGTAGTTTGGGAGGCAATCAGTGGATGTGACATTGATGTTCCTCTCTCTCTCCCTTCCACTCTTTTTTAATTTTTTTAAAATTGATTTTAGAGAGAGAGAGGAAGAAAGAGAGAGAGAGATAGAAACATTGATGAGAGAGAACATTGACTGGCTGCCTCCTGCATGCCCCCACTGGGGATCAGGCCCACAACTTGGGCATGTGCTTTGACCGGAAATCGAACTGGCAATCTCTTGGTGCATGGGTCGACCCTCAACCACTGGGCTACACGAGCCAGGCCCTTCCACTCTTTCTAAAAATAAAATCAATGAAAAAAGATCTTTGGGTGAGGATTAAAAAATCAAAAACAAAACAAAAAAACAAAAAGAAAAGTAGAAGTAACAAAAATGTTAAAATAACAATGAAAGGGAGAAAAAGACAATCAGATACTTCACAAAAACACACAGAGGAAATATTGTGTAATCATAATACATTACATAGTCATAATGTAATTATTGTTTACCAATTTTGTATTTCAAGAACGAAATTATTAGAAGAAGGAAACACTACCTATTAAAAAGAATGTAAGCATTTAAACAGCAAGTGAAAGAGAAGAGAGACAGTAAAAGTTTAGGTTACAGAAGTTACGAGGTGAAAGAGATAGAAAATTATGGACATGGTAATATGGATCACAGAGTCGTAAGTCAAGAGAAAATGTTGGGCCTGCTCACAGTTAAAAAAGAAAAACTGAATGTCATCAGTGCAAAGTGAAATAAATTCCTAACTCTCAAAGCAAGAAGTCAATAGTGTCTAATATTGATAGATCAATAAATAACTCCATAAGTACGTTATTTAGATATGTGACAGTCATCACAATAAGAATAAAAATATAAAAATAGTTAAAAGATTAAATATAATTTTCTCTGGGGGGCAGAACAGGGGACAGGCAAAAAGTCACTGCAAGCTCTTCTATTTAGTTTGAATTTTAAAAGTACCATGTGCATGTATCATTTGAAAAGTTTAAAAAAGTTATTTTATAAAAGGCAAAAAAAAACCAAAAACACCAAAAAAACTCATTCATAGTAAGGTACTGAGTTTCTACGTAGTGTAGTGGTTGGACATAAAATAAAACATGGTTCCTGCCATGAAGCGCCGAGCCTTTCAACTTACTGTATTAATGCTTAATTGGTATTTACTTATCCAAAAGATACTGTTTCATATTCTTTTCAACAACTTTAATACTTACATAGAAGTTACTATATTAAATCTTTAAAAGTAAAATAAATACAGTAATAGTCAGGTTAACATTTTTCAGAATAACATTTCATTAAACAATTTTTTATATAATGTATGAAGACGTTTAAAACACTGGACGTAAGCTTAAAGTACATTCAATTCTGAATTATTCAAGCTAATAGAAAATGATAATGGTATGGATCATTAAAAATATATATGTATACTTTCAAATCATTAATCTTTGGTTTTACGTATATGTGTATGTAAATCCTTGGATGAATCTGTTTTATGTATTTGCATGAGTGTGAACATGTGATAGAGAGGGACTCTAGAAACTCATTGTTTCTCACACAAAATTATGAAATCATAATGTGAGGTTCCAAATGAAAGAAATCAACATTTTTTTCTTGGCTTCCCTAATCTCTCCCATTGCTCAGCCCTATGGAAATACTGCATCCTCTCATATTTTTCTAAAACAGAAATCAACATTATTATGGGATTAATTTTTATTCACACCATATTTGCCAATATGAATGGTGAGGTGGCCTTAGAAGCCACAATGCAATACCAGAAAGAAAACTTTTAAAACTATTTTAAATATTAAAATTCTTGCCCGGCCAGGGTGGCTCAGTGGATTGAGTGCCGGCCCATGGACTGAGAGGTCCTGGTTCCTTCCATTCCTGGTCAGGGCAGGTGCCCAGGTTGCAGGCTTGATCCCCAGTAGGGGGCAGCCGATTGATGTTTCTCTCTCACGTGGATGTTTCTATCTCTCCCTTCCTCTCTCTCTAAAAAAAAAAATCAATAAAAACATAAAAAAAAATAAAATTCTTAGTTTTAGCATAATGCTTATTAAGGGATTGACCAATATACTAAGACTCATCTGTGCTACAAACTTATGTGCACATCAAACTAAGGAACCTTTTATTTACCACTTATAGATTGAACAATTATTTTTTCTTCTCTGAGACTATTTTCTAATCAGTAAAATAAAGCTAATTTATATCTCACAGTGTTGCAGCTAGAATCAAATGAGATAATGTATTTGAAACATCTGATATGTGTGCTGGGTGACCAATAAATGTCAGTTCTATCTCCCTTTTTGTCCTAAATGTACCTGATACAAGTTAAAGTTTAATTAGAAAATTTATCCAAATTATTAATTTATTCAATAATTAAATATTGAGTCCCAAATATATATCAGAATGTTCTGAATAGAGACAGTCGGTGTTCTATACAAAAAAAAAAAAAGTGCCCTACTAGATATCAAGACTTAAAGAAGCCTTTGATAAGTCAAATGGTATAGTATTGGTATAGAAACTGACAAATAGATAAAAACTTCAAAACAGGGGGCCCAGAAACTGAGCCACTCTTAAAGAGTACATTAATATATGAGAGAAGCCTCATTATAAATCAACAAAGAATATAGGCTACTCAAGAAATGGCTTTCCACGTGGAAGAAAAATAAAAGTATATCCCCATTTCATTCCATCATCAAAAAGATTCAAGACTGATAAACAACCAAACTTTTTAAAAAATCACCTTATAGCCATTAGAAGAAAATGTTTTTTAAAACTTTATGATCTTGAGATAGGAGAGACTGTCATTTTTCAAAAAAAGCAAAAGAATATGTTCATATATTCTTCTTTTTTAAAATATGTTTTTACTGATTTTTTTTAGAGAGAGAAAAAGGGAGAGAGAGAGAAACATCGATTGGCTGCCTCCTGTATGCCCCTTACTGGGGGATTGAGACTGCAACCTGGGCATGTGCCCTGACGAGGAACTGAAACAGCACCTCTCAGTCCATGGGATGATGCTCAATCCTTTGAGCCACACCGGCTGGCTATTTATATATTCTTATATTTGGCTGAATAAAAATATGAAATATAATAAAAAATAGCACAAAGATAAAAGACTAGCGAAATATGAAGAAATTGCAGTATATAAATCAGTAAGAAAAAGGAAACAACCAAAAAGAAAAATGAGCAAATAATCAACAGGAAAAGAAATATAAATGACCAATAAATGTATGAAAAGATGCTAATCTTAGTATAATCAGAAAAAAGTGCTAATTTAAAAAATGAGAATCATCTTAGATTGACAAAAACTTCCAAAGCCTGACACCCCTGAGTATTGGCAAACACAGAGCAAAGTGGAAACTCTCAATCACTGCTAGTGAAGTAGAGATGATATGATAACAGCCACTTTAAAGACATTAGCAGTCACCAAGCATATACATTTCTATGATCCAATACTTCTACTTCTTATACCTCTTCACTGTATATGCACAGCAGCAAAGTCTGTGACAGCAAAAAACTAGCAATAATCTAAACAGCATGGGAAATGGATTAACACAATGGAATAGAACTATGCGATACATACGACCTAGCAGGTAAAAGAAACACACACATGTATTTATCATAATATATATGAACTTAGATAGGTCTCAAAATATAAGTGGAATTATGATACTGTAATGTATCATTTATGTAAAATTTCATAGTACACATAAAACAAAATTTACCATATACATCCATGAACAATGTACGTAAGAGTATTAAAACTGTATTAAAAACTTACACTTTACATTCATGGTAGCTTCTGTCCTTGAAAGGTAGGAGGACAAAGATGATGTCAACTTTATATAATTTGTTTTATTAAAAAATAATAGACAATATAACATTAACAGTTGTCAATTCTGAGAGGTGGCTTTGTTCTATTATTCTGGAATACTTGAGTCAATTTTCTAGATTTTAAGAAAACAAAAACTAATAAAAATCACTAATAATCTTAATTCAACTCTCTTTTCATCTGTTTAAGTACTGGGAAAAAAATGGAATTCATCTCGCTAACAATACAAAATAAGCAAATGAAGTAACTTCCAGGTCATGTAATTATGCTGATGGGAGTTTACAAAAAGCAGAATAAAATATTAGGTAAAGAATTTTGATCTTAAACATCTTCCATATAATTGCTAAAGTGAATTCTCTTTCATTTCAATTATTTCTAATCTGATAGCTAACTATCACTAAAATGTTCATCTAAGCACTGAAAAAATTAGAAGGCACAAGTTCAAAAATAAACTAACTAACCTGTATGGGTTCTTCTATGTCTCTGAAGCTCATCACTCCTTGTGAATCTTTTGCCACAAAACATCCAGTTGCACACAAAAGGCCTTTCTCCAGTATGCCAGCGAAGATGTGCTCGTAGGTGAGATGTTTTGCCATAAACTTTCCCACATCCTTCAATATGACAGATATGCTGTTTCTTTTTCCCCGGTTCATTACTGCCTCTAACAAAAACAAAAACCAAACATTAATTACACTCCCAAATACCACGCTTATAATTATGGAAAAGTAAAAGGAACTCAAAGTAATTAAATGATACTTTTCTGAATGGGTTTTAAAAATCATGATGCCTTAACTGTAGTTAAAAATCAGAAAAAATGTCAGGCCCTGGCCGGGTAGCTCAGTTGGTTAGAGCATTCTCCCAATACGCCAAGATTGTGGGTTCAATTTCTGGTCAGACCATATAAAAGAATCAACCAATGAATAGATAAATGGAACCACAAATCAACGTCTTCTCTCTTTCTCACCCTACCTCTCTCCAAAATTGATAAATAAATTTAAAAAATAAGAAAAATTTCAATCCAAAATAAAAACCAGGGTTGTATACTAAACTGAAAAATGCTATGAATACAAGTTAATTTCAGAGAATTTATGTTCAGGATTGAACTTCATGTTTATTTCTTAGCAGGCTCTTCCCTGGGGGTGGAAAAAATCTCTTTACCAAAGGATGATATTCCCATTTAAAAGCATAAGGTTCTGAGTTTCAATTCCAGCAGGACAGTATGACAAGCTCCATGGACCTACTCCCCAGTGAAATTAGTGAACATTTAAAAAAACAACAACAAAATAAATATCATTTACAGTCTCTGGAATTAGCCATAGGAGTATATCGCAAATAAAAAAACATTCACTTATGAAAATAAAATAATTTGGTGTAAACAGTGAGAGAATGTGGTATTTGAAACAAGACACTCACTCTCTCCCTTCCACCTCCCCGTCATAGAAACACTATAGTGCAGCCAAGAACAGTCCCACCTACTAGTCAAAGGGTCATTTCCCTACAACAAGGAGCAGGATATCAGCTTTTCTCATTCTGCCCCAGCTACCCATTGCTGAGGCTAACTTCCAGATAAGTGTGGCTGTCAGGCAGGAACTCCCTTCTTTCATCCAACCCCAACTCCTGAGACACAGACTCTACCTGGGATTGGGCAAGAAGAAAACATTGGGGTCCAGATCGCACTTGACCCAGCTCATCTGTAGTTCACAAATCAGACGTCCCAAACCAGGAGAGGCAAGTCAAGAAAACCTGAGGCTACTGATGCCCCCCTGCCAACAAGCACTCAGCTCCTAGAGCAGGGATGCCACTAAGAGAGAAAGGTGCCACTCACTATCTCAAACCCCACTAGGACACAGAGATTCTGGCCAGAGGGAGAACATACCATAAAAGAAGAGTTCCAAATTTCTCCATCCTCCCCAAATTGACTCATTTGCAACAAAGTGTGGAGAAGTTTGAGCCTCAAGGGGTTCTTAAAAACAGTGGAGATTGCTCCAAAAAGCAACTGGGAATAGACTAATAGATTCGTTGGAGAAATAGGCTAAACTGTAGGCTGGTTTAGGTTGCCAGACAAAATGCAGGAAAGAGGCAGCTGGGCGGAGCCCTTCAAACTCATAATTAATCTCAAACATAGACCTGGTGATCTACCACTTAAAGAAATCTGATTGGATCAGACTACCAGAAATATATGCTCCAGGGCATTGTTGAAAACAACAGAACAATCAGCAGGCAATTAGTGGAGCTTAATAGCTGGGTGTGGTCAGGGAAAAAGGACAATAAGAAAGATCCCTGCCAATACTACTGTCATCCCAGAGTCACCATCAGAATACTCAAATCTACTCAAATCCACTGAGGAACAACATGCTTCAAGGGGGTGGTGGTGGTGGTGGTGGGTGGGGGTGGATGGGTGTCTGGGTGTCTCAAACATAATCCAGCCAGTCACTAGATAAATAAATAACAATAACAAGCTAGGGGAAGGGGAGGACTAAGAGTTGCTACAATGTATTATCTAAACTGTCCAGTTTCCAAGAAAAAATTATGAGACATGCAAAAAACAACCCTCCCCCCCAAATAAAACAGGGAAGAGCACTTCCAGTGAGAGCAACCAGATTTGACAAGACTTCAAAGTAGCCATTATAAATATGTTGAAAGAACTAATGGACACCATAATTAAAGAAGCATAATGATAATGTCATGTCAAATAGAGAATATCAATAAAAAGTTATAAGTGATTAAAGAAAAATAGATCAGAAATTCTAGAGATAAAAAGTATAACAAATGAAAATTTCACCCAGCAGTACTCAAGAGAAGGAAGAAATAGAGAAGTTGAACAAAGATCAAGAGATTACACAATCCAAAAACAGACAAGAAAAAGAACAAAGAAACAGTATCACAGAAATGTGGGACATTTTCTACTTTACTCTTTCTTCTCCTCTCTCCTCCCCCTTTCTTCCTCCCTTTCCTCCCTTGTTCTGCCTACTAGCAGGGAGGAAAGGGAGGAAGAAAGGGGGAGGAGAGAGGAGAAGAAAGAGTAAAGTAGAAAAAAATATTCAAAGAAACAATGGCTGAAAACTTACTGAAAAACATTAATCTACACAGGCTGGAAGCCCAACAAAACCCATATAGGATAAATGCCGACGTCCAAAAATAGATACGTTATACCAGAAATCTTATAACCCAAAGCTAAGAACAAAAATCTTGAAAGCAGTAACTGAAAAATGACTCAGATTAAAGGCTGATTTCTCAACAGAAACAATGGACTTTGGAAGGCAAGGGGAAAATATTCAAAGTATTCAAAGAAAAAAAACATCAAACAAGAACTTATATCCAGCAAAGCTATCTTTCAAAAATGAAGGTGAAATAAAGATATTCCCAGATAAACAAAAATTGACAGAATTTGCTATCGGACCAACTGTGCAAAAAATACTAAAGAAAGTTCAAGCAGAAAGCAAGTGAACCCAAAAAGTAATTCTATTGTACACAAAGAAACAAAAGTGTACCAATAATGGTAATAATAGAGGGCAATGTAATTGCATATTTCTTCTCTTAAATAATTTAAAAAGTGATTTTATAAACATGTATAAAATATACTGTCAAGCCCCCAAAATTATAGCAATCCAATATATGTAACATATTTGCCAAAAACGGCACAAAAGGAGGTAAATGAGAGCAAAATTGTACTGGGCTAAGGAAGTGACCCTAGATGGAAACTTAAGTCCACAGGAACAAATATAGAGAACTAAAAGTAATACAGTTCACATAGCAAAAGTTACATATACTTGCTTGTCTTCTCTCCACTTCTTTATAAGAAGTAGAATTATATAAAGTAATAATTATAACATGTATTGCTGGGTCTGTAATATTTATATTATGCATAACAGTAATATCACAAAAAGAAACAAAAGGGAAGAGAATGATGTAGGGGTAACCTTTGTATAACTCACTGGAATTAAGTTACTATTAATGTCAAACTGATTATGACAAAATATATATGGTAAGGCCTAGAGCAACCATTAAGGAAATAAGTCATTAATGAAATTAAAGTGCTAAATTATACATTAAAATGCTATATTATATTCACTTAATGCAAAAAAAAAGTAAAGGAGGAATAGAGGAACAAAACAAGGAATGAGATATAGAAAACAAAAAAGAAAAATGGCGTTCAGAAATTCAACTATGTCAGTAACATCAAATATGAATGGATCATATAATCCAATCAAACGGCCGGTTTTGTCAGATTGAATTAATAATTAAAAAAGATCCGTCCCCGGCCCTGGTCGGTTGTGCGGGTGGCAGCCACTCGATGTGTTCCTTTCACATCGATGTTTCTCTCTCTCTTTCTGTTCCTCTCTCTCCCTCCCACTCTACCTGAACAAAAAATGGAAAAATGTCCTCTGGTGAGGATAAAAAAAAAAAGATCCAACTATGCCAGCCGGTGTGGCTCACTGGTTGAGTGTCAACCCATGCACCAAGAGGTCACTGGTGATTTCTGGTCAGGACACATGTCCAGGTTGTGGGCCCAATCCCAGTGGGGAGCATGGTGGAGGCAGCCAATCCATGTTCTCTTTCATCGATGTTTCTATCTCTCTCTCCCTCTCCCTTCCTCTCTCTCTAAAATCAATAATAAGAAGAAAAGAAAAGCCCTGGCTGGTTTGGCTCAGCAGTAAGAGCGTTGGCCCGTGGACCAGAGAGACCTGGGTCCAGATTCTGCTAAGGGCACATACCTTGGTTGCAGTTTGGCCCTGGTCTTGGTTGAGGTTGTGTGGGTGGCGACCAGTCGATGTGTCTCTCTCACATTGATGTTTCTCTCTGTCTTTCTCCCTCCCACTCTATCTGAAAATAAATGCAAAAATGTCCTCGGGTGAGGATACTAAAAAAAAAAAAAAAAAGATCCAACTATATGCTGTCTACAGGTGACACACTTTACTCAAAGATACAAAGAGATTGAAACTAAAACAACAGAAATAAATGTGCCAACAATCTATTCTTAGGGTACTAAGAAATCTGGAGGGTCAATATTAACATCAGGAAAAAAAACCCCATAACAAATAAAGAGACTGAATTAGATATAAAACAACAAAAATACACATAAGAAGTCCAGGACCAGATAGGTTCACTAGTAAATTCCACAAAAACACTTAGAAAATTAACACCAGTTCTTCAACCAACTCCTTAAAAAATAAAATGGGAAGGAACACTTCCCAATTCATTCTATGAAAGCAAAAACATTCATTATAAGAAAACTACAGACCAATCTCTCTTATGAACACAGATGCAAAAATCTTCAACAAAATACCAAATCCAGTAAGATATGATAAAAATAATTATAAACCATGACCAAATTGGATTTATTCCGATGAATTTGTAGAAGTACTTTAACATCCAAAAATCAATTAATGTAATATACCATATTGACAGAATAAAAAACAAAAAGTACATGATCAGCTCAGCAGATACAGAAAAGCAATGGACATAATCCAATACCCTTTCAAGATAAAACATACTCAATATTGTAGGCCTAGAGTGTACTTTCTTAACTTATAGGCATATATAAAAAACCCAGGGCTAATTATCGTATTTAATGGTAAAAGACTGGATGCTTTTACCCTAAGAGCAAGAATAAAACAATGATGTCCACTTTTACCTCTTCTATTCAACACTGTACTGTATGTTCTGGACAAAACAATTAGATGAGAAAAAGAAACAAAAGTCATCAAGAGTGGAAAGTACAAAATAACACTATCTCTATTTGCAGATATGATCTTACATACAGAAAACAATGAGGAATCCACTAAAAAAAATATTAGAACTAATGAAAGAGTTCAGCAGGTTGCAGGATTCAAAATCAATATACAAAAATTATATCTCTATACATTTGCAATGAATAATCAAGAAAACAGTTCCATTTGTAATAGTATCAAAAAGAATAAAATACTTAGGAATAAATTTAACAAAAAAGTGTAAAACTTATACTCTGAAAATTACAAAACAATGCTAAAAAGAAATTAGAGAAGATCTAAATAGAAAAACACATACCATGTATTTGGATCAGAAGACTTAATACTGTTAAGTTGGCAATATTCCCCAAACTGATCTAAAGATTCACCATCCCCATCAGAATCTCATCAGCCTTATTTACAGAAACTGACAAGCTAATTCCAAAATACACACATTTTAAGTGTCTCTAAAGAGCCAAAACAATATTAAAAATCAGTAACAAAGTTAGACTACTCATACTTCCCAATTTCAAGTTACTACAAAGCCAAAGCAATCTACACAGCATGGTGTTAGCACAGAGACAGATATATAGATCAATGAAATAGAACTGAGAGTCCAGAAATAAACCTGTGTGTCTATGGTTAGCTGCTTTTTGACAAAGATGCTATGACCATTCAGTACAAGGGGAAAGGAAAGTCTTTTCAACAAATGGTGTTGAATGAACCCTTACCTCACACCATTAAAAAAAACAATTAACCCCAAATTGATCAGAGACCTAAATCTAAAAGCAAAAGCTATAAAACTCTCATAAGAAAACTAGGAATCTTTGTGACCTCAGATTTGGTAATGAATTCTTAGATAAAACACTAAAAGTACAAGTAACCAAAGAAAAGACTGAACTTCATCAAAATAAAAAGATTAGTGTTTCAAAGGACAATATCAAGGAATTGAAAGGACAACTCACAGACTGGGAGAAATATTTACAAATCGTGTATTTGATAAGGGACTTGTAGCTAGAATATATAAAGAACCCTTACGACTCAATAATAAAAATAAATAAAATGGACAAAAGATATTAATAGATATTTCTCCAAATATACACAAATTGTCACCAAGCACATGAAAACATACTGTCATTAGTCATCAGGAAAATACCAAAATCACACTGAGATACCACTTCACACCCACAAGAATAGCTATAATAAAAAAGATTATAACAAGTGTTGGCAATAACGTGAAAAAATCAGAACCAGCATACACTGCCGATGGGTATGTACAATGATATAGTCACATTAGAAAACATTATGGCAGTTCTCAAATGGTTAGACTTAGAGTAATCATATGAACCAATAAGTCCATTCCTAGGTATATACCTAAGAGAAATGAAAATATATGTCCACACAGAAAGTTGTATAAGAATGCTTATAGCAGTATAATAGCCAACAGGAAGAAAATGCCAAATGTCCATCAGCTGAGGAATGGGTAAGTAAAATAATGTATATACACAAAATGAAATGTTATTTGTTCATTAAAAAAATGAAGTGTACTGTATGCTATAATATGAAAAACTTTGAAAACATTATGCTAAATGAATAAAACCAGTCACAAAAGACCACATATTAAATGAATCACTATATAAATGTTCAGAATAGGCAAATCTATAAAGACAGAAACATTTTTGTGGTTGTCTAGAGCTGGGAGGGTTGGGAATGATGGGGTGATGGCTAAAGAACACAGGATTTCTTTTGGGGGTGATAAAAATGTGCTAAAATTATTTGTGGTGATGGATGCACAACTCTGAATACATTAAAAACTACTGAAATGTACACTTTAAATGACTGAATTGTATGGTATGTGAGTTTTATGTCAATAAAGTTATAATTTTACATGATAAATGAAAAAAGTAAGTAATTGCAAAAAGTATAAGGTACAAGGTGCAGAACCATTCCTAGAACAGCTCAATTTAATCCCCTTCATAACAATACTGTGTCTCAATTTCTGGACTACAAAGCTAGTTATGTTCTAATGGTCAAAGTACCCAATCAATGCCTTGGTTTTAACTATTTTATGCCTTCCAGAGAGAAAGACTTGGTAAAAGAGCATTTACCTTCCTTCTCCTTCCCTACAATTAGGACAGGAACAGGCAACTCTTCGAAGCCTCTTGCCAGGCTGTACCTCTTGATCAGAAGCTTGCTGGCCTTGCTGCAAATGCACTTGTGTGAGTTGGTCAGGACTAACAGCACCTATCGTTGCATTAGCAATTCCTCCAACTGCTACAGTTACAGGAGCTATGGTGGCTTGTTGGACTTTTACGCCATCTTGTCCTTGCTGCTGACCTAAAAATGGGGAGGGAAAGAGTATTATGTTTTCTAGTCCTCAAGAAAGGAAAACAATAATTTCAATGTAAACATTATAAAGCTACCATATTTGTTTTAATAGATAATCTATGTAAAGTAAAAAAGCAAAGGGGTTAATTGATTTATACTATGCCAATCCTCTTAAAATATAGTATTTTTACTTTAGTAGCTCAGGCTGCCTCTATAGCTGGTTGGTGGGACTATATACATAAATCATTTAACCCTCTTGTGGCTTAATTTCTCCATCTGTAAAATGAAGATAATAATACTTGCCACCTACCTACCTCACTGTAGTGCTGTGAGAATTCATGAGACATTATTTGAAAAGCACTTTGAGATCCTCAGATGAAAGATGCTATATAAATACAAAGCATTATTATTACCATATCCACAGTAAGCAACGTATCTCATTCACTCCAAGAAAATGAATGAAAAGTAACCAAAAAGATTAAGTTTTATGGACATTTCTCATTCCTAAATACTTCAAATTAAGCAAACATCTCTTTATTGATGAATCTTTTTTTTAATTATACACTGAGTTAAACAGTTTTTTTGAATGCAAATCCACTACATTTATTACATACTATCACTATAATCATAAAACAGACTTTTAGGATATGATAAAATTACTTTGTTCATTCATTTTATATAGCTTAGACTTAGCACATATACCAACTTGGCTTCTTCACTTAGGGAAAAATATGATAAGTAAAACATGTATGACAAAAAATAGCTATTTACATGGCTTAAATTGATCATTCTGTACCCGTGAGTATGCTTTAGAATTATCTTTTCTTCCAACACAGTCCACTTTCTTCCCATCAGGTATGGGAACAGAAAGTATATGAAGGGACAGAAAACACCTACTAAAGGAATGCTCCCACCTAAAAGAGCTGATATAAGGGTTAAAAGAGTTAATTTTTAAAAACCCCTCATCACAGTGCCAAGCACAGAATTGTTCATTACATGTTAACTACTGTTTACTACCAAATAAAATATGGTAGCAGAAATAAACATGTGGGTACTGGGAATAAAGTAAAAAGGCGTATTTTAAAGCTGCAAATGTAGTACTTTAACCATGCATAGCAACTAAGAAAAGACAGAAATTACCAAATGAGAAAGTAGCACATACTTTCTAAACAAAATTAAACTTCTCAATCTGCCAGCCAAAATCAATCTCACCCTCCTCTGTGTATTCACAACACTTTGGAACGTTGGGTAGCACTGATAACCACAATACAAATAAAAACTATGTATTTCATCACTGTTTTAGTAAAGATACACACTGTAGTTCTAAAAAGTTTAAATTTTTGTTCACCTTTGAATGTGAGTAAAAAATGCAAGTCAAGTCAGAAGTTGTAAATTCATGTCCCCTTTAGTGACTGTACCTGGAGAGCCTCAATTTCCTCAACTCTAATAATGCCAACCTGCCTAAAATTCCTGTCCCCTATCTACTTTAAAGAGTTCCTTATGAAGATCAAGTTGATTCCCTAATGGGTAAAGACGGTAAACTGTAAACAATATATAAATTTAAAGTAAAATTATTACACCTCATTGTAGCTTTTGAGCATATATAAGTTTCACATATCGAGTAAAACTGGATTCCTTAAGGATGACTTTGGCTAAGCAAACCAAACTGTGCATCTAGAAGCACAGTGATACATATAGTCCTTGTTTACTGAAAGATGCACTGCAGGAAACGGGAGTTCTATCTGAACCAGTACTACACAGTCTTTATAGCTTGGTCCCTACACCGTCTCAGGTATTTTTTTTTAATCCTCACCTGAGGATATTTTTCCATTTATCCTCAGATAGAGTGGGAAGAGGGGGGGCGGGCTGAACCACAACTGAGGTATGTGCCCTTGACTGGAATCGAACCCATGACTCTTTGGTCTACAGGCCAATGCTCTAACTGCTGAACCAAACCTGACAGAGCTGCTGTCTCAGATATTTTATGTTGGCAAGTATTCTTTACATTGCCCCACAGTCATGAGATATTTCTGGCCATAATTTTTCCAGCTACTATTCATACAACAGTTGGTCATTCCTTTCAGGTTGCAATCATATTTAAGATATCCTTCATTATGTCAAAAAACTGCTAGAGATCCCTGGCTGTTCATTCCCCTCAGATTCCTCAACCATCTCCTTGAGCCTCCATATTATGGACATTTATTTGTTCTATACCTATACAACTTGGAGAGTTATTTCAATGAATACTACCAAGCAAATCATATCTGAATTTATATATTTAAACCTGACAACTCTCTTGACTTCTTTGTAGATGTCCAGACTATTCTGATCAAATCGCTTCCACACACAATTACTTTCAATCATTTCCCACTAACCAATGTCTGGCATTCAAAGGACTCCACTTCAGGGACTTCACTTCTGGATCACAGACTACCTAATAGCCAGATCCAATGTGCGTTTTCTCAATGAGCATCACAGGATTGCTCTGCAGCATGACACCATTGACCACTCTGTCCTTCTTGAAAATCGAACACTTCTCTAACCACACCCACACTGATGTCTTTCCAAGCTACTCCTCATGGTTCTGACTCTTATTCTAACTCTCTCCTTGGGTTATCTCATCTACTTGCTTAACTTTTATTACTATTTGTATGTAAGCTGCTGTCTTCCAAATCTGTCCCTTCTGCTGAAATACTTCTCACGAGTGTCATATTCTTACTGTTATCTACCAGAGAACATTTCCACCTAGATGTTTCATAGGCAACCTTTCTAGGAATCAGACAGGTTATCCCACTCTCTGAAACTAGCTCTTTCTCACTGTCCAAATAGAAAACTTGGAAGTCATTTTTGACTCCCCTTCATCCTCCACAGCAATAGCTATTATTTTATACTTACTCTATAGAATGTCTTACATATATTATTTTATTAACTACTCACATCTCTATAGCTGTTCCAATTTTAAGTTGAGAAAACGGAGGTTCTGAGAAGTACACAAACACCCAAGTCACAAAAAAGCTAAGTGACAGAGCTGGGATTTGAACCTAGTTCTAGCTAACTCCAAATGTTCTTTCCACCATATATGTTACTTCTGTTATCAGTAGACCCTGTTGAGTCTACCTTTTCAGAATATCTCAAATTTGTCCATTTTCTCCATCCCTACTGCTTATACATTAGTACAGGTCCTTATCACCATTATACCAGTTTTTCCCTTTCCAATCTCCATATTGCAGATACAAGCTGGTTCCCTTCACATCAATGGACAACATTTCTTAGCATAAATCTCTGCATAATCTAGCTCTTGCTTACTTGTATAGTGTCAACTCTTGGCACTCCTCCTTCATTCCCACTCTCAACAACAGCTCACTGAACTCCCAACTCCTCTAATGTTCCATGCTTGATTGTTTCTGGGCCTCTGAATAATATAGCTGGAAGCTAACACATTCTTTCATCCCAAATCTCCATCTCCCTTGGTCTAACAAAAGCCAACTAACCATACAAAACTCACTGCATGTGTCATTCCCTTTAGGGAGTCTTCCTGATAAAAACATCTCTAAATCAAAGTCAGATATCTCTTTCCTATTTTCCTATAATATCATCTGCATAATTTTATCATATCAATGGGCAAACTATATGGTGAGCTCATACTGCAAATGCATGTTTATTCTGTCTTTCCCACTAGATTGTATATTGTTGTCTTTGAGGAGCTACATACACCATCTTCATTTTCCATTCCTAAAAATGTATTGCTTGCGGTGTTAAGACTTAAGAACAGCCTGGCCAGTGTGACTTAGTGGACTGAATGTCGGCCCATGGACTGAGAGGTCCTGGTTAGACTCCTAGTCAGGGCACATGTCCGGGTTTCAGGCTTGATCCCCAGGAGGGGGCATGTGGAAGGTGACTGATCAATGTTTCTATCTCCCTTACTCTCTCTCTAAAACATCAATAAACACATATTTTAAAAAATAGGCCTGCTTTAAAAAAAAAAATAATAATAATTGGCCTGTGTGGTAATGGATGTTGTCACAGTGTTAAATAAGCTAAAATTATGACTAAAGAAATTTCTCCTAAAGTGTAACTTTTTTTAATGGAATAAACAGGATATAGCATGACTTATTAACTAGACAACTAAATTTGCATTACTGAGACAACTACCAGTTATAATTCAATTAGATAAGCAAGAATTATAATAAAATATAAACACAGGAAAAAGCTGTTGCATAGGAGACACAGTTGGTTTGGTGGAATGAGTTTGTGTTCTATTTGTCAAGTAATAACTGATGATAAAGATGTTAAAAAATATTTATGAAGCTGTGCCAATGATAGTGCTGGTGATAATGGGGAATATAAGTCATTATAGAAATAAACTATGTATTTATAGTTATAAAACACTTTTATTATTGAAATGTGTGGAGCAAAAAAGTTATGTATTAATGCTTTTCTGCAACTCTAGCCTCTAAACTCTCTGTTACCATACTGAAATCTAATTTATACCATAATTTTACAAATAACTCAAATTTCTTGGTAATGTAGCCTCTTCCTTGCATGCTGCCAGAGATTAAAACACTCCAAGGCTATTTGGAGCAAACAAGTCGTCTATCTGATTTCTTTCTTTTTTGTTCTGTTCCCTTTTTTCAAATATAGAAACTGGGCCAACAGTACCGGGGGGGGCAGTTTGTTATTAAGTGGCATATTAGATTGCTAGACACTCAAGAACAACTAGAATGGGTATTTGGGAGAAACTCTGTTTCTTGCACATTTTCCGTTAGTACCAGCTGGAGTGCTCTTTTACCTCAACAAAGTAGTCAGATTTGAGACTCGTATTTAAGTTTAGAGGAAGAAGAGAAAGCAGAATTAACTACTTAAAAGACAGCATCTTGTCTTCCATACAGAATAACCTAGTTCTCTGGATTTTGAGCAGGGGGGGGCCTATACCTAAGATAATAAAGTATTTCTGACTTGAATTTCAACACACTTTGCTTCATATGAAACCTCAGGGATTAGGTGAGTTAGAATTTGAGTATTTCTGGTTTCTCTAATCAGATACCATCTTATTTCATCATAATATTAATCACAAATTATTTATCTTTTTAAAAAATATGTTTTTATTGATTTTTAGACAGAGAGGAAGGAAAAAGGGAGAGAGAGAAATATCAATGAGCGAGAAACATCAATTGGCTGCCTCCTGTACACTCCCTACCAGGGATTGAGCCCGAAACCCCAGCATGTGCCCTGATCAGGAATCGAACTGGTGATCTTCTTGGTGTACGGGACAATGCTCAATCCACTGAGCCACACCGGCAGGGCAATCACAAATTATTTCTAACAAAAGCTGCTCAGGACAGAGGATCTCTGTGTGGTTTTATGTCCTCTGGCTATCAAAGTTCCTAGCACACTAGAAGTACTACTCAATGAATGGTTCTTAAATAAAATGAATGGTAATCTAAAATGCACATAAACATAGGAGCCTAGATGACTCCTAGATTGAAAAAGACATGTTACACAGGTGAGAAGAGAGTAAGAAACAGAGTAAATGGACACTTAACTGCAATCACAACCATAATTCTCTCCTGCTTCACTGATCTGGAATTCAGATCATTTAGGAGTACACACCAAGGGTACAAATCACCACCTGCCACTGAAACCACTGGGAGTCTTTTCTCTCTGCTGTCAGATTCATCCTGCAACATGTGTTAACCTACATTCTACAGTAATGTGGAATTTTTGAGGAATATTAACAAAGTATACTTTTTAAAAAATTACAATTACCATTTAATAAAGAAATAGCGTATGATTTCTCCCTTTCCGCCTATTTTAGCTTAGTATTACTCTATGTACTTTTTCTTTCTTATAATCTTAACAACAATGCACATTCACCATAGAAAGGTATGAAAAAGCAAATGAAATCATCCATATATTAATTACCCATAGATTACAACTATCATTAGTCTGGTGTATTTGCTTCTAATCTTTGTTTTGTGCATTTTTATAATGATGCAATTCTACTATGTAAACAATTCTGTTACTGTTTTTTTTTACTTATTTAATAAGTAATTCCAAGATATTACAAATTCTTTTAAATAATATAATGTTTGTACAATATTCCATCATATATATATACCATAATTCACAAAACTATTACCCTAGATTAGACATTTAGGTTATTTCAAAACACTTATTACAAGTAACATATGAACAATATTAATAATGAGCAACTTGAACAAAAATATTTTTCCTTATTACTTTCAAGGGACAGAGTCCTAGAAGTGAGATTACTAGGTCAAAGGATATAAAATACTCATAAGACTTGATACAGATAACAAAATTATATATATAATTACGCAGGGTGAAGCAAAAGTAGGGTTAGGGTTGTGAGTAGGCTTATAGGTGTGAGTATGCAAAAACAGTTTATTCCTGTATTATTATTTATTGTATTATTTTTCCATACGAACTACTATAAACCTGCTTTTGCCCTCGCCTATCTATATAATATATATATATATAAAGAGCTGCATTCACTTGTATTTCCATTAAAAGTATATGAGAATACTCTTGCATCTCATGCAACAAGAAATTCAGTAAGATTTTTAAAAAAGAAATTTAATAGACAAAAAATTGGTATCTCAGAGTGACTTTTAACAGAAGTGATTCCTACTCTTACCTCTAATATTCTATGTATCCTGAAGGTGTAAGCCACTGCAAAAAGATAAAGTGACATCTATATGGGAAAAAAAAAAAAAAACTCTAGAAAATCAACAAATTATTCAAATAAGAAGACAGTTCAGCAAAATGGCCAAACATAAGAGCAGCAGAAAAAAAAGAAAAAAAATCAACAGCTTTCCTCTGTATCATCAACATATTCACAAAGTAAAAGAAAAAATATTCCATTCACAACAGGAACAATAACCATGAATATCTGAGAATCAATCTAATTAGAAATGTTCAGAGTCTTAAGGAAAACTCGATAAAGGACATAAAACAAGACCTAAACAGAGAGAAATAACTGTTCTTATATGAGAAGAATCCCTAATATAAATGTGTTAATTTTTCTGAAATTAATCCATATGAAGTAAATTCAGTCAGAAACTAATAAATTTTTCATAGAACTCTACTAGGTGTTTCAACATGTGAAAGATCAGCCACGACAATTTTGAAAAGGTAGAACTGTAGACTAAAGATGTTACAAAGCCACAAGAATCAAAACAATGTGGCAATGGCATAGAAATAGGCTAACAGAACTGAACACAGGGTCTAAAACTGTGCATGTATACATGAAAATTTAGTATATGATAAAATGACATATTTTAAATCAGAGGGAAAAAGAGAAAATAAATGTTTTGGATTGGTACTATTGGCTATCTGGGTATGCATGGGGTGAGAGTAGGGCAAAGAAATTTAGATAATCTCAAACCATATACAAAAGTAAACTGCAAAATAGGTTTGTATGAAAAAAAAACCCACAAAAAACTATCAAACAACAAGTGTTGGCACGAGGGTATGGAGAAAAGGGGACTCTAGTACACTGCTGGTGGGAATGCAGACTGGCGCAGCCACTGTGGAAAACACTATGGTGTTAGCTCAAAAAGTTAAAAATTGAACTGCCATTTGACCCAGTGATCCCACTTCTAGGAATATACCCTAAGAAACCTGAAACACCAATCAGAAAGAATATATGTACCCCTATGTTCATAGCAGCACTATTTACAATTGCTAAGATCTGGAAACAACCCAAATGTCCATCAGTAGATGAGTGGATTAAAAAGCTGTGGTACAAGTACACAATGGAATATTATGCAGCTGTAAGAAAGAATTATCTCCTTAAACCACAGAACTTATATGTATGTATGCATAACCAATAGACATGGACAACAAAGCCGGGGACGGGGTGGGGGTGGGGTGAGGAGGGGGGTGCCAATGGGGTAAAGAAAGGAGAAACATCTGTAACAAATAAATAAATTAATTAATTAAAATAAAAAATAAAGAAAGAATTATCTCTTATCCTTTGAGATGGCATGGAAGGACCTGGAGAGTATTATGCTAAGTAAAACAAGCCAAGCAGAGAAAGACAAATATCACATGATCCCACTTATTTGTGGAATATAATGAACTAAACAAACTGATGAACAAAATTAACCCAGAGACATAGAGGTGGGGTACAGACTGACAAGCCTCAGAGGTGGGGGGGTTGGGGGGAAAGAGATAAACCACAGAAATTACATGCATGTATGCATGACCAATGAACGTAGACATCAAAACTGGGGATGGGGCGGGGGGGAGGGGAGGAGGGTGTCAATGGGGGAAACATGAGAAACATCGCTAACAAAAACAAATAAATAAATAAAAAAACAAAACAGAAAAAAAACCTAAATGTATTAAAAAACTAAAACCAAACAGAACGACAACAAAATACTAGAAGAAAATATAGAAAAACCACAGGGTCTTTTAAATAAAACTCCAAAGACAAAAAGAAATACTGATAAATTTGACCATTATCAGAATTTAACATTTCTTAAGACAAGTACACAGTTCCATCTATCAATTGTTCATATCAAAATCTGCGGAGTACTCTTCATTCTTGACTCTCCTCTCCCTCTCACAATTATTTCTGCACCACCCCCACTGCTTGCACCTCCCAAGCTACCGTTTTCTCTTACTTGATTATACAATAGTCTCCTAACTGGTCTCCCTGCCACCAACTGCCCTCCTCTATAAATTCATACTTTTTTTTTTCAATTTTTATTTACTCATGAGAGAGAGAGAGAGAGAGAGAGAGAGAGAGAGAGAGAGAGAAGGAGGGAGGAAACATCTATTTGTTCTTTCTTTTTTAATCCTCAGCCAAGGACATTTTTCTGCATTTATCTTCAGACAGAGTGGGAGGGAGAAAGGGAGGAAGAGAGAGAGAAACATCAACGTGAGAGAGACACATCGAGTGGCTGCCACCCACATGACCCCAACCTGGGCCAGGGACAAACCACAACCGAGGTACGTGCCTTTAGCGGGAACCGAACCTGGGACTCTCTGGTCCGCGGGCCGACGCTCCAACCGCTGAGCCAAACTGGCCAGGGCTACATCCATTTGTTCTTTATTTCCCAGGAAGACTCGTTCTAAGATGCAAGTCAAGATTATCACCTCTCTACTTAAAATCCAGCAGGTTCAAAATGGGTTTGTTCTTTTTTACACATAGCCTAGGAAATAAGGTTATTTACTAGAATTGGTCATGAAAACCAAAAAAAATTAGACTTTTGTTGGGTCAAAACTTCAACTAGCAGTTCTCAATAAAAGTAATTTTGTCTTCCAGGGGATATCTGGCAGTGTGTGGAGATATTTTTGGTCATCACCACTTGGGGAACTACTACTGGTATTTAGTGGGCAGAAACCAGGGCTGCTGCTAAACATCTTACAATGCACAGGACAGAGTCCCAAAACAAAGAATGATCTGACCTAAAATGTCAATAGTGCTGACATCAAGAAACCCTGCTTAATGATCATGGCTCTCATTTATTCATATCATTATGAACAACCACAACTAATTTTGAAATATATGAAAAGTAATATGGTATATTTGTATAATACCTATAAAACCTATAAAATGCATGACTCTCAGAAATTACATGACTGAATTAACATCTTTATAACTAGCATAGATTCTGCAGTATAGGGGTAGTAAAAAGAATATCTCAAGTTTAGAAACTATGTTTATTAATTACAAAATACTTCTTTACAAAATACTTCAAGTATTTACAAAATACTTCAAGAGCTGTAGCTATGTGTTTTTCTACTGATGAACTATAAACTAAAAATATTAAATAACTGAGTGCTCTCTGCACTTTTAAAATGAAGGTGAACCATATCAGCCAATGACTTCCAGGACTATTTACATACCATGGGTCATGTTAATTTGTAAACCAACATTGAGTTGTTGAGTAGGCACAACAGACAGTTTAGCAATTTACAGATTAAATAGAACTTTGGGGTCAGACAGATCTGTCTTTGAGTTCTAATTCTCTCTGCAGATTTCTCTTTTGAGGATCTGAAAATGATGGGAATGAACTGAGATAACATACATAACATAGCACAATATTTGGAATATGACAAACACTCAAGAGTTTGTTAACTCCAACACATAAAAAATTTATTAAGTATAAATACTTAATAACAGCCATTCAGATTTCTACAAGTCTCAGATCTCTGGATGAGAATCTAGTGTACAAATGAAATTCATTCACTGAACAAATACTTCCTGAGTATGTAAGTTTGCTCAAAATCCACTTCACTGATATGGTTTGAGGCAGTTATAATTTGATTTGGAGACCTATCTACCTTATCTTATCTATCTATCTATCTATCTATCTATCTATCTATCTATCTATCTATCTATCTATCTATCTATCTATCTATCTAAAATGCTATTTAAAAAGTAGTGCAGTGCCCTGGTCAGTTTTTCTTTGTCGTTAGAACACTGGTCCAAAGGACCGAAGGGTCATTGGTTTGATTCCTGGTCAAGGGCATGTACCTGGATTGCAGGTTCAATCCCCAGCCCAGGTCAAGGTTCTACAAGAGGCAAGTGACAATGTGTCTCTTTCACATTGACGTCTGTGTCTGTCTCTGTCTCTCCCCTGCACCCCCCCCGCCAGCCTTCCATTCTATCTAAAATAAGTCAATGAAAAAATATCCTCAAGTGAGGATTAACAAAAAAAGAAGTATTGTAATCATCACAGGCATTATAAATTTTCTAAAACTGTCATACCAAGACTTGAAGACATTGTTCCTGGCCCTGACTTGGCTTAGTGGTTAGAGCATCAGCCTGCTGACTGAAGAGTGATGAGTTTGATTCCTACCTGGGGCAAGTACCTCAATGGTGGTTTGGTCCCCGGCCCTGGTCGAGGTTGTGCGGGAGGCAACCCTCTCTTTCTCTCTCCCTCCCTCCCTCCCCCACTCGGCCCTCCCTCTCTTCCACTCTATCTGAAGATAAATGGAAAAATATCCTCGGGTGAGGATTAAAAAAACAAAACAAAACAAAACACTGTTTGACAAGAAAGAACATTAAATAGATAAAAATAGTTATTGCAAAAATTATAATTTTTCCTATAGAATTTTATATGTAGAATTATAATTGAAGTTTAATTTTAAGATGCTCTTCTTGAGGAAATCTGATGACATTTTTATTTATTTATTTTTAATCCTCACTTGAGGATATTTTTCCATTTTATCATCAGATAGAATGGAAGGGAGGGGGAGGGGGGGAGACAGAAACATCAATGTGAGAGAGAGATACACTGACTGGTTGCCTCCCCACCACAACCCTGACTAGAGCCGGGGAAAAACCACAACTGAGGTACGTGTTCTTGACTGGAATTGAACCCGTGACTCATTGGTCCATGGGTTGACGCTCTAACCACTGAGCCAAACCAGCCAGGGCCCGATGCCATTTTTAATATTCAATACAGAATATGGAAAAAAGTGAATGGTAAGAATTAATCACTATTTATCTAGAACTATCATTTTTTTAAAAGACATTACTAGAAGGTAATAATATTCTAGTTATTAGAAAGATACACTCTACAGTTGTGGATACAGCTTCAATTTTCAAGGAAAATCATAATGACCCCTATCAGGCACCATGTTAGGCCCTTTCACATACTTCACACATCACCTGCTGAGGTAGGTATTACTCCAAAAGCCTACCTATACCTCCTAATGCTGATTCCATGCTCACCAATTAATTTTTATTATTATTTGATTTCTCAAGTACCTTTACACCAGGAATAGAAGATTAAGAGCACACCAGCAACTGGAAAGATTTATCTCTTAATTTATATTAAAAATAACAAACAACTAAAAATGTATTCTAGTTTATAAATCAGTCTCCTTGTGAATCATACTTTTATAAATCAATTTGTCTAGAATTTGAATTTGAAAACCAGTTCCTAAATTAGCAAAGCTAGAAACTAATCATAGATCTGTTTTGACCCTATCAAAAAACACTTTAAGGAAGCCTTCTCTAGAACAGGAAAACTACCTAACCATATTAAATACAAATATTATACACACACACTTCAATAATGCAATAAAAAATTATTTAATTTAAAAGCAGGCTGACAACTTTTATTTAATCAAATATAAATAGTTTGCAAATTATGCAAAAACATACAAAGTACACATTGGGTCATTACAATATACACATTACAGGCATTACAAATATGCTTGTATAAGAACTCTGAACAAACAGTGGTAGAAACTCCCCAATCAAAGTCCCAGACATTGGCAATACCTTAGTGTCATGGGGAAGTTAACAGACCTCATAAATGCCTAGTTTAAAAGATATGTATAAGCCCTGGCCGGTTTGGCTCAGCGGTTAGAGCGTTGGCCTGCGGTCCAGAGACACCCGGGGTTCAGTTCCCACTAAGGGTGCGTATGTCGATTGCAGTTTTCCCTAGCCCTGGTTGGTCATGCGGGTGGCAGCCACTCGATGTGACCCTTTCACATCGGTGTTTCTCTCTCTCTCTCTCTCTCTCTTTCTCTCTCTCTCTCTCTCTCCCCCCTCCCACTCTATCTGAACAAAAAATGGAAAAATGTCCTTGGGTGAGGATAAAAAAAACACAAAAATCTAAAAAAGATATGTATGATACTAGCTCTTAAATAAATTTAAGTATTGAAGTGTGTCCAAGTCATTTTCTTTCTTTTTTTAGTTAATCCTCACCCCAGGATATTTTTTCCATTGATTTTGAGAGAAAGTGGGAGGAAGGAAAGGGGAGAGGGGGAGGGAGGAAAGGGAGAGAGAGAGAGAGACATCAATGTGAGAGAGACACATCAATTCATTGCCTCACACACAAGACCTGACTGGGCTCGGGGATCAAACCTGCAACCCAGGTATGTGCCCTTGAAGGGGAATCAAACCCACAACCCTTCGATCTGAAAGCTGATGCTCTAACCACTGAACCACGCCAGTCAGGGCCCAAGTCATTTTCTAGAGCTCATATTCCACACAAAAATCTTTGTTTATTTTCTTAACTTGCACCACTATTGTTCCTACAATCTTATCACTGAAATGATGTTTTTGATGATAAAAATATATGATGTTAGTTTGTAATAAAAGTTCATTTTCCTCCAAAATTATTGGGTTATAGACTATTACTGGGCAATTCTCAGAATTAAATTAACAATGGGCACATTAATAAAAGGACTCAATTTGTATATATTTTTCTCCTCATAATTTAGGAGGCTGACACACAAATGATCCAAATGTATAAAGCAGCTCTAGTTGATGTATTCCGCTGACTACAATAAGCTACTGAGTGCCTCCCTTGGGTTAGGAATACACAGATGAAACAGGCAGGAGTTGGGGAGAAAAGCTCAGTCAAAACAAAGACATACACTTCTCTCTGACTTCCAGTCATTTTTATTTATTCTGGCCTTTATCCAGATTAAGGGTCACTCTTCTCAACTCTTTGTCCATATAGGGAAAAGTTCATGTTGTAGAAACTCTTCCCAGTAGGCAAACAACTGACCCCAGAAGAATCCAAATACCTTCTTTAAACAGAATTGCAATATTTAAAAAAACTTCTAATTTTCCCACATTCCATTCATTCTTTAATGAAGCATACTCATTTCAGAAGGTTGTTAAAAAAAAAAAAAATCAAAGAAAAACCTAACTACTTTTATGTGGAATTATAATACATAGTTGTTTTTTTTTTAATTTAAAGCTTATTCCAGTTTTTTATTTTTATTTTATTTTTATCCTCACCTGAGGACATTTTTTGCATTTATCTTCAGATAGAGCAGGAGGGATGGAGAGAGGAAGAGAGAGAGAAACACATCGACGTGAGAGAGACACATTGAGTGGTTGCCACCCACACAACCCCAACTGGGGCTGGGGACAAACTGCAACCGAGGTAAGTGCCCTTAGTGGGAACTGAACACAGGACTCTCTGGTCCATGGGCCGACGCTCTAACCACTGAGCCAAACCAGCAAGAGCTATTTCAGTTCTTTAGAGGTAAATGGAGTCACCATAGGTAGTCCTCAACTGATAAGGTCTCTATCCCAAATTTTATCCTATTTTAGGCTTTCTCACTTCTTGAAAATAAAATGTATTAACATTTTAATAACTTTAAATTTGTACAACTGAAAATCTATAACAGTTTTGAGGAAAGAAATAGAAGTGCATATCAAATCTGGGTTTTAGAAAAACTGGAATGTCAAGTATGAGGCAGTGAAGCCAGTTAAGAAGCTATTCTACCTTCTAGAAGATGAGGCCCAGAAAAAGGAATACCGACAATAGAAAGGAAAAATTGGATATAAGAATAATAATTAACATAAGAATAATAATTAACATAATAGGTACCTGTAGCACTTAGTGAAAACTTTTCTGTGTTCTAAGCACTGTGCAAAGCACTTTACATGTGTTATTCCACTAAAGTAACATGATTATCATGACTGTATAGATAAGGACACTCATATCTAGAGAAACACCTGATCAAGATTTAAGTGGCAAAACCAAGAACTGAATCAAGGTCACATTCCAAGGTTCAGGTATAAAACTACAAACGGTTAAAATCACTATTATAAAAATATAATCAGATAAGAATTCTGGTCTGGGTCACAAGGAGGAGGATGAGCCACTGACTGAGACAAAGGAACCCAGGCGGGGAAGCAGGTTTGGAAAAATCAGTTCTACACTCAAGGTGTTTCCTAAAAAAACAGAACCCCAGCTGAAACTTGGTCATCAATTAGAACTGCTTCACATCCAAGATGTAAAATTGGCACTGCCTCTTCTCTGACCACTGTCATTTAACCTTCTGTCATTCCTCCTCCCAACACTTTAAAAAAATTATCTTTATTACAAAAGTATTACAGATGCTCCTCCCTTTCTTCCTATTGACCCCCTCTACCGTGCTGCTCCCCCCCCACCCCCATGCTTTCACTGCACTGTTGTCTATGTCCATTGGTTATACATATATGCATGTAAGTGCATCCCCCCCCCCCCCCCCCGGAGATTCATCAGTCTGTTCCCTGCTTCCATGTCTCTGAATCTACTGAACATCATCTTCATCTCGACCTTGTCTTCTAGTTCCTTGACTGGACACTCTCTCAATCCAGCAATCCTCCTCTGGCTTCATTTGGCATTCTTGGCTAATCCCTTGCTTCTTTGAACTGCCATGTCTGGTGGTAATTCACCTCAAAACACAATCTGATTTCAACTCCTACTACTGCTTCAGAAAACATTGTTTTCTCCTTAATCTCTATTCTGTCTCTCCAGTACTTCCCTCTCCACTACCTCTATGTTCCTACTGAACCAATCTCCTTGTAACTAGATTAGCCTCCTTTCCTCCATGTCCACACTGTGCAATCTAAATGTAAATTTGACCATGATATTCCACTTACTAAGGTTCCTGAAAGGCTCCCCATAACTTTCAGGATACCACTTAAATTCCTCATTATGGCAAGGGAAGGACCTGCAACCTTGGTTCCCTGTCATCATAACTACAGCACGTGAAGTCTCAGTATAATCATATGAAACTATCTGTAGTTCCCTGATCACATCATGCTATTACATGACTGTGACCTTTTGCCTGGAATATCCTTTCTCTGCCAACCTGGCTAATTTCTAGTCATTCTCTCAAGCTATCCTGTATCATCTCCTCGAGGAAACGTTCCTGGCAAATTCTCTCATATGATTATATGGGACACTTGTATGTTTTCATAGAAGACGGTCCTTCTATTTATAGCATTGTCACACTGTATCATAACTAATCTGATATCTAAACCCCAAAATCCTTGCTCCAATTACATACTTACATATGCTTTAACACCTTCTTTAGTATTGTGATGTAGATACCTAGCCTAGTACTTGGCAAATAATCAGCCGTCAATAGGTATTTCCTAAATGAACGGACATAATCACAGTCTAAAAGAGACTTTATCAGGCCCCCCAAATACTGTCCTTTTCCTGTTTTCATCAAACTCTTCCAAAATGAATCTTACATATGCTTGGTCAATATTTTCAGCACTCACTCATCTATTTAAATACTTTCAGTTTTGCTATAGCATTCCTTAAGCTTTATAAAGTTATACTATCCTACAGAATTTTCTGCAATAAAATAAACATATACTTTATCAGGGCTGTCCAATACTCAGCCTCTAGCCACATGTGGCTGTTAGCTATTGAAGTAAAGTTAGTACAACTGTGGAAATAAAATTTTACTGTTAGTTAATTTTACCTTAAATAATGACATGTGGCTGGTGGCCTTCATATTGAACAAAAACAGTCTCAGATCTTATCAAATGATTCCAACACTACATCCAATGAACCTTTCTCAACACTCACTCTTTAAGTCATCTGTTCAATATTCAACGTTCTGAGATTCCTCTTAGCAATTAACATACCAGCCTGTTCTCTTCCTCTCTCTCTGACTGCTCTCTCTTTTCTTGACTGAACTTTCTCCTTTGGTCCCCAAAAGACTGAGTATAACCCTAAGGCTAGATCTCATCCTTGTACTTCAAATTCTAAAATGTCTCCCTCATCAATTTCACATACTGCTATAATTTCAACCATTATCTCTATGTAGAAGACTTCCACATCTAGAATGTCAACTCTGATCCCTCTTCTCAGATCTGATCTACAAACACAAAATGGGTACCTCCAACAGAATGTTTTATTGTTAACTGAAATTTAACAAATATCAAATTCAGGTTGATCACCTTCTTTTCCTCAATGTCATTTCTTTTAATGGTATAATCACTCTCTTGGTTACCTAGGCTCATACTCTAAAGAATTACCCTTAAATTATTTTACCTCTCTATATTCATGCATCGAATCCAATCAATTGTTTACTTAACGTTTCTTGAATCACACACTTCACACCCAAGTTCATATTTTCCATCACTGATATCTAAACTAACTCTATGGCCTTACACTGACTTTCCCATTTCTCCTAAGCTGCTAGATAATAAAACTAAAATAGCATTTTATAAATTAAACTTCTCTCCCCCTAACCCTCCAAAACTACATTTACACGTTTTCATTGACCTGTCATGTCACCTGTCTTTGGTCTGACATCCTCATTATAATCAGACCTCTAGGAACCTTGCCAACTCCATCTTCTACCATTTCCCTCAAAGTCTCCACTAACTTAAATGGTTTACCAAGTCTTTCTTCAATATGTAAAGCATATTCCAGCTTCCTCTGTTTTACTGTTGTTTCTTCAGTCTATAATGCCTTTTCCCTAGTCATGTTTTTTGGGGTTTTCCTTTCCTTCAACAATCAGTTCAAACCTCCTAGGCTTCAATGAAGCCTTTTATTTCTGCCCTGGTCCTCAGTGACTTCTTTCTGTTCTTAATTTCAAAATCACTACCTTTTACCATTCAGTTTGCTTTTGGTATATGCCACTGTACTATTACTTCTATGTGATATCTCTAATTTTAATGACTAGTCAACTAAGAGAGAAACTTTTAGATTACAAAAGTGGGTTGCGACCTTTTTGGGGGTCGAATGACCCTTTCAAAGGGGTCACCTAAGACATAACAGTAGTAAAATTATAATTATGAAGTAGCAATGAAAATAATTTTATGATTGGGGGTCACCACAACATGAGAAACTGTATTAAAGGGTCGCAGCATTAGCAGATTGAGAACCACTGTTTTAGACGGTAAGGGCTGTGTCCTATACCATCTTTATGCTCTAGGAACTTAGCTTTGTTCCAACACTTAGTAGGAACTTAAGGAATAATTTCACACACACACACACACACACACACACACACACACACACACATCTTTATGCTCTAGGAACTTAGCTTTGTTCCAACACTTAGTAGGAACTTAAGGAATAATTTCACACACACACACACACACACACACACACACACACAACCAGATATATATTTGAGAGGTTGGAAGTAAAAAAAAAGACAAAATCAGGACATCTACAACTAAATGGGTAAAAGAGGAAATAAGGGGGGGAAAGTAATCTGACATGAGAGCAGAGAATATGGGCAAAGGCAATCACAGAATCAGGCATCAGTGTACTAACCAGCTAAAAATAGCAAAATCTTATCACAACAATTATCAAATGACTCTTGGGATTTTTCTGTTTTATAGGCATCATCCAAATAAGCAATGCTCAAAATAAATAGGTAAAACATAGGGTTTGTGTTTTATCATTTTTTTCACCTAAAATATTATTTATTTAATAAAATCTGATATATCAAGGCAAGCTATTAGCTTGTGCAGGTGGGTATGAGGATTCCCAAAACATTAAAATGATAGCATTAATTGCACAGAAGTTCATATCTGTTTTGTCTAGCCCTGGAAATATAGAACTGGCGGCGAGTACTACAAGGGTACAGGATACCCTGTGGGTTCTTAGGGTCACAGCTTAAAATAGTTGCATAGTTCAGGGCCAAGAGACGCTGGGCCAACACTGTTAGGCTGTCATGGATCAGTCTAACCCCATAGATGACTATTTTAAGCTACATCTCTAAACAGCAAATGAAGCAATCAGGAAATACTAGCTTTCTACTTTCAAGTGTAGATAAATTAGCCACAGATTTTCTCTAAAAAGGTAGAGGTGGTTCATTCTAATCATATAAGAACCATCCTACATCCTCTACCATGCAATCCAGACCCATCTTCAGTTGTAGGGAATTCAGTTCTAGTACTTCCAATTAAGATGAGGAGACCATGAGCACACCTTGGGGGGGGGGGGGGGTTCAAAAATTATATTGACTTCCTTGGACACAGATAACACCTGGCATATTTGGGGGCCGGAGAAGATTAGAACATAGGCAAAGAAAAGATTTTATTCACTTACATGAATCTACAATCTGATTAACTTTTTTATAGTACTAATTTATTAAAGTACAGCATAGTCAATTTCCTTATAGTCAATAGTATTGTAATAGCTATGTATGGTGCCAGATGGATACTAGAAATATCAGAAGGAACACTTTGTAAAGGATAAGACTGTCTCAACTACTATGCTGTATACCTGAAACTAATACAAAATAATACTGAATATAAACTGTAATTGGAAAATAGTGTTAAAAGAAAACCTCATTTATAAAAATATACCTTAAAAGCCCTGGCCAGTTTTGCTCAGTGGTTAGAACGTTGGCCCATGGACAGGAGTCACGGGTTCAATTCTGGCCAAGGGCATGTACCTTGATTGTGGTTAGTCCCTGGCCCTGGTCGGGGTCATGCAGGAGGCAACCAGTTGATGTCCCTTTCACATCCATCTCTCTCTCTCCCTCCCACTCTATCTGAAGATAAATGGCAAAATATTCTCAAGTGAGGATTAAACACACACACACACACACACACACACGCACCTTAAGAGATAGATAGGAGAACTGCTTGTGCATTTGATGGAAAAGACTACCATTAACAATTTAAAGATGTGTACAGACAATGAAAAGAATAAACCTCATAGTAAAAGTACAATCAAAGCCTAATTTTTTTTTTTTTTATCCTTACCCGAGGACATTTTTGCATTTATCTTCAGATAGAGTGGGGGGGAGAGAGGGGTGAAAAGAGAGAGAGAAACATTGATGTGAGAGAAATACAATGACTGGCTGCCACCCACACAACCCCAACCGGTGCCAGGGACAAACTGCAACCAAGGTATGTGCCCTTAGCGGGAACTGAACCCAGGTCTCTCTGGTCCGTTGGCCAACGCTCTAACTGCTGAGTCAAACTGGCCAGGGCAAAGCCTAATAATTCTTTTAACAAATGATCTCTACATTTCCATTTCAAAATAGTTATAAGAACTCTTAACTATTTTGTCCTTTTCATTTCTTCATCACAATAAAGCTGCAAAGGCCATGAATTTACAATACCTTTGCTATTTTACAAACTAGTGGTTTATTTATATTGCTCACAGCTAAGATATCTCAATATTATTTCCACATATGTGCATTTAACCATGCTATATGGTAATAGATGGGCAATTAAATAAAGTAAAAGAACCGATAGAAAAAAACAGGAGTGAATCATATTGATATCCCTTTCCCCTTTGTTACATAAGAGAGGTTAATTATTATTTTACATTTCTATTTTGCTGTCCCCTGGAAAAATTCAATGTGCTTTATCAGCTTGGGCAGACAATGATCTTTTTCTTACCAAATAGTCTGCCTGCTTACCCTTGATGATTCTAAAAAGAAAAGGAATATGCAAATGTTCTTATTTCTAGACCTACCAAATACTGTATAAACTTAGAAAATGGCTTGAAAGAAAACTATATTTGGTTTACATTTTTTAGAAAACTTAAAATATTACTAACTTAAGTTCTTCCGAAGACTGCCATTAGATTGTAGCACATTAAAATTTTAGTTTTAATTAGTAAAGAAAGAATTGTGATTGATTTTAAAATCCTAACCAAAAAGTATAAAATTTGGCCAGATTTATAGTCCCTAAGTATGGTCTTCCAGGTGAGTATCTAACATTTCAGTATGAAAAGGAACTATAATGCTAAAACACAAGAAAAAACTTAATTGTTTAATGCAACTTTCAGTAGCAGTTGCAAAACACAAAGTTAATATAAAACTGAAACATGTCATTAAAATCAGAAGATTTTATAGTATTATAGAATACTGAACTTTTCATACTATCAGGGAACTAATAAAATAATCATCTTTTATTCAATACCAAAAAAGGCAAAAGCATTCCAACATGGTGAAATCCAAAGTGTCTGCTTACTATAGCTAAATAATAAATAGTCCTTAAAATAATTGACAAGTTTTTAAAAATTCCCACACTCACGGGAAAATGGAATCACATAATTAAATACAAAACAATTTGTTTTCAATAGAGCTACATCTATTTAGTCAAATATTTATTAAGTACCAACTATATGCAAGGTGCTGTCAATGCACAATGGAGGAAGATAAAATGATCACAGTACTATTAAAGTAGTACAGGCCCTGGCCAGTTTGCCTCAGCGGTTAGAGCGTTGGCCCGCAGACCAGAGTCTCGACTTTGATTCCGGTCAAGGGCATGTACCTTGGTTGTAGTTCATCCCCAGCCCTGGTCGAGGTTGTGTGGAAGGCAACTAGTCGATGTGTCTCTCTCTCCCTCCCTCCCTCCCACTCTATCTGAAGATAAATAGAAAAATATCCTTGGGTGGCGATTAAAAAAAAAAAGTTTAAAGAAGTAGTACAGTGGACCATTACTTACCTCCCATTTATAGCTATTTATTTTTCATTGAAAAAGCTGAAAGTTGTGGTAACAAGAACATCTCAGGGTCTCTAACAGACCATGTATAAGAGTTGGCAAGAAAAAGGTACATACAAAGTAAATCTGCCAGGCAATGAAAAAAAAATTTTTTTTTTAAATCCTCACCAGAAAATATTTTTCCATTTATTTTTAGAGAGAGTGGAAGGGAAGGAGGAAGAGAGACAGAAACATCTATGTGAGAGAGAGACATCGATTGGGTGCCTCTTACAGAACCCTGACCAGGGCTGATGATCAAACCTGCAATCCAGATACATGCCCTTGATTGGAATTGAACCCGTAACCCTTCGCCCCAAGGGCTGATGCTCTACCCACTGAGCCAAACCGGTCAGGGCTGAAATAAAATTTTTAACCCAAGAGTTCCTGCCCTGGCAGGGTAGTTCAGTTGGTTAGAATGTCGTCCAAATATGCCAGGTTATGGGTTCAATGTCCGGTCAGGGCACATAAAAGCAGCAACCACTGAATGCATATACAAGTGAAACAACATATCAGCATTTCTTTCTCTCTCTCAAATTAAGAAAAAAATAAAATAAATCCAAGAGTTCCCAAACAAACCAGATTATATCATTCTTCCATGATTAAAAGTATTATATACAAGTTGATAAGTGCTTTATTCTATGGTCAAAAACTGTAATTTCTCCTAGTTAGCATATCAGAGGATGCCCAGGGAGCAGCTGACATGAAATTCTAAAACAAGCTAGGAGGGAGGTAGTATATAAAAGATTTTCATGAGCAGAGACTTAATTTAACATCCTTCCTCAATGCTATACCTTGCTTAATTACTTTCCTCAAATATGGAAAACCAAACTTGACCCAACATTTATAGAAAGACCCAGGAATACAGAACACAGCAGAAAACTATTTCATGCCAAATCTAGTATATTTATCTCTTAATATTATGTCTATCCAAAAAGAACCCCCAAAAAACACTAAGAAAAACTCACTAAAATTCCAAATTCATTTTTTGGTTAACTATAATTCACTGATTTCTCAACAATTCTCCCCACTTTATCTCAGTTCACAGTATAATTATTTGATCCAGTCCAATTTAAGATAAAAGTACAAATACTGGCCCGGCTGGTGTGGCTCAGTGGACTGAGTGTCATTCCATGGACTGAGAGATCCCAGTTCAATTCCTGGTCAGGGTACCTGCCCCGGTTGTGGGCTTGATCCACAGCAGGAGGCGTGCAGGAAGCGGTCAATCTGTGTTTCTTTTCACATGGATGTTTCTATCTCTCTCTCCCTTCCTCTCTAAAAATTCAATTAAAAGAAAAAAATTTTTAAGTACAAATACTGAACAGTGGTTAAAACAAAACATCTAGCATAAAGGCTATTACAAATTTCTAAGTTTATATCCTCAAAAACAAAATTAAGGGGAAAAAAAATGAGCTGAAATACAAAAATGAGTGAATTTGACATATAATATCTGGATTCTATTATTCAAAAGTTGATGAAATAAAATTTAAACAACTGTATTAAATTTTAGTTTTGCTAGATGAAAAAACTATCAACTGAAACAGTTACTTAGCAACCAAACCACTGTCAGTTGGGACAGGAGAAAAAACGAGATTAACTTCCCTTGAGGGAGGGAAGAAACAAGAAAAACGTGTCTATAATTTTGTCCTATTAAAAAAGGTTATGACACTTGCATGTCTATTTAAGCCTCAGGGAATTAGACCTGGGTTATTCTGGCTTTGCCAACAACTACAGGTGTGAACTACATATCCACTTTGGGCCTCAGTTTTTTCACTTATAAACAAAAATAGCTGAACCAAAGATGATCTATAAATATAGTTTTGAGATCAGAATTTCTGTCATTTTCTAATGAGGTTAAATAAAAATTTGTATGCACATATATGCATACATACAGATATGTGTATATACACAAAAACATGCACATATGTATATATGTACCCACACAGAAACATTTATGTCTCAATACCATTCTGAATCTCTATTCAAGTTACTTCTAAAGAAAACTTTAAACTTAACAATATTTAATACTATTTCTATAAGACTCTGCCATAGGATTATAAAATAAATCAGTAGCCTATATTTTAAAATATAATGTATTGTCACGGCCAGTGTGGCTCAGCTGGTCGGGCATTGTCCCACGCACCAAAAGGTTGCTGATTTGATTCCCGGTTAGGGCACAAGCCTGGGTTGTGGGCTTGATCCCCAGTGGGGCACGGACACGAGGCAGTTAATCAATGTTACACTCTCACATCGATGTTTTTCTCTCTCTCCCTCTCCCCTTTCCTCTCTCTCTCTAAATATTACTTTATATATATATATATATATATATATATATATATTTTTTTTAATCCTCATCCGAGGACATTTTTCCATTTTTTGTATAACAGAGTGGGAGGGAGAGAGAGGAAGAGAGAGAGAGGGAAACATCGATGTGAAAGGGACACATCGAGTGGCTGCCACCTGCACGACCAACCAGGGCCGGGGACAAACTGCAACCGAGGTACATACCCTTAGCGGGAACCAAACCCGGGTCTCTCCGGACCGCAGGCGGACGCTCCAACCGCTGAGCCAAACCGGACAGGGCTACTTAAAATATTTTTAATAAAATATAATGTACCAATAGAAAATCTGAGGTATAGTAAGGCTAACAGATGAGAAGACTGCCACTGAAAAGATCGTTTGTTGTTCACAGTTCCCAGGAGGAGGGGGCACACCATGCCACAGGTGCCATGTAGAGAAGCATCAGGGTTGGTCAGGAGGTAGAGGGAGCAGGAGGAATTGTGGGCAAGAGCCTTTATTGTGGTTTCCATAGGAAGGAAAAGGAGAGGCAAGAGAAACAGGATTAGGATTGGCTAGTTCTAATAATTTCAGGAGGCTCTGGGGCATAGGGCTGTCCCTAGTTGGTACCTGGCTCTGGGGTGGTGATTAGAGGAAGGGTCAGTGGCCTGAAGTATGAGGGTCAACAAAGGAAGTAGATGGGGAATGGGCTCTGGATTGGTTGGTTTGTATTTGAAAAGCACATTCAAGGGGGAGTTGTTTACTATCTCTAGGATTTGGTTAACCCCGGAAGGGGCAGTCTGTCTGAAATCGGCAAGGCCACAGATGTCAAAGCATCAGAATACAGAAAGTAAAACCCATAGTTAACACACCCAATTAAGCTAAGCAATAGAGAAGTCTCATTCCTACTTGATATTTATTTATGTATTTATTTTTTATCCTCAACCGAGGACATTTTTCCATTTTTTGTTCAGGTAATGTGGGAGGGAGAGAGAGAGAGAGAAACATCGATGTGAAAGGAACACATCGAGTGGCTGCCACGCGCACAACCGACCAGGGCCGGGGACAAACTGCAACTGAGGTACGTGCCCTTAGCGGGAACCGAACCTGGGTCTCCCAGGACCGCAGGCCGACGCTCTAACCACTGAACAAAACCGGCCAGGGCCCTACTTGATATTTATTGAACACTCACTGTATACCAGCATTGCACTACATGCTGCAGATACAAAAATGGCCATGTAACAGAAAATGAGACTGCAAAATGCTAAACACATAGACACATAAATTTAGAAAAAAAAGAATAAGAGTAAATTTATAAAAATTAATAATAGTTTACATCTATTTAGTGTTTTGGCAATTACAAAACATTTTCACATGTTACTCCATTTAATCCCCAGAAAAAAACCTATGCAGTAGGCAGTTCTCTCTTCATTTTATAGGTGATTATGACTAAGGCTGAAGAAAGCTAAAGGACATCCCCACATTAGACAGTAACTGGCAGATCAGGGAACTGAAGTCTGGTATTGATTTTTGTCCCTTGCTATTTTCACCAGCACAAAAACCTCCTTTGTTTTAGGTTAATCTATAGTATTATTATGTAGAAACAAATAGTTAACTATTCCTAACCACTGAGGATTGATTACTCAATGGCCTTTACTGTAACAACTGTGCTAACATGTGGAAAAGCATGTAGGATTCTTAGTAACTAATGAAACAAGTTCTTTACCGGGAGTCCTTGTAAGTGGTATTTAAAGGAACAATTGCCTTTTTTTCCCCCAACTAATGCATAATAGTACAGTGCTAGATCTTACAAAACCTTTCTAAGACATAATTTCCAAACAGCTCTTTTATTTCACAGTAATTGTGAAAGATTAAATATATACTTTCAAAAGAGTTTCTATAATTTTAATTAACCTACCAAATGAAATCCAAGCAAATGTTACATTAAAAATTCTTTTGCAATCCCTGTGTTCAAAAAAAAAATTCCTGTTTTATCATTAATTTTTAAAAATTCTTCACAGAAGTCACTCTGTAAGTGCATCTTAACCTTAGGTACAATCCAACATTAAAATAAGTACTTTCTTGCCCTGGCCTGTTTGGCTCAGAGGTTAGAGCGTCAGCCTGTAGTACAGAGAGACCTGGGTTCGGTTCCCGCTAAGGGCGCATGCCTCCACTGCGGCTTGATTGGGTCATGCGGGTGGCAGCCACTTGATGTGTCCCTTTCACATTGATGTTTCTCTCTCTCTCTCTCTCTCTCTCTCTCTCTCTTCCTCCCTCTCTCCCTCCCTCCTTCCTTCCCTCCCACTCTATCTGAACAAAAAATGGAAAAATGTCCTCGGGTGAGGATAAAAAATAAATAAAATAAAAGAAGTACTTTCTTGGGGGGGGAGGGTCAGGAAGGAGGTTATCAAAGGGGGGGAAAGAGGGACATTTTTAATTAATTATTGTTTTTAAATGTTTTTACTATTTTAGAGACAGGGGAAGGGAGAGAGAGATAGAAACATCGATGTGAGAGATACATTGATTGGCTGCCTCCTGCACATCCCCACTGGGGATGGAGCCCGAAACCCAGGCATGTGCCCTGACCAGGAATCGAACTGGGACCTCCCATACTGGCTGGCCTAATTAAGTACTTTCGTCTTCAGGTAGCAGATGGAATTTTATATTAAATTCCATTTGCTGAAATGGTTGTGAGGCTGAAAATGGAGTCCTCTCTGCTTTACCACCTCTAACAGATGAAGATACCACTGCTTTTAAGAGACCTCTTTGGACTACAAACAAGCTGTCGTATTCTTCACCTTCTAGAATAAGGTGAAACTCCTTTGAAACAGACACAAAGATCCACCTAACTCTTCCACTTCTAAATGTCTAGATTTTACACTACTGTCCCTGGGCAGGCTGACTAGAAGTCTGTCATGACATGCTAAGGTAATAAAATGGATAGGTCAGTTGGAATGGTTACTGTAAAGCTAGAGAAGGCAGCAAGGACTACAGTAAAATCTTTGGTCTGAAGATCAGAAGCTGGCTTTTGGAAAGGCTAGGGGGTAATACTGGGTAAGAGAGCTCTCTGCAGTTACTATAGCAGTGTTTATCCTCACAGGGCCACCTATGCAGCTTATTCGCTAGACAAGCTCTGGCCTAAGCAAGCATACTCCCAGGCTGCGAGGGCAGCTGGTCTCTGACCAGGCTTCTCCAATGGATACCCACTGGCAAGGGCATTTTTAGTAGTCAGATGAGGTCCCAGATGGCAATCTGAATGCCCAAGGGTTTAGGGCCCTGGCCTTCATCTTTGTTGTTGCTGAAGGCTGGGCATATGCCTAGTTAAAAGAATGGTGGTGAATCATTTTCTAAAAAATTATGTGAATCCTTAATAATGACTCAAAGCTAGATGACTGACTTGCTTTAAAGGACAACAGTATTAAATTCATTATTAGATTTAGCTTCAGATTTGTCAAAACAAAAACAAAACCTTCTATTTTTTGAAATACTGACAAATCTCACTCACAGTTTTACTCCAAAAAATAATCAATTTGATTTAAACATTAGAAATAATGTTAAGTGATATTTTTACCTGAGTTTTTCTCTTGGCTCACTGAAATAAAAATTTAAGCTCAATTTGGTTTGCACACACTTGTAGTTAAAATTTTTAAATTTTAACACTTCATTTTTCAAATAAATACATACACAAAGATTTCATAGTGAAAGAGGAAAACCCCAAGACCTCTATTCCCAAAGGTAACACACTATTTAATGATAGAGATAACCTGCACAGATAAAGAGCCCAGAACTCCTTTCCTAAACATGTTACAGTTACTTCTGCTCCTCACAAACTGCTCATAGAATGAAATATGTTTGCCTTCCAGTTTGAAAATTATACATAGTTATCACTACCAGTTCAGATAGTCTCCAAAGGATCCTTTTAAAGCCCTGAAAGTTGTCTGCATTCATTGATTTCAACAAGTTTTCTTTGTGACTTAGGATAAAGGTGGGAGTGTGAGGAGGTGTGCTAACTTTTTAGAATTACACCAAAATGGGTTGATATCCTTAACTACAGGGTAGTTTGGGAGAACAAAGAAGGTGATGAGTAGGTACACAGATATAGAATACAATCCTCTTAATTTTTTATTCAATATGTTAATATAAGTAAAAATATATATGTAAATGTGCACACACACACATGCTTACAAATAGATAAAATGAACTCAATCATGTCTTTTGCAAATATGAACTAAACTAAATTTACTCTATTCTTAAATACTATAAATTTACTCTGGTGTATTAATCTCTTGTAAAATGTAAACTGAGCATTACTTTCCTTCTATATTTGCTATAAAAATGGGGAAAAACGTCTTTTAAAACTTCATAAAGCACTGGCCGGTGTGGCTCAGTTGGTTGAGCATTGTTCCATGCACTGAAAAGTCGTAGGTTCGATTCCCAGTCAGGGCACATACCCAGGTTGAGGGTTTGATCCCCGGTTGGGGTGTGTAGGGGAGGCAACCGATAGATTTTCCTCTCAAATAAAAATGTATTGTAAAAAAAGAAAACTTTATGAAAACTGATCTCTTTGGCTCTAAGGATTTATGATGAAACATAGAGTTGTGAAGCCAGATGGAAACTGGGTTCTTTTCTCAACATCCCCATGTGTTAATGCTGTAACATTTTCTGAACCTTGATTTTCTCATCTCTTAAAAATAGCAATAATCAGCCCTGGCTGGTTTGGCTCAGCAGTTAGAGCATCAACCCATGGACCAAAGAGTCAGGGGTTCAATTCTGGTCAAGGGCATGTACCTTGGTTGTGGTTCGTCCCTGGCCCTGGTCGGGGTCGTGGAGGAGGCAATAATCGATGTGTCTCTCTCACATCAGTGTTTCTCTCTCTCTGCCCCCCTCCTTCCTGCTCTATCTGAAAATAAATTTTAAAAAATATCCTCAGGTGAGGATTTATTTTTTCTACAAAAGGTAATAATCAAAGACTGAGACAAAATAAAACTCACCTAGAACAAAATATAGGCCCCATGAGTAGAGAACATTTCTGTTTTGTTTCTTTAGCACCTAGAACAATGTCTGTTATACAATGGCAGATATTTCTTTTATTTATTCACTAGACAACAAAAATAAAGTTATAACACCATCCTTGTCAACTGAGTTAATGCTCCATAAAAATGACATACAGGATTATCTGAAGAACACAAATTCTATACATATAATTCTTATGGTCTTTGGTTTTTCTTTTTGTTAAGATTTTACTGATTTGGGGGGGGAGGAAAGGAAAGAGAGGGAGGAAGATGGGGAGGGGGAGGGAGAAGGAGGAGGAGGCAGAGAGAGAAATATCAATTTGTTGTTCAACTTATTTATGCATTCATTGGTTGATTCTTGTATGTGTCCTAACCAGAAATCGAATCTGCAACCTTGGTGTATCGGGATTATGCTCTAACCAACTGAGCTACCTACCTGGCCAGGGCTCTTTGGCTTTTCTTAAAATCATTTCTTAATGATATTTCATTCAGAAAATAGAGAAATTCTTATCTACTGATATGTCATATACTGATCAAAAAGCAAATCATGAAACACAAGCCTCAGAAATTTGACAATTTTATTACTTTTATTAACATAGTTAATATAAATATTAATGTATATAAAGTAATATTAATATAGGTTGGCTATATTTAATATTGTTTACTATACATAGTAATACATTAAATATTATTAATATTTTACAAATGTTAATGAAAATTAAATACAAGACTCCTCTATGACTTATATTCTGGAAATGTCTTTAAAAACTCAATCAAAATTGGTTTATAATATACATATACTTATATACATAAACTTAATAAAGGCAATGTTCTTACTAGCCTCAAATCCCAATCAACACAGGATATCACAAAGTAATAAAACCTTTTTAATTCTAACTCTGTGGCATATATGCCCCATAGGGCAGTGACTTTCAACCAGTGTGCCCCAAGAAATTTTAAAATATAAAATACCTAAGTATTTAGTCAGGGGCAGTGCCCTCTTTTGCAACTGTTGAATAAAAACATGACAACAGGTAACATAACAGCCATCTGGTGTGAATGCCCTGTCTTAAACCATAAATATATAGATCATATAATAGAATTGCATCTTATTGGTCATGTTGCAATAATAAAGTTGTGTCTCATTGGTTAATTCTTGGCACTAGAAATCCTTATATACAAGTATAGGCACCTGAATTTTTAAAAAGTCACTTTGGAGCAAAAAGGGTAGGTAATTACTATTATTATTTTTCTTTTTGTAAATCAATCAAGTTATACCTACTTTTTTTTGTCAGATGGTCAAAAAAGTTGATATATTTTTTGGTGTGCCACAGAATTTTCGTAGTTTACATGTGTCATGTGATGAAAAAGGTTGAAAATTGCTGCCCTAAAGAGTAAAGAGTATTCAGCTAAAGATACAGGAATCAGTGCCTACTGAATATACTACAGTAGTTATATTAAGATACTTAAAGTAGCCCTGGATGGTTTAGCTCAGCGGTTAGAGCGTTGGCCCGCAGTTCAGAGAAATCCAGGTTTGGTTCCCGCTAAGGGCACGTACCTCAGTTGCAGTTTGTCTCCAGCCCCGGTTGGGGTCATGTGGGTGGCAACCACTCAACGTGTCACATCGATGTTTCTCTCTCTCTCCCTCCTTCTCTCCCTCCCGCTCTGTCTGAAGATAAATGCAAAAATGCCCTCGGGGTGAGGATTAAAAACAAAAGATACTTAAAGTAGTATTGCTTAGCTGTAAAGGTAAGTGATAGTCCTGTTCTAGACCAGCCTTACAAAGTATTCTCACTTACAAACTGCCTAGCACACGGTATAACCCTGGCTAAGATATTAACCTGACAGTCTTAGTTTCCCGTTCTATAAACTGCAGACACCCTCATTACCTTTATAGAATTGCAAAAATTAAATCAGTTAATATACATAAAATGCTCAAGCACAGTGTCTGACACATAAGAGACAAGCAATGAATTAATTCTACAAATGATCATAGAAAACACAGACATAGAAAGCATATATGGAGAGACAGTAAGTGGTAATGTTTAAAGTACAGGGTTCTAGAAACATGTGGCCTTAAGCAAGTTCTGTACCACTCAAGGCCTCAGTTTTTGTACCTGATAATGATAACTTTATAGGGTGTTCTGAAGAGTAAATGAATTAATATATCAAGTGCTACATACAGTATCTGGCATACTATAAACAGGCAGTAAATGTGACTAAAAATAAAACAAATACAAGGGTTAAAGAAGAACTTTTATTTCTTGTTTCATTCATTAAAGAAAATTAAATGATTTCTTTCCCAATTAGAACATTATGGAAATGGGAGTTCAATCCTATGTTATTCAACTTTATAAGGAATACAACAAGCCTCACACACAATACAGACGCTTAGTACCTGTTTGCTGACTAAATTTAATGGATGCAGTCTGCCAGCAGGGAGTCCATGAAATGTTTGAAAGTTTATCAAGAGGTTACTAAAACCATTTACTTGCCCTATCATTAAAATCAATATAGGTAATGACATCCTACTTATGAAGACAAAAGGTGAGAGAAATTCTAGAAATAAAAATACAATGTGCTTTAAACATTATAAAACTATATTAATAAAATCACAAATCAAACTACTGCTTCAACAAGCATATTGTAGTTTTTAGTATTTAAAACAGATAGCTGTCCAATGATAACATCTCAAATTGGCTGAGATGCAGACTTAACTCCATGTGAAAACCCATAGAATTTACAAACCATTTTAAGTATAATTATTTCCCCTATATAAATCCAATTAGTACTCAACACCTTATGCATCTAGTCGTTTCCTCTTCCCTCTTCTCCCTCAACTCCCTGGCCTAGACACCCTCAACTACAACCGAACAAGGACTTTCCACCTCCTCCCCCAACCCCACACCAGACACAGATACCCACTTACCACAGCACAGATCACTATCTGGTTCCTATACTCCTGTGCAAAAGCAGCTCCGCCTCTGTGAACAAAAAGCTATGGTAACTTGACTCATTATTTATAGAACTGTACTGAACCCTCTCTGACTGGCCACATTAAGCACAGAAAACACCCTGGATATTTTAAGTACCTTTAATTTCTGATATCAAAACTCCTGTCACTATGAAGAGTCTCACCTGCAACTGTCTACCAACACATATGAGAAATCAGATGTGAGTTCCTTTTATTTCATTTTACTGATCACTTTTCCTTTTATGATCATAAACTCTCATTCCTTTTCAAATTTGCATCTTGAATCTATGATAGGGATCCATCCATACCAGTCTCCTATGAAATCAAGTTTCCACCTGTCCCCTTGTTCAATTTCAGGATATGCACTGAGCAGTGTTCATTAATGTGTGAGAAATATATATATATATATATATATATATATATATATATATATATATTTATGACACAACTCCTGCCTACAGGAAGTTTACAATTCAACTTTAATGTGTACCAATATTCCTTGATCCAAGCCTGAATTCTGCAATGTTTATAGAAGATTCCTTAACTGAATTTCAAAACTGCATGTAAAATCCAACATAACCTGAAATGACCCTTCTTATCCCAATCTGGCAAACTTTTAGTTACTCTTTATGGCCAAGCCAGTTATCACCCTCTCCATGAAAACATTCCCAGAACCCTATAAGCAGAACTAATTTTTCTTTTTCTGGGCTTCTACAACACTTCATTCACAGCCTCTATAAACCAAATGCCACGTTGTAATTTAATTAACTATATATTCATCATATTCCATGGCATCTAAGATGCAAGTGATTTTAAGAAAAAATTCTGCTAATTAATCTGTGACATGCTTAAGATTATAAGGTGCCTTTCAATTTCAAAGAAATGAAAATGAAAAAGAAAAAAAAGTATATCTTAGAAGCAAAGAAATGCCACAACAGGTAATATATTCCAGGAGAGCAGCAAATGTGTCTCATTCACCTTGAGTTTCTCAATGCCATACTGTGCTTGATACAAAGTAGAGAAAAAGAATAAGCAAATCTGATATTTTTACCTAAACTCTTACCATTTACTTCATGTCACCATTCTGTGTACTAAAGAGGAGGTTTTTTTTTTCCTTTTTATTAAATTTATTGGGGTGACACTGGTTAATCTAAAGAGAAGTTTGAAGACCTGTTTTTATATTAAGCAACTTTACTGCCATACCCATTCTAGAGGCCATTTTGAATTCATGACTAAATTTCTCCAACAACCTCTTTTTATTGGGCTCCCGGGTTTATAACTTTTCCACACTTTTATATATAGAGAAATACTTTAACATCATTCGCATCTCAGACCTTTCCATTCAATCGCTTCCATCGACTAAACTCGTGTCTTTCAAACATTATTTTGGCAGAATCTCTTACTCAAACAAAATGTTGGGAAACAAGCCAATAAACACACATCTTCTCTGACTGAATGAAGCAGGCTGTTTAGTTGGGGCACCCTGAGCTACTCTGTGAGACCAATATGTGTCTCTGGCGCACAGAGAGAATACCACTCCTTCTGTGAGCCATAAGCTTCCATGTGAGGGCTTTATGCTTTTCATTCCATGTTTGACCACTTGGCTCAAGACATCCTCTCTATCCTCAAATCTCAAATGTCCACTTTCCCATGTGATCTTGAAGGCGTGTTTCAAGTCCTATCTCCATCAAAGTCTTCCTTCCTTGTTTACTCCAATCCACTGATCTCACTTGCCTCTAAGCTTGCATACTAATTTTCATACCTCAAACCCCAGTACTTAGCTATAAACTCTCATATGTCATTGCAGCTGCCATATAGTTTCACGTATGGAAGCTTTATCTTCCAACATAAGCATTCTTTTAAGACAGGTTACTCCATTCAGAGCCTAACAGACTGAGCACACAGCAGATTTTTCAAGTTCTTACCACACTGAAACACACTGCTTCTTTCCCACCTGTAGATACACCTCGCCCATATCCTTGGTTGCACTTCAGCCAAGCTTTCAGATACTCCTTTTACTCTACTCTCTCTTGTTTAGTTGATATTTAACTCAAGCTACTCTCTATACCTAAAAAAAAATTCATTTTTAGACAGAGTGGAAAGGGGTGGGGTGGGGGGGAGACAGACAGATAAACATCGACTGGTTGCCTCCCTCACAACCCCAACCATGACCCAGATAGGGGCTAGGATCGAACCTATAACCCAGGTACATGCCCTTGACCGAGAATTAAACCTGTGACCCTGCAGTCCAAGGGCCAACACTCTAACAGCTGGGCCAAACCGGCCAGGGCTATTTCACACTCGTCTAGTGAGTGTTGTTATGTAGAGATTTTACTAGGTTACCAACTTCCATATATAGTTTTCTTTTTAACATTCAAAGCCTTTTTATACATATCTCATCTGATCTTTGCAACTCTATGAGGTAAAGAAGGAAAAAATTAATACCATTAATTTGCAAATAAAAAAAAAAAAGAATAAAGCTCCAACTATATCATGTTTGCCCAAGATGGAACAGCTACTTGGGAGCAGCACTCAAGCAAAAATGTAGGATTCTAATTCTTAGTCCCGTTGTATTGTAAATTTTAAATTACATTTTTTTCCTACAGCTTCAACATCCCTACAAGCAGCCTGTGAGCATCCTGCCCAGGCGATCATGTGCTCTGGTGTGTAAGGAGTTGTCTTTCCTAGCTTCCCCTATTACCTAGTAACGTTTATACACATCACTGAAATCTCCTCACACCTCTTCTTGTGTACTCCACCATGACCCCCCCCAAAAAGGCACTTTACCACAGGTCCTTGCTCTCTTCTCTGTTCCCCATCTGTTTCATTGAGTCAGCTCTTAGTTCATATTAAGTTTAATAAATTCCAAATCATCTTCACATGCACTGCTGCCAACCCCGGTTTTTCATCTTCTAGGTATACAATGCTCCTCCCCTCCTTAAATAGAGGATCTTACCTGTTGTGTTTATGTTGCTAATTCTGGCCCAAAATTCTAACCTATTAATCACTCAGAATCTCAATTCTATTTCCTATCATAATTATTAGCAACATCTCCCAGCTTTGTCTCATCTTTGAATTCAGTAAATATGGCATCTTTCAGTCTTGCATTTGGGGGGGAAAAGAAAAGTTAAACAGGACTATATCAAGAATAGAATCCTGCCCTGGCCAGTTTTGATCAGTGGTCAGCCCTCGGACTGAAGGGTCTCGGGTTAGATTCCAGTCAAGAGCACATACCTGGGCTGTAGGTTTGATCCACAGCCTCATTTGGGGTCATGTGGGAGGCGGCCAGTTGATATGTCTCTCCCTCTCTCCCTCCCACCCTTCTACTCTCTTAAAAAAAAGAAAGAATAGAATCCTACGCCACAATACTAGAGGTCTTTATAGAGGTGGACAATCAACATTTTTCATATAATTGAGCAACCAAATATGAGCTTTTACAGAAGTCAAGATTATTAATACTGAAATCAAGCTACTTTGTGTTGACATTATGTCCTTTGTATACTCATCTGGAAACCCTAAAGAAAGAATAGATAAACAAGGTTTCTTAGTGAACCCATACTGGCTCCCAGTGATCCCTGAATTTTAAAAAAATACTCAAAGGCCAACTACTTGGTAAATCATTCATGAGACTTTGTTAAGGATGGTTATCAGAGTCCTATATCTGCATTTTAGGATATTTTTAAAAAGTGAGGTGCTGACCTGGCCAGTTTGGCTCAGCAGTTAGAGCGTCGGCCCACAGACCATAGGGTCGTGGGTTCGATTCCAGTCAAGTGCACATACTTCGGTTGTGGTTTGATCCCCGGCCTGATTCGGGTCCTGCAGGAGGCAACCAATTGGTGTCTCTCTCTCTTATATCGATGTTTCTCCTTCCCTCCCTCAAGGGAAAGGTGTCCTCAGGTGAGGATTAAAAAAAAAAGTGAGGTGCTTATTCATGCTCAATTTTCCCATGATGTAAAATTTTTAAGTTACTGATACTGGCCTGAAATTAAATCTGAAAGTTCCTTCTGACTCCTAAGATAGCATTTATCTTGATCATTGTGATCATCCTGAAAAGCAACTAAATGTCCTTTATCTCCTCACTTACACTGAATAAATATCTCTGAAGAGAGTAACAGCTCTAGTCATTTCTGCTGGAACTGTTTTCGTTGGTGGTTAACAGAAGCAGAATGGAGAATCTCTGCCTTCTCTCTATCTTCTCCATATTACACAGTTTTGTTCAAGCAATGAGTGTCTCTTGCTTTGCTGTAAAGCCTAACAAGTTGTTTAAAATAATTTTAAAAGCCTGGCTTTATTATGGGTTTCTGCTTTCCTGACATTATTCTTAAAATGTCAAGCTGCTTTTCTTTCCTTTCTTAATCCTATGCATCTCCTTCTATCTTCCACATACAGTACTTTAAAATCTGAGTTTAACACAGAGGTCTCCAAACAGCCACAACAGGTTACCTTTGCCACAATCTGCTCATTCACTAGCAAAATGCAATTACAAACATCTAGTCATATCTTATACCTACATCAGAAGAGTACAAAAGAGCCTACATGTACCTATGGTCTGCTATCAGGCCAGGTTCCTCCCACTTTTACATTCAATCCTTACTATGTCATGCCTACAGTACTTCATGTAGCACTGCAGACTCTCTTACCCATATTTCTGCTTTCACTTATAACAGTAAAAACACAGAATTCCTTTATAGACTTCAGCAGCATACCAAAATGCTACAACTAGTGAGCAATAATCTCAAAGATCCTTTCAAAATATATTTATCATTTTGTACATCTGTTATTTCTACAAAATCTATGTATAGCAACTTTTCCCTATCTTACTTTTTTATCAAGCTTATGCTTCTTTTTCTTTTTTTCTCTTCAACATGCTTTTATGCATGCTCCAATATTCCTTAAGTATTACTTGTTATACATTCCCTGATTTGGCTTTGAAAAACAAATGAATAAAAGTCTTGTTTTCTTCTCTTTTCTTTTTTTTTAGGGGAGAGTGGGAACACAGTCCCCCACTACCACAAATTATACAATTGAGTTTTCCACATTTGGGGAAATCACAGGGGTCAGCACATCCAGAGTGCAATGGATAAGACTTGCCCTGGGAAAACCACCTTCGTGATCATGGTATCTCCCCTGCCAGGTAAGTATAAAACTCTGTTTCACATTGTTTCTCTCTCTAACCTGAAATCCCCCTGAAAGATGGCCTTTTAAAAAATTAATGTGGCTCTACACTGAGTACTTTTTCATCTTCTATGAAAATCTTAAAAATAGGCAATGATACTGTTTTGACAACATCAACAAATCTTAAAGGTCATGCTACATATCATCTGATGTGTAAAACCAATTTGGTAATTCAGAACCTAAATCACTTGTACAAGGTACAAGATGTAAGTTCCTCATAATGAATTCCAATCTATAATGAACAGAATTAGAAGATTTTAGAGAAATAAGATTAAAGAAGTAAACCTGTAAATCTGAAAAATAACAACCAAACACAGGAGCATATGTATATGTATGTGAGTGTGTCTGTGTGTATATTTATATAACATATGTGTACATGTTACATTAAGATGCCTACTAGGAAATCCAAATTAATAGAATACATATGGGCAAAGGAAAACCATACTTGTATTAAACTTCAAGTCAATTTTCTACTTTTAATAGCTCTGGAAAAATGTTTCCTGTAAGAGGCTGATTTAGATTTTTAAATTAAATATAAACGTGAATTATTTTCTTGGACCACTTTTTCAGCAATAAATGAAAAACTGGCCTTCCCATTCCTGATTCAGCCACATTCACAGGTTTCATAATTTAAATCCCCTAAAAAGTAAAGTAAGGTAAAGAGTCAAGTTTCTGAAGGGCTAACATTTTATTCTCAAGTATGAACATCCCTTCCGTGAGAATTAGCACAAAAATGTTAACTGTCATTGAAATAAAGAAATATCCATCCATCAAACAAAAGCATGATCTGTTACTCTACGTGATGATTAGGATAAAAAATAAATCAAGCCCTGGCCGGTTTGGCTCAGCGGTTAGAGCGTTGGCCTGCGGTCCAGAGAGACCCGGGTTCGGTTCCCGCTAAGGGCACGTACTTCGGTTGCAGTTTGTCCCCGGCCCTGGTTGGTCGTGAGGGTGGCAGCCACTCGATGTGTCCCTTCACGTCGATGTTTCTCTCTCTCTCTCTCTCTCCCTCCCACTCTATCTATACAAAAATTGGAAGAATGTCCTCGGGTGAGGATAAAAAAAAAATAAATAAATAAATAAATAAATAAATAAATCAAACAGCTGGCCAGCACAAGAGAATTACAGATTTAAGTTCCAGTGGTGCCTGCATATTCTAAATTCTTTAAGGACATGTAACTCCTAAAGTTCACTTTCAATAAAGCTCTTTGGCTATTACAGTACATTGTAAAAACAGGTAGTTCTTTTTGAGCATAACATCTTACACTTGGCTTACTTAGTTAAAACAAAGGGTGTTTTTAAATCAACACTACAATTGGTTGTTACCCTTGCTCTTAACTTAAAATAGGACTTCTGCTTTTCCTTTAATCAAAGTCAAACTCAGAATCCCAATAAGGAAACAAATAATAGTATGTAGGGGGTACTTGTATTTAGTTCCTACTACAAGTCTAACTAATTAAATGTTACATGCTTAGCCCAGAACACTGGATTTCAAGCTGAGACCAAACCACAGAAACACATTATGCTGAATACATTATCAAGGAAAGAGTATCACCGTAGGTTGTCACTAACAGTTTCATTTCATAAAATCAAGTATGAAGCTCCCCAGCTTCAAAAACTAGTTTCCTTCAATTTACTTTGTACAGTTTTTTTTCTTCTTTTTCTGCCCATGTCATCCAGACCCTTGTCTTACATCTTGAAGAGTAACATGAGGATGGATGGTGGAAAACTTCTAGTCCCTTGTTCTTGATCTAGCTATTTATTACTTTCTGTCAAAGCTGACTACTAATAATTTTTTCAAGCCCCGGTAGTAGTTGTCATAAATATTCAGAGCAATTTTTTTCTATAAGTTAAACAAAATTAAACTATCCCATTCCCCTGGAGGGGTGGGGGGTGTGCAGGAGGGCATGAAATAATTAAAAAGTACTAAAAAGTGAATGGGGACGCAAAGTAAAAGATCTGAACTTCCAGGACTCATTTATAAAAGGAATATATATAGGCACTTACTGTTCATTCTCCACCTTCTAGAGACAGTAAAGTACCTCATGCCCCACTACTCAATGTCTTTAAAACTCAAAATCAAAAGAAATTAATTAAATCAGAGCTATTTCATTAACTCCATCAAAACTACTCCAGGGCATTGCTCCCAATTTCAAATTATAATCTTCTCCATCATCTTCTATACCTTAATTCAGCAGACATTTGTCAAGTCCTACTGTGCTAGGAAGTTAGGTAAATCTGCAAACAACTAGGCCCAGATTAACTGCAATGATTTGTAGAAATCAGGGTCCATTTCTGGTCTTTGTAATATGGCTATCATCTTATAATGATTGAGCATTATCTATTAGAACATATACTCTTCTTCAACATCAACAAAATTTAAGATCTTTGGTTTCAGGAGAAAAAAAATCCAACTATGTAAAGTTCAAATTTCTTCATATATTTCAGTGCCCCCTGCCCCCGCCATTGTGTAAATTCTTTAAATAAAAAAATTATCCCCGACAATGAACTAAATACAGCCAGTCAATAGATGTTCATGGAATAAAAACTGTAAATTGTATTTGCCATCAAAATTCTCTGAGGCACATATGAACTCGCTTGCCAGTCACCTGCTTCTACATTTTGCCTTCTGGTTCATTGCTGATGACTAGACACTTGGTTCTCAAATTTCAAGTGAGGCTTAAAATCACCTGGAAAGTTTTTTGGAAAGGTATATCTCTTGACCACATCCCCCCTCTCCCGCTCCAGTTCTAGAAGCTAGATCCTGCATTTATAATAATGCATTATTCGAGTCAATCTCGGTTAGAAGGTCAGAAGATCATATTCTCAGTTAACATTGGCTTACCCTCACAATGGGCAAGGGAAGAACTCTGGGTTGCAAAAGATATTAATTAGAGAACAAAACTAATTATATTTAAGCTAAATTATAAATTACTTCATTCTCTGAATAATTCACTAACGTTTAACAGATGAGATGAAATATAAGTGAAATAATTTTTGCACTGACAATGCAAACTGTCATTCGACCCACCAAAAACAGTCATTTTTCTAAAATACTAAAGTGATTGTCAATATTTAGAAAAAGAGTAGGAACAAAGCAAGCTAACTGTAATCCAGGGAAGCACTTATATAACTGTGCTGCAATAGTTTTAGGGGAAAAAATGCCACACTCAAATACTCCTTGACTAGGTAACTGCTGTCAAAGCAGGAGCCACTGGCCACATGTGGCTATTTAAATTAAAAGTAAATAAAATTTAAAATTCAGTTCCTCAGTTGCAGTAGCCACATTTTAAGTGCTCAATAGTCACACATGGCTGGTGACTAATATACTGGATAAAACAGACATAGAATGTTTCCATCATCACAGAAAACTCTACTGGATAGCTCTGGTTTAGAGGTAATGGTATCTAAATAAAACATGTAATCTCTGTTCTCCTGAATCAGAGACCTCTATCCAGCAATTTCCAATTTTAAATATATTCCACCCACTTTAGATATTAATTATAAACAAAACCAAAAAACCCTAGCATAATTTTTCTGAAAGTTGTTTTAAGAAAGGTCATTCAAAAGTGATATGCTTATTCATTTCAGATTATCTAAACACAAATATTTAACTAAAGAGATCTGAAAACATCAAAGGCACTAAAATGACAACTATGTTTTCACTAAATCAGAATCAATGAAAAGTATTGAATTACTCGGACACAATGGGTAGTGGGTAAAATAAGACAGGCCCAGAAATAGTAAAATACTTAAAACTAGCTTTCCAAATACTTCAGAAGTATTATGTATATGTGTAACAAATTACTACTTTATAACTGATTTTAAAATAACCTTGCCACAATTAATTCTAGTTAATGACACTTTACTATCTTCAATTTCTTTCCCATCAACTTCACACTAAAAATACCTATAAATAACGAAACTACTGTAAGATTTTCTTAAATATAATTTTATATGTGAAGGACTATTAATTCAAAAGCCTGAACAAATCCTGGTTTTAGCAAAAGGGTAGACAAAAGTTAATCAAACAACTTGTAATGTAAAATTTTATCTCTTAACTGCATCAATACCTTGTTTAAAACAGTGCTATATAATAAAACGCAAAAACATGGGGCACAAGATGCTGAAACATGAGAAGTAACTACCAATTTAAGAAAAAGTAAGCCTTATTACAAAGTAGAATTAAAACTTCAACAGGCTCACAACTGTATACTAATTCAGATTTAGACCTACTTTCCCTGAAGGAAGATACAAACATCACCGTGACTGGAGTTCTTTCAGAAGAGTCCAAGTGTACTCAAATATGATCTCTAAATTCCAGAAGACTATTATGATTCTAATCAGGAAGTTTTGCTCCATGGGAGAATTTTATAAAACTGTCTAATAAATTTAACACATAAAACCTAACACTAAAATGTACAAATGTGAACAGGTCACACTGATGATTCGGTTATGATAGTATAGCATTTCTGTGTATTTTAGAACCCTTATGATTATGTTTACTTCAGAGGTCTACATCAAATCTAAGAATTAACAAAGAAAAGCAATAACTGATCTTTATTAAAAACTGTATAAAAAGTCCTTAAAGAGAAGACTGTAGTAACTTACCTGCAACACTGGTGATTGTAACTGGAACTCCTTGCACTTGAACACCTGCTGCACCCAGGTTGGCAACACTCACTGTCTGAAGGTTAGGCACTGATGCAAGCTGGGCAGTATTCAAAGTTATTGGGGCACCAGCAACAGCCACAGGAGCAATCTGAGCAAGAGTTGTGCCACCACTTGAAGACACTGGGGTGATGGTTAATTGTTGGGATAACCCAGCATTCTGAACTTGCAAATTGGAAAGACTCTGAATATTCTGAACCTGTACAGTTTGCCAGCTGATTTGCCCTGAAGGTGTTAAAGTTGGAGCCCTGATAAGCACCTGAGTCGGATTTACTGCTTGCAGTTGAACATTCTGCAAAGGCTGCTGCTGGATGGTCTGAATTGTCTGCCCTGACTGGAGTTGAAATGACTGTGGTGGAATAGCTTGAATAATCTGTTGCTGAGGCTGTTGGATCTGGATCTGTTGTAAGATAGGCTGGCCTACAATTTGCACCTGCTGAAGAGAATTTGATGTATCCTGTGTATTCTGTAGTCCATTAGACTGAAGCTGACTGGAGCTCTGGGCTTCAGACTCAGTAGCAGCAGGTGTCTGAGATTCTTCAATGGTGCGTTCTGAATTACTGGCTGATGTGCTTGCATACTGGCCCGTATCTGCTGAGCTCACTAACGTATCACTGCTGGTCAGAGATGTTGAAGCAGTGGTTGTGCAGGTAGTGGAGGAGGGAGATTCTGGCATAGTACTGGCAGAAGCAGTGGTAGTGGTGGGTGTGGAAACTAACTGACTCCCATTAGAAGTCCCACTATCAGTAGTAGTAGCAGGCTGGCCAACCTGTCCGGTCCCTCCTCCTGCAGCCACGTTGTTTATCACTGGCAAAGCTAAAGTCACTCCTCCAATGTTAATTGGTAGAGTTGTTACAACTTGAGCCTGAGTACCAGGAAGGGTCTGTAACTGCAGTGGTATTGAAACACCAGGTCTAATTTGGACTGGAACTGTCTGATTTGCCAGGTTTTGAGCAAGAATATTCCCAGAAGCTGTCCTGTTAGCAGCTGTGAGGATAGCTTGATTATTACCTGCAGAAATGAGCTGAATTTGACCCTGCAAATCCTGGAGAGATGAACTACTGGTTGGATTGATCTGAATTTGCTGGCCTTCCACTGTCTGAAGTTGTGGAATCACTTGGTACTGTACACTCCCACTTGGATTTTGTACTTGTATGACTTGAAATTGACCAGGGGTGGAAGAATTACCTGATTTAGTTTTTGTAGGAGATGCACTCCCGTTATTACTGCTGGAAGAACTAGATGAACTAGAAGCTGGTTGAGAAACATTATTTTCTTTCGAAGCAGGAGGAGTGGAGGCAACGAGTTGCCAAGCGTTTCCAGCAAGTTGTGTTGTTACCAGTTCTAGCTGTTGTGGTTGATTTTGAAGTTGCACCAATCCTTGGCTTGGATCTATAATAATTTGTTGTTGTCCAGTTGCTTGATTTTCACCAGGAGTCCCTATTTTGCTGCAAGTAGCTGCCAGTAAAGCCAGAGGAGAGGGCTGAGAGTCCTACCCAAAACAGGATGGTAAGGGGGGGGAAGGAGAAAAGTGGGCAGATTTAGTGGAGGCCAGTAGTTGGGAGGGGCTTATTTATTTATTTTGACAGCTCTATATCTCAGAAGTTACTCAGGAAGTGGCAGAAATAAAAAAGAAATATTGACAAAAACAGTAACATATAGAAATAAGGAAGCTGATTCTGTAATATAAAGTTTAAATAAAAGGAAATGTCTAACAAACTTTAAGAGTGTCATTTTCCTAAACTCAAAATGCCCTTGGGAAACATACACACCGTTTTCTTATAGTCTGAGTTCCTGGTGTAATTTTAACCAACGTTACCCTCAAACATGTGAAATCTTTATAAATTTACAATTTAACTTCCTCACTCTCAGAAAGATGCTTCGAGTGGATCAACATTTTTATCCTGTTCTTCACTTCTGGGCATTTAAAGGGTATAACTCCCTCTTTCCCCTTACGTTCCCTGACGAATTTTTCTATATGTTTTCTTTTACCTGGGAGCCTGAGGTTTTGGGTTTTTTATTGTTATTCTCTGGCTCAGAGGTTTTCCCTCCTTCTGTAGCCATCGCCGCGGCCGCCGCCTCCTCCTCCTCCTCCTTCTTCTGATCTGCAACAACCCCCCAACACACACACACACACACACACACACACACACAGACACGACAACAGGTTATTAGGATTATTATTATTCGTCTTCCCCCTCTCCTCTTCTCTTCCTCGCCCTCGAACATTAATCTCCATAAACCCGCGATCAACGCACACCGGCAGGGGGTGGGGGAGAAGGAGGGAAGGGAGGAGGGGGATATCACAAAACGTGGTTTGAAACCCGACCCATCGGCTCCAGAGCAACACCCAAAAGGAGGTTGTTCTCTCTCAGACATTAAGACAAAACACAACCCTCCTTCCCTCCCCCTGATTCCCTCCCGCCCTCTCCTCCTCCCCTTAAAGCATCTCATCGGCCCCGGGGGAGGGGGAGAACCGAGCAGGGTCTGGAGGAGGGAGGGAGGGAGGCGGTGAAGGAGACCGAGGGGGGTGGAGAATACGTACCGCTCATCCCGCATTAACAGGACAAACCCTCAGACGGAGACACTGGGATAGAGGTGGGTGGGGGCGAGGCGGGAGGAGAGGCCGGTCCCGCCCGCCCGCGGTGGCTCGGAGGAGGCTGTAGCTGGCACAGGCTCTGCCTCTTTTTCCGCGAATGGCCGCCGCTGGGCTGTGGCGTAGCAGCTCCTCTCTCCGCCCGAGCCCGGCTGACTCGCCCTTGATTGACAGCGGCGGCGCGCGGCGCGGGCGGCGGCGCGGGCAAGGGGCGGGGCCAGGGCGGTGCGAGCCTGGCCGACTCCCCACCCCCCTCGGCCTCTCTCCGCCGTAGCCGCCGACTCTCCACCCCTTCCCCCAGCGGATTGGCCGCCGACCTGCCGGGGGCCGGGGCGCTGGGGCCGCCTCCTCTCCACCCCCTTTCTAGGGGTTATTTTTCCTGCAGCTTTTCTTTTCCTTGCTTGGCTCCTTTGGTGCTCTTTCTCTCGGCGTTATAGCTCAGGCGCGCAGCCGGTAGGCCTTCCTTACAGCCAAACTTGTTGTCTCAGGATATCCCGCCCCCTACTCATTCCCCAGCGCCCTCCCCTCAAAAACACGCTCCAGCACCCCTCGGAATTGCCACTAAAGAAAAAAGAAGGACTACCGCTTAAGGAAAGCGAGAGCGGTGGATGAGAGTGCGCAATGACCACAGCCGGCTTGGCGTGCCGACTGAACTGGCCGCTGCCCGGGCGCAGGGAGCATGCCTTTCCTGAGGCGCATCCGGACCCGGGCGCCCTTTTTCCCTGGCTTGGTCCCCATTGGCTGAGCCCCTGGTGACGCGCGCTGAGTGGTGGGAGAAAGGGGGCGGGGAAGGACCGCAAAGGCTGTCGGCCCTTGTAGTTTCTGGCGGCCGCGGCGGCCCCTCCCTGGCACCGCCTTCCCTCCCGCCCCCGACCGAGGCCGCGCTGCCAAGCGGAAAGCTGCCCAAGGGGGCGGTGGCGGCAGGGCGTGGCCCGGGCGGAGTGGGAGTTGAACTGAGCGAGAAGGAGGGGGAATGGGTGTTGTTTGCCTGGGCCTATCCGCCGCGCGGGACTGCCCCAAACCACCTCTGCCACCGCCTCCTCCGCTCCTAGCCGCTCCCCGCGGGGCCAGCTCACACCCGGAGCGCTCGGCGATTGAGCAGGCGGCAGCATGGGGAGGCGGGGTTTGCTGTCCTCCGGGTTTGAATGAACCCGGCTTCTTGGAGAAGCTCCTTCGCCTTTCCTTTCTTTGCTCACCTCCCTCCTTGAGGCCCCCCGCTCCAAATCCGGGGCCTGCTTTCCCACAGAGAAGGATCTTCCATTTTATTTGTTATCTCTGGATGGCTGCAGGAGCAGAGCGATGACCCTCCTTCTAAGGTTGCATCGTGTTTTGCCGAATAGCCCGCATGGTTTGTGGACTTCTTATCTGACTCACAAGATTCTCAAGGTGAATAAAAGCTCAGCTCCACTTGGGTCAGCGCTGGTCACTGTTCAGCCTAAGCTTCTGGGCAGGCGGAATTGACATCTGATGGCACGAAGCATCATATTGTCAGAGGCACTTGAGCAGTCTCTAGACCCCAGCTTTCCTCCAAAGTCCTGAAGTCAGGATGATGCCATGGGATATAAAAAGCGCCTGCTTAAGTGTATCAAAGGTGGAAGTGAATTGCTAATGTAAACATTGGCCTTGGGGGCCAGGCGCCCTTGCACACCCAGGCTCACTGCCACCCACTTCCTTTTTTACCTGGGCTCCACACACAGCTTTGAGCGTTTTTGTCTCCTGAGTTGAGGTCTGACATGTTGCAAGGGTGAGGTCCCAGGTGCTGCACTTGCATTTCCTTTGCTTGTTAAACTAATTACAACAATCGCTGATGACAAGGACAGCAGTGCAGCAAGACTAAGCAATGCGAATAAAGAATTACATGCTATTGTCTATGCCTTCTTAATGAAAAGAGCCTAAAAATCCTTAGGAAACGTGCTTTCCCCTCACCATGTACAATACAGAAAGCTTAAAAGTACTTCTTGCATGTACAGACACACTATCTTCAGGTTGTTCTTTTTTTCCAATTCACTACGATGAAGGAAGACATTTTGCAGTCTTATGAATTGGGGCATTCCCTGTATTTTTATTTTTCTCTTCATTGATTTTAGAGAGAGAGAAATAGAAACATCGATGAGAGAGAACATTGATTGGCCACCTCCTGCATGCCCCCCACTGGGGATCTGGCTCACAACCTGGGCATGTGCCTTGACAGGGAAACTGGCGACCTCCTGGTGCGTGGGTGGATGCTCAACCACTGAGCCACCCTCAGCTGGGTGACTGTAGTTTTCTTACATTACAAAATCTGCTTCAGAGGGGCAATGTCACTAGCTCTGAACCACAGGTTAAAAAAGAATGCTCATCCATTCAGTATGCATCTACAAAGTGTCCTAAATATTCTGTACTCTGTATTTAATAGGTAATACTGGTATTCATGAAACATACTGCAAGGTAAGAAAAACAAATTTTCTCTACCTTTTTTAGCTGAGAGTCCTGTAATAAAAGATTAACAAGAGAAAAAACAATTTTATTAACATGTATACCTTATCTATACATGTATCATAAACAGGGGAAAATAAATAACTCCTTACAGTGGCTTAGAATTCGGGTTTAAGTAATCATCTTAATAGGAAAAGTTGGAGAGGATATGTATGCCTCTTGGGGCGGGGGCAGAAAATAATTTTTTGGAAAGATGAATGGGCCTATAGCAAAATAGATGGGAATTATAATAGTCTGTGACAAATTGTTGTCTGATGTGGTATAGACATCTAGTCTCCTCTCCTGTGATAAGAGTCAGTCTTCCCTGGTTGATGAAACTCCCAGAGAGGGAATTTATGACAACTGAGTCCCTTTCAGAGGATCTGTCTATAGGCAGATAAGGGGAGGTGAGAGGAAGCCTGCATTTGTTGGTTTTCAAGTGCCTATGGATGAAAATAATCTGTGTGCCACAGTGACATATTCTGCTACCCTTCAATAGTTAACAAACCCTGATTTTTAGGGTGGGCCAAAGCTTCTGATACCGGCTGAGCCATGACACCTGGGGCAGGCAACTAATTACTTAAAATCATTTCTCAGGCACCATCATTTTATCTACATAATAGAAGGTTTAGCTAGATGAGATAGCTCCAAAATTAGAATCATTCTTACACCATCTTTCTAATTTAAGCTATGTACCATCTATATTATGATTGACTTAATGTTATTCTTTAAACCATTTTACTTTTATTCTTGGTATAATTAATTTAAGAAGTTAATATCACCACTGTATGGGAAAAGCCAGTATTATAGCTATAGGAGTAAGTATAAAGTCAACAAAATTCTCAGCCTCAGGCCAGTGAGGGTGGTTTCTTTCCAGAGGAAGAAGTTTGTTAAAAAAGATTTCTTCCTACATTCATATTTCCCATAGAACAGTCATTTTGAAGTTTTTTCATCATGATTCACAAGAATAAATATACTTTGTATCATGACCCAATGTGTATACATATACAAAAGAAATGGGCATTTTTATTCAAAATATTTAATGACATTGAGCACAGATCACTTATATCAAACACTGCCTTAAAGCTCTAGGGTATCCTAGAAGCCCCCTGCCATGCCTTCCCCTTGTAGTTGCTGGTGGAAAACTCCTGAGGGTGGGGATGGGAGTCAGACACTATTTATTTGTTTAGGGGTAACAACTTTTAGAGTCATATCAATGTGTATTAGTTAAATATCTACCAATTATGTTAACTGAAACAAAACTTCAAGAAAAAATTATTAGTCTCCCTACTCTTCCCTCCCTTCCCCCTTTTAAAAAAATTCTAGTAGCAACCCAGAGTTTGAAAAAAACTGTATCCTATGGTCTTTTATAAATCTCCTTCCCATCTTTGTAGAGCAGAAAGTTCATATTTCTAATTATACTGCAAAGCAAGTCTAGAATCTAGGTAGATTTCTTGTGCATAGCTCTGCATACCTAAATCAACTCTCAGTCTATATTTGGAAAAAGTTGCTGGGATTTTTCACAGGTCTCTATCAGGTATAAAATATCTACAGGTCATCACTTTCTAGGGCCTAGCATTTCTCAATTGACCATTCATTCATTCAATCAACAAGTCATATATACTCATACTGAAACCACTACTCCTGCCCCCCAGTGCAAACCCTTAGCTCTTTGAGGGCAAAGGCCAGAGCTTTTAATCCCTCACAATGCTAAGGGTACATTTAGTAAGACTTTAGTAAGTATGTTTATGAATGAATGTAACAGAAACAGCTCCAGAGAATACTTAATATTATAGGAGAAGAAACTGAAGCCCAGATATGATAGGTGACTTGAATTTTGAATATGAAAGGGACCAATTTTAAGTGTTTCCTTCAGGAAGTTGCTTGATGAAATAATTATTAAACTGCTTCATTTTGTCTTTGGGAAGCAGAAAGCAAAAGGTTTGGAGAAGCCACAAACCAGAGAAAGGTCAAAGTTTAACAACCACCTCTGTCCAGGCTCAGTGTATAGTGCATAGTTCCTATAATAATAAAACCCTGATAGTGTCAAAACTGCATTAAAAAATAAATTCTTGCCCTGGCTGGTTTTGCTCAATGGTTAGAGCATTGGCCCACAGACCAGAGTCACGGGTTCAGTTCTGATCAAGGGCATTTACCTTGGTTGTATGTTTGGTCCCTGGCCCTGGTTAGGGTTGTGCAGGAGGCAACTAATCGATGTCTCTCTCTCTCTCTCTATCTATCCTTCCCTCCCTCCCTCCCATTCTGTCTGAAATTAAATGGAAAACTATCCTTGAGTGAGGATTGAAAAATAAATAAATTTTTAAATTCCAACAGTAATTGTTTTCAGGAAGCAGAGACAGTTTTCAAAACTTAATTGCAATATAATTGGGACCCAAATACAGAATGTTTATGCGGAAATAGAAGCAACTGTACATGTGTAGGCCTTATAAGAGTTACAAATAAAGTTTGTTACTAACACTGTCAATTCATGAATAAAGGTTGACCCTCAGATTGCTTGTATTTCTACAGAAAGAGTTGATGACATGGCTGTTCCTCATATGCACCTAGCAACTTCAGAAGATTTTACTCACAATTTTTAAATGTGATTTTAACTCAGTTACATTTATTGTTAATTCATATTTGCACATAATTAATAGCTATTGGCAGTTAATGGGGCATAATATAAATACCTATTGAATATTTCATATCAATTTATAGAAGTATAATGAAACTCGTGGTTCACACACACACACAACACACACAAAAGAGATTTGATCAGTATGCAAGTTGAAACATGGATAATTTTCTTAAGACTATATAAAATTAGCGATTAAACATTATGAAAATATAGAACAAAATTTCCTGGTGTGTTTGCAACTGTAACTTTCCAAAGCATGCCAATTCCATATGTTTTTTTTTTTATTAATAAAGGAATCTTCATTGAATTTTTGTTTAGAGAGAATAAGCACTTAAATCAAAGTACTTGGATTTAAATTCTGGTTTGCTTGTTACTAAAAGAGTAACCTTGAACAAGTGACTTTAACTCCTCTGAGTCTCATACCTTCATCTACAAAATGATGAAGTTGACAATATTACCATCTCATGGTGGTGTGTTAAGAACCAAATGAGAGGAAAACTTCTCAGGATAGCTCTTGCACGTGGTAAACTCTCATTAAATGTTATCTATTATTTTTATCATTATTATTACTAAAATACATGAGTTTCAACAAGCCAAACACAGAGGTAGATAAATAAAAACCCTCTCTTTTCCCATCCACCTCTATTCCAAACACCAAATTCATTAGTAATAACTGATTGACAAATTCTCTCTTACTTTTCTCTGGCTTACACCCATTATACATATAAGCATATAAGCATATCATACACATACATATAATGTGTGTGTATGCTTTCTTTTCTTTTTCTTTTTTATTGATTTGAGAGAGAGAGTAAGGGAGAGAGAGAGAGAAACATCAATGAAAAAAAAACATCCATTGACTGCCTCCTGCATGCTCCCTACTGGGGATGGAACCCACAACCCAGGCATGTACTCTGACCAGGAATCAAACCAACAACCTCCAGGTGCACAGTATGACACTCAACCAACTGAGCCACATAGGCTAGGGCTGCATGACTTCTTAATGTAAATTTGTGCACACACATGCATGTGAACATAAAGACACTGATATGTGCAAACTTACTATTTTTTTAACCTTAATATACAATGGCCATATTTCCAGGCCAAAAAATATAAATCACTATTTTCATAGACTTTACTACTCCATTGTATGAATATATATATATATATATATATTTTTTTTTTGCATTTTAAAAAATCCTCACCCAAGGACATTTTTCCATATTTTGTTCAGATAGAGTGGGAGGGAGAGAGAGAGAAACGTGGACGTGAAAGGGACACATCGAGTGGCTGCCACCCGCACGACCCAACCAGAGCCGGGGACAAACTGCAACCGAAGTACCTGCCCTTAGCAGGAATTGAACCCGGGACTCTCTGGACCACAGGCCGACACTCTAACCACTGAGTCAAACCGGCCAGGGCATGAATATATTTCATTCAACTAAAATATCCCTATAGATAGCCACTCAAATTGTTTACTGTTTACACCCTACCATCAATAATTTGTATTATGCTTCTTTATACTGGTACTTGCCAAAATATTCTTTTATATTAGTATTTTTATTTTGGTAGAAAGATTTCCAACATTGGGATCGCTGTCACAAAGTGTATGAATATCTAAATTTTAATACATATAGTAAGATGACAATACAAAAAAGTTATTTTATTTCACATATTCACTGGCATGAGTGCGCTAATGTCCCTATAATTTCATCAGTATTAATTGTTTCTGGCCTTGTAAATTACTGCAGATCTGATGGGTAAAGAGCGTATTTGCCTGACTGCCAGAGAGGTTGAGGCTCTCTTCATTTGCTTAGCGGACATGTGCATTTCCCACTGCAGCAAACTGCCCTCTCCTACCCTTGCCCTTTCATTTCCTAAAGGGTTGTTTGTTTGCTTGTTTTTATTCTTACCCGAGGACATTTTTTTCCATTTTTTGTTCAGATAGAGTGGGAGGGAGAGAGAGGAAGAGAGAGAGAAAGAGAGAGAGAGAGAAACATGCACGTGAAAGGGACACATGGAGTGGCCGCCACCCGCACGACCAACCAGGGCCGGAGACAAACTGCAACCGAGGTACGTGCCCTTAGTGGGAACCGAACCCGGGTCTCTCTGGACCGCAGGTCGAAACTCTAACCACTGAGCAAAACTGGCCAGCACTAAAGGATTGTTTTTTTAATAATGTCTAGGATTCGAACGGATATGATAATATCAAGCCTTTGCTTATCACATATGTTGCTAATACATTTCCTCCAATATATTGTCCTTGGTCTTTTGCCATATATTCTGTACAATATGCTTTGAAACCTTATTTTAGAAATGATAATGCCAACCTAAATGAGTGCTTTTCATAGTTCATTAAAATATGTTTATATATAGGGATACGATACCTTTTGTACTATATAGGTAGAATTGTTTTTGCCACTAGAGTAGGAATGAGTCATTATCTCTCCACCCACACTCCACCTCTCCTTAATTCACCCCCCTTGTCCCTTACACCCATAATCCTAAGTGCCCACAAGAGTGCCTAGACCATCACAGGCATTCAGTACATATTTACTGAGTCAGTGAACTTTCAAATTTCAATATGTGATCTATAAAAATAAAGTTCCGCCCTGGCCGGTTTGGCTCAGCGGTTAGAGCGTCAACCTGCGGTCCAGAGAGACCCGGGTTTGGTTCCCGCTAAGGGCACATACCTCTGTTGCAGTTTGTCCCCGGTCCTGGTTGGTCGTGCGGGTGGTAGCCACTTGATGTGTCCCTTTCACGTCGATGTTTCTTTCTCTCTCTCTCCCATTCTATCTGTACAAAAAATGGAAAAATGTCCTCAGGAGAGGATAAAAAATAAAGAAATAAAAATAAAGTTCCCCTGTCAGCACAAAATGGAATTATTCTTTATCAAATTTGCAAGTATTTAGAATGGTCTGAACTGAAACATAGACTATCAAATTCACCAGGGGTGCAGGTAGAGGTATGTATACTGAAGGGAGCACCCCAAATATTATAAACCGTTATTCTCCCCCGCAGCTGCAGGCATTGATTTTCATGATGGTTTTGGGTTCTCTGAACTCTTCTGAGGGCAGCTAGTAGTAATAATATTCACGTCTATTTCCTTATTTATTTTTATTTTTTAGTTTTTAAATTATAGTTGACATTCAATTTTATCTTATATTAGTTTCAGGTGTGCAGCATAGTGGTTAGACATTTATATAATTTATGAAGTGATCCCCCTCTTAAGTCTAGTGCCCACCTGGCACCATACATAGTTATTATAATATTGACTATATTCCCTATAAGGCACTTTACACCCTTAAAGCTCTTTTGTAACTACCAAGTAGTACTTCTTAATCCCTTACCCTTTTATTATTTATTTCCATTTATAACATTTTTCTTTTCACAAGAACCTCAGTCATATGTAACAGTGAAATAATAATAAATAATAAGTTGGAATTTAAAAATAAGAGCCAATAAAAAAGAGAAAACAAATATAACCATCAATAGTGTCAACAGATATGTTTTATCTGAGCTTTAATTTTGATTCTAACCTTCCTAGTGACCAGAGCAAATAAAGAAATATGATTGGTTGTATAGGTCTCCTGATCAGAAAGGAGGAAAGTACCAGTTTTTCATAGAAAGCAAAGCTCTTTTTGGCTCCAAAGATTGATAACAATTTTGTAAATGCTACTTGCATGTTAGGGCTATGAATTTGCTATGTCAGGCATTTAAAATGCTTGGAAGAATTAATTGTATTAAATGTAATAATGTGGTTTGAAATATATAATGAATTTAAATTAATTTCCCATATGAGATTGTTTAGAAAAAATTATATGTGAATTTTGAGATTAATATAGCATTAATGAAAGATCAGATTAAAGTAATTTTCTTATTTTAGTCAAATACTTCTAGAGTTTGGCAAGAAGATTTGCAAACTGGACTTGAAGGTTTGCAAAAATTGTGACTTTAATAAATTGAATGCTAATTTAAAACCCCAAACTCTATAAATTTATTGTTCTAAACTGTCCAAATGTTTCCCTTGGACATTTAAAAAAGTCACACTAACACCCATAAGATAACTAAAGGAATCAACTCAAAATGAGGTATCTAAGAATTTCTGTGAGTGCCAAAGATTTTAGTTGTTAGGTTTTAGTTTCAGTCCTTCTTTCTAATAAATCAGAATCAATTATCTTCCAAGGCTGCTTTGTTTTGTGATACACCAAATCCTTAGTTGAAGTATATCAGCCAAACAGGGCTCAGGGGAACAAACAGCCAGTTCATCTGAGAGTGAATTCCAAATTTAAAAATATGATATAAAGAAGAGAGAAGGAATGTGAAACCCAGCATTTGTTTTAAATTGTTCAGGATTCTTTCCTGGTTTGTCAAGCCAATATTCTTCCTGCCTACCCAGATTCTTGTGGGGCTATGAAAATGCAAATTTATTAAGAACATCAATAACAGAGTTTGTGCAGCTTGGCTAATAGCTGAGCGAGGTCAAGCAGAATGAGCCTCGGCTGTGCGGGAGGCTGGAAAGCAAGTGCTTCCATCCTAGCTCCCAGGCTGGTTACTTAACTGCTCTTATTTCCTGATCTATATGTAAATTCTTCATCATCATTCCTACCACATAGGTTATTAGGAAAATTGTATGAGGTAATCTCCATAGCGGGCATTTAATAATTAATTAGGATTTCTTTTCCTTTCTAGTTCACAGAGTTTTTATTATATTTCATGAGAATTAAGTCTTCGATTTTGCTACTCTCCTAGTTTTAAAATGTAGTGAACAATTTAAGCGAATGAAAGGTGCTTTCCATGAGTAAATAATAGCTTCTCAGGTCATCAGTGGCACTTTTGGGTCTCAGCATCTATGTGTATTTCATTTTTTAAAGCAATTTGCTCTAAAGCTTACAGAAAACGATTTAATGTAATGGAGGGAAAAAATGTCTCCACGTATCTCCAAAAGAATCTGAACTCTGAAGTTTACTAATTTTTCTACCTGAAAGACTGAGTGATGAGATTGTCCAACGAAGGGAAAAGGCCTAGGCAGGCATGAGGGACTCTTTGGTATACATATAGCCGTGTGCGGGAAAAGTGGGGTGTGCGGGAAAAGTGGGGTGAGCGGAAAGGCAAGGAGAGCTGCAAGGCTGAACCCTGCGGGAACACCCCGCTTGGCTTCCCTCCGAAGGGCATATCACGGAGTGTGGCGGGCTCTGGAGAAGATGCCTGGGCTTGGGGTGCTTCTGTGCGCCTACCCCGCCAGAGATGACGAACTTCTGGGCAGGACACAGAGGGTCCTGAAAAAGATAAACCAGAAGGCAAAGGGCTGAGAGGAATTCATGCAAAGAAAGAATATAAATGGCAAAGGTGACCAAAAAAAGACAGTGCGGGAGCATAGTTAGCCAATTCAGTGAGCTCTTCCTATAAAGATTTTTTCCAGATGTGATGAGTGGCTTGGGAAAAGCTAGATTAAGAGTGTGATCATGGAGGGGTAATACCCACCAAGGGGCATAGGCACGGTCGTATATAAGCAAGGACAGCTGTAGGAGTGCTGTCTTCCTTTGGTACATGGTATCTGAAATGTGCCAGGAAGCCTTTTTGCTAAGTCCTGCCAAATCCGTCTGCTGACACATCATGCGATGTGAATGACATCACCACAGAAAAAGCAGGAAGCATCTCCCAGGATTATGAAGTCTGGGCTGGGAAACAAATATGGACACAACATGATTGGTCTGCAACAGTGAGCTGAATATAATAGCAATGAGAAATTTCCACAGGATAAATGCAAAGTTTTCAATAAATAAGTTTAGAAAGAGGGTTGCTTCGATCTCTGTCAAGCAAGCCAAACCTGGAATGCTCTTGAAGAAGGACCAGAGGAAGGGGACCAGCCAGAGTTAAAAGCATTGAGGATGATTGGGAAACAATACTGACTAAGACAGCCTTCAGATACTTTCAGACCTATTAGATGGAGAAGGATTAGGTTTATTTTATGTAGTTTCAGAGGACTGAACAAGGTCAGTAAGTGGATCTTGCCAGGAGGTAGATTTTGGCACAGTATAAAAAGAACATCTGAAGAATTAGAACTATATGAAAGGAAACAAAAACCCTGTGGGGTGGTGAGCTCCTCTTAATTGGAGATATTCAAGCACAGTCTGAACTACCAGTACTTATCAGGAATGTTGTCAAAGAGGATTTATGTATCTGAAAGCAACAGAGGCAGATCAGATTCTGTGGAGACCAAAGATATTTAATTTGGGGAGCCCTTTTTAAGAAGAAAGAATACAAAATTATGAATAAAAATTAGAGACCCTTGGAAAGAACTTTTTTATAAGTGAGGAATCCTTGAAACTTAAGCTTCATTAGCTTTGTCATAAATTCACATGAAGGATGTCAGTTGATTCAAACATGTAAGATTTGAATTTGTTTTAAATAATAAATAATTCTTCTTAATTTTAGAATTATTATTCTTTTATCTACAGGACAGCATAAAGGTAGCAGAAAGAGAGAAGTAAAATTAGATTCATTTAGGTTCCTAGCTTGCCTCTGTGTTTTCATAGCTGGGTAACCATGGGAAAATTACTTAACCTCTCTGAGCCTCAATTCCTTCATCTGTAAAATGCAGGTAATGATCTCTATCGTGAAATATTTGTTTGGGAAAAGTTAAATAAAATTGTATGTAAAGCTCTGTGTAATTAATGACAGCTAAATTGAAGGACTAATAAGATTTGGGTAGTCATAAGGAAAAGTTTACCTAAAATGCCATTTGGAATTATGTCACTCTGAAGATAATGAATGACTTTGTTTCACATGCCCTAATTTAAGGCATAAGCCTTAAAAGTTCATGAAATGACACAAAGCCACAATATTCACATTAGGCTTTAGACAACTAGCTTGTAAACAAACTAGAAAAATCATTTACAGAACTGATTGGCCAAGATAAAAACCGTTGTCTTTCTTGTCCCCTCTTCACTCTTCCAAAGTTTGGGGTCAGAATCAAGGACTAGGACATTTCTGGTCACTCCATCCCCCAAAAGCAGGTTGGCCAAGTTCAGGCACACACAGGTGGGTGACATTATCTGGAGGGTAGTGACTTAGCAGGAGTTCCTGTGCATGACACAACGCTAGATCACCATTCATCTAGAAGACCTGTTAGTGCAAGAGATATTCTTAGTCAGAAGTGATGGCATCACCTGGAAGCCTGTTAGAAATGCAGAATCCCAGGCCTACCCTTGCATTTTAACAAAAGCACCAGGTCATTTGAGGCACAGCAAAGTTTAAGAAGTGCCAATCTAGGGGGACTTCCGGTCAAGATGGTGGCATAGGTAAATGCAGTACTCGCCTCCTCCCACAACCACATCAAAATTACAACTACAGAACAACCATTATTCAGAACTGCCTGAAATCAAGCTGAATGGAAGTCCTACAACTATGAAATTAAAGAAGAATCCACATCGAGACTGGTAGGAGGGGCGGAGGCGCAACAGGCTGGTTCCACACCCACGTGTGGACGATACAAATCAGGAGGACACCTCAGCTGTGAAGGTTCTACCTGAGGAGCAAGGGGTCCCCACCCCATATCAAGCACCACAGCTTGGGGTTCCAGTACCAGGAAAAGAAGCCCCCATAACTTCTGGCTATAAAAACCAGTAGGAACTGAGGCTGCGGGAGGCTGAGGCTGCTGCAATCTCAGGCAGTTTCTCTTAAAGGGCCAGAACACGGACTTACTTAGACCCACCCCCTCCAGGCTCCAGGGTGGGAGGGGCAGCCTGAAAGACACGAGAGGCCTATAGGGAAGAACTGAGTTGTCTGTCATTGGGGCAAGAGCTGTAGGGCAGCTTTCTCCCACAAGCATGCTGGTGGAGGCCATTGTTCCTGTGGTGAGCCATTCCCCTACAGGGCAGTCGGTCATGCGCTGTATCTGGGCCTCCAGCAACCTGGCTCACACTGTTCGCCCCACCCAACTTTCAGGCTCACTCAAGCTGTTTCCAGTGGCTTTGTCATAGAATTGGCCTGCTTGGCTCTTGCTTCAGATTTTCCTAAATTCTCTCAAACAAATAGCACCTGGACTCAGTGAGCCCCATGCCTCTAGCTAACTGGCCCCAGGCCTGGCACTAAAAGCAGCCAGCTTTGGTTTACAGCTTGGTTTTGCTTGGGCACCTCCAAGCCCAGCACAAGAAGCAGCCATCTGCAGATCACTTTGTAGGTTATGCCTGATGGTCCCAAGTAGAACACAGGCAAAGTCTGACCTTACCCCAGAGCCAGCACACCCAATAGACAGCTTCAGACCACATTGAAGTACTACCACCCAACCACCTCCACAACAACACCTCAAGGAATGGATTCATTGGGTACCAGAGCACTGCTGAAGTAAGTCTTGCTCTGTGTGGTGGGCCCTGCACAGCTGATCCTCCAAGATAGTCAGAGGTCAGTGGTCAGTGGGTACAGCCAGTCCTTGCAGCTGATCAGCCTGAGTAAATCCCTCCCATTGATGCACCAACAGCAATCAAGACTCAATTACAACAGAAAGGTGTACAGTCCACATGAGGGGTGCACCTCAAAGGCCCAGCTGGGATGACCAGACAGGCTGTGCCACTGGATCCTACAGGATGCCTACTATATATATAATAGGCCACCCTGGGAAGCCCAGGAGACATAGAAGTTCTACCTAATACATAGAAACAAACACAGGGAAGCAGCCAAAATGAGGAGACAAAGAAGCATGCCCCAAATGAAAGAATAAAACAAAATTCCAGGAAAAGAACTAAACAAAATGGAGATAATCAATCTAACAGATGCAGAGTTCAAAACACTGGTATAAGGATGCTTAATGAACTTAGTGAGAATGTCAAGAAACTTAGTGAGACCCTCAAGAGCATAAAAAAAGGACCAGTCAGAACTGGAGGACGCACTAACTGAAATAAAGAATAATTTACAGGGAATCAATAGTAGAGTAGATGAAGCTAAGAATCAATCCATTGACTTAGAATATAAGGAAGCAAAAAACACCCAATCAGAACAAAGAATCCAAAAAAAATGTGGACAGTGTAAGGAGCCTTTGATATCTTCAAGCATACCAACATTCACATCATGGGGGTGCCAGAAGAAGAAGAGAGCGAGCAAGACATTGAAAACCTATTTGGAAAAATAATGACAGAAAGCTTCCCTAACTTGGTGAAGGAAACAGACATACAAGTCCGGAAGCACAGAGAGTCCCAAACAAGATGAATCCAAAGAGGTCCACACCAAGATACATCATCAAAATGTAAAAGGTTAAAGGCAAAGAGAGAATCTTAAAAGGAGCAAGAGAAAAGCAGTTAGTTACCTACAAGGGAGCTCTCATAAGACTGTCAGCTGATTTCTTCTGAGACATTTTGCAGGCCAGAAAGGAGTGGCAAGAGATATTCGAAGTGAGGAAAGCAACAACTGACAACCAAGATTACTCTATCCTACAAAACTATCATTTAGAGTCGATGGCCATATCAAGAGTTTCCCAGACAAGAAAAAGCTAAAGGAGTTCATCACCACCAAACCAGTATTATATGAAATGTTGAAGGGTCTTTTTGAAGAATAGAAGAACAATAATATAAACAATAAAATGGCAATTAATACATATCTATCAACAATCGAATCTACAAACAAAATGAGCAAGCAGAACATAGATTCAGAGATACAGAGAGCGTTTTGTTGGTTGCCAGATGGGAGAGGAGTTGGGTGAAAAAGATGAAGGAATTAGGAAGTACAAATTGGTTGTTAGACTAATGAACCTCAAAGGGAAGGAGGAAGGGAAGGCAGGAAAAGATAAACCAAAGAACTTATATGCATATATGCATAACCAATGGACCCAGACAATAGTGTGGGGAAGGCAGGAGGGGGTGGGAGAGGGGAGGAGGAGTTCAATGGGGGGAAAGTAAGGGGGACATCTGTAATACATTCATCAATAAAGATAAGTTTAAAAAGAAAAAGAAAGTGCCCTGGCCGATTTGGCTCAGCAGTTAGAGCGTCGGCCTGCGGTCCAGAGAGACCCAGGTTCGGTTTCCGCTAAGGGCGCGTACCTCGGTTGCAGTTAGTCCCTGGCCCTGGTTGGTTGTGCAAGTGGCAGCCACTCGATGTGTCCCTTTCACGTCGATGTTTCTCTCTCTCTCTCTCTCTTCCTCTCTCTCCCTCCCACTCTATCTGAACAAAAAATGGAAAAATGTCCTCGGGTGAGGATAAAAAAAAAAAAGAAAGAAAGTTAAAAAAAAAGTGCCAATCTATTCTACAATGTAACTGGCTTTCCCCCCTGGTGCTGTGCATTTGAGGTTCCCTTCTTTGGGATCTTGGAATTAATTTTCTTCTATGAGGTTAGAGAGGTGAGAAAGAGCAAGGGGCCCGCTGTTTCTAGGGAGAACACCCAGTCCACCTCAGTCTCAATGACCTTGCATTCTTTGGATTCTCTTCCTTGCATGCAACTCATGAGATAAGATAGTTCAAACCTGAGATAGCAAGATAAACTTGGTAGAAGGTCCAGCCATCTCTCTCTGGCTACCACATTCCTTTCCAAGAGGTAGAAGAGAAAAGATGGGACCAGGGGTTATCTCCCACTCCAGAGAGAAACTGTCTCTGTAAACTACTCTTCTCTTTTCCTCTTCCCCTCCCCCTTCCTCTCCTCTATCAGCTGGGCAAAATAAGCCAGGGTACAAATTATTTGGGAAAGACTCCTCCAGCACTGGAAAGAAAGGCCAAGGTGATAGGCCCTACTAGCACAGGGACTCTATCTTTTTCTACATAATTGTTGTGTTCTGGATCTGCTTTTCCTGGGCTTGGCTGTGACCTTACAGAACAAGGGGAGGGAACAAGAGAAACCTATTAGGCCAGAATTACTTCTAAACTTCCTGTCTAGACAAAGTCATCCTCCATCTGTCCCAGCACAGCTTTCCAGGGGGGCATTGGGAAGCTTTGGAAAGCTTAGCTAGTACTGAAAGACAGGCCTTTGCTGGCATTGACTCTGGGCATATATTAAGAGTAAACACTGCCCTGGCTGGTTTGGCTCAGTGGTTAGAGTGTCGGCCTACGGACCAGAGAGACCCAGGTTCGGTTCCCACTAGGGGCACGGATCTCAGTTACAGTTTGTCCCCGGCCCAGGTTGGGGTCTTGTGGGTGGCAACCACTCGATCTCTCTCTCTCTCTCTCTCTCTCTCTCTCTCTCTCTCTCTCTTCCTCCCTCTCTCCTTCCTGCTCTATCTGAAGAGGAATGCAAAAATGTCCTTGGGTGAGGATTTAAAAAAAAGAGTAAATACTTATTTAGCACTCAGTATGCTGTATATAAGTATTTTATATATATCAACTCATTTAATACCCCAGTAATCCTATAAGGTATGTACCAAAGTTGTTCCCATTTTACAGATGTGGAATCAGAGGCACTCAAAGTTGAAATAATTTGCAAAGTGGCCCAGAAAATAAACAGTAGAGCTGGGATTCAAACCTAGGCAAATCAAGCCAAGACTGCACTTAACTCGCCTCTGACATTCTCTCAGGAACCTGTAGGGGGCGTTGCCTGGTTTGGGTATTCCCACTTCCCCAGCCAGTTACCATCCTAATCGCATTACCATCCCATACAGAGCTCCTTTGTCAAAGCACAGCCACAGATTTTAAACCACAAAGATGTGAATGACTATGGTTGTTTGTTTAGTTGACCAACCAGATTTACAAAGGAGAAAAGGAAGTATATTGTGGGCTCAGGAAGACTTCCCACAGCACTAGTTTTAAAAAAAAGAAAGAAAACTGAAGTCCACATAGAATAATCAGGGTAATCCAGTCAAAGTGAGACAAAGAGTTACTCTTTTCCTAAACGGAATTTTCTAAGGGTAGGATTTGCAAAAACAGAACCAATTAAATTTGTTTCCTGTCCTCAGTCACAGTTCTTGCTTTGGGTAAAACAAGCATGCTGTTTACAAAGTACTTTCACAGATGTCTACTCCCTGATTTTTACAGCACCCCATAGAGGCTGAGCATTTTTGCCTAAAGTTACACGGGAACCAAGTGGCAGCGTTCAGACTGAGCCTGGCCTGTGGAGGGGCAGACCAGACACTCGAGCTTCACCATCTGCTCTCTGTTTCCTTAGTGGTAAAGTGGGGTGGGAAGAAGTGTGAGAACCTCATACCTTACATCTGGACATTTCTACTCACCCAGAAACAACAGCTAGCAGGCAGGTACTGAGGGCTTTAAAGTGCACCAAATGCTGACGTAAGGATGTCACCTGGTATAACTCGTTGAATCCACAACAAATCAGTGAGGAGCAAGCCCCCATTTTGCAGATGAAGAAAGTGAGGTACAGAAGTTCATTTATCAGACTCACCATTTTAGCAAAGGCAGAGCTCATAGTCAAACCAGGACATCTGATTCTAGGAGCTGTTCTTTCATCCACCAAGTTCTCTGGCCTCTGCCGAAAAATTAAGATCGAATTGCTCAACAGAGAACCTGAAACGGGCAGGAGAGAATAACAGAATAATAGCGAACTAATCATAATGGGGCGCTAGTTGTAGTTATAAGAAATGTTGAACATCCTTGCTCTGTTAATCATGGTTGCTTTGTCCTGATTAAAGAAAGCCCATTCTCTGACCTGGCTGGGAGCCATATGCCCTGGACATTTACCTCTGGAATGCCGTCCATTCTCCTTACCCAAGAACTGCCCCTCATCACGGAAAGACTGACAACCTTGGAGTCTTGGGGGCGGTGCACTGGAGGCAGCCGACATTCCCCAGCTCCCATTACTCTCTGCAACCGTTTTGCCAGTTGATACTCACTTTGCCTACTTCCCATGTAATACCCAGTATAAGTGGACCGGCAATGTAGGGAGTGCAGAACAGTTTTTTGCAGGGTGATTTGGTGACTGTCCCATACTGCAGGTAATATTGGAACAAATGCTCATCTACGAGTCAACTTTGTCTCTGCTTAATTGGCTCAAGTAGTGACAGGCAGCCCGGACCCATGTGTTGTCCGGTTTCAAACCCAGCTGCATCAGTTCTTAGAAGCATCGGTGAATGGAAACATGTATACAACATGTTTATGATAAGAAAAAATAATTACAATACTTTCATTATGTTAATAATCATTCAAAGGGAAACAGAACTATCTTCTGGGTGCCAGCATGGAATATTAATGATTAGTAAATTAAAGTGCATCAGTTTATATGATCTAAACATCTTCTCTGTGAGAGGGTCTATGTCAGGTTTTATGGGGGCTCCAAAGATGATGAAGTCTGCCCCTGCCTTCGGGAAGCCTACAGGGAAGCTAGAGAGACAGCAGACCACCACGATACACACACATTTGTTGGCGGAAGAAACGTCCAAACCTGTAAATAAAATTTTATAAGAATTTATTTAAGCCAAACTGAGGACATGTTGTGGGAAACAAAATCACAAATGCTTCGGAGAACAACAGTTCTGCAGCTCCTTTTATACATTGGAAGTTAAGGATGGAACTTAAGGAAGATGACCTGGAGGCGGGAGAAAGTAAAGATGGAATTACAGGAGAGTTAACACAATTATGTGACTGCTTGAAAATGGTTAGGTTTATTTTAAAGGTTTATTGTGTTAACCTAGATCAGCGGTTCTCAACCTGTGGGTTGCAACCCCTTTGGGGGTCGAATGACCCGTTCACAGGGGTCACCTAAAACATAACAGTAGCAAAATTATAGTTATGAAGTAGCAACAAAAATAATTTTATGGTTGGGGGTCACCACAACATGAGGAGCTGTATTAAAGGGTTGCGGCCTTAGGAAGGTTGAGAACCACTGACCTAGAAGCACAGAAACAGTGGACAGAATGTGCTTAAGGCAAAGACAAACCTTTTACTAAAAGTTATGCGCCTGGGGTGTGACTACCCACAATGACCTGCCTCTTTAGGAATTTATGATCGATCACCTGGTGAGTTACTTTCCATAGAACCCCACAAAAGGTGTACAGCCCAGAAAGTATATATAAGAGTTAATGCAATCCTTGAAGACAGATATCACAGAGCCATAGGTGATTAATCACTAAATGAATCCTACAGTTGATAACTGCTGTCGGAGGTTAAGGCAAGGAGCCATCCTCCAGGCTGGGATTGTAAAGGAAATTTTGTCAGGGAGATAGTGTCTGCATAGGATCTCAGAGGATGCCAAAAAATGTGAATAGCTCTAGGGGACAGGAAGGGTGTTCCAGACAGAATGAACACTGAGCATAGGTGTGGAGGCAAAAAAAAAAAAAAAAAATTGCTGGAAGTGCACATTTGAGGTGGGGACAGTAAACATGACACCTGATAGGACATTCTCTCAGTGACAACTCCTCACCCCTCAGGGCTGCTGCTGTGGAGAACCCGTGGTAAAGTGCCCTGGTACTAACCAATATCTAATTCTCTACCTGTGCCTGCCTGCAGGGAACCTTTGGTAACACGTTTGTCCAAGGGATGGGCAACCCCTTCCACCAAATCTTGTGTTCCTCCCATACCCCGGCGAGTGCTGTCCGTAGGTGGATTCCTTCAGAAGCGTAATCAACCCAAGAGTTGTTGGCTCTAAGTCTTTTGGAAACTAAAGCCAGCAAATGTCACTGCAGCTCTTCGTTGTGCCTGGAAAGCTCTTCCTGCAGTGGCCTGCCACCCTGCATCTTCTTCAGGTCTCTGCTTAAATGTCACCGCTCCACGGCTCTTCTCCCAACCCCTGCCACTGGCTTCTTCCCTGCAGCATTTAAACTCGAGTCTCTCTTATCTTAGGAACACACACATGTGACAACCCAGACACTCCACCTAACACACACACCCTTCTGCCTCTTGCCCTGTCTTTCTCTTCCTCTTCACAGCCAAGCTCGTTGGGAAAATGTTCTATCCCCTTTTGTGCCCACCTCTTCATTTTCTGTTCAGTCTGGCCTCGACATTAGTCACTGAAACTTCTCTGTCTGCAGTCACCAGATTCCCTCTCCACGCCCCATCTCTCTGCACCCAACCTCACTGCAGGGCCCCACAGTTAGGCCAGGCTGTTGCCCCCACTCTTCCCTCTACGGCTTCTACTCATCCCAGCTGTTTCAGGAGCTCTTCTGGCCCCAGGAAAGCCCCACTCCACCCTCTTATCCACCCCTTCCATTACTGGGTGAGATGCCCTATGTTCTGGCATAGCATCTCATGCTTAATATTTATCTACAGTTTCCATATTGCATGGAGATTTCTTGTTTACTTGTGAGCCTCCCTTGCTAGACATTAACTAGCCAAGTCTATATGTCACAGTTCCTTGTACTGTATGTTTGAGTTATGAGTTAATGAACAGATCCATTACTCCCAAGTTTTCTTGTACTCTTTCGTAATCCTTTCCTCCCACCGTTCCCTGATTCCGATAGGCCCTCGTATTATATTGATCATTTTAACATTATCATACAGGCTGTGCTTTTCATAAAATGCAATTATGGTAACTTTACTTTGCATTATATAAATTAGGATGTATTACAACAACTATTAATTTGGATACAAACAACAGTCCATTTATATAGAATAGATGGTCAAGAAAAAACCCACCAAAACATTTTGTGCCCATATAATTATACAGTCTATTTATTTATGGAATAAATGATTATCTAACAGTATAATTTACACTAAAGCCATAATTGTTTTTTGTCGCTGTTGTTGTTAATCTTCATCTGAGGACATTTTCTCCATTTATCTCTAGAGAGAGTGGAAGTGGGGGAGGGAGGGAGGAAGACAGAGAGAAAGAGAGAGAAACACTGATGTGAGAGGCACATCAATTGGTTTCCTCCCATACACACCCAGTCAGGGATCAAACCTGCAACCCAGGTACATGCCCTTGACCAGAAATCAAACCCAGCACCCTTTCGTGGTCAGGCCAACATTCTATCCTCTGAGCCTCACCGGCCAGGGCGAGCCATGATAACTCTTCATGAACTTGTTTTGGAGTTATCCAAATCTCCTTCGGTAGTTATTCTTAATAACAACTCCATTTCCTTCTTACAGATGAATAACGTGAACCGTCATAAAGGATACTTCAAGAGTCTGGCTAGTGAACTTCATTTACAGTCTGACCTGAATCAGTGCCTCTCAAACGTCAGCCACATCGAATCACTTGGAGGATTTGTTAAACACAGATAGTAAGCCCCATCCCCAGAGTTTCTGCGTCAGTAGTCTTGGGGACTACTGAAAATCTATACTTCCAATAATTCCCATGTGTTGCTGATGCTGCTGGTTGGGGTCCACACTTTGAGAACCACTGCTCGGGTACACAGCCAACAATCATTAAGGATAACTAGACTGCATTTCTAAGCTGACCAGCATCCAGAGAATTCCAAGGTCTTCTAGATGCCATCAAATCTACTGGAGCTCTCTAGAGGATCCATAGAATTCCAGACATCTCACAAACCATTTGGACTTCCAGATAAAGATAGGAACATTTGAAAGATTGGGGGTATAGCACTTGTTACACTTCTAGGAAAGCATTAGGCCCTTAGAGGCTCTCCTGACTATTGAGTCCAGACCACAGGGTTACCCTTCAGCCTACCTAATTGTGCACCTGGCCCAGTTGATTTATTCTCCTTAGCAGAGGAAACTCCAAAACTGGCTTTTGCATCCCACCCCTGCCCTATCATTCTCAGGAATATTATAGATCTGTTACATACACGCCTACTATTATAGCCATTTTGGTGAGTTTTATGATGATTATCATTTGCTTTCTGGTCCCTCTCATGCTAACAGTTTTGGCTGAGTAGCATGTTTTACTTCCTTTCCTCTTCTTCAGTAGTTGGTTTTGTGTTTTCTGCCAACAGAAGTAGATATGTGATTGATACTTGGGCAATTCTTTGACCATGCTTTGGAGTTGGAGTACAACCACCTCAAGCAAAACTCAGTGGGGCAAGTTACTCTTTCTTAGGAACTCACAACATGGAAAGGTATAACTCCGAGACCACCATTAACCATTATCTCTGCAACACGGAGAACACAGTGCCAACATATAACAAGAAACAGCCAAGAGAAGAGAACTTGATAATATTGTTCAAACCTCAATTAAATCATGCCCAACAACAGAAATACTCTTGTCATTCAGAATTATTTAAGACAATGTATTTCCATTTTAAGTAAACTAGTTTAAGTTGGGTTTCTGTCATCAATAAAATGTTCTGGTTATATAGTTCCAGAAATTAAACACTGGATAGGGGGGAAAAACTCCTATGCTTCTTCTCCATTCTCAATATTACACTCTACTCACAGAATACCTCACTTCTGACCCTCCTAGTCCCCAAATGTGTGAGGATTTCCCCCCCATACCAAACAATTGAGTGTCCTACAATTTAACTCAATTCTAACACAATTTACCTGGAGTTAGCAGATGCCAAACACAAATCCAGGTTGTCACCTGGGCTTCTGATCTTCATACTGACTATAAGTAAGAGGTTTCTACCACCCCATCGTTAGGTTCAATTATTTCCTATAATGGCTCACAAAACTCAGGGAAATATTTTACTTACTACTACCTATGTATTATAAAGAATATTGCAAATTAATTTTTGCTCAAATAAACTGCTAAAAATTTAAGATGCCTGTTCATCTTTTAATATGTTATCAGACCTTTCTTTAAATTTTTGTTTCTTAAGAACACAAAAATGTAAGCATAGTATACAGAGAGAAAATAACAAGAAAGATCAAACTGTCAACTGTCAGCATTTAGACAGCAGGTGAAAAAATAAGGAACATTTTCCATATATTGTCTTCTTTGATTATATCTAAAAGCAGGTGCCACAATCTATCTATCTGTCTCTCTCCACTCATAAAGTGAATCAAGAGCCTATGATCTCTGGTCCATGGTGTATGCCTCAACAGATAACAACCTGAGGTTTCAAAGCCGTGGAGAATTAATAATCCTAAGAATTCTACGTGGAGACCTCCAGAAAGGAAATAGTGCTGAGAGCTTGACTTACTGAGCAGTGGTCCCCCCCCAATGAGTCTGACTGGCAAAGGCTGCCCTGCCAGCTGGGGTGGCCGGCAATGAGGGGTGCTGCTTCGACTACTGCGGAGGAAGGTTTTCCTTTTTCTCCTCTTGACAGAGAAGAACGTTAAAAAACAATCTCATTAAACTTCTCAATCAGTAAGAATTTATACTAAGGAGGGTAAACATCAAATAAGTGTTGTTCATTCTTTGGCTCTAGTATCTACAATTATGTCCTGGTTAATTGAGGGTGAAAGAAAATTGTAAAATAAGCTTCAGCTCCCTAGGGCAATGAGGAGTCAGAAATTTAAGTATGAAATTTTGATTATGAAAACACTTTTTCAGCAATAGATGGATAAAAGGAGGCACACCATTGCTGTAATAGAGACAGGTCCATGTTTAAATGATAGGAGAAAGACCTAAAGAGGTAGGACTGTAAAATAAGGTGTGGGGAACTCTCTTTACAATTTACATTTTAAATTACTTTTGCAAGGGAATAATTCTGGCATAAAAATTTTCATGGTGGATTTTTTTTGTCAAGGTCAAAAGGGCAAATGGAATATTTATGCTTTTGAAGAAGAACCTCTTCAGGAGCATTGTGTGATTCCTGAAGAGAGACACTTCCTACAGCGGGCAGGAAGTGCCTTGACCTGCCTAAAATAGCTTATATACTGGCCTAAGAGTTAACTAAGATATAAATAAAATTGAATCTTCTATAAGAAAATTTAAGATTTTTGAGCTAGGATGTGCCATAATGATGGTATATAAGAGTATCTAAAGTGGTGTTATTGTTGTGGTTTTAAAGAATCAGTGAGACTTTATAGAATTTCTGAAGTAATTTAAAGGTTTGGACTATAATTTTTCTGTGGAATTTTCACTGGTATGCCACAAGAATAGTCCCTTAATTTCTTCCTATATTAAGTTTTCAATAGAGTCCACTGAGTAGATTCTTTTTCTATCACAAATACATATTTAAATGAATAATTTAAATAAAGGGAATCAATTTATTATGTGACATATTTCTGTACAGAAGGCTTATCACAAATGCATTCATTTCTTAAATTGGAAGAGTCTCTGTAATGATTTATAAAGATAACATTGGTTATATTTAATTATTTTAAGTAGCTCTGTAAAGTATTTTAGAGCTGAATACCATTTGCTGTTTTATAATGTAGTTACTTCCAGGATGATTTCTTTTTTAAAAAAATTAATTTATTTATTTATTACTGTTACAGTTGTTTCTTTTTTTCCCCCCTCTGATACTCCCCTCCTCTTCCCTCCCCGCCCTGTCCCCAGCTTTGTTGTCCATGTCCATTGTTCATGCACACATGCATATAAGTTCTGTGGTTTATCTCCCTCCCACCCCCCAGGATGATTTCTTTTGTACATTTACTAATACTGGGCTGCTAACTATAATTTTGGCCTATTATTAGTATTGGTATTTTTAATCCATAATATGTGTTCAGGTGGGCACTGTTTTCTTTTTAATAATATCTGTAATTTTTCCCATGTGTCCTAGTTCTAATTCCTATATTTTTGGTCACAAAACCGACATAATTAGTAGAATTATCAATCAGAATAGGAAAATGTAATACTTTTACTTATATTAAGTTTCTACTTAATAACTATACTATTAATTTGATGTTATGATTGTATCTAGTTGTCAATAATACCATCATCTAACCTGAATATTTCAATTCTATTCGTTTCAGTTTGATGGTTTGCTTAATTAAACTAAATTTATCTAAATTAGTTTTTGTATTTTTTTTTTAACAAGTGGATGAGTTAAAGGTCAAAGAAAGAAAGCAATCCACTAACTTATATGTACAATAAAACCACAAAATCATTAAGATAAGTAAAGTGGGTTCAATGCAAGCAACAACTGAGGTGGCTAAGGAATAATAGGGTGCTAGGAAACCTCGTCTAAGAGAAACTGTTTAAATTCAGAGCTAAACTTGACCCTGCACTTTGGGGACATCCAACAGAAAATGGAACTGTGATGTGTTCCAGATCATACCTGTGTATCAAGATGAACAAACGTCTCTGCTCTGTACCTTAGGAGTTACATGTCACACAGGGATTGTGATTAGCATAATAAAAGAAATGCAGAATTTTTTTAAAGGAAGGATAATTTTATCCCACTAAAATTTTAATCCCATTAATAAAGAGCATAAAATACTAACTCATGGTTCTGTAAAATTTGTATGGGGAACTAGTGTCATCCAGATGCCAGATTACTGATGATTGTCTTGTAGACGAAAAACGCTTAGACAGTCAAGGGCATTGGTCTTAGACATTTTTGTTTATACACCACCTAAAGTAAATTTGAAAAATCATATGCCCCCTTAAACATTTAAAAATTAATATATAAAAATTTCCATGAGAAGTTAAAAAAGTTAAAGGGTGTATTTTTAAGCATATTTTAACTATGGTATTTTAAAGTTAAAACTTTTTATAGCACTTTTAAAAGTAAAAAAGATAACCCAAATACCATTTAGGTTTGATACCATCATTATCCATTTAAAATGCAAGTACAAGAGTTTTTTCAACAGTCAGAAATTTTACATCGTTCCTATTGTCTTTGAACTTATGTTTCCCTTCTACTTCCACTGTAGAATTATCTTTGGGGATGAATGATCACTGAAATAACTATTGACATTCAATTGCTCAAAAGCAATTAAATTGTATACATTTCTAGAAATTGTTTAAATTATAATTGGTAAATATGTCTGCCTCTTTCCGTTCAGACTTTCTTCCTTCACACTTCTAGTAGTATTTGGTATTTCTGGAGTCCGTGGGCAGTTTTGGGGAACCATCTAAAAGGAAGTTGAGGTGGAGACCAGTTTGGTGCGTTTTATCGGATTATATGCCACGAGGCTGGCAGTCACTTCTGCATATAGTTACGTAACAGCTAGCCATCTCGGGGCGAGAGCAGCACCTACACTACTCAGTCAATGCACCTGGAGTCTTGAACAAAGTGCAGAGCTAGAGTCTGAATGAGGATGTGAATGACCTGGAGCACAGCACAAATATAGGTGGTAGAAAAGAAACAAAGCTGAAAATTAATGGCGATGAAAGCTAGTCTGTGGGAAACTGTCAGCAAAGGATTTGGTTTTCATCAACACTGGGTCAAAATGGAAGTAGAAATATACTTGCTAATTCAACAAACACAATTACAATTTTCTTGCTCTCTTAATAGAAATCACACAAAATAGTGTATCTTTGTCAGCCACAAATCTGTTGTTATACTACAAACAGAAGTTGTGTCTGTGACTAAAGTCACATGTTTTATGCATCTAAACATCAATAATAATTTTTAAAACTGATCAGACATATTAAGGGAATACCAAATTATATTCCTATTCTTTCTATAAAGTTGATATATTGAAATCATTATTATACCAAGGTTATTAAAGAGTATGCAGGCAAAAAAATACTTATAAAGAAGTAAGTGAGAGATGTGTCAGGCACTGCCATGGTCTGAATATTTACGCTGCTCCCCAAAATCTGTATATTGGAATCCTAAGGCCCGAAGTGATAGTTTTAAGAGATGGGGCCTTTGGGAGGTGATTAGGTCATGAGGGTGGAGTCCTTATGAATGGCTTAGCATTCTTGTAAAAGAGAACCCACAGAGCTCACCAACCCCTTCTACCATGTAAAGACAGGGCCAGAAGCTGCTGGCTATGAATGAGGAAGAGGGCTCTCACCAAAACTTGTGGCATCATGATCTTGAACTTCCCAGCCTCTGGAACCATGAGAAATAAGCTTCTATTGTTTATAAACCACCCAGTATTTTGCTATAGAGCAACCTGAAAGGATTAAGGTCAGCACTTTAAGTAATAGTTATACATTTAGAAATATTTGTTCTCCCACCATGAAATTTTTAATGTCTTATACTTTTAAATTCTAAATAAATATTCATATTCATATCTAAATTTTTATTTCTTTCCTTAAAGGGCCCTTATCCATCCCCAATTACTATAAGCCTCAATCACCATAAAAGCTATACAGGGTTTGGCAAAAGTAGGTTTACAGTTGTGAGTGCAGGAAACAGTTTATTCTTCTATTATTACTTTTGATTATAGCATTATTTATTTGTATTATAATTGTAAATCTACTTTTGCTCATGCCATACTTTGTTTACTTTGATTTTATGGACCTCTTCCCCAGTGGTGATCACTATTTTTTTCTTTGTTTTTAGTGATTTTTTTTTTTTAAAAGTGTCTCAAATTCACATGCTACAAAAGTTCCAAAGATCTCAAGAAGACAATAGTAACTTATAGTACTCAGTTTCCTTCTGTAGGGGCAACACTATTACCAGCTTCTATTTACCCTTCCAGGGGTATTCTATTTATAAGCATGTATGCTGGAGTGCATATATGGTCAATTTTTACTAATGTAATAAGAAAGTTATGTGTATTTATTTTGGACTTCTCATATTTGGAGTAATTTTGTGCATTATATGGATATTTTGTGTTTTCTGAAAAAGAGACAACAATAATCCATAATGTTGTGTTGACAAGAGCTCAATTGGAATTTTCTGCTAAAATTTGGGCCACTCTTAGCTCTAGCCAGTTTGGCTCAGCAGTTAGAGCGTTGGCCTGCGGTCCAGAGAGACTCGGGTTCGGTTCCTGCTGAGGTCGCATGCCTTGGTTGCAGTTTGTCCCCGACCCTGGTTGGGTCGTGTGGGTGGCAGCCACTTGATGTGTCCCTTTCACGTCGATGTTTCTCTCTCTCTCTCTCTCTCTCTCCCTCCCACTCTATCTGAACAAAAAATGGAAAAATGTCCTCAGGTGAGGATAAAAAAAAAAAAAAATTGGGTCACTCTTAAACAGCAGTCAGGCTGCAGGGAAAGAGGCTCCTGCCCCATCCCACAGCACATCTCAACCCAGAGTCCCCCCAGGTGCAGCGGAATAACCTGACCTAATGTGCAACTTGCTCTTATTGGAAAAATGATTAGACCATAGGGCCTTGATTAGGGAGTTTCACAGATATCAACTGTTTTGAGCTCATAGATTTTTTTTCTCCCAACTTTTAAAATTATTATCTTTATTGTTGTAAGTATTACAGATTTCCTCTTTTTCTCCCCCACTGACACCCTCCTCCAGCCGCACCCCGCCTCTACCTTCACCACACTGTTGTCTGTGTCCATTGGTTATGCATATATGCATGTAAGTTCTTTGGTTTATCTCTTCCCACCTCCTCCCCTCCCTCTGAGGTTTGTCAGCCTGTTCCCTACTTTCATGTCTCTGGATCTATTTTGTTTGACAGCTTATTTTGTTCATCAGCTTATTTTGTTCATTATATTTCACAAATAAGTGAAATCATATGCTACTTTTCTTTCTCTGACTGGCTTATTTCGCTTAGCATAATACTCTCCAGGTCCCTCCATGTCGTCTCAAAGGATAAGAGATCTTTCTTTCTAATAGCTGCATAGTGTTCCATTGTGTACATGTACCACAGCTTTTTACCCACTCATCTACTGATGGACACTTGGGTTGTTTCTATTGTAAATAGTGCTGCTATGAACATAAGAATGATTATATTCTTTCTGATTGGTGTTTCAGGCTTTTAGGATATATTCTTAGAAGTGGGATCACTGGGTCAAACGGCAGTTTCATTTTTAATGTTTTGAGGAAACACCACATTGTTTTCCATAGTGGCTGCACCAGTCTGCATTCCCACTAGCAGTGTACTAGAGTCCCCTTTTCTCCACACCCTCGCCAACACTTGTTTGAAGATTTGTTGATGGCAGCCATTCTAGCAGCTATGAGGTAATACCTCATAGTCATTTTCTCTGTACCGCAGGCCGACGCTCTAACCACTGAGCCAAACCGGCCAGGGCCCTCATAGTCATTTTAATTTGAATCTTCTGATGATTAGTGATGTTGAACTTTTTTTATGTCTCTTGGCCATTTTTATGTCATCTTTGGAAAAGTGTCTATTCAGATCCTCTGCCCATTTTTATTAAAAATTTTTTTCTTTATTGATTTTAGAGAGAGAGGAAGGTAGAGGGAGATAGAAACATCAATGAGAGAGAACATAGACTGACTGCCTCCCGCATGCCACCTGCTGGGGATTTGGCCCATAACTTGGGCATGTGCCCTCACTGGGAATTGAACCAATGACCTCTTAGTGCATGGGTCGATGCTCAACCACTGAGTCACACCAGGTGGGCACCTCAGCCCATTTTTAAATTGGGTTGTCTTCCTTTTATTGAGTTGTATGAGTATTTTCTATAGTTTGAAAATTAACCCCTTATCTGATGTATCATTTGCAAATATGTTCGCCCATACAGTGGGTTCCCTTTTCTTTTTAAAATATATTTTTATTGATTTTTAGAGAGAGAGGGCAAAAGAGATAGAGACATTGATGTGAGAGAGAAACACGAATCAGCTGTCTTCTGCACACTACCTACCAGGGACTGAGCCCGCAACCCAGGCATGTGTCCTGACCAGGAATCAAACTGGGACCTCTCAGTCCATGGGACCCATGGGACAACGCTCAATCCACCGAGCCACACTGGCCGGGTTTGATGCTGTTTTCTTTTGCTGTGCAGAAGCTTTTTAGTTTGATGCAGTCCCATTTTTACTTTCAAATGTATGATTAATATTTTTCTTCTTCACCTAGATTTATCAGTTGTTAACATTTTACTACATATACTTCTCTAATTAATAATAATAATGATATGTGCATATTATTGTTATTGCTGAACATTTGAGAGTATGTTGCAGAAACATTCCACTTGAACAAAACCCTTAAAATCGCCCTGACTGATTTGGCTCAGCGGTTAGAGCGTTGGCCTGCGGTCTAGAGAGACCAGGGTTCAGTTCCCACTAAGGGTGTGTACCTCGGTTGCAATTTGTCCCCTGCCCTGGTTGGGTCATGCAGGTGGCAACCACTCGATGTGTCCCTTTCATATCGATGTTTCTATCTCTCTCTTCCTCCCACTCTATCTCAACAAAAAATGGAAAAATGTCCTCGGGTGAGGATAAAAAACAAAACAAAAAAACAATCCTTAAAGTCACAGAATGTGCTTTACTGGCTTTGTCAAGTCATAAGGAAATGATATCTCATCTCTCATTTCCTCTCAAAAGCCACTATGGCTCAGTGGTTGAGTGTCAACCCATGCCCGGAAGAGGTCGCTGGTTTGATTCCTGGTCAGGGCACATGCCCAGGTTGTGGGCCCGATCCCCAGTGGGGAGCAGGCCGGAGGCGGCCAATTGATGTTTTCTCTTATCAATGTTTCTATCTCTCTCTTCCTCTCCCTCTAAAATCAATAAAGAAAAAAAGTAATTAAAAAAAAGCCATTGTACTTAAATGTGAAAAAGCAAAACCTTGAACTTGCAATCCATCTCTGCTCAGCACACTGAAAAGACGCTGAACTTGACCTAATTCACAATTTTCACAATTTATCTTAACTCTGAATTAAGATCTTGAGACATATTTTTACCTTCCTGCTGTTCTCTGTCCTCTATGTATTTAAACCATTTACTTCTAAAGTACTAATATATTAAGTTAAAACCTACCATCTTGCTAATTGTTCTCTATTTGTTTCATGGCTTTTTTTTATTTGTTTGTTTCTTTCTTTTTCCCTCTTTTTGCCTGAGTTTATAGTAGTAGAATACCTTTTATATTCCAGTTTATCTCCACTTTGGGCTTATTATATATAGCTCCTGATATTTTTTTTTTTAGTATTTTTTCCTAGAGCTTATAATGTATGCCTTTAATTAGTCACTATTTACCTTCAAATAATATTAGACTGCTTGTGTGCAGTATAAGGATTTAGCAACAGTAAGCTCCCATTTTTTTTCTCCCATCTTTTGTGATGTCCTCAGACGTTTCACCTTTATATTATGCTATAAACTCCAAATATGTTGTTATTATTGTTACTATTGTTGTTATTGTTACAAATATGTTACTAGTTTTGCTTTATACTAATTTTTCAGAGTGAGTGAAGATAACAAAATATAACTTTTATGTTTACCTTCATTTTAATTGCTTCATGAGATTTTTTTTTCTTTAATCCTCAGCTGAGGATATGTTCATTGATTTTTTAAGAGAGACAGAAACACCGATGTGAGAGAGAAACATCAATTGGTTACCTCCCATACCTGCCCTAACTGGGGATAGAACCTACAGCCTAGGCATATGCCCTGATAGGGAATGAACCGCCTTTCGTAGTACAGAATAACACTCCAACCCACTGAGCCATGAGGCCAGGGCACTTCATGAGATGTTTATTTCTTTATGTAGATCCAAGTTTCTGTCTGGCCTCTTTTTTTTTTTTTTTGCTTGAAGAACACATCTTTAACATTTTCTGTAATACAGGTGTGTAGGTAAAAAATTCTCTTAAAAATATTTATTTATCCTTCATTCTTGAAAGATTTTTTTTCAGGGGGGGTGGGTATAGAAACTAGGTTGGCAGGATTTTTTCAATACTTTAAAGATGTCATTTGACTTTTCTTTGGCTTCCATCAAAGCCAAAGAGATAATGAGAAGTCTGCTGTAATTCTTATCTTTTTTTCCTCTGTATGTCTTATGGACTGAATGTTTGTGTTTCCCCCAAATTTATGTGTTGACATCATAACCCCCATTGTAATGGTATTAAGAGGTAGGGGATTTTAGGAGGTAATAAAGTCATGAGGGAGGAGCCCTCATGAATGGGATTAGTGGCCTCATATGAAGAGACATGAGACCTTGCCCTCCATCTCTCCGCTTTCCACCACATGAGGACATAAGAAGACAGCCATCTGCAAACTAGGAAGCAGGATCTCCCCAGACACCAGACCTGTCTCCAGAACTTTGAGAGGTAAGTGTTGTTTAAGCTACTCAGTATAGCAGCCCAAACTGACTAGGACAATATGTAATGTGTCTTTTTCCCTCTGGCTGCCTTTAAGATTTTCTCCTTGCCTTTGGATTTTATTTTATTTTGTGATTATTATTTTTTTGTTAAATCTCACCCAAGGATATTTTTTCATTGATTTTTAGATAGAGAGGGAGGAAGGGAAGGAGGGAGGGAGGGAGGGAGGGAGGGGGAGAGAGAGAGAGAGAGACATTGATGTGAGAGAGACACATCAATTGGTTGCCTCTTGCACGACCCTGACCAGGGCCCAGGATGGAACCTGAAACCCAGGTATGTGCCCTTGACCAGGAATCAAACCCACAACCCTTTAGTCCATGAGCTGATACTCTAACCACTGAAGCAAATCAGCCAGGGCATCGTTTTTAGTTTTAATTTTTATTTTAGTTTTTACCTTTGCTTTTTAGAAGTTTGAGAATAAATTTCCAGTGTGTGTTTTTGTTTTGTTTTGATTTATTGATTATCTGGCTTAAGGTTTTCTGATCCCTTTAATCTAAGGCTTTTGTCCAAAGGAGAGAAGAGTCTTAGCAGGACTTCCTGTCCTTCCTACAGTGGTGACAATTCCTCACCTCCATATCTTCATCACACGTGAGACTTCCTCTGATTTCCTACCCTGCCTCTAATTTTTCTCATGAACATCAAATGAAGGTCTGTGAAGGAACCATGAATAGGTGTGGATTTCCTTTTACCTGCGACTTCTATGGGTTTTATAATATGCTAATCAACTCTCAGACTTGACTATTTTGTTAAAAATTCATAAAAAAAATATGAATTCTTCTTATCCACTTATATGATAGCCGGAAATAGCCAACAAATATTATAAGAAATCTATTGTCCCTAGTAATCAAAGCACCATTTTAGTACCCTTTAACATCTATGAATTTTTCCATATTAAAGAACATCCAAACAAAACAAATAAGTACAATACTGACACAGTTGTAACCAAACAAGCTTTTTGGAACGCATTAAAGGTTAAACCTATCAATATCCAAAATTAAGTCCATCTGCTCACTGAAAATTTTACTATTGAAATTTTTTCTAAAAAAATAATACAATAGGACAATAAAACTATGTTCATGATAAAATACATGTTCACTGTGATTTTATTTATAATATTAAAATTAAAACAACCTCAATTATAATAATAGGCAGTGGTGAACTGAATATTATTATGCTAATTTGGTGATTATAATTTCTATTATACATCTAATTTAGCTTAGACTTTCTGAAAACAATGATAAAAATGAGGTTAATTAAGTGAGCTGCAGTGGGTTTACAAAATCCTACATTATTATGAATAATGCTTCATGCTCATGTGGAAGATTATTATTAGATAATTAATTTGGGTGGGCTATGGCTAGCCTTAGGGGTTGGTGACCAGATGAACTAGCTGCCCCTAAACTATGATATAAATATAATTTTGATAAATTAACATGCAAACAATGTTTTCCTGTGTTGGAGTGCAGATCTAATGCAATTTATAAGCATTTTGCATATATTTACATAATCTATAAATAACCTATTACACTGTTAATAGAATGACTATCAAATAGTTGTCAAGGAGATAGATAATAAGTATCATATAAAAAGAGTTTTGTAACCATGAAGGGGGTATCTCTCATTTGAAGGCAAATTGCTGGATTCCATGTGGGTGGTACAGAATTCCATTTATATATAAACCAGTCATTAAAAAGTTGAAAAACTGCATAAAGGTGAAATTTTAAATAAATCCAAGGACTATATTTTGGGGTCTAAAAGTGCATGGCAGCTAAAATCATGCTCTGGGTTCCACCATTGTCATGCAAGCAGCACTGGATCAGCACAAGAAGCTTCGGTCTGATCCCACATTCCAGTCCCCAAGTTCATACCCGGTTCCTAAATCTGAGGTGTATTTTAGTTTCGAATCTTCACTCAAGGAGCCTGGCAGTGCTGGAAATAGAAATTCTCACTCTTTAGTAGGAGAAATGACTTTGCAAACCCAAACAGTTGCAGAAATTAGTACAGGGTGGGGCAAAAGTAGGTTTAGAGTTATAAGTACATGAAACACAGAGTTTATTCTTTTCTCTAAAATTTTTTTTCTTTATAGATTTTAGAGAGAGAGGAAGGGAAAGGGAGAGCAAGATAGAAACACTGATGAGAGAGAATATCAATTGGTCACCTCCTGCATGCCCCCCACTGGGAATTGGGCCCACAGCCTGGGCATGTGCCCTGACTGGGAATTGAACTGGTGACCTCTTGGTGCACGGGTCCACGTTCAGCCACGGAACCACACTGACCGGGAACAGAGTTTATTCTTACTTATTAATTATTATTTTCTTTTTTCTTTATTTTTAATTAATTTATTTTTTTGTTACAGATGTTTCTCCTTTTCCCCATCGACACCCTCCTCCCATTCCCGCCACCCCCCCAACAACATTGTTGTCTATGTTCATTGGTTATGCTAATATGCACACGTTCTTTGGTTTATCACCCCCCACCACTCTCCTCTGAGGTTTGTCAGTTTGAACCCTACTTTTATGTCTCTGGGTCTATTATGTATATCAGCTTATTTTGTTCATTATATTCCACAAATAAGTGAGATCATGTGCTACTTGTCCTTCTCTGACTGGCTTATTTCGCTTAGCATGATACTCTCCAGGTCCCTCCATGTCGTCTCAAAGGATAAGAGATCTTTCTTTCTTAAAGCTGCATAGTACTCCATTGTGTATATGTACCACAGCTTTTCTATCCACTTATCTATTGATAGACACTTGGGTTGTTTCCAGATCTTAGCAATTGTAAATAGTGCTTCTATGAACAATGGGATACATATATTCTTTCTGATGGGTGTTTCAAGCTTCTTAGGGTATATTCCTAGAAGTGGGATCACTGGGTCACATGGCAGTTACATTTTTGATTTTTTGAGGAAACAACATATTGTTTTTTAAATTCAGTATCAACTTTATCTAAAATTCAAAAACATGTAGAACTAAACATATTACTTAGGTATACAGACATACATGGTAAAAAGTTAGGAAAACAACAGAATGTCAAATAAATAGTGGAGGGAACTGGATAGAACCAAGAAGGGGAGAGGCTGGGGTCTATTGTCTTATTTTCCATACAAACAATGATAAAACTACTTTTGCCTCACCCTCTATAGAGATAATGAAATAAGTCTATAGAAAGTATTAATATTGCACTAGCCAGTTTGGAATATATTTTAAGTCACAATGACAATTTATGTTTTGAAATGTACAAGAGGTGCCATGTTAGCGAATGTCTGCCATGTTAAACGATCTAATTATTTGCCTTATTCTTTTAATTAGAAATGTCTGAATGATACTTGTGACTTAAATTTGCATATAAACAGTGTTTCGATGCATTTGTTATATTTTAAAAGCTGCTTAAGAACGTATAAAAATTGCTTTAGTTTATAAGCTGGTCTTACTAGGAAGGTGATGTATCTGGGAAAAATATTAAATTTGTATATGTAAGTTAAAATATTTTAGGGGACCTGCTGAAATACGTTTTTTTGATCAGGTGTTAATGATACAAGATCACCTAATATATTATACTTATTAGTTAAAAATTAATAGAAGAATAAGTTAAAGTGATTATACTTGTTTTTAATAAAAATTATTTAAGTCATAAATCAACTAGCAAAAATTATAAGTTGAATTTAGAGGTTTAAGAAAAATTCAGTCTTATAATTAACTACAGTTACAAATTGCATATTTAGACACTTTTAAGTGGTTCATTTAGCATATAAAAGCCTTCCCCTGGACATTAAAATATTCACTGACATGCGAAGCCCAATAATTGTCAGCTGAACCTGACAACATGGCAAATGTCTAAATCACTCTGGAAAACCCCTTCTATTATACCATTTGCATTTAAATAGTGACATTTCCTGCATTTTAAATAAATATTAAATTTAAAAGTATTATTTTTATTATAGAAAATTTGTAAGATAAAGTATAAGAAAAAAATGAGAATTACCAGTAATCTGCCAAAAGAAAACTACTGTTAATATTTTGTTGTATTAACTATTAGTCTTTTTATAGATTCTAAGCATTAAAGTAAATTAGTAACCTATTAATTTGCTATATTAAAAAACCATACTGTACATGTGGGTTATTTATTTGTTTGCATGATGCTTTCAAAATTTTAACCTTTTACCATGACAATGTTTGTAGATTTTACACATCAAGAAGAGAGACCAGAAGATTTGGATGATGTTTGATGCCATGTGATGGAGGGAGCATGGGATTCGGTGTTAGAAAGGAGGTGAGGAGGGAAAAAAATGGCGGCGAAGTGAATGGAGGGACCCAGACCGTCTCCCAAGACCAAACTGGATTTACAAGGAAAACAAAGGCAAACCGTCAGGAAAGGGCAGCTGAAGGACACCTTGGAGGACCACTTAACCAGAAACACCCACTCAGTCCTGGTAGGCTTGCGAGGACGGGAGAGGGGACCAAGGGCCCAGGGTCCGCAGCGGCCTGGGCAGGGGCCAGGGAACTAGAGGGGAAGTTAACTCTACAGTCTTTCTTTCCACCGCACGGCCTGGAGACCCTGTAGCCGGCTAGGCTAGGCTCTCCGCTGGAGCCGCACAGACTCGCAGCCGGCTAGGCTAGGCTCTCTGCTGAAGCCGCACAGACTCGCAGACCCCAGGCAAATCGGTGGGACCGGGGAACGCGGTGGAGAGTTAACGCTACCGCGTCCCTCCCTGCCGTGCACGGCCTTGGAAACTCTGCAGCCGGCTAGGCTAGGCTAGGCTCTCCGCTGGAGCCGCACAGACGCGCAGCCGGCTAGGCTAGGCTCTCTGCTGAAGCCGCACAGACTCGCAGACCCCAGGCAACTCGGTGGGACCGGGGAACGCGGTGGAGAGTTAAGTCTACCGCGTCCCTCCCTGCCGTGCACGGCCTTGGAAACGCTGCAGCCGGCTAGGCTAGGCTCTCCGCTGGAGCCTCACAGACCCCTGGCCCCCAAGGAACTGGGCGGGACCAGGGAACTCGGAGGGACCGGGGAACTAGGCGGAAAATTAATTCTACTGCCTCCCCTCCTGCCGTGCAAGGCCCTGTAGCCGCTGAAGCCGCACAGACTCCTGGCCCCCAGGCAACTCGGTGGGACCGGGGAACGCGGTGGAAAATTAAGTCTACCGCCTCCCCCCCCCCCGCCGTGCACGGCCTGGAAACCCTGTAGCCGGCTAGGCTAGGCTCTCCGCTGGAGCCGCACAGACTCGCAGCCGGCTAGGCTAGGCTCTCTGCTGAAGCCGCACAGACTCGCAGACCCCAGGCAAATCGGTGGGACCGGGGAACGCGGTGGAGATTTAACGCTACCGCCTCCCTCCCTGCCGTGCACGGCCCTGGAAACTCTGCAGCCGCTGAAGCCCCACGGACTCACGGCCCCCAGGGAACTGGGCGGGACCAGGGAACTTGGCTGGAAATTATTCCCACCACCTCCCTTGCCACCCTGCATGGGCCCTCCTAACGCTATAGCCTGCTAAACTCTCCGCTGGAACCACACAGACTCCCGGAGAACAGGGGACTTGGCGGGATTAAAGTGGGTCCTCCCTGGTGCATCCAAACCCAGGAGAGGGAGCCACAAACAGCAAAACACGAACACCCACTGGGAAAACTTGGCAGACTCCAAAGCCCACTGTGATAACCAAAATGGTGAGAAACAGAAACAAAAGCCAAATGAAAGATCAAGAGACCTCTACAGAAGATGAATAAATGAGGTGCAGTTAAGCAAGTTAACAGAACTAGAATTTAGAGCCATGATGTTGCGGAAGCTCAACAGCATGTGTAAGGACATGAGCAACATGAGTAAAGACATAGAAATGTTGAAAATAAACCATCTGGAAATGAAAAACCAACAGGAAGAAATGAAGAATGACATATCAGAAATGAAAAACACACTGGAAGGTCTAAAAAGCAGAGTAGGGGAAGCTGAGGACCGGATCAGTGAATTAGAAGACAGGCTAGAAGAAATCAACCAATCAGAAAACCAAAAGGAAAAAAGATTAAGAAACAAGAAGAGAGCTTAAGAGAATTGTGGGACAACTGGAAACGTAATAATATTCGTATCATAGGAGTCCCTGAAGAAGAAGAAAGTAAGCGAGGGCTAGAGAATATATTCAAAGAAATAGTGACAGAAAACTTCCCTAATTTGGTGAAGGAAGAAGGCATTCAAGTTCAAGAAGCTCAGAGAGCCCCAAGTAAGAAGAACCCAAACAGGCCCACACCAAGACACATAGTAATCAAACTGCCAAAAATTCAAGACAAAGAGAGAATCCTAAAAGCAGCAAGAGATAAGCAACAGGTTACCTACAAAGGAACCCCCATAAGGCTCTCAGCTGACTTCTCACAAGAAACATTACAGGCTCGAAGGGAATGGCATGAAGTAATCAAGGTCATGAAAAACAAGGATCTGAATCCAAGACTACTCTACCCAGCAAGGCTATCGTTCAAAATAGAAGGTCAAATAAAGAGCTTCCCAGACAAAATAAGGCTAAGGGAGTACATTAGCACAAAACCAGCACTGCAAGAAATGTTAAAAGGACTGCTGTAATTACCAGGAGAAATGGGAAGAAAAATAGAACCACACTAAACAAAAATGGCAATAAATAAGTACATATCAATAACCACCTTAAATGTAAATGGACTGAATGCTCCCATAAAAAGACACAGAGTAGCTGATTGGATAAGAAAGCAAGACTCATCTATATGCTGTTTACAAGAAACCCACCTCACAACAAAAGACTCACACAGATTGAAAGTGAAGGGATGGAAAAAAATCTTTCAAGCAAATGGAAAAGAAAAAAAAAGCTGGGGTAGCAATACTGATATCTGATAAAATAGACTTCAGATTGAAGGCCATAACTAGAGACAAAGAAGCCCACTACATAATATTGAAAGGATCTATCCAACAGGAAGATATAACATTGATAAACATATATGCACCCAATATAGGAGCACCAAAATATATTAAAAATCTTCTGGAGGACTTCAAAGGAGAAATCGATAGCAATACAATCATAACAGGGGACTTCAACACCCCACTCACATCACTGGATAGATCCTCTAGACAAAAAATTAGCAAGGAAACAGAGACTCTAAATGAAGCACTAGACCAAATGGATTTAATAGATATCTACAGAGAACTACACCCCAAAACTACAGAATTCACATTCTTCTCAAGTGCACATGGAACATTCTCAAAGATAGACCACATGTTAGGGCACAAACTAAGTCTCTACAAGTTCAAGAAGATTGAAATTATAACAAGCATCTTCTCAGACCACAATGGTATGAAATTAGAAATCAATTGCAAGAAGAACATACAAAGACATTTTAACACATGGAAGCTAAATAGAATGTTATTAAACAATGAATGGGTCACCGAGGAAATCAAGGAAGAAATCAAAAACTTCCTGGAAACCAATGAAAATGAGGACACAACAATACAAAATCTATGGGATGCAGCAAAAGCAGTTCTGAGAGGGAAGTTTATAGCACTACAGGCCTACCTCAAAAAAGAAGAAAATCTCTAATAGACTACCTAACCTCACAACTTAAAGAACTAGAGAGTAAACAAAAAGAAAACCCCAGAGCAAGCAGAAGAAAAGAAATAGTAAGGATCAGAGCAGAAATAAACGACATAGAGACCAAAAAAACAATCCAGAGGATCAATAAAACAAAGAGCTGGTTTTTTGAAAAGATAAACAAGATTGATGGACCCTTAGCTAGACTCACCAAGAAACAAAGAGAGAGAACCCAAATACATAAAATCAGAAATGAAACAGGAGAGATAACAACTGACCCTACAGAAATACAAAAGATCGTTAACAACTACTATGAAAATTTATACGGCAACAAATTCGAAAATCTAAGCGAAATGGACAAATTTTTAGAAACACATAACCTCCCAAAATTGGATCAGATAGAGATTGAAAACTTGAACAGACCAATAACAACAGAGGAAATTGAAGATGTAATCAAGACTCTTCCAGCAAACAAAAGCCCAGGCCCAGATGGCTTCACAGGGGAGTTTTACCGAACATTCAAAGAAGAACTAATACCCATTCTCCTCAAACTATTTCAAAAAATTCAAGAAGAAGGAAGACTGCCAAACTCGTTTTATGAAGCCAGCATAACTCTAATTCCAAAACCAGAAAAAGACACAACAAAGAAAGAAAACTACAGGCCAATATCCCTGATGAACATAGATGCCAAAATCCTGAACAAAATACTAGCAAATCGAATCCAGCAATACACCAGAAAAATTATCCACCATGACCAGGTGGGATTCATCCCAGGGATGCAAGGCTGGTACAATATTCGCAAATCCATAAATGTGATACACCACATAAATAAATTGAAGAATAAAAACCACATGATCATATCAATAGATGCTGAAAAAGCCTTTGACAAAATCCAGCATCCATTTCTGATAAAAACGCTCACCAGTGTGGGAATTGAGGGATCATACCTAGACATAATAAAGGCCATATATGAAAGACCTACAGCCAACATCATACTCAATGGGCAAAAACTAAAAGCATTTCCCTTAAGAACAGGAACAAGGCAAGGATGCCCACTTTCACCACTCCTATTTAACATAGTACTGGAAGTCTTAGCCACAGCAATCAGACAGGAAGAAAAAATAAAAGGGATCCAAATTGGAAAGGAGGAAGTGAAAGTGTCATTATTTGCAGATGACATGATACTGTACATAGAAAATCCCAAAGACTCCACCAAAAGCTTACTAGACTTAATAAATGAATTTGGCAAAGTAGCAGGATACAAAATTAACGTCAAGAAATCGATGGCATTCTTATACACCAATGATGAACTCACAGAAAGAGAAACTAGGCAAACAATCCCATTTACCATTGCGGCAAAAAAATTAAGATACCTAGGAATAAACTTAACCAAAGAGATAAAGGACCTATTCGCAGAAAACTACAGATCTTTGAAAAATGAAATAGAACAAGATGTAAAAAAGTGGAAGAACATACCCTGTTCATGGATTGGGAGAATTAACATCATTAAAATGTCCATATTACCCAAAGCAATCTATAGATTCAACGCAATCCCCATCAAAATACCAACGGCATACTTCAAAGAATTAGAACAATTACTTCAAAAGTTCATATGGAACCAAAAAAGGCCTCGAATAGCCACAGCAATCTTGAAAAGGAAGAACAAAGTTGGAGGGATCACAATACCAGATTTCAGGTTATACTACAAAGCCACCATAATCAAAACAGCCTGGTACTGGCACAAGAACAGGTATATAGACCAGTGGAACAGAATAGAGAACCCAGAAATGGACCCTAGGCAATATGCTCAATTAATATTTGACAAAGGTGGCAAGAGCATACAGTGGAGTAAGGACAGCCTCTTTAATAAATGGTGCTGGGAAAATTGGACAGCTACTTGCCGAAAAATGAAACTAGACCATCAACTTACACCCTACACCAAAATAAACTCAAAATGGATAAAAGACTTAAATGTAACCCATGAATCCATAAAAATCCTACAGGAGACTGTGGGCAACAAAATCTCAGACATCATACGCAGCAGAATTTTTACTGACACATCACCTAAGGCAATAGAAACAAAGGAGAAAATGAACACATGGGACTACATCAAACTCAAAAGCTTCTGCACAGCGAAAGATACAATCATCAAAACGGAAAGGCTACCCACTGTATGGGAGAGCATAATTGCCAATGATATATCAGATAAGGGGTTAATTTCCAATACATATAGAGTGCTCACACAACTCCACAAAAGGAAGACAAAGAATCCAATTAAAAAATGGGCAGAGGAACTAAATAGACACCTCTCCAAACAGGACATACAAATGGCTAAGAGACATATTAAGAAATGTTCATCATCACTAATCATCAGAGAGATGCAAATCAAAACAACAATGAGGTATCACCTCACACCGGTCAGAATGGCCGCCATCAACAAATCATCAAACAACAAGTGTTGGCGAGGGTGTGGAGAAAAGGGGACTCTAGTACACTGTTGGTGGGAATGCAGACTGGTGCAGCCACTATGGAAAACAATATGGTGTCACCTCAAAAAATTAAAAATTGAACTCCCATTTGACCCAGTGATCCCACTTCTAGGAATATACCCTAAGAAGCCTGAAACACCAATCAGAAAGAATATATGTACCCCCATCTTTGTAGCAGCACTATTTACAATCGCTAAGATCTGGAAACAGCCCAAGTGCCCATCAGTAGACGAATGGATTAAAAAGCTGTGGTACATATACACAATGGAGTACTACGCAGCGGTAAGAAAGAAAGATCTCTTGTCCTTTGAGACTACATGGAGGGACCTGGAAAGTATCATCCTGAGTGAAACAAGCCAAGCAGAGAAAGACAAATTTCATATGATCTCACTGATTTCTGGAATATAATGAACATAACAGTTTGGGGACAATCCCCTAAGGAGTGGGGAGCTGAGAGAGGGATGAACAACAGAATTTATATGCATATAGGCATGAACAGTGGACATGGACAACAATCGGGGGAAGGGGCGGGGAGGGAAGGGGGAGGGGGGAACCACTGGGGGAAAAAAGGAGAATCATTTGTAACAAAAATTAATCAATAAAAAAAATAAAAATAAAAAAAAAAAAGAAAGGAGGTGAAATCCTGATTTCAATGTTTATATGTTTATTAGCTGGGAAGACCTAGGATAGGTTCTTAACATCTCCTAGCCTGTGAAGTAGAGATGACAATAATTACCTCATTTGCTTGTTGGAGAAATGAAGTATCTATTATTTAAAGTACATAGGGCAGCCCTGGCCAGTTTGGCTCAGGGGGTTAGAGTGTCGGCCCACACACCAATGAGAGGCAGTTCGATTCCAGTCAAGGGCACGTACTTTGGTTGCGGTTCTTCCCTGGCCCTGGTAGGGGTTGTGTGGGAGGGAGCCAGTCAATGTGTCTCTCTCACATCGATGTTTCTCTCTCTTTCTCTCTTTCTCTCCTCCTCCTCTTTTTCCCTCCCTCTCTCTCTATCTGATGATAAACCAGAAAAATGTCCTTGGCTGAGGATTGGAAAAAAAAAAGATAAAGCACATAGGGCAGTATCTGATATTCAAAGTAGTAGTTATTTTTACGCTTTGAGTCCTAGAGAGTGGTTTCAGTAGTGATTTTTGGCTACCTCTGGGACCTGAGGTGCGTCTAAGGCTAAGGGAGACGAAGCGTTTTGTCCTCTCAGTAAGAGCTGGTCATGGGATTGTCAGCGGGGGGGGGGGAGGTGCGTCTAAGGCTAATTAGTGCTGCTAGTCAGATTTTCTCAAATTACAGAATTATAAGTCAGTTTTTAAAAATAAGTTTCTTATGTAATCCTAAGAATTGTCCATGTCCTGCTGTGAGTGGGAACAAGCCTTTCTGCGGATGGTTCTTCTCATGTTATGTACAGGTCACTCTGTCTTTTTTTTTAACGATCCTCACCAAAAGACCTTCTAGAAACAATCAGGAGAAGCCAATTTTTGTGCCCATATAGGTGCTGATTCCCAGTATTCACATCGCCACCTTGGCCGTGACACCCCCTCCGCTCTACCTGCGGCGGCCTCACTGCCAACCTTCTCTGACAAGCCTCTCGCTCTTACTTATCACTGTGCTGATAGCCAACATCAGGACATTGGATTGTGCTGCAAACACCATGTAATTACATGGGCTTTCTGTGCGTAGAGTTACCTCACCTATTTCATCACTATACTTTTCCAACGTGGGAAAAGAAACCCAAGATATAAGGCATCAGGGGGAAATTGGCACTGTGGATACTGCAGAACCAATGACACTATATTAAACTTCAAAAAGAAAGAAAAATACTGATGGCAAAATTCACTTGCTTCTCCTTTCAAAGGTCAACAGGTAACATCCCAGAAAGTAGAGTGATTTTTCAAGTGATCTGTAAATACTTCATGTGCTTAGAAATGGATGCTGTAACCTAATCATCCTGGTGGCCGTAAATTTCCAGACACCAGTGCTCTTCATCTTCCCCCTACCTGGGGCCCCGCACGACGTGCAGACTACAACAGGCGCACCACTCCAGTAGACTAGCAACGTGATGCGTCTGCAGTTTTAACTTATCAAACATTTCAACACATTTTAATATATGCAGACTCAAAGTATTTAAAGAAACTATTGTTTTGGATACAAATATATTCCACCTTTTTAAATTTGAAAATACTACTTATTCTTCCAAGTTGTTTCCAGTCAATTAGTGTTTTATTGGTAGCAGGGCCAAGTGTTAAAAGGAAAAGAAGTGGGAATGGCATTAAAAATTTAAAACAACTTATTTTGGTATCAAATGACATTGTTGAGGTTATCTCCTCTCTGCACTTTGAAACTTCTAAAATCAATGTCCTTTCTACAATGACATGTAAAAGCTCATTATACAGAGTGGGGCAAATGTAGGTTTACAGTGTGAGTACATGAAACAGTTTATTCTTGTATTACTTGTTTATTAATTATTGTATTATTTTCCATATGAGCAACTGTAAACCTACTTTCCCCCCACCTTGTAGAGATTTACCAAAAAATAAAAACACTGAGAATTATTGAAGTGTGGAAGTCATATGATTTAAGAGTCTTTTTTTTTTTTTTTTATCCTCACCCGAGGACATTTTTTCATTTTTTGTTCAGATAGAGCGGGAGGGAGAGAGAGGAAGAGAGAGAGAGAAACATCGATGTGAAGGGACACATCGAGTGGCTGCCACCTGCACGACCAACCAGGGCCGGGGACAAAGTGCAACCGAGGTATGCGCCCTTAGCGGGAACCGAACCCGGGTCTCTCTGTACCGCAGGCCGACGCTCCAACCGCTGAGCCAAACCGGCCAGGGCTGATTTAAGAGTCTTTTAAGCAGGTAAAGCAAGGTGCTTTAAAAACGATGCATGATTAGTAACATCACAAAAGTTATAGATTTTTTTCCTTGAGGAACAATCTTTTGAAATCAAAAGCTTTGTCTTCTCTCAGATCAGTAAAAATAATTTTCACTTCATTAATTAAAGATAAAAAATTTACTCTTCTTACCATTGTGCCTCTGTCAAAGGGAGCTTTCCCTGGTCATCCTCAGGTCATCACTTCTGTGGTCAAGACTCTGAAGTAAATTAACCTTTAAGAGGTCTTGTTTTGACTGGGTTGGTTCACTTAACGGCATCTTCAAATAATAACATGTATATTTTCAAATATTCATTTCTACTTTTTTTTTTATCCTTATTTTTGCATTCATTTTCAGATAGAGCGGGAAGGAGAGAGGGAGGAAAAGAGAGAGAGAGAAACATGGATGTGAGAGAGACACATTGACTGGCTGCCACCCACATGACCCCAACTGAGGCCAGGGACAAACTGCAACCGAGGTACATGCCCTTGGTGGGAACCGAACCTGGGTCTCTCTGGACTGCGGGCCAAACTGACCAGGGCCAAATATTAATTTTTAAAGAGGTTTTTTTAAAATAGGTTTTCTTTTAAAATCCAAACATTTCTGTTTGTCTATGTTTCTTTTTTTTTTTCCTCACCTGAGGACATTTCTCCATTTTTTGTTTTGTTTTGTTATTCAGATACAGTGGGAGGGAGAGGGAGGAAGAGAGAGAGAGAGAGAGAGAGAAACATCCACGTGAAAGGGACACATCTAGTTACTGCCACCCGGACAACCAACCAGGGCCGGGGACAAATTGCAACTGAGGTACATGCCCTTAGTGGGAACCGAACCTGGGTCTCTCTGGACCACAGGCCAATGCTCCAACCGCTGAGCCAAACCGGCCAGGGCTCTATATTTTTTTTAATCCTCACCTGAGGATGTGTGTTTTGAGAAAGAAATGTAGCCCTGGCCGGTTTTGCTCAGCGGTTAGAGTGTCGGCTCGTGGACCAGAGAGTCCCGGGTTCGGTTCCCACTAAGGCCATGTACCTCGGTTGCAGTTTGTCCCCGCCCGGTTGGGGCCATGTGGGTGGCAACCAGTCGATGTGTCTCTCTCACATCGATGATGTTTCTCTCTCTCTCTTCCTCCCTCTCTCCCTCCCACTCTATCTGAATATAAATGCAAAAGTGTCCTTGGGTGAGGATAAAAAAAAAAAAGAGAGAGAAAGAAATGTTGATGTAAGAGAGAAACATTGATTGGCTGCCTACTGTACGTACCCCTTTTGAGGTACAAGACTATGCTCCAACCAACTGAGCCAGCAGGCCAGGGCTACTTGGGTTTCTATTTTGAGGAATCTGGTCAAGTATTTATCTTTGTCCTCCAAAGATGAACTCAATCAAGATCAAGTGATGAGTCAAGATGAGGGGAGGGTTCAACCTATGCAAGAACCAATAAACCTTCACAAAGAGAAAAGCTTTATGGACAGCCATAGCCTGTGTACCCCAACAATAGCACCCTAATCCATGCTATTGACCACTGAGAAACTTGGGGAACAAAAGTGAAGGCTTTGTAAATCCCACCAGAAAAAGTGGAAACCAGTCAAGTCCATCTACTAATGTTTGGGGGTCACTGCAGTCATTTTTGTAGGCACAGAACAGGACACATATTTAATGGTTCTAGATCTGTATCTGCGAAAGCTGTGGGCTTCAGAATGGACTACCTCCAGAAAGAACTGTCGCCCCCAAAGAATGCAAATGATTTTCCTTCCTTTGCACACCAGGCGCCATTGGCTGCACCGCCCCATCCAGGAAAGAGACAGAAGGCAGTGCGCAAGCAGCTGCAGTCGCAACAGCAGCAAAGGCGTGTAAGGCGGAGGGCAGAAGCAGCCAGAGGTGAGTTCAGACCAGGAGTCAGCGAACTGTGGCCTGGGAGCCAACTGCCAACAGCCAGTTTTTCTAAATAAAGTTTTTGTTTGTTTGTTTGGTTAATCCTCATTCGAGGATATTTTTCCATTGATTTTTAGAGAGAGTAGAATGGAGGGGGGGAGAGAGAGAGAAACATTGATGTGAGAGAGACACATCAATTGGCTGCCTCCCACATGCGCCCTGACTGGGGCTGGGGATTGAACCCACAACTCTGGTGTGTGGGCCATGGAGCCATACTGGCCAGGGCATAAACAGAGTTAAAAAAAAATGTGGTAAAATATACATAACATAAAATTTACCATTTTAGACATTTTTAAGTGTATAATTCAGTAGCATTAAATTCATTCACATTGTTGCCCAGCTACTGCACTGTCCCTTTCCTGAACTTTTCATCATCCCAAACAGAAACTCTGTACCCGTTAAACACTAACTCCCCGTCCTTCCCCTCCTGCAGCCCCTGGAAACCACTGTTCTACTTTTTGTCTATGAATTTGCCTATTCTAGATACCTCATATAAGTGGAATCATACAATATTTGTCATTTTGTGTCTGGCTTATTTAACTTTAGCATCATGATGTCTGCAAGCGTTGTGCGTGTTGAAGCATGTATAAAGTGGTATCGGAGCCTTGGCTGGCGTGGCTCAGTGGACTGAGAATCGTTCCATGCACCGAGAGGTCATTGGTTCGATTCCTGGTCAGGACACATGCCCGGGTTTTGGGCTCTACCCCCAGCAGGAGTCGGCCAATTGATGTTTCTCTCTCATCAATGTTTCTCTCTCTCCCCCCCCCCCGCCTTCTTCTTTCTCTAAAATCAATAGAAACATATTTTTATGTGCCCTAATGGAGAATTAAACCAGTGACCTCTTGGTGTATGGGATGATGTTCAATCCACTGAGCTACACCTGCCAGGCAAAAACATATATTTTTAAAAGTGGTATTGAAACTGGCCAGTTGCTACAGAGACTTGATGGCCTGCAGGGCCTAAGATGTTTACTATCTGACCCTTTAGAGAAAAAGTGAAAACCCCTGGTTTAGATTAAACAACCATAACACCCCATTGTTTTATATTGTTATTTGCCTATGGCAATTTTGGTTTATTTCACATAGGATTTTATCATACTGTTATCATTAACAAACAGGCCCAAATGTCAAGATTTAAAAGTCTTCTTTCCTCTGGCCTGGTTACAGTGAAGAGGGCTCATTTTTCCATTTTGCTGACACACATTTTACATAATGAGGATGTGAGAGAAACAGCTGATGAGTGAATCTTCGTGCAGAAAGTTCTAGAGCATGTGGACAGTTGCAGAATCTCAAATGTTTAATGTTTCCTTGCCTTTGTCTTCTTTAATTGTGACTTGGTATTAAAGATCACGATGTTTATGTACCATGTCATGATAAAAAGCATTTGTTTTTACTTGAAAGTCTGAAACATAATCTTCTACCTGACCTATTTGGTATAGTTCATTATTTTATTATACTATATTTAAAAAATTTAGGACTCTCTCAATTAGTGCCACTAAATTATATGTTGACAAGTACAGACTAACCTTAGAAGAACATTTTCTTCTCTGTTATCAAAGCAACCAGGAAGAAAATTTATATTGCAGTTGTAAAACACAGATGAAATAGTAGATAATGCGATTTCCCAGGAGGTCAGATTTCGGTGATCGACCCAGGTTAACAAAATGGAGAGTGGGCAAACATTCCAGACAAGACAGCTCCCCGTTCTATCATATATGATGAAAATAAAAAGATCTGAGGGACAGTTCATGGAAACCATCAAGGTAATAATAACAAAACAATAATAGCAAACATTTAAATGGCACTGACTGTGTGAGACAATATTTCAAGGACTTCGCATATATTAACTCATTTGATCTTTAGGCAAACCTACGAAATAGAAACTATTATTATTACCCCCATTTTACAGATTAGGTATGTGAGGTACAAAAATAAATTATTTGATTTCCACTGCTCAGTTTGAGGGGAAGGAAGGAAATAGACCAACTGCTGTGTTTATTCTGTTTCACTGGTCACTTCCTCCATCCAGAATCCCAAAGGACACAGTTCATACAGGGAGGGTCATGTAATGGGGGAAGATTACTAACTAAAGTACCTAAAGATGCTATAAATGGTTAAGGTCCACCTGAAGAGCAAATTAAAATTAAATAACAACTTCTGTTGCTTATCATGCTAGGTATTACTGGGGGCATAAAGATTATAGGATGAGATTCCTACACTCAAGGAGTCGTCAAAGCTTATACAGAAAAAGAGACACAAGAGAGTATATGTTAGGTGTTTCATTCATACAGCTTGTGTACAAAGTAAGAAAAGGAAGGAGGAGGGGAAAATGGCAAGAGGGCGAGGAAGACCATTTAGATGTTTATCCTTACCAGGGGCCCTTTATTGAAACATGCCTACCTGGTTAGTGGCAGTTGGAAGAGGGTGCTTCAGATGACAGGTGCACAGACTGCTGTCCAGCCAGGAAGCCGAAGTGGTGGCCAGTGGGGACCTGATATGTGATCAGATTCAACATCAGAGATTCTTCCAGCAAAGGCTCTGGGCAACACCATAGTCTGTGAATTAAAACAAAACAAAACAAAAATAGTTTGTAGATTTTTCATTGGGTTCCTTGGGAACTTCTTTGTAGTGATACTAATATGGTAAAAATTGTTCTCTCCAAATTACATGCAGCTGGGAGGGTGCTTCTTTGTGTCAGAGGTTGGAGTGCATGTGGGCAACCAGAGAATGGGCTGGTTCCATAGACAGTCTGTAAAAGAGAGAAACCCATCTTGGTGGAGGGAGGTATGCACGCAATAAGAATTGTCGTGACCAGGGGACCAAGATGCATTGTGATATGAGTGTGGGTTAAGGGAGAGAGGGTGTGGCCAAAAATGTATTCATCTGTCAACAAAGGTAAAGTTAGCTAGAAAAGAGAACATGGTCTAAAAAAGTGATTAATCCAGGAAAACAGAAAGGCTTTAGATGCAGGGCCTGTACATTTTAGAAGGAAACCACTTTGGCTTGGATGATGGAATGGGTCCAGAACCCCATGAGAAATCCCCGAGGACACCCAAGTTCCAGGGTTGGTGGAGTCACCGTGCACAGTAGGAAGACAAAGGAGTACACTGTAAAGGAATGAGAGGTGTGTAAAGCTGAAGAAACGAACAGGAAAATGAGACTGCACCTTTGTTAACTTGAACACAGATAGTTGATGTCCCAAGTGGCTGGACACCAGCAATGAGAGAATCTGTGCTATCTTGGGGACCAAGAGATAAATGCTAGCACAGAGAAATAAGGGACAGCCTAAAAAAGAGAAAGTCTGTATTTTCATGGGGGTGATTATAATGACAGGAAGTCTTCTCACTGGGGCACCTGTCTGTTTATTCACTGAACTTGTGTATAATTCAATTACCCAAATATGGCCTTTCACTTTGCTGCTGTCAGGGTGGTTCTTAAACTCTGAATCCCATATAAAACTGGAGCCCATGTCTAGAAATTTCCTACACATGCCGTCTAGCTCTGTGCAGTATAGCTAAGATATACCCTAGATTTCAACTGGTGTACCCCAGTAATTTTTAAAACATGCAATATCTGTTTAGTCAGGGGCACTGACCTCTTTTCCCTTAGACTGTAAAATAAAACAATGACAACAGCCAACACTACAATAGCCACCTGGTGTGAATGCCCCATCTTAAACCATAAATACATAGATCATACACTAGAGTTGTATCTTATTGGTCATGTTGCATAATAAGGTTGTGACTGGTTGGTTAATTCTTTGTACCAGAAATCCTTATATACAAGTATAGGCATCTGATTTTTGAAAAAGTCACTTTGGAGCAAAAAGAGTAGGTAATTTCTATTATTATTTTTTGTAAATCAATCAAAATTATGCCTATTTTTTTGCCAGATTGGCAAAAAAAATCTATTTTTTGATGTGCCACAAAATTTTAGTAATTTGTTATGTGTGCCATGAGATGAAAAAGGTTGAAAATCACTGCCCTAGATTGTTTCCCTGATGCTGGGGCCAGTGTGCTGGGAATTACTGCCAATAACATGACAGAGAGAACACAGGTGTTAGGACCACAGAGTTGTATTCGAAGCCAGCACCACCAATTCCTAGTTGCAATGCTCTGGATACATTTCTGATCTTCACGGAGTAATAGTTTTCTCTTCTATAGAATGACAATAGTGATATAGTAATAGTTCTAGTAATGCTTGTTGGTTACTATTAGTGATTATCTATAGGAAGTGTTTAGGGTAATGCCTGATACCAATATAGTACTCAATAAGCAATGGTGTCTTTAGAAGTCTCTAAGGACTTCCATCATTACTACGAAACTCATTATTGTCTTGTTGTTTGGATGTACTATTTTATTTTATCCAGGAACCAGTAGGGAAAATGTTCTGTCATTCTTCACCTTTCCTCATTGAATACAAGGTGATATTTTCAAGACAACTTATTATGAGTACATTTTAGTGTTTCTATGGTATTTTTTTCCTCTTCCTCTGGTAGCACTGAAGTTGGCTAGATTTTTTCATTTTTTATTTTGAGCTTCTTTCTACCAGGCAGGCAGGAGCAAATTTACTCCCTCTACCTGGAACAGAACAATAGACAACCAGTATTGTTCCACTAAGGACTATTTTATTTTTATTATTATTATTTTTTTTAGTCCTCACCCGAGGACATTTTTTGATATTTTGTTCAGATAGAGTGGAAGGGAGAGAGAGAGAGAGAGAGAAACATCGATGTGAAAGGGACACATCGAGTGACTGCCACCCACACGACCCAACCAGGGCCGGGGACAAACTGCAACCGAGGTACATGCCCTTAGCGGGAACCGAACCCGGGCCCCTCCGGACCGCAGGCCGACGTTCCAACCGCTGAGCCAAACTGGCCAGGGCCACTAAGGACTATTTTAAATTGTCCTTTAGGATCATCTTGGATATAAAGTATACATAGAGGCAGTGACAAAAATATTCTAAGAATGACAATAGAAACTTTTATCTTCCCTGTTCAAAGAGGCCTCCTGATGATAAGAAATCTCAACTATCACCCTGGCTGGTGTGGCTCAGTGGGTTGGGTGTTGTCCCATGCATCAAAAGTTTGCTGGTTCAATTCCTGGTCAGGGCACAAGCTGGGGTTGCAGGCCCTGCGCAGGAGGCAGCTGATTGATGTTGTGCTCTCACATCGATGTTCGTCTCTCTCTCTCTCTCTCCTTCTCCCTTCCTCTCTATATTTTAAAAAAAAAATCAATAAAAATATTTTTCAAACAATCTCAACAGCGCCCTGGCCGGCTTGGCTTGGCGGTTAGAGTGTTGGCCTGCGATCCAGAGAGACCCGGGTTCGGTTCCCGCTAAGGGCACGTACCTCAGTTGCAGTTTGTCCCCGGCCCTGGTTGGGTTGTGCGGGTGGCAGCCACTCAATGTGTCCCTTTCTCTCTCTTCCTCTCTCTCCCTCCCACTCTGTCTGAATAAAAAAAAAAAAATTTTTTTTCAACAGTTTTTTTAAAAACAGGAAAAAGAAATCTGAACTATCTAACCTTATTAAAACTTGTCAGTCCCACTTGTCAAGCAATATATGTCAATTGCCTCCGTTTAACTGTGCCCCTTCTTTGATCAAGTTTTTCACTTTTAATATAGTAACTAGTGGTAGAATTTAATAATTTTTATGAATGTCTTCTTGGCTTCAAGAAAAGCACTGTCATTTTGCGCTGGTCACATGTCCCTGCACTCTTCTTCAGTGATAGAATGATGGTTTCTGTTGGAAGGGAGCTGTTATTCTGAATGCCTCATGCAGATCGCAATAATTCACTTGTGAAGTGTTTAAACAAGGCAGCTGATAAATCACAAAATTCTTCCCTTTCCCCCAGGGATTAGCTCTTGAGCCTCATGAGGAAACAGAGGAGATTACTTTCTGATATGTCTGGGAATTATGTGGCATCATAAGGTGCTGCTCCTCCTGGGGGACAAACAAACAAAGCTCGACATATTTTGTGGGGAATAGAGCAGATCCATGGGCAGACTTCAGTCTAGTTAAGAATACACCCTGATTTATTACCATGTATACATACATATTTTAAAAATTTCATTGCACACATAGCCAGTTGCCTGACATTGAAGGAGTTTCTCTAGGAGTCGACTGACTGCTTTGCAGGCCTCAGTAGCTTCCCCTTGCTTCACGCAGTCCCACAGAAGTGCACAAAATGAACGTGACACTGAGTAACCAAGATGTCTCAGCCTTCTGCCAGAGAGCTGCTGAAGTTTCCACGTCAGGGCTGAGTGTCGCAAAACGGTGGTTAATGACTCTGCTCTAACTAGATGTGACCATGGGTTCCTGCTGCTCTGAGAGCGAGAAGGAAACCGTAATTCATCTGATGTGGTTTGTTTGCTGAGGTGCACGTTAGCATCGACACATAGCAAACCATCGTGCAAAATCCTGAGTAAGCTGCATGTAACCGGAGAGCCATCACTTCCTCTGACACACATTCCTCATGCACTTCAATGCAGAGCATGACAGACACTGAAAATTAAGATCAGGTGACTAATTTCTTTACAAATAGAGAGATGTCACTGTACAAACCCCATAAAAACAAACAAACACACAAACATAAGCACTACAGTTAAATATGGTTGATTTGATCACTTATATTCAAATTATAGCTACCATAACTATACTCTGAAGGCTCCTAATTCATTCATACATATGGGCATACACACAAATAATATGTATTAAATCCCCACTACATGTAAATTATTGCACAAGAAACTCTGCAGGGTTTAAAGATGAATCAGATATAGTCCCTGACCCCAAGAACTTGGGAAAAAGTTGAGTCAAGAGCTAAAAACCATATTTACCTCAAATTGTAATGTAAGAGAGTGTGTGCCAAGTGCTGTAATACACCTTCTGAAGCTGTCAGGGATGGAGCGGTTGCTCCCGACTAAGATGGTCCAGGAAAGCTTAGAAAAAGCTGATGGTGGGGGTGTGGACCGAGTAGAAAAAGTATAACTTGGTGTGTCAGAGATTATTCCAGCAGAGAAAGCAACATGAAGAGAACACACAGAGATGGGCACCTACCAGCCTTGCATTTGGGGGGACAAGCAAGAGACCAGCTTGACTGCAGTATACGACACCTATATAAAATGGAAAGCGAGCTAGGTCCCAGAGTGTGGAGGGCTCTGACTGCTAGATAGAAATTTGTTATTTTTATTATTATTATTTTTTTATCCTCACCCGAGGACACCTTTCCATTTTTTGTTCAGATAGAGTGGGAGGAAGAGGAAGAGAGAGAGAGAAACATTGACGTGAAAGAGACACATCAAGTGGCTGCCACCCGCACAACCCAACCAGGGCCGGGGACAAACTGCAACCGAGGTACGCGCCCTTAGCGGGAACCGAACCCGGGTCTCTCCGGACCGCAGGCGGACGCTCTAACCGCTGAGCCAAACTGGCCAGGGCGAAATTTGTTATTTTTAAACAATGGAAAACTGCTTGGGTTTCTGAACTGGAGAGTGACAGGACTGAGGACACGTGCTGGGGAGATAATTGGTGGTGGAGTGCAGGGTGGATGACGCATCTTCATCTTTGAGACCAACATGCTGGAAGAAGACCCTGAGGTAATTATCTGCTCTTGTTTCTAGTTTCCAATCTAATGCTCTTCCTTTTAGTTTGAAAAATCAGAGTCATAAATAGCAATTAACATTTATCATCCATATTTTTCATTCTTAGAGATTTAATAATGTTTCCTTTCCTTTTAATGACTACCCTCCCTCCTTTCTTATTCTTAGGATATCAGTGATTTTCAATTTTTTTTTCAGTTGAATACCTTAACATTCTTTGATTTTATATACTGTCTTCTGATACTCTAAGTAGATCTGGAATTAAATATCAAGTAACTTTAAAACTTCTACAGTAACCTCTAGAGACCCGACAAGCAGTGCTGGTGATCATCGTTCTCTATCTAAGCCTGAAGGGTGGTGAGTAAAACAACATTTCTGTCCTCGGACTTCAGAGCAGGGCTGTGCTAAGCTCAGAAGACGTGGTCCATCCTTTCCTCAGTCACTGTCTTCATGGAGGAAGCATGGGGTGGGCTCTTCCTCAGTGCACGAGGAGCAGCACTTCTACTGCACAGGGTTGAGGACATAGGAGTTCTCCTCTGGGAGGTCCATTTTCAGGAGTTGTTATGTATTGCAACTACTAGAGATTGGCACATGCAACACCCTTTCCAACCCCTTTCCACCTGCCATACTGTACTACAAAGACTGAAGTCTAAAAATGTACATTTTCCCATACTCCCTTGCAAGTAGGTTTCAGTCCGTGATTTAGATTCTGCTCAGAAATAACTTGAAAGCAGAAAAGAGTAATATGAGGAGACAGACACATATGGAGGAATCGGATATTCAGACAAACATGGTATCAGACAAGTTTGGTTCTTCTGGGACAACCCCTGTGAAGAGTTTCTCTCCAAGTCCCAGCATCAGAGGTGCTAAACATCTGTGGGCTTTGCTAGAAGAGCCTCATTGAAGGACTGATCATTTCTTCTCCCTGTATCCAAGCTTAGCTTTTCTCCTACAAGTTTTGTTCACTACCTCATACCCTGCAATAATTCTTTTTCTGCTTAAAGTAGGTAGATGAGCCCTGAATTGATGCAGCATGGATTTTAGCTGGCCGTGGAGTTTTTCCATGGAAGCAGAATGGCCAAGCAAACCAAGGGATGAGCTTCTGAGTCAGAGTTGTATGTTGTACTTGCTCTAGGTCTTCCAGAAGTTTATTTGCTTTCTTTCTCTCTAATGATAAGGAATAAGTACAGGAATACAGTTTGGGTGAGTCTTTGGATTGCAAGAAACAACTAGTCAAATTATCCACATCGCAAGAGGTGGATGGTATAGGGAAGGATATTGTAGGCATGCGTGTATAACAAGGGTAGCTGGGATGTCAGGGGATTTCAGAAACAGGAAACACAGGCAAGTTCAGTCTTAAAAAGAGTTGACACTTGATCCATAGCTGCTTTAAGGGCCCTAGAAGAAGGATTTTGAGGAGTTTCACTCTGGTGCTCTGCCATTAACATGACCTAGCTACTCTTAGATGTTGGCTAGTTATCCTCTTCCTGCTGAATTAATCAAGGCTCTTGATTATTCATAGTTTCTACTTCCTCATAAACTGGGTTTCTTGTAACTGTTCATGGACATGACCCTACATACTTACGGCTCTCTCAGTATATCCTTTCAGCCTTAGCTTCTCTTCTAAGTGCTGGATTCTCTCTGAGGTTCTAAAACAAAATTTCTATGAATGAGAATATGATTAATCAAGCCAAGTATTTTTATAAAGTGAGGCTGGAGGTCAACACAGCAGAAATGGCATCTGTCCAGCAAAATCTGTGCTCCCTTCCCACCGTACAGAATTGCCATTTGAAAGCACTTGTATCTACTCTTTCACATGGTAGAACCATATAACTAGTTCTTGCCAAAGGAACTTGAGCATAAATTTGTGTTAGTTAAGGCAATTAAAAAGTGGCTATGTGTTCCAAACTTTCTCTTTCTCTTTCCACAGACAGTAGTGGAGACACAAGATAAAAAGAACCTGGGTCACTGAACCACCATGTGGAGGACAGCCTCCAACATACGTGGAAAGCTACAGTAGACTATACCTACTAGTCTCAACTTCTATTAATAAGCTACTGATAATTTGAGGTTTATTTATCACAGCACTTAGCATCATCTTGACCCTAAGAAATTACAGGGAGACTATTACATGAGTTCCCTAAGGGTGCTGAAACAACGTGCCAGAAACAGGTGGTTTAAAACAACAGAAATGTATTTGCTCATAGTTGTGGAGCCTGGAAGTCTGAAGTAGAGTGTCTGCAGGGCCATTCTGCTTCCAAAGGCTAGAGGGGAGAATCGTCCTTGCCTCGTGGTTGCCAGCAGTCCTTAGTGTTCCCTGATTGGGCCTTCTCTGCGACTTCTCCCCTGCCTCTGCCTGAATCTCTTCCTCCTTTCTCCCATAAAGACACCAGGCATTAAATTGTCGGGCCTTCCTTAATCCACTATGACCTCATCTTAACTAATTACATCTGCAAAGACTCTGACTCCAAATAAGGTCACATTCTGAAGTTCCAGGTGGATCTGAAATTTTTTTTGGGGGGGGGGGAGGGACTATTCAATCCGGTACAGTCATCTAGTACAAAATGTGGCTCTGTAGGTACTATAGACATGTTAAGCATTATGACCTACATATTGGGTGAAGTAACCCCTAAGCCAAACCCTTCAGAGAAATTTGTACAAACTGACCACTGTACATTGTCATCTATGTGAACGGTGCTCCTCTGCTTCTGCAGAGCACAGTATACACAGCTGAACATGGGAGCCCTACTTAATAATGGGGTGGCGGTGGTGACGGTGCTGAGCAAGGAGATAGACGTGCAAGGTGGAGGGAACAAGACCCTGATGTGGGGAGGCGTGTCACCCTCCTAGCTATCTGGCATGGGAGAGATTATCTAAACTCTCAGAACCTCAATTAGTTTATTGGTAAAACTGGGGATCATAGAACTCAACCGGCAGAGTTACTGCGAGACAACAATGCTCCACGAGGAAGTGCAGAGCCCAGCACAGAGCAGTGTTCAAACTCTGTGTTTCCTTCTTTCTTTTCTTTCCTAGAAACATGGTGAGCTTGGGTCACCAATGTGACATTTAACGAACAGCAGCTGTGTAATTCACACCTCTGCCACCGACACCCAAGGCTCTGAGACGCCCCGTGATGACTAAATAAGGCTTGCTTTCCAGCAGCCTGTATGAGAAAGGCAGGCAGTATCTGGACAACATAAACAAGTTTTTGTAGCCTTGAGATGACCAAAAAGAAAACTGAAATTATGACTCTACCCCTCCCAACCGCACCGGCCACACCCTCCTCGCCCACACACATCTGATCGTATCTCCTACCCAATCTGACACTCGGATCTTTCAGAGCAGGTTATGCTGTTCTTTTTCTATGCCCCCACTCTACTTTTTTCAACATTTGAATTTTCTTTTCTGTGGCAAAATATATAAAACATAAAAATTGCCATTTAAACCCTTTTTAAGTGCACAGTTCAGTGCTATGAAGTACATTAACAAGGGTGGGCAGCCGCCACCCCTATGCATTTCCAGAAGGCTTCTGTCCCAGAGAAACTCTGACTTTCAACAACAGCTCCCTCTCCCCCCTCACAGCCCCTGGTGACCTCTCGTCTACTCTGTCTCTGTAAATTTGCCCTTCTAGGTGCCTCATGCAAGTGGAATCACAACATTGGTCCTTTTGTGTCTGGCTTATTTCACTTATATAATGTCTTCAAGGTTCATCTGTGTTGTCGCATGTGTCAGAGTTTCCTTCCTTTTTGTGACTGAATAATATTCCATTGTGTATACATAGCACATTTTATTTACCTGACTCTCTTTGTACAGTTATCTTATTATACTGCTGTTGTTTGCCTGTCCCTACTAGATTGTGAGTCCCTCAACGGCAGATGTAGTAGGGAGAATTTCTACAGTGGACCCCCACTATGTCCTGCCCAAGTCCTGATGATCTGTGAATATGATAAACTATCACTCCTGAATTATGTTTTGTTTTATTTTAAAAATTACTCTGGCCCTGACCAGTTTGGCTCAGTGGTTAGAGGGTCGGCCCGCAGACCAAAGAGTCACATGTTCAGTTCCAGTCAAGGGCACAGACCTTGGTTGCGGCTTGTCCCCAGCCCTGGTCAGGGTCATGCAAGAGGCAACCAGTTGATGGGTCTCTCTCACATCAATGTTTCTCTCTCTCTCTCTCTCTGTCCTCCCCCTACCCTTTGACTCTAGCTGAAAATAAATGAAAAAATATCCTTGGGTGAAGATTAAAAGTAAATTACTCTGGATTAGCTGGGACAGCCCAATATAATTACATAAACCAGTGATTTTCAACCTTTTTCATCTCATGGCACGCATAGACTAATTACTAAAATTCTGACGCACACCAAAAATATATTTTTTGCTGATCTGACAAAGAAAAAAAAAAGTGTAATTTGGATTCATTCACACTGGATGGCTACTGCTGTGCTGTGCTGGCTGTTGTCATTTTTTATTTGACAGTTAAAGGGAAAAGAGGCCAGTGTCCCTGACTAAAGTCAGGTATTACCGTGGCACACTGGTTAAAATCCCTGACATCAAGCCTTAGAAGCAGAGAGTTCTCTGAAGAGGAAGCCAGAGAGCTACAAGCACGAGAGGTACTCAGCACAGGTGCCTGAAGACAGAGGAGCCATCTGGAAATGGACGTGGGTGGCTTTACGAGCTGAGAGGCCCTAGTGACAGACAGCAGCGGAACCAGAACCTCAGTCCTATAGCTGCAAGGAACTGACTTCTGCCAACATCATGATGGATTTGAAATCGGACTTGTCCTCAGAACCTGTGCCTGAAGCCCCAGCCTGGCCGACACCTTGGTCCGTCTGTGAGCTCCTGGGCAGAGACTCCTGCGCGCCTTGCTGGACTTCAGACACAGAGTGGGGAGCTAATCAATGGATTTAGGTTAAGCTACTAAATTGGTGGTAATTTGTTCCTGAGCAACTAAAAACTTTGCCTTTTCATCTTTAATCCCCAGTGCTTAGCTCAGTGCCTGGAACCAATTAGCTTCCTAGTAAATCCAAAACAACTAACTAATTGAAGGAGGAGGTGGGAAGAGGGGATGATGGAAGGAAGAGAAAAGGAAGAAAAAATAAAAAAAAGAATGGAAAACAGAAAGGGAGGGAGGCAGAGAGGGAGGGAGGAAGAGGGAGAGAGAGAGAGAGAGGGAGAGGGAGAGGGAGAGGGGGAGGGAGAGGGGGAGGGAGACAGAGAGGGAGAGAGACAGGGAGACAGAGAGAGAGAGGGAGATGGAGAGGGAGAGGGAGAGGGAGAGGGAGAGGGAGAGGGAGAGGGAGAGAGACAGGGAGACCGGGAGAGAGAGAGGGAGACGGAGAGAGAGAGGGAGATGGAGAGGGAGAGGGAGAGAGACAGGGAGACCGGGAGAGAGAGAGGGAGATGGAGAGAGAGAGGGAGAGGGAGAGAGAGAGAGACAGGGAGACGGAGAGAGAGAGGGAGATGGAGAGGGAGAGGGAGAGGGAGAGGGAGAGAGACAGGGAGACCGGGAGAGAGAGAGGGAGATGGAGAGAGAGAGAGACAGGGAGACGGAGAGAGAGAGGGAGATGGAGAGGGAGAGGGAGAGAGAGAGAGACAGGGAGACGGAGAGAGAGAGGGAGATGGAGAGGGAGAGGGCGAGAGAGAGAGACAGGGAGACGGAGAGAGAGAGGGAGAGGGAGACAGAGAGGGAGAGGGGGAGGGGGAGGGAGAGGGGGAGGGGGAGGAGGAGGGAGAGGGAGGGAGGAAGGGAGAGAGAGAGAGACAGGGAGACGGAGAGAGAGAGGGAGAGGGAGACAGAGAGGGAGAGGGGGAGGGGGAGGGAGAGGGGGAGGGGGAGGAGGAGGGAGAGGGAGGGAGGAAGGGAGAGAGAGAGAGAGGAAGAGAAAGAGAGAGAGAGGGAGAGGGAGAGGGAGAGGGACGGAGAGAGACAGGGAGCCGGGGAGAGAGAGAGGGAGAGGGAGGGGGAAGGGGGAGGGAGAGGGAGAGGGAGAGGGAGAGGGAGAGGGAGAGGAAGGAAGGGTGGGGAGGGGAGAAAAGGGGACAGCATTTGAAAGGGGGTTTTCACTGAAAAGTACATCATGGAAATGTGTCCAAAAAATATCTAGATATTTTTTCACCTCCAGAAATCCAGACTTGTTAATGATGTTTTTATGTTTACTAGATATTTGATTATTTGTGTAAATCAGCCATTTGTTTAGTTTCATTTTGACATGTCTCATGACTTGAATGAACAGAAATCATATACATGATTTTATTTTAATTAAGCACAGTTCAGATTTAAGGCTTGAACATTCATTTTCTGATCTCTATGTGCCCAGATAGTAAAGAATGGCCTGCTGGTACAAGTCCCTAAGGGCAGTAAGTCAAGGGGAATTGGGACATTAATGTGTCTGAATTTTGAAGGAACTTGGCAGAAATAATTGTAAATTATTTTTGTGAAATTGTTTGCCTTGTTCTGCTCTATGAAACAAAGAATGAGTTGATGTCCTGCATGACCACATATCTGGATTTTTAATAATATAAAGAGAGCACAACCTTCTGGTATCTAAAATGTCTCTTTTATAGCTCCTCATGTGAACAGAAAAATAATTTCCTTGACACAAAATATCTTCCTCATCTACATACTACAGTGCTTGTAATTTCCCCATTAGACACTCTTCTTTTTTTTTAGATTAAGCATTGATGTTAGCCCTTATGATAAATAGCTATATTACCGGAAGGAGTAAAATGGAAGTTCATTAACCTTTATATATTAAGTATTTAATAATATAAAGTATATCAGGTGATCTTTCTCTCCCTTGTACATAAGCAATCAGAACCTGTACAGTAACATGCTGGAGAGAAACTACATCAAAATCAACTTTGCTTTTTTGGAATTCCCTGTAGCACAAGCCTGAATGGAAAGATTGTAACTGAGTTCCAGTCTAGATTTCAAGACCTGATCTCCTGCATGGTGGAAGACATGCTCAAATGTCAAGGCAAGGAAGATGCTGTGGAGCTGAGCTGTTTCCTTTATCCAACGGGACACCTAAAGTGAGTACACTCATCAAGATGTTTAAAAAATTTTTTATCATCAATGCCATTTCTTTATGGCCTCATTAAAAAATTGAAAATTATATCCTTCCCCCCGTTTTACTGAGGTATAACTGACTAATAAGATGGCTCTTTTTCACAGTGACAGAATGACTACCTCATTTAGCTAAAGAAGACGGTGATCTCGGGGCGTGTAACTGAACCGTCCAGAAGGGCACAGGATCGGAGATGGAGGCCTGTGTGTCACAGAAACCTCGGCCTCCCTGGCCTTCTCTTCTCCTCGCTGTCTCGAACTTTCTCTTTTTTCACTCTTTCTCCACTCCCCATCCCCTCCCATCTCCTCTCTCTCCGTGTCTCAAATACGCTTTCCCTGTATGGATTTGATTCTCTGGAAATGTCTTTTCTCTGGTAAATTAGATGGCATCTGTATAATGCCCAGGGATATATTCTGCTTGATAGCCTGTATTTCCAGAGAGAAAGGACGCAGGTCAAGTCCTGGGAGTGACCCCAATGGGCCAAGGCTGGGTGTCTTTCCAATCCCCAAACAGGGAGATTTGTTCCCTCCTCTCTCGATGAGAGAGAGGCCATCTTACCAGAAGAAGAGGGGGAAAGCCTTAAGCACATGAATCTCAGCTTCCACAGTCTGACTCCTGGGGTCTGTTCACACGGGTGGGATTAATCAACACTTGGCTTTGTTTCTTTACAACAGAGGGCCACGTCTCTGCCTCACACTGATGCCCTCTGCTTTCGGCACTTCTGCGGCAGGGTGGAAACAGGAGGGGAAGGGAAGCTGAAACTGTATTCTCTTCTTGGAATACAACTGCTGAAGCAATGATCTTCAAATTATAAAAAAAAAGAATTTCAAAACTAGAAGCATGCACTATTTTGATGAAGTTGGAGATCCAAATTCCACTTGGACTGCTGTATTCTCAGAGTTAAAAGTTAGTTCTATCTGGTTAAAAATTAAGTGCTGGAATAAGATTTTTGAAACAAAGGAAAAGTTCTAGGCTTGGGTCTGACTCTCTCTCTTTAAGAGATCTTCATTGTGTAATCTTTTTTTTTTAAAAAAAAACCACACACATAATATATAGCACTGGCCAGTTTGGCTCAGCAGTTAGAGTGTTGGCCCGCGGTCCAGAGAGACCTGGGTTTGGTTCCTGCTAAGGGCACCTACCTTGATTGCAGTTTGTCCCCTGCCTTGGTTGGGCTCGTGTGGTAGGCGGCCACTCGATGTGTCCCTTTCATGTCGCTGTTTCTCTCTCTCCTTCCCACTCTATCTGAACAAAAGATGGAAAAATGTCCTCTGGTGAGGATAAAAAAACCAAACCAAACCACATAATATATAAATATTAGTAATCACTTATAGGATCAATGAAGATCAAAGACCCCTACATTTATAAGACTAGCAAAGTTACATTTCTAATGCAGAAGAAAAATGGATCTGAGTCTTATCTCTCTCCACAGTTTCTTGCAGCCTTCAAGGAACGTTTCCAGTATACTCCTGGTGTTGGCTACCAAGATGTAGGTGGAGCGAGGGCAGAGCTGTTCCCAGGAAGGATGAAGTAAAGTCAAATCTTCCCAGAGAACACACAGCAGAACCCTTTCCATCACTTCCTTAATTATCTTTTTAAAAAAGAAGTCCCAATTAAAACATTTTTTTAAAATCCAAGAGAGCTAAAATTACTGTTAACGCAGTTTTTAAATGTTTCTTCTCATGTACTTTAAGTAGCACTGGCAAACAGCACTGCCTTCTCATTTTAAAAATGTTTATTTTGAAAGAATTTTAAGCGCCTAAAAGTTACAAAAATAGCACCGATTTTCCATATGTCTTTCACCCAGCTTCCTCTGATGTTAACATCTTCCATCATCATCGAACAATGAGCAAAACTAAGAAGCTGACATTGGCATACTACTCTTATCTAACGTACAAACTTTATTTGGATTTTCCCAGTGTTTTCACCTAATGTCCTTTTTCTGTCCAGGATCCAACTGAGGATCCCAAGGTTGCCTTTTACTGTCATGTCTACTTGATCTCCTCCACTCTCTGATGGTTCTTCACACTTGCCTTGTCTTTCCTGATCTGAACACTTTTGAAGAGCCCTGGTAAGTGGTTTTGTAGAATGCCCTTTGGTTTGGGTTTATTAGGTGTTTCTCATGATGAGATTGGGGTTCTGGAGTTTGGGGAAGGATACAGCAGACGGTTGTCTTTCTCGGTGCATCGTGTCAGGGGCCCAGGGTGTCCACATGTCTTAATTCTTTCGATGTTAGTTACCCTTAATTACCTGGTGGAGGTGGTCTGCTGGGTCTCTTCACTGCTTCTCTTCCTTACAATTGCTAATAACTATCTTGGGGGAGATATTTTAAGACTGTTGCTCCTCCAAGTTTGCTCACTAATTCTGGCATTCATGAGAGGATCTTGTCTACGACAATTATTACATATTATTGATCGGAATGCTTCTGTAAAGAAGGGCTGCCTTTCCTAATTTATTTATATATTCAATTATTTATTTGTACTGGAATGGACTAATGGGTATTTGTGTTATTGAATGGGTTATGAACCAACATTTTTGTTATCTATTTTGTTGCTCAAACTGTTCCCGTTTTGGCCACTTGATTCTCTTTCAGGTTGTCCTGTTCTTCACGTCCTGTGACTTGGAGTGAAGGAAAGGAAGGAGTGTCTCATGTGATTCTCATAACAACCCTAGTAGGTAAACATTAGTTTCCTAGTCCAAACAGATTCTAGGTCTAACTTTCAGATAGGTTAAGTAGCTTGCCAAAGCCACGCAGCAAATTTGGGCTACAAATAGAATTTATGCCTGGATTTGTCTGACTTCAGGGCCTCTTTCTGATACAGCACACTGCCTTGCTTTAAGGACTCAGGCCTTACCTTGGGGCAGTGTCCACGTAAAAGAATGCTTAGTATACACACTCTCTTTGTATCATTTCTCACAAGTCTGAACTCCCATTTCCCTTTTCCTGAGCCTCTTGTCTCTCCTCCCCCAGAGGAACTAAATTATGAATCACAAATTATGAGGGCTCTGGAGGTCCTCAGAAAAATCCTGTTCCAAATCTCTCACAATACAAGTGTGCAAAATGAAGCTCAATCTGGGGGATACAGGTAGGGAGTGAGCTGAGATTGGAACCCTAAGTCCCCTGATGTCTAGTCCAATGTTTTCTCCCTCACATGATCAGAGCCCAGCTCTTTGCAGTCAGTTCTATGTCTCTGAGTTTAGAGAAACACATTCCGGAAGCTGAAGACTTTCCAGAGCACATCAGAACATAGGGAAACATCTGTTCATTCATTTCACTATACCAGCATCTCTGTCTAATTGGGCCCATAAAAGAAATCCAGCACTACATTTCTTTGAAATAAAAACAGTCATGCTTTTGATCGAGAGGGATCAAACGGACCTTTGAGGACATCAGGGAAAATTGGCTCCCTGACATCTTGGAATCTTCCTACCCCATTTGAGTCTGGGAGGTCCCAACTAGGTCAGATGTACCAAAACAACAGAAAGAAAGAGGAAACCACAGAGGTATAGAGAGGGGCAGGGAGGGGGGAGAGGAGAGAAGCCTTTTCTGTCAAACACTTGAAGATCTTCCTACATGTTAGATCACCTACACATTAAAACTGCTTAAAAGTGTTTCATAGAATATTGACAAAGTTTTAATATGCTATTTAGAGAACAGAAACAGGTCTTAACAATTACTGTCTATTATACCTCAAGGTTTTGGAACCTGGGTGGTATTTTTCCTCGTAGCAGAGGATAAACACAGTCAAGGAAAAAGCCTGCGTTTGGCATGATTTCCAGCCACTGACAGCTGGGAGATAAGCCCAGTGAGCGGTGGCTGAGTAGCTAGTATCTTTACTGGCACAAATAAGAATGGTACCATTCATCGACTGACCACCTAGGTATCCAGGTATAGGGCAGGGGCTTTCTACACATACTCTGTCAATTATATGACAACAGTACATGGCCATTACCATAATCTTCATTTTGCAGAAGACGTGGAGGTCGGAGAGGACAGTTCCTTGCCTATGGTCACATTGGTTCAGTGCCAGTACCACCCAGTGTGACTCAAGCTTCACGCAGCAGGGGAGGCAGGTGGCTCCTGGAAGAGGTGTGGCCGACCAGGCAGAGAATTTGAGAGTGGGTAGTGGAGCCGGCAGTGTTCTGCAGTCTTCGGAGCTGCTAGTGTTCTCAGGGAAGTCAGTCTTCAGTTTGTACCCGGCTGGGGTTCAGGGTAAGGCTTCCGGCTTTCAAGGGGAGTGACAAAGACAGAAAATTACAGCACGGTCGATGAAAACTGGGGCTCTTAGGTGAGCCACACCTGGGCTGGAGGTGAAAATGACAGTGATCTATGTCCATGAGCAAGGCACCTGACCTCTTTAAATGATCATGTTCTGACCTGTCAAGTGGGAATAGTAGTCAGATTTTTCTCATAGGGTTTTGTGAAAATTGACTGAGATAACAATATATAAAAAAAATACAAGAAAGCCCCATAATAATGCAAATTTCAAATGGAAGGCAATTGGTTATTGCCTCCCAGGCCCTGGAACTTGAGCTGCCTGGCTACTAGCGGGCTGGCTCAGGCCATTTCATCAACTTCACAATAAAGCAACTCGCATTTACATGGTTGAATATTGGGGATCTCATTATAATCTTACGGTGGGGATATACTCAATGATGCCTGAAACACGGCAAACCTTTATTAAATGTACAGTGGTAATGACAATAACAATAAAAGGAAAAAGGAAGAGAAAAAGCAAATTTATAAGGTGCCCAGGCCTAAAATCATAAATATGGGCCCGAATTTAAGGAAAAGCCCTCTCTATGTCCCTAAAGCCAGAATTTTAATTCAGGGAACACACAGGGGCCCAGAAATCAGTTCTGGGATGCGAGGCTGTTGAGCCTTCTTTGTCTTGTGTCAAGAATGACTGAGGCCCTGGCCAGTTTGGCTCAGCGGTTAGAGCGTCGGCCTGCGGTCCGGAGAGACCCGGGTTCGGTTCCCGCTAAGGGCACGTATTTCGGTTGCAGTTTCTTCTTGGCCCTGGTTGGTCGTGCGGGTGGCAGCCACTCGATGTGTCCCTTCACATCGATGTTTCTCTCTCTCTCTCCCTTCCTCTCTCTCCCTCCCACTCTATCTGTACAAAAAAAAAAAGAATGACTGAGGAAATGTGGCCGCTGACCCTCAGGCAGGGCAGTCAGTGCCCCTGAGGGGAGGTAGAAACAGACCTAAGAGAAATGAGATGAAGATTGATAAGCCCATCAGTGCTAAAGACATTTTAAATCAGAGAGACACTGACAGAAATACAACTACTCCATATATCACAGCCCCAAACCCTCCTGACAATATTTTTGAGGATCCTTGACAACTGCCCGAACAGAATTGATACTTGATTGTACATAATCTGCCTAATAAAAATCTATTTACATTGTGACATTTTAAAAGTGATTTCTAGCACCTCAAGTAGCTTCAAAGGAGAGTTTTCGTTCATACAGCTAAATCACAACAGTTGGTTTTAAACTGAATGACACACACTGATTATCAATTAAGCAACGGGAGTGATAAAAATGATGCACTTGGCTATTTGTTTTCAGGCATTTTCTTTCTTCCCGAGATTCCACATTTATTTCTATCAACCTGGTGATTAGAAAAGCAAAGTTCTGGCCGTGGCCGGTTTGGCTCAGCGGTTAGAGCCTCGGGCTGAGGTCTGGAGAGACCGGGGTTCGGTTCCCGCTAAGGGTGCGTACCTTGGTTGCTGTTTGTCCCCGGCCCTGGTTGGGTTGTGTGGGTGGCAGCCACTCGATGTGTCCCTTTCATTCGATGTTTCTCTCTCTCTCTCTCCTTCCCACTCTATCTGAACAAAATATCGAAAAATGTCCTCGGGTGATAAAAAAAAAAAAGAAAAGTAAAGTTCTGGTCAATGATGACAACGCGACACAGAGCTGGGATTGTGCCCGGCAACGACGCTCTGTTCACTCAGTGTTTGTCAGCAAGTGTGCACAGCAATTTCCACTATGAGCTTTTACTGGAAATAAATGTGAACCCAAATTTAGGGAGAAGCCATTGCTAATTTCTTCTTCCTGGGAACCCCATTTGCTGCATCTTCCAGTATGTATGTGGCTTCGGCGTTCTGTTGACACTGTTAGAGCCAGCAACCTACCGACTAATTAGTTGAGGTTTTTGTCTACACAGCACCAACATAAGCAACTGGAAAGTAAAAAATTCAGCCAAATAATTGGGCTTTGTGTGGGGAAGTTGACTTTAAACAGCCAGTTAGCTCTTTTTCTGTTCACTGAAAGGTAAATGCCTTTGGAGGACTGGCCCTTTCATTGCCATGTGGACCACATTATCAGTAATTGGCCCAGCAGAGCTAAGTGTGTCAGAGTGTTTCTTTGTGATGGAAAAGGGAAGAGAAGGAGAGAAAAGGTTGCTGGGAAACAAGAGGAAGAATTAGCAGGTTAGCTGAGGAAGACCAGAGGGAGGGTAGGAACGAAGGTTATAAAGGTGACAGGCAGGGTCCACTCAAGTTCCACCGCATGTTAGCAGAACGAGCCTTGGTCCTCCTTGGTTCTTGACCTTGCATCTCTTTCCCTCACTGCACCAGCAGAGCCACGGCTCTCGAACTTGAGTGTGTATCCCAGCCACCTGGGAGGCACGGTAAACCACAGACGGCTAGGCCCACTCCCTGAGTGTCAAGTTCATAGATCTGAGGTAGGGCTCCAGAATTTGCATTTCTAATAGGTTTCAAGCTATGTCGATTGAAATACTGAGGTTCATTTCATTTACAAAAAAATAGAGATGCGTACTTTTCGCTCCTTTTACAGCAGTGCCCCGCCCTGGACTCTTTCTCCACCAGAGTAAAACTTGCTTTATCCTCACTTCAGTTCACCCTTGAAATCTTTCCTGGGCGAGTTAAGGACCTGGAGGTTGCCTGACTTGGTCCAGGTCCCAGGCCCGTGCAGGGCAGGGCCAGCCCCTGAACAGAATTGGTCCAGTCACATTTCTATGAAGAAATGCAGTACAACGTGCCACAGTAGCCTTGTGACTCATGGCCTCGTATGACACTTTGCTGTAGGACTGAGCTGTGTGGAAAAGGCAGCACAGGGCACAGACATCCATTTTGCTGGCACAGACTGTGGCAGAAGCAACATGATCCGGAGCTGGCATCCGTGCTGGCTCATCATACGATTCAGCAGTTTCCCAAGCGTGGCAGGTGCAGCAATACTTTGGGGGGCCTGCTGTGGGACATGGCTCTGGGTATCATTGCTGGAGCCCAAATCTCTACTCCAGTAGTTTTCGACCCTTTTCACCTCATGGCACACATAAACTACTTACTGAAAATTCTGTGGCACACCAAAAAATATATTTTTTGCCGATGTGACAAAAAGTATAATGTTGACTCATTCATACTGGACAGCACTGTTGTGTTGGCTGGTGTCATTTTTAAATTTGACAATCTACGAGAAAAGACATCAGAGTCCCTGACTAAGTAGCCACATATTGCATGTTTTAAAAATTCTTGCGGCACTCCGGTTGAACATCTCTGCTCGAGCCCCGGCCAGTTTGGCTCAGCGGTTGGAGCGTCGGCTTGCGGACCAGAGAGTCCCGGGTTCGGTTCCCGCTGGGGGCACGTACCAAAAAAAAAAAGAAAATCACTGCTCGAGTCGCTTTCTAGAGCTCCTCCAGTGACTTGTAGCCGCCTATATGCCACGATAGGTCTCCTGACTGACACCAAAGGGGAGGCGAATCTGTTCTACAGCTCAGAACCCAGCTCACTACACTTGCCATTTCTCAGTACGTCAGCTGGATCTACTCTTACTCATTTAACTCGGACAAATATTATTGGGAGTCACACAACCAAGATCATCAAGGCAATAAGCTTAATGTATATCTGGGCATCAAGTTTAGTGAAGTGTCAGTGTTTCTCTATTTCAGAGTAAAGTGCATAATTTTTATGTTATTTTTGTACTTTAATAGATGAATAGGGGCACAGTTCAGGGAACTCATGGCTTAAGACGTCTGGAAAGGCAGAAATTACTTTGATATAAATTGGAGATAGAATAGAGAAGTACACACACTAAAAGCCTCCAACGCTAAAAGGTAAGGAAGTGTTTATATGAAGAGAAAAATTCAAAATATCCAAATATTCTCCAGGCTCTAAATTTTTCTTCATGATTTTTAAAATCTTTTCTCATTAAATATATTCTCTTTTAAATAGCATTATTTTTATAGTTTATCTCAAATCTCACTCTATGGCACTGCCCACTAGGGAAGTTATACAAAAATCGGGATGTTCACTGTGGGATCAATATTGAGACTTAAAAGTCTGAACATCCTAAATCCTAAACACAGTGGTATCAGTAGCTCCTGAGAACTGTCTAGATTTCTAATTCCAGATTGAATTTTAAAAGCAAAGTAAACGTGGAAAAAACAATATGTGCTCAACATTTTTTTTTGATCCTCACCCGAGGACATTTTTCCATTTTTTGTTTAGATAGAGTGGGAGGGAGGGAGGGAGGGAGGGGGAGAGAGAGAGAGAGAGAGAGAGAGAGACATTGACGTGAAAGGGACACATCGAGTGGCTGCCACCTGTATGACCCAACCAGGGCCAGGGACAAACTGCAACCGAGGTACATGCCCTTAGTGGGAACCGAACCCGGGTCTCTCTGGACCTCAGGCCAACACTCCAACCGCTGAGCCAAACCGGCCAGGGCTGTGCTCAACATTTAATAACCAATTTATCAAGTTGATAAAGATTAGGTATGAGTATTATTATCAGAAACAAAAAGGAACAGATAAATAAAAAACTTTATAGGATAAACCAAAACTTTTGATAATTCTAGTTATTTAAGAAATACATGCTTAATAATAATATGGAAAGTACAGAGACAGCTACAATTAATACTGTGATATGTTTAATTCCATAAATTAAATATGTTCATTTATTTTATGGTGTTTTTTTAAATATATATAGGAATAAGAACATGGGAATTATGAGCTATTTCTTTTACTTAGTTTTATAAATATATAGTTTTTATTTTTACATAAGTCATATAATTTTATGAGTGTATAATATTCCCAGTTAGCATGTGATAGTTTAAGTTATTCTCTTATTAACTATCACCAAACTTTGGGTTGTTTCCAGTTTTATGGAAATACAAATAATTGTATAACAAACATCTGTGTGCATTCAGCTATTTTTTTTTTTTTTGATCCTCACCCGAGGATATTTTTCTATTTATCTTCAGATAGAGTGGGAGAGCGAGAGAGAGGTAAGAAAGGGAAAGAGAGAGAGAAACACCAACATGAGAGGAAGACATCTACTGGTTGCCTCCTGCACGACCCTGACCAGGGTGGGGGACGAACTGCAATTGAGGTACATGCCTTTGACTGGAATCGAACCCGAGACTCTTTGGTCCGCGGGCCCACACTCTACCACTGAGCGAAACCGGCCAGGGCCATACAGATATTTTTTATATTAGAATTTTTTTTCTTGGGAGAGATCCACAGAATAGTAATAAGTAGAATCTCTTGATTAAAATTAGCTAAAAGCTTTCTAAAATGAATCTTCCAAATTATTCTCTACTTGAGGTACCAAGCCTTTTGATTAAAAATCCCAAGGAACAAACCAAACCACTGGGAGCTAAATAGAGTGGTGGAGGGGCAAACGTATGGCTTGATTTAATTTGAATTCTATAATTACTAGTGAAATTGAACATTTTCCCATATATTTGTTAGCTAGTTGAAGCTTCTCTTTATAAATTATACTCTTTACACATTTATTAATTGGGGTCTTGGTCTTTTTAAAAAAAAATTTAACGGAGAGGAAATTGCAATATGTGGCCTTCGTCAAGGTAACAGAGCGAGAGGGCACGAAGATCCCAGAGTCCAGGTAACAAGCAGAGACACGTGCAGTTAAATGGAAGTCAGAGCAGCCGCAGAGAGCGAAGAAAGATTGGGGAACAAAGTCCTGTGTCAAAAGCCAGCTTATTTGTATTCGTGTGGCCTCATAAAAGAGTTAGTTGGACTAACCCATATCTGAGGTGCTTCATTTTGAAGTGGCCGTGCAGTGTGATGGAGAAAGTACGGAAGCTGAAAGATGAAGTTCCAGGTGTACCAGGTGTAGATGGCACAAATGGCCACAGCTTCTGTCTCTATCACACCCCCTTTGTAAGTGCTTCTGCTGCTCCTTCCATCAGAGATGGAGCCTGTATTTCTAACATTGTAGTTGTGCTTTGTCACGAGACTTGCTTTGGCCAATGGGCCATCACTAAACATTAGCAAACAAATACAGGCAAAGGGAATCACTGTATGTTTTTGGGCAGAATAAAGATGCTTGAAATGTGATTTTTAAGGCAACTCGGATAGTGGTATAAAGGAAGGTTTACAGAAGGGAGAGATTGGAGGCTGGGGGATCCATCGGGAGAGACTAGAGGTGTAAGTAAAAGATAAGGAGGGTCTGCAAATGGGAAGTGTGGGTGGCATTACCACTGAGGGAAGAGACACAAGCTATTCTGGAGCTAGGACTGACTGGGACTTAGTGGTTAGACATGTTGGGTTAAGGTGAGTACTGATGCAAAGACAACCGCGGTTTCTAAATAATGGTACTGGGAGGGGGGTTCTGCAGGATTGAGGTGCTGGCAGGCCATTCATCTGGACATAATTAGGGGGCACTGAAGACAGTGCCATGGGCATGCTTTAGCCAGGTCACACAGTTTCCCACTTTTCAGCTGGCTTGCTTGATTTTGCTGTGTCTGCTCCATGAGTCTATTCTAGGATTCAAAATGCTCAAAGTACATTTGTGGGAAAAGAAGCCTTCATTACAATTCAAATTTATATTTAAAAAGTATAGCCCTGGCTGGTTTTTCTCAGTGGTTAGAGCGTCGGTCTGCGGTCCAGAGACTGGGTTCGGTTCCCGCTAAGGGCACATACCTCGGTTGCAGTTTGTCCCCGGCCCTCGTTGGGTCATGCGGGTGGCAGCCACTCGATGTGTCCCTTTCACATCGATGTTTCTCTCTCTCTTCCTCTCTCCCTCCCACTCTATCTGAACAAAAAATGAAAAGAATGTCCTCGGTGAGGATAAAAAAAAAAGTATAGAGTTACTTTGTTCAATGGTTTTGATGTTATGGCTGATTTATTTTCTTCATTATTGCATAACACTAACCACCATCACATTTCCTGTTCTAATCATTATATGGTGCAATAGAATAAATAAAAGGGTAAGTATGCTTTAGAACTTCTCTTCTTTTGTTTTATTATTCATTGAGTACCTAAAGAAAAGGAAAGTCAGTAACCAGTCAAAACCAAGGTTAGGATTGCCAGAGTTAGAAAATAAAAATATAGGACACCAGTTAAATTTGAACTTCAGATTAAAAAATACAAATAATTGTTCTGTTTAAGTATGTCCCATGCAATATTTAAAATGCACTTAAACTTAAAAGAACTTTTTAAAAATATGAAATTCAAATTTAACTAGGAGAGCTGCCTTTTGCTGGCAGTGCTACCTGAGATGTCTTTTATGGAACATATTGATGCATATTAAATGGAAAAAAATTATTCTATAGACTAAGATATTAGGGAAATGCTGGGAAAAGCCAGGTGAGACCGATTTTCTTCCCTTCAGGACTTCTCAGAACCTGAATGAGCTAATGCATATAGTAAGTCTCCCAGAGGAAGACAGTATGAAAATTCCTACCTTTTTTGGACCAGATGTTTCTTTGATGCTTTATACAGATTGTGTGGAGGATGGTGGTTAATCTACTTGTGTCTCCACCAATATAAGTAACAGGTGGTGTAAAGTGGTCAATATGGCATAAGATATAGATTTAAAAAGTCTAGGTTCAAGTCTCTAGCCCATCAATCATTGAATATATGAAACTGAGCAAGTCGCCAATGACTGAGCATCATTCCTCCTCTAGGTTCTTCTGAGGCTTACAAGGCAGCACATGGAGAGCAGTTTGCACACCAAATAGCACAATACAGACCCCCAAAATATTATAACTAGAGGAGAGAAGGAAAACAAAGGCATAGGCCCCAGGAGGAATCTCCCCGCTGGGGCTGGAGCTGGAGCTGCGCATTGGGCCGCACCCCTGTCCCGGGTCCCCTGCCTGAGGATTCTAACTCCCCGCTTCTGATTCACTCACCTCACTCACCACACAGCCTCTCCAGCAGCGGACACTCGGGGTGTTTGCTGACAGCGCTGTCGGGGGAGCTGCCATCTCACTGTTGTGACTGAAAGTCGCTTTCGGGGAGAGGTTTCACCCAGTTCTGTCCCCGGACACTTAGTTGCATCTTAGGATTGATAAGAACACAAAGGTAGCAGTTCGTCTGAAAGCCAATTGAGCTGCTTTATTTTTTCCATTAATTATTCCGTTTCAGTTGACTGCTTTTCACTGTCATAACTACAGCAGTTATTTCTGTTAAAAACACACAGTGACATTTTGAGGCATGTTCAGTTGGTCCTGCCCCAGCTTCTTACTGCAGCTGGAGAGTGGGGGAGATGAAGATGTACAAAGGACAGAGAGGGCAGACTTGATTAGGAGGGATCCCTAGGGAGCTACTTTTCACTAATTATCTTTTTAAATTAATTTTTAATTTTAATTTTTAAAATTTTTTTTCTTTATTGATTTTGAGAGAGAGAAGAAGGGAGAGGGAGAGAAAGATAGAAACATCGATGAGGGAGAACATCAATTGTCTGCCTCCTACATGCCCCCCACTGGGGATCGGGCCTACAACCTGGGCATGTGCCCTGACTGGGAATCAAACTGGTGACCTCTTGGTGCATGGGTCAACGCTCAACCACTGAGCCACACCGGCTGGGGAACTCAGAGAAGAGGGGTGGGGAGGATAGATGAGATAAACCAAAGAACTTATATGCATGTAAGTGTAACTGATGGACATAGACAACAATGCTTGGGGGGTGGGGGGTAGGATGGGGTGAGGGTGTCATGAGGGAAAAGGAGAAACATTTGTAACAAAAATAAATCTATAAAAATTGAAAAAACAATAAACAAAAAAAATTAATTTTTTAATTCTTCAATTACAGTTTACTTTCATTATTATATTGTATTAGTTTCAGATGTACATCATAGTGGTTAGACAATCATACACTTTACAATGGGCTCCCCGCAACATTTCCAGTACCCACCTGGCACCATACATAGTTATAGCAATGTTACTGATCATATTCTCTATGAAGATTTAAATCTAACATTGGTAAATCAGTCATTTGTTAATGGTTTTTAGGAAATGGATCTAGAACCAAACAGAAATATTAACAAAGACTGTTGAGGGCTTGTAGTTTCTGTTTCTAGAAAGCTGGTGAGCCTTCCATTTTGGTTTTGTCGAAGCTGGAATCAAGTCCAGGGAGTCACCGGAGGAAGGGTCTTGGCCCAGAGACAGAGTGAGCAACAGCAATTCATCTGTATATATATTCTTAACCTTTTATACCCTTAACCAACAAAATCAGTAAAGTGACAAGGGAACACTGGTTCCCCAGTACATTCCTAAAGAGAAATGCAGAGTTTTCAGGCTTCTTTTATAAGGTTGATACTGCTTATTTCTTGAAACTTTTCACATGGTGACTCTACTGCCTTCCCAGCATTTGGATTTGACTCCCGGATGATTTTGGTCCCTGGTTTATTATCTGTGGAATGGTTTTTAATGTCGGTACTCAGAGGGGCTACCTTCATCTGAATGCTAGTTAGTGACCTCACAGAAAAGAGGGTGATTTAACTTGCCAGCTAAATGCATAACTGTAGCTTCGTAGAACAAATGAAGAGAGCATATGCTACAAGCTGCTATTGTGTGACTTTTAACATTTTAGTGATATATGACTGCTGTGAACATAACTGAACTATAATCAAGAGAAAAGAATTTATTTTCTCTCTTCAAAGTATCATACTCCTAAAAGCATTCTCTCATCCAATTTGGTAATAGTAAGAGCTTATAACAGTAAGAACCTGTAAAAGGATGACAGAATGAAAAAAATTCAGTGTATTTTGCCAAAGAGAAATTTACCATCTGCCTGTCTTCATGAATCACATATGCTGACAATAATATTTTAGAAGATACTGACAACAAGACGCAGTAATTTGTAAATGACTATTACTGATGCTGCCCTTTTTAAAGCAATCTGTGGAATAAATCAGTACAGCAATCTATAGGATTACAAGTCAAAGACTTGAAATAAGAGAATAATAAACTATATTATTGGTTTTTTGTAATTATAATAAAGATCCCAAATCTTTAAAATGTAATTACTTTGATTCAAATTTTACTGTTCCCATATGAATCTTTTCAGTGTGCCTGAGATAGGTAGATAGGAAAATACACCATTAAGCCAAGACTGCAATAAAGTCTTATTGGAAAACATTGTCAGACTTGCAATTAATGAGCATAGATATAAGTCATTGACTGGTCTGATTTTAAGAAAGCATTCATTTCCTACAGCACAAATCTTAAAAGTGTTATCAGTGGAAAACTTTAATTTTCCATGTGTAGTGCTAACTCAAAAGGCATAATTTTAACTTTTGTAAAAAGCAAAATATAATTTAAAATTATGGAAATTTAGTAAGAATTTGGTTATAACAAAATATTTTCTAACAATTGTTTAATAATGTTTTTTTCTTTATAAATCATAAATTTAGAATGAAAACTATTCACGGTCTATGAAAATTAGAAAATAGGTATCCTCTCTTAAAAATTGCTTGGAGCCCTGGCCGGTTTGGTTCAGCAGTTAGAGCATTGGCCTGTGGTCCAGAGAGACCCGGGTTCGGTTCCCTCTAAGGGCACGTACCTTGGTTGCAGTTTGTCCCCGGCCCTGGTTGGTCGTGCGGGTGGCAGCCACTCGATGTGTCCCTTTCACGTCGATGTTTCCCTCTCTCTCTCTCTTCCTCTCTCTCCCTCCCACTCTATCTGTGCAAAAAATGGAAAAATGTCCTCGGGTGAGGGTAAAAAAAAAAAAATTGCTTGGAGTCCTGGCCGGTTTGGTTCAGCAGTTAGAGCATCGGCCTGTGTTCCAGAGAGACCCGGGTTCGGTTCCCTCTAAGGGCACGTACCTTGGTTGCAGTTTGTCCCCAGCCCTGGTTGGGCCGTGCGGGTGGCAGCCACTCAATGTGCCCCTTTCATGTCGATGTTTCTCTCTCTCTCTCCCTCCCATTCTATCTGAACAAAAAAATAGAGCCCTGGCCGGTTTGGCTCAGCGGTTAGAGCGTCGGCCTACGGTCCTGAGAGACCCGGGTTCGGTTCCCGCTAAGGGCATGCACCTCGGTTGCAGTTTGTCCCCGGCCCTGGTTGGTTGTGCGGGTGGCAAGCCACTTGATGTGTCCCTTTCACATCGATGTTTCTCTCTCTCTCTCTCTGTTCCTCTCTCCCCCCCCCCCCCCCCCCCCACTCTACCTGAACAAAAAATGGAAAAATGTCCTCGGGTGAGGATAAACAAAACAAAACAAAACAAAACAAAAATAGAAAAATGTCCTCGGGTTAAAAAAAAAAAAAAAATGGCTTGGAAAGCTCTGGCCAGGTGGCTCAGTTGGTTGGAGCATCGTCCCGTACACCAAAAAGTTTGTGGGTTCAATTCCCAGTCAGGGCAAATACCTAGGTTGCAGGTTTGACCCCCAGTGGAGGCATGTACATACGGAAGGCAACCAATTTATGCTTCTCTCTCATATTGATGTTTCTCTCTCTTTCTCCTCCCCCTTCCTCTCTCTCTAAAAAACTCAATTAAAAAAATATCCTCAGGTGAGGATTTAAAATAGCAATAGTTTGGAAACTGTTAAAGAAAATAAGTGTTATATAGACTGACAATTCTTCTATCATAAATCAGGCGATTTAAGCCTGCTTGTATGTGGGCTGAGAAATTAAACTTTAAACAATTTTCTCTCCTCTCACCATGTCAATGGTGGTACTGATACTGCCAATACTTTCCTGTTGGCTAGTAAAGGAGCTTAAAGAAGCTTTCCTAGTGACAGGTTAGACTAATGTTATATATCAACTATGAGTGGAAAATAAATTAAAAAATACATTAGATAATATTGATTTTGTGTCTGGAAAAGTCTTCCAGACTGCAGTTGCATAATTATCACTATAATATATGATCGTATATATGGTGTACTTTTATCATATATTACATATAATTATAGTTTCTTTCTGAAAATAACTATTTGTATGACAATTAAGTGTATTTTGGGAGATATATTCTGTTTTCTTAGTCCCTTGAGGTATAATCACAAGTGATTTAAAAAAGTACATTCTCATTTTAGCTCTATTTTTTTAAGTCTTAACTTTTAGGAGAAAAGATACTTACTAGCACCTGGGTGTGGAATTGAATTGGTATGAATTCCAAGCTGTTAGAAATTCCAAAAGGTGTCAAAATGTCTATGGAAGCTTGTTTCTTTTTCTGAGCTCTAAGAAGGACTATATGAATGCTTTGGAAGTTCAAAAAGGGTGGGGGAGGCATTGGAGTGGGGAAGCACTGTTCCCACAAAAGAGTGCAACCCTCAAATTAGTGTCTAAGATGATATTTTTTTAAACTGTAGAGACAGAGGTAAGCAGAGATAATCCAAATATTCTACTTTATTTTCATTTTGCTTATTTCTAGTGAGTGTGAAAATATGGCCACAAAATTTATTTAAGAACAGGCTTTGCAAGTTTATGTGAATTGTAGACTAAATCCTCAGCCTGGTAAATTCTTTATACTTATCTAAATCAGCAAAGACAAAAAGTAAAGATTTAATACAGTAGAAACACTATTAGGGGACTAATCTGCCATATGACAAGTACATGAAGAAAAGGTAAAGAAAGAACAATGTAAAAAAATTGTGACCCAAAATGTTGTGGTAAACTACAAGCTACTTATGATTTTGACATTAGAAGGCATGACAATTGTTCTATTTATTTATTTATTATTATTTTTTTTTATCCTCACCCGAGGATATTTTTCCATTTTTCGTACAGATAGAGTGGGAGGGAGAGAGAGAGAGAAACATCGATGTGAAGGGACACATCGAGTGGCTGCCACCCGCACGACCAACCAGGGCCGGGGACAAACTGCAACCGAAGTACGTGCCCTTAGCGGGAACCGAACCCGGGTCTCTCCGGACCGCAGGCCGACGCTCTAACCGCTGAGCCAAACTGGCCAGGGCGTTCTATTTATTTTAAGCTTTAAAAATATGCATAAGTGTTTCAGGGTAATAAAATTGGATTCTTAATTGAGTTCAAGTAATAGTAAACTCTATTTTATCCAGTAGCACCACTGAACACAATGACACATTTTAAGTTAAGCATAAAGTAATATTTTGATGAAGCCATAATAAAACTTGAAGAAAAATTAAGTGAATGTGTGATTATTTTTATGACCTTGAGGGTGGAAAAGGCTACATATACATAAATGCAAAGAAATAAACCTCAAAAGAAAATACAAATGATTTGGCAACATAAAATCTTATGCCTGTAACATGTCAAAAGACACCATAAGTAAACTTAAAGGCAAATGACTAATTGGATAAGAAAAGAATATATGAACATGAGCCCATGATGACCTCTATTGATACAACCTAGTCAATCTGTTTATAAATTCTTCTTTATAAGAAGATGGTGACTATGAAAAGAAGTTGACATTATAGGGTGAGTCGTATCTACCTGATTATTTGATTAATGACCACCTTTCTTGCAGCTATAATCACATGTAACACAAAAACTCTTAAAATGTCCCCATCATTTCTGTCCCCAATTCTCTAGCTGTCTTTTTTTTCTAGGTCTCTGTTCATCTGAACCATTAGCCACACTGCCAGTGCTATATCCCATACAGTCTGATATTTTGTGTTTTTATTTTCATCTAGCTTAAGGTATTTTCTTTAAAAAATATATGTTTTTATTGATTTTTAGAAAGAGAGAGAGAGAAACATCCATGGGAAAGAAACATCCATGAAAGAGAAATATTGACTGGCTGCCTTCTGCACGCCCCCTACTGGGGATCCAGCCTGCAACTCAGGCCTGTGCCCAGACCAGGAATTAAACCAATGATCTCTTGGTGCATGGGTTGCCGCTCAACCACTGAGCCACACTGGCTGGGCAAGATATTTTCTAATTTCCCTTGTGATTTCTTTTTTGACCATGAGTTATTTAGAAATGCATTGTTTACTTTTCAATTATTTAGGGACTTCCCAAATGTCTTTCTGTTTTTGATTCCTAATTTAATTCCATTGAGGTTGGAGAGCATGCTTTGTATGATTTCAGTTGTTTTAAATTTACTGAGACTTTTTTTTTCCTACAGTTTAGCATGTGGTGTATCCCAGAGAATGTTCATGTATGTTTTAAAAGAATGTGAATTCTATTGTTGCATGGTGTGTTCTATAGATAGCATGAGGTCAACTTGTTTGATAGTGCTATTTAAGTCTTTTATATCCTTAATGATGTTATTTCTAGTTTTTTCAATTACTGGAAATGAGTATTAAAATCTCCAACTATAGTTGTTGAAGTGCCTATTCCTCCCTTGAATTCTGTAAGTTTTTGCTTTATGTGTTTTTGAGTTCTGTTGTTAGTTACATTTACATTTATAATTTTTATATATTTCTGAGGTATTTATTAACTCTTTTTCATTGTAAAATGTCCCTCTTTGTCTGTAGTCATATTACTTAAATACCTTAAATGTCTTAAAATGTTTTTTTAATGACATAACTACTTCTGCTCTTTTATTGTTACTGTTGCATGGTGTAACATTTTTCATTGCTCACTTTCAACCTATTTGTATCTTTGAATCTACTGATGTGTCTCCTATAAATAGAATATAGTTGGACTTCTGTTTTTAATCCAGTCTGACAATCACTCCCTTTGGATTAGTGTTTAACCCATTTAAATTTAATGTAGTTATTTGATATGGCTGAATTTATACTTTCAATTTTATTATTGTTTTCTATATATCATATGTCTTTTTGTTTCTCTGTTCCTTCTTTACTGCCTTCCTTAGGTTAACCAAATATTAAGCCCGATCCCCAGTGGAGGCTTGAGGAGGTGGCCAATCGATGTTCTCTCTTACCGATGTTTGTATCTCTCTCTCCCTCTCTGTTTCTATCTCTCTCTCCCTGTCCCTTCCTCTGTCTCTAAAATCAATAAAGAAAAATAATTTTCAAATATTTTTTATTGAATCATTTTACTTCCTTTGTAAATTGTTTTTAGCTACAATCTGTGTGTGTGTGTGTATGGTTATTGTAGGTATTAACATATGTGACTTTATCCTATCATAGTCTATTTTAGGTTAGTTCCAGTAAATATACTTCATTTAGTAAATACAGCACTTAATTCAATATACTTCCATTAACTTTTATAATCTTTTTGTTATTGTCATATATATATATATATATTACATGTGTACATGTTATAAGCTGAACAATATAGTCTTTGTTATTGCTTAATATAATGTTATGGTTCTTAAAAATACTAAGAAAAGAAAAAAATGTATATATACAGTTTTTAAAAAAGACTGACCCATATATTTACAATATCTGGTGCTCTTTGGGTGTTATTTTCTTTTGGCCAGAAGGTCATCTTTAGTATTTCTTGTAGTCAAGATCAATAAATTATCTCAGATTTTCTTAATTAGTGATTCATTTTACCTTCATTTCCAGGAAAAATCTCACTTCATACAGAATTCTTGGTTGAGTGTTTTCTTTCAGTACTTTGAGTATGCTTTTCAACTGTCTTCTTACTGCCACTGTGTCTGATGATAAAGCAGCTATTAGTTGTATTGTTTCCTGCTTTTGACATATCATTTCCTCTTGCTGCCATCAACATTTTCTCTTCAGTAGTTTGACATGTATCTATGTGTTTAGGTATCTTTGTGCTTATCCTTCTTGATATCCATTGGGCTTCTGGTATCTGTAGGTTAATGTTTTTGTTGTTGTTGTTGTTGTTTGTTTGTTTTAGCAAATTGGGGAGTTCTCAGTCATTATTTCTTCACATATATTTTCAGAACTTTATTCTTTCTCTTTTTTTTTTGGATTCTTGTTACATGTATGTTAGAATGCTTTATAATGTTTTAAAAATGTCTGAGACTTAATTTTGCTTACTTCTTTAGATTGGATTATTCCTATTACTCTATCTTCAAAGTAACTTATTCTTTCTTCTAACATTTCAAATCTGCTGTCAAACATCTCAAGCCCATAAGTCTTCTGTGCTGTGCTGAGATGATCTTCGTGCAGATTGAGAAATAATTTCAAATTTGCAGTCAGTTCTCAACTCCTCATTTGCTTACACTTTAGGCCAACCTCTGTCAAGTCTTTCCATGCATTGATAGTATTTCAGTGACACAGTAGAACACTTATCTAAAGCTATCTATTGCTCTCTTATTTCCAGGATTTCCCTGCTAAGTTTTCTGGCTAGTCAATCACTTACCCCAACTAGAACTGCAATCTTGTTCTAACAAACTTATGGGTTTTCCCCCTAAACATTCCAATCCCATTCCATTACTTTTAGCTGGAAAAGTCACAATATGTTTGTCTTTAAGTCAAGTCCAGCCCTCTCTGGCAGCAAAGCTTCTGGTTTTTTACAGACTGTCCCTGGCTGGTAATGTTGCATTCTTGCTAACCAAGCCAGTCACACACACACACACACACACACACACACACACACACACACAAAGGCATATTCTATGATTCAATTCATATGAAAGTCCAGAATAGGAAAGTCCATAGATATAAAGTATATTAGTGGTTGTTTATGGCTGGGAAGGGGTTGGAGTGTGAAGAAGTGGTAGTTGGGTAATAGCTGAAAGGTACAGGATTTTTTTTTTTTTTTGAGGTGATGAAAATATTAAAAACTTGTGATGATGGCTGCACTCATCTGTGAACATATTACAAACATTTAATTATTCACTTTAAATGTGTGAATTCTATGTTATGGAAATTATATCTTGATAAAGATGTTAAAAATGAAAAGGATAAACATAGAGTTGTGTCCAAGAGTTATATAAGACAAAAATAGCATGACCAGAATATAGATCCCAATCAGGCAATAAAGAAATTTGCAGAATCCAAATAAGACCTATTAGAAATTATCTGCAAACTGAATAAAAGTACAGAATTTTGACATTGAGCATTTTTTCCTGTCTCTTGGCCATTTGTATATCCTGTTTGGAGAACTATCTATTTAGTTCCTCTGCCCATTTTTTAATTGAGTTCTTTGTCTTCTTTTTGTTGAGTTGTATGACTACTCTATATATTTTGGAAATTAACCTCTTATCTGATGTATTATTGGCAATTATGCTCTCCCATATAGTGGGTTCCCTTTCCATTTTGATGGTTGTTTCTTTCACTGTGAAGAAGCTTTTTAGTTTGATATAGTCCCATGTATTAATTTTTTCCTTTGTTTTTCTTGCCTTAGGTGTTGCATCAATGAAAATTCTGCTGTGTGTGATGTCTGAAATGTTGTTGCCTACATTTTCTTCTAGAATTTTTATGGCTTCACGAATCACATTTAAGTCTTTTATCCATTCTGAGTTTATTCTTTTTTTTTTTTTTTTTAAAGTTTTATTTATTTATTTATTTTTTTAATCCTCACCCGAGGACATTTTTCCATTTTTTGCTCAGGTAGAGTGGGAGGGAGAGAGAGGAACAGAGACAGAGAGAGAAACATCGATGTGAAAGGGACATATCGAGTGGCTGCCACCCACATGACCCAACCAGGGCCAGGGACAAACTGCAACCGAGGTACATGCCCTTAGCGGGAACCGAACCTGGGTCTCTCCAGACCGCAGGCCGACGCTCTAACCGCTGAGCCAAACCGGCCAGGGCCTGAGTTTATTCTTGTGTATGGTATAAGTTGGTGGCCTAGTTTCATTTTTTGCATGTAGCTGTCACTAATTATCAGAGAGATGCAAATAAAAACAACTACGAGGTATCACCTCACACCTTCCAGAATGGCCGCCATCAACAAATCATCACACAATAAGTGCTGGTGAGGGTGTGGAGAAAAGGGGACTCTAGTACACTGCTGGTGGGAATGCAGACTGGTGTAAGTCACCATGAAAAACAATATGGTGTTTCTTCAAAAAATTAAAAATTGAAATGCCATTTGACCCAGTGATCCCAATTCTAGGAGTATATCCTAAGAAGCCTGAAACACCAATCAGAAAGAATATATGTACCCCCTTGTTCATAGCAGCACTATTTACAATAGCTAAGATCTGGAAGCAGCCCAAGTGTCCATCAATAGATGAGTGGATAAAAAGCTGTGGTACATATGCCAAATGGAACACTATGCAGCTATAAGAAAGAAAGATCTCTTATCCTTTGAGACAACATGGAGGGAACTGGAGAGTATTATGCTAAGCGAAATAAGCCTATCAGAGAAAGACAAATACTACACGATCTCACTTATTTGTGGAATATAATAAGCAGAAAAAGCTGATGAACAAAACAGACCCACAAACATAGAAAGGAGTACAGTTCAGATTGACAAACCTCAGAGAAGAGAGGTGGGGAAAGGGGTGAAATAAAACAAAGAACTTATACACATGTATGTGTAACCAATGGATGTAGACAACAATGCTTGGTGGAGGGTGGGATAGGGAGTAGGGTGTCTATGGGGAAAAAGGAGAAACATCTGTAACAAAAGTTAATTAAAAATAAAAATAAGAATTATGGAGGAAAAAAAGTACATAATTCTGTTAACAGATATAAGGTGCTAGATTATGAATACATGAAAGAATGTATGAATTATGAATGGTATAAACACTCAAGAGGCAAAGGTTATTAAAACCAATTCCAGCTGTATGGGATTAACTTGGAGTTTCCTGCTGGCATAAGGACCTTTAAAAGCTGATCTGGCCAGTGTAGCTTAGTTGGTTGGGTGTCATCCTATGTACGGAAATGTTGCCAGTTCGATTCCTGGTCAGGGCACATGACCAGGTTGCAGCCTTGATCCCCTGTAGGGGGCATGTAGGAGGCAGCCAATCAGTTTTCTGCTCTCACATCAATGTTTCTTTTTCTCCGTCTCCCTTCCTCTTCCTCTATAAATCAATCAATCAATCAACCAACCAATCAATCAATCAATCACACCAGTTCGTTGGATTCATGTGACTAAGATAAAAGCATCCTAAACTTGTCCTGGCCGGTTTTGCTCAGTGGTTAGAGCGTTGGCCTGTGGTCCAGAGATACCCGGGTTCAGTTCCCGCTAGGGGCACGTACCTTGGTTGCAGTTTGTCCCCAGCCCTGGTTGGGTCGTGCGGGAAGCAGCCACTCGATGTGTCCCTTTCACGTTGATGTTTCTCTCTCTCCCTCCCTCCCACTCTATCTGAACAAATAATGAAAAAATGTCCTCGAGTGAGGATAAAACAAATAAACAAAAAGCATCCTAAACTTAATCTTTGATCCCATGTTTTGGATTTAAATGCATTCATTGGTTGCTTCTTGTATGTGTTGTGACTGGAGATCAAACCTGTAACCTTGGCATACTGAGATGATGCTCTAACTAACTGATCTACCTGACCAGGGCAAGATTTGCTTGATAAGTTTTAAGTTTGTCTTATCAGATATTTGCAATATTTACAAAGAAAGTGCTCTAACTAAACACAGTTTAAAATATATAATTTAACTAATTAAGTTTAGAAATGGCTTATATCATGGGATTTTGATTATATGATGGAATTTTAGTCTATTTTATTTGAGGCAATCAAGAATTGATCAAAGAACCAACCAGTGTAAGTAATTTTATGCAAATTTTTATAGATAATTTTTATATTTCATCACATGTAAACTAGTGAGAATTGGCAGACTAAGACATTTAGAAGAGTAGGATTTGGCCAAGGTGGTTATGTGGCCAAATTGGACTTTATCTTTCAATGTCAGTGGCCAAAGAAAGAGCGTATAATTGGAGCATATTCTAATGCACAGAAGGCAAGGGGAGAATGTATAAAATCAATGCAATTCAACAGCAGCAGTGAAGTAAATTGGTAAGAAAGATTACTAGGTATGGATGAGCTCATAATTAAGACAGAATGTCCATACATTTCATTAGTGGAATTTGAGAAGCTGCAGAGAGAATGAAGATTTGTTGCCATTAGTATTTTAGTACTGACACAGAAGGAAATGATCGATTAGAGTATTAGGAGGAGGCCATATTATCATACAGAGGAAGATGGCTCAGTAGAAAAGGGAGAAGACTTTAAGACCAGGATAAATGTTACTTGAACCACTCACTTGTGGCTAAGAGCTATACCAATGTGTTGGAGAGGGAGTTAAATCTAACCTCACTATCCTGCCATATTATATTTGACTGTAGCATAACTGTGTATAGTTTATCGAGGTGTTTGGTCACTATTTTATTAGGCCTTTATAGGCTTGTGTGAAAGAAAGCCTTTAAACACCTAGGGTTCATCACTCTTTTTTGACTGGACAGAGCTTAGACAAGATAGCATATAGAATTTCTTATCTAATTGAAAATAATTTTGTTAAGGTGAATCAGAGATATAGCTTTATCATCTCAATGAAATAAGATTTCACTTTAAGCCCAATGAAATATTAGTGTTTTGGATTTTGAAGTTCTGACTTTTTTTTAGAAACTATTTAGAGCATGCTGATTAACACTGTCATCAATGTTTTTAATCGTGGGAAGAGAGAGAGAAGGATCAGGATGGTTCAGAGTCTGGGCTCTGGAGATTGTCTGGATCTGAGTTTTAGAATCTTGGACAAGTCAACTGGTTTCTCTAAACCTGAGCATCTACATTTGCAAAAAGAAAGCAATAATGTTTCTTGCCTCATGAAATTGTTGTAATGACCAAATGGCCCAAGCCTCTTATTTTTAAAGTATTTAGTAGAATGCTTGTACACAGTCAATACTAGATAAAGATTAATTATTATCATTAAAGGAAGAAAACAAAAGTATGCATTAGTGAATGTTTAGATGATTCCTTATTATCATTGTATGTGTTAATTTATATAATTTTTTCATTTGTCTGATGCAATATTCATGCTAATTGTCCCTTCTTATTCTCCAAGGTATGAAAAGGAACACATTGGAACATTATGTAACTGACCTAAAGTATTGATCCATCAAAAGCTGGAGTAGGCTGAACTCCTAATCCAGTATGACTGTGTCCTTATGAGAAGACAGCCATGTGAAGACACAGAGACACACAATGAGAAGACTGTGTGATGATGGGTCAAAAGAGGAGAACTGGAGTGATGCATCTGCAAACCAAGAAGCCCTGGCCAGTTTGGCTCAGTGGTTAGAGCGTCGGCCTGCGGTCTGGAGAGACCCGGGTTTGGTTCCCGCTAAGGGCACGTACTTCGGTTGCAGTTTGTCCCCAGCCCTGGTTGGTCATGCGGGTGGCAGCCACTTGATGTGTCCCTTCACGTCGATGTTTCTCTCTCTCTCTCCCTTCCTCTCTCTCCCTTCCACTCTATCTGTACAAAAAATGGAAAAATATCCTCGGGCGAGGATTAAAAATAAAACAAAAGAAAAGAAAGAGGAGAACTGGAGTGATGCATCTGCAAACCAAGAAGCACCTGGCACTACCAGGAGCTGGTAAGAGACAAGGAAGAACTCCCCTGCAAGTTTCAGATGCTATCACCTTAATTTCACACTTTTGGCCCCAGAACTGTGAGACAATAAATTTCTGTTGTCTTAAGCCACCAAGTTTTTGGCACTTTGGTACAGCAGCCCCAGGAAACTAATACAGTGACCTTGATCAATTTAATTAGCTCTCTGAACCTCAGTTTTCTCACCTTTAAAATAGGAATAACAAGTCTACTTACCTCATAGGGTTGAAGTAACCCATGTGAAAAATAACGTTAGCTATTTTTCAAAAACTGGGTGTCGGCCTACAAAAAACTGATATGAAGGTAAGAATATACTTCTAGGTACAAATCTGAAGAGCTCTTGAAAGAATATTGATAATAATAGTACAGTAAAATTCTATGATCCTGCAAATTAGGACTTTATGCAGTTGGTGATTGGCTTTCATTCTCTGCCCAGCTCACACTTTCAAATTGGGATGGATAGAGCAGGCACTCAGTCTTGGGAAATGGCAGGGAAAAGGAAAGCCTCCAACTCCAATATTTTTCTTGCCCAGTCTCCTCAATCATACAAATGAATGGGGCACCAGCCAAAGCCATGATTCTCAGAATGACGCTGGAGTACGGGAAGTCCCAGGCAGCCACAGGAGCCAGAATTGTTCCCACTGATATTTAAACCAGTTTAGACAATCGCCACCAGGTTGGTGGCACAAAATCAGCTGGAGCCAGAACAGGGTTGATTCATGCAGCTGGACCCATAGAGCTCTGGACCAGCTATGTGGGCAGGCTTGCCTGGTTATTCCCTTGGAATAATGCAACTCTGACTTTCATGCAATTTAAACTTCTGGACTCCACTTACCATTTAATGTTTAGCATCTCCATCAGTTTATTAAAAGCCTTGAAGAGATATTTGCGGTGTATTAATCACTTTATCAAATGATTGTTTGGAAATACCCTGGTGTGAGTCATTTAGCTGCAATCTTTCTGTTCTGAAACAGATTATGCAGTTTAGGGAGGTGAATACTAAATGTGTGCAGCTCTTTTCTTTAAATATCAACAGATATGCACATTGCACTCAAAATTAGAAAGATTGGCATAGAACTTTTTCCCCCAAGGAAAATAGAATGCAAATAAATGGTCCATTAGCAGGCAGATTAGTGCTTCTGATTCATGCAGTGTTTCCACCTGCTTAGATATTGTGCTCTCTGAGATGAATCATCCATAGTTGATGTATTTCCTTCCCCTCCACCAACTTATCCAGATGTTTGAACATAACACGGACCTAGGCTTAAAGAAAGACGTTTGACTTGGAACTTAATTCTTAAGGAACAAATTAGCCAGATTATATGTTGCTAAAATGAGACAAATTAAGAGTGACTTGGATTTCCACCCAAGTGGCAGAATTAGAGGAGGAATAAGTGACCAAACTATTCTAATTTCTAGAAGCAGGAACCATAAATGATTAGCTAGAGACTATCTAATCAGTAGGAGGTCGCTATCCTCCCTCCTAATGCTCCTGGATTCCTTTTATCTTCTAGTCATAGAAATTAAAGGCATTTAGCAAATGTTTAGGAATTCTAATTTTAACCATGCGATTGGTATTAGAACCCTGAAGACTGAGAGTCTATTCTCAAATGGTGGACAAATGGAAAGGATCTGCAAAGTAAATCACTTAACAACTGAGAACATCTGTGTGTAAGTGCAGGCCTGGCCTCTCATAGGGAGCATTCCTCATAGAAGGCTCAATTTGTTGAACTTCACACTGTGGCATTCTACTGCCATACAAAGTGGTGTGCAAATTACATTTCACAGTAATGCCCAGGGCTTGAGCCTTCCCTTTGATATGCTAAGAGCAGAGCACATTCTCCTAGATTCACAGAGACACAGTGGGACCCTGCAAGACTGAGCCCTGGTAGGTCGGTTGCTTCTAGCCTGCCACACAACACGCCAGAATGCTTACACAGGCATCCGAAAAGAAACCTGGAGGATCGTTTTGTATCCTGATACAGCACTTGACTTTCCATTTATCCCTACATTACTACAGTTGGTTGTTGTATTGGCAGAGCTGGACAAGGATGGCTTCTTTCAACAGGAAATAGATCTCCACATGAATATTTCTAAGAGCATATATGGCTCTTCACAAAGCCCACAGCCTAAAATGTTACAGTTGACATTATGGTCTTTGGACAAAGGGAACACCTTGTCATCTATATGTAATGTGGGGAGCACTTAGCTCAGATATTCTAAAATTTCATGATCTGAAAAAGCAACGTGAAGTTTGAACCACAGGAAACTGCTAGTGTCCACTGTGCTTTACCTAAAAAATGCTCTCAACCTAATACTGTTCAAAGGGTGGAGTAAAAAGAAAGGGAGACAGGGGAGTTGATTTGGTGATTCTATTTTTTTACCCCTTTTCTCTTTGGGAATAGATAAGCAACTTGAATTAAATGTGCAGTTGGTTTTGATTCAGAATCACATTATTGATTCTAAACATGAAGGTGTTTATTCTCCCTATCTCAGTTAAAGAATTTGATAGACTTTATTCTATATTAGATGCATTTCTAATTCCTACCTAAATAAACAAATCATAAACCGGACTTGCCTTTTCAATATTAGAACTGGACATCTTTCCCTGTTTTTGAGGTTCTGAATCCACTAAACAAAGGTACAGCAATATGTCAGAAAAGAAATATTCTAATTTCATTTACACACTAAACTATTTAAATCAATGACAAATTAAAAAGAAATAAAAGATAATCTGTGCTCTTCTTTCTTCTCTGTTGCCCTGTTGGCCCTATAGAACATAAAATTTATATTTTTCTCAACTTTTTTTTAACTCAGCAAATGCCCTGTGGGTCAGCTTGGACAAAGGTTGACTTCCCTCAGCATCATCTAGCTAAAGGAATTATAGAGTTCTTTCCTAGAGGTGACATGCTTTGGGGTTCTTTTTTCTTTTTAATGTTTTTATTGATTTTTTTAGAGAGAGAGATAAAAACATCAATGAGAGAAACATTGATCGTCTGCCTCCTGCATGCCCCCCACTGGGGATCGAACCTTCAACCCAGGCATGTGCCCTGACTAGGAATCAAACCAGGACCTCTCAGTCCATGGGACGATGATCCATCCACTGAGCCACACTAGCCTGGCTGCTTTGGGGTTCTTAACACCCACATTAATAATAATAATAACTTTTTAAAAAGGTATTTGCGCCCTGGCCATTTGGTTCAGAGGTTAGAGCGTCAACCTGCAGACCAAAGAGTTGTGGGTTCGATTCTGGCCAAGGGCACAGACCAGGGTTGTGGTTCATCCCCAGCCTTGGTCAGGGTCATGCAGGAGGCAACCAGTTGATGTGTCCCTTTCACATCGATGTTTCTCTGTTTCTTTACCCTCCTCCCCCACTCTATATGAAGATAAATGGAAAAATATCCTTGGGTGAGGACAAAATTTTTTAAAAAAATGTATCTGCTATTTAAAGGACTACTCCTGTTAAGAATATATTTCTGGATTAAAAGTTAAATCTAAAAAAGTTCCATCTAATCTTTTAGTTAGCTTCATTCTCCCCAGAGACAGTCTTCGATAAAAAGTATTTGATTTGCTGAAGCTGTGAAGCATTTTCTTACTGACAGCTAAAATTAGGTCTTTCTGAAGGGAAGCACACAGGAGAGAAAAAGAAGAAAACATTTCAGACAACCTCTGGGAACTTGTTCCAATTTGTTGTGATCTAACCAACTGAACTACCTGACCAGGGCTAACCCATATACTAAATGCCTTTTCCCTAGACCATAAGCACCAGGAGAGTAGAGACCTGACCTATCTTGTTTACTGTGCATTTTAGAGTTTCAATAGGGCCTGGCACATAATTGTTGCTCAATAAACATATATTAAATAAATGAATAGGTGAATGGATAAGAGGCAAGAAAAGAAAAAAAAACAACTTGCTTTTTGGACTTGAAAAAAATTTTATTTTTATTATTATTATTTTTTAATCCTCACCCGAGGTTATTTTTCCATTTTTGTTCAGATAGAGTGGGAGAGAGGGAGAGGAAGAGAAAGAGAGAAAAACATTGATGCAAGAGGGACACATCAAGTGGTTGCCTCCCGCATGACCTCAATCAGGACCAGGGACGAATCACAACCAAGGTACTCGCCCTTGACTGAAATCGAACCCGCAAGTCCCTGGTCTGAGGGCCAATGCTCCAACTGCTGAGCCAAACTGGCCAGGGCTATTATTCCATTTTTTAAAAAAGTAATAAAAGCCTTAAAAAAGTGCCTACCGTTTCTGAAGCAATAATTATACTTCTGGTGATATTTTTAAAGAAAATAACTTGAAATACCAAATATACTATTTATAGTAGTAAAAAGTGAGGAAAAAACTAGATGTTCAAAAAATGCTTGAATGGTTACATTAATTCAATTAATTATAACATATCCACATAATAAAATATTTTGCAGCCATTGAAAATAACATTTGTGCCCTGGCCGGTTTGGCTCAGCGGTTAGAGCGTCGGCCTGCGGTCCGGAGAGACCTGGGTTCGGTTCTCGCTAAGGGCACATACCTTGGTTGCAGTTTGTCCCCGGCCCTGGTTGGTCGTGCGGGTGGCAGCCACTCGATGTGTCCCTTCACGTCGATGTTTCTCACTCTCTCTCCCTTCCTCTCTCTCCCTCCCACTCTATCTGTACAAAAAATGGAAAAATATCCTCGGGTGAGGATAAAAAATAAATAAATAAATAAATAAAAGAAAATAACATTTGTATCTCATGTTTAATAGCATGGAAACAGGGTTATATGCATAATTTAAATAAAAAAGCATGATTAAAATGTGTAAACACTGATCTCAACTATAAAAAATATGTACTGAAAAATGCAGGCATGCAATATATCAAAATTATAATGATGTTGTCTCTGTAGGATTGTGGATTATTTTTATTTCCTTTATATTTTTCAAGTTTCTCACAAGAAGCCTTCATTATTATGATGACAAGAAAGTTATTTTAAATCATAGTATAAATGCTAACAATTTAATGGACAAATAAAATGTTTAAAATGACATCTCAATTGCTAAACCATCAGAGAAAGAACTGGAGAGACAAAATGGTATAAAAACTAGGATTGGAGTATCATGAGTCAATCTGTCTGAGTTTGACGTCTGAGTTGGGTGATTTATTAGCAAGTCACTTAAATCTAAAATCTCAATGTCTTTACCTGCAAGATGAGATAATAATAGTACCTACCAAAGAGGGTGGTTGTCCGAATTAAATCTGATATATATTTATATGTCTTAGCCCAGTACCAGGTATTCCTCAGTAACATTAACCATTATTATTGTTATTACAATATTTAACTACTTCTTCATCTAGATATATTTCAGGAAAAAAAAATCTAAGCTCTCTTTGCTTCAAGATTACTCAGCCAATCAATGTACACTGACAAGATTACAGAGGTGTTTCTCCTAGCTCTAGAGTCCCCATGTACCTTGAGAAAATAAACCAAAGATGAAAGGAATATTCAGAACACAAGTCTATGTGGAAATTGGTAAAAGCTGATCAACAATGAGGTGTTACTCCCTGTAAACTTTACAGGGGGCTATAAAAGGCAGGTTCAGTGACAAGCTCTGGTTGTCAGGGACTCAGGCATGCCTGGGGGCAGTTAGCAAGGAGGAGAGAGTTTTCTCACTGCCCTGCGGGGCCACAGCAGTAGTTCTCTTTGTGTTCTGTCCAGTGCCAAGTGCTGGGGAAGTCCTAGTCACCAAGCTGGGTGCCATCTTTGACACTTCTCTCTCCCTCGTCTACAGTGTTCCATTGATCTCTAAATCCGACTGCTTTGAACCCCTAAACGTCTCTAACTTGTCCACTTCTTTCTGCCCTCATCATCAGTACCCTCAAACTAAAATCTTGATGGTCTGCCTTCTGTCTTGTTCCTCTGCAATCTGTTTCCCCTCTTATAAGGTCTTTCGAGAATCCAGTCGTATCGTGCCCCTTCTGTTGTGAAAGTCTTTTAATGGTTTGTCATTGTTACTGCTCTTTGGATCAAGCCTAAACTCCAGCTTACCTTGGTACCCTCCCTACCTCTAATGATTAAATTACATTCAAATCCTTGAAAGAAATAAGGCTCTCCATTCTACATTGTCTTCCTGAAACACTCTTTATGCTTAAACCCTATCCCCCCCCACACACACACACACACTTATATGTTACAAACTGAATGTTCATGTCCAAAACTCATACGTGGAAGTCTCAACCCCCAATATGACTGTATTTGGAAATAGGGCTCTTAGGAGGTAATTAAGGTTAAATGAGGTCATAAGAGTCAGAATTTTATCCAATAAGCTTAGTGTCCTTATAAGATGAGACACCAGAGACAGACTCTCCACCTTCTCTCTCTGTTCTCTCTACTCCCTCTCCCCCTCCTCTCTCTCTTTCCCCTTATACCCCCCAAACCCTCATGTGAGGACACAGCAAGAAGGCAGCCATCTGCAAGCCAAGAAGAGAGCTCTCATCAGAAACCAAATTGGCTAACACCTTGATCTTGGACTTCCCACCTATAGAACCATAAGAAATAAATTTCTGTTGCTTAAGCCATTCAGTCCATAGTGTTTTGTTACAGCAGCCCCCGCAGACTGATACACCATACCCTGAACGTGACCACCGCTTCTCTCCTCTCATCATTCAAAAGACCTCAACAGAGGCTATTTTTGTATGGAAATGCTTTGGTACCCACCCCCATGCTCTCAGAGATGTGTCCCTACCATCCTATCTGTCATCACAGTATTATCATCTCATGTTTCATATCCGGATTCCTCACTGGTCTAGATACTGTGCAGCCAAACAGCCTGACTCTATGTAGCCTTGGGGTCTGGCACTGTGTCGGATTCAGTGATGTCTCCATGAATATTTTGTTAATTCGATCTGACAATTTGAAAGGGCAGGCTATGTTTACTCATTTTCTCTCCCCATGCCATGAAAAATCTGTACTGAACTTAATGAAAAATATATTGAAGAAAGGACCAAGAAATAATAACTTTAAGGGCAATAAACTGGTTTATAAGAGAATGGTCTATTATGATTTATAAATATCTATGAGACTAGAACCAAATAAAGGAAGGAATTGTAAAAGCATTTCTAAGTCCTTTATAAATCCTTTGAGTCACATCACATAGTGGCGAAGGGCAGGGGTTTAGAGTTGGGTGGCCTCCAGCCGTATCATACCTTGCCACTTACCAGGGTGTGACTTTAACTTGTCACCCATCTCCTTAGTTGCACACTGGGGAAAACAAATAGTACCCAATTCTTAGATTTGTTGGGGAAAATTGAATGAATAAACAGGTAAGAGTTCTTAGACTAATATTCAGCAGATACTAAGTACTTGATACATGTTAGTTCTTTTAATTTTTACATTAGTAAAACAGGTTCAAGGAAAGGCAAACTGTTAGTTTTATTAACCAACAAGCCCCAGATTAAGGGCTGGACTAGACTGTTTTCAGGCATTGCTAAGAATTATTGATATCCTTGGCCTCTCTTTCCGAAGTTGCCATCTCAAACACACAGTATTTTATTTTATTTATACCTCACTGTGTTCCAAAAGGGATCTCAGGGAGCTTACAGATGCACATAAAATACAATGAGCAACATGAGTTAAAGGCACAGTGAAAGAAGAGAGAAAAACAAGAGGACAAGGTTGGGCTAGGAATAAATACTATATTACTAAAAATTATGAGTATGTTAAGGCTTAAGGTGAAATACTAAATCAAAAGAAGCTAGAATAGGAATGATATTTTAATTTCTCCTTCATCTCATGCGTTTTTTTCCTCAAGATGATTTAAATGCTATTTTAATATTTTAAAACCCAAACTATTTGAGTTACTTTCAGCCTTAAATAGTTCTATACTAATAAATGAATACTGATTTTTCATCTTTTGGTTCATGAAGCTATATTTAAACTTGCAAATAGATATACATATTAATTAATTGGGATGAAGAAGCTTAATATTGATTAAGCACCTATGACCTGCTGGATACCACCCCAAGCTTTAACCCAAATTATTTTTCTATACCACAACCCTGTGAAGTAATTAAATATCCATTTTACTGATGAGGCACAAAGTGATTTGCTCAACTTATCACTTATCATAGTTATAAGTAGTTAGAACTCAAACCTCTGTGTCCCTCTGATGTCTGAACTGTTCTCACCGCATCAGAGCAGGTCATTTAGAGATAATACACACACCTGCCCACCGCAGTTCTAAAAGGTCCTTCAAGTACTCAGCTTCTCGGTTTTATTTTCCTATTGAGAGATTTTTTTTGTAAGTGATGTACATCCATACTTGGCTTTGTTTACATATATACTTTTCCTTATAGGGAACAGATGAGAACTTAGGGGTGTTTGGAAAGAAAGTCTTAGCAGAGATACACAGGGCTATAGGAATCACTCAGAAAGTTCTAGATCATCTTGTTCAAGTATAAAAAACCAGGTGTCAGGGAAGCCAATGGATGTTAAGATTTAGGAGTAAACATGATGAAGTTAAAAGCCTATGGCAGGATCAGAGATCCTTATAAATGTGTTTGGAGCTAAGGGGGAAATGAAGATGCTGAACTCATGATGTTCATTTCATTCACATCTGAACACTAGCAAATGACTGTAACCGAGAAGTATGAATACCCATAGGTAACAAACTCAAAAGGCACAATGAAGGAAAAAGTTAAAATTAACATATCTTTCTAGTCATTCCTTCTCATTACCACCTGCCTCCCAGTGAAACAGAAGATTGCCATTAACTGATGACACAGGAGCAGTTTGATTTAGCCTGTGAAACACAAGGTTTAGCCATATCAACTAAGGTTAGTTCAGTTCTCTGTCTAGTCCATGAATTAAAGTTTTTGTCATGACTGTGACTTTGCACATGACTTTCAATATGTCTTCATTGTGCTGTTCCTCCCTGGACCCATTACCCTGAAAAATTCTTATGCATCCTTTTAGTTAAAATTTAAAAATTGGTCATGCAGCACCCTTTCATTACAAATCTCTGGGGATTAGGGTAAGGCAGGAGTTGACAAACTATGGTCCAATCCTGCTGGCTGCCTGCTTGTGTAAGTAACAACTTACTGGGCCACAGCCACGCTCACTCACTGTGTGCTGTCTGCGCTGCTTCTGTGCTGCGCCAGCACTGGCTAGTGGCTGCCTCAAATATTCACTACATCGCCTTTCAGGAACGTCTGCCTCTGCCGACCTAGCGGCACGGAGGGAGAGACTTCTTATTTTTACATGTCCGGCACGGAGGGAGAGACTTCTTATTTTTACATGTCAAAGGACAAAACTGAAAAGTGTGATGGCGGTGATACTTTTCCTTGTGAATTTTTCTGTGTTATATGAATTTTCTCTAGAATCGTATTTGTGGATGAAAAGGGGCCATGCACTAAACCTGACAAGCTCAGGAGATGCCTGCAGGGCAGGTCTTACAACCCAGAGACCTATAGGAACCACATAGGATGGTCTGAAAGGAACACTTCCTGATTGAAGTCCAGTACTGGTGGTAGCCTATCCTTGGTAGGTATCTTCCCTGACAAAGGTTAATCTTTCCTTAACTGAGCCATCTATGGTCTTTTTGCATCTAGGTAATACCTTTGGAATGTCAGAGTAATTTCCTTTTCCAATCCCCTCAGGGCACAATCTCTCCCCAGAACAGAAGACCATCATTGTTACTGTTATCATATCCATTGTTTACTACTTCCTATACCAACCAAGGTAAAAGAAGTCTGTATCTATCATGCTTTTTATCTTAGACTTTCCCCTCCACTTTGCTTTTTCCTGCCTCCCTAACCTTGATCACCAATGAATTTCATGTAACCCACTTACTGTTCCCCTTTCATTCTGATGTATAAAATAAGTGGTAAAACTACCATTTTCCCGAGTCTTTTCTCAATCCATTGAGTTTTGCTTCCTGGCAATTGTTGTGAGTTTGGCCCAAATAAATTCATAAAAATTCTTAGAGGTTTAGATGTTTCTTACGTTGACATATTTTTATTTTTTAAATATTTTTAAAGATTCAGCTCAAATGGTATTTCATCTGTGAAGACTTCTGTTATAGTCCACTTCCCTATATATCTTCTTGGAAGTGCTAGACTTTTCTATATTAGTAGTTTTAATATTGCATGGCAATCATTGTTTCCATGTCTGTGTCTCAGACAAGCCGTAAACTTCATAATGACAGATAGGTTTTTTTTAAGGGGCTAACCCAGAGCAGAATGATTTTATGGCATGATGAGAGAAAATTACTTCCTTATCTTTACAGTTTACAGAATATTTTCATGATTATTTTCCCATTTTTATCTCAAATATCACCTAATCAGAGAATTCCTGATATAAAAAACACTCTATTAAAAAAAAGCAATCCATTATGCTTTAACCCCTTTATTCAACATTATTGTTTTTACAGCACATATAACTCCTTGACATAGTAAATGTTCATTAATTTATGCCTTCTCTCTTCCCACTTCCCTAGAATGTAAGCTCCCCATGGGTGCTCAGTTTCTACAGTTCATTGCTATATTCTCAGTGCCTGAAACACTGCCTGGAACGTAAGATTAGTACAGCTATTCTCCTACCCATTTAAAGATACTAAGGATTGCCTGGCTGGTATGGCTCAGTGTTTGAGTGTCGACCAATGCACCAAGAGGTCACTGGTTCGATTCCCGATCAGGGCACATGTCCAGGTTGTGGGCCAGATCCTCGAAGGGGGGGGGCATGTAAGAAGCAGCCAATCAATGTTCTCTCTCATCGGTGTTTTTATCTCTCTCTCTCCTTCTCCCTTCCTCTCTCTCTAAAATCGATAAAGAAAAAAATAAATAAAGATACTAAGGAAACCAAGATGGAAGACTTGTTTTTTAAGTGGGAGGGGTTTTATTTGAATTATATATAATCGTCACTTCTTTTCCCTTTGAAAACAAAGACTAGCTTACACATTTAAACTTTCCTATATAAATGTCATTTTTGAGAATAATCATTTTTTCAAGCTATGGCCTTTTTTCTAAAACATCATCTTTTTTTTTTTTTTCATTTAGTTTTTTATCTGTATATCTCTCTATTCATTGTGGGTTTAAGCAAGAATTTTTTCCCCCAGCTTTATATGAATGGAATCATATAATATCTGGCCTTCTATGTCTGGCTTCTTTCACTTGGCATGTTTTCAAGGCTCACCATGTTATAGCATGTATCAGTATTTCATTCACAAATAAAACTGTAAGATATTGAAAATGTAAAAACCTCATGATTTGTATATATATACGTTGTGAAAGGATTCCCACTGAGTTAATTGTCACATCTATCACCTGACATATTTACTTTTTCTGAAGAAGTTTAAATCAATTGCCTCTAGTCATACTGACTATAATTGTTAGATCAAGGAATAATAAGTGGGTATACAACAAGAGACAAAAAAATGGAGAAATGAAGAAAACAGAAAAAATAAGTTAATGTTCTTTGTTTTGTTTTTGTTTCTTAATTTTTTTTCTTTATTGATTTTAGAGAAGAACGGAGAGGGAGAGAGAGATAGAAACATCAATGAGAGAGAACATTGACTGGCCACCTTCTGCATGCCCCCACTGGGGATTTGGCAGGTGCCCTGGGCAGGTGCCCTGACTGGGAATGGAACCGCGACCTCTTGGTGCATGGGTTGACGCTCAACCACTGAGCCATACCAGTCAGGCTAAATTAATGTTCTTTGAAGATCAAATATGGTAGGAAGACCATTGGGGTAAAGGGGGAGAAAAAAGAAACCCACCTATGGCTGAATAGTAAGAGTAATGTTAATAGTATTTATTAGCAATACTGTTACTTCACAGTCTAAGTAGCTAGTGAGGGTAAGATGCTCCTTTATTTTATGTACTACTAAAAAAGAAAAACATTGCATCCTAATTTCAGAATTGCTAACATGGAAAAAAGTGTGTGTTAGAATCAGTGGAGTCAAGTTCCCCACGACCCCCCTCACTCTTGCCCCAGTATCACCACCAACTAACATTTCTTAATTGCCTACTGGCTTTCACAACTGCCCTGGGAGTTTTCGATCCTTATAACAATCGCTGCTTTATAGGAGAGGAAACAGCCTTGCAGCAACGGAATTATTTTCTCAAGATCACAGCACTAATTTGAAACTTAGGGTTCATGACCACATGTCCATGTGATGGAAATCCAGCAACAGGGGCTTAGCAAGAGGGGCTTGCAATTAATTTTTTTCAAATTAATTCATAACTATTTAATGGTCATCTTTATAAGAACAGTTTTTAAAACATTACCACAGATCATTAAAAGAAGCAGCCCAAATTTCCATTAAAAAAACATGATCAGCCCTGGCCAGCTTGGTTCAGCGGTTAGAGTGTCAGCCCACGGACCAGAGAGTCTCGGGGTTCGGTTCCCGCTAAGGGCACGTACCTCGGATGCAGCTTGTCCCCAGCCCGGTTGGGGTTGTGTGGGTGACAACCACTCCACGTGTCTCTCTCACATTGATGTTTCTCTCTCTTCCTCCCTCTCTCCTTCCTGCTCTATCTGAAGATAAATGCAAAAAATAAAAAACACGATCACGTCAAAAATTAACAATAATCCATTTATAGCATCTGATTATTCAATCAAATTTCAAGTCTTTGATTTAAAACATTTAAAAAATAACAACTTCATTGAGATACAATTTACATATCATAAAATTTACCTTTTTTGAAGCAAAAAGTCCAATGATATTTTAGTATATTCACACAGTTGTTCAACCATCATCATTATCTAATTTCAGTACATTTTCATCACTCCTAGAAGGAAGATCTCATACCCATTATCAATCACTCCCTATGTACTCACAAACTCCCCAGTCCTGGGCAACATTTATTTCTTCATCTCTAAGGATTTACTCTAGACATTTCATATGAATGGAATCATATAATATCTGGCCTTCTACGTCTGGCTTTTTCACTTAGCATGTTTTCAAGGCTCATTCATGTTATAGCATGTATCAGTATTTCATTCATTTTTGTGGCTGAATATTATTCCATTTCATGGATAGAAAACATTTTATTTATCCATTTATCAGCGGACGGGTATTTGGGTTGTTCCTACTTTTTGGCTATTATAAATATCTGTGTATGAGTTTTTTGTGGACACCTATTTCTATTCTTTTTTTTTTTAATCCTCACCTAAGGACATTTTTGTATTTATCTTCAGATAGAGCAGGAGGGAGAGAGGGAGGAAGAAAGAAACATTGACGTGAGAGAGACACATCGAGTGGTTGCCACCCACACGACCCCAACCGGAGCCAGGACAAATTGCAACTGAGGTACATGCCCTTAGCAGGAACCAAACTTGGGAGTGTCTGGTCCATGGGCCAATGCTCTAACCACTGAGCAAAACCGTCCAGGGCTATTCTTTTTTAAAAATATTTTTTTCTTATTGATTTTAGAAAGTGAGGAAGGGAGAGGGAGAGAGAGATAAAAACATCGATGAAAAAGAACATTAATTGGCCACCCCCTGCATGTCCCCCACTGGGGATTTGGCCCACAACCTGGGCATGTGACCTGACCAGGAATCAAACCGGCAACCTACTGGTGCATGGGTCGATGTTCAACCACTGAGCCACACTGGCTGGGCAGGGCTAGTCTTTTAGGTATATACATGGGCATAAAATTATTGGATCATATGGTAACTCTATGTTTAAATTTTTGAGGAACTGCCAAACTGTTTTCACAGTGACTGTACCATATTACATTCTCAATTGGAGTGTATGAAGGCTCCAATTTCTCTACATCCTCATCAACACTTGTTATTGTTTATCTTAGTATAGCCATCCTAATAGGTGTGAAGTAATCTCAGCGTGGTTTCATTACTTGTTTTTTAAGAGGGAGAGGGAGAGGAAGGAGGGAGTGGGAGGTGGGGGGGAGGGAGAGAGAGAGGGAGAGAGAGAGAAAGAGAGAGAGAGAGAGAGAGAGAGAGAGAGAGAGATTAATTTGTTGTTCCACTTATTTATGAATTCCTTGGTTGATTCTTGTATGTGCCCTGACCAAGGATGGAACCGGAAACCTTGGCATATCAGGACAATGTGCTAACCAACTAAGCTACCAGGTCAGGGCTTCATTAATTTTTTAAGTATCAGTTTCTAAGTCTGCAAAAAAGAATATTGATCATCACAACTGTGATCTCTGAAAATCTGGCAAATTGTCTTTAAAGCCATGCGTGTACACATTCACTTCCATTAAATTCCCAGGGCTCAATCTGATGGATTTTGACAACACTCCTGTGGAGTAAGTTGGTAGGAAAATCATCATCTCCAAGAGCTATAAGCTGAGAAAAACTGCCAGCCAAAAATAAATCATCCTATTCACAGTTTAGTGCTTTATTACCAGGTCACTCTGCCCATGGGTAAGGAATGGGAGAAATAAGAGATGCAGAAAAGAACTCACTGAATTGTACACTCCATTAGAATATCTAAATTTAAGGCAGAACCTGCACCCACAATATGTCTTTTTATGATTTGTCCCATTTGCTTTTAAAGCCAGGAAGGTGACAATATAAAAACTCTATCATGTAAAATGACACATTTTATTTTTCATATTTGTTCCCCAAAGAGGTAGCATTGCAAAGAAATAGCATCTCTCTGAAAGCCAGAGTACTTCCATCATTTATGAACTCTCCATGGCACTGGCAGAAAAGCAAATATTTCAGTTCTCAAAAACTGAGACACATTTAACTGCTAACAGAGTCTTGTTATAAATTGTGTACATGTATGTGTATACAGATCCATTTTATATTAGATGCCTCAGCCATAAGAAATCATTGTGTGCTGCTGTGTCAATCAGAATAAGATTGTAATGTTTATACAAGAAGTTCTTTTAAAAAATGTTTTCATTGATTTTAGGGAGAGAGAGGAAGAAAGATGGAGAGAGAGAGAAACATTGATTTGCTGCCCCCTGCTTACCCCCCACTGGGGTTGGAGTCAGCAAACCAGGCATTTGCCCTGACTGGGAACCAGGGACCTCTTGGTGCATGGGAGGACACTCAATTGAGCCACACTGGGAAGGATGAGAAGTTATTTAAAAACAAATTTTTTTATTGATGTTAGAGAGAGAGAGAGGAAGGGAGAGGGAGAGATAGAAACATTGATGAGCGAGAACATCGATTGGCCTCCTCCTGCATGCCCCCCACTGGGGATCGGGCCCACAACCTGGGCATGTGCCCTGACTGGAAATTGAACCAGTGACCTCTTGGTGCATGGGTCGACACTCAACTACTGAGCCACACCAGCCAGGGGTGTTCTTTTTTGACATAACAATGGTCTAAGCAAAAGGACAACAAAATACCCTCCAAAGAAATGCAAACCAATTGAACCAAGTACCCACATTCTAATCCATCAAATATTTATTGCATAAGTTACCTCTATGATACATACTCTTGGGGAAAAAAAAGAAAGGAAACAAAGGGAAATCTTTTAAGTTGTTAAGTTGCAACCCTCAAATGTGTATTTTATCAAGAAGGTATTACTAAATATTTTTAATTTTTTTCCAAATCAATCTGTTCTCATGTCTATATATTAATTGAGCTTCCAGAACTAGTCAATTACTTGATACTTCTTTGAATACCCATTGTGTTAATTAGTTCATTGAATACATATTGAGGACCTACCATGTGTAAGGCACCAGGCAAGGTTAGTCTTGTTGGTCTGGATAAGGTCAGTGATGAGAACTTCCTTGCTATCCAGGATGACCTGCCGAGATAATTGCACAGCCTGCCCTTCATCTACTTACAGTCTTTGCTCAAAGGCCACTTCATAGTTGAGAAACAGCCTATCTCACTTTGAAAACCTCTCTCCAATACCTCCAGCTCAAACCATTCTCCTTCTCTTATTTTTCTTCAAAATACTCATTACCTTCTCATCTCATTTGATTTAGTTGTTTATTTTATTTATTATTTGTTTTCCTCACTATAATGCAAGCTGTAGCTTTTTTTTTTTTTTTTGTCTGTTTTCTTTTTCCCCCATTATTTTATTTTCAGGGCCTGAACTGTCCATGGCATTTAATGCTCAATAAATATTTCTTGAATAAGTGAATGGAAAGGACCACTATTTATTGGGTCTTCCCAGTCTTTGACTTTCCACACGCAGTTGATTTTTTTGCTTTACATGTATATTTTTAATCCTCACCCGAGGATATTTTTTAAAAATTGATTTTAGAAAGAGAGGAAGGGAAAGAGAGAGACAGAAGAAAAAAAAAAATCAATCAGTTGCCTCTCATACGTGCCCTGACTAGGGATCGAACCTGCAACCTTTCGGTATATGGGATGATGCTCTAATCAACTAAGCCACCTGGCCAGGGCTATTTTTTTTTTTTTTGCATAAATTTATTAGCCCTTACTTAACTTTGATTTTAACTTTAGCTAAATACCTCATACTTTGTTTTTCTTTTTTTCCAGTTGCTTATTTGAGCTTTATTTGGGGCTTCTCTTCTCATTCTACTTGTCTCCCTTGTCACCTAAGGTGCTTGCCTGACTTCATCATGACCTGGGCCCCAGTGCTGAACCTCTCCACTAAATCCTGCCCTCTACTATCTACAGGTCATCTCTACCTTGAGCACCTCAAATTGAATATGTTCCAAACAGAAATGATCACTTTCCCCCAAAACCTGCTGTGGACTTCTAAACTCTGTCATGGTTATTAACATCACTGATACCCAGTCTCCTAGACTGGCAATGTCCGAATCCTCAGTTCTTCCCTCTGATGACCTAACGAATGCTAGCTGTCCCACATCCTTGACCTCAGCTTCTCCACCTCCACACTGTCACTTTCTTAGCCTAGGCCCCTCCCCTCCTGCCCCGAGGCAACTGTAACCTTCTCCGTACAGTGTCAGGAGAGGTCGGGACACCTGGGGACCCACCACTCGTACAGCTACACTTGGAGGAGAGGCTAAGGTCTTTCTGGGGTAAGTTACAATAGCTTGTGCAGCATTTGTGGGGCAGAAGCTGCTTTGCTGTTGATTGCTCCTATGATCAGACAAAAGCCACATGTGGGTTGGACATGGGTGAGGTGGGAGGGTCAATCATCTCTGCGGTGGCTGGTGAAAACAAGAAAAGCAGCCCCTGGCTTGGGGAGCTGGCCCGACTCTAAGAGCTGGGTCTCTGTGTGGTTAGCAGCCGGCCGTGCATTTCTAGCTAGGCCATGGTGTTCTCGGAATCTCCCAGAATTCTAATATCTGATATAGAGTCACTCTTTGATTGTAATAAATCGACACCAAACAGACAAAACAAACTTTATAATCTTATCTAAGCACAGAGAAAAACAAGGTCACTGTGTAAACCACAAAACAAATGTCCCCTCCCAGCGAATATGAGGGACTGCTGCTTCTGCAGCTTAGCCTCACTGTAGCCTTCCCTTATTCTAGACATGACTTGAGACAGCCCATCGCAGAACTGCCCCCTTCCCGAGAGCATCCAATCCAGAGCCAAGCCCTGCTTCCTTGAGCCGTCCTCCAAATCACCTAACACCAGCTCAAATCCCATAAAAAGTTCTTCTTCACATTTTCTTTTTTTTTTTAAATCCTCACCAGAGAATATTTTTCCATTTATCTTCAGACAGAGTAAGAGAGAGAGAGAGAAACATTGATGTAAGAGAGACATATCCAACCAAACTGCAACCAAGGCACACACCTTCAACTGGAATCAAACCAGCAACTCTTTGGTCCATGGGGGGGACACTCTAACCACTCAGCCAAACCGACCAGAGCTATTTCTCACATTTTCTTACTGAGATGCCTTCCAGATCACTAGACTAAGTGGATCCAACTCTAGCTTTTGTCCTGGTAGTCTTTGGCTGGGAGGGCATGGACCTTGGTATGGCAATTCTGCTCCATATTTGATTGAACCAATCAAGCCATTTCCTTTTGGCAATATTAGATGCTGGGTAGGTAAGGATAAGGTGGGTGACTCAAATCCAAGCTATAACTCAAATGCCTGAGGACACTGGAATTATGCAGTGTTGAGAATCCTAGGAAGAGTGAATGTATGGTTATAGAAGAGGTACCGCGTGCTACTTGAAATTCCCATGGACTACTGAAATAAACCCTTAGGTTTCAGGTAACCGATGCCTTTAGGGAATGTGTTCCAAAGTTGAGAAGAGAGAGCAAAAATAAATAAATAAATACAAATGTCTGGAGTGGCACACTGTTCTGAGCATTTTTCTAGGCATTGCAGATATAGTAGTAAACCAAATATACAAACTCTCCATGCTCTCTTGGATCTATATTATATTTAGGTATTAAAAACAATAAAATTAAGTGTATACATCTGAAAAATAGAAAATATCAGGAAGTAATAAGTAATATGAAGGTTGTTAAATTAGGGAAAGTTAGCATGTGTCATGACAGTTCCTCTAGATTGGGTGATATCAGTAGAAGCCTATCTCAGGAGGTGATATTTAAGTAGAGATCTGAATATCAACAAAGAGCCAGCCATGTGTTTAGATCAGAGAGAGAGCATTCTAGGCAGAAAGACCATCTAGATTCTAGATTCTAGAACAAAGGCACTAAGGAACTATAAGGATTGTCTTAAGTTTATTTGGGCCACTGTAACAAAATACCATAGACTGGTATTTATTTCTCACAGTTTGGGAGGCCAGGAAGTCCAAGATTAAGGTGCCAGCCGAACCTGTATATTTTCCCTGATTACTAGTTAACTTTCAACATTGGAAACCTAAGAAATACAAGCATAGTACACAATAAAGACCTTTCCTGGGAGCATGAAAGTGAAGTTATGTGCTAGTGATTAAGCTGATTTTCTTCAGTTTAAGGCACGAATACTTAATTTGTATAGATTTCAGTTTTTTCAACTAAAACATTTTGAACTGCAGACCAGGAAAATTCCCCCTTCCCAGTCTTGAATTCTGTCCTTCCCCCAGGAGGCTGATACTGGTATTTCTGGCTGTCACTCAGGAGACCAGCACACTCACAGTGGTTTTTGAATCCATCCCAGCCTTGCTGATGATAATGCTCAAAGAGGAACATGGAATTTTAAGACAATCAACTTAATTCTGGAATCAACAGCCCTTATGTTTGTTCTACTTAAATCCCCAAATCCACTTTACCAGAATATATTACCGGCAGACTCCTCCAGGCCAAGGGTGTGGATACTGCTGTGTACTCAGTAAGCTTGGAAGAGCACCACCAGTTATTTGTGGGAAGGTGACGTGGTGCATTACTGATCCATCAGAAAGAACTGCACTCGTGCTTTGATAACAGCAGTGGCCCAAACATGGCGTTTATGTCTCTTTACCAGATTCCCGTGTGTCTGGAGGTGGCTGTCCACAGATATGGTCTGGTCTCTATAATGTCTCCCTTATGAGGTCAGCCTCAATCCAGTCCAGCTTTTTTCAGACAAAGAACAAAATGAGCCCCTTAGTGGAAAAACAAAAATCCTATGAATACCAACTGAAACATTATTTTGTCTAAGTGTGTGACTTCCTAGAGGTTCTTAGGTAATATGTGGACATTTAGGACTGATAATACAGAGACTATGGGGAGATTTTCTGGGGAGACATGTCTCAATACCATGGACACCCTGAGAAGACAACTATAGTTGTGTAGGAAGAGGTAAGAAACTCCCAGAAACAAACAACAGCCATGGCTTGTCTCTGTGGTATCATTTCCTAGTGATCCACCAGGAAAATGCAGCTATCTGGCAAGTTCTGAGTGGCAAGATTACTTGAGCAGATAAAACTGTGGCTGTAGTCAGAGAAATTCCTTAGGACAAGCATTCTTTAACCTGGCTGAATATCAGATTCCCCCAGGATCTTAAAAATAAATTAATTAATTTCATAAATACACTATGGCAGGTTAAGTTACGCCCTTCCCACTCCCCTCAACACATCCTGATGTCCACATCAAAATCCCCAAACACCTGATTATGTTAGCTTTGGACTCGGCACATGTGACTAAGTTAAGGACCTTGATATGGGGAGATTATCCTGGATTATCTGATGGACCCAGTGTGATCACAAGGGTCCTGACAAGGAAGGTCAGAGTCAGAGAGATGAGACTGAAGCAGAGGTCCGAGCAATGTGGGGTCCTGAGCAGAGAAAGGCAGACAGCGTCTAGAAGCTGGAAAAGGCCAAGACACCTTCTCCCCTAGAGCCTCCCGAAGGGACCCAGTCCTGCCTACTCATTTACTACTCGTGCCTAAATGTAAGAGAATAAATGTGTGTTGCTTTGTGTCATTCACTTTGTAGTAATTTGCGACAGCAACACTAGGAAATTAATAGATACACACCATTAGATTCCGTTTCACAAATCATAAAGTTAACAGTGTTTACTGCCACAATGAGAAGACAAAGATGTGAAGAAAAAAAGTAATCCCCACCTTCTCCATTCTGTGCCTTCCCAAACCTTCTCTCCAGAGCCCCCTGAGTTTTTCTAAACACAACAGTAGTTCTCGTTCTTCAGTTAGCTGCTTTTAGTTTATAGCAGTTCACTTTAAACATTAAGGCCTTTCAGTTGCTAAACTGTCCTCCTGACATGTTCTCTGAGAGTGGCAGATTGTACGAGTGGCCACAGATCATTTCCCCCCTCTCACATCAGGCCCCTTGGAAAACTGATGTGCAGCAGTGCCCATCAAAGATGGATTCCGCTTCGCAAATAACTCTGGGCTTGGCCAGGTGACTTGGTTGCCAATGAGAAAATAGCAAACATAACTCAAGTAAGGCTGTTGGGAACTCTGCTATTATGTGAACTAAACTAGGGTAAAGCCAACTCACATAATCATAACAAATAATAATAATAACTTAAGCCACTAAATTTCCAGATGATTTGTTAGAAAGTAAAAAATAACTGATCCATTAATTAAAGCTTTTGACATCTGAGGTGCCAAAGGAATTTGATTTTTACTGGGTCCTAATTTCTGAATAGAATGATGTATACACATAACCCTTGTCAAGCTGAGGTACCTATGGTCTAGTCTCAATTGGGAGTCACATTCAAAGATACAACGGTAAAACAGATACAATAAATAGGTGGATTAAATTAAAATCAACTGAAATCTTTTCTGAAGTTTCTTGAGAAAATGCCAAAGGGAAATTACGTTAATAATGCACTCCAAGCTCGGCTGGTGTGGCTCAGTGGATTGAGCTTCGTCCCATGGACTGAGAGATCCTGGTTTGATTCCTGGGCAGGGCACATGCCCCAGTTGCCAGCTCGATCCCCAGTGGGGGCCGTGAAGGAGGCGGCAGATTGATGTTTCCATCTCTTTTCCATCTTTTTTAGAGAAAAAAAATCAATAAAACTTTTAAAACAATAAAAAAATAAAAATAATACACTGTAAAACTTCTAAAATCTTCTGTCCCTGTTTTTCTCTTTCTCAATATAGCTCACATATGCCAGCTGCCCCCAAGTGCAAAATCTCTCTTTCTTATTCTAAAATCTCCAATTTTTCCCCACCACGTCTATGCCTTTTGGCCACTTTGTTCCCCCTTCTTTCTAGAGTAACCCCCACCTTTTATAAGATAAATAAGCAAGCTGGCAAGCACTCCTCTGTATTTTCAACTTGTCCACTACTCAGATGTTGACTCCATATGAACTGACATCAGGAATGAAGTTGGAAAGATGGAAAATAATCCTTTCAGAAGGAGGTTGTTGGCAGGAGCCATGGGCAAGTGATTGAATAGTCATATAATAATAATATTTCTGCCTCTGTCTCACAAGAATCCATGGTGAGTAAAGATACCAGTAAAACTTATAGTTAAGTGTGGATAAAGCAGCTGAGGAAGTTACGGCAAATTCATGTAAAAGCTTTCTAAAAAAAATAATCTAGAATTAAATTTCAGATGATCTCAGCTGAACATGGGAATTGTTGGTGATGGTGGGTAAGGGATTAAAATAAGCCACTATTGGGGAAGAGATATAAAGTAAGTCTCAATATTGATAAACAAACATATTTACACGGTTTTGTTAAAATTGTAAGATAAAATATGAGAAGAACAGAGTAACAGACATAATTTCGAAGCCACTAGAGCAGGAAAAACCTAAGATAATTCAGTCAATCCAGTTCAAGACAGAAACTATTTCAATTGCAATAACATTAACCTTATAAGTCAATTTGGGATTAATTGATATCTTTATATGGTTCAGGATTTCATGCAGGCAAATCTTTCAAAATCTCCCCAAAAAGATTAGTAGTTTCCTTCTTATAATTGCTGCACAGTGTCATTTATGTATATTCTAGCTGTGTTGTTATACTGTCATAAATATGAACATAATCTTAGCTTTTATATTTTAACATTTTAATATTTATTGAAAATAGTAATCATATAAATAGATTTCATATTTCTTCATTACTGTAGCAAAACTCTTAATAATTCTAAGATTTTCACTGACTTTCTAAATATATAATTTCATTGATCAAAAATAATAATTATTCTCCTCCTTCCAACAGTTATGTCTCTTATTTCTATTTCGTGTCTTATAAATTGGTCAGAATATTCAGAAAAATGTTATATAATATCTGAGATAGCATACTTCTCTTTTTAAAAAAATTTAATGGAAATGCCTTTGGTGTTTATCATAAAACATGATGTTGGCTTCTTTTTTTTTTTAATCCTCACTTGAGGACATGCTTAGAGAGAGGAAGGGAGAGAGAGAGAGAAACACAGATGTGAGAGTGAAATATCAATCGGTTGCCTTCCATAAGCTCCCCTAGTGGAGATCAAACCTGCAATCCAGGTATGTGCCCTGATGGAGAATCGAACCGGCAACCTTTTGGTGCATAGGATGACGCTCAACCAACTGAGCCACTCTGGCTGGGCCATGATGTTGGCTTTTTACTAAAGAGAGAAACTACTTATTCAAATTGAGGAATTATTCCTTTTTGGTCAAAATTTAAATAATTTTTAGGAAATTAATGAGCATTAACTGTTAAATTTACAACTATTCTTTAAAGCAACTAAAATCGGTTGAAACATATTTTCCATATAATTTCAATGTGTCCAATTATAGACATTTTTGTGCACTACTTATGAAAGAGTTTAAATGTAATTGGATACATTAGAGTTATGTTAAAATATGTTTCAAACTATTTTATATATATATTATAAATTGATAATAAATGGCAATGTAAAAGTATAACAGAAACCTTGTGTTCCTACTCTTTCTCTTTATTTAAGCTTAAGTAATAACTCAAACCCATGCTTTTTAATATTATGCTTATTCAATTATTTTTGAGTTTCTGTCACAAATATTTTTTCCATGTAGGTTACAATGCATCAGATTTGATTAATGCAGAAAGCTCTGACAGATATTTTAGCGAGTTGATTTGTACCTCCTAATGTTTGAAATTTATATAGTTAGTTGACAACCCGGCTAGGGCAATAAAATACTGAGAAATAAAAATACAAGCTTGTTCTTAGTTAACATATGTTTTTTGTATCAGCACCATAAAATTTTGCATTTTATGAATTTTGTTCATATGCTGCGGTTTTATTGGAAGTAACAAATTGTTGTAATATGAATTTCTCTGAGTTACAAAGTAATACTGTAAAGACCTAGCTTTATGTGGTTTGCTTAGCTTTTCTGGTTTTACCTTCTAGAAAAGGCCTTTTTAAAATAGACCCCCCCCCACCCCCCGTATCTTAATTAGAAAATTTGCCTATAATTACTTTAGTGGAAAGTGTGCAGATTCTCTCTACATGTTGACTCATTTATTCGCAGCACTTATTGAACACCTACTCTGTGCTCTACATGCTCGAGATAATTCATGAATAAAACTTCTCTGTACTGGAGAAGTTTATATTCTAGAAGACAATACCAAGGAAATATACAAGTGAGCTGTGTGGTATGCTAGATTCTACATGTTAAGTGTTAGGGGGTGGGGCAGGGAAGAGCGCAGAGTGCAGTATAAACAAGTGCCCAGGAAGACATAGGAAAGTGCTCGGTATAGGCCTCATCCTGGTGAGAGTTCATGAAGGCCAGGGAATTAGCTAAGAAGATATTTGGGGGGAAGGGGAGTTCTGAAAAAAGAGAACAACTAACGTCAATACCTGAAGTGGGATGTATGCTAGCGTGCTCAAGGAACAGCAGAAAGACCACTGTGGCTGGAACAGAGTGAGTGCAGGAAAGTGGAGAATAAGCCAGGAAGGTAAATGGGGGCTGACAGAATTGCTGTAAAGACTGTGGTTTTCATGGCTGGTGGGTGGGGAGGCAACCAGAGTTTTGAGCAGAAACTTGACATAATGTAACATGGACTTTGCAAAGATCACTGAGTGGAGTGCTGAGAACAGCCTGCAGGGGGCAAGGGAAGAAGCAGCGAGACCCATTAAAAAGTTATTTCAGTATCTAATCCAGAGGTAATGGTGGTTCTGACCTGGTCAGAAGTGCAAGTGGAGAAAAGTGGTCAGATTCTGAGTTCATCTTGAAGGTAGAGCCAAAAACATTTCCTAACCAATTGGATGAGGTTTTGGGAGAGAAGAATCATGGAGGATTCCAAAGGTTTTGGCACGAGCAGATGTAAGAAAGGGGTTGACACCTACTGAAATAGGGAAGGCCGCAGGGGGAGCAGGCTTGGAGGGGAGTAGAAATCAGGAGTCCAACTTTGGACTCATTGAGCTCAAAACTTCTCTTACAGGTTTAAGTAAAGATGTTGAATAGGGGTTGCATATAGATGAGTCTAGAGCTAGATTTATAAATTTGTAGCCATCAGCTTATAAAAGATATTTAAAATGATGTTTCACATTTTAATCCTTGTATCGTGGTGCTATACAAGAAAACACAGACTTAACAGATGCAGATATTAGAGCACAAAATTAAAAGTATACAAATGCCCAAGTTAAATAGATCCAGGAGTCTCCTCTGGAAGGGACACTAAAGACACTCTTGAAGGACTGTGTTAAGTGTGTACATGTATCGCCTTGACATTTTAACATTAACACAAATATTATAATCACACTAAAAAAAGTCACAAAAATAAAACCTTTAACCACAATCCCATCCCATAATTCTCAATTGCCTCCATTTTTCATGTTGTCTCTCAGATCTTGTCCATTTATTTATTTTAAAACGATGCAATTTTTAACCTCCGTTGTCATGTAACCTTGTATAACATTTTCTATATTATCTTTCAATTTTCTTAAATATCTCTTTGATGGCTGCATATTCCACAGAGTTGACATACCATGACTTCCTTACCTAAAAGCAGTATACAAGCATGGCTAAACGATATCTTACAATAACGTAAAAGTAACAACCAGGCTTAGGGAGGAAGACAGAAAGAAAATGTACCAAATGAATTCCATGCGCCTTCCTTTTGCAGCCTAGATGTAACACCCTCCAGGAAGTGTCCTTTGACACTCCAACTGGGGTGGGTGCCCCTCCTATATGTGTCTAGCACCTTCCTGTCACTCTGTGTGGTATTGGCCTGAGGAACTATCTCCTCATATACTACCGTCAACTCCGTAAGTAACGACGGCCATGTGCTTGCTCATCATTATCTACCTGTTGCTCAGGACACCTGCATGACTAGACACAGGGCTGAAAGAGCGGATATCGGCTGTTCTGCTATGAATGGTGGCAGACCACTGACAGCTCAGATTCTGCATTCCTCTCTCCCAAATGTCCTTCAGCATACACATTTTATAATATTTAAAACTGCTCTTGTATGAACAGGGATATGCAAAAGAGACTCTTCTCTAAAATGTAAATATTATCTGAGTAGCACCAGCAATGAGGAGGGAATACTGACTCACTTTCACCTTTCTGCTCTGTTGGGACCACATTTTCTGGCCCTCTTGTGGTAGGGCAGGATAGGCCATGTCACTTGTTCTTACAAAAGAGAAGCAGGAACATAAGATGGGGAGCAACATAAGTGCCCATCAATAGACAACTGGATAAAGGAGATGCAATATATCTACATAATGAAATATTACTCAGCCATAAAAAAGAATGAAATCTTACCATTTGTGGCAACATCGATGGATCTAGAAGGTATTATGTTGAGTGAAAAGAAGTCACAGAGAAAGACAAATACCATATTATTTCACTTAAATATGGAATCTAAATAACAAAATAAATAAACACACAAAACAGTAACAGACTCGTTGACACAGAGAACTGATGGTTGCCAGATGGGTAGAGTTGGGAGTGCAGGGTGAAAAAGGTGAAGGGATTAAGATGTACAAATTAGTAGTTGCAAAATAGTTATGGGGATATAAAGTACAGCACAGGGAAAATAATCAGTAATAATGTAATAATTATGTATGGTGCCTAGTGGGGGTACTGGACTTATTGAGGGGATCACTTCCTAAATTATATAAATGTATAACCACTATGCTATACACCAGAAACAAATATAAAATCATATTGAACGGCAACTGTAATTGGAAAAAAAAAAGTAGCAACGCATTATCACTTCCAAACTAGAGTATTTCTGGTGTAAACCCCTGAAATCTTGATGCCCCTCAGACACAGTGACCAGAATGTTCCAGATAGTCGCTATTCTGTCAGCCAGGTATCATCGTGAGAACCACATAAAGCAGAAATCCCAGTCCACAGGAGATGGGCAAGTTATGTGAGTGAGCAATTAACTTTTGTGATGTGAAGTCATTGAGATTGGGGGTTGTCTGTTATTGATTTATAGCTTAGCTTATCCTGATTGACACTCTGTGGGACAATCTTCGCTTCATAAGCCCCAAAGAGAGACAGCAATAGGGTTCTAAGAACTTGAAAACTAAGCACAAGAAGATTAACCATCTCTCTAAAGACAGAGTAAAATTTAATTGCTGAAAGATTAGAAGAGGAAGCACTTCCAATTTGTAGCTGCAATACCAAAGTGGAAATCCTTACGGCATGTTTCCCATGGCTTTTATTTGACTTTCACTCAGAGCTAGTTAAACCAACAGTTTTACCTAATAGGTTAGTAATTGGATGCAGTTCTTGACTGCACCATTGGGGCCATTTGGACATTTCTTATTTAAGTCCGAGTGTTGCAATATTGACAAAAAAGACAGAAGGTGGTCCATCAGATTACTTCAGGGTTTCTTCAACTCTGAACGCCGGTAGCTAGATTGATACTTATCACTTTCTGAAGTACAGGCAGTAAAAATAAGAGTTATAAATGTCAGTTTTGATGTCTGTTTTAGTGCCTTTGATCATTCCCAGTAGAGGAAACAAGCAGGCTCTTACTATGGAAGTCCCTTGCCTTATTCAAGGCCCTACCAGGACCTGCACTAATTGGCAGCTTTTGGAAAATCTACAGGAGGGAAGAAGCTCCAGGATCATTGGAAAAGTACTCAGCTTAGAGTCAAGAGATCTGGATCTGAGCATCAGCTCTGAGTTATGATATCAGATGAGCCAACTCTCAGAGCCTGGGCAACTTTCTTAACCTGTATCTCAACCACTTCTTCGAAAAAAGGCTGAATTATGAGGATTTTTGTGAAAAGTGCACAAGATAAAGCATGTGAGAACTCTGAGCTGTCTAGGCTGAAAAAGATAAACGTCTTCACCCCTAAGGTTCGTTCCATTGACCATGCTCCTCACTGGGCCTGCCAGCAGCTGGAGAAGCATCCAGAGATCTCACTGTTGTATTAAAAACCCGAAGGATGCATATCAAACAAGGACTGTTTTGGGTGTTAGCTCATGGATCTCTCCTACAAAGAAATGAAAACTGTCTCTCACATAAGTGGCTTACCCATTGGTATTCATGCCATTCATGGCCAAGCCACAGACCATGTGTTCTGGCGATTTCTGCCATTTGGTGCAATTTGGGCAAATTCTCATCACCATCTTTGGGATAGCAGCTTGCGGTCCTCCTGCTGGGCACCTGCAGATAATAGAGTCCTGTTCACAACAGGAGCATCGCCATAGCACGAGTGCTCAGAAGCATAATGCTAACTGATGTTTCAGCTGAAACCTCGGGGTCTACCTGACTGCTTAAGTTCTGACATTCACTCAGGTGAGCCAACTCATGGTGGAGCCTTACATTCGGAGCAGAAGTCATTTTGAGGAGTGGACCTGGATTTAGCATCTTGGTACTGGCTCCAATTAGAACATGGTGATTAATTAAAGCATAGGTAATGGAGCCTGAGCCTTGTGTCAGATCTTCATAATTTAGTAGTTATAGACACGCCAAGAGATTATCTAAGAAGAAAAGGAATGACAGGAAAGGGATTTATAGTTGACTCTGTCCTCTTCACATCTCCTCCCAAGGCTTTATCAATTGGGTGGGGGAAAAAAACTCTCCAAGAAATTTTTGTTGGTCCTCTTTTGAATTTGCTTCAACTAAAAAATCCTATTCAAATATATTCACGAAGGAGATTCATTTCAGGTTTTCTTCATATGTGTGGATCAAGATAAGAAGACTATAACTTGGACTTCTCAAAGTCTTTAGACAGAGAAGTCTAGCATTTAAATAGGAGTCTGCCTTTTATAACAATGTTCCTTATACTATTTTCTCTCCTTTTAACCTTAAGATCCCTGGTCAAGTAAGGGAGTATTTCCCTCCTATAATTATTGAAAAATTACTTTGTATATACCTGCATATTTCAAACTCCCAAACAGCTCTGTGAGCTAAGTATTTTATCCTCACTTTGCTGATAAGAAAAATGTTGCCCAGGGAGGTTAAATACAGTAGTTCCCCTTGTGGTCTTGCCTTCCATGGTTTCAATTAACCACAGTCAACCACGGTTGGACAATATAAAATGGAACATTAGGAAAAAAACAATTTATAAGTTAGCCCAGCCGGTGGGGCTCAGTGGTTGGGCGTCGACCCATGCACCAAGAGGTCACAGTTTCGATTCCCAGTCAGGGCACTGGGCCCAATCCCCAGTTGAAGGTATGCAGGAGGCAGCCAATTGATGTACTTGCTCATCGATGTTTCTCTCTCTCCTCTCTTTCTGTCTAAAATCAATAAAGAAAAAAAAAGTGGAATTAAAAAATAATAAACAATTTATAAGTTGTAAATTGCACCCCGCTCTGAGCAGCATGATGAAATCTCATGCTGTCCTGCTCAGTCCCACCCAGGAGGTGAGTCATTCTTTGTCCGGTGCATCCATGCAGTACACGCTACCCCGCCCCCAGTCACGCAGTAGCCACCTCAGTTATCAAATCTGTTATCAGAGAGAGATCACATTTACATAACTTTTTATTACAGTACATTGTTATAACTGTTCTATTTTATTATGTTATTGTTGTTAATCTCTTACTGTGCTTAATTTATCAATTAAGCTTGATAAATTACAGATATATATATATATATACATAGAAAAAAACATAGTATATATAGGGTTTTGAGGTCATGATTCCACTAGGGATCTTGGAACATATCCTACAGAGAAGGAGGGACTACTGAGTGCTTAAGGTCACTCACTTGTAAACAGCAGAGTCTAGGTTTGAACTCTGACCCTTTCACTCCTGTGTTGGAGCAACTGTCTCTCAGAGGCAGTGATAAGAGAGGTTCAAAATGCCTGAAAATTGGATCTGAGTCATTTTTCAGGAATGAGTAGAGAGAAAACGGGAGTTTCAAGAAGATTGTGGGATAAGAAAACTTGAGAATGATTTGAAGTATATCTGTACATATCAGAGACTATAGGAATTCCCCTCTCTGGAAATTTTCCTTTCCAGAAAAATGAAGTTACCCACCAGTGGGGAACAGTTAAATGAAGACTGGTATACTCATACAGTAGAATCCTATATAGCCCATAAAAAGCCTATATAATCCTAAAATATGCAGTCTGTGTGTCGCCCGGTAGTTAGTCTCTTTCCTCTCCTACAAAATGAAGGAAATTATAGTACCTACTTCATAGGGATGTTGTGAGAATTAATGCAATAACTCAAGAAAAAGCTTTGAAGGGTGCCCAACACATAGTAAACACTCAGTAGATATTAGCTTTTATTATCTACTTGACATGAAAGATGTCTACGATATAGTGACACGTGAACAGAACTTACTGTGAAACAGCGTGTACAGTATGATTCCATTTTTGTAAATATGTCCATATGTATAGGAAATATCTGGAAGTATTTGTATCATAACATTAAGAGGGTTAATCTCTGTGATTGTACAAGCATTATTTTCATATAAACATGGGTAATTTTTGCAATCAGAAAAAAATTGGTTTTCATTTTGACAAAAATAATTAAATGAAAATAAATAACCACTTGGGGTGGGGGAAACATACACACAGCTCTAGCTTATTCCTTGGTTTCTGAGTTCCAAGGCAAGTGGAGTTGGTGAAGAGGAAGATGACAAGAGGTCTCAGTTCTACCTTAGCCGAATCACCTGACCCAGGTCTCAATACCTTGTAGGTTATTATGAGAAACCAAATGAGCAAATGTCTGAAAGCACTTAAACACTCATAAGGAATCGTTACTTATGGTCTCTTTTTCAGGTTTTCAAAGGAGTATTTTGTTTCCGGGGCTTAGAATTGTGACACCAGGGTTTTGCAAATAATAAAAACAATAATAACAAAATACTGTCTAAATCTCAATGGCTTTTGCTTATTTTAAATAAACTGTATGTGCAAGGATCTCTGTTTTATTTGTTTGTTTGTTTTTGTTAATCCTCACCCAAGGATATTTTTACATAGATTTTTTTAGATAGAGTGAAAGGGAGGGAAAGAGGGAGGGAGGGAGGGAGGGAAGGAGGGAGGGAGGGGGAGAGAGAGAGAGAGAGAGAGAGAGAGAGAAACATCGATGTGAGAAGACACATTGATTGGTTGCCTCTCCACAGGACCCCTGATCCCAACGGGATCTGGGGATCCAACCTGCAACCCAGGTACATGCCCCTGAGTGGGAATCGAACCTGGGACCCTTTGGTCCAGCTCTAACCTCTGAGCCAAACCAACCAGGGCAGGATCTCTGTTTTTAAAATTATCCCTGTTCCAAAGGGATAATATTATCTCCAACTACTGAGATAGCAAGAGGGCCCCTACCAAGAGTGTCTGCATGAGGAAATACGTTATGGTTTTTCCAGTCCCCAGTCATGTGTTTCAGGATTTTCTCTGCATCATTTGTACAGTGTTTGTTATTAAGCACACTGGTCACCATTAAAACCATACTAGACTCATTTGGAATTCACAGGAGAGAGAAGTGAGTATGAAAACTAAGTCTCTTGTCCCCCAAGGGCTTGTCGGTCTTTGTGATTATAAGAAGTCAATGTCCTAAGGCATCTCAAATAAAAATGAATCTTACTTTATAACCAAACATAAATATCACAATGGAAAAATTGAGTGTGAGGGAGTGCAAAAGGGCAAAAGTTAGAATTGTTAGTCTTTTGGTGGCTTTCACTCAAAATGGTTGAAGTCTCAGGCTTCTCAATCTCAAGTCATAACTTTTATTTTGTTCAATTCTTAGATGCAAAAAGTAATATAATTTAAGTAGACATTTTGTTTAAAATTCAACTGCAGCAATAAATTTATCTATTTCAAATCTGTTAGACTAAAAGCTGACTGCCCTCTGGTGGGCTGTTTCTAAAATATTTGGCACCTTTTTAACTGAATTGCTTTATAAAATACTGTACGTTGCCATGCCATTATTTTACAATTCAATTCATGTAAATAACAAAATGATTTGTAAAAGGGAGAAAACTTTTAAAAAGTTAAGTACTCTTTATTAATATGTAAAAGAAAATTAGAACTCGAGTCTAGCTAATTTCTAAATTTTAAAACTTGTTTTCCCTTTAAGTGCAAATTTATTTTAGTTTCAAGCTTCAATTAAAGTGGTAGAAGCAAAGCAGACAATTTTTGGAGCTTCATTTTCATTTTTGACAGCTAAATTTTAATAATTGTCTTGTTTTCAGCAAAAGGAAAAAATAAAGTGTTTACCACATGTTTGGCTCTGTTCTCTGTCACTGTTTAAATATAATTTTATTGCTTGAAAAAAGAAATAGAAATGAGATAATTATACTCTTGACCAAAAAAAAGAAAAAAAAAAAGATTATATTGATTCTGGAAAAAAAAAAAACACAAAAAACTAAAATAATACCACATCAAAGTATAAGTGCTAAGATAGATATAAATGGGAAAACTTGTGTATTTAGGGCACATTGATAAGACACTTTGGAACCCTGAAAAGTCCAGTGCACTGCCAATCCTATGATACCATAGGATCTCGCTCTCCTCTGTTTGCAGTTTCCCTAATACGGAGGTTCCAATGAGCTGAAATCTCAGGCAGGCCAACTCACTGAACTTTTTAGTTTCATCTAGCTATTTGGATCATGTCTATTAACAACCTCTGAGGCATCACTAGTCTCATTTTGTCAGACCATTATCACTGAGAAATTTGACTCATGTTTTAAATTATTTCCTCAGAACACATCTCATACTTATGCAAACAAACCTTGTGAATAGCATTTGAATTCACATTAACAAAGCTATTTCAAATAGATAAAGATTGGGTACCCAGAAGTCAAGAATCTCTGTAACGAAACAAAAAAGAGTACCGAGCAATTTATCTGGTCAATTTCATCAATACCAATAACTATACCTGGAAATTCAATTTAACGGCTTCCCCCAACCTCGCCTTTTCTTGTAGCAACGGTGAAGATGGCAATCAAATTTCTACATTAGGTTAATTTTGTGGTTGCAAATACTCAGGTTTAAGTACAAGAGCAGCTATATGAGCATCTAAAAATACGCAGCTCCTCAAAATTCAATCTCTGAGCAGAGGACATTTGAACCACACAGTAGCAACTAGAGTGTATTTCCACAAACAGTCAAGAAAGTCACACAATTAAAAATGTTACCTGAATCCTGACTGGTTTGGCTGAACGGTTAGAGTATCTGCCTGCAGACATAAGGGTCATGGGTTTGATTCTTGTCAAGGGCACATGCCTGGGTTGCGGTTCGATACCCAGCCCTGGTTGGGGTCATGTGGGAGGTAACCAACGGATGTGTCTCTCTCATATTAATGTTTCTTCCCCCCCCAACTCTATCTGAGGATTAAATATATATATATATATATATTTGTTGTTGTTGTTGCCTGAAAGTATTTTGGTACAAATTAACATTTTTCACGATTGCTTTTAAACTAATTAACATATGAAATGGCTTTAAAATGTAAAGATGTCATTTCTGTGAGGTCTGATTCCTCCCTACATCCCAATACCAAGTAAATGGAAATATAGAAGTGAAGAGGTGAGTACCCATTAGTGAATTACTGCTTTAAAACTGTAATAAAATGTACTGTTTTATAAAGGCTCAACCTGGCAGGTTACCCATTCTTCATTGTCCTGAAGAGACAGGCTGCTCTCAGCCGGTTGCCTTCTGTCCACCACCCTCACTTCCTGAAACCAGAGGGAATTAGAGATCTCCATGTTCAGGTGAGTTGTTAGAGTTTTTCATGTAAAAATTTATTTAAATGATAGATCCTGAGCATTTAGCATCATTATTCATGCCAAGTCTCCAATTCGGGTTCCAGAAATATTTGACTAGAAATATATGCATGCATAAGTGAATCTATCTACACAGTAGAAAGTTGTCTTACCTAACATTTCCAAGTATGAGTAACTAGCATATGTGTGTTTGTGTGTGTGTGTGTGCAAATATTTATAATCCCACAATTGTCTCTGAACCAGCAATAGTCTGCACTCCATCAGTATCCATTAAATCAACCATTGTTATAGTTTAAAAGGTAGTTTTTCCATCACAACTGTGCACCGGCTATTTGCGGCTTTGCGACTTCGGATGAGAAAGCTGTGCCCTGCGTTGCGCATTCCCTTCTCCATCAACAGAGGGCACTCTGTCGTTTGCCAAGGAACTCAGCTTTGCTGAGGGCTGGGCTGGGTGTGCAGCATGACAGCGGAGGCTTGCACAGAGTTTGCTCCAGTAACGGGCAGAAGCTCTTCCAACTGGTCAGTGTATAATTTATTGGAAATGCCACTGATCATTGAAACAACATACCTGAATGAAAGAGAACCCCGTGATTTACAAAAGTCGGATACAAGTGACTTTTAAGTCAGTGGTATGTTATTATTTGAGTGTCACCGGAACAGTTAGCACTGGAAATCATCATATGCATAAAACCCAGATGCAGGCTCCAACACAAGCTCACCTTGCAGGAGGAGTGACAGCTTTATCTCTGTCGCCTGCCCTTGCACTGTGTGCGGGAATGTCTTTAGTGTGCCTGCTTCAGTGCAACTTTAATATATTACAGCTGTCTTCTATTTGATCCAAGAAAAATAAAAAAAAATGTATCATATGATAATTTATCTGGCTCATAATTGACACATTAGAGAGGTTCTAGCCTTTTTCTCAGGAACAGGTTATAGAGAAATTTTCAGGTGCAGGTGCTATTAATTTTTCACCAGTCAAAGGCACTAAATCTAAATGGAAAACTTGAAAGAATGAGAAAAGACGCACTTCAAGAAAATTAGATTTTCTCAGGGTATTTGTTCAAGATCTACATTTACTGATATGTAATTTATTAGACGCTTCAACACAACAAAGTAATCATAGCCAGGTAGTACAAGGATTGCATTTTACTCTCAGAGGCAGAAAGTTTTACAAATGCCTTAAAGCCACTGTAAAAGCAACAGTGAGGAATCCTAATGGACACCAGAATCAACATATTTGACAGAAATGTGCATTATCATCGCCTGTTATTTTAAATGAGAGTATTCCATCTCAAGAACTGGAATGATACCACAAATAATAGAATAAACGGGAATGTAAAAGTCAAACAGCATGACAGAAACTACTCAGATTTGAAAAAGGTCTCTTTTAGGACACAGATGTGCTCTAAAAATCCTCTTACGAGAAAACGTGCTCCATTATCACAGAAGGAAAGAAACGCAAGGTTTTCTTACATTATGTATCTTTACATTATACTAAGGATGATGAAACAAATATTTAACAGCTAGGATACTACATACAGCTAACAATTCCTTTATCATTTAACCAGCTAGAATCTAAGTGCCATTTTCCTCCTTTTGCAAATATATTTGCCAGCAGCTGTTTCAACATTTATAAAGACCATTTCCCCTGATTGCCAAATAACCATAAATTCATTTATGCATATTTTTGAGTTGGAGGCATAAAAATAATTACATGTCTGATTAAATCCACTTATGCCTTCTTGTCTTACTAAATCTATAATAGATATGGAATGTTATGATGTATTCCATCTAAGTGCATAAATAATACAATGCAGATGTAGGGCCCAGCTTTCCGACAACAGAATGTGCAGCAATAATTTATACAAATACAGTTGCTACATTATTAAAAATAATGTATTTTAGAAATTTCTATGGACTGTCTGACACATGACTGTAGGACTTCAGCTAGAAAACTGAAGAAACGGTCCTTGTTTATCATCGCTTCACTATCCTAAAATACATATGAATTATTTTAATAAGCTTGTCGTTAGAAAATAATTAAACTGAAAACTTCATTTCTTAATATGCAAACTGCAGAAAATAATATATTTACTACCAACTTTGCTGAATTCTTGAGGAATAGTAGTCGCTCCTCCCACCCACCTCCTCCCACCCCCACCCCATCACTCCATCCACCCCCACCCATCTCCTCTGCCACTTAGAACCAAGGTAATTTAAATGATTATAGTATTTGGAGAAAGGCTTTAAGGGACTGTTCAAAGTTAAGAATCACAACGCTTAGAAACAACAGTTTGATTCCACTCTTAACTCCCTGCAATAGAGATGGAATTTTGCTTTCTTTTGATTGAGACTCAGCTTATAATAACTTTAATCACATAATATTTAACCATATTTGTTATACCACAACACTTGGTAACACTTCATTTTGAGTGTTCCAGCATTATTAATTCGTTTGGTATTCACTGTAATAACACAGATCATAATGAACTCATTTGGTATTCATGTGGATGTCATAAGTACTTCCATAGGAATTCTATTGCATTGCAGCATTAATTAATTAAACACACTCCCTAATTTTCTTAGGAAAATGGGAATACACTGCATTTTTTAAGTACTATGTCTTTCAGTAGCACATACACTGGGATGATTATTAAGTCATCCTTAAAATTATTTGTATATGTCCTTATGAACATATTTTATATATAAAGCAGCCAGCAAACAAAAATCAGCGTTCAGATTTCTGTGTATCATGATATATTCTCTTAATATCGGCATTTAATGAATATAGAGAAAAGTGATTTTGGCAATCACATTTCTTAATGCAAAGAAGAAAACAACCCTATCTTAATTCTCAGAATCTCAAAGACAGATCCCATCTTGCCTTAAAAACAAATACACAAGCACTCAGAGAAAGGAGGCCCGTAACCAGAGGGAGCTTTGCATGCTCCTGGCATTTCCCCTGCTGCCAAGATCCCTGAGGTGTCCGCTCCGAGGACACTGCTCCTTACATCTGCTGTGGTGGTGTGCCACCTGTGTGGTGTCGTTTACTCGGCAAGGGAAAACGCCAGCCCCTTAAGCATCCTGAGATGCCAAAATGAACTGGATTATCAACGAATGACATAAAAAATCTCTCTATTTTCAGGAGAGATTTCTTAAAATTTACTAACCTGCAATCACATCAACGTTTCTAAAGTTATACAAGCCTTTCATGTGTTTATAAGAGGAGCTGATCCCATTCTCTTTTCTGCCAGCAGAGATCCCATTTCTCAGCCCTGCCTTACTCACCCCTGTATGAAAGAGAAACAGTGATGCCAGGCTGGAAGTATGTGAGATACCGTCATGAGTTTCAGCCTCAGGCATCAGGGGTTCCTATGTTAACATGAGGGAGGATTTTTATTTGCTCTTCTGGGAGGGGGGCAGCTTACCACTTATCTGGAAGCTGAAATCAGGTAGCAATATCAGGAAGCAAATCTTATAGAATTTAAGTTTTAATTAAACTTACAGGAAGTAAATCCAATTTTTTTCCCTTACTAATTCTGCAATTTCAAGGTAGGGGTGGGTGGGTGGGATATTTAACATTGAAAGGATTTGAAGGTGTTTTAAAATGGGAAATCTCTGAATATCATTTAAGCCTCAGCATTATTTGTTCATTATTTCTCAGTTATGATGTGAACAGAAAAGCATAGCTTAAAGAAGGACATCTTTACCAGGGAAACACTTTCTCTCAATGCTGTGACAGACTGGCAACCATTCCAACACTTTCTGTAAAAATTATAATTTAAAAAATATTTAAAAATAACACTAGGATTGCCCTATTCCAGAACAGAATATGAAAGGAGGAGCATACAGTTAATGAAGCTAATGATTTTTCCAGTACATCTCCAGAAAATGCAGTTATTTTCAATGCAACCCCACACAGTGAGACTAGAAAATTCAGTTCACAATTCTAATGGAACAGAGGAGACAAATCTGTTTTTTCCTCCTAAGGTCTGTAACTCCCGTTACATTGAATAGGAACTGTACATCAAGGCGCGGGGGCAGAAAGCAGGCTCCTGTTCAGTGCTTGGAGAATTACCGACTATTCAGAATCTCCCTGACACCTGGATACAATGGGACAGGTTAAAAATGTTGCTTCCTACAAATCCCAGGCTTTTGTTCTCTCAACATGCAAGGCAGACCTCTCATACACAAAAAGGACTTCAAAGGTATGCATTTATTTTTGTTTGTTTGTTTAGGCTTGTAGTTCCTTCTCTGAGAAGAGTTCTTATTAATCTTTGCACCGAAATATTCTTAGTACGCCAGTGCCAGTTACCTTGATGTTGCCTGTTTAATAATGGCAGCTTCTGTTTTGCCACTGGTGGCAAACAATTTAATTAGGAACACAAAATTGCTGCCTGCTTTATTTCCCCCAGCAAGCTCTGCTCCTTGTCTACAAATAAGAAACTACCCCTATAAAAACCTCTTTCTTTGAGCTGTCTCTAAGGAAACTTCCCGATTCCTCCACTTGTTTCTCTGGGCTTTCTCCGCAACAATTTATTTTTTCTTCCTGAACAGACCTTTAGGTATGCTAGGCCGTTTGTAAATTACCTGGTGCTGGCAATATCATGAAATATCATGACTGTAGTTTATGGGCAGATGAAGGGGGATGAGTTGTAACAAGAATAAATTACACAAAATATTGGGGGAGAAATGGGACAGTGCTGGTTGCCAGCAAAATGACGAAACTTGAGAGTGGCACTTGATGAGGACACTGAGTTTAGTGACCTTACAAATTGGTGGACATAGCAAATGGGATTCTCAGGGAATTATCTTCTATTATTTTACAAAGAAATCAGGGCACACAGTATCACAGGCCAAGATCAGAAAAGTACAGGTGAACTGATATATTTAGTAAATAAAGCATTTTATTCAAAACAACTATCCCTTTAGAATCATCCTGTATGTACTACATAAAATCACATGCTGGTGGAAAGAAGGTAATTTATGGTTTTGGGACCATACTTTTTATATCTAATTTTGCCTTTTTCAAATGTGTCTGGCCAAGCATATAAAAGCTTACATTGTCTCTGTAATTAACATGAAGTTATCAAGAATTTTGGGAACTAGATAATCCATCCTGTGCTATAGATTTCTCTCTCCTTATTTAATCTGCATGTGAAATAGGGTGTCAATTCTGACTGACCTACAGAAATAAATGAGGAATCACTAATATATGGTTGAATATAAATTACAAAATATAGACATATGTATATGAATATGTGTATGTATTTTGCTGTTACCTTTTTATTGAGGTAGAATTAACATGCAGCGAAATGCACAGATCTTATATATACACATACACACTCTTTGTAACCACTATGCAGATCAATATTTTTATTACCCTAGAAAGTTCCCTCCTGCCCTGTCCAGTCCATAATCCCCTAGAGCTAACCACTCTTCCGACCTCTGTCACCAAAGATTACTTTAGAATGTTTCTGAACTTCATATATATATGAAGTCCTAGATATGTACTCTTTTGTGTCTGTGAGCTTTCAGACTCGGTGTAATTTTTGACTGTCACCATCCTCCATTATTGGGATTGAAAGGATGGGGAAAGGATGGGGAAAGTAACCCTGAAAGCATCAAACAGTCTCCTCTCCTCTCTTTTTTTCTCTTCTAGTCTGTTCCACATCATTATGGCTCAGTGGTTAAGTGTGGGCTCTGCCATCTGTCAGGTTGGGAATTAATTTTAGCCCCATCACCACCACTTGTATAAATTTGGGTAACTTACCTAAAATCTCTAAGCCTTAGTTTTCTAATTAGAAAAACAAGATTGATAACTACCTCATGTGGAAGTTGTAAGGGTTGAATAAAATAATTCACATCAAGAACTAGTATAGTTTCTGGCCCCTACATGATAACATTAAATCAATCTGGAATATTCTAAGTCAGCAATTTTCAACCGGTGTGCCACAAGACTTTTTAAAACATGCAACACCTGATTATTTAGTCAGGGGTACTGACCTCTTCTCTCTTAGACTGTCAAATTTAAAAAATGACAACAGCCAATACAACAATAGCTGTCTGGTATGACTGAATCAAAAGTATATCTATTTTTTTTTGTCAGATTGGCAAAAATATATTTTTTGGAGTGCTGCAGAATTTCAGTAGTTAGTTTATGTGTGGCATGAGATGGAAAAGGTTGAAAATCGCTGTTCTACGAAAAAGAGACGAGCTCTTGATGGGCTGCTCATGAGGAGGGTAGGGAGAAGGATCAGTATCTCCATGCTCTGAAAACAATTGTTCTAGGTTAAAAATGTCAGCCCTGCCCTGGCTGGATGGCTCAGTTGGTTGGAGTGTCATCCTGTACACTAAAGGCTGTAGGTTCCATTCCCAGTCAAGGCACCTGCCTAGGTTATGGGTTCAATCATCGGGGCCCATAAGGGAGGCAACTCTTCCTTCCCCTCTCTCTAAAATCAATAAACACATCCTCAAGTGGAGATTTTAAGAAAAAATCTTCGCTAAGCCAGCTTTATCACATCCCACCAGGGCAGAAAAGGTACTTTGATATGTGTTCTTTCCTAGGTACCCCAGTCTGAGTCATTGTTGATTATTTTTAAATAAAGAAAACTCAATTGGTAAAAATGTGTTTACATGGATTTCACAGTTACTAATGTATATTAATTGAGACAATTGTTAGTAGGAATGGACAGATTTTTGAACTAGAAGGAAAATGACAAATCATTCAATTTATTCTTATAAATTGAGGCAAGTCAGATCATTTGCTTAAGGTCAATGAAAAAGCCAAAATTTCTGCCTCATAGTCCAGGGCAATGGTCCTCAGAATGTGGTTCCCACACTAGCAGCAGCAGCATCACCTGATGCTGATGGGACTTAGAGATGTACATTTTCAGGCCACACCCAATATCTACTAAATTAGAAATTCTGGGGATAGGGCCCAGCAATCTGTGCTCTTGTGGAAGAGTTGGGGTAAAATCTTGGCTTTTCTGGACCTTCTCTGTGATACCAGGAGACACCAGCTCTGTACTCCCCCAGACTAAACACTGAGGTAATTACCTAAACCAGGATCTCTTAGAGACTCTTAAACCAATATAATTTAATTTAAAGAAGGCATTAAGAGTCTAAGGATGTCCACAGATATGATATCCTGAGTGTTACCATTGATAATTTTTGAAAGGAGAGATTAATGACAGCACTAGGGGAACAAACCAAGCCAGTGCTTCTCAAATTACCTGCAGTAAAGGACCATCTTGACCTGGCCAGTGTGGCTCAGTTGGTTGGATGTTGTCCTCCTGTGCACCAACAGGTTGCCTGTTTGATCCCCAGTCAGGGCACATGCCCAGGTTGCAGCTCAATCCCTGGTAGGGGGCATGCAGGAGGCAGCCAATTTATGTTTCTCTCTCTCTTCGATGTTTCGCTCTCTCTCTCCCTTCCTCTCCATAAAAATCAATTAAAAGTATATATTTTTTTAAAAAAGGGACTATCTCCCCTGACCCCAATCTGTCATCAATCAACACTTTTGTAACAAACAATTAAATAAATTAATAAAAAATGAATTTAAAAGACATAAAAAATACAAGTTAACTTTAGAAAAGATTCAACAGGTGTAAAATTGCACAAATTACTATAAAAAGTTCTAAATGCTTATTCTTAATTTCTGTACTTATCGTAGATGAGTAACAAACATTTTGCAGACCGGTATTGTTCTGAAAGTACACTGTGAGTAGCAAGAAACTACGCATCTAAGGTAAAAGTGAGGTCCAGTCCAGACCCAGTTTTCATCTACTATAAAACAGGTCAAGCAAACTCTCTGACCCCATATTTCCATCCCTGGAAAGGTATGAAAGGCCAGTGACACTTTCTCCAGAGTCAGCCCTAAGTTCATTTATCATTCATTTATCCAACTTACATTTAATGATAATTGATTATATGCCAGGTTCTTGGGATACAAACCTGATTAAGATATGGTCCCTGCTCACGTGGACGTGGATAATAAATTCCTTTCCGTGTATTATATATCTTTCTCTCCATCCATATACCTATCTATATCTTTTTTCTTAAAATAATTTTAAGTGGCTTATGTTAAGTATAATGGGATAGACATAAAACCATTAAAAGTTATATATTGTATAACATTTTATTAGCATCTCATTCTAATCTTGATTTTCACACTGTTCTGGGTTGTAATTAAGATAGGTGTTATTGTGTCCATTTTAAAGATGAGAAAACAGGCTCAGAGGAATTGCCTCATGTGCTCAAAATTATGCAGGGCAAAGCAAGGAATCAAATTTAGGTTAGTTGCCTCCAAGTCCCGTGCTGTTCACAGTACCCTAGCCATGGCTGTTTTCTTCCATAATTCTTCATCCACTGTAACTTTGGCTTCCCCTGGATACTTGTTCATCCCCAAGGATCATAACCTCATGACCCTCCTGGAGGACATAGCTCTCACCTGGCTTTTATCTACATATTTTTAGAGCTAAGGGCCTTTTACTCTTCTCTTTTTCAAATTCAGATTTACTGACTATATCCTATTCACTCTCGAGTTTACTCTATGCTGGGTGACAGCACACCTAGAAAATCTGAATATATGTCTCTATTTAATGCTATCCAATGGCCAATTATTTCCTTTCTATCTGAGGGAGGTCCTAGTTAAGACTATGAAATAGAGGAGTTTATCTTCATTACTTCTTCTCTCAGTGCTGTGTCTTCATCCCCAAATCAGTGACCTACACATGATTACTCTTTTTTATTCATTTCTTTAGTAAAACAGTCTCTCAGAGCAGTAGAGACCATGAGAAGTAATGGCATAAGATTTGGCATCAGAACTAGCTACATCTTCTCTACTACTTATTTATTAACTGGATGATCTTGGACAAGATATTCAACCTCTTTAAGTTAGTTTCACCATCTATAAATGAGAATTATAAAAGCACCTACCACATGGGTTAAATAAGATCTTTCTCAACACAATGCTCAGCCTCCTTGAACTTTCAGTAAATACTAATGATTATTGTAATAACTGCATCACTTAGTCACAGAAAAACCACAGTGGTCCTGTGGCATTTGAGCAGGGTACTTGTATTTCCAAAATGCTTTGCCATCTAGAAACATCTATCTTCCAAAATTTCCATGTGGAATTTGTATTTATTATGGTCTTTTCCTCAAAGTGATACAATTAAGAGAAAATAGAAACAATTAATATCCTTTTTAAATAGCAGAAAAAGCCTTTTCATCCCCATTAAAGTAATAAGAAGGAACACAGATTTTTGAGACAGTAAGAAACCAAAATTAATTTATAAATTATGCTTTTTAAAGCTATGCCATGGAACGAGGATTTTCCTTCTGCCCCAGGTAGAGGGCCAACCCTGGGCCACCAGGTCATGGATACAGAGTTGGTGGGAAACCGAGAGGGCTTATCTGAGGCATTCTGATTCCGGTAGGTCCTTTCTGAAGCTGAGAGACAACAGCCTCACTCTACAGGAAGTGGGGTCCGTACTTGAGCCTATATTAGAATCACTGGAGAGGTTGTGAAATGCAGATTTCTGGACTTCAACCCACAGTGTCTGATTCACAGGTCTAGGATGGGCCAGTATTTTGCCTTTTTAACAAGTGATGCCAATGATGCTGGGACCATACTTCAAGAACCACTGCTTTAGAACTTGAGGTCATTCCCCGGCTAAAAAGACTTTCAAAATGCAGGCTCTTCTGGCTGAGTTGTTAGTATTATTTAAGAAATGTTATTCTCAGAATACCCTCTATTTATGGGCCCTGACTTTTCAACCCACATGATCAACATGTCCCTTTGTCCTTTTTCCTTCTTGGAAATCTAGTTTCTCCAATTTCCCGTGCACCACCAGTCTCCGTCTAGAAGTCTTGCCAGCACATTTTTGGTGGGTGCTTTGGATGTTCCGCGTTGCATGTCCCCTGCTACACTTGTATTGCAAATTTTGCTTATTTTATAACTGAAAATTTTCTTTGGGGCCTAGAGTTTCCCCCAAAGTCCTTGCCACATTTTTTTATATACAGAACATAAATCTATCTAATAGAGCTAACTGTAATAGTACATACTATATCAGAATATGCTTACCACTCAGCACACATTATTTTTCAACAAAAGCATAACTGAAACTAAAATATCAGCATGTAGGTTATGTACCAATGAATTGACTTTTTTATCAATTGCATTAAAGATTTTGTTACTGAGTTTGCTTAAATCAAGGGATACTGGTGCTGAAAATCTACTGAAACTTTTGTTGCCTTTTAAAAGTTTTCTGTTTTGATTCTATTATGGCCAAATTGATATATTTAAATATCAATTTGCAATACTGGATCTCCCAGTTTTGTGTATATATATGCTTCTAGAGGGAGAGGAAGAGGGAGGGAGGGAGAGCGAGAGGGAGGGAGGGAGAGAGAGAAAGAAACATTGATTGGTTGCCTCCTGGGGACCAAACCCAAAACCTAGGTATGTGCCCTGATTGGGAATCAAACCTGTAACCTTTTGGTGTATGGGCCACTGCTCTACCCAACTGAACTGTCACCCAGGGCTGTATTTTAAGTTTTAAAATGGCCAAATACAAATAATTTTAAAAATGATGCTCAAATAGAAATATTTGGCCAAGAATAAGAATCCTAGTGAAGTTGTAGCTTTAATTGAGCTCTCTTGTCTCAACTGCATTTTAGTTGTTATAACTGACTGTACTCTTTACAACTGTGAAAAAAAGAAAAGCTTGCCAGTCACCAAAGAGAAACCATGGTGTGTTTGTGTATGTGCATTTGTGTCTTCAAAAAATGCCGTATCTGCACTACGTTGTACTGAACCACAAACACAGCAACTCACATATCATAAAATATTACATTACTTTGTGCTGTGCTTCAGAAAAGTGAGCATTTGCATCAGCTCTTCAGATTCGGGGAATAGGTTTCCCTCCTAAGAAAGCCAAGAAAGGAGTGAATAGAACTCAACTCCAAGGAGAATGAACACTGAGGGTGACCTGGCAAACCGGTTAAAAGGAAAACATAAATGTCCTATCTCTTATTAGTTAAATTTGCCCTTAAATTCCAAAAACATTCAGCTTTACCCAGTCACTGTACTTTGACTAACCACACTTAGAGAAAAAAGAAAACTTAAACTAAATTGTCTCTTTATTAAATGGGGAAAAGTAAGGAGAGCAACAAGTAAAACAAGTAAAGACAAGTCAGGGGAGAGAGGACTTGGCTGCAACAAAAAAGGAAGGCGAGAGAGTGCGAATTCCCCTTTCCTCTTTTTTTTTTAATCCTCACCTGAGGGCATTTTTGCATTCATCTTGAGATAGAGCGGGAGGGAGAGAAGGAGGAAGTGAGAGAGAGAAACATCGATGTGAGAGAGACACATTGAGTGGTTGCACTCACATCACAGGGCTGGGGGCAAACTGCAGCCGAGGTACGCGTCCTTAGCGGGAACTGAACCCGGGTCTCTCTGGTCTGCGGGCCGAAGCTCTAACCGCTGAGCCAAACCAGCCAGGACTCCCCTTTCCTCTTTTTTGGCTTATACTTCAGATCCCTCATGAATGAATTCTCTACATACTGGATATTTTCCTTTTTGATGAATATTAAACCATTTCAGATGGTTTTAGGCATCCATTTAGGTCAAATGTTCTAAATAAGAAAATTTTCACATTTAAAACAGTTTTTCAAATGACATGAAAAAATAAGAGTTCCCACCTTGGCCAGGCTGGCTCAGTGGTTGTAGCGTCGGCCCGCGGACTAAAGAGTGATGGGTTCGATTCCGGTCAAGGGTATGTACCTCAGTGGCAGCTTGGTCCCGGCCCTGGTTGGGGTCGTGTGAGAGGCAACCAGTCAGACGCCTCTTTCACATCGCTGTTTCCCACCCCATGCTATCTGAGGATAAATGGAAAAATATCCTTGGGTGAGAATTTAAAAAATAAATAAATAAAATTCCTCCCACATGTTATGATATCTGGAAACGTTTTTAACCTTTACATTTAACAAAGGTCACGTTTGGTAATCTAGTGCGTGGTGCGAACGTGCAGGCTCAGGCACACGGAAGCTGGTGCGAGTGCACACTGGGACCAGCTCTAAGGAAAGTGGTTCACATAACAGTACACATAACCTCTGGCCTGGCAACTCCTCTTGTAAGGATTTAAGCTACACATATAACTTCACATATGTGGAAAGACAAATGTCCCAATGATATTTATTGAAATATATTTGTAATAATATTTGTTTATCAATATACAACTAATTCTAAATTATGTTTGTCCATATAGTAAAATACTATGCAGCTATAAAAACAAACTTAATATGTGTTGATATGGAATGATCTCAAAGAGATATGCAGTAAGGAAATTGCATGTTTATATTTGTTTTATATATAATACCTCTGAAATGATCTAGAAGAGCTGGTTTAAGTGGTTGTATCAGGGAAGATGTTATCTAAGACAGGGGGCCCAAAATAGGAGGGGAATTTCATCACATTCTCTTTGGGACCTTTTGAATTTTATACTTTGAGCATTTATTTGCTATTTAAAATTAACTAGAAAATTTAAAAGCCCGTGGAACCTCGAGTCACAAATAAACCTGAAAAGGGTAAACCCAACTTATTTCAATGACTTCAGCAATCCAGAATCGAGAACCGAAATCATTTACTTCTGGGTGTAATTAAACTTATTATACGCAGAAGGCAGAAGTCTCATCCTAGGGCATGCAAACCTAGGGCCAGAGAAGTATTTCTTTTCAACAACCTATTTCTCAAACATGCATTTGTAAAACTAAAATGCATCCATTCTTTGCTTTTCCTGACATGCTTAGTAAGTTTAAAGCCTGTCTCTGTAAGGTAAAATAAAGGAAGCTTTGTAGCCACCATTAAATGTCTTCACTGTAAGATTTATTGCCATAATTGTGATGGAGCAAATGATTTTTTTTTTTCCTGGCAGCAAAAATAGTCTTAAAAAGAAACTAGGTATTGTTTTTTCTTTTCCAAGCAAAGTGTAGATACCCCAAAAATTACATGGTGTCACAGAGCATGCCATAGTTTAAAAAAATGATGCACTGCCTTTTCAGTCTTATTAAGAAAATTACACAGTTAACTCTTTGTACCTTTGAAGAATGTCTCTGTCTGGCGAACTTTGTTATTAGAACAACATTCAGCTGGAAATTGTGTATCAAAACTAACTTATTTTGGAGTTAAAGTAGATTCTAAAGTAAAACAGAAATGTCATAGCAATAGATAAAAATCCTGTAACTTCAGATGGACATTCTAAGGTTTTTAATGTAGCTACTGGTGGAGGGAACAATAAGAAATGTATAGAATCTAGACTTTACCAAATGATTAACAAGTGAGTTATTAATGTACTAAAGGAAGAGACCACATCATTTTCTGCACTACTATCTATACAGACTGGTATCATGGGTTTCATGCCACTACTCACTCACTTATACTCATTTATTTTTCTTATTTGGTCAACCAGTCACTGGTCTCATTGCAAAAGAGGTACAGTCTCTGTTCTTTAAGAGTTTATACATTAGTGAGAAGGAGGTTTGGGGGAAATGAACACAAAGATAAAAATAATGCCACATAATACATCTCATAAGAAGGGGGAAAAAACCCTTAATTGCCTAGACTAGAGGAAAGTCATCTAATTCAGCTTGAAGTGTGCGTGGGTTTGGTTGTCTAGGGGAGGTGGAGGGCAGAGGATCAAGAAAGCCAGGAGGGTGTGAAATTTGAAGGTAGTTTTGATGATATGTGGAAGTTAGCCGAGTTTTGTTTTGGTGCGTGTGTGTGTGTGTGTGTGTGTGTGTGTGTGTAAGGGGGACACGTAAGCGCATTTGCAGAGGAGCATGCAACACTGAAAAGATATGGAGGGAGATGAGGAACATCAGAGTGAGTGGTCAGGAGAAGACGGCCTCAAGCAGCTGTGTTCCTGGGACATCCGGTGAGAGGCAGGAGGGAGAAACGGTGAGTGTGAGTGAGAAGCGGGGTCCACACAGGAGATTTCCCAGACAAAATGTTCAGATAAGGATGGACTGCGAGAACAGTGCAGCAGGAGACATACACTCGGTCTCGCTCAAAATCCATTTCCTTCAAAAACGGGAACTGCAACTTTAGCTGCTAACTGTATAACATGGGTTAGGAGGGGATAGCCGGCACAGTGCATTGAAACAATGGTAATAATTAGGTTGTTCTGCTGATTAACTCTAAAAAAAAAGAATTGTTTTCTCTGTAGATAATATTGCTCATGTGGAATTGGCTACCACTCCCCAGTTTGCATCTGCAAATTCACGGAAATGTCACTGCTCCGCAGCGAGTTAGTGTCTGAAGTCTGAGGGTGTTATCATTAGGTAATGCTTTTAATTTGGACACGTTCCAAATAATTATTTTAAATTTTTTAAAAATGAGAAAACTGTAAGAAGAAAAATTCATTATTCATACTAAAAGTAACTGTGACCGGGTAAGATACAGTAAAATGAACTGATTTTTTTTAACATGCATTTGTTCTTCCAATATACATTCTATTGTAAAAAATATATTATGGTAAAATATATTGTGGTCAAATTTATTGTAGCATCAGTCTCCAGCAAGATAACCTGGGCTTCCTTACAGCATGGTGGTAGCTGGGTTCCAAGAGAACAAAACCATCAAGCTCCCAGGCTTCTTTAGTTCAAGGTTCAGAACAGACCTGCTGTTTTTTTTTTTTTTTTATCCTCACCCGAGGACATTTTTCCATTTTTTGTACAGATAGAGTGGGAGGGAGAGAGAGGAAGAGACAGAGAGAGAGAAACATCGACGTGAAGGGACACATTGAGTGGCTGCCACCCGCACGACCAACCAGAGCCAGGGACAAACTGCAACCGAAGTACGTGCCCTTAGCGGGAACCGAACCCGGGTCTCTCCGGACCGCAGGCCGATGCTCTAACCGCTGAGCCAGACCGGCCAGGGCCAGACCTGCTGTTTTTTATTAGTCAAAGTAAGTTACAAGGTTAGCTCAAGGCAAAAGTTGGGGAAACAGATTCCACTTTTTGGTGGGGAAAGAGAGAAATTTTTGGCCATCCTCACCTACCTAGACATTTACATTTAAAAGTGTGAATTTAGCCCTGGCCAGACTGACTCAGTGGTGAGAGCATCAGCCCATGGACTGAAGGGTCGTGGGTTCGATTCCAATCAAGGGCACGTACCTAGGTTGCAGGTTTGATCCCCAGCCCCGGTAGGGGTTGTGCGGGAGGCAGCCAATGGATGTACTTCTCTCTCTTTCTCTCCTTCCCTTTCTCCCTCCCTCCTTTCTACTCTAAAAAAATCATTGGAAACATTTTCTGGGGTGAGGATTAACAACTACAAAAAAGTGTGAATTTACATACCTAAAAGCAAAGCAAAACAAACAAAACACCTCTTTCTATTTTAGGTTGTTTGTAAGGACCGTTTTTTTTTTTTTTAACTGAAGTTTTCCCATGGGGCTGAAGGTAGAGCCATAGGAGGAGTTGGTATAGTACTGACTTGTATTATAATTGGCATGTTCATTTTTACTTCTATAATCTTATTTTAATTTTCCTGATAATACTGTTATCTTTGTTTTCTGTCTTCTGCTATGTATCTAATATTCCTCTATTGGTGTCCTCTGCAGTTATTGAGTGGATAAATTCTGAATTAACTCTATAGTGACCTAGGTATATTAATTTAAAAATTATTGAATTTATTGGGGTTACATTAATAAAATTATATAGGTTTCAGGGGTATAATTCTATAACATATCATCTGTATATTGTATTGTGTGTTCATCACCCCAAGTCAAGTCTCCTTCCATCACCATTTATCTCCCTTTACCCTCTGCTACTTCCCCCAGCCCTTTCTCCTTCTGGTAATCACCATACTGTTGTCTGTGTCTATGAGGTCTTTTCCTTTGCTTAATCCCTTCACCCTTTTCAGCCAGCTCCCTAAGCCCCCTCCCTTATGACAGCTGTCAGTCTGTTCTCTTTATCTATGAGTCTGTTTCCTATTTTGTTAGTTTATTTTGGTCATTAGATTCCACATATGAGTAAAATCATATGGTACTTGTCTTTTTCTGACTAATTTCACTTAGCATAATATTCTCCAGGTCCATCCATGCTGCCACAAAGGTAAGATTTCCTTCTTTTTATGGCTGAGTAGTATTCCACTGTGTACCACAGCTTTTTTTTAATCCACTCATCTACTGATGAACATTTGTGCTGCTTCCAGATTGTGGCTATTGTAAGTAACACCACAATGAACATAGGGCTACATATATTCTATCTAATTGGTGTTTCTGGTTTCTTCAGATATATTCCCCAAAGTGGAATTACTGGGTCATAAGGCAGTTCTATTTCTTACTTTTTGAGGTAACACCATACTGCTTTCCACACTGACTGCACAAATCTGTATTCCCACCTAAGTGCACAAGGGTTCCCTTTTCTCATTCAATTTGTTAATTGTTTCTTTTGCTGTGCAAAACCTTTTTAGTTTGATGCAATCCCATTTGTTTATTTTTTTCTTTTGTCGCTTTTGCCCACGGTTCTCAGGAAAAATTTTTCTGAGAATAATGTCCAAGATTTTACTGCCTATTTTCTTCTAGGATTTTTTATGGTTTTGAGTCTAACATTTAAATATTTAATCCCTTTTGAGTTTTTCTTGAGTATGATGTAAGCAGGTGGTCTAATTTCATTTTTTTGCACATATCTGTCCAATCTTCCCAATACCCCATTATATGTTTTTGCCTCTTTTGTCAAATATTAATTGACCATAAAGGTGTGGGTTATTGCTGTGCTCTATATTCTATTCCACTAATCTATAGATCTCTTTTTATGCCAGTACCACACTGTTTTGATCCTGAAATAAATATTTCTTTAATTCTTGAGGTCATACAAAATAAATTCTGATTCTACTCCCTCACATAACATATGGTCAAGAATTTGGTTACCCCTTAATATTCTGTGGCCTGTCTTAAATCCAATTCCAAGTTTTTATTTCATTTAGAATTATAAATCCAGCTTATTTTTATCATGTGAATCCACTTTTTCAATGGTTCTAGGATTTCTCATTGAATTCTATGATCATATTTACAAGAGTTTCTCTAAATTTTACATTGGTTTCAATGAGCCCCACCAATCTTTATATGCCTGATGCCTTGTGATGTTTTTCACTCTTCTTCTGGTTAGCTGAGTCCACCTTCAAGTACTTGCCTCGGGAAGGACACACAGTGATAAGATCTTTACTCCTTGCTGACTGAGACTCTTGGCACAGGCCTACCATACAGATATTACATGGAGTTATTGATTCTCAACTATTTTATATTTTAAAATTCTACAGATATCACTCTTGTGTGTTTTTCCCCACACAGCTTTGAAAAAGAGAGCTTTGAACATTCTTATTGTTGCTTCTTTCTGAAAAGTAACTGTATAATTTTCTTGAATGTAAGTTTTAAAAATTATTAATGTTTAGATATAGGTTCTCTTTTATTAGTTTTGCCTGGATCTTGGTAAGTCACTTGGAGTTGTAATTTTTCTTCAGCTCATGAATGTTTTCTTCTATTATATCTTTGACGATTACTTCAATCATATTGCTCTGTTTCTTGCATTTGGAAAATTATTATTTAAGCCTGACCTCAAGTCTCCATCTTTTATACTTTTCTCATCTCTTTTACCTTTTTGTATTTTTTACTCTGCTTCTGGGAGGGTGTTTCAAGTGTGTTCTTCACAGTACAAATATGTATTTACAAATTATTTATGCTGTCAAAAATCAACATCAGAGCAATTTTATATTTTTCCATAAACTATTTTTTGCACTATGTTCTTATTTTAGCTATATTTGTATCTCTGTCTTTTATCTCAGCTTGATTTTTCCTATGGCTGCCTACTCTTCTTTCAAAGAGACTTTTACTTTTTCTAGCTTTTTGAGGGACCAACCAGGAGTCTCTCATTTTTACCAGCTTATTGTAGGATAAGTCAGGCTCTCCTTCCAAGGCTTTGAGGCAATATTTTTCTTTCCCTTAAATGGCAATATTTATTTACTAACCTTCTTTATCACAAATATGGTTTGCCAGATCACTAAAATGCAGCAAAAGAAAATCTACTAGAGGCAGAAAAAGCAAAAACAAGGGAAAGATCTTAAATAGATCTAAGGACAAAGCAATATAAAAATGCCTATCCTGAAAGCCTACACTCTGGTACTAGTGGACACTTATTTGGACCATTCTTATAGGCAACACATTGCAATACACCAGTCATAGTATCCATAAGACAAAATGAACAATTGTTAGGAGAAGTTCAGTTCTTCCAGATGCCAAGATAAGAAAGAAATTGTTCGTAAGGTCCCATATACATGGGATTCTCTGCGTCATAAAGATCAATGTGCTCTACAATACTTAAAAGAGAGATACATGACCATGGTCATATGGCTAATGACATGGGCTAATGACTTTACCCCAAAGGCAATTCAAGTATGGAGACATTTAGAGTGTGTGGAAGGGTACATGGATTATATTGATATTCTTTAAGTGATCTTCCATAAACTTTACTTTCCTCAATTAACTATTGCTGAATATTGGGTAGCTGTGATTTTGAAATTGTTCTCTTTGGCAATTTGGAAGTGTGATTGTTTTCTGTTCCCAGTTGAATGTATTTTCATAGAAAAAATTTATTAAAATATTGTTAATATACAGTATTATATTAGTTTCAGATGTACAACATAGTTATTCAATATTTATTACCTAATGATGTGATCACTATAAATCTAGTAACCATCTGACACTGTACGAGTTTATTATAGTATTATTGACTATATTCCCTATGCTGTACATTACATTCCTGTGACTTTTTAATTTTATAACTAGAAATTTGTACCTCTTATTCCTCTTTATCTCTCTTTTGCCCTCCCTTCCACCCCCAATCCCAATTAATTTAGAACCATACCTTAATAGAATGTCAAAGCAGTAGTAGGGTTGACACTCTCTTGTGAAATTACTAAAGCTTACCCCCAAACAAACAAAAACACCAAAAAAAGGACATATGACTCCCCCCAAAAGGCACATAAAACTGTTCTATCTTCACTCAGAGGATTACCTAGGAGTCAAGGCATTATTCATGAGCAGAGCAAAGCATCTTTTTAAAAATAATTCACATCTACTTTAATGCACAAAGAGGTACTAAAGCCCCAAAACTCTACTTCTAGACCTTGGATGCAACAATTCTGGCATGTTAGTATTTAAGGCAGGTGTGCTCAAATACGCAGCTGTAGCCCCAACATCAGCTCAGTAAAGTATTCAGAATTTCCTGTTGTGTTCTCTAAAAAACCGTTGCATAAATAAATACAAAGCAACCAAATAGATAGATGATTACATGTAAGTTAAAACTTGGGGAATATTATAAAAATAATTTTTTAGCTTTAAACTAATTGAGAGACATCTGGAGAAATGATCAGACTGGAGAGCCAGGTGTCCGTTATATATTTTGATCAGGACAATGAGATCACATCATTTGTATGCTTAAAAATTCTTATTCTTTTTGTCTCGAGAAGAGTCTTTGCAAAGCATACTAGACAACAGCTGAAAGAGCTGCTCCTAAATTTCTGAAGAGCTCTTGAGGGTTTTTTCCCCTTTTAATGTAGGGTTCTCCTATGGAATAGGCCTAATGAACTAACAGTAAATTTAAAAATCAGAAATATCACAACAACCCATTAGTTGTATTACTAACCTCTAGGTATTTATAGAATTTCTGGTTTTGTGTCCTTCAGTAAATTTTCCCCAGAAAGGTGCCAAGATCATTTGTGGGAAAAGCCACCCCCCAAGCTCCTCAGTGCCTGGAACTGTCTGTTTGTCCATAGGCAGAACTGTTTCTGCTGGAGCTTTGAGGTCAGGGTAATCCTGCCTGGGAACTCACCCTGTGTGCTTTCTCCCACAGTAAAAAAAAAAATATGATTCACAGACAGATAGATGAGAAAGGATAACATGAGTTTCATCGTGCGACTTGAAGGTAAGAAGAAATCTCCAAGGACGCTGTACAGCCCTAGGGGGCAGGGGCAGTGGGGTGAGGCTTGATGGAGTGAGTACAACTCTCCACTGGCAGCTTCCCCTACAGAGCTAACAGCAGAGGGGTGGTTTCCCCAAGATGCGAGCCTAAGCTATTTACCTCGACAGGGCTTCAATTTCCACCTTCAGGAAATCCTTGACTACCAACTACCACAATGATTCCACTACAGCTGTCCTCATAATAAACCAGAAAAAAAAACTATTTGTTTCCCCCAACGGAATAGGGTGCGTATGTATTTTATAGAATATAATACTCAGCAAATTTCTCATGCCTTTTCAAGTGTCAGTGCAAAATATGGTAAAGGTATCCCAATGCAATCCAATTATCCCTTTGTCTCACCAAAGAAAGACTGTTCTGATGTGGACCTGACCCATGCAACAAATCAGAATGAAATGGTGCACTTTCAGGAGAATCTCCTTGGCTAGGAACACATAAGCCTGCGAGTGCCTGGAGGGGCTGATGAGGGCTACAGCCAGGGGAATGCTCCCATGTCCATAGATGCTACTGCTTACGGGTGTATGTCAACATTGTGAATGCCATTCCTATGTGTGACAGGATGACAAATACCATCCAATGAACCACAGCACATAAAAGGGGGAAATAACATTTTCTCACTTTGGGAGGGCTTGCGTCTCCATCTAGCTGCAGACGCCTACTTATACTATTTTGCCAAGAAAGTTTCAACCTGGAGATGGCTTCAAAGAGCAGAATTTTAACTAGGAAGCCAGGCTGGGTAACACAAGATGGACTTTGATGAAATAGTCTAAACCTAACTTTCTAAATGGGCTTCTGGTCTCCCCTTTTCACGTCTGTATTTGAGTAAGTGAAAAAGATTTCCACAATCAAAGCAGAATCTTTCAAAGTCCAAGAAGGCGAAGGAGTGTTCTAACAAGCATAGGCCTTCAAACATCTGGTTCTGTCCTAACCCTACCTAGCTATCCCTTATAAGCAGATAATTTTTTCATTGTTTCTCCAGGCTGTGACTAGATGAAAACTTATCATCTATATGATCAATAGTCATTTTGCAAGTCAGCACCACTTATGGGTGCAGACTAGCACAGAAAATCTGCTGTCAGTCAATTGAGCTGTCTTTTAAACATGCAGGCTTGACTGAGAGATTCATTTTTCACAACAAATATCATCCAGGATGGCTATTTTCTCCCACTTGGGGTTGTTCAAGTTCAACAAGTGTCAGGGGAATTTAATGGACCGTGTGGTAGCAAAATCAGCTCAGCAAGTGATTCTTTCTTTGATGTCCCTGTTCTTACAAGGGGATAATATTGAGTATTTGCAGATTTCAGAATAAATTTTGGGGGGACAAGTCTGGTTAAATTGTGTCCTGGTACAAACTTGGTAATATTTAGGAGCTGGGATTTAAAAAACAAACTACCTCTACTTCTGAAATTAATTTATAGCAGAACAGTTCTCACATTGTGCAATGATTAGATTTCGGCTGTCTAGAGGGCAATGTGTTGAAACTGGGCTCTGGAGGTCCCATTCTGTGATCCTGCAGGTAAAAGGGAGTTTATAAAGGAGGCAAGAACAAAGGTTCACATTTCAGAGCATCAGGTTTTTCCTTTATAATTGTAGGAAATGCATCTGTCTTCAGAGCTTCCTGTATATATAGGTCTTACATTGTTGGCTCTGTATTACCTGTATGTGACAGGTGATTAAAACCTCCAGAGTAGTTTGGAATTCCAAGCCTAAAAAGAAAAGGCATGAAGAAATACTAATTAAGTGTATGGGCTCTGGACCACACTGTCAAGTTCATATCTTGCATCTGCTCATCTATTAGCAATCTGGCCTTGAATGAGCTCCTTAGCTCCTCTGAACCTCAGTGTTTGCAACTGTGAATAGGGGACAACCTCACTGATCTCTGAGAGGACTGGTGTGAGGATTAACTGCATTAACACATGGACAGCACTAACACACTGCCCGACACATTGTGACCCCTCAGCAAATGATAACCACCATTTTGAGTTGTGATGAAAGTAATCTTTGGGAATGTATTGCTTGCTGAACAGGTGCCTCATCCGTGTGAATTAAGTAAAACCAATGTGATTAAGGGTCCAATGACCTGATTTCCACATTTTCTCTTACTTGCCTTTCCTTTAATATGCTACCAGTTTATCACTGCACAATTGTCAACACAACTCAGTGCAGGGCAATTCTGCTAGAAGACAGGCAGAGAAGAGTAGGAAGGTTGGGAGGTTCCCCAAGAAGATTAGTCGAGTGAAGAAATAAATAAAAAGAAACCTGCCATCTGGCTCAGTGCAGAGCACTTAGTAGGGGAATTGGCCTAAGTTGCTTGAAATGCATGTGTATATTATGTGAGATACCAAGTATTATTATTGTCTTGGCTATAATTAGTATGGAGCATCAAGGCGTGGAGAGAGGCACGTGTGTGCATTTGTCTTACTCTCCACGTATGTACACACATCTCTGCACACATACAGACATTTCCTTCTGACATTGGTCCTCTTACCTCTACAACCACTTCTGCCCTCAGTTCTGCATGCTTCTGCTGGCAAAAGCACACAGTTGTTAGAAAAGTGTCTGAGGCACTGACAGCAGCCCCTGGACCAAACACTGATTTGCTGGTGTTCTGCCATCTTCTATAAAGTAAAGATCATGTCCTCTGCATCAGAGATAGAGAAATCTTCAAAGAAGGGCTTGCTTAAAAATGAGCACTTGAGAAAAAAAATAAATACTTGCTATTCCTCTGTCACTGCCCGAGATAGGAAGATGTGGAGTCAATTTAGTGAGCTTCCATTGCAGCTGACTTTGGAAGGAATAATATACTCTTCTCTTTGGATGCAAATTGAATAGGAAGCTCTCTCTCTCAGGCTGTGATTTTGTAGACTACAACGCCATCAAACGGTCCAAACACAGAGTATTCCCTTAAAACAGGGAGAGGTAAATTCCTAAATCTTTGAAGATCAGTGATTTAAAGGCATCCCAATTCATTTATGTGGGAGGTTCTCTGTCATCACAGTTTTCTTGTGAAGGTTGACACCAGGAAGAGGTATGAGAAGGGCTAAGCTTTACAAGTAGGCCAGGTGGGCACAGGTAGATTTTAGAGGTGCAAGAGAGAAAGGCCTTTGGTCCTCTACACCCTACATGCTCCTACTCAAATGCCAAAAATGCCATCATAAAACCTGCATCCTAAAGTTATTTTCTTTGAAGTCACGATTTTGGCAGGGAGGAATTAAGTAGCTGAAGTGGGGAGTAGTTGGGGGAGGGATATGTCGACAGATGTCTTCCTCTTCACTGTTCTGTGCAGAGCTGGCTTTGGAGGAAGTAACAGTGAGTGACCTTCAGGGAATGAGACTATATCTCATTGAAAGTGGTTGAAAGTAAAGTTAGTTGGCTCTATTATATGAAAAACTTTTGGAGAAGCAGTCCAAGTGTGACCTGAGACACTGACACTACCCTATAGCAACTTTTCCTTCTCAAAGCAAGTTCATACAATAGACTGTGAACATATCGAGCAGGGTATCCCAAGGCCTCTTCCATGAGATGATCTGTCTGTTTACAAGATGAGAGAATGTATAACATCACTAAACGCCCTGGTTAAGGCTCCTCTTCTCCTGAAACCACACTGTCCATCCACTTTCCGAGTGAGGCATAAGAACATTGTGTTTGGCTGTCACCATGGCCTTTATTCCTGCCTTGAGTTAGACAGAGAGAGAAATGTTTCCTTCCTTTGGAATGATTATCCAGTGGTGACAGCAGGGGCTTGGCTGTAGGTCATGAGCAAAACCTTATGGGATTCAGCATCAAAGTCAAATGTCCTACATTAGTGTTGATGCTGGCTACTGTTCAGATGGTTGCAGAACCCCACTTCCAGGCAGAGGACAGGAAAAGTTTTGGGAACATGTGGCTCTGTAACTGATAAGGCACAAGGAAAGGGTAAGACCAAAACCCTAAACTGATCTCAGTTTCTTGGCCTCACGATATTATTGAGTGGCATGGCTAACTGAGCCAGCCATGCACATATAAAGAAGAAATGGTGACAATTTCATGCTGGGAACAGGATACATGAGACAGAACAGATAGTAGCATACCTCACAAGGAAGGATGCTCACACAGTTAAGCGCTGCACATGGATGGCCCTGATGCTGCTTTCAAAGTTCCTCCACCTGTGACCAGGTGAAAGCACAGTTTCGTCTCCTTGACTTGGAGGGGAAGGTTCTCAAGAACAGAGAACTTTGAAAAAATGTTTCAAGTATGTTATTTCCAAAGACTTATTCAATAAGTATTTATTTAGAGCCCAGCTACATGCCAGGCATTGTCCAAGTGAAGTGGGTTCGGTGATGAGAAAATAAAAAAGCTGCTTCTCTGCCCTCACAGAGCTGACACTCTAGAGGCTGCAATAAATATTAATAAAATAATCATACTAATACATGTAAAATTCCATCCTTAGTCAGGGCTAAAACAGAGATAAATTTTGTGTTGTGAGAGCAGAAGATGTAGGTGGTTGACACAGTCTGGAGGGTAAAGGAAAGCTAACCCAGAAGAAACAAAGACCCAGATGAAATCTGAAGTATGAGTTGGATCACTTGGGTAAAGAACTGGGGAGAAAGAGAATTCCAGGCAGATGGAACGGTGTACACAAATGCCCTGTGGTATAAGGACCATGGCACATTTGAGCTGTTGAAAAAGACCTGGGATGTGGGGAGTAAGGGAACATGGTGGAAAGATGGGCAGTGACATAGGTCTGGGTCATGTTAGGACCTTGTGGACCACGTCATTTTAATTATATTGTTTGCCCCAAGATTAATGGGGGACCTAGAAATACTGGCCTTTAAAACCTGGCAGGACATCCTTACATATTTCAATGCTCAGGACTCCTTTACAATGCTGAGTGGTTCTGGAAAACAGGGCTTGTCTCAGGGCTGTTGCATGGCCCCTAGGGTGGGTGTGTGGGTGTGTGTGTGTGTGTGTGTGGGTGTGTGTGTTTTAATCCCACCCGAGGAGACTTTTCCATTTATCTTGAGACAGAGTGAGAAAGAGAGAAGCACTGATGTGAAAGAGACACATTGGCTGGTTGCCTCCTGCACGACCCTGACCAGAGCCGGGCACTGAACCGCAACCGAGGTACATGCCCTTGACTGGAATCAAACCTGCGACTCTTTGGTCCCTGAGCTGATGCTCTAACCGCTGAACCAAACCAGCCAGGGCTTGGTTATGTGTTTTAATGCTCAGGACTCCATCCAAAGCTGAGTGGTTCTGGAAAACAGGGCTTGTCTCAGAGCTGTCATTGGACCCTGTGTGCTGCATATTCACGTCTGACTGTTGGGACCGAATAGGCCTCTGGAGCTATGCGATGGGGCAGCCTTGGTTAGACGCTTCTCTAAATGGAGAATCAAAAGACACACTTGAAATGGAAAGTTATGTGAAAGGAATCTTAATTGGTTAAATGTCAGATATATCCATGATTTATGTCTCCTTTACATCTCACTGCTGATAAAGCTAACACTCCTCTATTAGTTGGCTGTGTGTATGTGTGTGTGTGTGTGTGTGTGTGTGTGTATTTATAGGGGGAAAAAATTCCAAGAGAAGGAGACTCGGGTCCCTTGCCTTATTTTCTCCTGACACAATGATAAGGTCAGGGAAATATCTGACTTAGGATAAATGCAAATTTCATGCCATGCACTAAGCAAAGACCCCATTAATTAATTTTTTAAAATTTCACAAGACATTCATACTAATTGTAGAAAAAGTAGGAAATTTGTACAACCATAAAGAAAACTAAAAATTCCCAATTAACATTTTGGAATATATATTGCCAGATATTTTCCCCTGTGAGTGAATGTGTGTTTATCTTTACAATTTCTAGTACACCATATTACTGAATGAGTGGCATATACATTTTTGATAGAAAAAACAATTCCCATTCACAGTGGAAATTAAACTGGAAGAAACTGGAGATAAATAGTCACAGTCTCCATCCTGAGTGTTTTCTTGTGAAAACTCAAATCCCACAACAAAAAATTCTGGCTCCCCATTTCCAACATGATTATTTCCTTTCAAGGTGTTAGTAATTTTAGGCAATGATGAGAATAAATAAAAAATTATGAGAAAAGGTATGTCAATGTCTTTAGTAGTTTGATAATCAAAAAGAATTCTCCAGATACCCACATGGGTTTTCTTACTTATGTTTCTGGAGCCATAGAAGTCCTGGGTCATGCTGACTCTTTTTATGACAGAAAATAATTTGAAGTACGTGTACTTTACAAATTTACACATACTGTATGCATTCATTTCCTAAGTGGCTCAAAACATAAGAGGTTTATTCTCTGATTCTTTAGGAGGTCAGAAGTCCACAATTAAGGTGTCAGTAGGATTGGTTCCTTCTGGAAGCTCTAAAGAGAGACTCTTTCTCCCAGCTTCTGGTGGTTGCCAACCATCCTTGGTGTTCCTTGGCTTGTAGCTGTCACTCCAGTCCCTGCCTTCATTGTCATGTGGCCTTCTTTCCAGCATGCATGTTCTGTGTCTCTGCATCCAAATCTCCCTCTCCCTTCTTTTTTAAAATCCTTACTCAAGGAGGGATATATATATATATATATATATATATATATATATATATATATAAATTTTTTTGAGAGAGAGAGAGAAACATCGATTGGTTGCCTCTTGTATGTGCTCTGACCAGGAATCAAACCCAAACCTTTTGTATGGGACAACTCCAACCAACTGAGCAACCCAGTCGAGGCTCCCTCTCATTTCTCTTATAAAGACACCAGTCATTGGACTGAGAACCTACCCCAATCCAGTATGACTTCATCTTGACTGGATTATATCTGTAAAGACCCTATTTATAATTAAGGTCACATTCATAGGTACTTGGAAATAGGACTTAAACAATCTTTTAGGGGGACACAATTCAACCCACCACACTGCATACTGTGTAATCCAGTGTGTAATAATTTGTCTCATTCATCACCAGCAGCATTATGGAAAAGTGAAACAAAATTGCAAAGCAGTTTATTTTCATTAATAATACAAGGATCCTATCTGAAATTCCCCGCCCCATACCACAAATATTGAATAATTGGAACAAAACAAATCTTTTCCTTTAGCACACTGTGGAAAGACCCAAGATTAAATTAAATCTGGGAAATAGAATGGGCAGAGAGCAGATTTGTGAGGCCTTAGAATTTATCTTTATGCATTAATTAAGGATTTATTAACATTAATTTAAGGATAAACAATGCAGATAAGAGTATCCTAGAGTGAATGAACTTTCATTCTTAATATAAGAAATACTGTTGTAACAAAAATAAAGCAAAACAAATGTGAGTTACTCTACAATTTTAATAGAAGTGGGACAGAGTCTATTTGAAAAAATAGAGTATGAACAGGCTTAGCTTCTTTTTAGGCAGGATGTTTTAATATAAAATGTTATTTTCTGAGACTTTGAGACATAGTATACTTGCTGTGAGCACAAATTCAAGAAATCATAGTAAGATTTGTCTTAATTCACATTGAATTCTCATATGATTGCTTTTTCTATAACTTGTACTTTAAATATTTTTAGAAAAAAACTTTCTATAAAACAGAGTTCTGCAAATTGAACACCTGCCCCCAGATTTACAATGTTTGACATGAAGTGCTATGTTATGACAACTCATTACGAAGGGTCGTGGAATAAGGGCGGGAGGACCTGTGCTCTCAATGAAATCTCAATGGCTTTGCTTCTCCAGCCTCTATCCTGTGATCTGATCTATCTTTTCTACCCAGCCATGTCCATTGCAGCAGACAATCCTGTTTGGTGAGCCATTTCTGCAAAAACCTAATTAGCTCCTTGCACCTATTTAAGAGCGCTGCTTTGGGGGAAAAAAAGATCACAAATGTATTGCTATATGGTCCAATAGGTTCCTGGTTCCCACCTTCATCTGGGCCTGCAGTGTTGGCCTCTGAATGACCCTGGGCAGAGTTCTCACTTCTAACCCTGCATCTAGTGGAGGCAGCCATTTTCTACAACACAATTTCAGAAGGATTCACTCCAGGGTCTGCAGCACCTTTTCTCTACTACACGTGATATTACAATGGCCGAAAAGGCTTTAGAACCTACATTCAGTGATTTCAAACATTAAAAAGATTCTATTGGGGGGGGGGGGAGGCACTAGTAACAACAACAGAGGAAAATAGCTGGCCAATTCTGTCAACAATACAGTAAAATGACAATTCTCTCCTTATTCTGCTGTCATGACTTGTATATCAAAATGGACTTCAATGGAAAAGTATCAAAGTACCGGGCTGTAGCTTTAACATATCTGTTTAGTGATAGTTAAAGGTAGTCTCTGTTTAGACTTGACGTTGTTTTGAGGCCTTACTGTTTGTTTTTATAAACAGTGACATGTAAAATAGAGAAATGCAATGGGCCTGTTTAAACAGACACTCTAGGTTCCTTTCCTTTCACTGATGGGCAACGGAGAAAACTGCTTCTATTGCTAGCAGTTGGGGTTTCATGGTTGTCCTCCACCCCCCGCAACCATTAATAATTTTGTTAGATTGCATAATTTATAGTATCAGTTTTGAATGCATAATGTAATACTGTATACTGAAGGGTAGTTAGTCTTTCTTCAAATAGGTTACCGAAAGTGAAATAAATACCTAGATTAAATTTCCATACCAGGGCAAGAGAAATGAAATAATTTGCTGAGTTGCAAAAATATAATAGACATTGTAGAGATAATCTAAATTCTAAAAAAAAAAATTACTTCATTGTTCTATTCATCGCAGATGGCTTCACTCTAAAATCAATTCCTCAAAAAAATGTTGCAATAGTTGAATAAAAATAAGTATTTCTAAATAAAATGAGTTGAAAAATAATCTCTAAATATCAAGACAATGAGGCAAAATCAGTCAAGAAACTTATATTGTACCATAAAAAAGTAACCACATTTATTTTAGTGCCTCTGATTTTTGTGAACGAAGGGGTGACAGAACCTTTAAAACAGGACATTGTGAGCAAGAGCTGGAAAAATGTTGCTTATCTTTATAGTTGACCCTAAGTTTTAGTCTAAGAAAAGTATTTCTAGAGTATTACTCATATTTCTAGAAACTTGCTGAGGTTACTCAAGATTTATTTGTAGATTTGCTTCGGTTGTAAGAAGTACAATTCATGTTTCATATTAAGAGGCATCTACTAAAATGACTTTATATTTTTTTCCAAACCACCATCTGCTCCTTTCTTGGGTCTTGTATAAATCACTAACAGTATTTAGTAATATCTTCATGAATCCAAGCCCCTTATTCTAGTAAGCTGTTGTTTTCCTCAGAAATTATCAAACTTCAACTGTGGGATTGGTACCAGATCCTGTGGGAATCCCAAATAGAATTTTAATTTTCTCTGGGCACTGGGCACCATTTGTTGTTTATTCCTCTGAAATGGTATTATTTTCATTACGATAATAGGATTATGTTAATCAGGACATGTGTTACGTTCCTTACTGCAACCTCACTTTTTCCCCTTTGGAAAGGAACACAGGAGTAAAGGGAAAAGGAGAAACCATTATGTATAGACAGTGGTGAAATTAGAGGACTGGTTAATGATTCTTAGATGTTTTTAAAATAAGAATATATCTAAATCACTGGGGAATCTGATCTGTAAAAGTAACAAGTTTTGATAATGTATGTAAATGAATTGCTCCATAAAATTCTTCTGTTTAGAGTCACTTATGATCTTTTGAGGTTGTTTTCCATACATATATATTGTTACTTTTAAAATGTGCTTTCCATGTAATAAATGTTTCAATACTTCCATTTAGTTAGTAGATGCTCTTAAACATACAGAACAATTTTGGCTAGACTGTTTAGGTAATGGGACTTGTAAAAACTGTAAATTATAAGTTATTTGGTAGTTTAACATTTTTCTCTATTCTGAAATACTCGGTAAATAACACTATTATCATCATCATAACTAATGCCCTTTAAGATCGAACTCTAGGGGGAAAGTTAAATACTGATTTTTATCTAACTTTTTTACTCTTCCTAAATGTCAGGTTGATTTACAAAAGCCTAGTAATTTTGCTGATGTTTGTCCATGTCTATAAATTCACATTTCTACATTTAGAAATTCTTTGCTATCACGATTAGACTATTTCCTAATTTGTTCCCCTAATCTTGTTTGGTTGTGCACAAAATAAAGGGACTCAGACTCTCACACTCAAACCAGAGAAATCATACATAACCTCGATAAGCTCCGTAATGCTAATGCTGTTTTGATAGAGAAAACCACAAGTAATGCAAATAGCAGCCTCCACTCTCCAGTACAGGTGTATAATAAGCACATATAATTAAGCCAAAGATACATAATGGTTTGTTGTTGGATACGCATTTACAACAGCTGACTACGCTCTTAATGTGTGGTTCATGAGTTAGGTAATTTTCTTATGTCTCTACTCCTTGAACAGAATATTCCTCATAGACTCATATACAAAATGATTCTGTGCCTTTTTACACAGTAGATTCCCACTGCTGCCTGTAATTTAGCATCTCTGCCGTATCAGCATTACCTAAAGATGATTAAAAAGAGCATGTAAATTCACAAACAAGTCATTTTATTCTTCAACTTAAATAATTTAGAAATGCCCCCCAAAAGGAAACTTATCAAAATGTAAGCCTTTCGACATGGTTTCCATCTTAGTGAAATATATCAACCGTACATTTAATCACTGTTATGCATAAAATATGGTTTATGGCTCTGCTCTATATATCACATAAACTTCTTTGTATATTATGAATCTGAGTCCTTTCATAAAGCAAATATGAAAAACTAGTAAGGATTTTAAAAAATCGGTATAGAAACAAGCAGCAGTGCATAAACTATTTTCAGTTATTTGTAATTGTATACTTTCACCGGGATCTTTTTATATATATAAATCAAGACACACACACACACACTGTCTTTGGATTTTGAATTGGGCAAACCAAAAATAAGAGTGAGTCGATATAAAGAGTATGTGAATTTCTTTAAACATTTTTAATCCTTTTCCCCTTTCCATTGTGATACTATAAAATGTCATGATACGGTTAGAAAAATCATATATGCACAATCAAGATGACACATAGTGCCTCTTACCAGGAATGGTCAAGAGTATCTGTCTACTAAGGTTTACAATGTAGAGAAAAACAGATAATGTAAATTTTAAGGTGATATCTTACACAGATATTGAACTCTAGTGTGTGGTAAAAATGGTCATAATAATATCCAAGCTCAATAGGATTTTCCCATAAATTACTGAGTAGGTATCATTAATCATTGTATTCAAGTGCTGTGTGTCACCTGTTTAATTCAGTTGGTTCTGATTTACACATCATATCAAAGCATGCAAAGGAACAGAAGTTCACGTTTTACTTCTCGTATTAGCTGTACCGCTCATCCCATTCTAGTCCTATCTCAGGACAGGAACTAAATAACTTGAATTCTTTGGTTGACCTTTAAAGCCTTGTTTGCAGCTAATTTTAGGCCAAAACTTTATTTTAATTGAGTCTTTAGCATGAACATTACAGAATGGAATTCGGTCTCAATGTAGTCATAGTTATTGTTGTCATTATTTTGGTTCCTCGTGAAACAGTCACTTCCCCCTCTATCTTCCTTTTTATGATGATGAATATGTTGATTGTGTGTGTGTGTATTAAAAGGGGAAGTAGGTCCCTAGCCCATGTATTTGATTAATATAAAAAACTTGGGGTATTAAGTTTCTCTTTCCAAAATTGTAAGTCACCCAAAGGAACGCCTTCACCTTCCCATCCCCATGTAAAACCCACCATTTCCAACCTCTTTTCCTCTTTCTTTCAAGGACCAGGTGTGCTCGGGTTCTCCTTCCTTCCCCTTTCTCAGAAACCTCACACTACTGGTCACTCTCCTCCTTTCATTCTCTCTCTCCCACATTGTTTCCCATCTTTTCTTTACGAAAGGACTCTTTCCATTAGCATCCAAACACGTTCACTTCTTCATCAAACCCACTGGACTCTAAAGCTCTCTCCAGGTCTCTACATTTGTCTTTGCCTCCCAATGTTCTCTACACAAAGAGATTCGACTTCTTCACATACCAGTTACTTGTCAGGTAGCTCTGATCTTGCTCCAGCTCCTAACCATGAACCTACTGTTTAACCTTCTATCAGGGGAGCAACTGTTGAGAGCCAAGGAAACTTCAGCTATGAATCTTGAGCACATTTCTTCTTGACCCCTTTATTCTCATTTTGTACATGCTGTTGAGAAATGCAAATCATTGTCATTTCAATAACATCATATTTTGGCATAGATAGCTTTCATGTTAGGAGGACAATTTCATGGCCTTTTTTCCTATCTTGCTGTGAGAAGGATTCACCACAAAGAGACGTTCCACTTCTCTCTCAGCCCAATTACTGCATAACTTTCCACAAATCAGTCTGTGCCTATGCACCAACCTGATTTTTGCTGAGGATTTTCAGTGTGTAAAAAAAAATGGAACAAAGTTTTCAGAGGAGACAAGTACTCTTCTGAATGTCAATGGCTTGCTACCTGTTTGAAAAAACATCGCAAAATGATGGAGGTAGGGTTTAAGTTAGCTGATTTTTTTACATTACATTTTATGTTTTATTGATGGTGAGATAGAGTAAAAATCTAACACACATGAATTACCCATAGTCCCTTGTAAATACTTAAAGTTCTTTTTCACAAGCACAATCACACTGCAGTCATACTATAAACTAAGTTTTTGGAAGACAATTTAAAAAAATACATTAAAAATATCATAATTCATGATGAGCTAGTGAGATGGATTAACTATGACTAATTTTTTTAATAGTCGAATAAGTTTATTGGGGAAAAAAACAAGTGTACAAAACTAGTTGTGTCTTTATCAACAAGAATCAAACAGAAAATGTAATTGTAATAGGATGTCATTCATAATGTAGTATCTGAGAATAAGTCTAGATTCCATATAAGCACAATTCCTTTCTTGTAATATTTTAATTTTTTAAAATGTTTATTAATTTGTTTTTGTTACAGATGTTTCTCCTTTTTCTCCCATTGACACCCTCCTCCCCATCCTCCCCAAGCTCCATCCCCAGCTTTGTTGTCTATGTCCATTGGTCATGCATACATGCATATAAGTTCTATGGTTGATCTCTTTTAACTATGACTTTAAACATTCTCATTACAATCAAATGTAGACCTTTACCAAGAAGTTGATAATTCTGGGGAGCCCTTCTCAGAATTTATCTTCACATAATTAATGGATGGATTAGAATATCTAAAGTCTTACATTCTTATAAAGTTTATTCAGAGTCCATAAATGCAGATTATTAACTTTTCTTAGATGCACAAATATCTTTAAAATAATTTAACACATTCAGTTTGCTTGAAGATATGTTCTTTGAACTGATCATTGTTGAGGTTTCCAAATACTCATTCCGTTTTCTTCACAGCCTGGATCTGACCGTGGAGCCAACCTGCACCTTCTTGCAATCCTTCTCCTTTTATGGCAGCACAAGCACAAACACGTCATGGTTTATCTTTGATGTTCTCTAAACATAACAACTGAGACACTTTCATAGATGTCACTGTAGCGCTAAGGTCCATTTCGTTTGCAAAGAATGAGATTGGTATTTGGTAGTGCTTAATATCTGGATAATTCACAAAGGAGTATCAAGTTCTTCTTTGGCCACAACCATTCTTAATCTATCACTACTACCAATGACAAAAATAATGGTTTGTCCATCTGCATAATAGTGTTCCCAGAGACTTCTATGTCTCCTTGACCTAACATGTCAAACACTGTAAAAGACAAATTAGATTATTTGAATTTCTCTATGCTGAATCCTATTGGTAGAACTGTATCTTGAGCTTGAGCATTTGAAGGTTTGAGTGTGTTAATGATTGTTGTTTTGCCACTATGATCCAGCCCAAGGCACAAAACATGAGCCTCCTTCTTCTTCTGTCTAGCAGTCCCGAAAATCTATCAAGCAATCCCACGATGTGACTCAAGTATTTACAGACCAGCTGGTCTTTGAGGTTAGTCCTGCAGGCCCAGGAGATGGTAAGGGACAGGAATGGATGCGCTCGTTGTATCCATCTCTTGGGATAGGAATCTGGTGAGAGTGTCTCTCAGCCTTTTCTTCTCTGTGCCTCCATAGGAAGAATCATGCATCCTGAGCAAAGCCAACTCTACAAGTTCAGTGAACTGATAGCTTCTGTCTCAACCTGAGTGGTAGTTACTGGGTGACATTCCCCTGGCAACCGAGGTTCTTCCTGTCCCAAAGCCACACTTTCTTCGAGGTCACAGTGAGTCAGCTGCCGTCCACTTGCTTATTGGCTTGAAGAACTCACTAAAATGCCATACTGAGAAGTCTTTGAGCACAGGTGGTATGCTGAATTGCCGCCTCCCTGTGAAGAGTTGTTAAGTTAGTTGATATTAAAAATTGCATCTGAACACACATTTCTTAAAAGAATACCACTAGAAAACTTTATGTGAAGTGTTTTTTCTTTTTGTTTCTGATACTTCTCTCTTAGCTCAAATGCTTAATGAGAAAGAATATAGAATTTTACAGAGTACACACAAAATATCTATACTACAGCCCTGGCCGGTTTTGCTCAGCGGTTAGAGCATTGGCCTGCAGATGCAAGGGTTATGGGTTCAGTTCCTGGTCAAGAGCACATACCTGGATTGCAGGTACAATCCCTGGCCCCAGCTGTGGTTGTGTGAGGGAGGCAATCAATCGTGTCTCTCTAAAAATCAATGGAATAATATCCTTGAGTGACGATTAAAAAAAAAACACTACAGTACAGCATTCTATGGTGACATACTTTATAACAATATGTAGATAAAAGTTACAATGTCAAACAGTGGTAAACTGTGGTCCCCATGTGAAGTTGAAGGCTGAAACAAAGCAAATAAATGGCTTTTGAATATTTATTACTATATATTATGTACACATAAATATATTAAAATATGCAATGGTACCTACACTTGCCAATATGTATTTTAAAATTATATTTTACTAGATATGTCTTAAACATACTATCAGAAATAATTTAGTGTGGTCACAATGTTACAGTTAAGAAACACGGGGTTGAGGAGCCAAAGTCAGAATGCCATTAATAATGAAGGACCTCAGGGGTCATCTGTCTACTCATCAGTCAGCTTCTGGATACACAAATCCTTGACTCCCTCAAGAGAGTTAACTGTCCTGTTCTTATAGGCCTCTAGAAACGAGTGATGCCATGGACTCTGTTGGTAGAATAATATGATACCTCTAACTCTTCCCACATTCTGAGGGGGTTTGGGAAGAGAAGCCTTGGAGACATGACAGTTTTCTTTCAGTACCATTCTCTCTCTTTCTAAAGAAATTTAAAGTAGCTCTCCTTATCCTCCAAAGGCAATTCTCCATAATTAAAAATTAATTGAGAATTGTGTAAGTTCAAAGCTAGAGGGCAAGTGGACTGTGCCTCCCTTATCGACACACACAAGTACCACTTTTAGCCAGTAAACAAGAATAAGCACCATCCTTGACCAGAGAGTGAGAACCCTGGGGACCACCAGGCACTGCACTGTAGGAAGAACAGCTTTTGAGAAAAAAGGGGTGGGCTTGAATGTAAGACTGGAAACCAAAATCCTCCTGGAAGAAAACAAAGAAAAAAGTCTCCTTGGCAATGATTTTTTTAAGATATTTTTTAGATATTTTTTTAGACACCTAAAGCACAAGCAACAAAATTTTTAAAAAGTGGGACTATGTCAAACTAAAAACCTATGCACAGCAAAAGAAATTATTAGCAAAGTGAAAAGAAGATAATAACCAGGTACATAAAAAGGTGCTCAAGCCCTGGCCGGTTTTGCTCAGTGGTTAGAGCGTTGGCCCGCGGACCTGAGTGTCCCGGGTTCAGTTCCTGCTAAGGGCATGTACCTCGGTTGCAGTTTGCCTGGTTGGGGTGATGTGGGTGGCAACCAGTCGATGTGTCTCTCCCATGTCGATGTTTCTCTCTCTCCCTCCCTCTCTCCCTCCTGCTCTATCTGAAGATAAATGCAGAAACCTCCGGTGAGGATTTAAAAAAAAAGGTGCTCAACATCACTAATCATTAGGGAAATGAAAATCACAATCACGATATCATCCTGTGCTTGTTAGAATGGCCATCATCAAAAAGGCAAGATAGCCCTGGCCGGTTTGGCTCAGAGGTTGGAGCGTCGGCCTGCGGTACAGAGAGACCTGGGTTCGGTTCCTGCTAAGGGCACGTACCTCTGTTGCAGTTTGTCCCCGGCCCTGGTTGGTCGTGCGGGTGGCAGCCACTCGATGTGTCCCTTCACATCGATGTTTCTCTCTCTCCCCATCCCGCTCTATCTGAACAAAAAATGGAAAAATATCCTCGGGTGAAGATAAAAAAAAAAAGGCAAGATAACAAATGTTGGCGTGCATGTAGAGAAAAGGGAACCCTTGTACACTGTTGGTGGGATTATGAACTGGTATAGTCACTATGTAAAACAGTGTGAAGGTTCCTCAAAAAATTAAAAATAGAATTATCATGTGATCCAGCAATTCTATTTCTGGGAATATATCCAAAGAAATGAAAACAGAAACACTCCATCAAAGAGATATCTGCACCCCCACATTCACTGCAGTTTTATTTACAATAGCCAAGATATGAAAACAACTTAAATGTCCACTGATGGATAAATGGATAAAAAATGTGAGATGTGTGTGTATAAATGCGCTCAAGATTCAGCCATAAAAAAGAAAATCCTGCCACTGCAACAACATGGATAAAATTGGAGGGCATTCTGTAAGTGAAATAAGTCAGACAGACAGACAAATACTGTATGATCTCACTTATATGTGGAATCTAAAACCAACCCAAACTCGTAGAAAAACAGATCAGATTCGGCCAGGCTGGAGTGGCTCAGGTGGTTGAGCATAGTCCCACACACCAGGAGGTGACTGGTTCTATTTCCAGTCAGGGCACATGTCCAGGTTTCCAGCTCAATTTCCAGTAGGGGGCGTGCAGGAGGCAGCTGATGGATGTTTCTCTCATTAATGTCTCTATCTCTCCCTCTCCCTTCTTCTCTCTGAAATCAATGAAAACATATTTGAGAAAACAAACAAAGGAAACAAATTATCCGTTCCCTGAATATCCTTCCAGAAATATTTTTTAAAGGGAGAGTAATCAGCCCTGGTCGGTTTGGCTCAGCAGTTAGAGCGTCAGCCTGCAGTCCAGAGAGACCCGGGTTCAGTTCCCGCTAAGGGCACGTACTTCGGTTGCAGTTTGTACCCGACCCTGGTTGGGTCGTGCGGGTGGCAACCACTCGATGTGTCCCTTTCACGTCGATGTTTCTCCCTCTCTCCTCCTCTCTCTCCCTCCCACTCTATCTGAACAAAAAAATGAAAAAATGTCCTCAGGTGAGGATAAAAAAAAAAAAAGGGAGAGTAATCAGATATGTGGTTACCAGAGGCAGGGGTCTGGGTGGGGAAATTGGATGAAAGTGGCCAAAGGTACAAATTTCTAGTTATAAGATAAACAAGTGCTAGGGATATAATATACAACATAATGATTACAGTTAACACTGCTATATAGTATATTTAAAAGTTAAGAGGGTAAATACTAAGAATTCTCATTGCAAGGAAAAAACTTTTTCTCTCTTTTTTTGTATCTATATGAGATGATAGAGGTTAACTAAACTTACTGTGGTCATCATTTCACAATATATGTAAGTCAAATCATTATGCTGTATGTCTTAAACATACACAGTGCTGTATGTCAATTATAGCTCAATAAAACTGAAAAATAAAATAACTACAGACCAGGGGGGAAACACATACCATTAACAAATATAATTTGGGTCTGTCCATGCAACACCAAAAATCTGACTCAGAAGTGAAAAATGTAGCCCAACAATTGGTGATTTTCTCTGCATAAGGTTAAATAATGAATTATTCTTTTTCATTATTTTTTAGTTCCTCAGAGACCTACATTATAAACCTTGACATCAGTTTTGATTTCTCTTTTCTTCCTACTCCACTTCTGTTTGTACAGCCCAATGCTGACAGTTCTGCATTACCTTTCAGTACATCTCTTCTTTCCCATTTGCACGGCTGCCTCCCCAGTTCCTCTCTTGATATTGCTCATCCAGACTATGGTGACTGTTCCTTGTATGTTCTGCCCACATTCACTCATTCTCTCAAGAAATGTACAATGCCCACTGTGTTCCACTTGGAGCTACAGCAGTGAACGGTAGTGAGGCCCTGTCCTTAAAGAGCCCACCCTCGTAGACTAAACAGTCCCTTTTCTCTCAATCCAGCCTGCACACCAGATACATTTTCCTGAAAATCATGTTGGTAATTATGTCACCATTTAAAAACCTTTGGTGAGTTTGTACTCTGAAACTTAAGATTCAACATAGACATAAACTTAATCTAAAATCCCTTTCTAGGCCAATATTCCTCAACCACCTTCATTTTTTCATTTGGTTGAGAAAACGCTGTCACATTACCAGTTCACAAACATCCCTAGTGCTTTCTGCCCAACCTGCTTTTCTCAAAAGCTGTTTTTCCTACGCTGCAATGCCTGGGGATCCCCAGGGTTCTCACTCTCTGATATATACACACACGCATACGCACATGTACACACATCTTATACAGTCTCCTTCCTTGGAACGCAAACAGAACCTGTGAATATGAAGGGATGTCCCTCCTAGGTTAGGTCACTAATTTGTTGACTCTGAGTTAATCAAAAGGGTGAAGCTGACCTGTTCCACTATGTGCTTAAGGGAGAGTGGCCCCTTCTTAAAGTCAGAAAGATTACTCCTGCTGGTCTTGAAGGAGCAAACTCATATTGTGGAGGAAGCCATATGGCAGGGAACAGCAAGTGGCCTCTAGGAGCTGAGAATGACCCCAGCTGGCAGCCAGTAAGAGGGTGGGAACTTAGTCCCATAGCTGCAAGGAACTGAATTCTGCCAACAACCTGCATGGATTTAAATGAGGAATCTAACTTTCAGGTGTGACTGCACCCCTGGCGTTATAACACCTGGATTTCAGCCTAGTAAGATCCTCAGCAAAGAACTCAGCTAACTCAGTGCCTGACCCACAGAAGCTGTGAGCTAATAAAGTGGTCATGTGAGCAGCTAAGTTTACAGTAATTTGTTAGACAGCTATAGAAAACTAACAAAAGCCACTCACCAATTTTACCTAGAAATATCCTACATAATCACTAAGATCCAGTTTAAATGTTTCTCTTTCAGGGTTGTCCTGATTTCCCCAACCGAAAGGGATCTCTCTCTAAATGTCTATAGGCCCGGTTCCCTCTTTATGGCACTCCCTACTTTTACTTCAAGCTCCTGGAGTGCAGAGATGGCCTTGCATATGTACATAGGCATATGTTTTGTAGAGTCACTGAACCAAGTAAATATTTCTCAGGCATCTAAGAGTTAACGCTTCAGTCTTCAGCTTCACACTCATATTCTTGTGCTTGTGTGCGCTTCCCATCACTTAGCACAAGTACAGGATTTTGTGACCTGACCCTCCCTAAAACTGGTCCAAAAGGCTAATTCCTTCATCAGAGTAAACAACATGTGAGCTCAACATATTTAAGATGTGAAGTTTAAGGTCATTAAAATTACTTTAAGACTTAGGACATTTGCAGATACCCAAGGCAGCATTCAGAGCCACTGAGGACACCATGACGCTGAGTGTGCAGACACGAGGTTTGTTGGCAGCCATCGCCATCCACACGTGTCACTCCCTTTTTCCCAACCCTGCAGTTTCCCTCACCTGTCTGTGCTCAGGTAGGTTTAAATAAGAAATAATGAGGAACCAGGCTTGGAAAAGAGCTTTTCCGGCAGTGGAAGCATTACAGCCAGAGTTGGTTAATTGAAATCATGCATCGAACTAAGTTGCCACTGATGCGATCTGACAAAAATGATCATAGGATAAAATTGCCTCTTGCTGATCCCCACCTATCTTACATTTCAACTTGCAGCAAGATTGAAGCAAACTGCTCCAATTTACTGCTCCCGACCTGCTGATAATGGACACTTTGCTGTGCACTCTCCCTTCATTACTGCTCAGGTCAGGGCTGTTAACAGGGACTCTTGCCACTTTTGACAGATAGTCACTACCAAGATGAATGGCGGTAGCCACATGACCACTTAGGACCAGGCCTTCCCTCTCTGGCACCTTCAAAATGCCTTTTAAAAAAAATAAAATAAAATAAAAATAAAAGACCACACTTCACTGTTTAACTCTTTATTAACTAGGAGAATCAATAGAAACCAGGCAACTGTAACCTTGTGATTCCTTTACTATAGAGCTGCAATTATTTCAAAAAAAACCATTTAACAGCATTTTCAAAAGAAACTTTCCAGTGAAACTGCCTTTGTGGATCTTGTATTGGGAAGTGGAAACTAGGCTGTCAACTGAATTATTTGGGGGAGGGGTGGTGATTAGCCCATGTCTCAGCTATGCTAAATCTTATGAAGAAGTGGCTACTTTCTGAGTCAAAATTGGCTTATTTAGAATGGTAAAAATTATTTTTTAGAGAAAATAGGCTATTTTTAATACCACATGATGAACAGAAACAGACAGCCTGGTCCTTGGTCATTTCAATTGTTCTCAAGCCTTCATGAAAAACTTTTTAACACCAACATTTCTAAATCAGTCTATTTATATGTAGAAAGAAAAAGATAAAAAGAAAGGGAATAATTCTGTGCCATTTTCTTTTCTTTCTTTCTCTTTTCTTTTTTTGCATTTATCTTCAGATAAAGCAGGAGGGAGAGAGGGAGGAAGAGAGAGAGAAACAGCGATGAGAGAGAGACACATCTACTGGTTGCCACCCACACGACCCCAACCGGGGTCAGGGACAAACTGCAACCAAGATACGTGCCCTTAGTGGGAACCAAACCTGGGGCTCTCTGGTCCGCAGGCCAACACTCTAACTGCTGAGCCAAACTGGCCAGGGCTGTGCCATTTTCTTTAACAGAGAGACACACCATAGTTTAGATAGTAAGTGCTTAATGAATACGTTTTAAGAGCATATTAAAGGGGAATACAGTACATGGTTTATGCTCCATAAGGCTTCTAAGTTAATTCTGTACATAAACAAAATACATTTGTGAAAAATGCTTTAGTTTTTATCCAGTTCCTGATAAGCGCATTCATTTTTGCATTTGACAGTCAGATGAGCTCTTACAACTCTTACTAGATTTACACTGCATTGTCTGATTCACTTGCCTCATGAAATTAGATGGAACTATTAAATACCATAATCTGTTATCCACCATTAAAATTAATTGATTTGCATGTCACTCTAGAACTAAAGAATTATCTAGAGATAGTCTCATAAACCATAAAGCATAGTGGGAAAGCTCTTTTATTCCCCATCATTTCTAGTAAGGTTGAATAGCCCTATGGCTTTGTGAATTTTTTGCTCAGCAGAAATCACAAAAACATAGCTGTATTCAATAATTACACTCCAAAGAGAGGAGCCATGTTTACCAAAACAAAACAAAACAAAACAAAACAGGTTTTGAAGATGTGGATAATGCTTAACATTACTCCAGAAGAAGTTAGTCATATGGCAGGATATTTCCAGGTATAGTATCGTGTTGGCATCAGGATAATATAATTTGAATGAACATGCTATTTAAAAAATAACTACCAAATAGTAATAGTCATAAAAGTAAATATAAGGGTAGCATTTTATTGTGTTGCCTTAAGAAAACTTTATTTGCTATTTTGGTTCAAAGATCGCATAGCAATATATAATAACTCCTGGTTATAGAAAATTTATGATGTGCCAGGTACTGTACAATTTCAACATGTACTGTTTCATTTAATCCTCAAATGCTCCTGTGATATGGGTTTTATTTATTTATTATTTTTATCCTCACCCGAGGACATTTTTTCCAATTTTTGTTCAGATAGGGTGGGAGGGGGAGAGAGAAACATTGATGTGAAAGGGACACATCGAGTGGTTGCCACCCGCACAACCCAACCAGAGCCAGGGACAAACTGCAACTGAGGTACATGCCCTTAGCAGGAACCGAACCCGGGTCTCTCTGGACCACAGGTCGAAGCTCTAACTGCTGAGCCAAACCGGCCAGGGCTGGGCTTTATTTTTATCCTAATCTCTCAGGTAAGGAAACTGAGGATTAGAGAGACCAAGAAACTTGTCTAAGTTCACATAATTAATAACAAAGTAGTTGGGATTGAACCAAAGTAGTTCTGCTCCAAAGTCAAACTCCTAATTGTTATGTACTTTTGCCTCTTACTTCTGTAACATCACCATCTCTCTTGGTATGGATGGAGCGAGTGGCTATTAATTGTTCATAATTTTTATCCATTTAATGTTTATTAAGAATTAATCCTTTCACTTGAAAACTGGATCATTCAAGAAAAATTTATTCTTGTTTTTTAAAAGTACCTTCCAGTACTAATAAAATTGCTCCACTTAAACTTTAACTAACAAAGCTCTGTTTCAATGGCATTTTCCCCTCACTGTGTCATTAAAAGTGGGCAGGAGTTACTCTGTGCATCCAATACATGTACTGAAGAAACTGTCAGAGAAAAGTTAAAAGAAGGACCCAAAGCATCTCTGGCTGAGTGAGGGGAACACAAGTTCTGGTTGGCCTGGTTCTGTGGTCCTGACATAATTAACAGAACTCCCTTTTATTCTCAATATTGTCTGGATAATAAATTAAGAGGGTTACCTTAATTTTAAAGGAGTGGTTATTCTGCTTATTAGTCAACTCAGCTGTAAATTAGCTCTACCAGTCTCATGGAAATGAGCAGACTGCTACTTGAATGAGCTTTCATTCAGTATTTAAATGTGCATAGTCCCACCAGCCCCACCTGACTCCTTACTCACCCATTTCCATTGTTTCCTCTCTTCAGTTGGTCACTGTGATGGTCTTTTTGATGTATCAACCTGGCTGTGCTACAGCCTTCAGTTATTCAATCAAACACTAATCTAGGTGTTGCTATGCAGGTGTTTTATAGATGTGATTAAAGTCCATAATCAGTTGATTTTAAGGGAGATGATCCCAGAAAATTGGGAAGAGGACACGATTCCACCTGCTGAAATGCCTGAAGGGTAGGACCGAGACTTCTCTGAAGAAACCGCACCTGTGGACAGCAGCGTTCCAGCCAGACCACCTGCCCTACCGATTTCAGACTTACCTAGCCAGCCCCAATCCTTAAACCAATTCCTTGCAATACGTCTCTGAATATACGTCTCCTGTTGGTTCTGCTTCTCTCACTGAACCCTGACTGTTGGGTCTTGCTTCAAATCCTTCCCAGGAGCCTTCAGACTCTTAACTTTCTGCCTCCATAACGCCGATGGCTCTCTGCCTCCTCTCTGTCCTTGCCTGCCACCAAAACCAGACAAAAGCTTCCAGAGCACTCCTCTCCTAAGCTAGCATCACCCTTACTAAGGGTTAACATGCCCAAGCACCCTGCCAGACACTGACGATACAAAGAACAAAATGCAGTCTCCTTTCCTGGGATTTCACCCTATCAATCCCAGCACAAAGCTCGCACAGTCCCTTCCAACGTCTGAAGAAAGGAATTTAGACACTTACAAAATTGCTGGAAGGTCTGGAGACAGAACCTCACCTCCAAACAGGCCAAGTATGAAGGCTGCCGGCTCCACCAAATCCGGAAGGCACGAATCCACGGGATTTGTTGACTGAAACTTTGATCTCAGGGTCAGGACGCTGTCGCGTGCCGCTGATACCACACCTGCTCTCAGCTCCCGTGAAGCCAGTGGCGGGTCGTGGAGAAACCGCTACAGAAACGCCAACATCCCCTTGACATTAGCCAGCGGGAAACGGCTGACGCAGCAGGAAGATGCCTTCCGCTTCGCGTCAACCTTCCAAGTCTCGCGTGAGTGCGTCTGATTGGCATTCAGAGCTCCAGCTGCAAGGGATTCTGGGGACAAGGCCTTTAGCTTCTCAGCTGCTTGTAATGCAGGAAGGTTCAGCAGAAGGGGGATAAAACGATGCTTAGGGCCATCCCACATTTCCAATCAGTTGTTTTTCATCCAGCCTGGAACTTTCATCCTCATTTTATTCAAATAAGGATGATTTACTTAATAATTGGTCCTAAGGCCCTTAACTCTTACCATAATTCCCAGCACATTGAGGTGTTTTATATATAAAAAATGAGTGAAATATGCTCTGGCTGGTTTGGTTCAGCGGTTGAGTGTCCGCCTGCAGACCGGAGAGTCCGGGGTTCGTTCCCGCTAGGGGCACGTACCACACACACACAAAAAGAATGAAATACAATTATAATTTCTTTATTGACACAATCACAATTATAAATTATAATTTAATTGTCATAAGTAAAACTTTTCTAACAAATTATAGGAACTATATCCCATAGAGTGCTCACTGTAATACCAGCAAGTGAAAGGCACTCAAAAAATAGTTCTTGAGTGGATGGACAAATACAGTGCTATTAGACAATAGGGGCTGATAGCATACCTCAAGTAGATTTGCATAACCAACACTAATGTTTCTCTAGGACACTAAGTCATTAGAATAGAAGGTGATATTTAATTTTCCATATTATAGAAGTCCATGATATAAATATTGCCTCTATGCTAATGTTTTGTCTCGTAGGAATTATTTTTATTGGATGCCTCCTAAAATTGCAGTCTAATGAGAACAAATTAATTCTGCACAAATGTGATATAATTTTCTGAACAAATAATACACTTAATTTTAAAAGACTAATGGTAAAGAAGATCTATATGATATCACACTCCTGATCATTTATGTTTGCAGTGAGCAGAAAGTCAGACCAAACCAAAGTGAGAGAAGTTGGGGGCAAATTTTGATGTAAACATGGTGTTATGTTATGGTCTGAATGTTTGCCCCCCCCCCCCCATTCGTATCTTGAAATCCTGATGCCCAATGTGACAGTCTCAGGAGGTGGGGACTTTGGGAGGTGCTTATGTTATGAATGGGATTTGTATGTTATGAATGGGATTCGTATTCTTATAAAAGAGGTCCCACAGAGCTCGCAAATTCCTTTTGCCAAGTGAGGACACAGAGAAGACAGCAACCTAGAAGAGGTTCCTCACCCAATCATGCTGGCACCCTGATCTCAGACTCCAGTTTCCAGAACTATGAGCAATAAATTTCTGTTATTTATAAGCCGCCACGACTGGGTTGTTTGGTTATAGCAGCACCAATGAACAAAGACACATGGCAAATATAAAAAACTGCCAGAAAGAATAGAAAGATGGCATTTGCATGGATAGAATAAAATTCTTCAAGAGAGTATTATTGTTAGAATGTATTCATCCCTCTGAAATCTGTCCCCACACAGGTGGAGTGCTTGTGAGGCATGCTGTGCCTCTCAAGCGACTTTCAACAAACGGAAAGGAGAATGCAGCGGAATTGGATAATTTGACGCCTACACTGTAGGCACTGTAATAAGTCATGTGATGAGCTGCCCACAGGAGAGCCGGTTGTACTTCATACACATGGTCTGTGTTTTAAAAATGCCTCAGGTATCTCTCTAGGAGCTGGTGAATTGTTCCTGGAGGGGCTAGAGTGTTAATCTTTATATCAAATTAGGGATATCAAGATGCTTTCAAGAAGTGTTCCAACCATTTTTTTAGAAACCTTTACTAAGTGAAATTAATTTTCATTTTTAAAATCATACATTTCTTTGCTATTAAATGGAAACTGCTATAATACTATATACATTTTCCAAAAAAGGTCTTGGGTCTTGGTTAGACATGTTCCTTGCAATAACTCACTCTGTTAAAATTTTTATTACACCATACCAGGCTCACTTTTAATATTCTATCTCAGGATTTCTCAACCCCGGCAGTAAGAACATTCTGGACCAGACACTTCTTTGTTGTGGGGGCCTGTTCTGTGTATTGTAGGATGTTTTTGGTAGCATTCTTAACCTCTGTCCACTAGTTGCCTGTAGCAAATCCCTTCTACCCCACCTTACCCCCAATGTGGGATAATCAAAACTATTTCTAGATATTGCCAAATATCCCCTAGTGGGCAAAACTGCCCCCTGGTTGAGAATCATGACTCTAGCTCCTCAGGGTCAAAGTTTTGGCTGTTCCTAGAAATCAGAACAAACAAGTCTGTTATCTTCATAGGATCAGAGAAAACCACTATTTCTTTTGGTGCATGTGTGTGTGATGTAAGACACAGCATGATTATTTAAATCAGTGTAAAGTGACTCAAAACACAAACTTTTTCATTATTATAGAAAGAGAAATATGAGGTGCTTGGCACCCACCTCCAAACTCTGTTTTCTGCACTAGATTACTACAGAACTATAGAGATTGTATAATTATGAGATATTTGAAATTTGCATTTTAATACTTCACCAACATTTTACTAAACTTTCTTCATTTTGACTCAAAACTGAGCTTACTCAGTGCAGTGAGGGTCCGTCGATCTCTCAGGCTTACAGGAAGAAACCACTGCAGAGCTTGCAGGAGACTTGACCTTATTTTCTAATAGAAGAGACATGTATTTAAGTTGTTCTGTATTGCATTGCTTCTCTAGCTCCTGAAATAAAGACTTGAGTCAGGTAGGGGGTGGAGGTCTCTCATACAGCTTTTACAAATGCCCAGTAGGCCAGATCATTTGACTGACCCTTAAAGGGATGAGTTGTTTGAGTGAAGCTCTCGCTAATGGCCCTTGGGCAAATTCCATAGTGCTCAGGGCTTCAGGACAGTGTTCTTGGTGGCTCCGGCCAAGATCTTCTGACTTGCCATCCTTTACCTTTTGCAGAGTCCCAATCTCTTTATGTTTTCAGTTTTTGGTCACAGAGGAGACGTCACATACTGAGCATCGGTATCTTCCTTTTAAAACATGTGCCTCTCTGTGGTTTAAAAAATGTCCTGGAGTTTTTAAAAATCCATTCTCAACTCTATGCCACATGAGTTCAAGGAAGCTGTATTAAAAAAAAAAAAAAAAAATCCTCCCCAAGTTAAATGGGGGCTCAGCGGCATAAACATTCTGCAGTTGCTTCCTGAGAGCACAGTCACTGAGGTGAGGACAGACTCAACCAGGAGTTACTGACGTTTCCTTCCATTGTGCTAGAAAAGCGGCCATCACCTACCGACCACTGGGCTCTTGGGTGATCCACCCGCTTCCTTTGCAGCACCTACAAAAGCAAGAAGTTCTTTCCTGAGCTGGGCTGAAGCAGTCCATGACTTTCTCGATTCCCTGGGATCTCCAGGCAGAGGTTAATCTTCCAGCAAACCCTTGATCTCTGCAATAATGCCCACCTTCTCCTGGGAGGGAGTGGCCTGTTCCATGACAGCCTCCACTGCATCTAACTCTGCTCAATCTATCCCTGGGTGTTCCTGAAAGCATCAAATTACAGAGTGAGCCCTGAAGGAGGCTAAGTCAACGCTGAAGCACTTTCGTCCCACACCATCATCAGCAAAGCTGCCTGTCATTCCGCCATGGTCCCCATATTGTGCACTGTCTACACAGAAGAATGCAAGGGGTCCAGGTTGTCTTTAAAGTCATCTAGTCATCTAAGGAACCACGAAGCTAAGCATGGATCCCTATAGAGATGAAGCTGTAGATTAATAAAATCACACACACACTCCTGCCACCTATTGTTTTGTGCTCTCAAGGCCTGAGCTGTAACTGATTCAGAAAGAGCCCCACGTTAACACTCTGCGACCTTTTTATACAGTGAAGACCAAGTTGGTATAAAAATGCCTTTGCAAATTCCAGCACTCAAAAACAAAAATTTTATGTTCAGGTTGGCTACAGTGTCTCAGAAACAAGGAAATCATAATCCTTGACAGCCTCCCATGCCACAGGGCTTCCAAATGCACCTGACAGTGGAGAGGAGTCATGAGAAATGACCCCTGTGAGGCAGAAAAGAGCGGTAGATTTCTGTGAGTCTGGGAATCTCTTTTGTTGCTTTCTACATGAGTTTGAGTGTTCCTTACCTAGAAGCAATATTTAGAGGTGAAACACCTTCAAAAAACTCCTTTCAACTAAATCTTCCTTGGATGGACACTTAACAGGAACCATAACTTAACATGGAAACCCATGGCTTTCTTGACATCTGGGAGACTCCTCTCCCTGATTCCTTTATGGGAACAAATTCTCATGTTAACCTGGTAAGGAATTCCTCCAACAAGTATTTATTGGCACCTATTAAGTTCTAGGTATTAGAAATACAGCACTGAACAAAACAAACCCAGTCTATCCTTATGGAGCTTACATTCTAATTAGAGGGCAAATAAGATTCCAGGATTTGAGATCTTACTATGGGCTAGGTATAGTTTTAGGCATTTTACTTGTGTCATCTCATTCCTTACCACAACCGTATAATGTAAACACTATTATTATTCCCATTTTGCAGGTGCAGAAACAGGGGATCAGTAAGTTGAATAATCTGCCCTGGGTTCTAGAGTTAGCCATCCTAACCACTCTCTTATTGTTCAGGTAAGAGGATGGACTTCATAGCAGGAAGAATTATAGTGGCAAGGCAAGTTGTTCTGCATGAGTTTGGAGACTTTGGTGTCAGTGGTGTAATGCCTCAATGCAGTCCTTCAAAGTAGCAATAAGATGGACATCTTGTCATGCTGTGATGATGCCAAGATATAGAACAAGCTCCGTTGTTCTTTGGTGATCCAGCTAGGCTCTGCTCGCTCTGCTTATGTAACTCAGTTCCTGTGAAACTCTCTACCAGGGAATCTGATCTGTTCATCCAGTGCTCAGGAAGCCAGGCTTTTGTTCCTGAAGCCCAAGCTCACTCAAGACTCCCTCCACCAGAGAACCTGTTTATCAGGAAGAAGGAGCATGGCGGCACATGAGCTTTTGTGTCATGCAGTTCACAGTGGAAGAATCCAGGGTGAATGCCCCTGGGTAAACAATGAGGAGTTGCAGTGACAAGAGGATAAAAACAGAATCTCACGGGCAAAAATGAAGCCACCCAAGCATATATACACATACTTACCCATTTTCTACCCAATAATAACAACAAAAATGGCCACACACAGCAAGATGCATAAGTTCGCAATGAGAACAAAGGCAGCTATAAATATTCCAAGGAGCCAATAAAAAGAAGATGAAGAAGGAAAAAAACAGGAGTGGTTGGCTCTCCACTGCAATGGGCTCCATAAAAGCTTTTATTGTTAAGAGAGTTACTTTACTAAGAGCTATGTGAAGAAAGCTGAATGAATGTGAAAAATTGCATGCAATAACCTGAGCTGAAAGATGATTATCGTCCTCTGAGTCCTGTATTTTGGAGCAAGTCAGTGCTGCTATTAGAAGATTGCCATTGTAGTTAAAGAAAAGCTTGTTTTGTGCTTTTCTCCCCCTTCTGGGTAAACAGAAAGTCAATATAGGTTTCTCCTCTGTGCTAGTCCATTTATTTGAACAATTATTTTAAAGATGTAATCCAATCTTACTGTCTTTCCAAGAGTGTAACTCCTGTGAACTTTTCCAGCAGAGTTCTGTACACAACCTGCTAACCCAAGAACTGAGATATTTTTAGCATGTATTCTTCCCTTCCCATCTGCCTTTCACCCCCCCAACCCCATTCTTTAGCCATCTGTTTGTTTTGTCGTTGGCTATTAACAGGAGAGTGGGTGACATTTAAGGGAATTGACCCATCTGCATTTCAACCATTCAAAGGCCAGCCAACTAAAATTGTAAAAAAATGGAAAGCTGGAATTTGGGGGTGGGGGTGCACTATTCTCTTAGGCTATTAGTGCAGTTTTTCTGTATTATCAGTTTGAAGGACCCTGCTCGGTCCTTTTCTGGGCGGACAGAGGCAGTACAACCTTTCAAAAGGTCAATGTCAGGGGGGTGGGGTGAGGAGTGGTGATTTAGAAGATAGATAGTATTGTTGAGCAGATGTTAATGGCTGATGTTTCTGAAATTCTATTTTATGCCATTAATATAATCCGGGATAATACTTGACTTATTATTACTTTGAGTTTACTCTGATGGGGAATGTCAAAATTCCAGTTAACATATGTAGGACATGTAACAATATGGTGTAAACTATTTGCAAAGTCCAAATAAAATCAGGAATAAACTCATTTGATCAGATATCAGGGCTATGATTTGAGTGCCTTTTAAAAATTCTCCTAAATATGTTAAAAATATTTAGATAAAACATATGACAACTTTTTGTTCACAGATTATTTAATCAGCTAATTAAATTTCAGTAGTGGCACCTTGACTCAACCTTTGAAATGGTAACCTGGCTCCCCCACCCCACCCCACCCTGGAACACTCTAGGACTCTGCCATTCCCAGGACTCACATGAGCCTGAGCAAGTGAGGGACCCTAAAGCTTAAGGCTCATTAGCTCCATGGGAAGTCTACCTTTGATTTGTTGCCCTTTGTTGCATGAACTAGAATAATGGTAAAAATGCAGAATTCATATACACGTTACATGTGGTTGTAAGTATTTGGGAAAGAGAGATACTGATCAAGATTATCCATGCTGTTGATTTCTTTTTGAAACAATCACATAAGAGGACGTGTAAGTGGAGTCTGATATAAAGTGAAGCAGACAAGACTCTTGTTTACCATAAGCATTTAAGTCCACTAGGTGAGGGACAAAGTAGGGGAGGAGAGCAGCAAGCAATTCTGACTAGATTAGTTAGAGATACTGGGAGACAAAACTCCATTTTCCTCCTCCTTGGATCTAATCCACACATCCTGTGCAAAGGCCCTGAGTAAATATTGTGAGTATCCTGGATATGTTTGGAAGGTAAAACCAGTAGGATTTCCTAATGGTTTGAGTATGTGATATCAGGGAAAGAGCAGAGTCAAAGATGACTCATACATTTTTCACCTGAGCATCTGGAAAGATGGAGTTACCATTTACTGATAGGAGAAAACTCGGGAGAATAAAAGGGTTGGGAGACAGGAGTTCAGTTTCGGACATGTTTAAGCTTGAAAGGGAGATTGATACCCAGTAGGCAGTTGGACACACAAATCTGGAGTTCAGGGGGAGATGCCAGGAAAAATGGTGGGCTAGTAAGTGCTTAACAACTAGCTCTTGGGGTGTGGGGAAGAAGAGATCCAATATCTAATATTTGCCAATTTCCTTGGTGTAAAGACTTCACTATGGATGATTTCTAGTTACTAATGTAAAGTCACTGTCATTGACTACAGAGTTTGGAATAAATGTGACCTTGTGAGGCCAGATGAACTGCCTCAGGCACATAATTGAGACATGAATTTTGAAGTTCTCCTCATGTTAAAAAGCCATTAGACTGAATGATGGCACTTAGGAAATGAGTATAGAGAAGATATTAAAAAATCTGAGCAGCAGTTACTCAGATGTTCAGGGTTTAGAAGGTGATGAAGAATCAAAAAGAGGAAATGAAGAAACTAAGAAAGGGTTTCAGCCTGGCTGGTGTGGCTCACTGGTTGAGCACTGACCCATGTGCCAGGAGGTTGTTGGTTTGATTCCTGGTCAGGGCACATGCCCAAGTTGTGGGCCAAATCCTCAGTGGGGGCATGCAAGAGGTGGCCAATTGATGTTCTCTCTCATCGATGTTTCTATCTCTCTCTCCATCTCCCTTCCTCCCTTCTTCTCTCTCTAAAAAAAAAAAAAAAAAATCAATGAAGAAAAAAAATTCAAAAGAAAGAATGGGTTTCAAGGAGGGAGTGGTCATCTGTCAGAAGCTACTGATGGGCTGGATGAGGAGTTAAAATAGGCTGCTCCTTTGGCTCTGTAGCCTGGATAGCAGCAGCTTCAATAGAGTGAGGGAACAAAAGCCTAAGATGCCTTATCTTCACCATCTTCTCAAAATAGAAGGAGGCTGGTGGCTTTGGCAGCTGAACCCTATATTAAAATCTTTAAAATGCAATTTGGGCCTTTGATTTAGAGTAGATTTCAAAATCACATGATGTCAGGACTGGAAAACAATCTGATAGATCCCTTGGTTCAAAGTGGCTCAAAACCCTAAAAAGAAAGAGGAGGGGACTCGTCTATGGTCAATAATTTGAAAAGGTATTTTGAAATCTATACAAACCTCTAATCATTGTAATCACCTATTGTTTTGTGTGAGTCTATGAATAAAAACCAGGGTATTTCATCCAGGTTCACTGACCAACACCTCATTTCTTGAACACTTCCGAGGTTGTACAAAAGTTTGGGAGGACATCTCTTTTCTCAGAGTCTGAGTGGGTGTTCCCAGTTCCTGCTTTACTTTGATTGTTTCCTCTGTTACTTCTCTCTGTCCAGTGTTTAGTATAACCAGGGTGCGGAACATCTGGGATACACACTATTCACAGGTAAATATCAGCATTTCTCTATTTTTAGGCAATTTAATTCGAGGCAAATCTATTACTTATGCAATCTTACTTCAGGAGTAGAAATAATTTTCCTTAGCACAGGAATGTCCCTCACTTCACCGTTCATTCATTCATTCATTCATTCATTCAAAATTCAGTGAAGAGGACTGGTTGTGGGAAGGAGGCGGAGAGGAAAAGTTTTCCAGAGGGAAGATCAGCAGGTGCAAAGATAGAGGCATCAGAGACGGTATCACGTTCTAGACACTAAATCATTAGGATGGGAGTAGGCAGGTGTGGGCTGGTGAGCCGTGAGCCTGAAAGGTAGGCTGTGCCTGAATTCCAAGTGCCTTATCAACGATGCTGAAAGGTTGGATTTTTTTTTTTTTTAATTGAGAAGCCATTTTTTTTTTTTTTAATGAAGTCTAGGACCCTTACTATTGTAATATTTGAGAACCTGTTCACATGTAAGCACATCCTTAAATTCTTTCATATAGTTTGATTTTAATTTTTCTTTAAAAAGTTCTCCCTCCCCACCCCTTTGTCCACAAAGGAATAAGTCATCAGCTCTTCAAGAGTTCCTGCCAAACAAGGTTAAGTCAGGCAACATATACTGGAGTCATTCTGAGATTTCCCAGAGGGTATCTTCAGGATTTTGCTGGATTTCAAGTTATTGCTGAAAAGAAGCAACTTTTTCTGTTTCATTTTCTGTGGGATCATGAAATAAAATTTCAGTCCTGGATTTTCAGATTAAAAGCTCTATCCACAGTGAGAGGCAGATAAAATGTTTGTAAAAGGTCTTTTGTTGCCAAGGAGCTAAAGATCACCTGAAACAGGCATCATGATGGAATTACTATAGGGACAGATGCAGATGAAAAGGGACCGTCTTTGAGTTTAGCAGATCTTTACATCTTATTTTATTTTTAAAAATAAAGCTAGTGGGATGTAGCAGGTTTTTTGTTTTTTTAAGTCAGGAAGAACTTTATGTTGGGGACTGTAGTGGAGACCTTGACTGTCCCTGAGGCTGAGCCCTGTGGCCAAGCAAGGACAGCAGGAAGGTAAGGCCCTCCCTTTGCCGTCACAATGAGCTGGTGAAGGACAGTGTCCACTGGGTCAGCTGGGCTTGCTGGGGGTCCCCATCCTTTTTCCCCAGAGCACATATGCTGGCCTCTGCCCACAGGAACTATGAGCAATGAAAGTGGGTGTGGGAAAAAAACCAGAAAGCAGTACAGTGAAAACAAAAACAAAAACAGTACAGTAGAAACAAAATCTCTTCCTTTACCTTCTCTCTGTGCCAGACTCAGGAATATTTTAGGGTACATGCTCCTTTCTTTCGAAAATGGGATGCCCAGGGCAGTGGCTCCCGGATTTACATGACTTACAAGGCACTTGGGGAGACTGTCCTAAAGGTAGATTCCTGACAACTGTCCCCAGAGGTTTTTAAGCCAGTGAGTCGTTTTCCCCTCCTCCCTGGTAGGATCCTGACACACCGACACAGCTCAAAGTGAATTTTGAATCACACTACCTTACAGCTGAGAGTAGCTCTAAAAGTCACTTTCTCTTTAATTGGATGACTATCAACCCTCTGGTTTCATAAGTAGGCTCCACCCTTGCTTGGAGGGTGTGTGTGTGTGTGTGTGTGTGTGTGTTTTCTGGGGAGAGGTGTCAGAGAAGAAATGAAAAAAGGGGAAAGACTCAGTCTCAAGGTGAGGAGGGGAAAAGGAACATGCCCACTGGGACTGTCCTGGCATGGAGACCCAGCATCCCAACAGCTGAGAAGGGATTTCAGAGATAAGCAGCTTCCCTGAGGTTTATGCTGATTGATATGCTTCACTGTGTTCCAAAGATTTGAGAAATAAGAGAAATTCAGCTTGATAATCAGCAAATAGTCAGGAAACCTTGAAAACATAGGACAGATAGGTAGATTTATTAAAAGCAATTGAGACATGCCTATTTTTAAGAGTTCAGTGTTTTACCAGCAGAATATAAAACAAACAAAAAAATGCAAGATTTAATTTCACATTTCACGTGCTTGGTTGAAATGAGAATACTTCATATCCAAGTAGCTTCTACATCTCCTTGGCTGCGGGAAAGTGTTTGAAATAGTTATAAAATCACCAGAACACATTTTATTTCTTCCCACCTAATATTTCTAAGCTCCAAGCCAACATAAAAGACATGGAAATATACTAAAGCAAGGGATTCAAAGGAGCAACAATCTGAGGTAAAACATGTGAACAGAAGGGATTTATTCTCTCATCTTTCTAACAGTTCTTCTTTCAACTTCCATCTCCAAACCTCATTAGATATCTAGAACCCTCTGCTTTCTCCTTTTCTTTGAGAGAGGAGGAAAAAAAAGTACGTACTAATTTATACTCAGGTGTAAATGACTGATCATGCCTAATTTATTATATTTCTGACAGGAGTTCACTTTTGGAAAGAGTTCAGAACAATTTGAATCAAATGAAAAAAAAAAAAGATAAGCATGAAATGAAAAGTCATTGACCTGGTAGGGAAAATATTTTCTTGGGCCCTAAAATCACCTTCTTTCTTTAGTCAAGCAGTTTAATTATTTCAGCTCTCTGCTCATTGACTCTCTCATTCAATTCATTCACAAAATACCACTCTGCCAATAAGAGACTCTGAACTCTTTCCACCAGACAAGTTTTTGTTGTTGTTGTTGTTGTTGTTGTTTTTCTGTGTCTATGGGAAAATGAGAGTTGCACAAAATGCAACAAAGAGACAGTAAGAAAAGAATTATGACCAAGAAACTAAAACTTGAATGGAGCTGCTCAATAATACTGAAAGGGAAAACTTTATACATACCTGGAGCCCTAATTAAGCCGGAAGACAGAAGGCTTCATCGTCTTAGGCTACACAGGGTCGCTTGTGGAGGAACCGCAGCAGAATATTTTGCTCATAACAAGACCTTATTGGGTTTGGTTGCTGTAAGCTTTTCAGCTTCTAATTATGGTGTTTAGAAGACAATGGAGACAGCTTAAAATAATAAGAATGCTGCTAAAACTAGTAAGATTGCTGCTGTGTTACAAAGAGAAATGTTGGCTCACTGTGTATAGTATACATTTAACCTGTCAGCAAACACAGAGCATTTTACAGGTGAAATGTAAAGGGATGCATTTAGGAGCCATCACGTGAATGATGAGGTTTTCGTTTTGCTTTCCAAACGCGCTGCTTAAGTTATAATACTAGTTTAATATAAATTAGAGTTTATCCTTGTGAAACCACTTGCAATTTGCTTCTGTTAGGCCGCAGGTCATTATGATGCAAAGTTAAAGGTTCCTGGAACATAATGGGATTCAGGCCGGCATTCTGGTTGCCATGTCCAATTCAGCTGAAATGAGAATTATCGTGAGAGCATTTCCTGGTCTCTGACCCTTCGTGTGAGCTTTTTAAAAGCAGGGTTTATGCAGAACACTAACCTCATTCTCAGACTCTCAGTTCCTACTAATATCAGCTGTGTTAAAAGTCTCAAGTAAATTGAAAACTGTTTAAAAATACCTCATTCCAAGTTTTAAAACAGTGGACACTTACCTTCTGATTTTCTTCCTTAACGTGCAAACAGATTTGCTTGTGAAATGGATGACATTTCAGGGTTGAAAAGGGTCTCTCTCTTTTCTCTCTCTCTCACAAATGTAGTCGGGCAACACAAAGGACAGTTGTTTTAAAATCTGCAGCTGTACCCGATTGGGTCAAGATAACAACAATAATTGGAAAATAACATACAACACATAAGTATGTTTTATATGTCAAGCTCTGTTGCAAGGACTTAAAAATAAACTAATATACTTAATTTTGACAAAACTCTACTATAAGAATCCTCATTTTGCAGGTGAGGAAACTGAAGAACAGAGAGGTTGAGTAACTTTCCCAAGGTCACACAGCCAGTGACTGGCAGAGGGGAGATGTGAACCCAAGAAATCTGGGTTCCTGCTTTTGAGGATGATCTGAGAGGACCATACCTGGACTCCTGGGGGATTTATATGACACAGAAAAGACACTTCTAAAAAAATTCCATGATATAGGTTTTTGGAAAGCCTTCCCCCCACAAATATATAAATGACAAATTCAGGAAACAAACAAGAAGTCTAAGGCTTTTATTTTCTTCTTTTTAAAATCCTCACCGAGGATATGTTTATTGATTTTAGGGGGGGGGGGCACAGGGAGGAAGGGAGGGAAGGAGAGAGGGAAAGGGAGAGAGAGACAGAGAGAAAAAAACATCAATGGGTTGCCTCCCATATGTGCCCTGACTGGGAATTGAACCCACAACCTTCTGGTGTATGGGACCATACTCCAACCAACTGAGCCACCTGACCAGGGCACCTTTCCTTTCCTTCCTTTTTTTGTTTTTTGTTTTTTTAGAATAAAGGTCATTTAGAGTTAAGCTGAGAATAACTTAGATTTTACAAATTACCACACACAATGTACCTCGTACACCTGGTCAGAGTAGGATGTGACTGTATTATTACCTCGGGGCCCAGGAGAAGCCAGAGGATCACAAAGGATCAGCTGTGAGTGCCTTCTCTGGCTGTCTACCTTAGTGATAAGGGGAAGAACAATAAGGGGCCCTATGGCCACAGACACGTTCCTCTGCTCTTTCCACACTTTTCCAACTTGAGTGCACTTTCTGGAGAAACACTTTTTGCAGGAGGAAATATGCTGATTGAATTCATCAGGAGACAGATGGATCTGAACAGACTTAACTCTGTGTTCCAGAATATTGTCAAAAGAATACAAAGAATAGAAAAAAAGAAAAATTAAGGATCAAAAACAAAACACAGTAACTATGAACCTTTGGTTTCCCAAACACCTGTCCTGAGCTGATCAGAAAAGCTAATTAGAGCTATGCTTGCCAATCAGGTGGAGAGGATTTGCCGGGAGAGGTGGAAACGCCCTGAGGCCTTGGAAGCTCAGAACATCAAGCCAATGAATAGATCCCTAGAGGCTTTTCATTTCAGTGCCTAAAGAGGAACATTTTCACCTCTGGCCACTGCTGTGCTAAACCAAGTGACAGGGGATCCCCGGGGATACTGGAGGGTATTTTAAGCTTGGCAACAGACCCAAGAACATGTAACCGTTGTGTGGAATTACTGGGTGTCCCGGCTGCCCTACGCTTATACAGTTATTGGCTTGAGAAATTCTTGCCTTCTCCAAACAAAGAAGACTGGGGCCCTCGCTCTGATGACATTCTGCTTCAACAGCAGATGTGTAAAGCATTAGAAGAATGAAGGGTCTAGAGCAGAGGGCCGGTGACGCGTCACCAGAGCACCAGACACATCCCGACACACGTCCTTCTGGGCTGCTCGGCAGGGAAACAATGAGGGCAAGGAGGTCCCAAGTGCCAAAGTACTGACGTCCCAGGGAGCCTGTGCATCTCCTGCCGCTTCTCTCACGGGTGTTGTGAAGAAAGCACAGCAGACTGCGGGTGGTGGGGCTAGGAAAAGCAAGTTTGGGGAAGAGGGAAAGATGAACAACGAAGGAAATAGAAATTGAATGGTGGAAGGTGGAGCGATGAAGCTAATAGTCTCAGGAGGATCCTTTCTGGGGACAGTTATGGAGGAACATCTTTATAACTCTCACGAGGGCATCGGAAGAGACTCAAACCAGGAGTCAGGAGCTTAGATTGTGCCTCAGGTCCAGCTCTTCTCTGAAAGCCCCTTCACTTGTCTGAGCCTCTGTTTGACGTGAACACCACAGTGATCACTTGTAGCAGCATTTGGAAATGATGGCCTATTTTGTGAATATATAAGTGTCTGAGGTCAGGTCCTGGGAAACAGATTTTGTGATGGACGTTTACAGACAGGAAGTTTGTCAAATCTGTCAGGATCAATACCTCGGAGGATGTGAAGGAAACAGGGCTGTGCAGAGGGAGGAGTGGAACGGCAACCCCGGTGCAGGCAGGGCCTTGGCCAGCCCCACCTGAGCTCTGGACCTGGGTGGCCCTCAGCCACCCCCTCTGAGGCAAGGGGCCCAGCCTGGGAGGGGAGAAGAGGGAGCCGGTATCTGGGGAGATAAAGGCTGGTGTGATGTTGATGAGCTTAAACCTAATCCTCAAACCCTGACCTTTACGGGCACACAACCCCAACCCCACCCATTCCCATACTTGGAAGTCACCTCCCTCTGCCAAAGTCAAACTCAAACTTGGCTCCTCTTCTTCTGTCGCCATCACTTCTGCTCCCACACCTCACCTTCATCTCCCTAGACACCTGCTCCCCCCTTCACCCTCCCACCTGCCCCAGGAGAGAAGAGTAGGAGAGAAGAGAACCACCACGCCCTTGTCATTATAAAAAGAGCCTTGGAGACAGGCTGGTGTGGCTCACTGGTTGACATCGACCCATGCACCAAGAGGTCACCAGTTCAATTCCCAGTCAGGGCATATGCCCAGGTTGTGAGCCGAATCCCCAGCAGGGGGGCATGTAGGAGGCGGCCAATCAATGTTCTCTCTCATCAATGTCTCTGTCGCTCCCTCTCCCTCTCCCTCTCCCTCCCTCTCTCTTTAAAATCAAAAAAGAAAAAAAAAAAAGAACCTTGGAGTAAAGTGTGTGGCAGTTTTTATACTCCCCAGCTCAACCAGACTGTGGATGCAGCTACCCACAGGGCGGGAGGCTAAGCCTGACAGAGCTCTTTCTCTACACAGAGAACAAAAATTATTAGAGGGGGCCCTGGCCAGTTGCTCAGTGATTAGAGCGTCGGCCCTCGGACCAGTGAGTCTCGGGTTCGATTCTGGTCAAGGGCACGTACCTTGGCTGCGGTTCATCCCCAGCCCTGGTCAGGGTCATGTGGGAGGCAACCTGTGGGTGTGTTTCCCTCAATCGATGCTTCTCTCTTTCTCTCCCTTCCTCCCTCTCTATCTGAAGATAAATAGAAAAATAACCTCGCCCTGGACGGTTTGGCTCAGCGGTTGGAGCGTCGGCCTGCGGTCCTGAGAGGCCCGGGTTCGGTTCCCGCTAAGGGCATGTACTTCGGTTGCAGTTTGTCCCCGGCCCTGGTCGGTTGTGCGGGTGGCAGCCACTCGATGTGTCCCTTCACATCGATGTTTCTCTTTCTCTCTCTGTTCCTCTCTCTCCCTCCCACTCTACCTGAACAAAAAATGGAAAAATGTCCTCGGGTGAGGATAAAAAAAAAAAAAAAGAAAAGAAAAATAACCTCAGTTCCCTGGTCGGTTTGACTCAGTGGTTAAAGCGTTGGCCCCTAGACCAGAGAGTCTCTGGAAAGGCACATACCTCGGTTGCAGTTTGTCCCCAGCCCTGGTTGGGGTCGTGTGGGTGGTGACCACTCGATGCGTCTCTCTCACATCGGTGTTTCTCTCTCTCTCCCTCCTGCTCTATCTGGAGATAAATGCAAAAATATCCTTGGGTGAGGGTAAAAGAAAAATTATTAGAGGGGACTCAGTGAGAGCCCTCGGGGCAGGTGCAGTAGCCCGGAGATGAGGGTGGGTGCCCCGGGGAGCACACACAGTGTCCACCACATGAGGCACCAGCACCACCGCCGAGAATATTTTACACCCGGGTGATGAAAGCCTCACATCCAGCTAGTGTCTGCGAAGAGAAACAGGTTTTGGTCCCGATTTTCCATGTGACCTAACTTTAGCCTCTCAGGCCTCAGTGTCCTCGCTGGACCACACGTTTCTGTGAGTCATCATGTCTGATACCCGGAGGAAGTCACATATTTGTTCTTTCTTTCCTATGACACCCAAGAAATTGGTGAGCTAACAGCAGGGTGACCGTGGTATATGCTTTTCTGGAGGTCCGTAAAGCATCCACCTTCCACACTACATCTTAGAAAAAATACCGGTAGATGTTTACTAGAGACAAATAAGGTTTTTTCCCACGCTAATTCAAAGATGCTACTGATGTTTGTCCTTGGGAAAGAAGTGTGAAAAAAACTACTGAAGAAAAGATTTAAGATTATTCAAAGGGATTGTGACTGAAAAGTCAGGGTAAGGGCTTCAGAATTTGGAAATACTGAAGTTGTCCTTGGCAGTCATTTTGGTTAAGAAAAAATAAACAAACCAAATTTCCAGTAGTCATTAAGAACCGGGGCTTTTTATTTCTAACATTTAACACACACACACACGCCATGACAAACCTTATTTTCATTCCTTCAACTCTGTCATCGAATTTTCCAAATTTCAGTCTGTGGATCTCTGCAAACACCCTTGCCCTGGACTTCTACATACAACAGCCGCCCCAGAAGCTCCCACCACCTGGAGGGAAGGAATTTCTGGAAATACTGGTCATAGCATTTTAACAATATTGTACTTACTGTCTTAAAATTGAACTTGGGCCACTGGCCACAGAACTTTTTCAAGTTCCCAAGCAGAAACTCACTTAATGTGAATTTGATTTGGAGAGAACAGTGGGGAACATTAAGTAGGAGGGGTGACGCAGAGAACAGAGGCGGAGGGATTAGGAAGCAGGGATCTTGGGGAGACCCAGGGTGGGAAAAGAGAAAGAATGGGTACAGCTCAGAAGGGGCATGCGCAGAGGTGATCCTAAAGCAGAGCCCTGAGAAACGCAATCGGTCCCGCAGCTTCTCTTAGAACAAGAAGGAAAGATACTCCTAGCACGGGCTAGTGCAGACGTGGCTTACCCCATTCTTCTAGAAGCTCCCCTGCACCTGCACCTCCTCTGCTGGACTGTGTAAAAACTGAAATGAGAAATCTGGCATGAGAAATAAGAAAAAATAAAAATAAAAATCTTCTAGAAATATGGCCAGATATCTCCATGTCCTGTCGCATCAGTGTGCTCGCAAGGGCCCTACTGCAATGCCGCAGAGCATACTGGGAAACAGGGCCAAGTCCGACGTGACTCCGCTGATCTCTGGTTGCCACCACGGGCTCTTTCCACTGACAGCCAATGGACATTTGAAAATTGCCTGATGCCGCTTTTCCAGCATCTTCATTTCTGATAGGGCCTGGTAATCGGTGACAAATGAACTTCAATTGCTTTTTCTACAAGTGCTAAAAAGTTACCTTTACATCACTGGAGGGCCCTGGCAAAGCACATGTCAAGCACCGGTAGGTCAGTGGGGCTGAAATAGCAGCCGTGAAATGAACACTTGATACTGTATATAAATTGAATGATCAGCTGGGCGATTTTAGAACTACCTGGGTGGAATTTATGTGTCTTCTGGATGAGATGATGGTTCTAGGCCCATGGGAGTACCTCTGACACAGTACAGTAATCAGTGCCCAGTAGGAGGAGAGCTGGGCGGGAAGAGGAGGGTGAGTGGCTTGACCTTGGCCTTGTTCTTTTTCACCCCCCTCTTCTGACTCCAGAGCCTGAATGCTGAAACTGGCGGAGCAGTTCCCTCCTTGCTGTGTGCAAGCTCAGGGGATGGCTCAGCATTCGCGTGTGTGATGGCCAAGTGCTGCTTGACATCCAGGTTCCCGGTGATTGGGAGAGTCTGAGAGTGAGCACGGCTGTCACTTGGAAAAGCAAATCATTAGAGATGATAATAAGAAAATGTTTCTAACATTCACATACTCAACTTTGATTTTTTAATTGACATCCTGGGTTTTCAGAGACAGAGAGACAGACAGAGACAGACAGTGAACAGACACGGAGAAACATGCACAGTGGGAGCATCAGAGAAAGTGAGATGGAGACACGTTCAGAAGAGGGGAGAAATGGAGGACAGGAGGGAGGGGGAGGGAGACGGAAGAAAGAGGAAACAGCAGAGAGACAACGAGGGGCTGAGGGGCTTCGTGCTGTTATTCAAATGGCAACTTTCATGTTAAAACATTCATGACTTTTATTTCCTACTCATCTTTTCTTATTCATTTCTAATCAGTGCTAACTTGTTTCTTGGTGAGGATAACATAACTCTTTTTCTTGATTTCGAAGTTATATTTATCACTTATGACAAGAATCACAACTGGAATTCCATTCAGATTGAAAAATTTGTCCCGCTGATGGTTGAGCATTGACCCATGCACCAAGAGGTCTCCGGTTTGATTCCCAGTCAGGGCACATGCCCAGGTTGTGGGCCCGATCCCCAGTGGGGAGCATGCAGGAGGTGGCCAATTGATGTTCTCTCTCATTGATGTCTCTCTCTCTCTCCCTCTTACTTCTTCTTTCTCTAAAATCAATAAAGAAAAAAACACTTAAAAATATAAAAATTAAAAAAAAAAAAAGATTGAAAAAGTAGTTTTAAGGTAGCATTAGGAAAAAATGAAGAGAGGAAAAGAAGAAAGGATAGAGCACCCAGGAAGCTGGGACTCTAACATTAGTGTTCTCAGCTTTGAGATGACCTGGAGGTAATTAATGCTACTTTTCCCAGGATATTCAGGTGTTCTTAATGTTAGCATTCAAACATACTCACTGAAACAGCCTCACCTGTAGCATCTTACAGGCTCATGAGTAGAAATGGGGGGGGGGGGGTGCTAATTAGGGAGGGGGATGAGAACCCAACCTTAGACCATGAAGCTTCAAAGCTGTTTCAGAGCAAGGGTGGGAAAGAACTTTTATTGAGCATATTGTATTTTCTACATCAGTCCTATATGTTTCACACTCCTTATGTCACTTCAAATCCCACATTACCTCTGTGGGCCTGGTGTCTCCCGTGAGCTGATTGAAGAAGGTGAGGGCTCATCAATGCATGTCCTGAGCTGCTGTCCGTCTCTGCCCTACAATGCAGCATGAGCTCCGAGCTCATTCCTCAAATAACTGAACAAGTAGAATATACAAACAAAGCATTTGTAACCTTTAGTTCAGCCTCAGATAGTTCATTCCATGCATCAGAGAAGAAATTATTGAAGCATATTAATAAGTTGCTAATTTCCAAGTACAGGTAAGAGATAAAAAGACAAGTTCAAAAGGGGTCTGCTCTGTTTTGGTAGGTGGAGATTCTTGGGCATATTTCAATAGATTAACCAGAAATGGACTCCAAAAGTAACCTTCAAAACAGCTTCAGACTTGTGGGGAACATTTGCATTGCCCAAATTGGTACATATAAACTGGCATTTGCTGGCATAAAGCTGGCACTCATAAAGCTCATAATTACTTGATTTGCATGAACTAAAAATATTTCATTGCACCATCTTACCAGGCACAAGCAAAAGCTGTGGATACTGGGAAATCACACTCCTATGCTTTACACAAGTAATTAATTCAAACCTTCTAATGACATAGATACGTTCCCTGGGTATTTTTTGTCCAAAGAAGACTACATATCCAGATACTGGGTTGCATGGGCAGGCTGCTATGACTCACTTAGCTAGAATCTGCATTAGAGAGGAAATCAGTTCATGTGTTAATTATTTATATTCTATTGCATCACACTTCCTTAGGTTTAGCAGCAAATTCTAAACCGTAGAAAGAGCAAAATTTTGAAGAAATTGAAACCCGAAGTGCCATGTCCCTTGCTGAAAACAGATAAGACTCAATCCTAAAACAGTTCTTCCAATTGTCATAGAAACCGAGTTGATGTGTATGGAAGAAACGACAAGGAAACACGAGTTACAAATCTGTCCAACCGCGGCTTGCATTTTGAAGTTTTCCTTTCTAGAGGACAAAGCCGAATTTTGGCCTAGCCTAACAGTGTCAAATAATCTCCTTGTGTCTCCTTCACGTCCTGTTCGCCAAACGAAAGGGGACAAAACATGGCAGACTTTGACATTTTCATCTGGCTCTGAATCCAGCTCAGAAACCCCCCCTTGGAGATGCCACCCTGCTCCCGTGCGCCTTCCCGGTGCGGCAGCTCCACGCTCGCCAACAGCAAGAGTAAATACAAAAATTTAAAAGATCATTGGCTGTAAAAACAAAATCAGATCATCAATTCCCACAAATGCCGAAATGCAGGCGAGAGGGAAAATGCTCAGCGCGGCGCCCTGCTCTCTCCCCCGGGAGAGGCCGGCCTCTGATGATTTTCTCTGATGAGCTTTGCAGAGCTGACCGCGGTCAGCCGGGCTTCCCCCGGTCGGTAATGAACACACAACGCGGACGGATCGCAGCGCCGTACATACCTTTCTCCGAGCAATTTTAACTTTTCCCATGTCCATTAGGCCTTACAGCCTAATCTTGCTCTGCCAATTGTTCCCATGGTGAGATCATTAAGTAAATTATTTTAAGATCAAACACCCTGCAGTGACAATAGCGTCCCGTGTAAGGTAAATGCTTCAAAGGCCCCCCTTTCAAATTACAGCTCTCCGGAGTTATTCATCACCTCTCGGTAGGGCCGGCCTCGCCATTACTTGGCTTTTTGCCGCAGGCGAAGGTAGCACTGCTAATTGGCCTCTGTAACAAAACTGACCTGTGGACAGGATAAAACTTGTTTGGAGCTTAGAGACAAAAATTATTCAAGGTTAAAAACACATGAATGCCCCAGCTACGTCATAAAAAAGAGAGCGAGAGAGGAGTGAATGAATGTCTTCCCCTGCGGTTCCTAATGTGAAAGAATGTGCTCCCGGCGCGCCTGGTCGGACAAAAGCTCCCGCAGGTAGCCGAGCCGGGCGCGGGCTCCGGGTCCCCTTCTCCTCTGGGTTTTTGCCCCCTCTCCTCTCTCCGCTCCGTCGTCCTCTTCTCTTTAAACTCCAAGACAAGGCGCTCCATCCTTTGCTTTGGTCCTGGGACACCCCTCCCGGGGAGGGCCTTTGATCTCCCAGGATAATGGCAGATGGAACAATTGAACTGCTTCGTACAGGTGCAGAGAGTTTACTTGACAGGTTGGAGCTTTTATTTCTAGCACATTAGCCCGGCGCATACAAATGGGTTTTTGACAGACTCAAGCAGGTAAAATAGCACCGAGGCCCCGCCAAAGCGCGGTCACACCTGCCGGGATGGCACGATTTGAAAACGCTGCATAAATTAAGGGCAGGTAAAACCTGAAGCTCCCTGCGGAGTGGTGTTTTTTTTTTTTTCTTTTTCTTTAAACAACTTGCGAAGGTGGTGTGTGTGTAGGGGACTGAATCTCAAATGAGTAAACAACAAAAAACGCCTTGAAGTCCTCCAGTTCAAAAGAAACAGCACCCAGGCGGGGCGATTTCAAATCAGCACTCTCGGCTTGAGGCCGGTGGCACTTCATTGATATTCACCGACTGCTAAAGAGAAATGGAAAATGAAGGCCGTTACACTATTTCCCTTTTTGCCTCCTAAGGTTTACTTCCCCCCCTGCCACTTGCCTGGTCCCCATTCTTCCTCTCCAGGTGAAAGATTGTGAAAAACAAATTGTGCCTACAAGATGAGGTAGCTTTTCCACTGAGAAAATTTTGGTAAGTATCACATTCTAGGGATAGTCAATATCCCTCGATATTGACTGTTTGAAATTGTTTTGGTGATAGTCTTGCTTTTCCAGAAAAATATCATGTAGCACTTTTTTCCTACTCTTCCAACTTGAGTGCATAAATAATTTTCTTACTACAAAAGTATTCTAGGCCATTTCTTTTGTGAAATGGCAGGTTGAAGACATTTAAAAGTTGCATTAAATGATGTTATTTAACAGTTTTCCTTTTATTTTCTTATTTAACATATGTGTTTGTGGTAACATTCTCTTTGTTATCAAACTAGATTGTAAACCAATAATTTCGAGTTAAAGCTTTCCTTTTAGCGTTTCTAGTTTTGTTGAACAGTTTCAGGGGCTTTGCAATGCTGACTTTTCTCATTTTCAATAACCATAATAGGCATTGCAGTAAAGAATTTGCAAGTTTCTTGGGAGGGGGGAGTAATCCTTTCTTCACTGTGCTTTTGGCCCAAGTAAGATTAAACCTTTCTTTTCTTCACTTTGCTTCTCACTAATGAAAAGGAAGTGCCGGTGTTCAGAGACAGCGCTGACAAAATGGGGCAGACCTTGTCCACTCTGCAACAAAGGTGCTATCTTGGAAACTCAGCATTTACTCTGTATTCCTTGAACAGATTTTCTACCTAGAACTTGCCAGTCCCACCTCCACTGAAATCACAATCTTCACCCAGTATTGCCTAGAATCCTAAAATTGCAGAGAACACTAAGCCACTCCTCAGCTTTTATGGAGGAACTATAGGTAAGGATGAGAAGCCGAGGGCCAGAGATAGAAAGCAAGTTATTTTCTACAGGATAGTTTACATTTGTTTGCCCATTCAATAAATTCCTCCAGTGTTGCTGAGTGCCACTATGTAGAAGGCACTAGGGGGCATGCAAGGGTGAATAAGACAATCAGAATGGGGCCCAAGAAGCCTAGTAGAGGTGTGTATGTGGGTAAGTGGACACACACGCCTGTGTACATGTACAGATTATGGGCAAAAGAATCATTAGCATATGATGTATTGAGCACTAAGTTTGCTGTACACAGTGCTGCAGGAGAAGAGATGGATGAGTAACTGGCTCTAATAGGGGAGGTAGTGACATCACATACAAAATGATTTTGAACAAGCAAGGACTCAAAGACAAGACTCAAACTGTTTAGAAAAAAAAAGTGCAAAAAAAATGTATGGGTGGATTTATTATAGGATATGTTGGAGGAAGTCACAAGAATGAGCCTGGGGGTGCAGGTCCCCTTGGTATATTGCAGTAGGTGAGGTCAAGTTCGGCATACTCATTCTCACAAATGGCCAGGTAATACTGGCCTAACAATTGTGTAAGTAGGATTATAAGGTAAAGGTCATTCACTATTTGAGCAAGTATACTAGAGCTTTTTAATCTACATAAATGTCTTTGAACATTTTTGGAATTGCTTTTAGAGCTACCTAACATAGTTTTAAAAGTTCCTCAATAATGACTCATCTATATTTTGAAAGTGATTTTGACTTTAGAAAATAGTGAAAACTATTTTGGAACTAAGCCTGGTGAATAAGAGAAGTATTATGACTTATTGGATGGCATTGTGTTTGGAGAAAAACTGAGCTGTAGCCATGAAACAGTAAGTCAGATAGACCTTATGTAATATAGAAATTATTTCTAAAAGGTAGTGATAAAAGAGAAAATCCAGAAAATATTTGGAATAATAACAATTTCAAAGAGTAAATACTTTCAAGCGTAACAAGTTTGAAAGTAAACACATTTGTATGTGAAAAATAATCAGTTATATGTCTTTAGTATCTGTCTTGCAGTAGTTCTCAACCTTCCTAATGCCATGACCCTTTAATACAGTTCCTCATGTTGTGGTAACCCCCCAACTATAAAATTATTTTTGTTGCTACATCATAACTGTAATTTTGCTACTGTCTTAGGCGACCCCTCTGAAAGGGTTGTTCGACCCCCAAAGGGGTCATGACCCACAGGTTAAGAACCGCTGCTTTACCAACACACATTTTGGTATGTCCACGGGCATAGATTATATCCCTAAATGGGCTGCTCCATTATGAGTTATGGTCGAGACGGTAAGTAGTCCTCATATTCTTCTCTCCTTTTATGTACTAAAATAGCAATTGCAGAGTGTTAGGATCTTGTGAGTAAGTTCTGGCTGATGGAATATGAGAGGAAGTGACATGTGTAATCTCTAGCATGAGCCTGTAAAAAGGAGGGATGTGCTGACTGCTCCCTTTGTCTCCTTTCCACTGACTGGAATGCCCCCATAACGGTAACGAGTCGTTTTGTACTGCGCGGGGGCCATTGTCCAAGGATGATAGACAGTATAGAGGGACCCTGGGTCTGAAACTGTGGAACCACCATACTAGACCTGGAACACTAATTCCAAGGCAGTTTCAAAAGGGAGAAATATACTTCTGTATTGTTTACGTCCCTGCATTCTGGGTTTCCGTTCTAGCAACTTGAATCTATGTCTTAACTGCGGAACAGTGGTGGAATGAATGAAATGCTCAGGGCAACCTTTACCAGCACCAGAAGAGCAATGCAAAGAATCTAGTCTAATAAGGGCGGGTTGGTGGCATCTTTGCAAACTATTGGAATCACCGGTGACTCTCTTGCCGTACAGGGAAGTCAGAAAGATTGCCTTTAGCTTTTTTACTCAAGCTTAATTTTGTTCTCAAAGTTAAGTATTTCAAACTATATCAGTAACACCATGATTTTTTCACTAAAAGAAGTTGTCCTGTATCTGGAATTGAGATGGTAGAAATTATGAAGGTGTGCTATGAGAGAGGGATCCTCGCAGAGCATCGGCTAGATCAAAACCGAGAATGTCAGGATACGTTCAGCCTTTACATGAGGAAGGAAAGGGAGGGAGATAGTTCCGTAGACTAAGCTGGACACTTGGTGAGAGTTAACTGGTCGCCACAGGAGACGCCCTAGCTCTGCTTTCCATGTGAAGAAGCTGAAGCTCAGAGAACTGAACAGCTAGAGCAAGCCAAAGATTTGAAACAATTTGTTCAAGATCATATGTCTCAGAAGTGGTCAGGTTAGAGTTAAAACCTATTCTGCTCTAGACCGAACATTTGTGTCCCCCTGAAATTCATGTTAAAATCCTAACCCTCGATGTAATGGTATTTGGAGATGAGGCCGTTAGGAGGTGATTAGGTCATGACTCGTGAATTGTATTGATTGACATGGAGAGATGGCTATAATATATTAGGTTGAAAAACAACGGACAAAGTGGCATGCTCTTTAGAATCTCATTATTTTAAAAAGATGTAGTTTTTATTGTGGTAAAATATGCGTAAGATTTACCATTTTAACTACTTTAGTTAGTTAGTGTTCAGTGGCATTAGGTGCATTCACATTGTTGTGCAACCATCATCATTATCTAAAACATATGTTTAATTAAACTCAAGCATATCTCATTACACTCAATATATATATCATATATAATCAATTTTTACGCATAAGTATAAATCTCGAAAGATAGACACTGAATGTTAAATGTGACTATATTTCTATTTTATCCTTTTGTTTATTTCAATGTTCTACTTTTGTGTAGGGAATGTTACTTTCACAGTAAAAACAGCTTTATTTTAAAAATTCAGTAGGATAGAATATATGTCGTCCTCAATATACTTTAACATCTTTCCTTCAGCCTTAACTACTCAGAATTTAGCTTAGTATGGGACATCTTTGGGCCCAATCCCCCGGCTTCATTTCTGAAAAGAGTAAGAACTTCAAAGTCTCGCCTTTAATGTGGCCCCTTGGAGGAATCCTAGAATAGCTTTGCCAAAGACTCATGCCATCTGGGAGTCCAGTGGGGGAAAAACAAATACAGAGCTGCTTTGCTAACATTGCCACGTTTGGTAAAATATGGAGCTGTGCCGACCTGGGCGACTTGCTTTCAGAAAACTTCTTTGGGCAGAAATCTTCTTCTTAAGAATTGCACCTGGTCCATCACAGTAGTCGTGACCCTGTCAATCATAACCAGATACTAGGTTACCTCCCCAAATGTTAAAGGCAGAGTGTGCTCTGTACGTGGGTGAAAATACCTCCCTAAGTTTGAACGTAGGGACATTTAAGAACGTGATCACTTTCTATTCGTTAGGCTTGCATGTGAAGAATAAAATATGCCTCCTCTGGCCATATTTCTTTTCCTGCCACTACAGGTTTACGGTGCTAAAATGGTGCAGCAAACATGGAAATTAGTGTCACCGTCTTAGAAGACTTTTATATATCGCTCTTAGTTTTGGAAAACATACGACAGTTCTTCGGCACTTCCAGATAAGTAGGTTTGTTTTTCAGAATTTCAGTTCCTGTCAAATCCACAGCCAACCCACCGGTCTGCTTTTCCACAGCCCCCTTCCCAGACAAACACCGTGAGGCACTTAGAAATATCAGATTAACATTAATACCCGATGGATTAGAAACTAGACAAAAGTGGGCTTAGCCAAACACGGCAAGTGGAGCTGGGAGGTAGGTGTGCATCAGATCTGTTTCCTCCAGGGCTCAGCTCTCAGAAACTGGAGGGGGCAGGAGGCCCACTTAAAAATATTTGCCATTTTGATGAGCCTTGGGGCACCGAAAGTATCTGAGGAGAAATCGAATGGCCTGCCCGGGACAGCTAAGAAGCTCTTTACCAGAGGGGCTCAGGTCCAGCATTCCAACGGGAAAATTTCCTCTTTTCTTTTCTTTGACCTGCTCAACCCCACTTCCTTTCTTCCTCCCTCCCCCCACATTAATCTGATTATGGATAGCGCTGCCGCTCTGTAGGGCAATGGGAAAATTCCGTGGCCAGCGCTCCAAAAATTGCTAAAATCATTACACACTGACAGGACAATGGCTTCGGCGTATAGGCGCGAGGGAGAAAGAGCCCATCATATCAGCTATTTAACACAAATGGATGCAAGGTGAAAAGGCAGACAGTTCTCAGGCTTATCTCGGGTGTCATTCGGTGTGTGAGTTTATGACTTCCAACAGGCCCGCGGCATATGTAGATAATAAAATTGTAACCACAAAGATGGCTGGATACTATTTACTCATGTATAAAAATTCCCAGGAGTGTTCCTCTTGCCTTCTTTGAAAGTTTCTCTGCCCAGACTCCTCTGCGGCACAGGGAACTCAATTCTTAGCATGTATGAGAGCCTCTTTGCTGCAGAATCTAAATTTGCTTAAAGTACATCGCATCTTCTCAGGCACCTTTTATATAATGCAGTCATGTTCTTTTTTTAAAAAAAGCTTTCGATAACTTTTACTGGAATCCTGATTATTAAAAATCTCTCCGATCATTATTCCAATATTCTATAAGACTGTTCCCATCAATGGCACATTGTCTTCATTCCCAATAGTTAAGAGTCCATGGGCTTTTAGAAATAGAAAGTGTAATCCCTCGTGTTTCTGAGAGAGACGTTAATGATGTAGTGGTTGGTGCATTGCCCTAAACACTGATATGTGAGCTACGGTTCTGTTGTAGATAGGAGTCTCTAAGCCATCACTGATCTGTAGCTATGAAAATGTTCACGAGAGAGGTTGTATAACTGGTCAGACCTTGTTTTCTCTTGCCATTACAAAAAGAAAAAATACTTTGTTAATTTCTTGGCAATATTATGTCACTAATCCTTGCAAAGTATGGTTTTATTGTTTTCCTCTATTATTTCAGTGATCTTCCTCACCAGGGATTTATGATGAGAAGACAACATGCCTTAATGGCAAAATCAAGAAGGGAGAAGGCAGGATGCTGAATTGCAACTTGAGTTCACTGCAGAAGAGAGCAAATCCCTTCATCACGCTGGCCATCGATTCCTTGCCCGCAGCTCTAAGTCTGGTTGTACCATACTCATGCCCCTCTCCGTTAATCAATCACTCTGAATCAAAAACCCATGTACTGAAGTGTGGTTTTGTTTTATTAATGAATGATTCCTCACTCAAGGGTATTTCTTTGTTTTTAAACACTACTCTAACAAGCTGGGATGTCAACTTTACAGACTTATAGCAGATTCAAAGCCATGTAATAGGTGCTCAATAAATAATTGTTGATTAAATAATTTGAACTGAGGAGAGAGGGAGGAGGATTCTGGCAGTAGCAGCAGCAATAGTATTAGTAACAAGTAAGAGAAAAGAGAAAAACTATTAAAGAAGGTCTAAGGGAAAAAATAGAGCTACCTGTTTCAAACAATAAAGGACAAGATCCTAAACACCCTTCTAACCCTTGAAGGGTCAGTGTTTTATAGAATGTATAATGACCTGGACATACAATAAACTCCCTCCACCTTTTATCATAAAAAAATTTCCTCAATATGGGTTTAACACAAAAGGCTTTGTGGTCCTTAGTTACTTGGAAAATTAAATGAATGACAATGATTATTTTTAATAGGCACCTGTGAGACATAAAAACGCCCATGTGAAATATGTATCAGACTCTGAAATCTAAGTATAACTGAAGGGAGCATTTGGGTGGAAGCAGCTATGCTCTGATCTTCCTCAGATCCTGCCCTCTTCATTTATTCAGTTCATGAATCTGTTCAAGCACAGTGATTCAGCACATATTTATTAACATTGAACTATGGGCAATGTCATGTGTTCGATTGTGCAGTGTGGAAACATTCAGAAGAAGCTTCCACTGCCCTCAGAAAAATTGCCATCTTGTAGAGACGAGGCACATATACACAACGCTTACAGTACAGAGCCCTACATGACACGCAGGAAGAGGAGCTCAAACCCAAGGCTGTAGATATTCTGAGTGAGAAGAGATCATCCTCTGAGGCTGAGGCAATAAGAGAAGGCTGCCTGACAGAGGCAGCATTTGAATGGGTCCTCAAAGGATAAATAGGATTTCTAGAAACTGAAATCAAAGACAGAGCTCTTAACACATTTAAATCAACACTAATTAAGTGCCCAAAACACAAACACACTACAGGGATACACAGATTAAAAAGACATGACCCCGTGACCTTGCAGTTGATGAGAGATGTCGACATGAAACCAATGAACTGGACAGAAGGGCAGAACAACATAAGGACCATGGCAAAGGAACGAGCCAGCGCCATTCCTGGAAGAATGAGTGGCATGAGTAGAAGGGTGCAGGTGAGAAAGCCAAAGTCACTGGAGTCAGGAGTGGACTCAGATGAGCTATTTGGGGCACATGGTGCCCAGCTGCTAAATCCACTAGCCTCATGGAGACCAGACTGCTCAGAGACCCCAGTCATGGGGCTGGGTGGACTCTGTCACCTGACAGGACTGAGAATAGAGGGACACAGGACCTGGAGCAAGTAAGAACACACGTGACAGGGGAAAGGAAGAAGGGCTAAGAAAGGGTAGGACATTGGTCTACAGCCCTCCTTGGAGAGTCTCAGTGCAACACAAACAGGTTGGTCATGCCTTGGAGACAAAGTCCATGACAGGCCTGTCCGCCCTATACCCCTAAAATGCAATTCTGTGCTTAGCACATGGTATAAGCTGATCAAATGTTTTCTGAATGAACGAAGAATGAAGGAATGAAGTGGAGCCAGCCATGCTCTTTAGCATGTATATTAGACTCCCATGGAATTTTGGGGGTCCAGGAAGAGTTCTGACTTCTCCAAAATATCTCCTGGCAAGCTGTGCAGTACATTTTCTTTTATTCCCCAGATTACTCAAAAGTTATACCTTTTAAAAAAAAATTGAGATATAATTGACATATAACACTGTATTAAATGTTCTCTTTTAAGATGCAAATGCTTCTAGAAAGCACTCTGATTTTATAACCCATTTTTTTATTTAGGTCACATCTCTCCTATCCTGTTGGGGAGACAAGAGGCCATTGATGAAGTCAGGTTTTGATGGGTTGTAGATAAAAAATGAAAGGTGATTTTGGATCTTAGAGGCCCCAACAGGAGAACAAAGGCTCAGGATGGGACTCTGGAGCCAGAGAGCTGCTGGCCTGAAACAGCTGGGCCTCAGACTAGTGATTAGGGGCAAACAGACTTCTTCTCTGGGTTAGGAGATCTGAGAGGGCTTTAATAAATGGTGTTGGAAAAATTGGACAGCTACATGCAAAAAAAAAAAAAAAATGAAACTAGACCACCAACTTACACCATACACAAAAATAAACTCAAAATGGATAAAAGACTTAAATGTGACTCATGAATCCATAAAAATCCTAGAACAAAATGTAGGCAACAAAATTTCAGACATCACACGCAGCAGAACTTTCAATGATGTAACACCTAAGGCAAGAGAAACAAAGGAAAAATTAACACATGGGACTACATCAAACTAAAAAGCTTCTGCACAGCAAAACAAAAAACAAAAAACCCCAAAAACAAAGACAAGCATCAAAATGGAAAGGGAACCTACTATATGGGAGAGCATAATTGCCAACGATACATCAGATAAGTGGTTAATTTCCAAAATATTTAGAGTACTCATACAACTCAACAAAAGGAAGACAAAGAACCCAATTTAAAAATGGGCAGAGGAACTAAATAGACACCTCTCTAAACAGGACATACAAATGGCCGAGAGACATATGAAAATCTGCTCAACACCACTAATCATCAGAGAGATGCAAATTAAAACAACTATGAGGTATCACCTCATACCTGCCAGAATGGCTGCCATCAACAAATCATCAAACAAGTGCTGGCGAGGGTGTGGAGAAAAGGGGACTCTAGTACACTGCTGGTGGGAGTGCAGACTGGTGAAACCACTATGGAAAACAATATGGTGTTTTCTCAAAAAATTAAAAATTGAATTGCCATTTGATCCAGTGATCCCACTTCTAGGAATATATCCCAAGAAGCCTCAAACACCAATCAGAAAGAATATATTTATCCCTATGTTCATAGGAGCACTATTTACAATTGCTAAGATCTGGAAACAGCCCAAGTGTCCATCAGTAGATGAGTGGATAAAAAAGCTGTCGTACATATACACAATGAAACACTATGCAGCTATAAAAAAGAAAGATCTCTTATCCTTTGAAACGACATGGAGGGAACTGGAGAGCATTATACTAAGCGAAATAAGCCAATCAGAGAAAGACAAGTACCACATGATCTCACTTATTTGTGGAATGAACAAAATAGACCCAGATACAGAGAAAGGAGTAAGGTTCAGACTGACAAACCTCAGAGGAGGGGGATGATGGGGGGAGAATGAGATAAACCAAAGAACTTACATGTACATATGCATAACCAATGGACATAGACAACAATGCTTGTGTGTGTGGGGGGGGCGGTGTCAGGAGGAGGGTGTCTAGCGGGAGGTGTAACAAAAATAAATTAATAAAAATAAAAATTGCAACAACAACAAAAAAGTTGTGAGCTGGAAGCCAGTTTGTAAAATATTATGTATGTCTCACTGGCATGCTTTGTTTGGCTAATACAGTATCCAAAACATGTTTAATTAGTTGCCAAGATTTAAAAATTGTAAGTCATATAAAAATCAGAATTTCTAGATTCTCTTGCACATTGAGAGAATCTAACTTAGTTGGGGTCTCATTGCCATAGGGCTCCAGGTGAGTGGGTGGCTTCTCCTCTCAGAAATTCAAAACTATAACTTTAATTGATACCAGGAAAATTAATTTATTCTCCTATTCTCTCTTTATTTCAGGGATAATAGCAATCAAATACAGAACCTTCCTATAGGCTCCAGAGCAGCTGAGCACAGTGTCTACTGGGAGTCCTTGTTCAGGTAAATATTTGTACAACTTTGGTACAGAGAATTCCCTGAGAGTTATATGGGATGGCAATCTGGCCCTTGTATTTTTATTTTTAATTTTTATTTATTGATTTGAGAGAGGAGGGTGGAGAGAGAAACATTGATTTGTTTTTCCATTTATTTATGCATTTATTGGTTGATTCTTGCGTGTACCCTGACCGAGGATCAAAGCCAAAACCTTGATGTATCAGGATGATACTCTACTCAACCGAGCAATCCAGCCAGGGCTGGCCCCTGTGTTTTTAGATTCTTCTTCTATAGCTGTTGAAACTTAAGCCCTCATTTATTTTTGGACATAATTGAGATCCTGGCTCATAATGTTTTGTAATTTTCTGGAAAGGACCACACATAAAATAAAAGACAACTGCTATCACCACTAAACCTTTATGAAATACCCAAAGAGCATTTGCTGATCCTGCCCAGGGTGGTAAGAGAATTAATGACGTGAGCACCCATACTTCACACTTAAGTCACTAGATGGCCTAGATTCGATGGAGGAAAAGTGCATGTCCACCCCAACCCCAGGGGCCAACAGATTGGAAATGCTTGGAGGAGTGGATCTACAATAAAGTCTATCCTCGAAAACACTGACTTTGCGACTAATTTTTTTTAGTGTCGTTTGCACCTTATCTAGTGGAGAGGTGATAGGGAAGAGGAAATAAACACGCCTCTGTCTTTGAAGTTAATTCTGGGAAGCCCTGGTGACTCAAGGGTGGGCCATGTTCACTATGTGGACCCCACCATGTGGACTCCACAACTGGTGTCACTTGCCTTTCCAGAACTTCTCATCTTTCTCTTGCCTAGAGCCTTCGATCCCCCTGTTATCAAAACTATAGCCTCCCCACATATTATTTTTAAACATCAACTTTTCTTGAATCTTCAGCTGCTCTCTTGCCAGTATCTTATTTGTTTCTTTCCACTTCCTGCCAAATTTCTGTATTTTTGCCTTTACGCTCCCAACTGGCTCTTAATGCCTTCTTCATCTTAATCAGCTGCTATAATCTGATGCTTTCTGCTCACACCAAGGGCCCTAATAATGTCAGTCAAGCCTTTGTCTTTGCTCCAGAGCTCCTCCTTCTTGCAAGAGTTTTTTTTTTTTTTTTGGCTTGCAGAACCCCCCACTATTCTGGTTTCTCTCACACTCTGATCATTCTATATTTGTTTCTTTTCTTGGTCTTTCCTGGTTTTCCTGCCCCTTTAACAATAGGTATCACACTCCAAAATTTAATTTTGGGCTTTCTACTATTCTTATGGCAGTGGCTGAGCTTGGGGCGGAGAAAGCACAGGGCCAAAGAGTCCAGATAGGTGGCTGCTTCTATAATCCAAGAAGGCTCATTCTATCAACTTACTCAACATTTCAATGTAGAATTTCCCTAAAGTTATGGCTCTGCAGCATTCTTTTTATTCTAAGCGCAGTCCTATATTTTCATCTGTCCCCAAAGCATTTTAACATCAGTATCTTGCAATCAGCCCAAACTCAAGATCTTTAGAACCTAAGAAGCTCTTATTTCTTCAATACGTGTATGTTGTCCAAAGCTTTCTTTTTTTACTTCAAGTTCAAAATCCCCAAGTCACTTCATGATTCTATTCACTATCTAGTTTTCATACCCTGTCAAATCTTTCTCTGAAATGTCTTCATGTCTTTTGGTCCAGCCCAGGCCTTGTCAGCTCCTTCTTGGATGATAGAAGCAGCCACCTACCTGGACTCTTTGGCCCTGTGCTTTCTCTGCCCCAAGCTCAGCCACTGCCAGACTGGTTTCCCTCACTGCCACCTTTGTCTTGTCACTGTCTACTCACAAGACTTCAATAGCCCTTTCGAGTCTGAGCTGAAGGCGACCTTGGAGTGCATCTCACCCAACCCCTCACCTTACAGATGAGGGGACTGAGGCTCCATGAGAGTAAGATGTTTGCTCTCACCCTTCATGAACCACCGAAGAAGGATGCAAAGGCAGGCCTTCACACGAGGGCCGGTGCTGCTTCTACCGAACAGTGGCTCCCACACTGCCATTCATGTACTGCCTTCAGGATTCTCATCACATCTGCAGGTTATCGATACCATTTCTTGTTTCCTACATTAGTAATTGTTCTGCTCTTTTACAAATATATATAGTATTAAAGTATGTTGTATCATAGTTATGAAAGGAACGCCATTATCACTTAATGGAATTACAAGGGAACCTTAAAACTAATACACTGGAAACACAACAATGTTATTCATTTATAGGTGGATGATTTTGCCAACCGAAGGTCCTGTTCCAGAGGTCTGCTTTCCCTTTCTTTAGGAAGGAAAATTAACAAGGGATAGAGAGATGATAAAGTCTGACTAGTATAATTTAGAAAGTTGAAAAGGGAACAACTTGCTCATAAAATGATTCAATGTTCTTTAATGCCTGCTCTGTGTGCTGCATGGTATAAGCGTCTCATGCTTACAGAAACACAGCGATTCACAAGCATTCTTTTTGGCCATCATATAACACAAACTATTTGATGTTCTGGTGCTCATATACCTGACCTCAGCTAGCCAAAGCATATGCACATGAGTTGCTAGCATGTCTCCTTGCCAGTAATGAAATTCTCCCGGCTGCATGTTCATTCTCTTGCTCAGAAGATGTTACTGCTCTCTTCCCCTTTGGTCAAGTGGGATCCAGTTTTCAAAGTTTAGTTCACATGCCAATGACAAAATCCATCATCACCTCTGAATAATCCACTCCTCTTTGACGTTAGCCTTTTCTAAATTCTACAGCATATTCTTCAAACCAGTTTTTGGAGTCAATTATTTACTCTGGAATTCAGCGATTATTTTGTGTGTTAATTTCATTTCCCTAACAATAACGTATGCTACCTGAGAGTAGATATCTTCTCCTACGTAATTTCCACATCCTGGCACACCTGGTAGTGTGCCAGGCACACACCGTATGCCATACCAGTTGACTTATGACCACCGAGTTGCTTGAGATGCTCACCATGTGGCCAGTGCTCAGTATGGGCTCACCACCATTTTGCATATTTAATATGGGCTTTGGGTCTTTTGAATGGGAGAGAGACTACCTGTTATATATATTTTTTGCAATAAGAACTTACATTAAAATAATTGTTGTTTGCCTCCATAAAGCTTAGCAAAGAAGGGAGATATTTGAGTTATAGTTGAGAAGCATTTATAGTAATATATAATGAGTAAAAAAATGATGACTTGAAAATCATTCTCCAATCTTGGTTCAGAGTCAGATTTTTATAGTTGGAAGACGTTTTCGCGATTACAGATGACCTCATTTTGCAGGCAAGGAAGAGACCCAAAACTAAGAGGCAACTTGCTTGAAGTTTCAAAGCAATTTAGTGGCAGAGTTTATAGTCACTCTCACTAACTGCACAGTGATCCTGTGCCCCACTTTGCCTGGGGTAGTCCTGGCTTATGCCCCTTTTGCCAGCCTCTTGTTAGCAGTGCCTCTCTTCACTGTGAATGATCCCTACGTACATAAACATGTTCACCTACTCAAGTGTATTCAAATAAAGAATACACTTACTTATTTTTGCACATTTTTATATATAAATGTTCCTCTTAAAGATTTTTTACTTTGCTTCTAAACCTTGACTAATCAGTCAACATCAGGAAAACAAACATGATTTTTAAAGTAGTTGGAAACAAAACCCACAGTTTTTCCATTTATAAGGAGATTTCTCTATGCACATTGGTCTTAGCAACTAAATTTACATGAGCAACAAATGAATTTTCGACAACCCCATTGGGCTACTTTAATAGAAATAGAGGTCTAGTGTGTTATTACTGTTGCTATAGAAGGTGAATGACCTATTACAATTAACAAGAGGACAGTTCACCAGAATTTATGGATTTTCTTCTTTTTAACCTAATGAGCACTGCAGTGTACTATCGCTTATATCACTCTAGATTGTCCAATCTCCCTGCATAATATTACTTCAATCCATTTTGAAATAGGCCCAAATTGTCATTTTTTTTTGTTGTTGTTGGAGTAATGATCAAGTATTGATGTTTCTTGAGATCATACAAATGGTTACAACATCCTTGCATGCAGGCTGGTCAATAGAGTCTGATGTTCACATTAGGGATTTGGAAATCAATGTAGTTTTCCTGTTATTCTTTTATGATTAAATCAATTGAAGTTATTTACTCATAGCAGAAAATATGGGTGATTGCCAACCCCATGGCTTAGCGAATTGTTTTCTCACCACCGCTGCCCTGTAATGAGAAGGTACATATTCTCTTCAGGGGTTGACTAAAACCTGTTCATGTATAGCAGCAATTTGAGATGCAGAAAGTGTTTATTATTAAAGGCTAAGAGTGTTGAATGCCAAAGGGCATCTTTATCACTTGGCATTGCATTAACATTGACAAAGGAGGGAAACACGCCCACAAAACCCCTCAGCATTGGTCAAATGGCGCTCAATTATGGATGCAAAGCCAGGTGGCAGCCAATGGGTGTTCTTGCCTTATCCTTCCTGGTGTACACTGTGATGCAGAGACCCTAGTTAGAGACAATGGAAATGTCAATTAAGCTGAATGGACAGGGCCTATTTGTTGATGGGTTTTCTCTCTTTAGCATGTGGTGGGTGACCCACAGTGTTCTGATGTGAGAATAAATAATGGCTTGTATAACATGGGTTGCATTTAATGGGCTTCAATGCAAAATAGTATAAGAGGAAAAGCAAATGGAGACGGCCGTGGGGATGGCTGTGGAGGAGGGAAGAGGCCACACAGGGAAGAGGCACGGAAGTGAAATCACTTAGAAGCCGAGAAGAATGTCATCTGCTCTGGGGTTCTCTATCTGCAGTGAGGAATAAGCAAACAATAGGAGAGTCATTTCATCTTCAGACCAGTTCTGTGCGCCCAGCTGCACTGGACCACGGTGTTGCCAAGTCCTTTATAGTCACTTGATTTTGGGGGGGTCATGTTTGATGAGAACAGTGCAAAAGTGGGAATTATGGCTGCTTTGGCCGACTTCTCCTAAATATGCTGGATTTCTCTTCATTTCTTTAACTTCCTTCCTCAATAAAACCTGCTCATAGGGAAAGAAACATAATCACTTTGATAAAGCCTTATCAGAAATTTGGCTTTTAAGCTTGCCATCTGCTCTTTGGGGAATAGTGATGAAATAATCCCTATTGTTCTGAGGGAGGTCCTGGTTGTCTAGGGTGAAGATTCAGGTACACCTGCATGGTGGGGGTTGGGCACATTTTCTCCCCTTACTGATGCTATATGCATCCGGTAACTTAGAGAACAAGGGGCTTCTCTGAAAAGTTCTCAAGACATGTCTAGGTTTAAGGTACCAGAATGTAGGCATGTGTTGCCACACAGAGTAGGGTGGAGGGTGGGGAGGAGAAACCTAAGCTAAATTGCAAAGGAGGATTCTGAGGCCCATGAGAAGACAGGAAAAGGGGGGCAGTCATGAGGACTGGGACCCTATCTCCCTTTGTATTCCTCAGAGGGGAGCACGGTTCTGGAAGGGAGCACAGTGGTTTCTGCTGACCCTTTCTGTGCCCTGTCCAGTTGGTACGTGCACCTGTGTGGCAGAGCTGCGGGGGGGGGGGGGGGGGGTTCTAAGCCTAGCTTCCCTCCTTGCTGACCTCCATCTGCTCTTTACTGGTCTATACCTCAGTCTTTCCACCTGTAACATGGGGGTGGTAGTAAGAGAAGCTATATCCCAGGGTCTTCGTGAAGATGAAATGAGTGAAAGCATGCAAAGTGATTAGAACAGTGTGCAGTAAACTCTCAATAACTGTTAGTGATCATTATCATTGCTCTCGAGTTATTACTATTGTAGGTTATAAGTAAATGGGAAGAAGCCCACTCACACTCTGACATGTCAGGGTCCTGAGCGCCACTGAGGCGTGGCTGCCTGCCGCTGGGACTGAAGTACAACAGCAGTGGCTGTGGTGGCAGAGCCCTGTCTGCAATTCACAAAGTAGAGGGCCACCCTGGGCGGGCTGGTGGCAGTGGACGGGGCATCGTGGGCTATGGCTCCGTCAGGGATGGATGGCACCGAGTTGTTGGGAGTGGGGGTGGTGATGAGAAGGCAGTAGGGTCATACATACAGACTGCTCTTCGGAATGTCCAAAAAAAAACTTGCAGGGAGGAGGAAGAAACTCCGAGGGTGGGTTGGATCAGGTTTTTTTTTTTGTTTGTTTGTTTTTTGTTTTTTTTTTATCCTCACCCGAGGATATTTTTCCATTTTTTTGTACAGATAGAGTGGGAGGGGGAGAGAGGAAGGAGAGAGAGAGAGAAACGTCGATGTGAAGGGACACATCGAGTGGCTGCCACCCGCACGACCAACCAGGGCCGGGGACAAACTGCAACCGAAGTACGTGCCCTTAGCGGGAACCGAACCCGGGTCTCTCCAGACCGCAGGCCGATGCTCTAACCGCTGAGCCAAACTGGCCAGGGCTGGATCAGGTTTTAAAGTAACCTAGGTGTGGGCTAAAGATCTAGCGAAATCTCTGATTCAGTCACAGTAAGACCACGCCGGCAGCATGCACTAGGAGGTCCGTGGCTGTTTGAGCCCCGTGTTGTGGGTTCTTGTGGGATTATTTGAATCCTGGATCTGCACTTTGCTTCAGGGATTAACTCTTCCTCTGGGGATCACAGCTCATTGATTGGTTTGCTAAAGCTCCTCCTCAGAGGGGCACAGGGAATGCTTGTCAGGCTGTCCGGGAGAGAAGACGATGTGGACGTAGCCTTCTAGGGCTTGCTGCAAATGTCAATTTTCCTTCTACCGCGAGGAAGTTACAAGGGGAGGGGTCCCTAGAAAGTGATCCCTAATTCCTCTACATCAGCGAGAGAATCGACAAGCGTGGACGTTCTCCTGGGGAACGATGCAGTGGCTGGTGGCAGGTACGGCTAGAATCCTCCTCCGTGATGACAGACAGACCCTCCAGCCGAAGCCTGAACGTGTCACCGCCCCCCCACGTCTGCCCCCTCACAGGTGACAGTGAGGAAGTCCATGTGACACACAGCAGAGGAGGAATGCCCACGACACGGGCCGGCACGCAGCACGCAGAGAGGCCAGCGGGGACAGGAGAAGGTGGCAGGCCCTCAGGTGCCTGTACAGGTGTCCCAGGCAGACAGGAGCAAGACAGGACAGAAGTTTGGCAGCCTCGGGGCAGCGTCTCACAGGCAGCAGCGGGCAGGGGCACAGGTCTCCGGGCGGCGGTTTCGCAGCTGGGCCCTGCACCAGGGCGGAGTGCAGACAGACAGCCTCCTTCCCTAGAGGAGCGGAGGCCACCTTTGGCCGCTGGAGAAGGGACTCGCGTGGCAGGTGCCCGCAGGAGCCTGCTCCTCTCCCTCAGAGATGGCCGGCCAGTCAGAGGCCTCTGCGAGGCGGGGCTCAGTGAAGCAGGCCTGCCCCCATTTCTTTTTGGGGGTGTTGAGGAGGGGCGTTCCCTGCTGGACCACCAGGGCCAAGAATCAGCTTGAGGGCTTTCTGGGAGAGGTGAAGGATACAAATGGTTATTTTCTTCCCGAATGGCTCAGGCAAAGCGGGAGGGAAAAACTACAGGAGAAACTGACAAATCCAGGATGGCCATCTAACAGGAGGAGGGAAGAGCAGGGGACCGGCTCTGTTGTTGCCAGGTAACCACCATAACTTACCCGCTAAGATGAAACTTGCATGGAGTTGTGACATCAATACTCTGCCTTCCAGAGGGAGGGCGGGAGGGAGTGCTCTGAATGACTCCCGCCTCTGGTTCTGTGTCATCCAGAGACCCAGCAACTAAATCTATTGAAAACTGAAGCTGTACCCAGAGATTAGGGCGGTGGAATCAACTTGCCCCTGTCGCCAGTGCTCAGTCTCCGATCTTCTGCCTTGGCACACCGCTGCCAGCCTCAGGTCACCCAGAGGCAGGAAGTAACTCTCTGGAATCGTCAGAGACGTTGCCTAGAACAATGGGCAGCACAGAGCAGGAATCTGCGACCAGGGCCCGGCTGAGGGTAGAGGTAGCCCACCCACTGCCACAGAGGGACTGCCTTCCTGAGGAGGGGAGCCTTCCTCCGGGCAGCATGGGCTCACTCTGACTCACAAGCACAGGCAAGACAGCCCCAGAGATTCTTGAAAAGGGACCGTCCCCTGAAGAGACTGGGGGTTGAAGTCCTTCAGTTACCAGGTGGGAGATAACAAGCTGAAATCCAGGCTTTCAGGTAAATTATATTAAATAATAACTACTCCTGGGAGAAGCTGTGCAGGTGGCCGTGGACGTTTGGGAGCAGGCAAACGGCCCCGCCATCTCCACCAGCTTCATCTCGTGGGGGCAAACCTCCAAGGAGAGATGCTTCTGAACGCATGGGGAGGGGGAGCCCACAGCACAGTCATCAGGATGATTCGAGAAACCATAAACTCAGCACCATCCAGACTTCTCCTCCCCCAGCCCCATCCCGCACTCCTGGGGCTACGCGTTCACAGGTGGAGCCAGAAACAGAAAAGCCAGGAGTGCTGGCCCTGCGGCCAAATGTCAAGTGTATTTCCAACTCTATCTATTATTTACTGTGGGAATATACAAGGCAAGTGGAAGGGGCTAACCGGCTCTGCTCCCTCCTCTCTTTCCCTTCCCTCTCTCTTCCAACAAGTACTTATTACGCAGTGACTAGTTTCCTAGCTGTGTCTGGATTCTGGATCCTTGCAGTCCAGGAGTGGAGATTAGACACATCATAAATAAGCCTATTGTAAGGCCCAAAGGGATAAGAGCCGCACGGAATGTGCAAATGGTGCCGAGGGTTTTCAAATACAGGCCCCCATCTGCATTCAGGTCAATTTTCAGCTACCTAGGGATCCATTTAGTATAAAACCCGGTAAAAATAATCTAATGGCCCATTATGGTTTGAAAGAGTTGGTGAGTCCCATTTGGTCACTTATAGAATTTAAAAACACCCAATGAAGCCATAAAAGCACAGGTCTCCTTTTCGAGTGTGTATGTTCCTGCCTTTGTTGGTTTGTTTTGTTTTTGGTGGGGAGGTATCCTTGCACAGTTATTTCTTGACCTGCACATCTTCTGTTACCTGCATCTCTATCACGGTGTCTGGCTCAGGATGCAGGCTTCGGGGGTGGATGCGCAGGGTAATGGCCCCAGCCCTCCAAGGCTCTGGCACCCTTCGGGGGATCGTGCGTGCTGGTATGAATCCTTCCTTCTGCAGCTGGGGCACAGGGTTCTGGCTGTATAGGGATATAATTTACTCTACTATGTGGTATTATTTCCATTGTGATATGCAAAGTTGGGGAAACAGTTTGGGGGGGTGCTAAGACAAGTTAGGGTAATTTGGAGACTCGTCACCTTTATAATCTGGTCATCTTTGTAGCTGAACACCTAGTCTGTTATTTGTTAACATTATTTGATAAAGGAAGTGAATGAGCAAGATTTTATACCCGGGACAGACTGTGCATTAGAGTTCTGTCGGGAGCTGGGGCATCACACAGGTGAGCAGAGGACTGGCAATTTTGTCTTGGCTGAAGGAGGTAGGGAGGGGAATGGGCTTCTAGAGCTGATACACACCTGTTAGGAAGGTAGAGTTCAATAACATTTGCTTAACCATATATGCATTAACAGAAGCAACTTTTGTAAAAGGTGAATGAGAGCTAAAGACCATGGTTTCACATAGATGTGAAGCCCAAATTTCCTATGGATTACTTTTAAAATGATTTCAATATCCTCCCAACCAATAAAGGAGTCTCCACATAGCAATTATTCAACTTGAACAGCTCAGCACCATAATGTGCAAACCAGCATCACTACTCGGGGAGGAAGAGCTCAGGTGTTTAATAGGACCATGTTACCCTATCTCTGAACCAGAGCAATTCAGTTAGGTTTACCAGTAGCGATAACAAAACATCTGAAATGTTGATCACTGAGAAATAAAAATAGTTAAAAAATGTTCAATAACTAGCTTTCCCACGGCATTTCCTTTTTATGTTTCTGAAAGACACTAACAACTCTTAAAGGTTGAAAAAGAGTGGCTTAGATCTGTGCTTTTCTTCCTTGCATTTTTAATCTCCTAAAGTATTTGTATTAGTTTCCTATTGCAGCTGCAACAAATTACCACAACTTAGTGGTGCGAAGCTACGCAATCTTATAGTTCTGGAGGTCAGAGCCTTAAAATCAAGGAGTCAGCACGGCAGCCTTCCTTCTGAAGGCTCAAAGGAGAATCCCTTTGCTTGCCTTCCCCAGCTTCTAGAAGCTGCCTGCCTCCCTCTGCTCAGGACCCCACATCACCTGGACCTCTGCTTCAGTCTCATCCCTGACTGACCTTCCTGCCTCCCTCTTGTCAGGACCCTTGTGATCACACTGGGTCCATCAGATAATCCAGGATAATCTCCCCATCTCAAGGTCCTTAACTTCATCACATCTGCGAAGTCCTTTTAGCCATGTAAGGTAACATATTCACAGGTTCCAGGGATTAGGACATATGGGGATCTTGGTGGCTTTTCTTCAAAATTCAGGTCGTGTTACAGTATCTTTACTCATCTGAAAATCCAGCCACAAAGGTAGCACGTTCATGTTTCACGTTTATTCTCATTCTCCCCCCGCCTCCCACCTCAACCCTTTCCCACCCAAAGCCAAACTGAGAAAAAGACATAATTACCTCAAGTGTGTTATGTAATTTTTTGGTTATTTATATACAATTACATGAGCATATGATTTATAGCATTTATTGTAATCATTACTGCTAATTCTTGAAAATATAGCACCGGGTTTATAAATCAATCACATTATAAAATTTCTTATGCCCTATAGCATATTTTTATTCCCATTTATCATACATATATTTTTAAATTTAAAAAACAATTGATGACCCTTTTGAGGTGGAGAAGTAGCAGCTTTGTTCTTCTGAACATGAAAGTATTATGAGTAAACTGGAATTTGGGAGGCATAATATAATTTTGTGCTTTTAATGAAAAGTGTGATCAGGCCTTGGGCTCAGGCATGCCAAGTTTCAGTCAAAAGTAAATTTTATGGCTGTGTGTTATGTCCCTTAAAACAGGGGTGTGTAATGGAAATCGTGACAGGCACTTAATTATAATGACGCTACTCAATGTGCATATAATAAATGCTCCGAGCTAGTTCATAAAACACCTTACTGTAGCCTGGAAACCCGTGAGCAACATGAATAGTCACCGAATAGCCACGTCTTTTGAATTTGCTTTAACAACAAGTGAGAAGGGAGAATGTCTCATAGATTCCATTCAGCGCTGCCCCTGGACTCATAGGCTCCATGACACGGGCCTTACATTCCCTCAGAGAAGCAACAAGACGTCATCTCTCGGCGGTGTGAGTCATGACTATCTTCCTTTGGGCCCAAATGGAAGTCGATACCTTAACAGAGGCGGATTTGAGTGAGCGTTTGAGCAGGTGATGCTATCCGACTAGCAGTAGCCATTTGAACCCGTGGAAGCTGTTGATGGAAGTCGGGGAGGACCATTTAGAGGGAGTCAGCAGTAACTCTGTTAGCAGCAATAAAAGGGTATGGAAGTGTCCAAAATATTTGGATGTAAGTGATCTCCATCTTAAGAAATGAGAAAGCCTTTGCCGTTAGAGATCTATGTGTCACATTAAGGGTGGAAAAAAATAACCTTTAGTCAAGTTCTGAACTGGAGGGCTGCAAGAATCAATAGAGGTCACGTTATTTAATGGAAATGACTTAATGTCCCTCATTGATAAGAAAGCATAAGATTGGGTGGCAAATAAATAACCCCGGATGAATTCTGCAGCACAGACTTTGCGGGACAGGTCAGTGTGCTGAGAGCCAGAGAGGAAACTGATGGACTCATAGAACACCAGGGCTTGGAGAGGACACTTGGAAGCATACCACTCAGACATCAGAGTGCACCTGAATCGCAGATAATCTTATTAAAATGCAGATTCCCATGTGGTCTGGGGCCGGGCCTGAGCGCTTGCATTTTGAACATACACCCAGGTCATGCTGGTCTGTAGACCACAGTTGGAGAAGTGAGGATTTAGAGAATGGCCAGTATAAAAGGCATGGAGGCCCTGTCCTGGTAGCTCAGTTGGTTAGAGCATCATTCTGATACACCAAGGTTGTGGGTTCGATCCTTGGTCAGGCACAGACAAGAATCAACCAATGAATGCATAAATAAATGGAACAACAAATCAATGTTTCTCTCTCTCTCAATAAATAAAAATTTAAAAAATAAAAATAAAAGGCTTGGCTGCTTAGGTATTTTTGAAGGTAAAAGTGAAGGTAAGTCAAGTTGATTTCAAAAAGCTTAAATGACATTGGGTGTCTGAGTATTTATTTTATTCAGAACAAGATAACAAGTAAATGAAAATGCTGAATGACTTGCAAAAAGCCATTTTTTAAAGCATAGTTTATTGATTTTTAGAGAGGGAGAAACATCCATGTGAGAGTGAAACATCTATCGGCTGCCTCCTGCACGCCCCCTACTGGGGATCAAGCCCACAACCTGGGCATGTGCCCTTAACCAGGAATGGAACCAGCAACCTCCTGGTGCACAGGACAGATGATGCCCAGCCAACTGAACCACACTGGCCAGGGCCTGAATTACTTATTATCTGGTTGATATCTCACTGGGATTCTGGACTCAGACGGTCTTTCTTTTTTTTTTTTTATTTATTTATTTTTTTTATCCTCACCCAAGGATATTTTTCCATTTTTTGTACAGATAGAGTGGGAGGGAGAGAGAGGAAGGGAGAGAGAGTGAGAAACATCGACGTGAAGGGACACATCGAGTGGCTGCCACCCGCACGACCAACCAGGGCCGGGGACAAACTGCAACCGAAGTACGTGCCCTTAGCGGGAACCGAACCTGGGTCTCTCTGGACCGCAGGCCGACGCTCTAACCGCTGAGCCAAACCGGCCAGGGCTCAGACGGTCTTTCTTTAACTACATTCTAACTATATGCCCTCAAGTAAATTTCAGAACCCCTTTCTGCCTCATCCTCTTCATGCTTTCTTCCACCGACCTCCTTTTGGGTTTAGAATCTCACTCAAGTAATGACACATAGTCATATTGGGTTCCTGCCACCACCTTCAAGTTCCAGGGCCAAGCTGCATAGCATGGCCAGTCCAAGCTTCTGGAAGCGCAGTTCTGACAACAACCTTCCCCCGTCAAAGCCTTCAGTGGTTCTTTATCAACAAATCCTCAATGTTTGTTAATAACTTTCTATGCTCCAGTCTGAATCTTTTATTCTAGGTTTACATTAAACTAATCTATTATATAAACTTATGTGTCAGCCAAATCCATCTGTTATTCATTTTTCTTTAAATTACACTTTCTAACTAGGAACTTTAAAAAAAATTGTGATGAGCCCTGGCCAGTTTTGCTCAGTGGTTAGAGCATCGGCCTGCGGTCCAGAGAAACCCGGGGTTTGGTGCCCACTAAGGGCATGAACCTTGGTTGCAGTTTGTCCCCGGCCCTGGTTGGGTCGTGCGGGTGGCAGCCACTCGATGTGTCCCTTTCACGTCGTTGTTTCTCTTTCTCTCTCTCCCTCCCAGTTTATCTCAACAAAAAATGGAAAAAATGTCCTCGGGTGAGAATAAAAAAAAAAATTGTGATGAAATACACATAATATAAAATTGCCCATCTTAGTCTGGCCGGTGTGGCCCAGTGGTTGAGCATCGACCTTGCACCAAGAGGTCACCAGTTTGATTCCCGGTCGGGACACATGCCCAGATTGTGGGCCTGATCCCCAGTGGGGGGCATGCAGGTGGCGGCCAATTGATGTTCTCTCTCATCAATGTTTCTATCTCTCTCTCCCTCTCACTTCCCCTCTCTCTAAAATCAATAAAGAAAAAAAATTAAAAAACAAAAATTGCCCATCTTAACCATTTTTAAGTGTATAATTTAGTGGCATTAAGTACATTCACATTGTTGTGCAAACATCACCACCATCCATCTTCGGATCTTTTTTCATCTTGCAAAACTGAAATTCCATGCCTGTTAAACAAAAACTCCCCAGTCCTTCCTGTCCCCATCCTTTGGCAGCCACTATTCTACTTTCCATTTCTGAATTTAACTGCTCTGGGGACTTCATATAAGTGGAATCATACAGTATTTGTCCTTTCATGATTGGTTTATTTCATTTAGCCTGTTGTCCTCCAAGTTTATCCATATTGTAGCCTGTGCTAGAATTTCCTTCCTTTTTAAAGCTGAATAATACTGCATTGCATATATAGGCCATATTTTGCTTATTCATTCTTCTGTCGATGGATACTTGGGTTATTTCCACATTTTGGCTGTTGTGAATAATGCCGCTATGAACGCCGGTACACAAACTCTCCCTGCGAACGTTTGTGTAGCCATCTCCTCCCACGCAGAACAATGGGAATAGCCTTTCCCGTCCACTCCACTGATTGCAATTCTATCAACACTTCAAGGTTTTGGCCGCAATAACCTTGCCTGGAGCTGTCCCAGCCACCTCTGATACCAGATATTTTAAGGAACGCTCACTTGGCCCTTATCACATAGATTTTGTATTCAGTTTATGTTTTCTTATAAGAATGTTTTATAAGCTCTTTAAAGCAAGAAATAATGGGAGATTTTCCCACTATTTGATTGGTTAGTTAAGACTACTTAACCTTACCAAATTGGTTCTGTGATTTTCATAGAGTAGGTATGTGATTAATCAATTTTATGAAGATGATCATGAGGACAAAGATGTAGAGAAAAAGATGGAGAATTCTTTCCCCAGTGGTTGCAAATCAGTATGGTTGTTGAAGAATCGGGAGTAACTGAAATACTTTTACTCAGTCTTCCCTAACATTCAGATCTTTTTGGATATGCATCAACACAGAATTAACAATTGCACAGAAATATTGAATGTAGGGTAAGTATTAAATGGTAAGTATGTGTCACACAGCTAGTAAATGCTTAATCGGAGCTCAGAGCCTGGGTGTCTGTTCTCTCCCACGCCCAGTTCTGAGAACACTGTGCTGTCACAGGCTGACTTCAGAACCCGAGGAGTACTTTACCCAGTTTGGTTTTTGAACTTCTTCTTTTTCACATATATTACCCTTGCCTTATCCTGTCATGAGCAGAGCAAACACAGGATCTTCAAATCTAGCCTGAGAATTTAAAATGGTGTTGACAGGCTCATAATATGACTTAGAATAAGCAGAATGAAAATTCAATATGGGTGATCATAGCTCAGCAAATTGCGGAAATAAGCACTAGAGAATGGCAGAATGTCGTGCACAGCGGGGAGAGCGCACGATCTTTACAAGTTAGCTGACCATGACCGAACATGGCTTAGCAACGTAGGAAGATGATGTAATGGTTTAAAAAAATGGTTTATAAAATCATAAATATATATATCATAAAAAATATATAACATGAATTACCTGTATAGTGAATCTTTTCCTCCCCAAGGGGTGGGGGGGGGTGGAGCTATCATCAGAGAATTTGTTTTCTGCTATTGGGGACTTATGATGTGTGGATGATCTTGGGAATAATACCACTCATTTACTGAAATATGTATTAGACACCTATTATGTACCCAGCATTGTGGCAGGTTACAGGGTAAAGTACAGTTCCCATCAGGGTGGTCATTTCCCATAAAAAAAAAAGCCACTTAGCCCTGGCCGATTTGGCTCAGCGGTTAGAGCGTCGGCCTGCAGTCCAGAGAGGCCCGGGTTCGGTTCCCGCTAAGGGCATGTATCTCAGTTGCAGTTTGTCCCCGGCCCTGGTTGGGTTGTGTGGGTGGCAGCCACTCGATGTGTCCCTTTCAAGTCGATGTTTCTCTCTCTCTCTTCCACTCTCTCCTTCCCACTGTATCTGAACAGAAAATGGAAAAATGTCCTCAGATGAGGATAAAAAAAAAAAAAAAAGCGACTTAAACCATGACAGGAAAGTAAGAGAAAAGGTGGCCAGCTCCACCTGGGAAGTTTGTGAACCTGACCCGGTGTCGGAAATGGCTGGCGAGAAAGGTTCGCCTCGGGCCATAGATGGAGGGCTTGCATTTTAATCTGTAGTGTATCTTTGTGTCCCTAGGACAGTATTTGACCCACTGCAAATGAGTGTTTCCTGCTAGGACAAATAAATGCATGCTTCACAAAGCCAATGCGAACAGGATGGAGACTGAGATATCCAAACCTGAGAAGAGCCAGCCTCTAAATATTACTTTATGAGGAATGCTTATGACATGCTTTCTATTTTCCTTGATGACAGCACGGAATAAAATAAGGGAAACTAACAGAGTACGTTCTATACAAGAAAGAACCTGCTGACAGTGAACAAGTGACTCACTTGGCAAAGAGCTGAACTATGCAAACTCAGAGGTCATGATTCTTCCTTAAAGACCTCTCAAAATATGATCACCACCCACTTTGAGGGTACACTGAGGTGCAGTCTTGCCTGACTGAACTGGTGCAGGCCTGGCTCGGATCTGGGGAGCCCCCTCATTCTTCTAGTACAACAGCAACAACTCTGCCTGCAAGTTCAGGGTTAACGTAACTTGTTTCTCCCTGCTGCATCCTGACTGAAGTGATTACAGTTTTATTTTGACCGCTTTCAAGGTAACCTTTTCTGCCCGTTTTGTGTATTCACAAGAGTTGGCAATAGTGGTACCCAGATTGCTTTATAGGCACCTGTGGGGGGCTGGGGTGGGAGGGCGGATAGAGGACATTGAAAGAAAGAGCAGTTTGCAGTGGTCCCTCCAGAGACCCTCCTGCCGACACCCGTCATTACCTCGATCAACATTCCGCTTTGGCACTATAGCTAACTAACCTGCAGCCCAGGAGACGGAAGGTAGTAGCCCTCAGAGCATCCAACAGTGTTTCCTGCTCACAAAATCTCACCCAGCTCCAGGAAATCTCCCTATTCATAAGATGCTTTGCACTGTTAGAGCCAGCGCACAAAAACACACAATCTGATTTTCATGATAAAAGACCATTTGCATAGGAGCAACATGCTAAAGCCCCTTGCTCGGGGTGAGAGGTCTCCAGTGCCATTTCTGCTGGCCCGGTGGCAGCTTCCTTGGGCTGAGTGGCAGCGGAAGAAGTCAGGAAACATCTTCGTGAGGGTAGCTGGCCAGGGTTTGCTAATAAAGACAATACCTTGCCCTGAAGGCCGTTTCCAGCCGCAGCCCCGAAGCACACACGTTGAGAATGTATCACACGGAACTGTCACTCAGTATGGGGAGCCAGAAAATTGTTGTTTCAAATGTTACAGTACAGGAAAATCGCCTCTCTGCACTTGCTGCCAAAAAAATGACAGCTTAATTTATGCCACACTGAAGCTACATTACAGAGCCATTCAGCTTGGCAGTTAAGCACGCTCCATGCCCACACTTTCCCCTGCGCAAGTGCGCCGGGGAGAAACACACAGGGGCTATAAGAGGGACAATTGGCCACGGGGTTTGCCCTGTCAGTGGAACTAAATACAGGTGAAACAATATCAGCAATAAAATACATCACCCCCACCTCATTGCAAAACCCACCTCTGTCCAGGGCGGGCTGCAAATATTCTGGAAGGCTCCATGGCAACATCGCTGTGCACAGGACAGATCAGGGAGAGAGGTGCTGGTGTCAACGCCCTGGGTTTTAGGTTGCGGGGAGGTGCTGTGGTATATTACTCGTGACTCTGAAAATTCTGTCAGTATCCTTGATACATACCTTCAAAACTTGGCAGTGTTTACCCTTCTGAAATTAAAAATCTGACATTATACTGTAGCCAAGTGGCTGTGTTTCTCATCTAGATGTCCCTGAGAGTACTAAAGATACACTTAATACCAGTTTTTTTTAAAAAGAAACCAGTCCAGATAATTATCAAGGTTGCGTTTCACATCCATCTGTGTGAATTCGCACACAGTAAACCATCATATAGGTATTCCACTGGCAGCAGCAAAGTTAGAGATTAGCTAGAAGCATCCTTTTCTTCACATTCTCAGCCCTGAAACTTCCCCGGCATCATCCAAATTCAACTAAATGAATAGTCTAATTCATATTGGCCTTTCAGATGAGGACTCAAAGCCTCCTGGGTATAATGGTGTCAGAGTGCACTGTTACCATTCAACGTAAAGGACCCCGGACTTCAGTCACTTTCACGGGTATCTCATTTCCCCGAATGGCTCCATGGAATCGGGCTTAATTGGGCTTCAGAATATTTTGCCAAGAAAAGATTTACAAGTAATTTACAAAATATGTACAAGGCGACCCTTGTAAAATATCACAGCCCAAAAAAGCAGGGTCTCTACAATTGGCTTCTCTCTGCTCAGTAAGCCATTCATAATAAAATGAGCGGCCCTCAAAAGAGAGCAAATGCATTTGCAATGGCTGTTGATGTGCTATAAATCATTCTCAATAAAACGACTTGCAGAGATAAATGATACATATCTATTTAATAATCCATTATCCAAAATAAATGATCTACCTTAAAATAAAGCAAAAGCGCTAGCGCCGGTTGTTGATGTGTTAGAGCCGCTCAGGCTAATGGTAAAATGATTTGTAAAGTGGGGCTCCGGGGCTGGGCATTGCATCTCGTGTGCTCAGGAGAGATTAATATCTGTTCATAACTCATCATTGGAAATGCCTCAAAGTAAAAACATCAGCCAAAATGTTCTCAGAGATCTAGAACCACACTCACTTTAGCTTCTTCCCTGGGTGCCTTTGTTGCGGAAACACAGGCTCTGCGTGGGGGTGATGTGATCCTAGGCTATGACAAAGAAGGCCAAACAGATCTCCAGTTTCTAGGGGTTTATCATGTAAAAGGCCATTGGTAGTTACACCAGAATCAACACGAAAGCACAAACAAATCACTCACATTTTAAACAAGCAGGAGGATAAGGGGTTATTCTATAAAGTTGAATTTTCCCACAGTTACAATTCTACTGAGCTCAGCATGGTGTATACAATGTACACAGCTATTTCCCATCCTAAAAAATGACTTCCGCTCCTTCTTCCAGCATCCTGTGGTCTGTGGAGCCTGTAGGTAACCAGGTAGGGTGACCTGGGATGAGTCTGCTCTCTGTGTTTGCTGGCTGGTCACTCTCCAACAAGGGGACTCAACTCAAGGTGATCTTTAGGACTTCTACCAGATTTACACACCTATAATTCTTTTTTTTTATCCTCAGCCGAGGACATTTTTCCATTTTTTTGTTCAGATAGTGTGTGAGTGAGAGAGGAAAAGAGAGAGAGAGAAACATCGACGTGAAAGGGACACATCGAGTGGCTGCCACCCGCACAACCAACCAGGGCCAGGGACAAACTACAACCGAGGTACATGCCCTTAGCGGGAACCGAACCCGGGTCTCTCTGGACCACAGGCTGACGCTCTAACTGCTGAGCCAAACTGGCCAGGGCCACACCTATAATTCTTAACATTTACTCTCTTTTTATGTTTGTATTAATACATCTTTTTTTGGTCTTTTTTTTTGGTTCATCTGTCCTGAATTATTTTAAGTTCTAAAGAGTAAGGACTCTTTGTAATTAAGCCTAACATTGTTATCCCTTTCAGTTAAAGCCTTAAAAGAAAAACTGGTTATACTTATGGGTATATATCATCTTCAATTAATTGTATTTACCCTTCAGATATTCCCATGTATCTGTTTGTGCCAAGCATGGCTCCTGCCTCCCCTCACCATGCTGACCCCAGCACGGGAGAATCTGCTTGTTCACTGCCTCCCAGGCAAAGGGTATTCTCTGTTCTTTTGCTTGTGTACCATTCACCATCTCGTCTGTAACCATGGCCCCTGTCACAGAACTCATGCCTAAAGTTGAATGACAGGGAAGGTCTGCCTCTGATTAACTGACAGCTCTGTAAACCCTTCACACCCCCATGTCACGCTAGACATAACCAGTTCATGTGCCCAGGTTTTTAATACTCCTTAATTGGAACATTTCTGTTGCTGTTACATCTTAACAAGCCTGTTCGAAAACGGTGCAGGTAATCAGTGCCCGATAACTATGCCTGTTAGTCACAGGCAATTCTTCTACAGTGATTTTTTCCCCCTTAGGGTTTTATCAATCCACTAAAAGGAGACTAAGTTGCAAAAACGAACTGCATTATTCAACAGGAATTTGCTGAATACCTGCTATGGACCATGTGCAATGCCGGGCATTAGAACTGACAAGGAGAAAACTCTGAGATGTTCTCAATTAATTTGCAGTGGCCAGAGAGTGAGAGAAAGATAGACTGATCGTCTGTTAATGGCTGTGGGCCAACTAACAAAAGCCTGCTCACATTCCTTCTGTCTGCTAGAACTTCTGATTAATTTCCAGGTGGCTGTTTCCACAGATTATTTTTTTCCAGGCACCATGATCTCCAGCAGTCTTTGCTTCTTGTTCACAAGTGGGCTCTCTGGATTCAGCCCACAGTTAGCCAGCCCACAGGAGTGGACGTCTCTATGTTGGGGACTCTGCGTCTACTCCCAATTTGGTCGCTCTTCACTTTCTGCCACCCCTTTGCCTGTAGCTAATGTAAATTCTTTCAGATGCCTTGTATCCCCCCCCTTCCTCCTAGTGTAAAAGCACTGCAAACTCAGACGATGGGCGTGCTGTCTTATCTAGCCATGCTGCTGGTGGTTCGGACCGCATGCCCCAAGACCTGTCTTCCTTTTTGCTAGCAATGGTCTAAATAACCCTTTCTTTTAAAAAAGACTTTGAGCCTTGGAAGTTAATGTTTTGTTTGTTTGTTTCACAGAACAGACATTATCTTTCGCGTCCAGGAATATATCATTAACTTTTTATTTTTAATAAAAATCTCTCATTACCCTGAACTTGGAAAACAGTAGGTCAGTCTTCTCCTTATGAACAGTGGAGCGTGTATGTCTTCGGGTTTGTGCCTTTCACATGCCTGTGGTTGTCCAGAGATAGAGGCCCAGAAGGCAACAAAGTATGGTTATCATTGGTCAAAGTTTCGATTCCAGGTTTCTCATTGAATTATCCTAATATGAACGCAGATTCCCACATCTTTGAGATCAACTATTCCTATGGAAACAACAGGTGTAATTCCCATCAATTAGCATGGCAGGTCTGCTGCTCACCTGCCGATTGGACCACCTGCTTGACTGCCTGAGGCTTCCCAATTTTACTCTGGAAGATCATCTTCCTCCTTCCCTGCCTGCACCCTTTTCCCTTTTTAACTTGGGAAATTAACTTTCTTTTCAACCTTTGAAGAGGAAAATAATACCATGAGGATGTCCTATCAAAGGCATATGGTGCCCCTGATAAATCAGTGGAGTCCACACAAACTAACGAGGTGCAAGGAAAAATGACTCTTGACAAATCTAAGTAAGGATTTAGCCAAACCAGCTGACCTGTTAGAGATGTATATTTGGAGGTCACTAGAGATCCTCAGCCCCTAACTGGAACTTGACTCATAGTTCTATCAGTATCAGAGAGTGACAAAAGTTGGTCTGCACTTCAAAAATGAATTCAGGATGTTGAACCCAAACAAAGATGGCTGTGGAAATTAGCTGTGGCCACTGAGCATAGAACAAACAAACAAACAGTCTTAGCAATGATTGCACTGCCTTAGCTCTAGTCCCAGTTCCACTTTTGGTTTGTGGTGACTGTTGCAAATTGTTGTTCACACTGGACTAGACTTGTAGAAAGCTAAGGTGTGTCCTCTTTCCCCAGGAGACATCTCCTCTGGTCTGTGGTTTGGCTCAGGTGGCTTCCTAAGTTTGTGCCAACATTTTCAACCTATGTCAGTGAGGAGGATGTCATTTTCTACTTGTAAAAATGAGTTTAGATAGGTAACTGTTCAAGTCACTTAGGTTTATTTGATTGTTCATATAACTGCTAAGAACAATGAATTATTATTATTATTCAAAGGAATGAAAGCAGGTATTGTGTGCTGAGCACAGGGTCCCACTATGCTGAATCCAGCGTCTGCACTGGGCTGACTGGTAGATCAAGACTGAGGTGCATATTCCTTCTGCTGAACTCTGCAGCCATCTGTCTTAGGTAGCCCCAAGTTATCAGGTGCATCAGCTATATTAAGTATCTGCATCTATATATTAGGTATCTATCTCGGAAATATAAAATATAATCAATCAATCTGTGTAAGGCCCTACAAGGTAGATAGTCCCATGGCCCCCAATTTACAAATGAGGATATCGAAGCTCCACAAAGTTGAGTCTATTGCCCATAGTCAAACAACTACTAGGAAAAGAGTTAGAATTTGAACCCAGACCCAGTAATCTGGCTTCAGAGACTCTATTAATCTCCATACAAAGCTGCCTCCACAAGGAAAAAGGAACTACTGTCAGTGGCTTATGTTATAATGCATTTCAACAAAACCCAGATTCAGGATAAGGTGAGTCTTAGCTGAACGCCATCCAGGGAGTTGGGAATTCCCAGCGGGGCTCCCGGAAGGTGTGTCTCACAGGCCTGGGGTTATCAGTGTCCCTGTGGTATGGAGCTGAGGTTGTGAAAAGGACTGGATTATGGTCTCGGACAGGTGGTGACTGTCAGCAAAGTTCAGTGGTTAAGTGCATGGGTTCCCGATCAGAAGCTCTTGGGCTTAAATTCTGATTGCAGATCATGATGGTACCAGGGGACACTTTTGGCACGGTGGAGGATACAGCACGGAAAATGCTACCGGGTACTGCCACCCTAGGTCAGCCTCTGCTCTTCAGTAGAAACAGGAAGCTTGCCTGTAAATGCAGTTTTAGGCAGACTCTCCTGGCTCCCACAAATCCCCAGCGGCTGTCTCAACACCATCCCCCACTTCGCTCTTCCCATGTGAATATCCGGCAGCACCGCTCATCGCTGATGTGCGCAGGTGGTCGGCTCCTCTCCCTCAGTTTCTACATTTGAAAAGTGGGAATTTCAGCGAGGATGATATCACTATGGAAATCACAGTGGTTGACTCAGAGTAAGCACTTTGGAGACATTACTGAAACCTGGTTTTCTCTCTAAGTGGATTATTGGGATTTACAAACAGATCAATATTTCAACAAGTCACTGGAAATTACAGATTTATTCTTAGGAAGGTTGTATAGACTAAAACATCACCTTTCTTTGCTTTTGATGGTATTATAATATAGTGACATTTTTTTTTACATGTCCCTAATTAAAAATTGAAATACAATTAATTTAAAATGCAGTTTGGAATATAAAAAATTATCTAAGCATTCTAATTGATGGAGGATTAAATGTTAAGTATTATTAATAGTAATAAAATTATAGTTCTATAGATTCTTATTTATTAAACTTTCATTGTTAGCCTCAAAGAACATTTATTAAATACCTATCAATTTAATTGAGACTTTAATGAGCCTGGGTACTATATAGAAAGAAATATATTAATGTGGCCAAAGGAGTATAAACCTTCTTTTGATTGCTTTTTGTTTTTTCACCCTCATTAGACTTTAGAATTTCTGAATTTATAAACCTAAATGGTCGGCTGGTGTGGCTCAGTAGTTGAGCGTCAACCCATGCACCAAGAGGTCACCAGTTCAATTTCTGGTCAAGGCACATGCCCAGGTTGTGGGCCAAATCCCCAGTGGGAGGCATATAGAAGGCGGCCAATCAATGTTCTCTCTTATCCATGTTTCTCTCTCTCTCTCTCTCTTCCTTCCCCTCTCTCTAAAATCAATAAAGAAAAAAAAATTTTTAAGCTTAAATGTCTGAATTTAAACTTAAAAGTTCACTACCTCCTTAAGGCTTAAAGTCACATCTTCTAAGAGAGAAGACTAATTTATTGAGATATTGATTTGTGTTTGTTCTGACTCTGTTTTCTACCCTCCTCCCCTTCAAGCAGCGCTTGCGTTCCTTTTTCTGGAGGATGGAAAAGGGACCTATTTTGGGGGAGGGTATTGTCCTGGGCAGAAAAAAACTGAAGCCACTGGGAGTCAACAGCACTTCCGTTCTTCCGTATAAACTAAACTCATGAATGACGACGCTGTTTGTTTTGAAGGACAAGAAGAGAGAGGAGCGTGTCCCTCCAGTTGTAAAAGGAAAGAAGGGGAGAAGAGATGTCCTCTAGGCTGGGAAGAGGGGTGGAAGTCCACAGATTGTTGCAGGAATAGATGGACCCCAAACCAGTTGGTGTCAGCACCTGGGGGGAGGTGACAATTCTCTAGGAAATGGCTGTATGTATACTTCAGGAAAACAGACCCAGGCATTAAAAGGGGGTTTCCATCTTCCTCAAAGATTCCTGTGTCCCCCTAAAAAAACCAAAGCATTAAAGAGCCACCAGAATTCAAGGACTGCATTGATTTTGATATGGGTGGTGGTTGATGGCTCAGAGGTTCCTGATGTTCTAAACACCATGTAAGTCTTCTGGATTTTTGTATGACCTAAAAAGAGATGGAGATGAAGCCCTAATGCTGCTAGTCTTCCTTAAAAAAAATTTTTTTTCAATTACAGTTGACATAGAACACTACTAATGCTGCATTTTAAAATGGGGAGTTGAGTCAGATTGAAGTTTATTTAGATAATCTAATGAAAGAGACTTGTCTTGCAGACCCTATAGTTGTAGACCTACTGACATGCATGCCTCAGCACAGTACTTGGTACAGGCTAGGTGTTTCATGAAATTCTTTTGAATTAGGGTAAAATTGCAGGTAGAAATTTATGGTAGTAATGCTAATGGAGATTTATATAACAAAGTAGACACTTGCCCCAGTAGAGATTAGAAATTATCTAGAAAGTCATTGCTCCGGTGATTAACAGTGATGTTGCCACAAGGCAAGTGTGTGCTATAGAATACGTAGAAAAAAGTAAACAAGATAGTGCAGTTCAGTGTGGCAATCTTTGTGTCACCTGCTAGCTGAAAGGATGAGTTATGCCCTTGTTTAATTTGTCAGCATTTCAATTAGAACATCATTGGTGACCCTTCCTCCTGACACAGGCTATTTTGTTCTTTCAACAAACTTGGCCATTGGCCACATTTCCTGTTATTGATGATGCAAATTTATGTATTGCAGATATAAATGATTTAATTGTATATATAAATGATTTAATTGCAGATTAGATAAATATGATGTAGACATTCCCAATCACATAATTATTCAAAAGATGATAATAATTTTGTCCCATTTGTCAAATAATGTTACTGCATTTTAATTTACATTTTCGGAAGATTTAATTAACCAAGTTCTAGGAATTTAGATAGGAACAAGCCGTCTTAAATCCTTTCTGGTCAAGGCAGGATATAAATAAATAAAAAGACAAGAGCAGATTGTCCCTTTTACTGATATGATTTCTTTCCTGTAAAGATTTCTTTTTTTTTTCCTCCCAAAGAAGAATGTTGTATACTTTAGGTTAATAGCATTGTAATTAGCTAGTTATTAATAATAGTAAAGGAGCAAAGAGAAGGCCAGACATTGTAGACATGTCATTTGGGCAGTTTCACCAGGAAGCTGCAACTTTCTACTCCCTAGGGAATTACCGGCACATTCCCTGCAAAACACTGGGGGAAGGGGTGCAACAAAGGAGAAATAGATGCATGCCCAGTGAAGTTGGGTGACATAGGGAAGGTACCTGCCTATTAGTCAACCCTGGGGACAGAGTGGTTGGCCAGAATGGGCTGGACCACTGCAAGCCCACAGATATTGGGGCATACATAATCTCTCAAAGGAATTCTCTCTCTCGTGGATCTTGGCTCTTGGCTTGTAGGGCTCTCTTGTTCCTGTCCTTGCATTTGCCTGTGTCTCCTCCATAGCTATGTGGTCCTTCAGACCCCACATGCAATGGTCTGATGGATTGCAGTGGGGAACACAAACTGAGCTAGCCTCATGCTGGATTGGACACTGCTCTAACATGGAATGGAATCTCTGGACACTGGCTTGGATTCTAGCCCTGTTGAAACTGAAGCCATACTTCTTCTATGGGGAGACTGAGGGAAAGGGCACCTTGGACACTCAGGGATATAATTCCATGGAAATAAAGATCACTTGATCTCCTGTACCAGTCTCAGAAAATTCTTTTTCTTGGGATATAGCAAGAATTCCACTTCCATGAGCAACAGGTGGGGGCAAAGACCCCCCCACCCCCATTTCTACTGGTAACAAGGTGACCCATCAAAATTTTTTCTTTTTATTTATCCTCACCCGAGGACATTTTTCCATTTTTTGTTCAGATAGAGCGGGAGGGAGAGAGAGGAAGAGAGAGAGAGAGAGAGAAACATTGATGTGAAGGGACACATCGAGTGGCTGCCACCCGCACGACCAACCAGGGCCGGGGACAAACTGCAACCGAGGTACGTGCCCTTAGCGGGAACTGAACCCGGGTCTCTCTGTACCGCAGGTCGACTCTCCAACCGCTGAGCCAAACCATCCAGGGCTAAAAATTTAAAATTAATAATTAGATAAAACATACAGTAGTGTATCCTGATTTAGGACTGACATTTTAAGATCTACTTTTTTTGAAGCTATTCTTTGACATTACCTTATATCAGGGATACTTAACTAAAATTAGGGTCCCAGAAGTCCTTAAACATGGGTGGGAAAAGAATTACATCTTTATTTTCCCTGTAACAAAACTTAGCCTATTCTTCAACTGTAAGTGGAGTCAACAGATCTTAATACATTTTTTGGGGGGGGGCAGGTAATGACATTTTGAATTTCCATTTTTTATAACACCAGTGCATAGAATTTGCAGTACCTGAGATATCATGGATCAAAATCCCCTTAGATCTTTTTGGAAAATATGTTCATAAAGAGCCATGTATCTTCTGTATTGCAATTATGTATTTTTTATATTGATTTGCTTTGTAGTCCTATGTATTTGACTTTATGCTTTTAAAAAAAATTCTGAGAAGGGGCCCATCAGTGGCACTAAACTGTCAAAAGGGTACATACATGGCAGAGAAATAATTAAGAACCATGGCTGTATAGGTTTTAGGAAGGAAACCTGGGTTCAAAGCCTCATCAGTGAGGGGCAGAGACCATCTTTTATGCCTTTGCATTTTCACATTTATAGTAAGTTCTTAGTAAATACTTGCTAAATATTACACCTACACACACACACACAGACACACACACACACCTCATCATGTGATATAAACAATATTACAGACTTTATATTCTTCTCTTAAATCAGAAAATTATTAAGAAATGTGAATGTGCTCTCATCTTAGCAAGAAATAGTTTGTGCTTAATACATTTTTTGGGGGGGGGCAGGTAATGACATTTTGAATTTCCATTTTTTATAACACCAGTGCATATACTGCATGTTTAAATAGTTTCAACAAATCATTCAGCTTATATAACATACGTATGAGGGTGTGAGAAGGAAGTAGAAGATTTAAAAGTTTTGACATGACTAAGGTAAACAGCAGATACAGCAAAGTGTCCCCATAGGCTGACGTATCCCCTTGCCTAGGGAAGCCACAGAGGTCAGCAGGGCTGGAACCGGCGTATAAACAGTGAGCTCCCAACAGCTTGCTGCTGCCTGGGGCAGAGAGCCTAAAGGGCTTGTATTGGCGTTCTGTCACTGTCATACTACATTACCCCAGGGGCTTAAAACAACATAAATTTACTACCTTACAGTTCTGTAGGTCAGAAGTATGGCACGGGTCTCACCAGGCCAAAATCAAACACTGGCAGGACTATGTTTCTTCTGGAGGCTCCGGGTAGCATCCTTTTACTTTCTTTTTCTTTTTTGCCTTTTTCTCAGCTTCTAGAAACTACCAGCATTCCTTAGTTCTAACCACCTTCCTCCATCTTTAAGGATAACAAAGATGGGCCATGTGCCTTTCACGTTGGATCACTCTGACTTTCTCTCCTACCTCCCTCTCTCACTTGGCCCTACCCAGCTAACCCAGGATGACCTCCCCATCTCAAGTTTCTAAATTATTCATGTCTGCAAAGTCCTGTTTGCTGTATAACGTAACATATTCATAGGTCTTGTGAATGAGGACACGGATACCTTTGGAGGAGGGGGTCATTATGCTGCCGACCACGGTGCTCACATGCACGAGGCCTAATCTTGGGGAGCAGATGGCTTTGGAGAAAAGTGGTGACCTCAAGAAATGAATTCAGGTTTGGGGCAATATGTAGCTCAGCTTACCATGGCCTAGTGTTTAGCTAGCAATGGGCTCCAGAGATGAGCACAAGGAAGGGGACATGTTGTGTTTTTAAAAAGGCAAAGAGCGGGGCTTGCCTTTCTGCTCTGGGGTACAGGGCATGAGAGGGGGCAAAGTCATGGAGATAAGCACGAACAGAAAGATGACGATAGCAGAAGTCCCACTACTGCAGGGTCGATGCTGGGACACAGAGCAGAAGTCCCCTACAATAGAACTTGGAACTCCAGTGAGTCTGAGGGCCCAGCACAGCCCTCCTACTTCAAGAGGTGTTATTATCATAGCAGGAACTCCTATGACACAAGTAGAGAATCCAACAAAGAACTATGCAAAAGACAGTAGAGATTCTGACCACAGTCCACGTGGGAGAAGCGCAATTTAAGAAGGCGTATGAGAGTATTAGGTAGATGTTGCATGTATGTGAACTTACTCAAATGCTCTGTCAATAGGCATTTCCTGAACAAATCCAATCTTGAGTTAAAGACTTCTCTGTCTATGAGGATTCGAGTGAGTTCAACTGAAAACCTGGTCCTGGTTTGTGGAGCTTGGGGGGTTTCCTTTCTCCTCGACATGCTTCATATCATGCTTAACCAAGCAAGTTTCCCTGGCTCGAATATTTCCAGGTGGTTCATTCTTTACCTTCCACTTCGGAAAGAAATAACTTTGGATCAAGGCATTCTTTCTATATGGACTTATTATAAGTATAATCTTATTACCTCAGTTTGATAGGAAATTCTCAATAGACTGCCAAATGACCTCTAAAAATTTTATTTTTAGTGAGTTCTCCATCTTTATAATTTTGTTTTTCATTAGTACCTCAGGACTCTTTCTAAGTATTTTTCAAAAGGATCCAATAGCCCAGCCGGTGTGGCTCAGCGGATTGAGCATCGTCCCATGGACTGAGAGGTCCCGGTTCCACTCCTGGCCAGGGCACATGCCTGGGCTACAGGTACGATTCCCGGTTGGGGACGTGCAGGAGGCAACTGATCCATGTTTCTCCCTCACATTGATGTTTCTATCTCTCTCTCCCTTCCTCTCTCTCTAAAAAAATCAATAAAAACATATTTTTAAAAAAGGATAAATAAAAAACTGTTGAATAATTAGTAACCTATACTTTGGCTTCTTGAATCTAGTGATATACAATTTTGCCTAAAGGAATCTGACAGAACACCCCTGATTCTTTGAAAAGTTTCTGATAGGGAAGATCCAGTATCAATCATTCTGTTAAAATGTATCACAGGCAACTCTGCTCGGTTTGTATATTCACTGTTGGCAGAAGACCAGGTTAGGTAGAGAGAGGATAAGGCAGTCTCTGTAAGGCAGTCTCTGTTAGGATCTTGAATACTCTAGTTTGAAACTAACACAGGGGCAGGTGCCTTGGCAGACTAAAAGTACACCAAGAACAAGCACTAGCCAGGAAAATGCTACTGAGGATAGACTTAATTTGCAGGATCATTGGATCCTTTGAAAATTCGAAGTTTATTTCGGATCATGACAGTCTGACTTCAGATAACAACTAAATGCATTTTAGTAGTACAGCTTTAAAAACAATGACTGCTTGTGATCCTTTCAAACTTGACAGTGGCATCTCCTTAAAAGGAAATCCAAGAGGCAATTGAACAATTTCTCCTAAACACAAGAGTTTTGCAGCAAACCAAATGACATTCCCAGTTGCTAAAAATTTATCTTTAACATGACCATCCTGATAAATGAAAGCCTCGTGAGTTATGATTTCTAATTGTTGGATATAATTATGATGTAGCTTCACTTTTATTTTTAAAATATATCTTACCATGTACTACTTAACTCCCAATGAATTTGTTATTTAAATAAGTAAGCAAATACTTTTGGGTCAGGGCCATCCATTCTGGATCTCAAGAGAGAAAATAAAACAGATAAATTAAAATGCACATAATTACAGTGCAGAGTTGTTTGTAACTGTCTCCAGTACAGGGTCCTTTAAAAACTTAAAAAACTGAAAAGGACCTGCCAAGCAATATGTTTAAATAGAACACACTTTGTATTAACTGACTTGTATTGTCTGTGCCTTTGATCACCATTTAAGAGAACATGGCTTCAGGCCAGCTACAGAACACCTAAAGACAAACCTTTAAAGGCTCAAGTGGTGTTTTGTCAGGAAAATCAAACACCTAGCCAAAGGGCATCATAAATAAATTTGATCTCTCTCTTCAGGGGGTGCCCCTGAACAGGCCATTAGAAAGCCTCTCTTCAGTGCAAGCCATTCTGAGAGAAAACTAATTAGAAAAGCTCCCAGATAAAGTTGATTAGATTGGAAGAAGAGCTTGGAGCTTGGAGACAAGGACGGAAACACTGTGCTGTGTCAGCCATCCAGCGGGGAGAGGCCGGTGGGAAAGTTCTCATGCTTGGACAGAACATGATTCAATAGAGAAACCGAGCCAAGCCCTTGAGAATTGATGTCATCCTTTACATCAGCAGATAAGAAGGTGTGGGCTCCCAGGGCGCCACCCCTTTCCTGGACTACATCCACTTCATTTGGAGAGGTAAAAATTTAGGGACAGCTGGGAGCGGCGCAATGCCCCTCCAACGAACTGTAGAGCAGATTAGCTTTAGTCTCAGCTTTTGTTTTCCAATCTGGCGCAGAGTAATACTTTCATGAAACACCATATAAGTATATTACTAAAATATGAAACAGCAAAGCTAAAGACATACAATGTATAAGCCTCGATTTATTATTATTATCATTATTATTATTATTATATTCAACAGGTGTAAAATGGCTCTGTCAAGTTCCTCTGAGAATGTCTGAAGGCTGGCTCCCAATTCCTACACTTATCTCTGTGGACCACACTGGGTTTGTAACTCGTGTGGTGGATGGACTTCCGTTTCAGGCAGACTTGTGTTTAGATCCCACTTGTCACTCTTGTTTGTGTAACTCGAGAAAGCTGTTTAACGAGGGAAGAGGTTAAAAGGCAGAATCAGCACACATTTCTTAATCTTACGAGTAGCATGTTCAAGATCCATTTTGTAAATGTTAAAATTCTGAGAAATCTGCAAATGCCTTTATTTGTTGCTCCCACCTTAAATTGCTATCAGAAGAGAGACCCTCTCTAGTTTTCCCCATTTCCATTAAGATACAATTTTAGCTCATCACAAATATGAATGAGGCCAAGGCTTGCTTACAGTGCACCCCAGGAAAGGTCACAAGCTAGGAATAATGGTTTCTGGTTGGGAGGCTGGAAAAAACAGTCTAATCACCACAGCAGCGGTAGCTACACTGAGCAACTCAGGTTCCCAGATGAGGTCTCAGGTGACTTCAGGCTGACCTGGGGATAGGATAGTGAGGAGTGTAAATATTTGTAGAATGAATGTTAGGAAGAATAAGCTTCTGAGTTGACAACAGATTTGTCCATTGGGTGGAAACATAGATGCCGTGTTATTTCTTGTGCAATACTTTGATTATCAACTATTTCAGGCATACTGTCTTCAGGTGTACTATACACTGGCCCACTCACCGGACCAGCCATTTCCCAGATATGTTTAGCCATGAAGCGCATCTCCAATGCAGCCTTCAATGACGCCCACTGTATCAAGCAGATAACATCGCTGTTGTGCTGGTTAAGCAGGAGGTCGAAGAACCAGAGCTCTGCCTATTTTTGATTCCCAACTTAAAATGTCTAGAACACAAAGAGCACAATTTGAAAACCTCTGCACTAAAATTCCACTGAATTCCGTGGGAAGTCCTAATGAATGGTCAAATTGCCGAAAATAGCCAGATGTCCTTCTCATCTATAACCAGCAGGTGTTCCCTTAGCGTTCTGTTCACTAAGACCTCTCCAAGATACGCCATTCATCCATCCCGCCTCACTGCAGTCCACTACCACTTTGCTCTGCATAAGACTATCTTTTCTCAGTCTCTTTCCTTGCCTCTGTAAATTCTACCCCATGTCTGCTCTGCCACAAACTAACACACTTTCTTATTCAAAAACCCATAACAAACTCTACCCAAGAGCTCTGTTGTATTATTGGAGCCTGTTGTACACAGTGGACAGAGAAAGGTTAGACAAGTGGTACATCCTCTATCTCTGTTCAGTCTTAGTCTTCACTCTTGTCTGGTTAGAACATCCAGTGTGCGCTTCCTCTTACCAACTATTGTTCTTGTGAGTGTCAAGGGGATAAACAGAACACTAACATAATTGGACTTGTAGCTATTTCTTTCGGGGATAATTCACCATTAAATTCTGTCTATAAAGTCCACAGAGTATACACTACAACTTTGGGTTTAGTTATGGGTAAAGGCAAGGTTTATAGAAACCTCATACATTTAGGGATTTGATTGGATTTTCCTTTTTCTTTCTGAATTTATGGCTTTTAGGATAGTACCATAATAGCTCTTGTAACACAATTACCTCACTAATTCAATGTTAACGAAATCAAAATACAATAGTTACATGAACATTCCAGAAACATACAGTGACAGCTTCATTGTATGCCTTCAGGATAAATCATGTCTTCAAATGAACACCATCAATGTAGTCCCTCTAAGAGTCACAACTTTATAAGACAGTAGGGTCTGAGTCAACCTCATACTCACGTTTTTAATCCAAAATGTTTAACTGTGCCCATTTACAATGCATGCTTTAGGAGTATATCTCAAACAAGACTCATTTCCTTTCTTAGACATATCCTTAATAATTTCTGAACTCGCTGACACATAAACAGTATTACTCAGACTTACAAATACTTTTCTTATAGAAAATTTACTTACATTAGGCTGCATCTATAGAAATCAAATACCTAATAAAATATTAGGCAAAAAACAAATCAAAACAAAATATGCAATTAAACTGATGTCTTGAAAATATACTTCTTTTCCTTCTATTAAAAATTTGTGAAGATAATTAAAGACAAATTCTATCTAACCTCTGAGGGTTTTTTCTAATATTGCTCTATATCAAAACCCTTAATGTTTTCCATGGCATATTAATATTATGGAATCAATTCTATATCAACTCTGTATCCATTTTATAAATCCTATCTTAATAATTAAGTAATTATTTCAAAAAATGTTTGGTCACAAATAAATTTAAAATATGACCAAATACCAAACTGTGAAAGACTGGGATTTCTAGAGCTGTTCTTCACATAAACCTGCTAATAAATATACATTACATATAGGAGATGAGAGACTGTGCAACACTAAGCCACAGAAGGACACCCACATTGTTGAACAAGGCCAAAGACTGTTGTGCAGCTTGTAGGTGCTGAATGAAAGAAGCTAATGAGAAAAAGAGTGATTGTGACAAGCAATTATGTCACCTAGATGAACAGCTTGATTTTCTAAATTAGCCACTTTGATAATTATGATATCTCATTTGTCCTTTAATTCCATGAGCCCTGAAGTTTACCTTTGATTTTTTTCCCAATCAGATAAGAAGCTTTGATAAGCCAAGGGTCTATTATGTATCTGAAAATTCAGATTTCAGGCTGATTGACCTTCCTGTTTGCTTGAGCTGGAGCAAAGGGCTCTCTCTGCAAGAGCTCTTCACTCCTTGCTTTCCTCGATTCTGTTTGCAACAGTGATGGGTGGTGTGTTGGGGGTGCAGGGGGAGGGGAGGGGTTGCAAAGCAAATTCATCGTGTGAAAAGGACCGGAGCGAAAACTATCCAACCTTCTTCAGAGGAAAGGCAAACAGTTGTTTGAGTACATTAAAAATCACTTTTAGCAGCCTCCACTGTGCATGATGTCCCCAAATTACCAAGCTAATCACCAATTATTCAGATGTACTCACTGAAGCACACTTTTGAGATCTTCAGAAGACTACATTTTCTTGTTTTTATTGTATTCACTTGGGAGGTATACAAAAACGTTGGGGTCTGTACAGCTAGGTATATTAGAAAGACAGATGACGCAAAAGAGGAATCCCAGTGACCACTGCCAGGTGCGTTTCTGAAGCTGAGTTATATATGAAATGAACAGGAGTCCTGCTTTAATCAATTTGCAGGAATATATGGAACCCACTGGGCACTATGACCTCTCTCACTGGCATGTGCTTGAACTTGGCAGAGGACGCCAAGAAGCACCAAACCAGATGAAAGAATCATTGGTTTACTCCATGACAGGGATATATTCATATGAGTGTTCTGCTCAGAGTGTGGTGCCTGCAACACAGAGAACTTAGGACATTGTTTTAGTCCATCATGTTAGGCAGGGTCATCGATAGTTTGTGTTAACTGGTAGGGCAATGGCTTAAGCAGGTGGCCCTCAAGAATCAAGAAATGCCTTGACTGTTGGTACACAAACATGCACAATCATACACATGCATATATATTGCTATATCACACGATGGCCTGACCAGACACCATCAATGAGTAGATGATACCTTTCTGACTTTCCATGTATTCTGAAGGCTTTATGCTATCTTTCCCTTTCTTTCCTATTCAGGGATGACTTTCTGTTTTCTTTTAACCTGACCTCACCCAGAAAAAGAAAGTTGTTCTGCATATCGTAGGGCCGCCCATAGTTTAGGATAAGTATTAAATTAATTGATTAGAACCAGTGGTTCCCAAATCTGAGTGATAAGATTCACTGTCCACCTTCCCTCCCCCCTCCCCCAAAAGACACCCAGGCCTTGTCGGCCTTAAATGGGGATCTTGGGCATCCCGGCAGTCAGAATCAGGATTTTTTAAAAAAATCTATCCTCTCCCTTTTTAATATGTTGAAAGTATCTATAAAGCATCCTTATGAACATATTTTCAAACTTATCATTAGCATATTTATAATGTCATTTTTAAAACGGATTGTGTTCTTTATATTTTTATTAAGATATAATTTAGATACAGTAAAATTCACTTTTTTTAGTGCATAGTTCTGCAAGATTTGACAAACACAGGCAATTACATAATACCTCTGCAATCTAGGTACACAACAGTCCCATCACCCACGAATGTTTCCCCATGCCCCTTTCTAATCAACCCCTTCCCTCGTCCCCCACCACTGGCAACCACTGATCTGTTTTCTGCCCTTGGAGTTTTGCTTTTTGCAGAACGCTGTATAAACAAAATCCTACAGCATGTAGGATAATCACATAAATGACAGCGAAGTGAGAGAAAATGTCTCACTTGGCATAATGCATTTGAAATTCATCCATATCATTGTATGTATCAGTAGGCCATTCCTTTCTATTGATGAGTATTATTCCATTATATTGCTGAACCACAGACATTTATGCACCAGCACTTGGGTTGTTTTGAAGCTATTGGAGATGACAAAAAAAGCCAGTATTCACATATTTAAATCAAGATTCGTCAGAGAGATTCGGTTTCCAGATTCCATGATTAGTGCAAACAATCTCACGGGTGTTCTTACCACAGAATAAGTCATCCCCACCCCTGACCTCAACCTTCCCTGGACACCAGATCCTCCAGGTCTCCAGGACAGACTTCCTTTATTTTGTGTACAAAACTTAAAAAATTTCGTGATAGAGAAAGTCTGGACAGCTTTTGTTTTCTCAGTACTTAAGTCTCTACACACTCATAAAGAAAGAAATCTGAGCAAGTCTGTGCTATTTACGCGTTGCCTTGGCTACATTTTTAAAAGAAGCCTCTTCCTTACTTCTGGAGCATCCCCACAGCTTGTCTTTCCGCCTTCTTACATTTGGTATAGCGTGGAGTACACGCTTGACCTTTAAATGGACGGCCCCAGAGACAGACATTCGTTCTTTCTTTGGTTTAGGCTACTTTCCATTTCCAGGGAGGATGACCATGTTCCTGCTTTTGAAAATCACGTACGTGACAGCTAAGTGAGAGAAAATGTCTACAAAAGTGCTCGTGGATAAACTGTGAGATCTTGAAGTCACATACCATAACAAGCTTTTTCAGAGGTGACCCCGGCTTTAAGGAAAGGCCGGATGAAGAAATTCCAATTCCTCAACCGTGCATATCAGGTTCTGGTATCTTCCATAATCATTTCTTTCAGAAAGCAAACTCTCCAGTTCTTCCAGTGAATCAGAAGTGTCCCCCTTCCAGCAGTGCACAGCATCAAACAAGATAAGGCATGGTTTTATTTTCGGTGCTAGTTTTATTTTATTGGAGGGTAATGACTACCCACCCTCTGTGAATTTGGGAGTAGGGGCTATGAGGAGGCAGCGGAAAATAGTGAGGCCTGTTAATGTTTTCATGAGATCATTTTTCCCTTGACATGCAATTTGATGCTTCACAATTTTTCTGAAAGTCAAAAGGAGTACTACGTTCCCTAATTTCACAGTGCTATAAATAGCCCCTCACAAAGCATAATTGTATAAAAGAGATGACACTTCTTTATGAAAGAATTTCCACTGGAAAGATAAAAGGAGGTCAGAACTCTTATGCGAGACATGTATTTTCAAGTATTCATAAAAATAGAAATCATCAGCAGTGGGGAAATTCTTCCCGATAGACAGTCACACATAAGACACTGGAGCCAAAGCCATTTTCACAGGCGCCAACTGTAGTTTGAATGGAACCCAGCCAAGAAGTGGCTGCTGGGCATTTAGCTCAAGTGCCAATAAAAGGGAAGAGCACACACACACACACACACACATACACACACACATACGCGCGCACACACACATGCACGCACACACACACACACACATGCACGCTCACACACACACACTCCAGCTTGTAGAGGTATTTGCCAGAAACATTTCCGGGCTTCTGCCATCTGGGTCCTGCAGCCATCAATCAAGTCCTGCGGTGAGTCCAGCTGCTGAGTCCTCTCTGAGAGGTGGAATAATGTGAGGAAAATGAAAGAGAAAAAATGAGGAGAGTGCTTACAACAGCTGGAAGGAGCAGCTAGACCACATTTAGATAACATCACGACCCCCCTTCATTTGTAGTAACTTAGAAGCGATGAAAACTTCAAGATGTCTGCTTGGCTTGAAAGTGACACACACATTTTTTCTTGTTTTTATTATTTATAAATCACCAGAGATGTGTAGGACAACTTACAAAAAATTTTTTAAAAGGCCAGGATCCCGTCCCACTGGATTCACGGGCTTGCAAAAATACATACGCGTATCTATGTATGTATATACAGAGATATAGAGACAACATGTGATTAATTATTCTAAAAATCATTCGTGGTCATGTATCCGAGTCCTTATCATGCGCCCCACACCAAGTGAGGTCTTTTTATAAACTCTCTATTTTAAACCTTACAACACCCCATGGGAAAGACATCCTCAGCAGCCTCATTTTACAAACGATTGAAATGATCTTAGAAGGGTTAAGTGACTTGCTCAGTATCCCACAATTGTGGGATAGAGGCGGGATTTGAATTCAGGTTGCGTCATATTTCATAACCTATGCTCTTCACCTCTGCTGCACTGCCTCCCATGCGGCTGTGTTGAGCGAGTCCCCCGTAGCCTAAACGAGCCCCTGTCACCTGCCAGCATTCTGAATTCACAACACGGGCGACAGGACAGCGGAGCATCCGCAGTGGTTCTTCTGGCGCTTCCCATGCCGATGAGGCTCTCCCACCAATTCTGCGGGAGATTGTTCGATTATACAGCCTTCCGGAGGGAGCACAGGAGTCAGATGCCTCCTCTGGATAATGATGATTACACTGCCCCAGCGTTCCACACCCGCAGGCCGTGCCCGGGCCCCGGGGCAGCTCAGCACTCACGCAGAGAGTGAAGCATGGCTGGTCACCTCTTCTCTCACCCTTATGAGGATGAGCGTTAGGGCTCGGATGAAAGCTGAACGTGAAGATCACTTCCTGGCAGCACATGTTGTTCTGTCTTTGCTTCAAGTACCTGGGCGCCCTCTCCGCTGATGACTTCCTGCCACACTCTCCGTTATTACACATAACAAAATGGGGAGTGGGGAGGAAGGAAAACCTATGTAGGGTCAGATTCTTGTTCACCTCATCCCTCGGTTCATTTCTTGCATGCTCAGAACTCCCTTTGTCATCAGGCGGAGAGAACCGGGCCTGAAGTAATGTATAACCATAGGCAACGAGATCATTTGATACCAAAATGGTACTTTCTCCAAATCTCATCATTCATACCAGAAGTATTTCTAATGGAGTAATATGCCTGCGCTTATGAAAACACTGTGTGCAGTTGAACTTGCTCAATCTGTGATCATTTTGTCTTTCTGAAGATTTGAGGCAAGGGTATTATGCCATTACAGTGTTAAAACGCACTAGTGCCTTGATCATCTGAAATGCTTTCATAAAAATGAATTCTGTGAGCTGATTCTGATTATCCAGCATCAGATTTTATAGGCTTTTAAGACATTTTCCAGTTGTCAGATACTCTTCTGTGAGACGTTTCAATATTTAGATTCTATTCTTTCTGAGTATTCCAAATGTAGAAAACAGATACCTTAATAGCAGAAATATTAATAGGATTACCCTGTGGACTGTCTTCCCTAATGGCCTTTGAAAATCAAATCATGTTCCATGATTAGGTAGCAAACCTTTTTTGCTTGAACTGAAGTAGTGGGTAGAGACACAGGATTCAGCTCTGTGAAGGTTAGGTGTTTCTTAAAGAAATACATTATTACGGCCAATTAGAGAGGGCAGAATGTGGCTCCCTGGGTTCACTCAGGGACTCCTTCAAGAGTAGGAACTATCAATAAAGGACACCCTGTGTGACATGAAAGCCTGCATTTAAATGTGTGTTTCTCATGCATTCCTTGATGTGTTCAGCAAAACTCCTCATTTGCACACACGCACATGCATACACACACACACACACACTCCACCGATTTTCATGGTAAGGTAGTAGGAATTCTGAAAGTGGAAACAATATTTTTGATATATTAAGCAATTTGCTTTCCATTATAAGTATTTCCTTTTTTACCCTGGGGTTTTCTCCCATTTTACCTAGACTAAAACAACAACAACAACAAAAAAAGCAATCCATTTCCTTGGAGGTGGTGGTGGTGGTGGGGGGGTGTCTTACCACAGTGAAGCAGATAAAAGGCATTTGATGCTCCAAAAAGAAGACTGAGTCATAAGTTGGAGAAAGCTTCTCCCTAGAGGCAAATAAAATTCGTGGGAATGAAGGAGAACAGAGAAGGAAGAGAGAGGAGCAGAATCAGTATAGACAGCATTCCCCATCTCTCTACCGTGTACTGCCCTCCTGGGCTGCATGGGCTTCGACCAAGGCCAGTGCAGTCACACAGGACTAAGTGCTTGGGATCTACACTTGGGATCTGATGCTCTGCTGTTGTCGTCTGGGAATTCTTCTTATCTTTGATGTTGCGTTTTGCCAGTGAAGGCTGGCAGGACGATGGAGCATGTGCTGGTGACCTGGAGCCTGGACTCACAAATGGACCCACTTCCTGCTGCCTCCCACCCTCTCTGGGATGGCTTCCCGGTCACCTACTCCTTCATTCCCTGGGGCCCGGGGCCTCCCCAACCTCTGCCTTCTAGTTTCCCAGCAACTCCTACTGCCATCTCCCAGCAGTGGGGGCCTGGAAGTGGGTCTGGGTGTGGGGAGGGTCAGGGCCAGGTGATGGATACCCAAGGAACCTCCAGGTGGGGCACAATGGTGACTGTCCTGGCCCCAACTGGCAGCACTATGTGCATTTGGAAGGTGCTTTGACCTGGTGAGCCTCTTACCCACACCCCATCCATGTATTGGGCCCATCTGGCCTTGCGTCTCAGTGCTCCTGACACCCAGGTGCATTAAAGTGAACTCCCAGCACAAGTGACATTTGTTAGTTCCCTGAGATCCTGTTTGCTCCTCATGGTCCTCAACCCACCAAGACCACTGCAGAGGGCCCTAAATTGTAGATGGGTAGTGGTGGGTAGAAAGGGAAAAGCTCTCCTTATACTCATTCTTTGGAGTAGTGGAAACTAACCACGTCACCATACAATGTGACCAAAACATAGCCAGACATCCCTCCAAGCCAAAATGCTGACGGATAGGCTCTCCCATGCATCTCAGTATATCTCTTGATGTTTATCTTCAGGGCAGTGAGTATTGTTGCAAAGTATTTTATTTTCTGGTAACCTTTTTTTTCTTTGAAGATGAGATATGACTTATCCCTTGCTTACCTAAAACAAATGTAGAGAAAATTAGTGAGATCTCAAAGGCCCAAATCCAATACCCGAAGGACTAAGTTTGAGGATGACTGATGGATAGATCAAAATATGTTTAATTATTGAGCACTGATGTACTCAGTATCCCAGGAGAGACTAGAGGGGAAACGATAGAGCATGTACAGTATACTAGTTTTCTATTGCTGCATAATAAGTGATCACAAGTCATCCTTAACGCACATTCATTCACTCACAGTTTTTGTGGGTCAGGGGTCTGGGCGCAGCTTCCCTGGGTGCTCTGCCTCAGCATCTCACAAAGCTGCAGTCAAGGTGATGGCTAAGCTGTGTTTGCATCTGGTGGTTTGACTAGGGTGAGATCTGTTTTCAAGGTCCGTCCAGCGGTTGGCAGAGTTCATCCTCTCGTGATTGGAAGGCCCAGGTCCCTGTATTTTCACTGGCTGGCAGTGGCTGAGGCTGCTCTCAGCAACTGAAGGCAGCTGCAGTCCTCTGCCGGTGGTCCTCTCCTTAGGAAGCTCATGACATGGCTGTTTGCTTGTTCAAGGCCAGAAGAAGAATCCCATCATCTTTGCCATATTGTATGGGCTAGATTAGTCACAGGCCCCACCTACACTCAGGCAGAGGGGAATAGGATTCTACTGGCATGGCCCAGGGAGCAGAGATCACAGACCACCTTAGAGTCATGCCTACCGCATCTGAATTATGGCTCCTTCCTTTGGAGAGCTTGTATTTTAGCTGGGGAGATAAGACTAACTTCTGAATTGTGGAGACATAGAACTCAATGATTCTATGGCTTCCAGAAAGAATTCCCCCCACCACACAAACTCCACCTTATCTCTCTTTGAACAATTCTGATAAATATAAATCAAGGAGTGATTGTAAAGCCCTGGGCCAATTTGGAGGTCAAGTGTAAGCAAATAACTTGGTCATTTGTGCCACCAGATGGCTTTTGACAATGAACCTTCTCTGGTGCAGTAAGTTATTGTATTTTTATCACTTCCTCTGTCTTAGGCCCAGGCCCATGGAACCCTCCAAAGGAAGCTGAGTAGTGCTGGGCTTCTCTGCTTCGGGTCTGCAGCTGGTCCTCTCTGTAGCTGTCACGTCTCGAGTGCAGGTAGAAGAAAAGAGTCCACCTGCTCCCTGATGCCCAGCTGGACGGGGAGCCAGCTGTCACTGGAGAGCTTTCATCTAGCACTTGGTGGAGACAGGTTGGGGACAGGATCAGAATTCCCCGGCCAGCATTTCAGAAATGTCAAGCCAAGTGCCCAGAAAATCCCCGAGCAGTCAAGATGTGCATGACTTGCAAAGTGGAAGAGGAGGAGTGGGGACAGACAAGGAAAGAGAAGTTCACATTCGAGTCCTAGACTTTCCATCGCAATCGAAGCCAGAGCCCTGTGAGACTCGATGACTCCCAGCAGTGCCGACGTGCTTCTCAGGTGGAGTAGCTGACCACCCCGAACAGCTCACGGCACAGAGAGAACCTTTATACACACACATCCCAAGTACATAAGCTACTCAATTCAATTACTGTATTGTAATTTTAAAAAGTATTATCATTTAGGGAGTATATACTGATTAAGTCAGAGGAGGGTCCTTTAAGTCAGAAACTTACTCTTTAAGCAAAAATTGGAACATCACTCAGTTTTCCAGAGCACCTTCTGTTTCTATTGATCACTCAAGTGATGTGTCCAAGATTCACTCCGTGGTTGGTAACCGGTACACAGAGTACTGGAATCTTTTCTAGGGAATTTATTTAAAAATAACATAATACATCTATAACTTATCTCCTGCCACAGGGGAGAAGGCTAGGCAGACTCTGAAATAACACCCAATGGAAAAGAATGTGTGCATGAGGTAGGTTATGTTGTCGCATAAACTGTGATTAGGCAGATTTCTCCATCTTGTTTCACCCACAGGACAGCAGCCCCATGACACTAACTTTTACCAGCACCCTCTGCAGTTCTTAACCTCACTCCCTGCATGTTTTAGGTGAAATCTTCATTCAGTGGCCCTCTGGTAAACTTTTCTTCTAGCACAGATTAGACCTCCCTCCTTATTTTTACTCAATAATTATCGAGTGTTATATAATGGAAAAAGTAATAAGTGATAAATTGCAATCTATATTCTAGACAAGAGGAGCTGTTTGCTTGGTGGTCATCTTTGTCTCAAGTCTGGTGTGATGGAATGTCTCAACCTTCTCATTTGGGAGTCAGTGTAATGACTTTTCCTAAGCTAAGCTAAGGTACTAAATCTAAAAACATACTGATCTTTTTATACCACAGTGGTTTTGTCTATCAGCCCCTCCACTGTCTTTTATAGGGCTGAATCAAGCATGATATTCTTTTTATTTGTATTTTTGTTTCATTGTTAGCCTCTTAATATGAACCTCTTTGATTGCTATCAACTGTAAAAACTGTTCCTGGCTAAATACAATGGAGGTATCTCTGAAGCAGTGCATGCTAATTGAATTTTTGTCAATTGAAACACATTTATACTGAGGGTATAATTTCAGAAGTGTAGTACAAAAGAAAGTACATTGCTTCAAGAAATGGTCAAATCATTTCTGATGTCTATTTGGAATTATTGAATGAATAAGCCTGCATATTTTCACTTTGCATAGAATGTATAAGGTGCGATCAATAAACGGGACATGGAACAAATCCACTGTCTAACATTCTACCTGAATATTGAAGACTTAAAAAAAAATCTGCAAACCCTACTTGAATTTTTAAATTTAGGATGCTGAATTCAACTGGGTACTTCGTCTGACTGGGGTTGATCCAATTATTTCACTCACAGGAATCAGGCTTGGAGCCCAGTTCTGTGCAATTTACATTTTGTCATTAGGTTATTTTGACAGTCTGGGATTATCATCTGGAATGTTGAATCCACTGCTGACCTTTTCTGACATCCTGGAACTGTTTCCATTTGCTCCTCTCAACAGGAGTCAATATAGTTCAGGATGTAAATTCTACTGAAAAATTCAAAGTGTTTTACACTGATTTATTTGTGGAACAGAACTTACTTTTGATGTGTGTTTTCTGTGTCAAGTCCTAAGCCAGGGTCTCTAGAAATGTTATTTCTCATTTCCCCCTACATCAATGGTAGGAAGAATATTAATGCATTCATTTGACAATTGAGGAAACTGGTTTTGAGACGTTAAGTAACTTGCCTGAAGACACACAATCTTAAGGGCAGTGTGGTACAAGGGAAGCATGGGGATTTGGGAATCAATCAGATACTGAATTTGAATACCTTCATGACACTGGGAAAGATGTTTAACTACCCTAAGCCTCAGCTTTTTCATCTTCTCCTTCCAGATTCATTGTGAAGGTAAAAGTAATATGTGCACAATATCTAGCATACAAGGGTGCTCCATAAATTAGAGCAATGGCTATATACGGAACTCAAGCCTAAATCCAAATTCACAGCCAGTGTTCTTTCTAGGACCCCACCCATTTAAAATGGTGGCTTTGCAAAGAAAACCTAGAAACTCCCTAATAATCCTCCACACAATGGTATTCTTGGGAAAAGCTCATGAAAAGCTAGGGTATCTTTCTTTCTTTTCTTTTTTTTCCCTCCTGGATTGCCCTAACAACAATCAGCAAAAGAGTCAGCAAAGTAAGAGTCCTGAATAAGGTGAATTCTAAGCCTGACTCTAACATGAGCTGCATGACCTTGGGTGAGTCATTTACTCCTCTGAGCATCAGTTCTCTCACATTAAAATGGCAAAGCTGGATGAGATCCCCTCCCAGATGCCTTCCAGCTCTAAAAGTCTGTGATTCTCATTTCACCAGGACCTGCGAGACAAATCCCAAATCTGCTTTGTGTGACTCTCTTCTTTAATAAGTCTGTCAGGCAGAAAATAAACGTAGAGAAGAGAATGATCAGGTGATCATTTAAAAGCCCATTTCCTCATTCTCTGTTCGTTTATCAGGAATCTTGTCATTGAACCACACATGTAAGCTAGAGCCAGAAAAGGTACCTACAATACAGCTGCTTTCAGCCAGGATGAGTTGAAACCAACCAAAGAGGCTGATGATGAGAGATAACTGCTGGTCGGTGTGTGTCGTTGACCATGTAACCCTCCATGTCAAATTAAAAATTGAAAAGGCTCTTTGAACAACAAGAGCAGCTTTTCTGTAGCTTCAGTATCTGCTATCAGCAAACAAAATTAACCATCTGGGGGCCATTCAATACAGGACTCACCCGCTGTTGCATTTTGTCAGGTCCACAAACCTGTGCTGTAATGGACATAAGGATGTATCAGCCTCATCCACTGTTTAAAACACATGCTCAGTGCGCTCCTCCAAAACGCCTTTACAGTGGTCATTTACTAAACCAAAGAGTGAAAAGGTATCATTGATTAAAATGATCTTGACTCCAGATTAATCCTCTTGGTTTATATATTTTCAGTCTTTATCTTTAAGAAAGTATGATTCAATGACACAAGTCAATACATATTAATCAGGTATTTGCTCTTTGCCAGGGTCCAAGGTAGGCATTGTGGAGACAGAGAAAAGACAAAGGATTTTTAAATGAACAGAACATGATATGTGCCTTAAAATTTATTAGTTTAATAATGTCCTTAACTATATTTTTGAAACTTAAACATGGGGAAATAGCAACAATTTTTTTAAAGGTTTGAAATCGATTTTCCTACTGTGGTTGGAAGCCTGGCCCACTGGGAGTGATGTCGAGGGGTGGGAAGGAGGACGGACGACTGTCCCTCCGTATTCTCTGCCCCCATCTGTCCAGTTTGTTATTCTTCCCATATTTCTCTGGGTTTTGTCAGGACATGGAGCAGAGCACGGGGCAAGTGGGATGGGCAAAGTGGGCATGCAGTAATGTTCCACCTCATTCTAATTTATGTGTATGAGATAAATAAAAGATCAGGGTCTGTTCAGCCACCGTGTAACCAACAATATGGCTTTTGGCATAATCAGGAGATGGGAGGAGCAAGGATGAAAGGTGGGAAATCATTTCTCTCTTCTTAGTTTCTCTCTCAGTCATAAGGAGAGAATTAGGCTATGACATTTTATGGTCTGATTTGGTGACGTAAATTTAATTTAAAGGCTGATATCTGTACATTGAGATTTGGGATGTGGAAGATTCTCCTCCAGGTATGTTATCTTACAGTTTATAGTCCGAAACCCTGGTTCAATTTTGGATATGATTTCTTTAATCATTATTATTGATAGACACAAATCAGACCCAGGATGTATATCTACTTTTCCATATTGCATGCAATGAAGAGAGTGGATGCTGGTTTATACTGAATATACCTCATACACTTTAATATTACTCTTCAAAAGTTTTTTTAAAAATCAGAACCTTATCATGTCCTGCATTTTGAACTTGCTAAAGACAATACTGTAGTTTTTTCCCCTGTGAAATGTAAAGAACTATGAAACTTTCAATGAGTGTCCACAGGAAAGACACCTGATGGTCAGCATCCCACTCAGCTCTCTTGCTCTCACCACGACTGCCCTCCTGATTCCGGACCCTGTGGCCTCTGCAGCTGCTTCCTGTCTTCCCCCTTCAACACCCCCACCCCCCCACACACACACCTACCAGAGCCATCGTCATAAAATTCCAGATTCCTCATACATTTCAACTGTGCTATCTTCACTGTCTTCCTCGGTACTTACAAGACACAAGTTAAACACCCGGATTTCACGGTCAAAGCCCAACTAACTGGCTTCGGCACAGCAGTGCAGCTTTCCTTCGGTCCAGTAGAGCTGGAAATGCACCATGGAACCTTCAACACTCTTCTCTGCCTGGAGTCCTCATCCTCTCATTGTCATCCTGTACACCCTCCCATTGTTTAAGGTGGTTCTGGGAGTCCCTCCTCGATCTCTCCAGCCCAAAGGAGTCTCAGGGCACACGTTCCTCAGTCGGGTAAAGAGCCACCCTCTTCTGCCTCCTCTCGTCTCTTACATCTCTATTTCACTTTCTTCATCTGTCTCATGTCTTGCTTCTGATGGAGTCAGAGACCATACATTATATTCCTTTCTAATCTTCATGCATCAAGAAAATAGAAGCTTTGTTGAGTTTGCACGTGCGTGTGTTTATTTACCTCGATAATTTTTTCAAGGAGCTAGTCGATCCATTGTTAGGAAAGACTCTAAGAACATTTAGTCAAGTAGAAGAGGAATATAACACTCCTCAGAGGCAAAGCGGGCTGTTTTTCTGCAGTGCTGGTTGTCGGTCTGGATTATCTTGGTCAGTTATTTAACTCCTAGAGCTGCCATTGGCAACATCTGCATATCATTTGCCCTTATTGGAGACACAGCGGAAGTAGTGCTAGCTCCCTTTGTCACCACTTTTCCTGAGGAGATCAAATTCCATTGGTCTCCAAAGGAGAATTGTCCTGTTGGAGGGAAATGAGAAAAATTCTGTGAGATCATCCATGTGGGTTAAGTGTAAACAGGACATGCAGAGTCCCTTAACAAAGTAACACTGAGAATTCCAGGGTTGGCAACGGAAGGGGAAAAATGGCAAGTAGGGAGGGGCAAATAAACTCTGTGATCCTGAGGCTCCGAGATCTCTCATTCCTTTGGGACATGTCTTTAATGATTATTGCTTCCACCAATGGAATGGCCTCAGGGGTATTGCCCCCCCTTTAAAGCTCCTGCTCAAGCAAAGATAAACTACTCTTTCCTCCATCAATCATGCCCTTTTTTGTAAAGCTGAAGGGTGGATCTCCGTGTGGGCACAAAGCCCTAATCCACGCCTGTGAATTCTTGCCTCCGAGGTTCTTCTTCCCTTTGATGGTCATTTCTGATCGCACCACATGTAAAGGAATGCAGCCACTTCCTTGTAGTAGCTGTCCAGAAATGCTGGGAAGTGTCCCGAGACGAAAACATCCTGAAGGACAGAAGGTGTGGCTCTTGGCGTTCAGGAAAATTGGCTCTTTGCATTGGGGATTTGAGTTAACTGTAATATAATGAATCAGGATAATCATTTCAATTCATATTTTTACAAGGGAGGATGGACATACTTTTCCTCATTCTTCCCATGTGTAGCTCTTGGTATTCATTTTAAACTTTAGATGATCTGTTCCCTAATAGAGTAGACCGTGAAGTGTGGACTGGAAGGAGACAACAATGTGATCTGTCTGAAAGGAAGTCTTGAGTAAGTTATATAAGACTGGAAAAGAAGGAGTTTCAGTCTTTGAAAAGAAAGATTTCAAAAATAGAGGTATGCATTTATCTGTTCACAACACATATATGAATATTTTCCTTATAAAAGATATTGATGGGCTATAAGTGTTACCAAGTGCTGATGCCTAATGACCATATCTGGCAATGTAGCAGGTGCTCAATAGTTATTTGTTGACTACATGAGAGTATTGGACAACAGCAATATAGAGCCAAGATCATCATAATGGCTACCATTTTTGGATTTAGCCCATCCATTGACTCTAGATTATCTCTAATCCTTAGAAGATCAGAGATAATTGGATTATTGTTGCTATTTTTGTAGGGCAGGAAACAGGTTTAGTGAGGCTGAGTAACTTGCTTGAGGTCACACAGCTAATGAATGGTGGAGTCAGTGTTTGATTTTAGTGTTCTTACTGAAAACAAGAGCAACAATAAAAAGTTATCTTTTTTTTCTTACCACACCAATGCTGTAAGGGAAAGAAAATAACACCCCAGAAAAAAGATTTAAGTTTTTTTCCCTAATAGATTTCTACTACTAATTTGATCCCTGCCATGTCAACCTCCCACCCCACTCCTTTTCATGATATCTCTACTGTCCGAGTACCTGAAAGAAACCTCAGAGCTTCATTAGCTCAAGACTTCAGACCGTTTCTGAGGGGCTTCTAAATTCAAAGAGGCTCACAGCTGAAATTCTAGAGGCAGAATTATTTGGAGACCAGTGTCGAAGCTGCTAAGGGCCTTGATCAAGCTTGCAGGGAATTTTTCAATTTAGAATTACAGTTCGTAGGGTTTTCATTAGTTAGGATGCTTTTGGCTGCAAGTAATGAGATGACAATAGGGAAATTTGTCTCACAAGACAAAGTCAAAGGTGGAGTAAGTTCCAGGCACATTACAATCAGCTATCCGATGCTGCCCGGAACCACCTGGTTCTTTTTCTCTCCCATCTGCAAAGCTGAGGTTTTGGACTCAGCTGATTTCTCCTGTGCATGATGCAAGATGGCCCCCAGGGGCAACTGAGGCTGAATTTTGCCCTGGCTCAAGAGAGACAGAGAGAAACATGGGAAAGGAGCCATGGAATATATCTTTCCTTCAACCGAATGAGGGTGACTTAAGTCACATGCCTATTCCTGGATGAATAATGATAGCCAGGGGTAAGCCAGGAACTAATTTGGGGGTGAATATCTGAGAAAATGGGAAGTCCTGTTAGGTAGACAGAGGAGTAGGGCTCTGGGTAGGCAACATTCAAGTGCAGATGCTGAGAAGTGGCTGGTGATTAAAACAAATGAGAGAGATACCAGTGGTACAATGAGTGGCCAAGTGGACTGTGGCTTTCAGGGAGATCCTCCCTGCCCAACACACAACTTCAATTTGAGGAAAGTATGTAACAGACGTATGTACATACCTTTAGCTTTTTAAAGGAGTTATAATAGGTTGTAGGCATTTCGTTAGCAAAACACTGATTAAAGGAGATGTTGGTCAGAGATTTACCAAAAAAAACCACCCCAAGCTTTTATGTAAATTACTGCACACTGTTTACTTTGAACAGTCTAGAAAACTTGCACGAAATGATCATTTTGTTGTTGTTCTATGGAAATCTTGGACAACAACCCATTTGTCATCCATGTACATTCTCATTAGGAGACAAGACAACATGACCGGTCATAGGGTAGACTTGGGAGACAGGTGACCTGAGCTGAGTCCTGCAACCTCCCATTTAACAGCTAATAGTCTTGGGTCAGTCATTTAACTTTCTGTGACTCAGTTTCCTCCTCTGTATGTAAAATGGCAGTGATAAGAAGATCACTGATAAGGTCACTCAGAGAATGAAATGAGCTAGTAAGTAGAAAGTGCCCAGAACAGTGCCTGGCCCGTAAGTGCTACATGTATGGTAGATCAAATAAGCACTCGGTGTTTACAAAGCCGTGGTCAGCCCTGCCTTTACTCATGTGTGTGTGGCAATCACACATCTCCCTACAGGTTCCTGGCCCTTGAAGGCCTATTCCGTTCAGTGTTCAGCAAGGCCCCGATTTTACTCTCTACTCCTGCTTAAATAAATGGTCTAAGAGCTGCTAGCATCTGACTTCATAGGTCAGCTTTTCTGATTTCATAGAAAACCAAATGGCGGATTGGAATTTGCCAGCTGTCTGGCGTTTAATGGGGAATTTTTCCCCCTCCCTCCCCGCCATTTTTTTTATAGTTCACCTATCATATTTGTGTGCAATTGAATGCCTCTCCCGTATACTACACTTGCCAACTCTATCTCTAGTAATTATTCTGTTTTAGTCCACTGCAATGTACCTGCCAACAATCTGAAATGTGCAGGTGGTGGCTGCTCAGCCTGCCTCGCTCTCCCTCCCATTTGCATGCACCCCGTGGTGGCAACATAATGTGACGGCTGACACGGCTTACAATGGAGACAATGACAGGAGGCCAGGGCGCACAAGTGCCTCTGCTATTTACCATCCAGATGATTTTTTTTTTCATTCCCTTTTCCTCAGAGAGAGACAAGGTAAGAGCCTGTGCACACTGTGCTTTAGGCTGGTGTAAAACACTTGTAAAATACAGGAAAATAAAGAGCCTTGGTGTCTCACAAGGAATACAGGCCCTCTTCCCCACCCACCCATGCACTTCACATCTCCCACCCATGCACCTCTCCCCCACCCACCCATGTACTTCTCCCCCACCCACCCATGCACTTCACATCTCCCACCCATGCACTTCTCCCCCACCCATGTACTTCTCCCCCACCCATGTACTTCTCCCCCACCCACCCATGCACTTCACATCTCCCACCCATGCACTTCTCCACCACCCATGTACTTCTCCCCACCCATGCACTTCTCCCCCACCCACCCATGCACTTCACTTCTCCCCACCCATGTACTTCACATCTCCCACCCATGCACTTCTCCCCCACCCACCCAAGCACCTCACATCTCCCAACCCATGTACTTCTCCCTCACCCATGTACTTCTCCCCCACCCACCCATGCACTTCTCCCCCACCCATGCACTTCTCCCCCACCCATGCACTTCACATCTCCTCTGAACAATTAACACAATTCACTAGTGACTACTTCTGACTCTTTTTTTTTTTAATCCTCACCCGAGGATATTTTTCCATTTTTTTGTACAGATAGAGTGGGAGGGAGAGAGAGGAAGGGAGAGAGAGAGAGAAACATCGACGTGAAGGGACACATCGAGTGGCTGCCACCCGCACGACCAACCAGGGCCGGGGACAAACTGCAACCGAAGTACGTGCCCTTAGCGGGAACCGAACCCGGGTCTTTCCCGACCGCAGGCCGACGCTCTAACCGCTGAGCCAAACTGGCCAGGGCAACTTCTGACTCTTAAGAATACATTTTTTCTTGACTTTTGTCAACAGAGATACTTTTGAAAAACGTATTCTGTATTACTTTAGGGACTACTACAGATAACTGCTAAAAAACGATGGTTTTTACTCTAACACGCCATTTTTGCTGATCGATTCCTTTCTCTTTATTTTCTAAAAAAGAAAAACCTTTTGGGGCTTAAATTTTCTAAGATTGGACTGAACTTAACCATTATCTAAAAAAAAAAAAAAATTCATTATTTCAAAATTGTTGAGCTGCATTCTTTCAATTACTTTTTGAATTATGGAAAACGTATATTTTCCCCACTCTGCCAGTGGGCTCCAACCACTTACTGGTCTGACTCCAAACCAGCGATGAGCTCCAGTCTGACTAGCCTCATCTCCGGTGAAGAGCGAAAAGGAATCCAAATTTGAAGTAGCATGTTTGGAGTCTCCAAATCATGAATTTCTGAAATTACAAGCCTGAGTGTGCAATTATTGCATTTTTGTCTCAATCTTTTTTAAAGTGCTTCTGTTAAAACTCTCATTTTGAAGCAGCTCCAGTAAAGTGTTACTGACAGAAAGGCAAGAAGCTTCAGACGTTTTCTGAATTTACTCTCCGAGTGAAAGGCTCGACCCCGTGCCTGGCACAGCTGCCCTCCGTGGTCAGCTGGCTCCCTGACCACTGTTCTCGTCTCTTCGGCAGAACTTAGACTCGCTCTTCTCTCCAGTGGCTGCTGACCCTTTTTGTCTCCACCTGGGCCCACTTTTTGTCCTAAATGCCAGCCTTCTTGTGCTTCTTTCTATCATTAATACGTTTTTCGAGGATGTAATGAAAGACAAGGGCATACAGGGAGTAGTGATATTCCCCGGGAGTCTAAAGGGCTTTGTCCACTTTTTTCTCCTTCCCCAGGGGCTCACTCTCAGATTGAAGTTTCTTAACTACTTGTTACACGTCTCAACACTCAAAATAAAGACCCAAAGGTTGCATGGTTTCTAACTAAGAAAATGTTCTAAGGACTGGCTGCTTTATGGCTTAAAAAGGCCCGAGGCACCTTGTGTGCAAGAATCAAAGAAGGAAACTGGGGGTCAGCTGAGTTCCCTCCTTTATATTGTAAATGAAATCAAAGCCCCAAAGGTAAAGTGATAGGGATTTTATTCATGTTTTTATTCAGCCTGTTTTTACTCAGCACCAACCACGTGCCAGCTCCAGCACGGGGCCTAAGGAGCTGAGTGAAAAACACCACCCTCGGGAGAAGCGGACTCGTGGGAGGAAGCACGTAAATCCTTGTAACCCGCGTGGTAAATGCAGTGGAAGAGACGCTGGAAGTAGAGAGACCTCAGCTGGGTAATGGAAGCCAGTCTTCACCCTTGGAGGAGGGGCACTGCCCAGGGAAGGAGCTGGGCCTGGGCTGCGTGGGCTGCTGAGGGGACCCAGATTCCAACCCCGTCCTGATGACCGTCCCGGTGACTACCTCCCTCCTCTGAAGCCAGTTCAAAAAGTCAGCCGCAAGCTTTACCCATTTTGCTTTGTTCCTGGACATAGTTCCCTTCCGGCCACCACCTAAACATGGGCACCAAATTCCAAATCGTCCTACACCAAACTGGATTGGCCCAGGGCGTGTCCATCAACAAAAAGCTTCCTAGATTTCCTGTGGCAACCCTAACAGGTTTATGCTCCACATTTGGGTTTTCAGATGACTGTTTTTAACACCAGTAATTCTGAAAGAAAGGAAATATAGGAATACAATTTTCTGTCTTAGCCATTTTTTTGTTTCTAAACATCATAATAAATAATGGGTGAGTTATTCTTATTTTATTGGTTGATTTATTTCTACACTGACTTATTTCTAAAAAGATTTGAGGTGCCATACAGAAATCCACACAATGTAATACGATTAAATGAATAAAGCAATCATAAAAACCAGGAAAACAAAGGATAAAAAGACCTAAGCGAGCACATTTAAATGATAGATGCGCCGAGAATATATTATACATATAACAGCCAAGCGAAAGAAAAGGAGCTTCAGACGAAGAGCTGACTTCTTGGGGCTCAGTTCAGCAGATGCAGTGAAGAAGCGGTCACAGCCGAGAGGTCAGGAGCTGTGGCCTCGCCTGTCCCGGCCGAGTGTCCCCAATGCACTGCTTCTGAAAGGACAGGCTCATTTCCTTGTATTTGTTTGTTTTTTTGTTGCTTTCACTTCTCAAAAAAAAAAAAAAAATCTTCTTTTCCGGATTAAAATTTCCTATCTTTTTCTTATCAGCACAAAGCTGCTGTTTTTATTTTTATTTTAAAAATTTCCCCGTTTTATTGCGAAAAAAAATTTATATGTAGCATTATATAACATTAAGGTATATAGCATAATGATTTGATAGACATACATTGCAAAATGATGATTATAGCAGCGTTAGTTAATACCTCCATCACCTCACATAATTGCTTTGTGTGTGTGTATGGTAAAACATTTACGATTTTATTCTCTTGGCAACTTTGAAGTATATACTACCGTTTTGTTAATTCTAGTCACCATGCTGTACATTCCATTGCCAGAATGTATTCATCTTATAACTGAAAGTTTGAACCCTTTGACCAACATCATCCCATTCCCCGCCCCCTCACCCAACCCTTAGCAAACACCATTCTACTCTCTGTTTCTATGAGTTTGGCTTTTTAATTTAATTAATTAATTTATTTATCCTCACCCGAGGACAGTTTTGCATTCATCTTCAGATAGAGCGGGAGGGAGGAAGAGAGGGAGGGAGAGATAGAGGGAGAGAGAGACAGAGAGAGAGAGAGAGAGAGAGAGAGATCGACTGGTTGCCACCCATATGACCCCAACCGGGGCCGGGGACAAACTGCAACCAAGATACGTGTCCTTAGCAGGAGCCGAACCCAGATCTCTCTGGTCCACTGGCTGATGCTCTAACCACTGAGTAAAACTGGACAGGGCAAGTTTGGCTTTTTTGAGAGTCCACATAGAAGTGCTAGCATAGAGTATTTTTCTTTGTCAGACATTTAATTGAGCAGAATGCCTCAAGGTCCATCCATGTCACAAATGGCAGGACTTCCTTCTTTCTCATGGCTGAACAATCCACACAGACAGATATATTATATACATACAGATATATATGTATATAATATAACCCATACATATACATAAATATATATATAATATATGTATATATAAATCTCACATCTTTATCCATCGTTGTGAGGTTTTTGGTTACTGGTTCAATCTCTTTACTCCTTATTAGTCTGTTCAGATTTCCTATTTCTTCATGATTCAACATTGGTAGATTTTATGTTTTGAGGAATTTATCCATTTTTTCTAGGTTATCCAATATGTTGGCATATAATTATTCATATGAGTTTCTTATGATTCCTTGTACTTCTGTGGTATCAGTTATAAAGCCCCTTTCATTTCTGATTTTACTTATCCAAATCTTCTCCCTTTTTCTTAGTCTAGCTAAGGGTTTGTCAATTTTATTTATCTTTGAAAAAAAAAACAAAAAACAGCTCTTAGTTTCATTGACATTTTATATTGTTTGCATGATCTCTATTTCATTTATTTCTTCTCTGACCTTTGTTATTTCCTTCCTTGTGTGAACTTGGGGTTTCAATTATTCCTCTTCTAGTTCCTTGAGGTGTCAAGTTAGGTTGCTTATTTGAATTCATTACTTTTTCATATTGTAGGCATTTATCTCTATAAACTTCCCTTTTAGAACTACCTTTGCTGCATACCATAGGTTTTGTTATATGATGTTTACATTTTCATTTGTTTCAAGATATTTTTTTATTTTTCTTTTGAGTTCTTCATTGACCTATTGCTTGTTCAGAAATGTGTTGTTTAATTTCCGCATATTTGTGAATTTTCCAGTTTTCCTCTTGTCATTGATTCTAGTTTCATAGACTTGTGGTCAGAAAAGATACTTGGTATGATTTCATTGTTTTAAAATTTGTTGAGGCTTGTTTTGTGACCTATTATACAATCTACCCTGGAGAATGCTCTGTGTGCACTTGAGAAAAATGTACATTCTACTGTGATTGAACAGAATGTTCTGATATATCTGTTAGGTCTATTTGGTCTAAACTGTATATATTATATACATACACATGTATATAATATACACACATACATATACATAAATATATATATACATATACATATGTATATATATATAATATATGTATATGTAAAACTGAACACTAGACTGGCAAGACCATGTGGAGAGGTCCTGAAACTATAGCGGGTAGAGAGAGAGGGGCCAGCTTAGTGCAGCCTCTGGCAATCATGACACCAAACATGGGAGTGAAGCCTTTTGCGGCCCTCCAGACCAGACTAATCAGCAACTGAATATTGCCAAGTGACCCTGGTTGTTGCCACATAAGGCAGCAGAATCTCCAACTGAACCCTATTCAAAATCCTAAGCAATAGATTGTGAGTATAATGAAATGAATAGTAACTTTAAACGGTTAATTATCAGTGATAACAATACAGCCATCATGTTTTCTAGGCTTTAAACCTTTCAATGCTTTCTCTCCTGATAGCATACAACTCCTGATAGTGATACGTACAGTCAGGGAGAATCGAAACCCTGTTCAAATTTTTACGTTAATCTATGCTTTAACTTTACGTTCATCTATGCTTTAAATCAAATATCTTGCATTTTTCCTGAACTGGTTATCCAAATGTCCCACAACAATTCATCCCAAGTAGCTATGGAAGTGATTTTAATAAATGCAGATCTGATCTTGCCAATCCCATGCTTAAAACACTTTAGTGGTTATCCTTGAGATAAAGTCCGTGTTCTAAACCGTTTATCCCTCCAGTCTTTTCTTTGCTGTTCTCCCAGCATGCTCTAGCTTCAAATCTCCTAATAAAATGTGCAAACTCCCACTTCTGGGATCTGGTACGTGCTATTCTCTTTGCCCAGAACATGATGTCTCCCGGTTTTCTTGGCTACCTCTAATCATTTGAATCTTAGTTTAATATTCACCTCTTGAATGAGACTTTTCTTGAGCCCTTGCTCTATGCTTCTACATCTTGGGCTTACAGAAGCTTAGTGCTTATTGCCCTTACTTGGATTAAATCTTACTCCAGAAAGTGTGTACAGTTGTGGGTAAGCTAATTCTAATGAGGTTACACATCTAAAAAACTAATCGATGATTTCTTTTTTTGCATTTAATACACTGTTTACTACAAAATAAAAGAGCAAAGAGGAAAAAGATAAACAGTCCACAAATTGATGATAGTGACTAAAAGCCACCATGATATTAACATTGATGTCCTCACGAAATTCTGTGGAAATGGAAATAAAGATACCCAGACTATTTCTTAAAAGATTAAAAGTCTCATTTGTTTGTCTTACAACTGAGTAAATTAAAAAGTACTATGTCTGTTCTATATGTTATAATGCTTTGCAACTTAGTTTTTATTGAAAGGCTACTTTTTTGTTTTTAATAACAGCTTTTAAAGTAAAAGATTTTATAATAATGGGTTAAAAAAATCAACCCTGTATTTTCTTTGATTATAATTATGTGGTAAACTTAATGAAATAACTTTGAAAGTACCAGGTTACAATCCCTACTAAAGAAGTCAACATTTTACTTCAAGTTTCTCTATCCCAGAGTCAATAGAACAACTGGGCCAACCAGACCTTGAAGATTTGGGATAATTTAGCTCCTTCTGGGATGCTTCGAGAGAATTTGAATGATCATTTTTTTTTTCTTGTCTCCAAGATGGTACATATCTAATCAATTCTGAATGCTTAACAGAGAAGTCAATTTATTACATACATTGGATGTCTGAGGGAATTTCACTAGTCTTTGGGACACTCTTTGAGTAGTTACATGGTATTATGGTAGTTTACGTCTTGCCTTAGAGTTGTTTTTTCATGATAATGATTTAAAATATTTCCAATTAAAAAAAATTCATCTCTGAACAAGCACTGGCCCTCAAGCGAGTTCACCAGTATAGGTGCTACTTAAATGTTTCAAAACAAAGATTTGCTTTGCCATAGAATAGCTTCCCTTTAATTTAAACCCCATAAAGCAAAATCTAGAGAAAACAATGGAGCTTTGTTAAAGAGTAAAGAAGGCCCTACATCTCCTTTTGTAGTAGATGGGGGGAGTGTCCAAATTACTTTCTTCTCTGCATTTAAGTTATAATTGTTTAGAAAAGGATCATGGTTTTAGTTTAAAAGTGTGATTTCCCATGAACTCTTGACATTTGATTTATTTTACAGACTGTGTCCCCCCTGTCTTACAGAGCTTCACACCTAACTTATCAGCACCGATTAGACCTGTTTTCTAGAAGACCATTTCCCAGTGGACCAACTCATCTTCTTCCAGGGAAGGTTGGGACATTTTCCCTGCTTCAGAAAAGTCATGTGCTCTCCCAGTGGCGTCGAAGTAGGCAGGTTACCTGCCTCACGACCACAGAAGGCAATTCTGGAGTACATGATTTGGCTTGTGCCAAAGCTATGCCTTCCAGGTCTGTATTTAGATGATCCCTGATGCCAGTATTCTACTTTGTGCTTATCATGGCCAATGGCCGTAATGTCAATGGCCAAGGCCACAAAGGCTGCTTCATTGCCATGGACATTGTTTTTTTCTTTCTATCTCCATTTGATATGGTTTAGTTAAAGAGATACTACCCTATTAAAAGGACACGCTCATTACCCTTGTGCCTACTAGGAATATCATGGTCGGGAGTCATTCATCACAGCATCTGTAATAAACCTTTCCCAGCGTTGTGTGTTTTAATTTGATCATAAAAATTTTTTCTTACCAAACATGATACCTCCTGGCTTGGGAACACTTTTAATTTTTGAGTCAAAAGTGAATCCAGTGGGCAATTTCTAGTGAACGTAAAAAGTGGACATTTTTTTACCTGGGTCATTCTCTCCCACTTCATTGCTGTCTTTGGTAGCAGAAGTACCACTTTTCAATGCCTCAGAAGCCAATAATTAAAAGTAATTTACTTTTACTACTCATATTACAAAGTGGGCATCAAGTCACACAGAGGCACATTTGGGTACAGGTGGGGGAAAAAGTTCTAGTACGTTCCATACTCTGAAGCCTTCAGAGGTAAGTTTGTGTCTCACATGACTCTTCAGTCCTGTATGACAACACGCCTTTAGTACACAGTTAATGTACTGGGTGTTTAACAACTATTTACTGATGTGGTCAAATTGTTTTATGAAAAAGTCTTCTGGCCCTGGCCGGTATGGCTCAGTGGGTTGAGCATCATCCTGTGTACCTAGAGGTGGCTGGTTCCATTCCCAGTCAGGACACATGCCCAGGTCACAGGCTTGGTCCCCAGTAAGGAGCATGTAGGAGGCAGACAATTGATGTTTCTCTCATTGATATTTCTCTCTCTTCTTCTCTCTCTAAAATCAATAAAAACACTTTTAAAAAAGGTCTTCCTTGCAGCAGAGACTATCAGAAAACAGCCACCTTTTATTTTTTTGTAGATATGAGTCTGAGCAAAATCCAACAAAGGGCGTGCAGCGTTGAGGACAGAGAATAGGCCCAGACAAAGATTTACTTGCTGATCTGGAAAGCAAATTTGGGCTGCAGGAATTTAATTATTAATACAAAACTATGAAAAGAAAGAATATTTTGGTCTATTTCATTAGGGTAGAAGGATCAACCCATATGCATGGGCAAAGTTCATTTTAAGCATAGGAATAAATAAGGGCTCTGGAATTTTCCATGTTTAGGCCTTCCAACTACAAGCTCACACACCAACCAATATGATTTCTAGTACATCTTTTGTTTTTTTTTTGTTTTTTTTAAAAATCCTTACAGGAGGATATTTTTCTATTTATCTTCAGATAGAGTGTGTGTGCGAGAGAGAGAGAGAGAGAGAGAGAGAGAGAGAGAGAGAGAGAGAGAGAGATTGACAGGTTGCCTCCCACATGACCCTGACCAGGGCCGAGGACCAACCACAAACAAGGTACGTGCCCTTGGCCAGAATCAAACCCATGACTCACTGGTCTGAGGGCTGGCACTCTAACTGCTGAGCCAAACCAGCCAGGGCGATTTCTAGTACATCTTGAATGCATTTCAGATCTGCTCCTGGGATTGTTCTGAGACCTGGACTGCTTCTGAGCACCCGGAGTCAATTAGATGATGACCCCCAGATTGTTTTGTTATCTGTGGAAGTGGAGTTCTTAGGGTGACTCGAGGAAAAGAATTTCCTGAGGCCCCCACGGGAGGATGGGGCTTCATGGAAAGCTTTATTGATGACGTGAAATTAAATAGGTTCCCCTCTAGGTTCCCCTCTCCACCTGTGCCCCCATGGAAGAAGTCCAATCTTATCTGCAGCAGGGCCAGAATTAATGCTACTGCCTATAGTTTCTGTTCCATATTACAGTCCAGTCCAGCACCTGGCTAGCTTAGCTTGTGTTTCTAGCTGCAGTCCATTGATGGTGGGGTCTGCATGGCCACAGGCCATGAGGTTGCTTAAAACCACCTGGCTATGGAGAGAGAGCAGGTGAGCACACAGGTGAGTGTGGGTCGTGGAGTCAGAGAGCAAGAGAGCAAGAGAGGGAATTCTTTGTCTGGGGTTTTAACCAGGAGCTTCTTTAAATTAACCAACCAACTTTTCAAAATTTTACGCTTCTGATGGGGTCTATCCTCTAGCCAATCCATTGTTCCCCAGGCTATCCAGACTGCAAGCACCTTTCCTAATTCACCCCATCTTCATTGTGCATGTGCCCATCTCCTCTTTGTTCAATCCTGTCCCCCAGCGATCTGCAGGGAATGGACTGGTGGCTCCCTGGGGAGCATGAAGCTGTAGCTTCCTGGTGAAGCTGCCCAGATGACCACACTTCTTTTGTCTGGCCTCCCCTTTGCTTTCTTTCCTTTATTAATACGAACTAACTAATGACAATGATAACATTTTGAGATCTTACTTCAAATTCACCAAGATTCCTAACCTTAAGCATGGCCACAGCTTTAAACCTCCTGTACCCGTCTCCCACCTACCAACCAAGCCCCAAAGATGAAGAGACTGATCCAGAGCAAAATCTATGAGTGAGATTGTTGGGCATAGAACTAAGCTCGCTGTCCACCCCAGGCTATTCTTTCCTCCCTCCGTAAAATGCCAAAACTACCCCACTTCATGGGTCCCAGGAGCCTTTCTGCCCAAATTTCCCAAGATATAACGAAGAGAAATTATGCAGGGATTTGGGACAAATCAGACTATAGAGTAAATGGCTCTGGTGCATACTGGGTCCCCGGGAGACCCTGTACCATTTGGAGATGCAAACATCTGTGGCCCATCTCAAATGGCCCTGCCCTCTGTAGGCTTTCTCCAGTCGCTCCGGCTAAACACGCTCATTGCCCTTGACTTCTCCTCTGAGGCTCTTGTGGACAGTGACCATACAGTCATAACAGTAATTCATAGTATAACCTGGCCCCTCTGGTGCGCCCCAGAGAGGCAGGGCTCTACTTGTTTACCATCATGTGTCCAGTGTCTGGCAGGAAGTGGTAGCTAAATAGATGCTGGGTCAATAGATGAATGAATTAAGTGGCTAATTAGAAATTGGTTTAAATTAAACATGATGCCTAAATACGAATTATTTTGTTCTAGTTTAGGCAATTGTGTCACCTCATTGAAATATTGATTTATTCTGGAACTACTGATCGGCTGGGAAAACAGCTGAAAAACAGGCACACCCGACAACAACCTCGACTACACTGGCACATTACCAACTCGAAGTCCATTTCCTTACTTGTAACATCAAGAAAAAGCCTTAAATATACTTCAATGGGTGTTTTCCACAGTAACCTTCAAAAATGAACTCAGATATGCGCTCTTCCTTCCAACTTTGGGAAGCGACGAGAGAGAGAAGAAAGAAAAGTACAGTGGGCACTAGCGTTGCCTCTGTGCGTTTTCCCAGAGAGGAGTTGGTCCCTTGCCCTCGTCACTCCATCAATCCCGTGAAGTACAGCTCAATGAATAACTAACAGATGATTACATTTATGAGGAAAGAGTACTCACAGCAGACAGCTACTTCCTACAGGTGACAAGCAATCTTCCGCAGGGGCTTCACCTGACGAGTCATTTTGGGACGTGATCACAAGGGTTGGAGACTGATGAAATTATCCTGTCCAACATCAAACACAAAGTGGTTGTAAATCAGCGGAGGCTGTGGCAGAAGGAGAGAAGCTCATTCTTTATGCTTTGCAGACAGTCTTCCACCTGGGGCTGCATCAAGCGCCCTAACAATCATTAAGTGACCCTATAAAGAGATTTAATTAAAAAAAAAACCCCACATATTAGAGTATCTATTGACTCGAATCCTTCAGCTGTCTTGAGGGAGTTGATTTGAAAACATGTTGTATGATTTAAAAACTTGAATGTGTTGAGTCTAACTCAGCACAGCAACATGTATAAATAAAGAGACGCCTGTCTGTTATAACTCTCCATTTGACCTTGCCAGATCACTTAGGGAAAGGCAAACTAAAATAAAAAAAAAAGCAAGCCAGCTAGAGTTTAACCTGGTCAAGGGGGTTCCTCAGAAATTGATCTTGCAAATGCATTCTATAAAAAGAGAAGGAATAAAATCTGGATGATTTATTCGTGGTATCTGCTGAACAGCCCTTGATTTACACGTGATCTGAAGAAATGTGGAGAAACCATTTTGAAGTTGCCCTGTGGACAGAATCATATTTTAAGAGTAAAAAATTGGCAGGTTTCATTGAATAGGGAAGGAGCTTTCTAAGGATCGCATTTCTCCATCACTGCGAAAGGGATTTATATGCATTGTTCCCTTTAGTGGTGTTGGAAGTTCCAGTGTAAATCCTTTAGGTTTCACTGTAGGAGCCAGCTACTCACACGTTCCCAATGCTTGATGATTGGCACAAAATTGTGGTTTTGAAAAAAGGAATGGAAAAACTATTTTTAAATGGTTATGCTAGAAAGGTAAGCGGAGCTTACCGGGGTCATGTGCAGCCTTATACAATCCCCACTCCTTCCTGCTTTACTTGCAGAACCTGCTATGCAGGGGCATTTGAGCAGCTCTGCGGGAAAGGCCTGTGCATATTTAAATAGGCTGTTTGAATAGGAATTGTGACTGATGTAAAAATACCCCCTGCATTTTATTTAGTTCTTAGTTCTCCATTTGTAATTGAAATGAAGCTTCTAAAATGCCTCATTTTCCTTACATTTTATGAAATCATAGATGTTTGCTCTCCTAACTGTGTCCTTCAGGTAATTTCGCACAGATGATTGAGGGGCATATTAGTTTAGTTTTGTATTTTGTTTCATAATTCAGAACTTCTCACGAAATAGGCAATAGGCAGGGGAACAAGGACACGCCTCTGATGGACTGTGTTTGGAAAGCAAAGGGAAGCGAAGGAGCCCTGAGCTCCCGGGGCTCGGAGGAGCGCGCTCGGGCACTTTATTGATGGCTATTTTTGTGCGCGCTGCGGTGCGCTCCCCGTAGTTGCACTTTAATTATCCTGCACTTTGTTCGGGGAAGGTATGCATTGGCTCCCTGCCAATGTGGGCCAGGACTCTTCTTGTCCCTAGTGTCTAACAGCATGTACTGAACAATATCCCAATTAGATCTTTAAGTGTTAGAAACATGATACACCAGTGCGTTTTCCTCGGAGGCTGATCAGTGGGAAGTTTACAACACACACAGAAGGCAGCTTCATCCCAACCCTTCCCACCGCAGCCCCAGACGGCAGCCCAAGAAGCTGAGAAGAGACCCAGATCCATCAGTAGCTCTTTGGCTCATAATTTTGTTTACCTTAAAACCAATTCATAGGTCAGAATGACCACACCATCCTTTTCAAAAAACATTCCTTTTATTATGGTCACTTCCTAAGACTTCATTTGGGTGGTAACAAAGGGAACTTTGGGGGCCTCTCGATTCATGTTTTTCTGGAAAAATCAACAAGAGGGATGCATTAGGCAACCAGGGAACCTACATGGCTAAGTTACTTCTCCAGACGAATACAGGGAAGCGTATGTCTTTTTCCCTTCCGCCCTCCCTCACCTACGTCAGAGACAGAGGGGAAAATAAGTGGCAAGAGAAGCAAGCTCCTTTCTTTCTTCTGCCCTGTTGAGAAAATAATTGTGTAAAATGTCTGGAATGAGTTAAGACAGCCTTTAATTTACACCCTGCAATGGGTTAAGAGTCCAGTCAGTCTTCTCCTTTGTTTCTATCAGTCACTCTCTTTGTAACAATTGAACCAAGTTATTTTAAATGGTAAAGTAGTTAAATTCTTCCTATTGGCCCTGCAATCAAACACCACATGGATTATCAGCTCCATGCACTGTTAGCTCAGTTTTAAGAATGAGCATATAAAGGCTCCAGGTACACCTCTGCAGAGGATGAGGCTCAGAGGAGAATAGGCGGGGACCGCAAGTCACAACCCAAGGACAACCACAGACACACTTCTAGGTCACTGGAGAAAAAGGGAAAAGGAGGTTCAGATTTTCACACACCCATGTGTGGTCTCTCTCTCTGACTTACACGCGCACACACACACAGTTGGACTTTCTTGCATGATATTAGCATAACAGATGCCTTAAGTGTGGTTATTTGGTATGATATTTCACTTCTCCAAAAAACAGTAAAATATTTCTGCTTTCTACTGTTTATCACTCATAATTATGCACTCCTTTAAAAAACGCCCCATTGATGCCAAAAAAATGGGCACATTCCTTCTTTTAAGATATTGGCTAACATTCGAAGAAAAATGACTGTCAAGAGCCTATAAGTGAATTACCGTGGTATGCTGAAGGAAAACATGGCATAATTATCGGGCAAAGGATTTAAATGAAATTTCAAGTTACCGATATCAGGGTAAAACTTGATTAACAATGCCAATTAGAGAAATCTGAGGTGAACATGTGATATAAAACTGCTGTCTTCGTGAATCTTCTTTTTCATGGTTTTACTCCAGAATTGACTGGCAATGACAGGTGTCTTTGATCCCTTTTCCCAGGTTAAGTTCTACCTGGATCCCCACTAGAAGAGACTGTTGGAACAGAATGAGTCATCTAATGTCATACCATAGTCTAAGAACCCAGACATGCCCAATGTTTATTAAAGGCACAGAATCGATAAACATGGAAGTTTTTCATGGACCTGTGAAACAGATATATTCATAGTGGAGGAGGAAAAACATTTACTGCTGGCCCTCAGTTGATTTCCAGGCCTCCTCAGATTTAAGGGTTAGAAAGCTGATCTAATAAAATGTTTTCATTAGGAGAATAAACAAAATAATGAATACTTCAGATTAACCTTAATTCAATTCAACGACCATGTCATCCATTTTAATATAGATGTCTTTCATTGATGTGGTAGGTTTCAGATATTTCACAAAACCTTTATTTTTCTCCAACATCCTTTTTCAGATCAGTCAAGTGACTCGCCCAAAGTTGCATGGCTGACGACAGGTAGACCAGAACTAACCTGTAAATCAACTCCTCCATAAACTTCTCCGTTAACACACGACAAAGTCCTGCTTTGAGATGTCCAGCTTGTCAAAGTGGAACCACTGTAGTTACAAAGACAATAACTGGCGGGTGACATCACCAAGATGGTGACACAGGTTGTTCCTGACTTCATTCCCCAGCATAAGAAGAACTAACAATTATTCAAGAACAGGACACCCCTGAGAGAATCCTGGAACTCAGGGGTTAAGCTGAAGCACCCTCTGCACCACAGAGACCAAGGCAGACATGGTGGAAGGGTAAGAGAAGTGGCTACTCACTGACCCCGTTGCCCCTCCTCCAGGCCGCTGCAGCACCATACAGAGGGGTCCCCCCAGAGCCCGTGGCTCCTCCGGTGGGAAAAGAGAACCAGGGGTAAAGCAAGCCCCGAACCCGGCATTGTGGGTTGCTTTATGGGAGTCACTACTCTGATCTTGCTCTGGGAACACTGCAGGGGAATCTGCAGGGCTCACCCACTGGGAATCTGAATGTGATAAAAAAATTAGGGGTTTTGCAACAACCAGCACATAGATCTTGGCGGATCAAGTTCATACCTGCGGCACCTAAGGAGAAATACCAACTAGCAGTTTTGCTCATCTATAGAACCAGGTCGATGGCACACTCTGACCACGGGACTTGGTAGGGTAAAGATCTGCTTGATTCAAATCCTCAAATAAGGAGTTTTGCCTACCCTAGAGCCTGGTTTGCACATGCCCAGCCAAGGAGCTGAGTTGCAACCCCACCCAGTGTAGAGAGTGTCTCCAGGCCACATCTGTCCAGAAGGACTGGGAGGAACACCTGGAAACGATGTAGCCCAGCAATGTTCAGGCCGAGAGGCAGGCAGGCAGGCAGAACTGACCACCCTCAGAGCAAAGCCGGTTCCAGGTGTGCAGGGTTCCCCTTCTACACACAAGCAGGTGATTGATTCATAGACAAGGTTGAGGGTAGCTCCTGATCCCTCTCAAATGGTGAACCTGTTGGAGAAAGTGGGTGCTTACAGCAGCCCCTCCCTTTCTCACCCAGGCAAGGGAGCTGAGACAGAATGCCACCCACCTGCTGTGGCGCGGGGCCCCATCTGACCAGGGGGCGGCTGAGAGCTAGGAAGCTGTGTGGCTCAGTCGTCCTGGAGACAACAAAGGGCCATACTCGCTAGTGTTTTAAGTAACTGGAAACACATTCTGCAAGTTTTTCTTAGCCTAGACAACTTGATGGGGGAAAGACAGTGCAAAAATAAATATATTAAAAAAGAAACTCGAAATACTATATTTTGTTGAATTCTTGCAATCAAATGTAAATTCAATTATAGTTGTGGTGACAACCTCACGATGATTCTTCTCATACTTAGCCTGGCAATTAGCATGTATTTCTTCATGTACCTGGTCTTGTTCCAGATTACAGAGTCTTTTTATTTTTTTATCCTCACCCGAGGACATTTTTCTATTTTTTGTTCAGATAGAGTGGGAGGGAGAGGGAGAGGGAGAGGGAGAGGGAGAGAGAGAGGGAGAGAGAGAGGAGAGGAGAGGAGAGGGAGAGAGAGAGAGAGAGAAACATCGATGTGAAAGGGACACATCGAGTGCCTGCCTCCCACATGACCCAACCAGGGCTGGGGACAAATCGCAACGGAGGTACATGCCCTTAGCGGGAACCGAACCCGGGTCTCTCCGGACTGGAGGCCAACGCTCTAACCACTGAGCAAAACCAGCCAGGGTCAGATCACAGAGTCTTGATGACAAATTCAATAAGATAGGGTTTGTAAAAAAAAGACAGAAAATGCACTCAGTGGGTGCTTGACACCTACTCAACAACTATTACACACCCCTTCTGCTTCTCTGTGAAAAGAAAAATCTGGGGCAAAATTCTAGTCTGCAACAGAATCTGCTTTTCCATTAATTGTTCTACTACCTGAGTGGAGCAGTTATTTAAAAATTAAAATATTTACATTAAAAAACACACACATTTCAACCAAAAGTTACAGCTACATGGGAGGAGAAAAACAGGTTTTTTGTGTGTGTCTCATGATCTTTAAGTTATGTCTGTCTTCATGGATTTTGATGGCTTACATTTTGCCAGGTTTTCATTTTATCTTAGCTAACATCCAAAACAGAAAACACAGTGAGTAGGTAAAAAAATCATCTGTGAACCATAATAAATGGATTTCTGCCATGACAGGTCATGATACAGAAAAAAAAAATCTGTGATGACCCTCTTTCCTCTGCCCTCATTTATCTCTTCCTGGTGTCCACTGATAGATTCTTGCTCTATGATTTATTGCAGAAAAACACCACCTAGAAATGGGCTTTTGATAAAATTGTTCAAGGATTCCTGGACAATAAATCCTAATCTTAACATGCAATGCTGCAGGATGCTTTACCTTTCTTATGCTATAAATAAAATATGCCAAATGTGATAATAAATCCATACATTTAAACACTATGTAGTTTAGGAAATAAAGTCATAGTATGTATGCCTGATATTAATAGCAGCTCTAAGCCTGAGGATATTGATGGCAGCTTTTGTGCATTTGCCATCCAGATTTTTAGCACTTTACAGTACTTATGAAATTTCATGTCTTTTATCTGCCTGGGAAGGAATACTCTGCAAAGAGCATATGTGGGTTAAACGTAATCAGTTTCTGGTGGCTTGCATCAGAAGAGAAGAGATGTTTCCTGAACACAGACAACTTGCTCTGGGAGACAGCTGAAATTTTGAGTTCATGCAGACACCTTTCTTCATAATTAATCGTCTACTGGAAGAAGCGATGAGAGGCTCAGTCACCTTACTGTGACCCCACTAGTGGCACAGGGTGCTAAGCATACAGAGCCCTAGAATTCTGGCTTCTTCTCATAAGCCCAGGGAGAGGCATCTGACCTCCACACATGGTAGAAGAGGGAGACAAGCCTACTGATCTGCTTTGAGTTTATTTGCTCATCACTCTATGGAAACCTAAAATGAAGACTGATATTAAATACCGAGTGCTTCTAAAGCTTATAAACTATTAGAAGCAGCCATCTATTAAAAAGATGGAGGCCAGATCTCAGTGTGGCTCAAGGTTTGTCACACTCAGCACTACTGCTATTTGGCCTGGTCATTCTTTGTGGTGGGGGGCTGTCCTGTGCATCGTAGGATGTCTAGCAGCATCCCTGCCTCTACCCCTAGATGCCAGCATCCCCCTCCCCACCCCCCTGGTTGTGATAAACAGAAATGTCTGCAGACATTGCCAAGTGTCTCCTGCAGGGCAAAATCACCACTGGCTGAAAACTACTGATCAAGCCTAAAAGAAATATGTCAATAAACCATGACATTAAAGAGGACAAAAGTGGTACTTTTAATTTCAATAAAAGGGGTTGAGTCAAAAGTAAGAGATGCTGAGTTTGGGGATGTGAGTTGGCTTTTATCTTAGAGAGGGTTGAAGATATTTGTGGAATCATCTCCCTATGCCATGCACAGAGAATAGGGAAAGGCCCATAAAATGCTAATAGTTTGGCCAGTTGCTAAGAAATCATGTGCTAAATACCACATTTGTGTATTCATTTACTTTGAACTTGACAGAATTAGGATAGAGATATACAAACAGTGTATACTTGAAAAGGGTAACCTCACTAAAAATAAATACATGGAAATAATAATAATAATAATAATAAAAAACCTAAAGGAAGTTTTTTTCTCCAACAAATTGGAAGTGGAGAAATCCATTACATCATGTGTAGCTTGCTTTGTGTCCTCAGGTATTTATTGAAGGTCAAAGACAGAGATGCCTAATGGGTTATGATTATGTGAAATGAAGTGAAAAACAATGTTTTATAACAGCAAACACTTTTTATAGTGACAGTGTATTACGTTCACTAAAATGTCCTGCAGCTGCCTTTCCTCTGATATCCATGGCTCAGCACAGGAAAATAATATGTTATTCAAGAAATACATAGAAATTGGGGGTGTGACTTATTCAGAACCAAGGCTCTTGTCTCAAGACCCAGAAAAATGTCCCACTATGCTTTGTCCAACTTGAATAACTATTTACTGCAAAAATAAAATTGTTATATATTGCTCCCTTCACATCATTTTTTTTCCATCTCAGTTCTGAAAAAAAAATGTTATATTTTAATGATAACGAATTTTCAATGCCAAAAAATTTCAAGTTCTTTCAAATGATGAGTTATGCCTTTCAAATTGCTAGTCACTAAAAAAAAAAAAAAGGTGTTATTAATTCAAAAGCACTTTTAAAATGTACTTGCATTTTATTAACCACAATAGCATCTACATAAACATTAAAAGTAAATGGAACAGCCCTGGCCAGTTTTGCTCAGTGCTTAGAGCTTTGGCCCACGGACCAGAGAGTCCCGGGTTCGGTTTCCGCTAAAGGCATGTACCTCGGTTGCAGTTTGTCCCCAGCCCAGGTTGGGGTCGTGTGGGTGGCAACCAAATGATGTGTCTCTCCCACATCGATGTTTCTCTCTCTCTCTCCACCCCCCCTTCCTCCCACTCTATCTGAAGATAAATGCAAAAAAATAAAAGTAAATGGAGCATATGCAGGAATATTATTTATGTAGGACAAAGGTTGTTGGCTGTAGTCTCTATGCAATAATTCTCCGACTCCTAACCTCCAGGTTGGGAACATGAAAGTGCTTCTTGTATTAACATATTTAACATTTATATGGGAAAAGATATGCTATTATAGCAGATGTTCTCAGACTCTGCCCGCATGCCCTTGGGTCCCTGTACTGTATAGAGCGCACCAGGTCCCCACAGCCAACACCTCATCTCTGTGTCTGAGGACTGCCCTCACTTCCTGTCAGGTAGCAAACCAGAGGTTTCTGAAATTTTATGTCCTCTTAGGATTGCCCAGTGTGGAAGTATAAATCCCCGGCTCCCTGACCCCAGATAAGAATAATTCTGAGATGGGGTCACACAGCCTCCAGACTCCTCTGTGGGACTGAGTCAGAGTTACCCTCTCTGGGATCATATTTGATCCTGCACCCTTGTTGGGCTTCCTTCCAGCCCACACTCTCCTGCCGGTTTGGTTTGTTCCCCTGGAGGCAGTTCTAATAAATTACTCTCACATGAATCATCATCTTGGATCTGCTTCTGTGGAGCTCACCTTAAGGTAGATGCCATATAGACAATAACATTCCGATTCATTTATTTCTTCCTTCATTTATTCAACCAGTATTTCTTGAGTGCCTCTTAAGTGCTAGGAATATTGGGAAGAGAAGACAGGAGGATCCCCTGCCCTTGTGAAGCACGCAGTCTAACGGGAAGTACATGTTTACTGCTGTATCTCAGGACTGAACACAGGGCCCAGCCCAATAGACACGTTCCGCAAGTGTTGGCGTTTCATGCATGTAGACATGTACCGTAAAACCTAAACTGCTGCTGCCTTATGGGACCTGCAGTGTGTGGCTCCGGGCTTTCTGACCTTACCTCTTAGCACCCTTCCCTTCCCCTACTTTGCCCAGCCATGCTGGCTCCTCTCTGCTTCCTCAGCTATACCAAGCTCCACCCTCTCCACAGGCCCAAGGTCTTTTCTCTTTGGATGGAAATCTCTTCTTCCCAATCCTTACTTGGCTGGCTCCTTATAGTTTAATATTCAGCTCAGATGTCAGCTCTTTCCTGAGGCCTCCCTGACCTGTATCTCATAAGCCTGTTTTATTTTCTTGATAACACTAAGCACTATCTGATATTTTCTTATTTATTGTTTGTGTTTCCTGAAAGAATCTAGGCCCCATGCAGACAGAACCTCTTCAGCTATGTTTGTCAATTTAACCCTAGTTTCTAGAACACACCTGGATCACAGTAGACACTCAAATATTGATGAATTGCTGAAGAAAACACGTACATATATTAATAAGACGCAAGGTGCTACTAAGGAAATAGAGAATTGCAAGGGGAGCTCTAGAACATACAGTTAGTGAAGAATCCACTGAGGAAGGAACATTTCGGCCAAGACAAATGCTATTATGAAAGGGATATACATCGGCCCCCAGGGAAAACCAAGTTTTGTCTTGGAAGCGCTGAGAAGCTGTGTGATTGGAGCTTAGAAGGCAAGCGACAGGAGAGAATGAAGTAACAGGAAGCAGGTCATTATGCTTTTGGGCTAAATCTGGCCTGCCACATGTTTTGGTAAATACAATTTGACTGAAGCAGACATGCTCATTTGTTTATATATTACCTATAATTGTTTTGTCTCTACAACAACAGAGTTGAGGAGTTGAGTATTTGCAACAGAGACTGTCATTTCACCCCCCTAACGTAAACTATTTACTATCTGATTTTTACAGAAAGTTCACCAACCCCCTAAAGCCTTGAGCCTGAGGGAAGGGACTTGGGTTTTGTTTTAATGCAATGGCGTGGCAGTTTTCAAACATGTCTGCAAATTCTTTGACATTTCTTCCTTCTAGAGGTGGAGTCCATCGTCCTGTCCCTTGAATCAAGCTCTGTGACTCCTTAAACAATAGAATGTAAAAGTGATGTTGCGAGTTTCTGAGCTCAGGCTTTATGAAATTGACTTCTACTTTGTGTCTCTTGAAACCTAGACGCCATGTTGTAAGGAAGAGCAAGCAGCCTGTAAGGAAGTCTGCAAGGGGAGGCTCACATGAGTGCCAATGGTCAGCTCAAACACGCCAGCCCAATTTTATTCATTCAATAAATAATTGAGTGCCTACTGTGTGCAGGAGTCTATACCATAAATATGTATTGCTTGGTAGTTTGATATTTGAACAGGATATTCAGTTAGAGTTTAGGCAAATTCCAGTACTTCTGTCAATACAGAGGGACATGTATCTAAACAATTATTTGTGCAAAATGATTTTTCCAATCTTGAATTTTAATTTTGAGATCCAGTAACCCCATTTTTATGCCATTTTCTAAAATTTCAAAGAAGAGTTCAGTGATAATTGTAGAATTCTCATATTAGTAGATAAAACTAGCCCTTCATAAATATCAAATTATCATCCTATTTATGATTTAAGCATTTTCCTTTAACCACATACATTCAGTACCAGTTTCTTCTTTCATATATAAAGATACAATCATTACAAATAGAATTGGAGGTTAAAATTAGAAGAATAAGTACCTGAACATGAGGGAAAGGATTAAAAAAACCTGAAGAATGTAACTGTTTCACATATTGTCCTTTTTTGGAAACCTGCTTGGTGCTCTGAAGACTGATAGAGAACAAAGCTGACAGAAAAAAATTTCTTTAGCATTATGCAAATATTCAATTTATGAAGAAAGCTATTTTGTCTGCCTGCATATGAAGAATAAAAATTACTGGGCTTTAAATTTTTTTTTCATTTTATAGGCCACAATAATAGGGCAAGTTGAAAAAAAATTGTGTTCTGCCAACTTTACGGTTCAAACTCTGAGTAAGACTGAGATAATTTGTGGTGGAGAAAATGATCTGCCTCTGGAATCTCAGGTTGAACCTGCAACATGACTGAGCTAGTTTTTATAAAGAAGCTGGAAATCTGGCGCCAAGCAAATGAAGAAAATGAGTGTAATCACTTAACAAGCTTGCTGCCTTGGATACTGATGGCTGGAACGAAATGAAACAGCGTAAGGAAAGAGTATCAGGTAGAACCACTGACTTTCTATGGACCACTGATGGCTGGACATGTCAAACAAGCCGAAACAAGCAAATTTCCGAGGACAGGGAGGCAAGTGAAATACGGGATTACGGGATTCTGAGTGCAAGAGGGAATTTCTGTGTTACCTACATGACAGTAGTTGACAAAGTGGCAACAGAGGGAATACGACCCTGGTTTGTCAGGGGGCATGCCAACAGAAGATCACGGAATCAACACATCAGCCTGATGCAGACTTTGTTTTCAGGACTCAATCATTGTTACCTTCACTGCTAAATGGCCGTCCTGGGTCAGGGAGGGAACGGAGTGTGGAGACCAGAATATGGACACAGAGCAAGGGAGAGAGACGGAGCCGCAGGCCCAAGCAAGCGTCGCCAGGAAAAGCTTCAACAAAGGTGATAACCGTACAGTGGTGGGCATTTTACATAGGCGGTGGACGTAACAAAACTGGAAATTGATGAAAGACTTTCCTTAAAGAGAAGATTGGACAGATTCATGAAGAAGGCACCCAGGGCACCCCAGAGCCCGACTCTGAGCGGCAACCTTAGTGTTTAGCATCCAGGTTGAACAATGATTTTATAATGTTTGACATATTATTAAGCATATAGATTATATTTATTCTTTTGTATGTATTAAAGCCATATTTAATATATACACCATGTATTAAACATTGCATAACACTGAACTGGGTTTGAATTCTAGCTCAATTACTATGTTACTTTGAGTAAATTACTTAAATTTTTGGTACCTCAGCATCTATAAAATGTGTAAATGTAGAAATCTGTGAAACAACCTCATTTGGGTTGTTTAGGAGTTAAATGAGATGGTCCACGGGAAGTACTTGGCACATAGTTGGGTTATTTTTAAAACTGAGGATAAGGTTCAGAGGCCAGAACGTAACGTCCCAGCACAGAGACTGTAATGTTACAAGAGTAGCTTTGAACGCACAGAAGAGGATCAGCATGACTTAGAGTCACAGCTGAGCTAGAACTAGAACCAACGCTATTCACTCACATTGTTGAGGCGTTTCTGTCAAATTCTTAGCACTGATACAGGAAATTCCACCAAAGAGATTTTGCAGCTTGTGGAGTAAAATTACGGGTTTGTTAACAGTATAGAAAATGAATATGATCCTTATTCCATACCGTGGGTTCAGTCATTCTCAACATTTCAGAGAGAATATCCCTTTACAAATTTATTCACCTTTATCGAAGAAATAAAGGTCAGGGTGTCAGAGGTCACTTCCTAGAGGTTGCTGCTGCTCAAAAGACCCCGATCTTTGAAATCCAGCAGCAGAGCAAAGATGGGAAAGGAGCCTGGCAATCAAGGTGGATATCTCCATCCCCCTCCCCCAGCAGCAGGCCACAGCAGCATCCCTTTAAAATGCAAATACCTCTGGATGGAGTCGTGCATTCAATATCATTAATATCATCTTGGGTTAAAACCTTATCAAGATTTAGCTGAAAGCCCAAATGGGATAAACACTGGGATTGGGAAGCAAAAGGAGAGGGAACAGAAACCTTCTAAGAAAGGGGAAGGAAGAGTAGGTGATGAAATATAAAAGGTGAGCATTATGGACTTTTCCAATTGCTGAGGACAAACCTTTGAGTCACTGTCCCATCTTCCAATAACAGGTATTCTAGGTCATGGCCTTTCCCCACTGGCTGTGAGGTCCTTATCCAAATAACCATGTTCCAAATCAAGTAACCCAACTCAAGTTCCAACTCAAGAGTCCTTTACAATTACTCAACCAATATTTAAAAGGATTCAAACTCTAGCATGCTAGAGTAACCTGTAAAATTAATGTAGACTCAAATTAAAAAATATGTTTTCACTGATGAGACATGCAAATTAGGTGATAAAAAAAATGTAAGCATTTAATAATTGCAGTGTAAACTAATGAATTACAAAGACTCACCCAGAAGTCCACACCTATGCTCAAAGTAAGGAAAGAACCATAGTTAAGAATTACAACTATCTGTTCCTAAGGACCAATAAATGCACGAAGGAGAAATGAGGTGAAAAGTCATGGCTGAGTCTCACACATGGACCAGGAGAGAAAAATAAAATAAGACTGTATGGGTTGCACCTACCCTGTCTCAGAAGAACCACCAGTTTCCTCCTGAGGCAATACATCTAAGTCAAAATCAAATCTCACACATGGATTCTAGGACATCTTGTTCTTTTACATCTACCAGGAGAATGAGAGCATCCTCCAGTGCAGGAGTTTCCAAGTGTGGCTGCTCATCAGAATCTACTCAGGACCCTGTCTCAATTCAAGATTTAGAGGATCTCAGATCAGACTCTTAGGATAGACTCTAGAACCTGCAGGTTTGGGAGTCTAGCTTCTGGTTTAGTGTCTTGGTGTAATGGCTGTTGATTTGTTTTTGAAACATTAATCATGAGAAGTACAAAGGATGAGATAGCAAACACCACATACCTGCCACCCCTTACACCATTTTATCTTGAAATAAATAATTCCACAAAAAAGCGTATAGAAATGCCCTTTTAAGAAAAAAAAATCAATGTTTTGAAGTTAAATAGCTGTTAAAAACCAGAATCTTCCCATCAGTCTCACAACATGTATTGGCATCTTGATTTTAATCTTTTTGTCAACTGAGCAATTCATGACATCACAAGAGACATCACAAGAAGCAAAATGCTGGTGGCATTATACCTACATCTCCCCTGGGCGCTGAAGACAAAAGGTGCATATTTACCAAGTATAGCTCTCAACATTTTAAACTTTATATGCTAAAATAACTACAGTTCACAGGAAGTTGCAAAAACAGTGCAGAGAGGTCCCATGTACCCTTCACCCAGTTTTCCCCAAAGGTAACATCTTTTCAGAACTGTGGTACAGTATCAAAACCAGAAAATGGACATTGGTACAAACAGTAGACACATTATTAAAATCTCACCAGTTTTACATGCACTTATTTGCATGTGTATGCATGTGTGTGCAATTATATGCAATTTCAACATGTGTGTAGATTCCTGTAACCACCCACCACAATCTATGTATATACATAACTCTTCAATCACCACAAAGGTACTTCTTCTACTACTGATTTATAGTCACACCCAACCCTCTCTTTCCTTACCCTAACCTCTGGCAACCACTAATCTGTTCTACATTTCTTTAATTTTATCATTTTTAGAATTTATATAAATGGAATAATACATTTTATAGCCTTTTGAGATTATTATTTTTTCACTCAGTATATATAGTTTCCTTGAGATCCATCCGAGTAATTTCAAGTATCAATAGTTTGTTTTCTTTCACTGCTTAGTAGTGTCTCATCATACAAATGTATCATAGAGGGTTTAACCAGTTGGTTAGTTCCAATTTTTGGCAATTTTAAATAAAGCTGCTACAAACATTCAGGTACAAATTTCTGTGTGAACATAAGTTTACATTTTCTGGGGTAAATGCTCAGGGATACAACTGTTTGGTCATATATTAAGTATGTGTTTAGAGTTTTAAGAAACTGCCAAGTTGTTTTCCAGAGCACCTGTTCACATTCCCACCAACAATATATGAGTGACTGAGTTTCTTTACATCTTCACCAACATTTGGTATTGTCACTGTTTTTTATTTTAGCTGTTTTAATAGGCGTGAGGTGTTATATCAGGTCTTAATTTGTGTTTACTAATGGTGAGGATGTTGAATGTATTTTCATGTGTTTATCTGCCATCTGTATATCTTCTTTTGTGAAATATCCATGCATGTCTTTGGCTCATTTTCAAATTAAACTTATTTTTTTACTATTGAGGTTTGAGAATTCTTTATATATTCTCTATATAAGTACAGTGTAAATATTTTCCCCAGTCTGTAGCTTGTTCCCCTCCCCCCAGAGCTTTTTGCAAAATAAAAGGTTATATTAAAAGAGAGAAAGAACATAATTTTACAAACATGCAAATAAATTTTATGGGTAATTAAGATTTGATTGTAAATGAACAAAATCAAAATATCTATAATTCAGTTAAAAAGTTCTCTAAAATTCAATTCTGCTCATGAATTGATGGAACTTAGTATTTAAAAGTAGAAACTCAAATAGCTTTATTTTAAAAGAAGTATTATATTCTTAATATTAATTATTATATGAGAAATAAACTTATATACATATGTTAATAGGTGAGACTGAAATAGAAAATAATAAAAGTTCTTACTTTATAGATTTTAGTTTCTGATGGGGGCAAAATATTTGCCTACCAAAATTCTTATCTTTAAGACTTTTAATGTCCCTATTTCTTGCAATCCACATCTTACATGAAGATTTCTTCAAGTTTAGTGCTTTCTTCCTTTATATGTCCATACTTTGACAATTCATTGCTTTATCTTTCTAAAAATACTTACTGTTTTTTTCCCTTTGTATTTTAGTTGGTTGTTGACTATATTCCTTCTCTCCTTAACCACTCGAATTAGTCCCCTGAATTGTCTTCATCTCCTTCCCCAGGTACTAGCTCAGGGCTTGCCACATGCAAAGAACTCAATAAACATTGTAATTATCCTCATTCTTTGGCCAGTATTAAAATCAGCTCAGGTTCTCCGAGCAATATCACTTGAGCCGGGGGTATACCAACTAAATAGTTGCATGTAGCTGAGAAATGCTTATAAGCGGATCCAGTGAGAGCAGTTTGCTATCTTTAGGTTCTATATTTATCTTTGCTTTTCTCTACCTTTCTCACTGATGCATGGCTTGGTTTAACTAGGTGACAGAGGATTTTGGTGGGACTTCTGGCAAGAAGAAAAGCCAACCATGCCTACTGCCTACCACACAGGGAAGAAGAACAACTTGCCATAATGTGGAAGGACTACGGAAATGTAGCTTCTTCTTCCCTGGCTTACTCCTCCCGCTCCTTTCCAACAGCAAGTTTCAGTTGTGGCCTTTCTGTGTGACCTGGGACCACGCTCATGGCCTAGCCAAGCTCACAATGGTGTCACCCTCACAAGTGCAGCAGGCAGTCTTGATGCCCTTGCCCTCCTCTCTCACCCTGCACCTTTAAGCCTCCTTGGCCTCATCAGCTAATACAGGCCACTAGCTCCCACTTCCTGTCACTTGCCCTCTCCATCCAATCTCCGAGCCCTGTTCTTGACCTGAACTAGCACTCACCTGGGCCTTACCCAACTCCCATATTCTGGTCTTAGACCCCTTACCCTAATCGTATCTCTGGGCCTGAAATTTGGAGTATGGCTAGTTCTCTCCAGGATTCTAAACTGAAGTTTCTCAGAGCACACTTGGCTTACTTCTCTGTCTCAGCATCTTTCTAGACTCAGATGGGAATTTTCCTTATATCTCAAGTCCTAGGGATCTTCATAGTAAGCTTGAGTTTGGCTTGTTCTGCCTAGACCAACTCATCTCTTCTTTCCTCAGACCATACGAGAGTACAGGCCAGGGTGGGAGAATTCAGGAACATTCTTTGACCACTCTACAACATAAACATCAACTTCACTCCCTTTCAACAACTCATTCATGGAATCATTATCTATCAAGCTTCCCCTATGTTGCCATCACTTTACTACTTTTAGCTTATTTAATCTAAAATATTTAGTCCTGAGTTCTGTGTCATAGAGAGGCTAATTGCCCAAGTTATAAGAGAGTGATATCAGCTAGAAAGGTGGAATCAAGACTTCTGAAAATCCTTTTCAGGATAAAAACAATGAGAATGCTTACAAAACTTGTCAAAATAAACTTTTTCAGAAATTGAAATTAACCAAAGGCTTAATTTCAGGCTGAGGAACATATGTTCAAGAAAATAATAGTGAAATCTCAGTAAGAACAGGGAGCTTTGTGGCATTTTAACTTGTGCTATTCTTATTGACCCTCCTCAGCTGGGTGGTAGCCTTGAAAACCAACAGCCTGCAATTACGTGTAAACCAGCAGCCTAGGTGCCACAGGAGGGGGCAGACTGGGGCTGAAGTTCCTCAAAACCCCATTCATATTGAATTGTCATTATTTGACCTGTCTGGCAGTTCCACTATCAGGGCTTTTAAAAAATAATGTATATGTATGTTGAGAAAGAGAGAGAGAGAGAGAGAGAGAGAGAGAGAGAGAGAGAGAGAGAGAGAGAGAAAGGAAGGAAGGAAGGAAGGAAGGAAGGAAGGAAGGAAAGAAGGAAGGAAGGAAGGAAGGAAGGGAGGGAGGGAGGAAGGAAGGGAGGAAGGGAGGAAGGAAGGAGAGGGGAGAGAAACATTGATTTGTTGTTCCATTTATTTATGCAGGCACTGATTTCTTTCTGTATGTGCCCAACCAGGGATCAAACCCACAACCTTGGTGTATTGAGACAATACTCCATCCAACTGAGCTACCTGCCCAGGACCATAGGGCTTGTTTTTATTGGAGCTGACTCACAGCTCATCCAGACTTTTCTCTGGAAGCATTTGTTGCAAAAAAACCCCAATGGTAATGTTTAACCTCACAGCAGCCTGAGGTAGCAATAACAGCTGAGGCAAAGAATAAGTTAGCCAAACTTAAAGGCAAATCTCAGAAATGAGATGAATGTGGGGACCCTAGAGAGATCTCATCTATATCTGGGAATGTAAGAGATCATGCACATGCACGGAAATGGGAACATACCCAGAGCTGTGCATGTGCTCAGGAAAGACCTGAGAAGATCTTAAACTCTCACCTCTGGATGACTTTGAGGCTCTGCACAAGTAGGAAGTGAAGACTAAGGCAGAGTTAGCCTTACTCCTCAACATTCACATAGAAACCCTTGGCCAAGACTGGGAGACTCATTGATTCCAAATCTTTAAGGAAATCTCTGTCCAACCATTAACTGACCTCTAAACTAACCAAGCAGAGACTTCAACAGCAACACATAACAATGAACCCAGAATTAGTTCAAGAAAGTCACATAACATTTAGCAATAGCAGCAAAAATAACAAATAGCAACAACAAACCTAGGGGAGATTGAAGAATCTGATTTCTAAAGTTGCTACATTATATTATTTTAAATATCCAATTTTTGATAAAAAAATAATGAGACATGTAAAGAAGCACAAAAGAATGCCCCATTAAATAGAACTGTCCCAAGGAAGTCCAAACATTAGATTTACTAGACAAAGACCTTACAATCTCTATCTTTTTAAAAATAGTTTACTAATTTTTAGAGAGAGAAACATTGATGTGAGAGCACAACATCAACTGGCTGCTGCCTCCTGCAAGCCTCCCACTAGGAATCAAGCCCACAACCCAAGCATGTGCCCTGACCGGGAATAGAACTGGCAACCCTTCTGTGCATGGGACGATGCCCAACCACCTTAGCCACACCAGCCAGGGCTCATTCTCTATCTTTTTAAAATACATATATGTTTTTATTGTTATTTTTTTTTTTTTTTTTTTTTAGATAGAGAGGAAGGGAGAGATAGAAACATCAATGTGAGAGAGAAACATCAGTTGGCTGCCTCCTGCACGCCCCCTATTGGGGATCAAGCCTGCAACCCCGGCATGTGCCCTGACTAGGAATCAAACTGGGACCTCTCAGTCCATGGGACAATACTGAGTTCACTGAGCCACACTGGCCAGGCACATTCTCTAACTTAAAAATGTTCAATGAACTAAAGGAAAACCCATCACTATCACTCTCCAGAGGTGGCTTAACCTCTGTATTCTGTTGGAACGCCCCAGGAGAGCACAGCCGCAGGAGGGTGCCGGCAGCTACTCTGAGCACCTGCCCCTGGCTTCCTCCAGCCTGGTCCTTTGCCTAATGTCCACTTCGGCCATTTACTTCATCAGGTCTCCTGGCTTCTCAAGCTGCTTCAGTGCTATACCTTGGTTTCCTCTTTCTCTGCAGAATTTCTGGCTTGAAGCCCCTGATGCTCTTAAAACTTGACTTGTAGAATTTGCACTCAGTGGCACATACCACAATCATGAGGCTAGAGGTAATTCAAATCTACACCACAGGATCCAGCCCAACCTCGAGACCCGCGGGTACATCTTTTTAGGGAAAGCCTTCTCCTTCAAGCAAATAAAGACAACTGGGTATGGGCTCTGAATTGATCCATTTTCTCGCTGCTTCCATGCCAGTCATTTATCCAGGCAGTGCCTTCTTCCTTCACAATCCGTCAGCGTTGTTGTGAGCCCTGGCCAGGTAGCTGAGCTGCTTAGAGCGTCGTCCCAATGTGCCAAGGTTGCAGGTTCAGTCGGATTCTGATTTAATTGATCTGGGGGAAAATCCAGGGTAGCGATACCTATTATAAACCCCTCAGCTGGTTCTAATATACAACTGATTTTCCCAAAATCCCATCCTCAGTTCTCATTTCCTCTTTTTATTCTTCCTAATATCTATGTGCATTTCTTTGTTTTGTTTTTTTTAGACTCCCATGGTTTTAACGTGGCCTGCAACCTCTAGATATCCCTGAACTTCATATTTACAGCTGAGTTTCCAATCTCTCATTAGCACAGTCTGCTAATCTCTCTCTGTGCATTCTGCGTTGACATAAAAAAATGACTATTTCCTGAACAAACTCATTATCTTGCCTTCCAAATATGCTGTTTCTCTCTCTCTTTTTTTTTTCTCTTTCTTTCTGTCTCTAAGGAGCATCATCACCCACTTATGCATGAACCTGGAAGCTCTGAGCAAACCTGGACGACGTGTCCCTTACATGCTAACAACTGCACTTAAACATCATGACATGAAACTTAAGCTCGCTTCAGTTCAAATCACAGCTCTGCCTCCTGTTAGCTTTGTTACTTGTGTCACTAACGTCACATTGCTTAAGATTCTGTAGAATGGGCACAGTTATACTATCACACTGTGTTGCTCTGAAGAGTCAATAAAATGGTGCGTTACAGCAAAGACCTCTTGGAGTAATTGACAGTTGTGATTATTGCTATAATCTTTGTTCTTTTGCTCCCACTATAACTGAGTTAAGCCATGACCCTTTCTCCTTGGACAACAGTGATGTCTCTTCTTGCTCAGTCTCAGAGGTACCTTTTGAAAACACAGATCTGATCACATCACACACCATTTAGGAGATTTCGATGGCCCCGCCATTCTCTTAAAACATGGGAATGGCGTACAAAGAGCCTCTGACACCACGGTGGGTGGGTTGCAGGGCTTCTGATAAACTTCAACAGTACCCACCATTCTTTGATGAGGAAAATGGGTGTTTTCTTCACCTTTACGTAAAATGTTTGGTGAGTGCTACTTCAAGTTCTCCACGCATCTTCCATGCAGGTTGCTGCCACAATCCCTTTTATATAGAAATTCTGGGGCCACTACTGTCAACTGAGAAGGTTTTCCTGTCACCCCATTCCCCTGCCCTCGAACTCAGTGTCCCTCCATCATCACAGAATTTCAGAAGCAGCTCTATGGGAAAAATGCTTGAGGCCAGAAGAGGTCAGAACTTGTCTAGCACAGATGATCACACTCCAGAAAGGGTGGAAGCATGTAGCTCTGCTGGATTTTTTTCTTACGATTCCTGCACGTCTCTAATAACAGCTGCCTCCATGGTTGGTGTGACAGGCAGAAGCAGGGCAAATGTCAAACTACCAGTGATAGTGACAATTCCGTGGGCCCTCCATTCACTAAGTACTTAAAATTTCTTTTGCATAATTACCCACATCTCTCTTTAAAAATATGTACATATTAGTTTTAGCACAACTAATGATAGCTTTTCTGACACAGGATGTCTTTAGTTTTTCTCAATAAATTGCTATTTTTTATTTTTTTATTATGGGTTTTGGAATGAAGATTGATTTTTGAACCGTGTTGGGGGACTAATCGCTGACTTTTGTGCTACTGTGCCATTGCTCGGTTCACATTTCAATAATTAAATATAAACACGCTCCCTCAGAGAGCAGAGTCACTTAAAATATGGTAGTGCTTCATTAATAATCGATTTACAGAACCTCTCGCTGTGGCAACGACAGCCTCTGGAAGCTGTCACGACTCTGTCAGTCTTGCTAAAGCAGGTAAGAATTACTTCTTGAGCTCCCAACAGTCACAAATAGCAGTGGTTTCCTTGGAGACTCGCAACGCTGTACCTATAGGACTGAGGTTTCCAAATTAATCTTTCTCTCCAAAGATTAATCAGTTTTTCCAAATTGAGTAACTTTTGGTCCAGTCTAAGGGAAGAACCTAGTGAGACTGGAGTGGGGGGAGAGGGGACCCTGGAAGGTGCTGCACCAGCAGCCCAGTTGGCAGTGCTACGGAGGCTGAGAGTCGCAGGAGCAGCTCTCATGTGTGATGAGTCTCACCCCATGTGAAAAGCCTCCTGTCTGATCCTGGACAGATCATTGCCAAGTCACAAGGCAGAAGGACAACCTGGATAAAGGAAACAAAGACAATGCAAGTCATATTTCTCAAAGGGGGCATGCAGGGATTCTGGTCCTGCGTTCTTCTTTTTATGTTAATTTATTTGCAGAACCAAACTTGGGGCTCTTTTGATGATTTTAGAATTCTGGATGCTCTTCTTGAGATGATATAGATGGAATTGGACATTTTCTCCCCTTCTACCATATTCTTTTAGTATTCTTTCCAGAGGAGGTACAGATTTATAGGGGAGAATTTTTTCAGTTACAGTTGACAGTCAATATTATGTTGGTTTCAGGTGTACAGGATAGTGATTAGACATTTATATAACTTACAAAGTGCTTTCTCCCATAAGTCTAGTACCTTCCCGACACCATACACAGTTATTATACTATTGTTGACTGTATTTCTTCACATTCTGTAGGGGAGGTTTGACAAAGATTTGGTGAAGGATTCTTATCTCTCTTCACCCTGTTCCTCCACCAACTTCTTGCCTGAAGGATGGAGTCAGGGTCCCAGGGTTGGAAGTGAGACAGAAAATTCAGATTTGATGCAGAGTCTGAGGGGGCAAGAAGCAATATGACTTATATGCATAAAGTAACTGCATATAATTATGTGCCAATATGAGAAGATAGAGCCACTTTAAAAACCTGCATGTTCTTTAGAAAAATGCATTTGCCTAAAAGGCATGCAGCTACTGAATTGCTAGCCTGCATTTTCCACTAAATGTACCTTTTAATGTTACCTACTTATACCTGCGAGCACCGAGTAAGAAAACACAGGAAATGGGGACTCCTAACGCCCTGTATTTATATACACTACAGTTTACATAACATGTTGCATCTGGAGGTTGTTAGCACACACAACTCTATGAGGGGGATGCATCTTCATTTGCTACCCATGAAACCTTATTTTGTGTAGCAAATGAGGTGTACTATGTGCTGGATTTTCTCTAGATTATGCTCATTTCTTTATAAAAGATGACTCAATTATACTTTATGCTATCAACTCCCTTGAACAAATAAAAGCAGCTCACTATTATGAGTCCCTGTCTCCATGGAGTCTATTGGTTGGTGTCTATTTCATGCTCTCGGAGGGCATGGAACCAGGTGGAAGTGGAGTTCAAGGGACAGCTTCAGGTGTATGGTTAGAGGCAGGTTTCGAAGACTCAGTTTTCTTGTCTGAAAATGGGGGTATCAGATCCCACTTCAAAAGATTGTTATAGAAATGGAATGAAAGGTCAGTGACTGAACACTGAGCATACATCCCGCTCATAATGAGAATCTTCAATGTCTAGCTGACAGTATTTTACATTCATGCCTTACTTATGCTTAATATTTATGCTATTCATTTGATCAGTTTATATATATTACTTTCTATGGATAATATATTAATTTACATTGTTTTGATTTATTATGTTGAATTTTTATTAAATTATGCCATTTTAATTCAATCAAACTTTAAAAATTGCAAACATCTTTTCCAAATGTTTCTAAAAATCAACATATTTTAAGGTCTAATTTACCCCAAGTGGGCCAATGAATAGTTTATTGAATGCCAAATAGACGAAGTCATCTTAATAGTTTACTGAATATCAACAATAAATATACGACATTAAATATTTATTGCTACCTCCCAGGAGCAAGATGCTAGGCCTCTGTGCTAGGTCTCCTAGATTTTTTTTTTTTTATCCTCACCCGAGGACATTTTTCCATTTTTTGTTTAGGTAGAGTGGGAGGGAGAGAGAGGAAGGGAGAGAGAGAGAAACATCGATGTGAAAGGAACACATCGAGTGGCTGCCACCCGCACGACCGACCAGGGCCGGGGACAAACTGCAACCAAGGTACGTGCCCTTAGCGGGAACCGAACCCGGGTCTCTCTGGACCGCAGGCCGACGCTCTAACTGCTGAGCCAAACCAGCCAAGGCTCTCCTAGATTTTTTTTATAACATGGACTTACTGTCAAACCATTGCTACCATCATCATTACAGAATTATACTAAAATAAAATTAAAATTAGGTATCAATTTTACAAAAACAAAAATATTTTTAAAATTATGTATAAATTATTTCCTTCTAGGTTTCTAAAAAAAATAGTTTATTGATTTTTAGAGCAAGGGAGAAGAAGAGAGAAACACTGATGTAAGAAACAACATCAATTGGCTGCTGCCTCCTGCACACCCCCTCCAGGGATGGAGCCCATAACCCAGGCATGTGCCCTGACCAGGAATCGAAACAGCAACCTTTTGGTGCATAGGATGACACTCAACCTACTGAGCCACACTGGCCAGGACTCCTTGTAGATTTTATACTAAATTAAATTTGTGGAAAATCTGATGCATGGCATCCCATTTTGCCAATGCTACTGTAGTAACCTGGAATACAGTAATTTTCTAACTATGTGTATTTTTCATTTACAGATACATATCTGTGTATATTTGTTTCCAAGGTGGACGAGTCACATCTTTTCCAGAGTTTTAAGTTTATTTGGACACTAAACAGTCATTTTTCAAAGACACTGATGTGTTTTGTAGGATAACTGCTTTGTAATGTTCTGGTTTTACTAAAATGGTCAGATAATCTAACATGTTTCAGAAAGTTTTATGTAGCTAAGCAATAAATCTTTGGTAATCTTTCATGGTCTATTATTATTTCTAATTTATTGATTATTCTATATATTTGATAAGTGCCTCTATACATTGTTCTTGGCATTGTAGTATCTTTCTTGGAGGTTTAAAAGAATGGACCAAGGGAGTCAAATCCTCCTTGCACTAGCCTTGGGTTACTGAAAATCAAGACCCATAGCCAAGTGTTTGAGGAGAGAGTCCTGATCTGCCCAGATGAGATCAGTATCAGAAGGGGAAGTAACTTGTAGGACCAAAAAGATGTCTTCTTTTGTTTTTTGTTTTTTCAGCTGATGCTAAACAAGATCTAATGCTTATTATCAACAACCCTGCATTTGTAATTATAACAAAGGAAATATAACCTGAATCTAGCTTGTATGGCCAATCACTCTACATTTTTGGGAAATTGCTCTTTTTCTAACTATATAAATACCAGATAGGAGACACCAAAGTTTTGTCTTCAGAACCGTGAAATGAAAACATTTTAAAGCTGGAAAGGACTTAAGAAGTTTCTAGCACCTTCCATCATTTATGGATAAGAGATTTAAAGTCCATCAAAGCTAAACGACACACCCAAAATCACGTAGACAGGGGGAATTCTTACTCTCTGACCTAGAATTCTATTTTACTTTGAAATCCAGAGTGTATGGAGTATAGAGTGAGGGGTGGAGTGAAAGAAATGTTTTGTAAAGTTAAATTTCTGTATTAACAAGATGAAACTTAGCAGTGTTTTGATTAAAAAAGTATAGGAAGAAGTAAGATCTTCATTAAATATTGTTGATAAAACCATTAGTTCAAAAGCTTTTATCTGCCAGTGTTCTACAGCCACCTGTTTTTCCTCACTCTTTATCTTTCTTGACTTCTCTGCAGAATGACTCTTTTGTTACTGGTAATTCTGTAAGGAAATCTTTGCATATATAGCTTTTAGGTCATTTGAATGATTTCTTTGGGAAAATTTCCCTGAATTCCCAGATCAAAGTATACAAATATTTGAGGAGAGGAATCAACTACCAAGATTCCAAAAATCAAAGGTGATAACATGGCTTTTCACAAATATTATGATGTTGGTCATGAGGCCGCCCTCACCCTTGGAGGTGAGAATCCACCATCCACATTCTCTGCCTGCCTGTTCTGCCTCCTATTCCTGGAAGAAAAGCTCTCGACTAAGTCTCTGTCATTGATCTTCTACATCTCTCTGTGGAAGAACTCACAGGCTGACTGACAATGATCAGCTTTGCACAGGTGACTTGCAAATCTGTGTCATTACATGTCAGTTTTATATTTTCAATAATGTCTGGCACTTTCTAGATTTCCTGGGCCCCTTCAAATTTAATATATCTAACACCAAAGATTACCTCTTCTCTTCAAGTAAGCTTTTCCTCCCACTTTACCCATTTCTGATAATGATTCAGTCATACATTTGTTCAACTAATATTTTTTGAATGCCTGTTACAGGCCAGCCTCTGAGTTGGGTGCTATGGATATAAGGCAAACAATTCAGTTCCTGTCTTTGCTCTCGGGGCAAACAGAGGTGGATAGAAGCAAATAAGCATCAGTTACATCATTTTGAATAGATGCTGAGCTGAGGCCAGAGCAGGTGAAGTGAGAGCACCTCTTCTCCCTGATACTCATGCTGAAGATCAGTTGTCTTAAATATCACTGAATGTTGCAGCAAAATTTACTTACTTGATTTTGTATTATTGAATAATTAGGCTATTTCTAAATTTTTACAGAAATATTAATTTTTATATACCTATCATTGAGAACTTTTCTCAATTAAATTCTAAGATGTAAAATTATTGAGTCAAAGGAAATTGTACATTTTTAAGACTTGGAAAAGGTATTGTAAAATCAGGGTTAGCATGTCTGATGATAGAATTCAGCTTGGGAAGAGAGAGCAGCAAAACCCAGAGTCTTAGTCAGTCTCTGCCTTGGTTTAGACCCTCAACATCTTCTGTTTGAGTGAGTACAAACGTCACCTAAATGTTGTCCTTGCCACGGATCTTGATGCCAGAATGTTCTTTCTGTGATATGATCTAACAATTCAGATCATATGTCTCCTTGGTAGAGCACACAAGCAGCTCCATGATCTGAGTCCTGATTGGCTACCTTCCCATACCCACATTCCTTCTTTGTCCAAGCTTCTCCCACTAGCACCTATGCTGAAGCTGAGTCACTGGACCTGGAGTTCCCTCACGCATTCCTCCTAGGTCTCCATGTCAGCACTTCACTGCTCCTTCGCTCTTACACCCTTTCTCTGCAGCTACAAAGGGCCAATCCTACTTGTCTTTTAAGGCCCACACATCCCATTCTCAGGGAAACTGCCTCTTCACCTAAGTTTCTGCAGTAGCTGGAACATACCTCCAGCATGGCCCTGCCCGGGTCATCTCATCTTTGCTGGGTTAGTAGACTATCTTTATGTTCTACGTGACACTCAATTCAAAAAGCAACTGCACACACTAACCAGGAGTAGAGTTGTGAGGGTCTTGAAGCTTTAGCCTCATGGATGCAAATGCTTTTATTTTTCTTTCTTTTCTCTGATTAGGAACATCTGAGGGTAACTGGCATAGAGAAAGACCTGCTTACAAACACGTTATGTCCCATCAACAATGACCCCTCGCATTCACATAGCACTTTAAAGTTTGCAAAGCCTTTCCCCATCAATCAGCTCTTTGACCTTCTGTGAAGCCTTCTGTGAAGTACAGGACAGACCTTATGATCACTGGTTTAGAAAAATGGTCACAATTGTGAAATGGGGATCAGTGCCTACATTCCTGGGTGGGTGTGAAAATTAAGTAAAATCATATTTTATTTTTTCTTCCTTTACCTTATTTGTTAGGCTCTCTTCATCCATACTTTTGATAATTTTATACAAATTCATATTACTAAAAATACACCTTGGACTTTCATGGCTATCAAGGCAAATTAAATCTTTGTGGATATTTTCTACACCTTGGTGAGGTAAGTAGGTGAAATTGTGAAAGCTCTCCCAAATCTTTAAATTCTGTATGGATTAATGTTCCCCTGGGGATTGCCAAGGAAAACCTACATGCTACTTATTCATTAAAATTCCTTTCAATGACACCTAAATGGCTAATTCTCCACCTAGCTACAAGGGAAGCAAAATCTCCAAATCTGATCAAAATTAATCAAAACAGAGGTGTGTGGCTCATTCAAAAGACAAAGCATACATATTAAAAATGTTCTAAAAGAAGATACATGGATGAAACTGCTGGAGGCCACTCTAACTTGTGTTATGATCATTTGAAAGAGATTCTAAATGACTATTTACATTAGTTTTCAATCAAAGGTAGCTGCCACCACAGCCCCTGAATCACATGGGGTGTTTATCCGGTGCCTGAAGCGCAGAGTCTGTGAGCGCTTCCCATCTGGGCTACGTTTCACCTTTCATTCCATATTTTGTCACTTTTTTTTTTGCAAATTATCTATAAAAAGAAATAGAATACAAACCATAGAATAATACATAAGAAATATTCGAAGGTAAAGACAACTGAATTGTATTTGGTTTGGGCCTCTTGATTGTGTCACATTTATTTTTAAATTTTCAATGAAGCAAACTGATGCCTAATAATGTAGTAACCCTTAATTCCTCTTTTAAATGGATGACTGTTTTTTTTGTAACCAGTGAGGTCACATACTAACTATGGCTAATGTTTCCAAATTCAGTTTTTAAAAACTTTCCATTTATATAGCTACTTTCTTACCCCTAAAGATCTGGTTTAACCTAAATGAATTCCTCATAAATGACAATCACAAAGCTATCAAAATATATAGGAAAGTGGTACTTTCTTTAAATGCCCTAACATGGTCTCAAACACATACACACACACACACACACACACACACACACACACACATGCTTCTTGACCAGCTTTGGCTGATTATCGCAGGAAAAAAGAATTAATTTAACTTTTGGCTCTGGTCTTTGAATATAGGGATGCTAAGTAACTATTATGTACAGCAAATCAAACTATTTCGAAAGCCTCTCTATGCCCATGGGATTATTCTGCTTATAAATTTCTTCCCGTCAGCCATTTTTGTTTTGTTTTGTTTTAACTTCATTATTTTTCAATTATAGTTGACATGCAATATTATATTAGTTTCAGCTGTACAACATAGTGATCGGACATTAAACGTACGAAGTGATCACCCCGCTAAGCCAGGTACCCATCTTGTCAGCCATTCTCGATGCTTACTGTCAACTCATCATGGAACAGCCCTTGCTAGGTGGATGTTTTGTTCATCAACCATGTCTAATTTGGTCTGAATAGGGTGAACTTCTTGTTATAAATTGAAAATAATATTTTAAGAGAAAAAAAGGCCCAAACTAGTATATTATGTGATATACTTGTAGCATGAAACCTTCTAAATTAAATTTAGTTTCTCCTCCCTACGTTCTGCTAATATTTACTTCATTTTTTTTATCCTCACCCGAGGACATTTTTCCATATTTTGTTCAGATAGAGTGGGAGGGAGAGAGGGAGGGAGGGAGAGGGAGAGAGAGAGAGAGAGAGAGAGAGAGAGAGAAACATCGACGTGAAAGGGACACAGCAAGTGGTTGCCACCTGCATGACCCAACCAGGGCCGGGGACAAACTGCAACTGAGGTACATGCCCTTAGCGGGAACCGAACCCGGGTCTCTCTGGACTGCAGGATGACACTCTAACTGCTGAGCCAAACCGGCCAGGGCTTTACTTTGTTTTTTTCAGAGCCACAGATACTCAGCAAAGCTAATCTAGATGATAGGAATTACAAGGTTCCAGGTTCTGAAGTTATTACACAGCACTGATATTCACATTATCATTCTATTTACAAGGTTTAGTTTTTCACATGAACCTTTTTGAGAAAACCCTCCGTAAGTCTTACCAGTTACTACCTTTTCCATTTTACAGGCAGTTGGGCCAAAAACCTGAGAGTATGGCCATCCGACATTTAATAGAGAAGGTGGGATGGGAGTAAAAGGTCCAAATTAAATTATGGTTTGCTGGGGGCAACTGGAGTTCCCACCTGGTTTGTCAAGCTGCCCATTAGCCAGTCAACACTGATCACCTGTGCGGAAGAGGCACCCCTTCCATGAGCATACCCATGTACAATCGCACCCTCTGGAAAACACCTTAAAACAACTGGACATCAGGGCCCTGCCTTCTGAGAACCTGTTTGGTTTGTCCCAGAATAACAGCTATGAAAACATGGACACTCATTTTGAATATCTTCGTGCAGGAAGACCGAAAGCCACATTAATTTAATCTCCTTTCCTAAATGTTAACAGCAACGTAGGAATGGACGCTCTCAGCCCTGTAATCAGTTGCACAGTGCACTGGGGCAGCGGTCTCTTGTGCCTCATCTGTGAGCTAATCTTTCATTTCATAGCAGATCTTTCCATATCAAACAACACAAATGACTTAATTTGCATGACAGGATTTGTAACGGGGCAAATCTAGTGTCAAAGTCGATTAAAGATTACACCAGAGAACCATCATAATCAGTTCTCTAATGAGCCTAAATAGTACATGTAAAGTCTCCCCTTTTTGCCATTCCAGTCATGTATAAAAGGGAATGTGTTTCTTTTCATCGATGAGCCAGGCCTTTGGTTTGCACATTACGCCCTACGTTGAGCTAAAGTCATGTCAGTCTGGTTTCAGAGGGAGAGAAAGGGAAATAATAAAGCAAACATCACTTCACAAATGACATTGCTTGGTATAAGCCAACGTTTGAAGCCCTTAATTCTTCTAATCTGCAAAATAGTCAATGCTAATGGGTTTTTGCCTTTGTGAAAGCTGATGCATAGAAAGAAAAACTTTAATGAGCTGCCTGGGCCGTATGCTTACAGATACCTGTCAAATGTCTGTCATCTTAGCTATCGCTGAGGCATTATAAAGAAAGTAAGAAGGAAGGAGCGACAGTATTTGTACAAGCATTTTCATGCTAAAATGGCACAATTTTCTTCCTGTCATAATTTCATTGTATCTGAAAGTCAGGAAAGCTTAACCCTTTCCCTAGCACGTCTTGTGTCGCTGTATCACACGAGCTCCGAGTGAGTGGTTTAAAAACAGCACTATGATTTTGTAAACAGCATCTTCTATGACATTTGTTTTTGATAATGGGATTACCTACATTAAAAAAATGTGACAACAAACTATTTGAATCAATTGCTTCACCCCAGGGAGATCAGGAGTTTATTAAATGCAAAACCTCCTTAATGTGAGAGGCTGTCATTTGGATCAATTCTTTCTGAGTTCTTAATTTAATATTTCATTGTATCTTTGTATGCTTAACACACATGCCAGGGCAGTAAGGTCAACAAACTCCCCTAGTCTCACCTTCTCTTTTACTTCACACACACACACACACACACACACACAGGGAACGCAAATGTATCTTATTACACTAGCACCTACCAGTTCTGCTGCAAGAAAGCTGTGTTAGCCTTACTTTCTGGGATTTTTAAGAACACAGTCATACAAAGGCAATGGGAGTTGAAAGTTAGCAGGACAGAAAAGTCTCTGTCCAGGTGTGACTTGTTTTCCCTCTTTCAAATTTAAAAATAACTGTAAGTAAAAACACATACACACAAACACAAGAGCTTTCAAGTTTGGGGTCAAACTGTGCAGTTTTCAAGAGAAAGGAGGACTTGAACTCTCGGATTCCTTGGTGCTTAGAGTGATAATAAAAGTGTGCCATCCTCGGACTGTTTTTGTTCGTCACACTCCTCATTTCCCCACCCCTGGGTGTCCCCCTCCCCCAAAGAGATGGAAAGAGAAAATGAAGCGCCTTCCAGGGAGGGAGGAGCTTTCCAGTGGAGCACGCACGTGGTAAGGGATGTGGTTTTGGTCTTCCCTATGACTTCCTGCGCACACTAGAAAAGCTTCTTTATTTTCACTTCTGTGTATTTAGAAAATCATATGCTAGGCTAATCCTCAACGCTTAAAGTGAAATAATGAGGATACATGAATATTTGTGAATCAAATAATGCCCGGTGTTTTCCACCTGTGAATTTTGTAAATAACACTGACCTGTAATATCGTTTCCCCTCAGAAACTGATCTGGGCATATTACAATAGTTGTCCACTGAACACCCACTACCCCAAATGAGCACATGACTACAAATTCTCTAGCAGGTTCCAGGCATCAGTTATGATGTTTGTAACATGATGGTCACTCTCGATGATGGCCGGTCAGAAGGAGTGCCCAGGAGGTTTGTGCAACCTGAAAGGCAGGCCCTTCCAAGAAGACCCATCAACGTTCAGCAAAGCAGAACCTCTTCGCTTTGCCTCAGTGTTGTAATGCTCAGGGCTCTGACTCATTTGCTTTCCCTGCCCTGTTACAACCTAAAGAGACCAACTTGAATGAGCTCATTGGGCTGTATTGTTTCCCAAAAAAACTATTGTGACTTGGAGGAGCAAGTCTGTGAAATGTTGATGCTGCAGGTAAAATCTGCAGCCCTAATCAGGTCTCCAGCCCTCTGGATTCCTTTCCCCAGAGTACAATAAGTCAAAACAAACTCAAGTAGAAGGCACATTTTAGTCACATGAAATTAAAATTTCAAATGAGATAAGCTGAGCCAAAAGCATTAGAATAAGGATGCCTCCAGCATTCAGTGCCTCGATGGAGCCAAAACCGGGTCTCCAATTAGACGGCTCCTAAGGCCAGGTTCAGTGCAAAGAAATGAGGCCAACGTTAATTTGGAAGTGAACTGTTTTAACATCCTTCAGTAGAGATGTTCAGCTCTTTGGAAAAGAAACAAATTCCCTTCACCAATATGAAAAGCATCCTCCTTGGGCCTTGTTCTGATTTACAAACAAGTAGACCTCTCCAGCTAAAAATGAGCAGCAGAGCCCATGTCTGTGGCTGTGGGGTCCTGCCTTATTTAACAAATATTTATCACAGGCCCTCAGCTCGCCAGGCCTCACGCCATGGGATCATGCTTGGTGACCAGACCCACCTCCACGGCACTAAAGGATAAATATTCCTCAAAGTTGTAAGCGCTCTCTGCAAAAAAATCTGGTTTCTCTGTAAATGACATCTTTCTCCTGTGAAGCCTCATCTGTCAAATGAAATATAAAAATGTATTGAAGAGATCCGACATCTAGAATTGTTTCGACATTGCGATCGTTGTTGCTGCTTTTCCTTGCCCTTTTTTTTTATTTTTTTATCCTCACCCAAGGACATTTTTCCATTTTTTGTTCAGATAGAGTGGGAGAGAGAGGAAGAGAGAAACATCGATGTGAAAGGGACACATCAAGTGGCTGCCACCCTCATGACCAACCAGGGCCAGGGACAAACTGCAACCGAGGTACATGCCCTTAGCGGGAACCGAACCGGGTCTCTCTGGACCACAGGCCGACGCTCTAACTGCTGAGCCAAATGGCCAGGGCGACCCTTGCTCTTAATTCCAGATGAATGAGAAGCCTGGGTCACTTCCCACGCCCCATTCCAGGGCCCACGGTCAAGCCCACCTATTTCACCTGGAAACGCCCACGTATCGGTCACTGCTCACCGTGGAACTGCTACTTATCCAGGGTCCCCGTGTCTGCCCCCCACGGTGTGGGTGCTCGGCCTCGCCGCGTGGAAGGAGAGCGCCCACACCTCCACGCGCAAACGTGAGCCACACACGCAGCCGTGCGTGCACGGTTTTGACTCCGATTTCCACCACTTTGCAGTATGAATCATGCGGTGTCACGGCCTGGCTGTTCCCGGGAGGGACCGAACGGGATGACAGGCTCTGCCCCGGGTTGCTCAGCGCTGCTCTGCCGCCCGCAGCGGCCTGTGCAGACAGGGCGTTTGTAGCTCGGTCCCTCTGCCCGCAGCCTCAACGCTCCTTCCCCTCGAACACCGCTGCTGTGACCCAGTGGCTACACCTCGAGCTCTGCACCCCAGAGGCTGTCACAAGTCTCCCTCCTTCCCAGGAGCGGAACACACAATAGAGAAAAGGCCCTGGCTGGGAGGTTCAGCCGCCATTAACCCTTACCAGCTGTGCCTGCGGGGCGCCTTCTGGCCTGAATGTCCTTTCTCTGCGGCGCCTTCATGCCGCTAATCTAGCCATTGTTAAGGAGGAATGCTGACAGGAGAAAAGAAATTTTTCTTGTGTCCATGCAAGTGTGTGAATCCATGTGTAAGTGAAGGAAGAGTGAAGGCTAATTTCTATAGTTGGCATGAATGGAGGGATTGGGAAAAAAACCTAGTTAAAATGTGTTTACTTGCTTAAAAGGCTCAGTCAATTTAAATAATTTCAGTAGTGGGCTCTATTTTTTTTTTTTTTTTTAAGGGAGGGGGAAGAAACTAGTTACTATTATAACTTTCTTTAAACCCTCTGAGATGTTTGGGCATGTTTAGGACTTTTAAAATTCACTGCCAGCAGAGAGAAAAAAAAATTGAATTGAATTTCTTAAAAATACTGGCATAAAGTTACAGGCTCACGAAATTACTCACTTCTAATGGACCTTAAAAAATTAGAGAAAGAGAACTGGTTATACGGGTCACATTTCCTTCAGAAAAACCCTTCAGATTTAGTGCTTAGGAAAGTTTTAAAAAATCTTTTGGAATTGAAATGGGGAAGGATTTAACTATCGAACACTTTTAGAGTAAGGAAGTAACCTACAGAGAGGCTCTATATTTTTTAAAAACAAATTTTGCTTTCAATGAACCTTGAAGTTCAATAAAAGAACATGGTTTTCTCTTTAGGTTTAAAGAATACATAGGCAGACAGCACCAAAGTGACTCCCGGAAGGAGTGAATCTGCAAACTTAGCCGGGCAGGTGACAATGATGAGTACAATTGCAGTCACGTGGCCAAGCAAGTATCCTACCTGTTTGAAAAGTTTACATAATTGTGATCTTTGAGGATTTTATTTGCTTTTTCAAAACCACTGGCATCGAAGTGGAACTATTCTTAATTTAATATTCTTTGTTATCATTTGGTAAAGTTCCGTAAAATACAACAGTTGGCCCATTTCAAGTCAGGTTGAGGATAATTCATGTAGAAGTGTATTTTCTGGACAATTAGACTGTATCGTAGTAGGGCAAATGTCTGATATAATAAAGCTCTTCTTTGCATCTGTTCTGATGTCTAGACTGCTGCAATTACTGGTCCCTACAACAGCAGCAGCAAGATAATGCTCCACTCACAGGTTTTAGCCATTAAAACTGAGCATTTTCTTTCTTTGCTCCTTTATTACCTTGATCATTTGATTGTGATAAAATAGATCGAATTTAATGAAGTTATACTTTTCTAAATTTGCATGCATACATTTACATAAATGGTGAGAGTGCAGTATCAGGTACATTGTTTTCCAAAACATTAGAGGTAAATACCCTGGCATTCTTCTCATTAAAATGCAGTACGATCATTAAACCAAAACAACAACAGCCACAACAATACAGAGAGGCCCATCTCTTCAAACACCGTATCTTTTAGCCACTCAGAATCTTCCACTTCCCAAATGGAAATTATCCCAGAGAGAAAATGAAGGTGAGAGCATAGGGATTGATGGAATAGATGAGAGTAACAAAGTAGTTTTGATTCCATTCTTTGGTTTAATCATTTAATCATCCATTCAACAAACATTTGGGGGATTTCTCCAACATGTAAGACACAGGACCAGGTTGTTTGGGAGGCACAGAAACGAATCCTACACTTACCCTGCACTCAAGAAGTATCATATCTAATATGAGAATTGTGTTATATAAATAACTGTATCATTAAATAGAAACATAGTCAGGCTGTCTGTGAGTGTTCAGTGAAGTCACTGCAAAAAAGTCAAATCCTACCGTCCCCCCTACTCTCATGGTTATTACAGTGATAATTTTCCAGCTCGACCCAACCCCTGTTTACACCAGATGTTCTCAGGGGCAAAAGAATATAAATTATTCTTAGGATTTCTCCAAATTACCTCAGCTATCTAGATATCAGCTATGTTCCCAGACCTCCTTATTTTTTTTGAAGTGTTTATAGAAAAACTATTGGTGTTTGGAAGACTCTTTAGCAGAGAAATCACTGCAGGGTCTCAGAATGGCCACTGCCTAGCACATGCCAAAGGACCTGCATAGTGAGGGCGCTAATCTCTAGGTACAAGCCCCCTGCCCTCCTCCCTTGCCTAAGAGCTACAAGAACAATCAAGTGAGTTTAACATCTAGGGTATCTGTTTCAATCCAGTTCACCTCACTATATAAAAATACTCTCATTTAATCCAAAATATAGTTAAGAATAATAAGGCATTGTTTCAGAAATTCTCTGTGCCTCCATAATTAAATAAATAGCCATAGGAGAAACCTATATTCTTTAGAAACCTGTACTATAACAAAAACAAAGGAAGTACGGTTGTTTAAACTTTTGCTGATACAAAAGGGTACATTAGTACTATACTTTCTGAGTAGTAATAATAATAATAAAAAGAATTCTGAGTTTTGTTTTGGATGGCTAGCAGAAATTTAACATGGAACAAAATTGTAACATTTCAAAACCAATATGCTGGTTATAGTCAGCAGAAAAGTGATTAATGCCTTTGGTATTTTTGTGCTTCCTAAATGAAAGCAGATTTAATCTATGACACCAGGTACGTCAGAAAAAGCCTTAACATCTTCCCATACTCTGAAGAAGCTTAAACTTATCAGTTAAGCATGCCTCGTCTTCCTCTATTCCTCCCTCCCCCTTTACCCCCAGTCCACTGTCCTAACCCCCTTTTTTGTTAGTTTTTAAAAATTTTTTCCTCTATTGATTTTACAGACAGAGAAAATGAGAAGGAGAGAGAGATAAAAATATTGATGAGAGAGAACATCAATTGGCTGCCTCCTGCATGCCCCCACTGGGGATCGGGCCCACAACCTGGGCATGTATCTTGACTGGGACTCGAACCGGTGACCTCTTGGTGCATGGGTCAAGGCTCAACCAGTGAGCCACACTGGCTGGTTGTAAGAGCAGCTGTAAGCCTGCCTGCTTCTGATCCTTTTCCTCATGCTGTTCCTACACCCACCCTTCTCATTCCCAACTCTGCCCATAAAAATCCCACTCATCCCTCAAGGCCCATATCAAATAAACGTTCCTCTGATTCTGCTAAACAGACTTACTCATTCTGTAAATGTCCATGGCCTTCTGTGGTGGCCAGTTTGTAGGTCTCTAGAAAAACCTTTTTAATCTCTATAACAGCAATTTCACTTCAAAAATCTAGCCCATGAAAATACACTTATACATAAAGAAATGTTCATGGATGTTTATTGTGGCACTGTTGGTATTTGCAAAAATAGAAACAACATAAATACTCATCAATAAAGAAATGCTTATAAAATTATATTGTAGCCATATATTTGAATGTTTTATAGCTAATAAAAAGAACTTTAGATTGTTATATACTGCCAAGAAAAAACTTTCAACAGGTAAATATGGCAAAATAAAAAGTAAATTGCAGAATATTGAGTATAGTATAATCTCATTTTCATGGAAGGAAGGAAGGAAGGGAGAGAAAGAAAGACTATTAAGGTGTATATGGACATATTTGAAAATTCATTTTAAAAAGCTATGGAAGGATAGATATTACACTGGATAATGGTATTTACCATTAAAGATGATAATGGGAGCCTGGCCAGTGTGACTCAGTGGTTGAGCATTGGCCCATGCACCAAGAGGTCACTGGTTCGATTTCCAGACAGGGCACATGCCCAGGTTGTGGGCCCAATCCCCAGTGGGGGGCATGCAGGAGGCAGCCAATCAATGTCCTCTCTCATCAATGTTTTCATCTCTCTCCCCCTCTCCCTTCCTCTCTCTAAAAATCAATAAAGAAAAAAAAATATGATAATGGGATAAGATAAACAGGGTATCTTATTTTTTAACATTTTGGACTGTTAAATGCCTACAACACATTTTCATTGCCTTTTTAATTTAAAAAGTACAGTTTTCCTCCATGAACTACCGTTTTTCACATTCATTGTAGTGCAGGTGTGACTATTTCTGCTTCTTCTACACAATTGCGAGGCTCTTGAAAGAAGGAACCGTGTCTTGCTCATCTTTGCATGGCCTGCTGCGTCCATCACAGTTGTTCTCGGTAAAGGTTTGCGGAGTTATTGATGGAGTCGAAATGGGGCCCCTAAGTATCTTGTGGTTGGAAGTTTCTCGGGGTATCGTCTACAACAAGGACAAGGCCTAAATAAAACACAGCTTCCTCCAGGAGCAACAGGGGCTGTGGAAAGGAGGACCCCCGCCCCAGCCCAGTGTCCCTCTCTGCCCTCGCAGCCGGACATTCCCACCCTGCCTCTGTCAAACTGGAATGCATGGATCAGAAACGAATATGTGAGAAAATGAAAAATAACTGGAAAAACTGTTTTAAAAAGTCTATCCCAGAGGCTATTATAAAAATGGACAAGAGACAACAAGTGTTGGTGAGCGTGCAGAGAAAACAGAACACACATGCACCGTTGGTGGAAATGGAAATGGGTTTTCACTATGAAAAACAGTACAGAGTTTTCTCAAAAAATTAAAAATAAAACTGCCATATGATCTATTAATCTCACTTCTGGGCATTACCCAAAGGAAATAGAATCGGTACCTCAGACATACCTGCACTGCCGTGTTCACTGCGGCATTACTCAGCAGCCAAGATGCCGGCACACGTGAGGGTCTGAGAGTGGGTGAATGGATTTTTAAAATGTGGGGCATATGTACACAAAGGATATTATCCAGCCATAAAAAAAGAAGTCCTGCCATTAGCAAGTACGTGGATAAACCTGTAAGACACTGTGCTAAGTGAAAGAAGCCAGACACAGAAAGACAAATACTGTGTGACCTTACTGGTATGTGGAATCTAAAGAGAACCCACAGAAGCAGAGAGCAAAAAGGTGGTTGCCAGGGACAAAGAGGGGAGGGACATGGGGAAATGCTGGTCTAAAGGTACAAACTTTCAGTTATAAGGTGAATAACTTCTGGGGACATAATGTACAGCATGGTGACTATAGTTAATAATATGGTCTTACATATTTGAAATTTGCTGAGAGTAGATCTTCAGTATTTTCATCACACACACACACACACACACACACACACACACACACACCCGGTAACCATGAGGTGATGGGTGTGTTCATTTATTCATTTGGGGAAATCATTTCACAATGTATACATATATCAAATCATCATGTGGTATGCTTTGAATAAATACAATTTTTATTTGTTAATTATGTCTTTAAAAAGTTGGAAAAAGTCAACCCAAGAGACAACAATCATGAAATTGAAAGAATATGATCCATCTAACTGGTTCTCAAATCAATAAAACTTTGCTATACTGCTGTTTAATTTGCCTCTAATTCTCTCCACCCTGCTCTTTTAAAGGGAGAGTGTAAGTCATGAAGTGGTTAAAAACCAGGTTTTGCAGTCCTGTGGGGCCTGGTTTCAAACCCAGCTCTGCCATCGACTGGCAACCTTGGGCCTATTACTTAAGTTCTCTGACCTCAGCTTGTCAGAAAAATGGGCAAAAATGTAACTGACCAAAACTATGGCTTTCAGAGTTAAATAAAGTAGCATATACAAAATCCCTGGAAAATGCTTATGATGTGGTTGTTCACAGTTGTGGGGCCCTTCCTCTCCTGCCCCTGCCCCTCCCTCCAGCCATCTTGCACCATGACCCTCCCGTGGCCCCCTAGCCCACTGCCATGCCCAGTGAGGGGACCAGACTCTAAGCTGGCCAGGCTTCTACAAGAAGACTGCTCTGCTCTTTCCTCCCCTGAAGCTGGCAGTTCCTGCCCATTCCTGTGGAGCCCTCGAACCTCCAACCAGCCTCCAGTGCCCCTCTCTGCACTCTCTGTTCCTTCTGACACTCAGAGAGCCCGAAAACCTGATGGGATTAAGGGTCATGGGAACTTGGGGTTCCGGCCTCAGAGCCACCTCTTTGCTCCAGGAACAGCTCAAACTCAGCAACTGGAACGCAGGTGGGGACTCGGGGGCTCAACTGTCAGTGGTATTTCTGCACATTCTCGGTAATAAGACTACGCCAGTTGCCCACAGAACCACCTTGGAAACAGCGATTCCACAGGAAAATTCATTCGAATCTTAAGCAACTGATCTAGAAATGGTCTTTTTTGAAGAGAAATCATTTGTAAGCGTGGGGCCACCTGCATAAGAGCTGATACTGGTTAAGGATGTTGCTAATTTAACACATTTGACCTGTAAAACATTATCAGGAACCTCAAAGATACCATAAACCTGACACAAATACATTCATTCACTCCAAATATTACTGAGTACATGCGATATACCAGACACATTTCAGGCCCTGGGGACAGAGAAAGGAGGTCTGCCCTCATGAAGCTTCCAGTCTAGCTGGGCGATGAGACAAGTCATTACCTAAAAGAGCATCCAGAGCCCTGGCCAGTTTGGCTCCGTGGTTAGAGCATCAGCCTGCGGTCCAGAGAAACCCGGGTTCGGCTCCCGCTAAGGGCGCGTACCTCGGTTGCAGTTTGTCCCCGGCCATGGTTGGTCGTGCGGGTGGCAGCCACTCGATGTGTCCCTTCACGTCAATGTTTCTCTCTCTCTCTCCCTCCCACTCTGTCTGTACAAAAAAATGGACAAATGTCCTCGGGTGAGGATAAAAAAAGAGCGTGTGGAGAAGAGGCTGAATAGAGACTGGGAAGGGTGAGAAGGAGCTGCCTTGGGGAAATGCTCGGGGAAGGCATCCTTAAGGAGCTGGCATTTGAAGACCTGAAGGGTAAGAAGCCATAGGAAGACGGGAAAATGTGCTCTGGGGAGAAGGGCGAGGACCTCAGGAAGAACAAGCCAGGTATCCAAGCCGTACGAGATCCAATTATTTTAAGACTCAAAACTTGTAATTAATTACTTTCTTGCTAAAAGTGTTACTTCTTGTTTCCCCTCCTCAACAGATATTATTTCTATGACTGAGATCTCCAGAGAGAGCAAGGAAGAGACCAAGCAAGGAGATGGTAGCAATCAATGTTTTTTTCTCTGATGGTAACTTCCTAAACAGGTGGTACAAAAAAAAAAAAAGGTAATTGGTTTGTTGAGAAAATACCTAAAGCTAACTAATATGGACCCTTTCTGATAATTTTATTTAGATCCAAAATGTCTAGTTAGACCATCATGCATGATAAAAATTTGGAAACATTTAAATGTTTTATATGCCACTGAAGATAAAAATATATGAGTTCATAATCTAGTTTTAACTTATACTTCTAGCTTTAATTTTAACGGATTAATAACTCTAATCAACACTACCCGACTCTCTCCCCAAAAAAGGGTATGGGCTGAAGAATGCAAACCCCAGATTCCAATGTGAGACATACGTACAGTCAGGGGGTGTGGTGGTGGTGTCCCTCCTTTCTGTCGGTGTGGTGCTCATTTCAGAACTCGCCTAGGATTTCCACAGGCTCAGCTTACTCAATGGTGGCCACGTGGAAGGATGTGAAACCAACGAGGGTTCTGGCCTCGCCCCTGGCACAGTTTGCCAAACCTCAGGCATGTCCGTAGCTTCTCAGCCCTTCTCTGGCCTCATGTGAAAAACAACAACATATTTATTTAGTCTTTCCTTCCACTTGGTAGTTGATCATGAGTAGTAGTTTTCAAACCTGCTCTTTTTAAATATTGGAATCTTTTTTTCTGGTGAAACCTTACATGGAATTCCAGTAGACAAACTGGACATGGAGTGAGGTTCCCTCTCCTCCCGAGGGCACCCATGACACACAGCCGCGGAGCCCAGATCAGTATCTGCAAACTGCAGCTTGTGACCTTCAATAGGCCACAACCAGTATTTTTTTTTAATGAAATAAAACAGGATAGAAAATATCAGAGTATTGCACAAATAGTAAGCATAAGTACTTTTTGTGGGGGGAAAAAGTTATATTAAAAAAATATTCACCCTGGTCGGTTTGGCTCAGCGGTTAGAGCATCGGCCCGTGGACCAGAGAGTCCTGGGTTTGGTTCCCACTAAGGGCATGTAGCTCGGTTGCAGTTTGTCCCTGGCCTTGGTTGGGGTCATATGGGTGGCAGCCACTCGATATGTGGTCTCTCTCATGTCTATATTTCTCTCTCTTTTCCCCCTCCCCCTTCCCTCTCTGTCTGAAGATAAATGCAAAATGTCCTCGGGTGAGGATAAAACAAAATATATATTTAATGCCTCTTTAATGGACACTAAAATCACGTGAACAAAACAGAAAAAAGATCTTGTCATGATGAAAAATATATTTTGGTATGATATTTATAGAATATATTACATAAAATATATATACATATACATATACGCACACACACAGAAAAGTTTAAAAGCCACTGGTATGGATAATCTCTTAAATATATTGTGAAGTTTATTATTTAAATCTGAGCTGTTTTAACATTACTTGAAAATTTCATAGCTCTAGAATATATTTATATTTTATATGCCATTTACTGAATGGCGTTTTAAAACATTTGATGATGTTATCAGTAGACCAGCTAAGTCAATTGACAAAATTCCTTTTTGGGAATGAAAAACGACACCACTACTTCCTGGCCAATGTCCTGACACCACAGAAAGAAGGGCCTGGGTCAATGGAAGGTCCTGGTAGGTAGCTGAAATAAGTGGCCAGGATTGGCACTGAGGGTACCTGTAAGTCAAATGTCCTCAGTGCTGTGTGAATCCACGTGAGGAACGGCATTCCTCTGGCCTTTTCCATCTTTCATTTCTTACTTCGAAGCCAACTTCCTTTTTTGACATCTTCTTGGGGCCCCACAGCTGACAGTTGGACTTTTCCTTTGGTGGTGAGCTCTTTGTCACACATTTTGCTATAGCAAGTCATGTCAGACTCCACAGTGCACACAGTCTCCTGGGGATCTTGTTAAGCCGCAGGTTCTGGTTCAGATCTAGGGTGGGCCCTGGGATATTGCATTTCTAACAAGCTCCCAGATGCCCGTGCTGTGAATAGCAAGGTGGTTGAGCACTTACACACACACACGCACACACATGTGCATGCACACACACACTGTATGCATGCACAGATGCTTATCAGTGGCTTGTCAATGTGTTGAGAACAGGGACTGTGACTTATTCATCTCTAGCTTGCTAATGGTAGGGAACTAGATAGTTTGTGGACTGTGTTCTAGAAACTTAAGTGACTGATCACAAAGACCTTTCACATTTTAACCATTTGGACTGAAACACTGTGAAATGATGGCACGGATGCTAATGATTTATGTCTTAAACATCACCTCCATTGGATGCTACTTGAAGTCTTCATCAATTTTATTAATTCATGTTTCTACAAGCACCGTGGAAGTGTTCGAACAGGCACAATGCACCCCACGGAACATGGACATTCTGTAACACTGGTGCAGAAACACTCCTTTGTAAGAAAAATATTTATTTGTAAACTATATACTAAAAAATAAAAATTTGGGGTATATTTATTTCCATTATAAAATTTTTTTACATGAAAAAATTTCCATGTCTAAATCAGAAGGCAGTAGGCAGAATTCAGCCCATAGGTATGCTTTATCTGCATTTTAAAGTGGGTTGCCACAATTAAAAATGAGCTGATGTCACATAAAAATGTATTCAGATATCTAATTCCTCTCGAAAAATTATAAAATCTTGGATTCTTGGGTCCTCTGACCCTTAATGAATTAGGAGAAGCTGTAACTTTTAGACAAGATACGCATTTTTCGTTGAGGTCTCTGCCTTTACTTTCATAGGTTGGGGGTTTGCAAATCTAACATTACATAGTAAAGTCTCTTTGTATATTTACATTATGATTTGAATTACATGAATTCATCAAACATACATGTTTCCCAGAATACAGTCACTGCTTAAAGATATATTCAGATACTTTGTTTACTTGGCCATTCTTAAAGACCCTCTTATTTTTCATGTGTCAGCAAATGTGTTCTAATGATCAAGTTAGTCATTTCCTCCATATCTCACTTCTCTTAATTGGTTAACCTCTTCTTTGTCCCTTTAATAATGTATACAGATATTTTATGACAGATAAATGTCTATCTATTAAGTGAACAAAACACTTAACAGAAGTAAATTATCACTACAAACTCATCAAAAAATTGGTGGTAAGAGTTTTATCATTCAATATTAGAAAGATCACAAGCCTTCATCATGTTTATCCAACAAAAGTGATTTCATTGGTCTAAAATACATTTGTATAAAAATGATTTCCACCAATGACTAGGCAACACCCATGTTAAGTGTATTTGAAAAAACTAAGGTGTTGCCACCCCAACATGTACTACATTATGCTGAATACAGGTAAGTTTAGCTTTACTTAGAAAGCCTTATGTTATCTTTACCACTCTTGAAGTACTCTATCATACGCCCCAGGACATTTGCACTTGCCATTCCCTCATCCTGACACGTTCTTGCCTCAGACATTCACATGGCTTACTTCCTTACTTCTTTCAGTCTCATGTCCTGCCCTCAGAAAGACCCTTCCACACCATCATAAAACAGCAGCCCCACCACTAGCTATCAACTTACCCTGCTTCATTTTTGCCAATACCATTTATTACTACCTGGCCCCAAATTTACTAATATCTGCTTCTACTTTCACGTCCCCTTCCAAATGTAATCCCCATGAAGACAGGGACTTGTCTTATCCCAGGGCCTTGAACAGTGCCTGGAACATTGTAGGAAACATCTGCTGAATGAACCTGTAGGTCTCTGAAGCATTGCAATTCTGTTATCTCTTGTTCCAACATGTGGCATTTATAAGAGTTCATTACCACTAAGACATATACCCAATACACTTCCGTATGTGAGTTTAGGTATTTCTGAAGAGGAAAGCATAATGACCTACAAACTGGGTATTTTCTCTGATTTCCTGTTTGCTGTCTGTTTTTCCCTCGGCCTCCCATGTGAGTTGCTCATCTCTGAGCACCCTTTTCTCAATTATTTTATAAGCTAGCCTGGTAAAGAAGACGTCACTGTGTCATTCAAACCTCCCCGCTGCAAACTTCAGTACAGAAATGGAAGAATTTCAACCCCCAATGATAGCACACCCCACCCTTCAGCTTTGGAAGGACGGCTGGCTTCCTTCTTACCAGAACACTATGCGAGGAAAGCCAGGTGGTGAAAAGAAGGCCAAGAGAATTTCAATTCTTTTAAAAATGTTTTAAATTATATGTGTCTGTGTTGTGAACCTATCCAATTCTATTAAGGCAAAATATCGAGGATTCAATGACTAGCTTCTCAGAAAAATGTTGACATGATGGCTGCATTTTGAGAAATCAGGAGCCGGTTTCTAAAGGGCATATCAAGGAGCAGATTCCAAAGCATGTTCAGGGACATGACCAACCTCTTTACCCTCCCCTAGAGCCCTTTCAAACCAACTCAGCTGCTCAGTGAGCTGAGCTGCCAGGAGCATGTATACGAGGGCAAAATAGACAACTCATTTTCCTGTTAAAGTGGTGATAGTGCAGAAGAGACTCTCGCACTCGCTCAACTCATTCTGTCAACCTTAACTTGAGAAAATAACTTATTTCTCTCTCACAGATAATGCTGTCTTTGTGACATGTTACAACGAGGCAGGCTGCTGAAGTGCTTTAGTAAAACAGTCTTCTGAGAATATTCGATGTACAGAGTCCTTAAACAGCTTAATATATGTATAGATTACAGAAGATTTAGCATATTGCTATGATTTACCATTCATTTGGGACAAGACACATGGCGAAGTCTGTATTTTGCTGCAATGACATACAAATTCCCGGATATGTTCATCGAGACAAAGAACAGATAAATGTATAATTAAACAAAGTAAATGTTTGAGAAGTTCCTTTAGAAAAGAGAGAAGGCATACGTCAACCAAGTAGCACAGGTTTGCGTGACGTGTTGAGAACTGTCAGCCAGAGCTCAGTGAAAAGGAGCGTTCCCCCGTCACGCTCCCCGGGGGCGTCCTTGACAAGGCTGGCGCACAGGCTGAGCGTCCTCTGAAATCCACACTTGGGTTCTTTACAGTCCGCTCTGGATGGTCAGACAGAAGACAGCCTCCTATCACAGCACTGCAGAGTTAGAATTTCCAAAAACGCTTCTCCTTCCCCTACCTCGTATCTTCTCTTGAAATTTTCTAATTATAAGAACATCTCCAGAAAGGAAACCATTAGAAGTTTGAAATTTTATGAAATGACTGTAGTTGCATATAATAAAAAGGAAATAATTGCCTGACTTATTATTTCTCCAGGGTGACAGTTTGTATTCTGGGAACCCTGAGACATACACTGCTACCTAAATGTTCACGTGATATCAAACCACTTTGGTTCTACTTCTGCGTAATATCTGTCCAGTCGCATGCACTCAATAGATGAGACGTTTTAAATTATGCACACACGTACACCCCACCCAGGAACAGTGCAGAGAGAGAGACAACATTTTAAAAGTCGGCTTAGCTGTCAGTTTTCAAAGGAGAGATTTTCAAACCTTCTGCTTGAGATAAGAGTGTAAACCTTTGTAAGACTGGTTGGTACCTCTTAGAAACCATGACGTCTGAGAGAGAAAAAAAACACAACTATTAAAATGCACATACGCTCCGGCTGGCGCTGTTGTGACAGCAGCGGTATCGGCGTCAGTCAATTATCTTCACAAATGCCTCCTTGTGCTAATGAGCGCTCACAAAAATCAGCAGACTTTCTGGCAAGGAGAAAAGATCAGTTTCATTGCTTGCAGAACTAATTCAGGGTACAAAAGTGAAGGCTCCACCATCGCTGCCTCTTTTACTGCTCCTTTTGTAAGGGCTTTTGATGTGTACTGAAGAGCTGGGCCTGTGTTTGGGCCGCTTCATCTCCAGTTCATTGCCTGCCATTAACATACATATCCATATGAAAAGTTCGCTAAGTCACTAACAGCCGTCCAGAAGGAGTTTGAGAAGGAAGGGGAAAAAGGACCGATTTCTTCTCAAAATGCTGACAGTACTCTTTAGCTCCTTTTTGGCAATGATATACCTAACTTTTGAAAGCTGCCTTTCACTCAGAAAGGGACTAGGCATAATACAACATTGAAACACATAGTGGTTTTTCATTTCGAAACAGTCATTTGCTGCATTCAGGGGGGGGGAAATGTCTGTAGTTACCAGATGCAAAGGAAATCCATCAGTCATGATACATATGTATATGGCGTGGACACACACACACTATATTGTTTTTGCAGGATACTAAATAACCTCACATCTTCCATTTAACCCAGAGGAAAACTCCCTGCAGCAGATGCTCGCGAGAGAGGTTTTATGCCCACTGCCTCCTTCGATTTATGGCACTGACAGCTATCTATGGTCGATTTGTTATCAATGGATACTGTGGTAGTAAAAGAAAATACTATCAAAACTGTGTCATAAAAACTTTTTAAAGATTTAATAATTTTTCTCTGGGTGAGTTGATGAAAGCTTTAGGAAAAGAAAAAGACAAGCCAGAAATGTATAGGTCATAGTTTTGAACATGAAGGATTCATATTATACCTTTTCAAGTCTGATAAGACCTTTTAAGATAGCTGCAGAGGATGATGCTGTGATATCATCCATGGTAAGCAATTTCTAAAGAAAGTGACAAAGGTCAGCTAATACACACCTTACAAGAGGGAAATAGCTTTCCTTGAAGAAGAGGTTCTGAAGTCCAGAGTAGGAACAAATAAATATATTTTAAAGTAATAAAAAGGGGTGCTTCCCAATCATTTGGCCTGTGGCTTAGTTTTGTCAAACTTAGAAAGCAAGCATGTGATGGGTAAATGCCCCCCCACAACTCTCCCACCCCCATCCCTTGAGTTCATGACCTGGGGGCCATCTCAAAGCACACATTGCACCTGACATTTGCTAGGCCTGAGCTGGAAAAGAAGGGTAGGCAAATGTGTCAATTATCAAGATTTGACATAGTTTATAAAAAGGATCTTTGTTTCTATTTCTTTGTCTTTCTTTCTTGTCTTTTCTTTCTCTCTCTCTCTCTCTTTCTTTTTTCTTCCTCCCTTCCTTCCTTCCTCCCTCCCTCCCTCCCTTCCTTCCTTCCTTCCTCCCTCCCTCCCTCCCTCCCTCCCTCCCTCCCTCCCTTCCTTCCTTCCTTCCTTCCTTCCTTCCTTCCTTCCTTCCTTCCTTCCTTCCTCCCTCCCTCCCTCCCTCCCTCTTTTCCTCCCTCCCTCCCTTTCTTCTCTCTTTCTCTTTCTCCATCACAATCACAATGCTAGGACAAACTATTAGCTCCCAATTCTGTCAAGACGGCGTCCTGGAGGACCCTCCCACCCTGCAGAAACAGCTTGTGCTATATAAAAACCAAGACTTTAATCCCACTTGTTGCTCTCCGAAACCCCCCCCCCCCAACCCCTGTCCCAGTTTCTATTCTCTTTTCCGCAGCATCTCTCCCAGATCAATCTCTAAAAATCTTTAACTTTGCCTATTTTGATCTGGAAATTAAATCTTATTTATTATGCATCCTGTTTGTTGTCCTTGAAGAACCCCAGCATTCATTTAAAGGGGTCCAGAATGACTTCTTAAACACATTTCTCTCTTTGCTGCAATTAAACAAAGTGGAGCTGTGATTAGTCCTCCACAGGGGGGAAAGAAAAAGACACCCTTGAATCAAAATGGGGGGACCTGGCTGGGCATTATTGCCTCACAATGCAGGAGTTTATTGCTGAAACCTGCTTATCCCCGAGCTCCGCACTCCATGGGAACTTCAGTCAGGTGGAAAAAGTGATTCTCTTCTCTGCCTGAGCAGCTTCAAGTGTCATAAGACCCGATAAAGCCCCTAAAGCTCGTCCTCGTAACTGAGACATTTAGGATAATCTTTACGGGAGTTTTGCATGAGCTTCTGCTTTTTGTTGCTCTTAGAAGGAGAGTTAATGATGAGCTTTCACTGGCTTCTCCTTTAAAAAAAATCTAAGCCCAAAGCGCCTGTTTAAGTTAAGTACCACCTCCCTCCAGCCCTTGGGAAACCACTCAAGAGGGCTTTGCTTGGCTCTGTGTTCATGACACATAATGAAAACAATTTTACGCTGTGGAGGGAAGTATTGGGCAATTACTGATGTAACAGCCACCTGCAGTAGCGGGCCCTGGCTGCAGCACTGCGTGGTTCATGAATATTTTATGGTGTGATGTTATTTTGAATGGCTGGGGCAGGTGAAGGGGGCCGAGGGTGTAATAAGTAACTCTGCTGGAAGTTGTGTAGCTGCTCTGTTTCCCCGCAAAGCCCACAGTGTAACACCAAGAAGCATCCTGACCCCGCCTGCATCGACGCCAGGGCAGCTGAGGCTGCAGCAAGAGGCTGTGACAAGTCACGGTGGGCACCCTTTACAAACCCTTGTCTGCCGATTTTACACATGATGTCCGGCTTGAAAAGCCCCTGCATCCATCTTGTCTGATTTAATTTGATGAATTAAGTGTGGATAAGGATTAAATGAGAATTTTGTAATGGAGAAAACTTGTCTCCAATCTTTAATCCAGTTAAGATAGTATGGGAGAAACTCTAAAATATTAGGCAATGGCTAGAGAAAACGATGTAAACAAACAAACAAAAAAAGAATTGCTTTTTCACTTTAGTGATCATTTACATCCACATAAAAGTTAAATAAAATTATTACTCATGATTTTTGGTTTTTGCATATGAAATACACACAACCTTTGTACATATATATATATATATATATATATATATATATATATATATATATGTTCATATTTTATAGAGGGTCCAGAAATACAGGAGAGAGGTAGGGATTGCAACATGTTTTACATGATGAAATATGGTTTCAGAGAATTGTTCATGAATAGGTGGGATATTTTGAGTATCGTTTCCTTTTTCAACTGTTATTTTCCTAACAGGAAATGTCAAGATTTAAACGGAATATCATAGCATAAAGAATACATTTCCAGCATTTCAGAATTTATGCTTCTTCCTGCTGGCATATTTAAGATTTTAGGGATAAAAATCATATTGTGTATGACCAAGATACAAGCAGTATAAAATTATTTTATGTGACAGTTATGTTTCTGTAGAATGAAGTGGTATGAACACACACTAGTTATCTAGACAGCTGATGGAAATTCAAAACAATGCCATCTGAGATTCTATTAAAATTTTTTAAAAAAATTGTGTGTGTGTATTTAGAATGGTAGAATTTGCTTTTGAGGAAGAGCTTGTACATTAGACTGCAGCCTGAATACTTACTTGGTCGTGAAGAACATGCTTAGAAAAAGATACAAAAGACCTGCAGAATCCCTGGACACAAATTGGCATAGAGAACAGAAATCCTGAACAGAGCGCAGAAAGAAAATGTAGCAGATTAGACATTCTGAGAATAATGTGGGACAACAGCGGAATTGCCAGAGTGCCAATTTGAAGATTATAAAAGATACTCTTTAATTTTTTTAAGCCGTAGTTTCATGGGTATGCTCATAACATTTCACAACATTAATTTAGCGCTTGTACCAAAATTAAATACTGTGGTGCTATGTTAAAATGTTTCACTTTAGCATTCACCTTGCAGTGGAATATTGAAGTACCACTGACTTCCAATGGTTGACAACCCCATTTGCACTTCAAAAATTACAAAATCCGAATAACAAAAATAATGTGTTTATACAATCTGGGCATGAGCCACTTTATCAAATGGCAGTACATTACCTAAATTCGAATATTATTTAGTATTGGCATTACTGTTTCATGTGTCTATTGGGATAATTGGCTCAGCTTGCTTAAACACACCATCTATCATCTATACATAAGGTGTGATGGCAGTCCTTTTTAAAATATTGTTACTTTTCATTAACAAAGAGGAAATGATGACAGATGATCTTGATGAATCATGTCACGGTGAGCCACCTCTCTCCACAAACAGGTTGAATTGTAGAGAAACACTATAAAACACCAAACAGTGTTAATATAGTAACATTAATAGAAATTAACATATATTCGAGGAATTCCAAAATACTTAATTTTGCCTCACGAGGTGCATTTATTTTCTGCTTCATATTGTACATTAAAGGTGCCCTGACTTAGCAATTTTATGAAGATCAAATTATAAACATGCAGTAAATTTCAGATTCTTATAATTAGGTTTTTAGCTTAAGAGATGTTAAGCTCTATATGGAAACGACATTATTTAAATGCCTGTCTTCTAAAGGAAAATTGCTCTTTGACAATTCTATAGAATATCCAAGAAAGGTAATTATACTGCTCTCGTTGTTAAAGATGCAGGTACTGAATAAAGTCTGCTCCAGCAGACTGCTCCAGCTTTTGCAGAAAACTCCAGTGAGGAAGAGAAGGGAGACGTGGCGACATGACTTCATTGTCAGATCTTTACACTCAGAATGTCAGGATACTGGTTCCCATGGTCTCCCTCCCCTCTCACAGGTAACACAGTAATGGTCAGAAGAAAAAAATCCCCAGCCAATCCACCAATGTGAAGAAGCGGTGATGACAAAGCAGACTCCTCTGCTTTTGAGATTCCTGTGGACGCTGCTGTTTTCAAATCAGATCTTGAAATAAAATATCAACCACAAAGCGAGAGGCCATTTTTTAAAAGATAAGTCAAGGGCTATATAATAAAATAGGGACTCGAAAATGACCACAGTAAAAATTTTTCTTGACTGACCTAGTTTTACAGAAATGCTTAGGGCTTTTTATTCATTTATTTACTGAAATACAAGTAACACTCCTAGAAACAAATTTAATTTTGAGAAGTACAAGTTTAGTTAAAACTTTAACTAAATTATTTATTTTCATATTTTTTAATATTAGGAAACTTGATCTGGGGAAGCCTTAGATGTCTTTTATTGAAGAGTCAAACATTTTTCATGCACAGTGGGCTGTAGGGCACAAATGTGCACCCTCACACGCGCGTGCACACACACACACATATTCTGAGTAGTCAGTTTTATTGGACTGGTGTTCTGAGGGTGATAGAATCCCTCAGTTTATAAGCAACCACAAGGTTTCTTCTAAGTTAGAACACATATAAACACATTCGTTATACTTTCATATTGGATGAAGGACAGCAATGAACAGATTATGGATCAATAGAAAGAGAAGTTGAAAAAAGATAAGAAGACAGAAATTTTAGGTTTGGGGCACTTCATTCTCCTCTAGTGCTGTTCGAACAGATCCTTAGAGTTGTGTTGGAATTGAAACCAAAAAGGTAGATGCCACAATACATCTTTTGAAGTCCCTAAACTATTCCTGTATGTTTAAAAGAAATTTAAGAAAAGAACAAGAAAGTCACACCCTTTTCTCTTTCTCCTGGCGAAAGCATGCCCCAACAACCATTCTCATGCCATTCATTTTACTAAAGGTCTTTTATCTCCATTTTCTCTCCCATCAGAGTACTTCCTCTTCCACCAAGTAGCTGAAATCCCAGTGCTTCTACTCACCTTTTTTTCAATATCTCCAGCCACTCAGCTCCTAGAGTACTTACTGGTTATCTCTTAATTGACCTGGCTTCATCATTATTTCACTTAATGCAGACTTATTACTTAACCGTTCAACTGTATGCATAGAACACAATGCAAATGGCATCCCGTGGAGTGGTGCTCGGTAGAACAATTCCTAGTTCCATAACGGCACGGGGTATATTTTTCACACTCTTACCCGCTGCGGGGCTTCCTCTGTGTTCTTCCCATAGCCGATGGTCAATGGAAAGAAACTGACTCACTTGAAACGACTCCATTGTTCTCTCTTTCCTTTTTCATACTGCAGCCTAGGTCCACAAAGGCCTTTCCACAGACAGCACCTACTGATTCCCACCACAGACTTGTCAGAGCCGCGGGGAAAGGCTTTTCCCTCCCCTGACCGCACACCCTGGAGCACGGAGGCTCTGGAAGTGGCAGGATCTGAACTCTGTTCTCTTGGCTCACCGTCCAGTGCTCTCTCCGCCTCCTCTCGGATGCCTGTTTCCATGTGGTTGAGTTGCCAGAATTTGACTTAAAGAAGTGCAGAGAGCCTATGTACTGGCCCAGGCAGAATTTAGGATGCTGCTTCTCCTGAGCTAGGGCAGGGAGTCTGAGGCAAGGGCCGTGACACAGAGGCTGCTGCAATATTGTCCCTCTTGAAAACCGGCTCAAGTCCGAGCTGGGCAGGGTGGGAGGGAAGGAAGGAGAAGGACACCACTATGGTTGATGGACTGGCGGACCCCAGGGGCCTTTTGAAGCAAGTAGGTCTTAGAGTCCCCCCTAACTCTTAGTGACACCCATTACTGAAAAAGAAAACCTGCCAGGGGGATGCAGACATAATGGTGGTAACTTTAAACACGGGGTAGTTGCCTTTCTCGTGAATAGAAATGCTGTCTGAGGAACCTGATGGGCAGAACACTGGAAGCTGCTTCTGTGGTACTTACACAAAGGAAACTGGCTTTTGGCTAACGATGAAAACATGTTGGTTATGATTTCTCCTTTGAAGTCTAGCTTCCCTAAGACAAGACTTCAGGAAGTAGCATGTAGGTGTCGTGGAGTTTGGTTAACCTGTACAGCGCAGTTGGCCCCCAGCATTTACTCCAAATCTTTTCAGGCCACAGCAGCTGTACCATTTCATGTGAACAACATCCGAAGTCTACCGGACACCAAGATTCTAGAACACTCTGTGGTTTTCTGGAGAATATAAGTCCTACTTCTCTGAAGTGATCTCACCGCTTGCTTTGCCCTTGCTAGGTAGGTGTCAGCCTCACAGATTACTTCTGTTCCTCACACGTGAAGTGGGTCCCCACCTGTAGGGTCCTTGTGCGTGATGTTCCCATGGAGCGGATGCTTCCCCTGGCAATCCGACTGCACTGTCTGTCTATCCAGGGCTCAGATGAGAAGTCACCATCAGCATCTTATTTGATATTTGTGGTATCAGTCATGACTACCTGAAATCTCTTGTTTACCTTTCTAAGGTTTTTCTTCCCATTGCTCCATAAGAATCTTGTCTGCCTTTTTAAAAATAAATCTTATTTTTATTATTATTATTTTTTTGTATGGAAACCAAACCCAGGACTCTCTGGTCCACAGGCCAACGCTCCAACCGCTAAGTCAAACCTGCCAGGGCATAAATCTTATTTGTTAGAACATTTTTAGATTTACAGGAAAATTAAGCAGATAGTACAGAGAGTTCCCATTCATCCTCCACCTTCTCTCTCCCTCCCTCATGTATAATTTCTCTTATTATTATTATCTTACGTTAGCATAACACATTTGTTACAATCAACAAACCAATATTCTTTGTATTTCACCTTAATTTATTATCACATACTTCAAAGGTAAACTCAACAATGCCCAGAAATCTTACTCTGTGATGGCATTATAGAAAATAGGCCCATATTCACTAAGTTGTTCAAGACAGAATCCTAAGAATCATAGTTGATTTCTACATTGAATACCTCACTTCTAATTTATCAGTATATCTACTTGATTGTCCTTCCAAAATTTGTAATGAACCAATATTGACACACTATTATCAACCAAAGTTTATAATTTATACAGATATCCTTAGTTTTTACCTACTGTCCTTTTCTGTCCCAGGATCCCACCCAGGAGAGCACATTACAGCTAGTCCTTGTGACAGCTTCTCAAACTTTCCTTGTTATCGCCTTTCTGATCGCCAGTGCTGAGCACAGTGCCGGCCACGTACCGGGTACTCAACAATATTTGCTGAGTGTGTGCAAATGAATTAATAGCTTGAGTGAAGAAGTCGCAGTTAGTATTATATTACCTTGCATTTGTTTAGCACTATATAATTTATAAAATGCATTCACTGATTCGTCCTCCTGATAATCCTGTGAGGTGGGCCAGGGGATGGAGACTATGTCTCATGTCTCCTAAGGTTCAGAGAGGTTCGTGGGGTTGCCTTTGGTATAGAAAAGCTGAGATGATGCTGGGTTCCCCGATGATCCTATTCTTTCTACTACCCCAGTTTAAGGAAGGGCCTAAAAAGAAAATAACTATTGAGTCCATTTTATCCCTGGTGGTTGGTAAATCCAGCCAAAAGCCTCTGTTATCTTCACTGACCAATGATACAACAAAACTTGAATAAATAAGCACAACAGACAATAGATAGATGGACAGATAGATACAAAGATGATAGATTCATACTTAACTCTAATATTTAGGTCAAATTGACTTTTTAAAAATAAACAACTAAATTTATATTTGTTGAGTGAATATTTAATGATTCTTAACTATATGTATATTGTTAAGGTTTAATTGGAAGATATAACTTATTAGCCTAAGGCATAGTTTTAAGAGACACCATTGTAGAATCGATGGGATATGTTATACTTGCTAACCCCAGTAAATGCAATAGTTAGTGGGTATCAGTTATACAAGTACTCAATTTCTGGCATTATAGAATAATCAAATGCTTAAAGGCAAACATCTAAAATCTAATGTTTTTTAAGGAATTACTTCTTTATTTTGAATAATGGTATGGAGTCTTACAGCTGGAAGGGACTTCTGAAATTTAACCTGTCTCATTTTACAAGTGAAGATGAAGAAATTGAAAGAGGTTGGGTAACCTTTCAAGTCAACACCAGTTTGATAGTAAAAGGTGAATCTTGATCTCAGGTAATTTGGTTTCCACTCCAATATCCTTTCACTTTTTCAAATTGTGTCTCTGATTCCTGAATCAAAGGAGTTTGAATAAAATCGTTATTGTAATAATAGAGCTAGGCTCTCTGATGTAAATGTAACCATTCATTTCCTTCTAAATAATGGTAGATCGAATCTTAATGATGAGCAAATTCTTTTACTTCTACTTATCAAAACTCTGTTGGATGAAAAAGGGCATGATTCCCATTTTTTTATGGAAAACTATAAAGGAGGAGTAACATACCTGTGTCAATCAATCCTTCTATTGAATTTTCATTCTATTCCTCGTCAAGATTAAAATTAGCAACCTTTGTGGATGCTTCTGAAATAGAAAAAAATATTCCAGAATAATAAAGTATTTTAGATACCAAATCAATACTTGCCATATTTGAGTGACACAATGATTAAAGACACCATTATAAATAAGCAAGAAACATAAAGGGTTCTCTAGATGTTACCATCCTCCTATACTGTAGGAATTTATAATGCAATAGCCAAGCCTTGGTAGAGCTGGGGAATGTTATTTTTCAGCTCCACGTGAAATGCATAATGCCTCATGACCTGATTAAAAAAGCTTATTTAGAGGCAAGTGCTGTAGCTCAAAATGTTATATGGCATTTGGTGAGGGTGAACAGGTTTATGTTATAAACATAGGAAAACCCTATTGATTCAGGGGGAAAAGATAGAGGGACGATTTTTGTTGTTGTTAACAAATTAAGTTAGTTCAGACTTCTGACTAAGCAGGTTATTGAAGACCAATATGTCCAACAGAGATGATAACCTGGAGAGAAAATAAAAGACCCCATAAAGAAGAACTGTGGTAAGACTCCTGGGGCGAAATCCCAGCTTTCTATTACCCAATCAGCCAAGGTGAACATGAAGGATTATCAAGAGCGCCTAGGTCATGATTAGGGGAAAGCAAACCCTCAATTATGCAAGGAAGTGGCAGCTATTGGGAGAGTTATGCTGTGACCTGCCTTCCTATTAAATGAGCTGATTTATTTATAGGTAATGTATGTTATTTTTTTCACTCTAACTTACAAACACAGCCACAGATTTGTTCATTTTTGTTAAGAAACTAAAAGATGCAAGCAATGTTAGAGTACTTGTTCGAGGACAAATTCGAGTTGTCTACAGCCAGAATCTTGGAGAACCCCTGTGGTCAGATACATTAGTTAGTCTGTCAGTCAGTCAGGGAGTCAGCATTTATCGAGTGTTTTCTATGTCTGTGGTTTGGGAAGTAGAAAGTCAGAGGCATATTTATTGCTGACTAGAAGTTTAGAATTAAATCTTAGATGATCAACTAGGGAGCCATCTCTCATGTGACTTTAGGCAGGGCACTTAACTTTTAATCTTTGCTTGTTGTAAAAATAAAATGAGAAAAGAGATTTGCCATTAGAAAAAACTCATAGCATAATATTCTGACCAAAGAAGACTGGATTCTTGGTCAACATTTACCAGTTCTGTGATGTTGGGTAAGTGATTCAAGCTTTGTGTGGTGCCTGATATATGTGAGTGCTCCAAAGATGGTGGCTGTTGTTAGTAAGGACAGATCAGTTTTATCAACATACTAATCAGAGTTGAATATAAGGACTAAGAAATTTATGAAGTTGTTACTCCAAAGAAAAGTTTTCTAGGATAATTAATGAAAGAAATGCATTTTGTAGCAGAAAGAACAAAATTTGTCATTCTCTACAAAATATGTAAATGTGCACATCTGAAAGCAGAGTTGAGAAATACCGTGGAGATAACAGTATGATGCATCACAATAGTACAGGGATGTTTGTGGCTGATCATTTGAAATAGCAAAGATCCTAGGAAAAAACTTAACTTTATGTAATAAAAGTTGTAATTACTAATTTATTGTGTATTAACTATATTTCAAGTATTGTTGTAAGTTTTAAAAAATTAATTATCTATTTATCATGAAATGCTTTGCAAGTAAGTAGCATTATCATTCCTACTTAACATGTAGTCATATCAAAGAACTGTGTATATTTATATGTACTGTCTTGAAATGCTGTTCAAGCAAAAAGCATAATTCAAAACCCATTACATACTAACACATATACATAAATATTGTAAGATTGGATTTTAAAAAATAACCTAACAATAGATTTCTTACAAGAGATTCAGTTTAAATATAAGCACATAGAAAAGCCAAAAGAAAATAGAAGAATATATAACATTCAGACACAATATACAAAAATCAATTGTATCTTTATATACCCACAATAAAGACATAGAGAATTAAATACTAAAAATGATATCACCTGTAAAGGAATATATCAAGTACGTGGTAGAAAATCAAACAAAAGATATTTAAAAGTTCTACATTAAATACTATAAAATATTGCTAAGGTCAACTAAAGAATACCTAAATAAATGGAGGATATACAATGTTGATGAGTTAGAAGACAGAATAATAGTATAAAGATGTCAATTCTAACAAATTGACCTACACCATCAACACAATCTCAATCACTATGCCAGCCAAGGGGTGTGTGTGTTTGTGTGTGTGTGTGTGTGTGTGTGTGTGTGTGTGTGTAAGAGTGGGTGTGAGATTTAAAAATCTTATTCTAAAATGTTTGCAGAATATATAGTGTTAAGAACAACCAATGCAGTCTTAAAGAATAAGAATATAACTTGAAGAACTATACTACCAGACACAGCAATAACAAATAAATTAGAGTTTGTGCAAGGATAGATAATAAACCAATGGAACAGATCAGAATTTAGAAACAGGTCCAAACACATAGGGTCACCTGCTGTTTGACCAAGCTGACACTGCAGTGTAATGGGGAAAAGATGACAATTATTTTTTTCAATAAATGGTGCTGGGTCAACTGGATATCCATTTGAAAACAAATGAATGTTGAACCTTTTATCTCACACCGTCCACAAAATTCAATTCTAGTTGGATTATAGATCTAAATGTGAAAGGTAAAAAAAGTAAAGCTTTTAGGAGAAAACGTAGGAGTTTATGTCATGACCTTAGAATAGGCAACCATTTCTTAAACAGGGTACAAAAAACACTAATCATAAACGAAAAATATAATAAATTAGATTACATTAAAATTAAGAACTTAAGGAAGGGAAAAGGTAAGCCACAGTTGGAAAAATTATTAGCACTGCATATATCACTCAAAGAATTCATACCTAGAATATAAAAGACTCCTACAAAGTAACAATTAAAAGCAAACAGCCCAACATAAAAAAATAATACTGAATAGCACTAAACAAAAGATAACCAAATGGCCAGTGGAAAACAGAAGAATGCAAACATAAACTACACTGAGATCAACTAAATCCGAACTTATACATTGTTGTAGAAGCACAGCTAACACTTTGTCTCGCCACCACAATGAATAAGTATATGTATCACACAGACAACATACTTTGCACCCTGAGGTACTGCAAGAATAATAGGCCCACCTGTGCAGTTCTGAAACTCAAAAGGAATGAAACTTTGAACAGTTCCTATAAGCCCTGCCAACTTGCAAAAACAACTTTTTCTCTGATTTTTGCAATGCTGACCTCTGAAAACAGGCCATGACCTTTGTGGATGTGATACTCATATGAAAAAGTCTTGCTCTTTCCAACCTTGAATAGATCAATCAACTAATGCAAACATGGAAATGTTGAGGCTTTTTCCTATTCAACTAACCTCTTAGTGTGTGTGTGTGTGTGTGTGTGTGTGTGTGTTTGTTGTTGTTGTTTGTTTTTGTGAGTCTTCTGAAGTCTGAATCTCTTACACCACTTTGCAAATCAATTTTTCTTCTTCAAAATCTGCAAGTCTTCTTTTGACAATCTTAAAACATACTAATTCTGTTCCTAGTTATATACCCAACACAATAAATTCACATGTTAAAAGACATGTATAAGACAGTTCACAGCAGAATATAAATAAATAAAGTGTGGTATGAAATGGATAGAGTAGAATGAATAAATGAATCGTGGTTTATATAGTCAATGGAACACACCATGAGAACGAACAATCTATTATTGCATGCAACAACAAAGATCCATCTCACAAACATAATTTTGAGCAAATGAGTCCAGACACACAAAATATTTTATAATTCCATTTATATAAAATTTTAATACAGGAAAAAGTATCTGTAGTGCTAGATGTCAGGATGGTGAGTATTGGTTACTTTTAGAGGTGGATAATGACCAGCTTGAGGAGTGATTCCTGTGTGCTGGTAATATTCTTTCTTGACCCATGTGCTAGTTACATTTTTACTTTATGAAAATTCATAAAACTTCACAGCTAAGATCTGTGCACTTTTCTGTAAGTATGTCATATTTAAAAATAGAGTTTATTTTAAAATGGAAAAGGACATAGCTTGATGATGGAAAGACAAAAGCATATGACATGAGATGGTGTGAGGAGCAGCTAGTGTCCTAAGACTGGAGGAAGGTTGGTCTGGCTTGTGTGGAGAACACGAGCTGTGGGGGTTGGAGAGGGGGAGGCTGAACGCATTTCTTATAATCCTTCCTAAAATCCAGGAAGGGGTTGGTTGTGGTCGAGATGCCTCCCAAAGTAGTAAGATTCTGACTCGAAACTAGCAAAGCAACTATCAGACACAAACTCTCCAGCTTTGAGGTGAGCATCTGGGTTTTGGTGCTCTGGCAGCCAAGATTATGAAGCAGAGAGAGGAATCCTTAGAGATTTCCAGAAATACTTGGGAAGAGTCACCATTAGAAAAGACTGGGCTGCCTTTTAGTGGAGGGGCTCAGCGTATCAAAAGTGGACATAGTATCAACATTGAAGGCATTCCTGTAAATGTCACCTCATCCATTCTCTCAACACATATTTACCGAGAATCTGTCTGCATGCCAGGCATGATTCTGGTTCTTGGGGATATGACAGTAAGTAATACAGAGAAGGGGCCTGCTTTCAAAGAGATGTATTCTTGTGGAGAGAGACTACAGACTTGAAAACAATTATGTAAATTAAAAGGCTCTACAGAAAAAACAAAATGGCCTGAGAAGTGCCTGGACAGCAGATCCTTCCGTGGGACAGCTGACCAGCCACCTGTGGACGCGTGTGAGGAGAAGGAGGCAGCAGTAAGTTGGGGAGCAACGGCAGGGCTTTGAGAAGCCTTGGACATGTTGGTTATGGTAGCCCTGGGGAATTTACTTGACTTCCAGGTCACTGTTGGACATAAAAACAACAGTCACCGAAAGTTCTTGGCGAAATCCTAGAGCTTCTGATATATGTTAGTGGATACACTGGAGTCAAAGGAGGATGATAATTAGAGAAATTGTGCTAACTCAGCATTGCCTTTGCACTGGTAACATGTCTGAGGACAACCTATCCAAAGACACTTCCAAGCTGCAACCTGGCAAGACTGTGCAGAGCTAAAATAATCCCTGGACCTTCTGATTCTGCTGCTCTAAGAGTAAATGCAACCCTCACCAATGCAACGGCATTGAACCTCACTACAGAGCTTTATGTTTCAGTGGAGAGTCCAGACCCAGCGTCTGAAGACTTGAGCTCAGTGTGAACTCTACCTGTGAAAACTGTGTAAACTCAGACAAGCTACCCAATCTTTCTGTCTCAGCTTTTTCATCTGGACCAGGAAGAATGATACTAAGATCACAGAGTGACTGCAATGATGGCATGAAATCAATATCTATAAAAATTCCAAAACATAATGCAAATATTTGCATCAGAAGTTATTCATCCTGAGCCAAATCCAATCCTGCTGTGGAGAGACTAGCCTCTTAAACACCGGGTACAGTAGATACATCCTTTTTATCTTCTCATTCCCTATGAATCGCCAACCAAGAAGAGCTGACCGGAATCTTTAGATGAAGCATCTACCTCTGGCTTCTCACCGTAAGGACAAATTAATTCTCAGTCTCTTGGTTCAGGTGCTGTGTTTATCCAGTACGTCATGCACACATTCAGGGCATGATTCCATTTAGCCTTAAGTATTCATATTAGAAATATTCGAGCCACACCTCTGTCCATTCAGCTGTGTTTCTGATGGAGCCAGTGGCCATTCCTGACTCACAGTCAGTGTCTTCAAGTGTAGGGGAGAGAACTGTGGCAGGGATATTCCTTGTGATGGTGGCCAAAGATCACAGCAAGTTAATGTACTCACTGATAAATAGTCCTACTGTGGGTCATACTTATCTGGCTGCCTCTTCCTCTAAGTTCCTCTCCCCTCCCCTCCTTTCTCCTTCCTTCCCCTCTTCCCCTCCCCTCCCCTCCCCTCCCCTCTCCTCTCCCCTCCTCTCTTGTCCCCTCCTCTCCTCTCTTTTCTCCTCCTCTCCCCTTCTCTCCCCCCTCTCCTCCCCTCTCTTCTCCTCCCTCCCTTTATTCCTTCCTTTTTCTCCCTTCCCTCTCTCTCTCCTTCCCTCCCTTTCTCTTCCTTCCTCCCCCCCTCCATCTTCCTCTCCACCTTTTTTTGAGAATATGTCAGTTACTACTTTCCAGAAAAAATGAACCAAAGGCTACCCATTTTTTAAAGCAATGTCCACATAGGCAGTGCATCTTTATAATACACTTTGCCTCGTTTGGTACAAAACAATTGGGATACAAAGAATGGAACCTCTGCAGAAGGTTTAAGCCAAGTACGAGTAGACAGTGATTGATAGATCACATGTGGCCTGCCCAGCTTTATAAAAAGACTCGTGATCTAAAAGGAGTCAGAGAGAAATGGCTCCCATGGGCTCCACATCATGTGTAAGGAAGCTAGACATGTACCTTTCAGCCAGTTGGTGGCAGGGCTATTCCACCACACACAGAGTTGAGTCATGGCCTCCGGCTCTTATGAGAAATTAGGGCATTCGGCCTCACCATTCACCTGGTGCATTAGTTTCCTATTGCTGTTGCAACAAATAACCATGTACTTAGAAGCTTAAAACAACACAAATTTATTATCTTACTGTTCTGAAGGCCAGAAGATTAAAATTCATCTTAAAGGGCTAAAATCAAGATATTGGCAAGGCTGGTTCCTTACCGAGGGTCCAGGGAAAATCACTTCTGCGCCTCTTCAAGCTTCTAAAGGCTGCCAGCATCCTTTGGCTTGTGGTACACCACTACGATCTCTGCCTCTGTGGTCACACTGCCTTCCCCTACTACCGCTCTCCTCCCCTGCCTCTCTTTTATAAGGATCCTGTGGTCACCCTGAGCCCACCCAGATAATCCAGGATAATCTTCCCATCTCAAGATCTTGACTTTAATCACATCTGCAAAGTCCTTTTTGCCATACAAGGTAATAGTCACAGATTCTTGAGATTAGGATGTGGACATCTTTGGGCACCATTATGCCCACGATTGGTTGCCTGGTTCAAGTTACCCTGACTAGTTGAGAATGAAAGGAATTGTCTAATGAGAGAAGAAAAAAGCTCAAACTGGCTTAAATCAACAGGAGATAATTACATTTTCTTTTCTCTATTCCAATATCTTAACTAGTTCTTGCCATATAATGGGTACTCAAAATGACAAAGATTGCCGTTGTCCCCCAATATGCATTTCACACTTTGTCCTGTGTCAGTAGAATGCCCTCGTGTAGTTGAGCACAAGGCTGCCTGTCACTAGGTGTTTTGAAGTTCTGGCTAATGGGAGCTGAAGAAACATGTACCACTTCTAGTCTATGCTCCTAGGATGAAACAGTGAGCCTTCCTGCCCTCCTCCTTCCCTGCCTGCTGGCATAATTAAGATATAATCATGGGAGCGGAAACCACTGGATTATTCCATGAGATAGAAGCCAGGAGCTGGGGACCAACACGGTAGACAGAGCCTGGGTCCTGGACATGGTAGAACTGTCCTCCTGCCTGGGACTGTTTGTGCTCAGACTATTTACAGACAGTTAGGGAACAATAAACTTCTCTTGTTTGGGCCTTTGTTACAGGAGCCAAACTTGTGTCCTAACGCAGTTTTCAATGTATGAAATTGTTATTGGAACAAACTAATTCTCTCCATAACTCTGCCCCTAAATGGATATATAATCTTACATAGATCAGTTTGCCTCTCTGAACTTTAGTTCCTTTCGCTGAAAAATAGAAATGATAATAACATGTACCTTGTGTGTTACAAATATTAAATGAGACTGGACATGTGGCCATCACTTGTGAACTCTAAGGCACTTTATAAATATAAGGGTTGAAAGATTAAAATGTAATTTCTGATTCTTCTTCAAACGCGCTTGGCTTTTTAACATTTTATTGTCTAAAAGGCTCTCCCAATTTTCTCATTGACTTTCATTTATTTAATAAGGTCAGCAATATAATTTTCAGAATACATATAAACTTTTGCTTCTTCTAGAATTTAATAAAACCATTTTTATTTTGAATAGAAAAAAATGAGACCCCTTAATTTTTATTTTCTGAATTATCCTTTGTAAAAATGTTTCTCACCACTAACTTTTCCTCCTACCCATGTAGTTCTTGGCTGGAGCTTCTGCTATGAAAGGCAGATTAAAAAGAGAAAAGCTTACAAATTTATTTAATATAAGTTTTATATTAAAATAAATATAAGAAATGAAGACCTAGAGACCCAGTTAGAGGTGACCGTTTATATAAAATGGAGAAAGAGTCGTAAGTTATGAAAACGTGACAAAACAAAGAGTTAGGGCAGGTCATGGTGCAGAGTAACTGGGAAAGTAAGGGTTAGCTGAACGAGCTGTTTGTACAGATTTTTCTCCACGTTGACTTTCCATCTTTGGTGATGAGAATGGACATCTTCCACGTGGCGTTTTATCTCCTTTCAGGAAGAAAGAGGAGAGGGGAGGTCAGAGCCCTCCTCCTGCATCTGCCTTTTTAAGTGCCTTTAGCTCTAAATAATCTGCGTGCCAAAGTGGATTTGGGGATGGCATGTTTTGCCAGCCTTCACCAGGTTTAAACGACCCATTCCTCTGTCAATGACTACATGTAAGAGAACTCGGTTTTTAAATGATTTAAAATGAAAAACTGGACAAGAGAATGTGAAAGGCTGTGTGCTGGGTGGGATTAGAAGTTACAGGGACGAGGACTGGTTGCCCAGCGTTGAAAAGGGGTAAATGACCAACCCTTTCCAACCTGAAGAAAGCCCAGAATACCCTGCCCAGGGAGCCGGGAGACAGCCACCGGGCGTTCTCCGTAATGCCTCGTCTCCCAGCCAGAGCTCTGACTCTGGGGGGAGCCATGGTTTAAATCCCACATCCGGAATGTGCTTCCCGCAGAGTTTGAAGGGCACAGACGGAATGGGGTGCAGTCTGGCTGCTAGACTGTTCTTCCAGGGCCCCAAGCCATTGGGTTTGCATCAGGGACAGGCCCTAGCCAAGTAAGGATTCCATGTACCCCTCAGGTTGGCTTTCTGATTACTCTTTATCCTTTATTTCCATTCCTTACCATTCCACCCTCTGTGGGACCCGAGATGTGGCAGGATGAAATGAGCATTTTGAAACTGAAGAAAGAGGGAGTATTGAACGCTTACACAGGCATCAGCAGTACTTAAGTAAAGGCTTTGCCGGTGTTTAAGAGGATGGGAGAGTGAAGGGAACATAGGGTTCCTTTTGTTATCCTTTGGGCCACCTGTAAGACTCACACTTGCATTTTTTCTTTTCTAAACAAAAGTTCTCCACTGACAAATTTTACAATGTGTTTGTGCAAATTTGAAAACAATCCTTAATAAATAATTGAATTTCAAATTTGCAATTCAGTGGTCACACAGAGCTTTTTACTTTCGGGTTTGGCATATGCCGGGCACCTTTTGGGAGCCGTTCCGCATGCAAGGGGTGTTCTTCTTAATGAGTAACACACTGGTGCACGCAAAGCCACCCAGGACACTAATTACAAACTGGAAGCTCATAATAGGTGCCTGAACCACTTCCTTTATGAGTTGCTCAGCCTTATTCACAACTTTTCTCATTGGAAGGGCCATGTCTTCTGGCTCTACCTTTAATAATGGTGATAATCATAATAACTGTAATAACGCAGCATTACTTTCTAATTACAAAGAAAATTTCTTCTAAAGAGCTCAAAGCACTTCACAGACATTATCTCATTCGTTCTCGTAACCTCTCTGTGCTGCCTGTCGGTCACTAGCAAGCTCATCGTGACACAAGGGTCACGTTCCACTTCTTAGTACTCTTACAAGGCCACGGTGGCAAGGGGGGGCTTCACACTCCCCAGACTCTGGCGGAAACGTTCGCTGTTTCTCAGTGGTCTTTATGATGCAACTTTAGGTATCAGTGATGAGACACAAAGCATTCCATGCCGGCTGCACCTTGATAGAAGAGAGACTTTTCATGGTTTCGGAATATCCTTAGAAGGTGCCCCTTCTAAGGACGCAATGCTGGATATTCTATGTGGATGGAGAACCCCCAATACCCCAATCTCCCAGCTGCTAACGACGTCCTGTTGCTGCGGCTTCGAGTGGAGCCCAGTGTTGATCGGCCCTCCCTAGCAGGCTCAGCAAACTGCCTCCTGGGCCGCATCTGGCTTAGGATGGGTTTTATGTTTATAAATGGTTACATGAATAAAATGGTTATACGAATCTCTACATAATATCCTCGATTTTGCCTCTTAGATCCCAGTGTCTAAAATATTTACCCTGTGGTTCTTTACTTGAAAGGTTTTCCAACCCTTGCTCCAGAGAACAGGGTTGGGGCTGGGGGGCAGGAGGAGAGCAGAACGCGGGGTCCCCGAGGCGCGGCAGGGCCGGTCGGGAAAGGCCTCCTGCCGAGATTCATAAAGCAGTGATTAACCCGACAGAAAAAGCTAAGACTGGCCATGATTTGCTAGTGCTCTATGTGTCCACTTAATTTCTCAGAGGGGCGGTTTCTTGGGTCCTAACTATACTTCTTCCAGAAGTTATTCTGTATATCTCCAGTGTGCCCACACTGAGTGATATTTCTTTGTTTCTTCTTGAGTTCAGATCTTCGAACTGTTGTACTGTCACACAGTTGCTGAGATAGTCACACTTGTGTGTATTTTTAACTGTATATATTGCTTGTGTCCCAGCTATTTTATTTTTACTAGAAAAAAGGATTAAAAGCGGAGCTCCGACACACCTTGGAGACGTCCACTGGTCTTCGCAGTGAGTAAGCAATGGGTGTGGTAGTTCTGCCTTATTCATGGTGTTTTGCTTTTCTGATCTCTCAGCTTTGGATTAAGCTACAGCCGAAATTTTAAGGCATTTAATTTTCAGAACCTGCTTGGAGGCAGTTTGATAAGAGTCCACAGGAAAGGGCAGATTGGTCGATAGGTCTGGTCCTTCAGGGTCACAAAAGGTGACTAGAATGTTCTGTTTCTGAGACTACACTGACTTTTCTGGTCGCCTAGGTCCCTATGCACTCCTCAGCTTGGCATTTTGATTACTTTTTTCCTTCTTGTTCATTACTTCCCATTATTCCCCTTTGGACCAAAAATTTGACAGAATAAAATGATAAAGTTTGAACCAAGTAGTATTGGACACTAGTGTTTTCTGTTGGCTGCAGCACACACAGTAATGGATTATTTCTGACAAGGAAGAAACAAAGGCAAGGTTGAGGACGTGTTTTCTGGGCACAGTGTTCTTAGAATGTGAGTACGTCACAGCAAATCCAGCTTACATGGAGCCTGACTACTAAATATCATGGACAGAATTTACCCTGTCTTGTCCCCTCTCGTGATATAGAGAAGAAAGGATGATATGAGCAATTGCTGGAATAGTCAACAGAACAAAACTATTGCATGTGACTTTGAAAATCACGTGGGCTATAAAAAAGATTAGCACCAGTCATGGTACCCTGTAAACCAAGAAAACATATTTGATGGCAACAAATAACAGAAGACAAGAGGCAAGTTGTAAAAATAATTATTGGAAGTCAATGTTAAAGTTCTATTTGAAACGCTAAAAAGTAACCTCTGGTGTGACACAAAAAGCACAGGAAACAAAATAAAAGATAGATAAACTAAACTTCATAAAAATTAACAGTTGTTGGGCATGAAAGGACATTATCAAGAAAGTAAAAAGACAATGTACAGAACTGGAGAAGATATTTGCAAATCATATCTGAAAAGTGATTAATATCCAGAATATATGAAGGACTCCTACAATTCAACAACAAGAACAAAGAACCAAATTTAAAAATAGGCAAGGCCCTGGCTGGTTTGGCTCAGCAGTTAGAGCATGGGCCTGCAGTCCAGAGAGACCCAGGTTCGGTTCCCACTAAGGGCATGTACCTCGGTTGCAGTTTGTCCCCAGCCCTGGTTGGGTTGTGCAGGTGGCAGCCACTCGATGTGTCCCTTTCACGTCAATGTTTCTCTCTCTCTCTCTCTCTCTCTCTCTCTCTCTCTCTTCCTCTCTCTCCCTCCCACTGTATCTGAACAAAAAACAAAAAATGTCCTTGGGTGAGGATTTAAAAAAAAAAATAGGCAAGGACTAAGTAGATATTTCTCCAAAGAAGATATACAAATGACCCCTAAGCATATAAAAAGATGCTCAACACCATTAATCATTAGGAAAATGCAAATCAAAACCCCAATGAGATACCACTTTATACCTATTAGGATAGCTATAATAATAATAATTGATGATGATAATAATAATAATAATGATAAACTAGAAAAAAACAAGTACTGGTGAGGATGTGAAGAAATTGGAAACTTATTTTTGGTAAAAATGGAAAATGGTGTAGCTATTGTGAAAATCATTTTGGCGGGTCCTCAAATAGTTCTTCATGGAAGTACAATATCGCCTAGCAATGTCAATCCCAGATGTATGTCCGAAAGGACTGACAGCCGGGGCTAAAACAGATAGCTGTACCGCAATGCTCATACCAGCATTATCCACAACACCCAAAGGGTGGAAACAACCCAAGTGTCAATCAACAGACAAAGAGATAAACAAAATGTAGTATATGCATGCAATGGAATACTACCCAGCCATAAAAAAGGATGACATTTTGACATATGCTACAACCTGGATGAACCTTCAAAACATGCTTATATGGGGTACCTAGAATAAGCAAATTCACAGAGACAGAAATAGATGTTGCCAGAAACAGAGGGTAAGGGAGAAGTTGCTGGTTAATGAGTGTGGAGTTTACAGTGAGGATGATGAAAAAATTGGAGTATAAACAGTGGTGATGGTTACACAACACTGTGAATGTATTCAATGCCACTGAACAGCATACCTACAAATGGTTAAAATGAAAAGAATGTGATGTCTATCTTACAAATTTCAATAATAATCTTGACATTCGTGTTTATCCTTGATGTTTTGCTGAAGAGCTAACTTTTTGTTCATATTTTGGGCTTTTCTTCTCTCCGTTAGGAAGGTGGCTTACTAACTTGAAGCCACCGGGCTGGTGGCACGGTCCCCGAAAGAGCAGCTGGGCTCCCCCAGTCCCCTCCAGGACGGGAATCCTGTCTGTCATTGTGATTTCTGTGCACGTGGACTGCGCTGGCAATACCTGTATTATAGACAGAGCTACAATTCATCTTAATGATGGTATGTGAAAGAGCATCTCGGCAGGGCACCTTAATGAAATGACAATTGGTTGAAGACTTAGAAGATTAAAAATACCCAAGACTTTCAGAAGCCATATCTATTCTCATTTGGATCCTGTAAGGGAGAGTGTACAATGCCCTCGGCTAAATAACAAGAAAGCGTATAACACATAGAGTGAAAATCTTTTAAATATATTTTTCAAGGATGCAGCTATTAGAAGTGTCTAATCAGAAAAGCTAAAAATATGAACCAAATTCTCAAGTTGGAATATATCATAAAGATACCTTCTGGCAGAAACTTCCTAATGAGCCCTGGCCGGTTTGGCTAATCAGTTGGAGAGTCGGCCCAAAGACCAAAAAATCTCAGGTTTGATTCCCAGTCAAGGGCACATACTTTGGTTGTGAGTTTGATCCCCAGCCCTGGCTGGGGTTCTGAGGAAGGCAACCAGTTGAAGTGTCTCTCTCACATCAATGTTTTTCTCTCTCTCTCTCTCTCTCTCTCTCTTTCTCTCTCTCTTTCTCTCTCTCTTAATCCCTCCCACCCTATCTAAAAATAAAATAAAATAAATGGAAAAATATTCTCGGGTGAGGATTAAAAAAAGAAAAAGAAACTTCTTAATAAGTGGCCTAAAATACTGCAAAAATACTTAGATTTTCTTAAAAGAAAATGCTTATAATTCCTCTATGGAACAGACATTCTTGGTCAAGCCCTATGTTAGACACAGTACATACATTCTATCATTTAACTCAGATCAGTCTTATGAGGCAGGTAATAGTAAACCCACTGCACTGATGAGAAAACTGAGGCTCAGAGGTGTGTTAAGTAAATTAACTGAAACTTGTATTAGACAAGGCTTCATTGTTATTAAGTCATGGCTATCATTTAAAAGCAAATACAGGATCGTATTGTCCCATTTTATAATCACATTGATCAACACCACAACCAGGAAAAATATAGTCAGGCAAAGCCTTTTCTAGGTCCAACACAGGAAAATACAGGGTGGCAGGGGGCAACATACTTCATGACGAGAATCGTCATTTCTTTCCCTGGCTCCAGAATGGCCGAGTTTAGTCCCCAGAACATGTCCCATAACCATAGCATTACTGCTGGGTTTGTGTTGTCTTCTCAGCAGAACCTAGACACGCCAACTGTGAGTAGGATGATACTAGGTCAAAGTTCTCCTAAGCGCAACAACAGAAATTAACACTTTATTATAAGTCAGATAGTAACTCTCCAAAGATCTTCCAAAGAGAATTTTTTTTTTTTTGATAATTTTGTCAATGTGTGTGTGCATGCGCGTGCACACACACACACACACACACACACACTGACAGACAAAGTGGAAAACTAGATTTTGATGGCCATTATGCTGTATGGTAGACCAGTTGAAAAATAATAAATCCCTGTGGTCAAAGGACTGAGTACGTGTCTATCCCAACTCCCTGAGTGGCTGAAAGATATTTTATTCAAGCTGTTAGCAATTTTGTGAAGATTCTCTCTACATCATGGCTAGTAACAATAGTTAAGTGTGATGGTTATTTACAAATGGTTGGGACTAAAAGAGCCATTATACAAATTGAGAGCTGTAGGGTAGGCAAGAGATAAGAGCGAGAGGTTTCAAGTAAACATAGAGCTGTGAAGTACAAACTTGAAGACATGTTTAGATCTCAGCCAGTAGGAAGAAAAGAAACACTACAGGTTAACTTAGACCAGTGGTTCTCAATCAGTGGTGATTTTTGTACCCCAGGAGACACCTGGCAGGTGGTTTTGTTTGTCACAACTAGGGGAGTGGCGTATGTGCTCCTGGCCTCTCATGGTAGAGACCAGAGATGCTGCTGAACATCCTGCAATGCACATCACAGCTGCTCACAACAAAAGCTATTTAACCCAAAGCCCAGCAGTAGTGCGGAGACTGAGAAATCCTAATGCAGAGCAGGGCACTCTGAACCCAGCGGGCTGAAGGTTGCTCAGTGCGGCAAGGTAGAGAGCCAAGTGTGACTACGCCTTCCGGAGTACAAGCAGCCTCGGGCCACGTGCCAAGTTTACCTCTGCTGTTTCCATCTTCTCTGACATCCTCAATCTACCACCAGGTATGGTGTTCTTTGTGATGTTTCTAGTCATGTTCACATAAAAATCTTACTCTATGAAGTTTCTAAAAAACATCGGTCTCAACACAAAATGGCTTGCCATTTCATGACCATTCTCTTCCTGAAGTGGTAATATTTTCATAGAGGATAAAACAAAAATTCACTCTCTAATGATGGAGTCTAAGCATGAGAAGACTTAGTGTAAAAGGTTTTCGTTTGGGGGGCTACTTTGGGGAGCTTAGAGGTGGTGCCTCCCCTATATGAATGGCCCTTTCCCCATCTAAGTGTAAGACTAGCCCTGGCTAACTGTGAAAATGATGTTAGGCATGGCATCACCAAACAGTAACCAATACAAGGGGTACGTATCAAGGGACCAGAGTCATTCACAGACTATAACTGACTTCTAAATAAGAGTAACATCACCATTCTGATGAAAAGAGTAACTATGTTTTGTAAATGACTTCAAAAGAACATAACTAGGGAATATTATTCACTTTCACGATTTCTATCACAATGAAAACACTGAGTGGCTCGTTATGGTATATCAAGTGGACTACTATTCAATGCAACTTATACGGACTCTGTGGGCTCTTATGCCTCAGGATGTCATTCTGTAATATAAAATAAATAACAACTAATAAATATGCATATATAACTATATAAATACATATACAAAACATATAAACATTAACACCAGAATCAATATAAAATCGGTGCACAACAGGAGAGGGAAAGACACATAAATCAAATATCTTGTGATCTCGGGGGCAGCGGGTTTGAACATGCCTCCTGCTGAGCCCTGGGTTCAGCTGTGCCGGGAGGCGAGGGGAGACAGAGAGAGATGGGAGCTGACAGATAGGAGCTGGAGAGGCTGTGATGTAAGGGTTTTGCAGGTTGACTTTACACATAGAAATTCTTTTGAAAATGGATTCAATGGAAAAAGGTTTTGAGAACCACTTTTCTGGGGTGTTTCCAGTGCAAGAGATATTTAAAAGAATTGTAAAATATTTTTAATTCACTTGACTATTTAGGAAAAAAATGCCATGAAAAATTCAGTCCAGTGGAAGGAAACGAAGCAGCAGTTTTGCATGTCTGGTTGGTCAGTAATGACTGGAGAAGCCCCTAACAAGAGACTGTCATTCCTTCATCCCCATTTATTCCAGATGGGCTCAGGTAACTGTATTTCAGTCATATGTCTATGTATCTGTCTTCCTGAGACTTGGCTGCTGAAGGACCTCATCCTGCTAGGCTTGTTTCTGAATTTCTAGTACCAGCACAGAGACAGCTGTATTGCCAAGTCTACAGGGTATGTTTGTTGAACTAAATTGTTGAATGTCATAAAGTAATTCTGTACGGTCATATTTCTGCCTACACATACAGTATGAACAACATTAAATGCTATAGCTGTCCCCGCCCCCCCCCCCCATTTGAAAGACTTATTTATTGGCCAGGACCAAGTATGTTTCTAGAAAGACATACTTTTTCCCTCTCGCGTTCTTAGTATTACACTACAAACATAACAGTTTCTCTTTCCTTGTGTTTCATAACTAACAAAAACAGAAACCACCATTCTTCGATCTGAAGAGCTGATCTACTTCATACATAAAAACTTAGGCAGCATTTAGGCATGTGAATAAAGCAAGGGGCAGCATTTCTGGACATCTCAGGCAAGTTAATGGGAAGCAAAGCAACTTCAGAACTCCAAGTGAAATCTATGCAGGTCTAGGTGATTTCAGGGAACTCAGGTCAAGTTTCAGATGCAGGTGGGCTCAAGACCCCTGATGTACAAGGCTCCACAAAAGGAGAAAAGGACCACAACCAGCAAAATAAAAAGTAGCTTGCACAAACCAAAACAAATGAGTTTCCCACAGTCCTAGAAATATGACTATTTCCTTTCCTTTCCTTTTAATGGTTATGAGACTCACAAGGCTGAAGTCAAACTATCCTGACAATGTACTTCTTTGAAAATAATGTTAATTCAAATTTATTAACATGTTATAGGACTATAATTGTCTAAAACAATAACCTACAGTTTATATTAACAGCAACAGAGATGAAAACATTATGTAAAAAGGGTCATGGACACTAGCAACAAATTAAAAATAATATAGAAGGAAAAAGATAGTCCCGATTTCTATTGGAAATGTACTGCAACGAGCACCCAGTGAGCTGGGGTTTCCGCAGCATGCTCTGAAGTGTGTGACCCTCCCACTCACTGCGCTGTGCTCTCCACTGCTTTTCTAGCCTCTGTGTGCATTTTATTCCTTCCTGGCTTCTTTCCCCACTCACCCTTTGTATATTTTCCTTCCATCTTTTGCTTGGACTAACCCCTGTTTTGTATCCCTGCTCATTCAAATCCCATCATATAGTCAACACACACACACACACACACACACACACCAGACACACAAACAAACATTACAAAGTGTGTCTACCATGCTCAAGATTATTCATTCAGTCTCCGTGCAAAGTTTAGTATTTCTTCTCAACATTAAAAAGCGGATTTCCTTGTGAAAGTCAGACAAGGATTTTAGTCCATGAATAAAACATGCAAAAGAGAACATGCCCAGATAGACTAAAACAACAAACAAACAAATAAAAATACGACAAGTTTTCAAATTAGGTAATGAAGACATATAGGAAACCCATTTTTCTCCTTATAAGTATTATATTATTGTTGAAAATTTCGAAAATATAAATAAGTATAAAGAAACAAATTAAGGCCACCAGTAATCTTACCATGAGAGATAGAACCAATGTTCACCCTTTTTATATTTCCTTCCAACCTTTTTCTTATTTGTTTATATACATGTATAAATACAGTAAAAACAAAATTAGAAGTTTACTCTGTGTATGTACATATACATATCTACATATCTACATACACATTTTTAATTATACATTTAAGTCTGTAGTTAAATTCCATGGACAGCAATTTTTAAACATTCTAGAATAATTTGGCTTGACAAATGAGATTTTTTTTAAAAAGAAAAGTGAAGTAAAGCACTCTTCCCAAGGGGATTTGCTAAACATCCACAAAGAAAAGATGTATCACTGTGACTGGTTGGCAGGTAGAGCATGGATCTAGAATGGTGTTACTCATGAGATTACAGCCATGAGTTCAATCTCTGAATGGATGAGGTTAGCATCACACATACAAAAGCTCTATTTCATGGCCTTAGAACACCCGGCAACTGTGAACAGTAGATTCATACATACGCCCCATTGCTCAGGAGACAGCACCCCGTGCGTGTGCATGGCTGGGGACATCCAGTACTTCCTAACCCTGCCTGGGCACCACAGCCCTTAATTTAGAATAATGACTTTTCATATCCTGAAGAATTACTATTCCATAGGATGCACTTAATGCAGGACATAGTACTTAAACTTCCCAGTGCTGTATCATATGAGGAACACTGTGATCTGGCTCAAACAACTTCAGAGACATAACGGGAAGAGTCCTGGGCTCCAGAATCAGATAAATTTGAGTTTGAATCCTTAGCCTCATTTTTGTCATCTATGAAAGGCATGAATAACACCACTTTGCGTGTAGTTGTGAGGATTAGAAATCATGTGAAAAAAGGTTGATCATATTGGCCTCTCAATGAATAATGGATGTCTTCATTATCATTACTGACTTTTTCAGCACATCCACTCTCTTCCCCAACATGAACCCTCTCCTTGCGCCCAGTGGTTCCCAGCAGGCATCCTGCGAACCATCTGCAAGGTGTTCCACCAAGTTTTGACAAATGTGCAATTATTGTTGTTGCTACAATTGAATCTGCACTGTGCTTTGCCATTAACTGTCAGATGGAATGTTCAGCTGAGAGGATGGGGTATCCTGCAAGAGGTTGAAACAAGGCTAATTCTAAAGTGAGATTTACGGAAATATGTAACAACGCTGCTTCACGAATACAGATGACCTGGGAGTAAACCATTCTACTCAAATACAACCACGTTGCTGAAGAGGGGCCACTGGAGTTGTGTAAAACTGGGGCACTTTCTATGTGCTGGGGAATATCCTTCCAGTGTAGTACCAATTGGGTTATGATCATCACGGATTTGTTTAGTGTTGTCTTAAGTCTTTTCATCCCTTAGAAAGTGCTATCCACAGTTCTGGGGTGTCATGAAGAAAGCACCTGAGAATCACTTCCCTCTTGGCATCAAACCACTTATGGTCCCCGACACACCAAGCTCTTCCTGCTGCCTTGACTCGACACACACACACACACGAAGCAAAAGCGACTCTTCTCTTTGTTGGTCTAGTCAACTCTACTTCAGCACACTGTTTAAATGTTTATTTACCATCCAAAACCCAGGGTAGGGGTAAGTTATAAATAGTAAGTTATAAATAGTAGCCTAGCACAGTGATTTTCAACCAGTGTGCTGCAAGAATTGTTAAAACATGCTATACCTGTTTAGTCAGGGGCACTGACCTCTTTTCCCTTAGATCATCAAGTAAAACAACAGCCAACACAACAACAGCTGTCCAGTGTGAATGAATCAAAATTATACCTATTTTTTGTCAGATTGGAAAACAAATATTTTTTGGAGTGCTGCAAAATTTCAGTAATTAGTTTATATGGGCCATGACATGAAAAAGGTTGAAAATCGCTGGCCTAGAAGATGGAAGACAAAAATGCTATGGAACATTTAGAAATGATAGAAAACTTGGTCAATTCAAAAGTAGACTTTCAAAACAGGAGCATTTAGAGCCACTGCATGTTTGTCTGTGACAGAGTTCATCCATACTATTGGTCCCGAGGGGGAAGCGACCATCTCCCCCTGCACTGCTGTGGCGGGATGTTGAATGACATCCATGTATAAGAAGTATCACGGGCCCTGGCTGGTTTGACTCAGCAGTTAGAGTGTGGGTCCACGTACCTGGGTTTCTGTTCAATCCGATCCCCAGCCCTGGATGGGGTTGTGCAGGAAGCAACCAATCGATGTGTCTCTCTCTTATCGATGTTTCTCTCTCTCTCTCTCTCTCCCTTTCTTCCTTCCACTCTATCTAAAATTGATGGAAAACAAAACCAAACCAACAGCAACAAAAAAAGTATTGTGGCACTTGTGCTCACATCCCAAAAGGGACGGGCTCTTCTCTTTAATGGCTGAGGAGTATAACCCTGGCGTGGAGAACATGAACCCAGACCACGTGTTTAGTTACTGTGATTTCATACTTGAAGGTGAAACTCGAGAACCTTCATGTTATATAAGAGGCCACGACTGATTCTGATGCACGTGATCCGTAAACCCCACTTTGAGAAACAAATCTGAAAGTCGTTTTCCAGTCCATGAAAAACATAACTGAATCACAAAACACAATTTTATAAAGCTTGGAGAAACACACGCATACACGTATACCCTTAGGTCTCTAACGCTGGGAACTAGAACACTGACTCCTAAACACTCAGAACCACCTTTGCATCCTTTCTCCATTAATGGCAATAAAATCCACTGTTATGAACAGAACTGTATCTCCCCCAAATTCATATGTGGAAGCCCTAACCCCCAATGTGACTGTACTGGAGATAACCCTTTGAGGAAGTAGTTAAGGTTAATTGAGGTCATAATGGTGGGCCCTAATTCAATATGACTAATGTCCTTGGAAAAAGAGGCAGAGGCACCACCCATATGCAGAGGAACCATGTGGGGACACAGTGAGAAGGTGGCAGGCCAGGGAGAGAGTCCTCACCAGAAACCAACCCTGCTGGCACCTTGATCTTGGACTTCCAACCTCCAGAACTGTGAAAAAATACATTTATTTGGTTTAAGCCACCCCGTCGATGGCATTCTGTGACAGCAGCCCAATCTGACTAATACATCTACTGTTCTAAACCATAACAATATATCTGTGGCCTAGAGATATTTTATATTAACAGGAATTACTGATGTGGACATAACCTTTGCCTCTGAAAGACAATATCTAAGAAAATGATATTTTCATTGGTTTTCACACATGGAGAAATTTTCTTTAAATAAAAATGTTTTGGTTTCAGCATGGTACTTATATACATTAAAACTTCTGAATAAAATCTAGCTTTTTAAAAAGCAGAACTAAAAAATAAACAATTCTTCTTAGTTCTATCATAGAAGTGAGATCACAGAGCAAACCATTAGCCCGAATATTGGAGCGACAGACAGGGGGATACAGAAAATCACAACTGACTGGAGCAGAACCCACGGTGAGAACCAGTGGTTGGAAAACCTGAACTATGCCTGCAGTATTGCTGGGGGCTCAGAGTGAACGAGTTTGAGAGTTAACAACTCAGGGCCCAGTCATGAGGTGGCCTCCACACTTTTGTGGCTTTTACCTCTTGGAGCTCTATCGCATCCTCACAGTTTATATTAGAGAAAACCCTCCTCGCAATTCTGGTAGGAGGAGGGAAAAAGTAACCATTTTGAAATAGGCCAGAACATTCACTTCTTAATATGTTCTGTCCTCAAGAGAAACTATTTTACCAGAACCTAATCTTTCAAGGAATTATCAAGCCTAACCAACCCGAGGGTTGGGAAATACCCAACTCCATTCCTCTTTAGACATCCTGTCTCATTTTAGGGGTGTGGGACTAAAAAGCAACCATCATAAGATTATAGAATGTCCCTTTCCCCCATACCTCACCACCATACCACTAAAAGCCTATTTACTTCTTTTTTCCAACATGTCATGCCCAGCTTTAAATAGAAAATTACAAGGTATACTAATTGGCAAAAAAAAAAAAAAATCACTTTATAGAGACAGAGTAACCATTAAAAACTAGATTCAGATATGGCAAGGATGTTGAAATTATTAGACTGGGAATTTTAAAAAACCATAATTAATATGCTAAAAGCTCTAATGGATAAAGTAGACAAAATGTAAGAATGAATGGGCAATGTGAGCAAAAAGATGGGGATTCTAAGAAAGAATAAAAACTAAATACATGTTAGAGATAAAAAAAAAAAGAGACAACAACAATGTAATAGCAAAGAAGAATGCCTTTGATGGCTCAATAGTGGATTGGACATGGATGAGGGAATAATCTCTGAGCTTCAGAATACATCAGTGGAAACTTCCAAAACTAACAAGGTGAACAAAAAAATAACCCCCCAAATGGAACAGAATAGTTAAGAACTGTGGGACAACTACAAAAGACATATTGTATGCATAATGGTAATACCAAAAAAGAGAAGAAAGAAAGACGAAAACAGAAGATATATTTGAAGCAATAATGACTGAGGATTTCCCTCAATCAATGTCAGACACCAATCCAAAGATTCAGGAAACTCAAACACCAAGCAGGATAAATGCAAAAACAAAACAAACAAATAAACAAGAAACTCTCTCTCACACACACACACACACACACACACACGCACAAAAACAAAATTTCATATTACTAAGTGAAAGAGGCCAATCTGAAGAAGCTACATACTGTATGACTTTCTAGAAAACGTAAAATCAGACACAGTAAAAACCCCTGGTTGCCAGGGGTTGGGGAAAGGGAGGAATGAATAGGAAGAACACGGAGGAATTTTAGGGCAGTGAAACTGCTCTGTATGACACTGTGATGGTAGATTCATGTCGTTACACATTTGTCCAAACCCACAGACTGTGAACCCCAATATAAACTATGGACTTTGGGTGATAATGATGTGTCCATGTAGGCTATCGACAGTAACAAATGTACCACTCCGGCGCGGGACGTTGATAGTGAGTCTGCCCATGTGTGGGGGCAGGGGTGTGAGGGAAGTTTAGAGTACTCTCTCTGCTTCCTACTCAATTTTGTTGTGAAGCTGAAACTCTTCTAAAAAATAGTCTATGAAAAATGTATAATTTTAAGAATTATACATTAGTAACTCCAGAAGAATTTTTCAAATACCAATTTTTCAAATGAGTTTCTTTTCTTCTGCTAAAATTTCAAACACTAATCTATGTTCTCTGCCTCCACTCATGGGGCTCAATTCCTGATTCAATATCCAGCTATTATCTGTCCCAGCTCTTTAAATACTCTGGCCCTCCCCCAGCCCATCATGAGGTGACCATGAAAAAGCTGATAGAAGCCGCAGCAATCATTCCGCTCTTTGCCGTGGAGACTCTTGGGCCCGTGTGAGCCTGCTGCCATTTCCCTGTTCTTCTGATCTCTGGCCACCTGATGCTTTCTGAATGTTTCAGTTACCACCCCATCCCTTGACAGTCCTCCTGATTCTCTTGACATCGGCATCATCCACAGCTCCAGGCTGCAGATACCCTTCCATTTCGGTGGGCCTTCAAAATATTTACTCATGAGACAACAATCCAAGTTCCCTACTAACCATCAGGGAGAGATCTTCTGCGCTGATCTTTTAATATCAAATCACCAAACCCAATAGTCTTTTCTAAATTCCTATCCTTAGGAAATACCTCTCAAGACCACTTTCTTCTTGAAATTCTCCTCTTTGGCTGACCGGCGCTGCGGTGTATTGGTTCTGCTCGTACATCCCTTGCCTGTACCTCCCCCTCCCTTTGCCGACTACTAGTGACTGTCCTTCAGGGTTTGGCCGTTGGTCCTGGTTTGTCCCCAAGCAAAACTTCTCTGTTGTGTTTCACCTTCTCCCACAGTTTCAAGTCAATGTTCATCCACAAATCTACATTTCTAAACAACAATTACAATGCTAGAAAGATTTTAACTCCAATTCAGTTCATCTCAACTGACACTGAAGCCTCTGTATGTTCAAATCCCTGAACTACTACTTCTAAGGACTACAAATATGAGTGACACATAATCACAGTCTCCTTGGAGCCCTAATGGTACACAAATATTCTAATATACTAAGACTGTTACAGATTGTCCTCAACGTCCACAAGTTTGAATTTCATGCTACTCATACTTGCATACAGTACACACTAACACCCCTAAATTGCCTCTTATGTGCAGAATTTGTTCTTCAGGAGACAATCTTTCCTCCTTTTTTTTTTTTTTTTTTATCCTCACCCGAGGATATTTTTCCATTTCTTGTACAGATAGAGTGGGAGGGAGAGAGAAGAAGGGAGAGAGAGAGAGAAACATCGACGTGAAGGGACACATCGAGTGGCTGCCACCCGCACGACCAACCAGGGCCGGGGACAAACTGCAACCGAAGTACGTGCCCTTAGCGGGAACCGAACCCGGGTCTCTCCGGACCGCAGGCCGACGCTCTAACCGCTGAGCCAAACCGGCCAGGGCAGGAGACAATCTTTATAAACTGTAAGGGAGCCATCTAAATGCAAAATTTACATGATCCGAGCTTACCAGCAGTAAAGCACAAACAAGGAAATACAGAGCCAAGGATAGAGAAAGGAAGACTGAATGAACAAATAAAATATGTCCTTGCAGTTTTTGAAAGCTATGAAGAAAATTTCTAAGTCTGCCATATATTCCTAAGTCCCTCCCTCACATTATGCAGCTGACCGGCAATGTCTCCCCACAAATCCTCCCCCCAACACCCAGCATCTCAGTTGTTCTCCCCAGCTCCCTATCCCTTTAGTATGCAGATGAAGCTAGCCTCTTTCTCTACAAACAAGAATCCCTCATTTGTCGGAAAGAAAAACAAGGGAGCAATTGAACTAGAATTATAGGATTCCCTGTGGTTGGCAGTAAATATTGCTACATTCGTAAGTTTTGTCCTGCTGTAGCGCATACCTACTGAATGATGATTCATTACATATTAAAAGCAATCTCTGTCGGAGAAGGCATCAAGTCTCAGCCAAGACAAGAGAGGATGTTTCCGTTCTCCTGGGGAAAGCAGGACACCAGCTTGGAGAATGGTGGCAACCCTTCTGCTGCAAGGACCTGGGCCTTGTCTCGGCAGCCCCTCTCTGCCTCCATCCTTTTTGGCTCAACCCTTCAAAGAGCTTCTGATACCTTACTGCCAAGACCTAGAGTTTGCTTAACCCCATAGGAAAGCAAATAGGTAAATGTCCATTGATCAGGTCAACCTTCCTCCCCACGCCCCTCTGCCAGTTGCAGGCAATACTGCTGGCACACAGCCTCTGGGGAAGCCTTACTGGAGTCACCTGGCTGGGGAAAGGAGCCAGCAGAGGCCAAGTTCAGCTGATAATGTTCTGACAGTCCTTAGAAACTCTGGAATAAGCACAATTAAATAATTTCCTTTACCATTGGCTTTAATGTGCTCTGTGAGTTGCCAAATGGGAAAATAGAGAGAGAGCCTTGAATCCAATGAGATCAGTGTTTAAGAGAACATATATTAGGGAATGATACTGGAGAGATACCTGAAAGGCTTTTGCCAATTCAGGTTTGATACACAAAAGAACTTGGGTTAGAGACAGTGATATGTGAGATCCTGTTTCAACTTTGCTAGCTTTGATTGTTAAATATTCAGGAATATTGTGGGCTGGTTGTTAAAACATTGTAGCTTAAAACCAAACAAAGTGGGAGTATTTATACCATAGAAATTGGCAAAGGCTATGAATCAGGCTTTGTTTTATTCCTCATACTATTGGTTAGAGACAAAATTTGAGAGCTATTAAAAGGAAAGTAATGGGCCTGGCTGGTGTGGCTCAGTGGTTGGGCATTGAACACTGCATGCACCAAGAGGTTGCTGGTTCAATTCCCAGTCAGGGCACACGCCCAGGCTGTGGACCCACTCCCCAGTGGGGGGCCTGCAGAAGGTGGCCAATCAATGTTCTCTCTCATTGATGTTTCTATCTCTTTCTCCCTCTCCCTTCTTCTCCCTCTAAAATCAATAAAGAAAAAAAGGGAGAGGGGGGAAGTAATAGGAATGGTTATGTTTTCTGCATAGTTATTTACTTTGAGGTATATCAATATAAACTATTTATATATGTGAATCAATCCATACCCTAGGGGCAGTGGTTTAGCATTTGAAGTAACTTAACCATGAATACTCACTGCAGCAAAGGTTATAACTTATTATTGTAGAAATCTGCACCAGAGGTTTATTAGCATAAGAAATGTTAGAAATAACTTTCTGTTGGTGGTGGTGGTGATGAAATGAATCATGTTCAAGATATGTGGTAGGCTAGATCATAAAAATCCAGCAAGCTCCAAAATCCAAACACTGAACTGATTAGAGTTCCATTCGGTCTGCTCCTCTTCCTGCCATCCCACCTAAGGAGCCAGTTACAGCGCTCACCCAGAGAATATTCTTGTCTCCATCTGGGAGTCAGTCTTCCATGCAAGGTATGCTTGGTAGAGGGTTTGAAGATAGAAAGTATGGCTATCATCATCTTATCATGACAAGGTTTTTAAACTGTTGTGCCTTCTTGCTAATGATGGATGTACCTTTGGCATCAGACTAAGATCTACTCTCATTTAATACATCATCTGGTAACAATGGTATGAGGGAGATACCTTCTTTGAGTAGCTACCAATTTTTACCAAAAAACAAAACAAAACAAAACTGACAGTTTCTGACAGCCATTTTGACTGAGGTCAGTTTGTCATGAAAGTGAATAAAGTTGACAAAGAATTTGAGGTTTCAGCCCCTTTGATGCCAAAAGATCTTTGTTTCCCTGATGCCTTGTTTTATTGACCTTACATATTGCCTTAAATTAATCTTGTTATTAACTAATCATGTCATTCCTCTAAAACTTTTCATGATATTCAATTAACCAAAAGAAAAATTAAATCTCTTAATCAGATTTTCAAAATCATTCATAATCTAATTCCAATCCAAATTCGTAACGTCTCACTTTTCCCTTTATTCTAGCAGACTATTTAAACTGCCTTTGAAGCATGCTATGTGCTTTTCTTTATAAGCGAGTGCGCTTTCTTTATAATGCTCTACCTCAGTGATTCTCAAATAGTCCTAGTGATTCTCAGGCCCCACCCCAGACCTAAAGCCAGAGGATGGGCCTAGCAATCTGATGTTCAACATGTCCGTCAGGTGATTCTGATGTATGTCTTGAGAACCACTGATCTTTTCTGCACATTTCTTCATTGAACTGCTGTTGCGTACATTTGCTTTAGGCTTTAACTAGCCCCTCTGTGAAGACTTCTTTCAATCAAAATGGAAGTCTCTATCTTCTGAAAATCTGAAATACTAATTGTACCATGTATTTGTCTTTTAGTTATGTTCTTTTTCATTTTTAAAGATATTTAATTCCCATCTAGATTGCAAATAACCCAACAGAAGGAACTTCTTTGTCTCTCCCTTAGTACCTAGCAAAGTTTTTATCATTGAGTTAGGAGAAGAGATGGGCTTTGATGAGATTTCCATATTATTCCCGATCCCTATAAGGGAAGTGTAGTGGCTGCTGTGGTGTGCCACCCAGATCTTTCCCACTAGACTAAGACAGTCCTTCCTGCAGCCGCCTGGGAGGGCTGCTTGCTGAAGGTGCACAGGTGAGCCCATCTCCAGGAATGTCCCACTGCTAAAGAGCACCAACATGTCCAGGTTCACACCTTCCCTGTGGCAGAAGCCCAATGCTCATAAAAAGATAAAAAGCCCAGATTCCCTTTAAGGAGGATAATTCTGCAGGGCTACCCCAGATCCAGAGCTCCCATAGCATCGGCTGAACCCTCTGTTGCAACTCTGAAATTTTACCATGAAATATTTCCTCCTTAAATGACAGAATGCATGGAAGTTCCAAGATAGGCACTCAAAAAATGTTGACTGAATTCAAATTTAGTTTAATGGATTTTAAATATAAGGTGAGTTTCCCTACTGAGGTTCATATTCCTGATGTGCTTATTAGCTAAAACTCCTCGAGGTCTGAGTTGTCAGATTCATTTCAGGTTGTGGCCAACTGAGTCACGGCCATGGTGGCATGAATGCAGACCTGAAACCGGAGGGCAGGAGAGGAGAGAAAGGATGCTTAAAGACAGCTAGGATCAACCCAAGAAAAATTTTGTGCTCGCCACAATTTTTTCTCTTCATAAAGGAAACATCGAAAATTTCACATGAAATCCACACTGGGAGGAAACCATTGTAGATAAATTCCTACTGCTGTGGGTCGCATTATGAACAATCATTTAGAATGTATGCGCCAATAAAAACGTTATGTAATTACAGTCAATCCTCATTATCCACAGATTCTATACTTGTGAATTCTCCTACTCTCTAACATTTATTTGTAACACCAAAATCAATACTCCTGCTGCTTCTGTGTCATTCACAGACAACGTGCATGTGCAGAAAAGCACAAAATTGAGTCCCCCAAAGTGCACACTCCCAAGTGAGTCTGACCAAGGCAGCAACACTGCATTCTTGGTCTAGCTTTCCTACCCTTAAGGAGACATATTCATGATCTCTTTAGTGTCATATGTGTTTTTTTATTTTTTATTTTTTTGCATTTTTGTTAGTGACTTCACTGTTTGAAATGGTCCCCAAGCCTAGAGCTGAAGTGTTGTCTAGAGTTCCTAAGCACAACAAGGCTGTGATGTGCCCTGTACAGAAAATATGTGCATTAGATATGCTTCATTCAGACATGAGTTATGGTGCTATTGGCTGTGAGTTCAGTGTTAATGAATCAACAATATAAATTAAATAGAGTCTTTAAACAGAAATACATGTTAAACAAGGTTATATATTGATAGGATGATGAAAATGTTGTGACCAGAGGTTTGCAGGAAACTAACCTTGTATTTCTCCTAGGAGCTACTAGGGACTTTATAGAACATAACTACCATAAATAATGGTATCAACTGTATTTCCACAGACAGCCTCCCCATGTCCCTACGGAGTTCACAAAAACAATCACATTGAGCAGTCCTCAGAGCCCACAGGTTCTTTGACAGTCTACTAGGCTCAGAGTCTTACTTTTCCAGGCTTGAGTAGCTGCCGTGAACTGAATTGTGTCCCTGCAAAGTTTATAATTGAGGCTCTATCCCCAAAGCTGGTGGTATTTGGAGCTGGGGTCTTTGTGAAATAATTAGGTTCAGATGAAGTCTAATTCCTCACGATGGGATTAATGCCTTTATAGAGCGAGATACCAGGAAGCTTGCTCCGTTTCTCTTCACCAGCATGCACGCACCCAGGGAAGGCCACGGGAGGACACAGCGAGAGGCAGCCGTCTGGAACCCCAGGAGAAAGCTCCCACCAGACACCAACCCAGCCAGCACCTTGACTCTCCAGAACTAGGAGAAATAAGTTCTTACTGTCTGAGCTGCCCCGTCTGTGGTATTTTGTTATGGAACCTGAGCTGACCAGGAATGAAGCCGATCCTCACCAAAGCATCTTTACAAGTTCTGAATGCACATAAGTATATTATTTCACTAAAAATGTGTAAATTCCTTCTCTTGCCCCTTTCTTGACCAGGGCCTAGGTGGTGTCACAAGAGTGACAATCCAAGCCCAGCTAAAGACTAACCATGTCAAGACCCGCGTAAGGTCACGGCATACGTGTGAAGCGAAACCCCCGATGCATAAGGCAAGGCAGGCAGGACAGAGAGAGCAGCAGGCGATTAAGCAGAAAACAGTCCAGGACCCGAAGAATGCTGTTTCCCGGGTGTCTTCCAGTGGAGACTGTTGAGGTGGCTTAAAGGTACAGAAAAACAAGTTTAAATTCTGGGCCAGATTCCAAAAGAGAAGATTCTAAGGGTGTAAAATCCTTCTCTTTATCCCCCCAAAATTTTCTTCACATTTCCACTGACCTAGATTAAAACTAGCCACTAAAAAGGCAGAGGTATAGCTTTTGTTTCTAAAATTATAAAATTATTATTTTCTGATTATAAAAATGATATCCAATCACAGCTTATCACTCCAAGTTCCATCCATAAGAGGTAACTATTGTTTGCATGTTAGTGGTCACCCTACAAATGATCTCAACAATATGTCTTAGACATCAATAGTTATAGAGCAAGATAAACATTTTAAACACAGGAATAAGATTTAGCGACATTTAAAAATCATAATTTATTTTTAATTACCTATGGAAAAACAATTAGATTTTTTCCATAAGCAAGACTGCCCTGAATAACCATGTTTGTGCATCTATGCACACTTGTTCAACTATCCTTTCTAAATTCCTAAGTGAACTATTTCTGAGTCAAAGTGAGTGGAGAGGTATTGAGAAAAACAATCCTTTCATGAGGCTGCCACATGGCATTAGGAAAATTTAATCTGGTGCAGATACTGAGTTTAAACTAACAGGTTTTCCACACTCTTCACCTCTGTGGGGTTTCTGGCCACTGTGAAGTCTCCTATGTTGGCTGTGGCATTAAACTGACCACCATTTACATCACAAGTAAATTTCTCTCCACAGTGCATGTGTCGATATTCCTGAAGGCCTGACTTCCTACTAAGGGCTTATTTTAGCACCAGTCAAGTTAGCGAAGAAGCTGTAAATGCAGAAATGTCAGTAGCAATATGAAAATAGCCTCACAGGAGATACCTTACCCTCTTCTAAATTCATCTTGTCTTTACACATAATTGCCCGTGAAAATAATCGTGTCTTAGTCAGGTTGGGCTGCTATAACAAGATACCACAGGCCAGATGGCCTCAACAACAAACATTTATTTCTTATATTTCTGGAGGCTGAGGAGTCTGAGGTCTAGGCATCAGCAGATCCAGTGTCTGGTGAGTCCAAGATCAAGGCACTATCAGCTGTGGCGTTCATTTGCAGATGGCCGTCTCCTTGCATCCTCACAGGGCAAAGAGAGGACCCCTCTCCTCCTCTGATAAGGATACTAATCTCAGCATGGGGTCTCCACTCCCACGATCTAATTCATTCCCAAAGGCCTCACCTTCCACTACCATCACATTAGGGCTTCAGCATATGAATTGGGGGTGGGGGGCACAAACATTCAGTCATAACAATATGTTCCAAATATTTACTTTATGAAATTGAAGTTGCAAAATGTGTGAATTGCTCTAATCTCTTATATTCAACATCTTACCAAACATCTCCACCTGGACATTCTGTAGACTCTTTGGACCCAATAAAAAATAGAAATGACAATAAATAATACTAGTGTTTGATATTTATCTGATGCTGTCACAAAAACACAATATCACTCATCTTCTGCATGGTGGGAAGATTATTTCCTCATTTTTATAGATGAGAGGACTGAGGTTCTTCAGTAAGTGGTTTTGCCTAAGGCCACCACCCACCCAGTAAAGAAGGAAAGAGGGACTATCACTTTAAAACCTTACTATATTCTAGTTGTTTTATCTACTTTTTTTTTCATGTAGTCCTCCTAGTAACACTGTGAAGGTAGGTGTCATCTCTAGTGTAGATAAATGGAGAACAGGCGAGAGTTCCTCACTCATTCCCTGTTTTCCAGCACATAAGACAGAGCGTGAGCACATAGATGCGTCCGCTCAGGAACCCATGAGTAACAGTGCTCCTCGGCAAACCATGGGCTTCCATATGGACACAAAATAGCCATTCAGTTGTCTCACCAAAAATCTTAGTTCCCTCAAGAAAAACCTCTAAGTCTAAGAAACGAAATACAAGTGATCACTTCTGCCTCTCTGCAGAAGTCCGGCTCTCTGGAAGTAGTCTCCTTGGTAAAGAATTACAACAGCATTATATGGTGGTGGGAGGGGGTGCCCATAGTAAATATAGTACCTGCGGATATATTTTTCTCTACATTTAACCCTCAAATAATTACATATTATTTACAAATTTCAAATGTTATCTCACTGTATCATCGTCTTCATAATAAATAAAGACTAATGTTTAAAAGAAGATGAATAAGGCAAATAATCTCAAGGCCAAATATGTGTCACTTGTAAATTAAATTTGCAAATCTATTCATTTAGTATGCTCAATTGAGAAGACGGGAGATACAGAGTTAGTACCCTACGTGACCTTTTCCTGAGAAATAATTAATTGGCGTGTGCTGTGCTTTGTTCAAGAAAGCAAACACCCTTCATGAATATAAATTTAATGTTTTTTTAAAGCAAATAAGTCTAGATTTTAAAAAACGACCTCTCCCTTCTTTTGGATTCTGCATTTTTAAGAAACATAAAGTTCTATATAGTCTATATAAGTTTTCACAAATAAATAAAATACTTCTGAAACCATTCTCCTATTCACGGGTTTCCGTGAACCATGATTGGAGATGGAACCACAGTGTATAACTTATTTGCAAGATATTCAGAATGTGTCAGAAATGAGCAATGTCTGAAGAACATTTGATTCACTTCTTCCATTCACAGAAGCCAGAGACAGAGCTGGGGACAAAACTAGATGCTTAGTTTCTGCAGCGGATGGAAACATACAATGTTACAATGTCGGTATTTAATGCGGGATGCCACTAAGGGCAAAGGGACGTCCCACCTGCCATGTCCTTCTCTTCCTCAGATGCAAGATGAAACTCAAGGACACTTTGGGCATCTATGATGGCAAACATAACAACCACAAAACCTAACTCTTAAATTCTGTGTGTGCACGTGTGTGCACACACGTTTTATTAGAATACTTAGAAGAGGTATTATTTCTCTAAACATTGTGGAAAAACGCTTGATGTACTTGAAGTTTTAAAGCTGAGTCTACAAAAACGACTTCTACAATGCTCAAGGTTTAGGTGCGAGAGAAAAGACTTAAGAGAGAGAGGGAGAGAGAGAGAAGGAAATTAATTTTCAGAGTTTATTGTATAATGTGAAATGCTTGATAGTTATTATTTGCCTAAACTATTCAAGACAAATGAGTCTATTTACTGATGGGGGTGGGAAAGGGGAAGAGAAGGAGAGGAGAGAGGACGGCTCCATCCATTCTGAAGTTAATCAGTATCTATGGCGATGCATTTCTCCAAAATAATAAAATGGACTAAGCAGGGGCAAAAGGAGGGAAAAGGGGCGGCCATTTTATACCCCAGCCCCCACCCCCGATTCAGATGGAACACACATAACCTAAGAAAGGGCTGCTGGCCAAGGAGCCACCGGAAGAGCACCTGGAAGATTAAAGCTGTGGCCATAACATTAACAAAGTGCAGACCACACTGAATTAATGAGCACTGGAGATAGACATTCAGTGGAGTCTTAATTTATTTTCCTTTTCTAGCTCATCCTTTAAGAAAATGACAGTGTCTTCTTATCGATTTTACACTCAGAGATCAATCAGAATTGCCCTGACTCAGACAAAATTTACAGCAGTCTCTGACACCGCCCCGAGCATGTGGACCCAAACAGACATTACAAGGAAGCAATAGATCATGTTTGTATGTAGAGCTTGACATGCTTAAAAATAAGCTAATCTGTAGTGGAATTTCTTTCTTTTTGACAAGTTGCTCTGCCCAGCTCTTCGGCCCCTTGTTATGAATTTCTCTCCTGGCTCCACTATTAATTATAACATGCGAAAAGGATTCATGTATTTAGGCCCTGAGGGAGGTCATCTGATCTGCAGTTTTAGATAAAATATAAACTAACAGATCACTGCTACTTAAACAATGTGAAATGTCACTCTGAGGTACTCCATAAAAAAAAAAAAAAAAAAGCTAGAGGTGTTCCGTCAAGAGCTATGATCAATTCTGACAACCCAACAATATCAGGGCTAAATGATGGGCCTGTACATTCCTAAACAGTCCCCAGTGGAAATTGCTGTATCCGGAAGCTCTTTTGTGCAAGTAACTAGCTGTATTAAATGCAATAATTACAGAAAAGACACTGACTGGCGCTCAGGCGGTCGTTGGCTCCGCTGACTTGTTCCCACACCACCATTTATCTTGTAGCTGGGCTGTGTGTCCTGACGTGACGCGCTGGGGAGAATGTGGAGCTCCCACATCCAAGCCCTCGAGAGGCTCTGGCTCACCGGGTGCCAGTGGAGAGAATTATTCTGGGAGGCATTTGCTCAACAGGGACAGAGTAAAAACATGAAAACAGTTGCCTGGGGGGAAATGCATTTTGTGTGCGGATTTGGCTGGGATGGGGCCGTGTCTGCCAACAGCTCCGCCACAGGGAAAGCCCTTGTTGGACAGATACAAGACCTGCTCCTTCCAAGGTGCATGGGAGCTGAACCTCCAGCTGACGCCGGCACTGAATGAAAGATAATGGATTAGGTCGAGCGATACGTTTCCCTTACAACTCATTGACCGAAAGTATAGAAGACAATTTTCCTCTTGCTGCCTGGATGGAAATGAAACCATTTAGGTTTCAGAATAACGAAGTGAGTTGGAACCATTTTGGAGAACTCTCTTAAATCACTGATTGACGTATTTGAACATATTATGAAAGAATTAGAGCTAACTTTAAAATGTATGCATATGCTAAGTGAAATAAGCCAGTCAGAGAAAGACAAGTACCATATGATTTCACTCATATGTGGAATCTAATTAACAAGATGAACTAACAAGCAAAATAGAGACAGACTCATAGATAGGGAGTTAGCTGACAGCTGTCGGGGTAGGGGGGTCGGGGAAATGGAGGGATTGGGCAAAGAAGAGAAAGTACTCATGGACACAGAGAACAGAGTGATGGTTGTGGGGGAGGTGGAGGAGGGTACGGGGGATGAATGGTGATGGACAGAGACTTGACTTGGGGTGGAGAACACACAATACAGTGTACGGATGACGTGTTATAGAATTGTGCCCCTGAAACCTGCAGAATTTTATTAACTAGTGTCACCCCAATGCAGTCCATAAAAAGGGGACAAATGCATATGGAGAGCAATCTAGTTTTCCTCTATAGAGAGGACTGTCACAATTCTCAGAGTTTCGTTTTTAAAGTTATCTTTTCTGAAAAAAGAAATCTACCCACTAGAACATATCAATATTTGAAATATTCAAGTTGTTAAGAAAGTAAGTCAACAATAGGTTTCTCTAATTTCATATAAAAGAAAACACTATTGCCCTGGTCAGTGTTGCTCAGTGGTTAGAGTGTTGCCCTGCACACTGAAGGGTAGTGTGTTTGATTCCTGGTCAAGGGCTCACACCTGGATTGCAGGTTTGATCCCGGGCCTGGGTCAGGGCTCATGTGGGAGGCAACCATTAGATGTGTTGTTCATCAATGTTCTCTCTCTCTCCCTCCCTCTCTTCCACTCTCTCTACAAATCAATGAAAAAAAATATCCTTCAGTGAGAATTTAAGAAAAAAGGAAAGAAAACACTATTACATCAAGGGTGTTTCACAGATAGTTTTAACTTTTGTTTTTTTGTTGCTGTTGTTTTGCTATAAAACACCCACACATGGACCCTGACATTTGATTTTGCCAGGAGATAATAAATATCCATAAAATCATATCCAACAGCAGCGAACGTGATTTTAAATTATTTACTGAGAAACACTTCTGTGCCAGGTTCTCATAGACCCTGGGGACACCGATGAAGAAGTTACGGCCACCTCCTCAGCTGAGTCTAGTAGAAAAAAGAGACATGCCAACAATTCTCTTCGTACAATGTGTGCGTTCCACACAAGTGTGCAGTACTCAGCTGAGAGGGGTCACAACAGCCCAGAGAAGAAAGAGGCACTTAGGAAAAACAATGAAGAGAAATAACATTTCATTTGGACTTTGAAGGAAGAGCAGACACTCCCCAAGGTGACCTGGGAAGAACGGAGAGGAAAGCATCCTGGTCCGTGGGAACAGCCTGAGCAGAGAGAGGCCTGGAGGCGTGGAGTTGGTGCCGAGGTCCTGCTGGGCCGGTACTCAGGGAGGCCGACACAAGAGGGCGGGTAGAGGAGCAGCCAGGAGGTTTGGGCCGCTCAGAGGTCTCCGGATGCGGGAGCAGAGGGCCTGTGTGTGTGGGTGCCGCGCCCATGGACCTGTTCCCTGGGAGGACGCCCGGCACAGTGTGGACGTTGGAAGGGTGCTCAGGGCAGAGGCCGTGAGTACAGGGTTCAGGCCCCGGATGACCGCGCTTTCCATCTACGCGCGCTGCTGTATTTTTATGTCCCCCAAATTCTTTTTCTCAATCTGGGCAGATTAGCTTCTCCTGCTCAGAATTTTACAACTACCCATTTTCTCCCTGTGAGTAGCTGGGCTGGGCTTGTTCTAGATGAAGATGATGGCCCCGATCTCTGGGAGAGGTGAGCCAGTCAGTGGTTGGTACCCAGACTCTGGGACCACAGCGATGGATTCAGTGCTTGGCTCCACCTCTTATTTGTGCGTTGACTCTGGGCAAGTTGCTTCCCTTGGCCGGGCTAGGGTGGCTGGCCTCCGCTGGCAAAGGGTGGTCATAATAGCATCTACCCTTTAGGCTGTGGTGAGGATCACATTAATGAATGCCCCAAGTGTTTTAGAATAGCATCTAAATTGGCAAATCTCTTCTGTCGAATTTGAAGAAAGATTTCAGAACTAGCACAAAGGAAAAACTGTCCAGATCTAAATATTACAATGTGGTCAAATATATTGATCTGTGATTTTAAGGGGTGTCTCTCAAACGGTTCCAAATAATTTTCTTTCTCAAGATAAATATTCTGATACTTAGGGGGTATCCTCCCCAGTAGATGTAAATACTTCGATCTAAAGACGGCTCTACAAGATGATTCAAATCCATTTTAATACAGTTGACTCTTGAATAACACAGGGGGGTTGGGGGTGCCCACTGCTAGTGATTACAAAATCCACGTATAATTTAAGTCGGCACTCTGCATACCTGGATTCTAAACCGCCAGGTGACCCTTGAACAAGTGGGTTTGAACTGCACAGGTCTAGTGAAAAAGTCCATGTGTAAGTGAACTCATGCAGTTCAAGCCCACGTTGTTCAAGGGCCAACTGTACATATGAGAAGTGTTATAAAACACCATAAATCTAAAATGTGAGGATGCTGAATCCTGGCAAGGGAGATCCAAAGAAAAGAGGGGGATTAGAAACTGGCAGGGCACACACAAGGCTGCTAGGTGCCTCCCTCCACGTCCAAGTCAGAGAGAAACCAGCAGGGATGCTGCCACAGAGGACCAGAGATGCTCTGGAGATGGACCAGTCTAGAAGACAAGACAAGAACACACAGAGTCTAAGTGGATCACTTCGGAAAGGCAAGAAAGACAGCTGTTTGCACCGTACCAGCAAGAAAATACTATGAATGTGGTATTTAAACACCAGGCTATGACTTATTCATTGACAATAAGATGAGATACTAAGGACCGTGCAGTATAAACGCTAAAAGTTTTCTCCACACGATAGTGTTGAGGAGTGGCCCTAGCTACCCTCCGTCCTTTTAAGTTTTTATCTTTTTCTCATCCAGATTGAGAATTGCAATTTAACTAGGTCTGATATTTTACATTTCACACTTTATACTGGACTGGGAGATCTGAAAAGTGTAGCAGACGGAAGTTTTACTCTCCACTCTGCACGCCAGTCTTGTGCTGTTTCCTACTCAGCACGCAGGCTGTCTTACTATTACTATGTCCCAGCCCCTTCTCTAGGCCACAGAAGACACAGCAGCAGTCACATAGTGGCAGCAAGGGTCTGTGAGAACAAGCCTGGAAGAGGAGTTCGCCTGTCTCTGTCTCTGACTACATCAGTTACTCGCTTCTCTTGCTCTCTTGAATATGACAGAGCTCATTCTGCCTGGAAGTGAGTGAGCTTGGATTTAGTGCTCAGGCATAAGCTAAGATAATTTGAGAACCTCAAACTTGATCATATACATCTTATTGAGCATATCCTACAGGAAAAGTGATTTGTCAACTCTCCAACTCTAAATAAGCAGACGTAAGTCACTTGGCACTCTCAAGGAAAGGTAACTTGAAATCAAGAGACTTGCTTTCTAAGTTAATTGTTACTTTGAAAACCAGCTGAACTACTGGTTTCACATTTTGAAGTTTGGTTTGAGAGTGAAACTAAAAAATAATAGTTGTCTGGCTCTTAACACAGTGCCCGGCACTTGGCATGGATTCAATAAACATCTATGAAATGAAATGAGTCTAATAATTAATTCTGTTATGAATTCTTACCTATGTTACTTTTTATTATTTGCATAAGATCTCTAATAGTAAACTTGAACATATGTCAAATGTATAACTTAAGAATTCGATGTCTACTATCATTTGGAATCAAATGAATGGTGATAAAATGGATGGTACAGCAATGTGGGTATTTTAGGTGGTGAGGCCTGGAGACTCAGTCTCCCTTCTGTAGTGTTCAGCTGCAAATAACCAAACATTGTTGTTTATGTTATCATCCCAACATGATGGCTAGTCACCATAACAACCATTTTTGTTATGCCATATCTCTCTGGCACGTAACTCACTGGTCTTGCTTCAGTTTTTTATATGCTAGGATTGATTTCTCTTTTACCTTGGTGGTTTTCTTACGTTCATTAATTCATTTGTTATTGTGATAAAATATATATACACACACACACACACACACACACAACAGAATTACTGTCTTAACTTTTTAAAATGTATAGTTTGGTAGTGTTAAGTATATTTACATTGTTGTAATACCATCACCACCATCTATCAACAGAACTCTTCTCATTTGTATGAAACTCTATACCCATTAAACAACAACTCCCCATTTCCCCTTCCCGCCAGGCCCTGGCAACCACCCTTTTACTTTCTGTTGCTATGATTTTGACCATTCTAAATTCTCATGTAAGTGGAGTCATATAGTATTTCTCTTTTTGTGACAGGCTAACATTCACTTGGCAAAACAAGATACCATAATGAGATCTCACCTCACACCCATTAGAATGGCTACCATAAAAAAACAGAAAATAAGTGTTGGTGAGGATGTAGAGAAATCGGAACCCTTGTGCACTGTTGGGGAGAATGCAACATGCAGCAGCTGTGGGAACCAGTGTGGTGGGTCCTCTAAAAACAGTTATGTGTTCCAGCAATTCCTCTTCTGCGCACATATTCAAAAGAATTGCAAGCAGAAATTCAACAGATATTTGTATAACTATGCTTATGTACTGCACTATGTATAGTAGCTAAAACAGGGAAGCAAACCAAGTGTCCATCAGTGGATGAATGAATAAGAAAAATGTGCTACATGCATACGATGGACTATATTCAGCCTTAAAAAGGAGTGAAATTCTGACACATGGAGAAAACTTGAGGATGACTGATTTTTACAGATCATTAACGCTGCCTCCTCGCCCATGGTTTAGGTGGCTGTGGACACTAAATGAATTGCATTCACGAAATAGTGTATTGGATAATCCAAAGATGTACAGGCAAATTAAAGCAAGTACTTATTTTACCTCTAAACTTTTCACTTTTGCAAAAGGACTATACACATGTTTCCCATTGCCCAGCCAGATGGTGAAGGGGTAATCCTTTTTGCCTCATGAAGATAGTGAGCTGCATTTCCTTTGTTAGAACCAATTCACACTGTATTAATGAAAACGATATAGTCCATGATGAATACTCTGAAATAATAAATGCTTGACAGTTTCTCTTTTATCGTAACTTCATGACTTTTTTGGTTTTATCTTACATATTTATGTACTCTATAGCATACACATAAGTTTTATTTGTTAACTGCTGAATTAAATATGAAGTTGCATAGGAGAAAGAACTATTGAGCAGATAAATTAGCACACAAAAGTGAATGTAACTTGTTTCCAATCGTAACCATACCTAGTTTAACTCAGTGCTACTGTGTATAAATTGTAAGGATCCATAAAGTAGTGAGATGAAGTTTTATTAATTTATTCTTTTTAAAAAATTTAAATCATACATGTATATTGAGAGCTTCATATGTTCTCAATTTCAGTCTGCCCCTAGAGTCTGTTTTTAATTTCATCCTAAGAGATAATCCCATATGCTCATACTCTTCCTGTAAAATTCTGTTTCCATTCATTTGTCCTATTATGTTCATTTATCTTATGAAATTATTATTTTACTAACTTGGCCTATATACTATCTTTTCAGAATGAATTTCTAACATTTTACTCTGCCCCTTGGCCATAAAGTATTCTTTCTGTGGCAAGAGATAGCAGAAGAAATATGCTTCTGAAATATTCCTTAAAAAATTCAACTAACCTCATGTAATTTCCTCTCACGTAAAATGTTTCCTGTTTACCAATTAAGTTTGTTTGCCTTCTTTAGCAACCTAATTGCTGTTCATTGGTATAAGGTAAATAACTCAATCAGGTAGAGTTAAAAGGCACAGGGGATGAAGAAAATTATTTAAATTCACCAATTTGCTCTTTCCACCTTTCTGCCCCTCTTTCATTCATTCTGTGGTGTTTCAGGCTCTTCTGGAATTTTAAGAGAAACTCCCATGTGGACAACGTTTCATTTGATCCGGTCTGTGCTGATGGTCCCCCATGATGCAAATACTCAGGAATTGCCTTAACTTATGAATTAGATGTTTTTAAAAAATGAGTGAGATGATAAAGTCTAACTCTTCTTGGTATTGTTTTATTTTACCCCACCCCCCATTATACAATTAATATATATTTGTTGTAGAAAATACAAAAAAAAAGGACTCAAATTATTCTTTCTATGCATTATATTTACATATGTTTAAATAGTTTATCTTTGCATATATCTATATTCATGTTTTTAATGAGATAATAATTCAAGCTATTTTGATCCTTTAAAAAAAAAAAGTACTTGTCATGAACATCTTTCCGATGACTACTTTCTTTTATTTTTATCGCAGAAGGGCTACAGTTTATTTAACCAAACTCCTATTGTTGGTCTTTTAGTTTATATTAAAATATTTGATACTATAAACTATTAACATTGTTGACTAAGAATTTTACTTAATCTTTATTATTTCCCAAGTATGCTTTTCTAGAAAGTAAAAATATTTGGTGAAAGAAATTGTTGGTGATTTTTTTCAGGGGACTCTTGCCACCTTTTCTACAAGAATAACCAAAGGACCGATAAGCTGATCCCCCGAGAATCTTTTTGAGTATTTCGCCGTCTGGGAAGGCATAATGAAACCTGCTGAGAACTTTCTGACTCCGTCTTCCTCCCACTCGGAACCGCTCCAACTTTCTTGGGAGATCAAAGTGAGCAACATGTGCCTTTAAATACAGGTTGAACTATATAAAATTGCCATTTTGTAGGTCAAAAATGGTTGGAAATTGGCAATTTCATGTTGTTCAAAGTTAAGTCACTTTATCCAATAGAGCAAATGGCTTTTTCTCTGGCCCATGTAGCTTAGAGTATTTTGCTATTCTGATGTATTTTGGTGCTCTGAGAAATGTTTATTGAGAGGTTTGTGATAGAAAACATTGTTATGTCAAAAGTAGTTAACTAGCTTTTGAACAGTGTATGCAGTAATTCAAATAAAATGCACCCCTCAAATTAAATAGTTTTTGGGTATGTTCTGAAAGATCCTAAGTTGTGTCAAAGGAGAATAAGAAGAATGCTCAAACTTAGTTCAAACACCTGCATGTTAGTTGAGAGGATGTTCTAATTTCGCTTTAAGAAAGAAACTATTTCAAAGCATCTGGGTGTTCTGAGCCACCTACATAGACAGATGCCAGCAGTTACACCCTTGGTTCAGAATTGACAATTATGAAAAGTCTACATTGGCATGCTGTGCAGGCCAACGTAAAGGTACAGTAGTGTACGCCTAGGAAGAAAAATATAGAACTTTCATGCATCAAACGAGCAAGGCTTGACAGGCAGTTCCGTTTTGATATGGGTCATGCTGCTGATAACTACAGCACTTTTTAAAGGTTACATTTTAAAGGTTACATTAATGCTGAAGTTGTGCATGAAGATGAGTACCCTGTGTAACCATAAGCTTTATATTTCATTCATCTCTTGTCATCTTAAAAATACAGTTCGTGATACAAATGGGACATAACATTTTGAAGAGCTCACTTGGTATGATAAAGACTTACCCAACCAAAACACCATTTTTTTCTGAGTAGTAATTCCATTAAGGGGGGAAAAATCCATATGACCTTATTTCTTTCCTATCTGCTTTCAATCATACCACAATATTATGAAACAAATTGCTACTAACAGTGGGGCTGTCACATTCAGAGATGAAATGCGTGAGCCTACAAAGGCAAGTGATTGGCACAGTGCAAGTTCCTTTTTATCAATTACACCACTCAAAAAATACCAGTTTTAAAGGGCTCTACAAAGTCATGAACTCAGATGCACCCCATTCATTCATTGAACACTAGGATGTCCTCATGGAGATTCCTTCTAGAACTCACAAAAGAACAGATCAGAAATTCAACAGCTCTGGATCATAATTCCTGCCTGCAAATAGCTAGGTCACTTTCAAGAAGACATTGAGCCCAGCTGGTGTAGCTCAGTGGATTGAGTGTTGCCTCATGGACTGAGAGGTCCTGGTTCAATCCCCAGTTAGGGCACATGCCCAGGTTGTGGGCTCGATCCTCAATAGGGGGTGTGCAGGAGGCAGCCAATCGATGCTTCTTTCTTTCTCTCTTTCTCTCTTTCTCTCTCTCTCTCTCTCTCTCTCTCTCTCTCCTTTCATCTCTCTCTTAAAAAAAAATAACAATAAAAAAAGAAAAAAGAAGCCCAGCCAGTGTGGCTCATGTACCAAGACGTCATGGTTCGATTCCCGGTCAGGGCACATGCCCAGGTTGTGGGCCAAATCCCCGGTGGGGGGTGGGGGGGTGGGCATGCTGGAGGTGGACAATCGATGTTCTCTCTCATCCATGTTTCTACCTCTCTCTCCCTCTCCCTTCCTTTCTCTCTAAAATCAATAAAGAAAAAAAAATTAGAAAAAAAGACATTGAATTTCATAGAATCCTGCTACACTTATCTATGCAATAAAGATAAAATGTCCAATGTCACTAAAAACTATGCATTACTAACATCAACCTGGTGAGGCATGAACCCTGTGCTTTAAAATCTGTATGTTAATGATTTAGAATTTTCATAAATCACCTCCTTTTTACTTTGATAAAATTTTAAAAGGGACTGTTCATTAACACATACGTTTTGCAAATCTCTTTTATACTAGGCTGTGTTCAACTTTGAAGATAAAGCAGGGAACTGGGCCTTATTCTGATGAAGATAACAGAGTAAAACACTGAACTATGAGACAAATAGAAAGACACTGAGTCTTTGGGTTCATGTGCGAGGCCCATGCTTACCAGTAGTCCCAGATCAAAGTGTAAGATTTCGTTATTGAGTTGAGTAGTTTTCAGACTCTGTACACTGGGGTCCTAGCTCTTCAGGGGGGAGTTGAGGGGAGGTCTGGAGAGTAGTGAGCAGGGTAGCTGAGACCCCTGACCATCCACCTCAGGTTCCACCATAGCAATTTCACATATTGTATTTTATTTGGGGGATAATAGCATTTTGCTATTTGTTAGAAAGAAGAAGAAACTCTCTGGATTAAAAATAGATATCTTTCAGATAGGACTATTGAGAAAGAGAGTAATAAATAGACTTATTTAAGATGGTGAAATAGTAGCACATCAAGGGTTCAAACCCAGGTCTCCTAAGAATCAGTCTAGGGCTCTTTGTACTTTGACATTCAGTTGCATAGACATATATTCAGCTGCCTGTGGAGTAACTTGTAATTTTTAGCTTTTGAAAATTACAATGTTAGAGCTATAAAAATGTTAAGACTTATCTGATGCAACCTCCATGCTATGTAACAGAGTTTTTCAAACCGTGGACTGTGAAGCATTATTTGGTCTAGAAATTGATTTAGTGGGTGGCAACCAGAATTTTTTTAATGAAAGAAAAATGAACAGAAAATATCAGAATGCCTACCATGTGGGATAGGGTAAGAGTTATTTCATAATACTTATGTATGATGTTCAAAAAAAGATATATGTCATATACACACATATATATGCACATACGTATATGTATATGGACATATGTATGTGCATATATATGTTTATATACAAGGTCATGAATAAATGTATTTCTTATGATCAACAAAGTTGAAACAGCACTAATACATAGGAACACTTTTACCGTTATTCTAAGAAAAAGACTCCAGTAACATCCATGGAACTCGCATTTCATTCCTAGGCAATCACTTCTCATCCTGCAGTACTGAGATACCCACAGCACTACGCTTTGATCATGTTATATTTTTGCCCATCAACCATTCCTAATTTCTTCAATAGATCCCTCTGTGACCTGGCCGGTTTGGCTCAGCGGTTGGAGCGTTGGCCTGCGGACCAGAGAGTCCTGGGTTCAGTTCCCGCTAGGGGCACGTACCAACAACAACAAAAAAAAGCCAAAACAACAACAATTAAAAAAAAAAAGTTAGCCCTGGCCGGTTTTCTCAGTGGTTAGAGCGTCAGCCTGTGGTCCAGAGATCCCTCTGTAATAAATTTCCAGACCTTTCTCCATCCTGGATATTGTCAATGGCTTTCTTAGAATGAGATATCCTTAATTTAAAATAAACCTTCAGTTAGGATCAGCTATATAATAAAAATGAGGAGCCTCTTGTTCAAATATTGTTAAGAGTTTTAGAATAGTAACTGCAGACCATTAAGCCAAGCACAGATACTACAAGGTACCTGGGTCTTTTGCTGCTGGTATTTCAGGGACCCTTACTCTCTTATTACAGCTCTGACCACAGGAGCTTGTCATTTCCAGGGTGAGCAGTGACTGCCAAGGTCCCTCTCCTGCAGAAACTCCATCTGGTCTCCTAACACAGCGGGAAGAACTCAGCATGCTTTGTACATTCTCTTTTGCCCGGGCCACGCCACCCCCTTGCATCTCTGCTCCGCAGGCATGGAGGTCTTTGATGTGAAATTTCATGCTCAATCTCATGGTAGCCAGGCCCATGAGTTATACGGTGTTCAGGGTTCAAGAGGCAACAGCGATCAGATGCCTGGCTCCCGAGTTAGTTTCAAAAGCACTCTGTTCAAAGAGTGGGGTTGCTCATTAAAATGGCTCTAAGTTGATAAGATATTCCTAAAATAGATATTAAAAAATATATACCAGCAAGTCTGTGAAAACCCAACACTACATGAAAACTAAATAAATTTCTCAAAAGGGTGCTGTGAAGAGTTTGTTGCACATTTATAAATAAACCAAAAAAAGATAATTTCACCCTAAAATAACATTCAAGTTTTTATCTTAAAATGGTACCATGAGTAAGAATTTCAATCTTTTATCTTAGAAATATTAATCTAAATTGCAAATACTTTAAAACACATGCCAGTTGAATTTTAGATGAAATATTTACTGAATGCCTACGTGCAATTTAGGGAACAAAGTCAAGTAACTACATTCTTTTTAAAACATGTTATTATAAAATTTCCCTTATATTGATTAAAGTAATAAGCAGAAAAATACTAACATATGAAATTTGATGTGTTAAATGAATTGGCACACTTTTTATAATGGAGTATTCTAGGTAAAGCAAGTCTCCATTTAATGCAAAATTATCTTCTTGAGTCTGCAATTTTTTGTTTTCCATTACCACTTACACATAGATTGCTCTCAGACTGACTTACTTGGTTAAAAGAAAATTCTCTCTTCTACATAATGCTGCACTCTAAAAGAAATCTCTGTGTAGCTGACCTCAGCAGATGCCAGCAGGCTAGGAGGGCTTTACTGAGGAGCTATGGCTCTCGTCATGTTTCCCCAAAGTGTTGGACTCATAGAAAGCACTCAGCAAATGTTTACCAAATGATTGAATAGATTCCTCCACTCAGGACTCCTGCACTGAAGATTCTCCTTACTGAAAAACTATCACTCTGGTTCACATATATTTTTGGATGGGAGAAAAGTAATTTTCATTTTGGTTTTAGAATGGCTTCCCAAATTACTAAACATGAGTAAAGGGCATCTCAAAATTTCTTTCCTTAAGGATCTTCTTGTACAGGTTAAATAGAATGGCTGTCTGCGTCATTCAGGATGTAGGCAGAAGTGGCAAGTTAAATTAGTCTCTCTTGGCTGCTGCCATTTCTTTCTCTGCTGTTCAGCTAACTTAAGATGGGCCATTGAAAAATCCACCTTGAGAGAGAGAAAAGAGGCGTTTCTACATGGGGGTCGCCATCAATAGCTTCTCGATGGGTGGAAATTTGCTTACATTGAGATACAATAGTGTCTCCTACCCCATTATTGACAATAACATTTGCCACCCAGAAACCTAAATGGAAGGAATTCTTTATTGACCATCAAGAGTGAACTGAAAAAAAACAAAATTGTAAAGACATTTATACTGATTCCAAGGCAGGGATGTACAGTAAGCAGTGACCTCATAGAAACCTCTGGAGAATTCTACATCCGATTGTACATGGTCAGGCACTTGGGAATTTGTTAATGATAACACAGCTCCTTGTTGGTTTTAATTTCTAAAATCTTTTCCTCTCCCTCTGTTCCCTTCCTTACCTGCCCCCTCTCCCTCTGCCTCTCCTCTTTTTCTTCTTCCTCCTCTCCTTGCTCATTCGGAAGCCAGTAATGACTTCCAGAGTATCTGAGTTAGAATCCCGGATGCACCACTCACAAACCACCTGATCTTAGAAATTTTGCTTAATCTCTTTGAACCTTGGATTCCTCATTTATTAAACAGGGATCATAAGAGTATCTATCTTATAGAGTTATCATGACTATTAAATGAATTAAAGTAAATGGGAAGAACTTAGTGCAGTGCCTGGCTCAGAATAAACCCTTAATAATAGTAAACATTTGTTATTATTACTAGTATATCAAATAGTTACATTCTCTCTACAATACACAGAACCAATGAACTAACTCTTTAACTTAGAAGTGTTCATCCTTTTCCACGAATGTTATTAAGTCTTCTCTGTGGCATCCCATTTGGAAGTGTTCTTAAATTATAGGAACAAATAATTATCTGAGGGTGCGCCACAAAGAAAATCACTCATTAATTAGAAATAAGAGATAAAAGTTATTTTTTGCAGACATATTTTATAGTTTATCTTCTTGTAGAGAAGTAATGAAGGTCGAGTAAGCTCAGAGAATTTCTGTTTCCTTAGCAGCCATCAATTATCAATTATGGAAGCACATTGTATCATATAGATTTTTAATCTGAACATCTGAGTTTCTTTCTTTTTTTTCATAAGATTTTTTTTTCCTTTTTATTGATCTTTAGAGACAGCAGAAGGGAGAGGGAGAGAGAGATAGAAACATCGATGAGAAAGAACATCGAGTGGCTGCCTCCTGCATGCCCCACACTGGGGATCCAGCCCACAACCTGGGCATGCACCCTGACTGGGAATCGAACCGGTGATCTCTTGATGCATGGGTGGACACTCAACCACTGAGCCACACTGGCCAGGCTTTTTATCCTTTTTTAATTCTCACCTGAGGATATTTTCCCCCCTGAGTTTTAGAGAGAGTAGAAGGGAGGGGGAGAGAGTGAAGGGGAGAGAGAGTAGAGAAACATCCATGTGAGAGAGACATATTGATTGTTTGCCTCCCACATGCACCCTGACTGGGGCAGGATTGAGCCTGCAACTCAGGTATGTGTCCTTGACCAGGAATTGAACCTGTGATCCTTTGGTTCCTGGGCTAACACTCTAACCACTGAGCAACACCAACCAGGGCTGAACATCTGCGTTTCTTAAGAGTTTGGCATGTAAAACTCATGAATATAAGTGCCAAATTCACATACAGAGAAAGAGATGAAAAGAGTGAAAGATTAAATGACTACTAGGTACACTATTTCCTCAATAACGACTTAAAATATTCTGGGAAATTAGGTGTTTAGATTCTGGTTTAGTCAGCCAACCAGCTTTCCTTCCTTAGCTCAGAAAAGGGATATAGGCTGGGAAACCGAACTCTTTAGGCAGTAGAATGCAGTCTGCGAAGGCAGATTGCCCAGGTTCAAATCCCAGAGGTGTCACTTATTAGCTGAATGCCCTTGTGTCAGCCTCTAAATCTCCTCAGCCTCAGTTGCCTCATCTATAAAATGGGAATAGTAATAGTACCTTCCCAATAGGATTGTTGGGAAGATTAAATGAGATGAGCCAGTTTAAAGTGCTTAGTACAGTACCTGGCACATCATAAGCCCAGGCTATGTTGTCAGTTATTGTTATCATCATCCATTTCACCATCATGGGCTCTCTGCTGGTCTAGAAAGACAAATGATGAGAGTGGTAGTTCATGACCAACCGCTGACAATAATGTCAACAGTAATAACTGCAGTCTGTGCTAACCCCTGAGCTGGTCCCCTTTCATAAATCTCCTCTGCCCCCTCCAACAAAAATCAAATCATCTTAAAAGTCTTTCCACAAAAGTTATTTAATAAAGTCCCTCCACAAACAGAGTTTTTTCTGGCTCATGCTCCCAATTAACAGGACACGCATTTGAAAAAATCTCATATTTTAACAAATTGAACACCCAAACAAATGTCATCATTTCATCTATAAATACATGACTACATTTCAAATCAGGACATTAAATCATAGGTCTTATTGTTCCAAAAGAATATGTGTTGCTGATACAAAATAATAATTGCATTAGACCTCAATATCACAGTGAAATTGGTTGTTATGAACAGTTTCATAAGCAGCAGATAATAAACACATTGCTTTGCTTTCAAAGAGTAAGATGCTGGGCTGTAAATAAGCCATTACATTACATCAAAAGTACTAAAATCAACAATCACCTGATCATCATTGGCAAGCCTTGTCTGAACTCCATTTTTCCCCTAATTAAATGAGAGAAGAGAGTAAAAGAAATCTTTGCAAAATGTCCCTCATACAATAGAGTTTCTAACTGTAGGGGGTAGAATGATGCATCCATTTCCACTTACTGTATTAGGGAATGACTAAATTACTTGTAGCTCCCTTTCTGCATGTACACTTATGAGTAATGATATAATTTTCTAAATCACATAAAAATACATAAACAGGATTCGGTTCTATACCCCATCTTTATGAGAATTCATGTGGATGTTAATTTATAGTATGTTTCTTAAGAGAGTTTTAAAAGGAGGCTACCTTAGTCCCCTTACAATTCAGGTTGTATCTCTGCATTATCTATATTTTAGCTTTGAACATATAGAACAGTCATGTTTTGGCATCTGTATTGAGAACCTGAGGTCTTAAAAATTCACTGTTTCTCAGCTTATTCACAACTTTCTCTAATAAAAATTAAGCTAGCATTCCAAGTCTTAACATCGGAGTCACTTAAGGCACCTTTTAAAAATGTTGAGTGACCATAAAACTAGCAATGTGAATTTTATTTAAATTGATTTTGTATCCTCATCACCACTCCTTAAAAAGAATCTCGTCTTATTACTAGAGATAATGTATGTGTCAAAAAAGAAGCCTCAAATGTACTTCCTGTGCACTTGACAGGGTGACAAAATATTTCTCCTATCCTTTCCTAATTGAGCTTCAGTACAAAGGAGGACATTATAATAATATTAATAATAGTTACATGGATATTTGTAGGTACTGTGTAACCCTTCAGTCCATTTTCCCAGACAATAGTGGCGACAAAGAGGCTTCAAAATAGAACATCGCACAATATGAATGCCACTTTTTTCTATCTTACATTTTAAAAACATCATTGAAATCAGAAAGTTCATTTACAAAGGACTGGCAGTTGCAATCACAGCAATAATGTAGTGCTGAGAAAAAAAGGGTAATTGGTTTGGTAAAGATCGCTTTCCATTACACCATAAAGCACTACACAATAGGAAAGGTCGCCAATTAAGCAATCATGAATACCAAGTACTGAAGCTGATGAAAATAGGGCAGTGGTTTAAATAGATTTGCAAGCAATTTACCTTTTCACAATGTTGGCAATCTGATGCAATTTGCTTGCAATTTTGTCTGCTTTCAGTAGCACTCGAAGCTGACACTACACAGACCAAATGGCAAAGAGGCCCTGCATAGAAAATGTAAAACTATCTTGGCTGCATCAGGAAACCAGAATGGTGGTTCATCAGGAAAATTACAACAATTAACATAAGTGCTGCAAAAATCAACATTTTAAATGTCACACTCACTAGTCTGTCCAAAGACTGTAAAAGTACCATCCCCAATGCCGGACCAACAGTAAATATGAAGCAATCACCACCAAACCTTGGGGCTGATGGCTTTACAATTGATGTGACATTCTCTGAGTGATAAAATAGCCTCTCATTTTACAAAAGTAAGTATTTTTCTTTTTTAGACTTAACCTGGATTATGTCAACACAAAATTTACGTGTTTTTTTTTTCTTCTCAACTTTTTCGACAAAGCCATTTCGTGCCAGTGTGGGTATAGTTGGTCTTGACATTTAAAAAATAACTTTATATTTCAAAGAATTAGAGCCAAGTTGATAAAAAATAATCCCTCCTCAAATATTGATCTGGTGCTTTTAAATGTAAATCATGTTCCGGATTTATGTCGAAAGCCGTTCTACTGTGGTGAGGTACAGTGTGTCTGACCAGAGCCTATTTTATTATCTTAGAGAGGGCTCCAAAAAAGCCTCCATGGATATTCCCCTGAGGACCAGCTGGAATTACAGATGCCATCACATATCTATATCAATGTATTCCCAGCTAAAGTTAGACACCTAGAAAATAATTGATAACTTCTGCTTTGGCGTTCATGTTTTGAGAAGCTATAAATTTGTCAGGCTTCGAGGAGAATTGGCTTATAGTGTAAACCTAATGATTTCTCAGTGAACTGGGAGGATCTAGTGGAGAGAGAACAAGAGTGGAGTGTCAGAAAATCTAAGTTTAATTTTCATCTCTGTATTGGCTGACTGAGAGTTATTTTAGGGCTGTCTCTACAGAGCACCATCTTCCAGTTTTGAGTGAATTGACTGATCTTAAGCTTAAAAACAACGTTTGATTTTTCCCCCTCCTGAACATCCTTGCTTTGCTTGAGTTTAAAAACTGTGATTTTCACACCAGCAAAAAAAGAAAGGGGGGAGAGAAGAGTATCAGACATGCATGCGTGTGATATGCTCACAGTTAAGAGTAAATAATTCCATTACAAATTTAGTGAAAAGCTTCATTGCACAACAGCCACTCCATCCCCTATGAGCCTTTGCTGCACACCAGGGCTCATCTCTTACTCCTTCCAGACCTGTAGAAAGTAATTTCTTAAAAGGGAATTTAGAGTTTGCCTGTACAGCCCAGATTTGTCCAAAACAATGGGACCTAATGTATTATGGTGACACATGACTCTGGGATTCTTCCCTAAATGACCCCTCATGTCATCACTAATGAGTCATTTCATTCTGTCAAGAGTTACTTCCCCGAAATACCTTACTCCCTATTCTTCGTACTAAACATCAGTGTCAACTCAAGGGAAAAGTTGTATCAGCTGCCCTTTGCTACGATCATCTGAATGAACATCAATAAACAGTACTCTGTGGACAACCCCGGAGCTATCATTCAAAGACACTGGGGGTACTGTCCAGAGGACTGGGCCCCAATATTGGCCACACTAATTCTTCAGGAAGCCATTCCTTGCTCAGCTGCAAGTTGAGGGTTAGCCTCCACGGAGCCACGCAATCCTCTTAGAAGGGTGTACATTTCCTGCACAGTGAAGCTTGGTTTTAGGTGGCCTGTGTGCAACCATTTTTGAAGGCATGCATGCATTTGATATCTGTTCTCTGACAGATTAGAAAAACAAGCCACTACAGGAAGGGAGTGACCTTCTCTTGCCACCCACAACATGACAGGGATGATTCTATGGAAGGATGGCATTAGCGGTCTCAAGAGTAAATTATAGGCTGGGAATAGTAATAAGACATTTGCTATCTCACCAACACAAAATACTCAAAAGTTTGTAAGATTGCTTCCAGAGAAAAAAACATTGAGAAGAATTAGCTCTTTTCCCCCACAATGTGTGTGTGTGTGTGTGTGTGTGTGTGTGTGTGTGAGAGAGAGAGAGTGAGAGAGAGAGAGAGAGAGAATGCAGCTCAAGTGTGAGGTATACAGAGGGTGAGGAGAAACTGTTATTTTGATAAATATAATGACCTGTGGGTTTTTTCTCAGTTGTTGATTGGTACCATCGAAAACAATTATTACTGGTTAATTTAGTTGCTGGCATAGTGCATAGTAAATATTTTTGTTGTATCACTCTTTATTAACTGCAGAAAAAGCCTTTGAATTTTATCAAGTTAGTCAAAATCACACACAGTAACGATATGACCATAAAGCAGAGAGTGTCAGAATCATCAAAACCATTTCAAAGTCACTATTATAGTCTTCATGTTCTATCTCATAGGAAGACTAGAATTCAGAGGAATCCAGTCCTCAGAGACTTGAACCTAAAAGATACAATTTCCCAAAGAGGGGGTTTCAGAATCTTTACTAGTGTGGGTTGAACTACATATATACAATGGTTAGACTTGTCCAATCAAACGTAATAACATGAATAAGATACCATGTAGATTCTTCCTTGTAAAACCACTCGATTGGACTTGCCACCATCAAGTAAACAAAATAAAAACCACAGCCACTTATCCAAATAATGATTTTTAGCCCTCAAAGTATTCCAAAATGGAAATGAAATAAAAATATTTATAAGTAAAATACGTGTTTAAAATATAAAAAAAAGATTTCCTGGAGTGGCTATTATGTAATCACTTTGAGGTGAAATATAGGTTGAAGTTTGGCTCTGCTGTTTATGAACTGTATAGCCTTAGGAAAATCATGTAACTTCTCTAAATCCAAATTCTGTCATGTGTAAAATGGAGATAATAAATCTTACAGTCTGTGAGCAGGGAGAATATTACATGGTGAGTGGCATCTACTAGATGTGTAAATAAAGATCTTCAGCTATTATAATTGTTTTTGTTGTGAATGATTAAGACGAAAATGGTTGGAAATTTAACCTAGTAAGTATTCAACAGTTTCTATTTTAGTACTTTTTCTATGCATTTCAAATGCAGACAGCGTGTCTATGAATAAAAATGGAAAATAGCTTCTACATTCAAATGAGGTAACCTGGATTAAAATATTTTTAATGTTCAATAAAGTGCAAGAAATGTTGCTGTTTTTTTAAGAAAATGCCTTAAAAAGGATGTTTAAGTCAAAATGAAATCACATTGCAATTCTTTGTCTTTTGGTGAATTGCTACAAAGTACTTTTCAAGATAGAGTGGACAAAATTCCCAAACGCGGCTTATGTTCAAAAATGTAAATGCTGAGTATCTCTAAAATCCACAAAATTAAGCAGAAAATTTGTGTTCTTATAGTATTTTCTAGAAACCAGTATGGAAGGCCCTAGGGAATGTCTGGAAAACAACTTGGGGGGAGGAGAAGGTCAGACACAGAGCCCAGTATGCTCCAAAGGTCTCTGGGTCTCCAAGCAGGGCTTCAGCACAAACCCACCTCCAGAACAAGCTGGGACCAGGCCTAGGCCAGCAGGGCACACAGGGCCTGGAATCATTGCTCTAGGGCAATCAGAGCATTTTGAATGCTTTGGGAATTCTGGTTGGCTCTGTTAGGAGGAGATCAGCCATTTTTTTACTTTAGTGCAGCGGTTCTCAACCTGTGGGTTGCGACCCCTTTGGGGGTCAAATGGCCCTTTCACAGGGGTCGCCTTCAACCATCAGAAAACACATTTCCGATGGCGATTCATAACAGCAGCAAAATTACAGTTACGAAGCAGCAACAAAAATAATTTTATGGTTGGGGGTCACCACAACATAAGGAACTGTATTAAAGGGTCACGGCATCAGGAAGGTTGAGAACCACTGATCTAGTGAAATGCTGCTAGATGTTTCCAAGACCATCCCATTCCCAACAAGACACCGTAAATCTCTTCACCCCGCCTCTCTCGGCTCCCAGTTGGCCTCTGTTAGCTGTCTTGAGGCAGCTGGAGACACCAGTGGGTCCTCGTGGTTTATGGAGCTTAGTTCTAGCTCACGCATTCACCCAGAACCTATCACTGCTTTTCAGTATCTCTGATCTGAACCAAATTATATTCGCTCAACAAGCATTCATTGAGCCTCTGTTATGAACTGTATTTTATGGGATACTTAAATAATTCATTGCCTCTGTCTCCAAGGAGCTTACAGTCTAGTATGCAATAAGAGGACTCTACCATAGGCAAATATTTAAATAAAAGATCGGAAATGGCAAGTACCATAAAAGAAATGAAAAATGGTATTTGTTAAGAAGAGGTAAATAATACAAGTAAACCCATAGTACAGAGTGTAGCAATTTTACTAAATTTTGCTCTTTGTTTTAAACTAGGTTGATTGTTTTCTAGAAAAGTTAGTGTTGAAGACCATACTTAAATGCTTTATTAGGCAAACTTTAGATGAATAGGAAAGTATTTCAAGGTGAAAGAAAGAGCATAAGAAGGAGAGAGGGAAAGGAGGGAGGGAGGGAGGGAGGGAGGAAGGAAGGGAGGGAGGGAGGGAGGGAGGGAAGGAGGGAGGAAGGAAGGAAGGGAGGGAGGGAGGTAGGGAGGGAGGGAGGGAGGGAGTAATGGACCTCACTAGGTCAGAAAACTCAAGTCCGGTTTGGCTAGCGTGCTATAATAAGAGCATTCAGAATTATACATCTGATCCTATTTGAGTTCACCTAAAAATCCTGACTCTGGGTTAATGAGTTTTCCCATTAATAACTCTACACATCAAGCATTTTATAAGGTATGTCTTCAATTACTGAATTTTAGCCTGCATCGTAATTATACCTCACGTATGCTTGGGAATAATAATCCTGTGCTTGAATTATCTTAAAAGGGTGATAGAAAAATCAGAAAAAGGCTGATTTTTCATCCTTTCTAGGTCAAATCAAAGTCTCTTAATAACATCTGATATTGTACTCTTATATATTCTTAATCTGTTGTGTTGAATCAGAACTTGGCCCCAGGTAATCCAGCTCTTACATAAACGGCTGTTACAGAGCAAATGAGGATCTCACCAGCTCAGAACACTTCAAACTGCACCTTCCAGTTTACTGCCAGTTCGAACAGGAAGTTATGATTTGTGCCCATCCACAGGTCAATGAAAGTTTTTATTGACATTGGAAAACCCTGTGCACACTGGACTAATAAACCAGTTAAATTCGGTTTCAATTGCCTCTGGTAGCTGTCCATAGCCATGGGACGTTCAGGTATGAAAATCCTACCTGTGGAACACAGTTCCTTTGCTTTTTTGTCCTTTTTAATATCATACAGTGCCGTGTCATTTCTACAGTACACTGCCATGTTTCAGAATCAGCTGAGAGCTACCCCTTATTTAAAACAAACAAAACAAAGATCATTTCTTTGGAAGCTATAGATTACCCTCCAGTCACCACAGATGGTGACTTGAGGATTCTAAGTCTTTCAAATGAAGATCTCAAGGCCAGTGTTATCACATGTCACAGATCTAACAATCCTCACAGCCTCACTGCTGTTGAACTACTTTCTTTCTCAGCTCCCCAGTTTGGTGGGAATAAAAATATTGCACAGATGGGACTATAACCAACCGTAGCCTGCTCCATTGTATGTCCAACCATCTCTAATTACAGCAACACACGAGAGGAAGAGATTTGAAAGGGCAGGTGACGGGAGAGGAAAGGAACCTGGTTTGACTTAAACAGTACAGGATCCCTCACCATCAGGCCTGATGTACATCAGCCTGACAGCTAATTAGGGGAGACATGAATTTTTCCAATGTAACAGATGTTCACTAATCAGGCCAGATTTGGAGCCCTTGCGCCAGCAACATTTCATGCACAATTTAACTATCTAAAAGGAATAAACTACTTAATGCATTGTACTGAAGGCACAGCTGTTTCACAATCAGAAAATTTGCTGTCAAAGATGTACTCTTTAAAACTGACATGTTTTTATATAACTCTGATGGGGTGTTTATAATGTATTAATAGTTGTCAGCAAGAGCTGCTGTCATCATCAAGAAGTAAAATATTTCTGAAGGTGTATTAAAATGAACAGACTCCTTTCTCTTCTTCCAAAATCCATTCAGATCATTTAACTAGGTTCAGTGTGGTCTGTTGGGTTCCAAAATCTATTTGAAACAAAGAACATTAATGTATTATTTCAATTTATTCTAAATTTAAGGCAAAAACCATGTCTGTGCCTTGCTTTTGGTTTAAAGGTTTAAAATAATCACAGGTCCACATTTGTTTACAAAGCTGGGTATTTTAATCATTCTAGTTTTATGGAAATACACTAGGGGGAATATCATTACCACACCAAAAATGTTTTATTGGGTAAAATAAAGGTTTGACATCTTCATAAGCACAAACTAATTTAGTTAAGAATGAAATGGGATCTCTCTCTCTCTCTCTCTCTCTCTCTCTCTCTTTTTCCCTCTTTGGACCTCATGTACTAACTGACCCTCTATTATAAAAAAAGACTCCGAAGTATGGACAGCTTAGTTTTGCAATTTCTTATTCATATTTTTTTAAATGGCAAAGAAAACAGCATTGAATACCCTATGAATAGCAAAAAGTTCACATCATTTAAAATATGAATTTGTAAGTCTTAAAAGTCTGTATTTGAAGTAAATGTGAAATATATGCTGGTGATTTCAAATTCTACAATAAAGACAGGTTTTAGGGCTTTACTAATCTGTATTGTCTACATAATTAAGCAAGTTGCTTATTTTAGTAAGATTTGTAGCAGTTTGTTCCACCATTTTATGATACACAATTTGTGTATATTATTTTCAACCAACAATGTTGGCAATGTTGTGAATTCCGCTTTGCCGGGAGAGAGGCCATGAGCGGTAATGTAGTTTCTATGGTGACTAGGTTACTACTGACCCTCCTTTTCATGTGCTGGCCAAGTGGGTTTGTGACTCCTGAACGGGCCTACGTTGAATTAATAACATCAGTAGCTCGTATCTCCTGGCAAATTCAAGAATAGTATCTTTACATCCGGTCTCAATTAAAGAACTGTTTTCAGGACTGATAAGGGCGTCTAGAGTTCTCTGCTCTGATTTGAGTATCTTGTTTCTATGATATGTTTTCGCGATGACTTATTCATGGGAAAATGGCTGTAGACCAACTGTTTGAGGAGTCACATTTCCAGATGATGACAAATCATGCCACACCCGGAAAAGAGAGTGTTCATAACTGTGTGGCAAAGCAAATCCGCCCTGAGAGATATTACAAGTTAATTTCACAGGAGAATAAAAATGAAATGCCCCGATGTTATCACTCTCCCCTTGGCTCTTGTATGCGAGTGGGTTGTTTGCATCTCCAATTCCAGTGTCTTGAGGACATGACTCTCCAAATCTTTAAGGCAACTTTGTAACCACCAGCAGTTTTTTTAAATGGGCACGTTTTAAACTAAATTGTAGATAAAGCTTTTAAAAATAATAAAGCTCCATATTATCACCCACTTCATCTTTAAATAATTCAACTTTGCATAGAAGTATTTAATAAAATAATTTAATTTTAAAAAGATTATTTATAGATTTAGAGTTCACTTAGAATAATTTAGCACACACTACAAACGCCACGTATGTGGTCGCTCCTGCCCCTCAGCATCAGGGCACGTCTCTGCCTCCTCGCTCACTGTGATCTAACCAGCATCAGTCTGTTTTCTGAAACGTGCACACACGAGTCTTTCTCTCCACAGGGCTTTTACTTGCTTCTTTTCAGTCTAGAATGCCCTCCCCCCTGCTCTTGGCAAGTCTGACTCCGTACCTTCACTCAGGAATCACTTTAAATAAAACCTATTCAAAGAAAACTTTCCTCCGAACCTGAATTGATGTTGCCACTCCCCAGACTCCACCATATCACCCTGCTTAATTTCTCCATAGCACTCATCAAAATAAAAAGATCAATTTACTTATTTGTTTATTTTCTGTTTCCCTGCCTTCTCAACCCCTCTAGAACTGTGACATCCAATACCGTAACTACCAGCCACATGTGGGTATTTATGTTTAAATTAATTTAAATGAAATACAATTGCAAATCCCATTCCTCCACTGGTGTCAATAGCACAGGTAAAGAACGTTTTCAGGAGGAGGGTGTCAATGGGGGAAAAGGGAGAAACATCTGTAGCAAAAATAAATAAATAAACAAAAATTTTAAAAAGACACACACAAAAAAACATTTTTATCTCAGAAAGTTCTGTTGGACAATTCTAATCCTAAAATCTTTGAGGGCAATAAAAGCTCTAACCAGGGCCTAGAACAGCAACCAGTCCCTAATAATTCTCAGTTAGTTAAATGGATAGATGGATGGACAAATGGGTGGGTGGAACAATTATACATAATCATTATTCTATCTAATGCACTATGGTTTTCACTCAATCTTTTATTCCTGATATTATTTTAATGGATGAGATCAAGTGTATTAAGACTGAAGTATACCTAATATGATTTCATCTTTGGGACAGTATTTAAGAAAGAAATGTCCATGTTGACTGAACTGAAACCACAGGACCATAAAGTCTCTTTAGAACGAAAAGGCCGCACCTCAGGCTTTAGACCACAGCTCGAGTGGGAAGAACAGGAGTTTGAACTCTGGTAAGTGCAAGCTCAAATTCTTTCACTTTCACTAGTTCTTTGTTTGCTTTTTTGTTTGTTTGAAGAATGAACCCAATTTCCCCATGTGTATAAGGTAGATAGAGTACCAACTTCACAGGGTTATTCTGAGATTAGCTGTCTCGTGGATGCTTGGTGATAGGAGGCTCACACTACATGGCAACACATTTCCTTGAATGAATGGCATGATGGCAATTGGATTGTAGGAAATCCTGGTCTACCTGTATCACTCCTTATCTGGCATTGTCCTTCGACTCAGAAATTTCAGAACTAAAGCCCTACATATAAACACTGTCATGGAGGGAGCGGGAGGGGGGAAATCAGTGGGGGGGAAAGGAGAAACATCTGTAACAAAAATATATTAATTAATTGAAAACAAACAAACAAACAAAACTGCTGTCATGAACCCTTAGAAGCTTATGATAAGTGTCGTGCTCAGGATGGTTGGGGGCAGGGGGTAGAAAGTGTTAGAGATGTGGATGAAGGTTGTAGTCAGAAGAGAACATGCTAAACACAGAAGCAGCTAATTATCAGACAGCTCCTGGAAGAGACTGTCTCTTTAAAAAATTTTTTTAATCTCTGAAAGTATGTTAGATTTTTAAGGCTTAATAAGTACATCAATTACACACAGTATCCACTTCGTCACTTAATTTAGGTAACTACTGTTAAGCTTAGGAAGCAGAAAATATGAATCCTCAGAGACCAACAGAGAGGAAGTCCTAGTTGTATGTTTTTCTGTTGATTAAAAAAAGAAAGGTAGAGTAATTTTATAATGTCTTCAGAGACAGTAGAAATCCAACAGCCAAATACTAAAGTTTCCCTTAGGTAGAGAGGCTGTGGTGAGTCTGCAGTTATAAGAATCAATTGTCCTCTTAAGCCTGTTTTTTAAAAAACTGGTAGGTGGTATAAACTTGGAAAGGACTAAATTTCAAATCAGAATATGAGTATAAAATGATAACTTTAATTAGCAGTGTATTCACTTGATTTTCTGTATTTCCAAAAAGTTTGGGTTCGTTTGTTCACAATTCCCATGTCACCTTAGAGCTTGATCTTCTTCTGGGAACAAAGCAGGAGCAAATTCTGCCTTAAAGCCCTAAAGTGATCATTCCTGAGCACCCCTATTTTGGGAGCTATTTGGAAGTTATTTAGTTTAGAACAAAAATATAGAATGTTACATGTTTTCTTGAATGGCCTTTTCGAATTCCCTTTCTCGCTGTGGTGAGCGTCACTGTTCTGTGTTTGTCATGGTCTGGTTGTTTCTGAGACGTAAGCCACAAATAAACAGAGCGATCTGCCTCACTACTGTTCGGAATTGGTCAGTGTTACTAAGGATTCGGTTTTACTGCTAAACCACATCTTAAGGCCGTGACTATCTTTGATGTGAACCTTCGTGTGATGTGGGTATGGGAACTGGATAGAAAACATGTTTTTCTACTAGCTGTCAGGAGGAAAGAGTTCATGTTCATGTGGCATCCTCCCTAGTCCACAGAGAGAAAAACGGGTATGAAGAATGAACTGATTAAACAGCAGTTTGGGAAAAGAATTCTTTTTTAAAAAGAATATACTGCCCTGGCCGGTTGCTCAGTGGTTAGAGCTTCGGCCCGCAGACTGGAGAGTCCTGGGTTCGGTTCCTGCTAAGGGCATGTACCTCAGTTGTAGTTTGCCCCCGACCTGGTTGGGGTCATGTGGGTGGCGACGACTCGATGTGTCTCTCTCACATCGATGTTTCTCTCTCTCCCTCGCGCTCTATCTGAAGATAAATGAAAAAAAAAAAAAAAGTCCTCTGGTAAGGATAAAAATAAAGAAAAATAATATTCTGGAAATTTTTTTTGGAAGACATCTACAGAAGAGTATATATAATATGGTTTAAAACCCTGAGCAGGCCCTGGCCAGTTTGGCTCAGCGGTTAGAGCGTCGGCCTGCGGACCAGAGAGACCCGGATTCAGTTCCCACTAAGGACATGTACCTCGGTTGCAGTTTGTCCCCGGCCCTGGTTGGGTCGTGCAGGTGGCAACCACTCGATGTGACCCTTTCACATCGATGTTTCTCTCTCTCTCTCCCTCCCACTCTATCTGAACAAAATATGGAAAAATGTCCTCAGGTGAGGATTAAAAAAAATTAATAAATAAATAAAACCCTGAGCAGGAAATTCCTTTCCTTATGGTTGATGACAATGAGAGGATTATTATTCTTATTATTATATTGGTCTGTTGTCCGGACAAACCTTCACCCCACCACTAGCCAATGGCACCCAAATTTTATAGCGTGTAAGGTAAGTCAACATTCCTACAATGGTCAGTGTGGCCCCGCATGATCCAGACTCTTGTCACATCTCTGACTCCCTCTTTTACTAGCCTTCCCCAAAATAACTTCTTTCCTACCACAGTGTCCCCCTAGCCGTCCTCTGATGCCTTGGATGCACTCCTGTTGTAGAGACTTTGCATTTGCTGCTTCTTCTGCCTGGAACATTCTTCCCACAGACAGCTCCACGACTTCCTTCCCATGGTTCAAGCCACAGAGAGCACTTCTCCTCCCCCCTTTAAAATGCCAAGCTGCCCTTCAGCTGTAATCGGGCATTCCCCATCGACTTTCCTTGTTTTATTTTTCTTCATGGTACATATCAGCTTTTAATATACTACACAATGTGCTGAATTATGTCTGTCCCTTCATGTAAGCTCATGAAGGAGGGGGTGCCTACAAAAATCAGGTCTCCAGGAAATACTTGTTGAATGGTGGAGCAGAAGTTCCTTAAATTCTATCAAGTGAAACCGACATTGCAAGAACAAGACTAGATTTACCCTACCTTTTGCAAATTCCTGGCCCACCCACATCTACCGCCAAAGAATGTATCCTAAGATCTAGTGGGTGTGGGTTGTGGTCCTCTTTTCACATTCTTACTTGATAGTCTTATCTACTGTCATTTTCTGTCCATAATATGAAGGCTATATTTGAATGATACCTATTGGAACTCTAGGCCTGTATATGCAAATACATTGGCCTGGCCACTCTGATGATTTACAGGCATCTCAAATTCAACATGTCCAGTATTAACTCACCCTCTTCTCTTCCAAACCCACTCCTCCGGTGTCCTTTCTCACAGAACAACATTCTATTCTTGCCAGTCTTCCCAGTCATAAATCTGGATATAACTCTCCTCTTTCTTACCCAAATGTATCCAGTCAACCACAAAGTGTTACCAATGTTAATTTTTCCACATCTTTTGAACCATTCACTTTGCCAGTACCCATCACCACCATCTCTCTCCCTTTAGGCCACTACATCTCTCGTTGGGACATTGCAATGGCTGCCTCACTTCCCCCCTAGTCATTCAGATCTGATGATAGTATTTAACTTTACTGGGCATGTTCTAAGCACGTCATGTCTATTTAAACTTCACAATAATCCTATACAATAGCTTCTATTATTATTCTCATTTCACAAACAAAGGAACGGAGGTACTAGAGTCTGTGTAACTTCTCAAAGTCCCATCACTAGGAAGTGGTGAATCTGAAACTTAAACCCAGGCAGTCTGGCTCCACAGTCCATGCCCTTTACCACTGTCTTATTTAGCTTCTTTGGATTAAATCACATCCTTGCTTTAACAGTTTAATGGCTGCCCATTACTCTTAGGATGATGCTCTAATTCCTTACTATCCCCTCCAGCTGACTCTTGCTCATCTCTCCATCTTTACCTTCAACCTCAACAGCCACCTTCACCCCCACCCTCACTCTGTTATCCCTCATCCTACCCTTTGTTCCATTACTAATGAACTTCTAGTTCCTTCAATGGCTCTCTGCTCTTGCACATCTTATCCTCTGTGCCTGGAACACTTTCATGATTACCCCCATCTCCATTGGCTTAACTTATCCTCACTCACCCTTTATGACTCACCATAGGCCTTTCTGAGGGAAGGCTTCTCTGATCACCCCCTTTTTCATGCCACTTGTAGCTATGAGGACCCTCCATTTTTCTTCTGTGCTTCAAGGTTAGACTCTGGGATTCCTCCTTCCTTCTCATTATACAGGGTCCCGCTCTGAGTCGGTCCAGCCATATGCCTATCTGACCTCTCCCTGAACTCTAAACTCTGATGTCCGACTGTCAACTGCACTCCCTGCATGAAAACCAAATGGGCCTCACTCAAACGTCACACAGAAAAACAGAACTCTCCTCAACGCTATCTATTCACTTGTCCAAATCTAGGAGTTATTTTTATTCTTATTGTTCCTTAACACTCTAATCTAACCCTGCAGCAAGTCATATTAATCCTGTCTCTGAAGAATATCTCAAATCAATCAATGTCTCTCAGTCTCTCTGGCTTAGAATATATCAACAGCCTTGTAACTAGACTCCACATTGCAGCAAAGGAAATATAAATCAGACTGTGCACTCTCCGACTCAAAACATGGCTTTCCAAAACGGCTTTCCATCACACTGAATACTCTACTCTTTACCTGCCTCAGGCACCCCTTTGACTTCACCTTTGGCCTTCTTTCTGTTCCCTGTGTATGCATCTTGAGTCTGCTGTTTGGACTCATCTGCAAGTGGCAGAAAACCCAAAACAAAGGATTTACATGTATTACTTATTTTATTCTCAAAAAAGTTTCAAGGGTAAGTAGTCCAGAGTTACTATGGTAGCGCCATACTCATCCAGGGCCCAGGTTTCTTTTATCTTGTAGCTCTGCTGTCTGCATACATGGCTTAAACCACATGGTCAAAGATGTTAGCTTGAGCCCCAGCCATCACATTAACATTCCAGCCAGTAGCGAGGTTATGGATATATATGTTTTATCTCATTGGCCAAACTCAAGGGAACCTATGTCAATAGCCCCTTTTTATTACTAAGTAATAGTTCACAATACAGATACACCACAGATGGTTTAACCATTCATTTGTTGAAGGACGTCTGAGTTTCTTCTTGATTCTAACAATTACAAATAAAACTGCTATGAACATTCATGTGTAGGTTTTAGTGTGGAAATTAGTTTTCATTTCTCTGGAATGAATCCCTGAGTGCAGCTACTGGCTTATATGACAAAGCACTTGTTTCCTTTGCAAGAAACTGTCATACTTTTTCCAGAGTGGCTGTGCCGTTTACATTCCCACCAGCAACATCTAAGTGATCCAGTTTCTTCCCTTCCTCAGCCACTTTTCAAGTTATTGTTGTTGTTGTTGTTTTAATCATTCTGATAGACACATAGTGACTTTTCACTGTGTTTTAATTTGATTTCAAAGGACTAATGACGTGAAACATTGTCCCTGTGCTTACTTTCCATCTGTATATCCTCTTCCGTAAATTTCACTTTATGGCTTTGTCCTATATTCTACTTGTCTTGTTTCTTTTTTTATTGTTTAATTTGAGTGTTCCTGATATGTTCTCACCACAAGTCCTTTGTCTCGTGTGTAGATTGCAAATGTTTTCTCTCGGTCTGTAGCTTGTCTTTTCGTCCTTGCCCTAGAGACTTCCGCAGAGCAAAATTTTTAAATTTTGGTAAGGTCCAATTTATTAATTTTTCCTTTTTTAGATCATATTGGTAGTGTCAGGTCTAAGAACACGCTCCCTAACCCTAGGTCCGAATGATTTTTTCCCTTTCTTGTTTTTCCTTTCTGAAAGTTTTGTAATTTTGCATTTTACAATTAAGTCTATGATCCATTTTGAGTTCATTTTTGTATGTATCAGTTGTGAGAATTATATCAAGGTTCTTTTTTAAATGTTTTTATTTTATTTTATCCTCACCCGAGGACATTATTGCATTTATCTTCAGATAGAGTGGGAGGGAATGAAGGAGGGAGAGTGAGAAAGAAACATCAACATGAGAGAGACACATCGACTGGTTGCCACCCACACGACCCTAACCGGGGCCAGGGACAAATTGCAAACAAGATATATACCTTAAGTGGGAACCGAACCCGGGTCTCTCTGGTCCGTGGGCCAACGCTCTAACTGCTGAGCCAAACTGGCCAGGGCAAGGTTCTTTTTTTAAACCTATGGAATTTCAACTGCTCCAGCAAGAAAATACTTTGATAGGAATCATTAAACAGATAGTTGTCCACACATAAAAAAGAAAATGGTGATTAACAAGAGCCAGAATGGGTTCACTAAAACCAAGTTAGGCCAAACCAACTTCTGTTCTTCTTTAAACATCAACATTTCGCCCTGGCCGGTTTGGCTCAGCGGTTAGAGCGTTGACCTGCGGTCTGGAGAGACCCGGGTTCGGTTCCCGCTAAGGGCACGTACTTCGGTTGCAGTTTGTCCCCGGCCCTGGTCGGTTGTGTGGGTGGCAGCCACTCGATGTGTCCCTTTCACGTCGATGTTTCTCTCTCTCTCTCTCTCCCTCCCACTCTATCTGTACAAAAAATTGCAAAAATGTCCTCGGGTGAGGATAAAAAAAAAAAAAAAAATTATAAACATCAACATTTCTATGTTTGGCAATTTGAAGAATGATGTCAAAATAAAACAAACTTATCACACATACTCCTAGACAAAAACATGATGCTCAGGCAAGGAGATGTAATGGTTCCATTATATTAGGACTTACAGAATTTCTGAAATAGAGCTTTACCCCTGGGTTATGTATTTTGAGAGAGCATCAAAATGTGTGTGCAGAAAGGTCAAAGGATGAGAGGTCTGCCACCATCACGTCTGAGGAGTGCTGATTGATGTGGACCAGGTATCGCCTATTTCACTCTCAATGGATAGTGAGGCTGGAACACAGTACTCATGAGGAAGGCATGAAGCAAATTTAAAATGTCCAGCAGGACATCTCATGAAAGAAGTAGATCAGGTTATGTACAGCTTTGGGGAAATCGAGCTAGAACAAGAGGGTGGAAGTTACAGAAATCTTGATTTCAGCTCGATGTGAGGAAAATCTAATCATTTGTGGTAATCAATCACAAGGAATGATTGCTCAAAATATACCTGTGGAGTGATCTAGCTGGAGATATAGTGAGCTCCCTATTGTTATAGCTACATAAACTGTAATGAGAGGTGGACCCAGATGGTCTCATAAGTCCATAACCAGGATTAGAGGCCTTGGATTTGGAGAAGGAGGGTTTTCTTATAGTCTGGGGAGGTCAGGAAAGATTTCCCAGAAGGGAAAGTGCATTTTAGGTTTCTTAAATGGTCAGAGGTTTTGTGCTTTAAAGACATGCAGGTAGGGATATTGACCAACAAAGAGAGAGCAACCTGTTCACTTTGGTTGAAGCAAGAGGTTTTTATAGTTAAAGCAGAGATTTTTGGTTAAAGCTAGGTGCCTCCTAGCTCTGAACCAATTATTAGGTCACATGAAGGCTGTGGTTTTCTGAAGGAATGATATTCCTGGACATAAAACTCAACCTAATGGTTGAAATGGGAACATATATATAGTAGGCTGAAATCTCAAGTCTTTGTCCATGGAATCAACATGCATATACTCTTCCAACTACACTTAAAATAAAATAAAAGGGGCCTCTGTTACCATTACTTCTAATCTTCCCACTGTCGAAGGAAAAAAGAAAAGAAAAAAAGCAGGTACAGAGAAGTTTAAATTTTTTACTCAAGAAACTCCTTTATATCTGATGTATGATAGATACTCAGGCCTACTTAGTCCCAAAAGTTGATATTTATGGGGTCCTTTCCAGGTGCAGAGTATTTCACATGGATTATATAATTTAATCCTCACAACAAATCTATCATCTGGGCATTATTATTAATAACATTTTGCAGATGAGAAAATAGGCTCAAAGAAGAAAAGTTATTCACACGTACAGCTTGAGGGGAGGAGCCAGGGTCTAAAGCTGGGATCTCCAGCCCTGGCCCGTTTGGCTCAGTGGTTAGAGCGTCAGCCTGCTGTCCAGAGAGACCTGGGTTCGGTTCCTGCTAAGGGCGCGTACCTCGGTTGTAGTTTGTCCCCGGCCCTGGTTGGTCGTGTGGGTGGCAGCCACTCGATGTGTCCCTTTCTCATCGATGTTTCTCTCTCTCTCTCCCTCCCGCTCTGTCTTAATAAAAAAAGGGAAAAATGTCTGTGAGTAAAAAAAAAAAATTAAAAAAAGCAAAAAAGCTGGGCTCTCTGTTTCTAACATGGCATGTTTTGGAAAATGTTTCTATTTTATCATTAATTCCTTGTTACAAAGGTCGTTTGAGTCCAACACAGAAGAGTATAAAGAAAGATGTAAGCTTTCTCTCTCTTCTCACCAACCCTCTTCTTGGGAGTCACACAGTTCTCCAAGCAACACCCAAAGGCTTGACCATTACGTTATGAGCCTCCCTGGTTCAGCCTTCTTTCTAGCATAGCAGACTACCTCCAAATAAAGGGGAAAAAAATGAGAAAGGGGAATTTTAGAAATGGCATGGTAAATAGTATCAGTTACTCATTAGAGTGATATTTAGCTAAGTATACTAAACTCACCTGAATAGGAGGCTCACACACATGGGGATAAACACTTTTCTGGTAAGATCTACTCTGTTGACTATGTCTAATTAAACTGAAATGGGAAGTTTTGTGTATGTGACTGTGTAAGGAACATCATTACTTTGTCCCAATAACAAACAACTGTTCCTTGTATGAGAGCCAGATTTGGATGCTAAAGTTCACCCTGTAAAAGAAATGGTCATGGGTAATGGCAAGAAACTCTGAAAACAAGACTTTCCTAGCGGAGGTTCTAGGGGCCATAACTAACGCAGTACATAGAGTACAGCTCTCGGTCATCCTATCAGAAAGCAAGGTGTCCCTTTGACTTTTCTGTGAAAACAAGTTTCCATTTGTCATGGGACAACAGTATTCAAATACGTGTTTCTCTTCTGAGGAAGTGACAGATTAAAAAGGAAGGATGTCGTTCATGGTGTATAATCTGATGTTTAAGAAAAAGTGAACATAATCCCACAAGTAACATATTTGTCCAGAGTCCTTCCCACTTTGATTTATCACCCTTGGTCGCTTTTAAAAACAGAAATCAAAATCGTCACAACATTGTTCTGAGTATATAGCACAATTCCTCAAAACTCTGCTATTTCTAATCTTTTTAGGTAAGAAGTTTTTCTGTAAAACTTTCTATAGAATAATGTCTCCCTTCACCATTCCAAACATCTTAACCGCAGCTCAAAATAAAGGCTGAACACGAGCATATTGAGATGCCATCCAAAACAGGAATATTTTTCTTGCATCTAAAAATAAACTGCGACTATTTCAATCTGCGGAACAAATAAAGTCGATGCGAAGGGAGGGCTTTGCAGCACTACCTGCAGAGTGACGGGCTCGTCCCTTCGTTTCTTCCACATGCATTTAACAATGCAAATTTAGCAGTGGTTTTGCCCAACGGTGGCCAATTTAGGCACCAACTTTCTCGAAGAAATAGCCTGATTAGAAAATAATTGTATTTTTTTCTCCTTACCGTTACCACACCTGCACTTTTCATTTCCTATAAGGTATAGTGGCAAAACTGCATCTTTCAACCCTGCCTCTTTTATCTGATGTAGTGGATGACAGGTAATCTAGCTGAAAGTTCCGACAATTGCACCACCAGAAAAACACTGGCTGATGAAATCTGAGCAGTTATCACACTAACCATCACCTGTCAAGCCTCTTGCTTCAATTTAAGGGCGCATCAATTTTCTGAAGAGGAAATCAAGGGCAAAGAATAAAAGCGCTTCAGATAAACACTGACAAAGGCCCTTTCTGCCTCTCTCTCTCTCTCTCTCTCTGTCTCTCTCTCTCTCTCTTTTTAAAATTTATGATGGGATGTACTATCATAGGTTGCTCCGTGAGGTTTTATCAACTGTCCCGATACATCCCAGATAGCTCGGAATTCTTTGGCCATTGATGAAGTGCTATACTTCACTTGCTGAAAGGGCAGAAGATTTCCAAATGAAAATTACTTTCACTAAATACCACAACGCTATTGAAGGCAGAGTGAGCCCCGAGATGGAACAGACGACAGCTGCGTGTGACAATGGACCTCTCAGTTCTCGAGGCTGGCAGACAAGACTGATTAGAGGAAGAACATGAAATAATGTTTTCTTAAAGCCGGGGAGCATATTGTGTAAAGTGTCAGGCACAAAGAGTTCAGATGTTCTCTGTGGCGAGTTGGGAACACAGGGCTGCCAACTATACTCACAGTGTGTCCTGTCATAGCTTTCGGATCAAGATTTTTTCTAAATGTACCTGCTTACCACGTTCAAATACATAAGCGAATAATGGCATTTGGTGAGAGGAAAGATAGGGCTGGGGAAGTAAAAGATACAGTGAAATAGGTTTTGTGAGGCACTTGGAACTTGGCCCTTTTAGCAAAGTGGATCTGTTTTCCTTTGGGGGTGAAAGTCACAGGATCAAGGTTCTGGGCCTTCTCCACACCTCTTCTGGGATATCAGAGGAGAGCCTTTTCACGTGGGAAACAACATGTAGAACAAATATGTTCTGAGTGGTCTCGGGGCATAAGATTTGATGTAAGGCTAATTCTGTGACATTTTCTCACTACTGCTTTCTCTGGTAACTCTTCTGCCCAGTGGAAAGTGCATACTCGGTGTGTCCTGGATGCTGCTGGAGTTTCTGAAGGGAGTGCCAATTGCCCACTCTAGGTTTCCTCAAGGTGTGAACCTTTCGGAAGATAAACCAAGCAGTCAGAGAGGAACATAGCTTTATTAGCATTAAAGGAAGATTGGGGAACCCAGCTTGGACCCCCTCCCCGAGCAGGCTTACCAAGCAAAGGAGAGGACAATGGGCACCACTTGCGGGCAGGCAAGTTCTGAGTAAAGGAGCCGAAGGGAGTGTAGGCCACCTGTGTGCTACTGGGGCTCTTCCCAATGCTCCTAGTCAAGTAAATGGCCTCTCCCTTGGGGTGGAGGGAAAATGAGAGCAGGATATAAAATGAGGATAATGCCCAGCCGGTGTGGCTCAGTGGTTGAGTGTCGACCCATTCACCAAGAGGTCACTGGTTCAGTTCCCAGTCAGGACACATGCCCGGGTTGTGGGCCAGATCCTCAGGGGGGGACATGCAGGAGGCGGCCAAACGATGTTCTCTCTCATCGATGTTTCTCTCTCTCTCTCTACAATCAATAAAAAAAAAATGTTTTAAAGAAAACGAGGATAATATATTCTGACAAAATGGAAATTTGAATTTTGTGGGCCAGAGCCCTATACTCCCCAGTGTGTTTATCTGTTTACTGATTTGTTGTTGGTCTTATTTGGGGTAGTGATAAAAGAAGAGTATTAGGAAACCTGTTTTGCCTGTGAGTTCAAGCCATGTTCTCCAATCCAGTTTAATCAGTAGTAAAGAAGATCCTTGCATCTCTACCTGACGCCTGTATTTCTGCCGTTAAATCTCAGAGTAGGAAGCAATGCCATCGATTTGCCCATAGCTCAGACTTCTGTGGATATCAGCTGCACATCGTCCCGGTGGCCTATGAGAGAGAGTCCGTACAGTGGAAGTTGAATCTGTTAATGAGAACATTTTACTTTGGAACAGTGGTACTTCAAGTCTGGTTCAGTTGTGGGCAGTCTTTTATAACAGTCATTGTACTATTGACCAGTGATGCACTATTGACTAAAGATGGACGGAATAATAGAAATCACCTCATTTATGAGTATGACCCATCAGAGGCAGTACTATCATTTTCTGTCATCCTAGAGAAATGTTTCTGGGGAAAGACGGGAGAAAGAGAGGTAGGTGAAGCAAAAGATGTACAAAGGCCGGCCTTTCCCATTTCCCACTACGCTTCCTGGACACTGGAAAGCATGGCACAGTGTTTAAGAGCAGAGGTTCCAGGGTCAGGCAGGTCTGGGGTTAAACACTGCCTCTGACTTTCCTACCTGTGTGGCTTTGGCGAGTCAGTGAACTACTCTACCTCAATTCCTCCATTCCAAAATGCAGAAAATAACAGCACACGACTTGTACTGTAGGGCTGTTATGAGAATTAAATTTCATATTGGATTTAAAAAGTTAAACAAAATGCCCGGCATGACAGCAAATGTCAGCTCTTAGTTCCCAGTGAAGGGTTGAGGGGCTGTCCAATCCTGAACTCATTTCTCTTCTAATAATTCCTTTTCCACTTTCTGAATCTTGCAGTTTGTCCCCCTAAATATACAGTGCTCCCAGGACAAACAAATTGAAAGGAGGTACATTCTAAACTGGTTTATCAGGAGGAAAATGATTGCTTGTTTTCGACCTGTTTGTATGACACATTTCTCATTTGTAGTTTTCATGAATCTGAATCCAAACCACAAATATGTTTTGCTGTATTCTGGTAAATGAGGACATTGTTTCATTATTATTCAAATATAAAAGGAAAACATAGACTGTGTAGGACCTCACAGTTATAATCTTAGAGCATCCCTCCTTATTGTTCAGCCTTCCCAACGTAGGGTTGTCATAAAATGCTACTTTTTGTATTTGTTTCTTTCTTCTAAGAAGCTCAAAACATGCACAGACATCTCAATTTGTGCAATATTCCTGTGACTAATGAATGAGAGGGTGTGAATCGTTGGAAACGAAAGGGGGGAGACATTTGACAGTGCCCAAGCTGCTCGGTGAAGTCCTGCCATGGGGGGCCAGCTGCCCACCGGCCATCAGCCTGAGCTCCACTCTTGCTGTACTTTCTGCATGTGCCCAAATCACGTGGCTCTCTGATTGTGATATTCCTGCAGTCCTTATAGAGAATTCTTCCTGCCTGTGCTTGTCACCCTCATCAGACTGACATTTAGCACTTAAAAGGCAGGAACTCATTTTCCCTTGTTATTTCCTCCAGCCCACCATCAGATTGGCTAAAAACGTTTGTTTTGTCTCTTTTTGCATAATAAAGCAAGCAAATTCACAAAGGTGCAAATTATTGGACAGACTTCATCATCTCTGTGAAGATTAATTCTTAGGATTCTTGCCTTTCTTTATTTCAAAAAGGTAGGAAGGGAGAATTTTTTAACTTTTCACTTTTTGTTGTCATTTTCTAAATATCTTTTGTGTGGCAGTCTCGCATCTTCTGCTTCTTTCCCGTCTCCCTATCCCAGCAGAGCTAGACGAGAATAAAGGGAGGAGGCGATTACATTTAGACAGAACTGGATTCAACTGCCACACCACTGGGCAACATTCTTAACAGCGCTAATGTTTAGTTTCCTGTCTGAAACTTCCTGAGTTTGCTGGGGTGATTCAATGAGATGATATGCAAGTGCACCCTCAAAACCTCTCATGAACATTCCTTTCATTTGCTCATTTTCCCATCTGTAGTCCAAATATCAGTGTTTATTCTGATTGTATTTGTTCGTTTACCTGGACCCATCTGAAGGCCACATTTCCGGTTTGTTGTTTGTTTTGCAGGGGAATATTTTTATTTCTTTGAAGTGGCATTGCTTTCCTACAAAAGTCATACAGAGGACCAGCGACCCAGGGGTGAAACCTATAAAAGGGAAATACTTATTTGGGAACACTGGTGTTTTAAGTATGAACTGACCCCAGGCAGTCTTCTCTAACGTTCATTGTACTATTAATTTTGCCATAATTATTGAAAAAAATAGGCATCATCTCATTGATGTGCATGAGCCAGCAGAGGCAGGCTATTCTTTTCCATCCTAGAGCAACATTTTGATGGTGGTAACTAAGGACAGGGCGGCAGAAGGTCTTTTGTCCTGTTGAATTCGCAGATTAACAGAGAATTGGGAATCACTGTTTTACAGCAATAAATACACACTCTTGGTCAGAGCCAACAAAAATGAAGAATTAAGTATTTCAGTTTCTCTGACTATGTAAGAAAGCAGACTGACTAAATTCTCTGTCCTGGACAGTGTCCTCCATTGGGAAGGAAGGTATTAGCAGTTCTAAAATAAGAGAAGGAGGTGGTGGTTCTTTTCGTAGTGGACATAAAAAAATAAGACAGCTTTTCTCTGTGGCTTTGCAGGATATTTTTTCCATCCAGTAGAAGTAGAAAGTAGAAGCATATTCTACATTCTATTTCCAGTTATGTCAAGAGAACTGAACATATAGCCCAAGGTATTTCTTCCTATTCCTTCAAATTTCTGGGCACGCATGCCAGGAAACAAAGAATTGATCTGCATTTCCATTTTGAAAGTGCCTTTGGTTTAATGTAGTTAATGCTTCCAGTTTGGGAACCATAATACCCCTACTGTTATTCAGGCAATTCTGCTTCCCCTCCTACTGGTCATTTGGAGCTAAAAAACGACTGGGTGCGGACATGCACTGGGTTTCCTTTGCCCCTTAAGAGGAACTGCTGTCCTAGAAATATGATCTGTATGACTTCCTTTTTCTTCCTTAATCACAGAGGCTGTTATGTTTGCACATGAGCCCGGCTCCTCCTGAGCCTGTGTTACACCTGCTTGGTCCTTATTTTTCTCCTCGGGTTGCATAATTAATTCTTTTTTATTATTCAGGAAAATTATTATATTTTTGTTTTCTAAAGCCCCATTTCAAATACGAGATGCTAATGGTGCTCAGAATTGCCTGAGCTGAGCTCTCCAGCACTTTAGCACAAGCAGTATGAAATGTACACATAAAAGGGGTTTCTTGGCTACAGGTACTGTTTGAATAATCAATACCAAACCATTATACTGAGTACTGTTAAACTGCATTAACAGCGACTAAATATCTTTAAATGCTTAATACTGATATTTTAAACCAATATATTAATACATGTTTAGAAACTTAAAGATTATGTTTCAAAATTCCACACTTTTATGACATCACTGATCAAAAGTTTCAGTTGTGTTTCCCCACAAAACTAAAGACTTAAAAACAATTATTTTCCCTATTGCTTTTAGAGAGAAAGGAAGGGAGAGGGAGAGAGAGATAGAAGCATCAGTCTATCTGGCCGCCTCCTGCATGCCCCCCCTGGGGATCAAGCCCACAACCTGGGCATGTGCCCTGACTGGGAATCAAACCGGTGACCTCTTGGTGCATGGGTTGATGCTCAACCACTGAGCAAAACTAAAGATTTTTTTGTGAAGAGAACCTGAAATGACATTAGTTACAAATACAGGTTGCAATTGATCATTAGAAAATCATTTTTCTAAGCCCTCAATTAAAGACTCAGAAAGTCAGAGACAGAATTTTTCAACACTAGTTTTTAGTTCAATTATAGTTCATTTAGTATCACAGCCTTGCTGTTCAGCTGGCGGAAGCCATTTGCTGACTCTTCAGTGAACAACATTCTAGCCCTGGCTGGTTTGGCCCAGCAGTTAGAGCATTGGCTCACAGACCAGAGAGACCTGGGTGTGGTTCCCGCTAAGGGCACGTACCTTGGGTACAGTTTGTCCCCGCTCCGGTTTGGGTCGTGTGGGTGGCAACCTGTCAGTATGTCTCTCTCACATGGATGTTTCTTTCTCTCTCTCCTTCCCGCTCTATCTGAAGATAAATGCAAAAATGTTCTCCAGTGAGGATAAAAAAAATAAAAAAAATAAAAATGAATGAACAACATATTATGATGGAGACTATTCATAATTTAGTTAAATCCCAAAGCTATTGTATTCCACTCAAAATAAATTCTTAAATTTACTTTAAGAAAAAGATTATTGCAAAACATAAACATCTTTTAAAAATCCTTTAAGGGTCGAGAGCGTGTCTTCTACCGTGTTGTCTCCTACATACCCCTTGACATACATCAGACATTTAATGAGTGTTTCTTGAAAAAATGAAAACATCATCATAATAGCTCCTGATTCCAATATACAAAAATCTAAGGAATTCATATTTTAAGAAGAATAGCATTACCTCTGGCCAGGTGGCTCAGTTGGTTGGAACATCGTCCCATACACCAAAAGGTTTGGATTCAATTCCCAGTCAGGGGACATACCCACTTGGGGTTTGGATCTCTGATTGGGGTGCGTACAGAAGGCAGCTGATTGATGTTTCTCTCTCTCTTTCCCTTCCTCTCTCTCTCGAATCAATAAAAAGATATCCTTGAGTGAGGATAAATTAATAAATAAAAGAATTGCATTCAACTATATGCTTATGGCTTTCCATTCATCTGATTAGGAGAAATGCTACAACTTCCTTTTAAAATACAGTGAATGAATTGCCTTATTATGGTTGAGTGGAATGATACATCTACATTTTGATACTGATTTTTATCATAAAAATAATTTGCACTATTTTTTTTCTAACCAGTTTATTTTTTTCCGTGATGCTGCTTGTACCCGTTGAGTGATGGAAAGTATGAACATGAACTTGTCTAGAAAGCACAAGAACCTTGGCAGATATTCAGAGTCAAGCCCGATGCTTTAAACAAAATGATTTCATGACAAGTAGGGAATTACTGAAAAATATAATGCTGGCGAGAGCAGAACAGCGCCCGCTGGCTGGGCTCGGAAACCCAACTGCATTCCGGGAAGAGAGCACAGGGCTCGGCTGCGGGGGGGGCTGCCTGCTCCTCCTATACTGTTATTACCGTGCAGCGGTCCTGCAGTCTGAATGGCAGTGGCCTGAGCCCTTGCAAACGACAGAGAGGAGGTCAATTTTTGTAATGAGGAAATGGAAGTGGCGGCGCCGAAGACGGCTGACCCTTACGGTGGCCCGTGCCACGGAGGAGCAGTGGAGTGCATGGGAAATTACGGTGTAGGGACACAGTGACACACCATCGCAAACCACAGACCCAAGGAACAAGTAACACAGGCACTGAAATGTGCATACATCACATATGTGCCAGCAACCCTGGGTTTATGCCTGTTCTCAAACTGTGAGAAATTGGGCCCAAGAGTTCTATGAAGAAAGAAAAAGGCAAAGGGCCAAAAATGAAGTGTGAGAGGGTCTAAAATGATGTTTTTAACCAGGGAAAATATTTAAAGATTTTAGCAACTCGATGATCTAGGTCCGAACCAAGCAGAACAGATGCTGCTCAAGGTGTTGGAACAGAACCCAGGAGGCCTGCTGCCTTGCCGGGCTACCTTGTTAATTCCCAGATCCTGGGTGGGTCTAGGGGTCCAGAGAGAAGCCAAGACAGCTCAAGCAAACAGGTGGGGGTGGGGGCTCCTACAGCTGGGCCAGTGGTTGTTTACCGACTGGTGCAAAAGGGTTACAACAGTTAACGTCTAGTACGGGCTCCCAGTGCATCGGCCCTACTCTAACCCTGCTTCAGTCCCCCTCCGTGCCTTTCACCCGGCACTCCGGTGTAAAGCAAGGGACGAGGAGCTTGTTAGCAGGGCTAACTGAAAACCATTTTATATCCGATAGCCCTTTAGTATCTCCTGTCCTCTGGCGTTATGTTACCAAATCGCGCTCATATTCATAACCCAGGAGTTTTTGAATACGGCAGGAGATGTGCTAAGCTCACTAAGGTAATCAATGGCATTTATTTCACTGGATAATAATGATGCTTGATTATCTGATGATTCAAGGGGCTGAAAAGATTTGTATGATGGCATCCTAGACTTCGCTTTTGGCAATAAAGCAGATGGCAACGCTGACCAGGTTACACCAGACCTAGTAACATTTACGGATTTGACAACTTTGCATTTTTATCAATGTAGTAATTACAGTCATTTTAAAGGATGCAACGTGAAATATTAGCAAAGACGATATAGAATGAACATTTGGAAACATCAAGACTTCAAAGGCACAAAAGATGAAGTGTTAGTTGTTTTCTAACATGGAGTGAATGGGATTGATCACTACAAGAAGAAGTTTCGGATGGTGGCTAAGATCTTAGAGGCACCTGGAAGAACAGAGGAGTTGTAACAAAGGTAGTGATTTCTCTGGACCTTCCCCCCACATGTGACAATGGAGGTAAATAAAAGGAGACACCCAGTCACGAAGATGTGACAATGGAGGTATAGAAAAGAAGACACCCAATCACCAAGAGGAAGCCAGGATGGCTGGTGGCGGAAGAACAGGACACACCCAGTTTGCACTACACACAGGGCTGGAATGTCATTCATAAACATCTAGAAAACATCTAATGACACGCAGGAGCTGAGCTTCCAAGTAGGTAAGTTATCATAGAAAGAAAAGTTGTTTGGGTCATGAGGAGATGAATAGTTGAGCTAAATTTTCAAAACTAGTTATTAAGACGCTTCTAACATGCCATCATTGAGCTGGACACTACTTTTGACTGCAAAGTGCTACAGGAAAGGCAATGAGCAAATGCAGAATGACAGGAGCTGGTGGTGGAACCAGGTGAAGAAACCATGTTTATCATTATTCTACCTTGCAATGTACCAAAAGTTGAATTTTTTTAAAGTTAAAAGAAGATAAACTGAAGTCTAAACTTCTTTTAAGTATCAGCCTTCAAGGGGCATCTGCTTTGAGGCTACGCCTATAAGGAGGTGGGAGAAAAATCCCCATAAATTTGAAAAACTATGTAACCCTCATACAAATCAAGTTGACATCTTGAATTAATCATAAGTGAAAACAGTTGTAAAGGAAGTAATATTGACATTTTAAAATACAACTTTCCTCACTCGCTCCATTGAATTCAATGGGACATAAATGCCATAGTGATTTTACACCCACCATCATCTATTGAAAAAGAGATTCAACCGAGTCTTCTTAAGTAGTTGCAAATTTTACATGATTCTTTTTTCCCGTTGCCATGTGTTTCCATCCCTCTTTTCCCACACAATTTTATCTTAGTGTTTAATATTTAAAAGTCTTTTATTGATTATGTTATCATAATTCTCTGTACAAAAAAAGCATATGAATTAAATATTGACTTAAAAATTTTTTTACTTAAAAAATTTTCTGTTATCATAAAGTCCTAAAGTCCTAAGCATTAAAAGACATTCTTCTGGATAGAGGCTTTTAAAAAAAGTATTAGTACACAATTAACAAAACAATATAAATAATTCAAAATATCTGATAAAGATTATTAAATACAAAAAATAAAATTGGTTGGCCCAGCTGGTGTGGTTCACTGGTTGAGCATTGACCCAGGCACCAAGAGGTCACCAGTTCGATTCCCGGTCAGGACACATGCCCAGGTTGTGGGCCCGATCCCCAGTGGGGGGCATGCAGAAGGCGGCCAATCAATGTTCTCTCTCATCGATATTTCTATCTCCCTCGCTCTTTCTCTCTCACTCAAATCGATTTTCAAAAAAGAAAAGAAAAAATATTTAAAAATAAAATTGGTTGGAAATGCATTTCTTTATGAGAAGGTGATAATCTAGTGTCCAAATTAGAGGAGTCCTCTTCCACACACTAATAGATAAGTTGTGCCTTTGGGTTGTGCCCTGGGAGTTTTTAAACCCCGAGTCTATTGGGATGACTGTGAGATGCCTCTTAACTTTTTGGTGGAGTGTAATCCCAGCACTGTATGAGCCTCCCGCTCCTCAGACAGCTCCCAGCAACCAGTAGGTGCTCAGTGAGTGTTTCCTTGGTCTTCTTTCTCATGCTTCCAGTTCTCAACTTTTCTGGCTAACTGCCAGCCTCACAACTGAAGCCACCCCCCCCCCCCCCCCCCCAGGAGCTTCGCTTTAACTGGAAGGCTCTCAGATACGGAGGCACATAAGAACCTTTCTGGATGTCACACCATTCTCTTCATAACAGGAAACAAAAGATTTTTAAAAACAGGCTTATGGGTGTAGATGCACATTTTATTAAATGGCTTAATGCAATATATACATATAAATTTCTAAGCCCAATGTTACTGAGAAATGATAAAGTTCTATGTAAGGGCATTTAAACTATGCCATTTATTGCAAAAATACACAAACTTTAAAAGCTGTATTTATTTTCCAATGTTAAATGCTTACAGTATGTCAAACAAGTAAAAATTGCTTTGGATACACACTACCTGGGACACTTCAGTCATTTTAAGAAACGTAGATGGTGTTTTAGAAAGAGTCTACTTTCCTATTAGCATCAGTAGGCTGCGGTTTTGTCACATGTAGTGACTTCTGCCTACTACTGAAGAGTCTGACCACACTTCCCCGCTGGTCTCCTGTGTTCTTCTCACAGAGAGAAAAGCACTCTCCCCAGTGGGTACTTTTTCTTTTAGCAGATTAAACACACACACACACACACACACACACACACACACGTGCCTCATTATCTTTTTTTAACCATAGATTATTTATCACTGTTATTTTATTGGGGCTAGGATAGTTCTGCTTCTCTTTCAAAGAAATGTGCAAGGTATTTAAAACATCTTTTAAAAATAAATATAATTTTGTTTCAAAATAAAGGTTTTAGAAATTCTTGGTAAAAGCAAACTATTTCATTTTAAATGTCTTTTTTATTAGCAAGCCCTAATATAGCAACTCAGAATTACTATTTTATAATCTCCTGAATATTGAACTATTTGTCATGCAAATTAATAATCATTAGAATATGCCCCGCCTCCTGAGTTCTTCTTTTGTTTACATATTTTACTTTTGCAGTTTTCACCAGTAAGTGTAAAGAGGCCTGTTGACATTTACCAATTTGAGGCATAAACAGATTTCTGCCACAGACATGTGGTGTCTACACTTCATGTCTTTGTTTTAAAATGAAAGAGAGACATGTGGCAGATTTACAAAACTAGAGGAAACAAAATTCAGCAACAGCTAGAAATTCCAGAAGAATTTTATTCTCATCATGACCTGGAGTCTTGCTAGGACTCCATACTCCACAGCAGAATGTGGTGGCACACGAAGGAGGATTAGGTTGAACCACAGGGAATTGTCACTTTGTGGATGAAACATGATCAAATAGTGCGACTCCCTGTGGTTCGACCTAACAGCTGCTGTATATGGTCTCGTCCTCCTAAGGAAGCTCTATTACATAGAATCTCCTCGGGAAAATGCTATAGAGATGCCCCCTTCCCAAGGAATCATTTCCTAAGTTTGGTAAAGTTTCATAATACACCATTTTATGTAGTTTCAATATGTCCCACCAAATCATTTCACGCAACACAAACTCGATGAGCACACATTCTGTAGTTATTCAATCTTGCATAGCCTTTCTTCTCCTGGGAAGAACAGGCCCCCCCACAGACCCAGAAGCCTCAATGAGGGGTGAGGGATGCCCACGCTGGGCCCAAATTTGAGGAAGTCAACAAAGGAGAACCAGCTGAACACGTAAAAATATGTTACCTGTCTTGAAGTTTGGGTCATGATCGCTTTACTGGCCCAAAATAATTCTGCCTTAAATTTATATGAGTATACCCACAAGGTGAGCACTGTGTATTACAATCCCACTTTACAGGTTAGGAAATTGAAGCTTCTATTAGATATTAATTTTTATTAATCAATTATTAAGATTAGAGATAGTGAGGCAACCAAGTTGGGGTCACCAGTGAAGAAATGACGTCTCTAGATCAGATCTCTGCTCTGTCTCATAGTCTATTTCCTTGGAAGGTAGTATCTGAACATTCAGGATGTTCAACACAATGTCCTTCCGATTTCTTCCCCTGGTCCCCGTTTCCTCCTCTTCTCTACTTAGTCCTCTGTCTGTGTGCTGAGAGGTAAGATGACCAGGTGTGACAGGTTGGCTGTGTCCCTGCACAGTCAAGCGCTGCTCCACTCCTGTGATCAGGGATAAAAGAAGTGAAAGACTCATACTCCTTAGGAGACAAGAGAGGGTAAAATAGAAAGTGAGCATTTCATAGATCTCATGAGAATGATCTAGAATCCCTGTATCAGTGTGGGGCAAGGGGAGGGAGAAGGAAAGACCCTCCTCCTGGGCAGAGAGGGTAGGGTAGTTTCTGGGCTTTATTTTCACCATAGCAACATGAGTTGAGCATGCCCTGTGGACAAAGCCCATTGACATAAAAGACATCACACACATACACACACCCCCGTTGGCCTTAAGAAATGTACAATCTGAAGAACAAGCTTGGACAAAGACATGAAACAAATGCACGTCAAAGAAATGTACGAGTGTTAAAATGGATGTTCAAATGCTTGCAGTGATGGATGTCATCAGTGATTAGCTTTAAAAACCTTGTGTAAAAGTGGCCCTCAAGAAGCTAGGAATTCTAAAAAGATGCTTAAACTTCATATAATTGCCAGACGCTGGAGAAGAGTAAGATCAATACAGCGTACTTCTCTTTGAGAAAAAGTGCTTACCTGTTCGAGGTACCAAGTGGCCTGGAAATACCTAGCAACACTTGACTTTAACTCTATTCATCTAGCTCCACTGTCATACAGCAGTCAATAAAAATAACTTGAATTTGTGTAGTAGTTTACTTCTGTGGACTCAAGGATAAATGCATGAGAAAGTGGAGGAATGTATTTCAAAAGAATGAAGTCCATTATTTCTTATTTAAAAAAATGTTATGAAAGACATCTCCACCCCAAGCGACTTTTTATTTTTGCAATGTTACATAAAATCGTTGTCATATGTAATAGTTAATCAAATTGATATTTAAACCTAAATCCTAAAAGCAAAAGGCCCATGTCATAATGTGTAACCTTCTTTGTATATGATAGTTTTTGTTAGAAACCCCATTTACCCTTGCATCTTATGGCCCTGACTGTTTGCACTAAATCAACTTGGCTATGGATACTGAACTTGAATCTTACAGAAAAGTAAGATGTGAAAGCTTGAGGCATGTTCAGGAATTTGTTTTGCGTGAGGCTGATCTGTCTGTAAAATCTCAGAAATCAGACCACTGAAGTCTGCAGAGAGAAAGTCATAATTTCCTGATTGATCTCTGGGTGGGCACATGAGCCCAGGGATTTCACGTGGATTCTTTCTGTAACCTGATGTATACAGAGCAGGAAAGTTGAATATTCAAATATGCCAACCAAACTTAGACCCACTTCAAAACTTGATATATACAGAATAACCAACAACTAAAAATCTTAAATGTAAGATGACTGGAAAGGTATTTATGCTTCAGAAGTTTTGAAATGGCTCAGATGTCACTTCTCATTTTCATTAAGCATGTCCCCACACTATTCCTTGTTGGATATTTTGGGGACTCTAAGTCAGAGGTGAATTAAGAAATTAATATTTGTCCTGAAGCAACTAGAAGACTAAGCTTATTTGTCCTCTCACGTGTTAGACCTTTTCTTTCTTCAGTCACTGGATCCTTCCAGCGGACCTCTTCTGGGCATCTCTCTATCTGTTCGTGTACCTCTTCATCAATGCACACGTATCATTGTATTTTCCTTAGTCATATCTAGCTCCTAGTGTACTGTATTAGTTTCCTAAGGCTTCTATAACAAAGTACCACAAACCAAGTGGCTTAAAACAACAGAGATTTATTGCCTCATAGTTCTAGAGACTAAAAGTCTGAAATGAGGGAGTAGGCAAGGCTGTGTTCCCCCTAAACCTTGTAGGGGAGTCCTCCCTTGCCTCTTGTTGGCTTCTGGTGGTTTGCTCATGATCTTTGGCAATCGTAGCTTACGAGGTGCATTACTCCAATGCCTTACATGGTGTTCTCTCTGTGCCTGTGCCCAAACCTCCCCTTATCATAAAGACACAAGGAGTACTGGGTTAGGGCTCATCTAAATGGCCTCATCTTGACCTAGCTCAGTTTCCAAAGACTCTATTTCAAAATTAAGTCACATTCTGAGGCACTGGGGGTTAGGATTTTAACATACCTATTTTCAGGGACAAAATTCAACTCCTAAAAGAATCAAGTGGACCATTTAAGAAGTGACTCACTAACTAAATAACCCATGAGCCACATACTGGAAAAATTAAAGATAATTTAATTCTTTGTTGGCCGAGTTAGTATCTTCTTCTTGATTTCCCCCATGCCCAGTGTAGCAGTTAGCTCAAAGTTGGTGTATTAGAAAAGTTTACTGATTTCATTGAGAATGAGTTAAGGAAGGAAGAATTCCAATGTTGAGATCCTAACCTCAAACCCTACAGGATGCCTCCACCTTCTTGAGTTCAGTATGTTTTCCAAGAGGTCAATGCACAAAAGGGCTGGAGGAGCAGGGAGTCCCTGTCCTGGGTCCTCACTCAGCGTAAACTAGGCTTCTGGTAGCGGCACCAGCAGTGCCAACCCCACAGCACTTCATAGCAGCAGCTACGCTTTGCCACGCACTTACTGTGAGCCAAGCATTGTGTTAGGTATCTACTAATGACTTTCTCATTTCCTTTTCACAATAACTCTAGATGGAAGAGACTCTATTTTTTTGGTACGTGCCCCTAGGGGGAACCAAGCCTGGGACTCTCTGGTCCACAGGCTGATGCTCCAACAGCTGAGCCAAACCGGCCAGGGCAAGACTCTTACTATTATTATTCCCATTCTTCTGGTGAAGAAACTAAGGCCCTGCCCTTCACTGCTAGTAGCAGTGGAGTCAGAATGCAAACTCTGGTGTGTTTGCCTGTGCTCCTGCCCACCGGAGCATGGGAATAGCCCGGGCTGGATTCACAGGACTCTATAAGGTCCTCTTGAAGAAGCTGCCGTAGCCATGACCAGGTGACTCAGGCCATGGAAACAAGGTTCCTTCCATACATCATATAGATTGTGGTTTGGATCCCTGGTCAGGGCACATATGGGAGGCAACCAATCAACGTTGTCAATGTTTTTCTCTCTTTCTCTATCTCCCTTCCTCTCTCTCTAAAATCAATAAAAATATCCTTGGGTGAGGATTCTGTAGTTGGTAACTGAGGCCTTGTGGAAACTCTAAAGCAGGAACCTGGGGTTCAGCAACCGCATTTCTTGAAGCAGAAGCTCTGCCCCTCTTGCCTACCCCTTTAGAGCACTGCCCTGAGTTCGTCTGTTGTTATTTTTGCCTCCAGCTCGGGCCTCACAACCTCTTTAAATCTCCAGCTGCCAGCATGTCGGTGAACCATGTCCAGTGTTGACCTACATTTGTAGATGACATAAGCCCTACCAGGTTAACAGGCTGGAGACACTAGCTTCTGCCTTCTCCCTACAGTCACCACATGACTCGGGAACTCTAATATCAAATGTTAGAACCTCACTGTGTCACCCAACTAGAGTGTTTGTGGTGAAAGAGAATCAACCAGTTCTACCCTTTCCTTTAAAAAGGAGCAAACCAAGGTTCAGAGATTAAGTGCCAGGACTAGAATGTAAGCAAGTACCCTGAATATCATGCCAATTCCCCTCACAGATGACATGTCAGGAGGTCTTGTTTAATTTAATCCATAAACAGAATCAGAAGAGTTAGTATTGTTACTTCCGGCCTGTCTCCCTCTGTCAATCAATCAGTCAATGAATCAATATCTTTTGATAGTGTGTTATATATGAGGCACTTTGTCAGATATTGTGGAAGATGCCAAGATCAGTTCGTCCCTGGATCAAACATGGCCCACTGTCAAACTCCACATGACCCAGAGTCTTTTGCGAGGTCTCGACAAACCGAGGCTGCCCAATGGGCTGCCCCTCCTCAGCTGAGTCTGGGGGCGGTGCAGGCAGTGAAAATAACACAGGCGTTGGAGTTGGGACTGGGTATGAAATGAGAGAAGCTTCACTTGCCTAAAGTAATTTATCTACCAGTGTGAGCGTCATTTTTCTCATCTGTGAATGTAGGGTAATAAAAATTAACTACGCAGGATGACAGGGGCACTGGGATAATTATTCTTAACGCCTAGCACTGGGAAGGTACTCAGTCAAAGGGCAACTGCACTACCATTATCATCAGCAGCACCCAAATCGAATCCCAGCTCCAAATCTGAAGCATACAGGTCTGCAGGGGCCATCTGGAGTAAAGGGAGAATCCTCAGGCTTGACGGAGTTTGAAAGCAGGCCAGTGGGTGGCCTCCGTGCCTGGCAGCAGCACGGAGCAAGGACTGCTGTCCTCTCCGTGTTCACGACTTCCTCACACGTTGGAGCAGGTTGTGCTAACAGAGAACTGCCTCTTCCAGTCTGAGAAGCCATCCTTCCTGTCTTTGAGTCACGTCCAGCTGTCATTATTTCATGGCATGGCCATATTGGTCTCCACATCTTGAGAGGATCGGGGAGATATTTGAGAGCTTCAGAGAAGAAGAGCATGATGGTTCAGTGGTGGGAATGTGTCACTGTGATGAGTCACCTTGACTGGGCCATGGGGTACCCAGATACTTGGTTAAACATGTCTAGGTGTGCCTGTGAGGGTGTTTCTGGATGAGATTAACAGCTGAATCAGTAGGTTGAGTAAAGCAGATGGCCCTCCCCAAGTGAGTGGGCCCAGCCATTCCTTTGAAGATCTGAACAGAGTAAAAGGCTGAGTAAGAAAGAATTCTTTCTCTCTGTCTGTCTTTGAGCTGGGACATTAATTTTCTACCTTTGGACTCATATTGGACTAAAACTACACCAATTAACTCTCCTGGCTGCACATCTGGGGACTTGTCAGCCTCCATGATTGTGTGAGCCAATTCTGTATAGCAAATCAATCAATCAATCAATCAATCTCTCTCTCTGATTATCTATATCTACATATACATATATACGTATGTATGTATGTATATATATATCAAACAAATATATATATATATATATATATATATATATATATATTCTTTTTCTCTGGAGAACTCAGACTAATACAGTCACCTAAGAAAAATGGTAGACTATATATTCCAGGAAAAACCACAGGAACATTTACCAGTCAGACTTGGGGATGTGTCAGGAGGTGTTGAACAGCTCAGCAACATGTGGCAGAGAAAACGGGTTTCAGTGCCGTGGTTGCCCAAAGAAAGGGACCTAACAACAGGGTGATTAAGTACTGCAACCAGATGACAAGTGTGGATGTAGGACCCAGATCTGACAGAACTCAGAGAACAGGCTAAACAGCTGTCCTTGAAATCTGGAAAGAACTTCTTGCCTGGAGGTCAAATTTGGGCTGAACCAATCCATGAATTTTCTTTTAATACCAAGATGGGTTTATTTGACCATGTAGAGGTCCAGAGGAACTTCTAGAAAGATCGAGGAGTGGTATTTAATATAAGGACAAAAAGGAAATACTCATAGAAATAAAAATCTAGCACTTGGATAAATTGAGAGCTCATTTCCTTGGAGCTGAAGTCCAATCACAAAGTCATTTATCATATGTGTGACTATCTTTAAAAACCTGCTGTTTGTGCCCTGGCTGCTTTGGCTCAGTGGTTAGAGTATCGGCCTGGGACCAGAGAGTCCTGGGTTCGGTTCCCGCTAAGGGCACATACCTCAGTTACAGTTTGTCCCCGGCCCCGGTTGGGGTCGTGTGGGTGGAGACCACTCGATGTGTCTGTCTCACATCTATGTTTCTCTCTCTCTCTTCCTCCTTCTCTCCCTCATGCTCTATCTGAAGATAAATGCAAAAGTGTCCTTGGGTGAGGATAAAAAAAACAAAAGGTCTGCTGTTTGTGTCTTGTGCTTCACTTTTAGGGACCTCTCATATAGGCAGAAATTTATACTAAATTACTGTTCTTTGTGGAGAGGCTGGGTTAGCATTCCCCTTGGGTCTTCTAGAATTTGCATAGAGTGACAAGGCTGCGGATATGAAATACCCCTGGCACAGCAATTTCTAAGTTCTACTTGTAGGACAGTAGGGTTGTATTTTAAATTTTTCTAATAGACTAGCTCTCCTAACCACCTTTGTCCATTATTCTATTCATGCAATCCATCATCAATGAATATATGAATATTTATGTGTAGCTCTAATATGTGTAACACTTTAGCAAGGCAATTCCCTTGAAGACTACTGCAGTGCTCTGTGAATGGATATCAGTGGGTTCCCATGGCCCTCTGCTAGGACAACTTTTAACCTGATTAATTGAAATTATTAATTTCAGGCAAGCGGTAGTAGGGACACAAAATATAAGGCAGGCTACCAGGAGCGTAGGCTAGGGACTCATGTATACCCCAGAATCCCAGCTGCTATACCTAAGAGAGTGAGGCTGCAGGCCCTGCTTGCTGGAACAGAGGTAAAGAAAGGGGTTTGGTACAGCAAACTCATCCTTAACATTGACTGGTTATTCTAGGAAACTATCAGGACTTCTTTGCTTTCATTTCGATCTTAATAAACACAAACTTAACACTGCCACAGCCCAAAAGCCTAAGGTTTATGATTCCCAACATTGTCCTTACATACTTTTATCAGGTTTCCAACAATTATATGTCTTATCAAGAGGTATATGGAGACATCAGGAAGGGTTATATGTGTGTACTCTGGTCCTACCTTCCCTCTCCAGTGCTGGAGAACTAAACAGAAGTTCAAGGGAATGAATTAGGGCATGTTTGGTAAGGGGAGAGATCCAGTGAATTATTCCCCTTTCACATCCCAGGCCAGAGCCAAATAATGGATGGATAGATCTGCCTGGCAGATGTAGAGCTCACTGTCAGCTTCACAACCTAGCACGCTCTGGAGAACAATGCTTAGAGGTGTGAGTACAACTGGATTTCTATAGTGCAATATAGAACTTGGCTAGACTCACCACCAGGGCCTGGTGTAGGGGCTGACTGCTCTACCGCACTGCCGAGAACAGCTGAAGGAAAGCAACCTGCAGAAGGCACAAGTCAAAAAAGGGCTTTAGCATGGATGGAAGTACAAGGCCTGTTCCTCAACAGCTCCCCAATCCCGTGTCCTGGTCGGCCACGCTTCCTCCTCTCAGGAGGCGAAAGTGAGGGGCAGAGAGAGGCCAGGAGTGTATCTCTACACCAGTGGTTCTCAAAGTGTGGTTCAAGGACCCGCACCATCAGCAATATCTGGGAACTTGGAAGAAATGCACAATGTCAGACTCCACACCTCTGAACTACTGAATCAGGAAAACGAGCCCAACCACCTGTGTTTACAAATCATCTTCCAGGTGATTCTGCTGCTAACCATTGAAGACTACTACTCCATAACGCAACTGTCGACCAAGAATTTCTTAAATGCCAAGCTGTCCTGGCCTTCCCCCCAGCAGTGGAAGCAGAACCTCTGCGGTATCCGTATTGTTAATACCTATGGTAGTGATTGAATATGAGGGCTTGGTGGACACTGCGGATGTTTGAAAGTAACTCTTTCATGGACACATTTGTGAGTTCGGAGGAGACCTCTCCACCACCACCACCCCCCACATTGCTAGGGACTCCCTCCTGTAGTTACCTAGAACAGTTCTCAGCTCGGGCAGTGTGGTCCCCCAGGGCACCTTGGGCAATGTCTTGAGACAGTTTTGTTTGGCACGGCTGGGAGAGGGCATGTAACTGTTACCTAATGGAAAGAAGCCAGGGATGCTGCTAAACATCACACAACACACAGGCCAGATCCTCCCAACAAAGAATTATCCAGTACAAAATAGCAATAGAGCTGAGGTTGAGAAATCACCCTCAACAAAATATATCTATGAACCTACTATATGATTGTCTATACCAAAGTTTGACTGTAATAGAAATGCATTTTTAAGTGATTTACAAAATCCTTTCCTATAAATTAGACTAACTTTTCTCCTCCCTATTTAGAGTGAATGAGGAAGGTTATAGCTCCTTGATCAATGTTTCTGGGTTTTTTTTTATTCTCACCTGAGGACATCTTTCGATTTTTTTGTTCAGATACAGTGGGAGGGAGAGAGAGGAAGAGACAGAGAGAAACATGGAGTGGCCGCCTCCCGCACGCACGACCCAACCAGGGCTGGGGACAAACTGCAACCGAGGTGCATGCCCTTAGCGGGAACCAAACCTGGGTCTCTCTGGACCGCAGGCTGACGCTCTAACCGCTGAGCCAAACTGGCCAGGGATGATCAATGTTTCTTTAACTATTTCCTTTATGATTCCATTTCAGGGCAGGTGTCTAGATCCCAGGCTGACAAAGACTACCTCCAGGTCTGTTGTCTCACTTTGTCAAACATCTTGCCCAGTGTCCTATGTAGATAGGCACAGGATGGGTGCTAAATCAGCTTTTACTAGTTTGGAAAGGCAACTCTTTTAAATACAAGTGTCATCTTATCCCCTTAGTATAATTTCAAAAGCATTTTGTTACATGCAAACTTTGTATACCCTAGTTCTATAACCGCGGGTAATGTTTCTTGCCATATCATTTCAATTTGTCAAGTATGCTCAGACGATCTCAATGTGCTGAGATCCTTGTAGGCATACACTTCTCCTCTCTTTCATTTAACATCTTCAATGGGATACTGATACAACTTCTGCTAAATGTATGAGGTTGCCAGGAAAAAAATACAGTTAAATTTAAATATCATATAAACAATAATGTTTTAGTATAAGTTTGTACCATATATTTCTTGGGATATAATTACACTAACAATTTTGTTTGTTGTTTAGCTGATAAATTCTATGGACATTTGAAATTTTATGACTTTTCCTTTAATATGTATCATCTCCTTGAGAAAATTGATTTTTTTTTTCAGCAAAATGACCAGATCATTTTCTATTAGAATGAGGACTAATATTTAGATGGTATACACCAGAACAGCCATACTGTTTGCTAAAATAGTAATATCTTGCATGCATGTTAGAAAATAGGCAAATAGGCACTGCTCTGACCCTCCTAAGTGTCCTTCCAACCTTCCCCTTTTTTCTCTTGAGTCAGCAACTAGAAGGTTAACACTTGGGTAGGGTCATCAAGACCTGCTCAGGTACCTCCCCTGACATCTGTCTGACCGGTCAGTGCCTGGATACACTGCTGTTAAATATTTTTCATACAGCCCTTAGTAGGACTCTCATTTTAAAACACACAAATGATTCCCCACAGAATTGAAATATAGACCTACATACATTCGTGTACATGTTCGATTAAATATATTTTTAAAGTCACGTACATTTCAGCTCATTTTACAATCGTGTCTTCTCTCCATCTTTCTCCTTCCTAAGCAAGCAGGGATGGTGCCTCCTTTTCCGAGTTGCTTTGCCACCATAACAACCCCCAGTTTTCCCAAGGGATTAGCCATGGTGCGATTCACTTTTCAAGGAGGGCCCATTTATCTTCCCCCTGACAAATTTCAACACATGCACAGCGCTAGCATGAACATTTCTGCAGATTAATCCCTCACCCTTCTCAAAGAGAAGAATTATTCTTAAACAATCTATTTCAATACGGAGTTCCTGGTGTGAAGTTAATTTCCACAAACCCTGTGAGCCTGCAACCAAAACACCATCTCAGTTATTCACTGAGAACAACAGAAGCCCTCTGCCTTGTAGTTTTTCATCCTTATTGTTTGAATGTAAACAGGAAAGAAAGATGGGCCCGGCCAAAGCTTGCTTTTTATAAAAATCCACGTTTCCTGCAAGCTCTTGGAATGCTCTCTGTGAACAACAGTCTGTGATCGTGAACTATCGATATGTATTTATTCAGCATCTACTATACAATCTCTACATATACGTGACATGCTATTTTACATGCACATGTAATCGGACATTATGTACTGTTGAAAAAAAGCTGCGAAAAATCAGCTGGGTGTTCAGATCAGTGTGCTAATGACCTACAGGGACAATGGCGCTTTATCAAACGTGCCTATATTTTGCTGCAAGGATAAATGAACACTTAATTATTAGGAACAGCTAAAAAATACTTAGTAGGACAAGTACAGAGTTCTATACCTTGGAAACGTGATCAGGTACCACAAATTCAGGATGGGGACAAGCAAGTGTGAACAAATAAAACACGAAGAGAGCTGGGGGATGGCCAGACGCTGAATATGAATCAGCAATTCAGAGCAATTGTGATAAAAGTCAATATGATACCAGCACAAATCAATAGGAGCAGAGTAGGCAAGGCTGAAACATCATTCTTCTTCTCTCCTCCCCATTAGTCAGAGGGAGAAAAGTATCCTGTTTTGGACAGCACACTAAAAACTGTGCCGAACCAACCACATTTCAGGGAGAGAAGGCTGAGCAGGCCAAGGATGGAAAAGGAAAGTGGAAAACACCCCAAAAGTGGCTCCAGGGTGACTCGAAGGCTGTTTTTAAGTACCTACAGTTTTTAAACAATAATTCTGGCCAGTGACTCTGATGATGGAAATTCAAATAAGAAAAAATATAGTCTGAAATGAACCTCATAGACATTTCTGCTAGACATAAGAAAATTCACCTGCAACAGAACAATAAAACAATAGGCAAAGACTGCCAGATGTCTCTACTCCAGTTTTCTTAATACAACACTTTTAAAGGTGATATTTATAAGTTAATCATTCACATGGAGGTTATGTGAAATCTCATAGTTATATTCAACTATATCAATTATAAACAGACTACAAGACTTATACATATCTATAGGTTAAACGAATATTTTTTTATAAACTGCCCAGAGTTGCCCTGGCTGGGTGGCTCAGTTGGTTGGGGCATTGTTCCATACATCAAAATGGTTGTGGGTTTGATTCCTGGTCAGGATATATACCTAGGTTTCAGGTTTGATCCCTGGTTCGGGTGTGGACGAGAGACAACCAATTAATGTTTCTCTCTCTCTCTCTCTCTCTCTCTCTCTCTCTCTCTCTCTCTCTCTCTCCATTAACAATATATCCTTGGGTGAGGATTTAAAAAAAAAAAAAACTAGCCCATGAGCATCAACTCATGGACCAAGAGGTTGCCAGTTTGATTCCCGGTCAGGGCACATGCCCAGGTTGCAGGCTCCCGATCAATATGTCTCTCTTGATGTTTCTATCTTTCTCTCTCCCCCTCCCTTCCTCTCTCTCTAAAAGTCAATAAAAAATATATTTTAAAAAACTACCCAGCGTCTAGTGCACCAAGGACAAGCTGGGAAAAGTTGTAATATATTATACAACTATTTCTCGATCAACATACGTCATGAATGTAAAAGCAGGCCATGCCCCTTCCATGAACAGCTACATGCACACCCATTCCCTTCTTCAGTTCTGAACTCAGCCCTGAATAGCTGTATCAGAGTCAGACACACACTCCAACCACATTCTAGATCATTACATATTTGCTGATGGTCAAGGAGATCATGTGGGATAAATATTGATAGGTGACATGCACATTTTTGTTATTGGATAATAGAAACATTATTCTTATTAATTTGGCTAACTTTCTGGCTCACTACTTTTTTACAGTTCAATTTTAGTGTCATGGATATAAAGATCAGAATGAATGGGGTAGCAAGGAGGTGGTCTGTTGTGATGTGGCTACTGCTTTTTTTCTTCAAAAGTCCCTTGTAAATTTTTTTTCAATATTAAAAAGATAATGGCACTTTCCTCTTCAGTTTCACTGTTCACTCTTTCCTGAAACTGTCTTACATTTTTACACATTACTCTTATGCTCCTCTGACTATTAAGATGCCCATAGAAGGAAGGGTCAGCTCTGTGGTCTGAATGATATATTTAGGATGTGAAGGACCATTACTTTGGTACAAAAGATTATAATGCTGATTGCACGTATCACTGCTTGCTAGAATGCCAAAAGGTTTTAACAAGAACATTCCTCACATTAAAAGTTCTTTTGTGCCCTGGCCGGTGTGGCTCAGTGGTTAAAGTGTTGGCAGCTGGACCAAAGAGTCCCGGGTTCGATTCCCACTAAAGGCACGTACCTCGGTTGCAGTTCTTGCGGGTGGCAACCAGTCGATGTGTCTCTCTCATATCAATGTTTCTTTCTCTCTCTCCATCCCTCCCTCCGGCTCTGTCTGAAGATACATGTAAAAATATCCTTGGACGTGGCTCAGTTGTTGGGGCATTCCCGTGTACCCAAAGGTTGTGGGCTCCATTCCCAGTCAGGGCACACACTAGGGTTGTGGGCTCAATCCCCAGGAGGGGGTGTGCAGGAGGAAGCAGGTAGATATTTGTATCTCTCTTCCGCGCCCTTCCTCTCTCTAAAAATCAATAAACTATTCTTTAAAGAAAAAGTTACTCTGTGTTTGAGAACTGTTCCTAGTCTGAGATGAACAGATTGTCCATATTTGTCAAGTTTTAGTTGTGCTAATACTTCAGCACACACATGTTCAGCTATTTTGTCACATAAGGCCTGTCCTTGCATGGGTCTCATGCATACTTGTTAGATGAGCTAAGTGACAACCCCTCCCTGTCCCACCCCAGCGTGATCCAGAACAACTGAGTGTGAACAGGCAGAGGAGAAATGTCCTGCTCTCTCCCATTTATATTCCCATGTTTGTTTTCCTGGGCCTTCCTAAGGAAACATTGTGGCAGCTCCCCTAAGTCAGATACTCATGAATATTAAAGCAGACTCAGAAATAAAACAAATGACTGCATACATCATATATGGAGCCAATACTGAATACTTACTAAGGTTCAGACACTGTATTAGATGCTCTGTGGGGATGTGAAGATAAATCAGAAACAGATTCTATATGGAAAATCCAAATTCTGGGATTTGAAAAACTGATTTTCAACATCAGCCTTTTATTTTCAACCAAAATTTCTACAGGATATTTTGAGTCTTGAGATAGATTCAATTCTCTTAATACAGAGATTTTAATATATTCCAAGTTCAAAACCTACATGAATAATAAATACTTAGAAAACACTATGAGCAGATGATACTACATGGTTTTTGAATAGGTGGAAATACTTTCCACGCAAGATCAAGTTGTGGAATTGTATTGATTGGGACAGATATTTACTTTTACTCACCAACCTTCTCCATTGAGAATCTTAATTTCGTATGTATGTAGCCAGCAGTCTGGCTCATGTATCATGACTTCCACCTGAACAGCAGATGGTACAGACAGCCTGACATATATGTTTTGCATCAGTATATAAAAACTGCCGGAGAGATGTCTTAGTTTTGTCTGTTGCTGCTGGAACAAATTACCAAAATGTTAGTGGCTTCAAACAATATAAATGGGTCATGTCACAGTTCTGGAAGTCGGAAGACCGAAGTGAGTGGATGGGGCCAGACTCAGTGCTGTTCGTGCTGCATTCTCTCAGGAGGCTCCGGGGGAGAATCCACTGCCTTGTCCTTGCCAGCTAAAGGCTGCCTGCATTCCTGTTCATGGCTCCTTCTTCCACCCTCCAACCGTATCACTTCAGCCTCTGCACTCTTAAATTGTGTTGCTCCAAAATGTATTTGTATTTGCCTCTTCCAGGACGTCTGGACCCTCTCAGCCCGGATCTCTTAAACTCCACCCTCAGCCTGTTTCTGTTTTTTGTTTCTTTCCGCACAATAGTACAGCAGAATGAATTCTGGACCCGAACTCTTGGGACAATGGACTTTGAGGATAAATCCTCAGGGGAGACTTTCTTTTTTAACTCTTTGCTCAGAGCCCAAATCAGTACAGACAAGTATCTGCACGCTCTCTCCCTCGGGGGAAGCAGTCCCAAGTCACTCTCTGGGCATCCTGCTGGTGACCCTTCATCAATCTCCACACTCACACTCTCGGCCTCGCGCTTTGCTTCCTGTCCTGCAGATGCAGCCCAAGCTCATGGAGTTTCAATGTTTGCTTAACTCTCCGCATTCCCACCTCCTCCTTTCTGGCCTCCAAGGGTTTTCCTTACTTTCCATTCAACTCAACCATGCATTTAATTAATTATCTAAAAAGTTTATCCAGCCTTGGCCTGTGTGGCTCAGTTGGTTGGGTCTCTGTTGCATCTCTTTCTATATTAACTTCTATCTTAGCTGATTTAAAGAAATAATTTTGTACAGTCAAGCTGGGCTGAAAGATACATGGGCCTGGCTCACCCTTCTATTGAATGTATCATTTTCTTCATCCAATAAAATAGAGACTTGAGAAACCCCACGAGAAGGTGATTAATACAAGCATTGAATTGAAATATTTTAATTTTGTTTGGTTTATATATCTGACAATTACTACCTAATAATATTTCAAACAAATCAGCTAACTTCTGTAATATTTAATTTGATTAGAGCATTGCTAGAAATACATGATTGCCACCAAATGAGACATACTAACTTTCTCAGTAACCAGCATCATAAAACAACTCGACAGATATCTATGCTGTTCAATGATTCTGACTCCCTGATTTTGAAATTGCATTTGAGTACTCATGCTGAAAGATGATTGACCACTGGAGACTTTGAAGTCTAAAAATACGTAATGCAATTGATTCATAACGTCTAGGTTGCCAACTGGGTAGCATGTTGCCTGCCTATGAACTGACTACCACAAAGTTGAATAAGGCAACTTAGGATAGTACATGGATTCTTTCACCCATAATGTATATTTTATTAAATTGGACACTGCCTGGCACATTATGTACATTATAATTCAAACAAAACTAGTATACTACCACAAAACTGTTTCTTGAGTTACTTAACCAGCTAGCACAAAATCCATGGACACAAAACAGAAGTCATTGCCACAGAAAATAAAATTAAAATGCCACAGTTGTGTGTCAAGATTGGTTCTTTAAAGCTCGCCACGTACATGCACATGAAAGTGTGTACCTGCACAACACACACTCACATTCACACTTGTGCATGCCCCTTTTGAAGAGGAAATAAAATCAGATACAAATATTTAAAAAATATACTCCCTACTTCAGCTTCAGCTAACCTTCCGTAGCTAAATCAAGACTGAGGAACATCTCAGCAATTTCTAAAAAATGCAAACACTCCACATTCATCTTTCAAAAAGAGAGTCTAGAATTCTTCTAGCAATAAATCCCCATTTAAATAGCCTCAGTGCCATAAAACTCCTGATGTGATAAAAGGTTACTGGAGTCCATTTCCTAGGGAACAGAATTTCTTATTTTCTCCTAAGGCAGAAGCACCTGTAGCTACTCCACAGTTTACCTACCTGCCTTTTCATCTGGGGAGGAGTATGCAGTGACGACCACAGTCACAGGGACAAATTTAAGACATGTTATTCCTTCCTCACAGAAGACCTAGTCATGAAGGATTTTATAATTGTGTTGTGAGAATCTACTTTGAAAATGAAAGAATGTTTATTGAATCTTCAATATGATAATTATATTTTTCTACCAGCTCCTCAACAGTGAGGAAGTGAGCACCTCTTAAATTCAATGCTTGTGTCCAAATGACTCATGAGTCTGGAGACAAGAATATCAGTATCTTAAGAACCACTTTTTGAAAGTCTCCCTGAGGCTACCCAAGTGTATTAATAGCCAAGACATGTGCTGGGATACTGTCAAATGAGAATTTAAGGTGAAAGGGACCCTATTTATCTTACCTGAAAAATGATTTTAGAAGACTAGTATTTAGCTTCATTTATTGACTTTCTGAACTTTCTAACAGCTGGTAGACTTCTTGGGCCTAGTTTTGCAATCTTCTGCTCTTTCTTCCAACCTTCTAAACACGATATTTTTTATAAGATTATTATTTCTCTGAGCTGAGATTGGAAAATACTTTATCGAGAAGCATTTTCAGTTGCCTACAACTTGGTGAAAAAATACTTATTCTTGTTGTTGAAATTTTGCACTGTTATGGTATTTGGAGAAATATTGATTAATATGAGCATATTTTAAAACTGCCTAAGGTTCACCAGTCAACTTCTAACCCTTCTTTAGTTTTCTGTCTCATAGCAAGGAGCACTAAAGAGGTGATTTTTGCTACTACTTCATCTTTTCCTCCACATTTTAAAACAAACAAAAAATGCTTTTTTCACTTGGGAAAAAAACCTTAAATTTTACATTTAAAGGCCCCAAACAATTTGAAACAACTGCCAGAACCATAACAACCACAGAAAAAATGATAAGAAGTGTGGGTAGGTACAAATGTATTTCAGTCAATCCAAGCACACCTCCCGTGGTTAGCAAAGACACGTAGTGAACAATACATGTATAAGCAGGGAAACTGAGGTGAATCATTCTTGAGTATAGAATCTCTAGAAATCCTAAGCACTATTTTTTTCATTCATTAACTGATTTAATTCTCATAACTCCCAAAGAAAATAATTTTAATTTCTACTATAAAAAATAGATTGTACAAAATACATTTGCATAAAGAAAATGGACAAGTTAGTATTAATGTATAAATTTTTTTGCAGATAGTTCTTTTTATTTTATTAAGTTTAGAAATAGCACATGGTTTTTTAAATACTTTTTAAAATACTTTTGAAATGTTATTTCTAAATGTGCAAAACAGGAAATCTTGTTTCCATGTGATGTAATATTAATGGTCTTGTTCTTTATGTTAAAGTAACTTCCAAATAAACTGATTTACCCAAGCTCTTACTAAAAAAACATCTGTACTGTTTACTGTTTATTTTACATTTTGATATAAATGCCTCCCATTAGAACGCATGCCTGCTATTGGAGCGACATGGCGTTTTCACCACTGAGGCAATGCAGAGCGCATGATCCTTCTCTGTCCTCAGATCTCTAGCTTTTACCTTTTTCAACACATTAATCTTTATTTGTTATTTTTCTTTCTCATTCATAATTTTATTTTTCTATTATTCTGTATTGTTGAAAATATTACCGATATCTCCCTTTTCCCCCCATTGACCCCCTCCTCCCGGTTCCCACCCGCCTCCTGCTTTCCCCAACCTGATGTCTGTGTCCATTGGTTGTGCATATATGCAAATAAGTTCTTTGCTCTCTCTCTTCCCACCCCACCCCCTCCACCCCCATCCCTCTGAGGTTTATCAGTCTGTTCCCTAATCTCGTCATTTGTCTTTTACATTTAAATACTATACTAATTAAAATATCTGTCATTTACTATGAAGTTATTTATATCACTATATGAGAGAAGGCAAGGGATCTGGAAATTAAGAACGCACCCCTGGTTTTCTCAGCCCTGTTGAGACAGCACACACCTTTCAAATGCTAGCTCAACAATCTCACTTGAGAAGCCGTTTCCTCCGTGTCTCAGTTACCCTTTGATGAACAGCAAACTACTGCTTCAAAACCTGGTGCATTAAAACAATTCCCATTTTGCCTGAGTTCATCCGTGTGACTGCACCAGCTAGACAATCAGAGGGGCTGGAAGGTCCAAGATGATCTTACTTGCATGTCTGATACCTGGTCCTGGTTGTCACCTGAGAAATCTCAGTTCACTAAAGAACTTCTTATCCTCCAGTAGCTGCTTCACACGGAGGGCTCAAGGTAGCATTCCAGGGACGGAAAGGCAGGTACTGCAACCTCTTAGGTCCCTGCCCCTGGAACTCACACAATGTCATTTCTGGCACATTCTGTTGGTCAAACAAATTACACGATCAGCCCAGATTTAAAGTGTAGAAAAAAAGACTCCAGTTCTAGATGGAAGGAACAGCAAAGTCATATTGCAAAGGGGCCTGGAACAGAAATTGGAGGAATTTGTGGCTTGTCAACAATCTACCACACCTGGTTACAAAGGCCAACTTCTCAGTTCATAGGACAGGTGCACATCTCATCCCAGGCATTTGAAATGGCAAATGTCCAGTATCTCTGTATGTCAAGCATTTGAAAAACACTTTGTGCAATACTATAAATATCACATGTTCCATACAATTTTCAGTGAAAAAGAGTTGTCTAGAACTATGGTAAGTAATTTTTTCCTGATCAAACCAAGAATCTAATGTCAGCCTCAAAAGTCAGGTTTCAATCCACTATTTCCTGTTGTGTGGAAACTCGGTGTCTTGTAAGAAAGTTCAGTGGCTCAGGATTCAGCAAGGGCGCACCATGGGCCTACTGGGTCACTATTTCTAAACAGTATTTAAACAGTCTTTGAACACGTATTATATACCAAAGACTGTGATACAGGCCTTGGATGGAAAAAACAGGTAAAGGCATACAGAAATAGTCGAGATTTGCCTTGGATGCTTTGAGAGAACAGAGGGAAAAAATCATGTCCATCTTAATCTGGAAAACAACAGAAATAATGATTTGACCACCATAAAAATACATCTTCTTTTGCTGTTATGAGCCTTTTTACTATATTTTTCAAATGGCAGATTATATCCTAGAGAAGCTATAAGTAAAAGCATATATTTTCTTTTCAAGGCATTATAAACAGAAAAGATTGGGTAAAATTCAGATCTGCTTTGTTATTAAAATTCCAGGGAAACCATCTACATTTTATAGCCCGGTAAGCTTTCCCTAGCTACCTTGATGCATGTAAGGATAGAATTAATAGCATTTATTTTATCTAATTTGAAGATCTCCATTATTTGTGCTATAAATAATACTGGTTCTTAATACTTGTCTACAAATTGTAAGTACCTTTTAATTATAACTCATTATGGCAAACACCTACAAAGCATAGCTTTCTGTCCCTTCCCTTCTAGGTGGAGACTTTCTAGATTACAGAGAGGCTCACTGCCTCCACATATGCATATGTCTTTGTGCACTGAAAGTGAAAGATTCCTTTCAATTTTAAACGTTTTCCTTGGACAATGATCAATTTTTTTGTGAGCGGTATTTTATCTTTTAATTTATTTTAACTGCCTGAAATGGACCAGCTGCAGAGTGGGAAGTGTGTTGACATTTATCTGAAGTCTTATCTTTATTAAATCACTTGTATTATTGCACTACATAAACAACTTAATAAACACAGCAAATACTTATTTAACTGGAGTCAGTAAGTCTATTGAGCCAGCCAATTTACTCTTAATTTTCTGAAAAAGATAAAATCTCCTGTATCAGTTGAGTCACTGGGGAAATTAAGTCTTCAGTTATCAAATCGGTTACCAAATCCAAAGTACCCCCCATGAGTACTTGGAGGGCTTTTGATCCTTTCTTTTCTATAGACACCCAATGGAACTGGCTAGTGACCTTTCTACTCATTCCACTTTACAAATGAAACACAGTCAGAAAGATTTCTCTTCCACCTTCCCCTATACCCCAGTAACTTTCAGTTGCCCTTTGCTCATATTTGATATTATCAAGAGATTATTGAGTTTTCTTCAATATTCATAATCACACTCATAATTAAAGAACAATGAGATTGCGTCTTCTCCAAATGAAGTCAAGTGGAAGGTTGAGAATTTTCTCTGTGGGGTGTGTGGGGGGGTTGAAAGTGGAGAGGCATATTGGGGGACATCTGTAATACTGTCAACAATAAAATAAAATATATAACTTAAAAAAAGAATGTTCTTTGTGGTCTAAATTTGTGCTGTCAAATGTGGTAGCCACTAACCACATTAAAATTAAAATTAATTTAATATTGAGATGAACTTAAATTACACAAAATTTAAATTGTGTTTCTCAGTCACACTAGGCACATCTCAAGGGCTCAGAAGCCGTGGCTGGTGGCTACCTGATTGGCCATTACAGAGACAGAGCATTTCCATTATCACAAGAAGTTCTATGAGACAATCCTGGTCTAAATAACATAGAAAATGACCAATAGTCTCATTTGAACACCTCCTTTTAAAAAAAAAATTCTCAGGCTATCACTGCCAATCCTATTTTAAAGTACCTTTTTTTTTGTTGTTGTTGTTTTTTTAATAAAAGTAAAGTACTGCCCGGCTGGTGTGGCTCAGTGGTTGATCATCCATCCATGCACCAGATCACTGGTTTGATTCCCGGTCAGGGCACATGCCTGGGTTGCAGGCTCGATCGCCAGTAGGGGGCGTGCAGGAGGCAGCCAATGGATGGTTCATCGATGTTTCTCTTTCTCCCTCTCCTTTCCTCTCTCTCTAAAAATCAATAAAAGTCTATTTTTTTTAAAAAGTACTTTAATTACATATTTTTTAATGCAAAAAGTATATTGAAGCCTATTTGACACTTTCCTCCATATAATTCCCTTCATCCCCTGAGAAAGCCACTATTCTGTAGTTGATGAGCATCTCTCCCACCGCTTTTAAAAATATATTTCCTAAAATAGAACCTACTAATATTTTAAATTGTTTGTTAATAAAACAATCTGATTACAAATTTTCACTCAAAATTTTAATTTAGAAAAATATGCACGTTAGAAGTTGAGTATTACATTGCAGTTAGGTCTCAAATCATTTTGTATTCCACTGCCTTAATATACCCCATCTATTCACTATTTGACTTCATTCATATTTTAAAAAATAGTTTCCTTCTCAGAACTAGCCATTGATGTGGTCAGGTGACCAGTATAGAAAAAATAAATAAATAATGAAATAAAGATTATTTCATTTGACAAGCATATTCTTCTCTTTTACTCCTCACAGTCAAATCTCCACCACCAAATAAAGGCTGGGGGAATCAGGTGCTATTAAACAAAGAGGATTTATGCTTCTCTTCCCTTGATACTGTTTATTTAAAGGACAGCGAACAATTGCAGAGATTAAAGGTATAAAATAATGAAAACTTCCATTGAAAAGAAAGTATTGATATTGTTATCGTTCCAGGTGTCTCTCTGAGGGTACTAGAGAGTGTACTGAGTGCACCCATTTCCAGGTGTCTCTCTGAGGGTACTAGAGAGTGTACTGAGTGCACCCATTTCCAGGTGTCTCTCTGAGGGTACTAGAGAGTGTACTGAGTGCACCCATTTCCAGGTGTCTCTCTGAGGGTACTAGAGAGTGTACTGAGTGCACCCATTTCCAGGTGTCTCTCTGAGGGTACTGGAGAATGTACTGAGTGCACCCATTTCCAGGTGTCTCTTTGAGGGTACTGGAGAACATACTGAGCGCACCCCATTTCCAGGTGTCTCTCTGAGGGTACAGGAGAGTGTACTGAGTGTACCCCATTTCCAGGTGTCTCGGAGGGTACAGGAGAATGTACTGAGCGCACCCCATTTCCAGGTGTCTCTCTGAGGGTACTGGAGGGTGTACTGAGCACACCCCATTTCCAGGTGTCTCTCTGAGGGTACTGGAGAACATACTGAGTGCACCCCATTTCCAGGTGTCTCTCTGAGGGTACTGGAGAATGTACTGAGCGCACCCCATTTCCAGGTGTCTCTCTGAGGGTACTGGAGAACATACTGAGCACACCACCTCAGGTCCTTGCTCACCACCTCACAGTTTTTGTCTCCAATATTTGGCAGCCATACTGAACATAGGCCATTCATACAATCAAAGGCTGTTTGAGTTATTGTATGCCAAGTACATTACATACCGTATTTTACTTAATCATCATAAAACCCTAGGAGAAATATATTATTTTTATCCTCAGTTCACCTCTGACAAAACCAAGGCTCAAGATGTTAAGAAAATGGGCCCAGCCCACGTGGCTCAGAGGACTGAGTATCCTCCCACAGACTGAGAGGTCCCAGTTTGATTCCGACAGGGTACATGCCCAGGTTGCTGGCTCCATCCCCAGTAGGGGGCGTGCAGGAGGCAGCCGATCAATATATCTCTTTCACATTGATGCTTCTCTCTCTCCCAATAAGGGTGGGGGAAAAAAACAAAAAACAATTAAGATAATGGCAAAGACTGTGCATCTAGAAAATAAGAGCCTAAATTCGAGACATGAGTTTGAAGTCCAAGTTCTTTACATGACACCAGTTTTTCAATAAATAGTTATTGGATGAAATATTGAATTAAATAATGAATAAAAACTTGATTCCAGCCCCAGTTTTGACCACACTCGCTGTGTGAACCTGGCAACAATATTCATGATCACAGATCTCTCTAGTTTTTTATTAAAAAGAAAAACAAAACAAAACTCTACCAGCTACTACCTTCGTTGTCTCACTTACACAACTGGAAAATGAAATTAGATGACCTCTCAGGCATCTTCCAAGGCTAAAATTGTGTGAGGCTAAATCACAAAAATCATTAACAAGTGTTGATTAAGATATATTTGTTATAATAAGGCCTCTATTGAACAGAGACAAAAAAATTCCCTCTTCTCAAGGATCCAATAATCTCAAACAAATATCAATTAAGTCACAAATACAAAAGACTAAATAGACCAACAAATGTATGACATACCTTCAAATTCTAGTGACTGTGCCCTGGCAGATTTGGCTCAGTGTTTGGAGCATCGGCCTGCGAACCAAAGAGTCTCGGGTTCGATTTCAGTCAAGGGCACGTACGTTGGTTGAGGTTCAGTCCCTGGCCCTGGCCAGGGTCGTGCAGGAGGCAGCCAGTTGATGTTTCTCTCTCTCTCCTTCATTCTCTCCCCCCCCCACCCCCACCACCTCTGTCTGAGGATAAAAGGAAAAACAATCCTCAGTGAGGATTAAAAAAGAATCTAGTGAATGCTATATGTACAAATAAAAATAAATACAAATTATAATTCAAAATTATAATTGTAACTTACAAAAAATGTGAATTATAATTCAACTGTCAAATATACATTGATAAATTGTCTTGCTTTTAACAAACGAGACTATAAACTCCATGAGGGCAAGAGGTTTTCTTTTTCATTTGCTCCTCAGTTACACACCTAGAATTGCGATTCACATCAAGGGGTGATTCCAAAGATATTTGTTGCCTGGATGAATGAATGAATGAATGAATGAGTGGGCATATTAAATAACCTGGAGTCAGGGGTGGAGCAGTAGCCACTAGCCAGCTGAACTTTGCACAGGCTCTCAGCCGGCCCCGGACAGGCCCTCTCACCCGCCCAGGTGACCCTGAGAAAGGTGAGCTCAGCACAGGAGCTCAGGAGGAAGTGGGGAAGGCTATCAGCTAAGTCTGTCCTGCAAGAGCGGAAACAAAATTAAAAAATGGAAGCAGGAATGGTTCAATCTTTAGATAAAAGAGTGAAACAAAAGGGAAGAAGAGATCAAAGAGAAAACAGGTCAGTGTCCAACCAAGAAAGGAAAGATTAACCTGCAGAAAATGGAGGAACCAAGTGTGAGAAGAGTCCAGCCTCCCATCAAGCAGGAGAGAGGGAAGCCGAGTCTGATTAACACCATGTACCATGTCTTATCAGCGGTTTCTGTCTCCTTCTGTGTACAATCCAGGGGAATATTTTTATCAACTATTTTGCACATGGGATTTTTTTTTTAGTAAAAGCATTTAATAAGAATGGAATCCTGCCTCATCCCCTTTATTTAAGTGTAAATGCTTTTTTGAAAAGAGGTGAAATCATTTGCCTATTTTTTGGAACAACCAGAAAATAGTGAAATGTTGAATTATGAGAGGCTTCGGCTATCTTGGGTGTCGGCTTAATATGCCATAGGCTGGGGGGAATCGCTTTCATACCCTATAATACAAAGCATACTACATGGCAATTTGGAGTCACAGTTGTGCATGTAATATGTTTTGAACATTTTAAATTAATTCTATTCCCATGTCGTTTTTTAGTAGAATTGTTCCCTAAAGAAAACCACGCTTTGACCTTGGCTCCCCTGTCAGAACTGTGTCCTCAGTCACATCACTGGTCATGGGAGTCCAGTTTTTCTAATAACTCTGTTAATCTGCTGTGAAAGATTAAAATTTTGGATATGTATTACATATGATTCTATATCGTGGATTAATTGGACTTATAATGTAACAGCTTATCAATACCTGAAGATATTATTACTTGATATTCTCATAAGGAAAATTTACCTCCACATTTTGAGCTGGAGAGTCACTGGGATAATTGTTTAGGAAAGAACCACAATTACAGGGCTTTTTAGATTTTCAGTACCTACATTAATAATTGTGTATGAACTGAAATATCTATGTACTGATCCTCAATATAACCAATAGGATTTCAATTATAAAAGAAAAGAAAGAAAGAAACAAGATCCTTTATATCTCAATTCAGTGCTTCTTAGGACCCTAAGCAACAGAAAAAAAGTCAATAAAAGTATGAATTGTTGATGTCAGTGTATAAGAGGTTAAGAGATTGAGAATTACATCTGTTCATTTACTTACACAAGGGAGATAAAAAAAAATACATACTTAGGCAGTTAGGGTTTCCATGAAAAATATCACAGACCGGGTGGCTTAAGCAACAGACATACACTCACTACCTAGAGTTCTGGAGGCGGGAAGCCAAGATCAAGGTCCTGGCCGACGGCTCTTGGTGAGCGCCCTGGCTCACACGCACACACACCTCTCTCCCCTTTCAGAGGACCCTCAGACAGTGTAGGCATTTTAAAATACAGAAAACCCTTCAGAACTAAGCAAGAGGATGTAGACTTTTCAGATTATTAGTGTCTCACTACCTCTCAAGAGATTATTTGTAAAGATCAGGTTCAATTTTGATTTTCATAAGCTGGGAAGCTGGGTTTTCTTGGAGCAGGGGACATGCAAGGAGACAGTGATATGATGTGCCTACCGAGTTCTTTCTGCTTATGAACGCAGCACACAGGGATGTCATTAGAAATATCTAAGAACGCATTTGAGGGCTGGTTATTAAGTATTTACTCCTTTACTTTTCACAATTGAGCATCACATCACCTTAGGTTAGGGGAATTGGGTCAAGTTTGAAGGCGGTATTTCAAGGAAGCTCCAGTCAGCTCTGTTGGCCAGTTAACAAGACTGAACCTTTACCGTGTGCTCCCAAGGGAAACCGCACAGGAGGAAATCAATGGTTTTCTCAACACCTTCTGTAAACATCTGAGAAGCCTTAGAAACTGCTAAATTACCTCTTGGCTGGCATCTCTCCTGCTAAAGAGGTGAAATCTGATTCATGGCATCACTTTTTTTTTTTTTCCCCCTGGAGGTGGAGGAGACAACGTTCTAGAAGAGTACTTCAGCAGGATGCTTTGGGCGGAGGAACAGAAGCACAAAAGGGAATGAAGGTAAAGCACATTCATTCCAGTCCCTCCTTATCCCACCACGTCCACGACGAAACTCGCATGGATCTCACACGCAGAACTCCCTTTGCTTTAAAGGGAATTCCACCTTTTCCAGGGATAAAAAGGCAAAACACAACGAGGCACAGCCACAATGAAAAACAGCCCTGGTAACATGATGTAGTGCCCAGAAGTAATGCCAACCTGATAGCACGGTACCCGCATTGCCATTTTAGGTCAGAACACCTAGATGAAGTTCTAATGGTGTTCCAATTCATTTCGACCTGAAACAGATGAGCAATTGGATTTTGAAAAATGTGAGCCACGCTATATTGTCAAATCACTGAAAATCAAGGGATGATGAACTAACCTGATGTTAATTGTGAATATTGCTTCCAGGCCTCATTTCTTTAACAGTGTAGAGCTATGCTTTATTTCCCATCGCTTTTCCAATACGCTTAATTGCATATTACAACTGAAAGCTCTTTGTAAAATTCTAAAGCCTTGCTCATTAAACATTCTTTCATTATGATCTACATTCAATTCTCACACACAGAAAATCTTCCCATTTACTTCCCTCAAATAAAACTTTAGTATTTGTCAGTTTTCCTAATATAAAGATCTCCACAAAGCCCAATAAACTCCTTTCTCTCTCCCCTTTCATTTATAGAGATTTTAATCTGATAATACAACTCAGCAGGTACCCACTTTAATAAATACTGCGTATAAAACACCGAAACATTTATTAGAATATTCCTAAATCCTTTGATTGAATAGATCCTAATACTAAAAGCATTTTCAAAGGGAAAGGGGAAAGACACAATCCCATTATGACATTATTTTCCTGGCATTGAAAAAAAAAAGTTCCATGACCCACTTTATTAGCAGTCTTCCAAGTCAAGCTTATAATGATTTCTGGCCTCTGCCCTTGGGTGATTTCCAAGGTATTTAGAGTAATATATCACCTTAACTGATATGTGATATAACTATTTAGGATACAGTTATGAAATTAACTGTTCACCCCTTAGCCTGGGGCTTAATGGGATCTGGGCTTGATATCATGGGCATTATTTAATAACTCAACACTCAACTCTGCTACATGAAGTTCACACTTTAACAAGTGCTGAGCGCTGGTTGTTTTTGTTGCGAATTCCCTCTTTTAACACCACAAAGAACATTCTTCCCATTCGGTCAACTCAATATTTGTTGAGTATCTACTATGATGATGAACCAAATAAACCCACTGCTCATGGAGCTTTGGGTGAGAGCCTTTCCAGAAATTGTATAGCATTCATGTCCTTTTAAAGTTTCTATATATACTCACTGCTACATTTAGCTAGTCCTCATTCATCTGGAATACTGGGCGTTTATTTTTATAAGTCACCTCAAGTCGCTGTGTTTATAACGCAGTATTATATTTCCGTGGGAGAAAGGCTGAAGAAGTCCAAATAATTCAATTGCTGTGAAGTCGTTCTATTATATGTGAAACCATATTTCTAGATCATATATAAGTTTATGAGACAGCTTTGAATTCTGTGATAATATTATTGTGAGTTGGAATCATCTTGTTACATGACTTTGCTTCATTGTTTCTTGTGAATTGGAGGTGGAAGGGAGGCGGGAGGAAAATTAAGAGTTAGCAACTTTGTTTTAAGGTATCACAAGTATTTTTTGCTATGTGTCCCCACAGTACTCAACACGTAGATCTATATATTGCATATTATTTTCTATAATCTGCCTGTTCCTTTCCGATTTCCAATTCCTACCCTGTAATTTCTAAGTACACATAATTACTACTTCAGGTGTTAAATTCCACATTTGAAAGTATCTACACCCCAGCCCTCCAAAACAAAAGACATCAGTTAGCTAAATACAATTACCACATTATAAAATGTGCAAATTTTAGCAATAATCGTGGTCTAAGAATATTCAAACATAAGCACTCTTCTTCAAGGAACTGGATTAAAAGACCTAATGGTGAAATCTAGCTTTTGCTTCAATAATTTTGACTTCAGGATACAGCCTTAATAAGTGACCAATCTCCAAATGTTAGGAAACAGAAAATAAATATAAGAAGAAAAACAAGTGTTACCACATGCATATTCACAACCGTTTGCCATCCTCATAGGGAACATTATCTTCTTGATTCTCAGCTCAATGATCATTTATTTACTCAAAGGGAAAGACATTTTTTGAACTTTGACTACCACCAGGCATTTTTCTAGGCATTGCAGATATTGTTGTAGGAAATAAAAATAGCTTTCTGCCCCATGAAGGTTACTATAGGTTCTATAGGAAGAGGCAAATAGTTACCTACTCAGTCACATGGGCAGCGACCCCTGCATGATGCTATTGCTGATAGGCAATGCTGAATTCGTCTTTGTCATGAACAGTATACTACATTTAATGTCTAGCCTGATATAGCACTTTTTTATTTTACCACTGTATTCTACGAGTGGCCTCCAGGTAACACTTACTGGCAATAATGTTCATACGAAAACTACTGAGATTTTGCAAATTATGGAAATGGAAATAATAATGATAGAGCATAGTATCCATTCTCATAAAAATTATTTAAAGGAAACCCATCAATTACATCTTTGGAGGACAATTTGACAGCGTTCTCATCTGATATCCAGCCTTTACCAGCTGTCAACATCAGGCATCCATTCTGACTGGCAACTGTGCTGGACTAATTGTTAAATATTCCAATATCACACATATAATTATAAGTGCATTGAATGTGCCTCTGGATATACAAAAAGTGGTTAATAGGCTGTCTGCAGAAAGGGGACTAGGTTGCTAGCGACTGGTTCATAGAAGGGAGGCTTTTTTTTTTTTTTACTGTAAATCTTTTCACTGTATTTAAAATTTTGTACTATGTGCACGTGTATATATGAGCCTGCTTATACTACTTTTAAAAAATGATCCTGTACCTTATTTTTTAAATCTCTTCTTAAAAATAATAAAAAAAAAAATTTTCTATTACAGTTTACATTCAATATTATTTTGTTTTACTTTCAGGAATACAGCCAGAGTGGTTAGACAACCATATACTTTACAAAGTGTCCTTCCCCTTATTTTTTTTATATCAGAGAAAAATTTAAACTTTATTGTAGACATTAAAATGAAAGACATAGAAATAAAACACTGTTAAGTAACTTCTAATCAGAAAGTGTAGTACCATGCATATACATGCTGTGGGTATTTGTTCCCTCCTTTGTCCTCTAATGCTAATAAAGTGTACTACCTTGTATATATTCATTTTTCCATATGTATAATTCAGAAGACTGATAAACAGCCCACATGTAGTTTAGGACTGTGTCACAATTTTCCTTCCTTTGGGCTAAATGTTGTTAAACAGGATGGAAAGTAGCCAGCAAAGCCGATAGTACATTTCACGCACTCATGGGCACACAGAAAATACTCAAACCTGTTGAACTTGACTGTTTGTTTTAAAAAAGTTCAGAATTTCTTTAGAAGGCACCAAGGTAGATACTTGCACTGTGGTTTTTGTTTTGTTTTTTAAGAAACTTCGTTCAATTATTTTAAGTGCAATGTCTTTAATTTTTCACTTATTGTCAACTGCTGATGCATATTGACTTAAGTACAAATAGATTATTTTCAAAGACTGTCAGGGAAGATTTTTAATCTACGATAAACAAAAAAAAGTTTGCATCTCCAGAAAAGTAATGTAACTCTGTGTCAAGATAAATTTAGCATTTAACATTTGCTGAAGATTTAAATCAATGCAGATAGCACTAAATAAAACAAAACAAATACGAGGGAAGATTCAGAAACATTGATCATGGCCAAAATACGCCCCAACACTGTTCAGAGGTTTACTTCAGTAATATTTGTAGTCATTGACTAGATCAATGAAACTCATTCTTTCAAGAGCATCCAATTATAGTTTACTGAGGATTGAGCATTCTAATAAATCAGCATACTTTACATAGAATTACACAAAGCGAACATGCAAGTTAATAACAGCACAAAAAATCTAGGGTCAACTGAAAGTACAAGAAGAATAGTCTTGTGATAAATTATTTCATTTAAGTTTGATTCATAGACGCAAACATTTTAAAACCATGCCTTTCTGACAGATAGTTTATGGCAACTGTACTAATAGAGTTTGATTAAGCATTTAAGAGAGAAGATCAATATACCTCTGTCATATTTACACAATAAAAAATGGCATGTTCAGTGAATGCAAATCAACATGAATTGAGGCACAATATTAGTCAAAAAGTTAACAGTAATACTTTTCGCAACTACTTTGGTTATTTGGAAAATAGGGCTTTATAATAGAATTCAACAGCTTAGATGTAATGGACTGAAACATGAGCAAAGTAAGAGGAATATCAGAAACAAAGTAATTCAAGTCAGTTAATATTGGCTTGAGAATTCTTTTCCCCAAGAAGTACACACTGATTATGGGTAAAGAATATTTGGTTGACAGCTAAGTAAAATACTAAAAATAACAAATGGCTTAGAGTTTTGAGGTCACTGGTAGGAAAAAGGAAAAAAAAATGAATTCAGATATTGAACCAAATTTGCCCTGGAACAAAATGGGCTCTCATCCAAGATGTGTTAACAGTTACAGTTCATTACAAACCGTGTTTCATTAAAATTGAAATCTGATTTTTATCCAGTCCGACCGCTGAATGTAGACTGCCAACCCTGATACCAGAGTGGACTGAGACACAATGTGCTAATAAATTTAGGTCCTAATGATTTATGGCAAACATTTCTGGAAGTCAAAAGCAGCTTCTAAAAATGTACATCAAGCAGCTCATGGAAATCTCTGTTGTTCCTCTAGGATTGGAGGCACCAGAATCCTCCTAAGAAATAAAGGGTTTGGGCTTGAGCGCTTGGACTGACAGACACATTCTTGATCTCCAAACCCAAAACTAGTCTAATAGGGCCCATGACTCTTACATTTTGAAGCTGGAGCATTTGACTGGAGCATCAGAAATGCCATCATACTCTCTTGGTTTTGCCCTGTACGAGCAGTGAGGTGGAATCAGCTTATTGGGAAGCAGAGGAAAAGAGAAAGCTTTTAAAAACCAGTGGAATAGAGCACAAAGATTATGAACTTCAGAGCCCAAGAAATCTGGGTCTGACTCTACTAACTACATCGTTGACTACATCGTTGACTAGTCTCAATATTCTCATCTATAAAATGGGGATATTAATTATACTTTTCTATAGCACTATAAGAATATAATGAAAGTGTATAGGAAATATTTATGCCAGTGCTCAAAAATAGTATTATTTAGAAAGGGCCACATGTTTGCTCATACTACAACTCAGAAGTACAGGGGAAATGAAGTTTCATCATTTTGTAAATATTCTTCTAACAAAAAGTGTGAAGGAGAACTAAATATAGTCCAATTTGTTTTAAAATTTGGTGATTTCAAAATTTTAAACCCATGATTCTCATTCACAGTTGTTTTGGGGCTTTTACAAATGCCAATGCTCTGTCTTACTCAACACCAATGAAGCCAGTATTTAGGGAAATAGATTCCAGATTTCAGTAGGTTTTTTTGTTTGTTTGTTTTTGAATCCTCACCCAGGGATATGTTTTTATTGATATTTTTTCCTGAGAAAGAGAGGAAGGGGGGTGGGGAGAGAAAGAGAGGGAGACGTAGAAGTGGGAAAGAGACATGGATCAGTTGCCTCCTGTATGGGCTCCCACCGGGGATCAAACCCACAACCCAGGCATGTACCCCAACAGGGAATTGAACCTGCAACCTTCTAGTATTCAGGACACTCTGACCAACTGAGCCACTTGGCCAGGGTGAGGCTTCAGTACTTTTTTAGCTACTCAGTTGAATGTGATATGTCACCAAGATGGAGAACCATTGATTTCTAGTCTTTTAGGGGCACTCTTTAGTGATTTTGAATTACTATGATTTACTTAAATACTCAAGGTGTATCCCTTGAGGCTGGGCACAATGGGTGTCCCGAAGTCTGGATTCTGCTAGCGAGATCAGAAGGGGGCAGTAGCTGCTGGGTAGGCACCCAACACTGTCTGTCACATTTGCTCAAGATATTCCCAGTGTCCTCTAGTCTCCAGACCTGGTTTTCAAGCTCTTCTCAATCTTGTTCTCTCTTGCTTTGGAACAACTAACTTTATGATATAGTCTTGGAGGTTAAAGTTTGAAAACATGAATTAAGGAGGAAGTTAAAGTGTATCCATTAAACATTTGTAAAATATATTCCCTGAACAGTATTTTAATACCCACTAAGGACATCTTGGCCAAAACCATGGCCGCTGGAGCCCACGTGTTTGTGTGTTTTGTATAAGTAAACACATATAAGCACAATTTTGTCACATTTTTCCTTTATTCTGCTCTCGTAATTCCTCTGACAAAGGGGCAGTATGCCGCTTTTAGGTACAATAGTTGCTACGGAGTAATATGCATTTAGAATGGGAGTTAAAATTGCAGGGCATCAGATTCTAGTTGTTATTCTGTCAAGCATTAGGGAAGAATGCCAATTATTTAAAAAACCTGAACAATCAATTAAAATTGATCCTGGTTTGCTCTCCATTGATTCTCTGGCTGAAACTTGGGCAAGAGGGAGTGTGTCTGGGAGACAATAACTGTAAAGCAGGGCCAACTCCTGTCCATATTCCTGGGGCTGCGGTGTATCGAACTCCCTTTGTAAGTGGCAGGTACTTCAGGATGCAGATCATTTAAATGTGAAAAATTCTGATGTGGAAAAAAGAAAAGCAAGAAAAAAATGATGTTTCCTGGGAGCCAATATTCCACAATAGCCCACTCTATTAGTAATCTATCACTACTGTTCCTATTTTCAGAGAAAACTAGAGATAGCATGACTGGTTGAGAACGGTGCAAATTGACGAGGAGCTAATATTTGACGAGGTTTGTAGAACTGACATAGAGATTGTTTTTCTGTAAAGAGCCCAGTGCTGCTGCCAGTCTAGCCTTTTACTCCGATGGCTTCTCTTAGACTCAGCTCTTTCATCTCCGACAGCCAAATCCCGCTTTCGGACATTCTGCTTTAACCTCCACGTTCTCGGTTGCACTACCTTGACTCTCCCAGGGTTGGTCTCTGTAGAATATCTATCGCAGGCCCTACCTGTAGCCACTACCCTTCACCTCTCTTTACAAAAGCTACTTATCTTCTTGTTGCTAGCTCACCATTCACTCGGGCAGAAGGCATCAGTGTGATTCCAGTGAAGAGTGTCTCAGACCTAGTAGGCCAGTGATTCTTGAAGTGTGGTCTTTGGACCAGCATTATCAGCATATCTGGGAATTGGATGAGAGTGCAAATGTTTGTGCCCCATCTTAGATCTACTGAATCTAAGGAGATTCACCAAGGAGAGGCCCAGCAACCTGTGTTTTAACGCATGGTTCTGGCACATGCTAAAATTTGAGAACCACTGCAGTATAACAAACTTTGCTCTTAGATGTCAGTGGCCACCCCCTTCCACCCGGGGGTGAGCGTGGATGGCCTGGTAATTACTGCTCTCGTTCTTAGGAGAGATGTCATTGGCAATTCCCTGAAGTCATAGCCACATGATAATTTGGCTGCAATTGCAACTCAGCAAACCTTTACCTTGGACTAAAGATCAATGGCAAACTAATGCTAGATTCCTCTACCTCATGCTCCAACCGACACTTGGAGCTTCTTGATGCAGATTTGTTTTCATCTATTAAGTTCCATTTGTCATAGGATGGACAACAAGTGGTTAATGAGTTGGCCTTAGTGGGTATTTCATGATTTGCATGTCTCCTATATAGGCATAAGGAGGGCTTGGGTTACTAGTGAGTAGAAGCTTCCAGATAATTGCCCCTAGAACTTTTCTTGAAGACTGCAACATATATGTAGAGCTGAAAGAGTTTGCCAGTGGATGGGATTCAGACCCAAACAAGACTTTCAGGTAACTCAGTACTTCCTCAAATACAAGCTGTATGAACGAGAACAACTAGGGCTGAGCCTAAAAACAAGTAAAGCTGTGCTCTCCTCGTTTGCAAATAAAGCATGACTTTGGTGAAATGCTGACAACAGCAATCCAGCCAGCCCCATTTTAGACAGCAGCCTTTGGACCTGCATTGGCCACCTGATACCTCCAAACATCATAATCAGAGAATCTGGACACGAGCGGACTCTTAGTAAACATCATAGAATTCCTTTATTTTATAGTCTAGGGAATGAAGCCACAGAGATGTTAATGTTGCTGAGGTCTAACAAGCAGATGGTGGAAAAGCTGAGATGAGGACCCAGGAATCCTGCCTTCTACTGGGTGTCCTTGCCCTACCCCGTGCCGAGCCATCTGACACCTGCCAGGACTCAAATCTGCTCTGCTGAGGGATGCTCTTAGTGACTGATGACGGCTGTTCTTTAAGGCAGCCTATGTATCATCACTGAAATGAGGACAAAGCTCTATCTCCTACATTTCCTGATTGACTTGACCATCTCGAAAAGAGAGAGGGTGGCAGACCAAACGCTGAGCTGACTGGGCCTCAGTAATTTCACTTTGGAGGAGCCTGAGGAAATCATCCAAACTGTGAACAAAGGGTTATACTGTTTAAAACTGTAGAGCACAACTGCTAGACAACAGAGAAATTATTGCATACAATTTTCAATTTCTGTATGATGAAATGCTATGAAAGTATTAAAATTATATTATAAAGAATTTTAATGATATGGCTTAAATATATGTATGCATAATGATGAGTGAAGAAAAGTAGGAGATAAAACACAGGCTGTTATACATTTTCAACTATATTTTTAAATTAGATAAATTTCTATTTTATATTACATTTAGAAAAATCCTGAAAAAATATTGAAAATATTAGTGTTTATCACAGTTGTGTAGGAAGGAGATTTTATTCTTTTCTTTTTACTACATGTGTGTATGATATATATTTTATAATCTGAGCATCTATTATATTTATATTCAGAATAAACAAACTTAGGAGAAAGAAAATGTGAGCAATTATTCTAACATTGGAGTTTTCTTAAATTCCCTGATAGGGAAATAAAGCAAATGTATTTTCAACTTTCATGTCTACATGTCTACCATAAAAGCAGCATCTTTTGTTTTTTTTTGTTGTTTGTATTTATTTATTTATTTATTTATTTATTTCAGATATTTCACCTTTTTTACCCCATTGGCACCCCCCTCCCCACCCCACCCCCGCCTCGTCCCCGGCTTAGTTGTCCATGTCCATTGGTCATGCATACATGCATATCAGTTCTGTGGTTTATCTCTTCCCACCCCCACCCCCACGCCCTCTTCTGAGGGATGTCAATCTGTGCCCTACTTCCATGTGTCTGGGTCTACCGTATTCCTCAGACTGTTATGTTCATTATATTCCGTATATAAGTGAGATCATGTGGTATTTGTCTTTTTCTGCTTGACTTATTTCACTTAGGATAATACTTTCCAGGTCCCTCCATGTCGTCTCAAAGGATAAGAGATCTTTCTTTCTTACCGTTGCATAGTACTCCATTGTGTATATGTACCACTGCTTTTTTATCCATTCATCTACTGATGGACACTTGGGCTGTTTCCAGATCTTAGCTATTGTAAATGGTGCTGCTATGAACATGGGGGTACATATATTCTTCCTGATTGGTGTTTCAGTCTCCTTAGGGTATATTCCTAGAAGTGGGATCACTGGGTCAAATGGAAGTTCAATTTTTAATTTTTTGAGGTAACACCATATTGTTTTCCATAGTGGCTGCACCAGTCTGCATTCCCATCAGCAGTGTACTAGAGTCCCCTTTTCTCCACACCCTCGCCAACACTTGTTGTTTCATGATTTGTTGAGGGCGGCCTTTCTGACAGGTGTGAGGTGATACCTCATTGTTGTTTTAATTTGCATCTCTCTGATGATTAGTGATGTTGAGCATTTCTTCATATGTCTCTGGGCCATTTGTATGTCCTGTTTGGAGAGGTGTCTATTCAGCTCCTCTGCCCATTTTGTAATTGGGTTCTTTGTCTTCCTTTTGTTGAGTTGTATGAGCACTCTATATATATTGGAAATTAACCTCTTATCTGATACATCATTGGCAATGATGTTCTCCCATACAGTGGGTTGCCTTTCCATTTTGATGATTGTTTCTTTTGCTGTGCAGAAGAAAAGCAGCATCTTTTGAAAAAATAAATTTAAATTACTTTCAAGAATGTCTTGTAAGTCTACTGAAGAATTTAGTTAAATTCTTTAGCTTCTGAGATAACTCAGACCCCCCTTCAGATGGAGGAGGAACTATGGTAAGAGAAAGACAGTATACAGGAGCTTCTGATTAACTTGAGGAATTGCATTCCTCCAAAGAGCATGCAAAATTTTAGAAGCCATATACTGTGATTATCTATACTATTAAACATGACTTTTTAATTTAGTAATAACACCCACAGTATTTTAGCAGTTATTTCAATACCAAAATGCTGCTGATAGGCTTGTCTTGTGTATACACAGGGGCGGGGGGGCAAAAGTAGGTTTACAGTTCTGAGTATACAAAACAGTTTATTCTTGTATTTTTAATTAATTATTGCATTATTTTCCAAACAAACAACTGTAAAACCACTTTTATCCACCCCTGAAATGAGTTTTGCGTGTTTATCATGTAAAACCCTCCTCCAATTTTCTGGTGGGCCACTAAATAACTATAATACAGTCAAGGTTAATTATCTAGAATCATCTCTGGAATTAAGTAAAGTATAAATAAATAACAAAAACTCTTTCTTCAGATAGCCATGTAACGGAAAAGGGATTCGTTCCTGAGAGGGGTGATTCTGGAGACGTGGGAGAACATTCAAGATAGAAAATCCCCATCTCCTGGAATCTGCTGCCATCCGGGAGCAGGGGCGACGGGGTAGGATTGGTCAGCCTGGGGAGGCAGGGAGTCCAGAGAAGCTGGATTCCGCAGAAGGCGAGCTTCAGAGCAGAAGAGGTAAGATTACTGTAAGGGCATCGCGGCTGAGAAACAAGGGGCAGCTCAAGGAAGCAAAGGTGAGTCTACTCCAGGAGCTCTCTGTGAGTGAAGTAAAGGACACCTCATTGCATACATTGCAGTCACCTAACACTGACTGAACGCCTACTCCGAGCAAGACCAAATGCTGATGGCGTGGGGGGGGGGGGGGGACGGCGGCAGGGACAAGAAGTGAGGAGACAGACCAGAAAGATTGGGCTTCTTCAGAGACTTGAAAGAACTGAATGTGAGACATCATGTTGGAACCAGAAAAAACTAAGACACTCAGCCTGATGTCGCCACCCACACTGTGCAGCTATTGCAAGTGACGAGGAAGACCTCTGAAAGCTGTGGAGGGAGGGAACCCTGACATGGCTGGATTCACCAGGCAGAGTAAGCAAGAGACAGAAGAGCATGTGTATTACAGCTCCCCTTCCTTAAGGAGGGGGCAGTCTGTGCCTGTGTGCGTGAGCGTTCATACACCTGCAGGTATGTGTATTTTGTATTCGCTAAAGAAACTATGAAAAAATACCCCCCCACACACCTGCAGGTATATGTATTTTGTATTTGCTAAAGAAACTATGAAAAAATACCCCCCCCCAAAAAAACAATTAAAAATAGTTGCCTACATGGAAAAAAAGAAACTAAGACAGAAGTTAGTTTTCTCTGCATTGTTTTATGATTTTTACTCAGGAGCTATATAACTGTTTTACACAATGTAAAATAAATATTTTTTAAAAGGGAATTCTTTAAAATTGAAAACATAATGAAAATAAATCATTTATTGATATGGTGGTATAGCCATATTAATCATAAGGATTTTAAAACAAAGTATTTGACTGTATAGTTCTAGTAGTATTGATCAAAAAGGCAAAAGGAACCACAATGAAATATTAAACTGCTTTCATATGAAGAGTTCCTTATAATAGCTGTTAATAATATTACATATGTAGATATATATTTATGCACACACATGCATAAATACACATAAAAATGAAGAGAGAGAGAGAAGGATAAAGTAAATAAATGATCATGGATTATGTGAATGTTATTAGGAAAACAGATTTTCAGTTAAGAAAAGAGATGCAAATTTAAAATCAAAGGATTAAGCAAAAAAAAGGTGAAGTTTTATATTTGGGTTGGGAATATGAGTACACATTTATAATTTATTTTTTCTTCTTAAAAACATCATATATGTCAAACAAAAAGATTTAGAACCAGTGAAAACCCAGTGGCAATGAGCACTCCTAGGGCCCAGATTATGATCTTTAAATACCATTTCTCACTAAAAAGGAACCATGGCTGATTCCAGGGCTGGAGCAGAAATTACACAGAATGTATCTAAGATCTTATAGCAAGGATGCTATCAAGGTCCACCACAGTCACATCAAATAGACATAGAAATAAACTTGAAGCAGTTCTCCCAGCTGACATTGTAAGTATCGAATTAAGTATCAAACAGAATTTTGGCTGCAATGCACTGAAAGCTGTAAGTCTATAATGCTACAAAAAAATTTTCCTCTAAAGGTTTTCCAGGATACCAAATTGATAGGCAAAAAATCAAGTTACTGCATTTTCTGCACACACTTATTTCAGATTCATGAAATAGTTGATGAGCAAAAGTTTTCTTTTAACAGAAGTGGCTAATAAAAGCAGGAGGAATGGTTGAATTAGAATATCACCATTTTGCAAACCCTGGTGAAGTAATTGATCTTGCAACCATCTTCAATGGCTAAAAGCCATTAGATAAAAGGTTGATGGGGAACTTTGTAATGGAGGCCTTGGACTGGCAGCATTTGGATTCACCAGTCAACCTTATCATCCAGTAAAAGCAGGACAACCAGGTGTTAGATTCTCCTGCTGTGCTGCAATAGGAGATACACATGTTTATGAAGTATACTTGCAAAAATCAGAGTCCATGTGGAATAATGGTCTAGATCTCACCAACAATTTACAGTAGATACAGGGACTGGAAAGTGTGCTAAACAACAGGAAAATACAATCAGCCAAATCCAAAATATAAGTAATTCTACAGGAAAAATGCACCTCAATTTCTTTAACAAATAAGTAAGGAAGAGGGGACTATGATACTTCGAAAGAAATACCAGAGTCACATGACCAAATGTAATGCATAGACCTTATTTGGATTCTGATTCTAACAAACGAATTCTAAAAATACATCTTTGATACAATTTGATAATCATGTAAATAAAGAATCTTTAAAATTATGTTGGATATGATAATGGTTTGTGTGTGTGTGTGTTTTAAGGAGTCCTCTAAATTAATAAGTAAAATTTACCTACCGAGGAAGGTCTTATTCTAAGGTTTCTTCATTAGACTAGGAAAGCACCTTCGCACAATGAATGGGATACGCTGGAGAATGGTTGGGTATAGAAGAGAGAAGGACCCAGGGATCCCAAGGTCACAGGTTGTTAAAATTACACCAGTGGCGAATCAGGCTCTGCATCCAGGAAGGTCCATGACTGGGTCTGTCCTGGGTCAGCTGTTAACACAATTTGATCTATTTACAAATATAAACATCTGGGATCTACTGAGTTTGACCCGCTGACACTGAGAATCATGAACTGCTTCCTGCCCAAGGGTTGTTGACATTATTTCACAACCTTTAGAAACTGTGAGCAATGCCCCTAGACAGGAGGCAGGTAGAGAACAGCTCCCCACTTCAGGGCCTGGAGAAGGACTTAGTAACCTTGGCTGCACCTTAGAATCACAGGGGGTGCCTTTGATATGTCCACGTCTGAGTTCCACCTCCTAGAGATTAGGCCGTATTTTTTTAATCCTCCCCAAGTGATTCTAATGAGGAGCCAGGATTGAGAACCATACTGAAGACAGACATGGGAATAAAAATACCAGCCAGTCCCCTTCAGACACCACGGTCAAGCGTTCAACTTTGTAGCCAGACCACCTCAGCCTGAATTCCCAGCTCCACTGCTAAACAGTTACCCAAGTCTCAGCTTCCTCATCTGTTAAGAGGAAATAAATAAGTTTTTGTTCTTTATATGATTGTTGGAAAGATTCATTGCTTTAAGCACGTAAAGCATTTCGAATAGTGCCTGGCATAACATAAGAGCAATTATTGTATCTCACAGTATCTTCTAAAAGAGAACTGTCTTTGAGGTCTCTGAGATATTTAGGTACTTAACTCAGAGATAGATTTTAATCATGCTTACTGAATTCTCTGATGCAAGAAGGGAGACTAACTACCCCTCAATTTCCTATGATTGTTTTAACTGATCCTCAGATTGGGTCAAAGTCCTTGCTCTCCGAACTCTGCAATCTGCCGTTTCACTTTGCACAATGTCCCCAAATATTTGTTTTCATGTCTAAATTCTCCCACTGCACTGAGCTCTCAGGGCACTCAACCGCAAACACAATTACTGATAAAATCCAGAACAGGCAGTGATGTGGGGAAACGAGCAGTGTAAAGTCGACCGTACATTCCTTAGCTACCCGTCGCTCTGGAAAACAGAGAACGAGAGATCGGGGGATAAATAATAGAACATGGAACTTGTAATGGCAGGGAAAGAAAATGAAGCGGGAGGAGAGCATGATTTAGAAAAAAACACTAGTACAGACTAGATTAGGACATCACCAGAAAGGTGTGGATGGGGGGGGGGGCACAAAATGGATGCAGTGGGTGACAGGGATCTAAAAATAAACCTATTAATTCATCACATTACTACAAAGGGGGCATAGATCTCATTCTTTCTAATTCTTAGCCATAGGTTACTTAAAACCTGAATATTGCACAAAGTACGGCAGCCTGAATGTTTTACAACAATGCATTAAAACACTCAACCAGTAAATGACAGCCCTCTTTGATCACCTTAACTCTGAACGCTGTCCTTGTGATACTCAGAGGAAGGGGCAGTCGAGAAGCAAGAACCACAGAGACACTCAGTACCTTAGAATGCGATTCATATTGCATGCTTCCTAATTCGCAAGCATATTTCTGAAGTTTTGATTTGCCCATCAGCATAGATCCTATATAGAAAGTAGCATGTTGGCATGTGATTGGTACCCTAAGTTTCACTATATGTGCAAATAGAATAATTCTTTTTATTTAGGCAGCTGAACGTTCCATTTTTCTTTTCAATCATACTTTAATCCTCACCTCGTCTTATCCATTAAAATATTGTGTGACGCTCTGGCCAGTTTGCACAGTGGTTAGAACATTGGCCTGCAGGCCAAAGTATCTCAGGTTCAATTCCCAGTCAAGAGCATGTACCTGGGTTGCAGGTTCGATCCCGGGCCCCTGTTGGAGTCATGCAGGAGGCAACCAATTGATGACTGTCTGTCTCTGTCTCTGTCTCTGTCTCTGTCTCTGTCTCTGTCTCTGTCTCTGTCTCTCTCTTTCCCCTTTCCTTCCTCCCTTCCACTTTCTCTAAAAATCAATGGAAAAATATTCTAGGGTGAGGGTTAACAAAACAAAACAAATATATATTACATATATAATGTGGACACTATTAGTTCACTGTATATATATTTTTATTTAAATACATTTATCTTGCCCTGGTCGGTTTGGTTCAGCAGTTAGAGCATTGGCCCACGGACCAATGAGTCTTGAGTTCGATTCCGGTCAAGGGCATGCACCTTGGTTTCAGTTGGTCCCCCGCCCTGGTTGGGTATGCAGGAGGCAATCAGTCAATGTGTCTTTCTCACATCGATGTTTCTCTCTCTCTCTCTCTCTCTCTCTCTCTCTCCCCCTCCTACTCTATCTGATGATAAACAGAAAAATATCCTCGGGTGAGGATTAAAAAAAATTTACTTAAGTCTGAGTGAGAACTGAATTATTCTTATATGAGAAAAAGGTAATAGCCGTTAATGTAAGTGATTGCCTGATATATATCTTACCATTGACCATTGTTTGTTTTATATAACACTCTATAACAAGTTAGGAAAATGATCTAAGCAATGTCAGGTTCCTACAGGGAGGCTGGCTGCACCAAATGAAGGCATATAGCACCTTGACAGTTCCCTGTGCATCATTAGCAGGAAACAGTACTCTGAAGAAGAATAACTAGGAAGCAAAAATTCAGATTAAATAATTAGTGTCAATTAGCTCCAGCAAAATCATTCTATAAACAATTGGTCTCCAGCGCCCTGCTTAATTATGTGAGACTTCCATGTTCCTTACCAAGCCTGCTTTGATTCATGTTGACTCTTGAGCTTCCCAGAGGTATAATTAATTATTGTCTTGTAAATAAACCCTTAGCAATTAATGGAGGCAGAAAACAATCAGTACCTTTTTTAAAAAAAAGTATTCAAGGAGAGAATGTTGACTATGTAAATAACCTTCGCAGTATTTTTCAGGGGAAACCCATCACACACTTACAACAAGCGTCTGGGAGTTGTGACTGAAAGCTGTCAAGGAAAAACGCGTCCTTTCTACTTTACATATCAGGAGAGAAAACACTTTCTATTGTGTTGCTTTTGAAAATGTTTGGTATTCACTAGACACCATTCTAATTTGGTCTTGGACCTAATTAAAATACATTTCAAACACCCAATTTAAATAATCAACAGGTTTTTTTGTTTTGATTTTGTTTTTGTTTTTTTTTTTAGGGTAGCTAGTGTATTCACAACCCATACACACAAAAAAAGACAAATGAAAATAGCATTCCATTATTCCTTTAAAAGGTGTGCCTTTAAAAGCTAGCACCTGGTTTCATCAGCTCTTAAATGGCATTATAATCTCCTCCCAGGAATGGTAGATGCCAAAAATGCAAAAATGTTATCACCCCCAACAAACATAGCTCAATAATTCACACATCAGTTTCTTTCATATATGTTTTAAGCCCTATAAATTATTTATGTGGGGTTGTGGTTTAGGGGCTTTTTTTTTTTTTTTGTCCTTAAAAGCATTATAATATCATATGGGAGTTCATTTTTAAAAGAACCCTTAAAGTTTCCAACTTAACAGGACATTAGGCATATAAATCCAAATATTGGGAAACTCCAGATCATGGTCATCAATATACAATTGTCATACTGGAATATTTTAGAAAGTTTTAGGGTCCTATCTATATCACTGATTGGCATATGCACTCACAAACACAACACAAAACCTACTCTCTAAATTCCTGCAGCCAAAAACTTTCATATTTGAATTGTATCAACACAGTCATATTTTCCTTGCTCTGTCCTTCCTTGCAACAACCATTGAGGTTATGGCTGAGATCTTGGCCTCTAGTTCATTGTACCCCATAAATCTTCAGTGACTGCGAGAGTCTACTTCTAAGTGAGAGTGATAAAGCATGATTATATTGAATCCCATGTATTAGAAAACAAATAAATAATGTGAAATGATAAATCATAGCTTTTTAGTCTTTTAGATGAAAATATTTTCTTTTTTAATGAGCTATCAAATTCCATCCAGTACTAATAGTATTAGCAAATTAAATTTTGTAAAGAAAATTAATGAAAAAACTAAGTAAAACTAGAAGCCAAAATCATAGCTCCTGTACTTTTAGATAAAGGCTTAACCATATCTAGAAAAATTAAGATCATTGAAAAATAAATTTAAGACATATAAGTGATATTTTAATTACAACACTAAATAAAAGAGTGGATTAAAAATTAACCATGTTAATTTCCAAAATATACAAAGAACCCATACAACTCAACAAAAGGAAGACAAGCAATCCAATTAAAAAATGGGAAAAGGACCTGAATAGACACCTCTCCAAAGAGGACATACAGATGGCCAATAGACATATGAAAAATGCTCTATGTCACTAATCATCCCAGAGATGCAAATTAAAACTACAATGAGGTATCACCTCAAACCTGCCAGAATGGCCATCATCAGTAAATCAACAAATAAGTACTGGTGAGGATATGGAGAAAAGGAAACTCTAGTACACTGCTGGTGGGAATGCAGACTGGTGCAGCCACTATGGAAAACAGTATGGAGTTTCCTCAAAAAATTAAAAATGGAATTGCCCTTGGACCCATCCATCCCACTTCTGGGAATATATCTTAAGAATCTGGAAATACCAATCAGAAAGAATGTATGCACCTCTATGTTCATAGAAGTGTTATTTACAATAGCCAAGATCTGGAAGCAGCCTAAGTGCACATCAGTAGATGAGTGGATAAAACAGCTGTGGTACATGTACACAATGGAGTACTATGCTCTGGAAAAAGGAAAGAGTTCTTACCCTTTGCCACAGCGTGGATGGACCTGGAGCTTATTATGCTGAGCAAAATAAGCTAGTTGGAGAAAGACAAATATCACATGCTCTCACTTATATGTTAAATCTAATGAACAAAATAAACTGACAAACCAAATAGGTCCAGAGGCGTGGATGTGTGGAATAGAATGACAGATCTCAGAAGGGAGGAGGATGTAGGGGACAGAAAGAGATTAACTAAAGAACATATATGCATATATGTATAACCTTTGGACACAACAACAGTTTGGGGAGGGCCTAGGGTGGGACAAGGGCTGGGTGGAGGGGTAAACGTGGAGAGTTAAATGGGAGGACAGCTGTAATACTGTCAACAGTAAATAAAAATAAAAATAAAATAACCATGGATTGAGTTAATGATTTTAATAGCTGTTTCCATGCCACATCAGATTTTAAAACATATAAATATGATTAGGGGAAAAATAATCCAAAATAAAGTTTCCTAATAAGTCGTATTAGAGTGTGAGGAGAACCCATTCAAAAGTCAAGATATATTTTGTCCCAAAATACATTAAATAATTTATATAAAATGTGTAACATGTCTAAAAAATAAGTATGCATAATGTACAGCAAAAGAAGAGGGAAGCTTCTGTGTAGAACTGTGTGGTATCAGAGGTGCAACTTTGAAACTCAGGGCTGTGCACAGTCAAAGCAGACAGCAGGCACAGTGACATGTTAAATTACCCACATGATGTATAGCTTAATGAACCCCCTTGTGTTGATCACGCTTGGCATTAATCAAGAGCCATGAACAGATTCCCTTATTTTCTCAATGCTGCTCTGATAAACTGCAATTTCATTTAACCTTGGACAGCAACTTTAATAGCTTCCACGGGACAACTGTCGATACCTTCCTGGGTATACAGTGATTAAACTGCAACCCAAGATGCATGTCATGAATTTTCTTCATTTGAAATTAGAATTTTTATTCTTAACTATTTGCATAAAATATGCTGAAGACACTGAGATGTGTAAAGATTTGCATTTATCCAAAGTCTAGCTTTGCCATGCTATGTTATAAAATATTAATTAATATTATATTCATGAGCATGGTTACTGCTATTTTTATTTTACTTCTTTTAAATAACACTTGCCCTGGACAGAAGCAACAGAAAGAAGAAATTCAGAGTCAAAGTTAACTTTGAAGCAAACCCCCTCAACTGTCTACTGCATGCACCCAAGACACACCCTCTAGGGACCTGAGAACAAATGGGCAGATCTTCCCACTAGGTCCAATTGGGAAGTGAGTGATGCTTCATTAAAACTGTACGTACAATGGCCACATAATATGAAAAAATCTAACTAAAGATGAATTGCTAGATAAAGCAAAACCATCCAGTTTCAATGTCCTTCCTTGATCTTAAATGTATTTGTTTGCTAAGCATATCTGATGGCTGGTCTATTTTCTAAATTTTAAAGACAACAGTTGGATGAAAAATATCATTAGGTCATTTTCCTTACACATAATGATCCATAAGGCTAAGACACTTCTACCCAGCTAATTCTCTTAAAATCAGATCATATGGAGTTTTATGATGCGGGTTTTAGTTCAAAAATTCACAACATCTCTAACATTAGTAGAGTGTTGAATTAAGAGTAAGATGTCAAGGTTTGTCATAGGATAAACAATGTTAGTATTTCTTTCCCTCTGAAAGGAGAAAATTAATAAACAACAGGGATATAGAATGAACAGAACAAGAGGTGGCTCTGGGGGAAGGTGCATAGTAAAGGTACAGATCTGGTCACAGAACATGTACAATCCTCTAATTTATGAAAAAATACGCATGGTACCAATAACAACTAAGGAAATTGAAGATGTAATCAAGACTCTCCCAGCAAACAAAAGCCCAGGCCCAGATGGCTTCACCGAACATTCAAAAAAGAACTAACACCCATTCTCCTCAAACTATTTCAAAAAATTCAAGAAGAAGGACTTCCAAACACATTCTATGAGGCCAGCATAATTCTAATTCCAAAACCACAAAAAGACACTACGAAGAAAGAAAACTACAGGCCAATATCCCTGATGAACATAGACGCCAAAATCCTGAACAAAATATTAGCAAATTGGATCCAGAAATACATCAAAAAAATTATTCACCATGACCAAGTGGGATTCATTCCAGGGATGCAAGGCTGGTACAATATTCACAAATCAATAAATGTGATACACCACATAAACAAAATGAAGAATAAAAACCACATGATCATATCAATAGATGCTGAAAAAGCATTCAACAAAATCCAGCATCCATTTCTGATAAAAACGCTCAGCAATGTGGGAATAGAGGGATCATATCTCGACATAATAAAGGCCATATATGAAAGACCTACAGCCAACATCATACTCAATGGACAGAAACTAAAAACATTTCCATTAAGAAGAGGAACAAGACAGGGATGTCCCCTTTCGCCACTCTTATTTAACATTGTACTGGAAGTCTTAGCAACAGCAATCAGACATGAAGAAAAAATAAAAGGGATTCAAATTGGAAAGGAGGAAGTGAAACTGTCATTATTTGCAGATGACATGATATTATACATAGAAAATCCTAAAGACTCCATCAAAAATCTACTAGACTTAATAAATGAATTTGGCAAAGTAGCAGGATACAAAATTAATGTCAAGAAATTGATGGCATTCTTGTACACCAATGATGAACTCACAGAAAGAGAAACTGAAAAAACAATCCCATTTACCATCGCGCCTAAAAAATTAAGATACCTAGGAATAAACTTAACCAAAGAAGTAAAGGACCTATTTGCAGAAAACTACAGGTTATTGAAAAAAGAAATAGAGGAAGATATAAAAAAGTGGAAGCACATACCCTGTTCATGGATTGGAAGAATTAACATCATTAAAATGTCCATACTACCCAAAGCAATCTATAGATTCAATGCAATCCCCATCAAAATACCAACGACATATTTCATAGAACTAAATCAAACACTTCAAAAGTTCATATGGAACCAAAAAAGACCCCGAATAGCCACAGCAATTTTGAAAAAGAAGGACAAAGTAGGTGGGATCACAATACCAGATATCAGGTTATACTACAAAGCGACTGTAACCAAAACAGCCTGGTACTGGCACAAGAACAGGCATATAGACCAGTGGAACAGAACTGAAAACCCAGAAATGGACCCAAAGCAATACGCTCAATTAATATTTGACAAAGGTGGCAAGAGCATACAGTGGAGTAAAGACAGCTTCTTTAATAAATGGTGTTGGGAAAATTTGACAGCTACATGTAATAAAATGAAACTAGACCATAAACTTACACCATACACAAAAATAAACTCAAAATGGATAAAAGACTTAAATGTGACCCGTGAATCCATAAAAATTCTAGAAGAAAATGTAGGCAACAAAATTTCGGACATCATACGGAGCAGAATTTTCACTGATACATCACCTAACGCAACAGAAACAAAGGAAAAAATGAACACATGGGACTACATCAAACTAAAAAGCTTCTGCACAGCAAAAGAAACAATCATCAAAATGGAAAGGCAACCCACTGTATGGGAGAACATCATTGCCAATGATACATCAGATAAGGGGTTAATTTCCAATATATAGAGAGTGCTCATACAACTCCACAAAAGGAAGACAAAGAACCCAATTAAAAACTGGGCAGAGGAGCTGAATAGACACCTCTCCAAACAGGACATACAAATGGCCAAGAGACATATGAAGAAATGCTCAACATCACTAATCATCAGAGAGATGCAAATTAAAACAACAATGAGGTATCACCTCACAGCTGTCAGAATGGCCGCCATCAACAAATCAACAAACAACAAGTGTTGGCGAGGGTGTGGAGAAAAGGGGATTCTAGTACACTGCTGGTGGGAATGCAGACTGGTGCAGCAACTATGGAAAACAATATGGTGTTACCTCAAAAAATTAAAAATTGAACTTCCATTTGACCCAGTGATCCCACTTCTAGGAATATACCCTAAGAAGCCTGAAACACCAATCAGGAAGAATATATGTACCCCCATGTTCGTAGCAGCACTATTTACAACAGCTAAGATCTGTAAACAGCCCAAGTGTCCATCAGTAGACGAATGGATAAAAAAGCAGTGGTACATATACACAATGAAGTACTATGCAGCTGTAAGAAAGAAAGATCTCTTATCCTTTGAGACGACATGGAGGGACCTGGAAAGTATTATCCTAAGTGAAAGAAGCCAAGCAGAAAAAGACAAATACCACATGATCTCACTTATATATGGAATATAATGAACATAACAGTCTGAGGAATAGAGTAGACCCAGAAACATGGAAGTAGGGCACAGACTGACATCCCTAAGAAGAGGGGGTGGGGGGGAAGAGATAAACCACAGAACTTATATGAATGTATGCATGACCAATGGACATGGACAACTAAGCCGGGGATGGGGCGGAGGTGGGGTGGGGAGGGGGGTGCCAATGGGGTTAAAAAGGTAAAATATCTGTAACAAAAAAATAAATAAATAATTGAAATTAAAAAAAAAGAAAGAAAAAATACGCATGGTAATCAGTGTGATGTGGCCAGTATTTTCAAAATTTGGAAATTGGCATCACTGGCTACAAATTGCATTGCAGATGTTCACAATGACAAGTTTCTAATAAGGTACCATATTACATATACACTTATAAATCATTTTGAGATTAATATTTTGTTTATTTGAAATAAGAATGAGTTTATCTTGGGGTCAAATAAGACCTGGTAGAAAAGGCAATGGATTAGAAATTAGAGTACTTGGTTCTAGACCTAGATTACCTCTAACTACCTATGTGATCTTAAGGAGTCATTTCATCTCTATCCATAGATAATCACTTGACCTCTTTAGGACTCCTTATTTATAAAATGAAGAAATTTGATTTTGTTAACTTTGAGCTTTCTTCTGGGATTCATAGTCTACGATGTATGATTAATTTCTATGAACGTGTTTCATTTGTAGTTTGAACTTGCATTTCTTTACTGTGAAGGAGATGAAGACCTTATAATAGAATTCTAACTTCCCATTGGAGGCATATGTGAATTCCACTGTTCAGTGTTTGACTTCACACATGCTCAAAAACTAGATCATTTGTGCCTCTGTTTAAGGCTATGGCTGATTAGTTGGCAATATTTAGAAGACTGCAAAGAACTGAATGTAATACAAATTCCCTCTAAAGCTTAACTACTATCCTAATGAGAGTTGTTTGTTTCCTGTAATTCTTTTTTGTTTTTTTTTAATCCTACCCTGAGGATATTTTCCCATTGATTTTCAGACTGAGTGGGAAGGAGGGAGGGAGAGAGAAACCTCAATGTGAGAGAAATACATCGATTGGTTGCCTCCTGCATGACCCCAACCAGGGTGGGGGATTGAACTGCAACTGAGGTGTGTGCCCTTGGCCAGAATCAAACTCAAGATTCTTTGGTCCATAGACCAATGCTCTAACTGCTGAGCCAAACAGGCCAGGGTATGTTTCCTGTCACTCTTTATGCAAAAGGAAGGAAGCCTAGAACTGCATTATTGTCCTCTTTGTAGTTCTTTCATTAATTTTTCATTCTGTGCCTCAACTTCCTGTGCTGCTAACAAGAAAATGTGGCCCTGGCGGAACCCAGGGAGTTTATATTAGGATAACAAAGTCATTCTTCTGTACGTGACCAGCACATATGGCAGGTGGAGTCCCATCAGAAATCCCTGAAGAGCAGAAATCCTTGAGTCAAATGTTGTGGGATACGGCCTATGCACATTGGCAGAAGGGCTGTGTGCTTGGAAGACAATCAGGTCTGTGCATAAGACAAATCATGGCTTTTCATTGCACAGGCAAATAGCCTAATATGAACCAGGCAGGTTCATGCATCAGCCTGGTCAAAGACTCTGATGTTCCTGGCCTTCATCCATACCCTTGAATATGCCAACCTATTCTTGTCTTAGGGTCACTGCACATGCTATTCCCTATGCCAGAATTGCCCTTCTCCTCCTTCTTAGGTTAATTAATTCCTTCTCAACTTTCACATCTCAGATTAAATGTCATGTTCCCAAAGAGGCCTCCTCATGACAGCCTCTCTTCTTTCCCCACCAATCAAATCTGAATTAAGTTACTAAACAAATAAGATGTATTTTAAAGAAACAAACCAGCAAAGTGTCTTCCTAGAGCCCATATAATGATTTGAACAGGGTACACAAGACTAGTATCCTATAAAATAAGATCATCCATTTATAAAGGAATAATATTAAACCAACTCAACAAATATTCACTGAGTTTATAGTCCATGGAACACATGAATTAGCCCTGCCTTTAGGGTAAAATATAATTAAGAGTAGAATTTTAATATGTTTTGAGGTATAGGAATATGCTTTGTTCCCCAAAAAAAACAAAACAAAACGAAACAAAAACAGCCCTGGCCAGTTTGGCTTAGCAGTTAGAGTGTTGGCCCATGGACCAAAATGTCATGGGTTCAATTCCCAGTCAAGAGCACATACCTGGATTGCAGGTTTAATCCCTGGCCCTGGTCAGGGTCATGTGGGAGGCAACCAATCGATGTATCTCTCTCACCTCAATGTCTCTCTCTCTCTCTCCCTCCCTCTCTTCCACTCTATCTAAAAATCAATGGAAAAATATCCTCAAGTGAGGATTAACAAACAAAACAACAAAAACAAAACACAAATGGGAATTAAAATGAACACATCAATTTTGTCACATAGACCAAGATGAAACCTCATGAATCTGTGTTAATTAAAAAGAAATTTAAAAATTCCTTTTCTATCTCTTTAAGTAAAAAATAATAGTAAAACACGTATTTAAATCCTTTAAGCTGAAGTTTAAATCCTTATTGCTGGAGAAACCTACATGTATAAAACAACAATAAAACTACCATCTAGTTTTAATAAGAATTTATCTTTACTAGGCATTTTCAATGTGTTAGGCACTGTACTCTACAGGTATTTTATAGTTAATGTTTGGGTTGATCTCCATAAAAATTCTATTATGTAGGTATTATTTGATGTAGATAGCACTCTCTTCTTTTTTTTCTTTTTACAGATTTATATGGATTAAGCAACCTTCTCAAGTTCATACTCTCACTAAGTTTCAGCCTGTGTCTGGGTCTCTAAACCCAGGCCTCTCAATCATAAGCAGTACTAGCAAATCATCTCCATTCCACCACCAGGGGCTGGGGAGAGAGGAAAGAAATCAAATGGAATTTGAGGGCTACTTAAGTTGTCATACATTATGATTGAATGAAGTATATATCATGCCAATTTGATACATAACAAAAATCAACAAGGTAAAGTTTAGAAGGCAAAACACCAGCTCCCTAAAGTCAAAATAGCATCTCTGTTCGTACTTAACCCTACTAATTTATGAATTAAACTTGAAGAGCTTGACTCTCAGTTTGTGCATATGTTTTTGCATTCATCTAATAGAACTGTAAAAAAATATCTCCCACTTGCCTTACAGGAAAATTCTGGAAATTAGTGCTGTCTGAAAAGCTTTTAATACTCTTGAGAAATATGCTATGAAAACTGTTTGTACTTTATTCCAAACAACTATAATGAGTACCAATGAAAACTCATTTGAACAGACTAGAACTGTCACTGCTTTATAGCATATAAAGTTAAGAATTAAAAATTAGAAGATGAAATTCATAATCTATCAGTACGAGGTGTTCGGTGCAGGCTAGCACAGTTTAAATATTAAGCACACCCATAAAAGATCTGAAAGAAAACCTGCTTGGAAAGCTGTCTGCTGGTACAATTAACTATCTTCAAGATACAACTTTTTTTCTACTATGATATTTACCCAAGACCTATATTTACATTATTTGATGTCTTAACTTTTATTTTGTCCTTTCTTACTGTTGACTCTATTAAGATTTTACCATTATCTTAATTTTGTTAACAAATGAAAAATTTTTTGTATAGTACTTATATTTATATTCTTGCATGCTTAATTTTAAGAATTCATCTATCTTTTCATGCTATAGTGTAAAAATAATTTGAAAATAATAATTTTAACTTATTTTTCTTTCTCTGGTTTTCAATATTCTCATTTAAAATCTCTAATAAAGTATGAGTTCTAAAAAAGGAATCTTTCACCCAGACAATGGAATATAAGTCAGTACGAAAGAAAGAAAATGGTCTATCAAGCCATAAGGAGAAATGGAGGAAACTTAAATGCATATTGTTAAGTGAAAGAAGCCAGTATGAGAAGATACCTACTGTATGATTCCAACTATATGATATTCTAGAAAAGGCAAAATAATGGAGGAAGAGATGAAGGCAGAAGATAGAAGATTTTTAGGTCAGTGAAACTACTCTGCATACCGTAATGGTAGATACATGTCAATATACATTTGCAAAACCCATAGAATGCACACAGTACCAAGAGTGAACCCGAATGCAAACCATGGACTTAGAGTGATGAGTGTCAATGTGGGTTCATCCATGATAACAAATGACTGCTCTGGTGAGGATATTCATAGTGGGGGAGTCTGTGGGAAGGGGGCAGAAAGGGCATATGGGAAATCTCTGTACCCTCTCAATTTTGCTGGAAGCTTAAAACTGCTCAATAAAGTCTATTTAAAAAAAAATTAAGGGGTTGAGGGAGGAAGAGGGTATGGATAGATAAATGGTGATGGAAGGAGACTCAGCTTGGGGTGGAACACACAGTACAATATACAGGTGATGTATTGTAGAATTGTACACCTGAAACCTATATAATTTTATTAACCAATGTCACCCCAATAAGTTCAATTTAAAAATGTTGAGGAATCTAAAACAAGTCTTGTGCTTCTTGTGTAGAAGATTTATCTTACTTTTCCACCTCTATATCTGTCATATTATTTTATTAAAAGTGAATCAAAAATGGTTCTGATCCTACACTATTTTGAGCAGAGGTGTAAAGAAACTGGATTCTTCTAATTCATTATATACTTAGTGAAAAATAAAATAAAGGAAAGGAAACCTACTATCCATCAAAGTGAATGTGTCACTCACCTTTTAAGGTGCAATAATGGGGCCTGGTCACTAGGGATCCACTTAGTGTCCTGGAAGAAGTAATTAAATAAATGGCCCTTGTGGCCCAAAGAAGCTAATAGAGCTGCCCTTTCAATGATAAAACAAACCATTTCATCCTGACAACACAGCAGTTAATTTCTAATCTGAAAAATAGGAGCTGCCGGGCGTGGTTGTTGTTACTTTCAGATGTGCCGTTGATGACTCGGAATTACAGTTGTTTAGCCAACTTCCCTAGATTCCATTTTAAACTCTTCGGTAAGTTTAGATGAAGTGGAAAATGTGAAGACACAAGAGATCTGTTTTCTAAGCTTCCAACTCCATTCTCTTCATGTCTCATGTGATAAGTTTCTGCTTTCGTTTCCATGTATATAATAGACTCTGTTTTTAGGAGCAGCAGCCACCCCTGAGTTCTGGTCTTATCTAATGCGACTTTGGACATATTACTTGAGTTTTGGGGACCTTGGGCGTACTAGATGAGTTATTTGGTTATTTTCCAATTTAAAATGAACACAAAGATCATATTAAATCCTGAGGATTGTTTTTGAAACAACGTTCCTTGCCTTTTCACGTCACTGATTTCTTCTCATTCTTAAGATCTGTATCATACCCTCCCGAGAGGACTTCCCTGGCTACCAATCAGTACTACCACATACATAAATACACTCACATGCACACACTGAAAACATATATACATACACAACCATACATGAGGTGCACACAGACACACACACACTTAACTGCCAACACCAGTTACTCTGGGCACTTGGTCTTCATGACACTCATCAAAATATCTAATTATGCTGTTTACTTATTTCTTTTCTGTCTCTCCCACAAAAATATAAGCTTCCTAAAGGCTGAGAATCCACCCATCTTATTCACAGATGTATTACTGGTGCAGTGCCTGGCTCATGAAAGGCCCTCCAATATTTATTAGATACATGAAATAAACATGAAACCATACTTTATATATTATAAAAACAAAATTTAAGTCTCAATCTATAACGCGTCTATGTCAGCAACATGCATGTGTGGATGTGTATGGATATGTATAAAACACTGAAATCATTATAATCACTGTTTATTGAGCAATTTTTATGTGTCAGCACTGAAGTATTCCGGCTGAATGAAGAAATGAAGGAATTTTGGCAGCCTCCATAGTCAGGTGAACCAAAACAGAATTCCAAAGACTAAGCTGCAGGCAAATCATGTTTCTTCGATTTAAGTTTCAGTTTCTTTCTTATCACAGGCTCATCCATTATCACCTTCATATGCTTTCATGTACATTATAGTATAAATATGAACAAAAATGTACGAGATACCTAATTAAATATCTTATATTGACTCCAGTATAAATGGGCCATTTTCTTTGGTTGCATATTTTTAAGTCTAAAAAAATCCATACTCATAAAATGTTCAAATTACTTAATAATTTTTAAAAAATATTCACAATATACTTATAAATGAGCAAACCCAAAATGTCATGAGACTAAAAATAATCTCAGAAATTATATGGAGACAAGTCCTATAAAACCAGCATTACATAACTTTAAATTCTGGGTTTATTCTCATGTAGATGCAAACAAAAAGAAAAAATGTAACAATGAAATGATGAATAAAGCAGAGGGCACTCATTAATTCACTGATTTTTCAGCCCATCACTAAACTGATCAATAGCTGAACACACAGATTCACTGGTTACTTTATGTGCCCTTTAAAAAAATCATTAAAAATATTTTTATTGCCTTATATATCAGCACCATTTTGGAGAGTAACGAGAAGACATCTGGGTTCTCATACTTTTCATATCACCCTTCACAGAAACAAATCTCTTTCTATCCTATTTTTGCTTCCAATGAGAACGCAGCTGTCTTTTATTAGAGATGTTTAACTTACTGACTCTATATTTGTGGAGTTTTACATGCTTAACAGGAGATTTTAATACAGTTTTAGCTCCTGCTTGAGATAAATCAAACTCAAACTGACAAATAAGCAACTGTGTCTGCAAGAAGTGGAGGTTGTCTGATTTAAAGCCCCAAGAAGCTTAGAAAGCTTTCAATCTTAGGTTGCATGAAATACACATTTTATTCAGCAAGACATGATAGATACTTTATTGCAGGGTTGTTCTTTTTTAAATTCACTACATGCAACTGAGAATAATCTAAAGCTATAGTATATTAATAAAATTAGCTAGAAATGGCAAAAGAAAAACTAGTAATATAAGTAGTATAATTTATCAATTGCTTTAGAAATTTTACCTAAACATTTTTCGATCTTAAATGCTTTACCTGGTTCCCTTGTTTTCATATTTCTCTTCTATTATACTTGGTGTCAAGATCTTTTTATTTTTTTTATTCAGTCCAAACATTTTCCTGATTATTACTGTGCATGATTGTGTATAAATGCAAAGTAGTTTAAGATTATGCAGGGGGAAATGGTCAATGTATGCATTTCACTTCATAGACCTAACTTATTACCGTCCTGCCACTTGATGAAAAATTCAGAGTATTTGTTGCAATAGCTTTGTTCTTCAATGGGGTTATTACTTTTGCCTTTTCAGATTAATTTACCTGTAATAATATTGTGCCCCTCTGGTTGTCTACAGATGTATTAATCCTCTATGATAACCTGTTTTACCCTCTTAAAAAATAACTGGTAAAAATTTCTGCTTGATCAAAACTTTAAAAAATATATTTGTTAGGTAACATAGTAATAACCGATTTAGGCAAAAATTATCAGGTAATGTTACAACCTGCATGAAAAAGTTAGTTAGTGAACAGGATCTAAATATCTCCTCTTGGTTTATATATTAATTACCAAAGGGAATAATATCTAAAATAGAAAAAGTAGCAGACATCTCTTTAAGAAAGGAGTCAAGAAGGCATCACCAATAATGAGATAAACTGATGCCATGTGACATGGAGTTACCTGCCTAAGAAGGACACAACCTCACATAGATAGGACCCTTGACAAAAATGGTCAACCTGAATCTAATTATGACAAAATAAACAAAAATTTAGGAATGTTACACAAAATAACTGGCCTGTTCTTTTCAACATATCTTTAAAAAACATAAAGATTGATAGGCTGGTCCAGACTAGAGGAAACTAAAGGCACACAATGTCTAATAAGCACAATATACAATTCTGCATTGATGCCAAGACAGGAAATAAAAAGGTTTTATATTTCGATTTTCTCAAAAGGACATTATTAGGACAACTGGAAAAATCAGAACATGACCTATACATTACGTAATTTGTGTTGTATTAATGTTACATTTCCTGAATTTGATCATTAAACTGTATTAAAATAAATTAATACTTATGACTATAAGTATTTAGGGGTGAGCAAAATGGCAGCAGAGTGAATGGAAGCTACATAGACCATCTCCCAGGACCAAATTGGAATTATAATGAAAATAAAAACAAATCATCAGGAAAAAGCAACAGGAAAGCAGCTTGCGAGGACCATATAACCAGGGACCCTGACTCGATCCTGGTAGGACTGCAGAGGCGCGAGACGGGGGCTGGGAGCCCACAGACAGCAGTGGCCTTAGCTGGGAGCAGCGCCCTGGGGTCACACTCCCAGGCGGCTCCACAGGGCAGAGCCGGGACAGAGGCTAAAACAGCCACAGCCACTCACCTTGGGCTCTGGAGAGGGAGGGCAGACTGGACTGGAACTATGTGGGGACACTCGGAATTTAAAGGGGGCTCAGAGCTTTTGCTGAGTTGCAGCCACTCAGGACATCATACTGGGCAGAATTTTCACTGATACATCACCTAAGGCAATAGAAACAAAGGAGAAAATGAACACATGGGACTACATCAAAATAAAAAGCTTCTGCACAGCGAAAGATACAATCATCAAAACGGAAAGGCTACCCACTGTATGGGAGAGCATCATTGCCAATGATGTATCAGATAAGGGGTTAATTTCCAATATATATAGAGTGCTCATACAACTCAACAAAAGGAAGACAAAGAACCCAATTACAAAATGGGCAGAGGAACTGAATAGACACCTCTCCAAACAGGACATACAAATGGCTAAGAGACATATGAAGAAATGCTCAACATCACTAATCAATCATCAGAGAGATGCAAATTAAAACAACAATGAGGTATCACTTCACACCTGTCAGAATGGCCGCCATTAACAAATCATCAAACAAGTGTTGGCGAGGGTGTGGAGAAAAGGGGACTCTAGTACACTGCTGGTGGGAATGCAGACTGGTGCAGCCACTATGGAAAACAATATGGTGTTACCTCAAAAAATTAAAAATTGAACTTCCATTTGACCCAGTGATCCAATTTTTAGAAATATACCCTAAGAAGCCTGAAATACCAATCAGGAAGAATATATGTACCCCCATGTTCACAGCAGCACTATTTATAATAGCTAAGATCTGGAAACAGCCCAAGTGTCCATTAGTAGATAAATGGATAAAAAAGCAGTGGTACATATACACAATGGAGTACTATGCAGCTGTAAGAAAGAAAGATCTCTTATCCTTTGAGATGACATGGAGGGACCTGGAAAGTATCATCCTAAGAGAAACAGGCCAAACAGAGAAAGACAAGTATCATATGATCTCACTTATTTGTGAAATATAATGAACATAACAGTCTGAGGAATGAGGTAGTCCCAGAGATGTGGAAGTGGGGTACAGTCTGACAATCCCCAGAAGAGGAGGTGGTGGGGGAGAGATAAACCACCAAACTTATATGCATGTATGCACGAACAATGGACATGGACAACAAAGCTGGGGACAGGGCAGGGAGGGGGGGAAGGGGGGAATCAGTGGGGGAAAAGGAGAAACATCTGTAACAAAAATTAATTAATTAAAAAAAAAGATGAAAACCACCCCAAACAGTAACTGCTAATTACAATTAGGAGACTGAACAAATGACCAGTAGACCCCAAAGTAACCTACATTTTTCTATAAATTCCAACCTCCAACAACCTATCTTTGAAGAGATCTCCTAATCCTCAGCAAAACAACAGTGTAAAAGTTTTCCTGTTACACTAAGTAGTCCATGCTCCGTAGATCTTCACAAAAACACAGTGTTTTTTATTCTCTTAATGCTAATTTTTCTGTTTTGTTGTTGTTGTTAATCCTCATTCAAGGATATTTTTCCATTGATTTTTAGATAGAGTAGAAGGGAGGGAGGGTAGGAGGGAGGGAGGGAGAAAGAGAGAGAGAGAGTGGGGGGAAGGGAGAGAGAGAGAGAAACATTGATTGGTTGCCTCCCACAAGACCCCAGCAGGGGCTGGGATAGAAACTGCAACCCAGGTATGTGCCCTTGACTGGAAATCAAACCCGAAACCCTTTGGTCCTCTAACCAATGAGCCAAATCAGCCAGGGCTAATTTTTCAGTTTTGTTTTGTTTTTTTTCTTTATTGATTTGAGAGAGAGAGAAAGAAGTGAGAGGGAGAGAGAGATAGAAACATCAATGAGAGAGAACATCGATTGGCTGCCTCCTGCATGCCCCGCACTGTGGATTCGGCCCACAACCTGGGTATGTGCCCTGACTGGGAATCGAACTGGCGACCTCTTCGTGCATGGGTCAATGCTCAACCACTAAGCCACACTGGCCAGACTAATTTTTCAGTTTTTAAAAGAGATAATGACAAATCCAGAAAAAGCTATTAGCATAGTGTCTGGTACATGATCCTTGTTGATGGTAGATATCAATTTTTGTTATTTTTCACTCTATATTTGCCTACCCTCAAAGGCAGTTTTCTTCCCATCCCCTTGCAGTTTTGATAGCTCAAGCTCCAAATGCACTTTGCAGAAATCTCCCTAACCCTGATATTCAGCAAGTTCCATTTACCAAACTTGGAGTCATGACTTGGGTTTCCCAAGTTTGTATAAGCTAGATGCAGAATCAATCACTCAAAACTTGCAATTTGAGCAAACAGTGACTTTTTGGTAAGCTGGCAGCTCTTTTGCTAGTATAACTCTTCTAGAAACTTGGCAGGTTTTCTCTGTGTCAGATTATGGTCTATTCTCTTTAGTTTAGGACTAGTAGATTGCTGTGATGATAGCACTAACATGTTCACACCTTCCTGAATTGTTCACCTCCATCAGTGTAAGCCCTGGATAATTCCCGTCCACACTCACTCTGTTCTGGACTTGGCCATGTGAGTCGCTTTAACCAATATGACAACAATAAATGTGATATAGCAGAGACTTGAAAAGTGCTTGCACATTGGGGCTTGCCCTCTCTGGCTGATCTCGGAACCCTGCCGTCATCACCGGGTGAGCAAGCTTAGGCTAGCCAACTTGATAATGAAAGACATGTGGCCCAGTCCCCTTGTTGCCCCTCTCTGAAGCAGGCCGACACCTGAAGTTGAGCATCTTTTCTAACTGTCCAAGATCACGGATGCATGAGTGAGCCTAGCCAAGACCAGCAAAATTCTGCCTACTGAGCTCAGCTCAAATTTTCCAAAACACATGTGTCATGAGTGACACAAATGGTTGTTTTAAGCCACTGAGTGTTGGGACACTGTTTTGCAGCAACAATAACTGATAAAGAAATTAATATCTAGAAGCGGGGTGCTTCTGTAACAAAAACTAAAAACATGGCATTGGCTGGGGACTGGGTGTCTGATGAGTGGGCAGAAGAGCTGCAAAAATCTTCATGAAAAGTGGAGAAATGGTGAGCACACTATTAGCAGAGGCTATGAAAGTGGTAAGAAATCTGCTGTAGCAGGTTAGAAAAATAGTGACCTGAGTTAGGTCACTGTGGAATAGTTAGTAAAAATGATGCCTTGGTGACTGATAAACTTCTGGATTTGGCTAGGGGCATTGCCTCAAAGAAAGGTAAACTTGTCAACTGACTTCTTGTAGCTGCCTACGATAAGGTACTGGAAAAGAGGGATGAACTCAAGAAAATTCTGTTTGTAAGCAGAACTTACGGGGAATTTAGAGGGGCCAGGACATACTGGGAAGAAATTAAACTCTTTCTTATCTCCAATCAAATTAATAAATGGCTTCAGGGTAAAGATCAAATCAAAGTGTGACTATAAGTCCGTTTGTTAAGAACTCTAAAAATGTTAAGGACATGCAAAGGAGACACTCTGTTAGACAAAAAGTGGCTTTTAAAATTTTTAATCGTGTTTTCCCTAGCAGCCTGAGCACCCAAGTAAAAAGAAACCTGTGGATATAGCTTCTGGACCTAAATCAGATTCATAGAAGCTCTCAAAATGCTGAAGTCAATTGTACATCCTAAGAAAAGCACCATCATCTTGGATTGAAAGAGACCATGTCAGCTCAAAACAAAGAGAGACCTCTGGGCCCCAACCCTCTACAGGAATGAAGAATGAAGAAGACATCCATCTGTATATACAAGCCATTTCTTATGGATAAGGAATGACATCTCTGAGGACAGAGTCAAGAACGGAAGAACAATGGACAAGGGTACCACTCCGAGAGAGCCGTAGAAAACAACAGACTGAAGAAACTCCCAGGAAACAGAGTCTTGGGCTAATCAAGGAAAATTTCCTGACCCTGGGGTATAGGGGTCAGGTAACATATGCCCAGCAGGCTTTCAGAATGTCTGTGACTGCTCTGTGTCCCTCAATCCTCCCCTTTCAAATGGTTCTCTCTACTATAGTTCTTATGTTCTTGTCTTATCACTGTACGTCATAATTTATCTTTTTAATGCAACTGGATTAGAGGAGCTGCATCTTCTAGCCCTGGCCAGTTTGGCTCAACGGTTGGAGCATTGGCCTGTGATCCAGAGACACCCGGGTTTGGTTCCCACTAGGGGCACGTGCCTTGGTTGTAGTTTTTCCCCGGCCCTGGTTGGTCGTGCGGGTGGCAGCCGCTCCATGTGTCCCTTCACATCGATGTTTCTCTCTCTCTCTCTCTCTCTCTCTCTCTCTCTCCCTCCCTCCCTCCCTCCCTCTCTCCCTCCCACTCTGTCTGAACAAAAAGTGGAAAAGTGTCTTTGGGTGAGGATAAAAAAAAAAAAAAAAAGTAACTTTCAGACATGGATATATATATATAAAATCCTGGACTTGGAGCCTGATGTTGTGACTGAATGAAATTCAAGGCATCTTAGAGAGGAGAAAATGTATTTTGCATGTGGGAGAAATATAAATCATCAGGGTAGAGGCCTTCTGTGGTAAGTTGTGTCAGGAATAGACTTTAATTGTTCACACTTGCCTGTCTCCATGCCTTAGTGAATCCTCCCACACGCTGGACTTGGCCATGTGACTTACTTCAGCCAATGAGACAACAGAAACATGGCAGCCGCAGCACCTTGAAAGGACTCACACGTGGGAGCGCGCCTGTCTGGCTGCTCTTAGAACCACCACGGGAACACGCGTAGGCTAGTCTGCTGCACGATGAAAGACACGTAACTCAGTCATTTTAACTGCCCCAGGCAACAGCCAGCAGTTCCTGAAGCAGAGCCAACTAGATGACCAGCAGTTGATGATAGATATATGAGTGAAATTAGTCAAGAACCAGTCAGTTGAGCCCATCCCAATTGCTAGCCAACAAACGGCAAGCTAAATAAATAGCTGTTGTTCTAAACCACTAAATTTGCAGAGCACAATAAAATACCAAAGAATAATATTCTAGTTCACATCCAGCACATTATAACCTCCAGGCCAAATTCAGGTTACCTCTCTTTTTTGGAAAGCCTACAAACTAAAAATGGTTTTTACATTTGTAAATGGTTAAAACAAATAAAAAAAGATAACATTTTATGACATGAGAAAGGTCTATGACATTCAAATTTTAGTGTCCATAAATAAATTTTATTGGAACACAACCACACCCATTTGTTTACATATCTATGGCTGCTTTTGCACTTCAATGGCACAGCTGAATAGTGAGGACAGGGACTATATTGCTTGTAAAGCCTAAATTATTTACTATCTAGCCCTTTACAGAAAAAGTTTGATGACCTCTGTTCTAGTTATAGTTCACAGTTGTTTACATGTGTTCAAAAATGGTATAGCCAAAGATTGGCATTAAGAAAGAAAGTGGGTGTTCCATGTCTTGGCAGCCCAGGCATAAGCTTTGGGCTACTGTCCACATCCATGTGAGGCCACCCAAATGTGGAGTTCAGTGAAATCCTATCAGAAGATCAAGGGTGACCACTATGTTGTATATCTGAAACTAATACAGAATAATATTGAATGAAACTGTAATTGAAGAAAACTGTATTTAAAAAAAGAAGAAGAGCAAGGCTACACTATGAATGACAGAACCCTGCAGCAGTGAGTGGAAAAGTGGAAAAGAGAGAAGGAAACAGAGCCCAAATGACCTAAGCATCCAAGAGAAAAATCTGTGATTGCTGTCACTTGCTCTTTTCCCCTCTTCGCAATATTGTAGCTGAAGCAACTCAAGTATCAGGGGGACTCCAACTTCAGCAATTCAACTATTATCTACTGCAAGAGGGAATCTAAGTTTATATCAAAACAAGCAAGCAACCAAGGTTTCTAACTTCATTATAAATATTCTGCAAGTATAGGCATGGTGAAAGGGAAGACAATGGATCAAAAACAAATGACTAATGTCATTTTTATGGCCTTACTCTCATTATTTCCACGGCAGTGTCTTTGCTTACTCATTTACCCTTGTGTTATCTTTTCTTCCTAACTCTTCCTTTTGATTGCACCAAGAAAACAAAAACTTGTGATTGAAACTCATTAAATTTCAGTTTGACCAGAAAAGAAGAAACAGGAATATTTACTTGTGGGTACTCAAACTATGTCCCCTCATACTTTCACTGGTCTCTGACAACCCACTCTTTTAGGTATGAAAAAGGAAAGCCAGCAAAACAGGACAAGTAGACATAAAATGAGAGAAAGAAAAAGAGGAGATGAGAAAGAAAAAAAAGACGAAAACAAAAGAACCCGACGACCAAAAAACCAAAACCAAAAACAAATCAAAATCACCTATTCTGACCTCTACACACCTGATCAGAAATTATACAGAGGAACCTCAGCACTGAGGGAGGCACGAATGTCATTCTCTCCCAATCTGTAAGTACAACAGAATGGCTACAAATCAGGACTAAAGTCACCGGTGAGTTGGAAGTGCATTGGCCACTTAGGTACCAGCGATGTCTTTTAAATCGGTACAGAACATCTGCAGAAAAGAGGGATACTTTTCTGACTGCAATTCAAATTAGAGCTGTTTGCTTGTTTCTAGTGACATACCAAGTGGAAGAATGGAAGAGCAGTATGCCTGGGTTCCTGCAATCAGCAAATCTAAACACAGAATAAAAGTGAATAAAAACCAGTCTGCTTTTTAGTATCACCATGCACAGAAAGTTCTAAATGATGTCCATGGTAAAAAATTCCTTCCCAACTTTTGAGAGGAAGAACTCTTGATGTGCATACATTTCTCACTAGCAAAACAAGATCTTTTTTCTGACTCACTATATAATTTGTTGTGATTTAAGTTGAGCCTTATGAGTTCTTTTAGCGGTTTCAGCATTAACTAGGGAACTGAGATTGTGTTAAACTAACATGTACTTTTTTGCTAAGAGACATTAATTAATCATTTATACGATAATGCATCATTTCTCTTTAACTCTACATTAATTTTCCTCCCTGAAGCAAATTTGAAACATAGCTCTATTTGCCTTCTGCATAAATATAGAATTGTTTAAAGATTCAAAGCACATTTTAAAGAATAAATTTACTTTCCTTTCCACACACTGTTAAAAGATAACAGAAAATATTTTACTCAGATTTGGAAAAACAAAAAAACCTCAGCTGAAACCCAAAAATGTCAAACAAATATTATTCGATTTAAGAAAGTGGAAGTTTGCCAGCACTTCATCTTAGAGAGAAGTTGCTAGTTATTGAAGCTGAGTTATTGAAGCTGATATCTTGAGTAATACAGAATCCAGAAAGCTTTTTAAACTCCTAAAATCAAAAAGGGAAAAGTATTGCCCTGACCAGTGTTGCTCAGTGGTTAGAGCTTCAGCCCATGCACCAGAGTCACAGGTTCAATTCCTGGTGAAAGACACAGGTTTGATCCCCAGCCCGAGTTGGGGCTTGTGTGGGATGCACCCAACTGATGTGTCTCTCTCACATCAGTGTTTCTCTTTCTCTCTCTCTCTCTCTCTCTCCCCCCCCTCCCCACTTCCCTTCCACTCTCTCTAAAGAAAAGAAAAAAAATTAGTGGAAAACAGCATCCTCGGGTGAGGATTAACAAAAAAGGAAAAATATCAAAGAAACTCTAGCTAGAAAAGAAGAAAAAAAGATAAAGAGCATAAAATAAGGTTTCAATATCACTGAGACAAATTCAAATTTAAAGTAAAAGTTCAAAGAAACAAAGAATGTTACTTTTATAAATAAAAGGACAATGCTCAAAGGTTGTAATTGTCACCAACTTTTATGCATCAAATAAAACATAAAACATAAAGCAAAAGAAAGGGTTGATATTAACAAAACATAACAATTCAGTAAAAACTCTCTTAACTGACTCCCTAGATTAACTGACAATTTCTATTTTTCTGTAAAATATGCTGACATATCCATAGCAGTCTGAACAATAACCACTAATAGATTATTTCCACTGTACGCTCATTCTATTTAACTTCCAAAAATAGAGTTGGATTCTTACCAATAGTCAATCATATTTGTTCCCAAATATGTTTACAATCTTTTGTACTTGATATTGATATGGGACCTGATATTGTATATGGGACCTGATATTATATATTAAATAGCATGCATTAAATAAAATATATCTGAAAAAAAAAAAAAAATTCCTTCCCACCCGAGAGAACCACCTTACCAATTCATCCTCTTACACACCATTGCTTATTTTAACCAAAATGCTAAAAGATTTCCACTCTTTTCATATTCATTGATACTTTAAAGCCAACCTCATAGCGCTGGCCAGGTAACTCAGTTGGTTAGAGCATCATCCTGATACACCAAGGTTGTGGGTTCGATCCCCAGTCAGGGCACATACAAGAATCAACCCAGAAATGCATAAATAAGTGGAACAGAAAATCAATGTTTCTCTCTCTTTCCCTTCTTCTCTAAAATCAATCAATCAATAAAAGTGCACATCCAGAATCATATGCAAATGTGAACACTTCAAAAGCATGGACCAACAACTGAATTTTACTTATGGTTTTGTGGGGTGGCTGAGAGGAGAGTTACAGAACAGATGACACATCTTCAAAATTCTTTCCCTCCTACCCGGTCCCTTTTCTTTTTCTTTGAAACCCCTCAGATTCTCCTCTCCTCCTGCCACCTAAATCTCCCTTCCGATCTCTTTTTTTAGCATCTCTGTCGCTGTCATATTTTAAGAAATTTCTCCTATTTGTATCTTCACCCCTTAGCCCCACCACAAAACAAATAATAAACATGTTCCTAAAAAGGCCTGAGGTAGAGAAGGGTGTAAATAACTAACACTAATTTAACACATCTGTGGATAAAATGATACTAATGTGGGGGGCTGCATTTTAAAATATGTATAGGGTGAACTGTAACATCTACTTAAATACATTATAAAAAACACAAAGGTAATAAAGTGTAAGTGGGAAGGATTTTCTAAGGGTATTTCTTTCTATTGACATTACATCTTCTACTATGAAGATAACATATTTCACCTATATTACTTTAGCATTTGTGGTTTTCAATTTTATACTATTTATTATATCAAGGGAAAATCCCTGATAAATTAAAAGAAGGCTTGCATTTTGAGACTATATAAGCCATCTAAAGTGCTTACCGCAGAGTGTGTTTTTCTGTGGTATCCCTCTTTGTCAAGTTGCTTATAGTGAAATTCTCCAATAGTGAAGTGGAATAAAAGGCCTAAATTGCTTCAGCACAATTCAGCAAGGTTTCACTCCACTTACTGCAGTATACTTTTACCTACGAGCATGTGACACTCTTAAGTGATGCACTTATCACACACCACATGGAGAAAAATGCTTATACTGAAATGCTCCCTCTCGGCTTTCCCAGAGAGCAAGAATAAGAAACAGAAGTGGGTTCCCTTCCTGAAGGCTAAAATGACTGGGAAACTGCTGGATGAAGTTTAGCTTCTCCCTGATAATGCTGCCCCCAACATCAGGCTAAAAAAAAAAAAAGAAAGAAAGAAAGAAAAATGTCAATTTTGTCAAGTTTTTATTGTTTGTTGGTTCTGTTTTCAAGGTAGAGAACTAAACATCAATGCTAGACAATAGAAGAAGTAGCTGATCTATTCAGAAAGGTATTAGTTGCAGTATATGTTAAATAGAATTCTCCTAAGGTGCCATACATGCATATCTGTGTCCTCTTAGAATAGACTCTGGATGTGTCAAATACAAGTGATCTGCCCAAAGAGAGATCAATGCCAGGACCCCTCTCTCTTATCAATGGAAGGCCTAAAATTATGTTTCAGCTCGGTCAACTTTTCATCAATGGATAATCAGAAATACATTATTTCCCACGCAAAAATATGCATGGAAAACACTATAGACTATCCTTGATATTCCAGAACTCTGGTTTCCAAATGTATTGGGTTAGCACATTCCATCAGTAAAAAATGTTCAACAGTGAACTGCAAATAGTCATATATTTCTTACTTTTAGATTACATACATGTACTATCAAACACTTCTAAAACATAAAAATAGAAAATGTTATAGAATAAGATAATGAGGAATAAAATATTTTAAAATATTTTATTGGTCAGTAGTATTTTTAAAAACATCACTCTTAACTAAAAGCAAATATTAATTAAATTATTAACATAATAATATGCTTCAACTTTTTAAATCTGCTTCTAAGTTCCGTTTCTTTTGCTACATCGTTTTTGTACTAAAAGATTCTTATAAACGTACGTGGACCCCAAATGAGAGAAATGCATCATTTAGCAGCACTTACTAAATCATGATGCTCACTTTTCAATTTCACTCAAAAATTACATGAAAATTTTTGGCAAAATTCAGCTAGTAAATTCTCGTCTTCTCTAATTTCCAACAGTTGTTGCAAAGTAATCACAAATGTGTTCAAAGACATGAACACTCAAGTTGACTTTAAAACAGATTTCCAAATTTGGTTTCCAAAAATTTTAAGTGTGCCAAAATAAGCATTTTTTTCTAGGTAACACATCATTTTATGCAATACCATATGACAGTGGAAACAGTTTCCAATATCTGTTTTTAAAATACTCCTTCAAAAAAGAAATTTTTCACTAACTGTGAAAACTGCCTCTATTTTGTTGGTACAGAAAAAATGAGAGAGAGAGAGAGAGAGAAAGAGAGAGAAAGAGAGAGAGAGAGTTGATTTTTCTACCGGGTAGCATTCTAGTTATATAGTTATAGTTACTTATCATAGAAAGGTCAGGAAACATGGAACCTTGTATTTGTAAAAAAAAAAAAAAAAAAATGCACTCTTTATCTTTAGTTTGACAACTTCTTCAAGTGTTTGTCTCAAAAGAACTACTGAACTTCTACAAGCATGAGATGTCCACCTTCTACAAGCATGAGATGTCCACCTTCTACAAGCATGAGAGTGTCCACTCTTCTACAAGCAGGAGATGTCCACCTTCTACAACGCATTGAGATGTTCCACCTTCCTACAAGCCATGAAGGATGTCCACTCTTCTACAAGCATGAGATGTTCCACCTTCCTACAAGCATGAGATGTCCACCTTCTACATAGCATTGAGATGTCCACCCTTCTACAAGCATGAGTTGGATCCACTCTTCTACAAGCATGAGGTTGCTCCCACCTTCTACAAGCATGAGATATGTCCACCTTCTACAAGCAGAGAATGTCCACATTCTACACAGCATGAGATGTTCACCTTCGACAAGCAATGAGATGTCCACCTTCTACAAGCATGAGATGTCCACCTTCTACAAGCATGAGATGTCCACCTTCTACAAGCATGAGATGTCCACCTTCTACAAGCATGAGATGTCCACCTTCTACAAGCATGAGATGTCCACCTTCTACAAGCACGAGATGTCCACCTTCTACAAGCACGAGATGTCCACCTTCTACAAGCATGAGATGTCCACCTTCTACAAGCATGAGTTGTCCACCGTCATTCCCCACGTTAATACTAAACTTCTCCCAGTCTAATTAGTGTGTGAATCTCCAAAACACAGTTCCCCCCACACTTTTGAGGAACTCAGTGGAGTTACTGATTTCTTCTGAATTCCTCAAAGGAACTTGCTCTGTACGGTAGTGTTTATATTGGGAAGGGGTGTGTGATTTTAAAAATATGGGATTGAGGAGCAAAGCACTGGCATTAGCATCAGACACCATTAACCTCTAGTATGAGGTTTGAAGAGCATAGTCTGGGTAGAGGCTCCAGTGAATCTTTGCTGGAATAACCAGTCTTCAGTATTTCAACTTTGTACTGACTGAAGAGTCATTTGGCTACATGTGACTTTTACACATCTGTCAACTAAATCAGAGCTCCAAATGAAAAATCTGGCACCTAGAAACATTATGGGAATTTGTGAGTCCCCCTGGAGAATTTGGGGTCCATAAACCGCTGAAAGATTGCTAGGACACACAAATGCAATGTTTTCATCTGTGACAGATATAATCTTGCTCTGGTCCTCTTTGTGTCACGTTGTAGAAAACTAGACTCTCTGTCCTCAGACCAGCTTTAGAAAATGTTAAAAGATGAGCAACACAATTAAATATGGAACAAATCCACAGGATAAATTACCAAACCACATTTGGGAAGACCTGGGTCCAATCTCTGTCAATACCACTAACTTGGATCTTTGAGTTAGTCCTGATGTAAGTACTTCACACTGCAAATCACTTCAACAGTTCAGCGCTCACTCACCCCTCCAGGAACCTATGACATAGACTTTACTAGTAAGAAAACTTTACAAGACTTACTAGTCACACAGATGACAAAATGCCTCTCTCCAATCCACGTATTCTTCCACTATGTCATCTCTTTAATCTATAAAATGAGAACATAGCAAGTCTTTTTAAGTTTTGGGTTCTTTATTCATTTATAGACTATGTTCTTGAAAACTTGGATGGATCAAAACATGGGTATATAAAAAGAGGAATTTATGTCTCTAGAAGACAAGGTAAAGATAGCAAAGGAGTATTTAACATATTTGGAAAGCACATTGGTATTGAGCACTGCAGAAGCACCCCTGAATGTGTCTCTGGGAACACTTTTTAGGGACTTTTTGAAGTCTTTCTAAAAACTGTCAAGGAATTGCTTAGATGACAGTAGCATAGATAAGTGCCTGAAATATTATCCACATTTTCTTCTGTATGTTAATATTTCATTAACTTTCTGGGAAGTACTGTATACAATTCTAAGGTTTAATAAAATCAGATTGATGTCTCCCCTTTTTATTTGAATTAATAAGATATCTGAAATGTCCATCTTCTACCTGGTCCAAAACCTGGGTCAGTGATCTGACTCAAAGCTAAGTCTCCTGGGTCTGTAACCAGAGAGAAGCTTGTCACCTTGAAAGAGCTCAAACTGGCTCCAGCCTCTCCCATAACCCACACTGCTCAGCTGGTGCATCTACCAGTCCCGTGTCCCACTCTTCAGAGCATATTTGTAGCTGCTGTGGTTTTGACCACAACAGAGAAATATCAGTGCTGGCAACCACAATAGCCATGACCTAAGAGAAGATAATAGGTGGGTGGAGAGAGTTAATTTCTCAGGGTCTAGAGAACCCTGATTTCACTGTGCAAAGGAGTTAAACTGAACAGTGACATCTTTTTAGTAACTCTCTGTAAGCGTGCCCAGGGCTCCTTGAAGACAGAAGTCTCTGTACAAGTCTGAATATGCTGAAGGAGCAAATGACTAGCATTTTAAAGTAGAAATTTTACATTTTTTAGAGTGAGAAATTTTTCTATAGATTTTTCTTTCTTTAAAATGTTTCCACAAGGAGATAATGTATGAAAAACCCATTTTGTAAAAGTTTAAGTTTTTAAGTTAAACAACAATTGAAAATAAAATATTCCCTTTGAGAATGTTGGGATCTTGATTTTCACCCTTTTGCCAATTTAACAATTATTGACACAGCCTAGCAATGACATTCAAATAGCTTGTGGGATTGCTCTCATCTCTCCGTCTCCCAAGCTAAAGACTAAAACAACATATTTACCAAGTTAATGGTCACAATTTTGGATGATTTTTAATACTTTTGTTTTTAAACAATTATATAATCACAGGATGTTGCAAAAATAATACACTGAGGTTTCATGTAATTTTCACCCATTTTTCCTCAAGGTAACATCTTACATAATTACAATAAATACAAAACCAGAAAATTGACATTGGTATAATAAACAGTCTTATTCAGATTTCCATTTTTGACAGGTACTCTCGTTGGGGTGGGGGGTATGAGAGAGTCTAAGGAATTTTATCACATGTAGATTGTATAACTACCACTACAATCAAAGTAGAAACCTGTTTCATCACCACAAAGATCCCTTTTATAATCACACACATCTCTTTCCCAACCTCTGACCCTAACCCCTGGTAACCACTATTCTCTTCTCCATCTCTATAATTTTGTTATTTTGAGAATATATGACTAGAATCATTCAGTTTATAACTTGTATTTGTAACCTTTTTTCATTCAGCATAATTATCTAGAGGTTCAACCTAATTATGTATTTCAGTAGCTGATTATTTTATTGTTACTGAATAATATTCTGTGGTATGGATGCAATAGTTTAACTATTTAGCCATCCATAGAAAGATATATGGGTCATTTCTACCTTTTGGCTATTGCAAATAAAGTCACAAGGAACATTCATGTAGACATTTTTGGTATGGACATATGTTTTCTCTGGAATAAATGCCTAAGAGTGTCATTTCTGGATTGCATGGTAAGATTATGTTTATACTTTTAAGGAACTGCTAAAATATTTCCCAGAGTGGCTGTACCATTTTTTATTTCCACCAGCAATGTATGACTGATTCAGTTTATCAGCACCCTTGCCCACGTTTGGTATTATTGCTAGTTTTTTATTTTGCCCATTCTAACTGGACTGTTTGTTTTTCTATTATTGAATTTTGATAGTTCTTTATCAAATGTATGGTTTGTAAATAGTCAACAAATGTTTTTGTTCCATTTGTAGCTTGTCTGTTCATCCTCTCCACTGTATCTTTCACTGACCAATAGTTTTTGAGGAAGCCCAATTTATTAATTTTTTTCATATATGAATTATGCTTTTGGTGTCATGTCTAAGAACACCTCATCTAGTCCTAGGACGTAAAATTTTTCTCCCCCCCTTTTTAAAAGAATAGTTTATTAATTTTTAGAGAGGGGGGAAAGGGAGAGGGAGAGGGAGAGAGACACATCAATGTGAGAGTGCAACACGGGTCAGCTGCCTCCTGCACACCCCCTACCACAACCCAGGCGTGTGCCCTTGACTGGGAATCAAACTCGCAGCCTCCTGGTGCATGGGACAATGCCCAACCAACTGAGCCACACTGGCCAGGGCGGATTTTCTCCTAAATGTGCCAGAACTAAAAAGAGAAACCAATGGGTGCACTCCTGACGGTAGCAACAGTAGGGTACTATGCCCACCTTTAGGCTTGATGGGGAAAGAGGGAGAGCAGGTCCCAGGGCCCGAAGGAGCAGTGGTAGCTGTGAGCATCCTCGAGGCAGGAGCTGTGGCCTGGCTGGCAACCCAGCAGGGAGAGATACAGAATATAGACCTTACTGGACTCTCTTCCTTCCCACCTGCTGGCACCAGAGCCAAAGAAGCTTGTCCATATAGTGCATAAAGGGCATGGAATCGAGACAAGCTGGATTTTAGGAAAGGTATCAGAATTCCTACATTTAGATTCTTAAGGTACAAGCATAAATAAAAAGTAGGCAAGAAAAAGAGAGAAAAATGAGAAATCAGAAATTCCAATGTCAGTGTGTTAGACTTTTCTGATCAGATCAATGCTGCATGTATTCACTGCATTTAAAATAAAATATGTGCAATACGAGAAATGCTTACTCCAAAAGCAAAGCAAAAACTTCAGGCTTTGTTAGAGCCATTCACTATCTACTCTGTTTCTAAAGGCAAGCAGTTCTGAGCAGGCTTGAGTAATGGCATTGCTTTCTCTAGCCTAAGGGCACTTTCTGGACTGTGGACTATTAGTCAGTAATTAACCTGGGTAGGGAATGGGGGGCAGGGCACAGAAATTGCTGGGAAGGAGAGAGAGCCAGTGGATGGCACATGGTTGTCAGGTAGGCATTTTGTTCATGTGGAACTGGACCCTTGCCAAGGGCAGGGCTTCAGAGAGATGGGGGCAGAGGAGTTGGTTAGAAAACAAGCAGCAAGCCCTGGCCAGTTTGGCTCAGCGGTACAGCGTTGGCCTGCAGACCAATGAGTCACAGGTTCAATTCCAGCCAAGGGCATGTACCTTGGTTGTGGTTTGTCCCTGGCCCTGGTCGAGGTTGTGTGGGAGGCAGCCAGTTGATGAGTCCTTCTCACATCAATGTTTCTCTCTCTCTTCCTTTCTCTCCCTCCCACTCTATCTGAAGATAAATGGAAAAATATCCTCTGGTAAGGATTTTTTTAAAAAAGCAGCAAAATATCTTAAAAACTAGGACCAAGGGAGGCGGGCATAACTGACTTGGGACCATTGAAGAGTCTCAAGGTCATTAAATACACATTTATTAGGTTTCTACTAATGCCAAATCTCGTGGGGCTTACATTCTAGTAGGGAATGCCATCACAGAAAACAAAAGGGAAAACAAAGAGATAATTTCTAGAGAGTGACAAATGCTATGACAAAACTAAGAGTGATTTGATCATATCTGGAGATGAGAGATGGGAGAACCGCCACGCGAGCTGCAGAAGACCTTTCTGAGAAGGTGACTTGAGAGTTGAGATTTATTGATGGGCTGAAGCGAGTTATGCACGGGAAAGTCTGGGAGAGGTGCAAACAGCTGGTGCAAAGTAGCTTGCCCATTTAAGAAATAGAAAGAAGGTGGTGAGGCTAGAGCAGAGTCAGCCAGGAGGAAATCATCCAAGATAAAACGAGAAAAGTAAGAGGCTGGCGCCAGATCTTATCAGAAGGGCTGGAAGTGCTCCTAGTTCCAACTCAGACCTCAGCTGGAACACTTGCCTTGGTGCTAATCAGTGCAGCTCACCCAAAACAATGTCCTGTGGCTTCTACTAATTACTGCAACCAAGCTGATGAATTTGCCGTGACAGCCTACCAACACCATCACGCCTTATTACAATACTTCACGTTAATCGGTACACAAGAATAGTGCAGACCACGAAGTGTGAATCGACACGGATTTGCTAGATGACCACACTCAAGATTTGCCAGGCCCTTGTGTGGATCATGTTCCTCTATGTCTACCCACAGGAGCCTGAGCCATTAACTAATTACAGGGGCTCTACCTTTATTCCATTATTTGGTTATCTTTGTCCAGAGGCGGGACTCAGTAAGAATACAGTCTGAATGCTGCTCTTAAGAAATTTTACCTTCAGACTTAGCCTTTGCTGGGACGATTTCTCACTGTGGTTGAAGGTGCGTGAGACTCAGCAGTTGCAGAGAGCAGATGTGCTGGCATCAAGCTGATGTGTTGATCCCCTCACCAGGCATCCATCCCAGGGAGACACGGGAACTCAACTCAGAACCACCTGGCGCACAACCTCTAGGGTTTTCTGACCAGACTTCCTGAGGACTGCGCAGAAGCAGATGATGAAGGAAGAAATATGTCTTCCTTGACCACCTTCATTGTTTAATGTAGTACAGGGGTTTCATAACCACAGGGCAGATTCTCAAATACCCTTCTAGTTGGCTAAAATATCTAGGAGAGTTCTGGTTCCACGTGTAAGGAACTTGAAAGTTGCCACTCAGCCCTAACAAGTGAAAAGCTGAACACACTGATAATTCAACGCTTTGTGGATCCGTAAGAGGAGGGAGCACACAGGTCAGACTGCTACCCCCAAGAATGGAGAGACAGCCAGACAAATATAGGGAATTAACAGTTTCCCAGAGCAGACTCAGGGGAGAAACCAGCGCTGGAGGAGGAAAACCTGAACTGTAATTAACGAATTGCTGGAGGCTCAGTATGGAAAAGTCTGAGATTTAAAATCTCCAGGGGAACTCTATCATAAAAAATAAATTAATGAACAAAGTCTTCCAGAATATTGCAAGACTTACCTCCAGGAATTCCATCAGGTTCCCATTGTTGAATATTGCAGAAAACCCCCTAGGGTTTCTGAGGTGGGGAGGAAAGAAGAAACCATTTTGAAATACGCCAGAGCACTTTGTGCTTCTTAACAAACCTACACACAGGGGGAACTAATTAACCAGTCCCTAACCTGTTGGAGTAGTATTATCAAAGTCTAAATAACCTAGAAGGGAAATAGCCAATGCCAGCCCACTACAGCCATCCTGTCTCACTTAAGGGGATAGAAAAAAAACTGAGAAACTTGCATCAGGTTCACAGTCCAGAGGTACAGGCTCACTAAAAGACTGAGACCTAATCATAGGATCATAGAATTCTTTCACTCCTCCCGTACCTCACATTAATACATACGGATTTAGACCTTTTATCTGGTACATCATGTCCACTACTAAGAAAAAAATCACGCCCTGGCCAGTTTGGCTCAGCGGTTAGGGCGTCAGACTGTGGTCCAGAGAGATCCGGGTTCGGTTCCCGCTAAGGGCATGTACCTCGGTTGCAGTTTGTCCCTGGCCCTGGTTGGATGGTGAGGGTGGCAGCCACTCGATGTGTCCCTTTCATGTTGATGTCTCTCTCTCTCTCTCTCCCTCCCACTCTATCTGAACAAAATATTGAAAAATGTCCTCGGGTGAGGATAAAAAAAGAAGAAAAAAAAAAATCACAAGGTATACCAAAAGGCAAAAAATACAATCTGAAGAGACAGAACAACCACCAGAACCAGTTGGAATTATCCGAAAAGGAATTCAAAACAACTGTTATATACTAAGGGCTCTAACAGATAAAGAAGACAGCGTCAAGAACAGATAGGCTATATAAGTGGGGAGAGGGAAATCCTAAGAAAGAATATCTTGCTGGAGACTGAAAAACAACAACATTGTAACAGAAATGAAGAATATCTTTGATGGGCTTGTTAGGAAATAATCTCTGGGCTAGAGGATATATCAATAGAATCACCAAAAACTGAAGCAAAGAAAAAAAAAAAAAAAGACTGAAAAAATTAGAACAAAATATCTAAGTACTGTGAAGTAACTAGAAAAGGTGTAACATATGTGAAATGGGATTATCAGAAGAAGAGGGAAAGGAACAGAGGAAGTATTTGAGACAATAAAAACAGAATTTCCACAAATTAATGTCAGGCATCATACCACAGCTGCACGAACAGGGTAAAATGCCAAACAAACAAACAAACAAAAACTTCACCTAGTCATATAATTTTCCAACTAAAGAAAATCAAAGATAAAGAAAAAAATCCCAAAAGAATCCAGAAAAAAGATAAGAATTACACCCAACTTTCTGAAAACCATACAAGCAAGAAAATAGTGAACTACTGAGTGTTAAGAGAAAAAAATCACCAACCTAGAATTCTGTAGCCTGTGAAATTATCCTTCAAAAGTAAAGGAGAAAAAATACTTTGTCAGACAAACAAAAATGGAAGGAATTTGTTGCCACCTGCCCTATAAGAAATGTTGAAAGAAGTTCTTTAGAGAGAAAGAAAAATATATAGGTAACCAACATGGGATCTATAAAAAGAAAAAAAGAGCATCAAAGAATATAAGTAAAGATAAAATAAAAACTTTTATTTTTCTTATTCTTAATTGATCTAACAGCTAACAGTTTGTTCACAATAAAAATATCAAGAATTATATATGCGCCCTGGCCAGTTTGGCTCAGCGGTTAGAGCATCGGCCTGCAGTCCAGAGAGACCTGGGTTCAGTTCCTGCTAAGGGCACGTACCTTGATCAGTTTGTCCCTGGCCCGGGTTGGGTTATGCAGAAGGCAGCCACTCAAAATCAATGTCTCTTTCTCTCTCTCTCTCCCTCCCACTCTATCTGAATAAAAAATGGAAAAATGTCCTCGGATGAGGATAAAAAAATAAATAAATAAAAGTTTTAAAAAAAAAATTATATATGCTATGTATATATCCACATGCAAAAAAGAAAAATCTTGATCTTATATTCTTAACAAATATTAACTCAAAACGGACCACAGACATAAAACTATAAACTCCTATACTATAAGCTATAAACATAGACAAAACTATAAAACTCCTAGAAGATAACATAGGTGAAAAACTAAATGACCCTGGGTATGGTGACGTCTTTTTAGATATATTACGAAAGATACAATCCATGAAAGAAATAATTGATAAGCAAATGTCATTAAAATTTAAAATGTCTCTACAGAAGACAGTGTCAAGAGAAGACAATCACAGACTAATAGAAATATTTATAAAAGACACAACTGATAAAGGATGTTACAAAAAATATATAGAACTCTTTAAAATGCCACAATTAGAAAACAACTCAATTAAAAAATGGGCCAAGGACCTTAACAAATACCTAACCAAAGAAGATATGGCAAATAAGCATATGGAAATATGCTCCACATGTCATCAGGGAAATGCAAATTAAAACAACAGTGAGATACCACTACATTCCTATTAAAATGGCCAAAATTTAGAAAACTGACAACACCAAATGCTCACGAGGATGTAAAGAAACAGGAACTCTCATTGTTGGTAGGAATACAAAATGGTACAGCTACTTTGGAAGACAGTTTAATGGTTGCTTACAAAACTAAACATACTCTTACCATATAATCCAGTCATCATGCTCCTTGGTATTTATCCAAAGGAGTTGAAAACTTATGTCCACAAGACAACCTGCACATGAATGCTTATAGCAGCTTTATTCATAATTGCCAAAACTCGGAAACAATCAAGACATCGTTCAGTAAGTGAATGGACAAATAAACTGTGGTACATCCAGACTGTGGAACATTATCCAACACTAAAAAGAAATGAGCTATCAAACCATGAAAAGACAGAGAGAAATCTTAAATGCATATTACTAAATGAAAGAAACCAGTCTGAAAAGGCTACATATTATATGATTCCAACAATAGGACATTATTAAAAAGTCAAAACTATGGAGACAAAAGTTCAGTGGTTGCCAGTGGGGGGCAGTGGAGAATGAATAGGCAGAGCACAGAGGATTTTTACACAGTGATGTATGATACCTGTATTATCTGTTTGATACCGTAATGATCAGTATATGTGCATACATTCGTCCAAACTCATAGACTGTACACCACCAAGAGTGAATTGTGGTGTAAACTATGAACTTTGGGTGATTACAATGTGTTAATGTAGGTTCATCAATTGTAACAAACATGCAACACTAGTGGGAGGTACTGATAATGGGGGGAAATATGCATGTGTTAGGGTGCAAGGTATATGGGAAATCTCTGTATCTTCTCAATTTTGCTGTGACCCTAAAAAAATTGCTCTAAAAACTAACCTTAATTTAAATAATAAAATACAAAACATGCTAGAAGAAATGTTCATGTCACAGAGACATGTGTATTAGTGTGATGGTCACAAATAAATATTTTTTTTCCTGTGGATTCCTTTAGTCGTTGGTTACTTGTGGAATTCTCTGTACCCCAAAGCCGCACTTGTCAAATAATTTTGCAGGACATTAAAATACTGTAAGTATTTATAAACTGGCTTCCATTAAAATATTTGGCACTATTCCTAAGCAAATTATAAGCAAATTTCTCCTGTTATTTAGAAAAAGAATAGAGCCTGGCCTGTGTTGCTCAGTGGTTGGAGTGTCATTCCATGGACTAAGAGGTCCTGGTTCGATTCCCAGTCAGGGCACATGCCTGGGTTTCACGCTCCATCCCCAGTAGGGGGCGTGCAGGAGGAGGCCAGTTCTTGTATCTCACTCACATTGATGTTTTTATCTCTCAGTCCCTTCCTCTCTCTCTAAAAAATCAATAAAAAACATTAAAAAAAAAAAAGAATGGAGTTCTCACTTCTACAATCAGCAATTATACATATTTAAAATTCTGAATATTTTTGCCAATTTGTCTACATTTTAGACACTGGAAATACACTCGTGAGAGAAAATTATGTGATCGGTAACAAGTCTAGTCATTTTTTAAAATGCAAAATTTCTGTATTATCTAGCACTGAATATTTATAACATGTTCATGGGGAAAAGTAAGACCTATATAATCTAATATAATCAAAACACACTTCAAGATTAAAATCTTCATTGAAATGATCCATGTTGCCTGACCTTCCTTCAGAAAGTTCAAGGCTTTTTGTGGAAAAGCCCTTCTTAGAACGCCCTAAATTGAAAAGCCGCAGTTGAATAGCAGTTTGCTACATTCCACTGTGAGTCCGGTTGGCCTGCCTTTTCAGATGCCATCAGCTTGTCTGGCTAAAACCCACGCCGCTCTGGATTGTCTTTTCCTACCCCGTGAAAGTGTGAAGTCAAAGCTACCTTTCCCAGGAAGCCTCCCTCTTTGGAGAGGTTGGCCTGGCCCCTTCCCTCTGGACCAGCAGGACCATCACATCTCAGGAAGAAAGATGGAAGGGGATATGAAGAAGGAAACAAATTTCATGCCCGAGGCCTACATGTGGATGGGGAAATTTCTCTTTCTTAGCGATGCAGAGATCCTGACTGGCATCACCTCCCAGGACTCCAAATGCTTCCTTTCTTGTCATAATCCTCTTAAGTTCTTTTTTTCCATTTCCCTGTGATTCTGTCAGTGTTTCTCACTCTTTCTCTGCTGGGCTTGGTACCCCTCCTCCACCCTGCATGCCTCACCCAGGCACAAGGAAAGAGGCCAAGAAGGCTTTCAAGTTTATGGCCCATTATAGGTGGATGCTGGGAGGTGTTCGCTGGGACTGCGGAACTAATCAGTTATCTTAACACTGAGGACAGTAGGGCTAGGGTTTGTAGATAGCTAAATGTCACTGCTTATTTTAATTGCAAGGAAAAAAAGAAATCAGTTTTATGAATCACTGATTAGTGCTTTGAACCACCCCTCCTCCAAAAAAAAAAAATCCACAAAATCAACCACCAGAGCAGACCAATTAAGAAAGAGAGGGAGGAGGGGAACTCAAAAGAAAATTTTTTGCTCAGTGGACAAAACTAAAGGAGAGGTAGGTAAATCTGTGCTACTGCAGAATTTTAATGAAACAAAGAGATGTGCCTTATGTTCAGACGAGGCTCATGAAACTGACACTCAGATTCCATATTCAGAGTTCATCACAAAACCATGGAATGTGGATTAAGCTACTGTGAAAGGTAAAATACAAAGCAACAAGGACAGAGAAATTTTAATCAGGAACGAAGATTACCATAATCCCCCAATGGGATAACTTTTGAAAGAAGGGAGACACTGGTAGAGGACAAACATCCTTAAAACAATAGGAATGGTACATAAAATTTACCCAAGTAAGATCTAAACTAATGTTTGATGAGTCAGGATATGTAATTTATAAAAGGAATATGTTTTAACATGAGGGGCAAAACTAACTTTTTGCATTCATCTGTTCAGCGTGGTCCGATTTTTCTAAAATTACAATGTGAGCCTTTTGAAGGCAAGGGTTTCTTCATGCTTCAAGGCTTCTAATATGTGGGGATTATCTAATAATAAAAAATTAAAAAATTCACTCTCCTAATATATCATTGAGGTATGATATTACTGTAAAGCTCCTCTTCCATTCATTTTTCCTAGAAATTGGGAGTAAACTTCACAAAAAGAGTACAAAAAATGAAGTCATAGGCAATTATAGTAATTATTGTTTGACAACCATCATACCATTCTACAATGATAATAGAGCATATTACAAGAAAAAATAAATTGGTTACTTTAAAGATATATGGGTTATTTTTTTTCTTTTCCTAAGAAGTAGTGCTTACAGCCTTCTTCTCTCTTATTAGAACAGGCACACAGCCACAGGACAAACAAGCTCCTTTTGTTGGAAGACCTATCTATAGAATTGTAGGAAAATTAAGGGTTATTTCTCCGAAGAACATTCCAAACAATTATGAGAATCTTGGATGAAAAAGCCAGTATCACAGTAAACAAAGGTAAATTTTAATAAAGTTTTTTTTTCTAAAAAAGTAAGTAAAAGCAAAATGTAAGAAATAATTTGTAAGAAACTGATATTGGGGAAAGTGGAGGAGGGGTCCTCTTCCCCCTGGGAGTGCTGCTGGGGTGGACACCGTATAGTATCCCGAGAAGAAGGATTTTCTGAGACTGGCATAGGAGAGTGAGCGATTTTTATTTGTGTGGAATTAAAGCCCTGTGTTTCCAAAGTCCCATTTCCTTTAGTTCAGTCATAGAAGTGTAGCTGGAGTTCCAGTAAAGCTAGAAGCAAAGCCAGTGTCCAGAGTTTGCTTTCCATGTTGGAGACAAGTCCAGCATAACATCGGCTGGTTCCAGTCCATTAGTCCATTGCATGTGGATAAATGCCAGGCAGCCAAGCATGAGCCGTGAGCCAAGCATGCCGAGAGGAAGCAAGAGTCAAGAACACCAAGAGAGCAAACTCCTTTTTTGAGGAGGTCAGGTATCCCAAACCTTGGTGGGCTTACAGTGGCCATGCCCATTATGACCAATGACCTTTGTTCTCAAATGTGGCTGATAGGCAAGCACCTTCGCCAGTCCCCACAGCTTTACCAGGCATGCGTCTGTCTTCCCTTTGTCCCGTCCCCTTCCCTCAGTGTTTTGCAGAGAACATGCCTATACTGTCTGGCTTTTCCTGTGCTCCTTTCCTATTATTAATAATTAGCTAATTACAATGGTATCAAAACTAGTACATTACCAATATAGAAAACGTTATGAGTTTAGACAAGAAGGTAATATTTCATAAACATATAGGTTATTTATAATGATGAAAACACATGGTTTAGGTATATTTTTCATTTTTGTGACAAAGTCTGCTGTATTTATCATAACATTTTAAACATCTTTGCGGAGCACACAAAATTCTAGAATAGATAGAAAAGTGAACTGGAAAGGTAAAAAATAAAGTGTCTTGGTGAGCCAATACTTATAATACTGTAAAGAATAGACCACTCATACTTAAGTGATAACAATACTATAACAATCTTGCATTTACACAAGGCTTTACACTTTCCAAAGTGATTTTACATTTATTATAGCTTTTATGACATCCCCAAATCGTAAATATTCATATTTGGTCCCTGAGGAAAATGTATTCATCATTCGGAAGACTCCAGGGCTATCTGGCTTTGTTCCAGAAAACAGCCCAAATCAGTGAGTACTTTACTCCCAACCATGGGTTTTGCTCTCCACACAGCATGATAAAATAGCAATCCAATGGAATAGGAAAGCAGGTTTAAGTTGCTATGAATGAATCCATGGAAGAAAAAGTTTATTAAAATAAATTATCTTGGTGATATAATTCTGCAAATCAACAAAATAATATATATATTTTTAAATTTTTTATTAATTAATTTTTGTTACAGACGTTTCTCCTTTTTCCCCCACTGATACCCCCCACTTCTCCCTCCCCACCCTGTCCCCAACTTTGTTGTCCATGTCCATTGTTCGCGCATACATGCATATAAGTTCTGTGGTTTATCTCTCCCCCACCACCCCTTCTTCTGGGGATTGTCAGTCTGTACCCCACTTCCACGTCTCTGGGACTACCTCATTCCTCAGACTGTTATGTTCATTATATTCCACAAATAAGTGAGATCATATGATACTTGTTTTTCTCTGTTTGGCTTGTTTCACTTAGGATAATACTTTTCAGGTCCCTCCATGTTGTCTCAAAGGATAAGAGATCTTTCTTTCTTACAGCTGCATAGTACTCCATTATGTATATGTACCACTGCTTTTTTATCCATTCGTCTACTGATGGACACTTGGGCTGTTTCCAGATCTTAGCTATTGTAAATAGTGCTGCTACAAACATGGGGGTACATATATTTTTTCTGATTGGTGTTTCAGGCTTCTTAGGGTATATTCCTAGAAGTGGAATCACTGGGTCAAATGGAAGTTCAGTTTTGAATTTTTTGAGGTAACACCATATTGTTTTCCATAGTGACTGTACCAGTCTGCATTCCCACCAGCAGTGTACTAGAGTCCCCTTTTCTCCACACCCTCGCCAGCACTTGTTTGATGATTTGTTGATGGCGGCCACTCTGACAGGTATGAGAACAAAATAATGTATTTAGTGGAAAGTGCTAGCAGCCTACCAAAATCCGTTATCCTTCTTTTTCTGGGCATATGACTACTCAGCTAGGCTACATTTCCCAGCATCCCTTGTCTTAGGTGTAGCCATAGAATGTGAGGAGAAGTGTTAAATGCCACTACTTGGCCGGAGCCTTAGGACACTGGGCATGTTTCACGTCTTCTCTTCTCTTTTCAGATGAAGGAAACAGGATAGGGGGCAATCCCACTTTGACTGAGCACATGTCAATAACGTACTGGGGATGCTTGTGCAAACCGAAGGGAAGTACAGTGCCTGGGCCCTCACGGTGCCAAGCTGCCCTGCACTGTTCTTCTTGTAAGACAGAAAAATAAACCTCAATGTTCTTTAAGTTATTATATTTAGCAACTGTTTATTTCTTTTCAATTTTTATTCATTTATTTTTGTTACAGATGTTTCTCCTTTTCCCCCCAGACACTCTTCTCCCCACCCCGCTCCCCTATCCCCCCAGCATTGTTGTCTATGTCCATTGGTTATGCGTTAGCAACTGTTTATTATGTCACCTTACCTTTACTAGTATATTAATATATTTTCTAACTAATGTATTAGTTAGATATATTAGTAACTAATATATTTTCATTGAAGATTAGCTTTTTCTCAGGATAATGAATGTCATATACTTGTGAGGACATAGTAATGGATAGGGGATATAGGTAATAACTGTTAAATGGGGCAAAGTTCACACATCCATAATGGTATCCAATCATGATTAATGTTAACCAATTAAGTTAACCATCCATGAATGCTAATAAATTTTAGTAATTTTAATCAATGAATTTTGGTCATAATGAGCAATTGAATATACAGTTTTTTAAAGGAAACTAAGAAACAAAGAGAATAAAATGTCATCAGTGTTTCCCATATTGAAGAGATGTGTAGCTTATCTGAAAATTGTTAGCATTTGATAAGTCACAGTTAAATATTCACTCTTAGGGTTTTTACAATGACCTCCATGTTTATCCAGAAAGTAGCTTCAGAAGATGTAAAACACTTTATATCTCACATCTGACATTTATGCACTTATTAAGGTAATTTTCGGCTTCATTCTTTTATTAATGGGTCTGCAACAAATAACAACCCTGATTTTTCTGACAATGCAAGTCTTGAGGCTCCTCATCTACTAGAAATGTTTATATTTACTTGTGAAATCTGCTTCTGGTTACTGGGGAGAGGAAAAATACTGTGAATTTGCTAAGCAGAGAGGGATTTCGTGTAAGAAAGTAATAAAAATTTATAAGAGAAAGATTCTACTACCTGTCTCCCTCATAAATAATAACAACTGATATTTATTCAGTGCTAATTATGTGCAAGGCACTATTCTAAATATTTTACATCTATTAACTCATTTTATCCTTACAACAAACTTGTAAGTGGCAGAGTTAAAATCCAGATGAGAAAGTCCTGACCTCTTAAGTATAACCCTACTCTATCTCAAAGGGACCAGCAGAGTAAAAAGAACAATCATTAGTAACTTCTTATATATTACAGAATGTTTTCATGTGTGTTATTAAACTGAATCCTCACAACCTCATGAGGTAGAAAATATTATATATCTGTTTCACAAATTAGAAACATTTGAAGAACTCCATCACTGGCCCAATTATACATAACAAGAGATTACATTACATAACTAGGGCATAGAATTTGAATCTAAATTTTCTAATCCTAGCCCATCATCTTTCATTTCAACAAGGAATCAGAATTTTATCTGTCAAAAATATAAACAAGGTCTGATAACAACTATATTTGTTGTTGTTGTTATTTCCTGTTGCATTCCCAGAACATATCACAGTGCCTGGCATTCTGTAGGGATTTTTAAAATATTTATCAACTGAATGCACAAATAAATGAAGTAGGCCTTGAAGGTTGAGTAGAATTTTGGCTTAACCTGTCAGGTATGGGCTCAGGGGTCAGGGGAAAACCCTCAGCACTTACAGAAGGGCGGTAGCCTAGATATGTGGAGGCTGTTTGGCTGCTGGGCATCTGGGGGAAAGGCCTCGGTAAGTATGTGGAAGAATAGAAAACATACCAACCCCAAATGTTCATCAACTGATGTGTGGATAAACAAAATGTCATAGATCCATCCAGTGGAATACTATTCGTTCATAAAAATAGCCCTGGCCGGTTTGGCTCAGCGGTTAGAGCGTTGGCCTGCGGTCCAGAGAGACACGGGTTCGGTTCCCGCTAAGGGCACGTACTTTGGTTGCAGTTTGTCCCCGGTCCTGGTTGGTCGTGCGGTGGCAGCCACTCGATGTGTCCCTTTCACATCGATGTTTCTCTCTCTCTGTCTCTTCCTCTCTCTCCCTCCCACTCTATCTGTACAAAAAATGGAAAAATGTCCTCGGGTGAGGATAAAAAATAAATAAATAAATAAATAAATAAATAAATAAATAAATAAATAAATCAAGTACTAGTACAGGCTGCAACATGGATAAACCTTGAAAACATGATGCTATGTAAAAGAAGCCAGACACAAAGGTCACATAGTATACGAGTCCATTTTAATGGGAAATGTTCAGAACGGGCAAATCTGCAGAGACAAAAAGAAGTTTAGTGACTGCCTTCGGCTGGGAGAGAGGGGAAGATGAGGTTTTGAAACCGATAGCTAAAAGGCATTGGGTTTCCTTTGGGGGGAATAAAAATGTTCTAAAATTTATTGTGAGGTTTGTACAACCCTATTAATATACTAAAAACCATTGAATTGTACACCTTAAATAGGGGAATGTTATGGTATGTGAGTTATATCCCAATTAAGCTATTAGTTAAAAAATTAGAGTTTTTTAGGAAAGTCCTGGAAAAGAGTACAAGTAGAAATCATCCTTTTTGTTGGGATTTACGAGGCAATAAAATTCCTAACAGCCATGTTGTAAGGTTCCCTGCCACAGGAGAACTGGCCAGACAAGAAATGCTGGACACCAGAAATCAAACCACACAAGGAATTAAAACTGCCAAAGGAGCACCCAATCACACATCCATATTCCTGTAGACCCAACCCTACTGCCCAACCCACAAACCAAGACCCCAAAAACCACTGATGACAAGAGCTTCTTGCCATTGGGTGCATATTAGGACGAAACTCCAGCTCCTAAGTGCTGCCATCATGGACCCAATGCCCCATGGATTGGTGATGTGTAGCCCTTCCCTTTGGATGTCCCTACCCCCCCATCCCCATTTCTTTAAATAAATCCAATTTTTCTTTATTCACTGTCTGAGATTGCTATTTAGCATGCCTGAGCACCATCCCTACCAGCTTTAACCTTTCACTTTCCTTTTTCTTTTTTGTCCTTCAAAAGATCTCTTTTCTGAAGAAATGCCTGATTTGATTTGATTTCCTTTATTTTACACACTCTTGTAAAACTGGTTTCCTGAGACCTCTCTCTAACAGCTTTTAAATCCCAGGGAGTTAGTTTTCTTGGTGGACTGGTGTTTAAGTGAATGCTCTCTATGGATACTCAATGGGCTCTTCAGTAGTTGACAATGGAGTCTGATGGGTTTAGCACTGGCCAATCCTTTCTCCCAGGGATTGACCAACCAGGGTCTATTTCTTTCACAAAATAATAGATTTTATATTTATATGCAACTTTTTTAGGGAAAAAAAAACACTGCAATCCAGTAATTTCTGTGTTCTCTGGAGTCATTTAAACAGCTTTTTTTTTTTTTTTTTTATCCTCCCCCAAGGACATTTTCCCATTTTTTTGTTCAGGTAGAGTGGGAAGGAGAGAGAGGAACAGAGAGAGAGAGAAACATCCATGCGAAAGGAACACATCGAGTGGCTTTCACCCGCACGACCAACCAGGGCCGGGGACAAACTGCAACCAAGGTATGCGCCCTTAGCGGGAACCGAACCTGGGTCTCTCAGGACCGCAGGCCGATGCTCTAACCGCTGAGCCAAACTGGCCAGGGCTAAACAGCTATTTTTTAATTGAATTTATTGGAGTTACATTGGTTAATAAAATTATGTAAGTTTAAGGTATACAATTCTATAATACATTATCTGTATAATATATTGTGTGTTCACCACCCCAAGTCATATCTCTTTCCATCACCATTTATTTCCCTTTTACCCTTTCCTGCCTCTCTCCACCCCCATTTCCCTCTAGTAATGGCCATACTGTAGTTTGTCTATGAGGTGGTGGTTTTTTTTCTTTCTTAATCCTTTCATCTTCTTCATCCAGCCCCCCTAGCCCCTCTCCTCTAACAGCTATGAGTCTGTCTCTGTTTTGCTTGTTAGTTCATTTTGTTCATTAGATTTCACATATAAGTGAAATCATAGAGTATTTGTCTTTCTCTGACTGGCTTATTTCACTTAGCATACTGCTCTCAGATCCATCCATGCCGTTGCAAAAGGTAAGATTTTCTTCTTTTTTTATGGCTGAGTAGTATTTTTTTAATCCTCATCTGAGCATATTTTTCCATTTATCTTCTGATACAATATATAGAGAGAGACATGGATGTGAGAGAGACACATCGACTGGTTGCCTCTCGCATGATCCCAACCGGGGCCAGGGACTGAACCGCACCAGAGGTCCGTGCCCTTGACCAGATCAAACCTGTGACTCTGGTTCGCAGGCTGATGCTACTGGCCAGGGCCTAAGTAGTATTTTTTACCCATTCATCCACTGATGGACATGGGCTTCTTCCAAATCTTGGCTAGTATAAATAAGGCTACAATAAATATAGGGGTGTATATTTTCTTTTGGATTAGTGTTTTGGGTTTCTTCAATAAATTCCCAGAAGTGGAATCCCTGGGTCATAGGCACTCAATTTTTAATTTTTTGAGGTAATCCCATACTGCTTTCCACAGTGGCTGCACCACCCTGCATTCTCAGCAACAGTGCATGAGGGTTCCCTTTCCTATATATCCCTGCCAACAGTTTTTTGTTTGTTGATTTATTGATTTTAGCCATTCTAACAGGTGTGAGATGATATCTCATTGTGGTTTTAATTTGCATTTCTCTGATGATTAGTGATGTTGAGCATCTTTTCATGTCTATTGGCCATCTGTATGTCCTCTCTGGAGAAGTATTTATTCAGGTCTTTTGCCCATTTTTTAATTGGGTTGTGTGTTCTTTGGGTGTTGAATTTTACAAGTTCTTTATAAATTTTGGATATTAACCCCTTATCAGATGTATCAGGAATATGTTCTCCCATTCAATGTGTTGTCTTTACATTTTGCTGGTGGTTTCCTTTGCAAAAGATTTTTAGTTTGATGTAGTCCCATTCTCAAACTATTCCCAAAAATTCAAGAAAAGGGAAGATTCCCAAGCTCATTCTATGAGGCCAGTGTTGTACTACCTCCAAAACCAGATAAAGACACTACAAAGAAAGAAAATTATAGGCCAATATCCTTGATGAACATAGATACTAAAATCCTCAACAAACCCAATCCACTGATATATAAAAAGATCATACACCATGATTAATGAGATTCATTCCAGGGATTGAAGGTTGGTACAATATTTGCAAATCAATAAATGTGATACACCACATAAACAAAATGAAGGATAAAAATCACAGATCATATCAATAGGTGCAGAAAAACAATTTGATAAAATCCAGCACCCATTTATGAAAAAAACTCTCATCAAAGTGGGAATAAAGGGAACATACCTCAACATAATAAAGGCCATATATGACAAACCCACAGCCAACATCATACTCAACAGGAAAATACTAAAAGTATTTCCCTTAAGATTGGGAACAAGACAGGATGTCCACTTTCAACACTCGTATTCAACGTAATAGTGGAAGTAGGACACAGCAATCTGACAAGAAGAAATAAAAGTCATCCAAACTGGAAAGGAAGAAATAAAACTGTCATTATTTGCAGATGACATGATGCTGTATATAGAGAAACCTAATAAATCCACCAAAAATACTATTAGAACTTATAAATGAATTCAGTAAGATAGCAGGATACAAAATAAATATCCAGAAATCAGTTACATTTCTATACACCAATAATGAAATATCAGAAAGGGAAACTAAGAAAACAATCCCATTTACAATTGCATCAAAAACAAAAACAAAAAAACCTCAGAATAAATTTAACCAAGGATGTAAAAGACCTGTACTCAGAAAATTATAAGACACTAAAGAAAGAAATAGAGGAAAGTATAAAAAATTGGAAGTATATACCTTGTTCATGGATTGGAAGAATTAACATCAAAATGTCCATAATACCCAAAGCAATCTATAGATTCAATGCAATTCCTATCAAGATACCAATGGCATATTTCACAGAATAAGAACAAATGTTCCAAAAATTTATATGAAATCATGAAAGACCCCAAATAGCCACAGCAATCTTGAGAAAGAAGAACAAAGTTGGAGGAATCATGCTACCTGACATCAAAATATACCACAAGGCTATAGTAACAAATTAGCATGGTACTGGCATAAAAACAGACATGTAGATAAATGGAACAGAATAGAGAGCCCAGAACTAAACCCACACCTTTATGGTCAATTAATTTTTTACATAGGAGGCAAGAACATACAATGGGGCAAAAATAGTGTATTCAATAAATGGTGTTGGGAAAACTGGACAGCTATTTGAAAAAATAAATAAATAAAATTAGACCACCTTCTTATACCAAACACAAGAATAAACTCTAAATGCATTAAAGACTTAAATGTTAGACTTAAAACCATAAAAATCCTAGAAGAAAACAAGGGAAAGGGAAAGGAAATAAAAAATAATAAACAGCTACTTTAAGTATCAATTCACTATAAGAACATTTATCATGTATAGATTATGTGTCACCCACTGTGTTATGCAATAAGATTATAAAGATAAGGTCTCTTCCATAACAATATTTCAATTTAGAAAGGAAAGTAATTATGAACTAACTCTACATGAGGTATAAGAACACAGAGAATCATCCCAGACAAAGGAAGGGTATGATGGAAGAAGGAAGGAAGAGACAAGTTGAGTAGGGTGTCAACAGGCAGGGCCTTAAAGGATGTGCAGATTCCACTAAACAAGAAGTGAGGTATTCCAACATGAGAAGAGCATAGGTTAGGGCATGGGGTTCTTGGCATGTTCCACTTCAAGGAACCACCCTCTCCCATGGATATTGACTCTGTTCATATTCTTCTCCTGTCAGCCTTGTCCAGGTTGTCAAGGCCTTACTCTTTATCCCATTACAAACAACTCAAAAAGGGAACTTAGTAAGTGGCTCAATGTTCTACTTCATGTACTCCTCATTTTCATGCACCCACAATTTCATTTAAGAGAATTTCCAATCCTGCCATCTGTCCAGCTCCAAAGTAGGGGAATCAGAGAGACGAAACTTAAACAGTGGTGATGTTTTGCCAGTCAGCTCATAGGTTCTATAAGGGTCCCATAAAAACTCTTTACAAGAAAGGCACTTAGTATGGGACACAAGTTAGCCTACAAGGGTTGCTAGAAACCTGTAATAGCAAAGCTGAGGCAGCTGAAATTCAGGCTGGAGTCAGTGGGATAGGGCCACCGCCTTTACTTACACCCTAATATACTGTTCAGGTAGTGATGGTATATGTTGGCCTTAATTCTACAATGACCATACTCTCCACAAACATCCCTCAACATCATCAGGGCAATGAAATTGCTTACCTAAGGCCCTGAAGCTTCCATCTTTGGTTCTTTGGTAAACTTGCAGACACAAATTCCACTTACACCTCCCAAAAGATCTTCATCCTCGCTTAAGAAAAAACACTTTCCTGATCACTTTGGTGAAGCTGGAGATGTCTAGTTTAAACCCTGTATCTGAGCACCATCTTATCATCTACACTAATGCATCAAATGGTAAATACTTAACTAGTAATTAACCTCATATATTTTAGATTCTTAAAATGTAACAGTGATTGAAGATAATACAAAACCAATAATTATAAGTATTAATATTAAATGGACAATCTTGATAGATTCTTTAATTGATCAATTTTTCTTATATTCTGTAAAAATGAACTTAATTCAAACATGCAAAATAATTCTTTTTCCAATTATACCCCAATCAGGTTATTCATCATTCCTTCTGTAGCATCTCATATAGAAGTCCAAGATTTATGGAATCTCTTGAAAAATAAATAATTCATTGAATGCATTAACTGAAGTATTGTAAACTTCATGAAAATCAGCTGTACCAATACTTCCTCTTGCTCATATGATTTCAGATGCTTTTAATCCTTTAAGTTTTATGCTTCTTCATCAGGAGCGCAGGTAAAGAGTCAAAAATGGAAGATACAAAAATGTATGTGAGGAAGAAAATGACATAACATTATGCTAAACTGGTAGTGAGATTGATTTTTAAATGATGTTCTTTGAAAGATAAATTAATAAATTTATTACTTTAAACTTAAAAATGAACAACAGAATAAATCATGCTCAGTTTTTAAATGCTCTAATTTGTCTTTTCAAGATATTTTAAACTCATTGATAAACAGCATGACACAATGTACATAAGTCAAAGTCAACAACCATTTGCCTAACCACATAAACTGGCTTCTCACTGCTTTGAGGACTTAAAAGGGTTAAAGTGGATTGTGATAAAATTGTACATTCCATCTGAAATGACAATATTGTGGTTAGTGTGAAACCACAATGTTCATTGACTTCTGTGGGTCACTTTATAAATTCAAACTATTGGTCTCTCAGCAAAAGATAGATGGTATAGTGAAAATAGATCAACACTCCCTCTGTGTCATTGGATGAGGCAGAAAGTTTCGATATTCTCCGCCAACGGTCATATGAATTATTTGGTTGGGATTGCAAAATCATAGCCAGAGATCTGGCAGTAATTCAAAATAGCTTTAAGAAGGATTATACATTGGGACCAGGCTGAATTTTTTGAAAGATTGTTTTTTGATCCTGAGATATGCTCAGTCACTTTAATCTAGTATCTATGTCTTAGAATTTGATTGTTGTAGTTGTTGCCACTTCATTATAAATGAGAAAGGTATTCAGTCATGCTGAATGAGGATATTTATATGTAAATAGAAGAGGTTTTGCTTTAGCAATACCACTGTTCCTGGGATTAAAGTGTATATATGATTTTCCAAGTGCTATAGGATGACGCTTAACCGACTGAGCCACTCTAGCCAGGGCTATTGGAGCCACTTAAAAAAAAAAAAAGAAATTGTGATTTTAAAAGAACCAAAGATACTATGTATTTGAATATTAATTTCTTCCTATTTTATGTCTAATATTTAGTGTTCTAAAAGAAACACAATAATTAGAAACAGTCTGACTTACAAAAATGATTCCAAGTTCTTCCAAACCATTATTTTACAATGATTTTTTAAAATATCTTCATCATAGGTAACCCAGCATATCTTATTTTTAATCCCAGTGATGTATTAGGTTGTTTTCTAAGCAACATGATAAACCCTATCTAATGTTGCAAATTAACTCAAAGCCTGATCTTCTAACAACCTAACCAGAAGTGATAGTTAAAAATGGTATGGAGCTCTGGCCAGTGTGGCTCAATTGGTTGGAGTGTTGTCTAGTACACCAAAAGGTGGTGGATTCAATTTCCCAACAGGGCACATACCCAGGTTGAAGGTTCAATATTCCAGATGGAGTTTGTGCGGGAGGCAGCCAGACTATGTTTCTTTCTCTCTCTCTCTCTCTCTCTCAAAAAATCAATTAAATATATATATATATATTTAAATGATATGGAATTACTAGAACTCAATAAGATTTTAAATTAGAGATCATTCCAAGAATTTCAGATCTCAAGTTCATCATGTTTGATGTTCATTTAATTCATCTGAATATTTGTTTAGTATTTTTTATGGAAGGAAAATAAAGAAACCTAAAATTACTCTCAAAGAACTTTCAAACCAATGGGGTAGACAGATAAACAAAATTCTAAGAGGTGATTAACTTTAGCCTCCTAGTAATCCAGCAAACACGATCTTTGTCTCATACTTGTATATGTCATTTAGACCTCAAGTTGATTCTAGATCTACTTTCAAGGGAAGCAAATATTTCCAATCTCCATCAAATATTCTTTCTTAAGAGTGGTCTCATAACAAATTATTTTAAAAATTCTTAAAGCTTAAAACAATGATGAGATATCACCTCATGCCTGTTAGAATTTCCATAATCAAAAAGACAAGAGATGCCCTGGCCAGTGTGGCTCAGTTGGTTGAGTGTTGTCCCATGCACCGAAAGGTGAGTGGTTCGATTCCTGGTCAGGGCACAGGCCCAGGTTTGGGGCTGGATCCCCAGTGTGGAGCATGCAGAAGGCTGCAGGAGGCAAATCAGTGTTTCTCTCTCTCCCGCTCCTTCCTCTTTCTCTCTGGAATCAATAAAAACATATTTTTTAAAAAAGACAAAAGATAACAAATGCTTGCATAGAAATGTCAGACAAAGACAAATACTGTATCATCTCACTTATATGTAAAATCTTAAAAAAACAAACAAACAAACAAACAAACAAACAAAAAACCCCCCACCAAACTCATAGAAAAATAGATCAGATTTGTGGTGACTAGAGGCAGGGGTGAGGGATGAATTGATGAAGGTGGTCAAAGGTATAAAATCTCACTTATTGGATAAATAAGTACCAGGGAGGTAATGTACAACATGATGACTATAGTTCCTAATGCTATATGATGCTATATAGGAAAGTTTAGAGTAGCTCCTAAGAATTCTCATCACCAGGAGAAATTGTTTTTTCCCTTTCTTTTTATTGTATATATAGAAGATGACAGATGTTAACTAAACCTATCATGGTAATCATTTCACAATATATGTAAATCAAACCATCAGGCTGTATACCTCAAATTTACACAGTGATATATATCGATTATTTCTCAATAAAACTGAGAATAAAACACTAAGCAGACATTTAGAAAAGTTTGCTTTCTGATTAAGGCTTTAATAAAATTATATAATAAAAATTAAGTTTAAGAGAAAATAATTCTTAAAGCAATGTAAAATATCTATGATTAAAATACAAGTAATCAAATGTTGATCTTTTTTTGTAGCTGAAACTTTAGAGTTAAAATGTTGGTATTTTTATGCAATCTATGATTAAAATATACATTATGATTCAGTAAAAAGATTCTATATTCTATATCCTTACCTGCAAAAAAATTACTTTTGTACTTTCAGAGTCACAACAATCCATTATTCTGTTTATATAATAGAGAAAAAGCAATTGTCACACTCTTAATTATTAGGTGTTCCATAGCGCATAAAAATGACATTTAAATACACACTTTGGGGAATGATGTTACTAACCTATTAACAAATTTTGAGCCTCTGTATATAAATTTTTGTTTGGTGCTACCATATATTTGTGGGTACAAGTTGAAATAAAAATATAAAAGGACTCCTGGGAGGTAACCACCAGGCAAGTGAAATTCAGTCATTTCCCAATGTCCCAATTAATACATTCCCTAGACCTATTTATAAAACTCACAGTAGCCACAATTTCAGAGATGGAAGGACAGTAGGAAAATTGCCATCTGCAGATCCAGTCTCTGAAAGTGAGGCAAATACCAAAGTGAGACCTACTGTAGAAATGACACAGTCCTCTGAAAGACCACACTGGAGGCAAAATGCAGAAAAAATACTGGCAACCTCTGCCTGCTGGATTCTCTGCAAAAATTAATGCCTAGCATGTACTGAGCAATCAGTAAAACCAGTCTGCCTTACGTACTTATACTGGTTTGTTCCCCTCAACCACTGCATGAAATTGATACTACTATATTTTCCTTTTATAGATGAGGAAACTGAGCATTAGAGAGTTAAGCAACTCACCCAAGATGACCATGAACCAGAACCAACATTCAAATCACTGTACTTTTAGCCAGTACACTCCACCTTAACCTTTTCATGGATGTATTAGCCATTGTGGTCACACTATTCCTCTCTGCGCCATTCCAGTGTCAGGAATTCACAAAAACAGTGGACAGACCAAGGCAACATGAACCAGCTAATAAAGATACCATATGCCTCCAGTGTACAGAGATACTAAAAATAAGAGGTCAGAGTTACTAGTATAGTATAGGGATAAAGCATGGAATTTGCAGTCATTTCTCAAGTAACTCTGGTAAACTGGACCCCAGAAAATGAACCATAGTCTGCTATTCACTTGAAAATGGCTATGCAAAACCAACAAGCCAAGGGCCCTAGCAACTAGAGGCCCATTCAGTACAATTAAGAATGATATTAGAATACTGCCCCAGGTGGTAGAGGAACCAAGAGACAGTGAGGTCTCAAGAAGCTACTGCCAGAAACGGTGGGGAAATGCCATTGTGAGAACATTTGTAAAAGGGTAATGCCAAAGCAATCTGCCTGGGGTCACCTTCCAAAGAGAGGAGGGCAAATTCCAGATGACAGGTTCTTTGCTCCTGGATAGTCTGGGATGGACTGGCTGAAACTAGGACTGACTTTCTCTGGACACTCCTAGGTGCTTTTCCTTCTGAGAGCCTTGACCACATTTGTATTATGTCCTTGATAATGCTGTGTTGTAACTGTGCATAGACAGATCTCCCTACTAGATTGCTAGAGGATAAGGACCATACCTCTTCATCCATGGATGCCCAGCACCAATCAGTCTGCCTATCATACAGGGGACACTCTGTAGTTATTGAATGAATACATGTATAAATAAACCAATCAGAGCAATTGATGTGGAAAAGCTTTCCTGACCCCGCAACAACCAAAGATAGCCCTACAGTTATTTAGGATTAAAAAATGCCATCCAATTTTTGGCATGAAGTTATTATTAACTATATATTCAGGTTTTGAAACATTGTTTTACTTCCTATTCATCAGTACTTACAGCAGTGCCAAAATGATGAAGTTAAAATGAATTGAGGCGTATAATGTATTTTTACTAGAACAGAATTAAATGCCTTTTAAAGACATAACTATATAGCCTATAATAAATCATATACCTACCATCTTCAAACCTCAGTTTTCTCATCTGCCAAGTGGGGATAATAAATTATCCTCACTTCATCAAAGGTTTAATTGGAATTTATATGTACAGCAATTTAAACTTGACAAATGAAAGTCTTACATAATTATAATTATTACTAAATTTACTCCCTCTGAACATTAGAAACTAGTTACCTGTAATTGCATAAGATATAATAAAGGCACATTAAGAAAGTAGTTCAGTTGTAGAGCATATAATGGCCCATAATTCATTTGTTTATACAAATAAATGTAGCTAGAGATAACAAGATAATTATTTAATGGAACAAGTTTTTTTAAAACCCTAGTTACCCAGTGGTAGACAATGCATATTAACAGAGCTAAATATCTTTTTTTCTAGGAAGAAGGAAAAGTAAGGGGAAAGAAAGAGTAATAGTAGTTAGCATTTGATAAATGTCTGTGACATTGCAAACACTTTGCTAAGCAATATATTTTATTTCATTTAATCCTTGCAACTACCCTATGAGATGGAAACTATTATCATCTGATTTGAGAGAAGAAACCAATGCTTAGAGAAGTTAAGCTACTGACCCAAGATCACATATCAGTAATGAAGTTTATTCAAATCCAGGAATATTGCCTCTATTGCACTTTGCCACTAAGAAATCAAAGAGGCAGAATAAAATCCAAAACATGTAAATTATTGCCTTCATTGTTATAATCTGTTTTATTTATTTTTCATAGTTTGAGTGGAATTGAGCCCTTAGAACTGAGTTTTTGAGAGCTTTAGCTTTAGCATGCCCAAAAGTAATAACTTGAAATGAATATTTAGATTTGGGAAGCCTTTAAAAAAAAAAATCACACGTGCACCTGTTAACTGCTTTCGATGTGAAATAATAACTTGAGGGTGTTTCCTTAAACCACATGTTGGTTTTGTTTTAGCCATACCTTCAAATTAATTTTAATTTTTATCTATGTTAATACCTGCAAATGGTATAAAAATTAAATAGTATTAAAAGCCTTCCTATCCCATTCCTACATCTCTCCACCATCATCCCACCAAATCCTATAGCTAAAAGCAACTGCTTTTAAGTAATTAAAACATATTTTCACATTGTAAATACATAATTTTTATATTACCTATTGATTTCCGATTATAGATGATATGAATAATGATTGAGCTATCTTATACTACCTCACCTTTCTTCCAAAAAAATATACATAGATTTCACTCATCTACCCAATATAATATATCAAAATTTTTACTCAGAGCAATAATTGGTAAATATTGTTTACTATTGAGACAAGTATTATATTCTGATTATGTCTCCCTCTCACTAACATTTTTGTTTTTCCTAGTTATTCATTTCATTGATTTTTACATTGGTTTAGTTCTCTATGTACTTGGGCTATTTTGTTTTGTCAAAAATGCATCAATTTTTTAAAGGTTTATGCATATCAAATAATTCATTACTTTTTTTTTTAAGTCTTCCCTTCCATCATTTCTTTCAGCCATTATTTCATCAAATAGGTTCTCAATTCTTTGCTTTCTCTCTTCTTCAGGTAGCCCATATGATTCGAATATTGTCGTGCTAGATGTTGTCCCAGAGATCCCTTAGACTCTCATCATTTTTTAAGTTATTTTTTCTTTTTGCCTTTCTGATTGGGTGTTTTCTGCTACTTTGTCTTCCAAGTCACCGATTCAGGTCTCTGCTTCATCTAGCCTGTTGTTGATTCTTTCTAGTGTGTTCATTTCAGATATTGTATTCTTCATTTCTGACTAGTTCTTTTTATGGGTTCTATGTCCTTTCTTATGGTTATTTTCTCTTTGTTGAAGATCTCACTAACTTCCTTGAGCATTCTTATAACAGTTATTTTGAACTCTGTATCTGGTAGTTTGTTCGGCTCCATTTCATTTAGTTATTTTTCTGCTCCCTCCCATAGCTTCTTGTTTCAGTATGAATGGGTTGCTCTCTCCAAACCTAATACCCATTTATCATTCTTTCCTTCACCTCTTCTCTTTGGTTGGATTGTTTCCTGGATTCCATGACTACTTGTTTCTTAATTTACTTTCTGATTCTACTTTGCTCTTTCATATTCTTTCATTGTGATTTTGATAAGTCTGGAGAGAGGACAGAAAAGTGCACATGTTCAACCTGCTATATTTAACTAGAAGTTTCTAAATCACATTTTCTTCAGAGACTATTCACATTCAGGTAGCTTTTGACAGTAGAGTTGTATTTATTCATTTTTTAAAAAAACATAGTGAGTATAACAGCAACTTAAAATAATCACCACCAGCAGTTAACATGTAACTGAATAAATTACATATATAATTTGATCATTATGGCTACCTGCTATTCAGTTATAGAACTTCCTAGTGGCCTGCAGTTAGCTGAAATGAAGACAAAGTATTCCATGCTACTTTTCACAGTCTATATAAGGAATTTAAATATGTTTGAGCAAGAGCAAGTTCTATTCAACTTGATTCTTTCCAATACGTTTTTTTTTTTTCTTTCAACACATAAAGCTTTTGTTGAAATCAGTGGCTATTTTCCTCTGCTGAAGAAATATGGAAGGATCAATCTCATCTCTAATAAAAGTAGCAAAATCAACCTCATCATCACTAAAAAAGAAGTTAATGACATATGTACTCACAAAATAGTTATAATTTTACATTAGATTTTTTATCAAAAAATTAAATAAGCAGTTAGACTTTAAAGATGACCATATAAAGAGGTCAAAAACTGAATATATCAAGATAAAGTAATAAGTATATTCCACATTTCTTTTTTTTACTCTGGGATTGGATATATTACAGAATTTAGAAGTTTTCATATTTTAGAAAAGTTAATTTACTATATATCATGTAATAACAGAAACTGATTCAGCATTTTATTTTATTTTATTTTAATCCTCGCCCGAGGACATTTTTTCATTTTTTTGTTCAGATAGAGTGGGAGGGAGGGAGGGGGAGAGAGAGAGAGAGAGAGAGAGAGAGAGAGAGAAACATCTATGTAAAAGAGACACATCGAGTGTCTGCCACCTGCATGACCCAGCCAGGGCCAGGGACAAACTGCAACCGAGGTACGTGCCCTTAGTGGGAACCAAACCCGGGTCTCTCCGGACCGCCGGCTGACGCTCTATCCGCTGAGCCAAACTGGCCAGGGCCTGATTCAGCATTTTATAACCAACAATATCTCTACATTAAAATGTATGAATAGTGACACAAAATGGAAACATAAAGACTGTAAAAGCCTCACAATTATTCAAGTCAGATTTTAGTGCCAAACTTACAAACTTTCCATTTTCAAACTGAATTGCAGATAAGAGATTGTGAACTATAATTACAGAAGAGACCAAATTATGATTACATGTAGATTGTCTGCCTAGAAAACCTCAGAGAATTAACTAGAAAGTTTTAAGAATTCATAAATATGACTTTTAGAAAAAGATAAAGCAAAATATAAGAATCACCCATAAAAGAGGAGGCTTTTATTTTCTATAGGTAAAAATTGAGAGAAGATTCCCTATAACTAGCAGTGAAGAAATACTGAACTTATCCCTTTCCCCCCTAATAAAAACATTCAATTGAGTCTACTCTCCATGAGTAAGGGGAGGTGTATGAAGAAAGGATGCTGAAATAACTATTATTTAATAAATCTATCAAGTGCTTCTAGACACATGGTATTATGTAAGGAAATAACAATGCCCTTTAAGAGTTTACAACCTATGGCAGCAGTGGTGGCATTTAGTATAGGATAGTAAAGTAATTAAATGAGAAAAGATATTCTACACTACAGGGCTCCGAATCCTGTTTACTTTGGTCCCATTCAGTAATCATGTAACCTACCGTACCTGCTTCTCTCCTGTGAATACTTGATTGAGACTGTCACTCCTTACTGAAGACATGTAGGAAAGATCTGGTGAGGAACTGCTAAACTGTAAAATCTTGAGCACACTCCAGATAGTGTACCCTTGAGTCAATGGCTCTCTACCACAGCTGGAGGTTAGAGTCATCTCTCAAAGGTCTTTTGGGGAGCTTTCAAAATCTGAATGCCCAAGCCACATCCCAGGCCAATTAAATCAATCTCTGAAAGTTGCACCCAGATAACAGGATTTCTGAAACCTTCTCAAGAGGTTAAAAACAACAGAGACTGAAGGGAGAAGCCAAAGGATGAAATGGCCGTGTATCAAGGTTATGCATTTAACTTCACAGCAACTGAGCAAGGACTACCAGATAGCACCCTTGCTAATGCCTCATCACAATTCTTCCTGGGTATTTGGGTAGGTCATAATGGAGTAACTAAGGCATTTTTCTGATTTTCTCTGCTATTGAACATTTAACAGTTGAGAATTAGAACAAAGCTGAAAGAAAAAGAATGGGAAAACCTAAGAATTACTTGAAGCTCAAGTTCTGATGTAGACACAGCTAGAGTTAGGTTTAATGACTCCCATCTTGCTAAAATCTACAGTATAGTACTAAGAGTTGACAGACTAATCTTCTAATGACAAAATGACTTCTAACTTTTTCCTGACAATTAAAAAGATATAATTAAAAGTCTTCATTTTTTTCTTATTTCTTATTTTATTTGGCTTTAATTCTAGCTACTCTGCTCAACCTCTGTGTATGTATTACTGTGTATAGAAATCTTATATTCTTATTTATGTCACTAAGTTTCCTAAGGTAAGTTTAGTTGGGCATGGTATTCTTTGGTAAAATACTCTTAGATCTAGAAAATACATCTGAATTTCCAAATGGAAACTATCATCAGAATTCATGTGTCTCATAATTTGTGTTCGGAGTATCCTCCTTGGTACATGGTTTGCTATTTGTTGGCTCTAAAATCTGTTCCTCTGGAACTTCTCAAACCCACTGTGGAGTGATCTAAATTTATGGGCTAGAAATTAGAATGAGCACTTTTCCATCAGAATTGTTGGGATGATTAAAGATTAATTCAAACACACACACACACACTCACTCAACAGTCAGTGAAAAGAAAGTCCAAATGAACTTTAATCTTGTCTCCACCAAGTCCATCCAACTTGAAGCTGCAAAGTTTAGCCAGAACCAGCCCAGCCACCAACCAATAGAAAAACCATTTGACTCTACGTTCTAGTACCTGTGACAGATCCAAGCCATTAATACCAAATTAATAAAATTTGCTACTTCTAGACACAAAAGACTCTTTGCTATGTCCACATGCCTTATTTGGAAAGTCAACAGATTAGTCCTTATTTGGAAGGAAACCTAACCAGAACCTTTCAAATGGCTTCTCCTTTCCTTTTCCATTCACTAACTACGTCTGTCTATGCAAATGCTCACATGTGCATGGTAGAACATAAATTATGGCTAACAGTTTGACACCATTGTTTTATTAACAAATACAATTCATAGCAAAATAATTAAATAGGGACACACAGTAAAATAAACATTCCAATGACCTTTTAAACTGAAAAGTTCTGCTCTGCAAATAAGGGGAAGAACAATACAATTACACGATAGTGCTTGTACAGACTTGCTGAATATGCGATGAAGCCTTGACCAGCCAGCCAGTTGTCTCATCTCTTCCATCCCAGAAAAGGTTGAAAAGAACAAGACAGCTGTAGTGTCCCGACTTTGAGACTCATTGGTGAAAGGAATGACAGATGTAGAGCCAGAGCCCCGAAGTGGGCAGGACCTCATCCCTGACAAACAAAAGAGGATGACAGACTTGGAGCCCCATTTACTTCTATAAAAAAAAAAAAAAAATTGAAGCCAGCTGTCTTTTTTTATATATAAGATACTAATATAAGGCAGTATTTACTGGTTAGGTCTCAGAACACCATTTTACCTAATAATCCAAGCAAAACACCAACAATTTGTTGTTCCCTAACTCATTATTATCACCTTTTAATTTTGTGTATATTTTACTAGAAATGTGTTGACACTACTGCTCCGTTTTTAGCTTTAGCAAATATGTCATATAATAAGGGCTGCTCTGGGTTTGTCTTAGGTTTAGCCATCAAAACTCTAAAAAGTAAAAATCTTAATCCTCAAAATGTTCCATTCCACATTACACATATCTTTTTATAATCCACTAAAGATCCCTAGTTGAGTGTTCTTGCAACTCCCTACTGACCCAAAGTGATGATTTGTACAACTCATTAAGCACATATTCAACTCTCAGCCATATGTTGTGTGGGTGACTCCCTGCACTTTTGCTTTCCTACTCAGGGACTACAAATATCTTGAAATTGGCATCTACTGCTTATGTTTGACTGGAGTAGCTACTTGATAACTAGGATAATTCACATTCCTTATCTCACTGGATCCTCAGAGCCATCTTGTGGAGTTGGCAGGGCAAGTAATATCCCTATTTTATAAATGAACAAACTGAGACTCCAACAGCTTAAGTGATATGTCATCTAACCTAATACAGAGAACCAGTCTAATTGAAAATAGAAACCAGTTTTCCCAATTTGTAATTCAGTATTCATTATATTTACAGCTTCTCCAAATGTATGGAAAGGCATATCAATTGTGTAAGTATTTTTATTCTCAATTTCTTTCAGTTATCAGTAGTAACAAATGTCCCAGGAATAGAGACAATAACTATGAGTAGTTGTCAAAAAACATGTATTATACTCATTAAATAGATTTCAAAACCTACTCATTTAGTGTGATCTCAAACCACAGTCCAAAAAACACGATTTTAGAAGCTATTTCTCAGATATTCAAATAATAAATTGGAAGAATCCTTTAAAGAAAAAAACATGTATTATAATTTAAGCCATACATCTCTGAAGTTTAAGTTCTGATAACTATTCATATTGCAGTTCTTTAATAGAATTATTACAACTAGCGACACTTTTGCTTTGCCTTGATGAATAGCTTTAGAAGATGAAGACTTTATTGATATATTGTAGAAAAACATGTTTAAAAATGTGAACTACATAAGAATAAAAGAAACATTAAATTACATTAAAATAGTCAAAGTAACAGCGATTTTGACCCAAGGAGGTAATTGTACGCATAAAATTTAATGTTCCCGTTAATTATTACATAAAGCTGTATGAATGTCACACCTAAAAAACTGAAAAATTATCCACATTTATTTGTAATATGGCTTTAAGCTTCAGGAATTTCATGCAGTCAGCAGTTGACTTTCTATAGAAGAGAGAATAATGCTAATGAGTGAATGTTAAGTTTAAGGCACTACTAACACGACAGAGGTAAATATGTAATTATATATATTTCAAAAAGTGGGATAAATCATACATTAAGTTATGTCATAATTCAAGGACTTATAAGAGGCAAAAAGATGTACTTGACAGTCTTTGGATAATTACTTTTAATTAACATGCCTATATTATTAAAATATGAGAATATTTTAAATTATGAATGTAAAAATATTCAATACAGGGAAAATATGAATCTTTAAAGCTGGAGGAGGGCAACCACTGGAAAAAGGAGACATTTAGTTCTTCTGCCTACCATTAAAGCTAAGTCTAGACATTCATAATTACACCAATTAATTGGCCATTTTGGCTAAATTATGTAAATTGTCTACATACACTTCTCAAAGTACTTAACTGCCAATGCTATTTTCACTTTGGTCAAGTCTACACTGGCTACCAAAATGAAGTGGGTAATTAAGACAATTATTCTGATAATTTAGATCAAACATTAATTAAGGTAAAAGCAGATTAATGGGGGGGGGCAGGGGACTTGAATTGGAATATACATGTTTCTCTGTGTTCCATAAGTATGTCAAAAAGGTTTTCTGTTTCTTGTATTGTTTTTGAAATCTGATTTCAAAATAATTAGAATATGTTATTTCTATAGCAATTTCTTAATCAGAATCTTAGGTTCTTAAAATTCCCAAGATGCCTAGATAATAGAATAGCATTTTAGAATTGTTTATACCGCATAGATTTCAAACTCATTTGCTAAGTTCATAGACAATACTGATAAAATTTATGGACATTCCCCCCCTCAAAAAAAGTCATTGAAATGCTTTTTTTAAATGAACAATAAGAATATATTCTTCTTATTGGCATTATAGTTAGGTAGAAGAATGCCTTTCAACCAGAAGTGTGCTAGAGGATTTAGGAGTGAAGAGCAATGATGTTTATAATTTACTTTAAATGAGTGGGGAGAGAAGTATATGCATGTACATGACTAAATAAACAAACAAATAACTATATCTTATATCTAACTATCTATTAAGATATACTGTTATATCTATCTATCTATCTATCTATCTATCTATCATCTATCTACCTTTTCTATCTATCTACCTACCTACCTACCTATCTAAAGAGAACCTAAGCAACTGTCACAAAAACAGTAACAATGTTAAACATAAATGAAAGGAATGTGGGTGTCTACTGAAATTAAATGTTTCATTGTACTATTATTTCAAGTTTTCTGTAGGTTTGAAAATTGTCAAAATAAATAGTTGAGGGAAATATACATTTTAAGCTTTACATACAATAATTAATAAATATTCAGTACCCATCAAATATCCATGAATATTATACCCCAGAGACTGAAAATTCTGCAGTACCTCATTTCTTAAAACCATACTGTGAAATCTATACTAAAGATTCTTTCCAATGGGCCTTAAGTGAGCACTTTAAAATATTCCCAAGGTTTCCCATGCAGGGTATAGTTAAAGAGCATTCCACTTGAGATCCTTGCCTGAAAGGCCCTATAGAATTGCAAAGTATCATTATTAAGCAAATGTTCCTGGGCCCTTGGGTGGTTCACTTAAAACACATTTCACTGTATTGAATATGCAGTGCCAAAAGCACACTGTTCAGTGTTAAGATTTGCAATTTAAACCCAATTGGGAAAAGTAAAAGGTTCTTGTAATTTGCCTATACTGTATTGCATTGATGTAGTAGCTTTCATTGATAATTAAGTTCCAAAAATATGAGTTAGATTGTGTGAACAATGGAGGAAAGCTAACCTTTCTATTATAGCCTTAGCTCTTGACTTCTTGTATTTAAGATTACAGATGCTCCATTAAATCGATTTTGTGTTTAATCTCCTCTTGAAAAACAGTGAATGCAAGTCCCCAACTTTCTTCCCTTTGAGAGAACCCAAGTATTTGACAATGAAACTACAAGGCTCAAACCAGATGATTAACACCACCCACTGGGGATAAGAAAAGTTTAGCGGGTCTCTTTCTGGGTAGTTTTCCTCAACTAACTCTCAACTTTCCTCAACTAACTGGATTGGAATGTTAAAATATAATTCCCACTAGATTTCCAAATAATTGTTTTGAGGAACCAGATTTGAGAGGGCAAGGGTGTGTTTAAAGTGATAAGATTAATTATGTCCCCTTTATACATAGATATGCTTTTTAGAAAACATCAGAGATGTTTTCAATAGTAATGGGGCTTTTGAAATTAGTTTCATTCAAATCTCTTTGTTTAAATCTACTTTTGCCCTACTTTAAAATTGTTTACATCCCTCAGTAAAATATGACGTGCAAAAATATTCAGGGCATTGAACTGAACAAAAAAGGACCAAAAACTTACAAAGACGGTAAGACAGGAAACCGTCATTATATCAACAAGGAATTACTTAATTCTCCCCAGTTCGGCTCTGGATGAGAAGAAATGGCTTCCTTTGGTCCACGTCTGTGCGGTCTCACTTCCTCAAGCCCCACTGGCGCTGGAGTGACACTCCAGCATTTGTTCAGTGTCAAATTGAGAGCTTTTGGCCAGAAAATCCAGTCCAGACTGAATATAGAGCTAACCTTCAAAAGAGGTAAAACTATCTTGACGATGAGAGCACAGCAGCGCACGTGAGATTCCCGGGGGCGACCCTCTCCCCACACAGCAGAGGAGTCGGGAGAAGGGATGGAGCAGCAATGATTCTGCGGCGTGGTACCCACACCAGCAGCTTCGGCATCACGTGGGAACTAGTGCGAGATGCAAATTATCGGTTCCCACTCCAGACCTACTTAAGCAGAAACTCCGGGGCTAGGGCCCAGCAATCTGCATTTTAACTAGCTCTTCGGGTGATTCTGATGTGTTATCGCGGACAGAGAAACGAGAATATAAATTTTCTAAAGATGCTGTAACAGTCCAGTCCAGTCAAAACACGGAGGAGGAGACCAGCAGGGCAGGAGATTCAACTATGGCCCAGGTGGGGTGGTCCCAGGCCGCTTGACCTGCCCGCGACCCGCTCCCGCACACACGCCCCTAGCGCTCGCTGCCCCCGCCCCCCGCCGCCCCCCGCCGCCCCCCGCCGCGCCGGCCGCCCCGCAGGAGTCAGGTCGGCGGCCGGGGCGCGGCGGGCCCCTCTCGCGGCCGCAGCCCCCTCCCGCCCGGCCTGCCCCTCAGTCCGCCCCGAGGGCGGCACCTTCCCGCCCGCTGGGTGTGTGAGCCCTCGGGGGGTGGGAGAGGGGGAGGGACGGGGAGGGAAGGAGGAGGAGCGGGGCGGACGGCTGAGTGCAGGGGTGGGGAGCCGCCGCGGCCGCCGCACACCGACTACCATCCCGCCCGGTCGGCGGAAACGGGCTTTTGTGGCCGGCCCGGCGGCCCGCGCGAAGCCCCCGCCCCGGGGCGGAGTGGCGCCTCCCCCTTGGCGGGAGCCGACGCAGCCTTCCAGGCCCGGGAGCCGCGGCGGCCTGCGGGGTCCGAGCTGGGCGGAGAGCGGAGCCGGCGGCGGCGCTCGGCGGGAGAGCGCGGCTAAGCGGAGGGGAGGGCCGGAGGGTGGGGCGGGGCGGGGCTGGGCCGGGCCGCGGCGGAGCCCTGAGCGCGCGCCTCCGCCTCCCGCGTCTGCGCCCGCCGCCGCTGGGGCCGCGCGGGCGGCCGGGGACGCGTGTGCCCCCCGGCGGGCGGCCTGCGCCGGGGCCAGAGGTGCGAGGCGGCGCGGGCCTGCGCTCGGGGCCGGCTGCGGCGGGCGAGCGGGGCCTGGGCGGCGGCAGTCGCGGGTGGGGCCGAGGGGGAGGACAGGGAGTGGCGAGTCGGAAGAAAGGGGAGTGCAAATATTGTGACTGCTGGGCGCGCCGAGTATCCGCGGAGCCGTGGGGGTGCCCCCTCCGGGCTCCGGGCAGCCCCACCGCCCCCGGCTGGGGAGGCCGCCCCGACCGCTACACAGACACCCGTCACCCAGCTTCTTCCCGATCCTGCGACGAGCGGGGAAAGTTGGCCACTACTCACGCACCTCTCATTCTAGAGTCCCCCGAGACAGGGCATTACTTAAGCTGACTTCTCGGGAAGCTGCCGCTCCGGGAGAGCGCGGGGCAGTTGCCACCAAGGGAGGCGGGTGTGCGGGATGCCTGTCGCTCCTCTTCCTTCTCTGTCCCCACCCGGGCCTCGGTTCTAGCCTTGCTGTTTTCGTGTCCGTCCACAGACCTGAGCCCTTAGATGGGCAGAGTACAGAAAAGAGACGCAAGATCTTTGGTGAACTCTGTAGGGCAGAACACCTCGGGGCGCCGAAAACCGAAAGCGGGAGCAACTCGGAAGGTGCGGGACAACCCATTGCGGGAAAGCGCGGATCTTTGCGGCTTCCAGCATGGACGGAGCCCTCAGCCGGCCTGCTCCTGCGCGGAGCGGGTGGGTGCTGATGCGTTAAGTGATTCTGGGACACTCGGTCCCCCATGTTTTCCCTCCGAGTTATGAACTGGGACGTCCTAGGGCTTTTTCAAGTTAACACCGGGTGGTCATTTCCTTCCTCAGACTTCTAAACCAACAATTTCCTCACCTATTTCTAACCCATTTGGAATTTCTGTTCTGAAATATTAGGTAGGCAAGGGGAAGGGAATTCCAATCACCGAAGCTTAAATTTAAGAAATAGTTTGAAATCACCTAATAGAACTAGTTGTAAATATCCAAGGCTTATTCTAAAACTTTAAATACCACATATTAATTGGCCTATTTTCAGCTAAATTATATTAAAAGACTGAAGTTGAGCCACTCCTTAATGACCTAATACCAGCCAGTCAATAATATCAATAATCCAGGTGTCTTTTACGCAAAACAAAATGCTTATTTTGGCTCTTAATAGTTTGCTGCAAACCTCTTCTTAGAGTTTTATTTGATTAGTATGCCAAAATTGTAGAAATCACTGCTGTCTTCCTTTTGTTTTCCAAGCTTAGAGGACTTCTTGAACCAAAGGAGAAAAGGTTTTGAAGTGAACTCATTAGCCTTGCCAATATTTTTATCTAGAAAGCTTCAAATAAACGGACGTTGGATAGTACTATCAAATCATTCCAGTTTACAACTGCTTTTTCCAGCTTCATGGGGGTGAGGGTGGAGGTGCCTATGTTAAAGTAGACATCATCTAGAAAACTACTTGAAGCATCATCTACAGAAAAAATGAGAACTTTCCGTCCTTAATAGCTGCCCTTTGGAAGGTAATGGGCATTCCATTTCAGGGCTGTAAATGCTTACTGTAGACTCCAAAGTAGTAGGCTTTGGTTCTTCCAATGTTTGCTTTCTTCGGTGTTGATCAAAGACCAATGCGTTTGCTTTACCAGGCCCCATTGGAAAATGTTTTTAGAGCCATTACAGGCATGTTAATAACCAGTTCATCTTATTTCCTTCACTTTAAGGAACATTGCAAAAAATTAGAAAGGAATCCTTTAAATAAAGACAAAGGAGAGAGAAAGGGGCATTGTCTATTGGGGGTTAAATGCAGACGCTGCCAGAGGAAAAGTTTTGATCCTTACTCTCCCATTCCCCAAATCCTGCAATCCTGGTTCTTGTTTTGAATAAAAATGGGGCAGCCTTCTTTGATGGCCAGCAGGGTCCTTCTTATTTAAGAAGGGGAATCCTCAGTGCAGCATTGAGGGAAGGGTTACGCTAAAGGCTGGGGGGAAAAGGAGGTGTGAATCAGTTCAGTAAATTGTAATGTTTGTGGAAGGCAATTGTAGGAAATTGCCTTCTCAGTATCTGAGCAACATTTGTTACTTTTCCAGAATCCATAAGCAAGAATCAAGATTTTATTTCCTCTTAAAAAGTAACCTCTGCTGAGTACTAGAGTAGATATTTGTCAAACATTAAATTTAAAAAAATGTCCCCTGTACCCTCTAGATGGGCATTTCTGCTGGACTTGGAAGAGGGACTTCGCACAGGGTAGGGTAGCCGCCCTTGAACCCAGTGATCATCGAATCACCTCACGAATTTCCTACAGCTCATGAAGATATTTTAAACACCGCCTAAAGCGGGGGTGGCACCTGCTAAGTGTATCCGGCTCTCTGTAGGTTTAGATCTTGCCCCTTAACCCAGCAGCCCTGGAAAGAGTCTAAGGTGGCCAGTGCAGGTCTATTTAAAGGGGGAGAGGACCGTATAGACGTGAAGCCATAAACAGCAGTAATCCAATTTGTAGCCTAGGTTGATGAAATTAATCACTGTGATTCCTTCTGTTTCCATCCAGAACTCCCCAGTCATCAGCAGAATCCTCTGTCCTTTCTGGAGATGGGAACAGTACGTGCGGCCAGTCAGGCTAGGACCATTGCGAAGTCTCGCAAAACTCACTGAAACCAGGCGTGGAAGATGTTTAAAAATGACCTGGCCAAAGCCTTCGATGTGTAGGGATGAGTGGGGTGTGGGGATGCTAACCTTAAACCAGGAGGGCTCTGGGGCAGGACTCACCCCAATGGCTGGGTTGGACAAGCAAATCCCAGATTCACACTACACCTTTTGCTGTGACCGACATGCATGTCCAGTTCAATTACCAAGGAAGCTCTCCTGGCTGATTCAACTTGACCCAAACATGTGATTCATCTCATTTACCAGGGAGGGTGGGGACTGAGACTCCCTTCATTTTGGAGGCACTGGAAAGCATGATGCTGTGGGTAACAGCTTGTGTGTGTGTGGCTGTTGGAACATACATTTGATTTCCAAACATCTTTTGAAGCTGTCTTCTCATTTGTAATTTACAAACCCAGTAAATTACAGAGTTTGATAGTGTTATCAGATACCCAAGTGCATTGTCAGTTTCCCTCGCTTTACTCTTAAAATCCTTTGCTGAGAAATGTGTGAAATCACCATCCAAATTCCCCTCTAGGAAATACTAAGTCAAGAGAAATGAATTACATATATAATATGAGTGATGAAGATTTTTAAATAAAAAGTTGAAGTGAGGCACACAAAAATATTCCAATATATTTTGCAGCCTCTTTCAAGAAAGCAGACGTCTTTCACGTCCTCATGAGAATTATTTGCCCTTGTGTCCTCTAAGTGGCTTCTGATAGCCCCACTTCATAAGAAAAAGCAACTTAGCTAAAGCTCTGCACCCAAGTTTTGGTGGGGATTCAATATTCTAAGCAAAATATGCTCAACAGATGATAGTAGAGATGAAGCCAGAAAACAACTCCAGCTATTTAAACTGCCAAATGAGACATAAAGCTGCATTGTAAAAATCATCTGGAAAACAGGTTTTCCCATTGAAGTCGCTATGTGTTAATTACTCTGAGCTGGAAGGCTGGAGATCGAACGCCTGGAAGCCGACTTTCACCCCGCATACGTAAACGGAAAAGTGCTGAACCGCAGCCAGAGGGCTCCTGCTCGGACTCATTGCCATGCATGCCTCGACATTAATATGTGTTCATGGAGGGCTCGTACAGTACGAGGTGTTATTTCCTTATAAAGAAACACCAGGTCTCGCTTTCCATTCTTCTTACAAAATTATTCGCATTATTTATGCTACATTGAGCGATCTAATTTCTTCGTGATAGTCAGCTAATTGCTCTGGCAGGTAATTAGAAGCGGTTTACAACGCAAAGGGCTTTTGCATTGCCCCTCGGATTATTAAATTGCGCTGTAAATTATACCATATTTGCTGGGGAAAAATTCTTTTGAGCAAGTTCTCTTCCTGCGATCCGAGATGAAATCGGCTCCCCACCCCACCCCCCACATACGTGCCCCTCCCTAGCCACCCCCACTGCCACCACACCCCCTGCTTTTCCTGGACTCAGAGTCGAATGATTCTAAAGCACGCGATTTTGTTCGTGTTCACTGGGCCGAAATAACGTGGCCATTATGGCCTGAAATGGGCCAGGTTTGAAGCGAGCTTCCTGCGCGCCTGCAATATCCAGCAGGCATGTGGGAAAAGAACGGCTTAAATGGGGACATCTGTTCAGTGCTGCTCATCTTACTCCTACAGCCAGGTCAGGTTAAGAGAATAACCTGTTCGCCACCTTTTTTCTTGTTAATAAGACTATTAGAAAAAAAAAAGCGAGCGCACACATACAAACAACACTAATTGAGCTGCCATATAAGCAAAGAATCAGACACACAAAGGTAGCAGCTGAGTTACAAGAGGCACTGTAAAAAATAACCACTGGGCTATTTCTAGGGAAAATCTACACAACTTCTGTCCGGAAAAAGAAAGAAAGGAATACATGAACTTAAAAATGCTCTCTGCAAAAATGGGTTTATAGAAGGGATTTTAAGAACTCAACAAAGAATGGTTTTTGGGGGGGTTTTAATAAAACTGACCTGAAGGTAAATGCCAGTGGTACTTTTTTTCTTAAGCTTTCAAGTACTCTGAGATCCCACGCTTTTTGCTTTTGGTGTTATTTTGATCTGTGTTTCCTCTGAGGGTCCCTTGACAAGCCCCAAGTGGGAGCATCCTAGTTTGGTCCCTGATTTTAGAAAAGCGAACTGTATCCCCTTTCAAAAATATCACCCATTTGTAAAGCTTGTACAAAGAGTTGAACACATGCGTGGTTAAAGCCAGAGACCCGGTGCAGCTCCTAGATTATTTGTAATTAAACACAATTCCCAAAGTAACATTTATCTTCCCGAAACTGCGATTACAATTGTCAAGCGTCTGGAGGCGACCACGGGGTAATCTGGGAGCATTACCTCCTCTAGTAACAGAACAGAATGAAAAGAAATCAATAGTGTTGAGGATAAGAATTTAGTAGATTTTAACTCTACATGTTAGCTGTGAGAAAGTGATATATAATACCAAAAGAGAAAACAGCAGAAACAAATCCATTCTAGGAAAAAATCAGAGTAACTCATCTGAATGTCTAAGCCTCTCTTTCTCTCTTGCCTTGCAAAACAAGAACACACACACACACACACACACACACACACACACATTCACCCCAAATGAGCAAACTCTTTTCCTTACATGTTTCCTTGTTTCCTTCATTTACATGATGAAGGAGGAATATGAAGTGTTGTAGAATTAATTATCAGTTTCATCTGTGGGCTGGCAGAGAGATGAATATGAAATATACCATAGAGTACATACCTGCCTGAAGAACTAGCACTCGATCATATCAACATACTATGAGGACATGAACATTATGCATGTAGACAACAAATAAAGAAATGTAATTTTTCTTCCTTTAATAGAGGAAGAAATACCAATTTGGGGAAATACCTTCATTTTTCCTACCTATGCCTACGCATTTACCTACATGTTCACATGAATGATACATGGAGAAGGTCCTTGTCTTCTGAATATGTGCAATTTGAATGCCCTAGCTAAAGTGAATCAAAGCACGCAATATCCTAAGTAGGTGAGAAAGTCTCTTAGTTAAACCATCTCTAACTTTGGAGTGTTTTGAAGTGGCAGAGAAGAAAAAATGAATCTCAAGTTGTGGGATACAGAAGAAAAATAGAGTTAATTAAGAAAAAAATATATAATGCTTTTTCAAGTGGTCCCATGTATTCAAAAAGAGTCACCAAGGCAATGTTTTGCATCCACCAGGAGCGCCTGTGGACAGATCAAGTCACTACTGCTTCGCTGTGCTCAACAAACGCATCCAATGAAGTAGTACCAGGAAAGTAAGGACTCAGCTATAAAAGTGGCCAGTTTAAACCGAATAACCTCACTAATAGGGGCTATTGTTCAGCGTGGAAGTTCCCATTTTCCAATCAGGAAAATACAACCCTCTCTGGGCTGTGTCCGACTGATCCCTTCCCACCTATGGTTCAACCATCTGCCACCAGCCAGAGGCTTTTATTACCTCCCTTTCCAGGAAATGCTAAGCAACTTCCTAGTAAAGTCGCCCGAAAGCAGGAGTGGACAGCAAAAGGACACCCCTCAGGAATGCCCAGGTCCCCGACTAGCCAGGTTCTGTTTTCAGCAGAAAAGAAACTTTGTCCAGAGAGCTCCGGACCAGGAGACCCCCCGACCTGGCCTGGCCCGCTCCTCTCCGCAGCCGCCGGCGGCGCCGGGCTCCCTCCCGACCCCTTCGCGCTCTACTGAGTAGCCAACCCGTCCGCGCGAGGTCCCCTCGCAGGGCCAGGGCCTGGGGCTGTCTCTCCATTTAGGGAGAGACGCCCGCCGGGGACCCGCGGCAGCACCGCGTCCACTCGGTCCGCCCGCGGTCTGCTTCCAGAGCTTGCGCGTCCCCGCCACCGCTCGGGAGAGCGGGCTGCGAAGAGCCCGGTTTAAGCGTTCCCAGCAGAGGTCCGCGCCTATACCGACACCCCGCCCCCGCCAGTAGTTTTCTTCTTCTTCAGCCCCGGGTGTATACCGGACCACACTGACGTTGGTGTAGATATGATGCCGGACACTTGAAAGCCTGGATAACTTTGATGTTTTCGACTATAAATCCCTAATTGTACTTAATGGTTACAAATGGCTTTATTTACTTGTCGCTGTATCTACACATTTTAATCTATTTAACCAAAGAGCAGAGGCATATTTCACTCCCCACTCCCTGAAAAGGAAAAGCAAGAATCGAGACCTCTAATTTGCTTTTAGGATCTTCTAGTTCTTTGGCTGTGAAAGCATTAGAGCTCCAAATCGCAACATTGATTAGTCTTCAAACCCGCCTGAAAACACACACACACACACACACACACACACACACACACACACACCCCCTCCTCTTCTGCTCCATCTGAGGAGATGTTGATGTATATTGTAGCTGCAAGGTGTTAGATATACTTGAGCAAGTTGTTCCCAGGATGTAAATTAGGTCCCAAAAGCTGTTGTCCAAATCGAAGAAACAGAGAAATTAATCTGGGAGACTATCCATCATCACCGGTAATAAAGAGAAGGACATGGATGAGACAGATGATATGATTAAGGGGCTGTGGTCGTTTTAATTAACTTTTTGCTGTCCTGTAATGATCAAACTGGTCACCAGACCCGGTCAATAAGCATGTTAATATCAAACAAATAAAACCAGGGATGATTAAAAACCTCCTGGTTTATTAAATTTGAAATTCAAATGAAATTTATGCTGCAGATGCATACAGAATGCTAATAGATTTTAGCTTTATTGAAAGTGGATCCCACAGGTTTGCAAGAAACAGCAGAATATCCCTCTACCTCCTCCCTACCAGCATGTTAAACTTCATTTGGAGTGGGGGAAACTTTTAATTGTTAGAAAGCCTGCTCTTCTCATCTTCCTTCTCCTTTCCCTTTCAGACCTCTAGATTATCTTGGTATAATACTTGGAAGTAATTGTCAACATCACAAAAGGTAAACTGAGTTCTATGCAATGTGAAATGCTTTGCTAGACAGGCTGTATCTACAATAAATTACAGATATTCCCCTATGTGGGGGATTTAAAAACGATGGAGTCATTTCTGGCAAGTGGAGAAAGAGATACCATTAAGACTAGTTTCATTGAAACCAGAAACATTATTACCGTTTTAATGTTTGGTCAATTATATAATTTTCTTTGTCTTTCCTTTTTAACTGTGCTGTCTGATGACTTAAGACAAACACTGACCACTTATTGGGGGAGGGGAGATGGAGGGAGAATAGCATAAGAAAAAAAATGCCCTTTGACTAATACTAGTACTATGAAATACATACCTGACTTTTTAAATGGGAGTAAGTGGAATAAATGTATATTTGTGTAATCTTCTAATGAAGAAAGATCCACTCTGAAAATCCCCAAATGCTACAAGGCAACCTTATGTAAATCGAAGAATCCAGTATATTCATTAAATCCACACACACTTTGTGACCCATTGTCATAGGAAGAATTCATGACTCTAAGTGAATTTATAGAAATAAAAAACTTAGAGGTAGGTATCTCAAAATAGTAGTTTTTCAAGAAACAGTGGTCAATGCCTCTGTTTACTCTCAGAATCAGCATTTAACTTTTTAATAGTCCTGTCCCACTTCCTTCCAGAAGATAGGAGGATAAAAAGATTAAATAACTATTCATAGAAGGGAGTCTTTCCTCAAAGCTTTTTTCCCCTTCACCTTTGAGGGTAACGGTATTGATTAGAATTAAACCCTAAATTTGAACATCTGTGTATTAGGTTCTTAAAATGAATATCATTATAGAAGAAGACCAAAGCAATGAAGTTAATTCTCTTTTATTTGTTAAACGGAGTTCCCTCCCTCCCCCACCCCTTCCTCCTTCTGGGCTGGCCTGTCACGCCTTCTCAACACGCTGAAATCATTCAGAGTGGCTTGCAGGGAGAAACGCGACATTTATGGTAAGCGTCAGCCTTCAGAGAAAGAAAGCAGTTCATTAATTTACTTCACACTTACTTCAAAGTAGGAGAGTGTACCTTATCCCCTTAATCAATAGATATGATGTACAGTCAATATCCCAACAATGTTAAAAAGGGGTCAGAAACACTCTCACACCACAACATCAGCCTCAACTCTGTCAATGAAACTTACACAAATGATACTACTGACTTTGGATTTCAATAAACCCCAGGAGGATCTTTTTTTTTTTTTTTTTTTTTTTTTTTGACATCTCTGGAAGCTGTGATACACTTGAGGAGTGTTAAAAGACAAAACAAAAACAAAACAATAAAAATGTTTACCCAGTCGAAACAAAACAATTCTCCCAGCTAGTAACATTTTTATCAATTCTACCTTAAAGTTAGATTTCGGAGACCATTTATAACTGTTTAAAAATAGGAATTTTTAAAAAACAAATGAATAGTCAATAGGGCTCCAAGGACTGTGGACTTTTTTGCTACACTGATGTGGTCCTTTCTGTGGTTTAAGATGTTTCCTTCTGGTGGCAGTGAAATTGTAATGACATTTCTGAATGCAACTAATAACACAAATGGCAAGCAAGTGACTAAAACCCACTGAATTTGAACTGAGTGTATCTATTAACATGCACACACATTCATGGATATCTGGCCCAAACGCTATTAGACACAGACGCCTCCATACATGTGGTCCAAGATTTGTCAAAACCTTGTCTCTATTCTCAGATAAATAAAACACATATCAATCAAAACCCCAATTTTTCTCTCAGAAAGACGCAGTGGGGATTTCCTGTGAAGACTTCTAAATTCCACAAAATGCTCCTCAATTTCTCACCCAAAGAAAAAACAATACTCTCTCACCCATTCTCTATCTAATCCTTTTGTATTGAAATTTACTCATAGCCACGGGGCAAACACACCCCCTCCCCTAGAGTGAGACTGGCACTTCCAAAGACGAATCCCACCTCAGGAGGGAAAAAAAAAGAAAAAAAAGAAAAGAATAAGAAAGCCACGGCTTCAAAGTAACAACTCGTGGACGCAAGAGCACACACGTCCTAACTCACGCCTAAAAAATAACCCTCAGCCTCCCCCTTTCTACCCTTCTGCTGTACAATCGGGAAAGGAAAGGTAGGTATTAATACGATCTTCTTCCTAGTGACGATGTCCACGAAGTTACGAAAAAGATCACTCAAGATTTTAGGTACAAGGAACCAGAGGAAGCTGGTGACAGGGATGGCGTTTGTGCATATTTATTGATTCAGCCTCACTCAACTCCGCAGATTCATTTTTCAAATCGCCAATCTCTCCTCTCTCTTAGGTATGGACCCTTTACTGCCCTGCTCCTGTTCTTCACTCCCAGCACTGTCACACACGCTCGTGTCCCTCACACCCATTCACACAGCCCTCCTTCCCCACATCCAGCGCACACTCATTCCCCTCCTCCCGCTCCCCCCACAGCGAACACTCACACCACCCGCCCCTCCCTCCCTGGTTTGTCACTCACAGTTACTTACACTATAGTACACTCACACCTTTCCCCTCCACACTTTACTGATCTGCCCTCCACCCTCCCTTTGTCACACGTAGTTACACTGTCACTCACAACACTCCCCACTTCTCGGCACTGTCCCTCCCCGTCCTCCCTCCTTCACCACAGTTACACTGCCACACTCACATTCACTATCCCCCTCCCCGGCCTCTGTCTCAGCTCGGGCACACGCACAGTTACACACTCACACACCCGCTTTGTAACACACGCAGTCCTCGCGCCCCTCCCGCCGCCTCGCCCCCCCCCCCCCCCCCGGGCCGGCGGCGGCGGCGCCGATGACCTCACGGCGCGCGCGCGGCGCGGCCCGGCGAGGCTGCAGATTGGCTGACCGCGCCTCCGCGGCACTTCAAAGCCGGAGAGGGAGCTACAATTGTGGTGGAATGGGCGGAACTGATCATTGTATTGCACACCTCTAAAAAAAACACTGCCTCTGATTTATCAATATAAAAAAGATCCTCTGAGAGGAGGAGGGCACTTTTGTGTGATGGCAACTTCACTTCTAGGGGTGAGTCTCAGGATTTTCTCTTGCTGGTTTAATTAGTTTCCTTTTATTGCCGATCGGAGGGGGTTAAAGTCGCCCCGGCCAGGCCACGGGCTATCAGTCTCTATAGAGAGCTGTTTTTTTTTTTTTTTTTTCCCCTTTAAATACAAGTGAGTTTGGAGAAAAGAAAGAGGGGGAGGGGGGCCGAGTCACTTTTTTCAGTGCAGGAAAAGGTTCGAAGGGCATTTAGACAAGCCACCTCGCAGCGCCCGGCCGCTCCCTGCCCGGGAGACGTGCGCCCTGCCCATTTTACTTGCGACGATTTCGGGGGTAAAGAGATCAAGTTTTTCCAACTGGGCAAACTGCAGATTTTCCCTCTTACCCTTAAAAAATTCCGCAGCCCGCCTTGTCTTGCAGGTACGTTGAACCCGTCTCATTTTTCTTATACTATTGTAGACAATTAAAAAAGAAAAGAAAATGCAAAGAACAGTAGGAAGAGCGACTGGGCCAGCCTAATAGTTTGACCTCTTTTGGCCTGGGAGACACAATCCAGGATGGGTTTCTGGGGACCGGAACAGGATTTTCGAAGCTCTTTCTGGATTACATGGGAAACGCTTTTAAAAGCAATCCAATGGTTTCCCCCCCAGGCTTCTCCGCCAAGGAAATTTCCTTTCTCCCTAATCTGGACTTTTGCTTGCTTGTTGTTTCGAAGTGCCTGGGGCCTTGTGTGCAGGAAAGTGTTGTTTTAGGTGAGAATATTTGTTAAACTCTTCTTTAGCCTGGCGCTTTTGCTCCCGAATCAGACGCTGGCAACCAAACTTGTCCCCTCCCCTAGACTAGGAAGCAGCCGGGCGCCAGTGCTATTGGGGGAGCCAGGTAAATCGGTGGCGGCAGCCGCAGAGAAGGGGTGAAGTGGGGCGTTTTGAGGGCTACCAGAGAACTGATGCAGATTTCTTTCCTCCCTCCCTCACCGGCCCTTTGCCCACCTCCCATCCCCCACCTCTTCTCCTCTCCCCCTTCCCGCAGGAAGAACCGAGGTTGGGATCAACTCCTCTGGCCATGCTTGCTGCTACCTGTAATAAGATCGGCAGCCCCAGCCCGTCTCCCTCCTCCCTCTCGGACAGCTCCTCTTCTTTCGGCAAAGGCTTCCACCCCTGGAAACGTTCCTCATCGTCCTCCTCCGGCAGCTGCAATGTAGTGGGTTCAAGCCTCTCAAGCTTTGGCGTGTCGGGGGCCTCCAGGAACGGCGGCTCCTCCTCGGCGGCTGCGGCGGCGGCGGCGGCGGCTGCAGCGGCCGCGGCCCTGGTGTCCGACTCGTTCAGCTGCGGAGGCTCGCCGGGGTCCAGCGCCTTCTCTCTAACCTCCAGCAGCGCCGCCGCCGCCGCCGCGGCCGCCGCGGCCGCTGCCTCCACCTCGCCCTTCGCCAACGACTACTCGGTGTTCCAGGCCCCTGGCGTCTCCGGGGGCAGCGGCGGCGGCGGTGGCGGCGGCGGCGGCGGCTCCTCGGCGCACTCGCAGGACGGCTCCCACCAGCCCGTGTTCATCTCCAAGGTGCACACCTCGGTGGACGGGCTGCAGGGCATCTACCCGCGCGTGGGCATGGCTCACCCATACGAGTCGTGGTTCAAGCCCTCGCACCCGGGCCTGGGCGCCGCCGGCGACGTGGGCTCGGCCGGCGCCTCCAGCTGGTGGGACGTGGGCGCGGGTTGGATCGACGTGCAGAACCCCAATGGCGCCGCGGCGTTACCGGGCTCGCTGCACCCGGCCGCCGGGGGGCTCCAAACTTCGCTGCATTCGCCGCTGGGGGGCTACAACTCGGATTACTCAGGCCTGAGCCACTCAGCCTTCAGCAGCGGTGCCTCCTCGCACCTGCTCAGCCCCGCCGGGCAGCACCTCATGGACGGCTTCAAGCCGGTGCTACCCGGTTCCTACCCGGACTCGGCCCCATCGCCGCTGGCTGGCGCCGGGGGCTCCATGCTGAGCGCCGGGCCGTCGGCGCCGCTGGGGGGCTCCCCGCGCTCCTCCGCGCGCCGCTACTCGGGCCGCGCCACCTGCGATTGCCCCAACTGCCAGGAGGCTGAGCGGCTGGGCCCGGCGGGGGCGAGCCTGCGGCGCAAGGGCTTGCACAGTTGCCACATCCCGGGCTGCGGCAAGGTGTACGGTAAGACGTCGCACCTCAAGGCGCACCTTCGCTGGCACACGGGCGAGCGGCCCTTCGTGTGCAACTGGCTCTTCTGCGGCAAGCGCTTCACCCGATCCGATGAGCTGCAGCGGCACCTGCGGACCCACACCGGTGAGAAGCGCTTCGCTTGTCCGGTCTGCAACAAGCGTTTTATGCGCAGCGACCACCTCAGCAAACACGTGAAGACGCACAGCGGCGGCGGCGGCGGCTCCGCCGGCTCGGGCAGCGGAGGCAAGAAGGGCAGCGACACCGACAGCGAGCACAGCGCCGCGGGCAGCCCGCCCTGCCACTCCCCGGAGCTGCTGCAGCCCCCAGAGCCCGGGCATCGCAACGGCCTGGAGTGACGCGCACCCCGCGCCTATCCCTCCCCTTCACCTCCTCCCACCCCGCTCCGCTCGGTCCCTGTCTGTCCTGGCCTCTGCTCCAGCCTGTCTCCACTGCATACTGCTCGCTGTCTGTCTCTGTTCCTCTCTTCTAACTCTCTCTGTGACTTAACTTTGTAAGGGGATGTGGATATGTAAGTAACGCGCTTTGCCGTCCTGGGCTCTGGCTTTCTATCTCCACCCGGTTACACCGTCCGAGCCCCGCACAGCCGGAACCCGCGCCTCGCCGGGCCTTTAATTCTTGCCCCTCCTCGTCCTCCTCCTTCCATCCCATGGTGTGATGGGCCTGATTTTTAGAGGGAAGCGGCCCTGGAAGTAGAGTTGGACGATTCCAGTGCCTGGGAGTCGGGCCTGCGCCCAGGCGGGAGCAATTCGGCTGAACCAGGTTAAGCTGCGCCGTGGGGAGGGCGAGGCAGGAGGCCGGCGCCGGGCATCCCCGCTGGGGCAGCCGCCGACTTGGTTCCAGAACAGTCTGACCACTGCCCGCCCTACGCCGAGCGGTCGGAGCTTTGTGCGGTGCCCATCTGTCCGCACCGAGATCCGCAGTATGCTGAGTTTAGTTGTCCCAACGTCAGCTCTGCCTCTTTTTGTTTGTTCCATGAGGTGGAGACGATGCAAGTTTCAGCTAAGGGCAGTCTTGGTGAATCGCTGCAGCAGCCTTCTTTCATCTTTATAACATTTTTTAAAAACTAAAAACCTAAAGAAAAAACAAGCATCCTTCCGCTCGGTTTCCCGTCTGGATAGCTTTTCTTCTAGCAGTGAGCAAGTCTTCTTTCTCTCAAAACTGTGCTAATATTGATCCCAAAGTTATTTTGATCGCATTAACTTAACTTATGGGGTGGGGGTGGGGGGTGAGGGTAGGTGTCTTTCTTATGCAAAAATACCCCCTTTCCGGTGAGAACAGATTCACTATCTCCGTGTTTGTCCTTTTCTACCTCGTTTTTCACCACTCCCGAGCCTAATCCACCCCCTCTTTTTTTTTGCTATTCCGGACATCAATTTGTATAGTACTATAGTACCCATATCTGTAAATTCTTGCAATTCATTGAAGATTCTTAGGGTGAAACTTTTTTTGTGTGATTTAAACTTATAAACAAGTGAAGAAGCAATCGTTCATTTCAGACGATGCTGTAGTTAAAATGCCAAAAGATGGAAATTAAGGGGGGAAAAAACTTTGTAAAATATATCTGAACCTAATGGTTTGTACAACTGGAGAATCGTTCTAGATTAGTTACCAATTAACTATACCTCCACCAGTGTATGGGTGCGAGGTGCAGTTGTCCAGGAGACGATTTTGTATAGTATTTTTCTTGTACATTACTTCCAGTAAATATTTGAAAATATATTGAAGTAAACTAGATTTTTTTTTTTGTTACAAGAAAATATTAAGAGTTATTGTTGCAGTTCTGATGAGCTGCAGGGTTTTTGAACTCACTTCTGGAGGTGCAGAGCCACAAACGCACTTTCGGGGCCTAGTTTTGCTCGAATATTAATTTAGATAGGTATCAAACTGTAACTAAGACAATATTTGATAAATGTGGGATGACATTTAATTTAATGGAGCATGTACTTATTTGCATTTGCTGGCAGTTCAGGTAAAGTGAGAGTTCTCCTATATTTCATAACTGGGTTTGCCAAAACCCATGTATTAAATAAATTGTCCAAGTGAAACTCAACTAACTTTGGCCTTTGTGTATTTCCTGAAGGTAATATTGTTAACTGTTAATAAACACTCCTGACACTACATTTAAATGTTTGCAAATTCTGCAAACTAATTGCTCATTGTAATGTTGAAATAATTTGGATATTTCACATTGAAATGAAAAGCCTTTCTCTGGAACATTTTAGACTTGCATTTTAAATGCATGAAATGTAATTGATTTATTTGTAATATTTTAAATGGTATTAATAAACTCAGATAAAAGACTAGGCAAGTTAAGTTGTATTTTTTCCTGTTTAAACTATGGACATTTACATTTTATTATCAGTTAAATGTCTAATTTAAACAAAATATAACCCTGTTTTGTGGTAATATTTAAATAATTGCCTTTATTATTACTTAGATAGAATGATCTATTTGGCAAAACTGTTTTCTCTATTTACCAAGATAAAGATTATAGTGTCTAAGAAATGTAATTAATTATTTACCAGTAGGTTTAGCTCAAAGCATCAGGATTTACTGACCTCTTAAAATTTGGACTAAGTAATCAAACAATTCAAAGAAATTTCCCATTTTGCTTCCTTCTCAATCTCCAGAAGGAGTCAGGTTGATTGCATTTGGTATTTAAAAGGGCAAGACTTACACTAGAAGATCAATACATCTAAAATAAAAACATGGGTTCGGGGATAACTTTTGTTGTTAGGGGGTGGAGGAGGTCAAGCTAACAAAAGCTTGTTTTTGGCATTCCATGTCTTAGCTAAAGATTATGTAGAGGTAAATATCAGAAGAAGATCCTGTTGAAATGAGTTATCTGTTCTTTTAAAGTCTCTAAACAGCCACCAAAGAAAAGGAAGGTTAAACCTTAATCTATTTACTAGGCTATTGTTCACAGGTGTCAATGATGCCAATAAAAAATATTGTCTTGTTATGTCTAAGTGCATTTAAGCAATGGGTTCCTTGAGCCATACTTCGAAACGTTAAAAAATTTAAATGTTGATTGCTGTTATATCAATCTATTTCACTATTAGATTAATATTATTTTGAATCAAATTGAATAAAAAGTTAGTGTGTTCAGATTCTTTTAAGTTTAGCTTCTTTCTTTCCGTTTGCATTCTCCCCACCCCAAGTTCAGTCTTGGTGTATATCTGGAACAGAAAATCTTCTATTGAAATATATATAAAGCCATTATTATCCATATAAACAAGTGAAAATACAGAGTGCTAGGAGTATTGTAAAGTTAGAAGAAAAAAGCAAGTAGGGCTAAGATATTTTAGGATAATGCAATCTGTGCTTAAGTAGCAGACTGTCTTGATCCTGCTGTCTGTGCAGATATTTGAAACCCTCCAATCCTTATGGTTTTAGGGAAGCAAGTTATCTCTGATTCTTTGGTATACTTAATCTCTAAATAATGGTTTTAAAAAGTAAAATAGTCTCTTTCTGTCACTTTCTTCCTAGGAATAACACGCAGAGCACAGTTTAAGTGTTGTTTCTTTTTTATTGAAAGTTGCAGTGCTGAGGAGGAAACGGTTCTGAAGGAGTTAAATGTAGTGGCAGGTAAGGAAAGCTGCGTGGTACATTTATAATATCAGTTGCATTACATACAGATCACATTTGATTTAAGAGGTGGATGATGACAGATATTGTCTACAAGAAGATTTCTTTGGGATGGTTGAAGGGGGACAGATTTTTCTGTAGTGTAAATTGCAAACTTTCACTTTCTTCACTCCTCTTCCGCCTAGCTTTGGTGTATTTTGTTGTGATGACTATTGAGCTGTATTTCTAGACTGTTGTTCTGTAGGGTGGGCAGGGTTCCCTTTTGGGGAAGGACAGTGGATGAAGTGCAAAATTGTGATTTCTCCCTGCCTGTCCGTGATAAAGCACCGCTAACAGTGCCTTGGAGGTTCACTCAAATGAAGCTAAGTGCTGTGTTTCACTTTGAACCGAGAGACAAGCTTCCAGCCTTGCAGATCAAGGTAGAGTTAAACTAGTTGTTGACCCAGAGGTCAGGCCAGCATATATGTATCAGTCCAGTCTCAATCCAGCCTTTCTGTTGACCTGTCTCATTTTTTCCCCAATTTCAATGTTTCCTCTCTATTCTGCTTTCTCCTTTCCAGGCTCAACTTCTTTTAGGATATTCTCTTTTGCTTGGGGGCATACGTGACTGATTTGTTGAGGTTGGACTATCAACTAAAATATTTTATGATAGAAGCTTAATTTAAGCAAATGTGATGAGTTACTTACTCTCCTATTATCAACTGATCTTAGAAAAAGTTCCTGGATGGATTTGCCTTCCTTCCACTGTCCTTTTACCCCAGTCTTGGTATAACTTCTCACTGAGCTTTCCTTAGGGAGGGAATGCTGAAATAAAAAATTAAAGACAAGCAGGTGATGAGACTGGACTCCTGAGTGGACAGATCAATAATCCTGCCATCAAAATTTTCATCTCCCCTCAGATCTTTTGGTGAGATTATTGAATGTAATGTTATTGCAGGCTTGTGGAGGAATTTCTCTGAAGTAAATATTTTAGAGGATTAGCTAAAAGGTCAGATGACCATTTAGTTTGGTAAATTAAGGCAGGAACTTTAGAGGAAAAAGCCATAGATTTGATTATTCTCCGCTCACCTAAAATGATAGAGATAAATATTATAATGAAATAAGTTCTGCATTTTGCTCAATTTTTCATACACATAGCCTCAAAGGGAGATTGCTTTGATGTGGGTATTTTGAATAAATTGGTGGTTTTGCTTTCCTACTGATTTTTTTTTTTTGCTGCTTCTGTCCAAACCAGCATTATTTCTCCCTACACTCCTAACAAAATTCAGGTATGATCAAGTCTCTTTCTTTTTAAAAATATGATTTTTACAGTTGTCTGTTTTAATAATAATAATTTTAAAAAGCCCAGTAGATTAATTCTATCACTGCATTTAAAGAAAACCATGTTAAGTAAAGATTCAAAAAGAGTGAAGTGTAGACTGATGCTACTTGTTTTTAAGTTAGGACTGTTGCTCTGGGTGGCACCTTCTGAAGACTTTGCTTGATACACAATTGTTGCTGTTGTTTAAAAAATAAGATTCAGAATTTGCTTGTGCCCTATTTATTCCCAGCTTCCGGATTAAAGGAAAGCCGGTAATTCTTTGCTCTTCTGGGCTCTGGCCGCTGCGATTTAAGGTGATGCGCGTCAGTGGGCATCGTTTTAGGTTCGCTGTACTCCGTGTGCACACAAATGTAGATTTGCTGTAGTGGGGGGTGGGGGTAGGGGTGGGGGAGCGGGATCTATTTTCTTTGGTCCCTGGGCGTGTGTTTAATTTAATTTAATTTTCTGCGGAGTCTCCTGGCGGTGTAGAAGCAGCCATCTACATTTGGCTTTGGCTCCAAACGACAGCCGACAGTCGGGCTTTAAGAGCTCTAGGGACAGCAGAGAGCTGGGGGTGACTGCGAAACCAAGACTTAAGCGCGCTCGAAGCTGCTACTTTTCATTGTTGTTTGAAGGCCATTCTTTTAAGTCCATCTACTGAGGCTTCTTCTAAGCCCATTCCTGACGCTGCTTCTCAGGCAAGCACTTCTTGCTGTGCAGGAGGGGACAGTGCAGGCGCCTTCTTCTCTTGCAGGGCTCTTAAGCTGAGGTCTGTCTGGACTGCCTAAAGTTTCCCTCATTTTTCTTTTCAAAGAATTCAGGGGGAGCTTTTGAGCCAGGGAGAATTCCCAGCCATTCAAGATGCTGCCTCTTCTTTTCTCGACCGGCTCCTCGATGTGCCGTGTAGGCTATTCCCAGAAAGACCCCGAGACCCCTGGGAAGGGCCCGGAGCTGGCGAGCCGCACTGTCCGCGCCCCCCACCCCTGGTTTGCAGGGGAACGTGGGGCAACGGTCTGGGGTCTTCACCACTAGCCCCGCCCGCTATCCACCTTGTGCGGCCGGGGCCAGTTTCCTGCGTACACAAAGGCGCCGCGGACAGCGAGCGCCACCCTGTGCCCTGAGCCCGCTCTGCAGCGCGCCCAGGGCGGGCAATGCGGCCCAACCTGCGCTTCACTGAACCTGGGACCCTGCGGGAACTCACCCTGGGAATCACCGCAGTGATCCTCCTCTCCGGTGCCTCCAGGGGTGGAACTGGGGTGGAGGATTCCCTTCTCTTCCCTTATCAGGCTCTCCAAATCCCCAGCATCCCCCCCGCTGCCCTCAGCCATCCAAGCAAGCGCTTGGACTTGGGGCCTCCTGGGGCCTCCGTCTCACGCCATCCCGGGTGGCACATCCCACGCTACACCCTGTCGGTACTGTCTCTGCCTGCCTGGGCGTGGACTGGCCGAGGTTGTTCTTCCTGAACTGGTTTGGATTTCTTTCGGCCTTGGTGACCACTGCCTGCCCACATTCACCTCTTGTGCTCTTTTTCTGTCCACACTGCGGGGTTCGCAAGCATCTGACTCCCTTCCCGCGAGGTCTTTAGGAAAGGCTGCGTCCTCCATCGGTGGGAAGTTTTATTCTTGTCATTTTCTTATGGGTTTGCCAGACTCTAAAGAAGGAACTTACGCACTGTTTCCTATGCTGTTATTATTAAAGGAAGCAAAATTAGGGCTGATTGGCTGTGGAAAATCTCTGACCTTTTTGATTTAGGGACGCATAGAGCAGTGTAGCTACCTTGGACCACTTTATAAATATAGATGTATAATCACTCTATCTGTTGAGTAGAACTCAACTTTTCTTTACCACGTTGTACCTAAAACTCGATAACCTCTCTTGGACTTGATTCCTTTTCCTCCTTGCCTCTCCACCCTTTGGGAAGCAGGGCATATGGGGAGTGCTAGCAACATTATCCAGGCCCTGTATCTTGGTGACATCCGAATTGAGGTGAGGATGCATCAACTCCGTCTGAAATAGATGCCATATTCCCTTTAAAGGTTTTAGAGAATGTACCCAAAACTTGGGGAGGGCGATGAGGAAGAAGCCAGCTCCTGGTAAACCTCTCTACCGCCCCTGTCCTAGGCTCCTCTAAGACTTAGGCCCTCTCCTCTTAGAAGCTCATCATGCAGATTGGATCCATGGTTCTACCTTGTACTCTGGAGGTATGCGAAGGATGAAACTTGGCACTTACTGATAATGGTGCAGGCACCATCTGTATGCGTTTAAGGCACCCTGTGATGAGGCTGGAGCATAAACATCTTCCTCAACACCTATATTCAGGGAGATCGGACTTGCGCACCTGCACAGGGCATGGCTCCAGCCACAACCGGCCTGTGGTTAAATCCACAGACTCCTCTGACAGGGATCCCTGTAGCCGGGAACGCAGGGAGATGGCCTATCTGGTCTGCAGTGAGGGCATCCGATGCCAACCCTCTGCAGCTGCCCCTGGAAGCACTACCGCCACCAGGAGCCCCCGAGCCACCAGGACCCTCCTCTCTCAATCCTGGCAGTGACTCGAGCCCTGCCCCCACCCCTCTCTCCAGGGTCCGGAAAGCTGGGAAGCGCTGGAATGCCGTCTTCTTTTACCTTATTGGGCCTAGGTGTTGCAAACCACTGGAGGACAGAGTTTTGGCTTTGATCTCCTGCCCCCGTCATTCTTTAGCACAGAGGGGTGAGTTTAAATTAAATTTCTTTCTCTGCTGATAAGTTCTAATGGGCCTCAGAAGGTGAATAATTATGCAGTAACATTTCATGGGTTGTTGGAGTGGGAATTCCCACCGCGCTGTCACCAGGAACAGAATTTCCTGGTACTCAACGCTAAATGAAGCTTCGTCAAATAAACTACAAGTGCCTTTCAGATCTCAGTGCCTATGAGCTAGTCCTCTGCTCTCACCTGCAGAGCAGTTTGTCCCTGCAAAGCAGTTTGTCATCACAGTTTTCATCTATGTTATTTTATAATCTCTACTAAAGGATCTTGTTTGAGGGTAAAAAAAAGATTTGCTTTAGTGATTAAGTTTGCATTCCTATCAGGACAAAGTACACACTGATGAAAGCTGGGGCTGAATTTTTCTGGAAAAAGGCAGATTTCCTGGGATTTGTTTCCAAATACCTGGACTTAGTCTTGCCACCTCTCTTCACCTATTTTGGAGGATTACTACTTTTGCTTGATTCCTGAGTAAAAGGGTCAAGACCTTGAGCTGCAGCAATCAGTGTTCTGAACCTGCCTGGTTTGCAGTTCAGAAGAGAACTTTCCATGGGGGTGAGGTTAAAATGAAAAATGTATTTGCTGCTTCATTAAAAATAGTTATCTATTAGAAAAATGCGGACTTAATTCTTTAAGATGTTGATTTATATTTAATTTCCCCTCAAGACAGATGGAAACAGCATCAACAGTTTGACTATTTCAATGGGTCATGACATTTTGAAACTCAAAAGGAAATCGGACTCTTAACCTAAATCAAAGAAATCTAAATTTGTAATTTAAAAGTACAATGGAACTCTTTATTGTTTTGTTTTTTAAAGAAAACCCTTTATACTCTGTTTACATCAGTGTTTCATTGCTTAGCATTTTCCTTGTTTACTTTTCTTCCCTTTAAATTTCTTCCATTAAATAAATTGAGCTTCCACAAGCTTTAAGATTTTTTAATCAACACGTAGAAACTGGAGCCTGCTTATCAAGTTTTCACTCCTCTCTTGGCAACTAATTTGAAAGGGTCCAAACAATGAGTTGATTTACAACATTATGCTCATTTCACCCTGTACTCAAAGAGAATGTTGAAAAAAACCTCACTAATTCACCTGGGGTTATCTTTATGTCTTTGAGGGAACCAATCCTTCCAGCTTTAAGTTTTCTAGTCATTCTGTTTTAAGCACAGAAATAGAAGAAAGTAGATGTCCACTCCCCCACCCCCCACTAGAGTTCAGGTGATTGTCTAGTTCAACTGAAATTAAAGGATTTGTACTACTCAATTTTGCACCCAATTTAATGTCCCTAATTATGCAGGTACCCTATCATCAGGTTTCCCATCATTTCAGGAAGTTCTGTGCTCATTCTTCTAACACCCATCAATGCTTCATTTCTCTCTTACATACTTAGCCCTTATTCCCCCCCCCCTTTTTTTTTTGCATAAGCAGTTTCTTTCCCCTTTCAATTTAAGGAACAATGGCCTTTGTAAGGGAGGGGAACCTGGTGGCAGGTGGGAATGCATTGATAAGATATTCACATTGATTTAATAATGTTTGAAAAATATCAAGTTATATATATATTCTTTAACAGGATTTATAGATGTATGAATTTTCTATTTGGGGGAAATAATCATTTTTATAATATTACATTTCTTTTCAAACCAAGAAAATAAGCTTTTTGTAGGTGACAATTCAGTTGCCTTTGTACTATTAAGCAAATTGAGTTTTCCTTTCTCCCAATAAATATTTGGCTTAAAACTGCAATGGTTAAGTTCCCAGGCCCTCAACAGTGACATATTTTAGTTTATCATCACAATCGAATGTTGTAATATAAATAGAGAATAGTAAAACAGCCTTGTAAATATTTTGGCAAAAGAACATTATATATTCTTCAGTTGCGTTTGTTTGTGGAAACGTATGATTTAATTTTTTTAGTATATGGTACAATTATTAAATGTGAACCTGGTCTGCTTAGTGACATGTTCACTTGAGTATTTTAATATGTATACCCACAAAAATCTGAATCAGTGAAGTGTTAACAGTCACAAAATTTCACCTGTTGTTTTGCAGAGAAAATTTTTGTTTCAAAAGAAGGGCATAATAGTTAACCCTGTTATACAGAAATGGTATTTATATCTGTGAAGTGGTTTTGGAACTACTGTTATTATTTTATACTCCAAAAGCAGTGGTATGGTGTTTTTTAAAGTAAACTTTTCATTTTGGAATAATTTTAGAGATACAGAAAAGTTGTAAAAATAGTACAGTGAGTTCCAATTGTTTTCCCTATTGTAAATATCTTACATTATGATGGAACATTTATCAAACCTAAGAAATCAACATTGGTATATAATGGAACATTTATCAAACCTAAGAAATCAACATTGGTATATAATTTTTAAAAAAGAATTAAAGGCAACAAATGTTGCATTATGTGTCTGTCATGGGTGGACTATAGCTTAGCAAAATGTTGACCTCTTTTTGGTCAGCATTTTTTTTTTTTTTTTAATCCTCACCCGAGGACATTTTTCCATTTTTTGTTCAGGTAGAGTGGGAGGGAGAGAGAGGAACAGAGAGAGAGAGAGAGAAACATCGATGTGAAAGGGACACATCGAGTGGCTGCCACCCACACAACCGACCAGGGCCGGGGACAAACTGCAACCGAGGTACGCGCCCTTAGCGGAAACCGAACCCGGGTCTCTCAGGACCGCAGGCAGACGCTCTAACCGCTGAGCCAAACCGGCCAGGGCTTGGTCAGCTTTTGATGGTCAGCTTGCCTCTGCAGACACTGTGCACTAAATTAGTAAGTTACTTCAAAGTTCATCCTCAGGGATATGTCTTTAAAATCTAGTTTCTTAGAATAAAAAACATTTATTTTTCATAGTTAATTAAAATCTGAAAAAATATATCTAGTTTCATTTTCATGTTTATTTTATGTATGGAAGCATCAGATTCAATTTTGAATGGTTGATAGTTTCACTTCAGATTATCAAAAATTTATTCTTAGTAATATTCTATTTGTAGACTGGGCCTATTTTTTATTCTACAATTTAAAATGACTTATTATTATTACCATTAATATAGTAACTACAAAATACAAATAATCTAATAATTCTGTTTATTTTCTTCATATTTTTCAAGTTAAGTTTTAGGGTCCTTTTTTGTTAAGGAGCTATTTCTCAGAGTATAGAAAACATTAAAGCCTAATGGTTTGTTTGTTTGTTTATTTTAAGCACAGATAAATGTATCTTTTACACTCCATGGAGCAGTACAATTACATGGGTTTTTCTCTTGTTTAAGTAAGATTGTAAGGAGTGTCATAAAAAAAGAGAAGTATTTTTTATTTTGAATGCGCTTATATAGTCTACCTACAGTTGCCAGATAAAATACAGGATACACAGTTAAACTTGAATTCTAGATAAACCACAAATAACTTGTTAATATAAATATGCCCATGCACTATTTGAGGCATACTTTTACTAAACATGATTTAAGAAAAATTTTAAATTTCACTGGATGTCCTGATCTTTCCTTGTTAAAATGAATTTTATGTCTATAAGGAAAGTTTATTGTTTGTTAGTTTGTTTTTTGTTTTAAAAGCAGTATAAAAACAAAGTAACTCATGCCTATTCACAAAAATGGTAGGGGGTAGCATTCTGTACTATTTTAAAAGGGAAATGAAGGCCATAATGAAGTTAGGATTTACTTGTTATCTGCAGGGTGAAAGTTGATTTTCCTATTATTCTTTTTGTGCTTTTTATTTTCCAGCTTGTTTGGCTTCAGTCTGGGCTACCCTTACACACTGACAGTACTGCCCTGCTGTAATTGGAAACTACATTTATCTAGCTTTCAAGACAGTAATGCTGTACTGATGTTTGCTAGTCAGCATCTCTATACTTTATTATATTAATGCTGTGAAAAAGGAGGTATCTTTAGCCCTGGCCGGTGTGGCTCAGTTGGTTAGAGTGTCCTTCCCTACACCAAAAGGTGGCAGGTTTGATTCCTGGTTGGGACACATACCTAGGTTGCAGGTTCATGTGGGAGGCAACCTATCAATACTTCTCTCTTACATCGATGTTTTCCTCTTTCTTCTCTTCCTCTCTCTAAAATCAATTAAAAAATATTACAGATATTTCTTCACGCTTTTCACCCATCCCCCCAAACCCCCTCCCATCTGGATCAACAAAAAAGTACAAATTGGTTATAAGACTGATGAACCTCAAAGGGAAGGGGGAGGGGTGGCGGGAAAATATAAACCAAAGAACTTATGTGCATATATCTGTAACCAGTGGACACAGACACTAGCGTGGGGAAGGCAGGAGAGGAGTGAGAGCAGGGAGGGGGGGTCACTGGGGGCAAACATGGGGGGTATCTGTAATACATTCAACAATAAAGGAAAGTTTAAAAAATTAAAAATAAAATATTACAGATATAAAAAAAGCAAAAACTATAAACCAAAAAAAAAAAAAACTATTTAAAAAAAACAAAACTCTAATTTTCATTAATTAGATTGAGGCAGTTCAGACTCTGCACTGAAATTGTGTTCTTGCAAATTATATTCTCCAGGTACTTTACACCCACCCCTGGTTTAATTGCTCCTAAACTGTACAAATGCAGCCTCCTACATTCCTAGAAGTCATATTATGAGTTGTAGCAGCAGTACTGCATATGAGATTCACTTGCTAGGTAGGCCATAAATTATGACTAAATAATCGGAAAGTAAAGTATTCTATCCCAGGAGAGTTTCTTTTTCCTCTGTGGAAGTATTGCTGTAGGAAATAGAGGTAATAGCCACTCATTTATACATGGCATTTTCTCAAAAAGCAATCTATTATTTAATGTAATGTCTTTGTCTTTTGTGGTTCATTTTTTAAAAAAAATTCCTGGCATTAAAAATGCCATCAGTTTAATTTTTTCTAACAACTTCCTATTTCTTGATAATTATTATTTGTGATTATCCCAGAAATAATGATTAAAATTCTGTGTAGCTATACAATACAGGCTAATAAGGGGTGAGGGAGGAGAATGAACCTGACATCTAAGGTTTATCCATCTTGCCTTCACACAGCTCAAAGAGTAAGTAAAAACAATATTAACAAGCCTTGTATGCCAATGAGATAAATCATTAAGAACAAGACAAGCAGTCTTATACCTATAAACAATTTATCAAGGACCTAGGCTTACAAGGTAGCCACCTCTTAGATTCCACTTTCACGGGGTAATATAGCTGTTACTGTGAGAGTTCAGAAGAAAGTGGTAAAAAAAAAAAAAAAGTGGAAAGTTTAAAAACACTTATTTTGGAAGCTGGCTTGATGGTAGACTCCCTGAAAAATTAAATTTTAAACAGGTTTCCACAAACTGCCATGCTTCTTTCCCCACTTTACTTTGTTTTCTATAACCAATTAGATATTCATTTGGATTAATAAATATTTAAAAAATAAAATGGCCTCTGTGAATTCCAAGGGAAGCATTCACATACAAGTACACATATTACCTCCATCCTAATCCAAAGACTTTCCATTTCTTCATTTCTAAACTCCATTTTTTTCTGGAGAAAATTAGATACTTACTGAAGATATTCTAGAAAGTACAAGAAATCCTGAAAAAGCAGAGAAAACAAATTACCTTAACCCTGCTTCTGAGATATAGTTGTGTCTTTAGTCATAATCTTTTTCTATGTGATTTTCATGCATATATGCAAGTGTGTAACCTGCCCCCCCCCCATTGGTATTAAAATAAATTTCCCACCTGGCTGATGTGGCTCAGTGGACTGAATGTGGGCCCATGGACTGAGAGGTCCTGGTTCGATTCCTGATCAGGGCACGTGCCTGGGTTTTGGGCTCGATCCCCATAGGAGGGTACACAGGAGGCAGCTGATCAATGTTTCTCTTTCACATCGATGTTTCTATCTCTCTCTCCCTTCCTCTTTCTCTAAAATAATCAATAAAAGCATTAAAAAATAAATAAATAAAAATTTTAAAAATTACTCACTGTTAAAAACTCTCTGCAAATATAATTTTAAATGTTTATAAAATACTTATTGACTGGCTATATCAACGTTTTACCCACTTCCCTAATACTGGTTTCTGAATGATTGAACATCCTTATGCATGACTTGTTCTAATTTCTGATTATTTCCTTAGGATGCTAGAAAAGAAAGGAATTCTTGAGGGATAAGAACATTTTAGAGGCTACAAATAGAGATAATCAGATTACTGTTCTGAAAATATGTAGTAGTTTATATTGCAGCTAGGAGTAGTTAAGAGAGCCAGCCTTGACCCTGTTGGGTGGCTGGGTTGGTTGAAGTGTTGTTCAGTACACAAAAAAGGTGACAGATTCAATTCCCAATCAAGGCACATGCCTAGGTTGTGGTTTGATCCCTGGTAAAGAAGGCAATCAATGATGTTTCTCTTTCTCTCTCTCAAATTAATAAACATATCTCCTCAGGTGAGAATTAAGAGAGAGAGTGAGAGAGAAAGAAAGAGGGAGAGCCAGCCTTAAATGCACTGAATTCTTAATCTTTATTTAATATGGAAGAAATGAATTACATTATTGCTTTAAAGTGAAAATTTTAAATTCCTAAACTTTTATCCATTAGTTTACTTGCCATTTTCACTCCCTCTTTTGTGAATTGTCCTTGCATGGTTATATCCTTTTCTGAATGAGAGTCTACTTGATTGCAAAACAAGGCAAATGATCTGGGCCAGTGGAGAACATTCTGGGGGAAGAGCGCTTGCCTTTGGACGCAGAAACTCCCTTCATGCCTTTGTACCACAGAGTTCCCTAAACTGGGACCCACAAATAGGTTTCCTTTTTTTAGTAATAGATTAGCTACGGTAAGGGGGCAGCAATGTCATGCTAATATTTTACAAAAAAATTTTGGGAAAATGACTAGTTTAATTTCCCAGTTAAGATTGGACATTGTTTTGCAGTCACATGGTACTGAAATACAGATTTAAATGAACATGTTAGCTGTAACTGGCAGAAAAGTTAAAAAAAAGATTCAATCAACGAGTCTATAGGATACCCCCAAAATGTCATTTTAATAGATTACTTTATTAACTGAATTAGCCAAATGTTTTGGCCTCTGGTTGCGTGAAACCTTTAAATTAGAGTTTATTAATTCATGGTCACCATAGACAGTAAGTCTGATTAGAATCAGCTGTTATAACTGGACAGAAAGATCTATTTTAAAATTTTGATATTTTATGACCATTGGAAAAATAGTGTCCAAAAGTAAAATCAGGGCTACTTAGTCAATAATTAATTGTAACATTTTTTTAAGTTTTTAAAATAATTCTATGTAATTAAAAGAGTTACTCTTTGGCAATCTTGAAATTTTGTAATACCTTGGTGACATAGTCATTAGCATTTAAAAGAAATGCTTATATACAACCACTAAAGAGTCTTAAACTCTTGAGTTTTGGGGAGTTGGGAAGGGAAGAAGATGGTGAGCAGGTTGGATTCATTAGATTGTATCATTAGATCATGTCTTTAATACAGCCTCAGCTTGTAGTAGAGGTAAAAGTTTAACTTTCATGATATTTTAAATGATATATTTGCTTTGTTCAAAATTAAAAAAAAAAATACTGAATGTCTACTTTGTGTTCATACTTTGTGCTAAAAATATGCCTTTAGCATGATCATGAATCACAGTCATAATATGAGAACCTATAATTGTAAAATAGAATTTACTTCTGGTGTTCTTTTTTTTTTTTTTTTCTTTATTGACTTTAGAGAAAAAGGAAGGGAGAGGGAGAGAGAGAGATAGAAACATTAATGAGAGAGAATATCAATTGGTTGCCTCCCGCATGCCCCCCACTGGGGACTTGACCCACAACCTGGGCATGTGCCCTGACAGGGAATTGAACTCTTGGTGCATGGGTCAATGCTCAACCAGTGAGCCACACCGACCAGGCTCTAGTGTTCTTTCTTTAAGGAAAAAAAAAAAAAAATCACCCCATTATCCTGCCCTTATGACTGTAAAATTAACTATTTAAAAACTTAACAATAGCCCTGGCCAGTTTGGCTCAGCAGTTAGAGCGTCGGCCTGTGGTCCAGAGAGACCTGGGTTCAGTTCCCGCTAAGGGCACGTACCTCGGTTGCAGTTTGTCCCCGGCCCTGGTTGGGTCGTGCGGGAGGCAGCCACTCGATGTGTCCCTTTCACATCAATGTTTCTCTCTCCCTCTCTCTCTCTCTTCCACTCTCTCCTTCCCACTCTATCTGAACAAAAATGGAAAAATGTCCTCAGGTGAGGATAAAAAAATAAATAAAAAAAACCTTAACAATATGTAGGCATTATAGTATTATTATTTTAAAATGTTCAAAGTATGTTAAAATAACTTAAACCTTGATATACATATATGTCTTTATTGGAAATTAAGACCAATCTATTTTTATCTAAAATTATTACAAGAGGACAGAGGTTAATTTAGTTTGTCTCCCAAAGAAAGATACTTGATTAATAAGTAAATTTAAATATCCTATTGTGTATAACAAACTAAGAGAGTTCACTGATGGCCCTGGCCAGTGGGGGTACATGTCCAGGTTGTGGGTTCAGTTCTGGTTGGTTTCAGTTTATGTGGGAGGCAACTGACCAATGCTTCTCTCTCATCGATGTTTCTCCCAGCTCTCCCTCTACCTCTCTCTCTCCTTTCCTCTGTCTCTAAAATCAGTAGAAGTATATTATAAAAAAAGAGTGAACTCACTGATGGCAGTAAATAGACATTTAAAAAAGTTCTTCTTTTAACAATATACAAGAAATTCTTAACATACTGAAACTGAAAAGAGACAAAGAAAGTAAGAAAGAAACAAACAAAAAACCAACATGTAAACAAGAGCCTAGGCTTTTTAAAAACTATACTGCAATAGAGAAAATAAGTTACAAGGTACCACTTACTGGTCTTGATTAATATTTCTATTCATGCTCAGCTTTACAGCTTTTATTCATGAAGTCTGTATTCAGTGACTAGGTTTAGAGACATATTTTTTATTCTGTCTAGAACAATGCTTCTCAACCTCTTTATTGTTGTTGTTGTTGTTGTTAACAAATCCTTTTTAGACTCTGATACAGACTATGGATCTTATCTTAAAAATATATTCATCTCAATCAATACCTCTCTAGATTTAGAACTAGAGGTCCTCTGAGTCCTTAGTTTGTATTTCTACTAAAATTTTATACATTTCAAAATAATTTTACTGGAGTAAATCAAAGACAGTATTTTATCTTTGGCTTTACAATCTACCTTGATTAACATGGAGAAAGGAGAAGGGTTAACTCTTGTCTGACGGGCTGGAGTCTCCGTGGAGATTCCAGTTCTTATTGAAGGAGTAACTTGAAATATATAACACAAGAGAAAAACATGGGTGTGTTGCCCCTCACATTTTAGAAGTGCATGATAAAAATTTTCCTATGTTTGTACTTCTGTTGCTTGTTTTATATTTGCTGGGTTTGTGATATAGTTTATAGTGGTCACTCTAAATGTTTTTATTTTATCTAGGTTAATGTCATAGGCTTTCTGCCAATACATAGAATATTATAGTCAATCATTAAACACTTCAATTTTAAAACAACTTCATTACTTTACTTGAGGCATTATTTATTTTATAATATTTGGAAAGTCATTCGAATGAATGGGAACCTCAGTATAGTTAAGTTAATCTGAACCACTTTTGATGACTCCACCTTAGTCAACATTTTACCCAATGCATACATTACTACTTTTTTTCAGTTACATTTGTGAATCTATCTTTGTTTTGCATGATACAACTATCAAGATCTTTTTTTATCTTAACCAGAGAGAGGAATGATGTACCAACAAATGGGTTGCAAATGTAACAAAAGAGTTATGCTAAATACCCTGAAAATAAAGATAGCAGGGATGATTCAACAGTGAGAGACAATCTCTGTAGATACTGGGGTCTAATCTTCCCCACATTTGTGAGTGTGTGTGTCTGAGGGTAGGGAAGACTGAAGAGTAGCAAGGAAAATATTGCCAGAGCAGCTGTGTTTCTAACCCTTCCCAGTTGTAATTGGGTTTTGTACAAGAATTTTTTAGTATGTGAGTGGGCAGAAAAAAAATCCAGCTTCCTACCAGGATGTTGACCAAAGAGAAACTATGTACCTTTGTATTTTTGCAGTGTAAGGAGGAGGCAAACAGCAACTTACTTGCTAAGTGAACAACTCAAAAGTACCTTACCATTTCCAATTCCATTTTAGAGGGATAATGGGTCAGCTAAATGTGGGCAATGGAGTCAGATTTACTGGGTTGTAGCCTCATTCTGTCTTTTCTTTGGTGTTTGACCTTGGGACAGTTCCTTAATTACTCTGTGCCTCAGTTTCCCCATGTAGTAAACCACAAAAAACAATGGGGTGTATCCTGTTTTAAGTTAATGCCTATAAGGCTCAATCACAGTGTCTGACAGATGAGTGCTCAATGAATAAGAAATTATTTTTAGCAGTTCTAGCTTGTTTTATGTTATCAATCTCATTATTGCTATGACTGATGCCAGAACAATTCCATTTTATAACAGAATGTATTTAATTTACCTTTGTTAGTTTGGAGGTTTTCTCCTTCTACATTTTTGGGAGCCCTGTTGATGTGCTGTAATTCTCCTTGATCTTCTCTTCCTTTTTGGCTAATATGTCACTCATTAACCCCTTTCTTCTCAGGGGACTTAGCTCTAGGAAATTGGGGACTAAAGTAATTTATGAAACTCATGTAGGCAAAGGTGTAATTCTACCTTAATTGGGGCCACAGGACTAGGAATTTACATTTGCACCTCTTTTCTTAGATCTCCTGAGGATTTGATGGTGGAATATTTTTTCCTTCTAGTACTAAGCTGATTGATTGCTGGAGTGTATTACATTCTTTGTTGTTTGTTTTCAAATAGTTTTTTCTTCTTTCTTTTGTTCTCTCTCTTTCTCTTTCTCTCTCTCTTCACAGTTGTCCAGGATGTTTTGGTAATGTAACAACTTCAATCCTTTACATAGAATCTCTTCTTGACATTCAAATGTGCAGAAAATATTTTAGCTATTTATTATATTACTATGATGTAATAGAGTTGATGATCAAACAAAATACCTCTATTCAACAGCAAATTTTACCTGGCTCATAAAGAATAGTATTTCATCTTGTACATCTACAAAAATACGATGCATCTAGTAGAGCATTCTTTCCCTCCGTCAAATAATATAGCAGTGATTACTCACTTACAATTTTCCACACCTAATGATCTAACTTCTGTTTTTCTGAACTCTCAATGAACTAATATCGTTTTTAAGGAGATCCTCAAGCAGTTTAAAAAAAAAACAAACATTTTTGTGGTATTAAACTTAACCTTGATGATTAAGTATAAATCATTAAGAAAACATGCCCAATAAATTCAATTATATTGGTGATACTTTTCAGCATATTTCCATACATATTGTAATCACAGATACTATACTTTGTCCAAGAAATGTGCCTCTTTAAAAAAATTTTTAGCTTGAAATTCTCATATTTCTGCAATTTTTCCAATGTGAAAAAATGTTCAAATCTACAACACTTATACAGGTAAGTAAACACTAAAGGAAAAACAGATCTCATACCTCAGGCAGAATTCACTTTTATTCCAGTGGTGTGGATGTAGATAGTATTTTTAGGGTGTGGCTGATTAATATTATTAGACTGTGTAACTGCTGTCACAGTTTGGTTTTATCCTCACACTGATCCATTGTACGCCTGTGAGCAATGACTGTGATCTCAGTTCAGCTAGCCATCTTCCTGAATAAACTGTAGAAAGAAGTCCTTGATACTATGATTGAGACTGTAGGCTCCGGAAGTAGACAAGGCTATGAATCCCAGTGTCCAAGCCTCAACAAGTTGTTCATTTTCCTTACACTTCAGTTTTCTTCTCTTTAAAGGAGATACTATTAATCTGTGCCATTATAAAGCTGATGTGAGAACTAAAGAGATAATGTTCATGAAGTACTTATCCCATGCCTGTGTGAAAAAGTTTACAGAAGAACTTAGCTTTCATTAAAAGCAGTAGTTTAAAATGGTTTTAGGAAAATTCAAAAGTGTGTGAAATTCAAAAGTCAGAAGTGTCTAAAACTCTTATGTTTATAGTATGAAGAATGCTGATTTTACTTGCTTGCATATGAAGTTATTTAGTGGAAAGAGACTAAGGTTAAGAAAGTAGAATTTAGTATAAAATTCTACTTAATCTGGTCTCAGGATAAAAGGAAAAGTAGCATCCAATGGCAAAAGTAAAGGAGAAAGAATTGCATTCCAAATCCGGAATGAGGAAATGTATAGGACTTGGAGTCAGGATGGGTGTGTTTTTGCTCTCATCAATATGTATGATGATGATGTTGGACTCGATGTTTTTAGGGTTCTCTCTGAGCTTTTTACTCAATGCAAATATGTGAAAAATTATCTTGTCTTCTCCATGGAATAAGAGTTTCAATGGCTAGCCTTTGTAGTTGGCTGAGTAATGGCCAGACTGATATGGAGATGTGATGAAGGCAGCAGAGATCAGAGGGATGCAGGCCAAGGAACATGGGCAGCTTCTGGAAGTTTGAAAAAAACAAGAGATTTGTTCCCAGAGCCTACAGAAACTGATTTTAGACTTTTGACCTCTTGAACTGTAAGATAAAATTGTGTTGTTTCAATCTACTGTGTTTGTGGTAATTTGTTAAAGCAACAATAGAAAAGTAATACATGCTTTATCCGTGTGGTTTTGCTAGAATAGATAGAGATCAAGTTGTGTTACTTGAGGTACTATGCAGAGATGTTTGGTGATTCATGTGTTGTTGTTTTTTTAATATGGTTTTTAAATTAACTTTTACATTTCTGGTAATTATTGCCAAGAGTAAGGAAATAAGGCTTGAAAGCAACTATGTCTCCTAATCCCTCTAACTTCATTCTTCTATATCAGTTTTCCCAGTTGCCTCCCTTGACTAGTTCTTACGAGTAAACTTTCCAATCAATCAGTGATTCCACTTCACAAACACTTGGAATAAGACCTCAAACTAAAACAATGAATACATAGCTCAACACTAACAGGAAATATTTTCATACACCAGATCATTTGCAAACCATCTGTGCATACTCTATGCATACAATGGTACAGTAAGTCATATGTTATGCATACTACAAAAGTGACACATTGAGTAGGCTAAAAACCAGGTTATTAGCTATAACCTAAATTGACTTAACATGAAAACACACCACAGATTATTTTAAGGAGTGGTAAGATATAAATTAGGTTTGCTGGGTTAGTTATATAACAGGTGTGACATGGTAGAGTTTTCTTTTTCTTTACACTAGCATCTATGCCATACCTTATCCTTGCTAAATTGTTTCTTTTCCACTGGTACTCTCATTGTGTTGCAATTATTTTAAGACTCACTTAACAGCCCTGCCTCCTAGGAAGGAAGTGGGTACAAAGGATAAGATGTGATGGCTGAAGACTAGTGTAATATGATAACATTTAGAGAATGACTCTGTGATAGATCCTGACCTCTCTGGTGAGCTATTTTTCATTGTATTTAGGACTTTCTAGGCCAGGTATTTACAGGACCCTTCACTCCTCACACTTTCTTTTTAAACTGGTGCTTCTTGTTACTACTGTACATCCAAACCCAAAGGCAAAGGCGAAGCAGAGGACAAGAATGCTTGGACGAGTTTGAATTGAGGTCAATCTAGATAAGTATTAGGCTGTGAATCATGACTGACAGAACTCAGTGTTTTCCTGAGACCAGGAAGTACTCAAAACTAGGGAATCATAATATAGATTAAAGTCTCGGGAAATTAGACAGTGTATGAAATTTGGCAATGTATGCTCAAGTACCAAATTATTTCAAAATTAAATAAAACCAACTTGAACTATGATGACACTAAAAATTAAATGAAAATTAAGTTAATTAAAATTACATTTGCCATGTGAATGGAAAGAAAAAGTTTTTATGGATTTAAGCTAGCCAAGAATAGAAGTATATTATCCAGTGGGTCAACAGTGACTGATTATACCCCATGACAAGGAGATGGTAATACAGGAATTTCTGCTTTCCAAAATTTTGCGTTATGCTACTTTTTTTTTTAAGGAAAGACCTACAGTAATATGTTTCTCTATCCAAAAGAAATCTGAAGAGGATTTTTGATTTTACACAAAAAGGTTTAAACTGAAATTAGTGTTCAGCGTTTGTTTTGCAACTAGGGGTTACAGAGGCAGCATGCTCCCTGAGCATCGAGAGTGGCACCGCCAACCTCCAGAACTACACTCAGCATCTCAGTATCAAGTGGCCAAGGCTTTGAACTGTCTGTGAGCATGTGGGCCTTATTGCAATTTATTTCACACATCTGTTAGCAAGATATGTCCTAAGGTACTAGAAAAGCCTAAGAGAGCTCTGTTATGCTTAATGTAAAACTGAATGTTAAGTAAGCACGATTGGTATGATTTGGTACATTATTTTTGGGTCTGGGAATGCTTAAAATTTTTTCCATAAAATTAATGGTAATTGCTTCGTTGCTTTATGCCACTTCGGCTTAAGGATAGCAGGGAAGCCCTGGCCAGTTTGGCTCAGCAGTTAGAGTGTCAGCCTGCAGTCCAGAGAGACCCGGGTTCAGTTCCCGCTAAGGGCACCTCGATTGCAGTTTGTCCCCGGCCCTGGTTGGTCATGCAGGTGGCAGCCACTCGATGTGTCCCTTTCACGTCAATGTTTCTCTCTCTCTCTCTCTTTTCCTGTCTCTCCCTCCCACTCTATCTGAACAAAAAATGGAAAAATGTTCTCGGGTGAGGATAAAAAAAAACCAAAAAGGATAGCAGGATATGATTATTGAAATAAATTTGCAGCTCACCAGGTCATTTTATCAGTAAATGGGTGTGCCTCTATTTATTTATTTTTATGTATGTATGTACGTATGTACGTATGTATGTGTGTATGTATGTTTTTTATCCTCACCCGAGGACACTTTTTGCATTCATCTTCATACAGAGCTAGAGGGAGAGAGGGAGGAAGAGAGAGAGAGACACACACATCTAGTGGCTGCTACCCTCACAACCCCAGCCCGGGCGGAGGACAAACTGCAACTAAGGTATGTGCCCTTAGCGGGAGCTGAACCTCAGTCTCTCTGGACCATGGGCCGATGCTCTAACTGCTCAGCCAAACCAGCCAGGGCTGTGTGTGCCTCATTTTAGTATCCATAATTTAATCTGCTTGATAGTTGTCTTTTTAAACTAAATCTCATAGTATTTATTGAACATCTACCATATCCAAGGCACTTTAAGAAGACAACATATCTTAAATTTATTAACTTGGTGCCCTGAATAATCTGGCCTTCATTGCTTTATGCCCTTAAGGAAATACTAAGTTGTGAGCTACAAATCTAAATGTATTACTATTTAATAATTAACGTATATGAGCTTTAATGAGTGTTTAAACTTTGACACTTAGCTTTAGATGTGCTCTGGTACCTTTTCCTTTGTTGTTGTTGTTGTTTTTTAAGATAAAAATGTCAATTCTTCATTTAGATTCTTTTTCAGTTATATAATACCCTGTTTTAAGAAAATGTATAAATATTAAAAAGTCAGACTTATAAAACTGATAAAGTATGTGTAAATAATTGCTCATTTTGAAAATATTATTACAGGTTTTACTCAAACCCTAAGCTTATCAAAGTAATTCCATAGCTGATTAGAATAACTTAAGGAACAAGGGGCTTTGATTCCATTAAAACCAGTGTTTTAATTAGAATACATTTTAAAATCATTTAAGAACAGTATAGCAATTTAAACTTTTAAATTATGGCAGTCCCTAAAAACCAGCTGGTGTCTACTTACTTCCCGCCGTCATCAGCTGATAGCCCCCAGATTGTTGTAAACTGTTTGGGACCCCAATTCTCAGCATATTTGCTTATTCCACAGTGACTTCATTTAAGAGAATTCTGTAGTCCTACAGAGCATCCTTTAAAATACTTTAAAATAAGATGCTAATAAAAACTAGGTGGGGCTATGAATTAGAAGGGAGAGTGTAGGGATCACAGAATTGGAGCCCAGGGTTCTGCTGCGGAGGTTTTATGCATATCTACACCACACTGCGTTGTCCTCCTGCCCACCCTACTCTGGGAAGAGAAACCATCAGGAGCTCTGTATCCATACATAACACAGTGGCCACAGGCTTTCAGTGCCAATGCTTCTAAATTCTATGCCTGGTTCTCAAATGCCCAATCCTGTTTTTGTTTTGTGTTAAATAAAAAAAGTGGCATGAGTCCTGGCCAGTTGGGCTCAGCGGTTGGAGCGTCGGCCTGCGGAACACAGAGTCCCCGGTTCAGTTCCCGCTAGCGGTGGGTACCAAAAAAAAAAAAAAAGTGGCATGATACACAAGTTGTTTTAAATTTTTCTCAAGATTGTAGATTACTAGCAGAGTGTACTTTAGAGAGGCTGGCTGTGTCACTGTAAATGAAAGAAAATATAATTAAGAACAGAAATAAAATCACTAGATGAGATTACATTATTTGGGTAAATGGAAAACATGACTCGGATTACCAATACAGTATTGTTATTTACACAGAACTTTTAAATCATACATATATAAAACAAGGTATGTATAAAATTTAAACAAATTACTTGATTTAATAATAATTAAAGCATTTTTAATTTTTCACCCATAGTAAAGTAGCTCTTATTTTAAATAAACAAGTATTTATACACTAGTAGGTCTGTGATTTATTCTGCCAAACTCAAAGCTCAGAATAATAGAATTTTCAGGAATAATGGAATGTGAGGCATTTCACTTACTGGTGAAGTGGAAGATAACTACCTAATTTGTCGGAAATTTTTCATTGTAATCCTCCCTATCCCCCTAACAAAAGGAAATAATTTTTGGAAACTGTGGATATTCATTAAGAGAGAAACAATGAAAGTGATATTGTGAGAGAAATTCCTAAGGTCTGGAGAGAAGGACTAATTCAAAGTACTCTAATATGTGTTACAAAACACTGAAAATTCCAAATTAACGTCATTTTTTTCTGTAATGCCTCAGGCCCAACTACATCTTACTCTCTCTTTGCCAAAATCTTTCAACTTAGTCAACTGGATAAATTTTTCCTCTTGAAACATATTCTCAGTTTAATGCAGGAGTTGTTGGGAAAAGATTCACTTTGCAGAAAACTACTTTACAAGCAAGTATGCCAAACATTTTCATAATGTGAAGGATATAGGCATTATCTTACTCAAATGACTTTAGAAAATTTTTGTTTCCTTTAAAAAATCTGAATGGAAGATGGTGTGTTAACAGAACATGACTGTATTTGAACAGCAAGATTCTAGATATTGATGTATGCAGTAAAAGAGATCAAAGCATGCCAAATAATTACTAAGTACTCTTTCTTTGTATTACACAAAGATCAAAATATGTGCTAACTCCAATAGCATCACTGCACTGACTGTGCATTTACTAATTTAAAATATATGTCTTGATTTCTCAGGAGCTCTTGATGACTTCCCCATTCCTTGACTTTTCCGTTGTGCAGAACCACTATCAGATCTGCATTCTGTATTGTAGAAAGCCTGTGAGCCACCACTAGGCACGTCCTCCCCTTACTGGCCTTATCAAGGGCAAGCTGAACCACCTAGAAGAGAGAAGGACTTGTGATCACTAGCTCAGGTTAGATGCTAGTAAAATTTGCCTAAATCAAATCAGGTAAGGTAATCTAATAACATTCTTTGTTTATTTGCTTATTCCCAAGGAAGTTGCCCTACTTTGAGAAATATTCACCCTACTGAATAGAAATCTAGAAAAATTAATTATGGACATTTTAAGTAAGACTTTTAATTGGACATGCTTTTGTGACAATGAATAAAAATGACATGGTTATTTGTATGTAAATGGTTCCAAACTCAAAGACAGAGAGTAGTATTTCCACACATAAATAGAATGATCTTATTTACTTTTGGTAGAATTTATCTATAAAACTTTCCTGACTAAAACAGCATCTCAGCTACAATGAGGTTATAAGGCTGTATAAAAAAAAAAAGAGACTGGAGCCTTGGCCGGTCTGGCTCAGTGGTTAGAGTGTCAGCCTGCAGACCAGAGTCCTGGGTTTGGTTCCCGCTAAGGGCATGTACCTCAGTTGCAGTTTGTCCCTGGCCCTGGTTTCTCTCCCTCCTGCTCTATCTGAAGATGAATGCAAAAGTAAAAAAAAAAAATGAGACTGGAGGGTGAAAAGCAATATATAAAATGTTCCAGTAATGAATACTTCATTTAAATCTTTGCAATATACCTGTAAGGTGGAGGTTTTTTTACTTTTCTGATGAGTAAACTGAGATTTGAAAAGCCCTGGTCACTTGACCAAGGTCACACCCCTAGTAAATGATGAATCCAGGATTATAGCCTAGATGTCTGATTAAAAGAAAAAGTTTTTTCTTTTGTAACACACTGTCTCCTTGGAAATGAATAATAATCATCTGCAAACAGCAATTGAGTGGGGTTAACCACATGATCTCTTAGGTCAGACATGCTCTATTAGAATTTAGTGAAGTTACTTAAGTTTTCTAAGCCTCACTGTTCTAATCTGTAAAATGAGCATGCTGATAAAATAATCTAATTCATTGAATTGTTGTGAGGATTGAGATAATAGCATATAATTAACGCTCAATAACAGGGTGGGACAAACATAGGTTTACAGTTGTGAGTATATGAAACACAGAGTTTATTCTTGTATTATTGTTATTGAATTATTTTCCATACAAACAACTGTACACCTACTTTTGCCTCATCCTGTATTAATGATGATCACTTACTTAACCAATGTTCATTTAATGAATAAGTGCTACTAGATGTAAGAAGCTACTAGGGGACAAGGACATAGCAAAATGTTCATTTAACAAATAAGTGCCTCCTAGGTATAAGAAACTACTAGGGGATAAGGACATAGCAAAATCTGAAGGATTGCAGTGTGGGTCTACTGTTACATGTCTGTTTGCTTCCTTGTTTGTTCTAAAACTGAGCTAATGGTCTGTAGAGGGTGGAGTAACTAGCAGGCTCTGGTCCCTGCTACACAGGTGGATTAATTTGTTCGGCTTTACTGGACTAATAACAAAATAGAAAAATTAATTTTATTGTGCTTTTTTCTTGAGTGGAGAAACATTTCAAGTATTGGGTCCTTTTTTTGAAAATGAGACAAATTCAAGAGAGAACACCTTTCTAAAACATGAGTTGCCCTGTGTTCCAACTCTCCCCCCTCCCCACTAGCCTCTAAATTTTTAAAAAGGCCTAATCCTTAATTAGAGCTGGGGACTACAATTCTCTCAGGCCTTTCTTTCTCTAAACTTACCTTTATTTCTTCCATGATCCTCCACTCTCATATTTGATATTATGAAAAAAAAAAGGATGTTACCTTTTCATTCTCATTGTCAAGGGCTGAAGTGGCCTCATCCAACAATAAAATTTTTGGTTTTCGGAGAAGAGCCCTTGCAATAGCTAGTCTTTGTTTTTGACCGCCAGAAAGCTGTGTTCCTTTCAGTCCAACTTGTGTGTTGTATTTCTATTACAGGAACATGCAATTAAGAAAGCAAGGCTTAGTTATTTAAATTAGCATGGCAACTGTAGGCAAGAACCATCTAAATATTTCAGATTTTGCTACTTTAGAAAATTTGTGTCCCAACAAGTACTGAAATGTATTCTTGTGCTTTGTTGCAAATAAATGCTAAACCTGCAGTAAACACTACCATCTCATTTACATATCAAATCTGATCACTTGCAAGCAGACCTTTGCCATTATGCCCCTACAAAGGAATTGTATGAATTAAAGCATAAAAGAAAAAAATTATTGGGGGGAAAAGTTCCAAGTAAACACAGATCTTTTTCCATTAACTTATATTATTTTTTATTTTAATGTCAAAATAGCTTAAAATGTCTAAACACAAGGAAATTATTGTGTTCATTCATTTTGGCTCTTGTTAAATTTTTATAGGCATATCTCTCCAGATTTCCAGAATGCTGTGCTCAGTGTGCAGGTAGCTTCCTGGCAGTAAGTTAGGTTGGCATCTTGGGGGTGACATTTAGCACTTCACAGTGTTTCCCTCTATAGAAGGGTAAAGGAAATTTCTCACATCCTGCAGCCTTTGTAGTCTGCTAAACCACGATTGGTCAGTTCAGTTGGTGAAAGCAGTCTCCTGTTTGCTTTCTAGATTGTCCCATTGACTCTGCTTCCCTCCAGGGTTTCATACCACTTTCTAATAGCACTTGCCAGTAGTGCAACAAATACATACTGTTGGTAACCAGATAAGAATGGGAGGATGGATCAGTTCCACTGGAAAATAAGTCCCAGTGTACAACTTACTAAAGGTGGATTCTGTAGCAGCATCCCAGAGAAGATGCAGCATGTGATTATATGCTGTTCATTATGTCTTAGTACCTTGGAGATGCTTGAATGAATTGCCTTTCCCTTCACATCTGACTGCCTTCAGGAGGTGCCCCTGGGGCAAAGTGGGTAAGAAGAGAGCCTATGACATAGCCGTAGGACAAATGTGTCTACTTCATTCAAAGCTTGGTTTTTAATTTAAAATGCGAGGTTGCTTGCTTTACATAAAACAATGGGTGTCTGAATTACTAAAGCTCAGTGAAAGTGTCTTTACTGAAGTGAAATGCTCTACAAAGAAAACAGACTTCCACTGTCTCCTCTGAGATTTTATCTGGGACTGCCAGCAGGCTGGGCCTCATCCTCCCAAACTGCATTTTGTGAAATTTGGAATTATAGGGTAGGGTAATCTGATACAACTATGCATTCATTTCCATACACTGCAAAGTTCCCATCTAAATTAGAGACTCCAATCTTGAACCCAAAACAGAGAAGACAGGAATGATAATGGGCTTGTAGCTCTTTTAGCTAGTCTTGCTTAAGTTATACATGGATTTTTTTCCATGTAGCTGAAGAAGGTACAAGACTAGCTTAGAAATCAATTTACATTTCTTGGCCTTCTCTGGATTGTAGGAAAATGTAAGTCTCAAGAGTGAATTGGATGAAAATCAAGTTCAGATGTTTTTGCCTATAATTAAGCAGAACAGATTATAAATGTAGATATAAAGGTAGATATACACATTGTCTCAACAGCAACTTAAAGACATTTTCAGATGCTTGAAGGTCTTTGATTTATTTATTTATTTACTTACTTTTATTATTTTTTTTATCCTCACCCGAGGACATTTTTTTGTTCAGATAGAGTGGGAGGAAGAGAGAGGAAGAGAGAGAGAAACACTGACAAGAAAGGGACATATCGAGTGGCTGCCCTCCGCACGACCTAACCAGGGCCGGGTACAAACTGCAACCGAGGCACGTGCTCTTAGTGGGAACTGAACCCGGGTCTCTCTGGACCACAGGCCGACGCTCTAACTGCTGAGCCAAACTGGCCAGGGCAGGTCTTTGATTTTTAATGAAGAATCATAGAGTTCCATTCTTTCCTGTTTAAACTGAAGATCTAAATCAGTTTTCGGGCAAACATTGAGATGGTGAGTGCCCTGAAGTCACCTGCTTTATGAGATACTCAAGGGGCACTGGTTTCTTACTATGAACCTGGGGCTAAAAGCCTGTTGAGTCCTGGAGGGAACATCAGAAAGATCTAATCCTAAACCAACTGCATTCTGGAAAGTCCTGCAGGGCCCTGGGGAGGAGTTGCAGGGTGATTCCAGAGGTCAAAGTCCTATGACTTGGCTTGACTGAGCTGTCACTGTGTGATATCGTGGGGACTAGGGGAATCTATGCCTGTTCTGTTTCTCAGAGGAGCCTCATGACCAAGGTTGTGTTGCAACTCATCTCCCATGCCCCAGGCTGATATTTCCAAATGCCTGCAGGTCATCTCCATGGCCTGTACTGTAGATGCATTGCCCTTAGCAAGCTTCAAATTGACTCCTTGCTATTCGCCCTCCTGAAATCCTGATGGTTATATCTATTTAAGATTCTTTTTTGCTTTGGAAAAAAATATGCTATAAATTATATATGCTATATATTAAATATTTGAACACAAGATATATATTATTTAAACCCCCCCAGGAAAGTCTGAGGAAACAACTGGTAATCAAATACATGAATATTTGTAAAGAAATATTCATTTATTCATTCCAAGTAGGATTAATAAAGACTGCATATAGCCTCACATCATTTTGGCCACCAAACATAAAAAATTTGTGCATGTTGGGGGAGTGGGGAGGGGAGGGCATGGATTTTAAAAGCTTTTGGAACTAGGGATTGGCTGCCTCTGAGCTGGTCCTAGGGTAAGTAAATTTGAGCGTGTGGGCCCTTTAAGAGCTGTCTCACAGAGTGGTACAGTCTTGTGGTTCTCAGGACACGAGCCCTGTTGGCTTTCAAAGTTAGATATTTTTGTGGCTCATCTCTCAGGTGCAGATCCAAAAAAGTTGAGGTGCCTGGTGTGGGGTTTGAACCCTTCACTCTTTGGAGAGAAGCTCCAGGTTTTGAGTTTTCTCCTAGGTGTGGGTCTGCATGGGGTGGGTGAGGGTGGAGTTTAAGGTGAAATTGTGTCCCAATCTTTCCTATCCACTTCAATGTGGTTTTCTTCTCATTTGCCTGATGTGTAGTCCTCACTCAGCCAGCCTTTCGGTGTTTTTTAAAGAGGAAATTGTCCCATATGTAGCGGTAGACTCAGCATATTCATGGCAGGAGGTAAGTTCAGGATCTTCCTACCTCCCCATCTTGAATCAAAAGCTATTCTTTCTTTTAGAAAATAACATCATCTTGGCTCTCAAAATTTGTTGTAAAAAGGTAGCACACAAAATCCCTGCAGTATGTAGTTTGAGGTAAATTTGAGAAATAGTACAATGAAAAGAATGAAAGGTAAACAATTTAGGGATAAAAGGAAAATGGTACAAATATAAAATGGATAGCATTTTACCATATATGAATTAAAGAAACTATCAGGGTTATGTGGATAATAATCTGACCAAGATTCAATAATGCACTGAGTGCTTTGGCTAAAAAAGGGAATTACCATTGAAAGACACAGGGTCACAATATTTCTAAAAAATATGCTAATTCTTCTATTACAGTTAGTAGTGCAGAACATTACTAGAGAAAGGACATTGTATGAATGGCCTGTTTCTGGTTATAGGCACCATTTAGTGTAGACAGTAGATCTAATAGATATTTAAGTTATGGAACATGGTGACCATTATCCTCCCCAGAGAACAGAGCACTAGATTAGTTCTTTGATGTAACAGTTATTAAACTTTGGCATTTGCTTTTAAAGTGAGCTAGAAAATCATGTTATAAACATTTCTTAATTTAAAGTAGGTATTGTATTTCTATTTTATTTTATTTGTTTATGTATTTAGGTATAAACACTCATATTACAAGCACTTTATATTACAATTACCTGTCTCTGTGCTATTCCTGGAGTCTTTTCTATAGTTAGTCAAGATTTTTAACTCTGAGATTTTGTGTCAGCTGTCACAGACAATACAGACAGGTGGCAGAAATGGCAAGCACTAGACCTAACACTCTAGAGGGGAGAGGAAATGCTAAACAAGTCAATAAGTGCTCAGGGTTCTTTTAGACTGTGATAAGCACCCTGACGATTATGTGATAGGGGAAAGGAGTGGTGGGGACTATTTTAAATAAGGTGTCCAGGAACGCCTCTGCAAAGGTGACATTTGAAAGAGCTTGAAAATTAAGCAGCTGATTCTGCAAAGAGCCAGAAGAAGGGAGGTCCCAGCTGAAGAAAGAACAAGTGCAAATGTCCTGAGGTAGGAAGAACTTGGTGTATTCATGATACAGAAAAGAGGCCAGTGTAGTTGGAACAGAGCAAGCACATGGTGAGGTATACAGGGCCAATCACAGAAGGCCTTGCCAGTCACATAAGCAATTTGGACTTTATTCTAAGTGCAAAGGGGAGCCATTGGGCTGTTTTAATTTATGTTTTTAAAGGATCCCTCTAGTTGCTGTGAGAAAGAAGAATTATAAACGGGCAAGAATGAAAGCAGGAAGACAGATTAAGAGGCTACTGGGATCATCCAGAGGGGGATGGTGGTGATGTAGACAAAAAGAAAATGTAAATGGAAGAAGGTGAAAAATCAAAATATGAAAATTAATTCAGTGAATACTAAAATAGTTTGGTCTTGGAAAAATAGTCCCATTAAAATGTCAAACTTTGCTTTTTACATCTAACTGTACATTAGATGCTGGTATTAAATTAATTGTGTGACACAAGGAGCACGTAAAACAACCACTTCGGCCCACTGAACTACTTAGGTTCACTTGGCAGCTCTGTAGTTCAAGATTTCAGACAGTTTCTTACCTCAGGGAGACCCTCAATAAAAGAATGGATGTTTGCTGCATTTGCTACTTCTTTTATCTCCTCTAACGGCACTACACGGCTGTTATCACCATAGGCGATGTTCTCAGCAATACTACAGTTGAAGAGCACAGGCTCTTGGGAAACGATTGCTATTTGGGAACGGAGCCATTGTACGTTCAGTTCCTTTGCATCCACACCATCAAACAGCTGCCAAAACCAGAATGGAGAATGGTATGTGAAAATCCAACACTGTATCACGTTACAGTTCACTGTATTCAAACATATACAAATCATAACAAGAAGGTTAGGTATTCAAGCTATTTAGTAGTATAATGTTACCCAAGGAAGGCTCATAAATCATAGGTCGCATAGAAGCAGACAGCAAGTAAATGACTGAAATGCCAACTCCTTAACTTATTGGACACTTCTAGGAAGGGCCGCATATTCTAGAGACCTTCCCAGAGTCTAGAGGAAAGCCTGCCACTCTGTACTAAAGTTACATGGAAAATAACCAACCTCCACTGTAACAGGACCCTACTTCATTAAAGCCAAGAAAGAAAGTATAGACATATAGCAGCCCACAAGTAGAAATACATCATTTTGCACATAGGCATGTTTATATATCCATATAGCATCATTCAACCTACTATGTGAGGCGCTCTTCGGGCACTGGGGAAATAGTGGTAAACAGGACAAGCTCTTGCCCTCCCGCAGCTTCCTTAGCCCTACCTAAGGAAGTAGCATTCAGACTGAGACATAAGTGAAGAGAAGGATCCAACAAATAAGTTACAGTAAACACATTCTAACTAGGCTAATAGGAGGTCAAAGGCCCATAAGTGAATTTAAAGAATATAAAGAAGCCAGATAGACTGATAGTGCACAATGAGCTGGGGTAGGGGCAGTGATAGGAAAGGAGTTTGGAGAGAGAGGCAGGTTGAGGGTTTAAAGGAGGGAGTGTCATGTTCTGTGAGCAAACAGATGAGTGGTACCTAATTTGGGTACTCATTGTTGACTTATTATTGGTAAAAAGGGAGCCATTTTGGACTGTTCCATTTTGCAAACAGTCATTGAGAATCTGCAATGGGGAAAGACTAAATTGCAGGAGGTTAAGGACTAAGAAAAGTCTTTGACTTAAAGAGGCTTTTGCTTTTCTGTGAGGAGGAAGAGGCAGAATAGGAGGTTGTGTTTGTGTATGTGTGTAATGTGGTGATCAGGGGAGAGGATAAGTGAAAACCTGAATATAACATAGAGTAGAAAAAATGCCAGGTGAGAAAAAATAGTCTTTGGAGTTCAGAGGGGGAAGTTGCATTTTTTTTAGATCAGGACTTAATAGAGCTGATTTTGATAAGCCTAATCATGCATAAGGTTTTGGGAACTGGGGGTGGAGGGGTTGAAGATGGTCAGTGGGAGCAGCAGAAAGCCTGAACCAGGGAGGCAGAGGAAACTATTATCTCTGTCTTAAACCAGAACAGAATAAAGAGCTTGGATATGGATATTAGACTGGTCCTCCAAATACCTGTATTTTAAAAGAAGTCCATGGCTTTTAAGATAAAAATTTCTACCTCCATATTATTTGAAGACTCTTTGGGTCTTTATACTTAGCCTCAAAGTCTATCCATCATTTCTGTTATCAGTTTGTTTGTCCTCTTAGTTAAGGGATAGGTTTTTTTCCCTTTCTTTTAAATACTGTACTATTTGCCCTACCCATACTAGTGAAGATGCTTAAGCCCAAGAAATGTTTAAGAATAGCACCACTAATCCCCAGATAAGTTGTATTTAAGTTAAGTCTTACTACTTGTCCTTTCACAGGGTCATAAAATCTCTGCAGAAGTTGGACAGAAGTACTTTTTCCACAGCCACTGCTCCCAACAAATGCTACTGTCTTCCCTTTCTCAATACTGAGGGATAAGCCACGAAGGGTGAAAACATCTGGGCGACATGGGTAGAAGAAAGAGACTTCTCGAAACTCTATGTTTCCTTCACATGTGTCCTGTGAAAGAAAGTTGGCAGCATTTAGAAGGATGACTTTGAAAGATTGTAACGCACGCATTATAGCACATTGACTGAGTGCTTTCTGAAAAATATGCATATTTCCACACTATTTTAATTTTAAACATCATATTCCTCTCTGAAGAGCTGCTGACTGCACGTTGTTTTCTGTTACTTTCGTCTAGATTTTTATATTGTACTTCTGGTTGTCTTCACTACTAGATTTCACAAAGTTGCTTAAAGCCCTGGCATTGCTTCTCGGCCTTTTGGCTAAGATCATGTGTAGAATCCATTCTTATCAGTTTAATGTCTGACACGTCCTCTATCTGAGGACAATATAGTAAATGGATTTTTGGAGCAGGGAGATGGAAGAGGAGCTTGCTCCGTCCACTTCACGCATAGACCTGGTACTGCAGTGCCTTGGGGAACAGTGCACCAGAAAAAAAAAAAGAAGAAAAGCCCTGCTTTCCTTCAGCTTCACTACCTAGACACAGTCTGATCTGCAGATTAGCTGTTAATATAGACAATTAACAATAAGTATTGTAAAAAACATTTAAAATTATAGTCGTGCTTACTGGTTTTTTCCCTTCTTCACTATTGCTGTCTATAGTTGGTTTCTTTTCCAACAAAGCAAACAGATGTGCAGCCCCAGATTTGGCTCTCGAATATTCAGGTGCCAAAGCAAGTGTTTCTCCAATGGCCATAGCTCCGTATGCAATTGCAGTGAAAACTCTATCAAAGATAAAGCATTCAAATCTTAGGCCCATTTCAAACAATGGAGCTCTAAAAGTAAAGGAAAAAGCGGGTGTAGGAATATAATCTTTTGATCCAGACAACTGCTAATGCTGAAGGCCCAACAATGATATCTCTTTTGTAATTTTCTACCACACAGTGATCATCCCTTGCTCTGCACACCACAATAACCTTTGAAGCTCAGGTAATCTTAACAATTTCTCTTTTAGTCAGAGACACAGATCAAAGGCCCTAACTGGTGAATATAAAACTTTTTAGCCACCTTGATTGATATAAAGCTCACTTACTTGGAGATATGAGAGAGAATTCAACTGACAATAAGAAGAGTGAGTTTCCAGTAGTGAGATCTGAATTCACACATTAGATACGAAAGTGTTGTTTTTTTTTAAACATATACTATAATGTAGTTAGAACAGATCATTGATGCTACATGATTTAAAGAGAGCAAAGCATGGAGACTTTGTTAATCTCCTCAAAACAAAATCTGATTAAAACATACCTTAGCAAGACTGGAAGGGCTTTGATCTTTTAGGTTTGCTATAGATTACAATCTCAGTTTCAAAACAAGTTAATTATAAAATGGTAAGTAGGCAAATGATATTTGGAAGCATACAGAATATTCACAGAAGTATGGCATACCACATGATTATGATTAAATATTATTCTCACTTTCTTTTTCATTTTAGACATTTTTCTAGAATGAAAAATAATGCATCTCAGTAGCAGAGTTAAAGGTATACTTCAGTGAAGACTGGATAAATTTCACTGGCAATGTTTAAACATTAGTCAGTGAAAGGACATCACAGAACCCTGTTGCTTGTTTGCTGTGCTGGATCACAGCAAGGTAAACAGGTGTGGGCCCTTCATGAATTTCTGTCAAGATGGCACCTATCAAGGGGTGGATGTTGCTGCAATCTCTCTTCAGTGACCCAGACCTCAGGTCCTCAATCTTATCTTTACAAAGGCCAAAGCACAGTATAAAATATAAAAACAACCAGTTTACTAAGACGTTGGATGCTAAAATTATTGTAGCCACTAGTTCTGTGATGTCAAGGCATTCTTTTAGTACCAATATTTACAGAAATTGTTTAAAGCTCAAAATGCCATTCAAAATACTTAATACCCAACTATAAATATCAGAAGTGGTTATTGAGTTTGGGTCACATATCAGAGTTTTTTTTTTTTTTTTTTAATGCAAGGGAAAAAATCAAACTGAATCAGACTTTAGCCTCAGTTGAATCCAAGAGTCAGCAGGTGAGAGGGGATGATAATCAGATTATTAGCCAGGAGACCTGGATTATAGTTCCATAGGGATAGAAGCTTCTCAGAACAGTTGAGAAAATACCATCCTCTTCTGATTTGAGATGTCCAAAATATATATCTGTACTAAAATTTCCACCAGTAGAAGGCAGTTAAAGCATGAGGCATAGACTACAAAGGCTAATGTCTTTGTTAGATCCTTGGTAAAATGGAATTTTACTGAGATGGGGAGAGAGATCTTCCATTTAAAACTTGTGTCTGTGACAGCTACATAAACAGACCCACACAAAGCAAGAAGAAAAGTTTCCGTCCAGGAGGGAGAATCCCAGTCCAAAGTCCTGATGCTGTCTTAATTGTATATGTGTGAGTGGGATGGGGATTGATGTTGCTAAGGATTATACGGAGGAACCTTACTTTGTGATGATTGAGTGATCTGGATAGTGAGTCAGGGACAGTCATTTCCTTTATATTTTTACCCCAGGTGGGAAAAATAGGCTAAGGCTAGTCTGCTACAGAACCTGTCTTAACCTAGTCTGGCCCAATTAGCTAGAGTGAACTAAACTGCAATTCACTTCTACTCAAAAAGTATTTTTTATACAACAAGCAGTGCTGTATCTCTGGCCCAAGAGTTGAACCAGATCCTTTAAATCTGGTCCAAATCTGGGGGCATCTGAACCAAGAACCTACTCCAGAGAAATTTTCAGGCCAACTTCCCATGTCATTGTTTGGAGAATTCCACCTATTTGGGAATATAAAGAGGAATAATTTGCTATAATAACAAATGTTTCAAAGTCACTAAGAACAGCCCTGGCCGGTTTGGCTCAGTGGTTAGAGCGTCGGCCTGCGGTCCAGAGAGACCCGGGTTCGGTTCCCACTAAGGGCACGTACCTCGGTTGCAGTTTGTCCCCGGCCCTGGTTGGTTGTGTGGGTGGCAGCCACTCGATGTGTCCCCTTCACATCGATGTTTCTCTCTCTCTCTCTCTCTCTCTCTCTCTCTCCCTCCCACTCTATCTGAACAAAATATCAAAAAAAAAAAAAAAAAAAGTCACTAAGAACAAATTTGTTAAAGTATTAATCTATAATAATTGCTTATATATCCCCTTCATGCCTATAAGTAAGATTACAAGAAATATTACATAGTTCAGAAATGATTTTCACGTCGAACCAACTCTTGGTGCATAAGTGTATGTAAAATAGGAATTAAAAAACCTAAAATTTAACTTCCATAACCTTCTTAAGCTTAAATTACACACGGAAGAAGAAATTTTATCGACAGTTTATCCTTAATGGATTTATAGTAATTTATACTGCTATATTGAATGTAGAGCAAAAATCTCTGGATTGGTAGGGGTTGAGGGAGGAAAATATTGAGCAGAAGAGGTCTGGGAAGGACTTTCAGGTGCTGGGCCTCTTCCCTAATTTTAGGGGTTCTCCATAGGTTCATGGAGCCATTGTCACTGCAGCCTCACTAACATGATCCTTTCAAGCATGTCCAAGCAATGGGGGAAATCCTCTTGCACATCATTGCAGCTGAAATAATATTGGAATTTTAAAAAGATCTTTAGGATAGGAACAACACAAAAAACGCCACAAATGAATAATCCTTATTTTAACACAAATGCCAAATAGGAATATCCTGCACAGCTATTGGTTCAGATATAATTGTCTCCCCTTAACCCTGCTCTCATATCCGGTCTGTACACCTTTGGTGACTTACTCTAAGAGGAATTGCACAGAGGTTGGGGGTTCAGAGCCTGGGCTCTGAAGCCAAATCACTGGGACCACATCCAAATGGCACCACTTATTTACTGGCTGTGTGACTTTGGGCATGTTCTCTGTGTTTCTGTTTCCTTTCTGGAAAATAGGAGATAACGAGACTATATACATCTTAAAGGATTGCTGTGAGAATTGAATGCATTAATATTATAAAGTGCTTAGTATAATGCTAAATAGATGTTTAAGTTATTATTTCTCTCATAAAACTGAAAGTTAGTGGCGTACTTTCTATGTGAAAATAAGCTCTCACACTTCTGTAGATTTCGATTGGCACAGCAGATCAAATATTGAAGTCCTTACAGTTATTCCCATACTCATACTCTTTTCTCCTAACATCCATATAATAATCCCCAAATCCTTTTCTTCCCATCCTAAATTTCTTCCTTAATAAATGGGAAAGAGAATATATACAATTTATATTTATTTGGTACTTTGGATTTTATAGAATGTTTTCATATATATGACGCCATTTGATTACCCACAATATAAGGAGGGCAGGACTTCATATCACTTCTGAATAAATGAGGAGACTCCAGCCCAGAGAAATCAAGCCATTTGCTGAGGATCACATAACTGCGAAACTGTAGGACTGGAACTTGAACTTCCTTGTTCATTGTTTTCTCTTATATGGTGCTCTTCCCAAAGGAAAGCTGGCCTGAACTCTGGCTCTCTGCATGTCGGAGCTTGTTACCACTTGTTTCCCGCATTAGAATCTTCAGAGGGACCTCGATATCAGATCTTCCTTGATTTGTCTCTTTTAGATCCCTTCAGTCATTGATCCCTCTATTTAGACTTCTTATCTTGGTCTCCTCTCTTCTGGATAATCTCTGGGGAGGAGTGGGGCAGGAGTTGGGCGGCTGCCATTGCAGTGAACACTGAAAGAAGACTTTCCTGTTTTCCTTGTTTGGGCTAGCTAAGGCTGCTTCCCTGATTACTCCCATGACACACACGGTTCTCCCCTGGCTTTCCAGACTACCAGGGCAGAGACAGTGGTGGAGGCCTAGCTTGCTTCTTTCTATCCCTTATTATTTCAAGCTATCAACCAACTATCACTATTTATTGAAAACCTGCCTAAATTGCTTTTTTGGTCAGTAATCACATTGAATATTTAAATAACTATATGCTTTCCTGTCAAGAACTGCACTTGGAATTTTGGAGAACTAAGCCACAGCACAAAAGCTGCCTAGCTCTGCTTCTCAGGCAGTCTCAAAGCTGTGGCTTTTATTATTACTGCACTGAAGGCTGTCATGCCTTGATTCTTTCTTACCATGTGCTTTACTTAGCTTCCTGCTGATATGTTCGCCAAGAAGGAAGGAACAGAGAGGAAAGCTCTGAAGTGGGGGTATGAAGAGTTCTAGACACCTCTGCTGGTGGGCAACAATGGTTTCTAGGCTATATTGCAAAAGGCAAGTCAGCCAAAAACTAACTTAAAGGCACTAAAAATCATAAAAGAAAAAATTATTTTGTATTTCTTAAAGTGTGCACATTTATAGTGAAATAAATCAAAAGTGCTGCCTGGGCAAACAGAGGCAGAGGGGGAGAGTTTTACTAAACACGTGTATGAGAACCTAAACAAGGGATTTTCTTAATGCCTGTGTCTTTGTTGCAAGGCAGCAGAGTGAAAATGTTACCACCTTTAAAAAAAATGCTCATTTCAGAGAAACCTCTATAATAACAGAGATGGATGGAGATAGCTTCTACCATAAGAAATGTATGGTGCTCGTTTTTTTTTTAGAGGAAAAAGTTAAGGCTGATAAACTGGTAGTATGAGCACATCAGAGGATTCTGCTTTAAACTCCCTCTGTGCATCTCCCTGCTAAGGCACACTGTCATTCCTGAAAGAGACAACTTACTCATCCCTGTAGCTATAAGTCATGAAAATGCATTCACATTTTATAGGGTGAATAAAACATCTTTATTTTTAACGATAAACTAAAATATGACTTCTCCAATTTTTATATAATTCTAGGAGGTTTCTGGTAGTGGCCAAAAGAAAACACTAAGGTTTCAAGCAACTATGGAGAGCAGCCAGGGACTCAGTCCTCATGCTCCTGTTTCTTAAAGAAAGTGTGATCCTCAGATTCTGTGCTTCAGAGTAATCTGGAATGTTTGGTAAAATGTAGGTTTCTGGCCCTATACCAGATCTACAGATATCTGGATTGGCTTTATGGGGTGAGCTTCAGATAGCTGCATTTTTAGCCAGCTATTTGATTGGTGAGTTAGGAAACCATTGATTTAGAGAATGACACAAAGTTCTTTTTATCTGAGGAGGGTTCATTCAGGTAGTTGATTAGATAGAAAGCTGTCTGTCACCCTAGATTCTGGAAAGCAGAGTCGTCTAGGCCAGGTGTAATTTAGTGTATCTAAAGGGACACTTGTGACATATTCATGATAGTTGGGGGCTACACTGGGTTTCTAAAAAGGCTGGAGACTTTGGTGTTGAAGACGAATCTCATCTATTCACATTTTTGCATAGCCCTATACCCATATTTTCCAGAGACACTCTCCTTTGCCCACACTATAAAAATATAGGTATCCTTATTTAGTCTGTAGTCTGGTTGAATGACACTCAAAATGTGGTATTAGTCGTCCTATCTCAGATTAGCTCCTTGTTTCTTTCTTTCCTTGGACACTGGGAAATACCAACATGATACTGTTCATTAATCATTACTCTTATGTTAATATTCTACATATCTTCTGACAACTACAACGCCTGCCTCCAGAAATGGACCTTTTTATGAATTTAATGAAAAGTAGTTCAGGAAGTATGGTATGCCAGTAGGAGAAGGAATGTTAGTACTAGGTCTTTTTTTTTTTTTTTTTTTTATCTTCACCTGAGGACAATGATTTTGCATTTATCTTCCGATAGAACGAGGGGGGAGGGAGAGAAACGTCGATGCGAGAGAGACACATTGACTGGTTGCCACCTACACGACCCCAACTGGGGCGAGGAACAAACTGCAACTGAGGTACATGCCCTTAGAGGAAACCAAACCTGGGACTCTCTGGTCCGCAGGCCGATGCTCTAACCACTGAACAAAACTGGCCAGGGCTGTACTGGGGCCTTTTGAATCTCATATTTTAGGGTCATAAAATAACATAAATTACTTATTCCATTTATGTTAAGAATCAGACCAGCTCTAGATATTCAAATGTTCAGAAAACTAAGCAAAAAGTTTAAAGAAAATTTTACAGAAAGATTCTATGAGCTTTTGTCTACAGAATTAGAAACAATAATAATCATTAATGACGATAATAATAAAAAATGTCTATCAAGCAAAGCCTCTGCATATTGAGTTATGAACTAAAATCTGTGCTCTGCCACTTGCTGTTTAAGTGACTTTGGGCAAGTTAGGTCATTTTCTTGAGTCTTAATTTTCCCCATCTGTAAAATAGTAATCATAGCATTTCACAGTGTAGTTGAGAGAATTAATCAGATAATGCATGACAAATCCTTAATAGTTGAGTAAGGGTTCCTGTTATAGTGATTATCATATGAACAGAATGGTTGGCAGTCTTGAAAGGCCCTTTTCAAGAAACATCCTGCCTGATTTCACTTGCAGGCATGATAGTGATCAGCATGATATTGCGGTTGTATCATTCTTTAACTAAGAAAATTCTTTACTTAGTTTTAATGTAAACAAATCTCAGTATGTAGAAGTAGACTACTGATTACAAACATCCTATTTTTATATAAATGATTGTCTTTGACTTAGACCCGGTCCTGCTACCAAAGTACCTGGTGTTAGACCTGTGGATGTAGAAGGAAAGAAAAGTAGAATAATCTGTGAAAAATAGGAACAATGTGAAAATGTTGACTCTGGATGCACTGTTCCAGGTAAGATGAGACTGCTTAATTACACAGTATAAATTTCCCCCTTTATTTTTCATTCAGTAAATATTATGTGCCTACTATGTGCCATGCTTTTGTTTTTGGCTCTAGAGAAACATTAGTGACCAAAATAGGTTAAGTTCTGCCCTCCCTGTGCTTACAGTCTATGTGCTCAATAAATAAGGAAACAAAAAAGGTAATTTTATATAGTGGTAAGTGTTATTCATAAAACACGGTATTAGAATAGAGAGTGGTAATGAGGAGGGGCAAAGGGACGACTTAGGGCCATCAACAAAAGTCGCTCTGAGGAATGGACTTAGGAGCAGAGGCCTGGATGATGAGAAAGAGGCAACTGGGCAAAGGCCTTGGGAATGGTCGTACTAGGCAGAAGGAAGAGCAAGTATAAAGAGATGGGTGACCAGGGACAGAAATGGCAAGCGTGGGGCTGACATGCAAGTTGCAAGATAGACACTGGTGGGTGAGGTTGGGAAAGGAAGACAGAGACCCAGAATTTGTAACTATGTAAATATAATTCTAAAATAGAAGCTCTAACAAATCCTTTGAGGAGAGGCAGCCTTATTGGGATGCCATAATCAATTCCAAATGTGACTTTTCTGAAGGGACATACTCATTTGTGTGTGTTTCTTCTGGAATATTTGCTTGGCAAAGAACTCAACCTCACTAATTTGCAGTCACATTTAATAAAACCATCTCCACCTTGAAAGTTCGATGAAGCCTCACAAATTCACTTAGGAATTTAACTCAGATTATCTGTATTATATCAGTATTTTTACCAGCTAGACTGCACTTGTAGATATTGAATAACAAAAAAAATTATAATTTCTCAGATGCCTTTCCCACATATATGATTCAAATGATAATGCTTATAAACTAGACATTTTTCTGGTCAATTTAAGTACATGACTCATTTACTGGGTTTATGGTTTTATGCAACTTACATGAACATGCCCTCTGGGGTCATTCGTCCAGCTTGAATTAAATAGACTCCAAATCGAAACCCCACTGCATAGGCAAAATATACAAAAGCATGGCTGAATGCATAACAGATTCCAATGATCTGTGCTTTCTTCAAAGTATTTCTGAAATGCACAAAAAATTATTAAATAATGGGTCATAAGGTAAACCAAGAACATTTTAATAAATGTAGAGTAATGAACATACAAGACTAGACATGTTATTTAGGGGATACATATTTTCTTAAGAATTAGAATTTTTTTAACTACTGTAAATTATTATAGAGAAAACAGAAAATGTAATGATTTTCTCTACAGTTATACACTCATACACTTAAATTTTTAAAAAAATTAATTTGAGAGAAAGAGAGAGATTTGTTGTTCTACTTATTTATGCATTCATTGGTTGCCTCATGTATGTGCCTGGACTGGGGATCAAACCGACAACCTTAGTGTATTAGACAATGCTCTAATCAACTGAGCTACCTGACCATGGCCTATAGTTATACACTTAATTCAGTATAACAAAGTTGCCTCTATTTACTTTCAAATGAATGGATAAGTCTGTGAAAGGACAGTTAATAAAAGAGCCAAAGAGATTTGGTTTAGAAGTATTTAGAAATATTTTCTATCCTGATCTTTCACTAGGAGAATAAAGAGTGAAATTAAAGGTCAGTACCAACCACAAGTATGTGTGTAAATGAGGACAAAACTATCTCTCTGATAAAGTAATACAAAGAGTATCACTGAGTAAATGTGGTACAGATGGCTAGTTTAAAATTAAAAGGGGCGGTCACATTTATTATGTATTTATTCCTTTTAAAACGTGAATCATTTTAGAGATTCAGTTTAAAGGGCCGAGAAATCTTGTGCTTTTTTCTGGAATATGTCTCCTTAGTCATACTTCAGGAAAATAAGAAAAAGGTGCACACTTAGTAAAAGCACATGGCATTGTGGGAGGATCTAAAACACAGAATATATTCTAACTGTGCTTGCTCTCAATTTTTCTTCTAGTCTTCTCTTGAGGAATTCAAATGAGAAATTATGATATTCCACTATTAGAAAAGATTCCAGAGCAAATGAATTGGCAGGCAAATCACTGGGGTCATCAGGAGTACAGCTTTTACAGGAACAAACTATAGTTAATGGAGTCACTATGAATCTACAATCACCTGTGCTGAGTCTGAAGTGTCTCTGCATACGCTTGCTCAAAAGCTTTTTCTCTTGTCAGTGACACTATAGTACGTATATTCTCCACAGCTTCAGTTGCTATCTTATAAAATAGGACAATAAAACATAGAAATAAAATTAATAATGGTTAAAATTCTCCTGGTTGTGAATTTTAATCACTTATAAAAGAAACATTCAGTACATCAACTCAGTATGTTTACCTAATGAGTTTTCTTAGCTTCGTTTGTTCTTTTCCCAAAATAAGATAAGAATATAACATTTCAGAATAATGGGCTCAAGGAATATTTCATTTGAAAAAATTTAGTCCACTGACCTAAATTTAGCTCCTTTCAAGTCTTCACTGAATTTTTATTTAAACTGGTTCCATAAGCAGAAGGATCAAATAATTAGTAAGCATTATGTTCATATGTAATTATGCAAAGGAACTGTGCAGTGCATTACAAGATAATTCAAGGAGAAGACAGCAGAGAGAATCAAATAAATAACTATTTTATTCTAGCACAGAAAGACAAAAAAGCAACCAAAAGTCTCAGGAACATTGTAATCAAGTAACATGGGGGTATAGCTATAAGATTCTGTATAAACCATAGTTGTTTCTTATTTTGATGTCTATGAACTTAAAAAAAATTGAATTCAAATATAATTTATGCTTTTCCATATTTATATAGTGTTGTTTTTTTTTAAGTAGTAGTTATGCAGGATCCAAACTTAAGGAGTGTTTTAGAATAGAATAACTTTTTGAACATGAGAACACAATTTGACTTGAAAGAGAAACTTGGTGCTTTCACATTCTGTTTCCAGACTTGCAAAGTGGGTTATGGGACAGAGTGAGACCTAAGTGGACACTAAGTGTTCTTTGAAGGAGAACTTGGCTTACAGGAAAGGACTAGGATTCTGCCCTGTGGTCAGGAAACTAGGATTCTACTCTCAATTATGATGTTTAGTTCAAAATTTTCATTAATTTAAAAATGAACTCAAAAATGAACTCAAAATGTAACAATCTGTGGTATGCAAGGAAAATAAATTAGAATGCTGAAGCCTTGAGAAAAAATAAAAATGAAGGAAAAAAATCTAATTATTTTTCAGTGGAGAAAGGATTATTATCAATTTAGAACCTTAGAAAATAGTCTTTTTTTTTTTTTTTTACTGATATGGCCATTTTAAGTCTAAAAAATAAAACATTTGATGATTTGCCAAAATCGACACAAGCAACCAAAGATGGAGCGATATGTTTTTTGGTTCGTATTTGAAGTTTTGGTGTTTGATAAATTGATTTAAAGCTACTGGGAAAGGTACTGCCTATTTGATTGGAGTTACTGATTGTATATTCTGTGGTTACTCTAATAAAACAAAAAGGAAAAATCAGCCCTGGCTGGTTTGGCTCAGCGGTTAGAGCGTCGGCCTGCGGTCCAGAGAGACCCGGGTTCAGTTCCTGCTAAGGGCATGTACCTCGGTTGCAGTTTGTCCCCGGCCCTGCTTGGGTCGTGTGGGTGGCAACCACTCAATGTGTCCCTTTCACATCGATGTTTCTCTCTCTCTGTTTCTCTTTCTCCCTTTCGCTCTATCTGAACAAAAAAATGAAAAAATGTGCTCGAGTGAAGATAAAAAAATAAATAATTTTATAAAAAAGGAAAAATCAAAGGGCACATATATAACTAAAACTCATGACATAAAATTAAGACTAGTAAAATATAATTAATAATGGCCCTATTAATTTGGAAGTTGTAATCATTTGTACACAGTGAGGGTTAAGCACTTTTCACTGTGTCTGAGGCAAATATATAGTAAGTAGTTTAGTCTGTACTGCCCAAGCAGACAGTCCAAGGGTCTTTATTTAGTGCAAGAAAGGTGGAAAGGTCCAAGGACCATGCAAACTAGATTTGATGAGTCATGTGCTCTGCATCCCTCTTCATGAATATTCGTGCTATTTATAATGTGTCAACTTTAACACAGTCACAGTTTTACAGACCATAGTGATATTAAAATCACTGTCAGCCAGGCCAGAGTGTCTCAGTGGAGTGATTATTGTCCCATGGACTGAGAGGTCCTAGTTCAATTCCCAGTCAGGGCACATGCCTGGGTTTCGGCCTCAGTCCCCAGTAGGGGGCAAACAGGAGGCAGCCAGTAGATGTTTCTCTCTCACATTGATGTTTCTATCTCTCTAACAAGATCAACAAAAACATTAAAAAATTCAGTTTCCTATTTAAAAATAATTTTCATATTCAGAGCATGTTTACCAGTGTGATAAAGATCTCTGAAACTATATCATGAGAACAGCTTAAAGATCTGGGGATGGATGGCCAAGACAAGACTTGGTGTTTTCATGATGCAGCTTCTGAAAGGCTGTCATGAGTAACAGGATTTGGACCCCTACCAAAATGAAAGCCAAGAAGAGTAGGATAGAAGGCCACCAAAACAAAACAAACAAACAAACAAGAAGAAAAACTGGGAAAATAATCACTGCCTGCCCCTGGAGAGAAAGAGTGGGTAGAGCGGATGGACACTTGACAGTTTGACAGGGATATTGTACAGGGAGTCCTACTTTCGGTGCCTGATTAGATCAAATGACATCTCTCAATTCTTACATGTTAGCAGATTCCCCCTGATATATTGTAACAGTAATAATGGCTGACATTACTGTCCAGACACTAATCTAAATGTTTTGCATATAATAATGCTAAGTGTTTTGTGTAATTCAAAAATGTATAAGTGGATACTATTACTTCCACTTTATAGATGAAGAAATTGAACCGTGACCTCTCAGTCCATTAGACAATGCTCAATCTACTGAGACGCTCCGGCCAGGCTGAAAATGATATAGAAGTCCAGAAATGTTGACATAGTTGCTCATATCACACATTTGTTAGTGATAGAATATGGATTCCAATTCAACCAATTTGACTCCAGAGTCCATGGTCTAAATCACATATCGTATTGCTAGATCTATACCTCACCTTTAACTTTCCTGTGTGCATTTCAATACATATATACTACGTTACCGATTCCCAAGAAAAGAAGTTAACATATCATAAAGCTGGGAGTTCTGATTGTTTTCTCTTAAAATGTTATGGTGATAATAACAGTTTTTATTTTACCTTTCCAGCATGCTTAAGTTCTTGTTTATCCTTGTTGGCAAATCCAGTCATTGCTGAAGTTTCAATCATTCCTGTCAGAGCAAGTACTGGAGCAATACTCAGAATCAAGAGTGTCATCTCCCATCCATATATGAGGGAAATGATAACTGACAGTCCCATGTTAGTTGCATTCTGTGTTAAGACACCAATCCTTGAACCCGTTGCCTATAATCAGACATTTGTTTTAGGGGAAAAGTCAGTTAATTAAAAAATTTATAAGAATTGCTTAAATAAGCCAGTCAGAGAAAGACAAATATCACATGATCTCACTTATATGTGGAATCTAATGAACAAAATAGGTCCAGAGGCATGGATGCATGAAACAGACTGACAGATCTCAAAGGAGAGGGGAATGGGGAAAAATTAACCAAAGAACTTATATACATATATGCATAGCCCATGGACACAGCAGACAATAGTGTGGTAAAGGCCTGGGGTGGGGCAGGGGCTGGGTGGAGAGGAGCAAAGGGGGGCGAATAGGGTACATTTATAATACTGTCAACAATAAAAATATATACATTGAAAAAAGAAAAACATTTTTAAAAACTGCTATTAGAGTTTCTTGCAAAACAAGGTTGGTTTTCTTTTTTAGGATTTATACTTAAATTTTAACTTTGAATTTATACTTAGAGATTAAATAAAACCCATATTTTAAAAATGTCCTCTACTATGGAATCATTATGCTTTATTTGTCTACCTTATGTCTGACATTGTGACATTGTTGTCCTTTGACATGTTCCTATCATTCTTTAAATATGTCCTTACTTTCTGATATAAAAAGATTTTCCAGGCCCCACTGGAATCTGTCTTTTTTCCAAGGAGTCTTGGTTCCTTTTAGTGGAGAATGTTGCTTAGAAGTCAATATATGGTGCCAGTTGTCCCCATTATTGGTGAAATGTCAGTGGATAGAACTGAGGAATGTGTGTGTGTGTGTGTGTGTATAAATGCATGCACACCCTGAAATCTATATTTATTTCTCTAGTTAATTTCTTAAAATGCATGAGTTCATATCAACCTACTATTTCAGTCCAACACTGCAAGGTGATTTCCAGCTTTCTCCCTTCCAACATTTGTTGTTCCTCTTCAACAGTGAAAAACTTGGCTTTCATTTTCTTTAACAGATTCATGTGATTAACTTCTCTGTATGTAACCAATCTGCTCTCATGGCCCCTGCCTCTCCCCTGCATGAATATCTTCCTTACTCTGCTCTGGCTCGGCATTTCCACACCAGGCTGTTGCCACACATAGATGCCCACTCATGGTATGTGGGCTCCAAACCCAGCCCTGCCCCTCCCCTCTGCACTGATGGAAGGCTGGCACTCTTAGCCACTATGCCATGGTAGAGTTGAACTGAATAATTAAGGATATTCATTAAAATATACAGTTTGGATATGATGTCTTGCATTCCCTTTCTGCACTTTATAACTTGGTTGCACTAAGCAAAGTCTAAAGAAACAACATCAAAGTAGAAAAGGAGTTGGAAACATCATGGTATAAAGTAACAAAAGAAATTTAAATAAGTAGAAACATCTTTATAACTATGTTACAAGAACTCCATGCCTTATGAATCAACTTTCAGTAGGACATGCGAAATGTTAGTAAACAAAATGTTAAGCTCTTTTGGTGCTGAGATGAAAAAATGAGACCCTTATTTACCTAGAAACACAGCTATAATCAATCACATTATCAATTCACTTTGTGTGTGTATGTGTGTGTGCCCTGAGTGGGGGTCAAACCTGTAACCTTGGCATATTGGACCGATGCTCTAAACAATTGAGCTACCCAGCCAGGGCTCAGTTAGCATTCTAAAATATATTTTGCTCTGATCATGAAAGCATGACAATTGGAAAAGATTTAGATAGTGCTAAAATTTTTATTGTTTTGGACATAAATAGATACACATAGTCAAGTTAGGATTATTATGTGTATGTCGCTTTTTCTATCCTGCTTTTATCCCTTTACATTATACTATAAGCTTTTTCCTGGATCATTATAAATATTCTTCAAAAATATTTAGACTGCTTCCTATTTTTCACTATTAATAATAAAGATATAATGAGCATCTTTATGTAAAATCTTTGTGCTTATAAGTTATTTCCTAATGTTAAATTCTTAATCTGGAGTTATATGTTAATCAGTATGTGCTCTTATATTCTTGGTAGCTATTGTCAAATTGTTTCTATAATATCAATTTTCACTGAAGTACTCCAAATTAGTATTGTCATTAAAATAACAATACTAAAAATTCCTTTCTCTACCCAGGGCTCTGCCTCATTCCTAAAAAAATTTGTGGCTTCAGTTTAAAGACTGCATTTGGCAATGATCCACAATTTCCCAATTTCTCACTAAGTTATCAAAGAAAACTCCAAAAAAGTAAAAACAACTGCAAACACCAAACCCACCACTAAATACTGAAAATTAAGGTAGATAGAAACCTATTTTAAGTGTGTTAGGGTCTTATACATGAACTCTAAGACCTATGAGACTGCAGTAGGAATGCTCTTTGATACTTAATGCTGACTTACACTCTGTCTCTTGAGAGTTTAAGGATGAGGCGATAAATGTTTTTATGTATAAAATTATGCAGTGTGTTAGAGAAAGAGGTAGAGATACCCAAATGAGCTACATTAGATAAATATTTGATAGTCACTTAAAATTAGTCTATCCAAGGACCATTCATATCAACCTCATTTCTCAAAATATTTAAGTATAGACTTGCCAACTTTTTTATGAGACAGTCTTCTATTTGAGTGTTTCTTGGTACACAATTTTCTACAAAGTGACCTGTACGTGCATTTCCCTCCTTACCCAGTGTGTTTTGGTAATCCACTTTTGTACTAATCTGCTTGAAAATAAGATTCTGTACCTTTTTATATGGTATTTTAGTTTAAAGTTATTGAAATATTCAGTAATTTCAGCCAAGAATAGGCCGCAAACCTTGCTTTTTGGCGATGGTGGTAGAATAAGAAGTCTGAATACATTTTTCTTGTTCCATGAAGAATTAACAGAAAATAACAGACATCTGGCTTTGAAAAATACTATAAAAACTAAAGAAAAATGGAAAATGGTCTTAAAGATCTGGAGGAATAATGTTACATACATATTACACATTACACAGAAAATAGTTTGTTGACAGATATACTGGCAATACACCATTACCTCAGGCTGAAATAATACCAGTTAAATTAGTTGTATTTAATCAATTATTTCAGGAATCATGTTGTCCTATGGCTTTATTTCACTAACATATTTTTTCATGGCTCTCAAAGGATCAGTTTCTAAAAATGGCCAGGGGTATATATTTTTGGTCATTAGTAAAGGTTTCAAAATAATGTTTATTGTTTTTAGGGAGCTATTTTATCAACATTCACCCTAATATATTTGATAGAATAAAATGTACCTGAAATTATGTGATGAAGAAACTGAGATGAAATATGTCTTAAATTGCTATGATAGGGAGGAAATATGACCCTGAATTACTGCATAATTAATCCCTAGTATAGTGTGTCTTTGTGAGAAAAGAAATAGTGGATAAATAAACTGGTAAATAATTCTTCCTTTGATAAAAAAAAGAAACTCATTCAAGTTAGATATGAATTCATCTTTTTATGGCAAAGCAAGGGTTTGTGAAGTACATGCTAGTAGACATGGTCTCACTCTTGAAATCCTTCTTTGGTTGTTTTGCTTTTTAATCTCAATAACTTTAAAATCTGTCATCAGTATTCTGACCATTTTTTCTTTAGGTACTGGTTCTCATTCAATTAAAATGATTGACCTGTCCAGAAGCTATTATGAGACCAACATTTACTAATTGCAACAACATTTCAGGTAATCAAACTGTATTAGTGAGATGCTTATAAAGAATCAGGCTTACAAACATTCTCATTAATTTCTTTTAAGGAGAGACAACACTATTTATTAGATACTAATAAATTTAAGAAAAGTAATATTAGTCTTTCAATCCTAATTTGTTCTTTTGTTAAAGTAACTAGTTGCTAAAAGAGAAGATGGCTCACATATAAAATACAGCTGCCAGTAAGAATGCCTTTTCACGGAATCCTTAAATGATGTAAATGATAGGTAGTAAGAAAAACATATTTCTACAGTAAAGAAGAAAACAGCAAATTTTGTAGAATGGGGATTCAAATGGAATTATAGGGATTGATATTTTTGCCTAAAGTAGTGAACCCTGGAATTCCTAGACAAAGATGTTGTCATTCACATAATTCTATTTGTGCTATTGAAAATTAATGCTATGCTCATTAGTTCATTAAGTGAAATTCTAACAATCATTTTTTCTCACTTATGCCAGTAAAGTTTAGGTCTTCAGCCCTGTTTTAAATTTTACATGCTATCTATTGAGGTTCAGAGCCTTGCCTTCAAAATGATCAAAAAGAGTTTCAGGAAAAGATAAAGGTGATGCCCCTTTCCTCCTGAACTCTTTCTATAAGATAGAATTAGTTTTCCAAACCAATATGGATGCATGTGACTATTCATTGCTGTAACCAACTTGTTCTACTCTCGGGTAATATAAATCTATCCTTGGATGTATACATTGAACAAAGAGGTCTTGCAGAAGTTAACTAAGTTAGAATAGTGGCTATGTCCTGTGGAAACAAAATAAAATGCAATTTTGATGGTTGTTTCAGTTGATTTGTTGCTCTGGTAGCAATGCTATAATTGACTTTTTTTTAAATCCTCATCCAAGAATACTTTTTCATTGATTTTCAGATAGAGTGGTTGGGAGGAAGGAAGGGAGAGAGAAACATTGATGTGAGAGAGACATATCAATTAATTGCCTCCCATACAACCCCAACCAGGGTCAGGTATCGAACCACAACTGAGGTACATGCTCTTGACTAGAATCGAACCCACAACTCTTTGGTCTTCAGGCCTATGCTCTAACCACTGAGCAAAATACACTAGGGCTCTAATTGACATTTTAATATTTGTAAATAAAAAATACTTTTAAGATTTTTCTGTCATTCAGAGGTGCATCATTGACTTTACTTTTCTCCCACATTCATAAGGAAAAAGGAAAGTCTATAACTGCTAGAGTTCTTATTTTAACAAAGAGATTAGAAGCTTTATCTCATTTAAATTAAATGAGTGAAACCTTGTTTAGCACTCATTTACTTAATCATAGTTGAAATCCTTCTTGTGATAAAAAGGTAATTTTTCTTAAAATAATTGGAAGAAAATTAATAAATTATTCTTTGTCTCTTCCATATGACCCTACTCCCCATTCTTATTTAAGCATCACTTTGACATATTATGCTGGTCATTCTGTCATCAATTTTGAATATGGTACATAAACATTTTGTTTATACATAATGTGACCAGTCATTATTACACATATCTCTAACTTGATCTGTGTAACAACTAGCACAGAATCATTTCCATATGTATGTATGAATCTAACTGGTTAGACATTATGGTAAGTAAGATCTTATTTTCTGGGGAAGGAAAAAACTAAACTTTATGTATGTATGTATGTATTTAATCTATCCTCACCTGAGGACATTTTTCCATTTTTTGTTCAGATAGAGTGGGAGGGAGAGAGAGAGAGAGAAGCATTGACATGAAAGGGACACATCGAGTGGTTGCCACCCGCATGACCAACCAGGGCCAGGAACAATCTGCAACCGAGGTATGTGCTCTTAGCGGGAACCCAACCCGGGTCACTCTGGACCGCAGGCTGACGCTCTAACTGCTGAGTCAAACTGGCCAGGGCTAAACTTTCTTCTTTTAATAAACTCCCTTATATCTTTCACTGAGACCTCTGTGTTAGCCTTGGGACTTACCTGGTCCCGTTGAAGATGTGGATTATCTCAGTATAACTCACACATATGGACAGACACATGTGCACACATGCATACCACATACATATACCACTTAAAAATAAAAGCAATATACATACTCCTTGAATTTGTGCTATATCTGTGGCTAATATTGTTGTCAAGGCTCCTGTGCTGTTTTCTTTATCATCAAACCAGGAAATATCCTAGAGAAAAAAGGGAATTAATATATGATTATTAAAAAGAGTCTCTGAGTTATTATTTTGCTGTAGCATGTTACAAGGCATTTACCTGCCTCCTCACTGACAGGTACTTAGTTTTTATAAATATCATAGATCAAATTACTTTTGTTTCTTATTTCACAAAGATTTATACTTTGATATAAACTGAAAACTTAGGTCTAACAGTTTGGACTCATTGCTATGCTAAAATATTGTTATAATAATCAATGATGAAAAGGGTCAGTTTGAACCACCAAGTAATTTGTAATTTTATTCCACAGATAATTTGTGGAGAGCAGATCCTATTTAAAAAGTAAGGTAATGGTTCTGGTCGGTATGGCTCAGGTGGTTGAGCATTGGTCCATGCACCAGAAGTTCACTGGTTCAGTTCCTGTTCAGGACACATGACTGTAACAATGTTTCTCTTTCTCCCTCTCCATTCTGTTCTCTCTAAAAAATCAATAAAGACATGGTTTTTAAAAAGTAAGGTAATGCACAACAGAACTTAGAAATGTTTCCAACTTTTCTACATAAACAGATTAATAATAGAAATCTACCTCCTTCTCTTTAGGATCCACATAGGCAAGATTTCCTGACACTTCATATTACCCCTAGACTTTACAAGCACTGGCCACAGTGAGAAGCTAAGGAGGCAGAAAGGCTGCTATAAAACCCCTGTAACCAAGAAGCATGCAATCTGAAGAAGGAGAGAGGTCAAAAATACAAGCAATGAAAGCATCATGTTATAACCAATATCATCTTCAATATCAAATAGAGAGCACTGAGCATTTCTCTACCCAAGGAATTCTGATTTCCTTTTATTAGCTATAGAATGTTTCCTCCCACTCACTCAAACCACTTATATCTCTTATGGATTAAAACTATAGGGAGACTGTCAATGAAAAATGCGAATGAAATAACTGTGGGCTTACAACAACCCAGCCAGGAACTTGATGCCCAGGTTACATACAGATTTCTGCCAACTAAGGAAACAAAAGCATAACAGATAGAGGGCTGTGTGTTAATCATGAAGTCATGTGAGAAGAAAGTTCCCATGAAGGAATAGGGCAGCAGCAAGAGTGTGTACCATCCTGGCATGACAGCACTACTTCTCAAGGCCCCTGAATTGGGAAAGTGTCCCAAAGAGTCTAGGGTCCTAGATACCCAAAGGGCATCCTGCAGAGATTATGATCTGCACTACACAATTACTTTGAAAACACAACCCCAGTCAAGAGCCTAACATATTGTGAACTCATATCAGCAACAATAATACTATAGTACTCTCGAACTGGAAGACATTACCTGTTTTTCACTGTATACATAAAAAATTAAAATAAAATTTTTAATTATTTCTATTTTGCAATTTGACAAGAGTTGCACAAAGAATTTTTATTTATTTAAAGAATTTTTATTTATTTTTTATCCTCACCCGATGACTTTTTTTTTTTTTTTTTTTGCATTTATCTTCAGATAGAGCGGGAGGGAGAAAGTGAGGAAGAGAGAGAGGGAAACATCGATGTAAGAGAGACACATCGAATAGTTGCCACCCACACAACCCCAATCTCAGGGCCAGGGACAAACTGCAACTGATGTATGTGCCCTTAGCGGGACTCTCTGGTCGGCAGGCTGATGCTCTCACTGCTGAGCCAAACTGGCCAGGGCGCATAAAGAATTTTTAAATACAATAGAATGTTAAAATGTAGAAATGAAATTTATTACTGAATATTAACTTCTTGATTCTATAGTAACACAAAGCATAGGATATATATGTGACATATATATGTGATATATATCTGAAGTTCAAGCAGCAAGATATACAAAATTGCTTTTCAAGTCCACAGTTGTAAACTCTAGGGACTGTTTTTCAGCATAGGCCATATATGCTCAAACACTTAGCAGAGTTTCTAGAACATAGCTGGTGTTGAGTAAAATTTAGTGTGTTTCTCTTTCCCATGGTAAAGTGATTATAAGTAAGGCTTATCAGGTTTTCTGATACTAGTAAATTCATTTTTTTCCTGCCAATAATTTTATGAGAAATAAATAACACTATGATAAGTACTTAGTATGTACTTTTTCATTTAATCATCACAACTCCGTGAGGTAGATACTATGATTATCCATATTTTATAAATGAGGAAACTAAGGTTCTGAGAGATGAAATGACTTGCCCATGGCCACAAAGCTGGCCAATGCTGAGGCCAGGATTTAACTTAGGCAACTAGATACCAGAGATTTTAATCGACTATCTTATCTCCTATCTAACTGAAGCATTATAGTTGAGTTTCACTAGCCATTTCTCCTGTTTCAGTATTTGTTATCGCAAATCATTTTGGGAGTAGTTTTTTGAGATTCCTTAGTGGTCACCACTTAATATCATTACCTTATGATTTAGAGACCCTCCCCCAGAAGATTTAGTCAATCTGATTTAGAGAATAATGGCAAAAATAAAGTTCAAATCTGTTAAAAAAAAACCAATAGATCTATAGGTCAATATTTATCATTAAGAAATATCAATTTAGCTTTGAAACACAATTAGCAATGAATCATTTACAACCACTAAAGTCAGCAACAACTAGAACATTCTTGTCAACTGGAAGGAGCTCAAGTAATCAGATAAAATATAGATTTTATACCTACACAAAGACCACACCTGATTCCATAAATACCTCTCCCTCAAATGAGATTTCAAAATAGTTATAAGAAAGCACTGCAAGTCTCAGCATGCCGTCTAAGCCTTAAAAAGTCTTATCTTAGGACAAAAACCAGGTAATAAGAATGAGGCAAAACTGAACATTAGGAGCTTCCCTTACTATAGACACAAGTGAAATTGGAAAGATATTTATAAAGAAAGACTAAATTAGTATTATTTTCTTTTCCTCCAGTTACAAAACAAACACACGAACAAAAAACAACAAAGATAAGAAGCAAAAAGAATGCTGAAGGATGAAAAGGAAAAACAAACAATAAGCTGAAAGGGTTGAGTTAAATTTACAAGGGAATTTAAAAACATAAATAGCATAGAGTTTCTCTGTGTGTCTGTACTTGCGTGTTTTTTGAAGGACCCGAGTTTATGTCTTATTGATTGGTGCATTCTTATGGGCAGAAGCTACTTTATCCAAAAATGTTACTGCCCTGATGTTCTCATGGCTGATGCTACTCAGAGTATTAACATCCATTATTAACAATCGGGGATATTAGATTAGATTAATAATGTCTGCTACTTAAACTGACTTATAACCTTGAGGCTCTTCCACCAAAAGCATGCTGTGAACCTCTACAGAGGAATTTCTCTCTTTTTTTATTTTAAATCCTCAGCCAAGGATATGTGTGTGTGTGTGTGTGTGTGTGTGTGTGTGTGTGTGTGTGTGTGTGTGTAATTTCTACAGACAAATTTCAAAGTAACACTTTAAAAAGTAAAAGTGGCCCTGGCTAGTTTGGCTCAGCGGTTAGAGAGACCCGGGTTCGGTTCCCGCTAAGGGCATGTACCTCGGTTGCAGTTTGTCCCTGGTCCTGGTTGGGTTGTGTGGGTAGCAGCCACTCGATGTGTCCCTTTCACATCAATCTCTCTCTCTCTCTCTCTCTCTCTTTCCCTCCTACTCTATCTGAACAAAAATGGAAAAATGTCCTCAAGTGAGGATTAAAAAAAAAAAAAGTAAGTGTGCCTGGCCAGTGTGGCTCAGTGAACTGAACATTGTTCCATGGACTGAGAGGTCCCAATTTGATTCTAGTCAAGGCATATGCCGGGGTTGCAGGCTTGGGTAGGGGGCATGCAGGAGGCAGCTGGTCGATGTTTTTCTTTCACATTAATGTTTCTCTCTCTCCCTCCCTCTAAAAAAAAATCAATAATAATAAAAAATATTTTAAAATAAATAAATAAAAGGTATACTCTTCTGTTTAAAACACTCAGACAATCAGGAAACATTGAAAAATGTCCACAAATTGAAAATCCTAGATCATGAAATAACAAAAATCATAAAGAAAAACAAAAATGATCAAATATTGTCAACTAGTGTGAAATATAGTATTAGTTAAAGAAAACTCCACCTTATTTCATCAGAGATTTGCAGTAAAGACATAAAGTCTTCATAAATAAAAACAAAACAAAAAGAAAACTAAAGAATCAAGTTTAACATGAGCGAGGTGTGCAGGCATTAAATTGTTTTATGATCCCTCAAGCAGATTTTTCTTTTTCTGGATAAAGGAGTGTCTTTAGTTGTCTCTGACTGGACATTTTTGAACAGAGGGTATTGGGAACCAACTCAGGCTGCTAGGGGAAACCTTCCATTTGTTTAGCTGTATTTTGTATCTTGTAGTTCCCTAAGCACACAAAAGCGTGGGAGTTTTGTTACACGGCAGAACTCTGAAATCTACTGCTAAAAGTCACAAGATGGTTTTGATGATTTGGCTGGAGTGACAGGAACTCTATTTCTGAAAAGAAGTGACCTTGGCTGGAAGCTGTTTGTTCCTGCCCAGTGAGCTCTGGTGACAGGAAGTATAGTGAAGGGCCCCAAATGATTACTGGCTTTCAGGGTAACCCAATACATCTTTACCTCTTGAAAGAATTTCTGAGGTGCCAAACTGAGACATTCCTGCCATTTGCCCCCAAGACTCACTTCTCAAGATTATTACTTAATCCACCTAGTTTTATTAATTTCACAAGTGTGATTGATCGTCTGTGTTCAGCAGGCCGATCTGCCAGCTAGACTGATGTTATCTGAATTCAGAACTCTTCTGATGAGGAAGAGAGATTGGCTGTTTAAGAAGTATGAAGTGAAAAAACCTTAAGCTGGGTACATGGATGAGTACAAGGGAAATTCACTCCTTTTAGAATATGTTCTCCAAGATATTGTAACTCTTAACTTTCCTTTTCAGTTTTAATTTGATCTTCCATTCTGATCCTAGAACACTACATTATACATTAAAAAAAGATTTGTCAAGAAATGCAAAGAATGAGGAGTAGACTCTAAATCTGCTTTCTACAAATTGTATTTTCAAATATAATGTTAGACTTGCTTCTCTTAGAAAAATATATCTTAAGAATTCTGACATCAGCTGCTGCTTGGAACATAAAAAGCATGGTTTTAAATGAGCAAAAGAAAGATTACGTCAAGAAATTGACTTGAAGAAATACTCAAAGCTAGAATATTTAAAGACACATTTTAAATAAAATAAGAAAAAAAAGCAACTAAACACTGACCTGATATAACATGGCTTTAAATGCCAAGTGTCTTAATCTCATGGTCAAAATTTCCCCTGCTCTGCCATAAAATAATCCCTGGAAAACAAAAAGAAAATCTACATTTATTTGTAACTTTCTTTTCTATTTCTTTCTAACAGTTAGTTACTATACTTAGTTATTTATATTTTATTTAGTTATTTTTAACTCAAATAGAGAAGATAACATAAAAAGGTAATCATGTTCAAACTTGTCTAACTCATTGAAAGCTTACCTGAATGAAATAACTGACAAAGCAAATAACACCCAAAATGATAAATACCATGGAATAAATTTCTGCATCATGCTTTAATGTGGTTTTATCATCATTTTCAAACATCTGAAAAAAACAAATATTTTACCAGGTGACTGGAAAAAATTATGAAAAAAAGAGAAAAAGTTTAAATGTCTATTCATCAGGATTTTTAACATGAATTTCAACATAAGATTATATACACATTTCTGAGGGAAAAGTGCAATACTGTTCTATCCTCCTTGTTTATTTAATATGATAAAAACATAATTTGCTGTTAATTCTCTCACTTAAGCTATGTATTAAATCAGACAAATGAGTCCTCTGTTATCTTCACAGTATATTTTCAAAGAAACTACCAGTTTGAATTCTTTCCAATAACTTAGGTTTCTTAGTATTCCTCTATTTAGAGCACTACCTGCAATATGAGAACTTTGCACATGTCCCTAGAAATTGTTCCTAAAATGAGTAATTATACATGTACTGACTTCTATGTTGACATAGCATAACTGTATGAATCTGGGAGACTGAAAACTTAACATAGCTCTAGTAAAATCCTTGAATCCACCAACTTTCCTGGGTCACTTGGCATAATCCAAAACTCTTATTTTCACTCCCTGATCTGACTGTTAATAAAAAATGGCCATTGTTCAGACTAGTTGAAAGAAGAGCAGTCGTATTTGTGTATTTTATTGCTTCAATGCTTTGGAATGCTGATATAGCACTGGAATCAAAATTAGAAAACAAAGCAATTTCTTTACTGATTGCCCAGTCAACAAGTCCCTGGCTTATTCCCTGAGAACATTAGTTACCCTTTCTATCATGAGTCCCACAGGAGAGGTGACCCAACCACAAGTCCCAGTTTTCCCCTTGCTGGATCAGAATAGAACAAGTCTGTTCTCTCAGGCAACACTTTGTTTACAATTATTAAAAATATTAGCACATTAATTTTACTTACAGTTATGATTTTTGCAAAGATGATGGAAAATACTGGATGAACAGTTCCATTTAGAACAGAAGCCAATGTCCCCAGAACCACAGAAGGCCATTCAGACTTGTTTAATTTAAAAATTTTTAATAATGAAACTTCAGGAAGACTCGTCTATAAATAAAATACCTTGGTTAAATTCCCAATTTGAAAGCATAATGGAACCTAGAGAAGTTAGCCATCTTAAACAGACCTATATTGTAAAATATCAAATATGATGGGTGATGTAACAGAAAGAATTTTTCTTAGAAAGATTTCACTGCCCGTATTACTGATGATGACCTCAAAACATAAAGGAATCTTGCCCAAAAGTGACTATTTGTGCAACTTCTCCTTTTGGCATTTCACCCAGTTGCTATTATTAATTAACCCACATGTTCTGGTAGCTAAGACTCACTGAAGAAAATGCCCGACATATATTTCTTTATTCCTCTTAAACCGGATGAAATATCATACTCTAGGATAGGAAAAAATCTAGGTAGTAACTAAGCAGAGACAAAAGGTAAAAGTTTTACTAACATTTTGAGCTTGAACATTTTCCAGTTTCAGGACTTAATTTACAGAAACATTTTCTAATACCTTTGTTAAAAACTTGTTTTAGGGTTCCCATTACAAGTAAATTGCTGAAATATCTGAGCATGTTACTTAACAACTTGCTAAGCCTCGGTTTCCTCATCTTTCCAAGGGGGATGATATCAGTTCCTATATTATAGGATTGTTTTTAGAATTAAGCTTAACTCAGTATTTGCAAACAGTAAATACCCAATAAATGTCAGCTGTTACTGATGTTACTCTTACAGAGAAAGGATTATATTATGCAAAATCCCAGGTCTTCCAACGAGATGTATGGAGGGTGACATGGAGATAAACTTAAAAAATCTTGTGACTAGCATTGTGATGAGTAATTATTTTGAATAAGAAAGTAGACAACAAACTACTAGGCATTTTATATGTTAAAACTTTCTAATGTTATTCACTCTTAAAATAATGACATCCGGCCTGTGGACAGGAGAGTCCCGGGTTCTGTTCCTGCTAAGAGCAGGTACCTCAGTTGCAGTTTGTCCCCTGGCCCCGGTTGGGGTTGTGTGGGTGGCAGCCACTCGATGTGTCCTTCTCACGCTGATGTTTCTCTCTCTCCCTCCCACTCTATCTGAAGATGAATGTAAAAAAAAGAAAATGTCCTCAAGTGAGGATTAAAAAAATAATAATGACATCTAAAAGCCCAACAAGAAGAGAATTCTTCAGGAAAGACTATAAAATAGTTTATAATTCTTGCTTTAATTTTAGTATGGCAATATAATGTATACTCTATTGTTCAAACAGTGGAACTTTTCAAATTCTAAAGACTTTAAAATCTATTTTCAGGATGGCTAAACCACAATTATAATGGGTTACTTAATTTGACTATACGTTCTTTTCTTCTGAAGTTTTCTGAAGGTCATTGTTAGAAAGAGCCTCATTTTTCAGTTATTTGACTTCAAAAAATACAAAAATTTAAAAAGTTGCATACCAACTTTTTGTTAAACACTGAGCATGAGTATTTTTTTTATCAAGTTCTTTATAAAATCACCTCATTTTGTAGTAAAACTAAGGCTTAGTGTGTCCCAGGACATAACACCAGTAAATTGCAGAACCAGAACCAGTAAGTATAGGAGGACTATCTTGCTCCTATAGAATAAAATATCCTTTTGCCTCTAGGAAAATATACAATACCAGGTTAAAAAATAAGTATTACTTAAATAATGTTATCAAGATAGAAGAGAATAAAATGAAATAAGACAAAAATAAAACAAAACTTTTCAGTGAAATCATAAAAGACTCCATGCTATCTAAATATCCTATAGGTTGTAACATGCTTTAAGAGATTCTGATTTTTTAAAAGAAGACATGATAGACATTTTGCAAAAACATTCAGAAGGGTTTTAAAAGGTTAAACAACAAAATCTCTTAAAGCATTTAAAATTTCATCTGATATATTTTAGAACATTATTGGGCTATGATTTTCACACAAAAAGCTGTACATATTCAAAATGTACAATTTGATAAGTTAAGGCATTAACATACACCTATGAGACCATCACCATTTCCATTACTTGCAGAAGTTTTCTCTTTTCTTTGGTAACCCCTTTCTCCCACACCTTTTAGCTGCCAGTCCTCCTCCCCTACAGATATGCTTTCTGTCACTATAGATTATTTTGCATTTCTAGAATTTTGTATAACTTAAATCATACAATATATACTCATCTGGCTTCTATTACTCAACATAATTACTTTGAGATTTATTCATGCTGTTGTATGACTGAACATTTGATTAATTTTTATTGCTGAGTTACATTCCTTTGTATGGGTATTCCACAATTTATGCATCCATTCACCTGCTGACATAAATTTGGGTCATTCACTGTTTTGGTGTATTATAAATAAAACTGCTATGAGCATTCATAAACAAGACTTGGTGTGTACATATGCTTTCATTTCTCTTGGGTAAACATCTAGAAATGGAATGACTGGATCATATAGTAGGTGTATTTTTTAACATTTTAAGAAATTGCCAAACTGTTTTCCAAAGTTCATTTACCATATTGTATTACCATCAGCAAAATGTGGAGGTCTACATCACCAACACTTGGTACAGTCAGTCTTTTTAGATTGAACTATTCTAATAGGTGTGTAGTGATCTCAATTATTATTTTAATTGGTATTTTTCTAGTGATTAATGAAGTTAGCATCTTTTTGTGTGCTTATTTTCCATTTCCACATCTTACGTCTAATGAGACCTTTTGCCCAACTGGGTTGTTAACATTCTTATTGTGTTTTGGAAGTTCTTTGTATATTCTGAACACTAGTCCTTTATCAGATATGTGTCTTAACAAATATTTCTTCTCAGTTTATGGCCTTTTCATCTCTCTCTCTCTCTTTTTATTTATTCCTTGTCTTTTTCTGTATGATTTCTCTCTTTTCTTTATTAATTAATTTTTGCTACAGATGTTTCTCCCTTTTCCCCCCAGACACTCTTCTCCTGATCCCACAACTTCCCCCACTTATGCATTGTTGTCTGTGTTTATTGGTTACCCATACATACATATAAGTTCTTTGGTTTACTTCATCCCTCCTCCCCACCCCTCTCCTATGAGGTTTGTCAATCTGAACCATACTCTTTCTATGTCACTGGGTCTATTTTGATCATCAGGTTATTTTCTTTATTGTATTCCACAAATAAGTGAGATCATGCGTTATTTGTTTTTCTCTGATTGGCTTATTTTGCTTAGCATAATACTCTCCAGGTCCCTTTATGTCATCTCAAAGGATACAAAATCTTTCTTTCTTACAGCTGCATAGTGTTTCATTGTGTATATGTACCACGGCTTTTTTATGCACTCATCTATTGATAGACATTTGGGCTGTTTCCAGATCTTAGCAATTGTAAATAGTGCTGCTATGAACATAGGGGTACATATATTCTTTCTGATTGGTGTTTCGGGCTTCTTAGGATATATTCTTAGAAGTGAGATCACTGGGTCAAATGGAAGTTCCATTTTTAATTTTTTGAGGAAACACCATAGTGTTTTCCACAGTGGCTGTACCAGTCTGCATTCCCACCAGCAGTGTACTAGAGTCCCCTTTTCTCCACACCCTCACCAACACTTGTTTGATGATTTGCTGATGGCAGCCATTCTGGCAGGTGTGAGGTGAGACCTCTTAGTTGTTTTAATTTGCATCTCTCTGATGATTAGTGATGTTGAGCATGTTTTCATATGTCTCTTGGCCATTTGTATATCCTTTATGGAGAGGTGGCTATTTAGGTCCTCTGCCCATTTCTTTTTTTTCATCCTCACCTGAGGACATTTGTTCCATTTTTTTTTTTTTTCAGATAGAGTGGAAGGGAGAGAGAGGAAGAGAGAGAGAGAGAGAGAGAGAGAGAAACATCGATGTGAAAGGGACACATCGAGTGGCTGCCACCTGTATGACCCAACCAGGGCCAGGAGCAAACTGCAACCAAGGTACGCACCATTAGCGAGAACCGAACCTGGTCTCCTTGGACTTCAGGCTGATGCTCTAACTGCCAAGCCAAACTGGCCAAGGCTTCCCATTTGTTAATTGGGTTCTTTGTCTTCCTTTTGTTGAGTTATATGAGTACTTTATATATTTTGGAAATTAACCCCTTATCTGATGTATCATTGGCAATTATGCTCTCCCATATAGTGAGTTCCCTTTCCATTTTTTTTTTTTTTTATCCTCACCCGAGGACATTTTTTTTTCCCATTTTTTTTTTTGTTCAGGTAGAGTGGGAGGGAGAGAGAGGAACAGAGAGAGAGAGAAACATCGACGTGAAGGGACACACCGAGTGGCTGCAGCCTGCACGACCAACCAGGGCCGGGGACAAACTGCAACCGAGGTACGCGCCCTTAGCGGGAACCGAACCCGGGTCTCTCAGGACCGCAGGTCGACGCTCTAATCGCTGAGCCAAACCGGCCAGGGCTCCCTTTCCATTTTGATGGTTGCTTTTTTTGCTGTTCAGAAGCTTTTTTAGTTTGATGTCTTCCCATGTATTAATTCTTTCCTTTGTTTCTCTTGCTTTAGGTGTTGTATCAGTGAAAATTCTGCTGCATGTGATGTCTGAAATGTTATCGCCTACATTTTCTTATAGGATTTTTATGGATTCATGAATTACATTTAAGTCTTTTATCCATTTTGAGTTTATTCTTGTGTATGGTATAAGTTGATGGTCTAGTTTCATTTTTTTGCATGTAGCTGTCCAGTTTTCCCAACACCATTTATTAAAGAGGCTATCTTTACTCCATTGTATGCTCTTGCCTCCTTTGTCAAATATTAATTGAACATAATGTCTTGGGTCAATTTTCAGGTTCTCTGTTCTGTTCATTGATCTATATGCCTGTTCTTGTGCCAGTACCAGGCTGTTTTGATTACAATGGCTTTGTAGTAAAACCTGATATTGGTATTTTGATTCCCTCCTACTTTGTTCTTCTTTTTCAAGATTACTGTGGCTATTTGGGGTCTTTTTTGGTTCCATATGAACTTCTGAAGTATTTGTTCTGTGAAATATGTCATTGGTATATTGATGTGGATTGCATTGAATCTATAGATTGCTTTGGGTAGTATGGACATTTTAATGATGTTAATTCTTCCAATCCATGAACAAGGTATATGCTTCCATGTTTTTATATCTTATTTTTATTTCTTTTTGAAATGTTGTGTAGTTTTCTGCAAATAGGTCCTTTACTTCTTTGGTTAAGTTTATTCCTAAATATTTTACTTTTTTGCTACAATGGTAAACAGGACTGTTTTTTTAGTTTCTCTTTCTGTGAGTTCATTTTTAATGTATGAGAATGCCATCGATTTCTTTTTTTAATTTATTTTTAATTGAGTTTAGAGAGAGAGGAAAGGAGAGGGAGAAAGAAATAGAAATGTCAACGACAGAGAACACTGATTGGCCACCTCCTGCATGCCCCCCACTGGGAATCAGGCTGACAACCTGGGCATGTGCCCTGACTGGGAACTAAACTGGCGACCTCTTGGTGCATGGGTCAACGCTCAACCACTGAGCAACACTGGTTGGGTGCCATCAATTTCTTGATGTTAATTTTGTATCCTGCTACTTTGCCAAATTTGTTTATAATCTAGTATATTTTTGATGGAGTCTTTAGGGTATTCTATGTACAATATCATGTCATCTGCGAATAATGATAGTTTCACTTCCTCCTTTCCAATTTGGATCCCTTTTATTTTTTCTTCATGTCTAATTGCTGTGGCTAAGACTTCCAGCATGATGTTAAATAAAAGTGGCGAAAGTTGGCATCCCTGTCTTGTTCCTGATCTTAAGGGAAATCCTGTTAGTTTTTTTCCCATTGAGTAGGATGTTGGCTGTATGTTTTTTATATATGGACTTTATTATGTCGAGATATGATCCCTCTATTCCCACATTGCTGAGCGTTTTTATCATAAATGGGTGCTGGATTTTGTCAAATGCTTTTTCAGCATCTATTAATATGATCATATGGTTTCTTTCTTTCATTTTATTTATGTGGTGTATCACATTTATTGATTTGCGAATATTATACCAGCCTTGCATCCCTGGGATGAATCCCACTTGGTCATGGTGAATAATTTTTTTAATGTATTGCTGGATCCGATTTGCTAGTATTTTGTTAAGGATTTTGGCATCTGTGTTCATCAGGGATATTGGCCTGTAGTTTTCTCTCTTTGTAGTGTCTTTATCCAGTTTTGGAATTAGGATTATGGTGGCCTTATAAAATGAGTTTGGAAGTGTTCCATCTTCTTGAATTTTTTGTAGTAGTTTGAGGAGAATTAGTGTTAGTTCTTTTCTGAATGTTTAGTAAAATTTTCCTGTGAAGTTGTCTGGGCCCAGCTTTTTGTATGCTGAAAGATTCTTTTTTTTACAATTATTTTTATTGATTTCTTTTTGTTACAGATGTTTCTCCTTTTTCCCCATTGACACTCTCCTCCCCATCCCCCTGCACCACCCTGTCCCCAGCTTTATTGTCTATGTCCATTGGTTATGCATACATGCATATAAGTTCTGTGGTTTATCTCTTCCCTATACCCCCAACCCCCTCTTCTGAGGTTTGTCAGTCTGTACCCTACTTCTGTGTCTCTGGGTCTATTTTGTTCATCAGTTTGTTTTGTTCATTATATTCCACAAATAAGTGACATCATGTGATACTTGTCTTTCTCTGCTTGGCTTGTTTCTCTTAGGATAATACTCTCCAGGTCCCTCCATGTTGCCTCAAAGGCGACATGTATATATGTAGTACAGCTCCATTGTGTATATTTACTACGGCTTTTTTATCCACTCATCTACTGATGAACACGTGAGCCGTTTCCAGATCTTAGCTATTGTAAATAGTGCTGCTATGAACATAGGGGTACATATATTCTTTCTGATTGGTGTTTCAGACCTCCTAGGATATAGTCCTAGAAGTGGGATCACTGGGTCAAATGGCAGTTCCATTTTTAATTTTTTGAGGAAACACCATAGTGTTTTCCATAGTGGCTGTACCAGTCTGCATTCCCACCAGCAGTGTACTAGAGTCCCCTATTCTCCACACCTCGCCAGCACTTGTTTGATGATTTGTTGATGGTAGCCATTCTGGCAGGTGTGAGGTGAGAGAACTCTTAGTTGTTTTAATTTGCATCTCTCTGATGATTAGTGATGTTGAGCATGTTTTCATATGTCTCTTGGCCATTTGTATGTTCTGTTTGGAGAGGTGTCTCTTTAGGTCCTCTGCCCATTTTTTAATTGGGTTCCTTGTCTTCCATTTGTTGAATTGTATGAGTACCCTATATATTTTGGAAATTAACCCCTTACCTGATGTATCACTGGCAATTATGATCCCCCATACAGTGGGTTGCCTTTCCATTTTGATGGTTGTTTCTTTTGCTGTGCTGAAGCCTTTTAGTTTGATATAGTCCCATGTGTTCATTTTTTCCTCTGTTTCTATTGCCTTAGGTGTTGTATCAGTGAAAATTCTGCTGCATAAGATGCTGGGAGGTTTTTGATTACATCTTCAATTTCCTTAGTTGTTATTTGTCTGTTCAGGTTTTCTATTTCTTTCTGGTTCAGTTTTGGGAGATTGTATGTTTCTAGAAATTTGTCCATTTTGCCAAAATTTTCCAATTTGTTGGCGTATAATTGTTCATAGTATTTGTTAATGATCCTTTGTATTTCTGTGGTGTCAGTTGTTACTTCTCCTCTTTCATTTCTGATTTTGTCTGTTTGGATCCTCTCTCTTTGTTTCTTAAAGAGTCTAGCTAAGGGTCCATCAATCTTGTTTATCTTTTCAAAGAACCAGCTCTTTGTTTCATTAATCTTTTGAATTTTTTTTTTTTTTTTAGTTTCTATGTTGTTTCTTTTTGCTCTGATCTTTACTATTTTTTCTTTCTACTTACTCTGGGTTTTTCTTTTTGTTTGCTTTGTAGTCCTTTTTTTCCCCCCCTTACCCGAGGACATTTTTGCATTTCAGATAGAGCAGGAAGGAGAGAGGGAGAAAGAGAGAGAGAGAGAAGCATGGATGTGAGAGAGACACATCAACTGGTTGCCACCCAAACAACCCCAACTGGGGCTGGGGATAAACTGCAACTGATGCACGTGCCCTTAGCGAGAACCGAACCCAAGTCTCTCTGGTTCATGGGCTGAAGCTCTAACTGCTAAGCAAACTGGCCAGGGCTGCTTTATAGTTCTTTAAGTTGTGAGGTTAGTCAATTAGAAATTTTTCTTGTTTCCTGAGGTAGGCCTGTAGCACTATAAACTTCCCTCTCAGGACTGCGTTTGCTGCATCCATAGATTTTATGTTGTGTGTTTATTTTCATTGTTTTCCAGGAAGTTTTTAATCTCTTCCTTGATCTCCTTAGTAACCCATTCATTGCTTAATAACCTTCTATTCAGCCTCTGTGTGTTTAAACGATTTTGTTGTAATTGATTTCTAGTTTTATGCCATTGTGATCTGAGAAGATGCTTGATATGATTTCAGTCTTCTTGAACTTGTAGATTTAGTTTGTGTCCTAACATGTGGTCTATCTTTGAGAATGTCCTGTGTGCACTTGAGAAGAATGTTAATTCTGCAGATTTGGGGTATAGTTTTCTATAGATGTCTATTAATTGAGCATATTGCCTTGGGTCCATTTCTGGGTTCTCTGTTCTGTTCCACTGGTTTATATGTCTGTTCTTGTGCCAGTACAAGGCTGTTTTGATTACAGTAGCTTTGTAGTATAATCTGATATCCGGTATTGTGATCCCACCTACTTTGTCCTTCTTTTTCAAGATTGCTGTGGCTATTTGGGTTCTTTTTTGGTTTCATATTAACTTTTGAAGTATTTGTTCTACTTCTGTGAAATTTGTCATTGGTATTTTGATGGGGATTATATTGAATCTATAGATTGCTTTGGGTAATAGGGACATTTTAATGATGTTAATTCTTCCAATCCATGAACAAGGTATGTGATTCCATTTTTTTATATCTTCCTCTATTTCTTTTATCAATGTCTTGTAGTTTTCTGCAAATAGGTTCTTTACTTCTTTGGTTAAGTTTATTCATAGGTATCTTAATTTTTTTGCCACAATGGTAAATGGGATTGTTTTTTCAGTTTCTCTTTCTGTGAGTTCATCATTGGTGTATAAGAATGCCATCGATATCTTGGCATTAATTTTGTATCCTGCTACTTTGCCAAATTGATTTATTAAGTCATGTAGATGTCCAATGCAGTGTTTAGGGTTTTCTATATATAATATCATGTCATCTGCAAATAATGACAGTTTCACTTCCTCCTTTCCAATTTGGATCGCATTTATTTTTTCTTCATGTCTGAATGCTGGGGCTAAGACTTCCAGTACTATGTTAAATAAGAGTGGCAAAAGTAGGCATCCCTGTCTTGTTCCTGTTCTTAAGGGAAGTGCTTTAAGTTTCTGCCCATTGAATAGGAATGTTGGCTGTAGGTCTTTCATATATGGCCTTTATAATGTTGAAATATGATCCCTCTATTCCCACATTGTTGAGCGTTTTTATTAGAAATGGATGCTGGATTTTGTCATATACTTTTACAGCATCTATTGATATAATCATGTGGTTTTTATTCTTCATTTTGTTTATGTGGTGTATCACATTTATTGATTTGTGAATACTGTACTAGCCTTGCATCCCTGGGTCATAGTGAATAATTTTTGTGATGTATTGCTGGATTTGATTTGCTAGTATTTTGTTCAGTATTTTGGCATGTATATTCATCTGGGATATTGTACTGTAGTTTTCTTTCTTTGTAGTGTCTTTTTCTGGTTTTGGAATTAAAATTATACTGGCCTCATAAAATGAGTTTGGAAGCCTTCCTTCTTCTTGAATTTTCTGAAATAGTTTGAGGAGAATGGGTGTTAGTTCTTTTTTGAATGTTCTGTAAAAATCCCCTGTGAAACCATCATGGCCTGGGCTTTTGTTTGTTGGGAGAGTCTTGATTACCTCTTCAATTTCTTCTGCTGTTATTTGTCCGTTCGAGTTTTCTATATCTTCCCAGTCCAGTTTTGGAAGACTATGTGTTTCTAGAAATTTGTCCATTTTGCTTAGATTGTCGAATTTGTTGCCATATAATTGTTCATAGTAGTTGTTAACAATCTTTTGTATTTCTGTGGTGTCAGTTGTTACTTCTCCTCTTTCATTTCTGATTTTGTGTATTTGGGTTCTCTCTCTTTGTTTCTTGGTAAGTCTAGCTAAGGGTCCATCAATTTTATTTATGTTTTAGAAAAACCAGCTCTTTGTTTCATTGACCCTTTGAATTGTTTTTTTTTGGTCTGTATGTTATTTATTTTTGCTCTGATATTTACTATTTCCTTCCATATACTTGCTCTGGGGTTTTCTTTTTGTTTGCTTTCTAGTTCTTTAAGTTGTGAGGTTAGATAGTCTATTAGAGATTTTTCTTGTTTCTTGAGGTAGGCCTGTAGTGCTATGAACTTCCCTCTCAGAACTGCTTTTGCTGCATCCCAAAGAGTTTGTGTTATTGTTTGTTCATTTTCATTGGTTTCCAGAAAGTTTTTAATTTCTTCCTTGATCTCCTCAGTAACCCATTCATTGTTTAATAACATGCTATTTAGCCTCCATGTGTTCAAATGTCTTTGCATGTTATTGTTGCAACTGATTTCTAGTTTCATGCCATTGTGACCTGAGAAGATGCTTGATGTGATTTCAAACTTCTTGAACTTGTAGATATTTAGTTTGTGTCCTAACATGTGGTCTGTCTTTGAGAATGTCCCATGTGCACTTGAGAAAAATATGAATTCTGTAGTTTTGCGGTATAATTCTCTGTAGATATCTATTAAATCCATTTGGTCTAGTGCTTCATTTAGAGTGTCTGTTTTCTTGCTAATTTTTTGTCTAGAGGATCTATCCAGGGATGTTAGTGGGGTGTTGAAGTTTCTTGCTGTGATTGTATTGCTGTCGATTTCTCCTTTGAAGTCCTCCAGAAGATTTTTAATATATTTTGGTGCTCCTATATTGGGTGCATATATATTTATCAAGATTGTATCTTCCTGTTGGATAGATCCTTTCAATATCATATAGTGGTCTTCATTGTCTCTAGTTATGGCCTTCATTTTCAAATCTATTTTATCAGGTATGAGTATTGTTACCCCAGATTTTTTTTCCTTTCTGTTTGCTTGGAAGATTTATTTTTCCATCCCTTCACTTTCAACCTATGTGAGTCTTTTGTTGTGAGGTGGGTTTCTTGTAAACAATATATAGATGAGTCATGCTTTCTTATCCAATGAGCTACTCTGTGTCTTTTTATGGGAGCATTCAATCCATTTACATTTAAGGTGATTATTGATATGTACTTGTTTTTTGCCATTTTGTTTAGCGTGGTTCTATTTTTCTTCCTATTTCTTCTACTAATTACAGCAGTCCTTTTAACATTTCTTTCAGAGCTGATTTGGTGCTAATGTATTCCCTTAGCCTTTTTTGTCTGAGAAGCTCTTTATTTGACCTTCTATTTTGGATGATAGCCTTGCTGGGTAGAGTAGTCTTGGATTCAGATCCTTGTTTTTTATGACCTTGATTACTTTGTTCCACTCCCTTCTGGCCTGTACTGTTTCTGTTAAGAAATCAGCCTATAGCCTTCTGTGGATTCCTTTGTAATTAACCTGTTGCTTATCTCTTGGTGCCTTTAGGATTCTCTCTTTGTCTTTGATTTTTGGCATTTTATTTACTAGGTGTCTTGGTGTCGGCCTGTTTGTGTTCTTCTTACTTGGGGCTCGCTGTGCTTCTTGAACCTGAATGCCATCTTTCTTCACCAAATTAGGGAAGTTTTCTGTCACTATTTCTTGAAATATATTCTCTAACCCTTGCTCATTTTTCTTCTTCTTCAGGAACTCCTATGATGTGAATATTATTATGTTTCCAGTTGTCCCACAGTTCTCTTAAACTGTCTTCCTGTTTTTTAATTTTTTCCTTTTGTTTTCTGATTGGTTGATTTTTTTCTACCCTGTCTTCTAATTCACTGATCTGGTCCACAGCTTCCTCTTCTCTGCTGTTTAAACCTTCCAATGTGTTCTTTATTTCTGATATATCATTCTTCATTTCTTTTTGGTGGTTTTTAATTTCCTTTTGGTTGATTTTCAACATTTCTATGTCATTACTCATGGTGTTGATGTTCTCCCTCATGCTGTTGAGCTTCGTCAAGATCATGGGTCTGAATTGTAGCTCTGTTAACCTGCTTAACTGCTCCTCATTTATCTCATTTTCATTAGGGGTCTCTTGTTCTTTAATTTGGCATTTGTTTCTTTGTTTCACCATTTTGTCTATCACAGTGGGCTTTGGAGCCTGCCAAATTTTCTGTGGGTGTTAGAATTCTGCTGTTTGTGGCGCCCTCTCCTGGGATTGGATGAGTTGTGGGAGGACCCATGTTAAACACCACTGTCAAGTCTTACTTTCCTGGGCAGAGTTGCAAGCCCAGGAATGGTTCAGTTATCCTCTAGCTTTTTTGCCTGGAGGCTATTAGTTGAGGTTACCTGAAGAGCCTTGGGTTCTCAGTTGAATGAAAAACTCCCTCTGATGCTCAGTATAAGGGGATTTCCAAATTTCAGTATAAGGGGATCAGATGGGGGCAGATCCTGGTTGTTAATGAGCCTCAATTTGCATTTCAATGGCACACAGGGTGGGTTTAAATCTCTGAGGGAGGGGCCACTGCCTTTCCCTAGAGCCCTGGGAAGGAGCAAGATGGCCACAGTCCTGTGTGGCTGCAACTCAGCAAGAGCTCTGAGCGTCCTCCAAATACCAAGTGTCCCCACACAGTTCCCGTCCAGTCTGCCCTCCTTCTCCAGAGCCCCAGGTGAGTGGCAGTGAGTATTTTAGCGTCTGTCCCAGCTCTGCACTGTGGAGCTGCTTGGGAGTTCAACTTTGTGGGTACTGCTCACAGCTAAGTCCGCTGCTGTCCTTGGGCTCCCAGCCCCCCTCTCGCGCCTCCGCAATCCTACCAGGATCGAGTCAGTGTCCTTGGTTATATGGTCCTCGCAAGCTGCTTTTCTGTTGCTTTTCCTGACGATATGTTTTCACTTTAGTCGTAATTCCAGTTTGGTCCTGGGAGACGGTCTGTGTAGCTTCCATTCACTCTGCTGCCATTTTGGAATCCAACTTTGCTGTTTAAAATTTGTTTTATATATTTAAAAAAATTTTTTTAATTTATTTTTTTGAGAGAGAGAGAGAGGAAATGAGAAGGAGAGAGATATAGAAACATTGATGACAGAGAACATTGATTGGACACCTCCTACACACCTCCCACTGGGAATTTGGTCCACAACCTGGGCATGTGCCCTGATAGAGAATCAAACTGGTGACCTCTTGGTGCATGGGTTGACACTCAACCACTGAGCCACACTGGCCGGGCTCTTTTATCTATTTTATCTCTTTGAATTTCTACTTAGTATCAGTTTGTCAAATTCTACAAAAAAAGCTTGCCAAGATGTTGACTAGCATTGCTTTGAATAAATTTATCTATTTGGAGAGAATTGACACTTTAACAATACTGAAATTTTGTCTTAATGTACATGATATATCTCAGTTTATTTTGGTCATCTTTTAAATTTCTTAGTAATATTTAATATATTTCAGTGTATCTTGATATTTTTTATTAAAGTTATTCCCACGTATTTCACATTTTTATATCATAACATGACATTAGTTTTTATATTTTAATTTCCTATTTTTAGTTTTTTGTACATAGACTTGATTTTTTTTTTTTTACATTTTTCCTTTTTTTTTTTTTTTTGTTCAGATAGAGTGGGCGGGAAAGAGAGGAAGAGAGAGAGAAACATCCATGTGAAAGGGACACATCGAGTGGCCGCCACCCACACGACCCAACCAGGGCCGGGGACAAACGGCAACCGAAGTACATGCCCTTAGCGGGAACCGAACCTGGGTCTCTCGGGACCGCAGGCCGACTCTCCAACCACTGAGCCATACCGGCCAGGGTTTAGAGTTGAGTTTTGTATATTGATCATGTAATGTGCAACCTTGCTAAACTCAAACATCAGTTTCAGTAACTTTTTTCCCTATAAGATTGTTTACATAGATTAGACAGCTTTACATATTTCGTTCCTGTATGTATGCCTTTTATTTTCTGGCCTTATTTATTTTACCAGCTGGAATTTCCAGTATGATATTGAATAGAAGTAGTGAGGGTGTATACCCTTGTTTTGTCCCAGATCTTAGTCTTTCATCATTTATTTGATGGTAGGTGTAGATTTTTTGGATGCCCTTTACTCAGGTGAGGTAATTTCTTTCCATTTCCAGTTTGTTGAGAGTTATTAGGAATAGATGGTACATTTTGTCAAATGAGTTTGGTGCATTATTAAGATAACTAGAGAGTATTTTTTTTTTCCCCTTAAATTTTTTTTTTTTTTTAATAAGAAGAATTGCATTAATTTCTGAAGGCTAAATCAAACTGGTACTCCTTGGATAAACCCTACTTGGTGATAATACATTACTTTTTTATATATATTGTTGATTTGATTTGCAAAAGTTTTGTTAAGAATTTTTCCATCTAGCCCTGGCCGGTTTGGCTCAGCGGTTAGAGCGTCGGCCTGCGGTCCCGAGAGACCTGGGTTCGGTTCCCGCTAAGGGCACGTACCTCGGTTGCAGTTTGTCCCGGCCCTGGTTGGTTGTGCGGGTGGCAGCCACTCTATGTGTCCCTTCACATCGATGTTTCTCTCTCTCTCTCTTCCTCTCTGTCCCTCCTGCTCTATCTGAACAAAAAATGGAAAAATGTCCTCGGGTGAGGATAAAAAAAAAAAAAAAAGAATTTTTCCATCTATATTCATGAGGCATATTTATCTATAACTTTATTTTCTTGTAATATCTTTGTTTAATTTTTTTATCAGAGTAATGTTGTCTCATAGAATAGGAACTCTTTCCTCCTCAATTTTCTGTTTGGTAGAATTCACCAGTAAAGCTACCTGGGCCTGGAATTTTCTTTATGAAGAAAGGTTTTAACTACCTCAATTTTTAAAAATAGATATAAGATTATTCAAGCTATTAATTTTCTTTGGTAGTTTGTGTCCTTCAGAGAATTTGTCCATTCCATCAGAGCTGTAGTATTTGTTTGAATAAATTTTTTCATATGATTATATTATTGTTTTAGTATCTGTAGAATCTGCAGTGATTTCATCACTCTAATTCTTAATATTGGTAATTTTTGTCTTCTTTCTAAAGTTTAATTGCTCAAAGGAGAAAAGAGCATAAAATGGAGAAAAGACAGTCTCTTCAATAAATGGTGCTGGGAAAATTGTACAGCTATATGAAAAAAAACGGAACTAGACCACCAACTTACCCCATACACAAGAATAAACTCAAAATGGATAAAATACTTAAAAGTAACCTGTGAAACCATAAAAATTCTAGAAGAAACTGTACACAAAAAAGCTCTGACATCATATGTAGAGGAATTATCACTGATACATCACCTACAGCAAGAGAAACAAAGGAAAACAATAAATGGGACTACATCAAACTTAAAAGCTTCTGCACAGCAAAAGAAACCAGCATCAAAATGAAAAGGAACCCACCCTTCGGGAGATCATATTTGCCAACGATACATCGGATAAGGGATTAATATCCAAAATATTTACAGTACTCAAGCAGCTCAACAAAAGGAAGACAAACAATACAACTAAAAATGGGCAGAGGGGGACTTCTGGTCAAGGTGGCGGAGTAGGTAAACGCGGTATCGAGTCCTCCCACAACTACATCAAAGTTACAACTAAACTACAGAACAACCATCATTCAAAACTGCCTGAAATCAAGCTGAATGGAAGTCCTACAACTACGGAATTAAAGCAGCAGCCACATCCAGACTGGTAGGAGGGGCGGAGGCACGAGGGTCTGAGGTAGGACCCACACCCATGTGTGGCGGATAAAAATCAGGAGGACACCTCGGCTGGGAAGGTCCTTCCTGAGGACTGAGGGGTCCCCGTCTCACACCAGGTGCCCCGCTCCGTGTTCCAGTGCCAGGAAGAGAAGTCCCCATAACTTCTAGCTGGAAAAAGCAGCGGAAACTGAGGCTCAGGGAAGCTGACACGGCTGGAACCCCAGGTGGCTCCTTAAAGGGCCCGTGCACGGACTTATTGGACTCACTCCCTCTAAGCTTGGAGGGGAGGCAGCTCGAGGGGCGCCCGAGACATACAGGGAAGAACTGAGCTGTTTGGCACTGGAGTGAGGGCTGGAGAGGGGGCTTTCTCAGAGACAAACGTGCTGTCAGAGGCCTTTGTTCCTTTGGTGAGCCCTTCCCTGGGGCGGCAGACAACCACCATATCTGGGACCCCAGCAACCTGGCTCACACTGGTAGTCCCACCCTGGTGACTCCCTGAGGCCCTGCCCCACCCAACTTTTAGGCCCACCCAAGCTGTTGCCACATGCTTAATCATAGGATTGGCCTGTCTTGGATCCTGCTTCAGGTTTTTCCTAAATTCTTTCAGACAAGCAGCATCTGGTGTCAGCTATCCCCATACCTCTCATTAAGAAATACACAGAAACAAACACAGGGAGGCAGCCCCAATGAGGAGACAAAGAAACAGGTCCCAAATGAAAGAACAGAACAAAACCCCAAGAAAGGAACTAAGCGAAATGGAGATAAGCAACCTAACAGATGCTGAGTTCAAAATACTGCTTATAAGGATGCTCAATGAACTTAGTGAGAACCTCAGTGGACTTAGTGAGGGCCTCAAGAGCATAAAAAAGGACCAGTCAGAAATGATAGATGCACAGTCAGAAATGAAGGAGGCACTAATTGAAATAAAAAATAATTTACACAGATTCAGTAGTACAGTACGTAAAGCCAAGAAGCAAACCATCGATTTGGAATATAAGGAAGCAAAAAATGCCCAATCAGAACAGCAAAAAGAATCCAAAAAATGAAGATAGTCTAAGGAGCCTCTGGGACAACGTCAAGCGTGCCAACATTTTCATCTTGGGGGTGCCAGAAGGAGAGGAGGGAGAACAAGAAATTGAAAACCTGTTTGAAACAATAATGGCAGAAAACTTTCCTAACTTGGTGAAGGAAACAGACATACAAGTCCAGGAAAGACAGAGAGTCCCAAATAAGATGAACCCCAAGAGGTCCACACCAAGACACATCATCATCAAAATACAAAAGGTTCAAGACAAAGAGAGAATCTTAAAAGCAGCAAGAGAAAGGCAGCTAGTTACCTACAAGTGAGTTCCCATAAGGCTGTCAGCTGATTTCTCAAAAGAAACTTTGCAGGCCAGAAGGGAGTGGCAAGAAATAGTCACAGTGATGAAAAGCAAGAACCTACAAGCAAGATTACTCTATCCTGCAAAGCTGTCATTTAGAATCGATGGCCATATAAAGAGTTTCCCAGACAAGAAAAAGTTAGAGGAGTTCATCACCACCAAACCGTGAAGAAAAAGATGAAATATATGAACAAACAAAATGGCAATGAATACATATCTATTGACAATGGAATCTACAAACAAAATGAACAGGTAGAACAGAAACATTCTCATAGATACAGAGAACATTTGTTGCTTGCAAGATGGGAGGGGGGTTGGGGGAATGGGTGAAAAACGTGAAGGGATTAAGAAGTACAAATTCATTGCTAGATTGACAAACCTCAAAGGGAAAGAGGTTGGGGGGCGGGGGGAAGAAATAAACCAAAGAACTTATATGCATAACCAATGGACACAGACAATAGTGTGGGAAAATGTGGGAGGGGGGCGGGAGTGGGGAGGAGGGAGTCAGTGGGGGGAAATGAGGAACATCTGTAATACATTATACATTCAACAATAAAGATTAAAAAAAAAAAAAATGGGCAGAGGACCTGAATAGACACTTCTCCAAACAGGACATACAAAAGGCCTGGAGACATATGAAAAAATGCTCATCATCTCTAACCATCAGAGAGATGCAAATTAAAATGACTATAAGCTATCACCTCACACCTGCCAGAATGGCTGCCATCAACAAATCCTCAGATAACAAATGCTGGCGAGGATGTGGAGAAAAGAGTACCATAGCACCCTATTGGTAGGAATGCAGACTGGTACAACCACTATGGAAAACAATATGGCGTTTCCTCAAAAATTAAAAATTGAACTTCCATTTGATCCAGTGATCCCACTTCTTGGCATATATCCTAAGAAGCCTGAAACACTAATCAGGAAGAATATATGTACCCCTATGTTCGTAGCAGCACTATTTACAACAGCTAAGATCTGGAAACAGCCCAAGTGTCCATCGGTAGATGATTGGTAAAAAACAAATTGGGTACATTTACACAATGGAATACTATGCAGCAGTAAGAAAGAGAGATCTCTTACCCTTTGAGATAACATGGAGGGACCTGGAGAGTATTATGCTAAGGGAAATAAGTGAGGCAGAGAAAGATAAGTACCACATGATCGCACTTATTTGTGGAACATAACGAACAAAATAAAGTGTCGACCAAAAGAGATCTAGAATCATGGAAGTAGGGAACAGACTGACAAACCTCAGAGGGACGGGAGGTGGGAGGCAAGGGAAGCGATAAGCCAAAGAACTTATATGCATATATGCACAACCAATTGACAAGGACACTAGGCTGGAGAATGCAGGAGGGTAGTGGGAGCAGGAAGAAGGGGGTCAATGGGGAAAAAATGTAGGACAGCTGTAATACTTCCAACAATAAAATAATAAAAATTAAAATATAAAATGTGTAAACTTTAAAAATAAATAAATAAAATGTAACAAGAATCTTTAATTCTTAAAAAAAATTTTTTTTTTGTTCAGTCAGTCCAGATGTTTTTCATTTTATTGATGTTCTCAAACAACCAGCTTTGTATTTTATTGATTTTTCTTCTTTATAGTTTATTTACCATTCTAGTTTCTTAAGGGAAAAGTTAATTAGTTTATTAATTTGAGCTCTTTCAATATAATATAATATAATATAATATAATTAATCTAATCTAATCTAATATAAAGTATTGAGTGGTATAGATTTCTTTGTATCCCTTTGTGCTTCATCCCATAAATTTAATTTTTTTCATTTTTGTTCAGTGAAAAATTCTTTTGTATCTCTCTTTTGATTTCTTCTTTGATCCATGCATTATTTAGAAGTGAGTTATTTAGCTTCTAAAAATCTTAAGATTTCCCAGGCCAGTTTTTGTTCTTGATTTCTGACTTAATTCTATTCTGGTCAGGTAATATACTTTGAATTACCTGAATTTTTAAACATTTATTGAGAGTTGTATTATGGTCCAGAACATGGTGTATCTTGATAAATGTTTCCGGTGCATTTGAAAAGAATGTGTATTCTTTCTTTTTTGTTGTTAGGTCTAGACTTTTATAAATGTCTGTTAGGTCAAGTTGATCGATAGTGCTATTAAAACCATCTATATCTTTGCTGAACTACTGTTTATTTGTTCCATGAATATTTAAGAGAGGGTTGCTGAAATCTCTGAATATAAATGTGAATTTGTGTATTTCTCTTTTCAGTTCTTGATAAACTGGTCTTTTTGCTCTGAAATTTACTTTGACTGCCATTATATTACAGTCTATCTTCAACTAATATATGTCATTTAGGAACCTAAAAATAGAATACTTCCATTTGTTTCTCTCAGTCTTCTGCTTTTTATACATTTTACTTATATATTTTTTTAAATAATTAATTTATTTTTGTTACAGATGTTTCTCCTCCCCCCCCCCCGATTCCCCCTCCCTCTCCCTTCCCACCCTGTCCCCACCTTTGTTGTTCATGTCCATTGTTCATGCACACATGCATATAAGTTCTGTGGTTTATCTCTCCACCCCCACCCCCTCTTCTGGGGATTGTCAGTCTGTATGCCACTTCCACGTCTCTGGGACTACCCCGTACCTCAGACTGTTATGTTCATTATATTCCACAAATACGTTTTACTTATACTCATGTTATAAACTCCACCTTCAATGTTATTATTTTCTTTAAAATGTAAATGATTTTTTACATTTTATATTTAAAAGACCATAATTTTATATTAACCCATAGTATCAAAAACCCATACTATTTTTGATACTCTTCTTTTTGTGTAGATTCCGATTTCCATGTGCTATCACTTTCCTTCTGCCTGAAGAACTTACTTTAATTTCTTGTAATGGAGGTTTTCTGGCAATTCATTACTTTAGCTTTTTTTTCCCCTGAAAAATTTTGTATGTTGCCTTTATTTCTAAAAGGCATTTTTTTTTTGATGTAGCATTTTGAGTGTTCTTTTTCTTGCTTTCTTTCTTTTTTTTTCTTTTCAGTACTTTACAGACATTGCTGCATTATCTTCTGGTTTGCATTGTTTCTAATGAGAAGTGTGGTTTCTCTTTTTTCCTTTATATATATTGTGTCAATTATCTCTGGCTGCTTGAAAATTTTTCTCTATATTGTAATAATTTTAAAGCAATTTGATTATGATGTGCCTTGGAATGGTGTTCCTCATGTTTATTGTATTTGAAATTAATTGAGCTTCTTTGATCTGTAGGTTTTTAGTTTTCATCAAATTTGGAAAATTTCTTTTCATTATTTGTTCAAACATTTTTTGGTTCCATCTTGCCTTTCCTTTGGAAACATAAGAAATATAGTTGTAATAACTGTTTAATATTGCTAAAAATTCTACCAAGTGTCCCATTCCTGGGTCTATTTCTATTAATTGATTTTCCTCTTCATTTTGGGTCCTAATTTCCTGCTTTTTACTTGCCTGGTGATGTTTTTTTCTACTTTGTTTTTGTTGTTAATCTTTATCTGAGGATATTTTTCCATTGAATTTTAGATAGAGTAGAAGAAAGAAACGGGGAGAGAGAGAAACTGATGTAAAAGACATCGATTGACTGCCTCCCACACAACCCTGACAGGGCTGGGATTGAACCTGCAACCCAGGTATGTGCCCTTCACCAGGAATCAAACCCACAATGCTTCTGGCGGCGGGCCAGCACTCTAACTGCTGAGCCAAACAAGCTAGGGATTGCCTGGTGATTTTTGATTGGATGCCAGACATTGTAAATTTTACTCATTGAATATTTAAAAATTCTTATATATATTATTGATCCTTGTTCTGGAACACATTTAAATTATTTGGAAATAGTTTGATCCTTTTGAGGTTTGCTTTTAGGCTTTGTTATATGGGCTCAGAGCTGAATTTGGCTTAGGGCTAATTTTTTCTCTCTCTGAGGTCATACTTTTTTTTTTTTTTTTTTTATTCCTCACCTGAGGATATTTTTCTACTCATTATCAGATAGAGTGGGAGGGAGGGAAGGAGACAGAGAAAAACATCTGATGTGATAGAGCCACATCAATTGGTTGCCTCTCGCATGACCTGACCAAGGCCAGGGATGAACCACAACTGAGATACATGCCCTTGACTGGAATTGAACACATGACTCATTGGTCTGTGGACCAACACTCTAACTGCTGAGCCAAACCATCCAGGGCTATACTTTTTTTAATATTCAACTCAATGCCCCATGATTTTAGAGATTCCTCACTCTGTTAGTTTAATAAGAACTCTTTGTGGCCCTGTGTGAGTTCCAAGGATTGTTCCCTTTCATCCTTTCTAGATCTTTTCTCTGCTTTAAGTCAGTTTTCTCAAGAAATGCACTAATCAGTACTTAGATGAAGACTCGAGTGACAACCTGTGCAGATCTCTGAAAATCTCTCTCTCTCTCATCTTTAGTTCTTTGCTCTGAAGAACTAAAGCCTCCTACTTTAGCCTCCTAGGCTGTGCCAGGGTTTCTCCTTCTAGCTCTGAGGCTTGGAAACTAACTACCCAGGCAATAACCTGGGTCAATGATAAGGTGCATCTCATTTTTTCCCCTTTCTTAGGGATCACTGTCTTGTTCTGCCTGATGTCTAATGTTAGAAAACTGTTTTACACAAAATAAGCTGACAATCAAAACAGATCCAGAGACTTGGAAGTAGGGAACAGACTGACAAATCTCAGAGGGAAGGGGGGTGGGAAGAGAGAAACCAAAAAACTTATATGCATATATGCACAACCAATGGACACAGACAATAGTGTGGGGAAGGCAGGAAGGCGGTGGGAGTGGAAAGGAGGGAGTCAATAGGGGAAAAAGGAGGGACATCTTAATACTTTGAACAATAAAGATAAAATAAACGAAAAACAAACAAAGAAACAAAACAGCCAGCACCTTGATCTTGAACTTCCCAACCTCAAAAACTGTAAAAAATAAATGTCTATTGTTTAAACCAAAAAAATGAAAGAACACTATCATATATTTTGGCTAGTTTCTTAGGTTTTCAAGCAGGAAGGTAAATCTAATTCCTATTAACCAATCCTGGCTGAAAGTAGAAATCTCTATTTCACCTGGTTTTCATAGCAACTGAAACAAATGACCTCTTCCTCTTTTTGGAACATTTTTTGTAATTGATTTGTATGCTACCACACTCTCCTGGCTATTCTTTTCCATCTCATTTTAAATTTTGCAGTGTCCTAGGTCTGAATCTCTCATCCTAGTTACTTCTCCATCTATACTTTATTTCTCCTTAGACAGTTTTAGTCAGGCCCATTGGGTCAGTTATTTAGTCACCATTATCTCTGCTCTCCCTGGTCCACTATGACCCTCAAACACCATTTCCACACAGCAGCCACATCAAGTAAACCAGTTTATGTACACTTCTGAATAAAACCCTCTCATGTAGCAGTTCTTAACCTGCTTTGTGTCATGGATCCTGCCTTTGGTAAAGTCTATGGACTCTTTCCCAGAAGAATTTATAACAATGTACTAAAATAACCCATAGGTCTCAAAGAAAGTCAATTATACTGAAATATAATATTCAAAAAATTTAACAAGAAATTCAAAATTGTGACATAGTTATGAATATCCTTCATTGTTAGTACATTAAATAATAAGATCTAATAGTGATTGATGTAAATTTATTCTAAGATATCTAGAATAACTAATGTGATATGAAAATTTCTGTGATTTTCGTTGGTGACATCATAGGCACTGGTAATATTGTAGAGTTTGTTGTTTATATTCATAATAAAAATAAATTAAGTTTCTTTCAAGGATAAGTGGAGGAAAAGTTGCATATTTCCCATTCAGATTCATTGCCTCTGAGCTTTATCCAGAGATTCCTATGGGTCATAACCATTAATTAAAAATCCCAATGACTTTCTGTTTGAGTAAGAATAGAATCCAAAACTGTTATTATGGCCTACAAGGCACTACATGATTTAGTCCCTCAGTATCTCACACACACTCTCTTAGTCAGTTTGACCCCCAACTCCAGGCCCTTATGTTTGCTGTTCCTGTATTTAAGATAATACCACCTCTGTCCTGGTTATTGATTTATTACCTCTCAGGTCCAGATTTACTCCTTTGCCTAACAAATATTTTTCCTTTACCAGGTGATAAGATGTCAAGCCCTGTCAGCAGAGTACTGGAAAGACATTGCAGGGGGAGGAAATTTTTCTTCCTGCTTTCTTTGTTGGCTCACTGGGAATGCTCCTGCAGGGTGGGCTCTTTTCTCTGCTATTTTGCCTAGTTTTTTCAGGGCGAGCTGCCAGCAGGGTGAGTTTTCTCATGTGTTTGGCCACTAAGTTTCTCCTCTAGCTCTTGGCTTGCCCAGTAAAGGTGTACCCATGGGGCCCAGACAGCACAGGCCAAGGTTTCAGCCGGGCCACTGATGCCTGCACCCTCCCACACACAGCTCTGTTCACTTGGGCAAGGAGTACTTGTTCTCAGGCTTGCTTCCCCACGCCTACCCCCAGGCTTTTCCATAATCCAGACCACGCTGCTTTAACCCTCTTTAGATCTCACACCCCTCATTACTAATCTCTTCGATCTACACTTTTAAAAATATATATATATATTTTATTAATTTTGTAGAGAGAGAGGAAGGGAGAGAAAGGAAGGGAGAGAGAGAAACATCGATCAGCTGCCTCCTGCACATCCTCCACTGGGGATTGAGCCCAAAAACCTGAGCACGTGCCCTGGCTAGGAATGGAAACTGGAACCTCTCCGTCCATGATACCACATTCAATCCACTGAGCCACACTGGCTGGGACAATCTACACTTTTACTTCAAGTCTCATTTCTGTAACCCCATTCAGCCTCCCTTCTCTTAACAGGCCCAGAACCCACTTTGGGCCTCAGCCCACACTCTGAATATTTTTCTCAGCATTCTCTCTGATTGTGCCCTGGGATTAGAGGATTAGATCCTGTACACTCTGGTGCTTATCTGTGTCCTGGTAGTGGAGTGGGTTTGGGTCTTTATATGACCCAAGATGATCTTGAGCATCCTGGTGGTATCTGTATCACACTTCCTGAGCCACTGTGTAACCTATGGTTTGCCTCATAGGAAAGAATATCGTAACATTTTCATGAGATTTCTTGTCCACACAATGACCTCTGACAAAAATAAAGTCTATTTGAGAGCCCCTCTCTTACAGTGTCACAGTAATGGAAGAGTGAAGTTTGGGAAAAAATTGTTTTACAAATTTAGTGCTCTAGTAACATTTTATTGTAAATAAATTCTAAATATTATAAAGTTAAATAAAAATTCTTTGGAGAACATGTGAATAAAACTTGTTGCTAGTTGAACCATTACCTCTTTATTCTGAGTAGATTCCTCAGACTTGTCAGTAAAGTCACACTTAACACTACTCACAGAGAACAGAGGAGCAGAGCTGGTATTTTTTTCAGAATATTCCATTGATTCCATCTGTTCATCAGCTTTTTTAATATCCTTAAATGATGAATATACAAGTTAATGTTAGGAATTCAAAGGAAGTTCATTAAACATCCATCTAAACAATATTGCCTTTGTTATTGAAAGTGGCATATTCTTGTGCAATTCTTGCTGAAGTTTTCAGGCTTCATAGAGAGCAAGTCCAACTCATACTAAAGTGTTAGTGAGTGACAATAACTTATTGTGCTTCCCCCTACCCTACCCACCAAGATCTGTATAATTAACTGGAGAAAACAATGCCTTAATCCAAAAACAATTATTCCACCAGCAGGACAGATCTTAATTAAAGTTTGTAAGGGAGATGACTCCAAGATACTGTTTCTGACCCCTTCTTCCTAGCTTTTTTGGGAGCTTATACATTTATAACATGTAACTAGGCACTTGAATGTGAGGCTGGTCCTGAGCCTGAGGGAGCTCTCAGGAGAATAATTCTTTCCAGGCCTGCCACTGCTGCCTGTTCCAAACTGATTAAAAAGCAAAATTGGTGGGGCCAGCTCATAAACAATGAGGAATTCCAAAAATATCAAGTTAAACTTAATGAAACTGTTTAAATCATAGGATAGGATAAAGTTCTAAAGCAGAAACTCTAAGTCTAGTTTTGTTTTTCTTGCTACTCAGAGAAATGAGACCAGCTTTAGTGAAATAAAAGAGCTACATATTCTCTGCTCATCTGAGTGGTGTGAGTAAATACATTTTACTTCCCCATAAAGAGAGGGGAGGAAGGGAATGAGACAGAAATGAGGAGCCCAGTTAGGATGATTGTGCTCAGACCAGGGTAGGGAGTAGAGATGAAAGACATAGGTGGATTTAGGTACAAAGGAGAATATGCACATGAAAGGCTTCCCAGGGACACTGATTCTTTGACAAGCTTAACAACTGTTAATCAGTCATTTCAAAGTACAATGAACTTTAACCAGTCTTATACTATCCTAACATCTTTAATCAGACATTCCTTTATGCTATCACTTTCTTTTTTTTTCTACAAATTTCTCTACCAAGGAAGAAATCTTTTATTTGGCTTTTTTTTCCAGGAGATATTTACTTTGTGACAAGTTTAAAATAACATTTTGACCTCTTCTCATAATGAATTTTTCTAAGAAAGTGTTCTAACAGGACAAAGACAATTTCTTTTACTGAGAAGGCTGCTAGACAAAATAAGTTTGGGTATGTATATATCTCTATCTGTTTTTATTTCATTGTCATGTGCAAACTCTGTAAATAACCATGCATGCTCAATACAAATAATTATAGCATTAATCTCCATGCTTTGAACTTTCTGAAAAGTTTCATTGGATAATGCTAATGCTAACAATAGTAAAACAATAAAACTTATTATGCCAACAGTAATTCAAAGCACTTTATATGAATGAACTAATTTAATACTCACAGGTATTCTTGAATAGGTTACTATTAGTTACCCCATTAGAGATTAGAAAACTGAGGCCAAAAACTTTTAAATAACTTTGCCAAGGCCCTAAAACTATTAAGTGGCAGAGCTGATATTCCAGCTTTAAAAACAACCACACACACAAACCCTGATAACATAACATGTTAATGTAGCATTATGTCATATAAACATATGTCATGTAAACATTACCTGTGACATTGCAAGTGAATAATATAGACTTTGTTTTGCCATTAGTTCAGCATGTGTTCCTTTTTCCACCACCATCCCATCTTTTACAGTCACAATCAGATCTGCACTTCGAATAGTGGAAAGTCGGTGTGCTACCACAATTGTAGTCCGACCTTTGCTTGCCTACAAAACAGTAAGTGCAGGAAAAAAAAAAAAAAAAGAAAGAAATTAGTAGACATAACAAACTCTTCAATGTACTTGTCATAAATGTCAAAGAATGTTACCTTTGGATATAGAAATTTGGAAATATTGGTACATTAGGAAGGCAAATGAAAATTAAAATAATTTTTTAATTTTTGCTTAGTGGTGAGCATCAGCCTATAGACCAAAGGATTGCAGGTTAGATTCCTGGTCAAGGGCACATACCTGGGTTGCAGGTTCGATCCCCAGCCCTGTTTGGGGTCATGCAGAAGGCAACCAATCAATGGGTCTCTCTCATATCGATGTTTCTCTCTCTCTCCCACCCTCCCTCCATCTGTCCCTTCCACTCTCTCTAAAAATAGTGGATAAATGTCCTCTGGTGAGGATTAACAACAACAACAAAAAATTAAAATGAAAAGAAAGTCAGAAAGTTAATTAGATTCCTAATTGATAGATTTACTAAGATACTGGAGTATCTTAGAACTAAAAAGGAAACTAAAAACCATTTAATCTGAGCCACCAAATAGCTCTCTGGTTATCAGTAACTAGAAGTAACTAAGTAACTTGAACTCACTATTTGTCATTTTCTTCATCTTTAAAATGGGGATATTTTTTAACTAGGTGGTGCAGATTCAAGGTAATATAGGTTTTTAACTTTTTTACAAGTATCATATACAAATGGAAAAGTACACATAAGTGTACAGATCAGTGTACTTTCATAAACTGAATATATCCAGATGCATAGTACCCTGATTAAGAAACAGATCATGATCAGCACCCCGAGACCCTCTGAGGTTCTCTTCCAATCACTGTTGCCCAGCTCACACACACCAATGGTGACCACTATCCTGACTTCTAACAGCATAAATTAGTTTTAATTTTTTATTTTTGGTATAGTATATGCATGGAATCATGTAGTACATATCCTTCTATGTCTGGGCATTTCTGTTTAACATTATATTTTTGAGATTTATCTATTTTAATTGTGAATCATTCATTCTTATTGCTGAATAGTATTCCATTGTGCAAATATGCCACAATTTATTTAACTGTCCTACTACTGATTGACATTTGGGTAGTTTCAGGGTTTCTTCTATAATGAATAGATTCTTATACATGTTTATTTGGTGAACGTATGTATGCAATTCTACTGGTTACATTCCTAGGAGAGGAATTGCTGAGTCCTATGCTCAGCTTTTTTAGATTCTGCCAAAGAGCTTTACGGAGTAGTTGTCCCAGTTTATAAACCTCCAAAAGTGCAGGAGAGTTTTGGTTACTCAATATTCTCACCAACACTTGGTAATTTGTCTGATAGGTGAGTATTATCATATTGTGGCTCTTATTTACATTTCTCTGATGACTGATAGAGCTGAACAACTTTTCACATGCTTTGTGACAATTTGGATATTCTGTCCTATAAACTGTATATTTGTTTTGCTCATTTTTCTCATCAGTTTTCAGGAGTTATAAATATATCTGACTTTGTCAGATACTATGTATTACAATTTCCCCCTTTTTAAATGGTTATCTTTTCACTTTCTTAATGGTGTCTTTTGATTAATATAGTTAAAAAATTTTAGTGGAGTCCAATTGATCAGCTTTTCTCTTACAGTTTATGATATTTTTGTGTCCTATTTAAGAAAGCTTTACTCCAATGCCATGTGGATGTTTTTCTATCTTCTATCTTATAATGTTATCATTTACCTCTCATATTTAGATCTATACTTCATCAGAAATTAATTATGTGTGATGTTAAGTAGGAGTCAGTGTACATTTTTCCCATATGGTAGTACCCTTATCCAAGGTTTCACTTTCCATGGTTTCAGTAACCTTCAGTCAGCTGTGGTCTAAAAATATTAAATAAAAAATTCCAGAAATAATTCAAAAGATATTTTGAGAGACTGCACTCATATAATTTTTATTACAGTATATTGTTATAATTATTCTATGTTATTATTAGTTATTGTTGTTAATCTCTTACTGTGCCTAACATGAATCAAACTTTATAATAGGAATTATATATAGGAAAAAACATAGTATATATAGGGTTTGGTACTATCTGCAGTTTCAGGCATCCACTGAGCGTCCTTGAATGTATCCCCTGCAGATAAGAGGACTAATGTACAAGTTAGCCAATTGTGCCAGCAGCATTTTTTGAAAAGACCATCTTTTTCTGTTGTACTGCAAAACTGTCTTTGTCATTAAATCAGGTGACCATTATTTTGTGTCTGTTTTTGTATTCTGTATACTGTTCTATTTAGTTAGTCTATTATTGCACCAATACTATACTGTCTTAGCTGCCATAGATTTAAAATAGCCCTTCATATTTATTAATTTAAGTCTTTCAGCTTTATTGCTCCTCTATAAGATTGTCTTGATTATTCTTGAGGCAAAATAGTTTTGCAAATGCTTAGCACAACATCTGATACATTTGGCATATTATAGGTACACTAAAAATTTTCTGGGTACTTAAGAACTGAGAGCTAATATTATTATTATTTATACTATAGTACTAATATATTACTGATATTTACTTTTGTTGTTCTTATTTTTATTCTTATCTACTACAGAGAAGGAAAAGAGCTCAGAAAAGTTAAGAGGCTTGCTCAAGGCTTCATCTAGTCACTGGAAGGACTGAATCTAGAATCTGGTGGGGTGTCCTCTATTCTCTGGAAAAGGTCTTTCCATTGCAGTATATATTCTCGATGAAGCAGATGCGTGTTTCTTTCAAACTCTTCTATTCCAAATCTATAAGTAAAGAAAACTTTTTTTTGAAACTTTTATAACAATTGAATAGAATTTATTGGAGGTTTCTGAACAGGGAAATAATGTACATAAATGAAATTTGCTCTTTAAAAATTATCCATCACTGTATTTACATATAGATACAGAACCTTTAAGGTCTTTTTCCATTAGATTCCACTTTTTTGTACAGGCAGGTCTTAACATGTTTTTGAGATTTAAGAGGTTGTAAAATGATTTAAGAGGTAAAAATGATTGATGCTGAAATAAATAACTATAGACATAACAGTTTGAACAATTTTTATTGCTGTTTTTCTCTTTTTGCTACTTAAGACAAATATATATATATATATATATTTCAGGTGATGCACACTAATCAGTTCTGTTATCTTTTAAAAAGTAGTAGAAAGGCCATAGACATAGTCATCCATCAATAAGCCAAACAATATTACAGGTTAGTTATTAACTACAGATGGCAAAAATAATTCCTACTTTTGAGAATATTTTATATTTTAAAGAATGTTAGATTTTGAAAGGTTCTATGACTAACATTTCTCTGTTTGGTTTTGTTTACACAGTCCCATGACCCGATTAGGAAAGTATGCTTATTTCCTTCTGAGCGATAGGGAAACTGCAGCTCAGAGAAGTTAAACATGGATGCCAGTCCACATAGCAGGTAGGTACAATACTGAAACACAAACTCAGGCCCTTTGAATACTCAAAGTCCACAAACCCTGTGGAATCTACCAGAGATATCTTCCTGTTAATGTGACTAAAGCACTTTTCATTGACTACTTATACTTTGTAATTTTTTCTTCCTCTACCTTATACTAGCACTAAGGACAGGTTTTCATGCAAATGTACATTTTTGTAAGTTTTACATGTGAATAAAATAGACCTATTTAAATTCCCTTTGTTGAAATGCAGGTAATGATGAGAATTCCTAATCCTTAACAGTCATCTTATAATAATGAGCATATATACCAAAGAGCTATTTTTTATTCTATAATATATACTTCATTTAAATAATATTTATAAACTACACCCTCTGATAGTTTATTATGTATGATTTCAAAAATGGGTGGGTGATTTCTGAATTTTATAAAACATTAACATTTTGGAAAAGAAAAATACTAAAGCAATGCCTCAAAAAATAAAGAGTCAATTGTATAAAATAAAAAACAGAGTCTGCTTTCAACTGAGATGGAGTATCAAAAATAAGATCTACTCTCTCACCTGAAACAAAAATACAACTGGAAAAATGGTTTTCAAAACACTGAATATTATTAGGCAACAAAGCATGGTGATCCCTGATATTCCTGAGATACAGAAGATGGGTACTGCAATTGCTTACAGCTCTACTACATCATAAAGGTGACCTAAAACTGATGCACCAGCTATAGGCAATAAAAAAATTCAACACTAACTGTTTCAGACTTAACACAGAAGAGATTTTGAAAGTCAAAGTCTCTTAAATAACTGATCGAATAAATTTGAAGTCTTTTAGCAAGAATTGCTGTAAAGATAAGAGAAGTGCAACCCATTTCAACTGTTTTTGTGTTTTGTTTTTTTATGCCTGAAAGTAGGTGCGGTAGATTTTCAATATGCTTTTATTGCTATTATTTCTTCTAGAAAATACCAATTTGAAAGAACTCCCTAGCATCTCCGCTTCTTCACAGTTCATACAAAGCTAAAGCCAAACAATTAGGTATTTGACCAAAGAAAGGTCAACAGGAAGAATGGTCTCTACTTGACACTTTGCTGGCATTTTTCAGATTACTTCACAATTCCATGCACAACCATAAATCACCCTTAATTAGTGTGGACTTTGAAATAGAGGATGTTTTAAAACATCCCTCCAAGAATTGCTAGGGCAGAGATAAGGGCCTGAGGAGACCAGCTAACTTCTCACCAGTGGTGGTAATGGGCCTTGAATAAAGGTTGGCAACAGAAAAAGAAAGAACAATGCAAAGCTGTGAGCATTTGAGAGGGCCTGCATTTGACAACTTGGTCAATTACTAGGGATAATATACTTTCTGGAGAAGCCTGTAAACACAGAGTTCTGGTGTCCCACAGCAAATGTGGGGTGGAAAACCTATGAGAATACAAGTTCCCACTGACTGACACTTAAAAGTTGCCTCAGGTGGATTGGGGCCCATTGACAAATGCCTGTGGTCTTCAAACTCTTTTCTTGTTGTTGTTAAGCTTTAAAAAATCATTTTAAGCAAAATCCTTTCACCAAATGAAAGCACATGTGGAAACTTGATATATTTAAGTAAACCATACCAACTAATGGTGGCTACTCTGTTTTGAACTGATGGTGGGGGAACCGTACCTGCTCATTCACCCTACCTCCCCACCTTCTCCTACTCCCAAAGAGGTTCCTGGAAAACCCTACTCCCCAGTACCCCAAGAACACAGTCTGAAAAACCACTCACGCCTTGTCCGGTTTGGCTCAGCGGTTGGAGCATTGGCCTGCGGTCCAGAGAGATCCGGGTTCGGTTCCCGCTAAGAGCACGTACCTCGGTTGCAGTTTGTCCCCGGCCCTGGTTGGGTCGTGCAGGTGGCAACCACTCGATGTGTCCCTTTCACGTCGATGTTTCTCTCTCTCTCCCTCCCTCCCACTCTATCTGAACAAAAAATGGAAAAAAAAAAGTCCTCGGGTGAGGATAAAAAAAACCCACTCATACTCTGTTACAAATGTCCACCTCTTTTAGCTATAAAATTTTAATTGACCAACTGCTATGAGAAGATCTCTATGGTAGTTATATGGGAAACATGGAATTTCTGGTGGTTTAACTACCTCACTATGAATGTCAAAAGCCTAATTGGCTTGGCATTTTTCTGGGTCAACACTGGTTCCACAGCCAAACATGTCAAATTACTATCAGATCACTTCATCTGTCCAAGAATACTTTCTATTTTTAAAATGGGATGACCAATAGCAAAAAATAGGTACTTAGCACCATATATAAGTAACTCACATATTCCTCAACCCCTTTCTTTCAACTTGTAGGAATCTACTTATATGAATATATATATACATACACATACGTATATATGTGTATACAAAATGTATACACAACTTGGAATAATTATAAAGCCAGTGTTTATTAAAATACATTTCATTTTCAAAATGTAATAGAATATACAGACACCCAGTATACATTTTTTGGACCCCTATATGTGTCTTTAGAAAGGAAAGCACATTCAATATTTAAACTCTTTGCTAAGATGAGACCATGTGTACAAGGAATAATACTCTGTACTACAAAGTTTTCTTTTTATAGCCTGAAATCTCTATTCCCACCTTTAAATAAGTTAGCAAGTTAACAGTTGGCAATAATAAATTAATTTATAGTTATTTAATACCTTTTTTCTTCATTTAACTTTATCAACAAGCTCATATTTGTGGATACATTTATTTATTTATTTATTTATTTATTTATTTATTTATTTATTTATTTTTAATTCTATTTTTTAGTATGTGCCCCTAGCGGGAACCAAACCTGGGACTCTGGTCCGCAGGCTGAGGCTCCAACCACTAAGCCAAACCAGCCAGGGCATGTGGATAAATTTATAAGAAAAAGTTAAAGATGAAGTGGTGAACAAGAAGAGAAAAATACTAAAATAATTAACTCATTTTTCTTCCAGTAATATCTTAGTTGGTAGCAATTAGGAAAATCAATATCTTATATGTAGGAATTTTCCCTATTTGTGAGGGAGGACAAAACTTAGGAATAATTTAAATTTACAGAAATCACTAAGATACTTATCCATATTATGAAACAATATTTTACAGCATTTTATTATATTTTTAAGACTTTGAAATATCCTGCTAAGTAATAATTTAAATTCATTTGTAAAAGAAAAATCCAGTACCTATATATAATAGGATCAAAATAAGAAGCTTAATGGGACGAAAGTGAGTCTATTATAAGCTTACATGAGAGCCTTCATTTGGGGTATGATATGTTTCTCTCTCAAGAGGGCAGAATGGTTTTGGGAAGAGGCTAGATTGTTGTTGGTTTTTTTTTTTTTTTTAAATGCTGATAAAATAAGTGTAACATGAAATTTATTATTCTAACCATTTTAAAGGATTAGGATCCTCTCAGATCTGAGAGGCCAATTTCTTTTGTTTCACTATTCTTTTATACTCAGGCTTAGATTGTGATTCTCTTTTTTGTTATAGTAAAATATACATAACATAAAATTTTAACCATTTTTAAGTGTATAATTAAGTGGTATTAAGTACATTCACATTGTTGTGTAATCATCACTACTATCATCTTAAGAAATTTTTCTTCATCCCATACTGAGACTCTGTACCCTTCATATCATAACTCTCTATTACCCCTTTCTCTAAACCCCTGGTAACCTCTATTTTATTTTCTGTCTATAAATTTGACTGTCCTAGGTATCCCATATAAGTGTAATCATACAAACTTGTCTTTTTGCATATGCCTTATTTTTTTTCCTCACCCAAGGACATTTTTTCATTTATCTTCAGATAGAGCGGGAGGGAGAGAAAAAGAAATAGAGGGAAAGAAGCATCTATGTGAGAGACACATCGACTGGTTGCCACCCACAGGACCCCCCACCAGGGCAGGGAAACACTGAGACTGAGGTATGTGCCCCTAGCGGGAACCAAACACACTGGTCCGCAGGCTGATGCTCTAACCACTGAGCAAAATCGGCCAGGGCTTTGTGTTATTTCAGTTAGCATAATGTCCTCAAGATTCATCTATGTTGTAGCATGTGTCAGAATTTCATTCCATTGTATATCTATACCAACTTCTGTTTATCCACTCATCTGTTGATGGACATTTGGGTTGTTTCTACCTTTTTGTTATTGTGAATGATGCCACTGTGAATACTGGCACACAAATACCTATTTAAGTCCCTACTTTCAATTTTTGGAGGTATATACCCAGAAATGGAATTGCTGGATCATATGGTAATTCTATATTGAATAAGAGGCTGGTTTTAAAGAGAAATCTGGATCCAGATTTTGCTTCAGTCCCTGGCAGATATATAATCTTGATGAAGTACAGCATGGTGGTTATGTGAATAAGGTATAGGGCTGACAGTCTGGGTCCAGGTTCTGGCTTCACTGTTGCCCAACTCCTACTCAACATCCCTGTGCTTCAGTGTGTACATCAGTAAAGTAGGAGAATAAGTGTTCTCATCTCATTGGGTTCTTAGAAGGATTGGCTATTATTATCCATTTATTCCTTTATTACACATAAAATAATGACTTGTGAATGGCTTCAGGGAGTCTATGAACCTTTCAATATTATTTATAAATCTTTGTGTACAACTGCATTTGTAGATTTTTCTGAAGAGTTACAGAGTCTCAATGGGGCCCTGATCTATTAAAGGGGAGAAGCACTATCCTAAAAGAAGTTAGTGGCCTATAATTTAACCAAACCTTACAAACGTGAGCTTGATTAAGCAGGCTTATAAAATGTCCCATGATGCTTGGGGAATGAGGTAGTTTTTGTGTTACCTTTGTTCTCCTGGCTAAATTCCAGCCAAGGAAATCCCCTTACAGAAATCTCCTTTCTGCTCTCCATTATTATAGTCTTGCTACAAATGGTTAAAAAAAGAAAAAAAACTCCAATATCATAGATAGAGGGCAAGATATGTAACTGACATCAACATACCAAAAATGTGTGTGTGTGTACAATAATTAACCTAACTTCAACTTTGGACAACCACTTCTTAGGGATGAATATTTAATATTTAATAAAATAACCCACAGCTTAATGTCATATACCAATTTTCTTATTGTTCAATTCTCCAGGTAGTATAAATATAATGTAAGGGGTCTCAGAGGAAGACCAACAGAGTGCATCATGGTGGGAAAGAACAGTGATGATAAAGAAAAGCCCAAGAAGGTTTCAACAGAAGCAGTTCTGTCTCTTCCAAGAATAAAACTGTGATGGAAACACTTCCCTCATAGTAAGGAAAGGGCCCTTTTAAAGGTTCTCCATTGATGTGGTATAGCTGAGCCTCCCTTAATAATAATTACTCCATAGATTTGCATACCACTTTTAACATTTCCAAGAGCTTTTACAGGCTTTATTCCAAAATCAGTGAGGGCTTCCTCTGCTTCCCAGTGACCTGGAGATGTTCACTGCCATGTCTACTCACAGTGGAATAGCCTAGAAGTCTGCTACATTGGCATACCAGGTCCAAACTAGTAGCAGAGTGAAACCCTATGGCTTGTGGCATTAATCTTTATCTGCTGACCCTAGATTCTCCTCTTGAACAAGATTAATAAAGCAAAACTAGTTTTTGGCAAGCCTAAATTAAGGAATCCAGAAAACAGCACTTCAGGCCTTGGAACACTCATCCAAAATTTATTCAACAAATATTTATCGGCTGTCTACTAAGGGCCAGGCATGGTTCTAGTGCTGGTAACACTTCAGTTAATCAATCAAAGCTTTTGCCACAGAAAGTTGACATTCCAGTGGGGAAAGAGAGACAGGAAAATAAACAAATACATACCTATTACGTTAGCTGATGACAAGTGCTATGGCATGTTTAAGGAGCAGCCAATGTGGGGAAGAGTGGTGGGATGTGAGTTTCTAGAAGGAGTTTGGTGCCTAACTTCAGAGAACCTGGTAGTTTACTGTAAGGAATTTGGTTTTTATTTAGAGTGAAGAGTGAGATAAGGAGTCACTGGAGGATTTGAAGCAGACGCGTGTCATGATCAAATTTACACATTAATAGCATTACCTGGCTGCTGTGGTAGAAAAAACTGAAATGGGCATGGGCTGAACCAGCGAGTTAGCTATTGCAATAATCCAAGTGAGGACAAGAGTGATAGTTCCCGTATGTCCCTTTTTAGTCAAAACCCACCTGCTGCTCCAGGAAACCATTGATTTAATTTAAAAAAATTACTATAAATTAGTTTTACTTGCTCTAGAACTTCATATAAAAGGAAGCCAATGGGGTAATGGAGAGAAGGGGTTGGGAGGAGTATGTGAAAGCTGGCCATGGAGAAATGCATCAGTGAGGAGGGATAATTTTTACTCTTCTCTTTTTTGTTGGTTAATAGCTTACATGATATTTTGAGTTGTAAAAACCAGCTAACTGTTGTGAGTTAGATGGTATCTTAAGAAACCCCATAATTCTGCCTCACAACTGTTACTATTTTTATATATGTTGCCTTCAATTTTGTTCACGTGTACACCTATTTTATATAATTGGAATCACAGTTTACAAATATTTTGCATTGTTCCCTTTCACTTATGATATAGATTTCACTATAACCAGTAGGAAAAATAAAACACACGTGTGTATTAGTTTATCATGTTGCAAAACAACTATTGATTTTTAAAGTTTGAACAAGTTTTGATTGCCTGAAGTGACTAACATACTGGATGAAAAGACAATGGGGACAACATTTAACTTTTAAATAATCTCAGAGCCTATTATAATATGGTTTTAAAAATCTTATATAGGTATGTCAATTATACCTCAATAAACCTGGAAAAAAATTGTGTGTAACTTAAGAGATGGTTATGTTAAGTGTAATCATTTTTTGGTACATTTAAGCCCCAAGGGAGGAAATATCAACACTTACAGATAGTGCATTCAATAGATAGAACCCTGTCCTAGATAGTAAGTACAAAAAATGAATAAGCATTAGTTATAACCTTGAGGGAATCACTGTTTCTTCACCCAAATGAACCAAATTAGCAAAGTGTCCACAGTAAACATGCATTTTTTATCACTTGTTTATTTTATGAAAAAAAGAAATATAATGTGTAGCATGTGACACATTCATCATAGGATGGAAATAAGGGTAAAAAACATACACTCTGATTTGTAAGTTGATAATAGTAAGTAGTACATTTTTCCATAAGCGGTGGGCACTCTGGTTGCCAGTAACCATTTCTAGTCCCACAAAGTCAGAATTTAAAAAGAAAAGCCTACGTTTTCCTTGAGAGAAAAAACAGCATGGCTGCACTGTGGCCATGAAGCACCTGCAGCCGCTTGCTGTAAGCAGAAGGTCAGTGTGAGGTTTGAGGGCCTGGGACTGTTGGGTAAAATGGTTCAAGTTTAGGTCAAACCACACGGTATGCTTCTCTACTTGAGGTGAAATTAAGTTAAAATGAGTACTCCGAGATTGCCCTAAAGAAGAAAAGTTGTCAGAGAAGAGAATCCCACAGGTGTGTATGGAAAAGGCAAAGGTGAATGTAGTTATAGTTATGGTGGTGGTAGTGGTGTGAGATTACTATGGGGTGGTGGAAATTGCAGACTTATTGGAATAAAGTTTTAAATAGGATGGTTGCTTGGATACCAGAGTCAAATATGTTTTCAGCACCAATTATAGCATCTACAAATTATAGCATCTCATCTACAAATCATTTCCTATAACATCCAATGTTTACAAGGGTGAACACCCTGCATCCATACGTTAAGGAGACTACTAAATATAATAAATAATCCACTATGGGACTATACTTTCTTGTATTTAAAAACAATGCTGAACCAGGAACATAAACATAAGAAGTGTGTCTGCTCACTTACCTTTTCCAGTGCAGCTTGAACAACGGTTTCACTTTCTGTATCTAGGGCAGATGTGGCCTCATCTAAGATCAGTATCTTTGGGTTTCGAACTAAAGCTCGAGCAATTGCAATTCTCTGTTTCTGTCCTCCACTCATTTGAGTTCCTTTTTCCCCTACTAAGGTATTAAATTTCTAATGAAAAATAGGAAAGAACACAGAAACAGAAGATAATATGATCGAATAATGTAGAAAAAGAAATGACAAACAATCACAGTTATGTTTTAATACCAGTTTAATTACTAGTTCAGCCTGGCAGGTTTTGATTCTATTTTTTTCTTTGTAAAAACAAACAACTATTTTTTTTTTAAAGTCTAGTAAAGAGAGGACCTAAGAAAATTTGGGCCAGGGATAAAAGAAATGAGAATATATGATAATCAAGGATTTGAAAGAAGATTAATAACAATTTGAACCAATTTTCAAAGCTTTTAGGAAATTTTCAGAATATGTTATCTTTAAAAGAACATTGTAATACAAACATATACTTAACTACTATTCATAATGTTTATTAGCAACTTAATGCATTATATGCAATCTCCTTCCTGTATATTCCAAAAAGTGTATAAAAAATATTACTGCAAAAATGAACTTCTCAAAACTTTTTTCAATTTTGGGAGACTTTTTAGGTTTTCTTTTACTTTTTTTGGTACAAAGTAGATATCCTTAGATATTTGAGGTTGGAGGTAACTTCTAGAACTAATGAAGCATGGTTAGTAATATTCTATTTGGTTAAGTTCCCAATCCAAAGTTCATGTCTTCAAAGATATAGATTTAAATATCCTGTCTAAACCTCTTATTTATAGAGTTTGACCTTCAAATTTGTTTTTTTAATATAAACCTTATTGAGGAATGATTTAATAATTATGTATCCATAAACATTATATATTCAATAATGCCCTCAATTTTTTGATACACAGTTCTATGAGTTTTGACAAATGAGTATATTCAATGCTATCACCACCCTGATAAAGACAACATAGAACATTTTCATCAACCTAGAAAGTTTCCTCATGACCCTTTCCAGTCAAAACCCACACCCTGCCTCAGGATAGCACTGATTTGATTTTAACCACAGTAAATTAATTTCACTAGTTCTAGAACTTCATATTAATGGAATCATGCAGTGTGTACTTTTTTAGAAGACTTTTTATAGAGCTGTATTAGGCTCCTGGTAAAACTGAGAGAAAGATAAAGAAATTTCCCATATACCCCTGTCTCCAGACATGCACAAACTTCTCAGACTTCCCCCACCAGAGTGGTTGGTACATTTGTTACAATTGAGGAATCTACAATGACACATCATAATCACCCAAAGTCCATAGTTTACATTATAATTCACTCTGGGTATGATTTTGGACAAATATATAATTACATGTATACATTATTATGGTACCATACAGAGTATTTTCACTGCCCTAAAAATTCTCTGTGCTTTTCCTATTCACTTCCCCACAGTCCCCCATGGCAACTACTAATGTTTTTACTGACTCCACAGTTTTGCCTTTCCAGAATGATATATAGTTGAAATCATACAGTATGAAGCCTTTTCAAACTGGCTTCTTTCATGTAGTAATATACATTTAAGTCTTCCCCACATCTTTTCATAGTTTGAAAGCTCATTTCTTTTTAGTGCTGAATAATATTCCATTGTCTAGATGTATCACAGTTTACCCATTAACCTACTGAAAAATATCTTGGTTGCTTCCAAGATTTGGCAATTACAAATAAAGCTGCTATAAACATCTGTGTGTAAGTTTTTATGTGGATGTATGTTTTTCAACTCCTTTGGATAAACACCAAGGAGTATGGTTGCTGGATAATATGATAAGAATATGTTTAGTTTTTAAAAGAAACCACCAAACTGTCTCCATGGTGGTTTGTCACTTTGGATTCCCACTAGCAATATTCTTGCACCATTAGTAAAATTATACACACACACACACACACACACACACACACACACACACACACACACAGTACCATCTGTTGAATGAGAGTTCCTGTTGCTCCACATTCTCCCAGCATGTGTTGTCAGTGTTCTAGATTTTGGCCATTCTAAAGCGAGTGTAGTGGTATCTCATTGTTCTTTAAATTTGCATTTCCCTGATGACATGATGTGGAACATCTTTTCATATGCTTATTTTCATCTGTATATTTTCTTTGATGAGGTGTCTGTTAAAGTGTCTGGTCCATTTTGTGAAGGGTATAAAGGTCTGTGTCTACATTCATTTTTTTTGTTTTTACATGTGGATGTACAGTTATTTCATATCATTTGTTTGTTGAAAAAACTATATTTGTTCTATTATATTGCTCTTGCTTCTTTGTCATAGATTAGTTTACTATATTGATATGGATGTATTTCTGAACTGTATTCTGTTCCAATGATCTATCTGTTTTTTTTCTATAATACCACACTGTCTTGATTACTGTAACTTTACAGTAAGTCTTAAAGTTGTATAGTGTAGTCTTTTACCTGTGTTCTTCAATATTGTATCCACTATTCTGGGTATTTTGCCTCCCGATATAAATTTTAGAATTAGTTTGCTGATATCCACAACATAACTTATTGGGATTTTTATTGGGATTACATTGAATCTATAGATCAAGTTGGGAAGCACTGACGTCTTCACAATATTGAGTCTTCCTTCCCATGAACATGAAATATCTCTCCATTTATCTCTTTCTTTTTAAATTTTGTTCATCAGAGTTTCATAATTTTCTTTATATAGATTTTATACGTATTTTGTTAGACTTATACCTAAGTATCGTGGTAAAACTTTAGATTTCACTGGTGACTAATAATGTTAAATACTTTTCATGTGTATATTGTTCATTTGATTCTTTTTTTGTAAAATGTTGTTCAAGATTTTATTCACTTTTTATTTTTGTCTCATTACTGTGTTATAAGAGTTATTTATATGTTCTAAGTGCATGTCCTTTGTCAGATCTGTGTATTGTGGATATTTTCTTCAACTTTGTGTGCTGCCTTTTTGTTATTTAAATAATGTCTTTTAAATTTAAATTAAATTTAAAAGGTTTTAATCTCATCAAAGGCCAGTCTATCATTTTTTTGAGTAGTATATGCTTTTCTGTCTAAGAAATCTTTACCTCAAGGTCACAAAGATTTCCCCCTAAGTTTTTAATTTTGAAGTTTGACAGCTTACATTTTTACATTTGGCCTAAGATCCATGGCAAATTAATATATGTGTATGGTATGAGGTAAGGGCCACATTTAATTTTTTTTCATATAGATATCTAAATTTTCTAGTACTATTTGTTGAAAAGACTTTCCTCCACTGAAATACATTGGCCTTGTGAAAAATCAATTGACTAGATATGTATGGGTCTATCTCTATTCTGCTCCACTGATTTACATGTCCATTTTTATGCTATTATGACTACCTTAATTTCTGTTTTAAAGAACTTAAAAAAAATCCTCACCCAATAATATATTTTTATTGATTTTAGAGAGAGAAGAAGGGAGAAGGGGGAGAGAGAGAGAAAGAGAGAGAAAAACATCGATGTGAGAGAGAAACATCTATCCGTTGCCTCCTGTATATACACCTGCAACCTGGGTATATGTGCCCTGATCAGGAATTGAACCTGAGACCTTTCAGGGTACGGGATGGTACTCCAACCAACTGAGCCACACTGACCAAGGTCTTAATTTCTGTTTTAAAATTAGATATTACAAGTTTTCCAGCTTTATTGTTCTTATTTCCAAATTGTTTTAGCTATTCTTAGTCATTTAAATTTTCAAATACATTTTGGAATCAGCATGTCAATTTCCACACACGAGAAAAGAATGTTAGGATTTTGATTGCTATAGCATCAAATTTATAGATCAATTTGGGGAGAATGCATAGCTTTAAAATATTGACTCTCTAAATCAATGAGTAAGGTACATTCTATTTATTTAGATCTTTAATTTCTCTTATCAATGTTTGATATTTTCACAGAGATTTACATATCTTTCCTCACATTTATTCTATTTTATGTTTTGTGATGCTATTGGGAATGCCACTTTTAATTTTACTTTCTTTTGTAACTATTACTATTATTTTGAAATCTAGTTGATTTTTTTCACAGTTACAAGTCTTACACAGTTACATATTATCTACATCTTTTTGAGTGACTTTTGTTAATTTGTATCTTTCAAAGAATTGACCCTGATCAAGTTGTCAAATTTATAGGCATAGCTTTTTTCACAATGTTCCTTTTAATGTTTTTGGGATCAATAGTGATGTACCTGCTTTCTTTTTTGATATTGTTAGTTTCTCTTCCTTTTTTTCTTTATGAGCCCTGATATTGTTTTACTGATTTTATTGATCTTTTCAATGATTGCCTCTAATATAGCTCCATTTTTTTATTTTACTAATTGCTACTCTAATCTCTATTATTTCCCTTCTTCTCCTTGCTTGGGTTAGATTTGCTCTTTTTACTCTAGTTTCTCAAGGTAAAAATGTAGTTTACAGATTTCAGTTCTTTTTTCTTTTCTAAAATAAGTATTTAATGCTTAAACATTTCTCTTAACTCAGTGCTTTAACTGTATCCCATAACTATTGATACATTGCATTTTAATTTTTATTTAGTTCAAAAGAGTTTTTAATTTTCCTTGAAATTTTCTCTTTGAGCTATAGATTATTCAGAAATAGGTTATTTAATTTTCAAATATTTTTTTATTTTCCAGATATATTTCTGTTATTGATTTATGTTATTTAATTCAATTATAAACTAAGAACATATTTTATGTATTTTCTTTGAAATTGCAAAGCTATTAATTTTTATTTTAATGGCCCAGAATATTGTTTATTTCAGTGAACATCTCTTGTGCAGTTGAGAAGAATGTGTTCTGTGGTTATTGGGTATTCTATAAATGTCAGTGAGATCCACTTGGTTGCAATATTGTTCCAGTCAGTCTATATCCATACTTTCCGTGATTTGATGACGTCAAATAAAATTGATGATTTGTCTATTTCTCCTTTCAGATGTATCAATTTTTCCCTCTTATATTTTTAAGCTTTTCTGAAGTGCATAAACATTTAGATTATGTTTTCTTGCCTGTGGGTCATAGTTTCCTATTTCTTTGCATGTCTAGTTATTTTAGAATATGTACTCAATTCTGTGTATATGTTGGAGAGACTCTGAATTTTTCTTTTGAAAAAAATGTTGATTTTTGTTCTAGTAGGCAATTCAAATATTGACTTATCACCTTGAACTTGTATAATCCTTTTTATGCTTTGTTGGGAGTGAATCTGTAGAAAATCTTGAAACTTGGCAGGACCCAACCTCTAAGTTATGTCTACCCAAGGGATCTTGTTATGGCTTGGTTTTAGAATTTGTTAGGGCAGGTCTAGAGTCAACGTTACTCTAAGGTGTGGTCTTTACTCCTAAGGTGTAGCTTTTATTAGTGTCTCAGCTATATGCCTGAAGTATTAAAAAGGTGTTAATGTGATCTCTCCACTGTGGCAGGTCCCTACAATCCTGCCTGACTTCTGTTATCTTTGTTCTACTCTCAGCTTTGTAGCAGATACTCTCTGGTAAGCCTTCAGTAGCCTTATCCTCAAAGATTCCCAAGGGATATGTACATGGACCTCTGACTCCCAACTAAACTCCACAGCTCTCTTCACTGCCTCTCCATTTGCTTAAGCTGCCCTGAAATTCTATCTCTGTCTGTCAGCTCAGTGGGACTACCATGTTCTGTGTTCCCAGAGATGTGGTCAGAAATTTGTTCCCAGGCAGAATGCTGCAAATTCATGGACTTTCTTCATGAGCTTCCTTTCTCTCTGGAATCACAGTTTTATGCTACCTTTCATCCAGTGCTTGGAAACACCTGTCCTAGTTTAGCTAGAGTTATGGTTGTATATTGGAAAAGGCTAGCAAGTACTAGTTAATCCTACTATATTAAATTAAAAATACATGTATATCATAGACGTATCATAAAAGTAATGTGTTTTTGTTGTTGTTGTTTCGAGCATAGCTTTTCCCAATTTTTCACTTATATAAATTAAGCACTTTTGGAATTTTTGTTTATTATTGTACTTATCCTTATTTCTCTGAACAAACATAACTGTGGAATTTAGTTTTCATCATCATAGCCAGTATCTTTAATTTGTTCTTTGAATTATATCTTTAGAATTTACTATTCTATTTATAGCAAGGGACATTTTTGTATAAATATGAGATTTTTAGTAAAAGTAAGTAGTAATTTACAGGGTATAATTTAAGAGGCACCAGAAAGCTACCTAATTCCAAGTGGGAAAATGAAGATGACCAGTGTTTTGAGCAAAGGATGCCATTGTAAGTGTCAAAAGGTCAAAGAAAGGAAGTCTATGTTTTCCTGAACCATAAGGCAAAGAATGACCTCAAATCTTTAATGAGTTTGCTGTTATATGAGTTATAATGTTAAATAATAGGGATAGGAGGTATTTACTGGCATAACAAAAAGTTTAAATATATATAAAAAAAGAACAAAATTATTATTACCCATGGAAGACAGTTTGTGAAATATATTCATTATAATAAAATTTTTTTTGTTGCTGGCATCAAGGATGGTGGAATTTTGTCTGTAATTTAATTTCAAATCTTATCTTTTCATATTTCACAGGGTACTCCCCACAACAATTTCAAGTGATAATGATAAATATATACTTTGGAAAATGTAAATAAATGGTTTTATAGCAATCAATTCTAAATACCCATTAGAATACAGTATAATATCTATTATATCTATTTCCAAGTATGATTTCATATTTCATGTCCAATATTACTTCCATATGATTCTAAAAAAATGATCATAGTTTTTCTTTTGCCTAATCACAGAACAAATCTGAACATTTGTGTGACATTCCCATTGTTAGCCACAAGATGGCCTTGCAAATCAACATTTTGGAGACATCATTTCTTTGCTTGTAATGATGATTTTGTCTCATATAATCTTTATTATTTTTTATTTTTCATTCATAGTAAAAAAGAACCAATTAGAATCAAATAGGATTTTTAAAACTTATCTTTCAATGATGCATTTTTTTTTTTTTTTTTTACCATGTTCTCTCATTTATAGATGTTTCATCTAGGGTAACTCAAAATTAATCACATCTCCCTACTCTGTAGAAGTTATTGGTTTGTTATCTCATTTTGGAATATTGTAGTGCTTTAACTATAAGCTAAGCACACAGGCTACATAGTGTACTTACATTGGGAAATTCCATTATGAAATCATAAGCATCTGCTTCCTTTGCTGCTTTCTCTATCTCTTCATCAGTCACGCCTTCTCGTCCATATTTAATATTGTTACTAATGGTAGTCCCAAACAAAACAGGCTCTTGGCTGACCACTCCAATATGTTCTCGATAATGCTGAACATTTAATGTTCTGATGTCATTCCCATCCACTGTAATCTGCCAATCCAAAGGAATGAATCGTGATGCCTTTCACTATACTGTGTTTAGAGTCTTTTTTACTAGTCCAAAGCATAAAGTGAGAGAAGCATGGTTTTTCAGGAATCAAAAACTGACTATATTTTGATAAAATAATTATAGCATTTTTATTGTTAAGAGACTTTTTCTGATGGATAGGAACAAAAAATTGGCTTAAAATCTTGCCACGTCACTTAAACATCCTTATTCTAAAATCCATAAATTACGTATTATAAAGATATATACCCTAGGAGACACAATGTTGTCGTGTAGACACATGTAACAAACTTGAATTTTGTTATTTTAAGACTGATGTGATTTTTGCATTTTTTTCTAGGAAATATCCTGTCTTACTTCTCTTCTACACCCCACTCATTGCTATAAATATAAGTGCTGTCTTCCCTATAGATAGTGCCATTACCTATTACCCCAACATATTCCAATGACAGAGCCAATGTTTGATAATTATAACTCATAGATTCTCTCTTTCTCACCACCTCTGGTATTTTGTTTAGGAAAGGGTATTTTATGCAACTGCTTTATATATGGAATGGTTATACAATAATTTATTCAATATTAGCATGGATACATGAGTATAGGAGACTCCAAATGAAGATTTACTTAACAAGTCAAATTTAAGTAAAACAAGGCTATTGGAGAGTAGATTTTCTTTTTAAAATAACAGCTGAAAATTTGAATAGAAGCATTAAATAATTATGCTTCTGTGACTTTCATAGTCTCATTCTCTATGCCATGTACAAAGGTGAGAAAATTAAGTGCAACATTATGGGTGACAGAAAAAAATGAGAGAGCATATTCTCTGTACATGTCATTCTTCTGGGATGTTTTGAGAAACAAATTCTTGGTAAGTTCTGGGTACTACAAATTACTAGGTTATTTTTCTCTTCAGCATTTACTACCATCTAACTGATTACATAACTTGCTTATTTTTAAAATTAATTAATTCTACTTATTAGAATGTAAACTTGATGAGGGCAGAGGTTTTTGTGCTTTGTGCACCAATGTATGCCTGCCACCTAGAACATTGCCTGGTGCATAGTAGGTGCTCAAGAAATACTTGTTGAATGAATGAATATACAGGAAAGAAAACAAGATTGCTTCTCTCTGAGCTCCACTGTTAAAATTAAAAGCTGCCATAGCTGTACGATCTCTGTAAGAGGTGGTATTTCCAAATCTCGTTGTGCAGACTGTACATAATATTGCTAAGTGTACTTACAAAGCCGTCTTCAGGATCATATAACCTCTGCAGAAGCTGGACTGCTGTACTCTTCCCACTGCCACTGGGGCCAACCAAGGCTACTGTCTCTCCAGACTTAATTTTGAGATTCAGACCTTTCAGAATCTATTGGAATGTATGGGAAGAAATCTATAAAACTAGGAAAAGTGAGAATGTGGTTTACGTATTTTCAGAAATTTAATGTAATTAACATAAAAATTTTTTAGTGGTACTTAAAAACAATTGATCTTGCTTCTTTGTTTCACATACATGCCTAATAATAACCTACATAATTTTGGAATATAATAGTAAAAGAATCTCTCTATATAAAGAAGAAATCTAAATTAAGAGTATTCATTAAATATTAACTAGCCAGAGCAAACTGTATTTTCAGCTGAAATACTTCATATGAATTTCATGACGCCCACGTTAGTAAAAATTTTACCTTTTAATTTGCAACAACTGAATGAAATCTTGCTGGATATATTTGTGAGCTATTTAAGAAAGTGTTTCTTAGAATATATTTAACATTATTGCAAAATACATTCCAAAGTAAAACAACTGTTAAAACTTCATAGGGACTCCCCTGAATGGAATTCCACTCTCTTCCTAGTGGTGGATCTCATGGGGATATTTCAACTTAGGGGAAGCACTTTAAAATTTTCTCAATAACTGGAGGTTGCTACCAGCATTTAGTGTTCCAGGGACCTACAATGTGCGAGAAACCTCCCCAAATGACAATAGCAATCCCACTGAGAAATTCTCACCTATCTCTGCTTGCATTTGTATGTATTCAGCCCCAAGTATGGGAATCTTTCCTTGGATTCTTTCACTTTGATCTCCCTATTTGTAAAGAAACAGACCCTTTAAGTAGCCAAACAGAAAACCTTCAAAGGGCCAAGCAGAGAGAAATTCTCTAACAGAGGTGAGAAATCAGGACCCCCAGTGGGAGGACCTCCTCTCCCACCTGCACTTTTACTCTAGAGTAGATTTCTGTTCTTTCCTTAGAAGAATTTGTGTTTTATTTAAAATGAGTGAACTTTTTCTTTTTTAAAATTTATTCATTCTTCAGTTTAACAAGCAAAACTATGTTTCAAAAATTTATTTAAAAAACAATTGTTTAAAACCCTGAGAGCACGTCACTGCAAGATTCCAGGAAGCCAACCCAAATGTAGTTGCAAAATGGAGCTGAAATATTCTGTTTATTTTAAGAAAAATAGAAGAAGAAAATACTACTACAGTAGTATAATGATAAATAACAAGAACTTTAAAAAAATAAAGAGCTTTGAAAAGAGAATTTCAATCAAAGACACTAGCCAGAGCAAACTGTATTTTCAGCTGAAATACTTCATATGGATTTCATGACTACCAAGTTAGTGAAAATTTTACCTTTTAATTTGCAACAACTGAATGAAATCTTGCTGGATATATTTGTGAGCTATTGAAGAAAGTGTTTTTTAGAATATATTTAACATTATTGAAAAATAAGGAAATAGTAATAGGAAGATCATTTTTGATGCAAATTATGCAGGAGACATTTATTTGTATACATACCATACAAGGCTTAGAGGTTGATAATAGTAGCAATTTATTAATTTCACTTAAAACCATGTCCTTTTTCTATAAAACAGGTATTTGTTAGTAGTTACTCTTTACAATCTTCAACTACTTTTTTGGATAAATACACAATAAAATGAAAGAAGAAAAAACAATAGAAGAGACAGGCATTTTCTCAAGAACTTGTCAAAGGCTGAATGACAGGAAGGAGGGTAAATTGTGCTACTGTGCATAAGTGAGTGTGTTTGTGTGTATGTAAAAGTGAGAGAGGAAGTAACTGAGGCACAAATGCTGGTGCAGTAAAAGCTCTATGAAAGGAAGAAGTGAAAGGTACAACCATTCTCCCAGGTCAGAAATTAGGTTAAAATGAGTCATGTTGAGTGGGATGACATCCAGAGACCACCTGTAGGTGGCACCATCAATTCAAGACATTGCAGTGTGCTCCCAAATCCAGAGTAAAGGAATTCCATCCAGGGAGTTGAAAATGCTTTATTTAGTCAGCCGGATATAGAAAAGAGGCTGCAAAATGTAGAATTACCTGTCCATTACTGGTCTTTCTTTCCTTCTTCCTCCCTCCCCACCACTATCTCTTTGGGCTTTTACTCTCTCCTTCTCTCTCTCTCTTTCTCTCTCAAGTCTCTGAGCAAAGGGGCTAAATCTTGGCCAAAACAATTCCAGATTATCTCATAAGAGGAGATCTTAGCCAGTAGATGACAATATCAGAAAACTGTACAATTCTATAATTAATTTTAACCTACCTTGACAGAAGGTCTTGATGGATAACTGAAAGAGACATTTTTAAATTCGACAGTTCCTTCTATGCTTTCTGGTTTAGAACCTGTTGTTGAAAAGTTACCTATAGTGGGTTTCTTGGAAAAACAAAGAATGTTATAAATCTTCAAGGGAATAAGTTGACAATCTCTACACTCTACAAACTAGTTTAAAGATGGTTTTCTTTTACAATGTTTTCCTTTTTGCTAGAAGGACAATGATTGAGACATGAAGGGTTTATTTATTATTTCTTTTGGATAATCCTCACCCAAGGATATTTTTCCATTGATTTTTAAATAGAGTGGAAGGGAGGGAGGGAGGGAGAGAAACATCAATGTGAGAGAGACACATTGATTGGGAATGGTTGCTTGCCACACGATCCCCACCCGGGATTCCCTTGATCTGGAATCAAACCTGTGACCCTTCAGTCTGTGGACTGATGCTCTAACTGCTGAGCAAAATCAGCCATGGTAAGACATAAAGGTTTTAATAAAACATAATCTCCTTGTAGAAGAATTAAAACAAACTCTCTTTTCATAGACAATTGCCCAACATGGATTTTGCCTATTTGTTTTAGTGACATGAGTGCTTTCTTTGGTTTTCTTCTTACAGCAATGCTAGTTTTCTTTCAAAATAATTAGAAGTCTTACCTTATCAATAACCTGAAAAATATTAAAGGCAGCTCCTCGGGCTATAGTGAAGTTTTCAAAGTTAGGGGCTGCTGTTCCAATGCAATAACTACTATGGATTACACTAAAGAAAACCTACAAGAACAACAACAAAAAAAATATTTATCCTTCCTCAGTTACATAAGGGAGACAAAAGAATAAGTATATACTTGGTTAAGACTCAGACAGATATCAGAAAAACTAGGTAGGAGAGAATAGAAGCTGCTGTTAAATATAAAGGAATCATAAGTTAATCCAAGTATATTTGACCTTTCCCTATTGTGGAACAACTTTTGATTGTCCAATAGTCCTATTGATATCACCTTCTGGGAAGTCTGAGCAGGATAATTGGTTTACCAAGGAATGCCTGCCATACATGAACCTGGTTGAATGAGGAGATGAACTGTCCTCCCCTCCTTGCTGGTCAACCCATTGATCTTTAAAGAGAAGGATGTGTTAGATTTCACTAACTTCGAGACATTGTACAATTTCTGTCCAAACTTTTATGAATTCTTGTCTTATTAGATACCTGTCCATTTTAAAACAGACACATCTCTGCAAAAATTCAAATAAGGATAGAGCCCTACAAGCTAGGTGCTATTTTCTCTACTTATAGATGAGAAAACTGAGGCCTAGCAAGTCATTTGTCCAAGTCACATATAAATTTAGGAGCAAGGATGTGCACCGAATTCCTCATGCTCATTTCATTTATATGAAATAAACGAATAGCTTAAAGTCTTAACTATGAAAGTCTCAAATTTAAAAGATGACTTTAGTTGAGAAAAAAGCAATCTACATAGAATGGGAGAGCCAGATATGAACTGAAGTATATAGACCAGATCAATTGAGTTCAGCAAAGCAAATAATTCTTAATCTTGAAATGATCTGTTGATTTTTGACACTTGGGATAACTGAATACATTCAAATTCAATGCATAGCCCTTAAGAGTTCAAAGGATTCTCAATAGTGATGATGGACAGACCTTATACAGCCTGGGTTTTATTTTTGTTTTGTTTGTTTTTAATCCTCCCTTAAGGATATGTTCATTGATTTTGGAGAGAGAGGGAGGGAGAGAGAGGGAAACATCGATGTGAGAGAAAAATCTATCAGTTGCCTCCTGTACGCACCCCGACTGGGAATCGAACCTGCAGCCTTCTTGGTGTATGTGACAATTCCTATCAACTGGGCCACCTGACTGGGGTTAGTCTGTTTTAAACATTCCTATATACTGAAAGGTCGAAGGAAGGGCAGGAGAGTCCAATATATAGAGTCTTCCCAGAGGGAAGACATTTAGCAAGAAGAATTTAGAGCACTACTTTATTTCAGCAAGACTGAAAGGAAGAAGTCTCACCAGAAACTGACCTTTTTGACTGCTAGATTAAGAAAACTCTATCTCCCAGTGAAAAATTAAATTATGATTCTTTTTTTTTTTTTATCCTCATCCAAGGACATTTTTTGATATTTTGTTTAGATAGAGTTGGAGGGAGGGAGAGAGAGAGAGAGAAACATGGATGTGAAAGGGACACACCAAGTGGTCGCCACCCACACGACCCAATCAGGGCCGGGGACAAACTGCAACCGAGGTACGTGCCCTTAGCGGGAACCGAACCTGGGTTTCTCCAGACCGCAGGCCGATGCTCTAACAGCTGAACCAAACCGGCCAGGGCTAAATTATGATTCTTTAGAAGATAGGCTGGATGAATATATCCTGTCATTCATAATATAACTTAAAGATGTATACAAATCATTTGAAGGAAACACATATTTCTTTATTAAAAACATTCATCCCTGAATATTCAGTGTTATTCAAAGAGAAATTTTTACTATATGTAAGAAAAAATTTTTCTAGGCCAACTACTTTTGTTCTCAAACACAACTTACAGCAAGGACAGTTCCAATGGTGTAACCAGGTTCTCCACTCAGAATCAAGGATGTTCCATACCAGAAAGTGAGTCCATAGGTTCCATTCATAAAGAAGTACACAGCACCAAGAGAGAGTTTTGAAGCTATAGTCTTTTTAATGCCGACATCCTTTGCATCTTTTAGATTGTGTGTATACCTTAAAAAGACAAAACATAATGTAATAGCCTTTGGGGAAAAAAATAAAACCAAGCACGTATTGTCATAATTAAAGAAACAGACCTTTGAATTTCTTTCTCTTGGGCCCCAAAGGCTACAACTGTTCGAATTGATGATAAAACTTCTTCTGCCACAGCTCCAGCTTTGGAATAGGCATTTAATTCCTTACTGGTCAATGAGATGACTATCTGTAATAAACCATGACCACAGTTAATCAAAGAATGACCCTGGACTGGTAATAATGTACAGAAAATTTAATTCAGGTAGAATCTAGAATAACATAATTTTATTATTGCAAAGGTACTTAACATCACTTCATCTACCCTCGTCAATTTGCAAATGAGGAAGTCAAAGGCCAGATATATTAATTGACTTTTTAAAGCCTCACAGCAGTGAAAGAGCTTAGCCTAACACAACCTATAGTCTAAATCTCTATTTTTGCCTTCTACTGTAGAGTTTTACTGTTTTCTCTCTGTATTTTTAAAACCTTAGGTGTTTATATTCATATAATTGGTAAAGACTTGGTTTGGAGAAGGATATTAGGGATACAGTTCTTTGGGCTGCACTCTGGAAATTAGTAAGCCTAATTTAACTGGATTTGGTTTGTTATTATGTAAAAAGCAAGGCTTCTAGAGGATATTGGGCACAGGGTTGCGGCAGGAAAAGGTGATCCTATATATGCATGGGGTATGACCTGGAAGCTATTACTGCATAATACAGCCTTTCTAGTAAAATACTGTATCTCCAAACACTAAGAGATGAGATTCCAGAGTCAGAGAGAGGATAATATCACATTTGATGATATTAGGGAGGTTTATGAGATTTCTCAAAATTTAAAAATCAAAATAGGCCCTTTTCTCTATTATATGCACTTACTACTCCTTTAATTAGTAAATGATTTAATTTAGTAATTAGCACACAGTTCAATGAAAGGAAATAGAAAATTTTTTCTGAGCTGTGAGTCTATTGCCTACTCACATAACACTTTCAAAGTACATTTCATAATATTGGAACTGATTAAAATTTTTTTGTGTTCAATATGTTTTTATTGATTTTTTTATAGAGAGAGGAACGGAGAGAGAGAAACATAGATTGGCTGACTCTTGCATGCCTCCCACTGGTAATGAAGTCCCTAACCTGGGCATGTGCCCTGATAGAGAATTGAACTGGGACCTCTCAGTTCATGGGATGCCACTCAATCCATTGAGCCACACCGGCCGGGCTGAAGCTGATTTTATGTAAGACATACTAGGACAGTTGTTAAACTCAGAAGGTAGCATAAGCTGAGTAATAACCATTATTTTCTGAATTATTGTTTAAAAAAAAACCAATCATTTCTATCACTAGAAGGGAAGCAGTACCTAGCAAAAAGCCTTGTACATAGCAAGTATTTAATAAATGTTTGTCAAATTAAATTAAATTGAATGAAGCTAGAAACCATTTACCCTGGCCTCTTCAATTGGATAACTTTTACTTTTACTTGCTTCCTCTTCACAATCAGTTAATACAACAATAGCAAAACTTAGATTCCCCACTGCAGTTCCTTTTAAAGGACCTGTCTACTTCACTTCCCTGGGCAGTTAAGTTAAAGGCTGATCATAGTAACATACTGTGGGTAATCATCCTCCTGAGAGGTCCTCATTTCAAATAAGCTAGGGATGAAGGTTTTGACAAGGGTTACCGAGTTAACACTAGAAGTCACACTAACTAAAGATGTTTTGTCTAAACATCCAAGTCTATTGTTAAGGAATTATTCAATCACAGAATATTTTTTATTACTAAAAATTCTTGTTTAGTTGACTTTGTATATTGCTAGCAAATGAACTCAGTGACTTTTATGGATTTGATTTTCATAAATAACAATTTGCTTTGCAAAATTAAAAACTCTATTCATCTCTCAAGAATATACTGTGCCTCAAATCTAGGAGATAGATACCTATCTCCTATATATTGGTAGAATATACTGTGCCTCAAATCTAGGAGATAGATACCTATCTCCTATATATTGGTAGAATTGCCAAACACTTGATTTGGAGAGAGCTATTAGGAATATATTGGTTGTTTTTAGACTTTACAAAGAGCATTGGTTTCGAAATCAGGTTATAACAGATTATTATCTTGTGGTATACTCAGTATAACAGTGGTAAAAATATAATTTTAAATGCACATACATAATTTGTTAAAAAAATCAAGAGATTTACCTAGTACATAAAAATAGACATTAACAAACATTTTAAATATAATTCAGAGCCTTATTAAAAATTTAAACTTTAAATGGCTGATATAAAAAAGTGTTTAAGTATTCACTGTTTTAGGATTTTCTCATTCTGTTCTAGTGAAATAAACTGCAATACACTGACCTGGGAATTTAGAATATATAAGGCACTCCCAGCATTCAAAGTATCCATGCACAGTACTTTATGCTATCATTTGAAGCTGCATTAGGCTATTAAATGTAGAGCAATGTTTTTTAATTGTAGTTAAGATACTAAAACCAGCCTCATCATAGCCTAATAACTGAAGATAGAGAGGTGATTAATGGTAAACAAAATAAAAAGTAATTTTGGTGTATAATGTCCCTTTCTATTTTGGGACATAAAAAATAAAAAGAAATGCCTTTCTGACAAACCCAGTAAACACCTAGTTCACATTCCTGCATCTAATTAACACCACATTACCCATCCTTCCTTACCCTAGAAAACATGGCTGCTGAAGTGATTATAAGAGGTGATGTAGACAGAGTCACCAGGGTGAGTTTCCAGCCCTTCACCAAACCAATCGCCAGGCCAATAGAAAATGTAGACATGTTTTGAAACAATAGAGCAATTTTGTCTCCAATACCATCATTGATTTTGTTGATGTCACTGAAACAAATAAATGCAGCAAAGTCATTTTTATGTGAGATATGAGAAGTCGATATGCTACACATGCCTCTGCTTACTCAGTCATTCGAGTGTTCAGTTCACCAATGTCACAGCCGTCAAACCAGCTGATGTCCTGCGCCAAAATGGAATGAAAAAATTCTTTTCGAATTCTCTTGGTTTGCCGTGCTGCAGTCATAACCCAAAAAGAAATCTGTACATAGCCAAACACCAAGGCAGTAACTCCTATTCCAACATAATACAGGGTCAACCTGAAAAAAGATTATTGGAAATAGTGAGACTGAAAAGCAACTTTCTCCTTGTTACAAAAAAATCCCCACCTAACTCCCCCACTAAAACAAACAAACAAACAAAAACAAAAAACAAAAAAAGAACCTATCACAGTATTTGGCAGGGAGAATTTTGCTAAAACCTATAAAATAACTAAAAAGCCTCCATGAGAAAAAGTGAAGCGCACTGAATGTAAAAATCTAGCTTTCCCTAGTAAGACATCCAACGTATGCCTCTTTCCCATTATTTATTGGCAGAAATTAATATTTAAAAATTTTTACCTGAGGATGTGTTTTATTGATTTAGAAAAAGGGAGGGGTGGCAGAGAGAGAGAGAGAGAGAGAAAAAGAGAGAGAGAGAAGGAGAGAGAAAGAGAGAGAGCGAGAAAGAGAGAGAGAGAGCGAGAAAGAGAGAGATCTATCTCGGTTGCCTCCCTTATGGGTGGACCTGGGATGGAACCTGCAATCTAGGTGTGCATCCTGGTGGAATCAAACACACAACCTTTTGGTGTACAGAAGGAGCCCAGTGGCTTGCTGAGTTTAGAAAGTAACTTGAAAAACCTATCACAATGTTGTTATAATTAACCCAAGAATTTCTAGACTCTTCCAGGTCACACTGGTTCATTCTTATCAAGATATAAATATGTTATTAAACAGATGGTTCTTTTTATTTTAAAGCTAAGCAGTTATTTTTGAGTTTGTCCAGTTAGGTTATTTGTAATGGTCATTACTGAATTTTTAAAATGCTAGTTACACCCAGATTTTAAGCTGTGTACTCCAAGTGAAGGGACATGTGGCATAGGTCTTTGGTGATAAGTACTTCCACTGGGAAATGTAGAGGTAGAATTGTGGTTCCCTATTGAGTAAGGTGTATAAATATAAAAGTAACCTGGAGAGATTTTGAAATTTAATTGCCTTGAATGTTTTCTTTATATTTGAGGGAAAGAGAGTCAGGAAAATTTGTTCTCTTGGAGAAAGAGTTTGAACTAAAGCTTGATTTTGGAATTTAACACTAATTTAAATTTTACTACTACATGATCTTGGTTTATTATGGATGGAAAGGGTAGAGAACTTCAAGGAAAATAAGTGAAATTTTAAAAAGTCAATGGACTTCTTCAACCAACCATTTTTTGTTCATTTTTCTGATTCTCAAAATGTTTGTTTTCTCCTCTGGAGGTGAAGTATAAATATAAACCAGCTATTTGGTATAAATGAGAATTTGTGTGGCTATTTATTTAAACAACTTAAATGTATAATTCTGAGCAGAATTCTAAAATTACCTCTAAATAAAAGAATATGTTTATAGAATTAGAAAAAATAAAATAAATAATAATAGTTACATTGAAGGAATTAATATAGCTGTATGTGAAACAGAAGGGTAAAGAAAGAATAGTAGTAAAAAACATTGCATAAATGCTTAAAAAATATATACCAGTAAATCTCAAATTCAACTTAAGAAATTTTCCCTGAAGAAAAATATACAAAAATTAATTTAGAGGGATGGTCATATTAGGATTAAAAACAGTACAGAAATGCTGAAAACAATCTAAATAGCTAATAGGCCTTGGTCGGTTTGGCTCAGTGGTAGAGAATCAGCCCGCAGACCAATGAGTCACAGGTTCAATTTCAGTCAAGGGCACGTACCTGAGTTGTGGTTTGGTTGCAGTTCATCCCCGCCCCTTGTTGGGGTAGGGCTGTGCGGAAGGCAACCAGTGAATGGGTCCCTCTCATGTCAATGTTTCTCTCTCTCTCCTTTTCTCTTCCTCTCCCTCCCTCCCACTCTATCTGAAAGATAAATAGAAAAATATCCTCATGTGAGGATTAAAAAAAAAAAGTAAATAACTAATAGTAGACCCGATAAGAAATTAACAAACATATTCTGGGTGCCCACTATTTGTGAGGTTCTAGAGATATAATCAGGAGCAAGACAGTAAGTCCCTATTCATGAAAAGTTTACATCCTGGTGGGAGAAGACAGACAATACACAAAGAAAATGAATTTCAGGTTTCTCTATGAAGGAAGTAAACAGAGAAGTTAACAGAATAACTGGTGGGTAAAGGTGACATGGGAGAGCAAGTGGAGATAGAGTGGTTAAGAAAACTGTATTTGGTGGCCAAGAGACATATGAAAAATTGTTCATTGTTACTAATTATCAGAAAGATGCATATTAAAACAACTATGAGGTCTCACCTTATACCTGCCAGAAGGGCTGCCATCAACAAATTATCAAACAAGTGCTAGACAGGGTGTGGAGAAAAGGGGACTCTAGTACACTGCTGGTGGGAATGCAGATTGGTGCAGCCACTATGGAAAACAATATGGTGTTTCCTCAAAAAATTAAAAATGAAACTGCCATTTGATCCAGTGATCCCACTTCTGGGAATATATCCTACGAAGTCTGAAACACCAATCAGAAAGAATATATGTACCCCTATGTTCATAGCAGCACTATTTACAGTTGCTAAGATCTGGAAACAGACCAAGTGTCCATCAATAGATGAGTGAATAAAAAAGCTGTGGTACATATACAAAATGGAATACTATGCAGCTGATCTCTTATCTGCTGAGACGACATGAAGGGACCTGGAGAGTATTGTGCTAAGCGCAATAAGCTAATTAGAAAAAGACAAATATTACATGATCTCACTTATTTGTGGAATATAATGAACAAAATAGACCCAGAGTCATAGAAGTAGGGTTCAGACTGACAAACCTCTGAAGAGGGGGCAGGGGGAAAGGAAGAGATAAACCAAAGAACTTATATGCATATATGCATAAACAATGGACATAGACAACAATGTTGTGAGGGGTGGGGGCGGGATTGGGAGGAGGGTATCTATGGGGAAAAGGAGAAATAAAAATAAATTAATTAATTAATTAAAAAAGAAAAAAAAGAAAACTCTATTTGAGGAAGTGATATGATAGCTGGGATCCAAAAGTTAAATGGAGCAAGAAGAAGAGCATTCTAAGAAGAGAGAAAAACAAGTAATAAGATCTGATGCAGGAAAAAGCTTAGCATGTTTCAAGAGCAAATGAAGTCCAAAGTGGTATGAAGTAGTTAGACTGGAGAATTTGGCAAATTTTGTAGGGCTGTTAGCTATGGTGTATTGTATAGCTTTTATTCCAAAAGAAGCAGAAGACCATTGTAAGATTAAGCGTGGGATGATCTTATCTGCACACCTTTTTAAAATTATCATTCTGGCTACTCTATGGAGAATAGATGGGACAACAAGAAAAATGGGCAGTTTAAGTTAGGAGACTATTGTAATGGCTAAGGTGAGAAAAATGGAGGCTTGGTAACTAGTATATCCAAAGAAGTGGACAGATTCTAGATATAATTCTAGAGATACAACAAACTGGAATTGCTGATGTATTGGATGTGAGGAATTCGGGAAGGGGAAGAAATTAAGGCTAACTCCTTAGATTTTGAGTTGAACAACTGGTGAATAGGGTGCCATTTACATATGTGGGAAACTGAGAGAGAATGTAGGAGATATCGAGAATTTTGATTTAGACATAAGTCTAAAATGCCTATTAAACATCATAATGGAGATGAAGTAAGCTGAAAATGAGTCAGAAGCACTGCAGGGGCAGCAAGGCTGGAGATGTAAATTTGGAAGTCATCATCTTATAGGTGGCAATTAAAACAAAGGACTATCTAAAGACCACCCATGGAGAAGATGAAGTGGTGTAGATAAAGAAGAGAAGAGGACAAAGGACTGAGCTCAGAGACTGTCCAAACATAGTAGAGTTTGGGATGAAGACATAGAGCCTTCAAAGAATATTGAAAAGTGGTCAGTAAGGTAGTTAGAAAGCCAGGAAAGTGAAGTACCAAGGAAACACGCAATACATCCTAATTATTTCCAGATTGCTTTCGTAAAATTTTCTGCTCGCTAAAATTTATTTGTAACCCCCAAATCAATACTTGGGATGTTTTCATTGTTTTTCATGGACATGCACAGGGTGGCAAAATATTTGAGTTGCTCAACACAGATGTTTCCTGTTGAGGTTGAACAAGGCAACACTGTACTTTTTTTGTTCCTGCTCTCATTCTGCAAATAAGTATGATTTTTGTGGTCTATGTAGTTCCAAGTTTTCCTTATTTTTGTGTTTTTGTTGATAATTTCACTGTTTAAAATAGCTCTCAAGCAGCATGCAGAAGTGCTGTCTATTGTTCCTAAGTGTAAGAAGGTTGTGATATGCTGTATGGAGAAAATACATGTTAGGTAAGTGTCATTCAGATATGAGTTATAGTGCTGTTGACTGGGAGCTCAATGTTAATGAATCAATAATATAGTACATAAGGTGTCTTTAAACAGAAATACACATAAAATGAGGTTATATATTGATTGAGTGATTGATGACAATGTAGCCAGAAGCTCACAGGAACCTAAACTTATACTTAACCTAAGAGCAATGGTTCAGTATTTGCTCAGTATTAACTACTGCAAATAATGAGACTCAACTGTTTTCTGATAAGAGGGACTGTTTAAGGACAGCATAGAACACTATATGTTTGATAAAAATCAATTTATAGAATTTTTTTAATGTTACAAGGAAAATATTTGTAATATTGTAAGTCAAAATGGGTTAAAAAATCAAATGAAAAGAAATAGAAGAATTGTACACTGAAAACTACAAAAACACTGTTGGAAGAAATTTAAAAAGATCTAAATAAAGGTAGAGGCTGCCATGTTCATGGATTGGAAGATTCAATGTTGTTAAGACAACAATTTCCCTAAATAGATATATAGATTTCATGTAATTCCTGTAAAAAATCAGGCTATTTTGTAGAAATTGACAAGGTGAGCCTAAAATCTATATAGAAATGAAAAGAACTCAGAATAGCCAAAATGATTTTAAAAAAGAACAAAGTTGGAGGACTTACATTTCTTGATATTTACTTATTTATTTATTCAAACTTTAAGACTACACTAATCAAGATACTGTAATAGTAGCATAAGGATAAACATAAATAATTACAAAAGAATTGAGAGAACAGAAACTAACCCTTACATTTATGGATAGTTCATTCTCAGCAAAGGTGCCAAGAAAATTCAATGGAGAATAGATAGTTTTTCCAAGAAATAGTGCTGGGCAATGGATAGCCACATAGGACAAAATAAGTCAGATCCTTACCTCACAACAATCGCAAAAATAAACTCAAAATGAATGACGGACTAAAGCATAAGAGCTAAAATGTTACAACTTTTAGAAAAATTGTAGGAAAAAAATCTTCACGATCTTGGGTTAAGTAAGAAATTTATAAATCTGAAAGCACAATCCATGAAAGAAAAACTTGATAAATTGTATCTCATCAAATTTCAAACTTTTGTGCTTCAAAAGAAGCCCTTAAGAAAATGAAAAGACTAGCCACAAAGTAGGAGAAAATATTTGCCTATCATATATGTGACAAAGAATTTATATCAAGAATGTCTAAAGAACTCTCACAATTCAATAAGACAAACAGCGCAATTAAAAAGTAGGTAAAATATATGAATAGGCATTTCAACCAAAGAAAATATATAAATGTTTATTTTATTTTATTTTTATTTTTAATTAAAAAATTTTTTTTTGTTACAGTAAATGTTTAAAAAGTACATTAAAAAAATGCTTATTACAGACAGCCCTCATTTATCCGGCTATCAGTTCCAGACTCTATCGCAATAAATGAATTTCGCGAAGTAGGATTCTTTATTTACTGCGCAGTCGTCCCTCGCCATTTGGCGCTTTGCCTTTCCCGGCTTCACTCTATCGCGGTTTTTTCACAGCACAGCACAGCACAGCACAGCACAGCACAGCACAGCACAGCACAGCACAGCACAGCACAGCACAGCAATAATTGAAGAAACCGGGATAGAGTGAAGCCGCAAAAGTCGAAGGGTGAAGTGGTGAGGGATGACTGTATTAGTTACTAACGAAATGCAAAGATCATTCTATTATGAGTATAATAAAAGAGACAATAACAAGTGTTGTCAATGATGTAGACAAATTGTTACACATGTTTGTGGCAAGGTAAAATGGGGTAGTCACTTTGGAAAACACTCTGGCAGTTTCTTAAAAAGATAAACATAAACTTCCTTATGACTCAGCAATTCCACTCCTAGTTAATCTACCCAAGAGAAATAAAAACATATGTCCACACAAAGACTTATATATCAATGCTCATAGAAATATTATTTTTAAATAGCCAAAAAACAGAAACAATCCTAATGGTGAACAGATAAACAAAATGTGATATATCCTTGCAATGGATTACTACTAAGCAACAAAAAGGAATAAACTACTGCTACAGGTTATAGTATCAATAAACCTCAAAGACAAATGGTAAATAAAAGAAGCCAAGTGCACAACCTGTACGTATTATATGTTTCTATACATATATGCAATGTATTTAGAAATAGAAAGCAGGTAAGTATTTGACTGAGGCTAGGGGTGGAAAGGGGGATTGACAACATGCAAAGAAGGGATCTTTGTAGAGTGATGGAAGTGTTCTAAAAATGGATTCTGGTGATAGTTGCACAACTCTATAAATTTACTAAAAATGATTAAATTGTACTTTTAAAGCTGGTGAGTTTTATAGTAAGTAAATTATGCCTCAATAAAGCTAAAATGATATGAATAGTATAATTCTAATAACATTAAAATTATATATGCATACTTATACATGTAAAAAGACTGTAATAATATAAACCAAAATTAATATTTATTATCCATTAGTGGTGAGATTATAAGTGATTTAATTTTCTTTGTGCATTTTATTCTTTCATATTTTCTATATGAACATATTCAGTATTTAATCAGAAAAAATAATTAAAATTATTTTATACAAGTACTGATTTATTTTTTAAATGGCAATTCCTTGAAAACAAAGAAAAAAAAATACACTCAATTTATTCTACATGGAAGAACCATACTTAGTAATTCCTCATTTATCTATTAATCAGTCTTCCAAACTACATGGGATCCAGAAGAAACCCAAGTAGTTCCAGAACTCAGGCTTTATTTATTTATTTTTTCTTTTTAAAAAATTTATTTTGATGACAATCTTTTCTTTTTATAATTATTTTTTGTTACAGATGTTTCTCCTTTTCCCCCCACTGATTCCCCCCTCCCCCTCCCTCCCTGCCCTTTCCCCAGTTTGTTGTCCATGTCCACTGTTCATGCATACATGCATATAAGTTCTGTGCTTTATTTCTCCCCCACCACCCCCCTCTTTAGGGGATTGTCAGTCTGTACCCCACTTCCACGTCTCTGGGACTACCCCATTCCTCAGACTGTTATGTTCATTATATTCCACAAATAAGTGAGATTATATGAAACTTGTCTTTCTCTGTTTGGCTTGTTTCACTTAGGATGAAACTTTCAAGGTCCCTCCGTGTAGTCTCAAAGGATAAGAGATCTTTCTTTCTTACAGCTGCGTAGTACTCCATTGTGTATATGTACCACTGCTTTTTTATTCATTCGTCTACTGATGGACACTTGGGCTGTTTCCAGATCTTAGCGATTGTAAATAGTGCTGCTACAAACATGGGGGTACATATATTCTTTCTGATTGGTGTTTTAGGCTTCTTAGGGTATATTCCTAGAAGTGGAATCACTGGGTCAAATGGAAGTTCAGTTTTGAATTTTTTGAGGTAACACCATATTGTTTTCGATAATGGCCCACCAGCAGTGCACTAGAGTCCCCTTTTCTCCACACCCTCGCCAACACTTGTTGTTTGATGATTTGTTGATGGTGGCCATTCTGACAGGTGTGAGGTGATACCTCATTATTGTTTTAATTTGCATCTCTCTGATGATTAGTGATGATGAGCATTTCTTCATATGTTTCTTAGCCATTTGTATGTCCTGTTTGGAGAGGTGTCTATTTTGTTCCTCTGCCCATTTTTTAATTGGATTTTTTGTCTCCCTTTTGTCGAGTTGTATGAGCACTCTATATGTATTGGAAATTAACCCCTTATCTGATATATCATTGGCAATTATGCTCTCCCATACAGTGGGTAGCCTTTCTGTTTTGATGATTGTATCTTTCGCTGTGCAGAAGCTTTTGAGTTTGATGTAGTTCCATGTGTTCATTTTCTCCTTTGTTTCTATTGCCTTAGGTTATGTGTCAGTAAAAATTCTGCTGCGTATAATGTTTGAAATTTTGTTGCCTACAGTCTCTTCTAGGATTTTTATGGATTCATGAGTTACATTTAAGTCTTTTATCCATTTTGAGTTTATTCTCGTGTAGGTTGTAAGTTGATGGTCTAATTTCATTTTTCTGCAAGTAGCTGTCCAATTTTCCCAGCACCATTTATTAAAGAGGCTGTCCTTACTCCACTGTATGCTCTTGCCACCTTTGTCAAATATTAATTGAGCACATTGCCTTGGGTCCATTTCTGGGTTCTCTGTTGTGTTCCACTGGTCTATATACCTGTTCTTGTGCCAGTACCAGGCTGTTTTAATTTCAGTGGCTTTGTAGTATACCCTGAAATCTGGTATTGTGATCTCTCCAACTTTGTTCTTCCTTTTCAAGATTGCTGTGGCTATTCGAGGCCTTTTTTGGTTCCATATGAACTTTTGAAGTACTTGTTCTAATTCTGTGAAGTATGCCGTTGGTATTTTGATGGGGATTGCATTGAATCTATAGATTGCTTTGGGTAATATGGACATTTTAATGATGTTAATTCTCCCAATCCATGAACAGGGTATGTGCTTCCACTTTTTTATACCTTCCTCTATTTCTTTTTTGAATGACCTGTAGTTTTCTGCAAATAGGTCCTTTATTTCTTTGGTTAAGTTTATTCCTAAGTATCTTAATTTTTTTGCCGCAATGGTAAATGGGATTGTTTTTTTCGGTTTCTCTTTTTGTGAGTTCATCATTGGTGTATAAAAATGCCATCGATTTCTTGACGTTAATTTTGTATCCTGCTACTTTCCCAGGCTTTATTTTTCACCAGGAATGAAACTATCTTCAAGGTCTAAGCCTTCTAATTTAAAACTGTATATAAATTATGATTGATTTAATGGCTCTATTTATTGTGTGTTAAATATTATGCTAGTTATGTCACATATCTGAGAATCATAGAATCTCCAGAAAGTAGTAGTAACATCACTTTTTCTTTTTTTTATTAATTTATTTTTGTTACAGATGTTTCTCCTTTTTTTCCCCACTGACGCCTTCCTCTGCATCCCCTCCACCCCATCCCTGGTTTTGTTGTCCATGTCCATTGGTTATGCGTACATGCATATGAGTCCTGTGGTTTATCTCTTCCCACCACGACCACCTCCTCTTCTGAGGGTTGTCAATCTGTACTCTACTTCCACATCTCTGGGTCTACCCTGTTCCTCAAACTGTTATGTTCATTATATTCCACAAATAAATGAGATCATGTGATATTTGTCTTTTTCTGTGTAGCTTATTTATTTCACTTAGGATAATACTTTCCAGGTCCCTCAATGTTGTCTCAAAGGATAAGAGATCTTTTCTTTCTTACAGCTGCATAGTACTCCATTGAGCATATGTACCACACTTTTTTTATCCATTTGTCTACTGACGGACACTTGGGCTGTTTCCAGATCTTAGCTATTGTAAATAGTGCTGCTATGAACTTGGGGGTACATATATTCTTCCTGATTGGTGTTTCAGGCTTCTTAGGGTATATTCCTAGAAGGGGGATCTCTGGGTCAAATGGCAGTCCAATTTTTAGTTTTTTGAGGTAACACCATATTGTTTTCCATAGTGGCTGCACCAGTCTGCATTCCCACCAGCAGTGTACTAGAGTCCCCTTTTCTCCACACCATCACCAACACTTGTTGTTTGATGATTTGTTGATGGCAGCCATTTTGAGAGGTGTGATGTGATACCTCAATGTTTTTAATTTGCATCTCTATGATGATTAGTGATGTTGAGCATTTCTTCATATGTCTCTTGGCCATCGTATGTCCTATTTGGAGAGGTTTCTATTTAGCTCCTCTGCCCATTTTTTAATTGGGTTCTTTGTCTTCCTTTGTTGAGTTGTATGAGCACTCTCTATACATTGGAAATTAACCCTTTATCTGATATATCATTGGCAATTATGCTCTCCCATACAGTGGGTTGGCTTTCCATTTTGATGATTGTATCTTTTGCTGTGCAGAGCTTTTTAGTTTGATGTAGTCACATGTGTTCATTTTCTCCTTTGTTTTTGTTGCCTTAGGTGATGTATCAGTGAAAATTCTGCTCAGTATGATGTCCGAAATTTTGTGGTTTATATTTTCTTCTAGGATTTTTATGGATTCTTGGGTCACATTTAAGTCTTTCATCCATTTTGAGTTTATTCCTGTGTATGGTGTAAGTTGATCATCTAGTTTCATTTTTTTTGCATGTAGCTGTCCAATTTTCCCAGCACCACTTATTAAAGAGGCTGTCCTTATCCATTGTATGCTCTTGCCTCCTTTGTCAAATATTAATTGAGCATAATGTCTTGGGTCCATTTCTGGGTTCTCTGTTCTGTTCCACTGGTCTATATGTCTGTTCTTGTGCTAGTACCAGGCTGTTTTGATTACAGTAGCTTTGTAGTATAACCTGATATTTGGTATTGTGATCCCACCTACTTAGTCCTTCTTTTTCAAGATTGTTGTGGCTATTCGGGGTCTTTTTTGGTTCCATATGAACTTTCGAAATATTTGTTCTAGTTCTGTGAAATATGCCGTTGGTATTTTGATGGGGATTGCATTGAATCTATAAATTGCTTTGGGTAATATGGACATTGTAATGATGTTAATTCTTCCAATCCATGAAAAAGGTATGTGCTTCCACTTTTTTATATCTTCCTCTATTTCTTTTTTCAATGTCCTATATTTTTCTGCAAATAGTTCCTTTACTTCTTTGGTTAAGTATATTCCTTGGTATCCTAATTTTTTTGCCATGATGGTAAATAGATTGTTCTTTTAATTTCTCTTTCTGTGACTTCATCATTGGTGTATAAGAGTGGCGTCAATTTCTTGACATTAATTTTGTATCCTGCTACTTTGCCAAATTCATTTATTAAGTCATATAGATTTCCAATGCAGTCTTTAGGGTTTTTTATGTATAATATCATGTTATCTGCAAATAATAAACAGTTTCACTTCCTCCTTTCCAATTTGGATTCCTTTTATTTTTTCTTCATGTCTAATTGCTGGGGCTAAGACTTCCAGTACTATGTTAAATAAGAGTGGCGAAAGTGGGCATCCCTGTCTTGTTCCTGTTCTTAAGGGAAATGCTTTTAGTTTTGCCCAATGAGTATGATGCTGGCTGTAGGTCTTTCATATATGGCCTTTATTATGTTGAGATATGCTCCCTCTATTCACACATTGCTCAGCATTTTTATTAGAAATAGGTGCTGGATTTTGTCAAATGCTTTTTCAGCATCTATTGTTATGATCATGTGGTTTTTATTCTTCATTTTGTTTGTGTGGTGTATCACATTTATTGATTTGCAAATATTGCACCAGTCTTGCATCCCTGGGATGAATCCCACTTGGTCATGGTGAATAATTTTTTTGATGTCTTGCTGGATCCAAATTATTAGTATTTTGTTCAGGATTTTGGCATCTATGTTCATCAGAGATATTGGCCTGTAGTTTTCTTTCTTTGTTGTGTCTTTTTCTGGTTTTGGAATTAGAATTATGCTGGCCTCATAAAACGAGTTTGCAAGTCTTCCTTCCTCTTGAATTTTTTGAAATAGTTTGAGGAGAATGGGTGTTAGTTCTTCTCTGAATGTTTGGTAAAACTCCCCTGTGAAGCCATCTGGGCTTTTGTTTGCTGAGAGAGTCTTGGTTACCTCTTCAATTTCCTTAGTTGTTATTGGTCTGTTCAAATTTTCTATCTCTTCCTGGTCCAGTTTTGGGAGACTATGTGTTTCTAGAAATTTGTCCATTTCGCTTAGATTGTCGAATTTGTTGCCATATAATTGTTCATAGTATTTGTTAACTATCCTTTGTATTTCTGTGGTGTCAGTTGTTACTTCTCCTTTTTCATTTCTGATTTGGTATATTTGGGTTCTCTCTCTTTGTTTCTTGATGAGTCTAGCTAAGGTTCCATCAATTTTGTTCATCTTTTCAAAGAACCAGCTCTATGTTTCATTGATCCTTTGAATTGTGATTTTGATCTCTATATCACTTATTTCTGCTCTGATCTTTACTATTTCCTTCCTTCTACTTGCTCTGGGGTTTTCTTTTTGTTTGTTTCCTAGTTCTTTAAGTTGTTAAGTTAGATAGTCTTTTAGAAATTTTTCTTGTTTTTTTGAGGTAGGCCTGTAGTACTATGATCTTCCCTCTCAGAACTGCTTTCGCTGCATCCCATAGATGTTGTGTTGTTGTGTGTTCATTTTCATTGGTTTCCAGGAAGTTTTTAATTTCTTCCTTGATCTCCTTGGTAATCCATTCATTGTTTAATAACATGCTATTTAGCTCCATGTGCTCAAATGTCTTTGCATGTTCTTGTTGCAATTGATTTCTAGTTTCATGCTATTGTGATCTGAGAAGGTGCTTGATATGATTTCAGTCTTCTTGAACTTGTAAAGACTTAGTTTGTGTCCCAATATGTGGTCTATCTTTGAGAATGTACCATGTGCACTTGAGAAGAATGTGAATTCTCTAGTTTTGGGGTGTAATTCTCTAGATATCTATTAAATCCATTTGGTCTAGTGCTTCATTTAGAGTCTCTGTTTCCTTGGTAATTTTTTTTCTAGAGGATCTATCCAGTGATGTCAGTGGGATGTTGAGGTCCTCTGCTATGATTGTATTGCTGTCAATTTCTTCTTTGAAGTTCTCCACAAGATTTTTAGTATATTTTGGTGCTCTTATATTGGGTGCATATATGTTTACCAAGGTTCTATCTTCCTATTGAATAGATCCTTTTAATATTATGTAGTGGCCTTCTTTGTCCTAGTTATTGCCTTCAATTTGAAATCTATTTTATCAGATATGAGTATTGCTACCCCAGCTTTTTTTTCCTTTTGTTTGCTTGGAGGATTTTTTCCTCCCTTCACTTTCAACCTGTGTGAGTCTTTTGTTGTGAGGTGGGTCTTTTGTAAACAACATATAGATGAGTCATGCTTTCTTATCCAATGAGCTACTCTGTGTCTTTTTATGGGAGCGTTCAATCCATTTACATTTAAGGTGATTATTGATATGTACTTATTTATTGCCATTTTTGTTTGGTGTGGTTCTATTTTTCTTCCTATTTCTTCTACCAATTACAGCAGTCCTTTTAACATTTCTTGCAGTGCTGGTTTGGTGCTAATGTATTCCCTTAGCCCTTTTTTGTCTGGGAAGCTCTTTATTTGACCTTCTATTTTGAATGATAGCCTTGCTGGGTAGAGTAGTCTTGGATTCAGATCCTTGTTTTTTATGATCTTGATTACTTCATGTCATTCCCTTCTGGCCTGTAGTGTTTCTGCTGAGGAGTCAGCTGATAGCATTATGGAGATTCCTTTGTAGATGACCTGTTGCTTATCTCTTGCTGCCTTTAGGATTCTCTCTTTGTCTTTGATTTTTGGCATTTTAATTACTATGTGTCTTGGTGTGGGCCTGTTTGGGTTCTTCTTACTTGGGGCTCTCTGTGCTTCTTGAACTTGAATGCCTTCTTCCTTCACCAAATTAGGGAAGTTTTCTGTCACTATTTCTTCAAATATATTCTCTAACATTTGCTCATTTTCTTCTTCTTTGGAGACTCCTATGATGTGAATATTATTATGTTTCAAGTTGTCCCACAGTTCCTGTAAGCTGTCTTCCTGTTTTTTAATTGTTTTTTCCTTTAGGTTTTCTGATTGGTTGATTTTTTTCTACCCTGTCTTCTAATTCACTGATCTCGTCCTCAGCTTCCTCTACTCTGCTGTTTAGACCTTCCAATGTGTTCTTTATTTCTGCTATGTCATTCTTCATTTCTTCTTGGTTGTTTTTAATTCCAATTGGTTGATTTTCAATGTTTCTATGTCTTTACTCATGGTGTTGATGTCCTTACTCATGCTGTTGAGCTTCCTCAAGATCATGGCTCTGAATTTAGCTCTGTTAACTTGCTTAACTGCTCCTCATTTATCTCATCTTCATTAGAGGTCTCTTGTTCTTTAATTTGGCATTTGTTTTTTTGTTTCACCATTTTGGCTATCTCTGTGGGGTTTGGAGCCTGCCAAATTTTCCCTGTGGGTGTTGTATTCTGCTGTTCGTGTCTCCCTCTACTAGGTTTTTGAATGAGCGTGGGAGGACCCATGTTAAACACCACTTTCCTGGGCAGAGTTGCAAGCCCAGGAATGGTTCAATTATCCTCTAGCTTTTTGCCTGGAGGCTATTAGTGGAGGTTACCTTAAGAGCCTTGGGTTCTCAGTTGAATGAAAAACTCCCTGAGGTGTTCAGCATAAGGGGATTTCCTGAGGCAGATGCTGGTTGTTAATGAGCCTGTATTTACATTTCAGTGGCCCACAGGGTGTTGTTGAATCTCTGTGGGAGGGGCTGCTGCCTCTCCCCAGACCCCCTGGAAGGAGTAAGATGACCACAGTCCTGCGTGGCTGCAACTCAGCAAAATCTCCAAGTGCCCTCCAAATTTCAAGTGTCCCCACACAGTTTCAGTCCAGCCCATTGTCCCTCTGCCGGAGCCCAAGGTGAGTGGCTGTGGCTATTTTAGTGTTTGTTCCTGCTCTGCGCTGTGGAGCTGCTTGGGAATTTAACCTGGCGGGTGCTGCTCACAGCTAAGACAACTGCTGTCTGTGGGCTCCCAGCTCCCCTCTCGTGCCTCTGCAATCCTACCAGGATTGATATAGTGTCCCTGGTTATATTGTCCTCGCAAGCTGCTTTTCTGTTGCTTTTTCCTGATGATTTGTCTTTATTTTATTTGTAATTCCAGTTTGGTCCTGGGAGATGATCTGTGTAGCTGCCATTCAGTCTGTTGCCATTTTTGGTCTCATAACATCACCTTTTACATATGAAGAAGCTGAAACTTACAGAAGTTACACGACAGCTTCTATACCTATAAAGTGGCAGAGCCCACCATCTGAATCCTGAATCTAAAATCTGAATTCTTGCCCTGGCCAGTTTGGCTCAGCGGTTAGAGCGTCGGCCTGCGGTCCGGAGAGACCTGGGTTCGGTTCCCGCTAAGGGCACGTACTTCGGTTGCAGTTTGTCCCCGGCCCTGGTTGGTCGTGCGGGTGGCAGCCACTCGATGTGTCCCTTCACGTCGATGTTTCTCTCTCTCTCTCCCTTCCTCTCTCTCCCTCCCACTCTATCTGTACAAAAAAATGGAAAAAATACCCTCGGGTGAGGATTAAAAAAAAAAAAAATAAAAAAAAATAAATAAATAAAATTTGAATTCTTGGCTTATGAACTGAACCACTCAAAATATTTCTATGAGAAAAGGGTTCTAAAATAAGTTTGGGAAATACTGTATACCTAGCACTGCTGCCCCTTGTAAAATGACAATATACATAAAATATATATATATATATTTTAATATATATATATATATTTTAATCCTCACCCGAGGTCATTTTTCCATTTTTTGTTCAGGTAGAGTGGGAGGGAGAGAGAGGAACAGATCGAGAGAGAGAAACATTAATGTGAAAGGAACACATCGAGTGGCTGCCACCCGCACGACTGACCAGAGCCGGGGACAAACTGCAACCGAGGTACGCGCCCTTAGCGGGAACCGAACCCAGGTCTCTCAGGACCACAGGCCGACGCTTTAACCGCTGAGCCAAACCGGCCAGGGCCATAAAAATATTTTTAAAAATCTAAAATCAAAGACATAGTTTAGTTTTATTCAACCTACTATATTTTGGACCAATTAAACTTCCCTGCCTTCTTTTCAAATGTATTAGCTATTAACAGCTGTCACTTCCACTATATATATAATTTGAGCACTATTCCAGGCTACAACTTATAAAGCAGAAATTGCTGTCTATCTATCACCCAGTATCTGATCTCCTTCCTCAATCAGAGATATTCCACTTTATTTGGAGTGGTAATATGCACAACTAAAGTATATGTGGTCATATGACTAGTAAAAAGACAGAAGGATCTCGAGTCCCTGATGACATCTGAGTCACATTTCATCTTTACTTACAATTTTTTATATGTGAGAGAAAGAAATTTGTTTCATGGTTAAGGAACCATTATAATGGGTTTTACCTTAAATGCAATTGAACTAAGTCTAACAGTTTGCCTGGTCATCTAGTTTGCCTTTCATTTTCAAGTAGATTATAGTAGATACATTCAAAGTAGCAAAAAGGAAGAAACAAGTTGCTTAGAAGTTCATAAGAATTGACTTGACAGTACAAGAGGAGGCATCATATTCATCAACAATAATCTTGGGACTATTCAGGCACTATAATCCCATTAATCGAGGAGATATTGGATTATTTTCAGGATAACTGTGCAATAGATAAAACAAAGGCAAAAACCTAACATTAAAACATTACATTTACATATGAATCATTGTCTTTGGAAAATAGGCAGAATAAAATTCAATACCGACAAAGAGGTATTACCTTATCCCAATAAAAAAAGTTATATAAAGCAATAATTCCCAGAAATGTGTTCATCAAACCTTTAGTTTTGCAGAATGTTACCAGGTTTTAGGGGTAAAAAATTAGGTTCCATAACCAAAATGTTTAGAAAACTTGGATTAAATGGAGCCTTTACCTTGCTTTTCTATCCTATGTGTATCCAAGAGGATACTGTCATGTACATTTGTTTTTCAAACTAATTTGACCACGGAACCTTTTTACATCATGTATCTCAAATATTTCCAAAACAGAACACTGGTTTGAGAAACAGAAGCATAACAAATACTATATTATAAAGGTTAAAAATGTTTCTTTATAAATTTAGTAACCTTTTAATAATTGTGCAAGAATGCCTTTTCAGGTTATTCTCCCTTTTGTTTGTTCTTTAAACAAATGCCCCTATTTTTAAAAGTTCCAAACATTTTGTAAGAAATTCACACTTCATAATTGTAGACTAAAATCCTGTTTTAATACTGTAAGAATAGAATTTGTAGAAGGCAGCCTGGTGGATCCTAATCAAGCATTTTCAAAAGACCCATTGTAAACAAATTTTATGTAAAAGTTGCTAAAAAAAAAAACCAGAACTTTCCCTCAAGGAGAGTTGAGGCTGCAGCAAAGCACAACTTGTGGGGGTACCATTCACACTGTACTGAACAGCATTGTATAACAGAACTTTCTGTGATGAATAAAATATTCCATGTCCATATTGTTCAATATGGCACCCAGCCTATGTGAATATTGAACTTAAAATGTGGCTGAAAATAAAAAATTGAATATTTAATTTTATTTTATTTAAATAGCCATATTGGGCTGTGGCTAACATATTGAACAGTGCAGGTCAAGATGAACATAGATGCCAAAATCCTTAAAAAAAATTAGCAAATCGCATCCAGCAATACATTAAAAAAATTATTCACCATGACAAAGTGGGATTCATCCCAGGGATGCATGGTTGGTACAATATTCGCAAATCAATAAATGTGATACACCACATAAACAAAACGAAAGATAAAACTGTATGATTGTATTAATAGACGCTGAAAAAGCATTCCACAAAATCCAGCGCCCATTTCTGGTAAAAATGCTCAGCAATGTGGGAATAGAAGGATCATATCTCGACATAATAAAGACCATATATGAAAAACCTACAGCCAACATCATACTCAATGGGCAAAAACTAAAAGCATTTCCCTTAAGAACAGGAACAAGGCCCTGGTCAGTTTGGCTCAGCAGTTAGAGTGTCAGCCTGTGGTCCAGAGAGTCCCGGGTTTGGTTCCTGCTAAGGGCACATGCCTCGGTTGCAGTTTGTCCCAGGCCCTGGTTGGGTTGTGCAGGAAGCAGCCACTCTATGTGTCCCTTTCACGTCGATGTTTCTTTCTCTCTCTCTCTCCTTCCCACTCTATCTAAACAAAAAAATAAAAAAATGTTCTTGGGTGAGAATAAAAGAAAGAAAAGAACAGGAACAAAACAGGATGCCCACTTTCACCACTCTTATTTAGCATAGCCACAGAAATCAAACATGAAGAAAAATAGAAGGAATCCAAATTGGGAAGGAGGAAGTAGTACGGTTATTTTCACAGATGACATGATATTGTACATAGAAAACCCTAAAGACTCCATCAATAATCTACTAGATTTAATAAACAAATTTGGCGCCCTGGCCGGTTTGGCTCAGCGGTTGGAGCGTCGGCCTGAGGTACAGAGAGACCCGGGTTCGGTTCCCGCTAAGGGCATGTACCTCGGTTGCAGTTTGTCCCTGGCCCTGGTTGGTCGTGCAGGTGGCAGCCACTCGATGTGTCCCTTCACATTGATGTTTTTTTCTCTCTCTCTCTCCCTCCTGCTCTATCTGAACAAAAAATGGAAAAATGTCCTCGGGTGAGGATAAAAAAATAAATAAACAAATTTGGCAAAATAGCAGGGTACAAAATTAACATCAAAAATTGATGGATTCTTCTACACCAATAATGAACTCACAGAAAGAGAAACTAAAAATACAATCCCACTAACCATTGCAGCAAAAAAATTAAGATATTTAGGAATAAACTTAACAAAAGAAGTAAAGGACCTATTTGCAGAAAACTATAGGACATTGAAAAAAGAAACAGAGGAAGATATAAAAAAGTGGAAGCACATACCTTGTTCATGGATTGGAAGAACTAACATCATTAAAATGTCCATATTACCCAAAGCAATCTATAGATTCAAAGCAATCCCCATTAAAATATCAGTGACATATTTCATAGAACTAGAACAAATACTACAAAAGTTCATATGGAACCAAAAAAGACCCCGAATAGTAACAGCAATCTTGAAGAAGGAGGACAAAGTAGGAGAGATCACAATATCAGATATCAGGTTATACTACAAAGTCACTGTAATCAAAAGAGCCTGGTACTGGCAGAAGAACAGGCATACAGATCAGTAGAACAGAGAACCTGGAAATTGACCCAAAACATTATGTTCAACTAATATTTGACAAAGTTGGCAAGAACATACAATGGAGTAAAGACAGTCTCTTCAATAAATGCTGTTGAGAAAATTGGACAGCTACATGCAAAAAAATGAAACTAGACCACCAATTTACATCATACACAAGAATAAACTCAAAACAGATAAAAGACTTAAATGTGACTCATGAATCCATAAAAATCCTAGAAGAAAATGTAGGCAACAAAATTGTGGACATCATATGCAGCAGAATTTTCACTGATACGTCACCTAAGGCAACAGAAACAAAGGGAAAAAATGAACACATGGGACTACATCAAACTAAAGAGCTTCTACACAGCAAAAGATACAATCATCAAAATGGAAAGGCAACCCACTGTATGGGAGAGCATAATTACCAATGATACATCAGATAAGGGGTTAATTTCCAAAATATATAGAGTACTCATACAACTCAACAAAAGGAAGACAAAGGACCCAATTAAGAAATGGGCAGAGGACCTAAATAGACACCTCTCCAAAAAGGTCATACAAATGGCCAAGAGACATATGAAAAATGCTTAGTGTCACTAATCATCAGAGAGATGCAAATTAAAAAACTATAAGGTATCACCTCACATCTGCCATAATGGCTGCCATCAACAAATCATTAAAAAACAAGTGCTGGGGAGGGTGTGGAGAATAGGGGACTCTAGTACACTGCTGGTGGGAATGCAGACTGGTGCAGCCACTATGGAAAACAATATGGTGTTACTTCAAAAAATTAGAAATGTATCTGCCATTTGACCCAGTGATCCCACTTCTAGGAATATATCCTAAGAAGTCTGAAACACCAATCAGAAAGAATATATGTACCCCTGTGTGCACAGCAGCACTATTAACAATTGCTAAGATCTGGAAACAGCCCAAGTGTCCATCAACAGATGAGTGGATAAAAAAAGTTGTGGTATTTATACACAATGGAACAGATCTCTTATCCTTTGAGATGATGTGGAGAGACCTGGACAGCATTATGCTAAGCTAAATAAGCCAATCAGAGAAACATAAATACCACATGATCTCACTTATTTGTGAAGTATAATGAGCAAAATAACCTGATGAACAAAATAGACCCAGAGACACAGAAAGGAGTACTGTTCAGACTGACAAACCTCAGAGGAGGGGGATGAGGGGGATAGAAGAGAGAAACCAAAGAACTTATATGCGTGTATGCATAACCAATGGACATAGACAACAATGGCGGGGTCAGGGGTAGGATGGAGAGGAGGGTATGTGGGTGGGGGGAGGAGAAACATCTGTAACAAAAATAAATTAAAAAAAAAAAAAGAATTAAGGCCCAGAGGGTGTCATTGAGATGTGATTGTTGCCCCCCCCAGGTTATATAACATAAAGGCTTCACTTCTGTTTTTTTTGTTGTTGCTTTAAAAAAATTTTTTTTTTTTATCCTCACCGGAGGACATTTTTGCATTTATCTTCAGATAGAGGGGGAAGGAGAGAGGAAGGAAGAGAGAGAGAAAAACATCAATGTGAAAGAGACACATCGAATGGTTGCCATCCACAGGACCCCAACCTGGGGCAGGGGGCAAATTACAACCAAGGTATGTGCCCTTAGTGGGAACCGAACCCAGGACTCTCTGCCTGCAGGCTGATGCTCTAACTGCTGAGCCAAACCAGCCAGGGCAGAGGCTTCACTTTTGGGCGAAAACATGAGAAATCACTTAGGGCTATATCAAAGACTCATAGTTTTAGTGAGATACTACTGAAATCCAGTGATTATACTCAGTAAAGTAACATCTTTCTAACTAACAAACTCTATATATGTGACAGAGGAAAACATACTGTTTAATATATAAAACTACTAACACACAATGTCCTTATAAATTACTTATTCCAGACTTTTTAGTTTTTAATCTAAATAGAACTATAATAGTCTGAAAAATTAGTGTCTAAAATAGTCAATAAAATGTTACTATTTTACTATTATTTTTACTATTTTTTGCACACTTCTTTTTGTTTTTCAAAATTCACAGAAGTTGGACTTCCGGTCAAGATAGCAGCGTAAACACGGTATCGTGTCCTCCCACAACCACATCAAAGTTACAACTAAACTACAGAACAACCATCATTCAAAACTGCCTGAAATCAAGCTGAATGGAAGTCCTACAACTACGGAATTAAAGCAGCAGCCACATCCAGACTGGTAGGAGGGGCGGCAGCGCGAGGGGTGGCGGCAGCGGCGATGGCTGCGGCGCTGAGACGGGCTGGTCCCACACCCAAAGTGTGGCAGATAACAATCAGGAGGCTCCCGCGGCTGGGAAGGTGCTTCCTGAGGACTGAGGGGTCCCCGTCCCACACCAGGTGACCTGCTCAGGGTTCCAGTGCCAGGAAGAGAAGTCCCCATAACTTCTGGCTGGAAAAACCAGCGGGAACTGAGGCTCAGGGAAGCTGAAGCTGCTGGAGCCCCAGGCAGCTCCTTAAAGGGCCTGCAAATGGACTTATCGGACTCACTCCCTCTAAGCTTGGAGGGGAGGCAGCTCGAGGGGCACCAGAGACATACAGGGAAGAACTGAGCTGTTTGGCACTGGAGCGAAGGCTGGAGAGGGGGCTTTCTCCAGGACAAACGTGCTGTAAGAGGCCTTTGTTCCTTTGGTGAGCCTTTCCCTGGGGCGGCAGACAGTTGCCATATCTGGGACTCCAGCAACCTGGCTCACACTGGTAGCCCTGCCCTGCTGATTTCCTGAGGCCCCGCCCCGCCCCGCCCCACCCAACTTTCAAGCCCACCCAAGCTGTTGCCACTTGCTTAACCATAGAATTGGCCTGTCTTTGATCCTGCTTCAGGTTTTTCCTAAATTCTTTCAAACGAGCAGCATCTGGTCTCAGCGAGCCCCATACCTCTCATTAAGTAATACACAGAAACAGACACAGGGAGGCAGCCAAAATGAGGAGACAAAGAAACAGGTCCCAAATGAAAGAACAGAACAAAACCCCAGGAAAAGAACTAAGCGAAATGGAGATAAGCAACTTAACAGATACTGAGTTCAAAATACTGCTTATAAGGATGCTCTATGAACTTAGTGAGAACCTCAGTGTACTTAGGGAGAGCCTCAAGAGCATAAAAAAGGACCAGTTAGAAATCATGGATACACAGTTAGGATTGAAGGAGGCATTAACTGAAATAAAGAATAATTTACACAGCTTCAATAATAGAATACGTAAATCCAAGGAGTAAACCATCGATTTGGAATATAAGGAAGCAAAAAATGCCCAATCAGAACAGCAAAAAGAAAAAAGAATCCAAAAAAATGAGGAGAGTGTAAGGAGCCTCTGGGACAACTTCAAGCGTGCCAACATTTGCATCTTGGGGTTGCCAGAAGGAGAAGAGAGAGAACAAGAAATTAAAAACCTGTTTGAAACAATAATGGCAGAAAACTTTCCTAACTTGGTGAAGGAAACAGACATACAAGTCCAGGAAGCACAGAGAGTCCCAAACAAGATGTACCCCAAGAGGCCCACACCAAGACACATCATCATCAAAATGCAAAAGGTTCAAGACAAAGAGAGAATCTTAAAAGCAGCAAGAGAAAGGCAGCTAGTTACCTACAAGGGAGTTCCCATTAGGCTGTCAGCTGATTTCTCAAAAGAAACTTTGCAGGCCAGAAGGGAGTGGCAAGAAATAGTCACAGTGATGAAAAGCAAGAACCTACAACCAAAATTACTCTATCCTGCAAAGCTGTCATTTAGAATTGATGGACATATAAAAACTTTCCCAGACAAGAAAAAGTTAAAGGAGTTCATCACTACCAAACCATTATTATATGAAATGATGAAGGGTCTTTTTGAAGAAAAAGATAAAATGTATGAACAAACAAAATGGCAATGAATACATATCTATCAACAATGGAATCTACAAACAAAATGAACAGATAGAACAGAAACATTCTCATAGATACAGAGAACATTTTGTTGGTTGCCAGTTGGGAGCGGAGTTGAGGGAATGGGTGAAAAAGGTGAAGGGATTAAGAAGCACAAATTCATTGCTAGACTGACAAACCTCAAAGGGAAAGGGGTTGGGGGGTTGGGAAGAAATAAACCAAAGAAGTTATATGCATAACCAATGGACACAGACAATAGTGTGGGAAAAGGTGGGAGGGGGGCGGGAGTGGGGAGGAGGGGGGTCATGGGGGAAAAATGTGGAACATCTGTAATACATTTTACATCCAACAATAAAGATTTGAAAAAAAAAAAAAAATTCATAGAAGTTGTATTTTTCTATAGGGATTGTAAGGAAAATAACTGAAAAAAGGAAATGCTGCCCGCCTGGTGGGGCTCAGTGGTTGAGCACTGACCCAGGCACCAAGAGGTAGCCGGTTTGATTCCCGGTCAGGGCACATGCCCAGGTTGTGGGCCCAATCCTCAGTGGGGGGCATGCAGAAGGCAGCCAATCAATGTTCTCTCTTATTGATGTCTCTCTCTTCCTCTCTCTCTAAAATCAATATGAAAATGTGTTTTAAAAAAAGGGAAAGCAAGTCCTTCAGTTCTAGGAGACAGATTTGATATAAACATGCAAATCCCAAAACAACCTTTCTATTGATGATAATTTTGTTAAATACAACTTAATTCATATGAACCTACATATCTTTCAAATAGAAAAAATATGTAATAATTATATTCATATACCTAATGAAAGAAGAGGATATGTTTGCTTTAATCACTTATAAGTAATGTTAATGATCAAACTTTCTGGTTTTTCCTTATAAGAATTGAATAAAGCAGCATACAATGTACATGATATTAACATTTCACTTTGACTTACACAATCATATCTTCATTCAGCTTCTCTTGAGACTGAGTACAGTTCCGATAATTTGCTGTAAAAAGTTTTTTAAATTATAAAGGCAATTAATTTATAATTGGTCATACTGTTTTGTAAATAGCTCTCCAAACCAAATATAGTGTATTCTGAAGAAAATAAACTTAATGACTTTAATATAAAATTTGAAATAATTATCTCTGGGTCAAGAAGTGCTCATGCAATGTGAAAAGTTACAAGTTAATATTAACCATGATGCTCATATCTAGAAAGAATTCTTTAGGACATCTTTGATTTCAGGCAACAATTGTGTAATAAATAGTAACGGAACTCTCCTTTCCTGCTGAGATTATGCATTTAGAATTCAGTTTAAGACACCCCAGGGAATAATTTAGAAAGTTCAAAAGAGCAAGAACACATGATTCTAGAAGCGGTAGTTATGGGGAAAATTTAAACAAAGCTCATTGAAATATGTTGAGTATAATAAGGATAGCAAGACAATAAGACAGTATTTAAAATACTCCTTGAGTTATAAGTTGTCTATGTAAACTTTTCTATATATCACCTGGTAAAAAATACATCAAACATTAATTAGTATACCAAGATTATGATTTCATCAACAACACAAAACAGTGGTCAATATTCACTATGATAATATTCATTCTTAAATCTCTGTAATAAACATTTAAAGTGAATTATAATCATGACTCTTCATCTCTTACATAACCAAAACATCTCACATATGATAATATCTGTCTATGATCTTTCAAATAGAAAAAAATATGTAATAATTATTTATATGCAAACAATCATTTTCCTCTTATTCTATTTATGAAATTATGGCAGGAAATCATTTTAAAGCAGCTTATTCCATATATCAGAATTGACATTGTAGAAGTATCAAAACCTAATAAAAAGTTTTAATGAGATTAATGAACTGAGCTAATAAAAATAATAAACATTATTTCTAAAAGTGATACCTAGAATCACATAAAAATGGAATAATATCATTTTGGAGATTATATTAATAGAGGTGGCATGTGCTGGTAAGGCAATCAATTATCGAGTAGATCTAACAGAAGGAATACTCCCAAGGATACTGTCTTAGGTTGCTAGATTTTTCCTTCCTTTCTTCCTTCACTCACTCATTTGGCGCGCGCGCGCGCGCGAGAGAGAGAGAGAGAGAGAGAGAGAGAGAGAGAGAGAGAGAGAGAGAAGGTGGAAGCAATGGCTTTTTTCTACTCAAATAAGATTGGGTCATGAGAAAGATTAGCCTTCAGGAGGAAAACAGGAGGTTATAAATTAGTGTTTAAAGTCAAATAGGGCACAGAGGGAGGTACACTGTATAAAGCTAGGCTTATATCTAAAAGACAGTTGGGTTTTAATGAGATATTTATCCTACTTATAATAAACAGCTATAAGGATACTTCCTACTGTATAATTTGAGGAAAAACATATTATCAGGGAATTATTATTTATAATACCTACCAGATTTTTTAAAAAGTGGATATTCACTGTATTAGTGCATAGGAAAATTGATGGAATTTATATCTAAACAATGTCACCTTGAAGGATATGACCCTAAAATAGGATGCTGCAAAGGTAACAATACATGAAGGATACTTATAATTATAGGAAGCACAAAAATATTTTTTTCCACACCTGGTTGCTATCTTTATTCAGGCTCTTTGTCTCTAGTACCACATTTTCTGCATGTTCCTTTTGGCTTCTTTGCTACACTATGTTCTACAGTGCCATGTATGTCTATACACTTTAATGAAAGTCTAAATAGCTCTCTGAACAATTTAGTCATTCTTGATTTCTTCTTACAGGGTGAATTACAAATAAATGGCCTGGAATCTCCCAAGATTTTTACTAAATCTTGACATAATAACTAGTTTTTTCCTTTTATTTTCTTAAATTTTTATTTATTTACTTATTTTAAATATGTTTATATTGATTTTTAAAGAGAGAGGAAGGGAGAAAGAAAGAAATGTTGATGTGTGAGAGAGATACATCAATTGGCTGCCTCCTGCACGCCCCTCACTGGGGAGCCAGTCCACAACCTGGGCATGTGCCCTGACCAGGAATCAAACCGAGACCTCTCAGTCCATAGGACGATGCTCAATCCACTGAGCCACTTCAGCCAGTCTACTTTTTCCTTTTAAATATTGTGGTTTTTTTTTTTCAGTTACAGTTGACATACAATATTATATTAGTTTCAGGTGTATAATCCAGTGATTAGACATTATATAATTTACTAAGTGATCACCTAGATAAATTGAGTATCCATCTGACACCAAACGTAATTATTGCAATATTATTGACTATATCTTTATGCTATACTTTAGATAGAAAATTAATTATTGGAATTCCTAGAGAGACAAGCTGAGCTACATTGAGTCTCAGATGATTTTTTTTATACCATAAGCAGATGGCCATTGGACTTGAATTGCAACACTATTTCTTTCCTAAGTCTCCGGCCTGCAGGCCCACCCTGCAGATTTTAGACTTGCCAGCTTCCATTAGTGAGTGAAGCAATTCCTTAAAAATCTCTCTACACACACACACACACACACACACGTTACTGGTTCTATTTCTTTGAAAAATGCTCATGAACACAGATTTTGGTTCTTTTAGTCCCTGGTAATATAGAAGAATAAATGACTTAAATACATAATTATATAGATATTGTTTGACAATACAATAATCTGTATTATGAGCCAACTGTTTTATTAAACACTTTTGAGACTCCAGCAGTATAGAAAAGTAAATATTGTACTCACTTGTGTTGGTTTTGACTAGACACCCACCAAGAAGGTTATCACTCATTTCTCCTAAAATCAGTGACATTACAGGAAGACAAGCTCCATTTACCAATGATGCCAGTAATCCCAGGATCATAAGTATGATGTCCAGTATATCAGCAAATCGAAACTGAGGAAAATAAACAAAACACAGTAGCTGTAAAAAGTTAAAACTAAAACCCAACCTACATTTTTTGCCATCAACTAAATGTTATTTTATAAATTAATTAAGAGACTAAATAAATGTATTAAATCATGGACAAGTATTTAAAAGGTAAAAAAAAGTCACCTATCCCAAGGATTTACAATGTATTTTGAAGAAATTGTTGAAAAATATAAAGTAGCAAAATCAGTACAATCGTAGACCTGTGACACAAGTCAGGTAAGATGTAGGTATGATTTAGAAACTTCCTTCCATTTGGTCGATTCTGGAATAAATTAAAGAATTTCAAAAGGTTGCAATGACACCCTGGCCGGTTTGGCCCAGCGGTTAGAACATCGGCCTGCAGACCAAAGAGTTGCAGATTTGATTCTGGTCAAGGGTATGTACTTTGGTTACGGTTCCTCCCTGGCCCTGGTTGGGGTCATTCGGGAGGCAACCAATTGATGTGTCTCTCTCACATCGATGTTTCTCTCTCTCTCTCTCTCTCTCTCCCCCTCCTACTCTATCTGAAAATAAAATGGAAAAATATTCTTGGGTGAGAATTAAAAAAAAGAGACTACAACGACAATATCTTGGTTGATGGATAATTGATTTTCAAATTTTCAATTCCCTGGGCTTATCAACATCATATCAATAAAAACTAAGTGCAATGAACAGTAACTATCTAGTAAAAATTAGTTTACCAAATGTAATAAATTATATTTTTAATTTGTATTTTTAATTCCTCAGATTTTTTTCTACCTAGGACAATATCTATTCTGTAAATTAAGGTCTATAATAATTTGCAAAACTGTTTAGAATAAGAAAGAAATAACTGAAAGTCAAATATTGAATGTTTTACATTCTATTCTATAGCAGGTCTCCACAACACTCTTCCAAAACAAAAACATGAACTTGAAAATGTGGACTATTCATCTCAATGAGAGAGGTCAAGATAAAATGTATAATGGTATTAAAATGAAGTTAGACTTAAATAACAGCAAGAGGAACTTATTATATTTTTAAAAAATAGAAATGAAAAAAAAACCTTAATGTTTTCCTATTCATTCATGCAACAGCTAATAGACATTTACGAATTAACTTTCATAGCATTGTACTTGGTACTAGAGATGATAAGAGGGTATCTGTTCCTCCACCATGCCCACAGTAGTGTGTTATCTCTTTGATAACGTTTCTCATATTCTGCTACTTCCTCAATTTTTAAAAAATTTGACTTATGAATAAATAGTACTGTTTCATGTATTTTTCTAATGATATTGATATCCAGGCTTATTTGGAGATTGGAGTAGGGGGAGGGGCTATTTTTGGAACACATTTCTGAAAATGTTCCTTAAACATAGTGCCAAAGAATTGTGCTGATAATCACTCTGATGCATACATAACCTTTTCAAATATTTAGATAATTGTTTTTTATTTAAAAAGGATTTAACCACTTTAAAAATAATAAAAGCAATTTATATCAATGTATTATCACTGGAAAATACTGAAATGTAAACAAAATAGTAAAAGGCACTAATAATTTCATACCACTCAGAAATAACCTCTGATAACATTTATGTATCACACATATACACACACAATTGTTTTCTTCCAAAACTGGAACCATTATATAGGGTATTGTGTTATTATTTTTTCTTATCTCTTATTGTGGACATGTTGAATTTATTATATTTTTTTTCTATTGGAAATAATACTTTGATGAATTATGTTTTTAAATTCCCCTTTCTCCCTGAATAGATGTAAACAATCAAACAATCATTTCATGTACTACTGACAATTCCCCCAAAATTTCTGATATGCATACTTTCTAACTGATTTCACTTACTATTTCAAAAGGTCCAACAACTTGGTTTCTTACTTTGTGCAGTTGTTCTTGCAGTTTTCTGGAAAGTAAATGTTTAAAATGTAAAAATTACAATGTAATGCAATTTGCAACATTTTCCAATTGTAATTGTGCTGAAGTGTTAAATTTCACCTTTGGTTGCAAATTTATACCAACCCCATAAATTTAAAACCAAAGTTAATGACAGGCAATACAAAGAATTTTAGTATAATCACTGGAGAAGTAAATTGTCACTGGCTGTCAACATTAGTTGTAGTAACAACTGAAGATATGTATCCGGAGAAAATTATTTTTATTGTGGTAAAATACACATAAACATAGAATTTACCATATTAAGTCTTTTTAAGTGTACTGCTCATTGGTATCAAGTATATTCATTTTGTTGTTACCGTCACTACCATCCATCCACAGAACACCATGAATGTTAAAAAGTTGAAACTCTGCCATCCTCTGGCCACCACCATTCTACTTTTTATCTTTTGAATCTGACTACTCTAGGAGCCTCATGTAAGTGGGATCATACAGTATTGTGTTCTTTCTCATGGACTTATTTCATTTAGCATATCATCAGGGTTCATTCGAATTGTAAAAAATGTCAGAATTTTCCTCCTTTTTAAAGGCTGAATATTATTCCATTGTATGTATATATCACATTTTTTAATCCATTCATTCATTCCTTAATCAGTGGACACTTGGGTTGCTTCTACTTTTTGGCTACTGTGAATAATGCTACTGTGAATATGGGTGTACAAATATCTCTTCAATTCCTGCTTTCATTTCTTTTGGGGAAATATATATATGAATGAAACCAAGAGTGAAATTGCTGGATCACATGGTAATTCTATTTTTAACTTCCTGAGGAATCATCATATAGTCTTCCACAGTAGCTGCATCAGTTTACATTCCTACCAACCATGCACAAGGAGGTTTCTTCACATCCTCATTAATATCTGTTATTTGCTATTTTATTTTATTATTATTAATTTTAATAGTAGCCATCTTAATGGATATGAAGTGTTGGATTCGAATTTTTGATTTTTTGCAATAAATTGCTCAAGAGCAACTGTGAACTTTAAATGAGTTCTATTAATTACACATTAAACAACTACACTGTGACTTTGTCCCACATTGAAAATTTCATTTGTACCTCACATTTCAAGTAGGTCCAGATAAAAACTGTAAATTTTATCTATTTATTTCAGGGAAAACTATCAATTAAACACACACACAATTCTTAAACATTAACAGAAGACTGGAGAAGATCAGTTTAAACTTTCTAAAAAAGACATCACAGAAGGACGAATTTCCAACTCTTCCCTCCAGCTTTATAACATGTTGTTCCATCAGCTTTGATAAATGAGAAGTCACTTAATTTTGTTCCACTTGAGTTAATAATTTACTTATGTATGGGGCCAATTTGCTCTGAGATGATTCATAGATAACAAAAAGTGCTTTAGGATTGTAAAGACCTCCCCCCACCCCAAATGCAAATTTTAAAGCCTAAGACCTAGTAAGCTCAGCTCTCTTTTGATACATTTTGTTTCAGAAAAACATTTCTGTCTTCCATTGACCTTCATGGAAAGCCTTGGAAGGAGGGGTTGGGTAGCCTTTTAAGAGTCTCGTGTTCTAGCAACTGAGCTAGCTGAGTGTCCCTTGGGAAGTCTTTTAAAAGTCTCATTTCTACCAGAGTTGAAAGTGAAGACGCATAGATAGAGAACAGAACAACAGCTGTCAGAGGGGAGGAAAGTTGCAGGGCTGGGTGAAAAAGATGAAGGGATTAAGCAAATAATCAAATCAAACCAACCAACCAAACAAAACCCTTCCTAGACACAGACAACAGTATGCTAATTACCAGAGGGGAAGATGGGTGAGAGGAGGTATAAGAAAGTATGGGGGGGAAATGGTGGTAGAAGGAGACTTGACTTTGGGTGGTGAACACACTACACAATGTACAGATAAAATATTATAGAATTGTACACCTGAAACCCGTATCATTGTATTAACCATTGTCATCCCAATAAATTCAATAAAAATAAATATTGTACAGTGATAATAATTTTAAAAAAAGAAAGTGAAGAAAAGCACATGGGCAAGTATGGCAGGAGCTCCCTTTCTGGCTACTGTAGCCCTGCATTAATGACCCAAGTAATCTAGAAGGGTCCACTTGAGTTTCACAGTTTATACATCGAAATGTATTATGTTAAAAGTGGAAATAAAACAGATTTTAAACTACATCAACTTAAATCTCTAAATTAATGAATTATAGATGAAGAAAATTTTTATAACACACACACAGAAATCCATTCAATAAAAAAAAATCAAAATCTATTATTTTCTTTTAATAAATGTACTACGTGGAATGAAGGATCCACAGAGAACTAAAAGGAATTCTCCATATCTAGTAAGCTCCAAGAAATTCAGAAGAGGTGATATCTGACGTTCTAAGTCAATAAATCTGGTAGCTATTATACTTCCTAAAATTGCTATTTAAACCAGTTATAACACTGATTATGTTGAAGTCCAGCTAAATGCAAATAACATTGCTATTTTTGGAAAAAAGTTAAAGCTTTTTTGCTACAGTTGTGAAAATAATAAGATATATCTGAAGTTGCAGAACACTTTTTGTAGAACTTACACAGAACTTACCTATTTCTTTGGTAATTTTCTTGCATCTCTTCAGCTCTTTCAGAATCTGCCATCTTATTTACAATTTAATCACTCTGAAATAAAATATTAACAAATATATCATGACTATGTGAAATTTTATCATGTAGTTGATATGAAGCATTATTCATATCTCTGACATCTTCTGTAAAATCATGTTGCTGAATTTCACACTGCCTCTCCACACCCAATCCCAAATAAAGTTTCTGGTTAGGTATCTTCAGACTTTATCATTGAATTTATGACTTGTCTCATTTTGGGGTTAGATTGGAAGTTAATAAAAATTCTAGAAATAAAAGAAAAGAAAAGAAGAAATGCCAGATTTCATGACAATGCATAGTTTTTCAGGACATTGGGTTGTTTCTACTCTGCCACTGATTTGATTGTAATTGATGAAAGCTTTCAACTATCTCATGCTTAGTTTTCTCTGTAAAAAATTAATACAGTAGTTTCTGTGAGCAGTCTGAGGGAGTAGGGCTCTCTAGTTCACCAAATATAAGCAAGTTAGAGATTCTACCATATATAAATGAATAGTTATAAAGAAACAAAATATTTTGAAAACCCACTCATCATTAAAATTATATTAAACATAATGTATCTTCCTTTGGATGACACTTCAGACTCTTCCGTTGTCTTAAGATCGCAATTATTTACATAAATTATCACTTCAATGCAAATGTAATAGAGATGTTTTGACTCAATCTCATTTGTTTGGCCATATAACATATTACCTACACTAAAATGACTATACAGAATGTGGAGAATATGGATTTAAATTCTAGAATAGGATTACTAATTAATTAAATCTTACTTGAACATCTGAATAAAACCCAAAGCACTTTGAAATAGTAAGTTTCTTCATAAAGAATTAAGTCCTAATGGGTCAGTTTTTAGTGCCTGAGAAAAAAGGCATGTTTCCTATATGATCATAACTCCATATAGGAAATCTTTACTATACTGATTTTTCACTATTTCATTATTTTGACACATGTGTAGAAAAAGTAATAAAACATACTCTATCAATAATTTGCATTTATGGAAATTAAAAATTATATAATAAAACTTATATTCATAAAAAGAAACAAAAACAACTGAGGCTTACCTTGTTAAGTGCATGATCTGTTCATTTACATCAAAATCATGTGTGGTGTCTCTTCTCAACGAATTATTTACTGCACTTTCATAACTGTGCTTCAAAAGCTTATTTTCTGATCACACTGTAATATCTGATTACAACAGCAGTTAATTTCTAAGTAAAGCACATTGTGTTCTTCATGTCATACTGCACTCAGAGAAACAAGGTGAACAAAGAAAACTCACTGAGCCAAATAAACACTCTTTTAAAAGGTCTGTAGTGGTTATATATATACCCAGTTTTTTATTGTTTAGTCCCATAATATTTTTAGTTAGCTGAATTAATAATTATAAAAACTAAAATAAATCTTTTTAATACATCAATGGCACATTGACATAATAATCATTGAGTAATACTATATGCAAGGCATTCATTCAATGACATCATTGTTGCTGACTGAAAATAATTACTTCCTTTTGTGCTTTCCTCATATCTGTGTTATGTTTATTGACACCTTCTGTCTTATCTTACAATTCCTAGTTATTACTATACTGAATATTACTCTATAATATTTCTTCATCTATTCCTTCATGAGTTCATTGAAAAAGTATTGAGCTTATGTGTCAGCCATTAGTTTATAAAAATAAAAAAAACGTTTCCTTCTCCTGTGTAACTCACATGCCTTATTTTTTTCTCTATACTTCAGCCTTGCTACTCAATGTGGTCCCAAGACCAGCAGCATCAGCAACACCTGGTACCTTACTAGAAATGCAGAACTATTTTTTTTTTTTTTTTGAATTGTGGCAAAATACACATAATGTAAAACTTAGCATTTTAACCAGGTGTAAGTTACAGTTCGGTGGCATGAAGTGCATAGACAATTATTGTGTAACCATCACCAGTACAGAACTTTTTCATCATCACAAACTGAAACTCAGTAACCATTATACAATAACTTCCCTTTCTCTCTTCTCCCCAGTCCCTGGTAACCACCATTCTACTTTCTGACTCTATGAATTTGCCTATTCTAGGTATCTTAGATTGAATCATACTGTATTTGTTCTTTTTTTCAGGCTTATTTCACTTAACATAATGTTTTCAAGGTTCATCCATGATGTAGCTTGTGTCAGAATTTCATTCCTTTTTAAGGCTAATACTATTCCATGGTGTATTATACCACATTTTGTTTATCCATTCATCTGTTGACATTTGATTGTTTCCAGCTTTTAGCAGTTGTGAATAGTGCTGCTATGAACATTGGTGTACAAGTATTTGCTTGAGTCTTTGCTTTCAATTCTTTTGAGTATATACTTAGAATTGGAAGTTATGAATCATGTTTAACTTTTTGAGAAACTGCCATACTGTTTTTCACAGTGGCTGTATATAATCTTTTTCATTGCACAAGGGTTCCAATTTCTCCACGTCCTCACCAACACTTGTTATTTTCTGGCTTATTGATAATAATAATTATAATAGGTGTGAAGTGGTATTTCATTGTGTTTTTGATTTGCATTACCACAGTGACTAGTCATACTGAGCATCTTTTAATGTATTTATTGGCTATTTGTATGTCTTCTTTGCAGAAATGTCTATTCAAGTCAATTGCCCATTTAAAAAATTTAAAAAAATAGTTAAGTTCTTTATATACTCTAGATATTAAACCTTTATCAGATAAAGGATTTGCAAATATCCTCTCCCATTCTGTGGGTTGTTTTTCAGTCTCCTAATAGTGTCCTTTGATGCACAAAAGATTTTAATTTCAATGATGTCAAATTTATTTTTTTGTTGCCTAGGCTTTTGGTGTCATAGCTAAGAAATCATTGCCAAATTCAATGTCATAAATTTTTCCCTATTTTTCTTCTAAAAGTTGGGCAGTTTTAGTACTTACATTTAGGTCTTTGATACATTTTTATATGGTGTAAGATAAAGGTCCTAACTTCCTTCTTTTATATGTGGATATTCAGTCTTGCCAGCACCATTTATTGAAAGAACTGTCTTTTCCCCATTGTATGATCTTGGCATTCTTATTTAATATAACTTTATCATATATGCAAGGGTTTATTACTGGGCTTTCTATTCTGATTGGCCTATAGGTTTGTCTTTATGCAGGTAACACAATGTTTTAATTACTGTTGCTTTGTAATATATTTAGAAACCAGGATTGCGAGTCTTTCAAATTATTTCAAGATTGTTTTTGCCTTTTGGGTTCCCTTAGACACTATGGGGATTTTAGAATGGGGTTTCCTATTTATGCAAAAAATTTCACTGGGATTTTGATAAGAATTGCATTGAATCTGTAGATCACTTTTAGTACTATTTTCTCTTAAAAGTATTAAGTCTTCTAGTCCATGAATATAGGACATCTTTCCACGTGTCTTCTTTCATTTCTTTCAGCAATGTTTGTAGTTTTAAGTGTGAGTCTTTCACTTTCTTGGCTAAGTTTATTCCTAAATATTTCATTTATTTTGATGCTATTATAAAATTTTCTTTTCAGATCATTGTTTAAAAAGCATGTGTAGAAAATAATTTTAAATTTTTTTAGATTTCACATGTGAGATCATGTGATACATATCTTTTTTATACTCATTTCACTTAGCATAATGCCCTCAGGGTTCATCCATTTTCACAAATGACAAAATTTCCTGTGTTTAAAATGGCTGAATAATTCTCCATTGTGTGTGTGTGTGCATGTGTGTGTATATATATCTATCTATATATAGAGATGTGTCATATAATAACATTTCTTATTTCTTCATTTCCATCACCACTTATCCCCCCTATACCTTCTTCTCTTTCCACACCCCGCTCCCCACATATACAATGGTGGGCCCATAAGACTATAATGAAGTTAAAATTCCTATTGTCTAGTGATAGCTGTCTTAATGTCACAGGGCAAAACATTATTCATATGTTTGTGATGCTGGTATAAATAAACCAATTATGCTGCCAGATGTATAAAACTATAAAACATACAATCTTGTACAGTACATACTACTAGATAATGACAATAAATGACTATATTACTGGTTTATGCATTTATTATACTATAATTTTTATTGTTATTTTAGAGTATACTCTTTCTACTTATAAAAAAAATAGTTTGTTATAAAACAGTATGCTGTGTTACACCAGTAGCAGCCTCATACATCTCATATTTACCATGTCTCTGGATTGTGTCATTTTCTCTTGTGCTTGATTTAATCTCAAGTAAAATGCAGGATAGGCTTGTAGCCTAGGAGCAATAGATCATACCATATAACCCAGGTGTGTACCAAAGAGCCTAGGCTACACCATCTAGGTTTGTGTAAGTATACTATGTAATGTTCATACAATTATAAAATCACATTTTTCAGCATGTACCACTGTTGTTAAGTGGTGTATGACTGTATACCACATTTTCTTTGTTCATTTACCCATCAATGAACACTTAGATTGTTTCCATGCCTTGGCTATTGTAAATAATGCTGCAGTGAACACTGGAGTACAGATATCTCTTTGAAATACTGATTTATTTTCCTTCATATACATACCCAATAGGTGAAATTGCTGGATAATATGACAGTTCTATTTTTAATATTTTGAGGCCTCCATACTGTTTCCATAGTGGCTGTTCTGGATCATGCATTTATAAATCCATTATAGCAATGCAGAATTTTAGATCCCACCTTAGAACTACCTAACAGAATTTGCATTTTAACAAGACTCTCCAGGTGGTTTGTATGCATATCTAATTTCAGAAACACAACTCTATAGCACCTAGCACTAAGTCTTGGCAAATAGAAGGCATTGATTCTCTAAAGAAAGTTGTTTATTTAATCCTCACTCAAGGATATATTTTTATTGATTTTTGGAGAGAGAGAGAGAGAGAGAGAGAGAGAGAGAGATTGAGAGATTGAGATTGATGTGACAGAAAAACATTGATCAACTGCCTCCTGTATTGCCCCAACTGGGGATCGAACCCAAAACCTAGGTATGTGCCCTCACCTGGAATCGAACTTCCTATCTTTTGGTGTATGGGACAATGCTCTAACCATTCAGTCAGGCCTAGAGGAAGTTTTATTTTTCTTTCTGCTAAATCTAAGAATATAAAAATAAAAGTTCAAAATACAATGTAATACTAACAATGCTATTCTTATCTACTGCCTATATCATGGTTTTAAAATATGATCAAAGGACCTTTTGGTATGAGAATCTCCTGGAATGCATGTCAAAATAAAATAGATTTCTAGGCTTTACCCCCATGTACTGAATGAGGAGCTAAAGCAATGTACTAGGAATCTACATTTTAACAAGCTTAAATGATAATGTTTCACATTTCTTCCTTCTTTAAAAGTATATTTTGCCAGGTATTGTTCTAAGCATTGAATAACATATAAGTCTCATCTGTCATGGAGCTTACATTCTTTTTCAGGGACAGTCACAGTTTTGACAAATACATATATAAATAAGAAAAATGAGATAGTGGTAAGTTTTAGGCATAGAAGTAAAACAGGGCAATGTGATGAAGAGTATTGCGGTAGTTACACTGTTTATTCAGGAAAAACCTCTTCTAGAAGGTAATGTTTAAGGTGAAAGCTGAACTACAAGAAGGAGGTTGACATATAAAGATCAAGGAGAATATCCCAGGCAGATTTATATGGTAGACAAAAAGTACATGAGACAAAGGGACACAAGATGAAAGAACTTGGGACACTGAGGTCATCATTAAATGGGAAGATATAGGTTGGCAATGATGGCTACCCCTTTGTTCCTCTATATTATCCTATGTTTTGGAAGGAAAGTAAGTTTGGTTTAAAACATGTCAAATGTGAGATACCAGTGAGATAACGAGGTAGTAATATCTAACAATAAGTGGATTATGTGAGAATAGAACTCTAAACGTCTTTCTTGGCCTAAGTAAAATTTGTCAGTCAACCAATCCTTATTGATTGATCCTATGTAGAAATTATCATAGCAAATACTATAGAGGATACAAAAAGGATAAAATTAGAAAAATATTTTTTTTTGTTTTTTTACAAAGACTCTTTCTTTAAAAAAAAAAAAATCTATGTTCATGTGCCAAATGGGAAGTCAGACGAGAAACTGTGGGAAGAAATTTTCTGAGTGGCACTTAATCCTGAAACTGGTAAATAATAATATGATATCTAACTAAGATAGATAGGTTGAATGGAAAGCATGGGATTTTTTTTTTTTTTTAGATAAAGATATAAATTTTACAGAAGCTCCAAAAGGAACAAACTAGTAGTAGGAAGATCATTGTTGAATATAGACAAGTTTCATAACAATTTTTTTATTTCTGTCTTCTCCATAAAGCTGTTCTTTCTGAAATTGTTTTATACGCTTCACAAGCTCCAATGGTTTTCATACTTCTAATATTTGACTAACTGCAATTCCTCAAATGCTGTTTCCTTCTTCCCTCCACATGTCTAGCAAGATTGCAGAGTTGAGAATTATATATAAGAGCTCTAAAAATATACATACTCAATGTGATGATTAATTTTATGCATCAATTTGGCTAGGCGATGACATTAGGTTTTTGATTAAACACCAGTCTACATGTTGTTGTGGAGGTATTTTTAAAATGTGATTAACATTTAAACCTGTGGATTTTGAGTAAGGCAGATTACCCTTCATAATGTGGGTATGCCTTATCCATTTAGTTAAAGCCTTAAAAGACTGAGGTCCTATGATGAAAAAATTCTGCCTCCAGACATACTCAAGACATCAACTTTTTGCCAGAATTTCCAGCCTTGTAGCCTGCCCTAAGGCTACACACACACATGTGGGTCAATTCCTTAAGATCAATCAGTCAGTCAAAATCTCTCTCTCTCTCTCTTTCTCTCTCCCTCTCCCTCCCTCCCTCTTCTCTCTCTCATCTATCTATCTATCTATTCTATCTCTTACATCTATATATCTACATCTATATATAGATTTAGATAAGCACAATAGGGTATATATATCTTTCTCTGGAGAATTTTGACTAATAAACTTAGCAAGACAGGAAATTATGTGATGACTAGCACATAGAGTGATTGACTACTCTAGCATCTGAAAAGAACATTATGACCTAAAATGGTTTCACCCCACATATAAGGAGGACCCTGAGGTTAGTTCTTGGAGGATGGTTAATATTTCGATAAGTAGAGATGAGTGGAGGAGGAACGAGAACATAATTTCAGGAATGCAAAGGTAAATTATCTCTCAATAGAGGAGTAAGACAAGTTTGGTTAGAACAAACAGTTCATGCAGAAATGGAGAAAGATAAGGTAGATAAGATTGTAGAAGGCATTAACTAATTTGTTAGAAACTACTGTAACATTCTGAGAATGAGAGGGACAAGACCATTGGTATTTGGTACAATTAACCTGATGTCATGGATAGACTGGAAGGACTTGGAAAAGATAAGATTCAGGTAGATCCATTATGGTCTAGTTTGATAGCAGTAAGAAAGTCATATTTGAGAGATATTTATAAAGGAAGGTTGTCAGATATAGATTCAGGGGACAAAAAGAGGAAATAAAAAATAAAAAGTTTAATGACTAAACTTTAGAAATTGAAAAGATTTGCAAAGATGAAAATTAGGAAATTAGGAGAGAAAGTTGGTTTTGGGGATAAGGTGACATTCAGCTTAAATATACATGTTTGAGTTGGAATGTTCAAGTGAACATATCTAGCATAAATATGAAAATGTGGCACTGATGAATTGCTAAGCTAGAGATATACTTACCATACTTGCGATGGTCATCTACACAAAAGGAGTAATAATAACTTTGAGAATAAATTTGCTTTAATAATCTAACAATGTTATATAAAAGCACAGGTGAAATGGTAAGTATAGAGGTTAAGAGTTTTGCTTCTATAGCAGTGCTGTCCAATAGAACTTTCTGCAAAAATGCAGATATTTTCTGTACTGCCTGATATGGTAGCAACTAGGCACATGTAGCTATTGAATACTTGCAATGTGGCTAGAGAGGAAACTAAATTTCTAGTTTTATGTTATTTAAATCTAAGACACCATATGTGACTAATGGCTATCTTATTGGAAAGCACAGTTCTTAGAGTCAAACTGTTTAGACTCAAATTCTGGATTCCCAACTTATTACACATATAATTTTGAGCAATCTTTACAGTATAGTACTAAGCATAGTGACTGCAACTCAATAATGCCTGTTTTTATTTTTTGAATTATGTAACTACTTGCTTCATTTGAGCATTTTAGGGCAAATGAGCCCTTATCAAGTAAGTAACACAAGATGTGAGTAAAAAATCACTATTAAAAAAAAGGAATAAGAAACAGCAGCAAAGTCAGAGTTAGACAGGGGTCAAAACGGTGACGTAGTAGCTTTTTACCATTTTCCCCACAAAGAACATTGATTTAGACAATCATTCATAGCCTTTGTGGAAGTCTAGGAGTCCAGCAAAGAAGTTCAAGCACATGATTGGAGAAAAAAAAAAAAAAAATCCAAATTTGAATGAATTAAAAAGGGTAAGAGGAAGAGTTTCACTTCCCCAGCTGGGTGGGAAGACACTAAAGATACCTATTTCTTTTACAACCCACCCATAATAATGAGGTTTGCTGTGACTGGGGGGCAGGGAGCAATTGGGAGAAGATGAGCCAGGGCCCAGAATGAAACATATCAAAGGAATGCAGATCCTATTGACCCATTGTTGGACTCCATCAGAAAGCCAGTTTATAAGCTGCTGGGGATTCCTTACCTAAAGATCTCCTTCAATAGTCAATGGACACTCCCAACATTCAGCATGCTTCACACACACACCCAAACCTGTGGTTATCTTCCCATGTCTACCCCTGAGGGCAATGAAAGCAAGCTTTTCAGATAGCTAATGAGCATGCACATGCATAGAAAGCTGGCCCAAGTCTGTGGGATTGGGAGAAAGCATACAAAACAGAGCTGTAGAAAAAGCAAGGAAATGAGAAGCTGTCAGCACATAGCATGGCTTCGCAGGATGAAGAGAAGGCATTCAATCTTAAGAATTTCCCTCCAAGAGGAAAAAAGAAATGTGGAGCAACATAGTTATAGAAAAGGTCTGAGAATGCCTCAGAAATCCTTACAGGGTTGATGGAAGGTATTGCTTCCTCTAATCCAGTCAATAAAAACTGAGGCGTCTGCTTCTTCAACTGCAATATCATTGCAATACTTCAAGAAACATGAAAAATCAAAGTAACGTGATACTACTAAAGATCACAATACTTTACCAGTGACAGATCTCAAAGAAATGGAGACCTGCAATTTGTCTGATAAAGAATTCAAAATACTTGTTTTAAGGAAGTTCAGTGAGCCACTAGAAAATAGAGACAATTAAACAAAATTGAAAAAACAATACATGACAAAATGAGAAGTATAACAGAGAGTATTAAAAAGAACCAAACAGAAATCCTGGAGTTAAAGTATACAATAAATAAAGTAAAAATGCAATAGAAAGCATCAACAGCCCACTGGATCAAGCAGAAGAAGGAATCTATAAAGCAGAAGAGAGGTCATTTGAAATTACTAGTCAGAGGAGAACAAAGAAAAAAAATACAAAAGACTAAAAAAGCCTACATGAACTGTGGGATACTATTAAGAGGCACAATGTATGCATTACTGGTTCCTAGAAGAAGAAGAAAAGAGAAAGGAACAGAAAGCTTAAAGGAATAATGACTGAGAACTTCCCAAATCTGGGGATATATGTGAACATCTGAATTCATGAAGTTCACAGGTCTCTAAACAACTTCTAACCAAAGTGATCTACTCCAAAACACATTATATTACTATTGTCTAAAGTCAAAGACAAAGAATTTCAAAAGCATCAAGACAAAAAAGGGAAAAAAAACCTCATATATAAGGAAATCCCCATAAGGTTATCAGTGGATTTTTAGCAGAAACTATGTAGGCTAAGAGAGAATGGGATAATATATATACAAAATGCTGAAAGAAAAACAAACAAACAAAAAACTATTAACCATGAAAACTTAACCTGGCAAAGTTGTCCTTACAAATGAAGGAGAAATAAAGAGTTCCTCAAACAAAAGCTGAGAAAATTCACCACTACTAGACTTTCCTTGAAAGAAATGCTCATAGGAATTCTTAAAGCTGAAATAAAAAGATGCTAAGTAGTAATATGAAAATATAAAATACACTGGTAAAGGTAATTATATAGTGAAATTCAGACTACTCTAACAGTGTAGGATGATTGTGTGTTAATTACTTAACTCTAGTGTAGAGGTTAAAGGACAAAATTATTAAAAATAACTATAGCTATAATAATTAGCTAATGGTTACAAAATATAAAAAGAGGTAAGTTGTGACATTAAAAGATAAAATTTTGGCAGGAGAAATAAAAGGGTAGAGTTTTTCTATGCGATCAAAGTTGCTATCAGCTTAAAATAGTGTTATACTTATGTTTTATGTAAGCCTCATAGTAACCACAAAGCAAAAGCCTAGAATAGATACACAAAAGATAAAGAGAATGGAATCAAAGCATACTACTACATAAAATCATTAATTCACAAAGGAAGACAGCTAGAGAGGAAGGAAGGAACAAAGGAAGTACAAAATAGCCAGAAAACAATGGATAAGATGGCATTAGTCAATCCTCACTATTCAATAATTAAAGACATAAATGGATTAAATTATCCAATCAAAGGGCATAGAGTGACTGAATGGATTTAAAAATAAGACCCAACTATATGCTGCCTACAAAAGATTCACTTCACCTTTATGAACACACATAAACTCAAAATGAAGGGATGGAAAAAGATATACCATGCAAATGGAAATCAAAAGACAGCATGGATAGTTATATGAGAGAAAACAGATCTAAGTCACAAACTGTCATAAGAGACAAAGAAGTCATTCTATAATGATAAAGAGATCAATTAATCAAGAGAACATAATAATTGTAAATATTTCTGCATCCAGCATTGGAACGCCTAAATGTATTAAGGAAATACAAACAGATCTACAGGGAGAAACAGATAATACAATAGTAGGGTAATTCAACAACCTACTTTCAACTATGAATAGATCATCAGGACAGAAAATCAATAAGGAAACAATGTACTAGAATTTTAGAATAAATAGACCTAACAGACACATATATAACATTCCATGTATACATAGCAGAATACACATTCTTTTCAAGTACACAGAGAACATATTCCAGGTCAGATCTTAAGTTAGGTTTCAAAACAATTCTTATTAAAGAAGACTGAAATGACAGCAAGTGTCTTTTCTGACCACAATGGTATGAAACTAAAAATAAAAAATGGAGGAAAACTGGAAAATTCACAAATGTGTGGAAATTAACATACCCCCAAACAACCAATTAATAAAAAAAATAAGGAAAACAAAGATCTCAAATATACAACCTAATTGTACAGCTCAAGGAATTAGAAAAGAAAGAACTAATCAAGATCAAAGTTAGTAGAAGGAAGGAAATAACAAAGAATGAAAATAGATGAATTTGAGACTAGAAAGACAATAGTTAGATCTGGCATTTTGAAAATATAAACAAAATTGATAAACCATTAGCTAGACTCATAAAAAGAGAGAAAAGACTCAAATATATAAAATCAGAAATAAAAGGAACTATTATAATTGGTACCACAGAAAGGCAAAGATCATAAGAGACTACTATGAACTCACTAACAAACTATAACTTAGAAAAAAATGAATAAATTCTGAGAATAAATTCAACCTATCAAGACTGAATCATAAATAGAAAATCTGAATAGACCAATAATGAATAAAAAGATTGAATTAGTAGTGAAAACATGCCCCCCCACAAGCCCAGAACTAGATGTTTTCCCTGTAAATTCTACCAAACACTTAAAGAATTAATGTCAAGCCTTCTCAAACTATTACAAAAAAATTGAAGAGAAGGGAACATTCCTGAATTCATTCTTCAGGCTCGCATCACCATGATACCACACTAGATGAGGATACTGTAAGAAAAGAGAACTACAGGCCAATAGCCCTGTATTGATGCAAAATTTCTCAACAAAATACTAGCAAACCAAATTCAACAGCATGTTAAAAGGATTATATGATCATGCACCATGATCAACTGGGATCCATTTCTGGGATGCAAGGATGATTCAACATATGCAAATAAACAAATGTAATATATCACATTAATAGAATCATAAAAAAAATATCATCAGCTCAATAGATGTCAAAAAAGCATTTGACAAAATTCAACATCTTTCATGATAAAAGCCCTCGACAAATTTATATGCACGGGAGAAACAAAATATTTGTGACTCGCTTTATTGCAATATTTGCTTTATTGCAGTGGCCTAGAACCAAATCCATAATATCTTTGAGTATATCTATATTATCATATCACATTACCATATGATCCTGCAATTCCACTTCTGGGTATATATATTCAAAGGAAATAAAAAATAGTGTATTGAAAAGATATCTGCACTCCTGTTTATTGAAGCATTGCTTATAATAGCCAAGATATGGAAACAATCTTAAGTGTCCATCAATGAATAAATGGATAAAGAAAATGTGGTATATGTATAAAATGGAATATTATTAAGCCACAAAAAAGAAGAAAATCCTGCCATTTGTGACAACATGAACTGACCCTAAGGGCATTATGCTAAGTGAGATAAGCCAGGGAGAGAAAGACAAATGCCGTTGTGATTTCACTAATATGTGGAATCTAAAAAAACTGAATCCAGAGAAAGAGTAGAATGGTTGTTTCCAGGCACTGGGAGGTGGGGTAATTTGGGAGATGTTGGTCAAAGGGTAAAAGCTTGCAGTTAGAAAATGAATAAGTACTGAAGATCTAATGCACAGAATTGTGATTATAGTTAAAAATGCTGTATTGCATACTTCAAAGTTATGAAGAGACTAGATCCTAAATGTTCTTACCACAAGATGAATTCATAATTATGTGATGTGATGGAGGTGTTAGCTAATGTTACATTGGTAATCATATTACTACATACGAATATATCAAACCAACACGTGTACACCTAAAACTTACACAATGTTATATGTCAGTTATATCTCAATAAAAATTATTAAATAGTTAATAAGAAATTTGATTGAGTGTTAACAGAAGTAACTTTAGCTAGATAGATTTAGGAAGATTATTAAAAATAATTACTACATGATTCAAAAGATAGAGTACAATAGAAATAAAGTGGCATTATTTTAATTTCAATAGAATTTTTGGATACTAGCACCTATTATAACACCAAACAATGTCACCATTATAAGATATATTTAATTTTTTAAAAAATTATTTTTATTAATTTGTTTTTGTTACAGATGTTTCTCCCCCCCCCCCCCCCATTGACACCCTCCTCCCATCTCCACTACCTCTTCCCCAGCTTTGTTGTCTCTGACCACTGGTTATGCATTATTTAATTTTTAAATTTAAAAATATATAAGCCATGAGTTCTCTCAAGAAAAAGTTTCATTTGGAATTCTTCACAACTTATGAGAAAGAATTAAAAGCAGAATATGCATTTTGCTACCTCAAATAATCTTGAGTATTAAAAGTTCAAAATCACACACAATTTTCAGACATAATAAAAAATATAAAACTATAGAGTACAGAAAAAACTATGTGGGGAAATATTTTTGTCTTTCACTTATCTCAAATAAGTGTTTATTTAGTAAGACAAATGTGCTGTATAGTGACTTGTAGGAGCTATTAGCAGCTGTTTGGAAAATTATGGTTCTTCATTGTCATGTTAGACTTTAAAATTTCAATATGATTTTCAGCAAAAATTTTATTATTTTATATTGGAAGCTATTATATAATTTGATAGTTACTAAAGTATCAATTTTATCGCTTAACCTTTGGCATTGGTACAGAGTACATGTATGTGTATATGTGCATATATGTATGTATTTGAAAACAACTGTACTATTATGGAAACCTAACATAGTAGAATACTTTAAAAGAAGTTTGTGTGAGAAAATTTCTTTTAGTGACACCATAGTCTTGCTTCTGCTTTATGGCCCAAAGTATCAACCAAATTCTCAGTAGACTTGGTTACCACATTTCCCCTGAATTCTAACCCTTGTTCCTCTGAAATCCATGGGAATGGAGTGGTCAGTTTACTTTGGTTTGAGCCTAAATGGATGCTTTAAAGTGACTCTTTAAAGAAACCCATTAAAAATCCTCCCACTCTGAAAGTGTTCTGCCAAGACTAACTCAAAGCCACAAAGATTTAGGATTGGTTCCAAGTTGGAACCTGTAAGAACTGTGTAGGCCTTCAACTCAGCAAAAATTTCATCTGTAACAAAGCTCAGAATATTAAACATAAGAATACAAAGTAATTTTCCAGACCCAAGAGCATTTGAGATAAAACTATGGAACTCTACAAAGAAATTCCTCAAGTGGAAGTTCTTCCTTTGAATGAAATGAAAAGATTATAGCCATCTCCAAAGACAAGTCTTGGACAGAGCAGACATTTGACCCTGCCATGGAGTCAGTTTGTGATCTGGTCCCAGCTACATATCTCTTCTGTTTACTCTGTTTCTTAATAAAGTTAAGTGATTATAATGGTGGCAAATAATTTGTCCACTAGTTATCTTTTCACATTAGAAAAAATTTATTTCTTTACTTTGTAAGTTAGAAATAATAATAATAGCTCCCATACATTACTAGTACTTGTAGCATATGTAGGTGGGTGGTTTCATATATACATACTAACTCTATTCTGAGCAGTACTCTGCTATACACTGAAAAATATTACATGGAAGCTTCAATAAATATTGGGTATTACTATTATGCAAAGAGTCAATTGAGGCTTAAAAGACTTAAATAACACTGTTAAGTTGACACAACCATTAAAGTGGTAAAGCCAAAGTGGTCTACTCCAAAACCTATTGCTTTTAGCTATTGTATTACTCTGATATTCTACAAATTTGAAACTCACCATGAGCTCTGAATTTTAAAGGTGCATTCTATATTACAATAATTTCTTGGTTTCAAAAGGTGAAAGAAACTCCTACCTTCTCATCTGCTTTGAGGCTCTTGTCCCCCCCCCCCCGCCCCGGACTCTGAGCAAATGCTTATGGCTGACGACTGAGGTTGAATCTCATTTGTAAACCGGATAATATCCTACACACTTTGTCTCATATGCATATTGTGAGGATATAATATAATGATGGGTGTGAAAGAGCTCTGAAAACCATACAATAATTTTTTTTTTTTTACAAATGTAAGGCATCAATGTGTTGTAGTGCCTCTACCTCTATCTTTTAATAACAATACCTACTGTTTACTGAACCCTTACTCTTTGCTAGATATTGAGCTAAATGCTTTATATACAATTGTCCCTTCAATACTCACCACAATTCTGTGAAGGAGCATTGAAAAAATGAGAAAACTGAGATTCAAAGTGTTTAAGTTTCCCTAGCTAAAACAGTCAGTCAGTGACTAACCTGAAATTTTTACCCATTTATATTTTAACCTAAATATCTAGATATATATTTATGTACAATAATACATTACATATATATAATTAATATTATCAGCTCAGTGTTTAGAGAGAAGCTGCTACTAGCAGATACTTTAGGACCCAAGCTGACAGCTGACTGCACACATGGCTCAACAATAGACTTCAGAAGCAGGGAAAAGTAGGCCACAGGTTCCTCTGAGTTTATTGCATTGTGATTCTTGGAACACCTGTGTCAGGATGCAGACTGCTTAATAAAAATGCAGATACTTGAGCCTCTCCTCAGACTACTGAATCAGAATCTCTAGAGCAGCAGTTCTCAACCTGTGGGTCATGACCCTTTTGGGGGATGAACAACCCTTTCACAAGGGTTGGCTAAGACCATTGGAAAACACATATTTCCAATGACGATTCATAACAGTAGCAAAATTAGTTATGAAGTAGCAACAAAAATAATTTTATGGTTGGGGGTCACCACAACATGAGGAACTGTATTAAAGGGCAGCAGCAGAAGGTTGAGAACCACTGCTTCTAGAGTATGACCCAAGTATGTGCATTTTTAACAAGCACTACAAGTGATTTTATTCAAATTAGAATTTGAGATCATTGCTTAAAGTAATGGACATTGGCTCTATCCCTGGTTGTTTTTACATACAGAATCCTTTTAAGGTTCCTCTTCTAAATGGTGGAAAAATAACTTCTCTGGGATGATGATGTTTTAAATTCATAATATAAATTATGAAAGATTACATTAATGTGGCTCTGATGTGTAAAATACCCCAGTCAGGCAGCCAACATTCATAAATCTATTTTGTCCACCAACATGCAATCAATTCCATTCTAATTTAAATATCAATTAAGAGAAAACGTATAATTTGTTACAAGATTAATCTCCTCTAGGCAAGGAAACAACAGCCAGTCACATGTGGGAGCCAGTTGCTTGTTAATAGCTCCTTCTGTAAATAAATGACAAGATTAAATCACCAGACCTAAATGAACAATTAGGCAAGTTGTTAGAAGCAATGCCTTTCTCCTTTGAGTTTTTTAAAGGTTTCTGAAATCATTTCTAATCCACAGAGGGAAAATTACTTTTCCTTTGATGACTCACAGCATTTTATTCATATCAAAAACAGATTATAGAGACTTCTGCAAACCACAAACCCAACTTTATGGATTTTATTACTGAAGTTTTCCTAAAAAATATGAAAGTGATTCATTCCAAAATAGTCTCAAAGAAGTTGAATTGAATTTTTCTCTCTTGAAGTCTTGCTTTAAAAAAAGTATCTCAAGGAAACCTCTGAATATTGTAAAAAATATTAGATTAATAATACATTTACTAAAAGAAAACTATTTTCCAAATAGTTAATATATAGATTAATAATATATTTACTAATAGAAGCTATTTTGATGAATAGTTAATAAAATTAGCAAAGTTTTAAAATGTACTCAGGACTTGTTTTAATTGGGTATGGTAAGACATACAGATATGGAAATGATCGTCATGAAGGACATTTATTCTCTCATGTCCCTAGAAACATGAAGTATGCCACTCTACACAGGGCGACACAGGGAAGCACCAGGGGTTGGCCAGGAAGTAGAGGAAGCAGGGGAAACTCTGTGCAAGAGCCTTTATTGTGATTCCCATAGAAAAGGCATAGCAACACAGGGTAAGCAGGCTTAGAACTGGCTGGTTGAATAATTTCAGTGGACTTGCATGTAGGGGCTGTCTCTAGCTGTCCGGCACCTGATCTTGGACTGATTAGGGCAAGGGGTAGTGGCTTGCTCAGGACCTGATAGGCCAATAAAGGAGACAAAGGAAGCCATAGGCTCTGGATTGGCTGGTTTTGAAGAAGCACTCCAGGATTAATTGCTTGCTGTCTCTAGGAATTAGCTAATCCTGGGAGGCGCAGTCTCTCCATAATCAGCAATGCCTCAAGATGTTAAAGCATCATAAAAATACAGAACAAACAAACAAACATTATCAATACAGGAGAAGTTCTTGTGCTGTTACTATAAAACAGGACAAATTCTTGAATTCATTCATTAGATATACTTGTAGCATATGTGGGTGGGTGGTTTCTTATATACTAACTCTGTTCTGAGATCATGTGTTAATGTTCTATTAAGTATGAAGAAGTGATAATGTATTTTAAAAAACAATACCTTTAAATTCTTAGCTAACTTAGTATTATAATCACATTTTTACTTTAGAGCAAGAAAAAATATTAAACTCTACAGCAACATTTGGCATTCTGGTCCATCTGTTCTGAAATAGTGTGTGTGGCCAAAGAGAAGTAATAATTGGTTTTCTTCTTGGAACACCTAACACTAATAATGAGTTTAGGGATGGAGGAGAACTGAGAAAACTTGTAAATGAGAACTGCTACATGTCAACAGCTGCCACTATAGGCATGAAAGCAGAGGTTAGCTAAGATTCCACTGTGGTTTTTTTTTTTTTTTTTAATGAAAGGAATATTTTCCCATATAGAGCTAATGTTTTCTAAAGAACTGGGAAAAGTGAAGCTGGGTAAAGGGCCCAGCTATGGAGAAGTGATCAGAATATAGAAAAAAGGGACAGGTGGGAGGGTGGGGGAATGTTTAAAAGGAAGGCTCTCTGAACACAGCATTACCCCATTTCCCCAATGTCTTTACCTAGTGAGAAAGGTGGTTTTCCTTTTACCTTTCTGGAACATCTATGACAGATTTTATGTTTCTTAGAAGTCTGTACCACAAACACTTTGTAGGTGACTGAAAGGCCTCGACAGGAAGTGCCCAATTCATGGCATGAATTGTTTTAGTACTAGTACTCTGAACAAGGTTACCTACCAGGTTGTTCTTCAAATTGTATGTATTAAACAATAACAAAATTGACTATGCCTGAGGGGAGTATATTAATTGGAACTCTTTAGGTTACAAGTGACAGAAATCCAATGGCAAAGAGCTAAACAAAAAACAAAGTCTTGGGGCTTTGCTAGCTTCAGGCACAGCCAGACTTGAAGACTAGAAATGCCTTCCCAAGTCTCTCTCAATCCTGGAGCATTTAAAATACACAGATGTACTGGACAGAATCTTTAGTAAAAGAAATAATAGCATTAATCTAATCTAATCTAATCTAATCTAATCTAATCTAATCTAAAGTCTTACTTGATCTTTATTGCAATCCTGAGTTTAGACTTTGAGTCACCTCACTGGTCAATTTATTTTTTTCCCTTTACTATGAACATGTCCCTGTTAGTGGTTGCTACTACAGCCTGGATTACAGAACGAAGAATTGGAACAGAGCTACAACCAACCTACAAAGGTCGTTAATGTGAGCAAAAAACAGACCTTTCTTTAACTCTCTGAGATTTTGGTATGTCTAACTCCCACCCACTACTCCCTCTTCTGTAACAGATGGAAGAGTGAGAATTAGAACCCAGGTTTTCCCATGCCTTGCTGTCACATATTATAATACTAATTGGAAAAAAAGACAGCTACGTCTGTTCTAGGTGGGGAGGAGATTAATGGCTCTCATTGCTAGGGTTGAATCTGGGGGAAGGTGTGTTTTTGGTATGTTCCACTGGAATTTAGAATAGAGATCTCAAATTTCTTCCAACCCCAAAGTTCTATTTTTTTTTTTTTTTTTTTATTCCCAAAGAAATCCTGACAATTGGTGCTACTTGAGCTAGTCCTGCTTGGTGGGTTTTATATATTTGAGGCCTAACTGTGGCATTTATCTGTGGAACTGACAGAAATAAACCACAGTATATAGTATTCCTTACATAGAAAAAAGTTTGCTAAGTTACAAATAATAGGCAAAAAATGTAAACTATTGAAACGAGCTCTCGCTTTACCTTAGGGTGCAGATAAAACTTAGAATACTCAGATGATGTTTTCAAACACAATTGTATATACATTTTAAAAGGGTTACTGTGATTCACATTCTGCCCACAGGAGAGCCACAAAAATCAGTACTTCACAATATTTTCTTGTGATAAATTTGTTTACATATTTATTCCTAACACTTTTTGTCCCTCCACAAATCCAGATTATCTTTACAATTTATAGAGTTAAGTAGATCATTTTTCAAGTTCTCTATATAAACATCATATCAGTCTGCTCCAGTTCTTCTAAACCCTTGATTACTATTCAAATTTTGATGTCTACGGTAGATTAGAATTCCTATTTCATATTCAGAGATTTAAAGTAGTTTCCCCAAACTCATTATTTTGTAGTTTAAGCACTGGAACCAAGAGAGATGAGGTAGTTTTAATCAAGATCAAACTTAGTTATTGACTGAAAATTTAAAAACCAGCATGTTGATTTTTTTAAATAATAAACTATAAACATCAGGAGAATTATTCTTAGTAAAATGTAAATAATAATAATAGCTGACCTTTACTAACTACCTACTCTGGGCCAGAATTTTATTGTACACTATTCTATTTAACCCTCCTGAAAGGAGCCTGGCAAGGTATATACCATCCCCATTGTTTAGGATAAAGAAATTGAGTACGAGGGACATTACTCTGTCATAACTATCACGTGACTTTAATGGGAAGAACTGGCTTCTAATTCCAAGTCCCTTGGAAGGCAAAGTCCACAGCTTTCCTCTATACCACACTGCCTTTCTCCTATTTGGTTTTGAAATGAGTTTCTACTCTATCAAATTTATCATCTCAAGTTTCTTTTTAAATTATATATTTTATTTCCAAAATAAATATTTATGCACATAAACCTCATCTTAACAGGAAGCGGAGATTAAAAATCGCATAATCGCCTTGAAAACTTCTGATGATTTTCCTACGGGAAAGGGAAGTTGTGGTTTACAAGAAGCATATGCAGGAACCCCTAACCAGCAGTTTGTGGGCCGTTGGACCACAGGAGAGGGGGAGGCATTGAGAGGAAGGCAGAGCGCATAAATTAACATTTGAAATCCCTTCAAAAGCAAGTATAATTTATGGGAATAATTTCGATTCATTAAATATTGTGCAATATTCTTTGTGAATGTCTTTTCCAAGTATTAAAAAGTCAGAAGGCATACAACTTTTCAACCACTAGATGTCACTGTTGCTCATGAAATAGAATTGCCAAGCCTCAGGTGAACTCAAGTTTTAAAGCGGTCTGCTAAATGCTTCCTGTCCTCTTCCCTTAAGTTTAAGACAAGACAAACCTGGTCTCTTGCAAGAGTAGTTCAAGAATACGGAAAGAGTGTGCATTCATTTGATTAGTTGCAACTATGAAGGTAGAGGTAACAGGAGCTATAAAATCTCAGAGAGAAATAATTATCAACTGAAGTGGCTGTGGCAGGTTCCACTGATGTGGGACTTGGGTGATGTTCTAGCAGGGTTGGGAAAACTTTTTTCTGCCAAGGGCCATTTGGATATTTATAACATCATTGGAGGGCCATACAAAATTATCAACTTAAAAATTAGCCTGCTATATTTGGTCAGGCTAATTTGGTGAGGCATGTGATGTTAGTTGGTATTGAATTCAAGGGCCTTATATGGCTCACTGGCCAGACGTTCTCCACCCCTGGGGAATAAGAAATGGCCAGCGTAGGAGGAGAGCAAGGTCATCCCAAGGAGGAATGATAGCACAAGCATGTACGTGGACATATACACAGAATCTGGATGAAATGGACCCTTAGGGAAGAATGGAGCTTGGTTGTGAAGGAGAGAGATTTTATTGGACCAGAAGTAACACAGAGGAGCATTGGAACTTAACTGCCTCCTGGTTTGCCTCTAAAACTTTCAACAGGAGAATAATGTGACAAAAATCTCATTGTAGGAAGATTAACTGGGTATTGGGGTCAGGTACCAATGACGAGTTACAACTTATTTTCCTTCTTTGTAAACCATCGTTTGAGTTTTCTTCCTTGTACAACTGCTTTATCCTTCTGTTTTTGAGAAACCGGTCTATTTGTCATTTGCCATGTTCCCCTCCTACCAAATCTTGAACTGGAAATAGCAGCGATATCCATCCCTTCCCCAACATAAACTGGCACGTATTTAGCCCGGCCGGTGTGCCTCAGCGATTGAGCATGAACCCGTGCACCAGGAGGTCCCCGGTTCCATTCTGGTCAGGGCCCATGCCCAGGTTGTGGGCCGGATTCCCGGTGGGGGGCGGGCCAGACGGCTGGTCCATGTTCTCTCTCATCAGTGTTTCTCTCTCTCCCTCTCCCTTCTTCTAACATCAATAAAGGAGAAAATAAAATTACAAAAAACTGGCACCTGTTTGTCCTCATGGAGAGCTGGGGCATTGGCTTCTTCGCTGGTCTTGGCCCCGAGATTCACCTTCCTCTGGCTGACCAATTTTAAAACAACCTGAATTTGTGCTCTCAGAAATTCAACCAGTCAGCTCCCCCTTAAAAACCATGCTTTCACCCCAGTGAGAGCTCGTCTCCATGAAACGGCTCCTCTATTCCAGTTGTGATCCAGGTGGACCACTGTTTCAGGTGTTTTCTGTTTTGCCCAAACTCCACCTAATAAAGTTCTGACAGAATAAAAAACAACCCCAAAACGGCCCCAAACGACAACCACCATCAAAACCTTTCAGAATCTCAGGCCCTTTTGAGGTGCTCTGGGGTGAGTGCAGAACGGCCGCCGGGGTGCCGCTCGTGGACTTCTCGCAGAACCCCGGCGGTCCTGCCGGCGGCTGACGTCGCAGCGGTGGGACTTCATGGACCCTCGGTACTTCCCAAGCCTCTCGGCTTCCGGCAGGTCCGCCGCGGCATCCTGTTGGGCAGACCAGGCACAAAGGTGCTGTCAAGGACGGAGAGCATGGAGAAGCCAACGAAGACGACGCCTCGCTCGTTCCAGAGGGTCACCCCGCGGACCGAGGCTTCTTCTCACTGTCTCCAACCTCCACAGCCAGGTTCTCCCGGAGCGTCGAAGCGTTTCCGGCCGCGTGGAGGCGTTTCCGGCCAGGTCGAGGCGTTTCCGGCGGCGTCGAGGTGTTTCCGGTCACATCGGCTTTCGGGCTGTGGAGCCGGGCACGCGCAGTCCTGGGAGGCCTGGGAGGCCTGGGAGGCCTGGGAGGCCTGGGAGGCCTGGGAGGCCTGGGAGGCCTGGGAGGCCTGGGAGGCCTGGGAGGCCTGGGAGGCCTGGGAGGCCTGGGAGGCCTGGGAGGCCGGGCACGCGCAGGCCTGGGAGGCCGGGCACGCGCAGGCCTGGGAGGCCGGGCACGCGCAGGCCTGGGAGGCCGGGCACGCGCAGGCCTGGGAGGCCGGGCACGCGCAGGCCTGGGAGGCCTGGGAGGCCTGAGAGGCCGGGCACGCGCAGGCCTGGGAGGCCTGGGAGGCCTGAGAGGCCGGGCACGCGCAGGCCTGGGAGGCCTGGGAGGCCTGGGAGGCCGGGCACGCGCAGGCCTGGGAGGCCTGGGAGGCCTGGGAGGCCCGGGTTACTGCACAGCTGAGCGGAGGATGGAGACACCTGGCAGGGCGGATCTGGTAAGCAGAGCATTTACAGTCTTTTTCATCCGTGGTGGAGGAGCTGCGGAGGCGGAGGGCTGACTGAAACGCGCGGGTTTTTCACAGCGTGGGCAGTTGGCGCCCCTCACCCTGAGTCAACGAGTGTCACCCTGTTGCTAAACCAAGTGGACGGGAGCTGTAGCGCCCAGGACCAAACGGGCAGACGCCAGCACTCCCGCATGCCTCTCACTTGGTTTCCTCTAGTCATGGTTTTGAATGGAAGGCACTTAAAAACCTAGAGGCTTAAAACTTGCGAGTGGCTTCTCGTGATTCTCAGGACAAGGTCTCCCCAGCCCCGCACTTCCAGGATGCCTGGGTGCGTGGCCATCTGGCCTTCTTTAACTTCCTTGAGTTCGCCATGCTCCGCCCTGCGAGGGGGCCTGCTCACCCTCTCGCCCCTGGCTTCCGGTTAGCTCAGACTCATTCTTCAGCTTCAGTTCCACGCTCACGCCCTCAGGGAAGCCTTCCCCAGGGGTGTCAGCTTCTTTGTGATAGGCTTACACAGAATCGGGTGCTTTTCCGTCCCACCATTTATCCCTTCTCCATTGCATCCCACATTTGTGTGACTATTTGATCAACCTCTGTCCTTCCTGAAGGTAAATTTCTTGGTAACTGGGTCCTTGCCTGCATTTTCTCATCATTGTTTCTAATGTCGTTTCTGTGAGAGACAGTAAAAACCATTGCTTCTCTACTCTGTTTCTGATGATCCCACTGGGAGTGGTGGTGAGGTGGTGAAGACGCCGAAAGTTCAGAGTTAAATTCCTCTAGATAAGAGGATTCCAGTTTTTAGCTTTATTCCAAGATTCATGAGAAAAACAACTTTACATTTCATTAACATGTCATGCAATACTGAACCACAACCACGTGCAGTGTGGGCCCTGTAGGATGTAGAAACATTAACATCTTACATTCTGACTATGATTGTTGTACCCAATAAGTGTCATGCAGCTGAAAGTACTCAAGCTATTCTGAGAATATCTCCACAAACAGTAAGACCTTTCCTGAAATGACTGTAAAATCATTAGAGGTTCTTGGTCAAGACTTACAGAGTACTGCCTAGACAGATAGAGGCATCTAAGTCTGGGACAAATAGCTAGAAGTCTTTTCATTGCAAAAATCAAATTTAAGCATTTGGACACAATTTTTAGCTAAGTCTTTGTTGTAGTCAGTTTATGAATGTGTTGTTTGCCACATGGCCAAGATAACACAAGTATTTTGTGCAGTGATGATAGGATTTTACTGTGCCCAGCCTACTGTATGGGTAAGTCATATTGATGCCCTGTGAATGACAAATTCTTTTTTTTTTTTTGGCTCTATTCTGGTAATCCCCTCCTAGTAAACAGTGAGTCAATTAATGATCTCATGCAGCTAATAATGTGATTAGATCAAGAAAGAGCATTGTTATGGGAGATGAATAACAGCATTTTATATATATATATATTTTTTTATGTTTAGCATTGTTAGATTTTATATTTAAAAAAATGATCACAACTGTATTTCCAGTTCCCCATGCTCTTCTAAAACCTTGCCATACTCCCTTAAGGGTTGAGGTCTTTTCTCCTCTCTTTGGAGTTGGGTGGCATTTTGTGGTTGTCTTGACAAAAGGAATGTGATAGAAGTGACACTGCGTGACTAACAGGGTTAGGTAAAAAATGTGATATGGCTTTCACCTGGTTTACTCTTTCTCCGGCTGCTCATCCTCACAACCTAACCACCATGTTGTGAGGAAGTTCAGGCCACAGGGACAGGATAAGGTCTCAGCCTACTACCATCATCCTCTCACATATGAGGAAGACTTTGGTTGATTCTAGCCTCAGCCTTTGAGCTCTCCCAGATGATGCTAGGCAGAGCAGAGAGGAGATGTCCCCACAAAGCTCTGTGAACCAAATTACAGGTTCACAAGCAAAATAACAGCTGTAATAAAACATTAAGTTTTTGGGTGGCTTGTTACACAACAGTAAATAATTGGAGAAGCAGTCCTAAATAGGAAGCAAACCATTCTATTTCCGCTTGCCTCTGTGTTTTTGTTGATTCTATTTCATGGGCCTGAAATATTTTTTCTTTTCCTTTCTATTCCATTCCTTTCACTTGTCTAACTATCCTGCTTATTTTTTAATCAACTCAGGTATTAATCTCTTTAGGAATTCTTTCATAATCCTTAGTCAAATACCCCTTCGATTTGTATAAATCTAAGTACCAGTCCTAGACACTTGAGCTATCAGGATCCATATAAGTGTATGATGTCTATACCACTTGATGCATTCATCTTGATATATTATTCATCTTTGTACACTCAGGAACTAACATATTGCCTGGCTCCACCATCTACTTACTACCTGTGTGGACTTAGCCAAGTTAATAAATGTATCCAAGACTCCCTTTCCTTATCTATGAAGGGAGATAAAAGATCCAACTCATAGTATCTTGTGAGGGTTAGAAGGTAAAATCATCTAAGGTGCTGGTACACAGTAAATGCTATGTAAATGTAGCTATCACATTATCAGAGTAACCTTAAAATAGGAGGAAACACCCAGAATTCCAGAGAGTATATCTAATAATATTTTGAGATATATTAGTCAGAGTTCCTGACCTCAGTTTCTTGCTCTCCCACTGGGAAGCTTGGAACCAATTACTTTTCTCCCCAAAAGATAATTTTCTTTATACATTACCCACAGAGGGAGGGAAAGTATAGCTTACAAAGGGGATTGATTGGGTTTTGAGACTCATAGCAGAAGCAAATTTTAAGAATTTTTAAATTTCTAAAAGCCAAGTGCTTGAGACAGATTAGGCGCTTTAAAGTTTAAAAACTTGGCTTTGTATATTAGAATCCAGTCCTGAAGGTAGTAAGGCATGGAGATTATGCCCAAATCATCAGAATGTATGATGATGTAAGAATTAATGAGAAAGACCCAAATTGTGCCCTGAATTCTCTCACCACCATCTCCTAAGCAGACGGGAATTGGTGCCTGATATCCCAAGGTTTCTAGGTGTAGCCAGGGGAGAATGGAAGCCTTTTAGAACCCCCATGGTTATCATGGGGCTGGAATAGCAGACCAGCAGCCACGGTGTGGTGAAGAGCCTGAGCTAATAGCTTAGAGTCCCTTGTATCCCAGAGCTGAGAGAAAGGATCTAGTGGGGGTGCAAAATTTTGAGAGCAATCCAGCACACTTGAAGGAACCTGGGGCAAGAAAGGAAGGTGTGTGTGTGGGGGGGGGGGGGCGGGGAGGGAGTGGCGGAGGGGAGAGAGAGAGAAAATGTGTATGTATGTGTACAATGGCTAGAGGCCATTATCATCAGCACCTGCCAGCCCCTTACAGTAAGCACCTGTTGAAAGATTTCTAGCTCAGTAGACACCAGACATTGTAAAGTTACATTTTGGCAGGGGGGATGATTGCTGTAAATTCCCAGGTGTAGGGGAGTAATTTGAATACAATTTATTTGGTCAGAGATTCCTTTTTACTTCCATTACACTCTCTTTAGAATGGAAGGGATCTTTTAGACTTGAAGTGAATGGATAGCATGGTGATGTCCAGACTACTGCAGCAGTACTCCTCTGCAAGCTCAGTTAATAGATTTATGACATTCTATTGACCATTTCCTGTTGATGGCCCTTCCAACAACATGAATCCCCCCACGCCCCTGGGAACCAGAGAGAGACATCAGTTGGCTGCCTCCCATACATGTCCCTGGCCAGGGATCAAACCCACAAACCAGGTATGTACCCTTGACTGGGAATCGAACCCACAACTTTTTGGTCCAAGAGCCAACACTCTAACCACTGAGCCACACTGGTCAGGGCACAACATGAATCTCTTCAATATGGTTTCCTAGTAGCCTCAGCCAGCTCCTCCCCAGGAAACCAATGCACAAGCTTTTGTATAGGTCAGTGGAAATATCCTTCTCCTGGAGACATGCTGCTTCCTTAGGACTCACTTGTGGCTCTCAGCAACATCAACCTTCTTATCACTATTTTGGAAAAGCACATGCTGTTCTCAACAATCTTGGCAACAGGCTTTATGAGAAAATTTTGTGCAAGATGTCTTTTCCAGTTATAGCTAAACCACCAGGGTCAAATTCTATTTAGCACTCAAGATCCACTGATGAATATAGTTGCAAAGCCTGCAATATTCAGAGATGAAGTGCTCTAAACTCCGAATCATGTGCAATTCAGAAAAGAAGCACAATAGGAAGCAGTGTAGGGGAGCATATCTAACAAGGGGGTATTTATTAGATTGCTTAGATTCTTGTCCTAGTTCCAACAGTTACTAGCTCTAAGGCCCAGAAAGGTATTTTACTTCTCTATTTCAGTTTTCTTTTGTGTAAAATAGACAAAGAGCAATTTCCTTGTGAGTTTTGGGGATTAAATAAGAAATGCATACAAAGCACAGTATCCAGCATTTTGTGAGTTCTCAATGACTTACTGTTATCATATTTATTATTATTCTCAGCATTGATGGTGGCAGAAAATAACAGACATTTCCTGATGTTCCATCCTCCTTGTAATCTGAGCACTGATTTTGTGTATTTATCTGGGAGCCATGTGCTGATAATCTTGATTGAAAAATTGTTCACTTAAATGCTATGTTTGAGTATATAGGGTGATGGCACTTCCCCAACTGCTTGAACATAGACATGGCTGTGTGACTTGTGGGGGTTAATGAAATAAGAGTAATGATGCTTTGTCATATCTAAATCAATGACAATCCAGATGGTGCAAGTGGCACGACAGGACAGGGGTCCACAAACCCCTGCCACAATGTGATAGACATGTAGTATGAATGAAAAATAAACTTTTCAGCTTTAAACCACTGACATGATTGAAATGATGGAAATGTGTTGCCACAACTTTACTTAGCCCATTTCAGCTGGCACAGAAGAGCACATTCCATAAAACCTATTTCACTCTTTGAACTATTTGTATAGCATCCTTTTGTCATTTTAAAAGTTTTTTCATTTCCATTTTATGGCTGAGTAATATTCTATTGTATGTATGCACCACGTCTTCTTTATCCAATCATCTGCCAATGGACACTTATGTTGTTTCTATGTGTTGGCTAATACATATATTGTTAAAAAATATTTTCATATTTGGGGAATAAATACCCAGGAGAAGAATTGCTGGATCATATGGTAATTCTATTCTTAATTTTTTGAAGAACCTCCATACTATTTTCCATAGTGGTTGTACTAATTTACATTCCTACCAACAGTGTACAAGGGTTCCCTTTTTTCCACATCCTCTCCAACACTTATTATTTCTTGTCTTTTTTATTATAGCCATTCTAACAGGTGTGAGATGGTATCTCATTGTAGTTTTGATTTTCATTTTCCAAGTAACTAGTGAACATCTTTTTATATATCTGTTGGTCATCTGTATATCTTTCTTGGAAAAGTGCCTGTTCAGGTCCTCTGCCCATTTTTAAATTGGATTACTTGTATTTTGGTGTTCGTTGAGTTGTATGAATTATTTATATATTTTGGATATTAGCTTCTTATCAGGAGTGTCATTTACAAATTTCTTCCATTCAGTTGGTTGCTTTTGTTTTGTTGATGGTTTATTTAGCTGTGCAGAAGCATTTTACTTTGATGTAGTTCCATTTATTTATTTTTGCTTTTGTTCCCTTGCCTTTGGGGTAAGTTCACAAAAACACTTCTGAGACCAAGGTTCATAAGTTTACTGCCTATGTTTTTTTCTATATATTTTATTGTTTTGGGTCTTACAGACAAGTCTTTAATCTATTTTCAGTTAATTTTTGTGTATGGTCTAAGATAGTTTAGTTTCATTTTTTTCCATATTGCTGTACAATTTTCACATCATTTATTGATGAGACCTTTCTCCATTGTAAATTGTTGCTCCTTTGTGAAATTAGTTGCCTATATGTGTGTGGATTTATTTCTGGGCTCTTAGTTCTTATCCATTGGTCTATGTGTCTATTTTAGGAATAAGGAAAGCTTTTAACTATAAAAATGTAATATGATTTTATTGTGAGTGAAACCTATTGATTTAGTTCAGTTAAGCAAATTAAAAATAATTATTCTGTATAACACCCTGGATTTGGCCCTGAAGAAGACATAACATGAGACAAAATATCCACTTCAGAAGTTTACTGTCTGGTATAGGTTCAATCAAATGAGCCAATAACTCTAATAGAAGGCAGTATTTTGTAACTGGGGTATAAACAAAGTACAGTGGGGCTCACAGAGAATGCTCACTTCCTGTTGGGGTGGGGAAAAGATATGGCTTTGTGGAAGAAATGATATTTGAAAAATGGATAGGATATTTACAGGTGAAAAAAAGGAGAGAGGGTGTACCAGGCAAATGATTGAAAGCAAGGGAGTAGGCAAGTGGGAGTCAGTTTTGAGAAAGTGTGCCAGCTAGAGTGGAGAATAGGCCTATGAGGAGGTAAGAAATAGGAGATACTGTAATACTGGAGATGCAGGCTCAAGCTAAGTGTGGTGAGTCTCCTGTACTAGGCTGAGGGGAGTGCATTTATTTTTATAGGTGATCAGGGGGTCACTAAAATGTATTGAGTTGAGGGATAGCAGGGTCAGAGGGCTGCTCAGTGCTGTGTGTAAATTGTGTACTGCAACTCTTAGAAGGTGTCATTCACATGGTAACTGTGTATTTCTATATTTATTATGACAATGTTTCAGTCATAGCAAGTATATTACATTATGATAGGTTTCCTGATAGATGGAAGGCAAGTGTCTTGAAGATGGGGTGTCTTTTCTGATTTTTATGAAAGCACCAAGTAAGCTAGTGGTAGCCTGGAACAACTGAGCTGTTGGTAGACACATCTTAAATCAGAAGATAAGAGCAATTGCTTCAAGGAGAGACTGGAGGCTTTGACAATAGTAGAGACAAAAATAGGAGATTAGTTTGTAAAAGACAAGCTGATGTATATATAGGTGACAGGCAATGAGAAAAGAACCCACCACATATGACTTCAAAGATGGGTGATAGTGGTGGCAAACAGGAAATATAAAAGAGAGAAAGGAAATTTATTTAGGTAAGAGTAAGAGAAGTATATGGAGAACAGAGATTAGAACACATTTTGGGGTAGAGGTATTATCTGAACATCCATTAGGTTGAAATGTAGGTCTGGAGAGTAGGCAGGAATTGGACTAGCGTTATCCACATAAAAGTGATTGTTGAGGTAACAGGAGAGACCTTAGAGTCTAGTGGAATATAACTGGTGTCAGAAGCAATCCTCTTAATCACAGTTTGCTTTCTAACTTGAAAAGAATTGGGAATAAATTTTGTGAAAGGATCCTACTTTCTTGGTTATGTGGTTGTCGGATAGTGTGTTTCCTTTTTAATTCCTGCTAACAACAAACGTAATCAGAATGTCATCTTTTATACACAAACATGTCATTTTTCATTATAGGATTGGATGTGAGTATTGGCAGGAGAGGCTTTCTGACAAAAGGAGAATCATAGATGACCTGGTAATGTTTTAATGGGGAAATGAAGCACAGAAATCAATTATAAAATGCAATAAACTGCACTCAAGAAAGAAAGGAGGAAAAACTGTCTAAAAGCATTTTTACTTGACCTTCTAATATACTGTATGTGGTTCCTTATTTTCATCTCAGTGTTTTTCTTAATCTTATGTAAAATTAATTTACATTTCATAAGGCCTTAAAGTTGATGAAGTGCATTGGGTGACAGAAAAGCAATTACGAAATGAAAATGTTTGCCTTTTCTAAGCAAGCCTTATGTAGAGAATGAGGGCTTATTCTAATGGCTGTTCTAGGCTTCTCTTCTTATGTTTTTAGTATGTTTGGCAGGAATATTTTTTTGGCATTAGTGCTGTCATGCTTACTTTGTTCAGAAGACCCCAGCAACAGTGAATCAATGTTCAGAATGTTAGGTGAAAGTTGACATTTAAATACAATCTATCTCCAACTCACCCTCTCCCCTATTTTATCCTATTTTTCTGGACACAAGAGTCCAACCTAAACTGGGAGTCATAAAATATTGGTTCTTCCATGTCTTAAGGAAAGTTGATGTATCATTTCACATTCCTAATATGAGAATGTTTTATTTTTTTCTGGACTTTATATAGAAGTGGAAAGTACTACATGCCAGCATCTCCAAGTTGATAGAGGAAAATTTGATATTATACCAATCTATTTGAAATTTAACATTCTGATCACTTCGTCTGAATATTGTATGACTATTATTGATACTCAGTTCTCTAACTGATATTCCCATAGAACTGAAGTGACTTTTTTGTTTAATGTAGAAAGCTGTGCTTATGAATGTTATTTGTGCCTGGCTGATGTGGCTCAGTGGTTGAGCATTAACTAATGCACCAAGACAAGAGAGAGCCAGGTTCAATTCCTGGTCAGGGCACATGCCAGGGTTGCCGGCTCCACCCCAGTAGGGAGTGTGCAGGAGGCAGTCAATTAATGTTTCTCTCTCTCTCTCTTTTTCTCTCTCTCTCTTTTCCTTTCCCTCTCCCTTCTTCTCTCTCTAAACATCAGTAAAAACATATTTAAAAAAAGGAAGAATGTTTTTCATGTTGTAGGGAGATTAAATGAACTTTATAATAAGCACTTTGACCGTTGTCATGTAAAATAGGTAACATTTATTCATTTAAAATATGTTTTATTGATTTTTTAGAGAGAGAAGAAGGAAGAGAGATAGAAACATTGTGAGAGAGAAACTGCCTCCTGCATGCCCCCTACAAGGGATTGAGCCCGCAACCTGGGCATGTGCCCTGACTGGGAATGGAACTGGGACCTCTCAGTCCGTGGGCTGATACTCAATCCATTGAGCCACAGCAGCCGGCGGAAATATGTAACTTTTAAAAGAATATTTATTGTAGATCAATATTTATAAAATAAAGTCAAGAAAGAAAAAACTTGGGACTTTATAAACAGTATTTGGGTATAAAGTGTAAAGTTTATGAATTTTATTGTATATTTAAAAGCACAGTAGTTGGACACATTAAATTTATATAAACAAAGATGTTCTTATTAGTATGAAGAACTGGTCTCTCACATATTATTTAAATTTTAACAATCTCATTTTGTTATCCATTTAAAAACTGTTGTAAATTATTTTTTTACATTTTTCTATTTTTTAGATTAAAAGATGTGCCAGACCTCATGTTATTGAAAAGGGAATATATTTGATACATAGCTTTTCATAAATTATAGAAAACTGTAAAATGGGTTGTTTCCCTCAATTCCATGAATTTCTGTTAAGAGATACTAAACAAACAAATAAGCACACACATCAATATGCACTTATACAGATCAGTTAGTCCCTTGAGTTAAAAATAGCTCTGGAGCTTTATTTTGTCAAACATATAATATGTATATATATTTATTTAAAACAGCTTACCCAACTGGTCTTTTATATTTACTGATGTCATTTGACAACTGAGAAAATTAGTCAGTGTCTGCTAGAATATAATTTTCTTAAGAATTTATATCAGGAAAAATTAGAAGAGAAAATTAATGACTGCTGAATATATTACAGAAATGATTGTAAAATGAACCTGGGAAAAAAAGAAAATATATCCAGTTCCCAGGGTATAAAATTCAATTGCATTTTTATTTAAAATATTATTTAAAACACCTTTTGAAATATTTGTATATTTCTTAAGTTTCATTTAAAAGTACTTAGGGACTTCCCAGTTCAGAGCAAGTCTGGAGGCCAGAATATTAAAACCTTTTGAGTAAAAGTTTTGTATTCAGATTTCCCCAAGGATGTTGTGAAATCTCTTGGGAACAAACTTGCAGAATTATAGAGATGTTCTTCCAGACTTTCATTTGGCCCTAACAGCCTGCTTTTTGATGTTTTCCCTGCTACTATATAAAACATGGAACAGCTAACTGACCAGCCAGCCAAACAAACAAACAAGGCTGGATCTGTGGAAATGTATAATTTGTGAAATTGCCCAAGTGAATCCCTTCAAAAATACTGTTTGAAACATACGGTTGATAACATATGACTTGAACTATTTGTCCATAGCTCTTCTCTCTTTTTTATAGCAAAAATCACATGTACAACTAACTAGAAAATTAAACTCCATGTATGATTGTTTATAGACTGAATTATATTCCCCCTAAATCCACATGTTGGAAGTACTAAACCCCACCACCTCAGATACTGTATTTGGAGATACAGCTTTTAAAGAGGTACAGTACTTATGGTTAAATGAGGCCATTAGGGTGAGCCCTAATTCAATCTGACTGGTGTCCTTTTAAGATTAGGCCATCAGAGAGAAACAGCAGGGATGCATGTGAACAGAGAAAAGGCTATCTGTAAGCCAAGGAGAGAGAACTCAGGAGAAACCAAACCTGTTGATATCTTGAACTTAGGCTATCAGCCTACAGAATTGTGAGAAAAATACCAGTCTGTGGTATTTTGTTATGGACATGCTAACAAACTAATACAGTGAAAATGAAGTAAGTACTAAATCTTTGAATAAAAAGTATCGAGTTATTTAAAAATCTTATAAAAGTACATGTTCTGACATTTGAACTGAGGCTTCTGTATATATTGGTACTTATGTCATGATTCTGGTTTTCTGTCATGTTACTCTCATTTAACACAACTGTTGGTATTTATTCATCTGACCACTTCCTTTATTCCACCTGGACTGCTTGCTTGCTGTTCCTCTCATTCACCTCCAAGTACATGTTGCTGTGGAAAAAAATAACAACTGGATTTAAATTCTGTCTCCATTTTTTAACAACTGTGGTAAAAAAGACAATAAAATTCACCTTTATCATTTTTATGTGTACAGTGCAGTATTGCTCTGCAGAACTTTTCATACATGGCCTTGTTTTCTTCTATTTTTAGTTTGTTGAATATTTTTTTATCATGAATGGGTGTTGAATTTTGTCAAATGCTTTTTCTGCATTGACTGAGATCAGGTGTTTTTTGTACTTCATTTTGTTATTGTGGTATGTTACATCAATTGATTTTTGTATGTTGAACTGTCTTTGCAGTATAGGAATAAATCCACTTGGTTATGATGATGTATAATACTTTTAATTCACTATTGAATTTGATTTGTTAGTATTTTGTTGAGCATTTATGCATCAATATTAATCAGAGATATCAGTTTTTGTTTTTCTTTGTAGTATATTTTCTGGTTTTGGTATCAGAGTGATACTGACCTCATAAAATGAGTTTAGAAGTATTCCCTCTTTTATTATTTTTGGAAGAATTTAAGAAGGATTAGTAGATTCTTTAAATATTTAAAGAATTCTTTAAATATTTAATAGAATTCACTAATGAAACCATCTGATCCTGGGTTTTTCCCTATTGGGTGATTTTGGATTACTGATTTATTCTCCTTACTAGTTATAGGTCTGTTAATGTTTTCTGTTTCTTCATAATTTTGTCTTGGTAGATTGTATATTTCTATGAATTTATCCATTTTGTCTAGGTTGTCCAATTTGTTGGTGTATAATGGTTCATAATAGTCCCTTATGATCTTTTTTATTTCTCTGTCATTAGTTATAAATTTCCTTTTTTCATTTCTAATTTTAGTTGAGTCCTCTTTCTTCATTCCTTAGGTAATCTGGCTAAGTGTTTATTAGTTTAATTTATCTTTGAAAAAATCTACTTTATAATAGTTGTGAGAACATGTTACTTAAACTCTTGGAGTTTTCATCTGTTCATCTGAAAAACAGGCATATCATATACTATGCCAGGTTGCTGTCCCATACTTCATTATTTTATTCAACTCTTTAACATCACATTGTTGGTGCTTAATAAATAGTACTTGACATTTTTAAATATATATTTTTATTGATTTTTTAGAGAGAGGGGAAGGAAGAGAGAGATAGAAACATCGATGTGAGAGAGAGAGAGAGAGACATAGATCTGCTGCCTCCTGCATGCCCCCATCCAGGGATCGAGCTCGAAACCTGGGCCTGGGCCCTGACTGAGAATAGAATGGGGACCTCTTAGTCCCTGGGACAATGTTCAGTCCACCAAGCCACACTGGCCAGGCAGAGTTGGTATTTTTTAAATTATATAAGAATGAGAGACATTCCTCTCCCTCAGTAGATCACAAATCTTTCATTACTTTTGAAAAGAATCATGAATTTAAACTGTACATGTACTATTGGCATTCACTTCTTAGGATTTTTGAATCTTTTCTCTGTTTTATCTCATAATTCTACTATAATTTTTTTTGATTGGGTGGCCATTCTGTGCACAAGTTTAACTCAGTAAGGGCAGATTACTTCCAGAAACTTTTCATTATTCATTTCCTTATACATGACCATGGTTTGATACCTTACTAGTAGAATTTTTCTAAGATAAATGTTTTTCCAACTTACTTTCTATTAAGTAGAGTAATTCCATGATCATTCCATATACTAAGACACTGCTTTCATGTAATTTTTTCGTAAATATAAAGAAGTTGAATAAAATGAATGCTTATTCATTCCTCATGTACCTGTTTTTAGTAGATGTGGTTTCAGTTTTTAGAATGGAAATTAATATAACTGCTTTTTTTTTCTTTCTAGACAGCTTTTCATGTGTGTTGGCTGAAAAGGCTCTTGTTTGATTTACAACTAGATTAAACAGTTGACTTTTAATTTTGACCTAATTAAACTGTATGAAAACATTTATAGGTGTGGATGATGCATATTCAGATATTTCTTATTAAATTCCAATTTCAAAGCAGTATTTGGCTTTGTGAACAAAGGGAAAATTATTTGATTCCCCTAGTGGAAAAAACTGTATACAGTGAGTTTTATTGGCATTGTTGTTAATCATTGATTGTCCTAAAAATCATGGAGAGTAAAGCATTTACCCTTGGAGGATGAAGATTGGAATTTGGTATATAGAGAGGAAATATAGTATTATTGTACTTTCTTACAGTTGTACAAAGTTATTATAAAACTAATGAATTCAGCAATTCATATCTTAAATCTGATTGTCTAGTGTAGAATAATATTGCAGATGTTTGAGAATCAAATCAGCTTAGATTTTATTTAAATTTCAGCTTTTTGCTGTGTCAAAAAGCAGTCCCCAAATTTCAGAGGCTTACAACAATAAACATTAATTTCTTGCTCATATTACGTGAGGGTCTGTGGGTTGGCCATAGCTTTGCTGGTATCAGCTGGGCTTCATGTGTATTCTAATTTCTGTCTTTTGCTGGTGAGCAGCCATTTTCTGAGGCATGTTCTTATGGTGAAGAGAGGTCAAGGGGAACATAAGTAAACCACACAAGTACATTAGACCCTTACATCCCATGGACCAAAGCAGGTCACATGGCCCAGCCCCAAATCAATGTGACAGAGACGTGAACTCTGCCTCTAGGAAAGCACGGTAAGGGTGGGGAGGGAATGACATGAACAGTAAATTCAATCTACTGTAAGACCTTATCTTGGAAATAACTGTGGACCCTTTCTGGGCAACCCCATAATAAACTCAGCATGTCAATTCAGACTAGAAATAAATTATTTCTAAGTCAGAGACTTTTAGAAAGAAAAGTGTTTTTTGTCTTTGAAGCCATAGATTTCTTTATTTAAAGTGATATTGTATTTTGAGGACCCAAAGTAAAAATGGGAGCGGGACCTAATATTTTACCTGTGGGCTGCTTCCTCTTCTTCTCCTTACTTCCCCTCACTACAATTTCCTGGTAAACACTTAGAGGGTTTTGCAGAATATAATGTGAAAATCTCCATTGCAGCATTTCTCACTGCAGGCTCCACAGATGTTTAGGGGTATTAGGCTACAAAACAATGTCAAAAGTTTTGTGTGAGTTGAATAGTTAAACAGAACTGCAGGAATTCTCAGAACCTTTACTGTGTTAATGTTCCTTGTGAATCTCCAAGAGGGGTATATAGGTCTTAGGATTGCCCAAACTTTTTGTGAAGCAGTTTAGTGTTTTGACACACAGCTTAGGAATGGCTGTGTTAGACAACTGTTCTTTAAGAAAAATAAAAAGAGAGATCTCATGGACATGGACAACAATGTGGTGATTGCGGGGAAGGGGGTGGGTAGAGAGGGAGGGGTAGAGGTTGAGGTGGTAGAGGGCATAGAGGGGATAAAAGATGGGAAAAATGAAATTAAATACAATTTAATTATTAAAAATAAAATATATATATATGGGGCAGAAACTCAAGATGGAATAATTGGCTGATTTTTTCTCATCTAGTTAGTTTTAGAGATAACATTAAAATTCAGGTCTCCCCACTTTTTCCCCACTTGTCTTTGGTTGTGTTGTTGACGTTGGTCCTATTACCAGGACATACTTTTGCAGTGATGTAGTGGTTCATGGGGTATTTTAACCTTTGAGAACAATAAGCCTGGAAATGCCTCTGTTAGGGTCCAATAAGAAAGAAATTGAGTGACCATGAGTAACTGGTTTTACAAAGTGAATGAAGGATTGTATGATCTGATCTGAAGCAACCTTGGGGTAAACTGCAACATTATCAAATACTCAGGGATTTTTTTTTTCTCCCAGTGAATTTAAGGCTTTATTCATGAAGAAAGTAATGGATATTGAAAACTGTAATTTTCCATTGTACACAAACTCTGCTTTTTTCTTTCTCTTTTATTATTTACTTTTTTAAAGTCATCTTTATTGTTGAATGTATTGTATTACAGATGTTTCTCCCTTTTTTCCCCATTGATCCCCTCCTCCCCATTCCTGCCCCCTCCTGCCTTCCCCACACTATTGTTGGTGTCCATTGGTTGTGCATATATGCATAGAAGTTCTTTGTTTTATCTCATCCCACCCTCCCTCCCCCTTTCCCTTTGAGGTTCATCAGTCTAACAACAAATTTGTACTTCTTAATTCCTTCATCTTTTTCACCCACTCTCCCTGTCCCCACCCATCTGGCAAGCAACAAAAAGTTCTCTGTATCTGAGTCTGTTTCTGTTCTGCTTGCTCATTTTGTTTGTGGATTCAGTTGTTGATAGATATGTATAATTGCCATTTTATTGTTCATATTTTTGTTCTCTGCCTTCAAGAAGACCCTTCAACATTTCATATAATACTGGTTTGGTAGTGATGAATTCCTTTAGCTTTTTCTTGTCTGGGAAACTCTTGATAAGGCCATTGATTCTAAATGATAGCTTTGCAGGATAGAGTTGCTTTTTTCTTTCTCTTTCTCTTCTCTTTATAAGTGAATGAGTATTGTGAATGTGTATAAATTACGTTCTGGGTTATTGTTTGGAAAGTTCTCTATGAGTCATGCTATACCACTTAGGGAGATAATTTTGGCCGTGTTCTTACTTACCAAGAGCTTCATAGGTATTACCTATTCAGAGAGGATAATCATCATCAATCTTATGTATCCAAGGAGAATTCATAGTATCAAGTGGTAGAGGAGGTAGGAGGGAGGAGAGTGTTAATTTTTATATCATTACCTGTGACTTGAAAATTTAGTTTCAAGTGAGTTATGATCTAAAAATTGCATTATTAAATGGGAAATATCTAAAAGAATTAGGATGAACACCTGGTAGAAGTTGTTTCATGTCTCAAAATATCTTTAAAATTAGAAAGTAGAGAAAAGAACAGTAAAATAAGTTACAAGAAAGAGAAATACATTTTAATTTAACTTAGATTGTTTTATAAATATTGAGTAAGTACAACTTCAGCTTTTTAAAAATTGTTCTTATAGAGTAAGCATCCTATTTTATTTTTTACTTGATAGCTGAAAGAGGCAAGAGTAGTGTTTAGAGTTTTATGAGCCATTTGCCTTAGGCATCAGCAATTTCAGTTACAAAAGAGCAAATATAAAACTTTTCAGGTGTGTGTAAATGAAGAATATATGTGAAGATAAAGCTATGATTAGAGTACAGATTAAAGGATGGCACTGATTTTAAAATCTACAGTTAAAGTAAATATTTGCTTTCGGTAAATACGACATCTGATTTCATTAGCTTTTGTGCACCTCTTGTTTATTCATTCCCCCATTATTTAAAATAAGTTAACACACATGGAAATGTCATGCCAACTAATTTCCAATTTTGTAAAAAGCTGCTCTAAGCTTTCCTTTTAAGATTTTTTCTAACGGCCCCTATAAGAGGTCTTCGTATTTTTCTAGACTTGAATTTTTTCCCCTCTTAAACTAAAAAAACCCTAACTAAGCCACTTTTAATTGACATATTATATACAACTAGAAAATTTTATAGAAATCATAAGTTTACACTTGGTGAAACTTTCACAAATTGAACATATATTCTGTAAAGACTTGAAATTATGTGAAAATTTTCCCAGAGCTAGGTGCATTCATTAGTGCTCAGAAGTCTTCTATCAACTTGGAAGCCTTTGATCTTGAACCTAGATATCTGAGTTTGTCTGTCTGTCCAGATTTCAGTTGTTATATTCAGTTTACATAAGTAGTAACCAAGATTAAATATTGCTTTTTAAAAAGTAGATACACCTAAATGTAAATAGTATTTGAGACTTCCTCTTCCCTCGTTGTCTTCTGGATCTGTAATGTTTTTCTGAAAGGTTAACTGTTTTCTCAAATAAGAAGTAAGGTCTATTAAGAATCTAGCAATAGCCCTGGCTGGTTTGGCTCAGCAGTTAGAGCATCGGCCTGTGGTCCAGAGAGACCCGGGTTAGGTTCCCGCTGAGGGCATGTACCTTGGTAGCAGTTTGTCCCCGGCTCTGGTTGGGTCGTGTGGGTGGCAGCCACTCAATGTGTCCCTTTTGCGTCAATGTTTCTCTCTCTCTCTCTTTCTTCCCCTCCCTCCCTCTCTATCTGAACAAAAATGAAAAAAGGTCCTTGAGTGAGGATAAAAAAAAATCTAACAATAGTATTATATTTTTTAGTAAAGCCATTTAAAAATTGATTTTAGTGGCTTGTCATTAGTCACTGGACAATAATCCCTCTATAGTAATGTATATGTATTTATATATTACTATATAAATTACTATATAAATAATATATGCATATATAATATGTAATATTAACGTTTAAATGTGTATTTATAAATATTTTTAAAAATTGCTTTTGTTTTTCTATTGCATGTTCTTGGAAAGCCTTCCTTAGAAAGGTCATTTTGGGTCTCCTAACCTAAAGTAGTTTACTACCTGACCCTAATCTTTCTATTCTTTTCTCTTATAGCACTTATTACCGTATATAAAAAAGATTTGGACTTGTTTTTTAATGTTTTTCTCAGTAAACTTAAGCTCAGTTTAAAGACCAGACCATGTTTATTTTGTTTATGAATGTGCCTGTAGTGCTGAATACTATGCTTTTTATATGGTACATGTTCTATACATCTTTGTTGCAATATAATTATGTCCTTTAAAAAATAAACACTGTGACCTGGCCAGTTTGGCTTAGTGGTTAGAGCATCAGCCTTCGGACCGAAGGGTTGTAGGTTTGATTCTCAGTCAAGGGTATGTACCTGGGTTGTAGTTTCGATACCCACTTCCAGCGGGGATCGTGCAGGAGGCAGCCAATCCCAATCAATGTCTCTCTCTCACATTGATGTCTTTCTCTCTCCCTTCCTTCCTCCCTTCCTCCCTCACTTCATCCTTCCCTTCCTCCAGTATCTAAAAATCAATGGAAAAATATCCTCGGGTGAGGATGAACAATAACAACAAAAAAATGGACTCTGCAGCTATTGGGCAATCTCTGCATAAAAAGAGCTATCTGTCTTCATTCAAAGCTCAGCTACAATCCCAGATCCCTCTCTAACCTTCTGAGTCTGAGCTTTAAGTCCCTCTTCCTTTCCTTTGTCTGTCGTTGGGCCCCATTTAGAAAACTAGGCTTTGGTCTCTTCTCTCTTTTGGAGCCTCCCATCTAGTATGTGGAGATGGAGGGTGACAGATGTGCTGAATGCCCAAGGCCATCTCTGTGAGTAGTAACACTCATTTTCTTTGTAAACCAAGAGGCAAAAAGTTTGAAATGTACTTTCTTAAGTCTGTTACATATTATAAGAAACTTTCAAAACCTCAGTAACTCTAGGGCTGAACATTTGTGCTACTTTTCATAGCCCTGGATGCAGAGACTGGTGTCTACCCTTGAGACTTGATTAGGTGGCTGGGGTGCTACTCTCTGCTGATGGATTTCTCTGATGCTATCTGTCAGCCTCTCTGCTTTAAATTAGACTATGGCCATCACTGGATTTCCATGACTGCTCAGCTTGTTGTATGGGTTGGCCAATGAATTGAGGTCAGATTCCTAGATGTGAGCTGCTTACAAACTGGGGTGGTCATATCCACTTGACTGCTGATTCTTATTCTGTTTGTCTTCACAGCTTGGTGTTTCCCTCCCCTTGGCATTTCCAGACTTAAATTATGGTCTTCTTATATCTACCTGTTGGGCAGCAGGACTGTACTGGGTATTGTTCAGAAACATAGCATTCATGTCATTCATGTCTTGTATTCTTCACCACTGCACCCCATTAATGATCTATAATAATAGGAAAACACTTCAGACTCATTTCTACTAAAGTGGATTTGGTTGATATCAATTTAAAAATCACTATTTTTCATCATACCTGCCTTTTGACAGGTTCAATCTTATACATTAAAAAAGTAATTTTAAAAGTGGAAATGCAGGCCTCTGCTTGTTAATGGGAACTTGTTTTTCTGGGCAGGTGGTTTCCTTGTTATTTCTGAAGTGCACTCTGAGGTGACTGCCTCCATGTCCCAGGATAAGATGCTCTGTGGTTATGGCATTTGAACTTTAAAATAATAATTAAAAAATTTTAAATTATAGTTTACATACAATATTATATTAGTTTTAGGTGTACAGCATAGTGATTGCACATTTATATACCTTACAAGTGTTTAACGCTGGTAAATCTAGTATCCATCTAACACCATACATATTATTGACTGTATTCCCTATGCTGTACTTTACATCCCCATGACTCTTTATAACTAGCAATTTGTATATCTTAATCCTTTACCCTTTTTTTACTTATTTCTTCAACCCCTCTTCCACATGGCAACCATCAAAATGTTCTGTGTATCTATGAGTTTGTTTCTGTTTTGCTTGTTATTTTATTTTATTTTATTTTTTTTATTTATTTTTTTTATCCTCACCCAAGGACACTTTTCCATTTTTTTGTACAGATAGAGTGGGAGGGAGAGAGAGGAAGAGAGAGAGAGGGAAACATCGATGTAGAAGGGACACATCGAGTGGCTGCCACCCGCACGACCAACCAGGGCCGGGGACAAATTGCAACCAAGGTACATGCCCCTAGCGGGAACCGAACCCGGGTCTCTCCGGACCGCAGGCGGACGCTCTAACCGCTGAGCCAAACCGGCCAGGGCTTATTTTGTTTTTTAGATTGCACATATAAGTGAAATCATGTGGTATTTGTCTTTGTCTGTCTGACTCATTTTACCTAGTGTAATACCTATTAGGTCGATCCACTGTTGTCATAAATGGCAAGATTTCATTCTTTTTTATAGCTGAGAAATACCGCATCTTTTTTATCCATTCATATGTCAATGGACATGTAGATCAATGGAACAAAATAGAGAACCCAGAAATAAACCTACACCTGTATGATCAATTAGTCTATGACAAAGGAAACAAGAGTATACAGTGGGGAAAAGACAGTTTCTTCAATAAACAGTGTTGGGAAAACTGGACAGACACATGCAAACAATTGAAACTGGATCACTTTCTTATGCTGTATACAAGAATAAACTCAAAATGGATTAAAAACTTAAATCTAAGACCTAAAACCATAAAACATGGGTAGTAACCTCTTTTTCGTCATTCTTAGTAATATTGTATTTATTGGGCAAGGGAAATGAAAGAAAAAATAAACAAATGGGACTACATTGAACTAGAGTTTTTGCACAACAAAGGAAACTGTCAACAAAATGAAAAGACAACCTACTGAATAGGGAAAGATATTCACCTACGATGCATCCGATAAGGGGTTAATATCCAGAATATATAAGGAACTCAAGCAACTCGTCACACACACAAAAATGAATAATCTATTAAAAATGGGCAGAGTACCTGAATAGACATTTCTCCAAAGGGTACATACAGATGGTCAATAGACATATGAAAAAATGCTCAAGATCACTAAACAGGGAAATATAAGTTAAAACTATAGTGAGATTATCACCTCACACCCGTCAGAATGTCTTTCATCAGTAAATCAGCAAACAAGTGTCTGTGAGGATGTGGAGAAAAGGGAACTGTCATGCACTGTTGGGAATGCAGACTGATGCAGCTACTGTGGAAAGCAGTATTTAAGTTCCTAAAAAAATTAAAAAGAATAAATAATATATAACCCAGCAATTCTACTTCTGTGTATTTGAGCTGATTTTTTTTTTTTTTTTGTATTCACTTAGGGTTCATTGTGCATATAAAAACAGTTTGCAAACTGGGAACTCTCAAGTCAACAGTGGCATGAGCTTAGCACTTTTTGTTATAAGATAGAGTATATAGTGAAAATTCAGAGGCTGCTTATCATTTACAATAATTGGTTATGTCATTAGAGTTTTTTTTTTTTAACCAGGTATATTTTTCTTTTCTTTTGTAAATGTTTATTTATTTATTTTTGTTACAGATGTTTCTGTACCCCACTTCCATGTCTCTGGGTCTATTTTGTTCCTCAGCTTGTTTTGTTCATTATATTACATCAGTAAGTGAGATCATGTGGTATTTGTCTTTCTCTGATTGGCTTGTTTCATTCCATGTCATCTCAAAGGATAAGAGATCTTTCTTTCTTACAGCTGCATAGTATTTCATTGTGTATATGTACCACAGCTTTTTTATCCACTCATCTATTGATGGACACTTGTACTGTTTCCAGATCTTAGCTATGGTAAGTAGTGCTGCTATGGTAAGGGGTACATACATTCTTTCTGATTGGTGTTTCAGGCTTCTTAGGGTATATTCCTAGAAGTGGGATCACTGGGTCAAATGGAAGTTCAATTTTTAATTTTTTGAGGAAACACCATATTGTTTTCCATAGTGGCTGCACCAGTCTGCATTCCTACCAGCAGTGTACTAGAGTCCCCTTTTCTCCACACCATCGCCAGCACTGTTGTTTGATGATTTGTTGATGGAAGCCATCTGGCAGGTGTGAGGTGATACCTCATAGCTGTTTCAATTTGCATCTCTCTGATGATTAGTGATGTTGAGCATTTTTTCATGTCTCTTGGCCATTTGTATGTTCCTTTTGGAGAGGTATCTATTTAGGTCCTCTGCCCATTTCTCAATTGGGTTCTTTGTCTTCCTTTTGTTGAGTTGTATGAGCACTCTATATATTTTGGAAATTAACCCCTTATCTGATGTATCATTGGCAATTATGCTCGCCCATATAGTGGGTTACCTTTCCATTTTGATACTTGTTTCTTTTGCTGTGTAGAAGCTTTATAGTTTGATGTCATCCCATGTATTTTTTCCTTTGTTTCTCTTGCCTTAGGGGTTATATCATTGAAAATTCTGCTGCATGGGATGTCTGAAATTTTGTTGCCTTCTTCTAGGATTTTTATGGATTCATGAGTCACATTTAAGTCTTTTATCCATTTTGATTTTCTTCTTGTGCATGGTGTAAATTGGTGGTCTAGCCCCACCTTGACTTGTATTTTTTTATCTGAGACACCAAAAGGGCCTGAGGTTCTAGATCCGTTTAAGGGAGGAGCTGTATTGGCCTTGCATATAAAAGCAAATCCTCCAGAAGATGGCAATAAACATTAAGCATGTGTGAGCAAGCAGAAGCAATGTGCAAGGTATAGAGTCAGATTTTATAGCCTCAGGCAGGACTCAACTACTTATAGGGTAGTTCTTTAAAGGAAATAGTGTATGTAAATTATTCCATTTAATAATTAAGTTATTATAAAATTAAAATTTTCACATCGATGTTTCTCTCTCTCTCTCTCCCTCTCACTCTATCTGAACAAAATATCGAAAAATGTCCTCGGGTGAGGATAAAAATAAAATAAAATTAAATTAAAATTTTAAGAAATTGCTTTAAATAAAATAATTGGATATATAATTTCTCTTTTCTTCCTTATGATAACCCTGTGATATGCCTCTTCTCTTATTTAAAAAAAATTTTTTTTTCTTTATTGATTTTAGAGAGAGAGAGGAAGGGAGAGGGAGAGATAGAAACATCGATGAGAGAGAACATTGATTGGCCACCTCCTGCATGCCCCCTACTGGGGATTTGACCCACAACCTGCACATGTGCCCTGATGGGGAATCAAACCGGTGACCTCTTTGTGCATGGGTCCATACTCAACCACTGAGCCACACTGGCTGGGTGCCCTTCTCTTGTTTTGATGACTGTGACAGGTTTAACAGAAGGCAGATTGATTAGCTTTTGTGGAAAACAAAACAAAACAAAAACAAAATACATGCTATTATTTGCTGCTGAGATCAGAGTGAGGAAGGCCTCTGGCAACTGATAAAGTAATAACCTCCACAAAAATAAATGTACAGTATGTAGAATAAAAACAAAATATTTTGTTATAGGAGGATTTAATAACATTACTATCATATTCAAGTTCTTCAAAGGAAATATCATAGATACTGTTGGTTATTTTTTCCAATACCCATTCCCACACCTCTCTCCCTTGGGCACTTTTACTGTAGAAAATGCAAAAGCTAAATACTAATTTTTATAACTTCTCTTGAAGGTAAGCATGTGACATTTCCAGTTAATGAAATATGGAGGTGGGGAGTGGGGCTGGCTAGAGAACACTAATGTGACGATCAGAATTAAGTAAGCCATCTTGTAACCATGAGTTTACAAATATGGAAAACAAGCTAGGGGACTAATAAAGATGTGACACTGATAGTGTTGAGTTACTGAGCCCATGTGTGCAACTTCCCATCTAAGACAATTTGATGTATGAGCTGAAGATGCTGTTACTCAGGAATTCTTGTACATGTAGCTAAAACAAGGTTGAGTACTATTATATGTCATAAAAGGTACACACATGATATTACATTTTATCCTTACAACATTATGATCTAAGTATTACTTATGAATGAGGTAAAAGAGGCAGGGAGATATTAAGTCACTTGTTCTTCTGGGATCTTCCCTTCATTAAGTTGTGATTCAAAATCAAATTGTCAGATTCCAGCACATAATGCTGATAAATACTGTGATGGAATTCATACAAACTTATGTCTGTTTTGAAGTCCAGATGCAGTAGAACTATCTTTCTTCAGTTTTTCCTTCACTATGTGACTCCATGACAAAGATTTTCAATCTTCAGAAAAATGCACAGCAGAGCAGTGATGATCTAGATTAGGAATTTATTTTATGAGCCAGAAAACAAACAGAAATAATTAGCATGAGTTTACTTAAAATTGCAGGTACACTTTGGAGAAGAGAAATCAATCAGAGCAGCTGAAGTAGTTTGGTAAGCAGAGAACTACTCATCTTGGTTTATTTAGGTTGTTTGCTCCTGAGCCACTCTAGTTTGTGGTGAAGTCAACTCCTATTTTAGGTGCTTCTTATTGATATAGGTTTGAAAAGCCGAAGGATGTAATGGGGATTCAAAATCTGAAGAGATGAAACTTATTTTTAGTTTATTCTGCTTGGTAGGTGTCTTTAATTTCTGCTCCAAGTAAATAGCCACCAAACACATGTTAAAGGCAGCTGCTCCTTTCGTGGGATATACAGTAAAGCTTTTAAACAGCACAGAAAATCAAGAGTGTCTTACTCTTCTTGGAGACTTCAATGGTTTTCTGTTCTAGGTAATACAAAAATAAAAAAAAAAACCAAAACTTCATCTGTGCCTAGTAGCTGTTACCACGTTTTCACATACCCTATTCCAAGGGGCCTTGGATTTTTTTTTCCTATTTGACCGTTCTTTTTAAAACTTTGACTTGGGATTAAGTATTACAATTTAAAGATGTGAATTTGTTGGATGAGTTAGGCAGGCAGGATGTAGGTTGGGCTGTCAGGAGGTGGGATGGCTTCAGGAATATTTTAGTACAGAGTTGTTGGTAACAGCTTCAATATCCAGTACATTTTAATTTTTTTCTTTTTCTTTTTCTTTTTTGGTACATGCCCCTAGCGAGAACTGAACCAGGATTCTCTGGTCTGCAGGCTGATGCTCCAACTGCTGAGCCAAACTGGCCAGGGCATAGTTTTTTTTTTTTTCTTTATTTTTTTTTTTTTCTTTTTTTTTTTTTTTATCCTCACCTGAGGATATTTTTTCCATTTTTTGTACAGATAGAGTGGGAGGGAGAGAGAGGAAGGGAGAGAGAGAGAGAAACATCGATGCGAAGGGACACATCGAGCGGCTGCCACCCACACGACCAACCAGGGCCGGGGACAAACTGCAACCGAAGTACGCGCCCTTAGCGGGAACCGAACCCGGGTCTCTCCGGACCGCAGGCCGACGCTCTAACCGCTGAACCAAACTGGCCAGGGCTTTTTTTTTTCTTTATTGATTTGAGAGAGAGAGGAAGGGAGAGAGAGAGAGAGAGAGAGAGAGAAATATTGATGAGAGAGAACATCGATTGGCCACCTCCTGCATGCCCTCACTGGGGATTTGGCCCAAAACCTGGTCATGTGCCCTGACCAGGAATCGAACTGGCGACCTCTTGATGCATGGGTCACTGCTCAAACACTGAGCCACACCAGCCAGGTGATGTACAGTACATTTTAAAAGAAGAATTTTTCTCATTAAAACCTGGACTAATTATTCTTAAAAATTAAGCTAAGAATAAACTAAGCACTAAATTTTATGTATTGTGTTTGAATTTCTTATCCTTTTATATGAATATGATGCATTTGATATGTTTTGGACATTTTTTCTGTTTTGCTTTATTTAAAATTTATTTTTTGTAGGCTGAACATTATAATTGAATTATCTGCCAAGCCTCTTTAAGTTATATTTATTTGTAACTTAGCTAAGTATTCATTTGTTAAAACAAAATATTTTCAATAAAATTTATATAATGTAATTACACAAAGTAAATGGACTACTTCTTTACATATCTCCAAAGACTGGGTTGAAATGATTATAAATATTGTTTGCATCATTTCCAAATAGTCATTTTTAAAAGTGTTCTCTAAATGGGGGGAAAAAAAATCCAAAAGCCTATGTAATTGTTTAAATAGAGTCAGAAATATATAGAAAAGACTTTTCTTATTATATTAAAAAAAATGGCTGAAATACACACATAAATCTCTTCTTTAGGGGAGGGCATGACATATCTATGTTTAAAAATTAAACTTTAAAATTTTGAATTTTTATGAAAGTTTTAAAATATATGTATACAATTTTAAAGTACAGTAGCAGTTATAGTGAAAAACTCAGACATATATTCACTGGGTATAATCTTCTTTAATCATTTTTTTAATGGAAATATTTGGGAGCTCATTGTACAAAGAGCATTTTAAGATATACCATATACAAACGGTACCATTGTGATATAGTCAGTATGTATAGACTCATTGATTTTTTTTTATAATATGTAAGATTCCATTGAAGATATGAAGAAATTTTATATTTTGATGGCTGAAATTTTGAAAGTTTAACTAGAATTGAAAGATATTTTTACTCATATTGGGTTCTTACCAGCCTATGTCCCTCTCATTAGTATTGTGCATTAGGTTAAATTTTATTCTAGTAGTATTTTTGTTTGACTAGAATACTTTTACTTTATTAAGAATATTTAGCAGAAGTCTGCCTCGTGTAGCTCAGTGGTTGAATGCCAACCCATGCACCAGGAGGTCGCTGGTTCCATTTCTGGTCAGGACATGTGCCCAGGTTGTGGGCCTGATCCCCAGTGCAGGGCATGCAGGAGGCGGCCAGTTGATGTTCTCTCTCATTGATGTTTCTCTCTCTCTCTCTTCCTCTCCCTTTCTCTTTCTCTCAAATCAATAAAGAAAAAAAAATTAGCAAATGCGATATTTATGCATTTTACGAAGTCAGATATTGACTTGTCTTTTACTGAAAGCTGCTGGAATTTCCTGTTCCACCAGTCTTCTGTTTAGAGAAGTGGCACGATGTCTTCATTTTTACAGTTCTTCTGGATTCAGCCTTAACATTAGTACTTTTATCTCTTGGGACATCTTCCAAGGTTTCCTGAACAATCTGTACAACTATGCAAAGAATATTGTGGTTTTTCAAGTAGATTGCTCCTACCAGTTTCCTTACTGACTAGTTGTTAATCACATTTCTTCCCTATTGGTGATTTCCCTGTAAATTTTCAAGGTGTGAAGGCTGGGTTTTAGGTTCAACCCAAAGAAAGCTTCAAGAGAAAAAAATCTTTCCCCCCCAAGTACTATTCTCAAACTTTGAGAAAACACTTATTCTTTAGTGTTTGCTATTCTACTGGCAGATCATCACACTGTTAAATTTTGAAAAATGGCAATAGATGAAATAACTGGATTAATTTGTGAGACTAGAATCCTGAAGCCTCTAAATATATCTGAATTCATTGAGGTTTCAAGAGAAAATAAAAGAACTTTTTAACCTTTTTTCCATATTATCATATAATAAAAGAGTTTATTAAGTGTTAATTCTATTTTTTTTTTTTTAATATATTCTCCTGGTTACCCATTTCTAGTAGGTAGCTAGGCTGTGTTACCATAATTTAGGATTTTTTTTTTCTTTTTTCTGGGTGGACAGCAGAAGACATTCTATTATGTTTGTTTAACAAATTAGCTATATATTTATGTTTGTATCTAGTGTATTCTGGGACATAAAACTTATTTTTATAACTTCTGATTGTCCATTGTTCCTTAAAAAAGATAGAATGTCCAGTTTATTTGTTAAGACTGCTTGTTAAGAGTTGGTGTGCCTGAATAATTGGTGAAATTTGAATATGGACAGTGGATTAGCATTAACAGTATCAATGCTAAATTTCTTAATATTGTTCATTGTATTGGAGCTATGTAAGAGAATATACTGTTCTCAGGAGATACTTACTGAAGTTATTAGAGGGGTAATGAGGTAAAATGTCTATGATTTACTCCTAAGCAGTTCTTGAATTTTTTTTTTTTATATGTACATATACATACATATAAATAGAGAATGAGGGAGATCAGGCAAATGTGGCAAAAAGTTAAGAATTGATGAATCTGGGTGAAGTATATAAGAATACTTTGTATACTTCTTTCAGCATTTCTGTAAGTTTTAAATTATAAAAACCAAAATATTATCAGAACAAAAGTATAAAATATACTTTCAAATTAAGAAGTCAGCAAAAGCAAATGTATGTTTCTGTTCACCAAAGAGCCATATTTCCTTCTCTAATTTATATTTTTTATTTTTCTATTATAAAATAATGAGTAAGCGTATCTCTGACTTTTTAGGACATCTGAAAGGTAGGAGGGGTGAGAGACTTCCATTATGGCTGTGGAAACTGCTGATAATAGCTGTAGGAAATGGATTCCCTGAGTGCTTCCTTCCTGTCAGGACTGAAAACAAGCATCCCTGGAGAGCTGCCTTTTCACCTCTGCACTGGGGAAAGGGAGAGGTTTTATTTATGTCTAGTTTCTTCCTTCTAGTAAGAAATTAATTATGTGAATGTAGTAGTCAAATTCCTTCACACACAATTTTAGTTTTAAGAAATAAATAAGTGAAACATTTAAAATATGCTATACTCTTCTGAGAACTCAAAAATCTTGATTTTTCCCCCCTAATAAAATATGAAAGCTTTGCATTAAATTAGAAACTTGCATCTAATGATATCAAACATTTTTAGTCAGATATGTTACTAGACTCAAAAGGTCTGTTTTTCTGCATGCATCAAAGCCCAGTAATATATAAACAGGAATTTATAGCAACAAAAATAAGAGTTTATGTCAGAAAGTGGCCCATGCTTGTAGACAGGTAAGCTAATGCTCAAAGACTTGCCTCCCTGATGGCTTCCAGGAGATGGGGAAAAATTAATAATCATGGAGACTAAGGAGTTAGGGTCCTAGTCAGGGTTGTGGTCTCTCCTGATTGGTCAGCACTAGGACAGAGGGTAGCTGATGAGTTCAGCTCCTCTTGATGTCAGCTGTCCCTTCATCTAGTTTCACTGCTTTTCTGGGCCTAGAGCTGAAATACAACTGACGCCTAGATGTTATCTCTAGTTTGACCAAAACTCTATCTTTGGGGACAACAGACCAGAGGCTATGTTCCTAAGATTATTTGATACTGAACAGAACCTCATTGTCCTGAGGGCTAAATGATTAAGGTTGTGGATATGCAAGAAAGGAGGAGACAGGTGAGTCAGCGTGCTGGATGAGGCCAGTTTGAATCAAAAGGAAAGAAAGGAGAAAAGGTCATATTAAAGAATGAAGTTTCTATGTAGTTACATTTATGCACCAGTTGTTTGACTTCAAAGATAAAATTAACTATCACAATTTTTTCTAGCCTTTATTTTATGTATTTATATGCATTTCAATAAAAATAATCTCTTACATGCATTGATGAATATATTTAATTTTTATGCCTTTTCAAGACTTTTAAAAATTAGGAAAAATTTTCCTGTCAGACTAGATTGGAAAATAGGACCATTGTGTTGTTTGCTCCTATGAATTAAGCCCAGTAAAGTGAGGATTAGTAATGAACATTAGACAAATGGAAAAATTAGGCACAGAGGACTGAAATAACTTATCCAAAGCAAAATAATCTCTACTTGAGTTTACACTTCAATCTATGTCTTCAAGCAGTAGAATTGTTTATAAAGTTTATGAATTCTCTTATAATACTATACTGAGTTTATTTATTTAAAAAATTTTTTCCCTTTATTGATATATTAGAAAGAGGAAAGGAGAAGGAGAGAGAGATGGAAACATTGATGAGAAAGAACATCGAATGTTTGTCTCTGGCATGCCCTCCACTGGGGATCAGGCCCACAACCTGGGCATGTGCCCTGACTGGGAATTGAACTGGTGACCTCTTAGTGCGTGGGTCGACGCTCAACCACTGTGCCATATTGGCTGAGTTTATAATTAGACATTATATAGTCATCTTTGGTCATTCTGTCCATTTGTTTATACTAAGCGCAATTTAGAGGACCCAATATATATTTTCAGTTGAAAGCTCTAGAAACCAAGAGGTTTTTTAAATGCCAATGGCAAAATATTTTTAAGTCAGATTGTAGAGCTGTAATAATATTGTAATATTTTGGTTGTTATGATATCTTATAGGTTATGTTTTTAGCAGTATGGTTCTGAGTGTTCCTAGTTAGAATGCTTTAAAAAAATCAAAACTTGAATATTGATTCATTTCTAAAATAAAGTATGATACCTATTACTGGTACTCTTATCTTATATTGCAGGAAAACTTGAAAGTCCTACTTTTTGTGTTGAGTTCATTTCTCATATCTTTATGGATACAGGTCTTCAGGGTTCAATCTTGTCCATATCTCTGTGACTGTTTCCTTAACCTTGGCCACCCCAATCCCTTTTCTGAGTGTTGAAATCTACAGTTTCTATTTTGTGCCTTCCTATGTCCTTGTGAGTAGTCTCTATTATATTGTATAGAACCCTATTTCTCCCCACTTTCTTTATTTCACCCTGGTTTTTAAATGGGGTTTTCATCTTTACCCCTTAAGCAAAGCTTTAATGCACTTTGGATATTTTCTATTATTCCCTTCACCTTTTTTACCTAGTCCTGCAGCCACCCTCCCCTCTGACTGCTGTCAGTCTGTTCTCTATGAGTCGTTTTTATTTTGTTGTTAGTTTATTTTGTTAATTAGTTCCCACATATGAGTGAAATCATGTGGTACTTGTCTTTCTCTGACAGACTTTTTTCACTTAACATAATGCCCTCCAGGTCCACCGGTGCTGGACCTTGGTTAATGGCCTTCTATTAACACAAAGGTTTGTCCTCTAGAAACTTAAAGGTTGGTCCCTAAAGAAATTGCACTCCTGGTCTTTCTTATAATATTGATATTCTTGAGTCCCATGTTTCTGTCAAATTTGACCTGTTAATACTTAATGATGATAATGCATACTTACACATATATTTACATATATCCACCTATATTTAATAATAATTACTTTAAAATTATTTCCACACACTCTCATTTGTTGCTCACAATGACTTGCAAGGTTAGCTTTTTTCTCCACTTTACTAAGAAGGAAACTAAGGCTTAGAGATGTCAGGAAACTTGTCCAGGATCAGGTTGCTAATTTTTCTCCACTTTACTAAGAAGTAAACTAAGGCTTAGAGATGTCAGGAAACTTGTCCAGGATCAGGTTGTTAATAAGTCACACAATCAGGACTCAAATATAGGTCTTTTGTAGAAAAATCTGAGTTTCCACCAGGCCTTATTTTATTTTCTTAATCACATAAAACATATATAAAGATGACGTTATTATCAAGCCAAGAGGATAATTTCTAAGGTAGCTTAAACAAAGACTGCAGAATGAGAACAGAGAGACATCTTCCTGAAAACTGGTCAACAAGGCAACTCCAGAGTTGATTTGCATGGCTAAAAGAGATATGTTGCCTGGCCAGTGTGGCTCAGTGGATTGAACATTGTCCCATGGACTGAGAGGTCCCAGTTCGATTCCCGGTTGGGGCATATGCCTGGGTTTCTAGCTCCATCCCCAGTAGTGGGTGTGCAGGAGGCAGCCAAGTGATGTTTTTCTCTCATGTCAATGTTTCTATCTCTCTCTCCCTTCCTCCCTCTCTAAAAAATCAATAAAAATATTTAAAAAAATAAATAAAAGAGATATGTTAACTCTGATTAAAGAACTAGTATTGACATGCAGTAGGTGGTAGACAACAGGAAGAGACCCAGAGCTTGTAAGTGTACAGACTGGAAATAAGTTACATATGTCAATAGAGCATCACTAATCCAAGATTTTCTTTAAAGTTCAATCTCCCTAAAGAAAAAAAAGTGGGGCAAATTTTATTTTTTAAAAATATGTAAAATAAGCAGTGTTGACTGAGCCAGGTAGTGATTGCCACTGTGGTGGATTTTAATATCTTGTTTAAAGTTCGAACTTCTTACTGTGTGGTTTCAGTTTAATACATTTGTACATTATGTAAGTTATAAATGTCATATAGTTCTCTAATTAGGTTATTTTTCATTTCCTGCTTGCTGAACTAGTTAAGGAGACTTGGGCCTTGTTCATCTTCACTTGCTTGTAAACATTTCTGCCACCTAGTGGACTATTTGAAATCAGTCAGGTTGGCTCATTAGGTTATGTGGTTAAGCACCAGAAGATGAAGTGCTCAAATGTCACACTTAGTGAACTAGGAATTAGAATTGGAGATGGCTGCAAATTCTGGATTTAAATGTTAACCCATGCTAAGACAAATTGAGTATCCAGCCTGTACTTAGGTGAAATGGATCTCCACATATGTAGAGAAGTGGCTTCTGCACTCTAAGGCACTGTTTTGATTATTGAGGTGAGCTGTGAAGGAGATAGTATAAGACGTGCAAGGAAAGAACATTAGGACCAGGATTAAATGCTTGAAAAAGAATCTCTGACCCTTGGGTGTTGCCATTAGGAGATGATGGGACTCTCTGGAAAGCCAAGAATACTTGGGAATCCAGCTGGAAAACTTCTGCTTGACATGTCAGAGCCTTGGGTCATATTTTTATCATAGATGTAGTGAAATAAAACTATGTCATTACCATTACCATCTTAAAAGATACTTATTAGTTAACATTGTCATCTGATTTACATGTTGTATTTTATCTTTATAACTACAGATTAGATAGTTCTAAAAGTTTTTGACATTCATAACCTGAGATTAATTATCATAGAAGTATCAGGAATGTATTATTGTGATATCAAATGTATTCATGGTAGATTTAATTATGAACATTTTATTTTCAGAAAAATTGAGAGGTGAATAAAAAAAAAAACATTGTCAACCTATGAAGAAAATTTAATTGAATTTATATTATTTTAATCTGGAGATAATTATTTAAAATGAATTACGTAATTATTTCCCACCATAGCTATAGTAATATTGAAAGAGGATTACCTTAAAATTTTTATATAAAATTCTTTATCATTTGGGACATTCCCAAGCTGTATGAAACCTCATCTTTTCTTCATAACGTACACCAAACTACTCTGGAATCAGAGACTAAAGAGTCACTTTGTAATTAATTTCTAGTTTCATGCCATTGTGATCTGAGAAGATGCTTAATATGATTTCAGTCTTCTTGAACTTGTAGAGACTTAGTTTGTATCCAAACATGTGGTCTATCTTTGAGAATATCCTGTGTGCACTTGAGAAGAATGTGAATTCTGCAGTTGAGGGTGTAATTCTCTGTAAATATCTATTAAATCCATTTGATCTAGTGTATCATTTAGAGTATCTGCTTTCTGGTTAATTTTTTTCTAGAGGATCTATCCAGTAATGTCAGTGGAGTGTTGAAGTACCCTGCTATGATTGTATTGATGTCAATTTTTTCCTTTGAAACCCTCCAGAAGTTTTAATATTTTGGTGCTCCTATATTGGGTGCATATATGTTTACCAAGGTTATATCCTGTTGAATAGATCCTTTTCATATTATGTAGTGGCCTTCTTTGTCTCTTGTTATGGCCTTCATTTTGAAGTCTGTTTTATCAGATATGAATATTGCTACCCCAGATTTTTTTCTTTTCCATTTGCTTGTAAAATTTTTTTCCATCCCTTCACTTTCAACCTGTGTGAGTCTTTTGTTGTGAGGTGGGTCTCTTGTAAGTAACATTTATATGAGTCATGCTTTCTTTTTTTTTTTTTTATCCTCACCCGAGGATATTTTTCCATTTTTTGTACAGATAGAGTGGGAGGGAGAGAGAGGAAGGAGAGAGAGAGAGAAACATTGATGTGAAGGGACACATCGAGTGGCTGCCACCCGCACGACCAACCAGGGCCGGGGACAAACTGCAACCGAAGTACATGTCCTTAGCGGGAACCGAACCCGGGTCTCTCCGGACCGCAGGCCGTGAGTCATGCTTTCTTATCCATTCATCTACTCTATGGCATTTGATTAGAACATTTAATCCATTTACATTTAAGGTGATTATTAATATGTACTTATTTATTGCCATCTTAATTTATTATGGCTGTGTTTCTCTATTTCTTCTGCTTATTACAGCAGTCCTTTTAACATTTCTTGTAGTGCTGGGTTGGTGCTAATATATTCCCTTAACCTTTCTTAACTTTTTTTTTTTTTTTTTGGTCTGGGAATCTCTTCATTTCACCTTCTATTTTGAATGATAGCCTTGCTGGCTAGAGTAGTAGTCTTGGATTCAGATCATTACCTTGAATACTTCATGCCATTCCCTCTGGCCTGTAGTGTTTCTGTTGAGAAATCAGCTGATAACTTTATGGGGGCTTCTTTGTAGGTAATCTGTTGCTTTTCTCTTACTGCCTTTAAGATTCTCTCTGTCTTTAATTTTTTTTGTATTTTAATTATGATGTGTCTTGGTGTGGGCTTTTTTACTTGGGGCTTTCTGTGCTTCCTGAACTTGTATGTCTTTTTCAGTCACCAAGTTAGGGCGTTTTCTGCCACTATTTCTTCAGATATATTCTCTAACCCTTGTTCATTTTCTTCTTCTGGAACTCCTATGATGTGGATGTCGTTATATTTCATGTTGTCCCACAGCTGTCTTAAACTGTCCTGTTTTTCAGTTGTTTGTGGGGTTTTTTTTTTTTGGTTCTCTGATTGGGTGATTATTTTTTTTTTACCCTGTCTTCTAATTCACTGATCTGATCCCTAGCTTCCTCTAATCTGCTGGTTATTCCTTCCAATGTGTTCTTTATTTCTGCTGTGTCATTCTTAATTTCTTCTTGATAGTTTTTCATCTCTTATTGGTTGATTTTCATTGTTTCTACATCTTTACTCATGCTGTTGAGCTTCCTCATAATCATAACTCTGACCTTGACCTTTGATAACTTGCTTAATTTCATTTCATTTATGCCCTCTTCTGTAGAATTCTCTCGATCTTTCAATTGGGATTTGTTTCTTTGTTTCACCATTTTGGCTGCCTCAGCATGGTTTGGAGCCTGCCAAATTTTCCCTGTGAGTGTCACTGTTCAGCTGATTGTGGCCCCTTCTTCTGGGTTTGGATGAATATGTAAGGGAACATGTTAAACATCAATGTCTACTCTTACTTTCCTGTGTAGAGTCACAGGCCAAGCAAAGATTCAGTTATCCCAGAGCTTTTGTCTGCAGGCTGACTATTAGTTTGAGTTAGTTAATGAACCTCAGGTTATAGTCCTCAGCTGAATGAAAAATCCCTCAGATGGGAAGGTAAGAGGATTTCCAGTGGGTAGGGCAATTGTTTTCCCCTGGGTTCAAGTTGCTTTGAGAAGATGGTGATTTCTGCAGTTGGGTTATTGGCTCAGCACAGGGATCCAGGTTTCTGCCATCACAGCTAAGTCCCCAGAGCCAGGACACCCAACACTGCAGGTCAGGCCCAAGGCTCCAAGCTTTCAGAATCTGGTCTCTGCCTACCCACTTGTTGGTAGTCTTTGGCTGTTAATGAGCCTCAGGTTGCACTTCTCTGGCTGTGTGTGTGTGTGTGTGTGTGTGTGTGTGTGTGTGTGTGTTAATTTCCCAAGGGAGAGGCATTTGCTTCTCCCATAGGCTATATCTGCTTTGAGAAAGGGTTCTTTGAGTAATAAGGCTATTATCCTATGAGGGAGTGACTCAGCTTAAAGCTCCTGATAGACTCCTTCCCAGCTCTCTCCTCAGTGCTATGAACCCTTGACTCTTCTCACAGAGTTCCAGTCTAGTCCTTCCTCCTTCTGCTGAAAGCCAAGGTGAGTGGATGTAGCTATAATTTAGTGCCCTGGCCCTTCAGGGAAGTGCCAATGTTTCCTGTACCTATGCCTGCCAGACAGAACTTATGCTCTGGTGATTTTCTCAGCCAGGTGTTATGTGGGCACCTTTTCCTGTTCCACCACTCTCTGCTGGTGAGCAGGCTTAGAGTTTTAACCCCTGGGTTCTCAGAGAGAACTGGTCATAGCTAAGACAGCTTTCAGCTGCTGCCTGTGGGCACCCAGTCAGCCCTTTTGTGCCTCCACAGCTCCTACCAGTCTTGATTTGGGGTCCTCTTTATGTCCCTGGTTATAAGGGTTCTCTCCAACTACTTTTCATTTGGTTTTTCCAGATGACTTGTCTTTATTTTAGTTGAATTCCAGTTTGGTACTGGGAGACAGTCTTTTAGCTTCCATTTACTCTGCTTCCATTTTGGATCTCCCTGAAGTTTTACTTTGGAGTTTAGAATTTAAATTTAGGCCATCGGTTTCCTCTAGAATTTAAGGTATTTATTTTAAAGTTGCCTTTCCTAATACAACTTCAGGAGAATGAGGGCTCACCTAGAACGCTGTTAAAATCTGATTGACAGATCTTTAACATGGAAGACAGAACTGGGCATGAAAACAATTGCCTTTCACCTTTTGGGTTTTAGCTTCTGGTCATTTGATCACTGGATGACCTCTGTAATGTTCTCTGGGTTCCCTGGATTCTGACTTTGCTCTGGTTCCCTAGTTCTTAACTTATTTTTGGCCTTTGTTCAGGTTTCTTACTTGAGTCATGAGTTGGCTTTTCTGGTGATTTGTCCTGGTTGGACCCAACTGACTACTCTGACATGAATTTGGAAGCAAAAAAATGTTAATAGAGAAGTAAAAACACAGTTGTCATTATTTATATACAGTTTTTCATTTTTATAATAAATACTTTCTTATCTCAAAGATAAATATATATAAATTGCTAGAATTTTAGAATATACATTGAATTTTAAGCAAATAAACTGCTGTAAGTCTATATTGCATAGAGAAAAACCACTGGTGAAAAGAACTAAAACCAGTTTTCCAGTGCCAAAGCACAATTAAAAAAAAAAAATAGGGTCACATTATTTATTTTTTCACTTAAGATAAAATGCCCATTTCCCTATGTCATTATATTTCCTACAACATCATCTTTCAATAGCTGCAAATAATCCACTGTGAATATATCTCATTAATCAGTTGCTTGCTTTGGACAAATTTAGATTTAAAATTTTTTTATTTTAATAATATTGCATAAACATCTTTGTATATATAGATTTGGTATACCTGTGATATTTTCATAAGTTGTATTCCTAAAATTCTGTATTTTTGAGGTATGCATTCAGGAATAGACACATAACATTAATAATATAGTGTAGCTATTTTAATATTTAAGAGTAAATGTTGGAACTTTGGATCTTTTAGGGGAAAGATCACTCTGTTTTGACAAACTCTGACTATAATCAGAAGGAGCAGAAACTTATTATATGGTTCCTTTTTCCATTTAACATGAAAATCATGGTTCTGATTTTTATTGGTTTATATCTTCTTCTTTGGTTTGGTTTTTGTTTGTTTTTGGATCTTTGTTTTTTTTTATGGTCCAAAATAATAAAAATTCTTGAGACATATCTATTCTTTTACCAAAATCTGGTGCAAAATTGATGATTTAGGAAGCAATGGAACATGTGAAACATCATGATTCTTTATGTGGAAAATGTTCCATAGTTTGTTTTATTTGATCATTTTTCTGTAAAAAGTTTATTAAACCTTCTCAAGCATATCTGGAGTTGAAACTAAAACAGCAACCTAAGCAAGTAGAGTGAATGTATAGACTTGTTCAAGCCTTCCATAAAGGCAATAGATAAAATTCAGCTTGTAAAACAAGGTAACAGTTAAAATTATTCCATAGCAAATGTACTGTGCCAGCTCTCCGTGCCAACTCATAAATATTTCCATTCACATACACTTTCCAAGGGATAGTTTTCCAGTTGCAATTAAACTCCAAGCTGTTGAATATTTGGGCACTTCAGTAACTTTTCCTATACATAATTAAAAATTATAAATTGGTATCTTTAATTTTTTATAATTGTAAGAAGAATTTACTTCCAAATATTAGGTATCACTGTACAGTAGACTGTTTTTCAAACAAATCTGAAGACCTCCACATTAATGAAGTGGTAGGTACTTTGCATTCTTCCGCAGATAATTCCATGGGGGAGAGCCCTAGTCAATGGTTATAGTAAGAAACACTAATAAATTTATTAAAACTAAAGATTAATGTAATGATCTCCACTCTAAAACTACAAAAGCTCAAACATTTGATTCTAAAGAAATGCAAACATTTAAACTTCCTGTGTTTTCTGTGGCAACTAAGATTTATGATTCTGTGTCTCAAACAACTAGACATCCTGTGAAAATGCCCTGCCTATCTTCCTTTGCAGTTCTGTTTGATCTTTATTGTTCTTTATGTAAAAATATTTACTGTATGTTATAAAAGGCTTATTTGTTGAGTACCCACTATGGTCAAGCATCAGTCCTAGATGCTTTATTTAATTCTCACAATAACTCTATGAGGGAATTAGTGTTATTCCTGTATTACACATCCGGAAATGGGGGCCAGGGACATTGAGTAACATCACCAATGTCACAAGACTTAGGAATGGCAGAGCTAGGATTCAGACTTAGTTCTGATAAAATAAGTACTACAAATTAGATTCCAGAGAGTAGGTTGTCCGAAAGAAATAAACTATAAACAAAAGTACTGGTAAATATAATTTTATCTCATTTTTTCCAAATATTTATTTAGCACTATAAGAGAAGGATGGCAAAACAAATCCTACATATATACCAAACCTGCACTGAGGCTACTATTTTATACTTTGTGTGGTGCTAATGAAATCTACATTTGGAAGCAAGAATCAGGGCTATAAAGTTATTGAAAGCTTAAAGATCCTTTCTGGCTATGCCAGTAGTCATTTCAAGTAAGTGTTTCATATTCCTTCAATAATGCTTTAATGACTATACCATACTATCCTTTCTTAAAGTTCACTACCATTTACTTTCCATTAGAAATCATTTTAAATTAAGGGCCCCTTTAAGATGAAAAGCACATAGCCTCTAAGAAGTTAATAAGTGAGAGAATAGTCTTCTGTAATTCACCAACCTGAACCTATATCAAGGATATCATGAAGATTAAAATATAAATAACATTTCTTTCTTGACTTCTGCCAAAGTACAGCTATTACCCAGTTTGGAGAATGTACTCTTTTAGTTCTTCTAAGGCACTTAGGTCTCCTGTAATGTGTTCAGTAATAGAAAATAAATTACTTCTATTTGAAGCCAGAGTAAAAACTGGTCATCCCAGGAAGACCCAAGTTACCTGACAGCCATTTCTGAAGGAACCTGAAAAGTAATGTCTCTGTAACAAAGCTCAGGTTAATTCCTACTACTGGAACACAGTGTATTATAAATTGTTTTGTGAAGAGTTAAATTTCTATCCTTATGCTATTTTCTGTCCTTACTCTACTTAAGTGTTAAAGTTTTATTCTTATTTTATGGCATTATTGCCCAAAGAAGGCTTAAAATGCCAAAAGTACTGGTGCCAGTGGAAAATTCAACTAGTGACGAGTAGAAGATTAATCATCAAGGAAATGAGTAGCCTTGGTTAATGCATAGGAGTTTACTAAGACAGGCAGTCTTTTTGAGCTGCAACATTTTGCTCTTTCTTAGTAATGTGGAAGAGAAAGAAAACTGAATTTGGAATACAAAGATATGAATTTTAAAAGAGGAGCGTGAAAGGAAGCAAATGTTTTTGAGGACTTCGGTAATCCATAGATACTGCGTTAAGGGCTTTCACATTTTATCTCATTAAATTCTCACAACACTGGGACTCAGAGGTTAAGAGATTTGTCCTAGGTCAGAGCTAGAAAGCAGCAGCAGTAGAATGTAGTATGTTAATCCACACCTGCAGCTCATCTTCTTGCCACTTTTATTATTTAAACATGGTTATCACATTCAGTTTATCATGAAGGATAAAATCCAGTCATTTTTCTCAAATTGTCATCTAAATGTCACCTATGTTAGAATCATTTGGAAATTCCCAGTCCCATTTTAGACCTATGGAACCAGAATCTTGGACAAGGGGCTTAGCTATAGCAATTATAACAAGTCCCTTGGTGCTCTTTATCTTGCAAATAGAATTTTGAGAACTCCAGCTCTAGAAGAAGGTATAGAAGACTGGAAAAACATGACTTGAAAATGATTCTTGCACTATTTCACCTTCTAAAGTTATTCAAAACCAAGCATAATACACAGGTTCCTGAGAATGGGAAGCTATTTGAAAATAAACCAGCAGTCCCAACTTCATAAAGGAAGCCCGAGGGAATGCATGCGTAGTCCCTGAGAGGTACAGCCAGCCAAAAGCAGGACAAGGAATCTCTTGCTCAAGGCCAGTACCTTTTTTGCATTTTATTCAGGAGTCTGAAAGACTGAGGTGTATGTTATATTTTTCACACTCCATTTGGATTTTTTTTAACCTAATGAATCAACAAGTAGAGATAAATCATGAGTGTAGGACTTTTGGGAACTACAGACTTAGGGTTGAATGTTTACTGGGTATATGACATAATTAAACTTTTGTGGTTTCAGATTTTATATGTATCTTTAAAATGAAATAAAAATAATAATAAAGACTCTAGTACCTTGTTATGTTGCCATGAGAATTAGAGATAAAACATATGAAGCATAATGACACAAAGCCCGGGACAAAGAAAATAGTTAATGAAAGCATATCATCATTATTAATGATGTTCATTATACAGCATAAATAGAAGTGAAGTATGCTCATTGCATGTATGATATTAAGGAATCAGCCCTAGTATATATGATGGTAAACCACTGAGTAGAAAGATATATCTGTCCTTGAAAATTGTCCAGAGGAAGCCAATATAGTTTACAAATAATTCTATCCTTCATCCTATGTCTTGAAACATTACTGAGAATTTTGAACTAAAAACAGTATTGTTGAAACTTTTCTTAGATTTTTGTTCTATATATTATTTCATATTTCTGATACAGTCATACCACATCCCTTGGCTACAGTTTTAGCATCTAGCTTTTCAAGTTTTGTTCTGAATGTCAATAGACAATTTAGACTCCAGAAATTTTAGTTTGGTAGCTAAATAAGTTGTAACTATTAGATATATGGTTAACATATTTTAGCCAATCACTTTTGTTCTAAAAAAAACTTGAAAGTTTACCTATATAAATTTAAAAAAAGAATATTTTAACTACCTGTTCTTAAATTAATTATTCTGTACAACTTTTCTTGTATGTAACATACCATTTTTACCAGAGAAAATCTGTTTTAAGTTGTGTCAGTAAAATATCTATAGCATTTAATTATCTTATCAACTAATAACCCATGAAATAAAAATAATGTGGTTATATTTTTGCTTGTTGAAGTTATGATGTTGTTTCTGGGAGGCCTATTGAAATAGGTATATTTAAACTTTGACTAATTTGGGTGGGGAAAGGAAAATCTTAGGAAAAATCTTTGTTTATAAAACCTTGTTTATTCAGGCTCTTCATATCTGAATATGTTTTTGATTGGAATAATTGTGTTGTTGGGAGAGTGATCACAAAAATCATTAACTCTCCAACATTTCTTCCATGGAAATGGATACTGAGAATTATGTATTTATAGAAGAGCTTAAAAAGTCTGACTTTGTTAGCTTTTTACCCATAGAGCCATTCTTAGAGGAGGCTTCCAACAATATCTAAATTTCTTTGTGTAGCTACATAATCTCTCCTGTCTATTAAGTAGAAATTTCTTCTTCCTCACTATTTTTTACTGATATTTATAAGTCCAACAGTTCTTGAGAGAGTGCAAGTCTTTCAATGTATTTATTTGTGAAATATTGATTATGTTATAGGTAGCATTTATACTCATTATGTTTATACTCATTACATTTCATTAAAAAAATTAATTTATTTTTGTTACAGATGTTTCCCCCCCACACTGATACCCCCTTCCCCCTCCCTCCCTGCCCTGTGTCCAGCTTTGTTGTTCATGTCCATTGTTCATGCATACATGCATATTAAGTTCTGTGGTTTCTCTCCCCTCCCCCCCTCTTCTGAGGATTGTCAGTCTGTACCCGACTTCCATGTCTCTGAGACTACCCTGTTCCTCAGACTGTTAGGTTCATTATATTCCACAAATAAGTGAGATCATGTGATATTTGTCTTTCTCTGCTTGGCTTGTTTCGCTTAGGATAATATTTTCCAGGTCCCTCGATGTCGTCTCAAAGGATAAGAGATCTTTCTTTCTTACAGCTGCATAGTACTCCATTGTGTATATGTACCACAGCTTTTTTTTTTTTTTATCTATTTGTCTACTGCTGGACATTTGGGCTGTTTCCAGATCTTAGCTACATTTTAGATTTCTTAAAAAAATATGTGAAAATATTTTTTTTTAAATTTCTATTATGATTCAATATTTGACCAAACAGTTCGTTTCTAAATACATGGGATTAAAATGTTATTTTCTTATTAATTTTTTAAATACATTTTTTAAAATATGTATTTATTGAGTTTTTAGAGAGAGAGAAATATTGATGTGAGAGAGAAAACATTGATCGACTGCCACCTGCACCCCACCTCCCACACACACACACTGGGGATTGAGCCCACAATCCAGGCATGTGCCCTGACCAGGAAACAAATTGGAACCTCTCAGTCCACTGAGCCACACCTGCTGGGCTGTTATTTCTAAGTTAATTGCATTCTAGTTACAGAATGAGGGTTTGTGTGACACTTATTTTTTATAATTTTGGGGAGTTGGTTTATAGCCTTATACATGATTGATTTTGTAAATGTTTCATGTGTGCTTGAGATAAATATATACTCTAATAATATTTGGGTCTTCTCATTCAATATTATTTAGCTATGTTCTTGAAATTTTCTGTAGTAAGCTGGTTCTCTATCTGCTCAAAGTCTTCTGATCCATGAACATGGAATGTTATTTCATTTATTTTTATCCTCTTCAATTTATTTCATCAATCTTTTGCACTTTTCAGAGTATTCTTCTTGAGACAATTTTGTTAGTTTGTGTCTTTCTAGGAATTTGTCCATTTTCTCTTAGTTATCTAATTTGTTGATGTACAGTTGTTTATACCAGTCCTTTATAATCTTTTTATTTATGTAATGTCAACAGTAATATCTTTTCTGTCGTTTCAGTAATTTGAATAGTTTCTTTATTTTTCTAGGTCTGTATTACTAAACGTTTGCCAATTTTGTTGATCTTTTGGTTTCATTGATACCAACTGATTGTTTTTCTGTTTTCTATTTCATTTGTTTCTGCTTTAATCTTTACTATTTTCTTCTTTCTGCTAGCTTTAGGTTTATTTGCTTTTGTTTTTCAGTGTCTTAAGGAAGAAGTTTAGGTTATAGATCTGAAGTCTTTATTATTTTTTAATATAGGCATTTACAATTAAAAATTTTCCTCAAAGTGCTGATTTAGTTGTATCCCTTAAGTTTTGGTATGCTGTGTTTTCATTTTTTAATCTCAATATATTTTCTGATTTTTCTTTTACTTTATTCCTTGATCCATTGTTTGTTTAGAAGCATATTGTTTGATTTCACATATTTGTGATTTCCAAAATAATTTCCTGCTATTGAGTTCTAATTTAATTCTGTTGTGGTCAAAGAATATACTTTGTATTGTTTCTGTCTTTTCATGTTTATTGAGGTTTGCTTTATGGCCTCACACGTGGATTGTCCTGGAAAATGTTCTATGTATACTTGAGAAGAATGTATGTTCTGTTGTCGATGTGTTGACTGTTCCATAGATGTATGTTAGGGTTAGTCAGTTTATAGTTTAATTCTAGTCTCCTGTTGCCTTGTTAATCTTTTGTCCTATCCAGTATTGATGCTGGTTTATTGAAGTCTTTGTGTGTTACTATTGAATCATTATTTTCTTCATTCATGTGTTTTGGTGATGAATCCCCCAGGTTTATTTTTCCATTTTGACAATACCTCATTTTTTAGACTAATATGATTAAATCTCTAAAGGCCAGATTTTTAAAAAATGCAGGCTGAACATTTTTTAAATTAAGCAAAATCAACCCAATGTTAATTTCTCATCTCAAACATATCTTACTTGCTTTCCTACCCTTCAGGGTCAAGGCTGATAGGAAAATATTCTATATAAAACTGTAAAATTATCAGTTTATTTTAAAAGGTTAATTCTTCACTTGATTTCATACGTTTTGGTTATATGTACATTTTTTTGGTTTGAAATGTGTATAGTTTGGCTGATTGTTTTTGGCATAAAGTAAATGACAAAACTAAAATGGTTGCCAAGGGATAAGGGCCAAACCTCTCTGAGCCAGTCATATTTTTGACAGATATTATAAAGAATTACTCAGCTTCCTCAGTTGAGAGTAATTGAAGTCAAGTCATGCTTACAGAACGTTCCCTTTTTGTTCTTTATACTGCCTCTTAACAGTTCAGAAGAGCCATTACTCCTCTACAAATAAATGCCAAACAACCTTTGAAAATAAACAATAAGGCTGAATTGTAAGTTTATGCATGTGCTTTAGCATTTAGTATACTTTATTCAGTTAAAGAAATATATAATCAAGTAAGTACTTTAAGAAGTGAGAGGTGGTATATTTTAGTAACCAAAATATTTTGCTATATTCAAAACAACTAATGTTACTGTTATTAAAGGAAGGGAATTTTAATTTCTTTTACATTCTAACTCAAATATATATCTGTTTCATCACTGTAAAGCAGAGTTTCTGAATGACTCCCTTGTTCAAAACTATAGTCCCAAACTGCTTATCACAGGTGCTTGCTAATAATTCTAAGAAGGGTTTCATGGTTAGATAGATTTGAGAAATGCTGAGTTTGATAAAATTAAACAGTTGTTTTATTATCTTTACCTGTAGGATTTTTTAGGGCCTTTGTAATTTATATAAATTTTGTCCCTGAGTGTGTGATAGAGAGTATGGTGTTTTTGAAATATATTTTGATCATGAAACTTTTCCTATGAGGAGCATCTGCTGAAATTAGTGTTCCAAGAGGATCACTTTGAAAAACAGCTATGTTCTACAAGAATACAATATGTGTTGCATTCAAGACTTACTATTTTTTTAAATGCTTTTTGGATAATGATAAGACAAATTATCCCTTCTTAAGGGACATAGATTTGAACTCTCCCAGCTCTTTCTCTTTCTCTGTTCATAGTGAACAGTGTGGTTTACCAAATTCTGCTTTGGATCTTTCTGCCCAAAAGATAAGGTGGCTACTGGTTCAAATGCTTTCTATGCAGGAATTTTGTCTTATAGTATTTTAGAACCTGCCCTAGAGGACTGCTTATGGATTGACGCCTGGAAGATTATCATTTTAATTGGGAAACTGTGAGCCCCTGCCTAAAGTCATTTATAATCCTGAGTGATCTCTGAACCAAAAAAAAAGTTCCTTGGATAGGATGGCTGTCTTGGTTCATAATACATTACCATAATCCATTCTACAGAAAACCAGAACTGTCCCAGGAGTTGGAAGAGCATGTATTTGAAAACACTGAGGCATAGGATTTTAGTAAAGCTGGGGGTATATTAGTTTGCTAGAGCTGTTATAGTGAAGTATCACAAACAGGATGGCTTAGGCAACAGAGATATTTTTTCTTACAGTTCTGGAGACTAGACATGTGAGATCAGTGTGTCATCAGGGTTGATTTCCTCTGAGGCCTTTCTCATAAGCTTGTAGGTATATATTCAAATGGTCTTTCCTCTGTGTGTTTTCTAATCTCCTATTCTTGAAAGGACACCAGTCATATTAGGTTAGGGCCCACCCTAATGGTCTCATTTAACCTTAATTAATTAATTCAACCTCTTTAAAGATCCTATGTTCAAATATAGTTATATTCTGATATACTAGCATTAGGACTTCAACCTGTGAATTTGGGGAGATATAATTCAGCCCATAATTAATCCTTGAGGACCAGTCTTCTGACTGTATCCTATTAGGCTAAATTTGCAATTTAGCAAATATTGCAAAATTCCATGGTCCATGGATATATACAATTACATCTAAAGCTCATTTTCCTCTCTTGATTTTTGCAAAACTTACAACCTATAAAAAAGGAGGGGGCGAGGCTGTCAACTGTGCTATAAGATACTTTGAAAAATCAGGTCTAAGTGTTGTTTATATACTTATCTTAGTATTTTGTACTATTTCCAGGTAAGAGAATATAGAGGAAATGGTAATATTGGTCATTCATACTGGGATCAATGTAACAGATGCCTGTGACTATTGAAGCCTAAGGGGTTCATTATTTCAACAAACCCATAACTTTTTCCTCAGCAAAACCATGGGTCATGGCCCATTGACTTAACTGTAAATGACTTACGTGAAAATGAGGAATTTGAGGGAAATCAGACCATCTTCACAGACTAATAGAATTTTAACCTGGAAGGTACCTCCTTAGGACCTTTCAGTCTTTATAATTTGTTTTTACTATATCAGTGAAATTCAATACTGTTATCATTAATTATTTAATGGCTTTTTATATTGACTTAGTTTATAAAACTTTTAGATCTAGCTATATCTTAATAAAAAATGTTTTTGAATTAGAATTCAAAGTATGTTGGAAACATCTCCTGACCCCTAAAAAAATAATATTTTACACTTGCTTTCTTCCATCATTTAGGAGTGGGAGGCAGTGGATCTAGTGAACGACTTTGAGATCCTTGGGAATGGTGGAGTCTCTAACTGGAAGAAACCTGGGTCATTGGATGACTGATAAAGAATTGCTACAGCAGTTAGCCTACCCTGACTTATGTCGTCAGCTTTGTAAGATTTTAGGTATTCCAACCTCTACTGATCTTTTCTTGCTTTTAAATTGTAGAAACATTTTTTCATTGTTTATCCCAAAATAATTTTTCCTTAGGATAGTGTTTTTTATAAAACAACTAGAATTATATTTTTGATTATGAACCTTACATTAAAGGTAGTATTGAAATAAGTATATTACCAAATCTCATCATTCATATTATAGTGAATATCCTATTTAAACATTTTAATTTATTTTTCTTATTTTCTTTTTGTTTTCAGAAATTTAACATCTAAATGGGAAAAAGGCAAGCAAACTTATATAGAGGATGCAAGATACCATTGGCCTTGCCCATGCTCTATTTAGAAATCTTAGGATCCTACTTTTGGATGAATTCTTAGGCACTCAGAGTCAATCCTTAATATGTGAAACTTGGGAATAAGTAGAAATTGTTCATCACCAAGGATTTGAGCAATTTTCTAATCATAATCCCAAACAAAAGAAAATTAAAAATATACATATCTATCTATGTAATATAGAGGATTGATTAACTTGAAAAACAAAGTCCCTTCTATTTTCCTTTAGCATTTTAAATGATTTAAATAATTTTTTAATTTAATTTTATTCGGTTTCTTAGGCTTGGAGTTTGACAGGGATATTTTGGTGTGTGATGGATGGGATGGTTTTATTTGTTTCCAGGTATTACTTGCAGATGAATGCAAGATATAACCATCCAAAAGATGGGAGATGCAATAGTCAATATAAGCCAATGTAAACAATTTAGATTTTAAAGCATATATAGTGGCAGAATATTAAAGATGAAGTGGAATCAGTTTGCTCAGTAATATTATTGTGGGGCAGCTGGGTAATGGCCACCTCAGTAGGATATACTGTGACCCGAGAGTATGGACCAAAAGGCATCACAGCCTCTATTTTCATGGTGATACTAGCTACCTACTGAAGTACAAACAACACAGAGACAGTGGACAACTCACTCAACACTTGCTCATGTCGGAGCTGCTCCTGTGTATCAACCTAATATGTTCTTTCAGCACTGCACTGAAACACTCTCTCAATACTCAGAGAGAACTATCTTTGCTGCTAGAATCCCTGCTTTTCCTTGCCCCTTATCACTTCAAGATGACCTTGTCTTAGGACTTGCTCCTATTCCCAGAGCTGTATTTCACTCCTCCACTGGGTTTCAGGGCCCCAGTGACTTGAGTAGGAGTTGAAAATTATTTTACCAGACTGATTATTATGAGTGTTCAATCCTAAAAACTATTAGATTTGCATTAAATAAACCCCAAAAGTTAGTTATATGTACAAAGCATGTAAAAATACCATTTGGCAGAGGAATCTATATGATACCTTAAGACGTTATAAAAATTTGGAGCGAAAAGATACCGGGCAGGACCGGAGTGAGGGTGAGTGTGTGAGAGTGTGAGTGAGTGTGAGAGAGAGTGTGAATGAGTGTGAGTGTGGATTAGCATCTGCGCAGTAGTGTGGAAACTTGGGGCAGAGGGTTATGGTGCTGTGGACGGGGGAGCAGATTGCTACTGCTGTGAGCTGCTTGGCAGGGCACTTCTCCCTGCCTGAGGCTGGAAGGCCCTGCCATATTGGAAGATCCACAGGGTCCTCTCTGGGAGGAAGCAGTGTGAAGTAGCTAGGGCCCAGCAACCCATGGCCATCAGAACAGTGCCCTCACTGTGCCAGTGTAGGCCAGTGCACAGTAGCTGCACTGTCAAGGCACGTGCTCCTGGCAGCAGCAGCAGTGGGGCTCTAGAGCCGAGCACCACCCCCAGTAGCAACCAGCTTGGAAGCAAAACACCATCCTTGACAGCAGTGGGTGAGCAGAGCCTCACTCTCAACAGCAGCAAGGCTTGAGAGCCTAGACCCTCCCTCAGTAGCAGTAGCAGCCAGCTCAGGAGCTGAATACCATCTGGACAACAGCAGCAGTGGCTGGCTCAGGAGTGGAGCCTCATCCCCAACAGGAGCTGAGGCTCAGGAGCTGAGACCATCCCCTGGCAGCAGCAGCAGTAGCAGTAGCAGTAGCAGCAGCACAGATTGGGAGTGGAGCCCTACCCCCAGCAGCAGCAGAGACTGGGGAACTGAGACCCATCCCCTGGTGGCAGCGGCAGTAACAGTAACACAGATCAGATCAGGAGCTGAGCTCCACCAGGCAGCAGTGATACCTGAGGACCCACACACCCCAGCAACACACTGCCTGGAGCCATACACCCCAGCAGTGCCTACCACAACAGATCAACACCAGCCACCAGCTGTCAATCCTCCAGGACCTGCAGCAGACATGAGGTGCCAGGCACCAGAACAGACTGGGAGGCATAACAGTTTTATCTGATGCATACTTACCTGCCTACACATCCCAACATGCCTCACCTGGCCTGGAACTACCACACTGCTAAGATGTGAGACAAAGAAACAACCCCCAAATGAAAAAAGGAGAAATCACCAGAAAAGGAACTACATCAAAAGGAGGCAAGCAGTTTGACAGATAAAGAATTTAAAGCTCAAACAACTTAGTGAGAATTACAAGCAACATAATGATAATTATAAAGAGCTCAGTGGGAACTACACCAGCATAAGAAAAGAGGTAGAATCTATGAATAAAAATCAAGTGGTAATAAAGAATGACATAGCTGATACAAAAAGTACCTAGGAAGGATTCACTAGTAGAATAGAAGAAGCTGAAGACTGAATCAGCGAATTAGAAGACAAGGTAGAAAAACTATCCAAATAGAGCAGCAAATGGAACAAAACACACAAAACATTAAAAAGCAGGAGGAGAATTTATGGGAGCTATGGGACAATATGAAAGGTAACAACATTTGCATCATAGGGCTACCAGAAGGAGAAGAATCAGAGAAAGGAATAGGGAACCTGTTTAGAGAAATAATTACAGAAAACTTCCCTTATCTGGTGAAAGGAAAAGTCACACAAGTACAGGAAACACAGAGAGTCCCAACAAGATGAACCTAAAAAGACCCAGGCATATAGATCAATGGAACAGAACAGAGAACCCAGAAATCAATCCAAGACATTATGCACAATTAATATTTGAAAAAGGAGGTAAGAGCATACAATGGAGAAAAGACAGTCTCTTCAATAGGTGGTGTTGGGAAAATTGGACAGGTATATGCAAGCAGTTGAAACTAAACTACCAACTTAACCAACCATACACAAGAATAAACTCAAAATAAATAAAAGACTTAAATGTCACTTGTGAAACCATAAGAATCCTAGAAAGAATGTGGTCAGAAAAATCTCAGACATCACATGTAGCAGAATTTTCACTGATATGTCGCCTAGGGCAAGAGAAACAAAGGAAAACATCAATAAATGGGACTATATCAAACTAAAAAGCTTTGCACAGCAAAATAAAAAGGGAACCCACTCTCTGGGAGAACATATTTGCCAACAATACATCAGATAAGGGGTAAATATCCAAAATTTATACAACTCAACAAAGGAAGACAACCTAATTTAAAAATGGGCAGAGGACCTGAATAGACACTTCTACAAACAGGACATTAAAATGGCCAAGAGATATATGAAAAAATGTTCAACATCACTAATCATCAGAGAGATGCAAATTAAAACGACTATGAGATATTTACCTCACACTTGCCACAATGGCTGTCATCAACAAATCTTCAAATTAGTGCTGGTAAGGATGTGGAGAAAAGGTTACTCTAGTATACTGCTGATGGGAATGCAGACTGGTGCAGCCATTGTGGTAAGGTAAGGATGTGGAGAAAAGGTTACTCTAGTATACTGCTGATGGGAATGCAGACTGGTGCAGCCATTGTGGTAAACTATGATGTTTCCTCAAAAAATTAAAAATGGAATTGCCATTTGACCCAGTGATTCCAGTTCTAGGAATGCATTCTAAGAAGCCTGAAAAACCAATCAGAAAGAATATCTGCACCACTATGTTCACAGCAGTGCTATTTACAATAGCTAAGATCTGGAAACAACCCCAGTGTCCATCAGTAGATGAGTACATAAAAAAGCTGTGGTAAATTTACACAATGAAATACTATGCAGCTGTAAGAAAGAAAGATCTCTTACCATTTGAGACAATATAGAGGGATCTGGAGAGAAAGACAAGTACCATATCATCTCACTTATTTATGGAATATCATGAACAAAATAAGTTGTTGATCAAAATAGATCCAGAGACATGGAAGGCACAGACAGACAAACCTCAGAGGGAAGGGTTGGGGGGTTGGGAAGAGATAAACCAAAGAGCTTATATGTATATATGCATAACCAATGGACAATAGTTTGGAGAAAGCAGGAGGGGGTGGGAGTAGGAAGGAGGGGGTTAGTGGGGTAAAAGGAGGGGACATCTGTAATATTTTCAACAATAAAGATTTTAAAAAGTTGTAAAAATTTAAGTCAAAATTCAATGTTAAAATATTACTAAAATGCCCTCATAAAAAGTCCTAAAATAATGAAAAAAATGTCAAAACCAGGGCATGAGAGAGTTATAGAGGTAGAGATAAAGATTGCAATGAGGAATTATGTACACTAGATGAATTGCTCAATAATATGCAAGCAAAATAAAGCAGGAGAATTTTAAAACTAGGAAGAATTATAAATTTCCTTAAATTTATAATCTGGGAAATTTAACTCTACAACTCCCTATTTAATTCTATTAGGAGATACTTATCTTGGCCTCAGATACTTGATGCTGTAAGTACTACAGTGCTTAGTATTTTAGAATATAATGAATAATTATCAGTGGTGGTAATTATTCCTAAATTTTGCTGAAAAAGAACATAATTGTAATATCAATTAATTATAAGCATAAATTAGGAGAAGAAAAAGTACAGAAAAAAGGAGTATTCATCACTAGATATCTACATATCTACAGATATTTGTAATATATAAAAATTGATATAAATTCGTTTGGGCCCAAAATTGATCATATTGTTTTCTTTTAAATACTATTTACTTTTATATATGCACTTAGGCTGTTTATTTAAGCAATGACAATAAATCTCAGAATGTAAATGGAACCGAGCATAGTTGCTATTTGAAGAGTAAAAAATAGCTATTCCTATTAGTGATATCATATTCTGACTCTATTTCTTTAGAATTGGATTTTATCAATTGATAAAAATTACTGCAGTTGTGTCAAATATTCAGTATTATTGAAAGTAATGCATGAAACGCAAAACAAAATTAGTCAGTTGCTCTTTCTACTAACTCATTAGACCTCATGTAAGTTTTTATTTTTTGTCTTTCTAATTATTGATCAGTTGTTATAAAGTTGATCAGTATGTTAAGAGCTTCTAAATGTGATCATTAAACCTTAAGATCAATAGTGATATTGTTTACACAAAGGAAAAGAAATTGAATTTATGACTACATTGAAACTTAGATTGCATAATTTCACTTTCTCTATTTTATTTTTATAACTTAGTTTTCTTAACTCAATGTTACATGTTTATTAAACACAATACAAAACATATAAACAGCAATAAAAATTATTCATAGCTTTACTGCCATCTAGACCCAATCATTATTAAGATTTTGAAATAATTCTTTGATTTTTTAATAAACTTATGTATATGTGTGTGTAATTTATTGTCCCGGTATTTAACTCTATGTTGATAAGCATTTCTCCCAATATTATGGGTTTTAAACCCATTATATAGTTTATGGATATATGCCATCTACTTTTAGTAGTTTCTTTTTCTTTTTTTGCTGTTAAAATAGTTCTGTAGTGATCATGTTCATGTACAAAAATATTCCAATTTTTACATTTCAGTTGGAGAATTCAAAGTCAGAGCATATGAACATTTTTAGTATTATTTATTTATTTTGTTTTATTTTTTATTAATTTATTTTTGTTAAAGATGTTTTTCCTTTTTTTCCCGTCGACACCTTCCTCCCTATCCCCTCCACCCTGTCCCCAGCTTTGTTGTTCTTGTCCATCAGTTATGCATACTTGCATATAAGTTGGGTGGTTTATCTCTTCCACCCCCCGACCCCATCTTCTGAGGGATGTCAGTCTGTATCCTACTTCCACGTCTCTGAGTCTACCATGTTCCTCAGACTGCTATGTTCATTATATTCCTCAAATAAATGAGATAATGTGATATTTGTCTTTTCTCTACTTGGCTTGTTTTGCATAGGATAATACTCTCCAGGTCCTTCCATGTCGTCTCAAAGGATTAGAGATCTTTCTTTCTTATAGCTGCATAGTACTCCATTGTGTATATGTACCACTGCTTTTTTATCCATTCGTCATCTGATGGACATCTGGGCTGTTTCCAGATCTTAGCTATTGTAAATAGTGCTGCTGTGAACATGGGGGTACATGTATTCTTTCTGATTTGTGTTTCAGGCTTCTTAGGGTATATTCCAGGAAGTGGGATCACTGGGTCAAATGGCAGTTCAATTTTTAATTTTTTTAGGTAACATCATATTGTTTTCCATAGTGGCTGCACCAGTCTGCTTTCCCACCAGCAGTGTACTAGAGTCCCCTTTTCTCAACATCCTCACCAACACTTGTTGTTTGATGATTTGTTGATGGCGGCGATTCTGACAGGTGTGAGGTGATACCTCATTGATGTTTTAATTTGCATCTCTCTGATGATTAGTGATGTTGTGCATTTCTTCATATGTCTCTTGGCCATTTGTATGTCCTGTTTGGAGAGGTGTCTGTTTAGGTCCCCTGCCCATTTATTAATTGGGTTCCTTGTCTTCCTTTTGTTGAGTTGTATGAGTACTCTATATATTTTGGAAACTAACCCCTTATCTGATGTATCATTGGCAATTATGCTCTCCCATACAGTGGGTTCCCTTTCCATTTTGATGGTTGTTTCTTTTGCTCTGCAGAAGTTTTTTAGTTTGATGTAGTCCCATGTGTTCATTTTTTCCTTTGTTTCTGTTGTCTTAGGTGATCTATCAGTGAAAATTCTGCTGTGTATGACGTTCAAAATTTTATTGTCTACATTTTTTTTCTAGGATTTTTATGGGTTCACGGGTCATATTTAAGTCTGTTATCCATTTTGAGTTTATTTTTGTGTATGGTGTAAGTTGATGGTCTAGTTTCATTTTTTTTGCATGTAGCTGTCCAGTTTTCCTAACACCATTTATTAAAGAGGCTGTCTTTACTCCATTGTATGCACTTACTTGCCTCCTTTGTCAAATATTAATTGAGCATAATGTTTTGGGTTTATTTCTGGGTTCTCTGTTCTGTTCCACTGGTCTATATGCCTGTTCTTGTGCCAGTACCAGGCTGTTTTGATAACCTGATATTTGGTAATGTGATTCCTCCAACTTTATTCTTCTTTTTCAAAATTTCTGTGGCTATTCAGGGTCTTTTTTGGTTCTATATGAACTTTTGAAGTATTTGTTCTAGTTCTGTGAAATATGTCATCAGTAGTTTGATGGGGATTGCGTTGAATCTGTAGATTGCTTTGGGTAATATGGACATTTTAATGATGTTAATTCTTCCAGTCCATGAACAAGGTATGTTCTTCCTCTTTTTTATGTCTTCCTCTATTCCTTTTTTCAGTGTCCTGTAGTTTTCTTTGCTTCTTTGGCTAAGTTTATTCCTAGGTATCTTAACTTTTTTGCCGCAATGGTAAATGGGATTGTTTCTTTTAGTTTCTCTTTTTTTGAGTTCATCATTGGTGTATAAGAATGCTGTCGATTTCTTCCTTCCTTCCTTCCTTCCTTCCTTCCTTCCTTCCTTCCTTCCTTCCTTCCTTCCTTCCTCCCTCCCTCCCTCCCTCCCTCCCTCCCTCCCTCCCTCCCTCCCTCCTTCTCCTCCTCCTCCTCCTCCTCCTCCTCTTCTTCTTCTTCTTCTTCTTCTTCTTCTTCTTCTTCTTCTTCTTCTTCTTCTTCTTCTTTTATGAATTACTTTATTTATTTTTGTTACAGATGTTTCTCCTTTTCCCCCCACTGATTCCTCCTTCCTCCTCTCTCCCCACCCTGTCCTCAGCTTTGTTGTCCATGTCCATTGTTCATGCATACATGCATATAAGTTCTGTGGTTTATCTCTCCCCCACCACCCCTTCTTCTGGGGATTGTCAGTCTGTACCCAACTTCCATGTCTCTGGGACTGCCCCATTTCTCAGACTGTTATGTTCATTATATTCCACAAATAAGTGAGATCATGTGATGTTTTTCTTTCTCTGTTTGGCTTGTTACGCTTAGGATAATACTTTCCAGGTCCCTTCATGTTGTCTCAAAGGATAAGAGATCTTTTTTTCTTACAGCTGCATAGTACTCCATTGTGTATATGTACCATGGCTTTTTCATCCATTCGTATACTAATGGACATTTGGGTTGTTTCCAGATCATAGCTATTGTACATAGATAGTGCTGCTACGAACATGGGGGTACATATATTCCTTCTGATTTCTTGACATTAATTTTGTATCCTGCTACTTTGCCTAATTTATTTATTAAGTCTAGTGGATTTTTGATGGCGTCTTTAGGGTTTTCTATGTATTAGATCATTTCACCTGTGAATAATGACAGTTTCCCTTCCTCCTTTCCAGTTTGGATCCCTTTTATTTTTTCTTCTTGTCTGATTGCTGTGGCTAAGACTTCCAGTACTATGTTAAATAAGAGTGGAAAAAGTGGGCATTCTTGTCCTGTTCCTGTTCTTAAGGGGAATACTTTTGGTTTTTGCCCATTGAGTATGATTCTGGCTGTAGGTCTTTCATATATGGCCTTTATTATGTCGAGATATCCCTCTATTCCCACATTGCTGTGCATTTTTATCAGAAATGGATGCTGGATTTTGTCAAATGCTTTTTCAGCATCTATTGATATGATCATGTGGTTTTTATTCTTCATTTTGTTTGTGTGGTGTATCACATTTATTGATTTGCAAATATTGTACCAGCCTTGCATCCCTGGGATGAATCCCACTTGGTCACAGTGAATAATATTTTTTAATGTATTGCTGGATCCGATTTGCTAGTATTTTGTTAAGGATTTTGGCATCTGTGTTCATCAGGGATATTGGCCACTAGTTTTCTTTCTTGTAGTGTCTTTTTCTGGTTTGGGAATTTAAATTGTGCTGGCCTCATAAAATGAGTTTGCAAGTTTTCCTTGAATTTTTTGAAATAGTTTGAGGTGAATGGGTGTTAGTTCTTCTCTGAATGTTTGGTAAAACTCCCCCACGAAGACAGCTGGGCCTGGGCTTTTGTTTGCTGGGAGTGTCTTGATTACCTCTTCAATTTCCTTAGTTGTTATTAGTCTGTTCAAATTTTCTATCTCTTCCTGTTCCAGTTTTGGGAGACCATGTGTTTCTAAAAATTTGCCCATTTTACTTGGATTGTCCAAAATGTTGCCATATAATTGTTCATAGTATTTGTTACCGATTCTTTGTATTTCTGTAGTGTCAGTTGTTACTTCTCCTCTTTTATTTCTGATTTTGTGCATTTGGGTTCTCTCTCTTTATTTCTTGGTGAGTCTAGCTAAGGGTCCATCAATCTTGTTTATCTTTTCTAAAAACCAGCTCTTTGTTTCATTGATCCTTTGAATTGTTTTTTTGGTCTCTATGTCATTTATTTCTGCTCTGATCTTTACTATTTCCTTCCTTCTACTTGCTCTGGGGTTTCCTTTTTGTTTGCTGTATAGTTCTTTAAGTTGTGAGGTTAGATAGTCTATTAGAAATTTTTTTTGTCTCTTGAGGTAGGCCTGTAGTGCTATGAACTTTCTTCTCAGAACTGCTTTTGCTCCATCCCATAGATTTTGTATTGTTCTGTGTTCATTTTCATTGGTTTCCAGGAAGTTTTTAATTTCTTCCTTGATCTCCTCAGTAACCCATTCATTATTTAATAACATGCTATTTAGCCCTCATATGGTCAAATGTTTTTGCATGTTCTTGTTGCAGTTGATTTCTAGTTTTATGACATTGTGATCTGAGAAGATGCTTGATATTATTTCAATCTTCTTGAACTTTTAGAGACTTAGTTTGAATCCTAACATGTGTTCTATCTTTGAGAATGTCCCATGTGCACTTGAGAAGAATGTGAATTCTCTATTTTTCGGGTGTAATTCTCTGTAGATATCTATTAAATCCATTTGGTCTATTGCTTCATTTAGATTCTCTGTTTCCTTTTTAATTCTTTGTCTAAAGGATCTATCCAGTGATGTCAGCAGGGTATTGAAGTCCCTTGCTATGATTGTATTGCTGTCAATTTCACCTTTGAAAGCCTCCAGAAGAGTTTTAATATATTTTGGTGCTCCTAAATTGGGTGCATATATGTTTACCAAGGTTATATCTTCCTGTTGGCTAGATCCTTTCAATATTATGTAGTGGCCTTCGTTGGCTCTGGTTATGGCCTTCATTTTGAAATCTATTTAATCAGATATGAGTATTGCTATGCCAGCTTTTTTTCCCTTTCCATTTTATTGGAAGATATTTTTCCATTGCTTCATTTTCAACCTAAGTGAGTCTTTTGTTGTGAGGTGGGTCTCTTGTAAACAACATATATGTGAGTCATGCTTTCTTATCCAATCAGCTACTCTGTGTCTTTTTATAGGAGCATTTAATTTATTTACATTTAAGGTGATTATTGATATGCACTTATTGCCATTTTTGTTTAGTGTGGTTCTATTTTTCTTCCTATTTCTTCTACTAATTACAGCAGTCCTTTTAACATTTTTTGCAGTGCTGGTTTGGTGCTAATGTGTTCCTTTAGCCTTTTTTTTTTTTTTTTTTTTTTTCTGTGGAGCTCTTTATTTGACCTTCTGTTTTGAATGATAGCCTTGCTGGGTAGAGTAGTCTTGGATTCAGATCCTTGTTTTTCATGACCTTGATTGTTTCATGCCATTCTCTTCTGCCCTGTAGTGTTTCTGTTGAGAAGTCAGCTGATAGCATTATGGGAGTTCCTCTGTAGATAACCTGTTGCTTATCTCTTGCTGCCTTTCAGATTCTCTCTTTGTCTTTCATTTTTGGCATTTTAATTACTATGCATCTTGGTGTGGGCCTGTTTGGGTTTTTCTTACCTGGGGCTCTGTGCTTTTTGAATGTGAATGCCTTCTTCCTTCACCAAATTAGGGAAGTTTTCTGCCACTATTTCTTCAAATATATTCTCTAACCCTTGCTCATTTTCCTTTTCTTCAGGGACTCCTATGATGTGAATATTATTATGTTTCCAGTTGTCCGACAATTCTCTTAAGCTATCTTCCTATTTTTTAATTGTTTTTCTTTTTGGTTTTCTAATTGGTTGATGTTTTTTTCTACCCTGCCTTCTAATTCACTGATCCGGTCCTCAGCTTCCTCTATTCTGCTGTTTAGTTTTTTCAATGTGTTCTTTATTACTGCTATGTCATTCTTCATTTCTTCTTGGTGGTTTTTCATTTCCAATTTGTTGATTTTTAATGTTATGTCTTTACTCATGGTATTGATGTCCTTACTCATGCTGTTGAGCTTTTTTAAGATCATGACTCTGAATTCTAGGTCTTTTAAGTTGCTTAAGTGTATTTCATTTATCTCATCTTCAGTTATCCTCTAGCTTTTCGCCTGGAGGCTATTAGTCATGGTTACTTGGAGAGCCTTAGGTTCACAATTTAATGAAAAGCTCCCTCAGGTGTTTAGGGTAAGGGGATTTCCTGAGGATGGGGAAGATGCTGATTTTTATTGAGCACCAATTTGCATTTTAATGGCCCACCTGGGTGGGGTTGAATCTCCGGGGAGGGGCCACTGCCTCTCCCAAGAGCCCTGGGAAGGAGTAAGTTGGCCACGGTCCTGCGTGGCCGCAACTCTGCAAAAGCCTGCAAAAGCTCTGAGCCCACTCCAAATATTGAGTGTCCCCACATAGTTTCAGTCCAGTCCACCCTCCGTCTGCTGGAGTTCAAGGTGAGTGGCTGTGGCTTTTTTTGCACTCTGTATTGACTCTGTGCGCTGTGGAGCTGCTTGGGAATTTAACCCGGAGGGCGCTCCTCACAGATAAGACTGCTTTTGTCTGTAGGCTCCCAGCCCCCTCCTCGCGCCTTCGCAATTTTACCAGGATTGATTCAGTGTCCCTGATTATATGTTCACTGCAAGCTGGTTTTTTGTTGCTCTTTTCCAACCATTTGTCTTTATTTTAGTTGTAATTCTAGTTTGGTCCTGGGAGATGGTCTGTGTAGCTTCCATTCACTCTTCTGCCATTTTGGAATCTCTTGGCAATTACTTTTACACTTTTAGTTGTGCCCCACCCTGGGCACCACCTGGGAGCTGCGGTTGAACCCCAGTCATTTCCTGGGACCCGCCTGTTCCCCAGGGTTAAGGCGTTGGAGGCCAGATGCAATTTTGCATATGAACATTTTTAAAACTCTTTTTAAAAGAAATACTCACCTGAGGATTTTATAGAGAGAGGAAGAGAAAGAGAGAGAGAGAGAGAGAGAGAGAGAGAGAGAGAACTGGAAGAGAGAGAGAAACATTGAAACATTGATCATTGGTGTGCAAGAGAAACATCAATCGGTTTCCTTCTGTACTCACCCTGACTGGTGATCGGTCCTGCACCCTTTCTGGTGTATGGGATGGCGTACTCAAATAACCAGCAGTGCTATTTTCAAAACTCTTGATAAATAATTGTCAATTTTATTTTGAAAGAGGATTGGATCATATTAATTTCTTACCAGTATATATGAGAATAACTTTCTTCAGGTTATCAGTAGTAATGTGAATTACCTGATTTTTTTGTTGTTGATGCTAATTTGAGAGGTTAATTTGATGCTATGGGACATAATTTCATGCTATTTGAGAGGCTAGAAATATCTCACTTCCGTCTGCTTATATCTGATAATTGGTGATATTATCTTAAAATGGGTTTAAAAACATTTGAAGTTGACTGATCTACATAATATATTTTATTGTTAAAATACAGTGATTGTCAGTCTTTTATTTTTCCCTCAAAGTCTAATATATGTTGCATTCACCAACTTTTTTATATCAGAAAGATGAACATACAAAGTTTGGGAATGAATCAATTTGGAAATAAAAGACATATTAAATTTGTGACACAAAAAGCATCCACAATTCTTTGTGAAAGAGAAGACAATAAACAGAAAACTTTTCTCTGTCCCATAGCACTTTGTATTTCTATTCATCAATCATTTTTAGTAGCTTCTGTTTGTATTTATTTTATTAAGAGTAACTATTTTTAGTAGCTACACACAGTACAAACATTATTTGGAGTTTTTGTTTAAGTGTAATCCAAAAACACAACAAAGTAAAATATGCTCCTTATTGGAATAAATGCTTAATTTGCCTTTTTGACATAGATGCTGTTTTCTTGTAGTTCTTAACTATCAGTAGAAAGCATATTTTATTTAAATGAAGCCTTTTGACCATTAGAGAAATAGATTTTTATTTTTACATTTAATTTCAATTCAGATTTCTTTTAAGTTTAGAAACAACTGTGGCCTAAAAAGAGGCCATTTGTAATTTCAGTTGAGCATAGAAGAGTATTATGCAGGATGTGTCCCAATTCAGTGAGTTGTTTAATATGAGCAAAATTATTAAAACTTTACTTGATATTCAACTTGAGCAACTAGATATGTAATTTCCAATATTAAAATACTTCATCTATTGTGTTTTTTGTTAATTAATCTCTTTTGAGATGGTTATAAATTATACTAAAAGCCTCCTATAACCTGATGTCTGTTTGTTCTAAATATTCTCTGAGAGTGTTAGTATTTGGGGTTTTCATCGACCAGATAAGGTTGACAAAACTTGGTACTGAGATTAGTTGCTCTTCCACATTACTCAATGCTGGTCAGAGCTCCGAGGAGGATTGAAGAGGCCTGTCAGCCAAAACGCCACTCTCAGCCAGTCTTCAGGTCTCTTACTTGGCCATATTTCTCCATTAAAGTTACTGCTTTGGGTAGAGCACAAAGTAGAGATGATCTGTATATAAGTTCCTGGTAAAATAAATGGAGGAGAGTACTGAGAAATCTCTCTTCTTCCCCTATTGTTGCCTAGATTGTCCAGTCATCTCTTGGGAGGACTCTTTTTTTAAAAACTATTATAGAATGTTTCAAGTAGCAGATAGAATATTTCTTATTATATTGTTTCAAAAATATTTTTGAAGGTTTTTTGTTTTCTATGATGTGGGTGAGAGGATTGAGATTGCTTTTTATTTAGCATTTGTTTAGAATAAGCATAAATGATATATAGCCAGGCCTTGGAAATCTGTCTTTGCTATTTACTAGTTGTTCTACCCTTGGACAAAATACTTATTTTCTTGGAGCTTTTATGATCTTCTTTATAACATGAAAAAAGTAACAATCCACCTACTTGATAGGATATTGGTACTGGTCAAATAATATTCTGTGAGTAAAAGTACTATGTAGATTATAGTATTTTCTTTCTAAGGGCAAATCTGTTAAATTTATATTGAAATCATTTTATGACAGTTCAGATTAGAAAAATATTACTTCCTAAATGTATTTGTTCTGTGTTATTACTGATATTTTAAAAGATTCTTTCCAATCAAGAAATTGGAAATTTAATTGAAAAACTGACAAAACTTTCCTTGCCTGGTGAAAGAAACAGACATAAAAGTCCAGGAAGTGCAGAGAGTCCCAAACAAGATAAATCCAAAGAGGCCCACACCAAAACACATCATAATATGCCAAAGGTTGAAGAAAAAGAGAGAATCTTAAAAGTAGCAAGAGAAAAGCTGATAGTGACCTACAAGGGTGCTCACATAAGAGAGACAGCTGATTTCTCAATGGAAACTTTGCAGGTCAGAAAGGAGTGGCAAGAAATGTTCAAAGTGATGAAAAGCAAGGACCTACAACCAAGATTACTCTACCCAGTAAAGCTATCATTTAGAATTTGAGGTCGGATAAGGAGTTTCCCAGAAAAAGCTAAAGGAGTAGTTCATCACCACCAAACCAGTATTACATGAAATATTAATTAAAGGATCTCCTTTAAAAAGAAGGGGAAAAAAAAGATAAAAAATATGAACAATAAAATAGCATTATATGCATATCTCACAACTGAATCTAAAAAATCAAAATAAACAAGCAGAACAGAAACAGATTCATAGATACAGAGAACATATTTATGGTGGCCAGATAGGAGGGATGTTGGGGGGATAGGTAAAAAAGGTGAAGGGATTTAGAAGTAAAAATTAGTAGTAATAGTATAGTCATGGGACTGTAAAGTATAGGACAGGGAATATAGTCAACAATATTCTAACAACTATATATAGTGTCAGATGGATATGAGATTTTTCAGGATGATCATTTAGTGAGTTTTATAATGTTTAATCACTGGGGTATACACCTGAAACTGATATAATATTGTATGTCAGTTGTAATTGAAAAATACAAGTGATTTAAAAATCACTGATATTTTAAAACTTGCTTCTTTGAAGGGGATTGTAAATAACTTTTTTCTCTATAGATCACCCTTTATAAAAGAAATAGATATTGCCCTGGCCGGTTGTTAAGTGGTTAGAGCATCGGCCCATGGACCTATGAGTTGTGTTCAATTTTAGTCAAGGGCACATACCTCATTTGTGGTTTGTCCCTGGCCCTGGTCGGGGGTTGTGTGGGAGGCAGCCAGTAGATGTGTCTCTCTCGCATCAATGTTTCTCTCTCTCCCTCCTTCCCTCCCACTCTATCTGAAGATAAATAGAAAAATATCCTCGGACGAGGATAAAAAAAAATAAATAGATATTAATTGTGGAAAATAGAGATAAGAAAACATTTCATTAAAAATTATTCATGGCCCCAATATTCAGAAATAACAATAACCCATGATTATATATAAGATGGTATTTAGGGTTGAGGTATATGAAACTGGTATTTTCTATGATGCTCTCATGTAAATGTGATGGAGGGTTTCTTTAGTTAATATGACTTTTCAGATCTCTTTTGAAGACAATAGAAAATGTCTACAAAATTTTAATCTAGACATTCTCAGTCTGATGTTTTTGGTCCTTGTATTTTGTATTACTAGTCTGTCCTTGTGGGAATGAGCCTTAACTGCCTATGTTTTAGAAAGGAAAAATCCAATTTATCACTATAATGGCATCTAGCTATCCAGCTGGTTCATTGCCAGCTCTTTACAACTAAACTGAGGCTGAATTAGGCTAATAGTTTTGTGCACCGAACAGTGAAACTTTCAGCTCCTTATAATGATTCATGTGTTACAGCTGCAGTCCACACTCATTAATAACATCTGACTTTCCATTGAACCACAGAGCTTCCTTTTCTCTCAGTTAATCTTTTGATAATATTTCAACTTTTCAGTTTTCTGGAAGGTAACGAAATTCATAAGCCTGAAGAAATCATTATTCAGAATAGATTAGATTGTGAGACTATTAACTATTTTTAATGTTTTTACTAAGATTCCCATTCAGGAAATATCAAATACTTTCCCTGGGAAAATTTTTTTTTCATATTTTCAGAAAAATTATTCACGTTTAAAATATATTTTTATGCAGAATAAAAACTTCCCCAATATGTCCTATTGTAGAATTTTTGCTTTAAATAAGACAAAGTTGACTCTTATGTTTTTTATGTATATTTATGGGTATTATTTCATCTTGCATTTACCCAATTTGCTCTATGTTATATGAATAGATTATGAGAGAAAATGACAATTGGTTCAAACCAATAGGAACCTAAAATATATTGATATCTCTGAAATATTTTATTTTTAGATATTCAGAATTAAAATAATATGCTTATATTATCAAAATATTATATACTGCAAATTAACATTAGCAAACAAGAATTTTAAATTTCTCTGGCAAATACATATCAGAATAGACTCAAATTTTATAATAAAAAGCAATTTAGTTAAATATAGATGAGGAAATGACTGAAAGATTGTATTATCTTTAAAGACATAATGTGTGTTTGCATAAATATTTTCAAGGATGACATTTGTAATTCTTTACAAATGATTTTCACTTAAATAAATATAAAGTTTGTTTTCCTTGGTACTGGTGGTTTTTACATATGATCATCTCTAACACAGCAAATAAATCAATCTAACCTTTTCAATGGTCACAGTTGAGTGGAGAGAGTAGAATTTCTTCAGTCAGCACTTTGACTTCTTTATTTACTTGGTAAAATCACAGTAAGCCTTTTTGATGGATCCTGTGGATTGTGTTCTTAAACATGCATTCCAATTTCTTACTCCTGTGACTTCCAGAGGTTAAAAAACAAACAAACAAATAAAACCATTTTCCATATGTCCTTGTTGCTAAGGTTCCAGGTATGATTAGGATTCTGCCAATCTTGTACAATTATATGAGACTTGAATTTGGAACTAAACTTGTTGAGATAGAGACCCTAATTTTGCTGTTCAGATGATGGTAGAGGCAGCATAGGTCCAATTTAACAGCTGGCTGATTCTTTAACTTTCCCCGGTGCCATGTGCAACATCCCCAAAAGCAGCAGTAGTGGGACAGTTCTTAGGGCTGTGAACTTCCTTAAACGTTATACCTGGAACTTACTTCTTTAGAACATCTAACAATTTTTAAGCCACAGAATATAAGTAATATGTCCCTTTCTACATAACAGGTTTCTGTGGCTTATAATGGAGCCCTAAACATTTAAGAAACTTCCTAGATTTTAAGTTATTCAAGGAAATTTTGATTACCTATTTCTGATGATGGAATGAATCGATGGTCCATGATGTTTTCATTTGTCATTTGACTCTTGATTTAGGTAGACATTGCTAGCAAATAAAGTTGTTTTCTGAATAGAATTTTGGAAACAGAAATATTGAGGATATGAGAGGAAAATGTGATGTTTTTCTTCTGATGTTCTTTTTGTAGAAAATAATAACCATATGTAATGGTGCAGTCAAGGTAAACATACACGTATACACATTCATATAATCACACATTATCTATAACATTGGGGAACTTGATATAAATAATTAAAAGGTATGATAAGGTATGATAGTGAATTTATATGACTTCATCATTATCCTTATCTGTCTAGTATATAATTTATCATGTTCAGGTGCCAAGTTTTTTTTTAAAGTTCTCTTACTCCTTCCATGCTTGTCTCTCTAACCACTGTGTGCACGCACATACCCACACAGCATTCTTATTTACCAATTCTCTACATAATTATACCAGTACTTTGATCAAAATGTGGGACAATTATTTCTTTAGTCTTTCATTCTTGATCATGAGGTCAGTGAGGGTAAGAATTGCATTTTTATTGTTATCTTTGAATCCATAGTATCTAGAATATTGTAGATTTTTTTTTTTTTTTTAAATACTAGGGAGTAGGAGGAAGCAGAATGTGAAGAGGACAGCATAGGAAATTGTAGAGACTAGTGGATGAGGAGTCTGGAGATCCATTGTTGCAGTTATTTATTGCTGCAAAACAAACCCCCTCACAACTCAATGACTTAAGACAACAATTGATTCTTATAATTCTGTGGGTTTGTTATCAGGGAGGAGAGGTCCTCATTCCCACCTGTTTCTACTGGGAGTGGGCTTCTTTTGATACCCTGAGGAAAGGAGTTTTCTGAGACTTGTATGGAGGATGAAGTATTGTAGAAAGCTTTATTTCTGTGGAATTACACCCCTGAGTTTCCCTGGTCCCATTTCCCTTTGTTTGGCCAAGAAAGAAGCGTGGCTGTGGTTTCAATGAGGCTAAAATAAAAGCCAATGTTTCTGTTTCATTTTAAGGCATAGTCCAATTCAGCATCAGGCTAGCTTAGTTTGTGTTTCTCGTTTCAGTCCATCAATTCATTGCATGTGGGGTCCACATGGCCATATGGCTATGCAGCTATGGAGAGAATGTGGGCAGGAGCAAAGCCAAAGGAACCAGAGAGCCTAGAGAGCCACAAACTAAGACCCAGGAGCACAAGCCCCATTGTTTAGGGGATTATGTGTTCTCAAATTTTCATGGACTTGCTTTGGCTCCACTCACTCTGGCCAATGACCACTGTTCTCAGGTTTGACCAACAGGTGAGTACCTTCCCTTTGTCACCCCAACTTCACTGGGCATGCATCTATCTCCCCTTTGTTGGACCCCTTCTCCCAGTGATCTGCAGGGAATGGGCTGGTGGTTCCTTGGGGAGTATGCAATCACAGCTTCCTGGTAAAGCTGCTCAAATGACATGACTTTACCCCAGAGCTACTGAATCAGAATCTGTGGAGTTGGAGTACAGCAATCTGGGTTTTAAAAGCCCTCCAGGAAATTTTCATGCATGCTAACCTTTACCATGTTGAAAATCACTGGTATAGAAGACATCAGATGAAGTAAGAAAGTCAGCAGTAATATAAAGCAAAGCAGTGCTGCCTACTGGCCATACATTTAGTCAAAAGTAGTGGGTGGTAATATGATTAAATACTCCAAATTCTCATCTCAGCCAACCACACTAGAATTACAACATTACAGATTTAGTCTTTGGCTTGAAATCTAGGAGTTACTCTTAAATGATAAAGAACCCCTTTAAAGAGGAAAATCATAAGTAGCCATTATAACTACAGCAGTGATAAGTTTATTTCATTGTTTTTCTAGGAACCACATAGCAAAATCTAAAGAAATTGAACACCAGACAATAATATCTTGTTTTGGAAAATAAATAATCTTGATTTGAAGAAAAGATTGATATATATGATTTCAAGGCTCCCTGAGAAAGAAGAAAGTTTCATAATGGGGACCTCTATAATGGGAAACTCTGGGAATGAGGAAAATGTGCAGGGTGAACTGGATAGCCTGAGAGAGGAGAAAGGCTGTAAAACATAAAATGGATAAAGAGACAAACAAAGCGGAAGTGGAGACACCAAAGATAATAGCTGTTTCCTCCTCATTTGGCTCTGGGCCAGTCTAATGCCTGTTAACCTGGAGATGGATTACAAAATTGCTCATGAACTTCAGAAAACATGAAGGGAGGAAGAGATCAGAGAGAAAAAGTTAGGGAGTGTTGGAGACAGAATATGAAGGGGTGTGTTGGAAGCTGTTTATCATAGCTAAGAGATAAGACAAGCAAATTATCTTTAAAAAATAGGACCTTCTACCTCTAACACTATCAATGGCCTAAAAATAATCTGGAGGCAGGAAAATGAGAGATTCAAAACTGAAAAATTTTCACATTCCTTTATTTAGAGGAATTACTTGTTCCCTCACCCTCAGCTGCAAGGGAGGCTGGGAAATGTTCCTTGGGAGCTGTGTGCCCACAAGGAAAAAGAAAGGTGATTTAGTTAATACACAGATACAGTTAACTTATGGTTAAAAAATGTTTATCTCAAGTCTAATTTCTAGAGCAAAGATGAACAATTTTAATGAAAAGAACATTTACAACAAGTTTATAAAAAATTATGAATTTATCTGTGGTCACTTTGATATAAAATAAATGCATTGGTTTTCCTAGAAGCTTGCTTAATTCCAGCTTTAGTTGTATTTACTTTTCCAAGTGGAGTATTATCTGTTGTTGACATAACAAATAATGAGGCTTATGGCTTATAATGTTATTTTCCATAGCTGTTGTATATTAAAAGTTCAAATATCACAACCATCTAGGTAATCTCAAAAAAGAATGCTGATGGGGTAAAAATCATTTAACAAAATATAATTTGATTTAAAATTGGATATTATTAGAGTTTTAAAACACGATGCTGCTATGTAGATATTAAGCATATTACTGAATGTTTAAGGGAATGGTAGGATATTCAGTTCAAGTGCTGCCTTGGACACTTTTCAGTTGTTTAAACTTGAGTGAAAGTTACTGAGTATTCTGGGACTGTTTTTGTGTCTGAAATATGGGGGGATTGAGAATTTTGATTAGCTAATCTCTATTGCCTTTCTAACTCTAGAGGTTTAAAAGATACATTAGAATAAAGGAAGGCTTTAAGAATTTTGTGCACTTAAAGGTGTAGCAGAAACTCCTCTTTGTTAGGAAGGACTACACCAAAAACATTTTGGATACATTGGTATCTGTAGAATTTCCTTTCTGGGTAATGAAATAGAGTTACTGGAAACATAGTGAAATAATTAATATTCATATCTGTAAAGCTCTTAGCATAGTGCCTGATAACAAAAAGAGAGCTCAATAAGTTAGTTAATTTTAGCCATTAGAAAATCACTTCACGCCCTGGCCGGTTTGGCTCAGCGGTTAGAGCGTCGGCCTGTGGTCCGGAGAGACCCGGGTTCGGTTCCCGCTAAGGGCATGTACCTTGGTTGCAGTTTGTCCCCGGCCCTGGTTGGGTCGTGCGGGTGGCAGCCACTCGATGTGTCGCTTTCACGTCGATATTTCTCTCTCTTTCTCTCTCCCTCCCACTCTATCTGAACAAAATATCGAAAAATGTCCTCGGGTGAGGATAAAAAAAAAAAAGAAAATCACTTCACAAGCTTTATATCCACAAAGTTGTTTTTTATTATCTTATCACCAAGAACAAATCCCTCCAGATCATTTACATTTAGACTGCAACTTCACATATCAGTATACAATACCAAGTAGTTAAGTTGCCAGGAAAAGGAGGGGAAAAATTAATGCTTATCTACTTCTTCCTCTCTCTCCCTATTGCGTAACCCCCCTCCCCCTTTCTTTCTCTCCTATGTCCTAGAAGTTCATGGTTGTAAATTAAACACAGGTAGTCTGCTTTCAGAGCCCAGGTTCCAATCTACTCTTGTATGCTGATTCTTTTAGTACATAGACACTCTGTAAATGTTGGTTGATGCTAAAATGTAATATTTGGCTTTTTTCTTTTGTCTGTTTTTAAAAATGTATTCATAAGATTTGGATGATTTACATACGTGGCCAGATAGTAAAGCTTCAAGATGTTTTCAGTTATCCTGATGAGTATCATAAGCAATTTTGGGTATATCTGCCTACTAATGCAGCATTTGGCTGATTTCTTTGAACCAGTGTTTTACTTTTTTTGTTTGGTTACTGAGCAGAATTATAATTGAATGCTCCTTGTTTCTTACCCCTAAATACCATCACTAACCAAATCTTTCTTTTTCCCTCCCAAATAGCTCTTAGATTTGTCATGTCTCTCCGTCTTCTTTGCCAGTTCCCTAGTTAAAACTGCCAGCATCACATTCTTGGACTTCTATGGAAGCCTCCTAACAGATCTCCTCACATCACTATTGCTTAACCTAGTACAGTCCATTTTTCTCACAGCAGCAACAGTAATCAACTGAAAAATGCAACTGAATTTTGGCTGTTCTGTTGAGTATCAGTCACGATTCAGGCGGGAAACAGTCTTCAGTTTAAATAGTTCAAATGCAGAGATTATAATGTAAGACACACTTTCCTGTATTGTCACAGTTAAGGGAACAGTAGGAGATACAGAGGAACATAAAGATAGACAAAAGTAGAGGTTGTTTACTATTCCTGAGGTTAAAGAAGCAAGTGGAGGAAGTTGTTTTACCAGAGCTCATTGAGAGCTAGCTCAAGGAGAAGGTCCATACCCAAGGACTATAATTGTGGAGAGATAAGTCACCACCAGTGATACAGTCAGTGGAACAAAGAGGAAATACTTTAATCGTCATTTCTACTTCGCTGTCAGCTCTCCTGTCAGTGTCTCCTATTGGCCAAATCTAACTGGAAAGTAGAGGGCAAGGAACCTGGGTAATTAGTCTGCAGGGGTCAGCCTAAAGAACAGAGCTGGGCAGCCCTGGCCGGTTTGGCTCAGCGGTTAGAGCGTCGGCCTGCGGTCCTGAGAGACCCGGGTTCGGTTCCCGCTAAGGGCGCGTACCTCGGTTGCAGTTTGTCCCCGGCCCTGGTCGGTTGTGCGGGTGGCAACCACTCGATGTGTCCCTTCACATCGATGTTTCTCTCTCTCTGTTCCTCTCTCTCCCTCCCACTCTACCTGAACAAAAAATGGAAAAATGTCCTCGGGTGAGGATTTAAAAAAAAAAAAAAAGAACAGAGCTGGGCAGATAACATGATGGTAACCTATAAACTGTAACACCAAATCTTTGATGTGACTTGTAGGACACTGTAACATCTGAACTTCCCTACTTCATCAAACTCACCCTTGGCCACTTTCTTCCTATTTTCACTGATCTTCAGCCATATTTAGATTTTTTATCCCGAATGTATTGTACTTGCTCCCACCTTTGTTCCTTTACGCATGTTGTTCTATCTGATTAGTTCTTTTCCAACTTTTCACCTAATTAAAGCTTAATTATCTTTCAGAGATCAACTCAAAAGACATTTCCTCAAAGAAGTCTTACTTGATTCTTCAGACTAGGTCAGATCCCCGTGAAATGTGTAATTGTATCCCACTCTCTTCCTTTATAGTACCTATCATTGTAATAAGGTATCTACTTATTTATTAATTAAGAGCATGTTTATGCCTGGATATGAACACAGATTTTGTCTACCGTGTTCACCATTGATTTCCCAGTGCCCTGCTCAGCATTTTGCATATAGGAGGCACCCAATGAACATTGATTGGTTGAATGAATGAACAAATGCATAAATAAATATTTTCATGGTATATACAAAAATTTTATGTATGTCCATTTGACTTAATAACAAAATCATATATGAAATGGCATGGGGGAGAGGGAGTTTTGAACTTATATCTCTTGCTGTAGTGGTCTATTTATGTAGGAGACAGTGAAAAAAATAAATAAATGAACAAAAGAGGCAACTTGTATTTAATATCCTACTTCTTTCCTGCCTGTTAGGATAGACTGAATGATTTGTTTCTGTAAAGCCAAAGTGTAGCAGAGTGCTCAGGAGGTTAGTTTTTTTTGTTGTTGTTTTTTTGACATTGCTTTATTGCTTACATTGCATAGTCAAATGAATACAATAAACTTTATTAAAAAGTAAGGCACATGAAAAGCCTTCTGTGCAAGTTCTGTATTATTTTCAAATTCCTATGGCTAATAATAGTATTTCCACTATAGAACTGGAGCTATATAGAAAAGCACATGATCAATATTTTACATGCAGAATACCTGAAACATAATTATATCTTACCTCATGGCACAATTAAACAGTCCCAAATCAAATGCCTGTATCTGAATAACAATATGACTATTGCTATGACTGCAAAAATGTTAATCAGCTTATCCACATATGTATAGTTGGGTCCCCAAATATTATTTATATAAAGTCTAAAGGAGGAACAGTGTCTACTGCATCTGCACTCTATTTCATTAATGGTAAGAGATTTGGCATTTCCAGTCTTTTTTCCGTAAGTCAGGTTGCTGTTTGTACAAGGCAAGTATTATATGATGCTGAAGACCATAGAGAGATACTGTTCGTATGACACCTGAATCCAGCCGTCCTGATCCGTATCATAGCGTCTGAATATATCTGTCAACCTCTGCAAGACAATGCAGCCCTGGATGAAGTCATCAAAGGCAATCTGTCCCTGTCCTTGTCCTGTCAAACTTTCTAATGAGGATGTCGTGAAACTGGTCAGACAGCCGGTAGCCAGAACCTGAGAGTGCTTGCTTGAGCTCGTTCTTGTCAATCATCCCCGAGTTGTCCCTGTCATAGGTGCGGAAGACATTCTACTACTGTCATAGGTGCTGAAGACATTCTACCAGTCCGTGATGTACTTCCAGATGCCTGTGAACTCGCTGAAGTGCACGCCAGCCTTGTTCTCAAGGTCAAACATTGATATGATTGACCTGACAATCACGGGGTTAAATGGAGTCCAGGTGCCATTGGACAGTGCTTGCTGAAGCTCCTTGTCGGATATCATGCTGCTCCTGTCTTTTTTTTTTTTATCCTCACCCGAGGACATTTTTCCATTTTTTGTTCAGACAGAGTGGGAGGGAGAGAGAGGAAGAGAGAGAGAGAGAGAAAGCAGGCCAATACTTTAACCTCTGAGCCAAACCGGTCAGGGCACGCTGCTCCTGTCTTTATCAACAGACATTCCATAGGAAGCTCTGGTCCGGCAGTGCCACGCCCATGGTGGGGCGGGTCCAGGTCCGGGGCTGTCCCAGGGCCCTGGGCAGTAGGGGCAGGCAGCGATGGGCCCAGGGTGTGGCAAGACTGGAGTCGGAGGCGACACCAGGAGGTTAGTTTTTACAAGGACAGCATTGTAATAGAGTATACTCTAGGTATCTTTACTGTACCGTTCCCAATTCAATATTGTTTAGGTGCATTCCCCTCTCAGTGTGTGGCAAAGGATCTTTAGGGAGAAAAGCCATTCTGATTTATTCCTTACCTCCAAATATTCCCGCCCCAGAAGATTATTTACACCTACAAATCAGATGAAGAAAGGAAGGGCTTCATGGGGTAGAAAGGTACTGTATATGCCTAGTGAAGTTGCAGCTGCCATAATGTTATAGCACATTTGCCACACATGTCTGTGGTGATGCTGGTGAAATAAACCTATTGCATTGCCTGTTGTATAAAAGTATAACTCACATAATTATGCACAGTACATAATACTTGATAATGATAATAAACAACTATGTTACTGATTTATGTATTTACTATACTATACTTTTTATCATTATTTTAGTGTACTCTTTCTACTTATGAAAAAACGTTTGCTGTTAGGTTGGCAGCAGCCTCATACATATTTTGTTTACCTTCTCCCTTGATTGCATCATTTTCTCTTGTGCTTCATTTTATCTCATGTTGTTTTGTACAGTAACATGCTGTGCAGGCTTGTAGCCTAAGAACAGTAGGCTGCACCATCTAGCCTAGGTGTGTAGTAGGCTGTATCGCCCTGGCCAGTTTGGCTCAGCGGTTAGAGCGTTGGCCTGCGGTCCGGAGAGACCCGGGTTCGGTTCCCGCTAAGGGCACGTGCTTCGGTTGCAGTTTGTCCCCGGCCCTGGTTGGTCGTGCGGGTGGCAGCCACTCGATGGGTCCCTTTCACATCGATGTTTCTCACTCTCTCTCCCTTCCTCTCTCTCCCTCCCACTCTGTCTGTGCAAAAAATGGAAAAGTGTCCTCAGGTGAGGATTAAAAAAAAAAAAAGTAGGCTGTATCATCTAGGTTTCTGGAAGTACACTCTATAATAATTGCATGTATCCTGGTCATTAAATAGTGTGTCACTGTGTGTATGTGTGCACATATATAGGTTTTTATCCCAGCCCCAAGTCTTCTCTTTAGCTCCATATCCACATTTCCAAGTGTCTTTTTTTCTCTCTCTCCCAACACCACACCCATTAAATTTCTTGTATTTTTAATCTCAGTTAATGAAGCACGATCTACATTGTTTTCCAAACCTTGTTTCTTGTACTTATCCTTGAACTCTCTCTCTATATATATAACCAGCCACAGGTCTTTTCAGTTATAATTCTACACTATTCAATTAACCTAGCTTCAACATTTTCACCCTATTGCTATTTCATTGAGTCAGTTTCTCAGTATCTTAATACAGTAATTTTCTGTGGTTTTCTTGTCCATCTTTTCTTCTTCATCATGGTCTGTCTTCTGGGCAGATAGCCACCTACAACAACAAAATTTATATCACTTTATTGTGTAAAACATAAGATGTTCTTTGGAGTATGAATTATGAGAATTCTCTCTACCATTTTATCTATCCTAACTTAATGTCTACCATCTCCCATTTCACCCAATGATTCTGTATTGACATCTTGATCACATTAGTTACCTCATGCTTTCTGTGATCCTGTATAGCAGCAATTCTCAACCAGTGGGTTGCGATCCCTTTGGGGGTCAAATGACCCTTTCACAGGGGTCGCCTAAGACCAACAGAAAACACATATTTCTGATGGCGATTCATAACAGTAGCAAAATTACAGTAATGAAGTAGCAATGAAAATAATTTATGGTTGGGGGTCACCACATCATGAGGAACTGTATTAAAGGGTCGTGGCATTAGAAAGGTTGAGAACCACTGCTGTATAATGATGGAAGAACTAAGAAATCCTTTGAAAACTTGCATTTCTGTGTTTATCTGCAAGGCAGGTGAATGGCTAATAGCATATTTGGTCCATTTGGTCTTTCAAGAAATAGTGTTAATTATGCTTTAAATACTCATAGTCTTGTCTCCTTCATTTGTAAGGCAATTTGTTTAATCATTCATTCAGTTATTCTGTAAACCTTTATTGAATATCTACTATATGCCAAACACTAAATACAAAGACCTTTCCATCAAGGAACATAGCCTAGTAGAAGAGATGAATATGTAAATAATTATAGGATTTGATGGTACCCTACCTTGAATCTAAGATATAGAGATGTATTTGTAAATGTCTGGCAAATGATTAAGGTTGGATTCTCATAAGGAAAACAAATAGGTAAATTGCTAATTTTTCAGCCCCTTAAAAATTATTATTTAAAGAAAACACAATTTCAAAAGTTTCTTTTTGGTTCAAGCCCTTATATTTTCAAAATACTTCTTTTAAATTTCAAATGTTTTATTCATCAATAGTTCTAGAAGTTCTCAAAACAATTTAGAAATCACAAGTGAAATGTAATGGATGTGAGTTTTACAGGTTTGTTTTTTTTCCCCCTGAATGTTTCCTTGCATAGGTAATACTGAACAATTAAGATGCTGACTAAAACAGCCCTAGCCGGATTGGCTAAGTGGTTAGAACATCGGCCGGTGGACCAAAGAGTCACAGGTTTGATTCCTGGTCAAGAGGGCATTGCACGTGGGTTGCTGGTTCTTGCCAGTTTGATCCTCCACCCAGTCAGGGTCATGTGGGAGGCAAATAATCAGTATGTCTTCCTCCCTTCCACTCTATTTGAAAAACATTCAATGGAAACATATCCTTGGGTGAGGATTAAAACAATAAAATAATAAAATGCCAGCTAAAACAAAAGGATAATAAGTAACAAAATTCCTTCACTCACCCACAAAGTGAAGAATCTGTCCTTTAATACTAGGACAGACTTATAAATCATGTAATATGATTAAGTATTTTGCACATTCAAAAGTGTATGCATAAGATGTCCTAGTAGGTTTATAGAAATAATGAGTTATGTTTTCTAAGAACTTAATTATTTCTGTTGGAGACTGTGTCTAAAAATACTGATAAATTCTGTCCACAACCATTTGCTTTTCACATCACAAAGTAAATTTTACACTATGATTACAACTTGGACAGGCAGATTGAGGCTAAGTGTACCCCTACATATTTTTTTCTACTAACCATTTTACAAATGATATTTTGAAATACTTTTATCAACCAGAGCCATGATTTCAATAAAGTCCAATAAAAATCGAAGTATGCCTTGCAGTTCAAAGTTGCTATAATTATTCAGTGTTTAGTTTGTGGTTTCAAATTTACTCTCTAAGGATAAGTTATAAATCAAAGAGCTGGAAGGGATTTTTATGGGATCATTTGGTTCCACTATTGCCTTAGACCAGCAGAAGCCTAACTTATCTAAATTGACAAAGTAGTTAATCACCCGTACAGTGGATATGATGTTCTTTCTTAAGAGTGTGAACACTACTTGGCACTTTTGCTGAAAATTAAGCCCAATTCCTTTTCAGTTTTGACAGATGCTTACTGTTCACTATCTATTTGAGGGCATTTATATAACCCTTAGGTCTTCTGTTTGTAAGATTAAAGAAAGGAAAAAGCCAAAATCAGCATGGTTGTTTCTTCTGAGTCCTCTCTAGCTTGTAGGTGGCCACCTTCTTGCTGTGTCTTCACATGGTTTTTCCTATGTGGATGTGCAACCCTGCTGCCTCTTTGTGTGTTCAAATTTCCCCTTCTAGTTAGGACATCAATCAGAGTAGGTTAAGGTTTATCATAATTACCCATTTAACCATAATTAACTTTTTTATCCCTTTTATTGATTTTAGAGAGAGAAGAATGGAGAGGAGAGAGAGAGAGAGAAACATCGATGAGAGAGAACATTGATTGGCTGCTTCCTGCATGCCCCCCACTGGGGATCGGGCCCACAACCTGGGCATGTGTCCTGACCGGGAATTGAACCGGCATCCTCTTGGTGCGTGGGTCGACGCTCAACCACTGAGCTACACGGCCAGACTGTAATGAACTTTTTAAAGACTCTATCTCCAAATACAGATACTGAGTGTTAAGGTTTCAGTATACAGATTTTGAGGGGACATAATTCATCCCATAAGACTTTGGAAGAAGGAATTTCTTTTGCCAGAATGATAGAAGGCAAATCCTGTAGCACCAAAATTTGAAGACAGTAAATGATTAAGGTCTGAGCTATCTGAAGAAAATTCTGGTAAATTGTTTTACAGTTTAGATGGTATATATTGTTTGAACAAAAATTTCTTTCATTGCTTATGCTCTGAGATGACCTAATACTCTTGAAGAATTATATTGCCCAAATACAGGAATAACTCAGGTTTCATTGATTTCTATTTGTATGTTTTATATCTTCCCAAGATGCTTTCTTTAAATAATAAAATATTTAGCAGGCTAAGATTCAGAATAAGTGAGTTGAAATCCCTGCAAACAATCATTTAGTTCTGTGGCCCTAAGGAAATTGAACTTACATTTTTACATGTTAATTTCTTCATTAAAATTTTATTACTGTTTTTGAAAATACTGTGTTTCTCCTCACCCTTCACATCTAATAGGAGAGAATTAGCTTAATTTAATGTGTAAAATGCTTGGATCGCTTAGAGCAATGTTGTGGAGAGAGGTCTTGAAATTCATAGATCATTAGAGCATGAATTAATATTATAGATCATCTCTTTAAATGTGCAATCAATTAAAACATAGTATTTAGCTTATTTAAACTCTTGAGTCAGAGCAATCTGAGTTTGAGTCAGTGTTGGCTATTTTCTGACACTGTGCCTTGGGTAAATTATTTAACCTCTCTAAACTTTGACTTCTTCAACTATAAAATGAAGAGAATAACGGTATTTCCTTCATAGGGTTGCTGTGTCTTTTATATGGAATAATAATTGTAAAGCACCTGTCCCCTATTAAGTGTTCAATAAATATTAGTTTTTTAAAAAAATATGTTTTTATTGTTTTTTAGAGAGTGGAAGGGAGAGAGAGAAAAACATCAATGTGAGAGAGAGACATTGATCGGCTGACTCCTGCATGATCCCTACTGGGGATCACACCTTTAACCCCGGCATGTGCCCTGACTGGGAATCCATAGGGACCTCTCAGTTCACGTGACGATGCTCAGTTCACTGAACCACACCAGCTGGGCTAAAATATTACTTTTATTAATAATTTAGTATAACATTGCCCAGGATTATGGAAATTGTATTGTTTGAAATCCTGAGATTTCTCAGTTTTAAAGATGTGTTTCAAATTTAACAAGAAAATCATTTTCACTTTTAAAACTTCATAAATACTATTTACTTCCAGCATGGACTTTCTTTGATGCCTTCCACCAACCATTAAATGTAGTAACTTTCTTTAGAGCATGATAAACTGCTTTAGATTTTAATCCTGATTTGACATAAGCAGACAGTTCTGCAGCAGTTAAGATTGCTAGAATTCTAGAAATAAATTATAATTTCTAATTCTAGAAAACACAATTATTCTTTGATAGTTTACTAACTGCAGTTATTTAGACTTCAGGATTGTTGATTTTTAGAACATTTCAGGTACAGAGTAATGTTACAGCACAACAAATAGAAACTCTTTTCAACTATTTCATCAGAGATTTAAAAAGTTTGATAAGAACTGATAGCATGATAAATGATCTGAAAAAAGTCTTAAGAGATACAGGTTTCTTAAAAATAAATTTTATTGTAATGAATTTAAAAATAGGCAATTATATATGTATCATTATAAACTGACCATAGAAAAGCTTAATGAGAAGTACAGGTTAGGCTGGTGTTTCTCGTTGCAGTGAGATAGGCTTGGGAGGAATGGGGGCAAGAGGCATGTGTTAGAATCTTGGGGGACAAGTGTGGGTAGGCTTCTTACTTAGAAGCATGAAAACACCAGCAGTGCATTCCTTATTGCTTTGACTTGCTTTTAGTCATGGTATTTAGTGTATCATCAAGTAATAGGGTATAAGATCTTTGTCTATCTCATGAGAGTAGTGGCTATGAAAGGGTGATAAGACCTGGTTTAGGTCAGTTGGATAATGATCATAAGTAATAAATGTAGTAAAGTGAAAAAGGCTTTATTGTTAGGCAAACACAAAATCAAATTCTGTCTCTATAACTACTTTGTGATCTTAATAAAGGTAATTGTTAATTGTCAGTGAGTTTTCTCATTGATAAGATGGGTAAAATATCAGCTGTCCTTAAAATAGGGTTGCTATGAAAATTAAATGTGTTAACTTTTAAGGATCTAGCATATAGTATTAGTGCTCTAAATAACAACTATTATAAATAATGTATAATCTCTCCCTGCGTTCTATGGCTACTGTTTCCATCAGTTCAGATTTCTTAAGGGGAAGGTATTACATAAATCATGAATACCAAGAGGGAAGAATCACTAGGAGCCATTTTAGAGGTTGCCCACCAACTTATAAATATTTCCACATATTTCCACAAGATCATATGTTTTTCTCTTTTACTCTCTTAGGGTAAAAGTGATAAATCAACTTGGACATAATATATTAATATTTCCTATACACTGCTAGATGTGGTTTGTGGATAATTTATGTAGATTATTTACATCCACTGTTATGTATGGAATTTCCATATACGTTTCCTTTCTTATATTGTCCTTAGTTGGTTTTTGTCTTCAAGGTTGTGTTAACTTCATAAAACAATTTGAGGAGTAGATCTTACCATAGAATTGTATAAGACTGAAATTACAGCAAAATTCTAGAAACCATGTCCATGAGAACTTTACATATTGTGATTGGTGTTCCTCTGCTCAACCTTTTCTCAATAGGCTAATTAAAAAAATAAAATCTTTCGCCTGGCTGGTGTGGCTCAGTGGATCGAACATTGTCCCATGGACTGAGAGGTCCTGGTTTGATTCCCCGGCAGGGCATATGCCTGGGGTACAAGCTTGATCCCCAGTAGGGGGCATGCAGGAGGCAGCCAATTGATGTTTCTCTTTCACATCAATGTTTCCATCTCTCTCTCTCTTCCTCTGTCTCAAAAAAAATATATCAATAAAATTATATTTAAAAAAATCTTTTGTGGGTAAGTTGAAGGGAGAAATACATTCAGTTTTTCATTAAGAATGTTGTTAGCTCTAGATTTTTGTTAGCTGTTTTTTGTCAAGTTGAAGATGTTCACTTCTATTCCTAGTATTTCAAGAGTTTTTGTCAAACAGATGTTACATTTTGTGAAATACTCTTTCTGCTTTAATTTATATGATCATATGTAATGGTTCTTCTTTAGCATGTTAATGATATAGAGTATATTGCTTGATCTTTGAATATTGAACCAATCTTGCATCCTTGGAATAAATCTCACTTGGTTATGGTGTATAATTCTTTGTATATATTGGTGAATTTTATTTGCTAATATTTTTGTTAAGAATTTTCACATTTATATTCATGGAGGATATTTATCTGTGGGGTTGCAGGGCAGGAAGATGGATTTTTTAAATATTGTGTTAAGCACTCTCAACCTTGTGTTAATGCATTCCTGGAATCCTAGCCCGGTGGGGGGGAAACCTGGCCTACCCAGTGTATTGGGTGCTTCATTTGCATCTGAATAAGGGTTTGTTATCTTTTGGCTTCAAGGTCTCTTCCCTTAAAATGCAAGAGACAAAGCTAGGGTGTATGTTTGCAGTAATGCCATCTCAAGGAAATAATTTACTTAAATCCACTTGTGACCTGGGGGTACCAATCTGCAAATAAATGGGACTGCATCCAGAGATCTAGAGCATTTGCTACCTTGCAAAACTCCCCCCTTACTTCAAGCAGCTGTGTGCTTGTAGTTTCATTGCGTTGCACCGATTGGTAGGCCAAGAGACGGCATTGATCTGTGTTTTTTTGTTTTTTTTTTTTGTTTTTTTATATTACTTTGTCTCGTTTTGGTATCAGAGTAATACTGGCTCCACAGAATGAGTTGGAAAGTGTTTTCTCTTTTATTTTTTGGAAAATATTGTGTTGAATTTGTTAATTCTTCTTAAACATTTGGTAGATTCTCCAATGAAATCTCAACTACCTAAGACTTTTTTTTTTTTTTTAGAATGGCAGAAGATTTTTAATTAAAAATCAAATTTTCTTAGCAGTTGCAGATCTATTCATATTGTTTATTTTTACCAATGATATACTTCACAGAACTAGAACAAATACTTCAAAAGTTCATATGGAATGAAAAAAGACCTTGAATAGCCACAGCGATCTTGAAAAAGAAGGACAAAGTAGGCAGGATCACAATACCAGATATCAGGTTATACTGATTACAAAGCTACTGTAATCAAAACAGCCTGGTACTGGCACAAGAACAGGCACATAGATCAATGGAATAGAACAGAGAACCCAGAAATTAACCCAAAACATTATGTTCAATTAATATTTGGCAGAGGTGGCAAGAGCATACAATGGAGCAAAGACAGCCTCTTTAATAAATGGTGTTGGGAAAATTGGACAGCTACATGCAAAAGATGAAACTAGACCATCAATCTACACCATATACAAGAATAAACTCAAAATGGATAAAAGACTTAAATGTGACTCATGAATCCATAAAAATCCTAGAAGAAAATGTAGGCAACAAAATTTTGAACGTCATACACAGCAGAATTTTCACTGATACATCACCTAAGACAACAGAAACAAAGGAAAAAATGAACACATGGGACTACATCAAACTAAAAAGCTTCTGCACAGCAAAAGAAACAACTACCAAAAGGAAAGGGAACCCACTGTATGGGAGAGCATAATTGCTAATGATTCATCAGATAAGGGGTTAGTTTCCAAAATATATAGAGTGCTCACATAGCTGAACAAAAGGAAGACAAAGAACCCAGTTAATAAATGGGCAGAGGAACTAAATAGACATCTCTCCAAACAGGACAAACAAATGTCCAAGAGACATATGAAGAAATGCTCAACACCACTAATCATCAGAGAGATGAAAATTAAAACAACAATGAGGTATCACCTCACACCTGTCAGAATGGCTGCCATCAATAAATCATCAAACAACAAGTGTTGGCGAGGATGTTGAGAAAAGGGGACTCTAGTACACCTCTGGTTGGAAAACAGACTGGTGCAGCCACTATGGAAAACACTATGGTGTTACCTCAAAAAATTGAAAATTGAACTTCCATTTGACCCAGCAATCCCACATCTATATACCCTAAAAAGTCTGAAACACCAATCAGAAAGAATATATGTACTCCCATGTTCATAACAGCACTATTTACAATAGCTAAGATCTGGAAACAGCCCAAATGTCCATCAGTAGACAAATGGATAAAAAAGCAGTGGTACATATACACAATGTAGTACTATGCAGCTATAAGAAAGAAAGAGCTCTTATCCTTTGAAACAATATGGAGGGACCTGGAAAGTATTATCCTAAGCAAAACAAGCCAAACAGAGAAAGACAAGTGTCATATGATCTCACTTATTTGTGGAATATAATGAACATAATAGTCTGAAGAACAGGGTAGTTCCAGAGACATGGAAGTTGGGTACAGAGTGATAATCCCCAGAAGAGGGTGTTGTGGCGGAGAGATAAACCACAGAACTTATATGCACATATGCATGACCAATGGACATGGACAACAAAGCTGGGGACAGGGCGGGGAGAGAAGGAGAGAAGGGTGTCAGTGGGGGAAAAAGGAGAAACATCTGTAATAAATATAAATAAATAAATAAATAAACAAAGCTGGGGACAGGGTGGTGGGATGGAGAGGAGGGTGTTAATGGGGTAAAAGGAGAAACATCTGTAACAAAAATAAATTAATAAAAAAGAAAAACATGCTGGACATTAGATCATTAAAAAAATTGTTCATTTTTATATTGGTAACTTATGGAACTGTACTTTTCAAGGAATTGGGATGTTTCATCTAAGTTATTATGTATGTAGAGGTGTTCATATTCACTTATCCTTTTAATGTCTGCATGGACTGTTGTGATATTCTCTGTTTCATTTCTGATATTAGTAATTTGTTCTGTAATTTTTTGTGGGTTCTGCTGGAGGCTTGTCAATTGTATTAATCTTCTTAAGAACCATATTTTTGTTTCATTGATTTTTTTTATTGTTTATCTTTAATTTCATTGATTTCTGTTCTTATAGGTTAGTTTTTTATGTATTCTATTTGGTTTGGGTTTATTTTACTCTTCCTGGATTTTAAAATAAATATGTGTTTTTTTTTTAAATCCTCACCTGAGGCCATTTATCTTCGGGGGGGTGGGGGAGGAGACGAGAGAATGGGCATGAGAGAGAGAGAGAGACAGAGACAGAGACAGAGACAGAGACAGAGACATTGATTGGTTGCCTCCCTCAGGGCTCCGACCAAAGCCAGGGACCAAACTGCAACCAAGGTACCTGCCCTTAACTGGAATTGAACCAGTGACTCTTTGGACTGCAGGCAGATGCTCTAACAATGAGCCAAATCAGCCAAGGCTTAAATATGTTGTTAATTGATTTTTTAGAGAGAAAGTAAGGGAGAGAGATATGGAAACATTGACGTGGGAGAGAGATATCAATCAGCTGCCTCCAGCATGGCCCTTACTGGAAATTGAGCCCGCAACCCTGGCATGTGCCCTGACTGGGAGTCAAACTGGGACCTCTCAATTCACAGGACAATGCTCAATACACTAAGCCACACTGGCTGGGCTCTTCCTGGATTCTTAAAGTGGAAGCTTAGATTATTGATCTGAGACTTTGTCTCATTGTGATGTAGCATTTAATTCTATAAATTTCCCTCTCAGCACCGAAGTAACTGTGTCCTACAGATTTTGACATGTTGTATTTTTATTTTCACTCAATTCAGTGACACTATGGTGGGAAGTGAGTACATCCTGGCTCTCCACTTGGTCTTCTCTGACACCGGCATGGTACAGATGGGTGGAGGAAGGAGTTTTGGGTGCCTTATTACTGCTTGGCAAGAGTCTAGGCTGTCCCCTGAGCCTTTGCTAGTGTGTGGGGGTGTGGAGCCACAGTTTTAATGTGGTTTTGGCCATAGGCTAAAGTAGAGCAGTTCTTGTCTAAAAATTTTCTGACTTTCCAGGTGTCAAGGTATACCTTGTCTTTTTCCTGGTCCTTTAGTTTGAGGAAGAAAGCTTTTGTTGTATACTTTTTTTGTCTGTGCTCATTGGCATTTCCCAGTTGTCAGTTACCTAGTATCCAGTCTGGGATATATTGGCATAAAGAAAACCCAGGGAACTCACATTATTATTTGTGTCCTGGGGTGCCTAGTCAGATAGCCTTCAGAATCAAATGTTTATTTCATGTATAATGTCCTGGGGTTTAAACAATTGTTTAATTGTTTAGTGGGAGGATTAGAATAAAACATGTCTTTCATATGTCTTACTTTAGATATGTATTTTAAATATTGTTTAGTTTTAATTATTTTATACTATTATTACTTCTTTGATTAATGACTCATTTGGAAGTACATTTTAAAATGTCACAACATACACTGTTTTTCTAGCTGTCATTTTTTTTTTTTTAATCCTCACCCAAGGATATTTTTCCATTTTTTGTACAGATAGAGTGGAGGGGAGGAGAGAGAGAGAGAAACATCGACGTGAAGGGACACATCGAGTGGCTGCCACCTGCACGACCAACCAGGGCCGGGGACAAACTGCAACCGAAGTACGTGCCCTTAGCGGGAACCGAACCCGGGTCTCTCCAGACCGCAGGCCGACGCTCTAACCGCTGAGCAAAACTGGCCAGGGCTCTAGCTGTCATTTTGCAGATAGTTTCTTGTATTACATTTTGTTAGAGAATCGTTTGTATGATGTCACTCCTTAAAATTTGTTGGAAACTTTAGAAAAAAATTGTACAGACTCATTGAGTTTGAAGAAAAGATGTATTCTCCACTTGTTGGGTGAAACATTGAATAATGATCTATTACATCAACTTTGTTAATTTTGTGCCAAATCTATTTCTTTTCTAATTTATTTGCTTTATATTTATATTAAAATATCACATAGTAATAGATAGTCAATTTCTTCTTAACTTCTGTTACTAATATTTCTTTCCTTATTTTAAATTTCTGTCACTAGGTACATATAAATTTCATTGTTATACTTTCTTTTCAAATTGTGTTCAATTTTCTAGTGACCATCTTTATTGTTATTAATATTTTTTGCCTTTATGTTTATTTTATCTGATTTTATATAGCTACTCCAGCTTTCTTTTGTTTAGTATTTGCCTGGTATATCTTTTCCATCCCTTTGGCTTTTAATATTTTGTTTCATTATAACATATGGGTCTCATAAACAAAATTTAAAATACTCTAAAATGTTTTTTTAATTTACTGTGAGAAACTTTATTTTGAATGAAGAATTAGTTTATGTTTATAATTATCACTGATACCTTTTGGTTAGTTGTTACGTATTTTATTATGGGCTGTCTATTTGCTTCAGCTTTTCTGTTTCCCCCTAACTTCTTTCTTTCTAGTTTATTGTTTTATACCTTGCCTTTTATTACCCATGCAGAGGCATTTAAATTTTTATTGGTTAAATTTAACAATTTTTAGAATTATATCTAGATTTTTGAATTCATAATTGCTGTTTTTATTCTTATGATTAGTATATTTGAGCACTTCTGGAAAACTCTTGGCCTTTTATCTCTTTTAATATTATCTCATCTCAATTTTTTATTATTTTCTTTGGCAGTCATAGAAGTGTGGCATTTCACCCTCTCGTTGTAGTTACCACAGTTTTCTTCTTCTTCACTACATTCTATATAATTTTATTGAATTTTTTTTTTTTATCCTCCTCCGAGGACATTTTTTCTATTTTTTGTTCAGATAGAGTGTGGGAGGGAGGGAGAGAGAGAGAAACATCGATGTGAAGGGACACATCGAGTGGCTGCCACCCGCACGACCAACCAGAGCCGGGGACAAACTGCAACCGAGGTATATGCCCTTAGCGGGAACTGAACCCGGGTCTCTCGGGACCGCAGGCCGACGCTCTAACTGCTGAGCCAAACCGGCCAGGGCTAATTCTATTGAATTTATCCTTCAGCTTACCAATTCTCTCCTTAGACTTTAATTTCTTTCTTTCAATCACCTAGGTATTTAATTAAATTCTTTAAATTTTATTCTCTACCTAAGATTTTTCAGACAACAGAGATGTTATAAATTCAACTGTAAATGTACCAGGGTGACTGATTATGAAGTATAAGGAGAGATATTGCCCTCCCTCCCAGCCCCCACACAATCCTTATCTTTGTCCTGGCTTGAGACAGGTAAGCTTCCTTTCTATACCCTTATGGATATCAGGTTTTATTTCTTCTTCACCTTTATATTACTGATAGGAAATCTTATTAGACATAACACTTTGAGCAAGTGCTAAGCATTATCACTTGTCTCCTGCATGCTATGCAGTCTTTAGAGAGAACTCAGGTGTCTAGGGGTTGAGTAGTAACTCTTAGAGGGAAAAATATCCCTTTGCCATTCACTTGTATTCCAAGTTTCCTGTGCAGCCATGTGGGGGCTCCATAAAACCTTTTGTTTCTTAGTTTTTAATTCAGCAGTACATGTGAAATTAAAACTATACATATATTTTGTTCTCCATTTTAGTTAATTTTGTCTAGAGAGTAGTTCAGGCTATCTGATGCTGCTAGAAATGAAAGTTTAGATTTACTCTCTTATATCTGTAATTTCACTTCCCCTGCATTATTCCTTACGTGTTTCTCTGTTAGTGGGTGGCTCAATTACAAACTGACATCCCTATATGCTTCTGGAAATGAGTCAGCTAGTTGGGGTTTAAGAGGAATATTAAATTTCTACCTGCTTGTTACCCATGTTTTAAAGTAGTTAATTTTATCTCCTGATTTTGGGGGGGAAAAAAATCTGTTTCTATATTTTGCAAGCAGCATGTTAGCTGTGGTAGCGTTTTTTTTTGTTGTTGTTGTTTTCTTTTTTTTCTTATAGTTTTTAAGCATTGTCAATGTTTGAGCTTGGAAAGTGATTAGATCTCCCCTGACATCATTACATCAACTTTGCTTCTTGTTTCCCATTGCTGTTTTAACTTGTCACTGGTTGAATACCAAGAATCAGCTTTGGGCCCCAAAGCAGACACAACACCAAACTTTAACAAATACATGGTCACCAGGCTATAATGTTTCACCAAGTTCTGGGTTCTGCCTCCAAGAGAAAATTGTCTGTTTCTTATTTAGGTTAATGCCACCCTTTTTGCTGGTGTTGAATATTGTCAATTTTGGGATTGACTCAACTCCTCTGAGGCAAAAATTAGCAACGCAGTTTTCTGGAAGGTGTAGGTCACACTTAAGAAAGATAACATTGGAAAATGACCAAAATGTGTAAGGGTGAAGAGAAGGGCCCTCGGCTGATCTGATAATGTTGGAGCCTGTGGAGCTAGGGGAAGTGTTTAGTACCTGCTTCTTCTTGAAAATCTCACTTTTGCATCAGATTATTTGCCTAATTGTGTTTTGATTTGTATCTTAATATCATATCTACTGAAAGATTTCTTGCAAATTTTGGAGAACATTTTAGGGGAGATGAAAGAGCACCAGATCTGACCACAGTATAGCAGAGAAAAAGTCTGTGAAAAGAAATTCTCACCCACATAGAGTCACAGACCAGATTCCTTTGCATTAATCCAAGATTCTACTGCTTTCTAGTCTCAGCTTTTATTTGAGTATCTGTGTCTATGGCCATAGTTACTTTTCTAATTAAAAATGGTATGAAGGAAGGGGAAGAAGGAAAGAAAGAAAAAGTTTTCCTAAAATTTTCAGTTATTCTCCAATTGTATATTGATTACTAACAAAAAAAAACCATATACAGGCCTCTGTAGAAACTGTTGTTCTTAGATGGAAATATTTTTCTATTTGTACTCACTCTACCCACCTACCTAAGCAAAGCTGTCATCCTGGTTATCATTTATGAATAGATGGCGAAACCATGGAGGGCAAGAACCATGCTTTTCTTTTTTCCCTTTTCATTACTCCTTTCTTCTTTTTTCTTATTTATACTAAAGTTTGAGGACTTAGCAATTAGAAGGTCTTCCTTAAGTTTGGGTTTAAGCCCTAGCTCCAGTGCTACCTCCTTTGATCAAACTGTCTGTGGGATTATTTACCTTTGAAGGGGAGCAGAATATATGAACTCAAAATATGCCACTTTGGCATGTGATTGATTTTGAGCTTCAGGCAATAAAGACACAGCAGAAAAAAATTTATCTTTCCTTTAACTATCTAAAAGAATTTAGATAGGACTTCCAGTCAGGATGGCGGGTAGGTAAACGCGATATTGCGTCCTCCCACAACCACATCAAAGTTACAACTAAACTACAGAACAACCATCATTCAAAACCACCTGAAATCAAGCTGAATGGAAGTCCTACAACTACGGAATTAAAGAAGCAGCGGCATCAAGACCTGTAGGAGGGGCGGAGACGCGGTGGGCTGGTCTTGCACCAACGTGTGGCTGATAAAAATCAGGAGGACACCTCGGCTGGGAAGGTCCTCCCTGAGAACTGAGGGGTCCCCGTCCCACACCATATTCCTCGCTCAGGGTTCCAGTGCCAGGAAGAGAAGTTCCCATAACTTCTGGCTGGAAAAACCAGCGGGAACTGAGGATCAGGCAGGCTGAGGCGGCTGGAGCCCCAGGCAGCTCCTTAAAGGGCCCGCGCATGGACTTATCAGACTCGCTCCCTCTAAGCTTGGAGGGGAGGCAGCTCGATGGGCACCAGAGACATACAGGGAAGAACTGAGCTGTTTGGCACTGGAGTGAGAGCTGGAGAGGGGGCTTTCTTCGGGACAAATGTGCTGTCGGAGGCCTTTGTTCCTTTGGTGAGCCCTTCCCTGGGGCGGCAGACAGTCACCATATCTGGGACCCCAGCAACCTGGCTCACACTGGTAGCCCCTCCCTGGTGATTCCCTGAGGCCCCGCCCCACCCAACTTCCAGGTCCACCCAAGCTGTTGCAGTTGCTTAACCATAGGATTGACCTGTCTTGGATCCTGCTTCAGGTTTTCCTAAATTCTTTCAAAAAAGCAGCACCTGGTCTCAGATAGCCCCATACCTCTCATTAAGTAATACACAGAAACAAACACAGGGAGGCAGCCAAAATGAGGAGACAAAGAAACAGGTCCCACATGAAAGAACAGAATAAAACCCCAAGAAAAGAACTAAGCGAAATGGAGATAAGCAACCTAACAGACGCTGAGTTCAAAACACTGCTTATAAGGATGCTCAATGAACTTGGTGAGAACCTCAGTGAACTTAGTGAGGGCTTCAAGAGCATAAAAAAGGACCAGTCAGAATGATGGATGCACAGTCAGAAATGAAGGAGTCATTAACTGAAATAAAGAATAATTTACACAGATTCAATAGTAGAGTACACGTAAATCCAAGCAGCAAACCATCGATTTGGAATATAAGGTAGCAAAAAACACCCAATAAAGACAGCAAAAAGAATTCAAAAAAATGAGGGTAGTGTAAGGAGCCTCTGGGTCAACTTCAAGCGTGCCAATATTCGCATCATGGGGGTGCCAGAAGGAGAGGAGAGAGAACAAGAAATTGAAAACCTGTTTGAAATAATAATGGCAGAAAACTTTCCTAACTTGGTGAAGTAAACAGACATACAAGTCCAGGAAGCACAGAGAGTCCCAAACAAGATGTACCCCAAGAGGCCCACATCAAGACACATCATCATCAAAATGCAAAAGGTTCAGGACAGAGAGAATCTTAAAAGCAGCAAGAGAAAAGCAGTTAGTTACCTACAAGGGAGTTCCCATAAGGCTGTCAGCTGATTTCTCAAAAGAAACTTTGCAGGCCAGAAGGGAGTGGCAAGAAATATTCAGAGTGATGAAAAGCAAGAACCTACAACCAAGATTAGTCTATCTTGCAAAGCTGTCATTTAGAATCGATGGCCATATAAAGAGTTTTCCAGACAAGGCGTTCATCACCACCAAACCATTATTATATGAAATGTTGAAGGGTCTTTTTGAAGAAAAAGATAAAATATATGAACAAACAAAATGGCAATGAATACATATCTATCGATAAATGGATTCTACAAACAAAATGAACAGGCAGAACAGAAACATTCTCATAGATACAGAGAACATTTTGTTGGTTGCCAGATGGGAGGGGGTTGGGGGAATGGGTGAAAAAGGTGAAGGGATTAAGAAGTACAAATTCATTGCTAGACTGATGACAAGCCTCAAAGGGAAAGGGGTTGGGGGGTTGGGAAGAAATAAACCAAAGAAGTTATATGCATAACCAATGGACACAGACAATAGTGTGGGAAAAGGTGGGAGTGGGGCGGGAGTGGGGAGGAGGGGGTCAGTGGGGGAAAAATGAGGAACATCCGTAATACATTCAACAATAAAGATTAAAAAAAAAAACACTCAATTATTCAATGCAAAAAAAAAAAAAAGAAAAAAGAATTTAGATAGAAGGCCTGGCTCAGAAAGGGAACTATTACCAGGAATAACTTTTATTTAAATGACCTTTATGCATGGCAGGACAAACATCTAATTATCAAACATCTGTTCTTTTTATCATACTGTGAATTACCCTCTTTCCCTTTGAAGTCCCAGGCCCTACCCATTCCTTAGCTCAAGAGAACATGTAAGCCTCAATTGCCTGACTTGTCCCTAAGTCCCATATCTATGGGGCCCCTGTACATATGTGATTAAATTGATTTTTCTCCTGTTACTCTGTTTTATCTCAATTTAATTAATAGACTCACTTAAAGAACCTAGAAGGGTAGATGATAAATTTTTGCTCCCGTACACCTAAAATACAGTACCTATGGAAAGGGCAAGTTAACCTATAGTCAATAACTTAGAGAGAGTTAATAGTAGATGACTTTCTTATTCTAAATAACTGCCTTAGGATTAGTTAATTAAAAACTAATAATAATATTGTTATTGGTGAAAGTGAAGCTGCTTGGAATAGTGGTACAGAACCTACTGCCTTAGTATGAATGAATTTATAGGAGACACCCACTTGACCAGATGTGTGTGATGATGGAGCAGAACTCTAGGTTTGCATTCTGGTGGACCTGTAGGCCTCCTTGCCCCAGCAGATGGGGATCAGACTACAGCGTCCAACTTTACAGAGGATCCTCTTTTGATTCCCCTTTGCAGAGGACATTTCATGCAAAGGATAGCTGGCTAATTTTTAGGTCAGAGAATGGAAACCTGCAGCTCCAGAGAAATTACACCTACTTGCTAATAAGTGTTTTTATATTTGGGAGTAGGTGGTCTGAGATTTCTTTTTTGGAAAAAGATCCCTTGGCCCTGGCTGGTTGCTTAATGGTTAGAGCATCAGCCAGTGACCCAATGAGTTGTGGGTTCAATTCTGGTCAAGGGCACATACCTTGGTTGTGAATTTGTCTCTGGTCCTGATTGGAGTCGTGCGGGAAGCAACCACTTGATGTGTCCCTTTCACATCAATGTTTCTCGTTCTCTCTTCCTCTCTGTCCTTCCCACTCTATCTGAACAAAAATGGAAAAATGTCCTCGGGTGAGGATAAAAAGAAAGAGAAGGAGAGGGGAGGGGAGGGGAGGAGGAAGAAAGAAAGAAAAAGAAAGAAAGAAAGGAAAGGAGAGGAGGAAGAAAGAAAGAAGAGGAAGGAAGGAAAGAAGGAAAGAAAGAAAGAAGAAAGGAAGGAAAGAAGGAAGGAAAGAAAGAAAGTAAAAGACCCCTTGGAAACAAGGTACAGGGGTTGGGAATGATTGTTTCTCCTTTCAACTTTAAATATTAGAGGTTTTCAATATTCACCAGGATAAAAGCAAAAAACAACTTGACATTTGTTAAAGAGTTATGCTGACTGGTCTGTAACACTTTAGTTTTATAGTTATCTACATTCCTGCCTGCTTCCTTAGATATTCGAAATTCTCTGAGAGCTAGATTCTGGAGTACAGTGTGAGTAGACAGTATATTATAGTCGTATTTGACCCGGCACATGGTAAGCTTTCAGATAAGTGATGGTGATAATACGTTTCTTCTAAGAAACAATTGAAAAACAAAAGAATTATAGACTTTATTATTTCTTTTAAGGAAACCACTTTTTATTTTACTGAATTTATCCTAGCATTTTTAATATGTATGGACATGCATGTGGCCCATAATTTTTAATAGTGTTTTAAGAAAAAAATTGTATGTTATCTCTGAGGCTCCTGGTTGTCTTTTTTTTTTTTTTTTTTTTTTAAATCTGTGTCTCTTTTCTTCCTCTTGTTTGTAATCTTGGAAAAACGCTCTTGGATTTTTAAGCAGCATGCATCTCTTCATTCATAAAATACAAACTTTTAAAAACTAAAAAAAAAGCCCTGGCTGGTTTGGCTCAGCAGTTATAGCGTCAGCCTACTGCGGATCAGAGAGTCCTGGGTTTGGTTCCCGCTGGGGGCACGTACCTTGGTTGCAGTTTGTCCCAGGCCCCGGTTGGGGTTGTGTGGGTGGCAAACACTCGATGTGTCTCTAGCATCAATGTTTCTCTCTCTCTCTTCCTCCCTCTCTCCTTCCCACTCTATCTGAAGATAAATGCAGAAAAAAAAAATGTCCTCAGGTGAGGATAAAAAAAAAAAGAATAACAAAAGAAACAGAGTGCATTATTCTTCCTCCTTTTCAAGATTACATCCAGCTTGAGTGTATCTGTTTTCAAATCTTTCCCTCAGCCTCCCAGCACTATCTTCAGACTGAGGGATAATTATTATATGTCCATACTCACATGAAAAATAGTGACACAGTTGTTGGTGTTTTATGAAACAAAAAGCCTAGTATTTGCAACTAATATTCAATACATTGCTCGTTGGAAATTAGCTAGACATGAATTATATCATAGCCAATGCAGCCAATGTCTGTGTTTCATCTGCAAGTTACCATATTAATAATTTTTCTGCATAGGCATTCTCTTCAACTGTCACATATTCTTTCCCTGAAATATTGCTATGCTTTGTAACAAATTATATAAAAAAGCCTTTGTTCTGAAAAAGCTACTCATTGAGTAGGAGTATGAATTCAAATGTTAAGGTCACCATGGGATCCCATAGTTATTCAGCTCAGTAAGATCTGTGTGACATCATATTTTTGTTAACTATTTTAGGGAAAAAAATAGATGGAGAGAAAAAACCAGCACATGCTGCCTCTAAGTGCTGAATGAACCTTTGTTTTCTCTGTCAAAATTCTCATTCATATTCTCTCTCTCCCTCTCTTTCTCTCTCCCCCCGCTCCCTTTCTTTTTCTCTACCCTCTACCAAGGCACAGGAGCATTTCCCAGCATATTAAACTTATGTTATATAAAAATGGCACTGATTGATCTATATCTGAAGTATAAACCACTGACCATTTCACCATAGAGTGGCCTCTTTTTATAGAGATATTCCTCTCCTTTAGTGTACTTTTTCTGGAACACTATTGAGACAGGTGTTAACTTTATTCTTGAAAAATATTTTTGTGGATTTATTATATTTTTTATTTGTGATTAAAAATGCATGACATAAAATGTATTATCTTTTTTTTTTTTTTTTAATATGAATTTTTATTTATTTTTTTGTTACAGATATTTTACCTTTTTACCCCATTGGCACCCCCCACCCTACCCCCCCTCCACCCTGTCCCCGGCTTAGTTGTCCATGTCCATTGGTCATGCATACATGCATATAAGTTCTGTGGTTTATCTCTTCCCACCCCCCCACCCCCCATCCCCTCTTCTGAGGGATGTCAGTCTGTGCCCTACTTCCATGTGTCTGGGTCTACTGTATTCCTCAGACTGTTATGTTCATTATATTCCGTATATAAGTGAGATCATGTGGTATTTGTCTTTTTCTGCTTGGCTTCTTTCACTTAGGATAATACTTTCCAGGTCCCTCCATGTTGTCTCAAAGGATAAGAGATCTTTCTTTCTTACTGCTGCATAGTACTCCATTGTGTATATGTACCACAGCTTTTTTATCCATTCATCTACTGGTGGACACTTGGGCTGTTTCCAGATCTTAGCTATTGTAAATAGTGCTGCTATGAACATGGGGGTACATATATTCTTTCTGATTGGTGTTTCAGGCTTCTTAGGGTATATTCCCAGCAGTGGGATCACTGGGTCAAATGGAAGTTCAATTTTTAATTTTTTGAGGTAGCACCATATTGTTTTCCATAGCGGCTGCACCAGTCTGCATTCCCACCAGCAGTGTATTAGAGTCCCCTTTTCTCCACACCCTCGCCAACACTTGTTGTTTGATGATTTGTTGATGGCGGCCATTCTGACAGGTGTGAGGTGATACCTCATTGTTGTTTTAATTTGCATCTCTCTGATGATTAGTGATGTTGAGCATTTCTTCATATGTCTCTTGGCCATAAAATGTATTATCTTAACCATTTCTTTTTCTTTTTTTTTTTTTTTTTTATCCTCACCCAAGGACATTTTTGCATTTCAGATAGAGCAGGAGGGAGAGAGGGAGGAAGAGAGAGAAACATCCATGCGAGAGACATATAGACCGGTTGCCACCCACACAACCCCCACCGGGGCCATGGAAAAACTGCAAGTGAAGTACGCACCCTTAGTGGGAACTGTACCTGGGTTTCTCTGGACCCAGGCTGATGTTGTAACTGCTGAGCCAAACCGGCCAGGGCTATCTTAACCATTTCTAAGTGCACAGCTCTGTAATGTTAACTATGTTGACATTGTAATACAATAAATCCCTTAAACTTTTTCATCTTGCAAAACTGAAACTCTTTGCCTATTAATTCTTCATGTTCTTCTTCCCCTACTCCTGGTAATCAATATTCTTCTTTCTATCTCTATGAATTTGATTACTCTTGATACCTCACTTAAATGGAATCGTACAGTATTTATCTTTTGTGACTGGCTTATTTCACTTAACATAATGTCCTAAAGATTCATCCATGTTGTAACGCGTGTCAGAATTTCCTTCCTTTTTAAGACTGAATAATATTTTGTGTGTGTGTGTGTGTGTGTATCTCACATTTTATTTATCCATTAATTTGTCATTGGGCACTTGGTTTGCTTTTACCTCTTAGCTATTATGATTAATGATGAACATAAATGTGCAAATATCTCTTTGGGTTTCTGCTTTCAATACTTTTTGTATGTATACCCAGAAATGGAATTGCTGGATTATATGGTAATTTTATTTTTAACTTTTGAGGAGCTGACATACTGTTTTCCATAATAGCTGTACCATTTTACATTTCTACCAATAGTTCACAAGGGATCCAATTTCTGTACAGCCTAGCCAACACTTGTTATTTTCTGTTTTTTTCTTTTTAATAGTAACCATCCTTATGGGTGTGAGTTAATATTAGATTATGGTTTTGATTTGCATTTTCCTAATGATTAATATGTTAAAACATCTTTCCATATGTTTTGTGGTCATTTGTATATCATCTTTGGATAAATGCCTATTTAAGTCCTTTGCTTATTTTTTAGTTAGAATTTTCATTATTGTTGTTATTGAGTTGTAGGAGTTCTTTATATATTCTGGATATTAACCCTTTATCTGATAGATGACTTCAGAATATTTTCTCTCATTCTAAAGGTTGCCTTTTAATTCTATTGATTGTGTCCTTTGATAAGCGGAAGTTTTAAAGTTTGATATAGTACAATTTATTTATTTTTATTTTGTTGCCTGTGATTTTGGTATCCTTATGCAGGACATCCTTGACAAACCTAATGTCCTAATGTAGAACATAAAGCTTTAATGTAGATCAGAACTGTATGTACTGAAAATAGATACAAGCCAAGTCACACAGTAGCTGGGTAACATTAGGCCCTTTTTCTTCTAACCCCCTGGGGTCTGATATTGCAAAATCATAGAACTATCAAAATAGAAAAGGTGGAACAAATGTGGGAGTGAAAGAAAGAGGACAAAAGAGAGTGCTCTAAAGAAGGTTCTGATTCTTACTAAGAAATGAGGTATACATTTATAGAGTACATATTCACATTTGGTTTGAAATTTCTTATAAAGAGAAAATATTCCATGTCATAAACTGGTAGTAGTAAACTAGAAAGAAATACAATATTGGATGGAACCAGAGATATGCTGGTTTCACTGTAAAAACAAATTGTCTTTAAAAAATATGTATCTTGTCATTATAACTATATTGAAAGTTATTGTAGGTATGTACAACTAAACCTATGTGCTAAAACAGATCTCAATCACAACACTGATTTTTCAAACCCCTGTATCTTTATTAAAGTTCTCGCTTGAGAAATTTGGAGGTAAAGTTAGCATTGTTAGCTGAGTATGGCAGAAACAGCATAGGCATGGGGAGTTGCAAAGACCTGGGTTTGATATTTGCCCTGCTATTTACAGACTGTGTTGCCTTAGACTAGTTACCTAATCTCTCTGGGCCTTCATTTTCTTACTGATTTAGTCTTATAAAAAAGAGATTATTTTGTGAAAGCATTTACCAAATGATAAGAATTAAAAATGAATAGCTATTATGGTTGATGCAAAAACCTAAAACTCTATATTCATGCTAAATACACAGATATGTCACTGGACAGGGACTGTGGTTAATCTTGTATCTGTAGTGTTTGTATAGTTGTTCAAGTCCTTTAAAAATACACTTTATATTGGTATTTAAGCTTGTAATTAGATATCTTTAAAAGTTGCTTTAATAATATCAAGGCAAATGCAATTTGCATAGGATTCCACTGTCTTGCTAGGTGAGGTGTCTTTCCCTAAATATGAAGTGGGGTACAGTTATGCACTGCACAATAGCATTTTGGTCTACTATAGACTACATATATAAGGGTGGTCCCATAAGATTATAATGGTGCTGGAAAATTCCTGTTGCCTAGTGATGTCATAGCTGTCATAATGTCCTAGCACAATGCATTGCTCATGTGCTTGCAGTGATACTGGTGCAAGCATGGTATCAACAAACCTACTGTGCTGCTAGTTGTATAAAAATATAGCAATACAATTATGTATAGTATATAATATTTGAAAATGATAATAAATGATTATGTTACTGGTTTATGTATTTACTATACTATAATTTTAATCATTATTTCATAGTCTTTCTATTTATAAAATAAAAAGTTTGCTGTAAAGCAGTGTGTGGTATTGCACTGGCAGCAGCCTCACATATCTTGTGTATACCTTGACTTTTGGTTGACTCATTTTCTCTTGTGCTCAATTTAATCTCATATTATTTATTCAGCATGTCCCTTAAGGGCACAAAATCTGTAACTATTGTTGCCAATAAGAGGCCACATTGAGTTATTGACTTGGAAACTAAATTAAAATTAAGGACTACAAAGCTGGAAAATCAGTGACGCTTATTGCTCACCATTTAGGTATGTCCCATTCCACCATAGCCATGATCTTGAATAACAAGAACAATGTGATGGAAGCTGTTAAAGGATCTGTTTTATTGAAGGCAACAAGATTAACAAAAATTCTAGAAGAGTCTATATCAGTCATGGAGCAACTTCTTTTATTTTTACAGTAAAAACATTTTATATTTAGAATTAGCCAGGTGCACTCAGTTTAGATGATCCCACTTTTGCTGGCAGCATCCAAAGCATCATAGTCAGGAACCAGTCAAACATATGCCTTCTTCTCTCCATCAGGCCTGATCAGGGTGTTGACCTTGGCTATGTCAATGTCATAGAGTTTCTTCAGCCTATTTGATTTGGTGCTTCTTGGCCTTGACATCCACAATGAACACAAGTGTATTGTTGTCTTCTATCTTTTCATGGCTGATTGGTAGTCAGGGGGAACTTGATGATGACAGTGGACAAGCTTGTTTCTCTTGGGATTGCTCATTCCAGGATTTTTAGGCTGCCTTCAGAGCCACAGTGTCTTTGGCTGTGGAAAGGTGGGTGATGTATGGATCTCCTTTTTTGGTGTGTGGCTGTGGACGCCTTTCAGCACTGCTTTCTTTACCTTCAAAGCCTTTACTTTGGCTTTGGTTTTGGCTTTGGCTTTGGGAGGGGCAGGAGCTTCCCTCTATATCAGTGCCATCTTAATGAAAAGGTGGAGAAACTTTTCTAATGACCTGGATTGAAGACCAGATACAGAAGTGTATTCATCTCAAAACAATGATAATCATGGCAAAGCAAAAAGTTTGTTTGTGATGTTGAAAGAAAAGGCTGGACCCCTACAATGTTAAATTTACTGTTAATTCTGGGTGGTTTAAATGATTTAAGAATCATTCATTGCATAATGTGAAAGTGAGTGGTGAGTATGTAAGTGCTGATGTGAGGCAGCTAAATAATTTTTGGAGATTCTAGATATGCTGATTATGGAGGAAAATTACTTGCCAGAGCAAATATTCATTATGGATGACACCTCCTTATTCTGGAAGCAGGTGTCTGAGAAGACATTCATTCATAAGGAGGCCAAGTCAATGCTAGGTTTCTAGACTTTTAGGACACTTGGGGGCAGTGTTGCAGGCTACAAATTGAAATCTTTGTGATCTGTCACAGTAATAATCCCAGGGCCTTCAAACATGTCAGTAAGCACAAACATTTAGTATACTACAGGAGCAATAAGTAATTATGGATGACCCAGCTCCTCTTCTAAAATGCCCTTCTCAGTTGCTGTGCCAGCAAAATGGAGAAGTACTGTTTAGGGAACAACCTACTTTTCAAGATTTTGCTTATTGATAATGCTCCCAGACACATTTCTTTTTTATTTAGGTGATCTTCATTCCAATGTAAAAATGGTGTTTCTCCCTCCAAATGCCACCTCTTTGATCCAAACAATGAATCAAGGAGTTATAGCAGCTTTAAGGGCCTACTACTTTGCCCAGGCTATTGTGGCAACTGAGAAAGATACTGATGCAATTCTGGAAGGATTACAACAAGCTTGGGCTTGGGGTGATGTCACTAACAAGTGTATACATGACATCTAGAAGATGACACTTAAGAGGTTTGTCCATGACTTCAGAGCGTTGGTGAAGAGGTTGCAGAAATCAACAAGGCTGTGGTTGAATTGGCAAATTACTTTAACCTGTGTGTGCATGAGGACGACACTGTGGAGCTCCTAGAGGTGGTTCTTGAGGAATTGACTAAGGAAGAGTTGTTGGAAATGGAATAAGAATGCATAGCTTAAGAAGAGCCAAGAGACAAGAGCATACAGTGGAGTAAAGACAGTCTCTTTACTAAATGGTGTTGGGAAAATTGGACAGCTACATGCAAAAAAGTGAAACTAGACCATCAACTTACACCATACACAAGAATAAACTCAAAATGGATAAAAGATTTAAATGTAACCCGTGAATCCATACAAATTCTAGAAGAAAATATAGACAATAAAATTTCGGACATAGTACGCAGCAGAATTTTCACTCACACATCACCTAAGGCAACAGAAACAAAGGAGAAAATGAACACATGGGACTACATCAAACTAAAAAGCTTCTGCACAGCAAAAGAAACAACCATCAAAATGGAAAGGCAACCCACTGTATGGGAGAACATCATTGCAATGATACATCAGATAAGGGGTTAATTTCCAAAATATATAGAGTACTCATACAGCTCAACAAAAGGAAGACAAAGAACCCAGTTAATAAATGGGCAGAGGAACAAATTGACACCTCTCCAAACAGGACATACAAATGGCCAAGAGACATATGAAGAAATGCTCAACATCACTAATCATCAGAGAGATGCAAATTAGAACAACAATGAGGTATCACCTCATACCTGTTAGAATGGCTACCATCAACAAATCATCAAACAAGTGTTGGTGAGGGTGTGGAGAAAAGGGGATTCTACTACACTGCTGGTGGGAATGCAGACTGGTGCAGCCACTATGGAAAACACTATGGTGTTACCTCAAAAAATTAAAAATTGAATTTCTATGTGACCCAGTGATCCCACTTCTAGGAATATACCCTAAGAAGCCTAAAACACCAATGAGAAAGAATATATGTACCCCCATGTTCATAGCAACACTATTTACAATAGCTAAGATCTGGAAACAGCCCAAGTGTCCATCAGTAGATGAATGGATAAGCAATGGTACATATACACAATGGAGTACTATGCAGCTGTAAGAAAGAAAGATCTCTTATCCTTTGAGACGACATGGAGGGACCTGGAAAGTATTATCCTAAGTGAAACAAGCCAAGCAGAAAAAGACAAATAACACATGATCTCACTTATATATGGAATATAATTAAGAGTCTGAAGAATAGGGTAGACCCAGAAACATGGAAGTAGGGTACAGACTGACAACCCTCAGAAGAGGTGGTGGTTCTGAGATAAACCACAGAACTTATATGCATGTTTGCATAACCAATGGACATGGACAACAAAGCTGTGGATGCGGCGGGGGGATGGGGAGGAGGGTGTTAATGGGGTAAAAAAGGAGAAACATTTGTAACAAAAATAAAATTTTAAAAAAAGGACAATTAGGAGCTGAAAAAAATAAGTAAATAATTAAAAATAAATAAATAAAATAAAATACATGTGTGAAAATTAAAAAAACAAAAACAAAAAAACCCACAAAAAAACAAAGAAGAAGAGCCAAGAGAAAAGGAAATAGCAGGAAAAGAAATGGACCCCCAAGAAAATTTACAGTGAAGGGATTGATTTTTACGGACCTCAACAAGCTCCTTAAAAAGTTTGAAAACAGCCCTGGCCGGTTTGGCTCAGTGGTTAGAGCGTCGGCCTACGGTCCTGAGAGACCCGGGTTCGGTTCCCGCTAAGGGCACGTACCTCGGTTGCAGTTTGTCCCCGGCCCTGGTCGGTTGTGCGGGTGGCAGCCACTCGATGTGTCCCTTTCACATCGATGTTTCTCTCTCTCTCTGTTCCTCTCTCTCCCCCCCACTCTACCTGAACAAAAAATGGAAAAATGTCCTCGGGTGAGGATGAAAAAAAAAAAAAAAAAAAGTTTGAAAACATGGGCCCCAACACTGAAGGTTTTCATTACTAGAGAGGAATGTTCATAAGTTATCTGCTAGTAAGCAAATCTGTGATTTAAAAAAATTCTCACCCAAGGATATGTTGTTGTTTTTTTTTTTAATTTGATTTTAGAGAGAAAGGAGGGGGAAGATAGAAAAACACTTGATGTGAGAGAGAAACATTGATTGGGTACCTCCCATCTGTGCCCTGACCAGGGATCGAACTCGCAACCCAGGTATGTGCCCTGGCTGGGAATCAGACCCACAACTTTTTGGTGTACAAAGTGATACTCCAACTAACTGAACCACTTGGCAAGGGAAAATCTATGATTTTAAAAAATGAAACAAATCAAGCAAACCACTATGGACATTTTTCTAAAAAGAGTGACACCTCTAACAGGTGATTCAGAAGGTATTCTAGAAGATGGCCTTGTTATCATAGGAGATGATAGATCTGTGCATGTATTGCCCCTGAAGACCTTTCAGTGGGACAAGATGTGGAGGTAGAAGACAGTGATATTGATGACCATTACCCTGTGTAGGCCTAGGCTAGGATGTGTATTTGTGTCTTAATTTATAAAAAATTTTTTTAAAAAGTAAAAAAATGACAAATTTTAGAAAAAATGCTATGTGATAAGGATATAAAGGAAGACCATATTTTTTTTGCAACTGTACAATGTATTTGTGTTTTAAACTAATTGTTAGTAGAAAACAGTTGAAAAATTAAAAAATAAATTTATACATTGAAAATGTTACAATAATCTAAGCGTAATTTATTATTGATGAAAGGAAAATATATTTTAGACTAAATTTAATTTGACCTAAGTGTACAGTGTTTATAAAGTCTACAGTAGTGCACAGTAATGCCCAAGGCCTTCTACTTCACTCACCACTCACTCACTGACTCACCCAGAGCAACCTCCAGTCCTACAAGCTCCTTTTATGGTAAGTGATTTATATAGGTGTACCATTTTTTCTTTTATATTGTATTTTTACTATACCTTTTCTATATTTAAATATGTTTAAGTACACAAATACCACTGTGTTACAATTGCTTACAGTACTAGTACAGTAACATGCTTTACAGACTTGTAGCCTAGTAGCAATAGTCTATGCCATTCATATAGCCTAGGTGTGTAGTAGTTTACACCATCTAGATGTGTATAAATATACTCTATATTGTTCTCACAATGAAGAAATAACCTAATGATATGTTTCTCAGAAAATATCCCCATTGTTAAGCAACACATGATTGTATATTTTAATTTTTTCCTAATTCTGATGTACTTGTCCACCTGGGGAAATTTCAGGATCATTTGGGTCTGGATGTATTGCAGAGTTGTATAAATTCGAAATCAATTCTGAGCATTATTACTCACTATGGGGATGATCTGGTGACTGTATCTTTGTGGTCCAAATAGATTTTGAGTTCCAGAGGACGCTGGATTATTTGCCTGGTTGAATGTATGTCAGAAGCATTTGTAAGTCAGAAGCATAAAAATATAAAATAATGCTGTCCGGTAAAACTGTAGCCTGCGTAAATTTTCCTCAGATTTATTTATTTATTTATTTATTTATTTATTTATTTATTTATTTATTTATTTATTGCTTTTGACAGATTTAAGTTAAGAACATTTCATTAGGGCATGTTTTACAAGTGGTAATTCTATTTTGATTTAATATGACTATGAAAAAAATGTATGGGGACAGAAGAGATGAATTTAATTACTCAGTTTATATTTGACCAAAGGAATTATTTCATTTTAATTTTATTTTTTTTTATTATCCAAAGTTCCATGTAGATGTCAATGATTGCAAATTATAGTAATTTCAGAATCTTGAATGTAGGCTATTGAATACTCATAAGTCTGTTGTATATATCTATTATATAGCAAATCATTTTCAAAGTGGAGTTGGATTCCTGACAATTTTATTGGTAGAAAATAAAGTATGTGTATACATATCTGAAAATATAGTTGAGCCTTTTCTCCCCTTAGTCTCCTTAGGGCACACTTTTTCAGTATCATCCACGAAATTATAAAGGAATGAGAAGTAAGTAAGTGGTTGGCCATTAAATGTTGCTATAAATGCCACTAATTTTGTTTTACTAGCTTAAGTACTTAAAAAGGGAAAATCAAAGTAAAATCTCATTTCCCCTTCATTGCTTCTTTGGGGGACAACTGTCATTTCTGAAGCATTTTTTGCATTTTACTCTTTTAAAAAGATCTGATAAGAAATCATTTATTCATTTAGAGGAAGGGCATGCACCCTGGGTTATTTTTCTGGTCATGCCAGTAATTTCTGCCGATCCATGCACACTCTCTGCCTTTTTCCCGCTATGAAATAATGGCTTTTATTTGTGATGTGACTGATCAGGATTGACAGAACAAAATGAAGCCATTGGCCTAAATATGAAATGAACTTTTAACATTGACTGTAGTAGTGTTTTAAAACCAATGTGAAAACTACCAGAAGCGTATACTTTGAATTCTCCTGAACCACATGATGTGGCAGATAATACCGTTTAAACATCCTCGTGATTAAAATACTCCTATTTGTGGAATAAAATATAAGAAAAGAACCTTTCGTTAAGTCAGTATTAGTGCCTATTGCCTTTTGAGATTCATAAATTATTTTACTAAGTATAATAATAAGAAGAATGATAATAGCAGCAGCAGCAGCAACAATGATAGTTAACATATACTGAGTGTTATAGGCCAGTTTTATGGCTGAATTGTGTCTTTTACCCCCACCCGCAATTCATGTTGGAGTTCTAACCTCCATTACCTCAGTATGTCATATTTGAGATAGTCTTTAAAGTGGTAATTAAAGTTAAATGAAGTAGTTGGGGTAAGCCCTAATCCAATATGACTGGTGTCCTTGTCAAAAAAGATTAGGACACAGACAGAGAAAGAAGACTGAGTGAAGACACAGGGAGAAGGCAGCTGTCTACAAGCCAAGGAGAGAGAACTCAGAAGGAACCAACCCTGCCAACATCTTGTTGTTGAGAAAATAAAGAACTATGAGAAAATAAAGTTCTGTTGCTCAAGCCACCCAGTCTGTGGAATTTTATTATGGCAGCCCTAGCAAACTAAAGCAGACAGGCACTGTGCTTAGTATTTTACATTCATTTTTTTTGTTACTTCATAATAACTTGTGGAATGCATACTATTTTATCTAATTTGCAAGTGAAGGATCTTAGGGTAAGGTAATTTTTCAAGGGCTAGTGAGTGGGAAAGCCAGGGTGAGAACCATTGCAATCAATTTCTAGCATCTACAGACTTATACAGACATAGTGTCCCTTTCCTACCATATCTCAGGTAATATAGGCAATTTATTTATTATTTATTATTTAGAATGAAGGGGAAGACAAGATCTAAAAGGAAATCACAAACAGCTTAGTCAATTCCTTCTGATAAAAGCAGTACAGCTACTTTATATTTTAGTAACATTTATAAAAGGATAAGGTTACTATATGGTAGAATATGATAGAATGATTGTCCTTGAGCTATTTCATTAGTTTATCTTCTGCTCTGTTAGGCTTCTATATTTTATGTCCAATAAAAGGCAACAACATTTTCTTTTATCTTACTCAGTAGAGGATTTATGAAAATTACTGAATAAAATAGTAGAAAAGCAATCAGAAAAATAATTTTAATTTAACTGAAGAAGCATGTAATGGGAGAAAAATTCAAATAACATAAAAGAAATTCTATTAGATCACCGATTGACCCATTTAAACACAGCACAGTTACACAGCATATCTTTAAAAGTATCTTTTTAAACCATTCTGTCATATTTTTAAGCCTATTGTTATAAATAACAGCAACAAACATCTATGAAAATTCCAGGCAGATGCAGAGAGATATCAAAGTAGAAGGAACTATTTCAGTTACCTGAATTTGCTTTACTAGTAAACTTCACTCTTTAGAACCCATCTGAAAACCATGAGTTTGCAAGTACAGGTCTTATGCTTAAAAAAGAGACTTCACAGGGTCCATATGTTACACTTCCTGGGCTCATAGAGTAGGTACACTGGGTCCTTGGCCAGAGTGTATTTCCTCTTAACACATCTAATAGAATTGTTTATTTGCTTTCCTTAGCTCACTACTTGTTAGAAGAGGCAAATTAAAAAGGAAGGCTTGGGGTATTACTAAACACAAATGCATTGTTAGCAGCAAATCGAATTTCAACATGGGAAAAGATTTTTAAAAAGTAAATTTAAAAACATCATTTAATGTCAAATAGCAGAGAGGTGGCAGTGTAAAAAGAATGTAGCTTTTGGAGACAAAACAGTCCTGCCTACAAAAATCTCCATCTACATTTTGTTGACTAACTCTGTAACTCTAGGCAAGCTATTTAAAATCTCAGTGACCATTTTATCATGTGTAAGATGAAATAATATCTGATTTGTAGAGTGGTTGTAGGAATTAAATGAAATAACTTTGCAAAATGCCTGATCAACTTTTGTTTTATTCTCAGGCCTAAACATGTATATTTCAATAGCTTTACAACTGAGTGGCTCCCAAAGTACTTCATTTTCATAATGATGACTGATATCGGATTGTTATGAGAATATTAAAGCTATAGCCAATATATTCTACTTAAGAATTCATGCCAATATGTAATTTGTTAGAAAAACACATCAAAATGATTATTGATCAAGTTATCCCTGGAATGGGTACCTGGTCCATTTTTCTCTTTGGTTCTTAGCACCACCCTCTGGGGACTTGTAATCCATACTGCCCTCCTTAAAGGACTCAGGTGGCAAGGCAGCCCATATCTCCAGTGTTGCCAAGTCACCAACACTAGGGAAATACTAGCTCTGAAGAGTCTTACACTAGCAATAAGATGCTTATCCTAGAAGTGACACATTGCTTCCACTGATGAAGCATCATTGTCATATGGCCTCAGCCAACCACAAGGGGCTAAGATGTGCAGTCTCACCCTCTGCCCAGAGGGTGGAGGACAAAATATTTGGGGGACAGCCATATGACTAAACTCAAAAGAGATTGATATATAAACCAAGTTGCCAATGTATTTACTTATATGGAAAAAATTCAGGATGAAACAGATTGGATATTAACATTTCATCTATGAAAAAATTAGTCCCTTTGCCATCTTAATGTTTAAAATAGGAAATATCTATGTTTAGCCTTGGGATTGTTAATGTTGGCTTTCTAAGTAACACTGTTATTGGTTTCGGAGCATGGAAGCCATAATTAGAAAGTTGCTTCGTGGGTGCAGAATCAGGTCACAGGGGTTGGGTAATTTACCATGTTTTGGTAAAGTTTAATGAACTGTCCTTGCCTCCCAGCATAGAACACATCTCTAGGAGTAGTATTCCTAGATTCAGTGTCTCTCCTTGTTAGATCATGGTGAATAATGATTGTCAGATTTGACATTTCTTACTTCTGTTTTTAATCTCTTTAATCTGCCTAATCATTTTTGGACAGTTTTACTTCAAGTTTATTAATACCTTTGATGAGGCTTTATTCAAGCCCTGCTATTTCTGCTTATGCTTATGTGTGCTATTTCTTTTTTTTTTTTTTATCCTCACCTGAGGACATTTTTCATTTTTTGCTCAGATAGAGTGGGAGGGGGAGAGAGAGAGAGACATTGACAAGAAAGGGACACATTGAGTGGTTGCCACCTGCACAACCCAACCAGGGCCAGGGACAAATTGCAACCGAGGTATGTGCCCTTAGCGGGAACTGAACCTGGTCTCTCTGGACCACAGGCCGACGCTCTAACCGCTGAGCCAAACCAGCCTGGGCTATGTGTGCTATTTCTGCTTATGTGTTTTATTTCAAGTTATTGAGGTATAATTGACTAATAAAAGTGTAATATATTTAAAGTATACAATATGATGATTTGATATATGTATACATGGTGAAAGGATTCCCAGTATTGAGTTAATTAACACATCTGTTATCTAATGTACTTATTTACCTTTCTTTTTTTTTTTGGTGAGAATACTTAAGTTTAATTCTTTAGCAAATTTTAGTTATAAAATACAGTGTTATCAATTATGTTATACATTAAATCCTAAATCCAATCACTATGTTATACATTAAATCCTCAAATCTTATTCCTCTTATAACTCAAAGTTTGTACCCTTTACTAATCTGTCTCTCTTTTCCCTACTCTCCAGCCCCAGCCTCTGGAAACCCTATTTCTATGAGTTTGACTCTTTTTTTGGGGGGTAGATTTTACATACAAGTGATACCATGCAGTGTTAGTTTCTCTTTGTTTTATGTTATATATTTTACTTAGCCTAGTGCCCTCCATTTTCTTTCATGTTATTGCAAATGCTAAGATTTCCTTATTTTTGAAGACTGAAAAAATATATATACACACACTATATGTATGTGTGTGTGTGTGTGTGTGCGTGTGTGCGTGTGTATATATATATATATATAGTGTGTGTGTGTGTGTGTGTATCTCACATCTTTTTTATCCATATCTATTTATCTTCTGTCTTAGGGTGAGACTTAGGTTGTTTTCATACTTTGGCTAGTGTGAATGATTATGGGCATATGGCTATCTCTTTGAGATAATTATTTAATTTTATTTGGATATATACCCAGAAGTGAGATTTCTGGATCCTATGGTAGTTCTATTTTTAATTTCTTGAGGAACCTTCATACTTTTTTTGCATAATGGCTATACCAGTTCACATTCCCACCAATTGTGTACAAGCATTCCCTTTACTCCAGGTCTTTGCCAGCATTTGTTATCACTGTCTTTTGGATGATTGACATCCTAAAAGGTGTGATATAGTGTCTCATTTTGGTTTTAAATTGCATTTACCTGATAATTAGTAATTTGAGTACTTTTTCATGTATCTATTTGTCACTTTATGTCTTTTTTGGGAAAATGTCTACTCAGATCCTTTGCCCATTTTTAAATTATGTTATTTGTTTTTTGTTTTGCTATTGAGTTGTATGAGTTATTTTTATAATTTGTACTTTTAAAATTTGGATATTAACCCCTTACCACATAGGTGATTTGCCAATAGTTTCCTCCATTTTGTAAGTTGTCTTTTCATTTCATTGATGGCTTCCTTTGCTGTGCAGAAGATTTTTTGTTTGATGTAGTCCCACTTATTTATTTTAGCTTGTGTTGTCTTTACTTTTAGTGTCAAATCCAAAAAAAATATTAATTGCTAAGATCAATGTCAAGGGGGTTATGCGTTCCTGATTTTTTTGTATTTTAATTGTTGATTGTATTGTTTTGACCAAGGTATATTTTACTTAAAAGTTGGCTCCTGCATATGTCTGATCTTATTCTTCATGTTTGGCTTAACTAGTCTTATTTTAGGGTTGGGCGAACATTTTTATTTGAGAGAAATAAAAATATTAAATAGATTTTTAAAAATCTCACATACTGGATCTGTTCACTACGTCACAGGTACTGAAAGCATTTGATCAAAGAGGATTCTTTGGTCTGATCTGGGTTCAGTGGGGAAGAGTAGTGAGATGGATTAGTATGAGGCCACAAATTCATAGGGGTGATGACTGTACATAAGCCTTATATTTGCTATGTGTGGGCTAACAATAATGGGAACAGATTAACAGTGTCCCCACATCATGTCTCCAGATAATGATGGTATTGTTAGTCACCAGAATTGTCAGCTCAGAAGGAGGAGAGGTAGTATAATTTTAGAGCAGAAAGGGTGTTATTGTCATCACTCAGAATTATGAACATTTTTATATTAATGATTATGATTAGTAAAAGACAAAAGACATGCTAATTAAATACATTTTATTTTAAAAAACAAATCATATTTAACTTACCACATTTAATTATATGCTTGTTGAAGAAATTTACAATGTTTCTTCTTTATAGCTGCAGAGATGAAATCAGATCCAAAAAGGAACTTAGTACTTACAAGGTCAGTGCTAGTTGATATGTTTCCAAAAAAGTTCTCAACATCAGTGTACAAGAAAAAAATTTTAACATTTCATTGAGAAAAAATATATAAACTGCCCTCGTGGGAGCTGATCGTCCTTGACTAGGGAAAAAATTCAAGGGTAGAATGATCTGTACTCAGCTTTCAAGCTGACACAAGGTCTTGAGGTATGGAATATGACAGGATATTGCTGGTAGAGCCCTTCTTGAGCCCCACCAGCTGAAGCACTTTTATAAGAAGAAATATTGTGTGGTGAAAACTAAAACAGTGTTAGAACTAGTTCTTATGTTTCTCAAAACGTTTTCAACATCAATGTATAAGAAGAAAGCTTTAGAATATCATTGAGCAAACATATATACACTGCTTCTTTAGGGATTTGATTGTTGACTAGGGGGAAATTTTCTGGGGAAGAATTGTTTATTTTTACTCTAGGAGTTTTCTTGTTGCCAACAGTTCTAGAGAAAACTTATGTGAGGTTGAGCAAATACTGCATCAATCATTGGCTGAAGTGCCACGGCCTGTGAAATGAGTGTGAACAACAGCCTCTCAGATTTTCCTGCTATTGCTTATTCATATGGGTTCATAGCAAATCATATTCTAGTAGTTAGCATGTGAACTGGCTTTCTGATGAGGCTGTCTGGAGAGAAGAAGCCTAAAATTTTAAACCAAATGACAAAAGCCTCACAGTGTATCTCTCCAGCTCACTTTGTTCATAATGCCTGAGTCCAGAGTGGTCTTGGGTCTGGAATTATCCTAAGAATGTAGTGAGCTTCACTGTCATTAATCCTACTCTAAAACTGATACCTCCCAAATCTATCTTCGGAATAGTCATTCAACCAAAATTTATTTATTTATTTTTTATTGATTTTAGAGAGAGAGGAAGAGAGGGAAAGAGAGATAGAAACATCAGTGAGAGAGAACCTCCTGCACGCCCCCCACTGGGGATTGGGCCCACAACCTGGGCATGTGCCCTGACCAGGAATCGAACTGGTTACCTCTTGGTGCATGGGTCAACGCTCAACCACTGAGCCACACGGGCCGGGCAATTCAACCAAAATTTATTTAATATGTACTTTGTGACAAGCCCTGCCTAGATTGTAATGTAAACATTTTTAAAAAGACAAGAAAAATATACAAGGGTTTAATGATTTGTTGAGGGGGAAGGACAGACATGTAAGGAAACAATTATAATAAAATAATTATAATAAAACAATTTTTTTAGGGTCAGAATTCTGAGGAAACCCAGAGTATATGGGACGTTTGACAAGTTTCTACTAGAGAAGTGATGAAGATGAGCAGGTGTTTGTTAGTCAGAAAAGGTGAGAGGCAAATTATATCAAAGGGTGTGGAGCACTCAGTGAAGAGAAAAATGAGGAGAGGTCAATGCACGTTGTAAATAAGAGTGGGGGAAGTTGGTGAGGAACAGGGGTAAGAAAGGAAGATTCAGATCATGTCATAAAGGCTGTGAATTCTGTGGTGAGCATTTGGACTTTATTGTTATTCTGTTGTCATCAACAAGGGAGCCACTGCAGTTCTGAAGCAGAAACTTGGCATCAACAGACCCCTTATTCAGAAACAACCCTCAGATTTACATGGAGGGTAGACTGAAGATAGGGAGGAGCCCAAACAAGAAAGATGAGTTAGAGGCCATTGCAGTATTTTTGTGAGAGTTAATGGAAATTTGGTAATTGACCACTTAGAATACTGAATTAGCAGGACCAGGTGACTAAGGAAGAACAAGGTACAGTCTTATATTCATCCAGTAATTATTCATCTCGCTCTTATTCTGTGCTAGACACTGAAGTAAAAAAGACAAAATCCCCGCTCTTGCAAAGTTGCATTTTAGTGAGGGAGACAGAAATAAGTCTACTAATGTACTTCATCGCATCACATTATGAGATCTTAAGTACTATGAAGAAAAATAAAGCACTTGGCAGGAATAATGTTATGCAACTTCTGAGCTTGAAGCTCCTGCTTTTGGCCTATGGGACACTGCCTGAGATGGTCATGTAAGGAAGCCAGTCTAGCAGATGGGAGGATAAGGGTGTAAAGTAGGTTGTCTGATAAAATACAGGATACTCAGTGAAATTTGAATTTCGGAAAAACAATGAATACATACACTAAGAAGTATAATTATGTTTCATTTAAAGAAAAAAATACTGGTTGTCTATCTGAAACTCAGATTTCATTGGGCATTCATTCTGTGTGCTTATTTGCTAAAGCTGGCATCCCTAGTGTAAAACTATGTCCTGTATAGAATGAGGAAGGTCTTCTGTCCTGAATAGTTATCTCTGAGTTGAGGGCCCTGTTCCTGCTTAGGAGTTCTCTCTCCCTCCATATAAGGTTAGTGCAATGCAAAAATCACAAAGCAGTAGTTGGCACTCAGAGCCTCCAAGTTACCTTCCTACATGGCTTTCTTTCTTGTAGGAACCATGCAGACATCTTACTTGGCTTGGCTTTTCCTTCTGTACATATATGTTTTCATAAAATATTACCTCATAAAGTCATGTCGACTGATAAATGAATGAGAAGGTTAAAGTGTTTCCATCAGGGGCACTTATACTATAAATAAACACCATCAAAATAATTGATACAAATTAATTTTGAATTGTAGAATTTTAGAATTCTTTGAGTTGTTATTGGAGGTGGTCTTAGACGTAAACATGTTCTCTTTAAATTAAGCATTCGGTGTGTAACTATTATAATCTTTCAGGTGCGTACATGTAAATATGGGGTTCAGGCTCTGTGCTTTTTAGGGGAAAGGACTCTAAATTATTCAAGGCTCTTTATCCTAAGATCAGAGAGGAAAAACAGACTGTGTCTAACTAAAAATAAACACACTTATGGAGTGCCTTCCCTTTGTTAGTGTTCCTTCTGCTAAATGTTTTCACATGTCCTTCCTGGAAAAAGTTCTATGAGGTGGATTACATTATGTCCAGATTGAAGATGAAGCAATTGAAGTGCAGATAGATGGTAAATGGCAGAGCTGTGATTCAAATTCAGGTTTGTTTTTTTTGCCTGAGGCCAGTGATTTTTCAGTTATACCATGATGGCAACCTACCTCCACAGCCCCTCTTGGGAAGTCCCAAGTGCCCTGTGGTTAAATGACGTTTGATTGCAAAGTTTTAAGAAAAAGCAATAATGCCAGATTACTTCAGTGTCAGAGATGGGCAAATGATTCAGAATCATATGCTGTTGGGAAACCAAATGTGGTTGCAAGTTTTTCTTTTAAAGAAGTTGATGTTTATCTGAATAAAGCAACGTTACAGGGTAAACATGACACCACCATTGAGATCCATTTCCATGGCCACTGGGCAGTTAAAGGGGAAGTGAAGCAAAATTGTGATGTAAAGGAACATCATCTTTGGTGCCCTCTGACTAACCCTTTAAGGCAACTTTTTTATTCTTCCCTAGCCCCGAAGAGCCTGGCTAGCAGTTTAGAAAGAATCTGAAAGTTTGCACTACTGTTGTGTTAGCTTATGAGTGCTCAGAATGGAACTTCTCCTTGGATATGAGAACTTTAATAGGGGTTATATGGAAAAAAGTAAAAAATTCAATTTCTAGATGGTAGTTCAATTAGGGGGGTCTTTTGGGCGAGAAATCCCTGAAACCATGCTTCCTAGGCAGTACCAGAGAAGATTGACTGAGAATTAGAATTAGATATATTAAAGGTTGCATAGTATTATTCAATTATTAAGTCAAAGGCAAGACCCTCTCACTTAAAAGTTGTAGAAAGATGGTGAAAATAAAAAGCAAAATATGAGCTTAAATGCTATAAAGCGTTGATAAATAATAGGATCAACATTTAGTCTGTGGGAAAGAAAAGAAAGAATTTCCCACATAAAGTACGAATTTAGAGATTTGACTTGGTATCTTTCATCTTTATAAAATAAGCAACTGAGAAAAGACAAAAATGAATAGCATTTGATGCAGAAAGAATTAATGGGGCATATTAATGTTTGATTTTTTTGATAGAAAAGTATCTGGAGATACTGGAATTTGCTACTATGCACTTATCACTTAGATTAGGAGGTGTGTGATATAGTAGAAACAGCCTAGTTTTGGAGTCAGACAAACCTGGCTTTTGTTCTGACCTTACATTGATTACTTTATCTCTTTGAACCTCAGTTTCCTCTTTGGTAAGATGAGTATAGTAATGCAGAACTGAGTTATTCTAAGAATAGTCTAAGAACTAAATGAGATGCTATTTATAAAATACCTAGTAAATGTATATATAGGACTTCAGTGATATTCTTATACTTTACTTTCCCTTTATTTTAATAAGTAATTTATAAGTAATTCTGCCTAAACATAATAAACCAATTAGTTTTAATTTCTAGATCAAAGCTATGCCTTCTAGCAACAAAATAACATTAAAAAGGCTTGGAAATTAAGAACAATATGTACATAGAGTTGAAAAGACAGAACTGTGCTTCCAGTTGCAAGAGTTTCTACCTTAATTTGATCCCACTGTTTTTACATTGAGTTAGGAAATAGGCATATCAGTAGGCATGTTTCTCCTAATTATATAGGAGGAATAAATTCCATGGACCTTAGGTTAATAACCAATAGGCTGTTTATAGTCCCAGATTTGATATCCCTACATATCTTTTAATTCCCCAAGGGCAGCAAATATCTATGAAATATTATATATATTGTAATATATTTTATGTAATATATTATATACTGTTATTTATATTTGTGTTTATTATTATATAATAGTATATTTTATAACAGCTCTCATAATAATCAGGTGAGCAATGTGGTGGCATTCGAGATTGTAACAGATCCTGAATTTATGTTGAAGATAAAACTAATATTGTCCTGGCCAGTTTGGCTCAGCGGTTGGAACATCGGCCTGTGGACCAGAGAGTCCCGGGTTCGGTTCCTGCTAAAGGCACGTACCAAAAAAAAAAAAAGCAGAAGATAAAGCCAATAGGATTTCTTGATGGATTGAATGAGAGAGTAAAAGAAGAATCAAGGGTAACTATAGATTTCTGCCTAGAGGAACTTTTATTGGCAGCAGGGATTCATAAGTGTTAATAGCAATAATGATAACCTATTTTCCTGAATGAAGGAAACCTTTTGGACTTGTAAACTTTGAAAACTTTGAAAACCCAACAAGGTTGTTGCACTGAGATAGGGAAGTCTGTGGAGGAGTAGGCCTTTGAAGGAAGTATTTGAGGAATAAGGAATTTGGTTTTAGTCATACTAACTTTGGTTATTAAAGTATCAACTGCTAAGTCAGGAGGCAGATGGATACATAAACCTGAGGTTCAAGAACTGGAGGGAAAATTTTAAATAAAACTGTCAGAGAACCATGAAACCGATTAAGATCATCTAAAGAATAAGAAAAGCTCTTAGGACCTGCCTTTGGGCCCTCCAGCATTTAGAATCTGGAAGATTGGGAGGGGCCCCAGAAGGAGATTGGGAAGAAGTGGCCAGTGAGGAAGGACAAGGCTCAGGGAAGAGTTTTATCCTAAAACCAAGTGAAAAATATCTCAGAGAGCAGGGAGAGATCAACTATGTCAAATGCTGCTCATCCAAGGAAATAAGGACTCAAAATTTTTCTGTTCAGCAGTGTGGAAATCATTTGTTGCTTTGATGAGTTGTTTCAGTGGACGGAGACAAATAGGCTCACCCTTAACCTTTGCAGACTCCACAACAAGAATGCAATTTGAAATAGCAAATAATAGATTTTTTTTTCCTCATCACAAGGCAATAAGCACTTTAGAAAAGGCCAAGAAAATAGCAGAAATATTGGCCCTGATGTAGTCTAGCCACTGAAGCAATGCCTGTAGCCAGTTGCACACACACCCAAGTTTGACAAGAGATGAGAAGGACCAGTTCTCATCTTCCCATCATCACACTTGGAAATGTACAGGAGCCTGGCAATGTATAGAACATGCAGTATGAGTCTACACTCTCCCTTTCCCAAGAATTCAAACATTGAGTGTAAACTTGTCAGTAGAATAATACACAGGCTGCTTAGCTTTGGGGGTGCCAGGTGTCACAGGAACTTTCTGGGAACAGAGCTGCCTTGAGGTCCATGAGATTCAGGAAACCATCTCATAGAGAAAGCCATGAGTCCTGTGGGGAGCCAAGCTGGGGTGCAGCCCCTCCTGCTGAGAGATAGGGGGCCCCCAGCCTCAGATGTTTTGTTGTCTATAGTGAGCTCCCAGTCACTTTTGAGCTATCCTGATCTTGCACTATGAGATTTTCTGTTACTTGAAGCGGAATGAAATCTAACTGATTTATAGGCATTCAATAATTATTAATTAAAAGGCTGAATGAATAAGAAAACATAATATACAGACATTAATGGTGAATCAGAGCTATACAATGATGTATTTATTATGATTTCATTTATGTATGTGTATATATTTAGTACATGTCTAGAATATATACATATGTTCATATGTCTTTATCCCTTTTCACCGGTACAATATGTTGCTGCTAGCAAACACTTGATTGAATACTAAAATACTAATTCAGAGTCTTAATCTGAAAAGCAGAATAGGTTTGGGTCTTTTTATCAACCACTGGGTTCACTCCAAATTTCTACTTTTACCTTGGAAATCTTGGAGGAAACGCCTTTACCTTTAAGGCCCCAAATATTTATTCCAAGGCCTCTTTTCAAAATTCTGCTAAAAACCCTTATTTTTCATTCTCTCTAACTGTTCATCAAGTGCTTCAGGAAGTACTTACTTGTTTCTCAAACCCACTGAGATTTATGCTTGCCAGAGGCTTGTCTAGTGATGGCTCTGGATACTTTTGCTCTCTGCATCTAGCTGCCTCCTAGTAGGCCTTACATCCTGCTGCAAATCCTCATTCTCAGATATTAATTCTCAATGCTCAACTTATATTGAATTGTGGTTTTAACATAGCTATCATTAAGGCTTTAAGGACATCCCAGGAAGTACATTGCAGATAAGAACTTAACACTACCTTAGTAGTCACTGGTCTAGGTCAGGCTTCTTCAGAGAATACCCCCTACTGCTGTGCTTTTTCTGAGGCCCTGCAGGTTGGAGAGGAGCATGGGGAGAGGGGCCAGCTTCTCTTCCCCAAAGGGGAGAGTCCTCTTTAGATTTCTCCTTCTTTTCCTTCCTCTCTGGGCCACATCAGGAAGCAAAGTATCAATACAGGTAACCAAACAAATAAACTGGAAGAAACAACCCCATAATTCTGTTCAGGCCATTAGACCTCAAATGACTGCATTTTTATATCAAGGCACAGATGGATTAAGGATTTAGTCTGAAACATTTGTATTTAAATACTTTATTCTTACATAGTTTCTTCTATGGTTCCTTCTTTGTTTGTTGAACAAATATTTTTGATTGTTTTCTGTGTGCCAGACAGTCTACCAAGTGTTTGGGATAGAGTGGTGAATAACAGATGCACCCCCTATACTCAAAGAACTTACGTTCTTAAAATTAAAAGTCTCAGCACAATAATTCCTTCTAGACAAGTTAGAGAATTAGGCTAGGAACCAGGACCAGTTTTTACTCTAAAATACAAAAACTACTTACCATCTTCTTAATAGTAATTTTCCAGCTCCCCTGCTAAGGTCCAGACACCATCTCTAGCAATAGAAAATGGTTTCTTGCTACATTAGTAATGAAGAATGCTTATGGGGTAATACTCTGAATTGTGTCGGTAATAAATAATTTTTAGTCTAAGTGAAGTATTTTTTCAGTCCAAGTCCAAGGGCAGAAAGTACCAGAACCACCACTTAGGAGTTTCCACTCACACACACATACACACAGCCATCTATCTATCTATCTATCTATCTATCTATCTATCTATCTATCTATCTATCTATCTATTATCTATCTATCTATCTATCTATCTATCTATCTATCTATCTATCTTTCTATCTATCTCTCTCTCACACACACACACACACACACACACAAACCATCTCTCCCCAGCACACACACACACACACACAAACCATCTCTCCCCAGCACACACAAATGATGCAGCCATATTGCTAAAGTTTAAAAGGGAATATTAGGCATGAGGGTGCCAGGGGTGGAGGGATGGAATTTGTTATGTTCAAAAAGTGACTGGAAATCATAATCATCCACCAGATTTGGACACTAATCTAATAGAGATATCAGTTGATAGGGAATCTGGAGAACTTGATTAAAAGGATAGTGACCCAGCGAAAGATACAATCATCAAAACAGAAAGGCTACCCACTGTATGGGAGAGCATAATTGCCAATGATATATCAGATAAGGGGTTAATTTCCAATACATATAGATTGCTCATACAACTCCACAAAAGGAAGACAAAGAATCCAATTAAAAAATGGGCAGAGGAACTAAATAGACACCTCTCTAAACAGGACATAAAAATGGCTAAGAAACATATGAAGAAATGCTCATCATCACTAATCATCAGAGAGATGCAAATTAAACAACAATGAGGTATCACCTCACACCTGTCAGAATGGCCGCCATCAACAAATCATCAAACATCAAGCGTTGGCGAGGGTGTGGAGAAAAGGGGACTCTAGTGCACTGCTGGTAGGAATGCAGACTGGTGCAGCCACTATGGAAAACAATATGGTGTTACCTCAAAAAATTAAAAATTGAACTTCCATTTGACTCAGTGATCCCACTTCTAGGAATATACCCTAAGAAGCCTAAAACACCAATCAGAAAGAATATATGTACCCCCATGTTTGTAGCAGCACTATTTACAATCTCTAAGATTGTAAATAGAAACAGCCCAAGTGTCCATCAGTAGATGAATGAATGGATCAAAAAGCTGTGGTACATATACACAATGGAGTACTACGCAGCTGTAAGAAAGAAAGATCTCTTATCCTTTGAGACTACATGGAAGGACCTTGAAAGTATCATCCTAAGTGAAACAAGCCAAACAGAGAAAGACAAGTTTCATATGATCTCACTTATTTGTGGAATATAGTGAACATAACAGTCTGAAGAATGGGGTAGTCCCAGAGACCAGAAGTGGGGTACAGACTGACAATCCCCTAAAGAGGGGTTGGTGGGGGAGAGATAAACCACAGAACTTATATGCATGTATGCATGAACAGTGGACATGGACAACAAACTGGGGAAAGTCCAGGGAGGGAGTGGGAGGGGGGAATCAGTGGGGGAAAAAGGAGAAACATCTGTAACAAAAATTAATTAATAAAAAAAAAGAGCCCTGGCCGGTTTGGCTCAGCGGTTGGAGCGTCGGCCTGCGGTACAGAGAGACCCGGGTTCGGTTCCCGCTGAGGGCACGTACCTCGGTTGCGGTTTGTCCCCGGCCCTGGTTGGTCTTGCGGGTGGCAGCCACTCGATGTGTCCCTTCACATCGATGTTTCTCTCTCTCTCTCTTCCTCCCGCTCTATCTGAACAATAAATGGAAAAATGTCCTCGGGTGAGGATAAAAAAAAAAAAAAAGGATAGTGACCATGTTCTCTGTTCTCTGTGGTAATCTATAGACCACAGTGAGCTAATGCCCCCTTGAGATCCTATATCTATAACTGTAAGGATGTCCCCACCCTGAACCATAATTCATATACAACCATTGCTTTCCCAAGTATAAAGCCTTGCTTGCCTTCCCCAGACCACACGTGCATGGTAACTGTCTTTCTTTCACTGAAAGCCCAGGAAAATCTTACATATAGGAATATGTAACATAGGAATTTCAGAAGTTGTGATTTTATGTACATTGCACATTCCTGTTTGCTAAAATGTAAGCTCTTACAGATCTCTCTTTCAAATCTCCAGTTGGTATCTCTTCCCCATCTTTGGGAAAAACCAACTGTGGAAACAATAAGAAAAGTTTCCCACCCTAGATACTTTCTCTTTGCCAAGCAAATTCCAGGGTCTGGAGATTTGTCTGAATTCTGATAAGGTTCCCTCTGCCCAGCTCTTGTCCCGAAAGAAGGAGAGAGTTTGATTTTCCAACAAGAGCCTAAAAAGCAAGAACACATTGCCAAAATTGGGGCCTTATTTTTTGCCCCGGAGACAAGATATTAAGAAAATGCAGTCCTGTTGTATACAAGTTTTGGATCACATTCTTGGTCTAAAAATAACCCAGGCATAACTGTGTTGTGGAGCATCTGATTCTTTTCTGAGCCTGGCTTATTTCAGGAGTCACCTCATTAGTTGTGCTGTCTTAGCAATCCTGATGATGGCACCAGCTGTAGTTAAATTACTTTTTATGTTCCTAATTAAAAGTGTTTTAATTACAATGTACTTCAATATACAGAATATAATATAACAGATGGTTATTTTTCTATCACCCAGATCTTAAAGTTCTCTCAGTTTGCCCTCTTTTTCTCATGAAAAAATTATAGATACAGCTTGGGAAACCTCTACCTCCAGCCTTTCCGTTTCCTCAGTCCCCGCAAGAGACACCATCCCAAACAGTTTATTTTTTTCGCTATGTAAGTTACATATTCATAAACAACATCTAAATTTGTTTTGTGTCTTAAAGTTTACATAGATGATAATAAACATTAAGTTTAATTAGATCTCCATGAATTTTGATTAACATGTATTTAAAACATAGTGTTTAATTAAAAAAATATCTTTTACTAAAGGTACAGACTGGTCTATATTTTTCCATCACATGGAGTACTATAAATTCAATTTAATGGGACCAAACTACATTAAGGATGTCTATTTTCTAAAATAAGTGAATCATGCACAACATCATATTCATGTACTTAAAAACAATTGAGGGTGAGGGGGAAAACTCTAGCCTCAAACACCATCGAAGAAAGGAAATGCACTTTGCCTGGCTGTCAAAGAACTAATAACACGGCTAAGACATAGCAGCTGTAAACAAATGGGAAAGTGCTGTATCAGAAAGTGCCTCAGAAGTCAGCAAATATGGATTTGAGTTTGGGAAACCTAAAATGCTAATTTGGAAAAACCCATCATCATGGAGCAGTTACAGTTGCTTCATGATCTTATTAGATTGCAAAACATGAAGCGGAATAGATTCGCACTTAAAAGTTTTTACTTTGCCATTGGGAAAATTTTATTACTTTTAGACATATGAGCATTTTGGTAATATAAAAAAGTAGATAAAATAATGCTATGGTGATTTGGAAATACTTGCATAAACAATAAGAAATACTTGACCAGTGGTTTGACTTTATTGTTTCCTCTTCAGTATTTTTCTGATTTAAAAATCCATGTGTATTTCTCATACAAAATGTACAAGATATAGAAAATTATGAAGAGGAAATAAATTGCTCATAATTTTTTCATCCTGAAATTACTACCATTATTTTTTTTAATTTGACATAGTTTGAATATTCAGTTGTGTAATTATTCTTCTACAACTTCATTTCCTTTTGTAGTTTTAAAATTATAAAATATATGATTATTATAAAAAATCCCAGCAGCACACCACATATACTTGCATTAAAACGTCTTTTTGACTACCACTTCCCATGCAATTTCACTTAACTATTTCACTATTTTATATTCCTACATATATAGTGTATGCAAAAATTTTAAAAACAGTGATTTTTCTAATATGCTATTCTACTGTTTTTGTTTTTTCACTTAATAATTGTGGTAAATTGTTACATTGTTAACCCCCAATGAATTGTGCTTTCTATAATTTACACCCTTGTGTAGTACTCTTTCGCATTGTGTCTTTGCTTGGCCATGTGTCATATCTGGCCAATGGGACATTAGCAAGCTTGATACAAGCAGAGGCTTGATAAGTACTTGCACAGTGGGGCTTGCTCTTTTGGCTCACTCCTTAGAACCTAGCTACCATGTTCTAAGGAAGTTGATCTATACTTCTGAATGAAGGGAAACTTCATAGTATGGAACTAAAGTGTTTCAGGTGATAGTCAATACCAAATGACGTATGTATAAGTGGGTCTTTTTGGATATACCTGTACCAGGTCACCTGCCAGCTGAATGTAGCACTATGAGTGGCCCCAGCCAACACTTGTAGTAAAAGAATACTTGCAATTATGTATAGCATCCTGAAAAATAATAAATAATTTCTTTATATTTGAATGGTTTGTTATATAGCAATTAATAACAATAATTTTTCAGTTTATTTTCATTCACCTCATTCTCATTTCCACTTAGTGTGCAATTACATGATATACAACCATTTATTTAGTTTCCACCTGATATTTTGTTTATTTGTACCAACAATATTGCAGTGGATATCATATTTAACACTAAGGCAAATATCTTAATATGCAGATTTTTATGTATACTTCTGACTATGTCCTGAGAGTAAATTTCTAGATACCTCTGAATCAATGACTAGACAGTTTTTAAGGCTTTTGATAGATTTTGCCAGGTTGCTTTCAATAAGAGGTGAGCACTCTTTATTTTTCAGAATGGGCACCAAAAAATTGATCACTGACAATTACTTGGACTCAGCCTGATTACCTTGACTAATTACTTGGGTTAAGGGAATGGAACATAATTGTGGATAAAAAATAAATTGTTTATAATGTGTGTTGGAATGAGGATCCACCTAGAATCAAGTATTATTGGAGTTGAAATTTGTGTTTGGTAATGTCTGTTAAAAAGTTGAGAAAGAGCCCTGGCCAGTTTGGCTCAGCGGTTAGAGCGTCGGCCTGCGGTCTGGAGAGACCTGGGTTTGGTTCCCGCTAAGGGCACGTACTTCGGTTGCAGTTTGTCCCCGGGGCCCTGGTTGATCGTGCGGGTGGCAGCCACTCGATGTGTCCCTTCACATCGATGTTTCTGTCTGTCTCTCCCTTCCTCTCTCTCCCTCCCACTCTATCTGTACAAAAAATGGAAAAATATCCTCGGGTGAGGATAAAAAAAAAAAAAGTTGAGAAAGAGGTTGTGAATGTGTCTGACTTCTTTTAAAACAGTTTTCATTATCTAGTTTAGTTGAAGATGCACATACATTTTAATCCAGAAATTTCACTTCTGTGAGTACCCAAAGGAAACTCTTGTGTGAACACAGGTATAAACACATTTAGAACAGTATTATTTGTGATGGTCAAGCAATCCATTTGTCAGTAGAAAAACGGATATGTATTGGTACAATAGAATCATGTTGTGGAAATGTTATTATAGATCCTTCAATGGGTGAATCTCAAAAACAGTGATCGTCATCCAAGAAAAAAGATAGAAAGTTGCAAAAGTGTTCATATTGTTTGAAACCATTTACAATTAGTTTTGGAAACATGAAAATACTATGATATATGTTGTTTAGGAATTCATACAGATGGAGTGAGAGTATAAATATATATGGAAATTGCCTTGGCTGGGTGGCTTAGTTGGTTGGAGCATCGTCTTGTACACAAAAAGGTAATGGGTTTAATTCCCATTCATGGCACATATTTAGGTCACAGGTTTCATCCTCGGCCAGGGGGCATGTGGGAAGCAACCAGTTGATGTTTCTCTCTCTTCCCTGCCTTTCCTCTCCCTCTAAAATCAATAGAAGCATATCCTCGGGTGAGGATTAAAAGAAATACATATATGGAAATAAGCATCAAATTCAGGATAACAGTTATAGTATGAGGGTGTGAGGGGCATGTGATTAGGAATCAGTTCTCGGAGATTTCCAAAGTATTGGTAGTGTGCTATTTCTTTTGCTTTCGTGAATATCATATTAATTAATATTTTATAATAGCATGGCAAACCTTGACTTTGGATAAAGGCAAATTGTTACACATCTCAGTGTCTTCAGCATATCTTATGCAAATAGTTGTTAAGAATAAAAATTCTAATTTCAAATGAAGGAAATTCATGACATGAATCTTGGGTTGTAGTTTAATCACCGTATACCCAAGAAGGTATATACAGTTGTCCCGTGGTATCTATTAAAGTTGCTGTCCGAAGTTAAATGAAATTGCAGTTTATCAGAGCAGCACTTAGAAAATGAGGGAATCTGTTTGTGCCTCTTGATTAATGATGACCGTGATCAACTCGGGGGGGTTCATTAAGCTATACATCATGTGGCAAATTTAACATGTCATTGTGCCTGCTGTCTGTTTTGACTGTGCACAGCCCTGAGTTTCAAAGTTGCACCTCTGACACCACAGGATTCTACACAGAAGCTTCCCTCTTACTTCTTTTGCTGTACATTTTCTGTTATGCCTATTTACTTTTTAAACATGTTAAGCATTTTATATACATGTTTAAATGTTTTTTGCTACAAAAATGTAATCTTGGATTTGTAATCAGTTTCCTTCACAATAAATGTAATAAAACTTATAAGAAGCCCTGGCTGGTTTTGCTCAGTGATTAAAACATCAGCCTGCGAACTGGAGAGGCCCGGGTTCGGTTCCCGCTAAGGGCATGTACCTTGGTTGCAGTTTGATCCTGGCCCCGGTTGGGGTCCTGTGGGTGGCAACCACTCAATATGTGTCTCTCAGATCAATGTTTCTCTCTCTCTCCCTCTCCCCCCCCATTCTCTCCCTCCCACTCCATTTGAAGAGAAATGTAAAAATGTCCTCAGGTGAGGATAAAAACAAAACAAAACAAAACAAAAATAACTTATAAGGAAACTTTTCTTCTTTTGAAATTTTCTTTTTTTCTAATCATATTTATGTATTAAAATAGATGTGATTAATATGCTGTTTCTTAAGTTGAGGAGTGAGTACCTGGATATATGTTCCCTTAGTTTACACATTTCATATGTCTTAAATATGTAATAATTCCCAGTGTTGAAATGGGGAAAATAAAGGTGATGTCTGGGGAATCCCCTGTCATATGTACAATCAGTTCTTTGGTGTCTAGTCCCTGCTGACTGGTAGAGGAATCCCCAGTATTTTGGAAATATTTAGAATATCAAGAAAGTTTTCCAGTGGATAGGGCCTTTTCTCACTTCCTTTAAAAGTACTTCCTTTGTTTCTGTTGCCTTAGGTGATGTATCAGTGAAAATTCTGCTGTGTATGATGTCTGAAATTTTGTTGTCTACATTTTCTTCTAGGATTTTTATGGATTCATGAGTCACATTTAAGTTTTTTTATCCATTTTGAGTTTATTCTTGTGTATGGTGTAAGTTGATGGTCTAGTTTCATTTTTCTGCATGTAGCTGTCCAATTTTCCCAACACCATTTATTAAAGAGGCTGTCTTTACTCCACTGTATGCTCTTGCCCCCTTTGTCAAATATTAATTGAGCATATTGCCTTGGGTCCATTTCTGGGTTCTCTGTTCTGTTCCACTGGTCTGTCTGTCTGTTCTTGTGCCAGTACCAAGCTGTTTTGATTACAGTGGCTTTGTAGTATAACCTAAAATCTGGTCATGTGATCCCTCCAACTTTATTCTTCTTTTTCAAGATTGCTGTGGCTATTCGAGATCTTTTTTGGTTCCATATGAACTTTTGAAGTACTTGTTCTAGTTCTGTGAAATATGTCATTGGTATTTTGATGGGGATTGCATTGAATCTATAGACTGCTTTGGGTAGTATGGAAATTTTAATGATGTTGATTCTTCCAATCCATGAACAAGGTATGTGCTTCCACTTTTTTATCTCTTCCTCCATTTCTTTTTTCAATGACCTGTAGTTTTCTGTGAATAGGTCCTTTATTTCTTTGGTTAAGTTTATTCCTAGGCATCTTAATTTTTTTGCTGTGATGGTAAATGGGATTGTTTTTTTAGTTTCTGTCAGTTCATCATTAGTGTATAAGAATGCCATTGATTTCTTGATGTTAATTTTGTATCCTGCTACTTTGCCAAATTCATTTATTGAGTTTAGTAAATTTTTGATGGAGAAAATGAACACGTGGGACTACATCAAACTCAAAAGCTTCTGCACAGCAAAAGATACAGTAATCAAAATGGAAAGGCAACCCACTGTATGGGAGAGCATAATTGCCAATGATATATCAGATAAAGGGTTAATTTCCAATATATATAGAGTACTTGCACAACTCAAAAAAAAGAAGACAAAGAACCCAATTAAAAAATGGGCAGAGGAACTAAATAGACACCTCTCCAAACAGGACATACAAATGGCTAAGAGACATATGGAGAAATGCTCAACATCACTCAAATCATCAGAGAGATGCAAATTAAAAGAACAATGAGGTACCATCTCACTCCTGTCAGAATGGCTGCCATCAACAAATCAACAAAAAACAAGTGTTGGCGAGGGTGTGGAGAAAAGGGGACTCTAGTACACTGCTGGTGGGAATGCAGACTGGTGCAGCCACTATGGAAAACAATATGGTGTTTCCTCAAAAAATTAAAAATTGAACTTCCATTTGACCCAGTGATCCCACTTCTAGGAATATACCCTAAGAAGCCTGAAACACCAATCAGAAAGAATGTATGTACCCCTACGTTCATAGCAGCACTGTTTACAATAGCTAAGATCTGGAAACAGCCCAAATGTCCATCAGTAGACGAATGGATAAAAAGGAAGTGGTATATATACACAATGGAGTACTATGCTGCTGTAAGAAAGAAAGATCTCTTATCTTTTGAGATGACATGGAAAGTATTATCCTAAGCAAAACAAGCCAAACAGAGAAAGACAAGTATCATATGATCTCACTTATTTGTGGAATATAATGAACACAACAGTCTGAGGAATGGGGTAGTCCCAGAGACGTGGAAGTGGGGTACAGACTGGCAATCCCCAGACGAGGGGGTGGTGGGGGAGAGATAAACCACAGAACTTATATGTATGTATGCATGAACAAAGGTTATGGACAACAAAGCTGGGGACAGGGTGGGAAGGGGGGGGGCGTGAGGGCAATCAGTGGGGGGAAAAGGAAAAACACCTGTAACAGAAATAAATTAATTAATTTAAAAAAAAGTACTTCCTAATGTCTGTGTATTATAACTATGCATTTTTTATTCAACTGGGAAAGAAATTTATGGTTTATATCTTTACCTATTGAAGGGTCATTTCTTCACCTTTCTATACAAGGAAATGAGAGAAAATAGTACGTTGTAATGGATGCAGCATATTCTATGAAGCCAAACCTATTTTAAATCCTAGCTTCTCCTCCTGCAAGCTCTATCAACTTAGACAAGGGGTAAATTACGCAACTTCTCAAATTTATTGTGAGAATCAAAGGAGATACCCTTTGTAAAGTGCCTGACACATTGGGGCTCAGTCATATCCTGTTTTTCTCTTAAGGATTCTACAATTTCTGAACCATTTTAGTGATTTCTGCAATGATATAATTGAGTGATTGTATTAAAATAACAGATTGAAAGTTGTACATTGGAACCCAACCAGGGGTTCTCGGGGTACTTGATTTTTTTGCCTGGTATTAAAATGATATGCTGAACCAGTCAATTAGGCTACTTTGATCTTACTGTTGAGCAAGCTGAGCTGTTTCTTGTCAAAGCTAAGGACTTTCCCCTCATATGGAATGACACAGTATAGGGTTCTTTATATTAGAACAGATAAGAGTACATGCCTTGGTATTTGTACCTTCTATTTGTAAATTGGTATTTATGATGAATATTTTTTTTAATTGGAAAAATCATAGCATTTAAATCCATCAGAATTTTAGATTTTAAGTGGTCTTGAGAGGCCATTCTAAGCCTGTCTATTCCTTTGCTCCTCTCCACAGTTTTTCAGAACCTGCCATGGGGAGGGTGATCTCTGGGGCCTGCTCACCAAAAGGCTTGATTGATTAATCCCCAACAATATTCTTTTCCTGTCTTCCCTCTTAACTGTGAGGTCCATAGAGACTTCATTCTCTAGTTATCCTACTCACCGTATGTCCTCTTTCTCATTTTGCTATGGTTTTAAGACCTTAAGAAAGAAAAGTTACTCTTCTTTGAGAGGAATTTAGACTCTGCTGACCTCGTTTAAGCCCCTTCAGCTTCTGCATTATAGTTTGTCACTATGTCCCACCCTTCACAGCTGCTGTTCTGCTTTGATCCCCATTATAAATTGTTTGATTTTAATTGCCTCTTATAGGAAGAACTAGATAAACAGAAGTTCGATAGAATCTAAATAAGATTCTGTTAAACTTCTTTTGTCGTAACAAATTTAAAAGGCAATAAAGTTCAGTTAACTGGCTTTTTACATTGGCAGGGACCTTATGCCAATAGAAGTGTGGCAGCACTAAAGCATCAAAACAGAGATAAGACATTAGAGAAAGCACCCAAAAAGCAAGACACCAAGCAGATAAACAAAATTTCATTATTTTGATTTACTTTCCAAAAATTCTGGAAGGCCTCTCAGTCCTAGTTGGCTTATGAACAAAGGAAATATATGTTCAAATCTCATAGCACACATTTTTTTTTCCATTTTTGTATCCTTTAGTTAGAATATCATTTGTGATCTATGTTTTCATTTTTCCTTGTTATTCTTTACATTTTATTTTGATTAGCTAATGCTATGCCTTCCATTATGGTAAAAATTCCAGAAAAGGAAAAATCATCAGATGAAATGAAAGCAAAATGGAAAGAAAGAATGGCCATATGTGGCCCATTCGACAAAGTAATGACTAAAAGCTCCACATATTTGATGTCAAAAAATAATTGGTTACACATAAATACATTTAGAAAAATATTGAAGATAACTGTTTAAAGCACATTAGAGGAGATATTTGTTAAATGAGTTTTGAATAAATGTATCTTTTTCATATTATAAACTTCAATGAAATTTTTTTTTTTTTATAATTTGAGGTAATATTTATGAATCTAAGTTTCTCTATAAGTGTTCCTGCAAAGTAGCTGCTACACTAAATGGGATAAGATGGTTATTATAGTGTTAGGACTGATGTGTACTTTTCATATATCTTTTTCTCCTTAGCTTTCTCTCCAATGTTTATAAATGTTTCCCAATTTACAGAGACTAAAATGAGACATGTAACATGTCTAACAAATGTTCCCAGTATATTGAGGGATTCAATAAATGTTAATTTCTGAGAAGTTGTTTATAATTAGATGTAGAGTAAAAGTTAGTAGGTTGATCTTGAGGGATCTTGTATGGGTAAAATATATCAGTTTGATACATGGATATTTTTGATACTTGTTTTGCTTTTTTTTTTTTTTTTGCAATTTTTATTAATTTATTTTTGTTACAGATGTTTCTCCTTGCTTACTTTTTCAGTTAGTAAATGAATGAAAGACAGGGGATAGATTTCCATACGGACAAATAAAATTTTCAAACTAGGTTTTCCTAAACAATGTAAGCCTCTATGACAACACTAGATTAGTACTCTGCCCTAGCCAAAACTCACTGTCACAGTGACCCTCTGTTAATGAAAAAAGTGTATAGTTCAGATGAGGGACCTTGGGATAAATTAGATGTTGTTTCATGTGGTTCAAGGAAAAAGAACAAACACATTGCCAATTAAGGAATGAGTTAGAGTTGAAAGTCCAAGAGTTAGATTTATGTAATTTTACGTTTTGTGTTGTTTTTAATTGGAATTCCATTTATAAGTATGTAATCATTTGTGGTTGAAGTTAAGCATGTACATAAAAAGAGAAATAGCCTAAATTTCTAACAGCAAGGGAATGAGTAAATTATTTATGATATGTATATACATGGCATATGTTAAAATTAATTAGTTGTAGACTAACATTTACTAAAAGGAAAAGGCTCAGGATTAAATAAAAAGTGGAAAAAGATAAAAGTGGTATATAGATTTGGCTGTCAATTTAAGAGTATAAAATATGCATAGAAAAACAAAAAACAAAATAGTGGATAATAATTGATGGTGATTTTAATAGTTTATTTTCATTTCACAAATTTTCTAACATATAGTATATATTATATCTAATATATGTACCAAATGTTTCATATATATGTATGTTATACATATACATGTATTATTGAGGAGCCACTTTATTTTCTTAATTTATTTTTGTTACAGATGTTTCTCCTTTTCCCCCCAATTGACACCCTCCTCCCAATTTCCCCCAACCCCCGCCAAGCATTGTTGTCTTTGTCCATTGGTTATGGATATATGCATGTAAGTTTTTTGGTGTACCTCTTCCCTCCCCTCCACCCCCCTCTTCTTTGGTTTGTCAGTCTGTACCCCATTTCCATGTCTCTGGGTCTGTTTTGTTCACCAGCTTATTTTTTTCATTATATTTCACAAGTAAGTGAGATCATGTGATATTTGTCTTTCTCTGATTGGCTTATTTTGCTCAGCATAATACTCTCCAGGTGCCTTCATGTCGTCTCAAAGGATAAGAGCTCTTTCTTCCTTATAGCTGCATAGTATTCCATTGTGTACATGTACCGCAGCTTTTTTATCTACTCATCTATTGATGGACACTTGGGCTGTTTTCAGATCTTAGCTATTGTAAATAGTGCTGCTATGAACATAGGGGTACATACATTCTTTCTGATTGTTGATTCAGGCTTCTTAGGATATATTTGTAGAAGTGGGATCACTGGGTCAAATGGCAGTTCCATTTTTAATTTTTTGAGGAAACACCATATTGTTTTCCACACTGGCTATACCAGTCTGCATTCCCACCAGCAGTGCACTAGAGTCCCCTTTACCCCACACCCTCTCCAGCACTTGTTATGTGGTGATCTGGTGATGGCAGCCATTCTGATAGGTATAAGGTGATACCTCATAGTCATTTTAATTTGCATCTCTCTGATGGTTAGTGACATTGAACATTTTTTCATATATTTCTTGGCCATTTATATGTCCTGTTTGGAGAGGTGTCTGTTTAGATCCTCTGTCCATTTTTTTTTTTTTTTTTTTTTTTTTTGTGCTACGTGCCCCTAGCAGGAACCGAACCCGGGACTCTCTGGTCCGCAGGCTGACGCTCAACCACTGAGCCAAACTGGCCAGGGCTGTCCATTTTTTAATTGGATTGTTTGTCTTCCTTTTGTTGAGTTGTATGAGTGCTCTATATGTTTTGGAGATTAACCCTTTATCTGATGTATTGTTGGCAGTTATGCTCTCCCATACAGTGGGTTCCCTTTCTGTTTTGATGCTTGTTTCTTTTGCTGTGCAGAAGCCTTTTAGTTTTATGTAGTCCCATTTATTAATTTTTCTTTGTTTCTCTGGCCTTTAGCGTTGTATCAGGGGAAATTCTGCTGTGTGTGATGTCTGAAATTTTGTTGCCTACATTTTCTTCTAGGATTTTTATGGATTCATGGGTCACATTTAAGTCTTTTATCTATTTTGAGTTTATTCTTGTGTATGGTGTAAGTTGGTGGTCTAGCTTCTTTTTTTTGCATGTAGCTGTCCAATTTTCCAACACCATTTATACAGAAGCTGTCTTTTACTTCATTGTATGATCTTGCCACCTTTTTCAAATATTAATTGAATATAATGTCTTAAGTAAATTTATGGGTTCTCTATTCTGTTTCCTTGATCTATATGCCTGTTCTTGTGCCAGTGACAGGCTGTTTTGATTACAGCGGCTTTGTAGTATAAACTGATATTCGGTATTGTGATCCCTCTTACTTTGTTCTTCTTTTTCAGAATTGATGTGGCTATTTGGGGTCTTTTTTGGTTTTATATGAACTTTTGAAGTACTTTTTCTAGTTTTGTGATGTTAATTCTCCCAATCCATGAACAAAGTATGTGCTTCCACTTTTTTATATCTTCTTCTTTTTATTTATTTATTTATTTATTTATTTATTTATTTATTTATTTTTAATGTCCTATAGTTTTCTGAGAATAGGTCTTTTACTACTTTGGTTAAGTTTATTCCTAGATATCTTAGTTTTTTTTTGCTGCAGTGGTAAATGGGATTGTTATTTTTAGTTCCTCTTTCTGTGAGTTTATTATTTGTGTATTTGTGAGTTTATTATTTGATGTTAATTTTGTATCCTGCTACTTTGCCAAATTCATTTATTAAATCTAGTAGTTTTTTATGGAGTCTTTAGGGTTTTCTATGTACAATATTATGTCATCTGCAAATAATGACAGTTTTACTTCCTTCTTTCCAATTTGGATCCCTTTTATTTTTCCTTCATGTCTAATTGCTATGGCTAAGATTTCCAGCACTATGTTAAATAAGAGTGGTGAAAGTGGGCATCCCTGTCTTGTTCCTGTACTTAAGGGAAATGCTTTTTGTTTTTGTCCACTGAGTATGATATTGGCTGTAGGTTTTTCATATATGGCCTTTATTATGTCGAGATATGGTCCCTTTATTCCTATATTGCTCAGCGTTTTAATCGGAAATGGGTGCGGGATTTTATCAAATGCTTTTTCAGCATCTGTAGATATGATCATGTGGTTTTTATCTTTTATTTTGTTTATGTGGTGTATCACATTTATTGATTTGCAAATATTGTACCAGCCTTGCATCCCTGGGATGAATCCCATTTTGTTATGGTGAATAATTTTTCAAGTATATTGCTGGATCCAATTTGCTAATATTTTGTTAAGGATTTTGGCATCTATATTCATCAGCCATATTGGCCTGTAGTTTTCTTTCTTTGTAGTGTCTTTATCTGGTTCTGGAATTAGCATTATGCTGGCCTCATAAAATGAGTTTGGAAGTCTTTCTTCTTCTTGAATTTTTTGGAGTAGTTTGAAGAGAATGGGTGATAGTGCTTCTTGAGGTGCCACTTTTTTTGTTGTTAATTCTGGTACCAAAAAAAATATTCACCAGTTAAATGGCTTTTCTGCTGTTTCTTTGCCCTCAATTTTGAGGAATTTCATTAATTTATGCATTGTTCTTGTCATAGGTATTACGCTAAAAGTTTCTGTTTAGGGATTTTTAAAAAAGCATTTCCCTGATTTGATCTGAGGAAAACTCAGTAGCACTTACTTAAAAAAAATTTTTTTTCTTTATTGATTTTTTTAAAGAGAGAGGAAGGTAGAGGGAGAGAGAGAGAGAAACATCAATGAGAGAGAACATTGATTAGGTGCCTCCTGCATGCCCCTCACTGGGGATTTGGCCCACAACTTGAGCATGTGCCCTAACCCGGAATTGAACCCATGACTTCTTGGTGCATGGGTCGATGCTCAACCACTGAACCATACCAGCTGGGCAGCACTTACTTTTTAAAAACAAATCCTCACCCTAGGATATTTTTCTATTGATTTTTTTAGATAGAATGGAAGGGACAGGGGGAGAGAGAAAGAAAAATATCAACATGAAACACATTGATTGGTTGCCTCCTGCACAAGCCCAACTGGGGCTGGTGAACAAACCTGCAACCCAGGTACGTGCCCTTAATTGAGAATGAAACCCATGACCCTTTGGTGTATGGGCTGAAGCTCTCTCCACTGAGCTACACAAGCCAGGGCAGAGATAATACATTTTAAACTAGTTTTTACATGCCACTGGTACTGACCTAGCAATTCACATCGAATAGCAAGATCAGCATTTCACAAACTTCTTGGTGGTAAGAATCACCTAGACAGCTAAAGCTTAAGAATGCTCTCTGCTCCTACTTGTTAAACAAACAAACAAACAAACAAACCATCCAACAAACAAAAAACAGTGATGCCTACAATGAGACCCAGCTAGGTATCTGTTAGGGGCCTAAGAAACTGTTACCTTCATGAGGGTAGGAACCAAAGTTTTTTTTGTTTGTTTGTTTGTTTTTTTAATATATAAAGGACTTAACGCAGTATCTGACAAAGTGAATACTCATCAAGTATTTTCCAGTTGCTTTTTTCTGGGCTCTCTACAATCTAGCCCTGGATTAGTCAGTGCTCTTGTGATTTCAAGGGACAAAAACTCATTTGAAACCAGCTTATGTCAAAGAAGAGAGTTTTGAGGTTTACAGAACAGGATAGTCTTAGGTTGTTCTGATTTCATAGACATAGGTAGATTGAAATGTTCAAACAATATTATTAGGTATCAAATTTTCCTTTCTCCCTCCCTCCCTTCCTTTCTTCTTCCCCCCTACTTTATATCTTTCCTTTTCTACTTCAACTCTGATTTTTTCTACATGGGAGAAGATGTCTAGGAGCATCTTCAGTTCTACCTGGTCCTTAAATCTTAAATATTAATGGAAGAATTTCTTTCCCTGATAGTGCCAACAAAATTCTGGAGAGTAGTCTAAATGGTTTATTCCTTTTTTTTTTCAATAGCAATATATATGTTCAAGTTCCATATATGCCTCACCTTAAAAGTTTTCAGTGTATGATGGAGTGCAGAGTGACATGGGTAGAATGGCGTGGGAAGAACCAGCATTCTTATTAGAATGGGAGAAATTAACTCCTTGGATGAGAGAGAATAAGAAGGGATTAAAGAAGGCTTCATGTACACCCATATTAAAGCAGCATTATTCATAATAGACAAAAGGTGGAAGTAACTCAAACATCCATCAACAGATAAATGGATAAACAGGATGTGGTATATACATATGATGGAATAGTATTCGGCCTTATAAAGGAAGAAAATTCTGCCACATGCTAAAGCATGGATAAAATCTTGAAGACAATATGCTAAGTGAAAGAAACCAGTTACAAAAACACAAATACTGTGTGGTTCCACTTATATGAGGTATCTAGAGTACTTATATTGATAGAAACAGCAAGTAAAATGCTGGTTACAAGGGACTGGTGGTAGGGGGAAATGGGGAGTTGTTTAATGGGTTTCAGTTTTGCAAAATTAAAAAGTTCTGGAGATTAGTATTTCATAGCTTAGAAATTACTAAAATGGTAAATTTTCACGTTAAGTGTTTTTACCACAACTTAAAAAAAAAAGACTTTAGAGAGAAAGATGAGATGAATGATTACAGTAAGTTGACATAAATGAGGAACAATTTTAGAAAATCTTAAATCAAAAGAATACCTTGGGAAAGGAGATAGAGATGAAAAGATGCAGAATAGTCATAGTTCATCAACTAGTTCAGGGTGGGTCACAGTCATTGAGCAAAACAATGAGGCGGAAAATACAGACTTGAGCCTATGGTAGACAAATATTTGCCTACACACTACCACCTCCCAGCTTTAAATAACTTACCCTCCTCTACTTTTCCATTTAATCTTCCTCAATCCACATGTTTTTTATAGAATACTTCAATAATCAAAGTATCCCCTCCCCAGACATATATACATATACAGGAATGAGCCATTTAGACTGCTCTCTAGGATTTTGTTGACACTATCTGGGAAAGAGACTCTCTCTTCCACTGATATTTAAGATTTAAGGGAGACTTTCAGTCAAGATGGCGGCATAGGTAAATGTGGTATCGTGTCCTCCCACAACCACATCAAAGTTAAAACAACCATCCTTCAAAACCACCTGAAATCAAGCTGAATGGAAGTCCTACAACTACGGAATTAAAGAAGCAGCCACATCGAGACTGGTAGCGGGGCAGAGGCATACCGGCTGGTCCGACACCCACATGTGGTGGATAAAAATCAAGAGGATACCTTGGCTGGGAAGGTCCTCCCTGAGGACTGAGGGGTCCCTGTCCCACACCAGGCACCCCACTCAGGGTTCCAGTGCCAGGAACAGAAGTCCCCATAACTTCTGGCTGGAAAAACCAGCGGGAACTGAGGCTCAGGGAGGCTGAGGTGGCTGGAGCCCCAAGCCACTTTTCTTAAAGGGCCAGTGCATGGACTTATTGGACTCACTCTCTCTAAGCTTGGAGGGGAAGCAGCTCGAGGGGCATCAGAGACATACAGGGAAGAAATAAGCTGTTTGGCACTGGAGCTAGGGCTGGAGAACTAGGGCTTTCCCTGGAACAAGCGTGCTGTCAGAGGCCTTTGTTCCTTTGGTGAGCCCTTCCCTGGGACGGCAGACAGCCACTATATCTGGGACTCCAACAACCTGGCTCACACTGGTTGCCCTGCCCTGGTGATTCCCTGAGGCCCTGCCCCACCCAAGCTGTTGCAGTGGCTTAACCAAAAGATTGGCCTGTCTGGGATCCTGTTTCAGGTTTTCCTAACTTCTTTCAAACAAGCAGCACCTGGTCTCAGCCCCATACCTCTCGTTAAGTAATACACAGAAACAAACACAGGGAGGCAGCCAAAATGAGGAGACAAAGAAACAGGTCCCACATGAAAGAACAGAACAAAACCCTAGGAAAAGAACTAAGCGAAATGGAGATAAGCAACCTAACAGATGCTGAGTTCAAAATACTGCTTATAAAGAACCTCAGTGAACTTAGGGAGGGCCTCAAGAGCATAAAAAAGGACCAGTCAGAAATGATGGATGCACAGTCAGAAATGAAGGAGGCACTAACTGAAATAAAGAATAATTTACACAGATTCAATGGTAGAGTAGGTAAAGCAAAGAAGCAAACCACCGATTTGGAATATACAGTAGCAAAAAACACCCAATCAGAACAGCAAAAAAAAAGGAATCCAAAAACATGAGGATAGTGATAGAGCCTCTGGGACAACTTCAAGCATGCCAACATTTTTATCTTGGGGGTGCCAGAAGGAAAAGAGAGAGAGAGTGAGAAATTGAAAACCTATTTGAAACAATAATGGCAGAAAACTTCCCTAACTTGATGAAGGAAACAGACATACAAGTCCAGGAAGCACAGAGAGTCCCAAATGAGATGAACACCAAGACACATCGTCATCAAAATGCAAAAGGTTCAAGACAAAGAGAATCTTAATAGCAGCAAGAGAAAAGCAGTTAGTTACCTACAATGGAGTTCTCATAAGACTGTCAATTGATTTCTCAAAAGAAACTTTGCAGGCCAGAAGGGAGTAGCAAGAAATATTCAGAGTGATGAAACGTAAGAACCTACAACCAAGATTACTCTATCCTGCAAAGCTGTCATTTAGAATCGATGGCCATATAAAGAGTTTTCCAGACAAGAAAAAGTTAAAGGAGTTCATCACCACCAAACCGTTATATGAAATGATGAAGGGTCTTTTTGAAGAAAAAGATAAAATATATGAACAAACAAAATGGCAATTAATACATATCTATCGACAATTGAATCTACAAACAAAATGAACAGACAGAACAGAAACATTCTCATAGATACAGAGAACATTTTGTTGGTTGCCAGATGGGAGGGAGGTTGGCTGAATGGGTGAAAAAAGTGAAGGGATTAAGAAGTACAAATTGGTTGTTAGACTGACAAACCTCAAAGAGAAGGGGGATGGGGGGGATGGGAAGAAATAAACCAAAGAAGTATATGCATAACCAATGGACATAGACAACAGTGTGGGAAAAGGCGGGAGGGGGGGCGATAGGGCGTGGGGGTGGGGAGGAGGGGTGTCAATGGGTTAAAAATGAGGAACATCTGTAATACCTTCAACAATAAAGATGAAAAAAAGAAAAAAAAGATTTAAGGACCATGTAGAACTGGAGATGACCCTGGACATCTTCTCTCATGTATATAAATCTACTGAAATACAGAAGAAATCAGAGTTAAAATAGAAAAATTAAGAAATAGAGTAGGAGGAAAGAAAGAAGAAAGCAAGGAAGGAAGGAAGAGAGGGAGGGAGGAAGGAAAACTTGATACTTAATAATATTGTTTGAACATTTGAGTCTACTTATGCCTATGAAATCAGAACAACCTTTGACTGTCCTGTTTTGTTAACCTCAAAATTCCCTTCTTTGGCATAAACTGGTCTAAGAGGAGTTTTTTTCCCTTGAAATCACAAGAGCACTGACTAATCCAGGGCTTGCTTGTGGAGAGCCCAAAATAAGGCAATTGAAAATACTTGATGAGTATTCACTTTGTCAGACACTGTGCTAAGTCCTTTATATAATGCAGTGAAAAAACAAATTCGGTTCCTGCCCTCATGGAGGTAACAATTTCTTAGGCCTCAAACAGAGGCCTGGCTGAGTCTCAATCCTATATATGTATATATGTTTGGGGGAGGGGATACTTTGATTACTGAAACCTGTGACTAATTCTATATAAACCATGTAGATTGAGGAAGAGTAAATGGAAAAGCCATTTAAAGCTGGGAGGAGGTATTGTGCAAGCAAATATATGTCCACCACAGGCTCAAATCTATATTTTCAGCCTCATTATTTGACTCAATTGAGTATGACCCACCCTGAACTAGCAATATCTCTCACTCAGAGCTTTTGTGTTAAACATGTGAATGATTTTCATTTTCTTCTTAAGATTAAGATCACATTCTTTAATGTAATTTTTAAAGGATGCTTTTCCCAAACTCTATGATCTCATCTTCTTCCAAGTTCATCTTCAGCATTTACCTGTACTCCAGCTGCAGCAGCTTTCTTGGATTCCTATGGGTCTTTCTAACATAAGGTGTGTTCCCCTTTCAGCTTCTATTTGCTAGCTCCTACTTTCCTTTTAACCTTTGGAAAAATAATCACTCAAGGAAGCATCTCTGACCTCCATAACCAGGTCAATTTCTACTATTAGAAGCTTTGATAACACTGGAGAGTGAGTCTGTCCTGTATGTAGTTATCAAAGGTATGATTTCACAATTGTTCATGTGATTTTTTTGATTAATATCTGTAATCTCTGTGGGGTCTTTCCCATATCATAATATTTCTTATGCCTAGTGTATTTTCTGGCATACAATAGGCACTCAATAAATATTTGTTGAATAAAGGAAAAAATTAATAAATGAAGCTGGACCACCAGAAGACTAGGTCCCAGGGTTGTTTGTGGTTAGCCCCTTACAGAATCACTTTCATGGAGAGGTATTTTAATATTATTTTCTTATCATGAGCCCCGTTAAATCTATTAACCATGTTTCCTGTAGGGCTGTTAATGAGAGTTTTTTCCATCATGTTACTCAATTTTCTATATACCAAGTAGTGAAAACTAATATATTTTTCCTCCCGTTTTGGCATCACTTTGCTCTTCCAGGGATAGTAATTTCTTTTCTTTCTTTTGTAAGTTAACAGTTAGAGGTACAGTCCAAATCCATTATCTTCAGGACTGAAGCACACACAGCAAAGCTCCTGGGAGAATTTACAGCTAAGACCCTTCCCACCTAGCCCTGATTTCCTTCTGCTGAAGAGAGCCACCTTGTCCAACATTATTCCACTTTTCAGAAACAGTTTGTATCAATGATGACCCAATTTGGGGGGATTTGGGTGAGAGGTATAAAGACTTGTGTTATTCAAGTGAGACCACTCTGCACAGCCACCCCAGCTTCAGTGATTCCCTTTGGGGAGTTCTTGTTTGTTGGCTTTATAGCTCAACTTCCCTCTCTGTCCACTAGACTTCCCTCACTCCCCAACAGGAGGTGATCCCAAAAGCCCTGATTTATGACTTTCTCTTTCTCCAAAATGAGAATTGAGTGACTATATTCCCCTTTTACTTTATCTAGAAACTTAGAAACCCATCTAAAGAAGTTAAGGTGGCTTATATGATATACATATTAATATATCTGTTCTAGGTTGTCTGTTTGCATGCCTGTATGTTGAGATCCTCTCTTTTACTCATGTAATTATTATTATTGGACATACTCTGACTTTAAGATGTCCCAACTCCTTTGGTGAACAAGGAAGGGTTTCAATGAGCAAACATACCAAATAAATAGGAATCTAGCCTGGGAGAAACAATAAACAGTAAGACCAGAGATTTAGGTTTACCTAGGGAATTTTGAAATTTCTTGCACTAAAGTGAGACAGATAAACCCAAATATTGGGCATCTTGATTGTTTTCCCTACAATGTTCTGTCATGAGGGTACAGTTATGTCTGTTTGAAGTAGAAATTAGCTGGGCAGAAAAAGGAGGAGTTAGTGCATTTGTCTTTTCCTTAAAATTTACTGCCTAAGACACAAGCTGGGAGAAAAGAAAAGCTAGCCACAGAATGGGAAAGTAAGGAGGCAGATGGTTCATGGTTCAGTCAACCTTCCACATCTTCCTCCTCTTAGACAGTTGAGCTTAAATAACCTTTATCATGATGTCTCAATCCTGCACAACTTCAAGCTAACTATCTCCTGAGAAATGAAGCAATGTGCAGTGTTAAATTGCTTTTATAAAGTGGGTAATGACTCTGCTTCTCAATTCCTCATTTTTAAACCCTTGCTGTAACCAATTACCAGACGCAAAAATAGCATGAGAATTAAATAACAGAAATTCAGTAATATAGTCATTCAGTTCATGTACATGAATCTCACAGGTTCATCATTTTTAGCAAGTACAAAGCAAAGCTTTTGATACTGTGTTTTGGGTTGGGTGAGTGAACTATGTTCATTCCTGATACACTGCTTTTTGTGAGCATATGAAAGACATTTGCATTTCCTGATTCTATTTCCTTATTTGAAATTTCATCTTAAAAAAAAAAAAAAAAAGAAATCAGACTCACATGCTTCCTTTACAGTGGTAGGGGAAATGCCAGAATCTCTTTTTTCTTGCAGTTAAGGTCTTCCTTGAGAACACTACATCCCTTGAAAAGGGAACTCTTTACACAACTAAGGAACAATGACTCTAGTGCATTTCTCATCAACAGCAAATTACTTCTTGCAGCCAAATGTTTGCATATGATGTTTAATGTAGACCTCAAAGACCATTATAACTTGAATACTTACCTTGGTAATATCTGAATGTCCTGGCAGACAGAGATAGAGTAATGCCATAGGTTCATTGGATTGTTTGCTAACTTGTTTATTACTCTACATTATGAATACAAATTAAAATGTTTATAAAAATAGAATATATAGTTAACATTTTTTTATTATATTTTAAAATTTATTTTTAATGTTGAAAGTATTACAGATGTCCCCACCTTTTTCTCCCATTGACCTTCCTCCACCCTGCTATTGTGTCATATAAATTCTTGGGTTAATCTCTTCCCACTCACCCCTTCCCTCTTAGATTCGTCAGTCTATTTTAACTGTCAGGCAGGAAAAGAATTTCTTCTTCAAAATAGAGTTGATATAATAAGTTAACAAAATGCTAAATCATTAAAAATTCTTTAAAATCAGTTTATTTTGAGAATTTTCCTAAGGAATGTGGCTTCTTTTATTTTATTTATTTATTTATTTTTTTATCCTCACCCGAGGATATTTTTCCATTTTTTGTACAGATAGAGTGGGAGGGAGGGAGAGGAAGGGAGAGAGAGAGAGCGAAACATCGACATGAAGGGACACATCGAGTGGCTGCCACCCGCACGACCAACCAGGGCCGGGGACAAACTGCAACCGAAGTACGTACCCTTAGCGGGAACCGAACCCGGGTCTCTCCGGACCGCAGGCCGATGCTCCAACCGCTGAGCCAAACTGGCCAGGGCGGAATGTGGCTTCTTTTAAAGTAAAGGATTTTTAGTCAATGTTTCTCTCTCTCTAAAAAATTAATAAAAACATATTTTAAAAAAGACAAAAACAAAAACAAAACCCAGCCGGTGGAGTTCAGTGGATTGAGTGTTGTCCCGTGGATTGAGTGTTGTCCCATGGACTGAGAGGTCCTGGTTTGATTCCTGGTTGGGTCACATGCCTGAGTGGCTGTCTTGATCCCCAGTAGGATGTGTAGGAGGCAGCCATTGGATGTTTCTCTCTCACGTTGATGTTTCTATCTCTCTCTCTCCTCCAAAAACATCGATAAAAACATATTTAATAAAGTAAAGGATTTTTTGAAAAAACAAACTTTGGGAGATTAAGATAGTTACTTAGCAGAATAAAGATTGTGTTCAGAAACATGACCTGGAGAAATTAATTTTTAAGTAAGAACATCACCCTACCCCCTAGGAAGACACAAGAGAAAAGTGACAGTAAAAGTTGTGACCTTCTTAACCCAGTTATTTATATGTATATTTATTTATTGTTAGAGAGAAGGGAAGGGAGAGGGAGAGAGAGATAGAAACATCAATGAGAGAGAACATCGATTGGCTGCCTTCTGCATGCCCCACTCTGGGGGTTTGGCCTACAATCAGGGCATGTACGCTGACCAGGAATTGAACTGGTAACCTCCTGATGCATGGGTCGATGCTCAACCACTGAGCCACACCAGCCAGGCCCCAATTATATTTTTTGAAAACACTATCTCATTTTATAATTTGGCTATAAAACACAAAGTAGACTCACAAATAGAGGATGGAAATTTAAAAAGGAAGGACTTAGAAGAACTTAGAACAGCAATTTTCAACTGGTGTGCCATGGTACATTGCTGTGCTGTAAGAATTTTTGAAATATGCAATACCTTTTTTTTCCAACTTTATTGTTGAACGTATTACAGATGTCTCCCATTTTTGTCTCCTTGACCCCCTCCTCCCTGCTCCCACCTCTCTCTTACCTTCCCCACACTATTGTCTATATCCATTGGTTATGCATATATGATTGTAAGTTCTTTTTTCCCCCCTTTATTTATAGAGAGAGAGGAAGGGAGAAGGAGAGAAAGAAACATTGATGAGAGAGAACATCAATTGGCCACCTCCTGCATGCCCGCCCCCCCCCCCCCCCCCCCCATTGGGGATCAGGCCCACAACCTGGGCATGTGCCCTGACCGGGAATCAAACTAGTGACCTCTTTGTGCATGGGTCAGCCATCTGAGCCACACTGGCCGGGCACATATAAGTTCTTTGGTTTATCGCTTCCTGCCTCTCCAGTATGTATCTGTTGCCATTTTATTGTTCATATTTTTTACCTTCTTCAAGAAGACCCTTCAACATTCCATATAATACTGGTTTGATGGTGGTGAACTCCTTTAGCTTTTTCTTGTCTGGGAAATCTTTATATGTCCCTCAATTCTAAATGATAGCTTTGCAGGATAGAATAATCTTGGTTGTAGGTTCTTGCTTTTCATCACTTTGAATATTTCTTGCCACTTCCTTCTGGCCTGCAAAATTTCTTTTGAGAAATCAGCTGACAGTATTTTGAGAACTCCCTTGTAGGTAACTAACTGCTTTTCCCTTGTTGCTTTTAAGATTCTCTCTTTATCTTTAAACCTTTTGCATTTTGATTATGATGTGTCTTGGTGTGAGCTTCTTGGCGTTCATCTTGTTTGGTACTCTCTGTGCTTCCTGGACTTGTATGTCTGTTTCTTTCACCAATTTAGGGAAGTTTTCTGCCATTATTTTTTCAAATAGGTTTTCATTTTCTTGCTTTTTCTCTTCTTTTTCTGGTACCCCCAAAGTGTGAATGTTGATACGCTCAAAGGCTCCTTACACTATCCTCATATTTTTGGATTCTTTTTTCTTTTAGCTGTTCTGAATGGGTATTTTTGTTGTTGTCTTGCTTCCTTATATTCCAAATCAATGGTGTGTTTCTTGGCTTTACCTACACTACTGTTTATTCCCTGTAAATTATTCTTTATTTCAGTTAGTGCCGCCTTCATTTCTTACTGTGCATCTTTCATTTCTGACTGGTCCTTTTTTATGCTCTTGAGGCTCTTACTAAGCTTCTTGAGCATCCTTATACCCAATCTTTTGTACTCTGCATCTGTTAGATTGCTTATCTCCATTTTGTTTATTTCTTTTCCTGGGGTTTTGTTTTGTTTATTTATTTGGTACATGTTTCTTTGTCTCCTCATTTTGGCTGCCTTCCTATGTTTGTTTCTATGTATTAGGTAGAGTTGCGGTATCTCCTAGGCTTCCTAGGGCGGCCTGTTGTAGTAGGTATCCTGTAGGGTCCAGTGGCACAGCCTCCCTGATCTCCCAGCTGGGCCTTCGAGGTGTACCGCTCATGTGGGCTGTATACCTTTCTGTTGTAATTGAGCCTTGATTGCTGTTGGCACATCAATGGGAGGAATTTACTCTGCCTGATCAGCTGCACAGACTGCTGTGCCAACTGACCACTGGCCTCTGACTACATTGGAGGACCATCTGTACAGGGGACCACCACACAGAGCAAGACATACTTCATCAGGGCTCTGGTACGCACTGAGTCCACTCCTTGAGTTTGTCACTTGTGGAGTGGTTGGGTGGTAGTGCTTCACCATGGTCTGAAGCTGTTCACTGGGTGTGCTGGCTCTGAGGCAAGGTCAGCCACTACCTGTGTTCTACCCAGGGCCACCAGACATAAGCTACAAAGTGATTTAATGATGGCTTCTTCTTGTGCTGGGCTTGGAGGTGCCCAGGTAAAGCCAAGTTGTGAACCAAGGCTGGCTGCTCATAGTACTGGGCTTGGGACCACTTAGTGAGAGGTATGGGGCTTGTTGAGGCCAGATGCTGCTTTTTAAAGAGAATTTAGGAAAATCTGAAACAGAAGCCGAGATATGCTATTCCTATGGTAAAGCCACTGGAGAGAGCTTGGGTGGGGCTGAAACTTGGGTGGGGAAGGACCTCAGGGAATCACCAGGGCAGAGCAAACAGTGTAAGCCAGGTTGCTGGAGTCCCATATATGGCGGCCATCTGTCACTCCAGGGAAGGGCTCACCAAAAAACAGCATCCTCCACCAGCACGTCTGTCTGGGTGAAAGCTGCCTCTCCAGCTCTCGTCCTGATGCCAAACAACTCAGTTCTTCCCTGTGTGTCTCTGTGCCTTTCAAGCTGCCTCCTCCATAGTGGAGCCTGGAGAGCGTGAGTCTGAGTAAGTCTTTGCCTGGGCTTTTTAAGAGGAATTACCTGGGACTCCTGAACCCTCAGCCTCCCTCAGCCTCAATTCCTGCTGGTTTTATAGTCAGAGGTTATGGCGACTTCTCTTTCTGGCACTGGAACCCTGAGCTGGGGGGCCTGATGTGGGAAGGGGTCCCCTCACTCCTCAGGTAGGACCTTCACAGCTAAGGTATCCCTACTGATTTTTATCTGCCACATGTGGGTGTGGGACCAACCCATCCGTGCCTCTGCCCCTACCAGTCTCGATGTGGTTGCTGCTTTAATTTCATAGTTGTAGGACTTCCATTTAGCTTGATTTCAAGAGGTTTCGAAAGATGGTTGTTCTGTAGTTTAGTTGTAATTTGATGTGGTTATGGGAAGAGGGGAGTGCTGTGTTTACCTATGTCGCCATCTTGACTGGAAGTCAAAACATGCAATACCTTTGAGTGAAATCATACAGTATTTGTCTTTCTCTGACTGACTTATTTCACTTGGCATACTTACTGCTCTCCGGGTCCATCTATGCTGTCTTTTTATGTTTAAGTAGTATTCCATTGTGTAAATGTACCACAGCTTTTTAATCTACTCATCTACTGATGGGCCCTTTGGCTGCTTCCTAATCTTAACTATTGTGAATAATGCTGCAATGAACCAGGGGTGCATATATTCTTTCAAATTCATGTTTCAAATTTCTTTGGATAAATTCCAAGAAGTGGAAACTCTGGGTCATAAGGCAGTTTCATTTTTAGTTTTTTGAGGTAACTCCATACTGCTTTACACAGTGTCTGTATCAATCTGCATTTCCACCAATAGTGCTCGAGGGTTCCCTTTTTTCTACATCCTCATCAGCACTTGTTGATTGTTGATTTTTTGATGATAGCCATTCTGACAGGTATGAGGTGATACCTCATTGTGGCTTTAATTTGCATTTTTCTGATGATTAGTGGCATTGAGTATCTTTTCATGTCTATTGGCCATCTTTGGAGAATAGTATGTCCTCTTTGGAGAAGTGGCTATTCAGGTCAAATGAACTAACAAGCAAAATAGAGACAATCTCATAAATAGAAAGCAGGCTTATAGCTGTCAGGTGGGGTGGTTGGGAGGCTGGGTGAGGGGATGGAGGAATTAAGAAAAGAAAGGAAAACAAAAGAAAACTCATGGGTACAGACAACAGTGTAGTGATTGCCAAGGGTTGATGGTTGAGCTTGGGGAGGGTTGGAAGAATGTAGAGTGAGGATACATAGTGATGGACAGAAACTTGATTTGGGGTGGTAAACATACAATACAGTGTACAGATGATGTGTTGTGACATTGTGCACCTGAAACCTGTATAATTTTGTTAGCCAGTGTCATCCTAGTAAATTCAATTAAAAATAATCATGTAATACCTGACTATTTAGTCAGGGGCACTGACCTCTTTTCCCTTAGAATGTCAAATAAACAAAATGACAACAGTCAACACAATAATAGCCATCTAATGTGAATAAATCAAAATTATACCTATTTTTTGTGAGATCAGCAAAAAATATACTTTTTGCTACAGAATTTTAAGAATTAGTTTATGTGTGCTATGAGATGAAAAGGGTTGAAAACCACTGATTTAGAAGAATGTCATCTGAAAGTGACATGATTTCAGTTAAAGGAGGACTGCAATGGATTATGATACTAACTAGGTCTAACTCCACAGATTAGGAGAACAGTCTTCCTTGTGTAGGTAATCTGATTTTTTGAAAGTAAATGAAGATTAAAATTCTGTCTTATTTTGTTTTAATCAACATTTTGCACAAGAACTATGGTACATTGAAAGTTACTCAAAAACTAATATATTCTAACTTATGATTAAGATTTAGTGATATTTATTCACTGAGTTTTGTATTTAACTGTTTACAATTAAATATTTATGTAATGCTAATTTCTTTTTTTCTAATAAGAAAACAACAGATGATGTTTACTTGGTTCTAATTAAGAAATATGTGTTTCTAGCATTACATTTTATAGTTTTTTTATTTCCTACCTAATGATTTCCAAAACATTAGACTGTGATTATCATTTATCAAAAAGATAAGAATGAAAGTTACTGTCGAATTATTTTGTAAAGTCTTAGCTGATTAGGTCTGAAAACAAATTTTAAACTTTAGATTTTTTACACCCAAAGGCTTTGTATTTTCTAAAGGTGATAATTGTCTCAGGTTTTTCTAGTTTTCAGAAAGGTACTTCCAGCTGGAGAACCCTCAAAATAATTTTTTTCGAACATATTTTGGGAGATGGCTTGCAGAAAGACATACTGATTATAGAAAAAAAATATATAGATAGAGTTAGATCTGATTCTTTCATTGGAAAAATCACTTGAATTACTAGCTGTGTAAGAATTTCTTCCATTTTTGCCCTCTTCCCTCCTTTCCTTTCTTCTTTTCAACTAACTGTGATGCTTGATGAGAGAGAAGTTTTGAATTTATAGATAAAGACCTTCTTCCTGCTAGTCATTAATAGTTATTTAAAATGCTGCTAGTATTCTACCTGAATTTGTTCCTTGTAATGTTAAATTTCAGCACACTTTTGGAAAAACAATGCCAATATCTGAGAATGCTACAATAAAAAGTAATGAAGCTTTTTATTTTTGTGTGCTAACATGCTTCTAGAAATTTAGCAAAATGCTTCATAATCCAGCTTTGTAATAGACAAATCCAGCATATTCTACTATTCATATTTTAAACATGCAGCCCTAGACTATTCAGAAAGTGTGTAGGTATTGTGAAAGTATTTCTCTGTTCTTTCTTGTCATATAATAGAGTGGAAGCACTAGCTAGATGGAGACCTGGAAAAGGCCTGGTTTGATAAGTGGAAAGGCCACTGGAGATCAGGGCCTTCCCTAATCATCACTGCAGACCAGAGGACAATCTTCTTTGGTATTTTTCCAGCCAAGATTAATAGCTTTGTTCATATCCCTACTCCACAGGCCTGCAAACAACCCCTCAACCTTTTCTTTCTATCAGTTCATTCTCTCCTTTCCCTGTTAATATATTATCTCAATTATATATCCTCTTATAAAGTATCTGGTTAGTGAATTCACACTGATAAGATAATAGTGATTGATAAGAGCCAAATATGTTCTTACTGTCTTACTAATATTCTGTGTCACACCAAAACATATATTTTTTGCCAATCTGACAAAAAAAAAATAGGTATAATTTTGATTCATTCACACTAGACAGCTGTTGTCATTTTTTTTTACTTGACAACCTAAGAGGAAAGAGGTCATTGCCCCTGACTAAATTGTTGTGTATTGTGTGTTTTAAAAATTCTTGTGGCACATGAGTTAAAAATCACTGCCTTATTGAATAGCAAAAAAGAAAGCTTTCTAACATATATAGGAATAATCCTTGAAAACATTTCTGTGGCCTGTGAATAAAGCTACAATGTTGGATTGAGAGGTATAAAAAAGAAGAGTTGAATTTGCAGATTTGCACAGGAAGACTGTGTTTGTTTGTAAAGAGGTCAGTTCTTACTAAATTAATTTTGAAATTTTAATATAATTAATAATAGGATTTCTTTCTTGGGTGGGTGTGGGAATTGATGCAGAATTCTGAATTTGATTTGGAAGAATGAAATTAGCTAAAAATATTCTGAAGAAAAATATTAAATGAAGGTGTTTGCCCTAAAATGCATAACTATTACGATGAAAATATTGCAAGAGTAGATTGACGGAGCAATAGATCAGAATAGATAAACAGAATAGATAGATAGATCATCTTAGTATTTACATTTTATTCATGCCAATAACAAGGTGCTCATTCCTGAACACTTCCTGTTATTTAATAACTCATTCAACATGAATCTTGACTAATGGTTTTCTGTTTACCAAGTGGAGCAGAAGCTGTCAGTCCCCATTTCAATTTCCTGAGCCTTACTATTGTAGTATACTTCCTCTAGTCCTCTTTTCTTGTTATCTGGCTGCTGATGACAGGTCCACCTTCAGAGGTGGCTGGAAGTGCTGGAGAATTACCACTGAGGCCAGCAGCTTTCAATGATAGACTGATAGAGTTGCTGCAAAAACTGACTCAGGAATGTACTTCAATATACTAAAAGCCATATATGACAAACCAACAACTAACATCATACTCAGTGCTGAAAAGATGAAAGCTTTTCATCTAAGATCAGGAACAAGTCAAGGATGCCCACTATTGCCACTTCTATTCAATATAGTATTATTTGAAGTCTTGGCCAGAGCAATTAGGCAAGAAAAAGAAATAAAAAGAATCTAAATTGGAAAGTAGATGTAAAACTGTCACTATTTAAAGATGACATGGTATTATATATAAAAATCCTAAAGATTCCATCAAAAAACTGTTAGAATAAACAAATTTAATAAAGTTTCAGGATGCAAAATCAATACATAGAAATCTGTTTCTATACACTAATAGTGAACTATCAGAAAGAGAAATAAAACAATCTCATTTACAATTGTATCAAAAAGGATAAAATACCTAGGAATAAATTTCACCAAGTAGGTGAAAGTCCTGTGTATTGAAAACTACAAGGTATAAAGGAAGAAATTGAAGAAGATACAAATAAGTGAAAAGATATTTCTTGCGCCCTGGCCGGTTTGGCTCAGCGGTTAGAGTGTCGGCCTGCGGTCCGGAGAGACCCGGGTTCGGTTCCCGCTAAGGGCACGTACTTCGGTTGCAGTTTGTCCCCGGCCCTGGTCGGTCGTGCGGGTGGCAGCCACTCGATGTGTTTCTTCACATCGATGTTTCTCTCTCTCTCTCTTCCTCTCTCTCCCTCCCGCTCTATCTGAACAAAAAATGGAAAAATGTCCTCGGGTGAGGATAAAAAAAAAAAAAAAAAAGATATTTCTTGCTCATGGATTGAATCAATATTGTAGATTACCCAAGGCAATCTATAGAGTCAATGCAATCCTTATAAAAATTGTAATGGCAGTTTTCAAAGAAACAGAACAAATAATCCTAAAATTTGTATGGAGCCACAGAAATCTCTAAATAGCCAAAACAATCTTGAGAAAGGTGGACAAAACTGGAGGCATCACACTCTTTTATTTCAAACTATATTACAAAGTTATAGTAAGACTTTTTTTTAAATTTAATTGAGAGAGATAGAAACATTGATGAAAAAAACATCAATTGGTCGCCTTCTGCATACCCCTCACTGGGGATTGGGCCCACAGCCTGGGCATGTGCCCTCATCAGGAATCGAACCGGCAACCTATTGGTGCATGGGTTGATGCTCAACCACTGAGCCACACCAGCCAGGCCTATAGTAAGAAGTTTTGATAAAGGACACTAAAACTCAATATTAATATAGACTTTAGAGACAGAAATGGATAAATTCATTGGTTTAAGATTTTACTATATTTTCTAGTTGTGTAATCTTGGGGAAACTAGCCATAGTAAGTCTCTATTTTCTTATCTGTTTAAAGGAGATAACAATCTATCTACTCATAAGGTTGTTTTGACTATTAAATGAGATTATCTAGATAAATTACTTTGCAGAATGCCTGGAACATGGCAAGAGGTCAATGAAGTCTAATTCTAAGTATTATTATCTTTACAACAGGTTTACATCTCATATAAATAGTGAATCCTTAGGACGTTTTTAAAGGAAGATGAACATGTCATAGAGAAATCGTAAACAGACGTTAAATTTACAAAATAGATTCAGTAAATGCATACATTAGGCATTTATTCTGAGCACTTTATTATTTATGCTAGGCACTCATTATTTTAATACAACAGCCTTATAAGATAGATACTCTTGTTTATTTTCATTTTTAGGGATGAGGAAACTGAAGCACAGAGAGGTTAAGAAATTTGCCTGTGGTCACATATCTAGTATTATTATATTTATTTCTCAAGGAGTTTCAGTGATTATTAAAAATATAATTTGAAAATGTGTTTATATAATAGAAAGCACCAAGAAACTTTAAACTATTTTTATAATTACTTTCTTATTAATAATAAAAATATAATGTTTTCTTGATAGAAATTGGATAAATTATTCCCTCTCATCATCACCAGACTGAAAAAAATGTAACAATTAAATTTATTTAAGTGACTGAAACCATTCTATTTTATCTAATTTCTTCTACTAAAAAAACTGAAAATATTTGTTGTCTAAGGAGAAGGAAACTGAGTGACTGGGAACAAGAGTGGGAGCAAGACTTAATTAAATAAATTCAATTACTTAATAAAATATTTCCAATAATGATCAAAAATAGGGAAAAGTATTTATGATATAACTAATACAGTGGGAAACTGGCAACCTATAAATCAGAAAAAAAGATTATGTAAAGAAAATTAGGGAGTCACTTTATTATTTAGACATGATGATAGCAAGAGGTTTTAAGTCTTGGGAGCTCAACAGCATCATCTAGGGCCTTCTGGAATTCTTAAGTACCTGTTATATTATACTACACCAATCAGGGCAGCAACCTCAGAGTCAACATTGGAGGTGGTGGGAATGGTGTTTCATGGGGGGAATTACCTTGATATAATGGAAGCCTGCAAGTACACAATGAGAGAAGCTTTCCCAGAGGTCACAGAACAGAAAGACTCAGAAACTAAACTAAAATCATCAAAGCTTATGGTTTATTAAATCAATGTAAATAAAGAGTGAGAAAAGCAAGAGAAAAGACGGAGTAGTTTAACACACTTAGGAAAGGGTAGAGGGTTAGAAGACCACGCTATGTTAATTTTTATGTTACACAATGTTGTTCCTATCTACGTCTTGTCTTTCTCTCTGCCTTATCAGCATACCATGATCAATGTGATTACAAGGACCAGAGCTGAGAATAAGCAAGAACTCAGCCAGTGGAAGGTTCCTGGAGTTAATAAATGAATGCGCTATAGGAGAAACACAGGGGCAGAGATGCTTGGCCACAGCTGTAACTTGCCCATTAGCTTCCTGAGCAGTTGTAGATTTTATCTGCATGTCTCAAGTAGAAGACATGTGAGCCAGAGTGGGTATCATCAGTGGGTAGGGGGAAATTAAAATCTCATAAATATTGAGTATCTCATGAATATCTACTATCTCTTTGCCTCATAAATATTTAAAGAAAATGAATCTTTTATTTCTTGTGTGCCATATGAATATTTGGTACCTTTGGTCTTTTCATCCTCACCAACGTTTATCACTTACGCTATTCTTACTTTATTGATGTCTAAGGAACCTCATATGTTACTAACTTACTATCTGTGCTTAACACATATTATGACATATTATGAGTTTCTCCTGTGTCTCATAAGCTACTTTTATACTTATTATCTATATTTAATGTTTCTTATGAGTTTAATTGATACCATTTGTTTTTCTTATCTTTTATCTGAGAACTGAATATTCTCAAATAATATGGCAAGCACACCTTACAAAGGGGAGGGTGTGAAATATGGCAGAGAGGGTTCAGGAGATATACAGAGGGAAGACTTCTGCGTGGTTGTGGAAATTAGTTCCACAGTATGGTATGGCTCTGCAGGAGCTGGCAAAGGGTGAACAAGGTACAGTACTACTCTTTCTGCTGGTACTTCCTAGTCCTTCTCAGTTAAAATACTCTCGATTTTCTGTACTGCATCTCATGAATGATTTATGGAAGATGTCTTCTTTTTATCCTCACCTGAGGACATTTTTCTATTTTTTTTGTTCAGATAGAGTGGGAGGGAGAGAGAGGGAGGGAGGGAGGGAGGGAGAGAGAGAGAGAGAAACATCGACATGAAAGAGACACATTGAGTGGCTGCCACCCGCATGACCAACCAGGGCCGGGAACAAACTGCAACAGAGGTATGCACCCTTAGTGGGTCTCTCTGGACCGCAGGCCGACGCTCTAACTGCTGAGCCAAACCGGCTAGGGCTAGAATGTACCTTCTTTAAGAAGATTTTACATAGTATAGACTTGAAAAGCATTTCTTTTATAAAAATTGTTTTATGCTGTTTATTTTTCTCCCATCACATCTTTACTAGAACTAATAAATTATTTACTTTAGGTTAACTAAGCTTAACTAGGAAAACATACCAAAAATCAGAGTATCAGGGGATAGAAGGGGAATATACAGATTTTCTTAGGTGGATGACTTCTAAATTATTCGAGGTAGAATTAAGGGTTGCACACAGAATTTGATTGTGGGTAACACATAAAACTGGGATTCATCAAATATTCTAATCTATAATTTCTACTGCCATTCATTTTTGTTTGTAATTCAAGGTATACATTTGATTTTTCCACTGAGTACTGCAAATTCTAGCTGAGCTTTAATTAGCTGAGTACTAATACAAGGGAGAAAAATCCCCACTATCATTTACAGTATAAGACTTTTTTCTTTGTTTTTCATCTTGGATCATGGAAAACACCAAATTTTTACTGTTGTGTTTTAAGATTCTGATCCAGGGTTGGGTGGAGGGTAGTGCTAATCCAACATTTATCACTTTCTGTTTACCCAGGAAATTACTCTGTACTATGTCTGCCACATTAAGGCGAATACATTTTTAAAAGGATTATTTAACAATGTTCTGTTTTTTACCCAGATAATTTAATAATCATCTGGAGACTGTTGTGAAGGCCAAAACGTAAAATGTCCAAGAACATAGGTGGCAAAATACTTCCATTAAAACAGTTTTATTGCAGGAAATCCTGACAGCACCAGAAACTGCTGTTCGGAGATCCCACACAATTTTAATTAGAAAAGCTGACTTTAACAAATTCATTTTTATTTTTTAATGAAAACCAATTTTCTAGATTTTTAACTGGGTTTTTCATTCAAAGATGAGAAAATATTCAAAATACTTTTTATAAATTATTACATAATTGTTTGATAATGAAACTGTATAAAACTATGGAAAATAATGCTAAATTAATGTTAATTATGTGTTTATATAAACATATATTTTAATATTTGTATATTGAATAGCACTTTGTCAAGGTTGGAAGGCAGCTGAGTGTGTGTCTGGGGAGGCAGACTATAAAAGGAATAGGGATTTCAACACAAGAAAGAATAAGTGTATACAGGATGTTATATGTAATTTAAATTTAGAGATGTCAAATAGATTGGCTTTTGTATCTCCACAAAGCTGAACACAGTGTTTCACACAAGGAACTTCTGAACATTTATTGAGTAAATAGATATAACATTTTATCTTATTTTTTTACCCATATTTTTACAAAAGATTTTCAGAGAAACAGGACATTCTTTTTCTTTTTGCAGTTCCATCAAAAAAAAAAAAAAAAATGATCACAATCTTCCAGAATTGTTCCAAGAGCAGTAAGGATGGGAGGAGGATTGTCTATGAGCATAACAGCATTACTGGAATCTCCCAGAACTAGAACAAGAAATTCCCTGTTATTGTACTAGGAGAAAAATACCAATTGTAATACTTAAATATTATGCTACCCTGCTTTCCCAGTACTTTCTCACATTGACTGTTATCTTCATCCACTGATCACCAGAAATTTCTCCCTCTTCTGGACATGGCTTCTTGCTAATAACAGTGGATTGGAAGAGTGCTCAAAGTCCAAATGACTGGCCCATGATAAAGGAATTTAGATAAGTGGAGAAAGTTTCGTGGAGTAGGTAGAATTAAATTAGATCTTGTTTTTTTTTTCTTTTTTTATCCTCACCTGAGGACATTTTTCGATATTTTGTTCAGATACAGTGGGAGGGAGAGAGAGAGAGAGAAAAAAACATCGACATGAAAGGGACACATCGAGTGGTTGCCACCCGCACAACCCAACCAGGGCCAGGGACAAACTGCAACCGAGGTATGGGCCCTTAGCGGGAACCAAACCCTGGTCTCTCCAGACCACAGGCCAGCGCTCTAACTGCTGAGCCAAACCGGCCAGGGCTAAATTAGATCTTGAAGAGAGATAGGGATCCAGATAGGTGAAGGGAAAAAGCATTGTGGTTCAAAGGATGAGCATCAGTTAAACAAAATAGTTTGTGATTGCACCTTGTGCAAAATGTGCTTGAATATGTACAGTGAAATTTTATGGCGGGTCTTTAAAACAGCTGTGCTGTGGTGATTACCAGAGGGAAAGGGTTTGGGGTAAGGTAGAGGGGGTACAGGGGAGATAAATGGTGATGGAAGGAAACTTGAATTGAGGTAGTGAACACACAATAAATATACAGATGATGTATTATAAAATTATACACCTGAAACCTATATAATTTTATTAACCAATGTCATTCCAGTAAATCCAATAAAAAATAAACAAATACAGAAAAAAGCAGCTGGGTTAATTCACCATTAAAAAATGAATGTAAATTATATCAGCAAGCTAAAAAATAAGCATGTCAATAGATGCAGGAAAGACATTTGAAAAAATTCAACATCTATCATAAAATAACTCTCAGCATATGAGGAACAGAAGGGGATTTTCTCAATTTGATAATGGGCATACATATAAAAGCCAATAGCTAAAAACTTAATAGTGAAAGACTAAATGCCTTTATCCATAGGTTGGAGACCATGCAAAGTGTCTGCTCTTGTCATTTCTATACAACATTGTACTGGAGGTCCTAGCCAGTGCAATAGGGTAAGATAAAGAAATAAAAGTTATATAGATTGGAAAGGAATAAATAATATTATTTTTATTTACAGGTGATATGATTGTTTAAATACAAAATCCTCCAAAATCTATGGAAAAGCAACTAAAACTAATAAGTGTAGCAAGGTCACAAGATAAAAGGTTAGTACAAAAATTTAATTGCATTTCTCTATCCCGACAATGGAAAATGAAAAATTTAAATTGATAAAACAGTACTATTGAAATTGCATTAAAATGTGAAATACATAGGGCTTAATCTATGTGCAGTTAGATGATGAAAGCTATAAAACATTTATGAGAGAAATCAAAGAACATAATTTTTTTGTTTTTAATTCTTACCCAAGGATATTTTTCTATTGATTTTTTTTTCTTTTCTTTTCCTTTTTTTTTCAGATAGAGTGGGGGAGAGAGAGAGAGGGAGAGATCAGTATGAGAAAGACACATCAATTGGTTGCCTCCCACATGACCTAGATTGAGGTTGGGGAGGGAAACTGCAACCCAGGTATGTGCCCTTGACCGGGAACTGAACCCGCTACCCTTTAGTCCTCTGGCCAACGCTTTAACAGCTGAGCCAAACCAGCCAGGGCAAATAACATTTGAATAAATGAAGATATATCTTATTTATGGACCAGAGGAATTAAGATGTTGATTCTCCGCAAATTGATCTATACAAACTGAAAAGTATATTTTAAAATGTATATACAAAAGCAAAGAACCTAGACTAACCAAAGAAATTTTGCAATGAAAAGCAAAGCTGGAGAATTTGTACCACCTGATTTCAAGATTTACATTCTAGCTCTGGCCGGTTTGGCTCAGCGGTTAGAGCGTCGGCTTGCGGTCCTGAGAGACCCGGGTTCGGTTCCCGCTAAGGGCGCGTACCTCGGTTGCAGTTTGTCCCCGGCCCTGGTCGGTTGTGCGGGTGGCAGCCACTCCATGTGTTCCTTTCACATCGATGTTTCTCTCTCTCTCTCTGTTCCTCTCTCTCCCTCCCACTCTACCCGAACAAAAAATGGAAAAATGTCCTCGGGTGAGGATAAAAAAAAAAATAAAAAAAAAAAAAAGATTTACATTCTAAAACTAGCATAATAAGGCCAATGTAATATTGGCATAAAGATAGACAAACTCGATGGAATGGAATAGAGTTTAGAAACAGAACCATGCACATATTGTCAGATGATTTTTTTTTTTTTACAAGGCTGGGAATAAATAGTGTCCCTAAGACAGTGGTTCTCAATCTTCCTAATGCCCTGACCCTTTAATACAGTTCCTCACTTGTATGTGGGCGGGCCCGCCTGGAGACAGAAAAAGGAGCAGTGTCTCGGTTCCTAAGACCATTGGAAATATGTGTTTTCGGATGGTCTTAGGCGACTCCTGTGAAAGGGTCTTTCAACCCCCAAAGGGGTTGCGACCCACAGGTTGAGAATCCCTACTCTAAGAAATCATACTGAAACAATTAGACTTGCAAAAAATGAGCTCAGACAATATATTTTTAAAAACTCAAAAATGGATTATATACCTAAAAGTAAATTCTAAATTCATAAAACTTCTAGAAGGAAATAAAAGGAGAAGAAGGTCTATTGACCTTTCATTAGGCCAAGATTTCTTAGATATGACATCAAAAGTATAAACCATAAAAGAATAAATAGACAAATTGGACTGCATAAAAATACAAATTATTTTCTCTTGAGCAATTCTATTAAGAAAATGAAAAAACAAGCCAACAGCTGGGGGAAAATACTTGAAGAACACCTAGCCTATAAAGGACTTACATACAAAGTATATAAAGAAGTCCTTAACCTAATAACAAGACAATCCATTTTAAAAAGTAGACTGAAGAGTTAAACAGACATTTTACCAAAGAAAAGATATGAATGGTCTGTTATCTATTATTACATAACAATTGACTAGACGTTGCTTTAAAATAATGATAAACATTAATCCCATAGGTTTTGTAGGCCAGGAAATCAGAAGCTGCTTAATTGGTTGTTCTGGTTTTCATTGAAGTTGTAGCTAAGATGTTGGTTGGGACTTCAGTCTTTTAAAACCTTAACTGGGGTTTGAGGATCTGCCTTCAAAATGGCTCACTCACATTGCTGGCAGGTTGGTGCTGGCTACTGTCAGGAGACCTGTGTTCTTCATCATGTGGCTCTCTCCACAGGGATTTTTGAATGTCCTCATTACATGGCAGCTGGTTTGCATCAAAGTGAGTGAGCCAAGAAAGATCAAGGAGGAAGCAGCAATGGCTTTTATGACTTAGCCTTAAAAGTCACACACCATCATTTCCATAGTATTGCATTTGTTACACAGCCCTATTAAATTTAGGAGCTAGCTACACAGAGGTATGAATATCAGTATCTAGGGATCATTTGGGGGCCATCTTGAATGCTGACCACTACAGATAGCAAAGAAGCACTCGATAAGTTTCATATCTTTAGTCAGTAGGGAAATACAAATTAAAAGCACAAAGATAGAGCAGTACATACCTATTAGAGTGGCTTTTAAAAACCTGGCACTACAAAGTCTTAACAAGGATGCAATACAACTGGAACACTCATATATTGCACCTGGACATGAAAAATGGTGTAGCCAGTTTGTAAACCCGTTTGATAAAGTTAACCATACACTTACCATTTAACCCAGCAATTTTACTCCTAGGTATTTAAATGAGAAATAAAACACATATTTGTACAATACTTGATGAGAATGCTTATAGCAGTTTTACTCATAATAACAAAAAACCAGAAATAGTCCAAATACCCTTCAACCAGTGAGTGGATCATCAAATTGTGGTACATTCATATAGTGGATTCTTACAATTCAGCAATAAAAAGGAATTACTTATACATGCCAACATAGTTGAATCTCAAGCATTATACTAAGAGAAAGAAGCTATACACAAAATGCTATATATTGTATAATTCTATTTTATGATACTCTGGAGAAAGAAGACTATAGGGATAGAAATCAGAGTAGTGGTTGCTGGGGCCTGAGGATAGGGAGAAAGAACCGACTATAAAGGGACATTGGAAATTTTAGGTATGATCATGGTAATGGTTATACAACTATATGTATACATTTGTCAATATTCTTCTGAAAAGAGTGTAGTTTTCTATTATACTACAGTAACCTGACTTTAAAAAAGCAAATGTAATTTATTTCAATGTTATGCTAGTTTTCATACTTTAGTATTGCTATGAGAAGATTAGATCTGGGTGTCAGGTGAGTGCTATTAATTCTGAGGGAAATGACAAGAAAGCTGTTTAAGCCCTGGCCAGTTGGCTCTCTAGTTAGAGCATCAGCCCTCAAACTGAGGGGTCAACAGGTTTGATTCCCATTCAAGGGCATGTACCTGGGTTGCAGATCTGATCCCCATGTGGGAGACAACCTACTGATGTGTCTCTCTCACATTGATGTGTCTCTCTCTCCCTCCCTTGCCCTCAATCTGGAAATCAATAGAAAAATATCCTTGGGTGAGGATTAACCAACAACAACAACAAAAAGGCTGTTTAGAAACAGACAACAGATTGACAGTTGTCAGAGGGGAGGGGTCTTAAAAGGCTGGGTGAAAAAGTGAAAGGATTAAGCTTTACAAATTGGTAGTTACAGAACGGTCACAGAGATGTAGATTATAGCATAGGGAATATATCAATAATATCGTGATAACTATGTATGGGGCCAGGTGGGTACTTGAAGCAGCACAGGGACTACTCTATAAAGTATATGATTGATTTTCTAATGACTTTGCTGCACATCTGAAGCTAATACCGAATAATACTGAATGTAAATCGTAATTGGAAAAGAAAAAGCTGTTTGGTTATGGTAAGAAAAATCAGTGATTGTATTGAGAGGAAGTGTATTAGATTTTCTAGAGGAACTGAACCAATAGGGGGTGTGTATGTATGTATGCCTGTATAATTAAAAGGATTTATTTTAAGGAATTGGCTCATATAATTGTGGAAGCTTGATAAGTGCAATATCTGATGGAGGAGGCTAGAGACTCAGGAAAGAGCTGGAGTTTGAGTTCAGAGACAGTCTGCTGGAGAAGCAGAAAGAGCTGATGTTGCAGATGAAGTCCGAAGAGCTGATGTTGCTCCAAAGGCAGTCTGCTGGAGAAGATTTTCTTGCTTGAGGGAAGTCAGCCTGCTGTTCTATTCAAATATAGAACAAACTGATTCAACTGAAACGAATTGGAGTAAGCCTATTGTGGAGGACAATCTGCTTTACTCAAGTTCACTGACTTAAATGTAAATCTCTAAAATACCCAGAATGTTTGACCAAATATCTAGGCACTGTGTCTCAGTCAAGTTGACATAAAATTAACCATCACAGGAGGGGATTTATTGACTGGAAAGGAGCATAAGGGAACGTTCTGAAATGACAGAAATGTCCTGTATCTTAATTGGAGTGGTGGTTACATAGATGTGTACATTTATAAAAAGTCAAGTTAAACTTAAAATCTGTGCATTATAATGTATGTAAATTATACATAAAAAAAATCCTAAAGGGGCACTGGGCAGCTGTGTCATGACTGATGTGATATCTCATACAGAGTATATGTGTGTGAGGATGTATATATGTTTATGAGTGTGTGTGTGTGTGTGTGTGTGTGTGTGGGCTGGTAGATGAGTGATGAAGATCTACCCTGCTGCGACATGTTCTTCCCCATTTATCTCTCTTTTTCTTGAACCACCCACACCCATTATAAAGACTCACTCGCTATCGTTATTTAAGCGCTAACCATGGTTTTTAAGAATGCATTACTTTCTCCTTAATTCTTTGGAAGTGTGTGGGTTTCTTCATCTGTTCTGCTCTTGTTTTCAAATGATTACTGACTAATTAGGCAATTATATGCCCATTAGTAGAATAGAGAGTTAAGATATATATGCTATCCTTACTAAATGACTAAGGAGCTAGGAAGAAATTTAAATTGCATATTTATCTCTTATTAATAAACTCAGTTTAAAAGATGATATATATAGTTACCGTTCTAGTCATCCAATTTTGACTGAAGGAGTTTTATATATTTTTTACTCAGACTCAATATCATCAGAGGACAAGGTAATGAAATCTTGAAGCTTAATAAGTCATCTTTCACAATTCTTCCAAGGGCAAAGGAGAGCACCTTTTAAATATTAATGTGGTTATTTTAAATGTTGAAAAACATCTTGTATTTCTATATTTTTCAAATAAAAGTTTTTAGTCAAACAAAAGGAAGCTAGGAAATTGCCCAGTGAAAAGTAACCTATATTTGCAAAATCATTCTGTAGATTAAAGTGCTCTCATAAACTTTAAATGCACTAAAATATAAACAATTAATTTAAATAACATAATTAGTGTTATTGAACATGTTTTCAATATATGCATTTTATTTTATTTTTCTTCAGATGCTTTGGTCAGGTGAGAGGGAGTTAGTTGTTAGATCCAAAATCATTCTTGAGAATGATTATTTTGACATAATCTGATATAAAGTCTGGTATTATTTTGGTATTTGAAAGGAAAAATGGCATTTATTTATTCTGTTTCAAATTCCACTCCAATGTATGGAATAAGAATAACAGTTAGAGTTAATATAGACACACCTAGTTCTAGCCACTTATCCCCTTTAGTTTTCCTGGGAGGAGATAAGACCCAGGCCATAGCCTTATGTGTTATCAGCACTAATCTGTGACAAATCCCCTTCTGGCATGAGCCAGGCATCAGACTTCTCTGTCTCCAGATGTAGGGAAAAGATTTTAAAGCTCCTAGTGGTTTCCTTGAAGCCCCCTTTTCCCCAGTAGGCTGGAAGATACAGAGAATATGCCCCAGCCAATGCTCAAAGAAAGGTGTAGTAGAGAGTTAAAGCAGGGATCTCTCAAAAAGAATGTTTTTCTTCCTTCTCTCTCTCTCTCTCTCATGCTCACTGGAGGATATTTTTTTTCCATTGATATTTTAGAGAGAGTAGAAGGAAGGAGAGAGAGAGAGAGAAACATTGGTTAGAGACACATTGAGTGGTTGCTTCCTCACCCACCCCGACCAGGGCCAGGTATAGAACCTGAAACCCAGGAACATGCCTTTGACTGGGAAACAAACCACTGAGCATCACCAGCCAGGGCTCTGCTGTCTCTTTATGTGTTCTGTGGTCTGAGAAATCTTGAGTCCCAGAACAGGTTCTCAGTGCTATTTGTTATTTTTTGGGTCTGCCTTACTCTTGCATACATATATACATATTTCCTTTCACTTTCACTATTTATTGGCACCATAAGTTTTTTTGCCCTTTTCCAAGCTCAGAAATACTACAAAAATAAGTGCAAAATTTAGCAGACTAGAGACAGATTTGGATGTATGCCTGTAGAACTACTTTCTTTTTTTCCCGAGATGGATCTAAGACAATGGAGAAAGGAATGTTTTAGACATGAGAGGAAAAGAGTAAACACATATGGTACTTCAAAATGTGACAGAGCAGAAGAATTTTCTACTACAAAGACCGGGAAGTGGAAGAAGGGGACGCTATGCCCAGCTGTTCTTGGTGTGACTGTCCCACTTGTATTCCCCAAAGACAATCAACAGACCTAGACAGTTTTTTTTTATTATTATTGATTTAACAGAGAGGAGGAGAGAGAGAGGGGGAGAGACGGAGGGAGGGAGGGAGGGAGGGAGAGACAGACAGACAGACAGACAGACATGGAAGTGAAAAAACTGATTAGTTGCCTCTTTTATGCACCCAGACCAGGGACTGAACCCACAACCTAGGTATGTGCCTTGACCAGGAATCAAACCAGCAACCTTCTGGTGTGTGAGACAATGCTCCAGCCAACTTATCCACCTGGCTGGGGTCAGCCAAGACAGTTTTAAGAGTGTTTGAGGGAGGAAGGAGAGAAGTTGTATACTTTGGTGGAGATGAGAACATGAAGAGATTTAGTGCTCTAAAATGGAACTCCACAGACCATGTTAGGAATGTCTCTATTATTTAGGGCAGTGATAGAGATCCTCCAACTGTTTCATACACACACACAAATCTACATGCATTTAGCTTCTGCTAAGAATAGAGAGGGTTTCAGTGACAGAACAATTGAGACCTGGTTGTGGATAATAAAAGTATTTAATGTAGGCCTCTACATATGCGATGTTAGGCTTGTTATGAAAAGTAATTGAAGTCAACCTTATTGTTTTAAACAACATACAGATAATTATTTTATTACTTTGATTTTAACTATAACAAATACACATTTTGAGCATAATATTTTCTCAGGGATGTATCTGAGGAGCTCATAGAAAAGAGAACATATTCGACTTATTCAATACTTACCTAAATTGAGTACCCACACTGGGTATTGAGTATCAGTCAGGCATTTGTGAGTGCACTGATAAGTACAATGTATAACTATAGTCTCCTGATGCTAGTTTTCATTCTTTATGGAAATGGTTCTCAAACTTTGGCAGGCATCAGAATTACTTAGAGAGTTTGTTAAAACACAGATCACTGGGCCCCATTCCCAGAGTTTCTGATTCAGATTTGGGGTAGAGACCAAAAGTCTGCATTTCTAACAGGTTTTCATGTGACACTGATGTCTCTGGTCTGGGGACTACTCTTTGAAAACCATAACTTATCTTGAACTTGATAGGGGAAAATGTAGGAAAAATTGTTAATGGCAAATTAAGATTTTCTAAAGTGGATAATTTCCTCTCATGACTTTAGTGATGGTTAGAATGTATTTTGTAGTCATAAAAATGGAAAAACAGCATAGAGAATGACAAAGCCCAATAAAAAAAGAATTTCCTTTTCATCACTATAGTCTGAGAATTTTTTTAGACCTTAAGGCAATTCTTTGGAAGAAGTCTGAACAGCACCAGGTCCTAAGTACTAAATAATATACCAAAATGCCGCTAATGGATTACCAAGTTGAAAGCCAAGGTGACATTTATTTTTTGCAAACAGCCCACCACTGCTTCTGATTATGATACAGATATTCATATATAAAGAATGAGATAAAAAAGAGATACTATGTACCTTTTAGATAGGTTTACTTTGAAAATATTGAAAGCATGATCATTGACATGGTTTAAACAGTTACAGCTTTGGTTTTGTCTGGCCAAATATTTTGATGAAGTTAGAATGTAGTCTAAAAGTCATGGATTGGCAAGAATAATGTGGTGTGTGTGGCCAGATTGGGAGTTTTATCCAATTTGGATAGAAGTCTATAGTGACTTTGAAGTTGGCATTAGAATTTTCTTTTCTAACTTCTTTCCTTATCATCTATATCTAGCCAGTCCCACAGTTCTCTCACATCTTCCCTGCAGCAGTAGCTCATATTCCCTCGCTTTGTACTTTTGTGTAGATCTTTACTTCCTCATGAAAATTCTCCAAGCTCATTTAAATGACTCCTCTTTGTCATAATTTGAAATGTTCCCCTATTATACTTTAGCGACCAATCCAAACCTTCACAACATAAACATTTCTCTATATATTGGCTTTTCCCATTATAAATATGTGAATCTTTCCCATTCAAAAACCTAACCATCTCTTGTTAAATACTGAAGTTGTTAACCATTGTTTTACAGTTGATATCATATCTTGCTTATTCTTTTTCTCAATAAATTTAAGAGGTATGATTGTGGCACATTCATGGATGGGGATAAATCCACCTGTTAAAATGATTGTTTAAATTCTTGACATGGAAAAGGGTTGAAGTGTTTTTGAAGAAAAAATATCTTTATACAGACTATTTATAGCATATTTGTTTCTTAGTTACAAGTTATCTATCTATCTATCTCTATCTTTCTATCACAATGATCAATTCTGGGTGATCGGATTGGACTAGTATATATTTTAGGATGTTTTATAGTAAATATGCATCATTAGCACAATAACAGTTATAAAGTGCATAATAAAATAAAAAGAAAATATGCTTACATCCGAAAGTGATTGTTACTAGGGAGTGAGATTTTGAATTTTTTTTCTGCTTTCGTATACTTCCAATTTGTTTACACTAGTACTAAATAGTATTTTAAATTTAGTATTAAGTAGCATTTAATAGCATCAAATATTTAGTAGTATTAAATATTACATTTAGTATTAGAAGGTATACAATTAATATTTCATTAAAATTACATTTAATTTATGTAAATATATGCCAAACCGTATGTAATTTCAATAATATCACTTTTCTGTGCAAAAACTTCAGAGTTTACTCCTTCCTAGTAACCAAAATTCAAACTTCTTAGCCTGGAAATCAAGCTCTCCATATCTTAGGACCCATAGGTTCTTGCCTTTCATTATCCAATGCTTCATTTAACCAAGACTTCAGTGTTCTTGGATGGAATCCCCACTCTTTTCTGCTTCATCATTTCCCTAGCTCTCCTTGACCTCCCCTTTCAGCATGTCCACACTCACCTTTCCTCCAAGACCTATGCCAAACGCTCTCTTCCATGGACCTGCTGCAGTCTAACTCACGCATCTAGTGTACTTAGCATTTTGTTTTTTCTTTATTTAAGGTTTGTTTACTTCTTCCTGTGTAGTATTTATACACATATATTAGCTCTTCAACTTTCTTTATTGCAAATATTTTTTGTGTGTATGGGGGAGGATGGGGACATAGTTAAACTAATAAAACTAGTTTAATTAGTAAAATCTATCCTCTCATAACATATGATCACTCATGGAGAGTAAAAGAGATCTTGGTATGAATCTTCCCTTGGCCACTTGCTGTCTGCAGGCATTTATACAAGGTCTCTAACCTCTCTGTGCCTCATTTCCTTGTTTGAAAATTTGAGGAAAATTGTATTTATTATTGCTAAGGATTCAGTGAGGCAATTATGTGAATAATACAGACTATCTGATACATTGAATACAGTGATATAGCTAAAAAGAGATTATTTTCCTACCAGGGATGTGAGCATTTGATAACTGAAGGGGAAGCTCTGCCAATTTTAGCACAGGGATTTCTTTGCTAACAAGTGAGATCTGGGGTTGCACATACCATTTCCTTTCTACTGCCAACATTTAGTCCTATAATCACATTTAGCTGCAAAGGATTCTGGTTAGTTAAGTCTCAGCTATGTGCTCTACTAAAACTGGGTGGGGGGAGTCTTATTACTAAAGGGGGAAGGGAAGATTGGGGCCAAACAGTATTCTTAATAAAATCAGGATTCTGATTCTGGAAGACTAACCCATACCCAGCTGGGTAGTGAAACCTCCTGATAGCTTCCCTCTGATCTCTAGCACAATCCTCTCTATAGATTTGCTACACATACCTTTTCCTTCAAACTGTTAAAACTTCTAAAGGACATGGAATCTGTCTATATGTCTTATTTAACTTTTAATGTGTTCCCTTATCTGCTTTACTCTCTCCTCTAGGTTAAATAAAGAAAAATCACCATGCAGGGGTATTCTATAAATTTCAGTAGTTTAAATATGACTCTAGAAAATGTGTATTGAAGTTTATAAACATGTTATATTTGTATCAAGGTGCTGATAGAAGTCTCTGGCTGGTAGAAAAAGCCAGACTCATCTTTTTAGCTACTTACTGAGTTCTTTGAAATTAGGATATTTATTCTGTTTTCATCATTGGGCAGCATTCAAAAGAGAAGTAGAGCAATTAGGATGGCCCCCACACTTTTGCCATTGGCTCTACAATTTTCTAGACGTAGTAGTTTTAGGAATTATGCAATGTCCTCTGCATAATTTTATTACATTTTCTTTATTTTTAATTGGATATTATTTTATTTTTTTCCTTTTTTTTTAATTTTTAATTTTGTATTTATTAGTTTGTTTTAGTTACAGATGTTTCTCATTTTTCCCCCATTTAAGTGAAACAAGCCAAGCAGAGAAAGACAAATATCACATGATCTCACTTATTTGTGGAATATAATGAACTAAACAAACTGCTGAACAAAATTAACCCAGAGACATAGAGGTGGGGTACAGACTGACAAGCCTCAGAGGAAGGGGGGTTTGTGGGGGAAGAGATACTACATTTCCTTTTGTGACAATGTGCTGTCGTCTGGCAGTTCTGAGCATCATGTAGGACACAATGGTAAATAAAGGAGATTTCTTAGATTTTTACATTTTTATTTTAAAACATAAAATTTTATAGTAATTAACACCTACTTTTAAACAGAATGATGCATTAATTAAATGCCTTGTCATAACTATTATAAGCTCTGTTAGAAAAATAGACATCTTAACAACTACAGTGTCAGCTCTTTAATAAATACATAAAACAGCAGTTAGTAGTCAATCAGAATTATATGAACAGCTTCATAGTATATTATATGAAATTGTCATATTCCCCCGTCTTCTGTGTCCTTTACGGAGATTTAATTTTATGTATAATTCAAAGCCAGAAATAATAATAATAAAAACTTGTTTAATGAGTGTTTGTTTCTTAGAACTATTTTATATTTAAATATTTTAATTTAAAAATACACTCTATGTTAAATTTTTTTTTTACAAAGGCAAGACTTGTTAAATGAAACAAATAAGGTTATATTACTGATCATTTAAAAACATTTCTAAATTTTCTTTGCAGAGGTTTAAAAATGAAGTAGCTGTTAAATGTAAAATAGCTTTAAAGTTATGTTAAATATACACAAAATGAATTTCTATATTAATATGCAAATTTATATTTTATAATTTAGAATTAAAATACTTTATATTCATTATTCTTAATAAAATTTATGTACCATATTTGTCATTGTATGTAATTCATATCAAAATCACATTTATTTGTGGTACAGTGTAAAAATTCTTTATACAAATCACATCTTCCATCCTTGGTGACTGCAGTTATTTTTCTTTTTTTTAATTCTTGAGTTAAATAATTTTAACTGAAGTAGGTTGTAGAGGTTGGAAACCTGATTAATAGCATTAGTTTACAAAGATATATTTTATGTAGGAAAGTATTTCAGGTAGATAAAAGAGTAGTGTTCTTACTCTCAGGTATTTTATTAACAGCTTCTTAGCTGAACAGTTGTTTCATATAATTAAATAATTTAAATATGCATTTTTATGACAGTCATTACATGGGCTTGAAGGTAAATTTATTAGAGCCAAAGAAAAAAAATCACTCAAAAAAACAGAAATGTTAAAGAATAAAAACAGAAGGACACAAAGAAAAAGGTTTTTTTTCCCTCTGACTATACTGATTGGTTGTATCATATTTCTCTCCTGTCACTGATGTAACACATACAAGATGCTGCAAAATCTAATTATGGTGGTTATCTGCAATATTCTTCCACTTAATTCTTTTTAACACCGAGATGATAATATAGATGATTATTCTTTACAAAGGAACAGAAAGATTAAAAAATAATTAACAAAACTGGGAGAAAGCCACTCATTCTTGTCAGTTAAGCTAGGGTTTGCAGAAATTATAGCCACTGGCATAAAAAGGAAGCTGAAAGAGCTTTTATAACCTAAAGGTCTGCAGAATGTGAGCTCATGATTAGACAGTTAGGATTCATGTTGAGTTGAATGTGATTCAGTTGTACTGAAAACTGGCTCATATGTTATCATAAATGAATTTTCAAATGTTTGTAAGAAAAGACTGTCCCTATACCCATGAACATTTAGTTAAAAATTAATTAGTGTACTATTTTTTCAAGCACAACCTTCAACACTGCATCTAACAAGCCACAATTGCAAGATACATCACAAATGTCTCAGAATCAGTGAAATATGAATATATATAGTCAGTTTCCCATAGTAAATTTCCCACAGAGGAATCATAAAAGAAAAGGGAAATGAAAGCTAGTTCTATATTTCTTTGAAAAGTAATATATTTCAATTTGCATCGCATGAAATGGAGTTCTCAAGGTCTATATTGATAAGGACAGTCATAAATTAAGTGTTAAGAGCAAAACAATACAATATGCACATGCTTGAACTCCCAAGTAGTTATATTTCACTTGAAACTTTTATTAAAATATATAGGCCTCAAATCCTTTAAAACTGAATCTCTAACAGTTGTGAAAATTTAAAATTATTAGTTTTTAATGGATCTATCTTTGTTCAGGTGCATAGATGCAAATGAGTTTTTAAATCAAGAGATGTTTGGAAATGAAGAACATTATACCATTACATTTGGTTATTTTTCACAATTAGGCTTATTGAGTTTGAAGTTTTAGTGCAATCCCTTAGGAAAACTGAGTGGAAAAAAAACAGGAGTAAGGAAAGTAAGTACAAGCCACTGAGTCTTATTTGCTATATCAGGTATTTGGAGGAATATAATTCTATGGAGAAAAATTTTCATAGTCTATCATAAAAATATTTCAGTGTCTCATGGATCCCTGTTGTCATAAGAATACTTTCAATAGAGATTAAGTATATATTAAGTATTTGAAATTTATTCTTTAGTGAAATGTTGCATCTGTTGCATGCGTTAATTTCAATTTTGATTTTTGAAAACTATGCCTGTAGAAAAAAAATCTATTTTGTTTAACTTAAGTTTTTAAAATCTTTATTAACCAAAGCTACTTTGAACATTTAGGACATAATCAGATTTTTACTGAATTTCTGAGTCTTGCAGAGAATATCTATGACTTATAAATATTAACAAATTTTGAAAAAGATATCAAATGCTTATAAATCCATGTACATTGCAGTGTATAGATACCCCCAGAGAAATCAAATGCATACAGTTATATTGTAGTGTTATGTATGGCACATTTCTATAGACTTTAGAGTGCAGAAATGCTATTGTACCAAAAAGTGTTCAAGTTCGTAACTTTGTTAACCATTTAAAATCTCATTATTTTTTGTGTAATATCAGTGAATCTCAAAGGCTCCCATGGTCATATTGAAAATAGGCTCTATTTACAAATACTATTTAATCTAAGAATACCCTGTTTTTCCTTACCTTTTAATTAATTCTAACTAGTCAAATATTAATTCTTTTCTCACAATCCATTATACAGGAACATATCAATTATTCAAGTAAAATATAAGCTCTAAAATCTTTAAGAATTAAATCTTTAAATAAAAAAAAAGCACATCACAAGCATGACTACAATTATCATCTAGCATTGAACTGCCTATCAGGAAGTTTGTCCCTTCCTACTATAACAGCCTCGGTTCATTATAAATTAGTGCAAACTAGTGAGAGTGTAAAAAGGTAAACCCTGGACTTTTAGGGTTTCATTTTATTTTGCTCTTTTGGATAGTTCATTCTACATGGAAATTTGTTTATGAACATTTTAATGTTCATTTTTAATTTTCAGCATTTTAATAAATGGATTTTTCCACTCTTTTGGGATGCTGTCAGCTATCCATTTATTTTCCTTTTAAAAAGGATGATATGTGTGACAGGCAGACTACAAAACATGATTTTTATGTTATTCTTGGTTTTATACAGGTGAGTCACAGTACTGAATTATATCAATGTCCCCAGTCTCTCATTTGGGGAAAAGAACTACAGTTCAACTTAAAGTTATAATTGCTTGGCTGTAGGGGACAGCGAATGGAGCTGCTGTGTTTGTTGGCTCCAAAACACCTATTCTATGTTTTAAAATGTTCTTTAGGGCAGAATATGGGGGTGGTTAGCCTTCACTGAAATGCAAATATCTAGCACTTTGATTAACTCAAGTGCTAGAAAACAGCAAATCTGGGATGTTAATTATAAGAAGACATTGTTGTCCTAGGCAAAGTTCTGTACTGCACACTGGACTATTGGACTTCTCGCCAATAAAATCAGACTAAGTCTGTAGGGCTATGGTAATTGTGAAGAAATTTACATTGGGGAAGAGAAAAGCTCATGGCTGCTGTATCAATCTCTCAGGTTGAGCACTGTACAACTCTAGGGGATGCTGTTCACACAGGCTAAGGCATGAATGGATTCCACACCTACAGTTAGTTCTTAGAAACTGATTGGCAGGAAAGATTGGAAGCTAGTCATGGTCAATTCATTTTGGATGACTCTTTTCTGCTTTGCTTTGAAATTTTTTCATGGTCATATACTTAAGACTTCAGTAAATCACATTTAAAAACACTTGTCAATTGTATATTGTATAGACTCAAGAGGTAGCATGATATTGTGCAATGAACACTAGCCTAGCAATAAGAAGATAGAAGTTGTCTTTGAATGCTGCCACTTAATCATGGAGATGGTTTTTGAGAAATCATTTAAACTTTTGTGAACCTTGATTCCCTAACTAAAATGATGAATTAGCTTATTTCTAAGATATTGTCTATCTTCCTCCAATTGCATACTTTTAGAATTCTGGCCAGTGGGGTTGAGGTGATAAAGGGAAAGAATGTCCATAGGCTTCATGAAAGGGCAAAAATAATATAGCTTAATATAGCTTTTCATTAGAAAATTGCTAATATCTACTTAGAGTAAATATCTGAGAAAGCTCAGTCAAAAGTGTGGCACTTTGTTTGAGGCAGAGTTTCTGAATGAATATCCTGTGAATTTCAACCTGAGGATTAGACAAATGAAGTGGTAAAATAGTCCATCCAGTTTACCAGGTAAGAAGATATAAAACTCCACATCTCCAAACAACAAAGCTGTTCAAATTTTGATGTTACTTTATAGTGTCCCTTATTAAACATTCAGCTTTTAAAACCAGTATTCTAATAAAGTGACATTGTATTATATGGCAGTAGTAACTTAGCACTTATTTAATCCAGTCATCAGTGACATATATAAACGTATCCTGTAAGAAACAAAAACCAAACTATAAAGGCAAAGAGGAGAGAATGTTCGATTTAGTATCCACACATGCATAAAACTACAGTTTCAAAAGCAATATCCCTCAAGATAAAGGTTTTATCTGTTTACCTCTTGAATGAGTGAAACACTAACCATTCATGTATCTAGCTGTTCTTGTGATCCACTGCCAAATGTTGAAGTGTTTGGCAACATTAGTATAACTGCCTTATTTTTTTTTCATTTGCATGTTCCATGCAGGGGTTACTGTTCCCTTGCAGTGACACAATGCCAAAACTATCTCAAAAGTATTGTGTCTCTCTGGGAAGCGTAGGAATGGCAGGTACCTGTAAAGTGTAATCAGTGCTCTTCAGATGATCTACATTCTATGCTGATCTAAATAAGTTATATATTACAGTAAAGTGCTACAATGACACTAGTCTCAAACAGTAGTAAGACACATTTTTCTCTGAAAAGGTCAGCAGCGATGTAAGTCACATGATGATGAGGATGCTTGTCAGTCTTCATTTGAGTGAAAACCAGCAACTAGCACGATCTAGAACAATTTGTCTCCTCCTGTGACTTCTAAAACTATAATCCTTAGGAGCAATTATTAAAAATTCAGTTTCCCATAAAGTATGTTTTATCTTTTTAGAAGTTGCACCTGAAAGTTTCATGAGCATTTAATTTGCTGATATCCATTTTTATTTCTTCAGGTTTCTCACGTCGGTAGGTTACAGCTCTTGTGCAAACACTTTGCAGAATCAACTTGTCCTTGATGGAGAAGAAATATTAGCATTATTAGGACCTAAATATTGGAAATAGACAATGACATACTGATAGTAATTCTTTTTCAGAATTCACTGACCTTTTTTGAGGCCGACACCCTGTAATCTGCTGAGGACTTTATTTTATTACTATTCCATTGTAATATCACCTGCCTAATGATAAGGACTTTAAGCAACCCAATCAAGAATGTAACTATGAAAATGATGAAAAATATCCTCAAGTAGCTTGGGCTAGAGAAGCAATCTGTAATGAAGCAAACAAATAAATGGGTTAAAAACGAATGAGTAAATCAAAGGATTCCAACAAGTAAATAGTGTTTACCATCTCAATTAGGATCAGAGATATTTGCTAATCTACATTTTGAAACTAGCGAACTACCCTTACTGTTGATTTAAAGAGAAAACTCTCAAATTTTTATTACCTATTTATTAAAATATTTTCACCATAAAACTCCCCTGTGTAGAATAGCCACAATTAAGGTATTTAATAAGAGTATTTCTTTGCAGCTCGATTCTTTAGTACTATTAACTGGAATATGTCCAAATTCATTAACCAAATATAACTGTATCCATGATAGAGAGAGGGACAGTTTTTGTGGTGTGTGCCCTTGATCACTAGTGGAACATAGGATTTAAAAAATTATTTAACAGCTCTACTCATTAGCTTATGTTTCTCTTGTTACACTGGCTCTTCATTTGTTGCACACCAGTAATGGAAAATAAAGTAAAAATCTGCAGAAGCTAAAATCAGTACTATAACAGATGAATAAATATTTCCTTTGAAATTGCAGTGTCACTTTTCATGATTATTACACATGGCTTCTCCAGGAAAAAGGCGTTTCCAATTCAGGACAATACACAAAATCTCTTTCCTCAATTTTTAATTATTTGTTTTTTTACTTGTCTGTTAACCAAAGCTATTTTGCATCTAAATATTCCACTTGTTTTTTTTTTTTTCCAGAATAAATAATTACTAGCTGGAAGAGGATATGCTGCATTAAGAGAAGGGGCATGCCTCTATTTCAGCACTAGACTTTTGGCAAACTCTATTTGGAAAGTGTGCAGACTCTGTGGCTGCCAGAGGTATTACCCAAATCTAAAAGGAACAGGGTTGCACAATATGACAGTATTCCACTGAACTTACCAGCTGTCCCCAACTCACAAAATTACCTCCTGGCCTAAAGAGGCATGTGTTTATTCCCTATTCTCCAGACTTTGGGGGCTTCACCTAAATGTCTGAAGGTCTCCCTAAGAGGCCCTTTCAGGAGGAGACCTGCCAAGACTTAGAAAAGTGATCACCCAGTCATGGGTGATTTGTGCCTGAATCCCCAGGGATGACCGAGCATACTCTTGAATAAGCCAAGAGCTCAGTAACAAGGGCAAGGGCTCCTCTCCAAGTGGGAATACAGAGCCCAGTTTTCTTTTGGTCAACGATAAGGTTCTTTAAAAGAAAGTTAAAGAGAAGCTGGTGGACTACTAAGTGGAATAGAAGCACCAAACAAAATGCTGGTTTTCCTTTGTTACAGGTCTTTCACACACACAGAATCCAAGATGCTCTATTCAAAGGTGATGACCTTGGAGTCTTTCACGGTGACCTTAATATTTGTGACATGCATGTTTTCCATCATGACAGACTGTTGGCTGACTTAGAACTATTCAGTCAGCTAAGATCCTTATAGGGCTTGATCCCACTTACTGGCTTCTTGCCTAGTAGAAGCTTAGCCAGAAAGACCAAAGAATACCCTTTAAGTGTGATTGAGTGGATAGATGATAGAGGTGGCTAACAAATGCCCTTTCCCTCTTCTTGCACAATAGTTGTAAAGGGGAGGGGACTCCCCTAGCTACCGATAGTTTTACAAATGTTTCTAATGGGTTAGGATAAAGGACATTTTCAGGACCCAAGTCTGTGTGCATTTTTAAATGTCATTTGGATAGCCAAACATTAAGGCTTGGCCATGACTATCTTCTTAGTTTAGGTCAAGTAAAGGGCTTTTTCTAAGGAACTTTAATGGAATACTTTGTGTAACCACACTTAGGTCACAGTAGGTTTGTTTACTTAACATAATAAATGACATGTTGACAGTAAGGGCTCCATTTATTAGAAAAGGCACTTGGCTTTCTGAAGTGATTGCTACAGCCCCAGCTGGAAGCACATGGGCTCTTTTCAGAGCCAAATTCATTAAGGGCTAACATCAGTATGGATGCAAAGGAAGAAGGGAGCAAAACTCTGGAGAAAGTTAATTATTTTGTGCACACTAAGAGCTGGAATTATTCTTACAGGTTGGAAGAGAGACTAGAAATAATAATAGCAGTAGGGATGTTTCAATGAAGATGTAATTTCAAGTTCATATGTAGCTTAACATTACACTTGAGCAAGGCGGGATACTGGCTTTTGGGTTCTAATGAAATGGTCTTTGAACACAGCTTTTACATGTTTCTATCATTTACATATCATCTTTCAGTTTACATAATTCTTTCAGGTTCACTGGCTCATTTGATTTTATACAACTCTGAGACTGGCATTATCATCTCCATTTTACAGATGACAAAACTGAGGCTCAGGGAACTAATATAAGAGGCTGATATCTCTTAGCTACTAGTGTCAATAGACATGTCTTAAGCCAAGGTCTTCAGACTAAAAGTTCTATACCCTTTCCATTGTGCCACCTTTATAATCATTCTCCCTAAATTTTATTTATATCAGAATGAAAAGTATCAGGAAGGAATGGCCTTTTTGAAGCAGATCATTGCTACTTAGCCTTTTTGAAGCAGATCATTGCTTCTTAGCCTTCACTTGAAACATGAAAATGTTGGTTTGATATGAGGAAGGTTATAACTGGAAGCAAGTTTGGGTTATGAAAAAAATAATTATGGCTCCATAGATGTTGTCTCTAAGAGTGACATGGACTCCACGTATGAAACTACTTGGCTCAGTGAGGCTCTCTAGAAAATGTTTGGTGTACTTCCATGGAGGTGCACAGCATCAGAATTTAGCTGGGTAGCTGAGATGGGAGATCTAACAAACAAATTCAGCCAAACATACTCAGCTGTTTTTACAGAGTATCATCTCTGGGAGATTGAAAACATTGAAGCATTAGTCCATTCTTTAGAATGGTTGATTATAGATCCTTTTGGAGAACATGATTAGATACTTTGTCAGTGCTTTAATTATTAAGCTTTGGTTTACCTGATGTTTGGTCCACATAATGCTGTTCTATGAAAGTACATGAGGATTTACACTGATCAAGTATAGCTTGAGACAGGTTGTGGGGGTGAAGGCATTGCACACAATTCCTGTAAGGAGAAACAAGTGAAAACTTATAATCTTTAAAAAGTTTGTAGTCTGTAGTATTTTCTACAAGAAATGAAATAAACTAGCATACTGCTTCAGGACAGCAGCCTTGTGAAACTGGGAAAGAAAGCTATGACACTTATTTGTAATCTTTGCTGAATGTAATACCATAGCAAAATCACTTTCTAACCACTTAAAATATTTTAATGTATAAAATCAAAATAATGATTTTTCTGCCTATGTTTTCTTCTAGGATTTGTATGGTTTTGAGTCCTACATTTAATTCATTTTGTGTTTATTTGTCTATATGGTGTGAGAAGGTAGTCAAGTTTTATTTATTTGCATGTATCTGTCCAATTTTCCCCACACCATTTATTGAATAGACTCTGTTTACCTCATGGTATGCTCTTGCCTCCTTTGTCACATATTAATTGACCATATAGGCATGGACTTATTTCTGGGCTCTCTATTCTGTTCCATTGCTCTATGTGTCTGTTTTTATGTCAGTACCATGCTATTTTGATTACTGTAGCCTTATAGTATAGTTTTAATAATTTGATATCATGTAGCATGATACCGCTAACTTTGTTCTTCTTTCTAAAGATTGCTGTGGCTATTTGAGGTCTTCTGTGGTTTTATATACATTTTTTTATTCTAGTTCTGTGAAAATCAGACTTTGGTATTTTGATAGGAATTGCATTGAATCTGTAGATTGCTTTGGGTAGTATGGATGTTTTAATGATGTTAATTCTTCCTATCCATGAACAAGGTATATACTTCCATTTATTTGTATCTTCTTCAGTGTCTTTCTTGAGCATCTTAGAATTTTCTGAGTATAAGCCTTTTACCTCCCTAGTTAAATTTATTCCTAGGTACTTTATTTTATTTTAATGCAGTTTTGAATAGGACTGTTTTCTTAGTTTTCCTTTCTGATGGTTCATTATTGATATAAAAATGCAATGGATTTCTGACCTAGAGGATATTATGCTAAGTGAAATAAATCAGTCAAGGAAAGACACATTCCATATGATTTCACTTATATGTGGAAACTAAAGAACAATAAATGAACAAACAAAATAGAAACAGACACATAGACACAGAGGACAGACTAATGGTTGCCAGATGGGAGGGGAATTGGGGGACTGGGTGAAAAAAGTGAAGGGATTAATATGTACAAATTGGTTGTTACAAGATAGTCATGAGGCCCTGGATGGTTTGGCTCAGCAGTTAGAGCATCAGCCCATGGACTGAAGGGTGGCTGGTTTGATTCCAGTCAAGGGCATGTACCTGGGTTGCAGGCTCGATCCCTGGTCAGCCCTGGTCGGGGTGGTATGGGAGGCAACCAATCAGTGTACCTCTCTCACATTGATGTTTCTCTCTCTCTTTCCCTCCCTCCCTTCCCTTCTCTCTAAAAAACCCAACAAAATCAATGGAAAAGTATCCTTGGGTGAAGATTAACAAAACAAACAAAATAGTAATGGGGATGTAAAATACAGCATAGGGAATATAGTCAATAATATTGTATTAACTATGTATGATGCCAGGTGGGTGCTGGAAATATTAGGAAATAAAGTGCTGGAACACTTTGTAACATATATGATTGTCTAACCACTATGCTGTACACCTGAAAACCAACACAAAGTAATATTGAATGTAAACTGTAATTGAAAAATAAAGTTTAAAAATGACTTCTATCTTAAAATCTATAGAAAATGAAGATATTTTCAATACATACACACACACACTAGCATAGATATTTTAGAAGATGAATATTAAGACACTTAGAAAAGTTTAGCAATGAATATACAGTTCAAATTTTGTTTGGTTTATTAGAATTAATTCCATCATTATCTTTAAGAACTGCATTTCTAAGATAAATACATAATTTCCTGTGCATTCTTTAAAAATTTTTACTTGAGCTACCAATCCAAGTAAGTAAAGGTCATAAAAATTTGAATAAAACTAATTGGAAGGCACAGTGATGTTTAGAGTAGTGTCTTTGAGCAGGACTCAGACTGTTATTGGAAAATTAATTATTGGCACAAAACAATAATGTTACCTTCATTTAACATATCACCTTTTATTTATCCCTCATTTATTTCCATAGTGCAATGGTTCTCAACCTTCCTAATGCCACGACCCTTTAATGCAGTTCCTCTTGTTGTGGTGATTCCCCAACCATAAAATTATCTTTGTTGCTACTTCATAACTGTAATTTTGCTACTGTTATGTCTTAGGCGACCCCTGTGAAAGGGTTGTTCGACCCACAAAGGGGTCGCAACCCACAGGTTGAGAACCACTGCTATAGTGCTTCATAACCACCATCAGTCAATAATGATAGCTAATATTTTTTCTATGATTACTTTGTACTAAGTATGAAGTTTTTTTTGGTTTTTACATGAATCATCTAATTTAATTCTTTCACAGAACTATAGCAAGGTATTATTACCCTCACTTTTGATATCAGGAATATTGAAAGAGAATATTCTCAGAAAATTCACAGAGAATTTCAACAACTTGCCCTAGATCAAACAGCTAATTAAGAGTAAGCTGGGATGCAAGCAGCCTCCAAATCATCACATTGTAAACTTTAAACTTGCATATGGTTATATGCCAATTATATATCAATAAAACTGCAAAAACACCAGTGAACCATTATGAATTCTGAATATTATTATAAAAAAACCAAACATACACATTCACAAAAGCTAAGGCAGTGAATGCCCAGGTAAATTATGATACTCCACAGCTATCTAGTGGCCAAAGATTGGAATCCAAGTCTTAAAATTCCCAAATCCCTCTTTCAGTTCTTTTTTATTATGATGATAACTTATTTGCAGAAGATTTAGCACTGAAGATTAAGGAAGGCAGAATAAAAAAGGACAAACAAAGCTACAGTGGAGGACTGTTTCATGTGTATCTGGCATCAGAGAACACATACCAGTTTTCACTGCAGGCTGTGGGACACGTGGGGCAGTGTTCACAGAAGCGGCCAATGCTCCTGGGATCGGTACACTCACACCTGCCACAGACACACGTGCCTCTTCCACTGCACACTTGGCCCTTTGGATTGATACAGTGCTGGGCTGATGTTGATGGGCACTGGCACCGATCTCCTTCCCAGCCACTGAAGCACTGGCATCTGCCCGCTTCACACTCTCCATGCCCTGAAACAAAAGACACCCCAGGACCTAAGCTATTGAAGTCACCTCTTTGTGAAGCATTTCCAAATGTGAATTCCCTTCTCATCTCCATGGAAACACAGTGACAGTGAAGTGAGTGGAAACGGCATCATTTGCTATTTGACATAAACAATGCGAGGATGCAGGAGTGTCTAATTTTCAAAGTTGCTCTAGTGTAGATAATCTGACGCTGACAGTTGTATTGTGCTGACAGTTGTGATGTCTGCCCTGCTGCAGTGGCTGCCCGACTACTTGAAGGTCACTGTACATTCAGTTTTAAATTAAAAACACAAATATAAAGAAGCTATGAAGGCTGAAGTAATGTTAATTGCCCAACTTGGAAACAGGGATACTTGATTAATAGCTTCTGTAATTTATTCTCTTTGTTTCTCCTCACTGCGAAGGGCCTGGGATCACTTTGAAAGTCTGTGAGGCACACCTTTCTAGTGCTGCAGCTCTGCTAGTGCCACGTTTAAAGATAAGCTCTCCAGGAGCCAAACTAATCCGATCACATCTTCAGGACATAATTTAGCAGGTTCACAGGGCCCATCAAAAGTATGCCGTGCACTATTATTATGGGGTAACGGGAGAAAGCAAGGCAGCAGATGTGTGTGTTTGTTAGGATTGGGGGCATTTATGTAGACAGATAAGTTGAGGAAAAACATTGGTTTTATGTAGTTAATGGATTTTAGACTGTAGAAGTATCCAAAATTAATGTTAGTGTGGACCAGAAATCTTCAAGAGGGGGTACCTTTTACAGGGTTATATAGTGTTTCTCAAGCTTATTTAGCCACAGACTTCTCCCTCCCTCCCTCCCTCCCTCCCTCCCTCCCTCCCTCCCTCCCTCCCTCCCTTCCTTCCTTCCTTCCTTCCTTCCTTCCTTCCTTCCTTCCTTCCTTCCTTCCTTCCTTCCTTCCTTCCTTTTCCCTCCTCCCTCCTTCCCTGTTCCTCCTTCCCTCCCTCCCTCTCTCCCTTCCTTCTTACCCTGCTTCCTGGCTTCCTTCTTCCCCCACTTCATTGCTGAGCACCTTACAAGGTAACTATTCCATAGAGTCTACTCTTGGATCAGCTCAGTTTGCTAAGAGTAAAACTAATGAGGTCCAGGCCAAACAAACTCCTGCCAGACCCTGTTCCCTGTAAGCAGGCTGCACAATTAATTGTAGGCAGCCGACCTGTGAACATGTGTTTTTATTCTCAGAGGAGACTGGTGAAGAAAATGCTTGTCAGCCTACAGTTTGCACTTACAATTTATACACAAATAATTCAAAGCAGATTCTCAACTGCCTGTGTCAGTAGTAGTATAGTCATATAGAAGAGTGCTAGTACATTAATTTTTGATATTTTACTATAAACAGAGATTGAGATTTTCAGTGTATTTCAAACTTCTTTGAGATATTGACAGCTGTAGGAAATTATCTCAGAATTCTTTCTCTTCCCTGTCCCTAACAGGATTAGCTCTAAAAAATTAGTAGATAAGTACTGGTTAGTTCTAAGTCATCTGTAATCCATTTTACCCATGATACCTGGTTGAGCTGAATAAATGTTTAAAATATAAAATATTTTGTGTATATAATAGGATAAAAAGGCAATTTGCCATCACATATTTGTGGGATATAGGGCAAATTTTTAGCTTACACAGAATAGAAAATTTATTTTGTATAGTTTTTTACTTTCCATATGCTTATGACAATGAAATATTTATCAATAATTTAATTAATATTTGTTTACAAAATTCAAATAGTAAAAAGATGTTTTGATAATAAGTGGATTTAGCACATTGTCACAGAAAATTAATTCATTTAAAAACAATGATTTGCATTAATTTTTAAATGCTGCAGATTTTCTGGACTCTAACCTCTAGATGGCAGTAAACTGAATTAGCCAAAAAAGTACTTGAGATGTTTTTGTTTTAAAATTTGGTCTGTGTGGGGCCTCTGAAACTAATCTTCTAGATTACTAATGAAACCAGTATTTTCTTTAAGAATGCTGTCTTTTGACAATCTTGTATCTAGTATTGTTCCAAAAATAAACTGGAGAGGTTTACATTACTACAAATTTCCAGTACCATCTATAATAATGCACTCAGAATTTTCCAGTGAATGAAAAGTGTATTTTTATAGTCCACTATTGTCTGAGCAAGCTGAAGGGAGTGACCACTTATGAGAATGAATCAGCTTCTTCTAGAAGAATACTCTGATTATAGAAAGCCTGTCAGACATCATCAGTGGTTTCCTTTTCTGATATATAGCTTCACAAGGTCAAAGCATTCCTGAGAATGACAATTAATTTTTGTTTTATATTTTAACTGCTTATTGCATAAATTACTTAAAATATAAATATTAGAATCCTGTGATATAAATCTGTCACCATGCCCTAATTTCATGGACTTTGAAACTTTATTGAATTCAGATTCAGGGTTAGTAATCATAAAGATGTGATTTAAAGATACTTTAACATATATGCTAGTTTAATAGTGACTAGTAAAAATACATGTATATATTTATATATTTTTACTCACCAGCACACAGATTTCCATGGTGATATGGACAAGAAAAGTCATCCTTTTCACAGTATTTTCCAAATACTTTTCCAAGCTTAATCTTGTGACACAAACATTTCCCACAAATACAGACTCCTCGACCGCTGCAAACAGGTTGATCCTTGTGTGACTTGCAACTCTCAGAAGGGAATTGATCTTCATCAAAATGACATTTATTCTCATCACACTGGAAACACTTGGAATCTAGAAAAGTTTCATCTACACACTTTCTTTTAGGTCCTCTGCTGTCATCACACTGACAGCTGCAGTTTCTGTGTATATGAATTTTAGTGGTTTCATTGAAACCAATAGGTTTGAGTATTGCATAGCTTTTTCCTCCTGTGACATCACATTTTTTCATTGTAACTGTTACATTGAAAAGAACCTAAATTTGGGGCAGGGGGAAGAAAATATATATATGTCTTGATTATTTGTATTACCAATATTATATCTGTTAATGATACTTTAAATCAATATTCCATCTTACAGAAATTAACGTTTATAAATTACACATGTACTCTTTCATATGTCGGTGTAACATCACTCTAATTTTATTTATCGCCTAATTAATGAGCTAGAGAGTTAAAGGATGCAATGACTGCTACTTGCTTATATTATACCATTAAGTGGATGGGAGTTCACGACTTTGTAATGTCTGTTCTGCTTTCAATGATTGATTTATGTCCTCAATTGCTTTCTTAACAAACTTAAGAGAGACTAGATCATTTTCCAGATTTGGTCCTTAAAATGGGGATTTACTGAATATTTGATACTAGGGATAGATCAAATAAATTAAAGGGCATCTGCTTTAAACCCTTGATATGGGGTGTTCAAATGAACAATTTTAATTTTTGTTCCTGTTTTCTAGGGGGTCAAGTAAAGTTTCAGAGTTAAATTTTAGTTTACACATGGTGTTAATGGAGGAAAACATGAGGCTTTCTCTGACTTAGTCAAGGAAAAAAATATCTAGGACTCCCATTCTCAGATCTTCAGATCTCAGTGCAAGGTCATACATTCGTTTCAGTGGGGACATTAGCCCAGAACTAAGAATCTGGGCTGGCAGGAATTGATTTCCTCGTGAAACTACAGTATTTCTTTTTCCTGCCAAATTTTTTTCTTTTTCTCTGTTTTTAAATTTTTGCATACAGTTTGTTTAATGTGTCTATTTATATTTGTTAACCCACCTTATGATATTTAGGTACTTTGGCAAATAAGGTTATATTTTTCCATGTTAGATTAAAATACGTGACAAATTAAAAATAATTTGTACTCGACTTTTTGTTTGGAATGGAGTTAGATAGATATAAATAACAATATAAATATATCTATAGATCTATCCCAAAAGAAAAAAATCCTGGCACAAAAAAAATAAAAAATACACACACACACACACACACACACACAATGAAAGACCTAAATTTAGGTTTATATATTATTATATATATGCATTAGAAATCAGAATCAGTCTTATAACATTAAAATCAATAATACTGCCCTGGCCAGTTTGGCTCAGCGGTTAGAGCGTCGGCCTGCGGTCCGGAGAGGCCCGGGTTCGGTTCCCGCTAAGGGCACGTACTTCTGTTGCAGTTTGTCCCCGGCCCTGGTTGGTCGTGCGGGTGGCAGCCACTTGATGTGTCCCTTCACGTCGATGTTTCTCTCTCTCTCTCCCTTCCTCTCTCTCCCTCCCACTCTATCTGTACAAAAAATGGAAAAGTATCCTCGGGTGAGGATAAAAAATAAATAAATAAAAAAATCAAATCAAATCAATAATACTGGTATTGTATTTGAAATATTTTTTGTCTTTAAGAATGTTAGGGATTAACAGATGTGGTCACTGCCAATATTAATAATAGAGCAAAATGTAGGGTTTATATAATTAAGAGGTCATATAACTTTTCCTGAGAGTCAAACTGTTTATACTGCTTGTTGAAAGTGAGGGGAATAAAGGGATATAGACAAAAAAAAAAAAGCAAAAAAAAAAAAGTTAGAAGTAGGAAAAACACTCTGCCAAAACTGATTTTGAAGGAAAGAACTACTTCTAAAAAAGGTAACCCTTTCTCAGAAACTAACTTAGTGTTATCTTTTGTTAGCACAAAATTATATATACATTTAATTGAAATCAAATATATATTTTGTAAATTGGTATATAATGTTTTTCGAAGAATATTCAAGGAGTGATGGTGGGGGAGCCTACAGAACTCGAAACCAGCAATAATTAATTTCAAATATGTAACTTGTTGGAACAACTATACTACTTACAGATTTTGCATTTACCAAGAGGAGAAAATATATTCAAACTGAAAAGAAAGAAAGATGTTCCTAATCAAATCTTAGGCTTTTAGGACCTTTTTATCTCTTTGAATAATTCATGTTTTGTTTTGTTTTTTCCTATATCATAACGTTAAAATGATAACATAATACAGCCTTAGAAATGGAAGCAAAAGGGATTATAAATCTAGTTCAAGGGACAACTGATGCCTCAAGAAGTAAATGACTCACTGAAAATCAATTCATCCACAAAGAATTTCCTTTAAAAGCAGGTTTCTGTGTGTTTACTCTCTATTGTGCTCGTCCCAGGAGAATCCCTATCTCCCCTGGTCCTGTTTCCTGATGCTACTATAATCTGGGACTCTCTTGTCCACATTTCATCCTTTTTTAGTTAAATAGTGACACTTCATTTTATTGTTCTTAACAAATTTCCCTACCCTCCTAGATCATTATGAGTGTGCTGGAACAATCATAAAGTGCAAGATTTTGGAATTCTTAGTCTTTATTAACTACTACATCAATCCCGTTTTTTTTCTGTGGCTTATTCACCTTTAATTTCACATTTGCTCTGAGAATTTTCAGATTTGAAACCAAAAAGTTATCATTATCATCATAAGTACAGACACTACTTACTTGAGTAGGTGTGATTTCCTAATATATAATGGCTGTGACACCTAAGTTTAAAGATATGATCATCGAATAAGTATTTAATATAGTATATACATATTTATTTTAACTTGAGAGTTTGAGAGAACAATGAAGTTAAAACAAGTAGGAACTTTGCAAAGAGACAGTGAAAATTTCTTTGAACTCTAAATAAGATCCTTCGAGCCAGCAGTAGTATGTAAAGGTTCTCGGAATGGTTTGCTTTTTTGTGAGCAAGTATGCCAAACACCAGAGTTTACTTGAAATGGGAAAAATGCACACCCACATACTTCATCATTGCTCGTCACATTTCTGCATCCTTCTGTGCCTGGCCTTCTGGTCCCATCCGGACATATGGCGGTAATGTTTAAATAGATGCCTTTTACCTGGTTTTCCACCTGAACTTTTACTTCTGAAATAAGTTTCTGCAGAGATATCATTTAAAAAAAAATTTATACCATAGCAGTATAAAAAATAATAAACTTTTATTAAATCATTCTAGATTTAACAAAAAGATTCTGTCTCTGTAAAAGGATGAATTAAAACAGCATTTCCACATAATGACCCAATTATATTTGAAATCCGTAAGAAATACTGAAGGGTTAGACTATCTGTGTTTAATTGCTATATTTTTTACATATTTTCATGCATTTCTTGCATTTTGACCACTTTAAAGATAAATCTCACTCAGCCTGTATTATAAAAATGATTTGAATCCAATAATATTTATATTCTGTGATAAAATTTGAATAAAACATTGAGAACACATCACCAAAGAGGGTAAATCTTGACAATTTAAAATCTGAAACATGCATCTGACATTTACAGCTGTTAAAGAAACATTTCAGTTTCAAATACTTTAGACTATCATGAAAGCTAAAATGCCTTACTGATGTGGAATTGAAAGGAAATTTTTGAAGGTCATTTCTCTACTATAAGCATAAGAATTGCCTTCTAGATATGGTCCTATAAATTCTCCATGAATGGCCTAGAATTTTTTGCCAAGTTCCTGGGGCTTACTGTGTCAATCAAATCGGTTCCAATTCTTAATACTGAAATAGATCCCCTTACTGAGCAGAAAACCATTCACTCATTTATGCAATCTTTCAGAAACCATTTAAGTAATGGCTATCATGTATCGAGCACATACTAATTTCTTCCATTACAATCTCTGAATTCCAAAAATTCTAGCTACATTAAATATATACTGTAGATCTGTGTGTATTTCATTTTATAAAACTAATTACAATATCTTGTAATTCTTTACTTGAGTAATTTTTCTTCTTCAATTGTATAATCAATAAAGAGATATGTGCTAATTAATCATTATGAAATGATGGTAGTAACTCTTTCACACAAGATACTTCCTCAAATTAGCAAATTTTATTTGGATTAGGTAAGACTGTGTCAGTCACATTTTTTATTTCCCAAAGAGCTCATACATTGTAATCACTGAATTGAACGATTTTGGCAAACCAACAGAAACTTCTAATGGTATACAAATGGCGTTGACATGGTGAGGGTTTGACAGATCAGAAGGAAATTCCTAATATTCTGAGTGTTCTCTGAAATTCTGCTTCTCTTAAAACCTTGAGCTACTTATACCAATGTTTTTCAAGCTGGGTGTGAAGACAAATGTCTAAAATGTTGACCAGTTTTGGCATTTAGAAGTTACGCTCCAGCCCTAGCTGCTTTGGCTCAGCGGTTAGAGCGTCCGGAGAGACCCGGGTTCGGTTCCTGCTAAGGGCACGTACCTCGGTTGTGGTTTGTCCCCAGGGTAATGTGGGTGGCAACCGCTCAATGTGTCCCTTTCGTGTTGATGTTTCGCACTCTCTCTCTCCCTCCCACTCTATCTGAACAAAATATCAAAAATTGTCCTCGGGTGAGGATATAAAAAAAAGTTACACTCCAGACACAGTCTTAAGCATCACGTTTACTATCTAAAACGTACAGAGGTAGAATCTATTTTTTTAAATAATGTATCATTCTTTTTTATTCAAAATAATTTCCCTTAATTTTAGCTAAATTACTATTGTTTTTAGAGTTGTGATTTTTATATAATTTTAATTCTAATAACAGTGCTGATGTAAAGGAGAAAAAATAAAATGTAATCACATTCACCGTGTACTCAATTTGTATGTACTTTTATAAAATTCTTAAAAAGGAAGTGCAAAAAATGAAAAGTTAGAATGAAAATATTTTTGTTCTTTTTTCCATCAATGAATTGTGAATTGTTTCTGTTGGACTGTGAACAAAATGAAATTTTAGAAGAATTTTGAAACTATACACATATGTAAAATAATAACAGAATCCCAACTTAAGGAGATTAGTTAGCCAGAGTAAGTTTTTGTTGGATTTACTAGTATTTTTCCATTGTTTAAGGTTAATCAGAAGTGCAGTGAGCTAAGGCTTCACATACCTATCCTAGGCAAAGAAGGAACATAAAACCAAATGCTGCTGTTTCCTTTTCATTGGTGCAGTCTGACACTCAGGCAAGTCTGCCAATTTAATTTTTTTTTTCTTTATTGATTTTAGAGAGAGAGGAAGGGAGAGGGAGAGAGAGATAGAAACATCTATGAGAGAGAACATTAACTGGCTGCCTCCTGCATGCCCTCCCACCCCTCGCCCCGGGGACTGGGCCCACAACCTGGGCATGTGCCCTGACTGGAAATCAAACCAGAGACCTCTTGGTGCATGGGTTGACGCTCAGCCACTGAGCCACACCAACTGGGTAAGTCTGCCAATTTATATTCCTTGTTTGGGGTAATAAATAGGTTCATACTATAAAAACTAGGGCGGCTTCTAATACTGTGAGCTCCTCCCTTATTTTGATTATTCCTGGGAACTAACTATGGATGGGCATGAATTGTACACATGGTTGATTTTCTTTGAAAGATGATCCCCGCCCTGGCCGGTTTGGCTCAGCGGTTAGAGCGTCGGCCTGCAGTCCGGAGAGACCCGGGTTCAGTTCCCACTAAGGGCACGTACTTCGGTTGCCGTTTGTCCCTGGCCCTGGTTGGTCGTGCGGGTGGCAGCCACTCGATGTGTCCCTTCACGTCGATGTCTCTCTCTCTCTCTCTCTCTCTCTTCCTCTCTCTCCCTCCCACTCTATCTGTACAAAAAATGGAAAAATATCCTCGGGTGAGGATAAAAAAAAAAGATGATCCCCTAGTACTAATGTTCTTTTATAACAGTGAGAAAGAAATTTAATTAAAAATGCACTTCCTGCCCTGGCCGGTTTGGCGGTTAGAGCGTCGGCCTGCGGTACAGAGAGACCGGGTTCGGTTCCCGCTAAGGGCACGTACCTCGGTTGCAGTTTGTCCCCGGCCCTGGTTGGTCGTGCGGGTGGCAGCCACTCGATGTGTCCCTTCACATCGATGTTTCTCTCTCTCCCTTCCTCTCTCTCCCTCCCGCTCTGTCTGAACATAAAATGCAAAAATGTCCTCGGGTGAGGATAAAAAAAAAAAAAAAAAAAAATGCACTTCCTACTTCATTCAACACATTTGCAGACATACAACTTTTCTGCTAAAACACATATCACAAGATTAAATTTCCTTTTAAAAAGAGGAAGTTTAAACAAGTCCTTCATTTTCTATCCTGTGTCTACTTTCTATCT